>NC_068969.1:43188443-48429106 GCF_026419915.1 Harpia harpyja | reverse complement strand
GTTTACGGTCAGTTCATCACACGTTATTTTCTGCCGTTTCATCATCCTCAGGGGGAGGACTCATCACACTCTTCCCTGCTCCAGCGTGGGGTCCCTCCCACGGGAGACAGTCCTCCACAAACTTCTCCAACGTGGGTCCTTCCCACAGGCTGCAGTTCTTCACGAACTGCTCCAGCATGGGTCCTTTCCACGGGCTGCAGTCCTTCAGGCACAGACTGCTCCAGCATGGGTCCCCTCCGGGGTCACAAGTCCTGCCAGAAAACCTGCTCCGTGGGCTCCTCTCTCCACAGATCCGCAGGTCCTGCCAGAAGCCTGCTCCAGCACGGGGTTCCCACGGGGGTCACAGCCTCATTCGGGAACCCACCTGCTCCGGCGTGGGGTCCTCCACGGGCTGCAGGTGGATATCTGCTCCACGGTGGAGCTCCATGGGCTGCAGGGGGACAGCCTGCCTCACCGTGGTCTTCACCATGGGCTGCAGGGGAATCTCTGCTCCGGTACCTGGAGCATCTCCTCCCCCTCCTTCTTCACTAACCTTGGTGTCCACAGGGTTGTTTCTCTTACATGTTCTCACTCCTCTCTCCGGCTGCCGAATACCTCCGTCCCAACTTTTTTCCTTCTTAAAAATGTTTATCACAGAGGCGTTACCCCTATCGCTGATTGGCTCGGCCTTGGCCGGGTGGCGGGTCCGTCTTAGAGCCGGCTGGTATGGCTCTTTCGAACGCAGGGGAAGCTTCCAGCAGCTTCTTACAGAAGCCACCCCTGTAAACCCCCCCCCCCCCCCCGGTACCAAAACCTTGCCACACAAAGTCAATACGAAAGGAAAGGGAAGGGAAGGGAAGGGAAGGGAAGGGAAGGGAAGGGAAGGGAAGGGAAGGGAAGGGGAGGGAAGGGAAGGGAAGGGAAGGGAAGGGAAGGGAAGGGAAGGGAAGGGAAGGGAAGGGAAGGGAAGGGAAGGGAAGGGAAGGGAAGGGAAGGGAAGGGAAGGGAAGGGAAGGGAAGGGAAGGGAAGGGAAGAAAAAGAAGAGAAAAGAAGAGAAAAGAAGAGAAAAGAAGAGAAGAGAAAAGAAAGGAAAAGAAAAGAAAAGAAAAGAAAGGAAAAGAAAAGAAAGAAAGAAAAGAAAAGAAAAGAAAAGAAAAGAAAAGAAAAGAAAAGAAAAGAAAAGAAAAGAAAAGAAAAGAAAAGAAAAGAAAAGAAAAGAAAAGAAAAGAAAAGAAAAGAAAAGAAAAGAAAAGAAAAGAAAGAAAAGAGAAAAGAAAGCATCAACATATGTAAGTATGCTGCCTCACTGCCTGGGTTTCTATGGCTGCCCATCATACTAATTCTCCTTCTTACTTATTCACAGGTCACTGACCATACTACACAACCATCAGATCCTGAGGCTACTGGGGAAAGCAAACTAACCTTTGTATGAGTCAAATGCACAAAATGAAGGCATGTAGAGAAAAGATTCAACATTTCTTGTGTATGCTCTGCATTACCTTTCTGGTTATTAAATGGAGCTAGCATTAATGGCGTAGAAATTTGACAAGCCATTTGCAACAAATAACTTATGTATGGAAAGTAGTCCTTTGTACTGAGGCAATATCTGAATAGTCCTAATTTACTTGAATTTATTCAGTGTACAAGTTTATATATCTGCATCCTACTCTGTTGATTAGGTGCAAATATTCAACATTACCACTGAACACAAGTGTCAGATCAAATAGAATTATTTCTAGTTTTCACTTTATGCGCATACATTCATATTCATGTTAATTTAAACTGCAGTCTTTTAAGTGCTAGAGTCTTTGCTTTTCCTAAATATTTTTCCTCAATCAGAAACAGAAAAGCAACTGTGCCATGGTCAGAGAAACCATTAAAAAAACCACCAAAAATGGTCTTTTTTTCTTGGACTCACATAAGAACTTTTTTCATAGTGTAAATTTGTATATTAGGAAACTTAGCTAAACAAGAGAAGTGAGAATGTTGTCTATTTGGTATTGTGTAATACTGTAACACGGAGGAACAAGGACTCTTAAAACCAAGTGAACAACAAGCTACAATGACTTATTACAATCACGCAATGTGCCTCTGCTTATGTGCTCATACCAGGTGGATATGCTAGATCCTTTGTTTAAGACAGGGAATCCAAGTCTGTCCTTCTACCTTATCAAACACACTCCTGTTCGTAACAGACAGCTGTCAAACACACAAAGGGCCGGCTACTCATCTAGAACAAGTTAATGCAATTAATTTCAAAGTCTGTGGGATTTTCAGATACCAAGATTTTTGTACTACCCCATTTCTATTTCATATTTTGAACTTCTATTGAATCTTGTTCCAAAGCCTTTTTTGTCTTTACAGAATCTCTAACTCAACCCATAAGTTCTCCTAAGGACTCAGTATACTTTTAGTTCTCTCTATCTGGGCTTGTATTTTTTTGTTACATGTTTAACTTGGCTTCCAAATGATAATGTTAGCATTCATTAGCAAGATCTTCTACACTCTTGGCCATTCAAGTGCAAATTTTTAATAAAATCTAAACAGGAAGACAGATAGCACAGAAACAGTCATTAAAATGTTTCCATTTGAAATAAAATGATCTATTTAATGTGTTAGTTCCATCTGGCAAGGGTGAGGTTTCTGTTGGCATGTAGAAAATTCAGCACGCCAGTCTTGGCATTGCGTTTCTCATTGGAAGCCTCCACTGCAGTAAGGTGTACTACAAGAGGCTCATAATCAGATGAAAATCATCTCATTAGTTATGTTTTTAAAAAGTCAGAGCCTTACACCACACAATACTCAGAAAGAGGATTTAGGAGGGAAGTATGTGTATGAAGTCTGGACTTCAAGATAAATAAGAGTGCATACCTAAACTCTGGGAACTGGATTTACTGCTATACATTTTCATTGCTGGCAGCACTAACCAGACAATAGGTGTGGAAATAACAATTAATTTGAAAACCCTGACTACTTACTATGTCAGTATATTAACTTCTGTCTTTTTCCTGCTGTTTTTATCTAAATTTAAAACAAATACAAGAACAATTTACGTCTCATGTTTGACAGATCCTATTATGATTCCTTCCTCCTCCTGGTGTACTTCTTAATGGTGCATGCAGCAGAAAAGGGTAAGGAATTAATCAGAATGCCAAAGAGTTGGGTTACACAGTATGTAAAAAGCACTTCAGCTACATTATTTGCACAATTTCTGTAGGGAGTTGTGAAACAGAGGTCTTAAATTTAACATGTCTGGCTTACTTCCACCTGGATTCAGTTCAAACCCATTGCCTGCAGCTTGCTGAATACAGAGTGGGAAATCAGTCATTATATTAAGAACTGATGGCAAATTATTCCAATTCACATTTTTCACCTGGTATGTTTTTTAACCTGGAGCAACACCAAATTGAAAAATTCTGCAATTCTGCAAGCTGGGCATAAAAGCTGTGTTGTAGACTAAATACATTTCCAGTTCTATGAAGTCAAGAAGGGATTTTTATCCAGCATTTCTCCAGTTGCTATGCTACCCACTGAAGTTACAAGGTGCACTGTATCATCAACTCTCATCCTGTTCTTTTTCTCCCTGCTACCAGTCAGTGTCAAAGCTGCCCAGCTGCTATGATCTGTGGTTTAGCACTGACCCAATTTCAATACGTTTATAAATGCCGAATACAGACTTAAAGGCTATTTGCTGCAAAGATTAAAAATGTACTTCTGAAATTAACCTGCCCCACTTTCTGATTTGAAGCACGCATTTTGGTTCTATGACATTGACAGGAGTTCTCTATCTTTCTATTCTCTATCAAAAATTGAGTGGTTACTCAAATGTCTTTCTATAGCTCATAAAGGACACTATCCTACTCTACAATGCACTGATACACATTCCTCACTTAATTTTTTGAACAAACTCTGACAATTTCTAGAGCTTATGGGACATGAATGAAGATTTTACTGCCAGGAGTCTCATGTAGTATAGAAAGGAAATCTGGCAGTCCTGAACTCTGCTACTGATGTTATTTTAACCTGGGGACCCTAATAGCCACATAGCACTAGATGTGTTGAAATGTGTATTGATTTTGTGATGTTGACAAATGTAAATTTACAAGTTACAGGACATTTTAATCATTCCACAAGGCAACACGTCCAAAATAAGTTGCCAGTGTGTCATAACTTGAACGTGATACAGAAAAACCTTGATACAAAAGAAAAAAAGAACCTAATTGATGGTTATTTTTCTTATTTTTAATCAATGCAGTTTGAACAAACTACAACTTTTATGCCCGTAAGAATTTAGTGCATACCCTCTGTTATTCCCATAAAAGTATTCCTAATTTAGTGGCAGTATAAAGTGAACAGAGATTTAATTTAAGCTTATCTTTCACAGGAAATGCAACTGGGATGAATACATTCCTAGGATAGTGCCACTCAAATCAAATTAGTTTTGCCTGGAAAGTTTTATGAGATTCTTCAAATACTATGGCTAGCTGACCAAGCTAGTGGCTTGTTTCAGTATATTTCTTATTGTATTTCTGTAGAAGATCCGTATGTTCAGAGAATTTTGGTTAAAAATAAGTATAAAAACACTGGTCAGTGTAACTCTTTCTATCAGTAGATCTCAGCATGTGAAGGGAGGTCTTAACATCCATGTAGAAAATTGGGAGAGGGAAAGAGGGAAAGGGGAGGGAAAGAGGGAAGAGGAGATTTCCTGGAGATCATAAAGTAATCAAGTGGTAAAGTTAGGAATAGAAAAATGAATTGAAAAATTGAAAAAGAGAACAGCCTTGGGTACACAGCTTTATCATAGCTTTATGTTGAATGGAAAGCTTTTTCCAAGCTATTCCATCATGAAAAATCTACTGAAAGGAACTTGAAAAGGGAGAGAAAAGGGTCAGCATTCTTGTCATACCTCCTACAAATGGCCCTTGTCTGGGATAAACTTTCATCTGTCCCAGGAACAGTGAATCCAGTCTCTGTGTTTGCATATTGAGGTACCTTTCCAGTAAAGAAAAGGCAGAAATTCAAGAGTTGCATTTTAATGGAAGGAAAGAGAAAGATAAGGAAAACATATCTCAGTTTGCACTTCACTGGAAGTGTCTCAGAAACTACATGGATTTCAGCACAAAACTCACTCTTTAGAGATTATGTATTTCTACACATGATTTTTAACTTGAATCTGGCATGGAAAACTGAAAGGGGAAAGGTATTTTTTTAAATCATTTGTTACTTACAGCAACAGTGTCGTGGTTTAACCCCAGCCAGCAACTAAACACCATGCAGCCGCTCACTCACTCCCCCCCCACCCAGTGGGATGGGGGAGAAAATCGGGAAAAGAAGCAAAACCCGTGGGTTGAGATAAGAACGGTTTAATAGAACAGAAAAGAAGAAACTAATAATGATAATGATAACACTAATAAAATGACAACAGCAATAATGAAAGGATTGGAATGTACAAATGATGCGCAGTGCAATTGCTCACCACCCGCCGACCGACACCCAGCCAGTCCCCGAGCGGCCAATCCCTGCCCCCCACTTCCCCGTTCCTATACTGGATGGGACGTCACATGGTATGGAATACACCGTTGGCCAGTTCGGGTCAGGTGCCCTGGCTGTGTCCTGTGCCAACTTCTTGTGCCCCTCCAGCTTTCTCACTGGCTGGGCATGAGAAGCTGAAAAATCCTTGACATTAGTCTAAACACTACTGAGCAACAACTGAAAACATCAGTGTTATCAACATTCTTCTCATACTGAACTCAAAACACAGCACTGTACCAGCTACTACGAAGACAGTTAACTCTAACCCAGCTGAAACCAGGACAAACAGCTATGTGAGTGACACAGCATGAAAAGCTCTACGTTTATGTCAGAGAGGTGCTGAGAACTCAAATCCAACTGCAATGCACACTTCAAGGTAAAGCATTCTCAGTCAGAAAGCCAAGATTTGGTTCAGGGCCAAAACCAGAATATTCTATTCCTAAATTTGATCCAGATGCAGCCCAAAAGGATGGAAGTCTTGTGATGGAAGTCTTGTGATAAAAGCTGCTATTGTGAGAAAATCACACCTGAGATGCTTTATTAACCAAAACCTTACCGTTGTGCTGGTGGGGCCAGCAGAGAAGTAGAAGTGTCTGTCATAATTCTGCAAGGAAAGGGACCATGTCATGAGTAAGTTAAGCTAATAAACAATACAAGAACTGGCTGCAGTTCTAACACCTTGCTCAGTCAGGCTGGACCCAGAGTGCTTCCAGTGCAGCCTAGGTTTAAAGTAATTTAAAACCTATGTCTTAAGACTGTCACTAGAGCAGTCACAAGAGGAAGGAGAATCCATCACCATGGGTGCCCCCAAAACATTCTTACTTCCACAGACAGAAGATAAACCACACATTTTGGTGGAGTAGCAGGTCGTGAAGAAGTTATGCACATTACGTGTTCATTTTGCACAGTGGTCTCTGCCTGTGTAGCAGGTCCACAATCTAATCTCAGGCACAGCTATAATTCCCTCTCTATTGACTCGTGATTCAAATGACGTCAGATAAGACTTTCACTCAATATAAAGCATTAAAAAAACCCAGATAATATTAAATGTTTCTCTGAATAAGCAGCCATGGTATCTCAAATTCTATATTTGTCTAAAGTGAAAGATTTTCATTATGACAACTTTTTGTGTGTTTTAAACTGAAATTTAAAAATTCTGCTGAAAAACTATATAAAAATTTATTGCTGGGGTGCACATAATCCCACAGTCTTCCTTGAAACATGTTTTAACTCCCATTTTCTCATGCTGATGCTACCTGTGATTGGTAAAAAATAAGAATTTGATCCAACAACATAGATTTATGAACATATTTGGCCCAGAGTGTTTGCTCTTTAGATCCCTGTTCTGAGTTATGCACATATTTATTTCGATACTGGCAAGTGGAAGCTTCCACACAATGGAAGCACACACATATGTTTTTCCAGGACACTGTCTAAAAGAAGGTGAGTTGCTCTTGAGAATCTAAATTAAGACAATTTCTTAATTTTGTTATGCTTACTTCTTTCAAGTGTTTCAGACTCAACAAGTTTCTAGGATGTCTCTGGAAAGGCTAATTCTTCCATAAGTTGGAGAGTCTGTCATATTCTAAAAAAGACTGTTTGATCGTATAACAAATATGCCTAGAAATTAAACCTAGAGATAAAACTTTATTTCCAGTTACAGGCATGTTTTTGTTTCTTCCGCTATACAAGCATTATCGATTTCATTCACTGATTCACCTCTGTCTTTGAACTCTAGTACACAAACTAATTAATAAATCTGTCCCAGATATAAATGAAGATGAAGTAAAGTTTTTAGTTTTCCGAGATGTCTACTTCTCCTGTATGCAAATCATTTGACTCAGAAAGGCACCATTCTCAATAATATTCCTGGTAAGTTTATATTCCTAATATTTGACCCATTTTGCTCTGCTTTGGTAGCCTACAGGAACCAAAGTATATTGGAAAATTTGGCCCATTATTTTGTACGTTTTTTTCTGCCAGGCAAATTAGGTTTTCAGCAGGGCTGATGAAATCCCATTGTTTACAAAACCTGCCCTCAAGGTGTTTGCACAAGTTTAATGTTTGGGTTTTAGGAAGCAATTCTGCATCTCTAGTTTCTACCTCATTTTATGCTTCAGTGAACAAGCTGGAAAAACAAGAGGCCAAACTAATTCCTGAAGTAATTCCATTTACTGAAGTTGACTTATGATATAGCAAGGCATCTAGGAGAGAACCCATAAACAAAGGTTATGAAATACATCCATGGAATAAGTTTTATTTTTTTTTAAATGTGGTCTGAAAATTTCCATCTCAGACATCTCATTTGACTCAATACCACAAAAAGCCAAGTATCTCCTAGAAAATTTTTCCCTTTTGACTATACCTGGAGGTATAAACAGATGTTTTCATTCATTCTTCATGTTAGAGAACATCAGCAGAACCCTGACAACTAAAATACACGTCATCTCTATGTACTTACTTTGCTTCTTACCACAACTGATAAAAGTTTTGGTCTGTTGGTGGGTCTCTGAGCTTTTTAGAGGTTGCTGTCAGCCTGATAAAAACATACTCAAATAATTAGTCACACCTACTGTCCAATAAAAGTTTTTCTTTAGTTTTTGGCTTTAGCATAATTTTGGCACCTTATAATTTGCATCAGACTCCATAAACAACCAAGAACAAACAATTTATCTTCTAGAAACTAGCAATGGTCTCTGGCTGTTGTGATCCAACTGATAATGTAAATACAGTGAGCAAGCACTGTGCTAAGTTTTAAATTTTCAGATAAATATTTCATAGTTCACAGCAATATTTCAACTATGGAACAAATAGCAACCGGTAAACTTAGAACAGGAAATTTGCTAGATGACATATCAAAAGCATATATCTTGGCACTGCAGCTTTGAATGAAGTTTTGAGTGCCTGAAGCTGTGAAAAACTTTGAAAAGCAACATGTCCTGACATTTCTTTCAGTCTTTCCTCTTAGGCATAAAATAATACTTAATTTTCTTTTTGCTTTTCATATCACGTGATCTATACCCACATGAAGTGTATTATTTATTTCCCTTTCTCATACACATGGAGTTAACCCAGAATTTGCATTCTGTTGTTCTTTTGTTGTATTCAGTCTAGATGGTATGAAACATCTTTTACACTGTACCCTTTCCTCTGATGAAAGCCACATAAGTCTTGAAACTGATCACTACAAGGATCACCAAGGTGTAAGGATTTACTGCTGAACCTCACATAAAAAAATGACAGACTGAGCTTCCAGCAATCCAGTTATCAAAATGCTGAATAACTTTGATAACTTTGTTTATTCTCCTAAATACAACATTGTATTAAATTATGGTTACCTGTCACAAAACCTATCAGCTGTCATTGATCTCCGCTTGAACTGTAGCAATTTTAAAGCAATGGCCATCTTTATGTTTTGCTCTTTCAGAAAAAGTAGCTTCAGGATGGATGACTGATAACTGAGGTTTGTACATGTTACCACAAGGCAACAATCAAAAGATTGAAGGCAAAGTAAAATCAGTATTTTTTGGCAAGGTACTATATGAACAATTATGGTATAACAATTACCTGTACTTAAAAGTTGGTTGGGTTTTTATTTGTGTTTTAAATATTGTAGGCTTACACAGTCCTTGTAGAACAGAAGAAAGTGGGTAGTTAGATAATGCAGCATAAGTTTGCCAGGGGTAATGATCTATAACGATACAGTGTGTTTGTACTTTGAACTGAACTTCTGGCAATGGTTATTACTGAGCTCACCTTAGTAACATCTATAGAAACCAGGGAGGTACCTTTGCTGCCCAGAGGTATTTCAGCAGGAATCAATGGACCTCATTATCTCTACAACAAGTAATCCCATACATACATTGTGGTAGCACTTACTCTCTCTTTTTCCCTCCCTCATTTTCAACATTTGTGTGTCTCCTACTATGGTAGACTGAGAGTTTTTGAAGATATAATGAATACACACTCACTATACCCCTGGAGATAAGAAAACAGCATATCTGTATTCTGCACAGTAGAATTTGGGTTAAAAGTGTACGGCTAGTTTATTGAAGAACTGAGATCAACTAAATACAAGTTCATTTGTCCCAGGGTTTCTGGTTTATAGAGAGGCATTTAGAGAGGAAGAAATAAAAAGAACTGAAGACAAGGAATTGCCAAAAACACATATAAAATTATTTTACTAGTAAAAACTTTATTGGTAGCTCATCTGGGAAGTCAAGCTACAGCAGCCTGACTAATAAAATTCAGCAAGTGTATAATTCTACCTAATCTTCTGTAGAAGAGCTGTTTTGTTTTGTTTTGTTTTTAAAAATGGAGAAAACAAAACAGAAAAATGTTCATTTAATTTTCCATAAGAAAAGCTAATTTCTAGTAGAAATACTGAAAAGCCAATTTCTGAGGAAAGTATTTTTGTTTAATTTTCCTGAAAATAAAAAAACCTTTTCTGCAATACAGAAAGATTTTCTGCAAATGTGTTTGTATAGAAAATAGATTGCTCACAAAAAAGATATCTCTGATTAGAAAAATCATTGCTATGGCTGGCCAAACGGAAACCATTCTGAGAATTTAAAATCTGGATTCATGTCTGGGACAAGAATGTGTTTTACATTTATAACATTCAGAGTCAGCAAGGTTAAAGAAATTACTTATACCGAACTTCTGTAAGTCACAGGGGTTTGTATTTCACCCAATTTTGTGTAACAGACATGAGCTATTTTACCTGTTTAAACTCACATACTAAGCACAATTACTTATATAACATGAAAGAAGGTGGAGACAAACCTAAAATTATTTCCTACACACCCTCTTCAAATTGGCTGGCATAAACCAGAGCAGAAACTGGTGTCTTGCCTAAGTGCATCACTGGTCAGGCCGGTATGCCTTGCTGAGAAATACACTGCATGCCTAAGCTAATCAGCTTTGCTGGAAATTTATTCCTGTGTTTAAAAACACAGGGCTGTGCTGACTCATTATCCAGATCAGTACGGGACCCTGATCTGGGACATCTACAGACCCTTTTTAACAAACTTGCCTGCTACATGTGCCCAAGCTAATGGATTTAAATCTAACTCAAGTATATTTTCCTAGTCATAATAACACCTTTGAATTGCAGGAAGGCAAACCCCTGGTGCCACAAAGCTACTCAAAGGGCATTAGATGTAGCAATGAGACCTGCTACCCACGTTACTTAGAAAATTAGATTAGGTCAGAGTTGTTGCTTTAACAACTATGACCAAAGGAGTGCTGAGTGAAGGGAGGAAATGTAAAGCTGATTTACAGATAACAAGGGCAGAAGCACCATCCCAAGCTTTTACTATGGCACTCTATTCACAGAACTTGGGTCACCCAGAAAAGTCTGATATGTGCCATTTTTAGCATTTGTCATTGTTTCCTCATCAACAAAGTCGAAAGAGTTTCTTTAAAGTTGAAATATACAGACTTCAACATCTCATAATATAATACATAGTAGTAAAATCAAAATAATTAAATCAGCGGAAAATACTTCAAATTTCCTGGAATGTTTTCCACAAACTGTTGATGAAATCACTAGAAAGCTTTTCCACTAGAAAGCTTTTTAGCAAGACCAATTATTAGTTTCTCTAGGTTTATGTAAAAGTAAAAAACAAAAATGTGTCTAAAAATGTTGTTTGGGTTTTTTTGGAACATGGATGTGAGAGTACACAGTACTTGCCAGTGCACTGGACAAGCTCTGAATTCTTCCCATTCTCTACAGCAGGGGACAAAATGACCTGTTACATCTATCACAAGTACCTGTTGAGAAAGCCAATAAAAATAAGAAAGCAATTTGTTATTACCAAAACTCTCTTAGCACGTTGTCAAAATGGACCAAAAATATAAATTACAATCCAGTTTTTGCAGCCACTTATAAAACAGAATTTTTGGACAGGTTTTTGGTGCAAAGAAAAATTCAGTCCTTAATTAAGCCGTTATTTAACATACACAATGGCAATTTCACAGGCTTTAGAAGAACAGGATCTTGCTGACAAGGCAAAACAGTTTGGTCTTCACGTCTTTTGAGAAGTGCTACAATCTCAGTTCAGGCCTTCAGCTCTTATTTACCTCCATAATCCTAAACAATGAGATCTTTAATAAAAAAGACAAACATTTCAGCTACTTTTATTCATCATTCAAAGCAAAGATTTTGAAAACCATACTTTGAAAGGACCAATGTGACTTACAGGGAAGAAAAGTCTCAGAATGCTGAGCCATAATGAGCTTTGTTGAAGTTTGTGAGTTGGGGAAAATGACAGTGTTAGTGCTAGTAATATTAAATAACATTGCTCATATCAATGCCTTCTGCCTAAGAGGGAAGCACACCTAGAATGTAACTTCGCTGAGAATCAGTACTTCTGTTCTGAAGTTGCAAAATGCTGGGCACAAGGGGGTTCAAATCCTCCATCAGCTTTTTCAGTGCTACAGTAACACAATAAAGGCAGATACTATACTCTTTCAGTAGTCTATACACATATACAACTGAAATGCATTTTTCTTCTGGGGTATAGCATTCCACAAATAAATCGGCACAGAAAACAAAACATCCATGAGCCTGTAATTGTAGATGTTTGTCCATCCGATATTTCTTTGCTTCATTGGATTCCATAGAGTCAGTTGTAACATTACTCTTCTTTCAGGGGTTTCAGCCATAGGTATTAAGAAACTCAGTCATCACCAGGAGGGCAAAAAAAACCTGTATAAGAAATTAGAACCACTGAAGTATGCCTTCCTGGCATGTATTTTACATCAACTTGGAGTCCCTTAAACTGTGCAAGCAGGTCTGAGTTGGTCAAATGCAATGCAAATCTAAGAAACAAATACCGTATAAAGAGATTAAGACTGCCCAAGACTTCCCTGTCAAGTTTTGCCCACAGAAGACATTTTGGATTTATCAGTATAGACAGAGAGCCCAGGCACAGATACAAAACATATAATTATATACAAAATGCCACAATAGAAATTAAAAATAAAACCAGTAAAATCCTTAACAGTCCATGGATTTATAGCATATTGGTCACATCAGTGTAATCAAGCTCTAAGGACCCTTAGAAGAAAATCTCTCTTGATTTCCTCTGTAAGTTTTCCAAGTTAGTTCTTTTTGGAAGCACTTACTAGAAACACCCTCTGTGAATGTGAACAAAAAAGGGCTGCAAATGCCTCAGATTTGCTCTTACTGGAAGATCATTAGTTGGGTATCACCAAATGTTTATTCTTTTCACAGAGATAGCAATGTGTTTGCAGTGAACAGTCTCCACAATTTTTTTTTGCTTTCTGAGCACCACCACCACCCACCCTTACAAATTGTGTATGCTTACTGGCTTTGCTCCTTTTCTTTTGCTGATACAAGAAAATTCTCTCTTTTCATAAATTCAAGCATGTTAGCACATTTTCATCTGTTCTACTAACCAACTTTGACCACAAATAGGTAAAATTAAGTTCCCTTTATTACTTACAGTTGAAAGGCTGTACAAATCTTTATCCTGCAGCATATCAAATGCATGAATGTTTCAATTTTCAGACAACAATAGCCTAAAATTATGCAATTTTGTAATAGACCAAACAAGCTAGATTCCCCACTGAAATTCTATTCTATTTTATACCAAGGCCCCGGCATAAGGACAACTCTAAATGTATGCAAGCATGCAATAACTCCTTTGAGAACACAACACAACCTTGCCACAAAGCTTGGCTGAATGCTCCCTCTGTCCACTGTTCTTCCGTGTATTTGGTTTACAATTGATTTCTACAGTAGGTTGATTGATAATTCCAGCACCCCAAAAAGTTTCTGATTCTTAAACAGGACTGCTGTATGAATAATTGTTCATTTAGGTTATGGCCCTACTGTTTATTACAGGAGAAGACTCACAGCCAGAGCATATATCTTGTTGTGCTTCCTGGCCAGATACATGTTCTTGTCCAGCTGTCCATCACAAGGGCAGTCAGTGGTACAGGAAAGTGCTTTCATTTGAAGAAAGGCCAAAAAATCAGGAAAGTGAGACTCAGTTTCTCAGAAAAGGCCAATTTTTGTCAAACAGTCTTTTATCCTTTAGCTTTGCTAAAGTTTTTGGAGAAAAAGACAGTTTTTTGACCAGCCTTCAATAGCCATATCACCTTCTCTTGCATATGTGGAGCATGTGGTTTGACTGAGGAAGCATTTAACACCCAGAGATTGCAAAACTCTGGGCTGTAGACTGCAAACTCTAGGGCTTGCTGAAACCACCAGAGCAGCTAAGCAGAATTGCTGTATTAAGCCATTGCAATTATGCAAACTAAAATTTGCTATGGAGTATGTTAGCTATTCAGAAGATAAATGTCTTGCCACCCCGCTCTATTTACAAAACTTTCTGTATACAGGGTATTCTGTGATAAGGCTTTACAGATTTGATTACGTCAGAGAGGAAGGATTTTTTTTGGTTGGAGTAACAGATCTAAGTTGTAGGATAGAATTTTCCTTACAAATGTTTTGCCCTGTTTACTTCTGCCTGTGCTCAAGGAACTCATGCTAAAAGTCTATTCAGAACCTGAGAGACAGAGAAAAAGCAGAATACCTCAACCAAAAGTAGGTGGATGGAAGGAAACACAGAATGTTTATTTTCTCAGAAAAAAAAAAAATCCTAAAACTACAAGCCAAATGGGTTTTTTTCCATATTGTTTTTTTTTCTATTGGCATCAGAAAACATTAGACTTTGAGAAAACATAAAACTGATATTGTGAAGTAAGAATACTTCTTTTCATTGTTGGGTTGTTTTTTTTTTCTTCTTTTTTTTGAGGGGGAGGGTAACATCACATTTTGAGATCAGGGGAATTACCAGAATTACCATAAGGAAATAAATACAAATTTCTATGTTTCTTCTTACCAGAATTAACTGAACTGTAAAAACTAGAGAAGTAATTTTGCAAATAATTTCCCACAGAGAAAAATACCATAAAAAGGACGCAACAGAAAAGAGTGTAAACTTCCTGCCATGATAAAAAATTGTGTATAGCATCCAGCCTACTAACAAAAAGTTCCAAATTCTCTTTTTGCTAGGTGTATTGGCTTTGTGTGGCAAGGTTTTGGTAGCGGGGGGTGGTTACAGGGGTGGCTTCTGTAAGAAGCTGCTGGAAGCTTCCCCTGTGTCTGACAGAGCCAATACCAGCTGGCTATAAGACAGACCCGCCACCGGCCAAAGCCGAGCCAATCAGCAATAGTGGTAACACATCTGTGATAACATTTTTAACAAGGAAAAAATGTTGGGACAGATGGAAATGGCAGCCAGAGAGAGGCTGTGAGAACATGTAAGAGAAAGAACCCTGCAGATGCCCAGGTCAGTGAAGGAGGGGGAGGAGGTGCTCCAGGCGCCGGAGCAGAGATTCCCCTGCAGTCCGTGGGGAAGACCATGGTGAGGCAGGCTGTCCCCCTGCAGCCCATGGAGGACCCCACGCCAGAGCAGGTGGATGCCCGAATGAGGCTGTGACCCTGTGGGAAGCCCACGCTGGAGCAGGGTCCCGGCAGGACCTGTGGCCCTGTGGAGAGAGGAGTCCACGGAGCAGGTTTTCTGGCAGGACTTGTGACCCCGGAGGGGACCCACACTGGAGCAGTGTGCTCCTGAAGGACTGCACGCCGTGGAAGGGACCCACGCTAGAGCAGTTCGTGAAGAACTGCAGCCCATGGGAAGGACTCACATTGGAGAAGTTTGTGGAGGACTGTCTCCCGTGGGAGGGACCCCACGCTGGAGCAGGGGAAGAGTGTGATGAGTCCTCCCCCTGAGGATGATGAAGCGGCAGAAAATAACGTGTGATGAACTGACCGTAAACCCCATTCCCCGTCCCCTTGCGCCACTGGGGGAGTTGGTAGAGAATCCGGGAGTGAAGTTGTGCCCGGGAAGAAGGGAGGGGTGGAGGGAGGGTGTTCTGAGATTTGGTTTTATTTCTCATTACCCTACTCTGGTTGATTTGTAATAAATTGAGTTAATTTTCCCCAAACTGAGTCTGTTTTGCCCATGACAGTAATTGGTGAGTGATCTCTCCTGTCCTTATCTTGACCCAAGAGCCCTTTGTCATATTTTCACTCCCCTGTCCAGCTGAGGAGGGGGATTGATAGAACAGCTTTGGTGGGCACCTGGCATCCAGCCAGGGTCAACCCACCACACTAGGGAATTACACTGACCTTGTTAGAGAAGAATTTGTAGTGTTATTTTACAAACAACAGGGAATTAAATTTGTTTTATGAAAAAGTTATATCCTTTAATAATGATATTATGAGGTATTGTAAAGTCTTAAAACATGACTGTAACTGTACAGTTGAAAAGAAAACAATATTTTTTCTTTCCATGGAGGAAGGCAGAACAAACAAGGGCAATATTGAAGCACTGAGAAGAGCAGTGTTAACTCTGCATGCATGCTGTGCATACAAGTCTTCATGGCTTCCTGAACGACCTAGTCTAGTTCTTACATTGGAAGGAAAACTGTGAATTTGTGGGAATGTAAAATCATTACCCGATGGACACTCTGCCTGATTCAGGGCAGGGACTTGAAATTGTCTTTCAATTTGAACTGCATGACCTAACCAATGGGCCACTGAGCGGATGACTTTTTTCCTAAGGGAAATACATACATATATATGTAAGTATGCATGTATGTGTATGTATATATGTGTGCATATGTGTATGTATGTGTATGCACACACATGAGTTTCATCCTGAAGGGAAGTTTTAAGATTTTGTGTCTTTAAAAGCCTCAACTGAAGGTAACAAAACTTCTCACCTTTCTCCAAGACAAGATAGGTTGACCACCCACACTCAGACTGTGTGTGGAGAGCCCCGAGCTAGTTAAAACCCCAGGTCAGACCCATGCATCAGCGTCTTTACTTCATGGAGTGGCTGTGGAGTCTCCACCTCCCTGCTGCGGTGCTTACTCTAACTCCTGGCTCGGTAGAGTTGCTGTGATCCCTAAACACACCACACAGAAACACTGTGAACTTGCAAAATCCTGTGGTGCTACGGTTCCAGCCTGGGTCTGAAAAATCTCAGTGAAAACCTAGCAAACCTTGTATCACAGAAGAATCTATTGGTAATTATCGGTACTGATAATCTCTACTAGTTTCAGGTGTGAGGCAGACTCACATGCAACCAGCGGAAGGATTTTGGTCCCCTGTATCCTGCCAGGCCCACCAGAACAAAATAGCAGGGGCTGTGTCTATGCCAATCAATAAAAGCATACCATGAACCCTGCCCTGGCACATTGCCCTGGTTTCAGCTGGGATAGAGTTAGCTGTCTTCCTAGTAGCTGGTACGGTGCTATGTTTTGAGTTCAGTATGCGAAGAATGTTGATAACATGGATGTTTTCAGTTGTTGCTAAGTAGTGTTTAGTCTAAAGTCAAGGATTTTTCAGCTTCTCATGCCCAGCCAGCGAGAAAGCTGGAGGAGCACAAGAAGTTGGCACAGAACACAGCCAGGGCACCTGACCCAAACTGGCCAACAGGCTATTCCATACCATATGATGTCACATCTAGTATATAAACTGGGGGGAGTGGGGGCGGGGGGAGGATCGCCGCTCGGGGACTAAATGGGTGTCGATCGGCAGGTGGTGAGCAATTGCACTGCGCATCATTTGTACATTCCAATTCTCTTATTATTGCTCTTGTCATTTTATTAGTGTTATCATTATTAGTTTCTTCTTTTCTGTTCTGTTAAACTGTTCTTATCTCAACCCATGAGTTTAACTTCTTTTCCTGATTTTCTCCCCCATCCCACTGGGTGGGGGGGAGTGAGTGAGCGGCTGCGTGGTGCTTAGTTGCTGGCTGGGGTTAAACCACGACACACATTCAAACTGCTTATTGGGAATGGCACTTGGCCCACAGTAATTCCTGAACCATTCTTAGAATTTGTGGGGGTTTTGCTGGCACGGGCCAAAACCACGTTGGGGATGGCGGGGCAGCGCCTGCCTGGGGAGGGGACTTGGTGAACCCCCCTCTCTCCCACCCCAGGTTTGTAGAACTGGCTTCCCCCTGTCTCTCCAGCTTACCTTGACAAAGTGGATAAAGAGGTAAAATTCACCAGCGCAGGGAAGAATGACATAGGTGTCAGCACGCAGAATGCCAAGTGGGCGGCACCAAAACCTGCAGATTACAGCACAAATAACTTTCCCAAGACTTCAGACCAGTTCCACTCATCATTTTAGAGGCAAAAACTATCTCACACAAGCTCTGATCATCCGTAATGGATTCTTTCTAACTGGTTGTCAACCTGAAAATTAAAATGGCTGGTTGAGAAAGCACAACAGCCACTGTGGCAAGGAGGGATTAATCATTCGTTCTGACTAATGAAGACATCATCACTACTGTAAATCAATCCGGTTGGATATCCTTAGCCACTGATATTTCACTTAAAAATCAAATTGCCTTTGCCCACAAAAGCAAAGGCCAGCATACAAATTTCAGTATATTTATTTTACTAAGGGCAAAACTAAAATTATTTCCTTTCCTTTGCAGCCACAGGCCTGGACATAGATGAAATCAACCAACTTTGCACATTTTATGATAAGATAAACAAAGATATAAAATAAGGAGATAAAACAGAGATGCATTCATGAATGCTAAGTTATTCCAGTATTTAAATTAATCACATGGTTAAAAAGTGATTGCCTCTTTTTATCTTCTACTAACTACAAACCAGAAAAGAGATCAAGAAACACAGCTGGGCATTTATTAATTCCATTCTTCCCTCTACAACTGAACTTTAATCAGTTTCAAAGAACATTTGGGTTCTGTCCAATGCAGTTGTCATGCTTAAAGCATTGATTAAAGAAAAAAGATATGAACATTACCTGTACCAGCATTTAGGGGGAAATTTGGTCTCTGGAAGAGAAATACTTGTAGCAGAAGAAGCAAAGGTTTTTATACAGTGAGTAATACACAAAATTAGTTATAATCTATGTTTCTACAAATAGGGGACTGACTTTCCTTTTTGGAAAGCAACATTTGTGAAGTTTTATTTAAATATTTTACCTAATCTGAGTAGTCTTTAGAAAAATCAAGCACCAGAATTCCTTAATACCATTATCCCTCAACTGGGATTCATCATAAATAGCCCTTCAATAGTTAAAAGCTGATGTAAAACTTGTATAATCAAAACCAAGGCTTCAATCACAAGTAGCAGGTTTTTTAAATCCAAATGTATATTAAAAGATTCAAGCCCTTTCTTCTCAAAATGAGAAAGACTAGCAGCAATGAAAAGCAGCATGGTTTCTCCCTCCCTGCAGACAAAGCACCTGCTGTCAGTGGTCACACAGATTGCTCTTTACCTTGGGCTGGGCAGCGGGATCTGTGTGCTTTCCCCTGGAGCTGAAATGCAATCCAGAAGGGAAGGATCTCTAATCATGCTACTGCAAAACATCAGTATCTGCTAGGCCACAAGAAGCTACGGCTGCCTTGGACATCAAATTAGATCAATTGGCCATCTGGGCTGAACACATGGAAGAACATACAGAGAGCAGTGAGCAACAATTAGTCTCCTAAGGGTTTCAGGAAGGAGACTAATCAGTAACACAGAGATCTCACCTCTAACAGTACTACAATTTGAAGAGCTTTTACCCTTAATGAGATTTAAAAGCCCCAAACAAATAAGAATGCCCACCTAATGAGACAGCTATCTGTCTGGGCCAGCAGATACAGGGAATGGAGCCTCAAACCTTGGCCAGCTGCTCTTGACCAAGGGTACTGTGAGCCTTTGTTGCAGGCACTCCACAACAAGGGATGGTCAAGTACCCTTTATCTGGTGCTATGGAGAAGCCTTAATAAGAGCCAGGCCCAGAGCACAGATCCCAAGGGCAGCAGTTCGGGCAGAAGCATGCAAAGAAGGGGTCCTCCTCTGAGTTCAGACCAGCTTAAATGTTCTTGGGTATGGTGGTGATGTGCCACAGGGCACATTGCCCAGCAAGTGTTGGAGCAGCTGTCCCTGCTAGGGCAGAGGGTACAACACTGGTTCACTGCCCTCAAGGCTGAGGAAACCAGTTGTGCTTTCAAGTGAAACACCTGGTCCAAATGACCTTGAACCATGCAAGACCACCATGAGGAAGCAGTGAGTGACAGTAGTGGGTGACTCCCTGCTGCGGGGGACAGAAGCACCCACCTGCCAACCTGACCCATTTGCTGCTTGCTGGGGGCCTGGATCTGGGATGTTGTGGGGAGACTGCCAAGGCTTGTCTGACCCTCTGACTAGTACCCCCTGATGTTCTTACATGTGGGTACCAGTGATACTGCTGGGGAAACCTGGAGAGTATCAAAGGTGACTACAGAGCTCTGGGGGTGACAGTCAGGGGCATAGGGACCCAGGTGATGTTGTCCTCAACCCTGCCAGCATGGAGAGAGGAGGAGGTCACTGATAATGCATGTCAGGAATTGGTTGTGGAGCTGGTGTCGGCAACAGGATTTTGGTTTCTATGGCCATGGGACCCTGTCTGAGGATCAAGGTCTGCCTGAGCATGGGGGTTAGGCCAGATGACCTCAGCCATTCTGTGATTCTGTGAGCCTACAACACTAAGTACAGCAAGTATTAATCTGATCCCAGGTGAAGGATGCTCATTTTCTGCAATTTTTGGCTAAAGTTACTACTGGCAAAATATGAGACCTAGAATATGGTCCTAATACAACATATTGCTCAATGGACAGCTGGTCAGACTCCAGTTTCTGGAGGAACACATAACTCTTCACAAAGCATAGTCATAGCTTGCTCTATGGAAGACGAAAGAGCAAATGCTGCTTCTCCCTCCCTTAGAGTGCTCCACCCCAACCCCTTTTGCCCCAGTTCCTCTCTCCTCTGCTGGAGGAGTCTTCTGCCATTCACAGGAGAGCAGCTGAGCAGAAACTGGCAAAAGTCTGCTGCCTGCCGCCACTGCCCCTCTGCAGATGTGTGGCGGAGTCTCACTATGCCTCCTGCCTTACTGGCCTGGGGATGTGCCAGAGCCATTGGGTTACAGACAGAAAATGAGAGCTGTGCACTTATAGTGAGAGCAAGACATTTTAGCTGGGATAAATGACCCTTGCTTCCCCCACGCTTGCTACTGAAGGTGACAAAGAAGCAAAATGAAAACAGGGCTGTTAATTGTCCTCTCTCAGAGGTGTGAATCAGGCACAACTCCTCAGAGGTTGGTAAAATTACATGGCTATAAACTGGGGTAGCCAAGTAAAGAATCTTCTCCCAGTAGTAAGAATTTGAGAGGAAAGTCTTTTTTCATCAAAGCAAAAGCAAAAAAAAAAAAGGCCTTACCTCTTTGGATACAGGACTATCTAATTATTTTGATTCCAGCAAAATTTTCAGACCAGTTCTATCTTATTTTAGAATAGAACAAAGTCAGTTGAGATTGTTTCTGAGTGAGCTGGTAGAAAACAGTGAAACACATCAAGATACCAATTTATACTCAGAGTCTGGTAAAATATAAATAATGAATTTTATGTCTTATTACTATACTCATTCATTGCCACATAAATTAGAAACTGTTATTCAGTAGCAAACCATTTGTTTAACACTGTGCTGCATATTTTCTATCAAACTGTTGTGGTCTTTTCTTCCCCTACTTTAGTTAAACTATATAGCTCCCTTTGGAATTGTTAGATTAATTTGATTTGGTTTATAGTTAGTATGTGAATGGTTCACAGTCCATAGGGTCTAGCTTTCCCTTTTATAAATAATTCCCTTTTTATGGTGCAATTAGGATGCTGTGTGTTTTTGCAATGCACCTCAGAGGTAAGCGTGACAAATGGGAGATATTAAAAGTTCTGTTACATTTCCTCCCTGACACAAGGATAACCTGAAGAATCTGGAATGAGGATTATAATGCTGTTTCTGAATATATTCAGTTCACACTTTCTACTGTGTACCATACTTTTTGTGCTGATGCTTTACCATGCTGTTGCATTGTACTTGATGTACACCTCCGTGCAGGGACTTCTCAGTATCAATTTATCTATGCAAGCACAGATCAATACATACATTTTGTAAGGAATATGAAGTTATTTCTGTGAATGTTAACAGGTGTGTACAAAATGCATACAGATATTTATGATGCATCCAAGTCACTTCCAAAACTGAATTTACAGCAAATGATAAGAACACAAGACTGCTTGTAATTTATAACAACTGTATAAAAAATGATGAGATGTTGTTGGATTTTTTTTAGTGGGCAATTACAGCTATACCTAGTCTAATGGATATTTTTATTCTCCTGCATATATGAAAAGATGTATAACTGAGATGATACTCTCAAGGCACACGTAAACCATTTCACCAAAAATTTTTTTTTTTTTTACGTCAAGTCAGAAAGAAATCCCCTGCTCCTTTACATAAAGTATACAGACATACACAAACAAGCTCCTTTATGGAACAATGTTACACATCCACGTGAAAAGACTTTGCACCAGGTTTTAAAGAAGAACAAAGTCTGTAGAAGAATGTAATTCTAGAGAAAAAGATCATTTGTTACAGTGTCCAGGTATCAGTCATTCTTTGGTAAAATCTGCAAACCATTTCTTCATTCCTCTGTCACAGTGCATGTGCTAATGTGAGGTCTTTTATTAAAAAATGTTCCCATGGCCATACTGAAATTTCTGACTTCTCTCCTCTTGCTCAGAAAACTTACAACCACAAAACCATGAAACAGAAACAGCATTGCGTGACAAAGGTAACCAACCACACATCATACATATCAAATACTTACGTTTTCTGACAATCTTTTTCATTATTCTGATGTATGTCCCTGTTAAATGAATAGATAAAGTGCTTGAACAATTTTAAATAATGAAAAATAAATGCATTTTAATCCATCTGCATGTTGTTAACAGCATGCAAATAGAAAAGTGAACTACAACCAATGAATACATCATTTGCAATAATGTGTTCAGCTTGTACACTGTTAGAAATAATAGGCTTGCGGAAACCATGAAATCACAAGGCAGACCTTAAGTCTTAAGTTGCCACTAATACTCAATTTACACAGGAAAGTAAACTCAGTCAATATCATTTGCTACATGAACATGGTTTAGAGGGCATGGTTAATGGTTGGACTCAATGATCTTGAAGGTCTTTTCCAACCAACATGATTCTATGATTCTATGAAATAAAGGTACATTCATCTCATGAAAAATCAGTAATGTGCAAGTGCTGATGCTTGTCTACTCCAGTTACAACTTTGCCTCCAGCTCATGCTCCAGGTGAGCATGAGGGAATGAACGTGCAGAAGAAATGGAAGTGGTTTGGGGTCAGATTTGCTTTAGCACATGAGGTGGGAAGCAAATAGCAGTGATGTGCCACCTTCCCAGCTCTCTCCCTCCTAACAAGGGGCCCTTGCCTCACCCAAGGAAGCCTTCCAAGTTTCTAAGACTTATATAACCTTTATTAGACATCTTGTTTGGTTAAATAGCCCAAGTTGTGGATTAGGCTTTCTGAAGCTGCAGGCTTTCAAGATGAACTCTATCCCACCCCTCCCTCCACTCCCCCCCCCCGCCCCCCCCAAAAAAAAAAAAGGTGAAGTATTTATCAGTCATTACTGCCTGTAAGATCCTATGTCTATCCAAACCCATCAATACCAGAAGCAGGGAACCCAAGGTCCTGGAAACAACTGTCCCACCGGACTTCCCTATTTGTCTCCAGTCAACATTATTCAGCTGTCTCAATCACCATTAGGCTGTTTAGAAGTTGAGAATAATGTTGCCTTATGGCAGGATTGGTGCAAGGCCATAGAATACTTTTTTTGCATGCAGCTTTGTAATGTGGAAGCAGAGATCCTTGAGCTCTCACCTGCACTCTTTGGTGTCAGACAGAGAGCAGGTCCAGCCACATTTGGCAAATGCTGTTCTGAAAACTTAACTCAGTAAGGAATGAAAAGCCTTGGGAGAGTCCACTGTTAACCTTGAAAGAGAATATTTCATTACCCAGGCTCGGCTGGCTCCTTATCAATTGTTACTACATGAGGAGTCTGATTCTACCCATTGAGCATCCCCTGAAGCTCAATATAAAGAAATGCCCCTATATTTCTATTGTACCCATGTGCTTTGAGAATGCATACCCTCATAATATCTTTTCTTATTTTATTTTTCTCACTGGCTGTTCTCATGTATATGTATGCTGTTCAGGCATGTTCCTTACCGTATTACCAGAGGCTTATGGATTCCATGAACAGCTTCCAATTTCTTTTATTATCCATTTTACATTTTTCTTGCATAAATGCAGAAAGAGAGCTCATGGAGAAAAGAATGCCTGAGGACTCAAATGAGGACTTTACAATGAGGGAAGGACCTGGAAATGGAAGGCTGGCTAATAGACTATGCACACTCTATTAATACACTCATTAAAATACTAAGGCTGAAGCCACACTGCCTGGAACTGAGCAAGGCAATTTTTGCTGGGTTTTTTTTTTTCAATTAAAAAATAAATTATCCATTGGGTTGAAAAGCAAATTGTCAGTCACCATGCTACTGAAAAACTGTGGTAAACATATATATCTACTGCAAACACGCACATTTTGGGCATGGGGGCTAAGTAATTTTTTTTAAAAGACCTTGCCTGTTCGCTCCATAAACAAAATCTCCTTTGTGTGCCTATGTGCACAAACCTCCCATCCATCAAATCCAGTCATGACAAAAATATAGGTTTTTTTTAACTTTTTAAAATAAGAACCTGAGTTCTACGTGCACTGATGTAGACAGCTGTGTGCCTTATACCTAAGGCTGCCATCGAGGGCACTATGAAAATAGAGAGGAAAGTGTGCAGGCAGCAAGTAAAATCATGCTACATGCACACATACATACACTGTATATGAGAGCTAATCTTTTCCCTCAGTTTCTCAGTTCTATGACCTTCTCTCTCACACATTTTTGATTAAGTTCTCCAGAGCAGCCACTGCCTTCAGTTGATATCTTTATGTTAGTGAACACATTCTCAGAGCTTAATAAGTAGTCAGGATGCTGTGCAGATTTCTGGCACACAGTGCGAGGGCAGCTCAGAAGGGAAGTATGTAGAGACATATGAAAAAGCTGTTCAGACACAGAAAAATCTGCGGGCTGGGGATGTGTGAAGAGGTTGCATTCTTAGTTCAGATTTGGGGGATGCAATACTGAAGAAAACATCAAAGATTTCTTCATGTGCTGAGAAATGCTGAAATGTTGAAATGGAGAATAAATGGCCTAGGAATAGGAAGAAGATATGATTTTTTACTGGAGTATTTTTAAAACTGTAAATGTTGTGACAAAGTTTTAAACAAAATTCTGATTTTGGGGCAGTTTTTTTTCCACATTATAGCAGCATGGACCCCAGTAGTGGAAAGAGTCTTTTTGTGAGCTTCCTAGCTGAATGAGAAAGATAGATACATTCCTCTTTCCCTGGTAAAGTATTTTTCCCACCCATTTCCATCTTTTCAGTGGGGAAATGGCCCCATCTCACCTGTCTTTGGAGGACAGTACACAAAAAGTCTTGTTCCTAGGAAGAAATGGCAACACCACTGCAACAGACCTGTACCATTAGACAAGCTTTTCTCCTAGAAACACAAAGCTGGAGCAGACTTGAACTGTATCTGTATTGATCCTGAAAGCATCAGTCAGCCTCTACACACACCAGACTTCCTAATGGAAAACTGGTGAGAAACATCAATGAAGCAAAACACATTTTGTTCCACCATCATCTTTCAGACAAGGAAGAAAGACTGGAACACAGCAGAAAAAAAATACATTTGGAGAAGAAAATTGGAACCAGCTGCAAAGATGTAAAATGCTCTTTTTTCATGTTTTTGCATTATTCAGTCTTGAACTCTGTCATTCAGCTTGGCAAGTCTGCACAAATAAAACCAGAATATTTCTTTTTATTCCAAATACCTTAATTTGATCTAAGACCCCCTTCATCCACAAAAAAACCCCAAAAAGGTCAAAAAGCCCTCCCAGTCAGAATGCATCAAGAAGTCATCCTGGGATTTAATGTGTTGTATTACTTTATTATGATATCATAATAAATCCAGGAAGGGTGGCCATAATCAGGAACTGGCACTGTGAAGTCAGAGACCTCCTCACAATCTCTCAGCTACACTGTCCTCTGCACCTGTAGTAAATGCACATGGTTTGCAATGCAGGCTTTTACGATTACGGCATGGGGAGAAAGCACAACTGCAGTAAGAAATTCCAGAGTGGCTTTTGTAGCACTTCAGGAGGCAGGAATCTCTGCAATTCACTCCTGATATCGTCTGACACTGCCTCAAATCGTCTTAGTCTCCAGCCCTCAGAAATGAAGATATAAGGAGATGGTCACTGTAGAAATACCAAGAAGATATGTGGATGGCTAAACAGATGTTTAAAGAGGGAGTTCTTCTGTTAGGTTTTGTTTCAGTAGTTTTTCTGGTTTGTTACTGGTCCAGAAAGCAGGATAGGATTGGCACTGTGAGAAGAGTAATTTAGGATGTTAAAGTTGCACAGCTCATTTGAACACAAGCTTGATAAATTTCATGAGATTTTTATAGTCAGTATGATGTGCATCCTTCAGCTAGGAGTAAATCTGTCCAGCTCCTTAGTGGTTTTTTGCAGACAGCATGCCTTTTCCTTGGCTGATCCAAGAGACAGCCTTGGTGCTTATAAACTCTGTACAATAACACAGGTTATTTTTCAGATTCCCTTCAAGCATATTACAGTATTCTAGCCATGCCTGCATCTTAGATTTGCTGTGTTCAGCAAGAGTTGCAATGGGAATTTCTGGGGAATATGATGGTTATGACAGTATTTGAGAAGGAGTTTGTAGGCAGGTGTGAAATTGGCATTTTCCATGCCAATTAGAGTATTGTTTCTTATTTGAAGGATTAATATTACTTTACTTTTACCATCAGGGGCTTTGAAGCATATCATAAGGATATGATGTCCTGGGAGAGTCTAGTTGTTTCATACTGAGTTGGATGTTAAACGCCCATTTTGCATTTAACAGTGCCTGATAAAAAACCTGCAAAATATTTATGTGTTCTTTCAGAAAAAGGAAAAAAAAAAAAACAAACCAAACAAACAGATCCTTATGGGACATAGAAAATCCTGATGTGTTGTGTGAAGGTCCCAGGACAATGCCCTTTTTTCTGGCATGTTTTTCCCCAGATAGGAACACAAGCCTGGGGTAAATTGTTGTTCAGTGCTAGTGATGTTTGTTTTCAGCTCTGAGTATTTTTCTATTAGTTTCTCTAAGTGCATGACTGCAGGTGTTGTGCATGCTCATTTTAGCTCTCTGTGCATTTAGCTGCAAGAATAAGAATCTTGATCTAGACACGTGTCTGTCCCTGCAGCACATTAACAAGAGCTATAGCCACTGGTTTAGCTTTTACTTTTTTTTCAGTAAGGAGAATGACAAGGTAAGTGACATAAGGGAAGAGGGAGAAAAGGACAAAAGGCAGGAAAGAAAGCTTACAAATCTTGCTCATAGTCTGAGGATAATGTCAAAACAAAAGTCCAATGACTGGAAGGGACAAGAGCATTTGCTGTCTCACTCCAGCTCCAGCCATGCTAGAACTCCCCATGGCCCTACATATGTAGAAATACCTGTTTGTAAGCATTGTTCGTCCTGTGAGCAACATTCATTTTCTCTGCATTGCAGTGAGAGTGTGCATTGGCATCTGAAAAGAGTAAAATCCCTCTCTTTGGCACATAACATCTTGTGTTTCTTCCCATTTATTTAAAGTGTTTTCCTTCCACTTATCCATCTAATTCTGCTACCCTTTTTTTCACCACTATTTTCATCATTATGATGGTCAGCACTATGAAGCCTGGCAACAACACTGTTCTTACCAGTAACTGATAAACAGGAATATCCCTGGGACCCCTGGAAGAATTTGGGAACACAGAAGTCTCTTTACTGGGTGAGACTCAAGTTACAGCTAATCTGGTGTCCAGGAGAGATGCTTCAGAGAAATGACAGCGAAAAACACTTAGACAAGATATCCCCATAACATCTTAGGAAGTCTGGCTTATGTCCTGAAGCCTCAAGTTAAATAAACAGAGAGCTTGGCCTTACTTCAGAAAAGATGAAGAGACTTTGACCCCAGAGGACTGAAGATGAAATAATAAAAGCTCTGGCACATCCTACCTGTTTTATCTTGTCTGTCATCTTCCCTTTTTATAGAGTTTATTAACATTTATTGGTTATTTTCCCCAAAACTCTGTTAGAAGCACAATTAGAGTAGTGATATCTGTAACTGAGAGTCATACCCCAGTTTTGTGCCACATGCAGAAGAGCTAACACTAGTAATCTGGTGGTCATTCGTATTTCATCTATTTGCCTTTAAAAATAATCATGTCTTCCTACCAGATTCATTACAACTTCTGGTTACAGAAGATGAACACTAACACAAAACGCCTCCCAGAACATGAGCAAAACAAGAATAACAGAATCACTGCTTATTTCTTGAATCCATCTCTCCCATTATCCTGATTTTAACTGCTTCTGCACTGACAGTTATTGATTCATGCAACTGGTTTCTGTATTTCTAAGTTTAACTTCTACATCATATTTTCTATTATTGCATCAAGTAGTTTTATCGGGAAAACCTGAATATTTGCAGCTATGTTACAGACCATGGTTCTATTTGTTTTGTTAAAATTTGTATTTCTTTTGTAAACACATTCATTCCATTTGGGTTTAATGACAAATTTTTTAAAAATCCTTCAAAAAACAGGATCATATTAAGGATAGATATAAAAGGGGTTGTCTTGTGCTTTTTATCCTTTGGTGGAAGGTGTGGCTGATACTCGAAAGACATTTAGTGCCCTTATCTGACCTGGACACTGGAAACTCTGCTTTGCCTCCAGATTTTACTTTCTCCAGTCTGCCATTTTCTCCAGACTCTTACTATCTGTGATATGATATGCTGTGCACTGATAGATATTGGCAGGTCCTGATTAAAATTCATTTCACGTCGCCCGTTATTACTTCAAAGGAACAAAGGTCTTTTTTGAGTCCTAAGAACTGAAAACCTAAGTTTTCTTTGAGGTGCTGAGCCTGAAAACTATGTCTTTGTTTGATAAGCAACATCTGATGATTTCTCTCTTTTCGACTCTACAACTGGCCACCATCGAGAATCCGCAAAAACTGGGTTTTGGTTTAGTCACCTCCAGGTGCTGCTGAGAGCTAACAAACAGCTATTTGGCAAGCTATGCTTATCCTTACCAATTTCCTAAGGCAAAAGAAAAATAAATGTACCACAGCTTGAGGCACAGAATTTGTTTTCAGGCTAGCTCAGTATCTTTTGTCTCAAGCGAAGCCGCTTCATTTCAGTGCAATTTTCTTCTGTTCAAGGCTATTTACTACCTGGTAGTTAAAACCTGTTCCCCTTTCATTCTGCTTGCCAGTTCCATGTAAAATTCCAATAACTTTCACCTTCTTTCCCTTATTCCGAACAAGTCTAAGCAAATTTTGTGTTACAGGCACATGGCACCTAAATGCAAATGGAAGATTAATAAAAAAGCTTGCCATCTGAAATAGAAATGAGCCAAGTAAATCCAAGCAGAACATTTTGCTTTCATTTGTTTCATGATCTCAAGCAGATTTGATTGATTTCCAAGCACCACATTGCAACCAAATATTTCAACAATGAAGGCTCTTATGTTGACATCTAAATCTGTATCTGAGTTTCTAAGTAATGGGATGATGAATTTCCAGTGGCAAGAAGCAAGCATAGTTCCAGGCAATGTTAACAGGAAGCAAAACTGCACCACACAAATGGAAATCACACCATGTTTTATGCTGGTGCTTAGTTGCTTAGTCAGGCATCTATTTGAAAGGTATATTTGATTGCTTTTCAACACGAGAAAGTTATTTAAGATCTTTCCTCCAGCTGTCCAAGCTGGAGAAGAGAAAAACTAACTTACCTGAAATAGCTCCTGTCTGTAGCTACATCCAGTGGCTTTAGTCACCAGGGATATATGCAAAGTAAGAGTGTAGATCCTCAGATCTGTCTCTTCCTTTGGCTAGCTCTCTTCTGATTTCTCTGTACTCTATTATTGATTGCCAGCTGTGGTGGGTTGACCCTGGCTGGACACCAGGTGCCCACCAAAGCCGGTCTATCACTCCCCTCCTCAGCTGGACAGGAGAGAGAAAAATATAACAAAGAGCTCATGGGTCGAGATAAAGACAGGGAGAGATCACTCAACCAATTACCATCACAGGCAAAACAGAATCGACTTGGGGAAAATTAACTTAATTTGTTGCCAATCAACCTGAGTAGGGTAATGAGAAATAAAACCAAATCTCAAAACACCCTCCCTCCACCCCTCCCTTCTTCCCGGGCACAGCTGCACTCCCACATTCTCTACCTACCCCCACCAGCGGCACAGGGGGACAGGGATGGGGGTTACAATCAGTTCATCACACGTTGTCTCTGCCGCTTCATCCTCTTCAGGAGCAGGACTCCTCACACTCTTCCCCTGCTCCAGCGTGGGGTCCCTCCCACAGGAGACAGTCCTCCATTGACTTCTCCAGCATGGGTCCTTTCCACAGGCTGCTGTTCTTCACAAACTGCTCCAGCGTGGGGTCCCTCCCACAGGAGACAGTCCTCCATTGACTTCTCCAGCATGGGTCCTTTCCACAGGCTGCTGTTCTTCACAAACTGCTCCAGCGTGGGTCCCTTCCACGGGGTGCAGTCCCTTCAGGAGCACACTGCTCCAGCATGGGTCCCCTCCGGGGTCACAAGTCCTGCCAGAAAACCTGCTCTGTGGGCTCCTCTCTCCACGGGGCCACAGGTCCTGCCGGGAGCCTGCTCCAGCGCGGGCTTCCTATGGGGTCACAGCCTCCTTCGGGCACCCACCTGCTCTGGCATGGGGTCCTCCCCAGGCTGCAGGTGGATATCTGCTCCACGGTGGAGCTCCATGGGCTGCAGGGGGACAGCCTGCCTCACCGTGGTCTTCACCATGGGCTGCAGGGGAATCTCTGCTCTAGTGCCTGGAGCATCCCCTCCCCCTCTGTCCTGGGTTCAGCTGGGATAGAGTTAATTTTTACAGGAACCTGGGAGGTGGGGGGGCATAGCCGGGGCAGCCAACCTGAACTAGCCAAGGAGCTATTCCATACCATGTGACATCATGCTCAGTATATAAATGGGGAGCGGGCCAGGGGGAGGGCTCTCGACTTTCGGTGGCAGAGCGTCGGGTTCCGGGTGGTGAACAGTTGCACTGTGCATCACTCGTTTTGTATATTCTTTCATTAGTACCGTTGTTGTTGTCGTAACCTTTTTTTTTGTGTTGTCCCAGTAAACTGCCCTTATCTCAACCCTTGAGGTTCCAGGTTTTTTTTCTTTTCTCTCCTCCGTCTCCTCCCTATCCCACCGGAGGGGGGCGGGAGGAGTGAGCGAGCGGCTGCGTGGTCCTTTGTTACCGGCTGGGCTGAAACCACGACACCCTCCTTCTTCACTGACCTGGGGGTCTGCAGGGCTGTTTCTCTTACATGTTCTCACTCCTCTCTTCGGCTGCAGTTGCTGTTCTGCAGCATTTTTTATTTTGCTTCTGAAATCTGTTATCCCAGAGGAACTACCACTGTTGCTGATGGGCTTGGACTCTGCCAGAGGCGGGTCCGACTTGGAGCCAGCTGGCATTGGCTCTGTCAGACATGGGGGAAGCTTCTAGCAGCTTCTCACAGAAGCCACCCTTGTAACCCCCCTGCTACAGAAACCTTGCCACACAAACCCAATACACCAACATCTAGTACACAATGTAACAGCTAAGAAAAGAAAGCCCTTTTTAAAAGAGGTAGTGTGTTCAGAAGAGATGCGAGTCCTGTATTTTCAAGGTTTGCCAGGGAAACGTAACATATTACTAAAACATTACGTTGTCCATTGGCTGATTTAATGAATATATTTCTTTGGCCAGAGTCCAAGCACTCTGTAAACTCTTTGAAAATCTGAGCAATGAAACAGTGGCTTAATAGTTCAGAACTGCTTTCAGTAAAAAGTCCTCCACACTGCTGGTCTTCCCTGGCACTTGGCCAATAAAGGCAACTGTTGGCATAACAGCTCACGTGGTACAAACAGACCTTCCATTCTGATCCTCCAGTCACTATTTAGGTTGTCTGTCAAGCCTGCTTGCTGTAGGCTCTCACCGGTAAAAATGGTGTCTCCTCCTTCTACAGGACCCAATGAAGTCACAGGTCCCAGAAAGTGCCATGCTTCCCATTAAGAGCAATTAGCCTCAGTCTGCATCAAGCCTCAGCCTGTGTCAGCTCCTAAATGTTTATTGCCAACTGGCACATGGGCACTGGCAATATTGTAGGGAGGCAAAGAAAGCCAGTCCTAGCTGAACTCAACAGTAAGGAATATTAGGAAACCAGGTATTTGAGTTACCAGCAGGGTATGAACAGGACTACAGTTAATAAGAAATTGAGGGCATGAAGCACATGGTATAGGTGAATGAGTTCAGGAAAAATTGAAGAACATCCAAGTCGTCTGGTTCAGAGGTAACTAAGTATTATTCGCAAAGCCCAGATGAGACTAACAGCAGATCTGATGTAGTGAATGAAGACAAACCTGTTTTTTGAAGTACATCCTTTGTACTTGGTCTTCCATGTAACCTTCTGTGACACTACAGGAAACCTTAAACTAACTTTGGGTTTGAGTGATTTGATCTAAGAAGAACATGTGTTCCATCAGTAAGGCTCAGCAGGATGGATAAACAGCTGGATGCGCAAAATCCAGGACTTAACCACAGGGCTATCCCAATGCATACACAACACTAACAAGATTAGTACGGAAAGAAGAGGAAGGACAGAAAGATGAGGGCACCGATATGCCAGATACACAACTTTAATTGCTGTATGTGCAAGTGAGTTGTGTTTTTTTGCTGCAGTGGAGAATGGGCAGCGGACACCTAAGAGCTCTGTCAGACTTAAGAGAGTTAGGTACAGCCTCCCATTAGGAGCAATTGCCTTTTCTACCACTTGCCTCTCCTTCTTCCTTCTCAATAGATGCAGGAGACCATGCGTCCTTGTTCCTCTAACCTGATTTCATTTCCTCAGTATTTCACTAGGCTTGATATCTGTTAATGCATCTTCCTCCTCTCTTTTTGGCTACAACCTGTTCCACTCCAGTGGAACTAACCTGTTTCACATCAGGATGAAAATAGTATCTTTCAGAAGAATATATATATTATTTATATGTAAATATATTATGAAACAATTGTATTTTTTCAGGGAAAATGGGAAATCACACTTCATGTCCTCAAAGAGCTCATTTAGTCCAAAGCAACCACTAGCTCAGTGATTAGAGTTGCACCTAGGAGCCAAGTGATCTTGCTATTACTTTGTCCCCAGTTTGAATATACCACAGCCACATAAATGGCCTGGACACTGAGTTAAACATGCAGTGGGATGAAAATTTTTTTCCTTCCGACAGTTTGATCACAAAGCCTTTCCCAGCAAGACACTTACTCAAACTGTTCCGAAAGGGAACATATTCTGCTAAACTAGCCTTCTCAACACACTTCCCCATACCTTAACAACTAATTCTTGTTATATTTCATTATCCCCACTACAGATTTGAGGAAGTTCTTTCCCCTCCCAACTAAACATTCAATTACAATGTCCTAGATGAGAGCTCTAGTGACTGCACTGGTGGCTACTTTGAAATGGGTGGGACTTCTGTATGGGCTATGCCTATGTGTTTGATTTCCCCCATCTATGCAAGGAACTTTCTTATTTGAAAACAGGCTGGCTAAGGACCATGCTTTATACAACAGTTTGTTTGTCACAGCCTAGGTTACAGCAAAAAACCCAATGCTGCTAGTTCAGTATTCGCTAAAGAGTTCACGCTTTTTGTTTGTTTGTTTTAAATTTACTTCACAAAAAAAAGCAGTGGCAGCAATTATAAGCACCACTAATGTCACTGGATTGTTGTTAAGAATGACTTGCATCACCAGCTTGATTTCAATCACCAAAAAGCAGATTGTGTATATTCACACTGAATCTTGTGTGACTGCAGCTGACTCAGTTTCTTTATCTTTGTTTAACATAGGAATAGTTTTAGAAAGTAAGGAGAAAGTCATGTGCAGCAAGGGCAATCAACAGTGGGGGAAAATAATGAGGGGGATGTATCATTATGGTAATAGAGAAGGAATAAATTCTGTTCTTCCAATTTTGAAGGAATCCAAAGGACTGAAAAATGAAATCACAATCTTGTACCTGGACATGTTAAACAATGTCATAAGCTATGCCACAGGACCCAGGCAGTACCTCCAGCATTATGACCACCTTAAGCTTGTTTTGGCAATGGGTACATGTCTTCCATTAACAATTCAGGCACCCCTCACGCAGCACAAGTGTTGAATCTGCTCAATGATCTTTGCTGTGGCTATCTAAAATGTATGCCTCTCAACGCCATCCACATCTTCACCACACCGTCGTCCACCCTACAACTCCCTGACCCTACACAGGCAGCCAATTTAAAAAGCACAACTTTGATAGACAATCAACATTCACTTTATCTCTGGGAAAGGCTGGAATTGCCATTCCTATGGCCTGGTTTTGAGAACAACATAGATTAACTAGGAGAGATGTAGCCAGAGAATATCATAATTACTCCGTCGTAATTACTGAGGAAAAGCTGTAATCCTGCTGGTTCACTTACTAAAAGCCCATTTCTCTAGTGCAGGCATACTTCCCATAGTTGGCAATGACCCAAAAGCCATGCCAGCTTTATTCAACACAAAACAACATGGCAGAGCGCAATAGTGTGCAGAACCACAGTAACGGCTGCATCTTAACTGCACATCCCAGTGCAATTATTACAAAAGGTGGAAAAATTTGCTCTTTTTTAAATATTTGTGAAGCTTAATATTTCACAAACCAAGCTTGAATTTTTTCAAATGTATTTGCCATTCCCACATATTTCCTCTGCACTTGAATCACAGGTTTCCAGATTACAGATTATTAGCTGTCCCCCAGCATTACAATTATGGGTGATGGGTTCAGTTCATATGGATGGCAAAACCCGCAACTATCCCTGCTGCCTTTCTCATCACTGCACCTCATTTTCTTTTGTCACCATTCAGTACAAGGCCTTTAGAGTGCCTTATAGACAAGACTCATTCACCTCTTGAAAGAGGAGATAAATACCTTCCCTAGCACCTCTGTTTCCTCTCGACCCAAATAGCTCTACTCATCAGAATCAGGTTCCCTACCAAGAATATCAAAGTGGTAACAAACGGGCATATTGAGAGAACAGCAATAGGAATGGCAAAGCAGGTAAAAGAGGGACCAAGAGGGAAAAGACAAGGTGGTAAAGGTTTAAGATCTGGCACTGACCATATCCTGCTGCTGACTGACAGATATTCTACTACTCTGCAGCCAGGATAAGAGTCATTCAAGGTAGCTTTGTTTCCTGCATTTTATTTGCCAGAGTAACCGCATTAACATGGGTCAACAGTTACACCTATGATGTCTAGCACATAAACCATCATCTAACTGTCTGACTTGCTTATTACCATCTGTCACTCGAAAAGCTCTTATTTGAACTCAGCTACTGTTGGTTTCTCATACTTATTTTTATAATTAGGTTTTTAAATAGCATGAAAAAATAAGATTCCTGCAGGATTTTTTAGCTCAGTGATTATTCATAAGAGGGTGGTACTATTGCTAGCTATTTTAGTATATTAAATGCAATCCCCTTCATGACCAAAACCAAAGTTAAGACTAGAAAATCATCTATGATAACAGCTTCCAACAAAGTGCTGACCACTATTGTTGTATATGCATCTCAGTGCATCACAATCTATGTAATACTTGAAACGAAATAAACAAACAAAATAAATAACAGCATGCACTTAAACATGCTTACAGAATTATGGGGCTCTGAAAAATAACATGTTATTCTGCTACTAGGTATAAAAAAATCTCAGCTGTTTGAAACTGTGAGGGAAATATATTGGTTTTACATTTTATAATTTCAAACTCTGTTGTCAACAGGCAACTTATGTTACTTTATATGCCACTCATCACAACCCACCATAATTCCTCTTGGCACAGCCAAGTAAAATATATCCTTCTGTGCTGACACTACTTATTGTTTTTTGTCTCCTATAAATGATTTGTGTCTGTGTTTTGAATTTTCATAAGAGTATTTCCAGAAGCTTTTAAAAGAAACAGTACATTCAGCGGAGCAGCCATACCAACATTTTAAGAAACAGGAAAAAGCCTTTGGTTCGTTGTATGTCCCTGCTTCATTTTCCTCCTGCTACTTCTTATCAGAGTCCCCCTGGCCCCTCTTTTGTGTTCAGACTCATCAAGTAGTCATGGAATCTATTAAACTACTTGCTTCAGGCTATTTGAGCACGTGAGTGCTGCTCACTCCAGCCCATATGTCATATATTGAAATGAATCAAGAATCAGTTTTTCTGTTTCTGTATAATGAAGTATTGGTTAGGCACACCTATGTCCCATCCATGGGGGAAGGAAATACCACACACAGTGAAAACAGCTGGGGGTGTGAAAAGGGCTGACTCTTTCATCTTGGTACTTTAGGCTAATTAAAAGAGTCCATTAGCAGTTTCTAGTCTCAATCTTATTTTCAAACACGTTTTACACTACTAAAGCATCCATCTTGAATTTCAAACCTCCACTCGGGTTTGGCAAGGCTGGCAGATAGAGGAAATGTCTTTTTACTTACCAAGAAGACCCACAAAATTTGAAGCCCAGAAAGCTGTTTTTTCTAGTGACTTTTGGCACTAGAGTACTTTTAAAATATTTTTGTCAAATACTATAATTTCACAGAATCACAGAATGGTTGAGGTTAGCAGGGACCTCTGGTGGTCATCTGGTCCAAACCCCTTACTCAAGCAGGGCCACCTAGAGCTGGTTGCCCAGGACCATGTCCAGACAGCTTTTGAATATCTCTTAGGACGGAGACTCCACAACAACTCTGGGCAACCTATGTCAGTGTTCAGTCACCCTCACAGTGAAAAAGTGCTTGCTGATGTTCAGAGGGAACCTCCTGTGTTTCAGTCTGTGCCCATTGCCTCTGGTCCTGCCACTGGGCACCACTGGAAAGAGCCTGGCTCCGTCCTCTTGGCACCCTCCCTGCAGGTATTTATATACGTTGATGAGATTCCCCTGAGCCTTCTCTTCTCCAGGTTGAACAGTCCCATCTTTCTCAGCCTTTCCTCATATATGAGAGATGATCCAGTCCCTTTATCATTGTGGCCTTTCCCCTTGGTAAAGCCAGGCTGACTACTACTGATGATTTTCTTGTTCTTCATGTGCCTGGAAATAATTTCCAGGATTAGCTGCTCTACTGCCTTCCCAGGGATCAAGGTGAGGCTGACTGGCCTGTAGTTCCCTGGGTCCTCCTTCCTGCCCTTCTTGAGGATGGGGATGTCATTCACTTTCCTCCAGTCTTCGGATACTTCTCCCAGTTGCTATGATTGATCAAAGATTATTGGGAGTGGCCTCACAATGACATCTGCCAGCTCCCCCAGCACTCATGAATGCATCCAATCAGGGCTCATGAACTTACATATGCCCAGTTTGCTGAAATATTCTCTGACCTGATCCTCTTCCACCAAGGGTACCTCTTTCTTGCTGCAGCATTTGCCCCTGGTCTCTGGGACCTGATATTCCTGAAGGCCAGTCTTGCTAGTAAAGACTGAGAAGAAGGCATTCAGTACCTCAGCCTTTTCCATGCCCTGCATAACCAGGTCCACTGCCTCACTGAGCAACTTGCTCACATACTCCCTAGTCCTTTTGTCACCTTTGTACTTACAGAAGCACTTCTTGTTGTCTTTGATGTCCTTGGCCAGATTCACTTCCATTTGGGCTTTAGCTTTCCTAACTTCATCCCAGGATGCTCAGACAATGTTTTTGTATTCCTCCCAGGTTACTCATCCTTGCTTCAACCCTCTTTATGCTTCCTTTTTTTGTTTGAGTTTGGCTAGGAGCCTTTTATTATCCACACAGGCCTCCCATCTTTTACACTTCCTGTGGTGGAAATGAAGCATAGCATCTATTGTGCACTGCCAGCAATAACAAAGATTTCACACATTTCCTGAACTTTTCTATGCCAAAATTTTGGGTCTCAAAACTTCTTCAGTTAATCCATTAGTTTTACTTTCCTTCATTTTAATGTATGACATAATGGAGACTGGACAATTGGTTGATTTAAACACCATTACTACCTATATAATTAGACTAATATTTATGGAACTAATTTTTCAGTGTTCACAGCAGGATTCACTACCTAATTGAAAAAAGAGAAAAAGCATTACCCCCACAACTGACAAATTCAAGCAACTATTTTGCCAACAACATTAGACACATTATCAGTGTCGTGATCTTTGGCCTTTGATACTTTCAAGAGTTGTCCCTAGGGAAATCATCTGCTGGAATGTTAATCTGTTGCTTCTCTGACCTTCTACACATGTACCACATTATTATTACAACCACATGCTTCCCTTTTCATGCTGTCATTCTGACAATGGGGCCAACGGGCAATTAATCTCCAGACCAGATAGTTGGAACAAAGTGGATACCAGTAAATGAAATCAGTTTGGAAATGGATATTTCTAAAATCACAGTAAGACTTCTTTTCTGCAAGAGGCCCAGCTAATTATACACCATGCTAGGTAATAAGTGGGTGGCATGTATATAACAAAGGTTCAGAGATGATTCATGGAATGATCACAGTCCTGGCATTTGTTTCAAGCCTTTCACATCTTATTCTTAAAACACAAATTTCCCTCTGAACAGAATCCTGGCAGATTTATCACTTGAGTTTTCCTAGCCCACGTTGTATCTCTTCCTTTTACCTGATGTTTATTTCATCCCCCAAACTTAGCAGGACTGGCACCATCTTGATGTGCCTTAAAAAGAATAATAACAATAATAGTTACAATAGCAAGCTTTAGCCCAGGGATTGTTAGAAAATAAGGACTTGCTGACAATCAGAGGATGTTGGTTTTTATTTGTGCTTACAGTGAACAATATTCTCATCGAAGCCTCCTCATGATGACTCCATGTACAGAAGCATGCATTTCCCCTTTCAAAGGAAGCAGCAAAGGGAAAAGTATAGCTTGTCCTTCTTCCCCATCAACCTGCAAAGGAGGAGAGAGGGAATGAGGGGATATTCTTTCAACACTTTGAAAGCCTCCTGTGAAAAGTGCTCTGTGCTGCTCCCCCCCCAAAGTTAGCTTGTTCCTTGAATTTCCTCTGTGCCCATGAATTGCTGTATCAGCCACTAATTAGGCTAGCTTAAGTGCGCTGAAGTAAAGCATGGCAATTGTTGCAAAAGATCTAAATATTTTAATCTGGTCTGATTTTTTAACCTCACTTCATTTAAGACATTAAATATTTTGATGCTATATTGTCTGATATAATTCTCTTTCACAAGTCTTCCCAGATGCAACTCTAGCACAACAGTCTGAAAATACACTTGATAGCATAATCAAATTATAGAGTAAGTTTTAACTACGTGCACTCCAGTTTTGAGTTCTGGGTCCTTAAGCCTAAGGGACGTTTGGTCCTCAAAGTTGTTCAAACATTTCTGGCAACCAGCATGATATTTTTGTACTGCATATTTATGAGGAATCCCAGATTTAGACTACATTGAACAGGCTTGTTTTGGAACTGTCACTATACAGGAAAATGATAAAAATGAAGTTCATGTCTTGATTTCCTAAAGTGACACAAACATTAAAAATAACTCTTATGCATTTTTTTCCTCCAAAATAGAAGCTAAGATGTTTTCTAAGTCAAAACTAAAATAATCTTTTGAGGCCTTTTATTTTGAGATCATAGTGATGAAGAAAAAAGGCTTCTTAAGAAAAAGAATGTAGGATTAAAGGGCAGCAGATGACAGAGTTCAAATTATATACCATGGGCAAGAAAAATGTGCTGCAGAAGAATGACAAGAATGCCGGGCTTTCGTCTTACTTTCAAAGGAAAACTTCAAATGAAAGTACCTCTAATACATTTGAATGACATAATAAATTATTTAGGACTCAATTTTATGTTTTGGGGCCTGAACATGCAAACTGACATTTCAGCACTTTAGAAAATTTCTCTAATCTTCCTTTTAAGGAAAGTGATAAGAAACCTTGGTAAAGAGTCAAAGATGTATATCCAGTACAAAATGTGTGGCAAATCTCAAAACCAGACTTAATAATGTTTACTCATTAATTAGAGGCGGGGGGAAGTCCTTTGCCTGAGTTGGCCTGAAACTTTAAAATAGCCATATAAAAAGGATCCATTAAAAGATAGCCATATAAAAAGATTGTTTAAATGTTGTTCTGTGAACTTGATTCAAACCCCAGTAAGCATTTATTGTCTTTTTTCACTACTGATAACATTAGAATTGCACACTGGACCTGGAAAATTATGATAAAGTAACAAAAAAGTGGAAAATAAGTAGAAAGGGGTTCATATCAAAGCAAAATTTTTTAGAAATGTATTTGAGAAGAGAAGGTTTAAAAGCTCCTAGCAATGACAGGTAGAAATATTCATTAAAGCAGAAATTAAAACTAGAAATAAAGTTGTTCCTGCCCATAACCCCCATTTTACCATGAAAGATAGGGAAATCCCTAACCACAAAGCACAGAACAAACCAGGGAATCTTGCCCTGAAAACATTTAAATTATGGGGAGGAAAATTACTGACAAATTTGAGAAACTGAAGTAATTTGACATTTCAGAAAAGAACAGTGTTAAGCAGTGGCAACACTTGCAAGGAAACAGTATGTGCTGCATCCATAGAAACAGTGAGTGTTCACAGAAAATGGAAAATTCTTAATCAGGGACTTCTTTTTGAAACTGGAACAAAGGGTGTTGTAGAAATTATAGATTCATAAACTAAATCTCTACGTTCTGAAGAAAATGGACTGAGAGCCTAATTAAGGATAAAACAGTACAAGACCAGGATAACACTAATTCTGCAAGGTCAAATGAGCAGAGTTTAAAAGTGAAATCACACCAGAGTCCTTCTGAGATCAGTTGTTTGTGCTTTAAAGGAGTTGCTAGCAGTAACTGGGTGGATAGAATTTACTTAGATTTCCTTAAGGTATTTGAAAAGTACCTGAAAAATAGACCATTAAATAGTGTAAGAGCAGAGAAAGGGAAAATATGACAGTGTGGACAGAGAACTAGAGAAGGAAAGAAAGATATAATGAATGAGCCACATCGAACTTATGTCCCTTGCCGTAGATAAGGTACATAAGTCTCCTCAGTGCTAGACAATGAATACAAAGAAGCAAGGACAGGGTTACCTGCAAAGAGCAATATTGCCAAATATTCAAAGAATCATAAATTGAGCCATGAGAAGTGTCATGTGTTTTTACAAGTCTTGATATCTTTAAAAATTACAAAATTTTTTTATTTAACTTCTGGTACTGGAGCCTTTAAAATTCATCTTTCCAGGCCCTTGTCTGCATGTAGGGAAGCCAGAAACACGTTTTTAAGAGAACTGAAGGATGACTGTGAGCCAGATCACACGAGTCCAAGGTCTGAGGTTTTCAGAAGTGCTGGCCTCAAGAATGGATTTTTCTGGTGGCTGGACTCTGGGGTAGATGGCATGTGCCCAGTTTTGATGCAGTTACACATGTGCAACTCCTCTGCTAGGGGACAGCTTCAGCCCCCATTGAGCTCCTCCTGTGTCTCCACCACCCCAATGACCTTCACACCCCACAACCAGGGGTGCATATGCTGGAAAACAGAAACAGGTAACCAGAAGATGGAAAGGACCAGAAAGGGGGTACCATGGAGCATGAGAGGTGTTTGGAAAAGAGAATAGAGTAGTAAAAGGAAATCTGAATAACAGCTACTGTGACAGACCAGAAAGCAATGTGCCCTGGAGACTGGCACAAGCCTCTCCCCAAAGACCAGTCCCTGGCAGGGCATAAGCTTGCTCTCAGCTCTGCTTAGCCCTTGCTCTCTTTGCTGGCACTACAGCAGAGTTATTCCTGGGCACTGGCAGAGTCTTGTGGGATACAAAGCTCATTTTTCCTCCCAGCTCTCCAGCAATGCCCTGAGGATGGGAGGAATGTGTTTAGACTTGCTTCACTACAAGCAAATCAGAGGGTACACCTACGTTAGGAAGGAAAGAGATGTCCTAAATCCCTCTACATCAACACTGTTTTCACATGCTAGTTTGAAGAGAATCATGCCTAGACTGCTGCAGGACCAGACCTGCACCAACTGCGCAGGACAGGTGCCCTCTCAGCCCAGGTAGTCCCCTTCCAATTTCAGTATTAGAAACTTGCAGTTGAGAGAACCCATTTTACCCAAATGAAAAACTGGTGGAGGGATTCAAATGTTTTTACCACACATAATGACCTGCTGCTTCTGCAAAGGAAGAAAACAACACGTTTCATTGCAAGAACCAACACCCATCCAGCCTCCCCTGCTTTGACCTGTCATATGCCTTGGCCAGCTCTTCCACTGTCCGTGGTTGTCTCTTCTAAATAAAAGATGTTTAACATGGAGCCTCTGCTTTGCCTCTGCTGCTGACTTCATCCTGCCATGAGGAAGATGCTCCTAAAGAAGGGCACCAACACTCAGCAAGCAGCTGCCAGATAGTCCCCAGTGTGTTACCTCCAAAAACCATACAACACCTTTCTAGTGGTTTTTCACTTTTTCTGTGATATCCCAGAGCACAACTTTGCTGTTATTTCCATCTTAAGTGTTTGTGGTATTCCTGCTTAATTACTGGGATATTTATCCACTACAGTATAAAACCAAACCACTGCAACTGTCAAACTGAAAGCAGTATATTTGCTTCCTGGTGCCTTTGCTGATCTACTCATTTCAGGACATTGGTTGCTTTAATACGACTGTGCAGGTTTTGTATTTCCACTGCACACATTTTGTTCTTGGAAGAACTGGCATTTATTTTTGTCCCTGAGAAAGGTCATAACTCATGAATCACAGGAATAATTAAGAGAAATTAAAGTATTTTTCCCATAGCACAGATGGTAAGGTCCCCAAACTCATTAAAGTATATTATCTATAAAAAATGACATTTCATAAAACATAATGCCTGAGAACTACTCATAAAGCTGGATTTTTTGCAATTATTTTTATTTGCAAGAGAATTATTTGTTAATATCTATTAAAATGTCATTTATATATACTTGTGGGAAAAGCCCTAAAAATATTTTCATTCCTTTAAGATTTGAGAAGTTTTATTTTCCAAGTTGCCTTTTTCTAGTATCAGAAGGCAAAAATGAAACATCGGGTACTAATGGTTTGAGATATAAATACGCTGGAATCAAAGGACATTTATATCACATTTCAGAGTAAAGCTTTCAGACAGATATCGACATCAGTTCAAACAAAATACCAAAAGTGATTGTGTGGCACCCAGTCTTAAAACATACTTGTCAGAAGATAAGCAGCAAAAACCCTAGTACCATATAAAATGCAGGTGAGATGAAAGCAAAAATATAGCAGCAACATTTTGGGAGGAAAAATCAGCAGAAGAAGGAAAAACTAGTTCATCATTTTCAGTATGTGCAATTGTGGGAATTATGCCATAATATCTGTTGCATTTATAATCAGTTCAACATAATTATTCTTTGGCCCTGGTCCATAAAAATGAATGCAATTATTCACTGATTTGAAGTGAAACAAATGCTTAACAGCTTTGCTGGGACAAGCCTTTTAAGGCAGATCTCGATTTCAATGATACTAGCAAAATCTCTCCATTTTACTTCAAAAGTAAGGAACTTTGTTCTCCTGCTGGCAGTCATCTTTTGAGGCAGGTAAACTCTTTTTCAGGTGCTGATGTATTTTATTACTCTGTATCCCATATCTATGTTTTTGTGTTGCTCTTTGCCTCCATCTGAGCCAACTGCCTTTTTATCTAATGGCTCTATCTCTGATTCAGGGCTCTTCTAGAGATACCAAAGCCTTTACTACATGGGATTTTTAAATGCATCTATTTAAACTTCTGAAAATCTCTGTATAGACATATTTTTCTCAAGGATGGTTTACTTTAGTATAGTTTAAGCTAATGCCAAATACTGGCTTAAGCAAAATAAAAACTCATACAAACAAATTGTCTTCCCCCTTCTTGAGGAAGCTCTCTTTGAGCCATGTTCCTGCTAAAAGTGACAATATGTATCCTGTATTTTCATATCTCAAACTTGTAGCTCATATAACCTACAAATCATTGAAGACACATTCCTTCAATTTAAGTCTTTGAAAAATCCAGTAAAATTAAAGGCTGAGAAAAGTAATAAGTTTAAAGGAGTTTGGAAGTAAATTTATCCTTGTACTGTCCACACATATCTTGCAATTCTCCTAAGTAGCAGGTTGGGGGATCAGGTTTCTTTTTTTTTGTCTTGTTTTGGAGGGAAGGGTTGGTTGGGTTTCTTTTGAGGTTTGGGGGGGGTTCAGGTGGGTTGTTTTGTTTTGGTTGGTTGGTTGGTTTTACATACCTCCAACTGTACACTAAATACATAAAAACACAGTCTTATTTCAAGGCATGCTACCACTGCTTCAGGTGGACTGAAAACAGATGTTGGCTACTCTGTGAGCATTAGTTAGGCCACAGACTGCGACAAATAAGGCATGTGCTCACTGAAGTCTGATTCAAGGAGAGTCAAAAGCATACCCAAGCTCAAGAGTGAGGGGAACTTATCTTTCATAAAATTATACAGGTTGGAAGAGACCTTTGCAGGACACCTTATCCAGCTTCCCAACCAAGGCAGGGCCAACAAACATCAAGGTGCTCAGGACTGTGACCAGTCAAGCTTTGAATTACTCCAATGGTGGAAACTCCACAACATCTCTGGGCAACTGCCTTCAGTGTTTTAATACCTTCATGGCATTTTTTCCTGGTATCTCACTGGAATTTTCCTTGCTGTAACATATAACTGTTGCCTTCCATCCTACCACTGCATGTCTCTGAGAACAGTCTGGCTCTGTCTTGTCTGCAGATTGCAATGAGTTTGTTGAGGACAGCAATAAAAGTCTCCCATTAGACTTCTGCTCTTTGAATTTTATGCTGTGTGGAAGGAGTATCTATCAAAATGGCACAATCCATTTTAAGAAGAAATTGGGCAGGAATAAAATGGAAGAAAAGAAAAAAGTGCAGCAAGGAGGGATGGAGCAAAAGGTAGGATGCACAAAGCAGGGAAACATCTTTCTATCAGAAAACTAGGCAGCTGAGGAAGGGGCTGCAGAAAGGTGTACCCTTTGGTGGATACTCAGCAGCAGGCTGGCAGTCAACAGCAAATGGGAAAGCGCGCACAGCCTATGCCCTCCGTGTAGTACATGAACTACTTGCTGTTTCACAGGTGCTCAAGGGTTTGAGAGTCTTCTAGTGATGAGCATGTGTCAGTCACCCCTGGAAGACTTTAGTGTCCCACACATGGATTTGACACCTTCTGTCCCCAGTGCATGTGAAAGTGTGTCAGCTTCTCCTGACAGGAATAAAATTTGTGCTCTCGGAACCACTTACAGACCCAACAAAATCATGCTGCTGCTCCAAACCAAACTGATAATGCAGACACAACCTAAACAAGAATTAAGTATCCATGAAAAAATACAAGCTATGTATTCAACAAAATTTGAAACATGTCCATTAAATGCAAATAGCAAAAAGATATCAATGACCCTATTCTACTTCATTCAACTTTTTTTGAGGTTAATGAAGCTGCAAGTGGGAACAAGACATAGGTATGCTTACTGATTCAACACCTATCCTGGAACTCATGCACAGACTATTAGACCATACAGCTTCTTCACAGCCACTCTAACCCCTGTACATAGTCAGCTGAGGAACACAACAAATCCAAACTATTTACAAGCTAACCTGGAACTAGTGGGAAAAAAATTTCTAGCTGTTACTCCTAGCTCTATCCCTTTTAATGTCCTATCCAATGGCTGAAAAATAATGGGTTGGTTCTTTATGCATTCACCTAAGGAAAGGACATGTTGCAATAAAGTTCATTTTCCTAAGTGAAACACCTTTCATTCAAGAAACATACTATAAATACTGCAGGCATGGTCTCTAACTCTGAGAAGTGAGACGTCTGCCATTTCAAAGAGTTTTACAGCCTTATAACTGTAAAATAGAGAGCTATTTTTTAAACGTGTTCTGTAAATGCTGTTGTTTAAACTGTTAAATGATAATTGCTTCTAAGCAGATCAGATTCTTCATGACCAGTCCTCTGTATCAGTATAAAAACTCTTCTTACGGCATTTCAAAAGCACATACTCTTTCATTTGTGGGTTTAGATTTTCTTTAAAGGGAACCATCTTATTACCTTCCCTAAGCCAGAACCTTCTAAAAGTGTCTCACAAAAGTATTTGATAAAGATCTAAAGACAGAGGAAAGCCTTTGATATGTAATGAAATAATTTTGAATCATCCTTCTGCATACAAGAGCAAGACAATGCATCTCTTTAAAGAAGCATAATCTACTTGGCACATAGCATCAATACAGAGGCTCTTTTTTCCATTTGCTGCTGAGCTAAAGTAATTGCAGTGAACTGGTGTTAGTTCACCAAATCAATCACTGATTGCTAAAACAAAAATAATTGAGCTTCACTTTTTGAAAAGAAAAAGGGTACAAATATTTAAGCAAGAAACATTAATATGGCCAAAACCAAAAATGCTGTGACTAACAATAGGAACAGCATATCAATATGCCACTTGTGATCTGGGAAGGACTCATAAAAAATTCAGTTTACATGAAGATTTGTGTCCAATGGACTTTTTTAATGCTTGTTTTCATTGACTAGCAGATGGCTGACAGAAGACCTGAGGTAGAAATTTGAGGAACTGAGGTGCAGATCAGAGAGGAAGAATTTTTGCTCATTAGATGTGGCCTGGGAAGACTGGTAGAACTGTATATTTAATGACACACCATGAACTCTCTAACAGTCCAAGCAGAGTGATAATTTAGGCACCCATATTCTTCCAGTCTTATAACAGGTACTGGTACCAGAAGCATTGCTTTGTTACAGAAATTTAAGACAAATGTTTGTCGTCAATATTTTCTACTTCCAGCTTCCTCATTTATATGTAGTTTTTTCTTGTGTTTCTGCTCACTTGTCCTCTCCCTCAATGTAATCCCCTATGATTAACCCAGTTACTGCACTACACTTTTTCTGGTACAATTTTATTCAGTAAAATACAGCATTTTTAAGCTAATTTTGTTATTTGAAACTTGTGATTATTTTCACTGTTAGGATAGTCTGAAAATTGCATGGCGATCACAAATCAACCTCCAGTACAGAATACAGTACCAAATTTCAAGTAGTTTTCTGTGAGGTTTTCTGTGAGTGTCCATCTTTGCTAACTACCCTGTGCATCATTAGTTTGCTTCAGACTATACTTGCAGTGAATAGTTGAGTGCATCAAATTCAAACACATGCTGCTGCAGACACTGATGCCAATAAAACAAGAATGATGAAGTGCTCATGGAGACAGAAAACATGAAGTGCACAATCTAACCACATTCCTGTTGAATTGCAACAAATACCTGAAGACTACTTTTTCTGCTTTTTCAAGCTTGACTCTTGAATTTGTTCCCACCCTCTTCCCTGCCTCCTTCCCCCTCCCTTCCTCATTTTCCTCCAGTCTCTGTGTTGTGCTCACCAGACACTCTGCTCTGTTCCATGTGTGATGCCAGCAGAACAACACTGATTAAAGACATTGATTATGGTGGATGGCAATGAGAATCCCAGTGTAGCATCACTCCTAACCCCCACCAATGGGAGGAGAAAGACAGCCAAGCTGGAGGAAAAACAGCCAAATTTCCATGATTGCTGGTAACTTCACAAGCCTGAGGCAATACACTTATGCCTAAAAACCTCACTGTCTTGAAATTAGGTTATTTCTTCATGTTAAAATCTGTGCTGCCTCAGATCAGTTTAGACAGAATGAATGACAGAGAATGACAAAAATATCTTATAATTTTGAGAGTCCTCAGAAACTTGCTGCTAGAAACTAGTGAGCTGCAGCACCACCTTTTTTTTAGGGGAGCTTTAAGGATGACTACATAGATGTGTAACCAGGGCTGTATAGACTAAAGAGCTCTCATGACACCAAACAATTGCTGGCTCAGGACTTTGCTAGTGAAGCTAAAGCAGAGTTTGCCTCTGCTAATGCAGCCTAGTTCATTCCCCTGTTACAGGGACTACTTTCCTTCCTTACCTGTGGAATGAAGTTAATGAAGTTGCCCTTTGTACCATGAACTACTTTCAGTTTTTAGGTGTTTTTACCAGGATATCCTGGATAACACATCAAATCCCATTACGATCTGTCTTATCACTGTAAGACATTACAGAAGGGGTCAGTTACATGATCGATTTGCAGTAGCATGATGAATTCCCTATCAGCTGCGCTAGTGTAATAAGCTGTATGTTGGCTCTTAGCTACTGCAAATGTGAGGTAATTTAAATCTCTTTTACTTAAGTTTAAGAAAAGGTTTTTTACCTTACTTTGCCAACAGCTGGAAGCGAGCATACAGCCACCTACTGCAGTTCAGCTGATATGCAGCAACTCGAGGTTGTGTTTGAAGTCATTAGAGAAGTCAATGAACATTCACAGGAAGGATGAATTTGCTTATCTGTCCATAGTCAAGAGTAGCATTTTATGCTAGTCCAGAAGATAATGGTTCCTTCCCAGCTCTGCACTGAGGAGGGAAAAAGTCCTACTGCCCACATCCATTTAGTTGCAGGGATACAGCACCAAGACCCTTCATTCTTCACCTTTCTCCAACTAACTCCAAGGAAGAAAGAAAGGATGCACTGCCTGTTGAGGTTTTGTTCCTGCCACCAAGCAGTAGGGAGGGAAAGGGAATAAAAGCATGACATAGCAGGTTACTATTTGCCCTGGAGTTGTAGCTAAAACAAAGGAATCACTTTATAAAAAAACTTACTGGTTTTACAAACCAGTATCATATATAGCCCCTTATTTACATATTATGTTAGAAAATGAAGACTAGATCAGTACTGAGACCAATGTTTCAATAGCAGAGAGCCCCAGTTCATCTTTTGTGTTTTTACTGCTTCTGGCTTCCTTCTCTTTTACATTTTGCTTCACTTATATACACAAGAAGAACTCGATTTATTGGTGATTCCACAGGAGGAAAATTTTCTAACTAGTAGAAGTTTCCAACTCAGTTATGATGACATTTCTGTAATTTACTAGAAGTTACTATGCGTGCCATGCTACTGCAGACTTCCTCTCTTGACCTTACCAGAATATTTCTCATCCTCTATTTTTAAGGATTAGGAAAACAAGAAAAAAAAAATTAAAAACAAACCAAAAAAACCCCCAACCAAAAAACTAATAAACTTCAATAGTAGAGAGACTTATAAAGTACCATCCAAGTTATGCATTTTAAAAAAATGTCTTGCCTACTGCTTTCCCTCCAGCTCCTTCACTTTTCCATTAAAATCATCAAGGCCCTCACCACCTGGTTTCACAGACAATACAGAAGATGCAGCACAGGAATGAAATAGAATCACAGAACAAAAATCAGCCTTTGGACAAAGGAAACTCATGATTCAGAAGTGGTCCAAGGCCACACTGAACTTCAGCTACAGTACCCCAACCCCGTTGTGAAGCATCCTTCAACTATTTCAGATGTCCATTTCACAAAGAAATTCATGAATTGCAAATAAACTCGTACTTAGAGATTAAACCTCCTGTTCACCAGAAGTCAGAGTTCTGGCAAACAAAGAACTTCTAGACAGGCAGGGGAAATCTAGATTCCTGCTGTTTTTCACCTCATTAGACTCTCTGTGGGTTTGTGCAGTTAGTTTAATGTGTGTAAAGGGTGGGTATGGGGTTGTTCATGTTAGCCGACTTTTGCAATCCCTTCCCTTTTTGTGAAGAAAACTTCATCTGAAAGAAGAGAAAATGGAGGGATAAGAAGTAAAGAAGAATAGTGGGAAAGAGGAGAAATGGAGGAGAAACTAGGAAAGCCAAGTGAAGAAAGAAAAAGCTCCCACAATATGGTAATCAATAATCACCACAGCCTCCTGGAGAAAAACTGGCAAAGGACTGAGCTTCTGGATGTGTCGCACAGGAGTAGGAAGAGAAGGCTGGTAAAAAGTAGCTGAGAGAATAAAGCAAGGAGAGAGTGTGCAAAGGAGAGTAACAGAGTATGTCCCCTAACTGCACGTCTCCAATCCCCTCACATAAAGAGATAACTGTCATTACTAAATAGAGATAGGAAGCAAAAGCTCAAAGGGTAGGATATGTGGATGAAAAAATAAGAGAGTAGATTAAATAAGACATCTGGATATAAAAGATAAAGGAAGGACATAGAAAAGGCTGCAGGGAAGAAGGAGGCATAGAAAAGAGAATGTCAGCAATAGAAGAAGAAAAAATAAAAAACGGTGGAAAAGGGACCAAGCGGGAAGGGACAGGGAAGGAGAGAGTGAGGTGAGTAGCAGAATGAACAGGGAGGAGTAAAATCAAACTCAAAGTGACAGCCTCTTGGAAACTTTATAATAGGTCATTTATTCCAGTCATTTTCTGATCAAGCTCTAGGTCCCCACACTACACTGCCTTCGAGACAGTCATCTATGAATGGAGAAGAAAAGAGGAACCAAATTCTCCACAATGCTCAGGGAGCCCCAGGGCAGCAGTCTTGCAGCTTTAACAGCTATGCAGACTTTATGCCAGACTACATTGCCAACAAAGGATGCTGTGCTTTAAAACATGTACACTTCTGAAAAGGGAAGCCACATACTCACTTACACACTGGGCGTCACTTACATACCAGGTATACCTTTCGAGACAATATCAGAGACCCTGGAGGGCCACTTCAGGATGCAAAGACTAGATGTCCATGCACAGCTCCCTTCTTGCAAATACAAATGTAGCAGGTTAAGTGCCTTTCACTCACAGGTAGGATTTGTCTATTAGCTAACTGAAGAGACAGATTGGGCTTGCTCCAAATCCACTGGGTCTTCTGAAAACCAAAAAAGCCCTATTTGTGTGGCATGCAAAAGTCCTCATATCTCAAGCCCTCTGATCTAACTCTGCAGCTCGGTTACAGTCTCAGTTGGTAGAAAAGAGCATCATCTTTAATTTGAGCTTGCTGAGTTCTGAAACATTAAAGCCCTCTCTTTCTGTCACTTTCAAAATTCTCCCTGCACTGTACTTTGTTACTGTGTGTCCGCAGTGTCCTTTAAAACGAGACTGATCAATCAGTTTACACCTGCTTTGTCCAGTGTTTGGATAACTCATTATCTTAATTTTTTTCCCTTGTCTGACCCTATATTTATTTTAGATTAGGACATCAGAAACATTCCTCCCCCCACATCCCTGTCCCCACACACACAATTTGCACTGTTTCAGGCAACTTTGATTTGTTTTCCCTTCCCCAAGGAGACAGTGTAAAGCAAGCTGTGATAATGTATATATGACTGACCACATACATTTACAAAGGTTACTCCTCAGATTGCTCCATTTCCATTCATAACATCCACGGTGGCTGTGGCATTGAATCATCTGATGATTTGTGAACCCACCACCACCACGGCCAACAGGCACAGCATTTTTGAGGACACTTCATCAAAATGCCCTGGAGTTCCAAAAGTCTGCTTTGAAGTAGAGCAGTAGGAAGTTGCTTGAATAAGTTGGAGATCAAAGAAACTATCCCCACAGCCAAAGTGAGCAAAAACTTCTTTTTACTCTAGACCTTTTCATGAGGCATGACTGCTCTCCAAAACGCAAGAGCATGGGCAAACCCCTTCCATATTCCACCCACCATTTCTGCATGTCAGATCTTTAAAAGACCTCTAGTCAGTTTGTTTCTTATTTCCATTTACCATCAGCCCTCATGTCACAAACTTCCCCTGGCATTTACTAGTTATTGGTCTTCTTCCCCACCTCTGCTCCAAGAGTCAGGGCATGACATTTTTCCTTTACACAGAGTGAAGTCAAACCTCATGTTGCACACAGCTACCATGCAATTCAGGCCATGTTATGGGACTTCTCTGTAGATTACTGCACTCTGTCTCCCACACCTTAAGGAAACTGAAATAAGTAAGCTAAGTGAAAGACAATAGGCTTTATATGTTTTGTTACTTCAGCCCATGACTAGATTCTTTCCTTAACTAAAACCTTCCTAGTCTCCTCTGTTGTATCAGTCCTGGCAGAGGTAGAAATTTAATTTACATTCATTGTGCTGCTACCTGTATGACAGTTTCCATCTCCTATCCTTCCTCCCTCCCTCCATATGTCCGATGTTTGTACACAGGAGGAAGACAAGAGATGGAAACTCTTGGAAACTGGATGTTTTTGTCCTTGCAGCAGTTTATTTACTGCAGAAGGGAATTTGTGCCCATGCTATGACCATTCCTGTTCTTAGATCAACATGCTGGCAAAAACATGTTGTCCTTGAAGATGAGGCTATGACCTGGGACTGAGCACCTGCAACAGGAACATGTGGTTCTGCTATTCTCACTGCTGTTGCTGCAGTGACAAGCCCTGCCACACAGCCAGGGCTGGCGTGATAGAGAGGAATGACTTTGGTACCCACAGGAAAATTCACCAGGGGAGACCAATGGTGAACAGAAATTGTATATAGCTGTCTATCTTAAGCAGTCTTCCCAGGACTTTCTCACCTGCTCCAAGGTAGCTCCTTGCATTGTATTTTTAATAAGGTCAGCAGGATCACATCTTCAAAGGAAACTTCAGTCCCATCTAGTCACAAAACACACAGCTGTTTATTGCTTGGTTTTACTGTCCAGGAGAGGCCCAGGACTGTTCACAGCTGGGGCCTGTGATGAAGAGGATAATATTAATTAACTCTTCACCCCAAAGAGTGTGAGTAGGCTCAATTAACTTGCACTTAAAAATGCTTTAAAACTCTCACATAAAAGTAACAGTGTCCTTCATTAGTTATTCCAAATCAGCTATTCCAATTTAATGACATTCTTATACTTATGTTTGTCTTGTATAAAAAAGAGCATCTTGTGAAAAGGATCCTGTCATTTTTACATTCTCAAGAAAACTGCTGAAGGCCTGTATGTCATAGGTGGCATAAAGCCTAAAAAAAATAAAAATAAAATCATTGAAGTATTGGAAAAAGACCAAAAATCTAGGAAGATATTGTTTAATTAATCTAGAAAACCTGGAAGTCCTGATTAAGATTTAAAACAAAAGGTGTCAAGTACTTTAAAAACACTGGGTTTCATTTTGTTGGGGGTTTTTTTGCATGCTAATCTACTCAATAATTATGAAGCCAAGGAAAAACAGCAAAATAGCAGGGATTTTCTCATAGCATTGCATACTTAGATATAATGATCAATTCCCCAAAGACTTTTGGTGAAATTTTAAAAGGCAGAAAAAATGTTTTATACTAACAATGAGAGAAACCAACTGTCATTTTACCAGTATTCTGTTGCTAAACAAGCTAATAAAGTAATAAAAGGATAACTCTCACTTCTACAGTGATGATCTTTAAAAGGCTGTATTGAATGATATGGTAACCTTTGTCCACAGGCTGGAAAAATAGCTGTCTCACTCAGCTGGTGCAAAATCAGAAAACAAAGAATATGTACTGTTCATGTCTTTTAATTCACTTCTTATCTCAACAGTTCCATAGTTCATTATATTAGTTAAATAACCACCTATACTTAAATACTCTTTATGTAACTAAAACATTGGAGATGATCACAATGACAGTGCACAGCATAAACACATTTCCAAACTTGCAGCGAAAATGGGACACTAATCCTTACTGATTTTGCTGCCTGGTTTTAAATACCTCCCTGGCAATATAGAACTGTTTAGCTTGCTTCCCACCTATTACATGCAAATATAGACATATGCAGAGATGAATGCATTTTTAATTTTTAAGTGAAGAGGAGGGGATTCATGTGTGTTTTCCCATGCACTCCTTGTTCACAGGAAGCAGTAGCCTATAGAGAACATCAAAGCAGTAAACAGATCACAGCGCTCCCACTGAACGTTTAGCTTAGCTGCACCTTCAATAGCCTTCCAAAGGACTGAATTAAGGGAAAGAATTAGCTACAGAGATCAAATGTACCAGGTATATCTTTGAAATCCCTTCACAGTCCAGTATTTTGTTTATGACCAAAGCCCCTGAGCTGAATGTGAAAGCCAGTTTCCATGGATATTTAAATGACACTTTTATCAGGCATATTAGAATGACACACTTTGATATTTTGAAGTCTTGCAAGGTCACCTCTCAGCCATCCCTGAATTCATTTCTGTCTAGCAATCAACGTTTCTTGTAAGGAACAAGCAGTGTTTGTGGCTTGTCAGTGTGACCAAATTGCAAAAGAATTGAAAATGTGGAGTACCGAAGCAGAGAAGATTAACCACACCAGCAACCTGTCACAGAAAACCAAACCCCTTTGCTATCTGTTCTTTTCCTTGCCTCCTGCTCCCCCACACTGCTTTGTGCTCCCTATGCTGCAGGACAAGCCACAGGTAATTTTGTGCTGTGAGCAGATACATCCGTAAACTGAAGCACAAGACCAAAGCACTGACTCTGCAAACATGTGCATCTACCTTTCCTACATTGAGGTCCCACTGAAATAAATAGGATTGCTCATTCAGCAAATCAGACGTGTTTGAGGAATTGAGCCTTGCATTGGTATGTGACATATTTTAAGGCAGCATCATTTCAAGGATGGAAAAATATATCTCAGGCCTTCAGTGCAAGTTTTCTGTCATCACATGCAAAAAAATAAAATAAAAAAAAATCAGCAATAGTAAAAACTGAAATAAAATTATTGGGAAGAAATTAGGAGCAATGAAAATGCTTTTCAAAGTAATGCTTCAATTCTGAAATAGCTATTATAAACATTTGTGCTTGCTATGGCTTGCAGTTAAATTTTAAAAATAGCACTTAAATATGCATGTTAATAACATCCAGAAGGCATTTCTTTCAAGCCTGTTTGGGCTCTTGAAGGGTTTAATTTAACCACAGCATTCATTTATGTCTAGCAGTTAGAATTTTCTTTTAAGCTCAAAGGAGCCGAGAGTTGTAACTATGATCTAATTGGTAAGGAATGAAGAATGTTTTTCATGTTTTACAGACAGCATGAATCCTGATCATTTTACAGCGGTAAATTATAGAGTGCTCTGCTCACTGTGTATCCCTCTGGAAATATGGGCCTATATCTCATTAAACTATAAAAATAACTTGCACTCCTTGAAAGCTATCCTGCCAAGGTGTGTTATTTTTATATCACTAGTGCACGTCAGCTAGTCAGTCCAGAGAAAGTTAGGTTCTTTACTGAAACTAAATTAATTTATAGCTATATCCACATGTCAGAAGGGATGCATGAGGAACCTAAACTTCTATAGAAAACAATAATTTAGTATTGATTTTCAGCTCCTTTTTAAAAGCAGCTGCAATTCATTGGTTTCTTGGTTCTTTCCTCTCTGGTACAAATGATCTATACAATGCTAGCAACATGACAAAGCAGCTCCTGTGGGTAAGGCAAATGACATAAAAGTCAGATGTGCTTTATCTCTTTTTGGCTTAAGACAAATGGTCCATAACTGAAACGTGAAAAAAAGATCAGAGGTGGGATGTTATGCTTTTTACGTATTTAACTTTTTTTTTTAACATGTTTGTGATGAGGGAAAATATCTCCACTAAATGAATTATTTGCCTTTAAAATAAAACCTAGCATTTCACACATTTTTTAAAGCTATATAACTGTCATGTGATTGTATAGTCTAGCTGAATTTAACTCCAGTAAAGGCAGTACACCACAAATGACAGATTGTGGGTCCTTAATCCTGCTGTAATATCTTGGGTTTGTGTTAAAAAAAAAAAAAAAATCATCTGTTTGAAAGGCAGATGTTACAGAATTTCTACTGCAACTGCTGAAGTCTATGTTGCCAGCCCTTTAAAGCAAGGATGGAGTGGTTTGGAAAAGAAAAAAAGCAACTCAAGAGCCAAGGTAGGAATGAGCCCAGCACCAGGAATACTCTTCAAGGAGCACAGCAATAAGATAAGAGCAATAACCTTCTCTTTTCTGCCAAGAGCACAGTGATTAACCACAAACATCTCCTTTCATAGCAAAATAGCTTAGATAGTCAACTAAATGATTCCCATCTTAGGACTATACAGTAAATTATTCAACAATAGCTTTTGGGGGCGGAATAAGAAATAAAAATGATAATAATAATTTTAAAAACACAGGCTTCTCTGTGATTTTTTCTTTCTATGGAGGAAAAAAACTGACTCTGTTGTTAGAAAATTTGGCCCATATTATTTCTTCTGCACAAGGTTTTGCTGCGAGTGCCACAGTACCTTCACTAAACAGCCTTAGGTCCAAACTCGTCTCCCCAAGTTTGGCTGTCTTGGCCACAGCCCTTCTTTAAACAGGATTTTCTCCTCAGAGAGCAAAGGGTCAGTTTCCCAAGAGAGGATGCCAGATAAATCATCACAGTCTGGTGTGTGAAACCCTTTGCATTTTGCTACTTCATGGTTATCAGCATGCACACCCTTCCTTGGAGCTGCAGGTTACAGCAGATCTTGGTCCCTCCAGGACTAATTCAACTCTCAAAGCTAAGGGACGTGCAAAACTTGCTCACCTTTCATCTCAAGGTCACCCAAAGGTGACGATGAACACAGGGAAAGGTCACTTAGATATACCAAACAGAGGGCCAGTTTCAAAATAAGTAATTGCCTTCTCAGGTGGTGAGTTTCCACACACAGGCTTCTGGACCAGATTTCCACACACATCCTTGCAAATAAATGAAAAGGAGCTGAGAAGAGTAAACAGAAAATGACAAAAACTTTCTCACCTACTGCAAATCCCATCTACCTTCAACACATCCAGAAAAGCAGAAATGGAAAATTTCTGAAATGAAAAGCAAATAATGAGAAAATTATTAATTCACAGAAATATTTATACCCATAAGGAGCCAGACAAACATGGAAACAGAATCAGAGAGGATGCTGAATGACAAAGATTTATTAGGCGTAACAGAATATGGCTGGAGTGGTTGCATCCCAATTACGTTCATTAAATCTACATTTGGAAAGAATAGAAAAAGAGGCAGTAAAGTCTAACAGGCACCTCACAAATTTTAGAGAGCTACTAGGACCACTATGAGAGGTAAGTCTTCCTGGAAAAAACAGAAGGACTAGGGATAAAGATGCAATCACAAGCACATGTTGCTGTCGAAACGCATATGAGAACCAACAGCACGTGGGGCAACGTGCAGGCTGCTCTTGCCTGCCAGACAGCATGCTACAGGGAAATTTTAACTACCTGTCCTACTAGATGAAATGGAAAACTGGGAATCAAACCCAACTCTGCTTCTCTCTCCAATCTGGACTGTAACAGAGCACACGGAGAGCTCAGTTCCTCATTTTCTTTTATTGGCAAAGCAAAGACAACTCATATTATCAAGCAAAAAACCCAGAAAAATTTACTAGTTGGGCAACAGAGGAGGATGGGGAAACATGCTGAAAGAAGTTCCTAAATTAAATAGGGAACAACTTTGTAGTCCAGAAAGCTGGATTTTCACCAGTCACTGCACTACTCACCAGTAACAGAAGCTGATCAGAAATGGGATCCTTTGTTCACATGAAGTTAGCAAAAAAATTAGTTCAAACTTCAATAATTTGCAGGATAGAGAGGGTGAATATCATTAGGAAATCTAGTCAAGCACAGCGCAGGGGTTCAAAAGGCCTATACAGCATCTTATAGCTCAAACCCAAGTTAAAAAGCACAGCTTCCATGGGGTAGTGCTGAGAGAGCAGCTGACATACATACACCACACAGGCACAGACGTACGTTTCCTAAAGACAGATTTCAGACTACTAACATAGCTTCTCTCATCACAGAGGTTGCCTTTGTTGACACCTGCAAAATATACAACCTTAAAGTTGTAAAATTTTCTTTTTTTGTTGTTGTTTATTATGCTCAACACAAATAATATTAATCCTAGTGCTTTAGTCTTTGGCAGTGCAGCACGTAAAGGCCTTGGCAAATAATCTCTCCCTCTTTCTGTAACCCTTTAAGTTGAAGATGCTTGCCTTAAACAGAATCTGATCTGTTTCTGAGGTGGTAAATGAGTGAAAATTATCACTCAGATGAGAGAGCTGTGATGAGAGCCACAATGTGAAAGGTTGGATCCCAAATATATATAGATTTATAGGAGTGGCATTCAACCACGTATAAAAGTTATAAGTGACTGTAATTACACAAAGCACATAAATACCAACATGAGATAGGAGAAAGTATATATAAATTTAGAGAAACTTGATTAATATTGGCTCAGCATTACAAAGTGTAACCATCAAGTATGATCCAACATAATTATGGTTTGCAAAACTGTAATTTACTCAAATTTGAAAAGGCAATGATACACTATGTCATAAAAAATATACACATGCTGCCATTCAAATATTTTCAGTGTTGTAGCTCTTTAAGTATTTTGTATTTAATTTTGTTTAAGCCTATGTATTCGTACTGTATCTGAAAATTCAGGATGAATGAGGCTGAAATAAGTCCTATTCCAGCTGAACTGAATGTCTGTTGAATTTTAATGAGACAGATTGTCTCTTTTAATATGTTTTTGTACAAATTGATTATATTAGAATATGCTATAATTGAATTAGATGTTAGACTACTATTTAGAATTACTTGTTGTGTTATGAGCCCTAGATTCCTGCATAAACATAGGTAAATTACATAAAATTGATTTGTTTGTGTTATATAAAAGTGCAAGTATATGTAATTTTAAAATTTCCCCCCCCACTTTTTTAGTTGCATTGCTCCTTTTGTTCTATGTAGATGAATCAGATGCTCAGGAAAAGAAACAAGGCCAAAACCTTGGAAAGTCATCTCAGTCAAAGATAAACTGTTATCTTTACATCCATTATCATTACCAGAGATCATTTTTTCACAGCTCCAGAATTCTCCCCAGTGGGCAGTAGTCCATCTTACTAAACTACCTACCCATAATTCAACCAAATTTTATGCAATTGTCTGTCTATGCTCATGAAAGTCCAGCTCTGAACTACAATGGAGACTATTTTCCATAGCCTCCAGGGAGGTAGCTAATTTTGTTGGCTGCCTCCATTCCATCCGTCTTCTAGTGAATAAAGAAGGGCTCGCCTTTTCCCTAGTACTGCCCACTCTCAGAAATCCAAACATCTGTTCTGTAGAAAGCACTAAATTAGTACAAATGCTGAAATGCCAGAGTAGAAAGCTATTCATTCTAATGCAAACTCAGAGTCAGCTTTCACAACCGCAGTAACTACTGACAGCTCTTGCAGGCACAGGACTAGGTCTCCAGAAGACAAAACCTAATATTTAAGTCTTGTGGGAAAAACCCATGGCCAGAGTCAAACTGAACTAACGTCCTTCAGCAACTCATCTTTTCATATGGGTGCATCCCAATCAATAAAATAGAAAATAAGAAAATGAGACTGTTCAAGATCTTCCTTTACTCTCTAGTACTTAAAATAACATTTTAATTCAATACAGAACAGGGAATTCCTCCAATTCAGGTAATTTTGAGGATTTTAAGCAACCATCATCAACCACTGCCATAAAAAGAACAATGGTCTGAATGGACTGATTCAGATTACTGAATTCTCATTCAGTTCTCACTAGTTTGACATAGAAAAGTTTGATCAATGGTGGTAAGGAAAACAAAACGTTTAGTTGAAGGAACTAACATGCAATATTAATGAGTCTTTTTCTAAACATTAGGTAAACTCTCTTTCTAGATCTCAGTCTATAATTCTCACAGAGAATCTACAGACAAGGTAAGTGAATGTGATGCCATTTTGCTTGCATGAACAAATAATTTATAACATATTTGAAGCTTTTGACCCTTATTCAGTTAAGGGCCATAAAATATCTAATTTAAAAATGATATATGCTGTCTTATTTCCATTAACATTACTGGAGTAGACAAAGATTCTTGTTGTGAAGGATGGTTACCTTTAAAGATTCCAAAGAGTAATTCCCTGTTATTGTATAAACAATGAAAAAATCGCAGCAGCAACTTATCAAGTGCAGAATGAAGCTAGCTTCTGTGTGAGTGTATAAAAAGAAAATTTGATCCATGGACAGCAGAAAAAAAGGCTTTTTGTATGGAAGTTATAAACACTGAGTTAATTTCAACATTTTCTGCAGAAGGGTGTGATTTAGTGCTCCAGTAGTGCTGTTTTCCAGCAAAAGCTGTCACATTACTGCTTCCAGCAGCTATGGAAACTCAGAAGAACAAGATTTTACTATTTTCTCCATACTGCATTCACCAGGGAATAAAAAAATTTCATCCTGAATGAAAACAAATCACACTGCATCCTTGCAAGCTTAGCCAAGCAGGATGACTATAGCTGTATAGTCAGTGTTGTAAGCTCTTTCAGATGAAGACAGTCTTTCTATATGACACCTAACACAATATGTTTGGGCTCATGACTCCTGTTCCTCGCTACTAGTAGAAAACAAATAAGTAATAATTTCTTGTGTGTACATAGATCTATCAACAATGTGTATTCATTTTCCCATACATCACATCAATAACTAACATGTTCAATTACACTGTGCTCATTTCCTCTCTTTTATGTCAGAACAGCTATATTAATTTTAAGAAACTACCACTAATTTGCGTATGTCACTTAAATAACAATGTGTCCTGTGCTGTGAAATGAACAGGGGACCTACATCTTCACCATTGCCTCTAGCACAACCCCTTCCCAAAAACATGGCTAAATGGATGGGCAGTACAAAAAAGGTTCAGTCAGCTTAGGGCCTGCTTGTTAGCCTTGGAAACAAGTTGCAAAATCAAGTGCCCCTCATTGAAATTCCTTGCCCGCAGTCCCTTTGCATTTATAACTGTGGGAAATCAGCTCTGCCACCTGAGCTGGCCTCAGCTGCCATGGCGTCACATGAAGATAGATGTGATCACTTACGGAGGTACAATAGGGAGCACTCTTCTGCTCTGCTTTCATCTCGCTCCCTGATCTCAGATCAAAGCAGGAAGGCAAGCAGAGCAAGGTCATGTCTACATGGGGACATTACATCAATCTAGTTTGTTCACTCTAACAGCATCAATTTAAATATATCTCATTGAAAGGCTTTTGCACTGGTTTGTCATGCCGGCTTAAAATATTTTCCTTGTTAATCATAACATCCAAACAGCTCTGTACTTGTCTGAATTAACTGCCCCAACTTCCCAGCCAATATTTCATGGCTCAGTGTTTGCAACTGTAATTTTTTTCCTGTGCTGTAGGAGGCTCACTTGAACTTAAAGAAATTTGTGGGCAGGTGAGCAAAACAGAGTCAAATGAATGCACCCCTTGAAATCTTTTCCTGGTATCCATTAACATCATCAAAAGCATTACTCATCTGCTGTCATGCAACATCAATGACCCATTACTTAACACTGTGATTATTGTAATATGAACTGAACAACACACACATATTTGCCATTGCACCACTGGGCAGATTTTCCCTTTTTGCAGAAACAAGATGACTGGCAGCACAGTTTCAGTACAGAAAGACCTGCTTTCCTCATGGGAAAAAAATGAGCAGAGATCATCTGGGCAGAGCTCACAAGGAGCTGCAGCAGACAAACACCACCATGAAGCTTTTCCTTGGGTCACAGGGGCTGGAAGTTCAGCAACCATAGCCATCATAGTGCATGAGTTAACTCATTTGATGTTGGTAGATCAGCTGTCAGGAGTCCTGTTCTGGAGCTTTACCAGGTCACCTGGAGTCTTGTCCTGCCTGAGGCCATTGCATCATCCCTTCAGCAGCAAGTTTTCAGTCCTGATCCTTTGAGGCCTGTCAGACCACAAGGGAGAAGTCAAATGGCAGAAATAGGTGTTTCAGAGAGGTATCTGATCCTAAAAGCTTTAGACACTGAACTATGCTTGAACATGGGAACATAAACTCCTGAAACAGTTGGCAATGCAGATGAAGTTGTTCCTCCTGCCATTCCAGAGAGGACGCTGCTGCAAAACATTTTTATTTTAGCATATGGATATTTCCAAGGGAAGTCAGTTTCATGAGAAGAGTTCTAATCATATCCAGCACAGTTCAAATCTGTCTCTGAAAATTAAGGATTTTAAGGACAGCATAGCGAACTGTCATTAAACGAAAGCTCTAGGAGAAACTTAAATTATGACTTCAAGGTGAGGTGAATTTTTCATCTCTGCTAATGAACCCATCCAAATAAAGAGCCATAAGAGTTTTTAATAAGATCAATATATTTCTTTAAATTATTGAATTTTCCTACAGGCTTTGAAAATGTGTCATCTCAGCTACTTAATGCATACAAAGTGTTTGAACAAAAAGAACTCATCCTGCTGACTGACCAGGAGAGCAACAAGTTTCTGATATTTGCTGCTGAAAACACACATTCTGGTGCTAATGGGTCTCTGAAACTTCATGACTGCATTTGGGAACCCATAGTCACTCACGAGGGCAGATATATTTGTACACGATGCATGATATAACCCCAGAGTCAGCAGCTATTAAATTCAAGTCACTTATTAGCAGAGATTCATTTTCCATTTCCCACTTAATAACTTCAACCCTGTTCTCCATGGATAAAGAGTGACATTAAATGGCACTACTGTTACAGTTATTTGTGTCTCCAATGTCAGCCTGCACCCAACATCTGTCCACAGTTCTAAGAATGTGAACAATGGTTGATTTGGAGGTGGACTGGTACAAAATTATTTTGAGACAGTCAGTAATGGAAATATGTTTGTTGGCTACTTCCAATTACTTGAGGCACCAAGTCTCCCAAAGTGCACAATTTAGCAAAAGTCTTTAAAAACCTAAATATATGTACATATGTTTTCACAATATTTCATGAAATTTATTAGTAATATTTTCAAATAGATTAATTAAGTGGTTAGAGGAAACATTTGTTACATTGTATTTTTGATGAAAAACAAAGAGAACAACCTGATACAAAAAAGCTGCAAAATTATATTAAATTAAAACTGCCTATTTTCTCTGTTGTCATTTTTAATATGCTTTATAGCTCTTTTAAATTTAGAATTAAGTGAAACATTAACCAGAGAGGAATATTTTCACAACAAAAAATGCCCTAATAACTTAGTGTTAATGATACCAACTATATTCTTGATGCAGACCTTTGTCCTGCTTTAATACTTGCTTGTTGGCATTATTGGTCCCAAAAGAAATTTAGTCTTCAACTCTAAACAAGATATGCAAGCCAATTAGTAAGTAAATAAACAAACAGAACTAGTGGGTTTTATTTTTAAAACCTACATGCCAGGAGTCACTTGAACTTACTTCTCCTCCCCTACAAGTTGGAACATAATAGGATCAATTGTATGTGCAGCAAAGTGCACTTAGAGAGCACATCAAAAACTAAAGATGTCATGCAAGTAGCAACAGGCATATGAGAATTGCCTGAGTAAAACTAGAAAAATCAAAGTTTTCTCAAATGTTTGATTGGGTCAACCTGTATTATGTCCTTGGACATAACCTAATCAGACACATAAAAAGCTTACATGGAAGACTTCACTAGTTAAAAGTGACGTTGTGCAAAGTGGGGAGGATAGGAAAGAGAACAGGCAGAAAGAAATAGATTTTTGAAGAGCTGCAGTGGGTTTTGCTATGTGGAGGAAAGAATCTCAATATCACTTAGTGATTTACTCTTCACAGTCCTTCTGACAACATATGGAGAAGCTACATAAAGCATTTTCCAGTCCTATTCAGAGCTCCCTAGGTAATCTTCATTGCAGACAAATATTATAACGCTTCAACAGCTTCTAAACAGAGAACAAAAATTTCTGGTCAACAGAATATTGTGTTACTATGCAATACACATAGACACTACAGAGCATGGAAAGCTGTCTCAGAGTAAAGTAGTAATAATTCTCCGTTACCATCTTCAAAAGACTTGGCTGCATTTCATCTTCATATGGCTCTGTACCAGAGCTTATGTCACGTATCTTGTTAAAACTTTTCCTTTCACACAGACACAAACCCAAGAGAATCTGGGGTAGGAGTTGTTTAAATGTTAATTTACCTATGACAAAAATACTTGTGAAAGCACGAACCTGGAAGAAAAACAAAAGTGGGGTTTCATATTAAACAACAAAAGAGCACAAATCATAGAATCATAGAATCATTTTGGTTGGAAAAGACCTTCAAGATCATCAAGTCCAACCATTAACCATGCCCCCTAAACCATGCCCTGGAGTACCCTGTCCACTAACCCAAACACAAAGATTGCTTCTTTCAAAACACAGAAAAACCATCACTTAGTGGTCACTGCCCTAGAAAGAACAACAGAGTCATAGTTTTTAGGAACTGAATATGCAAAAGTGGACATGCCATTCTTATACACAAACATAACTATTTTCTGCAATGATTTTAAAAGTTAACCCATTGGCTGCATACAAAGCTTCAAGAGAAAAAAAGTGAAAGCCTCTAGAGAAACACAGGTATACTTTTATCCTTCTAACTTACGACCATACAATAATCAAACTCATCTAATTCAAAGTGATTTGATTGACAGAGCTGCATAATCTATTTGCAGAATACGTATTTGGAACATCTTTACCTTCTGCATGAGTCAAGCAATATCTTCTTGTATATGTTTCTACCTTAACATTTGGCAAGCATGGCTTAAAAATCAACGTGCATAGCACTTGCTAATACCATTTGCTAGAAATGGTAAAATTATTCTTAAACTAGTGACCTTCAGATTGAAATAGTCAGTTATAGTAGCCCTAACATAATATGGAAGTGATTTCACGTCACTAATATCCCTGAGAGAGAGCCTAGTTTCAGTTTCTTCAGGGACAGAAATTATTCACGCAGCATTTGCTTTGAAGTTGTAACTTATGTGCAATTAGCAAACTATTCATAGCTGAAAAATGCAAATATGATAAAAAGAAGATACTGATTATAATGATTTGTTAACCTTTCCTTTTCCAAATGTGTGAGGTGACTTGGAAATAACCTTGTGTCTTTTTAAATTACTTCACAATCACAGCTTCATTCAAGTTTGACAGTTAATATTTTTGTACATTACCACAATTACACCAAACACTCATCACGGCTAGTTGGTGGGTCAATGCTGGTCTCCCACATTTCTAAAACACAGCCAGATTTCTACTTCTTGTCAGGGTAAATTTTAGGATCAGAAAGTAATGACAAATGAACTTCAGTAGGCCACTAATTGCCAAAAGTTATTATTTGAAAGGCATTTTCTGGCTCCAGGAATTTTTTTTTTTTTGCCAAACATAGAATATTCATTTGTTCAGTATCAGTCATAATCGTTAAGGCAAAATGGATACACTAGCTGTCCTGGATGCAACATTTTTATGACAGTTTTACAAAAAACAATCTAAACCTACCAAAAAACCAGAATTCTTCTCTTCAGTTAGCATTGATTTTTCAAATATTTGCAAGTAAAGAGAAGTTACCTGAGTCTGGTGTTGAAAATATTCATTTAGTGTGTATTGCAGTAAAAACAAGTAGCAGAAAAAAACCCACATCAAATGCTAAGCATAGAAGGCATTATACAAAGTATTTTGGTTTTTTAAACGAATATCCTTAGTAGATTGAAAGAAAAATAAAAAAACTTTGATGAGAATTAAATTGGAGATGGAGCCTGTCACCATGGCATATGCTTTTTTAACTTAAGCAAGCCAAAGGCATCGTTCCTTCATGAAAAATCTCAGGTCAGATCTCAGAGCAGTTCTGCCAGCCAAAGCCAGTGATTACTTGAGACTTTCAGTTCTGCAGCAGGACCAAAAAATATGTTCCCAGTCCTCCCAAAATCTCAAAACTGATAGTCAGATGACTTCATTTTAAAACCCACTGAGATGACAGAGAAAACCCAACCTGCTACACACTATCTTTGTCTCTGCTAAAAAACACTGCAGGCAGGCACAGAACAGGACACACCTAAGTCCATTAACAATTACTCCTAGCCAAAATCTGACCATCGTGTTTTGATTGATGCTCTGACATACACTGAGGCTACAGACAACATCATTCTTATCAAGATAAACCTCACATTTTCCTCAAATCGGCACTACTGAGATAAAAGTTTTGGCAATGAGTGGAAGTAAAGCAATATGCTGCACAGACCATCAAGGAATCGGGTGGATCCATTCGCTCTCTGGCATTTACAGCTTAACAAACAGCACTGCTCAAATGATCACGTTGCAGTTTGATTTACTGTTGTAAGTCAATAACCTTTGCAGCTGCAAAAGCAGCAAGTGCTTTAAACAGAGGGGTTGGGCAGAGAGATGTCAAAGGTTCTTCTGTTCATGAAGAGCAACAGAACTGAAAACCACACAAAGACCATCCTTCTTTATAATGCGATCAGCCAGAAAAACTGTGAGAACCTCAGAAAATTGTAAAGAAGTAGGTGGTTGCACATGGATCCTGTAGCAAAAGTCAAGGAATAAGAAAATGGTTATTTTTATTAAAGAAGCTCTTATTGTGGATTAAATGTATTTTATCACTCTCTACTGCTATTGTTATAATACAGATGGCAATCTAAGACATGACAGAGGTGATGGTATTATGACAACAAGATCTCATAGAAATTTATTTAATGTAATTTAATGTATTTGTGTAGTTCCATACATCAGAACAAATTTATCATGAGAAAATTTTGCTAATTGTTCTAATAATACCCATTATGTTGACAAGAACTTCTCTGGTTTGGTCCCAGGAATGGACAAATTCTTTACTGATAGAATAAAAAGCACACTCTAGTTTGCATAGCAGTGAAAAAATGCAAGCATACAGGGGAAAAAGGCTGAGGAATTTTCACCACATCACTTCATGACACATCTTTGAGTTGTTCAGCTCAGTTGATTGAGATGGATTACTTCAATTAAAATACATCTGTCTGAATACATTGCTATTGCAGGGGGCACCTGGTGGCACTGTCACAGATTGTGTTACAAATTCTTTTTGTAGACAAGTGAGCAATCTTTTGTTTACACAAAAATATCAAGCCATCATCATTTTTTTAATTCACATTTCTTGGGAAAAATATGGTAGTTTTCTGTGCATTTTAGTCTCCTGGCTGAGCCTATTCCCCCAACACAAGTGCTCTGCTGGAACCGGGCAGTCAGGTTTGTGATCACCTCTGCTAAGGAACAAACACACACCCTACATAAGCTAATACAAGTAAAATAACATCCTGGCTCAGCAGCACTAATTTCTCCAGTGAGAGCATAGCTTGCCATGCCTCAGCTTTTGCTATCATTTACTGGAGGGTGACAGTATGATCATAAAAAGGAAAATGTGTATAAAATATGTTAAAGTATTCATATGTAATTTTATTCAAATATGCTTTTTTTTTTCCCCTGGTAAACATGGGCATTGATCTGAGACTCTATTCAAATACAGCAGCACAGATCATTTTGATTATTTTGCTGGGAGAAAAAATAGATATTGCTTCCCACCTACAGGAAGAAAAATCTCAAATAAATCAGATCTGGTGTGAATGTAGCTCCCACAGATATCTCCACACTAAATTCTTTAGTGACAAGATTGCTAGTATGAGTTACATGTCCAACATTAAACAGTAAGAAAAAGGTGGTAAGTGGGAATGTAATATCATTTGCACTGATAAAGTAAGACTAAAAAGACAGCTGTAATCTACACAAAGACAGGATAGATGAGGACGTAAAGTAGCAAATGCAAATACTGTTACTCTTTGGAAGCTTCTTTTTCAGATCCTTACATTCACACACCTTTTTCTACCACCCCTAAACCCACATCTTTAAGATGACTGAAAGAAACCCAGCCATTCTTCAAAAATACTCATAACACCCTTTATAACAATTTGCTTTCAAGGTGAGTGTATTGGGTTTGTGTGCCAAGGTTTTGGTAGCAGGGGGGTTACAGGGTTGGCTTCTGTGAGAAGCTGCTGGAAGCTTCCCCTGTGTCCAACAGAACCAATACCAGCTGGCTCTAAGATGGACCCGCCGCCAGCCAAGGCTGAGCCCATCAGCAATAGTGGTAGCACCTCTGGGAGAACAGTTTTAAGAAGGGAAAAAAGTTGCAGTGGGCACAGAAAAACGGCAGCTGTAGAGGAGTGAGAACATGTAAGAGAAAGAACCCTGCAGACCCCCAGGTCAGTGAAGAAGGAGGGGAAGGACGTGCTCCAGGCGCCGGAGCAGAGATTCCCCTGCAGCCTGCGGGGAAGACCATGGTGAGGCAGGCTGTCCCCCTGCAGCCCATGGAGGTCCACGGTGGAGCAGATATCCACCTGCAGCCCATGGAGGACCCCACGCTGGAGCAGGTGGGTTCCCGAAGGAGGCTGTGACCCCATGGGAAACCTGCGCTGGAGCAGGCTTCTGGCAGGACCTGTGGCCCCGTGGAGAGAGGAGCCCACGCTGGAGCAGGTTTTTTGGCAGGACTTGTGACCCTGCGGGGGACCCACACTGGGGCAGTCTGTTCCTGAAAGACTGCTGCCTGTGGAAAGGACTCTCATTGGAGCAGTTTGTGAAGAACTGCAGCCCATGGGAAGAGCTCACGTTGGAGAAGTTCATGGACGACTGTCTCCCGTGGGAGGGACCCCACGCCAGAGCACGGGAAGAGTGAGGAGTCCTCCCCCTGAGGAGGAAGGAGCAGCAGAGACAATGTGTGATGAACTGACCTCAACCCCTATTCCCCGTTCCCCTGCATTGCTGGCACAGAGGAGATAGAGCATTTGGGAGTGAAGCTGTGCCCGGGAAGAAGGGAGGGGTGAGGGGAAGGTGTTTTAAGATTTGGTTTTATTTCTTGTTTTTCCTCAAGTCGAGTCTATTTTGCCCATGATAATAATTGCTGAGTGATCTCCCTGTCTATCTCAACCCACAAGCTTTCTGTTATATTTTCTCTCCTCTGTCCAGCTGAGGAGGTAGAGTGATACAGCAGCTTTGGTGGGCACCTGGCAACCAGCCAGGATCAACCAACCACAGTGATCTTTCAGCTGGACAAAAAAGGCATAGTTATTACGGGTTTTGAAAGAGCCAAATATTTAAAATTTAAATGCCATAATGCAGCAACATTGCAATAACAGTACATTGAGGGGAATAACAGTTCCTTCCTGTTTAAAAAAAACCCGGTTTATTGCAAATTTTTAGAATTTACCATTTACAAAGTAAGGAATATGTACCCTTGGTGGAAGAGGACCAGGTCAGAGAATACTTCAGCAAACTGGGCATACATAAGTTCATGGGCCTTGATGGGATGCACCCATGAGTGCTGATGGAGCTGGCAGATATCATTGTGAGGCCACTCTCAATAATCTTTGGTCGATCATGGAAAGTGGTAGAAGTGCTCAGAAACTGTAGGAAAGCAGAATTTGCTCCTATCTTCAAGAAGGGCAGGAAGGAGGACACAGGCAACTACAGGCTGGTCAGCCTCACCTTGATCCCTGGGAAGGTGGTGGAGCAGCTAACCGTGGAAACCACTTCCAAGCACATGAAGGTCAAGAAAGTCATCAGGAGTAGTCAGCCTGGCTTTACTAAGGGGAATTCATGCTTGACCAAGTTGATAAACTTCTACAGTGAAATGACTGGACTGATAGATGAAGTGAGAGCAACGGATATTGTATACCTAGACTTCAGTGAGGCCTTTGTCTCCCATAAGATCCTCACAGATAAGCTGTTGACTGGATGAGCAGTGATGTGGATGGAGAACTGGCTGAACAGCTGGGCCCAGAGGGTGGTGATCAATGGCGTGAAGTTGGAGGCCAGTAATTCGGAGGGTGAACGAGTACTGGCACAGGTTGCTCAGAGATGTGGTGGAATCTCCATCCTTGAAGATATTCAAAAGCCATCTGGACATGGTGGCTGCAAAACTGCAAAATGGTTTTGATGGATCCACTTGAGCTGGGGTGTTGGACCAGATGACCTCCACAGGTCCCTTCCAACCACAATCATCCTGTGATTCTGTGATATCTTTTAGCCTGTGAAGGAGGTAAATTTTTATTTCAAAAGTAAACAGAATTTACACTGAGTCAAAATGTGGCACTGTATCAAGCCCAGTTTCAAACCCATCTTGTAGGTCAGCAATGATAGATTTTGGATTTGATTCTGGTACATGAAACCTTGTAATTTTATTCTTAACTTTAGCTAAACAAGTAAATCCTTTGTTAAAATATATTCTACTTATCCCTCAGGGTCCACACCTGACATTCACTGCTAACCCAGACTGACAGCTGCGAAGGGGCCACCCTATGCCCATTTTTCCAGGCAGCAGAAACAAATGTGGCAGCTCCAGCACTGTGGAGCCAGAGCAGCGAGTCAGACTGCTGCTGCTGCTGCTGCTGCTGCTGCTGCTTGTCCCTGGGAAGACTTCTGCTCCCCAGAAAGCTCTGTCCCCCATGACAAACCCATCCTTATGGGCACGTGGAGCAGCAGCCCTGAAGGGCACTCCTACTAGCCTTATGGTTAACCACTTTTACCCACAGCTCCTTAAAAACATTTCCTGGTAAAAGATGATGTAAGTCCATTCCTTGCAAGGTTCTTCACCCCAATAATGACCTAACACTTAGTCCATGCCATTCAGCACATACACAACTATACAACTGCTAAAAGCCTAATTTTCTATCACCTTACCTAAGAGCAGCTGGGAAAAGCCTTCTGTTGAATTAGTTTATTATTTTGTGCTGTTTTTATTTGATAAGCCCACATAACACCATCTTTTGAGCCAGGGACCTCCTTGAGTTATATCCAGAAATAAGTGTCAGTGACCCACATGTAGCACAAAAAAAGGCTTAATTTTTTAATTAGCAAAACTAAATGAGAGAGATGTAGTAACAACACTTCTTTCTGAGTCCAGCATTATTTTTCTCTCAGGTAACAGATGAGGACTGGTAATGTTTTTCCCAAACTAATCTCTACCTCAGAGCACAGTTCTGATTAATAGGTTAATATATGTACAATTTATTTTTAAGATCAGTTACTTTTTCTCCCTTTCAAACACTATCTTATATTAATCTTAGCACTCATGTCAACAAGGAAGAAAGCTGTCCCTATTGTCCCTTGGCATTTAAGGCTGCATTCAATGCAGATAAGTTTTGTTTGGGAACGTACAGGGTTTGCTGAAGACAATCACTGGAGATAGAACCTTAATTTAACCTCAAGCCTCTAGTATTTCCCCTGGGACACGGATGACTGATAACACGGCAGAGGGCAAGGAAAGCACAAAATTATTGAGAAATGGAAGCAGCAAGTCTCAAGTGTTGAATTTCTTCCTCTAAATCATTGTTTATAAGGATAGTCATGCATGTCTGACTCAGTCTGGAGACACTAAGATGCATCTTAAAAGAGTAGTTTTAAAATGCCCTGATAGTGGTATTTTTGGAAGTCATTTCCAAAGCATATGAAATACAGTTGTCATATATTCATCTTAAACCAAAATGTTATTACAGAATCAAAATACACTTGCTCATAGTGTACATAGGTACAAGGTAGGTCAGCAGTTGCTAATTTGAATAAGTCCTTAACAGAGAGCTTGATAACATTTCCCATAGGAACTTTAGAAAATGGTGTTAATGAGCATTATTAAACCTGCTTCTGTAAGCAAATAGATCTTTATTAACTGAGGTTGCATGTGATGTTTCCCTGTGTTATAGCCTTAAATGGGCAACATGAAAAACTAGATGGTATTTTGTTTTAAATAAAAAGGTTTTCTCTGTTCTAAACTTAAAATAAAGCTATTCTGTTAAGGTTAAAGGTTAAATAACCCTTTTATTTACTAATGATAAATTTAATTGCCCAAAGCCAAATTGAATACAAGCTGATTTATGTTTTCCCTTTCTATAGTGATAAAAAAACCATCCTTAGTAGACACAGCTAGAAAAGGCTGCCCTGGCTTCAGAATCCTTGCTTTCAGAATGGAATAATTCATTCATTTAAAATAGAACATGTGAATACCCTTTATCAGACAAAAAGGTGTAAGGAAAACCACCCTTGTGCTATGAAAAAAAAAAAAAAGCTTAATTTTATTGCAACTCCAAGTGTGGATTCTCTTTTAAGCACAACTTCTGAGTTGCGAAACAAAAGCAATTATTCTTCCTGCTATCAACCATAAAGCATCCAAATCCCTGAAAAAAACAAAGGTAATTGGAAGAACTGAGTTAAATTTAAGCCCAGATTTTAGGGAGAAAATTTACATCAATAATTGAACCAACACAGTAGCCTCTTAGTATAAAATCAATTATATGCAGTTAAAGAAGCATTTGTGTTTCATTGTTAGAGGTTGTTGCCATTTATTTTCTAATAATAAAAAGCAAAATACCAAATCAAAATCCTCAGCTGATACTTTAAAATACTTGCATATTTGCAGAGAAAACAGAGATAGTGTTTTGATAAGACTTTTAGCTCAACAGAAGGGCAGGGCAAAATGTAACCCCTGAAGACAGCATCCTGTGCTTCATATTGAGCAACAGCTAATGAAATCCTAAGAGGGTTTGTTACATAAGCCAGTGGACTGAAGAAACCTTTAACATGTAGGAAACTGGAGTTAATTAAACTGTTACGGGTATCCTATCCATCATCCCACCAGACCACTCTATTCTAAACCTATTTACATTTTGCAATTGAAAAAATGTACTTCGCGTGGTTGATAAACCATGTTTACTGTCCTTATTGATTTGACATTTGTGCATAACCTTTATGCTTTAATTATCTAATAGCATTTCCTGAGTCTTTCTCTGTACAGAAAGTATTTGATTTCCAAGCAATTAGACATATCTGACAATTAGCAGACAGTAAGAGTGTTCCCTTCAACAAATTAATCAGTTTGAGAAAGCACTGGTTCATCACTGCACTGAATTTGCTGAAAAAGTTGTTTTATTGAATCTCATTTCAACCTGCTTCAGTACCTTAGTGTAATCAAAGTGCATTTCAACTCTGCTCATATTTCACTCACAGGATAGATTGCCTTTAAGGATCTTCCTTTCCCATATAATAATTCTGAAACCTAAATGCAACATAAAAGAATTTAAACTTAAGGTTAACAGCTAGTTGCATTTGTGTGGATCAGCAGAAGAAATGAGATCAACTATTTTCTAATACATATAGGGTCAAGTAAAAGAAGAAAGCTGGTCACTGCAATTTAAATTCACCTTCTATTTTGAATCTTTGATAAGACAGATAAATTTTTTATTTCCTGTTTGAGACAGTTTCTGAGGATTTGCTTTCAATACATTGCATGTGTTAAATCACTTTATGATATTTTTAAGCTTTTATCCATGACTTATTCTAGCACATATGTCTGCCAAAAGTCTTCACATTGCAACATTAAAAGTCACTGTAGTCAACTTATGGAAAACACACCTGTTTCTTTGGTTTGGAGACATTTCTTCAGAGAGAAAATCTAGCAGTGAAAATTTTATAATGAAAATATTTGCATGTTTCACATTTATGAAAGAATATGTGCAATTCTGTCTTATCTGTGAAATGAGATGAGTGACTTGAGATCAAATGTTGAAGCTCATATTTGTGAAAGGTAGCATCTTATCTTTTCCTGCATAAATGGAGCACTTCATTGTGAAAGGGGCCTAAGGCACCACATTCAGCTGAGAGAAGTTTCTCCCAGTGCAGGTGCTGCGTGAAAGAGCTGTACCATCATAGTCTCTCATAAGCCTTAACACAAGAAGCAAAATACTTTGGAGGCAGGAGCCACGTTTTGCTCTAGACTGCAGTACAAACCCTGTGAGCTCCTGGTCATCACTGATAACCTTCAATTAACCTGGACATATGTCATAATTTAAATAGCTTCTCCCCTTCCCAACATTATCCAACATCATTACAAAGAAAGAAGGGGTGTAATTTGCGCTTCAGAGAGGGGCAGGATCAAGGTGACAGAAATTTGGCTGAAAGCCTTTGCTGGACTTCAAATTTTACATTCTGCCTTTAGGCAGTGCAACCCAGATCTTCCAGTGAGAAGAGCTACATGGTTATACCACACAGCGCTACAGGGCTGTACCACACACAAACTTTGTGCTTCTTAGGCAACTCCAAAATACAATACTTTGATTTAGGTAGTGTAAGAGTAGTCACGCACTTTAGACGGTGTTGCTGGCAGTTTTACACAGCAATTTTACTACAAATAATTTATAAACTAGAGCAGAAGAGAGATTTCTCTCAGATGGAAGGGAAAGACTGTAATCTGTTTCCTTTCTTCACTTTTTCACACTGTGCAAGCAAGAAACAAAGGAAAATAAACTATGTTTTGATACAGTAAGCTAATTAAAAGCTGACCAAGAATCTAGAGTTAAGACGTCAGAAATCAGTTATTATTTTTTGATAGCAATCAGTAAGTGTGGCTGGTTCGTCTCGTTCTTTCTTGCTGAAATAGTACTTAGCCACCAGTTCTCATCCAGAGAGTTATTTCTAAGAAGAATACATTTATCTCATCCAATAAAATGATACCCTTCTTTCAACCTAAGCTTTTAGTATTTTAATCACCTTTTACCTCATCTTTAAACAACTCCCTCGCTCCTCAGAGAACTTTATATTTAATCAGGGCATAACAGCCTGGACTCAATCCCAAAGTCCATGTGCAGGCAAAATTCTCCTTGCCCATGAAATAATTTCATAAATTTTAGTGAGATTTTGGCATGAGCATAAAATCACAAAGAATGGCACTTGGTGAAAATCAATGAAAAACTTTTTTAGCACTGGCACAACACAAGTATCTTTATAGTTCACCAATAACTAGTTTGGACATCTCGCTCTAATTTAAGAGTTTAAAAAAAAAAAAAAATATATATATATATATCTCCATCTTTAATTCTTTCACAGAATATTGCTTTTTTTTCCTACATAGTATACAATGCTGTGTGGAAAAACATGCTCTTGAAAAATAAAAAAAATGTTGGTTTCCTCTCAGCTAATTCTTGAATGGAAAAATGTGAATATCTCTCTCTGATCAGTGGAGTAATTCAAGCAGTAGAATATCTTGCAGTGGGGCAGATCTTGGCTGCATTGCTTGATGTTTATTCCATCCTTGTATACAGAAAGTCTTGATATGGAAACCTATTGTTTGTGTTGGCACCTAAGAGCAAGCCTATAATGCAGGCTTAAATTTTCCTCCATATTAATGATTTGAAGATGCCTTCCTTCCATATCCCATTATTTTGCTAGAGGTGCCATTCAGAACTGAGTTTTGATAAATTCAGCCTGGTGCCTCTGTGACTACTGCATTGGTACAGTAGCTTTAAATATTTATATTGTGCTGGTGGTGATAATTATTATTTCAACTCAGTATAGTTTTAATGCATTTAAATGTCAATGTTTCTCTGTTTAATTCACCATGCATACATTCAGATGCTTGTATACATATATTCAGTATGCATCTCCAAGGACCTAAAAAGACCTATTCATATTTTAGCAGCTGTGAGAAAGTGAGGACAGATTTCCTTTACATTCCTAACTGTAAACATTAATTAGGTGCTTGACACTCATTAATGATTAAAAAACTCTTTGTAAAATAATCCATCATAATTCTTTTATTCCTATGCCAACCCAAAGAACTTTTTCATTGTTCCATGGCATCTCTGATGGCAAAGTTAAAAATGATGTGTTAAAATAAAATCCATTTATTTACTCAGCTTGTTTCCATGGGAAAAAGTGGGTTTGCTGTGATGCCTACTAAGTTTCTGAATGCAAGAATGTCATGCCTTATTATCTGTTTGTATGCATTTGTTGAAAAGCCATTATGCAGTTGCCTATACACTCAGTGTGTCTTCTCTGGCTTAGCCATTGCAGCAGAACAGAATCTCAAAAACAGGAATTTGAACATTTTCTCCAAAATATTAATAAAATGCTGAGGTTTATCACAAAAAAAGAAAAAAAAAAAGGAAAAGGAAAAGGAAAAGGAAAAGGAAAAGGAAAAGGAAAAGGAAAAGGAAAAGGAAAAGGAAAAGGAAAAGGAAAAGGAAAAGGAAAAGGAAAAGGAAAAGGAAAAGGAAAAGGAAAAGGAAAAGGAAAAGGAGCTCCTTTTGACAAACACGACTGGAATGCATTTAACCTTGGCTTTCCAAGTGGTACTATTTGCAATTGTTTGCTTAAGCAAAGCACAGAAGAAAGGAACATCGCATTCCCAGGAGGCCTGACAAATGATTTCCAAGGTCAGGCATATGCACAAAAGAAACAACAGCTCCTCACTCTACATCCTGTCACAGCATCTCTCCTTATGCTACCTGTAACACTGCCTCTGTTCGGTCCCCTTGAAGGGTTATGAAGGCTGCCATGTAGAATGGGTCTGGTGTTGTCCAAAACATGAGACTGAAGCTGCATCTTGTCAGTATACAGTTAACAGTTCAGAGAATCCCTCTATTGATTTTCTTGGTGTGACTCCACCCTGGCTGTTGTCTCAGCCTAATGCTGTGTCTCCAGAAAGTGTAATAGTAATTGACGAGAACAGAATGTCAGGACTAATTAATGTACTCTCGCTATTGGTGAGAGTGCTGATTTTCAAAGAATGTCCTAGCTGTTATTTATGGCATTTAATTAAGGTACAATCTTATCTAAATAATCAGTGTGTTGTAAAATAGAAGAGTGAAACTACATAGCTGCAGTAAGCCAAACAAAACATGCACAACCACATTTGCACAGAACATTTAGACATTTTTGCAAGTCATGAGAAATTTAGGAAATTAGTAGGGGTTTTTAGCTTTTACAAGGCATGTGAAAGCATTCTATGCCTTCTAAATGGATTTACTCTAACTGCCTAATTCATTATGCTAAAACCATGAAGCAATTTCCTATTCAAAGCCCAGCTCACAGGCTCTCTGTTGTCAAGTATTTGAATTTCAGATTAGAAATGTGTTCATTTGGATAGCATGAAAGGAAAGCTTTGTTGTCAGCTTTGCTTTATGTTCTGCCAGCAGCCAAATCCCTCTTCTTCAGCGGTCACCAGCAAAATACCAGACCTCCACTCTGGTCTCGACTATCTTGAAACAAACACAAATGCCGTTGGCCTTTATGACCTAAACACTAGTTTGAGGTTTGCTGTTCTCCCGTCCCCCTTAATATTTTTTTAGGGATTATTTCTGACAGATGATATCAGCAAATGTTTAGATTGCATCGAGTTTTTCTCATCCCTACAGAAGGGGAGGAAAAGGAGGGAGAGAGCATTTCCACAGTGGGGGAGAAGAGCCAGGACATTTGGTCCTGTTAGAAGCTCTGTAGTTTGTTATGGAACAGCAAGCTGAAGTGGCTGCAGCCCTTTTACCCGCAGCATGTTTCCAGCTATCATCTACATTGAATTTTAACTATGCCACTGCTTGCTTGTTAGAAGCTATTTCTTTGCTGTCTTGGAAAAAATACAGACAGCTGACAAAAGTCAGGGGCTGCATTTCATGCAGGGTAAAACAAGGTTACTTAATACAGCCTGCAGGACAAAAAACCCCAAGCATTTGTATCTTGGGTTAGTAGTATGGAAGTCAAGGAATTCCAGCCACATTTCTCACAGGAAAGAGCTTTTCAGAGCTCTTCCATTACTGTAACCTATTTCTTCTAGGTTTAGGGTCTACGCTGTGGAAGGACAAGCCCAGCACATCTTTCTATTAATTAGAAGCAAACATTCACACAAGGAATGTTGTAACCTAAACATGAACTTTAATGGTTGTAACATAGCTGGAAACAAAAATAATTACTAGCAGCTATAGAAGACATTGAGATATTTATAATCCCTTTGCTTTTGAATACAATAACCCCTATGTAGTCATAATAAGCTCTTCAGTATAGGAAATGGTAATAGAAGATCTCTCTCCTGATACTGAGGCTGTGCAAATAATTGATTTCTCAGCTGAACAGATGAAGTGAAAGAAGAAACAACAACAAAAAAGCTTCGATCCAGGCTGAATTTAAATTTTCTTTTTTTTTCTTGCATTAATGAAAGAAAGCAGAGGCAGGAAGCATTTCATGTAGCCTGGAATGTCCTGCTGGACTCTGACTGAAACATTTCACCCTGGACAGCAAAGAGGAAAAGCAGGAGTCAGCTGAGGAAGAGGCAGTGGAGCAGGGACCTTTGCCCTCCCACCTGATGTGCATGTTGGTGCGCTGGGGGGTGCCTGCACCGCAGTCCCAGCAACAGGAAAGAGGATGCTGCTACCTCCAGCTACAGCACACAGTGACGAAGCACATGGGTCCCTTGGGGGGCAAACACTTACACCTTCTTCCTCTCCATAATTCCCTCTGTAAACCTCTGCCTGCCAAACCAGGTTATGGGAGCCCCAGGTCCCCATCCCTTCTCCACTGGGTGAAAGATGCCTGAGTCAACACTTTCCCCCTTGCATAAAGAACTACCCCAGCAGCTGGCGGTGAGTGTCCTAATCAGCAGTTTAGAGACACCCTAGGGAGTCACTTTTTAGAGACGTTTAATGACTCTTTAGTTTCTATGCAAAGTGGCACAGACCCCAAAGAAAGTATTGAAAGAGCCCCACCTCACTGAACCCAGAGACTGCTGGGGAGTCCATCTCAGCTCATCGAAAGTGGGAGGTCTCTGTTGAAATCCCTGTCCAAAATTGGCACAAAGCAAGTTTCTGTTTCCACGTCTGGCTCCTGGGAGAGTGAGCACTGAGTATTTCACCCAGCTTTTAATGACACATTGTTCCAACATGTGTTTCCAAGTGTTAAAATTGAAGACAAATGAAGGCATGCCGCTATGCCCATTGATAAGGCTCCTGGCACCCTATTTCATGGTTAGCAGAAATGAGCCTAAAAGCCTACAGAGTTTAAATTCTCTAATTCAAGAATTCTCTTGTACTCCAATTGTGTATGCTTTACAATATTTAAATGCAAATAATATTCAGGTCAGGTTTCTGACTGGCTGCTAAATACCCTGTAGTTAGTTCTCTCGTGGAATTTGTTTCCTCAACCTTGGATTATATGAAGAGAATTAGAGAGCATTAGTATACATTACATAAAAGTTAAATAAGAGTGCTAAGAATTCAGGTCCAAACCATTTTAAGTTAACAATGACATAAAACTATTATGTTGCAAATAACATACTCAAGCTATTACCAATGTTCACACTTTCATTACCCTGAGGCACAACAATTTTACTGCACACATAAGACCTTCTACAGTGCTGTAGGTAAAACCAAGCTTCATAATCCCTAATAACTGTACCAAACTCTATCATTAGGCACATTCTGCAGCTGTCAGGGCAGTGCGGTTGCCTTCAGATATGACCCTCATGGAAGAGCACATGCTGTGGTTTAGAGGACCAAATCCTAAATTTTTTGCTAGGACTTCTTCCTGACAAAGAGTCAGGATTCAAGTTACCGTGAGTTTGCTACATCCAATATGATGGTGCGTTACTACATGTCCAGAGAGAGGGAGAAGAAGATTCCCATCATAAGCATATATGAAACATTTTTTTCCACTACTTTGTCATCCATACTGAACAATGGAGCAGCAGCAGGCACATCGGACCCTTTCCTCTTAAAATCCAGTAGCATGAAAGTGTGTAAAGGAGTCTATTTTCACATGACAGCCCACAGAATCTGTATGTTTAAGCAATCTGATTAGAAAACTAATTAAAAGACATCTAATATAGGGCCCAAAGCAGTCAAGCTAAAACCATTCTCCTCCCCACTACCTGTTCAGAAGGCAAATAGGTAAGAATTGACTATGGTGCAAGTTCAACATCCCAGTCTAGCCAAAGCACCATCCCCTGTGAGTTCTAGGTCTCTAAGGAGCAGGTGATATGAAAACATATTGGGAAGCAGCTTTACAGAAGAGGACCTGGGGTTCTGGTGAAACCAGCATGTGTCAACAAGGTGCCCTTGCTGCAAAAAAGGTGAATGGTATCCTGGGCTGTGTTACACAAAGTATTGCCAGCAGGTCAAGGGAGGTGATCCTTCCCTCTGAACATCAAGAAACACTTTTTCATTGTGTGGCTGACCAAGCACTAGCACAGGTTGCCCAGAGAGGTGACGGAGTCTCCATCCTTGGAGATATTCAAAAGACATCTGGACATGGTCCTGGGAAACCATCTCTAGGTGACCCACTTGATCTTCAGAGATCCCTTCCAGCCTCAACCATTCTATGATTCTGTGTTGCCTGTGCTACGCTTTGGTCCATTCTCCAAACAGCATCATTTTCTAGGACCTGAGCATGGACCTTAGCATTTGGGATTGTCTGGCATGTTGTTAGACTATGTTGTTTAAGTGAAAAAAAAAAAAAGGTGTGCATATAGATCTGTATGTGCAAATAGATATATATGCTTGCATATTTGTATATTTATACACACACACACAGACTTGGCTATAGCATAAATAGCTAAAAAGACTTTTTAAGTGTCAGGTGTGTTGTGCAATTTCTTCTGATTTCTACTCTAATACAAAGATGATATGCAAGGTGATAAGCATGTCAGCAGAGGAAAGATGTATTTCCATCACTATGCTGCCCATGCAGCTGCTAGAGTCCCACTGCCCCAGATTTCTGAATCCATGAATACAACTGCTTTAACAAACCCCTTCCTAACCTTGTCCCATGGAGTGTTCTCCCAGCATCTCATACAGTGGTTAAAGTCAACTAGGACAGAGACTTGTAAACAGCAGTTTAATGAGAAGTTGTTAGAAAATACTGTTGTAGTAAGGATGATGTCTATTAAATTAGAATGAACCTCAGCTTTCCTCAGCTTTATTGTCTGGTTAGAAACTCATTACACCCTGTAGTACTATTTTTAAAGTGCATTTACTGGCTGCATCAGCAATTTAATTAACAAATAAAAAATTGCATTCAAATGCTTTCTGATACAAAGTAAGATTTAGCCTGACAGCGAACATAAACCCTCATGCCTTGATCACTTAAAAGATGAGCAGGCTCTCCTTTAAAAGGAAGGCAGCCTTTTCAACATTATGCAGGGGATGTATTTTTGTCCTCTACTATTGCTCCGTTCCAAATAAAATGAGACATCATTATTTCTTTGTATGATCTACCTTCTGATATCCTCTGCCATAAACTCCTTCCTTATGGAGTCCCTGATCCTAATCTGTTTCCCCCTTTTACAAATCACATTAACTAATCTGACTAGTGCCTTGACCATCGAAGCAGTCTTTCTTAAAGATCAAAACTAGACTAGTTACCTGGTCTCAGGATGACAGGCACAGAGCTTGTCAAAGAAGTCTCAGTTCCCACGCAAAAGGACAGTTTAATCACTCTACAGCAAATTGCCTCCAGATGCAACAAAGTAGAGAAAGAATCTGAGGGACTCATCTTACCAGAATCAGAGGCAAGATATTACAGTGTAGCCTACACTGGCCTTAGAAACAAAATGCAGCACAATAGTGCAATTTGGTTATCCCACCAGGTATTGGATATTGTATTTCACTAAAATGCAAAAAAATAAGAAGCTATTTCAACACCTGCAAAATCTGAGTCCTGACATTTGGCTTACCTGCTCACATGTCCATTATGCTTGTCTGGAAAAGGGTTCTTCCCATATGGCTTACTGAAGAGCATTGTGCGTCACAGTAGTCTTACTGTTAAAAATAAGTAAGCCACAATATAATAGTTCCAGATGACACAGTACATAAAGAGATGAGTAAAAAAATGTCAGAGTGTCCTGTCATTCTCTTTCCTAGTAAATGGAGAAAAAAAAGTGCTGTCTAGCTAGAGAACTCCTGTTCAGAACAAGCCGTTAACACAACAGTAAAAGCTGAGTGTCCAAGCTGCAGAACACAAGGAAGAGTCATGGAAGGGGAATTTTAAAAATATTTCTGGAAATATACACATACAAGCATATGTTTAGAAATGCTTAGGTTTTTTCAAATCTTTCTTGTGTAGCAAAACATGCAGATAGTACCACAGAAATACAATCAAAGTAACACTGATTTTTTTTTTATTAAACAAACTGGCAAAGTAACATATTGTGCCATAGGAAGGGTTTTTTAACCAAAGTGCATAGCTTGCATAAACAGAAAATACTTAACATGCTGTATTTGTGAGAAAACCTATTAACATGCCAAAGATCATATTTATGCAATTCGGAGTTGCCTCAAACTAGCAAGACAGAGTTTTGTTGATTTCCTAATGAGATTTCCACCACCGTTCAAAGAGAGCCAGCCTTGGCTTCAAGCTAGAGCTCAGACACTTCCAAAACTCCACAGATTTGCAAGGCCTTTGGAGAAACAGCTAAGCTTCCAAAACAACCACAGCAGAATTTCCCTTTCAGTTCTCAAAAAAACCACCAAACACAACTGGTAGTCTGTGTTAGGTCAGTTGTCCTCAACTTTGTGCTTTGCTGTTTCTCTGGGACAGTAATGCATCCAGGGATGCGTAAGGTAAAGCAAACCCAGAATTGAGATACTAGCAGAGCAATGCTGACTGACTGACAGAGTCAATTCTCTCCTGGTCCAGTGTCACCAAAATCGAGGGGGTTTTCAGTCAGCTGTTTAGAAGAAATTAGATAAGGGGAGGCCTGCAGAGAAAAAAAAATAATATTAGTCAATGGAAGTAGTTTGGATTTAGGAAGGGATGTAAATGCAGGTCAGGAGAACAGAGGGAGGGTGGGGAACAACCCCACCTTCTAGCTTGGGCTACAAGGCAAAAGTGAGACTTCAAAAAGTTCAAATAAGCATCTGAACTTTGGAAGCCTTACAATTACAGAGTCAGACTTGGAAACCCTTTGATGTTTGCCCTGCAGTACTTTCAGCCTGGTGAAGACAGACCCAGAGGCTCAGCAAATGAGCAGCTCCCTTCCCCGAATTCTCACAAGATAAGAGCCTGCACCGCATATCGGCAGAAGCACAAAACCTTCTGGTTTTGGTAGGTGTCGTTGCCAGGCAACTGATCCACTCTCCAACACATGACCTGATCAGGCGGGATCCTGATTAACCCATTAGCTTCTCAATTAAAACCCTAATTCGGACATCATGCACCGGCAGGTTTATGAACCCAGAAGGGTCCTTCCCTGTGCAGGTGTGACATCCCAGCCGGGTGCAGGGACACACCGGCATTGCCCGGTGCTGGAGAGCCCTGCCGGGGGGCTGGAAGACGAGGTTTTGTCTGAGAGCGCTCTACCACGGTGGAGGGTGTGCCTCTCAAAACTGGCAAACAAAAGATGAGGGGAGCAATAATAACTGCAATGAAGGAATGTGAATCATTCATGGCAAATTAATGCGAGCCACCAGGGGCTAGCAGGGAGAGAGTTTTGTTTTGTTCATGGGATGGGTAGCTGCTCAGCTGCACTTTTGTGGGATGTCATCCATGCTGTTCACAAGATGACAATTTTACATCATAAGAGGTCCCCTGATGGCATGTATTAATTTATAATAGAGGCAAAAGGGAGTATTTTTGTGTATCACACGAGTAAAACACACAAACTACTCCCTCGAGGCACATATATGCATACATTAAAACATTAGCAATGGCACTAGAGTTAATAAGAACTGTGACATACAACACAACCATTCACACAACGCTTCACGGTAACCCAAAGGCAACACTTGGTACTCACACTACTCTTAAGATGCAGAACCACACAGTTCAAATGCAAACAGGGAAAAATCAAATTATCGGGTGCCTGGCACAATGCTCTTAAAATAAAAAAGTGAACAGTAAGACCACATCCAACTAAGTATCCTTTCAGAAGGAAAAGATTTCATGTAAGAAGGGCTGTGTATCTGTTAGTGTATTTGTCAACACATTTATTACTTTAGTCAACAGGTATGAAATTATGTAAGCATGTAGCACTGTAAATATATATGCATTTAGCTGAGGCAAAAGTCTGGCTGAAAACTAGTTCTATTTTTTGCAAGAGTATATTATTACATTCCTCTGTTCCTTCAAATTAAATTCATTTCTGATTATGTTTAACTTAATGCAAATAAGTATCTGTTAGATATCTTGGGTTCCCTCTCCCTCCCTTCTTCCCTTGCCACACAGAATAGTAATACAAAACAAATGTTTGCAAAGTTGAAGATAGCGGATCACTTGGAACTACCCTCTGACATGGATAATCTCAGGAAAAAAAAATAAAAATGTCAGAACCTTTCGAGGTCTACCAGTTGCTAACTGTTCTTGGGTAGTACTGTGTTTCAGAAAACACCACAATCCATTACCGCATTATCAGTATAAAAAGTAAATAAATGAAATAAACTTTTCAATTAAAAACAAAGACTAAACCATGAATGACAGTAAATGTTAAGCATTAGAGCGTTCTGACTCTTATTTTTCCCAGTTCTGTGGCAGTTGGCAAATCATGGAGTATTCATTGCTGGCTTGATATAATTCAGGTGGTTTGCAGCTAGAAAAAAAAAGGCAGAATGATGCTGTTTTGGAGCTAAAAGAAGATATTTGCTGTCCCACCACTTCACAGAGCAGAAACGCAGCTTTAGCTTGGGTAAGAGCATTGATTGTTCAAGATGTACTTTTAGACCTTTTCTTTCTGTATTTCATCTGAATCTTAATTTGCTTTTTTTCCTCCTGAAATTTTGTCACCTATTCTCTTCAGCTTAAAACAGTGCAGCTGGTTATTGTGAAGATAGAGACTCAGGCCATGAGACACAGCAGAAGATCCTCTCAGACACATAAACTGAAATTTTGTGAGATGTCACCCTTTCAGTCCCACTGAGATTTAAAAGCACTTCATTTCCATCTAACATACATAAAAATGAATACATTATTCTGGGAAGAAAGTATTTTTTCTGCTCTTTTTTTTGGTGATATCACTATACCACGGCAAATAGCAAGTAATATACCTATTAAATTCTAGTTTGGCATAGAGCAACCAAAAGAGAATGAAACATTGTCGTGTCCTCCACTGGAGAATACTCTTCTATCTGCTCCCTACCCATTTGATGTTTGTTGGACCTTGAAACAGTTGGAATAGCTCAGTTTTCTTCTATAAAGTTTTATTCAAGTTTTATTACCTCTTCAGTCTGTAGAGGCCAGTTCCATGGTCTTATCTGCAACCTTCAGAGCTGCAAAAATGAATTCTGCCTATTTATTGCCTTTTGCCTACATGGCACGCTCTTACATTTATTTGAGATTGAGTGCCAGAAGGAGTACACAAAAATTATATCTTTTGAAATTAAATTTAGATGGTGATTTGCTGTAGTATCAGAGTGAAATAAAAGGCTAATTTGTAGATGCATAACAACACGATAACATGATTTATATGGTAACAACATTTTACATATAGAAAGCACAGAAGAGAAAATGTGGTAAGAATTACAACTGGGGTTTGGTTTTGTTTTGTTTTGTTTTTTTCCAAGTTTAATTACAGAGCAGGCTTTAAAAGGAAAATATCTTCCAGTAAGCATGCTCAAACCATTTTTGATTGCCCAGCAAAGCTTTATGTCTAATCGCTAAAAAATAGATATGTTATAAAGGTCATAGCATACCATTCCTGAAAGGTTGAAATGCTGATTTGCTGTGGAAATATTTTCTGTGGTTCATACAGTGAAATGCATCCATATTACCAGCATAGAAATCTGATCTTCATTTCTTAATGCTTATACCTTTACTGCCTGAATGGCAGAAACTTTTCTATTGCTGTTGAAGAAAGTTACTGGACAATGTTTCTTTATTTAGCAAACTTTAGAATTCACTGTCATAGATCCAAAAGTATTCCTCATTACTTATAAATGAGAAGATACCTCAGATACAAATAATGAATATTTTTTTTGCAGTGATAAGGCACATCCAGAAGAACACTTGAGAAATATCTCTCTGTCTCTCCACAATTTATTTGGACAATTAAAAAGCAGAAACCTGACTGTTCTTTCCTTCACTCTTCTGACATACGCCAATATAAGTCCAAAATAATTGAGGGAGCAGAACTCAAGAATATAAGGCGACCTTATGCATGTGTCACCTCTATCTTACAAGAGGAAAGGCTGTTAAGAAGTGATTCCTAAAAAAGTGGATGGATATAATGGGAGGTATTATTGCAGGGACTGCAGAAGTAAAAGAAGGTGCATTTGTTAGCTATGTGCAGGTGTTCAGTCCTAATCAGGGCAGCCCTAAAATCAATACCAGCTCCAGTGCAGACTATTTGCTCACTGGTTTGAACTTAAAATAAATACAAAATCTTCCAAAGAAAATAACCTTTGCACTGTTGAATTGCTTTTCCCTTCTACCTTCTTTTCATTGAGGCTTTTTCTGAACATCCATTCAGTCATCCAGAATATCACTACTTTCTTGTCTGCTCTGCCTTTCAGACTTCCCATTTTTTGAATACAAAATGTATATACGTGGTACTAAAATGAAAATATTTCTAATGATGACGTGCTAGACACACCAAATCATCTTTCTATAAAATAGTGCAAGGGCCCTACAAATGACAGCTCTTCAGGTGCTCATGAATAAATGAACGAAAGCAAACATATGGAGCTGTTACTGTTGTTCAGATTTAGTAAAAGTGGACTCCAAACCTGTAGGCAGACTGGAGAAGACTTTTGTTCCATTTTAAAATGAGAAAGAGTTGGCAGCATAGGAGGACCCTATTACGTGCTGAAACTTGAGATACAATAAAGTCCTACTTTTACTTCAGTAAAAAAGTAGCTCCACTGTGAAATATATCTGTCTGCATAAAAAATACACTTCTGACATTGACATACATCAGCTCCATCAACAATGCATTTTTAATGGTTATTGCATACAAGACTATTGAAGAGGGAAAACTGACTGAAATCAATACAAGGTTGCAAAATTTTGTTCAGGAAGCTGGATCCCTTAGTGTCTGGCATTGACTAAAGCAACACCTATTCCATTGTAAAACAAACCTCCTTAGAAACTTACACTACTGATGCATGGTTTACATACATGAATTATTTCTTGCCATTTAAAGTCAAACTGGTAAATTTTGGTGACCTAGTTTTGCAACTAGACTGATGATTCCCTACAAGGATTTTACATTAAACATTTCTCAACTGAAACAATAAATTAATTCATTTTCTGGCAATCTTATTTGGATGCAATGGAGACTAAAGATGGGTTTATACCATTTTTGCCAGAACTGCTTAGATAATGTCTGGGTGAAGCTCAGTGATGTATTTCTTCCCCTTTTCTGCCTACCTGTAATAAAATCCGATACTGATTTTTATTATAATTTTTGTTATCATTATGAGGACATTGCGAATTCTGCCAGCCAAACGGGTTGAAGTTTTCTGACCAAAAGTGACAGCTGAGAAAAACATCAAAAGTGAAACTGAGGACCATGGCAGAGAAAGAAAAAATCTTGCATAAATAAAAATATAAGAAATAGGAAAAAAAGCTGGGCAGTTATACCACTTGCCATCCCAGACATCTTGGGGGGGGGGGGGGGGGGTGCGCGCATGTGAATCTGTCTGTCTATCTATCTATCTATCTTTGGCTACAGACAGAAAAGTAGGTGTGTAGGTCCTTATGTATGTTTCTTTGATCCATCCAGATCCTAGCATACGTGCCTTAGTTTACATTTTGGTACCAAACAGTCAAGTAAACATGGTGATAATATATTTATTTCATTATTGCTTTGAAACAAAATTTTGAATTCTGGTTCTAGCATCACATATGATTGAATTTCCATTCTCTTTTGGAGAAGCTGTGAAAACAAAGAGATCAGATGTAGTTAAAAAAAAAAACTTGTCATAGTACCATCACTGCGTATGGAACTTGTCCATGCCTGGCAGTTTTGCAGTTTTGCTCTTTTTGCCCTCATTCATATCACTAGCTTGTTTTTTAGCTAGAGACTCCAGGTCAGGTAGCAGTGCCTTAAATTTTTTTTTTTTTTTTTTTTAAATCATAGGCAAATATTTCAAAGTATTTTTAATAATCTATAAAAATAAGACTTGAAATATTTGACAGAGAAAGATAGTTCTTGGTATTAACTTTTTCCCTTGTGTTAAATTATTAAGCTTTCATGGATTAAAAAAAGCATTAAATACTACAGTGTAAATTTCATTCCTAAATCTTAATATTCTTTAAAATCACAGTTTAAAAATTCTACCCATAAGCCTGTATTTAGAATTTGATTCCCACACTAAGATTCCCCAATAGTAGTTCAACACTAACAAGCTATTTCTTTCATTTTGAAGCTATGTTCAAGAAATAAAAGTTTCAACATATCACTATACACTTCCCATATCATGTAGATACATATGTATGTACAACTAATATTCCTTCCAAGTAACAGCTAATTTTCATGCTCGAGGTGTAAGGAGGTCAAGTTAGCCACATACACAGAGGACCTAGAAGTGAAATGTATTAAAGAGGTGGGATGGATAGAAGGACATACCATTATTTAACTTGCACTTTCTAGGCTTCAAAGTTGGGCGCTGAATTCCTTCTACCCACTTACTGCTGCCTGACTTCCACATCACCTCTGAATCTGTCCCAAAGCATGAGACCAGGGCACTCACTAAGGAACCCCAGACACACAATGCCTTTGAGGTTTCCACTGATCATTGTATTCCGTTTGGCTCTGAATGTACCTTCTTTGAACACTCAACTCTCCTTTGTCCCCATTTTGTGTGGGTTAAGTTTTCATTTTCAGCTCCTTCCTAAGCTCTTTATTTCCGGCCCTATAATATCTCTCTTCAACCAAAAAGTCTTCTTTGTTCCCTTGTGCTCTTGTGACAGCTGTGGACACTGTTTTTCTGGCTGACTGCCACAAAATTTGTAACACTTAGGTACAGCCCTTGCAATTTTTGCTCTTGTCATTTTCTTCATCTCTCCAGCAAGTTAATGTATTTAGGACAAAGCTAAGGCAATTTATTCTTGCTCCTCTCCTGTCTGCCAAAAATAAGCTCTTCTGCTTTTCACGTAAAAATGTCCTATGCACCTAATATCATTTTTGAAAATTCTTCTCCAAGCACATTAAAGTGATCAGTTACAACACTCTGACTAGAAAAGATATTAAAGAGAATCAGCAGCTTCTCTGAGTGCTGCAGTACTGCTTGTACCCTGTCTCCTCTTCAGTGAGAAGACACACCGTTGTATATAACAAGAACTAAGAATGTCTGGGATTTCATGTTATGTGCAAGGTCTGGAGACTGTGTTTATTCTGCTTATTTCTGTATTTATGTCACTTAACCTTAGTGCAAAATTGTAGCTGACACTTTGTACACGCATAATGTCTCAGAGTATCTGAAACACCTATTTCTTCCTAGACTCTTTTAACAAAACTCATGTTTGTTTGGTTGGGTTTTATTTTGGAAGAAAGAGGTAGAGGGGCAATTAAGTTACATCATACGTTTCTTCTGCTCTGGGTTGTTGTACGCACAATGCTGTAGATTAATGGTGATGTAGGAGTGAACTCCTTCTTACATTTTAAATATTATCTCTTTCTTCTAATCTTGGTCTTGTTCATGTTCTCTTATCCTTCCTTCCTTTCTTCTCAGAAACACAGTGTTTTCCTGTGTTTTCAGGTTCTCTAAAAAAACTTTCAAAAATCCCCTCTTTTCAAGTCTGAAGCAAACCTATTTGAAATAATGCCAAAACCAGCAAATTGGCTAGAAGACTTTTCCTCAGTCTATGATATTTGGACAGGGGCAGCCATTAGGCGACGCTCTGTGAAATATCTCTCCTCATCTCCCATGACCACTTCCAAACTCAAAAAGAAGCCAGACCTTCCTACACACACAAAACAAATACAGTGGGAGCAGAGTAAAAGTAAACACCACACACTGTTTAGTCTTATTTTTCTTTGGTTATCAAAGGAAACTATTATGCAAAAACTGGGCTGGATAGACCTGGACTAGGATTTTTAGGGTGAGGAAAGGGAGGAGAGAATATGTTTTTCGAAAAGGTAGTGAGTCTTCGGATGGAAAATAAATGAAATGGCAAATAGGCTTGGCTACTGACAGCCTAAAGTCAGAGGAGGAAAGCAAAAGAGTGAAGATCTGTAAAAACACATCCTTTCCCTAAAATCTAATTTGTCAGATGAACCCTTTAATCATGTAAGAGTTATGTTCAGCCACTTAAAACATAAGTAAAACACTCTGAGAAGTCCTCTGGATCATTTTCCTGTGTGACCTAGGCTCAAATCACTTCACAGGCAGTAAATAGCAGCAACACAAATAATTGAAAAGTATCAAAGAAGGGAAAAAGAGGACATGCAGAGAATCGTACTTTTGGTATCAAAAGATGTATTCATAAATCACTGCTGCTTTGCAAATGTGGTTCAAACCCAGATCAAATCAGATTGCCAGCACTTGGTCCACATTAGCTTTACCTTGTACTTGCCCAACCTTTTCAGTTTCTATTCATTACAGACTGCTCTTTAAGGAAAACAAACCAGCTGGCTTGTTCTTTCCTTTGATTTTGACTGTCACAAGCATAATTTGCACATTTACCAGGCCATCTAACCTGTATGTGTGCTTGTTACACCTTTGTAATCTAATCACCTATTTCCTTTTTCTCTAACGGCTTACAGACTAAAGCCCCAATATCTCTTTATCTTTCTTGACATCTCTTTCCTGCCTGAGATTTGACTTTTCTCCTGTTTTCTGAAAAGCACAAGTAGGAGAGGGTTCTTCTCTCCCCATCCCTTTTTAGTGCTTTCTTTTGCTCACCTCCTGACATGCGACTCATTAGCCTGCAGTGTATAACCAATTTCTGCATTGGATGGCTATCACAGAAGGAAATGGTTAGCTACTCCCAAAGAGCAGATACTCCTTATTCTCTGCCTTTTGTAAAATTATAACCTCATTCACTGTCACACAATCATTCAAGGGATTCTCATAAGCCTTAGACTCATTCTCAGTGACACTAACAATGATAGTTAAGCTGATATTAACATAATTAATAATGGTTTGTGTTTTCTGTCTGTTGTGATATTTTTGAAACACTGCAGAAACCATTCTCTTGTTTAAAGTTAGGCACATGCTGTGGATGAAAACATAAATGCTTGAGCATATTGCATCCTCACTGGCAAACTTGAACCCCATATTTCAAGGCTGAATTGCAGCAGAACATGCACTATACATCAAACAGCCCATGTTCCACAAAGCTTCACCTAGAAGCATCTGCAGATGAGGCACATATCGAAAAACAGCTGCTTGAGGTGATCTGGTTCTGTACACTCATCACTTGGGATGATAGAAAAAAACTTGTAAAGGGCTTCAGTTTGGAATTTCTAAGTTGCCATGTCTCATAAGCCGCTGTATTTAGCCTGGTAAATACTTTTAGCCAATATTTCTGCAGACATCTATGACAAGCACAAAACCGCAATGTAGGCAACATTCAGGCAGTAAATACTGGTACACTCTGAATGAGAAAGACAAACTTGAAACAAAATGTACAAGAGAGAAGAGAATCTAAGTATGCCTGGTAATAAGGCTAAATTTGGTAACATGACTACATGATGGCCTTAAGCCCAGGGAGAGACCAGGAGCAACAAAACTACAAAAAACAGAGAAAGGAATCATAAGGTCATATAAGTCACATTTTTATTGTATTATTTTCATGTAATTGCCCAAATACTTCTCCACGTAACTAATTCAAGTTACTACAATGAACTTACTAGATTTGTTAGGAAAAAAAGGTGTAGGAGACTTATTTTTAGTTGTGGAAATATAATTTTCCATTTTTATTATTGCAAATACCAAAAAACAATCTATTTAACAAAATTTCCACTGAAAAGGTGGTAGATAAACCAGCATCAAAGTTCTATGATCACCATTCCACCAGTGCTATTAATCTGTTCAAACAGAACTGCACGTGTGAAATGGTCTGCATTATAGGCTACACTGTGTCTGCAGATTCACCTGTGCATTTGAAGGCTACCAATGGAAATTTCAACACCAAAAGCAAACATATCAGAAGATTCACCCCAGATGAAAAGTGTCAATAACTGTAGAGCTAGATTGGAGAGTGAGGGGCAGATAATATATTGTGTTGCTTTGGGCTGGGATAGAGTTAATTCTCTTCATAGCAGCTAGTATGGGGCTATGTTTTGGATTTGTGCTGAAAACAGTGTTGATAACACGGGGATGTTTTCATTACTGCTGAGCAGTGCTTACACAGAGTCCAGGACTTTTCTGCATCTCACCCCAACCCACTGGCGAGCAGGCTGGGGGTGCACAAGAGGTAGCGGTGGGACACAGCCGGGACAGCTGACCCCAACTGACCAAAGGGATATTCCACACCATATGGCGTCATGCTGGGGGAAGAAGAAGGAAGGGGGGGACATTCAGAGTGATGGCATTTGTTTTCCTAAGTAACCGTTACGTGTGGTGAAGCCCTGCTTTCCTGGAGATGGCTGAACATCTGCCTGCTGACGGCAGGCACCTTGTTTTGCTTTGCTTGCAAGTGCGGCTTTTGCTTTACTTATTAAAGTGTCTTTATCTCAACCCACTAGTTTTCTAACTTTTACTCTTCCGATTCTCTCCCCCATCCCACCCAGGGAGAGTGAGCAAGTGGGTGTGTGGGGATTAGTTGCCAGCTGGGGTTAAACCACAACATATATGAAGCAAACCAAGGAGAAAATAGACATCATGCTGTCTTCTCCAAAGGGGAGACTGGTGATTCACAAGTGTTGAATTGCAGCTGCGCATCATCATCTGTTCCTGGTGATGAAAGTAGAGCTTCAGCAAAGAAAGCATCTCAGTCTCTGGAGCTTGTGCTAATACCGTTCTAGTCATACGGGCGCAGGGTGGGGCAGGAGGGCAAGCAATCTTCAGGGAGGGGTGGATAACTAAACAAAGAAAGGATTTAATCTAGGGTCAAATTCAGAGGTAGACTTGTTAAGCCCTATTTGTTAAAAATTAATAAATATTTTTAACTGAGAGTTTATTTGATTTATTCCAGGAGACTGGAAAAGTAAGCCAAAAAAGGGCAGAAGATCCTACAGATCTAATATTAAACCATTATTTTTAAACGTAAGTTTCTTCAACCTGTATTTCTTTGTGCTTTTCTTCAGCCAATTCTCACAGCTAAATTTGATCCTTTTGTTAATGAGGTGCTACTTGGATGGATTGAATTTAACTATATAGGACAATGATATAACCAGAAGCTTGTTTTATGTCTGCAAAAGGTTAAATTCAATTGGCATCAATAACTGCTCATCACTTTTGTGCAGAATTGCAATGTGCAACTGAATGTTAATATAAACGAAGTGTTGAAGTGCAATATAGTCAGTCCTAGACCTTCATGAGGTGCACACAGGACTATAGTTTACACATATTAGCAGATGCAAGAATATGGATAGTTTGTAGGCACTTTGATCCATTTCATAGAGGAAATGCTGGAAAAACATTCAAAAAGCATGAGAACTTGATGACCTCTTTTCAAAATGCTCTAAATAAACTAGATTAATAAACTGGAAGGGACTGTAGGAAGCTACCCTGAGTTAGATTTTTCAGCTCTATTGCTTTCTTTTGCTGTACTGGTATACTCTGCAAGCTGGAAAGGCTTACACAGTTTTGGCATTGGAAATTTTTTACTTTGCCTCCCACAGTTTGATGATAGGCATATTCACTGAAAGGTTCTCCTTTAACAGAAGTTCAATATACCACTCCCGGTATACTCCAGTTACTTAGATGCTTCAGATTCATGGAATATGAATGTTTTCATGTAAGCATATGTTTATAAACCAAAATTCTAGTTCCTTTAATTGATGGGACGTAAAACAATGCTAAAATTTCCTGCAATTACTGAATAACCCAGGTAAAATCCCAGAGAGCTGATAATTTACAAGTCAATGCTCATAAAACATATCCATGCAAATTTTCAGTAGATTATCACAGAATGACTACAATATTGCTAACTACTATTTGTTGCTGTTAGCATTGTTTTCCTATGTGTTCATGAATGTGCACCTTCTAACCACCCATCTCAGCAGAATTATTGCTAGCATTGCAGGTTATTGAAGCAGAGTTAGCTATAAATGTAGAGGTCTACTAAGTCTATGTTTTCTGTGGAACACATGAATGAACTTACAGAAAATATGGCCAGAAAATATTTTGTGAACATTTAACAGAAAGTGCTTTTCACTTTGACAATACACTTTGCACCTTACTAGCAAGTATATGGCTTTTGTCTCCTGTAAAGTCAAAGCAGTTTTGCTGGAAGGTGTTTGATAAATATATGTTTTCCCTTAAACATTTTTTTTTAAGCTAAACACTAGTGTTTTGTAAATTTTCCTCTTGCCCTCACCACAATGAGCTCATCCCCATGTGCTTCACGTCCCATGACGTGCTTCATGATTAGGACTCTATGTATGACAAATACGCACAGAAAAAGAAAGCTACTACAGTTACTCTACGCGCAGTCTGTATACAGGTAACAAGCATTATGTTTGGCTACTTGTAAAATAGCAGTTTTTGACAAGTGCTCACAATGGTAAGAGCTTTTGCACAGGACACAAAACCTCAAACATATCAGAACACACAGGATAACTGATGTATCTGTGGGATCAAAGTCCTCCTAGAAATGAAGAGATATAAACAAAAGATAAAGCATTAAAATAACGTTTTGAAAGGGTCTAACAACATTAAAAATCTCACTGAAGCAGCAAAGGATTCTGCCTGGTGGTGTATCACTGAATAGCACCTCACTGCATCAACACTTACCAGAAATACAGTCTAATAAAAAATATCACCATATAAAAAGTGAGAACCCATTTACCTCTATTTTAGCAGCTATAGTTCACACACACTGTGTATAACCTGCAACTAATGCATACCAGAGACTGTTGAAACTATGACAAAAATTATTTTTATTTTTCAAATTCTAGTCATTAGCCTTTTTCATCTCATTCATCTCAGACAGAATAGTGTAACAATGTTATATAGTACTGTTGTCCCCTGGCAGCTGCAAAGCCTCTACAGTCAGCAAAATGTCCTTCAGGTAATACACTATAAAACTAATGCTGACCTTTGAAATTATGCATGTACTCCAGTTCTAAAGGACTGTTATTTCTGGCTATTCTGCTTACTGAAAAAGCATCTCATGCCATTTCTAGCACATTACTCCTAGAAAGGCTGGTTGCTTAGTCATTGCTCCTATCTGGATGCCTCTACCTATGATTCATAAAGAAACAAACATTTCAGTTTTCATAAACACTAATTACAAGCCTGCATGTGTAAAGATGTAGAACAGAAACCAGAAAAAAAACAGACACTTTTAAAAAAAACAGTCCAAGCACTGAATGTTGAACACTGCTAGTTTGATGAATCTTAAAATCACCCACTGCATTCTGGTTTTGTATACGCAGATGAGGGCATTTTAATGTAACCAAAGACACAGAAAATCAACACATTATGCAAATGCAGTAACAAATGTAAAATGATAAATTAGCAAGCAACTATTCAATTATTACTGTGACTAATTCCTGTAGATGGTGCCACAGTAAATGAACCTGAACTTGTTCTGGTTGACTGCAGTGTTCAGTTGAAACATTTCCATTTGGTTTGTTTGCCGCTTATGTAGATCACTGAAGTAGATAGCATCTGTTTAATGAGCTCCCACTTCATTACAGAACTGCACTACTTACTGAGTCATTCTCCTTAAGCATGCAGGCTGCGTAATCTGGTGTTGTTTTAAAGCAAATACTAATTTATGATTACCTGTTACATTAGGCCACTGAAAATTGTACTTACACTGGCTTGCATGAGCAGAATGCTAATGGCCTGATTATGGATTGTAGTGATGTCTCATGCTTACAGTCTATGAACATAAATTCCCATCTCAAGCATATTGGCTGAACAATGCATGCAGTGTAGAAAGGAAAAGGGATAAAATACATTCACTTGTAAGACACAAATTACGGTCTCCATAGCCATCAAATATAGAAATGTAAGGGATAATCAGAAACATTTCAGTGATACTATGCTGCCAATATAGACAGTTGAATGACAGTAGAATTATTCATTGAAGTGTCATGATTATTATGTAATTGATATCACAGTGATAGCTAATCAGATCCTTTTCTGAATAAAATGATGACAAAGTCTAAGAAATGTTACAATTACAAGAGGTATCACTGGTAATCTCCAGATCATGAAAAGCCTGCAGAGCACAGCTGTAAGTGTGATCAAATCAGTGATAAATAAACATTATATTATAGCTCAGAACTGGTCAAACTGCACCTTGAGATACGGTTCATAGAACTGGAATACACTATGAGCCATTGAGCTCAGTCCCCAAAATTAGAGGTCACTATGCAATAGACATTTACTTCAGGTGAGTCCACTGGACATCTTTTTCAATACTACCTTACACTTAAGCCACAAAATGTTTCTCCATACATTAAAAACACTCAGTACATCCCTGTGTGCCATACCACGCAGCAAGGGAGTAAATAAATACATAGCCCTTTACTCTGCTCACATAGTCCCTGCCAATCTGACTCAAGAGAAAATTCTTTCTTGAACCATAAAATTTTTTTCAGAATCTATCTGTTTTTGTCTGCTCAGAATAGCTAGTTCTAGAGTATACAAGAGGGCTTGTTATAACTAAAGATCAGGAACAAGTCCAGGAAGTATCTTCAGATCATCCATTGAGTAATACTGACCACAACCTGCTTAAATTAATCTTCCTTTTAAGATAAAATACTGAAATGAAGAACTATTGACCTAAACTTTGGCCAAGAAACCTAACCAAGAACATCCTAGAGCAAAAATTGAGGAGATGGAAACTGTGAAATGGGATTAAGCTACTTAACCATACCAGCATGAAGTCACAGCAGAGATACATCCTCTTAGACAAAATAGCAACAAAAAACCACAAAAGCAAGATAGTGGCAATACTGTAAAAATATTCAGCTGAAAGGGTTACACAAGACTAACATAAAAGTTTAAGAAGACACAAACAGTTCAAACTAGTCACATAGAAAATAGTACAGGGTAAAACAGAAGACGGGAATCAGGAAGGCTAGACAAAACTTTAACAAAAAAAAATCCATTGAGAGAAATGCGTAAGAAATTATTTATTAGAAGAAAAAAGTCCAGATGACAATGATAGATTTTGCAGACTTCTTAAGAGGAAAGGCAGCTGTAAACAATGAAGGTGACATTTTAGAGAAGCTGAAAGATTCCTCAGTAACAATATTCACCACAAAGGATGTGAAGATACTTACTTTCAGCAGTTCTTCCAGTCAATAAAGATGAGGCAATATCAAAGACTGAAGAGTCTACAATATATGTGATCCAAGTTCAGTCCTTAACTACTTAACTGATATGTTATCCAGTCTATACTACCTCATATAGAAATGTATAATTTTCTACTTAAATGTGTATAATTGTCTACTTACAGGAGCACTTCCTTCAGAGCAAAGCACAGCATGAAAAAGACAAGCAAGACTGTAGCCCTTTAAGCTACAAATCCAGGCAAATATTTCCTTATCACCTACTTTGAGACAGGGTATATTGAAAGATTTTAACCTTTTGTCCAAGTTCTCAAGCCATGAGAAGATACAAAGCTTTCCACAAAATTATCCAGCTCTATCTTAATTCCCCCCCCCCCCCCCCCCCCCCCCCCCAGAATCCAGCTGGTTTTTTGATTTGGACCAACAACTTTATTTTCCCATAGCTTTGAAGCCACTTCTAGATTTCTAATTCTCTTACTTCCATTCTCAGTGCCTGAAGAGGTTTTGACATAAACCAACTGGAACTGGTTGTTGTCTATAAAGAAGCTCATATTTGACATATTGTCAAATAGCAAACACCCAGAACCCAGGTTTTGAATGATTTCTGAACTCGGAATAAATGAACTCTGAAAGTAATGATTAGAAGCAGGAACCAGTTAAAAGCCTCCTCAGAGCTGAAATTCACAGAAAATTGGAGTATTGCTGTTACAAGAATAAGGCTTATTAGAGCTCAACTGTATACTTGCAAGCAGTGGATGTCAGGAAGGGAAGAAGATGGACTAGAGGCAGCTTCATTTCTAACTGCCAATTCTGGAATATATTAAATACTCTTCTGTAATTACACAGATGAAGGTAATTAGGAAACTGTTTAATACAAATTTAAGTACTGAGCTCCATACAGAAACAAGGATGGTTGGGAATACCTTTTAGTAGGAAACAAAAATTATTTTTGAACCATAGTAAAGTACAATCTTTTCTAACTCAAATAAAGTTGAAAAGCCAAATTTGTCCTATGAAATCAAACCATGACTGAGATTTGGAACTCGTCAAACCTGTCAGAAGAACCAGAGTCATCCCTTTGTGCAATCAGTGAGAAGTATCATGGAAAGTCACCAGGTCCACACAGAAGCTTCAGCAAGGGTGGACTCTGCTCCAGACATGGCTCAGAAAATAAAATGCTATATTACAAGAAAAGACATTTGAAGAAGAAAGGCATGTGGAAATTAGGATCAAAGTAAAGTAAAAAAGTACATAGACATGATAAAACTGGTTTATCACAGGGAGGTGATAAATGCAGGCCAAGGTAAGCCTGAAGACTGGAAAAGAGATTCAAGAAATGCAGTAGGTTACATCACTTAGCAAGTTTACATGTAACTCTGCAAGTTGCAGAGATACATGTAATTTGAAAAAAAGAATGACAATAACCCAGCTAGCTCTGATAAAATTCTCATACGAATAAAAGAGAGCACTCAGATCTGTATGCTCTACATGCAAAAAAGCAGGACATTTATCTATTTCAAAAGGGGCAATAATACAAAAGGTAGGGTGTTGCCAAAACCAGCAATCTTAACACAAAAAGGAAAGTCGCAAACATTAGTAGGTAACAGGATAAAATTCCCCCCTTGGAGGATACACGAACTAAAAACATCTGGGTAAATAACAAATTAGCAAAGAAATAATTTGTCAAAGTTCCGGAGGAAAAAGTACTCAGTAGCGGATCAAAAGTGTTTCAGCCCCTTGATCTCATGGAAAATGTTTACTTGTAAGGAGGGTAGGAGGAAAACATACCTGTAGCTATTGCAGAGTATACTAACAGAAATAGTTACAGAATGTCCAGAGTCTAACTGTTCCACAATTTTTCCTTAAGAAAGCTCCTCCCCAAGGTACTGAATGACAGAACATCCATAAAGGCATATTTGGTCTCAGCCTGAGAGACCACCTTCATTAAGCATTGATTGTGGCAAGAGGAGAGAAGAGACACAACTTTTACTTATATATGTAATTCCTTCTGATGCATTTATGTTTAAACTGGGACAGTTCCCACTAGGATGCAAAATCTGGGGGACATAGCTGATACTAGGCATACTTATTCTGTCTTTGAAAGATCAGCTAAATTCCCATTGGTAAAGAACATTCTTGTTCTTTCAGCCAAATCATGGCTCCACATCATGGCCTGCACATGCCACTTGGACCGTATTCAACAGCTGAGTTGTCTTACCCATGCATGACAAAAGAAATAAAAGAGTATTTCCATGCTATTGAAAGTACAGGATTTGCATTTTTATGAAAAGGAAAACAAAAAAAAAGAGCATGATATAGACTAGTAAGCAAACCGATACCACCATTCACCTGACATCAGGGGACCCAAATTCTGTCTAAGTTTAAATCCACAGCTCTTAAATACCACAATACCCTAACTAGCAAGCTGACTTTTCCTCAGAGAAAGGAAATGGCCCTATAATCACTATGTGCTGAGCAGCAAAGAATAGGATAGTTTTGTAGACTAGTTGTTACTGCACTCACCAGAGGAGGCAAATCTCAGGTTCTTTTTTTCCAGCAGCGACTGTTTCCATATTTGGATGAGTAACAGACTATTGTGTAAAGGTGAGCATCACATTATATGACATCACACCCCTTCCTTCTGCTCTTCTCCCTTCTCTGAACAGATCCAGAAGTAAAGAGGAAAAATGTATCTTTAGGGAGCCTGATTCTGTCCTGAAATAACATGTGAAGTGAGAGCAACAATTTTATTAAAGACTCACAGAAAATGCAGATGAAAGAACATCTGCATGATCTGATGAATCCTCAGCAGACATGCTTACATTCATGTGGTTCTGACCATGCCAAGGTGATCTTTACAGTCAAACTGCTCAGTTAGGGCAGGCACCTGAAGAATGAACATTCACCGTCAAGAAAGTTCCTCAACCACAGTTTTGATGGGAGCAGAGGATATGGTCCAATGCCTCTTGTGGACAACTGGTAGGCTAAGGGAAATTTCAGGTCTCCTGAATCCCTATCCATTAGTCTATTCAGTAGGTGGTAATACTCTTGTCGTCCTAAAATGTTGAGCACATCCCACGTGCATCCCAGCATCCAATCTAGTAGCAAACACAAAGAAATGCAAAGAAGTTCTGTACATATGGGAGATCTGAAAAACAAAGGTATTCAACTTTCAAGCATCTCTCTTGAATGCCACTGTGACAATTTCATCTGGGTATCTCATCAGACAGTTAAAATGAGGACAAGGAAATTATTTTGAATCATGGCTGTCCTTTACGTAATATGCACTAAATGTAGATCCGCAGAACAAGAGATATTGTTGTTAGACTTTCCATCTTCTCTTCCCTCTTTTCATATTTTTGTAGGGAAGCATCAAAATAGTGCTAAAAATGTCCTTTGATGTGGACACATGGTGGTGTTGACAAACTCACAAACAAAATGAGAGCAAAATTTTTGTTTGTGCTGTATGGAACTGCTCTAGGAAAAGGAGAACATTAACTGTATCCACCATTCAGGGAAGAACTGACTGGAATGGAAGTACATCTTTCTAGCTGAGGGGAAACTAACTTGTAAACAGGGAGCATAGCCTCATTCTATGGCTTACTCTTTACTCTTCTATAGCCACAGCAGTCTTTGTAAACCATGCATAAAGTCCTTGTTTTGGTGATCATTACCACATAACTTCTTGTAGACACTGAAAAGCAAAATGAATGTAAGCCTTTCAGTATAAAAGATCAGTTTTTCTCATCTCTTGTCACTGCACCCTACCACAAAACATTAAACCCAGTTTAGGAATTTTTTTCCTGCTAGACAGTTTTTAAATATCCACAAAAGATTATGAATTTATCAGGTATATTTTCTTCAGCCATAACTGCAACCTCTTTAATACTGAAAAAAACTGTCAAACTTTGAAAGGGAGGAAAAACATCTCTCCTCCTGGCAAAACACTGTTATTTGGTAATTAAGATTCTGTTAATGCAAGGCTGCAGTTGCCCTCAATTCCCTCAGCAGAAATCTTTGCAGGTGTCTCATGCTCAGTGACGCTGTTTTGTACATTACCTGTGTTCCTTATACACCAAATAATCAGATGTCCCTTACCTTATTAAGGAAAGCAAGCAAATTAATGTAACATGATGATATTTCTAATAATTTACACAATAAATTGTGATAAACTGTTTGTTGAAAAAAATAAAGTAAAAAACATCTAAAAAAGCAGACAATTACTTCAAGGAAGGTGCAGCCTCAGTGTAGACTTACAAATACACTTAGTGAATATTCCCACACTGATGGTGGACAAAGAAATGAGGCATAGACCCTTTTGACTTGCAGACCTGGAATACCGCTAATTTTCTTTAAAATAACCCCAAAAAACCAAAACATGCTGTGTCTCAATATTTTTTACTTTACTATCCATTTCTGATGATCCAACAGCATTAGAATTTAGCCTGCAACAAGGTCTGAGACAGAATAGAAAATGAATAAGCACCAGCCAATCTGGTGTTACAAATTTTTTTTAAGAAAACAGCCCAATAGAGGTTCAACCCTGATGAATCTTTCTGGTGAAACAGAGATGTCCTAGCAGCCACAATACCTTTGGCCATTCCTTGACAAAGGCCAAGTATACCAACTCTAACAAACTTCCTCAGCAGGAGTTCAAGAGCAGTTTCTTTAATTTGCTGTGCATGTAGAACAATTCTCTCTGTATTTTATTTTCATGAAAAAGGATACTGAATCTGTAGGAAAAAAATCAGTGGTACAAAAGTGGGGTTTTTTTCTTTTTTTTTCCTTTTTTTTTTTTTTAATTAACTTTGCTTATTTACTGTTATCCTTTAACTACTACTTATGTTGCCAGATTTGGAAATGTAAGGAGAAAGATAAAGAAAAGAAAGGGTGCCTGCTATGCCTTCTGCTTTCAGGAAAGGTCACCAAGTAAGCACTCAGATGGTAACTGGCCTAGGCAGAGAATTCAGCAAATAAAGAAAGTGACAAGCAAAACTAATTTGAGATGAAAGCTGCTGAATATCTTCCTGTGGAAAATCAACAACCAAATACTTCTTTTTACAAGGACTTTCCAAGACAAGTCAACAGTCATGTCACTGAGTATATTTAGAAGTATGGTTCTCATGATTATGTTGCATGAGATATCTGAAGTGATTGTCTAAATACATGAAATGCTAAATAAAATCACCAAACCATAGTGTTTGATGATACCAATAGGAATCAACATTTTTCAGGACAATTTCAAAACAATTTAAAACATGTCAGTACTGTTATAATAAAATATTGAGGCAAAGCAGAAGCAAAAAAATAAGCGGAGTGGATTTAGAGATCAAAGAGTTCAACTACGCTGAACACAAGGTTCATCTCATGACTTATTTTACATTAAAAGGGAAAGAGAAGTGTCCATTCTATGGCAGAATGTAACTCTGATTTTTATTTCAAACCACTATTCAAAACTACTTAAAATTTTAGCATATATAGAATGAAAAATCAAGAAATAAATAATTGATACTATACATTGTGTTGCTTTGAAAACACAAATTTTTAATGTGAAATAATTTATCTGTATAATGTCAAATAATGTATGGAGTGTGAGGGATGAAATTAAAATATTTCTCTTAAGTACCTAACATAAAATTAGATGTTTCAGCTAGCAAAAAGCAGAGTGGTTTTAGGTAGTCATCCCTTCTGATGTTTTTGAGATTAAAAAAAAAAAAAATCAATACATTCATTAGACATTGAAATGTTAACAAAAGTAATATTTCAAAATTTTTCAATAATCGGAGGTCAAAGTACAGTGATGTCATGCATGACAACCTCCACAGAAACATTTCTAATTATACAATGGGCCAGATTCCATGTAAGTGAAATAATAAACAAATAAATAAATAAAATTTAGGCCTGCTTGGGTTTTTATTTGCTCTTTCATCTACGTTTGCAAAAGTAAAGCCCTCATTGGGACACACAAGACAAAGGACTATATGTGCATTAGCTCTCTATATTTACAAAAGAACACTGTATTTTTGTGATTACATTTTAAGAGTTGTCAAGAGCGGTCAGGTAGATGACAAGTATACTGAAAAAAATTGGTTAACACTCCTGCTCAGCAAGACATGAATTGCAGTACAAATCTTCACTTGAATATGACTACTAGCAAGATTTCCTTTTTGGTATTATTAATTGGAAGCCCATATTCTCACACAATAATACCCACTGAAATCTTCCAAAAGGATACTAATTATCACAGGTATACTCCAAAAACAATTAACATGTGTTCCTGAAGTTTTCAATAGCTCCTGTCTGGAAAACACTTGGTAATATAATAAGCCAACTTATTGCTAATCAGTTCCAACTCATACTGACATTGAATTTAATCCCAGGTCGTAGTTTTCCATATGTAAAGAAGAATTCTAGACTTTAAGCATGATCTGCCCCTCAGTAAAGAAACAGAACAAAACAATTATTAGCAAAATGAAGTTTCTCTGGCTTTGAACTACAGTTCTCTCATAACAGGATGAAAATGGTAGATTCTTTCAGCTCAGACAAGCTGAAACTTAAAGCTACAGTACACAAAATGAAATTGTGATGTTACATAGCTCCATAGTGCACATTACCCACAAGTGCAGTATCTTTTGATTCTCCAGGGGCCTGTCGCACCCAGCAGATTTTTGGCCCCAAACGCCCTAAAATACGGTCATCTACAAGCTTCCAGATATGAGACAAAACACAGCACACAGCTTCTAGGACTCGCCAAGCTATTAGGCATTTCTGCCCCTCCTCACCCCTGCTCTCTGATGCAGCTTTGCACAATAACGATGGCACTTTGATTAGCAAGCCTCCAAAGGCAAAATGGGAGCACTGTAGTCAGCAAGCAGCATTTGCTATTTTCATTTCAGCTATGCAGACATGCTGAAATAATGATCCTGGCAACATGTTAGCAAAACATTAGAAAGACTTTAGTAAGCAAACAATTTAATTACATCCTTCTCTCAGGCAGTTTATATTGCACGACCCCTGACCTTTTATATTGCTGTACCTAAACTCAGCGTGGGATTCACACTTCCCATTCCTGTCACAGAATCTCTCCATCTTGTACCATTTAATATAGTGTGCTGCAGGTGTTCTGTGGTGAATGAATAGTTATATTACTACCTGTCAGACACAATCACACTCTATTCATCATCCACGGCTGGCTGCGTGAAGCCCTGGTTCCAGCAGGCTCCCTCTCTATTTCCTTGTTCAAACGTCTGCAGTGCTTTCGGCCCATCTGTCAAGCCTGTCATTTAGAGGGAAAACAGTATCAGCGCTTTAAATATATGGAGTTCTCTATTGAAACAGTGCTGTGATTGAACTGTCAGCATTCCCAGTATCACAGACAGTAATTCATGACTGGTCAGAGCTCCATTTAGGTTGCTATTACTACGCTGACCTTGCCGGGTCACACTAAGAGTTTTTTCCCTTTGCATTTAGGTCTATAAATAGTGCAATTAACCTTTCAAGAATTACAAAATGTTCTCGGTTCCCCTCCTCCACAAATTCACTTGCTGTTTGCAGCATTTATAATAATCAAAGAAAAAAAAAAAATTCAACAGAAAAGGGCATTTCTCTTTCCTGAAGTGTACAGTGAGTGTCAGTGGAAAACAAAAAAATACTGCAACACCCCTAGTCCCACAACACTTTCTCAGGCAAAGCTTACATGGCTATCACCAGGAGCCTTGCCTCAAGTTCCACTTTTCTGGATTCAAGGCTAACATCTCAAAGTACTCTGAAATACATCACATTTGAACTAAGCCCCTCTGCTGATGTTACAGTATAACCTCATGTTTTATGGATTTTTTTTGTTACAAACTTGACTATTAAACAAAATTCTGAAATTAAATCTTTCTGAACATCATTGCAAAATAAAAATAGTACTGCTTAGGCGTATGCAGTTCCCAGTCTTTTTGCAAAAGTACCCTTTGATTTAAGAAAAACATGGAACAGAATAAATCTCTGTGGATCAGAAGTTCATACATATCTCTTTTTGGAACAACTGACAAAAGTGGTTTTGTATGAATTGCTGATCATGAGATGACTCCATCTGGTAAAGACTAATCTCTGTGTAACTTATAAGTCACCTATTAACCAGTATCTCTCCAGAGCTCAAAACATTTGAAATAGGTTGGCTTTCACTTGCATCTTTGTAAAAAAAGCAGTGACAGCTGCTCATGTGATCCAACACATGTGATGCTCATGTGATCCAACATTGGACAGTGCATCAAAATTCCTCTGAATTTTGAGGATTCTGAATTACTGAACAATACAGTACACCTGTAACCAATGTACATCTGGGTCTAAGTCTGGGTTTGCATCTTCACCCACAGACTTTTTCAGCAGTTAGACCATGATCCTGGGGCTGGATACTCTCCACTCAGCAATCCAGAATCCCTCCAACTGGAGGAGGGCCAGCAAAACCGGGCAAGAGAGACTATGAATGCTCGTGATGTGTAAACAGGTTAAGAGAGAAATCAAAGAGGTTAGTGCAAGTCACCGGGGGAACAGAGCAGTGAGGAGAAGAATGTGCCTCAGCTGCCTCCTTCAGTCTAAGACTAAAGCCCTAATTTGAACACAACAGTGATGTCTCAGTAGGCTTGCTGGCTTAAAGCTTAGGGCTCCAGCCTTGATTACATTTTCAGATGTAGACATGGTCTTGTCGCTGTTCTCCTCTGGGGAGGTGTCTGGACTTCTGTGATTGCAGCCAAATAAACATAAGCAAGCTAGCCAACCCTAGGTAATTACTGAGATTTCCAGTGTTAAAACCATGTACATAAACATTCAGAAAATCATTCACAACACTTTTTTTTGTGATTATTTTTTGAATTCTTTTTTTAAATACAGAATCTAAATGTAGTTGTGTTTACCAACGTTAATCTAGGCATTTTTAAAAATCCAGATAATACATTTTCTCAATATCAACTAAGCTGGGTGATTCATTAGAAAGCCCCCTCCCCAAGCATGTATTATACATAGCTGCAAAGAATATCATGCTGCAAATATGCAAGAAACACCAATGGCAAGTAGAAGACTTACACAAAGCAAAATTATTTAGTATACGAATGCGGAAAGGCAGCAGAGAAAAACACAAAAAGCTCTTTTCAAGGCAATATTATCTTCTTATTACAGAAGCAGAGTGAAAGTAATTATGTAGCTTCAGCCAGTCTGAATATTTTGGACTCTGAAAGAAAGATACAGCAGCATAAATCACTCCCTGTGTTGTTAGCAGTTTCCTGAACATCTCCTTTTTAGTCTTCTCCACCATGAATGCAAATGTCACAGCTTATTACAGATATTGAATAAGAATAATTAAGAAATAATTTCATCTAGTTTCTCCTTTCTTGGAGAGAGTCATAAAACAGAGAGACACCGAACAGTGCCCTTGTTGTTGGTTTTAGCATTTTTAATGAATACTTCAGTATCTGTCTGCCCTCAATCCGAAGGCAAAAGCTTTCACTTATTATAGAGGCAGAATAAGTGTAAGTCTCATCTCATTAATTGTCATATTACCAGGCTCTATGCCATACCATTCAAGTTTCACTGAGCATTCAGAATTGCTTAATTACGTACAATAAAAACAGTCTGCTGAGACTTTCCCTTTCAGATTAATATGAAGGTATAAGGACAGAGGTCATCTTCATGACTCACTCTTGCCACTGCGTTAACTGAAAATGACAGAGGCCTTTTGTTAGTGACAAAAATGTAATGAGCATTTGAAAAATAAAATGTTTACATCTAAGGATAAGAGACACTTTTGATTTTGCAGACTAACAATTCTTTCTCTCCTCCCCTTCTCTCTGCGTTGGTGTTAAACTGCATAGTACATGCCTTATAAATTATACCACCTTATGTTAATTATAGTGTGCTGACACTGCTTGTCATTACTAAACCTACTACATGCTTTGTGTGCTCAGATTTCAATAGCTATTTGTTCCACAAAATGTGGAAAAGCCACACAAGTTACTGACAGTGGTCATTGCTTGCATTTTTCTCTAAGCCTTCCCGTTTTGTTCTATTTTTAAACCAAGCATGCATACAAATCCCAGTTGTGTGGTCTGCATTCCAAAAATGCAGCCATCTGTAGCTGAAATGTCTGTCCTTACTGGGAGTCTCTGACACATTCCTGTTGGAGACTCCTTATTCCTTCAACTCTGCCTCTCCCGCAACACAATTCCTAAAGACTTTATATATCAAGCACACACACATAGATATGCCACTTACATTCATGTACAAGCACCTCTACACACGGGATTGTACTGCTTATCTCTGCTTTCCAATGAAAAAATCAGAATGAACATCTTCTCAAAAAATAAAAGCTTTGTCTCTCACTTAATCCCTTTCCAGAGCTACACCCTGCAAGTGGAAGAAAGATGCCAATAAGGTTAATCAGCCAGTATGCTACATTTTCAGAAAATAAATTAGATGGATTATCATTCTTCATCCAGCAATTTTGTATGCCATGTCTTTCTTCAGAAAGCACAACATCCATTTGTGTAAATGTAGACATTCTTGAACACAAAGGAAGAAATCCTAGCAATCTCACTTAAATAATCTCACCTTATTCACAAAGTAATATATGCAGCTATGTTTAAAGAAAAAATGTGTCATTGTAAATGAAAGTATGTGTTCCCTAAACATCCTAGAAAAACCTCCACTGTTTTTCGGAATTTTTGGAGAATGTAATCTTATTTCAATATATAATGGATTTTCTGTTTTTTCCAACTGTACTACTTGGTTTAACAAATCCCAAAACTTTTCCTCACTTACAGTTTTAGACAAACACAACTATAACACAATCATTATACTTCAGTATGCATTTATTCTCTGTTGTCAGCGAGGGGAGATTTAGAAAGACTTTGTCACCTTGTCAGGGAAGAACCGCCATATTGCTGTTAGTTGTAATTACTATTAGCTTTAACAGTCTGAATAGAAAAAAAAATAGTTCAACAGCTTTGCTTTTTCAGACATATCTGCCTTCCAATATTTTTCCAACATAATCCAGCTCCTCATGGATTTACACACGACTGAGAACACTGAAAAACATTCTGAAGTGACAGGAAGAGTTGATGTTGCTCTATCATCATGACACTATGCCACAAATTATGACATCCCTGCATCACAAATTTAGAAGGGTATCTACAACCTACCACCAGATAAAGGTAATCTGAAAACTTCTAACCAACAAGTCCATCATTGTCAAAATAAATTGGGCTTTAGTATACTCTCAGTGATTATTTACAGCCCTCTAGAACTACAACCAGCTATTACACAAGCACTGATACTTTGGTTCATTATCTACGTGCTCATTTGACTTGTAGCATAGTATATTTCCCCTATTGACTCATTACTCCCAAAATAACACAAACTTTAAGGCTCTCATGAAGGAAAAGTGCAAGCGGGTGGTAAAGACCAAAGGAGAGAATTTCAGGGAAGTCCAATATAAGCAAGTGACTAATTGAGGTGATTGACAGCAAGGCATAGTAGTTCTCACCTTTAACTTCCTAGCTGAGTTCATTCAATCATTAAAGGGCCAAAAGAATTCCTTCTAAACAAATGTTTAACTCAGTTATAAAACGAAGACAAAAAGAAAGAAAGGATTGGCACATGAACTACAAAAGGAAGATTGCTAATACCTTCCCCTTTTTAAAGGCTAAAGAAACATCTTCCAACAAGGACCTGGCTGGACAGGTAGGAGTCCAGAGACAAGACCCAATGCAATATTGGATAGAAAATACTGGCAGTTTCAGTATTTGCCTTCTGGACCCCACAAGAGGCACACTGGTGCTGCAAAGAGTGTTCTTTTGGCTCCCTTCATGCAGCTACAGTTTGTGAAGTAAAGGGCAGTCACAGGATGGTTTGTGCTTATATTCTCCACCTTTTATAGTATTTTGTAGCACGACGTAACAGGGCTTCTGGTTGTATTTGACCTGAATAGTCTAAAAGTTGCAGGTATCCACAAAGTGCTTCTAGAGAACAATTTCCTGAGCAAAAGCAGAGATTACAGCCAGAAACAACACATGCACAAAGGAAAACAGGCCCCAAGCGTCTGTAGGCTTAAGAAAGCTAGTTAGCAGATTCCCCTGATTCAACAGATCCAAATTACAGGGTTTTAAAATCAAGATCAGAGTAATTTGAGCAAACACACACATGTGAATTGAACTTTTTACATCTCTGATGTAATTAAAAGTCTTTTTGCTAAAGCACTGGAGTGAATAGCCTAGTGAATAGAAGAGAAACAGATCAGTTGTTCTTTGGTACCTTCCTTTAAAAAAACTCCTAAACTGTTTGGTCAGACCATAAAGAACAGTAAGACAACTGGGCTCTCATGCTCCTGAGAAAAACACCTAACTATTGGAGAAAGTAAACAGTGAGGTTTCAGCTGCAGCCCTAGAAGCAACAACTACATTAGAACAAACACTTAAGCAGTTCCATTTCTGGAAAGATAGTTTGTAATTTTGGGAAAGTAATGCTTCTTTCCAATAGTTTAAGATAATTAACATGTATTTTCACATGCATATTTTTCATGTTAAAAAGAAAGCTGTGGATAAATCTAAAATCAGCTTTTAATTATACTCAGGCTCATCTGACACAAATCAGTAACAACTGCAGAAGCCTAACTAATTCTCATTTGTTCCAGTTTGAATTTTTTTTCTCCTTCCATTAGTTTTTTGTTTTCCATTACCTTTGTGGTATTTTATTCTTATATTATCCAAACTGTCAAAAACTGAGATACTGCTTTAAACAACATACTTTGACCTGGTAAACACCTCAGTACCAACATTTCAAACCCTAGCTCACACAAATAACTCAAACCACAGAAGAGATCCAATTCAATTACACACATGTAACAACAATTAAATAAAAACATCCAATATGTTTAAAATTATAACATGCAAAATAAACCATACCAAATCAAATTACACTGGCTACAAGATAAACAGAATTAATATCATCATACAAATGAATTAAGTAACCTGTCTGTTCTTTGAATTAGGTACTTACAAGATTTCCAGTGGTTGAGAGAATATAGATGGCAAAGTATGAGGACCAGAGGCCATCATATAAAGTATGGAATATGGCAAGATTCAGCTTAACCCAGATGTTTTTGAATAAATGAGGGTACTGATTGAGAGCGGGCAAGGATACAGTGATCTGAATAGTTGACTCCTCTTTCAATAAGCTTGATAAATAGTACACTGCAAGAAAACAGATGTTACTCACATTCTATGCCATGGTGGTCTAGAATTTGAGTAATAAAAAAAAGTTCACACACTAACAGATCTTTATTTCAAATGGATACTTGATCTGTTGTGGTGTCTGCTTGACATTGCTACAGCTGGTGCCAACAAAAAGTCAACAGGCTCTTTGAATAAACTGTCTTTTTTAAGGAAAGCACAGAGTGAGAGATTTTCTCTGTGGAGAATCTTCTTTTTATTACAGTGATATGAGCTAACTCAGTTCCTTTAACTAACACTTTATACAGCCAAAAAACTCCGTAAGCTGATTTGTACCATCTTGGTAGCTAATATACTTCCATTCAATTTTCTAAATTCCTATTCATTATTTACATAATGCCATAACAGTACTCTAGTTGTGTATCGTTACATGTTGAATGCTTTATTGACTCTGTTTCTCATTCTATTAGAAGTATGAAGCCAGTTTAGCAAAGCAAGAGGTCTAATGTATGTATAGAAGTTAGACCATACAAGGATCTACAGGTCCAAAGAGATCATCTTATTTCCAAAATGCAAACATAACTATGTGGTTTTACATAATCACAAGCTTTGTGGATACAACTTCTTACTTTTCTGCATGCAGCTAGCATGCTTGGTTTTATAATCATGCTTTGGGAGTGCATTTTGTAAAACTTGGTCAAAGGTATCTGTAGTTTCAAGGATGAATAAGGCAGTAGACCCATTAACACAACCAAAATTAGGATATAAATAAAGTACATTGCATTATAACCAAGTCACATATGCAATTACAAATGTCATACTTAAAAATTGTTGCCTTTGCCTTGAGGCCAAAGGCCTTATGATAATAGCAAAAAGCTAAGATCTGAAAGGAGCCAACAGCTTCAAGAATTTTCAAGCTATGTGATTTCTGGTATTCAGATTCTCAGCAAACATTAACAATTTTTTTTTAATGTCTTTTTAGAAATCTGTGTTATTTGGTTTAATGTTCTGCTTTTTCTACAGTCTTCTTCCACTATACCTAGTTTGAAATTAATTCTCTGAGCAATAGTGCTCTATTAATGAACATCTTGCATATTTTTCATTTTATTTAGAAAAAAAGTAAATATAAGCTCTATTTACATTCCTGAGCAAAATTTAGGTAGATATTTCAATCATCTTGTCTTCTGCAAAATTTTTATATCCCCATAAGAGGGATGAAAATCAATATTGTTCAGTGGAATCTACCAACTAACAAACTCTCATTTCAATCACAGAACATCCCATTCAGCAATAATAAAATTAACTAAATTCTAATACGTTAAAAATGCTTAACAAAAGTAAATGCATTGAACTTAAAGTTAGTTAACACTGACAGGCATCTTTATTAAAATCTTATTTTTAAAAATTGTCTGTAGGGTTCACATAATACTGTAATAAAGTCGACAAGACTGATTCTCATGAATTTGTACTTCATAGAGGACTTTCCATGGATGTTAATTTTACCTCCATCATGAAATTTATGACCTTTCTCCTTCTCCCTCTCAGGTCTGAGAGCAAGAAAGCATGGTGAGAAGAAGCTATAGTAGGGACCTTCCATTGGCTTGCATACCCACAGTGTCTGAGAACATCAAACTGTAATGCTTTATTCCCTATTGTCTTTTTAAGCCTGATTATACAATTTCTCTAATGACTATTTAGTGAAGAGGCATGAGATTCAAAAAAGAAGATGAGCAACTAAAAATTCTGACTTATGAATTATATTTCCCACTCCTCTGAGCTTCTTGAGCCCTCCTTCCCATCCTCTATCCTCACCAAAATTAACATTTCAAGCAGTGGAGTCACTCTGATGCTGCAAAGCAGGTGAGGGGACAGAAACAGAAGCCACAAGCCTTCACTGCCTCTCACTGCCCTGTCAGCATGCCATATGAGTGGTGTCCAATAAGCCAAAAGAATCACGTCACAAATATGTGGCCTGCAGACCATGTGTTGTCCTTTAGTGAGAATAACTATGATAGCAGGGTCTTCATTCTCTCACATGCATCTTATTCACAAAAAGATAGGAAACCAGCAACAGTAAGAAATTTTCATTGCTCTCAGTTCAGTAATAATGAGTGAAGTACCTAAAGAATGAGGAGCAAAGTCACAAAGAAATCTGAAAAGTGGGATACAGAGGATAATAATTTGTAGCTTTCACGTTCTTGGGAGGTGTGAAATTTTAGTTTCCTGAGGTACTCATGCTACACTAGCAACCAAATGAATATACAAATTCTTCCAGCACTGTTTTCCTACCTTCATTGATTGGCAAAATGCTAGTATAAATGGATGCCTCTTGCACCACATTTAAGGATTCAGATTTAATCTCATCTTCAGAATTTCATCTCAAGACCTTGCAAAAGATGGTCAATAACTTAATCTGCAAGACATTTGCAGTTTAATGAAGTCATACTCAGAGCATGGGTTTTGCAAGTCCTTACTAAATACAGGTGTTTCACCTGTAGTGACTGCATCATTTACAGAGGTCTGGTTTTCAAACACTAGAAGTCAGATATACCATGCTTTGTGATATGCAGTTTAAACCTACTAGGGGATATCACAAGCAATGGCGACAGACAACCGTATTTTAAGAAAGAATGCTTGAAGTTGACTCATTAGTTGGAATAATTTCGGTGCACATACTGTACTGTTTCTCACTAAGCAAAAAAAAACAGAAGCAAAAAGACAGGGGAAGATGACAACTGAAAACAACTTATGTCTTGAAAATCACACACACACACACACACACACACTTCCTTCATGGAAAAAAAAGTCAATCCTTTTAGTTGAGGTAGAACTGAATTAATACATATAACTGTTAAATTTCTCTAGAAGGACCCTTTCATAGACACAACCTGGTGCTAGTTCATCAGTTTGGTAGGCATGCATCACTCAGCTGAGAACTGCATGTTCAGAACCCCGTGCATATAGGTGACAAGCAAAAATCAGAGCCAAATTCCACCACACCATATCTTCATAAGCTACTAGTGCCATCTTTAGTCAGCTTTCTTCAGCAAATGTGCTAAACTGCATAGAGTTTAAAATGTATTTGGTAAGGTTATGACTCACTTTCAGCTAGCAAACAGCCATGACAGCTTAGAAACTCACACACTCATACCGTGTCCACTACTGCCTTTTTTCTAGAGGGTCTTGCTCTGTTTCCATTCTGGGTATGTAAAATATGCCCACACTTCAGTCACTCAAGCACAAAACCCAGCACATCAGTACAAACACTTCCTCATTAGGAGTTTAAGTATGGTCCCTTTTCCTAACTGCCATGGGTCATGTCTAATAAAAGGACATTTTTAAAAGATTAAACTACTGCTACTACATTTGCTGGAGTTTGCCAAGTTTTGTATCTCTTGGGAAACAAGCCTTAACACTTCCACCTTCCCACCTCCTCTTCACTACCCACTCCCATAATGGTAGCCCATGGTTAAGCCATTCAAAACATTTCAGGTCCTTTGGAATGGCTGCTTCGGCACTGAAAAGGCTGCAAGCTCCATAACTGGCCAAGAGCACTGTACACAAATTTGTTGCTATTACACTGCCAGTTCCATTTATTGCACTCACCTGCAAAATCTTCATGTTTCAATTTATTTGGCTTCCCACATAGTTTGTATTTGGGACATTGGTCAGTGGTTCTCTAGCACTCCTTCACATGATGGAAGTAGAGTCTTTACAGGTGTTGTCTCCCTCTTGACCCATCAGAGGTTACATCAAGCTGTCACAGTTCCCTAACAGCTGTAGCAATTATCACAACAAATGCTGCAGTTTTAGCTGGGATTAAACCAGTCTCAGATCTTATTTAGTTTAGATTATTTCATTACTATGGAGTCACAAAGTCCTTTATTCCTATTCAAAACACTTCTTATCTGGAAATATTGGTAAGATTAACACTAATATACTCATACTTCAATGTTCTTTTATATTCCTATCAAAATAGAAAGTTTACTGCAATTGTTAGGGGGTTTAGGGGTAGAAGATTATACAAAATTTCCAAACATTTCTCTATATATCTCTACTAGTTTAGCAGGAATTGAATTATATAGCAGTTTAGAAGCAACATCACCCAACACACTTCACTGAAGTCACCTTTTTTTCCCCCTCAGCATTTCAACAGCAATTATATTCTTTTCCAACTTTTTTGCATACAAAGGTCCATTCTCAATTATGGCATAAACTGGTTCACTTTTCTCAAATGACCAGACACTTTTAAAACTTTAAAAACATTCTTTCCCAAAAAAAGCCTTTCCACATTCTGAATAGACCTAAGCTGCACTTACGTCTTCAGTTTCATTACATTTCCAAAGTCACACTCTTTTACAGAATCTTCATCTCTATTACCAGCTGTTGCACAGTTTGCTCAAAAAAATTATATCAATGTATTACACAGGTATGATAGAGTCAAAATGCCGCTATTTTCCCATTGTGTATGACACAAATGGTCACACTACGGCCACACATCCATGTCTCTATCTGCTTTGGCAGGTGGATCCCTATGCTAGAAAGATCACAAAACAGTTAAGAGGGTACTAAAGCCTGAAAGCCTTTCCACAAAAATGGATGAACTGTTTTGCTCTAAAAACACTTTCACAGAAACCAAACCCGTGAAACAAAGTTAGCCATGAGGATTATTGTTTTTTGAAAAGTATTTTAGCACTTGAAAGCAGATCGTTACTAGAAGTACTGAACAATGTTATCTGTAAGCATAGTCATTTTTATGAGAGGAAACTAACAAAATAATGACAACTCATTTTGGCAAAGGAAACTTCAGATAAGTAGTAGATTACACTCTGTGGGATACAAATCTGAGAGGAAAATACTTCACAGATTTAGCAGCTACTTAATAAAAAAGTACATTACAGGTAAAAAGCAAGCTACAGTAGGAGAGAGGAAGTATAGAAGAAAAGGATAGTAAGAGATCAAATCAGTTATCTGTGAGGTTTTCAATAATGACTAACACAAAAAAGATAACCCCAAACTTAAATTTGCCACCCTACTGAATCAGGTATCAAAATATCATTCATTATCATTCACTATTTTCACTCATCATTTGGATGCCAGAGAAGAGCCAATTCAGAGACTACAGATACAAGTCTGCTGAAATCACACTGGAGAATACAATTTGAAAATTTAATGATTCCAGTAGAACGGTGATGTGGTGAAGAAGAAAAATAAGGTTCAGTTCAATAAAGACAGAAATAAAATTCTGCCTTTACCTTAGCATATAGCAGATACATCACACTGGCCAGGTAGTAACTCTGGCTCTGGGGATAAGCAGAGACCACAAACAGAAGGTGAGGCATCAGCACTGCATGCTGTGAGGCAGTACGCACACGGAGGAACCCCTCTGTCCTGCACAGAGCCCTAGAAGATCCTGCTGGCCTGTAAGATGTGCTCAACTGAAAAGAGAGCATAAAAGTGACCAGATAGAGAGAAAACAATGACACCAGGTCAGACTGCTTGAGCATTGGAAGGCTCTACTGATAGGTCTGGACAGGCTGGATCCATGGGCTAAGGCCAACTGTATGAAGTTCAACAAGGCCAAGTGCCGGGTCCTGGACTTCGGTCATGGCAACCCCATGCAGTGCTACAGGCTTGGGGGAGAGTGGCTGGAAAGCTGCCCGGCAGAGAAAGACCTGGGGGTGCTGGTTGACAGCCGGCTGAATATGAGCCAGCAGTGTGCCCAGGTGGCCAAGAAGGCCAACGGCATCCTGGCCTGTATCAGAAATAGTGCGGCCAGCAGGAGCAGGGAGGTGATTGTTCCCCTGTACTCGGCACTGGTGAGGCCGCACCTCGAGTACTGTGTTCAGTTTTGGGCCCCTCACTACAGGAAAGACACTGAGGTGCTGGAGTGTGTCCAGAGAAGGGCAACGAAGCTGGTGAGGGGCCTGGAGCATAACTCTTATGAGGAGCGGCTGAGGGCGCTGGGGCTGTTTAGCCTGGAGAAAAGAAGGCTGAGGGGAGACCTAATCGCTCTCTACAACTACCTGAAAGGAGGTTGTAGCGAGGTGGGTGTCAGTCTCTTTCCCAAGTAACAAGCGATAAGATAAGAGGGAACAGCCTCAAGTTGTGCGAAGGGAGGTTTAGATTGGATATTAGGAAAAATTTTTTCACTGAAAAGGTTGTGGAGCACTGGAACAGGCTGCCCAGGGAAGTGGTTGAGTCACCATCCCTGGAGGTATTTAATAGATGTGTAGATGTGGTGCTTAGGGACATGGTTTAGTGGTGGACTTGGCAGTGTTAGGTTTATGGTTGGACTTGGTGATCTTAAGGGTCTTTTCCAACCTAAATGATTCTATGATTCTAAAATGTGATCAAGAAGCAAAAAACAGTGGGGATGAGTGTTGTGGTAAGAGGAAAGAACAGAAGAGGTCTGATGTAACTCTCTTCTGTAATATGCAACTGCCAAGAAGGGAAAGAACTGTTCTCTGTATTTGTCAAGTTTGAGACAAAGTATAGGGTTAAGTGGCAGTAGGAGAGATTAGGTATGAAGAAAACTTCTCCAATGGAAAGGACAGAGGACTGGAATAGATGGAAAAGTTTGCTAAGTTTCTGCGGTTGGAAACATGTAAGAACAGGTGAAGGAAAGACTCTTAGGTGTGACAGACACCTCGTTCAGCTTCAGGAAAACAGGATGGTTTACACAGTCTCTGTAATCCCCATCAAGCTCTATTTTTCTATAATTTCTCTCTGCTTTACAACAGCTAGCTCCACTTAGGCCACTGACCTGAACATTGGAACCAGTGTTTTGGCATCTTAAATATTGTTGCATGAAAAGATTATGTAGCGATTCTCAATCAGGTTTAATGCCTGCTACTTTTACACATCAGGTAAAGCATACTAGGTTTTTATTATCATCATCTTACAAAATACTAGTGATATCCCCTATTGCCATATAGCACTTAAATAACCACATACACACTAGTGAAAAGAAGCTTAGAAATGTCTATGACATATTCCTTTAGCAGCACGTAATTTTCTCTGCTTAAAAAGTCAATCTGGAAAAGTTCTTACCTAATTTTTAAGATCTTTAAAAGGGCCCATTAAAAATACTTGCAAGAACAAATCAGATTAAAAAAGCACACCTTGAAATCAGTGGACTACAACCAACACAATCCAATTTCACCCTGTTCTTTGTTTCATTTTTTACCCTACAGCACTGGTTGGCAAGGAGCTAGCTTGTTAACATTGTAATATATTTCTAGACTCAAAGTGAAATTTGTCAGACTTCTTTTGCTTCCACTTAAAAAGTGTTAAGCGTAAATTAAGACATAATAAAACACCTAGGAAAGACAATTAAGATCATCCAGTATCAGAAATAGAATTAAGTCCCTTTTTGATGGTCAGCATTCACATGTTTTACAGTGTACCGCAGCACACGATCACAAAATGCACTGTTAGGCACATGCTGTCATGGGACAATGTGTTTTCCACATCACCATTCAGAAATGCCTTATCATGTAAGTTGCTTGAACATGTTTACTCACAATTCCTGATTAAACAGTCATTTTCCCATTGAATAGACTAATTTAAGATACACTGTGAATACAAAACACAAGCTGAAGTGCTTGTACTGTCAGGAGGTATGGTATATTTACAGATTAGAGCATTAGTAAAGGTAAGTAAAGCAATCTCTCCTCCCCTATCAAGAAGTCTTATTAAAATATGTGGTTATTCATGTAACAAAAATGCTGTGGGTGTATTAGGCTGAAAAATCCAAGTCATTGAGTTCTTTGGGAGAAAGCAAGAATCCTCCTCCTTCTGCCCCCAGCTGTTCATCATATTTAGCCATCTATGGTTATTAATATTAGTATTAAATATATTCCTGTCCAATTGGGTTCACTCATGTTTCCAGTTTTTGAATCTATTCTTTTCCCCTACGTTAAACAAATCTAATGACTTCTATCCATAGCAAATGTGGAGCTGATGAGCAAATGGATGATAAAAATTCCCATTATTCCTTTGTGCTCATCTCTTGCACTCAAGATTCTTGTCATGCCCTGGGCATTGTAGCTGTCTGATACTGTTCCTTCTAATTGCAGCGCTTTCTCTGCTGAACATTTGTCTGTCCAGAACATTTGGTGCACTGCCTAGTACCAAGCAAAATCTGCTTGCAATGTAAGAACATGTGGAGAAAGTATGTGTTTTTGTCACACCCTATTAAACGGTATTCAAAACACAATGCCCCAGAAACTAAATTGATTGTAGGTTTTATAACCCTTTTCAGGCTAATGGAAACAATTTAGTACCACGAATGAAAACATAGCTAGTGCAGCTGTGGGAATCTTAAATTGCTCGGCTCAGCAGTTCTGTTCTGGCTTAAGTAGGATAAAGCAGTTAAAGTTCAGTTAGATTCCATTCTTCTGGATCTTTGACAGATCGTTTCAGATTAATGTCTTCAAAGTTTTCAACATTCCTTGTAAAAGACTTTCTGAGGAATTCCTGGTTTGTGCTTTTACCTTGGGGGGCAGTGGGAGGGAGCTGTAAGAACTGGGAAGAGAGGAGAAGCGGGGGCAGGAATGACATGAGGAAGTTTTCAATCATTTTGTAAAGTGTCTTGAACCATCTTTCTCTTCATTTTGGTTTTATTGTTAATATACCAAGTGAAAAAAAAACCAAAACAATAAAAAGTCTAATGGTTTTCTTATAACTTTAATGATTTAGCTAAGACCACAAAAGCTAGAGATGCAGAGCCAAGGTTGAAAGTCAGCCCTTAAGTCCACCCTAGGAATCTGCTGCAGCTCCTTAAGGACCTGTCCTTAAAGGACAGAAATTTTCTCCTGTGCTCATTCACATTTCTGTATTTAAAACTGAATGCCATGATTAAGCATTAAGCAGGAGACCTGGTTACCCAGGTCACAGAGAAGGCTGAGGTACTCAATAACTTTTTTGCCTCAGTCTTCACCGGCAAGTGCTCCAGCCACACCAACCAAGTCGCAGAAGGCAAAGGCAGGACTGGGAGAAGGATAGGTTTGAGACCATCTAAGAAACCTGAAAGTGCATAGATCCATGTGACCTGATGAGATTCATCTGTGGGTCCTGAGGGAACTGGCAGATGAAGTGGCTAAGCCACTATCTGTCATATTTGAGAAGTCATGGCAGTCCAGGGAAGTTCCCATTGACTGGAAAAGGGGAAATATAACCCCCATTTTTAAAAAGGAAGGCCCAGGGAACTACAGGCCAGTCAGTCTCACGTCTGTGCCTGGGAAGATCATGGAGCTGACCCTCCTGGAAACTATGCTAAGGCACATGGAAAATAAGGAGGTGACTGGTGACAGCCAACATGGCTTCATGGGCAAATCACGCCTGACAAATCTGGTGGTCTTTTACAATGGGTTTACAGCGTTGGTGGATAAGGGAAGAGCAACTGATGTCATCTACCTGGACTTGTGCAAAGCATTTGACACTGTCCCGCATGACACCCCTGTCATTAAATTGGAGAGACATGGATTTGATGGATGGACCACTCAGTGGATAAGGAATTGGCTGGATGGTCACACTCAAAGAGTTGTGGTCAATGGCTTGATGTCCAAGCGGAGACCAGTGACGACTGGCAATCCTCAGGAGTTGTATTGGAACTGGTGCTGTTTAACATCTTTGTTGGCAACATGGACAGTGGGATTGAGTGCACCCTCAGCAAGTTTGCCAACAATGCCAAGCTGTGTGGTGTCGTCAACAGGTGGGAGGGAAAGGATGCCATCCAGAGGGACCTTGACAGGCTTGAGAGGTGAGCCCGTGCAAACCTCACAAAGTTCAACAAGGCCAAGCACAAGGTCCTGCACATGGGTCGGGGCAATCCCAAGCACAAATACAGGCTGGGCAGAGAATGGATTGAGAGCAGCCGAGGAGAAGGACTTGGAGGTATTGGTTGACAAGAAGCTCAGCATGAGCTAGAAATGTGCATTTGCAGCCCAGAAAGCCAACAGTATCCTGGGCTGCATGAAAAGCAGCATCACCAGGAGGTCAAGGGAGGTGATTCTTCTCCTCTACTCCACTCTCATGAGACCCCACCTGGAGTACTGCGTTCAGCTCTGCAGCCCCCAGCATAAGAAGGACATGGTTCTGTTGGACGGAGTCCAGAGGAGGGCCATGAAGATGATCAGAGGGCTGGGGAACCTCTCCTATGAAGACAGGCTGAGAGAGTTGGCTTTGTTCAGCCTGGAGAAGAGAAGGGTCTGGGGAGACCTTATAGCAGCCTTCCAGTACCTAAAGGGGGTCTACAAGAAAACCCGAGAGGGACTTTTTACAAGGACATGTAGTGATAGGACAAGGGTAATGGCTTTAAACTGAAAGAGGGTAGATTTGGATTGGATGTAAGGGAGACACTGGAACAGGTTGCCCAGAGAGGCTGTGGATGCCCCATCCCTGGAAGTGTTCAAGGCTAGGTTGGATGGGGCTTTGAGCAACCTGGTCTAGTGGAAGGTGTCCCTGCCCATGGCAGGGGGGTTGGAACTAGATGATCTTTAAGGTCCCTTCCAACCCAAACCATTCTATGATTCTGTGATTCTATGATTAAAAGCTTGACAGGTATGAAGGAAAGTTGTCTGCTGGAGAACTCTGCACTACACATTACAAAACAAATCCTCTACCTAGCCACTTATGAGAAGGAATCATTCACATGGGTATTACCTGCACTGTACTACCAGAAAAACATCTGTGAATATTACTTGACAAATTGATCACTAAATGAGCCATTATCTTGCAGGGTTTTTAGACTGCCTTAGGAAAGGAGGGTGCTACATAACACAAAGGCTTACAGATGCAAAACACTGATTGGCAAAAAAAAATGTTCCAGAAGAAAAGTAGTAATAAAGCAAGCCTAGCATGAAAATGTACCCTTTCTAAAAAGTACGCCGTTTATGAGAAGCAGTAGTAAAACTGCTTAATCCTTCTGTGCCTCTGGGGAGAAATGTAAGCCTTTTGAGAAGTGATGGAGAGAAAAATGAAGCCAATGGTGTGTTTGTCAGTGAGAGAATGCTGTGGAAACAAAGTTAGTAATTTTACTACTCCTGCTTGCCAAGAGCTGACAGGTGTGTAGTTTCTTATTGTTCTGAAAGGCAGCCAGAAACCACAGTTTAATATGCATCTATGTCTTCATTCTAGGGGAGAAAACAGCTGTCTCTCTGGCACATGACACAAGATGATAGAAATATTGAGACGTACTCTTCTTTATAGTATGTTAGCATCATTTGCATGGCTTCGTTTGATCTTCCAACAAAACACATAGCTGGAAGGAAAAAAAAAATACTGCAGTCCAGATCAGATCAGACATGGTGTGACAACCTCTGCTCCCACAAACAGATATTATTTCACAGAGCCTAATCACCTCAACAAGAATTTTTCACATGAACAAGGGTTGAAGGATTAGAGCCAAATTTTCAGCACAGCAGATCCAAAGACTTTCTACAAATAACTTGTAAGTAAACAAAAACAGGGGAATATCAGGTTATTTCATATAAAAAGGCAGTAAACATTTCCAACCATTCTTAAAGAATGACTCCCATAAATCCTTCAGTTTTCAAACTGCTGAGATGTCTGTGATTAATAAAGCCTTTGAATGCAAAAGGTTTCCTCACACAAGAATGATGTGTGTTTTCCTGTAATACACGGCAAAGCAATCTTTTAATCCTTATTCCCTCAGGAAAGTAAAAAGTACATGCACATTATACGCGCGCGCACACACACAGACACAATGTAACAGAGGCAATAATTTGCAAGAAATGTTAGGCTCTATCTTCTGCACTCTTTCTGTGCAGAAGTATACTACAGTGTTAAAAGCTCATGATAACTGGCTGGCAGATTGTCAACTGGATATGCATAACATGTCTGCACTGTGCCCAGGCTTGTATGATTTGACAATTTGACAGATGTAATTTAAGCAATAAAACTTGCAAGTTTTCTATTTACCAGATTATGAGAAGAGGGACTAGTACACTCATTCAAAAAATAAAATTTTGGAAATTCTGAAACTCTCACAAAAATACTAATGTTCAGAAAAATACTAGCCTTGACAAGCAAGCTTCAAAAAGCTCAACAAAATTTGTCATTATAACAGAAAGCTCCTCTAGGCTTATGTTGTATATAGTTACTTACACTTACTATGTCAACCTGTTAAAAGTATCAAACAAAATAAGACTCAATTACCAGAAAAATTAGGCAAGTCACAGATAAGCACAAAATAATTCTTAGACTAGTAGACAGAGGTGTAATTTTTTCCACTTCACTGTCAGCAGTTTCTGATGCATGAGGAAGTGATTTTGTGATAAGAAACTGTGTTTTCACACTAAATTTTAACACAGGCAGGAAACACAAATTTGGTAATTTGTTGGATAAGGAAGAACATAGCTGAATTAAGACTTAAAGGAAGTCACATGATGAAAATTTATCTATTCAGTCCTCTCCAATAATGATTCACCACATTTCTGATGGTCCTAGCTAAACCCCAGCCTGCAAGTGCTTGCCCAAGCTAAACAGATACCACATACCAGCATGTAAGATCATCCATTTCTCACTGCACCTAAAGACCATGTAAGCTACAATAAGAGCATCTAAACAAACAGACCAAGGACAGACTCAGAATTATTTTCTCCTGCTGAAGTTTCTTCTCACAAAAAGCTGCTCTGATCCACTCTAAATTCCCTGGGCTTGAGCGTAAGATCAGACCATTATATTAAATAACAGATTGGAAGAAAAATTGCATTTCCAAACATGTATATAAAAAAAAATCAAAAATAAAAAGAAAAGATTCATACCAATTGCCTCAAACAATTTGTGTAAAACTTGTACTTTCCAGTTATTTTTCCAAATTAAATTAGGTCATGAAGGAAAAGAGAAAATGGGAGAAACTGCTTCTTCCACAGTTGTCATTCTTGTGCTGCTCAGCACCTGTCAGCACAACAGTTCCAGCAGAGCTGACATGAATATGTGCCTGGCATGGTTAAAGTCAGCTGTGCCCTGGTGTGGTTTTGCAATGTGGACAAGACATGACCTAAAGCTGTAACATGATGTCTGACATCCTTCTATAATTGTATTTTCTAGTCTGGAAAACAAACACAAGAAATGAAAGAACATGCATGCTCCTGACTTGGCCAAACAAGCCAGCTGAAGCTATAGTGTCTGGTCCTGAATGCATCACAAGCAACAGAGTTACCAGTCCCTTGCAGGATCACCAGATACCTGCCACTGCTCCTTCATTTTTAGAAAAAAAAAAGAGGCTAGTTATATTTTTAAACTGTTATCCTTGTGTTTAAGAACATGGAATAAATAAGAATCTCTGTTTAAATGCACTGATGAATGAAAACATCTTAGTACCCAAAGGACTGTTACTCATATTGCTTGATTTCTTTTAACCCTAAAATCACTGGTTGGTAGCCCTAATTAAGAGCACATTGGTGAATGAACAGACAACTGTTTAGAATTAGTATGTTAAAAATTGGTCATAAATCATCGGATTCTTGGTGTAGAGAGAGGCTAAAAAGAGGTTTTAGAAGACTGGATCTCCCAGAGAGACCTTTCATAGTCAAAGTCTACTCCAAGGCACATAACATAGGAGAGGTATTGCAGCTACAGAGCTCCTCACCCCCAGGCCTGGTTATCTTACCATATTCAATAAGTATATTTGTCAGAATTGATAAGTCTTATTCTGGTGTCCCTATTACTACAGATGTCTTTGCATCTAAAAAGTCCTCAAGTGTCCTAGCTCAAATCTCAATCTGCATCTTGCAAGCAAATCCCCATTTGACAAAAAAAAAACCTCAACCCCCCCCAAAGTGTCCCACTTTCAATCAGAATCTTACACACAATCACTTCCTAACGTGAAACCTAAAAGTACAAAGCTGAACATGCTGTGTCCACATGTACAAGAACATGTGAACACATACACACAAACTCCTCAAAACACCAAAAACTGTGTTCTACCCCTATAAGCCACTGAAGGTTTCTTATTTTTTCACTGCAGACTTGGCAAACAAAACCTCAGAAAGTATGAGGAATCTATCATTTCCGTGCCAATCTCTAATCCAAAACCAGCTTTAAGGGTTAAGACAATTTTTTTTTAATAATTTTGAGCACAGTTAAGTCTCTTGTGTATTAGTGTTCTGCCACAAAGGAACAGAAATGACTGACATATTAAAATTTCAAAACTTGGCTTGCAAACTGAAAAGAATGGCTCAATAAGAATGCATAACCCTGGAGAATAAAAATGCAATCCTGGAGTTGAGGGACCTCAAGGACAACAGAAGTAAAGCATTTTTTGTCAAGAGGTGCAAGCAGAAAAGGAAACTGCACTTTTTTGTGTCCACGAATCCCAACTGCAAATTAGGCAGTGAGGTTGAGGTACTTCAAATCATAGAATATCCTGAGTTGGAAGGAACCCCTGAGGATCATTGAGTCCAAATCCTGACTCCACACAGGGCAACCTAAAAGTTAAACCATGTATCTAAGAGCATTGACCAACCACTTTTTGAATACCAACAGCCTTAGGGACGTGACCACTTCCCTGGGGAGCTTGTTCCAGTGCTTGACCACCCTCTCAGTGAAGAACATTTTCCTAATATCCAATCTGAACTTCCCATGATGCAGCTTTAAGCCATTCCTTCACAACCTATCACTGGACACCAGAGAGAAGAGATCAGCACCTCCCTTTCCACTCCCCCTCATGAGGAAGCTGTAGACAGCAATGAGGTCACCCATCAGTCTCCTCCTCTCCAGGCTGAACAAACCTGGTCTCCTCAGCTGCTCCTCATAAGTCATGCCCTTTAGTCCTTTCACCATCTTCGTGGTCTTCTTTTGGACATATTCTAGTATTTTTATATCCTTTTATGTTGTGGAGACAAAAACTGCACACAGTACTCAAGGTGACACTGCACCAATGTTGAGTACAGTGGGACAATCACTTCTTTTGACCAGTTAGATGTACTGTGTTTAATGCACCTGAGGATATAGTTGGCCCTTTTGACCTCCAGGGCACATTGTTGACTCACATTAAGATAACCATTAACCAAAACCCCCAGATCCCTTTCTGCAAGGCTGAAGCCTCTTCTCCTCCAGTCTTTAAGTACATCCAGAATTACACCATCCCAGGTACAGAATCTGTCATTTGTCCTTATTAAATTTCACACAGTTGGTGATTGTCTACCACTCTAATCTATCAAGATCTCTCTGTAAGGCCTCTCTACCCTCAAGGAAATCAATGGTTCCTCCTAGTTTAGTATTTTCGGCAAACTTAGTGTGCACTCAACTCCTGTGTCCAGGTCATTAATAAAAACATTGAAGAGAACTGGCCCTAAAATTGAGCACAGGGGAAGACAACTAGTGACTGGCCACCAGCTAGATGTTATCCCAAATACTACAACAATTTGAACCCCATCCTTCAGCCAGCTGTTCACCCATTGTATTGTGTACATGTTGTCCTCATTTCAGCTGGGATAGAGTTAATTTTCTTTCTAGAACCTGGTATAGTGTTTGGTTTTGGATTTAGTATGAGAATAACGTTGATAACACAAGGATGCTTTCAGTTCAGACTAAGTCAAGGATTTTTCAGCTTCTCATGCCCAGCCAGCAGGAAGGCTGGAGTGGCACAAGAAGCTGGGAGGGGACACTGCCAGGATTGCGGACCCAAAACGGCCAAAGGAATATTCCATACCATGTGACATCCTGCCTAATATATAAACTGGGAGGAGTTGGCCTGGGCTGAGGCGGGGATCACTGCTTGGGAACTAACTGGGCATCAGTCAGAAAGTGGTGAGCAATTGCATTGTGCATCACTTGTTTTGTATATCCCAATTCTTTTATCATTACTATCATTGTTATTTTATTGTTGTTATTATTATCATTATTATTTTCTTCCTTTCTGTCCTATCAAATTCTCCTTATCCAACCCACAAGTTTTTTTTCCCAATTCTCTCGCCCATCCCACTGGGTGGGGGTGAAGTCAGTGAGCGGGTGCGTGGTGCTTAGTTGCTGGCTGGGGTTAAAACACAACACATGTCCAGCTGTATGTGGGACATTTTGTTCAGAAGGATACTGTGAGAGACAGTATCAAAAGCTTTGCTAAAATTAAAAAAAAAACACATCCACTACCTTTCCTTTGTCCACTAGGCAAGTACCTTTGTCATCAAAGGATATTAAGTTAGTAAGGCGTACCTTTCCCTTCATGAACCTATGTTGGCTTTGACCGATGACTGCGTTGTCTTTCAAGAGTTTTTCAGTAACTCCAAGAATAATCTTCTCCACAAGTTTACCAGGCACTGAAGTGAAACTGACAGGCCTATAATTACTAGGGTCTTCTTTCTGGATGTTCCTGAAAATTGGAACAACATTCTCTAGCTTTCAGTTGACTGGCACCTCTCCAGGTTCCCAAGACCGTTGATAACTGAGAGAAGTCTTGTGATAACTGCAAGAGGCCAATTCTTTCAGTACCCTGGGATGAATCCCATTGGGCCCCATGGGCTTATGTACATTCAGTTGCAGCAGGAAATCCTGTACAAATTCAAAGACAACGTGGAGTCTACCACTCCCCCAGTTGTGGTCCTCCAACCCAGGGCTCCAGGGCTTCCCAGGGCCCACCACCAGTGTTAAAGACAGAGGCAAAGGTGGCATGAAATGTCTCTGCTTTATCTTCATCCCTATTTCTGAGATGATAGCCAACCTCATCAAGTAATGGACCAATGCTTTCTTTAGTCCTCCTTTTGCTGTTAACATAATTTAAAAAGCCTTTTATGTTATCCACCACAGTACTGGCCTGCTTCAACTCCATTTGAGCTCTGGCCATACAAATTTTCCCCCTACGGCGGTGAACAGCACCTCTGTAGTCCTCCTGTGTAGCCTGACCCTGCTTTCAAAGTTCATACACTTTCTTTTTCGGCCTAAGTATCCAGAAGTAGATCCCTGTTCAGCCAACCTAGACTTCTGTCCCACTTGCTTGGATTCCAAAACATTAGAAATGCCTTCTCCCATGCTTTTTTAAAAGGTAGTTCTTAAAAAGTGACCAGCATTTATGGACCCGAATACCCCTGCAAGCAGATTCCCAGGGGACATTACTAACCAGTTCCTCGAGCAGCCTAAAGCCTGCTCTTCCAAAATCCAGGGTAGCATCTCTGCTCACAGTTTTTCTTATATTGCCAAAGATTTTAAACTCAACAATTTCATGATCCCTGTTGCCAAGACAAGCCACCAATCATCACTTCATCCACAAGACCATCTCTATTTACAAACAACTGACCTAGGAGGGCACCCTCCTACTCAGCTCCCTTAGCACCTGTATCAAAAAGTAATCTTCAACATGCTTCAGGACCTTGACAGGCTTTTGGAGTGGGCCCATGCAAACCTCAAGAAGTTCAACAAGGACAAGTTCAACAACCTGCACCTGCATCACAGCAATCCCCAGTATCAGTACAGACTGGGGGATGAAGGGATTGAGAGGAGAGAAAGACTTGGGGGTGCTGGTGGATGAAAAATTGGACATAAACCAGCAACGTATGCTTGCAGCCCAGAAAGCTGATTGTATCCTGGGCTGCATAAAAAGAAGCATGGCCAGCAGGCCAAGGGAGGTGATTCTCTGCCTCTACTCTGCTCTGGTGAGGCCCCACCTGGAGTACTGCACCATGCTCAGGGGCCCCCAGTACAAGAAACATTTGGGCCTGCTGGAGCGGGTCCAGAGGAGGGCCACAAAAATGATCAGAGGGCTGGAACACCTCTGCTATGAAGAAAGGCTGAGGCAGTTGGGGTTGTTCAGCCTGGAGAAGAAAAGGCTCTGGAAAGGCCTTATTGCAGCTTTTCAATGCTTAAAGGGGGCTTGTAAGAAAGATGGAGAGAGACATTTTACCAAGGCCTGCAGCGACAGAACAAGGGACAAGAGTTTTAAACTGAAAGAGGGTAGATTTAGATTGGAAGTAAGGAAGACTTTTTTTTACGTGGGGCTGGTAAGACCCTGGAACAGGTTGCCCAGAGAAGTTGTGGATGTCCCATCCCTGGAATTGCTCAAAGTCAGCTTGGAGGGGGCTTTGAGCAACCTGATCTAGTCAAAGAATTCAACGCCCATGTCAGGGAGGGGTGGACTCGATGGTCTTTAAAGGTCCCTTCCAAACCAAAACATTCTGTGATAATATGAATTCCCTGGACCTCTTTGTGTCTGCTGTATGACAGTCCCAGTTAACATCTGGGAAGTTGACATCGCCCATAAGGACAAGGGCAACTGATTTAGAGGGGGGGTTAATTCCTTATAGACTAATACATCAGTGCCATCATCCTGGCTGGGTGATCTGTAGCAGACTCCCACAACAATATCTGCTTTATTAGCTTTTCCCCTAATCCTTACCCAGAGGCTCTCAACTGTGTCACCCCCAGCTGCAAGCACTGTACAGTCCAACCCCACCTTTACCCACAGCGCTACCTCGCTGCCCTGCCTGCCTCTCCTGAAGAGCCTAGAACCGTCCATCATAGCACGCCAGCCGCAGGACTCTTCCCACCAAGTCTCGCTGACACAAACATTGCCGTAGCTCTGGGACTGAGCCAAAGCTTCCAGGTTTGGAAGATTATTCCTCTGCACACAGGTCTTTTTCCCCAGAGAAAGACCTGGGTGTGCTGGTTGACAGCCGGCTGAATATGAACCAGCAGTGTGCCCAAGTGGCCAAGAAGGCCAACGGCATCCTGGCCTCCATCAGAAATAGTGTGGCCAGCAGGAGCAGGGAGGTGATTGTCCCCCTGTACTCGGCACCGGTGAGGCCACATCTCGAGTACTGTGTTCAGTTTTGGGCCCCTCACTACAGGAAAGACATTGAGGTGCTGGAGCGTGTCCAGAGAAGGGCAACCAAGTTGGTGAGGGGCCTGGAGCACAAGTCTTATGAGGAGCAGCTGAGGGAGCTGGGGCTGTTTAGTCTAGAGAAGAGAAGGCTGAGGGGAGACCTTATCGCTCTCTACAACTACCTGAAGGGGGGTTGTAGTGAGGTGGGTGCTGGTCTCTTCTGTCAGGTGGCTGGAGATAGGACAAGAGGAAATAGCCTCAAGTTGAGGCAAGGGAGATTTAGGTTTGATATTAGGAAAAATGTTTTTACTGAGAGGGTTGTCAGACATTGGAATAGGCTGCCCAGGGAAGTGGTTGAGTCACCATCCCTGGAGGTATTCAAAAAGCGAGTAGATGGCGTACTTCAGGACGTGGTTTAGTGGACATGGTTGATGGTTGGACTCAATGATCTTGAAGGTCTTTTCCAACCTAAATGATTCTATGATTCTATAAATTCAGGCGTGGGGAACATCAGGTCCCCAGGGTTAAAAAATGCTTTCTTCTCCAGCATGGACAATGGCCCCTTGCCAGGGCTCCTCTGGGCCATTTTTTGGGTACTTCAGGTTGGCAAGAACGAAAAATAGGGATATGTTCTCTGGATCCACAATTAGAAGTATTCATTGGTTAAGACACTGAAGTACAGAGATGACAGATGTGACTTTAGTCCATATATCTTGCCTACATACCACATTCATGAATCTGTACAGTCTTCCCAGCAAGGCATGCATGATAAATCAGTACCATCCTATCCACTTCACATAATCATGTGCATGTCATATCCTTAACAGTGAGAACTAAGTCTTCCCTTCCTACCTCTGCTCCCTATGTTTGTCTTGTCTCTTTTTTTTTTAAATAAATTCCAGTTTTCTTAAAAAAATAAAAAGAATGTTGTTTCTGTAAAACCAACTGGAAAACTCTTTAAAAAGGCCTATGTAAAGTGGGAGTCTCCCACAGGCACGTTTGTTTTTATAAAGTACTTTGCACTCAGAAAGTCAGATGATGTAATGACTATTCCGTGTTCTTAGTGTGTTATATAGGGAAACATAAGTCATTTCCTCCATTATTTATAAAATGATAGAAAGACCTGCGAATACATATGCATACAATGAAGTAAATTCAGAATTCAGTATTCAGCAACTACTACCATCTGGTACATTTTCACTTGCACCTTTCCTGAGCTGCTGCTGAATACATCACCATTCCAAAGAGAGTGCTTTGTTTAAAGTGCTGACTCGCAGCATTTCCAGTTTTATGCCGGGCAGGGAAAATATAAATACACTCCATTCCCTCATCTTTCTATAGCCTCCTCAGACTTCCATTTGTGACTGTTCTTAATGTTCCTGAAAATGAGGCATAACTGTTAGCTGACAAATAAAAGTCTGAACTGAAGTCAGATGACTCTTTATGACAAAAGCGCAGGAACTTATCCAGAGCAGTCAGGTGCTTCACTAAAATGGATATTAAAGGCAATTTTTACACTCCAATCTCAGGCAAAAGTATTACGAAAAAGTGGATCAGTTTTGGATGTCAGCAATGGCTGTTCAATGATTTGAGTTAGATAATAATTGCTTTGCTCTGTTTCTGAGTATAAACACTCACCTTACACTTAAGAATCAGAAAAAAACAGCTGGCAGCAAAAGTATAAGGTACTAGAAAATAAGAACTGGAATGAATGCCACAGTGACTCCAGCTTCCATGGCAATGGAATTTGACATATGCAGAGGGAGTAAGCGGGGCTGAAGCACTAAGCACTGGCTCATATGTATAGCTTTCAAAAGTGAATCTCCATACCAAGAGCTTCTGGATGGATTATACAGGTCAGTCAGGCCAAAACCATTTGGGGGACTTCAATAGAGCACCACAGCAAAGGGGTATGCAACACTGATAGCACTGGGGTCCGCAGCTTACTGGCTAGCTGAAGGAGCCATCGTCCCTTAAGGCAACGGTCCACTATTGTCTTGTTGTCCTAAGGGTTCTCCAGCATTGACCACAGGACAGGAAAATAAAAATATGAATTAAGGCTGCCAAGGAAAGCAGAATAGCTAACAGTATGTTATTGGCCATAGGTATTTTTCACCCATGTGTCAGCCCTGGCAACTAGTGCTGTGTCCTTTCCCTTCCAGTCTTACAGAGAAAAAGTCACTGCCAAGACAATGACAGAGCATTTATCATTATTATTTCTGGTCATCTTGCTTCCTATAGTACAAAGACAAAGAATGATAACTACAGATATCTAAATCTGTATTTCATCTCTATACATTTGCTGATCAGAAATCATGGCATTCCAGGCTACCAATCCATAGAGATGTGTTAGGCTTTCCACTCCCCTTTACCTTTTTCAGGAAAAAAATACAGCCAGATTGCACTGTGGTCTTGAGCTGAGGGATCGACAGTAGCAGCAAATATTCCAGTCTGGAGCCCATGGCAGATGAGCATGGATTCACTTCCAGACCCATGGTAGAAAGCGGACTATCTCAGCCAAACATATTTCAGTGCTTGTTGACTGAACAGAAAATCAGTAACTGAAGATGATTAGGAGTTTAGAGGGGTAGGTATTGGATGTGTTATAAGTCGCCTTTTCTGAATACTGGGAAGAAAAGCTCAGTGGGTAAGAATGAGAACAACTGTAACATTCAGATAACCAACAAATTGCTGAATTAGTATTTTTTCTTCTTTTTCCCTCCTCCCATTAAAGGAGGAAGGGCTATGAAGCAAGTGTACGAGGGGAATCACTGTCAGCACTAAAGACTTTTCTTTACATTTAGTATAATAGGGAATTTATAACACTTTCTGTCTGGGACACTGCTGTAATGCTAGCGTACACAGTACAGTTGATATATATTTAGCTATGCATTTGTTCTTTTGCTAAGCCTGTAATCCCTGTAACATGAATTACAGTAACAGATTTTTTTTAAAATAAATAAAACTTCTGTTTCACTAACATGGCAACTGAGGTATACAGCTCTGTTCCTGGGGTATGTGAAAGTCCTTGTAGTAGGCCAGATCGATAGGGAACTACCACTGTGTTGTCAATGTTCTTTATTTTGATCTGGGTTCCACTAACTCACTTTCTGTATGCCCTTCATGGGCAAACAATGTGTTTACAGTGTTAAAGGACTAGACAGCTTTCTGGAGGTCATTTAGTGCATCTCCCTAACCAAGGAGCAATGACACATTTTGTGTTCAAGTTCAGCTGGACTGTGCAGTGCAGAAACGCTGCAGGCCATGTGAAATACAGACATGGAATACTTGTCTCTATAAACTGACAGGCCTCTGGGGTATGGGAAGTAAGTAGAGAACTGGGGCCATTATTCCATAGCCTTGCTAAATTCTGTAATGAATGTATAATACAACAGTATAACAGTTAGATACAACAGGTAGATGAGAAAACAAGAGTTCATTTCAGTTGGACTGCCAAACATATAACAACAGTACAGGAAAACACAAGCAATCTCTAACCAGTGAGGAGCGGCTTCTGTTTTCCACCTGCCCACTCAGTGAAAAATGCTGTGACTGCAAAGTTACATCTGGCTAAATGGTCAGAAGCATCTGTAAAAATAGCTTAGCAAGAAGAGGAACTAAGATACACAAAAACTTTCATTAAACAAATAAGGCATATTTTCATTATGCATTATTTAACTCTATACTCCCTAGAAATGCATATAAATGTGTACACACACATCCACCCACAGATCTATGTCAGTTTATGCTGGAACTTTATCTTCTGATGCTGCCCAAAGGAGAAAATGAAACTTCTTTCCCCATCCAGAATGAGCTCCTAGCTGTTCTGCAGACTGCTTAAGTACCTGTTCAGCAAAATCTTCCTACAATTAGTCATATCAGACCTTACACATTTTGAAGTGCCCCCCTAAACTGTGATTTTGTAAGATATGGATATGTTCAAGGGAACCTAAAACAAGGCAAAAAGATATTGACTGAATTACAGGTCTGCAGCCAGCTGGCTGAATTCAAACACAAATTCAGACCACCTTAAGTCATCACCTCCCTGTCACATTCCTTTGTTCTCCACTAGGGGACTGCAAAATACTTGTAGTAGCCTTTATATAATCCACTTTTGGACACAAAGAGCAAACATCTACTTTGAATTGCAGTTATCCAGATTTTACCTTGAAAGAACAAGTGGAAAGACAGAGAAAACACTAAACAACTTCTAAATCAACTTTCACCAAACTGAATAAAAGATAGCTTCCCATTCCTGCATAATCAGGGTCATTTAAATGTCAATATACTATGTTAAAGAACATAAAGTTATAAAGTAATGGTACAACTAAATACTTTATAAAAAAAAATACAATAATTTCTTAGCGCTTCAACTGAGGTATCCCCATACCATGACGTTTTGTAGTGCTGCCCTTCAAACAGAGCTATACCTCAAGATAATTTTGGCACTGAAAATGGCACACAGTGCAATAGCCTACTTACATAGCAGCCCTTTCTGCTGAGAGTACATTTTGCTTACCATCTTGGACCTATAATCACTGTCAGTGAGTTTATAGGTGAAATTCAAGTGCTGTTTTATCTATAAAGTGTGGAATGCTTATCAGCACCTCAGAACAAAGCTGTTTCTTTCTCTATTCCATTTTGCATACCTTTGCAATAAGGTATGTATCCTGGAACTCTATAATTCTATTAAAGAGCAGTTAGGAAAGCTTCCATTGTTTTTTTTGTTTTCATAAAACTGTTGATTAATTTCTTTGCAAAGATACTTCAGATCTGGTGTCCTTATAAAAGCCAACTTGTCAGTATGTTTCAGACCCCACCCTTCATTCTCCTATCAAGGTTCAAATGGCATAGCTTCACAAAGTATAGTCTGATGTACTTGGCAGCTGATAAAGATGTCGCTTGATAGATTTTTAAAAAAACCTATCGTGGTAATAAATAAAATCATTATAAATCCCAACTTATGAGTTCAGTTTTGTCTTCCATTACACGAAGCACGTAATACCATTTGTTAAAACTACAAGCAATAAAAAAGCTCTCTTAAAATGCTCTTTGAAAAAAATAGAAAAGTTGCATTTTCGTTAGGGGTGCACATATAGAGTATGATAACCATAAGCTACTAGTTCATATGACATGACAAGATCTTTCAAAGTACATAACCAGAAAGACATTTTGCATGGAAATAAAATATCTACATTCAAGGCTCATTACTAGTAAGAAAAAAAATTCTTCTGTAAGAAAAAATATTTATAACTACAATCTTTCCCACTCCTCCTCCCACAAATAAAAAGACCACCTGAAATAATTTGTCCAACACTGAAAAAATGCAATGATTCACATACCTGGCTTCAGTCAAATGCATTTTTAAATGGCTGAGTTATAAACCCCTTGAAATCAAGTTTTATAATGAAATGCTGATAGACCCTTAACTTTAATGGCTCTTCCAAGTGCTTCTAGAGCAGGCATTACTTACAATGTCGTAAAGTGACGTTTAAAATGCTACAGAATTTTCTCAAGGCAGATAAGCAGGTGTTCGAGAGGGCAGCACTATTTAAACCTCACTGATTTATGGGACATGCTGCATGAAAGGCCAATAAGCTTTATGGAAAATCACAGCAGAAACTCCAGACTTCAGTAGACACAGTACCACCATTGTCTGAAGATCACCAATACATATTAATTTCCACATTGTAATATTTGAGCTCCTGCATTTTGTACACGTTACCAGTAGTGAAATATATACCTCACCTCACAGGGTAGGGCTGTCTTTTACTGGTATACTTTTCATAGAGTATTACATGTAATAAAATCCATTGCTCAGCTACTTCATCATACACTGTAGTGAGTTACCTGGTACATAGGTCTCTTACTTTTATTCTAGTAACACTGTTTCTGACCTCTTCTGAGAGTTAGGAACTGAGCCACTTCCCTCAGACTTCTTTGAGCAGAATTAAAAGCAGAAGATATGTCAAAATTTACCTGCCTTATTAGCCAGTGGTCAAAATCATCCTCCTGAAAGTCATTTCGCTATTGGAAAAGCAACCGATAAGCCATCAAACCCCTTTATGTAATTGATTAGCATTTTCTGCTTGTTAACACACATACACACAAAAAAATCAATAATCTTATGGCTATGGGACCCAGCCTTAATGATTTAGTGAGACTGTAATTTATTCCAGGCAAAAACAAACAAAAAAGGCAAACAAAAAAGCTACTATTAGCTCTCAATAGCAAACTCCATTAAAGAAAACTGGTAGAAAAAAAGGACTATTTCTGCTTAGGCTGTAGTTAGCGCTGAAATACCTCATATCTGTGGGTAATCATTTCCACTTTCTCTTAAAGAACCAAAGCAGTTCCTGGTGCATACTCCCCCTATATTTCTGGTGCTACAAGAGAGAATACCATCAGCTCCATAGTGGTGCATATGGTAAATAAATACTAACTCAAAAGTTCAGAGATTAAAAGAAGCTAGATTATGATCCCAGTCCAATTACCCTCAAAATAAATATAAGCACTTTTTTTTTAAAATCAACTTACCTGTACATTGATATAATTTTAAGAAACCTAAACAAAATCATGTGAGAATTGCAAAGTATATACACCAACAAAGGCGAGAATCATAGTACACAGGACTTATTTACACCGAAAATCACAACACATTCTTTACTCCCTTTTGTCTCATTACTGATTGACTTTATGTACTACTAGACAACGGGTAGTTTACACAGCAGTAGCACAAGTAAAACATAGACAGTATGTACAGGTGCAACAACTAAATTCACTTTAATACTATAATCAAACCATGCTTTGCAGTTAAAGCCTGCAAGTTAAAATTCTGATGTCTGTCACATATCTAGTATTTCTCACTGAGCAATATTTATGCAAGCAGAGAGGTAAGAATCACAGGAAGTAGAACTTACTCAACTAAACACTATTTAGTGAACTGTTATACAAAGAACATAGAGCTTAAGTCTATCACAAAACTCTGATTATGGCTGTCATTTTGCTTGATGTGGTCACCACGGAATTATGCTTTGGCATAAGCAAAGTTCAGCACTAGCAGAGCTACAATAAATCTAAGGTTCCCTGATTACTATATTTTAATCATCAGTACATACAGTAAAACAAAAAAACAGTCTTCAGAATAATTATCATTTTACAATACTGGGCTGAACCTTCTTCCCATAGACTTGATCTCCTTCCTTGTCTGACACATGGACTTGGTGGCCATAAAGAAACATTCCCGATTTGGGTTAAATTCCCCTGTTCTCCAGGTACTATCTACTGCACCTGAAGATTATACAGAGAAATGTTTATACCTTCTGTGCAAAGCTGAGACCTAAGATTACAACAGAGGTGAGGCAAAAGTAAACTGACAAGACTTAAGAAGTGAGATAGTGCTTCGGTGTTGTTTTTCCTCATGACCCACCGTAGGGGTCGTTCACATGAATATCGTCTTTTTTCTTTATTTTTTACAAATTAAAAGAATGACAAGTGCATACTTGGGATCTAAAGAAAGCTCTATTAACAAATACCAAGTTTGATACACCTTACTGTAAAGAATAATTTCAGATTAAATTATTGTAATACTATAAACAAGTCTATGTTTTTTATTTTGCTTGGGCCCATGGGCCCATGTAGTTGAAAGGTCGTAAGCCTACCCAGTCCTTTTATCACAAGTAATCTGATCTTTGTCTGTAACATAACGGCAAGGAAGCAACCTTTGAGCAGTTTTAGGTTTCACTGTGGACTTTTTTTCGGATTTATTTTCCTCCCAACTTCTCACTACTTTTTTCTCTTTTAGGGCTTTGCTCTCATTACCATCAGTCCTGAAAAAATACATTGCCTTTAGATAAGGAGGGCAGGAGCAAGGACGAAGTCCTCTTCCACTGACCTAGAGGAAGGGTCACAATATTGTTAAAATTACAGATCCTTTAAAAGCTGATCAAACAAATCATCCAGAGCACAGAAGTTTGATACCATCGTGATATATTGTACTGCTACTCTGCTCTTCTCTTCCATCCTATTCTTCATGTCAGCGGGAAACAGAATTCACAAGATTGTAGCCCTCTGAACACATCAGTAAGTTATAGTCTTGTCCTTTTCAGTCTCCTGCTGCTTCAAATAACAGGAACCAATAGAAAGTATAGTTCAAAGATTGTATAAGTGACTGCAACAAATCCAGTATCCTTGAGGTGGTTGTTGGGTTCGCTGCACCAACAAGCTTAACACAGCTGCAGTCTCCTTCAGGTTTTTCACATTCTCAACAGAATTTAAGAAGTAATATTCTTTTATTTCCCTCTGAGTGAACAAGCAATGGCTGAGGGAGGAGAAGACTAGAGTGCAGTTACCCAAACACAGGGAGTATGAACTCATCCTTATCTTTGTTATCTGCTCCTCCTACCCCCTCCTGCCAACTTAGCACTTTAGGGTTTAGACAAATCATAAACAGAAAGTAGTCTCCAAACTCAAAGAAAAATATTTTTATCTACTTTTTTCTGTGTGGTTTTAGTACAAATAAGCATTATTCCATCAACAAAGCATAGGTGCTTGTGGCTACCCTCAGTATCTTTTCTAGTCCTTAACTCTTCCTTCATTTATTTCTGACACATACTAAACATGCATAATGAATCTACACAGTTATTTGTATTTTCTCTGCAGACAAGCAAATTCCTTAGCTCCTTTTTCATCCCACTTCATTCACTTTACCACTAACTCAGCTGCAGTATTTTGCCTATTTCAATTATATTTATTAAATATTACAAGGGTAGAAGAGTTGCATTGTACCTCAAAGAGATTGTCTTAAGAACTCATTGGAAAGATTTTCATCCCAGTGTTATTCATCAAATGTCAGAGTGTTCTGCCAATTTTCACAGCAGATCAGCACAAAGCTCTAGCACAGGTGTTTCTGGGACTGGGATTTGTTAGGAGAAGTTACTGTTTAACAGATTATGGCCCCTTTAAAGCCAAAAACGTCTCTAACATTTTTCAAGATCCTGTTGAAAATACCTGTGCGTTTCTTGTAGAGGCTCTGTGCCACAGATCTGATGTTCTGAAAATCAGTGCAAGTAATACTATGTAATGTTTCTACCTCTAAAGAGTACTTTATCTTGTGGGTTCTCGTTTATTGCATTCATATACATTTGACAGTCAGTTAGCATAATCTTTAATCACACCTTTCATAATAAAATGATGTATAGGGGTAGACCTGGGCTACTGTGATGGGGAGTTATTCTTTTAAAAGCATAAGTCTAGCAGTCTTATTTTAGTTCATTTTAGCACACCATTTCCACTGACTTATTGCCAGTTCTAAGAGTTACCACAGCACTGATTAATAACAATGTGTGGTTTCTGACATTTATTTATAGTACACTAAAACTAAAATCAGGCTGGGTGGTAAGAGTTTTAGACCACCTGAGATGTCTTTAAATCTTCAGCACATGTTTAACTGCAGCAAGACCAGCAATAATCCCAAATATGCAGTCATCACACTATTGGCTGAGTCACCCTTTAAAGTTATAGATTCATTTCAGGGAAGTATTTTTCCCAAGTGCCCTTTTAAAAAATAAAAATGGTGTGTTTTTCCCAAGTGCCCTTTTAAAAAATAAAAATGGTTTGTTGTGAATCTTTTTATCAGTTAAGTGATGGAGGAATACTTGGAAAAACAACAGTGATTTTTTAGATTTTATTTTAAAGCAAGGCCATGTGTGCACAGTAAACTGATGGATTTTCTGGAATTTTTTTTTTTTCTTTCACCCACTTCTTTGCCTTGCATGAAACAAGTACTGTATGTTTAGTCTGAGACAGCATCAGTTGTTTGTTTAGTTTTATGAGTGTGTAGTTATGAGCTTAAGATGTGTATCATGCAGTAACTATTTTAGAAAAACTATACTTTCTTTCAAAATTTTCTTTTAAGAAGTATTTACTAAGTATCTGAATGGTATTTCATATTGATAATAAGGTCACAGAGTAAGCAACACCATTTTTAGTAACCATGCGACAAATCAGTCCTCTCTTCCTACATCTGTATTGTCACTTGAAGTGAAGGACACCCTTTGTCCCCTGTCCAGCAAAGCACTTAAGCATTTGTAGTCTCCTTGACTTCAACAGTATTGTTCACGGGTCCAAAGTGAAACATGTGCTTAAGTGCTTTGGTGGATCAGAGTGTTGCTGAGCAAGGCCAGCAAAGCATAACCTAGTACAGGACCTTTAGTGCTGGAAACACTGCAATAGTAATAGTACAGTTTTTCAGGAACAATGGCTTTGGAATTTTTAATAATAAATTTGAATGCAAAGGGAATTGTGAAATACATCACCTTGCTATTTTAAAAAGGATAATTAAAATAAAAGGAAGTTTATAATAACTGATGTTAAAAAGCAGAAGAACCAACACTGATCTGACACACAAAGCTATCTGAGCCAGACTCACCCTTGGTGTGAATCACGATAGGTTCAGAACACTGGAAATTTCCTGACAGGTGCTGAGCCTCCAATTTCCACTAGTTTCATACTAGTGTTAAATGTTTTTAATTTAACTTATACTAACCCTCAATTACAACTGCTTTTCTAGTCTGCTGGTAAACAAAGTTACTACGGAAAATGAGTAAAATCTTCATGAGCCAAACATATCTGCCAATAAGTAGTTGACAGCATAAACAGATTTTCTTATCTATAGCCTTTAAACTAATGGACTAAACAGTTTAAGCATTTGGAATTACTTTGTCTGCCATAGGCTGTCAAACAAGCTCTCATCCCACACACTCAGTCCAGCTGAGATTTTCAAGTTGAAAGAATTTCTTTTTGTGTGCACTATCCCAGCTTTAAAAAAAAAAAAAAAGTAAAAGATTGCTTGCTTGTGTTTTTTAGGGTAGAAGAAAAGAAGGAAAATTATATTGATTAAGAAGGACAGTAGTTCAAGAAAACCTGTGGGAATTACTTTTGTTTTTTTAATTTAGTTTAATTTTAGAAATGTAATTACAGGAGACAATAATGAAGGCCAAATCAGAATAACCTCAGATGTAAAGAACTGCTTAAACTCATGCTTTTCATGCGGGTAGTTAGAGTCACTGCTAATATCAAGGAAATACAGATGACATAAATGCATTCTGTGAGAATTGTTCTTAAAAAAAAAAAAACCCAACCACTTTTCTTACGAGAATCTTATTTTTAATCGAATACACTTTACTCTTCAAGCAGGAAGCCAATTTGCTATTGCAAATGTTTTTGCTAGGTGATGGAATGTGCAGTCATGCACCAGCAATTGAATCCTGAAATTCAGTTTGTCCATACTAAGCAAGAAAAAGCTTTTGGGTTCAAGCATGCACTATATTACAAGAGGAGGCACTTAAATACATGAAGGAGAGACCATGTATTTTATTTCAGAAGACTGGAATACATCTTGCAATGTGGGGCTTTGATGTCATTCATATGCTAACAATATACCATTTCCTCCAAGTGCTCAATACATTGGAATAAAAAGACATAATTTGCTGACATTGTGCTAAACACTTCCTGTCCAGAATACTTATCAATTGTCATTCAGCTTCCAAGGCTAATCCACCCAAAATAGCCCTCAACATAACCTTTAAATTATTCTTTTAACACTTTAAAATTCTAGTTAAAATAATTTACCATTTTACAGAATAAAATGATGAAACAAAGACCATAACTGTATTTTCACTCTGCTTCTAAAATGTAGTTCTAGTGCCCCAGGGACTCCTTTCATCTAGCGTAAGTGCTGGCATATGATGTGACTGTTAACATAGCTGGCCACCAGATGAAGTGAATTATCTAAACTGCCAAGGTTCCTACTTTCATTCCAATTTAAACATCAATTTAACACAGAAACTGAAGGGTATTATGAAAGCTTTAATATGAACCATTTCAGACATGAAAAAGAAATAGAAGGATTTCTCAAACCACCAAAACAAACAAATAAGTAATTCATTGAACATGAAGATGGGTTGGAAAATGATCAGTGCACAAAGGCATGTCTATCTAACTCCTCATGCTGGTATATGAATGCAGTATACCCTGAGCACCTTGCAAAAAGTGAATCACCTGTATGAATCCACAAGGGCATTATCCAGAAGCAACCATTACTTGTTTACCAAAAGCAAATATTTGTTTACCAAAGCAAATATTTGGTTACTTTTTCGAAGGAAAACCAGTTTGAAGCACATTCTGGCCTTTAAGATTACCATATTCAGGAAGGATTTTCTCCAGTTAAAACAATTTTATTACAGATTTCTTTCTGAATCACTTAATCACCTTTTTTCTTAGCTCCTTCCTCCTCCATATAATAATAATTCTCTCACTCTGTTCAATGTCATACCCACAAGGCTGTGAGCTCTTTAATACAGCAGCTCTCTTTGCACAGCACAACGCAGTTGCCTCTTATCTAAGGTACTGAGACATCATTAGACAGAAAAACCACAAGCAGTATTAATCAGCTTTCCATGCACTAAGAAGATGTTCTAGTCTTAAAGCACGTGAGAAAACTCTGAACAAATGTTCTGGGGCAAATGAAGATTTTATAGCGAGAAGGACGCACCTCTTCAAGGATTTATGTGACTAACCAGTGATTTTAAAAGGTATAACTAATGTTAAGATGTGGTTTGTAGACAGTTTGCATAGGGGAGAAAAAATAAATTATATCAACAAAGGTAAGCCATTAAGTCTAGTATCTCTTCCTCCAGTACTATGGAGTACTAAAAAACATGTTAAAATGAGAAGAAGCTGTTTCTAATGAGGTTAATCACTGCATCAAATAGGCATGCATGCAGATTTTGTAAAATCCAAATTTATTACTTACTAGCATAAATCATCTTAGTCCCTTAGTGGAAAGAAACTTTCTTTCTCCACTATACTTGAACAGAGAAAAGTTTATTAGTGAACAAGACTAAGAAATTACCAACAGGAAGGACAGCCTTTAAAGAAAATGAAAATATGCTTGCTGTGTTCTGGCATTAATGAGACTGTGCTGGATATACTTCACCCATTTTGGTCAATATATTACAAAAAGAGTAACAAGATTGCAAACAGCTCCCAAAATTACTCAAGAATTTGAGGATACAAGTTAGCTTCTAAAATTAAGGGGAAAAGAGACAAGTAACAAACTTCATGAGAACATGAAATGAGGCAAACCTATAAAATTGGTCAGATCACTACGTAAGCCAAAGTAGTCCTTTTGGACTTAAATGGGAGAGGGAAAAAAGCCCCATCTGACCTCATTTACATGAACAGTGGCTGTGCATGGAACAGAATGCCAAAGTAAAGAGGTGGTGACAACCATTTTGAAGGGGATTTGACAATTTTGACAAGACAAAATTAGTCAATATACCAATAAACGGTCTGCTTGTTTTACATTGGCAATTCCATATTGCTTTCAGCCAGCTAGCTACCAAAACCTCAACTCTACAACATAAACAAGAAAAACTAAGAACTCATATCTGAAGGATGGACACACTACTCACTATTCAGACAATATGACTATATCATCTGTAAAGACCACTTTCCAAATATTTCAGTGCAGGTTCAAGCATGTACATCCAAAACATTGGATTTACATGCTTTAGCGGCCAGACCATTTTCAGGGAAAAAAACATATTTTTCAAAGTGCCCAAAATGAAACAATGCAACTTAAAAAACTAGCAGCATTTACACACAATAACCCAAACTTTAGACTGGATCTTAAGGCCATCCTCCAATTCACTGAACAGTTTAGTACTTAAGTATAAACAAGAGTGTAAGTAGTGAACTTTAAGTTAGTATTTATAAAGGAAAAATAGTTTTCAGGTGACCTTCCACTCTTAGTATTCATGCACAAGGATTAGCCTATAAATGAAGTCAATGGTTTCACAATCCAGTTTAACTGACCCCTCCCACTTTAAGGGTTCTGAGGGAGCTAGCAGAAGCCCCTTTCAATCATTTGTTAGCAGTCCTGGCTAACTGGGGAGGTTGCAGTTGACTGGAAGTTAGCGAACGTGATGCCCATCTACAAGAAGGGCAGGAAGGAGGATCTGGGGAAGTACAGGCCTGTAAGTACGACTTCGGTGCAGGGAAAGGTTATGGAGCAGATCGTCTTGAGTGCCATCACATGGCACGTACAGGACAACCCGGTGATCAGGCCCAGTCAGCATGGGTTTATGAAAGGCAGGTCCTGCTTGACCAACCTGCTCCCCTTCTATGACAAGATGACCCACATAGTGGTTGAGGGAAAGGCTGTGGATTTTCTTTACCTGGACTTTAGTAAAGCCTTTGACACCATTTCCCACCGCATTCTCCTGGAGAAACTGGCTGCCCATGGCTTGGACAGGTGTATTCTTTGCTGGGTAAAAAAATGGCTGGATGGCCGGGCCCAAAGAATTCTGGTGAATGGAGTTAAATGCAGTTGGTGGCCGGTCACGAGTGGTGGTCCCCAGGGGTCAGTACTGGAGCCAGGTCTGTTTCATATCTTTATCAATGATTGGGGTGAGGGGATTGAGTGCACCTTCAGTAAGTTTGCGGATGACACCAAAGTGGGGGGGAGTGTTGATCTGCTTGAGGGAAGGAAGGCTCTACAGAGGGATCTGGACAGGCTGGATCCATGGGCTAAGGCCAACTGTATGAGGTTCAACAAGGCCAAGTGCTGGGTCCTGGACTTGGGTCACAACAACCCCATGCAGCGCTACAGGCTTGGGGAAGAGTGGCTGGAAAGCTGCCCGGCCGAGAAAGACCTGGGGGTGCTGGTTGACAGCCGGCTGAATATGAGCCAGCAGTGTGCCCAGGTGGCCAAGAAGGCCAACGGCATCCTGGCCTGTATCAGAAATAGTGCAGCCAGCAGGAGCAGGGAGGTGATTGTCCCCCTGTACTCGGCACTGGTGAGGCCGCACCTCGAGTACTGTGTTCAGTTTTGGGCCCCTCACTGCAGAAAAGACATTGAGGTGCTGGAGTGTGTCCAGAGAAGGGCAACGAAGCTGGTGAGGGGCCTGGAGCACAAGTCTTATGAGGAGCGGCTGAGGGCGCTGGGGCTGTTTAGTCTGGAGAAAAGGAGGCTGAGGGGAAACCTAATCGCTCTCTACAACTACCTGAAAGGAGGTTGTAGCGAGGTGGGTGTCAGTCTCTTTCCCAAGTAACAAGCGATAAGATAAGAGGGAACAGCCTCAAGTTGTGCGAAGGGAGGTTTAGATTGGATATTAGGAAAAATTTTTTCACTGAAAAGGTTGTGGAGCACTGGAACAGGCTGCCCAGGGAAGTGGTTGAGTCACCATCCCTGGAGGTATTTAATAGATGTGTAGATGTGGTGCTTAGGGACATGGTTTAGTGGTGGACTTGGCAGTGTTAGGTTTATGGTTGGACTTGGTGATCTTAATGGTCTTTTCCAACCTAAATGATTCTTTGATGTTATGATTCTATAAAAATGTCCAGTTGAAAAAACAGACATCCTGCAAAACATAACATTCATTCTGTAATGCCCCTTAAAACAATCTGAGAACTGCGCTGTGAGGATGTACCAACTTCTCAGTGATAAAAGAGACAGCATAAGAGCAATACTTACCAGCTGAGGGGAAGGAAGATCAGCAGCAAGCTGTCAAATATCTATACTTGTTGGCATAACTACTTGTCTTGGCAAATTTAAAGGGCAAGCCACTAGCAGTACATCCTGGAGGGATGTCGGAGGCATGGGGGTGGAGATGAGATGAGAAGAGAGGAAATGGAAGCCACATGCTTGGAGAGTTTAGTACTGACCAGTTATCCACTAAGAAAAGTATGTCAAATATATAGCAAGGCTTAGCTTTTGCAGAATACGTCTAATCATCATTTTCAACTACCACAGTTACAACCTGGTAGTTAAAGAGTATGTTTTTGTTGAAGAATTTGTAGCTACACAATAACAACAAACACCAAGAACTTGGTAATAGCCTGAGATAGGAAGGGCAGGGAGAGTATAGGGAATGGAACTTCACAAACCTTGCCTTTCTCAGAAAAAGGTGGTCACAAACCTTGCCCTTCTCAGAAAAAGAGTAGGGATGAAGTTGGGGCAAGGCCCAGAATTAAATGCCTCATACCAGACTATAGATTCTACCAGAATATATCTTTGTTTTTTCCTCCCATCTCTGCTTTGGGAAATCTTCCAAACACTTCCTTTTTTTTTTTTTTTTTTTTTTTAAACTCTTAATTGATGCATCCACAAGACACCTAGCCCCAAGAACAGAACATACAACATACTGTGATATCCTGTACTGTGTATCTATTTCTACTACTTATTGTAAAAGGTATAAACAAATTAGATGTGTTACTTTGATGCCATTCTACATGCAAATATTGCAAAGTTCTGGCTTTCTTATCAATGTGTTTATTACTCCCCTCACACTTCTACCGAACTTGTATTTCACCATTACTTTACACACCCATAAAATTCCACAGAGATGGGATAAAACTGTAGTGTTCTACATATCGTCCTCATTCTTTGTGCACTTCCATCCTGCTTTTTCTGAATCTCAAGCTTTCGTGTGTGTGTGTGTGTGTGTGTGTATGCATTTATGTATATTTGTGGCTTTAGCATTACTGTTTTAGTTCTTTTTAAGGGAAATAATTCATTGAAAGTGAAGCAAAACAAGCACATGTTCTGGCCATGCAAATACAACACAAGAAATGCTTGTCAAGTGTGGAAATGTAGGTACAACCAAAATATATATGAATACACAAAGGATGCTTCATCTCTCGCACTCCTTTTCAACTTCCTGATCTTGGACATTCTGCTCAAGACTCAAGACCATTTACAGTAGTTCCAAAATGCTGACTTTGTTAATGCACAGACCTCAGCAGGACAAGGAGCGTTGAGGATGATTGACTGAAATTCAAAACATCTTACAAAATGATTTCTTTGACATAGCCAGAGGGAACTCTTGTTTGTTGAAGTTATTATTCATTCATGTATTCATGAAAAAAAATACAATAAAAGCATAATCCCTCCATAGTGCCTGAATGATCACATTGAAATGAATCCAGAGCTTTGCAGTCCTAAGAAAGGTCTTTACTTTGCAACAGAACAGTTTTATATGCAATATCATTGGCTGAGCCTAGAGTTTACATTATACTTATAAATCAGCAAGGGAAATATAACCCACATTGTAATCTAAGGATATGCTGAAAATCAGATATTAAAAATACACATGCATAATAACAACTGCTTATGTGACTTCTTTATTTTCTTCTTCCTAAATGATTTAGCAATTACTTTGTTGAAATGTAACTAAGACTGTGAGTCTGTTTGCATTTGGACAACTAAAATATGGGTCAAAAAAAATACAGAAATAACAAATAGACTTTGGCGATTTGAAGGAAGTTCTTAGACTAAACCAGTATCACAGGAAAAAAACTGCCATTTGAAAAAAATTAGTGACAAGATTTAAATCAAACCATCCTGTGTTCAAAATACTGAGAAAATAAAGGACAACAATTTAAGGGAAAAATCCTTATCATAAGATCCAGCACTGAATAACATTTAGATTCACAAATGTGAATGGGATATATATAATTTTGCTGTACAGTATAATACCAAACAATGCTTGATTTTCCATTCCTTACTAAACTTTCCTGCTGCTCCTCTTTCTACACTAAACTTTTGGATGTTTCTATTCAGCTTGTGCTAGGTTTACATTGTATATTCACATCCTCTCTTATCTTGAAAAGAAATGTATTTACACAGTGGGGACATCAGGTTTCGCATTATTAATTTCCATAATTTGTCATTTATTTTCAACCACAGTAGGTGCAGCGCCACTTGCCAAGGCACTGTTACTGTATCTGACCTTGCTGTTGTCAAACTGTTGCACTAAACCAAGAGGACTTCTGGAAATCATCTTGACAAGTTGTTTCCGCTTGCTTCAAAAAGCATCTCCCCTCCTCTCTGCTAAATGCTTATAACTTGTGATAGAAGGATAAGGAGTCCTCCTTGACTTTGAAAGGTCTGGGTCAGCTTTCCATTGTGTACTTTCTATCAGTTTTGTTCAACCAGACCAAAAAAGTGAAAAAGCCTTGAGTTAAAGTATATCTCACTGGATAAAAAAATTAATTAGTTTTTGGAAGGGAGAGAGAAAATAATTAGGCCAAAACCCAGCCTTCCAAAGCTAAGGCTAATAAGATGAGTAGGCATTCATCTCAGTTCTCAATAAGAAAGTTGCAGGATTCCTGTTTAGGGGACACCTACACTCACTGCCTTCCAAAAAAACTGCCTTCCCTTGCATTCATCTGTGTTCCTACTCCTTCAATTAGACAAAAGACTTAAAAGTTGTGTCATTGCTCTGTTTACTGTTTGCAAAGAATGTTGATGAATATTAAACCACATGAGAAGTTTTTAGGCACAGAAGACTTCCTCTTCCCTTTCCTGTGATCTAAGCATGGGAGATTTGCATGATGTCATCCCAGCAAAGGGAAAAGCATCAAGTTTCATCTCTGAGCTTATGCACTTGGACACAGTAGAACACCTAAGCCTCTAATCAAGAAAGATTTCAGCCTTTTGAATAAACAGCACCTTAATACCTGAAGAGAGAATGTCACTTAAGGTTCGTTCAAAATACATGTCAAAGAGATTCTAACACCATGCACAATCTCACTGTATGTTGTAGAGTGTTGGAAAGTTTTTACTTGAAAAGTTTTAAATATTTAATTTTATTTACAGTTAATGCCTCAACCTGTTACTCCTGGTAAGCACTTTGCTGTGTTCATACACAGAAAGATTAATATTGATGCCTAGAAGACAATAGTGCTATTTTCTAGATAATGGTGAAATAACAGCTTTTTAAAGAAACATTTCTTCATTTGGGAAAGAGTGCCAATTTTTTATCAGCTTGTCATCACCTCACCAACTACTTCTGAAATAACTTACAATTTTTTGCGTTCTTTTCTTCTGCATGTTATTAATGGTATGAGCTATAAATCAACAGGAAGTCTAAAAGCACTACAAACAACTACACACCAACTATATAACAAGATATTCTGCTAACAAGTAATTTAACAATAAAGCTTCTATTGCATTGGGGTCATCTAAAAATGTCATTTCAGATGCAATATCAACATTACTTCAAATGGTGATTCTGATTTGAGTCAAATTGGGTATTTTCAGAAAAGTAAATCTGGTTAACAAGCTTATTGCAGCGCTTAAATTAAAAGGAGATTATTTCAGTCAAATAAAAATTGGAAGGTGCTTGCATTAGAATTAAATGGTCAAAACAGGAAACTACTCAATTTTCAGAAATATATGTATAAACTTTTAGGAGCATCTATTAAGAGAAAACAAGCTCTTTGCATGATGGGATGGGAGAACCTTTCTTCAGTTCAACAGTAAAAAATTGCATGGCCTCTCCTTCCTCATCTCTTCAGAACTAGGGGGTCTACAAAAAAGGAGGTCTACAAGTGTGTCTGTCTTCTATCTATTCTGAGCACCTTGAGGACTTCACTGAATGCTTCGCTAGTCTTACAGTAGTTTCAATTAGAAAAATACAATTTCAGTTCTCAACCTTCAGTCTCATGACAGGGTCTTTTTCTCCTTATCAAGGACATGCAATTTCTCAGGCCAGTGTATACCGTGCAAAAGTATATTCACACACCAGCTGACTGTATCTACAAGGCAGAGAATACTGCTAAGCAGAGATGGTAGCTCAGTTTGCAGAAGTATAGTTGCATTCACCCTGAAAAGCAGGATTAACTGGTTCAATAGTACTGATGCATCTTTACAGCTTTCAGGACTTCGATTAACTCACTTATCTTTGCATAACACCACACTGAATTGTACATCGTAACCTCAGAGTCACAAATATGCAATATATACACACACCTACCAGAGCCTTTCTACCAGTCCTTCTCCTTTAACCAAAGCTCTTACGAGGAGGAGTTACCCAGATTCTTTATCTGGAGGAATCATCTCCCTTCACTCTCAGGCTGCTCAAGCAGGCTGTTTGAAGTATCACTCTTAAAAGCTGGATCCCTCTCTCCTGTCTTAAAAGATGTCCAATATCCATATAAGATAATCAGATGCAAGCCTATCATCTTCTAAACCAAAGAAGACCTAAAAATGAATCTTATTGTGAACTTCACATTGAAGCTGTTTCTTCTAATCCTTGCCTGTGGAAAGCTCCAGCTCTTCTTTCATACTCTGTGGTCATTTCAATGTGGTCATTTTCCTTTCACTTAATCTAAGTAAAGCTAAATTGACCTAATCAGCCTGTAATTAATCATATATATTAAATGATGGCTTAAATTCTTATCCTGTTCCATCTTCAATGGTTATTGTATACAATTTCCTATATCAAATGCTAACACAGGAAATATGAGATCTCCTATGACAGTTACAAACAAGTGATAGGTCAACATCCCAGACAGTAACTGTCTCCTGTAGGAACCCTCCTAAGTGACACTTTAAAGGCCTTCCTTTCCTCAAACTCCTGATAGATTCTAATTCTCTCATTTTCTCTATTCATCACATTTATCTGACCTTTAACCATCCTAGTCAGGTAAAACTGAGCTGAACCTGCTCTAGCAGAGGGTGCTAGATCTTCACTGAGAAGGACCATGACATGACAGCAGCTCAGGAAAACAGTAGAAGTGTGTCTTCTGCTATGGTGAAGGTCTGATCAATGGTCAGCTGAAGTCAGTAGGGGTCAATGGATTTCAAAAGTCTTGCTCATTTGTACTAGGAAAAAAAGGTTTGCCCTGTTTAGCACTCTTTATTACATACACAAACAACAGCTCATTACCCACTCCCTATTCAACCATTACTAAATTTCTAAACCTGTTAGAAAATTATTCCTAAAAAGTCTTCTGCTGACCTTAGTGCAGAGAGATTAACATTAAAGTATTTGGGAGCAGCAGTCTTTCCTGCTCATGCCTGAGTGTTTTGCCAGCTGATTTCAACAGGCTGTGAAAATGCCAGTGACTAGACAAGTGTAAGCTCCTGTTCTCACATGAAGTTCATTTTAAGATCAAGGCATCAGTCAGCGTAGCCATAGCAATGGCAATTTTATTGTAGCACGGTAATATCTAAACTGTTGCCATGGAACCGAGTTACAAAGACTTGGACAATCAATTCCCATTACAATAGTTAAATGGTCATGAATTAAATCCTACAAATGGTAATTTTCATACATGTACTTGAATTAAATATTTCTATTTATTGTGGACAGAATAAGTTGTACTTAGCATTCTAATACCACTGCAGGTCATTCAGGATGTAATTTGCCCTGATATTCACAAAAGCTTCTTTTTTTTTTTTTTTTTTTTTTAACCTAAAGTCAAGTGCATGCAAAAAGGTAAACTCCTGCTGTCTTTGGAGATCAAAGAAAATCAAGGAAATTACTTCAGATCTGATCCTGAGGAATCAAACATTCAGCTGTTCGATATTTCAAAAAGCAAACACATCAGCACCAATTGGAATTGGCTTTTGCAAAGTAATTTTTTATCCTGCAGTAAAATATTAGTACAATTAAATTTCCCTGCGAGTTGATTTTGGAATAATGCAGAAGAAAGAAAAAGAATGGAACAGGATGATTCAAAGACATTTTAAAATATAGATTTGGTTATTATTTTAGAAAGAATAAGAATAAAAGGTAATATTAATTTTTTTTCCTGATTGGTGGGAGAAGCAAGAAGGAGGGAAAGAGTGAAATAGCAGACTAAGCAAAATAAGTCTCCTTGTAACAGATGACACTAAATGGTTTATCAGCACATACCAAAATAGACTGTCTAGTGGTCAGAGAACCAAATATCACAGCTATGCCAGGGGGACAGTTGCTTCGTGGGTTCTGATAGGAAAACAAGCATCCAGAACACTTGCTTCATCAGAACAAGTGCAGCCTTCTCCACTCACAGTCCAAGATACTTTGGGGCCTAAACATAAGCTACACCTATTGCTCATTTGGACAAACAATCAAAGCATGCAGAAATCAAAACAGCGGGTTGTTTATTTTGTGCCATCTGCCACCAACATGACACAAATTTGGACAGCATAATCTATTACTGTTTGTGCAACAATAGCATGGAGGTGTTTACTGGTAGCAAGTTTTTGTTGAGAAAGTGTGTTTATTTTGCAATTGTTTGAAGAAGATTCCAACTTGCTTATATAATTTCTTGGAGAAATGCTGTGTCAATTGAGTGCTTGAAGTCCTATTCACCTGGAAAATCTAACGTATGATAAGAAAACAAAAAAAACCCACCATACAACAGCGTGTCCATTACACCTCTGCAAAGCAAAAAAGAAAAATGCCTGCAGTAAAAAACACCACACTGATTTAAGAACTGCTGTCAACATTTGCTTCTTTTAGGCCCTAAGGACCAATAGAATCTTACAGGGAAGCAAATCTGGGTCTTACAGACAGGTAAAGCTCCTACTACTGATTATTCACAGTCAGGTCCCCAGGAACTCTTACCACATTTCATATTTTTCAATTTGAAAGAAATGCACTACTTATCTTGAAACCTCCTTTTTCCCAGAAACGTAATCCATCAATAAAAATGTAACATCACCACAAAAAAACCCTGCAGAACTGATGTTTGCCTCTGATTTTTCCTTAAGCGTTCAATAAATTAATATATGACTATCTACCTCAAAAATCATTATCCAACAGTATTGTCCATAACCATAAAATAATACTATTCACTGATGTGAAACTAAGTTGGAAGCCTCTATAACTACCCATAGCTGTGATAGCTATCTCTGTCACAGCCTCCTTTTCCTAATTGCATGTGTATTTTTGCTTCTGGATTAAGCAAATAACACAAAGAAACTGAGTTTGACAGTTACATTATTGTTACAATAGTTAAACATTCATTTCTTTTAGCTGCTTTTTCCATCTCCTTGAACTGTAAAATGAAAAGTAGTGCCTTGAAAGTTAATGTTATACTGAGGTGAGAAAAAAGAGAGGGGTAGAAAAGAAATAGCGCTGGCTCAGGAGAGACCTGAAAATTCAGAGACCTGCAGATGTTGACACATTCCTATCTACACTAGTATGGTACATTACCTCTATTCCCCTTCCTTTATGATTAACATCTATGTTTATGATACATAAGAGCAACAAACCATGAAAAGCTAGTCAAAAAGCAAAGAGGACAGCAGAGAACATATTTACAATGATAATTGTTTCTCAAGTCTAAATGATTTGAACAGAACTTGTGTCATGGTTTAACCAAAGAACATCATTGATGTTTCTGATTTGTACAGAAAAAACCCAACTAATTAAATATTTACTACACTTCACTTCATATTACAGCATGTAAAATTTCACTTACCTACCTAATCTCTTCCTTAATTTCTCTTCACTACCTGTGATCATACTATAAAATATTCAAGAACTTCCCATCACCTAAACATTCAAAAACAGGTTAAAATCATGACTGTGCGCCAAGCCAGTTAGGTATATGGATATAGTTTGGTTTCTCTTCTGGACGGGGATATATCTGCCTGTGAATTCTTAAATACTGACTCTACTGTTCATTCTGTCCAACCAGGACACAGCCTTTATTCAAATTCCTGTCTCTAACAATGTGAGAATTATCTGCAGAGATTTTTTTGTAGATATGCATCTGGCTATATCAGGTAGGATGTCAGAAGACCTTAAAACATAATAGAGCACAGACCCTTCAGATTAGACCACATTCTTTTTCAACCAGATTGAAATGCAAACAGAACAAGAGATGTCCCCTCACTGAAGATAGAGATGTAAATACCTTAGATGTAGATGAAAACGATAAACTATAAAGAAAGTTTTCTTGGTAACTCTACAACTTTAAAACTCCAAATCCTGTATCAAATAGAGGGGACATGGTAAAGAGGGTAAAGATGGATATACTGCTTGCATATGACCATTTTTTTTGTGCAAGAAGATCATTCCAAATGCCCATTGCCCATTGGTTAGCCTTAAGCTGAAAAACAACAAGTATCCCTGAAAATACCAAAACTCTAGAGACTTTGTTTCCTACAGTTTTCTCTGATCTTTCTTTAACAACAGTCCTGATCTTCCTTCCAGTCCTTCTGTTTTACCTCCAGTAGTGAGGAGCATGTGCTCACTGAGCACATGCAAATGGCTAAAGCTTGAGCTCTGCCTGCTGTTCCTGCCACTGCTCTCTTTCTATTGATTTTTGTGAATCTTGAAAGAATGTAATTATCTTTGAGAAATTTAACCTTCTTTCAAATTTGTTTGAAACTGACCAATTTTTGGAGGGAATGAACAGAACTGACAAACAGATGGCTTCATTCTACCTTCTAGGTCTTTTAACAGTCACTCATATACATAATGAAATGACAGAGAACTATGGGTCTTAGCCTTTTTGCTCATTTGTTCTGGGTTTCCCAGTTTGTTAGAGTGCTGAAAGTACTGAGGCTGGCACCTACTCTATGTTACAACTTTTGCTAACATTACTTGAAGAGGTAAAGTTATTAATGTAGTTTGTCCTGACTTCTTGTTCAAAATCAGACATTCTATTTCAAAGATTTATTTATGAGCAGCAGTACCACCATAACTGCATACAGATAGACAAGGAACACAGTCCAACTGCACTATGTGCACTAAAAACAACAAAAAAATCCACTAGTTTGCATAATAGTATTCAGTTTATGGTTTTACGATTCAAAATACGTACACAGTACTATGTGTTCAGGGGTTCTTGACATATTTGATATATTCAAACAAAATATTTTAGAGAATAAAGTCTCAAGAGTAGCACTATCTGAAGAACTGTTAACAGACATAGATCATGTATTTAAGCTGGCAAGAAAGCAGGACACCACCAACAAGAAATGATCAAAAGAAAGATATGACAAAAGTTTCTCAATTTAATCTCTCTCTAAACTGGCAAAGCTGAGAAAAAAAGCATCACATTTTCAAGCACGTAGGTATTGGGTTTGCATGACAAGGTTTTGGTAGCGGGGGGCTACAGGGGTGGTTTCTGTGAGAAGATGCCAGAAGCTTCCCCTTTGTCTGACAGAGCCAATGCCAGCCAGCTCCAACATGGACCCGCCGCTGGCCAAGGCAGCGATGGTGGTAGCACGTCTGGGATAATGTATTTAAGAATGGGAAAGAAAAAGTTGCTGTGCAACAGCAGCTGAGAGAGAGGAATGAGAATATGCGAGTGAAACAACCCTGCAGACACCAAGGTCAGTGAAAAAGGAGGGGGAGGAGGTGCTCCAGGCGCTGGAGCAGCCCATGGGGAAGACCATGGTGATGCAGGCTGTCCTCCCCCAGCCCATGGAGGTCCACGGTGGAGCAGATATCCACCTGCAGCCCATGGAGGACCCCACGCCAGAGCAGGTGGATGCCCAAAGGAGGCTGTGACCCCATAGGAAGCCCGCGCTGGAGCAGGCTCCCGGCAGGACCTGTGGCCCCGTGGAGAGAGGACCCCACAGAGCAGGTTTTCTGGCAGGACTTGTGACCCTGCGGGGGACCCACACTGGGGCAGTCTGTTCCTGAAAGACTGCTGCCTGTGGACAGGACTTGCATTGGAGCAGTTTGTGAAGAACTGCAGCCTGTGGGAAGAGCTCACGTTGGAGAAGTTCATGGAGGACTGTCTCCCGTGAGAGGGACCCCACGCTGGAGCAGGGGAAGAGTGAGGAGTCCTCCCCCTGAGGAGGAAGGAGCAGCAGAGACAATGTGTGATGAACTGACCCCAACCCCCACTCCCCGTCACCCTGCACCACTGCAGGGGAGGAAGTAGAGAAATCAGGAGTGAAGTTGAGCCTAGGAAGAAGGGAGGGGTGGGGGGAAGTTGTTTTAAGATTTGGTTTTATTTCTTATTATCCTACTCTGATTTTGATTAGCAATAAATTAAATTAATTTCCCCAAGCTGAATCTGTTTTGCCTGTGATGGTAATTGGTGAGTGATCTCTCCCTGTCCTTATCTCGACTCACCATCATTATGTTATAGTTTCTCTCCCTTGTCCAGCTGAGGAGATAGAATGGCTTGGTGGGCACCTGGCATCCAGCAAGGATCAACCCACCGTAACATATAATTCAGCATACTTAATCCCACCTAAGCAGTCATCCTAATCTTGTGCATTTCAGTAGCAAGTGGACTGATTTGGTATCCATTCTGTAGATTCAAAGGCATATTCATGTCCACAAAAAAAATAATGGGAAAGCAAAGAGACTCTATAGATAGGATCCAAATAAATTGAGAAGTAAAATTGAATAATACTGACTTATCAACTTCAGGCAGTGCCAAATCCTTGTCATCAGAATTATTTTTCTTCCAAGATCTTACTGTGTTATGCGTTCTTACTCTTCATAAGGCCTTCAGTTTTATGAACAATAAATGTTTTCCATACCATGAATGGATGCATTTAAATGCAATGTTTTTATTATAAAAGCTAAAGAAAAGCGTTAAAAATTAGCCCAACCAAAGAAAAGTAAGCTAAAGAAAAACAAACATTTCTTTTACTATGACAGTTCAAATGCTGTGTTTGCATCCAACCAAGGTGCATGGTCAGACAATCTCTTACATTGAAGGATATTAAAAATAACCAATACTCAACATACACTATGGGTTCCTTAACTTTTTGGACCCTGAACCATGTCAGCTCTCAAAATTACTTTTTTTTTTTTTACATGAAAATATTAGAGATGTTTCCTAGCATGAACTGAAGCCTGCCTTGAAGACCAGCTGTACATACACAACCTTGAAGACCACTGGTGTTTTTTGTATTAACAATGCCTACAATAAAAGAAAATCAAGTTTAAGAAGATAGTAACCATACTCACATTAGATACAGACACGGTTTGAAGCTGAATGAAAAACATGTTCACATTTGGATTTGATAATACTGAAATCGGAAGGCTGTAGGTCAAAGTTGCAGAACTATTTTCAGATTTCAAGAGCTTCCTTTTGACTACTTTCAACTTGAGGTGAAATGGTGTAAGAATATTTGGATTTTTCTGGTAATTTTGGCAATTGAATTAGTAATAAAGAAATAAACACCTTTTATATAAAAGTACCAACAACAAATACAAGGAATTTAATTAGGCCTTCAAGTTCAATATTTACCCATAAAAAATTCAGTTTTCCCCAAATGAGGTGTTTCTGCTGAAATAGCAGTATGCAAATACCATTTCAGTCCAAAAATGCAGCTATTACATAATAAGCTCACCTCATTAAAAAAAAAAAAAGCCTGGTCTGAGTCAAATTTTCATTGGAATTATTTGTACCTCAGAATAACAAAGACGTTAGCAAAATATTTCAGTCAGACCTTCCAAATCTCACTACTCTGAATTGCTCCAACTTAACTACATTTTAAACACAATAAAACTCAGCAACTATAATCTAAATCGTACACTTACCAGTCTTTTTCCCACAAGCCTTGAAGTCTAAAAGTTGCCATGGAAACAAATTCTACATTTCCACAAATTGGAAGAGCCAGTTAAAAACAAAACAAAACTGAAGAAAGATTAACTCATTGCTAACTATGCCCTGTTCAAGGTATAAAGATGGCAATGGCTAACCAGCTTGTAAGCAGTCAGGAATAACAAGAGTTACACTCTCATTAATTAATAAATTAATCAGGGATCTAAAGTGGTATGGTTCTCATAAGACCTTAAAAAAAAAAATTAAAGAAAAAAAAACACCCCACACTGTTTCTTCCAAAGAAGCATTTTTACAGTGCATTTACAACATGCCATTGTAACTGTTAATGTGTGATAAGAGTGCCACTAAACCACAAATTATCCTGTAACCTAAGTGGAGGCAGAACTGCTGGCTGAAGCTTTAGATTCAAGCAGCTTATACTCAAAGTGTTGCCTACATCACAGAATTACAGAGATATTTAATCTCTCACAGCTTTGGTTTCCTATCTATAAAATGGGAGTGGCAATACTTGTAATAACAGATAATACTTGTGAAAGGTACTGCTTAATGTTTATCTGCATGGCTACCTAATCATGCAACATCATACATTTGCCATATTGTGCTCTTTTTGTATTCCATGATGTTCATCTGTGATCTTGAGCAATACAAAGAAGCTGCAACTCCCGAGGTGATCTCTTGTTTCTGTAGAGGTGAACAGATGCATCTCCTGATATCTATTTTATAACAAGGTCTGATACGTTTCAGATTATACATGACCTAAAAGCAGATGAAAAATCAAAACACAAGGGCTAGAAGCCAAGAACATCCACAACTGGGGATCGGCTATCCTTGTTTGACCTTAGTCAAATTCTACTATTGGATGAATTAGGACTGGAATTCTTGTTATACCAGAAGTCCTTTTCTTATCCATAGGACATAAAAATAATCAGAAATGGTTCTGATATGGAAATTTGCTTGCAAAGTCTCCTGCTTCTGGGTGATATTATTCTCAAAATATCTAAGGTTGGGGGGCATCATCCTCCTGTTCAGTTTGACATCTGATTTATCCTCTAAATCCTCACCATTCATTTTAACCTTGTTTAATCACTATATTGATCTTAAACACTGTGTCTTCTGAGAATGCCAACGAATGTGACAGTCCTGATAATGGCTTATGTCATGTGAATCCCTGTCAATTATAAACCAGTTTCAGAGCACTAATGACACTGAAGTACATCAGATAATAACCATTCTTAACCTAAACCAGATTTGAAAACACAATGTAGAACAGCTGTATTCAGGTTTTTCACCTTTTTTTTCAGTAGGTTTTTCTAAGAGATCTTTGAAACATGGCAAGTTATTCATCAGGAGTTTTGAACCTGTACAGTAAAGAGTCACATAAACTGAAAAAGTTTAAAATCAGGAGTTGACGAGGAGTCAACAGATCTTTGGAATGCATTACAGCCCCATCCTGACTGCATCAGAAAACATATATGAAAAAAAAAGGCCATCTCATTTCTGCTTCTATTTTTTCTTACTATTCTTTAATTCTCAGTCTAGAAAGTTTCTTATAAAACAAGTATTTTCTTCACCCTCAATTGTAAAGCAATAAAGCAACAAAAAAGACAGCAAATATCTAAAGAATCTATATATTTCCTTAAAATTTAATAAATATTACAGGAATTGATTTTTTTTTTTTTTAACTTTAAATTGTGCATTAGAGGCAGACTAACTTTTTCCAGTTCTCCTCAAAAATAAATATGGCTACAATGGGAGGTCTTAAACCCTCAGTATTATTCCTCTGTGCTGTTTCAGTGCAAACAGTGAAACTATTTCTAGAAATTCAAACCACTCTTATAAGTGGCAGTTAGTAAAATCAAACCTATTGTTAAATACAGCTTTATTCTTCTTTTCCACTGGCAAAAACCAAGAAGGTATATGCTATTTTTGCTATAAAAATGCAAATTTGCAAAAATGCTATATGCTATTTTTGGCTTTGTAAAGACCAACTATAATTACAAATTTCATCAAATTTCCTAGCACTGTCTGCACAGGATAAACATTCACTGCTTTTACTTAGAAGTATGTTTCAACATTTTCAGATGAGAAACAATAGGTGTTCATGTGGCTTTAAGACTACCCCAGTTTCAGACTAGCTACTGTCTCTGGTTATTGAAGAAAAATCAGTGACAGAGCTTATAAGTAAAAGCGTTTTAGCATAATAAATGAAAAAAAGTAATAGATACTAAAGGAAGAAGGGGAGAGACAGCAAGAGAGAATTGCATGTTTCTTAAGACATATGGCACTGAGGACACTGATTAACTAATACCATCTAAACCAGAATATTCTAAGGGTGTTACATGTCAGACAAAGCTTTAAGGAGCAAAATAACTACTCCTCTCTCTGCTAAGAAAGCATACAGTAATAATCATTAAAGTAATCAGTCTCTGATTCAATCTTTTTTGTTTTATAAATCTTTAAAGCACCTCTGTATTGTTCTTTTCAAGTCCATTCTCCTTTTATGGTTTGATCACCTGCAACTCTCCCTCTGAGGCTGAAGACTCAACACCATTTTTTCCTACATCTTCTGTCAGGCAGAAAAGAAATAAGAAAATCTTCAATGATCTTTCCTTTTATAAAGTGACTATCATACAACTTTGAAAGCATTACTGCTTTTTGAAACTGTTTTTTCACACAGCAGTAGGGTGCACACACACTTGACCCAACATTAAAAGTTATATGCTTTAGTAATTCATTTCAAGGCATTCGTATTGCACCCCACTATCTGCCATGACAATTGACGTACTGTTTAGCAATCAGTATACATACAAGCTTACAATGCTATTTTTGTCATTTTAGAATAATCATCTAGAGTCAATGTAGCCTTTGATTTTCTAGCAAACAAATCTTTGCTATTTTTGGACTACAGTCCTGAAGTTACCTCAAACTGATCTTCATAAATATCATCATCAGTCTGCAACTTTACAGTGTTCCTTGTGAGTTTCCTTCACCTTTGCTTCAAACTAATTTACTTTCCCAGTAGAAATTATGTCTCCACTAAGACTAACACATGTTCATTTTACCACAAATTTTATCACAGTGATTTCAAATAGCCAATTACAAGATGTACTCTGATGCACAGGAGTTAAACAATAAAGTTTCCATTTAGGATACTCTAATCATTAGTTCACTGCTGACCCTTGAACATTTTCTACAAATAATTCTTCTTTACTATACAGGAAATAGAAAAAACACCTTAGTCCCTAAATAATGCGCATTTTATCTTTAACCAGAAGTTGCAAAATAGTTTGATTTCTTACTAATATAGTAACTTGGATTAAAAGCATGATATTTTTTGATCTGTATTCTCTTCATGTCACAAGTATTCACAGAGACCCTTGCACGCTAACCCTGTTTGCAAAGTGTAGATTCTTCCTTACAGAGTTCACTAATACTCTTCCTTATGCATACACCTAGAAATCTGAGGTACATTAACCCAGACAATGGTATGTTGCCTTGTTTCCTTAGTTCAAGGCTTGTTCGATTACATTCTGTATGGAAAATCCTATGCATTTTCAATCTTAAACCAAGATGTTGTAACATCTTACATATCGGTCAGAACATTCTCATCTGTTAAGAATGGCAAAACTTTTTGAGGAATTCATGGTTTTCATGTTTTGTGACACTTCTCCCTTTCTCAAAGGTTTGGACACGGGAGATACTTTTTGTGGTCTCATGTACAGTCTGAAAACATGTTCACTAAAGTGGACCGCTGTAGATTTCCATCTTCTAAAAACTGCATTTTTAGTCAGGCTGATTTTAAGCCAGCTAACTTCCAGTCATTATCCCTGTTTTCACTAGACATAAATAACTTTCACCAACACATGGGAAACACCATAGACTGTAACATCTTCCAATCCCTCAGAAACCAGACAACAATTATAGAGGACGTTAGCATCAAGCAACAGTTTCACAGACAATGAGAGACTGAGCCATTACATCTCTGAGAACAGCTGACAGCTTGCCCTCATTTAAAGAAGCATTCGCAATGCCTTCCAACAATAGGCCCAAGTCTATTCCACTTCTTTTCCACAGCTATATAAAGAGCATAGATCCCATATTCAGCTGGCTGTGCAGATCTTCATAGCACGTCTGAGATTGCCAATCAGGACACAAGACACAACCAATGCGGTGGGTTCCGCATTGACGTGTTCCTGCATTGATATCATTAAATTGCTGTGGAAACCATTCTATAACCATTCGAATTGTATTTACAGAGAAAATTGAAATAGTGTCTCTTCTTTGAATCTACTGTCTACTATCAGAATACCTGCTTTAAAATTATGTCCTTGCAGAAAGGCCTTCCACGATTTAATGTTTCCTTCCTTGGAAAAGCATCCGCTAAGACTTAGAACACACACATATTTTAATCACTAAAAATATAATACAATAAATCAGATAAACAAAACCTAACAAATACAAATACAACCCTACAGTTATAGATTGAATGGACTTTTTTTGTTGCCATCCTGTGAAAGGTTTAACCAGTGCCAGATTATTACCTTTGCCTTTTTATTAATCTTATCTGCACTGTTACGTTCACAGGCTACTACAAACATTGCATAAAGCCTTGTCTATATGGTAAATAAGCTCTATCTGGTTACCTAAGCACAACAGAAACCATTTTCTATGACCCGAATACAAAATTAAACATCTAAAAATGCAAACCTTAGGGAAAAAGACAACTAGGGTTTTCTGCCAGAATATATTATTTACATTTAATATTCATATTATCCTGTCAAATTTTCAAGCAATGAAAGTGAACAATATTTAGTGTAATTTAATTTTAAATCTTATGCTAACTGTCAGTGACCTTTGAACCTTGGAAGTAGTGCTACCATCCGCATGGAAAATGTAATTATGGAATTTGATTTCCTATATGTTGTAAGCAATGAAACTGCTTTAATTGACACTGATATGTATTTGTAATAACTTCTGTGTAAATTAAAAATCAATGCCAATTGTAGCTCCCTGGATACTATTTCTATCAAACTGGTTATTTCTTTAGAATTGGAAATATGCAGAAGCAAACATTTTGCAGAATGTACAGTATATGTTTTAAATCCCAGTGTAGTTTGCATGCATGCCATTTATGTTTCAAGCTTGCATATGTCACACTTATGTACACACACAAAGACAGATCCCATCCGATCGAGGCTATCTTCAGGAGATTTTGCTTCCAGCTGAGTTTTGATTGATTGTCAAGCATGCTTTACAATGACTAAGTGGGATATCATTGTATTATCTGGTATCAATGCTGCAGTGCACCATAGATATCCAAAACAGGGCTACAAAGGAAACTAAAAGTAGAGTTATTCACTTGACTTTTTTTTTTTTTTCAATTTTTATAAGGCAATCTAGATTTAGCAAACCTTTCAGCCCTGTTGTGCTTTCAGAGAAATACTTGGCAAACGCTGCTAATTTATTTCTTTCTTATCAATTTTCTTTGTCCCTATACTCATTGTTTAAATGTTGGAAAGCAAACTACAAATACAAATAGCTAAAATGAAGTTACAAGTTCATACCAAGGAGGGTGTTTTTGTTTGGCATCAATAAAAATATTTTGCCATCTGGAAACAGGTATTCTTTGTGAATTCAGGTAGATTTCAGACTAGGCTTTGAAATAGTCACAATAGCTGCTGTGAGGAGTGGAAGGTGATCTTTGTGGTTTCAGCCCTCAAAACCAGCATGCTGAATTGCGTAAAATATTTTTCTATTGTCATAAATATCATAGTAACTTATAATTTTTTCCCTAAAACTGATAGAAGTATATTTTGAAATTACCTTTTATGTTTAAATGATGTTAACCATATAAGCTATGTACTAAATAAAGATGGATTGAAGAACAATGAAAAGAACAAGAACACTCACAGCTCAAAGGTTTTGCTCTCACACACAGCACAGGGCCACATCTGATCTCACAGGGGTTTTTCCTGCTGTGACTGCATAGACTTCATTAAGCTTTATCCTTTATATAAACACAAATGAATACATAAATAGAAAGCAAAGAATTGCACAGATTTTACACTAGAAAAAGGGGCGGGGGAGCAATCTTAATTGGAAAGCATCCAGCTACAGCTCCAGTTCTGTTTTCAAAAGCTGTTCGTTCACATTGTACCTGTAGCAAGAAAGCTAATTTACATCATAGCTGCAAAGCAGCAAAACCAGTTCAACATTATAAAATATTAAGGAAATTTTGACTTTCAAAGAAATAGCATTTCTAACCTGTAATGGAAACTCGGCATGACCTAAATCAGGTCTTTAAATTAGAAGCATTAAACCATACCAGCCCTTTATAGTAATTTCTTTTTGCTCCATGTCAAGTAGAGAACTCTCTTCTTTCTTGGATCCTTTGCTAGCAGTACTAGTCAGTCACTGGGATGTACTTAGGACTTGTGCTCCACAGTGAGAACCATTACCACCCCTCTCACTCCAGGCTCTTTTCAGCAAACTGCGTTTGAGAAGAAGGGAAAATAGAAAAAAATCAGACAACTTCAAAACATAATTGATTTCTGTTAGCTTGCAAAAACAAGCACGTTTTTATAATCAATGATTTTATTGTAAGCAACTTCTCATGAACTAATCCCTTTTAAAAATAAATGAATGAGAAGAAACATTTTATAAGCTAGATTTTGTAAATGCCAGAGAGGCCCAGCATAACCCAACATAGCTGTAGTTGTATTTTACTCGGCAAACAAACCTTCAACTTGTATTTTGCTTCTGATGTAGCCTAAAAGCACTTTATTATATTAAAGCTTATTGATGCCTGTAAGGCCCTTTTGCCTACAGCTATTTCAAATGTAGTGAAATAATGCAACACTAATCTCTAAGACTTTTATTCCATAATAGATGTTTTTCTCACTAAATCAATTCAAAGGCTAATTGGGGTGGAAGGTGACTATCTCTAGTGGTTATAAATACATTTGCATTGCTATCAATCTTTTACACGACTGATGTTTAACGAGGCTGAACAGGAGCTCAGTCAAGCCTTGGAACGGTAAAACTCAGCTCAAACACGTAGTCAATGCTGCCATCAAGTGGCAAAACGAGCAGTTGCACGACTCGTCCGCTTCCAGCTCAGACTTCCTCGCACGCACTTCCTTGCCGGTGAGCACCCACGCAAGGGGAGGAGCAGCAGAAAGAGGCGGCAGGGTTGCAAGATTCTTTTGCTCAACTCCATACTTGTCCTGTGGGTTCCAACCTCCGAGCAGCAGTTCCAGCATACAGGTACTGTTGCCCAAACTCCCTCAGCTCTGCTGGTCACCTGAAACCCAACCCGTTACCATCTACCCCAGCCAGGGGTAACAAAGAGCAGCAAACAGCCCATGACGATTTAAACCAGACAAGCCTCACCTCATGGACTAGACAGACCAGAAAAAGTTATTGATTCCTTCAGTGTATCTTGGACCACAGTCTACATCCATACATTCTAAGTCACTCAAAACACCTGTAAGTATATTTCCCTCTTCTGTCCAACAGAGTCTCTACTCACTTTCTGAAATAAGCTTGCTCACACACACAACCCAGAAAAAAAGGCAAACACTTTGCAGTTGTATTGGGCACATAATTTAAGGTGTTATATATATATTCCACAAGTTCCAGGTGTCAGAGAGACAAGGACCCTCAATGCTCATCATGTGACCACCTCCAAAAAATTTACAGGCAAGGCTGTTCGTAATATTCCTCTGAGCTAAGTAGAACGGGATATCCAAAGCACGTAAGTCCAGTTTACCTTCCCCAAAAAAACCTGAATTTGTCTGAAACAGGTGATAAGGGTCTCCACAGACAATAAACTTAAAGAAACAATTTTGGGCTGAAGCATGTTTAAAAACATTTTTACAGCTTTTGCCTAATGAGAAATATAGAGATACAGGAAAGAAAGCAGCTGTTTTTCTACCAGAAAATTTATTTGGGGAAAGAGCCATTTTGTTTACTTGGTTTGCTTGTGAAACAGTCAGATTATCTAAGTGAGCTCAGTGACTCTTTCCTCCGTGCATCATTTCTGCATGGACAGCTTGCAATGAAGTCTATCTTCCTCTTGAAACTAATCTAAACCAATCTAAACCAATGATTTTGCCTACAGCTGCAACTTTTACCCATCACCAGCCAGACTGTTACAAGCATTATGCATGGAAGGATCATACATAGTGAATGGCATGTATATAATAAGCAAGCAGCCAATACAACCTTTATGAAGTTACAGTATTACTAGGTGCTCTCCAGAGATTTACAACCAGAAACTTAAAGTAGCCAATTGCTGATAGAAGACTGGGTTTACTGAAGCCAGCTATTATAATTCCAGAATTTTGCTTTCATGTGCCTAATGTTGCAGTAAACAGTTCATGAACCGTAAGTTATGATGTTAAGGCACTGGGCAAGAAACTTGTATTCTGTCCATTACTACTGAGTGTTTGTACATATGGTGTCAGAAGACAGTATTCCCTCTGTAAATATTAATGCTGTAGCATCATACTTCACATTGCAAATAAAGACAGTGACACAAAGCCTGTGTCTATGAATACACAGGCTAAAATGAGTACTGAAATAGAAGTGGAAGCCTAAGGGAAAACAGCATTATGAAGACAGACAAAATGAACAAAATAAAGTTAGAATCGTTGCAGACGCATATGCACAATGGTAGTTAATAGCATCTTCTCTAACTACAGTGTAAATTTGCACTGTTGTTTAAAAGGAACTAGGGGATATACTTGTCAGATGGTCAGAAAAAAAAAAACGTTTAAAAAGCTTTCTCAAGACTTAAGCCAAAAATTCACATAAAAAAAAAAAGAAAGAGTCCAGAATAAAAGTTCAGTTTAGGAGGCCTGTGGCTAAATAGGGAATGAATGTTACAAACAAAACCAAACTCACCTCAAATGTGTTGCATACACTGCAGCATTAGTATTGCTCCTTTCCTGCATTCCAAGATCACAGCTGGTGTCACACTGACATTTTTAATTTCTGCCTCAAGTACTTTTAAACAGAGAAATATACAATTAGAAGACAACTGAACAAACTACACCTTCTCATTTATTTGTTGCTCAGAAATCGAGACCTTCGCTGTTTATTGAAAGTTCCAAAACATGACCAGTTGAGGACAAATCTAACTGGTTTGCACAGTGTAAGCAGATGTGAAAAAAGGAAAAACTGAATACAGATAAAATATGCAGGATGTCAAAATAGGCATTCCAAATAGAAAAAGATAGCAATTGTCCATTCCAGATTATTTTCCTTGATATTGTGAAATACTGCAATGTATTAACAACAAAAATAAAACAAACTAGAACAAAAATAAATATAAAAAGGATGCGGCACTGTATATTAGGGCTAGTTAATGTGTCAGTGCAACCAAGACTACAGTCAGAGCCTGCCAATCCAACTAATGTTGCAGCCATTTCTAAATTTCCTTACCACTGCCATGCCACAGCAACAGAGGGGAGATCTGTGAAATCGGTCTCTAGCACTGTGACAAGTCATTGCTAAAGTTGTTCAGTGCCAGCCTAAGACAAGTTTCTAAAATCCTAGTAGCATCAGCACACTTACCTTTGAGCTTTCATTGTTATTATGCAGGAGTTGGATGTTCTACAGGCAACAAAACGCTCCCGGTCAAGTGGTAGCATTTTATGATCTTGCATTCTGAGTATCAGCCTCTGAAGTTCTACAATTATTGCACAGAATTACCAGTTCTTTCATATAGTAGGGCTAATGCATATTTTCAGAAGTTTAAAAAAAAAAAAAAAAAAAAAAAAAAAAAAGGACTAGGTTTTGGGTAAGCTCTGCTGAACTAATCTAGGAAGGTTAACACCAAGATTTTCCAGGCATCTAGCGTCTAAAGAGGTATACAACAGATAAGCCAGTGTAGAACGTGAAATTGGGGTCAAAGATGCTCTAGATACACATGGAAGTTCGAGTTCAGAAAGCAATCAGGCAACTTAACGGAAGAAAAAATAAAATTCACTGAGGTTATTAAACTGATAAATACTGCTTGTGACCAACAAAGTTCCTGAACTGTGGAATGCTGAAAGAGGTGACTACTGGGGAAAGTATTACTATAAGCTTTCACTTTCTCATGTTCTTTCTTGGGTATCTGATAGCGATCACTGAAGGTGACAGACTACTCTGCTAAATATACATTCAGTCTGCTGCAACATGGTTGTTCTTTTAGTGTGACCTTCAAAATCTTAGCTGTTTTCACTCTTAATTTGAACTAAGCATATTTGGTAAAACTACATTTGAAAAAAGTCACAAAAATTCATTAGAAATGTCCTTGTAATCACCTGTCTATGCTGAGACTGCTTGTAGTTTCTGATAAGCCATCTTAGTTTAAAAATATACTTCATTAAAAGCTTCACAGCTATTGAGTCAGACAACCTTGTATCTTCACATGAAACACGAACTAAACGTAATCTGCTGAGTTCCCATGCAAACGTATTTTATCCTTTTAGCTCTGCACCTTCTTTCATAAGTTATGAGGGCTCACTGCTACACTGCTTTTACATTAGCATGTTTGCTGAAGGTAAAGTTCAAACAAGCACAGCATCAGTGATGACCATAAACTAATATTTTACTAATAGGGAATGTTTGAATTTAAATCACTAAAACACTTCAGCAACCATAAAGTTCAGTTCATGAGTATTTTAAAGTTAAAAATTATAACAGCTAGCTATTTATCTATGCTTTTGTTTTATTTTGTTTCGATCTAAGAGCAGCATTGATGTTTAAAAAGAAAGATAGTTTTTGTTGCATGGTAAGATCATCCACATGGAAGCAGATGCAGTTTTTCTGCTGAATCAGGCCCTAATTTATATCATATTTTATCCAGCAGAAATGCCCTAGTTTTGTTGTACTATGTTAGCATCTATTAAAACAAAATTGGAATCTTTACAGTCCAACAGCTTTCCTTAAAAGACTCTTAGAGGCAGGTTTGATCTTTACATCATGAATTTCATTTCATTGTAAGCTCTTACATTTATATTACTGCTTAACATGAACTCTCACTGAAATGTGACCTGACAATTTCTATCTATAATTATTCATGCTAAGCTTTCTGCTTAACAACTATCAGGCTGAAAGTGTAGTACAGTTACTGTAGAAATCATATTTCCTGCTATTTGAGACAACGAAGGTCATACCAGCTTCACATAAAAGGAAATGTAATTTTTCATGTTTTTCAATTGCGGCATACATTTTAAATTCCTTATTATAATCACTTATAATAGAGTGTTTGCCAACATTGCTTTTTTCCCCAACTCCCTTTTCTCTCTTTTAAGTCAGGCATATAGTTTATCATTAGCACTGCCCTGCCTACAGGATAAAAATACAAAATACACAGATTCAAAACTTACTGAGCAATACAGCTGAAAGAAAACCCAAACCAAAACACCCAGGCTCAAGCCTGTCTGTGCCCGAGTTTTATTCACGCATTCTTATCCCATTGGCAAAATAACTTCAGCTTTCTGGAGTATGCATTCAAAGAAAGGATCCCAAAGAGATCTATAAGCTGTTAAGCATCATGTTCTTATTAAGCCAGATCAATAAGAGTAAGTACACAAGTCTAGTTCCATGATGAAATATGTGGTCAATTTCTAATTCAGTTTTATCTGCACATTAGCGCCTCAGTTCCTAGCTGGTCATCAGTACACAGTAACTATAGTTACTGTGCTAATTTCTGCATTACACATTTGTACATTAGACTTCCAAAGTTACTGGAAGGTTCAGAACAATAGATATTGCCATCATGAAAAGACAGTTACTGAAATTTTGAGTGCATTTTTCTAGTTAAAATTTTCTAGTTTTTCTATTATGGTTTTTCTTATAGCAGATAAATGTATTTAGAAATATGCAGGTATCTTTTGTGCTCTGTACGTATTCTTCCATGCTCACAGAAAATGCTCTACTGTACAATTTAAAAAAATATAATTTCAACAAGTTGTAAAACATTGTTTTGGTTTTGTGTGGCAGGGTTTTGGTAGTGGGGGACAGGCTGCAGGGGTGGTTCCTGTGAGAAGCTGCTAGAAGCTTGCCCGGCTCCAAGTCGGACCTGCCTCTGGCCAAGGCCAAGCCCTTCAGTGACAGTGGTAGCGCCTCTGGGAGAACAGATTAAAGAAGGGGAAAAAACCTGCAGTGGGGAAGAGATTGGAATGTGTGAGAAACCCCTGTGCAGACACCAAGTTCAGTGAAGAAGGAGGGGGAGGAGGAGCAGGGGAGGAGGGGATGCCCCTGCAGCCTGTGGTGAGACGGCAGGCTGTCCCCCCCCAGCCCATGGAGGGGAGCAGGGGAGCAGATGCCCACCTGCAGCCTGGGGAGAGAGGAGCTCACGCCAGAGCAGGGGGATGCCCCCCAAGATGGCTGGGACTCCATGGGAAAGCCCACGCTGGAGCAGCCTGTGCCCAAAGGACTGCAGCCCGTGGAAAGGACTCGCATGGGAGAAGTTCGTGAAGGACTGTCTCCTGTGGGAGGGACCCCACACTGGAGCAGGGGACAAGTGAAGAGTCCTCCACCTGAGGACAAAGGAGCAGCAGAGACAATGTGTGATGAACTGACCCCAACCCCCATTCCCTGTCCCCCTGTGCTGCTGGGGGGAGGAGGTAGAAAAAACCAGGAGTGGAGTTGAGCCAGGAAGGAGGTAGGGGTGGGGGAAAGGTGTTTTAAGATTTGGTTTTATTTCCCATTATCCTTGTTTTGATTGGTAGTAAGTTAAATGTATTTTGTTTTTTCCCCAAGTTGTCTTTTGCCCATGACCATAATTGGTGAGTGATCCCTCCCTGTCCTTGTCGTGACCCACAAGATTTTCTTTATATTTTCTCCTCATCACACTGGGACTGGGGGGGAGGAGTGAGCAAGCGGCTTCGTGGTGCTTTGGTGCTGGCTGGGCTTAAAGCACGACAAACATACAAATAGTTATAAGATAGTTCTTAAAAACAAAATTCACAGTCTTTTTTTTGTAGATGAGTTACAAGACACCTATTGAACATTCATAGGGTGTCAACATTTATGGAAGTTTAACATATTGAACACAAGATCAGTAGCTGGATTGGGGTTTTTTTAAGCAACGCATTTTAGCTACAAAATGGAGCATTTTCTGAAGCAGATATTCCATTCCTGGTTACAGTTCCCAATAAAGCATATTTTATTTGGCAATAACTAATGATTTCAGTTACAAAGTGCATATAATAAGAACTTTCAAAAGTCCACTCTAAGTGGCAGCATTGCAGCACAGCTGAAATAAAGTATTTTAGCACCCACAGCAGAGAAAAAAAAAAAAAAAAGGAATAAACAACGCCATGGAAAAATTCATTCAGCAGCATTGTTAGTTTTGTGTCCGTACAAGTGGTAGAAAATGTTTTGGTCCAGAGCTCCTTCTCTCCCTCAATAGCTCCATGCCAGTGATCCTGGACAGCACAGCTCCTGTCTCGCAACAATCCTTACCTCTGTACTCCTCCCTTCCCACAGGCAATTAACTCTGTCAAGAGACTGGAAATCTACCTGCTGTGCAGTTAGCTTGTGAGAGAGAAACATGAGCGTCTGGTGAGGGTGGTTATACAAACGCTTACTGTCAAGGTTTTACACTCGTACATGGATAGAGATCAGCTAAGGCAAATACTTGTAAAAATATGCAGCTTGATAGAAACCTCAACACTGACAGCAATCCCACCAAAGCATGTCAGCTGTATCCAATGAAATCCAGCAATGTTGATTTAATACACTGTAGCACACTGACCAAAAAAAAAGACATTATATGGAGATGGCACTGGGGTCATGACTGCTGAATGCATAGTAATTGCAGCCCATAATCAAGTTTTGAGCCATCAGCTCTATTACTAAGTTCCTCAAAAGCTGCATCTAAAAACCTGCTAGCATACTAACTGTGGAACCCAAGGCTAATATTGAATATCATACATTCAAGACATGGATATTCACTCTTTTATATGTTATTTGTAGACTTCAATATTGAGAAGCAGTATTATAGAACAGTTACAGTGTGCTACTAGACAGGACAAGACAAACAGCCACACGACAAAACAGTTTGGCTGCTACTGACATGCTTCTTGACAAGGTTAAATTCTGTCTCATGGACCAAATTCAACACAGGCATTAGTGTAATAATGCTTCTCTAGAATATGCCCATCTAGATTGATTTGACTGTGAAAGAATCCAGACCACTGGGTTCTGTGTACTATCAGTTGCATGGATGACCTGCTAGATAGCAATTCCAACATGAAATCAAGTATGATTGTGTAGTACCTCTAATACACTTTCTGTATTAAAAATACAGCAGTTGTATATGACTCATAGAACAATTTCCACATCAACTCTTACAGTTGCATGTATTGTACTTGGATGAGTTATTGGCACACTAAACAAGTTCATCTATGATAGGCATACCATGAGGAAAATCTTTGCAGCCAAAAGCCTGAATGAAACTATCTTCACCAGAACACATAATTACTTCTGAGACACCAATAACTGTTTCTGTTACACGTACAGATTTAGTGTATTACTATCTCTTCCTCCTCTTCATCTTCTCCCTCTTCCCCATCTTCATCACCTTCGTTACCTTCCCTTCACATCCAAGCACAATCCCTATACTATTCCCAGGATACACATCTGGTTCCACTGCCTCTCCATTTCCTTATTACACTTTAGTTTGACCAACACATCCTTATTCAGCCGTCCTGATCTCCTCCCACAATTACTTACACATTGCAATCAATACATTATAGAAGCCACACAGCCAACCATTCCTGTGTTCAAACTTCTGATCTCAAACTTCTTGGTAGGCTTGCACAGACACCACTTACTTTGAGTGACCAGCAGAGCTGCACCCTAAGTCTGCTGGTGACAAGACCAGGATCATCATCTGCTTCTGCTCCAGATGAGCTCATCGAGGCAGCAGACTCAACTTATCCTATCCCTCCAGGATGCAACAAAAGAGCAGCTTCTGATGCTTAGCATCTATAAAGGATGAAAAGGATTTCCAAGCTTGCAGGAAAGAGAAGACATGTTGCCCCAGACCATGCGCAAAGCCTTGTTCCTCAATACTCCTAGCCAGTTATGTGCATGAAGAACTTCAGTTAAGCCAATACATCAGGTAATTAATTACCTGTACTACTTCTCAGTAGCAACTATTATTCTTATACAGATCTTCTGCTACTTACTGTTGCAATAGGTGGTACAAACTTGTTCCTAGCTGTGTCCTCTTGGCTTGACCACCCACATTTTCTCAGCGCACACACAGTCCTTCTCTCCCAGGCTATTGAGTTGAACTGCTCTGCAGGGTAACAGCAAAGGCCACCTGACTTGCAACTTGCATCTGTCTGGGCCGGGCCTCCCGGGATGCTCTGGCACTTAGAGGAAACCTACCTTGCCCTGCCTAAACTCTCATTGGTTAGCTCTGCCCAGAGGGTCCAAAGGCTTAGTTGTCCTCATCTTTATTGTCTAAATATTTAGGTCAGGGTTTTGTAAACGTCCCAGGGACTGATCCAAATGCTGAAGGGAAGAGAAGCGCTGATTCCCACGGGTTCTACATCAAGCCTGTCCTTTACAGAAAAAAAAATCAAACTTGATCCAGTGGAGAGGGTGTTGACTCCGAAGGCTGACAGAAAATTATTGACTTTGTTCATTTGCTTCCTGAATTTTAAAAATAAAATAAAAGCATAGGAACCCATTCAAAGAAATGGTTTTTTTCCATATCTCCCGCTCGTATCGTTTGCAAAATGTACTTAGTCTTTTACTTCCAGTTGCTCCGACAGAGCAGCCACGGAGAGACTGCTGAAATGTGGGGGCATCACCTGGGTACAGGGACTGACCAGAACAGAAGGAGTGCTACTGAAATCACAGAGCCCTTGTTAGGCTACAGAAGAAATGGGGAGGAACTGGGCAGAGATTTTGATCTCCCTTGACCTGCACTGCTTGGGAAATGCATTTCAACACACAGCTGGGGAGCCCAGAGGGAAATACAGGAGGCCAGAAGGCAGCTATTCAGGGAACCACATGGCCAAGGCCAAGCAATGTCCAGAGGAGGAGCCACCCCACAAACCCACCTCACAGGCTGGGCACTGCTGCATCCCCAACTCCGCCCATCACAACTCTTGCTCAAGCAGGTTCTGAAGCAGGAGCTCCAAAGCCACCACTGCAGCAAAGAGGGCAAGGACATTTCTGCATGTGGGAGAGGTGCCCATCTGGGTAACCTCCACAATGGGGTACTTTGATCCCTAATGCTGCAGCCATCCCTCTTTCTCCCTGGCCACCAGCTCTTACAGCCAACGGGACACACCACTGCCCTGGCATTGCCTACACATTTCAACAGTTCCATTTACTGCTCGACTCTTTGAGACCAAACATCTGCAGCTCTGGAAATGACAAGTAACAACTGCTATGTAGCAGCTTCCTCTCTTGCTGCACCAGCATGCCAGGACACAGGCATATCATAATAGCTACTTAATTATATAGCCACCTACCGATCTCTATTTCATGCATCTCCTCCAAAGACAGAAACTTATGCAATGGTAAAAACACTCACCTGCAGAACTCATGCCTCCCTAATTGTAGAAACCAGAATATACAATATTTAAAGCCTTTTCCCAGTTAAGGAAGCTCTGTACAGATTCTAAGACCACGTTCCACTGTAACACTCAGAACACCATTCCAGTAAAAGATTTAAACTACATTTAGCATCTCCCAGGCTTCCTCTCTACTTCACTCTTACCTCCTACCCCCAGGAAGATGATTCATTCTTTTTGCAGACGCAGGTTGTCTCCATGGAAAGCTCATGGAAGAAAAGCATACCTTATACCAAATGCAAGTACTGGTTTGTTATGGATCTAGACTCTTCCCATATTCTTTGGCCAAAGTATGAAAGTTCTCTCTCATACATAAGGCACAGAAAACAAGTTGTCTGAGAAAAGAACCATGATCTGAAATTTTGTACGATATACTATGCAAGTCAGCATAAAGTATAGAAACTAGGATCAATGTGTTCAAACCTACTGAAGCCAAGATGCATGGCAAAGTTTTGTAAGAATTTAGATATCTGAAGCATTGAAGAATTCATGCTATTTTGTCTAGGTTCACCAGAAAAATCTCTCTAGTCAATGCAAGAAATTAATAATAAAAAAAATACTCAATTAATATGTGAGAAACTTAAGACCCATTTAGAAACTCGTGCCCAAACTGTCAATTAGCCAAACCAAGTGTAGGTCTATACTGCCAGCCAAAGATGACAGCATCAAAAATAGAATGAATATTTTGCAGTTATGCTGTCTCAAGCTCAGCCCCAGGAAGGTGGCTGTTCATCTACGACTCTTCATGTCCAAGCAACGACCGCTCAATGCCAGCACTTCAGGCATTTGGAAAACAGTATAATAGCATGTTCCTAGCATCTGAGTTCATGTTGGATGATCAATCTGTCTATTTGTAGATAATCTCAAATATGACTAAGAGATTCCATGACAGTATATCTTACATAGCCTTCTACTTTATCACTACAAAGAGGTGTATGTAGTACATAACTCACTCCATTGAATCTTCATTACTTCCTTCAAATATTGCAGCAATGGCTTATATTAGAATAGAATCATAGACTCATTTAGGTTGAAAAAGACACTTAAGATCATCAAGTCCAACCTCAAATTAGACAACATCAAGTCCATCAAGTTAATATAACACTGCCAAGTCCACCACTAAACCATGTCCCTAAGCACCACATCTACACATCTGTTAAATACCTCCAGGGATGGTGACTCAACCACTTCCCTGGGCAGCCTGTTTCAATGCTTGACAACCCTTTCAGTGAAAAAATTTTTCCTACTATCCAATCTAAACCTCCCTTCGCACAACTTGAGGCTGTTCCCTCTTATCGCTTGTTACTTGGGAAAGAGACTGACACCCACCTCATTACAACCTCCTTTCAGGTAGTTGTAGAGAGCGATTAGGTTTCCCCTCAGCCTCCTTTTCTCCAGGCTAAACAGCCCCAGCGCCCTCAGCTGCTCCTCATAAGAGTTATGCTCCAGGCCCCTCACCAGCTTCGTTGCCCTTCTCTGGACACACTCCAGCACCTCAGTGTCTTTCCTGTAGTGAGGGGCCCAAAACTGAACACAGTACTCGAGGTGCGGCCTCACCAGTGCCGAGTACAGGGGGACAATCACCTCCCTGCTCCTGCTGGCTGCACTATTTCTGATACAGGCCAGGATGCCGTTGGCCTTCTTGGCCACCTGGGCACACTGCTGGCTCATATTCAGCCGACTGTCAACCAGCACCCCCAGGTCTTTCTCGGCCGGGCAGCTTTCCAGCCACTCTTCCCCAAGCCTGTAGCGCTGCATGGGGTTGTTGTGACCCAAGTCCAGGACCCGGCACTTGGCCTTGTTGAACCTCATACAGTTGGCCTTAGCCCATGGATCCAGCCTGTCCAGATCCCTCTGTAGAGCCTTCCTTCCCTCAAGCAGATCAACACTCCCCCCCACTTTGGTGTCATCCGCAAACTTACTGAAGGTGCACTCAATCCCCTCACCCCAATCATTGATAAAGATATGAAACAGACCTGGCTCCAGTACTGACCCCTGGGGACCACCACTCGTGACCGGCCACCAACTGCATTTAACTCCATTCACCAGAATTCTTTGGGCCCGGCCATCCAGCCATTTTTTTACCCAGCAAAGAATACACCTGTCCAAGCCATGGGCAGCCAGTTTCTCCAGGAGAATGCGGTGGGAAATGGTGTCAAAGGCTTTACTAAAGTCCAGGTAAAGAAAATCCACAGCCTTTCCCTCAACCACTATGTGGGTCATCTTGTCATAGAAGGGGAGCAGGTTGGTCAAGCAGGACCTGCCTTTCATAAACCCATGCTGACTGGGCCTGATCACCGGGTTGTCCTGTACGTGCCATGTGATGGCACTCAAGACGATCTGCTCCATAACCTTTCCCTGCACCGAGGTCGTACTTACAGGCCTGTACTTCCCCAGATCCTCCTTCCTGCCCTTCTTGTAGATGGGCATCACGTTCGCTAACTTCCAGTCAACTGCAACCTCCCCGGTTAGCCAGGACTGCTAACAAATGATTGAAAGGGGCTCCGTGAGCACTTCCACCAGCTCCCTCAGTGCCCTTGGGTGGATCCCATCCGGCCCCATAGACTTGTGTAAGTGGTGTAGCAGGTCACTATCCTTTTCCCCTTGGATTATGATGGCTTCATTCAGCTCCCTGCCGTCTTCCAGCTCAGGGGGCTGGGTACACTGAGAACAATTGGTCTTACTATGAAAGAATGAGGCAAAGAAGGCATTAAGTACCTCAGCCTTTTCCTCATCCTTTGTCACTGTGTTTCCTCCTACATCCAAAACCACATGGAGATTCTCCGTAGCCCTCCTTGTGTTGTTCATGTATTGATAGAAACATTTTTTATTGTCTTACAGCAGTAGCCAGACTGAGTTCTAGCCGGGCTTTGGCCTTTCTAATTTTCTCCCTGCATGACCTCATGGCATCCTTGTAGTCCTCCTGAGTGACCTGCCCCTTCTTCCAAAGGTCACAAACTCTCCTTTTTTTCCTGACTTCCACCCAAAGCTCTCCGTTCAGCCAGACCAGTCTTCTTCCCCGCTGGCTCGTCTTTCAGCACATGGGGACAGTCTGCTCCTGTGCCTTCAAAATTTCCGTCTTGAAGAACATCCAGTCTTCCTGGACTCTTTTGCCCTTCAGGACTGCCTCCCAAGGGACTCTGTCAACCAGGCCCCTAAACAGGCCAAAGTCTGCCCTCCAGAAGTCCACGGTGGCAGGTCTGCTGACCACCCTCCTTGCTCCTCCCAAGAACTGAAAATTCTATCATTTCACGATTCCTACACCCAAGACGGCCTCCAGCCATCACATCACCCACAAGTCCCTCTCTGTAAACAAACAACAGGTCCACTGGGGCACCTGACCCAAATACAGATTCTCAGGGGACATTACTAACCAGTTCCTCGAGCAGCCTAAAGCCTGCTCTTCCAAAATCCAGGGTAGCATCTCTGCTCACAGTTTTTCTTATATTGCCAAAGATTTTAAACTCAACAATTTCATGATCCCTGTTGCCAAGACAAGCCACCAATCATCACTTCATCCACAAGACCATCTCTATTTACAAACAACTGACCTAGGAGGGCACCCTCCTACTCAGCTCCCTTAGCACCTGTATCAAAAAGTAATCTTCAACATGCTTCAGGACCTTGACAGGCTTTTGGAGTGGGCCCATGCAAACCTCAAGAAGTTCAACAAGGACAAGTTCAACAACCTGCACCTGCATCACAGCAATCCCCAGTATCAGTACAGACTGGGGGATGAAGGGATTGAGAGGAGAGAAAGACTTGGGGGTGCTGGTGGATGAAAAATTGGACATAAACCAGCAACGTATGCTTGCAGCCCAGAAAGCTGATTGTATCCTGGGCTGCATAAAAAGAAGCATGGCCAGCAGGCCAAGGGAGGTGATTCTCTGCCTCTACTCTGCTCTGGTGAGGCCCCACCTGGAGTACTGCACCATGCTCAGGGGCCCCCAGTACAAGAAACATTTGGGCCTGCTGGAGCGGGTCCAGAGGAGGGCCACAAAAATGATCAGAGGGCTGGAACACCTCTGCTATGAAGAAAGGCTGAGGCAGTTGGGGTTGTTCAGCCTGGAGAAGAAAAGGCTCTGGAAAGGCCTTATTGCAGCTTTTCAATGCTTAAAGGGGGCTTGTAAGAAAGATGGAGAGAGACATTTTACCAAGGCCTGCAGCGACAGAACAAGGGACAAGAGTTTTAAACTGAAAGAGGGTAGATTTAGATTGGAAGTAAGGAAGACTTTTTTTTACGTGGGGCTGGTAAGACCCTGGAACAGGTTGCCCAGAGAAGTTGTGGATGTCCCATCCCTGGAATTGCTCAAAGTCAGCTTGGAGGGGGCTTTGAGCAACCTGATCTAGTCAAAGAATTCAACGCCCATGTCAGGGAGGGGTGGACTCGATGGTCTTTAAAGGTCCCTTCCAAACCAAAACATTCTGTGATAATATGAATTCCCTGGACCTCTTTGTGTCTGCTGTATGACAGTCCCAGTTAACATCTGGGAAGTTGACATCGCCCATAAGGACAAGGGCAACTGATTTAGAGGGGGGGTTAATTCCTTATAGACTAATACATCAGTGCCATCATCCTGGCTGGGTGATCTGTAGCAGACTCCCACAACAATATCTGCTTTATTAGCTTTTCCCCTAATCCTTACCCAGAGGCTCTCAACCGTGTCACCCCCAGCTGCAAGCACTGTACAGTCCAACCCCACCTTTACCCACAGCGCTACCTCGCTGCCCTGCCTGCCTCTCCTGAAGAGCCTAGAACCGTCCATCACAGCACGCCAGTCGCAGGACTCTTCCCACCAAGTCTCGCTGACGCAAACATTGCCGTAGCTCTGGGACTGACCCAAAGCTTCCAGGTTTGGAAGCTTATTCCTCATACTGCGGGCATTTGTGTACAAACATTTGAAATGTGCTCCACTGTATTTGGTACATTGTGGAGCAGAGTGAAAGCCCTCACCAGCACAACATCACTCAAACCTCACCATGCTGTCCCAGAGCTTATCACTAGTAACCCTGTCCTGCCTCGCACCTCTGCACAGTCACCTTCCTGAGCAATGGCCGTGGCTTCTGCAAGAGGGGACAGCCAGTGCCTCTGGCACATGGAGGGCTGCTACACCTCACTGCACTCAGTGCAATGCTTCAAGCAACAGACTACAGCACGTGCCACTGCACTGAAGCTTTGTGCTGTGGACCCGAGACCTTGGTCCTTGGAAAGAAAACCAGCCTGAGAAAGCAGGCCAGCCCCTTTGCCAACTGCCACCTTGCATTGAGCTTCAAAAATAGGGTCAGTCTCATTTTTGTTGGGGCTTTCCCTTGTCCCCATTGCACAAACACCATCTTGAGACCTCCAACCACCACATCACTCACAAGCCCTTCTCTGTACACAAACAACACGTCCAGCAGGGTGCCTTCCCTAGTTGGCTCACTCACCAATTGTGTCAGGAAGTTATCTTCCACACACTCCAGGAACCTCCTAGACTGTTTCCTCCCTGCTGTATTGTATTTCTAGTGGACATCTGGCAAGTTGAAGTCCCCCATGAGAACAAGGGCTAGTGATTGTGAGACTTCTCCCAGCTGCTTATAGAATATTTCATCTGCCTCTTCATCTGGTTGGGTGGTCTATAACAGACTCCCACCATGATATCTGCCTTGTTGGCCTTTCCTCTGACTCTTGCCCATAAACACTTGACCCTTTGATCACCATCGTCAACCTCTAGACAATCAAAACATTTCCTAACAAAAAGGGCTACTCTACCACCTCTCCTTCCTTGCTTATCCCTCCTGAAGAGTTTATAGCCATCCATTGCGGCACTCTCATTCAATGTTCTCGAACGCTCTTGAATGATCTAGAGGCTCGTCCCTCTATTCACTAATGAAAAGGCATAAACATATATTTTTCAGCACTGTATTTTCAATTCAATGTCATGGTCATTTTCCAAATCCTGGAATAAAAAATAGTTAGAGCACAGTCTAGAATTTACAAATCCTCAATCAACATTTAAATTCTCAAGCTTTTTCAGAAGGAAGCAAAAGGCAGTTTAGGGATCAACATAAAAAATGGTCAGGTACAATGATCACAACTCACTGGATCCTTGCTTCCTTATCATTTGCTCTGTCCATCGACTGCTTTAAGTTTTCATGAAATTGTGAGTACTTGATTATCACCGAAGGCCGTGTATCAATGACTTCCTCGTTCCAGGCAATAGAAGAGCTCAGGGCACTGAGGTAGAGGTCTGTAGTTTACAAAACACCTATCAAAAAATTAAACACAGTCTCTGCCACAAACATGAAAGTAGCCTAACCACTCTAATATTTACAAAGCAGTTTCTTGGTGTTCCATATTTTTGGAAAATTTCAAAACCTAAGTGTTAGCTAAACGCTCAGGGCTAGCTAAACACTGAAGTGCTGCTCTTCAGTACACAAGAAAACACAAGTGTAGTCTAAAAAATAACTTGCAACTCAAACTAGTTAATGAAGAGTTGGTGCGTTGGTTTTGGATTTGTTTTTTTTTTAAGCAGTACTTTTTGACTCAGTAGCCTTTAATGACAACAGGATAATATTTCAGAGACAAGTTATGTGAAGACAAAAATATCTTAAATACCCCATGTCATAGTATGTGTCACCACAGGAAGTCCCACAAATATTCAGTAAAGCTGTATTTTGAGTAAGGTTCAAACAGATGTGGTAATAAGATATGGAACAGCCTATCTTACAAGAAAAATAAAAATTGAGCATCTGAGAACTGAATACATCCTTAAAACTATACTAGCTCAGTTATGATCACTCATCCTGAAAACTTAGAGGAAGGTATCCTTGGAAAATATACTGTTTAGTTTGATAAGACAATCAGTGAAACCGTACAGTGGCTTAATTCTGACACAACCAATTCTGCAATCTTCATGTTTGAAATATCCTTTAAAAAAAAGCTACTAAAGGCTTCTAAAAAGCTACTGAAAAATACATGGAAAAAAAAATTTAAGCACTCCAGTGTTAAAATTCCTAGTCTCAAAAAGAAGTTCTGAGGAAAACTTTAGTTTGAATAAAAAGAAACATGAAATTGAAAAAAATTTTCACTTGCAATAGTTCTGTAGCTCTGTAAGAGCACAAGCAACTGAAAACATCTGTTTATGAAGCAAACTGCTAGGAATCTTAACTAGAAGTCTAGCAACTGATTTTGCCTACTAACATTGTTCTCAAGTAAATATGCCCTTTTTTATATCATATCAAATGCTTTACAGATAAGAGCAATCATCTCAAGGTCGTGACTGAAGAACTAACTATAAGTCTTCCTTTTCTAGATACCTACCTAGCAAAATTCAAGACACATTTATTGCATATGTCACAGTATCTGTAATGGCTTTTATTCTAGGTGGCACAGACTGCATAGACTTTAATCCATGGAGACCATGAGTAGATTTCCTAGTTACAAACACATGCATTGAAATCTTTTCCCTCTATTGTTAACATTAGGTGTATTAAAGCATATAACAATAATACCTGTTAACTAAGCAAACATGACTATAACTGCAATGTTGAGGTAGCATTTCGAGTAATATACTTTCATATTCCTTGCCATCCAAAAAGGTTAAAACTGTTCAGCAATTCTTAAACAGCTTCCACTATTTCATCCAAGACTGTAGGAAAGGGGGAAAAAAGGCAAGTTTTAAAAAACTATCTTTATTTTTTTGTCTTACATTTAAACAGGGATGTAGTTCATTTTTAGACATCCAGCCAATGTTTACTTCATTAGTTTAGACAAGAAAAAAAAGGATATAAATGCAGATCATATTGGCATAACCTGAACATATCCACATCAGTACTGACCACTTTGCTTTGCTAGAAGAAAACCTTCTTCAGCATTAAAATCAAGCACTTAAAAAAAAAAAATGCTGAAAAGCAAGTGCCTAGATACTGGTCGTTTCAGCAAATAAACAGCTTATATATATTCAAATATTTTAAGTCCACAATATACACACTTTCTTGTTATGTGTATGGACTTCAGACCATACAAACAATGTACAGGTCAAAAACCTCCGAGAATAAAACTAATCAGGTATGTGAGAAATATACTTAACCACATGTACTTATAAATCTTACAAAGCAACAAAGTTGGTCAAGTTCTACAAAGGAGGATGTGTTTTCATACGAGAACAGTCAAGTAACCTACCTTTCAGCTCAAATAAAAACAAAGAAGCAACTTCCATGAGTTTGAGATAATCAGTAACACAAACTGGTGGAGTAGAATCTTATGACCTGTTATATGGTATGTATTTGTAGGCCAAGTTCACTTTTTTAAAACAAAAACTTAAGATCATGAACAGTAATAATGACAAAGATCAAAGTATACATATGAGCACATAATCCAAACAACAAAACACACTTTTGGCTGTTAAGGAAAAATAAATTACAAAATACAATTAAAGCCCTTGCAAATGCAATAATGAATTCAAAGGTGTGCATTTATTTTAATATATATTTTAAATGCTACCACAAAACAGATTAAAAATAAATAAGTATGCCAAAAGGGATGTATGGATAGAAAAAAATGCTAATTAGCTCTAGAAGAATTAAAAAAAAATGGACATAATCTGAATTTTGGTCAACAAATCTGTCTAGCCACTTCCATCTTTCACACCCCTTCTTCAGTAACTGACAGCTAAACGTCACAAAAGCACACCTCTGTCATTACGGCTTTAAAAGAAGCATATATTTTCTGAAGAAGAAAATATAAAATGGGCTGCCTTGCCTACAGAATTGCTGGTTTGTTTATATTGCAGGCACTTCATTGGACTGTGGGGAAGTACCTGACACATCCTTGCCATCCTATTATAGTAATGACATTACACTGAAGACAAGAAATTTCCAGGAAAATATCTCAGGAAATTTTGGGTGCTATGGGCTAGTACAGAGAGAAGGGAGAAGTCTCATTCACTTCCATTGCATTCCAAAACATTGCATGTTTTCTAAATTAAAGAGTAAAATAATTTAGAAACAGTTCTCTAACATTACATGGCACATCCACATTTTCAAGTTAAAGATGCTGTCAATCATCAGTTACCTTAGTGAACATACAGCCTTTAACACTTATTCCACTTTAACCAGATTCACATTTATTTCTTCTTTTGTAATTCATCTGTAGATCTCTTTTGAAGGTATTTCAATCTTACTAACATTACTGGAAGCACAACTTAAATCATACAAACTTCTGTATTCTTTGTACAAATACTCTTGTATTTTCTACTGTACTGCAACTCCATTGTAGGCATAACAAAAGCAGGTTTTCAAACCCTGAGGCTACTGGAAATACTTTCTGTTCATTAGTATCACCAGCATTTAAACAACTGTCAACAGTTAAATACTCCTCAGTATCTCTAGACAGTGAGTGTACCATGACACCACAGGCAGGGTTTAATGCTGATAAAATCTGACTACAGTATCACCAGTAATACTGGGACAAAAGAAAAAGAAAAATTAATGTAGGTGTCACAAAAGAAATCTGTTGTGCATCTCTCTCTTCTGCATTTTGAAGGAAACTGCTTTTGATGTGCTGCTATGAACTCAAATAACAGATTTATGACATCTGTCTTCAGCTAAGACACTAGCTAGTACTTCCTAGGACAGGAGAAATACTTTTCAAATTTAGTTTTGCTGAAGATACTGTTCATTTGTACCATTTCACTGGTCCATTTGTGGATGGTCAAAGCAGCACTCATATTTGACAAAACCTTGAAGCTTTCAGAATAGATGAATAAAAAGATGGATGCAGGAGAACCAAATCAAAGCACACAGGCATGACATTATTTCTAAGGGAGTCCTTGGAAAACATGTGGTCATTACAGAGGGGTGGGGGGGTTGTTTGGTTCTGGTTTTGTTTTGGATTTTGGGGGTTGTTTTCAAGATCACAAGACAGCAGTTGAACAAATGAGCAATTTCCCACGTTCTGCTTGGTTCCAGTCATTTGTGGCATTGAATGGTTTTCCTTTTCTTCCGCTTGAAAAAACAGCAGCACCTGCAAGTGTGACATGAATTACATATGATATAAAAAGAAATCACAAACCTAAACTGTTTACCATATTTGTCTCACTTGAAGTATGTAGTTCAGGTATAGCCAGCACCACAAGGAACACATTAAGCTCTACTGCAGGGGATTGATTTATTAGTGAAAGAAACTGAAGTAGAGATATTTTTGACACATTTCACCTTTTTGGGGGAAAAAGTATCAAACAAAAAAAGCTATAATAAAAATAGCTATTAAGTTTAGAGTATTGTGTAAGGGTATCAAAAGCATGGGCATTATAGGCTGGCTCAAAAATGTATTTGTAAGAATAAGGAATGTTCCATTACCTGAGTATTCTTTCACATTAACTGGCAATATGTCAAATAGAAGTTTGAGCTTAAGATTGCATCACTTGAACTGTGCACTCAAGATACTACTGTTGCTAATACAAGAAAACAGTTTGAGCTTCCTTTGTCAACCAGAACTTGGAAAATTCCCCAAGGCTATTCCCCAAAATATTTTAGAAGAAAATGTTCACGAACAATATAAATAATGTTTTGATTCAGTGCTGTGATAATATTACTAGTGAAAGATCACAGCTTTAAGTATATTGAAGTATACTGACATTCTTTCTTCTGCTTTAGTGCATACTACATGAAGGAAACTAAAATTGACAAATACTGCGAATTTCATTTAGCAAATAAAGACAATCTGAAAGTAACTGAAAAAACACTACAAAAGGAAAAAGAATTGGAGGGAGTTAGAGATAAGTAATACAGAGGAGGACTCCAGAAGTCCAGGAAGTATTTTTGAAAACAAATTAAAGAGGAAAGCAACAAATACACACAGAAACCTTTTTCATTTGCATGTAAAGTTAGCCTTATTATAAGCAACTCCCAGCTCCTGATCACCACCTTTAAAAAAATAAAAAAGCTTCCATTTAGTAAAGTATTCATAATTTGCAATCAGAAGTGAACATGCAAGCTGTCTACATTAACAGAGCTTGCCTCATGGAGTTCTGCAGTTTGGTTATTGAATTCTCACTTGCAGTGCTATATACTAAAGAGTCTTTCTTAAACTGTGAAGTACAGCGGAAGTGAAAATATAAACATACTGCATCAATAGCCTATCAGTAAGTCCTTAAGTTCACTAAGCATTTTATGCCACTAAAATTCAAAAGGAAACCTGCTGATTTAGTTTGGACTACAGGAATTGGGGAAAACATTTGAAAACCAGGGAGAATAAGGGTTTAAAAGTAAGGTTCTACAGGGTGAGAGAACAAAATCCAAAGTAAGGGGAGACAGAAGTTACCTCCTCCAAATATCCAAGGGCACCCTGTCACTCAGTCACTGAAAAAGTAGCAGTGGGCAGAGACAGACCAGAGCTGCTCTGAGAGTTACATAACTTTCAGTAGAAAAAAACATTGGTTATTGACAGAGAGGAAGCCCAAAATTAAAATTCAGCAGGGAAAACTACATATATAAATATTTTTACAGCTAACAGAAATATCATACTGTATTTATTAACTTTAAAGTACTTCTAAAAGAAACATAGTTGTTTTTGAAGGCTAGTAGCCACCAACTGCAACTGAAATTCCCCCATAACTAGTAACCCTTTTTCTTAGCATCAACCACTAATATCCATTATCACTTAAGCTTTGAATTTATATGCAGATGTATGGAGTCCAGCTTAGTTTAATCCTTCTTTCACCCCAACCTTTTCGCAAGTATTTTATATATGTATACACAACAAATATCATATCAAAACAAAGCATTTTAGTGTTCCTTCCCTTTCAGTGTGAACTATCCTATGATCCTATAAATCAGGAAATCCTAACCTGGACTGTGATGGTAAATCACTTTTGTACCTGTTTCAGATTAGGAGACCTCAGAGTAAGCTTACAGAAAAATTTTGTCTCGACTCACAGTTTTAGTATATACAGAACACAGGTTACATAAGTAACTGTAGGAAGATGGAATTGTGGCAGACAATTTATATTCTAGAAAAACAATCTAGAACTTTAACTCTTCACTGTTTAACTATATTTTGCTTATATGGAGCATGTCTCAAGTAACAGCAGATCACACTTCTTAAATGTTTAGAACTGCTTGGATCCTCTGTGTAATTCAAGGACACTTTAGGTTTTCTTGCTTTCCTTCCCAGAAAATTTTAACCCATACTTGCTACAAATCTCATACTGTTCTTTATTCCTTCTTCATAGCCTATTTAGTTTGCTACTTCTCTGTCAACCAGAGAAGGGCATCATGCAATGGGGAATTTAAGAGTTCTATCTTTAACCAACATAAAGCATTGCTTTTTTAATCTCCTGGTCTTCTGGAGTTTGCATAATAGTATTACAAACAGTATAATTTCTATTAACAGGTTTGTTGTTTGTTTGTTTGTTTTAAGTTATAGGAACTTTTCAACTGTATTCTAGTTCAGGGAATTTCACAAAATGCTGAAGACTTATTTGTGGGAAAATAAATCCCTTATTAATATATATCTAAAAAGTGTTAAAGGAATGCAAATTCCATAGAGCATTGTAAACCACAGGACTGGCTTGGAAACTTACTGAAATGTATATTTATCAGCCTCGAAGTGCTAGACATGTCAAACCTTCCAAGGCCAAACAGATGTCATTTTGAAATATATGCACATGGGAGTAAGACAGGTCAGACAACATTGTCTGATAATAAATTTTATGAAAGAAACCTAACCCTGAGATTAGAGATCCATAGTGCATAATCTCTTGAAGAGTATAATTTATAACAGATATGCAGACATGTTCCTAAGAATACTGTCACTAGAGGGTGTCATTATCACTTTTATATATATATTATACTGCTTGAAGCCATATTTAAAGCTACAGATATGGGCATTATTAATGAGTATTAAACCACAAATTTACCATATTATTCAATACGCATGCAAAATGCATAAGAATAGATATGCTTTGAAAATTTCTGATTTTAGGAAAGGAACTTTCTTTCTTTTTAAAGAAAGCATTTAATGACTGCTAACCTTTCTCTGTAGAGTATAAAACTTTTCCATAGCAGGCAGTATAATACCGATTTATGAAACTCAAGAAACAACTTACTTGTCCTGTACAATCTAAGTGACCTTTCAGATATTATCTAAGGTAGCAATCTCAGTATTATGGTTACAAACATTTTTGTCCTACTTAAAACATTATCATATCTTTTTTTTTTGTTAAACACCCTCTACCACTTGAGCAGTCCCTCAGCACAACATGCTAAAGCAACTTTAGTTGTCATTTGTGTTTAGATAGCTGTGTTTTGTATTTGTAATCTAGCATGTGGCAGCACTCATTGCGTAAACTGCAGGATTATTAACAGGTGTTTAAAGTGGCAAAAAAAGAATGCAAGATGCAAAAAGGACAGATCATATCATCTTCTGTTTGCCCTTCTCTATCCTCCCATGGCAGAACCTCTTGGTTATCTAAATTACACATGCTTCATAGAAGCAACTGTTCTGATGGCTAGCAAAGAGTTAAGGAAAGAACAGCTAATTGCTCAGTGATACCTGAAAGACCCATCTGTAGCAGATAAGATCTACAAGTGCCAGGACAGAACAGTGATCAGGTTAGTTTTCTCCCTGCTTTACAATTCCAGTAAGTAACAACTGAAATAGGGCTGAAAGCTGCTTTTCTAAACAAACAAAAAAACCACAAAACACCACCCCCCCAAACAAAACAAAACAAAACCAAACCACCAAAAAAACCAAAACCTAACACCCACTGCTAAGTCATGCTTGCTGCACGTGCTTGCTGCACAGCAATACCTGAGGAGCATGAAGATGACAAGGCATAAGATTTAGAATATATACTGCATGTTTGATATATATATTTATGTACTCACAATGGAAGTGTTGGATGAATGTCCCAAAACAATAAAATGCTTACTGAAAAAAATCCTTACTCTCTCTGATTTACAGAATCCCACTGAAATTGTAACAGGAGATCTAATATTCAGCTAAAAAATATTTGTGTTCATAGTTAAAATCAGACATAAGGCACTCTTTCTTCAATCTTTTAAAAAAAGATATGGTCATGCTAAGCTTCTAAAACTTGTAAACACCTAGAACAGAGTGAAGTGTTTCTAAAAATTATTCAAGTCTGTTTCCTCAGAGTATGAGGAAATATTAAAAGAGAAGATATCAGCAAGTGAGGTTAACTGTTGATATTTTCAGATGGAGAAAAGATTATGAAAGAGGCACAAAGTGAGAGTCTTTGATAAAACAATGTCTCCTTAAAAACAAAAATGTCTGTATCACTGAATTCTTGCCAGACTAATAAAAATACAGTACTCTGCAAAGATGGCAGATAAAGAACCGGTCTCAGTGCTAATGCACAAGTGTGGCACAACAGACACTTCCATTCACAATTTTTAACTACACAGGAACATAAATCTCATACCAAAACCAGAACCTGTAGAATAATCACTTCAAGAAAAAAAATTGTACTTTGAGAAATTTCCCCTTATCTAAAACTTAGGAAAATGGGTCCTACAAAAATTACTAGTATTAAAGAATGTTTACTGGATTTTTCTGCTACTAATGTATCCTTCATACTTCACTGCCTCTATTTTACGATAAACTAGATCCATACCCTTGTAAAATCCTATTCCAACCGTGATTATAAAAGAAAACATGTTGAAAGTTATAACACCTTCAGCTATCAAGAATATTTTTCTGTACTATTTTGCAAATCTGACTTTACTACTCAAATATATACACATTAGTTGTCCATCCCACATTAACAGACCTTGATATTTTCCCTTTTCATTACACTGTAACTTTAAGGAACCCTGAAGTTATGTTTTAGTAATTAGTTAGCAGGTTGTCAAAGACTAAGACTCTGGTAAATACTATGTTTACAGACATAACAGGCAAAGTTCAAGTATTTGCTAGCATTTATTACTTGTTCATATAAGTGAGTTATTTTCTAGATGTTAAAATACTAGCTGAATGCTACAACATCCGAAAAGAATATTTTCCTCTCTAAAACAGGATAGCAAGTAAGAAAAAAAATTCTACTACCCACTGAAAAGGATTATATAAAGTACACCACAGGCTACACAACTTAGAAGCAAGCAAGATTTGAAGCAGGCAAAATAGCTCCTGAAGGTGGCTGTTTGTAAAAACAGTTAGTTGTTTCACAATATTAAAACATGTTTTGTTTTTTCCAAATGGACTTGTTGTTTTAAAGTTCTCTGAAATTAGTTTTAAACCAAAAAACAAGAACGAAGCCCCTGGGGCTATTTCTGCCTGCCTGTGCTGTAGAACTCACCACATGTTCAACACTTTCTGGCAGCTATACAGAGAGTAAGAGGAAAAAAAGAGAATCAGAATACCACACAGAGGAAGAATTTTATATCTTTCATACGTAACTTTTAGTAGTCAAAACACTATCTTAAAATAAATATTACAGAATTAGTTGAAATATAAAAAATGCATGCACTTCCCTAGTATAGAGAGATGTGTTATTGAGGGCTTAGCCTAAAAAGCACAAGCTATAGAAAGTCTATTATTTAAATATTTAAAGCCAAAATTAAGTATAGCACTATAGTTTTGGCCCTCACCAGTGGCTATTCAGTTTAGACAATATTTTTTTAATAACTACACAAGAAAAATTTTGAAGTAGCTGAGCACACAAGATCCAAAGAATATAAAAAGATGGACATACTTAGTTTCATCCGTTACTTCTACTTCTGCAGGAGCTGTGATGGGTGCATTCGAACAGCCTGCAGTTGGGTCATCTGTGTTCAGTTCTCCATTTGTTGAGCTTACTACCTGAAATCACCAGAAATACCTGAAATTATGCTAGTGTCAGACATACATGTCAATTCTTAAAGTTACAATACATCTTCAAAAATCGGTAATTTTTGTTAATTCCATAATTCTTTTTATTCTAACAATAGTATCTTCTAGGTTTTATCCCTGCACTCCTGCCTTTTTCTTTTCATATCTACTAGTGGAACTGACATCTACATGACAGACTCAAAGTGAGCAGACTGTAAGCAAAGCAATTCTGTTGATCGGGTTTGCTGATCTTCCTCGTGTCTCTTCAGAGCCTTAAGGGAAGGCACTAACCCATTTACTGACACCAATTCAGTCAGTCTTACCCTATCTCTGCTTCTTTAGCATACTTAAGCTCCTTAGTTTCCTTCTTCGTGTGGCCCAATCCAGTTGTATCTCAAAGAGTACTCACCATAAGAGGGGAAAACTAAGACATTTTCTAGACCTAAAAGTGTAGGTGGTGTTTGGTTTTCACTCTTAGAGCACGAGAACACTTACTGCCATCAAACAAACAAACAAACAAACAAATCAGTAATCTTCCCTCCCATTAATTTACTTTCAAATTCCTGTTGTAAATTCTTGAGCCACCGGGACAGTTCTGGTTCTCTGGGAATATTTGTTTTGACTTTAATCCAAATGCAACCCAATATTCTCTCTCTTGGTTCCCGTCAGCTTCCCTGCATGACAAATGGTGCTATTCCAGATGCCCCTCCCTTATTCACCTCATTGAATCTGCCAGGAAGATGGTTAACTGGCTATAGACAAGGGCATATCTGGTCAGGGCAGCTGACAGTGCTAACTGACCCATTAAAGTATCAAGAGCTCTGCTAGCTCCAAAGCAGCAAATGCTTGGCCAAGCAACATTGCACAAAAATATCTAAAAGCCTGCAGAAAACATCTGTAAAACAATCAGCTACAGGGAAGTAGATCAATAGTAGTTCATAGTTCAAGATTCTTACCAGCTGTTGCCTGAAGGTCAGAGATTAAGGTAGAAAAAAGCAGAGGGAAGGAAAGTCATCATCATAATGTTACTACTCCCCTCACCCTCCCAAGCTCTCCTCTTAATGTAGCACTTGCATCTCATCTATTTATAACTGAAGCTAATAGCCTTGCCTGTTGAGGTTTGCTTTGTGGTTCCTATTGTAACTAAGTACAGAGCTTCAGAAGTTTGCTGAACTTAAGCCATTTTCCATGCCATGTGCCTACATCAGGCTGAGTTTTCTTATTTTTCAAGTTTCACTAAAATAGGAACCAATGCCAAAAAAACCCTGGAGCCCAATAACAAAACAAAAGGAAAGGTGTCTGAAATTGCAAGAATCCAATTAGTTAAATTTTGGTCAATATAACTGAAGGAATTTATTTCTGTGATGACAGGTAAGTCAGTGGAGTTTCAACCAGGTGGCTTAAGCTTTGTTTCATATCATTGGGGATAGCAGAAGCACTAAACATTCAATGACAGAAATAGGTAGGAATCATACTTTAACAAATCATAAAGACAGTGGGTCAGGCATCTTAAACTGAACACCCTGGATTAGATTTTTTTTTTCTTTTTGTTACAAGTATCTTAATATTTGTGGTCATCATTGTCCATATTTACTGGTAAGGGGAAATAGTATGATCCCAACCATCTCACCAGGTATCTTACTGTGAAGATAATTTCATTGCTTCTTGTGAAATAATCCAGTTGTAACAGTGATAAAGAGCAGAAACAGGCGGTGTTTGCATGGGAAGTACTTGCTAAATAAGACAGGATCATTCATGAAAATGCAAGGGTAAAAAAATTTGCCTAAGTTGTCCACCAAATGAGCTTTGGATCCAAAGGATGCAAATCATAACTACATAACTAATCACAGCTACAGCCTGCACTAGTCCATATAAAGCAATGCCACCCAATTAAGATTGTAGTCAAGCTCGCCTGCAGTCTTAATCATTCAGGATTTCTGCTCAATGTTCTAGACTTAAAATGAACTTCTCTGAAGAGATCCTCAAACCTGTGCTCAAGGTTTAGTAACATAGGTTGATCAGAAACAGAAGCCTTTGCCGTCAGGGTAGGGTACATCAAGAAACAAGACAGGTATATACCCCTCTCTGGATTGGAAGCAAGCCCATACACCTTAGCATTCCTGACTGTTGTAAAGAACAGGTGACACTTTGCACAGGTATTTGCAAGAACTCCTGTTTTCTTCTCTTTTCCTACAAAAAGCAAATGAAAATATTTATGACTTTTACTCAAATATCAACACATTGTCCAGTTCTAGCATCTATGGAGCTTTCACATGGCATTCTCCTTCATGCTTCTTTCCCAGGAGTGCCTGTTCAATGATTCACCTCTATCTTCTTGGACAGCAGGTTCAAAAAAAAAAAAAGGGATCAAACTCAAGCATGTACACATGCTTCATTTGAACTGGAAAACATAGAATCATAAAATGGTTTGGGTTGGAAGAGACCTTAAAGATCAACTAGTTCCAATCCCCCTGGCTATGGGCAGGGACACCTTCCACTAGACCAGGTTGCTCAAAGCCCCATCCAACCTGGCCTTGAACACTTCCAGGGATGGGGCATCCACAACTTCCCTAGGCAACCTGTTCCAGTGCCTCACCACCCTCATGGAAGTAGATATCTAAAAATCCTTCCTATATTAATAATCTAGTTATGAATATTATTTTTCAACAATAGGTTGGAAAAAATCCATCTTTCCCTTCTGATGTATAAAAAAGTCAGGAGAAAGTGAAAACATTTTGACAGGAACAAAACTGTATCTAAGCACATTTTTAACACCACTAGAGAAAGTCTATTTTGGAAAGGCAGGCAGATCAGCAAAAAAAGGTTTGCTACTCTGGTTCGAGATTCAGGGTTCCTATCAGCCTTTGTCAACAACTCTCTTCTGGTTTCTTTGGAACCTCTTCTGGCAATAGTTAAAAGAACACCTGCAAGATTTGAGCAAGTCATAAAAACAAAAACCCTCCTGTTTTATGACAGGTTTGCGTTGTTTTGTTTTAAATCACAGTTAGTCATACTAATCTAAGCTGACTTTAGCTTTAAAGGAGCAATAACCATCTTCTGCTTGGGCCAATGCACTGCCATATGGTAACAAAGAACAAAGCTTATTTCACGGTTTCCCAACACATTTATATGCTTATTAAAAAGGAAGCAGAGAAGCTGTAACAACCTGTTCAGGGATTCTTTTATTGAAATTCTTCAAACTGACTTCAAAACTGAATAATATTTTTTGACAGTGGTTTCCTTCAGTGGAAGAAGTCTTTATTTTGAAGACAGCATTTGTCCTAAGGTGCTTTTTTATTAATTTAAGAAAGTTTCTGTAAGGAACTTTAACACAAACTTTGTAGAAACCTTCGCAGCAGATAGCAGAAGATTATCCTGCCTCGCTGTGGTTGATCTCTACCAAAGAGATAGAGATCAACGAGAAAGAGACCTCAGTCCTTCCCATATACATACAGCAGACACATCCACCAAATACACAACCAAATACACAACCAAATACAACCAAGTATAACTGCCTGTTGCATGGCTTAGTTTAGATGGTAGGAAAATGAACTTCACGCTTCCGGGAAGAGTTGTGACCTCTGAAAGCATAAGTGAACCAAAGGGTATTGGTACTCTGAAAAACAGCATCAGTCATGCTTCTCCAGAATCACAAATGCCCTGAGTTTCACTGTAGTCTACTACTGCTGAAAACAGCTCTAGGAATGGTCTCAGTAAGATGAAGAACCAACAATTAATACACCTGCAACAGAGCAAAATATATACCTTAAAAAAAAAAAAATAACAAAGACTCATTTAAAGGAGCGCAAGAGATAGGCAGGAGTGCTTCAGTTCCAGTATCAGTAAGGCTACAACTGTATGATCTTACAATCATAAGTTCCGTACCTTGATGAAATAACCTACAGCACCAGAAGTTAATTCCCTGTGACATCAGTAAAATATTTTGCAATCTTACCAAAAATTGCATTTGGTAAAAGACCGATAATGCAGGGTAAATGAAGCAGTGTTAACACTTGTACAGTCCTGATCCTGGAGCATATGGGCTTAAGGTAGACCAACCATTAGACTTTTCTCTCTCAGACTACATGCCAATCATCTCAAAAATCAGCACAACTTACACAGAAAGATATGGGAATATAACAAAATTGAACAAGAATCAGTCACCTGGAAGACAGCATATGCACTGAAGTTGGGGTACACCAAATGCTGTAGCGAGCAAGTACCACAAATATGGCACAAAGAAGATTCATCATAGTGGATCCACATAAAAAGCTAAAATTTTATGAGAGAGAAGAACCAATACACAAAACCAATAGTACTTAAAGAGAAACTTTTCATTTCATTTCTCTATGACTGCAGTTGAACTGGATTTCCTCAGTAGCCTGATGAAAGATGGGAGGCACAATTCATTTCTTAATAGATTTGGATACAACTGTAGTGAAAAAATGTGGATATTCAAGTTATGTTTTTGCGCCTAAAAATTCTGTTAACAAGAAGTACATGAACATTTTTCCATGAATAGTCACAGAATTAGGTTTCTGAAAACTAATATTTTAAACTAAATTTCAAATTAGAAGTGTTTCAATGTTGAAGATTAACTTAAGCTACTCACCTATATACACGTTGGGGATTAACCACTAAACTGAAAATCTAAAACAACGTGAAGCATTTTGATAACAGGTCTTATCTTGGTTTAAATTTAGTTCCTTCAAATTTAATCGGTTCTTTAAAAGTTTAATTTGAAGAGCACATAAAGAAGCATATGCATCACATTGGCTGTTTCTTGCTACCCTCTAAGCCATAAGGCAAACAAACTTAAAATATTAGACCCACTACCTAATAATGAGATATATTAATTGTGGATCAGATTAGTCTCTTAGATATATGGTCCTTTAGAAGCTTGATAAGGGCCAGTTATAATAAAACCAAGTTAAGCCTGAATACCAATATCCTAAATGGTAACAATAAATCTTCAGGCTAGCCCCACGCTTTGCTTTGGATTGGTATGTAAACTAATCTTTTACTTGCTATGTTCAAAAATCAGTCAGAAAGTCTCTCATAAAACAAATTTTGCTCATTTTCCTGCTTATAATCACAACAAGGAATTGCAGAAATTTGAAAGACACATAGAAAATAATCCTTCATTTCATAACCAATCTCTAGTAACTGAATTCTCCACTCTTCAAAATATAAAGCCAGCCTTCATGCCTAAGCAATTTTTTAGTGATACTACAGAATGCTGTATTTTACTTTCAAAAAGCTTCCACTTAAAAGAATAGAAAAAATTCACACTATCTTTTTAATTCACAAAAGCTTATGGAAATTGATTTGTTTCATCTAACACATTGCTATCTTGACTTCTTGATGGAGAGTTGTCTTGCAACTCAAAACTACTTATATCAAATATCTAACCTTTCAAGCAGTTCCTAAGCACCTTTCAAGACCTATGGCACTTCACTGGGAACTCTTTAAACCTGATCTTTTAATGTAACCTGCTTTTAAAGAATTTCCAAATGGGAAAACAGAAAGAGAATGGATAAGAGGAAGGAGACTAGCTAGCAAGTGATAAAAAAACCTAATGAACAGATTAGTACAGTCTTTATGAGTTCATAACCAGTTTGCAGTTCATGCACAGAAGGAAACAATTCAGTGTTGTACAGCTGACATTTTTGGAACTGAGGCAAACATAAAAATAAAGACACAGGAAGTTGCTGAATGAATTGCTGGAAGTACAAGTTACTCTCATTAATAAGGCTACACAAACTAGAAAGATGGACTGCCACACTACAGCTTTTTTTATCTTATTAAAAATAGAGATAAGCGGAAGAAGGGATGTGAACTGTTTCTAGACCTCTTCCCTTTACAACTCAATTTACTAATAGTATTAGAACTTAAAACATGAACTGATGCTACAAAGTAAAATTAGACATGATTAAGCACATTGGTATATTTCTAACATGGGCATAGAGAGTCTGGGATAACTTAAATAAATACAAAACCCAGAATGATTACTATTAGTGAACAGACCATTTAGGACCTGAATGTTTCCCACTTGAACATCATTATTAAGAGCATAAAAATATATACTAACATACAAATACACACATACCAACATTCAGCTCACTTGAATTTAATATGTCACAGTGAAGAATCACTAACACATTTTAAGTCTTCTACAAAAAGGATCTCAGAGATGACATCAGCAGTAGTATTACAGAAGCCTAATAGCAGTGACATAAAAAACATTCCACTGTCACTTTAAAATAAAATTATCTGCCAGATTTTCATATCTTGCAGAAAAACGGATAATTCAGCATAAAACTGATCTCAAAGATGAGCAATGACTTGCTAATGTCACAGAAAAAATAAATACACTTATGTTTCATACCTCAGACTCAACTCTCCCTTAAGCAATTATCTGTAGCACTTTCAGAACTTGTCTCCTTGGGAGCAATTAGGAATCCAGCTAACCTATCTAGCTAATCATCCAACTTAATAGCATGATTCAGTTAGTATCACTACAACAAAGGGGTATTTGACAACAGTCAAGGGCTCAAACTTCAAAACAAAACTGAAGATACTATGTAGTTTTACAAGTGTTTTTAATGAGGAAGCATGACCACTCCACATTAAAAAGCAACCCAATTAAGCTGGCTTGAAAATACCCTTCGGTACAACACTTGATCTTCAAAGACACAGACCAAATGGCTGCAGTTTTCCACACTGCTCTTTTTACAAGACAACTGTTTAGTTTCAACTGATCTAAGTGATCTGAGCTCAGAATGCCTATATCCTTTGGGGAAAAAAAAAAAAAAAAAAAAAAACAAGGAAGAACATTATATTAACAGAAAGGAGTACTACTGGCATCTCCTAGAAAATGTTCTCCCTGCCACCAAAGGGTATGTAACACATATTACAATGGAATGAAATCTCTTGCAGTTGTTACATTTTACCTCAGAAAGAATAAAAAGTTACTTAAGTGCTGCGATAGCCAAGAGAGTGATACTACATACAATTTGAAAGTTCTACTAACTGGAATTTAACAAGTTAAATACGTATTTTTCTAACCTAAAAAATAAAATTAAAAAAAATAAGAAATATAATGATTTGAGGAGATACAATTTCAAATCCAATTTTGATTCCACATTACCATACTGTTCTTAAAGGGTAAATGACTACTTTTAAAACTGATGTTATTGAGAGAATTTTTGCAATTCAAGTTAAATATACAGGTAAAGTTTTTAAAATATTTGTTATTGAGAAGCATAGAACAATTTTTAAACTTCTCCTGATACACAGTGATAATTATCATCTACTAGTTTTTCTTACATGACACGACAGTAGTTTCTAAAGGAGCAAAATTTAGAGAATGTTAAGTTTGAATTGAGTTTCAAAGCATTTAAAGAAGAAACATAATTATCACACTGGTGATACTACAGCACTGTTTCCTCTACCCTGGACTTCTCATTCTTTCTTCAGGCATTGACAAATTTTTTCCAAAACAAAACTTCAAAAGAAATATATGTAACTTAGATTGTCAGAATCAAAAATGCAGCAGACAAAAAAAATATCTTCCCCCCCCAGATAACACTTTACAAAGCTAAATTATTTTCATTTTAGACTGAAAACTCAAAACCTCATATAGACTTTGCAGCTGGCATTTTGAATCCTTCTGTATTAAATTTAGATTTTTTATGTGTTTTCCCAATGATCTTGCCACTAAATATATTCACCAAAAAGTGAACACTGAAAAGTAAAATTAAGAGCAAATCAGGAAAAAAAGCTCCTTGAAGATGAAATAAACTAATAATAAAGGAAAAATTGTTGGGTTCTACTCATTTTTCTACTGATAAGTGTGAAGTACTGCCCTGGGAAACATTCCTTTAGTCAACTATTGTTTGAACAAAAGTAGTAAAGTTTAAGCAAAAATCACTACTTAACACTTTCATTTGAAGTTTGCTTAAGGAACATAAACCATGACTTGAACAACACTGAATTCAGTCAATACTGGTTTAGTTGCTAATACAACTAAATAACACATCAAAAGTCTAAACTTCAGTTGTTTGCACTGATGTTAAGTGTATTATTCCCTCAAAAAGAGAGAGAGTTTCATTGTTTTAGGCTTTCACTAAGAAACATGTAGCAGAAATTCCACATACAAGAAGATCTGCACCTGTTTTAATTTCAGTTGGGCAACTGTGAAGTAGGGATTAATAGGAATATTCTGAACATTACTGGAAAGTGAACTTAATGTGAAAACAGGAATCATGTGAGGCACTACAGGAAACTAGTATTATGTAATGCAAAATGACAGATCACGCAAAGCAGAATATACCTGTACTGAGCCACCATGTCTGTCAGCTGCTAGGTGAGCCCTCAAATGATGTGGATTGGCTTGCTGTGAGTCCCAAGCTGCCCTATGGTCTGTTGACTATCATTTTTGAATGCATTAGGAATATATGCAAAAAAAGAAATAAAAATTCCAAAAATGAACAATTCATTCTTTAATTATTACATATTATTTTTTAAAAGCACAGAAGCACTACATACTCAATTACTATATAGGTTGTACATCAATGTTATCTGCGTACTTACATATGCCTACACATACATTTTCATAGAGAAGTAAAGTAGCTAAAACTCAAAATTCCTAGTAAGAAACAAAGCCCACCAACACAACCCTGTAACTTAGCTTAGGTAAATGGACACAGATCTAAATTCCTGAAGTTTTTACCACCTTGGTAATTATCCTGGTTTAAAAAACAAAAGTGAAAATGCTATACATACATGTTAGAACCCAAATAGATGATATAGTATATGGGGAAGAGACAGTGATTAAAAAAAGAGAACTAAAAAAAATTTAAAGAAGTATCAGCAGAGAGAAAATTCACTACTGATATAAGCTATTTTATATCATAGCATAAAACAAGCAACCTTTTAGGACATTTTAAGGTCTACAGATATAGTAATATATTAACAAGGATATACTTAAATCGAAGAAAAAACAAAGAAAACCTGGAGTGAATTTTATTTTGGAGTTCTAATAAAAGCATTAACATAGCACAGATCATTAGACAAAAGACAAAGTAATGCTGATAATATTATATGAGCAGTTTACCTGACTTTTGGATTGTTGCATTTTATCTCTGTGCTGATATGCTTCTCTGTTTGAAGACAGTGCAGGGTCTGAATGTATTGAACCCACTGAAGTAGGCTACAAATACAAATAATATGTAGCAACTGGTAAAAAAAATAAATTTCTAAGTCTTGCCAGGAGTTATTGGTCTGTAATAGAAACTAATCTTTAAATCTGACAGTTTCCCATAACCCAAAATCATCAAATTAAAGCAAAAGCTTCACTAGATATTTACTAATATCAAAGAGAAAAAAAGGCAAACCAAGACTTACACAATTTAATGAACTAGCAATTCTAAGTATTATGAGACACTAATTTTCTGAAAGACTTCAGGCTGATACTTTCTGCAGTTAGCAGTTAGGACATTCTGATGAAAGCCTGAAGAAATGCTTAAAGTAATTTTTAATGCTAAACACCGAAAAAAGATTTAGCAATAAAATACTATGATTCTTTCAGAGAGTGACATATAGAACTTAAGGGTAAAATGTATAATTTGAAATTCTGCAACACACACTATCCCTTCCCTACTTATTAAAAAGAAGCAATGAAAAATTTGAGGTGCTGAAAAATTCATCTTCTACCCTTTCTTTAAAGAACATAAACACAGTATTTTCTGTAACTTTAGATGCACTGTGATGGAAACTGATATTCTGCATCATATTTCATTAGAATAATGCATATAGACAGTTTCTTCATAACAAACTTAAATATCTGGAGTATAACTCAGACGCAGGGAAGTGATTGCTCTACATTTTAAAAATACTGGGAGTAAGAAAGTCCCCAAAGCAAGAAAATACATGCAATAATGACGATCACCTGCAAAGTTTTAAACGCCTTCTTCAACTCCAAACCCAGTCTGTATTCTTACAACCTCATTTTGGATTGAACAGAGATTTACTTTGATATTAAGAGTACATGTTTGGAAAGAGACTCAGTATGAAATATCTCAAGCCAAAAGGTAATGTTTGAAAATGCATCTGAAAATTGGTTTGTAATAGCAGCTGTTCACAACAAATAGCAGCCGTAAGATGCACATGTATTCTGAAACTAACAGTGGGTCAAAACTGATCACACAAAAAACCCCAGTGTATTACTAATAACTTAATTGTACTCACCAACTGTTTGCCAAGCCAGTCATATTCATAATCAAACATATAGCCTTTCCGATCAAGTAAGTCTGTGAAAAGCTTTCTTAAGTAGTCATAGTCCGGCTTTTCAAAAAAATCTAGGCTTCTTACATAATGTAGGTATGTAGCCATTTCCTCTGTATAAATAAGAAATATACATAATTGCCTACTTGTTTTATTGGCACTCAAAAACCAGCACTTATTACATATTAAAGCATTCTACCTCTTCACCATAAAACCTGAGCAGTTGTTCACAATGAATCTGTAAATTACCAGGAAGAAAAGTTACTTAATAGTAATAAAATCCTTCAAGATATACTGCTATATTCTAAACATATTCTACCACGTCACCCCCCATTAATTTTCCCTTTACATTACCTATCGAGATCTTCCATCCAACCTTCCAATCCTGATGCAGTGTGCCAAAAAAGTGGGGAGATAAATGCCTCTACTTCTCAATTTTTATTTTTGTTTTTTCAATTAATTGTACAAAGACAGGCCTAAGGAAAGGTAAAGAATGGGGTATTATGAATGTACAAGGCGGAGTATGTCTCAAAGAACACCTGTTACCGGATCGTAACCTTCCTTCCTTTAAGAGAGGATCTACATGTATGTTCTAAAGTGGGCAACTCCAATTGTCCTGACAAAAAACACTTGGTATAGGCTCTGTTGAGCTGTAACTGTAGTATGACTATGGAAGGATGCAACAGCACTGAATGTTTCAGGCATCATGTTACATAAAAGTATTGAGCAGAACTGGTAAATATTCTGAGCAGAAACACTGCACAGAAGTACTAAGGTTACCTGGGCTCTTGTAGAATAACTTCTGACCAGTGTCAGTTTAATATCACTGTTTAAATACCTGATCACTGTCAACAAACAAATGGAGATTCATTTGGGAAGGCACTACATGGAAATTATAAGATTCTCCCAGTAGTGGAGACAACCAGGGAGATTTCTGAAAGGGCCTGGACCTGTAAAGATAAAAGGAAAGAGCTTTCCTAGTCATTAAAGTGTATGAAGTACAGACTGAGCACTAGCAGCCAGAAGCTTCTAGTTAAGACAAGAGTTCCAGCACAAATCTCTTGGCAGGTGAGTAAAGCATAAAGAAGTCCCATTCCTGATAATGAGTTTAAGCCATGAAAAGTTTCTGAGACAATAACTGTAAGGAACAAGCACCCTTATGGACAGAAGACTACACAAGAACCCAAGGGCTGAAAGAGAGGACCCATGAACATCTGAAGCACAAGCTCCAAATCCCACTGAGAAACTGCTCAGACACGTGACTACATTTGAAGTAACTCCTTCAGGAATCAAGTCAAATTAGGGACACGTGGAAATACAACAGTTTGAGAAAACAGCAGATGGTGAGACGAGATAAATGTTAACAAGCTTTCACAAAAGACCAAGTCCTACAAGTCCTTCCACTCCAGCAGGTCTTATAAGAAAGAACTAAAGTACTGGAAGACTGAAGAGAGCAACAACCTAACCATACTGAAATTTTGGTTCATTCAGACTGCATCCATCCACACCTTCCTGTTACAGAAAGAAAAAAAAAAAAAAAAAAAATCACACTGCAGTAGTTTGGAATAGAATACTGCAACAACTTCTTACAACCTGATGCGGACCAGGTGAAGCACTTGACCTGAGTCCTGGGACATTATTTCCAGGTGGACAGAGCTCTTGAAATCTAACTTGTTTAGGAAACTTTGTAGCTCATGAAAGAGTGGGAAACCACCCACTGGCAAGCCGTTCTGAGAAAAGCAATGACTCCTCACTCTCAAGCCAAAAAGGCTGTTCACATGGTCCCAAAGTACAAGAGAAGGCACCTCTCTATGACCAGAAATTCAGAGGACAAATAATGTTAAAAGTAGATGCCACCAGCAGTCACTGATCCTCTGAAGAGGCATGTATGTCATAAGCAGGACAACAGTATCGCTGCACACTCACCCTGACCCGCACATCTCATTCCACTAAGTCTGGAGAAGCTGACATATTATGGTACAAACAAGGTCCTGTAAGAAGACCATCTTCTGACAGAGGATGGCTGAGAAGTGCAGAGGCAGTGCTAAGACTGAGCTATGCTAAGTTAAACTCTTTCAAAGGTAGTGGGGTAGAAAGAGTGAGAAGTGAAGGTTTGAGACCACCTTGATAGTAAAAAGTCATGAAGTAGCATCATGGCAGTGCTGTCACAAATGCACAACAGGACAATGGTGCTGAAACATCATAAATTACTCAGTTCAGACAAAAATAGAGTATTAAGCACTAAGGTTTAGGCATGAGTAGGTGGAACAGTGGATAGGAAGAATTCCTTGGCACCTAAGGTGCAGCTCAGCAGATGAGCAAGAGTCGTCAGCAATACTAGCTGAGGAGATCAGTATTTGAAGAAGGTGAAGAGAAATGTCGACACATTGCTAGGGACCTCTTTAACAGTATTTTCCCAATGTAAACCAGAAACCAAAGCATGCAAGACATGTCTTTAGAGGTACGAAGGCTGGAACTCAGCCATTTAATGCAGCTGAATCTGTTACAACTGGCTGACTCCAAAAATCAAATACCACCCTCATCATGCATTTGAAGCACAAACTCCAGAGTTTAAATCCTTGTGCATATTTTATAAAAGGCTTGAAACAGCAGTAGTGTTGCACACTCAAAGACAGTACAATTCCACAGAACAGGGGATGAAAAAGATAAGTGTGACAATAACCAAGGTATCTTTCACTGATACTACAGAGTTTTCTTGCCTCATGGAACATCAGTCAGCTAGCTCAGTCCACAGGCTGACTAAAAAGAATCAAAATGATGGTGGATGTACTTCTCATTCCATTCTATGTCTCAAGTGACAAGAAGGACAGGAAAAGGTATAAATCCTTGGATATCTGACATGCAAAAACTTCCACATACAAGACTACATCTACTATGAAAATGTACATATGTACTATCAAAGCAGTTTATTTTTTGTGCCCTCCAAGGTCAAGTATCTCTTCCCTATTCCATTTTTCAGATCCAATCCTGTCAGCAAGCATGTACTTGATAAAATTTGGTGGAAACAGTCCACTAGAAATATGGAGCTACTCATGCATAATTATTTCCAGGAATTGTACCATATACATCTTAAACGAGATATTTAAAGGATTTTAGCAACTACACATAAAAATCAACATGGAAGACATGCATGCATTACTGGATGCAGATGATTTATATTCCAGAACAGTTTTTTTTCCCCCACATACAAACTTTTGTCAATTTACCAAACATATGTTCAGCCACTTGCTCCAAGTTCTGTAACAAAAGTGAATTTCACTTGATTTTATTATGTTTATTAATATACAGAAAAAAGTGAAATGAAAAACTTATGAAAAATTGATAATAGAGTAATTTTTACCACAGGGTTGGAAAGAACTTCAAAAGGTCATCTAGTATACCACCCTGTCCCATACCAAATCACTTACAGCCTTTCTGTCTGGTTTGTTTTCACAGAACTCCAGTGAAAGAAGCTCCATAGTCTCCTTGGCAATGGTAATCCCTTCATGCTCTTCACTATATTTGAAACACGGGAGTTCAAGTCTAAACTTAACCATTTTGGATTACATCCATTACTTTGTCCTCGCTGCTGTGGGTATAGCAAACTGATTCCTTTCATTTTTCTAGCAGCCAAAAGGTACTTGAGAACTTCTTTCCCTCACAATCTTGACTAAACCAACCTTCATTCCTTCAGTCTTTGGTGATCGATCTAGCAAACATGGCACATAAGCACTCACACTTCTTTGTAAGGTACCCTTATAATGGGATACATTTTCTTGAAGTACAGTCCCCAAAATTGATCATATTGCTTCAGCTGAGGCTTTACAGAATCAAGTAGAGTGGAAATAGCAAATCATGTGTCTTTCAGGCTATCCTGTTTATATAATCCAATTTAGTACAGGAGGTTTTTGTTTGTTTTTAAAGATGTAGCACCATGACACTGTTCACCTGCATTTACTTTGTGACTGACTGACTTTGAGTCATTACCTAAGGAACTTTTCCATACCCAATAATTCTTAATTTGGATTTGATCCTATCTTCATAGACTGCCTTGAATATGTTTTATTGAACTGTACCTTATATTTTTAAGACTGTATTTGTGTCAGGATGCTTTCATTCTAACCCCACTGTCCAGCTTACTAACTTCAAACTTACCATTCCCAAGTTTAATAAACATTCTCAATTATACAAGGCACTCAAAAATACTGAACAGATCCAGCAGAGATCTCTGTGGAATACCTGAAATGTTTCAAATGTGGCAACAATGTACTTAACTACTTCAAATTGTTTTACACTCTTCTTCCCATAGAAGATTCCTCTTAATTATACTTTTAAGATGACTTGTGAAGATATTTAAAAAGAACGTCGAAAGCATAAGTACTAAGATTTCATGACATAAAACATCTGCCTCCTGTCCACAAGGCCTGCTGTGGACAGGACTTCCTTTCGTAAGAGGAAATCAAATCAGATTGTCATGAGCTATTCTCAGCAAATCCATTGGTACTGTGATTACTTTGCAAGGTGTTTATTTTTATTTTGGCAAAATCGTGTCCATATCGTGGCGGTGCGTCCCCTGTCCCAAGCTGATTAGTCCAACTTTTAAAAGTGTCATATTTGCTTCTCTCTAATTTTCCAATACCTCATTGATTCTCTGTGCACTTAAGGAGAAAAAGAAGTCACACCTGAAACTAATTGCAAGTTATGTTAAATATTATTTCAAGCTGCTCCTCATGCAGCTTGTTTTAAAAAGTGATAGGATATCAGATTTGAGCTGAAAAGGCTCGCAAAACTTTATGTGTGAAGATAGAGGTGTAGACTAGTTGATAACTGTAAGAATATGTATCAATTTTTTTTAATGTTTCCTTTAGAAGAATCTGTCTTTGAGGAACACCAGCACTAGCTTACTGCTCTTTCAAAGGATAATTCTTGCATCTATTAGCATAGTACATAATAGATGTATTTGGAAGCATTATTTTATTTATTTTTTAAACCAGATATTAAACAACTATCTATAACAGTTTCATTTTCTAACTCAATACATAACATTTTTATTAACAGTAGACATCACCTGGGAAGTTTTCACACAGCACTTCTATGGGGGTTGCTCGTTTTGTGTCTCCAATTTTCTGGTAACGTTCTTTTAATGCATCAGCCTATGACACAAAAACAAAACAAGCTTCTTAAGTTATACAGTTTGCAGACAAACTTTGAAAAAGAAAAAGATTATGGCAAGAAAAGCTGATGATCTGAAAATAGGATAAAGACATGAAAAATCACTACCTTTAAACCTTGCCACGGAAGGCTTCCTCTTAGAAAATACATAAACATGTGACCTAAAGCTTCCAAATCATCTCGTCTACTTTGCTCTGAAACAAAATTGAAATATTATTAGAACATTTAATCTGCATAATTTTACGTTATATTTAAAAGATTAGCTTCCAAATTATGGAAAAAATAATTCTGAGGTATAAAGTAATTGAAATCAAAGTGAGCACGTGGGGGGCTTCTTGTGTACTATGGACTCTATTAAGAACACAGCTAAAACAAAAAAAAGCAGATGCAGACTGTAGGTATACTCATCTCAACAGTACTTTAAACAAATTATCTTGCTGTAAGAAATTGTTCTTATTTGAAAATGTATTTTGACCCTTTACATATATAATTGAATTTTAATTCTGATATTTTTTTGATCCATTAGTTGTGAACTTGAAAAAATTTAAGAAAGCTTTAATTTAACTCATTTTTCCTCTATAAATCATGGAAAAGTTGGTATGTTTCTCAGGAACCCCTTATGGAATTTCTGAGTAAGCCAAAGATGGACTGAAAGAGGCTCAGAAGTCATTATTTGATCAGAAAGCAGCATGGAGAGGCATGTACATACAGCCTGCTCTCAAGTCCAGCTGACTTAAAAGCTAAGTTACAAAAGACAATGTCTGGCATGGCTACAATTTTTCATCTGTAGTAGAGCAGTGGCAGTCCTTCAAAAAGTTTACAGAAGGTTAAAGGAAAGTAACAAGGAAAATGCAGTGCATTCAAAGTTCAAAGTTTTCAAAGTACATTCCATATTATTTTCAAATAAAATCCATTATTCTTAGGAAAGCTAAATTTAATAGAGAACAATAAAAGCCTTTAAATGACTAGTAGAAAACAGATTTTTACATTTGCACCTGTCTTCATTCTGTACTGCTGTTGAAACAACTGTTACAGAGTGTATTATGATTTGTAGTAACAGGTAGTATCTACCTCTGACTTCCTCCCTGACAGAAGGCAGAAAACCAAAATATTAATGTTGTTTCTACTCAGTATTTTCACAAAGACAAAATCATTATGCCTTGACAGCAAGAGAAATGGAGCAGAAAAGTAAATGAAAAAATGTTTTGTTAGATTTTGAACACAGGAAAGTTAAAGCCAACATGGCTTTGATCGGATCAACACAAAATATTGCTGCAAATACACTGCATCTGAAAAACAATTCTTAATCTTCATATAAAAAGAGCAATTTACTTATTACTCTGTTTTCTACCCCTATCTTCTCATCTGAACACTGAGTAAACACATACTAGCAAATGAACAAGAAAATACCAAAAAAAAGTATGGTAATTCAGAGCATGGGCTACATCTAGCGCCTTACTTCATCAGACCACACATCTGCCAGCCGTATGAGGCTCTTTCACAGTTATTTCTCCTTCACACGTTTCCATGTTTCCAATTGCCTTGCCAACACTCTTCTTGTTTGTGTCCACTCCTCCACTCTTATTGTCCACTGCTGCCACTTTTCTCAGTGAGCGCCCTCCAGACAATCTGGTCTTATTTGAATTTCTCTGCCAACCCTGCAACATCCCATTCGTTGACCATATGCTATCCTGATGCCAACCACACAGGTTAAGAAGAAAGCAGTAATAAGCAGTAGAGTTCTGTGCCTGACAGGTTTCAGTACATGAAAGAAATGTTGACTCCAGTTGCCTGGGGAAATCCTGTGCTCTTATGAGACAGGGTAGACACAGAGATCATGAGTACTTCAGAAGCACTGCTCATGACAAACATTTTGTGCATTGCAGTGTGTGGTTTATGTAAGAAAGATCAGTGGTAAGATGGTGCCAAAACATACACATATGTCACAAGTGCACAACAGATGACCCATCTATGGGCCACACTAAGGTACAGCCCACAAAAATGTACTGGAAAGTTCTATTTGGTCTTTGCTAAGGGACAATAATTCCTCTTTTGCATTAACTTCTACAGCTTATGCTGATGAAAAATTAACCTCTTCTCCTTTTAAAAAACTAAAAAAGCCTGAAGCAATTGCTCCTTCACTGAGAGTCCTTTGTATGAAAGGAGAAACTTTCAATCTTTACCCTGAAATGCTTTCTAATTAAGAGGATTTTTTTTTTTTTTAATAGCTTTGGACCATTGGGAGATATTTCTGTAGGATAGTTCTGTGGGAACTACTTTTAGGATACACCATTTGAATTCACAGTGCCCTCAAGAATCTGCTATGGGAAAGGATTTTTTTGTTTGTTTTAATTTTGGGGGAAGAAGATTTTTATTTAGAATCCATCTGAGTTCTTCACTGATCACTCTGGAGTAATTAAAAAATAGTAGTCAAATATCCTTTCCTATGGATGGAATTCTTCAAGATAAGCCTGAGAAACAGGAAACCCAAAGGTTATATTGCTATTGTTGGAAGAAGGACCTCTGAAAACTGGAAAAAAACTAGCAGTGGACCAACTGAAACACAAAAGGATTTCAAGCATCAGCAGGAGGAAGGGCTGCTGATGTACACTGATCCTAATGCATCACGATTTAATGAGATTGAGAGGATCTGTTGCCTAAAAGGTAATACGATCCTAAGATGACAAACACACAACAAACCTTTAGGGCACACAGTTTTCTCTCTCTCAAGGAGGTTACCTGAAGCTACCTAAATTAGTAAGAAACTAATACTTGATATTTAGTTCACAAAGTATAGACAAATTAATCATCTCAGTTCAAACAGATTGATTTTAATAAGAGCTAGAATCTCATTCAGCAGGCTATCTCCAGAAATTATCTTTTTTTAACATACATGGTAAAATAACCATAACACAGGTCAAAAAACAGACATTCAGTCTTCAGTAAGCATCCATTATAAACACTGCATTCCCCTCCAAAGTTTTACTGCTTGCTATAGGAATGCTGAAACAGTACAAACATACTGTCCATTTAGATCAGAAAACACAGTATTAGCTACCAGGACGATTTCACGGTTTGATACACAGACTCATTACTGTAATCACAAAGTAGATGGAAAGTGACAATCTACATATCCTGAACTGTCAGTCTATAAGGTTTAGCAAAAAAAAAAAAATTTGAAAGTTATCACCCAGAGTTTGTAGTCTTACTAAAAATGATATGATTCTGTACAACAATATAATTTGAGGCGAAAAAATAGCATCCCTTCCTGAACAAAATCATGAATCCTGAAGTTAATGATTCTGGTTCAGAAAAGTGAAGTTGTACGCCAATTTTATCATAAGCACACACTGTATGCCATACTGTTGTGTTAAGAATAATGTAGACTTTATGGAAAAAAAATACTATTTTCAGTTATACCTTTAATTATGGAAGCAAAGATTTATTTAGCTCAGTTTGTATTAGAAGCTTTGTTTCATATGATGATGGATTTGCAAGGTTAGTTTACACAGAAAAAAGTATTCATCTAAGGCAGCTACAATCCTGCCCCTGAGGTACAGTAATAATTCAGTAGGTATGAGAAGGAGACTAGTAAGTTTCCCATGGGAGTCCTAGGTCTGGAAAAGGACTTCATCCTGCACTGCTGCCTCAGTGACAAGTAAAAGTTGCTAGGACTCCTGGAACGCCATCACCACAAAGCACAGCCCCTAAATACAAAATCTCAAAATTTCCCAGTCAGAATCTACATTCTCTGGCATCCCTCTCTCTCCCTTCCTGAAAATGAAGGGGACTGAAAAAGAAGCATGGAGTAATTTTATCCCCAAAAGAAATTTCCTTATAGAAGCAAGGGCACCAGCTACATGCTGATAAGGGCTGCAGAATATTTCTGTTTCCTTCAAACAGCTATTTGAATAATGCCACATTGTTTTTCACATAGACAAAATACCTTCTATTCCATGTACAAACTCCCAGCTTGGCACAAAACTACCAGAAACCCTGGACCAAATGTCTGTTTCTGGAACAAAAGGTTCTTGAAATAACTGGCTACATGATGTTCAGTAGCTATACATCACCTTCATATATACCTCAAAAGAGTGGGCCCTGAAAATCTTGTGCAAGTTTCAAGTAAACTTATGCAAACATTTAAAGTCTTTCTATTGACTATGCACTTGTTATGACAGTTTTAAACACTAGGGATCCTAAAATATACTTTCGATCAAAGGACAACATACTTTCTTATTCATACATACTAACGTAGAACAAGTTACAGTTCAACAAATGCATACTTGAAATCAAGCTGTAAGAGAATTAAACCTGACAGACTCTCTCTTCTCTAAAAAAAGTGTTTTCAGTTGAGTCAGCTGAAACTTTGGATAGTCAAGAAGCAGTAATACATGCATTAGTTTTGCTATCAGACCATTCAATGCTGGTAAAATTACCTACAGACTAAAAATATTGCCCTAAAAAATTATCTTACTACTAGTATTTTCAGTGCTGAATATATCCTATATGCCACTGTCTCTGCAACCAAAGGGACAACAGAGCTTGAAGAGCTTTAGTGTTCTGTATATCCCACTGCACAAACTAAATAAAACACTACATTTTTAGAGGGGAATCACAGAACACACAGAAAAAACAAACGCTGCATAAAGGAGATGCTATGAAAGTAAGAGCCCCATTCATACTGTTCAGTGTTTGTTAGACCTAAGAGATCGTGAAAAATAGTTCTCTGTCACCCAAGAAATGCCTGCAAAATAATCAAGTCAAGAAGAACCACTGCTCTGAGTTTGAACTGAAGCAGGAATTATTACATGAGGTTGTGCTCCTTTGCGTGGTTTAGCAACATCACTGTAAAGATTTCAGAAATTCATTCTAAGCCTTTTCCATCTACATTTAAGAATTATCTATATATTTGAGAATCTCCTGTGAGAAGGAGACCTACTACAGTGAAGTGAGACAAGCTACCGCAAAGAGTATTAGCTTTGCCACAGCTACCTTGGCCAGAGGAGCCAGTATATACCTATCCACTCTTCCTCATGGCTTTGCATCAGCTGAGGGGTACAGGACTACCCATGATACACAAGCTGAATTTGGCAGAACTTTCATACACATTAAACAGGCTACCATTAGACAAAAATAACCTGTCCAACCAGAGATCAAAATTCTACCTAAGGAATGGAAAAGTCTCCCTTGAAGAAGGAAGTGTCATTTACTATGTTCCTGTGTTAATATCAGACATGTAATCTCCTCAAAATTCAGTTATGTTCTTCAAGTTTCAAGTAATTACCAGTTTTACATTTCAGTTTGTTTTCTTAAATGATATTGGGGGTTGGGGGTTGTCTCTTATTTAAGAAGGACTAAAAAAGCTTATTTGATTTAAATTTGGTTGTATCACCTTAAGCTGACACCAACTTGGTATACCATGCCTGAAAAATAAAGTGGATGCTTCCCTTGCTTCAGGAACTTGTGTTCTAAAAGATATGTTTAGTAAGTTCAAACCCTGCTATCAAGTTTTTAAATTGTCCTCAGTGTTAAATATTCATGACACCATCAGGAAATACTAGTATTTATGAAAAATCATTTAATCCAATCTTAAAGCTCTTCAGTTCTAATATAGCTTAACAACAATGCAGTTTCAGTCTTTACTTCGTGAAGAATAATAAACCTAGCAAACTTGACAAGATTACAATAGTTCAGTTACTTTTTACACATCCTTTTACTATGTGAATGCATACAGAATTAAGGCCAACTTCATATACAATGCATTTTTGTATGGGTAAGTGGGGTGGGAGGTCTTTCATTGTATTTAAATCACCTGGAATATGCTATTATACTGTTTTAATTAAGAGACTGCTTCTTATCAAGAATTACAAAACCCACTGACATCAGTGATGATAAGACTTGGAGTCATGACAAATTTGTCATCATTGTGGTCATAACTAGAAAATATCGTAGCACTAGTAAATACTGCTGGATTGTCCTTCCATTTTCAAACACTAAAGGAACTGTGCAAATACAGCTGGATACTGTATTTATATCTAACGTGGGGGAAAGGCCAAAATGTGTTCTAGTAGGCCCATTCTAAGATATGATTTCAATACCATTGTGGAAATAAATTTAACTGAAAAAGGAAAAGGATTCCTATTTTGCTACAACTGTAAAACAATAACATATTAGTTTAAGCTCATAACCATTACCACTAATAAATATTTTTAAAGTTAATAAATAAACCTTTTATCCATCTGACAAACTTTCAACTGTAACTACTAAACTAGTACAACTTAATGTGGTAAGAAAGTAGCACAAGTTTTCTGCTGTGTGTGTACTAAAGGAACATGTATTACTGGCACAGGTTGCCCACAGGAGTTGTGGAGTCTCCCTCCTTGAAGACATTCGAAAGCTGTCTGGACACAGTCCTGGACAACAGCTCTAGGTGGCCCTGCTTGAGCAGGGAGGTTGAACAAGACAACCTCCAGAGGTCCCTGCCAACCTCAACCATTCTGCAATTAGCAGTCCACTACTGGAATCTTTCTTTACTTGCCAAGGGTCACCAGCCACTTCTGCAATGAGGAAAGGAACCACAGTGGCCATGATGCTATGGCAAATGGGGATGCTGATACTTAAACTGTCAACTGCTGAAATACATAACCAGTATCTTCTAATTTTGAGATGTTTTCTGAGATTCAAACCAGCAGTTGAAGATGCACAAAGTAGAATGAGAGTAATATCCTGATGCTGTAAAGTATCAGTTGAAATAAGGAGAGCTTCCTCCCCCTCATTTGCCCCATCCACATGAAAACATGTGGATAGGCAGTTGAAAGCAAAGACAACTGTCAACTCTGAAGTAGTCAATATCGACCTTTGGAGGTTATTAGTCACTGACTGCAGAAGATGAACATCAGATGGCTGACATTGACTTTGGCCTTCCACTTACACCCTGAAATTACAGCCCTGTGGTAGGCATAACTGAACACTTTGTGAATCAACTCCCGAAACATGCCAGGTTTTTAGTGCGTTAGTTTTTAGATTTCAATAAACTGAAAGGTTTGTTAGCTTTAATATGTAATGCTGAAACCTATAGTTGTTTGTAATTTTCTTCATTATCCGTTTGGTCTTTCTTTCCATGACAACTACTACGAATCATCACTCTTTCCTTCTACAAGTAAGCACCACGTTCACTGGCCCACCTTTTAATCTGCTATCGCACTACAAGCTGTATGTTTTAATCTGGAACCTACAGTAAACTGCTAGACAATTCCTTGTAAAATTTACTTTCATCAATTTATTGAACACCTTGAAATTCTTAAATTTTTATCACTGTGTTCTACTTAGACAGAATAAACTATTTAGAATGAATACTAATAAACAATCTTTAAAGATACAGACTGCAAATATAGTAATTTGCATTTTTAACTCTGTAGGTTGCCTTGCAGACACGAACTATGCAAAAGTGCACATTAGTGTATCTTACAAAAGGATCACTACTCATACTATTTTATAAATATTATTTTTGTTTTTTAAAAAAAAATCTTGCTCATCAGTGAAAGGCTGAGTAGAAAACTACATGAAAACACTGACATACTTCAGGTATTGAAAAAGTTCTGGAGAAGGACAAAATGTGTTGGAATCTAAATATGGAAACCAGGCCTATTTAAGTACTTAAGTTGCAGTTCAAAACTTAGGCCCTTCTACTCCTCAGCTCTTTTGTCCATGTCAACCTGGTTCACAAATTGCTTATTTGAAGGAAGGATGCTTCCAGAATTTGTTTATATTATCAGAAATGGAAGTCTGCAAGAACAATAATAATAATAAAAAAAAAATCCCTCAAATTACCAAGACTCACCTTGCCAGCAAGATGAAGACATTTCTCACCTGTTTCATTTCATCTGTTCAACTACAACATGACAGTTAAACTTTTTTATGTTAATTAGCTTCTTTACGCATGAAAGCTTTAGTCTTAAAAAAAGAAAAGCAAACTGGGTAACTGTTTCACAGCTGCTCCGTTACATAAAAATCCACTGAATAAGCTTAGCCAAGCAAGCTGTATTCCAGGATGTTTACAGAGCCCAGAGTCTCAATTACTTTTCACAAGACTTGGTTATATTCTAGATATTAAATGTGTTTCTTTGACAACCAATATTGTTGAAATTTGTGCATTCGTGATGTGTAAGTACAAAGAATTACACCAGCGCTTCATATACTTAGCAGAAAGTATCTCAAATACCTGTTATTTACTTTAATTAATTCTATATTTTCTACAGAAGCCATTCCAAAAAACTGAAAAGATGGGCATAAGAGCCCAACCTCCTACCTTTAAAAAGGGAAGCAACTACTATTTTGTCTTATTTTCAGAACTTCCCCCTAAAAGCATGCATATAAGGAAGGTAGTCACCCTGTGAAGATGATTCCAGGATGTGGGACTGCCATTGAGATCTTAAAAGCAAGTCAGAAGGCTGCCTCCAAAATCAGGTATCAGATACAAAGGCAAGACAGCTACCCATTAAACAGCATTTTTTCCATTTCCCTTAAAATATGCAAAAGTTGTTTAAATTTAGTTTTACAGTACCCAAATACAGCTCTTATCAAGTGACTGGGATCACCTTTCAGGAATTGTCCAATTCATATTGGACCATATGCTTCTAATAATCCGGGGATCTTATATGCACTGTTCCTCTTAGAGATGGATGCATAACATAGACATAGTTACACCTGCTTTTTTCCCCCTACTTAACAGAGAAGTCTGAGGTTGTTTTAGAAATCTGTGTGGAGAAAGTGAGATCAACTCATGCCAAAATCTAGAATGAATGCCAGAATTGGTTTGCACATCATGAAATTAAATCCTTCAGCTTTGCTTGTTAAGAAACAAAGAAGCAGGATGCAGAGATGGAAGTCAGGTGAAATACAATTCAAAACTAATTTTAAATTATAAAGTAATGTTTGGCCATGTGAAATCAATACCCTTTTAAAATGTCAACATAGAAAAACATCTTCTTTTCATCATCAGTTAAATGTACCTGCTTAAGTTTTCCTCCTATCTGTTTTCAAGATTTACAGGTTTTGTTTAATTTGAAAAAGCTCCACATTCTTTAACTTGCCTGGAGATGCTGCAAATTTCCCAAGTTTGCTGTCCTGAAGTGGTGTTGAATGATGTTTTGTAAACACAGATCTACATTTGCCATGGAATGCACTAAACAGTAACAGTATATATTCTTTCTCTACATTTTCATAGAAAAGGCATATCTGAAGTCAGTTTAGTAGTCAAGAAAGTTAAGACAGGTCCTGCATCCCAATTTATTTTGAGACTAAGGCAGGTACCAAGACAAAAGCAGAAACAGGCAGAAACGCCTCATAATAATTAAGTAAAAAAATTTTTGCCTATAGAAGAGATAATTCAATTCTTTTTTTAAAAAAGCATAAAGGCTGAATGCACATGCCTAATCATTATCCTTTAAAGGAAACCTATTATGACTTTATTATAAAAAAATACATTAAATTGAACTACATTTGAGATGCTGCAGTATGTCCAAAGAAGAGCAATGAAGTTGGTGAGGGGTCTAGAGCACAACTCTTACGAGGAGTGGCTGAGGGAACTGGGGTTATTTAGCCTGGAGAAAAGGAGGCTGAGGGGAGACCTTATCGCTCTCTACACCTGTAGAGAGGTGGGTGTCGGTCTCTTTTCCCAGATAACAAGCAATAGCATAAGAGGTAATGGGCTTAAGTTGCACCAGGGGAGGTTTAGATTGGATATGAGGAAAAATTTTTTCACCGAAAGGGTTGTCAAGCACTGGACCAGCCTGCCCAGGGAAGTGGTTGAGTGACCATCCCTGGAAGTATTTGAAAGATGTGTAGATGTGGTGCTTAGGGACATGGTTTAGTGGTGGACTTGGCAGTGTTAGGTTAACAGTTGGACTCAGTGGTCTTAAAGTTCCTTTCCAACCTAAATGATTCTATGATTCTACACATTAACATCATTTCATCAGCTATGGCTGCTAACCACAAGCTACTATGGTCTGATTTGATTGATAAAGCACCTTATTACTATCTCGAAAATGTGAATGGTTTCTCATTTGCCATAGTAACATGAAGTACCTTTGAACTGTAAGTATTGTGCAACATTTTTTATGACCAATTCAAAGAGCAACCTAATTAGTGACTACCATGCAATGATGAGCAACTGGTTTATACAAATTCAAAGGTGTCAAACCTGTTTTCACTAGAAAACGTCTATATAACTGGAATAAACAAAGACCACTTTGAGTGTTCACACACCTTTTTCCAGCTAAATTTACTCATTCAGTAACTTCTCTCTATATATCCTGTCATTTCTTTAACTCATCATATTTACAACACTAGCATAACCTTTAACTACTCTGACAAAGCCTCATTAACAGTATAAGCATTAAAAAAAATAAATAAATAGCAGGAAATAAGCATCAAATATAAGCTGCTTTTATTCCAGTGCATGGATCAAAAAACTGGCAAGGTAGCATTGAAAACCTATGTTGCTGCAACCTATTCACTTTGGTATCTCTAATAAGCATGCCTACTTCCCACCCACCCCACCCCACCGTGGTATACTTCTAATGTGAAGATGTTATAATGCAAAAAGATACACCTCATCTTTCTTTTATGGATATCTAACAAAAATAACATAATTATTTGCTGAGACATGACCATGATGATTATTCCCACAAATAGTATTTCCGTAAGAGCAAACTATAATTTAGCACAGTACACGAAACTTGCAGTTCTTAATGACTACAGACTAAGAAAAATTACAACTTGAAAACAAGATTATTTCAGACAAATGACAGCTGTTGAAGTCTTGTTTCTCCACTTAAAAAGCACACGTACCTTTTCCTAAATGCGTATTTATACTCATGTATCTAGCTGTTCCTGTAAGGTTCTTGCGTTCTCGATATGGTATGTGCTTCTTTGTTTCTGGATCTATATACTCCTTTGCCAAACCAAAATCTATAATATGAATAATTTGCTGGGTTTTGTTTCCAGGTCGTCCAACCAAGAAGTTCTCCGGTTTTACATCTCTGTATATCAAGTTCTTTGAATGCACATATTCCATACGAGAAATCTTCAGTAAAAGAAAAAAACAACAGAAAGTTTAGTTTAAGCTTCAGGTTGCTACATTAAATTGTGGTAGAAGCTAAATAACTTACATTGACTTCATATTTAGAGGAAATCACCCCCTCCTATCACCTTAAAACCAAAGGGCTATTGCTCTTAACAAGGTACCTCCTAGATAAACCTAGTGAAATCTGTGCACATCCCCTAAGCAGATACACCAAATGGTGTATTGGAAACTTTCACACTGGACATTAGACATGAATCAGTATATAACAGAAGTTATCTTCTTCAAGAACAGCTGGCACGAAGTATGTTTTGTACACATTAAAACTATAACCAGAAATTCTGTCATCAAGCAGCAAAGTTCCATGTAGATTTATTGCATATTAAAGGTAAACGAGAGAACCACTGGAAGTTCACCACTATGCATACAACCTCCATTCTAGCTGGATCACTTTCTACCAAAATTTATATATTCAGAAAGGAATAGCAAGTATTAAAGAAAGATGACCTTTGGATCAGTGATAACTTGAGCATTTTAAAAAATAACTTTGTCATTTTTGGCTATAAATAAGCTGATTATGTCTATATGTTTATAGTTGCAGGCCTGTTATACAATTACAGTCGTGTTTTAAACAGCTATTTTTACCCTTCTTGGGTAAAAATATCACTACCTATTTAGGGAAGTGGAAATTCAGTATTATTAATATTTCATAAGGACTTACTTAAAACACATTGTATCAAGGTAAACATGCAAAGCCTTATTTCTCTTTCTCCTCCCACTTCTACTCACCCTCAGGTGGGAACCAAATCAGGAAATCTTCAAAAAAAGGGAAAAATTCTTCATTGAACAATTTTGTACTATTTTAGTATTTCTGAAAGGGTTTGGGGGATTTTTTTTGTTTATTTGTTTGCTTGCTTTCTTTCCAAGAATGCCCAGGAAAAATATTTATGCTATACAGTAGTCCCATCATCCAGCTGCTTTCATGGATTGAAATTATTTTTGTTTCATGAAGGTTTTTTTTTTAATTCAGTATGTCAAACTAAAATTCATGATTTCAGGTTGTGATTATGAGAACTCAGAAGACACAATGAAGCTACGTTCATGCAATGATTCTTGAAAAAACTAGAACAAAAGTAAATTAAAGTGACATATAACAGTCTTCCTGCTAAAACTGTATCACAGGCTCTTTAGAAACCACCAACACCAACTTAAAACATGCGAAGTGCAAATCCCTTAAGTGAAATAAGTATTTAATCCATTGAAGACTGACTTAGTTATTCAAATGAACACTCAAATTAACATCTATTCTACTTACCAACTGTATGGCTATCATAAGAACGGTTTTAAGAGAAAATGTCCTACCACACAAGTCAAATAAATCTTCCAGACTAGGTCCAAGTAGCTCTAGCACCATGGCATTATATTTGCCACATGGGCCAAAATAGTAAACCTGAGGTATTCCATCTGTAAAATGAAAACACAAAGTAATTATAAGAGGTTAAATAAGAATAATGAACATACCAGTAAAATTCCTACCTGATTTCAAATTGATCTGAAGTTAAAAATACATTTCTCACACAACAGCAACAATAAAACTTTGTAAAAACTACAGGTAGAAAATACAACGGGAGTAATGAAGGTAGTACCAGTTTCATTAAATATTTTATGAATATTACATTTTTGACTTGTGAAAGATCTAAAGTTTTTTATAAAAAATAAAAATCAGAACCTATCTGTTCAGTTTTGTAACTGTAAATTGAAAGAGGATTTTAAGAATGTATGAAAACAGGGTTAAATAAGGTCCTTTTAAAAAAAAAAACCCACAAATTAAAATTTGTAAATTAAGGCTATGACAAACCTATATTCAGGAATAAAACCACCTTACTATCTCTAGAAATCATTTAAAAATCCAAAAGAGGTTAACAAATCCTCAAGTTTAGTGAGACATTAAGTTTTAGATGCATCATCAAAATAAATACATGACAAATTGTTATCATCATCACTTGTTAGTATTAATTTTTTTCCAAATACAAGCATTTTCTACTTATATTTGCACTGGAAGGCTTCTCCTGTCTTCTCTTCCTCCATTATTTTTGGTTTCTGTTTAGATAGTACATAAAAGAATATTTTTCTTAAATGTGTGTTAGTCCATTAAAAATCTAAACACCACAGAGTGGAAATTTGGGGGGTGTTAAACTAGATTTCTAGTAGAATGTGTGGTAGACTGAGATTTATTAATTCAAACTATGTGTAGGAGAGGGATTTTTTTTTTTTAATGTAATCATAAGAACAGATGACAAAGGGAACTTTCTGAAGTCTCAAGGGCAACCTATGACAAAGATTCACCCTGATTTCACTTCTAACGTATCACACCAGACACCACTCAACTTCTTAAATTCTTTCAAAAATTGATGTCCAGAAAGAATCCACTAAATTCTATTCTTACTGTCAAATCATTACAATTATTTAGAAGAAGAATATCTTTGAATAAAACACGATTTCACATTTAAATTTTTATTCTAACACACAAAATTTTTTAAGTTTTAGTTGTGTATTTTTTTTTTTACTTCGAAAATTATTAAAATAAAAATTAAGTTCAGAACAAAACATACATCATTTCCAAACACAATATACGGGTACAAAAATATCCCACTGTATGTTCAGGTAACAATCTCTTAAATACTTTGTAAACAGGTGTAAAATACATCTACCTTGGAGGACAAAAGACAAATTTAGTGTTAAAGCTACATTTGTTTTCAAATCTTGCATGGAGTCTAAAATTCTTTATAAGTCTAAGATTTTTCCTGATGTAAAATATCAGTGTTATATTCTCCAGCACAAAACACTTGAAGAATATGTTAATTTGCTCTTCATAAAAACTATAAAAAACAAAGACTGTACTACTGTGTTGAAACATTGATTTTTGTGAGTTTTCTACAGCAGCATTCCAGAAACCCTGGCAGGAACACATACTCACAGTACATGTTTCCTCAGACAGCTGGTGATACCGAGGCCATTAAAGTCTTGAAAACTAGGTCTAACAGTCACATGCGTTGCACTGATTCCCTTACTATCTAGTCTGTTACCGGAATCACTGAACAAAGGTCTCCTGATGTGCAGCTCCTTAGACCAGCGAAACTACCTGTTACCTGAAAAAATTACTTCTATTTTTTTCCCTGAATAGAAGCACAATAAGCATGTCCATATAAGAAGGCTTCTCCTGGCACAGCAGGAGAACCAGTTAAATATGTTTAACAAATCAGTTAAAGGTATCTAAACCTTTAGCAGAGACATATCCAACTTTCAGTTTAAGTTAGCAGTGCACATAAGATCATCTGCTTCATTACAAAGTGCTTCCTGAAAGAATGTTTGACAAAATAAATGCAGACATCAAAAGATTGGAAATGTTCTTTAATGTTCTCAAGCACTGCATTTACAACTATGCTAGCAACAACGCCATGTTCTATCTTCATGTTCATATATACTCATATTCTTTACCAACACACTGAACAACACATATATTCCAAAAACCAATATGAAAATATCCTGCACTTCTGGACTTTATAGCTTTATATAAACACCTGCCTTAAGAAGCCAAGCAACCCAGAAGTTTGAAAATATCAGTATTTAAAGCCTTATGATCCAATTTTACTTTCACCTTTTTGTACATATGCATTGTGTGACTATATAATTAAAAATAACTTGTTATCATTGCCTCTATTCATCTTGCACTTCCTCATACGCACAGAACCTCTTCCTCATTCAGCAGAATGAATTTTGTTCACTTAAGGAAGCTAGTTATTCTGGGTTTTTTTGCTCTTCAGTATGTGTCCTCTGTGTCTCATTTACTCTAAATATTCAATACTCTGAAAACGTATTTTTGCTTTCATGTGAGCTTTTTCTATGCTCTCCATTGTTACAATACTGTACTATACAGAACTAGAAAACCTATTTTCAGAATACCCTAATGAAACACTGGATTTTGCCTGCCTTCTCTGCAGATCAAATGTAAGTTTAAAAATGAAAACAACCCTAACTCTGGGTGTTTTTTGAGGTACATCAAGTCTCAAGTTTTTCATACCTTACTACAGTGCTACTTACACTCAGGGCAAGAGATTTGTCATTTTGTCCGCTACAGATTTGGGTAAAACTTATTGTCTTAGCAAAACTAAAAGCAAATGAATGCAGCATTTTAAAGAGCATTTTCACTAATCTCTTTTCCTACAAGTGAGAATAATGACAATATAACCCCTAAAAATCCAGTTTAACTGTTCAATTTTCCGAAGACTAGAGTTTCCATTGATTTTTAAATATGTATAATCACACCCATATCTATACTAATATACTTAACATGCATGATCATACCCATTTCAGAAAGACTTCACAAGAGTACCTTATTGCTACTAATGAAGGAGCATAGACCACATTGCACACTACATGAGAACATGGTACAAGATAGTGGGTTTAGTTTCAAAAAGACCATCCCTAATTATCAGAAAATGTATTTGTACACATAAGTGGATATCATAACTCTACAATTCAAGTCTTCTGACTCCACTTTCTGGTATGGTGGAATTACACATGGAAATGTGGATGTACCTACAGCAGCAAATTAAGTTATCCAACAGATGTACAGAAGCATAAGTCCCCCCCCAAAAAAACAAAACCAAAACCAAACCACCTGAGCATACAAAGAGAAAGAAAAGCACTGGGAATTTGGAAGAAAGAGCACCACTTATAATAGCCTGAGACATGTTCTGAGAATCTCTGTTCTTATAATTGCACATTTGAAAACATTAACTCCAAAATATTCTCAAGAGAAGTTAGTCTCCTCTATTACCACTGCATCTGCTCTGTGTTTCTTTGTAACATTTTAAAATACTATATGCACTTCAAAAATACAGAAGCCAGAAGACTTTTGGGCTTTGTCTAGATTTATAGGACTTGTTTGCATGACTACATGCTAGTAAAAGAGGAAACATCTGTAGAAAGGAATTTGTGACATTGTCATATTTGTAGGCAGAGTTGCCAATTTCAGAAGTGTGTTTATAGGAGATGTCAAAAACACCCTTTAACTTTTTAATCTGCCACATCATATCATGAAAGCACCACAGCAACTCCTGTTAAGTATACATCCAGGGCAGGATGTTAGTGTTTCACCTGTGATCAATTTCATTTTCTTTAACATGGCAAGAACAATACTTATTCTACCCACAACACTTCATCTTCTGATAGGATGAAAACTTTAGAATACCCTAAAACTGTTTAACATGCTGTTACTAATTTCTGCAAGGCAGATATGGAGTATTATGTCTAAAGTTCCCCCTGTTCATGGAAACATTTCATATTAACAGTTCAAAGTACTAGAAGTTTGGGGGGTTGTTTTGTTTTTTGAAACAAAATAGTCTTGCTGGTTTTGCTTAAAAACAATAACCTATCATTCTGTTATTTGCATTATTTCTTCATGTCTCTAGATGTCCAGAAGAAAAGTCAGAAAGTAACATGTTACTAATAAGAGAGTATCTGAGGTTTTTTCCCCACAATAGACATATAATGTAAGCTCTTTTATAAATATCTGTAAGAAAAATTGGTTAAGTTAGAAAAACAAAAAAACTTCCATTTCTAGAAAATGAAGAATTCACCCTTTTGTTGACAGGATATTCCAATACTTACTACCAATTAAGAGTGTGTATTTTATTTACATTTTTAATTAGTCTGGCTTCAACCATTGAAGCCCTTTGGTGTAAGAATCTAAGAAGGAAATACTAGGAACTTAAGACACATCCCAGTCTTCTTTCTGTGAAATTAAAGTCAGTGTTCTTGCATATCTTGCTCAACAATTACTTTGATTACTATTCAACCCTTTCCATTAAAGCTTTATGGATCTTCTGCCCCATTCTCAAAAATCCTTTTTAAAAAAGAAGCACACCCCCCTTCCAAATTATGTGCAGAATTCAATGATTGTCACACTAATATCACTATAAAGCTACAAGTAACTTGCTGTTCTTTTGCCAATGAAGAAACCTACCTGTGGCCAAAAAACAGTAACACATACTCCCACTAAATTAACACTAAACCATCAAATTCCTTTCTATGTTTACAACTCTGAATACAGTATTCTTATTTTCTGATATGAGTCACATTTGCTTATCACTAGATGTTTATACTTGCTAACAAGTAAAAAACTTTCACTTGAATGGAATCAATTTACTAAAGCCATCTACAATGCTTGATGTGGCTGCCCTGTCATAAACTTGCAAATCCATTTTAAACCAATACGACTTTTAATCCCATTGTACTCGAGACAAAGAACAAGAAAGTCTTGACTTGGAAATTCACTACTTGACTACTGCTTGGATTCCAGTTTCTTTTTCTATAAAAGTTAATTTTCATTAGCCACCTAAAACACTGCTGCTGTACACCAGTGGTCTCCAAAAGAGAGTGCAGACACCCAAAAAGTATGCAAGACTATCCACTGGAGTGCTGGAAAAAAATATGCGAACTTATATTTATTTTTTATCTAAAAATAAGAAACGAAGCTTTGCTAATATTAAACATACAGCTTGACACTGCAGCCCTCACTCGGTCAGATGGTTGTGTCACATATGGTTCGCACAGGACAGATCCTGGCAGAAGAGTGGGAATACAGAGATGACAGCAGTGTACTTGTTTGCTCACTCACTTTTGGCTTATTGCAGTTTATGTGTACCTAGTCAAGTGGATTTATGGATTATATTGTTTAGTTTTCACTAAACTACCCCTCAAAAAGTGGACAAGCCACTTCAAACAATTCCTACAAAGAAACCACACACTGAAGATAATGCTACTAATGCTAGTACACGCAAACAAGAAAACAGCAGAGCTGACACTTCTGCTCCCTGTACAACCTTTTTGTCACGAAGAATTTCTTGAAAAGCTAACTACAGAAGACTACCACCTTATGATCATCAGATGAAGAAAACTGCATTAAGTATTCTGTATAAAATATCATGTTGCAATAAAAATTGTGCATCATCAAAATATCAAAATCAAAAATCTCATCAAAACATCAAATAAGGGGCACATATCCTCCAGTTAGTCATTTTTTCCATAACTGTATACATTGCAATCCCTCCAATATGTTACTATTAGTAAGTCAGACTTACACTTCGCTTTATATTCAGAGAGTAGAAAAGGAAAACAAGTGTTGTTTTCTTTTCTCCTGTTCCCCATTTCTTGGCACTGAGTAACGAGTTATTGAATAGAACCACCTCTGTCATCATGACTGGTTTATCATTCAAATGCTTTAGTCCACCATGTTTAGGTACATGGTGTCCAGAAAGTTTTTAAAGCTGGCAGGTCTGACTTCCTCTATAATGATGACAAGATAAAAACATTTGAATAAAGAAAATATTATTAGTAGATTACAACTGTATCTGTCAAACATCTTTAAAATAAATAAAAATCACGCAGAAGTTATTTCCAGTTCACGACCATTATCACCTTGGCTGCTATCTTTTTCAAGAACTTCAGCATCAAACCTAATTTAAGCCTGAAGCTACATGCTGTTCACTGCAATTATCTAATGCAATATGCATAATGACTAGCATGAACACAGATCCGTATCTTAAAGCAAAAATTCCAGCTACTTCCTTTAACACAGATACTACATAGTAGTCTCAATTATTGCATGTGTGTGTCCTCATTCAGAAAAAAAAAAGTTAACTTGATAACAAGCAGCACAGACTGACTGTCAAAGAAATATGTAAACACAAACATCTACTGCAATACCATTTGTACTTAACCTTGTGTTTCCAATCTACCACTGACTTAATTTTGAGTAGTATCTTGGCAAAATCTCTATGAAATACAACCTAAATTTGTAAAGCTACTAAGCAAGCAAGATGCTGTTCAGTGCTTTTCAGTTTCTTGTAATATTAGTTTCCTTTTAGAGTCTCCTCTAAGCCAGTCAGGAAACGCACCTACTGATGTGATCTGCATTATATATTACTGCTTAGATTATCTGTTAAAGCGGATCCATAAACACCAGTAAAATATACAAGATTTTCTGTATTCAGTTTCCTACACCCTACTGCCTTTTATCTGTAGTTTTAATTTTCATATGTGGCATTTCATTGGACACAAACAAAATACCCTAAACTGAGTAGATGGAAGATTTGCAGTAACAGCCATCTTCCATGGCAGCTTCGTACTGGTATTCTGTCAAGGATGCAATTCAACAACCTGCCACAAACACAAGTATTCCCTACGAAGACTACAGAATGTGGCCTGAATCCTCTGACAGTAAGCGATTACAAAATCCAGGATAGCGCCATGTATGGTTTTTGACTCGAACAAAACCATGCATACACAAAACCATGCATACACAAAAAGCCATACAATCTCCAGAAATGTAGCTCTTTATGGCTACTGAAACCATGATCACCCAAGCACTGTAAAACTCTAAACATGGAATGAGACACTATATAAGCAATATGACTTCAGCACTGCTAAAATGCCACATTGGAGGCACGCACTACAACACTTAGACTATATTTCTTATTTATAAATAGAAGAATACGTTTAAAAATATAAGAAACAGTAAGATTTTTCCATTAAAATAGATCTAATATAACTCGTTATTTACATTACTAAAACAGAATCAGACATGCATTGTTATTGTAAGCTTTATTAAATCACATAGTCATTTATCTACCATTCACAATGTTCTGCAATCCATACCATCAAGCCTCCTTCACAATTACAGCTATCTATTACATTTTACACAAAAACCACTGATTAATCTCTGAAATCTCTGTGATGTCACATTCCAAAATCAGTACAAGTTTTTGTATACCGCCAGGCTTCCTATAGTCAGTAATCATTGTTTCTCAGAAACATTAACATGTGCACCTATAAGTTACATTTAAATTTATGCAGCTGCCATTCTTACCTGATCTCTTGCACTTATTCTAGGGAAAAAAAATCACTTTAAATATAAATTGAGAGAATTCGGTACATTTACTTAAGCCAAATGCTAGAACAGACTGGCATAAAACAAGAAAAACTGCCAGCAACATTTCTTATAGTTTTTGTTGGACTATACTTAAAATAATAAGTTTGTAATCATCATCATCATTCATTCACTTAAATGTAAATATTAGCATATTCACATTAATAACTGAGCAGCTCAACCTTCCTGTTAAAGTATATCGGCAGCAACAGAACTCAAAACAGAGTCAGCTTTTTCCCCAAACAACTCACAACAAAACCATAGCAGTCATCAGTACACAGATTAACAGTGCATATGAATAGATACCTTTTCAGTCAAGAGATTCATTATTTGATTTGGTTTAAGTGCTTTTAAAATAAATTTTTAAATTAAGCACAGAGCATGATTTTCTAAGTTCACCTGCCCTGTATTTTTATTATTTAATAGAGATTGAAAAACACTTCAACTAACTGCTTATTGTTTATTCTCCTACATAACCCTTGTCAAAGTAGTACAAAAGTAATAAACTAGTACAGCATTACTAAAAAAATTTAAAAAAAAAAAATCAGTTTTCAGTTTAAGACCAAATTCTCAGCTACCTACCTAAGAGTGTAGCTCAAAGAAACGTTCATGTGAAGTTACTAAAACAATTCAGTTTGCATTTATACTGAATGACTGTTAGCAAGATATATGGACAGGTTATGAAGTGAGACAACTCAAAAGACACACATAACTCATAAAACATTATTTACATATGTAAAACTAAGAACTACTTAGATACTTCCTCGTGATATGGTAGAATATCAACCTAGTAAATAAGATACAATCTACCAATTGAGAAAGGAATTAAGAGATTATAATGAAGCAATGATAATTTTGTCTTGGGAAGAGTTAGAGGAGAGCACAGATGCTGATACACTGTCATGAAACCATGCTGTGCTGCATTTTCTTCCACAGGCTGGTGGAAGGCAGGGTGTCTATCGCCCAGGGGATGAGCTAGAGAAATTATCTCAATAGCAATCAGAAATCCCATTGTCTTCTCTCATATAAAAGTAGTATTTTTAGTGGATCACAGCGAAAGATTAAAAAAAAAAAAATTGCCTATCACTATCTTAAATACAAAAGATAGCCTCCCTTTCAGTGCCAGCATCTGCCTTATGCATTCTATATCCTGAATACAGTTGTATAAAAAAAATTGAAAAGATGTCATTCAACATTCAAATCTGATACACAGACTGAAGCTGGTCTGAACTGAAATTAGATGAAGAATCATATTTTCATTACCATAAATATTTTTGTCTTTATCTACAGGGAAAATCACTGTACACTGAAGTACTGAACGTTATTCTTGGCCTCCAGCCCATCAAACACCTTTTCAAGACAGAAAACAACAAAAAAACTATTAACAGTAATGTCTACCCTACCAGTCAACCATAAACTGTGTATAATGTACCTTGTAACAAAGCGATCAATCTCAAGCCTTAAGGCAATCTGCACCAAAAAAAATCAGAAATCCAGAGTATTTCAAACTGACTTTGCTACATTCTCAAACCAAAACACAATCATCAATCTGGAGAATCCCGACATGCTCAAAGTGCTAAACTAAATATTCTGCTGAGCTTGACTACCAAAATGGTGAGTAGATGCCACTCCTCTACAACAGCAGCTGACCACCATGCACAAATGCTTAGTACTTCCCTGGCTGCAACTTCTCAAGATTACATACAGACTTGTTCTTACACTAACAGTGTTTACTATCCAATACATACACAAGTGATGTGGTAACATTTCTGTATCTTCCAAAATCACATTGTGCCAGCACTGCAATCTTCTTCAACCATTAACCCAGTGGCAACTTTTTCATTACCACTGTCCAAGTAGTATGATTCTGTTATGTCTAAGGCAGGCTCTCATGACCTCAAAATTGAAAAATATATTTTTAGATAGCAATGCAAAGTGCATTTACCACATGACTGTTAGTACCAAACCATGAAAAATATTCTCATGTACAGAATGCAATACTTCGCATTCATTTCACACTGGCCATAACTTTTTAAAATAAAACACCTTTTTCCACAGTATACAAATAGGTATCTTATACATGCACTGGCCACCCTGTAAGAAAAGTGTTTGACTGCCAGTTTTAAGAGTGGAAGTGTTAGCTAGACTTCAGCTCAAAGAATAGAAGTACGAAAGTTAAGAAAAATAAAACACCATTGACAATACTGAGCATCTGCCTTCTCCGAAACATTAATACAGCAGTTTCAGAAGTAGGATAATCCACAGCTGAACAGATCTTTGTCTCTTTCAAAAATGACCTCAAATGAAAAACTAAAATTTAACAATGGATACCCTTTGTTGCTGTAGACAGGTACTATAGTAACAATCTGTTCTTGGTAAAACAGCAGCATTGCAGACACAAGCTCTACTAAGGCAAGTTGAGCAGCAGGAGCCACGCCATCCTTTTGTTCCACCTGTCAGATGGGTAAATATAAAAGTCCTCATTCACTTGTAAAGACTCTCAGACAATAAAAGTTGAATAGTTTTTATGCTCTTCAACACACAACAATACTTAACCTCTTTCACATGTACACAGATTCCTTATTGCAAAAGGGAACTGACCCATACTGTAAATACCTGTCAAAGAAATAAAGCATTTTAAAAGTTTTCACCAATAAGGTTTTTAAATAGAAGAAACCCTACATTAAAAAACTTCTCACCTTTACTGCTCAATACTCAAATTGAGCCAGCAGTTACTGATTTTTCCCCCCTCAGTCCCTCCTAGTAGGAAAGAACACTGAATTCAGGTGCAGTTATATTACGGGCATAGCACATGAAATACATCTACAGCTTGTCTTCTTATCATGAGGAGAAAGATCGATAGTGCAAAAGAAGAATACAAAAATCAATAAAAAAACCAAAACTTTTTCTATTCATTCCAAGTCTTAGTGTAATTTCAGGTAAGAATTCAGCTACAGTTTTATCTGTAGTACTGAACTTATGATGAGGTATCAGGTTTTCTTATCATTCATACTTGGATATTAAGAAAATACACTTTTACTAGAATATTATTAGGATTAAAGGTATTTTAAATTCCATCTGTAGATTACTCACTCAGTTGACTAGAAATTTCTGCATACTGACTAAATGATCTCAAACTTCATGAGGAGAAGATGCTCACAGTTACTGAATGACATGAAGATTATGCAGAAAAGAGACAGCAATTTTCATTAAAACCTCTATTGGTATATAAAACTTAAATGAAAGCTAAATAATGATGAGACTATAATAAGCCACTTAAACTAATTTAAGAACTGTTTTTAGTAAGTTTTAGATCCATGCCCCTGAATAATTAAAAATGTTTCAAAAAAAGCCCAGAAGTACATAAAATGTTTCCTGTTTAAGAAAGATTCTTGACATTTTTTCCTGGCAAACACCTACATGCTACTGCATGTTCACAGGCATGTTCAGAAAAAGCATATTATAAAGTTACAGATTATAACCCTTTTTTATGAGCAGATTCTCTCCAAAGGAATACAGTTGTGAAATGTTAATGTTTTTTTCATGCAAGTCAAAAGCACTTTTTATTAAATACAAAGAATGAATACTCTCAGTTCAAAAGTCCTGTGTATAAAAACTGCACATATATCATATTTCATGTCTATTTTTTCCTTGTTCTTTCACAGAGCAGTGCAATAAAAGACCCCCCAATTTTTCTTCACTCAAGCATGTCTTCCATCTTCATGGCATTCAAGACACAGAATAGCAAGACTCTTATCACAGAAATTAATAATAATAAAAAAAAATTTAAGTCACAAGGTCATTAGAAAAGAAAGAAAAGGGATTGTAAGTAAGTAGACTTGTAGTAGACAAATACTGGCTGGACATAAGGTAATACCAAGAAAACATACAATTTCAAAATGCTACTCCTTCCACCAAGGGCACTTACAAGATCAGAGGAAGCACTAAGATGCTTTGTTAAAAAGGGTCAGAAGGTAAGATAATCTGTCACACAGTAACATTTTCTTTACTTGCTTTCAGGAAGCTATTTCAGGAAAACAACCTCATTTTCTTCCAAAACAAGTCATGCACATGTTAATGCCTCTCCCTCCTCCCCATGCCACCCCCAAATAAACTGGGATTTCAAAAGTGCTACAGGTATTTTATCCCTTAACCTTCAGGTTATTTCACACTAAGCATGAGTCTGTAGCATAACCTGTGGAATTAATTTCTTATTTGTGGAAAATGAAGTTTTGTTTCTAGGAAATAACGGCTCTGCTTACAAAATTGGGAAAGAAAAGGAGTACTATTCCTTTTTCACCAGTTGATTCTGAAACCATTTTTTAGTCATCACTTGCTATTAATACACATGTATGCATGAGAACAAGTAAAAAGCTATTTAATACAATTAAATGCAAAATAAGCAGTCCACACTCACATATAAAGCTATCAGCCAAATGACAATAAGTTTTGCATGAATAAACAAAAACAGCTCCGGAAAAGACTACTTCATCATGATTAAGAAAGCCTGCAAACGAGGATTTTTAGAAGTTTAGAAGCCAGCAGGCTCCAGACAATGGGAACTGCTAGTTGTCCTAGTTTCGCCTGGGATAGAGTTAATCTTCTTTCTAGTACCTGGTATAGTGTTATGTTCTGGATTTAGTATGAGAAGAATGTTGATAACACAAGGATGTTTTCAGTTGTTGCTAAGTAGTGTTTAGACTAAGTCAAAGATTTTTCAGCTTCTCATGGCCAGCCAGCAAGAAGGCTGGAGGGGCACAAGAAGTTGGGAGGGGACACAGCCAGGATAGCTGACCCAAACTGGCCAAAGGTATGGTCCATACCATGTGACATCATGCCTAGTATATGAACTGGTAGGAGCTGGCCTGGGGGGATTACTGCTCAGGAACTAACTGGGCATCAGTTGGCAAGTGGTAAGCAATTGCATTGTGCATCACTTGTTTAGTATATTCTAATCCTTTTATTATTATTGTAATTTTATTATTGTTATTATTATCATTTTCTTTCTTTCTGTTCTACTAAACTGTTCTTATCTCAACCCATGGGTTTTACTCCCCACCCCCAATTCTCTCCCCCATCCCACTGGGTGAGGGGGAAGTGAGTGAGCAGCTGCATGGTGCTTAGTTGCTGGCTGGGGTTAAACCACAACACTACTACAGTAACTACTTATCAGAGAAACCTCATATCTACTCACAATTACTATACTTCAATTTTTTTCCAGCAAAACCAGCTATTTTTATACCTCCTGCAATGGATTCTTCTGCCACTTGCACAATGAAGATCCATTTCCTTCAATTTACTCTCTCTCTGACAGAAGTAAAACCACTGCCCATAAAGCAACACTATCTATATGGATAGATCTGGCATAAGATTTTTTAGTATCTCCTGTTCTATGTAGGAAGGATCAGCTGCTTTCTGAATTTATCACTTGGTCCATCAACTTTCTACCTCTATGTTTTCCAACTGTTCATGTGACAAAATTTCTTAAATCTACACTTGACAGTAAACACCTATGTCAGAAAAAAAATTAGTGAAGTAAAAGAAACTGCTTCCAATTACATGAGGACAGAAATTATATAATTCTTCAACTTCCTTCCTAAAAGAATCTTAGGCTGCATAACTTCCTGGGCTCGAGGATTCAGCATTTTTTTTTAACTTCTAAGATGATGGCAGCATATTACTTTCTTCATGATGAGTCTTTACCACAAAACTCATTAAAATGAGTCTCAAGTGGGGTACCTAACAAAGTCAGACAAAACTCAGAAAAGAACTTGCAGGGTTCTACACCTGCTAGGGGAGGCTTTCACTCGAATAGAAGTAGGTTACTTCAGAAACAGAGGAGGTCTATAACAAGCTTCTTCATAAATACTGCAGATGGATAGTACCTCACCAGGTTTATCTTCTTGTTTTCATCCCAAAGGTCTCCTCACCTTCATGCAAAGAGTCAGAGAGATCATTCTCCCATACAGTACTTCAGTAAGGCAACAGAGAAAGAATAAAGTTGCAACCAACAAATTGGGTTACAAAGGCTGAATGATATCTGAAGTAAAGTAGATAAACTTTGACTTGCCTACATTCTTACATTAAACACATTCCCCCAATCTTATTCAGTAAACAAAAAGGTAAACAAAATTCCATTTGCCAAGACATTTTTCCCAAGAAACATTCCCATAAGGGTTCCTACCTCTGAGAAGCATTGTCTATTTTCTGCAGTCTGATCCAGTAATTACAGTTTTATTCTTATTTCCACTACACAGCTCCTTTGCAATTTTAGATTGTTATACCTTGTTTTTCACAGCTGGTTGCTGTCCCTAACTTGTGGGTTGCCTCTCATTAGTCAAGCAATTAAGAACTCTGCTTTGCACTTATCAGCTATTTCACAATGCTAGTCTAGTGTATGCTGACAATTTACAACTACTTACAAAAAACCAGACATTATACCCTGATGACTTTCTCCACTTAACAAGCATATACAACTCAACGTTTTGACTAGACATTCTGCAACTTAGTTTTCCACCTATGAACAGGAATAGACAATATCATGTCTTGCAAAGAGTTATCTCTAAAGATTCCTGGTTGCAGAGCATTCATACTACAGCATCAGAAAAAAGTTCTGTATTAACTGAAAGTATTAGAAAGTATGTTTCCCTAGAGAGGGTCTCTAAAAAAGAGCACACAATTTTGAAAGCTACCTAACTAGAGAAACACTATCCAGTCTGTGCATCAATGAACATATGATCCTGAATTTTTGGAATTGAAAGTAGTATTTTAAAAGTATTGAAATTCATCATAACACACACATTCAAGGCAACAAAATGAAGCAGTATGGGCATGTTCATCTTGTATTCCCTGACTTTCAGAGATGACTTTTCAGCTTAAATAGTATTTTATTGTAGTTTAAGCATAACTTTAAAATCACGGTTACAAAATCCAAGTTGCCTTTGATAGAAAAAAACAAACACTAGTGTGCACGTAGAAAACCACTATTAGTAATCCATTTTATAGAATAAACTTCTAGATTAGTAGAAAATGGAAAAAGTAACTAACTACATGACCTATCAAAAAACTATTCTAGGGATTAAAGGAACATTTTCAAGAAAAACGTATTGTAAGATTTTTTCCTAGGGTATAACTGATTTAGGGAAGATTTGTACTCACTTTCCTACGTTAAGAAGCTTCACATCTTGCTAACTGACTATATGCAGTTTTGTGAAAGGCACAAAAATATGTGAGAAATTTTAGATATTGCACACCTATAAAACCAAAAGGTGATAACTGGATCATTGAGGGGATCATCATATGAGTAGCTGTAGGTGTAAAAGCACCAAGGGGAATGAAATGAGAAATTCAAATCTTAAACTGCATTTAAAGTTAAACTTTTTATAAAATTATTTAAGAAGCTTAAAACTAGTAAGCAGCAATATATACTGTATCAATGGAAGTGAAGTAAAGTAAAACTGAGACTGAAGCTATTTAAATATCATAGCAACTTTAAATGAAAATATGTGATTAGTAGATTAGCAGTTTGGTCATTTATAGTGTTTATTCAAAGAGAACGCACTGGGAATAGTTTAAAACTCCTTAGTTCAAGGTATACCCATAGGCTCACAAATTCTATGATATTTAAGACATTAAATAGTCTTAGGATTTCATAGACACACTTTAAAGAGTAGATCAAAAAAGTCTTACAATACTAGAAAAATTTATACATTAATTCACTGATTCATGGAACTTTTTTCTGCTTTAAGTAACGAGGGACACTTTAATAAATAGATATATGCCCCTAAATCAGAAAACTTGCATCAAAAATTGATCCTGGATTACATCACAGTAAAATGCATGACACTGCTTTTTACCTCCAGATCCTAGCTGCTTGTAGAATCTGTATTCCAAATGTAGCTGTGGTGCTCTCGACTTCAGTGGCTCCTGATTTAAAAACAAAAACAACGTTTAAAACAAAGCCTCTCTGCCAAAGCCTAAAAACTAATACATTAACCTACTACCAGCCAAACTAACCCTACTGCTGCCAAGCCACATGGAAAGTTTGAGTGTTTCTTCCAAAATGACTGGTAATTAAGAAACTAAGAAACATAAACCTCAGTCAGGTGAGACTAGAGCACCTAGGGACATTTACATCTTGTATTGCTGCACAGGACTGGGGTCCAACATGCAAACCCAATCACAGACCCACAATGGAATAGCTAAAAAATAATCTGTCTCTCCAAATTATGTGGGTGATGTGTCTTGCAGCTCTCAAAAGGTGGCACTGATATGCAGCTTAACAGATTGAAAAGACTCTCCACACACCTACTATACATGATAGAAGCATCTTTATAAAAAAGAAGTTTTCTCTTAGGATCTTGACAAAAAAATACCAAATCCTTCCACCAAATAGTAACAGCTTAGCAGAAATTAAGCAGCACCATTCAAAAAAAAAAAAAAAAAAAGGCACCAGAATAAGCTTGTAGTTTAAAATCTTTCTTTTCCCAACATAATTTTCATAAGTTAATGAAATCTTAGTTCTGTGTTCTACATACTAATGTGGCAAGGTCTCCTAGAATAAAGTGACATGAGATCGAGCACAGGAACACACAAGCAGCCTAAATGAAAGCCCTAACTTACTGAGCATCCCTTTGCAAAGTAAACGTACTTTATCATAAGATTCTTAAAAGAATTTCCTAGAGTGTCTTTTAGAAGATATGCCTTGTTTCTTGCAATATGTAACATCTTCCAATGCATCAGTGATAATCTGGACATTACCTGTGCATCATTCCCACACAGACTGCTCCTACTAGAATTGCAGCATGTAATTAGTAAGATTGTTAATACACTTATCAGCAATAACTGATACTGCTGGATGTCAATTTCCAGGAAAAGTTTGGGCAAGGTGCTCATCTCTTTCCTCACACCATCTTCTCCAGAAGCTGTTTATTGACCTGTGTTGTCTCCCAGTGGCACATCCAGGCCATAGAAACCATAAGGTAATGTGCAATCATGAGAAACTTAGTCCTCTTCCTCAACCCATCTCCCTCCAACACCCGGATGTTTCAAATTGCTGCTACTGGTACAGCCAAAGTCTCTGTCGGGGTACATTTATGCATTTGATTTTGCCAGGATGCCAAAGGTTGAGGCCCAAAAGTAAAGAGGGGCCAATCTAACAGTTTCTACAAAAAACAAATAGAATTTAATACATGCTTTTTATGCTCCAGAGCATTCACCCTAGCTGAACACTGAAATTCTTTGCCAAAAAGTACACAAGAGCTTTCTAAAACAAAAAGGTGTTGATCCTTCACAAACTGAATTACTAAGCGGGACTAAGAGGGCCACCAAAAGGTCCTACTTACAGTTTATGAGAACACATGAAATTTCTTGTCAAGTATTAAAGACAGATATCCCATAGCAAAACACTTTACCGTAAGCATGGGCCTAAGCAAGTCAGTGTAACCAACAACCCTTAGTACTCACCTTTCAGAGGTATAAGTAAAAGAACTATGAAGCATGTTACTGGAACATTTTAACCTTTTCAAAAGCACACAGATTTATCTAGGAGTTTGCCTACAGTATTGTTACACAAGTCTGTTGGTAACAAAATATACCACACTATACATAGTCTCTAATTAGGGCTTGTAATTCTGCCTGCTAAGAGGAAAATACTTTACTCCATAAACTTTGCATATCCACTGAATATACTAAGAAAAGACACCAGCTTACAGGCAGTTTGATTTTATTCAATTATATAGTTTTGCCTTAACTGATAGTACATTAGCAACTTAATCACCACACATGTTATAAGATGCTCCCATAATAAGGATGAAAAATAGCTTGTATGTATTAAATTTACATAAATCGACACAAAAAAAATTGTCCTAGGGAAAAGATACAGCTTCCAATTTTTGACATACACATCTGCACGTTTTCAAATGAATGCTTCTTGCTCTCATCATCAGCAGGAAATGGTTCTGATAAACCTCCAGAAGGCAAATGTTCTCAAACAGTCAAACAAGTCTACCTGACAACTGCACACCAGCCAAAGACTTAAGTTAAACCCTGTCTAGCAGAAAGACAATTAAATACTTTTACTCCAGTGATGGTGAAAAAAAAATGTGGTAGTATGTACTTGTAGTCCATTTATTGGCTGACAGTCTTCTGGATTGCCTTATTTTTGTAAGTAGGCTTAGATATCTTCCTAACTGTTCAGTAACTCCAAACATACAAAGGAAATACAATCTTTTTTTCAACAAAGCTTGTGAGAGGACAATCACAATAAGCTCTTCACATAGAAGTTGTTTTGTTCCTACACATCCCACTTAGCAGTATGCAGTGAACTACTGATAAATGAGAAAAGATACATAGATAAGGATAAATCAAGACAAAGGTATGTTAAATGTAATCTTCCACCGTAACATATGAGTGAAGAATATACCACTGTAACTACATTTTTAAGAATAAGTCTAAAAAGCGTATTCAAGAATAAAAAAAGAAATGGCAAATCATTGTTCTTCCTATTTTCATTAGCATTTCAGTACATTTCAGCATCTAAAAATAAGCTTGGAAACACATAACTGTTCAAACATCATGTTAATCCCAGAAGACTTTGAAGCCATCTCTGCTTACGAAAAGAAATTAGTGTGTTTTGTTTACTTGAATAAACTCAGGTCCTCACTAAACCATCCTGAAAAAACAGTTCCAGGATTTCTGCAATGTTCTCTAAACAACCTTCACTACACTGCTTTTCCATTTAAGTGTAATTATTTCAAAACTTCTATATTAAAACCTAGATAGCTTCTTTTCCCTGCAAAAGAGCATTTCACTCTCTTAATGGGGGTCTCTGTGTCTTGCTGCCATCAAAGAACTAATGTGCAGTTTACTAAGCACCAGTTCCCTAAGCAGCAGAAACAGTTCCTTAGTTCATCAGAGAGGTTCTTTTGAACCAAGTTTTTTCCCTCCTTTTTTATTTTGTGGGATGCTTATACATGCAAACAAAAGGATAAAAACACCTGAAATGTGAAACTGTTTCAAGTTCCTAATGGGGGGATTTTTGCTGTTGGTTTTGTGCCAAAAACATGGAATAAACTACTCTACAATTTTGAAGATATGACACTTCCCTTCTAAAGAGCTTTGAGAAAACAGACAGTTTACTTAATCTAATCATAAGGTTATAAATTTTCAAGAACTCTGATGTTAACCCAAAGCACAATGTACACATTCAGCTATTACCTGCTTTTCATGTTTTCAGTAATCCAGTGAGAACTCTTACTAGTAGATCTTCTGTCTCTGCTTCATTTTCTTAAGCAAGAGCAAACAAAAGCTATTTTCGGAAAAAAATTCTTAAAGAGGTAGGGCTCTTGTTAGAGGAAAAGATCAGTCTATTAAACAGAGCAGCACTTGCTTTGAAATTACTACAGCGTGCTAGGGAGGTTCTGAAATGGTATCATTCTAGACTGCTGTTTTGGGTTTGTATGGTGGGGTTTTGGTAGCAGGGTAGCGGCTGCAGGGGTGGCTCCTGTGAAAAGCTGCTAGAAGCTTCCCCACCTCCAAGTCAGACCTGCCTCTGGCCAAGGCTGAGCCCATCAGCAATGGTGGTAGTGCCTCTGGGAGAACAGATTAAAGAAGGGGAACCTGCAGTAGGGGAAGAGATTGAAATGTGTGAGAAACCCCTCTGCAGACACTGAGGTCAGTGAAGAAGGAGGGGGAGGAGGAGCGGGGGAGGAGGGGATGCCCCTGCAGCCCGTGGTGAGACAGCAGACTGTCCCCCCCCTGCCCGTGGAGGGGAGTGGGGGAGCAGATGCCCACCTGCAGCCCGGGGAGGACCCCATGTCAGAGCAGGTGGACGCCCCATGGTCATGACTCCATGGGAAATCCCATGCTGCAACAGCCTGTGCCTGAAGGACTGCAGCCCATGGCAGGGACCCATGCTGGAGCAGCTCATGAAGGACTGCAGCCCATGGGAAGGACTCAGGTTGGGGAAGTTCATGGAAGACTGTGTCCTCTGGGAGGGACCCCACACTGGAGCGGGGGACGAGTGAAGAGTCCTCCCCCTAAGGAGGAAGGAGCTGCAGAGACAACATGTGATGAACTGACCCCAACCCCCATTCTCCATCCCCCTGCACCGCTGCGGGGGGAGGAGGTAGAGAAAATCGTGAGTGGAGTTGAGCCAGGAAGGACAGAGGGGTGGGGGGAAGGTGTTATAAGATTTATTTTATTTCCTATTATCCTGTTCTGATGTGATTGGCAACAACTTAAAATGATGGGTTTTTTCCCAGGTCGAGTCTGGTTTTTGCCTGTGACCATAATCCATGTGTGATCCCCCCCGTCCTTGTCTCGACCCACAGCTTTTATTTATATTTTCTCCTCCCTATCCCACCAGGGGGGAGGCATGAGTGAGCAGCTTCATGGTGCTTTGTTGCCGACTGGGCTTAAACCACGACAACTGCAATAATTCTTTAAAAACAAAAAAGGAAGAAAAAATATTCCAGCCTTGGAACCAACTGCAATCTTCTTTCCACACACAGCCCACTTACCGTTTTAAGGATTAAAATCTTAACAGTTGAATGATCAATAAATTAAATATTACAGATTAAAAGCAGCAGTGACTACCTCATAACTTGCTTTCACACAAAGACAGAAGGAAAAACTGATTTATTTCCAGAAGCAGCTCAAGCAAAAATTCCTTTAGTTGGTATTTGGTTAGTGGTTAGGTATCCTGCAGAGGAGATGAGTTTGGGCAATGAAGAAATTTGTCAAAGGGAAAGGGAGGAAGACTGAAGGAGAGAGAAGAGCTGAATGGGGAATATGAGGTTTAAGTGAAGTAGAGGGTCATGTAATAAAAGAAGTAAACCTAACAATAAATTAAGAGGTGAGCAGGAAAGGTACAGTTCATGTATACCAAATGGCTCTTGCTGAACTACCTGATCACAAGATACCAATTTGTATACTAATAGACCAGCAGAAACATACAAACACCAGTAGACAGTGCACAACTGATAAAGCCTATTAAAAGTCTCATTTCAGTTCTTAAAAAAGTCTGTTCTAACCTTTCAAACTTGAGTATCTGCCCAACCAGAACAGGCTATAATGAAAGAAATCAAATTAAGAGTAAGATCCTGGAAGTGTAGCTGTTTTACCAGAATAAATATGCATTTACATATAAACTTTACACATTAAAACGCATACATTGTATGACTCTCAGGCCTAACACGTAAAACCTGTTTAAGTTGTTTCCTTACACAAGTAAGTCCTGAAGTTGCCATAAGCACCATAAACATACTTGTATAACGTTGTCCATGAGGGAAATATTAATTCAACACAATGAAATGTTTAAGGCAAAACAGTAGTTATAAAATCCATTTACTTTCAACATCAGCACTCCTGCAAGCTGCTGTATAAATGCAGCCATTATAACTCATGCTCTTGAGAGAAACCCACACAATTCTCCTGCACTGGGGTGTATGGTTACCATTTATACACAAAACATCTGGCATAGATGTCTTGCTGCTCACAAGAAAACAGTACATCAACAATGGAATGCCAGCATGAGGAATACAAATATGATTTTAAGATATTGCAGGAAATATATTACCACAACCGTAACTGGCAAGGGTAACTGCTCAAACTAGAATACATACATAATTCCAGTAACTCCATTGAGGAGGGCTAAAGTTGAACTACAGCAGGCACAAAACAGACAGGAAATTAAGAGTGCCTCATTTAGGATAACAAAACAAAGACTGACCATAGGCCTAATGACTGCTCTCAAAGCACAAAGGGAGTAACTGCTAGAGATAGGGAAAAACTGTTAGGCATACATTTTCAAAGGGGAAGGATGGTATACCCCACAAGCAAGCACTGATATAGAGAACGAACTGCTTATTGCTTAATGATTGTCTCTCTGTAACTTTACATACCAAGGACTGGTGTTTGTCAAGGATTAAGCCTGTCAGAGACTGGCACTTGGGAGTGATGAGCAAGAAGGAACCATGAGCGATCACAAAACTTAATTAAATGTTTGATGAACTTACGATCTTGTTAAGAAGGCACAAGTAGAGGCCTTGCTTGAATAGATAGGGCCAGAAAAGATAACAACTCCTGCCTTTGCTCTCGTCCTTGTAGATAATTTAGCTTAAACTAGCCATATGGTTCTAAACTACTAATGAAAACTTAGATAATAGGAGCACTAACAAACACTGAGGTATCAAAACTTGTAAAGGACCATACTGCGCAGAATCACCTGAGGAGGGTCAAATAGCGGACAAGTGAGGAAGACTATGGAAGACCACCAGAGGACTCCTGAAGACCACCAGAGACCTTCAATGTGCCTGCATAAAGGACATTTGCATATGCTAATAGTTTCCCAGAAAACTAATTAATATGTATAACATTTCTCGGAAATCTAGTGAATATGTATGTAGAACATGTACTTAACCTGCACAATTAGGCCCGACGGTGTGCACGATAGGTGGAGCGATCCCCCGTGCATCCAGCGCTGCCAATAAAGAATACCTACTTAATAGTTAATCAAACTATTGAGTTAGTTTCTTTGAATCAGTACAACCTACTTAACTGTTAGAATAAAGTCCTGGCACTGTCTCAAATAGGAGAAAAAAAAACAGCAAAAAACAAAATTCAACTAAAACCTACAATTTGATGTAGCTGCTTTTAACAAATTGAACCTTGTGACCCAAATCCCTTCAAATTTGGAAACAAATTCAGAAGAGCTGAAAGATATAAAAAAAATGAGAACGATATTAAAAGAGCCCACTAGTTCTACCTGCTAATAAATGTATTTTTACCTTACAACGATGATGCAAGCTCCTGTGTTGGTTTTCACTATTATTCCTTCTATCTGCTGTTTATTGCAAACACACTATAGCTTTTCAGACCACTAATGTAAGAGGACAACTTGAAAAGTTAACTACATATTCAGAATTCTTTAAGCACTAGTAGTAAATTACAGACATACTTTACTACACTGGTTCTTTAGTGACTTCAAAGTAAGTTATTCAATAATGATACTTCAAGCTTTTTGCACAGCTGTACATGAACAGCTGTAAGATTGAGTAATTTGGAAACAAAGTAAGAGTTGCCACTGAGTAGTACCTTTGAAAGTTGAAATGGGTTGAAATAGTAGCTGAGTTTATTAGTAGTTACCTATATAATAAAAATGGTTTTACCAAAACCCACTGATCAGATTAAAAAGTTCTCTTGCTCCACATCAAGTAATTAGTGTTTACAAAAAAAAAAATCGCTGTCTTGCAAACTATTTCTGAATGTACTTTTTAAACAGTCTTTAACTAGAGGAATTGTCAGACCATTTAAGTTTTACCAGACATACAAACTAAGTTCACGATACTTTAAATGAAAATTAATTTAAATATGGTATAACGCACACACAATAACCCTCAAAACTGCATCCAATATTACTCTTTCAAACCATATCTTGGATGTTTTTAAATCTGTAACTACTCCTGAAATAAATACTTTTCTAAGCAAAGTAAATGTTACAAATATTTTTCAGAAGTTTAGTATATACATTTGTAATGCTTTTTAGATTGCCCATCTAAAGCCATGTATTTCTGTTTCCATAGTTTACCTTTCACTTTATGGAACCAGAATTTCACCATACTGTGCTATGAAAAATGTTCTCTCCTACAGCAACAATAAGAAATTAATGTGAATTCTAAAATTCCTTCAATGACAAAAAAGTAAAAAAATGAATTTCACCTTGAAATACTTTGGTTACATAAACAGTCATTTACCAAGAAGTTAAAAGTATTCAGAAGCAAAACATGAAGTAAACTGAGTAGTTCGGATAAAAGATTCAGAAAAAGCAGAACAATGACATATTAAAAAAATACCCAAATTTACCACATTTGTAAGTGAAGGAAACGTTTTACACATCATTACAAATAAAACATGTCTACCAAAACAGATGTGCAAATACCAGTGATTACAGATTAAAAACAGTTTGGGTCAGGAATAAGGGTGTTAAAATACAGGCAGTCTGCAGACTCACATTAAATTTGGTGTTCCTCTACTTATTGCACAAAAAAGGAATCTACTAGAAGACTGCTAAGCGTATCCTTGAAGAAGCAGTCAATCATCGACTTTATAAACATAGATTTAGCTTTCAAAACAGTGACAACAATTAACACTGGTTTCATTCAACATAGCCACAGTATATCATTACATCTATGACTAACTGCTTTCATCTAGTCAGTTGAACACATACAAGACTACTAAGGAGTTCAACTAAGAAAATCAAACTATTATATATGAAAGGAAAATTCTGATTAGTTTTTTATCCCAAATCCTTAAAAAAAAAAATTAACTTACCAGCTTAATTGCCACATACTCATTTGTGTATAAATTTTTTCCTTGAAAAAAAGAACAAAAACAAGAGTGTGAGACATTCGCTTTCCTGTTCAATTATAATGCCATTTAAACCTCAAGAAAGTCTTTGAAACATGTTTGATCTAAGATGGTAGGTATTCTGGTAGTGACTTAAAAAATGTGGCTTCATTATTCTGGTACCATACTTCAAAGAGAACTTCATTCTTGAATAGTGTAAGAAGTGGCAGTTTCTCTGAGAGAGAGTTTCAGCTATTTCACTGAGTTTGCAAAATTTTTATACACTAGAAAAGCTTGAACATTGGTAAATTACTCTAAGTAGAATGTGATATCCTACACTTTCATATTTATTGCTGATAACTATTTAAAATTTATTTTTAAATTATCAAATGGTTTTGGAACACCAGACGCTAATTACAGTTAGAATTAACTAGGGCTATTTTTTCCTCAATTCCATAATTTACTAAGCTTAAAGTCAGGACAAACAGGGCAAGAATAGTACTGAGTTAAATTTTTACACCATTTGGAAAATGCATATGCTGCTTTAAAAGTGATTCTGTAACTGATTAAGAGTATTTCAACAAGCATTACCTCAAAGTGTATGCAATGACTACAATATTAAACAAGCTTTACAGATGTAAAATTAAAAAGTAGCAGATAAAGGAAAAAACTAGTTGTCACTTCTGATACTTTTAGTTTCTCTAGAGTCATCAAATGAGCTTAGTGTGTATTATTTTTAATGACAGTCCTACTTTTTTCTCTGCAGTATTACTCAGGTCTGAATTTCCCATGTTTAGGTCAGTTTTGTTAATGAAATCAAAGAGGGAAAAGACATGGACCAAGACAAAATGGTTCCCTGCGAAGACAGTTACATTTATAGTCAAAGACTATGATCTCAGCTCTAATCCTTCTTTTTAAAAACAGAGTACTCTTGCAAAGCTGAAAAAAGATGGATTAAAATCATGTGTCTGTTAAAGGATCAATCTACAACAAGCAAGGTACCTGAAGGCTGTGCAATAATAAACACAGAAACAGTATGGGCAGCATGCCCTAATTGGACCACCAAAAGAATGGATAATTCCAAGACCTATCCAGGGACTACAGTGGAAATCCAGGCATCTTAAATAGTTACTTCTTATCTTATGATCATTTGAGCTACATTTTTGACAAAAAGTGTACTTTTTTTGAAGTTGCTTTTGTGTCTTTGCATACTATTACAATCTAGAAGACATTAAAAGAAACTCTTGCAGAGGCCCTGCTCATTCAGTCTATTAGATACATAAATCAGCTACTGGAGCAGGTAACAAATCCAGTTACAGTTAAGCAACTGGATATTGGGTTTCAGTAGCCAAATGCAGTAACAACAGGCTTATTCTGAAGAAATATCAGAAGGGACATTATAATTTTCCATGTGGTGAATCAAGACAATTGTCTCTTTAAAATATGGAAGACAGCAGATTTGACACCACTGTTGATCTGTCTCTAAACACAGAACAGGTAATGCATAATCCATCACATGCAGCAGCAACAAGCTTTCTTTTACTACCACATCAGTTTATCTTAACTGTAACTCAGAAGAGCCTTAATCTTAACAGCTCAATATTCAAAACAATTTAGTCCTTGGAAAGTTAATGGTTGCACATCACAGATACTCATTTGCTACAGATGGCCAATTTACCATTTGATCCACAAGCCACTACAGAAGTCTGGCCATTCTTTTCTTCTCAAGAAGAACTACAATGGCTACCAATTCTAACTGAATTTTTATCTCCTGAGGTACAACTTCAGCTCTCCTTAACAACTTTATTCCTCCTTTAAGTCTTTAAGATTTGACCTTAAGACACATGATCAAAATGTATTCCAGTTTGCAGAAGTACATAAAACAGTTTAGGTGCTTGTATATGTCTTTGTAGGAAAGATGCCCACTTTAAGTTACTTGCTACTGTAGTAATGTAAATGCGAAAATAATAAATCTACATCAAATCTGTAATACTAATATTAAATCCTGCTTTCAGTAAATTACACTTAAAACATCCTGTCCCACAAATAACAATAAATAAGGTTCTGAAATATCTACTATATATGCAAAAAAAAGCAGACATTAAAAAGAGTAAGCCTTCACCTGTCCTGGTGGCTGTTGCAGGACAGTACACTACACTATTATCTTCCTCCTATTTCTTTTACTCGTTTGTCCTATTTTATTTCAGTACTATCAGACTTTAAGTCTTAACTACTCTAATACTGTATTTAGAACAGAAAAGATGATTTCACTCTCTATCTGCTGCAAGCAAATGAGTTAAACTGATACTGATCTGAAACAGATAATCAATTCTGTACATTGTGATCACTCCAAGATGACAGGAAAAAAATTAACTTTATTAGTTTACAGTTGCCTTCAGTAGTAAATGTGACATTAATTATATTGGCTTGATTTAGTTCATGGAGAGGTTTAAAAGAAAAATTATCATTCAAAGCCAGTTTAGAATAGGTTAGGAGAAGTTGAAGACAGAGTTTCAGCTTGACTTATATATGTGCTTCTACAGTTCACAACACTGTAAAGGTCAAAATAATCAATCTTGTTTAACTTTTAATAGGAATAACAAGAGCACCTCTCGTTCAGTCTGTGTTAAATTCAGTATCCTCCGTCAGAGCTCCAGCGATATTCTCTTTCATCCTTCTACAGTATTAACATGCTAAGCTTGTTTACATTTTGACTCAGACTAGATATAAGGCCCCCAGAAAGCACTATATTAAAAACATGTTATATTTTATGCATGTTATGAACATAACATGTTTATATATTTTATGCAAGCACTATATTGAAAACATTGTCTGAAGGACAATAAATGGTATTTCTACCAGAGGCAGAAGATCAACAGAAACACAACACCTACATAGCCCACCCTATTCTCAAATACCCTAACTTTCAAACCCATCTCTCTTTAAACCTTGAAACACTGCATTGACTCAAGGCTTCCAGGAACACTGGAATAAATTCTTGTCATTAAGTGTCAAGTTATATTTGTTAACACATACAGAATTCCCAGATCTCGAAAACCCTGGCTAATCATGCTGTTGTCACGGAAATTTAAGTCACCAAAACTAAATAGGTACCCTTCCAAAAGCATACACCCGTCATTTAGTGTCTATTTTAATAAATGGTAAAATTTCCAGCTTTTATGCCCAAATTCTTCAAAACTCCACAGGTCCTTCTCAGTCTGTCCCGTCTTCATAATTCGATTTTCATCCATCTGTTCAGCAGGGAACTAAATGTCTGAATTACCCACCTCCCAGATTCTCTCTACAGATGGATTCTCACTGCCCCTGTGTAACAGCAGCTCACTGTTTAGCCTCACTACACTGCTGCTGATGGAAAGGAAACCAAGGAATCCCAAGAGCTTGCTGCTATTAAAAACACTGTAGTGTCTCCAAGAGATCTCCACGACCACAGTACTATAAGCTGGACCTACAGGACAAGGATGTGTTTCACATACACTTAGCCCCAAATACATCTAAATAAACTGCTTCAGGAAGCCAGGAAAGGTAGCAAAACACCATAACCGTGAAGTAATTCCCCATGTCTTGGAAGACACAACTGACTGAATTTAGGATAGCACTGCACACAGCTACAAAACACTTTTAGTCCCAGAAAGACTCCTGCTACAGAGATTCTTAATATGTGATAGAGCTTGCATTGGCCGGGGTCAAGCCACAAAAGATGTACAAGGCAAATTTAACCTACCTGAAGCTTAAACTAGTTTGAAGAGCTGCGTGGTGTGTTTATGTAGACATTTTCATGCCTAGACTACATACAACGGTCTTGAATAATGTAAATTGAAATAAAGAGACAAGGATCTTACCTAACCGTAGTTCTCCAAAATTACCACATCCAATTTTTTTGCCAACTCTGAAGTTAGGGCCAACCATTAACACTCCAGAATTTGAAGAACCAGTTCCACGTGGATTATGGCCTGACCTCCCACTAGGCCGTGCAATTCTTTCATCCGGCTTGTCCTTGTCTTTCTTTCTGTTATCCATGTCAAGTTTATGGTACTCCACTTTGATTTCTTCCTCTTTTTAAAAATCAGTATAAGCAAAGTCCAATTGGACAAGGTGAGAATGAAAACATCACCAGTGAAGTGCCCAGCTGGTTACTGTCAGTAAGCAGTCACCAGCAGCCTGTTCATCCCATTCGCAAAGCCTTGGTAGTATTCTGTAGTAAAACTATATCTCCAGAATGCACACCACCACCAATATTTACTAGTATTTGCAGGAATTCTGTTAAAGAAAAACAAAAGTTATTCAATACAGTAAGATTCTTCTACAAAATTAACTCTCCCTTCAACTAGTCATACAATTAAGCTGTAAATAATTATATTTGCTTTACAGATCCTCTATGAAAAGCACTACTGTAAGGTTAAAGCCTCTGATTCTAGCACATAATAGCAACAGATACTGGTGTGACTGAAGTGAACTTATAAATCCCAAGGCTTAACGCAACAGGTATTGTCAAAAAAACCCCAAACAAACAAACAAACAAAAAAAAAAACAAACCCCACCAAACCCTATCAAACTACTTCCTGAGTACGTAAACACACTTAAAATCAACATTTAGACACTCATTGCAACTTATGCCAGCTCTGCAAAAGAAAGCGTTTTATTTCTGGTTTTTTTTCCCCAAGTAGTATCTGTTGATCTATGGAAATGCTCAAGCTGAACACTTATTGAAGTTATAGAAAGATATTCAAACTTAAAACAATTCCATTATCTTTTCTGAATTATAATTTCCAAGATGCAGTTTATAAACTCATGGCAGGGACACTTCAGTCCTTTCAGTAACTCCTAGAGTCTAAAAATAAAATATATTTACTTATTCTCTCCTGCCCCATTCAATTATGTCATAAATGTGCTTCCCCACTCCCCTTATCCACCATTTAGCATCATTGCCTAGACACTAATTCCTACATGGATTTCAGCAAAACTTGCAAGCTAGCTTACTACTGCAATAAAGAATCCCGAGAAAGCTTTCATTTTTACCTTGCCCATAAGAATAGTGCATATTTTTCTCTATTTAACAACAGTGGTTTAAAAACACAAAATTCAGAAGACAGTCAGCTACTACTTAGGCAAAATTTCAGGGTGAGTTAAATACCTGTTCAAAATTATTTTGCTACATTTGCTTCAATGCTGGGAATACACTGTAGTGAAATAAAACATCCTCTGAAAAAATAACATATTTTGTGTGCTACAGCCTATTTTAAAGATAGTTATCAGGAGCTTGTATTAAACACTTTGAACTGAAGACACTTTCATTTCTTAAACTCATTTCTCACAAAGTAAAATTATTACTCACATAATAGCTTATTACAACATTTAAAAAATCAGAAAGCCAGTAGAGAAACGATACCAAAGAATATGAATAACCACCCAAATAACTGCATCTGCTGAATCACAAGATATTCATAGCATGTTCATAACTAGATATGTAAAAATCACTAATCAACAACTGACTAACCTATCACCTGAACGATGAAGCATATGGAAATCTTTTTGGTGAAGAAACATGATCACCTTAACTACGAAAGGGGGGAATGAAAGACTTTTTCTGAGAACAACCAAAACACGCAAATGCAGGTTCCAGTCCAAGTAGACTTGCCTAATGCAAGGGAAAAGGACTTCATCAGTGAGTAGTGAATGCAGTGGTGTGGTATGGCATAGAGGGAAGCATTTTAGAAAAAAATACAAGCACCTCTCGCTACAACATAATCTTGCAGGTTCAAGCACCACCACTAGATACCCTAAAGTCACTTTCCAAACCACAAATCTGAGAGGAATAGGTAATTTTTCCTCACCCACTTTGCCACAAAAACGAGAGAAGAAATAAGAAAACTAGAAATGGAGAGCGTTGAGGTGGGACTTCAAGGGTACCATTTAGTACTTAGAAAGACGGTCAGTACATTTGATGCAGCACAATACATAAATGTTTTAAGTACCAAAGAAAAAAGACTTATGTTCCATGTCTTACTGGTTCTCCAGTGAGAAATAACAAGGTAAACAATCCTAGAATTTTTACTGCTAATACACAGACTTCATGGCAAATAGAAGCAATGCATGTAAGAACAGCATATTACTGCCATCACCAGAGAGTTAAAAAGCATATATAGCTATTCAGACAATGGTTTGGTAATCTCAGCAGAGTGGAAGTCAAACTTCCTGGCACTATTTTGCACATATCAAAATCTTCATACTACCAAGCACTGAAAGACATTACCTTGGAACAGTGAAAGGCTAGAAAGGCACTAACAGTTCATACCAATGATACCAAAGGGCTCCACAACAGAGCACTAGAACTACAGAACAGACTGGGTATGCAGGCAAATCTGAAGAAATTAAAATCTGATTTCAGAGTTAACAGGGTTCTTAGCTTACAAGTTTTCCATAGCTTACCTCTTGATATATATACAATATCTAATCACATGACAAATGAGTTTAAAATTGTATTTTTCTAATACATCACAACATAAGGCCGTGGAAAGGCTGTGGATGTTGTCTACCTGGACTTTAGTAAAGCCTGTGACACTGTCTCTCACAGCACAATCCTTGAGCAGCTGGTGGCTCATGGCTTGTTCAAGTGTACTCTTCGCTGGGTAAAAAACTGGCTGGATGGACAAGCCCAGAGGGTTGCAGAAAATGGAGTTACATCCAGCTGGTGGCCGGTCACGAGTGGTGTTCCCCAGGGGTCAGTACTGGAGCCAGTTTTCTTTAATACCTTTATCAATGATGTGGACAAAGGGATCAAGTGCACCCTCAGTAAGTTTGACAACACCACCAAGCTGGGAAGGAGGGTTGATCTGCTCGAGGGAAGGAAGGCTCTACAGAGGGATCTGGACAGGCTGGATCGATGGGCTGAGGCCAACTGTATGAGGCTCAACAAGGCCAAGTGCCAGGTCCTGGACTTGGGTCACGACAACCCCATACAGCGCTACAGGCTTGGGGAAGAGTGGCTGGAAAGCTGCCCAGCAGAGAAAGACCTGGGGGTGCTGGTTGACAGCCGGCTGAGTATGAGCCAGCAGTGTGCCCAGGTGGCCAAGAAGGCCAACGGCATCCTGGCCTCCATCAGAAATAGTGTGGCCAGCAGGAGCAGGGAGGTGATTGTTCCCCTGTACTCAGCACTGGTGAGGCCACACCTCGAGTACTGTGTTCAGTTTTGGGCCCCTCACTACAGGAAAGACATCGAGGTGCTGGAGCATGTCCAGAGAAGGGCAACAAAGCTGGTGAGGGGCCTGGAGCATAACTCTTATGAGGAGCGGCTGAGGGAGCTGGGGTTGCTTAGCTTGGAGAAAAGGAGGCTGAGGGGAGACCTAATCGCTCTCTACAACTACCTGAAGGGAGGTTGTAGTGAGGTGGGTGCTGGTCTCTTCTATCAAGTAACTAGTGATAGGACAAAAGGAAATGGCCTCAAGTTGCACCAGGGGAGGTTTAGATTGGGTATTAGGAAAAATTTCTTTACTGGAAGGGTTGTCAGATATTGGAACAGGCTGCCCAGGGAAGTGGTTGAGTCACCATCCCTGGAGGTGTTCAAAAAACACATAGACAAGGCACTTCAGGACATGATTTAGTGGGCACATTTGATGGTTGGACTCGATCTTAAGGGTCTTTTCCAACCTTAACGATTCTATGACTCTATAATTTCAGAAGGACAAAACAGTTCTAGTTTTGTCATCTATTTCAGTTTTCCCCATTTTGTCTTTGTATTTAACTATGACCTGAGCACACCATGTAGCCTTGCTAACTGAGCAGAAAACTTAGCTATAACAGGCCGTGTTCCGAGGATGCTGAGAAGGATGCATCAGGAGCATGGAATAACAAACAGGCAACATCAGAACAAAGGGCACCATAACTTTAGTAGCAGCTGTAAGGCAACAGTGATCTCTAAGAAAGCAGCTGTGAGCCAAACAAAGTCCATTATCACCAGAAAAGCTTCCAATCTCACACTGTTTCAGCTCATGTAGCAATAAAACAGTACCAGAGGAGCCAAGCTGGGAGCTCAAAGACAGATTAATTAGTATTTATGCAAAGCACAGTAGCTGCTCTGCACGCATGCTTGTCCAGTTGAAGCCTAGTAGTTAACAAGACACTGAAGCTTTACCACTAAAAAATTAATTTTCACAATACATTTTTTTTAACCCATTGTTTTGGGTTTGTGTGGTGGGGTTTTGGTAGTGGGGGAGGGGGCTGCAGGGATGGCTCCTGTGAGAAGCTGCTAGAAGCTTCCCCACCTCCAAGTCAGACCTGCCTCTGGCCAAGGCTGAGCCCATCAGCAATGGTGGTAGTGCCTCTGGGAGAACAGGTTTAAGAAGGGGAAAAATCCTGCAGCAGCGGAGGAGATTGGAATGTGAGAGAAACCCCTGTGCAGATATCAAGGTCAGTGAAGAAGGAAGGGGAGAAGGCGTGCCAGAGGAGGGAATGCCCCTGCAGCCCGTGGTGAGACGACAGGCTGTCCCCCCTCCAGCCCATGGAGGGGAGCAGGGGAGCAGATGCCCACCTGCAGCCTGGGGAGGAGCCCACACTGGAGCAAGGTGGATGCCCCCGAAGATGGCCGTGACTCCACAGGAAAGCCCACGCTGGAGCAGCCTGTGCCTGAAGGACTGCAGCCTGTGAACAGGACCCATGCTGGAGCAGCTCATGAAGGACTGCAGCCCATGGGAGGGACCCCACACTGCAGCAGGGGAAGAGTGAGGAGTCCTCCCCCTGAGAAAGAAGGAACAGCAGAGACAACATGTGATGAACTGACCCCAACCCCCATTCCCCTGTGCTACTGGCGGGGAGAAGGTGGAGAAAATCAGGAGTGGAGCTGAGCCTGGAAGGAGGGAGGGGTGGGGGTAAGGTGTTCCAAGGTTTGGTTTTACTTGTCATTATCCTGTTTTTATGTGATTGGCAACAAATTAAAATGATTGTTTTTTCCCCAAGCCAAGTCTGGTTTTGCCCATGACCATAACTGGTGCGTGATCCCTCCCTGTCATTGTCTAGACCCACTTTTGTTACATTTTTCTCCTGACCATCCCACCAGGGGGGAGGACTGAGTGAGTAGCTTCGTGGTGCTTTGTTGCTGGCTGGGCTTAAACTGTGACACTCATCTTTAATCACAGGAATATCTTTAATTTGGAAAATCCAAATCATAAGCAAGCCCACCCCTTAAAAGTATTAAGGTACCAGAGACAAAGACTTCCACTATGCTTAGAATCTTGATTTTAAAAATATCCTATCTTCACACCCAAATACCTTTTTCCAAAATTTAAGTCTGATTGATAATGGCATTGGACTTCAAGTCAGTTTATACTAATACTACAGCTTGTTGTGGAAGGTGGCAAAGCTGAGCTACATGAGCATGCAGATCACACTCAAATGAAATGTAAACAGCACGTGGCAATAATGGGATAAGATTGTGAGGCTATAATAGCACAGGAATGTATATAAATTATAGAGGCTATTATATTTTGGAGGCCTTTAAGGACTTTGTTTAGCCACTTAAAAGTAGTCATTCATGATAAAGCAGAACTCATAGCTTACTTAATGTTTTTGCTTAATATTGACCTATTGTCCAATTGGAGGAATAAGAAGATTCAGAAAACTCCACAGCCAGTTTGAGCGAGGAAAAGGAGACATAGCAACCACTACCCTAAAAACCAGGAAAGAGAAAGAACCCACCTAGAGGTGAGAAAAAGGACCCAGTGAGAGAATAGACAACCCCAGACCCAAATATTACTATTGGACCAGACTATGGTGGGAGGGGCAGGAATTTAGAATGTAAGAGTGTAATTGCCGAGGCTTTTTAGTGTTTGGGGTCCCTCTTTGGAAGCAGCCAGGTTGAATTGTCTAAATTTGTGCAACATAGATAAAAAGCATAATTTATTCTATTTTGGAGGTCTTGATCAGAGATTCTGCTTCAGAGAACCTAGGGTTGAGCATGAGGGAAGAAAAAGCATCGGGGTGGGCCGGGGGGGCGGGTCAGGAGGGGCATCCATCAGCTCACTGGAGTTGCCCACTGCAAAGGGAGTCCAATCCTAGCAGTTAAAGTCTCAGGTGGTGTGTGTGCGACTCCTTGATTGGTGTGTGAATGCTCAGGCAGCAGCTTCTCCCTTAACCAGTGTTCATCAAGAGAACATTTTCCTGATTACTCAATACACAGCCTCAGACACTGAAAATGTCTTACTATATACTGCACATTTATACAAATATCAAATCAGATGCTCTTTTAAGCCATTTATAAGTTAATACATTAACTGAAACAGCCTATTTGAAACAGAATCCTGTCAAAGAAACTATTGCCAATGTTTTTTAATTCCAGCCTTCACTCAAACTCAAGTTACAGAAGTTTTCATTAGCTTCAAAAACTGAGCTCATATATGGGAAATCTCTTTTTGCCTTTTTTTTTTTTTAATCTTCTGTGAGGTGCCCACCCAGCTGCTCTCTCACTCCCCCTCCTCAAAAGGGCAGTGGGAAGAAAATAGGATGAAAAAGCTCATGGGTCAACGCCAAGACAGGGAGATCACTTACCAGTTAGAGTCATGGGAAAAGAGACTTGACTTGGGCAAGATTGATTTAATTTGTCACCAATTAGAGTAGAGTAAGATGGTGAGAAACAAAGACAAAGCTAAAAACATCTTTCCCCCACCCCCCTTCTTCCCAGGCTCAACTTCATTCCTTCACTTCCCACTCCTCAACCTCCTCCCCTCTGCTGAGTGGCACAGGGGGATGGGGAATGGAGGTTGTGGTCAGTCCGTAACAGCTGCTCTCTGCTGCTCCTGCCTCCACATACTGTTCCCCTGCTCCAGCATGGGGTCCTATCCACAGGGTGCAGTCCTTCAGGAACAGACTGTTCCAGCATGGGTCCCCCATGGGGCACAAGTTCTGCCAGCAAACCTGCTCCAGTGTGGGCTCTTCACCATGGGCCACAGCTCCTGCCAGCAGCTGGCTCTGGCATGGGGTCTCCACAGGCTGCAACTTCCTTCAGGACATATCCACCTGCTCCGGTGTGGGTCCTCCACAGGCTGCAGGTAGGTATCTGCTCCACTGTGGTTCTCGATGGGCTGCAGGGGGACAAATTGCATCACCAGGGTCTTCTCCATGGGCTGCAGGGGAATCTCTGCTTTGGTGCCTGGAGCACCTCTTCCCCCTCCTTCACCAACCTTGGTGTCTGCAGGGCTGCTTCTCTCACAGCTGTTGCACAGCTTTTTTTACCTTCTCTTAATATGTTTTCCCACAGGCACCACCACCTTCACTGCCCAGCTTAGCTGTACCCCGCAGTGTCTGGCACAGGGCAGCCCGAGCCGAGCCTCACAGAGGCCCCTACAGCCCCCCTGCCAGCACCTGGGCACAGACATGCAGTACATTTACAAGAGCAACACTTATGTCTTACGAATTTGTGAAATTCCAAACACTACATGTGAGTAACTGCTTTTTTTAAAGCAGCAAGTGCTTCCAGGAGAAATAGCGTACCACGCACTTTTCAATTTAAGAAACCACTGCTTCTGAAACTTGTGTCTGCACACAGACCCACCACAACCTGTTTGCCAAATGTCATTTTAAAAAACTGGGAATGCAGTAATAGAAAAGGTAAGTTACAATGGATTCAAGGGGTAAAGATAAATACTGAAGCTCCTACTCAAGCTTATCAAGTAGATTAGTTTTGTAAACGGTACTAGCATTTTGAGAGCAAATCACAAAGCATGAAAAAACCTAATAAAACCCAATAAAATAAATAGTAAATAAACTGATTACTGAACTCCTTCCTAAAAAAATATTTTCTCATAACATTTAAGTAATGCTTTACTGAGTGTTTTACTGAAATTTAAGGCAACAATGCATGAAACCAAATACATTATTAACAACACAAATTTCAGTTTCCAAAAATGCATCTATTGCATGGACAAATCTATTATATGGTAACTTAGGCCCTTCCCTCTTCTGCTGTTGAACCAAAAGATATTCCAGTTACATTACAGGTATAATTTTTATATAAACTGAAATTAGCACCTTTTATCAGCTTCCTGCTAAACAAATATTGGAAGGCCCGTACATTTTTCACACACTACATGTCAGAAGGAAGACACACAAGCATTCCTGTCACAGTTTCTCCAGGACACAAGAGTTCTCTTACAACATTTCCTAATAAAATAATCTGCAGCTGATTTGAAATAAGGAGACCACTTGAAACTTTCTTCATATTGACATTCCTATATAACATTTTATGAAGTATTTACCTTAGAAATACAAAAGGCATTCATGGTTTTATTTACACTGCACTTACCTATGACAGAGTTATAGTGTTGATGGCAATATCTTTTCTTCACTGTAATGCTCACATTCTAGAGGAAAAGCACTAAAAGCAAAGATGTATATATGCAGTATTTGCAGTTACTTGGGCATGCAAAGACTTCTGATACAGAATGCAAGTAAATTATAAGTTATGTGAATTGCATTAGTTTTCCTAGATTGTTAAGGAGGATCCAGCAGATTTTTTTAAAGAGTTGACATAATTCATAGGGCTCAGAAGGCAGACACCATTCAAAAGCATGCATCATTTAAAGTGAAAAAACAACACATACAGTGTAAGCATTCTAAATTATTTGCATAATCGTTTTCTTGCTATGTGCTACTTATATGGGCTATATTCTCCTCACATGCAATCTGCCTGAAAAATGTGTCGTCCTCATCCTCATTTCACAGCTTGATTTTCTGTTTAATTTTCATCTCTGAAATTGGACACCTCTCCACGTGAAAGCAAACTGTGACCTGCACTCTGCTGCCAAAGGAACGGAGAAAAACACATTGGCAATATCAATTGTGGCATACCACGTGGCTGCCTTTGATGCCAGTTCATATTGGAGCTCTAACATGTCTGGTACAGCAGCACTCAGTGGTGGTGTCACTTTGTTCAGGCCGTGATAATCTACTGTTAACCTCCACCCTCCATCAGACTTTTGCACTGGCCATATAGGACTATTAAAAGGTGAATGAGGCTTGCTGATGACTCCTTGGCTCTCTAGTTGATGAATCAGCTCATGGATGGGAGCCAGGGAGTCCCGGTTTGTGCAATATTGCCGGTGGTGCACCGTCCTGGTAGTGATTGGCGCCCGCTGTTCTTCAACTCGCAGCAATCCCACAATGAAGGGATCTTCTGAGAGGCCAGGCAGGGCAGAGAGCTGTTTGATCTTCTCTGTGTTTACAGTGGCTATACCACTCACAATCTCAGCCAGACCCAATACAGTACTGTAACGCAGAAAGAACATTACTGAAGTTGTGAGGTCAAGTGCACAGAAATTTGGAAATGATAATGCATGTAGGTGAATTATAGCATGTTCATTTAATGGAGCAGACAACTGAGCAAATCCTCCTGAGCTGGGAATAGCTACTGTAGTTCCAGAGTTAGCAGTTTAGCCACACCAATGTGTTGGTGAATTCAAGCTAAGAAGTTTTGCCTTTGACTTCTTAAATCAATGAAATCAAATGTGTTAAAGCCAGCACTGGCAGAAATAGTTAATTCTTTATAGACCCAACGAATGCAGTTGTCCTCGGGTATTTCTTCATTGCAAATTGGGATTTTGTTTTGAGATGGTATTACTATAGTCTTGTGGCTATGTTTATGTTTATTTGGTTAATAGTATGCGATGATTTTCATCTCTGTCTACATAAATGAGCACACTTGACCCATAAGCTTCAGACAGACATCAGGGAATATTGTTAGAATTTAAATAAGCTTCTTGCTCAAAAAATACATGATTAAATATCAGTATAATGGCAAACATACCACCAAAGCCAAGTTAACAAAGCAAGATCTTAATTAGAAATTACATCTACAATCCATATAGATTGAGGATAAAAGGTAAAGCAAGACTGGAAAACCCGTAAGGAAGCAGTCAGAGTAACTGAGATGCAAAACTAACATCAGCTAATACAGGTTTTATTTATTTGATGGAATTTAACAGACATTCCCAAACACTGTAGAACGACTGCCTGAAAAGCAAGGAGAGGAGTGAAGACAAGCAAGAAAAGTGAAGACAATAGTCAGATACGTGTTTCAGTTGACTGACAGCAGTCATAAGCCTAACACCTGCAGAAAAGTAAAAGGAATCTTGGGCTCAGTTTTAGAAACATAAATTAAAATCAATGGCAAAAGACAGCCAGGCTACGGGTCTGTGTCAACACATGATTTAAATACAGAATGTAAGAGTCAAATTAACCAAATAGGTGATTAAATACTTCTTCAGCAAAGCCAAGGCAAGGACTAAAGGGACCACTCCCTAAAGACCTCTATTGTCTAAAAGGTTAGATGAGCAATTTTGTGATATTTGAAGAGGACAGACAGACAACTATTTCCTTGAAGGGACATCTTTACAGAATGTTTTACACATTCATGATTTGCATACAAAGCTTGCTTACTTAATAGACAAGGAGATTCCAGCTAGTAAAATCCAGCCTGTTTGAAAAGTTTGTTTGTCACTCTCAGCTGCACAGAATTCTACACAGAGAGCAACTGAATGAGTTTTAATGAAACTATGCAGGTGTGTAAACAAAACTGATCCTTCAATTCACCACTATGCTCAAACTTTATTTAAATTCATATTGTGAATATATAGTTATATAGTTGTATAATCCTGAAGAACTCAGAACACTGAAAAGTCCCTAAGAATACGTAGAGAACTAGATATACAGAAATTAAAATTAAGCAAATATCTCACTTCCAAATGAATTCACTGTGGGAAAACTTCAGTATTTTTTTCCCTCTAACAAACAGATTATGATCTCTGAACAATTTATACTTAAAGAATATTTGCCTAAACATCTAAAAAAAACTGTTTAAAGGCACTGAAGAAAAACACTGTAATATTATATACACAGTGAATAAATGGGTGAGTTAGAAAAACATACTGTCCTGGTTTCGGCTGTGATAGAGTTAATCTTCTTTCTAGTACCTGGTATAGCGTTATGTTCTGGATTTAGTATGAGAAGAATTTTGATACCACACTGATGTCTTCAGTTGTTGCTAAGTAGTATTTATACTAAGTCAAAGATTTTTCAGCTTCTCATGCCCAGCCAGCACAAAGGTTGGAAGGGCACAAGAAGCTGGGAGGGGACAGAGTGAGGACCGTTGACCCAACCTGGCCAAAGGGATATTCCATACCATGTGACATCATGCCCAGTATACAAACTGGGGGGAGTTGGCTGGGGGAGGATCACTGCTCAGGAGCTAAATGGGTATCGGCCAGTGAGTGGTGAGCAATTGCACTGTGAATCACTTGTTTTGTATATTCCAATTCTTTTGTCATTATTATTGTCACTTTATTATTGTTGTTATTATAATTTTCTTCCTTTCTGTCCTATTAAACTGTTCTTATCTCAACCCATGAGTTTTGCTTCCCTCCCCCGCCCAATTATCTCCCCCATCCCACTAGGTGGGGAAGTGAGTGAGTGGCTGTATCATGCTTAGCTGCTGGCTGGGCTTGAAACCATGACACATAGTCAGGCACTGTTCTGTCTTCTGTTCCATTATACACTCAGTATATTCAACAGCTTTGCTGCTATTGTTACAAGTTCACACATTACCCAAAAGAACACATTATATATTAAGCAAACATATGCTGCTACAGAAAATCTGTGAAGCAAAACAATCTTTACCTAAACCTACATTGGAGAAGTTTTCATTTAAATCCTTTTAATTTTTTCCTCCTTGATTCAGTATTCAAAACCTAATACAGCAGTGCAACACCAGCTATAAGAAAAAAGTGTAATTACACAAGGCCACAAAAATTTGATCAAATATTCTAATCATATTTGTATTAAAGTTCTCTTTTTTCAAATGCCCTAGAAACAACAGCCAGTTCTTTATGTTGCACCACTACCAAAGATCATACATACCCACTCAAACACAATTTCTTTCACATCTACTGGAAAAAAATCTCAAAGCCCCAGTTAGGCTGGCCATTTTAAAGCACTGTTGAGTTTTATTATCACACAAGTATTTATAATTTCTTGCACAGCCACACTTACATAAGAACATCCCATTCAAAGTTTGCTTTAGGGTCAAGTTATTGCCAGAAAGTGGCAGGCTGCTAAAATTCAAATTCTAATACAGGGAGGTAGCACACAGTAAGAAGTGACACCTAGAAAACATTTTAGACATCTTAGATTACAGGGATGCATATCTACACACGTCTCTAAATGTCATTTGAAAATGTCCCAATTAACACTACCAAAGACTATATGCCACATAACAAGAACCCTGCTCTGCAGCAATAAAGACTTTCTAGGACCTTATCTAAGGCAGGGTAAAAGACTAACTCATTTAAGCACCTTCTTTATTCATACAACTCTCAAATGGCTAAGCCTGCAGCAGCAGCACCACTGTAATTACATGCAAGTTTACATATTCCGAGGTGCATGTGATAACAATGTTCACATTCAAATGTGCAAATCATTTTAACTTTAAAATAAAAACTTACTAGCTACTTCATTCCGTTTTCATGTTCCAGATTCACTCTTAAATAAACCTATTAATGGAATGAGAAAGCTGCTAAATAAAACATTCCATTGTCCGGAAGTGACAAGGTTAAATGAAACATGCAACCGTAACTGTTGCCTTACGTATCATACGCATTTCCTCTCAGAGTTTAATTACAAGATCCTGTATCACTGATACTAGCAGTATACTAACGTTTTTCTCTGGTTTTAGAAAAAGCATACGGTAGCACAAGCACTAGGGAGGAAAATAAAAGATTCCATGAAACAGAAGGAAAGATGGTAAAGAAACACCTCTGGTTTAGGCATAAGGCATTTAAAAATTCACCCAGGCTCCTACCATTTTCATACATCTTCAGTTTTTCTCACCCCTCAAGTTCCTTTGTTCACATACTTCTACTCCCAAGGTCTCATATTTTTGGCACTGCCATTAATCTAGCAGCAAAGCTTCTCACACCTTCTAGAAGACTGCAGAGAAAGTTTCTAGTGCCTCTGCCACAGATTTCCAAGAGACTTCCTCTAACATTACACATAGTTTTTATGAAATAATTCACCTACTAAGTAGCCCTTATTTCAGAGAGAGAACAGTCACATTCAATTTCTAATATTCATCTGAATGTTACAAATACATTTGGACCACAGATAGAGTAACATGGAATTTTATTCAGCAAAACTTTATAAGTATTTAACAGAGGAAAAACTGCAATTCATACTACAAATCTGAAATCAAGCTCAGAATGAGACCTTCGTTGTGAGGTAATCAATACACAATTCAAATACCTAATCAACTATTTCTGGCATTGTTTGTGTGCCTCATGGAAAGATAAAGCTGCTCTTTCTAGCCTAGCTCTAAGATGACTGCATCATTTTCATTCATTTTTATCTACATGTCCCCAAGCAACAGAGGACACCTGATACTTCAAATCCACAGCAAAAAGGTTCACAACTGAAGAGCCCTTGAAAGTTTAGGACAGCAGTTTCTAACCTCGAAAAACTCTTGGGATAGAATTTGAATTGGAAAATATCTCTAAATTTATATATGATTTTGTAAGATTCATTGTTTACTTAAAATAAAAATAAATCCACTCTTTAATCATTAAATATTTAATTATTTTTGGTTTAGTCCAATTAGAGAAATTCAAACCTTCACATGACCTTCATGTGACCCAAAAAAGTAGAGTTGCTATTCTATCAATTTATATTACAAATTAATTTGCCTATAGCTTTATTTTTCGTACAAATAGATGCTTATAATATTCGTATCACACCACTTTGGTGGTTGTTTCCTTTTATTGCTAATTTGAGCCTGAAAAGAAAAATACTTTCATATATAAACTCCAAAATAAAAAACAGATGTTAAAAGGTTCATTGCATAACTCAAACATAACCTACCTGATTTTGACTTAATATTATTTCATCATTTTCCAGATTTTAGAAGCAGAAAAAAAAGCAAAGTCATTAGCATCTGTCAAAACTAAAAACGAGTGCTGAATGTCAAACTACCACAGATGCTACATGCTCATGACACAAGCTTTGAAAAACAAACAAAAAAACCATTTCCGAACAAATTCCTCCTCACAAGTTTCTCTCCCCAGCTATCAATAACCTGTATTGAAATTGCTCATTACTGTATCTTTTTACATTTCTTAGGTGTTCTCAATAAATGTAACCTCAACATAATGAAAACTTATTCATCAGTAACTCATTTTGTTCACAACAATATAATCCACTTGATATACATGGGGAATTTCAGTCTAAGCTTTGCAAGTCTAACACAGCCTAATTTTCTAGTTTTTTTAAATCTTTTAACATAAAAAAAACCCAAAATACAGCTTGGCATTATCTGCTCTTTCCTTTCTACCACTTCTGGCATACCTCAAGATTCATCGTAATTTCAAATGTTAGTTGATTCATCTAAGACTCTTTTATTCTACCCTTTCTTAGATACTTATCATTCTGACTTCAGTCAGGTAAACTACCTTGGAAGCTCTGTAAAAGGAACATATAAATCCTATGGAGCAACACCCTTCTCCCCCCCACCAAAACCAATAATATTTTGCAGCAGATGTGAACTAATCCAAGAAGCAAGGATGAACTTTTTCCGTTTCGCATAAGAGGACTGGTGTCTCTATATCAATGAGATGAGAAACATATGGAACACACAAGAGGTGATGATGCACCCAAATCAGATCTTCAGCAGCATTCACATTCAGGCCATCAAAAACCACTGTTCACATTCTTTCCCAGCCAGCTTGCCTTTCAGAATACTGAAGGCCAGATCCTATATTTACTACATTTATTCTACCAAGCATGCAATATATTAATGAGTTAGAAATCCTTCCTAGAGTTTCAGCAGCAAAGAAGGAAAATGAGCAAAGCAACTGCTACTTCTTGATGACATGCAGATCAAACTCTTCACACTTCAGAAGATACATGTGTTTATTTAGGAAAGCAAACATAATACACTAATTTCAAAGGCAAATGAAATCTCCTTATAACAGATGATGCAGGAGCTCAGCTGTGCAATTTGTTTCTCAGTATACACAGCCTCAAAACATTTCTAGTTTGATTTGTGCTCTTCAGCACTCCAAGGCAACTAACAGATCACAAGTGCACTTAAATTCTGTTTGCATTACCAGCACTTCCAACAATGCCATGTTTGTATCTCAGGGACCTTCTACATTACCACTTCTGTCTTTTTTTTTACTTAAAAGTCCGTGTCTTCCACAGATTCTTCTGTTCATTTTCTATGACTACCTCAGACAACTGTACTGTTCAGGCAGCAACCAGTCTTTTTCTGCTTCTTCGTTCTGTAATAACAACCCTTTCTAGATTAACAGAACAGTTTTGCAAAGCAAAACAAGAACAGAAATTATGAATTTTAGCATGCAAATTAGATTATCAGCATTCCTGAAAATGAATTTTTAAAAAACCTATTTGTTTACTTTTATATATTTGTAAGATTCTCCCCATACAACATCAAATTTTATGTAATTGAACACAACTCTACATACACACAGTCTCAGTCCACAAACACTTATGAACAAGAATCACTCAAATAAGCATAACATAATTGAAAATATCAAGGTAAGCCCAAGTAGCTTTCTCATGAATAAAAATTTACAAAGCCAAGCCTTCTAAAAAGTCAGGTTTTCCTGTCAAGTTGTGTGTGTGTGTACATATATATGTATATACACACACATATAAAAATCCAAAATTGCATTTCCCTCTTACAGTATCAGCTACCACACATTATTTTCAATGAACATAATTAGTTCAAGATTCTAGAATAAGCTTTTAAATTTGCACATATATAGCTATTTCCCTAGGGAAAGTTCATCAGCAAACCACATATGGCCATGTATAATCCCTCTTTAATATGCAATATCTAACAGAAAAACAGATTTATTAACACATTAAATTAAATCTTCCTCCATACAAAAACTAACCAAAAATATACCTTATATTTATTGAAGCTTGTTTAAAAGGTCCATTCTAGTTAAGCTACCGTAATGTTTCTTGTACCAAGGTTTACAGTCACATGAAATCTGAGGGCTATCAATATCCAAAATTTAGTATCTGATCTGTACATTTAATTTTGTCACTCGAAAGACTACTACCTAACCAACAATAATGCAGCTTTCTCCACCACCAAATTACCAGTTCCAGTGAAAATACTGTCAAATCAGAAGACATGTACAGTACAGTTAGGTCACCCTAACCCAATACAGTTTTTCCCCAAATGACAGACTAGACTAACCACATAACAATTAAGATCCCCAAGCAATCTCTTTACCTCTGTAAACTTAAAATGAACAACAACTTAAGACTGCTATTTTCTGTTCAGTGCATAAACATTTATATTTTCCTCACTGACCTAGAAGAAAAGTTTGGCCCTAAGCCACAAATCACACTTCATTATAGGCTTTCACCACAAAATCCCACTAGCTTCACTTTAGGATTGCATTCAAGTGAATGCACTTCCTTGGTTAAAATTTTTGTGCATGTATCCTTCTTGCAGGACCATATAATCATCATTTCAGAGTAACAGTTGAAAGTCAGTTTTCAGAAAGCAGTGGTATAATGCAAGGAATAATTAAAAAAAATCTAATAATGACAGTACTAAAGTTTACTTACTAAAGAACAGAAAAAGAAGGTAACTGCTGGTTAAGCAGCATTCCAGTAATTTGGTTTTTCACTTTTCCAACACCACCCCACACATACACTTAAATGGGCTATATTGTCCACAGCTGATGGAAAGCTATTGCTGAGCTAGCTAATGCTACATAATGGATGCTTCAATTTTCTACACCAAGCATTGTACCATCAGCACTCAACTGTTACAGTAGAACAACTGAAAGGTATAGATTAGCTTAAAGCTAGGCTAAAGAAACTGTAAAGTTGAACACATCTAAAAGTTAGAAAACAAAGCAAGGATAGCATTACATTTCATCTAACACCATAACTATGTCTGAAGACAAAATTAAGCATGATAGTGAAGCACTCCACTGCTATGTGGAAAAAACATTTTCTAAGAGTCTGAAAGTCACTAATTCTGTTTTCAGGTTAGAATTTGGATAGGATAAAGTACATCGTATGTTCTTAGTATTCCACTATGAGTGTGAAAAGCAGTTTTCAGAATGAAAAGTCTGTTTAACTCGAGACCAATTCCTCTTCACCCTTATCATTAATTACATGGTCATATTCTACTGTAAGAACTTAGAGGGGAGCCAAATTCAAGTTAAATTATTTTAACTCTGCAATTTTTCAACTTGCAACTGCAGTCACATCAGACATTAACTACTGTGCTACACTCCTGAAAAACAAGCCTAGAAAATAAGACATCACATGCTCATGCCTGACAGATCATGATTTGATCCCATAAGACAGTCATCTATTACCAGTAGTATTGGACATTATTACTTTTTAATGAGGCCAGACCTCCAGAGGCACATACTTCAGTTTCACAGTCTTTGACAACACAGAACTACTGAGAATATGTTTTAGTACCACTGCCTTTCCTCAATCTGACCTTACCAAAATTCACTTGCCCTCTCAACTGTTCCTGAATCACTTGGGGGTTTTTCCTCCTACAGCTCTCTTTCTACTTTAGTCCAACTACAACCGTACTGAACTGCAGCTTAAAGTGTGCTCTTCCATACATGGCCAGTATGGATACATGCACTGGGATCTGAGAGGTGGGAAATACTCCTTTGTCCCTCAGCTCAATGCCCAAGTCACAGACCTAGTCACCCACACACTGCTGAAGTCATGTGTTTCCTCCTTTTCCCAGGTAGAAGCAAAGAAAAGGCAGAAATCACAAGCTGGAAAGTCACTTTGTGTTAAATTCCACTGCCTGGCAGTACAGCGATCTACCATCAACATAACACAGCAGGTTCTAGAAGAGCTTTGTTCCATTTATGCAGCCCAGACTCAAAGACGGTCAGGACTTAATTTTGTAGAATTCCTTCCAAACTGTCATCTCTATTGCACTGTTATAAATGGTGGTTCCAAAAGCCTTAGACCTCAGCAAAACTTGACTAAGTAACAATTAAGAGATTGATAAACCACCCTACCAAAACTCTGGTACAAGCTTTAACTTAACAGTACCAGAAATTATCAGCATTGTTTTCTTTTGTTTTTAAACACCCCCCCATATCGGTAGGTCTTTCCCTATGCTTATTTTCCAAATCAGCCAAGAGGTTTAATCCAAACTATTCCTATTTCTGTTTGAGGCAGAAACTAGTATGAAAGACTTCAGACTTAATTTGACAATGTTTTTGCCACTGAAAATACACAATCTTACAACAGATGTTAATCATAGATGTTTCTGCCAACCCTGTACATAAGGAAAGGGATAACCCACAGTACAGGAAAATGTCTCCAAAGTAAGTTTTGCAGCCATGAATCCATCAGGGTTTTCTGACAATAACAAACTACACGGCAATCAAATGATTCTGCTGTTTTAATAGTCTCCATAAATTAGATGGAATTCATTGCTGTAGAAGGTACCCAAGTACTTTACTATCAGAAATACTTGCAACTCTCCCCTCACACGTATGGCTTTCACTGCAATGTCTACCTACAATGTCTTTACTAAAATGAAACTACAGAATTACATTCTCAAAAAGGCTTCAGTGAAGTATTCTTCTTGCTTTATAAGTTCAATATGGAATAAAATGTTATCGATAAAAAAGCCTCAGACACCACACCAATTAGAATCACACTTAACCACCTTCGTACTGAACACATAAGATATGTAGTGACACATATTTATAGAAAAAAAAGCCACAGTTAAGATCTTAAATTCATCATTAGTCATCTAATATAAAAAACACTTAAACCAATGACTTCCCATGAAACTCAGTGGAAAAAAACAAGTCTCCCAAAGTTTTATACAAAACCAAACGATACTGAATATGAAATCATCTGGTGTAAATGAAAAGTTCTGAGAACAAAACAACCTGTATGCTACTGACATCAGTTTTGCCAAGGTCTGATGGTAACTAACTACACCAATTTTAATTTAAAACAAAATTCTCATGCACTAAAATAAGAAAACATCAGTATCTTGATGTGGGCACTGTGTGGTAAATGCTTAATTTACTACTTAGGGAGATTAAGACAGATTCAGACTAAGCAAAGTATTCCTCAAAAGCAACGTTAGCTAAGCTTAGCTCTCTACAGATTAGTGTTCAACGCCCACACAGCCTCACTGCAGTAACTGCAGCTTGTTGGATATCATCCATGTGTTTCCAGGCCTCCCCCTGTTACACTTGAGCTCTCTTTTTTGCAAAACCCCTAGTTTCTTCCCACAGTAAAACTCTTCACCTTCACTTCTCACTCAACGAAGATGATGTAGTACTGGGCAAGCAACAGTACAAGTTGCAAGCTGAACAGCTCTCAAGCTACTACGACAGCACAGATAACGTCCTTCCTTCACTGTGTATAGTTAACAAATATCTACTCTATCTAAATTGTTTTTTATGAAGCTTATAGGAACATATCTTCAGAGGCATAAAAATCTATGCTTGGTTACAACTGGCCAGTAAGTTCCACATTTGTATAGGCAGCAGATGAGAGAACTGCAGATCAAAAATACCTTATTTCCTTAAAAAATAGACTTTTTTTTTTTCCAGAAGAAAATTCCAAGTACAATCAACAGGTTTTACTTAGAGCTCAAAGTCAAAAAATTAAAAGCAAACCTTAAAAGAGCATTTCTGGAAGGCAAAGACATTCATCTCTCAGTCTGGCAAAAGCTTAAGAGTAAATTTAGCCATTTTGTCTTCCTGTTACCTTTTGGTAAAATTCTTCTCTGCCTGTTTCCTGTTGCCTGTAAATTCAAGTTTCATCATTTGTTATCTCTCCAGATTTAGAGATGTCTCAGCCTACTGTCAGCAAATGTTAGAAGTAAAAACTTTCATAAACTGATATATTGAGCAACCTGCTCCTGGAATACTGTAAGAAATGAGTAAGTAGTAATTGTTTGAGGCAATCTTCACAGAAAAAGAAAGGAAGAATGTTTCATACTGACCTTCTTAGAAGCCACTGTTTGCAAGGCACAAGGTCGAGGTTAGAGTGAAACATGTCTCCCACAACCCTTAGAGCAATCATGTCCCTGACTGCAATCTCTACAATATTACTTTGTCTTCCCAAGATTACCACAGAACTTAAGATACCTGTATTTATATGGACATTATCTACATTTAAACTGACATCAACAGTATCAATAATATCTGAAATTAATTACGTACTTCATTTTAAGCTAGTGGAACTCCTCTAAAGCAACACTGAACCTTTGTTAGATTGCTTTATATCATTACATTAAAAAGCTGTTGAAACATGAAAAGTCTTTCATGTCTTTACATAGAGAAATGCAAACTGCTTCATTCCTAAAATGGAAAATGTCTAGTGCCTTAAATACAGAAAGGTACCCAAGAGACTTTTCTATACATAACAATACAATTTTTAAGTAGTACTTTCTTCTAGGGTGCAAAGGTGTGTCCTACCCTGGACTAAACCACAAGTCCTAGCATCACAAAGGTAATCTGCCAAGAAACCCGTACTTCGGAAGCACAACACTATTTTTCTACAAAAATACAGCCCATGCAGCCTTCTGAACGTAACAGATAAACGTTTACTAGGTAATTAGCACTTCAAGCCCAACAACAAACTGAACTAAAAAGAACAGTTTTAAGGCTACAATACAACCTAAGTCTGAAATTTTGTTTTGAAAAATGCAATTAGACAATATAATGGGTCAGCATGATTACTGTCTTGTCCTGCTGCATCTGGCCACAGGTACCTGCTGCTCCTGTTGCTCACTTTAGACCAGCTTCAGCACTCAAAACACCGCTATAATGCCATTAGATTCACTAACCTAGTAGAAAGTTCACACACTCAGCAGTAACTTGCTACTGAACAGAAGCTGAATCAACTCAGTGGAGGATACAAGAGACAGATGCAGAGCAAGAATGGAGGTACAAAAGTGCACAGCCAGGAACAGGGAAGAGAAAGAAATACCTGATAGTAGAGAGGACGACCTTCCCAACAGCCTGTGATGTAATTTCAGTGACTGCTGTTTCACAGTAGGTTTAGTGCACCTCTTAAAAGATAGCACACTTGTTCTTTAATGACCTCCATAGGCTAACTGCCACCAAACATCACCATTAACCATGCTTCTGTTTGAAACTGTTCCACCTACTTTCTGTTATTGTACATGGCTTACTGAATAAAGAGCACGGCACCTCAAGAGTTACTCAGTGAATAAACACAGAGACTACAAGAAAGCGTGACAACCCACATACTTTAAACTGGAATCTAGGCCCCACTTGTCATAAAACAGCTCTGTATTTTCGTACTACTGAAGAAGACGTTATCCTCCATTGTTATAGTCCACATCCTGTCTTAATCAAAAATAACGTAATTTAAACATGTGGTTGATGAAGAGTATAAATTCCCATGAAGGCAATTACATCCAAGTAATATGGAAAAAAAATCCTTTCTAGGAAAATGACATTAAATTACTAACAGATTTTAGTTAAGTAAAACAGTTATTAAAAAAGTCTTGGTATGTTAAAAGTTACACAGGCTAGTAAGCTTACAGGGAAGATCATAAAACATAGGAAAAAACTGTTGTAATTACATTACTAATGTTCTGCACAAAGTCAGATTATGTAGTAAACCTACTTGAAGTATGCAAGTCTTACCTGTGTCTGTCATGAACTTCTGTGACCTGCAGTTATCTGAGTAAACATGTCCGCAAAGACAGTTCTGACTGATCAATGTCTCCTCCCATTCCTAACACCACTGCACAAGGCAACAATAGGATACTAGACACAAAAATAGCAAAAAAAAAATTGTCATCTTTCCATACCTGCAGGGTAGACTTATTTGGTATAAGACACCTCTTTGAACAGCCAGAAGTTGATATTACCTATCTTGTATTAAAAAGCTTTCCTAAAACATACGCTGACCTTTTACATGTAGATATACTCAAAAACACCAGATAAGGGAATAAACAAGAGAGAAAAGTAGATCAGGGAAACAACAGTGAAGCATGTTCAAACAAAAATGCTCTATGCAACAGATGAAGGACAATGCAGTTCAATAAACATCCTAGGAGAACACACTGGTAAAAACATTTGTAACATTCTGAAAAGTGTTGCATATTTAATATTTACAAATATTCTCTGCACCTTTTCTTAGAAAGCTTCCTCCTACTCTCTCATTTAAGGTAATGAACATATCTATCAAACACTAGAACTAAATGTAACAGGTGAGCCAAATCTGATCAAAATAAATTCATCTGTATTTTTTGAACATAGCCGAGTACTTTACTACTTACCAAGAGTTTCAGAACTTCCTTTGAAAGTACTGCTTTCAGAAAGCTCTCTAAGTAACCAAAATTCAAACCAATTCTACAGCATAGACTGGTGTCTAATGTCTCCTCTTCTACATTCTCCCTACGCTGAAGGGAGCCATTAAATTGTAAGTGGCTTACCTAAGGTCACCCTGAGGGACAGACGTTCCAGTCACTGTCTTTATCTGTGACCATCAGCCTAGCTTTTAACTACTTTCTTACTAGACTGCTTTTATTTATGCAATTATTTTGCTTAAAAACACACATTTTTCTTCACTGAACTATTTCAGCTGTGGCCCACAAACCCCTAGAACTCCAGTGACAATGTCTAGGAAGCTACTCAGAACTATGCTCAGAAAAACAAGCTCAGCAGCAGGCTTGATTTCACTGCACTGGTTCTGCAGCAGCATTGAGGAAGCATTAAAATGCCTGCATAGCAAAAAAAAAAAAAATTCAAATTAAGGATTGCCTGAAAGTATGCAACAATTAGATAAAAGTTACTTTTTTACCTTATAATACATCAGGGAAAACAATTATATAGAAGTCTCAAAACACTTTTGAAAGAATGTTAAAGCCCGGGAAGCAAAGCAAACAACATGTTAGAATTCTTAGGCTTTTGCCTACTCTGCCAGGGTACATTAGTTGCTCCTTGGGAACATACCATGCCGTTTTCATTGCTAAATAAGCCCCAGGTATCATGATCAGTTTAAGATCATCTAACCATACTCTGCTGCTGAAAAGCATTGTCCCACTCTTCCCCTAAGCACTATGTCAACTTTTTTGCTCATACAACTGTGGGTGGGGTACATAGGATTGACTGAAAACTCTTGCAATTAGTTTTCAGTTGAATCACTGAGCTTAAACTGTGAAGAAGCAGCACCCCAAAATCCTTTACAACTTTGTTCTTCCTGTGGTTTGTGTGTGCCTTTAATCGCACTATTACTTCTGTGTATATCATTCCAAAACCATCAGTTAACAGCAAAAAGAAAACCTAAGGAACAAGAAGTAGCTGTATCTTTTGTTTACAACTGTGACTGGTTGACCCTGGCTGAACTCCAGGTGCCCACCAAAGCCCTTCTATCAATCCCCCCTCCTCAGCTGGACAGGGGAGAGAAAATATGACAAAGGGCTCGTGGGTCGAGGTAAGGACAAGAGAGATCACGCAACCAGTTACTGTCACGGGCAAAACAGACTCAACTTGGGGAAAATTAACTCAATTTATTACCAATCAACCAGAGTAGGGTAATGAGAAATAAACCCAAATCTCAGAACACCTTCCCCTCACCCATCCCTCCTTCCCAGGCTTAGCTGTACTCCCAAATTCTCTACCTCCTCCCCACCAGTGGCACAGGGGGACAGGGAATGGGGGTTGGCGTCAGTTCATCACACATTGTCTCTGCTGCTCCTTCCTCCTCAGGGGGAGGACTCCTCACTCTTCCCATGCTCTGGCGTGGGGTCCCTCCCATGGGAGGCAGTCCTCCATGAACTGCTCCAACATGAGCCCTTCCCACAGGCTGCAGTTCTTCACAAACTGCTCCAGCGTGGGTCCTTTCCACGGGCTGCAGTCCTTCAGGAGCACACTGCTCCAGCATGGGTCCCCCCATGGGGTCAAGAGTCCTGCCAGAAGACCTGCTCTGTGGGCTCTTCTCTCCACGGGGCCACAGGTCCTGCCGGGAGCCTGCTCCAGCGCGGGCTTCCTATGGGGTCACAGCCTCCTTTGGGCATCCACCTGCTCTGGTGTGGGGTCCTCCATGGGCTGCAGGTGGATATCTGCTCCACCGTGGACCTCCGTGGGCTGCAGGGGGACAGCCTGCCTCACCATGGTCTTCCCCACGGGCTGCAGGGGAATCTCTGCTCCGGTGCCTGGAGCATCTTCTTCCCCTCCTTCTTCACTGACCTTGGTGTCTGCAACGTTGTTTCTCTTACATGTTCTCACTCCTCTCTCCGGCTGCCATTTCTGTCTGTCCCGCAACTTCTTTTTCCATCTTAAAAATGTTATCACAGAGGTGCTACCACTATTGCTGATTGGCTCGGCCTTGGCTGGCGGCGGGTCCATCTTAGAGCCAGCTGGTATTGGTTCTGTTGGACACAGGGGAAGCTTCCAGCAGCTTCTCACAGAAGCCACCCCTGTAACCCCACCCCCGCTACCAAAACCTTGCCACACAAAGCCAATACAACAACAGAGTGAAAAAACCTGTTTAGGTGGTATGACTTATTAAGAAAAGTTAGATAGAGACAGTTAATACAGCTGATCAGTACTTTGTTCTTTAGAAAGTTGGTTTTGTAATTACAGGATGCTGGAGAAAAGTAACTACTGCCACTTTCCTATTCCTCACATTTGACCTATTGTTGTCTGAAAGTCATAACTAAACTAAACTCACCTTAAACACCAGCAGACTTCCTAATATTAAAATAAAATTCTCAGACAAAAGTGACGATGTTACAAATACACGTAACTTTGATTCTTCTAATCACAGAACAACTTAGCATAGTCACTACTGAAGCATAAACAATCCTATTTTCATAAGACACACTTTGTGGAGGTAGTTGGGACACTAAGTTTTGATACACTGCATCAGCTTTAAAAATGTATTTAATCTAGTTATGAGACTAGTAAGAAGTGAAAAATTACCACAGGAAGTAAATTCAGTCTTGTTAATTGTACATAAGCAAACTGGATAAGAAAAAACTCTTTTGCAGGTTCAGTGACTTTTTGTTGCTGTTGTTAGGGAAGAACAACTTCAGAAAGGTTATTAAGACAGAGCCTGCAAGTCTTCCAAACAAACTGGTTGAATCTCCTAACTAACCTTGAATATCTTTATCTTGATCATGCAGGAAGAAAACCTACAGAAAACGCAATGTATCATGGTACCAGAACCAGTATTCTAGCTTCTGAAATTCATTTACACGTTATAAGCAAATGCATCTATTTGATTCAAAAGTACAGTAGCAAGACAAAAAGATTCATTTCATTAGCTGAAAGCCATTCTCAGCTGACGAGCTAGTGTGCTGTTTGCCAGGTAATTTCTCTATTTCAGGCCAGCACAATAACATACCACTTATTTCCATTGCAAATACTGTTTCACTTGTTGAAACATGAAGACAAAAGGATGTTGAGGTCAGTAGAAGACATCTCCTATAACAGAGTTAGCAAAGAAACCTGTCTCATCTTTTCTCTCTAAAAAGAAAATTGCATTACTCGCACCGTGGATTTTAACATCCCAATGCAGCTCAGGATAAAATGCATCTGCTAGACATTTGTTAGCGTTCAGAAAAGGTGTGAGTCTATAGTGCAAAGAAGTTGTTTATCCCTACAAGCAGTCATACCCCAAGTAGCAACACTTAATACACTTAAGTGTGCTTCACTTAACACACTTAAGAACATGCAAAATAAAGGATAATTTTACACAGTAAATATTTATAACTACTTATGTACTTGCAAAAGATCCTACATACAAAATGCATTAAGGAAAAAAAAATATTCCATTATATTCCAACTCCTTTTACACACAGGACATCACTTTAACACCCGTTAAGGGTTCGCCAGCAAAGTCAACAGAGAAGCCTGAAAATAAACTCTGGACAAAGTTTCAGAGCAAATCCCCTGAAACATCAGTCTTAGAGATTTTAAAGAATCAAACTTAAAACGACTCTATTCAGAGTGTGTTTGTAAATAACTTTAAAATAACTAAATAAACTAACTAACTTTAAAATAACCAAAAAGCACGGGCAGCTCAGTTTGCCTCTAATCTGCTAACCAAGCCAGCACAAATGCACTCCAGCAACCTGCTTCTACAGAACAGGAAAGCGAACTTCCTCACTTGTTCCTACAACAGCAGCTCAGTGCTCGCTCGGTAACCACCGCCAGCAGCACCGCAACCGGCGATCAGTCAGGCAACCAAACGAGCCGCGAGCCACTTTTCTTCAGGAGAGGGGGCAGCCGGAGCCCTCACCGCGACCGCCTTCGCCACCCAGGAGAGAAGCCACAGGAGAGCGAGGGCCCTTCCACCGCCGGCTGCGGGTCGCGTCGCGTCGCCTCCCCTCGCCCCGCGCTGCCGGCGCCGCCACGGCCCGCACTCCCGCCCGCCTCACCCCGCCGTCCTCCCGCCTCCCACCCGGAGGAAAGGAGCGCAGCGCGGACCCGCAACGGCCCCACGACAGACGCTCTCTCTGACCCCCCCCGCCCCGCCCCAGGCGAGCCGCTCCGACCGCCACCTGCACCCGCCGCCGCGCGCGCCCGCACGAAGCGGGGAGGCTCTGCCTCCCCGGGGCTACCGCAGGAAGGGGGGGAGGGAGCCGGTTAAAGGCCTCGGCCGAAGGGGGTGCTGCGGCCGCCGCGACCGACGCCCCTCCGAAAGGCGGCCGGGGACAGCTACCTACCGGCTCCGCGGGGCGGCAGGAGCCGCTGCGGAGAGTGGGGCGGAGAGGAGCCGGCTGTGCCGTGCGACGGGGTAAGAGTCTGGCTCGGCGTCCGGCCGGCAGAGTCTGCGGCCAGACCTTCACCTCTGGGCACTGGGCACTGCCCTAGCCCCTGCCCGTGCCGTGGGAGCTCCGAGGGGGGTCCAGTCAGAGGGGAAGAGACGGCGGCGGCACGGAGGACCCGCCCCTTCCCGCAGCAGCAGCAGCAGCAGCAGCAGCAGCAGCAGCAGCAGCAGCAGCAGCAGCAGCAGCCTCGGCGGGCCGGCCGCGCCTCCGCCCGGATGCGGCGGGGGCGCGCGCGTGGGCGACGCCTCCCGGAGAGGGGAAAGGGGGGAGCACGGGGCCAAGGGCGACTGGCGCCTCTGTCCCTTCGCGCGAGAGATTGACAGCGCCCGCCGGCCACTCGGGCGACGAGAAGCGAACGCCAGGCCTCGGGAGGGGGCAGGGCTCGCTGGTGGGCAGAGGAGGTAGCCAATGAGGGAGGAGCTGGGCGTGGCAGAGCCAGGGGGCGGGGCCGAGCGGCGGCGCGGGCGGCGGGTCTCGTTGCCGCCCGCTCCCTCCCCGGCGCTGGCGGGGCGGGTAACGGTCTCCCCGCGCCGGGGGGGCGGCCGCGCCCGAAGGGGTCCGGCTGGGGGTCGGCGCTTGGGTGCGCGCTGGGCTCCGGCGGGCTTCTGACCGACTGCCGGTCCCCGGCCGCGCCAGCCGCGCTGCTTCCCCTGAAAACTTAGAGATTCTGTTCAAAGGAGGCGGCGGTGAGCCCCTCCGCCTCAGCTGCTCGCCTCCCTCGCCTTCAGCCTCGGTGAGCTGATGCGCTTTACCGCTCTCCGTGGTAGGGGCAAAGGTAGCCCCTTGAAGCGGGAAGGGCTGGCTTCGAGAGGTTGCCCTGTGCCCGGGCGCGGCTGGGTCAGCTGCGGACCGCAGCCGCGGCCCGCCTGGAAATAGAGCTCTTTTTAATGCTCTGCTGGGCACCAGTCCCCAAAATGCCGCCAACATCCTCTGACGTCAGACTGCTCACATTTGGTAGTTTCTCAAAAATGCTATTGCCCTCCGTGTAGTCCCCGCATCTGGAAGGGGTGCCACCGCATGTTTGGCACTGTAGTTACAGGTGCGTGAGGTTAGCGACTGCTGCCTTCGCTCAGGCCTCTGCACTCCCTGCGTGTCTGCGTAGGAAGCCGGGAAATCGGAACCCCACTCCCCCTTGATGGCTGCCGGAGCTGCCCTGTAAATGTTAAAAAGTAGGCTTACAAATACAGTATAGTCGACTTTGTGACAATGCTTGCGCAAAAGAAAAGATCTTTAGGCCCTTTTCGTGTTGTCCCATCAGGGGCGAGCAGCATGTAGGCCACAGAGGGTCTAAGATTTTAAGTAAAAGGAATTTTTTTTTATTTGAAAACTTAAAAATGGCTTTTGAAGTTTATTAACAGCTTGATTTACAGTCATTATAAATATGGAGGAGAAAGGATGCAAAGGATAAGCATTGGAGCTTCTAACAGGTATTGACTATTGCTTACCCAAGTAATTTTTTAGGGAAAGTTTGCATCTTTCCAGAACCACCTAGAAATACTTGCAGAACAAAGAATTAAAGAACATATAGCTGCAAGAGACTTTAAGAAGTCATTTGCTCAGTCAACTTTTCCCGAACTGTACATTTCCTAGTCTCAGTAGACATTTAATTACTTTTGCCAAAAAACCTCCACAGGCAATCTGTCTGTTGCTCCCAAGAGAACCCAGAAAGAGATCCCAAGAAAGATTTTGCTGACATTTAACAGTGGTCTAGTAAGTTAAGCCCATTGATAATTGTCCTGTATTCATGCTAAGTATTTGGTGGTGCGCTGGTATATAAGGCACACCCCAGTAACGTCATTTTCATTCATTCGCAGAAATGTGTAACTCCTCGCTTACCACGTGGAGCGCGGATTCACTTACAGAACATCTTTCTTCTAGCAATTCACCTGGTCTTCTCCAGCATCATAGAGTATGCAGTCTTGGGACAATGCAGAGGGGTTTGTGCTGTTTTGCATTAAAAGTCTCCCCTCTGCAAAAGACCGTTTCATTGAAGAGGAGTGAGCATGTACTTAGTTCCAATTAGCATTCCAGGATCCTGTCAGATGCTTAAAGCATTCCACTCTTACAAAGCAACTAAGCATAGACAAAAACAAGTCTTGCATTACTGTGATTCCATATTTGTTTTGTAGAACCATCCTCAAATTTTCTAGCAACTTTAATCAGAAATGGACGCATTCGCACCAAGACTAATATTGCCTTTCCCAACCTTTTCTAAACAGACTGTCGTAACCTAACAACAAGTGGAGACTTCCTTTTCATGTAAAAGCTGTAGGATATTTTTCCAGGTAAGTTATGATTTCTGACTTAAAAAAAAAATGCAATTAATTTGCCTTCAGTTCAACTCAACAGATTACTTAATAACCTGTAATTCTAGGATTTAGGTGAAGAACATAAGGCAAAAGGGAAAGATGTCTTCTCCATCTCAGAATTTTTAAAAAAAAGTGCATCTGTTTGGGGTGGTTAGAATTACAGTCAGTTAGGCAGCAGTGGTGAAGAAAGTGGATAATTGCTACATGTAAAATGTGTTCCTACTCTTAATCATCAAGAACAACACAGACATACCATGCCCTATGTTGGTTACATAAAATAGAAAAGGAATGCTGTGGCTTCAACTTTATAATGTGATGTACCTTGCAATGTACATGCATGAATGCTGTTCCAAGTGAAGGAAAAAGTACTTCCAGTGTTTAATCCCAGACTCAGCATTATTGCCATCATGGAACCCTGTGAAAATTCCTGCACACAGCAAAATAACAGAGCTTGCCAGATACTGTGCCTCTTAACTTTCCAAAGCTTTTCATTTTTAAGAAGTGCTTTATCATAAAGTTGACAAGATATTTCATTCCCTGTAAAATTTCATTTTAATATTCATCATTTTGCACTGAGATTTCAACAGCTGTTTCCAGAAGACTACACAATTTCATTTATGCAGTGTTTCTGATGAACTTATTCCTCCGTGCCATGTTAAAATATTTAATTACTAGATACTAGTAAATTAAGCACTTGAACTTAAAAACCCCACAGGCATAACTTACGGCTTTTCAGTATTACAGTTCAGATTTCCCTTAACAACAACTGTTCCAATTTGTTAAGATCTTTGTTCTTTTCACACATGTGGAAGAAATAATCATATGATTCCTCCTTCCATGCAATGTTTTAAACTCATATTCGGTTCTAAATATTGGTCTTTTTTCCACTGTTATATGACTTGAGCCAGTCAAGCTCATTTAGAATGATTGCTCTCACTGTGGTATCTTGATCACAGTCCTTTCAAATTTCTGCCATTAAGGATCCTGTAACTTAATCCATGTACCTAAGAAGATCTCAACACCTAAAAATAGAGCTAAACAGGCAGTAATATAAGCTGCTGCAGTAAATTAATTCTTTCTTATGGATCATCAAAATTCTGTTTGACTAACCTTTAGCTTTTTTGTTCTAGACAAAGAGTTCCCAGTATGCGACACAAAAATTACTGCAACATAGCAAACTACAGAGTCATGAGCCAGCACGTTGCCAACTTTTAGCCCTATGTGGAGAGGTAGTGGAGGGAATCTGTTCCTGGCTGCTGTAAACGTGTGCCTGCAAACAGAGAAAACAAACAACACTGGGTAGTTTTCATTTGTTCTAAAGTTCATACAGTTCAGCAGCATGCACTGTTTGTGAAGGAGAAAGCCTCACCGGGCTGGACTTAGCAGTATGCATTGCAGGTTGGGGTTGAAGGTACACTTCTGGGTTCCAAAATTTCAGGACCACAGGGAGCCTGTTATAGTCCTCTTCTGAACGTGGAGAGCACAGCAAGGAACGTAGGCTTGTTAACACCATGTGAGAGAAAGGTGGGCCCAGCAAAAGAAGCAGGAGCTTGTGCGATTGCTAGTGTAGTGCTGTCATTGCTAATGATGGTAGCAAAAAGCATGCCCAGTTTGAGAATGCCTGTAATAAATACATCATCCTCATACATCATACAACATTAAGCAGTTAACAGAATGTCATTACTTCAACTAAAAAAGCAAAAACAGGCTTCAGCTGTTTATGTCATCTGACCCACATACAAATGTTATGCTACTTTCTCTCCATAATCCTGAAGGTGTTGGTTGAGCTGACTTATCAGCAGTTTGCTGTTCTCAATTTTTCCTCAGAAGAACTCCCCATAACCTGGGGAGAGTACTTTTACATGAGGGAGAGATGTGAAAAAGTGCCGTACTCAGGCTGATCCCTTCCATACTAATGGACAACAATGAGCTTTTAAAAGCTGGTGGAAATGAGAGTTGCACAAAAAAAGCAGAAAGACATGTAGATCTTCACTGGTGCCATGCCTCAACTGCATCAAAATCTATTTCAGTACAACTGGGGAATTAGCCCATTAAGTGGTATAATGAAAACATTATGAGTCATGTCAAGTGAAAGGAGTGAAAAGGCCCCATGCATGAGAACCACATGATGAGGTCCAGAAACACAGGCACTTTGGCAAAACAGTAGAATTCTCAATTTTAAGATAGCGATAAGTGATCTGATTGTTGATCTAATGTTGGTTCACCTAGAGAGAAGATTTTGTTTATTTTAAGCATTTAATCACAGACCTGCTTCAACCAATGGTAATCACTTTGTCATTTATCCAAGAGGCTGAAAAGAAGTTACATATTTTTTCATTTAGGTGAAAGTGATAGTCAAAGCTTGAACTTTAGGGAAAACAAAAATGGATAGAAAGATTTCTGCAAAATTTTTAAGAAGTATTTGAAAAGGTTTTCTGCCCCATAAGCACTTTCAAATCTAAGCTTCCCAGTAAGTGTTGAAAATAAAACTAGATCCTCGTGGTAGAATATTTAGAAATAAATGTATTGGTTTTATTATAAAGTTACTTCTTTATTTTCATTCTATGATTCCAAGAGTAATTAATTTAATTTAAAGCTGATACAGACTTTTAAAAATTGAGCTTTCTTTTATTAATATAAAGAGGGGGTTTTTAGAGTAACTTTTTTTCAGTAGTATAAACTTCCTTATATTTTGTTTTCAAACATTTTCTGTTTTCAGTATGTTTTAGAAATGTCTCCATAACTCTGCAAGTTGAATTAAAAAAAAAAAAAAAAGAAGAAATATTGCTATTATGTAAACATTTTCAGTGTTTTTCAGGCACTGCATCTTTGTGTTTATTTTCCTCTCTTAATGTAACAGTCAAGTAGTACAAATAAACTATTTATGTGTTTCAAGCTCTTCCGCAATATTTCCACTTCCTTTCATAACAGCAATTAGTCAAGTTCCAGGGTTTTTAAAACGCTGCATTTGCTAATATATCACAAACTACGCTATAAATTGTACTTGTTTTTTATGCCAGCTGCTAAATGATTCATGATCTGGCTTCACCAGTATTTGTAGTTCTTCCTAATCCTTTCCCCTGAAGAGGAGCAATGAATAGTCCTTTGCCTGAACCTAGATTTTTACCCTTCTTACCCCCAACACCCTGCCCTCAAATCCTGTTCTCTAGTTTATGAATTGTTTGAATTCTACCTTAGAAAATCAGTAGTGAATTAGTCACAAAGCACTAATTCTTAGCATACAAAAAGTACTAACAAGGCGACTCTTCTGCAATGCAAAATTTACATTTTCCAACCATTGTTCTAACTGCTGTTCCTCAGTAACTGACTTAACCGCTGTGCTCCCTAATCATTTCCAGAATATGTTATGTGAACAACAAAGCAAAAAAGGGAAGACTTATTAGAAGCAGCTGGTAAAAATGCAGAATAAACTTTTCTGTAGATGCTTCTGCCTCCCTCTCATCATCTCTTAGAGCTGTTGCTGTTTCCTACATGTCAGATGATGGCCTTCAGTGTTTTCCAAAGGAAATCCCACCACTGTCTGTATTCTGTCTGCTTCCCATGAAACTCTCTCAGTCTGAGAGATGAGACAAAATGTTTCATAATAGCACCAAGTTAATTTGTGTGCTATTGTATTGAGTGTGGGCAAAGGTCACCAAATATAGCAGGAGATCATTTAAATGGAAAGTATGTGGGGGAGCAGAACTGTACTCAGATGAGGGCACCCATTAATTAGCTTGCTGAATCATTGCAGCTCTTTCCCAAAGCCAATTAATTTTCTTTCAATGTCATATAACATTATCAAGAATATCCTGTTACTTGTTAGGAGATCACATGTTCTGTAATCTCTGTAAGACAGATTTCTTGCACACATCAAGGGCTCCCTCCATTTCAACATACAAGCCTCCTGTGTGTCACCTTTCCTTAGGAATCTTTTGGAGTCTGTACCTGCCATTAATTCTGTGTGTACCTTAATTTTGACTATCCAAAATCACAAGGGTTCCTTTTGTCTTTTACCCTTACATACCAAAAGCTATGCCATTTGTGTTCCTTGTTTGCATTGTAGGAGTCATTTTCCAGCCCTGTTCTGCTGAGTGTGAGTACATTTCCATTTTGCCCTTTCTATAAAACCGGTTGTTTGATTAATGGAAAATAATGAAGGTGCTTGAGTCTGTCACTCTACTAAACAAGCAGAACAGATTCCACAGGTTTTCTGTTTTCCCCTTTTTGGCTTTTTAGTTGTCCACCCAATCAATAGCATTCTGCCCACTGACACTAAAAATTTTTCCTGAAATTGAGGAATTGATCGGATACAGAGCTACATGGCAGAATTATGGCTGTGCTACCTAGACCAAGTGGTTTTTGTATAGTAGAAGTTAGAGAAGTCACTGAAGATTTGTATCCCATTATACTGGCTCTTATGAAAATGGATCGGAATACATATTTCTCATTAATAAGTGACAGAGAAGCAAATCATATCCATCATCACCATCTTGCCTTCCTGTTGGAAATAGCTAGTTTTACAGCAGTAAAATTAATATTCAGATTTGTATTGCTTTTGTTTGGTTTTCCAGATACAAATATTGCACTGGATTGATCACTGTATTTTATGTTTTCTCTGAAAGTTGAGATCAATGAACTATATTTCACAGATAGGAAATCAAAGCAGAACCTGCTCTAAAAAAACCAACTTTGCTGCTAACTCGCATTCAAAAGGAGTTTCTCTTGGCTTTATTTCTGTTTCTATTATACTATTGATTTCTTAAGAGTTTATTCCACTAGTTATGAATTAGAAAGCTTTGAACTTTTATTTTATTTGAGCATTAACCCTAAAGAAGCCCTATGTATCTTTTTAAAATATGAGTATTAAATTTCTGGAAATTGGATTCACATGGATTTGGAGGGCAAACAAAGATTTCCTGCTTCATCCAGAAATAGAAACCATTTAAACTGTCAGGTGGAACATAAGGCTTGAGGTACTAATTGCCTTTTCATTAATTCAATAAAAGTCTGTTTTTAAGGGCTCTTTATGTGCTCTGTGGTACTGCTATTATATAATTTTCTGCTGAAACTCACTAATGATGTGCTGAAAACATGGATATTTCCACAGAACTTGTCTTCTTTATTCATGAAAAGTAATAGTCTAGTCAGTAAAATGCTAAGTTCAGGGGTGATGATTTCTATGACAAGATCAAGGATATTTCTATGAACTGCTTTTCTGTGAAAATCCTTGCATTTGTAATCTGCAAATTCTGGCAGCTGCTGTATTAAAAAATTCGATTGTGTGGGAATGGTAGAGAAATAAAATGTGAGCTTTTTTTTACAAATAGGTTGCTATACATAAATTATTAGACATTCTGTTAAAAAAAGTATTGGGGGCGGGGGCGGAGTGTCCCAGGCATTTAGGTATTACTTTAATCAATTAAATTGAAGAGAGAATTTTTTGTCAATCCAAAGTTGCATAAGCAAATTTCTAGTTCTATGGATCACATTTTATGCTTAGTTATATTCTGTCTCTAAAGGTTGCAGACATAAAATATATTCTGATTTATATTGCTATATGAGCAAATGAGGCATTGGAATATAACTGGCTGGAAGCAGCTAGTGGATCCCTGAAATGACTAGCTCATATAGTTCTTAATTCTCCCTCCTTTGCTTTCTGAAGACAAAGATGTATCACTGCCCAGAGGTATCATCACATGCTTCACATTTTCATCTGAAAAAAAATTTCACTTTTACAAAACTTCCCCATTCTGCTAGGAAAATTACTTTGGTAAGATACATTGCAACTGCTTTGTATTCATAGCAATCCCATCTGAAGAAACACTAACAAAAAGATAATGCCAGCCTGACTTAAAGACATACTGAGGGATTTCCACTGGAACCAGCAAGACTGGAAGCCTGCAGCATCTTTGGAAACAGGCCCTTGGCCTTTACATGAGAACAAATGCAACCAGCGTTCCACAGCTACCTCATTATTTGTTCAAAGGACATGAACCATCAATGCCCAAGGATTAGTGAGAACATAGCAATGACATATGAGACTGCCCCCACATACTTTCCTAGTTGCTGATTACTTTCAGGTCAGGGAATTCCTTTGCTTTTTCGGTTTAGTAACCCTCAACAGATTTCCTTTACAATACTAGCCCAGGCTTCGCTTGAACTAATGTCAAGTTTTTGCATTGACAACAGCCTATAGTGAGGAGATTCACAGAAAACTTGGCTGCTGTCTGAAGAATTTGCTTGTTTTGGTCTTGGCTCCTCCTGGCCTCGGCTCTTTTGTTAGAAGTCCTGCTGAATTTATGCCACCAGTGATTTTGCAACCTCTGCCATAACCCTTAATAAACTGCCTTTTTTTTTTTCCAGACTGAAAAATCCTAGCTTGGAAAGTTGTTCCTTGTAAAGAAGCTGTTCCATGCTTTGGTCATCCTTGTTACTCTTCTCTGAATCTTTTCTAGTTCCAATACATCTTTTCTGAGGTAAGGGGATCAGAACAATCCCCCTAGTTTATTTCATACTGCTTTTCAAATAATTCCTAATATCCGATTTTCTTTTTTGGCCTCTATAGAGCTTAAGCTGAAGTTTTGCACAGATGTTTTATAAACTAAGGTCCTGCTCCTGCATTGTTATGATCAGCCCACCATTTTGTATGTGAAGCTAGGATTGTTTTTCCCCGTGTCCATCACTTTACATTTGCCTGTCTTGGAAGTTCATCTTCCATTTCAACTGCTATGTGATTCGGTCATATAAGGTGCAGTGTCGTCTGGGAAGTTTTATCATTAGATCATCTGAAAAATCACATTGGTACACATTTCTAGGATACATTTAAAACATAGATCAAGCTTGGGTTTGTAGTTATCTTTTGTTTTTAAAAAGTTAAGTGGCATTATAAGATGAAAAAGTGAATGACAAGTCATTTATCTTAAGAAAATTGGAAATTCCTTCATATTAAGGTTGGTAGAGGAGGCCAACATACCACTGAAGATCTATCTCTGTGCATCCGACTCACTCAAAAAAATTTACACTTTTCAAAGAGTAAGCAATTTACTCTTTTCAAAAGACTGCATCGCAGTTATTTTTTTCCGTTCAAATTGACCGTAAGTCCCTATCTTTGTTTTTCTATGTGGCAAAAGAATACCCCACAGTGTAGTTTTAGTTAGAATCCACACCGGGTAAAGGCATTTAATCCCAGTTCCACTACATACCTTAAGTTGCAAACAAGAGTATGAATGTCCACTTCATGGATGGTAGAACATAGAAGCTATCTAGCAGGACATGGCTCTCTAAGGTTTTTGAAGTTGTTGAACTTGAGGAATAATGAAAATAAGTGTTAGGACAAAGAAAATATGGGAAATATTTTCTGCTGGTAGGAAAGAGAGAGGTGAGGAAAAAAATGCTTTAAGGGATATGGACCAACATAATTTTGTTGTGAGAAAAGCATGGCTCATCTGTTCTTAGTGTAGTTAATAAAAGCTCTGGCAGTATGAAATGTATGCATTCAACTTCTTTCCCCAGAACCAGAAATGCCAGAAGGGGAGGAAAAAAAAAAGTAAGTCTAAGGATCTGAGTTACCAAAGCATCACTGAAGTTCACAAAATCTAAACAAGGAACTATATGAATAACCACACAAGCTAGACAGAATACTATACGCTCCTGAATTAAACATAATGAACTATCCTTACGCCTGAACAATCCCTCCAGACTCCAGAAGAAAGGTAGTGAAGAAAAAGGCTTGCATTCTATCAGGACATATCTGTAGCTGAAAATAGATGTCAAAGGAAAAAGAGTGGAATGACTTTAAAGGACCACCCCGAGCCTTGAAAATGTGTCAGAGATACCATCCTTCTATTTTGATATTGTCTAATCTTTCCAGTATGCATTTGTGTGTTTTTCTTATGGGGTGTGACATCCTCCAAGTTTTATGATCTGATCCACTTTACAGCTGTTTATTCCTAACATAAATCCTGCAGAAATAATTTCACAATTTTCCTTCCAGTTGTAGTTTTAGTAGCATTTATAATTATCTGTCAATAAAGCTGTATTTTTCAGCAATACCAATTTAAATGTGCTGAGTTGTCTTTCCACTGTAATTTCTCTACTGCTATTTCTATTAGAGTAATTTCATGGACTAGAGCCTTGTAGAGATATAATTTGGAATCTATATAAAATTTGTTACACATTCCTATCAAGCCATAGGCTGTAGCACTGCTTGTGGTATATGCTACATTGTATATTGATAAATGTATATTTTACATTTATCCTGATAGCTTTACTTCTGCTATTATTATTCAAATTATATAAACTTCCATATACTCTATACAAATTCTATTTCCATAGAGCTAATTCTCAATTATTTCGCTAGTTATGTGCCTCTTATTTTTAATCTGGCAAAGCTAACATAAGTGGAACCATAAGAATTTGTGCAAATTATTAAGTCTTTTCTTATTCTTCCTATTCAGTTAATATGCTATCCATTCTCAGACAGCCCACCATAAAAAATTTTATAGCAACTCTTAGTAGACTACTTTCTGAGTCATTTAGACCATTGTGACACACCCCCCCCCCGCAAAAAAAAACCCAACTACCACCAAACAAAAAAAACCCAGCTAAGCAATTATAGCAAGGGTAAATATTTTTTGTGTCCACACACAATATTGCCAAAATTAAATAGTGTTGCTTACCCAGTGTATTTTTAGCATTCGGCCAAAGGATAAAAGCAGTGAACATTCTTTTATTCTCCATTTGAACAGTACTACTATTCAAAGGAATAATTTCCCTCCCTCAGCTTTGTAGCCCTTTTAGAAAAATATATCAGCATTTTATCCAACTTTTTTTGTGACCTATACTCATGTAATTTCTTGAAATCGTAAACTAATTAAATCTGGAAAGCATCGATTTTAAATTATCAATACGTGTATTGTAGACTTCTGACAATTAGACAGTTAAATTAAAAAATAATGCTCTAAGAGGCCCTTAGAGATCATAATTTCCAACTCCCTGCTTCAAGACTGTAAGTACATTAATTCAAGCAGGTGCTTGTCTCATCTTTTCCTAAAAGATTTCCAATGGCCAGGTTATTGGCAATATAGGCCAAAAGTCACTCTTGCCTTTAGTACTATGTCAATCTATAAATTCTATACTACTGAAAAATTAGGGACCATGAAGAAAAAGCTTCAGTTTCTTTATGGGGATGATACTTAACATTATTATGTTGCTTCCCAGCTCTATCAGAAAAGGATAGACCTCTAAGTGAAGTTTAAAAAAAGTATATAATCAATAGTTGCAGCTGAACTTCTATGGTAAAAAACAGGAGGATGGAACTGAGTAAGTTAATACGGAAGTAGCTTGATCTGAAAGAAATTAATTAATGTCCTAATCTAAAACCCTTTTAAAGTCAGTGGAAAAACTGTTGAAAGTTGACATGCTAACAAACATTGGAGTGTATGGAGATTTAATTAATTTATTAGAGTTATTTCATATTTAGATGTAAGCACCCAAAAGATATGTTGTAAAGGCCTAATTACAAATACACATACAGTCAAAAATGTTCCAAAACAGTGAGTAGTAGAAGCACACAGGTAAGTGTAAACTCAGCAATCCAGAAACAAAAGGAAAAGACAAGACAAAGTGCTGCCAATAAACTTCTTTTTACCTCTGCACAGTATTACATTAAAAAAATGAAAGGTGTGTGTAGGGTTAACCTCCAGGGAAACTACAAAAAAATAATTATGTTCACTCACCTCTCTAATAATTTAGTCCATCTTTCACTTGAGAATTAATTATTTTTATTCATGTAAAATTATTTTTCTCCAGGAATATATGTGATTATTTTGTTTTGTCATGGAATGAAAATGTGTAACAGTCATCAGGTATAATTTCCTCTCTCAGTATATCAGTTTTTGAGACCTGGAGGACATACATTTCTCTACCATATAGAATGCCTGCAAGCCAATTGTAAAGTTATATGCATTCTCACTACTGAGAAGAATTCATCCAAAAAATTTAAGACCTGAACACTCCCAAGCATATGAATAGCTTTTCTTCCACATGAATTATCATTTTGACTTCACTAGGACTGCTTACATTTTTCAGGCTTGGCAGGATGAGGATTATCAGGTTTATCATGCAAAAAAATCACTTAAGAAGATAAAACCAAGGCAGAAATTTCTTAGTGTTAAGAAATCAAAAAAACTTGTCAAATTATTGCCAGAATACAATACAGTGAAAACCCACTGCAAATAAACCAGATTTAAATATGCAGGTATCCAGTAAAATGAAACATTTTTAAATTACTGTTTTCAGTTTTAGTGTAATCTTGTAAGTCAACATTCTCCAACATATCTTTTGTTGTCAGAGCGTGCTTCTCACTAACATACACTTCAGCCTTTGATTCTGAGATATTCCTCTGATCTTGCATAATGCCTTGGGTGGAGTCCACCACTCATCAGTGCCAATGGGAATTGTGCCCTTGACTTCAATCCCAGAAATTTCCATTTGGAGTCCTGGTTATAGGCAAGTAAAAGGCAAATTATTCTATTCAAGACATGCACCCTTAATGTGAGGGTGATTCATGTTTTAAAACAGGTAAAGCAAAAGTACGTGGTGCTGATACTTTTTAATGCTGCATGCTTTTCTTGATAATACACAGGACCAGTAAGATAGTTTTCATCACATTCTTTGGATGAATAAAACAGGAAAAAACCAAATCAATCTGCAAAATTCCTGCTTTTCAAAAAATATTTCTAGTACCATTTCAGTATTTTCAGTGAATTGCTATTAGTACCATTTCAGTATTTTCAGTGAGTTGCTATAAATCTAAGACTTCAGGTTAAAAAAAAAAGAGAACCCCTGGAAAGAGATCTATTTCTGTGATTTAACACTCTCGTCATTTCAGCAATACAAGCGACGTTTTCAATCACTTTAGAACATGCTTTTAGATGTTATTTTAATTTACACTGCTGTTCTGGTTTCAGCTGGGATAGAGTTAATTTTCTTTCTAGTACCTGGTATAGTGTTATGTTTTGGGTTCAGTATGAGAAGAATTTTGATAATACATGGATATTTTCAGTTGTTGCTAAGTAGTGTTTATATTAAGTCAAGGATTTTTCAGCTTCTCATGCCCAGCCAGCAAGAAGGCTGGAGGGGCACAAGACATTGGGAGGGGACACAGCCAGGGCAGCCGACCCAACCTGGCCAAAGGGATATTCCATACTATGTGATGTCATGCCCAGTATATAAACTGGGGAGAGTTGGCTGTGCAGGGGCAGGGAATCACTGCTCGGAAACTAACTGGGCATCAGTCAGCAAGTGGTGAGCAATTGCACTGTGCATCACTTGTTTTGTATATTCCAATTCTTTTACCATTATTATTATTATTGTCATTTTATTATTGTTATTATTATCATTATTATTTTCTGCCTTTCTGTCCTATTAAACTCTCTTTATCACAACTCACGAGTTTTACTTTTTTTTTACCCTTCTGGTTCTCTCCCCTATCCCACTGTGAGGGAGGTGAATGAGCGGCTGCGTGGTGCTTAGCTGCTGGCTGGGGTTAAACCACCACGACTGCTGTATCATTCACTTAACATTTTAACATTAAAATCTTATCCAAGAAAAGGACAAGCATCAGAACATCCTAGAAATACCTTCTGAATTAGCAACTAATGGAAGCTTCTAGAATTCGAAATAAATATATTAAGTTCTTAGATAAATACTTTTTTTCAGACACTGAGGTCTTACTGATTTTCTGCAGAGAGATTTTTGGGGCTTGGAAATATTAACATACAGCAGAAGGTATTAACTTGTGAATTCAGACAGTGTATTTATTCACCCCGGAGGTGGAATGATATGGAAGTCATCTTCTTACAACTATATATATTAATAAAAATGTATGTCTTGGGAGCAGTGTCCTTTGAAATCTAGTTATTCTGGTTGCATTCCAGTATAATCCCAATTGATTCATTCTAATTTTTTCATGGTTATTTAGAGGATGCAAAAGAAAAAATACAGTCACTGCTAAATTTTGCTTATCTGGAACTGTAAGTGAATATTATTGATTTTTACACATCACTTTTAAAACCTAATAGCATTTAGATTGAAGGCAGTGGCAAAACTAAAATCCCCTATGTCAGTAGTGTACTAAAGACATAGAAAAAAAAAAGTAAAATGTTCCAAAATAAATCATACCTTGTTTAGTCTTTGGACGCTGCCCAATTTAAGCAAAGGATTTAAGACTTCAAAATGTTTCTCTGATACTGCGATGAAAGCAAGACTAGAAGGGAAGAATCCAGGCTAGATCCCTTTAAAAGCATCAGAATGCACTAGTAAGACAAATTTCTTAGGTTTTCAAGTATAAATTCTTTGGAGTGGGAAAAATATGGAACATGCAGGATATATGTAGTGTAATATTCTATAATAACATAAAATTAAACACCATCGTTTGCATTAAGTAGTGTCCAACACTTATGCTAGGCTTACAGTTAAGTGAGGATTCTTGTCAGAAGAGTGCTATGCCTGACAGACAGTTGATAATTGATTTACCTTGGTAGTGAAGAAGAGAGTAAGAGATATTTTTTTCCTTTAATATACATCAACATTTTGTATAAAGGAGCCTTGATCCTTCCTTGGAGCGTCTAGGAATTAGTACCATTAAAAAATAACTATGGTTGATTTACAATAGTTCTACAGTATCTCTGAGTCTGCATTCTTATGCCATATTAGATGCTGTTCAGCACTGTAAATATTTAAATAGTTAATATTCATGGCCATTTTATCACGAATAATAATCACAATGGCCATATTTTACACCTCCATCTCATGTAGTTCCAAGAATAATGATAAATGCTTTCTAGTAATAGTGAAAGAAGGAGGCCTCAGACAAAAAAGTAATTGAACCAACATCTCTGTAGTTTGTAGAAGTACATAGGCAGAGAATGCAAACTTTGGATAAATTGTGTTATACCTACAGAAACATTCCTTGTTTTTAGACTAGGCATTTCATCAAAGCAGTCCACCTGGATTTTATTTTTCTCATTAAAAATATGTTTAGCAGAAGCGATTTGCAGTATGGTTCAGCGTCACTTTATGCATTAGAGAGTATGTTCCAAAAAAAATCTCAGAATGGCTCATGTAGTGTGAATTCATTTATTACAGTTTTTTTAGTTAATAATATTGCCTTAAATCGGCCTGGTATAATGAAGTAAGATTAATTTAGTTAATTTAAACCTAATTATCCCTAAAATATATCCTTTTTTTCACCCTGCTGAGTGCTACCAGCAGTCTAGAGAACAATAAATCTAGTTTACTGAAATGTAAGATCATGTGAAGATTGGCCACTGGATTCAGCAACTGTTGATGGTATTGCATTTCCTACAAATAAGCATTTAGAGAAGAAAATTAGTATTCTGATGAGTAGAGGAAAGCATTGACCCCCATAAAAATTTTAACAGTATTGTGCAAACTAAGTGCAGGCCACAATGTATGTTATGAAAGTTGCTTGTTTTTTTCTGGTACTTAGGAGGTCCAACTGTTACTATTTCTATTTAAAAACTATGCTGCAATATTTGTTTACATTCCCTCTCTCACCCTCCAGCCTGAATGTAAAAACAGATATATCCAGATCCCTTATGAAGTCCTAAACTATCAATAGGATTAAATCAATTGAACATCTACATACACCATCTCTTGTCTATATAAACACTACTGATGTAGTTGACAAGTCCAGAAGATGGTAGTATCATATCTGTAAAAACTAATCTTTCACTAAAAATCTGTTTCAGTTTTATATTAATTATATGGGAAATAACATATCCAACAGACTTTAAGAGACATGATACTGTAGATGCACATTTTACAGTTGCATGAAGAGCACTGAAAATAAAGAGCTACGTGTTTACATTCTTTTGTTTCAGTTTCCTGTAAGATTTCTTGAAGACTGAGTGGGTGATGAAATTCTAATAACTAATACCAGAAATAATATTAAAAACAATGTAAAAAAGTGAAGTAAAGCTCCTTTGTATCCCTCTAGGCACTACTGTAATCCATTGTCGGAAATCCTAAGGACAGCTGAAAAGCTTTTCACAGAGAACACTACTGAGCATAACTCCAGGAAGAATCAAAGCAGAAGGCTATACATGGCACATTTACCTAAGCAGAATTTATAGCTGCTAGCTCATGAAGGACAGCTATTATTTTTTCCAAAATACTCCACCCTTATGAAAAATCAAAGGGGATCTTTTTTTAACAAGACTAGGGAAAAAAACATTTGTGTCCACATTGTGTCTTGTCTGCAGTTCTTTTTGATAACCACTTTAAATATGGGTAGCACCTCTGGCACCATCATGCTGGTGAACTTTCCAGTGGCATAAAAGGAACATATGCTTGCATCCAGCATACAAGCCAATCTGCAGCCAGCTTTGGACCACTGTACTGATACTTGACAAAAAGCTGATCGTGCAATGCAGCAAATAATTTGGCCTTTTCTGCATTTCATTTTTATACACTGCACAAAATTTCAAAAGTGATTTAGCTTGTTAAAAAGAAGACAGTTATTTCATTTTGTTGTACTTCCACTCCTCTTCTAATCACCAATATAGTGAGGAGTCTTCTGGGTATGGTGGTGAAATTAATATGCACATAAGGGATTTATATCTTTGGAGCACTCCATGTAGAAATATAAAAAAGCTGAAAGGGTGAGGCAAGCCAGATAAAATACTTTTTTCTCCTCAAGTTTGAGTTGTAATGTTGAGAACCCATGTAGCGCACGGCCACCAGTGGCCCACATAGAACTCTTTTCAGCCTCAGGCAGGATCATATTGCCAGATTTTTTTAAACATCTCAGAAAAATGCAAATACAAGATGATATATTCATGGTTATTCATTATGTGGTATTCTCTCCCCTCTGAATCAGTTATAACTAGTGCTATAATGCAACACCTAATGTGGGTGATAGTATAAAAGTTTTTGGATACTATGTTGTGTTATGTTCTTAGAATAACATATAAAATTAAATGAAGCCCATTAATAGTCACTAATAGTATTTGGGAACCTTTCATAAAATCTGTAGAGCTAATAGGGAATTTCTAGCAAAATGCCATTTTGCTGAAAATCAAAAATTATTTTCCAAACACCTATGAAAAATATTTTTTCTTCAATAAATATAAAAAAATAGTTATAATTATGTAATTTCCATGGCTTATTATATCATTTGCATTGCAAACTTTATGGCTAACTAAAATTCCCTCTGCAGTGCTAATCAGGAAGGTATTCATTTCACATCCCAAATTGTTTTGTAACGTTCATGCATGTTGTTGAATAGCTTCTCATTTTCACAATGCATCTAGTAGTATGACAGCACTTGGTGAAGGTTCCTGAATGCAAACTGTGTGTTGCATTGTAATGTATGCAAAAATTTATGTAAGGCCCATTGAAAAAGACTATCATACACGCAAGCCATATAGTGTACTTTTAAGCATAGTTCTGGCTTCATTTCCAGTCTCAAACAGACCTGAAGACAGCCTGTGCCTTGCTTTATGGCATCTGCAACAAATAAAAGAATAACAACAGAAGTCATGGTTCCACTGCTTTAGAAAATGAACTTCTTGAGAACTGACTGACAGTGGTTTAACAGTTTTCCCTTGAAATCATGGTTGTTTTTCCAAAATAAGTGATTCCATTAAACCTGAACTGAACTGTTCTTTTATCATTAAACATCCAGGAAAAGTTAATAACAGGTATTAAAAAACATTAATGCATTCATACCTCATGAATATTTAAAAATGCAGAATGGCTTTTAAACATGCATAAAATAATTATGGGACAGTCTCATTTTGAGTAGAATACAGTTGGCCTGGAACAATTCCTACAAACTTAAGTTGGACCAGAATTTTAGAAAATTTCTTTTAAGATTACTGAGAATAGATCCTTCCAGCAATACCAGAGATGTAGTATAAGACACCTTGATACAAAATACGAAAATGAGAAATCCAAGAGGGCATTAGGAAAAACTTCAATACCAAACCAGTGAAAAATAATATCTATAATACATTCTAGTCAATTTATGCACAATAGCCTGTACAATGTGGGTAATTACCTAATTTTGTTTCCTTTTTAAACGTGAGGCTATTCAGGCATGCATTTTCAAAAGTTTCTGGCTTGGGGATAGTTGAACAATTCCAAATGAAATCAATGATAGTTGTGAGTTTGCAATACTACTGAAAAATCATGACTAATATATTTCAAATTTGATATCCAGAAAGCAAGATGCACTAAATATGCCATTTCTGAAGATGCGTCCATTTATGATGCAAGCTGTGCTCCACAAGGTTCAGCCTTAAAGCTGGAGCTAAAATGGAAACAGTTCTAGCTTAAATCACCACAGTCTGTACTGATGGCATTAACTGAAATCAGTACTGGGTTCCTGTGGTTTTATCTCACAGATGCTGAATTACCGAAGTGAAACTATGGCACAATATACGTTTCTTGTACACTAATTTTCTATGCTTTTATTATACTAAAAAGTTGCAAAAATAAGCAGCCATTTCTCCATTACTTAATTCTCAAGTGATGAATAAAATCCTTATTTTTCTGTAACATGGTGCTGTGGTGGGTTAAACTCAGTTGGCTGCCAGATGCCTGCCCAGCTGCTCTCTCACTCCCCCTCCTCACCAGGACAGGGGGAAAAAGCAAGACAGAAAAGGTCATGTGTCAAGCTAAAGACAGGGAGATCACTTACCAATTGCCATCATGGTCAAAACAGACTTGACTTGGGGAAGACAGAACAAATCCTCCTGGAAGCTATATTGAGGCATATGGATGGCAGGGAGGTGACTAGAGACAGCCAACATAGCTTCACCAAGAGCAAATCGTGCCTGACTAATCTAGTGGTCTTCTATGATGGAGTGACTGCACTGGTGGATAAGGGAAAAGCAACTGATGTCATATGCCTTGTCTTCTGTAAGGCCTTTGACACGGTCCCACAAAACATCCTTCTCACTAATGTGGAGACACACGTGATTGATGGATGGACTATTCAATGGACAAGGAACTGTCTGGATGGACACATCCAAAGAGTTGCAGTCAACGGTGGCATCTCCAAATGGAGATCAGTAACAAGTGGTGTCTCTCAGGGGTTCATATTGGGATGAGCATTGTTCGGTATCTTTATTAATGACATAGACAGTGGGATTAAGTGCACCCTCAGCAAATTGTGGATGACATCAAGCTGAGTGGTGCAGTTTATGCACTTGAGGGAAGAGATGCCATCCACCGGGACCTTGACAGGCTTGAGGAATGGGCCTGTGTGAACCTCATGCAGTTCAACAAGGCCAAGTGCAAGGCCCACTATCAGTACAGGCTGGGGGATGAAGGGATTGAGAACAGCCCTCCGGAGAAGGAGATACTGGTGGATGAAAAACTGGACACGAGCTGACAATGTGCGCTTCACAGCCCAGAAAGCCAACCATATCCTGGGCTGCATCAAAAGGAGGTGGCCAGCAGGATGAGGGAGGTGATTCTGCCCCTCTACTCTGCTCTGGTGATGCCAGGAGGCTTTGGAAGAGTTTAATAACAAACTGCATAAGATCGTAACAGAAAAAAATGTTTCCAGCATGAAAAAAAAGTACTATTAAGCCGGTTGGGTCACTTCAGGGCAAAATATGCATTTTATAATTTCATACAACCAAAACTAGGAACTTATACATACGCGTGTGTTAAGGCAAAGAGAACACTTTCTTTTATTTTAAATTCTCTTTAAAATAATTCAACTTTAGTATCTGTTACTGGTTTAGGACTTATCATGAACTCATCTCAAACTCCTGATCCCAAATTCACCACAACCTTGTCCGAATCAATGGGGCTGCAGTAATGTTTTATGGTTTGCTCAATCATTAGCAAACTATGCATTAATTACCTTCATCTTGCTCTTCAAAATCATAGACTGAGAAATTACTGCTATAGACTGTAAAATATCCTGTTTATTAATAATCTTAATGATCTTAACAAAGCTTTTGGCTAAGGATGCCAAATCCAGTCCAAATTTCACACTATTTTTAGATTTCTTTAATACCTAAAGTAGTAAATTAAAGATATCTGTATTGACAACTTTCTCTTTGCTGTCTACTTTTTATACAATAACCTTTATATTTCATTTTAAAATACCAGTGTTGAGAAAATAATCTTTCTTGAGTGTGTCCTTTCCTGAGTGATTCATACATCATATACCATAAACCTGAGGACCAAACTACAAATATTTCCTTCTTGTTAGATAATATACATATGGCATGCTTCTTCACAGTTCTAATTTGGAGACTATCCAACATGGTAGAGAGAAATCAATTAACATAGTGAACACTAATCTGGCTACTGAATCCATAGATTATATAATAGTAACATAGAAACAGGGATAGACCTCTGGGCCACTGTGGCTAAGTGCCTGCTCACTGCTCTTGCAGCACCAACACCCCACAGGTGCCCTGGGTCTGGGGTCAGGGAGGAATTTTTTTCCCTGGGGCAGAGGGGCACTGGTGAGGCAGGACAGGGTGTTTCCCATGCTCCCTGGTCCAGGCACTATGCTTTTTGAACAGGATGAGCAGAGCAGGAGATGACTGCAAGCACTCATGGTCACAGCAAGACTTTGGGTGATGTCCCCTGCTCACACGAGCCCTGGGGAGGGAGCGTGGCTTGCAGGAGTGCCCGAGTGTGGCAGGTACACCCACCCTGATAGACAGCAAAACTTCTGTGCCCCTGGGCACATGGACCTCCTCGAGGCCACCACCCCAAAGGCCTTCCTCCTGTGCGGCCCTCCACTGTGACATGGGGGGCCCCACCACCCCCACCTCACAGTGCCACCACCCAGCAACACAGCATCACCGTGCCTGGACAGGATAAAAGGGGCATCCCCCCATGGCGGCATCCCCCCATGCCCCACCACCAGCCTGCCAGGCTGCGCCGTGGGGACACAGCTGGCCAGGGGCCGCCCCACGGCGTGGGAGAGGACATCTTTGAGGGGCCTGTGGGGTTAATTGGAGGGGCTGAAGAGGGAAGGCTCGAGGCTGGACAAGGCTGCTGGAGGTTCTCTGCCACAGTCCCAGCTCCTGGCAGGGCCACGTTCAAAGCTGCATCTGCTGGCTGGAAATCCTGCTTCATCCTTCCTTCAGGGAATGGAGACAAGCTCCTGGGAAGGCGAGAAGTGCCACAAAGACCTGGAGGTGCCCACGGCCGTCAGGCCTTTTCAGCTGGACAGCAGTGGCAAAGGTTGGCTGGGGGGCCTGCCAAGACCACGGGAATGCACTGCTGGTGCTTGAGGAGCACTCCCAAGCTCGCCGTCCTCATCCCCTGCGGAGCCAGTGGCAGCGGCACCCAGGAATGGGCTGCAAAGATTCGCAACGGCTGTCAGAGCCGGCACCTTCCCCAGTGCTTTGGAGCACCCAGTGGTGTCCTGCCGGGCATGGGAAGGATTCCCGCCCCAAGGTCGATCTGGGCAGGGGCTTTCGCCACTCCTGGAAGCCCCTGAGGTGGATCCGGGTTGCAGGAGAGAAGGGGTCGGGCAGTGGTGGAGTCCCTGGTAGGTGTGACAACCCCGTGGGGCTGGGAGGCAGGTCTTGCTCACATGCTCAGGGAACAGCCAGTCGAGCGCCAGCTCTGGGGTCAGGAAGGAATTTTTCCACCCTAGGGCAGATTGGCACTGGTCCCTGGGGGGGTTTCGCCTTCCTCTGCAGCACTGAGCAGGGCCCCTTGCCAGGGCTCCTCTGGGCCATTTTGGGCGACTGCCTGCTGCTCTTGCAGCACCAAGACACCACTGGTGCCCTGGGTCTGTAGTCAGGAGGGATTTTTTTCCCCCTGGGTCAGATTGGCACTGGTCCCCAGGGGTTTTTTTGTCCTTCCTCTGCAGCACTGAGCAGAGCCCCTTGCCAGGGCTCCTCTCGGCCATTTTGGATAAATTCCTGCCTGCTGCTCTTGCAGCAAGTAGAAGCTGCTCCTACAGCATGAAGACACCACTGGTGCCCTGCATCTGCAGTCAGGAGGAATTTTTTCCCCCCTGGGTCAGGTTGGCACTGGTCCCCGGAGGTTTTTTTTCCTTCCTTTGCAGCACTGAGCAGAGCCCCTTGCCAGGGCTCCTCTGGACCATTTTGGATAAGGTCCTGCCTGCTGCTCTTGCAGCAATTAGATGCTTCTTTTTCAGCATGAAGATGCCATGGGTGCCCTGGTCTGGGGTCAGGATTGGCCCTGGTCTTCAGGGGGATTTTGCCTTACTCAGCCGCATTGAGCCCAGACCCTTGCCAGGGCTTCTCTGGGCCATTTTGGCAAATTAACTGCCTGATGCAGCAGGAAGATGCCACTTGTGGCCTGGATCTAGGGTCTAGAAGGACTTGTTTTCCCTGTGGGTTTTTTGTCTTCTTCAGCCACGTTGAGCACAGCCCCTTGCCAGGGCTTCTCTGGGCCATTTTGGCCAAGTGCCTGCCCACTGTTCTTGCAGCACGAAGACACCATGGATGCCCTGGATCTCTCAGGAGCTGCCACTTTTCAGCTGCCCCTGAATGCAATAAAAGTGCAGTTTTCTCCTTAATCTGCGTTCATGTTATGTGTGTCATGGTCTCAGCAGGGAACCTTTTCCTGCAGCTGTGCCATCAGCAATGGTATGTATGCTCACACCATGGGCCTGGCAGCACCCTGGCAGAGCTGGGAGGGTTGGTTGGTTGCCCAAGTCTATCCAGAGTGCAAGGCATGTTCAGCCACTGCTTCCTGGCCACTCAAGCTCAGCCTCCAGCACCTGGTGCTCCACACACCCACGTTGCTTCCCATCCAGGTCTGCTTAGTCACTTGCATACTGCACCAGGGGTGGGGGCAAAGCCCTGCTCTGCATCATGTACTCGTCTCCCTTTCTGCTCCACACTCCCTGCTCTACCCTGAGATGCTCCCCTCCTGTGCCACTCGCAGCTTGCAGGGGAGTAGAGAGGGTAACAAGAAGGAGGCCTCCCTGTAACTTCTCCATCTTGGACCACTCAAGATGGTGTTTGTGCAATGGAGAAAAGGGGCAGCCCCAACAAAAATAAGACTGACCCCATCTTTGCAGCTCAACGCAAGGTGGCAGTTGGCAAAGGGGCTGGCCTGCCTTCTCAGGCTGGTTTTCTTTCCAAGGACCAAGGTCTCAGTTGGGTCCACAGCACGAAGCTTCAGTGCAGTGGCACGTGCTGTAGTCTGTTGCTTGAAGCATTGCACTGAGTGCAGTGAGGTGTAGCAGCCCTCCATGTGCCAGAGGCACTGGCTGTCCCCTCTTGCAGAAGCCATGGCCATTGCTCAGGAAGGTGACTGTGCAGAGGTGTGAGGCAGGACAGGGTTACTAGTGATAAGCTCTGGGACAGCATGGTGAGGTTTGAGTGATGTTGTGCTGGTGAGGGTTTTCACTCTGCTCCACAATGTACCAAACACAGTGGAGCACATTTCAAATGTTTGTACACAAATGCCCGCAGTATGAGGAATAAGCTTCCAAACCTGGAAGCTTTGGCTCAGTCCCAGAGCTACGGCAATGTTTGCGTCAGCGAGACTTGGTGGGAAGAGTCCTGCGACTGGCGTGCTGTGATGGACGGTTCTAGGCTCTTCAGGAGAGGCAGGCAGGGCAGCGAGGTAGCGCTGTGGGTAAAGGTGGGGTTGGACTGTACAGTGCTTGCAGCTGGGGGTGACACGGTTGAGAGCCTCTGGGTAAGGATTAGGGGAAAAGCTAATAAAGCAGATATTGTTGTGGGAGTCTGCTACAGATCACCCAGCCAGGATGATGGCACTGATGTATTAGTCTATAAGGAATTAACCCCCCCTCTAAATCAGTTGCCCTTGTCCTTATGGCCGATGTCAACTTCCCAGATGTTAACTGGGACTGTCATACAGCAGACACAAAGAGGTCCAGGAAATTCCTGAAGCAGGTTGAAGACAACTTTTTGGTACAGGTGGTAAGGGAGCAGAGAGGGAGGTGCTGATCTCTTTTCTGTGGTGTCCGGTGATAGAACAGAAGGGAATGGCTTAGTGACAGGGGAAGGTCAGACTGGATATTAGGAAAAAGTTCTTCACTGAGAGGGTGGTCAAGCACTGGAACAAGCTCCCCAGGGAAGTAGTCATGGCTCCCAGCCTGTTGGTGTTCAAGAAGCAGATGGTTTATCTTTTGGTTGCCCTGTCAGGATTTGGACTCAGTGATCCTCATGGGTCCCTTCCAACTCAGGATATTCTGTGATTCTATATCCTATATTTAACTGTCTCGTAAGTACTTTTCACTCAAACAGTAATTTACACAAACTTTGTGAGAGAGGAGGAATAAGTCTATTCATTTGTATGATAGTTGCAATTTTTTTGCATCATTTTGGTGATTTAGGAATTTAAAAAGCAGTTACCTTGCACCCTGCACAACAATTAGAAAAAAAAGGAAACAATATATATGATAGAGCATATGCTGTCTAGCATCCAATGAACTTCACAACACATTACAATTAGCTCAAAAAGTAACTTTTTAGATACAGTACTATGTTCTGGATAGGACACCATAGTGGAATGTGGAAAAGAGGATTAAATTCATAGCTTTATCATTCCTATGCATTCCTGGGCAAGTCATTCAGTCCTTCTATTAACACAGTCATCCATCTCCATAATGGGATTAAAAATCCTGTCTCCATCTCTCTGTTCATCTGGTGCATCTAAGACCAGATTCTAACTCACCCTGGCAGAGTTACCAGTTACAGAGATAGTTTGTGTGAGGAAATGCATACGAATGCAAGTATAGATTACTGCTTGCTAGACTGTAAACTCCCTGGGACTCTCTTTTTCCATGCATCACTTTCTATGATCACCACAATGAAGTCATCCCTGCCTTAAGGATTGGCTTTAGCACACTTCCAATATTCTGGTCTTTGGAGCCAGAACATTCATACCTGTTATTTTTTGTTAAATAAATGTTATATGCATATTCTCCATATTCTGTTCTTCATACCATATAGCAAAGACTAGTTTCTAATTTAATACTCTGTAAGGACTTATTATACATGTATACAGATATTTGAAAGCAGATCCTAGAATGTGACTTCCATCACTTGATTTTAGTGTCACAATCACCAACATGTATTTGACATTCATTCGGGCTTTTTCTATGTACCTGAGTGCCCCAGAATATTAGTGAATTTGTCAAGAATATTATGATGTTGTGCATCTGCACAGATAGAATCTTAGAAATCACGCATTTATGGGAAGGAATATAATCCCCAAGTTGGGAAGGTGACTGAGTGCCAGCAGTCTTTGATCAATATCATTCCCTCAGGGCAGAACAGCACTAGTGCTTCTTGTTGTAAGTAGTTTATTAAGACTACATAACTACATTTTCCCACTGATTTGTTAACATCTACTCTGAATCTTCCACTTGCCTCCTTATAATTAAATTTACATTGCTACTTGTGATAGAGAAATTGGGAAGGAAGGTTGTTGTACTGAACATACTTCTTATGCTTTTTCTTTTCTTCACTAACGTCTGAAGAATACTTACTGTGCAACCTCACCACAGACAAGCTGATCCAAAGTCCTGTGCAGCGTCCAAGTCATCTCTGAGTCCCTGTTCTCTCTTGTTTTTCATCAGATGTGCTTCTGCCTACTCTTAACCTATCAAGTCTAAATAAATTAATTAGATGCCTATGTCCCATTATCAGCAGTGGATGTGGTAGCAATCCAAACTGGAATACCAGACCCAAGTGACTTTTTCTTAAAATGTTCTAAAAAGTATATCATATTAACATCTTTGCTGTCACTGACCACAGACTGAAGAATTATTTTGATGGTTTTGTCCTTAATTTCTCCTTTCTTATATTACACAGCATGTTCAGCTTTACAAATGGTCTCTTTGAAAAAGAAAGATAATGTCTTGATTTATATTAAGACCAGCAAGGCCTAGTGTATAGATAAAAGAACTAAGATTTGGGAGATCAAGGTTCGCAGTTTTTCACTGACCTGCCAGGTTACACAAGCCAAAATGATATCATTCTTTTTGGTTAAACGACAAAAATCCACTGTGTTAGCTGTTCAAATATGACCTGAACTGTGCGGATGACCCTTCTGCTTGCATATCTGTAGGAGTATGGTCACTTGGGACAAGATCCAAAATCCACTAAAGTTATCCCTTCAAAGAAACCTTCTCACTGACTCACATGGATGCTGAATTAGGCCCTTATTTTAACTTAGTGTTTAAATTTAACTTAGTAGTTCTTTCAAGATGCAAGGAGTTTTCTGCGAATGAGAGTGATGAGGGGAACGTGATGAGATAAGAGAGTCCCTTCATCAGTAATCATGAGGGAATGCCATTTGCTGAAATTATTTCAGTTTAAATTTCAGTCACAGTGTAACATTTAAGATGTCGCACCTCTAGACAAGTATGTTAAAACTTTGAAAAATGCAAATGTCTCTAAAAATACCAGAGCACCGAAAACTAGAGCCCTTGAAATATGCTCACTTTTACTGAGGCTTTTTTTTCCCCCTGAAATGTTGACTTAAAGTTTTCTTCTTGCAAATAATTAGGCTTTGGCAATTCTTGATTCTTCAGCATTAGCAATACTTACTAGGTGAGCAGTAAGCAGCCAAATAACAAGACCATGTGGCAGAAGACCATCAGGAATGTATCCAATGATGGCATTTTTAGATTTGAAAAGCCGTTAGCCATCTTCAGTCTTAGGAATTCCCGCCACAGACATTTTCACACAAAATCTGACCTGATACTTTTTACTGAAAAGGTCTGGAAAGAAACAGGAACAATCTGGTAAGTTACATGAACAGTCCTGGATGTATCACAGCACAGGCACGCTTAAGGGACATCCAGAATATATTGCAATATTCTTCAGGATGCTCTAATTTTTTATCATAGAGTTCTAGATAGTACTAGACTTGAGAGGGGAACAAAGCCATTGCTTTTGTACTTAATTTAGGAATATCCACTGGATATTTTCCATTCATTTTTCATATATGTAACTGTCCATCACCTTTTCAGATCCAATTCTTCTAAAAGTTGTGGTGGGTTGACCCTGGCTAGGCACCAGGTACCCACCAAAGCTACTCCAGCACTCCCCTCCTCAGCTGGACAGGGGAGAGAAAATACAATGAAAAACTTGTGGGTTGAGATTAGGACAGGGAGAGATCACTCACTAATTACTGTCATGGGCAAAGCAGACTTGACTTGGGGAAATTAGTTTCATTTATTACCAATCAAATCAGAGCAGGATAATGAAAAATAAAACCAAATCTTAAAACACCTTCCCCTCACCCCTCCCTCCTTCCCAGGCTTAGCTGTACTCCCAAATTCTCTACCTCCTCCCCACCAGTGGCACAGGGGGACAGGGAATGGGGGTTGGCGTCAGTTCATCACACATTGTCTCTGCTGCTCCTTCCTCCTCAGGGGGAGGACTCCTCACTCTTCCCGTGCTCTGGCGTGGGGTCCCTCCCATGGGAGACAGTCCTCCATGGACTTCTCCAGCATGAGCCCTTCCCATGGGCTGCAGTTCTTCACAAAATGCTCCAGCGTGGGTCCTTTCTACGGGCTGCAGTCCTTCAGGAGCACACTGCTCCAGCGTGGGTCCCCCGTGGGGTCAAGAGTCCTGCCAGAAGACCTGCTCTGTGGGCTCCTCTCTCCATGGGGCCACAGGTCCTGCCGGGAGCCTGCTCCAGCACGGGCTTCCCACAGGGTCACAGCCTCCTTTGGGCATCCACCTGCTCCGGTGTGGGGTCCTCCGTGGGCTGCAGGTGGATATCTGCTCCACCGTGGACCTCCGTGGGCTGCAGGGGGACAGCCTACCTCACCATGGTCTTCCCCACAGGCTGCAGGGGAATCTCTGCTCCGGTGCCTGGAGCATCTCCTTCCCCTCCTTCTTCACTGACCTGGGGGTCTGCAGGGTTGTTTTGCTCACATATTCTCACTCCTGTCTTGGGCTGCAGTTTTTGTTGCATAGGTTTCTTCCCCCTTCTTAAATACGTTATCCCAGAGGTGCTACCACTATCACTGATTTGCTCGGCCTTGGCCAGTGGTGGGTCCATCTTGGAGCTGGCTGGTATTGGCTCTGTTGGACACAGGGGAAGCTTCTGGCGTCTTCTCACAGAAGCCACCACTGTAGTCTCCCCCTGGCTACCAAAACCTTGCCACGCAAACCCAATACAACAGTTTTCTAGTTTTCATTGATAGTACTATTCATGACTACAGTTTATGTGAATTAGGCATTACAATAAACTTTCCAGTGACATCTACACCATTTGGTTACATGTACTACAGGTGTCAGCAGAGAAGAAATAATCTTCCTACCTAGTCTGAAGAAATGTATTTCACCATTTGGTTCTCCCTTTTCCAGAAGAATAAAGGTTATTGCTCTTCTAATCTAATCTTTAAAATAGCTTCCAGCTGCCCCTCTTCTTAAATTATAAATTTCATCTGTTTAAATGATGGTTTTGCTCTTCCTGAGCATATCAGGTCATGCACTGAGGATCAGTGATTCCAATTCTAAAGTTTGCCTTAAAGACAGTATTTTATATCCTTTTCTCATTTTCAACCTCCATATAAAGCATGCTCTTACTGAAGTTCTGTTTTATGGTAAAACAAACAAAACATTTAAGAATACTTCCAAAGTATTCCAAAGTGTAACCAAACAACCACAAGAAGAGTAATTCAAGTTACCCTTTTAGAACACACATTATACTTACGTGCCATTTTAATCCCTGCTACAAAGGGATACAGCTATTATTTACCACACTCTGTGCATGAACAATCTGCAAGTGTTAAAACTGATGCAAGACAGGTTAAATAAGAACTAAATAAATGATTCTAAGTCAATTAATAGCTACCCTAAAGTTATTCATTAATTAATTCAGAAACAAATATGATGCATTTTAAGCTGAAAACACTGGAAACAACATTAAGTTAAAAGTACCAGTTATTTTTTTAATTGGGATTATATTTATAGAACACCCTCCAACACAAATAGTGAATGAAACAATAAAAGCTTCCAAGCAGAAGGATCTTCAGGACTAAGCTATCATGAAACAAGATGCCTGAAAGGAGAGGATAATTCATCACTGTTTGAATTGTATATGACCTGTTCTCAGCTATGCACATGATGATGCTATTCTATCTTGTTAGAGGTGACAAGGGGAAATCTCTGAAGCTATCACAACATGCTGTGGAACCTCAGTATTGCCACAGTACAGCCGACTGACTACTCATCTGATCTGTAATGGGAAATAGAATGTTCCCATTCTATTGGGAAACAGAATGCGTGCCTGATGAGAAAGGACTGATTGCCTTGAGTGGGGTGAACCTGCAAGTGGTATAGACCACTTACCAATCTCATCACCCTCTCACCTTATTTGAAAGCTCACACCCCTAGCATTTTTAGTATAAACATACATTATTAAAAATAATACCAAAGCAAACATTGTCTCTCTATATTCTTATTAAGGAGAGGGCCAAACATCGAAGACATGCTAGTTGTAATATCCAGAGCCTTAATTTGGCTTGGCCACTAGAATGATGGAAGCCATGTAGGAACAGATACCTAACATGTAGATACACAAAATGATCAAAGAGGTAATTTTTGCAGGAATAACTCAATCCTCTTAGTTGTAAATTTAGACAGAAATGCAACAAGTACAGATCTTTTGATGTTAACAGAAATAAATTTTAAAATGCTTATTTAAGAAAATGAAGTAAAGAAGGCAGAGTAAGTAACCTTTTGTAAAATGAGGGACAACTTCATATATGGAGACAAAATTAACATGCGATATCAATGGGAAGTGAAGCTGGGATTGAAAAAATAGCCGAGCCAAGGAAAATTAGTTAATAATTATGAAGAACTGTTATAAGCCAATAGCCTCTAAAACAAGAATATAAAGAATATATGATTTTGACTAAAGCATTTAATAATGGTAGTCATAATTTATTAATTCAGTAATTCGTTTAACCATTGGCTATATGAAGAAAGTTTCATAACCGATGCTAACTTAAATATTGTACCTAATATTCACTACTTGATTTGCTTTTATGAGCTACATTATCATTTGTATTCACATAATTTTAGTTACATTGTTTCTTTAGAGATGTGGGATAAGTGAAGATAGTAATGAAGCACAAGATACTGGATGAACTCTATTTTCTTCATGGAAATTGGATTACAAATTGACAAATGAATCTTGAAAGAGCTACAGTTCTAATTCTATTGCTAGAAGAGAAGCATAATGATGTTAATTTGCCTAACGTGCATTAAACAAACTCAGAAAATGGAAAAACACATTGACTTTCATATAGTGTTAAAGAAACTGACCGCAGTTGAAACACAGTCTGTTCTATGAATAAAACACTTCGATTTTTCTTAGTGATGATTTTTTGACTGTTATATCCTGGGGGTTTTAATTGTATATTTTTCAGATAGGTTAAAAACCATCTCACAAATTATTAAAAAGGAGTGCGCTGCATGGCAATAACATTTAAAATCTTATTAATGCAATCATTGTCTTTATATGGTTCTGTTTAGATGCCCTTCCAACTCTAATATATTTATCGAAGCCTGACAGTCATTAGGTTGTCCCAGTTTGGGGTCAAAAAATGCCTTTAGAAAAAGGCATAACATATTTCAAGAAAGCAGATTTTACTGAACTGAAAGGATAAATGGGTAACGTTTCTTTGGGAAACATGTTTATTAGAGAAGTGGTTTAGGAGAATTCGTAGGTCCTAGAAGAAACTAAGAATGTACAAGCAAAGTATTCCAGTGCAAGGAAAGGGAAGAATAGTTCTAGATAAATTAGCTCTTCAATGGTCTAGGCTAGTTACTAAGGAGGAGTATGAGAAGCAGTCAAAAATAGAAGATGGCAATAGAATCATAGAATCACAGAATCATTTCGGTTGGAAAAGACCCTTAAGATCATCAAGTCCAACCATAAACCTAACACTGCCAAGTCCACCACTAAACCATGTCCCTAAGTGCCACACCTACATGTCTTTTAAACACTCCAAGAATGGTGACTCAACCACTTCCCTGGGCAGCCTGTTTCAATGCTTGACAACCCTTTCAGTGAAAAAATTTTTCCTAATATCCAATCTAAACATCCCCTGGCGCAACTTGAGGCCATTTCCTCTTGTCCTATAACTAGTTACTTGATAGAAGAGACCAGCACCCACCTCACTACAACCTCCTTTCAGGTAGTTGTAGAGAGCGATAAGGTCTCCCCTCAGCCTACTTTTCTCCAGGCTAAACCACCCCAGCTCCCTCAGCCGCTCCTCATAAGACTTGTGCTCCAGGCCCCTCACCAACTTGGATGCCCTTCTCTGGACACGCTCCAGCACCTCGATGTCTTTCCTGTAGTGAGGGGCCCAAAACTGAACACAGTACTCGAGGTACGGCCTCACCAGTGCTGAGTACAGGGGAACAATCACCTCCCTGCTCCTGCTGGCCACACTATTTCTGATGGAGGCCAGGATGCCATTGGCCTCCTTGGCCACCTGGGCACACTGCTGGCTCATATTCAGCCGGCTGTCGACCAACATGACCAGGTCCTTTTCCACCGCGCAGCTTTCCAGCCACTCTTCCCCAAGACCCAGCACTCAGCCTTGTTGAAGACCTCATACAGTTGGCCTCGGCCCATCAATCCAGCCTGTCCAGATCCCTCTGTAGAACCTTCCTTCCCTCGAGCAGATCAACACTCCTGCCCAACTTGGTGTCGTCCACAAACTTACTGTGGGTACACTTGATCCCCTCATCCCAATCATTGATAAAGATATGAAACAGCCCTGGCTCCAATACTGAGCCCTGGGGAACACCACTCGTGACCGGCCACCAACTGCATTTAACTCCATTCACCAGAATTCTCTGGGCCTGGCTATCCAGCCAGCTTTTTACCCAGCAAAGGGTACACCTGTCCAAGCCATGAGCCTCCAGCTTCTCAAAGAGTATGCTGTGAGAGACAGTGTCAAAGGCTTTACTAAAGTTCAGGTAGACAACATCCACAGCCCTTCCCTCATCCACTAAGCTAGTCACCTTGTCATAGAACGGAAGCAGGTTGGTCAAGCAGGACCTGCCTTTCATAAACCCATGCTGACTGGGCCTGATCACCGGGTTGTCCTGTACGTGCCATGTGATGGCACTCAAGACGATCTGCTCCATAACCTTTCCCTGCACCGAGGTCGTACTTACAGGCCTGTTCTTCCCCAGATCCTCCTTCCTGCCCTTCTTGTAGATGGGCATCCCATTCACTAACTTCCAGTCAACTGCGACCTCCCCAGTTAGCCAGGACTGCTGACAAATGTTTGAAAGGGGCTCTGTGAGCACCTCCACCAGGTCCCTCAGTACCCTTGGCTGGATCCCATCTGGCCCCATAGACTTGTGTGGTGACTGAATTAAGTGCTCAAGCTATCTGTATAAGATTCCATTTATTTCACTAAAAGGATCAAACTTATATATGTTTCAGCAAAGATCTAGAAAGAACTACCGGCATATAGCCAATACTACTAATACAGGAGCGCATATCTAGCTCAGCTGGGATGTTTGCCAGTCCTCAGAACAGTTAAAGATAAAAACATTCCATACACATACTCGCGACTGTCTTCAGCCACATCTTCCCAGGCATACGCAAGGCCATCCTCCAACCTGACCTTGTAAAGCTAGTTCTTCAAAGGCTTGGCAAACATGCAGCACAACAAATTCTAACGTTCACTCTTGAAAACAAATGCCAGGTGTTCTGAGCTGCTCCCACAAGTTGTGTGTGTCTAAGTGGTGTAGCAGGTCACTACCCATTTCCCATTGGATTACGGGGGCTTCATTCAGCTCCCTGCCCTGTTTTCCAGCTCAGGGGGCTGGGTACACTGAGAACAATTGGTCTTACTATTAAAGAATGAGGCAAAGAAGGCATTAAGTACCTCAGCCTTTTCCTCATCCTTTGTTACTGTGTTTCCCCCTACATCCAAAACCACATGGAGATTCTCCGTAGCCCTCCTTGTGTTGTTCATGTATTGATAGAAACATTTTTTATTGTCTTACAGCAGTAGCCAGACTGAGTTCTAGCCGGGCTTTGGCCTTTCTAATTTTCTCCCTGCATGACCTCACGGCATCCTTGTAGTCCTCCTGAGTGGCCTGCCCCTTCTTCCAAAGGTCACAAACTCTCCTTTTTTTCCTGACTTCCACCCAAAGCTCTCCGTTCAGCCAGACCAGTCTTCTTCCCCGCTGGCTCGTCTTTCAGCACATGGGGACAGTCTGCTCCTGTGCCTTCAAAATTTCCGTCTTGAAGAACATCCAGTCTTCCTGGACTCTTTTGTCCTTCAGGACTGCCTCCCAAGGGACTCTGTCAACCAGGCCCCTAAACAGGCCAAAGTCTGCCCTCCAGAAGTCCAAAGTGGCAGTTCCGCTGACCACCCTCCTTACTACTCCTGAGAATTGAAAACTCTATCATTTCATGATTGCTATGCCTGAGATGGCCTCCAGCCATCACATCACCCAGAAGTCCTTCTCTGTACACAAACAACACGTCCAGCAGGGTGCCTTCCCTAGTTGGCTCACTCACCAGCTGTATCAGGAAGTTATCTTCCACACACTCCAGGAACCTCCTAGACTGTCTTCTTTGCTGTATTGTATTTCCAGCTGACATCTGTTAAGTTGAAGTCCTCCATGAGAACAAGGGCTAGCAATTGCAAGACTTCTCCCAGCTGCTTATAGAATATTTCGTCTGCCTCTTCATTCTGGTTGGGTAGTCTGTAACAGACTCCCACCATATCTGCCTTGTTGGCCTTTCCCCTGACTCCTACCCATAAACACTCAACCCTTTCATCGCCATCGTCAACCTCTAGATAGTCAAAACACTCCCTAACATGTAGGGCTACCTCACTGCCCCTCCTTCCTTGCCTATCCCTTTTGAAGAGTTTATAGCCATCCATTGCAGCACTCCAGTTGTGTAAGTCATGCCACCATGTTTCCATGATTGCAATTGCATCATAGTTTTCCAGCTGCACAATGGGTTCCAACTCCTCCTGTTTGTTGCCCATGCTGTGTGCATTGGTGTAGATGCACTTCAGCTGGGGTATTGATCCTGCCACCTTTTGGGGGGGGGGGAGAAGCTCTAATTCCTATGTGACTGTTTTCAGGTGCTTCCATGGTTTCTAACACTTCAACAACGCTTGTGTCTTTGCTGCTGCATGAATCTCCATCCCCTGTGTCCACTGAGATGGCTAGGGTGCTGTGGGCATTAGTCCAGGGACATTTCAAATGTGCTCCAGTGTACTCAGTCGTATTGGGTTTGTGTGGCAAGGTTTTGGTAGCCGGGGGGAGACTACAGTGGTGGCTTCTGTGAGAAGACGCCAGAAACTTCCCGTGTCCCACAGAGCCAATACCAGCCGGCTCCAAGATGGACCCACCACTGGCCAAGGCCAAGCCCATCAGTGACGGCAGTAGCACCTCTGGGATAACGTATTTAAGAAGGGGAAAAAGCTGCTGTGCAACAAAAACTGCAGCCCAAGACAGGAGTGAAAATATGCGAGTGAAAACCCTGCAGACCCCCAGGTCAGTGAAGAAGGAGGGGGAGGAGGTGCTCCAGGCACCGGAGCAGAGATTCCCCTGCAGCCCGTGGGGAAGACCATGGTGAGGTAGGCTGTCCCCCTGCAGCCCACGGAGGTCCACGGTGGAGCAGATATCCACCTGCAGCCCATGGAGGACCCCACACCGGAGCAGGTGGATGCCCAAAGGAGGCTGTGACCCTGTGGGAAGCCCGTGCTGGAGCAGGCTCCCGGCAGGACCTGTGGCCCCATGGAGAGAGGAGCCCACAGAGCAGGTCTTCTGGCAGGACTCTTGACCCCACGGGGGACCCACGCTGGAGCAGTGTGCTCCTGAAGGACTGCAGCCCGTAGAAAGGACCCACGCTGGAGCATTTTGTGAAGAACTGCAGCCCATGGGAAGGGCTCATGCTGGAGAAGTCCATGGAGGACTGTCTCCCATGGGAGGGACCCCACGCCAGAGCACGGGAAGAGTGAGGAGTCCTCCCCCTGAGGAGGAAGGAGCAGCAGAGACAATGTGTGATGAACTGACGCCAACCCCCATTCCCTGTCCCCCTGTGCCACTGGTGGGGAGGAGGTAGAGAATTTGGGAGTACAGCTAAGCCTGGGAAGGAGGGAGGGGTGAGGGGAAGGTGTTTTAAGATTTGGTTTTATTTTTCATTATCCTGCTCTGATTTGATTGGTAATAAATGAAACTAATTTCCCCAAGTCAAGTCTGCTTTGCCCATGACAGTAATTAGTGAGTGATCTCTCCCTGTCCTAATCTCAACCCACAAGTTTTTCATTGTATTTTCTCTCCCCTGTCCAGCTGAGGAGGGGAGTGCTGGAGTAGCTTTGGTGGGTACCTGGTGTCTAGGCAGGGCCAACCCACCACATCAACACATTGTGGAGCAGACCGAAGGACCTCACTAGCATACCGTCCCTCAAACATAGGCTTGCCGCTCCCAGGCTTATCTCTGGCGAGCCTGGTTTTATTCCTTTCCCCCTTCAAACCTCGTTTAAAACTCTTTCAATGAGCCCTGCTGTTACGGATGCACGACTAACCAAATCCAACAGGTGTTAAAACTCAGATTTATTCTTCAGCAAAAGTTAGTTAGAAGTCCGGTAACATCTTATAAAACCACAGGCTCAATGATGTAAAGAGAATTAATACTACACGGCCGACTTAAGAATTCCCAAGATTTAAAGTGATGGCTCAAAACGCGCGTATCACCTAAAAGCTGAGGGCTCTCTCCCTCGAGGAGTTACCTCGGGCGGTGCCCCGACCCGAGGGGGAGTCCCCAACTGCAGACCTGCTGCTCCAAGGAGGACTGCCCACGTGTCCTCCGGCGGGACCCCATTTATACCCCTGTCGAATCTGACCTGTGGTCATTTAATTCTATTGGCCAGGAGGGTCACCTCGGTGTACCTGGCGCATCTCGATTGGCCAGTTCAAATTTCAACCTGCAGCCTCCAGGGTTTCCTTCCCCTTCTCCCTTCCTGGAGAAGTTTCATTTCCTGCTGGCAGGATGGGGGGGGCGGGATGTACTGCCACACCTGCTAACTCCTCCACAAAAATCCTTTTCCCCCTTTAAGACAGGTGTACCCTATCTGTCGCCAGCAGGCTGGGTGTTGTGTAGATTGACCCATGATCAAAAACCCCCAAATTTTGCCAGTCACACCAGTCTCAGAGTCGGGTATTGATCTGCTGGGCCTTCCTGTTTCTTCCTTCATCAATTCCTGCAACTGGAAGGATAGAGGAGAACGCTTCTTGTGCTCCTGATCCATTAACCAGTTGTCCCAAGGTGGTGAAGTCTTGTTTGATTGCCCTTGGACTTCTTATTGCAACTTCATCACTACCTACATGAAAAAGCAATAATGGATAATAATCCAAGGGCTGTACCAGGGTAGGAAGTTTCCTCGTCACATCTTTAACCTGGACCCCAGGCAGGCAGCAGACTTCCTTAGGAAGTGGGCCAGTCTGCATATTGGGCCTTCTGTTCGAGTCAGAAGAGAGTCTCCTATGACAATGACCCGTCTTTTATTCTTTATGGAAGTGATTTTGACGCAGGGTATAGGCCACCTTAACCTTGGTGACACCTGCGACCTACATGAACCATCGTCCTCATCATTGTTCGGTTCCACTTGCAGAGCCTCGTACCTACTGTGCAAGGGCACCTGGGAAGGTGGGGTGGTCACAGAGGAGACGCACCTGCTGTGCCTGGCAGGAACTTGCCACCATAGCCCCCATCCCTTAAGTCACCATGTTCTGCTGGGTGAAGAGAGGATAGGGAATCCCCTGTATCCTGTGTCCTGTCTTCCTGACAGGTCTGTCCCAGCAAAGGTGTGGTGTGATTCCAGTAGTCTCTCTGTCTCTCTCGTACTCCCTGATACTCCTCAACCCACTCACCTCCTCCCAGAGCTCTGTCACTAAGCGGAGGAGTTCCTCTCCCTGGGCACACCTCCCACAGCTCTGCTTGCTGCTGCCGTCCCGTACTGGCATAAGAGTAGGACACAGCCTGTAGCCTGGCACCTGGACAGGCGAATGTGTAAGATGAGATTCAACTAGGCAAGACTATGAAAGGGTAAAAAGAAAACAGTCTTTGGTGAGGATAGGAAGAATAGAGAAAGACTTGGTGTACTGCAAAACAAATGAAGCTGATAAGACCAAGGGGTCCTACTGTCTTCTTAATGTCTTTTTTATCTTCCCCCCACGCCCCCCTTTTTAAAAGTCTTTACTGGGAAAGGTTAATGGTGATGAGGCTCTTGGCACAGTTAATACCTGTAATATAGAGATAAAAGTCAGGCTAGGGCCAGGAGAGAATGTCTAAGGATAAAGTTTCATGAGGTAGGTGACCTGATTTAATGGCTAGCAGTTGCCAAAAGGGGAGATCCCACATGCTTTGCCATGTGCAGACACAAACACCCATAAACCGGCATTGTTAGCCACATTCTCTCATTCTGTTGTGCTGGCTCTGGCATTTGTCTGACCCTGTGCTGAACCAGCTAAGCTTGCTAAATGGGCAAAAAGCAAATCCACGAACAGTTACTAGAAGAAGTGATTGTTTTTCCATCAGTAGTTCACAAGAAGAAAGTAGAGAACATGCAGGAAAACACGCAGTAATTCTGTTGTAGAAAACACTAAAGCAGCCTGCCCTGGTGTAGTCTACCCACCTGCAGACACTATCAATGAAGAAGGGTGAGGGCTAATTAGGCTAATTAAGAGTTCAGAGAAGGGCAACCAAAATTAATAAAATCACAGAAAACATGACTAACAGAGAACTCTGGGACTTGAGATTATTTTTTCCAAAAAAGACTGATGATAAAATGACAACAGTCTTTATTCAGGTAAGCAGTACGTGGAATGTGTTCACCTGATTTGTGTCAATATAAAACAATGCTAGAGTCGCATAGTAAAATGTGACCCTCGCCGAATTTATATAATCTTTAACCACTTTGTTGGTCCTTATATAACCGCAGATGGAGGGGAAACAGCATGTATATAGTTCTTTTTTTGCTAGCTCAAAACTGGTTTTGAGCTGATTAACTACAAAGTGTTAAGCAAGAGATCTTAAGGGAGAACTGAGGCATTTGTCATGGTGTTGAACCATGTTGTGAACGGGGTGACCCTTGGTATGTGTGAGTATGGGGTGTATTGACATAACTGTGTATAAGCAATTTGTTATATGCATTTGTTAAAAGGGAAGTGTCTGTTATGTCTTGCTGTTGAACTTGTTTGGGTTTTGGTAGCCACAGCTGGTGTTGTGCAGGGTGTTGGCTGTTACACAAGATGTCCGCTGTTGTGTCTGAGCAGTGGGGAGCCTGGTCGGAGATGCATTGCCTGAAGGGCCCCTCGGTTGCTGGGGTGAGTTCGAAAAGATACAAAAAGAACTACTGCACCTGCGCAGCCAGGAGGTGGAAAGTTTGTTAGGAAGAACACGCCTATTATGAATATGTAACTAATGCTAGACTATAAAAGAAGCTGTGTTGTTTTTCATTGCGTGTGTGTTGGTGGAGCAGAGGCTGTGGGCACGCCCAGCGCTGTTTGCTTGCCTTTATTCATTTAATAAATTGTAAACTTTAATTAAAATCCTGTTTGGGACTAAATCATTTATCACAAGTACATAATAAAGCAAAAAGAATTAAAAAGAAAAGAAGCTGACTATGAAGACTGTCTTTAGAGGAAGATACCAGTCTGGGGCACTGGCCTGCAGAGAAGGAAAGAATGAAAGTGGAAAAATCTTTCACGGGATTAGGAAGGTTAGAAAGACAAAATACGGGAAAATATGAAGAAAGGCCAAAAATAGAAAGGAACAAAAAGTGATGAAATATGGGTGACTGTTGTGAGGAAAAGGACGTGCCCACTAAGGGATAATTTTACTTAGTTTTTTCAGCCAGAAAGCACTACTGGCTTTAATTTCTAGAATAAACTTATTTTTTTAAATATTTATTTACTGATACAGCAGTTTATTCTGGTTACAAACTGCAGCACTATGATATGGAATAAACTCATGTAAGTCACCAGAAGAAGACATTATTTCCAGGAATCACACTGTCGTGGTTTAACCCCAGCCAGCAACTAAACACCACGCAGCCGCTCACTCACTCCCCCCCACCCAGTGGGATGGGGGAGAAAATCAGGAAAAGAAGCAAAACCCGTGGGTTGAGATAAGAACGGTTTAATAGAACAGAAAAAGAAGAAACTAATAATGATAACACTAATAAAATGACAACAGAAATAATGAAAGGATTGGAATGTACAAATGATGCGCAGTGCAATTGCTCACCACCCGCCGACCGACACCCAGCCAGTCCCCGAGCGGCGAATCCCTGCCCCCACTTCCCCGTTCCTATACTGGATGGGACGTCACATGGTATGGAATACACCGTTGGCCAGTTTGGGTCAGGTGCCCTGGCTGTGTCCTGTGCCAACTTCTTGTGCCCCTCCAGCTTTCTCACTGGCTGGGAATGAGAAGCTGAAAAATCCTTGACATTAGTCTAAACACTACTGAGCAACAACTGAAAACATCAGTGTTATCAACATTCTTCACATACTGAACTCAAAACACAGCACTGTACCAGCTACTAGGAAGACAGTTAACTCTATCCCAGCTGAAACCAGGACATTATTTTTTATTTTTTTAAAACTTAAGTTTAAGTTTTAAAACTTATTTTTTTAAATATTTATTTACTGATACAGCAGTTTATTCTGGTTACAAACTGCAGCACTATGATATGGAATAAACTCATGTAAGTCACCAGAAGAAGACATTATTTCCAGGAATCACACCAAGAGAAATCAACTTTCAAGGAAAAAAAGGTGCCAGGTAAATTGTACATTTTTTGTCATGTTCTGTGATCATGTTCCCTGCCTAGCCAAAATTACTTTTCAGAGGTCTGCCTTCAGGTCTTCTTTAAAAAGCATCTACAACCTGGTTTGCAGAAGCTGATGGTAACAGAAATTTAAGAACTCAGACTGTAAACCTAGACAGTTGTCATGCCAAATGCAGTGTTACAGAATAGAAGATGCGACAACAAAAAGCACCAGCCCAAACTGACCTCAGGCAGTTTCAACACAGAAATAAGAAAACGCATTGAACAGTGCTTCAGAACCAGAATAAACTGCAAAAGCAAAGGGGTTCTCTCCCTGCTGACTTTTGCGAATCGTGACTCAGTATCTTTCTGGAGTAGGCGTGTTACTAAAACACAAGGATTTTATGGCAGCACAAAGTTTTTGCTAGGCTATCTAATAACCCTAAGACTGTAAACATAAAAATGGTTTCTTTTGCCTCACAGTCAAGTTATACAAGTAATTTGGGATGCCAGGGGACACTAATTCCTGGTATTATTGCTTAACCGATTATTACTTCACATGGAAGATAAGAATCCCTTAAAAATGATCTAAGCACGACAAAGCTGCGTTTTGCTATAACTAGATTCAGATCGTCCTGCCCTGCCACTCATCACAGTGGGGGAAAAATAATGGAACTTCGCTGCTTTAATAGGCAAGATACCTTTAAAGTAGCTGGTTATTTGTCGACTGGCAATGCAAAGTGCTTGTGGAAACTGCAATGCTGTAATTACATTCTTGTTTATGAGGTTTTCGACTGCTTTTTCTGGAGCCGATACCGCGCACGGCGCGCGCTGCTGATGACAAAACCACCGCACCACGCGCCCGGGCTGCGCCACAGCCCACTCCGCAGCTGCTTGGCAGCACCCCCGGCCTTCCAGAAACGCCCCACTTCCACCCCAGAAAACAGACGGATGACGCAATGCCGCCAGACGTATCCTCGGGAGAGCTGCGCGCCCCCGCCGCCCGCACCAGCGGCAGATGACGCCGCCTGGCGGGGCGGGGCCAGCGCGGCGGGGCGGGGCCGGCGGGGCGGGGGCGGGGCCGCCGCGCCTCGCGTCGGAAGCGGCGCGCAGTGCGGCAGGCGGGGCCGCCGTTGCTAGGCGGAAGTGAGGCGGCGGGCGGCGGTTGGCGTTTAAAGGCTCCGAGGCGGTAAAAGGGTGGCGAGTGGTGGCAGGACGGCAGGGCCTGGCCGGGCCGGGCCGGGGTGGGCTCCCGGTCCGTCCTCCGCTCTGTGAGCGGCTGCGCTTCCCGTCCGCTGGCCCGGCAGCCCCTGGGCGTGAGCGGGGAGATGGTCTCCAGAGCTGGCGAGCGGCTGCTGATCGTCGTCTCCGTCCTGGAAGGTAAACGGGGTGGCGGCCTCCCGGCTGCTGGTCGTCCTCCGTCCTGGGCGGAAAGCGGGGGTGGTCGCTGTCTCCGGGTGTGTTTTCTGTGATGGAGTGAGCGGGATAAGCCAAGCTGCATCTAATAAACTGGTTGTATTAATAAAGCTATGGACGTACGTATCTTAAAGCCAGGGTGGACCACCCCCAGTTTGTTTCCGGGCGTATTTCCCAAAATATTTGAAATGAACGATGAAAGCATCCTTCTTTTCCTGGGGGGGGGGGAATCTTTTTTGCGTTGCAAAACTCGCCTAGCCCGTGTTGCCGTTTAACCCCGTATCGCTGCCGTTCTCCGCGGGTGCAGGGAATCCTTCGCCGCCGTTCCGGCCGGATGAAGCCCGTATGCAGGCAAAGACGCCCTGCATGGCATTAGTCTTCTCTCCCTCCCTAAGCCACAGGCACCAGCATCGCTAGCCCTTCCTTATGGCTGTGGAGGTCCGGTTCTCGCTGGCTGGCTGTGGAGTCTTTTCAGCTGGGCCACACTTCAAGAAAGCTTTGGACCAAAACATTGGAGTCCAGCCGACGTCTTACGATGATCAGGATCGTTTCACGTGTCTGCCCACCCCCCTCCTTTTTTTTTTTTTTTTTTTAGGTAGATGTTCTGGTGTTTCTATCCCTTGTTACCAATGTACTGTAAACGTCATTTTAGTGTTGACTTGAATACCTAGCTGGTCATTCCTCATCTTGTATTTCTACAGATTATGCTTACTGAGGTGTAATTAGTGTGTGAGTGTGGGGTTTTGGGTTGTTTGTGTGTTTTCTTCTGGTTTGGGTCGTTTGGTTGTTTTCTTTTTTTGGCTGAGTGCTTTCACTTTGTCAGGTAAATCCTATGATCTCTGTCCATTCATGTAGTTTGGCAAGGTGGGTTTAAAATAAGATCCTGTCCTCTGACATGCGTGTAGCCCCTCCCCACACTGTGATACATGTAAATTTTAAAGATGTTCACTTCATTTTGTCATTTAAAATATTAATCGGAACACTGGGTGATGCTGGACCCAGGACAAATTCTGTACAGCTTTAGGCACTCTCCTAATCTAGGATTGTCCTGGTTTTGGCTGGGACAGAGTTAATTTTCTTTTTAGTAGCTGGTATAGTGTTATTTCTTGGATTCAGTATGAGAAGAATGTTGGTAACACACGGATGTTTTCAGTTGTTGCTAAATAGTGTTTAGACTAAGTCAAGGAATTTTTAGCTTTTGATGCCCAGCCAGCAAGAAGGCTGGAGGGGCACAAGAAGTTGGGAGGGGACACAGCCAGGACAGCTGACCCAAACTGGCCAAAGGGGTATTCCATACCATGTGATGTCATGCCCCATATACAAACTGGGGGGAGTTGGCCTGGGGGATCACTGCTCGGGAGCTAACTGGGCATCAAGTCAGTGAGTGGTGAGCAATAGTATTGTGCATCACTTATTTTGTATATTCCAATCCTTTTATTAATATTGTAATTTTATTATTGTTGTAATTATTTTTTTCTTCCTTTCTGTTCTATTAAACTCCTCTTATCTCAACCCATGAGTTTTACCTTTTTCCTTCTGATTCTTTCCCCCATCCCACTGGATGGGTGGGGAAGTGAGTGAGTGGCTGTGTGGTGCTTAGTTGCTGGCTGGGGTTAAACCATGACAAGGAGTGATTTTTTTTTTTTTTTTTTTTTCAACAATTGGAAAAATACCTTTCACTGCTTTCATTAGATCGTGTTTTGCTGCTTTGATGTGGGACAGTGATAAACTCTGCAGTAGTGGTAAAGCATTCAATCTCTGTCTCTCACCTGTTCACTTGATCTATTCCCAATCATAGATTTCCTCAAAATGAAATCATACTAGTTGCCTAGTTTCTTTCTCTCCTTGTTCTTTGTTCTTAATGTCTTGCTATTTCTGGATGCTTCACAAATGGCCTGTTTCATGTTGTGTTTTCCTTTCTTCTGCATAGTGGGATGACATTATTTTTTAAATATGAAGAACATAGCTTTAGAGTAAGCGCAGGGAAGATGATATGGGAAATGTATTTTTATGTAATTGATTTATGGCACGAATTTGAGCTCTCATTTCTTTTTTTGGTGATGGTGTGTGGCAATTACATTCTTTTACAGGACGCTGTTTTCCAAAACGACCCAAGCACGTGCTTGTAGTTGAAGCCAAGTTTGATGGTGAACAGTTGGCTACTGATCCTGTAGAGCATACTGATCAGCCAGAATTTGCTACGGAATTGGCTTGGGAACTTGATAGGAAAGCACTTCATCAGCACAGGTAACATCAGAAAGTCAAGTCTGATTTGGAGATAAAATTTCATTTTCTTGTGTTTACAGCTATTGAAATACAATTTTTGTGTTATTGTCATCTGAATTTTTTTTAGAAACTTTCTTTTAGCTGTATGCTGATTTACCATAATGTTGCCACAACAAAGAAAAGTAGTATGTGGCAAAATAAGTGATATTTAAAAATTCTAAAGGGTGTGTCTTTACACTACTGAAATAAACCCAACAGATTACAGCAAATTAATAATGCTATAGTTCAAGCATTGGATTCAGGTTTTCTTATGTATACCGTGACACAGAATTAACTTAACTTAACTTCAAGCCTGAAAAGCCTATGTTAAATATTTTTGGAAATGTCAAATAGAAGAGCTGAGAAATTAAGTAAGGTTTCCATAACTGTCATTTGGGTTTGACTGACAGATTGCATTACCTCCGTATTTTCAAAGAAGTTAAAAAGGCCATATTATCTTTGACATTTGACGAGAGAAAAATGCCTAAATATACCTTATGCTAGAAACCTTATCTGTGCCTCTAAGTATTGTTAGGTGCTTTGCACAATAATCTGTTGCATAAGTCCTATTTTTAAGATACCCTCAAAAGTGAAATTCCCATTTCCTGTGAGGTGCAGTGCTTATTTCTTATACATGGATGAGATTGGATTTATTTGTCACTAATGTCTTTTTAATAGCACTTGAGGCTCTGTGAAACTGCAGTACACTTTTCTTAGAAAATTAATCCACTTGTTTGTTATTCCACTTGTTAATGATGATTTTTTAAATGTTCAGTATAAACTCAGTTTCTGACCTACTAAAACTAGTTATGTAACAAACTTTGTATCATTGGTATGCTTGAAACTTATGAATTTTTTTTGTGAACTAATTGCAGAGATAAATTTTACATTTTGGATTTCAATTGAGTTGTTCTTTTAGGCTGCAGCGTACACCTATCAAACTCCAGTGTTTTGCATTGGATCCTGTATCTTCAGCTAAAGAGAATATAGGCTATATTGTACTTGATTTAAGAGCTGTGCAGGAAAAGAAACAGGTATGTTATGGGGTATAAAGCTTTAAAAACTTATGTTTTGACAACAATACTGTTACAGATAGAATTTTAACTAAGGCACAGGCAAAACTTTGGAGTCTTCTTTTGGAGTGTGACTCCTAGCTGATCGTGTACTTGTCTCTCTCTCTTTTTTTTTTTTTTTTTTTTTATTAAAGAGGAGAGACATCTTGACTTTGCATAAGAGCATGGGCAAATGAAAATACTTTTGTAGTAACCTTGCACTTTTGAATTTGAGAATTGGAACACTTGTAAAGCAATACTTTTAAGCAATTCCATGATTTAATTGCCTGGAAAAAATTATCAAAGCAGTTGATACTGAGCAATTCAATTGAGTCTCCATCATCAAATCAAGTCTTAAGGCTTTTATGGGCCTCTGTAGAAGATGTGTTACGTTATCTGAAGCCCCTTAACACAACATAGAATAAACATAATATAATAGTTTATATGAATTTAATTAATCAAAATTCCTTGTTCTTGATCAAAACATAACTCTGATATGGGTCATAACAGGACCCTGGTGTCTTATTTTGATGTCACACTTCCTAAGGATTTGTGAACCATATAACTTATTGTGCACTTTCAGTGGAGAACTTGAAGATTTTTTTCTTGTAATTTAAGATTTATGGCATATTTTTCTTGCTAACTTGGAAAAGAGTATGTTCAGCTAGTCATCCAGAAATCATTCTATAGAATCTTTTAGTATAATAGTCTACTCAAATTAGACCAAATTTTTGGAAATAAAAACCAAGGTATATTTCTGTAGATGAAGAAGTAGAAATGCTAGAGCAAGTTTCATTTTTCTGTAACAATAGTATATTATTGTCTTGGGTTTTTTAAATGGTTTTGGTTTTATTTTTGTTTTTAATTATGTAGGCACCAAAATGGTATCCTCTGCTTAGTAACAAGTACACTAAATTTAAATCTGAAATACAAGTAGGTGTTGTGTTGGAGACTGATTCAAAAGCACTGGTTGATGGTTTTAAAGCAAAGGATGCGCCCCCTAGAGAAGGGAAGGGTAAGTAACATAATAAGAATATCACTCACTTTGAATTAAAAATCTTCCTGTGCCAGATGAGTGTATCACTTGTTGCAAATGTGTTGGTTTAAGTCTCAAGAGAATTTTAATTTCATAGCATTTCCAGTGCAAATCCTTTACAGCTGATTAATGTACCTTGTGGTAATAACTTTACAAGGATGCTTTACTGTGGTAATTGTGTGACTTTCAGGTGAGTGGAATTGCAAACAAACTGATCTTTAAAATCAGAATCGGGGACTCATAGTTTACTCATATGGGCATTTTACTCATATTTCAGGGCTTTAGAAAGTTCTGTAACGAAAGAAATAAGAAAGGAGCTTCTTTACAGAATGCAGTTTCAGTACTTTGGGCTTGGAATTATAAAGTAGTGCAATATTTTCATTTGTCAGTGGCAGTAAGCGTTTCACTACGTTTCTGGCCCAGACTTCAACAACTTGGCTGCATTGCAAGAGTGGTCAAGGCAGTATTGAAGTTCCAGTGTAATTGCCTAGCTTACTCCATCCTTTCAGGTTCACAACAAAGCACGGGGAATTTTGCATGCTGTAAAGTTTGTGACGGAGGCAAGGAACTACTGTAAATGATTTGTTAATCTGCACTTCCCTTGTGATCTTTCTGCCCACAAGCTCTCCTACCCCTCATGACACTGGCAGAAAATACAAGAAATTCCTTTTGCTTTCACCCAGCACTGTCTTCCCCTTCATGCTTTCTGTGCAATAATTGATACAAACAAGTTTGCCAGCTTTCCCTTTCTTTTGTGGTCTCCAGATTAGTCAATACCATATTTAGGCAATGGAGGAAAACAAACATGTAGATTATTGCAGGTTTAAAGTTAATGTTCCAAGCATTGGGTATGACAAAGCTAGACTACCCAGTTCTAGTCTAGTCAAATAGTTAAGGAGATGTTTTCCTTTTAGGATTCATATGCTTTGATTTTTTTGTTTGTTTGTTTCACTGACCTAAGTGGTCTAAAGTTTCCAGTGTTTGAAATAGAGACTTTTCGTTCATAACCAAAAGTGCTGTGTGATTATTACTATTTGGTGTAACCTGAGGTGCTTTGAAATGTATTGAATTACTGGCAGTGTAGAGTAGAAACTAGTAAACCAGAATACAAACAGTGTTTTATGCACTGAAGACTTCAGATGAAAAATCTTTAAATGAAACATTCCAGAGGTCTGTGGAATGAGACATCATACTTCTTTCAATAGTTGAACAAGTTGTCCTGTGCAGTTACTGTCTTGCATTTCCTTTCATGAGTACAATAAAGAAACAGCACAGTAAACTCTAACCTAATGAAATGAAGTTCCAGTCAATGTAATGTTATTCACTGTAACATTAAAGAAAAGTATGCACTAGCATTCTGTCTAGCATAGTGTTCAAAATAATATCTGTGCCCATTGTAGCTATACCTAAGTATACTTCAGGACTTCTCTGTGTTGAAATGCTTTGGAACCAAGGATCAAGATCTTTATTGTAATTTTTCTTCCTATGTGTACAATAATTAAGGGTAAAATTATAATTATATATAAAGATTCCTGCATCAATTAATAAGGTCAAAAGTTACTTAATTTTTCCTTCTCTCTGAGCATTTTCCCATCTTTCTGGACTAGACCCTAAAAATATTGTACCAATCTTGAATGAAGAAGAGGGCTATCATCAAATTGGACCAGCAGAGTATTGCAGAGACTACTTTGTCTTGTCTGTAACCATTGCATTTGCCACACAGTTGGAACAGGTTTGTTTCTTTACTATGTGTATTTTTTAAGAAGTACTATCCTATGTTTGTATTTTTGCCCTTCCATGCCTTATTTCTAGTTAGGATATTTTTATTGTGTTGTAAGTTTCTTGCAATAAATAGCCTTGTCCCATATCGAATTAATATACATTAATTTGGATTTTAAAACTTTATGTAATGCTTACATGTCAAATTACAGATGAAATATCAGAATTCTTTTGGAGCACTGAAACTGCATTTACTTTAAATTATGCACTTTTGTGAAATGCACAGATTTATATTACAATATAGTATAAAAAGTATGTGTATGGATAATATCAGTTTTCAGTGTGATGCCCATGTGCTGAAGTTCAAACAAGATGAAATACCTTTCAGATCCGTACGATATGTGAAACAGCAGAGATTATATGTTGCCTAAGGGAAGGACTTATTAGCTTGGATGAAATGCCACGCTAATGTGATTATTTCAGCTTTAGACCTTAGCTGCTGTGTTTATGCTGTACTGTAGCACACTGATACACATTGTCTGATTTAAAAAATACAGGCATGCCCAAGTTACTGTGAAAGTCACGACTCCAAACCAGCATGATTTTAATTGATCTTATTTAATTTTATCACAGTGCATGATAAACTCTCCTCAGTCTTCTCATCTTTTTTCAGAGAAAATAATTCTCCACATCAGAATTATACGGCTTTGTGAAGTAAATTTACAGTGATCACTCTGGGGTACCTTGTGCCTTTTTAGGCATTGAACTCACAGTTGCAGTGGCTGCAGGATGAAGTAGCTGTTTCTGGCTGTTCCAGTCTTTTATTCAATCACATAAGTTATACAATAACTTGGTATCTAATCTGCATTGTTTATTTACACTATAAATATTTTGTGGAGGCACTGCTTATTTCTGAGTATTTGTGCAGAGCTTGATATTGAATATATGATGTCAGTTACAGCCCTTGGTGCTGATAAATCTTAAAAATGGGTCATTTTACAAGTTACTGGTATGCTTGTGTCGTGGTTTAACCCCAGCCAGCAACTAAACACCATGCAGCCGCTCACTCACTCCCCCCCCACCCAGTGGGATGGGGGAGAAAATCAGGAAAAGAAGCAAAACCCGTGGGTTGAGATAAGAACGGTTTAATAGAACAGGAAAAAAAGAAACTAATAATGATAATGATAACACTAATAAAATGACAACAGAAATAATGAAAGGATTGGAATGTACAAATGATGCGCAGTGCAATTGCTCACCACCCGCCGACCGACACCCAGCCAGTCCCTGAGCGGCGAATCCCTGCCCCCACTTCCCCGTTCCTATACTGGATGGGGCGTCACATGGTATGGAATACCCCGTTGGCCGGTTTGGGTCAGGTGCCCTGGCTGTGTCCTGTGCCAACTTCTTGTGCCCCTCCAGCTTTCTCACTGGCTGGGCATGAGAAGCTGAAAAATCCTTGACATGAGTCTAAACACTACTGAGCAACAACTGAAAACATCAGTGTTATCAACATTCTTCGCTCTGAACTCAAAACATAGCACTGTACCAGCTACTAGGAAGACAGTTAACTCTATCCCAGCTGAAACCAGGACAGCTTGTAAAGTAAGATGTTTCTTTTTTGATCCAGTTTGAGTAAGAATATAAAAGTTTTCTTTTTATTTTCTGTGTGTAGTGCAAGCTAGGATTTTGGTCAGCTGCTTGGTAGTTTGAGATCACTTTAAGCTCTTTAATTTCCAAGCTAATGCTTAAGGATTACTTTAACTGTACATTAATGAAAGAGATACATTCTTCTTCTCTGTATCTCTTTTAGTTAGTTCCTAGTACTATGAAGCTTCCTGAACGACAGCCTGAGTTTTTTTTCTACTACTCATTACTGGGAAATGATGTCACAAATGAACCTTTCACTGATTTAATTAATCCAAACTTTGAGCCAGAAAGAGCTTCAGTTCGAATACGTAGTACAGCTGATGTCCTTCAAGCTTATCTTTGTGCACAGTCAAAATTGCAGGTAAGCTGTTTCTTCTCAAATGTGAATGAAAATAAATAATGAAAATAAAATAAATGGAATATGGCTTCAGCTGAAACTGCAAAGCATTTCTCTTTCCAAAACTGGATTGTATTACAGTATTTTGGCTCAAATATAAGTTGATTCTCTTGCTGATTTGAGGGAAACCCTAGCAGCAAGTTTCCTAGCTCTGATGGAGCGCAGTCTCTTTAGTATGGTTGCTATAGTAAGCTACATTACGTGTCATGACGAAAGGTATTGCTGAAACATTATATTCCCAAAGAACTTGTGGCATTCTCAAGAGCTCTGAGCTGTGGGACCTGCTCTGCAATCAGACCATACGCAGCCCACAGTCTTGCTTCACGCTGCCTGTGATAACCTCAGCCACACCAGCTGCTCAGGTCACTCTTGCCTAAGTTCCAAAATCACTGTCCTCAGCATGCTTTGTGAATAATAAGGGAGGTCTGGCTTTTTTCCCCACTCCTTAGCCAAATATGATTTTAAAATATAGTACAGCTGTATTTGGGCTGTTAGGAGATATTGCTTATCTTTAGCTATTCCTTTAAATGGGGATGTGGTTTAGTGGTGGAGTTTGCAGTGTTAGCTTTACAGTTGGAGTCAATGATCTTAAGGGTCTTTTCCAACCTAAATGATTCTATGATTCTAAATGTTGGGTAGTACTGAAAGTGTTTATGGCAATCTGTGTCTGGCTCACACTTAACTCATTATTAAAAAAGAGACTATTTGGTTGAGGGTAGTATAGGGTTTCTAATAACATAGCTGGTAAATACGACAGTGTTTGTTATATGAAGTCTTGGAACTGGACCCTTTTAAAGTTTGGGTTTTTTCTAAACTTGTACAGACCATTCTAGTTTTGTTATCTGGATTAGTTTAAGAACATTTCTATTTAAATCTTGCATCGTTTCAGAATTTTTTTCTCTCAACTTTAAGTGTTTTTCTAATAACAGTTTTTGGAGAAACATATGCACTGATGTGTTTGGCGTTTAATCTTAGTCTATGGTCTTGAAACAAAGTACTTAATATAGCATATATTACATATATGTACACATACAGATAATTACGCATGTTTTCATCACGTTAAAGAATGACTTTTTGAACAACAGTTGTCATGAGGTCAGATCTACACCTTGATTTACAGTTTTCTCTCTCTGAATTCTCACTCAGCTTTTTAAAATTTATGATATAGAATCAGAGCACTGTATTCTGATCCTTAATATTTAATACATTTTTTTCTGAAAATGAAGACTTTAGTGATAAAAAGTGCTAGCTGCCAGACTGGGGGGGGGGGGGGGGTGTATATATTGTGTATGATTGTATTTGTATATATATGTGTGTGTGTGTTTGTACATATATATACACACGCAGGTGTGTATATTGGCAGCTGACACCTTTTAGCATTAAAGTCTTCCTTCAGTGTAATAAATACTAAGGATCAGAATACAGTATTCTGATCTGCTAAAACAGAACTGAAGTGACTCTTATTGGGGACAGAGCAAGCTGGTATGTAAGTTTCAAAGGGTAACTTTCACTGAGGAAAATAAATTACCTTAGAGTGTGGTTTTGGGTTTTTTTAAGATCCATCTTTTACTTAGGTGTATAAATATTAAGCTGTAGAAGGAAGAAAGAGTTGAGTCAAGTTTTGAAAAACGAATAATTATTCTTGCCAGGAATTAAGAACACAGTTACTTAATACCAAAAATCCTTGCTATTTAAGTGGTGCCTAAGTATAGGCACAAAGGTTGAGCTTTCAAATAACTTTTTCTCTTTACCTTGCAGTCATGCATTTTATATGCCTGTATATTAAGGGCAAGAATCTGTGCTGTGTTTAGAAGCCACAGACTATTGAATTTGTCCTCCAGAAGGGATGATATGACAGGCCCTCAGAAGGGCAGTGCGGTGATCTGCTACTGTGCTAGGAAATCCAACCTGCTCAATACCGAAATTTTGTAGTTGTTCTTATACTGCTCAGAACACTTGTTCTGGGCGTACAGGGACAGGACTAGGGATGATCATTTTAATTTGTTGTATTTATGCTACCTTTAGTAGAGAGTGAACACACAGTTCAAGTGGAAATGCAATGCTGGTTACTTTCTAGCACTTCTGTATGTATACAGATCCATCTTTGCTGTGGGGACCAGTCTCTTGGAAGCACTGAAATACCCCTGTCTGGACTACTGAAGAAAGGAAATGCTGAGATTGATCAACACCCTGTGGCAATAGAAGGAGCATTTGTCCTTGTTCCACCAAATAGAGCTAAACAGAAACTGCCGCAGTTGCCTTTGGATATGGCTCCTACTGTTGGGGTATCTGTAATTCTGCAAAGGGAGAGCTTGAATGCCCAGGTATAGCATACTTGTTTATTGTTGGTATAGACACTGTTGCAGTTTCATGTTAAAAAAACCCTGTATTTCTAAGCCATATTTGACAGTTAAGTATGTAAAAGAAAACCTGACGGAGTCAGTTGCTTTATATGAACAAACCTTTCATTGCTTCTTTTTTCTATGTCAGAAAAATAATCTCAAACCATAGAAATGTTGTAGACAGAATTTTTCAGTGCAAGCCATGATCAATAAGAAAACTGTATCACTTCATTCAGCCTTTGATTCCCTTAAATGGTCCAACTGAACCTAAACAGCCACAGGAGAAAGTTCTTTCACCTACTAGTGGGAAAACAGAGAGCCTGCAGCAGAGATCCCAGAAAGTCCTGTCTCAAGCTGACCATTGTTCTTCAACAGAAGGTGAAGCAACAGAAAGTGAAGTGGAAACTCTTAAGTTTGAAAAAGGCATGAAACTAAAGAAAAAGGGTATGTGCTGTATAATTTTTTTCCCCAGTTGTCAAGTGTAGTCTTGGATCTTGTACTAATCATTTGTGGTGATGAATTTCAGGTAATTACGAATTTTTTACATAAAACAAGTAACAGGAGGAGAATAAATGTTTTAATTGGAACACAGTGCTTTTTGAAAGCGCTGGGATGAGCCAGATTGGGGATTTGGTGGTGTGTAGATTACAAGTGATGTGGATGGTCATCAGCTTGAAAAATAATACCAGAAATGTTTGGAATTTCCCTGAATTTGAGAATGGGAATGTTCAGTACAATACCCATGAAGAAACTGACTTGCTCAATGAGGAGATGAAATGGTCTAACATTCACATTTATTAAATAGAAAGGCAGGGGAAATGTGGGATTTTTAAGATTTCTAAGGAATTTACTCTGTGGATAAATTGAGAAAACAGATGTTCACACTGCAGATTCCTGGACAAAACCAAGCAACTGGGTTTGTTGTTTATTTGTTTTTACATTATCCTTTTGTAGGGACTTGGTAGCCCACATAGCCTTCTAAGGTTTCCTTTGTTTTGTTTTTGATTTGAGGACTGGGTTGGGGAGAACTCAAAGAGGGAGAGAGATGAGAGAGGAAGAAATGCTATAATGATAGAGTAAAGCTCAGAAGAAAGAATGTTAGTTCGCTAAATGTTACTGAACAGGCATCTTCCTAAGAGATGATTTATGAATAAAGCCAAATGATTATTTCTTGAATAATATTTGTATAACTGTTCTTTCGAGATTGGTCCTAAAGGTATGCGGTTCTGTAGAGGAAAATCTGTGTCCTAGAACATGCTCTCAGGATTTGCCTGCTAATTCAGCCAGATTTTCTTTTAATCCTAACTGATCTTATCTAAGCAAGGATTAAGTCCTTTATATGGAATGTGTCAAGAAAAAGTATTGTAAGCCCAGCAGCTAGTTTGAATGTGTGGTTAAGAAATCCAGGATTGTGCTGTTTTTGTTAATGGTAATAATAATTTTATGACTCTTTGGTTTGATGAGGTCTAAAACATGTCATTTCATGTTCATCTTTCAGGGCTGGTGGCTGAATCTTGCCAAGAGGTTAACAGAGAGTATACTGAAGAGCTTCCAGTTTTCAAATTGCAGAGCAGAGCAAAATCACCTCTATTGTCAGATCTGCAACATTGCAGTAATGCAAAACTTATCAACTTTAGTATATTGAATGAAATCTGAATATAGCACAACTTAGATGAATTTTAACAGTAGGCTGCATGCAACTTGTGTTTTCTTGTCTGTGACAGCCTTAAGCTTCTATTCAGCCATTTCATTGCACCAAGCAATCTAGTGACATTTTACCTGAATCACTGAAAACTGTCATTCCTATGTTGTGCTAACTAGCTGATGGTGAAGTATTACTGAATTTTTCTTTTTGTATTGTTACTGTTAATGCAAATAAAACACTCAAAAACAAGCAGGAAAAAAATAAAGTCAATGCTAGCAATGATGTATTTCTTTAAAAATGACAAAAATGGAAACATTTTAGATAATTACAAAGAGGATCAGAACAACTAGCAGTTACAAAAGGCATTTGAGTTCTCTGACAGTTTCTTTGCCTCTTTCTCTGCTCTACTATCTTAGACATTTTTGGAGGATACCTTTTGAAGACCCTGTCTGTAAAACTCGTAGTTTGACCTTTTACTCTTTGAAGGCAGTACTGGGTCCCAGTGCAAGGACTTGAGAAGCCTGGATGCAATTGGACAGGCACTCACTGTAGCTTCTGCTTTCTAAATTATAAAATGGATGTCACAGTAGGTGGGTTCTGATCAAAGGGCATAAGCAGATGTGCTTTACAGACCTACCTAGAGCCTTTTTGTTTATTTCAATAATTAAACCTCAGCTTGGGACCAATAGGATGTGCTTTACAGACCTAGCTAGAGCCTTTTTGTTTATTTCAATAATTAAACCTCAGCTTGGGACCAATAGTTGATGCTGCCTTACATGAGCACTGTAATTGACCCGATGTTCTGTCTTTTTCAGTCCACAACTAAAGAGGTTAGTTAATTCAAAGCAAGCTAAGTTACCACAAATGATTTTTTTTTTGTAAGCCCACCTCTTCTGTGTGCCCTCAAGTTGGCTAGGAACAATTATGTAAACTCTTGAAACTGAAGTCTTATATTATCCTTCTGAAGAATTTAATATCTTGGATCTTAATGTAAACTTTTCTTCAGTGAGATAAACATGCATACCTTTGAAGAGTAGTAAAAAAAAAAGGAAAAAATATTACAGAATCTTTTAAGAAGATTTAAAGATCGTTGGGGTTTTGGTGTTTTTTCTTTGGAAGCAGTAACTTACAACTAGAGTGGCTATTTTTCATAGTATTAGCTTATATTACAAGGAATTGAAATCTCTTGGGGAAGCAACCTATCTATACTTGCATTTAAAGTGTGAGACCTATCTTTAATATATTTTGTTATTTTGGGCAGAACAAATTATTAAAAATGTGCACAAATTCTCTTCTGTGTTTTCAGCGGATAATGGTCCAGTAGCTGCATCTCAGCCCAACCCTGTGGGTGCATCCAGTTCTTCTGAGCCTGTGTCAGCACAGAAAATTGTCATTCCAGCAGCCTCTCACCATTTTTGCTTTTCAATAGACTTACGAAGTCTACGTGGTCTGAAAGTTGGTTTTCCAATAAATTGCATTTTAAGGTATGGCTTATTTTGTTGGTCTTATTCTTAGTAATAACAGTATTTTTCTTTTGAATACAAAGCCTTCATGATGTGAATGGTTGCTGGCAGTATGCTGCCTGATGCCTTTTATGTAGCTGACTTTCAGTAGTGAAATACTTCGGAATGTTCATCTGGCTCATCACTAAACTTCTGAGCATTACAGCATTAAAAATAGTGTGTAACACTTAACCTGCACTGTAATTTGTATTAAATCTCACTTGAATATCTGACCTCAGACAATACAGATCATCATTCAGTCCTTAGAGGAAAAGGATTACTCGTCTCCTTACTTTCTGGCAGCCTTTCCAGCTGATCAAAGGAGTGATTTCTGTAGCTTTCCATGTCACCACCAAGAACTCCTTGTGTTTTAATAAGAGACAGATTGCCTCGTTTGTGTGTGACGATGAATCTAAAGGAAGTACATTCTAGTCTTAAAGTGAAGAACCAGTGTAGCAAATGCATTATCATTGTGAGAGATAGTATCAGGGGTTTTTTTATTGTCTTTGCATACAAGAAGCAAAGCTTACTGGGGGGAAGTAGCATTTTTTTGTTAAATTAATTTGTGGACTTAAAAAAAAGACAAGCTTTTTGGATACATGAGTTTTGTGCCTGAAGCAAAAGTAGAAAACTACCAGTGCTAGGCTGGAGCAATTGCTTAGAGATTAGTTTGTTACTGATGTCAACGTGAAAGAAAAGTATGGGATCACTTTTGGAGAATCAGCAGATGTTAGCTGGGAGGTGAATGCTAAGTTGGAGGAATAAGAACTAAAAAGGTGAAGGACCAATTAAAAGTAAGGGTATGGAAACCAGTGTCTGTATAAGGTTGGAGTTTGGTTGTTTTTTTAACATTGCCAGTGAAGAGAGAAAGTTTCTTTTGACAACTTGTTTGTTTTGTTTTAGGTTTTCCCTAAAGTATAGGACCAAGAGTTTGTAGATAGAGGGATGATTTTGTTGTTTAAAAAAAAAAAAAAATCTTACTTATGGAATATTAGTTATTGATGGCATATGTGAACTCATTTGTTCATAGCAGTTTTCACAGTTTGCCTTCTAGTTTCCATTAGGGGCCTTTTGGTGTACGTGATGAAACATATCTTTAAATGGTGATTCTGTTTGAGAGGGTCGAATATTTGTGGCTGTGGAGGCACATCTGTATTTGCTTTCCATTTGTTGTTCTCACACAGTTTGGTTCAATACGTTTTTAAGTAGTCATCAGGAAGTCTATTCATGTTAATGAATCTTGGAGTTTAAGCTTTTGCTGACCTAGGATGAAAAGGTGGGGTTGGGGTAGAGGGTTGGAATAGTTTAAAACACAACAAATACAGATTGCATCATTAATGCTTTTCTGTATAGGCTGTATTATTAAATAGTATGTGGAAAACAACGTACAATGGATGGAATTTTGTCACATAAAAAGCTTTTTCACATAACATTCCAAAAACTAACTTGTTTCAGAACAGTGACAACAAATAGGTTTTGCTGTTTCAGGCACTTCAATTTTTACAGTCAGTGATGAATATGGCAGAAACTGAAGAGGAGAAATATCCAAACACATAAATGCTAAGAAAAGTTGCAGGGTAAAAAAATTGCCTTTTCACTGTATGTTGGGAGCATTATTTCGTTCACATCTAATCAAGCTCTTTAAATGGTTTTGCACAAACAGTTGAAGTATCGAAATTTATAAGTGGCAGCATTTGATGCAGCATTTATTTTATTAGTTACTTAGCTGACAGCTGGCATCATCAATTTGAGCAAAGTGAAGTTCAAGAGGTTCTTGGCCTCCCCTTTGTTGTAGTTTATCATACACTGAATTGTTCCAGTAGAGTAGTTTCAGGCCACATTGTAAATCATATTTGTAAAATGATTTGACTTTCCTTTTAGTGTTAAAACTGTGGGAATTAAAACCTAAATTCTTCAAATGTGACTGAATTTTTCAAATAGTTCTGATACTGTGTATATGTATACTTAGTTATTGTGTGTTAGACCAGTCTTGGCTGAAATATAGTTACAAATGTTCTCAAGCAGCAATCTACATCTGAATATAATATTCCTTTTTTCTATTTCTCTCTTCACTTTATATAATAATTGCAGAATTTTAATAAAAGATTAATTCATATGGTTGTGAACACACAGGTCATTAAAGCTTTTTTGTCAAAATAACAGCAAATATAAATGAAGCTGGATCAGTGCTGAAGTAAATGAAAACATGAATATTTGAGAACTAAATTCTAGAGTTGAATGTATTTGTGCAAATTTTGCTAACTTTAATACAAGTCATGCATCAGTAAAAGACGTCTAAACTGGTTTTCTTGTTGCAGAAGGTATAAGAAAAAAGTATACTTATTAAATTATTATTTGATTTTCTTTTAATTGTTTTTATTAGGTACTCTTACCCATTTTTTGGCAGTGCGGTGCCTATTATGACCAGCCCACCTGTAGAAGTCAGAAAGAACATGGAAGTCTTTCTTCCACAGTCCTACTGTGCATTTGACTTTGCAACTATACCTCATCAGCTTCAAGATACATTCTTCAGGTGATAACTCGCATTATTTTTATCTTAATTACAGTTTTTCTGTTTTTTGTTGTAAATGCAGTCACAAGTTCAAATTTTTTACTTGATCATCAGTTTGAGAATTTAGTAAAGAATCCAAGTGCTAGTGCCAGTGAATATTTAATACACTGCTCTTCCAGTTTCTTTGTTACTTACATTTAAAGTCAGGGACTCTTAAAATTCTTGCTTTTATCTCTTGAGTACTTATGCAGGGATCATTGCTTGCAGAAACAAGTGCTGTTGCTGTAAGTTGTTAAATTAAAGGTCGATAGCATAGTTTTAACAAAGCATTACTTCAAATGAAATAGTTTTTTTTTTTTTTCTTTTTAATACACAATGACTGTCTGATAACTTTGAAAATACAGCAAGTACCTAGGAACCTGCGTACAGTGTTGAGGGCTGTGGCACAATTTTCTCAGCACTCCCACCAGCTTTCGATAACTGATTAAGATGTGGAATAAAGAATCAGCAAAGTCGTGGCGTTTTGAAAGAAGAGGTGGTGGAGATGTACTATGAGTGGCAGTGACTAAAATTTATTTATAGGTATTTATAAATGAAGATGATCTAGGTCCATTAACATTATTCAGTCAATCACTTCCATTGCAGCATTGTTCTTTCTAATAATTGGAGAAAGGGACGATAATCTGACCAAAGTAAGTGATGGAGAAGATACAAAGTCATTCAGTCTCATTCCTCTGTGAGACAGACAGTAAACCCATCTCATTGTTTGACAATTGTGACCATCACTGATGTGAGAAGTTACTTTTAGAACATGAGGTCCTTTTCCCAAACGAATAGGAATGCTTCCTCTTTTTTGTTATGCCTGACACTAAAATCACTTCTTTGTTTTAGATTACCTCTGCTGGTTGAATTGTGGCACAAGGATAAAACAGCTAAAGACTTACTTCTAGGAGTGGCGAGACTTCAGCTTTCAAATGTTTTGGCTTCGGAAAAAACCCGTTTCTTAGGTGGTAATGGTGAACAATGCTGGCGTCAGACTTGTAATGAAACAGTCAGTGTCACAGCAGCACAAGGGTAAAACCATTTTAAAAAATTACTTACTTTGTAGCAAGTTTTGTAGAGTTGTTTGTTTAGTATTTCCCTGAAAAAGGGCAAGCTGTTCCTGTTTACCTTTTTGAAGAGGCGAACAGACTCCAGAGTACTGCAATATGGGGTGGGAATAGGCATCCAAGAGATTAAAAGTTAAATTGCCACAGGCATATTGTGCAACCCCACACCACTACCAGAGTCAGTAATAAACCTTTATATAATCATGATATTGGGTAAGCTTCACAGACAGATTAAAGAAATAAATAATTAGAAAAAAATGTTATTGACTCACTTTCTGAGTAAGTTACTTAACAGTTACAAAAAGCTGCTGATATTCCAGAAAATAGTTAAGACTGTTTGTCCGTACTGTGCTTTTAGATGCGACTGATTTCAGTGAAAGTTAGGAGGACATACACATCCAGAGAGTAGAGAGGTTTCCTGTTTCAGGTTTGTACTCTGTAGCAGGGTTTGACCTTGTGTAAATCAGAAGGAGCAGGGTTATTGGTTAATATTGTGTCTGAAGATAAATGTTCATTTACGCAGAGGAATGACGTTCTTTTTTAAGCATATGAAGAAACTTAAATTTATAGTTACTTCTGTCCTGTGTCCTTGTTGAAGATGTGAACTGTGCTATCAATCAGTGTCTGGACCCTCATCTTTTAATTTGTGATAATGGAACTTGATTATGCCTTTAGAAATAAATATAATTGCTATTAAGACTGAGGTCGGTTTTAAACTTCTAATCCTACAGATAATTATATTGGACACACAGGAAACCATGTGTCAGTATACTGACACAAAGACAGATACCCCCCTTCTCCCAAATTGATAAAAAATTGATCTCTGACTTTTTGTGTGAAAGCCATTATGGCCTGATTCTGTAGAGAGTTATACTTTATGATCTCAATGTACATTAATGTTCACATTTTCACGAATAGGAAGTTCGTTAAAATAAAACCTGGTTTTGCACAAAATAACCACTAGATGGCATTCTCAAAATGTAATTAGGTCTGCATTTTGCTATGCTGATTCCTTTCTAGCTTTGCTATTGTTTGTGTAATGTTCTTTTTACACTTATATGTTAAACTGACTTAATTGCTCAGATTTCTGAGGTCTGCTACCTTGAATCTTGTTTTGTTTTTTAATCAGTGACTGATAGAAAGTTGTAAGAATTTAATGCAGTAATTTATGTTAAATTATGTGAAGTACAAATGTTTGGGTTTGGGTTGTTTTTTTCCCTTGCAAATAGCTGCATAGAAGATTGGACCTTTGTAAAAATATTTTAGTGTTGTCTGTTTATATTTGCTGGAAGAGAATTTCTGTGAAAACTACAGCCATGGTTAATTCCTACAGCCTTTTGTTGCAAATTGCTTGATACCTAATTCTGTAGCTTCCAGGCTTCAAGTGATTGTGTAATTGCCTTTGCATCACTGAGTAGTTACAACTGAAATGATAGTTTTGTTCCTGACCAAGTAAAGGTCTACACTGCAGTGTACTTTCATGTTAGACTAGTGATAACTTTCAGTTACATGATTTGTGCATATTTCTTAATATCTTTTTGTGTAGAAAACCACTGTTGTTTACTACATTTTGTCTATGATTAGAGATGAGACAGCCAGAGACAAACTGTTCTACTTAAGCAGAAACTGCAACTAATTTCAAATTAGTTAATTAAAATATTTCTTATCTAGACATTTTTTCACTGTACAAGAGCAGGTCTTTATTTAACCTATAAGTGGATTTAAAGTTGTCAGTTCTCTGTGCTGAAGCTTCCAGAAATGTGTTTTTTAGTAATGCAAGGATGGCATACCACACGTGATACGCTAAGTGACTTACTGCACTGTGGATAACTAGAAAGTTACTGCTAACATTTAAAAAAGCAAGACTAATGAAGTTCATTGAGTATCTTAGAATGAAGTCAGCAGCAATGCCTGTAGTCAACAGGTATATTTGTTAGAAAGACTTTTGATCATTCTCTTGTTACAGGTATGCGTTGATTATAGTAAGCTGTTAGTTAAATAGGTTCCCAATGACAAGCTATCTGTTAAATTCAGAAAGCTTACTGTAGGTGTATAAATCAGTCCCTAAGTTAAAACAATATACATGGAGAGCGTGTTTGGGCTCTTACTTAGGCAACTGTTCAGAGTTTCTGAGCTTACACGGAACCTATTGGCACTTCAGTTTTGGTGTTTTGTGTGTTGTCTTATAATTCACTTTCTGTATTTTAAAGACAGTTTTCATTAAAATAACATTCTAATGCTATTCATAGGTCAGGCAACAGAATAGCAGAGCTTTCGTATGCTATCACTTTGGAAGACTACGGGCTTGTCAAAATGCAAGAAGTTCTGGTGTCAGATTCATCTCAAGTAAATTTTACATAAATCTTATCCTATTTCTTTGCACACTTCTTTGAAAAGTTGGGTTTCCAGTCAAAAAACTACTGTTATTGTATCAGTGTGCAGGTGCTGGTCAACAACAGCATGTCCCTCGTACTCAGCCTCGTCGTACCCCAGAACATCATCCAGAACCTCGGGAAACTCTTGAATACAAAGCAGCACTGGAGTTAGAAATGTGGAAGGAAATGCAAGAGGACATATTTGAAAATCAGGTTTTTACTCTTTCTGTTTTCTAAGCTGCATGACTGCCAGAGAAGCTTTAACAGAATTGGTGAGAGGAATACTAACTGCATTTTTCTTAAACGTTGCCACTGTTTCAAATAAGAGCTAAATTTTGTTCAGATAGAATATTAAAACTTCAGATATACACAAATATCTTCCATAATCTTAAGGAAGAAGGTTAATTCTTTTCTGTTAAGTGACTGAAGTAGGTGCTAGGTAGTGAAATACACAATACCCCCTTCACAGTTTCCCCTTACTGTTTATGAAGTACAGTAGATACTCAAGATTCAGATTATTGGTGTTAAATATTAACACTGCATTTCTTTATTCTTAGTCCAAATCTATCACTGTTTCTACTCTTGAAGTCATTCTAGGTGTTCTTAGAGTTGCATGCTTCTTTTTTAAAAGACACTAAGAATCTAGTGTCTCTTAGGGTACTTTTCTCAAACTTGGGCTTACTTTGCATTTTATACTTAAGGGTAAGAAATATCTTTCACTATCAGAATCATACCTTGAGTTATGTAAGTCAGTGTACAAAACTTAGTTTTTAATTCTTTTGCTTCAAGGCTTAGTTCTGCTAGTACTCTCTCCTTTAGAGTTGGACTTCCAACAGTTGTGATTTGGTTTTCTGGTTTGGGGTTTTTGTTCCTTTTCTTTTTTTTTTCTTTTTTCCTCTTAAAAGCTTAAAAAGAAGGAAGTGGCCCATATGCAAGCACTTGCAGAAGAATGGAAGAAAAGAGATAGAGAGAGAGAAGCAGTAGTGAAGAAAAAGGTAAGGAAACTCATACTTGCTGAAAGTCTCATTATAAATCTCACATCACTATAAAATTTGACAAGATGTTTTGTAAGTATGACGTAGAGCAAAGGTTCTGTGGTTAGTCTTCACACCTACTGGTATGCATGCATCTAGTCTACAACAGTGCAAAAAATTAAAAGCAGCCCTTAATCATAGAATGCTTGTTAGAAATCCTTTTGGTTAGCTTGCTTTCTCTGGGGGCTCTTTAACTTTAATTGCCTTTCACTTGCATGGTCAAAAAGCACTTCTACAGCCCAGCTGGGCATTTTATTTTATTAGAAAGAAAGTCTCTCCATTGTGATTTCCTCATTGAGCTAGACATTCGTTTTATATGTGAATTTCCAAACAAAAATTGTCAATATTTTATACCATAGCAAGAGTAAATTCTTCACCCGCCTAAAACATTATTGCAAGAAAAAAAATGCCTTTTTTTTTGTTGCTGTTGTTCTTTTAGGTAGCAGAATATACTGTTTTGGAAGAACAGCTTCAGAAAACCCTGAGAGATCTAGATAAGCGAGAACGACAGCTTTTTAGTGCTGAATCAGAGGTAAATAGTGATTGGTGATTTTAAACAATGCAATTGCATGAGCTATTTCTCTAAGGTTTGAAGTTTCGTGTAGAGACATTTGTGACCTGTGTGTAAGAACTGAAGTACCCACATTCCTACTGATATATAGAGAAGCACTAATAATTTAAGCCGAGTTCTATTACAACTACACTTTTTTACTGAAATGGGAATACAATGAACTTTTAAGTGGGTTGCTAGAATTACAGAACTGTATATTTTCTATTCTTAACAGAATTGGTGTCAGTGGAGACATTTATATAACATTAGCATATCTCAATTTTAAGTTTAGTATTGTCACGTGAACATTGTACATGTGTACAAGAGTGCCTTACTTCAAACAATAATTGCTAGATTAACCATTGAAATAGGAGAAGGTAACAAGGAGAGCTGGGAGAAACTGCAATTGTCCATTGTTATCCAGCAATTTGATAAGAGTTCCCGTTTCGTATTTTTTTTTTATAGTGATAGGGCCAAAGAAGATGTGGGAGAAACCAGTAGCTACCACTGTTTCTAGATCCCACTGGATACCCCCAAGATGAGGAAATGGGGTGCAAGTCCTCAGGGAAGCTAGTCATATGAAAAGAGAAAGAAAGAAAATAAACTGCCTATTTTTGTACTTCAGAACAAACTCACAATTATATAGGTAAATGGCTGTGGTGATTTAGCAGACCAACAAACTCTCCCTTTCCTCCTGTAGCTCAGATTAATCTTTTTACCATAGCAATCCCTCCAATGCTTGTGAACAAAGTTAAGAAAGCTCCCAACACAGAGACTGGCTGGTTGAGCCTGTGTACTTGTCTGTACTCAGGCTATCTGTACCCCTCAGGATGCAGTTTGTGCTGTAAATGTTAAATGTAAAGTCAGATACTATCTATGCTAAAAATCTGGTGATTAGGTTTGGCCAAGTGCATTTCAGTCTGAGTAAAAGTATTTATTTTGAATCTCATATGTGTTTGTCTCAAAACTTGCTCTAAATTTAGTGAGATTCTGACTTGAGGGTTTAGAGATAATAAAAATCAGTGGATTCCAAAAGTGTCTAGACAAAATGATGTAGGGTTCATTTAGCAATTACACAGTTTGATAAATGGGCCATTTGGAGAGGTTTCTATTCAGCTAGCAGTTATCTGGGCCAGTAACATCATTCTAGAAAGTTCAAACATGTCAAGGACTGTTTTCCTGTTTAGCTTAATGACAAATTCTCTCAACATGCTCAGTTTGAAGAGTGCAGTCTTACTGATCTAAAGGCATCTTAGCTGTAGCCGTGACTTCACTGTTTCTGCAGTTAAGGGGTATATTTAGCTTTTTAGTTTGTAGGAGAAAGCTGGATATAAAATTTGATTTTACCAATCCCACATAGAAAGTACAGTAGGGATACAGATAGCGCCAGTTTTTAACACAGTCAAGCCAGAGTATATTTGTAGCCCAAATACAGTAATTTGCAGGTCATTAGTTAAACTGAAAGCCAATAAAAGAGTATATAGCAAGCATAGAGATAACAATGGAATTTCTATTGTTTAATTTCCAAAATGGGTAACAATTTTTTCTGTCATGAATAGTAGTAACAGTTGTAAGAAAGGCTCTTAAAATAAAGGTCTTGCACCTATGGATTAATATAAATATGTCTCATTTTTAAGCTTCAGAGAGTAAAGAAGGAGTTGCAAGCAGAGCATGAACGAGTTCTACAGGAGCTACAGGATTCTGTGCGGCGAGCCAGAGAAGAATGTGCACACCAGGTTGAGCTAGAAAGGTCAAAAATCAAACAGCTGGAAGAAGACAAGCTTCGCTCACAGCAGCAGGTAAGTACACTTGAATGTTCTGTCTCAACCATTTACTTATTTAAGTAAGCATTTTTTAAAATAAGTACACTAAGTTGAGCAATGCGTTTGAGCCAAGTGCTTTCTGGCAACTTTGTAATGAACATTTTATCTTCATTGTTTGGTGAGCTATGTGCTGGGATCCATCTCCGTCAGCCTTGCTCAGTAGTAGGGCCAGTTTGCAATGCAGTGGTTTTTTTTGTTGTTTTTTTTTTTTTAACACTGAAGATCAAACTGCAATTACAAACACAAATGTGGAACCTGAACAGCAGTATACATTTCAGTAACTTAATAAATTGTTAGCAATTAACATCTAGGTAGCTTGACTATGCTGTCCGTTTTATTCTTCCATTGTAAAAGAGTATTTCTATTATCCTTATTGAGGTGGGAGTTGGGGGGGGAATTATCTTGTTATTGTGACCTTCTATTCTGAAAGTTGTAGTTTCATTAAACTGAGAAAATCTAGACCACGTTCTTTTGTCCCGTAAGATAGCTTTTGCACTAATGACAAGGCTAGTCTAGCTATTTTTCTTGACTGTCAAAGCATACTGTAAAATTTTACAAGTTAGTACTAGCTTTTTTGAGCAGTCACAATATTAGACAATTTGTTGTTAAGTAGATTAAATCTTAGTAATGTGCATGTGTAGATGAATTGCTTGCTCTGGTGCTTTTCATTTCTGATGTGTGATAGTGGTAATCCCACAATAGCTTTGACTAGTTAAAGAACTACATCAGCCAAAGGCATATTTTTGTACTAGGAAGAGTTGTGCTGGGTTTTTGTGGGGATTTTTAGTTTAATATTAAACACTGATATCAACCTACTTCTTTTCAAGTCAGCATATGTTAACCACAGTACAGTGAACTTTTAAAATATAAATACAAAAAATGCTGCTAATCTACAAGATGCTAATTTTGGCTATTCTACCGAACAATCATTAAATTGAGATGAGTAGTTTCAAACTGCAGAATGCAATCTGCTTTAAAGTGGTAAGTGGATCACTTCTGCATCATAGATGTGTTGTGGGCACCTACCAATGCTGTATCAGTCCAGACAAGATAGCCAATAGTTCTTCAGGCTCAAGCGGCCAAATGCCACCACCTAGGCCACATCTTCCAAATTCATTCTTTTGACTCTCACTGACTTTTTTTTTAGCTAGGTTGCAATACTATCACTATCACTTTATTTTTCCTGTTCAGAACAGACATACTGTATCAGACCAAAGATCCAGTTAGCTCAGTGTTCTGTTGCAGCAGTGGTTGGATTTAGAGGGCAAGAAAATAAGAACTGGGACAATGAGAAAATAAAATTTTGGTATATCCAGCAATACCATCAAGAGTTGCAGGTACCCTCAGCCAGAGGCAGCATTTCATATTTACTAGCCATCAGTGAAAGTATTCTTCATGAACTCATCTGATCCCTTCTAAAAAGTATTTCTATTTTTAGCATTGCAACATCCTGTGGCAGTGAGTTCTAAAGTTTAATTATGTGTTGTATATTTAAAAACTTCTTTCTGTTCACGTTAAGCTCGTTGCTTAATAATTGTGAAGAATCCTTTAGTGCTTGTGCTACATACCGTTCCTTGTTGCTTAGTTGTCTGTCATACTGTCTCTTCCAAACACAAGCCCTGCTATGTCTTGTCTTTGTATGAAGGCCATTCCTTCCAGCTGATCATCCTGTCTGTCCTTCTTTGTGCTGTTCCTGCTATTCTGAATCTCCCTCATGCTTCAGTATGAGGTGGTTGTTACCATGTATTTTGCATAAGACAATCTTTTTTGCTTTGCTTTGCTGGGGGGGGGTTTGTTTGTTTGCTTTGGAGTCTCACTTGTAGGATGGTTCCCTTTTGTAATGTGCACAAGCAGAAAGTTCCTGTTGGTGCCAGTTCTGATGGGCCTCTTTTTTTACGTTTTTGAGTGTGGGTTTTTTGTTTGTGTGTGTTGGGTTTTTTTTTAACAAGGAATGTTCTGGAGTAAATTATAGTAGTTCTAAACAATATGCTTTGACTTATTCCTTACCATTTAAGGAGATGTGTCAATACACAATTTTCACACTTGAATTGTAGAGTTCTCTATATGTCTGACTTGTTTGGAGGTAAGGCCCACTATGTGCAAGAGGATATCCTTGAAGCATCCACCTTAAAGAACATCACACTCACTTCCTGAATAAGGAAGTTGTGCTTTATTTGTGTGGTCTGTGCAGTTCCCTAACAGTCCACAACCTGAGGTCTCATGAGAAATTCAATTTTTGAAAGTGTTTTCAGAATCAAACAACAAATCAAACATTATTGTAGAAGTTCTAGGGAGAGCTGGCATTTTTCATAGCTAAAGAAATTAGTTACTGTCTTTGTCATAGGTGTTATGTCTGTATGTCTGGTATTGGTAAAAATGGAAAGGTGAGGAACAATAGTATCTTTTGTCAAAGTTGGCTATTGCAGTTATACCTGAGAAGTAACTGCGGTGAACCACATTTTTCTGTGGCTCATTAGGAAGCATCTTTGCTTTCGCACATCAATTCTGTAAAAATGATAGACACAAAAAGTGAAGTTTTGGAAGAAAAATAGAGGAGCCCAGTTAGGAGATCCAAAGAATTAAAATATTGATGTACTAATAGAAGAAGTTGTAGGCTTTGAAACAGAAATTAATTCTCTGAAGCATTTTCACCCAGTATTCTAAATTGTTGGATACAATTCATGGAAATACTTGCATTAAGTAGTTCGTCATAAATACAAGTGCAGCATTTGGGATCATATTGTGTGATGGAATGCATCAGTTCAATCAGGTGTATTAAGGTATTTATAGGTGAATAACATTTAACAGAAGAAGTATGTAAGCTACTCTTAGAAAACAAAAAATTCTTATTTTTAATATGGTGTAATGAAAAAATGCTGTTAAACATTTGACTTATTTTCTTTGTAGCAAAGTAATTGTGTATTAGTATCATTTTTCAAATTGGCCATTTTAAGATGAAAAGCAAAGCTCTTCACAAAATCTTCATGAAACTGTGGAAGTACACAGTGAGGACAGAGGTACATTAAGTCATTAGTCACATTGAGCCTTTCTTCTAAATCATTATTTGGCTGTACAAAGTATTAGTTGTTTCTTCTTCCAGACCTTCCTAAACAAGTCATGCTGGTGAAATTGAGTAAGTAATAAAACTTCATATAGTAGATAACACTGTTGGCTTTCTTTAAAAGATGTGTGTAAATCTAAATAGTTTTGTTTCCTGTGTTTCTTCTGCAAGTCATTTTAGAAATGTTAACAGCAATGTTTATAAATCTTGATCTTCCGTATATGAGGACAGACTACTTTTTTCTTTCTAGTACTGAGCAAAGATCCTCTTTAAAATTCTTCCTATTAAAACATTACTGTATGCCATCATTAAGAAAACATTAATTATGAATGTGTAGCTTTCAGTGTCTGTTTTATGTTGGATAATTGACCATAAGATGTTTGTTCCAGGGACTAAGGAGTAACATAAGTTCTGTAACCTAATTCTTTGTCTGTGAATGGGTTTTTCTGCTAACTTGCATTATATCTTGATATCTTTAATGTAGCTTTATGAAGCAGAAAATAAGCATAAAATTTTGGAGAAGGAGTTCCAGCAATACAAAGAACAGCAAAGTAGCAAACCAGAAATCCAGCTACAATCAGAAATAAATCTTCTCACTTTAGAAAAGGTATCTTGGATTTTTCTAGTCTTTAAAAACTGTCACAGTGGTCCATTCACTGATAAGGGAGATGCAGAATAAACTTGCATGATAAACTGGTTAATTTGTCCATTTTGTTTGGCTTTTTCCAGCAATTTCTTCAGACTTTAAATACTCAGACACAAATAAGGCTGAGTGGCCTTATTTCTATAGAGGAAGCAGCAGTGTTAGAGACTAAGGCAGGAAAAAACCTAACCTATATATTTAAATTGCTACCATCATGATTTATGCTGGGGACTCTGAGCATTCTGTTTATAAAACTAAATAAGGATGAAGATTTTCTTGTGAGGATTAATTTAGACTGGCATTCCATTATGTGGACTGTTTTTTTATTAAGTATTTCTGAAAAGAGATTGTGTTACTTATCAGTGGAATGGAATCACTGTCGTAAGTTGATTTCTTAGAAACCATACATGCCTTCGGTAGAGGATATTTTGCTTAATTAAAACCACAGATATGGGCATTTTATGCTCAGAATTATTGTGAGGTTTAAGTCAAATTGTCGACCGAATAAGCTGAAAAAATTGGACCAGGTTTCTTGGCATAAAATTCACTCAGTTATATGGCCCGTTTGCATGTTACTGTATGTTTGAATGACTTCTAATAATGCAAGCAAATGATTCAAAATATGTTTCTATCTCTACAGACTTCTTAAGCTCTTAGCTTAAATATTTTTAGATTGGCTATTTTTGTTAGATTTAAAAAAAAAAAATCAGTGCATTAAGACCTTCACAAATTTAATGGTAAATAATTTCTGTCTGATTAAAAGAAAATATCACTGCCTCAGTTGTTAATTAAAAATGCTTCATTTTTCAGGTTACTGTATTCTGTGTGCTTCATAACTGTTTTCATTTGCCTTTTAATACTAGATTTTTTTGCACAGAATGCAATTAATTTTTTTAGTATGTAGCATTTTTTCAAAGATATATTTAGGCAGTAAGATCAAAGATTCATACTAGATACATGAATTTTAAGGAACGGTTTGAACAGATATCTATTTCAGAGAAAAGGATGTAGCACATATCTTCCATCAGCCGCCGGAAAGAAAAAAAAATCTACACGCTTTTTAAAGGCAAGATTTATCCATCAGTGTTTCTGTTAAATTAGTGTTTATAATCTTACTTTGAAGAAGAAAAAGGGGGGGGGGGGGTGCTAATTTGAGAATCTTAAATTTAAAGGTTACGTCAGCAGATTTAGTGCTAAAAACTAATCTTTTTCTTTTTGTATAGATGGCTATCCAATAAAAATAAGGCTATATTTTAAACAAGAAAATGTTCGTGTGCCATAATATTTATGTTATATTATATAACAGCTTTAGATGATGTTGTATGTTACACTACATAAACACTTTTCTTAAACCAGACCCTTTGTATATATACATCTTTCAGTGATTGTTACTGCTGTTATTGCTTCAGCTGATATGATTTTAATTGCTTTTAGGTTGAACTTGAAAGAAAGTTAGAGTCAGCTACCAAGTCAAAGCTCCACTACAAACAACAATGGACAAGGGCTTTGAAAGAACTTGCAAGGTTAAAACAGGTATGCAGGTTTTCTTGTCACATGAGACAACCAAGTTAACGTAGTGTTGGAATCTATTTATAATTACTGTTAACTACTGGCAGTTTTCTCTTTATTAGTGTTTGTCTTTGCAAAATTAAAGCTCTGAGCTATGCTTTTTACAAAAATGGAACAGCAAAACTGATTTGAGTTTGACATTGACCTCAGGAAAGACCAAGGATCAGGTCTGCAAAGAAGGTTGGCAAAGCTAAAAGCAGGCATGATTTAAAAATTGAAAGCTTTTTTATTAATTTCATTCTCTATAATGGCCAGTCAGCACTTCCAGAGAAAATATTTTGTTCCTGTCCCAACCGTCTTGGTCAGTTACAGTCCTAACTGTTCTGTATTTTAATTGTAAAATGAATGAAGATTAAAGATGAGAAATCTTAGCTTTTAGAAACAATGGTTTAAGGTTTGCTGAATGCTGTAAAATGAAGTAAACTTGCAGAAAATTTAAACTGGAAGTGAAACTTTCTCCTGATTTTGGAAATCCTAATCTCATACTAATGTGGCATGCTTTTTTACTGCTGTGTTTTAACAGAGTTTGTGTGGGTATGTATATATAGTCATACACATATGTCCTGTCCCATGTGGTGGGTGGTGGGGAAGGTGAATCTTTTGAATCCCCTGAGAGGGCGCTTTCTGCTTGGCAGAGCTGCAGAAAGGCAGTGGAGTCGCACACGTGACTCAGAGGAACAGTTCAAGACAAAAATTGTTTATTAAATCTCCCTAACCCAACACTCATCAATGGTGAACAGACACTGCAGGCATGGAGGCTTTGGTATCAATGGCAACTCCTTACCTTAACAAGGACAATGGCGAAGGCATAAGTGTAAAGATGCTATTAAGTAATAGGCAGTACCGATATCAATTCCTTATCTTAACCTAGAACAAGAAGGAGAGAGGAAAGAGAAAGAAAGAAAAGAAAAGCGGAGATAGAAAAAGGAGGGGATTTCACCACCCTTTGGATCCCACATTGACGTCTTCATCAGGAGTTCAGTGGTTCAGGTCCTCAGGTGGTGGGTCGACCAAGATGTGCATACCCACTCACCTTTTATAGAGTCCTGTCAGTCTGGGACTACCCAAGAGGTGGTGACTACCTCACATTTGCACAGTCAGGGGTTCCAGAAAATTCGAGGGGGTGCTGTCAATCAAGGGCTACCTCGCACTTGCATAATCAAGGGCTTTGTCCCTCAGGGCCCCCTCTGGTGGTTGCAGGGGCAGTTGCAGTCGCCAAGGGAAGCAAAGTTTGATAAACAGTCCACCATCCTGCCTCCGCAGAGCTTGGTCTGTCTTCCTCCCACAGCTTTCTCGCTTGTGATGTTTTTTGCTTGAGTGGTTTGAGATAGAATCAGGCCCAGTCTTAGACAACATATGACTTGAAAAATACTCTGTTCAAACTTGCAGGAGTAGCAGCTTCACCCTCGCTGAATCCATATGCCTCCATGATTTCTGTCATTGCCTGTCTTTCGTGAATTACCGTAAACATTAGTTAAACAGTGTACTTAAGAATGGCGAGCATTTCCATTGGCCTTGACAAACAAATTAGTAAATCATTAATCCCTGTTGCTGAACAGATATAAAGCTTCAGAATTCAAGTTTAGTAATGGTTTATTACCTGTAGTTACACCTACTTCCTGATTGAGGAAAAAGTGGTTTTGTTTTGGTTTGGGGTTTTTTTTAAAGATTATAGTTCCTACTTCATTCTTACTGCTAGAGTATTCGGGTTTTGGAGAGTAAGAAGCTAAGCCCACCCTCTCCTAACTGATAATTACTTTTTTTAATCTGTATTTCTCTTTGAAGAGAGTGAATGTGCTGTATAATCACTATTAATAATTAAAAACTCATCTTTATTTGCTGTCTTCAAATTGGTCCTTTTCTGCCTAGTGATAAAAGGAGTCAAGAATTGTCATCCCAATTTCTGAAACATCTATGCTTGACAAGATGATAGAAGGAGGAATATAAGTCTTATCTCTCTGATTAAGTTTTCTTCAGCAGCCATGAAATGTCCAGGCTATTTTTTCTTTACTGCTGTATTTAAAAATTCCTGTAGAATAAAAGAGAAGATTGTTGCTTGCCGGATTAACACTGGTTCATATCACTACCAGGTTTTTGTTATAGATTTCATCACCATAGACCTGACTATCTGAATTTAGTAACATATGTAGATGGTTTCAGCTGAGCCTCTTGCTGAAAGTCTGAACCATAAAATAAATAATAAAATAAATAATAAAATAAGTTGGCATGTACAGTGAATTATGCTACCTAAACTTTTCTACTACAGAACAAACACTATCAAACTAGTTTCTTGTGGTTTTTATACTCCTGTGCTTCATCTTATACTTAGTCTATTGGTAAAGGATTTAAGTGACTTTAAAGAGCCAAATAAAAGTTGAGGCAGAGCTGATCAAAAACCATTTACTGTGTTTTAAATATGAATTTGGAAACTGTTGCTTCAGGAATTCTAGATTTGCTTTAGTTCAGATGATTTGTGCAATTGTGCGTAGTTTGACCAATATCTTGTTTAAATTGGATTAGTACCATGTTAATTTTGCATTGCCTCTGGTGAATAGCCACAGGGCTGTAATCTGTGCCAGTAATTTGTCACACCAAAGCTCTCTAGAGAACTATACAAAACATTTGTGTAGTGAGGATTAGACGCTGAAAGCCATATCTTAGATTGTTAATAAATGTTAATGACAAAACGCAGCTGGTAAGTCTTGGAAATGAGATCTAATGCTTTGTGCCTATTGCCAAAAAAATGTTTAAACAGAGATTTCCATTACTCAAAGGTGACCTAGTACAGTCAATTTGTGAATTAAAGAAGCATAATCTACAGGCTAGGCATTTAGTAAAATGCTCTTCTGATTTGCAACCATAAAAGTCAATGTTTCCTTAATTAAAAAGTTTCCTTTTACTTTGGAACTAGTTCTTAGCACACATCTGTGATGGTTTTATATTTTGCAGAATATGAGATATGCAGTATATAATTTAGAAAAGTATGGGACTGTTAATAGAAAATGCTCTAAACTTCTCAGTGTGTAGGATTTTGGATGCTAAATATAGTGCCAGTGGTAACCAAAAAAAGTACATGAGGACACGTATACATCATGCTTACCTGTGCTTAACAAAATATAGAAGTTAGTTGAATTTAAACACAGTTTGTAAAGCTGCATGAAAGTAGACTTTACCCAGCTTACTTTTCTTCCCTCTTTGTTACCCAGTGCAAGTCTGTATTAATACTGCTGTTCAGCTTTAGGAAGACAGAAATGTTAACAAGTTAGCTATGTATCTATGCACCCAGGTAGATTTTATTTCCAGAGGTTTCAAAAACAGTCTTTCAAAGTTTGCTGACTGGGAGATCTCAATACTACACAAATAAGACTTCCATAGTTTTTATGTATGTGAGCATTATTTCTGAGAGCAATCAAACCATTTACTCAAAATTGCATACATGCTTACAGAGATCTTAGATGCTAAATTCAGTACCTGTTGGAGTGCAAGAAACAATGTATCAAAACAAAAATCAAAGCTGGCAGAAATGTAATTTTCAGCAGTTGATAATCTCTGTTATAATCTAGAAAACCAAAATCTCAAAATGTACATGCATACATTACTCAGTGTTCTGGGAGAAATATTTTTTTAGTCTTTTAATGTGTTTGTTCCCTATAGATCTGTTAAAACCCACAATGGTGCATTTCTTTAAAACAACATAGACTGTGTTGGCTGGCTGACATTCACTCTGTCATGTGCAGTGTCTTGCTTATCCACTCAGTAATTAATTTGATTAATTTATAAGTAATTTAGCCAAGGATGGGATCTAAATCTTTGTTTAAAAAAAAAAAACAGGCACAGAAAAAAAACCAAAAAAAACCATTTGGAGGTCTAAGCCTTGGTTAAAAACTGTGTCTTGAAACCATCCAGGCCCTCCTACTGACTTGTCAGCTCTGGGTTATTTTCAGAAAACTTTACTTGAGTTCCTTAGCTTCAATCGTAAGTTTTTCCCACAGACTTGCATGGTATGTGTGAGTGGGAGAGTGAATAGTGGCTGCTATTTAGCCATTGTTTAGTCTAGTGTATGTATGTTTACATCTCCCTTTTGGATTTATAGGCAGCTATGGCAAAATAAAGATTGTGCTTCCTTGATTGAAGAGCCTCTTAACTAGAGCACCTGGCATCATACAGGGATTCTTTTATGATCTGATTATAATTGAAATTTTGAGGGTTTTTTTTACTGGTTAATTTTTTTTTAATGTTGGTATTCCTGTAGTATCATAGGTTTCAAAACGTGATTGATCTTCCCACCATGTGAGCTCCTAAAACAGTATTCCATGTCTCAAGCACTACATTAGAGATGCAAACTAATGAAGAAAAGTAGTAAATCATTGAAGTAAATGATCTGATAACTAGTATGTCTCTTTATTTGGATTGGATTTGTTTTGTTTATGGGGATGTAAGAGGAAGATGGCAAAATAACAAATTAATAAGAAAAAGAAATATTGGTGATAAGTTTTACTGAGGGGGAAATGGAAAGAAAATGAGCAAAAGGAATAGCATGACTAGCAGTGCTGAGAAAGTAGTGGAGGAGAAGGTACCTGGGCGAACTGAGACTATATTGCAAAAATAATTGTCAGAGTAATTGCACGTGATACTCTTGGTTCGTCTGTGGCTGCCTCACTGTGGGATAGTGGCTGATGATAATTAGGTGGTGATGCAAAAGTGAAGTTTCCAAGTGTTCTGAGTTTCTAGTGGATCTTATTTTCTATCCACATAGTTGCCTTTAGTCCAGCAGCTGATGGTTCCAGAGTGTTTCCTTACCTGAAATTTTAAAATGCAAAATTCTATAAGTTTTAAATTTAAAATTCTAATAGTTCTTACTGAGTCTTAAAACAGCCTGGCTGGCTACAATAAGCAGTTGGGGATAAATCTGAAATGTTCCTTATTTCAGGATATATTACAGGAGCATATTCTCTCTGGAAATGTAAAGTATGTCAGAAAGTCTTGACTGAGAATTTTAAGTGTGTAAGTATGTATGTATAAACCTGTGTGCACTGAGGTACACTTAAAAAAACCTCTGTATTCAATTATAACTTAGTTTTTCAGTATACACAGAATAAAATGAAGATGTTACAAGTGGGTTTAGAAATGCTGGACTTTGCTTTATTAGTACCCTAAATGTGCCGAAGTGCTTTATTAATACTGGGTTTTTTTTTCATTTTGGAAGATCTCACAGTAAATTCTGCTACGTTTCAAGTACTACTATGCAGTAGAGTTTGGTTCCTTCTCTGGTTTAAAAAAAAAATAGTGCTCATTGCTAAACTGTGAAGTAAAAAGTGGATTTAATACCTGAATGTCTCTGATAAAGTGGCACCAGTTTCATCAACATGATGAATAAGAAATCCTTCCTTCTCTCACGGTAACAAAAGACAGTCTTTTTATGGTCCCTCAACAAATCATAACAGAACTGTATATAAATGAATTCAAAATCAGCATACCTCACTTCTTATCAAACAACAGTTGTAAATTCTTTGCCATCTTCTTGTATTGATGGATTATTAGGAAATGGGTTTCTGTTGCTCTGCTGTGGATGGTATACATAGAGCAAGCTTGCTGTTATGCACCCTACAGATTGTCAGAGACTAATGTTGGGAAGGACATTTGAAAATCACAGAGTACGAAGTGTGTAACTTAAATTACACACAGGATCCATCACAAATGAATCTGCAAAATCACTTCTCACTTGCTTTCATGTCTTTTTTTTTTCAAGTTGGACTGTCTTAAACTGAATGCTAGGGAAATCTTGCCTCAGAAAATGTTGATTTCTATTTTTTTAATTTAATATTATTGGGCTTAAATGTTGTTATTTGGGATCGTGGCATGGCATGCTACAGAAATTATTGACTTTAACTGTTACAGGACTAAAATTCATCTTTTCCCTCACCCCTCCCAAACAAGGAAATGCAAAATATTTGTCATGTTTACATCACAATGGTATTGGTAATCAAATTAAATTTCTAATCACTTTTATCTGAAAGGAAGTCCTACCCAAAGTTAACTTGGAGGAAAAATGTACTGGTAAGAGTTTTTCTTTTCTGTGGAGAAAAGAAGGATTTAGCACTCTATATTCAAACTCACTTCCCTACAAATCTAGGGATATTATCCTGAGCAGTGGGCAAGCTCATTAGTGACACTGATTATTTTTCTTTTCTTGGACATTTTTCCAGAGAAAAACGTCAAAAGGAACAGGAACTGAATAAAGGATTCTTCAGGAAAGCCTTGCTTTTCCTACATTTCTCCTTGGCTTTTGCATCATTCTCTCTTTTGTCCTTTTCTTGGTTTTATTAAACATCACTAACGATGTTTCTTAATCAAAAAAACTTATGGCTCTGAAATTAACTAGTTTAGTGAGGGCATAAGGAACCAAGGTATTAAATGAGATCCCTCCTGATCAATAGGAAAGCATTAGGAATATTATTCTTCCTGGTCTGATTGAGCTTCAGACTTTGTTCTATTAACCTTCACTGTATGTACTTCTAATGTATACTTCTGCTCTGAGTTTGTTTAAAATGCCTTTTTTTGCTATTGGATTGCCATTGTGAGCATGTTGCTTAACAGCAGAAACCTCTGGATCATTGAACTTTCCTGCCTCAAATAGTAACATATCAATTTGTCATGAAATTTGTAGTCCCACGTGCTGCTTATGGCGAGCACACAGTTATGTCTTTCTTCTGAAGCTGCAACTGTAAGAATCCTTATAGATCTCAGTAATACACTCCACAAACTGAAGGACTGGATTAGAAGACTTCTATTCAGTGTAGTCACACCTATTTGATGATTTCTGTGTATTACATGTCACGTTATGATCCGTTTCATTAGTAGGCAGGGATGTCATTTTCTGCTGGCGTGTTAAACTCTTGCTGTGCTAGTACTAAGTGCTACCCTGTTTTCCATTAGTTTTCCAGTATTTAGTTTTTAGGTGATGTTTGCCCAACATACCTTCAAAAAAATTCTCTTATAGAATTACTGAGATACACAAATTTGACAGACTTACATTAATAGCCCAGCTTCCCATGACAGTAGTCCTAGTTTGAAATGGGACAATTAGAACATGAATAAACCAAACTGCAGAGCAAGAAGATTTTTTTCGAAAGGTTCCTCACCATCTACAACAATGCATTGGACTGAAGCTAATCGTATCTATAAATCAGCATAGGTGTAGAAAGGCTAGAAAAGGAGATAATGGCAGTTAGAAGTCCTCTCCTCTGTAGAAGATTTAGATTTTTGACATCACCTAAGAGGAAGATGTCAGCCTCGTCCTCCACAACAATGAGGGTTTTTTTCCTACAGATGAGGTATATTGCTTGTAAATTGCATTCTTATATAATTTGTGTGGCCTCCAAGACTCTTACCACTGTTAGATAATGTCAACAGGAAAACCAGGTTGTACTAGACAAATTAATTGCAAAACCAGAACTTGGATATGCAGGCTGTACTGTAACTACTACAAGGATATGTATACCAAGTTTCTTTAGGCTTATCTAATCGGGAAAAGTAGCTAGTCACCAGACTGAATTACTGGATTCTTTACCTGCAGGTACAGACAAGTAGAAATTTCTGGACTTGTTTTATGTGCACAGGGCAACTACTCCTCTCCTGAGGCTAAATAGAACTTTACAAAGGTGATTTAACATACTCAAAATTTTAGATCTCATGATTGCCTTAAGGTATTGCTCTCAACTTTTTTCTTTTTTTTTTCTGAAATGCAGCAATATCTTAACTTGCTTCATTTTGAAAAGGATTTAACTTAAAAGGTCAAATGAGAGCACCATGAATAGTGGTGGAAGTAAATATTAGCCTGTCCTCATACTTCTAGATTTTGGATAGTTCAGATAATTAGATTTGCTGTCCATTTATTTACTTGTACTATAACTTAAGTTGTACTGTTTTTATACCATCCTACTTGAAACTAGGTCATGCTCAGCATTTTATCTTACTACCTGCATTTAGCAAAGCAAACCAAATCTTGTACCAAGATAAGTACAACTATCAAAATAGTTTAAATAATTCCATTCCTCCTCATAGCCCATTGTATACTTGAAATTTGGCTTTACTGTCTGGATGCTGTTGCCTATCCAGTTATTTGGAAATCAGAGCATACCATTGTGATATTCACTGGGATTTTAGAAAAAAAAAAAAGTCTCTCTTAATTCAAAACATTCTGTGATTTAAGAAGCTCCTAACATGTTTGTTGTATTGTGTGATTAACTTCCACTGTTTTAATAACTTGAATCATGTCTCTAGTTAGAATTTACCTGGTTTTGACTTTCAGCCAGTGCTTTTGATTGGGTGGAAAAAAACAAACTAGCCAACTGATGTGAAATATCAGTCTAGCCCGTACAGAGGCCCAGCAGTAGGTGCACAAGATCAAGAAACCTGGCTTGGATATCTTTTGAATATCCTCCAGCTGCCCTGAGTCAGTTAGTTAAGTACATTATGAGCCAGCAGTTGCATTTAGGCTGTCATGTTTAACAGACATCAGTGAATGTATTCTTAATTTATCTGCTTCCTTTTCAAACTAATTCATATTTGTGTCTGCATAATATCCCACTCTTTCACATCCACTTTTTCCCCACTGAATAATTTTGTATTGGTAGCAAACTGTTTATTCCAGAATTACTTCCTCATTTATGAATATATCAAATAGTAGATTCTTCTGGAGTCCTCTGTTACTTTCTTGCTGTTGTGGAAATGATCAATTGCTATCCTTCCTCTGGTCTTCTAAACCCTGAGTAATACGAGAGGACTTTCTCCGTGGCAGCTTAGTTTTGTGTTTGGTTGTAGGTGGCTTCTTCGGTATGGTGTTTTGTTGGCTTTTGGCGTTTTTTTAAGACTAGTTGGAACTATGACTTTTCCACAAAAGCTGGATTAATTCTTCCTGGTGTACCCATATAACCTGTTAGTTTTGGTTTTAGTTATGGTTTCAAACAATTTGGACACTGTGGAAGTAAGTCCTTCTGGTAGTTCCTGGATATTCCTAAGGCCTCTGTTTAAAGAAAGAATAAAATAAAAAATGGGGAAATAGTTATTTCTGCGGTGTCAACACCAATTTTGGTGACCGATTACAACTCCAGTTAGTCTTGCAACTTTGTGTTTGAATTTCTCTAGAACTCATGAAAAGTCTTGTATAAATATCAGCTGGCTGTAGTGACTTATTAATGTTTGCTATATGTATTTGTAGATTGCTGTTCTAAAACCTATTCTACTTCAGTCTGAGATTGTTCTCCAAACCTGTCCCACACAAAGGGTGCCTCTCACATGGGAATGTTCTTCTGCAATGAACTTTTGATGGGGAGGGAAGAACTATGGCCTTATCTTCCCTGAGTGCTTTTTTTTATGCTTCAGTCACCTATCAGCTGTAGACTCTTTGGCAGGATTCCTGCTTCTGGGTTTATTATTAGTATGTGTCCCTTTAGCAAGTTGTTCTCCAGGCTTTCTGGCCTGTCTTGCTGCAGTTCTAACATTTAATTTGCCTGGCTGGTGTATTGGATTTAGTATAAAAATAAAGTATTTGGGGGTTACATACATGCTAAGATTTCTTGTCAAGTACTTCTCTATTGCATTGCCTGTTCACATTAACAATTAGAGTCTTCGTTTATACCAATTCCCTGTGAAATTCAGATTTCCTTATTACTTATTGATTATCAACAGGGAGTGCTTAAGATGCTGGGAACTGAGATTCAGGAAACTGACTAGACTCTTCTAAATATTATTAGGTGGACCGTATAATGAATAAGCTCACACATATCAAACAAAATTATCTTTTTTTTACCTCTATAATAAATATTAAACTGATTATATTAACAATCGAATAATTCAGATGAAAGCAATGTCAAAATTACAAAGGTAACCTTGCACTTCACAATATGTTTAGATTCAGGATGTTTCTGTAATCTCCTGCCTTATTTTTTAACTACAGGAAGGAATGCTATTTTACCTCAAGTCTTCTGTCTCATTCAGTGTGTAAGACTGACTGTATTGAGTTAGTGCACAAGGTCATACAGAAAACGACTGGGAGGAAAACAAGTGGAGAGAGGACCACACTTCTCATTAAGATACTTTAATGTCACAAAGTAGTAGTGGACTCAAACCATAGTTTTATTACAGTGTCTGTGTAGAGCTTAAAAAAAAAAAAAAAAATAGAACCAAGTAAACTTACAGAATGCATAGATTAATTGGATTAAATCCACAGAATCAGTTCTCTAAGGTTTCGCATAGAGCCAGGCAAATGTAAAAGGAAATGTCACCAGAGTTTTGTTTTCAAGGCTTATTTTTTAAACCACAAATTGCAATTTCAGAAAGTAGTTCCTGAAGCTTTGACACTAGGCCCTATGGGGCTGATGATGGAAGTTTCTTGCAGCTATTTAGCATTTTTCTGGGGTTTACTTCTCAAAAAAGCTTATAATGTAACATACCATGTAGCAAAGGAGTAAATCTCAGTATCTTGAGCAGTTCCACAAGTGTAAGTTTTATGTTTACCAGCTGAAGCCAGAGTTTGTAAAAGGGTTTGTAACATTTTTGCTATTTTGGTAATGGGAAGATACCTGTGACTGGGCTTCAGCTGATCCAGCCTGGACAGGTTTACTGCAATTGTGATAGTCACTGGTCTTACTGCATTATAGATACCAACAGCTAAGATATTCTGTTTAACTCCTGCATTTCTAATACTGCTGGAGACTTAATTGTCATGACTTCATTCCTGAAGTTTTACTCATGTCACTATAATTAGCACTTTTACATGTAATTATGTAGTCAACTGAGTTTTGTCTTCACCCCATCCCACATTAGCGTGAACAAGAAAATGCAATGGCTCACCTTAAAAAGCAGCAACAAGAGCTGGAGCACATGAGGTTGCGCTATTTGGCAGCAGAAGAAAAAGAGCTGGGGAAAACAGACCGACAAGAGCTGGAGGATATCAGAAATGAGCTGAACAGGTATAAAAGCATTTGTAAGATTCCTTTTTTTTTTTTTTTTTTCCTCCTCCCCTCTCTTTACTTGCTGCCTGCCTCAAAATAGTAGAAGGTTCAGTTAAATCAAGATTATAGTTGGCTGTCACTCCAGTGAAAGAACACAGTTTAGTGTCCCTTAGGTAAAGACTGCACATTTATAAAACGCAACAGTACTGCAGTACAGAAAATCTATGTTTAAGGCCACTGTACCCTGTTTTTTAGGTTATGGTCATAGTTGTACAGTACCAGGCTTTTTTCTATTTTAAACTTTCAGTTCTAAGGATAACTGCTGCATTAAAAAAAGAAAGGGGCATGTACTATTCATGTTTCAAATACATAAAAATTTTGAATCTACCTAATGTTGTCCTCCAAAAACTGTCTGCAGTAGTTCTGTGTGTTGAACACACTTAATTTACGTGCTGTTTGCATTATCAAAATAGGAGCCTTGGTAGGAAGTATTATAGTTACACATGCATGTAGAAAAGGTATTGTTAGAATTTAAGTATGATATTAACATTTCTTTTACTTACAGTTGGTTTTGCCTAGAGAGAGGATAATTTGTTACCTTTTATAGATTTCTTTATTTTACTAAGTACTTCAGTAGTTAAATAACCTAAGGACTTAATATGAAAATAATCAGAGCGGTTTTTAATATGGCTCATGCTCTGATTCTTTCCTTTTTATCAACATCAGGCTAAAACAACAAGAAGAAGAGAGAAAGCAAGATGTTAGAGATAATTCTGCTGGTAGAGTGGATAGTCTTCATTCTCGAAAATTAAATGAAAACACGGATGATTATCTCTCTCGTCTGATAGAAGAGAGGGATACCCTGTTGAGAACAGGAGTATATAATCATGAAGACCATATTGTAAGTGAACTTGATCGTCAAATCAGAGAAGCTATTGCAAAAAGGAACATCGCTAAATAAAAGCATACAAAAAGTTGTTAAAAAGAGCCAAAAGTGATTTTTATAAACCCATACTACTTTGCAAAATACGTATGGTCATGCTTAATTTTGCACACTATTGTTAGCTCTTTTTGAAGTCAATGTAAATATTTGCAACATGTCAAGTTAAGCACAGTTGTAAGTTTTATGGGGGCAATGGCTGTTTTTAAATGTTTTTATACTCATATGTAGATATATGTGTAAATATATTTATCTTGTGTACTTTCTTCTGAAATGTTTTCTACCTCTTTTTGCATCACCCTGGCTAGGTTTACTTGTAAGATTTTTATTATTCTAATATTTTTGGTCAATGTTGTCATAATTTCTTTAAGTTTTTAAAAGGATCTCTTTAGCTATACGTGGGAAAAGTGGCATCAGCTATTTTCCCTGGCAGAACTCTTAATTCTGTGCAGCACCAACCAAATGGCACTTTTTTACTAAATTACAAAGTAATCAATTCTTGCTTCTCCAACTGTAGTTAACATAACTAAGTTCTGTAGTAAATTAAGGGGGGTTTTGGGGAGGGGCAGAACTCTCAAACCCTGTGAAACTGAAACTGAATCAATTATTAAGTAACTAGCCTGATTGTACAGGATGAAAATCCCTTTGTTGCCCTAGCAGTTTTGCACATAGGCCTGTAAGGGTGAACCCAGGAGGTTAAAGACCTAGTTCAGAAATACACAATTCTTACATCCATCCCTAATGAGGAAAGATGCTTGAAGCACTAATTCAGTGAATTTATACACTTCTGAACACATAGATAAAACAAGAGCTTTTTTAATTAAAGATGTTTTCCTTAATCAAGACCTAACCATTTTGCAGTTACTTAACATGTATTTTAAAGTATGTTATATCATTCCACTTAAATTGTAGGTAAGGTTTTATTTGCTTGTGGAAGTATGAACAGGGCGCAGTCTCAAGGTGTTAAATGCCAGAAGAGAAATCCACAAGAAATGTTAGTTTGTGCATAATCACAGTTGAAAAAGTTTTGGCTTCCAGTCTTCATTCTGTTTCAGTATTTTTAAAATCATTTGTGTGGATCTAGCTAATTAACTTACAACACTGTCCTTTCAACAGGCATTTTTGCCTGTCCTGTAGGCACAAATGTTTCTCTATTTGAATGATGAGTACTGAAAACATCTTGGGATTTGTTACTTTTAGAATGAACAAAGATACCAATGCATAAATTCCCTTTATTTTTTGCTTTACATAAAGTCAGTGAACTTCCATGGACATGGCTGTATACATATGATCTTCCTGTTTTGTATGGTATTAATTATAAAATTTTTTTCTATATTGTATCTGGCTTTGCCTCTAGGTGCATTGTTTTTCTTCCTCCCTACCATGGGTGTATCTCCTGTTAAATAAACTATTTGTTTAGGCTCCTTAGAAAAGTTTTAAACAAGCTGTATAAACAAAGAGATCATATTCTCTGAGGAATTATCACTTATCAATACCAGACTTTGTAAGAAATGCTTTTGTAATAGTTTGCCCACTCTATGGTATTTCTCAAATTAGTGTGCTTCAAGAGATCCCTCTCCACTAACAATGCAAGTAACACCTTCATAAATCCAATACAAATCCATGAAAAGTAATTGTAATTACAATTTTTTTTACATCATGGCTTTGTCATACCACTGGTGCATGATCATATTCAATTATTGTAAATTAATCAGGGAGCTTCTATCTTGACAGGAAGACTTACGCTGTTTTTCTTCAAATGCTTGCTCACTTGCTAGAAGTGTAGTTTCTTCTTCAAACGCTGGAGGGTGCCTTAGACTTAAAGATCACAAAGATTGTGTTGACTAAATTTTCGTAACTGGTGATTTTTTTGAAGTGGTATTCTATGACTTTTCAGGTGTGTTACTTTATTAAATAAAATTCAGATTTTAAGTAAGTATTAAGGATTTTGTGTTTATTTTTTGACTATGTATTTGAACAAAAATTTTTGTTTCCTATTTGTGGTAATATGACAGTCTTTAGTGTTTGAATCCATAGAATTGACAAGTTCACTTTCAAAGTTAATTTCACATGTTAATTTCTAACTGAGTCTCTTCCATGGGTTGTAAAGCAAATGGCAGTGATGTTGCTGCGGGGTTTAAAAAGAAACTACTAGGATGAGCTTTCTAGTAAATAAAAGTATTGAGTAAAATAAAAGGTAGGACACTTATGTTTTTAAAACATTTGTAAGCCTGATAATTTAAGCTATTTGGTTCCATTTTGTCACTTGAAAGATCGCTACTTCCAAGGTGAGAAGCATGAATTTTGTGATTATTGAAAAATTTATTTAGCATTTTTGTTTTGTTATATAGTCATTAGTCTTAGTGTTCATTGTTTGTGTTAGAATGAGAAAGTGAATAGGACTTTAAGCTTAATGTTTCAGTTTTGGTTTTTTTCCAGCACAGTTTGTCTATGTGCTTCAGTCTGAAGTACTCTAGAAACAAAATCTGTACTTGTAGTAGATATCTATAGCAGAGATAAGCTCAATATTACTCTTTTGTTAAAAAAAGATTTTTATGTTGGGTTCCATTTACCTTTTTATTCCCTCAAAACCATTTTAAAGTTTATAGCTATTCAGTGGAAAGACCAAATACTGGTTTTTAATCAAAAATCTCTTAAAATTTTTATCTTAATCTCTCTTCATGGCAAAAGAAATGCCATTTGAAACAGATGCATGAGGTAACAAGCTTATTTTCATTTAGCCAGCATAAAAACTGCTGGAAATGAAACCTGTGTTTACAGGTTCAGTCCTGGTTCCATACACCTTAGAAAAGGGGGGTGGGAAGAGGAACAACAGCTAGACCTTCCTGGCATTCTGGCAAACTCCTGCTATTGGTTTTAGTGCACCCAGATTTCACTAGGGAAGTTGATGTAATTATTTCAAAACAAGTACTCTTACCAATATGTTTCCATGAACCCAAATGCCCATAAAAATTAGGAAATGGGAGGCATGGGGGTGGGGGGGGCGGGCTGTTCTATATCAGTTCCATGCCAAATCAGTTCCAGCTTTCATCTGCCTTATGATTCAGGCCCAGAACTTGCAGTTGGCTTTTGGATAAGGAAACTTTGACTATATCGTGTATTTGTTCAATGCGGTCTTTTAGAGGAAAAGCATTAGCCCATCTAAAAATGAGGGCATTTAGAAACACTTGTTCTTTTTTCTGATAATCTTCAGGCAGAGGATCCCTTCCTGTCTGTGTATGTGCTAATTATTCTTACAGTGATGGGAACTTGCTATTACCGATCTTTACTACCAAAGAGTTACCTCAAATTATTTACTACAGGTTTAAAAGTGATGCAGCAAATCTGGATGCAATATGTTTATACACCTTGATATGGAGCATTTGCTAAGATTTTGAGAACTGTTACAAAGAAATGTTTTTTCCCTGATGTTAGACTGTTTATCAGAAAAACTGTCTCTAAATTCTTTAATTAAGCAGTGGAATGCATTCTGAAAAAAAATGAGAAATTATTTTAAAAATAAGATGGCACTGTTTTGCTTTGAATCTGGATTATTTAAATACATAGTTACATTATTGATCTTTCCAAAGCATTGTTTTGTTGGGGTGAAGCTATAACCACTGTTTCTATAATATTTTAGCAGTTATCCAACACTTTTAACACTAATACATTTTCAAAACTGCTGTTGCAGAAAAGAAGCAATGTTTTATCTGGCACTGAGCTTTCAAGTATTCAATCCATAGTTCTCCTTCACTGCTGTTTAAATGCTTCTCCCTTCCATCCACTGAGATAAACCTTTAATGCACAACTAAAGACGGAAGTCCTTTATCATATCTTCTAAGTGCTACTGAAGTATTTATACCAGTTATTACGTATTTACACAATTATTTATTTTGCTACTACTGTGCCTAAATGATCATGACCTGTGTCAAGGCTTGGATAGGAAGCACTAGCCCCACTATTGTTAAAGACAGAACTGTAGAAAGGCGGCTGCGTACTTAGATCTCATTTCATTTGTTTCTCCAGGGGGTTGTATTAGTAGTGTTTTCATTAGAAATGTTTTTACAGATGTCGGCTATCCAGATATGAAGTCTCTGTGGTGGAGAAGCAGTCAGGAGTTTGGCATTCAGAACAGAAAGAAAAAAATGTCAACTTTGAGAGACTAATTTATAGAAGAATAATTTACTGACTTTCTGATGTATAAATGTACAGTAACCCCATGGCGGCTTTAATGCAGAGTAATTGAATTCTTGCAAGTACAGTTATTTTCTATTCTTAACTTGAAGAAATGCTACAGCCTGTCGTTCCCCATCACTGAAGACTAAAATAGTCCCCATTAATAATGCTTCTGGAAAAGTGACACCCACTACTTTGTAGTCCAGTACTCTTTTTTTTTTTTTTTTCCTGAGTGAAATACTTGTAGTAGCTTGACAGCATTTTAAACAATTTATGTATTATTACAAAAGTTTCATTCTAACAATATACACAGAGAGTAGATGATTATGGAAGTGTAGTTTTACTGAATGTTTGACCAACGGGTTTTGATGCAGTTACCGAGACATAACTGCATTGAGAAAGTAATACAGCATCAAAATTTAGAGTGGGTTTACTGGGACAGATTGAGTCTAATAGAACAGTCCACATCCTAATACTGTTTCAACAGTTATTGTATGTCACTCATAGCTTTAACTGTACTATGACAAAACCTGTAAAAATTGTTGTCAGAGAACTATGATTTACTATGACTATCATAAGTTTTGTTTACAAATACAAATGTAAATGGGGCAGCAAAATTAAATCATTGGGTTTTGACTTGAGCAGGCAATCAAGCTAATAAATGTTTTGTAGAATTTAGGTTTAAGTGGCAATGGTAAGTCTTGAACATTTTTGTATTTGCTTAATAGCTTAGCATAAGTGAGGGGGATTTTTTGTTTTGTTTTTCACCTCTGGAGGTATAGAAAATAACTTTATTGATCTTGTGTTAAGAGGCATTGGTTCTACAGGACACCAGACCATCAGTATGTTCACCTGAGAAGGCTATTTTTGGCAACAAGATTAGTATTGTAATACAGTAGGTCATCCAGATCACAGCTGAAAGTCACCGTAAGCTGTTAGTTGCTTTATAATCAGACATGCACGTGTGAAGGTTGAGTCCCATTCATACCAGGCATGAACTTGATGTGATGCTTTTCATCCAAATAAGACAGCTTAATAGGTTGTTATTATAGCCAGCACTTTAAGCCAATACTGTGGGTATGTTTTCATGAATATCAGTGCATGTTTGCTGTAAACCACAAAGCCTACCTGCTTCTACAGGAATGGTTCAGGTGATGTAGAGGAAATGTTTGGAGTATATAACATTTTTGATGCTTGTATAGCAATAATGTTTTTTACTGCAATTTTCCTGAATGTGGATGCATATGATGTCATAAATACTGTAGCTTATTGATTTATCCTGGCTTTTCTGATAATAATCCAATTATTGTACTGAAGAAATGGGGCTAATAACCCAAAATAAATGAAAAAATTAAGCAGAATGTGAAAAAGCAAGACCACATGACTACCACAAGGAATTGGTAAGTATATCTCCATAGGTATATCTCCATGAGAAGGCACTGCTATTTGTGGAAAAACTTGCGCACCTCAGCAACATCCTTATGTGCCTCTACAGCGAATTTTACCTGTCCCATCCTACTACATCTTGCAGAACAGATGGATTTTTTTTTTCTTCACCCCATGACTGTATCTTCTTATTGTATATATACAGCAAATCATTAAAACGGTCTTAAAGTTTTACCTGAGAATAAATATTTTTGTGCTACCAGTTCCTATTTCACTTACATATATTGTCATCAATGCAAGTGGCTTGTAACAGGCTAAGTAGAAATAGGTAGGCTTAGCAAGAGGACATCTTAGAAGGCATTCTCTCTCTAACACCATGCAAGGGAAAAGCAATGCTTTGCCATCCTGACCAAAAGCTTGTGTTGCAGTACTTGGTGCAACATGGCCAAATTTCTCCTGAATTGCTGGTGAAGGGGGTCCCACAGGTAGGCTGAGGGTTGGGCACAAAGTCTGTGGTTTCTCTGCCCATCTTGGTTATAGGGGTGTTGAGTGATCTTGAACAGGGCTCTGGGCCTCCACTTCCTATCAGCAAAATGAGAATAATGTGGGAAAAGCTTTTCTGTGTAAGTGGTTCACAAAATGCTTTAAACTCAATCTGTGCTGGATACAGTCATCTTAATGCCCTAAAAGGGGTACTTACTAGCTTCTACTGCGATGCTTCTTCAGCAAATGAGTACAAGCTATTTACTCTTTTTTACAAGCTCTTTTTTAGTAGATAAATCAGTATCTTCTTTCATTCTTCCAGCTAATTACCAATTCATCCAAAAGCTTTAGAAAAAAGCAAAAATATTTCAATCCTTACATATAACTCTCTAATTTCTAGGGAAATTAACCAAGCCCAAGGCTGCAGCCTTCCAAGAAAGGCTAGGTTAATCTTCTTGTTAAGAGATGAATTAAATAAAATCACTTGGTGAGAGCAGGGAAAAGGCAAAGTATCTGAAGTTTTGGGCCTGCCCTGAACAAGACCCATGGTGTATAGTATGGGGCAGTACTGTTTACTTTTGTCTCTCTTGGTAAGAGGAAGGTGATTCCTCACTATACTGATGCTTTGATGAATAGCTAGTTAATGCTTGGTTGTTACAGCTGTTTGGAAAAGAAAAGGTCAAGCATTGTTTGCCATATCCCATCTATTGAGCAAATAAGTAATTGCAAGGGTTTTAGTGGAAACTTTTATAGGAAAATCATTTCATGACTTATTAGTATTGAAATACTAATAAAAGCAAATCCTTATTATCCTAACAAACACAACAGATACTGTTGGAAATGAGTCTTGAAGGTAGTGGGAGGCCAACTCTTAGCGAAGTAGCTCTCAAATGCTGTGAAACCCATTGGCCGCTGCCAAGCAGGATGCCTGCAGCCCCATGCCAAATGTGGCTGTGCCCACCAGATGGTCACAAATTCTCCATCCAGGTCTGGAGCTCAGCACAAAAACTCAGGGGCTGCTGGACCACAGAGGGCAGTGGGAGGAGAAGCAGAGGCTTTGCTCCACTGCACTTGCCATCACAGGGAAAAGACACTATTGCTGCTGCCCACAAAACCTAAACCTAAACCTCTCCCTGTATAGCAACAAATTCCCATTTTTTTGCCAGAGTGGTCTCTTGCCACCACCCCCTTCTTTTTTTTTTTCTTTTTCCTGTTATCACACACACACATGATGAAGACAATAGCAGATTTCACCAGCAAACAAACAAATTGGGGTAGTTTGTTTACAACAAATAATAAAAATTTTGGTAATTAAATATGCAGAGAAATTACATGTTACTTTATATACTTTATATTGAAAGTACTCTTAATCAGATAATTCTTTTAAAAAAAGCAGTAACTACAGAAAAGTAAGTTTTGGGTTGGTTTTTTTTTTAAAGATAGTTGTCATGCATACTCAAGCAGTCTTTCACAAAGAGCTGAGGGGTTTTTTGAGTTTTCTTTTTTGCCCTTCCTTTCATGCTCATTGAATAAGTCATTCACAACATCTGCACCATTACTCCTGGAAATATCCCACCACTATAAAAGGAAAGTATCTTAGCTAAAATAAATGCTTGTAGAATTACAAAAAAAAAAAAAAAGACTGCCCATGTCTTTATTTTGCTTGCTGCTTATTTTACCACTCAAGTTTCAGATAAAAACGTGTTTCATGCTTTATGGAATGCAATCTGTTACAGAGCACGGACAACATACCAACTTGTGTACCACAAAATAACAAGCTTGTTTGAGTACAGGCAGGGCTGCTGTTTATACTGCCAGATTCAAACTTTCAGTTAGATAATTTTTGGCAGTGAAAGCGCCTAGCCTGTTACTTATACACCAAGTTAATCCTGACTTAGAAAAAAATGAAAGTCCATTTAGGGCCTCTAAAATCTAAGCTTAATTTTTATACTGTGGTAAGACATGATTTAGAGTATGTCACGTTAAAGACTATGATTCTTAAAATCTTTTTTCTGTGTCAACCATTAGGTCTTTAAATGCCAGCACTGTTTTTACACAAAATTTAAGAATGAATACAGAGTCAAACTACAAAGCAAGTAGTGGGCTTAGCTCAAAATTTGTTTTATTTAAGCTCACAAAAGAAGAGAAAACAGGCATTTAGTGTTGTCTGCTTTTTTAATAGCAGAACAAGGGCTATGATGAAGAATAGCAGTATGAAGGAAATAGACTACCCCTACGTGGTTTGAACATATATATGTGTGTGTGTGTGTGTATTTAAATACACTGATGAAAGAAGGAACATGGTAAACAAAATCCACCCAGGTTTTCTTAAGGCAAAGAGACTTGCTTTATCTCAGAGCACTTTCTTGATTTTCTTCTGTAGCACAGAGCAGTATTTCAATGGCTCAGCATCCAGATTACATAATGTCATTTTAGTAAGAAGAAACAAAGTTGTCTTTGGGGACACCAGAGGCAATATGTAACCTGTCTCACCATATCTTCCATTTCTGATTCTCATATCCTTAGGAAATAAAAACCAACCAAACAAAATCCCACCATCATTTGGGGGTTTCCTTATGGAGATTTCTGAAATCTTGCATTTATTCATCTAAGTCTCATAAATACATATTTTTAAAATATCACAACCTCGACTCCCCTTTCTAGCTCCTTTTTTGTTATCTCAGTATCTATTTTAATGGCTATTAAGCTACAATGTCCGTACCTTATCTTTGTCAGTTAATGTATCTAATTCCACCATCCCAGGGGGAATAAACCTGAAGCTAAAGCCTGCAATATATTAAAGAATCAAGAACGCTTATGCAGAACAAACAGAGGATTTAGCTTGGATAAACAGCAGAGAGCTCAGTGTCTTTTATGTCCAGAGCTCAGGACTGGAAGAAGAAAATGACTATAAATCAACCCTGTGAAACAACATAACATAAATGTTGTATGTTTATTTAAAACTTTATACAATCATTTATCTGGGCTATAGCTCAGTTTCAAAAAGTGCTCTGCCATAATGAGGTACTGATACTAGCAGTGATCAAGAGTAAAATGATATATAGTCTTCAACCAGAATTTGCTTATGGGAAGAATGGAAAGCACTTAAGCAGACACCAAGTATCTATAGTTAGTAGACCAAGCAGGAGGATAATGCAATAATAACAAAAACTTTGATAAATTTTTTCCTGTTTCTCTTCAAAATATCGAATTTCTTGTAACGTGACATTGTTTTGAGAGCTAAGCAGCCAGCAATTTATGCCTTAATTTTCACACTTGAATAAAGGCTGATTTGTTGTCAATGTCTGTTGCTCCACCAGACTTAAATTAAAAAAACAGGCTAAATCTTCATCTGGGCTTGCATTCCAGGGAGAAGAGCTCTTCAAAACATGCTGCTGTTTCTTCTCGCTTATAGCAAGCACTCCTGTTAATTCATAGCTAGTAATTGCTAATTTTTTCTCTTAGGGAAATTGAAGAGCCACTGATGATATATTTATTGCCTAAGGAGACAGGCAAAAAATATAATGCAGCTTTTACTGCAGAAGTACTTTGCACCCTGGAGTGTCCAGAGGGGAGCCTGAAGTCTCCCAGAAGATGTCAGTGTTTGGCCCCAGGGGTGCCCAAGCATCCAGGACAGGGTTTAGCGATGACATCCCAATTGCAAATGTGCCCAGTGTGGTAGGACTGAATTCAACTTTCGCTGTGTGTGGGCACACTCTTGCACACCGCACTTCCCACCGCATATTTTTTACCTAGCGTTTCAGTGTCATTCAGGCAGATCTTCCCCTGTGGAAGTGTACGCTGTGACACAGGAGATCCCACCCAACGCTTGGGAAGGTATCTTTGGCAGTGGCAGCTTCTGCTGTGGCTGCAGGCGCTGTGCCTCTCCCCAGCTGCTGCATGCAAAGATTTTCAACGCTGCCTGACAAATCTCCTGTCACTTTGAGAGTGTATTTAGGTCCCAAGCTCTCTAATATTTTATGACTTCCAGAGCTCATCTGGTGGCAACTTAAAGCCTAAACTGCTCTGTGTTACCAAAAGCAGTATTGTTTCAGTTGGCAGGACTGCAGATTTGTCAGTGGTTTAAGAATTAACCATTAAAAAAATAGTAAATACAGCCACTCTGTTTGCACCTTCTTTTTTTTTTAAATTTTACTTTGTGGCCCATGAAGACAAGGGACTGTAGAGGTGGGGCTGACTGAAGCACTGTATCTGCTGAAAAGAACATCAGAGGTGAAACCTTCTTCCCTCTCTGTTTCCCCTCTGCAGTTGACAGCACCCTGTAAAACAGTGCTGTAAAGAGCACAGGCTCATAAATACTTCTATGCCTATGCAGCTCCGGATGTTTTCAAGCAAATATATGTATTATGTCAATAACAATAAAAAAAAGATGACTTATTCAATAATTCATAATGGTTTCAGACCTGCTGGAGGCTAGTATGGCTCACGTCACTTTAGGTAACTTATAAATGTAGATTATTTCCATGACAGACTGAAATTACTTTCTGGTGAATATTTATTTGAGCTTTAATTTTCTTATTAACCCAGTATGTTCTAAAAAAGAAGATGACAGTGCTACTGTCTTCCTCATGCTGTTCTCCCAGGTGCAAGTAACAAAATTGCTGAGAAACATTTTGTGGAAGCAAGGTCTTAAACATTTCTCCACACCAACACCAGAGCAAACTCTTGGCATTTTTTTTGGTAGCTGAAACCATTTTGTCAGTCTGGCATCTGGGTGTAAACAAACACCTCTACAAGGAATAGGGAGGGCCAGGTTTCTGCCCTCCCAGTGGGAGCTGCTGCCCAAACCCTGCACTGGCCCTTGCAAAATGCAAAATGCAACCCTGGGTGCCCAGGACGGCCCTGGCACAGCTGGAGCATCCTTGGCGGCCAAGGCACCTGAGGGAGGGCTGGGATGGGAAGGGGCTCCCCTCCAGGGGCAGTTGGGAGACAGAATGATGTGCCAGGCACTGGAGGGTGCAGGGGAGCCCCATCCCTGCTCCCTGGGTGCCGCTGCCATCAGACGCTTCCAACCTTCTTCCCACATGTGGTTCATCCATGGAGGGCAATGGCCTGATCCTGCTCTGTCCTTTGCCTGCACGTGGCACATATTAAAACAGAAATGACGTCAATATTCTTGAAAATAGTTCAATTTCCTCTGGAGTTTTCCCCTCAGAGTAAGGAAAAGCTGAAACATCTTCTGGAGAGCAAAAGCCAGGCAGCAAGAGCCTGAGGGAAGGGGCAGGAGGAGGAAGGACACCCACATCCAAAAACTGGTCCCATGTCCCTAAGGCAGGCTGGTTTCCTTCCCTTTTTCCCTAGGTAAAATATCAAATTCAAGATGTTCTTGCAAGTATCTATATCCCAACAACCCCAACATTTTAAGTGAGCACTGTTGTGATGGTGCTTGAACACTGAAGAAAGCACTTATTGTACCTGCAGAAAAAAATACAGGGAGCAAGTTTAGGATACCTTTTCTAGCTTGTTGTTGTTAAAGTTAATTTTTACAAGCCAATAGCTTTTGAGTTTATTAGCAATGTGTTTATATTGAACGGGAAGCATATACTCTATAATTCTTAAATATGAAATTGCTTTATTTGTTTAATTTTGCACATGCAAAAAATATGCAACTGCGGGAATCCATAAATACAGGGCCGGTTAAAAATAAACCTTGCTCTAACACCAATAAAAGCTAGCAACAAATATTTGAAAACTTGAACTCTGTACAAATATGCAAGAAAGCCACGTGGACCCTGGTCGGAGCCAGTTTCTAGGCAGAGACGGGTGACAGCAGAGCGTGCCCGAGACCGCACACCCCTGGCCAGAGCCAGGGTTGTCCCTGAGCAGCACAGCTGCACTGCCGAGTCCCAGGGCAGTGCATCCACACCACCATGCCAAGGGCTTTCCTCCCCAGCCTGCCATGCTGCTCGCCCCGACACCCCAGCTCCCTGCGCCAGAGTGGACCGAGAGCACCCTCTCGCTTTAATCACTTAAGAAGTTACTTATGATACGCAACTAAATATTTAGTTGTGCAGAGGACAGCTTGTCACAGACAGCTTTGTTGCTAATGTATACAAATGCTGGTATGGCGCTGGCTTCCTCCCTGCGTACACAGAGCTACACGCACACTGACCACAGCCTAAATAAGCTGATTTATTTGTTTCAGTTATTTGATAAGTGCATCATACCTCAAACCCTAGGAAACCACTTTAGGAGGATTATAAGTTTTATGATGTGAAAAGATTACCCTGAGTGCGCTGAGCAAAGTTTATATTCGGAGACTGTGCAGGAGGTGAGGCATTCACAGAGGCTGGGGAAGGAGGACTTGATAGATAGAAAAGGGATTTTCTTTGTTACTGTACCTCTTGTTGGATTTTTTTTTTCTCTTTCCTTCCATTACAAGAGTGGCCCCAGCGAGCCCCCAACATGTTAACCTTGTGACTCTCCTCTGTCTTTCACTCAGCAACAGGATCTGTACTTTTTTTAAAATAAGGAGCCATCAGTTCACTGGTGAATGAAGGTAGTGGAGGGGAGGGGTGGGGAGGGGAGAGGAGATAAGGGGAGACAGTCAGGGTTACCTGCAAGTCGGAGCTGCAAGGCTTTTCCCGAAAGGGGGGTTCAGAGAGAGCGGCTCAGCCCAGATTCCCTCAGTGCTCCATGAGCACATCACCCTGAAGCATGTCACCCCAGGGAGGCTGGTGCAAACAAGGCACCTGCAGAGGTGCCGGCTGCTTGCCCAGTCTGGAGGCGCTGCCCCATCACCTTGCCCCGGGGTGGTGACCAGCATCCACCAGCCCCGGTGCAGCTGAGGGTCCAGAGGGCTCAGCAGGGTATTGCAGAGCTGGGACCATGGCTTTGCTCAAGGCCTTGACCTGACGCTGCTGCCCTCATAGCATGTGGTTTTGCTGGGCTTCACACTTGTGTTGTGACGTGGCAAAGAGGGGAAAAAGATTTGGCCTTTTTACCCTTATCATTTAAAGTTTGACACACACTCAGGGAATAATTGTAAATAGGAGGAAGGTTAATTAAGCAAAATACCTGGTGTATGTTTCCACCCATCCTTTTTAAAGGAATGGAGTTAGACAGTGAATGTTTGATATCATACTCTAATAATGTCTCATATTAACAAGGCAATGTGGAGGTAATAAGGAAAAGAAAATGGCAACAGCAAGTGGAGGCAGCACGCACAGTGTGGCAGAGGTCTCCTGATCTCCGAGGGCTTTGCTCAGGTGCTAGGGCAGCACCCAGGGAGGGTGCCTAAGGATTTTGCTTTCCTATAAAGTGCGCTGGGTCCTGCCTGACCCTGTCCCCTCTGTCATGGCCACAGCACAGCAGGGTACCCAGCCCCAGAGCCCACGTTGCCCCCCCTCCCCTGCCTTCCCTCACCATGCACTGCTGCCCCACAGAACTCCATTAAATAATGCACTCACACCTGGCACCACGGGGGCTGCGGTACTCTGCTGTTACTAGAAAGGCATTTATATTATATTCTGTCTCCTGCATCTTTCATAAGGGAGTTTTTATGTGTCACCAGAAAATAGTGGGTAACACACTTTATTAGCCTCATGATACTGCGGCCCATCAATACTTGTCGAGGTCTGATGAGATCATGCTACGATTGTTAATCAGAGTGAAGGAAGGAGGTGGAGGAGTGGGAAATACCTTCAGGAAAGAATCAGAGAGAACAGTACTGCAGGTAAGCATGCAATGTGTTTTTCAGTGTAAAAAGGCAGGCAGCTGATCAGCCCATCACTGAAGTTTAAACCCAACTTTCATGTAATATTAGACATGCCTTTTTTCAAGGACAGAAGAAATATTGCATTAGCAGAACATGCTTGTGATCAGCGAGTCGATCCTGCAGCCACTACCAGCCTCCTTAAAACCCATTATTTAGGAAAGCACTTAAGTGCACAGCTGGCTTTAAACATATGGAGTGCTGCTGAGATAGTCTCACTTATTCTTTGTTACGCTGAAAGGTTTCAGCTTTAAGAGATTGCCCGGCACAGCTCAGCATTGATTACTCATGTGGAAGGGTGCTCTTGTCTTGGGGTTTTTCTCTTCAGTGAGGAACTATTTGCTGGGGAGGGAAATGATTAGTTTTGACTTCTTTGCATCTTCTCCTTAAAAACTCAGAGCAGGGGCTGACCCCGCTGCCAAAGTGAAGCTGAGCTTTGCACAGGCAAGCTGAGGGATGCGGTGAGACCGGTGCTGCCACATGGCAATCACCGGGATGCATTCAGCAGCGTGGCTCCAGCTGATGTTTGGTTTTCAAAGCCCACTACTGTTGCTCTGTGCTGATAGTGCAAAGTTCCTCTCCGCTGTATTTTTGCATCTTCCCCAGGGTCAGAGGAGGGTAAGCTTTTTATGACAGAGAAGTGGAGGTAGAGTGGTTAAATGACTTTTTCTCAGACCACAGCAGAAGTCTATAGCTCAAGTGCTGATGTCTTATCCCCCCAGATGCTTGTTTGAGTTCCTAGGAGGTCCCTTTAGACTGTGGTCAGTGGGAAAAGCCCAAGATACTTTGGTAAGACCCTGGGTGAATACAGTATCATATACAGAACCTGTTTTGCACACCAAGCTGAGCATGAAACAAAATGTTCAGGGGTTTACATCCCTCAAAGTGATGCAGGCCAGGCTGATGACAGTTGCCAGGCTGTTTGCTCAGTGCTACCAGCCTAGGTAGCCTTGGTTTAAGAAGTACAAATATCTGCACCTTAGACTCTCCTTGCTGTTTTGGTGCTGTGCGGAGAATTCCGGGAAAAAAAACGAGGAAAGAATGGGATAAGACCCTGGTAACTCATACTGGCAGGGTGCTTGCAGCACATGTCCCTATACATATCCAAGGATACAAACAGGACCTTATTTTGCATGGCTGGGACCAGCAGCTGCCTTTCATAGCTGCAATATTCAGTCTTTCAGTAGGAAAAAACTTTAAATCCTATTGTATTGTTGTCAGTACAGCAAGGTCCTCCTCTATTAATTTGGGGCCTAGGGATACCACACTGGGAAACAAATGGGTGCTAAACAGGCCTAGCAGAACAAATGAAGAGAGAAATAAGCCATTCATAATAAAACCTCCTGATACAGTAAGTGTCTTGGACAAAAGGACCCAGCTGAATGATTTCACAGAGTCCCCAGAGTTATTTTAAGAAATTCTCATAGAAAACCCTTGATCTGAGCTATGTCAGCACTTCTGAGAGACTCCCTAGGGACTTTTGGCAGAAGATACCTCATCCACAGTTAATAAGGTCTCTATCTTCACAGCACAGTGAATGTGCTCGTACGAATGTTAGATACAGCACCAAACTCAAGCCTTTCATTAGGGGGGAGGAGCAGGTTTTGAAAACGTACATTTTCCCCCATTTAAACTAAATGCATGAGCTCAGTGAGTATAACGAGGAGCAGGAAATCTCAAAAAGATTCCAAATGACAAAAAAACACAGAAAGCAACAATCACAAATCAGCAGATACTGTTACAAGCCAAACATAATTAGTTTCACTAGAAAGCACTTGCCTGTATTCCTGAGTGAGGGACTAGAAATAAGTGCGTCTCAACGAGATGCAAATATGTTTCCCTGTGACCTCTAGGAGCTGCTTATGCTGCTGGATATCTGTATTTCTGTTCTGCTCTGAAATGAACTGGGACTATACATTCAACAATAGCAACCTAGAGCCAAAACCACTCCTCTGCAAGTCCTGACGTAAGTGATGACTGCAATGGGTATGGGGACAACAAAGCTGTTTAAAAGCATAAATTTACTGCCCATTGATTAGCACAATTCCTGCAGGCCCCATGAAATTCTTTTAAATGGATATCAGATACAAGAACAAAGCTGAGAAATCAAATACAAATCTGCCTTGCTCAGGGCAAAATCCTCTGTTCATAGTGTACTCCTATTCCTTGTAGAACTATTCCACTTAACAGTGCATCTGATAAACAGAAAAAAAAAAAAGCACTTAATAAGCCAGTTTGGGTGGAATATTTGACTCCAGAAGGGACCATTAGATCATGCAACCTCATTTTTGTGTATCAGAGGGCTTTACATTTCATCCAGCTATGCCTGGATGGGGCCCGGTAGCCTCTTTCGCTGGAGAACACTTGCCTTGGCTAAAGCACATCTTCCAGAAAGACTCTCAAGCTTAATTTGAGGACGTCAGTTTGGGCACTAAGCATCCTGCCTGCCCACATGCGGATCCTCCGTATCTCCACCAGGATGACGGGAGGAGAGTGCTTCAGCTCTTCTGACAAGGCCAGATCCTGAAGCAGCCAGCAAGAGGCAGAAAATTTTTCTAAACCCATTTGCAAACAATTTTCGCTAAACACTTCTGTAAACCTGGGCTCTGTAATTCAACACTGGCTTTAAGCTCCAGCCTTTTATTGGCGATGTGTCTTGGCTTGAACTCATGCTTCCAATACTGGAAGCCAAGTTTTGAAAATTAAACTGTTGGGTTGACTATGGGTTAGGTACACTCTTGATCCAAGTACAGCAGTTCTTGAATCTGTTTGTACTGATTTACAGTGAAAACAGTCTTTCAATGGCTTTTTGCAGTTTTTCTTCTTTTTCTGTCAGAAGAAGAAATAAAATCAGTTCCTTTAAACTGCTTTGCTTTCTTTTGAATTCTGGAGTCATTATGGACGGACTGTTGTTAAGACTGACATTTCCAGAGCTTTTAGGTAATTCCCCACCCACCTCCCCCAATCAGTCTCATGGCAAATCAGTATTTCATATAAATAGAGTAAAAGGTGATGGAAAAAACTGAGAGTGTGCAACGGTTATAAAGAAATAGGATTACATACAAAAAAAGCAATAGATATCTACTTTAAGATTCTCCTAAATCAGGTAATGATGGAAAGAGTAAGGAGCAAAGACTTCCTCCATATTTGTAGGAAGCTACTCCTCCTAATCAATGCAGCGAAGAGGCATGACACAGTTTTTTATTTAAAACTTGTGATGTACTTGTCAGGAGCAAGAGAACCTGGTGAGATGGGGTTTTGGTTTTAGTTTAGTTTAGTTTTGGTTTTAATAGACAGGAATCTTCACATAATTTTATCATCTCTGGACCCCATGTGACACCTCCTTCAGGTGCCTCCATGTGTTCTGTCATTACCATACAGTGACATTCACTTTTCATTTTGTCCTTCTTTCAATGAAGAGGCCATCACTTTGCTCCCAGTCTTCAAGGCTGCTGAGTGTACTAGCACCAAATTCAGCAATTGGGGTTTCCTGTGCCCTTAAAATAAAACGCAGGCAAGAGGCAAATGGTGAAAGATTTGTCACCTGTGTCGTAAGAGTAATTTAAGTCAAATAAAAGATATATGTATGTACAAAATATGTATATGCATTTCTGTTTTTTTTACTGGCTTGTGTTACTCCCTTCATTTTTGCCTGTCTAATAATACAGCAGCGTGTTAGTTTAAAGCTAACTTAGGAAACTATGTAGCATCAGGGACTCATAACTTTTTATACTTCTGGGAACTTGCTGGGGCACTCAAAGTGTTCCCACAATAAGATGGACCAAGTGTTTGCTGGTGAGACACCACATGGCAACTTTGAGATGCCTATCACTCATCATGCGGGTTTTCTATTTTTTCGTAACAATTCATTATATCTCTTGGGAAAGTTAATGTACCTTAGAAAACTGTTATGGGGGTAGAATGAGATGATTTGGTCTGGTAAATTGAAACATCATGTTTTGACCACTTTCCACACCCAAAATACCAAAGATGCTCAGCACAGCTCTTCACAGTCAATCGTCTTCATCAATCAGACAGGTGCTGCTCTGCTTTGTAGTCATTTAAACCAGGATGTGTTTGCATTTCTCATTAATTTGTCTGGTTCCATTTGAGAAGCATTCTTGTGCAATCAATGGAAGTCAGTAGGTAAGCCTAAATATTTGCAGAGGCTGTACCTAATGAGATCATTCAGACAGCTATTGACAGTAGGTGTCACAGGGACAGGAAGCCATCCTTGGAGAAACATATGCACAAACGTATGCACCCTCCTCACTCACTCACACACCCCTTCTTTCTTCTGCTCCACAGAAACCCTGCACCTACATGGACACTCATGGACACAATACACATGTAATGCAAGAATGACAGTGAAGCTAAAGTTTAACTTCCACATATGAATAAAACTAATGGTACTATTTAAATACAATAAAAACATGCAGAGTTGCATTGCCAAGTTGTGCAAGGTCACATTGTAATGTGTCGGCTGTAAAGATTTCTAAGGACCCTGTTTTCTTGAGTAATAGCAGTTGGAGAAATGCACTTATCTGAAGAATGAGACTGTTATAAGTTTCTGTAAATCAAACCTTAGCCAAAGAGCAGTTCCTTAATATCCATTTTCCACTTCACCACTTCGACTATGGCACACACACTGGGCTAAATCCTGCTCAGCTAACATAAGTAGCCCACTCCAATCAATGACGACACAACTGACGCTGTGTAAATGCAGAAGATATGTATGCGAGTAGGAGCAGGAGGGTTTGCTGCTTTCTGCACACGAATACCAGTAGTGGTGTGCCTGGGCACATGAGTCCTATGTGAGAGGAGAGCCGATTCTTGGGATGGGTCCTATGAATTGCAAATTTCTCTGCTGGATGGGCTCAAGCCATGCCAGTTATTGTCAAACTGAGCTGATGGGAGGCTACATAAAGCTGATGAACTGAAGTGTAGAAAGCAGTGGGTCCACAGCTACCACCTTTAGGGGTTTTATTACCTCTCCTACACCCTCAGGCAATGCACACCATTAATGGGTGCACTTGTGGTCCACAGTTGCCTGGGAGTGATCACTGAAAGTCCTTCAAGGTGCTTTTGAGATGGGTGGAAGTTTTTTTCCCTTAAACTTTTCACTTGTGGTTGCCAGGACCAGGGAAACAAGGCTCCTGCCCAGCACAGCTCCTTGCCACAGGTGCGCACGAAACTGTCTCAGCTTCCTCCAGTTTGGGGAATACTGGGGCACCTTAAACACAGCCACGTGGGGAAAACCCATCCTGTACAGGGCTACCAAAAGAAGAGGTTTGCGGCAGCTGGGAGGTGGTGCAGCGGGGTCTGACCCGAGCCCCCGCAGCTGGGAGGATGCATGGGAAGCGGGAGCCGGCTCCCAGCACCGCGCTGTTCCCCGGCATGGCACCTCATGCCCGTGCCGTCACGCATGGGGCTGCCCTCTGTGACTGCCCAGCTGGCTAGCCTATAGGCTAGCAAACAACACGGGCATGTAAAACATGTAAATTGTTTTTTACAGATTCTATTAAATACTCTTATTCACAGGAAGCCTTAGAAAAATCTAATGCTACATTCACTTCTGAGGTATAATAGATGTAAAGCCTTTTTTTTAAATCATTTTAATGCGATCATTTGTTGGGCCTTAGGGTAAAATTACATTTCACAGCTCCCTTGTTCCCATGCTATGGTAAAAAAGAGATTGATGTCTGAAATTTCAACTGTATTTGTCTTACAAATTTGTCCGACTCCCTGGAGAATAATTGTCTCATATCATTTGAAGGCTGGTAATTCCTTTGGAATGACCTCTGTGTTATAATTACAGCAAGAGTACTAGCATGTAGCTAGGCAAAGTGAAAGTTAATGTTCTTGGTTTCTAGCTTTGTTATTTTTATTAAACTGTTCCCCTTTAAAAGAAATACCTGGAGATATGGACTCTTACTCAAGAGGGCTTTTTGCAGATAACACAAAATGTCTTTTTTCCTGCAAAACACTTACGTGCATTAACAATTATCTGAAGGTTGCAATGTATTTTTAAAGTCATTGTTCATTTCTGGAATATATTAGCAGAATTGGAGACTTTAACATGTCATTTGCCTCAGGATTATTTATTTTATCCCACTTCAAATGTTTTCAGATTTTTCTGAATACATATTCAGCCATGGCTTATGCCGTTTTTCTATCATGATATGGGATTGAACTGAGAATAACCTAAATATACCTTCTCCTTAGGAAAGAAAATCCTGCAGAGCTGGGAAGAAATCTAGAGAAAATAGTGAGCAGATCAAAAGGCATAGAAAAGTAGATGCACGCTTGCAGAAGTAACCAAAAAGGTGATGTAATTTGGCTTACCGCTCAGTCCTATTTGTGCTGGTCTTCGTGGACCATGGGAAAATGCTTCCCAGCCCTCAGTTTGAGCAGTGCAGGAGCTGCATGAGGCGGTGCAGAGAGAAAGCCCTCCCTGCAGCCATGGAGGCACTCTCACTGCCGTGCAGGCACGGGGATGTAGAATTACTGTTACCATTATAACGATTTACATGCTCAAATCCTGTCTGCCTCAGCAAAGTGATAAATAGCCTAAAATATTATACATTATAGGGTCTAGTCTATTCTTGATTTACAAGGTCAATTACCTATACTAACCTCTGTTAATGTTAGTGGGAATTTATTTTATAAATCTTCAGCGCACCCAGAATGGACATGGGAGTTAATCTGGCATGAATCTTCTCTCTAGGGGCATGACCAGCATCTTACTTCCTTCAACTATAGTTTATACGCACATTTTTGGGGTGATACTTGAAGGTAAAAATGCAGTTTGGTAGGTTGGATTGGGCTGCATGCTTCATTTAAAAAGTAAGCACAGACTCTGCTTAATACATTTACTGCATTATAGTTCTAAAATGGGAACATTTATCAATTTTTATAATAATATCTGAGTTATAGGCATTTTTTAGCATGTCCCCACTGTGAAACTGTGATATCTTGAAGTGGACATTCATTATTTATTAGTGGATAGGTTTTCATATGCATTATGGCCTTAGACCAGACCAGTTACAACACTGTCAGTGCTCTGAATATTGGAGCTCTCAAACATTAGACTTGCCCATCTTCAGTATTAAATGATACATATCTGTAACTGTTTATTAATGACTAAAAAAAAAGTAATACTCCATCTATTTTTTCCTTTGTACTTTCTTGAACAATATCCTTGTTCAATGTCCTTGAACAATGTCTTCCTTTGTCCAATGAGCAAAATTTCAGAATTGAGACTTCTGAAACTGGCTGATGAATCTTTAGGGATAGCCCACACAACCCTATGCTTGTAGGCAGCAAGAAAGTCTTGATCCAGGTTTCAGTAGCTGAGTTCATCCTTATGTTTTTCTGTGTATTTTCTGATGGTCCTAGAGGGTTATGCCTGGTTTCCCAGCTGGTGATGGCAATACATAATTTTACATTTTTTGGCTGATTTAAAGCATACATGGTTTTTGTTAACTTAGGACAGGAGGGTCTCAAATTCGTGTCATAAATGGCCTAGAACATTCACAAATGTATAGGCACAAAGTCACTAAAAATACAGCTTCCCAAAGTCCTTTTAGTTAAATGACTTGATATATTTGTAAAGCAGTCTTGCGTGGAGGCAGTCTGGTGACAGAATTAGAGGAAAATGAGAAACTTTGTTGAAGCATAATGAGAATTAATGTTTTGGCCATTGCACGTGATGGATATGTTGGAAAAATAGTTAAAGTGCTTGCTGTGTTAATGTCAGCTGACATAACAATTGTTTCCAGAGAACCAGACTTCTGAATCCTCGTATAAAGCACTGGGGAACTTGAACAACACAAAAGAATGTAAGGTTTGGAGGGAATGGGGGCAGGGGAAGGAAAGAAAAACATTATATAAGTTTAGCTACTTCCAGCTCATTTTTCCCCATTGAAATAATGAACATAAGCGTGTCTGAGCAGCAACCCAAGCCAAGTTTGGAGAGAGCTTCAAGACCGTTGTCTTGAGCTTAAGAACCATCCTGTGCACTTATCAAGCCGCACCGAAAGAGTCTTTAATACATGCCTGTGGTCCTACATTGAAATGAAAACTGGTTTATAGGGTGAAAGGTAATAAAGACCTTGGGAAAAAACAAATCCCTTGACTAGCTAGGCTGCTCCCTTCACTGAGGTCAGAGGAGCTGAAAGCAGTGCGAAGAGGCTGGTGCTGTGTGTGCACAGCAGGGAGGAAGAAAGGCAGCCCTGACCTTTTTCGGCAGCATGAGCCCACTACTGTCCTGCTCGGTGGAGACGGACAAGGCAAGCAAACAGTATCCCTCTGCGGTTACAGCCTCAGGGCCAAACAACTCATTACCCTGCAGCTTTTGGTCCTCATCTGTGCTGGAGTGTGCTTCCCTGGCACCAGCCATGCACCAGCCTGAAGGCTCCCAGAAATCTCACACCCTTTCTAAACTCCTTCCTGTAAGGAAATGTGTCTTTTTTTTCCTAAAAGTGCATCGTGTAGTTCAAGATGCTACAGAACTACTTTATTTGGTCTGGATCGACTGGTGTTTGATCTGGCAACAGGCAAAGAGGTTCTCTGCCATAGTTATCATGTTGCATGCACTCATTAACCTCCCTGTATAAAATAATGGGCAGAATATGCATAACATTACCAGTTTTTCACAAATGCAAAGCCCAGAAGAACTCAGAAATCACCAGAAAAAAGTTTACAGCACTGGGGTGAATTGGAAGACACATCTAACTATTACTGTGCCAACACCAAAAAGCAATAACTTTTCATTGTGAGGAAAGATGCGTTCATTCTCAACCACGCATGCACAAAAACATCCTAATGGTTTCCCGTAGACTGGAGACTTATGAGTGGAAAATGCAGGAAAATATATCATCTCTATCTTCTCTTCCCCCCTACACATTTTGCTGAAGCCACGAAGGAGCCTTTGTGTCATTTCTTTGGAACCGTTCGTATATCACAGTGGTGGGGGGATCTAAAACACACATTTTGTGTAAAGAGGACCTTTGTAGCTCTTGCATCAACTCCAGCATTCAGCTCTTGTGATCCAGCACAGCTGAGAAGGAGCATTTGATGGGATGACCCTTGGTTCCCACCCACTACTTCAGCTGTGATGTGCGAGATTGTTCTTCCAGTTTATTGCAGTGGCCCCCAGAGGCAGCTGTGAATCACTGTGAAGTAGAAAATGTCCTTACTGCATGTTTTTTGAAAGGTCTGACCCAGTGAGGGCAAGTCTTTCATTATAGACTCAAAGTTTAGGTTTTAAAGCTTTCCTGGTCCTCAGACATGGGAACCCTGTAGGCTGCTACACTCCCAGCGTACATGCTGCTTGCATATGATGTCCTTCCATCGCTTCTAAAGTAGCCAGTTTCATACTTGAAATTGCTTAAATAGCCACAGCCAGTATTTCACAAGATAATGGCTCTGATTAGTGCCAACTGCTTATATGTTGCTTTGATCATGGAAAGTGTTAGCCATTTCTAAGCCCCATTGCAAACCTCATCTTAGAGGGGTTCACCTGCCCTGCCTCTAGCCTGTCCATCTTTCCTCATGTGGGAAACATGAGGAAAACATAAGTCTGTTTCCTTGCATGGGAAACAGGCTGCTGGAATACCAAACTCTGCAGCAGCATTGCAGTGATTCCACTTACCAAGAGCGGAAGATCATTCCTGTTTGGCAAAGGCCCTGCTGAACATCATGCTACCCACATCTTTTCCTGCACTGCGTGTTCAGTATGGGTTGACCGAACAAGGTACAGCCGTGCTCATACCCCTGATCCCGCTTTCAGACGGGTGGCAGTGGCTGTGACATTGTTAGACTGAGAGTGTGAGTTCCCCAGGCTGCCATCAGAGACCCTCTGGAGGGAGAGGTTCAGAACAATTTAGAAATTATAGACCAGATCATAGACCTATCATAAAGCTTTCATCAGTCAATAAAACAGGCTTTTCTTTTCATAAAAAAATGACTCAAACTTTTCTGTCTTATAAAAAGAATATTGAAGCTGGAACCCTGAAAACTTTGTCTGAACTTTTATTCTCTCTGCTTCTCTTTTCATTTCCTGTTTTTCTTTTCGTTGTATGTGGTGAACATTTTCATGAGAGCTTTAATGCTTTTTGATCCACTTATGGTTGAGGTGCCTCAAGTAACACGTCCATGTTGCCTATCTCCAATTTCCACCAGCAGGTCACCAGGCAGCCATGACCTCTTAGAAGCTGTGAGAGGGATGTCTTCATCAGGCCTCTGTTTCCTCCAAAGGAAAGGAAGAACATGAGATTGGGTGGGGAGAAAAATTGCACTTCAAATGCTTCTAGCGTTTCCAAGGCCTCTGGAAAAGGCATCATAAGTAGTGCATACACTGAATGATTTTCATGCTGGCTTTGCAAGAAGAAAAACATCCTTTCTGTGAAGCGCTTGCACCGATATCATCACAAGGTTCTTCTGTCAGGCTCTAGACAACACACAGAGCAGGTTCCGTAATTCCCTGTTTCAATTAATTTTTCCTTCCCAAGCAGAAACCAGAAGCTGATTGCCACTCCTGGCTGAGCCCCACCTTGCCTCATGCTGCAGCCTGCAGAAGCACTGGTGATTTCACTGCTGAGACTGAAGCCCCAGAACCGACCACAGGGTGCATACATTGCAACTGTCTGATTACACAAAGGCATTATTCAGGAAACTTTTAGCTATATTTTCCCAATGTTTGTATGCTGGCCAAGCTCTTTGCAATTTAAATCTTTGTTGTAGGTAGAAAGCCATTGTTTATATCTGCTTGTGTTACACCTGGCAGTCGGGTGTCTGCTACTGGTTGCAGACATTCAAAGATTAATACAGGAAATAATTACAGAAAAGTATTACAGATATTTTCCTCAAAGTGGTGCTGCATAGGTAAGGCAGAGAGCATCGCACATGAGTTGATTACTGTTATATACTTATATAGCATCAGTTGACATATGGGTATTTCATGCATGAATGCTACTCTTGAGTTTTGCTCGCATAAATATTTTGGGACTATCTGTCAAGAAGATATCTGGAGAAATCAGTATTGGTCCGTGGACAGAAAAAAAAAAAAAGACAAATTCATCACATAACTTATTTGCAATGAATAATTTGGCCCATTCCCTCTCTATCTCCGCACAGGCAATACTGCACAGCAGCTGACAGCTCTAGGGGCGATGACACTCAGGAAATCAGCTCTCTACAGCATTGTCCTCTTCCCACAACTCAAACTTTTACATTTTAATAGTAAGGCATTTTAAATTATTGCTGGGCAGTTGATTGAAAGTTGCTGTACCTGTTTTCAAAACATTGTAAGTAAAAATTGATGTGATTTTGAAAATGGAAAACTATTGTATGAAACTCTTTAGCACCAAGAGAGCTTCCTGGACTATGGCCATAAGCTGCATTTGTTCAAGTCAATTTTGCATTAATCAGTGTGCCTTGAAGATTACGTCCTATGTTTTTTTATTTAGTGGGTCATATATTTTAAAAAGTGCCTTTAAGTGTTTTGATGAAACACATTAAAAACCCACTGTAATGCCTAGGTGGCTGACAGTGTTAATATATAGCAGGTACATTTGCCTTTGCAGTTTAAATAATCTGGAGGAGATGCTTTATTATTTATTTTTAAATTTTATCACCAAAGATCCATAATCTGAAAATCAAATTTATGGTACTTGTCTCCAATACCTTCAAAAATATTAATGAATGTTTTCCAGTCGCTCAACCACAAAATCAGACTTTTAAACAAAGTTTTTCAACTAGAAATTATATAAATGATCTGCTGTCCTTTTGCTCCAGCAGGAGAGCATGAAAATTGGCTGAGGCAGTCTTTTTGTTACCTATTTTTTGGTCACAAAATACACCTGGACTTCTCACAGCAACAAGATTCCATGTGAACTTTCTAGTTTTTGTGAAGAAATCTTGCTGTCATGGATGGTCCTGCTGTCAGCAGAAGCACATTGCAGTCTCACCTCCACTCCGGGGTGCAAAGGTGAGTATGCATCTGATTAAAAGTTTCAGGGTTTAACCCTCCATGTCAAAGTTAAGATAAGTACGTGTGGGCAGAGACATGTCCTCCTGAATACACAAAAGGAAGCACGAAAGGAAAAGCAATGTGCACATTCTGCTTCAGCCAGAAAAAACCTCCCGGCACCTCACAATGGCACAGGCTGGTGATGTTTAACCGCAGCTCTCCTGTGCCCTGGCTGCGGAGGGAAGAGCTCTCTCCCTCACCCCAACCCAGAACAAAGTAAATTTTCTGCCCTAAGTAGCAAGCTGCAGAGACATGGACGGACCTCTGGAGAGGGTCCTGGAGGTGGCATCTTGGGGCACGACAGAGCTGTGTGAGCAGATGAGAGAAGCAAAAGAAAAGCAGAAGCAGCAGTGGGAAGAGATGTGTACTTCAATCACTGTTTACCAGAAATCCAGATGGCTGGGGTTCTGGGGGCCCTTTAAAAATATATTTTTTAAAATGCCAACATTTTCTCAGGCAGAAGACCAGCCCCAGGTCCTGCAGTGAGAGCTGCCTTGTTCATGTCCCAGCATTGCCTGTCTGCTGAGCAGAGCTCCTGGGGGAAAGAAGGCTTCTGCAACAGGGCCACCATGGCAAGAAGAAAGGATGGCTGTAGGAATTCACACATGCTTGAGGCCAGGAAGGAGGGACCCAAGCTGTGAATATGAATATTCACAAAAGGTATACCCACAGCTAAATGTGAAGGACTGGCTTCAGCTCGGTCTAGGGTTTGAACACAGATTTTGTTTCATTGCTAATCTACCCAAACTAATTTGTCCATCTCTAGTAATTTTGCCCAGTGGGCCCCATCTCACAGCTTTTGGTCTTTATTCAGGCTATATGCCCATTGACCTCAGTAAGAGCTGTGCCAGGATAAAGATTGAATGAGGACTGCAGGATTCAGGCTGAATATCTTGAATACCATTTAGATATTATTTCCTGTATAAAGAACTCAATTTTTCTTCAAATAAAACCATACAGAAGTAGGAGGATGATAACAGCTTCAGTGACATGATTCAAAATAATCACTTCTCAAATTTACGTTTGAGGTGGAAAATAGGAAATGAACCTTTAGAAAGAAATACAGTCTACGTAACACACTGGGAGTGGTCAATGGGTAAACAAGTTCTGGCAGCAGTGAAGGTATGTGAATACACAGGAATTATTTAGTACTTTACCCTGACTATGAGCAGGACCACACAAATACAGGCCTGTCACAAATATATATGTAGGGAATGATGACTCCAATTCATTACATTTAGTGGGATTCTGTGTGTTTTGCTGGGCTGCTGACCTACTGCAACAGTATTAAAATGCACTGGGGTGCATTTTTTAAATTACAGAGGAAACATGAGAGGAGCCTTTAAAAGGCTTTGCATATACAGCCAAGTCCACCCTTAGTGTCACTCTCCGAGTCCATGCTTCCGCTACAGTTGAGTCAAGCCCTGGGACTGGAGCAGACGTGTTCACTGACTGCTGTCCTATGGAAGTCATACAGCAGGTCTTAAAAGCTTGTCCGAGTTACTCTAATTTTGCATTGTCATGCAGTTTCATATCACTTCACATGGTCAGCAGCTGTTAGAGGCTTTGCTGAGCTCCATCATCATTTGTTAAAGACAGAGGGAGTCTGTAGTGGCTCACACAGGGTGGGACAGGAGAAAAGATGAGAGAGCTGCAGACAGGGGCTTCAAAGAAAGCGAATATGAGAGCTGGAGCTTGAGCTCCCTTATCTTGGCCAGCTCTGAAGTTGAAACTTGTGGAGTTTTCTTGGCCTTCCATCTAGGTCTGACCTATCCTCTGAGAGTATGTGGATATTTTTGGCTTTTTAGAATATACTGCACAGATCACAGATCAGAAAAATTACAGCTGGCAAAAACCTTACCTCATTTAGCTTGTCTGCCTGTCTGAAGTATCGTTCCCTAGAGTCTGTTTTTGTAGTATTCATAACACAGTCTAGAACTAGTGAAAAGGGGAAAGTTTGTCCAGAGAAGCCTGCCATTTAAGGGAAGGGGTTGATTTGGTGTTTTTTAGTTGTTGCTAATGTTTTACTTTGTCTGGATGAAACACACTAGAATTTAGACAGCTCTCCAGCACCTCTCTGTATACCTAGGTGCAAGAGAAGATATCTGTGGCTACTTATTTTTATGACAGCCTGTGTTTTAGACAGATCTGGAAGCAGCTGCTAACCACCATCTGAGCTGATTTTCATCTGAGGTGAGAATTAAAGACTACTGCATGACATGTGAATAATGCAACATAGTAGAGGCTGTAATTTAGTATTTGCACTGCAGTAGCACTTCCCAGTTCATCAAAATATACAGACACACATGAACAGTAAAACTATAGCAAACATGGCAACAGCAGTTCAGATAGCATAATGTAAAAAAAAACCCACAAAACCAAAACCTTTAAATGCCCGCAGATGCTTCTAGCTTGATTGCTTCTAGACCACTCAGGCACCGCAGGAATGCAGCAGCACTTCAGGTGGGCTCCCACAGTGCCTGCCCAGAAAGGGGGGGTTGTAGGTGGTAGAAATCCCTTAGGGAGCCTGATTGTGGTGGGTGCTTTCTCCCTGCTTTCCTCTACCGTGTAGAGTTTGCAGCCTCAGGCCTCTGGATCCTGCCTAGCAAATGGATGGGTTACAAAACAGCTCACTCTCGGTCTTATTGGGGCTGAAGAGGGGAGTGATTTATGCAACCACTGTCATGTCTTCAGAGAACTGTAGCAAACTTCCCTTTCACTAGGTCCAAACATAAAAAACCTGAAAAAAATAACATCTATATTTCTCTTGTTCAGAATCGTCATTCCAAAGGGTAACGTAACATTTTACAAATTGCATGAGCCCTGTTTTGTAGTTGTTTTTAACAGGTCTGACTTTGTTTCATTAACTGGCTTCTTCTGGCATAAATAACGCTTTCACCCATCAAATTTACCTGTTCTTAGCTGCCTTCAAAGAAACTCCAAACTGTGAGTAGCATTTAATACTTCTCTCTGTAACACATCTGGTATTGCTTAAGGTTATGCACAGTCTCTTAGCACAGGCATTTTCCTTTCTACAGTACAAAATGAAACATATTGATTATAATTTGTTTCCACTCCCTTTTATCTTTTTTTTACTCTAAACTTTGAAGAAAATATTCAAAAAGTATTTTTCTCTAGTATTTTCTTAGTTTCTGTAACAAACAAATTTATATGAAAAGTAACCTTGAATGAAGGCAAAAGGATAAGTTTCGTTGTGGTTTTGCCAAAAGCATGTTTTCCCTTATGAAAATCCTCTAATAATCTCAAAATATTGGATAGAGATCTTACAGTTAGGGCACAGAATAGAAATCCAAGCATCCCTCAGAGTCCTGCAGCATTATGAACCAATCTGATGTTGCTGTTGGGGTTATCAGATGATTTTGTGAAGCATGTGCATAGCTTTCAATAAGGTGGACTAAAGGCCCTGAATCAGGAAATCTTGTGTTACCAAAAAACGAGGGCAGCTGCATAATTCTGAGACCGTATAAAAACTTGATGAAGTCAGTGGGAAAGAGGGAAAGCGGGCCTGCAAGGGAAAACTAATGGGTGACAAACGTTCATTCTGTCCTATGACCCTCAATAACAATTAGAATCTGGAGTTGCTTTTCAGTTTTTCCCTGTTTTTCTTGGTTTTTATTTAAACTACAACAGATTTAAGGATCCAGTTAGCTTCTGTAACAGAGCTGGCATCCAGATGATTAAAAAGAAAAGAAAAAGAGTTTGCTTATTAAAGTACTGGTTTTATGTTACTTTCCATTTAGAATTAGTTGTTCTTAATATCTTTAGTCCTCTGGCATTGTAGGGGAAAAAATAGCAAGACTTTTCCAATGATAAGCCTCAGCCTAACCTGAGGGACCTGATAATGCTACCCAGCTCCCGTCAGGTGTCTGCAGCAGAGACCCATCTGACCCTGAAGTGCAATGTCATCCAGGCACCTATGGCCCCTTTTTCCCTTCTTTACCCCTCTCCTTAAGGTTTTCTAGCTCTGCACACTCTAGCCACATCCCCGGTCCAGAAGAAGAACGGGGCTAAAACTGTGGCATGTGCCATGCAGGGCACCTATTCCTGACACAGCCTGAAGGACTATTTTAAACTCTAATAAGTTAATGAAGACTTTGAACTGGGTTTTAAATTATTTTCTTCCATCACATTAGCTTTAAAAGAATTTCCCTAATGGTACACCTTTCTCACTCTTTCCACATATGGAAGAGCTTTCTTCCAGCCCACTGCCTACACTTTTCAATGGTATTCTCCAAACTTTTTTTCCATTTCTATTTCTTAATCTGTTTTCTATTTCTTGTTTCTTATTTCTCCCTTTCTGAAACAGCACTTCTCTTGCATCAGATTCACACCATGACCAGCTCTCCTTCCCCTCCTTGCTGCCACGTTTTGTTCTGTAAGCAGAATCCCAGCTGGACCTTGGGATTAGGAGAGGGAGAGAGTGACTGACACAGTCTTTCACACTGCGGATGGTGTTTCAATGTGCTTTGTGCAGTTCAGGCAGCAAATGAAGTAAGCAAAAGAAACAGTAAAATGCTACAAAAATGGGAACTGTGTCTTCTCAATTAATTCCTTTGCTTCTGTCTTCCTTAGTAAGTATGAGCCTTAATAAACTTACTAGGGAGTGGGGTTATTTGAGAACAGCTTTCCTGGCAAGGACAAATAACACTGTTGGGATGCAGCTATACTATTCCTTGGCCTCATGGCTGGTGATTTTCCATTTCTAATGACACATCCAAGTCTTGTCTCTTTTGATCGCCAGTTTGCTCTAATAGAGAGAACAGCAAACACTTTCAATGTGTGATTTTCATGGAGAGCAGCTTCTTAATGTTATTAAGTTTATCTGAAAAAGAAATATAAACAGTGAATAAGGCCCAAATGTCTTTCCAGACTATGCTCATGGAATGACAAGTAGAAGCATCCAGTACAGAGGGTGTTTGCCTTCCTTTCCACAGTGAAACTGCATTTCCTAAACATAATTTTCATGGATATAAGACATTTAAGCGCCACCAGCATTACTCTGTGGTTCATTGTATTTGCGGTAGCACAGGATGATGTATTTGGAAATATCTGCAGGGAACCAAGAATTATCAAGAGGATTTCACAGAGGAAAACAAATTATTTAAAGGAGCAGCTGAAATGTATTTCTGTTCTGAATGTCCCCTAGAGCCTGGCTAGTAGGGACATTCAGCCCATAAATATGGACTAAACCTTATTTTCATAATTGATTTGCAGTTCATCTTTAAGTGCTAAGGAGGCCAGGTGGTTCAGCAGAGACTGCAGCTTGATTCCTGTACAATAAAGAGTCTGTGCATGCTGCACTCAGGCAAGTTATACCATGGACAGTTGAGGCCGATAGGAATCCATGTAATAATTCTCACTCCATCATTTTCGAACATTAGTGACTTACAGGCCCTGATCTTAGTTCTGAATTTGCCTTCGTTTTCATTGATTTTGTGGTATATCTCATGCCCATTGCAGTAAATTACCGAGATCATAAATGATGACTCATGAAGCTGAGAGTGAAGTCAATGCCATTGGGGTGAAAGAAATTAATGGATGCAGTTGGACAATAACTTTGTGCTTTTCTGTCTCTGTTGTGTGAACCTTTTCATTGCATGTGGGCCTTGGGAAGACTGCGAATGTTATCACAAAAAACATCTCTATGGCTCAGAGTTCTGTTGCACCTCAGTAAATGTGCAGGGGACTGAAGAAAGGAGAGATACCGGGATTTTAGTCATTTTTTAAAACTTCTCTGTTTCTTAGGTAAAAACATGATGCTGGCCCAGTAACTGCAGAATTGCACTCCTTACAGGAGTAGGCCAGCAGAAATTGAGATGATATAGCATTATCTAAGGCAGTTATAAACTTCTAATAGTAATAATAAGGTTGCTCTATATTTAGAACATGTTTCCCCTTTGTCTTCTGGGGGGCAGGGAGAAGGAATCATTACTGTCATTATATTTATTGACAGTACTGCTGAAGCACTCTTCATACTGCCCGAATGCTTGGCATTATCTTTCCTTAGGGGGCTAAGTCAGTCACAGCAAACAATAGTGGATCCTTTGAGAAATACTTTCCATATTGCATAATACTCAACTTGGGAAAAACACTTCACTAACTTCAACCACAGTATGTTTTTTAAGGAGGAAAACGTAATCCAACTGGGGGTAAAGGAGCTTGCATGGACTTAGTATAATAAAGGGCTCTTTGATAGAATTAAACCCGTGTTATTTGTTGGCCATCCAAAGGCTGCCTGTTACCACAGACACCACAGAACAACATCATTAGTTATATGATCAGCAGCAATACAGATTGCATTGATTTGCAGTTTGGTGATTGTGAAGTAACTAAGTGTTTCGATGGCTGAGCGCTGCCCTGACACAGATAGAAGACTGACTGCTGGAGTCAGGGACTGCCAGCATGAATGTGACATGAATCTTTCATAATCCTCATCACATCAAAAGACCCTACCAGAAGTGATGCCCAGTTGCCTCCTGCCAATGGGACTGTCCCTGATCTAATGGGATATTGGGTTTTTAAGTATTGCAAGGTCAGTCATAAGGCTCTTAGTCATGGGTGTACCCAGCAGGGGCAACAAATGAAAGTAACTCGAAGGACAAAAAGATCTGACATTTAAGCAGAGAGACTATTTCTACTGAGCAGGAACAATATTTGAAAGAAGCAGATTGGGAACTGAAATAACACCATTCCTTGCTGCTTTCAGTATTTTGATGTTGCCACCATTGCAGCGGTCAACAGTGAAACAGCACCTCAATGGGAAAGTGCTTGCTCACACAGCGACCCGCTGATCAAGTACAATGCAAAGTGCAGCTCCTGGGATTGCCAGCATTTATAAACAATATAGAAGAAGCATGGTTATAGAAAACTTGCCAAATCTATAGGGCCTTTCAAATTCTCAAATAAGAAGCCTAAGAAATTTATGACTGTGTTGCTAGATGTGGAGGCCAAGTAAACTCACAATGTTGATCTTAGTTATGTTTAAATTTCTCCTGCCTTCTGGCACTTTGAGCCATGGTGGAAAGAAATCATTGACTCCTAGCAGCATTAAGCATTTAGAAACACAGGGGTACCATGGAAGAGCATTAAGAACATAAATTATGTCACACAAATGGTCCCAGAACTGGTGGTGGGTACGTTTCCTCTCAGACACTGCAGATCTGTAGTGACATGGGTGGGCACAGAAAACAAACAGCCCCTGAACAAAACAGGGAGCCAGCCCCTGGCTTACCAGCTTTCTGCATCAGGCTGCATCCATTTAAAGTACTGTTGCAAGCAAACAAATAAACAGAAAGCTTGAGCTTCCAAACCTTGTAGTTCCTTGCTGAAGACATGCATGTCTTTGTTAGATGATTGGTATTCAAAGGCATTCTTTGTTTATCTGTATATACAATTCCATATTAAATGTGGTTAAGTTTGGGATGGAATACAGTATGTGGGCTTTCTCTTCCTGTGCTTTTAATTGCTCTGCAAGTTCCACATTTAAAAAAGAATCTAGCCAGCTTGGCACCCTGTTAGGGATCAGAGCTTACTGAGTGCTCGCAGAGCCCCCGGAGCAGGGCAGCAGAGCAGCGAGGGTGCAATCGCCCTCTCCGAGGCAGCATGGGCTGGATGAAACCTCTCAGAGCAGAATGGAAGTCATCTGTCTCCCCTGGAAAGGTTTTGGTTAGAGAAGCTTATTTTTCATTCCTTTACAGAGCATTTAATTTTAAACGTAGGGTAAAGACTGTCAAAAAGTCCCAAGTACTACTGTGTGTAAGAACAGCAGCCACATGATCTATCATGTGGAAGATTACCTTGATTTAATGCAAGGCAAAATGCAGTATGTTTAACCCAGAGACAAATGAAGCACTTATCTGAAAAGTAATTTTAATGAAAAAATTATGTGTGATATATACATATTCTTCTGGTGAAGCTTATTAAAGTTAGTAAGATTTCCTGGTAGAAAGTTTCCTTCTTGTTTTTGTGAACAGTCAACTTTATCACCTTCTTCCCTTCTATTTCCATTTTCTTTTCACTTATGAAAAGTCTGGATCTTTTGGAGAAGAAAGACTTAATAAAGATTAGGGAGAGAGAGAATGAGAATGAATGCCTGCCTAGGTACCTGTACATACATAGTGAAAAGAGTTTGTATTTGTCATCCATGAGTTACATAGATCAGCAAGACTGTACACTACAGGAGACACTTATTAAGAAAAATGAGTTAGACAAAACCAGTATAAAAATCATCATAGGTTTTGATTGCTTAAATCTGGCCTAGATCTTCAGTGAAGTGTGATTAATTTACTTGTGCTTCAAAGCTATCTCTTAAAATCATTATAAATCATACTACATTTCCAAGAATGAAAGTAGTGAAAACATATATTTCCATGCAATCGGGATTTTTTCCTGTTGCTTTTGTTTTCTTTCATTTATTTTCTTTTTTATGTCCCCACAAAAGAAGATAGTTTAGCTTGAAAAGGCATGCTTATCTTTCCTTGTTACAAACTCTTGTTCTTGTACTACACACAAGACCTCAGTAACAAAATCTTATGCAAGAAAAATGCTCTTTACTCTCTGACCAAAATTTCATGTGATTCTCTCCTGAAAAGACTCATTGCTGAAGTTTTATTTTTTAATGAAATGACATCTAATGTTTTTCTTTGTTTTAGTAGAGTATGCTAAAAATCTGCAGTAGCATGGATTGTTATTATTAGTTTATCCCATTTCTGAGAACCAGTTTATTAAAATCCATTATTATGGTTAGGCAGAATCACAGATACATTTTATTTGATATCAATATTGAATAATCTTTCTGAAAGTTCTCTGCATGTGCCCTCTGAACAAGAATATGATGCCTGCAAAAATAGGCCAGCGAGGAACGAAAAGGGTTTGGTGAGGCTGTGTTTATTGTTCAATAAATCACAGTCACTATAAGTGACCTGCTGACTTCAAGTTCTTTAGGTCAAGGAACCCTTTGCTATTCCGCAACTTCACCTTTTTGCTGAGCCTCTTAATCAAAAGTGTAAAGCCCGAAAGAACATCAAACAATCAAGAGCTGGATGATTGGATTGGTTATTTTAAATGACTACAGCTATGGTTGTGACAGATTTGGGGATAGATTGCATCGTCTCAGCCTCACTAAGTAGGTTGAATAGGTTGAACATTTTGTGAAAAACAGCACACACACACACACAAAAATATAAATTCAAATGAAGCCATCACTCCAAGGTACTTGACAGACAATTAATTTACTGCATGTGTAAAAGCTGCAGGGATTAAAAAAATTTTCCAGTATAGTGAAAGCTCTGCTTTGCCCTAACAGAAATGAATGATAATTTTTAATGGCTTTACTATATTAACATATATTTGCTGTGCTATTTTATTAAGGTTTTTATCTTAATTCAACCTGGTAATTTGTATTGGGTATTCAAAAAGCGAGTGGACAGGGTACTCCAGGGCATGGTTTAGGGGGCATGGTTAATGGTTGGACTTCATGATCTTGAAGGTCTTTTCCAACCTAAATGATTCTATGATTCTATGATTTTACCTGGGCTGTTAATGGCACATTCAAAGGTGAGTGGGATACAAACCAAATTATGGCACAAAGAAGTAAAGATTAACCATATGTAAACAGTGATGAAGATTCCCTTTCTCTTCTGCAAGTTCTGAAATGTGTGGTTTCAATGATGGTAAACATCACAACAGAAAGCAAGAATTAGGCAGATAAAACCAAAACCAACATCTGGGTCATTACCATGGGGTTGCAACTTTGTTTTAGTTAATGAGCTAATAATAGAAGGGAGGTTATGCTGTCCTTTACTGGGATGGAAGCAGATCTGGGAAGTTTTACATCTGAAGGCAGTCTGGAAGCATACTGAAGCAGCTATGAGTCTGCCATGGGATTTTGTGGGCAAAGAGCCCTTGTGCTTAGGCTGCTGACAGAAATGGAGCTAGCCAGCAACCTTATACAACACAGGAAAATCCTAAACCAGAAAGGTACTGGCAAACCAAAGAGAGGGAAGAGAAAAGCTACACATGGCTTAAAATTTTTCCACAATCATCTACAGTATGACTTGTTAATACATATGATAAACTGCACAATGCAGTAGCTTCATTAGGCCTTGACTTGGGGAGAATTAAGACCATATGACCATGCAAGACTGAAAGAGATGGATGATATTTGCAGCCACAGTAAAAAGTAAAACAATAATTTAAAAATCAACAATGTTACTAAGAAAATTACACAGAAGAACCAAGCACTAGACACTATGGAGAGCTATGATTTGTAGCATACAAATGGTCATAATTTTTTGTTTTAGTAATTAGACCTAGACAGGAAGCATCTCTCAAAATACTTTTTTGATGGAAAGGAGCTCTTGAGGAAGAGGAATTGGGCACAAAGCAGCCCATTTTATGGGACTTTTAAAACTATTTTTTTTTCCTAAAATTTATGAAAGAAATATCTGTTGGGGTTTGTTGGGTTTTTTTTTTCCCCCACTTCAAGCAAGCCCTCTACTTTACTAGAGAATAAAGTCTGGGAGGGAAAAATGAAAAACAGTCTGAACAATCTTTATTGAAAATGTTCACTTGGAAGAAGATCTTTCTCTAGGAGCTCTACTATTAGCACAGAGCAAAGAAAAACTAGTAAGATGGAAGGCAGATACAATATGATTCTAAATTTCCTTCAGAGCTTAAATTTCCCAGATCTGCTTACCTCCCATTAAAGAACAGTGCAGCCTCCTTTCTATCATTAGCTTATTAAATAAAAACAAGTTAAACAACCCAATGGTAATGAATCAGATATACTGTTTTCAGTTGTATCTGCTTCCCTATTCATGGAACATATATCTTCATCACATAAGCAATTTCAAAAACTGAGATGGGAGTTACATGGTGTTCTTATCACTGACTGATCAGACACTACTGCAGCATTTCATTGTGCAGAACTACAGTGTAGTATTAAAGCAATATATTATCCCCATTCTTGAAGATCTTGTGTGTAAGCAGAAGAAATTGGCTTTTACGTTTTAAGGAAAAAAAAGAGAAAGTGAAGAAAGACTCAGACAAACATACAGACATTACAAATATGGCCCAGTGCATGCATTTAATTGTGCTCCTTTTTTACTCTATATAAAGTATTTTCTATATGAAAATTTTAATTTGCCGGCTACCTAATCAACTTTTATGCCATGGGAAAAACCAGAAAACAATTTCCCTGATAAAAGGCTAATGAAAAAAAATGCTAAATAGCTTCCAGAAGAATATTTGATCACCAGTAGTGTGTGTGCTGTAGGCCAAAATGTTCTTGGCTTCCTAAAAAAAAAAAATTCCAGGTTGAAGGCTCTGCATGACTATTATAGTTTGACTCATTCTATTGAGGTTGAGATTACAGAAAAAAATTTATTTCTGTGACTTCTTGTGCCAATATAAACAAATACAAGTTCTTTCCTTAGTCATTTGCAAGCTTATTTGGAGAAACTCTAGAGATGAGGAGAATGATTGAATGCAGTAATGTCATAAGGGAAGAGAAAAATAGAAGTATAATACATGGAAATGATGAGAGCCAAGATGGGAAGGGGAGAAGACTAAAGATTGGAAAAAGTTTAGATCCATGAGGAAGTACTGGTAAGACTCATCTGCTGTGGTTGGTGGAGAAGATGACATTTGGGAGAAAGCTAGAGTGATCCAGCTATGGCCTGGGATTCACTAATATGGCTTTCCAAGACTGTGGGTGTCTCTAGAGTTATGTTATCTGTAATAAAAATAAAAACTGGAAAAAAATTTAAGGTTTCTCGATGTAGTCTTCAAAGGTGAAACCTACTGAGTTGAGTGCAAAGATTTTGATTCCTTTTATGATAGACTGTAAGTTCCTCTTCCCTCCCCATGTCCTTGGACTAATTCCAGTCATGTTTGGATACCTAGGTCTTCTACAGGACTATTTTGTTGATGGCTTTACTTACCTGGAAACCACCTGTGGCTGTGTCCAGCTATCTGTGGTCTTCTTAGTTGGTTTTATGTCTATGCAAAGGATTCAGATTTAGAGCAAAGAAGCTACATATGGCTATCTCTTGACTAGCTTGTCAGGGATCTACCTCAGGATGGCCACCAGGAAGTACTAAAGAGAAAGACAAAACCCCCATCCAATGCACTAGCTTGTACAGATCATATTCTTAGGCACCTAATTACTGTTGTACATTGGTTGGTGTATATTTCTATTTCACCAGACAACTGGGTATGTTAAGCATGCTGCATTATCAGTCTAGCCCAAAAGTCTATCAGATCCCCCACAACCGTGGAAGATGAGATTGACGAAGTTTGCTGTCAAAATGTTTTGCTGACTGTCCTTTAGCATGTAGCAAAAGAAGTGAGTCTGAGGCTGGGAGAATCGACATTCAATACATGGAGGTTAGAGTGCAGCTCCGACATCTGTGTGTCATCAGTTCAAGTATAGCTTGGGTTTGTGGTGTTAAGAAGTCACTGCACTTGTATTAACTGGCAGATGTTCAGTGGTGCCAAGGAAGATACCCAAGTAGTGTGCATTGACTTGGATGCTGCTGATCTCTGTATATTTGTTTGGGAGCAAGTGTTCACTTTATTTTGATAAAAAGAACCCAACAACCAAACAACAAAATTGATGCTGTCTTGCTCTGCTGGTCTGTTGTACTCATACTGGATTGATTCTTCCCCAGATCTCAGTGAAAGCATAAAGGGACAAAAGTAAGAATGCAGCAAACTCCTAGCCCTCAGCCCAGCTAAAAAAGCTCAGTAAATGAATTAAAAGAAAAATATTAGCAGACCCGAGCCTCACCCCTTCTAAATCTTGCACCAAAAGAGTTGCAAGAAGGTGGACCCCAGGACTCTTTCGTATCTTAGATTGGGCCATCAGCCAAAGGACTGCTCCACCCACCACCCCCTTTAGACATTTGTGTCTCATTAGCTCATGACAGATTATGTGGGTTTGGCGATACAATCTCATACAGCGTGACTCAGTACAATTTCTTGTTATAAAGAATCTTCCTTGGATATATAGAAGCTTGCCTCAAATGATTGACTATCCCTGCTACTTGCAAACCAGCAGGCAGTCTGCTAGCCAATTTACCTGAGTATTTTCTCAAGTACAGTAGTTTTGCACAATTATTCTACCATGGTGGTTCTGGTGCTTATGTAAAAGGTCATATAACATGAAAAATGACAGAAACTGACATATTTTTCTCATACTCAAGTGGTATTTTTTCACGTGGAACAAGGGGTGACTTAGTGAACTAATCACTGCTCTTTGACATATACAATGGCAGCGAAATAATGTTAAAAAAGGCACTGAAGGTCCCTTGCAGTGGAGCATGGTTAGTGCTTTTAGCTTTGGTTTTAGAATTATTTTTAAAAAATAAGCTCAGACATCACATCAACTGGAGTTTTGAAATTCTGTCTTAGTCCACTAGATGGTGATCCTTGTAAATCAGGATTCAGGTAACTAAACAAGACTCAGGCCGTCAACCATAAAAAACCCACACTCTAGTATGCAGAACAGAAAAACTTCATTACAATATGACATGATTTGCATCATAAATGTATAAAACCAAAAAACAGATCATGGTTGAGAAATTGCTTGAGCTTATGTCTGCTCTGTGCCCTCAGCGTTACATCAATGGGAGTATTGAGACCCAGTTACCAAGAAAACTGAACTTGTTCTATCTTCCCACTGCAAATCAGTTTGCAACATCCAAGCTGCAAACCTCTTTTGGAACCTCATAATGAAAACTGCAGCAAGGCACTGTGATTATTTGAGGCTGCCTTCAATGCACATGCATTTAAGCATATTTGGTTTTCTGCATAGCATACACAAAATTCCATACATATTCTTAACATAAAACAAAGGCTTAGGATGCAGTAATAGAAATGTTTTATTAATCAAATATATTTACATTTCTTCATCTGCTTTTTAAATGTGTGCCTGTTATTTTCATTTAAACACAATGTAACCTTTACAGTTGATATCACAAGAATACAGCTACATGCATGACTTAATTGGTCCTTTGCAGTAAAAAAGATGCAATTTTATGAAGGTTAAAAAATGCAAGCAAGCTGTTTACCTTTCTAATTACAGTGTCATTATTATTTTTATTACAACAGAGGACCCCTTCAGCATACTCTACATCTATTGGGTGGATTTATGCAATTTTTCAAATTGGCTTGATGTCAAAACTTCCAAAATCTAGACAAAATATTAAAAAAAGACTTCATGCAGTCCCAGTATATTTTATTTTCTGGAATCTTATCCACAGAAAGGACTTGGATGGAATAGAAGAGTGCTCTAATTGCAATTTAAAAAAAAAAATCATAGCAATGAGGACTTACTTTTGGACTTTCACCTATTTATTTGTCTGAAATCACATCATTTTGTCAGTTATAAGACAGCATCACATAACATAATGGCACCATACAAATAATAAATAGTAATTAAAAGGAGAGATGATGTTACCAGAAGGAAAGATATACACATCATTGCTTGTAAGTTTCTAGTATGTAATGTGCTGTAATTATTACATTATTCCCAACTCAGCTTTCTTTCATGGGAAGACAATCAAATTGTATTAAAAAAGATCATATTGGGGTCTATAACTGCAGGTTCGTAAAGGACCTAATGACTTTCTGAAAGGAATAACTCTATGAACGTATAAAATCTAATTCCACACTGAAAAAAAATCAGAACTAGGCACAATTTTTAAACATGACTTCCAACCTTTTCAGGGTTAGAAAAAAAATTTAAAAACCAAGCTTGTATTTATTTACCAGAGTACAAAACAGAGATGCCAAGTGCTTCAGAAATTCAGAAATGGCAGGCACATAATCACTACATTTAAAGATAATTGTACTACTTACTGCTTCAGTTTACTGTGTGCAAACACATACTGTATTCATAATAGACCTAAATGTATGGTTGTTCTGTCAATACATGAACAGAAACTCAGCATTTGGGATTTGCAGGCAGGAACTAGATTTTGTTTAGTCCAAACCTAAGATGTATTTTAGCTTGTCCATGTTAGTTTTACATTTGCTGTATTGTAACAGAATGCCAATTGTACTTGAGAAAAACCCACTGTGAAATCGTGGGTTTTCACTGAATTGTTTTTGTATGCCGCCAAATCAGTTGTGAAAGTGCCATGTATAAAATAACACAATAACTGAAATTGTGCTTAGGCATCTGACACAACATAGTGATTTACACAGGAAAGACTTATTTGGAAGAAAAAAAGTAAATTCTGCGGAAATCCTACTCTGGTGCATTTTTTTTTTTAATCCAGTAAAATCTTGAAATAATTGATCTTTATTTCATGCCCATTCAGGAGAATATTTAGACACATGTTTAATTAAAACATATGAGTAAGCCTATCTATATTCAGTAGGGAACTTGCAATACCTGTAGCACATACTTACATTCTATTTGCATTATAGGATTCAAATATAAATCCCTTTCTGCAAGAGGCTGAGTGCTCTGCACTACCAATAACCACACCCCTGAACAGGAGAGCACAGTTAGATAATGCAACAGCACAAGTCAGTGATCTAACAGATAGCTCATATTTGCTTGTCGGAACATGACATATCTCTTTTCCCACTTACTCTATTTATAAATTTCTGCTTTTTTTTTTTTTTTTCCTTTGGTGAGACTATCTATTTGTTTGCAGAAGTGATCTACAGCTGCTGCTCAAATGTTAACTAAAAGCTGGTGCCCCACCAAGATGTTACTTCACATTAAGCCTTTTAAATAAGGGAAAGTGTGAACTACCAGGCATGAGGGTCTGAAAGGTTTGGGATTAGATTTTGGTTTTTTCTGTTTGATTAGCCTTGCTAGGAACAAACCAATGTTCAAATAGTCACCTTTAAGTTATAATTCTTCCTACCCAGCTTCCCATGCTTCTTTGAACCTAAAAAAAACACAAACAAACAAACAAACACATTTATATAGTAGCTAAGAACCTCTCATAGTTTGGAGAATAAAATCAGGCAAGTGACGACAGAATTGCCCGCTCCCCATATCTCTGCACTGACAAACAGAGCTGAAAAACTCACAGGGCCAAAGCCTCTTTATGAGATAATCTGGTACTTGCTAGAACAATGATAAAAAAAATCTTCTTTTTCCACAATGTTTTACATTTTTAATGGCCAAACACAAACACAGTAACTCCTGAAGGAATTCCCTGCAAAGCTTTGGAAACTCCAGATTCTGCAGTGTAATTCTGCAACATAATAAATGAACATCCTGAAGTAAGGATGTCTTAGCTTTTAAATTCCTTTAATATGTATTTGAGTTTTATTGTATGCTCTTTTTCTGCTTGAGCTCTGCAGAATTCATAAATGGTCTGAACCTATTATTAAATTTGTAGCTGATTCTGTCTAGCCCTTTACAGAATTGGATAGATAATTCTCTACATATTTAAAATCATCCCCATAAATGTTTTTAAAATATTTAATATAATCAACTGAGCCCTTATGAGCTACCCAGCACTTCAGTTTTGGTGCAAAACTGAATGAATCTGTTTTAATCCCCATAATCTCCACAAATTTATTTTGCAGTTTTACCTTATGATATAGCATGACCTCAGAACTGTTTAGGTTTTGCTTCTTGCTGTTGGTGGGGGGTTTTTTGTTTGTTTTTTTGGTGTGTTGTGGGTTTTTTTTTGTTTTGGGGTTTTTTTGGTTTTTTTTTTGTTTTTTACATTTTTATCAAACTACAGCTCTAGCACTGAGACAATCAATATATAAACAGACACTGCTGGTCTCTAAAAGTGAAACCCATTCCTTGATTAGACAAAATCATGAAATCTGAAATACATCAAGGATAAAAGCTTGAAAAAAGCCAATATGGAAATTGTTAAATTGAACTAATGTAATGACATCTGACCTTTTTACATTGATGTTGGGAATATTTTGGCTTCCTTTCATTCATGACTGTACCAGGCAAATTTCCATGAAGTGAACACTGTGAAGCCTCCAAGCCATTTACAAAGTATCTGAGCTCAGATTTAGCTTTTGTTTTGAAGCTCAGCCCAAGTATGTTGAAAGTTTTATCTAATACAGGAGCATTTTCAATTTGATCCAAACCAAGAGAGTAAAAATATCAATGGACTACAGCTTGGATTTCTGATCAGTTTTCCTAGAAATCAGCAAGCCATTAAATCAATCACCCAAACTAAAAAACATTATCTTGGTTTTTTGCTCCTCATAATATGATTTACACGTAGACTAAAATCTTAAAAGTTTAAAATACTTTCTACTGCCTCTGTCTTTCATAGCTATTAGACTGAATTTGAGAGCTCTAAACTAATGTTTAACATAGTTTTCCTACTGGCTTCTTTATATAATGTATATTTGCAGATATACAACATTACTTTTTTTTCCCTTTTTTTTTTCTTTTTTTTTTCCAGAATACCTATGCCAACACAATTCTGTTGAATGAAACTACTTGCATGAAAAAGTGCACACAGTGTGAGGCATGAGACTATGGAAATGAAATGCCCTTTGGTCTGAGGAGGCTGACACTGACCCAGATATAGCTCTTGATCACTTCCCATCCCACACAGCAATTTCTATTACAGCCATGTCAAGATCAACTTAGCCCAGCCCAACCAAATGTACGGATTACATCTGGGTTCTTTGAGTCATGCTACAAAAAAAGGTGCAACAATAAACAAGTCCATGTGCATTCTCAGTCATAACTATGGGCAGAAGAACCCTTGAGATTCCTCACTTTGGCATTAAATAACTATTATAAAGGCTTTTAGAATTAAAGCAATACATGGCGGGACTTGAAATGTTAACAGTCCCAAGTAACTTGTCAATTGAAATAAGACTCATCCCTAGTCATAAATAAATAATCTCTTTCCTGGTCTCACTTCCACGCCAGGATCAATATCTCTTAACATCTTACTTATTTTATTACTGCTTTTGGTTTTCTGGGACTGATTGAAAGTTGCTCAGAGGAAATCTTTGGTTTTGCTTAAGTGTCCGTGACATTTAATCATGACTTTCCTTGCAGTTTAATTCCAACCAGTCAATCAGTTAATCCACTTCAATTGATTCTGTGCTCTCTGTTATTGGCTTGCACTCATTGGGCATCCTCTGGTGTCGACTCAGCTGGGTGGCTTGTGTGAAGCTCCTTTCACACCTCTCGCACCTGGTGAAGGCAAGAGAGAAAATTGAGACCAGGGAGCTGCTGGGGGGGGGGGGGGGGGGGAGCTGGTGATGGGCTTTGCCTCATCCTGCCTAATCAGAACAGACACTCAAAAGTGGCTTCGGATTTTACTGGCTCAAGAGGTTTAATTGGTGGCTACTTCCAAGGCCTTGATGCCTATGATGGGACAAGGCCTGTCTGATTCAGAACAGAGGAATCTGTCAATAGACAGGGGGAAGGTGATTTCTCCAGAGAGGCCTGTCCTGCTGTAGCTCTGATCACTGTCAGTTCAAATAGATAAAGAACAAAAAGAGATTTTTAGGAGTGAGCCATCAAAGCAGCAGCTTGTCTGCAGTTTTCTGCTCTGTAACCCCTAGGAGAAATTGATGACAAATAGAATTTCACCTTCTGCTAATTTAAAATCTACAGTTGCCTACTGGAGGAAGAGAAATCACAAAGCAATAATCATTCAGTGCTAGAACAAGAGAAAACTCTTTGTTTATCTGATTTGACTATGCAGTGTGGTTCATTTTAAATAGGCACATAGAGTTAGTGGTTAATTGTCTGAAAACATCCACACCATTTGAGAAATCTGTGGGTTGAGCAAGAACTCATAACAGCCACCAGTGTTTGCTTCACTGTCTTTTATGTTGTCTCTCTTTCTACCCTGTCCTCTCTTTAAAGAACCATAATCTGCAACAAAAAGAACATGTGAACAAATGAACAAAGCCATTGCATTTCGGAGGGGATAGGATGGCGGTCATTGCTAGCTTGGAATGAATCCCCTATCCCTGTTCTGAAAGAGAATATATTGTATTTAACTTCCCAAATACTGCCCTCTTAATTTCAATTCTGAACATTAGATAGGGGTGTTTGATGAGTCGCAAATACAGATGCAGCAGATTCTTCTTGTATGGCGCTCGCTCCAAAAGCCACCTTTGATTTAATGGTGCTGTGTGATGTTTTATCTTCAAAGAAGATTATCATAAAAGCATCACTACGATGAATTCTTCACCTTCAAAGGAGAAGTGAGGAAAACAAAAGGCTCAGCTAATTCATATTCATCTTTCTTTCTTCACTGATGTGAATGATAGAAAGTGAACTGTCACTGATCTAGCTGCTTACAAAAAAAAGAAAAAGAGAAAAGAAAAATATTTACACATATGCATAACTGTGGAATGTTCTTCACATTAGGAATTTTTAGTAAGAAAGCTCTGTTTCAGGAACATTTAGCACAGACATTACAGAGTCATTCATCCAAGCTACAGTACCAATCTAAAATGTCAACAGTTTTAAGTTGTGTTTCTTTGATTGTCTTTCATGGAATATTTTTAGCAGCCTGTTCCACTGTTAAAAACTGCACTGTGATCTTGACAAATGTAAAATGTCAGCTTTAATGTATCAGACCTATCAGCTCAATGAAAATAACTCAGAAGTATTGATTACTTAATGATTTTTGGGCTATTCATTAACGTCTATGTGCAGATCATCCACTCTCCAGAGCTCCTGAAGTGCTGATGACACATTAGTGTACTGCTGATTGTTTATTAGAAAACTGATTAGTTACTGGATTAGTGTGTCAAAATATACTACCTTTCATTGCCTGACAAACTTGCAAATTATTGTATTATTTTTATATACATATATATATATCTATCTCAGAGGCATTAGAATCAATTTTAAGGCTGGGGGGTTAACTTACTCTGTATGAGATATTGCCATCTACTTGAACTTGATAGTTTTGTTATTTTGATGTCCACAAAGACAAGCGCTTTGCTTGCTGAGCAATAGGAGGTTTGGATCCTTGCCTAACCAAGCTGTAAGTGGTACAGTTGCAAAATAACCTACAAAATCAGGTGTGGCAAGACCTGATTTCTAAGTGCCTGGCCAAATAAATGAAATATACTATATCAGGATGCCTAGGGGCCATAAGTGAATCAGAGAAAGACTATAAGGTGATCAAAAGACAGAGTTACTCATTAAAACCACTGGCCATGAAGCTGTGGCAGGCCTCCTTACCCTTTCTGGAGCTTGCCTGGGAGGCTAGAGCTGGGCACCGCATTGACAGCTCCTTGCATTGCTCTTGAAAGCACAGAGCAAGGCTCACTGTATTTCTTTAATATGTGAGTTCCCATCCTTTATCCACAAGCTGCTTCTGCCGTGAGAGTGCTCTAACTTCCCAGCTACAGGCTGTTCAGGGATGCTTTCATACAGACACAGGAAAGACGGATGCTAAAGACAGACCAGAACAGAATAAATCTCTTGCTACCCTTTGGGCAGGAGGGATGTGAGTGCCAAGCATTGCTGTTTGTCAGGCAGTCCTGTCTGCACTATACAGCCCTTGGGCAAAAGTCAGAATAAAGTCTTTGGCAAGGTACCTAATTCCCCTACCTTTCTCATGTAGCCGGGTAACCTTCAGATAGTACCCAAGCTGCCTGGTATTTTCTAGGCACTTGCAGAGGGTGTGGATGGTGTTTTCAGAACTATAGTTTTGGATATATAAGTACCTGGCTTACAGGCAGAGACCTGTTTTAGGCCCCTGACTCATCTTTTCAATCTGGTCCAGAGAAGTTGTTGCCAGATACAAACTGATAGGAAAGGTGAAGATAATAGTGTCACAGCAGCCAGCATAATTATCTCAGGGTAGGCAGGAATGGGAGGAAAAGCAGGAATATTTTTCTTTTGAATTATGATGTACTCTTTCCCTCTGTCAACCATCCTTTCCCAGCCTGTTATAGCAGAATAACCACTGCACTGACCTGCGTCTGTGAGACTGGTGAGCATGTGTGTGCATGTTTTTGTGTGTATGTTTCTATACTACAAGCCACACATGTTTAATGTTGTGTCGGAAGGTTGAATAGGAGCCAAAACAGTCAGAAAGGAAAAAAAGTCCCCCTCTCATGCAACCACTCACAAAGTAACCATGGGGCTGAGCCCAAGCTTGGCTATTAGACATACACCAAATTTTTGGTTAAGCTTCAAATGTAGATACAAGTATTGGCAATTACGACACCTATTAACTGAGAGACCATTTAATTTCCACCTAAGCCATCTGATGGCATTTGAGAGTAATTTAAACAGCCCCAACACAGTGTAGATCTGAAGAAGCAATTCAGAAGTCCTCACACAATTAGATGCCATCAGTGAAAACTGGATCCATATTATCTTTATTTACAATGTGTGTGCGCCTTCATTTTAATTGTAAGGATCAAGGTTGTACTACAACATTCAACCTCATCAAGCACAAGACTTCATTCTACCACAAGGTTTCCCTATGTGATTTGCTTGGGTGGGGGTGGTAAACAAAACAGTTCTTAAATTCACAAACAACATGAACATCAATGGGTTTGGATATTTCTAAGGTACTGGGTTTTCTGAGTTTGGTTAGATAGCCCTCATTGTCACTGGTCTGCTTATTTGCTTCACAGTGCTTTCAAAACATTGACATTGAGGATTATAGACAGGATTGGTTTAATTCCCAAGTTTATGTCAACCTCTGTGAAAGACCTTGGGTGAAGAAAATGCTGACGGTGTACTTTAGGAAAAAAAATCTTCATCTGATATTTTCAAAATAAACATTTTAACATTTCATTCAAGAAATACATTTAACACTAGATTTTTAAGCTCATTTGAAAGGATTGAACCCTTACCCCTCCCCCAAAACAGGACAAATGAGATGTCACTGCAGGTATAACGTCTATATTCAACCTAAAATGAATGTTCCCCAGTTTTGCATTTCAGTAAGAAACAATGAAAAACACCTGGGTTATTCCAGTTTGAAAGAATCTTTCCTCTAAATCATTTTAGTTGATGCCTGAATATTAGATGTTTGTATAACAAGGCAAGTCCTTTAATTATTCTCTAATTTTGCTGAAATGGAAAATACTGGGGGGGGGGAGAATTTAAGAAAATGGGGTTGGCCAATAATTTTCCTTTTTCTCCTACCTTTTAACTTACTTAAGAGCTTTGTTCCCAGACATAGCAGCCATAGCGGAGACTTCAGTTAGATAAGAATACACAAAAACTTTACACTGGTGAGGCTGACTTGATAGCTTGTGATGACATGAAAAGAAATCCCTTCTAACTGGACCTGCAGTCCAGGCAATGCAGCTAAAGCTTTGACTACAGATAACCTCACTTAGCATTGTTATCTGTAACGAAAAGCAAATAGAAAAGTCTTCCACCATACATCCAAAGTTACCTAGGACCTACAAAGAAAGCGCCTTCTCACAGGAAAAGCTTTTTAACCAATCACAAACTCCCTCTTAAATAACAATTAACTTGAAATATTTTAAAACCATCATTTTTAAAATCAGCTTCTGAAAATAATATACATGCAAACATACACTTGGTGTTTGACATTGCCTGCTTAATCTGTGCACACCGTAATCTGTCCAAATACCACTTACTAACAACTGCCTTACTGCATTAGAAACACTGAGATTGCATTCACAGTAGATGCAACTGCCCATTTTCACCTATGGAATTGAACTTAGTAATACCTTTAAAATGATGCCTGTTATTTTAAAAATAACTTAGCTAGAGTTTAAGTAATTTAGCACTATCCATGCATGGTCATTCTTGCTAATTGTAAAAATATTATTCAACAGAAGTATGTGCATTACCACAAATACAGACTCTTTTGAGGTACAGAAACCCTATCTCAACAGGCTTTTCCATTTTGCACTTTTTTTGGTAAGCGTACACTCAAAATCCCTTTGTAAATAAACATTTAAATCCTGAATTGCATGATCAAGAGACAGAAATCTTGTTTGTCCCATTTATGGTTCTTGTTTACTACAATTTGTTGAGGGTTTTTCCTAAGCTTACTTAATACCAAGTCTTGGACCCCTCCTTTTCAAAGGAGGATCTAAATGATGATGAGACATCAGGATGAGCTGCAGCTACCTCTTTTTCCTCCAGCAGAGAGGATGGATCAATTTCTGGGTAAGTTTTCAGCCCCTCCTCTCTCAAATTCAAGCAGTCCCGCATGGGAGGCGAATCTGCCCTTTTGAACAGCTTGCAGGATCAGGACGTATATGTCCCCTTATCTGACTGGCAGGGATGGGAAGATCTGCAGCTCCAGTTTTAGCTTCATGTGAAATTATTAGTCAGCTTACTGCAAATACTTCAACAAGTCTTCCAAAGACAAATTCATACTACTGTTTCTTGAGTTTAAGGAAGAAACTAAATAAAAATCTTACAGGAATGAAATTATGCCATACATCATAAAGAAGCAGTACAAAGCATCCACGTTTTTTGTTGCTCTGCCCTGCAGCTTTAAGAATGGGTAGATACATCCTGGAATACTTAAATACTTCAGCATAAGCAGGGCAAAACAAACAAACAAGTCCCAGACCACCGGTTAATTGTAGTACATACATTAAGCCCTTTCACAAATGAAATTGTGCTGTAGTCAAGACCATTTTGGAAAAAGGGAAAAAAAATACTAAACCAAAGGCGAAAAATAATGACTCTAAATGGGGCAAAATAGCAGATCTATTGGAAACATGACAAAAACAGGATGTTAAGGAAAAAATTTAAGTGGAGTCAACAAGGTTACACATAAGTAACACCTTAACATTAAAAGAAATCTATTTTCCATTTTGACCCGGAAACCTCTTCCATTAATTACTAAAATCTATTTACACAGCAACTAGATAAAATCAATCTGATTGCTCACACTGGTTTTGGCTCACTTTCTATGGGCTCTGAGCATTCAACAGACTGGCTCTAGAGAAGTCGACTTTTAGCTGCTCTGAGTTTCCGTGTTTGGCCACCTACAACACTATCCTAGCCATGATTTCTGGTATGCAAGCTCTTCTGTACTGGATATGCAGCATTTGGTTCCTGGCTCTGTCCCCTTGCCCCCAGCAGAGACATGTATGGAGGCCATGCTTCCTTTCAACCATATATGGAGGCAAAGCATCGCTACTGGTATCTCTACTGAGCTTGTTATGAGGGGTTCTGACAGGCCCCATGACTGAGCTCTCTTACATTAAACAGACCAAGAGCACAGTATGGCCAAAGTAGAAAAGAAAGACAAACAGAAAAGTAGAGGGAGGACAGACAGTCGTTGGAGAACTGGGAGAGACACACACCTTCTTCTACACTTATTCCCATTCATCCTAGGAGCATCAGATAGCTTCCAAAAGAAGTGACAGCAATACATTATACACCACATTGATATTAATACATTATTTTTCTTCCAAAGTGGGACTGTTCCACGTACAAGATCAGTAAAATTTGTACCTGTCAGTTCAGCAAAGATACAGACACAAATATGGAAGATTTGTATTCTGTCTTGGAGAACACCTCCTGTTAGGTTGGCAGAGTCTTGCACAACAGAGGGTAAAATCTACCCGGATCAGCTGTGCTATGACTGGAGGTGAGCATAGAAGAAAAATTTCTGAGACTCAGGTGTGTGCTTGGCTTTAATTTCAGTAAACAGAAACTGCAGAAATAAGCAGAGTCTGTTTAATTAAAAACCATCTCAACCAGGTGACTTCTTTTTTTTTCTTATATCTTGGACAGCTGAACTCTATCAATTTATTATCATGATCTTACCAAACTTGTGCCACAAGTCAGAGTTGCATTTTCTATGCAGTGATTCTGAGACTAAAAAAAGACACATACTTCTCCCCCATATTTAACCAGATCTAAATTAGCTTTTTTGTGGAGCTCCATCTACCTCAGTGTATAAACATCAAAGAATCATATTCATGTTCTTACAGCATAGCCTGTCCCAGTCTTGAGTGTATTTTCAACTATGGTTCTCTGGCAGCAGCTTGTCATTTAGTTAAAACAATCAAGCTCTCATCAGAGGACAGAAAATTGCTCAAGGCTTGCAAGGCGCCCAAAACCAAACCTGGTTTAATTCTGATTTTAGCCACGCCACTCATGGTTTTATCTGGTGGTCTGACCTCTGCTTTCAAGGGAACCTCCGCTGTGTGCTGGTACGGAGCGGTGATGATAGTGAACAGCAGCGATGCATCTCCCTCTCTAATCTTGGCTGGCAAAGGCTGCTGGCTTCCAGTACTTACTTGAAGGGCTTTTCCCCGGTGTGTGTCCGGATGTGATTGTTGAGCGTTGTGGCACCAGCAAAGGCACGACCGCAGTAGCCGCACTTGAAAGGCCTGTCGCTGGAGTGTGTAACTACATGGTTCCGCAGCTCCGAAGGTTGGGAGAAAGACTGAGAGCAGTGACCACACTGGTAGGGCCTGCAATGGGAAAGAGAAACACCGTGCCGTCAGTGCTTTCTATTGGCATGACCAGGAAGCCATATGGGCAGGAACATCTGGTTTTCGCAGTAATTTCCAGAGAGAACTGCGGGTGCACTTCTCTGGGGCTTTCTTGGGAGACACATACCCAAAACTTCATGACCTCTTTAGCAAATGTGAAGTGCTTGTGCAGGAATTGACTGAGAGTCTATGGGCATCATGCCCCACGAAACGTAATTCAGCAAGCTAGCGAGCCTGCACTACAAATCATATGCCTGCCTTAGTTCTCCCAAACTCAACATGGTACTCCTTAGTCACAAAAAAACTCCTCACACATCAGAGCTAAGAGACTCGTGAAATCCTCTGTCTGTTGGTGCCAGCTACAGTCTTATCTACAAATGCATGTCTTATTGTTATACCTATAACCTAGGTGGATTCTGTGACTGTTCACAATTAAATCCTTCCTACTGCTTTGGAGGAATCTAGGTTTTTTGAGATCACCGTTTTCAATGAGAGGCATTGGAAAAAATAACCACCATGTTACAAGTACCTTTCTATTTTCTTACTGCTATTGAAAATATTTGTATTTAATTACCACGTTTCTCCCATCCAGATTGAAAATGCCTTTTCTGTGATCTTGAAATGAAACCCAGAACTTAGGTTTTCAATGCCACAGTTCGTTAAAAACAAACATAACAAGCAAACAAAACTGACCAATATGTTACAAATTCAGAATCATAACAATCAGACTGCAAACACAGAAAGAAAAGGATACAAGACAGCAAGGTGAGACAGGACTGCTGAAATGCAAATACCATTGCTAACTAAAATAAAATGTGAAGAAACAATGCCTATATATTTCTGTTTGGTAAAAGTGATTTAATATCAACATTCTACAGCACTTTTTCCTTCTCACATTTGATTTAAGTTAGTGACAGAGTCCTACATGCTCATCAGACTTTTTTTTAAGAAAATTAAGAATTTTTCTAGAGGGATATTAATGATTTTTACCCTGCACAACATTTTAAGGCACAGCTCTTGATGTCTATGTTTCTAGAGCCAATGGCCAACACCAACTTAATTGCTCTCTCTTTAATAAATGTGTATGTTTAAATGGCTAGAAACCAAAACTAAAGGGAGGGAGACAATGGTGACCAAGCATGTACAATTCAATTAAGTGCAAAATAAAGTGAACTATCTCATTTGTCAAGTGAACTGCTTAATTGTGGCTACTTGCATCACTGAACACAAATACTATTATTTTACAGTGCTTCAGAGCACTGAACCCTGATTGCAGAATTTTTTAGCTTGATTAATAGCTCAGTATTGGTCAATAACTCAATAGCTTACAATTTTAATTACTTACATTTGAAAATCTAACTAACTGCTCTCCAACAAGTTTGTAAGAAATATATAAAAGCTGTGGAAAGGTTACTTAACCTAGATGATGTGGCCCTTAAAAAAATACATGAATATATGTAAAATAATATTTTAAGAAACAAATAAGTACTGAGTATCTGTTTCTCTTATTGGAAGACAAGTAGTAGCATGCCCAGTCTTCTCCTTTCTTGAAGTGCACAGTTAATTTGCACAGAAAATATTTATCAAACTTGACATCAAAGTTTAAGTGCTGGTAAAACAAAGATGATTTGTGAATGCAGACTTATTTGTTCGGGTCTTTTCAAATCAAATATTTTTAAGCAAAAAGAACACATTAAGATATTCTGTATCCAAGAAACATTGATTTTTTTAATAGTGAAAGGGACCATTAACATCTATTAGCCTCTGGTTATCTATTTTTAACAGCTACCACAACAAATGATACAACACTACATAAAACCAATTAATCTTTTATTTTTTTAACAGTCAATGTGATTAATTTCATACAGTGAAAAATCACACCATAACTTGTCTGTAAATAGTCAAAATTCCAAACCAGTTATAACTGAACATTGTGATGCAAAGTAAAATATTTTTATCCCCTACATTGGCTCAAAACAAATTTCTTGTTTACAAAGGATATTAGTATATTTACTCAGAATGCATTTCACTGGCTGATGCTCAAGAAAAAAAGCCCTTTAAAAAATCACATATTGTTAGATCACTTTGACTGTATTTCTTCCATTCATTGATATCTTGGAAGAACAACTATGAAAGAAGTTACCCTCCTCTTTGCAGGGGATGCATTTCTCCAGTTTATACACAGGTGATTCTGATTAATACTGAAATGGGCAGAATAAGTAATTTTTTCAAGCTAGATACATGGCATATATTAAACAAAGCTCATTTTAAAAAGAAAGCCTATAAATGCATTGAAATACTATAACAGTTTTAAAATGCTGTATTTAATTTACATAATTGCAGATTCAAATATGCCAAATTTTGACAACTCTTGGATACTACTATTTTTTCCAAGAGCAAAAAAAGTCATTCAGTAAGTATAAAAGTTATCATTTTGTTCTCTGGTAACCATTCTACTCTGCTCAGAAATTTTTCTTGGCAGAAAATAAAATCAATATGTTGTTTTTACAAAAAATGAAAGTGGTGCAGAAGGACTGGACATGAGCAATGCTTGGTTCAGTGAGTACATTGACACAGGCAGAGCAGGCCTGTCTTTGATGTAGCAGTTATGCCTTCTGCCATCACTTTGGTCTGCAATGGGACAATGAATTAAGATGGTGACCTCTTTATAGCAGAGGTTTGCAGGCAGAAGGAACAGGGACATATTGACAAAAATGGTGGTCCTCATAGGCTGTATTTTCAAAGATGTGCTGCTAGACTGAATGCAGTCCCAGCCCAGAAAAACTCATCTCCACTGGAATAACCAAGAACATATTGTACCTTCTTGAGCTTCAAGGTATCCATGTGAATATAAGCATAGCTGTGTCACAGCACAGACGTGTGTTTATGCTCCAGAAAATTAATGTTTAAACAACATGGATGTCAGTCACTTCATATGTGAAAGCCTACATAACTAAAATATTCCTTTGCAGATGTACAGGCAGATTTGCAAGCATGAAAGTAATCAGTTTGATGAAACAGGTGTACCAGGGCCTCAAAGCACAGTTCAGCTGACTATCTGAAGAAATATTTTTTTCTAGAAAAATTTGTCTTCCAGCTATCGTGTACCAGAAACAACATAGTTTGGAATGTCTTCATCATTGCATTTTATACAAAGGATCTTGTAGGCCCTTCCAGATGTAAATCAAGCCTGATCAAAATCTTCTCATATAGAATTTTTAAATTACATTTAAGAACAGCTAAACTGATGTATAGCAATGTGCAGATGAGAATGATGTGCTGACAGCCATCAAAAGCAGTTCTAATGTTTTTCACTAAACACCTAGCTACATATTTTTCTAGTTCTCTGTCTTCCTGTCTGAGCTTAAAGAAAGGAAATCTACTTACCTAGAAGCAAATTCTCCTGTTAGAAAAATTACACTGTTGCCATTAACTCCATGAACCATCAATCAGCTATCTAGGTTTACTAACGTATAGAGTGCACCAGCTTTTTCTACAGACCCTAATCTTACAGTCCCTGACTATATGGTGGCCCATTATAGGAACACAGGCCATTTAAATGAAATTCAGAAAGGAGTAACTGTAATGTAATAGTTTTCGGGTTTTGCAGTTATTTAGATTTTGAGCTTTTCCAAGTTTTTCAAGTTACATATTCAAAATGAAACCAGACAAGAATACTTTTTGCTCCCCAATTTAGACAATCTCTTGAATGATTTTGGTGTTTGGTGATGTCTTTTCCCATGTTACAATTTTCTCACTTTTGTAGCTGATTTTTTCTAGGTGAAACTCCATCATATAGAGGACTAGTACAAAACCCATGTTCCCCTATGAGGCTTATTGAACCTCACCAAAGCTCATGCTTTGTGCAGGGGACGGAGATCCCTTGACATGCACAAAGCATGTTAAGGGATAACAATAGAAAAATCCATATCTTTACACCTGGAATAGCTGCTGACAGACAACTGTGCATTTAGATTGATTCTTTTTAGATTTTCATTTTGCAAAAGTGACATAGCCTTTAATTATTTATCTTGTACTATTCCTCTGCTAGAACAATATACTTTCCAACTCCTGACTCCTAAGTACATCTAGGCAATATAAACTTATTTTCTACATCGCAAATAATACATGGTCTGAATTATTAGAATCCTGAAAAATCTTGTAATTATTTTCCACTGAATTTTCAAATTCTTTCCTTTATGTTGAACAGGTTTCTAGTGAGGCCTCTTCAGAAGTGAATTTGCTGTTTTCAAGGGGGATGTGGAATCCCAGCGCAATCTTTAGAAGAGGAATTGCTTGTAATGGTGAGCTCTTGAATACCTGTAACACTATCATTGAAACACTGTCAGATCAGGGAGACAGAATAGCACATTGCTGTAATTTTTTCTCCTTAGAAGAAGTTAGAAAAGCACCAGCTGAAAGAAGAGAGACTGACATGTGGCTGAAAGTGTTTCTCCTTTTTGAGGACTAAGAAGAAGTAAAAAACCAACTTGATTGATGTCAGGGTCTCAAAGTGTGGGACACGGGGCTCCACTGAACCCACGGCAGGGTTTTACAGCGTGATAGGGGGAAGGCTGGTCACACCACAGCCCCTGCAAAAAAGTGAAAGCAGGGCACGTTGAAATGGGGACCAGCACCAGCTTTCAGGGCCAGGCCTTTGTACAACACACAGCGTTAAGAGCACAGCAGCAGTAAGAGGAGTTAGGTCACAGTTGTCCTAATGGAAAGGTATTTTGGAGGGATGCCGCTTTCTAGCAAGTTGAACTGAGAGGGTGGAGAACAAAGTGACACCTAAGGATGCTGCTAGCTTGCACACAGAAGCATCCCTAGCATCAGCGTGGCCACAGGTGTGTTACATTCACTGCCTCTGGACTCTATATCCCCTGCTGCCTTGGAGTTCCCCTTAGGCAGCACGGCTACTGCCCTGAGCACTTCGGGCACCACGCAGCAGCAGCGATGGCTGAGCTGGACCCACTGGGAGTTCTGGGATCATCTCTTACAAGTGTTTGTGGAGGAACTAGCAAAAGCAGAAAGTTAGCACACTTGAAGTGTTTTCAAACTCCTGAAGCTTTTAGGGAGAAGTGCTGCTCTGTGCACACTTTGTTCTTACTAACTGTGAGTACTGGGAGTTTGCAAACCTTTGTGAAAAGATCATGCAGGAACAAGCATTAAATTCAACATGATGTTTATGTTTTCTTTAATGGAGTAATATTCCATAGCCTCTCTATAAACAGAAATAGACAACTCTTGCTCACAACATTTACTTTTTTTACGTCTGTTTTGGGAGATGTTTAAATTAATTAATGGACTGGGGGAGAACATCAAGGTCAAAAACACAGAACCTATAAAAAAAAAGATAAACACAAAATGGGCTGAGCCATGATCTTAGAGAAAAGAACTTATTAAATTCCCAGCTTCAAACTTCAAGGTCCTGCTTTTAAATACACCTCACAATTTAATATTGAGGTGCTACAGCAAAACATGAGTACAATAATATCTTTTGAGTAAACAAGAATTGTGAGGGCCAGATAACACAATCTATCAGCCACAGATACACTTATAGAGTGGGTCTTCCCTCAAATTATCAGCTTAAATACATGGCAATCAATGAGAATATATATCACACAGATATATATATTGTATATGAAAATGTGCCACAGACAGCTCTTAGTAACTGCAGCCATCTGCCTGCCCTCAATACCAATACATCCTGAATCTGGTGATCATAGTGAGAAAGAAGAAAGACATCGTTAAAAGAAACTGCGCCATTAGCAGAAAAGTGGTTGCAGTTAAAAAAAATAAAATTAAAATACTGCTCTAAAAATGATTCGCTCTGATCAAAGGCTTTTGGTTATCCCTTTCTGAAGCCGCCCAAATAGGATTGTTGGGAATTTCTGCAGCAGGGGAAAGAAAAAAACAAAAACAAAACAAAAAAACAGAAGAGAAAATAGATTTCTGACTCCTGCTTCAAAAAATAGTTACTCAAACTGCTTCTGTCTGGACAAGGCTTAAAAAAAGTCCCAAAGGCTGAGAAAGTCCCAGAATTCAAATCTTGATGGTTCTAAATATTCACCTCCCACCCCACTCCAACCCCAATTACCATTAAGTTTGAAGAGAAGCCCTACAAAATATAACAAGCTAAAAAAATCTCACTGGAAAGGGAGAAGTAAATTATAAGTAAACCAGAAAATAATTTAAAATTAATTTTATTTTGAATTAAAATCCTAATCTTAATCTAAAATAACAAACATAGTAGACGATTTTAATAATTCTCCCTATTTTGGATTCATCATTTTTTAAAATTATTTTTATTTATTAAATCATCTGCTTGTTAATTAGGACCATTTCTTTCTTACTGCCTAACAGAATTAAGTATATTTTGGCCTTTTTTAATGTCTGCTCTCATTCAGGTGTTTTCTGAATCTAAGTGGCTTGAAAGCAATTTCTTTTTTTTTTAATTTCTCAAGCCCCAAGTAGTCTGCTTTTCTCAAATTTCAGTCCATGAATTGGACTCCTTTATAGATTCAAAGGCGCTTTCCCTGCACCTCTTGCTGTAGGTAATCAGCATTGTTGAAAAACAAATACCAAGACAGAACAGATAGTCTAAAGTAATTTCCTAGAGAAGACAGGCCCTGCTGCTTCAGTCACATCAAAGATACAGTGGCTGGTGTGCTCACAAATTGCTGACAAGAAATGGGGAGCTGTTTATCAGCCAGAGCAGTGCTGCAGATATCATTGAGAAAATACAAACCAGAGAGTTGCACCCAGTACTTCAGGCTGGCAAGCAGGTATTCTTTCACAAATCATACCCTATTTTCTTGTCTCCAGGAAATCTTGTACAACACTTTAGGAATTTTTCATCTGGAGGAATGCAATATGTTTAAGAAACCAAAGACCACTCTTTTTCAGCCACTGTATCACTAAATAGCTGATCTACTGGTACCTGCTAAAAGACAAAAATCTGCCTGTGATATAAGCTCAACCTGTAATGATTTCTAACCAGTGATATGAGAACCCAGATCCTAGGGCAGTTATGATCTGCAGTAACTGTTATTCTGGTAATTTCAAACACTGAATGAATTGCAGTGAGCTTAAACAGATTCATGTGACTGACGTCCCACATAATGCTCTGAAGACAACCTATTGGGAAATGCTTTTACAGCAGTTATGTTGATGGCACACCTCACAGGAACAAAGGCGGCATTACAAAACTAGCCTCCACAAGGAGTCTGCACAATTTATTTAATGAAAACATAGAAATGTAAGCCATTTTTCAGTACAGAGGGAACACAGGTGTCACAGAACAGAGCACTGCATTATCTAGTATTTATGCAACAGATTGATCCTAAGTGTATATTGCAAGCTCATTTAGCTTTTATGCTCTCTTTATAACACAAGAGAAAAAGTTTCTCAAAAGGATTCATAAAACCCAACAAGCCAAAGAGGAAATCAGCTAAATTAGCCAGTATCAATACTGAGAAAAAAGGCGTTAGCTATTATGTTTTGAATCTTTCTGAAAGCTTCTGGGATTCAACACTTACAGAGTCTTCACTTACCTCCTCTCCATTCCAATCCTCCCCAAATCTGCTGAGTCCTTTCTCTAATCACCCTTTTCTCTCTTTGCTCCTGGGGACCCTACTTGTCTTCTGATCTAGATAATTTTCCTACTATGCTGTAGGGTATTCTGAGCTAAAAATGCTCTACACTTTCTTGTTGGAGCTATTCTGCATTGACAATTCAGGTAAGCATGGGAGAGGAAAAACAGTAACACATCATGAATCAGCAACCTACTAATGAGGGTGTTCACTTCTAACGTGGAAGACTTAAAACCCAGCCTGTGTTTCAGGCAATACTTAACACAAGATAGGAGAAAATAAATAAAAATAAATGAAACTAAATAAAAATTTATAAAAACCCCCAAATCTCTCACCTCCAAGATGACAGACCTAATTGTAGGATAGACTTATCCTCATTTCTTCTCTCTGGCAAAAAGAAAATTTAAGTATCCCTTACAGTGCAGAATAGCCCCATTAGGGGAGACTCTTCTTGCATTAACTGTTATCTGCAGCTTGGTTCTTCATAAAGGAAGACACAGGTTCAAGTGAAGGAAAGGATGAAATCTAGGTGTCACACCTGGTTGGATGCATCACTGAAAAAGTATGTAGGGGGGCCTCACAACATATCTCTTCTAGACTCCCTGATGCAGCATTTAATGCTTTACAGTATGCTTAGGATGCTTTAATGCTAGAAACGTAAGAGTCCATGAAACTTAGGAGAGCAGACCTTTTGGGACCTACATTCTACATTGTGGCCCTTAAATTGGCCGTTGTGTCTTACAGCTTCCTTAACATGGCATTTGTTTCTGCTAAGGCCAGCATAAAATTTGGAAAATGTTTAAAAGGCTTGTTTGCATTCACATTATCAACTCTTTAAATTCTATGAAGATTTGCATGGAATCCAGTTTGCGCCTAGCATGCTTGACATTTCTTCCTAGAAAACTGGATTTATGCTCCAGTATCTCCACACCCACAGAATCACACAAGCACATGTGTACACATAGATAACCACATACACAAAGAGACATAGACATGCATACAAACACATGCACAGACTCACTGATGGCTATTTTTGGTAGTGTTTTTGTCAAATGTAATTCACAATTAAATGCTGCTTTTAGAAAAACCTTCCAGGGACTCAGCTGTTCTGCTCAAACCTTCTTCACAGCTGAAGAAAAGACAAAACATGGGCAGCCTTTTTTATTAAATTAATTTGATTTTTGTCTTTTGTCCTGCTAGCTATCAAAATTGTCAAATAAACCAGCTTTGATTCATAAATAATGGTTCCATTATATTTACTGTGCCACCGGTCAGAGTACCTGAAATTTTAATTCACTTGTTCAGCTAAATTTCATCCTCAGTTCACGGCCATAAAATTCTGTATTGACAAACTTTCAAACCAACTTTGACTCTGAGGTATCTAGTCAACATTTTTCTTCTGTGTGGATATTAGTTTATTGAATAAGTGGCATCTGTTTTCCTCCACATCACTAGTGGAGTAGGTATTTCCTTTTGACAGCTTTGCACGATTTATGGGTTTGCATGCTCTGAAGAAAAATAGTACTAAGCAAAAAATTCCAATTCATTACCTCTTAGTACTTAATTAAGTTCATACACATTGCACACTATAGGTGAACCCTGAAATGACTGTGACAGCCACTGAGCAGCAAGTTAGATTATCTTTGGAAGACAGAGAGACTTTTAATTATCTTGACCTCATTTTTCCATCTATGATATTCATAAATTTTCCTTCTATTTTGTTGCCTCCATCAGATGTACCAAACCATTCTGAAAAAAAGATTAAATCCTTAGCTATTTCCTTTTATCTGTACATTTAGGCACCAAATGTTTTTACAAATAGTGAAGTCAAGCAATGTTTTTTATCAGCTTACTTCACACAGCTGCAGATGAATTATGTTGTACAGGCTCCTCCTAATAATGGCTTGGTTTTGGAAATGATAACAGCTTGATAAAAGAAGAAAGCAGTGGATCTGGCTATCAGTAGATACAGAAATAAAGAGAGCCTGGGCTTTACCTGTCAGGGTTCTGCGTACACACATGCATCTGTAAGAGGATCCGCTGGGTGAAAGTCTTAAAGCATTGCCCACATTTCCAAAGATGCCAGTCACTGAACTCAGAATTTAGTTGGCTTGTTGAAGTTGGGCTTGCAAGAACTCGTTGGTTTTTGACACTGATCTGGTTAAATCCTGACTCGATGGACCCAGACTTATCCAGGAGAGAAAAATTTCTGCTACACGGAGTCTGTGGAAATACTATGGATCGCTGTGGAGTGGCAGGGGATAGTTTGCTACTTTTATTAAATGGCTGTAGGGTGTCTTGTCTGGACATGGCCTCCATTACAGTCGAAGGGACATTCACTGGGAGAAAACAAGAAAAGTAAATAAGATCCTTTTTATGCCTTTTAAAAACTAATACAGTGTTGGGAGACACCAAAAAAATACCAACATCCATTTTCTTGACACTAGAATTAAACAAATTTATTTTAACAATGCACAAAAGAATGGGCTTGAATGAAACAGTGATCTGAATGGATGATGCTGTTTCTGTGACACTGAAATGAAAACTCATGCAAAGGGGTGTCTGAGACTGAAAGGACTCAGAGAAGACTGACTGTGATATACATTTATTGCACAATGGGATTGTCTTCTGAAAGAAAATGCTGCTGCGCTTCTGATATCCTGACTCTGCATGTTGCAGTCATAATGTCCAATTGCTATATCACAGACAAGCATGAATTTTGAAAGCACGAGGGAAAAAATCCTTGCTTGGACACTCCTTGAGATACAACAGGGCTTAATATCTACTGCAGCAATAGTTCCCTTATCTTCTTGAAGGGTAGCCACTAAGGATATTATACTATTACATCTCACAAACAGTCACACAGCCAATACAGTAGTACCAAGCCAGTGACTTCACCATGGCTCGTATGATTAAGGCTAATAGCAGTTGGATCACCAAGAGACAATGCAAAGTATAAGCAGAGGTATCTTTGTGCATCAATTTCTCACCTACAAAATAGGAGCAAAACCTGTTTCTAGTCCCATGAAGGTCTTATGATGATCAATTAACTATGGCTTATGAGGCACTCCGATATTTCAGCAACAAGTGCAATATGCTGTTCTCACAAAGAAGTGATCTAGCGCTGAATTTGGATGTTGCATGATAAGGAAGGCAGGAGGTCAAACATATAGAAGAAATTTGAACAGCTGCCTCACTCCCTGAGTACCATCTAGATTATGCGGTGAATGAAGCAAGGGTCCTATGGAAAAATGGGGTCAGCACCACAATGCAAAAAGAAGCAAAATTTAGGCCACCTGGGCCCAGTACCTTCTCATGCTTTCTAATTTTGGCATGCTCAACCTCATGAGATAATATTTTAATGGAGATTTTTAAATTAAATATGTTGTATGCATATGTCTACGTCCACATATATTCACACATTTAGTTATTGTCACAAAGTGTTTACATGTATATAGCCACACATAGGTACATAGCACCTACTAAACAGGTGATTAGAAATTGCAACTCTGTTTAAGTAAGTCATCATGATAGATTTCTAAGAGCAAATATGAGAATTAAATTTCAATTGTGAGCTGGAATAATCCAACATTATTTAACATACAATAAAAATGTAATACAGACTAATGTTTTGGTAATACCTTAAATAATGCCAGTTACTTCACAGAGTTATATACTAATATATTCCATTAATGATAATGACTCCAATATTATAATATTACATGCTATTTAATTTACTTAAGCTGAGGTCCTTCCTAGGCTATTCTTTTCTGGAGTATATGAGGACCTGTTTCCAAGTAGAGTTACATCCATGGGGCTGCCCCTCACAAGTTTCCAGACATATAATACATCTTCTATGTCTCTTCAGTACAAGGGGCAATTTGTATAATTTCATTTTGCCCCAACATTCTCACAGAAGAAGCAGATCTTTTTTTTTTTTTTTTTTTAAATTGTATTCATAAAAGTCCACAGAAGCAGTAAGATCAGGATAATAAAGACCTAAGGAATATAGGCAGAGTTTGTACTGGGTGAAAATACCCCTTTGCAGAAGATAAGCAGAAGGTCTATTCAGAAGGCTTAAGTGGCACTTAAGTCATATACCAGCCTGCAGCTGGCTCCATGCTCAGAGATGAATTTCATCTACTCATGTCACTCTCTCTGTGGATGAAACTCTGGTTTCTCTCACAGCAAAATAGCAAGTGACAATATTTAGAGATTTTAGCCATAACGCTTTGCTTTTAAAGTAAAGGTTTTGTAAGCTTCAGCTCATGAAAGAAAAAATAATATTTCTATACTGTACACTGCAGAGCATGAGTTTTATTAGCAAACATTACTGCCAATGATTAAATTTCTTTTAAACTTTTCTCGAGCCCAACAGATTTGAAAACTCAAGATGAGAAAGGATGTTTATTTTTGACAGTTTAATCCCTGCTATCTTGCTGTTTTATTGCTGTGTGGTTCAGTATTTAAGTTGCTATGAGACACGAGTTCATCCTAGCATTGCTGTTTAAGTATCCAAGTACTTGACCAAAAAAATACATCTTATATGTAATTGATTACGCGTGGGCAGCCACAAGGTTACTTTAGACCAAAGTCAACCAGGCATCCATTATTGGTTTCCTCCACCAGGTAGATACACATAGGTGTCAAAATGGAAGAGAGGTCTTTGATGCAAGCTCAAATCAAGTTCCACACACAAACAGTGAAACTGAAGGGTGTGCTTGGATCACCCATTCCCATTACAGACAAAGGTATCCAGCACTAGATTGCACTGGGTCTATGTTATAAGTTACATGCTTAATTTTGTGACTATTCCTAGGAAACTAAACATAAAATACTGAGAAGGCGTAGAAGAATGGATGGAAATGGGGATGGCCAGGATGGTATGGAGGTTCATTGTCATTTCAGGCTACTTAAACTCAGTTTGTATTTAGAGAAGCTGGCTTTTACCTTTTAACCACAAGGACCTCACCTCTACAGTAAGTCAGACAAAGCTTTTCTCGACTTTTCTCAGTGGTAATAGAATGAAGAATCACTAGCAGAGGCCTCATGGACCTGCAATGCATTACTGTTTTGGCAAGACAGTGTCTTGTGATAGGTCTGATAACAATGGAGAGGGCCAAGCAAATCAGTTAAGGATAGACTAGGAATGAATCACTTTTAGAAGAAAGAGTGATTCTATACCTATACCTAAGCTATGTGGGACTGCCATGGTGGGAAATCTGCTATTTAATTGCAGATACCTGCACACTTCCAAACACCTCCATTTATTTAGGTAACCATACCATGATTTTGCACAGCTTAAGTGTATCAGATTCAGGGTTTTATTTTGTACAGATCAAGCTTACCTTAAATATATAACCACTTCAATTTAATATGTCTTAAAATACTGTAGGAATATAGCTGATTAAGTATGAAACACGAATTCTGGCTTACACAGGTAGAAATGAAAGGAAGAACTTACAATTTTCATCTTGTGCAATGCACTGGAGAGGGATTCCAAAGAAAGATGTGTAGCTATCATTGTACCACACCAACAACTCGGTGCCCCTGGGGATATCTATACAAGCCCGGTAGAATATATTTGACCTAATCGGGAGAAAAAGAAAAAAATGCCTAATTTAATTTTAATTTTAATTTTTAATAGAGCATTCTCCTCTTATCATACACAGTATTACAGTAGAAATCCATTGTTTTGGAAGGATTTCTGCAGATAACTAAATGAATGACTGACTTACCAATTATTTTAAAACCAAACCTATCATTAGGGAAGGACTTTGTTCCTGTAGCACAGGGTAACAAAGAGCTTACAGGCACTTTGTACCTAGCATATTTTAAACACTAAGATTTTACAAGCACCAAGATTTTATGAAAAGACAGATATTTTCTTGCAATGTCCCTTTTAAAGTGATTTTAGAAATGCTACATTTTGCTCACACAGTACAAACATCTGTCGTACGCACAGTTCAGTAAATTCAGCAAGTTCAGCCATTTCAACAGGTTTGCATTTGTCATCTAAGCTAAAGTTAACATATTTTAAGGGTAAATAGACAACAGTTCTTTCATTTAAATAAGTTCTTTTAGCAAGAGGTTTGAAGTAGCATGACATGGCCTTTCATTACAGCAATATACCACCAAAAAGAGAGATATTGGATTGTTGAGTAAAAGAGACTTTGGCTTAGGGGAATAAAAAAATGGGGTTAATCTGAACATACAACCATAAAATCTTCCCCTGTATAGAACATGAGGGTAACGTCGATGATCTTTCAGTAAGTATAAATTCGTGTTACTGTAAATGTCATATCTTATCACATCGCTCTGTGGGAAAAGACTGTGGATATTCCTACACCACTGAATTGGGAGTTGGGGGGGGGAATCCTAGAGTCCCTAGCATCAAAAGCAAGAGCCTTATCCTGATCTTGCACTGATGTAAATAGCTTCAGAGTGATACTTCTACAGTTAACAGATTTACATGGGGGCAAAAACTGTGTAAGATTAGAATCAGGCACAAGATAAAATAAAAATGTTATCAGTTTGTAGTGGCTTTTCCCTTAGGCTTCACATGGAACAGTAAAACACACTCCTGTGAGAGGCATAGAAATTCAATATATACAAGAAGAACACTCCACTCTCGCTGAAGGATTACATACCAAAATGATACAGTCAAAGTACCAAGAAATGACCATTTTTTATAACAGCTTATGTAAGGCAGAAAAACATCTATAGACCAAAAAAAAAAATGTTAGGCCTCAACCGGTTTTCTGAGTGAAGAATTGCTACAAACGTTAGCCTGAAGTTCAAGATAAAAGTGTTTAGGGTTGGTAGGCCTTAAATTTAGACTTTCTATAAAGAATTGGCTGTAGCGATGCAATTTGTTCCTTGTATAACACTGCAGACATAAGGAGAATCTTTTACCACATTTTTCATGGCAGTGAGATATGCACTTGTCAACATATTTTGTCACCGCAAAGTGGCTCTTGGCAACAGGATCATAAAGATCAATAAAAAAGTGCAGATTCTCAATATTTTACTAGCAGCTGCAAAAATTTCATTTATCTTGTTATTTTCCTCGCTTACTGCCACCCTGTCTCAGGAGGGCACTGCTAGCTAAGCAGAATGGTTTTCCTACCCTTCTATGAATATCTGACAAAAACTCTCCCCTTTGTGTCTCCTCTTCTCTTTCCCTCCTCCTCCTCCTCCTCTCCTCTTCTCCCTCTCTTTCTTCCCAGAGCTGAGCATGTCATTAATTCTTTCCACTGTTACATAAAAATGAAAATTGGAGCCATGCTATAAATTACCAGCATCTCCTAACTTGAGAAAAATTGAGTCTACTTTGTACTTCACCCTTGTAACATTTCATCTCTCAGTTTGGCTTCCCTTAACATAAACACAGCAGCCCGGCAAATGAATGTGCTAAAACCAAATGACACACTTTGCCGCTGAAAGAGCAGAACTGTTTTTGAGCAATGGGTGGTCTGTGAGGCTTGGAGTAGGCAGGGAAAAAAAAGTGTAAGCGTACACCGTCCCTTACAAGCGTGCAGAGCTTCCAAAACTCGCAGAAATCTCTGCATGCTGAAGTACATCAAAGGGATTTTTCCCTTTTCGGATAATATTTCCTTTGCTGACATGTATTTAGTATTGTGGTTGGATGACTCATAAAGATAGCTTCATGGCGTCCCAACGCAGTTGAAGCAGAACACATGCCAACAAACATTATTGTCAGCCTCAAAATAAAAACAAAACGTTCAGCTAAGGGTCAATCAATCAAGAGCACTTTGAAGAAAATTCCATTTAGATATTACAAATCATAACAGAATGAATTTAAACCAGCTGACTTTCTGTGAGGAGGACGTCCATGTACAATAAAAATTAGGCTGGTTTTTCAGTGTCCAACTTTTCTATTTTCTTACACTTGGATGCAGTCACTGGTGATGGATGCCAGTTTTTTAAATTGTGTTTTTGTAGTTCATTTTATAAAGATCTGAAGTAATCGAAAACAGATCAACAGAGTGAACTGTAAGTAAAAACTGCATCATGAAAGGAGAGTTGTAAAATCCACTTAATATTGACAGATGTGTAATGACTTTCTCATGCTTACTTTTCATTTAGGTTTGTCATCTATATATATGTATGCATTTTTTTTCTTATTTTTATATATATATGCGTGCACACACACCACCACACTAAGAAATAGTTCACAAGATACCTACAAAAATACCCTTTCATCACAGCAATCTTTATTCATTATCCAGTGTGTTTATTTAAAATCTGACGGGATTTTAGCTATAGATATCAGATATTTAAGGGTATAATAAAGATTTGTAATGTATAAATAGGATTGTTATTTTTTAACTACGGTATTATTTAGTCAACTGGCCAGAGAATAAAAAAGCTGAAAATGCAATTGAACAATTTTACCATTGTTAAATTGGAACCCTATGAGGTAATCAAACTTTATATATCTTTCATTTTAGCTTGCTTTTGTATGTTTTATTTTTAATTTTAAAGGTACTTTAAATAAGTTTAAGATTCTTCCTAAAGAAAAGGAACTCCACTCTCTAAATCAACCAGCGAAAATCAGGATTGCTCACTGCGACTGGCAAGCCTGGGGCATTCTTTGATGTGCTTCCTACCACATTTAATAAGGCCAAGCAGTTGCTTCTGATTCTGAGGCAAAAGGTTTGTTTATAGCTGAGATCATGTATTTATGTAACGCGTTGTCTGCGTTTTCTGGATCTGTTTGCTAGTAGAGAGTAAAATGCACCATAATTTCTTTACATTTTTCTTCACATTTTGACCTTCTCTAGCCAGAGACATAAGAGACACAAACACTAGCAAGCTTGGCTAGCAGGTGCACTCAACATACAAACTTTAGGTGTGTACTTGTCTCATGAGTGGCTCTCAGAAAGCCTTTGGGTTTAAAACTCTTCTCCTGCCATTTTTGCCCTTCCTCTCACACATGCATCTTTATTAAGGGTGGAAGATTGCTTGCCTTGCCTTGCTTCTGACCAGACCACTCAAAAATGTGCAGAGGGCTCTGTGCAGTGTGGTTGTTGCACAAGTGACTCAGGGCTGTACTTGTTCCCAGGAGCTCCAGGTCTAGCATGCTTACTTCAACGGCCTCAGCTCAGGGCAACCAAAGTCAAACCCATCCTCACTACACTCTGCAGCTTTTGTATTGCTCTGGATGAGCACGTTCACAAAAGCCCTGCTAGTGTCTTTGCAATTAAAGGCCATAGTACAGGTGACAGTTACAGTCTGACTTTTCACTAAAAACATTTTCATTTTGTTGCATTGAGTAAATAAAAATGTACTTTACCTGTACTGAACCACTGTTAAATTCTGCTCCCCACAGTGCCTCGCACATCGGATATACCTCATCCAGCTTGACTTACTGGGTTCTCCACCATCAATAAAGTGCTGCAGTGTCCCATCTTGGTCATATATCTGGGGGAGATGTCACAAGGTCAAGTAGTTAGAACAAATCATCAGCAATCATTTTCACTGCTTTGCTGATGTCTCTCTGTGCCTTTTCCACGAATTTATTGTCATGAGATTTGTCATTGCGTACTGATGCTCTTAGAAATCTACATGGAACAGCAGAAAAGTATTTTGGGGGATGCAAGTTTATCATGTTTCTTTTATCAAGCCAATCTTTGTGTATTAAACATATTTGTGGTGTCTCAAAGATGTGACCATGTTTCCCAAAGAATATTTAACCTATTTTGACAGGCTGGCCTTAAATAATGAACTGCCAGATAAACAAGAAAATCTGGACGTAAAGCCTGCATTGAAATGGTTGGAACATCTGAGCAAGGGGCAGTAGTAATCCCTAAACAAGTATCCCTTCCTTCACATCTCCGTTGCAGCAAGAGCATGTACTTCAGCAACCTCACATGATATATTAGGGAGTTGTAGGATTCATAATACCAAAACAAATGAGACTAGAAGGAAAAAGAGAGTTGAAGATGCCTTTAGAAGCTCCCTTGAGACATATAATTTTTTGAAGTAGTAAATGAGAAATCAGTCCTGAGGGAATCATGGTTTTCCTAAACATGACATGCCTGCTAAGGACATGAGAGCCAGTTATGCTAATTTTAAAAAAAGACAGTATTATGTCTCTATTCGGCACTGGGTGCTCCCTCTGAAGTTGCAGAATAAAATTACTCTGGAGGCTCTGAAAAGAAAAGATACATCTTTCATGCACACCTGCCCTTCTGACTGGTTAAAAAATGTTATCTAGGAAGTGTTAATCCTAGTAAAAGCACATGGTCTCACAAGATTTTTACCTGTTATGCAATTATTTTGTTAAACTTCAGAAATGCATCTGAACAATTAGGTGCTTATCTCAAGCAAACCTGATCTTCAGATCTTTTGCCCCTCCACAGACGTCATCTGCTTTAATAATCCTACCCCAAAAATGAAATTTTTGAAATTGTATAAGCCTAAATTGATGTCTTCTTGCAAGTACTAATTCTGCTAATTAAGGAGGAAGCACACTTATTACATTGAATTGAACATTTCTAGAGCAAGCAAGTTAAAAATTTTGCATTTCTATTTCAATATCAAGAGAATAATCTCAGAAATTATGTGACTACATTCAATATTTCTGACTTATTCAAAAGGTGTTTCCTACAATACACACAAAAACATACACAGGAATCAGAATCTAGTTCTTTACAACATGAAACTCTCAAATTCAAGAGCCAGCCTTGCTTTTCCTTTTGACCAAGAGGGACTGGGAGTAATCAGGAGCAATATATCCATTGCTAGAGCATGAGAGACAGGGAAATCAAGTGTCTACAGAGATCCTTATCACTTGTTCCCAAGTGCCTGTGACAAGGACAAGGTAGAACCTGGCCAGATGCTCGTGGGTTGGAGGCGTGAGATGCTACCCTAACATGCACTGAGTGGTGGAATAAAGTCAGAGAAATCAGGAGTCCTCAAAGACAAACAAATACTCCAATACTGGGGATTTAGTTTATTTTTTATATATGGTAGCTTGTAGATTATCAGCAAGGACCTATTCTTATGTAAACATGTTAATGTATGTTGAATATATGAGCAAAATATGCTAAACAATAAAAATCTGCAATGGAAATGGAAAAGTTTTACAGGAAATCAGCCTACAAAAAGGAAGAGAAGGAAAAATTAAAGACTAACAGTGCTTGGCTGGGACCATTTTGGCAATATCTATCTAAACAGTCTCAGCACAGTGTTTATTACCTATTCATTTACATGGCACTTACTAACATAACAATATATGGCTTAATGTGAGGCAAAAACAATACCCATAAATAAAGAGCTGATAGCTTCATAATCCCCAGATGATATGAAACTGGAAAGACAAAGATCACTGCCATAATCGGTACTGACAGCCGTATCTGGACACACAGGGACCTACTTAGAACTTTGCGTATATGGACAGTCATGAGCTAACATGAGAAATTAAAACCTGCCATGAAAATACAGGACTGGAGCTTTCTCAGGCCTTGGCCTAGAGTAGGAAGAACTGCTCTACAAGCAGGACTAAATATTTTCAAATGCTTTATTTTTGCAAGTACTGATGCACCAGTCACATTATGCTCTCCTTTCCTGTTACTGACATCGCAAATTAAGCTGCATAGTCAGAATCCATCCCACAGCATTCTTAACCCTGTTCTTGCAGGAATGAAAACCCAGCTGTAAGAAAGCAGAAGCCCTAACCTTAGAAGGGAAATAGAACAATGCATTGTATCTGTTTATTTGTCAAATTGCATAATGCACGTTAAAATCTGAAAAAACTTAACTGATATGGTTGTTATTATTCATAATACCATTGTACACCAGTCATTTATTTTACAATTGCCTAAATATGGCAACCACTATATAATTGCCTGAAGAAACCATCATGAGGGAGCAAACCATGACCTGCCATAACACAGGAAAAGCAAACTTGTAGTGCAAGTCTTGAACCCAAACGTTATACACATATTTGCCTGCATCTGTATTACATGTGCATATGTGCTTAAACACCCATAGTATGTCTTAAAAAAACTACTGCAGAATCCTGTGATAAACTGATATTACTGAAAATCTTTGAGTACCTCACTAGATCACTACATCCATCTACCCTGGCATAATTTTTAACACATTGCAAGACCTTCATGGCAAAGTAAAATAGCATTTTTCCAACTCCTTATGGAGAATGCATGTATTTTTTTCTGTATCTCACAACAATCATTGATCTAAGTGGTGGAAACAAATCTAGTTATTTCATTTTTCTACTTTGATTACACTTAGAAGTGTTACCATAAACTGCTTACTGGATCTTTTCCCTCTTCTGACCCAAAGTACTAGTTAACTGTTGGTTTTGCTGAGTTTTAAGGGGGTTTTTGCTTTTGCTTTAAATGTTTCAAAGCTTTAAGACTTCTTTTTTATGGTCTGTTCCAATTTTGAGGAATGCACCAGACTACTGGCAGTGATCGGAGTCTGACAAAAGAGGACTGCACTCACTTTCTCATTTGACACGTCTTGTGTTCCTCCTTAGCTGTTCTCATATAATTAATTAACTTCTTAATAGGTTCCTGACTATTTATGGGTAGTTAACAGGTATGTTACTTACCAAGAGACTCAGAATGTGAAGCATATTATTATTCTACAAATTTCATCCTCTGACTTCAGAATACAATAGAAACAAACAGCTTCATTTTCCAAGAAAGTAAGTCCAAACTGTAACCAGCACAATTCAAGTCTTCTCTTTACCAATTTTTATATTCCTTTCCTCAAACACCAGTTTACTCAGTAATCAAGACAGAAATACAGAAAGGCATGGGGTTTATAGTGAAATTTCTTAAAGGGTGCCACTGATATTCCTCATGACCTACACATGCATTCCAACTGGGAAATATGGGAAAAAGCAGGTAGGATGCCAATGTACTGATACTGGTTAGGTTCCTCTTGTTAATGGCACGCAAATATAAATTAAGTATGGAGGACTGGATTTATTACTTGTCGGATTGGTTATTGATAATTATTCGGAGGCTGTAGATACTAAAACTTAGAATGACAGTGATAAAAGCAACACATAATGGCAATAATAATACCATTTCTAAAGCACACAGTGTCTCATATAAGTGGTGCTTTAAAATCTGTGAGTGACCATTGCTAAGTAAAATAAACAGCAGTTGTTGGAACATTCGTCACCCTGGCAACATACCAAGCCTAGGTAGGACCATGTAAGATTTAAGTAGTATTAACAGATAAGGCAAAACACTGAAGAGCATTCTGAGAACTCTCAATTACTTCAGTACTGGCATAGTCAGTATTACGCACTTGGATAGATGGGGGCAAATGTAATTCCACTGCTAAAGACTGTTCTGGTTTCTGGTATAGACACCACAGAATTTTAGAATAAAGGAGCCCAAATGTAATAGCACAGCTGCAGAGAAAGCCAAGCTATGAAGCAATTAAAAACAATTTCACAGAAGAGACAGGGAGAGCAAAAATGGTTAGTTCATTGGAGTTCTTTCCTCTATCTGTTGCTTTCCTTTGTTCTCTTTCCATGGCCTGTAAAGGATTGCATCTTTAGAAATTCTGCCTGCATTTTATTTTTCCACTTAGTCAAATAAAAAATGTATTAGCATACAAGTTAATTGACACCTCATTTTCCTTGCAGGCAGAGGGAGAAAAGAGTGGTCCCGAAAGTGGAATTTTTCTTTGCATGTACATTTGTATTATAAAAGTAGCTATTAGAATAATTTTTTATGTTGCAAAACATCAAAAGAGGTAGGAAGAAAACCACAAAACACGCAAGAATTAATTCTTACCATTAGTAGAGAATCTTGGGTTTTGGTGTTCACTGCTATTGTCATTGACATCAAATGCACAAGGTCACAGGATTTTCAAATAACTCAGCATTAGCTTTCTCCTCCCACAAGAAGTTCTACCCTTGACTTCAGTGGGAAGAGTCAAGATAGCAAGGAGTACTTTTGATGAGTACGTACATTTTATAAATCATCTGCCATGCATTTAAAACCATGGATGTTCTCTAGACTACTGAAAATACAGAGGAAAAGGTTGTAACAGTCTGATGAAACAGACTGACATGTCAGATATGGTAATATCCATACAAGTTATATTCCCTCTATGACAACGTGTGAACCTACAAGCCACAGCAACACTGAAAGTTTCTTCCTTCGCTGGCTTGGATATCAGAACTGAATAATCTCTACATTAGGCAAATCTCAGTACTGTGAGACCTTGCTTTTGACATAACAACACTACAACATCCTCTATGGGTGACTGTATCCTAAAGAGAAGTTGAAAACAATGCCAAAAAGAGCAACATGTATAAGCCTGGGTACTTAGTTGACAGTCTGTAAAAAGTGTGCAATTATGGAAGATTACATTCTGAGCCTGGACCTGTAAAGCCTATTCTTGACACTAGAGAGAGCAGCCCTGCTTGTGTCCCTTTGTCAGAGCCAGCAAGACTCACTGCCTGACACATAATCTCTCTGATGCATCCTAAGCCTTGGAGTCCAGTTTCCTTCCTAGGGCCCATAACTCTTCAGCCACTTGGGCCGTCTCTCTCTGTCCATTTGTTCATTTGGACATTTGGAGAAGAAAGCTACAGGCAAAAAGGCCCAGGATTTGTGTGTCTGCTATGGTCCTTTTTGGGCTGGTTCCACTATTCAATTATTTCCTTTGAAGGAAACTGCCATTTCTTTATCTTTTTTTTTTTTTTTTAAATTTGCTTTGCAGCACTGTATTCATTCCCTGGAATAAACTAGTACTGTAAGTAAAGTTGAATACACCCATGCTTTGATAGATTGGGGGAGCGTGTTCAGTGGCATTACTGGTAGAACAGAGCTCTATGGCCATCTTAACAAATGACAAGGAAGATTAGTTCTTCCGTAAAGCAGAAGAAATAGCAAAAAGTCATTTTTCTGAAAAGCTTTGAGACTCACACAGGTAAGTGCATGGTAAAATTCAGTGATTTGACTTGCCTAAGGCAGTGATTGTTAAGCAAAGTGCCAATGGGCTCCAGTATTTATTATGACATGTATACATTATTTATTTGTTAGCGTTTCTAATCATGTCAAACTGAAAGCAAACTGGGTTGTATGCATGACTTGATAACTCTACTTATTTAGATTGGATTCTGTGTAGTACATTGGTGCCTAGCTCCCTTTGAAATCAACACACTGCCAAAGGACCTCATTATCTCGGAAGTTTGAAACATTCAGAAGATGCTGCAGGAGTTGAAAGAGAGGAGACAACTGACAAAATTCCCTGAATAGATTGCATTTAAGGAGCATAGTTTAGGCTGAAAAACAAACTACAGCTGGGTTCGCATTTGATGATAACAACTGTTTGAAGAATGAATGCTTTTAGATTTTAAATGTCTTTAATATTAGGAGCTGGGCATCTGATTTAGAGGAGGGCTCTTATGAATATGCATCTTCTCCCTGTTACACACTGAATGAGAAAGCTGTGTAGAAGCAATCATGCATTTAGCCATCACAGCTTTCTCCTTTCATTCACTAGCTTGGTGACCAAGTCAGGCCGTCCAGCAAACATTTTAAGAACAACTCTTAGTCTCTCTATATAAAAGAAAATATGAAATATAATGAAATTCAGAAGCAAACTGCAATGCATGAAAAACTCTCCAAATATAGCTTAACTAAAAAGAAACACTGATGTTGACAGATAATAATAACATTATATAATCACATCCTTTACAAAGACCACATCACAAACATTGAAATACTTTGTAAATTACATACCATCTTTTAGATTACCTATGCAGTAAACAGGCAAGTTATTCTTAGCTAGTATAAAGAAATGTCTATTCATCACATTGTGATAACTCTAACTGATGCCTAATAAATACTGTTGAATCTGTAATAACCAGCCACACACATAAAACTGGTATGGAAAGTAGCAGTATACATGTCAGCAACCTCATTTTACTGTAAGCGGAAACATTTGGACAGGTTCCCTGTTCATCTGTACAGACATTATTTCAGAAAGAAGTTAGTTATAAATGCTTCTCCTATATTCCACAGTTGCTTGATAAGACTAAACTGATTTGGTTTGCCACTTAAAATATGCCTTCAGATTCTTTATGGACAGATATCAGAAATAAAAATATATATACGCTACAGATAACATCTAAGCTTGTTGGCTTGCGATGAAATAAGAACGCTTTGTTTTTATTATTATGTAGATAGTGAAAGCTAGTTACTACAGTCTTTACAAGTATGTGAAATAAATCTATGTCAATAACTAGTTACTTCAAAGTGCTTCTATTTTTTAAATAACTAGACAAAATTTTGTTATGTAGAAAATGCATTAGTTCATTTAAACCATTATTTTTGCCTTTGCAATTTCTGTATTACATGCAAAATAGTGTCAATTTCTTTATACTTTGAACTAGCATGAAGATTTCCAAATGTTTTAAAATGCACTGAAGCATTCTGAATTGCTATGAACTATTAACAGAATAGAAATCTGAAATAAGTGAGCAAAGAGGAAACATCAGGAGGCCCCACTGGTTAAAATCAGACTAAAATGTTCTCCAACATTTGTTGGCAATAATCTCCCTGGGATGCAACACCTCTGTGAAAAAGCACAGAAATGTATCCTGACAGCCAATGGTCTTTAACTGCTCACACTATTCAAAGCAATTTTCTACAATTAGCCATATCTGATATGGAGTGCACATCTTGTAATATCTGCTTAATGTTTCTTCTCTTTAATCTAGCAGGCATCATCTAGCAAATTTTATAAAAGAGAATAGTTGCCAACGAATGTTAAAAGCTATTTAGTTTTAATGTTTCTCAAAGGATTATAGCATATGAAACTATAAACATTGTTTTGAACTGTCTGTGCTAGGTGAAAGGCTTCATCTCTCACTTAGACCCCAGTCCAGTAAACACTTACGCACATGTTGTAGTCCCATTGATCTCAATGGGACTACTCGTGTGTGAAATCAAGCATCTGTGTAAGCGGTTGGAGGACTGCGGCCTTATTCCAGAAAGTGTCACGAGAGCAATGCCCTGCTGATTATGTGGACTTCATTAATTTTTTTTTTTTAAGTCAAGTCTCAACCGTTTCTTTTGACACTAGCCCATGGAGGTCCTGGAATAGGGAAGAATTACATTTAACACAAACCAGAGTTACTCAACAACAGGGCAAAAAGGGGAAGACACAGAGCAGAAAAAACACACATGAAGTTGGAAACTTGCACACATGCAAACAGGTCTGTAAACGACCAGTGCTCTTGCAGTACCCACTGATGTAACATGGCCTCCTCAGTGTGTGCTTTTGCACTCTCCTGACAGGTCCAGTGATAGGACAGAAAAAGTGGTGGCACTCCAGCCACAGGTCATTCTGTTGGAGACATTTGTGCTTGGCATGGGTATTTTCACCCTACTCACTCCGCTGTGTTCTCGTGCAGCCCTGGTAGGAGAAGACCATGGGGAGGTAACAGACTGTTCTCTGCAGTCTCATTTATGTGGGACATAGAGCACGAAGAGAAAAGATGTTGCCAATCTAGGCTCACTATCCAAACAGACCAGAAAAAAAACCCAGACTAAAACCAAAAAGATGGTTTAAAAAAGGGAGGCAAATGATCAAAGCTGAAATAACCCAAACAGAAGACTCTCACACCAGTTGGCTGGTAGATGGATATCCCAGTAAGCATATCGGGGAGTGAGTTAGAAGAAGACCGTAAGGGCCTCTTGCTGAAAACCCTCACTCATCTGGAAAGCCTCACTGAACTTAGTAATAAGGCTCTGAAGATGATATTCTGAGCCATGGAATCAAGACGGTTATGGTGATCTTTGTTGCCCCTGGTGCTTTTGAAAACATGATTGGTTCCTTTGCAAGGTAATGACAGATCTTTGGCCATTTCCTTGCAGCTTCTCAAAACCTTTAGACATTGCAAAGTGAAATTAAAAAGTGTTTGTTTCATATTTTTTTTGTTCTTTTACAAGCAACCAAATACTCCAGAAGGGTCCTCTGTCATTCGGTTGACGTTCTTTCAGCCCATTTCCATATAGTCAATACACCCATCCAGCTGGACAAAAAATTAAAAGGGCAAAATAGCTAACCACAAACATAATGTGACAGAGGACAGCACTCCAAAGCAGCATGTACAAAAACAAGTTTTGGCAGATTTCATCACTCAGCATCAAGCTAGGCAATGCAGCTGAAACCAGTGAGTGGGTACATAGCTCCTAAGGTGACTTACTGATCTAGAGAAATCACTCACGACCAAAAGACACTCATAAATGGAAATAATTCTAAATTGCCCTGATTCTAATATGTGAGAAGGAAGGAAGTTGCAGGGAGGGCAGGGAAGGTCCATGTGACTTGGGGCTTACCTTACTACTGACCAAGAGGAAGCTGATGGCACAAGGAGAAAACAGTTTTTGAACCCTCAGTCCTGTAATTTCTCTTGAGTACATTTTCAAACCATGATTCCAAACAGTGTTTTCATAGCTTTGTACATGAAAGCATGTCTATGTGTGAATTAGTGCTGCCAGGAAGGTAGCAGATTGTAGACTTACAAATCCCAGCCTCAATGCTTAGTGATACTTTCAGACATACTAAAGTATGGCACATAGAATATATGGCACAGCTATCACTCTGTAAATGAAGCTTGCTAGATTAGGGATTTTGTTTGTTTTCACTTTGAAGCACTTGGGGCTTCTCCTACTTTTCTTTACCTTTAGGATTTTTTAAAGCTCCAATACCATATCCCCCTAAGCATTTTAAGAACTGGTTTAGAAAGGTACTTATCTTCTCAAGCACAGAGCTCCTAGTGACACTATCAAACCTGTAGTAAACCAGGCAAAAATGCTTTAGCGAGTTAGACTTAAAACAGCCACTGAAGTCAATGGAACTCAAGCTCCTACTGACTTGGGACACTTTGGAACCCTACATGTCTGTCTGCTTTTTAGGCAGACAAAAGCAGATATAATTTGCTCTAAATTTATATGCAAGATCTTTTGCCTTGAGACAGGGAATTCTTCTATTTCCTTTGCATGTGCCATGAGAGGCTACGGTCTCATTTGAAGTCAGGGGCACTTCAGGGAATCGTGGAATCAATGAGGTTGGAAGGGATCTCTGGAGATCATCTTGTCAGCTCACAAGATAGTGATGGCCTCCACCACCTTCACTTTGAAATTCCTGACTCATGGTTCATGGGCATTCTATGAGAAAAAAGGAACTGAAAAAAACCCCCTAATTCAGAAATGAGTTACATGTAAAAAAAAACCCTCTGAAATGAAAGCTTGCCCACAAGTAACCTCACTTTCAAGCAATGTCAAGAACATTACTTTGTTCTGACAAAAGCATTGCTGCCTACTGTAATCGTGACCCACAGATAAGGGTTTGGCACTGGACTAGGGTGCAAAGACTTATATTCAGGTGTCTAAACTTAAGTTTCCACTAGTGTTTCCGATGGCCCTGAGTATCCCACCAAGCCTCCACTGACTGCTCCAGAAGGCAGGCAGATCTCCCTAAGTTCTGTGCCTTACCTGTCAGCCCTGTCTGTATGTCTTAGATACTTTCCAGGATTTAAAATGGCATTAAGCACCTCTGTTCAGACACTGGAATTGCTCTACAGATGCCTGGATTCAGCTCCTGCTCTGAAAAAGGTTTGTCACATGACTTACAGCAAGTACTTAAACTCCGTGTCTTGATCTTGTGGCTGTAGAAATCAGGGGGTTTTATACCTTTTTTTGTGCACCATTTGTTTATCTTCACTCTGAGTTTGTAAGTAAATATGGACTGCCTTTACAGTGTATGTGTAGAACACCTATCTCAGCAGAGCACCCATTTACTACTACAGTACAGACTCCACAGATAATTGTTTCAATCCTTTTTTAAATGTCTGATTAAGGCTCACTGTAAATGAGGAATTTCAGTAAAAATGACATATTTTAGAAAATACACTTAATTCCTTTGTGAGTTTTAAATAATGAGGCACACTGATATTTTTAGTTTGGAATATTTTGGAATGTCTGGAATGCTAAGTTCCCCAGATGATGATTAAAAGGTCAAGTAATAAAGTATATGATAAACTATGCCTGAGATTCCTCGTAAAACAAATGAGTAATGGCTGTACAAACTGTGTCACCATTATTTTTATGTTGAAAAAATGTCTGTGCTCTATTATTCCTTCAAATTTGTCAGATTATAGGATTGACAGAAAACCAGCATGGTGATGGTTAGTTTGCAACTGTTTCAGGGCTGAAGTCAGAGTCAAGAAGCAGATGAAAAGGGTGCTTTAAGGAGTAGTGCTGGTGTTGCTAGTGGACGCATGGTGGAGAATGTGAAATGTGGTTTTTCCTTGCCAGAGTGCAGGTCTGGTATTGGTAAGTATCATGTTAAGTTTCTTTGGAAGTGAGTTTGTTTCTGTGAGGATTATAACATTAGATTAGAACAGTGCTTGAGTCACAGTCACAGGAGCCCTCCAGAGCTGTTAAGCATTTGGCATATCTCACTTATCTCTAAGGGTGGCAGGGGCCATCAATACAAAGTGGACCATCAATCAATCTGGGGTCTTCTTCAGACACTGCCTGTCAGCTGATCAGAGGAAGACTTTAGGGAATCAGCTTTCCATTATCAGGATTTGGTCTGTGATCAGGACAAGCCACTGAACCTTTTACTTTTCACTTGGCAAAAACATACGCACTGGAAAAAAGTCCTGACAGTTCATTCATTTTGCTCCATCACTGGAGCCAGATGATGTTTGACTGGGGAGACCCACCCTCTTTGATGTTGTGCTCTTTTGAGAGTGCCCTGCTGTGAAAAAAATTTTCTCCTTCCAAATTAAAGAGAAATATTTCTGCGTCCAGCTGTTAAATGTGACGTTTGCCATTTTTCAGTGCGTTGGCTTTGTGCCATCTTGCAGGCTGTGTTTCAAGCCTATCTTTTTCCCTTCTCCTTCTCAGCAGCAATATCCACAATGTGTTAGTGTCTCCAACTTCTACAAAACATCAACACCAAAAGGGAAAATACAAGTAATACTGCATTGCTCTGAACTACAGCAGCAATATTTACACACGTTTCTCCTGATTTTTTTAATTAAAGCCAGCAATCATTTTATTGCATGAAATGAAGGATAAACCCCTTAAATACAATCTACCTATGAAAAATCAACTTCAGTTTCATTCTGATTGCAGTAGGCAAACCATGCCGAAGCAAAGCCTCTACAGAATACATTTACCGGTTAAATGAATGTGGATGTTATTAAAACTTGTTTCATGTGTACTGAGTCCACATCAAAAAAATGGCATCCGTTCAGCAGCCCTAGCTCTGTTTAAATTAAGACAAACTTCTCATGAAAGATTGAATAAACATTTAGGTTTATGTAATCAAGAAAACCTCTATCTTCTCATATTTATTAAGTGTAAATTTTAGAGTTATAAAAACCACTGTCACAATTATGTATACTGTAAATAAAGGGTGGATTCATCTTTACAATGTTCTGCCTATCTATTGAGGTGGATGAAACACAACAGGTTCCAACTGCTATTCAGCTCAAGCTTTCCTTCATCCTTTTCATTTCCATATTTGCTGACATGGAAAAGGATCGATGTTTGATAGATTTTGGCAAGCTCATTGTTGCAAACCTGTTTTGTAATTAATCTCAGACTATGACCAGCAAATCTGAGTAACTGCTCATGTATTCATCATGTCTTCACACTCTGAAAAGTAAAACCTGACTGAGAGCCTCAATGGATGAGAATGGAAGCACTTATTTTGGAAAATTATATGGATGATAACAAAAATAAAGCGTCTTCCCTTCAGGTATCCACATTCTAGATTCACGCCAAAAAAAAGTATAGTCCAGAAAGATTTGATCTAGAAATAAGCAGTAAAGCTGTACCCTGCTCTTCATTTGCACTACACGTAACTAATGAACTCAGTTTTTAAAATTGTAGAATGATACAGATTTACAAATAAATATAACTTAGCATTTCTCCAAGAGGCTAGCAAGGAGCCAAGCCATGTTCTGCAGGGCTTCAGTCAGTTCTCAGAAGCTATCTGGTATCTAACAAAGACAGTACTGGGACTGTCCAAGCAACTGTCCAAGCAACACAGAGATGCTGACAGTAACAAGGTTGGCAATTCAACAGGAGGCATGGTTCTTGTTCCTGGAATGAATCAAACACTGCCACTCCTAAAATTACATACAACACAAATATATGCTCTATAAATGGTTACATTTGGATCTATGTGTTATGCTGTTCCATGACTGTATAGCACCTTGTTACAAGAATATCATTTATGCTATTATGGTTCTTCTGTGTCCTTACTTCTAGATAGATAAGAAACATTTTTCTTACTATTAATTCCAACTTGGCCTTCTATATGTAACCAATGCTATTCAAAATTCTCTTTACTTGCCTCTACTTGCCCATCAGCCACTGTCTTATCATGGTCCTTTTTTCTGTCCCTCATTTTATCAAGGCAGCAGAAAAACACCCAAGAGTGTCTCATTAGAGTGAAAACCAAGGAGTGAACTGCAAAGGTTTGTGTTCGTCTTTTTCTCTATTCCATTCTGCATTTTTCTGTTTCATCTTTAACATTATGCAGCTTACCTTAATCCTTCTAGCCTTTCTTAACTCTGCTATCTGTGCCAAAATAATTTTAGGTAAAAGGGCATTTTCTTCATCCCAAACAGTTTTAAGTGAAAATATTTAGACGGCTCATGTAGGCTAACACAGATGCAGCAGGTATATTTCAGAAATGGGACAGTAGTTTGAGCAGCAAGTGTACTGGCCTTAAATGTTGACTTTTTTACAAAGGAACTCAAAACAGATGAATTAATTATTAGTCAATAGAACCAGTGATTATAATCCATGTCAAAAATTTTAACAGTAAAATGATTCATCCAAAACTAGTTTTATTTTTTCCCCAAGTCTAAATTCTAAAAACAAAGCAAAATAAACCAGTTCTTATTTTGATTATTTTCCCACCATCCTCAAAGTTTAACACAAAGGGGAAATTAATCACTACTGAGCAGAGCTGCATGCAAAATTATTTTACTGGATATGGCCAAAACCTCACGATATTTTTAAAGCAATAACAAAATGTTTTGGAGCAAGGGTTTGGTTTTTTTTTTAAAGTAATTTGGATTATTTCAAGATTTTATAAACCATAATAAAATGTTTCATTATAAGCTTATTGAGCTTTAAAACTGAAAGGAGTTCTGAACTGAGAAATGAACTTTCTGTTTAGAAAATATAAGAACAACATGTTTAGATAATTTTGAACCATTTTCCCATTTTATTTGTCAGAAGTTTCCCTGAAACTGACATTTTTATGCAAACAGTTTTAGTTTCTCAGCATTCTCTGGAAAAAAAATCGGTTTCCTTGGAAAACCCCAACAATTTGTAACTAGTTATCTGTTGCACACCAGTGAAAGGCTATTAAAGGCATACATAAAAACAGTCATGGCACCTAAGAGCTTGCAATGTAAAAGACACAGATAAAGCTAAATGAATTGGGAGACCCAGAAAACATGACGAAAGCATAACCTTTCCCCAATCCTTTCCTGTCTCTTTCTCTCTCATGCATAATCACAAAAAATCTCTGCTTAAATACAAAGAGATTAATAGGGAGTGCAACTTCACAGTTTTCCTGAGCTACGCCCCTCTGCCAGAAGAGAAAACCCTTGGGTTTCCCAGTGGGGTACAGAGCTCTACCAGCTCACTCCCATTTGTGGAGAAAATAAACCCTGAATCTACATGCAGACAAGCCAAAATCTGAGCCCTTTCTTGGCCTGCTAGTATGCCCTGGCTGCCAGTCCATTGGGAACGTAGGTAACTAAGCCATATGTATTAGCCCATACATTTAAGGGCAAAGGGAAGGCATACTAAAGAAAGGGCGGGAGAAGCCAAGCAATGTGTGAAATAAGAGTATATTTGTATATTTTACTTAAGGGTCTCCTCAAAAGGAACATGTTCATGCTAATAGCAAGCAAATGAGCCCTTGTTCAGCTTCTTTTTTATGCCTCACAGACTGCATACTTATTGTATGGTGCTGACTTTCCTAACTGGCTTGACCACTGTACTTGTAAGACGAGAGAATATTAAAAATAAATGTGTGCCGACTCTCAGCCATACACTCAGATTAACTATTTTCAAAGAATTTGATGAAGCTGTAATAAAAATCAATTTATCCATAGAAAGAAGCGCTGCTTGTTCACAGATGGCAGATTTATGACTTCATGCAAACATGAATGTCCTAGAGCTTACCCTTTTTAATAAGGAGTCTTTTAAAAGACATAAAATATTTGTCCTAATGAAGTAATGGTTTCCTAAGGTTTTGCTTCTTTTCTGTACTGCCTACAGTTTTATGTCTTTGTTGAAATGTGTCACTTCTTAAATTATGATGTTTTCCTAAGTCTACTATATTCTTTTTCTAACCCACACTAAGAAAGCACAATTGTCAGACGTTATGTTTTGAGGGCAAACTGACCTCCAACATATTGTGGATAACATAAATTTCATATTTTATAGTTATTTTGAAAACATTCCTAAACTTAAACCCCTTGGTTTCTTAGTATCTTGAACTCACTCCACCTATCAACAGTAAACTAAAGAGGCCAATGTTTTCAGCCAAAAATCAAAGTAAAAGGTGAGAGGAGAAGATGAAAAAGTACTTTAGCATTAGGGAGTCACTGCTATTACAGAGTCACGGCCAACTTTAGATAAGACACTGTACTGAGACAGCCCAAACAGCTGCTGCAATCCCAGGACTGTCATCTCAGCCTGTTCAAAATTTGTCTAAAAACTCTCCAAGAAACTGGGAGTATGGGAAGACTGAGACGGGAGAGGTTAATGCACTATGATTCTAGCCTCTGCTGACTCAGTCTGTCAAAAAATACCGAGGATCATCCAACAGAATATGATAGCATGTCACTGTGGAAGATTTTGCTTCTTTTTCTCAAAGACTTTTCATTCTCCAGTAGAGAGCAGAGAAGGATGTGAGTTACTCCAGGCTTCAAAGGAAAGACATTTATTTTGTCCAGATAAGTAAATTGTCTAGTAATCCCATGTGGCATGTGGATAGGAAATATATTACACTTACTAGAAAATTGAGCAAATCCTTGGAATCAAGGATGAATAAACAAACTGACTGAGAGGAAGAGACACTTACCAGAGGCTTAATAATGAGGTACGTTCAGGAGCATACCATAATTTAAAGGCTAGTTGCTCAGTGACCAGGACTAATGAAGCCTGGTTTTAGTATGGATGTGTGGTGTCCTTTGTCTCCAAAACTTTCACTGCTGTAATAACCTCCACTTCTACACTGATTCCAGTGTATAACACTGATATCTAAACATTTTTCAGTTATTATATACTTAGCACTACCACTGATACCAGTGGAAGTTCAGCACATGGAAGAGCAAAATGTACAGTGGAGTCTCTCACTGTGGATGCAGGAGGAATGGTGTCCTGGGATATCTGGCCTTGTGATGTGTAAGTACAGAAGACATATGGTGGTGACAAAAAATTCACACAAAAAACCAGTAATTTTTGCTCGACAGTGAGGTATAGACTGGGTCAGTGACCTTCGCTGATTCCCATTAATACCCACCTGCATCTTTGATAACCTTCTCGACAGCATCCCAAAAGCATATAACTACTTTTAGAAGCCACATCATGAAATGTGAAGTAGCAAGAAGGTGAAATCTGGAACAGTGCTGGACAGAAAAGTCACATGCACAGTCTGCGCATGCTCAACAAACCTCATGTGTTTGACCAATTGCACAGACAATAGTCCAGATGCGGTTGCTGTTTTCCTGAATCTCTGGAAATATAAGCTGCTGCGTGTTTGGAAAAGCACAGTTGCCATGACAATACAGAAAAGAGTGTGCCCTGTATGCTTTTCATATTTGACTCCACTATATATACAGGATATCCTGTATTACACAGAATGTCTGGCAGTCCTGAGAGAAGAAAATGTGACATTTCCTGTTGTCATTTACTTTTTTGCTACTTTTTCCACATTTCAGGAGATTTAACTTATATACCTATTACATCAAATTTAGTGAAAATGAAGGAGGGATTACTGTTTTCCTAGTGCTATAGTTATGACCATGAATTAAATAAATTCTAATCACTACAGGTAAATCATTAGCAATAACATAATTCAATTGTAGATACATTTCATATTCATTAAATTTAAATGTCATTTTTGTGACATATTTTCTCAATCTAAAATGCGATTTCTCTAAAAATGTTCAAAATCAATGAACACTAAAAAAAACCCCTCAGTTTTTAACATTGTAAATAGGATCTGAATCAGACCCAAAATCATACTGACATGAGCAACCCTTAACACACAAAATTCCATGCAAGGACGACAAATAGTGTCAAAAGGCATCATGCTCCACAATGCAGAGCATCTATGCTTCAGTCTCTTAATTATTGTGTAAGTCCTCTAAATGTCAGTACAATAATAACCAGCAGCAAGCAGATAGCTGGCAGATTTTTAAATGATTGTGGTGATGGGAAAGAAAGAGCAGGAAGACCTTACCTCACTTAAAACAAATGATTGCAGCACTTTTCACCTGTAATATTACAAAAGATATGTATTGCAATTCACATTTTACACCTGAGGTAAACCACGCCATTAACATTGCAACTCTGCTTAAACTCTCTGTCAACTTTAATGGCACATCTACATATACTGCACACATAAATGAGAAAAAAATCCAAACCTCATCACATACATCATTCACATATTGTATACAGTCAGTCCTGAGATTTGTATTGATTTAATATCTTTGAAAGCAGAAATGAACAGGACTCAAAAGATCCATCATGATGCAATTATCCAAAGTTTTTCTTTTAAAATGCATCTATGTTTGGTCCCTGCCCAAATAATTTTAACTGTAAATTTGCAAATGTCTCAATTATAAAACTGCACAGATCTGAACTATAATAGTCAAAGCTCAACTGTTTTATAAACACATTTAAAATATGGCATTAATATAAAAATCCTATACCATACAACCAAAACAATTTAATATAGCTTGCTATGGCAATAGCCAGATCATTTTTCCAAACAAATAGATAAACTCCATCATGTCATTTTGAACAACTTCTGACCTTCTGATGGCTACAATTGGGAACAAATGTTATCCAAGAAAAATATTGGTGGCTCTGCATTTGCAAAACAGAGAATGCTTAAATTGAGCAGCCTTTGCTTTAGTAGCCATATCAGATGCATTGCATAGGAAAAGATACCAGCCCAGTTCTGCTTTCATATATATCCAGTATAATCACAGATCAAAAGTCCTACTGATTTAGACCATGTCTACAGTGCAATCAAAGTGACTGGGACTGATGCAGACAAATCTGTTCTCTAGGCATAAATTAGCTATCGGGTCACAACAGCAGGGCAATCACAGCAGCATGGGATGTACTTAAGACTATTTACCACACTTTACTGTGAGTTTTGCATCCCATGGTAAGCTCAGTATTGCTGGAGTTAGTTACATTATTTGTAAGGCTGAAACAATTACCTCTAAGCTAGTTGGCTTGTGTCTGCCCAGAGGTGCAGACACATCTTTGGCTGCAGTGTAACATGCCCTTAGTGAATTTACAATGGGGGAAACTGATAATAAATATTGGGGTACTATTGGTTGTTTCCTTTGTTCACACACAGTGTAAAATGAAGTTTGTTAGTGACTTGAAAGTAGAATTCTTTTCACATAACATTAACCAACTAAGGTTAAGTATATAACCTAACCCTATTACCCAATGGCCTTGTAGAGACAATGGAGAGAAACAGGCACCGTCAGAGGGCAACACATCATAAGCGAGGTTAACTGACTTAGACCAGATACTTAACTTGCTGATATTGAATGTTAGTGACTGAGAGTGCAAAGACAACCTGCTATAAATTGCCACACCCTGGACGGAGTTCACTGAGACTACTGCTCAAAAAAGTCAGCCATTTTTGTATTGCTTTTATATTCGTTGCTTTCTAATGCTCTTTAAGAAAAAAAAAAGTATAAACAAATTTCATCATCCTAACATTCAAGTGTGGCTATTGTAGTGCATTTTTTACTACCAAAACAAGAATAGAGTCCTTATATAAATACACCTAGAAGTAAATGTATAGCATCATATCAGTCTTAAAAATTCTTAGCCTCCATTATGACTGGACTATGAAAGCATGCTGTCAACCAATCAGGAGAAATGATGCAAGGAATATCGTTCTTTTTTCCACCTTTTTTTTTTTTTTAATTTTAGCTTTCTTTCCAAAATATACTTCTCGCTTTTTTTTTTTGGTACAGTGAACGGCAGCAACAGCAGCTTTTAGCAGAGCTGTGGTTGTAATGCTGCTGAAAGCTGCTTCCCAAAAATGACCTTTCCTACCCAGTAAATTATTCCAGCAGGGGAAGTCAAAAGCAAAAGAAAAAAAAAAAATCACTTTTGTCATATTGCTCACAAAACTACTGTGTTGGGAAAGCTTTTCAGACACATGCTTAAAAGTAAAAAAAACCCTAAAATCATGCCACTCCACTCAATTTTAATTTCAAGACCTGACTGGCTGGGATGCCTCAAGTCATTCTCTAGAACCCTTGAGATAGTATGCAAGTGGCAGGAATATGACTATGTCTGGAGCCTGACAATAATTGCATACCACTGCTTGCATTGCAGCAAAATCTTGACATTGCAAACAACAGCATAAAATAATAGAGCCTGGTGAGATTAACTGTTTCAACCTTATCAGATGGAGGAGAAAAAAGGCTTTACTTAAGACCTGAGGCTCTTATCCTTCCACTGGGAGAAGGGCCAAGGGAAAGCATAGTTTCTGCAGCAAAGATGACAGTGGCTCCAAGCAGTCTATCACTCCACAGAAGAACCAGGTTGAACTGGGAGGGCAGGTGGGCTTCCAGTAAAGCAGCTGTGGCTCCCTTGCTGACCTGCTCTCTCCAAAGGCACCACCCCAGATCACCCAGCAGTTCCTGCAACACCACAGCCTTGTCTCATGGTGGACATAAGTATCTTCTGACTTCTCCAAAGGCAGAGGTCTTTGCAGGTCTCTTTCTTAACAGAGGAGAAATCACCGCTGGCAAAATTGGGTCTTTGGGATGCAGATTATATTCGGTCTTGTCCAAAATGAAGGACCAACTCTGCCTTTCAGCAAAGCCTAGTCAGAAAGATTTAATCAGACAGAAAATCGTCTTGGTGCTTGCAGCAGTATAAACTAACAGGAACTGAGGCACAGGAGACGGTACAGCATATCTTCAAAGACTGAACACATGCACTAAGAAAAAAGATTGTGTGAAACTATGTAACAGTGTCATCTAGTGACTCCTGCCATAACCTTATTATCCAGACAGTGTAACCAGCTACCAGGAAGGCCAGTTTTTACCCTGTTGAAGTGAGCTCTATATTGACACTTAGCATTCAGCTATGACAAGATTTCACGGGCAAACTGAGTGCCCACATACACAAATATGACATTTGCAAACAAGTGTCTGATGAGCACATGGACATCCTTAACTGCATATGTGGAAATCCCAGTGGAATGCCAATGCCAGGCATGGTGCAGGTCCTGTCTTGTGTCAGGGAAAGCATCTGTCATGATGGTGCTGACATACAGCTCACAATTATACCACCTAGTGAGACTCCTTTGAACTTAGTCCTCCATGTAATCTGCAGAACATTTTGCAAGGTCCTGCAGACCACCAGGGAGCCCTGGACAACAGCTTAGTAGCCTCTGGTGGAAGCAACCACAGTTATGAGTAGGCAACTTGGCTGATTTTTTTTAACATCTGACCCTAACACCAAGGATGATGTATCTATAACCAGTGACTAAATCCTGTACCGTACCTCCTTATTTCTAAGCTCACTCACTGAATGAGAGCTAATCTGTTCATAAGGTTAATGAGAGCCTATTAGCACGATACTCAAACAGATGTTTCTTTGATTCCTTCCTGCTTCCTTTCTTCTTGGCTGAAAGTCTGTTTCCCACATAAGAAAGCTGCTTCTCCTATGAAGCCACGCTGAGAGTTGGGGTTGTTCAGCCTGGAGAAGAGAAGGCTCCAGGGAGACATTTTAACAGCCTTCCAGTACCTAAAGGGAGCGTACAAGAAAGCCCAAGAGGGACTTTTTACAAGGACATGTAGTGATAGGACAAGGGGTAATGTCTTTAAACTGAAAGAGGGTAGATTTAGATTGGATGTAAGGAAGAAGTTCTTGACTGTGAGGGTGGTGAGGCACTGGAACAGGTTGCCCAGAGAGGCTGTGGATGCCCCATCCCTGGAAGTGTTCAAGGCCAGGTTGGATGGGGCTTTGAGCAACCTGGTCTAGTGGAAGGTGTCCCTGCCCATGGCAGGGGGGTTGGAACTAGATGATCTTTAGGGTCGCTTCCAACCCAAACCATTCTGTGATTCTAGTATTCGATAACAAAGACCATTAATAAAAATGAAAAAGCTTAACTAATATATTGGATTCTTTCCTTTTTAGAGTTATGAAGTTCTTCACAAAGTGTAATACTTGCCAAAGAATACAGTTAAAGGCATGAGCATTTTGTTCTATTTTCATTATAATTAATTAAACTGCCAGAAACATTGTCCGAAGAGCATTCAGTCTGACAAACTTGGAAAATCTGGAAAATGTAATGCAAGTGTGACACTTGTCTGTAATTCATGTACCTGTTTACAGGGGTATAAACCACACTGCAACATTTATAAGCTGTTTATAAATAAAAATAAAATAGAATAAAAATAGAATAAAATAAAGTTTAAGAGAATTGGATTTTTTTGCATATACCTTGAGTTTCAAATCACATTCACCTCCTTCCTTTGCTTTATACTGTACTGCTTAAGTGCTTTAAATGTTACACGTCAAAATTTAATGTAAGCTTCCAGAAAATTAAGCACAAGTTTTATTATTGGTTTGATAATGAATTTTTCTGATCCTGCTGTGACTTTAACACTCAAAATTAAGTGTAAAAAAAACAAATTAATCCAGTTTCAGATTTTCTTATTTGAGGTTTGCACATACTGTGCACCTGAAAGATCTGTGGCATCTAAGTAGAGACCATCATAATAAACAGCTCAGCACAACAGGCAAATTGGGACAGTTGGGGGTTTTTTTTCTTCCTAGGATGCTAACCTCTTGCATTCAGTCTGATCAGTGAGCTCTGCTCAGAACCATGATCACTGATTTAGGTGGCTTCAGGAGCAGAATCTCAAACCTTGCTAACATTGTGCGATGCAGCCTAATGAGTCACACCTGGGCACACTGCAATGATGCATCCAGGCTAACTATATTGAAAACTCAGCTATATTGTACCATGTAGGTGCAATAGCTCATTCAGAAATAAGTCAGCTCAACACCTCATTGTAGAGGGTAGATATATCTTTTGTGACCAAAGGGCACTAGCATCCAATGACAATGCCTTTGCTTTTGGTGGTTTCAGCTCAGCTCCATCTGGGCAAGTGACTGTAGACTGCAATCTCACTAGTTCTAACCAGTTCATTGTTGGCAGTCCCAACTGAAAAGTCAAAAATAAAAAAAAAACAGGAGAAAAGTATTTAAAGTAATGCTTTTGGAGCAAGGTTGAGGCAAGTTGAAGGAATAAAGAGGAAGAGAGAAGTTCCCAGATATGTGAAGGAATCTTTTGGCTTTCATTTTGAAACAAAGTTATAAGCACTTTTCTTTGCCAGAACAGTCTTAGAAATATATAACAAAAGAAGAAGAAGGGAAAAAAAAAAAAAAGCTAGCAGTATTTCGGCTTAGAAAAGTCCTGAACCTCCTTTCTGTAATATGAGTAAAACAACAGGCTGCTCTGCTTCCTTTCCCGGACCTAATCCAAGCGGCAACTTTCTGAGGACCCCCAGGGCCCAGGAATAAGCTTTCACCAGAACCAAACCATCACAGCCTGTTCCCTTTAGGAAGAGGAAATCTGAATGTAATACGAGATGTTCTCAGGTCCCTCTTCTCAAGGGGGACGTGAGGGCCAGCAATACCACTTCTTCAGCACAACATCTCAGAACAGCTCATGTCCAGCAGTCACCTTGTGTTCCTCATCTGCAACACTCCTGATCCCTCCTGTCTTACACTGCCTAGATCAAGTTCTTCCTTTCCCACCCTTTATCCATCCATCTTTTCTTTTTCACCTTCACACACTCTTCTTCTCTCTCAGGCTTTTCATCCCAGCTCTACTTTGTGTTCCAAATGCACCCATTCCTTTCTAAAACAGTGAAGCATTTGGATACCTCAGCAATTTGACAACATGCATATAACAAATCTGAGAAAACTGTATAATTTTTGTTCCCTTGAAACTCATCTTCTTTATCTGCTCTCTTCCGTGATTTCTTTTATGGTACCAAAATGACCATGTGCTAGTTTTATGTTGGGACAGGAATTATTTATTTCTGAGGCACATGACTCCAAGGTGCTGAAAAAAACAAGTAATAAAAATGTGAGATGGAAAGAGATTCTTCTACAATAAGTTCTCTTACCTCTTAGCCCACTTGATGAGAATATAATCTAATAACAATACAATGAAGTTAGGAGAATGCTCTGGAATCCTTCAGCCTATGAGATTGGTGTCCAATTTTACACAGGTAACACCCTTGATACAGCCACATTTGGATTTACAAGGAGTATCTGTGAGGACAACTATATTGACATGATTTAATTTCAGACAGTATTTTTTCTTCATAACTGCAAAGGAAAATCAAACACATATGAATGATGTTCAAAGAAATACGTCTGATACCCTCATAAAGCTAATGCTGACTTAGAATATTTGTAGCAAAATAGTGCAAGATTTTGTATGTGCTGTATAGCCTCATTTGTTAAAAAAATATATTTTATAAGTGACAAGCCCAAGTGAAAAATTTTATATGGTACAGGATAAACCACCCAAGTAGTTAAATCAATTCCTTTCTGTTTAATTTTGCTATTTGTTTTTCTATCTGAGCTGCCAATTTTCTAACATATTAGAGAAGAAGTAGGAAAGTCTTTTTGATTGATAATAAGCTCAGATTTCTGTGTCAGATCAGTGGAGACTTTTTTCAAAGTAAGAATTCGGTACATTTCTCTTACATTCTTAGACAATTATTCTACAAAAATTATTTAAATGCTCTTTTTTTAGCTGCTTTGACAAGAACACCAAAACAGTTCACATCACCCTTGACCTGCAGGGTGTACATCATCTTGTCAACATATAAACAAACACATGATGGGCTGTATTTTAATAGATTCTGTAAATATCAAGATCCAATTCATCAAAAGGTTTGCCAAAGTGACAGCTGTGGGGGTTGTGGTATATGGTTGCATGTCCATTCAGTGTTGTTGCAATAGGATCATTGCAAGAAAATTCAGAGCTACTGTTGCTCTTTGTTCCATATTATTATTTCTCTGGAGCTCTGGGTTAAGCTGCAGTCTGTATACGCCACTTCATGTATAAGGGAAATATGCAGACTTCCGGGCAGAAGCCACATGGCTGGCTTTTATAATAATCCCTCTCCTCTCTCCCCATCTTTATCAGACAATTCCTCTGATGTGCTGCACTGTGTCAGAACAGGAGGCTGAGAGGAATTTATAAGCACAGAAACTCTTACTTGGCAGAATGAGCAGAGCTCAGTTTCGATAAGGTTTACACAGACACAGTAACTTTTCTTGGTTGGCTTCATAGCTTCATGGATTTTAAAGCCAGAAGGGACTGTTCAATCTTCTGCTCAAGACTGTACTTCATAGACCATTAGCCTCCATCCAGGCAAAGGCACAGAAAAAAGGGAGAGGGCCAGTGTGCCATGAGTACTTGATGGCCCCATAATGGCAGCAAATTGCTAAGGCAAGAAATGCCCAGATGAATCAGCAAGCCAAGACAGCCACATCTGAAGATGCAGAGATCATGACAAACCTGCAAGTTCAGTGGCAGTCAGCCCAGGGCACAAATATGCTAGCTGTGAAATGAAAGACTAACACCTCAAACCACTGTCCCTGACCCAATCCCTGTGGCAATTCTCTGGCCCCACAAAAAAGCAAAGAGAAAACAGAATCTACCTGAGCTGAGGGAAGAAATTCCCAGTAAGAGCCCCACTGAAGATGAGACCCTTATGCAAAGTGCATGAGGAAGAGGCAGGCAGTCTTGCTGTCCTCATGTGTGGCCTAGGAGTTAAAGCAAAGTGTTCGGACCAACGAAAGGCTCAGATCCTCCAACCCGAAGATGCAGAACTCAACACACCTAATGACACTTTAAAGAGTCAAAGTAAGTAAGGTGCCTGCCTCTTTTAGTAAGACATTCTTATGTTTAACTATTGCAAAACATAATTACCACCTTCTTTTAAGATGCATTTTGTCTTAACTTCAGCTTCTAACCATTGTATTTTGCCTGTCCCATCTCATCCATTGAATAGAAAAGCCCATCTGCCAGGTTTGGGGTTTTTTCCATATATAAGTGGCCATACAAAGAAGTCAAATCAACTCTAACCTCTTCCATGATGAAGACAATATATTAAGCTCCATTAAGAACTCCATTCATAGACTTTTTTTCCAGAAGCCGATTACCTCCACAGCCACCATGTACTCTCTTCTCTTTTCCCACAGTTCTCTGGTTGCTGTCTCTAAACACAAGGTAACTCTTCAAAGATACTTTGGTCACATGATACTGTTCATTTTATACAATTTATAGCTACCGTAATCCTTCTGCTGGAGAGTTAAATGCCATAATGCTCATGGGCAACTCAAACACAAATTCCTATACTCATGCACAAAGCCAAGGTCTCTCTCCTCGTCCCCTGGTGCCTTTCCAGCTGACTCCTCCACGATGGAAAGATTAAGAGACTGATGTATGAACTTAAAATATTTGCCCTCTTCGAAACTCCTACCATTTTTGTTTTGCTGGAATGGGGTGTAACACTGGAGTCTTTTTATTCACTATTGAGTACAATCACCATGAAATATAGAATGAAAAGACCTAAAAAATCCAGCAATCTGACACTGGGACAAAGCTCAGGAGTCCTGATCTTGGAAGCCACTCCATGCTTTCTATATAAGCTCCTCAACACCATCAGCTCTCAACAAATTTGAAGGAAGTAAATGAAAGCTTAGAATCATGCAGCGACATTGTGGTATGAGCTTACAGCACCCAGGCCTCCACTTGTACTATTTAGAGCTGTCATGCACACAAGAGAAGAATATTCTTACACAATTGATTGTAGTTAGGGACAGCAATGGATTTTTTTATTATTTGTTTGTTTAAATAGTGAAGTTTACTAGGAGTTTTCAAGTCATTAATATGAAACTATTCCTCTCCACATTATGATTTGTGAGCAGTTTTCTCAATCATTAGTACTGACTTGGCTTCTGTTTATGTGCAAAACTGCCCTATTAAACAATATAAGACCTTCTTTGGTATTTGCAATTGCACCATTTGCTCATGATTGACTTGGAGTCACTAAGAAGCCCTGTCATTAGTACTGCTAGGATAAATCACCTGCAGCTAAAGTGGAAGCCTATCTTATCTTTAAGTTTTCAGAAAATCTAGTACGGTGTTGGTCAAATTGTCACAAAAATTGTCCCCAGCAGGCACAGTACAAAGCCATGTCAGAAGGCACAGAGATTCAGCTCAATCTAATAATAAAAAACACTACCTGGGCATAATCTGGTTTCAGCCCATAAGACAATTAACCTTGCTAGGACTTGTTCCCTTGGGCATGGCACTGTGCTAGCAGACACACTCCCATATGGCTTCCAGTCCACAGCAGGCTTCTGTCTGGTCAGTTTAGACCACAGACATAGCAAGCGTGTGCCTGGTTGTGCCTGCCCATGGTCCACCCTTGGCGCAGTATCTTATTTCCTAGTGCAACACTAAGGACATGCTGAAAGATCTCTAAGAAAAGCTTTGCACGCTCAAGAATATTCACAAAGCTACCTTTTGTAGTACTTGCAAGTTTTTGAAACCTTAAACTAGATAAAATATTTCAATTAATCAACAAGAGAGCGGGAAAAATCCAGAGCAGAATACCATGAGAACATGAGGGATAAAATGATTAATTCTGAATCCTAGCATTGCTTAATGTTTTGCCTGTGACTTTCTGTGGGATATCCACAACTCATCATCAGATAGCACCAGCTCAAAAACTGAATAATAGATAGATCAGCACTGTAATGCTCATGAGACAAGTCTAGCCTGGTTTGTGAGAGAGTGGTAAAAATTACCCATAATCTTTGAGAACAAAGAGAAAGAATGCCAGTAATCTTCTACAAAAGTCATTATCTGAGAGAGCCCTGGCTCTTTCTCCAAGCTCACTGGCACTATGTTGCCTTGCTGTCCTATTCTCCATCTTCTTCAAACACACTCTTTTAGTAGCCTGCATTTCTCTGTTGCCCCAATTTTCCCTATGATCTAAAAGTCCACTTTTTCAGCCTCCATAGATACACGAATTTGCTGAGGGAAAGTAGAATATAAGATATCTAGCTCTCCGATTTTTATGGTGAGACATTCAAAGAGTATGAAGGAGGGAGAAATTTAGTCAGACTTTCAGTCTGTGGCAATCTGATCCTTGGATGGTGCACTACAAAGTCTTTCTTGCCTAGAAATTTCTCAACATTACTTATTTTAGAGATTTACCAGGTAATTTAATACCAAGTTGCAATGACTGACTGTAGCATTATTTAAATAAAGCAATGGAATTAACTATCAAAATATTAATGTACATCCAGTCCAGCTTTGCCTGTAAAAGAGAAAACTTTTTTTCCACAGTTAATGTAGGATGACAGCTAGAACTAGGATGCTCTCAACAGCAAACTTACTGCTAATTCTCCAAATAAATTAAAACACCTTCCACACAGAAGGAATGTTTGCCCTCTTTGTAGAAAGCACTGAGACAAATGCACATCTTTCCAGAAATCATAAAAAGCATTTTTAATGTAAGATTTTTACTATAATAAATAATAAAATAACAATTTAATAAAAAGTTAAAATAATTAAAAAGTAAAAAAAAATACTAGAACAAAGGAAAGGAAAGGTAAGAAATAGTAAAATAAACACCATGGTGGTCCATACCTTCACTAGGTTGGCTCTAATCATAAATTATTGCCAAGACATGGAATTGCCTTGGCTTAACTATCATTGTAGCCGGCTGTTTTATCTGTGGATGCAGTGGCAAGTTTAAATTCTTGATGTCTTTCATTGCTTGAAACAGATGATCTGAAAGTCAAATGTGACACAGAAAGAGGCATTTTTGCTGAACTACCCACCAACCAGTGGCTGGGTGCGGTAGGGGAGCAGTGTGCTGCTCAGCTTCAGAGAGGGGAGAAGGCCTTGTGCAAACTTCTTCAGTGGTTGTCATTATATCAAATTGTGATTGATAGTGTCCTGAGAGGCATTGCTAGCTAGTCCTGATCATAAATACAGCCACTATGACATGCAGGCCATAGAGTGGGAATAAATAGCGTAAAGTATAGTATGTGGACCTGTGAGATTTCAGAAGAGATAAGTAATAATGTGGAAGAAATATAAACTCAGAATGAAGGATTAAGCAGATTAAGACCCTACAAAGTCCTTAAAATGATCCAACATGACAGTTGCTGTATCTTTAAAAAAGAAGCCATCTGATTTGGCTTGGCAGCAAACAATTAAATTGTATGCAAATCAGCCTTTCAAAAGTAAAGGAAAAATCTATTTCAAACAATGAAGTAAAACTTCTGCAACACTATTGCCACTAGGACATGTCACTTTTGGGGCATAAAAATTAACATTTTTATTAAATAAACAAAAACTCACAAAGGTTAAGAAAAGAGACAGACAAATGTAGTCTTTGGAGGAAAGGGAGGCTGCAGACCTCAGCATGACCCTCAGCCATCTTTTGTTGGGAATGGCAGACCCCAAGGTCAAATAGCTACTCAGCCAGAGTTACTGTCTGAGCCCACCCAGGCTCAGATATATAGCCTACTCTAATGTATGCACCCTGATATGGTGGTCTACAGACACCCCTGAGCTCAGGCCACACGTTTTCTGCTGAAGAATGGTCACTGCAAATTCATGTTGGAAATTCACCAAATCACTAGACTGGGGACACAATAGGTACCATTCGGGACAAACAAGCAAGCAAGTTAATGTTCCTGAAAAACTAGCTCTTATTCCAAGTAACTTGAATGTGATTCTGGTTTGATCAGAAAAGAAAAGACAATGAAATTCAGATGAGACAACGCTGATGCAAAGATTTGAATTTTTTTCCTAAACGTGTTCATGATTAGTGTGTGGTCTAAGGAAATGCCAAAGTTCATCTTCACTTTGGTTATCTTTGTGATAAAATTGCACCAGAAACTGAGCTTCCTAAACTCCTTACCTGACTTTCAAATCTGCTCATAGATTTACAGCAAATTAAACTCTACTGTGTTGGTCCGTGAATAACAGAAAAGGTTCAGCTGGGTGAAAATTTTTGGTCCCAACACAGAAACAAGACCTCAAATTTCTCAGGAAGCACCTCTAACCAGCAAAATGCCAGAGCCAGAGTACAGTACTTAGCAATTTGCGGTTTGTGACCATGGAAAAGAGAACACTACTGAAAATGCAGCTGAGATCTTAGCTTGGTACACTTTGCCAACTGCCCCAAAGGGTCACAGGAGCTTTAAGTGAAATTTGTAAGTCTATGTAACTTTTTATGCAGTTCTGTTACAGCTGGCCAAAAACTAGTCTGCAACCTCTGCTTTTCTGCATGAAAAAACCCATCTTGTTAAAAATTAAACTTTTTTTGAGGAACCCATCAGTTTAGCTTAAGTATTCTGATTATATTTTTGGATGAGTTAAAAAGAAACGTATTTATTTTGATGAAATATTAGTGTTTCTTCCTGAACTTTCCAAATGCATGCCATCTAGAGGCACCTAACCAACCTGTACACCAGTTTTCCTGCTCTGAAATGGAGAATGGCCCCATGTCATGGATGAGAATAAAATTTTTAAAAAGTTGTGGGGTTTTTTTCCATCAAATGTCAAATCTTTCTCAGAATGCTTGCTCTGAAAGACAACTCATTTTTTTAGAGGTGGACAAATGTCATTTTGCTTCTGCAGCTGTCACTGAAATCTTGCTGGTCACTATAAAATGAATTAACACAAACTCAGGGAAATATCTGTAGCAAAACTTCACATCTCCAATTGGAAATTAAGATGTGCTTTATTAGCAACTGATCTTACTGATCTTACAAAGAAAAAGAACACAGCCAAGTCCTCATTTTTCTCTAAGTAACTGTGCATCTCTTTCATCTCATTCTTTTACTGGAGCAATGGAAATGGGGACAGAATTCAAGCCAACTTAGAAATAGAAATAGAGATAATAGAATATATTATCTAGAATTCAGAATTAGTGAATTCTGAGATAGTTTCCAGTTACAAGCCAACAGAAAACAGAACACTTTTTAAAAATTATTTTTACTTCAATGTTAAGCTCTTTTTGTAAAATAGTGGTCCAAAAATAGTATCAGTCACGAATCCATACTGCTATAAAAGTTCTTTTGACAGATGGGTAAAAACTAATACCCTGCTTTCCACAGTGAATGCTGACATGGCATCAAGAAAAAGTACATATAAGCTAAAGCAAAAAGTACATATAAGCCATTTTTAAAAAAATACTGACCTTTACACAACTGGGAGATTAGCCTAGGTAAAAATTGTGACCCCTAGATTTGCTTACTTCATTTGCTTTTACATGACACTTCACTTAATGTAGGATTTTTTTTTTTTTCCAGTTTAGGACTGTAACAAATACTGACCACTAGTCTATTCCAAATTCAGGGCTCTGTTACAAGTGAACAACATGAAGAACAGAGCCTTCGCATGGCCTCTATTTCAATAGGAGGTTCTCATACTCATGATAAAACCACTTTTCTCTACTTTGTAGTTCCGCAGATTAAATCAAAACCTCTTTAGAAATGCCCTGGGGTCACTAAATTTGCTTGCTTATACATCAGTAGGTCTCTACACAGAAAGTACCAGGCTGAATTACTGTTAAAATATGGAATTGTTTACATACATCTTGCTAAAGCCATGCAACAAATATGCAATGTAGTACAAACAATAAATTTATGAGTTACGGATTTTTTACAAGATACCAAAAAAATGGGTTTTTTTGATGCCAATATTTATCTAACTAAATACAATCCACTACTACATTGTCACTAGCAATGTAATCCTCCCGTTCTTCACAGTAAAATATTATCTTTAGGTCAAATGAATGCATTTATACAAGGGTACCTTTATGTTAACTGTGTGTTACTGTGGCAGACAATATGCAGGTGGCTCTGTGGTTCTGAAAGAACAGTTGGCCTATCTTGGAAAAAAATGATTTAAGAATTGTGATTAAAATGATACTGTGTTATTCAGTCATGCCTGAAGACCTCATTAAATCAAAGTTCCTAGTGACATCAATGGCTATCTTGTCTGAGCAAGGACTGATTAACAACTGCAGGATATTAGTCCTGGAAGCTCAGGATCTGCATGAGGCCTGACACAAATTAGCTTGTTGCTAGCTATGACTGGACCTCATCTGCAGTTTGCAAAAAGAATCTCCTGTAATCACCTGCATTTTAAGGTTTAGCATTTATGGGTTTTTCCCATGCATATTGCATATTTTCATGCAAGTAGAAAGCACTGTGGTTTTGTGGTTGGTGGCTAGTATTTTGCAGCTTTATTGTATTTGTTTTAATATAGGAAAACTTCTAGAGTGTATTTGCTTTGTGACATAATGTCTTTACTATGTCTTGCAGAAATAATTGACTCAAATCAAGTTACTATACACTATATCTATTGGTAAATTAGAACTTTAAGATGCAACAAATAAAACACATTATTGACTTTTAAATCTTCAATCAAATAAATATTTACAGCTGTAATTTGCCAAAATTATTTACCTTTCAATAACGGATCACAAAGAGAATATGCACTACAGACTCAAGTGAATGCCTTGGCCATCAGCAAACAAATTACAAACAGAAGAAAAAATAAGTGTTCAGGCTATCATTACAGTCTATAAATAGCTGATGTGGTTCTCTTTAAAGATGTGTGATCTTCTACATTAGCAGACTTTTTCAATGCATAATTGACCTTGAGATGGAGAATAACCTCGTAGTAGAGTGGCTTTTCTTTTAGGGAACAATGAGTATAGATATTAGAGGATGTGCCTGTTGTCAATGTTCATTGCTGAAATCTGCCTATACCACACTGGGGCAATCAATTTTGTAAATGATTGCAATAATCAAGGAAATTGCCTAATTTATAAATCCTGGCATACAGCATTTTAATGGATTCCTACATTTTAATGCTGATGCTTTCAAAGCCAAATGAATTGTTGTCCAAACTGTCACTACACAAAATGATAAAAACATTCAGTCTTGTGGGTAACTACATCTCATGGATATTCAGACCATCAGGTACATAATCACTCATTAGTGAATTCTGTGATAGTTTCCAGTTACAAGCCAACAGCAAAAAGCCACAGTTTGCTTATGAAAAAGCCTTCTCTGGAACTGAGGACTAAAAATAGTTGAGTACTACTGAACTAATACATTAAAAAATTTCCTAGCCTTCTTTGTCCAGGTAAGATAGCACACGCTTTTACCTTCTTCTTTTTTTCCATACATGAAAAAGAATAATCTTATTTCTGTAACAAAGAGGCAGGTCCAACAACGTTTTGACCATGAATCACATCAGTGCAGGCACCACCCATACGGAAGGAGAACAAATGCAGGGCTTGGTGCCACGGCTGTTGCTGGTGGGTAATTCCACCTAATCCACCCTCCAACTCGCTCTCCATACTTAAGCCAGTTCTGCAGGCATAGTTACACATGAATTGCTATTCTCAGTTAAACCTTAAGCAATTGATTTCAGCCAATAGTGGGCTGCCAGTACTTTACTTACTGCTCAATCTCACTAACCTGACATTTATGGTGTACTGATTGGCCTCTGTCAGTGGTGGTGGTTGTAAATTCACTTTGAAAAGCTTTGTGTTAACAGCCTTCAACCAGGCTCTGAGACGAGTACGAGCAGGCAAGCTGACAATTGCTCGACCTCCTGCCCTTATTACAGTGAGTAAATCAGGCTTTGAGCCATTAGGCTGGAGCCCGAGGCCTACACAAAAAGGATTGACATGACTAAAGGTCAACCTCTGTCACACATGTGTAACAATTTGGATAATGGAATTCTGTAACTTATCTGGAAAAGGTGCCAAATGCGTGGAAGGAAGGTATACCCTGGGCTGAATTTTGCAGCTCTTATGTTGCTTAAAAGTCTGCATTTTAAAGGCCATGCATGTTTGATGACATAAAACCCAGGGGACCAAAACGCGTAAAGCAGTGATTGAGACAGTTCTGCAAAATATTGAACATCACCGCCACCCTGAAAAGCGTAAGCTGCAGTTTTGGCTTATCAAATCTATAGCCAATATATTATTGGCATCAGGTATGCAACACATTTTGGATATCCATATATCTCATTAAAATACTGCCTTTATTCCCCCACTTTGAATCAAAAGTCAATAGAAATAATTCACTGCTAATGGTACCATAAATTATGACTTATTTCAGGCCTTACAAACTAGATTTCATCCAACAAAGGAAATACTTTTTTACTAACTAATAAAAAAAAAAAGTCAAGTGTTTCCATAATATTGGTGATTGGATCACTTTTGAGCAATATGGAAAGGTAGTGGTCAAATAAGGACAGAAATGAGCTTTTATATTTATTTGTGTTCCATTTCAGTATTTTTGTGTATTACATAATAAAATCTCCAAGGTGAGACTATGTGCCATGGAAAAACAGACGGTCCCTGTGTGATCTGGCAATTTAGAAAATATTTTTTTTCTGAGAATAGTGTGTGTCTGGACGTGTGCATGTTCCGTGCAGTCCATGGAATTATTGCTTTCAGTAACACTGTTGAGATTCTGGGGCTGTATCCAACTCCTCACCAAAGTTTATTCCAAACTTCACTTCATTAAATAGGAAGAGAATCAGTCCCTGTACCAAATTAGATTTATTTTGTTGCACATGTGCTTAGGCTTATTTATCTGCTCAGGCATACAAAAGATACCTTGTGTACATGGAATAAACATACCAAAGACACAGAGATACATGAAGATAAGGTGTGAAAAAGTCTTATAAAAATCACAGGGTTTCTAAAAGAAACATCGAGGTTTAGTTTAGCTTTTCTAAGAATAAGAATTATCAAACACAAAGTAGATTTTATATTTGGGATCAAACTAAGTTTCTATTGACCTTAAGTAAGGAATCTTTAACTTTAAAAAGTTATCTGGAAAAATGTGATACTAAGTGATCCAGAAATACTAGTGTTAGCAAGCTGCTTTATAGCAGCTTAGCACAATTTTCTTCTAAGCTACATAAATTAAAGGAGCTGTGGCGCTGAATGTGCTCTTACTGAACTTTCAGCTTAGTAAGCTACTGAACACAACATTAGGGATATTTCCAGTAGGCAGTATGTGAACTTAAAATCCATGTAAAAGTAAAAATTATTGTGTTTTTTTAATAGAAAATAAGCACAAGGGTGGTATACCACAGAAAATCCTCAGAAAAGGCAAAACAAAACAAGAGGACAGCACCAGCTGTTACCGTGCATAATTTAAGATATAATAGTAATATAACTAAGGGTTTTTTTCAAGACAAAATTATTTTAATTTCATGAACTTGACATATTTGAAACAGGGCTGACAAGCAGTCTAGAATACTAGATGATGGATTGCTGAGAAACATAATTTTCACTGTAATAGAACTACGGCGTGCATGTAATTCTATCCCCCAGTGTTTTGCTGTAACAGTGAATTTAGTCCAAAACTACAGCCTTGAGAATCTGAATAGAAATCTATCACCATAACTGGAATGAGTGCTGCCTTGGAAAGGTAAGAATTCTCTCTGCATATTAATTTGTACAGAAATGTGCAGTACCGCTGCATGGACTCTGGCCAGCATGCATCCCAGCAAAATGCCTGTTCTTGGTCCAGATGAAGTCAAATGCAATGTTTTCTTTGACTTCAGATGAGGTACAAAAAGTCCAATAAGTACCGAAATGGTATTTTATTAAAATGACATGCACACTTTCTAGTAGTGCCAGTTAATCCTGTCCATTTAAGAGGTAAATCAATAACACAGGTTTAGCATTTTGTAATTACTAATGAACGCCCTGCTGTACGTATATTTTGCTCATCCCTGTAAAAAAACTAACGTATGAAAAAGCATTTCTTCAAGAAAAGCAAAACTTAAGTCAAGTTAAAATAAAGTGAAATACTATATTTTACATTCTTGGGCTATTCCAAGAAAAAAAAATATTTGACCTCTAACAAAAAAAAAGAAATCAAGAAAGACAGCAAACTCTCAGGCAAATGAAGAAAAGGAAACTGTAAGATTCTATCCTTTGTTATGTCTGTCAGTAAATGTTTTTTCCTCTAAACTGCATTTGCAGGGAAAAAGACCATTCATGATTTAGCTGTTTCCAGAAGTTTGGAGCCTGAAAAACTTCTACTACTAAAATGTATAAGCCATTTAAACTTCTGTATTTTATTCTAATAGAATTTAAGTGTATATCATATACATTCCTTAAGTCTACTCTTATTAAATTTTGATGTTAAACAGAAAGGGGAAACCATGTGCAACTAGATTAATTTATCTCCAGGGAGTACGGACACATTAATAATTGAGATAATGTTTTCATATATGTTGGAATCAAGTGTGCCTTTTCACTTCTTTATTAGAAAACACATTAGGGGAAAATTATCTCATTTTCATCAGTAAGACCTAATTGCTGAGAAAGTCTCTTGTTTTCTTTGCAATAACAAAAGGATTGTTCTCATTTCTTCAAAATGAAAAAAAAAAAAGAAAGAAAAAAAGATCAGAACTATTATCAAGCAGTGCTGGAATAAATGCCTGTATTACCAAAGAGAGTGTTTACTTAATACACCCAGTCCTGGTTTTGTTTTAAACAAATCAGAGTTTATTGTATTTTTATAAAATACAAGCAAACTCTAGATTGGATAGAAGTGGGCCAAAGGGGAAAAAAAAGAACTACAACTAAAAATGACTAATATTTTTGGCTTTCTGAAGGGCTGACCTTTCTGTAAGTTATAAAAAATTATCTTGGCTGATTGCAAGAGAACTCTATAATTTCCCATGAACACCCATAGGTGTCAAGGCCTGTTGTGAGGTAATGGAATGGTATGTAATTTACTCTGAATCGCTCTACATTATGCTGCATGGATTACATACAAAGCAAACACTGAGTGCGTGGTGGGAACACTTGTGCAGACAGACTGAAGCATACTTCCATAGTGTTGAACTATACATCAAATGCAGTGCTTCTGATGTTTCCCACAACAAAGAGAATAAAAAAAAGCCGCCAAATCAGTAACTGTGCTTAAAAGTCTTTGCAATAGTCCTTCTATTTATCTGGCATACACTGAAAACAAAGAACTGTAAAGGAAAACAAAAATCTATCAACTTTACTTTGCAGTGCTGAGAGAAAAAAAAATAGAATCCTATTTACAGTACTAAGAAAGATAAGTTCTCTCTATAAGGTCCATCAAATCCTAATGATGAATAACTGATCTGTATTTGCAGCTATCTTGAAAAGATCGGTGGAAGAGAGTTGACTAAATCCACAACTTTATAAAAGGACAATGATGAGACATTGCTTTAATGCTTACAGTGATTTAATCCACACTCCTATACCATATAGACTAAAAGAATACAGACTATTCAGATACATACTTTCAATTGCTTTTATTTATTTTCGCAGATCAGCTTTGTAAAATCCCACACACTTTCTGATTACTTTCTTTTCCTATACCTTTTCTTTATTAAACATCAGTTCTCTGATAGATAAAACATACCAAATTGAAAGACAAAACAAATGAGAAACAGCCAAAACTTTTAGCTAGGGCTTAGGGTATGTGATTCTTTGCTAACAATTTTTGCCATTAACAGAAATAACCTGAGACCATGAGCTGCCCACAATACTTCCCCCCAAAACCCTACATTTAATTATTATTTTTAAGAAAATTCACTTAAAATACACACACTCATTTTGCCAGCCAACAGGAAATCTGTGTTGTGTGTTAAGAGCAGAAGAGCAAACCCCCGCAAAAACTCATCAATGGCCTGAATCTGGCACATACATCAGTACTGCTTCTTATTTTTACTTAACATCTTTTTCTTCCTTGCTTTTGGCTTTCCCCCCAGCAACCTTCCTTCCTTTATTGCTTTAAAACAATTTTTAAGTTCATCTGAAATTAGACTAAAAAATTCTTGCCTATTTAAAAAAATATATTATCAATATTTGCAACTTAACTTGCATAAAACTGATTTGTAATAAAAACCTAAATTGATACTGTAAATATTTAAGGATAATGTAAAATTCTCTTAACTCCATTAATTTTAGCTAAATTTCAATGGTTTATGTAGCTTGATGATCTGGCAAGCTTATTTTATTATTTTATATTCTGTTAATTAGCATAGTATAAACCACAAAACCCCTCTTAACAATGAAAATAAAGCCTCCAACATCATTATAGGGTGTTCCATAAAAAAAAAAATTATTAATAACATATCCTAAAATGCTCTCATTATAATCATTGGGCTTTGGTAGGAACAGATTTAAGTCCAATTTATTAATCTCTGCTGTACAAGAGAAATTCCATCCCCACTAAAGGCAGCAACAAAACTCCCAATGACTGCAAGTAATCCAATTTTACTGAGTACATTTAGGTGTGTTCTGAGGCTGGTATTTCACTCTTTAATGTGAAAATCTCCCTCTTTCCACAATGACTCTTCTAGGTAAATATTTTGGGACAAAGACCCTGATGTGTTATTTAGTATTTGTTTGTGTATAGGAAATGCATAGGAGCTCCTACTCACAGAAAGAAGTCACATGTATTAGATAGTATGCAAAAATAGACCATAATGATTAAAAGAGGTAATCATCAGTCCCAAAGAGCTGACAACCTAAATATTCACAGGTTTTCTGTGAACAAGTGCTATACACAACCTCCTGGCTCCAGAACACCAAATATCTTTTAAAAATCCATTCACTTTTACTGTATACCCACTGAAGACAGCAAAAACACTCTTTGCATCTTCATGGACTCCTTATCGGGTTTCTAATCAGCAAGCACATCCCCTTATATTCTGAAGATTCGGATCTGGTCTAGATGAGTAAATATCACCTGCAGATCTAAAGGCATGTTTCTACTGACTCTCCGTAGCACTTAGTCTTGAGGTGAGCAGAAGATGCAGCTACAGAGGACTAAGCAGAACTAAGAAACGACACCTTCCAGCACAAAGCAAAGAAGAAATGAATGGTAGACGACTAGGTAGATAGTAGGCTGTTTCTGTAAATAAGAAGTACTGACACACACAGGGATTATACATGTTCCCTATTAATTATTAGATCTGTGTGTAAAATGAGCATATACTGTCTTTTCTTTCTGAATTAACTTACCACAAGATGCTGTTGTTAGCATCTGCGTACAAACTATACCTAAGCACAAACTCCAGTGCTTCACTGGAGAAAATGTACATGGTCATGAACAGTAACAGCCATGGATGTCCCTGTACAGCAAAGGAATACAATAGCGGGTTTATGATCTGTTCTGCCAAACCACAATCAGTGTTCGTCGCAAAATAAACCAAACTATCACAGCCTGAACGTTTTCATATCAATTATCGCTGTTACCCTCTCTAAGATGGTGACAAATACAAAAAAATAACATCTTCAGAGAGCTGAATGTGACTTTCACACAAAAGCACTGAAAGCATCGTTAGGGGAATGCACAGTCAGTGCAGGACCAGAGTTGAACTAAACTGTGAACAAGCACTAATACCTTCACTGTGCAAATAGCAGGGCTGTAGAATAAGCTCCTGCATTTGTTTCAGCAGCCTTCTTGGACTGTCTGTAGGCCACAGTGGTGGTAAAATACGCCACCTCAACCCACATGTGCTACTCACACTAAGAGGACACAGCTGGTACTGTGACCTGAGAGCTCCATCAGCTCTTGTTACTCAGGTCAAAAGGTAAAGAGCACTGGGTGTTGTAACCTTCAACATTCTCTGGCCGCATCTCTCTATTCTGCAGTACAGCACCTGCAACAATCTGCTCTTCCCATGCAAATCAGTTGGAGCTCTGAGGTGTCCACTGGTTTTCTGGATACCTCTAGTGCAGCAAGGCTTTTGCTTGCACTGTCTACATTTTCAAATCTGCTGGGTCAGCTTACTTAAATTGTGTTGGGTTTTTTTCATGGCTAGTGAACAGTGCTAGTACTACATATAATTACACTCAATGTCTACTTCAAAACAACAAAATCTGACAAGGAAGGAAAGATGACAACTTACTTCCCAGAGATGCTGAGTGTTCCTGATGGCTCCTGCTTGAACCTTCTCTGGCAAGAGCAGGACTCCCTGGAAGGGCCCAATCCAGGTGCCCTGTTGGATCCGCTGTGCCGCACAAATGCCGTAGGCCAGGCCAGGCACTGTGCTGGTGCACAGGCACACTTCCCGGGGCAGGTCCCGGAGCCACTCTGGGATCTCAGGTGGAGGGGCTGCTGCAGCAGCACTGCTGGTGCCCACCAGACGGCGCAGGGAGTGGAGGGGCCCGTGCATGGGGCACTCCCCGTTGCGGTTATCAGCACACATGTCACATCCTGTGGGGCAAAGAGGGAAAAACACCATCAATATGGTGCTGGTGGTCACCACTGTGATCACTGTCATGGACAAGACCATGCAGACCCCTCTAATTTTCCTATCATTTCACAGCAGCTCAGCACTCACACACACTGTGCCCTTTTGCATGTTGCTTAGGATAGTTTTCCTAATCTCACCAAAGCCCTTAATAAGAAATCCCAAAGGCTGAGCAATACCTGCAGACATTTTGCAAGCCTGGTATGTTCACAGACCTGCCAAGACTCACTTATTTAACACAGTTTCTTAAGATTCATTTTTTGACAAATACAAATAGCTCATTTAAAACATCCCAGTGTGTTTCGGTGAGACTTTTTAAAACACAGTCATAACACCTTACAAGTTCCCCTCATTGGCCTTACCACAGCTCAGCTCAAGGGTTTAATTGTAACAGGATTTAATTTCATCCTTGTTTTAAATGAACATTCGCTCTACATTTTACATTAACATGTGTTAAAATAAACAGAACAGAACCTCATGAATGACAAATCAGAGCATGAATGGACACTTACTTTTATATAGACTAATCTAAATTGAATTTATGTAGCAAATATTACTGATTCCTAGCACATGTTTAAAAATTTTTATTGAATGGGAATACATGTTTTTTGCCTGTTACGTGTAGCTGAGACTAAGAACAAAACCAGCATGTCCGGTTTTGTGAGCAGCTCCCATGAAAAAGACCAGTTTGTAAAAATGTTAGTTTCCCTAACTGCTGTTATTAAGGGATGATGTTTCTCTATTTTGGGAAGATCCTACAGTGTTTTCCTTTTTTGAGCAAAGAAAATTTTGGTTAAATGTTTCCACTGCACACTATTGCATGTGCCATGAATATACAACTTCCAGGAAAACGTTTCATCCTCAGAAAATCCATTTCTCTCAAGGTATGCTGAGTTAACGTAACAATAAATCTATCGAAATAGGTTACTGTCTTCTGCACATTTCACCTTTGTAGCACCATAGAGGTTTTCCTATAAATTTATTCCAGAAATACAAAAGAAAAACAATAACTATGCCATAGTACTCATGTAGCAACTCCTAGATCTTTCCCCTAATAATTTTATACAACCTACACCCATTCTTACGAAAATAAAGCACAGTATTCACTATAGAAGCTGGAGCTTCTTGGTCTAAGTCACAGATTTAGAATTGCTAGAGTGCCTGTAACCACAGTTTTAATTCTCAGGGGGACTGACTCAGCGGTTCTTCTTTCCAAGGTGGATATACTATGTGTTATGTAGGCCTCCTTCCTACAGAGCCTTCAAAGGAAAACCTTCCTCTCTATTCAGTAAAAGCTGCTAAAGGATAATAAAAGCTGCATTTTCAAAATATCACCTTTATTTGCATTGTCCAACTTTAGACACACTTTCTAAGCACTATTTCCTGTCATCCTCATTTAAATTGTACCATGCAAAAATGATGCATTCGGCACTATGAAAATATTTGAAAATTACAGGCGGAAGCTAATTTCCCTCGAAATCGTTACCCCGTCCAGCCTCGCAGGAACTCGGCGCTCGTCTGTGCCAGTTCCCTACCCGTAACATCGGTGACAGATCTCAGCAGAAAGCAAGCAAGCCAGCCCAGAGCCGGGCATTACTCTGACGGGTGCCCATGCAGAAGGCGGCCCCTGCGTGTGGAGCTCGCCCCACGCCACCCCCACAGTGTCACGCAGCAGCAGCAGCAGGACCAGAAGGACCAGCAGCAGGACCAGCAGCAGCGCAGGGGCAGGAAGGCAGGAGGGAAGAAGAGCCTTTGCCGGCACCGCAAGCAGCTGCAGGACAAAGCCCTCTAGTGGGGACCCTGCTCGTATTGGAAAAAAAAAAAAAAAAAACAAAAACCAACCAAAAAAAACCAAAAAAACCCTTTTGGCTGGAGGGTTAAAGCCTTTCCTTAACGATGTAATGCCTGTCGCAAAACGACTCCTTTGTTGGGTGAAGCCGCAACTGCAGAGGGGATTTGCTCGCTCAGCCACGTCAATTAGAGGTGGCTGGAAGATGAGATTTGCAGGGCCCCAGGGAAAAGGTTTCTGGCTAGTCCTGAGAGAAGACTATTATGCAGCAGATATTCCTACAGCCATTCCCAGGCACGATAAATAAAAGGCAGCAAGTACATGCCGGGGGTGGGGGGGGTGGTGCTATTTCCACAGCTAGTTTGGTAAGCAAGGTATCACCACAACATCTTTTCTTTCCTCTTCTAAACCAGTCATCAAGAAACCCTGTGGTTTTGGCTTATCTACAGATCTCAGGGGCTGCATTGGAGTTTGGCACTGGAGATCATACAGGAAAGGATCTCAAATAGGAAAAAAGAAAAAAAAAAAGCAACCCCGAACAGGTTGGCATGTGAGCACACTTTAAACAAATCCGGCATCTTACCATTCAAGTTAGAAAGAAAACATCTGACAGGAAAACTGAGGGCTTACAGAGAGGATGTCTAACCATGATGCCAATCAGCACGCAGGGCAGGGCCTTGAGTCTGACCTGTTTGCATTGGTTGACCATCTTCCAGATGCATAACTCTCCTCCCAATTACCTGATTATTAATGGCTTTCTTGGAGACATCGTGTCTCTGTAGCACCTTACATTAAACACACTAAGGCATCTTCGGGACTCCACTCAGGCAATTTCAGTGTCAATTTCCTGCATCCTGCCACCAGATAAGTATCCGTAACTTTTCATGCACACAACTTTTAGTACCTGCCTAGAACAAGGATTTCTTCACGTCGTCCTGACAATATGTGTGCATGAATGTGGATAAAACATTTTATTTCTACCTTTTCAAGGAAAAGAAATTAAGAAATTGATGAGGAGTGTAAACGAACCCTGTGTCACTGTCATTTACCCTTACAGAAAGTCACACATGGTGATATTTATTTTCCACTATCCAAAACCACTGGTAATGTCTTAATGCTTGTCAGAGGCAGTATCTGATCTCCTGCTGTGTTCCTTTCCCTTTGTCCTGCCAAAGCTAAAAATTTGGAAAATGGGACATCTTCTGAAACTGTTTTGGCTTATGGCTTGTTGATGAGAGGGAAGGAGTCTGTCTTTAATACTAAGCAGTACTGAAATTTGTCTTAGTTGCATGCTTTATACATCTATCTTTAGCTTTTTATGCAATCATACAAATAAAATTAAAAGAAAAATCCTCATAAATGTTATAAGGAGTGGAAGCCCTACTAGACATATTTTACCATGCCTTGAGTAAAAAGTTACTGTGCATCTTTTCCATGACTAACTTTTGTGTAATGATAGGTGGAAGGCTTTGACCCAAGCACACTTTCAGTAATGTTGGACTACCCATTTAAAGACAGTGACTGCAAGTAGTGGATTCCTCTCCCTCAGAGGACAAGGGAAGGAAGTCCTTAATATCAGATAGGGGAAAAAAGGGAGAACTTTGCACACTACCCTGCCTCACAGAAAGGATCAACAGCATCATCTTCGTGGATACTGCAAAGGTGTGATACAGTGCACCAGGTTGCTTACTAATGCATGGAAAAGAAGCGGGGGGGGGGGGGGGGAGAGGGAGACTGCTCTGGTCCACTGACAACAGTAGAATCTCCAAATCAAATGGCAACCGTTAAGACCCACACAGGTGTACGAAGTTGACGTAAAAGGGGCATGGTGGGACAAGTGTGAGATTTCCAGAGGACTGCCACACAGGGCAACAAGGGGAGATGTACTGTGCCCTTCCTCCTATTTTGACCTCAGAGAACAGCTGTGTGAGAAAAGGCCTCCCCCAAGGACCACTGAAATTAATACTTCCACTGGCTGTAATAGCATCAGTGAAGCCCCAAATCAAGACAAGAAGGACGAAATGTGAGAAAATTGAGGGATTTGCTGAAAATGGAAAAAGCAAGGAGGACTGCAGCCAGAGCAGAGTATCTCCTGATAAAATTATGAGATGTAGAAGGTAAGGTCACCAGGAACGCTCCATTGCAGGCCCAGATGCAGCCAGACTCTTTGGAAGATCATTTTCTCCCTTGATACGGTCATGCTCTATAGATGGGAGGATTAAGGCAAGGAAGAAGCAAGAAAAAAATATTAAATTAATTCCTAGTGGAGCTGTTTGGTATGGCTCTTTGGGGAGGAGTGCAATATGTTATCGTTTATTTGCCTCCATAAAAATGAACACAGTGTAATGCCAGCACTATGACTTCATGTGAGTATACTTAAAAGGACTAAACCTAAGCAAAAGGGAAAGGACACATCATTGCCCCCAAAATATAATTCTAAACACCCTCCAACCTAAACAACACAACTACTGCATATTTTACAGGAAATCTAAGAGGAGAAAGCTTTTGTCCGTGAAAGGTAGAGTCCAACATAGTGTTCTAACCAGCAAACCAGCTGTAACAATAAATGAAAGAAATACATTTTTGGCTCAGCAATAATATGCTTCAAAGGTGCAGTTATACTGGATACCTGCAGTTTGCTGGTATTAAAGAAGGGTGGCCTCTGACCCTCTGCTTCATAATTCACTGCAAGCATGCAGGTACCCGGTGTAAGTGGCCATCATTTCACACGGTATTACTCACTTGCAAGTATAAATCACTGCGGCCGGCCCTGCGTCCCTGGCTGGGCCCGGGTACCCAGCTAAAAGGGAGGGTGGGCTGGGTAAGACGGTACCCTTTCATTTCCTGCTGGAAACGGGCTGGAGCTCTCCTAGGGATCACGGGTTCCTCGCGCCTCAGTTTCCTCGTCGACGAGCTGGCATCAACCTCTGCTTGCGACATTGACATTAATCGCAGTTTCTCGCAGATTGCCTGACTTGAGGCAGGCTTTCGGAGGGGATGAAACACAGATGCACTTCCCCCCCCGGGCTCCTTTTGCTTATTTGTTTATTTGTTGTAAAGACTTGCTGCGGAGAGGGGGGGGGCCAAGCCCAGCCTGCTGCCCCAGGGGCCGGATCGCGGGGCGGGGGTGCGGACCGGCCGCCGGAGCCCGACCAGCCACGGCCGGCACCGGGACCCGGCCGCCCCCGCCGGGCCCTGCCCGACCCTTCCCGGAGTCCGGCGCCCCCCTCCCCGGACTTTTACCCCCTCCCCTCGCCTCGCCTCGCCTCCCCGCTATCCCCCGGCCGGGGCCGAGCCGCCGCCCCCGCTGCGCCCCGCCGGCCGCGCCGCCCGGCGGTGTTCCCGCACCGGGGGCAGGGGCTGCCGCGGGGTCCGATCCCCCCGGTCGGGGGGGTCAGGCAGACCCCACACCGGCTCCTCTGGGGAAGACGGTGTGCGAGGGCTCGCCTGGGCGCCCGAGGAGGGGGGGCCGTCCCGCTGGCGGAGCGGCTTTCGGGTTATTTTTTGCAAGTCGGGGGCGTGAGGGCCGGGTTGGGGGAGGTGGGTTTGATTTTCCCTGCCTTCGATTGAAGGTATGAATGAATTAAATTTCCGTGTCAGGTATGAGAAGGGTAGGAGAATATTGTGTGTAGATAAACCTTGCCACCCCCTGCCCCTGAGAGACCCCCATATACAATGTAGAGATGATGAATAGGCTCTGGGAGAGGAGATCGAAGTTCAGTCCGCACCGGCTCCACTCTCTCCTACAAAACTATAGGGCAATTAATTGTGGCTTGTCCCCTCATCCTTCATCTCCTGGTGGCACATATCGATGGAGATTACTGCTGATGGACCATTTTATCACCCTAAATAAACAGTCACCACCTTCTCTAACCTCAATCTAATGTATGGCTATCTGCTATGTTTAAGGGTGCTGGGTAGCTAATGATGTAAAATAGCTAAATCATACAGGTTACCAGCAGTCTAGAGAAAAAAAATCCAAATATTCCCCACACCGATCCACTTCACAGCGTGTTATATATACACTGTCTCCCCGTAAACTGAACGGGAAGAGGCATGCAAACGGCTTGCTCGCGTGACACTTTAGTTTTACACTGCATATTTGTTGCAGTGGCAGGTTGGCGGTTTCTGATGAAGGTAGAGGAGTCGCAGGCTTCCCGTCGCGAAAGCCTCTCCCCAGCAACGAGGGGAGAGCCTACACGGGAGCAAGCCGGCCCCGCACCCCCCAAACTCACCCCCGGAGATCTCCTCCTCGGCGCGCCAGCGCCCCTCCCCCAGCGCCCAGAAATACCCTCATCCTTCAAGATTCAGAGCCGGGAAGAAAACGGTCCCCAGCCGCCTGCCACATTATCAGGGTTTTAACACAATCCCCTTTACTTCCCCGGGAGTAGAGACTGCAGGGCCCTAATTAGGGTTTTGTTTCTTGGTGGTTGGTTTTTGGGGGGGTTGTTTTTTTTTTTACCCCCTAACTAAACCCCTTTCAGTTTAAAACAGTCACATACAGTCACTGAACTCGCAGCTCCTTGGCGGCCCTCGCCCCCCTCCCTCGCCCAGGAGCGTGCCGTACTCATTGGTACTTGACGGTCAAGGCGGGGATCTGCGGGGAAACCGCCGCCCCTCCACCTTCCCACGGCGGCCGCCCGGCGCCGGGCCGGACCGGGCCTGGCGGAATGTCGGACGCAGCCGCCGCCCCTCGGGATTTACCGGCGCGGGGGGCAGCACTGCCGCCCCCCCGCCCCCGGCCGCGGGAGCCGTCCGCCCGCTGCCCGCGGCCCTGGGGCGGCCAGCCGGAGAGCGGCCGAAGGCAGCGGCGAAGTTTGCGGGCGCTTCTCCCGAGCCCGGCGGGTGGATCCTGCCGCCGCAGCGGGCGGGGTGGGGGCCCGGAGGCGACGCGGCTTGCTCCGGAGAAGGGGATGCTCGGGGTGTGGGGGTGTGTGCGCGTGCGCGCGCATTTGGGAAAGCAGGGGAAACGGGGCGCTCGCTTGGTTCGCGAAGGTGGTGCGTGTAAAATTAAAATCCCCAAAGCGGGCATCAGCCAGGGGCCTGCCGCCAATCCCAAATCGGCGGGCTGCAGTCGGGCAAGGCCGAGGCGGCGGCCCTGCGCCCCCCGCTCGGGGAAGGGGCGGGGGGGGGATCGGTCCCTGCGGGTGGGTGTCCGTGCCAGGCTGAGGAGAGCCCCCTGCCCGCAAGGCGCCCGTTTGTCAGCCTGGGAGTTTCGGTGGGGCTGTCCGGAGCTGGAAGTGCAGCAAGCAAGTATAACTCCAACTAAAGTCGATCGCTCGCTCCCTCACAGCACCCGCAACCCCGACCTCCTTTCCCTCAAACGGGCACCTCTGGTGTGACGGACGGAGTCCAAGCGGCTGGAAATCCCGCCTGCCCACGGACTCCTTGCGTGACCCCCGAGGCACTCGGGGAGCCGCGCAGGGGTAGCCAGGCCGGTGCCCTGCAGCTTGCCTTGCTGCGCCTCTGATCGTGCGAGCGAGGGGAGTGTGTGGCAGGGCAGGGACTGCAATTCCCGGACTCCTTCCTCACTTACAGTTCGCTTTTTTTTCCCTTTCTGTTTAAGAACGAGTTGCCAAAGCAAATGCACCTGGACCCAGAAGGTTGAAACACTCGGGTTAAAAAGTTTTGCTCAGAGACAACTAATAACGGCTGGAGCGAAAGTCGCCTAGTAAACAAGTTCAATGACAGGACTTTTTAGACCTCGCTGCAGAAAAAAAAAGGGGGAGACCGTGCTGGCAGCACCCTGCCCCGTCCTTCAGACCGCGAGCGCTGCCCCGTCCCAGCCAGACGCGATTCACAAGCGTCCCTTCTGCAATCGACCCGTTTGTTTTCTCGAATCCACCTTTAATGTCACGGTTGGGAAGAAACTATGCAGGCTGCGCCTGCGACTCTGCGGAGTGCTATTATTCCACTCGCTCCTTAAAAATGCTCCCCCCAAATCGCTTTTTTATCTTCCTTTCTCTTTTTAAAACCTTTATCTTGCAGATTTACTGAGCTGCTCCAAGAAGTAAAACATGTATTGTCTGAACGGTTCGGTTGGCGATTAAAAGTGCATTTCAGATTCCATTAAGTGCATGTAATTTATGAGATCACGTTTTCTGCACCCGAGAATAGAAAATACACTAGCACGTTTCACTAAAGGCTAAAACTAAGCATGAGGAAGTCGCTCAAAACAAAGTCGGTATCCAATATAGAAAGATTTGCAGTCTTAAGAAGGGGGGAAAAATCCCCACGAAACTGAGTCAACTTTCCTCTCACTCCTTAAGATTTACACACAATGATTAAGGCTATGCTAGCATCCACGTAGTTTAATGAATATACAACAGAGTTTCATGGAAACTTTCAAAGCAAGCTCCACATCTGAAATGAAATTAAACGAATCCGCATTTTGCATGGGAATGTGCTTACGGATCGCTGGTGTGGGGTATCGTTTATCTGTTCAACAGCCTTCTTTAAATAGACATTTTGAGGGGGAGGACAAGAAAAATAAAGAATTTTAAGAAACCTTAGTATAAGAGAGGGTATTTGAAGCAATGGAAGAAAGTGCACACACTGAAGCCATGTTCCAGTGTTTTAACAGGGACAGATCCGTGTGCTCTAAATGTTGGTAATAAGTCTGATGAATTAATATAGTTCATTTAGTTATTTTCACCCCTTGAATTTCCTCGGTTGCATAGTATCAACAGATACAGGAACAAAAGACAGGCAGAACCCATTTCCAAAATCACAAACCTCTAGTCGATACAGACAGTTTAATAATAGGGGCGCCCCCCTCCCCCCAAAACCCAGACCTCTATAATTGGCAACAGCAGTATTAAACGTTTTCTAACCACCAAGTCCTAAGTGAATTCTGACACTCAGGCAGGCGACCTTTTTCATCTAGAAAACCAGCTTTTCTTATTAAATGACCACATCATGCTCTTCCGTAGGGGTGAAAACTAAAACCAGTGAGGTGTTAACGAGGTCTGAAAGGAAAACGATACTCTGAGATAAGAGGGAGGAAAACTTTGCCCTAGCCCATCTGATGAAAACTGCAACTTTTCCCTTGCCCAGCTTGGAGAAGTAATTGATTTCTGGGTATTCAGCGAAGCCTGGGCTTTCCAGGCAGGAACGGGTTGAGACAAGCAAGGCGGGAAAGGACCAGCTTCACAGCAAGTTGCCCTGAACCTTTTCCGAATCCATTTTCCTAAGCAGCCCCCCCACCGCCGCGAGAGAAATCTAGCCCCACAGCAGCCTTCCCTGTGAAGCGTGCCTTCCAGGAAAGGACCCGGGTCTCAGACAAGAAAAGCCATTACCGAGGGGTTACCACCCGCCTCCCGAAAGCGCTGGGAACAACGCGAAAGCGGCTCAAGGCAGGGAAGGGCAGGGCGGAGGATGCTCCTCATGGAGAAAGCGGTGCGGGCGCCCACTGCGGCCCCCCGGCTTGGTGCATCCCTCGGCTGGCCCGGTGCGGGGAGAGGCCGGAGGACGGGGGGGTCGGGGGCTGCGAGAAGGGGCACGATACGTACGGTTGTTGGGGTCACTGGTGTGCTGATTCAAGGGGATGATCTCCATGCGCTGCTGCCCGTACAGGTAGTAGTCCAGCTCCTCGGCCGTGCACCGGAACCGAGCGGCGCCGCGCTCCCCGCATTTGCCGCCGCCGCCGCCGGCCCCGCACAAGTCCTTGCCCTGCAGGGGAGCGGGCGCTCCCCCGGCCGGGGGCTCGGAGCTCTGCAGCGGCCCGAAGACCGGGAGCTGGGTCACGGGCAGGGAGGTCAGGCCGGCCAGGGAAGCGGCCGCCGCGGCGACGCAGGAGGAGGTGGAGGAGGAAGACGGAGTGGACGAGGAAGAGGAGGAGGAGGCGGAGGAGAGGGAGGCCGGGCGCTGGCGGAGGCTGTCAGCCGGAGGCTCGGCTCTCTCGGGCGGCTGGAGCTGGGCGAGGGCCCCGCTGCTCTTGAGCTGGCTGCTTTGCGGGAAAAGCTGCTGCCAGTGCTGCAGATAGGCGGGATCCACCTTCAGGAACGCGGATCCGCCGGGGTCGCCGGGCTTCAGCATCGCGCTGCCTGTGGAGCGGAGAGGAAGGGGACAGCGGGCGTGAGACCCCCGCCCCGCCCCGGCCGGGCCGCCCCGACCCCGCGGCGGCCTCCGCGCTGGGACGAGCCGGCCCACGCGTGGGCTACCCGCGCCGGGGGTGCGGGGCCGGCGGCGGGACCGTCCCGCCCCGCTTCCCTGCCCGTGCCAGGCGCGGCAGAAGAAAAACTTCGGCCCGGAGAGCCGCAGGGCGGAGACGCGGGAAACGTGCTGGCCCAGGGCGACGAGGCTGTCCCCCGCCGCCCGCCCCGGAGCGGCGGGCAGGACGAAAGGGGCGGCGGGCAGTCCCGCACGCCCGCGGCCGGAGAACCAGCCGCCGCGAGCGGCGCGCAGCTCGCCCCGTTCCCGGAGCACGCCATGCCTTCCCCTTTCATTCCCTTGCCTCTCTCCGCGGGAGCGGATTCGAATCTCCAGGGAGGAGGAGGAGGAAACTTCAGTCCCACGCACACAGGCGCGAGACTTTTCTCTCCAGCCGCTCCTGCTGCTCCCCTGCGTTCCGCTCCAGCGTTTGCAGGAGTGCAGGGTCACGGCCCGGCAGCACCCTACCCCCGGGTGGAAGCACCCCGCTGCGGCCCCGGCTGGGCTGGCTGTGCCGGGCGAGGCGGAGGGGCCGCGGCCGCCCCTCGCCGGCCGCCCCGGCCTGCCGCTGCCTTACCTGAGCGGGGTGCGCCGGAGCGGCTGCCGCGCGGTCGGCGTGCGGAGGTGTAGGCAGCCCTGGGAGCCTTCGAGCCGGAGGAGGGTTGAGAGGAGAAGCTTCTCTTTGGTCTTTGTCCACGGGGAAGCGGGGCGATCCTCTTCCAGGTGCCGGGGACGGGCGGGCCGGCTAGCTCCCAGCCGCCGGGCTCCCTCTGCCGTGGCTGCGCATCGCGGTCGCGCCCGGGCTCTTTGCTCGGCTCTGGCAGACTCCGGGCTGGACACGTGGGTTTTACGACAGCGCAAAATACAAGTATGTGTGGTGTGTACGGGAGGGAGGGGAGGGAGCGGGAAGTTACCAGCGAGCCTGAACGCAGCGCCCTTTTTTTGGCAACTTCCCCCACTTTGTTCCTTGCTCAACTTTTAAAGGTGTCCCTTTCTTTCCTTCCCTCCTCCTCCTTCCCTCCCTCCCCCCCGCTCCTTCCTCCCCCCCCTTCTCTCCCTCCCTCCCTCCTTCTCTCCCTCCCTCCCCAGCACGGCACCCCGGGAAGAGCTGGGCTCTTACCCTGGCGGAAGGGGAGCAGCGGCCCCGCGCAGTCCCCAGCAAGATCCGCGCCGCTGCGTGGTCCCCAGCGCCGGGCTGCGGGGCGGCGGCGGCACCTCCCGGCCCGCGGCGGCCCAAGCTAGCCAGCGCCTCGCACCCTGCCAGGATCCCGGGAGACATGGCCTTGCCTCACTTGCCTTTCGCCCCTCTGGGGCTAAGTGGATGTGAGAGACCTTCCTGGCCCGTTTCGCTGTCCTGATACCGTCCCACCTACTTAACGTGTCTCCCGGGATAACCTGCCTCCCGTTCCCCTCGACTACCCGAGACCCCAGGAGGTCCCAGCGCAGGTGAGGGAACTCACCGCCCTAGAACTTCTCCCTCCTCGGACCTTGTCCCCTCGAGCACCAGCACGTCTCTCTCCTGCTCTCTGTGCTCGGCTGCAGCACAGAGCGAGCAGTATGCAGGCGGAGATGCAACCTGTGGCGGGAAACTTCTCATCTCTAGCGACTTTTTCTCTCCACTTTGCTTAAAAATTGGGGTTTTCCGCCCCGCTGCTCAGTTATTGAGCTCACGTATCAGTGAGTATTTAACAGGGGTGGGGTTTTGGTTTTTTTGGTTTTTTGTTTTTCCAGTTTCTTTCCTACACCGTATGAAAAAATAGACGAGAACTATAATCTCTTAGGTATATCGCGTGTACATAGTACCCCATGCGTTTAAGACAAAATACTTAACACAAAGTGTTTATGCCACCAAAACATTTCTCTGGTGTCAGAAAAGCCCCCATTGTCAGGTGTCACGCTGCCGCTAAACGCACACTTGCTTACAAACATAACGTGTCCGCGTGTAAACTGTTTTTGCCGTTCCCCCCGCCCTGTTTGTAGTTTCTTTCCCACCCTTCATTCTCGCAGAGCCTGGGAAAGCTGCTGCTGTTTAGACTTTGTCTGTGTCTAAGGCGGGACGTTTTAACACGAATTTGAACAGGGCTGGGGCAAAAAATGTTTTGACTGGCGTCATTTTGACAAGGTCATCCGTCATCTGCTCTATAGATTGATAACACCTAAGTTAAAGGCAAACACGAATAGGAAACCCCCCCTTTTTTTATGGGTTATAAAGTTGGCTATAAAAACCTTCCTTATGTCTTTGATCCGTCCCATTGTGCAACATGTAATGAATTTTCAGCCCCCTCGCTCTATTAATCCACCTTCTGAAGTTCTGACATGCTGCCGTTCAGCTGAGGGACGGAGGTGCGGGGTGGGGGGGCTGCTTGCACGCTCGCTAGTGTGCGCAGAGCGCGGTGTTGGGTACGCTCATTTGTGGATGGGCGCGCTTGGTTTTCTCTGTTTTCACCGCATTAACAGTGTCTCGTCCTTGGCCAGCTCCTTCCCGGTCACAATTTTATTCCGCCATTCCCGACTCTTTTCAATTTTTTTTTTTAAATGTGCCCGTCTGCGTTATTGGTGTTTTCCTTACCGGACATCTTTTAAAAATACTGAATTGCTTTTAGTGGCAGCAATCTCTAAAAATTCGTTTCACGCTAGAAAAACGTGATGAAGTGGGGAAAAGCCCCTAGCTAATGGGCTTAAGTACATTGTCAATATCTGCACTTGCCTTGAGTTGTTAACAGAAATATTCCATGCCGGTTCATATTAGGGGGACTTTAATCTATTACTGAGGGTCTTTTTTTTTTTTTTTACAGCTATAAAAGTAGCGCTTCGAGCGATCGAGGTGGCTGAGTAAAATTTATAGAACCCCTGACACTTTGGGACCCAGCCTGACCGGAGGAAAGAGGAATAAAGAAGTACGAGGCTCGCCGCCTCCGCCCGTCCTCAGGGCCGGGCGGCCAGCGGTCAGCGGGAGGCGGGCGGGAGGGAGCCGGTGCCCGCAGGCAGGCCGGCCCCCCGCCCGCTGGCTCTGCCCGCAGCTCCGGGGCGCGGCGGCTGGGCAGCACCGTCCGGCGCTCCCCGTCGCCCAGGCGGGGGGCGGCGGGGGGGCGGCGGCGGAGCCGGTGAGCCTCGTCGTTTGGCGTTTTGACCTTAACGACAGGCACCCCCGCTGCGCCGAATTCGCTCGACCCACGCAGGGAAGGGAGGAGAGCGCCAGCGGGGAAGCTCAGCCAGCAGCGGGGCAGCTCCGGTGCCGAGCGGGGAGAGCGCTGCTCCCTGCCCCGGCGGGCTGGCGGGGAAGGCAGCGACGTGTCTCACCAGGACAGAAAACGGCTCCGGCCCCAGCCTCTCCAAAATACCACCGCTACCGGCCCCTTCTGCCCCTCGGAAGGAGCAGAACTAGCAGATCTGCGGGCAAGGCTCCCGGCCCCCGAACCTGCCCCTCCCCGGGATGGCTTTAGCCAACCCTGACCTCTGGTCTGGCTTCCCGAGGCAGAGCTGTTTGTGCGCGTCCCTTTTGTCTCCCCCGAGTTTGTCTACGGTCTATTTGTTACTATTTCTTGGTTGGTTGGTTGGTTTGGGTGGTTTTATTATTATTATTATTATTATTATTATTTATTTATTTATTATTATTATTTCTTTTCCTCCTGGGTGTGACTTCTGTGTGTAAAGATGCAGAAAAAAAGAAAGGAGTTTTTAACTATTGCCTCCTCCTTCCCCTTCTCTCAGGCTTTTTCATTATTTAGAGGACGAGCACTGAAACAAATCACATTGACCGTTTAGAAAGCGATCAAACCTTTATAAAAATCCATCGCCTACGAATCGATTGGTGAATATTTGCTAGGAATTTGTTCAAAAGAAATAAATAAGGAGGGTAAGTGTATTAAATGCAAAAGGGGAACACGGTGGTGTTTTTCTTCATTGATTAATGACCTCTAAAATAAAACAAGCGGGAAGAGGAGCCAAGATCGATAAATTAACTACCCAAATTCATCATTTTCCCTGCGATTTTTTTCCTTTGGTTTTTGTTTGTTTGTTTGGGTTTTTTTTGTTTTGTAAATAACCCATAGGAAGGATGTCCGTCTCTTTGGAAACTCGAAGGTTTTATTTTAGGCGGGGGGTAGAAAAGGGAGCTAAATCCCTTTTCGGAAGGGATTGAATCGGGGACACCCTATCTGATTTCGTTTGACACACAATTAAAAAGTTTGCCTTTCATATTAATTAATTCTCTCGATGTGGGGAAGACAAATGGTCGGTTACCTCTGACAGGAGTCCGATAAAGGATTCAGCAGCTTTCCTTCTTGCCCTAGGCGTCTCCTCATTCCAGTTTTAAGGTCATGAGCGGCTGAGTTAATAATTCATTAATATAGACATTTATTCAGATGGGATTCACGGGGATTCGCGCTCTCCTACATCTCACCGTTTGGATTTACGTTTCCCTCGAAGAGAAGACGAGGGGGAGGAGAAGGGATGGAGGAAGGCTCTACACAATGCACAGACCTATTTCTACAGACGTGGCTAAAACGTGGTTACCCCCAGCCAGAACCCGCCCGGGGCAGCTCAGCCTGCCCGCCAGAGCCCCGCTCGGCCGGCCCGGGCCCCTGCCCCTGCCCCGCTCCCGGCCCCGCTCCCGGCGCCGCCGCCGCCGCCGAGCGCGGCCGCGCCCCGGGCCTCCCCGGGCAGCGGCGGGCGAAGGGGCGGCCCGGCGGCACTCGCCACCTCCCGAGCGCTTCCTGAACTGAAGCCAGGCGCTTCCCTCCCCCTTCTCCTTCCCCGAAACCAGAAAGCGACCGAAGACCGGCAAGAGTGGGTAAAACTGACCAAAAAAGCCCTTTCCCCCACGCCCGCCCCCGGGCTCGGGCAAGGAAGGGCTGCGGAGCCGAGCGGGCTGCCCCGGGCCGGCGGTGGCAAACACCGTGGGTCGGAGAGGGCGGAGGGAGGAGACCCCGCTGCCGAAAGCCCGGACCTGCGGCCGGCGGCGTGCCGAGTTCCCCCCGCGCCGCGGGCGCCCGGCGCGGGCGGCTTAGCGCCGCGGCCAGGTGAAGGAGCGCTCTCCGCAGCGCGGCTTGCGCTCGGGCTGCTTTCGCCCCCCTCCCCGGCAAGGGAGCGGGGGGGGAGGCGGAGGAGGGCGAGACCCCGGCGGCAGGGCCGTGCAGCGGCCGGCAGGGGCCCCAGAGGGCGCCCGCGCCCCCGCCGGCGGGGCGAAGGCGGGACGGAGGCGCCGCGGGGGCGGGGGGGGGGGGCTGGGTCGCTCCCGGCGCCGTCGCTGAGGGGCACCCCCGCTCCCCCCCGCCGCGGGATGGCGGTTCGGGGGGGGCTCGGGAGAGGCAGCTCGGGGCTGCCCCCCGCCTGAGGCAGCCGGCGCCCCCGTTGCCTTCTCTCTGGGGGTGCTGATGCGAGGGCAGAGCCTGGGAAGTGCTGGTTCCGGGGGCAGCCTGCTCTGGGGTGTCTGGGGGATGAAGAGGTCCCTCAGAAAGGGGGATGGGGATTCTTCCTTGGGAGCAGGTAGCAAGAGACTGGCCGAGGAGGTCTGCCGCAGGCCACTGCTTCGGGGAGAACAGAAAGCATCTGGCCACGTGCGATGGGACTGAGGTTATTAAGTGGTTTGGCAGTGGCCACCAAGCAGATGCCAGCCAGATGCATAACGACTTTCTGCCACTGTTGACCTGATACGGATGTGAACTAGTGACCCCTGAGGTGAAACGCTCTATGGTCTATTACCAATTCCCTGAGCCACCGAATCCCTCTCACGGACAGATTCAAATACTTATGTCCATCAACAAAACAAACTCTGCTCCAAGCAAGGCACGCTGCAGATGGGATGAGAAAAGGAATTACTCAGTTGTAAAGACCAAGTAAAAATAAATCAAGTCAGAGAACAAATAAAGTTGAACTTAAATGTGACAAATTCGGGTTAATTTCATTCCCGTGTTCGCACACAGCCCACCTGAAAGTATTCTCAATTATTTGAGAACTAAATTAACTATTCAAATGTAGGTTTTGCCTCTGGGCGCCTTTTTTTTTTTTTTTTTTTTAAACCAAAGATGCAGTTTAATCTATGATGCAGTATAGTACAATGGTTTTCCAGATAGGATTATACAATTTAAAATCCATTCTCTGGGTGATCACAAGATTAATAGGCAGAATACTTTAAGCACACCTGACATCTTTCAGCACAGCTTTTGTGATTTTTTGATTCCTGCACGGCTGAGTGCATCCTCTTACAGATATTTCATTCACCATAGTTTCAGAAATGGTGCGAGGGAGCACGCTGAAGGGCAGACCTCCTTTACAATCCCTGATGTCAAGCTTTCCAAAACTAAGCAACTGAACATTTTGAATGCTTAAGCAACACTGGGTGGCTACTTCAAACAGCAAAACATAGTCTAGAGGGTTTTCCTGTACTTTATCTAAAAATAGGTCTCATAAATATGGAATCTATTAAATACGATTGTTTGCATGTGACATGAGAATGATAAGGTCTGGACAAAACTCAAGAATAGTAGCATTTCAATGGTTAGTATTGTCATGAGAATGCCATGGTTTTACCATAATGTTTGCAGAAATAAATGGAAATTATGGGGTTCTTTTTCAATTTTGGCTTAGCATCATAATCATGACTCAATGTTTTTTAACAGAAAAACCTTACACTTTGTTTCCCACTTAACTGCTTTTTCATAACATGTACTTTTTAAACAGATTTTTCTAGGCCTGCACTCTGGTAGTTTTTCCTTTTTTTTTTTCCCCCTCTTCATAAGTCACCAGTGAATCTATTGATGGGGAAAGGAAAAGACTGACAGCCCCAGGGAACAAAAGTTCAAAGCAGGGACTGTGTCTTCCTTTGCCTTGTGCACCGTGTGGTAAAAGGCTGCAAGAACAGGTCTGAAATACCTGCCCTTCGGGTTTTGTTGGACTATGTCTGGCAGATGATTTTTTGCTTAAAATAAGCCCATACGTGGGACTTACTTCAGTAAGTCAAATTCTGGAGTACAAGTGTTCATTCTGACATGATTATTCAGGAATAGCTGTTTTGGTAAATTTTCATGTGTAGAAGAAGGACTTGGGGAAAGGGTAATAGCTCTTTTGGAAGAGGTGTGTGGTGTGTACAGTGTATACTGTGAAAAACATCTGGTCACAGATTTAGCACCAAGTAGAAAACTTTGGGCTGCTACAGCAGTATTAATAAATAGCACCTCATGACCAATGGAGTTTACTAGGTAAGTGAATAAAACTGAGCAGCATATGAAAATGAACTCTTAAGGCGAAATATCAAAACTAACAAGTGAAATAACTAAGTGACTACGGTAGAGTTCTTGCCACTCCACAATAGTTGCTTTAGTTCAATTTCTGATGCTTTACCAGACAAATGTTTGTTTCAGTTCTTCACGTGGTTAAGTACTTCCCATAATGTTGTCTAGAACTATGGGTTCATGGCAACTGAAGTCCAGAACTGAATCAAGAAATACAGCTGCTCAAAGAATAAATGACATAGATAAAACAACTGTCTTTTCAATAGAGAGCAATCATACTGCAGTTGTCAATTTTCTGCAGCAAGCCTTACTTTCTGACATCCTCCAGTGTGAATTATTCATGGCAAGGGAGCCAAAACCAAAACAGCTGGTGTACGGAAATACATGGAGCAACCACACACCTTAGGCTAGAAACCTGCACTCTTCCCTTCTAACAAGAGGCAGTTTTTAGAGTTTCCGGTTTGCCTTCTGACAACCAGACTGGCCTTATTATCTCACCTTGTGCATCCGTGTCAAATCTATACTGCGAGCTAACTCCCCTGTTTGGAGAAAACAAGTAGGCTCTCTGTATCCTGTCCCAGGTACTTAGCCTCCAGCCAGCAGAAAAGACATTAAAAAAAGACAACCCTAAAACCCAAAGCTCTTAGAGATAAATGATTTTGTGAGCTATGCCACATTTTGGCTGGAACAGGTTAGGTTTTCTGGCTACATTGGCAAAGCAAGTACTGATTCTTGGGTTTAGAAAGAAGAGGTGGAAAGCGTAGGCTGGAGAGAAACACTTTGGTCACTGAGTTCAGTACACTACCATTGCAGACAACTGTGGAAGAGCTGTTAAGTCCAAAAATGTTAAAAAATAAATCACTTCTTTCTACTGTATGGCCTACTATGTAAGATCCCTGCCCTCTCCTGCTTCCCCCCAAAAACCCCTAAAATAAACATGACACTTTTAGTAGAAAAGAGGAAAAAAAAATATCTCCAGAACACTATGTACCATAGGTAAAGAAATGGAAAGACAATGGATGCTATGGGCCTCTGCACTGGGAAAGGAATTGGTCAAGTGAAAATGCCCAGGGGACCTAGAAAGTGAACACCCCGCAGAGAACAGAGGAAATCAAAATGTCTCCAGCAGTTGCTGGTAACCACAGGGAAAGGTTCCACTAGACCAAAACATAATGGTCAGTTTTATCTCATAAACATAAGAAAATCGTGACCAGCTAAAATTGAGAACCCTCCAAGATACTAAGCACATCAGTGCGCTTGCAGCAATTCTTGATGCTTGAAAGACAGACAAACACAGATAATTTATCAGAAAATGATTTTGCATCAAGAAGAAGTACAAGAAACAAGGGCAAACACCCCATTATGGTATATATAGATACAATGGAAGGTCAAAGGAAGTGGGAGCCAGCCTAGAGCAGCTGGGATCAAGTAATGCCTGTGCTGGCAGTTTGGAATAACCATTGAGGAAAATGAAGGGTTAAGAATCAAACAACAAGCTATAAAACTCCATCTAACTTCTTGACAACAAACTATGCAGGAAAGCAGCAGAGACCTAGGCACTGGCTGTCTGTGCCCCTGCTGTGCAAACTGTCTACAGAACCGCCAGTGGCTACAAGGCGTAGAAGGAACTTGCCCAGAATGGGAGGACTTAGATGGCATTCACTTGCTGCTCTGTGTGGATGACTGGGTGAAATGGCACGAACAAAAGTTTAAACTTCTGCCTGACAACCACTGTAGGCAAATGTCGCATATCAGAGCCACTGGCTAAACCGTGTTCACTTGCAAGAGTGTCAGATCTATACACCATTCATCCCTTGCAGCCACTGCTGTGATCACAAGGCTGTGGTTCCTCCCCAAAGCCAAGAGCAAATCTCAGAATGCTTTTCCTCCCACACTCCACTTCTGGTATGCAAACAGTTCATCTAGCAACATGTATGGGATATCTCCTTCCACTTAATCACAAAAGGATTACCACTGCTGCTTTCATTCCAGTGAGAGAAGCCCAGTACAGAGATCTTAAGACACGTTGTTCAGACCTTCACAACAGCATAGACTGAAGGTCCTGGAGTTTGCAAACTATGGAATTCAATTTTCTGATATTATTCTATGTTGGTTATTTAATTTACAATATGAGAAAGTGCACTTTAAAACAGGTTCAACAGTTTATACATTACATTTGTAGGACAACATGTAAGTAGTAAGGTACAGGTGTTTCATATTTTGGTAATCTAACCACAGTATCATACTTTCACTTTGCAATTTGTTCTTAGTGCATAAGATGCTATTGTCCTCAAATAACTTATCACATCTCTTCTGAAGCTTACAATCTTCAGACAGAAGTAGGGCAAGGAATCATATCCTTATTCAGTCTGTATCAGCCAACCTAATATAAAATACCCTCAGAGGCAGGTTAATTTAAGACTTGGGCTGAATGGAAGGGACCTCCCACACTATTTGTTGTGCTGGCTGAACATGCTGTAATTTTTAGCTGTCAGGTGATAAAAATAAACCGTAGTTGGTAATTTCCTCACTCATACAGCTACATTGGGAAGAAATTCTCTGTGTATGCTCTTTGTGTGACACAGAAGGCTGTGACAGCCTGTGTCACTTAAAGAAAACGGGTCCAGGAGGAACTTGCAAAATGACCTCTACCACTCTACCAGAAAGGCATTTGGGATAACTTCAAGATATTTTTCTCCAACAAAAGGTCTACTGAACGGAATGTGCTTAGTGCTAAACTTGAAAATTTGTTTATTGCTACCCTATTTTAGGCTAATTGGTCATATAAATGCATTTATTCTTTCATTGTAAAGCTCCTGGTAAGGACTATTGTTTCCACTACAGCCTTTATGATTTTGTATTTTCCAAATGTGAGTATTTTCAACCTATTACATCTATATTTCCAGGGAATATCAAAAAAGTCAAAGTCGTGTTGCCAATGTAATGACTGATTAGGAACTTAAATGACAAGCAGTATATGCAGTTCAATAGAGCTTTTTCAAAAGCCTGATTAATCATTGCTTGTGTTGCTTCTTTTCAGACATACAAACCCATATTACACTTCTTAAATATGGATGGATTACTGTGCTATTTATCTGAAATGGATTCATAACATTCTGGAATGTTATCACTACTTTTGATATGAAACCACCCATTTCTCTGTTAGAACAGACTTTTGATACATGCCAGGCAAGTCAATTAACGTAGTGTCCTCTGACATTGTCCCGGTTTCAGCTGGAATAAAGTTAATTTTCTCCTTAGTAGCTGGTATAGTGCTGTGTTTTGGATTTAGGATGAGAATAATGTTGATAACACACTGATGTTTTAGTTGTTGTTAAGCAGTGTTTATACTAAGTCAAGTATATACTTCAGCATTTCATAATGCCCTGCCAGCAGAGGCTGGGAGTGCACAAGAAGCTGGGAGGGGACACAGCCAGGACAGCTGACCCAAACGAGCCAAAGGGGTATTCCATGCCATATGACGTCACGTCCAGTATGTAAACTGGGGGGAGCTGGCCTGGGGGCACCACAGCTCAGGGATTGGCTGGACATTGGTCAGTGGGTGGTAAGCAGTTGTATTGTGCATCACTTGTTTTGTATATTCTTCTATTATTATTATTATTATTATTATTATTATTATTATTATTATTATTATTACTACTACTACTATTATTTCCCCCCCTTCATTTTCTGTCCTATTAAATTGTCTTTATCTCAAGCCATGGGTTTTACTTTTTTTCCCCATTCTCTCCCCCATCCCACTGGGGGCAGGGGGAAGTGAGCAAGCGGCTGTGTGGTGTTTAATTGCCGGCTGGGGTTAAACCATGACAGACGTTCAAAAGCTTCCACATTTCAGAATAATCTCCTGTCTATTCTGCACCTACGTGGATTATTAAAACATGCCACACACTTCAAGACAATGGCACTACTTAAGATAAGATGCCCTAAAAAGCACTGATAACATAAAAAGCATTAAGTGACTTAGCTTATACTATTTAGTCACTTGGGGTACAAGTGAGCTTCATTAAGAAGATGAAACAAACGGACTCATCACACAAATCCAACCTAATCTAAACGACGACCTGTCCTAGTCATCTAAATTAAACTTGCAATATTTTTAAAGTTCAGACTGACTCTAGCAAGAAATTAAGTTTACTTTCTCTGTCACCAGGTTGCTGTCTTTTCTGTTTCTGAACAGCAGATTGTAGTTACATCTCAAGGAGGTGAGGTGGGTACACTCCTGATCTTACTCTTCTGCTCTGTTAAACTTCCCTTTCCCTGAGTAACCCTGGCATGTACCTTTCAAAATGTATTCTTCCTGCCATTTTGACTGTTAGTTTGGTTGTCCACCATGCAGTCTTGCTCTTCGTCAAACTTCCTGACAGTTTTTCAGATTTGTGAAAAAATCACAGAAGAGGAGAGGCAGAAGAGCTGAGTAGCTAGCAAGAGAGCCTAGAGACACTTCTCTCAGAAATAAGCATCAGGAAATGTAGAGATATAGAAGTAGTGTACAGAAAAAAAAGAAAAAAAAAGTACAGATGATGTTCTTCTGAGCACCTCTTAGTTCTTTCAGGCTGTAAACCCTCAAAACAATGGCTTTACAGATTTAACACAGAGCTGCAACATTAGACTCCCTTCAGTGCATGCAGAACAATATAAGTAGTACAGACCATAAAGAGATGTTATATTAAAGCATTTCTTTTATGATTATATAAATAGTTCCAAAGCAAAAATAATGGTCTGGAAGGAAAGCAGTATGTTAAGCAAAGACAAAACATGCTCTTTGAGAAGCTCCCTTAATACACAATTTCTTCTTTTTTATTTAAGTTTTTGGCAAGCAAGAGATAATAAGAATGGGCAAATTTTGATGCCATCAAACACATCCCAAGTCTCACTGATTTCAGCAGGACAAGTGCTATAATAAACACCATCAGTCACTCAGAGTATAAAGCTTCCATTTTTAAATCAAGCACTTATCCTCCATCTTACCATTGCTGGAAAACACTGAAGATTTGCATGCTTTGATCCATAGTTTAGACAAAATCAGTAAGAATCATTTTAATATAGTTTTATGCCGTGGCTAAAGACTACAGTAATTCTCTTGAGTAGTGATTTGGAGGGAAAATGATTCCTCAGCTAAAACCACATGGCCTGAAGAAATGACAGAATCATCATTACTTCTTTTTAACTTTGCCTAATCATGTACAAAGGGTGATAACAGTCACAGCCTGAATTCAGAATAACCTGAGAACCTCTTTCAGAGTCAGCAGGAGAATTTAGTTTTTCCACAAAGCTTTTTTAGGCTTTGAACAAGACAACATTCAAAGACAAAATTTTCAGAGTGTGTCTTCCATGGAGCACTCTCAATGGCTATTTTCTGTAATATTTTTTATAGAAGAGAGTTTTCCAGAAAGCAAAATGGTATGCTGCTGTGTGTGTCAGCAATATAGTGTTCCCTGAATAATTTGAACTTGAGTCACAAACCACTAGTCTCTCCATTCATTTCTGTTAAGATCTGCACATATGGACAGATACAGAATTCTGGAAATCAATCTGACAGCTCTGTAATATGTTACCTTTGTATCCTAAGAAGTAGATTGCAAATCAATAGGCATTCAGTCAGAAGTAATAGACTGTGCATAAAACAGAGTATGATACTGGATTTGTTAGATCTGGTTTAGTATTCACTAGAATTTTGGAACATATTTTCATGTGACGAATGACCAAGGTATATACCTGAGAAAAAGACTAGTTAGTCAAATGTAGTCACCTGCTAACTTGAACAAGCATGTGGAAATTACGATTTCAAAAAAGTTTTTATAGTTAAGCGTACTTAATTTCAGTTTATTCAGTGGGAAGTTTACACTGTACTGAAAACAGTTGCCAAGCCTTTTACACCAAGATTGGTACAATTGTATCTGTTTAAAATCAAAGTGTGACTGTGGTCAGAAAAGTGACTATATAAAAATGGCACCTTCCAACAGCCTTACTTCTGGTCTGCTTTGAGTCATAGCTGCTTTTCCTTCTTGTGTTCTTCTGTGATTAAAATATATTTTTTACCACTTTTAATTCCTGGTAGTTGTGTATAATCAACACAGCTGTGGGAGAATGAGCTAGATACTTTTCCATTTATGTAAGATAAGCAGATTTATTAGCTAACCTCTGATTCATTAATTTTTATTATCTGTGATATGGTGTGATGAGAAAAAAAGCAGCTTTACTTTTAGAACACAGGTTAGGTTTTCAGGATTGGCTGCACTGAAGCCTCTCAAAAGAACAAATGCAACATAGAAAATCTAAGAGACAATGAAAAACACAACCTTCATTAGGCTATAGTTACAGCCACTTAAAAGACATATTTTAAGCATTTTCACACATAAAGTCTGTTGAAAAAAATCACTAGTATTTGCTACCTTGAATGCCTGATTACTGGACTCACCTAAAATATATTTTTGATTAAATACACCCATAATATTTCACGTATTCTTACAAATCTCGGAAATGATGACCCAAGAAGAATGGAATTAAGATTTCATTTTTCTAACCTCTTAAGATTTCACTTTCTACTTGAGGAAAGTCAGATCACTTACTGAAATATCCCAGATAATTTCAAAACATTCTGGAGGATAGATGTTGACATTAAGAGGACTTGACTATATAAAACACTTAAAATAATCTACAAAGAGGAATGAACCGGTATTTTGGCAGTCTTTTCAAGAAACACAACAAATACCAAATACAACAACAAAAAAAAGGCTGAGAATAATACCTATCAGTTGTCCATAAGAGCTGGTAAAGGGCATTTGATTTACGAGGCAGGAATACCCAGAGCATCGATAAAGAATGCAAACAAGGAAACTAGGTGGAATTCCTTTCTGGGACCAGTGACTAGTGATTTAGCTTTACTCATCTTTGTTTTACACGTGAGTGAACGGCTGCATGGCACTTAGTTGCTGGCTGGGGTTAAACCACAACACATGTCAAGAAAAGCTGAGCGAAAGACCTGTGCTAATAGACACTGCGCTGTGAAATCAAGTGATCTAACACCTGAATACCTATGCAGACCTGCCAGACTGTATAGCATTAAATTACATCCGGGCAAATGAATACCCAATTGACAGTGCTGTACACAAAAAAATGGCCTGGAAACAAACATCTTGCAAATGATGTACAAGATTTGCACTGAGACAGATAGAGACTAAAAGAAACAGGACCTAAACCTGTTTATATCCTGAATAGTGTGCACAAAACTATGTCATATAAATAGGTTGAGACAGGATGGCTGAAAAACCATGAGACTTCAGTAATGATACCCCTTTCTTCATGATACTCTATGCTGATAGCTTGGTTTCTGTTCCCAGACTAGCTACTCTCCCTAATAATATTATAGGCAAACTTCCCTGTCAGCAATAGTGTCTCTACAGAGATACTAGTTCTTACTCATCTTTGTAAAAAGCTTTTATACCTTCTGATGAAAAATGGTGTATGTGCTAGGTATTACATCTGTGAATTGAATTACAGTGAATAAACCCACTCATTGGCCAGGAGAGTTGTTTATTAACCATCGGACCACTTCTGCTTGCCTGCTTTGTGCTGTGGTATGTACAACATACTCTTGAATGTGTGTGCCTGTGAATATATGCATGAGAGAGAGGGACAGAAAGAGAAAGGCAGAATGACTATGCACATAATAGATCTTAGTGAAAACAAGAGCTAAATCAATCTGGGTTGCCAAGAGACCTAATATTCTATTATGATGAAAATAATGCCAAAGGAAATAAAGAGGTCAAGCAGCAGCAGCAAAAAATTCATCATCAGTCAGGGTATGAAGATCAAAAATAAACTCTTAAGAATATTGTTTCACAGTGCAGAGGACAGGGTCCAGCCTGAGAGGAAGCCAGGAGACCTTTGAAAGATATTGCCACATTTGCAATGTGTTACAATCACTAAAATAAAAAAAAAAAAAAGAATGATGATTGAATATTAGATGGCAACATGCTGGATCTTCTATTGATAACAGATTTTTTTTTCTTAAAAACTGGACTGATAATTGTTTTACTTTGTAGCATTATTAAGAAGTTCTCCACCATCAAAGAAAGATTAACAATGTGAGAACCCAGAGGGATTAGAGAATCAAGAAAAACTATAACTGTTTAGACCAAAGATTTGGCAAACCATAATAGTGCCCTGAGGTGTTGGAGCATAAAATGCCAAAAGTATTTGGAGCTTTAGAATTGTGACAGTCTCAAGATTTGGAATTACAGAATTGTTAGTGTTGGCAGCTTCGTTAGAGGGCAGCTGACTCACAATGATCTTAATTTTGTTCTCAAAGTGGGATGTGAACAGTTCACAAAGTTCTGTTGATGTAGGAAGAGCCAGATTAGTCAGCTTCCCTGCAATAAATGTTATAAGAGAGTAGGGCAGTCTGCCCGTTCAGCAATTAAGTTGGAATAATAAGCAGATCTGGCTTGTTTCAAAACATCTCTGTACACATTTATATGGTCCAAGCTTGTAAGTGTACATGCAGTCAAGAAGTCCTCAAACAGCATTTAACTTGCAGCCCAGAACATGCACTTTTGAGTACATCTGCCAAAAAGAAGTCTACAGAAGTGGTATGCCCTTTAGGACATTATGAGGGTGGTTCAGCTATTATATATTTAGGAGAAAATCTGGAACTTCCTGAAGCAATCAATGGTATAACAGGAAGCTGCTTTTGTCTGGCAGACAGTTATGTACTGTTAAAAATGAATAGAAAGGTAAGGTATCACAAACCTTATTTAAGTTTTACTTAGACTTTATTCCATTAAGATTTTTTTTTTATTATTTGGCCAAGAATAACTGGTAGGAACAAGTAAAAAGAAATAGTGGCAATAGTTAGCACCTCCTTCACAATTTTTACCTACAAAGCCTCTTATCAATATCACTAACATAGCAGATGGCTTCCTGCTGATGAAGAAACCAAGTCAGTGAAAAAAATAGGTCTTGATTCTACATGGAGTAAGTATGGGTTTAGACTTCATGCATAAAAATATATTCTTTGAAGTCAAAGGAACAAATGTCATGTGAACAGCTAAACATACATGCAGTATTTGGGGGGGTTTTGTTATTCGCCCCAGGACACAAACATAATTGTTACAAAACAGAATTAGGACACTGGAATCTCCCATTCCCACTGCCTCTGCCTTTTACAGCCAACCGCAAATAGAGATTGCACTGTCACATTTCATTCCCAGCAGCTGAAGAACAGATGACTTTATAAAGCACTGTCCATACCTCTGGCACTTCTGAGGTGACAACCTATGTCAGAACAGCTTTATTTATATTGTTTTCCTTCAGGTGGGCTGTCTCAAAACTTGCTTAACTGATGTTAGCAGAGTGTTAAATTTAAAGATAAAAGGGATGCAAATTACGAAGTACAAGGGAAAAATCAGACATACTGTAAGAGTATCTAAAATGAGCTCAATAATAAGGTGGTGGTGGGGTAACAAAAAAGTTAACCTGCCCTACAGAAGACATGGAGAGAAGGTTCCTGCACGATACAGGAAGCAGGCTGGTGCCTAGACAAGAAACATGAGCATGAAAAAAAGAGCAATGCCTTAAAATGACACCATTGCTGATAGTGTAGGACTGAGGCAGACTGACAACTCAGGAAAATGGATTACTTTATTCTATGGGTGCATCTTCTATGACATGTCTGTCCCAAACAGCTCATGATCTCAACTGATCTTTCAGGAAGTCCCACAGGGACAGATGATTTGATTTAGACTACAGAAAGCCTTGGAGGCATGTTCTGTAGAGGAATTCTGTGCTGTCAGAGGATACTGTAAAACCTGTAACTTTAACTTTTGCGGTGATTTTGATTCCATACTTCAGCCATAGCCCTATTTCTATTATGGTATTGAAATAACCAGAAAGCTTAAACCTGGAAAACAAATTCAAACAGCAATCCATACACCACCATAAGACATAGCAAAAATTGTTCCAATGCAGTAACAGTGCCTCTCTATCACAAGGGACACGAGTCTGGGAGGCAAGATCCAAGAGTCCTAGATATTCTTCAGCTATCCCTGCTTGTACGAAGTATGTGGTGTGTACATGCAATAATAATTCACAACGAACTAGTGACATTCATCAGGAGAGGATGGAGCACAAAGACCACAGCTTCACCTAAAAGCCTGAGAAAACCTGTGCATTGGTCTTATCCAATTGCAACTGGCAGCAGACACACTACTGCAGCATTCAGACTGTTTATTTTATGAATTTCAGAGTGGAAAGTCATTCAATGGAAAGTGGTCCAGAAGCAAATCGATTTCCTTTGCCTGTGCCCCTCAGTTTGATGAATAGAGCCTTTGGTAAAGCTACTGAAACTCTTATTCGTGGCAACTAGATCATGGAATACAATGTTGTTCTTGGAGCTAACTCTGAGAATGGGACATTTAAGATTTGGGGGTTTAACTACATATTGCAAAATCTTTCCTAAATTGCCTCCACATTAATATAGGTTTTGCCTTGTTTCTCTTACGCTTTTTCCATATTAATTGCTAGCAGAGAGTTCTTCAGTTACTTCTGCATGATGACGAAGGGGATAACATGTTGCTGTTTGTTCTATTTTAGGAAACTGAACAATTCGCTTCACCCTCAATGGCTTCAGTGTTTATTTTTGTAAGATTAAAGACAGAGTGCATATGGCAATAATTCTGGTATTTCTTCTTGTGGATGAATCATACAGAACAGTCAGACACATTGGGAAATCATATTACTGTGTATTTTATTATCAGAAAGGGTTGTAAGCAGTAAGTGATAGAAGTTCAAACTCTCAGTAAAAACAGGAGGTTAATAGAAACATAGAACATTTGAAGTTGGAAGAGACAGATGGAGGTCATCTGGTCCAACTCCCTGCTCAAGCAGGGACACCTACAGCTGGTGGCCCAGGACTGTGGCCAGACAGCTGTTGAATATCTCCAAGGACGGAGACTCCATCACCTCTCTGGGCAACCTGTGCCAGACCTTGGTCACCCTCACAGTGAAAGAGTGTTTCCTGATGTTCAGAGGGAACGTCCTGTGCTTCAGTCTGTGCCCACTGTCTCTGATCCTGTCGCTGGGCACCACTGGAAAGAGCCTGGCTTCGTCCTTTTGGCACCCTCCCTGCAAGTATGTATATGCATTGGTGAGATCCCCCTGAGCCTTCTCTTCTCCAGGCTGAACACTCTCAGCTCTTCCAGCCTTTCTTCATAGGAGAGATGCTCCAGTCCCTTCGCCATCTTTGTGGCCCTTCGCTGGACTCTCTCTAGCATGTCCATGTCTGCCTTGTACTGGGGAGTCCTGAACTGGGGTCCAATCATCCACTCCAGCATTAAACCTGCATTAAATAAAAACTTTTAAAATCAAAATTATGCCAGATAGTAGCTGGTTTTCCTGATTTGGTATGTTAATTAATAATAGAAATTAATAATGTAACTTTCGGTGATGCTACAGGGAAGAGTTCTGAGGAAAAATGCAGACCGGCAAGGAAGCTGTTAGCAAGAATTGCACATGTGTGAGCACAGCTGCATGCATTAGCTCAACTACCTGAATGTTTTGATCAAAAAAACCCAACAGCATCATTTACCACCTGGACAACTCTTAACCTTTTTGTCTCAGTCCTCAGTTGTGTGAGGAAGAGGAATTCACTCCTATTCCTTTCAAAAAGCCCACTGCAGTCAGCCCCGTTCTGTAGGCCTAGTAAGACACCAGAAGTGGTACAAAAGCAGACAAAAGGAAGCTGGCAACAGTACGGGAGGGCAACATGGGCAAGTCATCACCAGAATCTACAACAAATCCTGAGAGGGACTGTGTTGTTGAATTAGTCAATTGTCTTTGCAATGCTTTGGAAAGAAAAATACAAAAGCATTTACATCTCTGTTGAGTGGAAAGAGAATAGGTACAGAAAGGTCCAATAGACTATGAGATCCTAGAATTGTGTCTGTCCTAGATAGCTACCTGCTGTTTTTTACAGTGCATCTACATGTTGTTTAATCTTACATAACAGCAGGCATCTCTCACTATCCCACTTTTCTACTCTCTGTCTTTCCTTCACCAGTGTAAAACTGGATCTATTAATTATGAGGCTGTAGAATGAGCTGTTCTGGTTCACTGATCCACCAGATAAATACTCTAAAAAAAAGAAGGGTACATTCTCTATTAGATCAGCAGGTTTGTCTGACTCACTGCATAGCTGTATGATTATTTTATATGACATAAAGGACTGGATAGAGCTTGCCCCTTGCGATGCACAGGAAGAGAGAAGAAAGTATGGGTTCATCTCTTTGGCAACAGCCCACGATTAAGTCAGATTAGGTGCAACACAAAAGAGCATCCTCACAGTGCAATAAATAAAGTTTCTGAATCTGGCTTGTCCTGTTGCACCCATAAGGACTCCCATCAGTCTGGTTTTTTTTATACCACATCACAGACCCTGCCTCGCCACAGTCAGACTTCTTGCTGATAGTAGCATCTCATGAACTATGTGCTAGGCCCTGTACCATCTCTGGTTCTTACACACATATCAGTTCCCCTCTTCAATGACTGGGGAAAAGGCCTTGAAGACAAGCAGATTAAGGAGTGTAGACTACGAAACAACAAAAAATGACATGTAGCTCCAGTTACAGAGAAGGAAGATAATCTTCTCATCAGTGTTATTCATTGCCTAATCCTCAGTAACATACAGTAACATGCAGGGCCCTAATGTAAAATGAGGGGCTAGTATTATCATTAGTGAGTGAGTACTCAGACTTGTTACCTTTTCCTCTCCAATTCTATCTACTGCAGAGGTCTTCTGTTGAAAAGTTTTCTGAGTAATTATGAGTAAACACAAAAGATCTTGATTCAATGCTCTTTCCCCCTTCTCCTGAAATTCAATAGGAAATGCTTCTTTGATGACCTTTGGATGTAATGCTATAATGACAGCCTCATCACTGCAGATATGTTGAAGTTACATGCTGAGCTGATGAAACCACGAAAAGTTTTGGCAATTCTTGTCTTGCTGAATAATCATGGTTCTTGGCCCCTAGACATTACATTCAGGAAGGGAAAAAGGGGTCAGTAAAAGCAGTTGAACTACAAAACCAGCTCCGTATATACAGTTCTCATTTCCCAGGCTACTGTTCTGCCATGCTGAGAGAAGAGCAAGATAGTTCTGTTCTTAGTTTTTAGGTGTGTCTTGACTGGCAACTTCTGACACATCTACTTCAGTCCTTCTGCAGAAAAAATCCTTTGGTCTCCGAAGAGTATTCCAGTCTAATCAAAGTGATTTCTCCCTATTTCTCTACATTTTTCTCAAAGTCCAATATTGATACTCCTGTTTCCTATGTGGTTAAACCAAAGCAGGAAAATGGAATTAAAAAAAAATTAAAATACTGGAAATATGAAATCCATAACTACATCCACAAAAAGGGTTATGCCTACATGATTCATACCAAGAATTCTTGAAAATAAAAAGCTCATTCACCCTTGAAACTTTCTGAACCTGTTTCTTCCTAAAACAAAGTACCTCAGCTTTATCCTGTCAACTAGAATTTGACTAAAGACTGCATTTTATGTCATCCCTTCTGATCTTTACTCCTTTCAGAGTCAATGGTAGTAGCCACTAGGGCTATGTGTTGTCACTGGGAAACTTTAATAACACTTTTCTTTTGCCTGAAAAAGGAAACAGAAGGCAGGACTAAAAATATATATTTCTGAGTGTAATTTGGCCTTGTTCTTATTACTTTCTTCAGTCTATCTTTTTCTTTTTCTGTTGTTGGGATTTCTTGGGGGAAAAAAGGCATATAGAATAAACATGAACTGCTTGTCTTTTCACTGATTCTTCTCCTCATAATTACACCCTTATTTCCACGATAAACTAGAGTAAGTTTGTTCTCCAAGTCCTGTTGAATTTACCACACTAATCATGAGATGGGGCTAAAAGTGATGTGTAGTCTCTAAGTACACAAGATCTGATGTAGTTGAACATAGTCTTTCCTGGTCTTGTGGTGATAGTAGTCTCAACTAGGTCACCACGCAGCTCTTGACATCAGACTTTTACTCCTCATTTAAGGCCCCCTGAAGTCAATAGCAGCTTTGATGACACCTGAAGTCAGGACATGCATGCACCACTTCTGTTAGCCCACTCACTCTACTCCCATGTGTATTTTCTGGCTACTTTTTTAGACAATTTCCTTCAGAGTTTCTTGCAGTACTTTCCAGGCTGGTACATAAAATTCTGCGGCTGTTTTGAAAGCCAAATCCTCAAAATACCAAACTCTCTTTTCAGCTGCCAATGTTTTTATGAGAGAAATGGAACTGCCACTGCAGCTTCTAAGCTTTTATAAGTAGTTGGGTCTGAGTCAGAAATGGCTGTGACAGTGTGTGAAGCCTTTTTCCTGCTCCTCAGTCACAGAATCCTCTTACATGAATTGTACTCATTTCTCCTGCTCCAGGACTGGCAGCTGCCAACAACTAGGGTCTGCTACCCTTTAAAGTTTGTAGGGATAATGTTCCTAATAAAACAGCAAACAGCTCATGCTCTATAGCTACCTATAATCATATATGATCATTTCTCAGTTCCCTGAGAAGAGAGTTGTAGCCACATATTTTGGAAAGACACTGGAGTATCTAGAAGACCTCTTCTTCCCACCCCAATCCAATTCTGAAAAACACTTCCTTGGGAAGCCCAGGGTTCTGTTAAAAAACAATTCTATTATTTTGAAACATGATGCCTTCCAAACACATCTGTTATTCAGAAAAAAAAATACAGATAATTTGCAACTGGTTAGGGGACTACAATTTTAGAATCAAGCAAGTAATTTAACTAATTTCAACTACTTATTCAGAATCCTGAGTATGTGCTCAGTCTTATAGCCATTACCTGCATAATATTACCAACAGCACATATTACTGACAGCAGCTGGGATTACTCATGCCAGAAGCTTGCTTTCCCCCCAGCCCCGCCCCCAAGGCATCACTTTAGCTTCTGTAGCTTTGAATGCCTGGGAAGATCCTTTGAAAACATACTTTCTGTTAAATTTACTTGTTTTGCTGACATTACTGCTAGGTAGATAAGAAAGGCAATATCAGTAGGTGACAAAAGCACAGGTTTAGGGAAGGACAACTGCTTTCTACCTCATTCAACTCAGACAATTCATGATTTTGAAGATGATCCTGTTGGAAAAGCAGATGCAAAGCTGGATAGGAGCTCCGTGACTGTTGGGCTTCTAACAGCCTCAGCCAGCCAGCTTCAACTGAAGCAGCTGAGATTTGTTCAAGATCTCAAAAAAATTCACCGTTTTCTTTATCACGTCCTTACCCAGCAGGGAGAGACAAAGTTTCCAGGCAAGATAAATGTTGCATTAGGCATTTGTAGATACTGATGCTACCTGGTTATCCAATTTCAGACAGGATGCCATGGCTTCACAGAGCGACACAGAGGTCTGTATACTGCTGGAAACAGTATCTCAGACAGGTAGTCAAAGCATCATCTCACAGCACAATTTTGACCTTGCTGTGATTCAGGATGAGCTAGCTGCACTTGATTTCTTGTCAGCATGCTGATGTCTTAATAGCAGAGACAATAGCATCCACTGGAAGACAGAGACACAGTTGTCGTTGTACTGCTGGAAGCTGCTCCAGTGAGGACTTGTCACTTACTCTCCCAAGAGTAACTTTTGAAAAATACAGATGGTACCTGCAACTGAGCCACTGATCTCTGTGTAGCAATGATGTAGTGATATAAGTCACTGTGCAGGCAGATGAGCTAAAACTTTTTGTAAATCTCTGAAAAAGTCAGTGGTAAGGGAAGAGAAGCGAAGGAAAGGAAAGGAAACCTGAAGCCTTAACTTCATGTTTATCCCAGCTTGCCACAGTATGAACTTGTCCCTGTCTTCCTTCTTAGCTGTCTCTCACAGATTATCTGCTCCTGTCCCAGCTTTCACAGAGGAGTTCTTTCTAATGAAATGATCTGAAAGCCATCGTCATCTTATTTTCCTCTAAAAGTCAGGACTGGGACACCTGACAATTTTGCTTATTCAGGTCATGGCTGAAATATGACTTGTGATAATATCTGTAGTCATGCAGACCTATTCTAGGTCTGAAGGAAGAAGCGTCAGTCATGCCTCTATCTATGAATTGGTAAGAGGTTCAGACACAACTATGGATAAGCTTCATATAATCAGATCATAGCTGTGAAATGTCTCTTCTACCACTCATACCTTCTGGCAGAAAAGACCACATGTGGATACTCTTAGTCTCAATACAAAAACACCCTTAGCCAAGTTGATCTTAACATGCTGCCAAATGCACAAATCCTACACTACCAAGTGTAAAAATCCTACTCAGACAGAAAATGGAATTAATGGGGAAGCATCACAGACAGAAGACAGAGAGGAGAGAAGGTCAGCCAAAGAGGACACCCCTGCTGGAAGGCTTCACCAACGCGCCGTTCATGTGCTCTTGAGTATCCTGCTTTGACAGAGGCAAACAACACTTTGTAAGAACTGAGTTTACACTGATGCTAAAGAGGCAGAAAAAAGATCCAAGTTCTAATTTACATTTCAAACACTCATTTTGGTTTTCTAAATGGTTTGAATCTAATTTCCTAATGACATTATAATTTATGAACCATGTCATTAAAAGACAACACTTCAGCTGTGGATGACATTGTTTATGCCCTAGGGGAACATTTGCTGCATTAGGCATAATATACATAGCCAATGTGTTTATGAAATGAGTACCAATTTTGTCTTCATGTTCAAGAAGATTTACTGGTTCAAATTTACAGATTGGTGTCCTAAGTGTGAAAACAGTAGTTTGCACATCGCACGATATATCAGTCTGCTTTTATAGCAATGTATGAACACAACAGTTGTGAATAAACTCCAGATTTACAACACTACTGAGGTCTTCTACAAAGGCATACATATAAAGCTGTCACTTCCCTGGCTATGCTGTCCGAAGTTAGAGAATTTTGACACAGAACATTGCTAAATCTAAGCAAGTGCTGGCTTTTCTGTCAAGTGGGGGAGAGACAGGGCATAGCCCCCAAAAGGAAAAAGCTTTCCTGGAACTGAATTTTAAGTATTCACTGTAATCCCTTGCCTTCAGCAGCAGCCACAACTGGCAATCTTAGGGGTGACTTTTTTCTCACTTGTCAGGTTGATGGAAGGAAAGATGTGAAGGAAGAGATCTGTAAAAAGTGAGTTCCCTAGAAGCTTGCAGTGCCAATGAAATCATAAGAATGCTAATGTTTAAAGAAGCCTGAACATTTTGGAACAGAGCAGTACATGGACTTTATCAATCTGATGTTTTAATGTGGAGAAAATGCCACCAGTAGTCTGCCAAGCCAAAATATCTCTAAGAATACCATTGACATATCCCTAGATACAATCAGAGAAACATTGCTCTGTTTCTACTCTGCCGCTGCTTCTGGTAGAAACAAGGGCCATATTTTAAGATATGTAAAAATTGACATAAAAATAAATCAGCTTCCAGGTAGCATTTGTGGGATTTGATTTAAATCCATCAAAGTCCATTTTGAACTGAAAAACAATAATCAATGCAAGGCTTTTGGGGCTCTAATGAGGATTATCTAGAATTTAATGGATTATATAATATAAATGGGATTCTGTAATCTGTTTCACCATCCAAATCACTACTTTGTCAACTAAAACTGTGAGATGTGCCATACAAAACATTATATAATTAAGGTATGCTTCCAGACATAGAGAAAACATGGCATCCAGCAAAGTATAAGCAATCTAAAGACTGAAGAAATAACAAAAGTTTCAATGGTGTTACAATTACACTAAGTATTTCAGCATATAAAACACAATGTGAAGTCATATTTCTGAAAGCATTTCCCAGTAAAATGATATTAACACATCTGATCCTTGAGCTATTTCCTTTGCTTGCAGTCACAAATTTGATACCTTTTCATAGAATCATGGAATGGTTTGGGTTGGAAGGGACCTTTAAAAGTCATCTAGTCCAATTCCCTGCCATGAGCAGGGACATCTTCAACTAGATCAGGTTGCTTAGAGGCCTGTTCTGTTTTTTCAGACCAGTTTAAATTTCCCAGACCATTTCCACTTCTTCTGACATGTTACAGTGCTTCATATCGATGGGTGATAAAACCAAAAAGCAGTAAAACATTTAATGGCAATGTCCTAAGAACAAATACTTACAGTTAAGGCTTAGAAGTCTTGCTTCACAGGAAATACAGAGAACACAAATGGCAAGTGGAAAACATGTCATCAGCATCAGTTTCTGATGAATTAAATATTGAGAAGTGACAGCAGTATGAGCAAATTGTCATTCCAGGCAATTGCATTTCCATGCATTATGTATATTCTATGTATTTTGTAAGAAGTTCTTGTTTTAAAATGCTTTGTGTAGTCTTCAGGGCTTAGGGGGTTGCTGACACATTAAAAAAATCTTTAAAACACTACTCTTTTCCACTAGCTTAACCCTGTGAAATCAAAAAACAATACTGAAAAGTTCCCCAATGGCTGAAAGCTCCTTGCCCAAAAGTGAACAAGGTGTTTAAAATCCCCAGCTTTTCATGTCAGGCCTCTTGGTTCCTCTTTTGATAATGGGAGTTCAGTGCTGAGATTCTTCAGGCACCTCTGAACATCTGACTTTTGTAAATATAAAGTTGTATTGGGTCTGCCTAAGATGGAGTTAATTTTCCATATAGCAGCCCTCATAGTGCTGTGCACTGTATTGGTAGCTAGAAAGGTGTTGATAACACACCAGTGTTTTGGCTACTGCTGAGCAGAGCTGGCACAGCATCAAGGGTCTCTCTCCAACATCCCCCCCTCACCCCCAGAGGCCAGTGGGCTGGGGGTGGGCAAGAGATGGGGAGGGTACATAGCCAGGACAGCTGACCCAAACTGACCAAGGGATATTCCATACCATATGACGTCTGCTCAGCAATAAAGCTAAGACAAAGGAGGAGGATGGGGGGGCATTCATTATTATGACATTTGTCTTCTGGAGCAACTGGTAGGCGTACTGAAGCCCTGCTCCCCGGGAAGTGGCCGGACATCACCTGCTGATGGGAAGTAGAGAATAAATCTTCTGTTTTCCTTTGCTTCTGCACGTGGCCTTTAATTTTGCTTTTGCTTTATTAAACTGCCTTTATCTTGACCCATGAGTTTTCTCTCCTTCTCATTTTCTGGAGGTGAGTGATAGAGCAGCTTGGTGGGCACCTGGCATCTGGCCAAGGCCAACCCACCACAAAAGGGTCCCACTGCCATCAGTGAAGCTCTCCAAAACTGAGAATCAGAATTATTTCCAAATTATCTAGAATTCCTTTCTCAAAAATAACACACTCACACTACCACTCATTACCAGCACTACAATAAACCCTATGATGAAATATAAGGGTGACTGCTGTAATAAGTTACTGGACACAAAACGTAGAATTTTCAAAGCACTCTAGAGTAGGATTTTTATAAAATAGATCACTTAGAATAGGGAGAATCAACTTAGAAGAGATAACAAGAGAAGAAAAGAAGACTAGCTTCAATGGCATTCATTTGAATATTGCAAAACCCATGCAAACACCACTAAAATGTCAATACGTGCAGAGTTATTGTACCACGCTAGTCAGGATACTGCTTTTTTTTCAAGTGCAAGAAACCATCACACTTTCCTAGACACTGTGACACAGAAATTCTTAACGAGGATCACTGTACAGGAGTTCATATATGACTGACAGTAACACTGTTCAAACAAAAGATACTAAGGAAAAACACCAACTATATATACTTGCCTACAGCTGAGCACTTACTGCTCATCTTGTAAGCAGCACTAGCAGCCTTTCCTAGATCCTTATGTAATCCTGACAGAGTTCCTTTAGCTACTGCATACATTTAATGTACAAAAATTTGTACAAAATGACTTCATATAGACAAAGGATCATGGTATGTATTTCTCAGAAATTTGATCTCTGATTGGCAACATCTCCAGGAAGAATATTACAGCTCTAATAAAATATTTTCTTTACTTCAGTGTATATTTTCATAATGACCCCAAAACATGCAACAAATAGGGTGGTATCTAAGTCAAGTGTATGCAGGCAACTGCATATGCGTAAGTATGAAACGTCTTTCAAAGTTAAAAAAACTATGCACGTGAAGAACTGACCCCAAATCTTTGTGGGCAGCTTGAGATATCTTTCTTACATAGTGTATTCTGTAAGATAGTAAATTAATTCATCTCTTCAGTAACACTGCATCTTACCGATTAGAAACCTACTAGATAGATGGGGTCCTTGATCAGACAGTACTTTTAGCACAGTGATAACAATGCTGAACTTCAGGGACACTGAAATTACACATATCTGTTTTCTCTGTATCTTCTAAGCCATATTTCCTGCACTAATGAAGCTAACTTTGTACTTCTGTCAGCGTAGCAGGCTGCAGAGTGAGTTGAAGAGAGAAATATAATTTATCTTAACCTTTCAATCATGTTGAAACAAACCACCAACATATTTTTGTCCATTTAAAACCATCCTTGAAGGAGCCTTCTCACTGGTTCTAGATACTCTGATCTTTTCTAAAATTACCACTTTTCATATAAAAGCTCTCTAAACATCTGACCGGTATCTTTATGAATCGTAAAGGAAAAACTCTTGTACTTGTCATTGTAATTTTCTTCTTGAGCAGTTGCAAGCCCCACTTTTCCTCTTGAATACTACAGTCTCCTCTGGTATTTGGAAGGTGGGGATCAATCTCATTCACATGCCTGCTCAATGCTGAGCATGTTAGTCGTCTTCCAAGTGTTAACTTCTGAGCTGCTATGTACCTCCTAAAAAATTAATGAGCTTTCTCTGTTTCACTCTTCCAATTTCCTTCTTCCCCTACTTTCACCTTGCTCAAAAAAGCCCCAACAACTATATTAATAATAATTAAAACCTCACATGAAAAGACCAAAGCTGGATCAATTCTTCACAATAGTCATATGACATGATGTTGCTCCACAGCTTTTTCAACTTCTCATTTGCATTTTTAAGGAAGGAATTCTCTCCTCTTTCCTCTTAAGAGCCCAGAGCCACAGGCTGTATATCCTGATTTGCACCTCTGGGCATTATCAGGCTAGAAGTATCGATTACTGGAACTTAAAGTTATTGACAAAGACATACTTTTCAAACACCTATGTACTTACCTTTAAATGTGAGTAGTTACATGGCAGAGAGACCACAGCCATAGTTAAGGCATGTGCAAAAGTGTTTGGAGAACTAGAATCTTTATTGTAAGTAATAATCTGAGAGAGCAAAACCCACATACTTTTAAAATGCTATGAAGTTTTAGCTTTTTTGCCTTGAAAACAAAGAAATCTGACTGTACGCTCCCTTACAGCTAGGCTTTACTGCTAGTTTTTTTCTTTTCCCCTAAGGAATCTTATGCAATTGCAGAGGTTAAGAAAAACAGAATTCAAATGAATGACTATGTGCTAAATGCTCACTGCAGTGAGATATGCAATTACAGATAGTTCTGATATCCTGTAAACAAATGTGCTCAAAGCAAAAATGGTTCTGGCTCCAGCTGCACTATTTTGAAAACACATTGCTGGTATCACCTAAATAAATGCTTTGACCATTAGAGTGGAAAGTGTAACACTTCAAATTGCATTTGGATTCAAAATTTTAAAAGCTTAAAAACTATTCACCAAAGGAAGACACTTATCCGGAGCATAGGACACATTTATTTTGCGTAAGTGCACCAGATGACAGAAGTCTAAGCTATTTCAATGATTTAATAGAAGAGACAGTACATATGATACACTCCATCTTTCTGAAGTCACATAAAGGAAAAGACAAAAAAACCCCACAAACAAAACTCCCCATAAACCTTTTTCTTCATTATTCATGAAGACCATATACAGAGACTTACAATTTGTGGACCTGAAGTTGTTTTTTTTTGACTGTGGTCTCCTAGAATTATATGCAATCACAATGGCCCTGATGTGTTAGAGCTTTTAACCATTTTATAATTCAGACAATGTATAATATGAAGCGGTGTAATTTCTTAGTCTTTGTGGGATTAAAGTTTGGCTTTAAACATATGACTTTACGCTGCCAGTGATAGGCTAAAAACCCAGGACAAGTAATACGATGGCATTGTGAAGCCTGGGAAAGATTACACACTTTCAGTGATTTGGGTTTGAGAATCAAAATCCCATTTCAAAGTAAGGAAATAAAAATAAAAGCTCAGTTACAGCAGGCTTACAAAACACTGTGCTTACTCCAAGTTTTATTCTGGCAGCTGTCAAGCAGTTAACATTGATGAAAGTGCCTATAGAACCATAAAGCATTATTATTACATATGTCATGCCCAGAATTCTTTTTACCTGTATAACTTGATATACTAGAGCAATTTGGATATGAAATATTTCTATATCACTACAATAAATCATAGCTCACTGAAATGCCATAGTGCTGAAAGGAAGTGCTAGAATTACTGCCAATGCAAGTACTACTAGAAATCAAAAACTGTCAGATGCTATATGCTTAATATATCTCTCTTCTGTACCCATTTTAAATTGTAAAGAGCCCATCAGAAGCAATGAAACACCTCATTACAGATACTATTACTTAAATTGAAGACTGTCAAACAGTAGCAAATTATTCTTTTAAAGGCTTGATTACTTCAGAAGACAACAAGCACCACAATAACGCATGTCTGCTAGCTCTAAGATGCAAAATGCCCTGTGCACCATATTACAAACACAAGATAGTTTGAACATATTCTTTTAATGGGCTACGTAATTTTTGTCACAATAGCCTCAGGTCCCTTGATCAATTTAAAAAAGAAAAAAAAGCAAGAAATGACAAAATGTGCTTATCTGTAACTTCTACTCGCATTTAAGGATAAAGGTAATATTTCAACTAAAAACTACGCAGCCAGATGACGCCTGCTTTAATATTTGATCCATGTGGAAAGACTGAAGGAATTGGGGTTGTTTAGTCTACAGAAAAGAAAACTGAGGGGAGAAATGATAACAGTCTTCAAATCAGCTGCACCGAAGAGGTGAACAAATTGCTTATGGCTAGGGAGGATGGAACAGGAAAGAATGGTCTTCTGTAGCAGACCCTCTCCTGATTTTGTACTTTTTTTTAATAGAGAGAAACTGTGCCTGTACAAAGCCACAGTGAATTCGGTGTAGTTCTCAGTTTGTCTGTGTAGAGAGTTTGTGGAGACTTCCAAAATCTTTAAGATAGTTATGAACAATTAAAGCGGACAAATGGAGAGGTCATAACAGATTTTTACATACTATTCCCTAATTTTACTGTAAGGATTTCCTTCTTTTCACAGTTAGTACACAGCGTACTGTTTGTCTGGCTTTTGTGTACTTTCCATTTGATAGTCATGACATCAGATTCCTCCAACAAGAACATGTACTTCTTTCAGCGTCAGGAAGAGATTTTCCATGTAAAATTGAGTTTTCATTGAACATAGTAAGTTTCTGCCTCTTTTCGAGATTTCCTCTTTAAACATTGTTTTATCTGCTTCCAAAAATTATTTAGCAGCATCACCAATGTGCATAAACTTCCCAAGATAATGTAAACCAGATTCTGTCTCATCTTGCTGTTTTTAAATCTCTTCAGTGCTATTAACCACTCATTTCATTCTTCCTGCCTCATACCGCCATCTTGTACCTGGATGAAACATATTTACACTTCAATAAACAGGGAAGTCATCCTTGCAAACACCAACATTTTTACTGAGAGTGAAAGGGAACTCTGGGGAGTACTGTGGATAGTATTGTTCAGCATACCTACACTGAATAGGCCCTTCTATATGAAGGAGTATTAAATTAAGGAGCTGCCTAGCCATATCACCTTTTCTTGTCTTCCCAGCTCATTGCTTGGTCCTCTGCACCTCATGATTTGAACCAGTGTACTACTCTGACTGAATTGCTCTAAGAAAATACAGTCTCATCAGCCTGTATTTGTCTTCTTTCAGATTCAAAACTTAGAATTAGTTATGGCTCCACCTTTTCCCACATTTCTGTCAACATTCATCTTATGACTTGCATGCATCTGGAGCATCAAAAATGCTCTGTCCCACATAGGTCTCTTCCCACTCACTCCATACCTAAAAATACTACCTGCAGAGTGCTGAGGAATTTTAACGTGCCCTCATATATGTTCCAAGAGGAACCTTTTTCCATTTTCATCATATCCCTCTGAACATCCCACAGTCTGTAACATACCTTGTTTAGTGTACGTGTAATGAATACAACTTCAGAGCAGGCAAATACTGAATAGGTAGCTGTAATAGAGGTAGTTGCTAGTGATAAAGAGAGATGGAAATGGCAAGTTTTCTCCTTCTGGATTTTAACTACTGACATTTATGTGATTAGGTATATATATGGGCTGCAAAAGGTTTCTGTGAGTATTTAGTTAAAATCCCTAACTATTTTCTAACGTATTTGTAAAATAATACAGTCCTTTTAAATTTTATAACCAACTGCAGCAACAAATCAGTGTATCTTTGGATTTTGTTATATTTCTGTAGTAAATCTTAACTCCAGAGCTAGTCAAACACCATTATTACGTGGTGACACAATGCAAGGAAGGCAGCTGAATCATAATTTTAAATTCTTAGTACCTTATCAAACAGGCAGAGAAAATAAACACATACTCAGTTTACTCTGAGTAAACTCTCATACTCACATACTCGCTGACAGTGCACTGACATATGAAAGAATCTAGCATAAGAGACAGTGAAGGTCTGGGTCTGCTTTGATATTTAAAGAAGAATGTCAGTGTGAAATATAGCAACCACTAACAACAGGATCAAAGAAGTGCTTTAACCACCTATACACACATGAACTACTTTTGTTTCAGCACTAAGATGAACAGATCTAATTAGCTACTGGGTAAATGTCTTGAACCATGCCCTGAAGCCCCATAGCCCCCAGTGCTGACAGTGAGTCCCCACGGGCAGGGCTTCAGTAAAGCCCTCAAGTTTTACAAAATGCCAGCACATAGGTCAGATGTCAAAGTTAAGCCCCAGCTTAGTCAAGGTGGTTCTTTGACTGAGGAGCTACAACCACAAATATTTTACACCTCTTGAGGAAAGGGGATCTATTTGTGTCAGTCAACAACTAAGCAAGGTGATCATTCCATGTTTCTGCTCATGCACTATGTGATGCGGAATCAGTAATCACCACTCTGCTGTGCCTGGGAAATGAGTTTTTACTAGTTGCCTGATGAGAATCTCATTGCATTCAGATGCATTAGTGTAGACAGCATGTGGAGCAGAATGGAAAACAGCGGAGAACTGACATCCCCTGTGAAAAACAGTCTATGACCAATCTGTAGTCAAAGATGTGCATTAGGGTGTGTCTATGGTACGTTTTATTTTGGATCAGGAGTGCACTTTTGAAGTGGATCTTTCCAACACCCCTACTTGCTGTGCTTTGGTTCTCAATGCAGAGAGGTCTTGCCATGCACAAACTAGACTTCTGTCAGATGAAACTAAACCAGAAGTAGTGTTCCAGAAGCATGCCCAGCACTCTTCAGCTGCTAATGGGCATTTGGTCAGCTGGACAGACCACCTGAAAAGCACACAGTGCAGATACCAACTTTTCAGCACCAACTACTGTGTCTGCTACTTGCTAACTGAGGCACAGCCTCAAGCTGAGAGGCTCAGTGGCAGTGACAGTGTAGCTGTGCCAGTGCGGAGCTTATTCTCCCTCAGGCACTCCACCTGAGCTCTGGGCTGGCTTTGCAACCAGCACCAAACTCTTTGCATAGGTGCTATGCCATATACCCAAAAACACAGCACTGCGGAGTTTAATCCTGCGTGTGTTTGCACAGGGCGCTGTCAGCCTTCTGCTTGCAGCATATCAGTATCTACTAACTATTCTTCTTCCACATGCTGGCACTTGGGAGCCCACAAATTTCACTGCTCCAGTTTACAGATTTTCTAGGGACTACTGTAGCAGCAACACCATTTGGGACAGGTCCTGAATGCAAACGATTTTAGAGCAGAGAAGGTAACAGGTCAGTGTCAAAGGCAAAGTAATTTGCTAGACTGGGATCCCTCTTCCCTGTCTTGGTAGGCAATGGCTTGGGAAAGACATTTGCGTTTGCTGAATTCGCTTGGTGCAGCTCCTTACTGTTCAAAGCCAGTGGTGCTGACATGGGTGCCAAGCACTGCACCTGTACTGCTAACACAAACGAAACCAGAAGCGTTACAAGTGCCTTACAGGGTCATGTTTCTGCTCAGCACATTTAATACCTCAGAGATGAAGGACCAACAATCTGCCGTCAAAACCCCCTGAACGCCTACTGTTTTGGCTACTGCACCCACTTGTGGGCTCCTCAAGGAACCCCCCGTGCACACGGACTGGCTGAAGCCAAAAGCCGGGCTACTTGGCCCCTTACAGGTAACCCCTGCTCCTGTTCGGCGAGGCCGAGCCCCCGAGGAGCCCACGCGCCTTCCCACCCCGCACCCCACGCCAAGCAACGGGCACTGCGACCCTTCCGGCATTTGCAACCACCCGAAACCCAGCCAGGGGTCCGGGGCTCACCCTGGCGAGCCCCCGTACCCAAGACGGAGGAAAACCCGCTCGGAAGACAGCCGCGGGCTCTGAAGGCGGGCGGCTGCCACCGCACCCCTCCCCGCGCCCGCCTCAGCCCAGGCAGGCTCCCCCACGGCCGCGCGCCCGACAGGCTCCGCCCGCCTCGCCCCTCCCATCCACCCTCCAAAGTTAAGCAGGGCCAGCCCCGGCCGCGGGTCGGAGGGGTGACCTTCTCGCTGCCTCCCCCCCCCCGCCACATGGCGCGGGAGGAGCCGCCCGGCGGCGGGCGCAGGCGCCGCAGCGCTCGCTTCAGCGCCATGGGCCGCGGGGGGTCGGCGGCGTTCCTCGGCGCTGTTGCTTGCCTTTGCTTCCTGGCCCCGGTGGCTGAGGGCTTCAAGAAGAGGGGACCCAGCGTGACAGCCAAGGTGACTCTCGCCCGCCGCTGGGGCGGCTCCGCCGGCCGGGAAGCCTCCCCGGCTGCCGGCCTGAGGCGAGTCGGGATCGGTCGGTCGTGAGGGGGCCGCGGCGTCTCCTCAGCGGGCCCCCGAAGGGGCTGTTTTTCCCTGCGGGTTCCGCGCCCATTGTCGGCGCTTACTGAGGGTGTGGGGGCCGCCTGGCTGCCTTTTACCCCGGTTTTAGAGTGTCGAGCTGGTCCCTCGCCGGCTCGCTTCTTCCCGGGCCGGATTCCGGGCAGAAAGGAGGCCCCTGTGGGGGTCGGGTTTGGGGAGGGCTCGGACAAGCGCCTTAACTTTCCCTTTTTATAAATGCGTTGTGTGGTTTGTTTGGGGTTTTTTTAACCCCTTTGGGCATGCCCCCTTTCTGTAGGCGCTGGCACGCCTCAAACTTGCTAGTTAGCTCAGCCTGCCTCTAGCTTACAGACAGGGTAACTTTACAATTGGCAATTACATCCTTGCTTCTGCGGTCTCTGCTGCTGCCGTAGGCAGCGTGGGGGCTGCGTGGTGGTGTCTGCACTGCGCTGAGCAGTGGGCTTTTACCCGCTCTGGGGCTCAGCTGTGCTGTATTTATTTTTGTCATGCCCCCCCCCGCCCCCCGCCTTTGCTGAAACTCCTGGTGTTGTGAACTGTCATTTTATTGCCCCCTTGTTTCCCGCTCCCTGCTGCGACGGGCTTGGGCAGCTGGTGTGGGTCAGAACCTAAGCCTAACCGTGTCGTCCTTCAGAGTGTGCTGCCAGCGAAGCTGCGTGCCTCGGCGTTGCAGGTCTCCGCCCGCGGGACGGGGTTTGCGCCGGAGGCGTGTGCGGTAATTGCTGATGGCACTGCCCAAGAGACGGACTTGCGGGCCTGGCAGTGGGGCGGGGATGGACCCGGTTATCGCAACGTGCCGGCATCCCTTCCCAGAAAGCTTTTGCTGGTGCAGGAGGTCCGGCTTTGGATAAAGTAGGGCTTAGATGTTTCTGCCCCCAACAACCCCTCCACCTACACTCACGAGGGAGTGCCGTGTTCCTGGTGAAAGATGCCTGCACTGGTGAAAGCGTGACAGGGCAGGGCAGGGGCAGAGCTGCTCCCTCTGGCGCAGCCTCAGCTTCCTAAGCCACAGGCTGTGCATTTTTCTCTGAACTTCATTGCCACCATTGTCTACAACTGTCTACAGTTTCTAGTGCATGAATTTCGTTTTTTGGAGGGGTAAGTCTCGTAGGCTTTGGCCTCCAAATCATCTTCTGGCAATGTAGTCTAGTTTAATTGTGCCAATTTTCCTTGTCCAAGCCAGTCATAACTTTACAGAGCTCAGCAAATCACACCAGTTTTCTCTCTTTCAGCTTGCATATTTTTATTTAATCTTTCTTCATATAAAAAGTAGTCCAGATCTTTGAGCATCTGTGCTGCCCTTTTCTCTGCCTTTTTCAGGTTGGTTTTACCATTCTGCAATAGAGAACCCAGAATTACATGCAGCACTCAGGGTGTGAACGCACAGTACAGATTTATACCACGGCGTAATTATGGCCATCTCTTGTCCTTATCCATTTTTAATGATTTTTAACATTCATTTTCCTTCTCTGACCTTCACAAGTCCAGAGCCAAACTTTCCATCAAACTGCTCATCAAATCAGACTCCAGATGTCTTTTCTGAGTGGTAGCCAATTTAGGACCCCTTATTATGGCTATATAGTCCTCTTCCACATGTAGTATTTTGCATTTGTTGTTTTATTGCCTGGTGTCTAGGAGTCTTTACCCCCCCCCCCCCCCCCAATAATTGAATACTCTTGGCTGTTTTTTCATTTTGATATACACCATCTTGTGTAAATTATATATAACTTCATGAGAACCAGGCACTCTTACTGGTGCACTCTTTTTCATTTCAGTCGTGAAATACTTACTGCAAATTGTAAATAAGATTAAGTATTTATATAAATATTAATAAGACTGAAAATTTATAATATTTATTTTCTTTAAGAGTTTTTGGTGAAGAATCTGGCCAGATGTTTTTTGAGATTTGAGTTTGCTGTGTTGACCATGCTTACTGAGTTTCCAGAGAACTTGAGAAAATATGTTTAAAAAACCATGGTTTCTTTACACAAAAATGGCATCTAGGGCTAGCAAATATTTCTGTATTTGATGTCCTGGCCAGAAATGTGCACAGACATGTTATGTGGTGCGTAATTAAGAAGTGCAGAGCTTTCAAAAAATCACCAAGCATGTAGCACAGGTATGTTGAATGCTAACAGGAAGCCAGGAACTTACTGTTTGTTTACAAGCACAGAATAACCTGAAGCAATGCTTTTTGGAAGTATTGGGTTTGCTGCTTAGGCGAGCAGCTCTGCCATGAATGAAAGCTTCAGGTTGGGTTAGGTTTACAACATATGGCGGACGTGTCAGCATGTGGTCTGTGCAAGTGTTTGATGTTACTACTATCTGGGGTCTTAGCTTGGTAGCCTTGGTTGTGTTACTTATATATGCTTATATATTTCAGGCAGTCTTTCTACTAGGACAACATTTCCAGGTAAAATAAGGTGTGTTTAGAAAACGTAGGCAGGCAATACTGCTTACTTAGATAACCCTGGTGACAAAATTCAGAGAGGTATGCTTATAAAAATGTTAAGAAGTTAGTGAAAGTGTGCTGTTAATACTTTGGGAGCCACACATCTAAGTAGTATGTTATTTAGTGCCAAGTGCCAAGGAAATGAATGAGGTGTATCAAAAGGAATTTTATTTTCTTTATAGAGCTTTTATAGCATTAGCCAAAAGTTCAATAGTCAAAACCACATGGGAGATCAAGAAACGGTAGAAATGTTTAGTAGGACAGCGTGAAAGAGGCATTCATGTTGGAGAGACTGTGGCCATTTATTATCATTATTGGACTAATTTCTGAGCGTTGCAGACAAGTAATATTTGGTCAAGCGCCACAAGGAACTGCAAATACCACATCATAGGAATACACGTTGCTGTTTCCTAGAAGTTGTAATAGTCTTTATGTAACTTTTTCAGAACTTCAAAATGCCTCATTTCCTGACAGCTGTTCCTATTTTCAGTAATTGTTGGAACATTTTTGCATGTTCAAATACGCATTCATATATTCTGAACTATATTAAAATGCTTCATAACTCATTTGCCTTTTTGAAGTTGCATTTTAGCAACATCTATGTTGAAGCTTTTAGGCAATCAGCTGAATAATGTAGCCTGGTTATTTCTCTTATCAGGTTTGAATTCATATTTGGGAAAGCAACTCCTTGCTTGAGCCATAGGATTTTCTTCCCACTGTTTGTCAATTTAACGAAATTTAGGCTTTTACCTACACTTAATCACATGCATACTAATGCCTAGAACAGTGAAGATTATGAGTGGATAGCAATATTGTTTGTGGGGAGTGTCAGTACTGTAGTTCCTTGTTATTGTTCACCACACTGGAATAGTGTCATTGTTCTTCCTTATTTTCATATTTCATCTTTTCTGTACAGCTGTGAAGACGTGCATGTCTGGGAAAAATCTTCTTGAACACTACCTTCAAACTTGTGTTACAGCAGTCTCACTGAGCCCTTAAAAGCAGTAAGAGTCAAAATGTATAGTCACCAATTCTCAAACAGTTTTCTGCATAATCTGATTTTGGTAGCTCTGAAAGGATTTTTTTCTTGAACAGCACCCTCAGAAATTGAAGGATACTGTTCATACAGACCAGCCAGAAGCAGTTTGTTACCACCTTATGCTTTCAAAAGCTTGGCCTTTTTCTTGTGCTCATGTTTGTATCACTTTTGTTCTTTTCATGAAAACGTTCAGGTGTTCTTTGATGTGAAGATTGGAGACAAAGATGTTGGCAGAATTGTAATTGGATTGTTCGGAAAAGTTGTCCCAAAGACTGTGGAGAACTTCCTTGCGCTGGCAACTGGAGAAGTATGTTTGTGATTTTCTTCCACTGTGTACTCAAGTTTGCATTGGGAAGTAAATATTTGTTTAATGCTGTTTCAATTGTGAACTGTCAATTTTAATTCAGTGGAACTTGTGCAAGAGTGCCATCCCCAAGGCTGTGCACTGTTGTGTGTCTTCTCACATCCTTGGGGCTTGGTTCACAAGATGTAATTACGAGATGTTGGATATCACCCCCTCAATCTGTCCCTGCCATGCAGATCTAGCATGTAGAGGTACTGTGGTCAGATACCAGTCAAATAAAGACAATGGCTTTGATCACCTGAGTACTACCTGCTTTGTGGCAGTAGCCCAGCTCCATTCACCTGTATCTCAGTTTAATTTGTTTCTTGCCAGTATTTGTCTCCGGTGGTGGTATATTCTGTGAAATCTGGCCACTTACTACATGTGTACTTTCATGTGACTGTATAGAATTGGATGTTACATTCATTTAAAGAATTATTTCATTTTATTAGAGAGGATATGGATACAAAGGAAGTAAATTTCATCGTGTGATCAAAGACTTCATGATTCAAGGAGGAGACTTCACAGCTGGAGATGGATCAGGAGGTAACATGCTTAGTATCTTACAGGTTCCCTCTCCTTTTTTGAATGTCTGCTGAAAAGATGGGCAAAACAGCACATTCCCTCACTCTTTCAGCTCCCATAAATGAAAAAAACCCCAAACATTTGTATTGGAGCATCTAGTACTTTTCCAAGCATCTTGGAACATAAGGCTGCAATTATTTGGATTTTCTGATTATAAGTATCTGTAGAGCTTCCTTTGTCCTCAATTTTTGCAGATAGCTCTTTTCTGTCTGTGACTTGTCCCCATTCAAGAAGCATGGCTTTGCATTGTGGGCTGGAGCCACTTGACCAGCGCAGCTGCTCCTACAACATACTGTCTCCAAAAGACGGATGTCTCCGCCCTTCCCCTGCTCTGACTTCGCAACAGCGCTCCTTCCCTGAGGCACTCATTGACTGCATGTATACGTGAACAGTTTGAGTCATCAGCAGAAAACAGTGAAAGCGTGTAGAGGGAAGGCAGGTAGGGAAGGAGTAGGCTGTCCTTTCTGCCCTTGGCTCAGCCAGTTCTGTGGAGCCTTCTGAAATGTGCTGCGGGAGGGAATTTCAAATCAGGGGTAGAGAAATCAGAAAATGAGGGTCATGCCCTCTGCCCTCTTTTTTTTCTCTTACTAAGTTTAAAACCATAAACTTACTGGTGGTGTGAGTTTTTGCTGTGTGTATCACTTCTCCCTCCTGAGCCTCCAGAAGACCAGTTCAGTCCGCTAAGGAGGGCAATCCCAGCGCAGCATCTCGTGCATTGCATGCAGTCTGGCTTCTCATGTCTTCCATTATGCGTACATTCAATGTTAGTGATTTCCCCGCTGGGACAGAATGGGAAACACATTCCTTTTCCTTGCAGAGAACAATGGGGAAGGCCAAAATACCAAAGACACAGTTTTAGCATTAAAGGTAGGCAGGGTTTGTTTGCCTGCTAATACTGTTTATTGGGATGGTATCTGGTGGTGTTGGAAGCGGTGTACCCATTGTGGTAGGCACTGTACAAATAAAGAATGAGGGAAGACATCCTTCTGTTTTCAAAGTGGTGGTCGTTTGAACAGGACTTAAATGGTTTCCCTTCTGAACAATTTTAGAAACATCAAAATCCTTATGTAGTGATTCCATTATTATTATTCCACTCAGAAATTCCACACTGAGTCTTTTAAGCTAACTTCCATTTGTTCTTCATGTATTTAAACATGTCTAAAGCAATTTCTTATCAGGAGGAAAAGTTGTAAAAGTGAAGACTAAAATTGTCACAAAACATGGCAACCTGATTTTTAGTGGCCATAATTATGTAATTTAAATTTGTTCAACAGGGTGAAGTATACTGTTGTTCAGTGGTGTATGTAAGCAGGACCTTTGAAGGTACTCGGCTTGCTTGTTAAATTCGAAGGATAGAGCATCATGAGCTTTAAATACTCTCCTCTTATATGTGGTGTTTTAGCCTATCTTTTTCTTTACACACAAAATGCTTTCAGTTATGGAATCACTGATGATGGAAGTAATGTTGCTGTACTTACTCAAACAATGAATCTTCAAGTCCTGAATTTATACTTTGTTTTTCCCATTTTTGAACAAAGGTGGGATGGGGTGGGTGTTTGATTTTTGTTTTGTTTTATTTTTTGTTTTTTTTGTTAAGGTTTGCTTTTGTATTTTGTGTCATAGGAAGAAGCATCTATGGAGAAAGGTTTCCAGATGAGAACTTCAAGCTCAAACACTATGGAATTGGGTGGGTTAGCATGGCTAATTCTGGCCCAGACACCAACGGATCCCAATTCTTCATTAGTGTGACAAAGCCTTCTTGGTTAGATGGAAAACATGTAGTATTTGGCAAAGTCCTTGATGGAATGGTAAGCTAAAATTAGTGGCAGGGTTAATCCAAGAAAATCTGGACAAATTCTGCTGCATTTTATCTGTGTTAGTGTAATTTACACTGTTGTGGTTCAAAAGTGTTTATCTAATATGTACATGGTAGAAAATGATAGTGAAGAGCTTGGAACTGGATGATTTAGAACTGAAATAGCAAATGGTGACTGCAGAAATGGAACTTAAATCATGCTTTGGCTTTCACAGCTCTTGTTTCAGACCACTAACCACTGAAATCAACACTGACATCTTTGCAGATTATAAATGGAGTAAGTTAAGGTCCCCCTTTCACTAACGCTGTTAGCCATGAAATAATTGTATTTCTACAAGCTAAAATCTAATTTTGTAGCATGTGCTAGCTATGGATAACACTTTCATTGTTACGGTTTTTGAAGCATGTAAATATAAAGTTTACAAATACATGTATTCAGATCTGTGGGGAAAAAAAAAAGTAGTTAATTCCCTCAAACCATACACAGCTGCAAAACTGTACAAGGGCCAAATAGAATTTAAGTTTAAAAATGGTACTTCCAACTGATTATACTTCCAGTAGTCTGGTTTTCCTTTTAAATTATTCCATTTAGTCTGTGTTTTGAAATGAACAGGGGAAACATGACCTGCTGCACTGACCAGTTCTTTGAGGAGTTTGAGAACCTCATTAGAACACTTGCACTGCACTCCCACATTCATATTGAAATCTGTTCTCATGAGCTACAGTAGTAGCTGAAAATTTTTGAGGAGAGACTTGGACTAAGTTTTAGTTTAGTTAGATTAATGAACAGATATCCAAAGCCAGGTAGTCAGTATTCCTAACTAAATTTTGTCCTTTAAAAATACTACTTTAATTAGTTGCCTAGCATGAGGCCCGTAGTTTACCTGTACCTGTCTGACTGGAGGGCTTCATACCACACTTAAAATCTGTGTATGTGTGTGTTACAGTAAAGGTAGAAGCAGTCATCAGATTTCTTGAAGCATGTACAGTTATGCTGTATGATTAGAAAAATAATTATTGCTTATCCTTTATGTTCTCTGGATTCACTTTCTGCTCATAGGTTACAGATAGACCCTGTATGTGCTAGGTCGATTAGCTGAAAGGGTTATTTTGTTGCCTCTTCATGATATTTTTGTTGGCTGAAAGTTTTTATAGAAGGGCAAACAGCCTTCCACGTGCTTCTGTCAACTGTGTGTGGGTTGTAGAGTGGCACAACTGTTAATGTGGGGGGGGGAAAAAGGCACATGGGAACTCAACAGGGTAAAGGTCTTTGTTCAGAAGTTGCTTAATAAATTGTAATGCTCGGAGCACTTAGTTGTTTACCTGGTACCAGACTTGAGCCACTGGAGCTTCCTTGGCCAAACTGAATATTTTTTTTACTTTTTTTTTTTTTACAGTCTGTGGTGCACTCAATAGAACTCCAGCAGACAGATGAACATGACCAGCCCCTTCAAGACTGTGTGATTGTGAACAGTGGCAAAATAGCTGTAAAAGAACCATTTGTAGTTGAAGTAGGTGACTGGTGAGACCAACAGTCAGAATGGAAAGTAAAACTTGATCACTTTTCTTTAAGGCCTGTTTTTGACTGATCTCAACTATTCATTGAGTTTTTGTCTCAAACCATATGAGGCTATATTTAGACAATACTTACCATTTGCCAATATAACAACTTGATGGAGCTGTCACTCCTTGAAATTCAGGACATACCCCACTAAATCCTAGATCTTGCAGAAAAAGTCTTTCATGAAAAATTTTAGAAGTACTTCTGTTTTTTCAAGGTTGTCTGGAAATTTTTTGCAATATTTGTTTCTGCCTTTTCAACTGAAAATATTTTCTGTAACAGTATCAGCATTTTAAAAACAAACAAAAAAATTAAATACAGGACTGTTTTGAATAAATAAACTTTGATTTCAAATAAATAAAAAAAATTCTTCATTAAGTATTTCCCCCCACAAAGGCCTTTTTTCTCACCTCAGTAAATTCTGCAAAATAAGCAGGGGGTGCTGCTTTCCAGGAAATGAGGTTATAAGGTTAGAGCAGGGATGGTAAATTTCTCTCAATGTGTCAGATAAAGTCCAGGCTGTCTTTCAAAAACCCACAGTATTCAGATACAATCCTGTAACCAAGAAAGAGCAGCTCTGTCTATTGTTAAATAAGATCATCAGTTAGAAACTGATTAAAATAGAAGAGTCCCTTGTTTTACAGCACAGTGAATTTTATAACACCAAGCTAATGTTATTTATGATAAAGCTGAAATGCTTTTTATTGCAGTTTTGCTGTATATCAGAGATGCAACTTTAGGTTCATTATTTTTGTATTGCTTCTAAAATAACTCTTAGGCTGACAACTTAACTGGTAGCTTTTAAAGAAGGTCACCATAAGGTACCATTTAAAGACAGCTGTATTTGTTAGGTTCTTTAGTGAGTTACGTAGTACTCCACAGGAAGAAGATGTGGATTATTTCTCTTGAGTTTCCAATGTTGTAGAACTCAAAGATCGAAGAGTCAATGCCAAGATCTGAGGAAGGACTCATCCACCTGCACAGTAGGCAGCACATCACTTCTTAATCTTTGCAGTGACTAGTTTCCTGAAGGGTGTCCTGGAGCCCATGTGAGGTATCCAGACTTTGAGTGGTGCAAGGGAAGAGCGAGTACCTACAGCACAGAGCTTGTAGGTACCTACTGGCACCCCCCTCCCATGGAAACAGGAAGACGCAGTGGGCAGGGATTTACCTCAGGTCCTCCTGATATGTCATTTGTCCTTACAAGGGTGCTTCTGTGGTTCACCATCCATACCTGGGGCCTCTCCTGAGGGTAAATACCGACACTTTTTTTCAGAGACCTGTGAAAGGATTACAGTCCTCTTTAAAAACAGAGCTAGAGGAGAATGTGTCGAGGGCCTCTAAATTTGCCTAGTACTAGGCAATCAGACTTGCATTTCGCCTCTGTTCATTTTTCTTTCTACTAACTGCTTAAAGTAAAAGTCTCTGAAAAGCAGCACTGGGAAGCAGTGTTGGGAAGTAAGAGTGAGAATGCCTCAGACTCCCTTGCCCATATAGGTTTCCACTAGTAGCTGAAAGCTTTCCTGGAGGTTGATCCTAGAGACAGTGTAGAGAATTCTGCTACCTGAAAAAGTGCTGCAGTCACAGGCCTACCTTTTATACAAGTCCCAGCTTTTCACCATCCCCAAGCAGCTTTAAAACAGATTTAGTAGTCAGCAGGAGGCAACCCATGCATCTCCAGGATCAGACTTCTGTTTGTGTCTAGCTTTGCCTTTACCACTTTTATGCAACACCCTTCCTCTGATGAACCCAATGACTTGCTGGCTGTTCAATTACACTGAATTTTTTGCCCCAAGACATACACTTTTTATAAGCCTAGGATGTTCAGATAGCATGGTGCTGAGAGTTTTAAATGAGCAAACACCCAGGTATTTTCTCATGCTTCATGTGGAATATCTGTAAAACCCATCTCTGGTGATACAAGCTCAGAAAAATGTCTTGTTTGAACAAACGCACCAAAAATACACTGAAGCAGTACATTCATGATGTAGTAATTTATTTTGTAATGTCCAGTAGCACACATAAAAATTTCCAGTTAAACCTGAACAAATATATATATATATATATGTATCAGTTTTAGTTTTATCATTTTACTACGTAATCATATTCTTGCTTTAGCTTACCGCAGAGTTGTATGCTCCGTGACTTACAAAATGTTAAGATATGGAATACAGTCTGCAAGTTGATGTGACGAGTAAACATACACACAGATTGGATGTCGTAACTGAATGGAGGTGCATAAATGCCATGTAAAATCTCCTGCTAGATAAAATTATTTCAGCTGAAATCTAGAAAATTTCCTGAGAGTGAGCTATGTATTATTTCAGAATGTGGAAGCATGTTTTTGCCTTAGAAACTCTCCATACACCTGCACTGGCTCTTTTCCAACCTGATATTAAAAAGCAGATTCAAAATAATTTAAGAAAAATGAACAAAATACTTTAAATTGCTTTCAATTTCTTCTTGCTTGAATTTTTTTTTTTTTTGGCAATTTCTTACACACTCTTTTCAGTGCCAGCACTTTTAATCCATCCACTGCCAGCAATGGGTAATGTGCTGGGAAAAATCATGGTGTAAAAATGTTTAGTGTCATTTATGATAGAAATTATAGAAATAATTAGTAAAGTTTTCAATTCTTTTCAAAGGTTAGGGTAATTCAGTGTATGACTTTCAGCTTTTAGTGTTAAATAGTTAGAGCATGTCAATATATAGAATGTATCATTAACTTCAATACTGTTTTCATATCTTCTTTTTTTAAAAGCAGCAATTGTAGTGACATATTGATTTTACTTAAAAAGATATAATGCTTGAACTTAAACTGAAGTTGTGGCTCTTGCTTCTGAGCATAATTTTCACATCACAGAATTTTATTCCTGTTAATTCCATCAAACATGTCTCGGAGACTTGCTTCAGCTTCTTCTAGCCATGCATCACTTCTACCTGGGCAGTAAATGAGGGTAAAATATTCCATGTAGAATGCCTTCTATAACTACGTTTGGAAAGTCATCTGAAAAAAAAGAAAAAAACCCTTGCTTTCTTATCTATGTCAGTAAAATATAAATGTTTTTGTGAAACTTAACTAGGTAAGGCCTTGTATAATTTGAGTTACCGCATCACTCAACTGTTTATCCGTGTTGGGGATGTGCTATTAGTAATGCTGTTTCAGCACTAAAGCCACTTTAGTGTAGCGCTGGGCATTGCATGAATGCGCTGCCAGATTTGTAGCTTATTGATTTCAAGGGATGTTCTAATACTTAATGCTGCTAGGCTCCAGCTCTTGATCTGAATCTTTTCTCAGAAGGAAGATGGATTACACTGGCAATTCAATTTCTAACAAAATCTCAATATACTTGAAGAAATTCCAAGATTGCTACTGGGAATACTTCAAAGCTGTTTTTCTGTTGTGGTTTACAGCAATGTTTAGACTGAGAAGACTTGAGGATGCCTGTACAATCAGAGATGATTATTTGAGGCAGGAAAATTTCAGGCTGTCTAATCAACATAAAGTGTCACGTGTTACAAAAGGCATCCTGTAATATCTGAAGGAAGAAAACCCACTATGTTCTTACCACAGATGTAGAGGAAACTGGCACTTAATTTTCATGTTAAATTCAGCATGAAAGAATTACCTGATAGAGCACAGTAATAGATCCACGCAGAGGAATGGCTGGATGTACATTACTGAAGTGAAAATACTTTTCAAATGCACCAACTCCTGCGTTTTTAATGAAGGGTTTACTTAAATCACTGGGCATTAAGAGTAAGAATTTCTGATGACATCTTACAATCTTAAAATTGCTAGTACACTAGGAAATGGATTTGCTTAGAAGAACAGAGTATTTCAGATGATACAAAACTTCCACACTAATCACATCTTTCCTTCACCTATCAGCCTACAGGATATTCAAAAAGGGGAGATGCAACTTTCATAAAAATCATTAGATACTTGATAAATTAGATCACCTGATGTGGGTGGGAATTAGGTTTTGCCCCTAACTCTTTTGCTGATATCATTTTGGAGGTAAAAATAGTGAGCAAAAAGTAGATTGGGACTCGGTATTTGCTTAAAGGTGTTACCTCATAGGTATTATACTAAAGATATTACAAACAGAGATATTTTAGGATGTTTTAATGAAATGCAACCTCCATCATAAACAATATATGCATAATTCTCCTCAACTTCTCATAGTAAATCATCATTATAAATTACTTGTTCATATTTTGAATCCAATAATGATTCCTCCAAGTCCTGCAAGCTCAGCTATCCCAAATCACCCTGGTAGAATAACCATATGCTGTTGTCATTAATGTTATTAAAAATACACTTGTAAGGGCAATCTGATGCTTTCCTTCTAAATTAAATGCTGCAGTTCCAGAAACCAGTTTTTACTGGTTCTTCTATAACATACAGTATATATAGGAAAATGAGTATTGATTAAAAAGATGATGCAACTTTACAGCATCAGATTTACTGTGAGGCTTTGTTGCTTAAAAAAATCAAGCATATTAATTTAAGTTAAATGTATAAATACATCAAAGCAGTCTTGCAGATCTGTGATACTTACACAGCTTATTGTCAGAACAATTTTCAAACAAGTGACAGTAAATCTGAGATTCCATTTTTTAGCTTCTGAGGTATCATATTCCATTTGCAGAATTTTAGATTTTTCCTTCATTTTTCTTCAAAATAGTAACTGTTTTTTTCCACCCCCTCAAAAAGAAGTGGCCACTTTACACAAAAAAAAGTGATGTGCTCATGCGCTTAGACTGTGTTAGATACATCATGAAAAAGTGACTTTGAAAATCAATGTGGTTTGTAACTGTGAATCTTATTTTTGGAAAGTTGCCTTGCAACTCAACAATGCTTAAAGTCCAGTCATTAGAAAAATGGCAAGACTATATTTTATGAAGACAAGTAACAGTGCAATGAGGGGAAAAAAAAATTGATGAGTATTATGTTTGAAAAACAAGTATTTATTTCATTAAAATCCCACAAATACACAATTTCCTATCTTATAGGAAGATGTTAACACAGGCATTCCTATATCCAGGAAAGACAACTCCCTCTCTGATCCAATCAACTGTCACAATTCACCATCTTCAGAGAGTACACACAATGAATGGTTAGTTGCTAATGGACACTTACTTTTGGCCATAGTTTGAACAACCTTGGCTGCTTTTTACAAAGGAATCAGAGTCTATTAAAGTAAGAACTGATCTGAGAGAGAAAATTTTAGAAAGCTCATCTATATTTTCTCTTTGCTGCAAACTAAAACCAAGAAGAATTAAAGGCAATGGTAGTTGTGTAAAAACTTTGTTTCTTTCTAACTAGACTTAAGTCAACTTGTAGAACCTCTAGACTTACAGCTTGGTTTTCTTCCTTTTTAAAACTACAACTCACATTCTAATTTGTGTTTTAATCCATTGTTAAAGCATAACTTGCAAATAAATTTGATGTTTTAGGGTCTTCAAATACAAAGAATATTCACCTAATTCTAAATATTGTGTGTCAAGGCCAAAAAATGCCTTGGCAAAAGCCTGAAAAGTCCTTTGTTGCAGATGTCATTAATGAGGCCTACTTAATATTTAAATATGTCACGCATTAGAAGAGACTTTTATCTTACTCAAAGTAAAGCACTACTTAAAAGAGTAGTTACAAAATTCATTATAAAGTTGCTAATGATTTCAAGAAAAAGAAGCTTAGCTTTACTCAGAGCACACATTAGGGAAGGAAGATAAATAGGATCACAGAACTGCAAAATCTTGAATAGAAGTCTTAACAGCAAAACCTTATATGTGGACAGGAAACATTAAGCACTGTCTTCATTCTTCAGGATAACTGTATATGAAATCCATTTTCTCTCTCAGGAATGGTATGGAATGATACGATGTTCATAATTTACACTGTGCTCTTGAGGAATCCAAGTTTGGAATTACGAGGAGCATTGAATAGTAAGATTAAGACATGCAATGTGGCTCACTCTCAGTATAGGCACTGTCTGGACCAACTTTTAGACAGAGGTAACTCTGTGGGTGCTTCTGCATTACTGTTGTCACTTGGGTCAGGAGTCACCTTGTGAAGTGACCATATCCCCTTACTCTGCTTCAGTTCATTGATTTTGTGATTTGCACTCCAGCCTCAAATGGGCATTCAGTCCACATGACCAGACTAGTGCTAAGTCAAAATAAGAACAAAAGGACCCTGTAATATGTCTTTGTCCTGGTTTTGGCTGGGATAGAGTTAATTTTCTTTCTAGTAGCTGGTATAGTGTTATGTTTTGGATTTAGTATGAGAATAATGTTCATAACCACGTCAGTGTGGTTGTGTTAAACCATGACAGTCTTCTAACATGGACCTTGGTCACACAGGACCTCTGCACTCAATGTTTCACTCTAGGATTACAACTGTAAGTTCATTAAGACTCCATAGGGTTAATGCTGTTGGGCCACACTACTAGATAGAGTGGACACTGCCTGCAAGAGAGACTATTTAACCATCTCAAAATACATGAGCCTAGTCCCTATGGTTTTGAAAAACGGCTTGAAAAAACAACAGAATCACAGAACAGTTGCAGCTGGAGCAGATGACTGGTGGTCACCTGGTCCAGCCCACTGCTCAAGCATGGACACCTAGAGCCAGTTGCCCAGGACCACGTACAGATGGCTTCTGAGTATCTCCAAGGATGGAGACTCTACCACCATTCTGGGTAACCTGTGCCAGGGCTTGGGCACCTTCACAGTGAAAGAGTGTTTCCTGATGTTCTTGTCCTGCCACTGGGCACCACTAAAAAGAGCCTTTGTCTTCTTTACACCCTCCCTTCAGGTATTTATATACAACTTCAGAAAATCTCAAGAAACTACAGCAAACAAATGTTCTCTCCTAAATTTACTGTTAAAAATGTCATGATTTTCCAGGCAGCTCAACACCCCGACTCTTGATTTCAACACAGTATTTTGTAAAATCAAACAAAATGCCACATTAAAAAAAAAAAATCTTAATTTGCAGCTCTGGGAGAAAATTCTCCCTTGAAAGTGCATTACATTTTTAATACAAATTAATATAAGTAACAGTTCAAAGAAGTAAAATGACAAAACCAGGAAGAACACACTACTAAAAATGATTTTTTTTTTCCCTGCATATTTAATTTAAGACGGAGGGTAAGTTCTCTGAATTAATAATGCAAAGAACTTTCTATAAAAAGGGGGATTATAACAAGCTATTTCAAACTCTTTTGAACCATGTATTAAGAGATGAAGGCTAATGTAAATGTCCTGTGAAACACATCAATTATACTTAAAGTATACATTCTTTTTTATTTTTTTCCTAAAGAGCTCTAGAGGTTATAAACGATAAGAAATAGTAATAGTCCAAATGGAAATACAAACATGCTCGTAGTAGATCGACTGGTGTTTAGGGAAAAAGCACTTACAAAGGACCGGGCCTCTAAGTTCAAATCCTTCAGGCAAAACAGACCAAAGGGTCAACAAAAAAAGCAAAGCAATGTTCTTTGTCTTTTGATTTGAATTCTCTGTAGGTTTGTCTGAGAGAACAACTGGGGGAGAAAATTCCACCCTTTTATAAATCACCCACCCCACTTAGTATTTTAATGGTTTCTTACACAAGAACTATCGTTTTATTGGCAGGTTATTAGATTTTGGACCAGTGTCATTTGACTAGGCTGGTATTAATAATAATGTGGTTTATGCGGTGCAGGGTCAGATCAGTAAAGCGCCGTTAACAGATGACAGGTTTGATTACCGTTGGCTTTAGGCAAGACATATGGATCCCTTAGGAACAGCAGCACAGGCTGGTGGGACAGTTTGCTGGAAAGGTCAAGAACAGGGATGTCAGTATCAAGGGACAGCAAACAGAATATTCTACAAACTAGCTTTGACAAAGTGAGGTGGTCGAGCCTTGCAGGAGCCATGCCGGTGCATTTCTGCACACCCACGCTGCCCAAAAAGGGCAGGCTCCATCTCCTGGGAGCAAATCTGCCCCTCAGCCACACACTGAAACCCTCAGTGTGAAGCTGGAGGTGCAGGGGCTGCATCTAGGAGGGGCAGCTTGCAGCTGGCTTTGAGACCTCCCAATCCTGCTCTGCTCCCTGGTACTTGGTGTAATGCAGGCTACAAGATCACCTACAACCAGGTTCCATGGTCTACAGGCTCTTCAGGCCACCAGACAGACTCAAAATTTCACCACGTTCTTCCAGCTCCCAAACTGGTTGCTGTACACCTCACCCATGGAGAAAAAGTCCTTGGAAGCCCCTTACAAGGCTGTCTCGCACCCTTGTTATGGTACAGACATCCTCCCCCAGCCAGCACCAGCCCTCTCCACTCTGCTCTGTAGATACACATACCAAGTAGTGCAACCAGATACCTACAAAGGTCTATCAAACACAGAGGGGAGAAACCAAACCTCTAATTCCTTCTGCTGAATCTTCTTGCTACAAAAAACACACTTTGATGGGTAAAAAACATTCCCAGAAATATTTCAGAGCTAGTAGTATTCTATTACGGTTCTGTAAGGAGTTTCCCAATACAAGTGTAAGGATGCTCAATTCACACTACAAATGGATGGATCTAGCACAGCGGATGAAACTAGCCATAATATTTAACAAGCACATCTAATTTTAATGCTAAACCACTGCTATTTTGTCAACTGCAAGGAACAAATACAGTAAATGCCAATAATTTCAAGTAGTTTATTAATCTGGTGTCCTAAAAAGAGTAGGAATCAAGCTCACCTTGATTCTTCAGATTCTGTTTCATCAAAAGAGCTGCAAGTAAAGTGAGAGGAAACTTTGGTTACAACAAAATTAACTCTACAATAAAAAACCCCTCCAAATCCTTTAAGAGCCATCAAAGGGAGCGACCTTTTTTCTGGTCAATAGCTGCATAATGCGGTGTGATGAAATGAATGTGGTAGATTATCACTTTACAACAACCACTACTTGGAAATGACAGCATCCATTTTACTGTAACAGATTCACAAACTACCTACCTACCTACCTACCTATCTATCTATCTATCTAAGAAGTGATGGGGTACGGTCCCACCGAGGGTATTGGCTGATGTCATTAACTACAAGTCTGTTAGCTTCTGAATCACTCTGGAGACTGCCCTGGGCCATAGACACCTCTGAGTGTAAGAGGGCCTCAAAATTATCTCCACTTTTTTCAACCCACCTTCTCTCCACTGCAGATCCATACAGCCTCCCCCAAAGTGGAAAAGGGCCACAAAACTTTCTGGGGAGCAAGTTGTGGTAACGCTACTGGACTATCAACTACGTCAGCTTGCATAGCAAAAGAAATTATTCTCCCTACAAAGCTTAGAGCTGCAGATGATAAGAGAGCTTCCAGTTACACTGTTTTGGGTATTTCTGTAGTCATTACACTCATCATATTAAGATTCCCTTCTCCCACTCTGATCAAGAACCCTTCCCAGTGGAAGGGCAATGGGGCCATTGGGGTAGATGTCATCAGAAAGGTGAAAGACCCCATTTTCAAACACACAGAGGGAGATCATAAAAAGACCAAAGAATTAACTTCTATTTTGTGCAGATACTATGACCATAAAACACACGCAAAAGGCTTTCTATGCAACTTTAGCGAGCATTTATGAATATCTTACATTTCAGTAGATACTTCAAGATCTACGAGAAAATCATATTTTTCTCATCTAAACTCTCCTTTGCTTTCCAAGAATATTACATTAAACCTCACTTCTGTCTTTGAACAGGCTGGATTTATTTTACCAACTTTTGGGGATATATAAACATACTTAAACATGAACCTAATGCCCATTTATTTTACAGTGTTAGAGTTGGCAGCAAGACCATTTTAAGTCAATGGAATTGCATCAGCACTGAGTGGATATGGGCCTTTTGGCCTCCATGTATTTTTCAGTAAATGAGAGCTTACCCACAGCTTTCTGCTTTTGGCAAGGTAGGTACATGGCGAACGTTCAAGAAATCAAGAAATATTTTAGGGAGCTCTTCATTTTCTAAGATGACTGTCTGTGAAAAAAAAAAAAAGAAAAAAAGGCACAATCGAAACCCAAGATTTTTTAGTATTTTAGATATCACACACTTTTATTCAAGCTACCAAAACACTTCCCACTTGCAACACTTTTCAATTCTTCTCCAATTTTTTTTACACCTATTTTGGAGTGCTTCATTTCAATAGGAAAACCACATTTCTTAATGAATCACATATAAATACATTCAGCTTATGCTACTACACTCTTTTTCACCTGCCATCACTGGTGCCAAGCTAGCTGCCTCTCAAGCAGAGATGTCTGATTCCGGAACTAAGTTATTGGCACACTCATTTGTGAATAAAATTCTGTTTATTTGAAACATAAAATAAAGCAGCTACAGCTCAGTGCTTTCACATTCACCTCACAGAAGACTCCTGTCTGGCACATCAGTGGAAAAAGGAAGTCTCCACTTGGTGCAATTTTATTAATGCATGCCTTGGTAAATGCTAACAAAGGAAACTCTTTGCTTGGCGTGACAGATCAGCTTACAAGGTACTCCTTTTATCTGTGCTGTGACTCCTAATGACAAAGCTCCATGCAAAGAGCTGCTGGCTAGACCTGCCACATTCTTCCACAGCAATGGTGTAATGGCCTGACTCCATTCTCCTTTGTTTTTCCATTGATGAGATGATTTACAATTTTCAGTAAATTAATTGCAAGTACACTTAAAAATATGTAGCAAATAAATGAGATGCTTAGGTGCGTGTTCATCATGAAAGAGTGACTTTTAAAGGAAACAATAGATCTCTGACAGTTTCATAGAAGCGGACCAAAAATAATCATTGATCTTTAATTTTCATGAGGCAAACAAAATAGTTCATAAATTCAACCAATGTCTCACCTGAAAGATTAAGCCCCTACTGTTCATACTGCCATATGTTCTGATAACACCTGTACTTCACATGCCAAGGAAAGCCACAAGCTCTTCCCTAAAGAGCTTTCCTTCATAAAAGCCTGATCTGGAGTGAACATATGCATGGAAGAAACTTCACTAGATTTATAAATAAAATGACTTGTACAAGTAAAGCTATCCATGTTCATCCTGTTCATTTTCACAGCCTATGTTAGAACAAACATTCCGGAGGTAACTTACTCCTGTGTGTGTATTCTTTTACACTGCAGTATCACTAGGGAGATGCAATGGTATGTAGAGGATAACAGGATCACAAAAAAAATAAGGTTGGAAGAGACATCTAGAGGTCATCTAGATTTTATAGCAGGTTTTATAGCAAATGGTTTGGTTATTTGTGTAATGAAAACCTAGATAGTGTAAAAATTGCAGAAGATGTGCATAGACTTAAAGAGAGAAACACATTTGAAAAGAAAGATATTTGAGGACTGGTTCTTTTTTATGTTACATTTGCAAATCTGAATTCAGAGTCTACATTTCTTCAACAGCTGAGGCCATCACTAACAAGTTTGAAAAAAGGAACTGGGGAAAATGCAGCTTTTGAACTTTTCTGTTCTAGATTTTAACTGATGTAACAAACAGGGAGGTCTGAAATGTTGGCAAGTGTTAAGCCTTTCAGTTCACCTCTATATGAGGATGCTGCATTAAAAAATGCCACTTCATTTGCATTCTGCAAAATCAGCACTCTGCTGCTGCAAAATTTGTCCTGTTCTGCATTCAGGTTATGCACAGAAGGAGGGGTGGAGGTGGATGCATATTCAGAGGGTGCGTGAATTGCATAACAATGCGTACGATTTGCTCAAATAAAACCACCTTACTAATTATATGCAATGAAGAACTGCAAAAAGTTGTATAAATATGTTTAAGGGCATCCAATGCTTATATGCAACCTCATACTTACACTTCCTGACAGCTCCTTCCAAAAGTTGAGCTGCCTGTTGAGGCTGCTGAACAGAACATTGATTGTCAGGGAAGAAGAGAAGGATACATCACTGTATAAAAGGAAAACTCCTGACAGCTCTTACAAACCTATTTGTTTCTACTTCCACTCACTCCAGATTAATATCTCATTCTATTTCTTTTAGGTTTTTTTCATGACATGCATCAAGTCAACCCAACCCCTGCTAACCCTGCCCTGATCAAATCTATTTCACAAAAAGGCGTAAGCAAATAGCATCTGTTTTAGTGTGTTAATCTGTATAGTTTGTTAACTGTCAATAACTCTGCTTTGGTGATCAATAAACTTGAAAATGTAGAATGTGCAGAGAAGCAAAGGTAATTTTGCACTGTACTGTATTTTGGATGCTGCTTCTGTTGATTTGCAATTTTGTCATTTCCAGAATTTTATGAAGCGAGGAATGACTGCATTGAACAAAGGAGGATTTTTTCAACTGATGTAACATAATGTGACATGCATTTTAAGGAATTAAAAAATAAATGAAAGCACAAGTTAATTATAAGGGGACAAATTATCTTCTGGCTTGACTTCGTTGGCTTCGATACAAAAAAGGGCCAGCACATAATTCAGATGTTTAATATACATTGTAGAAACCAAAGAAAAAGAGAAGAAAACCTGGGAAAAACAACGACAAAAAAACCCCAGCCACACTGGATTAGGTGTGTCTGTCTAACTGCATTTCCTGCCTCTGGTGGTGGCCCAAAATGGATATCCAGAGAAAAATGTAAGCATTCTCAACTTCCTATTTAAGTTGTTCAAAAAAACACTCTTAAATCAGAAATAAATGTTATCACAATTGGTCTAATTTACCTGGAACAACCCATAACACAACAGATCTTTTACTTCTGACTGAAAACTTGTAAGAAATACATATTTTGCAAACTTGGTGATCTTTAAATAATAGCTGAGCAGAAAAGGAACTGGCAGGTAAAGTCTCTAAACCACTACCTATAATTTGTGATGTAACATGCTCAGACATAGCCTTAGTTCAAGTGAATATATGACATTGGCTTGTAAACATGACTACTACCTCGTCTGCTCTGCAGTCAGAAACTTAAAGATCTGTATTTTCAAAGAAATAAAACCTTACAATTAGTTTGTTAGTAATGTGAATTTCTAATACGTCCGAATTCTACCAAGATCATAGCAATGAGTTTCAAATATGGGCCCCACAGTGCTAAGTAGACTAACTTAAGAAAAAAAACAGCATGTGTATTTCCTTCCTAAAATAAATACACCCCCCCCCCCAAATAAAACACCTAGCACAACCTCTGGCAAGTGATTTGGGAAGTGACTCTAGAAATACATTTTTCAAAGGCATTGATTTCAGCTGAACTAAGAGTATAAGCACCATATTTTCTCAGAAAATCATAAGGGGTGTTTATCTGTTACTGTCACACTTTAATGAACTACTCCGTGATTCAGGAAAAAACACAAGGGAAAGCCTGATGTTTACATCAGCAGAAATGTCTTTTTCATCGAAAGGGTGCGATTATTATTATGTAACACAAATCACAAAAATCCCAATTTTTCTACCTTATCAGTTTCATAAAATCATGTTCCCTAAGGATGCCATTGATTAGTTGCACATGTTCTTTCAGTGACATCTGAAATACTTAATTGTCGGTTATCTTTTCTCCTTCAGCAAGTAAAATATAGTCACAAAATTGCAAAGGGACTTGTTCTGCCTTAACCTTAGCTAGATGCCATCATGCAGTGGAAAACAGTGCTAAAATATCACAGGATAATGCTCTCCAACAAGGGAGACATATAAACAGCATAATGATTTCCCACGAGTTTCCTTTTTAGAAAATTGTCACTAAAGCCAGGGTAAATGGTGACATATCTTCACAGAGGACACTGCAAAATCGAACACTGGCATTCTAGTTAGGTCCAAACCTACTCATCAGCCAATTATAACAGTAACTGAACATCTTGCTGAAAACCTGAATGAGACCATTTTGCTAACCTTAGGAGATCATGCCACAGGAATACATCATTTTCACAATTTTTATTATTGTTGTTGTTGTTGTTTTTAATGAAACAAGATTTAAAATTAATTTCTTACAATCATCTATCATACTTTCTCAAGGTTGCTGGAACAGCTGTTGGAGGGGGAGAAATGAGTGGGGACGTGAGTTACAAGGTTTTTAAGAGTCCTTACAGACTTTTCCATTCAATCGGGTTTAGTTTGAAATGCTCTACTGTTAGGGTGAAAAAGTTCATGACAGTTTTTCCTCTCTTCACAGGGAAAGATGCTTCACAATACCTAATTCAGTGGTGCAGCTAAAATGGGGGAGAAGAAAAATCAATACCTACCAGCTACAGTAAGTAGGCTGGAGTGTCAGTCTCCACTGGGACCAACCCCACCATCTTTTAGAACACTTTAGAGTCTATATTCTTCTATTAACCTGCTTTTCCTGAACTGCGTTACACAGTCCCATGAAATGATAAAAAGGTTACCAAAAGAACACATTAGCTGAAAACCAAGTAGACAAAGGAACCAGACTTCTAAGAGCAAGCTTTCCTTTTTTTAAAGTAATAGCAGATAAAATGTTTTATATTACCCATTGTGAAGAACCATGAAGAAACTCAGTCCCTTCTTCAGTGAGGATGTTCTTACAGGTTATCAACAAGAATTACTTCTAAATAAGTTGTCACTGAAGTTATCGTAGTGAGGACTCTCCACTTTTCATTACTACCAGAAACATTCACTGATGGGCAGTTTTGTAAGAACAGGAGTAGGTTATCAAACATGCTTAAAACTCTACACAGTGGAGCTTGAAATGGAACAAGGTATGTGACTGTAGGTATTATATACCAAAATACTTCCAACAGGGATACATAAGTTACTATCCAGAAGTTAATGTAAAGTCACAAAACTTAAAAAAAAAAAAAAAAAAGAAAAAGCACAGAGGGGAATTGCAGCTCTGAACCTCAAGACTGGAGAATAGTAGAAAAATTCCTGCACCAACTTTCAGATCAATTTGTTATACTTCCAGTGAGCTTAAAACTCACCAGATATCTCCTGAGTGACAAATCCATCTATCGCAGCATTCTCAAGCTACACAGAGGATGAATGAACTAGATGGAAGGGAAGCCCAATAGGTGAAATGACTGCTGGATCATCACTGAAAATATGTATGCAGAAATTCATGACAGTGTCTATAAGCTATTAACATTTTTACTTTAGCCTTACCTAACCTAATTTAAAGCACTTTACTGATTTTGATTAAAAATACTAACAATTAAGTTTTAAGGTAGTGAGTACTTTAGTTAGGAAGCTAGTTAATTACACACACTTCCAACTAATATTTAACTACTAAGTGCAGAGCGGATTGACTTGAGGCTAAGCGTACAAATATAACCCATTTGGTGTGAAAAATACAATATTGATTTTTTTTTCAGAAAACTGGGAACATAATGTAGTGGGAGCAAACAGTGAATCTCTCTGCAGCAAAATAGAAGACTAACCCTTGAAAGATTAGAAACAAAGTGCAACAGACTACAGTTCCTTTGAAAAATAAAAATGAAAGGAAGCAGTCAATATCATTTCCTGAGACACTGCTCAAAGGATTGGAGGTTAAGACAAAGCTGGATGAGAAATGAAGAAATCAACAGAGCAAAAGGAAAAGCAGCAGAAGGGCAGGATGAGTTAATGATATTAAAAAAAGCCAGTAGAGACAAGAAAGGCTTTTAAACTGAGTAACAGGAAAAGTAGTACAAAGAGTAAGCAGATCCGTTAATGACAAAGAAAGACACTAAAAATAAATGTTGATTCTAAAATGGCTGAATTGAAGCGTTTTTTTAAAAGTCAATGGACCACTAAGACAATGGACAATTAACAAGTAATTAAGACCATGTCAATAATGCTGCTGACAACAAACAGGTGAAGGAATATCGTAGACAATAATACATACATCAATCAGTAGATCCAGAAACTACACATTCTAGGATGGTAAAGAAATTAGGTAGTTATGCTTGGAAAAGTCTTCTCAAGGGTACAGGGGAAGAAGGTCTGGAAAACAGCAACCACATTTACAACTCACAATACAACAATAGGTAAAGCAGAAGAGGTTTAAACTTGCAGTAATGTTTTCTGAAAGCTTAAAGAAACTAAATACAAATATGCTGTAGTGAAAAAAACCCCCAACATTCAGGCTGCGAACTACAACACCTGGAAAATCTGGAAACTGGAAGGTTTTTTGGTTTCTTGCGCAGTCAGATGCTGCACTGCCCTCCTCCTATGCTGATCCTTGTGCACTGAGGAAGTCAGATGGGAAAAAGAAGCAAAAACCCGCAACAGTATCTGATCAGGTAATTAAAGACTATAATAAATACATACTCTACTTTAAGGTGAATAAAGCTGGTACTGAAAATGTCAGTTCTAGATTTTCCAAGTTTGCAAGTGTTTCTTCAGTCCTAAGACTGTTCCTCCAAATATCGGGGTTTAGTGCATGTTCCTGTCATCTTAGTATGTGATAGCCCTTTCTTAGAATCATTTAGGTTGGAAAAGACCCTTAAGATCACCGAGTCCAACCATTAACCTAACACTGCCAAGTCCACCACTACACCATGTCCCTAAGCACCACATCTACAAATCTTTTAAACACTTCCAGGGATGGTGACTCCACCACTGCCCTGGTGTCCTGGTTTCAGCTGGGATAGAGTTAACTGTCTTCCTAGTAGCTGGTACAGTGCTATGTTTTGAGTTCAGAGCGAAGAATGTTGATAACACTGATGTTTTCAGTTGTTGCTCAGTAGTGTTTAGACTAATGTCAAGGATTTTTCAGCTTCTCATGCTCAGCCAGTGAGAAAGCTGGAGGGGCACAAGAAGTTGGCACAGGACACAGCCAGGGCACCTGACCCAAACTGGCCAACGGGGTATTCCATACCATGTGACGTCCCATCCAGTATAGGAACGGGGAAGTGGGGGGCAGGGATTCGCCGCTCGGGGACTGGCTGGGTGTCGGTCGGCGGGTGGTGAGCAATTGCACTGCGCATCATTTGTACATTCCAATTCTCTTATTATTGCTGTTGTCATTTTATTAGTGTTATCATTATCATTATTAGTTTCTTCTTTTCTGTTCTATTAAACCGTTCTTATCTCAACCCACAGGTTTTGCTTCTTTTCCCAATTTTCTCCCCCATCCCACTGGGTGGGGGGGAGAGAGTGAGCGGCTGCGTGGTGTTTAGTTGCTGGCTGGGGTTAAACCACGACACCTGGGCAGCCTGTTCCAGTGCTTGGCAATCCTTTCGGTGAAGAAATTTTTCCTAATACCCAATCTAAACCTCCCCTGGTGCAACTTGAGGCCATTTCCTCTTGTCTTATCACCAGTTACTTGATAGAAGAGACCAGCACCCACCTCACTACAACCTCCTTTCAGGTAGTTGTAGAGAGCGATAAGGTCTCCCCTCAGCCGCCTCTTTTCTAGACTGAACAACCCCAGATCCTTCAGCCGCTCCTCATAAGACTTGTGCTCCAGGCCCCTCACCAGCTTCGTTGCCCTTCTCTGGACACACTCCAGCACCTCAATGTCTTTCCTGTAGTGAGGGGCCCAAAACTGAACACAGTACTCGAGGTGCGGCCTCACCAGTGCCGAGTACAGGGGGACAATCACCTCCCTGCTCCTGCTGGCCACACTGTTCCTGATGGAGGCCAGGATGCCGTTGGCCTTCTTGGCCACCTGGGCACACTGCTGGCTCATATTCAGCCGGCTGTCAACCAGCACCCCCAGGTCTTTCTCGGCCGGGCAGCTTTCCAGCCACTTCTCCCCAAGCCTGCAGCGCTGCATGGGGTTGCTGTGACCCAAGTCCAGGACCCGGCACTTGGCCTTGTTGAGCCTCATACAGTTGGCCTCAGCCCATCGATCCAGCCTGTCCAGATCCCTCTGTAGAGCCTTCCTTCCCTCGAGCAGATCAATGCTCCTGCCCAACTTGGTGTCATCTGCACAGTGACTGAGGGTGCACTCGATCCCCTCATCCAGACAGTTGATAAAGTTATTAAACAGAACTGGCCCTAATACTGAGCCCTGGGGAACACCACTCGTGACCGGCCACCAACTGCATTTAACTCCATTCACCAGAATTCTTTGGGCCCGGCCATCCAGCCAGTTTTTCACCCAGCTGTCCTGGGTTTTGGCTGGGATAGAGATAATTTTCTTTCTAGTAGTTGGCATAGTGTTATGTTTTGGGTTCAGTATGAGAATAATGTTGATAATACACTGATGGTTTCAGTTGTTGCTCAGTAGCATTTATACTAAGTCAAGGAACTTTCAGCTTCTCATGCCCAGCCAGCAAGAAGGCTGGGGGGGCACAAGGAGTTGGGAGGGGACACAGCTAGGACCCAAACTGGCCAAAGGGGTATTCCATACCATGTGACATCATGTCTAGTATATAAACTGGGGAGAGTGGGGCTGGGGGGGCTGATCACTGCTCAGGAACAAACTGGGCATCATTTGGTGAGTGGTGAGCAATTCCATTGTGCATCACTTGTTTTGTATATTCCAATCCTTTTATTATTATTATTGTAATTTTATTATTGTTATTATTATCATTATTAGGTTCTTCCTTTCTGTTCTATTAAACTGTTCTTTTCTCAACCCATGAGTTTTACCTTTTTCCTTCTGATCTCTCCCCCATCCTACTGGGTCGGGAGGGAAGTGAGTGAGCGGCTGCGTGGTGCTTAGTTGCTGGCTGGGGTTAAATCATGACACCAGTGAAGAGTATGGTCATCCAAGCCACGAGCAGCCATCATCAAGCCATCAGCATTCACCACTGCCAGATTTAAACTCTGAACCCTCTGCATATACTTTTGGCTTCCCCCCGCCCTTTTTTTTTTTTGGATCCTCATCAAAGGATGTCTCTAATTGAGGTCATAAAATACACAGAAGAGTATTTGCTTGTTACAGTACAAGTCAGCAGGATCACACAGTATTCCTCCAAAGGGCCTAAGGGAACCCACTGATGAATTTTCTGAATTAACATTGGTGTATACCATATTGTTTATGGCTGCTTTAGAACTGGAGAACTAAAAAACCCGACAAACATAATTAAAAAAAAAAAAGGTACCATGAGAGAACTGGGGATTTATAAATTAGTATGCCTGTATCAGGGAAGTCGCAACAACTACAATAAGGAGTAGAATTAGTGGGTGCATGGATAAATATGTCTGGATGGAAAAGAATCACAGGGCTGCTATTAAGGCAGACCCTGTTTCAAAACTTACTGCAATCCCTGAAAGGATCAACAAGCACAGATAAATTTGGCCCTGTTGATAGAGCCTACTTTCATTTCCAAAAGGCTTTTGACAAAGCCCCCCACCAAAGGCTTTATGGCAAACTCAGCAGCCATGATCCATGCAAAGATAAGTAGTTACAAGTCCTGAAAGACAGGTTAGGAGAACACAGCCCAGAGTGAAGCATATCAGAAGAAAATAACAAATGGGCTTTAGACTGACCATTAGCGATCAGAGGAGTGAGATGCTGCGGGCTACAAAATATCCCTCAAAAGATAAGCTTGCTTGGCTTGCTTTAATTGGCAACAATTGAAAAAAGCAAAGCAAAAGTTTATTACAAACTACTAGAAAAGGAATCAAGAAGTCATTAGAAATTATTATTATTATATATTACTATTATAAAAAAGGAGGTGCTTTAGACAGGAGGGTCTTCGTCATAGAACAGGTAGTTGAACCATGGGCCACAGGACATTGCAGATGCTGAAAATTTATATGTGTTTAAGGAGAGACTGAATCTTGATGGAAGAGGTTCATTGAACTGAAAATGCATGGAAATGGAGAGTTTATTCAGAAGAAATTATCAAAGCATGTTCTCTCTGTTCTCCCTCATGTACCTGCTTTTGAGCACTATTAGAGGCAGGCTATTCATCCCAGAGGAACCTCTGGTCTAATCTGCTCCAACAATTATTTTATGCTATGCCAGCTGAGTTACAGGGTTAATTGTACTAGTCTGCAGTAGCAGATGGCTCTCCCAGAGAAGGAGGATGGATCACGGCTGGGAGATGGCCAGCTCACTCTCTCCTCCCTCCCTCCCTTTCACTCATCCTTTGTGCCATTCAGGTGGTTGGAAGAGGCTGCTCCCACCTGCCAGTTCTCACCAGCAAATCCCCATGGTGAAAGGTAATTTGTCGGCTTTTGTGCATCCACAGTCTCTCTACCTCCTTCCTCTCCCATCATTAGCGAGGATGGAAATATGCTAAGGGGACATGGGAGCTCTGTTCTGCCTTGTGGATCCTACGTGAAAGACTGCTGGGGACAGAGGACCAAGCTGGAGGCTGAGCTGGTGGGCAGCCAGCATCCCCATTTCCAGGCAGTGAAGACGAAGGGGTGATGCAGGAACGATAATGCAACACTTCTTTCTTGCTGTCAACTCTAAGAAGTTTTATTTTAGAAATATACATATTACTTAAAGATTTGCAAAGCCAAATAATACTAGATCAAACTAAATATAAAACAGAAAAGAGTTAATGGAACACAACAAATACTTTAAGAAAACTTAAAACATCACTTGGAACCAAATATTGTTTGCCTTGTTTTACCCATATTGAATGCAAATTATCTGAGAGAAAATACGTTTCTGAATGTAAAATAAAAGTGAAATGACTGTTATTTCAATTCACTAGAAGTTTTACATAGACAGGCTGTGAGATATATTAAAGTAATTCACACTTCATTAAAAATGCTGCTTGACAGAGAATACAGTTTTGGCTGCAGAATGGCTGCAGTGTTTGTATGTGCATACTTACTTTCTAGACATTCTAAAATATATAAAAAATAATTTTTCTCCTGTTATTCTTTCATTCCAAAGAGAAGTTTGAAACAAATTGTCACCTATTTCTGCACAGAATATATTTACTATTTTTTCCTGCGCTGCTATATTTTCTATCTACTATATCTACTATGCTTGTAAATAGTCCTTTATAAGGAGGAAAGGTATGAGCAAGCCTAAAGAAAAGGCAGTGATTAAAGAACTAAGCTGTACTCCATTCTTCAGAGCCAAATGCAACAGAATACTACCTCAGCAGTGAGAGAAACAGAGGAATAACTCTGCAGCATTACCAACTTTCTCTTGATCCCCCCAAACCCACACTCTCTGGATAATGTCACAGACTATTCCGTTAAGATGCAGATGTTGGATTGGATGTTGGATTTTTTGGTTGGATAACGTGGGTTTGGTCAAATAGCACAGGTTCGAGAGAACCGAAAAAGCCCAGAAAAATACTGAAACATTTAAGAATAGCCTTGAAATAGCATTTTCACTTCTTTTTTGCTTCATAAGAAACATCACACAGCTCTAACTCATTTTGGGCGTTTTGCTGGGAACGAGTCAGGTGGTTGATGAAGTCTGAGGAAGTTAGCTATGAAAACAACTCTTGCTCTCCACAACAATGACAATTTCATGCAAATGTCATATCAAAAATCTAGAAATCATCTGAGGATGATTTCCTCATCTGCATTGTTTCCACAAGGTAACAAAACTGCTATTCAACTCTACAATAACTTCTTATTTTGTCTCCCTGATATTTTCTTGTCAGAGGTTTTTGGTCAGAGTAAACTCTTGAGAAATGGCTCAACATTCCCTTTGAAACTAATTAGACTAAGCAGCAGGTACCCACTCCAAAATCCAAACAAGAGAATGTAGAAAGCACAGGGAATTCACTGCACCTGAGGTTCATGAACTCATTGTGTCATTTTTGCAGAGGTAAAGAAGGGGTAACATAACTGACCAAATATATTTAGATTTATGTGGTGGGGTTATTTTGGGGTTTTGTTTTTTAGTTTTGAGCGTTGGTAGCCCTTTCAGCACAAAATGTGTTGCATAAGTACTCTAGGCTATTTTGCAATGTGGGAAGAATAACTGCAAGGAAATCGGTAAGCTTAATTTTAAAAACTCTGAAGCTTAAATAAATTTTAATCAGCTTAACAAGAAAATACATGTTGCATTTGCATGACATTTACTTACCTTTGGCAGCAAAAGCAAGGAAAAAATCTAGTTTGTTTTTTTCCTGAATTATTCATATACTAACAATTTACTCTGATATCCTAATTCTGTAGTTAATGAGGTGGTTGCTTACACAAGGGCAAAGAAGCACAAAGTAAGTTTTGACCACTAACAAACTCAGAAATGTTAGAGATGGGGGGGCTGAGGAAAACTGGAGTCAGACCTAATAGTACAAAATAGATACCACAGGAATAGAACAATAATATAAATGTATTTGTGAAAGCAACTGGCTTTCTCCTAGAACCACTGTAACAGAGAAAACCCTGTTTAAAAATATGCACTTTTCCAAGTCCCATTAAATTAACTTCTGTTTGTAATAATTCTTATGTTTAAAACATTTCCCTAGCCCCACAGGGCAGCAAGACCCAATCAACTTAGAACAATGTGGTAAATGCTGTGCTGACAGCATTAGCCATTGATTCAAAAGCATCTGTTTTCTGAAAAACTCATCAAGGTTTGTTCTCCTGGAAAAACATTCATAAGAAATTTCTATTCTGGATAGAAACCAACAGGTTAAAGAAGTCAAAGATTCAGACGATCTCTTCTTGCCTGCTTATGCTACAGAAGCAGCATAACAAATGGTCAAGATGGAGTGACATCTACCCGTATGGACATTAAAAAAAGCTTAGACAGCATTTCATAAATTACACAAGCAAGTTGGAATCAATGTCAGAGAACAGAAGTTTGAATAGATGAAGTAGCACATTTTTTAACAGACACTAATATGCATGTTTAAATTAAATTCTTGATAAATAGCCAGTAACTATGCTGTGAGAATATTTTGTCAGGGGTCATAATTCATGGATTATTTTCATTAAAAAGGATGACAATACAAATGACATGAAGGATAGCAGGGCAGTCATAATGGAGTAAATTATTTTATTTTCCCAAACAACATCAGAGCAGGAAGATGCTCAAGACTGTTCAAAAATCAACAGTAAGCAGTTCCAGCAGTAAGAGTCACTGCAGAACAGTCAGGTGGGCAAGGAAGACTTTAATGTGTGTTGTCAAAATATTTAACTGGTCCAGTTTTGTCATCAAGAGGCTGAGTTTGTTAATTCCCATACTACCACACTTGTGGATCTTGACAGATGGGTTATTTCTATGTTAAAACAGATTGATTGAGGATGGCACCCCACTTCTCAGTACCACCCACCATACTGCTCTTCCAGAAATAAGACTTCAAATTATCTAAAATGTTTTGTCTTAGAACTACCATTCCTATGCTCTATTTACTGAAACCCTCTTCTATCATGTATCTACATTTCATGAAAATCTGTCAAATAATTAAAGATCTTCCTCATGCCAAAATTCTGCATTAAATACCCTCTCAAATAAACTTTCAGAGAAAGCTCTCTTTGTTCCTTGCTCCCCCACCCTCACCATTACAGGAGAGATCCAACACCGAATTATTAAATTCTCTACTCATCAGTGAAATAAACTGTTTGCGGAATCAAGCCCAGCATATTGCAGTATGATTTTGTCTTGCTAAGGAGTCCAGAGTCTTTACACAAGTAGGAAAAAACATCTATAAACAAAAAATACAGCAGCTAAGAAGTGTGGTGTAGCGTCTGCGATGCTAAATTCTGGCTGCTCTTTACAATCTTAAGTACTTGCTTGCGCACAGACTCAATCTGCAGTGGGAATTAATGTTACCAGAAGTGCTAGAACTAGACAAAGTACCTCCCTTTCTCTGCAAGCATACAAACCCTGCTTTTTGTTTGCATAGAGCTACTAACCGAAGTTGCAATGTTTTCCCTGTTTTTTCTGGCAAAAAACCCCAACCCCAAAACAATCCCCAAACCCCACTGTCCTTCCTTTTTCACTCCCGCCACCCTGGCAAAAACCCTCACCTCTCCTTCAGAGAAATGAGCATGCCTTGTTACATGCTGCTCTGTAACTATAGGAGCAAATCAATAGCAGCTGAATGCCATCTGCTTCGGGCAGCAGAACAGCACCAAAAGTGTGAGCAATGCATCTTCCCTTATTGAAAGGTTATTTTATGCAAGTAAACAATTCATCGTCTTCTTGCACGCTTGATGCTCATTTACCACTTTTGATCAATAAAATATGCAAAACAACAAAAAAATTGAATCCTAAGAGTAGTTCTGATGCCAGTGTGATAGTTAATCAATATCAGGTCTCTGTTCAGTAAGGCAGGCAGTAGGGTAACTCCTTTATTGTATGAACCCAGGAAAAAGTGTGGAAATGTGTCTTGCTGCCTCTAAAATGCAATAAGAGTGAGAAACACAACTTTTATCCTGCAAATTAAAAAAAGGAGAATGAAAATGGAAGTACTATTTTAACTGGTTTTTTTTCCCTCATTATGCAAAGGGTACTTATGTCAGCTTGCCCCATCATTTGTTGTAAAGAATCTGCTGTTATGCTGTTGATAGAGCTGTACTATCATTAACACAGATACTCAGTTAAATTGTAACCATTACAAGACATACTTTGGACAGCAACCCACTCTGTTTTCTTCTAAAGCTGCTCTATCTTATTAAGTCTTGGTCTTCAATGTATTTATGTTTCAGGTGAACTCAGTTTTTCTGTTAAAAACAAACTGCTATGGGAATTTCTTTTGCACAGTGTTTCTTTTAGTCAGACCACAAACTGCCTTATTACATTAAGCCTCCTGACAATTGTTTCGAGTAGAATACTTCTCTCCCAACAAAGAAAACGACATCATTTTTACAGATATTGCAGAACAAAACCTCCAATTTAAACAGTTTCCTAAAATAACCTAAAATACTTGAAATAACAGTTGCTACTTGCAAAGGCTCTCTAGTGAGACATACATCCTAATATTTAAAAAAAATTAACTACTCTCTCATTTGATCAGCAGTTTTGCAGATTATATCACAAAGATAAAGCCACAAATTCAGTTGCACAATGTATGTTCTGATTTGCACTTAATACTGTATTTTCTTCATTTTTCTTTCCTGCTTGTACCTAGAAACACAAGTATTCAGGTATGTGGCCTTTACTCACTTTTGATTATTTGAACTGAAGAAAAGCTTAGTACACTTCTGTAAAAGAGTATCTTCTGCAGGGCTTCCATTTAAGAGAACTACCAAGTACAAGACTTAAAAAAAAATAAATACTGTTTTTCTCTATATTTGCAATGCAAAGACACTTCCCAATGTAGTGGTCATGGACTTCCAGAACAGATTTATTAAAGTGAAACGAAGCAATACTAAATAAAAAATAATTTCACAATCAGGTTAGAACCAAACACTAACTTGCAGTCAAGCAGCAGCACTTATACATAGGAGAGACAGAAAATATCTTGTTCGTTGTTCAATTCTCATAATTCTTCCAAAACCAAGACAAATGGAAGAACATATCTATAGATCAACTTCTATAGAATTTTTAAGGTAATTACTGGTAATTAACAAAGCACACATTTGCACATATGAAAAAAGTCCTTCTGACCAACCAATGAAACTTGCTAAGTGTAAGATAGGTTTGGGTTTATTTAAATCTGTGAATTAGAGGCAGATTTGTAAGCAAGAGTTCAAAATTTTTCTTTTATAACCTTGTAAGACCCCAAACATTTGTAGTTATAACAGGCAGCTGCCCCTTCTACATAACGAAGCCTGGATCAAGCTCCTTCTGCATGCCTTCTTCAAAAATGCTTATTAGTTTCTATGAACTCCAATAGACAGTTTGATCACATTTATAGAAGCCAAAACAATTTTGATCAAATTAATAATACAGAACATAGTAGTGAAAGTGCAGTAGCTTTGAGTCAATGACCCAACTAGCAGCAAGGGTATAATTTAAAGTCAGAAATTTCCAGTGCATGCACCGTTAGCCACAGTGAACCTGTTACTGCTCTAAAGGGAATTGTTTGCCTCTTATTAGATTTTCTACAGCACAGCCATAAGTGATAAATGTACTGCTGTACTCACTGTCAAGTTAATCAATGCTGCCAAAGTTTTGTTGACCTAACAGTAATCCATAAAGTGAGCGGCATTTTCTCTATCCCTATGACAACTCGGTCCTCAATGGGGATACAAATCTTACAATAGCTTCTTAAAAAAATGAAAAAAACAAAGCAAAGCAAAGCAGGGGGAAAAAAGATATTTTCAAAATTCTGTCTTTAAATTAGCAGACTGTGAGAATTCCTTGCCTCTCTGACAAATTGTTTAAAAATGAAGGCCACACAATGGATTCAGTTTGATGGTTAAAATACTAGCAAATGGATAACTTCACAGAGGATAAAGCCTTGCCTACTAAAAAGAAGGTAAAAAACAGCTTCAGGAGTCTTCCAAGGAAACAACTGTGAACACGACTTACTTGTGACTATAGATTAGTGCACTGGTTCAAACAGACCATGGTGCAGCAATTCTGAAGACAGTAATGTGAAAAGAATAATAAAAAATCACCACCAATAAAACTTGTCTGTTGCTGCATCTGGCTGTGATTCACAATCCGTGAGAGGCATCACCACTGAAAAGAAGAAAAAGTCAGGAAACAAACCCTACTAGAACGAGCTGCTCTATAAACAAACTGCTGCCATGCTCTCACAAGCAATTATAGACATATGAAATATGAATTGCCATTGATTTTTCTTCTAGAGGTCACTCTGCTCCATGTTTTACGCACTCTAGGCATTTATTTGGGTGGCAAACTGACAAGTTTTTACAAAATTAACGGAGCAATGTAATCCTTGCTCAATTGCAGGTACTTCATTATGGTTCTGTTCCTTGACACTTGTCCCTCCCAAAACTTACTAGCAAGGGAGTACTTGATAAAGGTGAGGAACAATGCAATTACTTGTGAAAAGAGACCATCCTAACTTGGTCAGTGAATGCTTATTTACTTCTTCTGTGCTGATGGCAGACAAGCAGCATCAGTCAGAAGGCTGCATTTATCACAGCACAGCAATTCTGCAGGTAATGTTCTGATTTGGCTAAAACTCTCCACATTCTTGTTATTGAAAGAGGGATGACTTCTCCAGAAAGGAGAAACAAGATTGCAAGTTAGCTCCCTAACAGAAGTAACACAGCTATCTGGATTTCTGTTAAAAATTATCATAACATTAAAATACTGCAAGAATGCCAAGCTGCTCTCTATAAATCTCCTATTTTTGATTTTATCTTCACACTTAGCAATTGCTTTATGTTCCTTACTCAGCAACTGGAGAACTACTTAATTTTGGCCAGTAAAGTCCACAAATGAGCTTGAAACCGAGAATCATGAATTCATGAATCATGTATTCTGGCATTTTTAGGCAGCAATCTTCTTTACATCTATTATTCATTTTTGGCACAAATATTTGGTCTCTGGGTTTCCCATGCAAGAATAATTTGCAAAAAGGCTGTGTGGCACCCTTCCTTCCCTGTGGTTATTCTGTTCCCTAAGGCTCTGGTTTACCCTACAAGTAAGCCTTGGCATCTGAACATAAGGTTAAATTGGTTTTTTAAGTCACATTTCTTGGTGCCTCAATGAAAGGAGAGAGCAGTACTATAATACTGTGGTATGGAGAGCTTAATCAGACTCTAGACTCCATGATAAGCAAGTAAAAGAGAGTATGCCATCAGTGCAAGTACGCCTGGAGAAGTGGTACCCTGAAATCAGAGAGGATGTGCATATACTATAAGGGTTCAGAAAGGATTTATAGTAGAACTGAAGTCTACAAAAAACCTTGCATTCTCTGTTGACTGGACACAGAGGTGACCTTCAACACAGGACCATCAGAAGACAACACTATGACAGATATGTACACTGAATAAACCAGTCAAGGGGACAAAATGAAATTTCAGGGAAAAAAACAAAATGAGAAAAGGTGGGAAGATAGGTAGTGACATATGAAGTTGAAAGAATCTGCTATAGATATAAAAATGAGAACATGCTGGTTGAGATAACATATAGATACAAAAATGATAACATGCTGGTTATAACCGGTAAATATACTACAGGGAAAATAATTTATATGTCTCCATCCACACATTAACAAGCCCAGCTTCTCGACCTGTCCCGTAACTCAGCATCAATCAATGGTCTGATGGTAGACTTCCCCCTGACTTCCTCGGTGAACATCACCACTTTGTAAAATTGGGCAAAAATAATTGACCATACTAGAGTAATTGGGATTCCTTTTTTTTTTTTTTTGGCCACATTCAATTTTTTTTGAGATGCCAAGCCTGGCTGCTAGACCTCTTCACTGAAATGTTGGCTGTACTTTTACATTAATAATACTGTTGCTGAGTTATCTGCATCAGTCTACGGTTAACAACAGCTTCCTGCATCATTAGAGCACAAATTCATCACAAAATCCACTAACCTTTATTTCCAATACTACAAGAAGTCCCCAATAACCCCTGGTAACTTACTCTTGCAGTACATGTCTTCATCAGTCCAGCATTTAAAGTTGGCTAACTAATTAAGGTCGCACAATTAAACTTGTCTGAATTTGATTAATTATTAAAAAGTCCACCTGTAAAGCAGGTAAGCACTATTGCATGGCATATAAATACAATGTCACTATAAAAAAGCAAGCTGCTTCCTAACCCTGAAGTTATACAACTGCTGCTGTTCAAAACTATTAGCATGTATTGCTGCATGACCTTGACTGAGTCCAAATACATAGAGAAAGATCTGATGGGATAACGTAAAGACAGCTGCTTAAATGCTGGTGGCTGCAAGACTGCTGATTGTGAATCCTGTGTGTGGTCATTGCTCCTCCATAATCTCCTGTTGCTTTATGAGTGCTTTTGAAATGTTACATTAGGAATCTTCTCCGTTGAACCAGGTGTGAGAGCTGGATCCCACGCTGAAAAGCACACTTGCAGGTCTGGATGCCCTGACATATGGAGAAACTGGGAGAGGTTTCACTCGTATATCTTCCTCATGATTTCCTGGGGACATTCTGAACATTTTCCAGAGGCCAACATTACAGGGAAGCTGCTCAGAAAACCACAGTTACTCAAAATACAACTGTGATCTCCTAGTGACTTGCCAGCAAGGAAATAAAGAAAAATACTGTAAATGACCTGTGTTCAAAGTGCTACGTCTGTTGCAGCATGTCTGTTATCATCAGTTCATGAGCTGATATGACACCATACTATCACAGTTATGAATGCTGTATTTCCCTACTGATGATGATATTCTGGAAATAAAAAAACCCTGACACTGGAAAAATGGAGGATGAACTCCCCCAGTCAGATACACATAACTGGAATGACATTTTCTCAGAATGTTTTATTGGGAAAGTTATCACTGACCTTTTCATTTTCCTAGAACAGACATACCCAGTGGGTTGCAACAGCATAAGAAACAAGATTTTTATCCAACCATTTTAAAACTGTAATTCTACAAAAGCAGACTCCAGCCACATCACTGCTATAAAGGCCAGGATGCACCACACAAACTGCTGTTCTAAGAGCACAGTTTTAAAAGCTGTGGCAGCTGGTATATTTGTGCTGTCAGTTTACGTGAGTGATGACAACACACACAGCAGTGATACAACTTACCTAGCCAAGGTAGTTCTGTAAAAACCGACTTAGAAATTAGTCTGTTTAGTGTGTAACAGACTATGTATATCCTCTCCTGCTGCCTTCTTGATGGAGCACATTACTCCAAAGCCTTATATATGCAACAAATATCAACAACTCAACCAACATGCAATACTTTTTTTGAACATACTAATACTCAAAGCCTATAAATTTATTTCAATATCTACGGTGACAGAGAGGCTTTCTCCTCATGCTGATGCACTCATTCTCAAAAGGGGAAAGGCTGGCACTTAAAGGGAGTATCCAGGTGGTTTTCCTACAGTTTGTCATTAAGGGAAATATCCAGAGGACCCACGTGCAGAATGATGCTCACACCATGTGGGTCAATACCATTTGGCATGCAAAGACAGCTGGAAGAAAGGAACACCCATCAAAAATGTCTAGATACCTATCATTAGGGACATCCACCTGTATTAAAGAGGAATCAAAATCCAACGTGCTAGGTTTGTCTCTACCAAACGCAGGGGTTACTGGTTACTAACATAACCAAACCACACTTAGAGATTACCGTATCTACTAGACAGTAACAAACACAAATGTTGTAGTATAAGCAGGGCTTTCTTGAGCTTTAGATGTAACTGGAGTAGATCTTGTGATCAGCTCTGAATTGTAGGATCTGTGATTTTCCCATGTTTGTTATTTCCTGCAGCAAGTTGAAGGAGAAATGTATGTAGCAAATGTGTCAAATACAATTTGACATTCCTGTAACAGAGATCTTGAAAAGAAATGGCTTTTAGTGCTTTTGTTTTGAGGAGAAACAAACAAGAATAATTTCTATATCACAGATAAAATTTTCCTTTGTGCTTAGTGGTTACTCTCAACTCTATTTTGTTGCATCAGTGCTTCTTATTGCATTACGTAGAATTTGCATTCATTGATAATGTTGGTTTACCCTGACTGTTATACTGAGCTTTGAACTAATTGCTCTCAATTAATCTGTTCCACTCTTTGATAGCTTATTTATCAGATTGGGAAAGATAGATTTAATGGTGCTTGCTGGAAACAAGTTCTTTAATTGGAAATACCAGAGTGTTTAGCTCACTTCGTGCTCTAGCAATTAAAGACAATTTGGAAAAGCGTTTTTCCCCCTACTATTGTCTCCTTGATTAGATATCCAAAGAAGCAGACAAAACAAATGACAATACCACCTAGCAATATTGGTTCAAATAAAAGCCCAGCAGCCAAATTACTTACTATGAGAAATGTGAACCATCCTCATCAATTCCAATGCTGTGTTACATTCATTTTGCTGTATCTTTCCCTCCCAAATAGGTAAATGGCAAAATTTCTTTCAAAATGCATAGCTCTATGCCTGCCTCTATACAATTATCCCTTTCTACAAATAAGCCAAATCAACAGAAGAAATTATTTTTCTTGATTAAGCTCCCACATTTCTCTTGGGATGGAACAAAACAAACAATTAATCTTTCCTTATTTGTTCTCAGAAGAACCTGCATCCCTTAAATGCACGATAACCAGGGTACCTGTGGCAGGCAGTCGGCAGCAATTAGGCTTGTGCTGAAAATGAATGGACTAGAGTCAGAATGCCTAATCTGCTGAGAGTTTCTACAGGAGGGCAAGGTTAGACCAGGAAAATTCCCTTGCTGTGGAAATACTGTTAAAAATTACCACTTGACTTCAGCATAATTAACAAGGTTTGGGAATTTATATGAACTGAGTAATTGAAAAGAATTAGCAAGAGATATATACATTAATCTTCACCAGTTACAACATGCCTAATGAAATTAAAGGTTCTACTTCTACTTCACGCTTTGTTTCTGCAAACTTTTTTCATCTACAGAAGAAAAAGTATATTAGATAAAGACAACGATAGTTATGAGAAATTAAAAAGAAGAAACTGCTTCACAGAACTCAATTTTTACATCAATACTTCTTGAAGATTTTCTTATATATAATTCATTGTATTTATCATAAGAAACTCTACGAAAGTTTCTTATTTTAATGTCCATGTTTTTAAAGTCAACAGGAAAAATCCACACCTGAATTATAAATTTAGGCATCATGAAGTAATGCATATTTGTTTGTAAATGAACCTCCACTGAAATTCAAGTCTGCCTGAGTCAAGACATTCTACAATTAACAGTTTCAGTAAAATAAGCTTTTTTACACTTAACTAAATCAGTATTATATTCAGATTACAGGGACAATAAGCAGGTGAAAATAAAAATAAAGGCAAGCAGTGCTGATGTGTGTGGAGATAGATGTTAGCAGAAGATAACAAGCATTTGTTACTCTCCTAGGCTACCCATGAGCACAGGACCTTCTCCCCTTAGTTCACTCTGAAATCCTTCAACATATCCTTCAGAAGGGAGACGTGCAAGATTGCATAAAAGCCAAGAAAAGGGAACACACACAAGGGAATTGTATCTAATGCAGGAGAGTCCAATTTACTGCAGCACCAAAGGAGAAGGCTCACTGACCACCTTCACACAACCAATCTGAGGAAGACTAGTCATCTCCTCCTCTGCTCACCTCTCTTAGCTACTGATGGAATAGCTCTTCTTGCTTAAGCAGCTCTTCTTGAAAAGAATTTTTCTGTTCCTGGGCTCTTTCCTTGCAACATCTCTAAAGCAGAAGCTCAAGAATTACTGCTTATTTAATTCAGTATCTTTCTGGTAAAACCCTGTGATTAGTTCCACAGTTTGTGGGGTTTTTTTGGGGGGGTGTGTTTTTTTTCTGTCCCTTCAGAATGGTCTACACTAAATGATACAAATAATGTTAGATAAAAACTTTAAAGTTATTATGGCACACTTCAAAGTGAAGAAGTCAGGTTAAGTATCAATCAAACTTTAACTCAGCTTCCTTATGTGTAAGGATTTATTTAATGTTGCTTACCTATGTAGTATGATCCCATACTACTTTTTCCCCCACAATCAGTTCTTCATCCAAAGCACAAAATGGATGGTATTCAGTTATTCAGCATATATTCACTATTTAGTTTTCTTCCTCTCACCTCCAAATATGGCCTGTGTCTTATGTGCAAATTCAGATCCTGCTATAAAGACAAAATTGTTCACTTCTTCATGAACTTTTTTCCCCAGCCCTCACGTGCCGTTTATAAATGCATAAAGAATATTAATGATTGGTCTTCAGTCACACAACGAGTGTAGGCAAAAGAATACTATCAGATTGCATAAAGGCAATGATTTGCTAGCCCTAGGTCTAAACTACATGCTAATTTAGTGCTGTACACTACTGAACAACCATAACAGAACACAGTGTGTTGCACTACACATGCAATAATAAAATACCCTTTCACTAGAAAATAAGTTTTTCCCTTCATTGGCAATTCATTAAGTACAATTACAGATTAATTTTGAAGTAAAAGCCCCTAAGACTTAACTTGCCTTGAAAGGCCAATTTAAAAAAAGCAATACTTATTTGTACACCAAAAATATATATGTAAAAAAACACAGAGTAGGAAATGAAACTATGTTTAAAATGCTGTAGATTGAGTAAAAAGATGGGGGAAACCGAGTCTTTCTACCATACATCAGGTGGTGATAATAAAGACTCTTTGCAGGAATTACAGCTCCCTCCTTCCTTCCTTTACTATAATGGACAAAAATTGTTTGACTTCGCCCTGTCCCCCCAAGAAGCTCAAGAAAATCTATTAAACATTTATTAAGGAAAAAGAAAATTTAATGCGTATATATCAAATGAAGAGTTGCTTTCAAGATAAGGAAGGTGACCATTTTTTCTTTCATCACGGCTAAATTAAATAAGTATGTCACACTTTGTATTGCTCTAGAAGGAATCATGGCTATTAGAACAACTGGCCATCAGCAGACTATAGTGACTACAGCAATGCACCAACACTCAAATTTTAATATCCCTAGTTCTGCTTTAACAGGCTGTGACATCTTAGGCAAAGAACTTAATTTCTTTCTCCCTCCTCTTAAAATATCTTACAGTTATTCTGAGCATATGCAGGTCATGACAGAGACCATTTCTCACTGTATAGAAATGCACAATTAGTACAGTTCGATGTTCATCTTAACTTAGGCGAAAGTATGTGATACGCTACCGTTATGATATACAGTATAATAAAAAGAGAACGAGGACTTAGATGTTTTCTAAGCCTGTCATGACTTCTAACATAAATTCTGCTTTTAACTCAGCAAAATTTATTTTGATGAGCTCTAACATGTAAAAGTGAAATGAGAGAGAAGTTCATGCAGCACAATTCTATACACAAAAACCAAACAGATTATTGAAGATGAAGGAAAAAATATGAATCATAAACCACAATGCAGCACCACTTGAAAAGCAAAAAATGTAACTCTTAAAACATAAACCAGGTAATTTTCCTAAGAATGCTTGAAAAATGCTTGGAATATTTCTGCAGGGAACACCTCTGCAAACAGACACTCTTAATAAATGGCTCTCCTTTAAATTATCTACAGAATTATTTTGCTTTCCCATTTTCTCTTGCTTTCTGCCTATTCTTAATAAATATGCAATCCTGCATGTGTCAAGCACACTTCTTTAAAATCCACAGCCACCTAAAACCAGCTATGTATCTGGTTTTAGAAAGAAAGATGTATGCACAACAGAATCTTAAAAAAGCTGGTTGCAGCAATGATGGATTTAAGTTATTAACCGATCAAAAAAAGATGGATGGTGGTCTGCTTTTCTTAATCTACATCATCATCTAGATCTATTTAAAGATATGTGGTACACTAACAAACTTAGTTAAGGTTTCGATAAAATCAGTAGAATAATCTGCCCTGTTACATTGAGACTGTATCGATCAATAAAATCACTTGTACTAGGAAAGTACTGTTAAGTACTGACAATCCCAGCCATTAATATTATTTAACACTCTGCTCACAATCTTTAATGAGGACAAAGAACATTTTGTCTTTTTATACTTATCATACCATTGCTTTTAGAGCTCCTTACAGGTACAGTTCAACCTTGATTACTGCAGACTAAATGGAGTTAGAGAATGAAGACACTGAATAATTTTGGATAATGGAGAGAATTTTCAATGTGATTAATAGATGTGGGTGATTCGACAGACTTTCCAGAAAACATCAGTTAAATCTTATTTCACTGTATCCAATGTTTGCTTGCAACTTTCTAAGGCTAGACTCATTCCCAATGTATTCACCTGCATTTAAAACAAAACTGGTTTCCAGAAACAGCAATCAGGAAGATAAGCATCTGTTCTGGACTTGATGGGAATTTTTTTTTTCCTGCAAATAAGCCAATTTGGTCTTAAATTAGTTAGAAATAGATCCCAACAGCGAATGTGTACTTTGGACAAAGGGAAGGACTGCCTCTGCAGAAATCTTTCTGGTGGTTAATGAATGACAGAAGGAAGTCAAAGTGATTTCTATCCAGCTCCTGCTCTCAGATATGGGGAATGGTTAAACAGAAGCCTAGTGGGAAAAAACCCACAGGTCAGGCATGCACAGAATAAGGTGGAGAAGAACAAAAATAGGCCCACATTTTGCACAAAAGTTTTATAGCTTAAAATTTCTTCCTCTGAGTTCAGCTTTTAAATATACAGCCAATTACCTCCTATGTGTAAAGCATTTGGTCCTAAAAGGCATTAGCTTTTACAAGCTGCTTTGCACAGTGGCATCTGACCTGCATACATCTTCATAATATCAACATGATTCAACCCCATGTCTTCTGAGCCATATGATTCCATCTTTTTTCTTTTAAGAATAGTGTTCATGATACATACAGGGCTCAGTTAATGAAAACACATTAATGTTTAATCAAATCTAATAACAAGCTGAAGCACAAGTATGTGTTTAATTACTTTAAAGACTATATAAGAAAGGTTCAGACCAAAAGTCCATTTAGCACTGTATCCTGTCTCCAAAAATGGCTATAAATGGATGCCAAGGAAGAGTATAAATGAGCAAGAGTAACATATGAGACATTTTCCTTCAATACTCTAGCAGCCTCAATAGTTATTTCCAGCTTGAGGACCTTCTATGCTTGATATAAACTGCTCTTCCATGAACCTTTCCAGTCTTCCCTTGAACCAATTTAAAATTTTGCATTCACAACACCCTTTGGCAAAGACGCACAGGTATATAGGAATAACTAAATGCCTGACACACAGTGCATTTCTGAGACTATAAAGGAAGAACAATTGTAATGAATATTAACATTGACAGAGTGCATAAATGTGATGAATGTGAACTGCACAGAAAAAAAATCTGAATAGCTGAACTATCATTGAATAGTTCTAAGATCATTTTGCTGTTACATTTCCAGAATTAAATAGTAACCAACTTGATTTATTTTTATTGGGCAAAAGCAAACGAATGTCTAATAAAAGTGCACATATCACACATCTCATAAAAATGCACATATCATATGCAGAGATCTCAATATTTCTAAACAGCTCCAACAGCACTGGTTCAAAAACGTCTACCTCTACAGACATTACATTTTTTTTCTTCTTTAATATTGATAATGGAACGTCAGAACTGTTCCATTTGGAAAGCACTTACAGATTGCTTCTGATCCCAGAGAACTACATCAGCTTCAACCAACCCACAAACCAAGATCTCCCTGTCTTTATATGAAATCCTAGCTTTCGTTCTGCCTAGCAGACCTCAGGCTGACTTTTATATACTACCATGGGACACTTTTTCCTCCAATTCACAAAGAGAAAAGAAAACAGTGAAAAATCCTGTGCATCACCAAGGATTTGTTTTCCCCACTTTCTGATCTTACTCCAGCCAAGACAGCTGTGAAGCAGTATTTCAGCTACAGTTACAGGGGAGTGTTTGGCTATGGAAAGGCAAAGCTCTAGCCAACGCACAATGTGGAGTACTTGCAGACTGGCATCAGGAGTCTAGATGGCTTTTCTCAGAGCAGAGCCTTCTCCAGTCTTTTTGAGGATGGACAAGGTTATAAATGACTTGAGTTCACATTCCTCCTTGTTAGAATAGCAAGAGGCCAACAGAAATTGAATCAGTTAAGCAGTGGAGAACTAATGAAACCTCCCACTGGGTGATGGAAAACTCCTTTTCTTCACAATTAGATAAAAAAGCCTGAGAAATCAAATTATTTCACTCCCCAGAATGATAGCGAAAAGGGGCAATGACTGACAAAGAAAGCAGAAGATTCTTATCCTCAGTTGCAATATGAAACACTGTATTAGCTCTGAAATGCTCTGCAACAGTGTTATCAAATCAACAAAAAGATCCTCTCAGTATTTTAATTTTTTAAATTGAATCTAAAACTTCTGTGAAGCAACAGCACACAACTAGACCAACTTAAAAGAAGACAGTTCAAAAGCTTCAGAACACAATTTGGATTGATGACTAAAATCAGAAGGTTTTTTTCTGGGGCTAGGGAAGTTTATTTAATCCTTCTATCCAGATTTATTGATTTGCTCATACCCATTATCCAGTCAGAAAAGGCTATTAATTTATTTATTTAAACTTTACCACAAGGAAATTACTATCAACAGTTATTGAAGTAGTTAAAGAAAATTGTCATGGCCCATGAAGAAATGACACGTTGAGCCAAATCTTCTGTAAGATAGTTTTTCTTCTGCAGTCACTAACTGCAGAAGTAGCTCATTTGTCTTCATTGGTTTGCAGTTGCTGTTGAACTGTTCCCCAAAAAAGAGTTAAAAAATGCAATATAATAATGGGAGATTTTCTCCTTTATACTTCTGATTAACTTATTCATAAAGCAACTACATATTATTCATCACCCCATCCACTGTTTTCCTAACTCCACCCTGCTGGAAATTAAGACAGCTAAGGAGTATAGGATTGGATTCTACTTTCTTAAGAACAAAATCCTAACAGATATGGTTTTATTTATCTTTTTCAGGAAGGATTGGTAGTTAAAATATTTTTAAAGAGAACTGCATTTTGAAGAATACTGAAATATAGGTCAAAGTGCTTCTCAGATCTCCAGATTACTTCCTTAAATGGAAAACAAATCTCTCGTCCAGTTTCATAAACTCCATAATTTATTTTGAAGATTTGGATTCCTGAAACTTTTGGAATGTTCAAGTTCATCAAGTCTTCAAGTCTCACAGCCAAGCAGCACTTTAACCAATCTTATCTCCAGGAATCAGGACTGTTCTTTTTGTAAAAAGTTCAAGAAAAAATAAAAGGCAAATATGTTTTCTTGACCTCAGCCAAGAGAGAAATATTAGCTCTACATATTAACTCTGGTTAGAGATATACATACATATAGACCCTACATACATACAGAGCAGCTCAGAAGGTTTACAGCCCTCTGTTTTTCATTAGAGTCTTGCCAGTCAGAAGAATTTCTTCAGGTCACCCAGACCACAAGAAAAGAGTTAGTATCCTGAAGCTCATAAAAAATATAGGCCTCCTCCAAAATCTCTCTCCATAACCAAATCATGTAAGTGAAGACTAGCAGCAGCTACACAGACTCATGCTGAGGTGTGGGTGCCATTTCACAGTGAATTCTGTTAAGGATGCCCGTTATCTTGTTGGACTGATGATATCAGCAAATGATGAGATTTCTTCTGCCCAAGGGGGTTAAAAAATATCTATTCCATTGAACTTTAAAAGGCAGACCTGTCAAAGGGCAAGTCCCTGGGGCAGAGAGACTGGATGGCAATAACATCCAGTGTCAGCTTGCTGGGACAAGGATATGACCTAACTCCAAATCAGTAGAGAGCAGGTGGCTAGATCAAATTCTTCCCCATTACCAATTCACTGGAAATAAGCTCCATAAAAACTGCTCCTCCAAAAGTACATCATATAAAATCTATTTGTAACAAATACTGATCAGATTGACAACACAGCTGCAGCCACTTCGATAACCAATTAGATAATGTCCCTCAGTGCTGCCCTTAGGAATCCCAGCAATATTTTCAATGTCCAAAATAAAACCCCAACTACCTGTTCAGTTGGTCCATCCACAAGATGACTTACTGAACTCATACACAATAATAATTGTGCAAGAGGGAGTATTTCAAGTGATCTATAACTCCTTTAAATACACTTCCAAAGCGGACTATATTTCTGTATTGCTTCGTGATAAACAGTCAGTCCAAGATTATACAATGGATTTAAAAAAACAACCAACCACCACTGAGAAGCTACAACGCTGATTAACAGTCTGCCCTATCATCTTCCACATGTACCTTCACCTTCTGGTACTCTCAAACAAACATATTTCTCCAGGCTCACAAACATACTATCAGGAGTCACAGACTTTCAGTGCATGTCCACTTGGCAGCCCTTCTCAAAATTAGAAGCCCCCTACACAACCAGCTGCCTCAAATCTGTATCTTCTAGCTTTTCTCAACACCAAACTCTTCAGGAATCATATAAAGAGAAGACATTTCGTAGCCATAAACGAATCATAGCAAATTCAAAAATCTTGCTGCAATCTAATACTACTATCATAGAGATTTTGTCAGCAGTAGTGTAATCCAGTGATTTATTTTACAAATTTTAAATCAAAACCACCTGGATTCTCATCTCTGCTGTATTACAAGCTACAAGCTCAGATATACAAATCAGTAACTATTAAGTCAGAATTTATATTACACACTAATTGATTTATAGTACCTCTTAGCTGATAGCCACCACAAGGTAATTAAAGCTGGTTTAGTCATCTTCCACTGTCAGTAACAGGCATTTTCTTATTTAGCAAAGACTAAACCAGCTCAACTTAAGTCCTGTGTGCTGGAGGTTAAGATCATGCAGAAAGACAGTTACCACAGATCAGCAGAGGAGCAACAGCTTATTGCTTCATACTAATCTGCTTGAATGTTTGGGGCCACACTCTGACATTCACTCATCTTTGCATCTGTTTCCTCATTAATAAATAAAACATAATCCTTCTTTCCTCTCGTCAGTCAGTTGATTGTTCTCAGTATTCACAAGGGCTCTGTGTTATTATACATGCAGTTGAATTACTACACATACTAGTGCTTACTAGTCAATTGTTCCACAGTATGAAAAACGCAAGCTGTAAATTCTGGTCGAACTTGTAAAATATGAAAGTCACTTAAAAATAATATAGATAAATCATTCTTTCACAATTCCATGAAAATTGGTCTATTATAACAAGAAAAAATCCCCACTCAACCTTTCAAAAACAAGAGAAAAATAAAGCTATCTGATGAATATTAGCTGACAGTGGATATTGATAAATTTAAGAAAAAGACTATCTGTATCTCACAATTTAATAAGATTTGATTTATTCATAATTTTGCTATTCTTCAGAAAGATGTAATGCAATGTTTCTGAGCTCCTGTCCATCCACTCCAAGAAACAACCAACCTGTGCTGAAAGGATTTAAGGAGGCAGTTTCACCATGAAAAGGTCACAAAGAAGTAACAAGGTACTGGCAACTGCAGCACTTTCCAGCTCAGACAGGGGAATTTCTTGCTTTCTTTATTACTTGATACAGACTGATTCTAGTATTCTAATTTCATATCATTAGTTTTATCTGCATTTAACTATAGAAGACTACTTAATTGAAAATATATTAAGAACCCGATATGATTAGACCATGTCAGATGCAGGTCTGTATTTGACTGCTATCTGTATGGCATGTTACTTCTTGCCTGTACAGGTTTTCAAGGTGCAAAGTCCAATAATGAGAAATTAATATGTATTGCATAAAACAAATTATTTGAATGTAACACCTGTCTAAATGCTCAATCTCTGCATGAGATTCTGGCTGGTTTTGAAAAAACAGTTAACGACTACCATGACTCCATAATAGTTTACCAGCTGCACAAATGGCTGGCTACTAGTACCACCACTGACTAGTGATGGTAGTAGCCGAACTGCTCTTCCAGATTGACTCTCATTAGTATCACCTGAAAATATGTTTGCAATATTTTATATACATGCTGTTAAATTAAAAACTGATCATGTCTTCTGAAATTGTAGCACATTCCTACACTGTGTCTTGGAAAATGCCTGGCACTATTAAAAACCTTCTGATAACTGAAGTGCCTTAATATGAACTTTTAATTGTCTAAAATCAGGCTCTCATTATTTGAAAAGTTAAAATTTCACTGATGATTAGTTCTGCTTTCTGTTAGCAGAAACAAAAATTAATGACTTTGACAAGAATATTAATGACTTTTGCTCTTGTTTTAATTCAGTATGCACGTCAGTATAGATGCAACTTAGACGCTTGTCATGTTTTAATCAGATGGTGTTCAGCACTCCCTTCCAACCTAAACCATTGCATGTTCCTATGATAGCCAATGGTGATCGAAGAGGTGAAAAGTTAATTAAATGTACGAGGCTGTTACAAGAACAAGAGTTGACTAACTTTTCCAGTAGGGGGAGATGTTCTTTTAAAGTTTATCAGCAATTAAAAAGTGCTAACCAATTTACCCCTGTATCTTTTTAACAAAACCAACCTCATAAAAGAAATTGGTACATGTGCCTTAGTAGTGATATCCTCCAAAAGACAGTTGTATGAAAATCAGAAAAAAATAAAAAATTCACAGCAAATGGCTGTAGGAGAAAAACATATTGATGATGGAGCAAGCTGTACTGACCGCCATCAAAACCAAAGAGGCCCTATTCCTTTTCAAAACCAAAGTCTCTTCAACAGCAATATTTTTTCACCCACACAATAAATGTAATTTTTAGATGACAAAGATGCTATAAATATCACAGAGCAAGAAGGAAAAAAGGATTAGTTTTTTTAATTTAACAACATCAACTAAATATTTAAAAATAAAAAATAAACTATGTTGCCTGAAACGCTCCTTATGGCTCACAACAAAATCCAAGCTGTGTTTTCCTCCTCATTTCCAAATTTCTTTTAAAAAGTTTAATGTCAGAAGTAATACTGTCCTGTGTCACACTATAATTCTGTTCTCCTCCTTAAGCAGTTTTCTTTTACAAATCTTCCTGAGAATCAGGGAGGTTCCTGAGCTGTGCAGGTTACCATCTTTTTTCTATGAATGCAGCTCACTGTCTATTACTTTGCAGTTCATCATTCTTTCAGTTGTGCCACTGCAACTGTGGATGATGACATAAATCAGAGCTCTGAAATTTTTACTACTTTTACTACTGTGATCTGAGTAAAAATAGAATACTCTCACTCTTGTGTTTCTCTCAAAACAATTATTTTTTGACTCAGATAATTTCTATGATCCCCTTCCATAAAACAGCACTTGCTGTTCAGTACAGCTGAAGGTGCAGTGAACTGGGAACATGTCTAGAGGAACACCTTAATCTGGCTTTGTCACCAGAGAAACAGCTGTGAAACTACACCACAGGGCATTTTTAAAGCAATCATGGTGAGAGTAGAAATCCCATTTATTAAAAAAGCCTTGGATTTATCACCGGTATATTTAGATGTCTACATGTCTGAGTCATTCCTGAAGACGCCTTTTACAGCCTGTAGCAAAATCAGAACCCAAATAGGTAGGATCTGGGACTTCAAATGCAAGTTTCCAAACCAACTGAGATGAATATGGGATGACAGGTGCATATTTCAACTAGATGAACAATTCAGATACAGGCATGTACAGTAGAGGTATATGAATTTGATGAGCTGATTCTTCCCTAGCCTGTCTAAATAGATGTTAATTAAATAAAGCCTCCTTGGATCTCTTCTGCAATACTTCTGATTGGTACAGGCACAACAACTGTGGAAAGAATAACATTATTTGCCCCATTTTAGGCACAGGGAAATGAGGTACTAGTATGTTCGCCAAAGTCAGTCAGCACCTTTTGCCAGAATCAAGAAAAAATGCAGAACAGTCTGGATTTCTAGCTGCTAGTCTTGCTAAGTGAACAGAAATCATCACCGCTGGTAAGTATCCAGCTCATTTCCCACCTCTAAAATTGCCTATCAGTAAAACACCTCACTTTCATACCTTCAAATGCTTTGGATACCACCACTCGGAAAATGGATGCCGCTTTTACTTTCACAGTGCTAAGAGAGGCTCACCTGCAAGTACAACTCCAAGCCTTGCCGTCGCTGCTCCAGGACCTTGGGGACCCAGTTTCTCACATGCTTTGAAGGGATCTCTGGAGTTCTTATGAACTTCTTGAGCTGCAAATGAAAAGAAATGCAGACAGAAACAAAGTATAATAGCATCCTTTTAAAGTAAACATGTTTATGTTAGAGATGAGGCAGTACAGGTAAAATAACCACGTATAAAGGACAACACCACGGCAATGAAGTTACTCACCATCAGCTCACGGAAGTAACAGCAGACTTCATACCTATAGGCTGCAGTTAAAAATCTCCACGTCTAGCTGCCCTGGACAGTGAAGACCCTACTAACAATTTGTTGTGACTAACAGCCTTGAAACAAAACAGCAACAACTACATGAGAATACTTGAAATGAGCTCCCCGTTAGTCAACCTGGGATGATACCACACAATGTCACCACAATGTACCCAGATACTACCTTGCTAAGTGCGGTGGCAAAACACCGTGATGATTTCTAACTCTAGATTTAGGCAACTATGAACAGGTGGGAGAAATACAGGAAGGAGAGCTAACCATTTCTCTGGAGAGTTGGCAATCAAGACAGCAAAATATCCATGCTCTCAAACCGCACCAAGATATTGACAGTTGTGTTTAATATCTTATACAGAGAAATAGCAAGATCGCCACTGAATGTATTTCCAAGACAGCTCCATAACTATTCCTCTAAAGATTCCCACGGGAAAGCTTTTATAAATATATACAGAAATGTGTATACGCATACACGACAGCATATACATAGACACAAGAACACAATCAGACAACACTAAGAATCCTCTTGCTGGAGCAACATTTTTTTCCAAAACCAAAAAAATATTACTGTTTTCCTCAAAACTACAGAGCAAAAATAATAACTGGAATAGACTCCATTGCAATTTAATAGAAGGTGACATTAGACATTCCTTCTGTTGGATATTGCCTCTGAGTAAATCCGAGGCAAGGAATGCAAGAAAAGAAACTCAAAATTGACTTTGACATGCATACCCATGGGAGACTGAGAATTTACATTTCATCTTTGAGCTTGCTGAGATGTCACTATAGGAAAAAGCAGTGCCAACATATCAACGTCTCTACAATCACAAGTAACGAAGCTGCAGCAAGGACACCTCAATTGCTCTGGAAACATTTTGCAACTTCCTTAATAGTGCTAAATTACAATTAAACGTGAAGTGAAAAAAACAACCCAGCAAAACAAAACCCCAAACCCATCTACTTTTACTGACTGATCTTAAAGCTAGAATATGAAACCCCATTTTTTCCTCTAAATTGGTCAAGAATGTTGAAGAAGCTATGGTCACAGCTGTTGTGAACTATGACAGCACCTGCAGATGAGTAACAAATGAGGAAAATGCTCCAGATGAGGGGAGACAAATCTGAAACAATACAAGCATCCACAAGGCCTAGCTGCTTACAAGATAAATACTCTGTGGCTGGTACCTCAGCTGATGAGTAGCAATCCTTTTGTGTTCTGTGGCCCTGTTATACAAAGCATCCAAAACCCAATTGTTTAAACGTGCAAGCATAGGTGCTGTGTGTAGGTATAAAGCACATGCTATACAAATATACAAAGAATAAAGGATAAATCCACTTTCTTATGCTTACAATAATCCAATAATATATTGCAACAAATAATTATTACAATGCCAAAGAATATTAAGCAAATCTATGTATGTGTTAGCTATATTGCTTCAGACCTGTCCCTATACAAGAAATATTTATCTGAGGACAATTATTGTCTGTAATACCTTCCTGTCCATAACACTGACCTAACGCCTATTTGACATACTGTACTCTCTGTTTCCTGCAAGTCTAAAAGATGGCTCAAATTATCAAGTAAAAAATTATCTGTTCAAGTGTCATGTCAGTATGATTTAGAGTGTACACTAATTATTCTAAAATTATAAATAGCTTGCAAACAAGATGTATAGAACTTAAGGTTTTTGCAGATTTTACTGCAGTAGTTGTAATGCTGTCACCTTCTAGCATTCTGGTGCTTAAAAAGAACTACCAATATTTAAAAATGTAAAGGAAAAAAAGTATAAAAAGGAATTAGGGAATAAATATGAATAAATGGTTGTACTATGTTATACACATTGGATGAATTTAATTCTTTCTCAAAAACTCTCCATATGAGAATAATAAAACTTTTGTTCAGATTTAAATACCATACTGTAATGTGAATGGTGCATAGCCTGAAAGGTCTAGTTTGTCACTCATAAGCAGGGCAAAGTATAATGGCCTATGCAAACTATTTCAAAAAAGCCAACAGCAGTGGATGGTTTCTCTCAAGGGAATAATTTGTACTTCTGGTGTAGCATGACAGTCTTGAAAAGATTGTAAACCTTTTCCACTGCAGCCAGATTGCACAGGAGGTGGGGCTTTACTTTTTTACACCACTGGAATGTAAGAAAGGTTGAACCCAGGAAGGAGACAAATCCAGCCATGTTCCTGGAAATGGCTTTGTTTAAAAAAAAGAAAAAAAAAATCAAAATTAATCAAAACCTTGATTGGCATTCTGATGAATGAATAATGTCCTATATGGCAATGGAGTCGTCATTCCTCCATACAATGCCAGTAGAGCATGTCGTTCTCTGGTGAAAGGCACAATCTCCCTTTCAGCCTCTATTCCCATTTTCTACTATGGTTGTTCTCTACAGAAGCTTTGTTTCTCCTGCTCACTACAGACAACTCCAGCACTAAGGGCACCTTGAATATGCATTAAGTCTAAAGATACTTTTCCAATTGCCATGTACTCACAGCAGTTTAGAGTGAAACTTACATTTTAAATTAAAGGGGAAGAGAGGAACAAAAAAATAAATACCCTATTGGCATGCTGAAAGCAAACTGGTATCTGGACCTGAGTATAAATATTGTCACGGGATGTGAACAAATTGTTCACAAAGAACAATCCAGATACAAGTTCGAAATATTCTTCACTAAAAACTGTTCAAATACACATCCTACTTTTTTAAGGGCATTGAGATTTTCTGCTCTAACACAAAACAGAGAGGAGAATAAAGGGTGAAACTTCATACTGTATTACCAGAGAATGCTTTCTTCAGGATTTCTGTAACACTGAAAGGTTCAGAGCACGATCTGTTCAACCACGTTTAGTGAAATTTTACTACAACTTCAAAAAATAAGACTTAAGAAAAGAAGTATATTGTTGCCAAAATATGCTGGGTGCTTTGCATCTGTACAGGGAACAAATAAGAAAAAGTCACTGTCGAGTTTGCAGAATAATATAAACAGACAGCAAGCAGACAAGGAGTAAGATGAAACAAGTTGAACAGTGGTGCAAAGTGTCTGGTTAGAATACCTGTTTTTCAGGTTTGTTTATTTTGCTGCTATTTCTGGAGAAAGAGTAAGGGACCATCGTTTATGTTTTTTTGGGTGTTCCAAGGAGAAATCCCTGCAATGGGAGTTACTGCAGAGGAAGCAGTGTACAAGGAGACAAATCTGAGAGCGAGACTGTAGTAATTTGTGACTTCTGTGTGGAGTAGCTGTGCAACTCCAGAAATTACAGTGAAATTAGACAACAACAAAGGGAAGAAGGAAAAGCAGAGGCATTCAATGCTTTTTTTTGCCTCAGTCTTTAATAATATTGATAGACCTTGGGCTGCCCAGTTGCCTGAGTCGGCGGACCACGAGTGTGGGAACAGTGACTTCCCATTCATGGACACTGAAATTGTAAGGGACCAGCTGTATCAGCTGAATGTTCACAAGTCCATGGAGCCTGATGGGATTCATCCCAGGGTACTGAAGGAGCTAGCGGATGTTACAGCAGGACCCCGCTCTATCATCTACCAAGGTCTTGGGAGTCTGGGGAGGCCCCTGCTGACTGGAAGCTAGCCAGTGTTAGTCCAGTTTATAAGAAGGGCATGAGGGATGACACAGGAAACTGCAGACCTGGTAGTCTAACCCCAGTACTTGGAAAAATTATGGAGAAGATCACAATGGATACTACTGAAAGGTATTTAAAGAACATCAGGCACAGTCAACATGTGTTCACAAAGGGGGAAGTCCTGTATAACTGATTTGATATTCTTCTACAATAAGGTCACCCACCCAGAGGATGAAGGGCAAGTGGTGGATGTAGTTTTTCTGGATTTTAGTAAGGCTTTTGATGCTGTCCCTCACAGCATCCTTCTGGACAAGCTGTCTATGTGTGGGATGAGCAGGAACACACTGTGCTGGGTGAAGAACGGGCTGGAGGGCAGAGCTCAAAGGGTTGTCATGAGTGGGGCTACATCTGGCTGGTGACTGGTCACCAGCAGTGCTCCTCAGGGCTCAATTCTAGGGCCAGTTCTGTTCAATACATTTGTCAATGACCTGGATGCAGCAGTTGAATGCACCATTAGCAAGTTTGCTGATGATAACAAACTGGGAGGTGATGTTGACCCTCCTGAGGGACAAGAGGCCTTGCAGAGGGATCTAGATAGATTGGAGCATTGGACAATCATCATTGGCATGAAATTTAACAAGAACAAATGCCAGATTCTGCACCTGGGATGGAGTAATGCCAGGCACAAGTACAACTTGGGAAAGGAGTGGCTGTGGAGCAGTGCTGCAGAAAGGGATCTGGGGTGCTGGTTGACAGCAGGCTCAATATGAGTCAGCAGCGTGCCCTGGCAGCCAAGAGGGCAAACCGCATCCTGGGGAGTATCAAACACAGGATAACCAGCTGGGCAAAAGAGGTGATTATCCCACTGTATTCAGTGATGGTGCAGCCTCACCTTGAATATTGTGTGCAGTTCTGGGCCCCACAATTTAAGAAGGACGTGAAGGTCCTTGAATGTGTCCAGAGGAGGGCAACAAAGCTGGTGAAAGGGCTGGAAGGCATGTCCTGTGAGGAGTGGCTGAGGACTTTGGGTTTGTCTAGTTTGGAGAAAAGGAGGCTGAGGGGTGACCCCATTGCTCTCTACAGCTTCCCAAGGAGGGGAAGTGGAGAGGGAGGTGCTGACCTCTTCTCCCTGGGATCCAGTGACAGGACGCCTGGGAATGGCTCAAAGCTGCACCAGGGGAGGTTCAGACCGGACATTAGGAAGCATTTCCTTACTGAGGGGGTAGTCAAACACTGGAAGAGGCTTCCTAGAGAGGTAGTCAATGCCCCAAGCCTGTCAGTGTTTAAGAGGCATTTGGACAATGCCCTCAATAACATGCTTTAACTTCTGGTCAGCCCTGAAGTGGTCAGGCAGTCGGACTAGATGATCGTTGTAGGTCCCTTCCAACTGAAATTATTCTATTCTATTCTATTCTATTCTATTCTATTCTATTCTATTCTATTCTATTCTATTCTATTCTATTCTATTTCTATTCTAACTACAGAAGACGGTTTACTAGGGTAGGGTATGTTTTAAGCATATAAATCCTGATTTTCCCCTCTTAATGTTTCCTGACTTATTTAGTTGTATAATCTCTACTCATCTGCTTTACTTTCAACTGCAGGATTATCCTCATATGTTAAATAAAGCACACATGTATTACAAGGCTTGGTGGTGGGTGAGTGAATTGTACTACTGATTCTGACACTGTTGCTTATGTGGCATCATATTAGATGTGAACACAAGGGGGGAAATATCTGAGACATATCTGAATTAACACAATAAACAAGGAAATGAGTATTAAAATGTGGCAGCTGATACCACAACTGGAGCAAGAAGCAAAAAGGCAAGAAATACTAGCACATCTTAATTATGGTGCAGTAAAGCAAAATAAATTCTTGTTCTTTGGACTTTGAGGGCCAACATGCAGATGGGTCAATAGTTGCCTTTTGTTGACCAGGGTTTGCTTATATCCATATAAAACTGGCAAAATCGATCCTCTCTGCCACCAGGCTAATGCTTCTTCCCTGAATGAGATGATTCCTGAGCTGCTTGGGGGTCACCAGCAAACATGCTGGTGTGGCTAAGCTCTTCTGACACTGCAATGGCAGGAGCTGTAAATGTTCGTGCTCCTCTGTGTTGTTTGCAGAGGAAGCTTTTCCACACTGAAGGCAAGCAGCACCAGTCAAAGCAGTTGAGTGTGCACAAGCTCCACTGCCACTGAGAGCTACAAACCAACAAATGTTCAGTTGACCCAGGTCCTAGGAACAGACTGAAGCTCTTCATTGCAGCCCTACCACTGGCAACTGGCTGCAATGCTTTTCCAGAATTCTTTTTCACAATACTTGGCCTCCATAAGGCAGAAAAAATGTAAAACTTGCCTTTCAGCTGCACAACTGTATAGCAGTGTCCAGTTCAGCTTGGAGAGAAGAAATCATACTTTTCCTTTAACAGTGATCAAAACAATTTAAAGAACACTTAGTGGATAACCAATCTTGAAAGTACAGAGTTTCGGTCTATATATTAGAAAGATGATTAGTAAACAAGCTTAGCAGATATTTTATATCACATTCGTTGTATGAAGCACAGCAGAGTGAGATGGTCTACTCCGTCTTTTTCATGTCTAGTTTCCTGGTGTATACAAGTTGTTTGCTCAGCTTTACATATAGCCGGTTAGCAACACAATTTATAGAACTAACAAATTATTTGTCTAATTGGATAAAAACCAAAAACATATTTATTTGCTACAGGAATGTGTCTTATTTTGTGATTTTACAAGAAAAAAACATACTACAGACAGCATTTTAGCAAGACAGCATGTAAACAATAATCAAAGAGAAAAGGAGAGTTAGTAACAACTGAGAAGTCATCATCCCATTCCACGAAATAGAGAAGAAACTGAGTTAGTTGGGAACTCATTTCCAGAGACATGAATCACAAGATGCATTTAAGATAAACCATGTATAGTAACAATTTCAAGAGAGAGGAAAACATCACAGCTAAGGCAAAACAAAGTTACATTTTACAAAGAAAGAGATCACTACCTTTTTATGAAGTGCATGGAATTCACTATACCTCTTCTCCACAAAATGTTTCCTTCCACTCATTAGCACCTCTATCTTAAAGACCTGAAAATTATAAATAATAAAAAGGAGATTAAGGTTACTTGCACAAACAGTTCTGTGCCATGGCTGTGACTGCACATTTTACCACGGTCATTCCAGTAGGTGGTCCCAAAAAACCCGTGATGACTCATGAGGCACAGAAGTACAGCGATTAATGGGAAATATGGCTGAATCTTTTGTTAACAAGTTTGCTCAACAAACATACAAAAAGACAAGTTAAGCTTGGACTGTATAGTGTACATTAAAAACTAAGCATTAAAATATTCCCTTTTAGAAACATTTAATACATTTTGAAGTCGTTTAAAAAATATTAAAAAAAAGGATGGTAAGAACAAACAAAAAAGAGAGAAAAGAAGTAAAGATTCATTCTTTTTTCCTCTTACAATACAGCATACTAACACACTCATACATGTTCAGTAAGAACTGGATAACAGATGCAGTATGTTATGCATGGAAAAGAAGAAATAAATGCAAACACTATATTGTGGGTTAATTTCCTCCTAACCTACAAATTCATCTGTAGTCTCAATTGAGCTTGTGCTACTATCTACACCCTAGGAAAAAAAAAAACAACAAACATGGCAAATGCTTATTTTCTTTGTATGATACATATGACAGCTTTTGTTGCTGCCTCTGGAAGGTTGAAAGGCCAGGAGAAGCAGCTCTCTGGATCCACTAATTAGCAGTCACTAACATGACATTTTCTTGATTCTCAGGTCACTGGGTCAGTTCTGAGGGCAAGTGATGAGAAATATTTTGAAGTACTCAAGAAAACACAGTCTATTAAATGAAGACAAAATCAGCAGAAAAGAAATACAGAAAAGGTGCCTGGTCTATCTAGGAGTGCTTTGTTTTCTGTTTTGCTCAGAAAATGCTGGAAATAATTATTTCCAGGACAATGAGAGATGACGTTCAGGACAGATGATTACATCAAGACCCAAGACTCAGGCCAAATAAAAAGTTCTTTGTAATAAATTTACAAACAGTGTTTATGCCTGAATGCAGAAAAAAGGGGTTTCTGTCACAACATGCCCAGCTAGCATTGATCAGAGCAAACACACAGAAACCAGGCTGAATAAACACTTTCTATTGTCCACTAGAACCTGCCTTTCAAACAGGTCAAAATGCTATGGTTTTCATCGGCTAGCCAAACCACATTAGAAACAGACAGCATTTTATTTAATCCAGACTGAAATGCATCTACCTTTGTTTGAATGCAGTATGGATGGGACTGCAGTATTTCACACCAATGTTTACATTACCAAAATTAGTTCAGATCATTGTAACAACTTATGCTACATTCTACCTCTTTGAAAAGGACTATTTCTGTGTCCCACTCATGGCGAGCAGATGACCTTATTTGGGTGCATTGATTTTTTTTTTCCCCTCCTATCTATTTAGACTATTTTGGCTATTGGCTATTGAACAATTTTCCTCTATACATGAAAAAACTCCAAGGCACCCATAGGAATATGTTGCAAGTTCAGAGTTGTAAAGAGAATCACATGCAAAGAAAAATCAATGTAGGCTTTTTTCTTTAGTTGAGACTCAACATCCTAATTATATGAGAGGAAAACATTATTTACATATTATATTCTACACACTGTATGAAGAAATAGTTCTGCAAGGAACAAAACACTCTGGATTGCACAGGAAAGCCACTACAAGTTTCAAGGATAACTTGGTGGGAAGAATGGATAACAGAATATGAAACTAGTTAAGTTAGAAGTGAACATAAGTCACTAGTTAAGGTGTTGCAACAGTTTTGAATTAACTCAATATTAAATCTCCAGGAATTAAGAGCAACTCATAATACCCTCTTACACCTCAGTCAGCTAACAGCCACTGCACCACTGTTAGTTCAGCACTTCTGTTGGCTACAAGGTTTGCCAAACAATTCGGAGAAGTCTAAGGGGCTCCTGCCTCAGCTATAAGCACTCCCTTGACAGGTAACTTTCTTGTGAATCATGGCTTGGCTTGTGCAGTCCCATTTTGGTTTTAGTCATATATGTGCCACTTCAGAGAAATGTCTTTCCTTCTGAAGTCTATAAACCTGTCATTTCACAAAGGAAAATAGTTGGAATATGGGGAAGAAAGGAAATATAAATCCCTCTGTGGACCTTCTTTTCAAAGCATCTATCTATTTTGTTCTGTGTTTCATCACTGGTTAAGGAATTACAGAAATGGCTTCAGAACACTAAAAAGTATACAGCATTTATTCATCCTCCTTTTTAACGTTAGCGAAGTTTTAATTACTGTTTCATAATTTTTGCTAACAACATGACACTAAAGAATACATTTGCCAGTCCCTTTCGCAGAATATGTGAGAAGAGAGAACCACAGTTTCCCACACACAGTGATGTCATTTCCAAAACCACATATCTTCTAGCTTTACACCCTCAACTGGTTGTACTAGTATAGAGGCTTCGACTTTGCCTCCTACTGTCCACAGACCTTGGATCCAGCTTTAGCAGCCATCTAAAATTTGAAAAGCTGGACAACAGATCTGCTATGCTTGAAGTGAAAATTACTGTTTGAAAACAAAATGCTACAAATGGCATTTCTAATCTACTCCCTGTGGCACCTATATTCCAGAAATACAAAGCAACCTGTGATAAATAAATGGACAATCTGTAAATGCTTTAGTTTAATACAAATCTAAATACTAAATTGATTTACAAAGTAACTTATAAAGCAGAAATGCAAGTGAGTGAAATAACACATATTGTGCTTATGAACTTCATATTATTAAATGACTTTATTTAGACAGCATAAATTCCAAGTTTGCCTCATCACTGTTTACAGGATCACAATACACAAGAGCAAACTAAAAGCACAGCAGTGAGTTTCTGTGCCACTATTTCATATAACGACATGGCTTTGTGTGAAAGACAGAAAGATACATTAGCTTACGAGAGAGATAGGATCTCTTCATGGATTCAAAATAGCTATAGACAAATCTCACACAAATTTAACTGAGCAATTGCAGGCCCTGACAGAAAAACAATGTAAGGAAACTGGTGAACATAGATGAAAGTGCCAAAATAAAGACGGGGAAAAAATGCAACACTGCAAGGAAATTACTTTTCTTGTAAAAATGTTCATGTTCTATGAACAGATAACTCTGGAAAGACATATGACTTTGTATAAGTGACAGATAGTTAAATGAAAAATGCAACAATTAATCACTGAATAAGACAAGTAAAGTGTTTTTCCCATAGTCATTGAAATACCAGAAATTACACTGCACTGAAAGTTCATCCTGACTAGGACACAAGGAACCATAGATATGAAGACACCAATTAGAAAACTCTTTACAAGTACTCTGAAACTAGAAATGTGTCACCTTTCTTGGTTACTACCACAACAGTTATCAACAATGTTTGCACAAAGCCAGAAGATCATTATCCATTAAAAGCATTCTTCCAACAGAATTTAACCTGCACAAGTGATGTATGGGACAAACACCTTTGGATTGGATATCAGTATGAATAATGTTGATCTGCCTAGCAGAACTGCAGATCTGCCACTGCAATTCATAACCATCAAACCTGTGAAGGAAAGTCTTCTAGAAGAATTCCTAATGTTTTTGTTAATAAGACAGTAAAAATTTTCAGGTCCAACTACAAAAGAGATTTACATATGACTTTAAAAAAAAAACAACCCAAAATTTTTTTGTCCCTCTTCTTTGCCTCCACTTTGTTCCAGTGGTATGGATTATATTCAGATCTTGGAAACCATTTTCTTCATTTCTTATTGTTAGCAAGCCTCATTTTGCCATTTCCCTGAATTTATCCATTTCTGATTGTTAGCAAACCTCTAACTGAATGATCCTTTTTCACTGTTTTCAAGAAGAATACTTAACATTTCTCTTCTTGCTGCAGAAACTGGACAGTACTACGTAGTAACTAAATTGGATTATATACAGGCAAATAATTGGTACTATATCACTGTGAATTTCCAAGACAGAAAGCACAAATGGAAGAAAACAGGAACCAATAAGACATACAAGAACCACCCATTTCCTCCTGTAAACCCACCGGTGTTATAAGCGCACATCAAGAAATGTGTGGTAAATAACATTGATACTGCCCCCCTTCAGATCTTACCTATGTCAAATGCTTACACTGGATACAAAAAGACATATTTTATCTGATAATTTGATACGAAAATATACATCTCCAGTACCTTTGTCTCAAAACCCCCTGAATGATCAGTTTAACAAAAAACACAGACAAGAATGACAAACATGACCAGGAATAGGGAGGAAAACTACAGAGAAAAGTAACTTCTCAGCTTGGTTTTCTATTATGTAAGAAATACACAGATGGCACTTTTATATTAACTCATGGAAATTACATTAACCACAGAGTTCATAATTATGGTAAATGAATACTATCATGTTGTGTATATTTATACATGGAAAAATGAATTGCAAAGTATATAAACTTCTGAAAAATTACAGAGGAGAAAGAGATTTAGGGCAGCCTTGTTTAGAATGAGGAGATACAAAAACCAGAAGCGGAAAAAGAGAAGTTTACAAAAAACAGATACATTTGTCTAACATTCACCAGGAAAGAAAACCCCACAAAATTCTAGTACTGTGCTTCTCTGTCTCAAGACCAAGCTTACCAACACTAGTTCTATTTAATATATTACTTACAGAAATAAATACATCCCTTCAGATGATTCAGTATGCTTGACAGACTTTTGTCTGAGGAACAGCTAATGCATTCAAAGTGTCAGGAAACTCAACCTTAAACCTTTGTCATGGCCATATGGAAGGAATTCCAGAGCAAATGAAATGACAGCTATGGTCCACGAAACAGTAATAGGATTTCCACGTGTTCAGTGTTTCATTATTGTTCACACAATGGCACATTTTCTATCTCAGTTGTGCTATGACTAGAACAAGACCACGGCATATAGTAGAGATCAAAAGATGACTTTAAACCTATTCTCACGCACCTGATCCGGGGGAAAAAATTATTCCACAGAATTGGTAAGAGCACCTGTGTGGTGGCAGTAACCAGAGCTGCACATAGCAGCAATTCGGTATCTCAGGGGTGTAACAGCCTCATGGCAATGCTCCATGCTTCTGAATGCCCTCCACAGCAGAGGCGGAGACGAGGACAGTATTCAGAGCCAACTCAAACTTCAGAGCAGCCTCGATAAAACTGAATCTCGCTATCCCCCAAATGAAAACAAATTAACTTATTCTGACTTCATCCTCTGGAAGGGGGTGCAGCAAAACTCAGTTCTGTAGTGGGCACAGGGCAGCTTAAGGGTGCAGAGATAGGCTGACATGGGTCACAGAGGCATGAGGTGAGGGAAATCTCCCTTTTTCTCTCCTCTTCAACCACATTCCCCTCCCATTCCAGTTCCCCGCGTCTTGCACCCACTATTTACTTTGGGTTATCCCCACGATGTCCACTTGCCGAGACTTAAGACCTTCTGTGCCTTAGGTAGGTTGCTTATAGTCACATCTTTGCCTCTTCTCTGTAGCAACTGCTCTCCCCACTCTACCCAAGCAGCCCCTACACAAGCTCCTGCACCATCTTCCCATAAGGAAAGGGCCCCCTTCCTGCTGCAAAAGTGGGAAACAAGTTGGGGCACAGCAAAGAAAGAAACAGGTCAGCCCTGAAGAGCTCAGTTTGCTCCGCTTGGTTTCACTGGGGCCCTAAGAAGGGATGAAAGTGGCTGCAAGAGGCAGCAAAGGAAAAGAAGTGAAAGATTAGGTATTAGAAATGGAAAGCAATCAGAGTGTTGCGGGGGAGGACAAACAGCGACAGAGCTGAGAGTCATCCCTCCTTTCTCCAGCAGTCCTCACACGTGCCGAACCCTTCTTCCTGATGGCCACGCGAGCAGGCAGAAAGCAGGAGCTGCACACGGGCAGCTCAGCTAGCGCGGGCATTTGGAGCACCAGTCCTCCTCACAGGTAGGCAATGGGCCCACAGCTACCGCTGCTGACCCGGGCCACCGCTCATCCCGCCTGTCCTTCGACCTCCAGCGGTACAGCTCTGCTCAGCACAAGTGTTTTGCTTGCACGGAAGGGCCCCAAATCGATTATGTTATCCATTACAAGATGGGCTTATCTTACCTAAGTCAGCTCAAAAGTTGGGTTGGACCCACAAACAGCCCCTTTCCCCCAGCCCAAGCACTGTCATGTTTGTTATATGAAACCAGACTGTTCCACTTAGTCTCAATTACAATGTACAATATTAAGTTACAGCACAAGAGAAAAAGTACCTAGTTTTATTAACTATGGATATCAAGGCTTGACATTATGCAACTATGACATTGCTTTGTCCAGACTCTGTGAAGGAGAAAGACCATGTCAGAGAAGTGAAACATTCCCTGCAGGATTTCCAGCGAGTATTCCCAACAGCTCCAGTCTGTGTGAGGTAGTTACCTGAAGCCTCCTGGCCTGGAGAAGCAGCCTTACTGTTTTTATAATACAATAAATAGATTTTCTGCTGTGATATAAGCCCATTGAGAGGACAAGTATGTTGTTTCACTGACTCCTTCTGTTAAATCTCATGTTACTGCAATCTAACTTGGACCTTCATTACTAAAAAAAAAAGATGTGTACCTGAGAACAATCACAAGCACATGTTCTTATAAATGTGGCTCCTACTTCAAATGTCTCCTTACTAATTTTATGTAACCTTCAACAATTCATTTACTGAAAAAGCTGTCTCTTCACTAACACTTACCAGTGCTACTGGTACCAGTACCTACCTAAAGCAGACTACAGTCTCTTCAAGAACCATTCAGCATGCAGTTTTTCTTTCCCACCAGTATTACAAAATAATTAAGGGTATTCCCCCTCCTATGCTCTTTTGCAGTATGGGCCTCTTCCACTGATAAAATGGCACAGTGTTGATAGGAATTAGGCACAAAAGGCATGCATATGACTCAGTGGTATTCTTTCTGAAGATGGCCTTTGAGAATTGTATGTCGGATTTCCTAGGGTTTATAGGAAGAGTTAGTAAAACAATTTATACTGCAACACAGTCAGACAGTGTTGTAATTCCTACAACATGGGAAGCTCGAGGGAGGCTTCTACGGAGCTGTCACTGTTGAATGAGAGAGTAGCTGACATATAAGAGTAAGTAGTTTTCTGATTTTTTCAAACTCTCTTTAAACCAATCTTTTCCAAACACATGGTTCATAAAATCCCATAGGAACTTCTCTGTCATTTCCTGAAAAATAACTTACTTGGCTTTCCAAGCTAAAAAGCCTCTCCCTTGCCAGCGAAACACTGACTATGGAAATCTAATTTGTAACCAAATCAAGAAGCTACGAGGTCTGACTTGTTTTTGATATTTTTCTTTATTAGCCCTGCAGAGCACAAGTGTTACACAGATGACACCCTTTTAAAATCTCACTGTCGCTGTGGTCAACTATTTGGCTAACTTCCTTAGAATGAAACTTAAGGAAAAATGTGTTGATCTTTTACTGAAAAAGGAAAAAGTTCCTAACACATGCTAATGCCTACAGTTACACAGACACAAAAAAATTAGCCTGCTCTGCTCTATTTGTCCATCTCGATCATCTCAATGTCTCTTATCGGAAATGTTCTACTAATAGAACAACGATGGGCCTTTTTATAGAAAAGATGAACTTTCCAATGATATAGTACAACAGGATAAAATACATGAATATTACAAAAAATAACTGACGGCAAACGCGTATTTACATGAAACAGATGAATTCTAAGTTTGATGAAAAATAAGGACTCTTCTATTTTGTCACAAAATCCTTTGGAGAGTCTATAAAGAGTCCTCTCACTTCCCAAGGCAGGATGCAACTCCTAGCCACAACGAAAGTGCCTCCATATTGCAGCCAACTAGCTGCAATAAACTCCTTTTTGCGAAAAGCTAGACACAAGACTAAGTTTTTTCCAGAAACTTTAAGTCTATGTTTCTTTGTTTGAACTTGTATTTGCTGTCTGGAGAACACCTGGGCCACCTAAGACCTCCAAAGCACAGATGTTTTGTTTACAAACAAAAACATCAAATGGTGTCAAAGAACACATTAAAAAAGTATACATGCAGCAGGGTGATGAGCATTACACTTCAAAGGAGCTGGCTTTGTACTGTTTCATATTCCATGGTATGTCTACCATGGTATGTGAATTTAGCCTTTTCCTCTGCTAGTGACTAACTAAACACATATGAACATGAAACACAACAGTATTTAGTCAAGTTACGGTATACACAAGCTATTAAAAATCAGCTCCACATTCCTCATGGTTAGTAAATACCAGAGGAAAGAAATACTGTATATCCACCTTGCATCTTTTCTTACCAGGGTCTCTGCAGTAATCCATCTGAGAAGACTGATCCTCTTTACCTGTAGTCACAGGAGGTTGCTTTTCCAAATGTCTGTGCAGCTTAGCAAAGATCCTTCATATATTACATTTAAATATTGGGATCAGCCTGTCTTCAGCCCCAAAATGGAGGATTCAAATGCTATTCTGTTAATAATGAAGATGAGCAGTCAGGATGCATGCAATGTTTTCAGGCACTTCAAGGAGTTAACTCATCCAAACTTTCACTAAATTAGCATTGGTCTGCCTTCCAAAATGGAAACCTAATTACTTCTGCTATTGCCTGCCATCTGCGTTATTCTTACATGCAACTGACAGCACTATTCAAACATCAGCACTCATTTCTGAAAATAAGAGTCATTGTATCAATGTATCAAAGAATACCATCCTGCTCACCAAAGGCTTCTCTTGCCAGGTTAATCTCTTCTGAATGGTAATTCAAAGTGGGAGGAAGAAGTAAGCTCAAATAGCTTGTAAGGCAGTTTCATTTCTTATTGGACTAAGCCTGCTGTGACTGAGACAAGACCTGAAACAGACTACCAGGACGTGGTTATTGATACATCCAACGGCAGAAAACCAGGTGGTTCTTCATGTGCAAGGAAGGTGGAGAGAATGGGAGCAACAAACTCAGCACAGCTACTGAAGAAAATGCAAGAGCAGCTACCACAAACAGTGCCTCAAAATAATAAAATATTGTGCCCAAACTAAGATTTAAGTCTTTAAGCTTCTGAATTTAAATGCTCCGTTAGTCACAGCGTGTATGTTGTAGTTGGCTTGGTGGCCACAGTGATCGCAGATATGCCCAAGCCAGATTTAAACTAGTTCAGGTACTGCCGGCTGCATAACAGTAGCAGCAGTGTGGGCAGCACAAGCTGCAAAACTCATGGCAAAGGCTGAACAAAGCCAAGTGCCAAGGGGGCGATCCTGGCTCTATCCCGGCTACATCTGCAGGAGTTGTAGTCAGCAAGGTGCAGGTGTCCCATAAAAGGGAGCAGAGGGAGTGTGAAGTTGAGGGGGATGCACGGTTTGGATTTGACTTCAACACAAGGGAAGAATGCAGGGAAGAGAGAAAAATATTTCCTAATTTGTTTTCCTTAGAGTTACAGCATAAAACACAGCAAGTAGCTGGATCGTAGACACTTTACGCAGAACTGTATTGGCATTAGTGGAAGAGCTAAGGCAGCACAGAATTTGACTCAAACACCCAGGTCTGAGAAAAGGCAACATCTAAACTGCTTATGGATCCAGTGCAATTATGTCAAGATATTGTATAGGTTCAAAGGCAGTAGAAATACTAATACAAACCAATATCCACAATAATATATATAACTAAAGTATCCTATTAGCAATTTTGCGATAAAAGATTGAATAACCTATCAAAGAACACTGGTTGTACAATTAAATATTTATCATTTCAAAGACAATGAAAATTGATTCAGTGAGAATTACGTTAATTGGCAACTTGCCTCTCCATCACTTGGAAGATAGTGAGGCAAACATCAAGTAATTACATGCCTGCACATGTATTCAGCCAGATAAAGTATTATGTATCCAACACATTTCAGAAAGCTTTTAAGTAAGTTGTTATAAATTGAGTCTGATGCTGGAAACATGGAAATAAAAGTGTGCATACTGCAAACAAAGCAATAGGCAATGGATGACTGAAAATTGTGCTAAATGTTTAATTACTGACTGTTGCTTGAACTGAAGATGACACAATGTACCAATTTCTTCAAATGTTAACTAGAAGCATCAGAGTAAAAAAGTATCATTCACAGGTCTAAAAATCTGTGACTGTGTTTTCCTCAAGGAAGAAAAAAATTAAAGACAGAGCTAAGCACAGACTGCCTAAGAACTAACTTGCCTTGAACACTTCAGTAATAAAAGCTAGTAGATTCCTGAACACAGCACTGTGAGGAAACAATATCCATATACTCATTTTTAGCTGAAATTTGAAAATCACATTTCAAGTCCTGGTTCTTGGGTGTAAAAGAAATCATTTACTGTTCTAGAAAATTCTGGATGTTCATCACCTGCAGATACCAACGAAGTCTCCTATTTAAATACATACAGACTTAAACCCCTAAACTCAGTTGGATAAATTCAAAAGTACTATCAAGAAAAAAAAAGAAAGATAACAATAAGATGTCATTACAGATACAATGTGATACTGCCACAGATATCACTCCTTCCCTCATTCTGAGGCTTCAAATTTTCTTTTTGCCTTATTATGAAGTTAGTGAAAACTTCACTCCCGTACGCAAACCTCATCAAATCTTGGCATTTTCCTGGTTCTCACCTTTTGTACTGAATAGAAAAACTTTTGCCATTTCTATTCACACAAAACACTGCCATATATAACTTCTTCAAATATTTTTTTTGTTACAAAGGCTCTATTATTGGAGTTTCCAGTGCCTCCCTGCAGAAGGAATGTAAACTTTGCTTAGTTTACTTTAAGTTCTTAGTTGCAGCGAAAGTTGATTCTTCTGCGTATTTACAGAAAGTGCCACTTCTCTATTTACAGGGCAGAGAAAATGCAACTTACCTCATCCTGTACGTGTATGAGGTGCCATCTTATCTCCAACTGCCTCAACAAGCAACTGCTCCAACTGCCTCAACAAGCAACTGCTCATCTTTCTGTACAGCTTCTGTTCCTACTTACCTTTTCTTCCACCCACATATGTTCTCCACAGGTAAGAAATCTGAACGGGTAACGAAGGGACATTCACATTCCATCAGCTGATTCCTCACCTTCCTGCTTCACGCTATAGCTCACTCGCACTACTGCTATTTTTAATTAACTTCTCAATAACATTTGAAGAGGACCTGACATGGAGTTAATTTAATAAAATTTATCATAGGAGTTAACGGCAATACTAGGATTAATTAGAATAATCTAATATTGTCCATTACAAGACTGTTCTCAGTTACTTACAGTTTTGCCAACCTTTAATTTTTGGGCTTAGATTTTCCATACCAGGTATGTGATTCAGACAGAAAATATTTTTAGCAAGTTACAGCTGAGACAGTCCAAACACATACTTAAAGAAAAATATATTTTACTTTACCCATGCCAAAAAACCCAATCAAAAACCTGAAACCCAACCCAAAACAAAACCCAAACCATTTCACATAAATTCACCCAACACATGGACAAGAAGACCAGGAAGATAGCTGGGAGGCAAATCTGGCCAACCCATAAACTTCTGGAAAAAAGCATAACTCCTAACAAAACTTTGCACAGACTATGTGCATAATGCAGGTTTTCCAATGGCATCAGTGCTGCTGGTGCTCTGTTACTTGTACAGTGCATCAGTACTGACTGAAAGTTTATGGCATCTCCACAAAGTTAGGGAAAATTTCAGGCCTACAGAATACTTTTCTATGGTTCAGGAGCCACTATGATGTTAGGGAGCAGAAAAAAGACTGGAAGGTGGTTTTAAGTTTTTGTAAGATAGAGATGCTGGACAGGAATCTACACTATGGCACAGGGGAACACCACCTGAAAAGACCATGCTGTGCTACCATTAAAATAAGCAGGCCAAGGAAGAGTAGGAGAAGGGCCTTTTAGTCTAAATCACTTGGGCTCCCGTAACCTTGAAGGAAACCCACAATTTCATCGTGTATGAATCAGAAATGTATGTCACTGCATCTGCTTGCTGTCAAAACCCATTGGTAACGCATGGTGTCCCTCTCCCTCCCTCCACTGCTGGTGGGGCAGCTGGATGATAAAAACTCAAGCGCCTCTTCGTCTAGAGGTCTGTACTAGGGATCTAAAAGCTCCATGTCCACCAGTCATATGTCTGGGGCAGTACCTATCCAAATGATATATCCCCTTCCCTTTATTCCCATTTGCCTGCTCAGGGGTAAAGAGTAGAAAAAAGGGGAAACCATTAAGAAACAATGGTTGTGAATTTAAGTACTCGTAGTGTCATTTAAGCTTTTCACACAATGCAACCCAGCGTCCCTGCCCATACTTACTTGCAGCAGTCTGTCCCATGCTACTTTTCTCCCCTTAGTGTCTGCTTAGCTCAGCATGTGGGACTGACGGTGTCATGGAAACAAATGAGGAAAGGACAATGTCCTTAGGTGCTCTTTCCATGTAAGAACTAAAAACCATTTAAAAAGGGAGGAAAACCGTATGTACGGAAAGTATGGCCTCAAAATTAAGGCAAATGGTAACACCATGGCCACTTTGGAAAATTTAGATCTAAAATCCAAGTACTTCTGCAATGCTGAACAACTTATTTCATGCGTTTTCCTAGGAAAACCTGCTTAGAGAACCCACTTGGGAATGATTCAGGGGCCCAAGGTTAAAAGCCCAAGCCCTCAGAGAGACCCAGCAGATGCAGAGCAGAGATGTACAATGTGCTTACACCCACACAGACAGCAAACTCATCCCACCTTGTGTACTGTTGTATAGCTCCCTATTTCAGGACATGAGAAACTAACCCTGGCACGCACTTGCTTCTTTCTCATTTTGTCAGCAAGGCTTTTCAATAGGGATTGCATGTAAAATGTGGGGGAAAAAACCAAGAAAAACACAAAAAACCCCACCACCAAACTTGGCAAGTGCACACACAAGCCCAAATATGTCCTAAAGTCAGCTCCTCCATGCACTGCCAGTGCTGGCATCTAGCTGATTTAACATGAGAAATTGTATTGTTGCAGGGACCACTGTTGTTCTACACGTATATCCAACAATTCTCAACTCCTCCTTCCAGGGTATATTAAAGAGGTGGAGGAGGAAATAGAAGAGCTATTCCACAAAATGCAGTACTGATTCTTCTACCTGAGGAAAGAGACTCTGAGTGAAAAACACATCTTTGCTCTTCTACCTCATGAGAGAAGAAAAGTCTCAAAAAAGACATTAACCTGCAAAACCATGAACAACTGCAGAATTTTGCTCTAGCCAGTGTTTTTGGCATACGTTGACACTACGTAACTGAAAAATCATCAAGTAGTATTCATACTTCAGGTATTCTTGAAATACATAAAAGAAAAAAAGTTATTTTTCCTCAAAACTTCTTAATCACTGCAATTACTAACAAATACTGAATGAAAACAGTGGAGGATTTTTAAGTAGAACAAAATCCTCTACTTATTCTTTAAGACCACAGAAAATAGAGCAAACAAATTCATTAAAATGTGTAAGTAAAAAACTGCTTGTGTTAAAAGGGTGACATTTTCTTATTCCTGTATTACGTTAGCTCTATAAGATCTTGACCATTAATTCTACATGAAATTGTAACGCCCTACTAAAACTGAACATAACGTTTCTGACAATAAAGACCAATAGGATTTGTAACTGTCTTAAAGGAAGATATGAAGTATTACCGTAGTTTACAGTGACAAGATAATAGTTATAAAATAATTTCAGAAAAAAACTAGGACTTGAATGGTTTAGGACAGTTGTTGCTTTATGTATGTATTACCCAGTATGTTGGGTTTCAAAAAAGTCTTCCCCCTAGACGTGTCACCACATCAATCTGTAAAATAAATAGCTTGTAAAATTCTACCCATCAGAAATACAAATAAATATTGTAAAATGTATAATCCTATTCCCAAATCTTTCTTTGCACTGAAAACAACATTTTCTATCAAATCTCCTTCTATCCATTTTTTTAAAAGAACCAATGGAAAATTACTGCATGCAAAGCTCACTCAGCTTTTCTAGAAAAGTAGGACTATCACCAGACCTAGTGCCAAATGTAGCCTATTTTATAGTTTCATCAGAGAGTCTACATTAGATAAACACTGGAGCTGGGGCCCAGAGAGGTGGTGAAGAAAGTTGAAACATGATAGGACAAGACCCTGTGCAATCTGATCTGTGTTGGCCCTGCTTTGAGCACGGGTGGGGTGGGGGGATGCCTGGATCTCCATGGGCCCCTGCCAACCTAAATGACTCTATGATCCTATGAAAGCTCCTTCCAAGTCAGGAGGAAAAGTAAAAAAAAAAAAATAAAAAAATTGCTTCCTTTTCTGTGCTTGTTGTTTGGAAGACAGAAGATCCAGTGATACATTCACAACTCTTCATCACAGATTTGTACAGTTTTGTGCTATTGAGCAGCAATTTGCCCTTCAGCTTTGCAGAGTAACTACCCTGAAAAGTTAAATTTATTCTGATTTATCAAATGATATCCTCAACCTGTTGTTTCTCTGAAGATCCTGTTGCAATATTTTGAAGAAGGTGGGTGGGACGAGAGATGATGGATATTCCCATTAGCTTCACACTATTTCTCTTCTTAAGAGCCTTTCATCTTTCCCACCAGGTACAGGAAAAAAAAGTCAGGTCCAAAAGTCATTGTTCAAACTGTAATTTATTTACAACTGACAAAATCATTCCTAAATTACAAATAATGCTGGTTTGCACAAAGAACAATTCCAGAAAGCCAGGAGAGAGTCTCAAGCATGCCTCCTCACCTTTGTGGTGCAGTGCTTTCTTATACATTCATTATTTCCATTCCAAACAAGGATAATATTAGCTTTTACGGGTTCTACAAACAAGAAATTTCTCAGATTGCTGGTGATCTAATAGTGTCTTCTTTGTTGTTATCACTGAACAGTATAGCACACTGCCTCAAAAAAAGTTCAAAAGCTAACTAGTAACAACAAGCACTCTCTGTATGTCATAAAAGTTGCTGGATTAATGAAGCAGCTTATCAGATTACCAACATGTATTAATCATGCATTTAAAATTACATAATGATTAATGTATTAATCATTATGTAATTTTAAATGCATGATTAATACATGTATATAACACAATGAAAAGTTACTATTTAAATTCTATCTTATGTGATTAGGACTTAAGGTGAAGTTTCTAGTAAGAGAAGATCAATGCTTTTCTATGTTCAGAAGCCTTCAAACCATCAATGCATGTTCAATGAAACATACTGAAAATTGAAAATTCAGCAGCAATTTACAGTAAAATGAATTTACTATGCAATAAATAATCTGTATACATTTACATAAGCAAAACTCTCTTTTTCCATGTTTATTGAAATTGGTCCACAGCGTCATAAAATCACAGGATCTATGCTCTACTGATGCACACTGATCCAAATCTCACAAAGATTCAGGCAAGACATGTGCCCAATTCTGTGAATATGTCCTAAAAAGCAGCAGAAGAAAGCATTATGCTGTCACAGCAAACTATTATTACATGTGTAGCATGTAAGTGGGACTGTACTGTTGGGTAAAAGTAAGGTTCTCCAAAAATGCTGAAGATATTAAAATAACCTTTGTTAGGCACAGTGCCTATTTAGAGGACAACTGAAGCAAAGCCCAATCTCAAAACACTACAGAAGACGCAAAGATACCTCAATGATCATTATCAACAAAACAGCTCAGTTACTACATGAAAAGGGAAAGCATGTGGAGACAGAACAGTAAATAAAGCTGCTTTAAAACACAAATCTTGTAAGCACAATACACTGCAAGATCTGTATATATTTTGAAGTTGTTTGGTTTGTTTTTTTCTTAAATTTTAAGGTAGCACAGAGCATCCATTTATTAAATGAGCACACTGCGCTAATAAATAAATAAATAAATAAGTACATTTACTGCCTGTAAGAGAGGCATTTAAAATATTCAACATATCAGGAATAGAAGTCTGAAAATAGTTTTCATGTTTTTGCTTGTTCTTGAAATGGGAATTCAAATGCCTTAAATTTTTGGTGAAAAGTCCCAGTAACGACTAAACAATGACCCCAATACCTTCTCTCTTCTATCCCCTTCATACAAGCTGGCTCACAGTGCTGTCATACCAGCCTCAACAAACATTCTTCCACAGATTATGGTCCAGTCTAAAATAAGAACTTAAGACGTTTCCTCTTTCCCCCACCCCCCATCTCAAGGTATTTTAATCAGTGAAAAGTTGTACTTTCTAGACTTTTCGTTAATGCTAAGAAAAAAGAGGTTCTCTGACTGAAAAAAACCTCAAGTGACTTGCTTCCAAATCAGATTTGTACTGTCCCCTCTCAAGACACCTATTTACATGAAATCTCTTATAGTTTCTCAGCCTGTATAAAATGCAGATGCCACTGCACATCAGGCATGTGTTTGCCTCTTTGCACAGACAGTCCAAAACAGTTTTCCTGATCTGTTTCAACTTGAAATGTTGTCAATATATAGATTGTCTTGCTTTCTAATTCAGTGAAAAATCTAGTTTTCCATTAGTCTCTGCCTTTCTAATTTTCGATACAGCTTTACTAAATGTAATTATTAAAGGCAGATTCAAGAAAGCAATTACTGAGCTACTGGTTTGTATCTCTGAAGTCTTAATAAGGAACAAGAAGTTGAAGTGACAGAAACATTGCAAAAGCTGTAAATAAAAAAACCCCAACAAACAAACCTGGCTATGTGTTTACTTTAATATATATAATACACAAAGAGAAAAACCAGACTGGTATGGAAAATTGCTATGATCAGTATATGTCTGGGGTGACCACACAACTCCCTGTTGTCACAAATTAGTTTTAATCTTTATATCACTGTGCAGTGTATTAGGATTGCAAGTGTATTTCAGAACTGTTGCAGAAATAGCTCTAGAAGGCATTTTAAAAATATCATACAAAGAGTGGGATTGTGAACAATGGGAAAGTGGCACTTTACCTCTTCATTTGGGGATTTTCAATGTATTCTGGAGGTTAATATATTTGGAGGGGTTATACTGGACTATGAGATACCTAATCTCACTTGCCAGTACAGGCAACCAAGTATTCAAAGTAAAACAAAGGTGCTTTTGCAAAAAAAATAATTAATAGGTAGAAAATACACAGTAGATTGTTTTAAACCTAAAAAGTATCCTAAAGCACAGGAAAGCACTAAGTTGCAGCAGAGCCTCTTGCTATATTCTACAGAATTTCAATAACCATTCTCAAGACTTGAGTCCAGACACACAAGACTGCAGCTAGAATATTTTCCTTCTGTGTAATGAATTCCCCCACCCCCAAGTCGATCATCTCCCTTTCTCCCCCACATAAAAGTGGGTAATATCCTGGCCACAATGAAGTCAGTAACAGAAGTCCTGCTTAACAGCTACACCACTCTGACACCACTCTGGTTTTGTGACAATTATTCTACACACACTAACTTTGTTGTAAAATCATTTTGGTCATTTTAGGTATCAGAAAGAGTGACGTTTCTCATTTGCAAGGCAACATTACTGGCTCTGAGTGAGTTCATAAGCCTAATTAGAAATCAACTCAAAATAATTTTCTCATTTAAACTAAACATCAGCCTACACAGAGCTCTCCATCAGCCTCCCTTTCATCACAATAGTTCATCATACACAGTAAATTAATTCAAGTATGCTAGCAGAGTAGCAATTAGTGACTTAGCATCACCTACTTTACTCTCCATTGTACTCATTACATATGTGTAACAGCAGATGAGCACCTAGCCATTCCTTGTATACAACACAAAGTTAAGTTGCACCAAATAATTACCAATAGAAAGGAAAAGTAGAGGTAAGACCTGCTGTCTGAGAAAATAGGGAATACAATTGCAGTGGTTTTTCTTGGCTCTCGGCTATTCTTAACCAAGATTCATGCCGCTCTCAAGAAAGCTGGTCTAAGTTTTCCAGCTGAGGACAACTATATGAAAGGCCTGTAGAAAACCCCTTAGAGACGCAGAGGTGACCAGAAGTCAAGGGAAATCATGACTCCTGCTCTTCAGACCAGGCCTTGCAGCTGGGACATCCTGGTACAGATGGGCAGCACAGCAAGTGACTGGTGAGGACCAAATCTCCAGTACATAAGCACTGGCCACATGGCACACGCCCAAAGCCTGTAGCAGTGGAAGCACAGTACCAAACCTGAGGGCTCTTGAGCTTTTCTTCATGAAAATCATGCTTCATTGTAATGGTACTATGGTAGTGAAGACTCAACTGGATATGACAGATAGGTAGCTTCATTATACACCTGTATACACAAGCATGCACCATCACACAAAGATATCATCCCTACCTTCTCAGCAGTTTTGCCAGTGGCCAGGAAAGCAGGGTGGAGGGCAACCTAGTATCAGTGAGATTGCTATAGTAAGTAGACTAGAGTACAGATCTCTTTGTTAATATGTCACCAGGTGTTAGATTACTAAAACCATGGATTTTTTAGAAACATATTTCATTTTACTAATGTATTTACTTTCTCTTCAAAATCACAACTTCCACATTTTCTGTCTTATGCCGTAGCAAATATGGTAAAGATGTCTATGCTGCATAGGAAAGATTAAACCAACTCTCAAGATGAAAAGCCAAATACCACGCTCCTGTTCAAACAGCTTAAATGTTTATCTAGCCCCAATGATCTATTACAGAAACTTCCTCTCCCCCCAGAAAATTGTGGTCTGGAACTTGCGTTGTAAACTCCTTATGGTAAAATTGGAGCAAGAGTCTATTCCACAGTGTAAGACCCATAATACAGCAACTATAAATGAAATACTGAATAGTACTAACCTCTCTTCTCTTTGTACTAACTCCTATGACAGTTGATCCTCACTGGAATCATGAAGTATAACCAAAAAAATTCAAATTAGAAAAATATTGCACATTTCAGCTACAATTCCCCACCCCACTATGGAATGTAACTGTTTTCTTCTTTACTCCCCTATTGTCAATTTTGAAAGTTTTTTTAAGTTTCTTCACAAATGAAAAAAAACCCCAACCAACCAAAACCCCTCCATTTCTTGATTCTGTGGTGAAATATTGAATTCTCTGATGCTTTGAAAGAGTATGCTAGCATGAATAGACATTTTACCGATTGTACACTGCCTAGGAGAACATTTACGATATTTATTTAATCTTCCTTCATTTTAAGAGCAAGTAGGACCCAAGACTTAGTATTAAAAGACAAGAATAAAATAAGAGGTAACTTGTAAGTGGGCCATTTAAAACACTGTGTTCAGAGCTGTCCTGTAATATAAAAAGCCTTTTTTTTCCCTCTTCAGTATTTTGGAATGATTTGACTTGTACAAGCCACAGTCATTTTGTTGCATGCTTATGGAAAATGAAAAATCTTGTCTGTAGCAATATCAAATCATTTATACACCGCAGACATCAGCTGTCATTTCTGTCTATCTCAGCAGTACACCCCCTCCCACACTTCTCTCTTTAGTCTAGGTGAGCTGTCAAGTTTCTAGTTTCTGACGTGTATTTACATCATTCAATGACATCTGACAGTAGTGAAAGGCCACAGAAAACTGCTTATTGATCAGAGCAAAACTAGTTGACGGAACAGATGAGGTTGTATCACAGAAACGCAGCCACACTCAGGTGATGACATTTTGCTCCCTTGTATACAAGTGCTTAATGGAATACAACTTCATTATATCATGCCACTAGTGCTTAAAGAATTGCACAGTTCTCATGAGTGTTTTGTCTATGCGGTGATGAGGACAATCTATTTGTACTGGTACCAATGTATTACTAACCTGTTTTGCTCATGAACACTTGCAAACTACCAGCCAATGTGTCCTGATGAATATACTAAGAGACACTGAAGACTCAATCTTGCCAAAATCTAATTGAGCTGACCTTTTAAAAAAAGATGGAATTACCATTTAGGGAGCCAGATCTACTCGAGATTTAGTTCTGCAGAATACTGTGCTGCTTAGTAAAGACATTTTAAATGACCATTTTTATGCTTGGGACTGGTACAGTTTCCCAACGGAAGTGATAACTGATCATTAGTATTTCAGAGGTTATTATATCAACTTGCATGAGAGTCTTTCAAACTGTATTGATTTAAATGCTGAAGAGTTCTTGGGCAGAGGCTCTCCCTACAAACTGCCCTGCAGCTAAAATATTAATTTTCTTATTTCTATTACTTTCTTCTTTTTGTTATCTTGAGTAGAAAACCACATCAATGTAAACTAATTTTACACAGAGGAACCTGTAAGGATATAATTACAGTATACAACCATTCGTTACAGAATCTATGTTCGCATTAGCAGTCTAACTGGAAAACTCAAAGTAGTTTTAGCACCAAGTAAACTGCAGTGATTCAAAAAAGCCAGCATGTTACAAAAAGTACCTGAATAACTTGAAATCATGAAACTTCTAGGGGTACACTGATCACAGCACAGACCTCAGAAGAACTTGCTTTCCATTTATATCTTACAGCAGACAGGAGCAGTAGGTCTTTGTTTCAAAGAAAAAAATCCAGAGGGTGAAAAGATGCTGATGGTCCAAAAGTCGCTCTTGACAATGGGGAAGTGTTGCTCAGCCTTTCTAAGTTAAGCCTTGCATTCAGGTTAACTACTTATTGAAAACAGTTTTCAGATTCAAAACAAAACTGTTGGCCACCTCAGACACTCAGAAAATTCTTTCCATTTCAAGGGGAAAGAGATAAAAGACTCAGTTCTCAGAGAAGGCATTTCCTATCCCTTGACCTAGACAAGCAGCATGAGACCAGAGGTTGACTAAATCGAGTCCTACATAACTAAAGAAATCCAAGCTTTAAAAATAACAGAGAAATGCAGGTGAATAATGTCTTAAGCAGAGCACATTTTTTGCTATTTCTCTGTAGAAACAACATGGACTATCACATATGACTTACAACAAAGGAAAAAAATGACAGCAGTCTTGCTATTTTCAGTTCAGTTGTATCACTGAAACTTCTTTCAGACAAAAAAGAGTAACTGTTAGAAGTGTCTTGTTCTTTTCTTGGTGTTCTTGTAACACACTTGCAAGAAGTCTAGAAGAATTTTGCTTTCAGACTGAAAAAAACCTTGGGGTAAACCGAGATTTTCAGGGGTCATCTGGCTAAGTTTGGATCAAGTTTCAGGTATAGAGCAATTACTTTTCCCACTCTAATAAAACCCCACTCTAATAAAGCTTCCCAATTTCTATTAAAAAAAAAAAAGAAAAAAAGAAAGCAGCAGCACAACAGTTACAAGACTGAATTTATTTTATTAACTCTGGCAAAACACTTTTTTCCCCCTTTGTTTTTTTTCTCAGAAGCAGATTAATTGATCTCACTGAAACCTAAGAAGAATTTCAATGTGTACTAATTACTTGGGATGGAAGATTTCAGCCCAGAAGCCAATATTCACAATGATTCAGGAAAATGAAACCAAGGACTTGATCTTACCAAATGGCTTTCAAAAATGTCTTCAATGTTTTTCCACAGCTAGCTTGGTATACATCTGACAGAAACTGTGTCATCTCAGATACTATGGTTAGCTGTCAGCATTTGTTTGCACATACACATAATCATGCATTTTTAATATGTACAGATCTAAGGGGAAAACAGAAGATAAAGAAACAGTCACACATTCAATGTCTGTGATGCCAAATGTCTGAAAAGTGAACTCTCTGTAATCTTCTTGAAGTTAGTGGGAAGGGAAGATGTACTCCAGACAAGGGACAGTATAGATATAATGCTATTTTATGTATATTCAAGAAACTTATTTTAGCACTGACTTTTTTTTTTAAACAAAGAAAATCAAGACAAAGAAGTGTTCTGCATTCTGCCATAAAATCCTTTATTACATAAACTTTTATTCATAAGAACTCAAAATTATCAGGAAGAATATCTTTAAAAATGAAGTTGCAGACAAATTACATTTTGTCCTTTCCAAGTCTGGTTCTTGTACTTTGTGCTTATACAGAAAACAGGAAATTCTCTTCATCTCAGTTGTCTGATATGCATAAATATCTGGGCTTAAAGCCTTGACACTGATACTGATGATGGCAGCAATTCATAACCAGTTATGAAAAAATCAAAAAACACAAGTGAACCTACTTTTAAATGAACCCTGGATCTAGAACTGTTTGCTTTATTTGAAGTGTAAAGTATCTAACCAAAGCACAAGAAACACCTCTCTTCATTCAATGAAGTTAATCTATTTTGAGTCACCCTGAAAATCAAGGATACACTGCTTGGTATTAATTGTTCCCAAGTTTTGCTGGACATATCCTGGAGTGAATTCTCTCAGGAAAAGCAAGAAGCCATACATTTCCACTGCAACAGAACAGAAGCTAAGAGGACTGGAAACAGACTGTATGACAGGCTGCTGACATATGGATGCATAGAGGACGTGCAGAATTTGAAAGTGAATTATAATAAACACACTTTGCTCTTTCAATCTTTAGATAACATAAAATGACTTTCACATCAGATGATGTTACTACTTAATTCCTTTCAGATTCAGCTGTTATTTTCCTAAAGCAGATCCTAACTGCAACATGCAGTAATCTAAATTATTTGCTCATATTTAGGCATTATTTTAATATTCCTTTATTTCATTACACAAAAACCATCACAGGCATTTCTTTCCATTTTAGAAGAGACAGAAGACTTTTTCTTCTCTGTGAATAATTCACAGAAAGCCTACATCACTGCATCTGACTTCAAAAGAACAGAAACTGACTCTTTATGACAGGGATATATGAACTGGAGAAATGCCCAAGCCATTGCTCAAAGCATGCCTGTAGCAGTATCATTGCTTCTTTCTAGACAGGCACACTAAGCTGAAGCAATGACTTTTCTGTTTTCCTAGTTAAACTCAATGGAGTTAAAGTCAAAGTCAAAAGAAAAACTAATATCTGGATTCATTATGCATTAGAGGCATCTTTCTTTGTTAGTGGATAAGTATAGATTTTAGTCCCACAGGCTGTTGTCTTATAAAAGGTTTACAATAAACCAAGAACCTAACATTTTTAAAAGGAATCCTGAAAGACTAAGAGAAACAAGTGCATGTAGTCACAAACACTTACAATGTTTACTAATTTGCAGTAATTTACAGTTCTCTCTCCTCTGTCTTGAATCCCAAAGCATAAGACACTACAAACTGCATCATATAACCAGATCTTCCCACTGGAAAACACATCTCTTAAGAGGGCTCCTTTGAGCAGGGGTTGTTCAATCTAGAAAAGAGGAGGCTGAGGGGAGACCTTATCGCTCTCTACAACTACCTGAAGGAGGGTTGTAGTGAGGTGGGTGTTGGTCTCTTCTGTCAGGTGGCTGGAGATAGGACAAGAGGAAATGGCCTCAAGTTGAGGCAAGGGAGATTTAGGTTAGATATTAGGAAAAATTTTTTTACTGAGAGGGTTGTCAAACATTGGAATGGGCTGCCCAGGGAAGCGGTTGAGTCACCATCCCTGGAGGTATTCAAAAAGCGAGTGGACAGGGTACTCCAGGGCATGGTTTAGGGGGCATGGTTAATGGTTGGACTCGATGATCTTGAAGGTCTTTTCCAACCGAAATGATTCTATGATTCCATGATCTTTCCACTGAAGACACATCATTCAAAAGGGTTCCACACTGAGGATCTATGACACCTTCTGCAGTGCACTTCCATGTCACTTTTTGCTCCCTCCTCCAGCTTCACTCCTCTTACTCTGCTCCTTGGCAAAATGACCAATTTGTGTTCTGTACAAAGTTCAGTGTACAAGCAGTAACTTCCAAAATGAATACGACATTTATTACTGTACAATGTAACAAGTCTTTTCACCCTGCCCAGGTGGCTCGACTGTTAGCAACTCTTAGTTATACTACTAACTGTTTGGGCCTGTGAACTGTTTTTATTTTTTTTACTAATTTTTACTTTTTTAAAGTTAAGTTTTAAGTTTTTTACATTAAATACAAGTATACCTGAAAATGAGATTGAGTTTTAAAAAGGTACATCTGTGATTTAAGAAAAAAAGAGCCTATATAGAATCAAAATTTAAAATGTATGTACAGAAAAGCAGTACATAAATTAAAAAAGAATCACAGGTTCATTTAAAACCACAAAAACATTGTTTCAGTCAATAAAGTGATAAAATATTTTTATCTTCTCAGATCCTGGAACCTGTTCCCTTTATCTGGTCTGAACATACAAGTTTGGCACCTTGTCAACATACTTAAAAAACCATTCTTTGGATATATTTGGAAGAAAGATGAGTGTATTTTCCCACCATAGATGAAGAAGCAAAAGGATTTCTCTTCTTTTTTTTTTTTTCTTCTGGTATCTCATTCACCAAGTTGCTGTTTGAAAGTGTAGTTCAGTATGCTGACATTTTATCATATTCCTAATTCACATCAAAACCCTGAAGTCTCCTGGAAGGCCTTATTTCAATCTACCTCAGAAAGGATAGCTTTTCTGAAGAAAAAAATTGCAAGAGTAATACAATTAATCACTGAGTAATACAATAATCATTTGCCCTATCCAAATACTCCCTTTTAAAAAACCCATACTATAATCTCCCAATTAGCACTACTCATTTATCATCAACCATCAGAATAAATCTTATGTAGGTCATGTTAAATAGTACATGCTATAGTAACTATTAGTGTTACCTAACTGAAAGTAATAGTCTCAGTTGCTATCATGTTAGCTACATACCATTAACTTGAGCCCCTGCAGAATTTTGCTACATACACATCAACTGAAGAGGTGAAATATTCACATGTTCAATTTTTTAAGGTTTTGATAAGCATAATAGAATAATGTGTTTGAAATGAAAAGGAGAGGAACTTTTTGTTTCAAAGATCAGTTTTGAAGAAATAAAGGCTACATATAAAGGTGTTGAAATAGGTTAGGCTTAGATGACCAGAACAACCACTATACCTGGGGGCAGACAGAATCAAGAAAAGCTGTGATTCACTTAAGCAACGAGTTCACTGGAGATGCAGAGAACAAACATTAGAAGAAGGAAAAACAAGTAGTCTAATGCTACACTAAAAAATACACTGAAGCTGAAGTTATTTTGTTAATTCAAATAAGATTTGCTGAAAAGATGCTCATAGCTTTTTATTACGATTACTGAATTTCTTATTCTATTCCTATCAAAAACATATCATAGTCATTTGAAGACATTGCTCTGACTGTAAGATACCACTTTTTAGACTACTTAATCAAGCAAAATATCAATTTTATAAAATAAAAATACAAGGAAAAGATTGATATTCTTTTTCACCACTTGTTTCTCCACCATTCCCTCTCTCCCATACTATACAACTCTTAGTAAAGAGATGACAGTTAAGGAAAGGAATAAACAAAGATATTCTTTATTATAATGCACAAATTACCAATATAACTAGAATTTCAATCAATTCACTGAAAAAAGGGAGAAAGACACACACTTGTGCAGATCTTTCGTTCTCGGGTCAGAGCGGAATGTGTGCAAAAGTGATCAGCACAAGTTTTCAGATCCTGCTCATCAATCAAATTAAGCAAATCTCAGCATGCACAGCAAAATAACAAATGCTGCTGCCTACTATCTTGCTATTACCTCTTTCTGCTCCCATCTGCTGTTGTACCAGTGTTACAGAAATTAATCACTTCATCCTTACAGGCAGCCTCTGAAGCAAAGACTACGAGTATTCCAAATAGGCTCTTATTCTCTCTATCAGTTTCACCTGACTCCACGTGGTTCTGCATGCTTTTCTGAAGCAAACTACCAGACCACTGTGACTTGCCTGAATCAGGCACTGAACTCTCAGGTCTACATCTCAGCTAGGGCACCAGACTGGGGTGGTTTCTCCTGGAAAACAGGGCTTTCTCCACACACCGCTTACAGTAAAGATTCTCAATGGCTTCAAAATATTTTCAAATAAGGCTCAAGATCCATATGTGAGCTCCTGAAGGCACAACTGTGGCACAGAATAACACATGTACAGAAATAACACATGTACTGCAATTAGTCTGGAAGAGGAGATCATGGGAAGGATATGAAAATAAACAGCATAGCTAGTTCCATCTAATTATGTGCAATACATCCCTCATTAAGAAATCTCAGTAATGAAAGTATTACAAACAACAAATCTCAGTCTTCATACTTAATTTAAAACTGGATAAATGCCCCATTTAAGAAAGGATTAAGATGCTTATATCCTTTCATCTTTCTTCAACCTTATATAGAAAATATTTCAAATCCTAAGATATAGATTTTAGGGGAGGGCAGGAGGAAAGGAGATCTTTCACAACATTGCCACTACAGAAAAACTGGAAACAGATGGATCTCATATATTGGTTCAAAGTGACCATATTGATTATCAACCAGTTGCACAATAACTACCCAACTTAGAAAGGCAGGATATTACCAGCCATCTAATTCATTTAATAAATGCATATTTTAGAAGGAAAAACATGCTTGGTATCTTTCCACTAGGCTTGTTAAAATGGCCTTAAAGTTTGTTTTTTTGAGTGAAATGGAAGAAAACATTACTGAAGCATTTACGTGGCCCATCAACCTGCCTCACCAGACTTTCCAGCCTCTTTTATTGTGTTAGGGCATGGAAATACGGCAGCTCCAACCAGAACCATTTTCTTCTCAGCATACTCTGTTTTTCAGCAAGCTGAAAAGACTCTCTCAAAGTCAGACCCTCCTGAAACTGTATCGTTAGACATCCAGTCTCTGACATACCCATGCTTTGCAGTTAGCTTATAAAATGTTAACTATTATATATGTTTTGTACAGATACTCCCAACTCAAAGACAATAGAATAATACAATAAATAATGAGTACAAATTTCGTCTAGGATTTATTATTTACAAGTGTGCTAGCGTATGCAATTAAAAAAAGTAATTAAAATGACTTACATATTTCCTAAAATCAATGCATACAGTGACCCCTACTGGCCTGCTAGGCACCCCAGCAAAGATACAAACAGACAAAACCCATCACTTTAAGGAGCGAACCTGAGCTAACTTACATGGACAATCCTCAGATAAAGAGCATGCATACTTTATTCAAGTTACAGAATGACTAATACTAATAACTAAGTAGAGGCAAAAATACTCCAGTGCATTCTATGGACTTTTAAACATTCATTCTTCTTGTTATTATAAATAACAAAATAACCAAGTGAACAGCTTGCAAAGAACACTTAACATATATCAGTATCTATAGCTGGGAGCCACATTATTATGAAGAGTTTCAATTTTTTCCAAAAATTTTCTTAAAAAACACCCAGGAGAAACAAACGACAGTCTACTAGAGGTTTTAAATGAGAAAAATGCATACTTCCTGTACTTTCCCAATTAAACATGAATAGCAACTATGACAATAAGCCCCCATGAATCAGACTGTGCTTGCTACTCTTTTATACATAAAAAGCAAGGTCACAAAAGTATCTAATTATTTGTCTAAATACTGTCTGCTTTAACACACAATTAACTAATAAGCCAGGTAACCAATAACGTGCTCTGTAATACACACACTTTATCACCTAATACACTATTTTCTTAATTTAAACAATTAATGTTGCAGGAGAATCAAGATCTTAACACTAATATGAGTACACTCACAGGTTAATAAAACAAGATTATGGCTGTTTATTTGAAGTACTGAATGTTCTCTTATTTATTATAAATATATATATTAGACACACACATACATACACTTACGTGTGAAATCAGTACCCAGCTAGGATCAACAACTAGAAAGCAGCAAAGCTTATGCTAAGTGTGAATTTCAAGTGCATTTCTTTGACCATTGGGCTTTTTAATGACACACATATGATTACAACATAAAGTGTGCAGGAGACTGACCAAACAAAGCAAACATTTGCTTCTGACTTCATTTCAGCCAGGATTAATTACAAGAATCTAGTAAGAGAAAGCAGTGCAAATTTCCACTCCTGAAGGAAACCTTTGCTTAGAAAGCTGAAGCAACAGCAGTCCACTCCTCTCTCTGCTTCACAATCCCTGCAAATTAAAAGGAATAGTCTGTAGCAACTGCAAGTTTCCACTGTGTCTAAACCAAGTCAGTCCAGTGTTGCTCAATATGTGCTCATACACAGAGCTCACAAAAGACATCCCTGTCCCAGCTGCTCAGAAGTAGCTGGAACTCGGAGGCAGAACCTGGACCTTGGAGATTATACATGGTCACCGGCCGGCTGGCCTATGCCCTGCGTCTTACTTCTGACCACTAGTTGAAGTTGTTGAAGCGAACAATTACAGCCAGAAGATATTTTTAAAATGCATCCAACCAGTTCTAACTTAGCACACCAAATCCCTAGAGCCTTCAACAGGAGCTCGACATTTTATAGAGATTTTATTTTTGGGAGCCATATTTAAATATTTACAATGTTACACAAAGGAGAATAAAAGAAAAAAACAGTGACGTGCTATAAAACATTTAAGAAGCCTGTAACTTGGCTTTTCCCCCCCCAAAAAACTATACAGTGAACTTTGCTATTGTTTTCACTGAAATACTGAGTACTACAACATCCACTGTAAAAGTATAAACTTAGACATTATTACGTCAAAAAAAAATACAACAAAAGAACACTGAGGTTAAAAGTCAAGCACTCCAAAGTCAGGGAATTAATGAAATAATGCTGTCCATGTAAAACTTAATCAATCCCTTTAGGCTTAATGCCTCAAGAGATAATTAAAAACTTGTTTCTCAGGATCTTGGCGCTATTCGGTGAGCAAGTGTTCTAGCATTGTTGTGGTCAGTCTTGCTCATGTTTGATCCCAGACCTTCTAAGTGCCATCTAAACAGAAAACTGAGCCAAACACCAAGGTGAGTGGTGCAGCTGATTCTCTAGAGTGATGGGATGCCATCCAGGGGGACCTTGACAGGCTTGAGAGGTGGGCCCACGTGAACTTCATGAAGTTCAACAAGGCCAAGCACAAGGTCCTGCACCTGGGTCAGGGCAACCCCCTGTATCAATACAGACTGGGGGATGAAGGGATTGAGAGCAGCCCTGCGGAGAAGGACTTGGGGATACCGGCGGATGAAAAGCTGGACATGAGCCAGCAATGTGTGCTCGCAACCCAGAAAGCCAACCATATCCTGGGCTGCATCAAAAGAAGGGTGGCCAGCAGGTCAAGGGATTCTCCCCTCTACTCTGCTCTCGTGAGACCCCACTTGGGAGTAATGAATCCTGCTCTGGGGACCTCAGTACAAGAACGACACGGACCTGCTGGAGCGGGTCCAGAGGAGGGCCACAAAAATTATGAGAGGGCTGGAGCACCTCTCCTATGAAGACAGGCTGAGAGAGTTGGAGTTGTCAGCCTGGACAAGAGAAGGCTCCAGGGAGACATTATTGCGGCCTGTCGATATATAAAGGAGGCCTATAAGAAAGATGGAGAGAGACTTTTTAATAGAGCCTGTAGTGACAGGAGAAGTGGTAATGGTTTTAAACTAAAAGATGGGAGATTTAGACTGGAGCTAAGGAAGAATTTTTTTATGGTGAGGGTGGCGAGACCCTGGAACAGGCTGCCCAGGGAATTGGTAGATGTCCCATCACTGGAAGTGCTAAAGGTGAGGTGGGATCTAATCAGCAACCTGATCTAGTGAAAGATTTCTCTGCCCATGGCAGGGGTTGGACTAGATGATTTTTAAAGGCCCCTTTCAACCCAAACCATTCTATGTTTCTATGAAAGGAGACTTTTTACACTTCTAAGCTGTCTACACCAAGAGAAGGGCCCTAAGTCTGTTAGAAACCCAGATTCCCTCTCTGCGGTAGTAGAAAGTAACACAACGCCAAAGGTATTGCCAAGTCAGCTTTAGTACCAGACATACTACCACATCAGTAGGCTGCTCTGATCAAACTACGCTTTTTATCTGTATTAGTTTCAAAGCTCTGATCTCTGTACAGCAGTGCAATGCCACGATGTGACAGCATGGGTGTAAGAGCATATTTGGCTGACTTGGGGATTACCACACTCAACTCCTTCTCAGAGTATGATCTCATGACACCTTGTCTCTTCTGCCCCCTGCTAGTGGCTGGGCAGTCCGTGCACCTACTGAGCTCTCAGGTTAAAACCACCCATGAGGACATTAGTCAGTAATCAAAGTTAAATCTTCTGTCTCCAGTGCTTGGGTAATCCAGCACTGAGGCCTCCAAAAGGCTGACAGTCAGTGTATGTCAGCCATCAGATAGGTTACCTGGCTACTAACTTGCCATTGCTGGGGAATGATAGATTAGTCCCCAATGTTCTTCTGCAAGTCTCCTCATGATTTGTAAATGGAATCATGTTTTACTATCTACAAACTAGAAGTTAAGAACTGTTGTAATGCAGGAGGTAAACATGGGTTTGTAACTGGGGACTGAGTAAACGTTGACTCACGTTGCCTACTTATCACACTGCCCACCATAATCTCACCCTGCTACCTTAAGAATCATAGAAATTGTCTGCCTCAGTCATGAGGAATAAAAAATTTTCACTATAATCATATTCCTTGTTAGTGACCATGATTCTTGCATACTAGGGATTTTTTAAATCAGTTAGCATCAAACATCCTGCTAATGCCAAGGACAGCAGTGAAATACAAGGCGTTTATATTTAGTGTTCAGCACAGAGGCACATCACCAAACTGCTGTACACCCTGTATTTTGTACCAAGTCTTCTGCTTTAAGGTATTACTCTCGCACGAGCTGCAGAAGATTCTTTGATCGTTTCCTTGGTGTTAAGGGCAAAAAGCTACATCTAAACACCAGCAATAAATGAAAGACATACATCAAGAATTAAGTGAAGCTAACGTATCTGTAGATGTCTCTGGCTAAGAAGAGCAAGAGAGGACCAGAGTAGCATATGGCAGAGCACTATTGTATTGCCATGCTCTGTCTGCAACTTTTGGCAAAATATACAGTCTGTCACAATGGAGCACATCAGTGCCTGACAGAAAGCACATGGCAGCAAGCACACAAGAACTTTACCGAGTCATCACGTAATGCCTCCTGCACCAGGGCAGAGACAAGGTCTGCGTTACTAGTGAACATGCAAGAAACATCAGGAAAAGGAGATGACAGTGATCTTTGAGCACCAAAGCTCACTGGCAAGCAGCAGTTCATCGCACAAAGTTAAAAATATGTGCTTGACTAATTCATTAACCAAATACAAGATTAGGTGATACCTACAGCAAGTTCTGCAGATAAAGGTATATAACTTGGCAACAATGGTTGCCCTACAAATCCCCCTGAAATACTCTTTTAAAAAATACAATTCTTTGATCAGGTCCTGAAAATATTAGGGAGTAAGTGGCACAAACCACTTGGTCATTGTTCTGTTATCTCTGTCATTAGTAAACCTGAAGAGCCTCCTAACTTTTCAAACTTGTGCAGTCTACCTTCATGCCTCTTCAGATGAGACAGGATTGAGGTGGAACATGTCTGTGCTCTTCAGGTGTTAACTCTGGGAACGGCGCCTGCATGGCTTTCCTCTCCTACAAAAATGTGCCTGTCTCCTTTTTTTAACAGACAGATGAGGACAAAGGGCTGGACTGGGATTGGAGACCCAGAGTTCTGATCAGGATTCCTGTCACTCCTGTACCTGTGCTGCTTTCTGCCTCACAGCTAAGCCACCAATCTAGCCACCTCTTAATAAGCTACCCATCTAGCAGTTTAAACATTTAGAAAGATTTTGTTTTATGGCAGATATTACACTCAGGAAGAGGTGTCCTGAGTAAGAGTGGCACTGAATTTTTGCAGTTTCTTGACTAGTTTATACAGGGAGATGTTGTCCCTAATGTTCTTTCTGCACCTCCCTTCATTGCTACATGCATTTACAGTTATGGAAACAGATACTAGTGGTCCAATTCTGAAGTACTAAAGATACATACTGAACACAAATGCTTTACTGAATAATATTAGCAGTGTTTTGAAAAAAACCAAAAAACCCTCATGTAATAAGTCTGCTCCAAGCACTGCTGTCATCTCAAAATTTAAAGCTGGGAGCAGAAAAGAATGATTACCTCCCAGGAAGACCTTGCAAAAGGCTCTCTTGAGCAAACTAACAAATGATGTTTGTTCTCTTGCATGCAGAGACAGAGATGAAGAAGCTCACGATTGTGTCAGCAACTGTTCCGCTATGGGATGCTCCTACAGTTCCCAGGAGAAGAGAACAGAGCTACTTTGGGTGAACTCTCAAGAGTTTTACAAAGCCACAAAATTTATAAGTAATAAGAGGTTAGAGAATGGATATAGGTAAAATTTTTGAAATAATGCAAAGGACAATTGCTGAGTGTCAAGGGAGGCTCACAAAAAACAGCCTGAGGAAGGCTTGCTGGGAGATGGCCAGCTGGGCTTCAGAACACCCACAGAATTTTCTTACATGTGTTTTCTGCATATTACCTCCCAGTACTGAAAGACCTCAGGTCTATTCTGGCTCTGTATTTCTGGGAGGTATCTGGCTCACCCTGCTGCCTCCAGGCAGGACCAACTACACTTCTTACTCTTGACAGAAACATCTAAGCCTCATACAGAGTTTTCATACCCTACTCTTGAAGGGTGTTCTGGTGCTGCAGAATCTTTATTATTCAGCACCATTTCGTAATTAGTCTTTCCTACTTCTGGTGGGTAAGACAGGAAATTGCACAGCATAGGACCACAGCATCTCCAATCCACAGACTGATTGCCTCCTTTCCTTTTTCAACAGCCTTTTATGTTACTCAGGATTGTTATGAAGTTCCTGCTCAGTGTTTTCTTTTTGATTTAAACAGCCCCCGGTGTATTGCATTCCTCACACTGATCAGAGATCCAGAAAGCTGTGTAACACATCATATCTCCTACACTGCCTTCTCCTGTACACTCACATGTTTTTCAGAGTGCAGTACCTAAAATTGGACATGGTACTCCATGCTTAGCATACACTCCTCATCATTGACCTCTTTTTTACATTCATCTTTCAAGACCCCAACAGGCATTTGACTTTTCTGCAACAGCATGACATCAGTGAGATGGCCATCTTGCAACGCATGATAAGCCCCTGATCCTTTCAGGAATATCAGTTACCTAACCTGTTGGATCTTACTCTGTGCTACTGATTATTTTTTATAAATACAGCACTTGACATCAGTTCCTATTGAATTAGCACCCCATTTTCCTTTCTTAAATAATCTTTCCAATTCACCAAAATTATTTTTAATTCCACTCTTGTTCTCCAGCACGTTCACAGTCACTTCCACCTTGGTGTTGATGGCAAATTTAAATCAGGACACTCTTACTCTATCATCCAGGTCATTAAAACATCAACTCATACAGGACCACAAACAGACCCCTCTGCCATACAGCCCAAAAAATCCTTCCATTGTTGACATATGCATGTGCTTCTGTGTACCTGCACCCACATACGTACAAACACGCGTGCGTATGCACGTCTATGTTCTGCCCCTATCTGAACATAAGGAGATTACACTGACCACAGTACTTTGTTGGTTTTGATGTATGCTTAGTGGCAACTGATTTAGATTGCGTTCAGTACAAACAAAACCTGTGTTAACAGCATGCTCACTGGATTCAACTAACTTGTACTTTCCACAACCAACCACATTTTTTAACTAGGAAATAAGCAGAGCTGCTTTACTGATGCACAAATAACATACACACAAGCTAGCACATTGCAAAAATCGACATTGTTTTAAGAAGTCGCCCTACAAAACTCCACCAAGAAATAAAAATAAAACATACTTCCAAAAGTTGGTCTACGTCAAGCTTAAGAAGAAACTTTCCTTCTTTTTATGTGCAATACTGAACAGCGAGTTCTGATCCTAAACCAGAATTTATCTGAGGAACTGTGTAACACAACAGTGTTTTCCTGAATATATTTAGAACAGAAAAGGAAAAAACGCAGGCTCATTTTAAAATTTTGCTTAGCTATGCAAAACTGCTAAGCAAATGTGGAAGCTACAGTGGGAAAGAAAGTGGCAGACTTACACAGACTTGCTAGCGGGGTGCCCAGAGTTACACTGCTGTCAGAAATTCCCTAGGTAAAACTTAAAAGAAATAGTTTGTGCTCAAGCATTTTTATAAATTCCTCAGAGATACCATAAATATTAATAAGAACATATTTTAAAAGTCAGTTAAATATTAAGGCATATGCATGTATGTTATACTAATGTACAACAATTGAATAAAAATCTGCTTTTCCCACAGGATTCACTAATTTTTTTTTTTTTTTTGGCTCTCCAGAGAAATCCTTGTTAACCCAAACTAACATGTTCAAAATAACAAGATTCAGTGATCTGGCAGATTTTAACAACAGATTACTGACATGGTTTTGAATGGTTCTTAGATGAAATCACTAACATTAACACCTTAACATTAATCGATTAGTGTCAGCAGAATTCTGGAGAGCTATGCTGCAGGCTCCAACACCAAAGTAGTAATCAATTAAGGAAGTCAGCTGAAAAAAATGATGCAAAGATCAGAGCTGTCAATGGCAAAATAATCTCATCTCAGGTGTGTCAAAGGAAGAGTAAAAAAATGCCACATACTTCATAATGCAAGAAAACTATTCCAAACAAAGATTCAGTAATCCAGTAATTGTCAAATAACTATTGCAATCAAAATCTATGAAGAAATTCTTCAGGAATCTATATTCTAGACCATATTTATGTAATTTCATATAAGGTACATTTCAGTATAAATTACACAAATTTGGGGTTTTTTTTACAGTATTAAAGAACATACTTGCTAAAAAATCCAGTGATTTTATTTAGAGAATGCTAAACCCCAAACAATTAATACAGAGTTAAACACAAAGAAAAAAATATATACAGTTTAGTCCCTGGAAATTAATTAACATTTTTACACATCTTACACACTTTTCTTTTTGAATAGGGAGAAACAAAGCCACTGATTTTTGGCTATATGTTCCATCCACAAACAACTCTTAAGCACAAATAACACTGCTTTGTTGAGCTGCTAAGTTCTTGAACCTGCTGAGTTAGCAAGGATGTCCACAGCAGGGTGTTGAGAAGGGGAGCGTTAAAATTCCACTCAAAATAGGGTTCTCATTTCTCCATACTCTTTGTTTGGCTATCGCCATCATGAGGGCCTCTACCATGCTACATACCATAGAGAGCTACCTGACACAATCTGTAGTGCATTCTTTACCTTCCACAAGCAAACCATCAGAATCTATTAAAATTACTTTACACTGATAGCACTAGAGACATGACAAATCACAGGCCAAGAGTCAGATACCAAAGAATGCGTCTCAGGGCATTGGGGCCAGGCCCATTTGCAAGCAAATGGTATTGTGCGAAGCTGGCATGCTCAGTGCATGACAAACTGATGCAATTTCAGTACTGTCGGAGAAGCTGGGTGAGATTTCTCTGATGCTGGCTACGGTTAGTGTACAGAATTGTGCAGAGTTCCCAGATTTGAATCACTTGGGGCCTGAGAGGGCTTCACTTGACAAGCCACAAATAATTACACTACACTCTTTCTATTGTACTCTATTACTTTGCCTCTTATCTCTAGGCTTTGAGCACTCATGAACAAGCAAGGTCGCTTCTATTTTGACCATGATGTAACAAAACATTGTTCTTTTGTGATATGATAAATAAAACACAGCCCTGCAGACTAAACATTTTTATCAGGTCCATTTTCCACTTTTATGAGCAACAACTTTGGGAGCTTGTTAGAAGAGTAGAGGTTGGAAATAACCATGCAGGCAAGTTCATGAGCTTTTCACTTAGGAGTGTGATACAGCTATCTCGTTACTGTAAAAACTCATTTGAGAAATGGGGCATTAAGTTCTTAGCCTGTAACAGGTAACAGTTATATCTGTGATTACTTTAAGCAGGTTTTTACCCCCTTTCAAATCAGCAATTTTTGACAATTTAGTTGGCGAGTAGCAAAAAATAGTTTTGAATGTGCAGCGTGTTGCCAGTTCTTTCCCAAACACGAAATACACTTCAAAACTAAAGTAACTGCACTTTCTGTATCAGTTCACAAAATGTATTATTTAAACACCTATGCAGTTAGGAAAGTTTTGCATTTGTGGTATTATCCTGGCCACTGAATTTAAAGAGTAATGACATTCATAACATTCACACTTTAAAAAAAAACAAACAAAACAAAGGCAAAAGAAAAAGCAGTGGCTTTCATGGTTTATGGAACTAACTTCTAGTCATATTTTCTTAGTTTACAGAACAATTCCCCCTTTCTCCCATGGTCTAGGCAAAAATCAGGCTTTTAATTTAGAATTCCATATTACACACCAGATGGTACCAGTTTTTTTCAGCCTTAAACTTATGTTTAGAGGTCTTCTAAAGCTGCAATTAGATACAAACCATCTAGTAGTAAAGGAAAAATTCAAATACAAACACTAAATGCATGTAGAGAAAAAATGGTTCTACGAAGTACCTTAAAACTGTTTCTGATTCCCATTAATGTATTCTCCTTATGTTTATTTTCCAGATAAACATATAGTAGTAAGCAGGCACCAAAAGGTAAAGAGAGAATGTTGAAGGACTTCTTAACTGCAAGTGCTGAACTTACAGTATAGTCTCCTACTTTGTCTCTAATTCAGGCCAACATAAGGATGGTCTTATTTGAGAGGAGACAATTACTATCCTCAGTAACACTCCTAACAAGTTCTTACCAAGCTGTTTTAAAACATCTAAAAATATTCTTTCCCTCTTCCCAACTGGCACTAGGAATTTATGGCAAAACCTGGAAGTCTGAGATCGTAACATTTCTGCCAAGGGAAGGTAAAACCAGAACTACCAAAGGAACAAATTTTGATATAGAGGAGAAATATGGAAAGAAAAAAAAAAGCATACTCAGCCATACTTCAGAATCTACTTGAGCTTTGTAAACTCTATGTCAAACAGGAGCTTTTAAAACATGAAATAGTGCAAAGATTGTGCTCCTACCAATCACACATCCACATCCACATTCTGAGCACTCAGCTAAAGGAAAGGCCTCTGACATTTTCTATTCAGTACCAAAAATAGATGTTTTCAGTATTTACTGACTTTTTATGCTCCCTCACCGCAACATAAAAATTGAAGCTAGGTCTTTGGCTTTTAGAGTGAGAACGGATCTTTAATTAAAACCTAGCTTTTAAATGTTCTCTAACTTGCTTTTAAGAATGGAGTGTTTTGGAGTTTCATGTAGCATATGTCATCGTTGGACATAATTTTTCTTAGAATTCGGAAAAAATCAGAAAAACAATAGGCTAATATATTTTCTGATTCTTTACTGGCATAGGACTCAACTCCAAATCTGGGGTTTTATTTTTTTCCTGAATATTAATTTCTTCACATCTTTCAAGCAAAGTAAATATTTTTATAACATTCCCTGACATTACTATAAATCTATTAGTCCATTAATTTATGGTTAAACTGAAGACACATTTCTTACGTTTCCACATCTCAAAAGAACAAGAAAGTTAGATTGTAATTACCATCGCAGCTTGACTGCAAGGAAGACGCATGACCAGGGAGTCCTATTCCTGGAAAGGGCTTGATTACTAAGTAAAGAGCATGGAAGGGAATCTACATGCAATGAAACAGAGTCCTGTGCAAGACCAAAAGTAAAGGCAGTTAGCTGAAGTACATATGGTCACTTTTCATAAAAGCAGTTCATTGTAATCAATACAAACTTGCTGCTGAACAATTCATTGTTTCACCACATCATCAAGATTCTTTGTCCTTATGTAAAAGATGATAGTAAAAGCTTTAGATTTCATTATTTTCCAATTTGGAGATACTGCAGCACATGAGTACCTTCTATCATGGTATAAAAAGGGAATCCATTTTTAAAATGTGAATCAATTACACGAGACACAAGGAATATAAAAAATAAAATAATGAAGATCGGCAATTCTTATCTCACAGTTTTCAAGGTAGACTAGTGGGAGAAAAGATTTTCACAGAAGTTTTATACCATTTTCACTATATTAAAGAATTAAAGTCAAACAAGAGTAATACCATTTTGGATAGACATTACTTTTCACAGCATCTCATCAGGCAAACAACTATCACCAATTATAGGCAACCCCTTTCAAGACCGATTTTTGAAACTTTGTGTACCACGTACACAATTCAACAACTGTCACCTAGAGGCCCTGGTCTTAACTAGGACCCACAAACACTGTGACATACAAATAAATAATATACAAAATGGAAGGTGCAGTGGAGGTTTGGCTGTCATTTCTTATAAATTACTTACTCTAGCTACACTGGTGGCAGCTTCAACATCCAAAAGCATCTTCTCAGATTTCCTATTTATACATTTTTAGAACTGAAGGTTGTTTTGAACAGGAGGTGGAGCTCTCACTACACCAGCAGAGGAGGAATGAGCGGAAACATATTTTCTTTAGAACTTGTAGAGATAGTGCTCCTTTCTCATGGTATGCTCTTTCTGTCCCGTCTTACTTCAATGCCTAAAAGTATCCAAGCATTACTGTTGTGCCCAAATATTTATTTTAAAAAAACCCAACAACCACACAATGTTCATTGGTTTACGAAATGTGAAATGTTTATAACATGATATATAGGTTGAAATAATTAAAAAAAAAAAAAAAAAAAAAAGGCTGCTCCCAGAAAGAGAGTATCTGTGTTCTAGCCACAATATCTTTATCATCAGGACATCTATGAATAAATAGTTTGTTAACATACTACACACACTTCTCCTTTCATTTCCCATTAAAAATACAATGCCACTTTCAAAGGTAATGATGACACTTAATGCTTCATCACCAAAATCCCCTTCCAGAATGTTCTACAAAATGCTATTTTAGCCTTCCCCAAGCCACAGAAAGTTCAGACTTCTAGAAAACTGAAAATGAAAAGCTGATAAAAGTGCTCATGTAACTCTTGTAAACAGGAGAAATAATGGTTGCTTACAATGACAGCAATCAAAATGCAGTAGCTGGAAAGCCTCCATTAGCACACTTCCATGGTGCATACCTAATGTAAGTACTTCCACTGTACCCAGACGTAGCACTGAAATTCTACCACCAGGCGCCCTGCCATGCAAGCCCGTCTTCTCTATGTTCTCCTCACTGGCAGGGCACCAGAAAGACCTTTCTCCACCTTGGCATAGCTAGCTTCAGACAGACTAAACTTTGTCCTCAGTGGCCTATTGAGTAAGAAACACAATTAGGTCACTAAGCTGCAGTACAAAGTCCCATCAAATTTCTTTCCTATTTCTTGTGAATTCAAAGATAATCATTGCAAGAACCACTAAGATTTACATATATTCAGCCACCATAGAAGCAATCCTTTCAATTCATCCATATAAAAAATTCACAAAGGAACTTCAGAGAGACAGCTAAGGCTAAGAATGCATTCATGTAAATTAGCAGCACAGACAACATTCTTCACAAAGACCACAAAAATTAATATCTATAAGTGGGTGGATATCTGGTGGTATTTTCCAATGGATAATTTTGAATTGTAATGGTTTGAAGAATTGTCATTTAAACTTTTCAGTTATTCTAAAAATAAATACCTAATATTAAAAAGACAGCTTTCTAAAACTGCTCCTGCAGTACTTAGTTAATTTAATAACCTAGTCACTGCTGTAGATGAAAAACATATCTTCAACTTCTTCAGGACTCACCAGCTACCTAACATAAAAATGGTATCATATACTGAAATTCCAAGATAACTTCATAAATGCCATGACAATGATGACTAATTATCAATTAAACCTGGAATGAATTACATCAGGAATTAAAATGTGCATTACAGTAATAAAAAACGGAGAGATCTATTACATCTTCCCTCATGTTGCATTTTAAAGCCTGGCGTATTCTCACTCCTGGGAAGTAAAGAATGCACGTATGCTTAACACCATCTTTGTTGACAAGATTTTACAAGTATCACGACTTGATGCTACACGGACAGAAAACACCAGTAGGAGCAGTTAAGCATGAATCCTCTGATGAAATAACTCCATTGGTAGCATTATATTATTAACAAAGTTTTGCCACTATGTATTGGGTTTGTGTGGTGGGGTTTTGGTAGTGGGGGAGGGGCTGCAGGGGTGGCTCCTGTGAGAAGCTGCTAGAAGCTTCCCCGGCTCCAAGTCGGACCTGCCTCTGGCCAAGGCCGAGCCCATCAGCGACGGTGGCAGTGCCTCTGGGAGAACAGATTTAAGAAGGGGAACCTGCAGTGAGTAGTGGGATTGGAACGTGAGAGGAACCCCTCTGCAGATACCGAGGTCAGTGAGGAAGGAGGGGGAGGAGGTGCGCTGGAGAAGGGGATACCCCTGCAGCCCGTGGTGAGACAGCAGGCTGTCCCCTCCCAGCCCATGGAGGGGAGCGGGGGAGCAGATGCCCACCTGCAGCCAGAGCAGGTGGATGCCCCCAAAGATGGCGTGACTCCATGGGAAAGCCCACGCTGGAGCAGTCTGTGCCGGAGGGACTGCAGCCCCTGGAAAGGACTCACGTTGGAGCAGATTGTAAAGGACTGCAGCCCGTGGGAAGGACTCACGTTGGAGGAGTTCATGAAGGACTGTCTCCCGTGGGAGGCACCCCACGGTGGAGCAGGGCAAGAGTGAGGAGTCCTCCCCCTGAGGAGGAAGGAGCGGCAGAGACAGCGTGTGATGAACTGACCCCAACCACCATTCCCTGTCCCCCTGCGCTGCTGGGGGGAGGAGGTGGAGAAAACCAGGAGTGGAGTTGAGCCAGGAAGGCAGGAGAGGTGGGGGGAAAGTGTTTCAAGATTTGGGTTTTACTTCTCATTATCCTTGGTTTGATATGATTTGTAGTAAATTAAATTAATTTTGTTTCTTCCCCAAGTTGAGTCTGTCTTTTGCCCATGACCATAAGTGGTGAGTGTTCCCTCCCTGTCCTTGTCTCGATCCACGAACATTTCTTTATATTTTCTGCTCCTCATCCCACCAGGGCCAGGGTGGGGAAGAGTGAGCGAGCGGTTCGTGGTGCTTTGTTGCTGGCTGGGCTTAAACCACGACACACTACTACCTCTCAAAGATTCAATGGAATTAAAATATATCTTTATTGTGATGCATGTTTGAATGCTCTGCTACCCCCTATCTTTCTGAAAATGTAAGTTCCTCATCAAAACCATAAATCCGTAGATCTTGGGAGAGAATTGGGTAATGCATGTTTTGCAGTTATGGTTTACTGACAGAATGTGTCAACTTTTGGTCTTTCAGACGGTAAACTGATATAGGCAATCATGCTGCTGCTTCTTTATCCTACTGCTGACCCACCCTCAGGAATACAGCATAAGTGATTCCTTGCTCAGAGAAATCTTACATGGCCCTTTCCACTAGGATTTCATGACTCTGAATCAGGGGGGCTTTGAGCAATTGCACAACAATCAGAGATCACTGGAGCTATATGTCTCTGTCTAATCTGTCTACACCCCAAAGCAGATTAAACACACAAAAAAGGAAACAGCTTTAACTGATTGTTACATATACATTCAGTCAGTTTTTCACTTTGGTTTTACCTTTTTCCAGTTTCTGCCTTAGCTGCCTTCATGTGCACTGCAGAATTCTCTGTGTCTTACTTTATACTCTTCAAGTTCCTGTTGCATACCAAGGGGTATCTTTGGCCTAAATTATCATATCTATTTCTTCCACTAATACATGCTCCTTCACTGGAAATGAAAAAAAACAATGGTTGAAGTAGCATTTTTCTGACATTACAGAATCATTGGCATCTGTCAAATTATCTCTATCCTCTTTGTCTTCCCAAGTAGGAGAGAAAAGTAGCTGTACAGACCTACTCTGACTCCCTTGTAGAATAACCAGGACATTTAAAAATTCTCTATGAAGACACTAAGACAATAAAAAAGTCTAATTTATCTAACATCTAATATTTCCGTTTAATTTCCTTGAACTTGGAGTAACTGGTCTGTCACTGATTTCAACAGGACTTGTGACACAAGGTAACACATGGTGGGCTTGTACAAGCCAGATGGGCAAGCAAGAAGTCTTCATACTGGCAGATTTCATACCCAAGGCACACAGAGCACACACACAGCACACAGTTCAGATGTTTTAAAACTACCAAGTTCACACAGTCCAGAGACTCAGTGAAAGGGTTAGAATAGTAATTCAAAGTTTTTTTTACATAAACTCATTCACATAATTACTCCCTTCATGCTTTATAACTACAATACTTATAAATATTCCCACTTTATCTTTCACATTTATCAGTTGCTATTGTGGCTTACTCTCAGGCTTCATATGGAAGAACATCTAACCTTTTTCACTCTATGCACATTTACTTTAACAGTAAAAATGCTGAAATACATAAGCTACACCAGACTTGAAGTCCTTCTAGCTTTGTACTTCCACAAACAAGAGTAAAACCTATTAAACTGCTTCTTCTACAGAGGTAAAGTCTATGGGCTTTCACAAAATCCACAGTACTTTAGGATCTTACATGTCATATCTTACTTCCACAACATTTGCAACTCCAGGAGAAATTTGGGGAGTCGTATTGGAAGCGTTAATTAAAAACGTAGTAAGCACATGTGTCAGTCAAGTATGCCCTCTGCTCTACAACACATTTAAATGTATGTCACCTTGACCTGCAATATACCACTGTAAAATTTTTTTGGTCAATATAAATCAAATGTACACTAATTTATTCAGTAAGTTTCCTAGCATCTGAATCAACATTAGAAATCTAACTAGTATTTATTATTCTGTTATTGACAAAGGGAGCATATTTAAATGATAACAAGAACACATGGGTGTCATTTCGAAGTTGAATTGTTCCCTAGGGACATCCTTAGTAAGCGTCTACATTTAAAGGTCATTCACTGCCAAATTATGAACAACTGTTGCATTTATTAGCACAGGCTCAATAGTTTGGAAGCTCATGTCATCAATTTAAACTGACAATGAAATCTAATTGTCCACAAGGAAAACAGACATTTTCCTTAGTCTGTGTTTCATCATTTTATGTATACCTCAAACTGGAACCGGAAGTGCAAGTTTACTCTGTATTTTTTTTGCGGGGGCTGGTGCTGGTGGAAAAAAGGCTTTCAAGGTTTTATATCAGAGGAAGAGTGCTTTAGTAAAGCTGAGCTCCTGAAACAAGGACTGAGAGTGCTTCCCATTTACTTTGTTGACAGAGCCCTATCTCAAGTGTTGCATTATAGACTTTTCCCTCATTTTTCTTTCTAATCTTTTATTTCCCTAAACTGACCTTTCACTGGTCTAGACCCCACCCTTTCTATTTCTTAATTGCTCTGTAGTTTTCCCTTTGAAGCTTCGGAGAAGTTTCCAGTTTCTGTGGCAAGTCACTTCCACCCTCTTCCCAGAACTGCATACTGCTTCTACAGCTAGCTGGTGGCTGATGGGTCTCTGTCCTTTCCGCTTCCCCATACTGCCTAGCCATACTAAGGAGAAAAAGAAAATCATCTGAAACAACAGGTTTGAGGGAAAGCAAGCTGAAAATCAACGAGGAAGTTGGTAATGAGCTTCCTTAAAGGAAAGGACAAACACTGTCTTTGTGACTTTCCTTTCCAGGCGGTGAGAATACATAGTGGCAGGCTGAATCCAAGAACTGTATGCTGTTCTGCTAAAGAAAGGAACCAGAAATGTGGAGATATCAGGAAAGAGTGTTTTTTGGTAGCCATGCAGACCCACCATAGAGAGGAAACGGTCCCCTTCCAGTCTCTCATTTCATGCAGGAGGTCACCACTACGACTGTTTCTAGCAAAGAAACTAGGACGACCATCATCACACCTCTCAAAAAACCCCTTCTTCAGCACTGTTTCTCTCCAATGGCCCCTGACAGTCACAGTGCAGAAGATACCCTCTGTAACCCTCTGGCAGATTACTGGGCTGGTGGGAAGTCAGCATGTGAACAATCTTCTACCTGCCCCAAGCTCCATCATCCTCCTCTGCAACTAATCAAATAATCTCTGATAGCTCCTTGTTTCAGCTACTCAAAGAAAACATTTTAATTCTAAGCAAGTTAGCACTTGTGGGAAAGAGAATAGTAAAAGATCAACTGTGTAAAGCAGTACTCCTGTGTCGTGGCTTAACCCCAGCCAACAACTAAGCACGACGCAGCTGCTCGCTCACTTCCCCCACCACCCAGTGGGATGGGGGAGAGAATCAGGAAAAAAAAAACCAGCTAAAACTCATGGGTTGAGGTAAGAACAGTTTAATAGAACAGAAAGAAGAAAATAATAACGGTAATAATAACAACAATAAAATGACAATAATAATAACAAAAGAATTGGAATATACAAAACAAGTGATGCACAATGCAATTGCTCACCACTTGCCGACTGATGCCCAGTTAGTTCCTGAGCAGCGATCACCCCAGGCAAACTCCCCCCAGTTTATATACTAGACAGGATGTCACATGGTATGGAATATCCCTTTGGCCAGTTTGGGTCAGCTGCCCTGGCTGTGTCCCGTCCCAACTTCTTGTGCCCCTTCAGCCTTCCTGCTGGCTGGGCATAAGAAGCTGAAGAATCATTGACTTCATCTGAACACTACATAGCAACAACTAAAAACATTATTCTCATACTAAATCCAAACCAAAACAGTATACAAGCTACTAGAAAGAAAATTAACTCTATCCCAGCTGAAACCAGGACACTGTGATCGTGATCACTGTGACCAGTTACAGAATGGTTTGGGTTGGAAAGGGACCTTTAAAGTTCATCTAGTCCAACCCTCCCTGCAATGAGCAGGGACATCTTCAACTAGATCAGGTTGCTCAGAGCCCCATCCAACCTGACCTTGAATGTTTCCAGGGATGGGACATCTACCAATTCCCTGGGCAGCCTGTTCCAGGGTCTCATCACCCTCATAAAAAAATTCTTCCTTAGCTCCAGTCTAAATCTCCCATCTTTTAGTTTAAAACCATTACCACTTCTCCTGTCACTACAGGCTCTATTAAAAAGTCTCTCTCCATCTTTCTTATAGGCTTCCCTTATATATCGAAAGGCCGCAATAATGTCTCCCTGGAGCCTTCTCTTGTCCAGGCTGAACAACTCCAACTCTCTCAGCCTGTCTTCATAGGAGAGGTGCTCCAGCCCTCTCATAATTTTTGTGGCCTTCCTCGGGACCCGCTCCAGCAGGTCCATGTCGTTCTTGTACTGAGGTCCCCAGAGCAGGATTCATTACTCCCAAGTGGGGTCTCACGAGAGCAGAGTAGAGGGGAGAATCCCTTGACCTGCTGGCCACCCTTCTTTTGATGCAGCCCAGGATATGGTTGGCTTTCTGGGTTGCGAGCACACATTGCTGGCTCATGTCCAGCTTTTCATCCGCCGGTATCCCCAAGTCCTTCTCCGCAGGGCTGCTCTCAATCCCTTCATCCCCCAGTCTGTATTGATACAGGGGGTTGCCCTGACCCAGGTGCAGGACCTTGTGCTTGGCCTTGTTGAACTTCATGAAGTTCACATGGGCCCACCTCTCAAGCCTGTCAAGGTCCCCCTGGATGGCATCCCATCACTCTAGAGAATCAGCTGCACCACTCACCTTGGTGTCATCTGCATACTTGCTGAGGGTGCACTTGATCCCACTGTCTGTGTCATTGACAAAGATATTAAACAGTACTTGTCCCATTATGGACCTCTGAGGGACGCTACTCGTCACTGATCTCCATCTGGATGTTGAGCTGTTTACCACTACCCTCTGGATGCGACCATCCAACCAATTCCTCATCCACTGAACAGTCCATCCATCAAATCGATATCTCCCCAATTTAGAGAGAAGGATGTTGTGGGGGACCGTGTCAAATGCCTTAGAGAAGTCCAGATAGATGACATCCGTGGCTCTTCCATTGTCCCCTGATGTAGTCACGCCATCACAGAAGGCCACTAGGTTGGTCAGGCAAGACTTGCCTTTGGTGAAGCCATGCTGGCTGTCTTGAATTACCTCCCTGTCCTCTGTGTGCCTTAGCACAGCTTCCAGGAGGATCTGTTCCATGATATTCCCAGGCACAGAGGGGAGGCTGACAGGTCAGTAGTTCCCAGGGTCCTCCTTTCTACCCTTTTTAAAAATGGGTGCAATGTTGCCCTTTTTCCAGTCTCTGGGGACTTCACCTGACTGCCACAACTTTTCAAATATCACGGAGAGTGGCTTGGCAACTGAATCAGCCAATTCCCTCAGGACTCTGGGATGCATCTTGTTGGGTCCCATAGACTTACGTATGTTCAGGTTCCTCAGGTGGTCTCAAACGTGATCTTCTCTTACAGTGGGAGGGACTTTGCTCCCCTAGTCCCCATCTTGAAGTCCATCCACTCAAGAGGTGTGGGAAGAGAGGTTGCCAGTGAAGACTGAGGCAAAGAAATTTTTAAGTACCTCAGCCTTCTCCTCATCCATTGTTACCAGTTTGCCAGTCATGTTCATCAGGCAGGTACACTTTCTCTGACCTTTATCAGCATACTGTTTTAAATGTTAATACTATATATAAGCCTCATGATGCAAAATACCTGAAATTGAATTATCTATATAATTTCATAGAAGAAAACCGTACTTCACTGAGACACACTGCACTATTCCAGGATTGTACCCATCCCCTTTGATTTGAAGGTTACATTTCGAAGAGATTCAATACTTCACAGTGTCACTTCCTCCGCTTATCTCAACTTTTCTAATTCATCAGATTCAGGTAGCACAGAACTGGTGAAACATCTACTTAATCACAAAGTCTTCAAGACCCTGCAACCCCCATATTTTATAGTGGTATCTACCAAAACCACAGCTTCTGACTGTTAACCCTCACATAATGGGGTTCAAAAGAATGACAGCTGATGTGGTCTGGACACGGAAATATTCACAAGCTCCAACCGTCCATGTAAAATCATCTTTTTGTTCAATGCAAAATAATTCCTGTGTTACTGTTTCTTCTTAGGTAAATATCTCTGCCTACACAGTATCTTCCTAGCTAGTACAGAGCAATGGTAAGCTCTCATTAACCTCAGTTTTGCTGGAGGGAGGGCTTATAGTGTACTCATTTGCACTGACCATGAATTTTTATGCTTGGAACAATACATGCAAATTATCTGGCAATGTAACAAATTGACAATTACATTAGAATAAGCCTTGCTCATGCATAGTCCATAAGCTCTTTAAAACATAAAGGAAATACACCATGTTATCAGAACAGACTTCCATACCCTCTCCCACAAGCATGCCTAACCCAGAGAAAATTTAGCTATGGCTTCTAGCAGTTTCGTGGTCAGGGAAATCCCTGAACTGATCCATCTGACAGCGTAGAGCATGATAATTTTTGTACGGAATGTGGTATAGAACCCCCCTCATCTGATTGAAGAGGCAAAGTAATCACGCAAGAACAACTACCATACTCTACTGAGGTACAGCAAGTTTCAGATACATGACTTTGACTCATCGCCAGTGACCAGAAAGGAACAGTGCTGTAATAACCAACAGGGTTGTAATAATCGAAAATTTTCACTTTCAAGATCATTTTCTTGAAAGACTTCTAGAAAGATGCAGTCTCATTTCTGGTTTCTTTGAAGTTTATATAGCTTAACATTTATAAAATTTAAAAAACCAAATCCTCTAGATAGCAGGATTCACTGACAGAATTACTATTAAAGCAATAAAAAACACACTAAAAGCAAATAGTAAAAATATATATTGCCATGAAAAATCCTATTAGTGTGATATGCACACCTTACAAATCACTCTGCCACCTAACTAGCCTGCTCAACTGGGACATGCTGGGATCAGTATGTGCTATCGTAACCACACTCAATCGGAATGTTTTAAAGCCAGTTTCATTCCCCCAAATCACAAAGACATGTTGTAGGGGGCCACTTGCATTTAAGTTCAACTGAGGGGCAGAAACATTAATGGAGTTACACTCCCACATTAGCACATCTAAAGTGGTTTACAAAGCTTCTAAATACTTGCCAGTACTGAGGACCAAAGAATACACAGCATTAGCATCAGGTAGATGCACTTGCCTCATGCAACTATGCCTACATGAATCAATCTTCTGGCAGTTCTACAGAATTAGATTTTTTCCTGGTATTTCTTAACAGCTCAGAACTACTGAACGTTCAGATTATAATAAAAGAAGCTAGCTTTGAATATCCGGCTTCAGTCAAACGCCTTGGGCTTTAGTCCAGAGCATCCCCTGTCTCCACCCAGCAACATGTGGAAAAGTGTTACAGCTCAACAGCTCCACTGAATGAGAAAACCACTGGGGTCAAAGAAGACCTCTGAAAATTGTGTAGACTAACTCGTCTGCTCGAGCAGGGTCAGCTAGAGCAGGCTGCCCAGGACCATGTCCAGTCAGGTTTTGAGAACCCTCAAAGATGGAGGCTTCGCCGTCCTCTGGGCAACCTGTGCCAGTGCTTGACTACCTTCACGGTGACAAAAGAGTTCCATCTTATGTTTAAATGGTATTCCCTGCATTTTGATGCGTGCCCATTGCCACTTGTCCTGTCAGTGGGCACCACCACCACGGAGAAGAGCCTGGCTCCCTCTTCCTCACTCGCTCCATTCAGATTATTGTACATAGTGACGAGATCCCCCTGAGCCTTCTCTTCTCCAGCCTAAACAGTCTCAGCTCTCTCAGCCCTTCCTCATGGAAGAGATGCTCCACTCCTTTCATCATGCTTGGCCCTGCACTGGACTTGCTCCAACCTCTACGCTGGGGAGCCCAGACCTGGACCCAGCACCCAAATGTGCCTCTCTCAGCAGGGCCGAGCGGCAAGGAAGCACTACCTCTCCCCACCCGCTTGCCACGCTGCATTAGCCGCTGTCGCAACCGCCACCGCTCCACGACACGAAGCTCGCGTGGGGCAGGAGACGCCCGGCGGGCCGAAGCAGACCACCCCTCCTGCGCAGAAGGGGGCAGGGCAGGGCGGGGCGGCCCCGCCCAGCGGGCCCCTCAGGCCGGCACCTGCACGGCGGCCCAGCCCCCGCCGCGGACCCGCTCGCCGCCGCCGCCACATCGCCCCCCCGAGGCGCGGGGGTCTCCCGCCCTGCCGCCCCTCACCGTGTAGCCCCGCTCCAGCTCGCTCTCCTCGTAGCGGAAGGAGGGGATGTACACCTCCATGGCGGGCCGGGCCGGGGGCGCCGGCTCTCCCTCAGGGCCGCGGGCTCCCCGCCAGCGGCGCCGCCGCCGCCGCGGCCCTCGGCACGCAGCACGTAACGCCGCGCACGTGACGGCGACGGCAGCGGGGGCGGGGCGCGGCGCGCGGCCCGGCCGCTGGGCTTCGGCCGCTGCGGCCCCTCCCCTGCCCCCCCGCGCCCCCCGCCCGGGCGCGGGGCCGGCGGGTCCCGCCTCCCACCGGCCGGGAAGGGAAGGGGCGGGCGGGGCGCGCCGGGGGTGGGAAACCCGCCGGGAGGGGGTGCGAGGAAACGGTGCCAGCGGCGCGAATGGCCGGCCCCGCCGCCTTCCGCCGGGGCGGGTGGGGGGGGGGGGGCTGCCCGCCGGCCAGAGAGCGGCTGCGCCCCCGTCACCGAGGGCCTGGTGGGTGGGGTGTGCGGCAGGAAGGGCGCAGGCATTTTCAAAACCAGGAGGGTGGGAGCACCCGCTCTACTGTGGCAGGGCAGCAGCGTTGCTTTGGAGCGCAGGAGAACGTGGAGGAAAAAAAGAAGCTTCCCCAGGGATGGATTTACCCAGTGCGAAGTGCACACCGTGGCTCGAACCACTTCCGGTGCCTGCTTGGCCAACAAACTCCCGTGCAAAGAGAGCACCGTTCACAGTGCCCGTTGGGAACCGAAACGTGAAATCGAGGAGGACAAAAAAAAAAAAAAAGTTCAGCGCTGAGGAAAGTTGCCCGTACCGTGGTTATTCCCGAGAAGCTTCCTCTCAGTTCGTTACTTAGCCAAGCGAACCAAACCCTTTTAGCGAAGTGCAGATGATTTCTAGTCATTGGGGAAATGAAATAAAAACTTCTTACTCCCTAAAATAAGCAGCTGTGTTGATGACTTAAAAAGCAATGGAGGCAGCAACAGAAGGTGGAATACTAGTTGCGTTTCATAGGCAATGCTGTTGCACAGGGCAGTACTCCGACCTCACACGAATTTGCTGACCCCAAGCTTCAAACCGTTTGGAAGCCCTACAAAATGACAACAAACCACACCTCTATTAATTAGATGGCAGTAACTTAAAACTTACCTCGAAAGGTTTTCTGAATGCTGGAGAGTCTCAGAGGCTAAATGGTTAAGATGTGCAACTGAACCATCTCTCACAGATCTTTTAAAGAGTAGCTACCATTATAAATTCATGTGTAGGCAGGGTTTGATTTTGCATAAGCAGAGTCATGTATAAAAATACACCTCAAAAATGGACAGAAAACAAATGATTACTTTTATCTGACCTCTGCGGTTACATTATCTCAGTGCTTCTAAGATCAGCTTTTTGAAACGTCTTCTGAAAACTAACTTGCTTCCTTCTAGACTAGTAACATCAGGGGAAAAACATTACAAGCTCTTTTTCCCTACACTTCTCTTTGTTTTACTGCCAGCAAAATTTAATTATATGTTGCCCTAAGCAAAGACCTGTGACCTGAAGAATTCAATACAAAATAGAAGGCTTTTGACTAAAACCAAGACTAAAGCAAACTAACAGTAGTTCACTTTGCTAAATGAAAGCAAAGTAACAACCGTGCATAATAAAAAATGACCTGAAATCAAAGCACGATAGTCCTCTGACATTTGTTTCTGCACAATTCTGCTCCTCTGCCAGTGTCCTCAACTGCTGATGACCAGCAGCACAGTCCCAGCGCTGCTCTGTGGTAGCAGTGACAACAGCAAACAGATTTCCAGTTCCCATGTGCTCTCAGTGTAGGGACTATGTCCTTGGAACACGGTGATGACTGAAGGGAGTGAATGAGTCCCATTTTCCCGCAAAGCATACTCTTGATAAATACATAACAAACATCCCAAGGAAAGACAGGCCATATAATAATCATTTAATCAATCTGGTAAATGTGGGCATGCTACAGAATAATTATTGTGCCATCATTATTGTTAGTTTCTGGTTAAGATTCCAGTCTTTAACCTTAGCTTCTGTTCTTCCCCTAATACAAAATGGATGGACAATTCTAATGACACCATTTACGCCATAATGCATTTATGCTGATGAGAAGCCAGCAGAAAATTGCATAGGGGCACTATTTGTGGTTGCTTGCAATCTCATAACCAATTATTACAAAAAGCTACTTTTCTCCCTAAAATCATATAACCTATTAACAAAGAAAAGTTTGAGACATTAATCTGGTTTCAAATTCAATAGTACATAATGGAACTTTTGACTGTGCATCAGCCAAGAGGAACCAGGAAGATTACATGGTGAGCTGAATTCAAATACGTCGATATGTTTTGGAATGTTAAATACTTAATTTGCACAATATATCATGATTAGTTGGCTAATCTTTAAAGTTACATCTAAAGAAAAAATAGGATTTCTCTACATGGCTGGCTGGCCAAGGATTGTCTTTCTGTCTCATACTTTGAGGAGCAAAAATTTAAGAAACATTAATTCATAAAACGCTACCAACATGTGTTGAAAACCATCCAGGATTCCTGTTTTTGAAAGCTAATTGCACAAATAATCCAATGATTCCCACAAACAAAGCAAGGAGAATAGATTTTAAATGTCGCTTGATTTGAACTGGTGTTACATGTATTAAAATCATGTCAGTAATCTTAAAGCAAAACTGTAAAGGGGTTGAGCTCTACTGGTAACAATTACATAGGCTGCCTTCAAATTCACCTGTTGACCAGGCCCCAAAAGGTCCTCTAGGAACTGTAGGTATTTGCCTTCAATGCTGTTTTTTGTTACAGCTATCAGTATCTTGGGTTATATTACTAAGCTAACTTGATCCAGAATATAAAATCAATGAATGAATATACTCCAGTTTTAACTGTTACCTGTCATTAGACTCTAGCTTAACCTTCCATTAGAGAAGCTATGAATTATCACTGTTTAGAATCAGGTCCAATCAGTGAAGTATGCCACACTTAAATAATTGAATAAGAATGTGGCATTTTCACAACCAAACTTTCAGACTACCTGATGAAAAATGAAACATATTTTTGAAAACAAAAAAACCCCAAACTCCCTCTTTGTTGGCCACTGCTGTTTTTCCTTTTTTCCAAAGCTGTCACTGTGCAATTCCTCCTACAGGGTGGGATTCAGCATTCATCGTGCTGGAATGATTCATGAGAGAGAAAAAGGCAACTCTGAAAGATCAGTTTCCACTAATTGTCACGATTCAAGGACTTTCTCAACAGCTAGTTTCCAGAACAGAAGTAGGGAAAGAAATGCATATAAAAATTTTAATCAAAGTGATAAGTAAAGTACACATCAAAACAAGAGGTCAGATTAAAAAAAAAGGTAGTCCTTACAAGATCACAACCTCAGTTTGCTTTTTTTTCAGTTCCTGCCAGAAAGACTGGTTTTAAGTAAACTTGCACCTCACCTCACTGAACTCCTACAGATGGTGGTCTCCTAAGTAAATAGTAGCAAAATTCAACGTACTTGATAAAACTTTTGAGTAAAACAGCATTTGCCTTTTAAGGGGTTCATGTCTTCCTCATTCCTCTAAAAATTTAGTTGCATTTTTTTTAAAGCGGTGTAGTTGTTTCTAAAACATCACAAAGCACTTCCATCAGCCAGTGAGTATAAGACCACTTGGAAAGAAGACAAGGCTGAATCTTAACTCCAGAAAGGTTAGTCAATTTTCTACATGAATGCACAGAATGAAATAAAAACCTCAGTACTTCTAACAGCCACAACATTTGGAGCTGGTAAGTAGGTAGTTTCCTGAACAGCTCAAGTGTGTGTGCACATGGGTGGGTGGGGCAAGGGGGGAAAATTAATGTATTAGTACGATGTATGATAACTGCAGGTTTTCATATGGTGCGGTGCACCTCTACCATGCTGAGACCTCCCCTGGAAGTTCCACATCAGATGTGAGGCTAAGATAAAGCATTTCCTTTCTCATGATCTCTGCTATCCTCCTTCCTTGTGCTCTTATCTTGATCTCTCTAAGCCATAGATACATGGTTTACCTCAAGTATTTTCTGGCCCTTCCATTTTCATTGCATATTTCTTTTACTTTAGTTTTCATACAAATATCCTCCTGGAAGTATTCTGCCTAAGCTGCCTTGCATACTCTTTCAAGACTCTCTCTCTTAATGACAGATTTTCTTAATGACAGAAAACAGATTTGGAGTATTTTATATCCCTTCCCTATGTTAGTAATTTCCTTGCTGATATGGAAAAAAAAAAAGTAGTGTTCGAGCAGTGAAGTTAAAAGTTATTTTACTTATTAGCAAGCTCACCCCCCATTCAACTATGGAAGACAAGAATTTTTAAAAAAAGGAAGAATCCCCTTAGCAGACAACAAGTAACACTGTGAACAACCTGAAACTTCAGCTCCTTACATGTTTTAATATTGAACTTTTTTCCCTCACAGGTTGTAATGGACTCATACTTTGCCAAAGATTCAAATTATTACACAGCCTGTTCTACTATAAAGTGGAATGACAGAGATAAAAAAAGTTGGTTTTTTTTTCTTTTTCTTTAAGACAATCATTTCACTGTACACATAATTTTAATGGATGTTGGCTGTTCACTTAAATGCATAGGATATACTAACCAGCAGCTCATCTCCACCAGAATTTGAAAGAAACTGATGTATCTGGGGCATGAATTCCAGAGATGCCAGAACAAAAACTCCCATATGAGACATTCAGAGGGAAATATATTAGGAGAGGTAAAAGGAGGAACAATTGATAGGGAAGCAGAATATTCCATTTTAAAAGGGCCAGTGACTAAAGAATCAGAGACTTATTGCAGACTGAATGTGAGTTTAAGAAAGAGGGAACAATGTCTTCAATTTGAGCCACATCACGTCATATATTTTTAATTCAAAAAGCACCATGGACATGATGGATACAAGAATGGGGATGATTTAAAATTGTTGTAAACATCTACAGAGTTTATTTTAACCTAAAAACTAAACTAGACTTCAGTAGCACCTTGTCTTTTATACAGTATTCCAAAAGCAGTTCACCATTTTGCAAACATTCATTTTGTTCATGCTATGATTCTTCAGTGGTATGCTGGCTTGTTGTTTCAGAGAAACACTTAAACTTGGTACAAGATCCTGTAGTGAGCTCCACAGAGAAAACAGTTCAGCAACACCTCCATTCACTTGGTTTGAGAAACATCTGCTAATACGGATGTTAATTGTACTAGGAAAGACAATAAGCAAACCTTCAGTCTTCATAATGTAGGGGAATATACACAAAATAAATTAACACATGCTTGAAACAGCAAGAGTCATATGCTAGCCTAATGTGACAGCTGATCTGGGTCTTTTCAAAAAATCACTTGTGATGCAAAAAAACCTACAAATTTTTTGTATTAGCAACCCTCTGTGACACTGAACTCCAGAAATGCTATTATCCTTTTGTTCTCCAACAGGCTTTCGTTTTAAGAAACAAAAATCCTACACAACTCATTCTCATTTTCAGTTATCTAGTATAGACAAAGAAAGTCACACTAATCCCTGCTAGGAGACTAATGTAAAAGCTATTTCCCATTCTCTCGTCACAGAGGGAAGAAATCTGATCCATAATTCAACTGAATTACAATCCTGCTAGGAGAAAAAAAAAAAAAAAAAAAAGATCAACAGCTAAGAAAGTTAGATAAAATACTTAAAAGAAAAAAGATCATGAAAGTTTATCTTTACCCATTTTGAGCTCTGCATGTCCAAACTGAGTCTTTAATTCTGGAAGTACCCACCTTCACTCTCACTGGAACAAATCTGAAGTTTAATGTTGAGCTGTTGGTCAATTTTCATTTGCACCCAGCCAGCCAAAGCCAAGTGTATCGTAACACTTAGTAGAGTGTTACGCCTAGATCCATTTCTTCATCATAAACCTGTTGCATACTTGAGCTTTGCAAAAAGCAGTTACAAGCTAAATGACTTAAACACTAATGCAGAAGGTATTACAAGCTTAAGGTTTTAGCATTTCACCATTTAAAAAGATGCTTGATAAAGGGTTGATAAATGTTTTTTAAAAATAACGTTTCTGTACTAGTTTCCTCGAAAATTCCTAGAAATACTGAGTCAACAGAACTCTGTACAGAAACAATAGGAGACTCTAAGCTGGAAAGTTTACACTAGTTTCATTGCATAAATCAGTGTATGATCTTCCAGCTGAATTCAGGTTTCCATTCTGTTCAGAATTAGTATTGGGTGTTTCTTTATGCTTGACCACAAACAATCCAAATTCATGGGCTTATCCTACAGTCTTAGATTAGCTGAAAGCAACAGGTTCTCTTGTATTTTATATGATTGACATTTATCTAAAATTTGTTAATATTAATACTGTCCACCAATATTAATACACACCATTTACAAGCTCAGTATGTCATTAAACTGTCAGGGAGGCACATCCTATGTTAAGATGGTATATTTCAGAAAGATGTTTAGCTGCTCTGATTTCTTAAAAAGATATAACTGGTCTCTGCGAATGTATTTTCTACTCAAGAAAATCCAAGCAGAACACTAGCTCTTACAACTAGCTTACAACACTCAGCTGAATTACCTACTTTTCTTACTCCCCAATTATCAGAATTATTGCAAGATTTTTTTTCTTTTTGTATCCTGAGACCACTGAAGAAATTTATCAGTCCAGTAGGACATCAGTATTTGACCATGCTGGTGATCTTAGCCCTTCAGAAGCTCTGTAAAACACCTGGAAGAGATTCTGGTTTATGCCTGTCTGTTGTCCAAGCATCAGTCTTTTGACCCTATGAGTATTAACACGTTACAGTTTACCAAAGCAGTGATAACAGCAGGTGAAAAGAATACCTGTAATGAAGAGATTCAGAATTAAAAAACAGAATAATTTACCACAAATGCTTTTTTGTGGATCTTTAGTACCATCTCCAGCATTCTTTACTAAATGTTGTTTCTGGCTTTGATATAATCTCAATTTGTTTTAAATGCTACTTCTAAGAACACCAGTAAATATCTACAGACACAAACCCAGAGTGTTCAATGGTTCACAAGGTACATCCCTTTATTATTGTAATCACAAAAACATGATTTTGTACAGGAATGTTTAAGTGAACATTAATCAATGCAATTAAATTTGTTTCATAAAGATCAGGTAAACTTACTACAGAACATTGTATTGTAAAGAAAAAAATATCAGCTTTCTGGCCTTGCAGTGCACATTTTAGTGCAAGTATTAAGACACAATAGTGTTCAATTCAGCAATGTATTGCAGAACATCATGCCACAGTCCACTTCAAAGAGGGTCAGGACATGCAGCTTGTTAATAAAATGCTGTAGTATATAAAAAAGCCACACGTTAATTCATAAAATATATAGTGGTTTATTTGGATGATTTAAAGTGATTTCACTGTGGAATTTAGTTTTATCCAGGACAAACATCCAGAGTGTCTTGTCATTTGGAATATTCTTCTTTTAGGCGATGGCTTTGGCTTCAGGTAGGAATGCCTCCCAGTATTTTATTAGCTTGAAGAGAAGGGAAAACCACTCATTATTAAGTACTAAATGTTGGAAAAGAAAACACATATACCTTCTTCCTCTTGTGGTAAACTTGTCTCCACTGGACAAAGTAAGAACATAGGTGCTTCATATTACTCATTTACATTATTACATAATGCAATAAAAAATACAAGTAATAAATAGACGAATCAGCTCATAGCAACAGAGGCGTTACCACACATTGAACACAATGCTATAGAATACAGTTACACAGAATTTGTTTGCAAGCTCAGTTTGCTATTCGTACCTCTAAGGGTACCACTTTTTTTTTTTTTTTTTTTTTTAAATTAAACAAAGCCAGAGGGTTATATTCCCTGAAAGAACAAAGGAAAGCCTCCAGACACTCTTTTGAGAACAAGGTCTATTTCTGAGTCATTGGAAACTGTTTTACTGCTTCACAATATTCAGTAATATTTTATACGTTTAAAAAAGAGCATTAAACATTTAAGTATTCAAGTCTCTTCAGTCAGTCTAAGTACATATTCATTACAATTTACTCCAATCTACAAGTGAAAGTATTACTTCAGTTTCAGAAGACGACAAGACCCTCCACTCGCCCGTATCCCTATGGGAGCTTCTCCCTTGCTTCCCTGAATTAGAGCTGTGCAAGGGAGCATGGCAATAGCTGGGAAACTGCAATCACTGTTACTCTCCAATACAGTACAGACTAGAAATAGTTCTTTATGTTTTAGAAACTGCTATACTTAAAGCCTGTCTTTTCTTAACTAACCTAATATGGAAGGTATTAAATATTAACTTGTACAAAACTTAAAATTTATCTTACCTGCTGTTGTGTTTGCACTAATGACTCTAAGTACTCGATAATAACAGTTTTAAAGTCTTTCACTCGTTCTTTCTGTTAATAAATAAATTATGGCATATTAACCTCTTAACCAATTTTACTTGGAATGTCAATATTATCTAAAGTAAAACTGTCATTTACTTGCACAAAATTATACGTGCCTCAAATCTTCCCACTTCCTTGCGAATGGTTTTGGAGATCTGTTCAAAATCTTTTTCCCCTTGCTGAACTTTTGTCTCCCACTGGCAAAGGAAAGACATGCAGAGATAATAAGAATTTGTGTTGTCCATTCAGTCTATCAGTATCTGAACTTTTTTTAGTATATCAGTGATAGTCACTCAAGAGCTGAAAAGGACCTATTTCGTTTTTTTGGCATACTTAAGGGAGTCTTAAAATAACAATTTCAAAGTAACAATTTGTGTAATAGGATGTAATCAAATCAGTTAGAACAATAGTATCTCTAAGGTAATGCTATCTGTAGATGAAATGTGAAAATATCTTAGTATTGCTGTTCAGGAACACTTAATAACATTTCTTTAAAGATTCATCAGAAAGGAGAAAGGATCTCTAAAGCTTTACCTGCTATTCTGTTTACAAACACCATTATAAAAGGAATCTAAACCTGTAAGTTTTCTGTGACTACCTGTCCCATCAAGTGTGGAAGAGTCTCAAAAGTCAGTTCCCTGTACTTTCCTAATCCCAGAAGAGATGACTAGATCTTCATCTCTGCCTATAGTCAAGTATATGATTACCTCTGTCATGTTTCTGTTGCAGGTGACAAGCTATTGAGAATGTGTTTATTGGCTTTCCAGTCAGAACAAATGCATGTTGCATAAGCAAGCCAAAGCACATACTTTCTTGTTCTGTGGGAACTGTTTTCATAGAAAGCAGGAGTACAAAAGTTATTGCAGTTAAGAAGAGCACAAAAGGAAAATTCAGAGTAAGTGATGCTGCTTGTGGGGTTTTGCCATATTGGGAGTGTGGCATTCATGTAACAACACATGACACTAGGTTATGTTTCTCCTTAGTTTACAGGAAAAGACATCCAGCTACACAATAAGAGATCATCATTATCTACACTACCTTATAACTGCTTTTATACACCTATTAATATTGTTAAATTTAAGCTATGAGCCTCACACTTCAGACGCATGCAGGCTACCATATTTAAAATGCAGTTGTATTTGTTCACCTCAAAATACTAACCAAGTCATGGGAGCCAATATACCCAGTAACACTTATCTTCCTCAGAAAAAGGCAGCAGGGAAGCAACATACTTCAATATACCATATTCCTGTTAGCAGTCCTGGGGTGCTACTTACTTATTCACAGCAGCATTTTGTGGTGCAGTGCCAAGTTACTATTGTGGTGTAAGATGAACATCATCTATGTTCCAACAGATTTCTACGTATTTATATTTTTAGTTTATATTTATTCAGAGTCCCCTTACTGCCTTTTCAGATATACATTATGAAGCTATGCAGTAAGTCATAATAGGATGTCCTTCACGAAAGAACAGCCTGAAGAGTTATCTAATAACTGAAACAATACAAAACTCAGCCAAGGAAAAGGTAGATTAAGACTGCCTGTGCCTTCCTACCACAGCAACTAGAGGTGCCTACGACTTCAGTGAAAGCTTCTATAGGCCTAATGGATCCAACATCCCACAGTTTCATCATGCCCAAATGCCAGGTCCTATACGAATTATCACTAGATAATAGTCTGCCATCTTACAGTTGCTGACAAAAAGAAATTTCTCCTTATTCAATATGCTGTTTCTAGGACTGTTCTTTGGCCTTTTATTGGCAAAAAGCAACTAAGTCATGGATGAAGCTCAAGCTGTGTAGGCTTCCACTTTGCAGTTTCTCTGCCAGAAGGGACTACTATTACAGAATTCAGCAACTCTGAACATATTTCAATGGCAATAACTTCAATCAGCACATTCAAATTGTGGGTTTACTAATAACCTTCTCTAATCATCCAATAAAGTAGGAAAAATAAATCTTCAGGAACAACATAATTAATTCTTTTAATACTGGGACTAGGAAAGGATCACCAAGTATTTCCTACTACTTCCAATACTCAGGAAGTATTTTCAGCAAGGCGTTCCAGCTCACTTGTATTGTGGATGGATGGGTGACATCAAGAGAGGCAACCAGCAAGAACGTGGTCACACAAGAGTGACACTAAGTTTTCCCAGTAAACAAAGGCCTTTTTTAAGAAAAAGAAAGTCAAGTTAATGAGTAACTTCAACACTGTATGCAAAATACATTGAGGGGCAGAAGGAACAAAGCAGCATGTGGTTAGTGACCAATGAGGAAGCCAAACAAAGTAACTGTGTAAGAGAGCTTGAAATCTGTAATGATGTTCTCCCACTATTTAATGGGAGAATACTGGCGTGTAATTAGAATGCATTAATGTTAAATAATTAAGTTGTCCTACCTCTTCAATTTCCTTAGTGAAGCATGATAGAAAAAGTGTATAAATTATGACACTTCAACATGTTAGATTTATTTTTACTGAAATTACACCATATATACATACATATATATATATATATGGGTAGATAAGCTGCATAATTAAGCAAAACATGGGAACAGTTCTCCGTTAGTTATCTTAGCTAGATTTTAGCTTTAGAAGCCAAGAGATGCTTCTCTGCCTACCCAAGCATTCTGTTAACAGTTAAAAGCATTATTTAACTTGTCCATGTTCCCCTCCTCCCATCTCCCAGACTCTGTAGAGACAGTATTAACTGCCTTACAGATCTTACAATGAGTAACAATTGCATACATTTAATATTTTAAATAAATTCCTTTTAACAATTTCAGTAAATATGGAAAACAGCAAATGAGTAAGTGATTTGTAAATAAAATGCTATAAAGTAGTGCATTAATGCAGAATGAATGAGTTAATGCAGAAAGTCTGACCTCCAGAATAATGTTTGATAACAGACATTACCTCCTTTATCTCATCTTTAGCTTGCTGCAATTTATCAGGTTTGTTGGCAAGTTGGAGCTTTGCTTCAGCTTCACGTTTTTTTTGTAAAGTGACCTGAGCATCTTGCCACTTCTGCCAGCATTTCATTCGATGATCAAACACACCCTGTAAGGACAGACAAATTTATTAAACAACTGGAATTGTTAGGGCTAAATTCCTAGTAGGAAAAGGTAATTCTGGATAAAGCTGGAACAAGTATACTCAAAGAAACGTCACTATGCCTACCACATGTCGTCTTGCATTTCATTTGACGGCATGCTTGCACAGCTCAATACCTTCCACAAATAACAGGGTATTCAAGAAGCCTTTTCAGAGCAGTCACCTTAGTGCTCCAGACCATTTTATGTTTCTCATTCCATCAAAACACTACCAAAACAACAACTACAAAGTGCTCTATTATGCAAATACTTCTCTAAATGCAAATTCTAGTGAACTTTTTATGCATATAGATTACATGCATATTCAGCAATACATTTTTGTTAGCAATGGACTAATGCAGCAGAATTAAAGTACACATATGGAGGAAAAAAAAAAAAAAGGAAACTAGAAAGAAAAATATATACTCCCAGCAACCTGGCAAGTTCAAAGCTATTTCTGGATAAAAGTCATAGACACACTTTCCCATGTCAAAACCTAATTATGTTGTGCAGCATAACTTACAATAAAATTGAGTATTTTCTTTAATGACATGTAGATCCACAAATTGTATTTGTTTCTTATTTACAGAAACTATTGGCTATCTACCGAATACAGCCAAATTATATTCTTGAAAAGTTATGGGCATACTGTAAAAATAAGTAACCTGAAATAAACAAGTACATTATGCTTAGTCACAGCAGTGTATGGCATCCCCAAATACTGTGTACAATTAGTACTGCTCAATGTAGAAGGTGTTCACCACTGACATTTTGTCTGTATCTTATTAATCCACTCCTAATTTTGATCACAACCATTTTTATCATTGGAATAACTGATCATGGATGCATTCATTTTACTCAGCTAGAACTTCAGGCAAAAACTTAGTCTTGACTGTGTTATGATGTGTGCAAATGCACACATTCATTTACCCTAAACGTACAAGTTGAGGAATATGACTTTAAACACACAAATCAGTATTTTGCCTTGTAGTACTCACTTTTACTGCAGCAATGAGACGAATGTAATCACCAAGAAGTTCTGCGAACACATAGAAATCAGCAAAAGCTTGTTCTTGATGCAATTGATCTATCTTCTCCTCAACCTCTGCAAGCTGAGACAAAGCTCTAGACAGAGCAGTGTGGTCCTCAGAATTACCTAACATGGCAGCACTTTTAGCAAAGGCAGCTATGTTGGCTGAAAGCTCTGAAATACAGAAGTAATGTTCAGTACAATATAGTTAATTTGTTACATTACTCTGTAGCATAGATCAGTGGAGCAGAGACCTCTACCCTATTTCAACCCTAACTTCACCAACTGGAAAATATTATCTGCATTTCCTAAAGCTCATGATAAAATACACAAGGAGATCACAAGGAAACCACATGTAGGAGAACAACTCCTGCACAAAAAAATCTGCACAAGTAAATGTTTTGCTGAGCCTGTTAATATCATGCCTACTCTGTCTACCAAAAGACATGGAAAAAACTGTCACTTTGCTATTATCCAACTGCCTAGTTCAGAGAAAAAGCAAGCCCACAAAACAAAAGCCAAGTCACCTACATAGCAAATACGAAAAAATTTTAACAGGTCTACAGCACAGTTGTTCCATGCAGTTCAGAGTGGGAAAAAACCTAACTATTTCACAAAACCACCACCCCCATGAATGGAATTTATTTCTGTTGGACTCTTTTATTGACTAAAGTACCTTTAACTGTGCATACTGTAATGTATTGCCACATTCTGACATGCCTTAAAAGAAAAAAAAAAAAAACACATACCAGCATGTTTGGCATCTATGAATGTCAACTTTTGAGCTTATTTATTAACAAATACTAGGGCAATTGTCTCATCAAATCCCATGTAAGTCATCCTGTACAAAGTTAAGTCCTATAAAGGAACTTTGAGCAAATGTTTAATCCAAACTGCTTCAGGATTAAAAGTGCAGGCTTGTTTGCAACCATGCTGCATCTATGGAATCATTAGAACACCTGAAATGTTTGTAGAAGCAAAATGTCTTCAAATATTTAAAACCCTTACAATTTAAGCATAACTCTTAAAAAAAAAACCAAAGCAAAACCAATTCTTCAGATCTATAAGCAGGTGTCAAATCAACAGTAAACAAACACTTCCATTTTCCATTTCTTCTTAAAATACTCCTTAGCCTTGAGGACATCTGGCCAAAGATTTTTACTGTGGAGAATAATTCCTGATAGAGTCATGAGAAAGCAACTTGTGATATTTTCATATACTTTTGAAAGTGTAGAGCTGGAAGGTGACCCCATATTTTAACATAACACAGCAGTGTCAGAAGGCACATTTATGGTCTTCCTTGAACTACTAATCAAAGTTTTGGTGTCTTAGTTTTTTTAAAATCATCTGATGGAAAGCAATCTTTGACAAAACAGCAGCACAGGTGATTAAAATATAAACTTACAGGCTTTGCTTCTCTCTAAAATAAGTAAACCAAAAGCCGACATTCTGAGACTAGTTATCTTTCCAGAAAAGTTTACCTTAACAGTAACTTGATGATGTATCATTATGTGGACCAAGTTAAGAATAGTAAATTCCTGTTTGAGAGCTTAAACTGAGTTAACAGAACAACACTAAACCAAAAGATATTTAAATGGATTTACGCAGCCACTTTTTGTTCAGAAGGAAATTACTCTTGCCATGAGACCTACAGATACATTTATGGATGTCTACTGTAGTAGAATTACTTGCTAGATATGGTACTGAATCTCTGTAAAAAAAGATTCATATGCTAAATCAATACAGTGACTTTAGGAATAGCAGATATTCTGGTTAAAATTAAGATTAAAAACAAGTATAGAAAAATGCTAGGGCAGTGTAAACTAAAAGGTACAATTAGAATATTTTAGCATTAAACTATACTGCATAACTAATTAGTTAAGAGCTCTGACATACTAAGCTCGTTTCATCACCATTTCCTAAAGTTCTAAGCACTTCAGTTCATGCAGCCACATAAAAGTAAAGTTACCTTTTCTGTGGCAGACTAATGCTTCGACACTGGCATGAAGTTTCCTAAGTTGCTGATCCAGATTCTCAAATTGCTGCTGTTTTTCTTCAAACCACTGACAAAAGATGAAAGAGTCAAGCATTACAAACTAGATTACCAACAACATTTCTGGTTTTAAAGAAGCAAATTATCCACATACTGCCAGGGTGGTCAACTGATACAGCTAAGAATTCCAGCCAATAAGCAAATTAATAACCCATTTTCTACTTCTACAGCTTTAAAATGCAATTGTTGAGGCTCATTAATTTGTCTCATTATTCAAGCCAAAAAATCAGCTCTTACTGCATCCGATTCATTCATCTTGATTGTCATTTTGTTGACAGCATCGGCAGCCTTGTTCACCATCCTCAATATTCCTGCTCCACTCAGAGCCTGGGTGTTAACTGCTCTCGGCAGCTGGAATTGAATGACAAATAAGGGCAAACAGACTGGTTAAAAGGATGGAGGTTTAACTGGGCACAAGGGGGAAAGAAAAGGATATAGGGTTTTCTTTACTCCTATGTGTTTCAATATAGTGGAATCTAATTTCTGATTTACTACTTTTACATTCTCAAGAGGAAAACTTAAAAATATAGACTATTTACTTTTCTTCTACATTTTTACATTTAAATGGAACAAACAACCCACTTGTCCAAAGTTATTATGCACTAGCCAAAGGTCCTAACTAGCCACCTATACGCTACAGAGAACAAACTGCCGCTACAGGAACAGAAAAGCTTAGATTTACAACAAATTAGATGAAAGAAATTCTGTAACACATTTAATTGCAATGCAAGATTTGCACTGAGTGCTGATTATAAAAGGTTAGTATCTTTTTGCTTTTCAGTATAGGCCAGATTTCAAAACCTACCTCATGCATATCAAGAGACCTCTGTATTTGCTTAGGTACTTAGAAATCCTCAGCGGTAAGTTAACAAACTTTAAATTTAATTGATATTGTTATTCAGGCTAGTCTGAATACGCCATACAAGGTGGCCCCTATGTCAGACTATTTACTTTCCATGAGACGTTTTCTCTGTCAGCAGCATTGACAAATCCACTGTAAGTTATCTATCAATGATGTTTTTGTCAGTATTGAGGTCTCTGTGACTTATTAGTATAACTAAGATACTGACATTGGCCAAAGGACAGTTCAGTATTACACTGAATCCGCTATGTACATTTATAAAGAGATATTATGCATCTTTAACAATATATTTAATATTGCAAAAGGTGCCAAACTGATAGCACAGGTGACTGAAGTCCTCTATTCACAAAACATCTAGTCTGGCCTGCAGCATTGCTAGCATTTTCACATTATCCTACCAATACACCTCAAGTTGGACTCCTAGAGGCAAGAGAGCTGCTTCCAAGCCAGTTTAATTCTTGATCTTATTTAACAATCAGTAACATCAATTATGGGTTTTCACCATGTATGACAAGCTTCACTCAGAACTGGACAGACCAACTCACTTGAGAAATCGCTGAACAGCAAATAGCTTTTGGTCATTACCACTCCAAGTTTTATCCGAGGCAGAGGCACACCATTACCTAAGTAGCCTCTGCCATTCTATCCCATGAAGGGTACAATCCAATTTCATTTCATATGAGTTTAGGGGATTAGGTCTCAGTACAAAGAGAATATATTGCTTTGTAGGTTACTATATCTAGAAACAAACAGGACAACTTAAAAAAACTTAAAATACCTCGGAACTTTCCAAGAACTGTCTTAAATCTGGATCCTGTAATAAGGTTGGGTGTTTTACTGTTCGTTGTAGATACCTATGATTTTAAAAATTAAAATATTAGATAACAAAACAGATTTAATATGCCTGACAGCATTGAAAAGTGTCCTTCATCTAAAAAACGGGTACAATGCAGCACACAATTTCCCTCATTATCTAATGGGGCTTGAATACTCTTAAAAAGTCACCTCTAAAGGGTCAGATGATAGTTCAGTCTCCATGCCCCTTCAATCCTTTGCCTCTCTGCTGACTCTTCAAACCATATGTATGCAATCTGTCACCTTCCTCCAACAAACACTTAGGCTAAGTCCTACACAGAGTTACAAGTTAGGACCACTAATCCGTTGAAACATTCACTGAAGCCTTACTCCAGTAAGGCTGCCACAAAACCTGGAACTTTTGACTGAAAGTGATGCAGCCCCATGCACTCCATACCACAACATAACACACCAGAGGTGTGGGCAGTGGTTTCTAATATAGTTTGTTTACACCAGAAACTCCTTAAAGTGGGGCTTGCCATAATTTTATGTTGCACAGTGGTAAAATACTGTACTTCGTATTTTCAACAGCTGAGTGAAGTCCTCCTCCTCTAGTAACAGCCAATTTATGCCAGAAAAAAACAGATGAGCTTGTTAAAACATTCTTGTACAGTGCAGTGGACAGGCTTTTTGTTACAGATAATTCTGGCTGACTTGTTTTAGAATTAAAGGAAATCTTGGAGAAATGAGCTGATTATGTTCAATATGTCAATCTCTCTCATGCCACAATTCAGCTAGTCACATCAATGTACTGTAAGTATCAGAAGGCCATTTTACTTCCAAGTGACTGAAGGTCTCTTTCTCCCATCTCTCTGCCCAACAGTTGATTTTCTATGTAACAGATTGTCCTGGTTTCAGCTGTGATAGAGTTAATTTTCTTTCTAGTAGCTGGTATAGTGCTATGTTTTGGATTTAGTATGAGAATAAAGTTGCTAACACACTGATGTTTTCAGTTGTTGCTAAGTAGTGTTTAGACTAAGTCAAGGATTTTTCAGCTTCTCATGTCCAGACAGCAAGAAGGCTGGAGAGGCACAATAAGCTGGGAGGGGACACAGCCAGGACAGCTGACCCAAACTGGCCAAAGGAATATTCCATACCATGGGATATCAAACTGGCCAAAGGAATATTCCATACCATGTGATGTCACATCCAGTATATAAACTGGGGGGAGTTGGCCTGGGGGATCACTGCTCAGGAACTAACTGGGCATTGGTGAGTGAGTGGTGAGCAATTCTGTTGTGCATCACTTGTTTTGTATATTCCAATTATTTTATTATTATTATTGTCATTTTATTATTGTTACCATTATTATTTTCTTCCTTTCTGTTCTACTAAACTGTTCTTATCTGAACCCACTAGTTTTACTGTTTTCTCTCCCCCATCCCACTGGGTGGTGGGTGGAGTGAGTGAGCAGGTGCGCGGTGCTTAGTTGCTGGCTGGGGTTAAACCACAACACAGATATACTGAAGTGCCCTAATTCCTTAAACCCAAAATGCCTATGTAAGCTGTTAAAGTTTTACTTACTGAATCTCTGCAATCTTAATTTTAAGCACCAACCAGTTTGGAAAGAGTTAGCTGTAATCCTCTCAATGAATAAGGCTACATTTCCCATTACTAATGGGAATTATTCCATTTCTACAGAGAAATTTGGCAGCAGCATACAGCCTCCAGTGTCCTTCTAAGCACAGATGGCCCAGAGCCCAAATACAGAGCCCATGTAGCATATTACAAGTCATTCTGAGGCCAAACAAGTTTTGATTAGATATATACATTACCTTTCTAGAGCTGCTCTTCTTTTCTCTACAAATTCAGTAGATGAAGAATCTTCCTTGCCTACTTTAACCTTGGTCATGCCTTTGAAGAAAATAGCATCATATTGATTTTATTTTATCATAAATAAATCATGAACATAATTGATGTGATTAGAAGATATAGCTCACCTAAGTTTATGTATTTAAGTCAAATTACAATGAAAAACACTAGACAGGAACAGAAAGAATATCAACACTGCATGCTGCATGGTTTTGTGGAAGCAGCTCTGTGAAATACACAATTTCCTGTAATATATTAATTGTGACTATAAGTTACACAAAACTAGTTTAATTTGCATTTTTTAAGACAATCTAACTGAAGATCAGAGTCTTACTGGTCACTTATGTTCAGAAGAAGACAACAGTTACCCAAATAAAGCAGAATAGGAAAATAAAGCTCAGGTTATGAGCCTGTTAATTGGTAAGCTTATTACCAATATTTTCATTCTATTACTTTTTTAAGTTCTTTAAGAGTTTTTCAGTCAACTAAGGCAAACTAACCAGCTCTGAAAATTCTGAAGCATATGAACAACTACAAACCAAATGGAGAATAAAATTAGCAGTATAACATGTATGCAGCTTTACATCACTTCCTCTGCCCAAGTCAAGAGTGGCCAAAAAACTATGACAGGGGAGCCAGAGTTACTAATGGATCGTGGTATGGGAAATACATTCAACCTCAGCAATGGAAGAACTCTAAAACTGTCAGACTGAGGTCAATATTTTTCATGCTAAAGACCCAAACTCAGAGAGATTAGGAACCTGAGTCCTATTAAAAACCACCATGAAACACTGAACATTCATAATTATTATTTCCTAAAACACAGGAGAGGTATGTTATGATACAGTCCAAACATCTTATTTCTACCTGTAGTGTATTCCTGCTCTGTTAGTTCTGTGCTTCTCCAGCTAAAAGTTCTAAGTCTGAGATTCTGAATATGTACTCTGTGATCTGCTAGGTCAACAGTTCCCAAAGTTGTTCCTCACCAGATCTCCCTTCTGGCTTTAGAAGTTTCACAGAGTAATCCATGGAGGGGACAAACAGCATCCCTACAGGAACAAGGAGGGACCCTTAACCTCTCAGTGAAGCCTTAGTTTTTCCCTTCTCTGTAACATGATGAAAATAAATCCGATTGGCTTTTTTTTTTTTCCAAAGGTATACTACACAGTGTAATGTAACTGTAAATCCACAAATTTATCTGTAAAATTGAGTGTGTCTTTAAGTACAAGGATTAAAGTATTGAAACAAAGGTGAGGTAATTCACATGCCTCATCTTTTTGCATTAGAGTATTACTATTCATTAATATTTAACTGCAGAAAGCATGAAATGCTGCAGTTTAATTCAAAAGATCCTTCACATTTGATAGCAACAGAAGTTCATAGGAAAAAACCTGAATATGTAATCAAATGACCAATATGAGGAATTCCTAACTTGTGATATTGGCAGTTATTTCTAGATATCATATCAGGTTTCTTTTGCTGCTAATATAAGCCTATTTAAATGCAAGTGTAAAGGCAGTTTCGGTAGCCCAAACATTCTAATCCTTTGCAGGAAAGGATCCATGACTTAATAGATTATTTTCTTAAAAACGGAAAATGTGATTTTCCAACACATATATGTAAGTAGTGAGTTCATCAGTTTGGATGAACGTCCAACTCTAGCTCACCACTGACTCAGTTTTATCCTGTTGCTCCATAGCCAGTAATTGAAGACTTGAATTCGTGGCTAAGGTCTGAAGTGCAAGCCGCTCCCACCAGTCACCAAAATAAACTTGGAGCTTAAAACTCCAGGTGTTATCAACAGTGTAAAAGAATGAACAGACTAAGGGCTTTTGTACAATACACACTGCATAACACTGAATGTATGATATTTCGTATTAAGACTTTAAAAATAAACAGCTGTGATGTAAACGCAATATGTCATCTCACTTTCAGCTGTTTTGCCAGCTCTGTGCTTTATGGTGCCACATTTTAAATCAGCCTAGAATCCCTTATTTTCTCCGGAATTAGAAAGGTATGGACTACATATTTTGGGGCAGAACTAAATACCACAGGTGCACTGAAGTTCCAAGTTTAAAGCAGGAGTTTCATGCTCTTTGGAAAATGTCCTACAGAGTCTGTGAGTTTTCCCAACTTATCCGTAGCTTGACAAAGTCTCTATACGAGGTTCTGAAGTGACAGCCAGTGCTTGCTTACACTGCAATAAGTCCCACCATTTTACACACTTCCAGGTCTATCGATATTTATGCTGGTTTTGTTCAAGTGGTACTTCAAATCCAGTCCAAGCTTTGTCTTACAGATGACTTTGACTGTGATGCAAGTACTGCATTTCCATGTAATTGCACACTGTCGTAAATGCCTTAAATGTTGTATCATCCAAAGGACATGACTAGAAGCCTCATTCCATCTTTATAAGCCCTGTTAGCATTTGTAATTAAACTTATTCTTGTTACATGAAAAATTGGTTATTATAGAATCATACATTACTTTCAAGAAGTACCAAAAATTCTGATCAAATTTCCAATCTTACAGACTGAAAAATGCAGTGCTTTTCCACAGAATTAAAAGCGTGATTTTCCCAAGCTTTCTGCTGCCTACATCTACTCAGTCTGGCTATTCCTACTCATATGAAAAGCTGCTGCTCCAATTAGCTTTACAGACTAAACTACCAGAAAAGAAGTCCTGCCATTCCCTACATATCAAACAGCGTTCTACAGTCCAATCACTTATTTATAGAGGTAAGCCAAAAGACTTCAACAGGTTTTATGGTTTTAAATGTTCAGTTATTTTGAAAGAACCTCTACTACTTAGAGCTTATAAAACGGAAGTTGCTTCAATGCATCAGGCATGCTTCTTAGTTCACGAAGAAAGGATCTGATCCTTTAAGGCGTTCACAAAGACTAGCATCACTCAAAAGTGTTTTCTGAATTAGAAGTTTGAAGAATTAACTAGGGGTTTTAGTGTTCACCATAACCAAAAGAAACAAACTGAAGTATTTGAAAGGTAGAGTATGTATGAAGCTTTGCATATTGCAGGCAACTGTTAACAGCACAAGTTAAAAAACTTTCATTTAATGTCTTTGTTTTGATAGACTAATCAGCTCTTGAAGGGCTACAGTGAAGAAAGAATGATAGGCAAGAAACAGGCAGCCATGTATTAAGACAAATGTCATTACTATCAATGCCAGCCTGAGTTGGGAAAAGGCCAGTACATACCTTTCCAAATTAACCTGAACTTTTTAAAAATACAGACAGGAAGAATATTTAATAGTTTGGACCACCTGATAAGCAGCAACTAACATTTGTGCAGAAATGTATTTATTTTACAAGCCCAACAGGTATTAAAATACTTAATTTGTATTACAGTACTTAAATAACATGCTTAAATTCAACTTTACAGGCGCTACACTTACCTACAATACTTTTTTCTGGAGCTGGAGGCACAATGTAACCAATATGCATGTACTTTGTTGCTAATTTGCTGTGCAAGCCAAGAAAATCACTGAACCTTCTTTTAACCGAGAATTCATTTTTGTGGAACATGGAAAGTGATGTCTTAAAAAAAAAAAAATTCGTTATGAATTACTGATCCATCTACTTAGCTACGATACAAAGTTATCTGCAAACGTTTGTTGCACTAGTTACCTTTGTTGTTACTCTGTATGCCATATAAGCATTCATGCCATCTCCTGTAAGAAAATTAAGACACTTATCCTAGGTCAAGTTATTTTAATCCCTCCACAAACCTTTTATTCCAAAATATACATTAAATAGCTTTCCATTTAGATACTTAAAAATGTCAAAAGATAACAGAATAAGAAATCATGCTAAAATCTCAGAATAGTCTTCAAGGGATAAGACAAGTCTACCATCTGACTTACTAGGCTCAAGGAACTTACCAACTTTCTCTGGGTCAGATACATTGATTTCTATATCAAATAAATCTCCATTTGCTTCCTCTTCAATCTAGGAAAAAGATATGCCATATATAATCAGGTAATATGCATTCATATTATGTATGGTTACAAGGATAAGGGTATAGAGGAAGGAGGAAGTCAGTATGTTTGTATAACTAAAAAACCATTCCAGACCGACCATCCAGTGCTAAGTAAATATAATTTCTAACATTGACTGTCACCACAACAAAGTTCATGCGGTGGACCTGGCAGAGTTAGGTTTACGGTTGGACTCAATGATCTTAAAAGTCTTTGCCAACCTAAATGATCTATGATTCTGTGATTTTAGTTTTAAGCCTTTCTGCAAAAGCTTTTAGTATGGCAGCCTTTTCACAGGACTTGTTGGCTTCAAAATTTTTAGTAAATACTTATCTTAGGGGTATGTTCATTGTATCTCCTACAATGCCAGCAGATACAATGGTTCAAAAACCACTCTCATTTGCGATGTTTCCGTACGCCTCTAATGAAAGGACAGATATTCCTTTTTATTAATGGTATCCGTAGCAGAAGAACTTGGGAAGGGAAAAGTAACAGAGAATTTTCTGATACTTGCCTGAGCTCTAATCATGCAGAATTTCATAATCTTTCACGTAATACACAGAAGACTGATAAAAACAGAGATATTAAGAAACACCATGGAAGAAGGGACAGTGTACCAGGACTAAAGGGGAGGAAAATCAGAATAAAATGCCATCTTGTGGTATCTGGGGAAGCAGCCATCATTGAGTGACAGGCAAGTCTTGTTTGCAAACTCATTTAGCAGAGGCACTGTCTAGTAAGAAAACACTCCAGGATGAATGGCATTCGGCAGTGCCCAGGCTTTGAATGGAATGCCAAATGTAAATAGCAATGTTAAAACTAGCATTAGCCTCAGCTGTTTGTTAGCATGCAGGATAATGCTAGAAAGTGCTTCCTCCATTTCCCCATTAACAACAGCTTTAGAAATCCAAGCTGAAACCTGTAACATGCTAGTAAGAGTTATTATACATCATAAACATTTCTGCTGTATCGAGCTAACGGCTTGCTCTAACGTACACTTTTACAATATCTATTCTGAAGGAATGAAGCTTCTTACTCCTCACACTACAGATCTCCAATATAATCACCTAAGTAATGAAATCTTATGGTATTTTCATGAGTCAAATTCACACTAAACTTTATATGCAAGATAAACAGAATAGGTCGTCTTTTACATACTTCTCCTTAGCAAAGGATGATCATGAGTCAACATGTAAGAACTGTGATTTTAAAAGAAGAAAAAACTTCAAAAAACAAACAAGACATTTTCATAATTTAGAAGTTTACTGTGTACCTCTTCTCTGGATCTATCAAAAATCACAGGGGCTGTTACACTTTTCGATTCCATTCTGGGAGCTACTAATGTAGGTGTTACAGGAGTGATTGCAGGAGTAGGTTCTGGTGAAAGTATTGGATCCCTCTCTGGACTGTCCAGTGAAACTTCTTCTGTTGCTTCTAGATAAACATTTTGAGTTAGCAAAGAAGTTTTTGTGCAATAGAGATGGATATGCATCACAAAGATAAAGATAACACATATGCACACTAAAAAATAACGATATACAAGTTTAATAAGATCATCTGTAAACAGCATCCATTTGTGCCAGATAATTTCTTTCAATACATAGCTAAACATTTGAGCTTGTAGTGCATAATGGGTTAAAGTAAGATTAATATTGCCTTTTTTTTTTTTTTTAATATATACTGTTTGGTAAAGAGCCTTTTAAAGTAGTCACAAGTGATAAGTCATGTATTTCTGCATGAGATATTGTGAAAACTAATGACTTTTTTTTTTTTTTACCACAAGCAGCTCTTTTTCAGCACTTGTACCAATTTTAGTTTTTGCACTCTGAACAACAGCTGATTTAGTCATATAGGCTGATAACTGAGCAGACCAAGCCATGTGCTAAATGAAATTACACAACCATAACACGCCCCGACCCCTGCCAAAAGCCCACAACCTGTAAAATAGAAATATTAGCAGGTGAGACATTCCGACTAGTAAGACTAACTACCTTTAGTCTCTATCTTCAGTCTCTTTGGGGCTTAAAACAGCTCACTTGAACTGAATACTTTCTTCAGACAGTTTATCTATCTTTAAAGAGGTGGTAAATCTCTGCTCGACAAATCCCACATGCTTTTCTCCACTGTTTTTGACCACTGGCAAACTACACACTTCCTGGGTATAGAGAAGTTCCTGTTCTAGTTTAAACAACTAATGCTGCTGTAGTCGCTAAATGCACATTTTCAAGAATTCTAGTTCCTTAAAAGATAACATTGACCACAGAACAGTCGTTTGATACCAAAATTGACTTCGCAACTGATCTCAAGTCTTGTTACAAACTAGACTTCCTGTGGCAACTACCTTACCAAGCAGGTAAAAGGCACTAAAACAGATCCTCTCTAAGTTACACAAAGTTACCAAAAAGGTTCACTATGCAATTTGGAAAAGACCTGTGCTTGCAAATTCTATCTGTGTGAACCACTGAATTTTCAAGAGAAAATACACTGTCTTTCTTCCAAACTTTTTTAAAGCCTGGTGCATAGAACTAGTCCTTACTCAACAGTTAAGAAAAGAGGAGCTTTAAAGGTCAGATCTACTTTAAAATTTGTGAGATAGTTACATTGTGTGTAAATAAAAGTCCAATTTTTGTCCCATGGACGACTGTTTGCTTCTCCAGAACAGCCTGTAATCTACTAGCAATGTAGAAATAGAACTGGGAATAGCATCCAATGAACTGTATCATTTATTACTGCAAAAAGTAGTATTATGATCTTTCATAATCAATACATCAAAACCACTCAGCTTTATCCCTGCTGCTGCTTAGAGATACTCTGTTAGTCAATTCTGTTTCCTGTTCTTCTGTAACACTTTTTTTGCCAGTCCCTGATTTTTTTCATAAATGAACAAAACCACACTTCTCTATTTCAGGGATGAAAATGACTCTGTGCCTAAAATTTGTTTGATACTGAAGCTCAAAATAAATTGAAAACCAAACTTCAAGGTCACTATGCCTTAACCTGGTTTGAAGCAGATGCTCATTCTGGCTTGAGGCTGACAAAAGTTTGCTGTCATCACTTTGTTTTGGAGTATATCATAGAATTGCTGAGCTTGGAAAAGATCTCAGCAGATCATCTAGCCTAACCCCTCTGTTCAATCAGAGTCAGCTACAGCAGGCTGCGCCAGACCACATCCGGATGGGTTTTGAGCATCTCCAAGGATGGAGAATCCACCTCCTCCTTGGACAACCTGTGTCAGTGCTTGACCACCCTCACCATTAAAAAAAAAAAACAAAACCAAAACAAACCCAACGTTTTTTTCTTATGTTTTATCTGTATTTCCATTTGTGCCCATTGCCTCTTGTCCTGTCAGTGGGGACCACTGAGAAGTCTGGCTCCCTCTTCTCCATTCCCTCCCATCATGTATTCATACACATTGTAGGATTCCCCCCAGGCCTGCTCTTCTCCATGCTGAACAGCCCCAGCTCTCTCAGTTTCTACTCATATGTCGTACATTTCAAGCCCTTAATCATCTTCATGGCCCTCCACTGGACTCACTCCAGCCTGTCAATGTCTCTCTTGTATTGGGTAGCTCAGACCTGGACTCAGCACTCCAGCCGTGGCCTCACCACGGCTGAGCAGAGGGGAATGATCACGTCCCTCAATCTGCTGGCAATTCTCTTCCTAATTTCAAGTTACAGATTTCCATAGTATTTTCAAACTAAACTTTAAAACAAGTACCTAAAGCTTTCTTTGAAAAGATTTATTTTCCTACCATTGCTTTATTCTTACTTCTAAATCTTTCTGAAGAATCCTGCTGAATCTTCCTGCCCTCAGATGCCACAGGAGGCATCTTACACCAATAAAGAACTTTATTTCAAAACCTCAAATCAGGTGGGAAGTCATGCTGAGGCAGTTGCAAAAAAAGTTTTTAGATTGGTAGAACAACAACATTTAAACATGGAAAAGAGGTAAATCTCTCCTTTAGTGGCTAACAGTATTCAACATGTGTTATACAAATGACTATGTCACAGAAACAGAAAAAATTATATATACATATGTAACATGTCATGTATGTAATATGATATAATATAAAATATTTAAAAAATTATAAAATGAAGCCATTCCACTTCAATTCTTCCTTTTTCTATCACCAGCTATATTCCAGCATGTGTGTTTGGGAAACAAACTACTAATCACCACTAAGTACTTCTCTGTACCTTCAAATTTTAGACAGGCTTATAAAACAAGCCATGAAACAATTCAAAGCACACAGATTTCTCACTCTCATCAGCTGAAAAAACATTCCTGTTACTGTAAAATCATGACTTCATGAAAAAAGTGAGAATTCAATGTAACAAACCAGCACTGCTATCTGATGAAACGGAAGCACACTCCTTCCCAGCACACCTCTTTTTCAGACTTGTATCTACACACCCATTAATATCATGAACTGATCCAGGTTGTGTATCACATGAACTCCAACCAGGATTAGCCCCCTGCTACTGTTCAGCAGATAGCTGAAGCTACTGCTAAGCTGGTACATTATTTCTGTAAAAGAGAAAGCAGCAGGAAAAAGCAGCTGGACAGGCAAGGAGGTTTCTTTTCAGCAAGACCAGCAACATTAGACTTCATCCACACCAGTATTTTTAAAGCCGTGCAACCCCAGGTTGGTTGGGCATGAGCAAATTTTTAAAGGTGCTGCCTATTAGCCCTCCTTTTCTATTTTCCTGGAGGAACTTACCCAGAGAAAATAGTACCTGTTTGATTGACAGCAGCAGGTCAGTTCTTTTAGGAAGAAGAAAAGAGAATTTATGCCTCCCTCCCTCCTGTTACCTCTCACCCCCAAGTTTTCATGCATCCTGAACTTTTACATAAATCTAGAGGAGTGAAATGCAAAAGATAGTGGAAGGGGGTGATGGTACAGAGCAGGACAGAGACAAGGATGTTGTACTTTTTGTTTAAAACAAAAGTATTAAAAGATTCTGAAGGGAAAAAGAAGTATTAGCTTTATATAACAACAGCAGGCTCTTACACTTTCTATTTTTTTCCCCATCAGAAAAGCAGTCTTTGAGTAGTACATAAGCTGAAGATCTGTTTTGCAAGAAATAGATTGTTCTGATGAACTCTGGCATTTATGCTTCTTACATTCTTTCACTTTGAGAAATCAGATGACATGGTCTAGATTAAAAAGTGTCATTGAAAATTCTTCTGTTTGCTTTTTGTTGGTATTTTTTTCATGGAAAGATGAATTTGGTAGGTTTCAGAGTAGAAGCTATGGCACTTTCAGAAACATTTGCTTGATTTATTCATTTTAGATTTTTCCCTGAAAACTTTGGTATTAGATTGTGGTTTTGTGGGCATTTTTTTGTTTGGTTTGTTTTTTAAATATTCTGTATTAGTATTTGCATGAAAAATGAAATCTAGATGTCTTGCTTTCTTGGAAAGTTCTCAAAAGCATGAGCTCTTCTTGCATAAAGAGAGGCAACTGCTCTACCCCACTTTTAGGAGGAAAACATTGAGATCCAACACTCACATCAGCCATGGCAGTTATCAGCACATATTAAGCACTGCCACCAATCTAATGCTGTAAGACTTCTACACACAAATATCTACTCTGCAATCCATAAACAGTCTTTGTTATGGATCACTGTCAAGATGCTTAACTCCAAAAGAATATGAAACATCTCATCCTGCTGCAGAAGACAACTATTTATGCTTAATTAACATTCTACAGCCAACTACATCAAGTTTCTATCAGCCCTCAAGCATGGGGCTCAATCTCAGCATTAGACAGCTCTTGTTTCTTTACTTTTCACCTCTAGTATTTGTCAAACATCATCTTAGAAAGTGCAAGTTTGCAATTCCTCACTAGCAGCTCACTTCAGCTAAGTTATTTTTACTGGTCACACTTCTAAATGTCAGACCTCTAACATTCTGACATGGCTTGACTGTTTAAATTGGCTGATTATCTTTGAAAGTTTACTCAGGTGATCACATAAATGCAGAAGTAAACTGAAGTAGAAACTGTTGTCCAGAACAGAGGAGAAGTTATTAAAAAAAGGCTTCTCCAGGTGTAGCAACATTTCAGAGACAGATACCCTAACAGAACTGTGAGAACTACTACACCTAAGTCATAGCCCATGACCCTTACTGTTACACCAGGAGTACTAAGGATAATCTTAATGAGAACAGAAATAGTTTTAACAGAACAGTCAGCCACTAATAAGGCTGCCTTCTGACTTCAAAACTGTAGGTTCACAGGTGCTTTTGTGCATTTGTTTCTCGCAGAAGAGATCTAGAACTGAACAACCAGCTTCTATAAAGCAGCGAGGCATCTGCACCAATCTCTTCTGATCAGACACACCCCATGACAGCAGCCTGACAGACAACATCAGGTAGAAACTTTTGCTGTTCAGCTGGTCTTAAAGTACGTGTCTTGTCTGGTCCGCAGAATTAGCATCTCCTTTTCTGTATCAACTTCCAGGAAAAAAGCCTAAGACAAACCTATCAGGACCTGAAGAAAAACAAAACAAAACCCCAATAAAAACAAACATCACCCCCCTCCACCTCATTGACCTTCCCCCAGGACACAGTAACTAGATACTTGCATAAGATGATCCATTCCCAAACACCTTTCAGAGCTGAAAAAATAAAAGAACATAAACACTAATCTTTTACCAGACTAGGGAAGAGGAAAAAATCATAATTTTCCATTTTTCTGAAAGTGGTGACAGAGCACTGACATAACTTCATAGACCTGCTCATCACCTATGAGCACTACAGTGAGAAGGCACAGACAGCTATGTCATGCACAGGCAGTCCATGGCACATTTCTGCAGCTACACACAGAACTTTAGGCCAAGATTTTAGAAGACTAATTCAAAATTTAGTTCTTCACTCTACAGCAGAAGCTTATGGACAGGTTTTAAGACACAACCCAAAGCCTCATAGACACTCTTAAGACTACTGTCCTGGTTTTGGCTGGGATAGAGTTAATTTTCTTTCTAGTAGCTGGTATAGTGCTATGTTTCGGATTTAGTATGAGAATAAAGTTGCTAACACACTGATGTTTTCAGTTGTTGCTAAGTAGTGTTTAGACTAAGTCAAGGATTTTTCAGCTTCTCATGTCCAGACAGCAAGAAGGCTGGAGAGGCACAATAAGCTGGGAGGGGACACAGCCAGGACAGCTGACCCAAACTGGCCAAAGGAATATTCCATACCATGTGATGTCACATCCAGTATATAAACTGGGGGGAGTTGGCCTGGGGGATCACTGCTCAGGAACTAACTGGGCATCAGTGAGCGAGTGGTGAGCAATTCTGTTGTGCATCACTTGTTTTGTATATTCCAATTATTTTATTATTATTATTGTTGTCATATTATTATTGTAATTATTACCATTATTATTTTCTTCCTTTCTGTTCAACTAAACTGTTCTTATCTGAAACCAAGAGTCTTACTTGTTTCTTCCCAATTCTCTCCCCCATCCCACCGGGTGGGAGCAGCGGTGGTGAGCGAGCGACTGTGTGGTGCTCAGTTTCTGGCTGGGGTTAAACCACGACAACTACCTGGTTTGGAGCATTGACCATTACTGTCTCCACATGTAAAAGCTCTACAAGGTAAGATAAAGTAATTCTTTTTTGGCCAAATAATCAACACACTGACTTTTATTCTAAGGGTAAAAGTGCTTAAGTGGGTTTAGCAAGACAGTTTGCTTTTTTCCAGAACTAAGAACAACAATACTAATAAATGCAGCAGCAAAATTTACTGGTCTCCAATGACAGCTGGAAAACTCATTTTCGTTCACCTTTGAAACCCAGTTTTAATAGTTCAGCCAAAGTACTTATGAGTCACCAGAGACGAGGTAATGAATACCTAAAACATTTTATTGCACATACTATCCTGTAGCTGCCGCAGAAACACAATAGCAAAGAAGCTTTAAGTATAGTCAAATAGCCTAAAAAAATCCCAGGTTCTGAACTGCATTAAAACAATATAGGAAATCATATAATTTGTTCTCCCTTACCTCCTTTTCTATTAGGTTGCATTATTAGATGGAATAATGAAAAAGATTTATCAAGCCTACAATAGCTAGAGAAGCATACCGTCACATTTTTTACAAATAAGTCTGCAAAACTAGAATTGTTTATGCCCCCAAAGCATCAGAGTCCCTCTTTTCAGGAGCCACCCACAGGATTTCCTTTACCTGGATTTTATAGTGTCTAATAATTCAGTATGAAGGAACAACGTAAGTTAGAAACCTGTGGAACTTCGTTCTCTTCCTCTCCGGTTAAGCATTCCTACAAGCTGTAACAAGATAGGTTCCTCTGGAATTTCAACATGTTGAAGAAAAAAAAACCCAGTCACACTCACTTGTTAATTAAGTCTTGCTTTCATAGAAAGCCAGGCTTATGCAATCACACTGGAAGCAAGAAAATAGGTATCTCATGTTGCCTTCTCACATTGTTTCTATTCATTGCAAATCAGTATCAGAAACTTAATCAGATGGATTAATATCATTGTCTAGCAAAACAGTCCTAAGAAAGAAAAGAATAGTTATAGTTGTGAGTGCACAGCACTGGAACACAAATTAGACATTGTTTTTGAGAACGCCTATGCTGACAGTGATACAAAGACAGAAGTTCATCACTACGGTACAACTGTGTTACGCAAACTTCCTGCTTAGAACGGTACACCGTGAAAGATGTCATATTCTGTCCTAGGCTCCATAAATCACTCTTGTTTTTTTCCCCTCTTTGAGCATTTGTACTAACCTCTGTCTCTATATAAACTGACCTTTTAAAGACCAGTCTTGGTTGTGTTAGACATGCAGTATGTTAGATGTTTTTAGTTCAGTGCTGCATGCATTTAAGAGAATGTCTTCCATAGCAAAATTCAAACTCATTAAATCAGTTCTGTGTGTTTTCCTCGCAGCATTCATTTCAGTTGAAACAATCTGGATGCTAACATTTGCTCCTTCTGTCTGGTTCCCCTCAATATTTACTCCAGCCACCTTTTTTCTTAATATCATCCAAATGAGAATTGGCTTTCCTAAAATATCCATTCCAGATGGCTCTATGGTTATAAAAAGTTGGTTTTATATACTGAAGCTAAATAACTAAATTACTGGTACTAGAAAGTTTCATAACTAAAGCGCTGCTGGTCTTTGCAAGTCGTAAGATCAGGTAATATAAATACAAAAGAAGTAAGATTACCCCTCTATTCTTTATTCACTTTTTCTCTTAAAACCCTTTCAGAGAGTTAAACTAGTCAATACATTCTAACACTGTCATGAGCAAACACAAGTTCAAATACATGCAAATACAAATTTAGTAATTTCAGAACAAAGGTTAATAGGCATGTATATACATGTATCTATACAAAATAGCCCAGAACTAAAGGCTATGAAGTTTACTTTCAAACAATTACATCAGGGAATCAACTGAGATGAGGACTGTATTCAAAGCAGATTGCCAACTGACTCACTCAATAGGTAGGAATAGGTAAAGTGTTAGTATTGAGAAGCAGCACTCAGAACCATCTTTCGACGTACAAAATATACTTCAAATATAACATCTCCTTTCCTGAATAGTTAATGGTCCTACACCTGTAATTGACAGCAACCATAACCCACGTTAGGACAGTCGAAAACCAACATCAGAGTAGTGACTGATTAATGAAGCACTAGAAATGTGTTGTCTATTGACTGATTACTTATCAGAACTTTCATACATCTTTCTCCAAAACATGCAATACTGTCAAGTATCAAAGACAGAATCATGCCCTAGTGAAATGATAGGACTGGTCCCGTACACCAATTTGTTACCTTTTTATTGTAACAAAAGAGTCTCAAGAAAAAGGGAATACCCTCCAGCTTGCAATACGACCTCAATTATCTTTGTACTTGGAAAAGACTGGGACAGGTTGTGTATGGTTATCAAGTAGAAAACAAGGATGAAACTTAAGTCATGTTTTTACACACAGATTTGAATATTGTTAATTACATAATGATAAATACTATTATTACTGTCAGCAGAACACATTACTAACCAGCTAACACTGCCACACTGCCACTGACAGTACACACCACTGAGAAACTTGCATTTAGTAAACAAACTTAACTAATGTTACGAAATACAAGAAAAAAACTGTACATCATTGTCAAACTATTTAAAAGGTTTTAACACTCCTTCCCAGAAAAGCACATTTCTTTCAGTCCAAGAGCAAAAGAGTTTTTGCGGACACATTAGAAGCAAAGAGCAATTACCAGCAAAGAGGTCTTCTCTGTCATCATCTAGCATGATTTCTGCTGGCTTTGGACCATTGGAGTTTGTGCTGAGGTCTTCTGCAGGAAGACTTGCTGGCTCTGGAGATGAAGGACTTGACTGTTTAAAAAAAAAAAAGAAGTGAAGTAATTAGTAGAGAACCAGTTGCCATGTGTCAGTATATGAGAATTACCGGAACAAACATTCTTTCATTGCAAAGAAACAAGGCAAGATGTACAGAAAGGAAACCCTGCCAGCTATTTCCATTTCCTACTCCTGGCGTGGTAACAATGAACAAAGGATATGAGCTAGTCAACAGCTCTTTTCATTTCTTTGTCAGAGAGAAAAAAAGTCACCTGTTTCCTCAGGTTTAAGTAACATGAAACAAAAGCTGCTACAGAAATATATAGAATAATTCTATTAGTATTGCTGAATGTAATTTGATTAAGTTCCTTTTGGAAAGGCTTAGATTTAAAGCTGGATTTATACATAGAAAAAAATTAATAAAGAAATCTCCAAGAACTCTATACCAGTTTTTCAGAGATTAAACTAACGCGTTAATGCCATCCAAACAATTCAACGCGGCTTGTGGCCATAAGAAATTTTGATAGCTTTGCAACAGGTTGAATTTGGGGATTATTGCCAGAGGGTCACATTGTACTGTACATGGAAGCTAGGCCTGCCATAGATACAGTTCTTTTAATTCACTGAAGACTAGAACTTGCCCTGTGAAAAAGAGAAATACTTGCAGACGCTGAGGAAAATTAAAGCAATTTATAGCTTACTCACAAAATAAACAAACATCTGACTGAAGATCAGTGCTTCAGTTAGAAAATCCTTGTTGAATACAAGTATCAACTATGATTACTGCATAGTACTAGAAAATCTGCAAGGCTCACTTCTCACAACTTCATCCAAGACAGCTAACTAAGGAGTTTTCAACAACAGCGTATTTATTCATGAATGCATGCACTTTAAAAGGAGCATTTGTAAACTGTGTCACTACTTGCTTCCTAGTTTTTGCATAGAGTTGTCATAATTTAAGTTCAGAACCAGAATTCAAAACAGGTAGTAAATGTTTCAGGCTACATGTCTGTGGCAACAAATGCCACAGGCTACAAAAGATTTAAAAAAGCTTGAAAAATACAGAAAAGCCACTGAAAAAGTCTGTCCAGATTCTATTTTCACATTCATAAATGTAGCAAGGCAGCAGTTCTAAGGGAAGGCCTTTCTTATAGCTGCCTGTCCAAGAACAGTGTACGTCCTGACACGGAGTATGGCACTGCTGCTTTACTTCAAGCAGCAGAGAGCAAGATCCTCGCCCCCGCATCTATCCAGACCGCAGCCACCTGAAATTCTGGCACAGAGGAATTAAGCAAGAAACAGTAAAAATCCTGCCAGACAAATTCAGACACAGTACAAAATGTTTTTTCAGAGGACATATGAAATCAAGGCTCTGTTGACCTGGAAAGGTGTTAGCTCAAGGTTTTCCCTGCTGAAGACAGAAGGAAGATGAAAGCAAATACGAGAATACCAGAAAATTTATATTTCTTAAACAAGATTATGGTTGCAACAAGGAACCGGTCCATTCAAATGACAGAAGAGGTTATATCGCCTTCCCTTTGCCAAAGGCTGCCACTCTCTGAAAAGCCCATATGTAAAGTGGGGAAACCAATAAACAAATCAAAGTGATGAGCAATGAAAGAGCAGCCTCTCAGACTGCTTGTTGCATTTTGCCCTAGAGCCTGCAACGGAAGTCAAAGCAGAAACACTTGCAAACTGTATGTAGGTAGTAGAGTTTACAACCTTACAAGGAACCAATCCACTAGCCACATGTACACTTCTCATCTCGTACTAAACCAATGCCGAAATGATCCCACGGCAAATAGAGTGCTCTGAGGTAATAAAGGTCTATTTGTTCACTCTGTGAAGTATGATCCTTAAGTTGTATCACAAGATTTGCAACTAATTTAGACAAAATTAACTAGGAAATGTAAGAAAACCTCACCACTTGACATGCTTTATTATTCTACAAATGATACTACAGATAGTATGTGTCACATGTAATAGTCGATAGTTTTAAGTGATTTCAGAACTCAGAAGTGGCATATTCCAGAAGAAACAGTCTGTCTCTCCAGGCAGAGCTGCACAGAGCTGTGGGTTCAATATCTTGTACTTCAGCTAGAACAGCAAAGTATGGAAATGCTTGATTTCCCTGTGAGGTTCAAGCAGTTTAAAGTTTTATCAGCAAAAGCAACTCTTCACAAAAAAGTTACAGATACTGATTCCAAGTCAGTTTTGCTGCTACTCAACTTTGAACAGCAGCCCACTTACATTTTGATAGCTCTAGGGTTCAGGACATAGTGGGGACCCCACATTACGACAGATGCAGAATGGCGTGTAGCTCATGCTTGTCAATTCACCTCCATGAAAAACAGCTGTAATACAGCCAGACATAGGGAACAAGTCTTCCTGCACACTTGCACATAGCAAAGGGCTTTCTGTTTTATCCCTTAATTGTGCTCTTGATTAATGAGTGGTGGAAAAGAGCCCTTAGAGAAGACTGACATCTTCAAGCTATTCCCTCAGTCTATCTTCTCAGTTTTATCTGAGGTAGCTATTTTCATTACTGATGGTTAATTTTGACTATACCTGGCTTCTAATCACAAAAAGAAACCCTACAAGACACAAAATTCACCTTGAACATTTAAACCTGATCAACATATGGCATAATATGAAAAACTAAACATTTACGTGCCTAAAGCAACAAGTTAACCAAGGCCTATACAAAGCTATTCCCACTTTGAAAAAAGGAACAGATTCGTCCTAGGAATAGCTACCAGGTCCTGGTAGGATTATGGGTCCCTTTCTATCACTGAGCTGGTGTTGTGGTTTAAGCCCAGCCAGCAACAAAGCACCACGAGGCCACTCACTCACTCACCCCCTCCCCGCCCCGGGGTGGGATGAGTAGGAGAAAATATGAAGAAAAGCTCATGGGTCGAGACAAGGACAGGGAGGGATCACTCACCACGTAAGGTCATGGGCAAAAGACAACTTGGGGAAAAAACAAAATCCATGTGATTTGCTACCAATCATATCAAACCAAGGATAATGAGAAGTAAAACCCAAATCTTAAAACACCTTCCCCCCACCTCTCCCTCCTTCCTTGCTCAACTCCACTCCTGGTTTTCTCCACCTCCTCCCCCCAGCAGCGCAGGGGGACAGGGAATGGCGGTTGGGGTCAGTTCATCACACGTTGTCTCTGCCGCTCCTTCCTCCTCAGGGGGAGGACTCCTCACTCTTGCCCTGCTCCACCATGGGGTCCCTCCCACGGGAGACAGTCCTTCATGAACTCCTCCAACATGAGTCCTTCCCACGGGCTGCAGTCCCTCCAGCACAGACTGTTCCAGCATGGGCCTTCCCACGGAGTCATGCCATCTTTGGGGGCATCCACCTGCTCTGGCTGCAGGTGGGCATCTGCTCCCCCGCTCCCCTCCATGGGCTGGGGGGGGACAGCCTGCTGTCTCACCACGGGCTGCAGGGGCATCCCCTCCTTCTTCACTGACCTCGGTGTCTGCACAGGGGCTCCTCTCACATTCCAATTCCACTACTCACTACTGGTTCCCCTTCTTAAATCTGTTCTCCCAGAGGCGCTGCCACCGTCGCTGATGGGCTCGGCCTTGGCCAGAGGCAGGTCCGACTTGGAGCCAGGGAAGCTTCTAGCAGCTTCTCACAGGAGCCACCCTTGCAGCCCCTCCCCCACTACCAAAACCCCACCACACAAACCCAAAACATGGGAAAGATACTGTCCATTGGTACGGTTAAAGAAAGCCAATAATTCTTCTCTGGATACCTGGCTTCACAGCTGTCATTAACGTACCAGTTACAGATGGCTTTCTCCAAATTTCACATACCTCCATTTCCACAAACCACAACTGGAGGATACTTGCAAAAGGAAAGGACTCAGACCTTAGGAGCACCTCAGAAAGCTCAAGAGGCAAAGCTTATTCATGCAGCTGGTATAATTTGTATACAAGACACAAAGTCTAGAAGTAACTCTTTCAGAAAGATTTCCAGTGAAACAGAAGTTCTGTCTGTGTGTTATTTGTTTTATGAAGATATAACAAATTTATATTTGTTATAAAATTCAAGTTCTGTTTTTAAGAATAGGAGATATTAGTTGATTTACAAGTAAAATGTCTTTCCTTTGAAATACCCTTTCAGCTGTGTACTGGTTTTGGCTGGGATAGATTTTCTTCATAATGGCTTGTATAGTTCCACAGTTTGGATTTGTGAGCGCACAGTGTTGACAACACAGGGATGTTTTAGTTATTTATTACTGATCAGTGCTTACACAGCATGAAGGCCTTCTCTGTTTCTCACTGCCCTGCAGTGAGAAGGCTGGGGGAGGACAAGAATCTGGGAGGGGACACAGCCAGGACAGCTGACCCCAACTGACCAAAGGAATATCCCATACCATGTAACACCATGCTCAGCAATAAAAGCTGTGAGGAAGAAGGAGGATGGAGAGGATATTTGGAGTTCATGGCATTTGTCTTCCCAAGTAACCATTACGTGTGGTGAAGCCCTGCTTTCCTGGAGATGGCTGAACAGCTGCCTGCCAATGGGAAGAAGTGAATGAATTCATTATATAGTGCTTGCGTGCGCAGCTTTTTCTTTACCTGTTAAGTTTTCTTTATCTTAACCTGCAAGTTTTCTGACTTTTACTCTTCCAATTCTCTCCCCCATCCTGCAGGGGGGAGTGAGTGAGCGGCTGTGCAGGGCTCAGCTGCCAGCTGGAGTTCAACTGCAACAAGCTGACAGCTGAATAAGGTATTTCCTGGCCTATTAATTTTTCAGTGGCTCTTTGGTATTTTTAAACAGCTGTCATTCTCAAACAAGATAAATTAAGGATGGGGTTAAATAATTTCACAGACAGTTGGGGTTTTATATGAAAAAGATAATGTGTAGAAACTTATTAAAAATCATTACTGGTCTGAACACACCATCAGCTTGTTTTTAAGAGTTTTGCAACAAAGTTCAGTTCATTATCTTCAAAAGTTATCTTCAGAACAGACATAGTCCTCAGGGAACTATGAAAACCCAGAAAGCCACAGCTCTGAATGTATCAGAAACTACAGTCAATTAATTCCTAATAATCTGATTATTTTACATGGTCAGTGGGTCAGAGAGTACTATTCAGCCTCTCAAAAAAAGCACCCATGCACCCAAACAACTACTAACATATTAAGCTATTCCAGTTACACCCTACTACAGGTGCAAGCTAAAAGACAGGACCCCAACTTTGCTCTCTTATCTCTGCGAAGTACAGCTAAAAAGGTGATTAAAATAGCTGTTAGAAGAGTTAGTAGTTAGCGCAGTGAAAATCTGAGTATCAGACAAGAAATGGAAGATGTGCCTAACAAAAAACCTCATGGCCCAGACACACATGGATGGCATAGCTGTTTAGAAATTTTAAACTGACTTGACGCCAACAATTCACGAAATGTCACAAACATGTCCATTTCCTGAAAGGTACTGGCCTGTGAAATTTCTGAGAGACTCCTGAGCTGAAAGTAAGTCAGGTGAAGCATCCAACAACCAAGATACCCAATGGCCACGACATTCAGATATGCAGGGCAGTCAGGATCCTGCTTTACTTGTTTCCTAGAAAACAAGTTTCTGGTGAGAAGTCTATGGGCCCATTCCAATTTGCAAGGGCAATAACAAGCTCAATTTTCTCCTCTTTTATTGTGCATTACATTCAGCGGCAATAACTGTTTTATAGCTTTGACTTAGGAAGAAACAAGAACAACTTTTCACATTTTCTGTTGGCTGAAATTACAGCCCTAGATGCTTGGACATCCTCTCTTCTCTTAATAGTAGAGTCCCCCCCAAACCAGTTGAACTACTTGTCTGAACCCCTCCTAGCCTCCTTCGGTCAGAACACAATAATAGGCTGACAAAAGCTAACCAGCATACTATTCTAATTGTTCAAGTTAACCAGGCTCATTGTCTGAAATAGGGTTACAGAAGCTCACACATCACAGCATGGGCAGAGAGAACAGACTCAACAGCAGGACAGTAACATTTTCAGCAGAAAGTAAGAGGACGCAAGCAATCACACTAGAACGAATGCCTATGTACTTCCATTACAGCCTGGATTTAACACCAAGGAACAAGACACACATTTCCAGTAGAATTACACCAATCAATCTTGGATACAGAGTTAGTTTTGTGCAGAGGTAGAGTACAGTGTTGAAGGACTTAATATTTTCCACTCAGATATTCCAACGGGATCTTTACTGCTTCCTCTATAATTGTCACTGTTAAATTCAATGGATATCATTAAAGACATCTGGACTTCTGTGTCTATCTAATGTTTTGCCTTCTGTGCAAAAACCAAATGCATGTTGCAGATCTTTGACATCAACTGATAAACTGGCAATGAGATTATATACACACCCTGCCCTAAATGACAGTCCTTGATAGATTACCACATCTACTGCTTACTGATTGGTTTCAAGTGCCTCCATGTATTCTTCCATTAGAAAAAAACCCAGGAATATAAATACCAGTTGAAATGAATATGTGGCAGCTTAGCTACATGTTCACTCAACACCTGCTTTACAAAACAGAGACAGACAGTACAGAAATGAGAAGTTTAGGGGAAATGAAGTAAGAAGTGGTGCAACAAGGAAGGTGGCAGAGAAACAGACTAGGGCAAGGAGGAGGGGGAAATGATGAAATGAGAGTAACACTAAACATGCAATTTTTCAGAAAATCTAACATACTCTTTTTTCATATATGTTGCCAAAAGTGACTTTCATACAGTTGTTTGTGGTCCCTCCTAAGAGCGGCAGAGGACATGGACAGCAAATCAGCAAATTGTTGATTACAAACTTGTAACAGGACGATTCTTCTCATAATGCACAGTTAACTTCCAGAACTTCTTGTTGCGCGTGTCATAGACACTTTTTTTTTTTTTTGAAACAAAAAACCCCAAACCAAACCAAAACCCCATGCACTTAAAAATTCAGCAAGTAGGTAAGTCCTTGGAAGATTATTAGTATTGTAATGCTACCTAGGGCTCAGGAGGTCCCTGAGCTACAAAAAACTGGTATCTGAGAGAGCACTGCAGGTGACTACCAGCACATACATACAATCATCAGCAATATTCTTCACATGGCATCCACCACTGAGTATCGTTGTAAATGCAGTCTTGGCTGAGACTATTTTTCTGATTCAGTCCAGCTGTTCTCATTGATGAAAGCAACTCTGACAGCTAAAGGCAGACCACTCAGTGACCATGAATTTAATGGAAGCAGTCCTCCAGACATTACAATATGGTTGGCACAACGAAAACCAAACAATCCTTCTACTGCTCTTAGGCACTGTGGGTATCTGATGAGGAAATAAGCACCCCACCAGCTCAGACAAGCTGCTGCTCAGCCAGGTGCCCAGAGTTCATAGGTGCCCTACGTTCACAGAAAGGGAAGCATTCTCATTCTCGTACATCCAACAAGTTTTCAAGTCCTAAAACGTGTTCTCACCGCATCCCAGAAATGCCAGGTATTACAGCTCAGTGTGTTTTACATTCTAGAATTAAGAGGATTTAATTTAAGTCACTAACTTTTAGTACGTGCACAAAGAAAGTTAAAACTCCAGCTTCTTTTTCTTTGCATCAGAGAATTCAACTTGAAATAAACAATATTCTCCATTTCATTATACAGATAAGCCACCGAAGTCAGTCAGCCTTCCTGTATTTAAATATTTCATATTTGCTGTTCATAATATACACTGAACTTGTATTTTGTCAGATGAAACTTAGATGAGTTAGCATGTGTTTTCTAAATGGAGACTTCATTAACATGGAAGCTACTTGGAAGACATGTTAGAAATCTTGTAGCTTCTCTACTGCACAACAAAATCATAGGTAAGGAAGGAACAGCCTTTTGTGAGCTGCAAAGAGAATGAAAACAAGAAAAAATAGGAGGGGGGCTGAAATTAATCATGCAAAAAGCAAATGGACAGCTCCAAGATAAACCAGTTGGGAACCCTTTCAAAGTACCATAGCCTTCATCTAAGTTGGCTTTGGACCTCACCGTCCTTTGCCATGCTCTCTCCTCTGGTATCAGCAAACAAATACGTGATCAACTATGAAAAGCAGGATGCCATTCTGTTGTTACTATAGAACTTCCATTGCCATTTAGTAACAGCTACTTCATGAATATTTACAGGACTAAAACAACACTCAAGACAGAAGTTTAATTAGGCCCACACCAAGAGATAACTGTTCTTCTCTGGACTAAGGTGTCCTATACACTTGAGTTAAATAATCTACATTCAAGCTAGTGAGAAGTTCAATTTTTAGGATCTCTTCCTTCCAAATTTGCAGGAAAATCACGAGATTAAGGCTCTTCCCTAAATGCTGTAGCTGATTAGACATCAAAAAAAGCTTTACTGACAAAGCTTTTCAAAGCTTCTCTTTAAGCAAAGACGCTTCCCCTTTCTACTTAGCTACTTTCTTTCAAATAGACTCTCTGCAAACACAAAGCAGCACAACATAACTGTCAGCGAAACCACCCAAACCAAAGTGCATTTCTTTGCCAGTTTTTGCAGTTAGAGGAGTTTTCAGTAAACATTTTTAATCATTAAGATGAGGACTTCTCATTGTAACTGTGATTTAAACTCTAAATCTATCTTCTCTCTTGCAGCTTTAATTCCAGACCACATCAGTAAAGACATTTGTTTATGTTATACTGCAGCCTTTCTTAGCGAAGAGACCACGACTCCAATAACACACACTGTATCACACAGAGATACACAGAAATCTTTTGATACAATTCTTGTCAACTGCAGGTTCACATCATTTGCTATTCCTTCACAGCATATTTCCACAGATCTTTTTCTACCAATGCACAGATTATGCATCAATAAAAAGAAAAAAAAAAAGTGACTCGAGAGAAGGCAAGTGACTTTAAAATACATTTAAGAGCCTCTTTGTATACTGGCCTTTTTTGTTAATGACAAGCAACAGCCAGCGTAAAACAAAGAACCACGCACTGATCCAATTACTGTAAAGGTCAGGGACAGGAAACTCTTCAGGAAAAGAGGAACAGGAACAATTTTCTTTTTAAAAGGGCAGCTGCACACAGGAAGAACAAAGTTGTTCCACAAGGTACTGGTAAAACACACAGGTGAAACATGACCACAACAACTCAGCAAGAAAAGCTCCCGCTGTAGTGAATGAACGCAGAAGCATTTTTCAGAACGAGGACCTATTTACGCATTCAGTTGTTCCAGTTTTTGGTTTGGTTTTTTTTGCCTCGCACGCACGGAAAGCAACCACGGTTTGGAGATGTGCTCACCCCCAGTTTTCAGACCTTCCAGACTCTGTTTTCTCTGACCAACTGCACGTTTCACAACGCCTTGCACGCATGCATGCCTCCTGCCTTCAGCCGCCCGTAACGGCCCCTCCTGCTCGGAGGCGGCGGCGGCAGGGCGTGGGGGGGGCACCGGCGGCAGGCGGGGCGGCGCGGCGGGGCAGTCACCGGCCGCCCGGCGACGGCAGGCTCAGCCTCCGGCAGCCCCGCGCTGCGCCGGCTCCGGCGGCAGAAGGCTTAGAGAGAATTAAGAAGTTTCTGCAAGTTTTTTTTTTTTTTTTGGCAAACGGGAAGGGGGTGAAGCCTCGGACAGAAAATGGGTTGTTATCAATCCACACAAGGGCTAAGGGGGCGGGGGGGGGGGGGGACAGGACCAGCGAAACTGGCGTCGTGTGAAGAGGAAAGGTGGAAATATTTATTTGCCCGGCTGTACGAGAAGGGGGTAAGACGAAGGAAAGCGGCGACCTGGCACAGCGGTACTTGGAGAAAGAGTTTCGGGTTTCTTTTGGCAGGAGAAGACCTGAGGGGGACCACCGAGCCCCCGCGGGGCCGAGGCCACTCGCCCGCCGGGAGGGAAGCGCCGAGGAGTCGCCGCTACCGGAACAGAGGCAGGCGGCGGGGCCGCAGCCGGGGGCCGGGCCGGTCAGGGCCGGGGGCCCCGGCCAGGAGCGCGGCACCTGCGGCCTGGCGGGAAAGGGAGGGCCCGGCGGGCGCCGGCGCGGCCGCGGCGTTCGGGCCCCGCGGTGGACGGGCGGGCTCTCACCTCCAGGGTGGACACGGTGCTGGTAAAGAGGTCCTCGCCTTCCTCCAGCTCCTCGAAGTCGGCGGGCCGCGCCTCCCCCAGCGGCGGGGGCTCCCTCTCCGCCGCCATCTTCCCTTCCAGCCCTGCCGCCAGCCCCGCGCTCACGTGACAGCCGCACCGCCCCCTGCAGCCACGTGACTGGAGGGGCACGGCAGGCGGCGGGAGCGAGCGAGCGGGGCCGGGGGGGGGGGGGGCGGTGGCGGGAGGACGGGAGATTCCCTTTCCCGGGGCAGCGGGGCCCGCCGTCGCCGTGAAATAGTTCCGCGAAGTCGGTCGCTGTCTGCGGAACCCCTCAAAGCCTGCGTCCCAGGGAGGCAGCGTCCACGCGTGTCTGTGCTTTACCCGCCGGCGTGGAAAGCTGGCTGTCCCGGGGGTCCCCCTGCCTGCAGCGGGGTGGCGTGGGTGCAGCCTGAGGTAGCCGTGAGCCTTGGACGTGAGGTGTCTGCTGGGAACAAAGCCTGGGGAAGCCCCCGCTGGAGGGGAAGCTGCCGCCCCCCCACTGAAACCTTGCGGGGCGTTTTACCTTGTCCCACTTTCGCGAGGAGCCGGCGCGGCGTGACTGACTGACGCTGGCGCCATTGCGACCCTCCACCCCCTGCCCTGCACTACGGCGTTGGGAGGAACTTCCAAGAAATTTGATGTTCCATCTCGTGTCAGTCATTGAATTAAGAACAGGTTTTCCGTGAGGAAACCACTCATCACACTGTTTCAGATGAGATCTTAGGGAGTGAGGATTAGAAGTGTTATGCCCCACTCTTGCAGTCGTTTGGTCAGGTGCGGTACTATTGACGACCACTGAAGTAACGTCTCGTGCAAATAAAGTGTTTGCTGGCCCGTTCCCTAAGTTACTATTTCCGAATTGCTTTTCTTCCCTCCCTCCATTTGTGAGTTAGCTCACAAATGATACCAATTCTTTCAAAATTCTAAGTTCTAATACTCATTTTAAAAAAGCTCAATTCGGATGTCAACACTGTCTATATAGTAAGCATTACCTAGGGCACTTACACTTGATTTGAGCTGTTATTGTTGCTTCTCCTATATTGAATACAAGTTTCAAAAACTATCTTGATCTTCCACATTGATAAACCACAGGTTTCATCCGCTCGGCATGCTCATGCTTTGTGAGGACTTTGTTAATGTTTGCTGTGTTGAAGTTAATTTCTAAACTGTCTCTAGTGGGGACAGCACTCTTCACATAGAAAGAATGAGTCTGTTTCTACAGACCATAAGCTCTCTGGGGCAAGGGTGGCACCTCTCTAGTGTTTGCAGAGTGCCTAGTAAAGGCTAAATGGAAAGAATACAGTCTTACGTACTGTTTTCCTTTGGCCTCTTGCCAATCACATCATGAGCAAGTTGTAAATATGTAACAGAAATACATGTTATCTTAGAAACATGTAAGTGCTGTACATAATTTTACCTGTACGGTTCAAGCTCAAGACATGAGAAATTGTGGAGAGCTCTCTCCTCAGATATGTGAACTGCTGAGTTAAGAGAGAATGTCCATTGTACCCGCTGATATCTGAGGACATTTCATGCCTCAGTGCTTTGAGTGAGACCTTGTAAATCTCCCACTCAGGAGAGCTAAATTTGTGTTGAGGCTCAGGAACTCCAAGCTTCTGCTTGCAAATAACAAAGAAGTTATCAAAAAGAGGAGATTTATGAGCAAAAGTTCCATTGAAAATAACAATTTGTCTTCTTAGACATATAGAAGTAGATTGAGAAGGAACAGCCAAGCTTTCTCATTTTCCTCAGGTCAAAAAAAGTTGTCTGCTACTGGAGTAAAAGACGTATTTTGAGACCAACATAGATACAATATCACTGTTACTAGAAGCTGTAATAACTTGCATGTCATTTACTGCGTTGAATAGTATTTTTAAGTTTCATGGGAATGGGACATTTTCCAGCATAGAACAGTAGTGATGCTAAGGTTGTCTGCAGTGACTATGAGATGAAATATATTCTATTCACATATTTACTCTATTCCTTAACTCAGCCCATTGCTGTTCAGTATATCTCTACATAACATTCAGAGGTCTTTTTAAGATTTAAAAATGCAGAATAAGAAACTGAAAAAAAGCTATTCAAAATATGCAAACATTTTCTATCCAGAAGTGCAGTTCTCCGGCATCTACATTTTTTGTGGATGGCACTATCATTACATGCTTACTGCCTTTCTAATTTCTTGTGGTATTCCTGTTCCGCTATGCTGCTCCTGGAAGCTTTTCAAATAACTGGCACGTGCACACTTCATCTAGAAATTATGATACAATCACCTCAGTAACAATTCTGTGTCCTTTGACATTATACGTTAAGCTATGTCATCATAATTTTATTTGCTGTGATTAGAAAGATCATACGATATGTATTAAATTTTTTAGATTTCTGGGAAGTGTACTAATCTAGCATAGTACTTAGGTGTTTAATAGTTTTCCACTAGTTTTCTGACTTCATCAGGATTCACACCCATGCTTTCAACACTCATGTGGCTAGACTACAGATCAGCTCTCTCAAATACCTTAAAGTAGTCGTCTATCACACCAGTTGAGGATGCTACAGAAGCAGAATAAAGCGAAGAGCAAACAAGATGGTAGCTGTGGTGGTTTGCTTTTTTGTTTGCGTTTTGGTTTTTTTTTTTGTGACTCATTAAGAAAGGTATATAAGGAGTTTAGCTCCTCTGATTCAAAGTAACATTGTATTTATAGGTTGGGGTTTTCTTAACTTACTTTTCTAATGCTTCTGGGATGTGTGGCCACAGAAATCTCTTACAGATAATTTTGTGGCAGTGGGGTCAAGGAGTAATACAAAGGTAAGTACAGGACCTCGATTTTTAACTAATTGAGATTTCAGTTTGAAAAACTGTGGATTAGTAAATCTGGGTGGAAAAATAATCCAAAATAGAGAAAGCCAATCAAGGAAAAAAAATGGAAAACCATTAATGCTGCAGGAAAACTTAGGATGATTGCAAAAAGCCAATCACACATGAGATCGTGATGTGTTACTGCAAAAAAACCCTCAGTTTAAAGCCAAGCCTCATCCCTGTCAATATGGGTATTAATATGTGTGTTACTCAACAAATACATAGTAGCTGTCAACTCTACCTCATGCTACTAAGTCAGAATCTAAGGGAGAGGAGAGGAAGCTGCCCACGTATCCTAACGGAAACTGCAGCCACCCCTTCCATTGCAGCCAATAAAGCCACCTCTAATGCTACGTGAGAAGGATATTAAGGTTGCAAAGTCAAGAACATGAACAGTAGAAACATCAAGGCTAAATTTACACGTGGAACTTGTTTCAGCCCTTTGTGTATATGTGGTGTGCCTGCTTTAATTACCTGGTTACATGCTAACGTTTCTATAGGAGCTTTCTTCCCAAGGAGATTGACTGCACAGTTACAGACACTGTTTTTCCTTATTGTTGCCTTACAGTTAGCTCCATACTTAATTTAATATATGCAGTTCCAACCCTACTCTGAAGACAAAAAGATTTGTCTCCTCATAAGCTTTTCTCTGAGGCTCGTCACTACAAAATCTAAGCGTTTCACAGGCAGTGATGAATTTTATCTTCAGAATATTCCTGTGGGAGTATATTGCCCATTACACAGGCAATGAGCGGAGACTGAAAATTTAAAACCTAAAGTGTTTACTGATTTGGATGCCTGACCTGAGGCAGCTAGGATTTGTTTTTTTCTAGAGTACCTAACATTTCAACAGTTTCTTCACCTAGGCAGCAAGCCTCAATATCACAGTACTAGCCTTACCCACACCCATCTTTAGGGGCGAACTTTTATTTCTTTCCTTCTCTATTCTGTCCTTTCCTTTCCTTTTGTTAGCCCTTGTCAGTTCCACACTTTTTCTTGATTAGCCTTGAGAGAAGCTGAGAATCCTCCAAAAATGGTCATTTCTGGTTTTGGCCCACCAGACAGCAGTTCCTCCAAGTCAATACATCTGCTGCACAAAGCTTTGACCATACCTCTCCTGCTTCTGCCTGCAGCATCTGTAAGCTCTGCGAGCCTTTGCAGTCCAGCCCTTCAGAGGAGATGTGGAAATCAAAAATGTCTTCTGCATAATCACTCACTTGGAAACAAGTTTCATTGAGGACTGCAATCTTGTCCATTTTAAATGGCTTTTAAAAGGAGTAATACAACAGTGTTAGGGCTCCACATCATTTCCGTAGCTCAGGCCACAGAGGTGCTGAAGTGGTGAAATAGTTACAAGAAGTTATTTGGAGGTGGGCAATATACCATTTATTGCTTAGCTTGGATGTACTTCTGTCCATCTGTCCAAAACAACTTAGATTACATGCAAAATAAAGATGGCAAAGTTTTAAGCAATGTGAATCAAGGTTTTGTAATCAAACATGTCAGATTTTTGTAACTTCTTACATGTGTCAGACTTCACTGACTCCGTCTTAGTATTGTACTAATGTAATAGCCACTGCAATATTGTGTCATTTCAATAATGAAAATATCAATGAAACTGAAAGAAACTCAAGACTAAGAAGAAGCTATTTTGGAGAAGAGAGTGATAGTGAGTTATACAAGCTCTAGGTCAGCCCCTGTGGTTTGAATCTGCAGGGAGCCACAGGAGGTTTTCTAGTCCATCTGCTGGAAAATGTTTGTTGAACCTTTTCTTAAACATCTCCAACGATGAAGACCCAAAACCTCTGCAGGCAAGCTGCTTTAGTGCTTTGCTATCTAGCACCAGAAAAGGTATTCCTCATCCCTAACCTAAAATTCCATCGCTATGCTGCCAGTTATACATCCTCATATGAAGTATGACTTTGTAGCAGCATGGTGCTGTTGGGGTTCCTTCAGTTTGGGATCATATTCAGAACTGATACTGGCCTAATTTTGCATCTATGAAGTGGTTTAGTCAGACTTCAGAGTAAAATCTCACATTCCCTGCTGAATATTGTCTTTATTTTTGCCGACATTTACTCCAATCTGTTTTGACCATTTGAATTCTCTTGGTATGCTACAGCTGTTTGGTATCACTTGCAAATGCAATATGCAATCTCCCTGTTCCATCACTGATGAGAATATTAAATCATATCAGGCCTATGGTAGACCACTGTCATCTTTCATTCAATGCATCCTTCCATAAAAATGGTAATCACTGAAAAATAGTCTTCCACTTTGTTTTCTAACCAATTTTGTACCTACTCTATGTTAGCTTAACATATAATGTTTCATTAGCTTCCTTATGAAAATGTCATAAAAGATAACTGTTCAAGAAATACTAAAGGAATATTTCCTCACTAAGAGGTATTGTAAGAAAATGGCTAAGTGCAGTGAGGGAACAACAACCACCAGAGTGCTTAGAATTAGAGTAGATGAATTTTGGAGATTTGATTTTTCCCATTTATAAAATATTAAAAAAGGAATAATGTGATACTGTGTAGTGCCTGCACTTGCACACAGCAGTAAAGCTGTGTGGTGCCTGCACTTGCACACAGCAGTAAAGGTCCTCAGTGAGTCAACCTTCCTAAGAAAAATTACAAAATGCTAATATTTACAAAGTCTGTGCATTTGACACATATGCCCACTCATCCAGTCAGCCAAATGAACATTACACTTCAGATCAAGATGATTGTTCTTCTGTGAAACATATGCCATCTTTCCATCTGAGTATTTAACTGCATATTTTACAAAAAATTAATTTGTTCTGTCACCTTTGTATTATTCTTTGCCAGTGAGTGGTCAGGTTTTTTCATTTATTAGAGAAAAATAATTTTTATATATGTGAAAGAGGCCAGTTCTTTTACCACTTAGAAACTTCATTCACGTTTGGAGTAGTGACTGGTAGTGCCCTCAGTCAATTAATGGGATGGGAATTTCTGCTCCCCAGTTCATCTAATGTTGCAGTACACTAAAATATAAAGCTCTAGTAGCATTAGCTGGGTATGTTTATCCCATTACAATAATAAGATGATGTAGAAGAATAGTAATTTTTTTCCATCTTCATAAGCATTGATGGCAGGTGAGTACTAAGCAAGAAATATTGGTTACTTTGACATGCATTTATCTGCTATTGGGATTGTCTTTCACTGCTTATGCTTCACAAGGGAAAGAATGCCTTCCAGCAAAGCTGTGTTTTTATTTTGGCACTACTAGCCTTAAATCTAAACTGGGCCATTGCAACTTGATAAGAGACACACAGCAACCTCTGAGATATCCTGACTTGCTTCGGGCTTCAGTCACCTGTTCACTGACCACTGTCTCTCAAAGCTCGTAAGGAGTTGCGTCCCAAAACAGACGTCATGCTGAAAACAAATATAAGGATGTTAGTAGGTGGTAGACCTGAGACATTCCTTGCTAAAGGAGAAGCTGTGCATCTAAAAAGCCCCAGAATGGTTGGAGGTGGGACAGTACTTGGAAGAAGCATCATATGCACTTGCCTGAAGCAAGCCCTTCTTTAAGCATCTGCTTATGGCCACAGAGAGGAGTATAGTCTTAATCACATTAAAGTGTGCTAAGCGTTCTTAAATGACAAGTAATTATTTGTTTCAACTGCAGCCCAGTAAAATTTTTGGGTCATGTAACTGCAAGCCCATGATCCATGCATAACTCAGTTTCATACATTTCTATAAATATAAAGCTGTCTTGACCTGCTTTCCTACTTTCAGAGAATGTAAGGAAATCATGTAAAGTCTGCAGCTGGTCCCACATAAGGTATGAACATTCACAGCATTTTATTAATCAATTTTATCTCATTTTATGAGGGATAAATTGTTACAAGATTTTTTGACAACAAATCAATAAAGTCAACATCCATTTTTTACTATTCTCTAACTTGCTAAGACTTTCAGTTAGAGGTAGAAGCACTAGAAGCGGTCAGTCTGCTTAAAGATTCATATGCAATCTTAGCTGCTGGGTAGCAATTAATTTCAATACATATTCTTTGACTCCTTTTTTAGAGCTATCTGTTTATATTGATGTTTTGAATTGTCTTCTTTCTTTCAACCAACACTGGACAATGCAAGGGTACCTAGAAAAACAGAACAGTGTGGGGAACAAGTCTGGACCTTCAGCCCAGTCTCAGAGATGAGTAAGTGCACAGTCTCTGTTGGTGCCATCCCTGTGTGGCACATCAAGTGTTACCATTTGAAAATCCCTCCAGTCGGAGAAAAGGTTTCATGTAGCTATTATGCCATTTTTCTTTAACAGATTCCAAGTTTCTTCAACTGTGAACCATTTTCTATTCCTCAGCTGGGAAACAGGGTCAGAGGTGATCGTCTTTTTCTGCAGCTAGTTTCTGGTACTGTATTAGGAACTGCTCAGAAATGCCTCCTAACTCTTACCATCTCTGCCTCACCAGGGGAGAATTTAACATTACCATTTATTTTTATCTAATTTCTCCAGGGGAAATTTAATCTAGTGAGAACATTAGGGTCAGAACCGTAATGAAAACAGTTTCAGGGGAAAAAAAACAAACCCAAAATCCCTTTCCAAATGTCCATTCTTAGAAGAATAAAAAAAATCACCTGCTGAAAGCACACACTTTGTTAAAAAAATCCTGTAACCAGAGCTGTATCTCAGTGTACGTCTTTTAGCCAGCAGTACTATCCCCATCTAGTGTAGGACTTGGTAAGATGAGAGCTCAAAATAGTTGTGTGTTATCACTTGGTAGGTGAAGAAAGTTTATATTGTCTTTCTCTTTCAAAGAGTTACAATTCTCCAGCTAATCTTAATTTAGAAGATTTGAGGAGGGAGTAGGGGAGAACGTGAATGAAGAGGAAGCTTTTTGCATGTGTGAGAACCTTATGGAGAATCATGGCAAAAACCTGAAGGTAGACAACATGGCAGCATGGAAGAAAGTGGAAGTGACATGCAGCAAAAATCAGTGTAACCACCTCTCCAGTACACCATCATAAACATAAACCTTGGGAGCACTGTATTGTTCTGCCAAGTCTTGAGCCTGCAGGAAGGAAGATTATTTTCCTGCTTGCTTGGCGCAAAGCAGAGGCTGTGATACTCGCGTACAGCACCCTACTCCTGTTCTGTGGGATCCCAGTGATGGGGGCCTTGCTAAATCCTAAGGTGGCTGAGAGTTTTCTGTTGTTACCATAGGAACAAAAGCAGGTTTTACTGATCACAGGACTTTTCTGAAAGAAGAGCTGTATTCTTAAAACATTAAACTGTAGTGCTGGCTAATTCATCCATTTATAAAATGTGCTTAAAAGGCAAGGGTGACATTGCAACTAGTTCTTTGGGATAGATAAGAAGCAATATTTGTTATTTATGTTTCAGACACTGGAGACAATGTATTTTGTATGTTGTCATGACTTTGAAGCCATTGCTAGGGAGTTGTCACGAGAGTCTCCAAAGAGCTTGTGGAGGGTTGGTGTTTCGGGTTCCAGCCATTCCTCTGCTGGAATTACGTATGTGCAAAAGGAGGGAGGTATTGTGTCTGCTGTTACATAGGTGTTCAGTGCTTCAAAATAGGTTGCCCCTCTCAGCTTGCTGTGTGTGGTTCATTTGAGGTAATTCACTTTGATTTTAAAACAGAAAGTAAGAAAACATAAATCTCTCTGAGACCACTGTTGGAATTTTAAGAACGTGCACATCCAACACATAGCTCCAAACCCCTGCCCTTTGGTTCTCCCTTAGCATTTTCATATACATTTTGGGTACATCTTACCCCTCGTAACTTTAGCTGGCTAAAAGGCAAGAATCTAGTCTAAGCTATGCAGCTCAATTTGTAGGCTACAGGAGACAGTCAAAGGAAAAGACGATGTCTCTAGAATCCTACCTGTCTTTAACTCTTGCACTAGGATGGATTGCCTGATGAGTGCCTATTTCCATTTCCAGAGAGGATGCTTATACAAATACATAAATAGATCCTTGACTTTAGGACAACTGCGGTTAGGTGAGAAAATCTCATTCAACAAAGCATACGCATATATCCTAAATTATAAACTTTCTAAGTTATTGAGCCTTAATCTTAAATGTGGCTTGTTGGCTGATTATGGTATTCATCATCATAAAAATTATAAAGTGGTTGTAGAATTAACCTGACACAAAATACTATTAATAATACCTAATCCAAAATTAGTCTGAGAAAAAATTATTTCCCTCCCCTGCAGATGCACTGCCACATGTACTGCTGCTGCTTTAGAAAAATCAGAGCCCTAAAATTAAAGAAAACAAAAACCACACTCAGACTTAAAAATATCTCTCAAAATGTTTGTATTTGCATGGATTGAGAGAACTAGGTGCCAGAAGAAGTTGTTTCAAATGTCTCCAGTCATTTTTTTCAGAGCATAATCTACAATCCACTGAGATTTTTTTTCCACTTTGTGAACATATAAGATAAGCGCATGTGAAAGCAATTTTTCATTGAAAATTGCGCAGTGAGTATGCACGAACCAGTATTTGCTTTATTTCAAAGTTCCATAGCCCAAATGCAGCTGTAATTTACATCATTTACAATTTTGCTGTAAACTGACTTGGGGCATCTGTCTACATTATAGCCAGACCAGGCAAAAGATAAGTAGGAAAAATGAAAAACTTCTAACATAATTGATTTCCACCAAATAGTACTGTCTCTGACTGTTACAACAATTAGTTTATCAATTTAATGTTGATTACAGCTTTCCCAATAAGTAACAGGAAAGCTTGCAAACATCCACTGAACAACAGTGCAAAAGAAGTCTGGCACTGTTGCCACTAGAGCTAATACGGTATCTAATACATATGTTTGTATATCTAATACATATATTTGGTTTTCTTTAAGGTATTTTCAGACATGTTAAGCCAAAATCTGGCTTTACAAGATTGTCTTTCTTTGACAAATTTTATTTCACAATGCTCCAGCTAAATTTATCCTGTGGAGGTGTAAGTTTGGGCTTGGAAAATCTATTTCCTTCAAGTTTGTGCTTCAAGTGATAACAGTTGCTAAACACAGAGTAAGAAAAAAAGATTAATCTCTCAAGCATTGAGAAGGCAATCAACATATTGTCTAAATAAGTTAATACTCACATTTTCAAATTTCTTTGTAAGAAAACATCTTCAAGACCTCATGGAAGTCCTTAGAAGAGCATGCAGTCATAAGACAGTGAGGAATCCATTGGTAAAGAGGTGGGAGCTTCAGAAACAAACTGCTGAGATTCACTTGATGTCTTAGAAGGGATTTTTCGAGTGCTTGACCCAGATAAACTAGAAATTTAGCTACAGAAAGGTGCATGAGGTTTTCTAATCTTCTATTTATCTAGTTTATGTTGTATCCTACAATATATTTTCCTTGCTTTGATTAACCTAGTGTTGTGTATGTCAAAAATCAGGGCATCAAGCATCTCATTTCAATCTATACGTTACAAGTATGATTCTGCCAGTAAGTTAATGAGTGAATCACTGAACTTGTTCAGGATGAATTTAGTATGAACATAAAGTGATACTAATGAAATTCCACATAAGCATTCCAGAGTGGCACATGGTGGGATTGCCTGAACTTTACCTAGACAGTCCTCCTTAAAAAACCTAGCACTATTTTAAGGAGAGACTTTCTATCCTAGGCACGTTTTCCCTTTCAGATAAAGCCAGATTGTAAAGAACTTTGTCTTACCTAATTTTAAGCATGATATTAAATTGCCTGTAATGTAAACATCCTCATTTCTATGTTCCCTGTTTAGTTGGCAGGAGATACACACCTTCAGAGAGCAATTCCAATTTACTCTAGACCACCCCCACTTATCTCCCTTATCTCTTTCTATTGACCATACAGGAAACCTATAGCAAGTCTTACCTTACGTTTGGCTCTTACCTTGGGCAACTCAGGTGGATGTCCTCTTTGATCCACACAGAAAAAGCCACTATAAAACAATACATAGAGAGTGGAAGGGTGGGAAGATAGAATATATATGTCTCAGGATATATAGATAGGGTATTTATATATATAGATATGTAGTGTATATATGTGGTATATAAAGACTATATATATACTCTATATATACTCTATACAGAATATATATACGGTCTCTATATATACTCTTTTTATATCTATTGGTACTCTATATACAGACTGTACATATATCAGTGTATATATATCTATCAGTCTCTCTCTCTCTCTCTCTCTCTCAGTCAAACATTTGAAAAACAAATTTTTTTAGTGTATAACAAAAAAAGTTTGTTTGTCCTGGAGATCACTAAGTTCTTTTCCTGTGGCTGCTAGTATACTGGGACATTAATGTAAGGATAGTGGACTGATATCTCAGTTCCTCCTTTTTGTCTGCAGTTCTACAGATTAAAACGGAAGAAGGAAGAGCAGCCTTCCACTTCCTGCCTGATGCTAGGAATACAGATCATATATAGCTGACAAGATGATTTATCCACAACAACAAACACATCAAGTCCATGGAATTAATTATTTCAAGATATTTGAGCTCTTTGAATTATTTTGAGTAATTTCCTGCAACAAATGTACCCACCTTCCTCATCATAGACCAATTCAGTTTCTACAAAATATGTGCTATTTTGAAGCATTTGTTTTCAAAAGATGTTCATATTTGTGGTGTTTCAAAGCTATGTGTCGTGGTTTAACCCTAGCCAGCAACCAAGCACCATGCAGCCGCTCTCTCACTCACTCCCACCCAGTGGGATGGGGGAGGGAATTATAAAAAATGTAAAACTTGTGGGTTGAGATAAAGACAGTTTAATAGGACAGAAAGGAAGAAGATAATGATAATGATAATAATAATAATAATAATAATATGACAATACTAATAATAAAATAATTGGAATATACAAAACAAGTGATGCACAATGCAATTGCTCACCACTCACTGACTGATGCCCAGTCAGTTCCCAAGGAGTGATCCGCAGCCCCTCCGCCCTGGCCAACACCCCCCAGTTTATACACGAGGCATGATGTCACATGGTATGGACTACCCCTTTGGCCAGTTTGGGTCAGCTGTCCTGGCTGTGTCCCCTCCAGCCTTCTTGCTGTCTGGACATGAAAAGCTGAAAAATCCTTGACTTAGTCTAAACACTACTTAGCATCAGCTGAAAGCATCAGTGTATTATCAACGTTATTCTCATACTAAATCCAAAACATAGCACTATACCAGCTACTAGGAAGAAAATTAACTCTATCCCAGCTGAAACCAGGACACTATGTTTTTCCAGCTGCTCACCTGGCTGTCCATGGTTGCTGACCTCTCGCCACAGCAGACCTGCCTGCAATGCCGTTGGGAGTGATCGCTCTTGGAAGCCATCAGATGAACAGCCAAATGAGTAAGATCAACATGCTGGGAACTGCTTGGTGGCAATGGGCAGTACAAGGTGTGTGTTGGGAGCAGTACCTGCTCAATGCAGATGGGTCACATGGCTCTGCCCAAAAATCCAGCCCCATTCCCCCTGTGTTAGCTGAGGATGAAATTGTGCTCTGTTTTTTGTTGCCGTGTCCTACGGGAGGTTATTGCTGTGCTGATCCTCCAACCAACCAGCTGAGATGAGCAGTCAGAAGTGATTTTTTCCAGCCCAGGCAGGATCCAGCTGGGTTTGCCATCTGAACGAGCCCGGCAGATTTTGCCACAAGTGGCCTGGAAACAACTCCCACATACTTGGTGACAGAAACACAGGACTAAAATTATTAAACAGGTCTTGCATGGCAAATAAGTAATGAATAGCACATGTGAGAAGTGGTGAAGAAAACATAATGGTTTTGGAACAATAGTTAAGAATTAAGATTCCTGTTTAGAGAGTATTTATTTTGTCATACCAAATGATTAAACTATTATTCAGGGGCAGTACTTTTTGATCTATAAAAATTAAATAAATCTGGTTCAGTACAAAAATCTGAATGTAGACATGCTAGTTGAAACCTTGAGAAAGGCTTAGACATTCATATGGTGTAGTGTCACCCATAGTTAAACTAAGTTAAATATTTGTAAGGTTAATTAGTCTTCATGTTTTAAAATATAAATAATCTGCTTCTTGACATTTGGAAGATTTACCCTATATTCATTTTATTATGTGGGAGAAGAATTTTTTTCAGTGGTTGGGATAGGACCGTAGTTCTGCTTTATTGTGGTGATTCCTCTGTTCCTACATTTGGCTAAGTTTTGTCAGTAGCATAGACAGAAAGGCAGTGCATACAACTCTGATTTGCACAGACGTGCAGTGAGACCAGCAACTATCTGCATGTTTTTAGTTATCTAAAAACTTACCTCACATCCCCAGGATCATTCAGGTACCTGTTTCCTAATGAGATCAAAAGAGTTGGACACTGGCACACCTGTGTGGATTGAGGTTTAGTTATTCTTTGGCTTTTAATTAAACACTCCAGAGACTTCCTAGAAATCCACACCACTGTGCTAGCAATAGGCAGCTGCTGGGAAGGTGCCTGCCTCCATCAAGGAAAAAATCCACTTGGGGCTCTCAGAGCGGTAGGAGCCATGACCAGAGTAAGCAGCTGCCTCATCCATGCTGTCTGGAGCACAGGAGACGTCCCATCCCCTCTCCAGATGACAGGTAACATGGAGCAGGAGAGGATGGAGCACAGCCCATGCAGCGACAGGATACGGTGTGCACCCGCAGGAAAGGATGCTGGTGGCTGCGGGTTCGTGGTCCAGAAACAGACTTCGGGGCAGTCTGTGTGGTCCTCACCATCACAGCATGTTGTCAGGAGTATACATCTGGCAGCTACAGTTTATTCATTTTGTGACTCTGGTATGTGCCCCAGCACTTACTGTCATTGAGTGTGCCAGGCTGACTTCTGTGTACCTATTCATCAAGGAACGGCTGAAAAAATTATGCTGGCATATCCTTTTTGTGAGCAGGCTACTCATGTAGCAGGGCTTGACCCAGAGGCAACATTACCTGAAGAACTGGTGAAGACTGGGAGGACTGGGAGAAATGCAAGCACAGCACTGGCACCAATGTTTTTGTGCAGGTGTTTAGGCAGCAGGAACCTGTGAAGACAGATGTTTGCTGTGCTATCCAATACAGGTTGCCAGGTCCAGGCACCAACTGGTCATGGAGAAAGGATGAGGAAGGCTAAGCATCTCTCAAAGAACTGGATCTGACCCCTGCTCAGCACTCTCCCTGTTCCAGGCTCCAGGAAACAGTCTGGCAATGGTCCTTACATCCCTCCACTGGGTACAGAGGAGTGGATGGGGATTGGGGGAGGGTGGCATATCTTGAGGCACTGTGTACACTGTCCCCTGTACTTGTGTCATACTGAGGATACGGCTGGAGCATTCAGGAGGTATCTTGAAAGCTGGCGATGAGGACATAGGCAGGTATATAAAGATACGGCCATTTGCTTAGTTTTTCTGTATGCCCTGAGGCAATGTGGGATTCAGGGTAGAATTAAAAGTATTTAATATATCTTCATCTTTCAGTATGATCTACACAATTTATGATACTGAGTCAAGATCATGATTAGTGTAACCCATTTGAAATTACATGGGATAAATTCCTTTGATTTTTTTTTTCAGGGGCTAATATATTTTTACTTAAGCCTTTTAAAACATAGAGGAAATTAAAGTCTTCTCTGAGGTTCTGATGGATGAAAAACTTAAATGTTGACATTGTACTCTTTATTAGATCCAAGCATTAGAATATCCAAATTAAGTCAAATGGAAAACATTAGTGGATTTGTAATTATGACTTCAGTATGACAGGAATGCATTGCGGGTTTTCTGGTTTAGAGTAAATGTTATTTAGAAGCCACTTCTTTTAAAAAATCATGAACATAAACCACCAGCCTTAGGAAATTCCCATACTGTTATCTAACCAGAAGTATAAAAAAATGAATCAAATGCTATTTTGAACTAGTGAGCTTTTTGTTCTCTTATAACAGCTCTAAGCTATTGCCAAGAATATATTTCTCTTTGCTAAGGCAGGATGTTGACATGGAACCTATTATTTTAGATGAGCATGTGACTTCTGGAAAAGTTAATTGGTCTCAGTCAAAGGATTTTGTATTTTTTCTTCCTCAAAGAAAAACAATGCATTGGATTTAATTTTTCTGAGACATTTATGTCAAAGCTGGCATAAGCAACATGTTATTTTATGAATTCAGTAAATCAAGAGACTTCCTTTTCTAACACAGGTGTGTAAACTACACTTGGAAACACAGTTTATACCCAGAACGTAGTTCAAGGTTGCCACTCATGTCCTTATGTTCCATATTCTCAGACTTTTAAAATTTATGGTCTGAAATTGTCCTTTCCTTATGAGATCACAGAGTATTTTGTGTTACATTTGGAGCTAGGTAGACTCCATCTGGTGGCTAACTTCAAACCTCGACTGTCCAGGGACCACCATTTCTCTAGGTTTGATAAGTAGCTACATTGGTAGACAACTATGTGCATCAAAACTTACTGTGAAAGTAATGTGACTGGAGCTTGTCTTCATGCTTGTTTATAAGGTTGACACCAAATTCAGTCACAAAAGTCACAGAGATGTACACCAGAAAAGCATCATAAAGCCTGTGCACCACTTAGCCAGATAAAAAATGCTTCACACATTGTCCATCCAAGTAGATGAGGAATATATCAACAAAAAAAAGAGTAAGAAATGGCTTGCAATATTGAAAAATGCTAATCTACTGAATCAAAGCCATTGCACATCACTGACCAGCAACCCTAAGTAGATTGTTGTCTTTAGAAAAAGCATTTCACTTGATAGCTTTGAGTAATTACCATAATATGCAATTTCAAAGACACATCTGCTTCCCAGAGAAGCTATCTGAAACTGATGGGAAGTGGCAGCAAGTTGTTATCTCATCCATCTACCACAACAGGAGTCAACAAGCCATATCAAAAAGGAATAGTCAATGTTTCACAGCCAAAATGCAAAGACGTTGTAAGTTGATACCACAGGTATCTATTCTGGGTCAGTCCTTCAACTGTGATTTAGTTGATGAAACAGATTTAGACTTAATAAATTTGTAGATGCTTTATAGATAAGTGAGAGGAGCTGAAAGAGGATTAAATTCTGAAATTAAAGAGCTTGAGAATTGTCTGTTAGAATTTAAAAAAATAAGTATCACAGTCAGGAAGCAAATATGAAATGCACAAATACAAAACAAGGACTAACTGATGAAGAAACAAAACTGTATCAGGAAACTGAGAGTGTAGAGCAGATCACAAGTTGATCCTGAGGGCATCACCTGCAAAACAGGCAATTTTCATTCTGGGAATATTAACAGGAGCATTTTATGTGAGGCATGAGAAACAGATTAGGGGTTTTTTTTTATCTCAACTCAGTGTTCAGGCCCCAGGTCAAGAATATTGTGTCTGCAGAGCACAGTAAGAAAGGTGTAGACAAACTAAAGGGACTTCAAGGGACAGCAACAAAAAGGATAAGAGGCTAAATAACATGATCTGTGAGGAAAAGTTGAGAAAACGAGGGACATGATACTAATCTATGAGAATTTGTAAAGAATAGTGTAAAGAAAAGTGATGGTGAACCATTCTGCATAATGTGGCAAGAGGTAAAGGCTTATTTGCATATGGGCAAATTTTGGGCAGATAATAAGAAAGCTTTCTAATACGTGTGGAGTTGATCATGAGTGGATCAACTCTTTCATGAGACACGACAGAGTAGTCTGAACAATGTCTTTCAAGAGTGGTCTGTATATATGTGATCTTAGTCAGAATAGGGAGAAGACTGGGTCACTTCCTTTCTTCTAGGTTGCAGGGTGGCATCTGTTACCTTTGGACCTACACAGTTTCTGTAAACTGGTTCCTTTTGCTTGGTTTTTGACTGTAGCCATAAATGTAAGAACAAGCACTGGATTCTCTCATTGCACTGGAGATACCCATGTTTCATGGATTGTTGAAAAGTCCTTATCAAGGGGCACAGAATTAAACTCTCATTTTTTCTTGCCTCAGAGTTTTTTTGAAAAAGGTGACTAGTGCATAAAGCTTGTTGTAAAACTTATTTGTTATGTTTGGCATCTGCTGCCACTGAATGGTACCAGGGAGTCTGGATTGGTTGTTTTTCCTCCTTCATCCACACTTCAGATTTTTTTTTCAACTTTATTTATATCTGAAAAAGAAGCCACAGGGGATTTTTTAAAAGGGAAGCATCCAACACAAACAAGTGTTCCAATTCACGTGAAGCAAGATAGTAATCCTGAAACATACACCAAAATCACTTAGATCATTCTGTCACAATATAAATCCTGTATACAGTATTTTCTTAAGAATTCTTTAAAAAATTATCTTGTCTCTCACATTCGTTCAACCTGATCAGTTATTTTTGTCAGTTACGTATCTGTCTGTGACAACATTCTGCCTTATCATAGTATCATAGGAGATGGAGTTGGAATGGAGCTCAAGAAATTTCTGGTTCATCCCACTGCCTTATGCTCATCTGTCTCCTATCTGACAAAATGCACAGATCCATTTTTAGAACATACTATCTTTTGTTTTTCATTCTAATTTTTGGAATAAACTGACATAAAACTTTCAAGGTAGAGGAAAAAATACTGCATGCCTAAACAGAACCTGGGACAATATGGTGATCCTCCCTGCCTGCCTTCCAATATTTTGCTCTATTAACTTATTAAATTATGTGTTTTGTTTTCCTTTTCCTCCTTATGCTGTTTTACAGCTTATTTTTCTAGAATTGTTGCTTTCTAGCTTCTGTCTTTCTTTTGCCTTTATTTCCTCTGTTATCTTCACAGATGGTGGTGCAAAGAGAACTGAATGAAACGACTTGCTATAGAAGAGCCATCAGCAGCGCTGTATCTTTCCACGGAAGAAAATGGAAATGCAATAAGTGCAGAAATGATGCTGGTAATTGTTGATAATAATCTCAAAACTTTCCCAGTCCATTTTTCCCTGCTTTGATTGCATTAATGTTGTGGTCTGGACATGCCACATAAGGACACAATGATTACTCTGTGTTGCATCCAAGCAGCTCTTTCCCGCCCTCAGTTCTCTGGCAGCTGCTTGTTGTTTCCCCTAGACATCAGATTCCCTTCTCGGCTCTTTCAGCATGGACCTGATGCCAGGAGCATGACTGAAAGCTGGGCCAAAAGTCATGGCTGACCTCCCACCTGGGTACTTCTTGTGGGAATCTGATCTGCTGGAAAAAAACTCCCAGTGAAAAATCCAGCCTGTTTCTTGGAAGGTGCTCACACACCCAATGTAAACCTGAAGGCAGGAAATAACTCTGTAAAACAGAATGCTTTTTTAAAATTAATGAAATCTGCCTGGAGAATAGAATCCCATTTTTCTAAACTCCATGATGATGCAGTACAGGCTACCCATGTGTTACCAAAGCTGTTTAGATATGCTAAAGTTGGATTTCAATAATGTAAATTCTTGCAGAGTTTTTTGTAATCAATTTTCAGCCTCCTTTGTGATTTTTTTTTTTCTCTCTTACTCTCTTTCAATAACTGTTGCTACATCTGCATTGTTCTGCAGCTAGTGCTATTGTCAGGTTACGGACCAGCTGGAAGAACCGATGACAGCCTCTGCTCCAGATGACCTGCTGTCCTTTCCAGTACTGTTCTGGAATGGATGCCCAAGGCTAGCAGCTGGATTGTGAAACTCAGTTTATAAATCATGATTTAAAATGGAAAAGAAGAAAAAAGTTTATGCACAAAGAAGAAATGTCAAGCACTGGGTTATTTATAACATAACTCATTAGGCTTGGACCTTTATGTTTAATTTTATACTCTATTTTCAAGAAAAAGAATTAAAATAGTTGAGAAACGTCTTGTATTTCTGAACGTCTGATAGAAAAGATTCATTTGCCCTGAAAGTAGGGAACAAGAGAGAGCTTAGTGCACATATAGTAACTTGCCATGTGACATTTGCTTGTATAAATGGAAAATCTATGTTGATCTGCTCTGAGCAGTTGTCTGGGTGACACCCATCCATTTCAGTGAAGATTCTGGAGAATTCCCCCCAAATATTGGGACTTATGTAAGGTACCTTTCTTTTCAGTAGGCAAGAAAAGTTAGGTGCAGTAACAAGGAACTCCAATAGTTACCAGAAAGAAAGCATGTAGGTCCTTGAAGAAGACAAATTGATAAATATAAAAATGTTCTGTATTTCCCCAATTTAAAAAATTCACAGGAATTCTTTTTATATGCAGGGCCTCCCATCATTCCTAGGAGGTGGATCTGTTTCAGAGCTGTTAGCCAGCTTTTATGCTAAGAAAGGATTCTCACCAGTCTTACATTGTCTCCACAACATCCATCCAAAAAGGTCTATAAATGTATATGTTAAAACAGAGATGAAAATAAGTAGAGGAGTCGAAGGCTCCACTGATGAAAGTAATGAGCTAGTTCATCAGAGAGCAGCTAGAAATACAATTTCTAGCAAGCTTTTCTCTAAGAAGCACTGTGAGTTGACATGGAGTGTACTCAGGACATTTACACCAGCAGTGTCTGTGAATCAGGATCTAGTTCGTTGATGTTACAATTAAAGTTCAGTTAGGAGAACGGCTCCATCATCCTCTCATTGGACACCATGGGAAAGTAGATAAACTTGATATATTTTATGTTATACAAATAGTAACAATCGCCAAGAATTCATTAATTGATGGCCTAAAGGCTATGAAGAAAAACATTACGTTATAATTCCCAGAGCAACCTGCTGAGGTTATGATTGTGCAAAAAATAAATTCAATGAAGTCCAAAACTAATGTCAGATTTGGCTTTCATGAGCTGATTTTCCCCAGCCACATTCTCACATCAGTTTGGGTTTATTTTTCCAACTCTTTGAGCATTACATCTCTTTGCATGGCTTTAAGTGTTACAAAACATAGAAGGGACTCTGGAGGGACCTATACACTGTGTTCTGCCACATCCACCATGTGATATCTGGGAGAGCCCTTTCTTAAACTGGTTGGATCCCAACTCGCTAGGGAACGCAGAAGTGACTGGATGACTCTACTACTATTGAAGCTAGTCTCCTTTCGTTCTTGCAAGACCATCATAAGGTGAAATAATCTGCTGTTTCTTGTTATTGTTTAACAGCATCCCAAGTGCCTGGGAGAAAAGGTTGTGAAGACTGGGAGGAATACACAACTTTTTTCTTACCTTATCTGCCTTTGCCTTATGTGACTTTATCCCTGACTCTTAGTACTATCTGCAAGCTTTTTTTTAATCAGAGAGAATCCTAAATCCTTCACTTTTACTCTTTGATTTGTGAAAGCACTACAGAGCTGAATATTTTGCTTTCATTTTCATTTATGAGGAAAAAAACCTTGGACTGCATTTTGCACTATGAAATTTTGTGGCATCAGATCAAGAGATCAGGCAAGTACAGGTGAACCATATTAATGCCTTGTAACACACAAAGAGAAAACAGTACATTAACAAATGGGGAAGATCTGTTCAGGCAAAAGGAAATAATACAGTGCTTTCCTGGGAGAATAATAGTGAACACTGTCTGATTATTAATTAGCAGAACTAAACAAAAAATATTACAGTATACTTGGAACAAAGGGATATTTGCCACAGGAGTACTGCAGTACCTGCTAAATGAATACACATGCAGTGCTTTCTCATCCTAAGCTACTGTGTTAAGAGTTAGTGACTTTCTGCAGGTAAGCCCATTAAGTAAGTAAATCTATGTTTACTACCTACAGCATATGTATTTCATAAGAACGGATCTCTGAACTGTCCTATCTATGTAACCTGCCCTGTGGATTATAAAAAGGCAGCACATACATGGTTGTTTATGGCACTTGGCATGAAAGCAGCATATTTGTCATGTCACTAGGTAGTCACTCATACCCTATTATCTGCCTATGTGTCAATAATATACTTATCCTAGTTGTCTACAGTTAAATGAAGTCAGTCAAGTTTCTAAGGAGTATAGCACTGTATGCTATGAAAAGAGTGCAAGGGAGTTTGGGTGCAGTGAAGGAAGGTGAATGTATACTTTTAAACTTTCTAAGTCATTCAAGCCTAACAATGTCAACAAAACACACTAATTATTTAAACAAAAGAGGAGAGCTCAGACAAGACTAGTATTTTTATACATGTTCCATCTTACTCTGTATAAATATCTTACATGTGGTAATGTTGTTTGCCACAAAAGAAATGAACCTGTTAGAATTCAAGTAAACCATCCAATGCCTGGAATCGCATAGACATATGTAATAAGGGCTGTACATTCCAGTAGCGAGAAACTCAGAGTGATACCCTAAGATGTTCCCAAAATGGTATCTGAAAAAAACCTCAACACTGCTTTTCTGGTGGTCCAAGCTGGTAAGTGTCAGGATGCACCAAGCAAGGACAAGCGCTATTTGCAATGGCTGTGGGAGGAGGCCTGGTGGTCTCCCCTCCCTCTCCGAGCAAGCACAGGCAGGGTTAGCAAGGCAGGGTCCCTACAGTATCTGGAGACCACAGAGATACTGGATAGTGTTCTGGACAGATTTGGCAGTGAGCAGTTGAGCCGGGTCAGTGTAAACACCTGCACTGTATCTGAGCTGCTAACTTCTGAATAGGAATTTCTCCTAATTGGTTTGTGTAAAGAAAACCAATGTTAGGTGGGGAAAAAAGCATATATTGGTCACAGAGCAGATAAGAACCTTGGTCTGACCCAGCTGTGTCTTGTCTGTGACAAAGAAAAGTGAAATAAATTGCAAGGTCATCACACCCTGCCTGTATCAGCCTGTCTTTCATGTTCAATAAATTACGTGTGATTACAGTAAGCAGCTAGCTTTGAGGGAGTATATTTTGTCAAGGCCTCTCCCCTCTCTCTTCAGCACCGGTACTATGGCTTTGTGCCATGGTATCCTCCTACCTGTCAAAATACTTCAGTCTGAATGCACTGACTGCTACTGAATGAGGAGTAAGCCTGGCGTTAGGCAGCTGCCTCTGGAATGCATCTCAGCAGGGTGAAGTGGCTGGGCAGAGAGGTCTCTCCGCCTGTACCCGCAAAGGTCATTCTGATATGAACGGCACTTCCCTCTACAGACCAGAGAGGGGAGGGTTTGGAGCTAACAGGTTATTTTGTCTAGCTCTGTTTGTGGAGGATACAGCAAAGTGATTTTCTCCATCTATTTTTCCCTATTTCCCTCTCCAAAAAGACTCTGTCAAGATGTGGTGGGTTTTTTTGTTGATTTGGCCTGGGTTTTTTATACTTAAAGATTTTTTTTTTCTCATTACTTTCCCTCAAAAGCTCAACATTTGAATTTGTTTCTTTTATGGGTAGCATAAACTGAGGACAGATTTTGTTTGCTTCCCTTTACTGAACTTCTCTTGTTAAAAATGACTGATGCTTGTTCGTCATCTCTTTTGTGCTCTGGACAGATATCAGATCCCTTGCTTTGAGAAGGGAATATAGAAGGGGATCATGGATTCATCATCATTCATCATGTACTTCAATGTACATGTGTGTGCCTCCACTGCAAACTGAGTGTACTGAGATAAATTCATTTGTCTGCTTGGAGTGAGCTGTAATTAGACTTCTGACTAGCTGGAAAGTGACTGTTCATTACACTGCAACACTACACAGCTAGATTAACTTTTTCTGAGGCTTTTCAAAAGCACCATTTGCACTTTCTGGCATCCACTGAATAATAATAATATAACCAAATAGCTTCTTAGTATTTTGCAGTGCAATAGCATATTTGAACCCACGTCATCCACTGGGAGCCCACTGGGTTAGGTCCTGTACAAACACTGTATGTTTTGGCTCCATCCAAAAGGTCTTACAGTCTAAGTGAGCAAGACTGACCCAGAGAGGGCTTTTTTTGAGGCTGTCAACTTCCCATGTAACTCCACACCTTCTGGGACCTGCTGCATAACTCTGCCTCAGAATGTAAGCAGCATTTGAGACAACAAGTCTCATTTTTCCTTTACAGTAGGTGTCTTTATTGCTCCACTCTTAGTGTGGACAGCTTCTTAATGGTAGAGTTGTCTGTCATGAGTGGAGTGCCCCAATGTAAGCACCATCTGGCAGCACAGAGCCAGCAGAGAAACTCTGGTGTCAGCCTCTGGTTGACTGATAGCACACAAGGATGGCCACTGTTTGCGCCTGCAAACTTTGGCTGCTGTCTTCATCCCTAAGGTCTGTTAAGAGCTAATTCAGCTTCAAAAAGTACCAGGAGAGAAGACTTTTAGGTGCCTGGTCCAAAACACAAAAGTGTAGAGGCCACCTTAATGAGACCACCAGCTCCTTTGAACCAGTGGGTATGTTCTTCAGCCACAGTCACAGATTTAGACCTGGCTGTCTAGTCCTTGAAATGACATAGGTAACCTTCTAAGCCTGTGCTGTATACAACATGCAAATATGTATTCCCCTGTCTGCAAACATCTTGGAGCAGGAATTCTTCTAAGACAAATGAACTTCCTAGCAGCCTTTAATTGGAGAGGTATTTTCTCCCTTAACAATATCAAATTCTTACCTTTTAGGCAGAAATATTCTGTTCTCTTATGAATAGTTAGGTTTTCTTGGAAATTTGAACAAAATCAATGTATGCACTTTTAAGAAGAATAAAATAAAATTGTATTTCTGCTGCTACTGTAAAGAAAACACTTGGGTGTTCTTTCTTACCAGATTTAACACTGAAGCCTAGGAAGTCAGAAAATGTACATCTGGCATAAGAACACCTTTAAAACTCCAGTAGTCTCTTTCAATGCTCAGATAAAATTCTATTTTGATGAGTAGAACTATCATATTAAAAAATTTCTGTGTATATTTGAACACAACTGTTAGGGACTATTATTTAATTCTGATTTCCTAATGGTGCTTGTTTGGATAGGTACATTGAATGAGTTTTGAATCATACTAAAAATCAATACAGGGAAGTTTTTGTTCTCAGTGTGTAAGAATTTGTGTCTATGTGTGAATGACTGAAGTGATGTAGAGAACAAATCAGGCTTCCTAACAGAAGGCAAGCTGAAGAGTGCAGCTACAGTACCTTAAATGAAGCCTCAGGTTTAATAAAGTCTGCTCCTCCTCAGAGATGACCCTTTACCATTTCTTTAGCCAGGAATTATGTATACTACAACACTAGCCCCTTGACACAATCCAAAAGTTTTTTGATGTCACAAAGACATTCAGGAAAACAGGTTTTTAATGTTTCTATTTGTGTTTTAATGTTTCATGTCTGCCAGGTTTACTGTACCATTTCATCAGCCTTTTGCATTTGTTTAAACTACCTATTGTTTCTTGTCTTAAACTATAAATGTCTAAGTGCAGTGGATATCTTTCTGTGCTCTATGCACTCATCCAGTGCCAAAAGAGCTATGACTTGTTATCTATGACTAGGCACTCAAAGTACTATAAGATACCTTTGTGGAAGATTTGCTGTGACTCAGATAGAAGATACCTGGTTCTTACAGAACCTGCTATCGGAGGGACTGCTGTACTGCATTATGGTAATGACTCCTTCCATCCTGAAAAATAATAAAAAGATAAACAAACTAATCTGCTGCCAACTTTAGGATTTGAAAAATGAACTTGAAACCCAGCAAGAAAACTTTTACAGGTGCTGTGAATTCTACTAGAGGAGAAGAACTTACCGTGCTATGCTTGCATTTCTGTTATTTAGTACAGGAATGAAACCCTCTGACACAGAGTAAGTTATCTGCCTGGAGAGAGACCCCTTAATAAAAGGTCCTGAGGGAGGCTGGGTGTTGTAGAGCAATCTAGAAATACCCTCTTGAACCTTTTTGAAAAATTTGGCTATACTGAAGAAGAACTTAGGATGTACACACATAGCATAGAGAAAGGAGGGTCGGCAGGAAAGAGCATGCTGAGGAGCAAGTGGACACATCAGAAGTTACTTGCTGCATCCCCTAGCAGCTACAAAATAAAATGTGCTTTTGAAGTTTAGAGTGGAAGAACCCCAATCCTTTCCTGTCAGTGGCCCGGGAGCTGAGAGCAGCTGCCGCAGCATCAGACAAATGTGGTGAGAGCCTGCCAGGAAGGGCCAGACTTTACACAGGGCCAAGAGCCAGTGAGCTGCAAGACAGGGCACCTACAGCTGATATTGAGGAGTACTCCTTGGTCGTGCAATGTATATGCATGCCTCCCAGATGACTAAGGGAACAGTGACCTTAAAATAATTGCTTGCTTCATGGAGTTACCCCCAAATCCATTTATGATCCAAAAATTATAAAACTCACGCAAGTAGGAAATTGTTAAGTTCAGTATTTAAGATGCCACAAATGGAGCAAGTGTTTGCTTGCGATACGACTGGATGTAAACAGGCTTTGTCCCACTGATTAGTTCTCTTTGAAGAAGAATGGTAATTAGGCCTAAATTTTATTCATAGATGTCAGAGATAGGAGGAATTAATACATCTTCCTTTCCTTTGTTATAATATGTTAAGTAGCAAAATCTAGAGGAAATTCAAAGCTCAGTATCCCTACAGTTTTCCACTGATCCTAATGAGAATGTGTTCCTCATTCTTAATTTTGTCATTGCTAATGACTTACTCTGTAGTTAGACTTCATGTGTCACAAAAGATAATTTTACTCCATGCCATCGCTGCAGTAATGGTGCTGTTCATTCCTGTCCCTCAGAGATAGCACTAGCTGTGCAGCTGCAACATGATCTTGACCTCAGTCCCGTGATATGTGCTAATCTGATAAATCATTGTATTTGGCAGTGGTTTAAACTAACACCCTTGCACTGAAGCAGAGTCTAAACACTAAGACAGTAAGACACTGTTCAGGGAGAGATCAGGGAGCTCTTTTTGCAACCACTGAGCTGCCAGCCCCGACCTCTTTGCACTTTCACAGTCAGAACTGCAGGCTCCGTTTCACAAATGGAGCTCTAATTTTAACTTCTTTTTGTGCAGCTTTATTGCAGCTTAACTACAGTTTACACACCTACAGTATACACTAGATATAAGGCTTGCAAATGTTTTTGTACCAGACCATGTTGACTGCTCATACAGCCATACCCTTAGCAGATCACGTAACCAACAGTATTTTAAATAAACCTTCTGTGTCATGGAGTTGGTAGTGCTGTTTAGACGTTTCAGTGAATGTGCCCTGCTTATTACTATTTTGCTTAAGTAATCCCAAATAAATCTTTGTATGTTCAGGGAGGAATATTTACCAAATAGAAAATTGAATCAATTTACTCCCTAGTTAATTAAAACTTTTTCATTTGTTCAGTGTGTTTTATTGTGTATCAAATTATCCTCATCTTATCAACGTAAGAATGAATTCTGGAGAAGGCATGCACACCATGAGGTGCTTTGAGGTAGGACACAAAATATGACATGAATGTGAACAACAGGTTTGTCATGTGTACATTCTTTATCATAGATAATTTAATTTTCCCTATTCCCATGAGTCTTTGCAAGGGGTGGTAGGAAGTTCCTTAAATATTGAACATCCCTTCCATAAATAGCCACAAATAAGTATGAAAATGCAGTGCTGAAAACACAAGAGCTGGCTTTGGTTTCTGAATGCAGCTTGTGCACACACTGAGAGCTTAAATTTTTGTATGGCTCCTAGACAGTTTATCCACACCAACCTCATATGGCAAGCACTGATAACAGTAACAGTCATTGCGGCAGCACAGTCTTGGTGTGCACTATCAGAAAAGAAACTCTCCAGGGACCCTTAATTAAATTAGAAGTGCTATACTAGGATGTGGTACAACTGCACTTCCCTAGGCAGACATATCTTTACTTTCTCATCAAAATCACCAAGAAGGTTAGGAGCACAAATCTTTATTGACTGCCAGTAAAATTTGTTATACTAACTCACTGAGGCACTTCATAAGTCTTCCTCTAACTTATCTTTACAGGTTATACATATAATAAATATTGTTCTTCTGTCCATCCATCAATCAATCAATCAACAAATGGGATTGTTTGAGCTAATGGTGAACTAATGATATACTAACGGTTCTCTCCAGAAGAATAAAGCATGCTTCAGCTTTGTAAAAAATAATAGTGCCTTTCCTGCTCTGAATTTGATAACTAGGTAAAATATACTACATGATACCATGCTCTAAGAAAATACCATTAACTACCTCTGTATTAATAGGGGTGGGTGGTTGTTACCAAGAAACATCTGCAATCATCTTTCTTGCTACATTTCATTCCGCTGTTACGAGAGCCAGCAAATAAGCGTGTGACATTCTGACAGTGGCCCAGCAGTTAATGTAGATCTTTGGAGTTACACATTAGAGTCCATAGCCATTATCTTTTAATTTATGGAGAGCTTGGGTTTGTATGTACGTATGTATGTATGCTGTATTAACTTCAGAACAACTCCTCTAATTCAGCCAGGTATGCCTTCTTTTACGTACATACTGTTTATGGTCCTGAGTTCTGTTCTGCACTGGTTCATGATATAACAAAAATTTGTTAATTTCTCTTCCTTATGAAGACTTACAACAGCCCTCAAAGCCTGACATGAAAACATGTATTTTAAAAACACTCAATAATAACTGATCTAAGGTCCAGAGAGGTTGAGTGGCATTCCTGTAGGAATCCTCTGTTGCAGAGTAATTGTAACTTAGAAACTCTTCAAATGACAAAAGTAGTATTTTGATTCTTAAAAAATATCTCTAGGTATAATGCATAGGCTGCAGACATGCAGAATAATTCTTAGAGGAGCTAGCAAGTAACATTTTAGACTACACATCTAAATGAAACAGGATTTCACATTCCATTTCAGAGCTGATTTAAGAGCTGATGGTTTTGTCTAGAACATGCAGAAAAATCAATCTGAGTTAACTTTTAAAATGGATTGGCTAAACCACTTTAAATTTCTGTGTAGCCAGCTCTCATTTAGAATGTATTAATTTACTTTGGAAGTAAATATAGTTAAATCAAATTAGGGCCACTTTAATTTTGAATGAGAATGTGCACATAATACAGCTAAAGTAATCGCAACTTTAAATTCACACCTTTAGTTAATTTGAATTAGTTTTCTTGAGTGTTCCCATACCTATAAACTCTAATCTCACTGAAGTCAATAAACATTTCTTCAGATGTGCATTCTTACGTATCCAGATAAAACAAAGCAAGAAAGACAGCCTAAAGGAGCATGTCCTGACAGCCAATAACGCTGCTGACGCAGGGTGAAGGTAGAGTTTCCTATCTAGTAAAAGCTATAGTGAAAGCAACTGTCTCTTGTGAGTGGTATCATCCAGTACCTGAACACTGAAAACATTTAAAACCACCTACTGTCAACATTTCATTATATCTGTGATAGTCAAATTTTCAACAGGGAAATAATGTTATCAAAATTGACTGCAGTGGGCTGCTACCACTTGGCAGGCAACATCACCTATGACAACTGAGAGGCATTTAAAGAACTGTGGGTGTTGATTACACACACCAAGCTCCCTGCTCTCCCTGCAAACTGCAAATCTTAATGACCTGGTTTGCTGTATACCTGATGGCCACCTGCTGCCGGGTATGCTTGGGCTATGTACAGCTTGCCACTTCTTCGAGGAGCTGCAGATGGAAGAGGCGGAGAATGCATTTATTTGAGCTATTGAGAAAACAGTGGGAGATGTGAGGGAAGAAGACAGGGATAATACAACCTCTAATAAGGCCATCTTTACTCTTACAGTGCAGATTAAAACTTACTCGACAGTAATCAATGTGCCAGGTGAACTGCAGGATTTCTGCCCAGAATCTCTGTTCAAAGGTAACAAAGTGCAATGGCTGCATGGCTGAGAAATGCCAAGGTATGAATGTGAAGTGAATCACTTGGTAATAGCTGCATATGGATGAGTGGAGTGTACTGAGAAGTGAGAGAAACAGGACATCTGGCCATCAGAATTTGGTTGATTGAAATTTGCTTTTGTGCAGGTAAAGCAAAAATACTGCAAGACTGTAAATCTCTGAATTTAAAAATCAGAGCAGTATGGCTTGCAGTGAATTTAACTACCTGTGATATTTCAAAAAAAGATAAAGTTATCTAAATACCTTTAAATAAAAAAATTACTGGGTTGCAAACACTGCTATCACAGATTTTTTGGAAAGAAATTGAAGGTATAAGAAATTCCAATCAGCAAAATTTTGAGCAGAGCTAATGTGCTTCATTTCTGCATTATCTTACTTTTAAATGTGATCATTTTAAAAAATTGCATTGAAACAATCAAGCTATTTCTCTTTTCCAACAGATACATCAGATTTATAATGAAGACAGATTTTTAAAACTGTATTAACTTCTGTCTTAATCTTACATAATATGAAACGTGAATCCTGAACTTTCACAGTTCTAACACATACAAGCCACCTGACAGTTTCAACTTAACGTGAACCTGGGCACCTACAGTTAAATGAAAATTTATAGCAGGTTCCCATATAAATAAGGTATAACATTCTAAATCTACACTTAGGCACTTAATATATAATGGCCTTCTTTTAGAAGAGCAACATTATTATATTTGTTAAAAAAAAATAATCAAACTGTTCGGTATTCATGGGCCTATGGATGACTTGTTGTAAGTACATCAAGCTTGCTCATAGAGAGAAGTCATTAGTGAGAGCCAGGAAAACAAAGAAAATACAGAAAATGGCCTTGATAGAAAATAGAGTCTATATGTATAATGCAATGCATGACAGATTACATTTTTGCGTTTGTTGTCATGATTTTCAATTTTCACTAAGGTATCATTTTAGTTATACTCAGATTCTAACAAATTTCAATCCAACAACAAATTTCACTCATTAGGATGAAACAGATTCAGGATATGGACTGCAGGCAGTTTGCTGCTGTTGCTGAATGTTGCAAATATGTGAACCTATATTATAGTTCTAACCCAGTTAAAAACTCCTAATGAATCATCAGTTTTGTGTATATGAGAGTATGAGTGTCGGACAGAATTGAACCATGGCATCCTTTCACAGGTCTCCCACTATCTTCCATGAGAGCTGGCCAGCAGAATCGATCCTCCTGAGTTTCAGTTCAGCTGTGGAAATGAAATACATTGTCGTAGAGATTTCCCCTGATTTGACTAAATGTTATTTATCCCAGCTTCTTCTTGCAAGCAGTTTATCAAAAGAAAATGCTCAGCAATCTTTTAACTCAGAAGCTGCATCTCAAGGTAGAGGAACCTCTATGTTCTCCAGGGCAAATCATAATGAAAATTCCAGGTTTAACAACATCATTTTAATGGCAAAATACTTATTTTATCCTTCTCAATTGCATTTAAGCCACAGGCTTTCTATTATGATTATTTATGGTTATCATTTTGGCTGCTCTGAGCAGCAGTGTCTTGGCTTAGTTGTCTTCTCTGCTCAGGATGAAAAATGAAGTTTGAAAGAATGTCCATTACCTTCACGGCATGTGTTGACTGCACTGATTCTTCATCTGCCAAACTGCGTATGCTGGCTTCTGTCTCATCTGGAGACCTCTGGAACTAAAAGTAATTGATCAAATTAATTCTAATATAATCCCACACAGACCCTGCTACCACTGCAGCTTGTTAACTTTATATGCAAACAGTTTATTTAAACTATCTGGATGACATCATGAAAACTACCCTCAATACATCAAAAACAGGAAGAAATGAAAGCCGTTTTCAACATTTATTCCAAGATATGACCTGGTTTTTGCTACTTTTTTCTAAAAAACAAAATTTGGAACCTCAATACTTACTGAATTAATTTCAATTCAGTTGGCCATACCTCCCAAGTTACTGGATTTTTTCGCACTCTTTAAGAAAACCAAACACAACAACTTTCAAATCATCAGGTTCACCACAGTAGCTTTGTGTGTAGTACAACATAGCAATTGAAGGATCCTAGTAACAATTTTCTGAACTGTGTTCCCTTTTCTTTCACGTTGATGATTCTCATTCCTGCGTTTTGTGGACCTTTACATCTAAATCAACTCACTGACAGATTTCCATCATTCCTTATGGACTCCTATTGCCTCCCTATAGCAGCTACAGTTTTTGATTATGCAAAATATTAAAGCAGTTCTAATAAACTCCTTTGCAGTTGTTTCCACCATCCTGTGTACTTCCTACTTTCATACTGGCTGTTGGTGGTAGGGCAGTATTGACACCACTCATAAATTGTGCCCCGTGCAATGACCTGGCGTAATGTGTGAATGCCAAAATGTCTCTCATTGCACTGTCACAGCAGAATATATCATTCGGTATAAAAGTAACTATTCATAAACCTTCAGAAATACCAAGGGTACCTAAACCAGCAGAAAGTGATTCTCATAACAAAATAAGAGTGAGGACATAAGTGTGCACATGACTAGTTGTGATTTATAAGTACACAATGTTCCCCACTGCTTTGGGGTCCAGGCTGTAACTAGCCACAACATGGTGAATTAAAGATAGCACAGCAGTCTCAGCTTCAAGATTTCCTATAATTTATCACTTTGGCCCAAGCACTTAGCCATTATGATGTCATATATATATTAAATTACTTTGCATAATATTGCAGAAAGACTATAAGCACGATTAAAAGGTTATAAAGACATTACCATGATGATAAAAATATAAAGTAGTGTATCTGCCAATCATATGCCCTCATCACTAGTGCTTAGCTGGGTAGTAGCTAAGAGCTGTTAGACCTTCTGGCACTCACTACCTCAGGGAAAATATTTAATACTTGTTAAACATGGCTTCTGAATGGGAAGGATAAAGACTGTCATGAGAGCACTCCTAAAAGGACAATACATTGTCATCTTGTCTTGTGATTATTATGCTACTTAATAAGCAGAAGTGTCCTTTATAGGTAAATCGGGCTGGTTCTCGTAGGCTTTCATGACAGCTTTATAAATTCTCTTGGCTCTAGCCTAGTAGGCAGTTTTCCCAAAGCACCACAGTTGTAGTAGAAACGATGTAACACTCATAAAAGTTGATTTCTTCTAGAGTTGCTCTATGCTATACACTCTATACTATATTCTGTATTCTAGTTAGGGCTAACTGGCAACATTTCAGTAAAAGCTTTTTCTGAAAGCAGATACTGAGTTGCAAACTTTTTAGAAAAACATCATTTTTTCAGATCTAGGGTAAATTTTACAGTCAAAGTGAGAGATGTAATTCTCAAATTATGCTGTTCTTCTGGGACATAGGAGCCCTAAGTTCAAGTCCACACTCTACATCATTTCTCTTAACTTAGGAAAGATCAGTTCCACCATTTTGACAACAAAGGAAGACAATATCATCCTGGTTGAAAAAATACCTTATTTCCTCAAAAACTAAAAATTGGCCTGTTTCTGAAGTTATTCATACAAATAGCTTCAAAGAGAACACAGATATCTGGCAATAATGATATACACAGTCCTCTAGCCAATTTCTGGGGATATCAGGATGCGAAATGTGATGTATGGTGGTTGTTTTTTAGCTTACATTATGCAAATACCGACTGTGGAGAGATATGGCTACATTTCATGTATCAAAATTCCCAGACCTGGTTTGTGTGCTGGAGTGCTACTCTATTCTTTTCTTCTGGTTATATCAGCTTAGGTAGTAAAAAATGACTACATTTTCCCACAGTCCTTCTTCCAAATACAGTAATTCAGAGTAGCCCAGTGATCCTTTAGACCATTACACAGGGACAAATTCCTTAAGACAATATCTTAAAACCAAAACATATTTATTGGCAAGAATAGTAGGTTGCCTTCTCCTAAGCCCCCAGTAATCACCAGTAATTATCATCCATTACCTAAAGAGGGAAGTGTAACAACCTATTCTTATAAACAATGCCAGTTAGGAGAGTTAGAAAAAGATATCCCTCAAGCCACAAGCCTGAGGGACTTGTGGCAAAATTGTCTGTAGGAATCACAGCTTCCACCTCAAAGGTCCATACCACGGTCTCTGCAACAGCAGACGTAAAACAGGCTGGCTTGGAAAGCATGGAGCACACCATAACTAATCAGCCTGTAGAAGAAGCGAACTCAAGTATTTTCAGTCTTACAAAGTCAACAGGTCACTTTATCTATTTTTCAGCTGAGCACATGCACAGGTTGGCAAAGTTCCCTACTCGCCCAATCTTTCTTGATTTCTTTCCACACAGCCTGTAATTCTATATTAGCCTTTTATAAACAGTTCATGGTAGGAACAGGCACTTTCTGTTTATAGCTAGCGATGCTTTAATGCCGTGTGTGTGTATTTTGAAATTTTGAAAGGAAAACTAATCCCAACAGAAATTATTACTGCAATAAAAAAGTCACAGAAGATTGTATTTATGGGCATATCAGTTTCAAGTTCTTCATGGATTAATCAAGAAAAATATTTACAAGAACTGCAAGAAACAAAGAAATAAGATTATATTTTAATTTTTTCTTTAGAAAACAGAAGCAGTAGGGACTACTATTTCTGAAAGTGCCACTGGTTTATGCATCATTGCAGTTAATAACTTATTCAAGGTATTAAATCTGTCACATTCCTTTGACTTAGAATAGAATTGAAGAATTTACAGCCAGAGACCCAAATCTGACCTAGCAATTTGAAAGCATAACAGAGATATGAATCCAGTTATTCTCTGTCCAAACACTGATACACATACCTTGTATCAGAGAGACATCTGAACAAGTTGTATTTAATATCAGACTGAAATGATTACAAAAATAAGAGCATGAGGATTATTAAACACTCATTTGCTGAAGAGACTTCACTGCTGAAAAGAGACCGTCAACCAGCTTTAGTTGATAATGTTAAAATTCTCTTCAAAGAACAATAAATTTGGTCTGCCTTTATTTCCCACATTCCATGCCCTCACATTTTTATAAACACCTGTTTTTTCAACTTCATTAACACCCCCCCCCACCTCATCTTTGCAGATATCTTTGTGACAGCAGCAACATTAACAACCTATTAGTAAGGTCCAAAGGATTACTCTAAAGTTTGGGAAGGTTGTTTTTTGGGTTGGTTTGTTTTTTTTTTTTTTAAATGTAGCAGATGATAGAATTGTGTAATTAAAAAAGGTGAAAGCACAACTGTGGAAATCTCCTTTTGCACTGTTTTTTCAAAAGAATTACAGAACCTCTTTTCTCCTGTTGGGTTATCTGGAATTTTGCCAGTTGCAAGAATGACTTGGATATTATAAAACACTGAGAACCAATGGCTTCTGTTGAAGATGTTAAAACACCAGACAAGGGATGGAAGACTTCCCTGGATCACAATACCAAGAAGACGTGAAATTAGATGTGTGTGAAGTGGCAGTGAGGCAGGGGAATAACAAATGCCAAACACACCTGTGGTCATCAGGCACCTTGTTCTCGCACAAGCAGGAAGACAAGGAACCACAGAAGTGTGATGGAGTACATGTGTGGGTCGGGAAGCCCGGTAAAGGCTTTTGAAGGTAAGAGCTCACTTTCCAACCTTTTTCTCAGGTAAGAAGAAGGTAGAAATGTTCTTGTAACAATAAACACAGGGTCAGGCCCTCACCTCCTTCCCAAACAGCGGTGGGAGATAGGGCCGTGGCAGCAGCAGGGAGCACCTCCTCCCACCGCATACTTGCTGGGTAGGTCCCAGGCTGTTATCTCGTCCCCCAGGCCATCCACGCCATCCATCAGCCCTTATCTCCCCATGGACCCAGCACTGCCTCGCGCCCTGGATGGTGACGCCGTGCAGGGAAGACAGGGCTCGGGGTCAGCAGCACCGCATGGGGCAGCGGGGGAAGGCGCATGGGGGCCTGCTCCTCGCCACAGCTTGAGCCTGCTGAAATGCCAGTGCCCGGGTATGGGACGAGCCCCCTGAGAAGGGACAGAAGCTGAAGACTTTGACATGTTTCTGTCACATTTAGGTTCCATTTCTTTGAAGCTCAGATGGGCATATCTAATCTCTTAGGACGTCTGCACATTTTCCCCAAGCAGCCAGATGCTTGCAGACTAGTACAGGATCTCATATCAGAGCAGGGATGTTAAAAGCGCTAAGGATGCCAACCTTCTCAGTGTCTTCACAGGCTGATATTACAGTATCTCTTTATAAGAGCTTTGTTGCAGCACCAGGGACGGAGTTGTTTGCTCTTCAGACATTCAGATCATACCACTCATCAGAAACATAGAGTGAAAAATTCTTGGTGTTGCTCAAACAGGGAGAAAAACCTGGAAAAACACTATGCCTTTCAGATTTCAGACTCAACTCTGCAACCTTCTGCTCAAGTCGATAGCTGCCTGAGTGTGGTTTACGTCCTTAGAAGGGCAGCTCTTAGATTACATGAAAGCAGGAAGAAGATTTGGTGACTAAATATCCAGTCTGATTTCCAGGAGAGGAAAAAGGAGAGGGAAGGACAGCGAATACAACAGCCAGGGGTGATCACAAAACAGCAAACAGTGGAAAAGGGTATTTTTACTCCCCATGGCTGGGAGAAAGACATTTCAGCTGCTGGGTATGACTGTAAGGGAAGAAGTTGAGTGTCAGGTCTCAAATGTGTGTACACAGTATATGAATCACTTGCTTTCAAATATATTAGCGTTTACCCAAGTGCAGTGCAAACAAGTCAGGTAGCATTTTACACTTTCTGGGTTCTGGTGAAAAATGGGTGAAATATATACAGAGCAATGAGGGATTAGGCCTTTAAGAGTATACACCATTTTTGGTGACAGCTAAATTATAATTGACTTTCATTTTCAGCATAAAAGCTCATTCTTCTGACAATTCCTTAGACTCTGTGATGAGATTCCTCATATAGTCAGTAAGGCAAACAGAAAGCATTTGAGCTAGAGCTTCCTGGAACACAGCTCCTAAAGAAAACATTTTTAAGGACAAGAGGTGCTACTAGCATTAGACACATTCAGGGAATTAAATCACAGCAACGAGATTTTCCCAGAGGATCTCAGTTGTTTAATATTTGCTGCTGTTAGTTCATCATGTCCATTACCTGTTTGCTAAGTAAGGTAGGCTAAGCTTTGCTAGGAAATGCCAACACAGTAAGGGGGAGTTTGAGAGGTCCCTGGCTGTGTCAGAGCTTCTTAGCTCTTTACCCCATAGGCAGGAACAGCATAACTCCTGCATTTTGCAAAGCGGTAGATTTGGATGCTACTGGCTTACTTTCTAATTCATTTATTTGCCATCAACACAGGACGTAACACACTTATGCTACCACGGGCAGTCTCCTGGGCAGATCTTTCTGCCTGGGCTACACTAGCTGTATACCACTGCTGTGACAAACTGGTCCAGCTTACACTCCCATCTCTGTAACACAGCTATTCACTGGCCAATGCTGGTGTGTGTGTGAAAAATTGGCCAGTATCAATACCAGGGACGAGAGGTAAGGTTTCATGGGTCCCCATCCCAAGTCTGAATTTCCTGGTTTACAATGACTGGATTTGTACAGCTGTCAGTACAGCAAAAATCCTCTGATGTAAAACATAGGTAAGTGTTAAACACAAAAAAAGGAGGAAAAGAATAATTTACCTTGTCACCTAATTGAGTCTGATTATTGTTTAAAGTTTCTGACATACCACTAGAAATCAGGAGTATTTGCTTCTTTTACTTCTTTGAAAATCTCTGTGCTTTCCCAAAAGGATACATAGCCCTCAGTTAATTTTTTAAATTCGTGTTCAGAATATTCCTTTGAAGATACAGAATTTCTTTCTCTGTGTTTTATTTAATGACCCACTTGTCTAATAACGACAGAAAACTTGAATTAGCAAATCAGTGTTCCAAGCTATAATTTTTTTCCATTTAAGAAACAGACTTTGATTTCTGAGTGCTATCATATGAATTTCATTGTTTTAAAATAAATGGAAAAAGCTTGCTATGAGCTAAGGGACAAGTGCAGCTTTCAATTATCAACTTACTTGTTAAGTGAGAGAAAATATGACGATTCTGACAGAGGACAATATTATGTAATAATATTGAGTAGTTTACATGACACAATGCCAAAACCCACAGATGTTGAGAGCAGTAAAACTCACTATGGAGTAAAATTGCTTAAAAATTATTTTTCTGAGGGGAAGATAAAGAATGTATGAAAACAGCATAATACTAATAATTTGCAAGTGATCATTATTTGACCCCAATACATTGCTGTATGCTGAACAGGCAAAGAAATATTTTGTGTGGACAATGTGTGGGTTGGTGCTGAGCAATTTAATGCAAATAAGAGGGCAAATGTAGAGTACCTGTAGACTTTTGACACTTGGAAGTCTGCTGAGATTTGTATGATGTGGGATTAGGCTGGTCTAAGATGGAAGAACAGAATATCGAGACACAGAGTATCCATTGTGAGAAAACAACATTTGTCTGATGCAACAGCTGCATTACAGCTATTTTTTGCAAATTGCACGCTGAAGAAATCTTGGGGAAATTTCTTGGCCAAGAAAAGAAGAATGCTGATATACTCTCTTCTCTTCCTTTCACTGACACAATTCTTATAAAAACCTCTTACACCAGTCCCAGAAAGGAACATGTGGACAGCCTGCGTTTTAATAGGAGCAATGTGTTTCCCCAAATTGGCAGTGCTAATGAGAACTAATAACAATAAATTCACTTATGAAAACATTTAAAAGCAAGATACAGGAAGAATAGGGAGCGTTGCTGTCAGTCTGCTACGATAAAGCCTGAGCTGGGAGAACTCTGTTTAATCTTTTTGATTCACTTCCAGAGCTGTGCTTGAGAGAAAAACAGATTTAGATGATGAATATTTTCAAAGTACATTAAGAAAAGGCTGATGACAGTGTGATATACTTTTATTTGTGAGTTTACTGATAACATACTACCAATGGAAAAAAGTGGAAATAACTCTATTGTGTGCAGCTTAACTCAAAATGTGTCTGTATACTGGGATTTTTTTGACTTTACTGTTTGGGCTTATGAGCTGAATTATTCTCTGCTGCAGGTTGTTTTCTGCATTTGGGAACAACAGGGACTCTAGATTGAAGGGATCTCTCTGGCTTTCACTTTTCTTTGCACATATGTATTAAAAGTATTGCTAGGATTACTGTTGTTGTGCGTACACAGAGTCTGTGGTCAGATACAGATATTTCCACGTGCTTACATAGATAGAAGAAGGGTTTGTGGGGTGATGAGCCAGCTCCATATATGTCCTTCAGACCATAAATAGAATGGAGATAGGTGTCACAGGAGAAAACATTGAAAGACAGCCAGATGGCAAAGAGGTCTCAGTCCAGGGTCTTCCAGCATTTAGGATAATGGACTGAGAATGAGCATGTAAGGTGTCAAGGGCAAGTTATCTTCTTGGTCATCTCCTGTCAATGCTGTATGGTGAAGGCAGCAGTGCTTAATAAAATGTATGGTCTGCATAGGCATCTGTTATTAATTAATGGTTTCTTACATAACATTATATGCATGATTTACCACAAAAGAGAGAGGAATGAACAGATGCAACTAAAGGCTCAAGCAGCAATTTGCCTTTTGACCATTGCAACCTGGCCTGATCCTCAAAATAAGCCTGTGCAAAAGTTAACCTCATTCCAGTTATTAATGGTTTGCAGGATCAGACCTCAGTTATAACACAGGTCAGAAGGAAATTATGTCCAAAGTAGGCAGAAAGTAGGAAATAGTAAAACAGAGGCTTTATAAAAGTCCAGTCTGTATTTTTTTAAATTTTATTTTATTTTCAGGATTAAACAAAACAGTTGCTTTTTATTTGGGTTTTGGTAACATTGCCTAAGTATGGTTTTTCTTTACTTACTGGATAACTCTCTTCTCAAAAGGATACTGAAACAATAAACATGTAAATTAATGAACCTAAAATTACTAAAAAATCTATACAAAAATAAAGATTACTAAAGCTGGTCAGTGTACTTGTCACTGTACTTGATTGACTGAACCACCTAAACAGAATTATGAAAAGGCAGATGCTTCTACTCAGATACTCAACAGAGTCCTTGCTGTCGGAAGAGTGAATAGTGTCTTAAGCAGAGACTTTTTGTTAGCAATTCTTAAAAAATAAAAACCAAGTGTCGTGGTTTCAGCCCAGCCGGTAACAAAGGACCACGCAGCCGCTCGCTCACTCCTCCCGCCCCCCTCCGGTGGGATAGGGAGGAGACGGAGGAGAGAAAAGAAAAAAAACCTGGAACCTCGAGGGTTGAGATAAGGGCAGTTTACTGGGACAACACAAAAAAAGGTTACAACAACAACAACGGTACTAATGAAAGAATATACAAAACGAGTGATGCCCAGTGCAACTGCTCACCACCCGGAACCCGATGCTCCGCCACCGAAAGTCCCGAGCCCTCCCCCCGGCCCGCTCCCCATTTATATACTGAGCATGATGTCACATGGTATGGAATAGCTCCTTGGCTAGTTCAGGTCGGCTGCCCCGGCTATGCCCCCCCCACCTCCCAGGTTCCTGTAAAAATTAACTCTATCCCAGCTGAACCCAGGACATTATCCACCCCTTATTCTATACCATCTACATCATGCCCAGATCTTACATTTTCCAATCAACCACTATCACTTTCCTTGTCTTATATATATATATGTATATGGACACCCCCCCCACACACATACACACACAAATAGTATTCCCTTAGTCGATGGGCTATCCCTCCAATGTGTCCATCAATTTTATTTAGTCCATGACTTTGGGGCTCCATCTGTTGTAACAGTTCTTCAGGATAAGAGAGATGGTGTGAGGTGTTAGGTTGTTGTATGCTGCCTGTGGAACTTGTGGCCGGTACATTTGGTGCAACCCACACCCTTGGCCTGCAGGTCGAAGAGGCTGATCTTGAGGAAATTGCTGGGCACCAGTTCAAGTTCTATCACTGTTGTACTTGGCTCAGTTTCAAAGTCCATCCTTCAGTCATTTGGGTAATTCTTACAGTAATACCCTTGATATGGCATATAGACACTATAGATACAATGACATACATTGGCAGGTTATTTAGCAGTTAAATATCATACAGCCTAATTCACTGGCTATTCTCTCCCAAAATCAAATCTCCCTGAGGTACACATCGAACTTCCCCATCCTTCTGCATCACCCACCAGGTGTACCCAGGTCCCTGAGCAAAAACAACCCCTTGGATGGGTTTGTCTCTGCTTGAGGGGGGACTAACCCAGACTGCCTTTCCTAACATACTTCTCATGCACACTACAGGGACTTTATCCCCTTCTACAGTATGTGGAAGTCTTGGTTGGGTGGGGCCAGCCCGATTGGCGGATCCTCTAGTATTAACTAACCAGGTGGCTTTTGTTAAATGTGTATCCCAATGTTTGAAAGTTCCACCCCCCATTGCTCTCAATGTAGTTTTCAGCAGTCCATTGTATTGTTCGATTTTTCCGGAGGCTGGTGCGTGATAAGGGATGTGATATACCCACTCAATGCCACGCTCTTTGGCCCAGGCGTCTATGAGGTTGTTTCGGAAGTGAGTCCCGTTGTCCGACTCGATTCTTTCTGGGGTGCCGTGTCGCCATAAAACTTTCTCTTCAAGGCCCAGGAGAGTGTTCTGGGCAGTGGCGTGGGACACAGGATATGTTTCCAGCCATCCAGTGGTTGCTTCCACCATTGTAAGCACATGGCACTTGCCTTGGCGGGTTCGTGGGAGTGTGATATCGTCAATCTGCCAGGCCTCCCACTGTTTATATTTCAGCCATCGCCCTCCACACGACAGGGGTTTTAACCGCTTGGCTTGCTTAATTGCAGCACATGTTTCACATTCACGAATAACCTGCGCGATAGTGTCCATGGTCAAGTCCACCCCTCGATCACGAGCCCATCTATATGTTGCATCTCTTCCCTGATGGCCCGAGGTATCATGGGCCCACTGAGCCATAAATAGCTCACCCCTATGTTGCCAGTCCAGGTCCACCTGAGACACTTCAATCTTGGCGGCCTGATCTGCCTGCTGGTTGTTTTGATGTTCTTCAGTGGCCCGACTCTTGGGTACATGAGCATCTACGTGACGTACTTTTACCACTAGCTTCTCTATCCGAACAGCAATATCTTGCCACAGTGCGGCCGCCCAGATGGGTTTACCTCTGCGCTGCCAGTTGCTCTTCTTCCATTGCTGTAGCCACCCCCATAGGGCATTTGCCACCATCCATGAGTCAGTATAGAGAGAGAGCACTGGCCACTTCTCTCTTTCAGCAATGTCTAACGCTAGCTGGATGGCTTTCACTTCTGCAAGCTGACTCGATTCACCTTCTCCTTCAGCAGTTTCTGCGACTAGTCGTGTAGGACTCCATACAGCAGCCTTCCACCTCCGATGTTTTCCCACAATGCGGCAGGACCCATCAGTGAACAGGGCATATTGCCTCTCATTTTCTGGCAGTTTATTATACAGCGGGGCCTCTTCAGCCCGTGTCACCTCCTCCTCTGGCGACATTCCAAAATCTTTGCCTTCTGGCCAGTCCGTGATCACTTCCACAATTCCTGGGTGACTGGGGTTTCCTATGCGAGCTCGTTGTGTGATCAGTGTGGCCCACTTACTCCACGTGGCATCAGTTGCATGATGGGTAGAGGAGACCTTCCCTTTGAACATCCAGCCCAGCACTGGCAGTCGGGGTGCTAAGAGGAGCTGTGCTTCAGTACCAACCACTTCTGAGGCGGCTCGAACTCCTTCATATGCTGCCAATATCTCTTTTTCAGTTGGAGTATAGCGAGCCTCGGATCCTCTGTATCCCCGACTCCAAAACCCCAGGGGTCGGCCTCGGGTCTCCCCAGGTGCTTTCTGCCAGAGGCTCCAGGTAGGGCCATTCTCCCCAGCTGCAGTATAGAGCACATTTTTAACATCTTGTCCTGCCCGGACTGGCCCAAGAGCTACTGCATGAACAATCTCCCGCTTAATTTGTTCAAAGGCTTGTCGTTGCTCAGGCCCCCATTTAAAATCATTCTTCTTCCGGGTAACTTGGTAGAGAGGACTTACAATTTGACTGTAATTTGGAATATGCATTCTCCAAAAGCCCACAACACCTAAGAAAGCCTGTGTTTCCTTTTTATTAGTCGGTGGGGACATAGCTGCTATTTTGTTGATCACATCCATAGGGATCTCACGACGCCCATCTTGCCATTTTGCTCCTAAGAACTGGATCTCCTGTGCAGGTCCCTTGACCTTACTTTCTTTTATGGCAAAACCAGCCTTCAAAAGGATTTGGATTATTTTCTTCCCTTTCTCAAAAACTTCTTCTGCCATGTTGCCCCATACAATGATGTCATCAATGTATTGCAGGTGTTCTGGAGCTTCACCTTTTTCCAGTGCAGCCTGGATCAGTCCATGGCAAATAGTGGGGCTGTGTTTCCACCCCTGGGGCAGTCAATTCCAGGTGTACTGGACGCCCCTCCAAGTGAAAGCAAACTGTGGCCTGCACTCCGCTGCCAAAGGAATGGAGAAGAATGCATTAGCAATGTCAATTGTGGCATACCACTTCGCTGCCTTTGATTCCAGTTCATATTGAAGCTCTAACATATCTGGCACAGCAGCACTCAGCGGTGGCGTGACTTCATTCAGCCCACGATAATCTACTGTTAGTCTCCATTCCCCATTAGATTTCTGCACGGGCCATATGGGACTATTAAAAGGTGAGTGAGTCTTGCTGATCACTCCTTGGCTCTCCAATTGGCAAATCAGCTTATGGATGGGGATCAAGGAGTCTCGGTTGGTGCGATATTGCCGCCGGTGCACCGTCGTGGTAGCAATTGGCACGTGTTGTTCTTCAACCTTCAGCAATCCCACAACCGAAGGGTCTTGAGAGAGACCAGGCAGGGTAGACAGCTGTTCGATCTCCTCTGTCACCAATGCAGCTATACCAAAGGCCCAACGGTACCCTTTTGGGTCCTTGAAATACCCCCTCCTGAGATAATCTATACCAAGGATGCACGGGGCCTCTGGGCCAGTTGCAATGGGGTCTTTATGCCACTCATTCCCGGTCAGACTCATTTCAGCTTCCAATACGGTTAGCTCTTGGGATCCCCCTGTCACACCAGAGATACAGATGGGTTCTGCCCCTTTATAACTTGATGGCATTAGGGTGCATTGTGCACCAGTGTCTACTAGAGCCTTATATTCCTCTGGGTCGGACGTGCCAGGCCATCGAATCCACACTGTCCAGTAGACTCGGTTGTCCCTCTCCTCCACCTGGCTGGAGGCAGGGCCCCTCTAATCCTGGTTAGAATATCCGTTACTCACTTTTCGCACACATGAATCAGAAGTCCCTTCAAGAGGATCAGAAATGGCATCAGCCCATCTACTGCATCTGGGGGACTGCTCACGGGAAACTGGAGCAGCAGCTTTCCAAGAAGAATCCTCTTTTCTGGTTGCTTTTTCTTGCAACTCCTGTACCCGTGCATCCAGGACTGAGGTAGGTTTTCCATCCCACTTCCTCATGTCCTCTCCATGGTCACGCAGGTAAAACCACAGGTTAGCCCGTCGTGTGTACTTTCTCTCTCCTCTCTCTTGGGCAGAGGAGTGCTTACTCCCAATAGCTGCGATGCGGGCCTGTACAGGTAGGGAGGAGGACATATCCACTTTGAATTGCTGGAACTCTCGGGACAATTCCTCTACAGCTGAGACACAGGCCCGTAGGGAGGAAGAGAGACTTCCTTCGTATTGCCGGAGTTGGACAGCCAATTCATCCACCGTTTGTCTATTGCCTTCTTTCCAGGACATTACTGCCAATGAGTTGGCATAGGTTGGGGCTGCACTTCGTAGAAACTTCCGCCACATGGGTTGTGTGCATTGGACTTCATCTGGATCTGGGGGTGACTGCGCATTTTCTGGATCATTATAAATCACCTCCAGCACAGCTAATTCCCTCAGGTACTGGATGCCTCTCTTCATGGTGCTCCACTTGCCTTGGTGACATGTAACTTCATCCTTGAAGGGGTATCTTTCCTTTACACCTAACAGAAGTCGCCTCCAGAGGCTGAGGACTTGTGTTTTTCTCCCAATTGCCTTGTCGATGCCCCCTTCCCTAGACAGAGATCCCAACTGCTTGGCTTCCTTACCCTCTAATTCCACACTACTAGCCCCATTATCCCAGCATCGGAGCAGCCAGGTAACAATGTGCTCACCTGGGTGGCGGCTAAAATCTTTTCGCATGTCACGCAACTCACTCAGGGATAGAGATCGGGTAATTATTTCAGGTTCTGCCTCTTCCTCCTGTTCTCACGATGACCCTGGTTCATCTTCATCTCTCACTAAGCGAACTGATTTCTTTGTGTGTTTCTTTTTCTGTACTGGGGCGACTGATACTGGCACAGGTTGGTTCTCTGGTTTAGCTGCAGTATCTGTCACCGGGGTTGGGGTAGCCACACTGCCTGTTGCCGGGGTAGGGGTAGCCACACTGTCTGTTGTCGGGGTTGGGGTAGCCACGGTGTCTGTTGTCGGGGTTTGGGTAGCCATGGTGCCTGTTGTCCTGTTTTTCATCTTTTCCCCCTTTTCCCCCTGAGGGTGCTGCCTAATATCAAGCAGTGTTTTGTAGATACTGGCCAGGGCCCAGCACAGTGCAGCGAGTTGTACGTCTTTGGAATAGCCACAGCATTTTTCTTTCAAATATTCTACCACTTCATGAGGGTTCTGTAGTTGTCCGGGAGTGAACTTCCAAGCCACTGGAGGTGAGAAGTTCTCTAGATACCTGCCCATATCCTCCCACATGCCGTGCCACCCATGAATATCCAGCTTTGGGGCAGATCTCTGGGTGGTACTCTTAAAGAGCCTTTTTGTAGCCCTAAACAAGACCTGAAACATATTCAGGAGGCATAGCACTAACAGCACACTGGCTTGCGCGTCCCAAGGATATTCAAAATTCTCAAAAGCTGTTGTAATTAGTCGGAAGGAGAGAAGGGAGGCAAATGGATGGGGGGAAGTATCCCCCCCTAACTTCCCCATGGAGTGAGTGTAATTACCAATAAAATCCGATAGAAGGTGCCCGAAGTATGGAAATGATATCACTGCCTCATACAGATACCAGCTTAACCTCATGACCAGTGATGTAATCATTTCTCAAGTCGACATTGCCCAGTACAGCAAAATGATAATACCAATCACTCTCCCAGAGGTGAGAAACGTGGCTACAGGCAATACATAGAGCACATAAGAACTTACAAAACGCCACCATGTAAACAAATGAATCAACATTGTGACTAACATCTATTTATCTAATATAAGAAATGCGTATGACAAATTTGTTTCAACACGCTCTGGCCAGATCTGTCGTTATCTCAACCCTTCGAGCCCCACGTTGGGCGCCAAAAAGGACTGTCGTGGTTTCAGCCCAGCCGGTAACAAAGGACCACGCAGCCGCTCGCTCACTCCTCCCGCCCCCCTCCGGTGGGATAGGGAGGAGACGGAGGAGAGAAAAGGTAGAAAAAACCTGGAACCTCGAGGGTTGAGATAAGGGCAGTTTACTGGGACAACACAAAAAAAGGTTACAACAACAACAACGGTACTAATGAAAGAATATACAAAACGAGTGATGCCCAGTGCAACTGCTCACCACCCGGAACCCGATGCTCCGCCACCGAAAGTCCCGAGCCCTCCCCCCGGCCCGCTCCCCATTTATATACTGAGCATGATGTCACATGGTATGGAATAGCTCCTTGGCTAGTTCAGGTCGGCTGCCCCGGCTATGCCCCCCCCCCACCTCCCAGGTTCCTGTAAAAATTAACTCTATCCCAGCTGAACCCAGGACACCAAGTCAGGCCAACCGCTATGCTGAAAATCTGAGGCTGGCTCTGGGGATGAAACACAAAATCGCCCTGTATAGATTTTGGTATGTTCATTTTAGTTTTGCAGGAAACCTCTGACAAGTACCCAGCTCATGCCCACAGGCAGCCAGCACCACTGTGTGGGAGATGCAGTGCTGTGGGAATCACACACAGCATCCTGTTGCCTGCTCTGGGCGGTCACTCGGTGCCTGCATTTCTGAGCTCCTGCTTCTTGGAAAAAGAAGAGAGGCAATAACCCTTTGTTATCCCTTGGAAATGCAGGATAATAAAGGTGGCCAATGGCCCAGGGTTTAATGCTGTGACAGTAAGAAGCACTGGTCTCTGACCAGCAGCAAGCGTTGCAAGGATGGAGCAGAAATGGTGTGCTGGCACTGGCAGGCAGCAGCTGACCTGCAGCTCAAGGACTCCTTGAGCAGAAGAATGGGTCAGGCTGGCACCTGAGCAGCCCCAGCAAAGAGTCACTGACTGCCAGGAGCAAGGATGGGATGTAGGAGCATATGCAAGGTAAGGAGATAATCCTGATCTAACGCTAGCTTTCCTACCAGGACAAATGACAAGATCCCCTGGAAAAGATCAGGGATGAAAAGGGAAGATGCTCAAAATGGCATCTTGTCCTAGATGAAAGGATGATATGAGGAGGAAGTCAACTTCAAAAATGCTTTCTCGAGAAGCTGTCCTATTTGGCAGATGGACTCTCCTTTGGCCCTGAGGCACTGTCTTTTGGGAATGGATGCTGCCGTGACTGAAAGGAACTTTAAATTAAGGGGAAGCAGTTACATATCTTCCAAATCTAGTTTTAATTCAAAAAACTCAGGTATGGAAGAGGAAAGCAGCAGACAAAAAAGGAGCAGAGAAAGAAGGATAATAAGAAAAATGAAGACTAATATGGATAACAGCAGAAGTCTTGCAGATAAAAGCATCGGCAAAAGGCTGGATATAATTCATTGAAGAATTTGAGTGTGGCCAGAGAGAAATAACTGAAATGTTTTTATACTGGTGCAAGAAGCTCAGACAGCATGCTGCAGGAACAACCATTACCAGTGCAAGAGATGAAACCAAGTATTATAGAAATAATAGAAATGGGCTGGACTAGTAATCATGCTGGCAATACTTAAGGGGGTGCTCTTCTTGGGAAAGAATGAAATAAATAATGATAAAGGCTGGAGGAGACAGTAGCCTATAAAGTTTTAGTAATGATCCTCTCAGATTTATGCCCTCCATGCCACTATTTCTTATATCTTTAGGACTGTTTAGTCTAGCAAAATGAAAGTCAAGGGTAGAAAAGACTATTTTATAAATACAGCTAGGTATGAATACCTGTGAGGGAGAAGAGCTATCTAAGGAGAGTGTTGATACAAGGAAAAATAAATATGACCTGGCAATAAATAAACTGAGGCTGAAATTCAGAGGAGCATTTCTGTCAGAGCAGGGAGGTCCAGAAAAATGGCTCAGAGGTGTAATGTGGGCAAGAAAATGCTGCTTTGACCAGCAACATCAAAACCTATATAGCCTCTAACTTTCTTCAATACCTAACTTGCCATATGTTAGTGCAAGGATTTTCTTTTCTTTTTCTTTTTCTTTTTTTTTAAAATTTATTTTACTTTATTTTAATATATACAGGGTAGTAACAATGAAAATATTACAACAACCTAGAAAGTGGCAGAAGCATCAAATACCTTGTACAGCTAAATCACCTGGCTTTAAAGAAAATCACAGAAAGAGGCAGACAAACTATAATAAGATGCTTCCCTACTAGAAAAAAAATCACCTACTAAAGAGGGGGTTGGGATAGGGATCAAGCTAATACCACAGGCAGGTAGCAATAGAGGAAAAACCTGCTGTGAAGTATTTCATTTTTGTGATTCTTTAACAATTTACAGAAGAAATGTCACATAATAGAAGTTTGGCTCTCTTTTGGGAGTCATAAATAAAATAGAGCTGTAATCAAAGGACAGAAGAAAAAAGACTTTACAAATATTTAATTCTTATTTATGCTTACTTCCATAACTTATGACTCAAATGGAAGAACTTATAAACATGGAAGGTTGCAGCATACAATAATTCAAACTCTTATATGTTCTCCTGCTGCACCCTGCCTGCTAAGCATTTCCAAAGCCTGAACTTGCTGCTTTAATTTACTGCTTTCTACCCAGTGATTAGAGAAAGGTTTGAAAAGGTCTTCAGAAAAAAAGTGGTGAGCGATCTCTAGGATTTGTTACTGCAGCCCGTTCATCTGTGATCAATACTGTGTAGTGGTCTGGGTCTCCTCCATGCTCTCCTGAGAACCTGCACTTCAGCTGGGGGAACTGCCAGAAAGCGGATTTCACGCAAGCACACAGTCGGTTCATTTTCTTCATGCCAGGTGCAGAGATCTTCAAAGTGTCTGGAAAAATTAGGACAAAATGTTATTTCTAGAAACTGTCAGTACATAGTAAAATATTAACCAGTACATTCTATCAAATATCATTTAAATTAAATAATAAATCTGTCTGATTTATCAATATCCCTTGTCAGAACCAGACTCAGAAGCAATAAATATACTGAGGGAATGACAAGTTTTGTGGGGATAAACTGTGAAAAATCCACTGGATTACCCTTGATTTATCTCTAAATTCAGTTTGAATCCTGTAGGTTGCATAGATGACTGGACTGTAAATTGTCTCCAGGGTATTGCCTCATCCTTTTTCACACAACAGAGAAAGGGAGGGTTGGGGGAAGAACTGAGGGATCTGCTTTGATTCCCTTGCCTCAAGCCACATCATCCTCAGCCTTGACTGAGACTGAGAACAGAGTGGTCTCTGGGATCACCTGCTAGCCAAAAGCTTCCTGAACATACTTTCATTTCAGTCTACCCCCAGCTCAACACATCCTTTACAGCAGGAGAGCTGTCAGATTCATTGCATCTGCTGGCTTTAGATCTGCTGAAAATTATCTTTTTTCTCTCCAAAGCTAGACATTCTCCACGGCAGCACCTTGACAGGTCCTGCTTCTTGGCACAAATGTTATGAGGGCATAGCAAATGTGTGGGACAGGGACCCTGGGGTGTGCATTTTTTCTGTTTTCTTTTTATGCTCTAGAGCAGTGCTCTTTGTTTTAAAGGGGCAAGCCCTGCATGTCTCCTTACCTATTACTCACCACTTGGTAAACTGTAGCAAGACACAGGAGAAATTTTGTTTCTAAAGCCATAACAAACAGGTACCTGCGAGTAAGCTCCTCCTCATTTAAGAAATATACTGCTATGCTTAGATGTTTCATACTTTATAGAGGTCAACTCCTAGACAAAGACGTCACCTCTGATGAACCTGGCAACTCCAGATAGGTTGCACTGAACAAATCTTTCTGCAGGGTTACTTAAAAAACGTCCTCCTAGTGTTACATGCCTCAGCTGCTCAGCGGCTTTGCGGTGCACCCAAGGCAGGTGAAGCAGCTGGGAAAAAAAGAGAAAATGGCTTTAGAGTGGTTATATTTGTTGGGTGCCTGGCAGTCAGCCGGGACCAAAGTGGCATTATGGCACCTGGGGTTAAGAAAGAAGATAGAGTAGCCCAAAAGAAGCCTTGTTTTAAAATGCAGAATAGGCCAGCATCTCCTGTGTCCAGCAGCAAAGCTGTAAGAAGTAGATGAATGCCAGCTCTGCCACCATGGAATGTGACTGAGTGCATCTCAGCCACTCCAGTAAATGCGGAGTATGTTGCATGATCACCACATCTGCCCTCTTTTCTCAGTCCTTCCTATACTGTCCTTATTCCAGCTTATGCATCCATGTTTTTCATCCCTGGTGGCTAACATCACCAAGAGACTGCTGTGTGACCTCTCTTCAGAGGCCACGTTTTACATAGTACCTCTGAACTATTCCAGCTGGTGAATGCTGCAGCCAGGTTTAGGAAACAACTTAGCTTGATATGATTCAAATTGTGTAATGACACTGTTACCGTATCTTAAAAGTTGAAACTTTTGCAGACTGGGACATGGCAGGAATAAGATTTACAGTGTGACTGACTGTGTTCCTTTTCTTGTATGATGGAAAAACATCAAGGCAACTATGCTATGCAGTACATCTTTAGTCCACATAGAAAAGTCTGCGTTTTTTGGGGGTAGAGCAACAACTATTCTTCACAGAACCATATGGCATTGCTATGACCTGTGGCACACCCAGAGAGTACAAAATACTCTCTTTTTGACGGCCACTGAACTTGTCCCAGCCAGTGATTCAGAACTCAGGAACGCTGCAGTGATAACAACCATTACAGCTTCTTGGAGAGTCCTTCAGCTCACCTTTGTGGAAGGCTTTCCTTCAGATTTTCCTGTGGAGCTACCATAAACAGCATAATCACCGACAGCCAAAGGCAACATTATGTGAGAATTTATGCTGCTTAGCTAAAATCTCAGTACTGAGTAGTAAAAATGTTAATCTGCACATATGAATTTATCAAAAGATGATATGCACCTCTGCATAAAAAACTTATTTGCATTCCTGCAAATCCCTACTTTGGTCCTCATGAAGCTCTAACGTGTTGCACACTATGGTAGTGCATAATTGTTGAATTCAAATATAAGGAATATAAATATTTTTGTAAATATGACCCTGTTTTTTAGCAGAAGTGAAACACCACTGAGAATCAAGAAAGTGATCATCTAACTTTCTAACTTGGTGTGGGATTCTGTGGTGCTAATCTTCACTGGCGTTCTCCAAGGAAGGCTATATACATTAGAAAAATAATAGATAGACAGACGTCAGAAGCTCCACAATTTAGTTCAGTGTTTATTTCTGGTTCATGAAACCTGAACTATCAGGATTTTGTGTAGCAGCAGAATTTCATCCAGAACAGAGAGCAGAAGTGCAAAAATCCTGGAGAGGTATCAAAAAAATCTGTGCATTTCTGTTTCCAACTTGACATTTGAAGAAACTGATTTTTCTGCATGTTTCAGAAACCTGGTTTCTAGGATTGAGTGATGATCCATGGCAGTAGGACTAGCAGGTGTGTGAGTTTGACAAACTGATCTACCATCCCACCAGTAAAGTCCATGTTCTCTGTACACAGAACTGCAATAAAGTTAAAGAGTACTAATGGGCAGTACCAGAACATACATGTACATGGAGGAGAACACCGTGCAGTGCACGGAGTGGACCATTTTAGCAAATGTAAATCTGAAGAGGCAGCTTGCACTAGAAAGGCAGCTGGCTCATTTATGACAATTTGTTTTGCCTTTTCTTTGTCCACACAGAAGCTAAGGCCATTCTGAAAGGCCAGTTTCCACTCCTAGCAGGTTGTGTGGGTTGAATATGAAACAGCTGGTATGATCTGATTGTTGTATATCCTTAGTGTATCCTCGGTATACTGAAACAGTCACTTAAAAAAAAAAAAAAAAGATACATCATCACTGAAGCAATGCAGAACAGACAGTATTACATAGGGAAGTGGGTTTTAGTTTCCAGTGAGAAGCCTTTTTGTGTTTTGATGGAGCATGCATACAGCATTTCAATCATCAAATTCTAGTTGTCAAAGTCATCAGCAATCCAAGATTCATGATTATGACATACTGAAAAGTGTTGGTCCTATGAAGTTATATGTAATAATTAGGAGGGATACTAGAGAGCTCTATGGTGTCAATCTGAAATGCTATTTCTGTGGTATCTCTGCAGCATTTTACCTGGATCTTTTGAAAGCTCAGGAGAAATGAAGCAGTTCTACATTTCCAGTTCATTCTTCAAAATTCTTTGTCCTTTTCCTGCCTCCAATAAAGTCCCTTCACATAAACCCTTTTCTTTCCTACTGCCCAAGCAGAGAGGGCAGTTATACATAGCTAAAATATTGAGAAAATACCTTCACAGCTCAGTCAGAAGGACTTGAAATCAGCATTGCAGACCCGCATGTACAGTATATGTATGGTAATGTTTGTTACCATAGATATGAATGAAGGAAAAATAGCTCCTAATAGTTTTAATTTTTGCTGGTGGTGTCACGGGGAGCGGTTCTGGGACTCATGCATCAACATCCACTGAAACTGCAGCTTTACTGAGAGGGGAGAACACAAGCAATGAAGACCGGAGACTTCAGCTCTTTCTTAGACTTTGGCCATTCTGTGCTGTGAGGCCATCACCTCACTTTCCACATGCATCTTTACAGCAGACATAAATATTACTAGTTACTTGAAGAAAAATACGACTAGATTGTTGGTTTTGTTCAACTGCAGTGAGATTCTTAGATGTAGAGGGAGCAGTAGAAGAACATAGTGAAAAGGAGACTGCTGCAAAAACTGCTGAGCTGATGCACAATTTCTGCTATAACTGCCCTTTCCATGGTTAACCAGCAACCATGCCTGAGCCCAGAGAAGAGGTTGAATCTATGCTAATACATTAAATGGGGTCAACTAAGACCAAATTGCATCGAACAGCCCACAACTATATAGATAAACTCCTTTTAAGTCCAAACAAGCTGGCTGCATGTGAACTGTCTTTTGGAAACAGTTGAGCAATGCTCTACATACTTTGCAAGGTGCTGGCTGGCAGCACCACATGGTGCCAGGGAATTTTAGCAGGTTATTATGACAGGTAATTGTGCTCTAGTGCTAGAAGATGTTTCCCATGTGCTTGAATACAGTGCTGTTCATATAACCAGCAATGTCATTCTCTGTCTTTCTCAAAATTGGAGACCCATGTTCTTTTAATTTTCTTCCTATACATAAAATGGCATCTCTTCTCAACTGAAGAACCGAGTTTGTTTATTGGCTTCAAATGTCCTCCATGCATCACATAATCACAGAAGAGTTGAGGTTGGAAGAGACAGATGGAGGTCATCTGGTCCAACGCCCTGCTCAAGCAGGGACACCTACAGCTGGTGGCCCAGGACTGTGGCCAGACAGCTGTTGAATATCTCCAAGGACAGAGACTCCATCACCTCTCTGGGCAACCTGTGCCAGACCTTGGTCACCCTCACAGTGAAAGAGTGTTTCCTGATGTTCAGAGGGAACCTCCTGTGCTTCAGTCTGTGCCCATTGCCTCTGGTCCTGTCACTGGGCACCACTGACAAGAACCTGGCTCCGTCCTCTTGGCACCACCCCTGCAGGTATTTATACACATTGATGAGATCCCCCTGAGCCTTCTCTTCTTCAGGCTGAACAGTCCCAGCTCTCTCAGCCTTTCCTCACAGGGAAGATGCATTCTTCAGCCAAGACTTTCCATATGAAAGCTCAAGGCTTTCAGACTGATCATATGAGAAACAAATAGTTCATTTGGGGCAAGTGAGGAAGTTGAAAAGGGGTTCATACAGAAAAGCTGTTGGATGTGTTGGGACACAAATCTAGACTACCCTTATAACCCCTCAAGCTTTGCGCGTGCTGGCATTATACCTCTCCTCCAAACTATGGAAATTAAGGTGGTTAACCATGGTTGCGGAATCAGCTAATTTGAAAAGAACTGTGCTAGTACTGATGGGTTTTCAGTGAAGGGGATCTCTCCTCCTAAAATTAAGGACAAAAATTAATGGGATAATATAAAGGTAGGATTTCTAAATGACAGTTTTATTTTCGGGAGATAAACATCAATGAGTGAATGAGAGAGCAGACAGAGGGGTGGACAATGGTGCAAGAATGATGTTACCCTTGTGTGCAACATTGTTAGCTCTGGCAACTGTACAGGAATGAAGGATGGAGTCTTGTTTATTTACATTTGTTTTCTGTTTGAGAGACAGCCCAAGAAGTAAAATAAAATGAGAGCCTACTCAAATACCTGCTATGTTTCCCCTTAAATTGAATTTCTCATTTTATCAGGAAGCAATACTTGCACTGATGTTAGACAGGCAGCTAAAAGGTCAGCAAGTTCCCTTGGTTGCCTTTTGTCAAGGGTTTTTGACTTGTCTGTGAATAAAGATCTCCCAGGAGGAAGGCAGACCTGAATTTCCTGTCATCTTGAAGACAGCAATGAATTTGAAAATGTTACAAAAAGCATAAGGGACTTGACGCACACCTTCAAATGCACTGCTGATGCCAATAGCTTCCCATGTAAACATGCACACAGAGTTGTTTTGGATTTGTTCTGTCAACTTTTTGTTGTGAAACAAATTGTTATACAGCTGCCCACCTTGAATACTGAATGAATCTGATCATTTTCCATTACTGCACTATGCCTATTCGGGACTACAATCTCTTTGGGTTAGCGGTGGTGCTGGCACACTCCCAACAGGGGTGTGCTGAACCACTTTCCATTTTCTGTCATACTCTCCTGTGACTTGCCTGGCTGTCCCATCCCATCCTGCTCACTTGCAACCCCTTGATAGTCTCTAAAAGTGCCAAGGGTTTAAGATGGTCTTAACAGGTATCTGGGCAAAAAGAAAAAGCTCTCTTACTCATGAGGAGCATTAATCATTCCAGGAAGCACATAAATTTCTCTCCAACAGACAGAGCTAGAGTTACCGCTTTTTCTTAACATCTATGGGGAGACGCTTCTTGTTGCAGCATTAATGGGGGACATTTTTTCAGAATACACTTCAGTTGTTAAAACCTGTATAAATTGTTTTTTCCTCACTTAGCTTAGTTAGTGAAACACAGTAATATCTGTGAACAATATATTTGTAACTGCATATGTATTGCATATAGGGAAAAAAAGCTTAAGAGGGTGAATGAATCTGTGTTTTTAAGTCTAGAGAGCCAGCTTGTTTTTCAGTGTTATATCATGTAGCAAATAGTGTTGAAAACTACTTATTTAGTTCAGAAATTCTGTGTCATACCAAATTTGCAAGTAAGAAAATGAAAGCTCACTGTAATCAGAAAGAGCCTACAAAGTTCTCAGGATGCTCAGGAAGTTGCTGCATAATGACTGCTGGTAAAATTTTTACTCTGTACTCATCTAGCTATTTACAGATACTTTCTTACTGAAAACAAATTAATAATTTAATGTAATTACTGTCCTCCTGAGTAACTGATGTATCCATTATAAATTGCTGTGAAAATAAAACCAAGCAGAAATGAGAGGGTTGCCAGCTACTATAATATATTGCATTCTTTGTCTATTTGAGACTCCCTTTATTTTTCTGTCCCAGGAAAGTGTGTTTCAGAATAGATTATTGAAACAAACTCCACAGGAAAAATAGACTACTTTTTGTTGTGTAGTTTGGAAGATTTGCAGAGAAAAGAAAACTAATTTAGACAGGAATCATGAAAGTTTATCTCAGCTGAGAATCTAATTATTAATATTATAAAAACTGTTCAATATAGTGAAGAAATTGGTTTCTTTAGCATTACCATTCATTTAGACATCCTTCTAAATCTGCTTGTGGCAATTCCAGGCAAGTGTAAGACACAGAAATGCTGAGACCATGGCAGAATGGTAATAACCAAGGAATATGAAGGTTTGCCATTTACGTTCCCCTATTTTATAATCGTATAGGTGCATAGAGACATGCATATTGAAGCAAGCACTTTTCACACGGTCATTAATGGATTTGCAAGAACTGGAGATCAAAGATATATTCTCTGATCAAAGTAATCTCTGAATTTTATGTATTTGTATTACTTTTACACAGGGCAAGCCTGGGTCTTCCAGAAGCTGTACTTCCTCCAGCCCTGCAGATGTGCTCACTGAGATTACACTACTACAGGCAGTTATATTGTGTAGGTGTTTATGTACAGATATTTACCTGTTCCTCATCTCCAGTTAAGACCTTTTTATATCTGGAACTTGCTTTGCAGTCAGCTGCACTTCTGAATATACAAAGACGTTTGTATCAAAAGGTATATGGCAACAGAGATTCAAGCCAAGTAATTTTAGATCCTCCAGCTTTCTGATTCTTTTCTAAAGTTAAATGTTACTTCAAAGGATGTTCACTTAATAGTCTTTCATTTGTGCTGTCTGATAGGTTACATATGACTGCAATTCACCAAAGTTATCTCCTGCTCTTATTTTTTTTGGTTACAAATAAAATGCAAAGTTCAACACATGTTAATAAGAATCCCAGAAGGAAAAAAAAATAAACAAAACTATGTAAAAGCCACAAAAGTAATTTCGTTTAATTAAATAAGGCCTAACATTTTTATTTCCCTGATGGATGCATTACCTGAATCAATAGGAATGTACACAGACTAAGGGCAGAAGAGTACAAATCCAGTCACAAAGTCTTTTCACTATTGTACAGAACAACTGCAAATGGATCATCTGGTAACACTTCCAATTAAAAATCCCAAAGACGTATTTCATGTAGCTCTACAATGAAAGCAAATGCTAAATAAATACCTATTTACTTGCAATAATCAGTTACTGAAGATAACTACCGTTAGTGCAGATTACTGATACTAGCAATACAGGCCTGTGTCTAATATGTGGTAGATGTGTTTGTTCTGGTTTGTAATACTGTGTAAGTATTCAACATATAATAAAGTAATCCAGGGCTTTTTATCTTTAAAGCTTTAAAAATATTCTGACCTGCCATTTCTTTTCCAAAGAAGAAGATACACCCAAGACTCCACCATGTACGTGTTGGCCAGATATCCATGCCTAGTGCATGCACTGCTACAGCCTCTGGTTTTCTCAGGTCAACAAGGTGCTCACAGTGGGGTTTCCTTCTGTGGGAGCCACCGGTGTGCTCTAACCTCACAGCCTTGGCTGCAGCCACCTTAGGGATATGTCCCTGCAGCACATGCAACTGTCATAGACTCATAGAATAGTTTGGGTTGGAAGGGACCTTCAAAGATCATCTAGTTCCAACCCCCCTGCCATGGGCAGGGACACCTTCCACTACCCCAGGTTGCTCAAAGCCCCATCCAACCTGGACTCGAACACTTCCAGAGATGGGGCATCCACAGCCTCTCTGGGCAACCTGTTCCAGTGCCTCACCACCCTCACAGTCAAGAACTTCTTCCTTACATCCAATCTAAATCTACCCTCTTTCAGTTTAAAGCCATTACCCCTTGTCCTATCACTACATGTCCTTGTAAAAAGTCCCTCTTGGGCTTTCTTGTAGGCTCCCTTTAGGTACTGGAAGGCTGCTATAAGGTCTCCCTGGAGCTTTCTCTTCTCCAGGCTGAACAACCCCAACTTTCACAGCCTGTTGTCATAGGAGAGGTGCTCCAGCCCTCTCGTCATCTTCATAGCCTTCCTCTGGACTTGTTCCAACAGGTCCATGTCCTTCTTATGTGGAGGGCCCCAGAGCAGAATGCAGTACTCCAGGTAGGGTCTCACCAGAGCAGAGTAGAGGGGCAGAATCACCTCCCTTGACCTGCTGGAGATGTTGCTTTTGATGCAGCCTGGGATATGGTTGGCTTTCTGGGCTGCAAGCGCACATTGCTGGCTCATGCTGAGCTCCTTGTCAACTAATACCCCCAGGCCTTCTCCTCAGGGCTTCTCTCAATCCATTCTCTGCCCAGCCTGTATGTGTGCTTGGGATTGCCCCGACCCATGTGCAGGACCTTGTGCTTGGCCTTGTTGAACTGCATGGGGTTCACACGGACCCAGCTCTCAAGCCTGTCAAGGTCCCTCTGGATGGCATCCTTTTTCTCCAGCATGTCAACTGTACCACACAGCTTGGTGTCGTCGGCAAACTTGCTGAGGGTGCACACAATCCCACTGTCCATGTCGCCGACAAAGATGTTTAAACAGTGCCGGTCCCAATACCAACCCCTGAGGATCGCCACTCGTCACTGGTCTCCACTTGGCCATCAAGCCGTTGACTGCAACTCTTTGAGTGTGACCATCCAGCCAATTCCTTATCCACGAAGTGGTCCATCCATCAAATCCATGTCTCTCCAATTTAGTGACAGGGGTGTCATGCGGGACAGTGTCAAATGCTTTGCACAAGTCCAGGTAGATGTCCCTTGTGATGCTCCCAAAGCCATGAGCAACACATTTCTGCTGCTCACTTCCATGTGATGGGTTACTTTTATGAGAGAGGAGAATGGGCCACAGCCAGGGCAAACCTGGAGTGGTGCTGACCTCTTTTGGCCAGGGGCAGTAAGCAGCCCCATGAAACAACAGCATTAACGCTCTGTCTGCCAGGCTAACGGGATCACTGACTGGCCATGCCACTGAGGGGAAAGACATGGCTGGGCACTGACTGCTGCATGCATTTGTTCCCGTGATTTCCAAAGAGTTTGGTCTAAACAAGCCTCCTGGTCCCCAGTGCCAGATGCTGTGCAATGGCCTCCTCTCCCCAAGAGGAACTACAATGAGAAGCTCTCACCCATCCATCCACTGTGAGCCTCTACATAAACAAACACAACCCAAGACAAGAGGATATTTTTCCTCCTTCCCAGTTCCCATGACAGTTTTGGCTGTCCCACACATTCATTTTACCTGCCTCACCCCTGCAGTGCAGAGTGAGTACCTACACCTCTAAAAAGAATGAGCACAACATTAAAGTAGTTTTATAGCTGGTCCCAGTCACCTAAAAGAGTCTCTAGCCACCTACCTGGAGATGTTCAGAGAAAACTAAACCACGGCAACTTCTCCCAAGAAAGGAAGAATACTATGCATTTTCTGGGAGGCAGAACAAAACTGTAATCTTATCCAGTGCTTATATCAGTTGTGTCTACATGGACACAGTGAAATAAGGTCCTAAAAATCATCATGGCAGTTTTGTAAACAAATAAACTATAAGATCTTATCCAGTGTATAATTTTATCTGCTCAGGTCATAGATTTATTGTGTTAATATGAAACACGACTTTAAAAAATTGTGATTGCCTGTAATCTAGCCAGTCTTGATTGTATCAATGTTTTGCTTTAAGGCAAAAATGTGACTCTGAAAAATATCCTGATCTTGTGCAATCTGGAACTTACATGGGAGAGATGTTATCAAGATGTATCCAAACATTAGTTACAACTCAAAAAAAAAAAAAAAAAGAGAGAGAGAGATCTGTATGGCAACACTAAGCTGTGTTTGTCTTCTTCAAGGCTTGGACTCAAGTCGATTGACTGCTAAAGACTGTTTTGTAGGTTAAAGAATAGTATGAGATTGTGCTTTCTGCTGTGATTGAAAAAAAATATGGTACACAATGAAGTTTCCTCCAGCCTGCTCTCCTCCTCCTTCTGGTCTTTTTATGCCAAAACAATCTAATTAATATTAACGCAAAAATAAGGTTACATTTCCAGCCATCTGCAGACAAATTCCTCTATATTAAACATTTCTGTAACTCCACTGACTTCAGTACAGAGACTCAGTTGTAAGATGACGCTGCAAATTGCTTATACAGATTAGAACAAAGCTCAGAAGAACAGTCTAATGGAGCATCTGTCATTAGAAATGTTCAACAGTTTCATAGGAAAATATAAGTTTTAAAAATGTATGAAATCCTGGTAGATAAGTGAAGAACTTTAAAAAGGTCCAGACTGCACAATGCGAAAATAAAGGAATGATCACTGTTTTTATAGAACAGCTTTTTAAAGGGAGTCTGTTAATCTAGAAATTATCCTATGGTTCAATATATCTGATTAATGTCATATGTTAGTCCATTCCTTTTGGAGTGGTTATGCCCCCTGGTGTTACTTAGAGAAGATCAAGGCTGGGTAAATAAGCTTTTAACCCATGCGAACACTTTTCATTTTACTGTAAATAGTAATGCAGTGAACTTATACAAAGTAAAAGGTCAACTTGGACAAAATATTAGAGGGAACCAAGTTTTGCCAACAGATTTCTGATCTCTTTACGTACAAATTCTGAACACCAACAACTGTGTTTGTTGTGGTTATCCAGCTAAGTCTGCTCACAAACCCGTCATACTGGTTTGCATAAAGGGATTAGTTGAATTGCTCCACTGACAGTATCTTGTACATATGCATATACTATAAAGTACTCACAATCACGACTGCCAAGACTTCACTATACCTGAAGTGACATTTCTTAGTCCCTAGAAAGGTATTTACTACCTCTAATTTTTTAGTTTGTGGCACCTACTTTAAACACATTATTAATATTACCTTAAGGAACATGAAATATCAGTGGCTTCTTCTGAAATGTCATTTGCTTTTGCTAACATGAACCAAAGGTACCTGAGGGTACTAAGGGCCTCCACTGACTGTTCTTGGAACAATCTCATACCTTCTTTATAAACTTTGGAATATTCAGTTCCAAAACCTAATTCTTTCTCTGGGGTACAGTCACTAGTAAGAAAGGTCTTCATGTGAGGTGTAGTTTTCCAGCTGGCTGGAACTGCCAAGGCAGAACTACAACCAGCACACATCTGTTGAGAAGGCTGAGGTTTCACGATGGATTACACTGGATCATTTGACAGATAGTTTAAGACATGATCAGGATGGGTGTGATCTGTATGAAATTAGCAGGAGCACAGGGTAGGTTTTGTGCCATTTTTGAGCATGCCACTCAAAACACCCTCATTCCCCAAGGAAGCAGATGTGGAAGATGGCCTTGCTGGTTGATCTAGCCTCTTGCTCTTAACCTTCTACTCTGGCATGCTTGGTAGCCTGTTTGCTCTCTAGGAAATTATTTCATTAGATGTTTTTTCTCAAGTATATGATTGTGTTCTGCTCCTAACGCTGCTGCCAACGGATTGCAACAGTCACAGCCATCAGCAGGTAACATGCCTCCCCACACCTTCTCCTGCCACACCGCGTCTGTGTAGGTGAGAGGGGTGCAGGGTGACTGTAGTTCAGGCTACAAAGCAGGGAGGATCATGCAAAGACGTTGATGTTCACAGGCAGGAAACCAGTATTCACAGGGCTCACTTCTGAGCTTGGCCTTTGTGTGTTGCATCAGTGAACAAATGCACTCTTCCCTTACCCGCAAGGAAAAAAACTGTCCTAGTCATTTGTCAACTGCTCCTGCCAGCTCCAACTTTCTTCCTGAGCTGTTTATAGCAGCAAGGTCATCAGTGCTTCTAGCAGTCTGTGAGAATATATTGCTTGTTTGCAATCCACACTGTCTTGATTTGATGCGCATACCAAAACAAGGAACATTGCATGCATGGGCTTTAAAGGCTGCACCAGAGGTACAGACAGGATGCTAATTGCTATTTGCTATTCTGTGGGCTGTACAGGTCTTCCTCAGCCTAAAAACATACTGTACTGTTGTGTTTTCAGGCCATCTCCACTGGTATGCGACTGTCATCAGTGGCAGGCAGCACGGGCAGCTGCATGACACCCATGTGTCCCACAGCTCTAGCTGGGCTGAGCTTAACCAGGCCTGCTTTTAACAGCCACAGGAGCCTGTCAATTTGTTACCTATGTGTGCCAATACCACCTTTGTGTGCCCCCTGCTTCACAAAGCCATTCACAAGCATCAAGACACCTTACCAAAGGACATCAGTTACTGCTTTGGTGACTTCTGTATGACACTGCAAGGTGTGTTTGGTGGTCTGAAAGGGAAAGCAGAAGCCTATTCGGACCGCAATCAAGCCTGACTCTCAGTTAGTCAACAAAATAATTTTTTTTGCTATATTTTACAGCAAATAGGGGACGGGATCATCCCATTCAAAGGGGAATAGCAGGACCCATTTTTTCTTGTTTTGCTACTTGTAAGAGCAAGACAAGTCTAAGTCACTCTTTGTAGGGAACCTAAAATGTTTGGCATCTCATATTCTCTGAGTTCATAGCTCCTTCTTTCTGTAAATGTTTCCCCCAACACCATCTCCCATTTGGTCTTGTCTTATTCTTTTGTCATTTCTTCCCCCTACACCTTCTCCCTTCCAGTGTGACTGACTGCGTATGGTAGGCAATAGGCTCTGCACAGATCTTAATGTTATCCTACTCCTTCATGCCTGAGCCTCTCACCTGGAAGGCAGGCTGCTTGTGCAAACAGTGCAGTGAACCAGAAACTTTTAATTGGTATGAACTGTGCAAACAATGATATCAAATGCAAAGAGAGATAAGAATAGAAATCAAATACAAAGAGATTGCATGAGCAAACTGGAAAAGTAAATGAAGTCAATGATAGTAAAAATAAAAAAAAAAGTACAAACATTAAAGGAAAAAAGAACAGCAGCAAAGGTACATAAAAATATTGAAAAAAAGGTGTAAAACACTAAAAAAATGTAAACCCCAAGCAACTGTGTAGGCAGTGACAATTCTTACAGTGCAAATATTCTGTAGTCTTGAGAAAACATGGGTGGTAACATCCACAGTGCTGTGAAAAGAAGATAAGACTTAAGAAATAAACCAAAAGGTACAAATGAAACAAACTTGTGTCAGCACTTGAAACAGCGACCACCACTGAACATGGCAACAGCGACCGAAACTGCTTCTGCAGGAAACAACTGCTCCAGTAAGAGCAGAGAGGGCTGAGGACAAGGTGCGAGGGCTGAGAACAAGGTGCAAGGGCTGGAGGGTGACACACAGGCTGTGAGGCTGGAGGGTGGCTGCTACGGCCTCCATGGCAGGCAGAGTCCCAGATGACCTCTTGCTCATGCAGGTCTGGCTGCTGGGATGTGATGGGGGGTGGGAGACGTGCTGGTGTCACTGCTGTGCAGGGCGGGGAAGGGTGCTGGAGCTTAGGTGACAAGTGGGCTAGCCTGGTGTCCTGGGTTCAGCTGGGATAGAGTTAATTTTTACAGGAACCTGGGAGGTGGGGGGGGGGGCCTAGCCGGGGCAGCCGACCTGAACTAGCCAAGGAGCTATTCCATACCATGTGACATCATGCTCAGTATATAAATGGGGAGCGGGCCGGGGGGAGGGCTCTCCACTTTCGGTGGGGGAAGTGGCGGAGCGTCAGGTTCTGGGTGGTGAGCAGTTGCACTGTGCATCACTCGTTTTGTATATTCTTTCATTAGTACTGTTGTTGTTGTTGTAACCTTTTTTTTGTGTTGTCCCAGTAAACTGCCCTTATCTCAACCCTCGAGGTTCCAGGTTTTTTTTCTTTTCTCTCCTCCGTCTCCTCCCTATCCCACCGGAGGGGGGCGGGAGGAGTGAGCGAGCGGCTGCGTGGTCCTTTGTTACCGGCTGGGCTGAAACCACGACACCTGGACAGCCACCTGGAGGGGACACTCTAGCAACAGAGCAGGCATACGGCTGTTGTGATAGAAGAATTGGCTAGATATTGCTGGCCTGATCAATCTCTTCAACCTGAGAAAGTCCTGGAGATGCTGGGAAAATTCCTGACTAGTATCAAAACACCACTTTGCTCTGCAGTGCTCTCCCAGGTGTTCTCATTCCTCCTTCCCCCTTGCAGCCAGCTTCTCCAACAGACAAGGAGAACATCTCCTTTCCCACCTTCCTCCTCTGTTGAAGCATCTGCCTTGCTGAGTTCTGGTGGGCACTGGCTTAGTCTTAACTTGTGGGCCAAGCTGATCTGCTGGGTAGACAGACCTCCAACCCAGCTTTTGCCCTGGGGACTTCTGTTCCTTCCATCCTCTTCTTGCTTTCAATAAATGAACTGAACCACAACACACTGTTGTACAATGCTTCTATTGTCCCATCCTCTGCACATTCAAATTCAAGCATCTTCAGTCACAGGGAGATCAATTTTTGTGTCATTAAGTAGAATAGCATAAATTATTACCATATAGCTTCTGAATTTGGAAAGACTTTGCCCCAAAGAAAAAGACATCTTTCCAGGTCATGGCAGAGTGACATATTTCACCCGGCTTCAAATGCTGATGAGGAGCAGAGGTAAACTAAAGAGTGGGTAAATTCACACAAATTATGAATATAAAAGTGGGCAAATTTTGTTGTCCAAATTTGGACAGGAGAAACTCTATGTACTTGTGTATGCTTTTGATACCACAGCAAGGAAACTGCAAAGATTCTGCTAAGTACTAGGAAGCCTATGCTTGCCTGCTCTACCTTCCTGTCCAAGAACGGATTGGTGATATTGTGCATTTTTTTTCTATGTTTTATTTCTAATTCCAGCTAGAATTCTAAAAATGCAGAAAAACTTAAGTACCTGGAAACAATTTAACCAGTTTTCTCTCTAAGGCAGGGGAAAAAAAAAAAAAAAAAGGGAATTTTGGGTTTTATTGGAAGGAAAGGTGGAGAATTAAGGTTGTACTCCAAGCACCTGTCCAGACTTTGTACCTCATCTTTAGATTTAGTTCTTAATACTAGCTACTCATCTCAGTTTACTCAATTTTATGACTACTATAATTTAGCAATAATGAGATAGAAAACACAGATGGAATATTCTGTCTAAACAAAATATATTTGTATTTGCTCTACATCACAAAACCTCCTTCTAATATAAATGCCTTGTTATTTCCATTCTGCTGTGTCTGATTTTCAGTATTAAACTGTTTCTATGATTCATTAATACTATGTCCAAAATATATTCCAGCTAAAATGTTTAGGAATACTTTCATGATATATGTTTATATAGCCATATCTTGAACATGAGAATAGTAACTACTTAGTCTCGAGGTGTGTAAAGATCCAAGAGAAATTACCCACAGTACCTGTAATTGGAGTTCTCTTAAAGGTCATAACCCCCTATAGATCCACACTTACCCTTCTTCTTTCTCTTGGGATTTGGAATAGATTAGGCTTAGGATGGATTGTTTAGTTCTCTTTAGACCATAAAGAAACTGATGAAGAATAAGTCACATGGTGCTCCCTGTAACACTTGTATATAACTTAGCATATATAAGTCAGCCTGACAGATGGCCAGAAATAAGCTTTCCAGTAACATGATTCAAATATTACACTAAAAGTAATCATGATCTTCAAGTTATTGCAGTTACATAAAAGTAGTTTAATTTCCTTCTACTGTTATAGCATCTACCAAGCCTCTTCTTTTAAGGATATGAGAGGTGTCTTGGCTAATAAACAATACCATCATCTTTGACTGAAATATCAACAAACAAAAAAACCCCAGAAAATATTTTTTTTGTGTAGAAGAGGATTGCAAAGAAATTACTGTAGAAACTTCTGGTTCTCAACTATGACAATGATGTAACACTTCATTTATCATCCCAGATGGGGCTTTCATATTTTCTATGCAAAAGATTGCTACTTTACCTTACCTCTCCAATATTGAGTGCATGAATATAAAGGGCTGGTATGAAGTTATAGCTTTCAGTGTAGATAGCAGTTGCTGTATTATAACTCTGATTTCATCCTGAATGTATAAAAATGCCTACTTTTACACAAAGATTTCCCCCCCCCTTTGTTATACTTTCAGTTATTTATTTCAGCATCACACAGTATTAAAATGCCTCCATAGAAAAGGTCACTCTTTTTCCTTTCAAAACATTTCTTTGTGGTTTCTGTTCCCAGAGGTACACGCAGAATCAACAATCGATAAGAGAACATCACGTAACACTCTGACTTACCTTTGAGGAATATCATTTAGGTCAACACATTTTATCAGGGAAAGACTTTTACAGCCAATCATTTTCCTTTTAATGACATTTTCTAATCACTAGGTAAATTTTCCTTGAATAGCAATAATACAACTCAGTTATTCAGTTTGATGCATTTTAACAGGAAAAAAGCACTTAAAGACTTCATTCTGATGAATCCTCTTTTCCTGATTGCAGCCTGTTTTTTATGAATTGAATTGCTCGCCTATTATAATTCTGAGCATTCCTGAAATGGATAGAGACTTGATATACTAAAGGATGGCTTAGTAAGTTTCCACTGCACTGTATAAACAGTAGGATGCTAACAGAATCCTAACAGTAGTATCCTGGATTCTCTTACCACCTCTGATATCTTGAATTTTAGTGGAAAAAGCCAAATGCATACAGTTCTGCTCTTTAAGATCAAGTACATCTTTTTAAAACCACTGTTAAAAGTTCAGGAAGGCTTCCTGATGATGGTGGTGATATATCCTTCCAAGGTGTCACAAAACAACATAGAAGAGCTCTTTTAAAAGGTATGGTCATAGGTTGCTGTGACGAAGGTCACTGTTCATAGGCCACTGTCAAAAACAAATCTAAATGCCACATAAAATAGTTAACCTTATCACTTTCTCAATTTACTGGAAGATGTAGAAAACACAGAAAAATTGTGATTTTGGAATGATGTTAGTCATGAGGAGATGTATCAAGGTTATCGATTTCAATGTAAGAGAAAAAAAAATTAAAGTATGTATTCATCAGTCACGTAGTACTTGGCAATTTCTATAATCTGACTCCTATTTTCCAATGTGGTATGGACAAACATTGATCTCCACGGAGATATATATGAAAGCCATTTAAGAAAAAAATATAATCATTACAAACTATCTGCTCAGTTTCTGTATTGCAAACAAAAAACTTTGTTGAAATAATATCATGTTTGCACAATGCATCATACCCTCAAAAGTCTGATTATTCAAGCTGCGAGGCTGTCCAACTAGTCCTATGCATTATGATCACATATTTTTCATAGGTTCATTTTATTATTCATTACAGAGAAACAAGCATATTCAATATTTTATTTTCTCTTAGAATCATAGAATGGTTTGGGTTGGAAGGGACCCTAAACATCATCTAGTTCCAACCCCCCTGCCATGGGCAGGGACACCTTCCACTACCCCAGGTTGCTCAAAGCCCCATCCAACCTGGCCTTGAACACTTCCAGGGATGGGGCATCCACAGCCTCTCTGGGCAACCTGTTCCAGTGCCTCACCACCCTCACAGTCAAGAACTTCTTCCTTACATCCAATCTAAATCTACCCTCTTTCAGTTTAAAGCCATTACCCCTTGTCCTATCACTACATGTCCTTGTAAAAAGTCCCTCTTGGGCTTTCTTGTAGGCTCCCTTTAGGTACTGGAAGGCTGCTATAAGGTCTCCCTGGAGCTTTCTCTTCTCCAGGCTGAACAACCCCAACTTTCACAGCCTGTTGTCATAGGAGAGGTGCTCCAGCCCTCTCGTCATCTTCATAGCCTTCCTCTGGACTTGTTCCAACAGGTCCATGTCCTTCTTATGTGGAGGGCCCCAGAGCAGAATGCAGTACTCCAGGTAGGGTCTCACCAGAGCAGAGTAGAGGGGCAGAATCACCTCCCTTGACCTGCTGGAGATGTTGCTTTTGATGCAGCCTGGGATATGGTTGGCTTTCTGGGCTGCAAGCGCACATTGCTGGCTCATGCTGAGCTCCTTGTCAACTAATACCCCCAGGCCTTCTCCTCAGGGCTTCTCTCAATCCATTCTCTGCCCAGCCTGTATGTGTGCTTGGGATTGCCCCGACCCATGTGCAGGACCTTGTGCTTGGCCTTGTTGAACTGCATGGGGTTCACACGGACCCAGCTCTCAAGCCTGTCAAGGTCCCTCTGGATGGCATCCTTTTTCTCCAGCATGTCAACTGTACCACACAGCTTGGTGTCGTCGGCAAACTTGCTGAGGGTGCACACAATCCCACTGTCCATGTCGCCGACAAAGATGTTTAAACAGTGCCGGTCCCAATACCAACCCCTGAGGATCGCCACTCGTCACTGGTCTCCACTTGGCCATCAAGCCGTTGACTGCAACTCTTTGAGTGTGACCATCCAGCCAATTCCTTATCCACGAAGTGGTCCATCCATCAAATCCATGTCTCTCCAATTTAGTGACAGGGGTGTCATGCGGGACAGTGTCAAATGCTTTGCACAAGTCCAGGTAGATGATGTCAGTTGCTCTTCCCTTATCCACCAATGCTGTAACCCTGTTGTAAAGGGCTACCAAATTTTTCAGGCATGATCTGCCCTTAGTGAAGCCATGCTGGCAGTCACCAGTCACCTCCTTATTTTCCATGTGCCTTAGAATAGTTTCTAGGAGGCTCTGCTCCATGATCCTGCTGGACACAGGTGTGAGACTCACTAGCCTGTAGTTCCCCAGCTCTTCCTTTTTTCCCTTTTAAAAATGGCAGTTATTCATTATTCAGAGCATAGCCCTATGCTTAGGATACATCCTTCACACCTTCCATTGCATCAAAAAAAGGTGAATTGCCTCATGAGCATTTCTATGGCACTTACCAGTTTATGCAAAGGATGCAAAGAAACTCTAACATGGAGTGTTACATTTGCTCCATTTAGTTCAGTCTTTCTCACATAGCATGCAGTCACTTAGTGGATGAAAAGATTAAGGATGCTGGATACAACAAACAGGAAGAATACCAGTCATCGACACTTCATTATGCAGTAGGACAGATAAAGGAAGGGATGGCTGGGGCTGAAAATAATGCAGGTTTAGTTCTGGAAGGCCATCTTGTGCTGTCTTTGTGAAGTAGTTGCACAGAGGAACGAGATTGCCCAAGCAGCGCAGAGCACCAGCTGGAGACCACATACCCAGATGTAACTCCAAATCTTTACTTCATGTCTTGTTACTCCACTGAGCCTGTCCTGTGCTAAGCATAGGCTTGAGGAGCCTAAAATTTACTGTATGTACTTGCATTGCTAGTAAAATTTTACTGCTGGAGAAGCTTACTTTCCTGCTTTTTTTATGGTGGAAATTTGCTCAGAGAGCTTATATTCTGGCATCTCTGTGCCATGAGATCCAGGCTCAGTTTACGGATCTAAAAGAGCTCAAGATGCTCATCCAGTGGCTGGTAAACTGTCGGGCAAAACTAAAAGGGCTGACTCCAAAAGATTTGCAGAGCAATCAAGCGATAAATAACCTGTGACAATTTATGTGCAACATTTCTTTTTTCCCTTAAAAAATTATCTTAACAGCCTGCTGATAGTATGGGAAAAGAAAAATTACTTGTACCACAGTGACTGAGCTTCCTTTTCTTCAATTCCAGGCTGTGCATGCTACAAGTTCAGCTTGGTGCAGGCCACGCATGTAAAGCTTAGTGCTACTGTAAGGCATTCTGTGCTATATCTGAGTGAGATTAACAGCGTCCTGCTGGCAGTAACTAACCCGTCAATTCAGGTTTGAATGCAATATTTAACATAACATATTTAGGAAAACTGGGAGAGGCACAGGAAACTTTCTAGACCAGAGAAACAGACTTGATGCCATTGCTAGTGCTACCAGGGTCAGTATAAATTTCTTCTATCTGAATTTGTGTGGAAATCAGAAGAAAATCCTAGGAATCAGTTGAAAAGACCGTGGCCACCTAAAGGCATTTAGCAAGGAGCCTCTAAGAAGAGGTTCAGCCATGAGCTGATGTTTTTTGCAAGTATGCTTATTGTGAGCATTCCCTTTCTGAAGCAATAGATAACAAAGAATAGAGGGATGTTATAACACACCTCTCTGGTTAGTCAGATGGCTTCTGTGAGAAGAGGTTTTCCGGACAGAGTTTTGGAAGGTGCAAATCAAACAGAGCTACCACAGGGTCACGATGCTAACTCCAAATCTGAAGGTTTAGCTGTTAAAGAAGGATGAGTGAGTGCCTTTTGGTTCAGTGCTGTGTGCGTATGCATCATCATCTGTACTCGGAAACCATAGAGAGAAGTGAGAATGCCATGCAGGCCAGTTTGCTGGGCCTGAGTTTGAGGGTAGACATGTGGAAGTCCAAAGCATTTGATCACTTGTGTCTGTAGACAGTTCAAGGGCACTCCCTAGAATAAATTTGATGCACATTTCTGTCTACTCCCCAGTTTAAACTATGCCTGTCCCTGCTGGGACTCTTCAAACTCTGTAACTTCTCACGGAGAAAGGCAATTATTCAAGGAGATGAAGCATGGCAAAAGTGGTGGTGAGGGAGGAATGTTTCAGCTTTTCTTTGCTACTTTTATCACTTTTCTTGTTCTATGGAGATGGGCAATGGCAGGATTGTCTCATATGAAGGTTTTCTATTACTGGCTGCCTGGGTTACGTTTGCAGAAGGCAGAAAGGAAGCATGCTAAAAGGAGAGAAGATGTCTTGAAAGGGTATGCTTCCCTGCCTCCTGATTCCGGTGCAACTTAGGAAGCAAATATGGAAATTATCTTTCATGTGTGGCAAAAGGCACTCAGGAGCAGAAAAGGGCTTGCCCTGAGTGAAAATGTGCTTCCTTGTGATCAGAGGATGACAAACTACAAAGAGAGTACAGAATATATATATTTTTTTTTTGAGAGGTTATATTTTTAAAGCATACTTTATTGGACATAAGATCCAGGACAAATGGCTCTGGATTTGTACCATGAACAGAATCAGCCTGCAAAGGTGGTGGTGATATGAAACTGGCATTGTAAGATATGGTCTCATAAGTAATTCAGCTCTATTTAAAAGATAAATCTTATTTTCATGCAAACAAACCCACAGACAAACCTATTGTGTTCTAAGGCTAAAATGATGCAAGGGAAAGATATATGTCAGGTTGATAACTTGGTGCTCTGTTAAAAGGCTATAAAATATTCAGCTAAATGCAGTTGAAAAGTGGCTTGAAAAATGTCACCCCAGACACAATTCTTTCATTGCTCTAGGAACTTTAATGTAGTTTGTTTATTGTGGGCGAAGAACACAAAGAAGGTACAATGACAGCATCAAATTCATCTGGAAATATTTGTGTCAGCATAAAGGACCCCTTGCCCTCCCCCCAACAACGTGTCTGCCTCCTCAACTTGGCCTCTGAAAAGATGGCAGAACTGTATTTAGTGCATTGCACCTTGTGGAATTAAACAAGTCTAAAGAAAACTGCTCCAGCATCTGTCTTCTTTCAAGCAGATTGTCAACAAGAGGAGGGGGGAAGGGAAGAAGGGGAAACTTTGCAAGGATGTTTTAAACCCTCCAGATAAACTGTCGCTTTGAGCCTTGACAGCTCAAGAACTTGACACATGCATCTGCTCCCTGGAGGTTGTCCCCTGCACGCTTGGCAAGCTGATCACGGCTGCTGAGCTGTGATGCCACAGCGCTTGCCTGACCTGACATAATGGGCAGCTATTTACTGCAAACAAGGTAGATGGAAGAACATAGACTTAAATGATGCTCTGGTGTAAGAAGGAATCCGCTAGGGCCCCCAGTCAATCTTCAGTTGGTTTTTTTTTTTTTCTTCCTTTCTTCCCCTTCTTTTTCTGGGATCGTTTATTCTTTCCCCAAGGAGCAGGTGACTGTGGCACAGCACTAAGCCTCCCCTCCCCAGATCAATAAAGTGGGTTAAAGGAACAATTGCAGGACAATAAACAGAAAGAGAAAATGAACTTTGGATAACCACACCAACAGTTTGCTCTGCTCGTTTTTCATCTATTACTGTCAGCTTCATTGCAATGTGCAAGCACAATCACACTTGATCGGTGAAAAGCAGGTGTCAAAAGCTAGAGTGAACCCTACAAATATTGTGTTTATTACATGAATCCAACTGCTTCTGGTGTAAAGTATTTCATTCACCTATGAATGTGTTAAGGAAGATGTGCCCTACATTTCTTCTTCCCACTGTGGCAAGCAAGGCAGCGAGTTCAAGAAAACCCCAGCTTTTTCTTTTAGCATGCCAGCTGCATAGTACAGGCAGCATTCTCCACTGATGTAAAACACTAACAGCATTGATCCAATATGCTGGTTTAAATCAGCTGAAAAAGTCATCCTGCTTGGCAAATGCAAGCATATGCATGAACATGGTGATTAAACAAAGTTTAGACCTATATGACACTGGTGTAGCTTCAGCTAAAACAGAAGGGTAAGACAACCCACGGAAAGGCTCAACTTCATTGTATGTTTCCCGACCCTTCTCTGTTTTTATGATGTTACTAAGTTTCATTGTTCTGCCTAAATTACTTTGGTTTATAGAATAAGTTTGGTAAAAAAGTCTCAAGAGATTTGTACAAAAGCTGTTCTTTCATTTATTTACTAAAGAAGGTTGTGATTTTACAGTCAATTTTGGCAACTGCTTGAATTCATATAAGGCCCATTAACTTTAACATATTTACATGTACATCCAAGCACCTGCCTTGGCCATGAGTGAAAAAGCTGAAGTGAAGTGCTCTGATGGGCTGCAGTCTTTAAATTCTACAAAATACAAAATTTTATACTGCAGGTATGCTGATTTCAGAATATTTAGCGCAAGACATTATGAAAAGTAATGCACTTCCATTATAATGTCCACATGCACATGTTTTATATATGCTACTCCTTAAAATATTTATTACTTCTTTGATTCAGTCTCCAGGCCTAGATCCTTTGAAGCCTTTTTAAAATCTTCAGCTAATGTGTATAACTCAGGTGCTAATTATGAAGTAGGAAAGGGCACTGCTTACTCATAAAGTCTGTTAGAAAAGCCTAATTACACAGGCATCTCAATAGTGGGTATATTTAAAAGCTAGCTCCCATACCATTTACTGCAAGAGACTTGAGTCTAGGGCTATATTCAGCTGTGCCATGGATGGGAAGCTGAAGAAGTGATGCAGTGGTGGTTTCATGCCATAACCTGGAGATATGCTACAAGGCATTAGTGATTCGATAGGCAGCTAAGGTACAGCTGCTCTAGCCTTCTCTGTCTTGACATAAAACCTCTGCTTGTTTTACATTCACAATTTCAGTGGCATTAGTCAGGATGCCTGTGTATGTTAAGACAAAATTTACCTATTTACTGCATGTGCAGAGACTAGCTATTCCACACACAGAGATGCACCTAATCTATGTGCACATGCCACACACAATACAACCTCATCAAATTCATCTAAAAGAGAGCTACAGCTTTTCCATTCCTGCAAATCTGACTAGAGGATAAATGGACAAATCTGACTTTGCACAAACACCAAACACACACTTGCATTTACACACAGATAATGCAACACTGAAATACAATTGTAGATAGATTTGTAGTTGTTTAACATGTACCATCATTGATCTGCATGTTGGTACGACATACGTATTATATGCATCTGAAGGATACTGTCAAGGAGTATGCAAATGGTGGTCTGGAAATAAAAAATGTTGTTTGATCAGAAGCTATAGCATATATGACTAAGCATGAAGGGACTGACAGCAGTATGAGACTGTACTCCTCAGTACTACAGTGAACAATCACATGTGCATTTTTTATACTGGGATACAACCATTGCTGCCTCTATTTTTGTCACAGTTATTGTGATACAGTTGAAGCATACTGAAAGCCCCTTGAATAAGTGTCATGTTTTTTCTGTCTTATGTGAAGCAATCAGTATGCTTCAAGAAGAATAATAAATAACAATGCATGGATTTTTTTCAATGGATGGTGAATTGAATAATGAGCTGTACCATGCATTACTTAGCTTTCCTGAAGGCATCACTGTTCCCACAAATGACAGCTTATGGAATACTTTGGGAAACATTTTGCTTTGAATGAATTCAGTCTTCTTTGTAATTTTTAGCATACAGATTGCCACTTGTTGTTTATCTTAAGGACTTAACTAATTACCATGTAGACAAGCAAAGAATAACTGAAGAAATTGTTGTAATGAAGTTAAGTTAGGATGTTCACCACTTCAATAAGAAATACCACTATTTGCCTTTTTTGTTTTCTTGGGTTTTGATTGAAAGTAGAATCCATTCCACTATGAAGAGAGCAGATTTGAGAGCCACAGTTCCCAAGCTGTACTGGATTTTATCTTCCTAGCACAGAGGAGTATTTCCAACTTCATAATGAAACACAGAAAGGATGTTGACTACAGACTCAGCCATTGTTGCCAATGTTTCCCACACTGCCATAATTACATTGGGAGAATTAACCAGAAAATTAAAAACAACTGCAGGGGGAAGTGTCTGTACATTTTTTTCACACTGTTTGTACTAACACTGTGGAGTTATTTCAGTTTCAGGAATGTCTGAAAATAACTACCTCTCTGTTCATACAAGGGCTGTATGGAACAAAAATCTCCCACTGAAATGAAACAAAACATCAACTGACAGATTTTTTCAGTGAGGCCAGGCCATGCTCCTACTTTGTATAATGACACAACACATGACAGAAACATAAATCGATACATATATGATCAAACTTCTGAAGGATTAATTAGTAAGGTCAACTCCAGGGTGACACCAATACTTTCAGAATTATCTGAAAGGGATCTAAAGGGGAAAAAAGAACTACAAGAAGAATTGTTCTAAACACCATTTCACCTGTGTATGTCCAAATCATCCTTTCTCTATAGGTCCTTGTCTTTGGCACACCTGTACTGCTGGACCTCCAGGGGACTTCACAGCACGCCTTACCAGTTTCATGGCACCTTGCAAGAAATCCACAATTCCAGACATGTGTTGCTTTCCGTGGCAGCAGAAAATGGCTGGTTCTGTTTACACATTTTAGAAGCTATCTGCTAAATTACAAGGACAGTAATACACTAATTCCCTGGTAGGATCAGCCACTTGAAGTAACAGTACATTTCAAAGGACAAGGCTTTACACTGGTTCCAGAAGAACTGAGTTCCAGATTTGGTTCAGCAGTTTGCTGTGTAGGTTGCCCCAGGGAAATAATTTCTTTGTGTCATACTCCATCTGAACATGGAGGATAAGTTGTACATTCTTAAACATTACAGGGGCATGACTGAAAGTTTACTGAAATTAATGGAATTCAAATGCTTTAGATGAACTTGACATCAAAATTGAAGGTCTCATCAGGCAGATTCTGTTATCAGGTGAATATTTTAACTTTTGTGTCTTCCTTCAAGATACTGAGTTTTGGCTTCCTCATAATTTTACAAGTTCCTACATGCACAGGAAAATCTCATCTTCACAAATGTGAGACATCTCTTCCCATGAACCTCCAAGCTCAAGCCTATATCCCTGTATTTTATTGCATGCAGAGATCCTTCAGTGTCATCAACAGCCACTGGGAATCTTCTGTCTCCTCTGATCCCTGAAATGCCCACTCTCCTGCGGCCTGTGCAGCTCAAAGGAGTGTCTGATATCCTTTGGCTAGAGTGTGGAGGATGTGCTGACGAGCTTAAATGTTTCAGGTGTCCCCGGGTCCTATTTTATAGCCTTACCACATCCTCGGGCAAGGAACATCATGTGGTCTTGCAGTTCCCTTAAGCCACTAATCAAAGCAGGCTAAGTACAGTAACTGTCCATAAAATCTAAAAAACAGGTGGAACACTTACACATACAAAAGACAAAGCTGAAGAATCAACAAAAACAGCAATTCATCTGCTTATGCTAACATTATGTCAAAAGAGCGTCCCCTTCTCTCATTCAGATGACTTGCTGTTCCACCTCTCCCCCCTTCCTTACTTGCTGAAGTGTGGTGTCTTTAACCCTCTTACTTGACCTCAGTCCTCCTAATAAAAACAAAGTTTTTCCTTTCCATAAGTATGGAAATGTAGCAATTTTTATACCAGGAGTCTGCACTGGTTGGTAGACACCTCTGTCCTTCTACACGGTGTGAAACTCATGGCTTTCCCTTCGATACCTACTTGGCATTCTTCAAGCAGGAATGTATCTCTGACTGGCTCTTCATTTCCCATCAGCATGTACCCTAAATGTACACAATACAAACATCTATACAGTCTAATTGTATGTAGCTTATTACTTGCTTTTGACTGAGACTAGAAAAGGTGACAGTCAAATACTTTGAAGTGACCACAGGTTTGTGTTGATGGATTGCCACTTTCCAAATGGGCAAACTGTATCAATATGTACCAAAGAAATAACAAGAAAGAATTTATTACTATTTGACTGAACTATTAAGATAATTCTACACTGACATGGTTTACTTTGCTTTAGTATCTGCTTTTGATTATCTACCACTTAATTTGCAAATGTTTTCACCTTTTTACTAGAGATATCTGCCCTTGCAGAAGACCCGAGTGTTTCACGTGTTGCATGCTATGCACTATGAGCAGGCACACCAAGGCATCCAAAGGGGAAAGTCAGTGAAGCTTGAAATCAGAAGGAAACAATGGGTTCTTTTTGTTGCACTTTTCCTGGGGATTTGTGGAAATACAGGTAAAATAATTTTGCAGTCTGCAAATACAAAAAGAGACAGTATCCAGACAAGAACCAATGGGACAACCTCCATCTGGTGTCCTACAGACTGGGGGTCATGATGCTTCCCCAAGTCCAGGTACAAAACACTGTTCCACATCAGAGAGAGGAGGACAGCGAACCCCTAACCAGGCATTATTTCTTGTGAGCCAACGTACCACTGAAGCATGTTGTGTGAGAAGAACCGGGTTAGAAATCTACAGAAAGAAGGTTGTACCTGGTTACAGTTCTGGCTAAAAGAGGTGCCCCCTTTCCCTGACTCACAGAGAAGAGCAGACCTGAGTCTCTCCCCTCCACATATTTCTTTTTGGTTAACTTGGACCTGTCCTAGCCAGTTTGCCTTTTTGTGGGTACCCTATTCTTATGTGGCATTCTGCATCTTGGGGGAAAAACAGTGCTTTACTTTGTACTGAGGATTTCCAGAGGGAGCAAGGTATTACATCCTTTTGTGGCTCACCCTAAATAGCCACCATCATACACAATGTCAGTGGTAGTGGAGGAAGTGAATTCAGATCACTTAAACTGTGGGCATAACTCTTTTATTTCAAGTTACTAAACCAAATTCTTATGGGATAGAGCCACCTATGGGAATATTTATTTATGAAAAAAAAAAAAGTGCCTTGGTTTTCCTGAATTTGCCTGAGTTTTCTCCATGAAACATTGTATCTGGATGAGGTATTTGGGGACAACTTTCCCTGGGCAATGCCCCCTCTTACCTGTAGGTCTTAAGCTGGTAATAAGATCCAGAAGAAGACGGTAAGACATTTAAAGCTAAGTTTCTAATTACGAGATTAACACATGAAATGTGTTAATCATCGCAGCCTAGTAACCACAACTGCAGGCAATGAGTAAATGGAAGAGTATGACTGGTTCAATATTCATTCAATATGTCTGTTCATAGATGATACCTATGCTCCCCCTAACGTTGATTCACAGGTGTACTTACAGTTTTTGTGTCGAGGCCTCAGACTTTCTCCTTTAGAAGCCTGGACTCTTACAAACTCCCTTTTTAGCCACCTCCTTTGAATGAAATCCAGAAGCAAGGAACTGACATTGGTGTCTTTTCAGAAAAACTATTATGATTATGCAATTTACACACTGAGCCAACTCCAGAGATGACACTCTTTAGGAAACTGACTGATTGATGTCTGTGTTAGCCCAGATCAAGCATCTGTATTCAAAGGCAAAGCTATGCTTGTGTTACCACAATCCCGCTGTCTCTGCATTTGGCTACGTGCACATGAGGGCATCTCCTTTGTGCTGGGACTAGTGTCCTCCATGGAAATCTGTGAGGCAGAGTAAACGGTGTGTGTGTGATTTTGTTAGCATCCTCACAAAAAGGCACAAGGTAGTTACTACATTGTACCTTGAATCCAGGGATCACCCACAATTGCAGTCTGCAGAGCTGGAAGCCAGCCACCTAACTGGTAACTGTGGGAACCAAAATCTACTGAACTCCTCTATCACCTCATTCAGGCAATTAAGTTTCCGACCTGAATTTGGAGATACTTTAAATCTAGGGAAGATCCAGATTAGCTTTAATTAAATATGCCCTTTGAGCTGATGCAAGGAGCCGATATATCTGGAGGGCTCCAACACAAGGGGAAAAAATGGAACAGAAAAGTCAAGGTGGGCCATGGGTGTCCTAAGTAAAAGTCCGTCCCAAGGCAACATCCCTTGCTCATTCTGTAGTAATGTCCAGCCGTGACTGCTGAGTCCCATAAACTCAGTCTGCAGGTGCTTAAACCTTCATCTTACATTCTTACTGGCTGCATTCCTACTGCTTACACAAAAGGAGACTTTATGTTAATGCCCAGATACTTAAAAAAAAAAAAAAAAAAGTGTAGTGATCAGTATCCATCATCTTTCCAACTGCCTTGTCACTACATCAATTAATACAATTGAGCAAAAAATGTCACAAGCCCAGTGGAAAAACCTTTACACAGCCTTTCAGGGGGAAGTTTACTTCCAGCTTTTTTCCCTTGCATTAGCTCCTGTCATCCACAAAACAACAGAACCCAGTGGTGTCAATTATATTTGATTGACTGAGTAAAGCACACACAGAAATAAGCGAAAACAATGGACACAAAAATCTATATATGACTCCCCTTGTCAGTGAGAATGCCCATCTTCTCCATTTTCATGCTGCACGGTGTCCTGCTGCTACAGGCTTAAATGTTTCCTTCAGCCCCCAAACTATCACCAATTAAGTTAGCAGGGTCTTCAAAGGTGTCAAATGACTCCCTGGGCAATTGGCTGTAACTGCTGTTCAATAAATGAGGTCTAATTTATCAGTTTAACTTCACTTTTAAAAACCTAATGTCTCCCGGTACCATGTGCCATTTGCCCAGAGTGTGAAGAGATGCCTGCCACGTTGCATTTTGAAAGTTGTATGAGCTCTTGTTAGCAATCACGTTTTGTCTGTCATACCTTTTCCCCCCTTTTGAAAGATGTATTTGAATAAAATATACTTGAGCGGTATGGACTTGCATACTATGGTACCTCAATAAACTATTCCTAGAAAAACAAATAAAAAGAATTAAACCCAGTGCTGGTTTTGTTATGGGAGGGTTTGATTACACCTTAAAACACAGCCTCTTGTTACTTTTACTGTGATCCTTTTACTTTGACCCTGCACGGGAACAGTGGAAACTAACTTACTGGGGCTTTTTTAAGTGTTGGAGATGCAGGAAATCTGTGGCCATCACAGGAGATGCTCTGGCAGAGGATACACTCTTCAAGGAACAAGGTGCAGGGTAGGGTTATAGTTCATCATCAGCGCTCTAAAAGTATCAGGCAGGCACAGACCCAAAAGGTCCGAAGGGTAGGATGTAAATTTAGGAGATAATTATTAAAATATATAGGGACCAAAACTGTGCCTCAAGAAAAAAAGCATGCAAAGTGTTTATGACTAAAGACTAATTGTTCTGCCATATAATATTCTTAACCTAATTTGTGGCTGTCCTGGGAAGCAAGCAGATGCAATGGAGAGATGTGGAAAAGCACGGGTGGAAAAGACAACATAGAATTAGTGGACATATACTCTTGTTACAGAAAAGTAGTACTTTTTTAGCATTAAAAGGTACAATATGTTTTTGATACAGACAAAGCTTGGCTGGGAAAAAAATATTGTTTTCACATATATCAAGATTAATATACATCAGTAGTAATGGAGATTCTGGTAACGCAGGGCAGGTTTAATTGCATATTTAAGTAATACAGAAGTGTTACTTTTATGTTTTAATTATTTTTAATATGGATGCCAAGCTGCTCAGTGAGGCAAAGACATTCTCATGTGAGCTGCTGCTTCAATGCAAAATTTTTTTTTAATGTATCCTACCCAATACAGGATTTGAAATCTACAGAAAAGACCTTTCTTGCACATGAAACAAAACCCTACATACACTACACTGTGTAGTGGTCACACCTTAGGATGAAGATTAATATATTTTCTGTGCAACCTTCTTAACTTGCCTTCCTCTGTTTTGATCCAAAGGTATCTACAACACACCTACTCCTAACCTGGAACCACTCCGTCATATAACTTTAGAACCTTAATTTAATGTTGAAGTTTGTTATACCATTGATATTAGCATGGCACATTGGAAACATTTTAGACTTCAAGCTTACAAACAGGGCAAGAAGAAACGGTCTGGCAAAAGCCTAGGACAATGCATTACCACATTCAGAAAGAAGACACCATTGAAAAAAAGGTCTGAAAGACTTGCCCTTGAAAAAAGAATGTCAAGAAGGAGAGACGGTGGGTGAAAGTGGAATGGTAATATGCAAGTTACAGAATTAATAACAATTACAGATCCACATATAAAGAGCCATCTTTTGCAACATCAGAGTGAGTAAAAAAGTATAGGAACTCTCTTCACCTTAAAGACATATCAAAGGGACATGAGTAGAGGGGAATGACTTTGTAATCTACTCATCTTCCCTGAACATCTTTCTCAACACCTGCAGACTTCATTTATCTTTAGCAGACACTAAAACTTTACATGCCACATACATCCCCACGAAGTCTCAGCAAGTCTTTGTGCAATGTTTCTGTACAATATTTCTCGCCTACTATATCACCATTGTTTTTTCTTCTTGTACATGATTGAGGACTATATTGTGATCTATGATCACTGCTGTTTCTCTCCCTCTCTCATTTTCAAGTACAAAGCCTCTCACTTGTAGCAGAGAGTTTTACCAGTACCTACATTATTAATCCAACAGTTTTATGATTAATTCTTTTTTGTTTCTGTTGCTGTAACCCTTGTTATTTTTTGGTTGCTCCTGTAGGACCCTCAGATCCCCTTCTGCTGACAGTTCCTCTCAGCTCTGCACCTTGGACAACTGTCGTAACTTTTTCTGCAAAGATTGCTAAGTAATATCACTCCTCACAGCAACCTCAGAAACTCCTCCTGTAACCTTAGAGCAGGTGTTTAATCTCCTGTTCAAAAGAACCTGCTGCCACCTCATTTTTAGCCAATTACCACCGACTTCACAGTTCTTATGTTAATCTCTACCTTAACTGATGATTTTCCATGTTAGAGGGTACCAGATGCTTACTGAAGTCCAGGTAGCTTTGTTTCACCTTCTCCACAAAATCAATTACAGAAGAATGGTATCGAACTTTGGGAGAGTAAGTTGGCTGGATCACTTGTTTTCTCTTAGCTATAAACTGGTAATTATGAACCTGTAAAATTGATTGTGATATCACAGTTTTCTTACAAACCCTTCCTGCCTGACTTGCGAACTTGTATGCCAGAGCTCTCACAATTGACAGACAGAGATTATTTGCTCCCTCTATTTTAAAATCATATTGAACTCAAAGAGTTAAATGTAAATTTGAGCTTTACTTCTATCTTGGATATGATTCCCTCAGTCAGTGTGCCTTTGTATTGTGCCAATATTTCCATCCTAAAATTTGTTCTTATTAATAAGGAGGAATAATAAGAAAAAACAAGATCCTCTTTAGTTTCACTGCACAGTAGTTTCTTGGGAATAGTGGAATGCAACTGCCATAAGAGGTTATCTCTGCAGAAGGAAATACAACCCCCAGGTATCTAAAACAGGCAAATGTAGTGCTTTCAATATGAAGGCAGTGATAGAACAAATTCTAGATTTAGTTACAGGCAAGCATGGCAATATTAAGACTATGTGGTGATTCTAGTTTTAAAAATGAGAGTCACACCCAGGGATAACAAATCTGTGATTACTCTGCCCATTTCTGGGATTAACAGGATAGGTTTAAAAGTTCTGGCATCATAGGTATTGCCTCTATAAGGGTGTGATCATCCAACAGCTTTGTGGAACTGTAAAGAATCTGTGCTGTTGCTCCAGTTAATGGTTCAAGGGAAGAAACCCTAAAACTTAGATGTTTTAAAAAGAATGCAAAAATAAACCCAACTAAAGGAAAAAAACCCCAAACCTAGATTTATCTCAAATTTACTTGTACTCAGCCTGAACCAGACACAGCTTCCTATTATGCAGAGAGCAGATGAGATGGTGCTGTTTTCATTAAATGTGGGTAATAGAGCTTATACACCTGCTGCCCCTGTAAAACTACAACAAAATGCAGCCATACAATATCCATTCTGAAAACAAGTGTGGGAAGGCAAACCCCAGAAAACCTAAAAATAATAAAGCCAAATAGCCAGTTATTTGTACAACATAAACAGATAGCTACAGGAACAGGATTATCTGGTTATAACATCAATTTGGGATTAAAAAAAAAAAAAAAGATGTATCTATGTACAGTGAAGTACTTTTTCATCCCTTACCTCTCCAAATCCTAGATGGGTAACTGACTAGCTTCCTATTGCTTCCTGACAAACTTTTTTTCCCCAGCAAACCGTTGGCAGGCAGGTGTAGCTCTTCCTTAATCTCAGGGAGAGAAGTGATGCTAGCATGGAGCAGCAAATGGTGCAAAGTCTTTATCTGAAAAACATGACTCATGGAAGTTTTGTTTGGAACCTGTTTTGCTTTGCTGAGCCTGTGATTAAACCTATAATGGTGCCCAAGTGAGGTTACCTCTGCTCAGAGCTGAAGCAGGGCAAGGAAACCTCTGCATGATGGGAGTAGAGGCACAGTGCCAGCAGCGACAAGGTAAGCAGCAGACATCTTGTTGAGGGATTAAAACAACTGATAGACTCCAGGCAGTAGCAAAAGCCACCATAGCAGTGACCTTCTGCAAGAAGCTTGAGAGGGCTTACTGGTATTGCCAGTGACACAGCTAGAGTGGGACTGGTTTACTTGAATAACATAGGCCCTATCTAATGCACCTTTCAAAAACCAATTATAATATTAAAGCGTTTTATGGTATTAAGATATTTTTGTTCCTGATTAATCAGCGTCAAATGGTGTGTTGCATTAGCAAAGCTGTGCAAGAGTGTTTGCAGCTTGGATGATGCTTGCAAGAGTTCCTGTGTTCCTAACATGTGAAAAGTGTGATTTTTTTAAAGTAAAATCAGAATAAATAATCATAGGGTTTTATACACCTGTCACACTCAGCTTAAAGCTATTAGCACACATGAGGACTTATCCAAATTACATGACCTTTCTGACCTGCTTCCACAACATATCTTCTCACTTATGTCCTACCCTGCTCTTCCTCTAGCATGCTACTAAGCTGCTGTTTGACTGCTTTCAGAGGTAAGAGAGCACTTTTTTTCCAGTTAGCCCCATAGTCTGTTACCAGCTGCGCTTCTAGCAACCCTGGCTGTACGTTCTGCACCCACCATTGTTATGTGTCTATTGGCATGACACCTGTCCTGCTGGTAGTATCAAGAAAGCTATTGGAAATTACTTTTTTTTAAATAAACACCTGCACACCTGTCATGTGTTCAAAGCTGGGATGACTGTTTTCTCAACATTTCTTTCCCGCTTAGGCAGAAGACTTGGCACTATTTGCCTCTTCTCCCTCCACTGAGTAAGTTTACAACTAAGCAGGAATTTTTCTGGCTTTCACTCACCCTGGCCTACCTGTATAGAGAGCACTGAAATATTTGCTCCTTCCAATCGCATCTTTTGCTTTAGGGCCAAGCCAGCAGTGGAGCTAATCTTGGTTCATTACATCACTAATGCTTACGTTGACTTTAGAACCATTTCAAAGAAGTTTAGAAGTCTTTGGCATGTTTGGGCTTCAGTGGTTTCTTGTTCCCACAGGTTGCCATTATTAAGGAAATTACTGTTCCAGCCCTAATAGACAGTCCCAGCTATCATCGGGGTAGGGGAGGGGAAAGGTAAGAAACTCACCTAACCTTTTGTAGCATGCTTTTTAGAGAAAAAGTATAGGAAACCAACCTGAAAAAAAAGTAAGAGCCCCTGCGGTTCTATTGTATTCTGTGGGAATTGGACAGTTTAGAGCCACAGGTTTTTGTTTGTGTTCAAAGCTGCTCACACAAAAAAGCTCTGGCAAAAGCTCTGGTCTAGAAATACAAATTTGAGAAAGAGTGCGATTTCAGTTACTCATACTTGCCAGTGAAACAGTGAAAAAAAAGTAGAAAGTGGAAGGAAAGGAAAATACAGGTAGCAGAGTTTATTCCAGTGCTTGAGCCCAACTCTGTAGGCTGCTTCTGTGGCTTGCAGGGCCTACAAGGGATCACTATGGGCTGGAGGATGAACTGCCACCCACAGTGGATGTGCCAGTGAAATCAATGGAACACCAAGTCCTGTTAGTTTTCTCAGTGAGATATGCATGTCTGTGGTGTGTACATTAGGTTAAGCAGCAGTGAAGTAATGAGATGACACGTTTTCCTGCCATATTTTCCTTGTGCTGAGTTTAGTGTCAGTTAAGTAGAGTACAGACACAGGAGACTGATAACTGAAACATCTATCAAGCCAAGCTCGGCTTCTGAAAACCCTGAAGTTTTCTGCTTAAAAATACTTTCTGATGGATCCTGGTTTATTGTGTTTTCCTATGGCTTACGGAATCAGGCTCTGTAAGTATGTATAATGTTTACCTGTGTATTCCCTTATAACAGCATTTGAACCCTTGATTACATAGAGATATGGGAGATGCAGGGAGATTGGTCTGAAAGAGAGTTAACTCCTTAAGGTTTCATGAAAACAGGTGCCAAGGCAGGGCACAGAGACCTATAAATAATCTGACTGGGAAAATTACTGTGCCAGACACTCTCCATCTTGGACTATTAAGTAAATCAAGCAGAAGACACAAATCCATAGGAAATCAGACTCCCGAATTTCCAGTCATCCTCAAATTGCCTATTTTTAAGTAAGGGTTTTGTACAAAAGTGCCACCCCCCTAGCCCAGGTTTAGAAATACACTCAGAATATTCACAATATGCTTAACCAGATTTAGCTGCAGGCTGCCCTCCCAGACCTGGAGGCACATCCCTTCTCCCTTTCATTGGATCTAGCTATCAGAACTAACCTTCATTTGTTTTGGTTTTGGTAGGGTTGGCTGGCAGTGAAATTAGGCAATGAGCAGCCTGTGCTGTAAGGGGTCTGTGGGATTGCGGGCACAAGGGAGCCAAAATCTCTGGTGGGGTTCCTTTGGGGGAACTATTTGGGCAGTGATCCTGCTGCTATCGGCATATACAAGGAACTCCACTGAACCAAATGAGACCATTCACAAATAGGCAAGTCAGCAGGACGTAGATGTCTAAGTGGCATTTGAAAATCTGTCCCTTAAAGTCACTGTTAAGGAATATTTCACTTGACAAGAGCAACATAATATAATCCTTGCTTTACTATGGCGTCTGAATAAAATTGCAGGCAGCCAGTGTTGTTAGTACATTTCCTAATGAAGATATACAGAGCTCTATTTTTGGAGAGTATATAACAGGCCTCGTGACAGCCCATGGAGATTTATACTGCGGGATGTCCTCAGATATCTACTGGTTTCCCTCCCACAAAGGTATTCCACAGTCCTACAGACTTCGTTCTGATGCATCTCAGGAGAGAAGACTGCTTATTAACTGGTCTAGTGTGAAGTATTAACTGATGGCCTTGCATTACATTTTGTCATGCATTAAGCTTTATACAGTCACTTAAAAAACCAAATCCATGTCCATTTATTCTGAATTCTTAATAGATATTTTAGCAATAATAACAGGAACATTTCTTGGCTTCACACCAAAAAAATCAGATTTTAAAGAACCTGAAATACTAATCAATGATTTTTTAGGCTGGCTTGTTTTTTTACTATATGTTAAAAAAGTTCTGCAAATGCTTGAATCCCCCAAAGTCTGTTGAAAAAAAATGAAATCTTCTTCTCCCAGACCACAGTGTGGTGAAATAAATTAGTATAATGATTTATGTTTACGGTTTTAGTCAATTCTGATAGAGATTATAGAGACAAAATGACAAACTGCCTTAGAGGTAAACTTAAATCATGTCAGCCAATCTTTAGTTTTTCCTTACTCTAATTGCTCCTCTTGTTCATTTATCTTCCTAGGCAATCTTTAGAAGAAATACTAGTTCAATCAGTGCATGTGCAAACCACCAGAGATAAAAAGTTTAGCCTAATTTGTCTCACTAAATTGTAATGCCTCTAGTAAACAAATCTTAGTTTGAAAGAAAACGAAGAAAATCTAAATAAACACCCTCCACAAAATGTTTCTCTCCTCTTTGCTACATGTAGTATTGTTGATTTTTTATAAACTTTGCCTTTTGATGCAAGCAAAACAAGGATATGCAAAATATGCTTTTGCAGCTACTTGGGATAGTTGCTTTCAACTATTCATGATAGCTTTTAAGACCAAGTAATTTGGTATTATCACAGAAAAGTAATGCAAATAATTACATGGCAGAATAAAATATGTATTACAACAGTTATGCAGTATGTAATCAAAAGAGATTAATTTTAATTTCTCTTTCTATGATTTTGAAGCCAACACAGTTTTGCTGCTCACAGCACACAGAATTTCTTAACTTGGTATAGCTTTATTGCTGTTAATCTTATCTTCCTCTCACTCAAGAGAACAGTTTTGCCACTCACTTTGAGAGAAGTAGGTTCGATCCATTAAGCTCTGCTTCCACAAATACATATCCTTTTTCAGCGGAAGTGCTCAGCATGAAAAAACATGCAAGTGTGTGAATCTTTGCAGCGTAGAGGCATAAGACGAGGAACGATCACTAGATTGAAAGCATCCCTGGTATAAATTAATTCAGACCATTCATTTGATTTCTGGAAAGTTAATGCAGACTGTATTTTCTGAAAAGATCCACAGCTCTAATTCTCCAACAGCATGCAGTGGCTCATTTTTAGAGGACTATTTCAATGGCTACACTTTTGTTGTCTTTCTAAAGTGAGTCCTATCAATGGGAGAAATCTCATTAAAGGGAATTTTGCCCTTATAAGGCTTTCAGGATCCAGACTTTCTGGGCATCTCAGATTAGAATCTGATCTCAATAGCTAGGTTTTCAAAATACATGTGTGTGTCATTACTCATATAACTAATACCAGCAACTTGAATCAGACCATATATGTGAGAAAATGAGCATGTATTTTCAAAAGCTTGCCGGACTGGGCTCTACTCCTTCTTTTTTTGCAAATTATCAGGATCCCATCAGTTTTTATGTCTAACAATTTTTATTGTACATCACTATGTAAAGCTTAGTCCTGCGGCTCATGCTCTACAGGGAGGAGAGACATTTTTAAACAAAAAATTATAGCAGTATCTATAATAAGGTCATTGGCTGAGATATCTTGTTATTAGACAGCATGCTTGCCAAATACATATGCACTGGGTGGAAAATATGCTTTCTTTCTAATTAAGAAATTTGAGAGTAAAGATAAAAGTAGAGCATCCCCATTTCTGGACAACAGAGACATAACTCATGTCAGATGCTGCAATTCTTATCACTTTCTCATTATGCACATTTATCATGGTCATTCATCTACTTATCAGGTCTGCATGATGGTACAAACATCAAAAAAGCACAAACAGCCATAAGGCCTCTAAAGGAGCATGACTTTGGGCCTGACCTTTGAAAATATATCAAAAATGCCTCATGTTCTGTCTCATAGACAGCAAAAGATTAAAACTTTAAAGATTAAAGACAAGCCTGCAGTATATATATAAAAAATCTCTATTATCAACATATTTTTAATGGTCTATGTCTCTTTTTGGCTGTCCTACATTTCTCATTGCTCTGCTTGTGGAGCCAGCCTTTCAAATGTTTTAAACTGCCACAGTTCTCTAATAAAGCTAGTCACAGCTGTGCCAGTTTACACAAACTGAAAAAGAGTTGGTCTGGTCTGCATCCTGTTGTTCCAGGGCTTTAAAAGGACCTGACTACTCTCTTACGTATTGTCTCTGCACCTCTGGGAACAGCAGAACTACACCAGTGAGAAATCAGAAGCAGGTCCTCTTCACATCACCTCAACATGAGTGGAAGCACAACAGGCCTTTTTTTTTGTGTCTTGCGGAGTATTTACACAGAGGCTCGTAGCCTGACTACATGGATGACCTGATAAAAATAAAGGTTTCTCTCTGTTAACTTTGTCAAGTGATCAGCAGGTTCAATAAATCAGAACAATATCCTCTAAGAAAACCTAACTCCACTCCCAGAGCATATTGACAGGCAGCTTTTTATAGCTCTTCTTTGTAAGGATGGCTGTCAGAAGAGAGGTACACAGAGTATAATTAGAAAATACCACTCTGAGACCTGTTGGTTGCTGCTACTGCAACTTGGTGGAAAGCAGAGCAAGCGGTTGAGCTCCAGCAAGCTGGTGTCCTTGCATCCATCTCATATATCCTTTGACCAGACCTCAGGGGAAATTAAAGGTGAGCGAGGGCAGCCTGCCTCCTTACCCCATAAGGCACAAGGAAGATAACACTGCATGGTAGAAATTACTGTAGCAGATAACTGCCCACCCTCTCTGTAGATGCTCCTCGCACCTCCTCAGGGTGTCATCTTGGGAGCTGGCAGCCAAGGGAGTGTGCTAGGTACAGGTGGTTCACACGGGCACCCAGGAACTTTCTGATGCATTGCTTCTGAGTACCTTTGTACAAATTTATCTGAATGAAAAAGAAGAAACAAAATACTGCTCAAGGGTTCCTCTTCCCATGAAATCAAATATGAGCAAGTCTCCATTTTCAGTACAAACAAGGACACACAGTGTTTATGAGACCTCAGACATGTCACTTTATCTTTCTAGGTGTGAATTACGGAGGGTTGAACTGGGTGTTGAAAACAATCTGGCAAATGTAGCCTTTTTGTAAGATGCTTAAGAATAGATCACAACTTTACAAAATGATGAATAATCTAAATTGTATGGTCAATAGTTGATTTAAAAAAATGTGTCTGCCTACTTACAGCTTTTGCTATAAATGCCATATCACTTGACATACTGTGTCACAGCTTCACTGAATGTCTTCAGCATCATACTCATAATGAGCACCTGAAAAACCATACGGAGCCGGGAGATGATCAGACAAGGGGAGGCAAGATCTCAGTCTTAAGCAGTGCTTTAAGTTCCAGGCAGGCACTGCAGAAATACATGTACCATGGCTGCTTTAATGGTAAAAAAAGTTGTCGGACAAGTACCTAGCTATATGGACCGTAGTGTTTGTGGTCCTAAAAGTAACAGTTCCAGATGGGAACAATGTCGCTGGGAGCTCCAGCTTAGATTTGTGCTACTTTGATGGGGTCGACTGAAGACCCAATCTGACAGCAAACATACAGCTGTTCTCAGCAGCTCCCTAATACCCCTAGTGAGGGCCATTAAATGATATGGGATGTCTGACCCATAGTGGAGAGAAGAAGATGAAACAATAAACATGAAGAAAGAAAGATGGCAGAGTAGTGGTCTTGGAAATCAAAAGCCCCTTCCCATTGATCAGAGATTCACAGGATGAGACTTGTCAACATCTCCAGTCTAACAATGCTGTCCTGCAGGAACTGCCTTTATGAGAAAGGCCATATTCATACTCTAGAGTTATTAAAATGCAGACCTTTTTTCCTGAGAGTGACAGCAAAAGTCTAAATAACAATGGTCATACTTCTGCTATGGGGATGTTTGACTATTACAACCAGGATGTGACTATAATGCCATGTAAAATAGGCCACAAAAGACATACTGTAGAATAAGACTATCAGTGGCGAGAGAAGGCGCACCACAAAAAATCCACATGAAAGAAAATCTGTGTTTCTGTTACTGATCCCTTGAGCCACACAGCCCATTGTTCCTGTTTTCAGTGAACCCTTGCTGGGGCTCTGCAAGGATTTACAACTTTAGCACGAGGGAATCAATTTGAATACTGAAACCACAGCTCTGAAACTATCCAAACAAAACCAAACTGACAGTCACAAAGAGATCAAGTGTGTGTTTGAAAGCCGTACGCTGAAGTTACCAGAACTAGATAGAGTAGTGGTATTGCATCACCAGACAGAGTTAAAATGCATGGGCAGAAGACAGATGACTAATGCACACAGCAAAAGCAGATTAATCCTGAAAGAGGACAGGCTAACCATCACTATTCTACAGACTGAAGGCTGTGCAGATGGTTAAAGATGCTGATCCTTTTATGGTACTTCACATGTGTGTATGATGAGCCCAAAGCCTAAGAGAAGAAAGAAAACACCCCTACCTTGCTGAAATTACAATGTAACAATAAGTTTTCCTCTCTGCCCATGTTTGTTGGCTTTTGGTTATATTGCCAGAGCACCTCACACTCAATTTATTGCATTTTACAGAAAACAGGAAACAGGTTAACCTAAAAGTCCGATAAATTATACATAGCTTATTCTGAGGAGGTTTAATGAAGAAAAGTATGCTTTAAGGTTTAATTCACAGCAGTTTTTTTAAAGCAAGACTTATGGTCCCAAATGCCTTTAAGTGGATCTTTCAAGCCCCAGAATGGAAAATGCAGTGCAATATAGTTGCATAATCTGACTTCAGTGACAGTATTAAGAAGACCTGCTGGTATTAAATATGAAACCTTTTGTGAATCTCAAATCTAATTTTGGGGGATTCATTTACTACTATGTTAGCACAGCTGTAAGACATAGGCTGCATTTCTTAGTTTTCTGCTCCTAAAATATTTATCTTTCTGGAAGGTTAGCTCTAAGGATAATCTAATTTGTAATTAAGAAGATAGTCTTGTAAGTAATAAATTTAAAAAGGAAAGGAGTGAAAGCTGTCTTTTAACAGGCCTGTTTCACAGATGTGAAAAACAGAACAATTGAAATAAACTAATAGCTCCTGCAGCTTTGTACAGCAATTAAACTAACTGTAGAAGATGCACATACTGAGGAAAGATTCACAATTGTTCTAGGAAGATCATTGGCAACATTTAATCAATCAGAACAAGATCTGTTTGAGTATGAAATTTTAAACACACAAAATTAACGCCTAGAGATTGCTATAGGAATATATAAAACATAGAATTTAAAAATAAATGCTAACTTGGTCAGTGACAGAAGCCCTCAGTTGTTGCGGGCTGCGAAATGGCATAAGCAGTATAGACAAAGCATGATGGGGCAATAGATCACAGTAATAACATTTGCAATAAACAATAACAGAACAAAGCAGACATCTATAAAAATCCCACGAGGAATTTGCCTTATCCATAATTTTTCTTTACATTTGAGAAACTGTGTCAGGAAAGGCTGTTACAGCCAATGGCACCAATTAATTTCTGCAACTTTTAATGACATCTTTCTGGGTAAAAACCTCAGATAATACCCCAGGCTCATGACTGATAGAAGCCTGTGTTTGATTTGTACCAGACTGTTGATTTTTTAGTATTTTTAAAGAGTCCCAGTGCAGCCAATCAAGCAATCAACATGAAATACTCAGATCTTCTCTTGTAAAATACAAGAAAACAGAAAGACAATGGGACTTTCTTCATAGTGTTGACGTAGTATTGGTGATTTTATTTCAGTAGCTCTCCAGATGATGGATTACGTGAATTTTTATTCCAGAAGAAAATGACAGCCAAAAAGAAATCTTTGATTCTCATGTCATTCTGGATATTATTTTACCCTTAAAAGGACTGTTGAAATGCAGAGGAGATAAAAATAATTGATTCTGAAGGGTGAAACATAAGAAGAAACTGATTTCGTATTTGGTTTTCTGGTCTTCAGCTAACCAACAGGTTTCAAGCATATGATGAAATCCAGCCTGGGGTTCTGTCATAGATAAATACTTGAAGAATTCAGAAAATGCAAACACAATTCCCTGTTTTTTCCAGAATAGTTTAGTAACATCATTCTCTTATACTTTGAGGTCAATTATAGAATTAAACAGAGCCTGAAAACAGAGGTAGGTAGCTCTTCTTTGCTGTCTAGTGAGTTTCCTACACCCATCAAAATAAATCCTGATGTCCCCACCTCTGTAGCAGTTAAGACATGCAGAACCACTGTGATATTAAAATAAATAAATAAATAAATAAATAAAATCTCTCAGTGAAACCAGGGGGAATCATGTATTTGCGGATTCATTCTACAGCGCAGCTGAGCATGCAGGAACAGTGTTCGTGCACTTATCTCTCTCTGTGTGTATGAGTGCTGGGGGGGCGATGCCTGGATATCACAGCTTTTAGCAAGAACAAAAACACAATGGGGAAAGTGACAGGGGCTGGTTTGCTTAGCTACCTGCTTACTATGTGAGCACTGTAATCATCTCACGCCGTTCTCATGGATAGCCGGCCAGGCCTACAAGCAGCAAAAAGATACGGTGGACAGTCCTGTGAACTCTGGTTTATTGCAGTGGCATAATCGTGTAAGCCTGGTAAAGGGGCATGGCGAGAAGCAGTCAGACAACTACAGAACTCGTATGCTCGTAAGAGTGCCTGTGGAAATTATACTCCCAATGTCCGAGACTTCTGATGGAGGCTCGAATATGTGTCCTGCACAACTGCTCAGGCACTTTCCTGAGTCTCTGCAGTGACCTGCCTGTACCTGTTGGTGCCTGCCTCCACATGCCTTTTTAATTGCTGTAGATGGGATGCGTGTCCTCATGGAGACTACACCACAGGATGATTTCTCTGAGGCTTAGCTCTCAGGACAGCCTAACAATAACTTTTCTAGTTATGAACGCAAATTAATTTCTGAGATCTGTGGCTTTGACATTTGATGATTGTTAACTATATGTAAATAAGCAATGGGAGCATGGATCCCATACACAAAACTACCTTGAAGGGTTCCAATGACATATATTTAATTGATTCATTAGGAGGATTTTCTGAATGCTAGGAAGTTTTGAAATACTATAAATAAGAAGACATGTACCATCTACATTTGATCTTCTAATGAGCAGGTCACAGTAATGATCCTTAGCGCATTGTATTTCTCAAGATTAATACTGTTACTTTGTGAGGTAATAGTTATTTTATTCCCCTCTCACTGCTGATTAAGAACCCAAACTGCCAGTGCAAATGGTAATAAGCTGTTTAGCTAAGCGCTCTCACCTGAACTGCCAGCAAGAATTGTACCAGCTCATGGAAATGGGTTAATCCTAGCCAATTTAGTACATTAGTGTGGAGTTTAGAACTGTAAATCCTATGAAGCTGGTGTATCTCATTCCCTCCAAGCTTTGTATACATAGTATTAGTATTAGAATCTTTTTAAAAGACTTCTCTGTTACATTATACTGATTTTAATCAGTACTCCAAAGCTCTTGCAAATGAAAATACCTCTTCCCAAAACCTAATTTTCTTTTTCTGTGCTAGTTCATAAAAAAGAAGAAATCTTGTCTGTCAGTCCCTCCCTGCCTTTAAAAAAAGTTAGTCATCCCTCCACAAGCAAGCAAATATTTCCATATTTCCCTTGGACAAAATAATTTTCCATGACAGTTTTATAGTTAATACTTCTTTTATTACAGGAAATCCTTGTTATGTTACCCATTACAGAGGTCGTATCTGTTATCATTGCCTACCATATAGCTATCATGTAACTCTCATTGCACTAGAGGTTAAAATTTGACTCTCATAATATGTATTCTGGAAGAATTAAGTGTTCTTTTTATCCCAAGCATTGCCCCTCTCAATTCCTTAGTGCCATCTCTTTGAAGAATAATTATCTACCGTAGACAAATAGTATATGCTCTTGTGTATATCAGATATGACAAATTCAAAGACTCGGAGTATTAACAAATAATTATGTTTACTTTTATTGGCAAAGCTACTCAAAAGAATAGCTCAGTAACTGTAGTGAAGATATTAATTACTGTGTAATGATCAGGAAAGAGATTTTTGAAAAAATGCTGCTGGATTTTGGGTACAAGTGTCCTATTTTTCTCTCCTGCTGCCTTTGTGACCTACTGGGAATACTCAAACTAAAAAGTGAAATATGTCACAGATGACTCAAGTAGGCATGCGTTTGTTTTGTGAAAAACGGGTGTTTCATCCCAGAGCCTAATTCAGTAGATTTATCTGCTACAATTACAGCGCTTTGATCACTCCAGAATAGGTGGTGTAGTGCAGGGTGTAGCTGTCCTTTTCCAATTCACTCTCCTTATCAGGATACATGTCTGTTGATTTGTGGGAAGCTGGCTGTTTTTCGTTCCTGACAAACTCCAGTGATTAAAATGTAGTGGCTTGCTCTTGTTCCCCTGATAAAGGTGACAGCTGCAGAGTTTCCAGTGTTAGTGGATATGGTCCATGCAGATTGCTTTTTAATGAAAGCAATATATTATCTTACCTAGAGACCCTGCAGCCTTACCTTGTTAATGTATTCTGGCTTGGCACCACATTCATCTATAAATTAGTTGTATTAAACATGCTTCTTACTATTTATCCAGTCTCTAAAGAGTTGGGATTTTTTTTTTTTAGTTTATTTTGTTTGTAACTTTGCTTCATACCTACTCCAGCAGCATCATCATACACACAAAGAACAGTGGTGAAGATTTTTCATAAAAATATCTAGCATTAAGTATTATAGTCACGGACACCTCCATACTCGATGACTTGATAATCCTTCACATTTAGCCATTAAAATATGTACTAAAGGATGTGGAATCAACAACAGTTGATTATACAAGTCATATCTGCAAAGGTTTTCCCCTTCACTGCAATTTTAAAATCACAATGATAGAAGTAACTTATAAAATAAAACAGAAACCAAGATTAAGGTAAACAAAGTTGTGCTTCAATTTTGTAGCCATGTCTCTTTCAAATTGTCTGAAAAAAGGCAGATTGAAAATTTTAGTTGCATTGTATCCTTTAACAAAATCTTGCAGGTCTCTGGAACACTCAAATGCCAAATTCATTATCACCACAAATGGTCTGTTCTTCAGATATAAGCAGTGCATTCACTGTCAATAATTTATGTTACATCCACCAACCTTCATCTTGAACTAAATTTCAGAAAAGGACTGGAATATCACTTAGGGACCACCTTCTGCTCTTCTTCTACTAGAAGTAATTTTCTAGCAAAAGATAAATATTTTAACTCAATTTCTCTCATAAAATATACATTTAAAATACAGAAGTTTAATTACTTTCCTGTTATTTATTCTAAATTATAATGAGAATTTAGTACATACATAATTCAAAGGTGATCATTACATTATCTTTAAAAATCTCCTATTTCTTTCATAATAAAAAAAATATAAATGTTTCAGTAATCCAGAAATACACATGAGCTACTAACTACTATGAAAATGTTTTATAAATCTTAAAAATTAAATACTCCATGGTCAGTACAAAGACTTTTTCAGTGGAGGATATTCTGCATTTTGTACTTGAAATATTAGAATTTAACTTCTTTAGAGTGCCTGCATGTCTCTGCTCCGTTTGTGTCTTTGTTAACAATGCATGTACAGTAGGAGAGATTAGTAAAGGATTAAAGGAAAGCCTTTGGTTTATGTATGCTCTGAGCACTGCCTCTGTAGTTAATTTTTTGAATTTTTACATTTTGCCAGAAAGATAACAAAATACCATACCTGTTTATTTCCTCCATCTAAACCAGCACCCTGCTTGTCTTCTCATTTCCTTACAAAATGCTCTTTGATTGTCTAGATATTTTGTAAAAATAAGGATATTTTTTAATTTCTCCTAGCAGCAGCTTTGATGCTAAAGAGTTATGTTATTTTATTTTCTGTCTTGCTTTTGTTTGCATTGTAAATTTTAAAGTCACCTGGACCTGTGAAGTTTTCTTGCTTCAAGGGAATAATTTGTCATCTTTTGGTTAAATACCTAGCATCCATTGAGCTTGTGCATGCAGAGATAAAAACAGAGAAAGAAAGCATGTAAACCTGTAATTCTGAGTAGGGCCATCAAGCCTTCTGGTCACTTAACCCGGAAATACCAATTCACAGCTTGGTTGGGAACTGCACTTTCTCATGCTCCCTTTTCTCTGGCAAAGTTTGTTTCTAAAAATAGATTCACTTTTTTCCCCTGACAAATATGTGAGATGTATTAAAGGTATAAGTACACCTCATGCAATATTGTACCAAGTATTTTGCATTCCTTCCGAAGCTCTTTGAAATCAACAAAAAGGCTCTGCTTCCTAAGTTATTTCAGACACATTTATTTGCTCCCTGTCAATAGAGCTAATTTTGTTTTGTTTTCTTCTTCTTATAACCATCTAAAGTCCTGATTATATCATGCTGACATCTGAATCATATGTATAGTAAATAACTGAGGTCATAATCAGAGATTTAATGCTTTAGCTGATAAATTAATATCAAAAGTGAATTTAAGTGCCTACAGAAGCCAGTTTGATTTTTGCTATTGCCAGAAACAGGACCATGAATTCATACAGGTACAAAACTGAACAGCACCAATTTAACAGTGTTTATGCCCTCTGTAGTGATCTAAGAAGGCTGCCTGCATGTACTATACATCATCATTCAACTGCTTGGGACTCAAGTTGATTAACTGAATGGGTGCCTGTCTTAGCAGCTTTGGTTCTAATAAAATGGAAAACATTTGATATGAAATTTTCTTTTAAGCATTGAGTACCCTTACAAGATTTTTCTCTCCACTTTGTGTAACAGTATTGGCATGGCTGTCACTGCATTGACGAATTTTGTGAAGAGTTCATAGTAAACTCTGTGTTTCACAGACCTAAAGTGCATTTTATTTCATTTCAGTAAATTCTTGGGTTTTGGTGGTTTTCCTAAATAAAAAACTCAGTAAATGATCAGTGAAAGAGCTTGTAAAATCATGTGTTATGAAATGCAAAATTTGATACCCATGTAGAAAGAGATCAAATGAGGCACCTGCATTCTCATCTCACTAGGAGATATTAAGGACCATAATTAACTTATTTTTTCTACATCTTGCCTTTGGTATGCATGCAGAGCCCCTTGAACACACAGCCTTGAATGCTTAGGAGGTATTCCATCCCCTTTTCTATCATCAGCTGCGACTCAGGGGCACAAAGCCACCAAATCAGGCAAAACCCTCTGAACTTCCCCAGACTGCAGCAGTAGCCTGTGTAGCAGGGAAAGGCAATAGCCAGGCCCTGTACCGTTTCTGTGCTTGGTCCCAGATATGGCTAGAAAGGTGAAGAGGAAATGTGATGCAACAAAGACAGAGGATATGACTCCACCATCAGGAGAGAGAAGGGAAAAGTACAAAGGCTCAAAAGGAAAAAAAGAATTTTCATTTTGTCCTCATTAATCATTTAGACAACTGTACAGATCCACAAAACATATGCAAGCAAACCCACAGAGTGCTGATTGCAGCATTTATTCTTTACATATAACCAACCATTGCTTTGTAAATTGGTTCCTCCGATATATTTCCCCATAAATAATCTGTTTAAAGCAAATATTAGGTACACTCTATGGGTTGTTCTCCACTATCTTTTTTGAATATTGCTATTGCACAAAGAGATTTTGATTGACAAAATAACGTGCTGGTATAAAACAAGCAGAAATGCCATCTCATAAATCACAATAGAAAGAAAAGAGATTATCAAACAACTAAATAATGCAACCCACAGCAAAACATACCAGTAAATCATACAAACTGGGGTAAATTAGATAACATTGTCCATATACAATTACACTGGTTGGCTCCCACGACAGCCTTTAAATGTGACATGTTATTTGACATGTATGCAATTAGGGCTTAAAATCAATTTTTTTCTATTCCAGTTAAAATAAAAAATGTACTGTTTCTAAATCAAATGCTACCTTTTTAGTCAAGATGGACAAGAAGTAGTATCAGGTTAGCAGCAGCATCTCAGCAGCATAATGCAAGCCAGTAAAGGATGGTTTCCCTGGATGCTGTGAAAGACCAGATCCCAGGTCATTACTGCACACTATTTATGCTCATTTATTATTCCAATTTTTTTTTTCACAGGACCTATTGTAAAACCAGGATCCACTGAAAAACAAAAACTCTAAAGCACAATTATATTGATGACATGGGAAGCATCAAAGATAATTTAGCTCTTTCCAGGTTGATGAGCACTTTAACAGAGCTGTAGCAGCTCTAGCACGTGGTCCCATGGGAAAGTGCCTGAAGGGACACCCTGGTACAGTGCTGAGCACAGAGCGGGGAGGGGGGATGTTGCTGATGTGATGTTTCAAGGCTATGAGAGTAACATACCTACTCTGCCACTGTTCTTTCATCAGGAAACTCAGAACAGCAGTGCTTCCTTACCCAGCTCAGAGAAGCATTAGAAGCATTGACTGGTTTCAGTGAAAGTTTGAGCATTAAGGTCACTAGAAACAGGTTCAGTGTTACAGTATCACTGGGTGGTAATTGCCAGCCCAAATCCCAGCCTCCTTGTGCTTTTTGGTTACCCACTGACACATGGGCACATCAAATGGCTCCAAGGCTCTAGGCTGACAGATGGGGTGACACGAAGTGGCCAAAAGGTCACAGAGGCACACAGGTACAAGCAAATGATCTAGATTTCTGGCTTTTCCTTACTTCCACCTGTTCTCCCTCTCCAGCCCTTCTCACTGCCCCCAGGTTCACAGCCTGCTGCATGGCCTTCCCAAAAGCTGCTCCTCCTCCTTCTGACTCCAATTCTGCTGCAACTGCCCAGCCACCCTCTGTCTAGGGAGAGGAAGGCAGACAAACTTGCTTACAGAAGAAGGGAGCTGAGAGTAGCTTGGGCAGGTGAGAAACAGGCAAAACCCAAGGAACTGCAAAGGTTCCTGAGCTGCAAGGGGCCACAAACCCAGTTTCAGCTCTTAATCTCTGTCAAGTTTATGACCCTTGTTGTGGGGGCACATGAGGGCTACCCACAGGCTATATCCATGCTGTGCTGTGAGGTGCAGCGGACTGATGCTCCAACTGGTCCTAAGCAAGTTCAGCTTGATGCTACCTTGTGATGCCTTCCCAGAGATGGACTTGCTGCACAACTCTGGAGAAGTTCTCAAATTCTTGCTTCGTCTTCTGTTTCACAGACTTTTCCCTCGCTTTTCCTCCCTAGCAGTCATTAAAAGCTAGTGTCTTCCTGCTGGCTTCTCACTGTTTATCCAAAGCAGGTTGTCCTGGCAGTTGGACAGTGCTGACAGTTCAAGGACTCAATCTGAATCATTAGTGCATGCTCAACATCTTTCTCTCTCCTTCATGCATTTGGCAAAGAAGCAAAACCTTTCCAATCCCCAAAAGAACAAGATGACAAAATTACTCACAAAAATTTTCTTTAAAAAATGTGCAGATATTTCCCCTATACTTAAAAGTTATACTTCATGAAGATCAATTGTGCAGTAACTTTGACATTTCTGGTGAATTTTCCTGTAGAGAAAAAATTGCTCAGAAACGCATGCTTTTAAATAATCAGATGACTACTTAAAAACTATGAAAAAGAAAATTATGACCTCCTTTATGCATAAAACCTCTAAACTGATATTAAAATAGGATTATGTAGCCTGGTGTTTTTATCCCTTCTTTCCCCTCACAGTCTATCTGTTGTCCAGACACTAAAAAAAGTAATGAGGAAGTACCTTACAATTTCCACACAAACTCCTTTCCAGGTTGTTATGAAAATTTTGCCCCATTTGAGGAATCAAACATAATGTATTACATTGCACCTGAAGACAGAATACCCCAAGAAGTGAGACAGCTGTACAAGGTAGAATCCCAGAGAAAGGATAAACATCACAAGTAAGTAAAAATGGTTTTTGTTGCCATTCACCGTTCTGTTCCTTTCATTTCTGTTTCTGTCTTGTCTCTGAATTGTAGGCTGTTGCATCATGGATTGACTGCATTTTATGCTAAGGTATATAGTTCTTGCTTAATAAACACTAATGGAATAAGTGTGAATTATATGTGACAACTCTTCACTCTTTTATTCCTGTAGAGAACATGTAGAGAATATGAAACCTTAGGAAATAACAATTACTAAACCAAACTCTTCTGCAGTGATAGCTGCAGTAAAGTACCCTGTACTTTACAGCAGGGTCTTACAATGAGGTTCCCTCTTTAATACCTCTGTGCACTATCCCCTTGGCATTAATGCTGTGCTGTTGAACCAGGCCCAGAGATAAGATGAATTCTGGTGATGAGTGATAAATCAATTCTTCACTACCTACCCTTTAATTCAAGGTGTGATTAAAAAAAGTGCTGCCTTGTTAGTGAAAATTCATTCTGTAGCTTTTATCAGTTTCATCCCACACACTTGACATGCAAAGGGCAAATATTCTGGAAAGTTCTCATTTCATGTTCTTGAATCACAATGGATGCAAACACATGCCACTCTAAATGACTTTCCTGGAAAATCAGGCAGCATTGAGAGCGTGATGCCCTTTGTGGCTGATTTTCCTGAATACAGAGGAAGCAATTCAATCTCACTGGATTTCTCTTCTTTTGTTTTTGAGACCTGCCTGTTCCAAAAACTTGCAAGACCAAACTGTGCCTTAATAAAGGCAGCAAAAACATCACATGTGCCTGCACTAGTCACTGGGGCGTGACGGGGAAGAGCATTTTTCTCAGACTGCCTGTTGCAGGGAAGGAGGATTGGTGCAGGGAACAGAAAAAGGACACAGCTGCCCACAGCAACCCTTCTCCTGGGTTGCCAGCTTTAATTTTAGTTTTGCGAAGGGCAGCACAGGGCAGGCAGGAGTCCTGCGAGCCCTGTCTCCCGCGTCACAGAGGTTTCAGCGCATCCTTCAGCTCAGGGGCAGCGTCTGGCAAATTTTACTTCCTTCCTCCTCTTCCCTGCCTCCCTCCCCGCTCGCAGGCGACAGAACCGGCCGGCGGGTGGGAAGGACGCGGGGAGTGGGGCATCCCCGCCGCTGCGGGGCGGGTTGGGGGGGGAGGCAGGGTCTCCTCCGGCTCCCGACCCCTCCTGCGCCTCGGGGGGCTCGGGGCACTTCCCAGCGGACGGAGACGTCTCCGCCAACCGCCTGCGTGGGCTGGTACCCCCGTCTCACTTCGGCGGAGGAGGGGAAGAGGCAGGAGGCGCCGTCCGCTGCCTCATTGCGGGGCAATGGCCCCCTCTACTGCTTTCCTCGGGGAAATGAGTTTCCGGAGGAAAAACGCGCTTTTTCGGTCGGCGCCGGCGCTCTTGGACAGGGCGGTGTTGTTTGAGAGTGAATTTTAATGCCGAGCATCTCTCCTGCTGGAGGGATGCCGAAAGGAAAGCGTGGTACCTCTTCTTTCCAGCAAGGCTGTGTGGGAAGAAAGACGTGATGAGGTCACTTCACAAGCGTTTTTCTCCACCTGTGCCCGTTGCTACCTGGCCATGCCACAATCTTGTGTCATATCACATGAGATAACTGGTCAGTTTTTCTCCCCTTGCTGCTGCTACCAATGCCTGGATGGGAAAACATGGTAGGGCACTCATCACGTGGAGGCCGTCCCTTATCTTAGCCAGTGCTGTGAAAAAGTGGGCAAATTTATGGCCCTTATTTATGATGTTAGCAGTAAGCCAATATACGATACAATCAATACACAATCAATTTTCATATCTGGAGGCAGACAGAAGGGCAAAACTCAGCAGTCATCTTCCCAGCCCTACAGTGACAAATGACTCTGGCAGTTCTGCTTATAAAACACTTCTGGTGGATCATGTAAAAGATCAGGTCATCTACTTCATACGTGAGAAGGGGCACTGATCTTACTACAGTAAGGCAATTCTGGGACAGTCTGCCTCCCCTGTTGTGATTGCAGCTGTTATTTACTTACTGAGTAACACGGTTTCTATTGCACCTCCTTGCTTTGCTATTGTCCTTTGACAAGATTATCTGCTTCCAGTCTGTGCCTGGGCATCTCATTGCTTATTGCTACAGTCAAGAAAACCAAAGAAAATGATGTAAGAGCTCAGATAAGCCCTTACCAAGTATTGGAAAAGCAGCCACTTCTCACTTTTACTCTTTGATTTTACCAGCCTTATGGGCAGCTGCAGACAGTCTCTGCTGTAGGAAGGGTTGGGCTCACAGACCGACAGGAAACAGAAGTCAGTAATATCAAATAGCAAAAGAGCAAAAGCGGAGAGAATCCAAACTCCGATAAAGTAAAAATCATCACCTCTCAGATTACCCTCGGCTTCCTGCCTCCTAGGGTCTACTTGAGATATTTGCTGGCTTTTCCCAAGTGCTTCATTTAAGCTTGATGCATTCGTAAAAGCACAGTAGGTGTAACAGTAGCCTCATCTGAATAAAGACAAGCCAAACAGGCTTGTGAAGGCTTGCGGTCAGTGCACAAGGAGTAGCAGAGCTGAGGAGCTGTTGTGAGAGAAGCTGTTACTATTCCCATGTCTTTTTTTAGGTAGCAATGAAAGAGCAAATTTATTTTAGATCGGATCAGCTGTAGTAAAAGCTTGGGTTATCATGTCCTAGTGTAAAAACCAGCCTTAAAACCACCATGCTCCTCCCAGCTGTTTCCTAGTGGACATGCACTGATTATTCTGGCTAGCAGAAGAAATCAAATCAGGACACCACCTTTTCCTCTGCCTGGCTAAAAAAGCTGCAGTGCTGCCTGAGAAGGGAACTGTCTTTTCCAAAGAATGGGTTTTCTCTGTCATAGACAATAAAAACAATCTGCTCCTACTGAGACCGTTTGTTGCTGTCATTTTGTAACAGGTGTGGTTCTTCATTTCAAAGTGCTCTGATAGAGGTGATAAATTTGGGTGGCATTTGTCCCTGAAAAAGACTGAAAGCAGAAAAGCAAGTGCATCTCCAGGAGAGGCCAGTGGATATTTCAAAATAAAACAATGTCTAAAAGTATGTGCCAAATGCTGTTTCAGAGACCTGTATAGACTTGTTTCTAGAAGCACCCTCAGCACTCACTTGCACCAGGCACAGGTAGTCACATGTGGTACCACCCCTCAGTGCCTCGTCATTCATCATTTCACAATCCTCACTGCCAGTTTGTTTCCTTTCCTGGAGTTCTGCTTCGCACTTTCTTTTCTGACACCGAGTTTTGTATTTGTCATTGCATAAACAGAACCAGGATTGTAAAAATATTCTGCTTGGCAGCTCGGCTTGGCAGTTCCAATCAATTAGGACCATTAATCATGATGGGATGGAGAAGGCAGCTCAGGCCCAGGGCGTATAAATGTTCTCAGGTCCCAAAAATTCTCTTGGCAGCCCAAGCCCCAAGTGATTCAGTCTGCTTAAATTACTGTTTTCCAGTGTGGCTGTGCTGGTATAGTGTGGTTTGCTTCATACTTTTGGGGTGAGTGGGACCTCAAGAATTTTTTCTGCGATGCTGACAAGGCATCTACTTACCTTGGATCCTGAGGGTGAGCAGCAGGCATAGGGGACATGGTTGACAGGTCTCTGGTGAACAGTTCCTGTGGATGTGGATGGGCAGCCTGAGGCGTATGATGGGAGAGGATCTGCAGAAGTGCCCAGCTTCCAGCACCCATGCTGTGGTTATGGTCAGTCTTCACAAAAGTAATGAAGGTGGCACTGCTATTTCAACTGCAACCCTGCTCAGCTTCTACAGTGAATTATGATCCAGCCCAGGCAAGCCATGGAGAAAATCCCCATAGGAAATACATTAAAACAAAGAAACACTGGGGGTGGTCCAGCCAACAGCTCACCCTTTCCTTCTGACTAATCACTGAACAATTCCTAGCACTGATTTTAGGGGCATGTAGTGTGCCAGTGCAGTGCATGGTAATTTAATATTAGCTGTTCCTCAGAATTGTGCTGACGTCTACCATGCAAGTGAATTACAATCAGGATAACTTACCTACATGTTTACTTACATGTCTTCTACAGATTCAGCTACAAGGAAAAAGGTTGTTTCCAACAGCTATCTGTCTGCCCGCAGCTCAGGCAGCACATATATGCATTGCAACACCGTGTTACATTAGTTCATCTCAGCTGTTGTGCAGAGTGCAGGGAGAGACCAGGACCAAAAATAACTACAATACCACTGTAGCTATGGATTCCTTGGTTTCACTTGGCAGCACATGCACCTTGTGAAACATAGGTTCAATTTCTCCCATGTGGGCTGCCTGACCTGATACCAGCTCTAGCATCCAGCTTTCAGAAATAGTTTTGGGTACAGTAGACTCCAGTAGTGATTAAGGCAAGGACAGAAGAGCTCAAATTCATCAGCTGACTCAACACAGGGTATAGTTTTGAATTTAACATGGACTATGGTCAATGAGAAAAAGAAAGCATTCTTTGTCCCAGCTCTGCCTATACTGCAGTCAGTGGGTACCCACGTGCAGTACAGACTGTACACACAGAGCTGTGTGTGTTATATACACGTAGTAATAGCTGATCCTTTCTATCAGATCTTAAAATGTTAGTTTTGGAAAACCGTTCTGCTGGAAATGGTGCTCTGCTTCCAGCAGCAGTCTTATTTTGCTGAATTGATGGTTCAGATGCTGTTCTTGTGGGCAGATTAGTCTCAAACTATGAGGACAGCGAGACATGACCGTATTCTGATCTTCTCTGCTCCATTTTTCAATCTGGTCATTCCAGGCAGCCCTTCTCCAGTTCTCAATACAGTTCCTAGAGTTTCCATGTCCTAACAAGCCCAAGATCAAAATTATAATCACAGGATCCAGGCAACAGATTCAGATCATCTCTCAGGTTAACCTAAATGGGGATCCATCCTCTTGGTTGCTAACTGCAGGCTACGTTATAAGCATCTTCTGTTAAAATTCATAACAGATTTATTCACTGGAGTGAGGTATTTTGCCAGTTTTGCTTCTTGCCCCCCAAAATCATGCTTTAAATGAACATTTTTTTCCTCTGGCACTGTAAGACCTGTTTGACCTACTTTTCTGTCAAGGAATTCTACTTTGTGTCCCTGTACTATGACTATTCATGCTCTTTGTTAGCCCCTGCTTAAGCTTCGCTAAATCCTGGATTGCTTACTTGCCCAATATGGGTCTCATTTACCTTTTACAGTAACCAAAACTGAAATTATTGATTACCTGTTTCCTTCAGGACACGTTGTTAAACTGTTTCACTTCCAAACCAGAGAAACTGCACACAACAGAAAATCCCCCTGAAAATGTAAAAAGGTCAATGGTGCATTTGATGACATGAGTGCTTATGAAGCCACATAATTCATCATTTGTTACTACAGAACTTGTTCCTAAGGGGATTAACATTTGCCAATAAATATACCATATGCTGGATTCTGTATGGAGATTTTTTAAGCTACCTTACTAAGTCATTAAGGATCTCCCATGACAACTATGACTAAAATGGGCCAAACCCACCAGGGTTCCCTAGACCAGCGAAGCATGTGGGTTAAAGGATGAAGTCATGTCTCATTCGTGTACCAATTCTTCAGTGAGTCATTTACAATTAAATAGTTTGCTTGTGACTTGTCTTTTGGGAAGAACTATTACTCCTCTGTGAGGACATGGACTTAACCCTTCCTTCCCTCCAGAAGGAGAGAAAAGGAGAAAGAACACCGGAAAAGGTAAGGAAGAATTTGAGCAGCAATTAGTGGCCAATGTGGTTTAGATTCCAACAAGAACCATGGAAATTGAAGAAGTTTTATTAGCAGTTTCCTGTTATTATTGAACTGTAACATTTTTTTAAATCAAAAGATGAAATAAAAGGAATAAAACTAATTTTCAGAAGTTAGCCTCTCATAGGAAGGGCTCATGTGTTCCACTTTCATGCTGTCATGGTCTTTCCTTAGCAAAGTTGTGTGAAAGTGCAGAGAGGGAAAATGGGCTTTCCAGCGACTGCAGCAGGAAGCTCTGTGAGACAGACACAGGCATGAGCTCACTCATGGTCCATAGCAGCCTATACCAACCAGCTGAGAAAACCTTTTTTACAGATGGTGAGAAAGCATCAAATTGCTTCTTTGGATCTCAGCTACCTTTCTGACTCCCAGGCCAAGATAGTTAATATCTCTGTTGCCTCCCGTCAGCCTCTCCCATGTTATGCTCTGCCAGTAAATGAAACAATGGCTCTTTAAAACACACAACCTGTCTTTGTGCATGTACAGACTCACGTGCTCATACAAAACTGTGTTTGGTTTTGATATAAAAACATTATATATACACACCTAACACTGCATGTGCTGAACTAAACCCTAAATCCCATCACCGGAGACAAATTCTTTGAAGAACTAAGAATGACGGGGGCAGGTCCACAGCATGTGAGAGACTCAGAGGATCTCTGGAGATGAAAGACATTACTTAATTGTAAACACTGGGAAAATTCCCAGTATAGCTGAAAATTAATGACAAAATTCCCAAGGAACTTCATTAGAAGGAATATTTGGCTCATATGACATAGTACAGATGGCTAAATTTTATCATGATGGATACAGTGTAAATGACTAAATAAAAAAGGAAAAGAAACGATGAAATAAAAACAATAGTAGTGTATATTTTCTAAAGTGATCTTAAAACAGACATTCAAAATAGGTATAATGTTAAGCTTTTACTTTCTTCAAAGACTTTTTGTCCTGTTTAAATTTCTGTTTGCAGTAACAGAGAGATTTGCTGAAGCAAACCGTGGTACACCAGCACACAAACTTCCAGTTCAGGTATTCAGATGAATGCGTGTACTACCTGTAAAAATATATATGGCTTCTTTTCTTCACCCACTATGTAGAATTCCTGTGAGAACTAGCAGAAACTTGGCAAATCTGAGAGAAAATAGAATAAGAGAAGACCAGTATGTGCCTGCTTATCTGTTCAAGTTTATTCCTAAGTGTGAAAAATTTTCAAGGAAGCCAAACTGAAGCAATTAACAACCAGGTAATCCTGTTGGCCTCACCAATCCAGAAATGGTATTATTTCAGTGCTACAGAAGAAATGCATAAAACTGGCATATGGGACACTTTTTCCAAAGTAAATCTAAAACAGTTGCAATAGCCAAAATGAACCAAGGCCAGAGACATATATGAAGGCAGTATTCTGAACAGAACAAAATGAGCTATCTGATTAACAGATTTTTTTTGCCTTTCAATGCTGTAGAAGCTGCTGTGTCTTTCTTTTTTCTCTGCTACACTTTAAATAACTCTTCACGTCTCTGTGCTTGAATAGATGAAACTTGTAGCATACCGGGTAATTTAAAATGAGTGCTGTGTAAGCAATCCATTCCTCCTGCAATCATGGGTGGTATACAGAATAAATGATAGATTTTCTGCGTGTGTTCTGGAATACAGAGTACTTGAGAGTCCACATTATCTTGACCATTACAGAATGGTTCTGCTCTGAGACATGTCAGGGAAATTACACTGAATGGGCTTTCAGGGAAAAACAGCGTCTGACAGCCCAAGTACTGGCAAATCATTAAGTTGCCAATTTTTTCTTTCCTATCAATAAGGTAAGATAGAAAGCAGAATGAAGGCTTTTAGCCAGATAGGCAGTTATCAAATCCAACTTCTTGAGAGCAGAGGATGTTGATTAGCTGTGGTAGCTGTGAGAAGCCATCTCATCCAGGTAATTATGATGCCTCTGAGATCTGCAGGTCTGTTGCCTGGAGCAGTACCATGATTTTTGGCTGCCAGATTTTTTTTCCAGCAGTCATTTCTACAGCCACTGTAGACTTCTAAATCATTATTTTGGCTGATGAAACAGGGAAGGCTTGAGTTCCTCATCCACAGGCTGATCTCACTGCTCTGCAGGTGTCAGGCCCTGGCGCCCAGGCAGAAACGATCTCTGCTGTATTTTCAGCCATGTTGTAACACAGGCTAATTACAAGCACTGTGGTTATGAAAGAGAATGCACTTCCCCCCCGCCCCTGCCCAGTATTCTGGCCACCAAAATTTACATTATTATTAAGAAGTTTTGAAACAATTAAGTATGAATGTAGACACACTCTTTTTAATAACAAGAGGTTTTCTCTGGTTTGAAGATGATGTCTTAAACACCCTTTTAGCTCTCTCTCAACAAGGCTGCACCCCAACAAAGCACATACGCATGTGCTTCTGTGTTGATTTGGTCAAACCGTTCATGTTTGCATAAGTATTGCATTAACTTAGAATAAAACAAAATGATTACTAGTGAGTCTGCCTTTATTCAGGAATAGTTTGTCCTCAGCTGATGCCGTTACTTTTCTCTCTCTCGTCCTATGCATGCCCGCCCTAAGGAAAACAGAGCAAAGCAGTGAAATCTCATTATTATGCATACCTATCACTGGTTTGGAAACGCGCATGATCTTGTGCTACCTTTCCAGGAGCATTGCTGGCCACTTTCAGCTCTACCCGGAGATGTTACACGCTCTGTCTCCCTCTGGTGATCAACAAGGCCACACGGCAGCGACCATCTCCGTGCTGCCGTGGTTTGTCTGTCACCGTACTCTCTCCGTCACTCGTGTTCTACATGCAGGGTACTGTTCATTTTCCACCTAAACCCCAAATGATTGTATACAAACAATGTCTGCATTCTTCCCCACAAACCTTATTTTTTAACAGCTCAGTCCCTGCAATAATAATTTTGTCAACAGTTTGCTGAAATATGTTCCTGTAATACTTTAACGCCAGAAGCTGGAGACCACGTTAGAGAGTTATGCCCTAAAACCTGGAGCACACTGCACATGAAATGGCACAAGAAAAGCATCTGGAATATGGAAACGAATACTCTAAGGACAGTTGCTAATTGGATAATCATACTACTGACTTACGATTTTTGCAGTTACTGGGTTTCAAATATAATTTCAATGCATACAGTTTGAACTGAACTTCTAAAAAGTTCAGACATAAAATCTTTCCAAACTTACGTTGAATCAAGATCTAAATATATCATTAGTAAAATTTTGGCTCCTAAAAAGGCTTTTATGTGAAATATTTCTTAAACAGCCCCTTAGTGCCTTGCACAGCATGCGTTCACTGCGTTGAAGTTGCCATTATTCTGAAAAAACATTGTTTGACTGACCTATGTTCTGCTGCATAAATGCATATGAGGAGCACAAAATGCCAGAGAAAAACCTGTTAGTTTAACAGGTAGCTGACAAGTTATATCTTACACCTATGTGATATCTTAATTTCTTCTGATAGGTATGTATACTTTTACATATACATATAGAAGAATATCTATCTATCTATCTAATCTACCCAACCATCCATCCGTCCATCTAGAGGACAAGGGTAGAAGTGAAAAATTGTTCTGTTAGAAATGGATTTCTCCTATTTATGGATCTCTGTGCTCTCTTTGCTTTCAGAATAAATTCATTCTGTTGCAGTATCTGACTTACCAGTCCAAGAGATGGTGACTTCCAACAGCTTCAAAAGGTGCAGTTGCAGGAGAAGCATGAAGTGGCCTCTTGACTGCCAAGCACGTCTCTAAGAGACAGCAATGGAGATCTCCAACTTTCTTCCCCTTAGTCTCTGCTGGATATGGCCTGGTCCTTGTTTTAAAGGCTGTTCAGAACAGATAACAGAGCTCTTAAGCACACCCAGATTCGGGCCTAAAAATTTTATGTTGAAGTACAAACCTCTCCTCTCTTTCTAGTGAAAAAGGCTGGAAGGGGATGAATAACAGCTCCCTAAAGACGCCTACTATTTTTCATGTGGGAAATTTCTTTACCCGAGTAAACCAGAAATTCAAAAAGAGGAGCATCACTATTTTTCCAGTAGTGGACTTTTATAAATAAAACCTCAAAATAAGTTGGAACATATGTAAGCATTTGATCCCCAGATGGATGTTTTGTATATTTAACACTGCCTAATGAAATACATGCATATTTTATGTTTGTTGTAAAAGTATAATAATAAGCAAAGGAGGACAATGCCTGTTCTTTTTAATTGCTTCAGCACAAAAGGCTTTTCTCCCCATTTCTTTTACTGTAGACTCTATTGCAGCATTTGCTTAGCTTTTTCATAGGAAGACAGCAAAATCTTTCAGTGTGGCTAGCTACACTGGAATTTCTTTGTGAGTAATCTTTGTACACAGTGTCTTAGTGCTTTGAAGTACTCTTTGAAGCACCTACCTTCAGCACCATCAGGTTTGTGAAGACACAGCACAATTCTACTCAAAACTGGCAAAAAATTGTGTCCAGTGCTGATACTGGATGTCACTGAATGGCAATTTTCCATCATAGAATTAGAGATGCTCATGAATATGGTTGACTGTTTTCTAACTACTTCATACTATAGAGGGAAAAATAGCTTCAGAAAAGCAGCTTAGGACAGGGTGCCTGGGAACATATCAGGCAGACACTTTCAAGCCAGTGAGACATCCAAGTGACTTTTAGGTGAGAACAGTCAGCACTTTGCACACAGCACTGCTTGTACTTTGTTTAAAAGCAATGCATTTAAAATTATTTCTTGCAAATACATTCCCAGGGGACCCAGAAATTATAGGCTATAGATTTTGAGGATATTTCTTTTTTCTGTTAAGATTTTATGAAGTCAAAGTACAATTGTGAACTGTAACATCATCTGTAAGGGGTGCTCTAAAGGGTATTTTAATTAGCAAGCATCTCAGAAAGTAATTCATAGAAATGCAGCTGCCTCAGCCACTGTTTTGGGGTGTAAATCTTCACTCTAAGATAAAGTTTATTACCTCCGCTTGGAGAACTGTCAGGCATCATGCTCCAGGAAACAAGAACTTGGCTGATTTATTTACCTGGCCCTGCCCAGGTAAATAAAGGACCTGGAGTGACATATATGTAACCAGCATCCTATTGTGTATTGCCAAGTGAGACCTTCTTGAGCAACATCAGTGAATCAGCCCCTGACACCAGCAGTAAACAGTGACCAGTACAGCAGGTGCTCTGCAGAAAAAGGTACCCAAAAGGTCTAGCAGTACCTGTAACAGATTTACCCAATGGCATCTTGCAAACATTTCCCTCTGAAAAACAGGAAAAGGCTCACCAACAGCCTGTTTTACATATGTGCTCTCTCAGTGCAGCTCTTATTTTCTGCACCGGCCTTGTTCCCATTACTGGTAAAGCAGGCAGTTCTGTAGGGCACCAGCACTGCTGCCACTTTGCAGGTGTCAGGGCAGTGGAAATGGCAGTGGCTATTGCTAAGTGAGAGGTGGGAATACTTTCGGCAGTAGCTATTGCTGAAGACGCAACTCTCCTGTCCTCTTTTCCTCCCAGAACCTGGCAGCAGCATCAGCAAGTCTGGCTTTCAAGAGCCCTTCACCAGTGCACCCTCTTCATGCCAAGAACTCAGCCCTTTATCACCGGAATGGCAGAAGTAACTTTTTCCTGTGCTGCTGGGACAAGCCGCATTTATCTTGTTGGTATCTCTAGGATGCTTTTTTATGCATATCTCCAGCCAGGGAAAGACTGAATCCATGTTTGAGCAACAGGGAAGGGAACTGAAGGCTAAGTACAGGACCAGGATCACTCCCAGGATTGCCACTTTCTCATCCCACACTTGCTCTACTACCTTGCTTGGGCAGTGGCAGTTTCTCTTCACCAAAACGGGCACCTTTAGTTGCTGCTGGAGGCTCTTCCTTTTCACTAAACCTGGACTGATCATTCAGCCTCACTGAATGATCTCTGCTCTTTCCTGTGCCACTACTACATGTACAGTGAAATCTGAGGATCCTGTAGAAGAACCCTTTCTTATAGCTCAGAAGCCTGGCGCCTCATGAAAACTGGCCTTGCACGGAGCAATAGGATTTAATCTGGTTTCTTAATGGACCAGAAACTTACTTTAGAAGCTACCACAATTCGGGCAGACATTTTCAAGGAAGACTAAAGTTATGGCACCTATTTGATTCTTTAGCAAACCTGTATGTGGATATTATTTGATCAATGTTCTCAGATAATAAATGCCATATCACAGGCCTCTGACAGACTTGTTGGTTGTCTTGGCAGTGCTATAAAAGCCATGAGTTGTAAAGACCTCAACAGTTTTCTCTCTTAAGCTGATTCTGCCACAATTGAATCACAGACCCATTAAAAGAGAGCAGCCTGAAAGGGATCTCAGGAGTTCATCCCCGTTCAACCACCTGCCCCATGGCATTTCTGGTGGTTGTTGCTGGCATACCATTTCTGGCAGTTCTTTCTCCCACCTGTTCTGAAAATCCTCCAATTACGACTCTGTCATATCTTCTCCCAGGCTATTGATTCCAGTGCCATCATTACTTGCAGGAAGTTTTGCTAACACATAACCTCCATCCCCTTTGCTACAGTTCTATATTCACTGCTTCTTATTCTACCCCTAGTAGAAAATGTGCAGAGCAACAAGGAGGGGCATTTATTCCCATCCTCCTTTTTAGTTGTGTACTGGAAGCCAGTTGTCTTGTATTTGTTACTTGCCTTTTTTTTTTCCCCCGTAACTTTTTTTCAGTGTTTCCTTATGGCTTTGCACTTGTGCACTTTCACGTTTCATTGTTTAATATACATGTAGGTTTGCTGTCCATATCCACAGCTGAGAAGAAAAATGTACAGATTGTCTTCTTCTACTGCATGTCCATACAGATATTTATGTGCATGCATATGCAGACATATATGTATATGGCTGGGCTACAGCTTTTTGCATTGCAAAACCCCTGAGCTGGTCCCTATTCTGCAGTTTTTCAAGGTTCTACAGATATCTGCACACCATCAACATGTAAGTTTATGTTCACGTCTATATAGGAAGGAGTGTAAACTCCTTTCAAGCCTCTTCCCATCCAGAGCCACATGATTTTATTTTGTCTTTTCTTGGAGCAGTATTGCTGACTGACAAAAGAGATACTTAAAAGCTAGCTCCGTGTTATAGCAGCCTCAGGATTTCTTATCAGTTTCCCAAATATACCCAGAGTAATTATTTTCCTTCCTCCTGTGCACTGCTTGCCAGTAAGCATACTGGCAAAACACCTAGCAGTTAGAGTGGGAAAGGAAGTGGCTGTGCAGATGTCAGAGAGTAACGTTTTCTTCAGGAAACAGATGGCTTGAGCTATTTATAGCTGTCCATATATGTTAGACAAAAGCAGTCCATGTTACAAAATCTGGAGTATCTGGAGAACTGGTGATGCATTATTAAATGTGTGCAAGGAGGATAGATGGTGGATGCTCTATACGTAGCACCCCTTCTTTATTTGGAAGAGGTTGTGGAGCATATTAAGAACCTACCTGATTTCTCCTGGCTGCAGTCTCTCATACTTGGATCAAAGTTACGTATTAACAGGTCAATATAAGGAAGAAAAGATGGGTACAAATAGTGGGCAGTATGTCTGGTGTATGCAAGGTGATATGGCAGTGATATTGTGCTGAGGCAGAGGATGAACTACAGGTTATCCAGTGCTTGCGCTTTTTCACTTAGGCAATTTATACTCAACATAGTTCTGTGTTTGACAGACATTTTGGTTACCGGGCATGTGCTATACCTCTCATGCACGACTGTGTACTTACCTGCAACCTCAAAATGCATTTATAAACAGAGAAACAAGGTTATACGAGAGCTAATTATCTAACAGGCTATACTTGGGTACAGTGGATGTACAGTTAGAAAGACATTTCTGAACTTACAATAGGAAATACAATATAATTTAGATAAATTATTCCTATTATGTCATTGAGAAACCATTTCATGACATACAATTAAGCCTTGCAGTTTGATGCTACAAATGCAGGGACTACGTTTTTCACAGACCTTTCTGTCAAATTTTCATCAAGTAGGTTTATAAAAGGCTAAGAAATATTTCAAGGGTACTAGGAGCTGAATCTTGGTCTACTTGCAAACAGAAGTTGTCTGACCATGAGATCCATTCACTAATCCATTAATTCATACCTACCCTATGATGTCCTGACATTTTTATTTTACTTTTGACTTCATTGCATGGCCATATTCTGACATTGCTGTAATGGTAGGTGATGAAACATGCAACAAATCAGCTCTCAGAGAACGTTTCTGAAACAAGTTACCATTTTGTTGTAAATAAGTGGGTGTTAGAGTATTTTTTTTACTGTTACACTGTCAATTGTATTTTGTTATGCCATTGATCTTATGTCAGCTTGATGTTATGAAAAGGTTTCTGAATGACAGGTGCAGTGAAATGAATATTAAATCTAAATTGTCTAACTTGTCTCCTTCATCTCCTTCATCCAGCAACTATGCTGACTATAGTTATTTTATTCATTAGTGACCTAGTAAACCAATGTATTTGCCCTCTAATATGGAGACAGAAAGCCAAATACTAAAATATTACTAAAATGCTGCTCTACTAATGCAGGACAAAGCATAGCACACTATCCTGCGGATGAAGTACAGTACTTGCACTTTTGATACTGCACGTATCCATATGCTGCCCATCTCAAATACCTGAAACAACCAAATGAATCAGCCAACCATGAAAAAACAAGGCTCCTAGCAAATGATTTTCAGTCTTCAAAAAAGGAGAGCCAGAGATTACATGAAATTGGGAATTCACTACTGCTTTCCAACACCCTATTTATCACCTTTGGTACAGAACTGCAGGACAAACACAGAGAGTTCTTATTCTGACATCTTTGGGAGTGAGAGAACATGAAAAACCATTCTTTGTACCGGTGCTGTCCACAGATACAGTTTTACTAGGATACATATTGGCTCACTACCTTCTTTTGATGAGAAATTTCTGGGTGGACAGGGGAGGACCTTTTCTGCCAAGGGTTGTAATAAAAAGGGGTTTGTGCTCCTGTTAAAAGCTTTGGCTAACTGATATTTTCTGAAGATGTTTGCTGGAAAGTCCGTGATCAGCTCTTCTGCCTCTGGGAAATGCTTATGCTTTGCTGACAGAAGCCTGACTTAGACTCGTGCCAGGAGGGATCTGCCTGGAGGATTATAAACCAAACAGAAGGAGTTATGGCACCTGGATTTTATAGCTACTAAGGATACAAATATGCAGAGCACATGCTTCAGCCAGCTGAAGATCACAGAATCAGCATTTCTCTAATAGGCATGACATCAGATTGTACCACGTGTAGGCTTTGGGGCCCTAGGTAGGAAAGAAACTACAAATTGGGAACAATAAAATCAGCAGTTTATACAATACAAGTTCACCTTCTCCAGAGAGAAAACCCTCCAGACACCACTTTTCATGCTTACATCAAGTTGGCCTCTCTTGCACTAGCTAGCCCTGAAACTGCTGTCTGTCCCAGTGTGCTCAGAAACCACGGATAGCCATATGAACAGCACATGTAGCTCTCACTCAAAACACCCAGCCCTCCCTAGCTGTATTCAATTATCCAATTATCTGGGATGGGAGTCTTTGACACAACATCAATTACCTAGCAGATATCTTTAACCACAGACCCTGAACATCTTCTGGCATCCCAATCCTATCTCATTTAGTAATCCCTATTGCCCTAAGATACTTGCATAATTTGATTCACCATGTGCTGTATGAGAATATACCCTGTAGAAATTGCTGCCCTGCAGAGAGCACGTTACTTTTAAATCCTCAGTCTCCAGAACAGGCAATTTCTTTCTTCCAGGATTTGACAATACTTACACCTTGGTCTGTTTCAAATCATTTCACAGAAGTTCAGTTTCATCCCCCTGCTTCCGCTAGATACGACAGATAGCTATGGCAGATAGCTATGGCAGACTTTACATATCTCCAGTCAGTCAAGATTCCTCAGCAGGATTGCTGCTTCTGCCACTCACATGACCATAGTCAACACTCTTCACACTCTCAAAAATGCAAATTGCCGATTTGTTTTAAGCCCATCTACCAGACACAGGATCTCTTCTTCTTATGTTCTCTTTCAGTGCTCTGGCAATTGCAGCACATGTGTCTCTCCTCACTTTACATTCAGATTTTTCATATGCACAGAGATGACAGGAGGCCCAGTTAGAGGTATTGCTGTTCCTGGCTGATGGATATTTTTGGAGGTTTGGTTGTTTCTTCAAACAACACAGCTCAGGTCAGCTCAAGTGCTAGGTTTATTGCTTTAGCTCAAAAATCAAAGTGTTGCCAAGTGACAGATAAGAACTGTGGAAAAAACCTCAGAATTTCATTTCTGTAAGTGCATGCTTTTATTATTTCTATTTGTGGGGTTTTTGTTTTTATTTTTTTTTTCTGATCTCTCAGTTGGCTCCATGTTACCCAGTAGTACCCTGTGATTATCCAAAGCCTATAAGCAGGGTGTCTGGGGCATTCAGTCATCTTGGTCCATGGCAGCTGTATGGACAAATGTGACATCACTCTGAAGAGTGACCCGAAGAAAGATATTTATCTCACTTAATTAAAGGCATTCAAATACTAAGTAACTCTTCCAAGAGCTCTACTACCTCAGCTTCCCCTGTAATAAGTAGGAAGGGACTGGTACTCCTGTAAATGAGGTATCTACAGTAAGTAGGCTGAATCACATTCAGGAAGTCCCTCTCTCTTCTCACTGACCAGAAAGGAAGCCCAATGGTCAAGATGAACACAGCAAAAAACAGGCAAGAGAAACTGCACAGAAAGCAACTCCCTTGTACTTAATAAAAATCTTCATGAGTGTCCACATTATTTACTTACTAGTTCTGCAACTGCAGAAAATTAATTTGCATAATCTCATAATTTTTTATGTCCCTGCCCACTGTAGGGAGGTTGGAACTAGATGATCTTTAAAGGTCCCTTCCAACCCAAACCACTCCATGATTCTATGGTTCTCTTCGTGACAAAAAATTTCTTTGGCAAACTTCCTATGACTTCCCTATGTTCTATTGGAACAGTCAGTAAAATAAATCCTCATGTATTTGGATCTTTCTCATCAAACCGTAGCAGTCTTCAAATAGAATAGATCAATATAATAAAAATAAAGCAAATATATACATACATATTTGATATAGATAAATGTGTCAAGTAAAGATTGCCTAGTAGTCTGCTTTTGGATGTTGTGCTGTATGAACACATTTGCAGAATGTACTTAGTTTACCAGAAACGAAGTGAATTCAGTAATAGATTGCATTTTCTCTGAAAGGTTGAAAGAACACTCAATAAAAGGACCATGACAGCTTTGAGACAATATGGATTAGGTTTTAGCAGATTACTTGGTAACTTGAAAAGAGCCAAGCACATTGCCAGTGTTTGGCAAGTAAGCATAAATGGTAATTTAAAATTGCATTTATGCTTTTTTTTTATTTCTATACATTTTAAAGCTGAAAATGGACCACTAAACATTAAAGCAATTCTTAACTGATTGACTGAACTGAAATCCTGGTACTGTTTCATTATCAAATGAGCACCAAAAAGACCAATAAAACACTTAAAGCTCAAAAGTTGAAACACTGAAGTATAAGAAGTATCTGCACTCAGTGTGTCCTATTAACACTGTCTTTATTTCCTTTTTACAAAAAATAGAAATAACACAGACACATACTCAAAAAAAATCAATGCTTTTGCCTTGGTCTCACTGAGGAGCTGAGCAGGCAGAGTCCTGGCTGAAATTTTGACAGTATATGCCATTGACAAAGGGAAATAAAGATATATCCATGCAAGACACAAAGTACAAAATGTGTTCTGTGGCCCAACAAACATTTTGGAGGTTGCCTGTGTCATAACGATTTTCAAATTGTTACTTTTGCTCACCCATGCCTTTACACAGCACAGCTTACAAACAAGTTACATATACATACATATCATAAAAAAGTTTTGTATATGGTCTAACTGCTACAAATTAAGGCATCCTAACAGCTGCTGTTTTGCTGGTGAGGGGTATGTCTCATATTAGTGTTTCAAAAGGATATATTTCAGGTATTTCAAAGTGAGACATCATAAGATGTGGTTTAGAGGAAGAATTCCTGCAGCTCTGGCTCTTCAGTACTTTTTTGACTGTTGGATTTCCAGCTTTTCCTATTGATGTCATCATGCCTGGAGAGAAAAAGAAGAAAATTACTCATGGTAACACAAAGAATATAGAGGGATTTGCCTTGCGTTTGTTTACCATGTTTTATTCCATTTGCAAGTATTGAACTCTGAAATACTCTTTCTCTCTGGGCTTATTTCTCTAGACAGGTACTACACACAATACTTTTTAATACTGTGGATTCTTACTGACTTTCTTGTAGTCCCTATTCTGAAATCAAAACTGGAAACCAATGGGACAATAAAGAGCTTTTAAAGTCATGGCATTAATTAGTACACTGTCATAATGTTCTGGTAATAATGGACAGACTGTCCAAAAATTCCTTGTACTTTAGGGAGAAGTACCATAGTGATAAAAAGATCCACTAAACCAAACATTAGACATATCCTGTTTGTTCCTGAATCTACCTGTAAGAGAATCATCTAGTCCCCATTAATAATCATCAGAGTGAAATAAACACTTTCAGAAGGTGATTCATTGGACTTTATGTGTCTACTTAGGTAGAGGATGGTGGCAAAGGCCACAGGAAAAATGGCAAGCAGTAATTCTCTTTCTGACACAGGGTCTATATCTCTTTTAACATGGTAATTTAGGTAAAATCTCAATTCAAATCATTAAGATTTTATTAGATACACAGATAAGGATAATTTCTCTATAGTGTGTCTTCATTTCCACACTAGGTAAATTTAAATTTAAAAAAATAATTTAAAAGCTATTGCTCATGTATGAGACTCAAACTGCTAATTAAAGTAGAACAATTAAACACTAAATATTTATAACACTCAGTTTCTTCACTTTCATATGTCTTTGTTCTGAATCCCCAGGATGTTCCCCCCCTCTTCCAGCGAAGGATTTTTGATTAAGCATCCAGCGCACAGCAACTTTCAAACATGTTAAAAGGCTCATTTTTAGTTATCACTGCTGAACAGTAAAACTCTTACAATACAGTCATGACTAGCTGGTTTGTTGCTGCAAAGGACAGATACTAGCGGGAGGTTAAAAACCCACAGCAAAGTGCAAGAGTATGTGTATAAAAAGTTTGCCTTAAATTCACATATTTGCGAGCCTGATTCTTATAAACCAGAATAGCTTTATTCCAGTCTACAATCACCTCAAAGAACCAAATATCACCAAGAGACTGATACTTAGGATGCCTAGATAACCTTGCGGTTACTTCAGGATTTAACAGAAGCTGACCTCAGGGACCATGGTTGTGGGTCCTAATAAGAGGACAGGAAGGATCACTTTATTTTAAAACACCCTTCATTCATCTAAATTACTGTTGCCACATACCCAAAGGAAGAGCAAAAGACATAGAATTGAGCTAGAGGAGGTAGAATTTGTAGGACTGAGTTTGAGGAGGTAAAAGAGGAGCACTTAATTTTTTGCCTTAACTAGTTTTTGGCACGTAACATGCATTGCTGTTATCAACAGCACGTTTGGCATTAACCATGGAACTTTATTAAAGGATGCTTTCTAAGGCTAAGACTTGCATCAATTAAATACCATGTTAGCTTAGACTTGCAGTGCTGAAAGACCTTGTGGGTGAGTCCCCCGTGTAGAGGCTCACTAGGCACTCCAAAGACACCATTTTGCAGCTCTACAGTTGTACTGTGACCTCAAAGAGGATCATTTTTAGCTAATGCAGATGTCTCTAGGTGACAATGCTGAACAGACATGCCTTTTACAACTGTGCCTGCTGACCTGAAGGAAATGTATTACCAATATTACTAATTACTAACCAAATTTCTAATATCTTCTCGGAATGCTAAAATCCCATCATGCAAAAAGCACTGATGCATGATCATAACAGTTCACAACAAAACAACTGGGACTAGGCCTAAATGACTTTCGTATTGATTTTATTGTTCTAGTTTGAATTGTAACTGTTTTATTAGACATACAGACAAGCATCCTTTTTCTAGAGTATATATTTGAAGTTGTCATTTATCCAGCACTAGGTGTGGCAGTGGGATATCTGTTAGGTTAGATCCACTTGCTATTTTAGAAGCATGCCCAGTTTACTATCTGACAGAAACCTGATGGTAGATTCTGCTGGTTGCCCCTGACATATGAAGCAATTTTTGCTGTTGATAGCTGCAGCTAATACAAGGTTTTGTATTGATATGGTGAGTTAGTGCTTACTTTAATGTACTGCAGATCTCAGATGATTTAAAGTGTGGGAAAGAACCATTCATTGGCATCCATGTAAGATGGAAAAAACTACAAGCATTTGCTTGCAGTCATACTATGCAAGAAACTAGCCAATCCTTCCAACAGGGGAAAAAATATCCCAACCCATCCCACACATCTGAAATTTACTCTAGGGCCTGAAGAAAAATAGGGTGTATCAAACTTTAAAAGGATGCTAGAAAATCTAATACAATGTGCTGCTCTTGAGCTGTGACCAATTTGAAAAAGTAAACTACAAAGCCTTAATGTACTTGGGTATTTTGAATGAAAAAATAAAACAAAATAAACAGAAGCTGAAGAAAAAGAAGCTGGAAACTGGGGGACAGGAATGTCATCTGATTGAAGGTAGATTTTGTATAACGACTTCAGAAGATGCTAATAAAATCCCCTACATAAGGGTCGAGATTTAAAATGGGGTTTGGGACTGTGTCCAGAAATATAGCCCCCCAATATAATAATCTACAAAGGTTTAAAACACCAAAGACTGCACTGTTTTCCAGAAAGATTCTTTTTCAGAATAGCTCTGAAATGGTAATACACAGTTCACCCCAGACCATCCAGGGAAAATTCAGACAGTGTCCAGGGGCTTGTAGTGCATGTGATGGTGATGTTCTTCTATTATTTAAATTTCACAGGCTACAGGGCAGCATGCAGTGGACTAACGACAGACACCCATTTTGCCATTAAAAAATCACAACACACCCTAAAAGGCATCACGAAGGCTGGCTTACAAGCTCTGAGAGCCTTCAGGTCTGCGTTCTGATTTCTGAAAAGCACAATACATCTTCCATTCTTATGTGATTTTTGGAAATCTCACACCACAGACTCTGGCACACAATTTGCCTACTTCTGTCCTAATCTGTGGGTACAGTAACAGCCTCCTCAAGCTGTGCCCCTAATGCACTCTGCTCCTTGCTTCCTACTCTCTGGTTTTCCGGGTGCCCAACTTCAGGACAAGGTGCCTGGATCAGCAGTGCCTGGAGGGACAGCTAGGAGTTCAAGCCCAACCTTCACCCACCCAGCAGGTGACTCTGCAGCTCTGCAGCAGCAGCCAGACCTTCCCCCTCTCTCACTGCTTCTGGGGAAATGCCATGCTGCCAGGGGTTTCTCACACAAGAGCATTTACAAAAGGCAATACCAAATTACAACAACTGGCTACATCCAGGAGACAGCTCTAATGTAAAAATGAGATTAATGGTTTTGTATTACTCCATGGTCTGGACAGGCAGCTGGGTGTTTTGACTGGAGGCTGCCCACTGATGCTCCCTCAAACTGCTGCTGTGCAGTCAGTTTTCTGCACTGGAATCTCCCTCTTTGTTTTCAGGAGAGAATGAAACCTCTTGGAAACCTTACAGTTCTGTTTCTGGTTTCACATACACTGTGCCAATGATTTCAGAACAAGACTCCCATTTCTATTATGGAAATTGAGTTTTTAAGTATGGGAAGATCCTGTCATTAGAAAAACAAGCGAACAACAACAACAAATCATTAGACATTTAGAAAAGAGAAACTTGAAAGTAATTCAGGCTCCCGAACTGCAGATTGACTAATTTATAATTTTCCCAGAAGTATCTTCAAATGTATAATTTTGGTGTGAATAGCAATAATTTTCAGGCCTAATGAAAGGATTTACATCGCAGTTTAACAGAAAAAAATTATCAGCATAAGAATTTGTGACTGTTAAGAGTTGAATAAAAATGACAGGTAATTTTTACAAAGCGCTTGCTTATAAAATAAACACACATTTTGTCAAATGTTACTTTTTCCAAAATGTCTTTATGGACCTTGAGGGACTGGTCTCTATCTGCCTGAATAGTCCTGATGGAACATGTCTAAATTAAGGAGTTTGAACACAGTCAAAATTATCAGACATTTAAAAAACAGATTTAACTTCAAAGTCTGAGGGAGAGTAAGAAAAATGTGTGAGAATAGGAGAGCACTAGACTTAAAGTACAGCATTCTGCCTCATGTTCTCTGTACTCTCCATTTCAAGATGAACTGTGGTCTTTTCGCTCTCCTCATGAGAGGAAATTTAATTTCCATTCTCATCTGGTACTTGACTTTCATTCAACAGAGGCTGAATACTCAGCCAAAGTGCGCTATACTCCCTGGTGGATTTATGAGTATGAATACTTTCTATACTTGCTTGGAACTGAAATCCTGTAGCCAGTTCAATGGTGACATCAGCAGAAATCCATCATAAATTTCTGCTTTTCTAGGAATTTAGATGTTCATCTGTTCATCTATTTCCCTTCTTGTGCATCAATCAATTCCAGTATTTCAGTTATGAATAATGTTAGCAAACACATGCAATTTCAGAAAACAAAGCAACAGAGATGCTAAATATCACCATGCATAAGCACATACCAAGCATTGTTACACAGAAGTTCTTCATTCAATGTACTAGAGGAAAGACTGGTGTAGCTGCAGTAAGGACCCTAAGGAAGTACAACATCATATCAGTTAAAAACATGCACTGAGCTTACCACATGCATAACATGGAAGTCTATCAAAACATGCAGTAAAATAGCCAAAATAACATTTTAACAGATTTTTTTTTGAGTTAGTAAATGAGGCTGAATCTGTTACTTCTTTGAGATATGTGCTGTGGTCCTTTGGCTTGGTATGAAAATGTACCCTTTCCACAATATTGATGTTGGCAACAATTACATACAAACACGGCCTTTTCACAGACAACATGCGTTTTACAGTGTAAGCGTCAATACTGTTAGAATTACCTTATCCAACTCTTCAAATTTCTTAGGGAACTACGAAAACTGCTCATGACCTTGCAATCTATCAGAACATCTTTGAAGACAGACTGCCTTTTCCTCTGTCACTACAAAATCTGAATCAGTCTTTTGAAAAAAATTGCCACTGTATTATGAAAATACTTCTATGTTAAATTGGCTGTTCAACTAGGTGGTGCATGTTTTAAAGGCTCAAATTAGTAGTTCTTACTGTGATTCTGAGTAAACTTTAATAAATGCAGTCCCACTTCAATTTAGCCTATTAGGTCTCCTTTGATTTTTTCATTTCACTTCACTTCACATTCTGCTATAGTGCTACTGTTCTAGCAGTACCCACTAATATGGACTGCTCACTGTTTCCCAGTTCTCTGTTTCCACTGTTTCTTTTCCATACTCATTTTGCCTCCTCTATGCCTAAGATTTTCCTGTGTTTTTCTCCCATTACCTTGTCATACTTTTTACAGCATATAATTCACTATTCCTTCTCCTCCTCTTGGCCTACTTTATGTTCTCTTTTTCATCTTGAAGTTATTCTTTCGCCTCATGTCTTTCCATCCACCCCTTCCCTCCCACCCAGTCTTTCACAGAGGATTAAATCATCTACCATTCACTCTCACTCAACTCTTTATTGTATCTCCAGATGTTTGCACTTCTCCTCTCTGCTCCACAGACACACTGCACTCAGAGTATTTCCTACCTCTGCCTCTTTCATTCCATACCTCTTCCTTCCTCTTGAAAGATACATTTGTTCAAAGTACCTTCTCCTTTCTTTCGAACAAGAGAGCCAGCCTCCTAACTGGAGACACCCCTCTTTCTGTTGGGATCCCAGAAAGGGAACTCTGTTGACTGCAGAGAGGGGGTGATCTGGATCCAGTACATTTTGCTACAGACCAACCATATGCTCTGCCATGAGAAGACTCTGTGCTATGAGGAGAGGGTGGGAAAAAAAAGCTGAGTACTGACAGCTTCAACACCTAGGGGATGGCTGTAGCTCCCCCAGAAGCAGGAAGGACCATTTCTGCTATTTTTCCTCTTTATATACTACCACTTATTTTTATCCTGTTGGCCTCATCAGTCTTGGCTATATGACAAGACAGGGCTAGTCCTTCAGTTATTTACTCCCCAGAAATCCCACGGACTCAACCATGACATTCTCATTGTATGACTTGTCACTCAGAGCAATATCACACATCATTTCCAGGTAAATGACGTCTCTGTGGAAAGCTTTCAACACAGAACATGCAAACCATGTGCACTAAGAGTACAGAATCTGTACATAAGCAATACCTGCCACTCCTTGGAAAAGCCTTCCAAAATTAAAACAGGATTTAAAACAGTAGATGGGCTTTCTACAGATCAAATACAGTAAAATATTTGTGTGCATCCTTTTGCTACAGAAAGGCAGGAAGAAGAAGCTGTCAAACTTATTCATTACTTAAAGAGACAGGAGAAAAAAAGGCCCTTCCTCCTTTCAGTGCACTCACTGGCTTGTTTCTTCCTTTTGTGAGAGCTGCTGGATTTCCCTTGCTGTCTGCTGTCTTCCTTCCTAATGAAGTAAAGGGCAGTGTCGATGACGTTTTGATCAGGTTTGCTGTTTGACAGTTGTTGTTGTTGTTATTTTGGTTGCCACTCAGTGTCTCCATTATGGACCGAAAGGTTCCAAAAGGCCTTTTCAGCTGGTCCCCCACTGGCTCCCCAGAGCCAGGTGGAGACCGCATGAGTCCTTTGCCCCTGTCTTTATCCTTTTCCTCGCTTAGTTCTGACTCTGCTAGCTCCACCTGCACCACAGGCTCCTCGAAAGTTACTCGGAGTTTCAAATTTTGGGAGGTTCTGCGCTTTGAAGATGGAGACTTGAGAGCACTCTTAGGGCTGGTGGCAACCTTTTGAGCAGCAGCACTGTCCGTGCTGGATGGAGAGTTGTCTCCACAAAACTGGCTCTGAGGTACAGCACCAGGCTGATACGGGCCTTCATTATCCAGATCGCTGCTCTCTGAAGTAGGGGAAGGACTGTGGCCGTCCACAGACTTAGAGACCCTGATACCAAAAGGGAAGCGGCGTCCTGCTGCAGAAGTGTGTTTCTTAATCATCAGGTGCAAACTCTCTGTGCTCTCAACACTCTCCACTATGGGCTGAGGCCTTGGTTTGTCAGTTCTTTTCACAGGGGTGTTCTTGTGGTCCTCAGAATTAGCTGAGTCTGTGTCAGACTCGCTGAGTGACCTCTGCATCAGTTGCCTCAGTCTGGCTAACTTCAGCTCCCTTTTCTCTGGCAAAATCTTCTTCACGTTCTTGGAGGATGCATGAGCATCCTGAAATTCCAAAGTCAGTTTTTCCTGCATACAGACATTTTCAGAGATTTCTTTCCCCAATAACTGGCGCAAGATTTTATCTGAGTCCTCATCTTTTATCTTGGCTCGAGAGCGACTAGAAGTTCCCAAGCTGCCAAGAATCTGAATCCCATCTTGGGTGTTCAATTTACTTTTTGGTGGAGACAATTCATCTGCTTCAGATGGTTTCCACTGAAGTTTGCCAGAAGCAGGAGATGATGGCAAGCTTAAAGAAAAAAAGAGGAGGAAATACCACAGCCAAATTAATGCACATAGAAAATGTGAAACTGCCATTTCCAGTGTACGTGTCTGTTTCAGCTTATTGTTACTTATCCTCTTCATCGCTACTCACATGGAATTCATTACTATGATGCCACAGTGAAGATTACACAGAGAAGGACGTAACCCTGCTTCCACTCCTAATTAGGATTTGAGTCTTTTCACTTTCTCTTACAAAGAAAACTCCTTAAAATCAAAACTTAGAATGGTTATTTCAGTGCCAAAGATGACTTTCTGAGGAAAACTTCAGAGAAACTACTATTTCCTATTTGTGGGAGTTGACATGTTTTAAAAGGCGAAAAAACCCGCAAGGCCAAATGCCTACTATCCAAGTCACACCATAATACAAAAGTAGCTTATTCTAAATACTGCAAAAGTACCAGCTCTCTGCATAGCAATGATTTCATAAATCTAAACTTCATCTGGTATTAATAATAGCCATATAAGACCTCATAAAAAGTCAGGGCCATTTGCACTCAAAACCTTTTCAGATATGAAATACTGAAAAGCATGAGAAAGGTGACATGAATTTATTTCAATACTATTAGAATAATAAATTAAATTTAGAACTCCAAATGTTATATATCGAGGAAACAGCAATCTCAAGTAAGTCTGATTTGCAAAGAACGTAAATTACAGACACCATTTCTTTCCCCGTGACATATGCCAGAGCTCATAATACTCCACATTCTTATTTTAAACCACTTTCCCTCTAAGCAAGGGTAAGGTGACAAAATTAAAGTTTGTGTGAGGCAGTGCATTAATGAATTTAATTTCTTTTTTTGCAAGCAAGTTCTACTCTGATGAGTCCATAGTTCTCACAGTGTACAAAATTCACATGCCTATACTAGCCACCTCATCTTCAATTCATTTTGTGCTTTTTCTCCTGTGGAAAACCAAAACATACACTGAAGAATATGCATGTATCTACAATAGACATTCGTAGTAAAAGGGATAGGTTCTCTTAAATCTGCTACTGGCTCCTTGGATGATGATAATATCCACAAGTGAGTTCTAGCTGGAAGGAAAAGTAGTAGCCAACTATGAAATAAATTTTCAGACCTGCTCATTTAACTAAAAAGATGTTGAAACCTGCCCTTTTAAAGCAATAATGAATGATGAGAGATCTGCTCTCACCTGATCTTATCTGATACTGAAAGTAAAACAGTCCTGGTGCTCACCAGTACTCAGATGCGAGACCACTTGGAAAGACCAGTCAGCAAAAATCACAGAAACCAAATGAGCTGGAAGACAGTGTTTGGTCCCATTGTCCCTGTTGAGCTGGCAGACAGGGAAGACAAAGACCATGATTCTAAAAAAAAAGGACAGAACAACTCTTTCCAGTGTGGTTTTCTACTTCAGAAGGATTTTGGAGTTTACAGCCCTTTCCTAGCTGAAGTTCCTTTACACAAAGCTTCTCCAATCCCAATGTCTTTGTTATCTACTTCTGTAACTATTTGCGTTTGTCTGAAATAATGACACATGAAATTCAGGGACATGGATCACTTGTCCAGAAAAGTGCTTGAGATTCTGTGAGAATGGAAAAAGAGCAGTCACTGATCCTGTGAGTTCATACTTGAAGACCCAAAGCTCTGACCATCAATGCCTGCAGAAGCTTTTATGCTGGCTTTATACTTTAACATATATGTAGCTCCCTAACAACTCTGAAACAAGGAGAAGCGCTGTATATGTCTTCCAGAGAGGAAACTGAATTAGAAGGTAATGATAAATTGAGTCCTATTTGCACGTGAGTTACTTAATTCCTTTCAAAGTCTTCTTCAGATTGCTATCAGAGAGAAGTCGTGTGCTTGCTTCACTTCCATGCATCACACTGGAAGTCTATGGCAGAAGTCAAAGAGATACATTAGCAGACTCCAGATCCAGTCCTCTGCCTTTACTTTTCTCCTCTTTAATGTTACTCAGTTTGTGTCTATTTCTGGGACTTCTGGCAGGATATGTAAACAATACATAAAATTTCTGGAGTTTTGACTTTTTATACAAGCTACTGCAGGCAAAAGATTTAATGAGCGTAAGGAGTCTTATTAATCTGAAAGCAGGTTTTGTTGGTAACTGAATTATGAATTAGTGTTGGCAGTAATGTACAGTGGACCACCACAAGGTCAAACTTTACAACTTTCCTAGGGGTTTCTAGGATCCTCTGCTATTCATATAATACAAAATATATTGTATCCCACTGTAAATCTGATTTTCGCTCTGTTGGGAAACAGGGGCTATTAATTTCATACTCAAAATTTCCAATATTTATACAACATTATACACTGTCAAATTCTAGAAGCTCAGCTTCAAGCCCACGAGGTAAAAAACCACATTTACTTTACAGAACAGATCTGCTATTTAGACAGGTTACAGCTTCTCCTGATAACTGATGTACCATGAAACTGCGCAAATCCAGGCTGCAACACAATTCCAGTCACCTTACCTTGGGGACATGGGCAGTGACTTCCCCTCTGACCGCTGGGCTTCTAAAAGCTGCTGGAGCTGGTTCTGTAATGTCACACGTTCCACTGTCTGCCTGCAAGAAAATGTAAGACTGTTTATCTTGAATTGTAGAACTGTCAGCATTAGTAAGTTACAGGATAACTGACACTAGCCATTCAACTTTGTATTCAAAGAAGTCCTCTTCACCTATACTTTACAAAGCAAATAAACAGAGAAATTATAAATAATAACATAAAGAGGGAGTTTGTCTCTGAATCCCTGTGAACATTTTGTGATCACTGTACAAGACCAACTGAGAGATGCTTACTTGTCAGAGATTATTTATTTTACTTCATATAAGAACAAGAGTGGGATCATAAGCAGCAGTTAATTGGAACTGAGTAACTCACAGAAAATAACAGTCCAGAAACAAGATATGGCAGAGCAAACTTAGGACCACTTAGTTCTTACTTGTTTGTGCAAAGGAAGAGGAAAGGGACAGATTAAGAAGTCACTTCCTACATTTGGTGGATGGCTTTTACTCAGCTAAATGATAGCTCAGACAACGGCTCTTTCCTTTTCTATCTGCAAATGAACTTAGAGAGGAGCCTTTGCCCACTGAGAAGGGTTGGTCCAATCTTCTTCAGCTGCAGGATGGAGCTAAGCATAACCTCTGTGTATTCAGGGGAGTAGGAAAAAACACAACTGCTTGCTGCCCAACCTTACTAAAGGCCCTACCTGTGCTCTGCACCCACCTTATACTCAGTAGTGTTGTACCTACTGCAGTCTATCACTTTCAGTGTGGTCTTGTGATCTATGCTGCTTTGTAAATAACTTTAGAGACCCATGTGTAAAAAATTGTAAAAATGATATTAGTAATATCAAAGTGACATCCATACTACAAACTCCATTTACCATATAACTATAATCACAATCTCTGATGTCCTGCCACATACTTCTTTCCATAAGAAGGACTCAGTTGAAAAAGATAACCTGCAAACTTTCAAGTAGTTCTATGAAAATGAAGGAATAGATCAGTTTGCCACAAAAAGTTCTTTTTCCTCTCCCTGGTCCCATCTAATTTAGACATTCCATTCTAACATCAAAACACCCCTTTAGCTTGTCGACCACCACAGATAACATTCAATCCTGTTTAGTGACCTGTTCCAGTGCCTCTAAACACTGCACAGACAGAATTATTGGGAAACTACTAGAAAACAAGAGACTTACAGCATTTTGTTACTGTACATATGATATCTTTCACCCGGTATACAACTGGTACATTTGGTTTTATTCCCTGGTTCTGATCAAATGACCATGTGAAAATGACTTTTTATCTGCTTCTCCCAGGCTCTGCTTCTGTTGCTGTAGAAGTAATATGTTTTTAGTACTTTTATTCTTGTTGGATCTGCAGAACTAATACAGTTCTCCACCAGTGAGCTGGACTCTTTCCTAGCTCGCATGCCATCAGCAGAAGAGTTAGCTGAGTTCCAAATGCACTCTTTATAACTGGCAATGTCAAAGCCAGAAAGAATCCAGATGACTTTTTAGACTAGGGGGTGTACTTGCAGAGTTGGCAGAAAACAAACATTTTACTTTTAACATATCAGAATGCTTCTGAAAAGTGCCACAGAAATAAAGGTGGGATCTTGACATATTGTCTTGCCATCACATTTTACAATACAACCATACTTTACGTAGATCCTTTCTTCCTTTAATTTTCCATCTTCCTTCATCTTGCCTACACTCTTCCTTAGACTATTTTAAAATTACTCTTACCATCTGTCAACATTGGCTTATATTGCAACTCCCCAGATACTGTATTTTAAGGGCCAGGGAAATTTTCATTGGAGATTAGATTGTGATGCAATTTATCTGTTTTATTTGCCTTTTATGCTTCCTTCAAATTCTATTTCTAAATATCTAAATAATGTAGCTAACAGCTTCTTATGCTTTTAGCTTTAATTGAAATCTCTGACACCTCTTCTGCTGAGTTAATGTTCTCATTCCACTTAAACATTTTATTGTGCTAAAAGAATTAAAGTTTCCTCCATTTTAACAGTTTAACCAGTTAGTAAATAGCTCACAGAAACACACACATCTTGCCAGCGCTACCCCTAAAGATATATAACATACACATATATACTAAGATAACATTGAAAACAAAGGATCACAAGTTCTTGGAATAGCAATATTGCTAAGTATTAAAACCAAACTGATTTAGAAGACAAGATCACTGTAGCTTCAGTGGTAAGAGGGTCTACTTACTTTATATTTAATGCTCAAATTCTGAGGGTCTTAGCTTAGACAATGTTCCCAGTAAGTAATATGTAAGGACCCTTCTGTGTCTACTTAGACAATTGTGGACCCCAGCTACCTCCTAATGAAATCAGGGAGCTCAGTAACTGAAGAGGGAACAGGCTGAGGCACTGGGCTCTACTGAAGTACCTTTCACAGTATGTTGCCTTCTCCATTTTGTTTCAAATAAAACAAGAATGGCCACTCTACAAAGCAGAAAATAAAACAGCTTAACTAACTAAAAAATAGATGAACACTGTAAAGTTTATATTGGGTTTCTTACTACACATCTATATAACACTTAATAACACACACCAAAAAGCCCCCCAAATCAGCAAGTTGCACACACCTTACCATACCACTACAATAATTTTTTATTCAGCTATTTTTACAGCTATTCCTATGAAGTTTCAGGAAAATAATGGATTTTGTTTACAGAATACAGAAAAGTGGTGGCAACAGAGGCTATTAAACCACTTTCTCATCTTCATCTTTTGACTCATGGTTTGCTTTGATCTTTGCCTTGCCAGAAATTTTGGCTTGATAGTGTATTAAAAGGATCAGCAAGTGTCTCATTCATTATTTGCTTTGCACATCCAGGTCCATAAATGTAGGACAGTGCAAACCTTTGGGAATGCAGGTAGAATGGTCTGTCATCAAGCAGCATTGTAAAGAAGTCTAGGGAAGCATTAATCTTATGTCATTAGTTCTGACTTGGTGTCTTGAGGCCCAGAAAGCCCAAACAATACAAGTCATTACTGCTAATGTCATCGGTGCCAGAAACCATGTATTTGTGCAGGTAGGAATTTTCTATACTAGCAGCTAAGTTTTTTTCAGGCAGATAAAATCAGTGAGAGAATAATTATGAATGTAAGACCTATGGAGACCTCAGGAAGTAAAATGAAAGCCAATATTTTGTATAGACTCTGAGAAACTTTTGTGACTGTCCTAAGCATTTTGTTTAGTTCAGAAAGTCCTATTGGATTGACCAAACTTCTATACTTAGCAAGAAATGAAAACCAAAGCTTTTATTTTGAAGCCAGTAACAGCAGTTTTTGTGGGCCACTTTCCTTTTTTACCTATGGAAAGAATTGCTCGGTTCCTTCCCTCTTTTGGGGAAAAGTCTCAGTTAATCCTCTTGCGAAGATTCAATGGAACATTTCTAGTTACCACTTATTTCCTTCTTTCAAACATAAAGGCTTTTCTCTCTGAATGGAGACTTAGACCCAACTCAAAAGGTTTTGCTATACTCCTCTGTATTTGTCATCTGAGCGGCTTTGGATCAAAGTACTGAAAGATGTGAAGACTCTGGCAAAATGTGATTTTATTGTTTTGGTTTTGTGCCTTCTTTTCAGGAATGGCTCCAAAAAGCGTGATGGATTGGGATAACTTCTCTCTAGAACAGCTCTATGTTGCCTTGATGACTGGAAGAGATTATAAAAAGAGAATGAAAGATGGTAGTTCCTTCTTTGGTTTAGGACCTTTGAAGATACGTCTTGCTAGGTGCTGGTCTAAGACAGTTTCTGCGCTTCTGTTCTTCTTGCACAATATCAACCATTCCAGTCTCCCTGTGGTTGGGGACATACAGTGTTATCAGAGAGAGGCTCTTATCCCTGGCTAATAAGGCACACAGAATAAAAGAAGATTGCATTATCAGCTCGTGTTTACAGCAGCTGAGGGAAGGCTGAGAAGCACATAGGGCTTTCTGTGTTGATATTGACCATTCAAGTAATCCATCATGATACAATCATATCTCCTCTGTCTTTAGAACAACATCCATTAACACCAGCGGAAGTAAGTGGAGAAAATACAGGAAAGCCAGCTCAGCTGCCCAAGTTGGGGCTATTCCTACGTAACAGCAGTTTGAAGTGACTCAGACTGTAAACTGGACTTCCATCTGTTGCCATCTGATGCTTTCTGGATCTTCAGAGGTGCTGTAGACAATGAATTCTCCTGCTATGCCAGAGGTAAGGCCCCTTGAGAAACTGCCCCAGACACGTACTTCATATCATCCTTGGATTTTTATGCAGGATGGGGCTGCAAAACTGGGCAAGAGTCTTCTTGCATCATCCCCTCTGGCTCCTGAGCATGGGCTTCTGAACATGGTCCATTGCTTCTATCAGAGCCACTCACAGCCTGAGGCTTGCAGCCCAAATACCCATGCAGAAGCTGTTCTTTCAAGAAGAAAATAGAATATTTCACTGCCTCAGTAAACTGCAACAGGGTTGCACAGGAGACTGACATCTCTGTAGAAGAGGAAGAAAAGGCTGCTGCTGCACTTACTGGAGCTAAATCTGAAACCTGAAAAAATAGGCTGCTGAAGGGAAGCAGATTTAACTCCAGCTGAGACAAGCAAAGGAACCCATCAGGAGCCAGATAAGAATGATTTAAATGACTTCCTGTGCATGCAGTCTGTGAGATGACAGGGTGGGAGACTTGGAACAGTGTTAATGCTTTTGTCAGGAAAGTCAGAACTAGAATATTTCTATGGAGGTGAACAGCCTGCTGACTGACATTACAGGTCTTACTTTTCCATATGAGAGGTTAACACTTATATCAAGTACTGGGTGAGCACTGAAGAGAACTGAAACACTGAGAATCTGTGGTTGCCATTTCTACTTCCTGGTGTGTGCGGGTTTTTTCTGCTGAGTTATGGGGAAAATACATTTCATTGTATATTGAGATGAGTCAGCTGCTAATGCAGGCTACTCAGGAAATACCCTATGTTCTGGTTTTTTCCTTTATATCTGCTGATTTGTATATTTTAGTATTTCTCAGCAAATGAACCAGCTACAAAACACCTAGTACTTTGAAATATCCAGTGAACAGTGTTAGACTGTAAAAATGAAAACAGTGAGAATTATAATAATCCTTAGTTCTCTGTTTGTATTTATGAGAGTATAAAGGTAAAAGAAGAGTAAAGATATCATAAAGAGAATATGCCTTTATAATATAAAACTTAGAGGTACAAACATAAAAATAAGCATACTTCAAATGCAGGAAGGTATTCTGTAATGACTGAGAAGACAGCTACTACACATTCCTTTTGCTGTGAAAACAGTACAAAAGAGATACCTGATTATACCAAAAGGGTGAATTAACAATACAGATAATTTTTACCCTTATTTGGAAGACATGCAGTTTGAAACTAAAAATTGTATCACTGTAATGTGTTGGCTTCAGCTGGCAAAAAGCACCCATGCAGCCGGTCTCTCACTGCCCCTATTCCTCAGTGGGATGGGGGCAGAAAATAGGAAGAAGAGAGGCAAAAAAGCTCGTTGGTCAAGATAAAGACAGGGATATCACTTACCAATTACTGTCATGGGCAAAAGAGACTCAACTTGGGGAATTTAACTTAATTCATTGCCAATTAGAATAAATATTTCATTATTGATTCTGGTATTGGGAAACAAAAAAGGACAGACATTTAAAACACCTATCCTCCCCTTTTCCAGGCTCAACTTCACTCCCAGGTTCATCTGCACTCCAAGCCCCTCTTCTCCCCCTTTCTCAGGCTTCACTCCAGACACCTCTCTTCCCCTCTTGTCATCACAGCTGGTTACACTCAGTCTTTTCAGTGAGGCAATGAGCAGCACAGGTCAGGGTTTGTGTATAGCAGTTTCTCTCTGCTGCTCCTTCCTTCTCACTTTTTCCTGTGCTCTACTGTGGGTCCTTTACAGGTTGCAGTCCATTCAGGGAAGCACTGGTTCTGGTGTGGGCTTATCCAAGGGCTGCAGTCCTTTCGAGGGGTATACCTGTTCTAGCATGGGTACTCCATGGGCCACAGTCTCTTTGGGGATATGCCTGCTCCACCATGGTGCACCTCCTGCTCCTCTGACCTTGTTGCTCCCTCTCTTTGTCACTCTTCTCTTCCCTTCTCCTCTCTGGCATTTTCTGCCCTTTCTCAAATATGTTTTCACAGAGGTGTCAACAACTTGGTTGATGGGCTTAGCTGTGTCCTGCAGCAGGTCTGTTGCGGAGATGGCTGGAACCAGTTGTGTCCAGCAAAGAGCAGCCCCTCACCTGTTCTTATAGAGGCCACCCCTGCAGCTCCCCTGCTAACAGTCTTGTAATTTATTCCCAGTACAATTACCCACATACTGCTTGCATAAAATGATATGGTCTCCTCTAAACATGGGTTTGTCAGAAGTAATTTTCAAGGCTTGTGGTAGCTGACAAGCTCTTGATCATTTATGCAAGATGCAACAACATTAGGTCAGTGCTGATGGTTTTTAAGAGTCTTATCTTATGAGCCCATTGACATGCTAAGTCACAGTAACTGCACCTATAATAAAAACAAGCAATTGCATAAATTCATGTTTCAAAATAACAAGCTTTTTACAGAATGTTTATTAAAAACCATACTAAAATATTAAAACCAGCTCCTATGAAGAAAAAACAGAACATAAGATATTTCCTGAGTAGCCATTGTGGGCTTTGGTGACCTTCCAAGTGCAAAAAACCCCCTCCAACTATGTTTCCGTTATTCTTCCCAACATCAACACCCAGCACTGTAACAGGGAAGAGCCACTCACTGTATATAAAAGCATGCTATGTGAACAGAAATTATAATCAGCAATGATCCCAAGGTATGCAAAGGGAAAAGGGACTGGATCGCTTCATACATACCCTTTTCCACTCCCACTCCTTCATCTATGTTCACAGTAAACTGCCACAAAGAGAACAGCTGAAAAACTGAGATGCTAAAGGGGAAGGGGCAAATGCTTAAGAGCAGGAAAGAGTGGAGAAATAAGGTAGAAATATGACTTGAAAATATCATACATAAGAAGCAGAAAACAGACACTGCTAATAAACTGAAGACAAAGTAGGGTAGTGTTCTAAAAATGATCCCTCTGCTAACAGTGAAACACTTACTCCTTCAGCTGCTTTGTTAGCTTGACAACCTGCGAGGCCAATGACATACATGTCTCCACAACTACTAAGTAGCGGGAACACATGGTGTGCCCATGTCGCTCAGCACTTTGTGAGGGTTTCTCTCCCACGTGGTTTTGCATGGTGACATTTGCTCCATATTCAACCAATGTCTGTAAAAACACAAAAGAAAACATTGACACCTGTAAGTGTAGGTCTCTGTTGTGACTTCTGGTGAACCACAAAACCAGCTGGACACAAAGCTCTCCTGAATAAAATGCTTGAAAATGTTGGTCTAAGCCAATCATTTTTAAAAATCAGTCACTGACAAGTCTGTATGCAGCTTGAACTCAAAACACATACCACTAAAATCTATCACTCAGGTGCAAGGATAACACAGAAGACTGAGCTGTGGTTCAGAAGAACTATAAAAAGACTATATTCTTCCTTCCTCTTCCCTTGCCGTTCTACTCAATTTGTTTTCTGTTCATTTGTTTGTACAGCATAGCACGACTTGTAGCATTCATACAGTGACTGGAACCGCCAAATGAAAACAGAGGACTTACATTTAGGCACCTATTGATTCTCTCCTGAGCCACAGTGATAAACTTTTTCAGATGCACCTGTCTATGCATTACTAAGCATTGTGCTAACTTTGCACATGGTAGACCTAGAAAAGAAGACACAGGCAAGTGCAATTCGAAGGACATCTGTGCTAGATAAAATCAGGGTCCAGAGCAGCATGAACACATTGCTAGCCAGTTTATAGAGCGTGGTGATGAGCTGTAATGACTGACCAGATCTGGTATTTGCTGTTCATGGGATCTCCACACTGCAAGGCATTGCAACACACCCTTAGAATCTCATTTTAGGAATGTCTTTACTACAAAATTTTCTGAATGCTTTTGTGGTTTAGCGGTCAATTTCCTACCACAGCAGAATCCCTGAGTTTAAAACACTCAATGCAGCAGTCTCAATGTCCTGATTCCTTAGGCAAGTGATGTTTGGATATGAAAGGTATGGCAGATACTTTCCAACAACTCCTTTAGGTCAGACAGGCACAAATTTCTTTTTGCAGAAAGAAATTTGTACAATGACTTTTTCAATCTGCTTGGTTTTTTTTTTTTCTTTTTTTTTATGCTGAAAGAAGTCTCATTGCTTTGCAATTGCTTGATCACCCTCTACTTTCTTTTAAAGAGATACTCAAATATATGTCAGCTTTTAGTCTTTAAGAAAAATAACGGCTTATGAACCCTAGCTTGTGGCTGGAGAATTGTCCAGGTTGTGAGCATGACATCTGAGTTACCTCTGGGACTTGAATCCGGAGCATTGTAAGGGCAAAAGAAGTTCTGCCAGGCTGACCTCAAGACATCCAATAACTGAAGCAAGAATTGAGACCAAACCTTCACTCTTTCTGATCTGTTTGTGATGATCAGTGTTATGCAGTATTCACTTTACTGAAGAGCCTAGAATAGGACCTAAATGTCCTCAGCAATGTCCTCAGCAATGAGACACAGATGGCTCATAGCACTTTGGAAAAAACTCTGAATAAAATCATGATGCATTCAAAAACTACAGCATCATTAACATTACACGTACACATGCAGAAGAGGAATTGTGTGGCTGAGCTCTTGGTTGACTTATCCAAGCAGAGCTGGTAAGCCACGAAGGATTGGAGTGGCTTTGTTGACTCAAACCAGCAGGCACAGACACCTCTACACCTGCTGACAGGAGAGAGGAGTGGTGGTCTGTCTGGTCTGCTAAATCTATACAGAAAGAAAACTTATGAACAGTCTTGCACTGCATCTCATGTCAATAAAATTGGTTTAATTTGCCAATAAAGAAAATAAAGAAGAGAGAGTTATGACCCTGCAGAAAGCAATCTTTCAGTTTGGAACATGATAGGAGTGTCACCTGCTCACAAACACAGTGAATGAGAGGGCCAAGGAATCACTGACAGCCTGTGACCCTCCATCTTTTGTACTGCTCCTTATATTCTCTCTGACTCCTTTATTGCTTCTTTCTTTTTACCAGATCATTCACTGTACATTGTACAAAAAGAGGGCTTATTTTGTTTCACAGCACAACAAAACATCAACTACACTTAAAGACTGTGAGGCGTTAATGAAGTGACATTACTAACATTGTCTATTTTTGTTGTTGTTAGATATTTTCATGATTTATTTCTCATGGCTTCACTTCAACACAAAACACTTGTTGATTTGTATATTTATCTACAATAAAATAATCTTGAGAATTCTAAGCCATTTATTAAGGTTCATTCTTCACGGGGAAAGCAGGGCTATTCTCTTCTTGGTTTACTTTTATCCATGAAAACAACCTGCATATGTCACCACTCTGTTCAAAATCATCTACTCTCATTTCTCCTTCAAATGCATTGTACACCTTGATGAGGCATTGTTGAGTTAGCAACCCTAAGCACACACCCTACCACAAAGATGCTCCCCACTAGTAAATCATAAACATTTCTTCCCATTTTTTCCAACTGATCATAGCAATTATCTACAATACAATAATAAAAACACTTGATTTATCTCAGATGTGATGATTTGTTTATTTTATTCTCATAAGAATTTGTACAAGGTCCATTCCTGACGTCTTTAAAAGACAGACATGTCCCATCAGTGACAAAATGCAGAGATGGTCATGTCGTCCAAATCTATTTCACTGGGTTCTTTTCAAGATTATTCATTCAGCTCAACTGTCACCTGTTTTTCTTTCTTTACTGTGTGAGACTCTCAGACTGGCTTTTATGGAGTTACATCTTCTCTGTGTCCAGATATATAAATAGACTGCTATAATAGTAATAGTAATAGTAATAGTAATAGTAGTAGTAGTAATAATAATAATAATAATAATAATAAGCTATGCATCTGTAGATTCAACATAACAGTGTGCACAAATATATTTAGCTCTCTGAAGAGGTTAGCTAATGAGAATTGGCTAGCTGTATTTCTTTTAGGGTTCAACTAATACAAATCTTCTGTATTTGCACTGGCCTAAGAGATGCTGTGGATCAGTTCATGTGTGATAATAGGATTAACATGTTTACTGATATGTATCTGAGTCCTTAGACTCTGAGAATTACTACTCCTTCTTAGACATGTTTTCCTCCCATACTTGACCAGATCACTTTGATTTCTATTTCCTGCCTTTCTGCCATGTGGTTATTTATTCTTTATCTATTCTTCTCCAGTGACTAATTTGTTTCTCAGATACCTTTCTGCAATCTCCTGTAATAATTTTATTATTATTTCTTCTCCAAAGAGCTTTCACTCAAAGGGCGGACAACACCAAATACTGAAATGTACTCCTGTGACTAAGGATTCTAGTAACTTTGATGGACAGAGGGTACACCTGCAATTCAACGCAAAGTCGAGACGCTTCACCTAGCCATCCAATTCAACCCTACAGTTTTTGGTATGTCTGCATTGAACACTGGTACTGTACAGAGGCATCCAAACTGGTTTATTCAGATCTGGCTCCCAAAGTACTGTAGCTGTGTAAGCCTTCTCAGCAGGACAAATTACCCTTTTCAGCAGGAATCTACAACAGAACTATATTGCTTTCAGTGGCGAAGCTGATTCATTGAGAATTAGTTAGAAATCACCATCACGCTGCATTGTTTAGCGTAGATACATTCAAAGATTACAAGTCTGGAAAGGATGGTTTACTCAAGGTAGAAATCCTTCAACATAGAACAAACTTATCTCTTAGACTCCCCCTAAGCTGGAGAACTACAACTATTCATTGGAAAAAGAAACAGAACGAAAGTATCAGAACAGTAGAGTAAGCATATCTACACTGGCTGCCCTTTTGTAACATAAAAACATATGCATTAGCTGCTTATGTAGAAACAATATAATCATGCTTTCTTCTTGCAGTACAACAGTTACTTTAGGCTAACAATAGCATAACAGAATGGAATCCAAAAAACAGAGCTTTTCAGTATTTCAGTCTGAGTCCTACAGGTTTAAAGTTCTTCCTTCTAGTATATTTTAATGTATTAATAATTATTCCCACTTGTAAGATCTATAATCATTTTAATGGTTGTTGTCATTCAAGTTTGATGTAAAGGGGTTTCTGATATATCAGATATATATCACTCTACCTGTATGCATCCTAGATACCCATGTTGAGCAGCTATGTGAACAGCAGTATTTCCATCCTGGTCAACTTCATCCAGTGAAATCCCTTGTTCTTGCATAAACTGAAGAAGCCACAGAAGGATTTTCTCCTAGGGGGAGAGGGAAAGAGATGTCACAAAAGATAATGAAATAATGAAAAGCTAAATATACTAGAGAAATACTGGTTCTGTCATCTGTTACTAATATTGTCTAATAATTCCTTGTTTTCAGTCTCTCTAAACTTTGTAGGACTTAGTGTATCATGGATCTGCCTCTGGTTTGTTTTTTTTTTTCCCCAGGGAAGTAAGACGAAACACTTTCTTTCTTTTATAAAAAGACAATAGGAAAAATCTGAGTACTGTAACACATTCTGAGAAATTGTACATTAAAAAGCATGCATGCCTGTATGTTGGAGACCTGAGGCAGAACAGCCTGTGTGTCAATCTGAAAAACAGCTTGTGAAATTTGGTGAAACGTCACAAGCCTCTTTGGAAAATTAAAACAGGAGTATGTGCAGATCACAGAGCCGAGCAATTAGATTCTTCCAATCTATCATCATGCCCCAGCTCTGGGATGTTGTGCAGGAGGAGAAGCAACACAACTAAAATCAGGAAATCTCTCTATCCTGAGATCTCAGTGTATTGACTAATGGACCATTTATATGTGCCTGCATGTTGGGAAGGCTGGGGAGACTTGGACTGCAAAACTTGCAAGTGAAAGCCTGGAAGCCAAAACTGAGGTGCCAACTTAATTCTTTTTAACATTGCTCTTTGTGTGTGTATGGAGGTGTAATACACATTTATATGGGTATTCTTTTCTAACAATGAAGTTTATATATGTGCACTAAACTTAATTCATTTCTTATTTTCCCCAGCAGGTTTATTTGGAAAAACCTTCTTCTCTATAGGAATCTTCCGTGCCTCTCCAGATTAAATTTCATTGTGCCCTGCTGAATGTGATACTTATTGAAAATTTAGAATAAATGTATAGATTACATAAAAAAGTGAGGTCCATTAAAGCATAGCTGCCTATGCCATACAGTACAGCTGTACTCCCAGTATTTGCACCTCAACAGCTGAAAAGAATAAATTACTTTCTAGCTTAAAACTTTTTTATTTAAACATGTATTTTCTATTATCTTCCATTGATATGTCATGCATTATACTGGCTAGGACCTCTAGTTCAAAAGGGCTTTGTAGATTCTAGTGTTGGTGAGGCAAACACCAATGCACAGACAGCCTGCTGCACTTTGGTAGCTTCAGTGGTACGTAAGTACATAATCACCCACAGATACATGGGTCTGTAAGAGTGAAGTGTACCTAAATAAAACAGTACTGAAAGCATGTCTAGGACTCTGAGCAGTAATCAAGTAGGAAAAAGAATGAATAAGAATGAGGAAAGGAAATTCTAGCTAGGAACCTCGGGTATAAACCTCATTTTATGTATAAAAGTACCACAGAAATTTTAATGTCAAGGAAAAGGAGATGGATCCTGAGACTCTTTTAGGTCTCCTCTAAACAATTCTGCCCATTCAAGCACCTGGATCTCTGCTCACTACTTCAGAGGGCTAGTCTGTCTGGAACTTACCTTCTTCATATTTCCACTTTAACAGCAGTTTTGTTTTTATTACAGGGTGAAGGGATAGGTATTTTTACTTCTCCTTGGCTGAATGCCCAATACAGCTGACAGCCAGCATGAAGAGATGACTTCAGATCACATATCCCTTTTAAAATACTTTTGAGCAATTTCTCGAGATGCCTGTGGTGTTGGCCAGCAGTGAAGAAGGATTACACTACTCCTATGAATTGTCCTTATGTTTTAATAATTAAAAGAAAAATATTTTAGCAAAGCTCCTCTGCAGAATTTGAAGACAACTATAGCTTTGAAATTATATATTTCTTTGGAACATAATAGGCACCAGAATGTTAAGCATGTTCTGTAATTTTATGATCACAATCAGCATGGAGCAAATGATGCTTTCTAGTCATTTATCTTATCATCACGGAAATCAAGTGCCTGGATGGCTAAATGCAATCATCTGTACTTAGGACTGTCTGTGCATCAGCTGATCACAGGCACAGAGTCAGAGGCCTACTCAAATAGTTTGTGTTTCTCTCAAATGACTGTTTTTTAACAAATATACCCTTGACAAAAAAAAAAAACAACAAACCACACACAACTATTTTCTTCACTTACATCTAGGGAAAATGAAAACATCATATATCAAAATATATCATGTATCAGTTTAGTAACACTCACATTAGGTATTTGGAAGAAAAGTACTCTTAAGAGTACGTTTATAGTCATAAACTCAATTTATTCAGACAAAATGAAGGATAATAAGAAAATTCATGATATTAAGATAATGGAAAATGATCACATATTTGTTATGTAACAGGCACTGATAAATACTGACAAATTATTCAGTATATCTGATAATTTTAAGACCTACAATGGTCTTATGTTGTAGCAGTTGTTGACATCCCTCTGGCATATTCTAGACCTATAGTAATTCAAACCTCCCTAAGAAAAGATTCCGGGAAAATGTCACAATATGTAATTTCTGTTTTGGGACAGGCTGCAGACTTTGGCTCCATCAGCTGACTTTTGAAGCAGAAAGAACAACTAACAAAGACCATTTAAATAATTAAATTGACTACAAATGGAAGGATTAGCATGGTGAAGAGTACCAATTCTACAGCTAATCCTAGCCCCATCACCCAATATTAAATAAATAAGCTGCCCTTCCCAGTATCCCTTCACAGTAGAGGAGTAGGAGCCAGTGAAAACAACACATTACTCTTGCAAAAATGACATCAGACAGGAAGACAAACATCCTAAGGTGCAAAAAAGGTGTGTTGTTAGGCATTTGTGTATCTGAATGTCACACACTCCTCCCCACTGCACTCTCCAGCACTACACCACCACCAAGTAGTGCACAGAACCCCTTCTAGGTCTTCAGTCATGCTGTAGCTCTGGTTCCCCAAAGTCCCTCTAGACTCTCTGGAGCTCTGAGGCAACAAACCCTTGGCATTCCCCACCCTCTGCCTCTTGCCTGTGCAGTCCATGCTACCACAGCATCTGTGTTGAAAAGAAATTACAGCCCTTTGAAGCTTAGTCAGGGCCTAATATGTGCACCTAGGACTGCACCAGCATCCCCTCCTGTCACATGGTGACTGTGCCAGACACAGCTGGTACACAATCTGCCATGTACCCATGACTTATGTTTGGCATGGAGAGGCCTGCCAACAACCATGGTTGCTTCTTGCATAATCCCATGCTTAAAGAAGCCCTTGCTAGGAGGTATGCTGACCAGGCTACAGGTTGACTTCTCGTCTTCCATCAGATGAACTTCTGTGGTTCCTCTCTCACTGGAAAAATATAATATTGTGGAGATGTCTTTGGAGTCAGGCCATACCTGTGGTTTGATCACCTTTCACATAGCAGCATTGCTATGAACTCCCTTTTGCTGCCCATTCTAAATGATACTTATTGAAGAAAAATATGGTGCGCATGTCTAATGCCTGGGGAAACAATGGACGGACTGGCTCTTTTAGAAAATGATTCAATAACAGGTCTTCCTTGTAAAAATATTACTCTTGTAATTCTGCCAAGACCAGTGTTTACATGGATTATCTCTTGTGTACGTAATGGTAAAATAAATTAAAGCTTCAAGGAGATAGTGCCAACTACGCATTTGAATTTCTCAGTTTTTTTCTTCTTAACACAATTGGGTAAGATAGTCTGGCATTCCTTCAGCCTCAGCATTCCCTCATGTTTGCAAGATGTTTATGGATTATAAAAAAAAAGATAATTGACATTACATGTGAACTTTCTTTGGCATTCAGCTAACTAAAAAAATTTGGCAGCAATTTATATATCACCTTTTTAAATTTCAAGGGTGGCTGACCGTAGCTGGTGTTTCTTAACTGGTAGAGCTTCTGTCCTGCTCTGAAAAGAATCTAGGTAAAGTGTGCCAGATCTGTTTCTGGCAGTAGACACCATAGCTCACTGAAAAAAACCAAAGCTTCACTGGATTTAGTTTGTATAAATATCTCTAGAGATGAGGACAAAATCAGGCTAATCAATTGAAGATATGAATGTAAGTTCATATGAGACTTTCTCTTCCAAACTTTTTCTTGCCAGTAGCAAACATGCCTTACTCAAATCCAGTTCTGATCTGGCTCCCAGCCTCCCTATATTCAGTGCTAAGTTTACAGGCCAAACTTGCTACGGAAAGCAGGACACAATCAATCAGTATATCCAGCAGGGTCCTAAGTTGCACCAGTAACATCTGCATAGTAGGTGAGTGGAGAAAAGGCAAAGGAGGTCTTTGCACAGCATGAAAACAAGGGTGTCTGTGTGCCTATGGAAACAGCAGGAAAAAGGGCAGAATTCCAGCTCCATAGCCTTCCAAACCTGCCCCCTCTCTTTCCTTCCGTCTCCAGTAAATTCATTCTTGGACAGGATCAGTTAACAGCAGAAATAAGCCACAATAATTGTATGGCATTGAATGAAACAACCACACTTGTACAGGAAAGAAAAAGATAATTTTCTTAGTGGTTGCATTTTGCTTGTTCTCTCTTAACAAGTAAGAGAAAAAAAAGCATTAGCACAAAAATAGTGGGTTTTATGCATTTATCCTTAATGTCTGTTGAAGAAACTGCATGATAAAGTGGCCCATCTGCCAAAGAGATTAGAGGAGAATAACCGATCACTATTCCTTGCATAGCAGATCCTGGAAAAGGTCCTTTGAAGAGAGGTTATTGCAAGGTCTACTCAGGAAAAACAGACTTTGTGGGAAGAGAATGTGGTGCAATTAAGTGGTATATGTTTCCCCAGACATTAGCAAAGCACTGAAATGCTGTACTTCTGTGGTTTCTCATCATTAGATTTATAGATAAGTTAGGTGTGAAACACTATTGATTTACAACATATTTTTATATGTAATTCTCAGTAAAACTGGCTAGGGCTAGACAGATGATGTTCAAGTTTCACCACATTTCACTTCACTGCCAATATACTGAATTCCTAAATTGTCAGAATTTGCCAAAATTTTTTGAGATTAGTCTCTCCTGGAAAGACAATATGAACTATCCCAGAATGTTTGGTGATTTTCTGATGTGTCCTAGGAGTCCTCTAGGGATCATGACAGCTAATCTTCCGTGATGTTCTTGAGATTGATAGGTTGGCCCAATATGCCAGCTGATCTTCTCCTAGCCATCACTTAAAGCTTAAAAAAAAAAAAAAAAAGACTTAAGAGGGAAAATACTGAAAAAACCCCACAGATTAAGTGGGAAAAGATCTTGCTGTATTTGAACTAATTAAGAACACCTGTAATTAAAAGCCACAAAATTATAAACATGCTTTAAATTGAAATTGTTGTATAAGCATCTAAATAACTTATTTGGAAAAGTAAATGAAAGTCATACCTGGCCATAGCAACCTGCATAATGAATAAGGCTTGGGTGGTCTTTTGAGCAACTTAATTCTGCAATAGCTTCTGTTTCGCTCACCATCCATCGAACACACTCCAGCTGACCGTTCTAAACAAATAAAAACAAATTTTATGTTCCAGCTGTTTCAATTCTAAACACTTCTAGTAAACAGGGAAAAGCTTATCAGAATTATTAAAATGCTATGAAATTCCAGTTCATTTGAAAATGTGTTCTTTTATCTGCTCTCATGTAATGCCCTTGTTTATCTTGCTGCCCTGTGTCACTTACAGTTTGGCTACTGATTATAGTGAAAGTGGCAATGTGAAAGTGGCAGTCAGATAGTCTTACATACACAATCTGATCCCCACTCTCAGATTTTTCAGAGCAAAACCATAGTTCTGTTTCTATCACTTGGACAGCAAGGCTCAATGACTAAATGAGATCATTTGCTGGAGCAGAGTGAACAGTCTCCCTACAAACTCAAGTCTTCATTAATCACTAATTAAATGCACGCTGCCTAAGTTATTCTCATGTATGTAGTATCTGAACACCTAATCCTCATGGATTAGGACCTATCTGTAATAGATACTGTACAAACACAAACAAGGAGATGGTTCTGGCCCTGAACACCTTTTAGAGCCTAGTCTCAAGATTCCCAAGCTGCTATGCACACTCCTAGTAGTTTGCAAGTTACTATGAAGTGGGATATGGATGCTGTGGAAACAGATGGAACATTTTCTTCAGAGCATGCTTGTGGCTCAGCATAAAGGTAGGAGTTTTTAGCAGCTTCTCTTGCTGCTGCCCCTTTTCAGCAATGGTACCTTGGTAAATGCAGTTTGGCATGACCTACATTCCAGCCTGCTCTTACTTCATTTTTCAACTTTCCTGTTCATAAAGGCTATTATATCCTTTATAGCTGAAACAAGTATTTCAATTGCTCAGCCAAAACCTCACAGAGGTCAACATACATGACACAAAAAGCTGTCTGTGTGCATAAAATGGAAAAAGCCATCAGGAGAAGGAACGAAATATCTATTTCAAGTTTCAGTTTTATTTTCATAAGAACAAGGAGAAGAATGTAATAAACTCATTTAAAATTATATGGGAGGAAGAAAAATTGGAATAAAATTAATTTGATATTTGTCTTATTCATTCCATATGTAATGTATGTATATAAACACAAAAATGCACACCATTTTCCTTTACTTACTTAAATCTATTTCTCTCAATTTCAGTAATGAAGCAAAACAATGAAACTACTTGTATTCCTTTTACTACACTAGAAAAACCCTCCTAATCCTATTTGGGTTCAAATATTGGTAAGCATGACTAACTAATAATTTTTTATTTTGTTTTCCTTTATATCACAACTGAGTAAAATATTTTCGTATTTTTAAAATTAAGTTAAAGAAGTAATAAAATTAAGTACCTGCTAAATATGATAATTTTGCTAATGTGGAAAGGATTTCTCCACAGTTAGTTAAAATAAACTACCAATATGACAGTGCGACTGGCCATAATATACCACTCCATTTTCACTCTCTAGCTCTTATCTCAAGGCCCGAAAGAGGCCTTTAATCAAAAGAACTAGTTTTAATTAATTAATTCCTTACTGGGAAATGTCACAGATCATCACTAAATTGTTGAAATTCTCTTCCATGGAAACTTATGTTCCTGCATACAAGTTTTCTTCTGTTCTGACAGTCATAATTCTTGCGGAACATACGTGCATGCCCCACATGGTATAACATTATGTGAGTTAATGGTATAAAGTAAGAGCAAGAAGAATAAAGTCCATTCCATCAGTGTGCAAAAACACTTTGAGAGTAAGGATCAAGATCTACAAAGTTTAGTTATGCCAGACTAGTTTAAGGCTCTCACAAAAATTTGCAATGATCCAGGACAAGTCCAGCAATGTAGGTCATCCTTAGAAACACCTGGGCCTAAGTACCCTCACTTACATGAACAACTCCATTACATTTACACACTTTTCTGTGAATGTCTAAGCATGCTCAAGTAATACAGAAACTAAAGGAACCAATTATTAAAAAAGCCAATCTTTCTGGAGAAAAAGACAAAAGGCTTTATTGGCTTATAAACACATTATGTACCCAGGTTGAAGAAACAAGAAAGAAAATTATTTCCAACTAAAATTGTATGACTTTAAATTGGCAGGCTGTAACTATTCAGTTTGGACACAGGCCAAGGTATTGAAGCTAAATACCTGACTTTTATAATAGCATTTCATTAGTACAACTAGGTATCAGTCTAATTTTATATTCATACAGCTTGTCCCAGAAAAATAAAAAAAATCCAACCCTGAAACCTGCACCAGGGCCCTAGGTCACTGAAATGACATCTCAAAGATGGAAACCTGCAGGTTGGAATCCACCACTCCTCTGTCAGTTTCTAAAGTTTTTGCAAGAAGCAAAACCCAATACACCCCAGAAGAAACAGAAACTCCTGTATTATATTTCACCCCTTGCCTTGTTTCTTATTAAGGTACTTACTTAGTGACTAAAAGGAGCAGCATTCAACCATTCAATCTCACTTACTGAAGAACCAGAATCAGTATGGTTAAATTATGAGCCTTCCTGTACACCACTGTTTTATTTCAGTGCAGCAACACCAATATTTTTCCCATTTTCCTACATAATAGGTTTTCCTGTAAGCTTTGACAGCAATTTTTGCAGTTTCTAACAGGTTGTTCTGTAACATGTACATTTTAACCTTGATGCGATTGTTCTAGACATCCAAGAATTTTTGCCTCCAGATGTGGATCAGAGGTGTTTTATGCTTTGTAAACATGTTCTCACACTTGACTTACAAGATTATACCTGTATTTGTAAAAAATCAAGAAACTGTTATGCTCTGTAAAGAAACAACTGAGTCTGAGTTAAAGGAAAGTTCCTTAAAATATAACAAATTTTTTTAAAGTCAGTTAACTGATTTAAAAATGAATGTATATGCATTGACAACAACATATAAAATGTCAATGTTATACAGCTGATATTGTATCCTGCATAGTAATCCATTTTTATTTGCTTAAGTGGTATCAGCCAACAGTTCTTTTTGCTCTCACTTACCAAAATGCTTGAAAAATAACATCCTGCTGGATGTATTACTTATTGCCATCACAGAAAGAAACTAAATGACCTTTATGTCACATTACAGTAGAGAGAGAGACCAAGTTACCTTTATTGCTAATCCAGCTGGAGTTAGCTGCTCAATGTTTCGTTCATTCAAACAGTCTTCACCCATCAAAGAAGTGAGATGCTGCAGGCATTCTGCATGTCCCTTTGATGCTGCTACATGCAACAGATTGTTGTCACATTCATCATGGATCTTATCCAGATTATCTGCTGCTAAATGTGGCTGTGAAAAAAAGCATTGTTAGTTACAACTAAAGATAAAAAGATACACAGAACATTAAGCCTCACAGCCAAAGACACAAGCCAAATACAAAGATGCTTCCCCATAGGCATATTCTTTTATAGCTCAAAACCAAGAGCTTTTCAATTCACTATACAGAACATGGCAACCTTAGCAAAAGGGTAGAGGTGGGATGCTCACAGGCTTGATAGTTTTGCTCCTTCTCATGCAGTTGTGATACAACAGTGCAAGATCTTGAGTAGCTTTAAGTCTTTGTACTAGTTTGATCAATGAAGTAGCTGCAAAAATACCCATATTTTCATAATTTCTGTCTATTTAGCATTTGGTTTCTCTCCTTTTTCTTTCTTTTTTTTTTGGGGGGGGGGGCATTATATTGATGAGTAATTGAACAGAAAACATCCATGACTCCTAAAAAACGTTACTGATTAATTTTGCTCATCACAAAAATGGCAGCTTTTTAAGCACCATCAAAAATGTAGTTAAAACACATAACAGAAGACTTTTATTTGACAGCTTGTTTCCACAAAAAAAATTGTTGAGTAATTATCTGAAGTACTACACAACCTAATACATTATTTCTGCCTAAATCTAATTTTGAGACAAAGCAATTGGATTGAGAAACTCCAGAAGGAAAATGGAAAAAGGAAGACAGAGTTAAGGAGTAGCAATGATAAGTTCTTAGAATTGTGCAGTCTTGCCAGAGTACTGTTCAATGAGTCTACTTCATTCAGAGGTTTCGACCTGTTTGGAAAAAATATGCATTTTCTTTCCATCTACCTACCTATGATGACCTCTTTTTTCCCCCCAATTCCTATCTCAGGGTGAATTTAATTTGCTTTTATTTCTTGCTGAGCAATCTAATATTCTCTTCTGCCTCTGTCTAGTCTTTGAATATTTCCCTTTGTTCTTGTTGCTATGTTAATAGCATGCCTTTGTGCCTGAGCTAGACTGGTAAACAGAGAAGCTAAACAAAAATCTTAACAAAACCAGTTCTTACACATACACTGTGCCTCCACCAGCCGTTCTGAGTGGAGATCACATGCTCTGCATCATTGTGTTAACCTGCATCGAGTTACTTTGGAAACCATCATTGAAAGTGCCTGATCACAGTGCTAGAATTTACTAAAAAACTTCATATGGGTCAGAGGCCAATGAGGCTTTAGAGAAAGCTCCTGCCCGAGAATGCTGCTGCAACAAGACAGCATAAACACTCCTGAATAATAATCAGAATACAACAGAAGCCCCTCTGTTCCCATCATCAGCCTCTAAGTAACAACTGAGGTAAACCAGCAATAACTGAACAAAGCAACCCACGAATATTGTGAAAGGCAAAACTCAATTAAGATTTAAATTCAATATTTAAGTGATCTCAGTAGTTAAAACACCTGCCTTCTATATGATTTCAGTGTACTGCATAAACTAGTAATCTTGGCCACATTTACATAAAACTAGTATCTTGGTTTTGCTACGTATTTGATTTAAAGATTAAAACTTTCCATTTGGAAGCCCATATGCTCAATTTCTAAGGAGCGTACAAGATAAAAAGGGCAGTGGTTCAAAATGCGCACTTCATCAGCTTTGCTGGCTTAATAAACCACATCACAGATCGCCCTTATTCTATGTGGTTTATGAAAAAGATGATACTTACCAGTAAAGATATTTGGCCTTCCTTTACAATGTTTAAGATGCTCTTAATTTTTTTCACCTCTTCGCTCCTCTCTTCTGGGCCCCCTGCACTGCTCCAGTTCATACTCAGTTCCTCTAGCTGCTTGCTTTCTGCCACTGCCGTCTGCAGGTGGAAAGTCCTTAGGTGGCAGTTTGGCATAGTCTTCTCTGTTTTGTGAGCATGAGGATCAACAAATGTCCTGCTGAGGAAGCCCTTGCCCTGGGCTTCAGATTCATGGACTGAGCTACACTTAACTAAAGGCTGGGAAAGCTCTAATTCTTCTGTTAAATGCTTGTGCTGATCAAGGACAATGGGCTGCGTTTTTCTCAGCTGAGAGCCTTTCACAGGAGACAGCACACAGAACTGTGTCCCTCCAGCAGGCGAGTTCTCTGTGCTCCCTGCAGAGCAGGTCTTGCCACTAAGACCATTCACTGTTGAACATACACCCAAAAGTTTTTTCTCAGAAGCTACCTTTGTAAAAGGAACAAGTTGCTGGCTTGATTTAATATAAGGCACATCCAAAATTTCATCCATATCCAGGTCATAGTGCTCCAGCTCCCCAAGCAGAACAGTTGGCTCAATGTTTTTGCTTTTAAGACTCTCTCCTTCTCCGGGACTCTGGTCATCATTTGGAGGCACAGATTGAGAATCGCTGCCTTTCTGGTATTCTCCTTTTTGATTCTTCTGGTCATCACTTTCATTGTTCTCAGAGCTTTCTGGCTGGTGCTTTAATGGGGAAACCCTCTTCACTGGTCTGAATTTATTGCACACATCTGCAATTCCTGTTGGTTTCTGTGCATTTCCGATAAGAGTTGAGACTCCACAGTTCCAGCTGCTGCTGGAAACTAGAGAAATAGAGGAATGTGACTTAGAAGTGATTACTACCAGACATGTGACATGATATAGCATGCTTTAAAGATATACCTGACCAAACACCGGAAACAAGAATTACATGATAACATGCCACATTCATATCTAAGCAGATTTAATGGCACCTCTATCAAAACAGCTCAAGAATCTGACAATCCAGAAAAGAAACTTTCTTCAAACAGGACATACATTGTAATCAATTACAAATAAAGTAGTTTTAATCAAGTAAGGGGCGTCAATAAGAGCCTAGTGGCATTTACAGTGGTCTTGTCCAACTACACTAATTTGCACTCTGCTTTTTTTATTGCACAGAGATACATCATAAGAGTAGGATGATTTTCTGGGAGGTCAACAAAAGGGTTAGTCAAAACTTTTTAGTGGATTTGTTTTAACAACAGTAATAACAATTTAATTTTTAAGGCTTGTTATCTCTGGGAGATGTACTTTTCATACAAGAACTGGAAATTCATATGAATAGTGACTGACAGCTGGGACTGTTCAGCTTGGAGAAGAGAAGGGCCAGAAGGAATCTTATCCTTGGATATAACTACATCATGGGAAGCAGTGAAGAAGAGTGAGCGAGGGTCTTCTCCGTGATGGCCACTGACAGGACAAGAGCCAATGGGCACAAAGTGAAACACATGAAATTCCATCTGAACACAAGAAAACACTTTTTTACTGTGAGGCTGGTCAAACACTGGCACAGGTTGCCCAGAGTCATTGCGGAGTCTCCATCCTGGAGATACTCAAAACCCAACTGGACACAGTCCTGGGTTTAACCTGCTGTAGCTGACCCTGCTTAAGCAGAGCCATTGGACTAGATGATCTCAAGTGGCCCCTGCCAACCTGAATGATTTTGTGATTCTCTGATCTGAAAATTAAGCCTACTTATTCAGGTATGATGTTTCCTTTTCCACTTTTCCTCTCTGTGCTGGGCTTCTCTGTCAAACTTTCCATCCCTTATATATATAACCTGTACACACATATATATATATACACACACACACACACTCACACACACACATATAGCTCTGGACCTTCTAGACCATTATTTCAGTGCACTGCAGGATATGGAGTTTGACCAGTGAATCTGACTTGCAGAGAAGAAAGGGAGCTCAAGACACCTGAACTCTTAATCCTATTGAACTTGAACTCAAACTCACTGAAGTTGCACTTTTTCACACAGTGCCAGCTGTTGATACTTATGATCTCCATAATCAGTGGAACTCTGGCAAACAGTTTTCCTTATTTTGTTATTTTCAGTTGAGGGACAGCACTAAAACCACTAAAGCCTTTAGGCAGTTTCTATGCCCCTTTCAATGTACACTAAGAGTTAATGCATTCTAAAAGTCAAGAATACTGTTTAAACAAAGCAGATTTATTACATGTGCTAACTGCATATCAGTGGGATCTAATTTGTGGTCAAAACACACAATTTGCCATGAACACCTTCCTAAGGAAACAGATATACACACTTTCAGTGCAACATTAATGTCTGAAGTGAAAGATTAGTCCAGCTTAGTAGTTACGGATGTCTGAAAATTACCTTAATACTTTTGGAAGTGATTAAGAACACATTTCCGAAGAAGAAATAAAAAAAATAATAATCAAAAGGCATGTAACTTAGTGGGCCAATACAAAGAACACACTGTGCTGACTTATTTATGTATTGTATAAGATTCTAGGTTCAAAGGCCTACACTTTTATGTTGGTTTTATTTACATGTGAAATTTTTTCCAAGTGATACAGGGAAATGGATACCATATGTTTGCCAGCTGTTTTGCTCTGACAGGAACTATTAAGCACTCAGTATGGAAATGAATTCTGTCTGAGTTTTATGAAAACACTGCTTTCCACACAGGGGTCTAGACAGAGGAAAAGGCATCAGCATTTTGTTTGTCGTCACTTTATTTAAGCTTACATTTATTTTGTTGCTTGGCCTTCTCTACTTTCTAACCTTAATAACACACATTTACATAAACCACTGATGATAAAATTGTAAAATTGGACACTGTGAAGAAGCAATGACCTTTGTTACAAATCTGTCTTGGATCATTGTAAAGTCATGTATTTCTCTTTTCTTTTGTTACACTTACTGCAGAGTAGGGTATTTCAATTTTTTTCATTGTTTTTCTTCCCAACACCTTTTTATAAACATTGTTTTTCCAGAAAACAAACTGGAACACCGAGAATGGTTAGCAATATTTTTACTGACTTATAAACATATTCTTAATTTAACTTGGATGATGAATTTACACTGCATTTAATAAAGGATGAGAATATAGCAGTAGGGAAGAAAGCAAGTCAGACTGGCAGACACAATCCTTCTTTGTGCTATTTTCTATTTGGGTGCTGCACAGGCTGCATCAGTGCTTAGGCAGTTACAGCATGGTTTCCCCCTACAAAACACTGAAACCATAGGCCAGAGTGGACCAGGGCATGGCTTGAATCTCTTCTGTTTTCAGATGCTTGTTCCCTGAAGAAGTAAAAGCAAGTGCTGCCTATATCCTCCAAAACACCAGCACAGCAGGAGTTATGTGAGTAGTCTTCAACAGCTGCTCCAGGGGAAAAGCCTCTTGCTCATCTATCCATACTTATGAACTCAGGCAGGGGCTATTAGAAGTCTGGGTCAAATAAATACTGTTTGATTCTTTTATAAACAACAGTAAAGAATGGTCTGAGTTTAAGGCAGGGGACTAGAATGTGGAGCAGCTAGCTTGATTCCAGAATCTGGCAAATAATTCTGATATAATCTGATAAGCCATATCTCTTCCATGCACCAGTATCTCAAATGTAAAAAGGTGATGACAATTTTTTTTTCCAACTACGTTCTTAAAATTATTTCTTTAATTTTATTCATTAATATGAGAGATTTGGACGATCCCGTCGTTGTGTTGAGGAAGTAAAAAGATAGAGGAACACAAAAACTAGGGAGACTTCATTCACATCAGTAAAGAGGTGTCGTGCTGCCTGGTAGACCTGAGGTGTCAAAGCATTTCCCTAGCACTAAAGAAAATATTATCTGATGAAAATCTGCAAGGGTCAAATTTGCAAAAGTAGTTCTTCACTATATATTGTGCTCTACGCTCTTCTTGAGGAAGAGAAAATGCAAAATGTGAATAAAGAGGCCTGTAGGCTTAACTATAGTTTCACTTATTTATTTATTTACTTATAGCTGTCCTAGAACTACTGGGGGCCAATAATCAGAAAAGGGGACAATTAGGAAGCAACTTCTCTTGCAATTTAATCACTTCATCAGATTTTATTTTAGGAATCAAAATTTACCTTCAACTTTCTAAAAAAGATCCATATAACATGTTTCCAATTGGAAGCATGTGTTGACTTGAGAGCATTTTTCAACATCATCTCTGTACCTAGGGCATGGGGAGGTGAGAGGGGGAGTTTTAACTGGTATACGAGCATCTGTAAAATTATAGGGTAACTATATGAGTTTTGTCCAACCATCAAGACTACCTCATGCACAGATGAAACTTTACCCTTGTGACAGGCAGTTTCTGCGAATACTTACAATCTAATGCCAAACTTCAGAATACCTTTAAATTGTCCTGAGTATCATGAAAATAACAAAGAACTCAGCTTTCAGTTCAGCTCTATAAGGCAACTACTGCTGAAATTCATTGCTGGTGTGCGTGCAAGAGCCTGTTTCCCTGGCAGATGGGTAACATTCCTTAAGCGATGATGGCTTCATGAAGTTTACAGCACTGGTGACACAAATAGGAAGTGGCAAAAGGCTGTATAACACACATCAGTACCATATAAAATGAACTGAACATACTGCAGAGTGGTATTCGTAGATGTTGCTATGCCAGATCTTCATGAACCCAGAATGACTCACATTCAGAGAGCACTGACTGACTGAGGAAATGGTCAAACTCCTAACAGTGTGTTTCTGTCACCAGCACCACGGACTCACTTAGGTTTATGCTGTGACCAATGTTCTGTAGTCATGAATGCTGCTGTTGAACAGCTGGGACATACAACAGGCAGTGTTACAGGCAAGCAGGAAAATGGATGTAAAGATCTGAATCATTTGCATATCAGTTGGCAACTGTCCATGTTGCTCTACTAGGTCACTTGACACCTACACAATTCACTCCTGTTCTTCTCTAGGTGGCAACAAATGATCCCCATTACTATGCTACATCCCTCAATGAAATTCTTGAGCCTTTTTAGCTTGCTATCTCTGTTCCTTTTCAGGATGGAGAGCAGTATCTTATAGTCAACTGTGTTGAACCACTGTCCAGGAGAAAAACTGGATGACTTCCTTTTATCCAAACAGTTATGAGTCATCAGTGCCGTTAATGCTTCTGCCTAATGACCTGACCTGCATCCAGACTGTGCTAACTCTAAATTGTATTTCAACGTTTGTTTTCCATGAATTCCACGCGTGTGCAATCACAAACCACAGTAAAACTGTGAATAATAGAGAACAATATGCTGCTTGAACCCTGGAGCTGAGAGTCCTTGACTATGCTAAGACTATCTGCTGACTTTATAATGCCTAATAGATCTTTCAATGGTCTATGAACCTCTGAGGTTGAATCACGGTTATTTCTTGCTGACAAAGAAATGGGAGCATTATGGTTGCTTCCCTAATAACACTTCCCCAAAGTAACCTGGTTGTGATGTTCTTTATTGCAGCATTCATTTGGAGAATAGGTCCTTGAGAAATCTGGTGTAACTGGAACTGCTCTCAGCACAGGGACATGGACAGGATGGCCTTCAGAGGTGCCTTCTGACTTAAGTTATGCTATGATGAAGACGTAACCATGCTGAAGGAATGCCATCTGCCTGCAGGTAGTATTAAGACTGGAAACAAAGTGCAAGACTGACAAAGAGACAAGAGAAGACACTGTTTGGGGGCTTTTACCTCAAGACCTTGAGAGCCTGTACTTGGACACTCCCAGTACACAATAGTGGGAGGTACTCTCTATCCTTGCTGACAACACAAGAAGCAGCTTCTTTACCATTTAGGCTTCAATTGTTTACCCTCTAAAAAGGGTAAAGAGGAGGGCCTTGGGAATTACTGACCAGTCAGCCTCACCTCTGTGCCTGGGAAGATTGTGGAACAGATCCTCCTGGAAGCTATGTGAAGGCATATGGATGACCAAGAGGTGAGTGCAGACACCCAATAAGGCTTTACCAAGGGAAAATCATGCCTTCTATGTGGCCTTCTATGATAGAGTGACTGCATCAGTGGACAAGGGAAAAGCTACTGATGTCATCTACCTCGACTTCTGTAAGGCAGTCCCCCACAACATTCTTGCCCCTAATTTGGAGAGATGGGTTTGATGGATGGACTGTCTGACACAAAAGGAATTGGCTGGATGGCCACATCCAAAGAGTTGCGGTCAACAGCTCAATGTCCAAATGGAGATTAGTAATGATTGGCATTCCTCTGGGCTTTGTATTGGGACTGGTACTGTTCGATATCTTTATTAATAGCATAGACAGTGGGATTGAGTGCATTCTCAGCAAATTTGCAGATGACACCAAGTTGAGTGGTGCAGTTGGTTTGCTTGAGGGAAGGGATACTATCCAGAGGGAACTTGACCAGGCTTGAGTACTGGGCCCATGTGAACCTCATGAAGTTCAACAAGGCCAAGTGCAAGGTCTTGCACCCTTACGATGAGGGTGGTGAGACAGTGGAACAGGTTGCCCAGAGAAGTTGTGTATGCTCCATCCCCGGAAGTGTTCAAAGGTCAAGCTGTATGGGGCTTTGAGCAACCTGATCTAGCAAAAGTTGTCACTGCCCATGAAAGTGGGGTTGGACCTAGATGATCTTTGAAGGTCCCTTCCAACCCAAATCATTCTAGGATTCTATGATTCTATAAATAAAACCAAACTTTGTTAGGTTGAATCCATTGCTACCAAAGGATGAATGCATTCAAATGACTTTCCTTTATCTGAAACTCTTCCTCCTTGCTTTAAAAATTCACTTACTGTGGAGTTTACTTCACTTTCCATCATCAACATCAAGGAAGCCTGGGAATAGCATTGACAACTGCCCATACCTGTTAAATATTTTTTTAAATGCAGTATTGACCATATTGCTCATGCACTATATAATCATTTGGGGCCCTGCAGGAAGTATGTACAAAGTTTCACATTTGGAGTTTACTGTCCTCTGAAAAAAATGCCTGAACATCTTCCTTGTGATATGACTTCAGCAGAGATTCTTGAATCAATTAAGAGTTGTACTCATTCCAGGTCCATTTAGAGCACTGTGATTCTGACTTTGTACACAGACACTAAGGTGTTGTCTACACTAGGAAAACTTTTAGAAAATTCCTCGTGGTTGTTAACACGAATTTATCTCCAACACTGGCAGCAATATCGGGGCTCCAAGAGATGGAGGAAGGGATGTCCCTTACATATCAATGGATAATCAAAACTAGTTCTGAATATCTATTTACTGTTTTATTAATATCACTGAAATAATATTTAACAATTTTAACTGAAGGTGGCACTGTTTTACAGTTTTAATATATTAATAACTTCCAGGAGTATATTTTAGGGTTCTTTAATGTAAGCTCTATAGCAACAGAACCTGAATTAAAAAACAGTCCTGCACAGATAAGAACAGAGAGGGTTTGTTCGCATTTAAGTGGAATTTGAAGCCACTCTAAAGAAGAAAGAAAGGGTAAACAGGGTAAATAATAATAATTCATCCTTTTAAATAACAATGCATCTTTGCCAGGTAATTCAAACTTTAATATGAGCGTCAGTGAATAAATGATTTTTCTTATCTTGTCTTGAGGAAGAACACTACAAAAGCTGTCATTTCTCAAGTAGACTATATAGAAGAGGCAAAGATAATTTCAAAATTAATAAATTGGGTTTACCCTTGTCCAGACTGATCTACGGATGTGAAAGGGAGGGAGCAAGTAAAGTTCTACTGAAAAATCAGAAGAGGTCATTCTGGCGCAACATGTGTAAAACAGGAAGAGGGAGGATGTGAAAACAAGGTAGGAAAAGAGCTTATATATAGCTATCACAGGTGTCACTGCATACTAATTATTGTTTTTTCTGAGAAACTTCTTCAATATTCTACCAAGGAATTATCCAATCAATATTGTATTGTTTCAGACATATTTACCTGGGAAATATCTGGAGTACAACAGACTCTGTGAAATTAATGCCATATAACACTGCCTCCAAATCCAATTTTACTTTATTTTCTCTTATAGCTAAAAAACTACCAAGACCTTGAGACAGAAATTGTGTGCAATCTTATATTTACTGATTTATTTCTTTTTCTTAAATAGGAAACTAATCTTCTGAATAATTTTCTGAATGACACTTGCTTTGGGAATGAATAAAGCAGTGCAGAAGGATAACTGCTGGAGATTAAAGATGAACTTGCTTTTATCAACCTGTGAATAAAGACCTAGAGTAGGATATTGTCCTCATTTGAGGCATACATTTAATGACAACCGAAAGACATCACAGCTGACAGAATATACTTCAACAACGATATGGCTCAGTGAAGCTTGCTGAATACAGATGTCTTGAACCATTTGCTCAAGTGGCCTTAGAAAATCTGCCCAGAAAGAAAGCAACCAATTTCATGCTTAATAACAAAAGCATAAAGGACTGATTTCTCTTTCAATTCATCATTCTACATTAGACAATGCTGGAAATCAATGGGCAGGCTAGCTAACACTTGATTTCAGGAAAATGAGTTAGCGAGATCCATTTTTAAACTACACTCTTTAATTTTCTATCTTCGAAGAAGAACAATGTCCATATTAGTGGTTATTATGCTAGCTACAAAGATCATTCTCTGGAAGCCTAATGGTAGAGAAAACAGTTACCCTTAATCACACTTTACTGTGGATAAACCAGGATTTGCCCCACACCTTCTCTCCAATCTCATATATCTTTTACCTTGTAATCTGGGGGTACTGACACACACACTTTGGCTCCAAGGATCCCTTGGAATTCTCCTGAGTGAGAATTCCTTAAATCCAAGGAAGGACACAGAGGAGTCAGCATGGAGACTGTATTGACTGCATGACTTTCATGCACATCTTGCAAAAGGGTGAGGAATGAACCACAGGATCTTCCCACTGGTACCGATCACTGGCCAGTGCTGTCCAATAAAGGGAGGTGACAGTGGGAATTCGGGGGGGAAAAAGTATATGTAGGGAAATCCTTTCTCAGACTTTCTAATCTCTCCTCATCCAAAAGAACAAGTAATTTGAGCAAAAGTTACAGGCAGGCAGAAATAGTTAAAGAAACCCCCAAAGCCTGTTGAAAGGTCTATGTGAAATGCTTGAGAAAGCACACTGACTGGTAAACACTGGTATGCTTGCCTAGGCTTAAAACTGCTTAAAGTAATTTGAAAACAATGTAACCAAACACTGTCTGATATTACTAACACATTATTCAACGTTTACATGAAACGGGGAAAGTAAATGGGATTTACAGGGTTATTTACTAAATTTATTTGTGAACAATGAATAAGACGACTTCCATAATATCAGCCATGTAATTAAAAAATGTAATTACACAAACAGAAACTGTCTGGTTTAAATCTGTTCTAACAATCTTGGTGGTGAAAATGGTTGTCTGCATATATATATATATTTTTAAGTTCAGTCTTATTTTCTTTATAATTTTGTCTTAACTGTCTTAGTGAACTAAATATTTTTCTGAGACGAAGCTGACAGAGAATTATTTTTTAGATTATTAGGGTCCTGGCATATCTAATCCTATGGCTAAAATGCTTAACTTTTAGTTCCTTTAAAAAAAAATAATTCTTGGATAGTTCTACTTACACATTCTTCCCTGTTTTAAAAACAGAAATGCAACCTCTAACTAAGCAGGAGTTAGTATGACATAGAAAGCTGGATCAGCTCTTTGTAAAACCTCTGAGTTTTTCTACGTGTAACTACTTAAATTGTCAATGGAATACAGATATAAAATAGCATGAATGTCATGCATACTAAAGATTTATGATATAATATATCTTCATCAAGAATAACACATAGAAAAATAATTTGGGGAACATTTTTTTAATCGTCTACGATATGAGGAAGGCAAGAGACTGCATCAAAAGCAACTATGAAAAAACAACAGAAGGGGCCTTACACAATGTTGACTGATGCAGCTCTGTTGATATTTCAAGATACTTCAGATATTGAAGTCTGTAGAGATGTAAAGTGATACCTTCCTGTTCAGCCCTGTATGTTTACTCAGTGATTAAGCAGAGTAAAAATAAAATAGATTTTAGTACTATTTCCAATTCACCAAAACTCATAAGTGAGAAGTAGAGAGAAAAAACAGATTTTAGTACAGTTTTCAGTTTGCCAGTACTATTATCAGTGCTAAAGACATCTTTTTTGACTCAAGACTCTTAAACAAAGCTGTGAATTAACTTTCACTGGCAGAATCCCCAGTGCTACTACCGTCTTCCAGGAATGCCTGTACTTGCTTCTGTCAACCCCTTTTCAAGGCAATAGATGAGTGCAGATGTAATTAAAATCATCATTGAAAAATGTCCGGCTGCAGAGGCGACCATGAAACAACAGAGCTACACAATAAGTTGACAATATCCCACAGTGTTAAGGAAGAGCTCATAACCCGTTCTTCTTCTTTGCTATTGGTCTGCATTTTACTTTAAGATTACTATCTGAATTTTGAAAAGAATACACTCTGCTTCCTGAAAACAGATAATGATGCTGCCACTGTTAAGGAGCTGTCCTCATGACCTAGACCACCCAGTATGATATGTCTCAGGGGCTATTCTTGCTCTGCTTCTCTGGTTCACCTTGCTCTTGGAGCAGCTGAATGAATGAGTGGCTTTAACTCTTTTTATGACAAGATGAGATAATGCCCTGCTGCCACATGATCAGCTGCTAATACTGACAGGTAGGGGCGGGGGAGAAATGGCAGTAGGGAGAAAATGGGGGGGAAGGGGATGTGGAAGAGATGAGGGGGCTACTGGGTGGGCAATGAAGGGTGTGACAATGAGGAGCAGTAAATCATAGAAACATAGAATGGTTTGGGTTGGAAGGGACCTTAAAGATCATCTAGTTCCAACCCCCCTGCCATGGGCAGGGTCACCTTCCACTAGACCAGGTTGCTCAAAGCCCCATCCAACCTGGCTTTGAACACTTCCAGGGATGGGGCAACCACAGCCTCTCTGGGCAGGAGAGGTTGGGGATGGAGAATTGTGGGGATGAGAATGGTGAGGAGAATGGGAAGAAGAAGGGTCGAAAAGAATGATGGGAAGAATGGTGGGAAAGACTGGGGAGGGAATAATGTGGGCGAAGAAAAGGTAAGCTCTGGGGAAATGGGGGAAAGAATGGTGGGGTGAACATTGAGGAAAATGGGGATGAAGAATGGTGGGGAGGAATGGTAGGGAGAACAGGTGGGAAAACAGTGGGGAGAATGGCAGAGAAAATGGTGGGGAGAATGGGGAAAGAAGAATGGGAGGAGGAATGGGGGGAAGAATGGTCCTAGGAATATGGGGAGGAACGAGGGGATGAACAGTAAGGAGAATGGCAGGGAAGAATGAGGAGGAGAAGGGGGGAAGAAATGGGGGAGAAAGAGGGAAGGAGGAGGGAAGGAAAGAGAAGGAATGAGGGAAGAATGGGTGGAAGAATGGTGGTGAGAAACGGGGTAAGAATGGGAGAATGGGGAGAGAGTGGGGAGAATGGGGGTAAGAATGGGTGAGAGGGAGGGAAGGAGAGGGGAAGAAGGGAGGAAGAAAGGGATGAGGAAAGGGGGAAGAAGGAGCAAGAAGGTAGGAAGAAGAAAGAAGAGGGGTGGGAGTGAGGCAGGGCAAGGATGGAAGTGGGGAGGATAGGGGGAATATGGAGGGGAGGGTGGCAGAGGATGGGGGAAGACGGGGGAAGATTGTGGTAGAATGAGATAGGGCAAATGGAGGGGGGTGAATCAGGGGTCCTGTGCCTTTCCACTTCTTCCCTGCCTCTCCTTGCAGCAGATAATACCTTGTGCACAGTCACTGCTGTGCCCTGTGTGAGCAGTAACATGGCAAGGAGGTATGGTAAGGAAAGCTTTTCTTCCCTTTATTGCCAAGGGCAGTGGCATACGGCTGTGATGACCTGGCCTTTAATGACTCTGGTAGAAGAAGTAGCTCTCAGAAAGTTTCAACTTAGTTACGCACCTCGGAAATTTGCCACACTCTGAAAGGAAATATAGAAATAAAAGTTGCCAAAGTATAGCACAGTTCTTAAAGCTTTTTATCATCCCACAAATTCCAGGTCTCCCATTACTGTTATAAAAGTATTTGATGAAACAACATTAATGAAAGTTCAATTAAAACATCAGAAAGCACAATAAACTTTTCATAGCTCAACAAAAATGCTCCTCTCACCAGTTCATTTCTCCTCCATCAGGAAGAGAAAAACAAAAGCGGACTAATCTGATTTACAGAGTGAAAAACAACACTGAATACACTTTTTGTCAGGGGGGCAGGGGGAAGGTCTCCAGCTGGTTCTCATCTATATGCCATGATTCTTCATTTAGTTTACACTATTAAACTAAAAAACTCAGCTTTAATCTTAACTATTACAGTATGCCTTAGAGTAGATTCTATCATGTAGCATCCTTGATACAGTTTCAGACTCTGGCAAAACATCATCCCTCAAGCTGGTTGTGGCCATATGGGTAGTAAACGTATCCAACATTTTTTCATTGGCGCCTACATTATTACGTCTTGTCACCAATGGTTTCTCGGGTTTTCAAGTAAATTGTTGCATATACTGTGGTTTGGAGCTGCTGAGATGAAGCCCTACATTTATCTGTATACAGCCAAATCCTTTTTTGGAACTTTTTTCTTTCTAATGAACTAACATCTGTTGAAAAAAAAAAGTCATGTTTCCAGAAAGCTGTACAAAAATGAGAGAAAACAAAACAACAGAACACTGCCAAGAAGCTATTGTTGCCAAGTTTTACATGATAAAAAGCAGCCTAGAAAATGATGGGTGGACAAAAGTGGGCATCATACCTGATCTGTCTTCGTTTTGTGAATCACACCTTCTACATAATTCTGGGATGGTCTTGAGAGAAGTTACAGAATACTGTAAAAAAAGAAAAAATGTGTATGAAGTAATTAAATTAAAAAGATAAAAAGTAAGACTTTCAAGAGGTCCTGATGTCATGGGCACAGCCTAAATCTACCAACCCAAGGGTACTTCCGGCAGTCTGATGGTCTTCTCAGGTGGCACGAGAAAACCAGATGGCATCTGCTTTTGTGCCCCACCTTGAGGGATATCAAACAGACTTTCAAAGCTACAGCAAAGCATATCCCCACCTCAGATTTCTCCTTCCTGCAGATCACCATTATTCGAGTCACAAATACTTTTTATACATCCATCCTTTCCATGGGATGCAAGATACAACAAAGGTGAGAATAGATGTAGGCTTCACAGTAAATGTCAAGGTTTCTCACTTTGTCCACCTGGGCATCTATTATGGTGATTATACTGCAAGACACTTCATGCTTAAAAATTAGAATTCAAGCTTTCACAAACCAGTATGTAAAAGCGATGCAGAAGATTTGCACCGTAGAGATCTGTTTTCAGAGAGGGATGCATACACATCCTCAGATGTATATGTACAGTATACATCTGTGTGTATGTATATGTACATACACATATCACATGACAGGCTTATTTCTCTAAACTAGGCTTTATTAAAGCAAACTTGCATTATTACTTTGATGTGACAGGATATGCCTGATATTAATCAGTATGTTATTTTCTGAATTCAGCATTATAAAGGAAAAAAAACAGGGATGACATATGTATCTTACTAACAGAAATCTTTTTCTTATAAACTTGTGGAATACCCTTCGTAAGACACATGATCCAGTGTTACAAAACTACACATTCTGACATACAGAACTTAAGTTACTTAATAGCAAGCCTCCTTTAATCAAATGCTTAAATGTTACAGGAATCTTCACTTAAACAAATGAAAATCATTATGTTTGTGAAAGATCAATGGCTTTGCTCATATAAAAAAAACTATTAAAAACAGTATTTTGGAAATTAAAACAGAAAAAAGCATTTAGGATTAGCACAACTGAAAAAATTTAAAGAATATATAAGCACCATATGTTTTCAAAGACAGATATTTTTAGCTGGTGTGCTATTGACCAATGAAGCAAAACAACTACACATAAAACCACATGAGCTTTCCACACAAAAAAGAAGCAGTCATACATTGTCCTGCCTTTTGCTGACAATTAGTCATTCAAAGTTTGATGTGCTTCTGATGCACAGCTGGTAATCTGCTTCAAAATAATCTAAAGTCGACCTCATGTGACCAATTGCAGAAGTAATTTACTTCTCTGGTGCAAGTTTAAGACTGTTGCTCAATTGATTGTTACTTTATTAAGCCTCAAAAACCTCCCATGCCTTACTTTTTCCCTTGCTGTCCTAATTCAGGGATGTATTGAGAAACCTCGACTACAAAAAGTATCTCTCATAAGTATTCCCAGGATCAACATAGAACTTATTAATTAAACTGTGTAGCAGCACTCTACAGAACTACCCAGTGACTCCAATCCCCATTAAACAAGGAGTTGTCTATAAGGCTGTGACTGCGCCAGGATGTGAAAGCCTAAAGCGACAAAGGCCAGAAGAACAGAGTCAGGGAGAAAGATGCTACTAAATACAAATTAATACAAGTTAAACACACACATGCACAAACACCATGTGCTGTGCTTCACTCTAGTTATTGTTTAATGAAGATTGAGCAGTTAAGCTATACATCTTGCTATTTCAGCACAAAGACTCAGAAGGCAATGTTGAACTGGTCTAGTAAGATTCTTAAGAGAATCCAAGGAACATGTCTCCAAGGAATACGGTAGCTTCATAAGACCAGCTGGTGCAGTTTAAGCTATTACACAGTTTGTAATTCAATTAGAATGAGGCCTTTTGTATTCCATTGCTACGTGTTTTGTCAGGCAACCTCAAAAACAGAAAGCCATATTTCTTTTTGTCTTTTTTCCTGTTCCTTCCTGGAAGAACGGATTTTCTTTCTGTTTCATCATTGCACTAAAATGTATTCAGTAACCACCTCCCACCACCAAAAATCTATTAGATGTTATAAATGTGATTATACATTTTAATCATATTGGTTTGATTTCATTAACAGATTTCCTCCCATTCACCTCTGTCCTCAAAAAGACTTCTGTGCATTTACATTTCTGCCATCTGTATTTTGTGGTCAAGATGTGAAGAACGGGCTTTTGGTCCAGGAAGCACTTAAAATTACTTCTTAAAGTGGACCTTGCCCAACCATAAGCACAATCCATTGCCAGTTCTTCCCTCTGGAACTACTTTATCTCATACTCTAGCTCCAGCTCTGATCAAGAGTAATGTTTGCTAGCTTTCCTTCAACCAAAAATTTCAAGGTTACTAGTGGTATCACAGAGAGACAGCAAAAGAGGTTGAGATTGCAACCCTTCCCTGGAACAGAATTTTAGACCTAATGCTTATTCAATGGCATTTAAAATTAATTATTTCCCACTTTTCATTCAATAAGTTTAAGTTGTTTTACATACAAAACACTTCTCACATTTCACCATTAGAGTAACCAAGTCAACCTGAGTTGAGGGCCATGCCCAAAGGCATAAGTGACAATGTGAGAGCTAAGCACATCAGGTTGCTTCATTAGTCAATGCTTACTGTGATCGTTGGTATTTTATCAAAGTGCGTTGTGGTTGATGGTGAAATTCAATAACAAAACTAAGGGCTTCTTCCCAGGATAATGCATACAATGGCATTTTTGATTGCTGTTTGAGGTTTGGGTTCCTGTTCTGTATTTAAGGCATGTCTATGTCCAGCCTGAAATAGTGAATTTCAGTAGACCCCTTAAGAACTTTGTAAGGTGGAAGAACAGTATCAATAGCAAACAAGAGACAAGAAGCATTAATAAGTAATCCCTGCAAATGCAAGATATTCCCGATTTTCTTCAACAGGCACTATTAATTCAGGGGAAAATGGAACCTCCCTTATCATACTAAACTTTTGTTCATTATGTAAAACTGCACTACAGAATTTGAGTTAATGCAAATGTTAACCTTTTAAATTTCACATGGTTCTCAAATTTTAATGCAATGAATTTTAAACCCAGCACACGAGAAAAAAAACTTCAATCTCTACTAAGGCTCTTTTGTGCTGTGCCGCTTGTCTATCACTTGCAGACTCACTTGTGTCTGAGAAGTATCAGGAAGAAGAAATACTGAATCATGAGTAGTAGCATAGAAATGTATACACAAAATAGTAAAAAAAAATGTAAAATAAAAAGCAGAAGTTATTTTTTAACATTCTGTTGTGGAGAATACCTTTAATGGCTCCTGAAATTGAGTCAAGGGGCAAAGTTGGACACATAGTGTGACTCTAAGACCACGTCATCAGAACCACGACCCCCCCAAAACACTAAGGACCATGTCCTGCTCCAACTGGAGTCAGTATCAAAACTCAACAAATCTACCTCCACTGGATCAAGACACCAGTGACTGTGTCCTGCTCTTAAATGCACAGCTCCTTGTTTTCATTTAGATAGAGAAAACAGACACCTTCCTTCATTATAGCTAATTTGTTTCCAGGTGTTATTACTACTGTAAGCCATTTAAGTCTCATTTCAGTTTATTTGCTATTGTGGAAAATAAACTGCTACATTAATATTCAAATCCCATTAAATTAATACCTTTATATTACATTTGCTTAATCATTTATAACTGTGCAACACCACCCTTTTTCTTAGACATTTATTTGGGAGTAGCAAGCTACATCAAGACCAAGTAAAGCAACAATACTTGGTTGCAGGAAGATTTTTCTCAATAGTAGTGTCAATTTAAGCAGCTCCAGAGTAAAAAAGTGGAGGAAAGAAATTAGGCTGGCACAGTGCATTTGAGAAATAATACCTCCCCAAATAAAATTCTTACTTAATGGCTGTGATCAGCATCTTTGGAGTACTGGTTAGGTTATTTGTGCTATATATTGTTTATAGCATTTTAAATAGACACTCCATATGTTATTCTGCCCTTTAACTTTAAAGGAGACCTATATAGACACTAACACTGTTAAAGGTACAAAATGTCTGTCTGAATCTAATACTTTCTATGAACATTTTAGTGGCCATCTGCATTTTGTTTCATTCTGAAAAGGGAGAGAGGGAAAAAAAAGAAGAAAATTATCAATGAGTTCATCAGCTGGATGGGAAATAAATCAACCCACTGCAGTTAGTGCCTGTGCCTGTGCCTGTGCAGCTATGTAGTACCCTCCATGCTGAGCCCTGAAGTCCTGGTCACTGGGTAGGCAAAGTCTGGCTGTGTGTCACCTGTATACCTGTGTGAACCTGAGGGGTAATCCAGCTCCCTCCATGGCCAAGGAAGAGTGACAGCAGGCTCAGGACGTGCCCCATGCGAATTAAATGGGAGGCCAGAAGATCGGCCATACTCCTGACCATACGTAGTTTACATCTGCCCTGCCAGGTGAGGACTGACATGAAGAAATTTTTCAAGCTGTTTCAAAATAACTGACAATTCAGCTGCTTAATTATTTTTTAATTCACTTACTGCACTCACATTTCACAAACTTTCAAACTAGGCCCAGTCCTGCACTGGCACCACTGAACCAGGCTTTTATTCATATAGAGCTATTTGAATGATCAGAGCCATAATCTATACACTCAATCCCAAACAGTTTACAAATAACTAGCACCAGGAGCTCTGGTTATGACTAGGTCATTTGGTATTATTTCTGTAAACCAAGAAACACAATAGTTTTAATTTGCACAATTTGCCAGTGCAGTAGAAATCCCATATTTTAATTAAAGGATTAGGAAACCTTCAGGTAACCATAACAATAGCATACAACTTACAAGCAGGAATAAATTTATCGGCAAAATCAAGAGTACTAATGGGAAAAAGGGGAAAGTTTAAAACATACTTTTAACAGTGTATCTATCATTTAATGCAACTTAAAGGTCACATTTTTTTTTCTTCCTTTCTGTTAGTAGATATAATGAAGAAATAAATGAAAATATTCAGCTTGGTTGCTTAACATCATTGCAGACAGAATATTATTTTTGTTTAATGTAAACAAAGAGTCCCAGAAACCTATTCTGCTCTCTAAATTACACTCAAATGTACTATACCAGATGCATCTAGAATAGTACCATCTTAGTTTGCAAAATAAGCACTGTATTTGCATGCCAGGGCTCTGAGGGAATTGGTAGTTGTAGTTGCTAAGCCACTCTCAATCATATTTGAAAAGACATGGCAGTCAGGTCAAGTCTCCAGTGACTGGAGATATGTGAATATCACATCCATTTTTAACAAGGGTAAAAAGGAGGGCCCTGGAACTACCAACCAGTCAGCCTCTCCTCAGTGCCCAGTAAGACTGTGGAACAGATCCTCCTGGAAGTTTTGTTGAAACATAGGGATGACAGAGAGGTGATCAGAGACAGCCAACATGGCTTCACAAAGGGCAAATCGTGCCTGACCAATCTAGTGGCCTTCTACAACGGAGTGACAAGAGCTATGGATGTCATCTACCTCAACTTCTGTAAGGCCTTTGGCACAGTCCTACACAACATCCTTGCCTCTGTTTTGGAGAGATATGGGTTTGACAAATGGATGGTTAGATGGATCAGGAATTGGCCATGTCCAACGAGTTATATTCAACAGCTGAACCTCCAAGTGGAAATCAGTAACTAGTGGCATCCCTCAAGGGTGCATACTGGAACCAATACTATTTAATATCTTCATCAATGACATAGTGGGATGGAGTGCATCCTCAGAAAGTTTTCACATGACACCAGGCTGGGTGATGCAGTTGATTTGCTTGAGGGAAGGAACACCATCCAGAGGGACCTTACTTAACAGGCCTGAGGAGTGGGCGCATGCAAACCTTATGAAGTTCAACAAGGCCAAGGTGATGCACCTAGATCAGGGCAACCACCATTATCAATACAGACTGGGGGACTCAGAGCAGCCCTGCAGAGAAGGACTTGGGGATACTGGTGGATGAAAAATTGGACATAAGCTCGCAATGTGCACTTGCAGCCCAGAAAGCCAACTGTATGCTGGGCTGCACAAAAAGAAGTGTGGCCAGCAGGCTGAGGGAGGTGATTCTCCCCCTGGTCTCCACTCTCAGGAGACCCCAGTGGAGTACTGCATCCAGCTCTGAGGTGGCTAGTACAAGAAAGACATGGACCTGTTGAGTGGGTCCAGAGCAGGGCCATGAAAATGGTCAGAGGGCTGGAACACCTCTGCTATGAAGAAATGCTGAGAGAGTTGGCTTTGTTCACCCAGAAGAAGAGAAGGCTGCAGGGAGACCTTCTCATGACCTTTCAATATATGAAGGGGGCTTATAAGAAAAATAGCGAACAACTGTTTACCAGGGCCTGTAGTGACAGGACAAGGGGCAACTGAAAGATTGCAATAGTCTTTGCAAAATTGCAAGATTGCAATATAGATTGACGATAAGGAAGAAGTTTTTTACAATGAGGCTGGTGAGACACTGGAACCGGTTGCCCAGAGAAATGATGGATGGCCATCATTGATGACTGTATTGGGTTTATGTTACAAACCAGCAGTGGGGGGCTGCAGAGGTGGCTTCTGTGAGAAGACACCAGGGGCCACCCCCATGTGGGACAGAGACAGTTCCAGTTGGCTCCAAGATGGACCTGCAGCCGGCTAAAGCTGAGCACATCAGCGATGCAGGCAGCACCTCTGAGATAACATATTTAAGAAAGGGTAAAAAACACTGCACAACAGCAGCTGGGAGAGAGGGGTGAAAAAAATGTGAGAGAAACAGCTTTGTAGACACCAAGGTCAGTGAAGAAGGAGGGGGAGGAAGTGCTCCTGGCATTGGAGTAGATTCCCCTGCAGCCTGTGGAGAAGACCATGGTAGAGCAGATATCCACCCTGCAGCCCATGGAGGACCTCATGCCAGAGCAGGTGGATGTGCCCTGAAGGAATATGCAGCCTGTGGAGAGTCCATGCTGGAGCAGGCTCCTGGCAGAAACTGTGGCCTGTGGAGAGGAGCCCATGCAGGAGCAGGTTTTCTGGCAGGACCTGTGACCCCATGGGGGACCCACACTGGAGCAGTTCATGGAGGACTGTCTCCCATGGGAGGGACCCCATGCTGGAGCAGGGGAAAAGCGTGAGGAGTAAGGAGCGGCAAAGACAACATGTGATGGACTGAATGCAACCACCATTCCTCCCGCCCTCCTGTGCTTATCGGGACAGGGACGTAGAGAAGTCAGGAGTGAAGTTGAGCCTGGGAAGAAGGGAGGGCTGGTGGGCAGGTGGTTTTAGATTTTTTTCTTGTTTCTCATTATCCTATGCTGTTTGATTGGCAATAAATTAAATTAATATCCACAAGTCAAGTCTTTTTTGCCTGTGATGGTAATTGTGGAGTGATCTCTCTGTCCTTATCTTGACCCACAAGGTTTTTGTCATATTTTTCTTCCCATCTTGTTGATGGAGGGGGAGTCATAGAGCATTTTGGTGGGCACTTGGCGGCCAGCCAAGGTCAACTCACCACAAGGGGCTTTGAGCAGCCAAGGAGGGTTGGAACTAGATGACCTTTGAAGGTCCTTTCCAACCAAAACCATTCTATGTGTCTATGATAATGGAGAAATACACAGTTTCATTTTCTTATGTATAAATGCAACGTAAACAAACAAAAACCAAAAAACAAACAAACAAAAAAGAAACCAAAACCACTTGCATATCTATTTGCCTTTTAAAACAAATTCCTGTCTATTTTTTATGTTTATTACATTTTGGTCATTTTGGCTGAAATGGTCTACAAGGGTCCGGACTATACACAGTGGCTTTCTAACTCAGGTACATTTATAAGTACATCATTTTAACAGCCTTCTTGCTGCCATTATTTTTAGTCAGTACTTTTCTGCACTGGATTAGAACCAAAGGGCTAACAGGAACAATATAAATTGCTAATGCTGATGCTGTGCAGCTGCTCTTTCCATGGCAGGCTAATGATAAAATGTGAAGGTCAGGTATCTCTAAATTGTATATGGGGAGATATGATTAGAGCACTAGAATAACCATGAATTCTCTTGTTAATCTGGATTCTGGCAACAAATCCTTTGTTCTCTTTACCTGCTAAAGCAGGGAGTAAAAATGCTACCTCTCTAATTTGTGCAGGTTTTTTATCCAAGGTTCAGTACCCAATGAAAGAACAGCCTATTAAAACAGGCAGCCCGAGCTGTTCAGCGGAAAAGTGAGTAACCTAACCCACCAGTATGCAGCAACAGCCACAATGGGAGAGACATGGAGAGGTTACATCTATTATGTTTTACAGTTTTACAAAACTGCGTATAGAAACAGATACCAGGACTTGATCTAGTATATAACAGTAATAAAAAGAAAGTTGCCCAGAATAAGGTATTCACTCAAGATTGGCTCATTCTTTTGTAATATTCTGGGCATTTGCCATATTGCTCTTTAATAAAAATTCAACGTTACAGTAGGTAAAAAAAAAAAACCTCTCCAAAAGGAATCTGTCTGCGAATAAAGCATCTGGAATGTTTTAAAATGAATCAAGAGTCCTGAATGCTAAAGGGAAAACCAGGCCCTTTGTTAAAAAAAAAAAAAAGAAATAAAACTATAAAATTATGAAAAAACATGGAAGGAGATGGTGGCACACTTTCTTTGATCTGAAAATTGAATTAATAAACTTTCTTGTAGCGGATTTAATTTATGTATTCAAGTCCATTGTTAATCAGGCATTCAACATATTAGCAAACCTCTTACACAAAAACCACAAACACTAGCAGTAGGAGTATTATGAGTAATAGAATATACTGTATCAGTGCTTCCTATAAGAACCACTAACAATGTAGATGAACAGTACTTTTGCTTTCAATTACAGCTGCAGTTGGTTTAGTTGTGATGCTAAGGATCAGTGCTGTCTATGAACCCCTGGAAGTCTTTCTGCCTCTTTCTGTACTCTACCATGTCACAGGTAGCTACATCACACCTATTGATAAAATCTTACTGTATTTGGAGATGGCTACTGGTGGAAAGAGCAGAGTAACAACTTACATGAAAAAGGAGCAATTCAGAGGTGAGAGAGGCAGGAGTTTTTTTACAACTGAAATACACTCAATTTAAAAAAAGGTAAACTTATTATTGTGGTTTCTAAGGCTAACATTAGAGTGCATATAACTCATTCAAGACAAGAGAGTCGATAAAGATCCCAGAAATAAAACACATTTATTAATTTGATTTGCAAGTCATTTTTACTACCTGAAGGAGAGGAATCAAGTTTTCCTTCCAAGCTTATTAGAGATTTCCCTTACAAAACACCTTATTTTATTCTAGATTCAACCTATTTAAACATTCCTATATGTGAGGTAAAAAGGAGTGTGGCTTCTAAAAATAGTGTTGTTTGTTATATCAGGATTGAGATATCAAAGATTGTCTCAACTTGAACAAATAAAATAAGATTTGTACTTACCGATATATCATCACTAAAATCTATTTCATCCAAATCAAGGTATTCAGGGGCTTCCATTATTCTTCTATGGACATTTTGGGTGAGTCAGCACAGTAGTAAAGACCTAATTAAGAAAAGAGAAATGGATTGTCTACTAAAGAGTCAAAACCACACAGAAATGGTTTAATATAGTTGCTAGATTACTGAAAACACTTAACTTGTATAGTAGGCTTTCATAACTTAATCCTAAAAGCTAAATATGATTTGCTATCTCTACTCTGCATATCATGAAGAAGCCATTTCAATATTTAGGGAGAATAGCTAAGTGGTACTTGAACTGGAAGTCAAAAATACTTGATTCAGTCACTCAGTCCTTCCAGAAGTTCAATATAGGTGTAAAGACCTAAGCTGTTGAGCACCCTCATGACCCTGCAACCGTAGCTGTGTTAATGACATAACTTCTCTTAAGGATGCTATTACTTTACTGGCCTGAACACAGCAACTTCTGTTACTATAGTTTTCCTCTGCTCAAGAAGGCAGAAAAGAACTGAGAATCATGCTGTGCACGGAAAACAAAATCCTATCACACCTTATCTCAACTTACAAGCAGACTAACACACAATACAGTCAGTGCTTTACAGATGGACGATTTATCTCTCCTCAGCCTGCAAGTGCACTTCCCCCAAAACAGTAACCAAGGCAAAACCAGAATTACATCAGTGTGCACTGATTATCAGGGGCCTTAACCACTTCCTCACAGCAAGGGAAAAAGAAGAGAAAATTCTCTTGCAAGCAAGAAATTTGGGTGGAAAAGTCAATATGTAATTCTGAGTAAAATGGTGCTTAAACAATCAGAAGACCAAAGACAATAAAACTCTCATTACTTTCTTAATCCTGACTAGAATAAAGGTGTGCATTATCACTACAGACAAGCATAACAGGAGTAAAAGTGGAAAGGAAGCTGTTTTAAAGGAAGCTGAAAAAGAAAAGCATAATGCATTTTTAAATAATGTGAAGCACTGCATAAGTGTTAAGTATTATTATGGAAGCAAATTAAATCTTTCTAGCACTTGTACATAACAAAAGGAAATGCCTAAAGGAAAAAAATAATACAAGCCCAGTTTATTCATACGACAACTGCCAAGAAACATGTTTATGAATAATGAATTCAGCTGTGTAGGTCTAAATAAAATCACTGTGTGAAACATTCATATGCAGTTAAGAATGTCCTAGGACAAAGGGTTTGAAGAAAATTCTTTTCTGCAGGTGTTATACTTATTGGCAAACAAAACCTCAGTCATTAATCTCCTTCATAACACCCCACCCAAGCACAAAGCTGATCCTAAGACATCTGTCATGGTTTAACCCCAGCTGGCAACTAAGCACCACACACCCTCTTCAAGGGTATACCTGCTGCAGCATAGACTTATCCACAGCCACAGATGCTTCGAGGTGTACCTTCTCCGGTGTGGACTTATCCCTGGGCCACAATCCCTTCCAAGGTATACCTGCTGCGGCACAGACATAACCACGGCCACAGATACTTTGGAGTGTTCTGCTCCCACATGGACTCATCCACTCGTCACAGTCCCTTCGACTCGAGTTCACACTGGAGTTCCAGCCTGTCTAGTACAGCAGCACAGCAGGCAGAGAAAGCAAAAAGCAGCCACTAATGACCATGAGACTGTAATATACAGTAACGGAAGCAAGCCCCATGGCAAGTACAGGACCCTGCCAATTAATAGCTAAACAGCAATAACAGCTATAAATTCGATCTAGCACATTCCAGTCAAACCTGTGGTTATCTTGAACACTTCAAGCCCCATGTTGGGCGCCAAAAAGGAGTGTCATGATTTAACCCCAGCCAGCAACTAAGCACCACGTAGCCGGTCGCCCACTCCCCCCGCAGTGGGATGGGGGAGAGAATCGGAAGGGTAAAAGAGACAAAACTCGTGGGTTGAGATGGAGACTGTTTAATAGCTAAAGCAAAATCCACACGCACAAGCAAAGCAAAACAAGGAATTCATTCACCACTTCCCATCGGCAGGCAGGTGTTCAGCCATCTCCAGGAAACCAGGCCTTCATCACTCATAACGGTTATGTGGGAAGACAAACACCATCACTCCAAACGTCCCTCCCTTTCTTCTTCTTCCCCCAGCTTTACTTGCTGAGCATGATGTCATATGGTACAGGATATCCCTTTGGTCAGTTGGCGTCAGCTGTCCCAGCTGTGTCCCCCCCAATTTCTTGTGCACCCCCAGCCTACTTGCTGGTGGGGTGGGGTGAGAAGCAGAAAAGGCCTGGACTCTGTGTGAGCACTGCTTAGCAGTAACGAAAACATCCCTGTGTTATCAACACTGTTTCCAGCACTAATCCAAAACATAGCCCCATACTAGCTACTATGAAGAAAATTAAGTTTATTCGAGATGAAACCAGCACAACATGTGTTCTTGAAAAGTTATTAAAAGAACCAAAAGGCAAATCTACAGTTTTAAGCTGAAAGAGCTGGAAAAGCACATTTTTATTTCTCACCAAGTTACTGAAGGTAAAGTACTATTCAGCATAATTTTCTCTTTCAATGGATATGAAAAAACCTCTCCAAACTTTTTTTTTTTTTTTTTTTTAATGTATTAGGATATTTCTGCCTCTTGCAACATGAGAAGGAAGGAACTCCTGGGGAGGAAGGCAGCATGTAAGAACAACCTCAGCTACCTATTATTGGCTCTCACTGTTAGACTTGAGTGAAGCAGTGGGAAAGGAGATGGCTACAAAAAGGTAAAAACAGTATAAAGCCCTCAGTCCAACCTGATATGAGGAAACAGAAGTGGCTATAATGTGAAACTAATCAGAAGCTTTTCATTTTGCACAATTCCCAAATGCTAAGTTTATTCTTAGAGGGAACCACTAAAATCAGACGAAATCCTTGCAATGAAAGGAATTAGCTGTTGTTAAAAAACACGACACATTCAAGCCTTCAGATTCTTTTCCACATTAGAGATTTTGCTTTCTTAACAGAAATATAGATTTTCAGTATATTTTTTTAAGGGTTATGCTTGAATGTGTTGCATTTAGGTGACATGACAGCTTACTTGTGGCAAAGTGCACCATCATTGTATTGGGTTTGTGTGGCAAGGTTTTGGTAGTGGGGGGGTTATGGGCCTGGCTTCTGTGAGAAGATGCCAGAAGCTGTCCCCATGTCTTATAGATACAATGCCAGCCTGCTCCAAGACAGACCCACTGCTGGCCAAGGCTGAGCCCATCAGTGACAGTGGTAGCACCTCTGGGATAACAGATTTAAGAAGGGGAAAAAAAACCCCCAAACTGCTCAATTGCAGCTGGAGAGAGGAGTGAGAATATGTGAGAGCAACAACTCTACAGACACCAAGGTCAGTGAAGGAGAGGGAGGAGGTGCTCCAGGTGCTGGAGCAGAGATTCCCCTGCAGCCCATGGAGGTCCATGGTGGAGCAGTTATCCACCTGCAGCCCATGGAGGACCATACGCCAGAGCAGGGGGATGCCTAGAGGAGGCTATTGACCCCATAGGAAGCCCGTGCTGGAACAGGCTCCTGGCAGGACCTGTGGACCCGTGGAGACAGAAGCCCACGCTGGAGCAGGTTTTCTGGCAGGACTTGTGACCCCGTGGGGGACCCACTCTGGAGCAGTCTGTGCCTGAAGGACTGCACCCCATGGAAGGGACCCATGCTGGAGCAGCTCATGAAGGACTGCAGCCCATGGGAGGGACCCACACTGGCGCAGGGGAAGAGTGTGAGGAGGAAGGAGCAGCAGAGACAATGTGTGATGGACTGACCACAACCCCCATTCCTCGTCCCCCTGCACCACTCAGGGAGGAGGATGTAGAGGAGTTGGGAGCAAAGGAGTGAAGTTGGACCTCGGAAGGGAGGGGCTGAGGGAAGTTGTTTTATTTTTTGTATTTTTTTCTCACTATCCTACTCTATTTTTAATTAGCAGTAAATTAAATCAGTTTTCTTGAGTCTGTTTTGCCTGTGATGGTAATTGGTGAGCAACCTCCCTGTCTTGATCTCAACCCATGAACTTTTTAATCTTATTTTGTCCCCTTGTCCTGTTCAGGAGGGGTAATGAGAAAGCAGCTGGGTGGGCATCTGACAGCCAGCCAACACCAACCCATCACAGTGTCCCTCCACGGAGGTAAAGACAAGCTGTCAGTTTATCACTGTGACTATTGATACCAGCTCAAACCAAATTATTAAGTCAGTTTTAGAAGCAAGATAAATGCCAACTGTACATGTACTGTCCTACACAAATTACAGGACTGTAGAATCTACCCAATGTCATTCCTTAAAATGATACATGTATGAAGTAAGAATGAGAATGAAAATATAAAAGTTTAAAGGTTAGAGACATATATGGACCGTATCACATACAAATAGCCTAAAACCAACACAAAACTTCACTGAGTTTCAGTTTTTCACTGGAATTCAATGGATTAAAAAGAACCCCACACAGTATGTTTAAAAATCAATGGAAGAGATAAATAAACCTACTCTAAACACGCCACATAAAAAGCCAGAATCAAGAAGTGACCTGAATTTTTTATTTTGCAATTAAAACTGATTTATTCAGGTAAAAAAACTCCACAGCTTTAACAAAAAAATACTATTCCTGGTTACCACATATCTCAAGATTTTAGAACAAAAAGATCTCAACCTTCTGAACTTACTTCTTAATTCTAATTTGCAAGAAGTCATTGAGGCAAAAAAATGCTGCATCCATCCACGGCTGATGAAAGAACTGCATTTCACCTAGAGATGTATAAAACTCATCATGCCAGTCCACACAGTCTTGCAACATTACTTCCCCAAAATGTTATCTTCTGTCTTCTCAAAACATAAAGACTATGAAACACACAAAGTCTGAAGAGAAAGTTGGTAACCAAAACAAACAAATTTTCTCTATGGAAAACTTATCTTTCTGAAGACAGTGTTCAGTTATATGTAAAGAAAGGGCAAGAGACTCATGCATTCTGTTTGCTATAAGATTTTAAATTTTTTTCCTGATGAGGTAAAACTGGACAGCAACTCAGGACAAATAGTACGACCAAATAAGATTTCCCATGGCTATACTTGGAGTCTTATTCAAGAGGTGCACTTTTTTGATACATTTAACTTAGTAGAACTACACCATGTATAATGCAAACCATATGGTAAGGATAGTACTCAGAGTTGTGACTATTTTGAGACCTTTGAAATGGCTGAATCCAGCATATCAGCAGAAGTATAAACAATCTGAATGGCATTCACAAGCAGATCATAAGCACAACTGGTCAAATACAAGGCAAAAATAATTGCAACCAAAATTGTAATTGCCAGCAATGGATGACATGAGATGAATAATGTATTTCCAGCATCAATACCAAAGCAATACAGATGACTGTCTCTAGCCTGCCAGCAGAAATGTCTGACATTTAACTGATCAGTTTTCCTAACTATATTTTGGAAGCTAGTCATTAAATATTCCACAAAATTTTAACCCAAAAAAGGGCATTTCTTGTCTGGCAATTTGGCTTGCAGAGAGACACACACACACATATACACATTTTATACAGATAAAAGAAATCCTGTTTGCTCTCAGAATTCACAGCTAAAAGAAGAAAACTGCATAAACATGACTCATATGTATTGAAGAAAAAGTGTTTTTTATAGTTTCATGAAGCAGTTCCACCAGGAGAAATCATCTGGCTAAAAATTACCACACAGAAAAGTGGTAATAGTAGTATCAGTATAATAACATACTGCATATGTTGCATTGTAACAGATACTAAACAGTGATTAGGTTGTAAAATAAAGCACACCCCCCCCCCCCCCCCAAACCTTCTCCTCTTCAATCAACAGCAATAACCCTTATTGTTTTTCCAAAACATAGATTTCCTCTGCTGTTGTCCTTCTCAGCTAAAACTAGTTGTCTGAACTCAAATCCTGTTATGGACAAAATTAAGTGAATGAGGAAAAAAAGGGGCAAAGCAAGCAATTCCCAGTACAATAATAATAATTTAAAAAGCAATGAAGTATTAGATACAGGGAACAAATCCATCAATTTCTGCATACACTAAAACTCCACTCTAGACTGATGGCATGCATTACCTACAGGTGAAATGCTTACATTATTCACAAATTTCTTTTTTAAGGTTGATCAAGCCTTGGATTTGTCTTGCCACAGTCTTAAAAAACACTTACACCAGCAACGAACCCTAGGGGCTGGTGTGTCTTTTGAGGATGAAGAAAACTCAATGTGGAATGGCAGGAATGCTTTAAAAGCCAGTCCTGACGCTGACTTTGTATTGCGAAGCCAATGGCCATTGCCTTATCCTTACTAATGCACATCAGGCAAGGACAAGTCCACACAGGTGAGCATTTGCTGTCTGTCAATTAACTGAGTGAATGAAGAGACTGGTGTGGCAGGCAGAAAGTAAGCAAGCATCAGGTTCAGTTTCTTGTTATGTTTGCCCAGTGCAAAACTATGGAACAAAAAACAACATAGCAGATTTGTAGTGACCCCTTTGCAACAAGGCTGTAGCAGATTCGGTAGCTTCAAAAGGAATGTGATCCAGTACCTCAGCCATAAACAGTCTCAGTGCTGCATGTGAAAGACTAAATGCAAGAGGGAGCACAGGGGAAATGTCCTTTATTGAGCCAAACCAAAACAACTAATTGAGAATGCATCATTTTGATTATTTATGGATACATAAATAACAAGAACAAATAACAATAAAAAGATCTGCTGTCAATTAAATGTCTACTTCAGTTGTAACTCTTAAGAAATCCTGCTAAATGCCACATGGGATTTTATTTTCCACATCTCAGAACTACTATACCAAAATATTTGGGGATTTACTTAAACTTTCAATCAAATATAAAGTAAATCAGATGTAAATACTTCTATAGTGGTTGGCAAAATGCTGTTTCCTTAAGCACAGTTAATATTAAAGATTTAGGCTTTAAATGCCAGAATGCCATGATAGTTGCTTTTTTAATTAGGGGATAAGGTTACATTTTACAATTATAGGTCTAAGATAACAAAATAACATATTGCCCTTTCCTAGGCATCAGAGGCTATAGTAGCTCAAGATGAACAAGATTCATGGACAGAAAAGGAAGACTTTAAATCTTTAATTTAAGCACACAGTATGTGTTTCAAGTAATGCTTGAAATCTGGTGAGCATCTGAATTTCATTCCATAACATTAAGAAATAGCAAGAGCATAAACCCAAGTTTTTTCACTTTCAAACAAATAGAGCAGTGTAATGTTACATTATGTTAAATGTATTTAGCAGGCAGTGAAAAGCCCAGCACCCGATTAAAATCTACAGTTCAGGAAAGCACATAATCTGTCAGCAGTAGGAAATATCTAGAACTTTGAATTCAGTTCCTCCATCCTCATATTCAACACTAAGAGTGAAGTTCTACCAAAAATTAATTTGGCCTTGTAACCCTATCTACTATGCATATAAGGAAAGCACTATAGTATGTTCAGGGCACTGCCATAATTAGGGGATATGAGAGCTGGACTATTGAATGACGGCAAGAAAGCTTGGCCACTGGGTCCTAGCAAAGCTAGTCTGGGCTAACACCACTGCTTCTCCAGCTGTCACACCTCTTACTACTTCTTATGCTCCCCGGTGCCTAGCTCTGTTCTGTCTCATATTAAAGACTACATGTTCTTTGAGACGGGTATTGTGTAGTCTCTCTACATTTGTCTGGCTTTTTGCATAGCTTGTGTCCTTGTCTACTAACAGAGCTCTGTGGTACAAGAGTAATCCAATTAAATAATAAACATGATGTAAATACACTGCAATGGACTCTGGAAGAGGTCATATTTGAAGCTTTGTGGGGGATCCCCAGGAGAACTGAAAAACTTTATCCACCAAATACAGATGGCACCTCTGCAGGTGATAAGTGCAGAACACAAGGAGAAAGCATCAAAGACATAGAAAGCTTGCAGTTTCACTAGAATAGAACAGAATAGAATAGCATAGAATACAATAGAATAGCATAGCATAGCATAGCATAGAATAGAATAGACTAGACTAGACTAGACTAGAATAGAATAGAATATTTCAGTTGGAAGGGACCTACAATGATCATCTAGTCATAAGCAATACTTTAAATTTAATACTATACATACATGCACTCTTAGAATACCCAAGCTTCTCATTTATATTTACACTCTCATTATATCTAAGGGGGGAATTACTTGGATATAATCAATAAATATTCAAGCACATGACTTTGGAATGTAGAGAGTGACACTGCAGCTCAAACAGAGGTTCATTTGCTTTTCAAGCATACCACTTTAGCTTCATGCATTCAAATAAAATGACAACCTGACACATGGTTAGACTATGTTGACACTTAAAAGTGTCATGCTTATAAGGGTTTGTGATATTATAATGCAGTCTGAAGTGCATTGTGCAAACAATTTTTATTACCTTCTAGGGCTCCCAAAGTGGTTTTTTTAATTACATGAAATAACATTTTTTCTATTACTTGTCATGCTCAGTGTCTGGATTGTGTATTACTGACTGAGCACCTCTCGTGTACTAGTTTGTTTTATTTACTTTTCTTCCTTCTACGTAAACCAAGAAAAATATATCATGCAAAGGAAATTATCTGTCCGGTCAAATTTAAAATATAAAAATATAAAGGGAAGGCTCAATAGGACCAGGGGGAGATTTTAAAAAGTAAAGATGAATTTTAAAAAACAATTTATTGTAAAAAAAAGAAAAGTTATCAGTGAGGCTGAAAAATTATGTGATTTCTTTCAATGAAGGAATGAATTCTGAGACCAGGATTACCTTATCCCTTACCACATTTATTCAGAAGTTTTCCTGAGTTTAAAAGTTCATAGCAGCAATTTGTAATAGTATGATACTTCTAAAGCAAGTCAAAATAAAAGCACTGCTTTTAATCACCACGCAAGTACCATCAGTGCACAAGCTACACTGACAGGACAGGAAGAAGGAATGCAGCAAAGCACAACAATTTTCCAAGACCAAAAGATGCTATTTTTAAAATTTAATTTCAGAAAAACTCTGCATTCCAGACATGCAGAAACAATCCACCAGCAGCCCTGAAGAGGCACAAATACTGAGCCCAGTTCTGCTCCTAATGAAGTCAATGCACTTTCAGCACTGGTTTTAGATAAGAACAAATGTATTTGTTTCTGGCCAAACAGAATTGAACTTCTCCTACTCATCTACCTAGACCTCAAGATCACATATTCATCCATATTGCTTGGATATAAAGCAAACCTATGGAGTCTTAAGGGAAGTGAGCTGGCAAAGTGTGCTCACAGCCCAGAAAGCCAACTGTATCCTGGACTGCATCAAAAGAAGTGTGGCCAGCAGGTCAAGGGGGGTGATTCTGCCCCTCTACTCTGCTCTGGCAAGACCCCACCTGGAGTACTGCGTCCAGCTCTGGGGTCCCCAGTGCAAAAAAAGACATGGACCTGTTGGAGCCAGTCCAGAGGAGGGCCACAAAAATGATCAGAGGGATGGAACACATCTGCTATGAGGAAAGGCTGAGACAGTTAGGGTTGTTCAGCCTGGAGAAGAGAAGGCTCTGGGGAGACCTTATAGCAGCCTTCCAGTACTTAAAGGGTGCTTATAAGAAAGCTGGGGACAGACGTTTTAGTAGGGCCTGTTGCAATAGGACAAGGGGTAATGGTTTTAACTAAAAGAGGGTAGATTTAGACTAGATATAAGGAAGAAATTTTTTACAATGAGGGTGGTGAAACACTGGAACAGGTTGCCCAGAGAGGTGGTAGATGCCCCATCCCTGGAAACATTCAAGGTCAGGCTGGATGGGGCTCTGAGCAACCTGATCTAGTTGAAGGTGTCCCTGCTTATTGCAGGGAGGTTGGACTAGAGGACCTTTAAAGGTCTCTTCCAACCCAAACTATTCTATGATTCTATGATTTCAATGAAGTCATGTGGAAGTAGGTAATAATGTATGGTTCACCTATGCTTTCTTCAAACCCCATGAATTGCATGGAAAATTCATCACAACTTGAGGCATTTTGACATCTAGTAGTTTTAACAATTACAATGACTGACACTATGTAGTCTGTAAGTAATATGTATGTCAGGATGCACAGAGTGAAGATAAAAGTATGTTTATTAAGACACATTTCCTCATGTTTGTTTGGTTTTTTTAGCACACTGAATAGTACTCCACATAACTTACTGCAAAAGGGAAGTGTTACTCCAAGGATGACTTCTGAGCTCCAGTAAAATACAAGCAAGCTTTGCCATTAATATCTGTGTGACTAAGATGTCAGCCACCTTAAGGCAAGGAGTGTCTGTTTAGCTGTTAGGAAGTACTTCCTTCTTGCTTTTCTAAATACTACTCCATTTAGTGCTGTCATGAATAACCATTACATTTAATATTAAAAGGGAGTGATTTTACTTCTTCATTCGAAAAGAAAACAGCAACCTAATAAAAAGAAATCAATATTTAGGCTATTGAGTGATCTGACTAACTGAAGAGTGGTTTCTACTGTAACAGAACTTGAAAGACATCTGCTCACTGCAAACCACCCCAGATTTCTCCTAATAAAACCATCCTTTCCACCCCATAGTTTTATGTTTCCTTCAAGATTCAAGCATAAAGAAGACTGGACTCCAAGCACTCAACCAGAACATATGCACTTGAGCATTCTGGAATGAGGCCTAGAAAAATAAACTTGTTTGCTTCAATTAACCTTGAAGGAGAAACCTTTGGAATTGGAAATTAATAGCTGTTATTTTAAAACTGAAACAGCATATGTGATTCAAGCACTGAACAAAAGCTAATGCATTGTCTGCTTAACTTCAATGACAGGATCAAAAGAAATAAGAAGTCAACTGATCTGTTGAAAAAGAGATATTTCATTGGCTGTATTTGATTAATTTATGTTTTTATTCCCTTTGAACTACTACAAGGTTATTTGCTCTTAACATGAAGTACCCTACAGTCATGCAAAATTAATACACTTACTTCATTGTACTCTAGGTTATATGGCAACTGTTTCAGTTATTTCACACCAGCTAACTCTTTTTATGGGCTTTAAGACTTACCAGCATGCAGATCAAAACCAGATCAAACTCCTCCCCTCTGTAAATGACATATGTACATATATGTATAAATGGAGGGAAAGACCGGACAGAAACCTCACTAGAACACATGTCAAGAATACATGCTATTCCATTACCATAACTGATTTCTATAATGCCACTGTTTGTAGTGATCTAGAGACAACAGAGGGGCATTAAACTAGACAAGTGTCTAAAATATCCCGTAGTTCTACTTATTTCCACTGCCACTTTCACCCCACTTATCTAAGCTGTGGAGTACTACTTCCTGCCAGCCGCTGACCCTATTTGGGCATGATGGCTGCTCCCTTCACTTGTTTAAAAACAGTCTTTAAATGGTAACGAGATTCTGCTTCTTCCTCTAAACTGTTCTATGAATATGTATTTAACCTGATGTTATCTCCAGTTATGGTTTGTTATCAAAACTAATTTGTTCAGTCTTCCCACTAAACATTTTTGACAGCGTGACTCTAAAATGACAAAGTGTTTCTGCTTAATGTAGAGAGTAATAGTTCTCAAATCCTTGTTACAGGAGAAATACTAATGTCCATTTTAAATTATCTACTTGTAAATTTAAAAACTAGTCACCTCATAGTATATGAAATAGTCACAAAAAACCCCAAGCTACTTAAAGTGTGACGTTTTTACCATTCAGGTATGAAAGGGCCACTTTTTCCACTCACAAAAAAGATCAGTACCTTCCTCATGAAATATACTTCATTTCCTCATATGAAATGTTCCAATGGTTTTAAAAAAATGGATGCTTGAGGCAAACAGTGCACTTAAAAGCAGAAATTTTAACAGCAAAGACTGAATTTCAAAAATATTTTTCCATCAAAAAAATCAATTTTCAGAAAAGGAAAATTCATTTTCACAAGGGAAAAAAATGAAAAAATGAGCAAAGACATTTTTAACATCTTTATATATCCTCAGAAATAACTCATAGATAAATCAACGTTATCCCCCAAAATAGCACAGAGTTGTTGAGGTTAAAGCACAGAATGTCTTAGGACAGAAGGGTCCACATAAGATCATTTAGTCCAACCCCTCTGTTCTCACAGGGTCAGCTAGAGCAGGTTAAACCCAGGACTGTGTCCAGTCGGGTTTTGAGTATCTCCAAGGATGGAGACTTCACAATGCCTCTGGGCAACCTGTGCCAGTGTTTGACCGGCCTCACAGTAAAAGTGTTTTCTTGTGTTCAGACGGAATTTCATGTGTTTCACTTTGTGCCCATTGCCTCTTTTCCTGTCAGTGGTCATCACAGAGAAGAGCCTTGCTCCCTCTTCTTCATTCCATCCCATCAGGTATTCATACACATGGGTAAGATTCTCCTGACCCTTCTCTTCTCCAGGCTCAACAGTCCCAGCTCTCTCAGCCTCTATTCATATGAAAGAAGCTCCTGCCCCTTAATCATCTTTGTGTCTCCATGCTGGATTTGATCCAGTAAGTCCATATCTGTCTTGTACTGGGAAGCCCAGAACTGGACCCAGTACTCCAGGCATGGCCTCATCAGGGCTGAATAGAGAGGAAGGACCACCTGTCTTGCTGGCAACACTCTCCCTAAAGCAGGCCAGAAGGCTGCTGGCTGTCTTTGCCACAGGGCCATATTTCTGGCTCATGGTCAGCTGGGTGTCCACCGGGACCCTCAGGTCCTTCTCTGCAAAGCTCATTTCCAGCCGGCTGGCCCCCAGCATGTATTGGTGCATGGGTTTATTCCTCCCCAAATGCAGGACTTTGCATTTCCCTATGTTGAACTTTGTGTGATTCCCCCCAGCCCAGTCCATCAGTTTGTTCACATCCCTCTGAATGGCAGCACAACTCCTCCCAGTTTTGTATCATCTGCAAACTTAATGAGACTGCACTCTGTCCCATTGTCCAGGTCTGTTTAACTGTTAATATAAAGATTTTAAGCAGTACTGGCACCAGTACTGACTGCTGGGGTAGACCACTAGTGACTTGCCACCAACTAGACCTTGTGTTGCTGATCACAACCCTCTGGGCCCAGCCACTCAGTTTTGAATCCATCTCACTGTCCACTTATTTCACCCAACATTTGTCAGCTTGTCTGTAAGGATGTTATGGGAGACAGCATCAAAAGTCCTAGTAAACAACATCCACTGCTCTCCTGTTGTCCGATAGTCACCTAATTGTAGAACACTGTCAGGTTGGTTATGCATTGTTTCCCCTTCATAAATCAATGCTGACTACTCCAGATTACTTACACTTAATGTGTTTGGAAGTGCTTTGCGGGAAGATTCTCTCCATTACCTTAGTGAAGATTGAAGTGAGGCTGATCAGTGTGTTTTTCCCCAGGTTTTCCTTTTTGTCCTTCTTGAAAACAGGAGTGACATTTGGTCTCCTCCAGTCTTCAATCACCATGACCTTTCAAAGATAATCGAGAGCGGTCACACTATGACATCAGCCATGTCACTCACCACTCACGAGTTCAGCCTGTCAGGCCCCATGGACTTATGTGTGTCCAGTTTAAGTGCTCCATAACCTCCTTCTCCTACTACTCTTTCTCCTTCTCCTCCTCCTCCTCCTTCTCCTCCTCCTAGCTCCAGACCTTCCTTCCGATCACAGGTGCCTGGGATTACTGCAGTCCGTCATACCAGTAAAGACCAACACAAGACATTGAGTACATTGGCCTTTTCTGTGTCCTCTGTCACCACTTCCCCTGCTCCATTCAGTAGCAGCTTCATGTTTTACCTAGTCTTCCTTTTGCTATTTATGTACTTGTAGAAGCCTTTCCTGTTACCCTTCACATCCTCTGCCAGATTCAACTCCAGGTCAGGCTTGGCTTTCCTAATCCTATCCATGCAATATCAGACAACAACTCTATACTGCTCCTGGATCACCTGCCCCTGTTTCCACCTCTTGTACATTTCCTGTCTGAGTTCAGTCAGGAGCTCCTGGCTCATCCATGCACCAAGTAGGACTGACTCCTGCCACCTTTGCTTGATTTCCTGCTTGTTGGGATGGACTTTTCTTGAGCTTCAAGGTGATCCTTGTATATCAGCAGGTGCTTTCAGAATCCTCTTCTTTCTAGGGCTGTAACCCATGGGATTCTTCCAAGCAGATCTCTAAAGAGATGTATAGACTAGTATTGGTGGCTGTTATGTTAACAATGACTTCTTTCCCTAAGCATTTATTTTCCATTATTTTGCTAGCTTATAAATTTGTGTGAAACTTAATAAAAGGAAGTTTACATTTCAAACACTGGATATCATAATGCTAGTAATGTAGGATATCCAACACTGAAAACTAAACCCAAGGCAGAGATCAAGACTAATTTTGCATTTATATACATTTTTACAGGTTGGCATGGTTTCAATGTTTTTTCATTTTAGAGTCCTTCTTATATATTTAAGTATTTAACAGAGAAAAGAACAAAAAAGAGACAATGCTGCTTAAAGACTTTTTAGAGTGTGTAGAAACAGGAATACCTATCATAATAATTGTTTGTGTAATCATGATATAAACAAGCTGCAGTTAGGATGTACTTATCATTTCATTATGCTGCTCATTATGACCAAGTTATCTTGTTTGTTCTGCCTGTTCAAACAGAAAAAAAACCCCAACCCAAACCTATTCATGAAAACAATTCTTTACAGTGTTTCAAAAGGAAGCTAGAGCTGGTAAACACATGTTCTTATGGGAAATTGCCATAATCCTGACTATATCCCAGCAGGCTCTGAAAAAATTTCTCACAAAGTCTCTTCTATAAAATCTAGAACATATGTACAACAGACTGTGTTTCACGTCCTTTTAAGGAACTTGCTAGATTAATGAAGGGGACATTACTCTTGCATTTCCTTTCAAATGTCTGCCTTTTGTTACAGGTATTCTGCAATATTTGTTTTCTCTCCTATTTTCATGATTTCTGCACTTCCATCAATCTGTGAAAGAGGCCATGAAAGTTCACATCTAGACCCCCCACTGACAGCATCTTACTGTAGGCTTCTAATGCAGTATATCCAACACATAGTCTATTGATAAATGCATTTAATTACGTTTGTACCATTGAGTTCCTACCATTCTTCCAGGACAATTATCAGAGAAATCAATGCAGTTGTTATTTTTTATGTGGTTGCTAAGAGGTTTTGAAATTGATCTTACAGGTTTTTTATTACTATTGACTGATATGTCAAAAAGAACACAAACAGATCAACATAGCTCCCTTACTAATTGTCATTCAGCTAAATATCTATAAGCCATTAGGGACATATAAAAGTCACAAACTTCTGGATGTGGAACACTAACATTGATGAAAATTTTAAAAAACTTCTCCACTTGAAAAATGTAGATGACTTTTTACAATCTAAAATGGACAGCATGATTTCCTCAGCTATTTTTTCTTCACTACTTCTTTTCTCAGTTTTCATCCTCTTGCATGAAACAAGGCAATTCAGTTAAAGAAAATGAGATCACACTAGACATGGAAACATTCTGAATGCAACCAGAGAAAAATGCAAGAAATATCTTGAACTTTTTATTCTAAGTATAGCTCTTTCATATTCCAAATCAGACACCTAGCATTTAGTCTTCCTGAAGAGCTCTGTGATCCAGTACCACCTACTGTAATTATCTGTTTTTACCAAAACCAGAACCAGTAGCAGTCAGAACTCTGCCATACACACTACTGTATATGTTGTCTCTGAAAGCATGCATCACCTCCTCTCTCAACTGCTATTTTTTCCAGAATTGTTTACCAGACAGACGAACAGGCATGCCTTATTGTCTTCCACTCACTGGAGCAATACTAACCTTTATGATTTGTGCAAGTTTAAATTATGTGTTTAAAAGATAGCACAGATAAGGAAAGGGGGTGGGTGCACTTCTGCCCTATGTAATTTACTACATTTGTAAAAAGTGGATTTAGAACTCCTCTATTCTGATTTACCAGTATTTTACTCTCACTTACACTTATTCCATATTGATAGAAACAGCTGCAGAAAATGCAGGAGAGAGAAAGAATCAGACCTTTAATGAACATACAGAAATTTGTAACCAATATCCTCCGTGCTGAAGTATCACAGATGGTAAGATTAGTTTTTAAACCAGTGTGCTTTCCTTTACCACATGCAAAAATATTGCAATAGTATTTTTAACTTTTTGGATGTCAGTTGGCCACAATGACTTGCTACTACAGTTGGAAACCAGACCACAGACATCCTACCGCTAAAGTTTAAATCTATCTCTTGGGTTTGACTCCACACTATAAATTACTAAAACAAACAGAAAAACTTTTCATTTGCACTTCTGTTACTTTCCATCCAAGACTGTACTCTCCAGACAACTATTCAGACTCCCCTGCCCCATTACATGTGACTCCCTTAAAGCCCAAGATTTTAAGTGCTCTGCCTAAAGGACTCTAGCTACTTCTGTGGGTGTCACTGTTAATTAAGGACACATGGAAAGGAAATGAAGGAGCCAAAAAGCAGCCTTGTTGTCTGGAAAAGCACCAGAATACATGGCCATGGGTGACAACAGTAGGAAAAATCGGAGCTGGATAACAAGAAATGTTTGCAGCTGAGAGAAACAGTCTAGTGCCTCTTGTTCAAGCATATGAAGAAGCTGAATGACTCAAAAATCAGCCTCAAATGAATGAAAAATCAGGTCAATGACCTCAAGGTTTCAAAGGTAACGGAAAGCCAAAAACATTAACAAGGATGAGCCTATCAAAACTGTTAAAAACACATTTTATTTTCTTTTTATATATTCTACTCAAACTTCACTGAACAAGAAGTCATTCATAAAGCTATCAAACCATGTAGTGAGCTAGACAGTGAGAACTAGGAAGTTTAATAGCTAAAGATGATCAGATAGGGCCTGGTGATAAACCAGAATGGGACAAGAGACTTATGTCTCACTTGTGTATACACTGATTTGTAACTAAGTTTTTTAATCCGCGGTAGCTGCATTTTTGCTCCACACCAACTACATTTCTGTTTAAGACAACAAGCAAGAATGCCAAAACCAGATAGTTCTGATCTTCCGTAACTATTAACTAATATCCAATTCTGACTCCTAGCTGTTAGCCTTCACAAGTGAAACTATGCAACCATATCACTTAGGATGACTTTGGAAAGGGACTGTAATTTAAGATACAGAAACTGTATGCCTGAGCTGCTTATCATACAAAAAGAAGGACTGAGATCTCACCATTGAGCTATCATCTTCATTTCTGGTCCCACCAACTCCTCCACCTCCACTGAGATAGCCCGTACTGCACTCTTGAACTCTTCTCTAGTAATGACTATTGGGTCCACCAGGAACAGCTGTTACATTTAGTACAATCTGTTGAGGGGATTATTGCAAGAATGTATGGCCAAATACCACAATCTCTGTTTTTTCACTAAAAATTATAACAACCAACATTTCTAGTTCTAGGAGGGTGTAAAAGAATAAAATTAGAAACTGGGAATACATCTATTTACTGAGATAAAAAAACCCCTGAGAACATTTGGCAGACAGCAGCTTAGCTTCACAAGCAAATATTTAGTTATCCGCAACTGACAAGTAAGCAGAAACACCGATTGGCTAGATTTGGTTTAGAATCTGCACAAGTAATTTAGCATCAATGTTATAATGTTTAGTTTTTAAGTAAACAATATTGTCATAGGAAAGCTTGTGCTGGTGGATAGTAGCACTATAATTTGTAGTTTTATTAACATAATTTTCTGCATCTATAAAGCACATCATGATTCTTGGCATATGACCAAGTTACAAGTGTAGTCACTTTACTGGGAATAAATGCAGTTGGCTAGGCAGTGTTGTAAGACTGTTATTCCATTTTTCCAACAAAGGAATATTTCTTTTACTGCCTCTTCTTCCCCCACACATACAGTGAAAAAAGCAACAACACTCCAGGTAGGATCTGTCCCAGTTCCAGGAAGAGAAGACAGCTTTAATACCATTCAGAACAAACCAGCACCAGTTGCAACTGTTTAAGAGATTATTCCTTTTAAACCAGCTCCAATCTTTTCCCTTCACTTGTTGCAAGGTAAAGGGGCATTACATCTGGTGAGCAGGGAAGAACAAGGATTTCCTGGTTCATATATCCTACTACACAGAAGAAAGCATTGCCAATCCCAGAATTTGCATTGTGGAATACTGTCAAAGTTGGGAACCTTATGTGGTCCAGGATGTTCATATGGTGTTTCAATTATACAGATGATTCACTGATCTTTATCATAGCCATATAGTCTGAAAAGGAACTCTCGACTGCAATGTCAGTTCAGCACTTAGCTGCTATGGACGAATATGACCTTAGGTTGCTTGTTATCTAGCAAATCTACCTTCCAAGAAGTATGTTCTTGCTACTTAAAAGTCAGTTGTAACTTTCATGAATGCTCTTAGGAGATGAGAGATGATGTCTTACAATTCCAGAAGAACCCTGGCTGGGCAAAGAAAAGAGTGCATTGTCTGCAGCTGTCAGAGTCGTCTGCAAACTGGTGATTCAGGCTCACGTAAAATATGAATGTCTCTTATGTCATCACCATCAGTTCTTTTTTGTGAATAGTTATGATATCATAGTAAAACCTTATGTGAACTACAGTACAGATACTGCACTGAACAGGCAGTTATTCAGAAATATAAATTTTGTAACTTTACTGCCTTGAAAATGATATTGAGTTTAAAGAAGGCAGAATAACAGAGGCAAGTGAATTCTGAATCTGCCTGAAATCCTGGATCTGAGAGAGTCTCCAACCCTCATGGCCGAGTTTTTAAAGTTCTGACCATTTATGAAGAATTTCACCCACTTTGGCTGTTCAAACATCAAAGATCCAACACTGTCACAAGTGCAGATGGGCAACTGAGTTTTGCAGCAGTGTCTGTCTTTGTGGATTTGCAGAAACACATGCAGAGCCATAAGACATGCTCGAGAGTCACACAGAGAAACTACTAAACGGCTTATGGGAAAGTTTCGACAAGAGATTAGGCACATCTGTAGAACCGTAAGTGGTAAAGACAATAATCTCTCCTCTAACTGATAGATTCAAAGAGCCCATCACCACAATACTTACGAAGCCACATTCTTCCCTGCAAGATGACTCAACTTTCCATTTGCCTGCAAGTTAGTTAAGGCTTGCACAAATTCTCTAAAAAAGTAGCAGGACCTTTTAAGCAGTTATTTCCATGCTAAGGAAAGTGGATGTAAATCATATTTGAATAATATCTTTCAGGATCAGCTGGCGGTCTCACTAGGACAGAAAACACACTGTTGCGTACTTTTTTGTATACGGAAACCAAGAGTGTATATAATAAGCAATTCTACAGAATATCACACTCTATCTAATATCCTACAGAACCTAAAATTCAGATTTACACTGAGCAACCAGACAGGATTTGCTGCTAATGTAACTGAGATTCACCTACCCACCTGAAAACCAGAGCTGCCAAATCAGCCAGTCTCCAAAACTGGAGTCAGGGGAAGGTACTTGAGCCCCCAGAACTCATGACGTGCACTTTCCAGTTCAGAAATCTGAAAAGCTCCCTTTGAGTCTAGAAAAGAGCAAGCACTGATTATCATCCTGCTTTCACCCATGAATGACATTAACAGTTCTGGCATCAGCAGTGCAGGCTCCAAATCACCACCTCTCAGCCAGGACAGGGCACCTTAAAGCACTCCACAGGGTGTGAGTGAGGCATGCAAAAAAAAAAATTACTATCTCTGTCTTAATGTACACTAAATTTAGTTTTCAAAGCAAGAAAGAGAATTACTTCCTTCAGTCTGCAGAATTATGGTGATGTAAATACAGCATTGGTGATTTTTTCACTTTCTCAATTTTATGGAAGCAATTTCCCTCAAGCAGGTTATTTATTATGTTGCCATCCTGGAGGCCCATGTCTAGAAAAATTGTAATCTGCAAATATTTTTAAAAGATTTTGTAAGTGCTGTTATTTTTCAAGCATCCTGTTTGGTTTAAACCACTCCATTTACGGGAAAAGAATTTTTGTGTCTGCTGGTCCTGGTGAAACTTGCATTTTTTACATTGCAGTTGGAGATCTAAAATACACTTAGGAAACATTATATTACACTATACCTGTAGTTAAAACACCGTGTTTACTTTCTCCCCCATCACAGCAATCAATCTTAACATGTTTTTAAACTTAAAAAAAGAAGAAAAAAATGGTTTTCTTAATTTGGATTCCAAATGGTTTCAAGACCCCAAATTACAGCAATGGATTGATACTGCAATTTTTTCTTATGGAGGTTCTGGTAAGATTGATATTATGATTAATCACACTGCACTTTCACTGCACTCACACTGCACACTGCACTACTCAAAAAGCAGCTCTGTTAAGAAGGTCTATGAAAGGGCTTTTTCCTTTGCTTATTGAAATGGTGAAAAAACATAAAGGATATAATATCAATGAATGGACTAAAACAAAACAAAAACAACTGAACCAAAGGAAAAAAAAATTACATATCCTATCAAGTTATGAATAAGATTAAATTAGACCAGAAGCACAATCTGGAACAATCAGTAATAAAACAACAGAAAATGCACAACAGTGGGAAATCTGCCATTAATATATTTTGGAGCACTGAATGTACAAAGGCTCAAGTTTAAATTGCACAGCTAGTAACTAGTTCATTGTACCTCCTCTGTGCTTTAAAAATATTTTCTTAAGCAGAGCTACCCAAAGAAGTCTTCAAAAACATTTGTTTTGAGTATCGGTAATTTAATGCTAACACCAAACCCAGGTTAAAATAATACATTCACATACTGATCAGGAAATTGTGTATGACATAACTTTCCATGGAAAATTATGATTGAGCAGAAACATCAGGAATTAACAATTCCGTTCTTCAGTCATTTTAGAGATGTGAAATCTGTCCAGAAAAGCTTGCTTAACAAAGCAAGCTTAAAAGATACTCAACTTTTTTATCTACTCCCTGCAAAGTTTTAGGAGAGAAAGCTGCTTCTACTTCAAAGTGTGACTCCTTGAAGAAAACGCACATACAATATTTGCAATTGCTAGGAAAAGCCCACTGCAAATTGAATTTATGACTTTACAAGTGAAAATACAGCAGCTGAACTAACAAAATCAGGTTGAGTGTTGATTTTTTTTTACAACTACCTCTTATATCAGTAAATTCTATGGCAGGAATAAATTTTATTTCGTGTTACCTATCTGTTGTACTTTAGATACCAATGGCAATACAGGAAGTTCATACATGTGAATCCTCAGGAGGCTTACACGCATCAGTGAGAACAGTAAAATGAATGGTTACACATCTGCAGTCTGAACTTTGAGATGAATACAAGCAAATTGTGAATGTGCATTTTTCAAATGATTGCGCCCATTATTTTCCACTAACTCATGATTGTTGGCAGATATGAATAATACATTTTAATATAGTATAGAGATTCAACAATCACAAACACAGAGAGTATATATTGGTATATATCCATCTTCTATGCATACATAATACTACAGCTAGAGGTTGTCATCTGTTTTTAATACTAAAACACCAAATAATTTATAATGCAGAACTGTAAAATATATATAGAACACTGCATCAATCATGTACAAGTACTAGCGCTGTTCAACATTTCTGTAAATCCTCCATTAAACTTAGATTTGAGACTGAACCAAAGACTTATATGGATCAAGTCATGGTTGCTTGGAACACTGAGAGACATATAATGCTGTGCTATTTCATGTCAAGATTATTTGCAGTTCACTTCATTATTTCAAAGAATACTAGTGACTGAAATACAGTGCACTCCACAGTAAAGCCACTGCTTATTCCTTTTCTTTAATTCAGGAGGCAACCACTAAATGACAATTGGGAGATCAGCTGACAGGACTCCTAAATTATTTGACACAATCGGTACACTGCTAATGTAAGCAAAGAAAGAGCAGAGCCTTATGCAGCTATTCAGTAACATTGTCAAATAAGAAGGAATTAACTATTTGAATACTAATGATGTCTTGCTTTGCATTTCCATATTCTCTATCAAGCCTCATAACGTACCATAAGCCATTAGTCAAGACAACCACCATAACTCATTCTGTATGGAAAACACACAGAAAAATGAAAATTCAGCCATTACATCCTGGCTGAAAATATAAAGCCCATGTGTCACCTAAAACCACTCCATAGTAACACAAAACTTAACCAAAGTAAAGAAACACCACATGAGAAAGCCTGTGTGAGTGGACACACTGTCCTTGTATTTACTTGAGCAAGACTTCAGAGATATGCATTTTTAGGAGAATTAAACATAATATTCAGGAAATGAATGGTTACATATGATTCCCAATCAACTTAAGAAGAAAGTGATACATACAAATATGCATGATATTTTGCTTTAGCAACAGTTTACTCCAGGTACAATCTGAAAAGTACTGTGCCATAAAAGTGTTCACAACTTCTAAAGTCTTTTGGCAAAGGTAATGAATATTCAACATCTGCGGGGCTGTTGCAAGTTCATGAACTACAGAAATAAAAAATATGCCTTCTTTTGGTAGCCTAGTTCTTGTGTAAAAATCCAAAAATAATACACTCTAGTAACGGCATCCACGAGGAACCAGATACTTGGCCCCGAAGTAAGACAGAGCAGCAAAGGGCTTATGGCAACTACCACTGCAAATGTAGGCTCCAGCACTTATGTTAGGATGAAATCAAGCATAGCAGAGCTCAGCCTTTCCAAACCATGCGTTGGTTTGGGGGGAGGTGGGGAATTCTGTCTCAACATCTTTAATAAAGCAGATGTGACTCATTGCACTCTCATTTAAAATCAGAAACTGAGGTCTCTCCTTTTTCCACTGAATCAACAGCAGCAGCACTGGGGGCAGTAGCACTGGGGCAGCGATCCTTCGTAAGTTTCTGCTCTCAGTACAATCAGCTCAATTAAATCATAGTATCTGACACTGCAGTTTTGTGTCACAGTGCTCAAATCCTGGCTTTCGTTTGTCTCCTTAATGCTATGCAACATGCTTATTCACCTTATCTTCTGCAGTGGCACTGATCATAGAAAAATGTGGAATTAATTTAATCAGTATACCATCCCCATAAATCTTCCTAACCTGCTTTTTTTCATTGAAGAACACATTTCATTTACAACTGTTGTTTCAATAAACCAAGTAGTCTGAGATATCTTTGCTCAATATGATTCAAATGCTGAAAACATCTGTTAGGTCATGTTGGGTTTGGGTTTTTTTGTATTATTGTTTTTAGGATGAGAAACAGCATTTTTCTGTTTCTCATGAGGATGACAATGAGAAGGATGAGCATTTTTCAAACACTTCCCTGCATCTTTCATTTTCTCATTTAAATTCCTCAACCCAAACTCAATAACCATCCATTAGAATTTCAACACCTTATAGTCCCATAGTAGTCTGTTCAATTACTTTTAGAAATATCCTGGGAAAGAACTAATGCCAAATGGTACTCTCTTAAGTTTGTAACATTCAAATGCTGTATTTGAAGTTAGAAATTTAGAGCTTGCCTCACTTACATTTGCCTGCCAAAATATATATCCTGCATTTAGTCCCATGATGATTTTTTGCTTCATGTGAGCTTTAATTATAAATTCAAGGGAAGACTCCTAACATTCTCTGCAAGGATCACAATATGTCAAGTGTATCCACCATCTGTGTGAAGTCTATGCACTGCCCGGCTCACATGTGGAAGGCCTGTTTTCTCCCCAACAAGGGCCAAACCATTTTCCTATTCTGTCTTCCATATGCACTCTTTTTTTCCTCTTCTTTAACTTTTGGACAATCAACTCTACTGTCCCATCTTTTGCACACTGAAATTCACTAGGACATTCAATGGCTAAACTCTTAACAAAATGTAATACTCCAAATTTCAAACTGCAAATTTTATATGGATGCAAAGTGGGCTTTATTCACAGTCAGGATCTGGGGCACCAGTGGGTAACCAGCATTACACTGCCATTAGGTACGTGAGTCAGCCTTAGGCAGGCCACAACACACAGCACATTTTGTGGCCATGGGCCAAAAAACTAACCCTGAATTCAAAACATCACTCACAAGAACTCACTCTCCTTGTCATTCAGACCAGCCCACTTTCATTTGAGACTACTTGATGAGTCATACAAATTTGACTGTATGCATATATTACAGGTATTGAATTTTAAAGCAAACAAATACTATTAAAAAACATTTAACAATTTTACTGCAAATATCAACTTTTCTCATAATTAGCAATGGCATTTGATCATTAACATCTATGCAAATATCTTTATTTTGATAAAATTAAAATGAAGAAAGGCCAAAAACATGACAATTTTTCATACCTTATTCAGTAGACATAGCCTATGATGTTGTTTGCAAAAATTCTTAGGAGTTAAACAGTGTAAACTACTTTAAATTTAAGCATTGTCAAACAAGAACTTTTTATTTCAGTTAAAGTTTGGTGGAAAGTGGAAAATTCAGTGAAGAACAGCTAAATTATTCTTGAGAGACATCTGTGCCCGTGATCAGAATGTAGTCTTCTGAAACTGTCATTATTTTTTCATTTGAGAAATGAGAAATCAGAAATAGACTGCAACTGCACTTCTGCAGTTATACAATGCTATCCTACGTAGAGTACTGCTATCCAATACCATTTGTTTTAAATAATATAGGCAGCAGATATGACGGAATATTAGCCCTCAGTTGTACAGATATCAGTGCTTTAACAAAAGTGTGGGACGAGATGATGGCAGAAATGCCAACTATTGAAGTAGTAATATCATTTTAAGCTGTAATTTTGTAATGTTTTCTTTCAGAGATTCCTAAAAACCTTTACAAAAATTGAACTACATTTTTGAAACTATGCCAAAGAAATAAACCTCACTACATCAAAAACTACAATGTTAAAATAAGTTATGCATGGGGGCATTTATTTGCTTGTACTGATTTTCATACAGAATCTAACTGGAGGATCACACTGTAATGTTTTACAAAAGGATATCTACCTCACGCAGGGCACAACAAAAACTACTCAGAAATATCAGGTGGCTATTTCTATTTCTTGTTTTCCCCCATCCAGCATTTAGCTAGTCTAAATCATATTTATTTTAGTCTGTCTAAGCCCTATAGTGAATGGAAGATCATTTATATCCTTACTGCTTTTTCAAGGATGTTCATCAGTATTGTCCAAGTGTTTCACAAACATTCATTAATTCATTCACAATGTCGATTACAAGATAAGAAAGCATTATTATCCCCATCCAGAAATTGGAAACAAAGGGACTTATGGGAAGCCACAGAACAACACAGCAGAAGGGCCAGGATCAGAAACAGCACATGGGAGTACCTTCATATCTGTCCTTATCTCCAGACTGCATTGATCACTGCCACAGGCGGGAGACAGCTCTCACTGCAGTTAATTTCTTCTACATATCAGTTGCCAAAAGGCTCAATGTAGACAATATAAATGTGAAAGCACACAGCTTTCATGGCTACCTGCTATATAATGGTTTGGGTTTCATGCTGAGCACCACACACGGCCACCATCACAGAGGCAGAGACACAGGCTAGTCAGTGTTGCCTTGTCCATATTAATTATGATGATGTCTCTTCTTTTCACAGGGCTTCATAGAATCATAGAACAGTTGAGGTTGGAAAGGACCTCTGGAGGTCATCTGGTTCAACCCATGCTCAAGCAGCATCAGTGAGAACCAGTTGCCCAGGACTGTGTCCAGGCAGCTTTTGAATATCTCCAAGGATGGAGACTCTACCACCTCCCTGGGCAACCTGTGCCAGTCATCCTCACAGTGAAAACTGCTTCCTGATGTTCAGAGGGAACCTCCTGTGTTTCAGTTTGTGCCCATTGCGTCTGGTCCTGTCACTGGGCACCACTGGAAAGAGCCTGGCTCCATCCTCCTTGCACCCTCCCTGCAGGTATTTATACATATTGATGAGATCTCCCCCTGAGCCTTTGTTCTCCAGTCTGAACAGTCCCAGATGTCTCAGTCTTTTCTCATGTGAAATGCTCCAATCTCTTACACATTTTTGTGGCCCTTTGCTGGACTGTCTCCAGCATGTCCATGTCTCACTCGTACTGGGGAGCCCAGCACTCCACAGAGTACTCCAGACATAGCCTCACTAGTGTTGAGTACAGGGAAGGATCACCTTCCTCAACTTGCTGGACATACTCTGTCCAATGCAGCCCAGGATACCGTTTACTGCCTTTGCCAAAAGGGCACATTGCTAGCTCATGTTCAACCTGGTGTCCCTAGGTCCTTTTCTGCCAAGCTGCTTTCCAGCTTTCTCAGCATATATTGGTGCATGGGGTTGTTCCTTCCCAGGTGCAGGGCTTTGCACTTCAGTGCAGTAACCTGAGGTTACTGTTAGCCCAATTCTGCAGCCTGTTGAGGTCCCTCTGGTTGGCAGCATGACCCTCTGGCATACCAGCCACTCCTCCCAGTTTTGTGTCACCTGCAAACTTGCTGAGGGTGCACTCTGCCCCATCATCCAGATCATTAATGATGATGTTAAACAGGACTGGACCCAGATTTTACCCCGGGGTACACTGCTAGTCACTGGTGTCCAACTAGACTTTGTTCCACTGGTCACGACCCTCTGGACCTGACCATACAGACAGTTTTCAATCCACCTCACTGCCTGCTCATCCAGCCCACACATAAACAGCTTCTCTGTGAAGATCTTATGGGAGAGAGTGTCAAAGGCCTCAGTGAAGCCTAGGTAGACACCATCCACAGCTCTCCCCTCATCTACCAGGCTAAACTTTTCATGACAGAAGTTTATCAAGTTGGTCAAGCATGACTTCCCCCCCCCCCCGCGCCAACTACTACTGCTGATTTTCTGGTCCTTCATGTGCCTGGAAATGGTTTCCAGGATTAGCTGCTGCAGTATCCTCCCAGGGATTGAGGTGAGGCTGACTGGCCTGTAGTTCCCTGGGTCCTCCTTCTTGCTGTTCTTGAAGATGGGGGATGACATTTGCTTTCCTCCAGTCTTGAGGTACTTCTCCCAGTCACCATGATTGATCAAAGACTGTTGAGAGTGGCCTCACAATGACATCTGCCAGCTCCCTCGGCACTCATGGGTGCATCCCATCAGGGCTCATGGATTTACGTATGTCCAGTTTGCTGAAGTATTCCCTGTCCTGATCCTCTTCCACCAAGTGTACATCTTCCTTGCTCCAACCTTCCCCCACCAAAGGCCAGTCTTGCTAGTAAAGACTGAGGCAAAGGCGGCATTCAGTACTTCCACCTTTTCCATGTGCTGTGTAACCAGGTCCCCCACATCATTTCTCTACCCTGTCATCTATGTGCCTCCCAGCTCCATTAGCAAATGAGCCAAGGATATCTGCTAAACATCCCTGCCCACCAGGCAACCTACCAAAAAGGGGAAGGACAAGGACAGCACGAAGTGGCTTTCCCATTTTTTTAATTTAAAAACACCTGACTTCATAATTGTCACAAATCTTTTAGCTATTCATGTAATTTCTAATGATGGCTTTTTTTTTTTTTTTCATGGATCTTCAACCAAAAGAAGACATCGAGTTCTCCACTTCCAGCACACAACAAACTATCTGTGTAGAGCACAGTCCTGTAGAAGGGCTCCCGTAGCATTATGCAGGACCTCTGAGGGGACTGAGGAAGACTAAGTACACCACAGGAGATACACTCAACCTCTAGCACCTTCAAATTATGAAGGTGCTAGAGCTGTTCAGGAAAAGGATGAATCTTTTTCATAATGAAAAATATTAGACACTGTTAGAACTCCATATTACAAAAGGATGTTGCTATTGACAATTCTGCTACTGCAGTTCCCTAATACATTTTCTTCTCATTTTACAGGCAGGTAAGTGAAAGGAGTTAGACAATTTATTCAAGACCATGTGGTGCTAGAACCAGGCTTAGCTGGTATGTGCTTGCATTCTTTTGCTCTGTTTGGTGTACCAAGGCTGTTCTTTTTCCTCAGAAAGGTGCCAAGGACAGTCATAAGAAATACTTTTTTTGAAGAACTGTTTAAGGAAAGATGATGGAACATTTTATTTATTTCAGTTTAACCATTTATCTAGAAATAAAATATTTTCTTGGCAGGTAAGTAAGCTGCAACATTCCACCAACTGAAAAGCTCAGCTTCACCTTCCTCCTCTACAGTGTGTCTCATGTCACAGAAACATATGCCTTGTTAGTCTATTTCGTATTCCTCTTTGTTTGACAGTACTCACTTTTATGTGAAATATTTTTGTAGCATGAAAAAAATTGCATGAATTCATCTTTTTATGTCCTAACTTCAATTTTCAAGCCATGTTTTCTCCCTTGTCTTTGTTAAATAGCATGAAAATTGCACAGCAAGAAAGTCGGATACTCAACAGATCTTTTCAGACTATATCCTTAGATACAGATCAGTTTTGCTGTTTTCTGTGGTTTTGTTTGTTTGCTTCTTTGGTTGGTTGGTTTTTAATGAGGAAGGGAAAGTCTATTCCTGAATAAAAAATACTAAAATTTGACGTGCAATTATAGTTGTTGTTGTCAAACTTCACTCTTACAACGTGGTACCATAATTAGAAGCATACTTCATTGACAAGACTGTGGAGTAACTTAAAAATTAATCTGACTGACAAAGCAAAAATAACCCTTATTACATCCATTTAAAAAAAAAAAAGCAAAACAAAATAAAAACCAAAACAAAACAACAAGAAACTCTTAGCAGTGCAGTGCTCTTCATTGAAATGTTAAAAACCCATACACATTACTTCTCTTAAAAATACATTCAAATCCTTTTAATATGAAGTTGTACTGTGTTTTATACATGATAACCACCTTACTGTCCTTGCTGATATTTTTCCTATAATTTCACAATTTTTTTTCACATAATTGCGCTCTGGATTCAACGCTTTCATGAAGAACATTTTAAAATGCCAACTTTCTAACATTGCTCCATCAGCCTGCTCTCTCATCCGGATTTTAACACTTGCAAAAATGTGTTTGGCCTGGATCTGGAGGTTCTTTAAGGCTGAGCTTAACAATCAAACTTGGAATAGAGACTATAAAATGAAATTTTGGAGTGGAAAATTGCCAGAAGTCTCTCCTACACTCCATTGCCCTTTCTATAATTCCTTACAGAGGGGAATTAAGTGGTGAAATAACAAACTAAACTCAGTGCAAAAGAAAACTAGACTGTCTCAGTACAAAGAATAAGGGATGCACACCCAGATGCAGAGCATCGACAGACAACATTGTAGGAAAGCAGTGGGCACGCAGTCGTGAATTTATGTCGGCGTGTATAGGAGTATCCACGGCAGTGCTAATCTATATAGCACAGTTAAAAATAGCAGTGAAGACAGATGAAAGCAGACTTCAGCATGGCTTAACAATCTGTGCAGAAGGCTTGGACAGACCTCTCAAGTCTAGGCTGGCATGTCTTCACATCACATGTAGATCAAAGCTAGTACAGATCTGTCTGCATGTCCTGCAATCACACTACTGGATTGCAGTGTAGACACCTCCAGAAATAGTGCTACTGTAGATATGTTCATCTAAAAACTGCATTTGCAAAAAGCAAAGCCTGGGAACATACCATAAAGCATATGGGAACTGATGAGGAACACATGCTGGCGAGAGTGTCCATTTTGCTAAATTATATTAGCTGGGCTAGTTCCTCCCTCTACACTACCCTCTTCCCTTTTACTCCTGGAGGACACTGTAACACATGTGGGTTGGCCTTTCCTGTGAGGATTCACAGAGTCAGGCCAGATTAACCTGATCCTTCAGGTACAGTGACCCACCCAGCTTTACTCTCTAACAAAGAGACACTGTTACGCTCTACAAGCAGCTGGAGGCAACCGTGCTACGTGTAAATGGCACCCATTCCTCTTCATAAAAGTACTAAGGCCAGATGCCGAAACCCCAGCCTAAGCAGACACATTAGTTATCTACTGTTTCAAGGCCACTTATTTCAGAAGAACATCAAGATACCAACAATGCCTTCATCCACTACTGCTGCTACCAGAGGCAGAACTTACTGTGATGCAGAAACCCAGGAGCTGATAAAAGTCCTTCAAATTCAGGACCTCTTCCCCTCAAACAGTGGTTTGCTGTATCACTGCAACACTACATCCTCTACTAGCTACAAACTACAAACTACTACAGACACTACATCCTCTCAAGGATGGCTTACTACCATTTGTCCAGCAAGTGACAAAAGTGATTTATGCACGTTCTTAAACTGACTGCATAATGAATGATTCACTCCAGGGAGATTTTGTGTGCATTTCGTTAAATCGCAACCAGAAGACAAGTGGAGAAGGAATGCAGTTCTTCAGCACGCTTAGCTGCCTTATGAGGAGAGTATAAAGCTACACAAGCTAGTGTTGACTCAGACAATTAAAGTTCAGGTAGGAATTGGATCACAGCAGCAGGAATTACATACAGGCTAATTTACTGTGGGAAGAAGAGAGCTAGCGATATACAGAAAGTTCTGGGCACAAGGATAAAAATCCTGTGCTGCTGCCTGTCTCTCTGTGGAAACCCTAAGCATGTGCACAGGCATGCTCCACTTCGCTATCCAGACATGGGCATCTCAGCACTCAGTCACAGCTAAACCTCCAGTTATTGGGCAGTGCTGCTCCAGCCATTTCATCTCAGATCCAATTTGTGAAGTGCTTTACTAGGAAGTGCAGAGAGACAACAGTTAACTCCTCCACATATGAAGCATCACAGTAAAGAGCAGAAATACGATCTCCATTATGCTGTTTGCTAATGTGCTTCATCTGTGACCCTCAAGAACAACTGTAAGGAGATGGGCAAGAGTTTAATTGCTCTCTGTTCAGTCTTGGAGAATGACAGCTGAAGTCACCAAGTATGGTGTGAAAAACCTACCCATTAGACTGACTTTATCAATACTTTTGAAAGCACTACCAAGCAGCCGAGATAACTGCTAAATTTGTGTCATATTTACCAGTAGCAGATTCATAATGCTGAACAGTAAGTAATACTTTAACTATTAAACTGTCTTTACGTCAACCCATGAGTTTTCTCACTGTTACTCTTCCAGTTCTCTCCCCCATCCTGCCATGGGGTAGTGAGCGAGTGGCTGTGTGGGAATTAGTTGCTGGATGGGGTTAAACCACGACACTATGGAAAACTTAAAATGCCATATGCAAATAACTAATACAAAGATGTATATACAGAGTAATACAAACAAACTCAGCCTCCTAAAAATTATGCTATCAAATTGCTTTAAGCAAGTATCACATCAAGATGTTATAGGATATATTATATTCAAAAGGACTGTGAAAAGCTGAATCCTCCTTTTTCTAGTCTGTTGCTTGTTCCATGGGTACACTGCCTCACTCCATTCACATCTACCACAAGGATGCCCATTAACTTAAACATGAACAATGTTAGTCAAGGAGCCCAGGTAACTATGATTCTGCAGATATGAAGTGAAAAGCATTGGTGGAGTTCAAGTTTACAGTATTTATTCAAAGTTGCTTACATTTAGCTGCCTAAATTCCTTTACCTCTAATTTAAAATCTGGTTTAGGTTAATGAAAAGCAAATAATTAATGATGTAAGTATAACTCAATTTCCTGGTGATTACATTTGGTAACTCAAGATAAGTTTTTTCCCATGTCTTAGCAACAAGCACAAATATTGTGCTTTATCCAGTGCTCAACTTACAAGTTAGCAAAATGATAATATCCTAATATTTAACATAATTAGGACACATACCTTAAGACTCTCTGAATGTACAAGAGGATAAATGGATATACTTAGACTGAGCACAACAGAGGTGTGGGTCAGGGAATGTGACATGCAGCTTATTTACCTTGCTAGCACTCTTCTACTTCTGTGTGTACTATATTCCCCAGTTTTATTCTGCTTTATTTTGTTTGTTTGTTTGGTTTTTGTTTTTAAAAACATCTTGGACACAGCATTTACAAATATTCAAATAAATCTCTCGCCATGCTGACAACTTCAATATTTAAAATCTTGAGGCAATTCAAAAGCAATTCTGGGGCTCTTCATAAATTTACTACTGTGACTCAACTGGAACTGAACAGCGTAGCATACAGAAGGCAGAATATTTATAGTCATATTTTAGTAAAAGAGAACATGAGCTATGTACATGCACTTATAAACATGCCAGCAGTTATATGTTGTTAGTCTGTATAGTTAAAGGTATTTCCTATTTCTTAAGAAAAATGCCAGTCAGTATGGCCAGATCCTGCAAAAGGAGAGCAGTGTAGCTTCAAATCATAATCATGTGCATACCCGTCATGCACATGTGAGAAAGTTATGCAGCACAGCCTGATTTTTACTTACAGATGTAAACAAGTTTGCTAAAATGGAGGGGGGGGGGTGTTGAAGGGAAGTGTTAAGTTCCTGATTAGAATTTCATTTTAAATGGTAAGTTCCAGATTGATACAGTAACAATGAAACAGATGGGGGGAGAGGGGGGGAGGATTTATATACAAGGAGAGGTCAGGTAATACATTGTATTGAGTTTAAAAGATAAGTGAAACAATGCCTTTTTCTCTGGTATAAACAAAGAACATGCCAGCAGTTTGACTGCAAACAAGAACTGGGGAGGAAACGGAACTGAAAAGGAAATGCTTACAGAAAACCTTACAAACCTACTGTTACGTTTTAACCAGAAAAATATATTTTCAAGCTTTACTCAATAATTATTTATAAAGTGCAAATCAACCACATTCATATTCAAAATAAGCTTTTGTAAATTGTTCCTTAACATACAAGAAAATATACCTAGTTACAAGAAAATATACCTAATGAATGATTGCCCCAACTGCTGAACTATGACAGCTGAATTGTACTTCTCTTTGATACCTCCAAGATCTTCAGACCTCTGAATCACTTGGAGCTTTATCTTAGAAGATGAAACTACAGCTCCACCTTAGACAGGTAAGCAGCAGGTGATGTTTCTACCACAATAATTAATTAACTACTTTTTTCCCCTGAGTTAAAAACTTTTTTGGGACCTTAAATCAATAAGGTATCTGATGCATATGTTCTCTTCTCTTGTTTCCAACGGTTCCACTGTGCATATAAATCTATCATACAACCACATTTGCATTTAAAGAGAAATTCCCTTGTGTTTACTATGCACCTGCTCCATGTAAGCCTATCTTCTCTGCCTCCTTTGAGAAACAGACAGATCTGCCAGAAAAAGAGAGAGCATTGGATACAACACCCCTCCAAGTCCTCTTGCCAATTATCTAAGCATTATTTCCTTTAGTTTAATTATGGTCCTATTCTGACAACTGTTGAAAAGAACAACTACTTCCCCTTCCAAAATCCAATACTTCTCAACTTGTTTTAATGTATTTTTCATCTTGACAATGAACATTTACATTTCAACTGTACAAAATCACTGTATTTTCTAAGCAATATACAGTAAAGCATTGGCAAATGGGTTCCTTACAAAGAGTTTCACCTGAAAAATATGAACTTTTCTTTATTTTACTTAGCATTAATTAACATGGCTGCACAAGGAAGGATAAGAATATTCTCCTCCTAGCATTTTACCTTCAACTGTAACCTGAAATAGGTGTAGGTTTATTCTAATAAAACTGAAATAAAAATGGTAATTGTTCCCTTCTGTTCCCCTCCTTGCTCCTGTAACCATGCTTGTGATTCATGGGTTGCCTCTGGAGCTTCATGCAGGTAGTCAGAGACAGACAGGTGGAAATAAAGCTCTGCTGCACATCCCATCTAGTCAGCTGAAACATTTAAAAACCAGGTATGAGGAGATAACATGCTGCATCCCACAAAGGCTGCTGGAACTATTGGTCTTTGTGCTTGTGAGGTGCAGCATCACGACTCCACGCATACAGGACACCAAATGATGCCACAACTATGAGTACCAGCATGCCTGCACTACTGCCAACGCAACTTTTGTGCTGCTGTCTGTGACGGTCGAGTTCCCCCACACTGGGCTGCCTCTGGCTGTGTGCTCCCCTTTCTTGCTGGCACCTCATCACAGCATGGAGGCAGCACTACCTGCATGTCTCCAATTCAGAGGGTAGAAACTAGAGCGGCCACAGCACATCTGTCACACTTTCCCCTTCCTGGTTTTAATCAGGCAAGAGTCCAAGCAGGATGGAGCTGCTGTGGGTGTAGAGACAACAGGGGCCTGGGACATTCTGGAAGAGGACCGTGCAAAAGGGAGAGCTGTACCAGCGCGGGTGGTACTCCACCTCAAGTATGTGTAGGAAGAAGACTTCTGGCACCTATGAAGTTCGCATGGGGACAGGTTTCAGCCCCCGGCAAGAACAGACATTTGGGAAGCAGAGGGGCAATAAGAGCCACTTACTAGTTTCTTGAAGCTCTGCAGATGCCTTGTCAAAAAATGGTTACAAAATGTGTAGATATTTGGGATTAGGGTTTTTCAATCACAAAAAAAATAAATGCAAAGCGACCTATCACTTATTCACAGTACTCGGGGGAGGGACTGCATCTCCAAAGGTACCACTCAGTCACCTTGTCCAACCAGTCCTTTTACATACAGCTCTTTGTAAACTCAGACGCTGGCCCCAAAGAAATCATGTCATACTTACCACGTCACTGTCATTAGAGAAAAAACATTAAGAGGAGGAGCAGTTTCTATCTAATATAATTTACTACCTTCTATAGGACTTCCTTACCGGAAAAACTGCCCATCTCCTTATGACAAAACGCCACTTAAAGTATTTTGAGTAGCCCGCATTGGGCTATTCTCTCACACAAGGAGCTTTTTTAACAGGCTCCTCTTCACTGGCCCCTTCCTCTGATACAATTCTATTTTACCCACTTTTTCAACAAGCTACAAGCCACATTTGCTTTCTGCAGCACATTAAGTCAATGACACAGACCAGAAATCACAAAGATCTGAAAGATGACTGAACTGCTGGTTTAAGATACCATTAGTGACTGGGTGAAGTGGAACAGTCAGTTTGCATAAGTCAGTCTTTGACACACAAAACCACACAGAAATGAAACATACCACATCTTACAAAGGGAGCCTTTTCACACCAGGCATGGGCACTATGCCTCTGCGTTAACTGAAGGAATACCTAAAGGAAAGGTTACCATACAATTTTGTAACTATAACTATAGCGGCAAGGCAAGTTTCTTCTTGACAACTGGACAGGTCACATTCTAATTGTTTTTATTCACATGAAAAGCCCTTCTCACTGTGTTTGAACTCCCTCTTGAACGATGCCTCATGCCTGATCTCAAGACCAGGTTTCCAGTTTAGGTGCAAAATCTACAAAATATGGCTCCAATATAGCACCAGGAATACTCACAGGCTTAGCAGTATGAAGAGAGAAGAGGCTCACCAGGTAGCCCATGAGCTAATTGCAGAGGACTTTAGGGTGAAGAAGCTCCTGTTTATGGGTGGTAGTAAGGCAACGGATCATATTATTTATGGCTCATTGGGAGTACACGCAGTACATATACCTACTAAATTCAGTAAGGGCTGGACACTATGAAAGTCTGCTACAGCATGTTGCCCAATGCTTAAACACATGCACATCATTCAACATAATTCTTGGCTGCAGGATCAGAGCTATTTGCACAAGATACAAAGTAATTTTGATTTTCCTATGCTACCTTTGTATCCCCTTTCTTCAGCCATTTAAGTATCCCCAAAGGGTCCAACAATCAAGTGATTTGCTTCAGAGTAATTTTTTTTAAAACTTTTTTAGTTACCTTTTGCAGTTGGATGGCTGAGGTGTACAATGAGGCCATGCTTCCAAGATTTTCTATGGAACCATAGGCACTATCAGTGTTTTGGGGGGGCTTTTTGAGAAGCAGTTGTGACTGATTATTATCCCTCTCAGAGCTGTGGCTTTAAGCCAACCATTGAAAGTGCCATGAGGTGATAACACTGACAATGAAGACTGAGACTGTTTAGGAGCTGGTTTGTATCCAGTATCATCAGGACCTGATCCTTGAGCTCTTCTTCACATAAATTGCATTTGATCGCATAAAACCGCTCACTGATACGGGTATGAAGAAGGTTTGACTCCTGGTGCTGCAAAAACACGATCTTGGAGTGACCCAAGTACAAGCCAAGGCGCATTTTTTTTACCAGGCAACTTCGCATTTTCTTCCCCACAGTTACAAACATGCAGCTCGTACTTGATTTTCTTCCAGATTTCGGCATACCCCTCTGGGACAGGAGGGTGCTGAGGGCTGCCCGCCCGCCGGGGACGCCCGGCTCCGAGAGGAGCAGAAGCAGATTTGCGTCGGCTTCGGGTGTCAGCGCGTTTCACCGCGCTACAAGGGGTTTTGCAGCGGCACTTCGCAGAGCTGACATCACGTATGTGCTCAGCCCCAATAAACCCCCCCCGCGTTCAGCCCTGATTTCATGCGGAAAGCACTTCCCCGGGGCGGGGGCGGGCTGGCGGGGGCCGGGGCTCGCCCCCCCCCCCAACACCCCGCTCCCGCCCCCCGGCCGCCTCTCCCGCCGCCCGGGCACCGCCGCTCCCGCCCTCCCCGGGGACGGCCCGGCGGGGGAAAGCCCGCAACCACGCCGGGCGTCTCCAGCGCTACCCGCGCCCCCCGTGCCCCCCCGCAGGGGACCCCGGGCCCGGCTCCGCGCCCCCCTCCCGCCACCCCGGGGGACAGAGGCGGCAACAAAGCCCCCCGTCCGGTCCGTTCCGTTCCCCTCCCCTCCCCTCCCCTCCGCTCCGCTCCCCTCGCCTCACCTCACCCCTCCGCGCCGCTCGGCCGCGGCCGTTTCACGGCAGCTGCGGGGTGATGGAGACGGGGGAAGGACCCAGGTGCCGCCTCTCGGCTGCCGCCCCCCGCCACTCCCCGCCGGTGCAGGCACGGCTCAGGCAGCGGCCCGGCTCCCGCGGCCCCGCCCTCCGCCCCTGCCCTTCCACCGGCCCGCGGCCGGGAGGCAGGGCGGGGGGCGGCTCCGCCGCGCACTCGGCTCCCCGGCCGCCCGGCGGCGCGCTCCCGGCGGCGGCACTCACCCGCCGCGCCGCGCCCGCGCCTCCTCCCGCCGCCGCGGCGGAGGCCTGCTGCGTCACAATGCTGCCGCGCCCGCGCCGCGCTCCGCGGTCTCGGGGCGCGGAGGGCGCTGACACGTGACCGGCGGCGGCGGGGGGTGCGGCGGGCGGACGCTACCGGCGGCGCCCCCCTCTTCCCCCCCGGGGCAGGGGAAGAAGAGGCCCCCGCGGAGGCGATGGGGGCCGCGGTTGCCGGCGCGGGGTGTCCGGGGCGCTTGCTGGCAGCACCCCACGCGGGTTTTACGCGCGTGTGAAGCGATGCCCGCGGCATCGGAAATTGCCGCGCCGCCGTGCCAAATGCCAAGCGCGTGGCACTGCGCCGCACCAAAAATACCTGAAAGTGCTCAGTTCGACCCGCTCACATCTGTTTAAAATAAAAACTTGGTAGGTTTGGGGTTGGTGTTTGGGTTTTTTTTTTTGTTTGGGGTTTTTTTGGTGTTTGGGGGTTTGTTTTTTTTTTTCCTTGGTCTGCTCTAAGACCTGGAAAGCATCGCTACTTCCCTCTGGTTCACGCGGATGGAGCCGGTGGCACCCTCGACCACCTTCCCGCTGAGCGGGTCTCACCTGCCCCGGCCAGAAACCTTTGTTCTCTCTCGGAGTGCTGCAGGTCAGCAGAGCTGCGAAGGGTGCTCTTGGCACCCCGCCGCTCTGAGCGCTTGGCAAGGCTGCCAGAAACCCGCAGGCTCTCCCTGGGGGCTGCGGCCCGAGGAGCACCCTGCCGCTGGGGCATCTGATGGCAACAGGAGAAGAGCAGAGAAGTGAACCTTTGGCTGGTTTTCTTCTTTGTGATTTAGCCTGTCCTGGGCCGTGCTTTCACAGCATTAACAGGGAATTTTTTTTCCCCCCTCACTGTTCATCGGCACATTTTCCATCCTGCCTCTTAAATGTATCCCTTTATATACCTTTCCATCTCCCCCTGCTTCTGTGTGCTTTTGCATTTCAAACACAGAACTTTGTAGATTTCATTTGCTCTCGTGAACAAACACTGCAAAATCCCAAAAGATGCATGTAGGAAATTAAAGTGAACTTATGCTTGTTTGGCATTTTGGAAAACTATTGCCCACGGAACACATAGAGCACACTCAGCAGTACCACAAGTGTGCCCACACCAGTCAGCATGTAGCACTGCTCTGGACGAGTATCTCTGGAAACAGGGAAAACAGTTCAGTTTCCAGCTCAGTGTGTCTCTGTCCTCCCTATAGGGATTTCTAGTGAAAGTGCTAATCAAAGTGTGGCTACTGGACATAAAAATATAACTCATTCCGCTTAATCCTGAGACACGGTCCTCAGACAGTAACAACCTTGAGAAGCTTTTCATCTGAACCCAGTGACTTGGAGATGAAAGGACATATAGTCAGTCCTCCGGGGTGTGTTCCCTGAGCTATCTAGGTGCTGCAGCATCATGCATTTTCAGATATTTTGCAGCTCATTTGACATACTTGCCCAGTAGTGGAAAGCTGTTCTATTTCTTTCTTCTTAAATTACATTTTTAAGATGTGTAGAAAACCAGCTTGAATACAAATTACAGGGAATTCTAATCTTCAAGTGCAAGGCCAACTACGTGGAGCAATACTACCTTAACCACCTTAAAAATATCTGTGCTGATTGGGGCGGGGGGGGGGGGGGTGAGGGAGGTTTACTTTGGAAACGTCTTTTGCTTTTATGTCATTTGCTTTTATGAAAGGGCATATTTGGACACTGCACATTTCACACTTGTACATATATGGAGATTAACTAACCATTTGGGGTATTTGTAACGCATTTGATTAGGTGGTTTTATACAGGAATGTTGGTCAGCTGTGTGTGATTAAATGGTTTGAAAGGAATGCAGGTCAGCTCCAGAACACAATGTCATATAGGAGTATGGCCTGCTTGACGAACAGCGTTGATGAAAAACCAAAACCAAAAAAATCTTATTTTAATTTAGAGGCTATAAATACCATCCATATGCAAATACAGCTTGTAAGATAAAAGCCTGCCAAGTGTCTTTGTATGTGTTATGTATGATAGTATCTCAATTAGAGCTGATAACCCTGTTTATATATCTACTTCTGAACTCATTGCTGGAAATATTGTTTGAATAAGAAGTGCTGATTAGCCTACATGGCTGTACAAAACTGAATTATGATATACAACTTCAGTTCTTGTAAGAATTTCAGGATGGATTTTTACTGCCAGTTACATGGCACCGTCATTATTTTTTGTCTAAAATAAAATCACAGAACACTAGCTCTCTTCTTACTGTGTGACCAGATAGAAAATTTTGCTGAAATAGAAACAACTCCTCATTGGTAATCCTATTCCCAATGGAGTAAAGTGGTTTGAAAATGTCTTGCACATTGTTTTTCTAGAACCTTTCTCCAGGATCATTTAATGGTTTGTTGAATCTCAGTATTCCTACTTGATGAAGCCAAGGCTGGTATCTGCGTCAGAACTGCACAGTGTATGGTTGGATGCACATGGGAAAAGACAGATCTTCTGTGGACTAGCAGCACTTGCAAAACTGAATTCTGTGGCCCCCTTCAAGGAGCCGTGGTGGTCAGCATCATCCATCAGTGATCACATCCATCGATGTTAATGAATATGAGAGAAAACCCTCCATTACTTTTGAAACTCCCCTAAGAGATGACCTTGAGACAGTTTTAAAAGTGTGGTGCTTGATAATACCACTCATGAAGACACGACCACGTTTTAGTTAAGGCACGAAGCTCATGGAGATATGTCCTGCAGGAGCTTTTCTATTCCTGTGGAGGAGCAACTCTGATGCCTCTTCACTTTTTCCTGGAAATGTGCAGCAGTCCTGCAATGGAAAATGTGGGCAGAAATAGAAAGGAGGCAGCAGAAGACTGGAAGAGATGAGTCCAGTAAGGTACAGTATGTTGCCAATTTTTTCAGAGCAGCAAGGTTGGGAATCAGTGTTCTGCTGTGCAGGTAACTTAAACAGTTGGTAAAAGTGTAGGGTTTTTAAAGTACTTCATATATAAAGGCAGCCTGTGGACTTCCAGATGGTGACCTTGGACTGTTGATGTGTGACATCTCCACCAAGTAGCATCACCAACTGTATCACATTGAGCAAACCCAAGCAATTAAAGAGTAAGTGTACCTCCTGAAGTAACAAAGAGCAAGCTTTAACTTCATCATATGATGATCCATGATGACTCACAGTCATTCAAAGCAGTCATCAGGGCACTTAGATGTTCTCTTTAAACAAACAAAAAAAATCCCATTCAGCTTTGAGGACCAGTAAGAATAACTACCATTTTTAGAGTATGACAGAATTTGTGTACTCCCTTCAAAAGAGTGAGCCCAAACCAGGTGCATTGTTCCTACCTTTACCTTCAGATTCTGGGTGGAGATAAATGGGACACAGATCAATTTAACCTTGCATCTAACTTTCAAAAAACATTGTTCATATTTTTTCCTACCTTCAGTTTGCCCTACAATATATCAAATATTTTACTCAATTCGGAAAAATGTTTTCATTCTGAAAAGCATGTAAAAATATAGCAAATATAAGTATAGGCATAATTCTCTTAGACTAAGAGAATGACAACATTGCATAGGCTGTTAGAAGTACTGACTTACTGTTTCACTTTGATCATGACAAACAGTACCACACGCATGCTAATGAATAAGTCTACCATCTTAGATTAATAAAATTGCAACATCTGAAGGAACTGTGAGACTGTGTACCTGGAACTGCAGTAAAAATGAATTGGTTTTCTGCTGTGTTTTTGTACTGTTTTCGTGTTTCTAATGTCTGAACCTGATCTGTTAGCCCACAATGGGGCAACCTGCTGTCAATAAATTTCAGAAAGCAAGAGGTTGCCTTGAAAAGAATGTAGGTCAGATCCTCATCCATAAGAGGAGATGGGATTATGAAAACTTTAATAATTAGTTTGAAAACATCTTTCAGTGCATGTAGCTTTGTTTCTGGAATAGTGCAAGAAGGTATTTTCTGCAATCTTAAGAGGCCATTTACGTGTCAACTAGCATGAGGGGAGAGGGTTCTCAAGCCTGGGCTTTATTAAATGCTTATTGATTTGATCTATTCTGTTGGGTGGATCACACAGAAAATTTCACAGTGTGGCATCCAATGTCATGCTCACACATTCAGCAGAACTGTGCAGAAGAACTGAACATAATATGTATGGTTGGAAGACTACTACATGGCATTACTGGATCAAAAGGTCGGGGACAATTACCATAATCAGCTACCCTAGCTTCTGGCACAAAGCCCTGGTTGAAAGAAAGAATGTTTTTCAGAAAGTGATCTAATCCTGATCACTACACTCCTAACAACATTGTTGTAACAGATAATTAGCTTCACTGTTAAATTATGTATGCTTGGTCCAGCTCCTCATTCAGCTATTTGAGTTTAGAAATTCAGACACTGGCTTTAGTTTTTCCTTTGCCTGCTGTAAATAAGAAGCTGTCCATTCTCATAGATTTTCTTACCACCCATGTATTTCCAGTATATTTTCAAGCTTCCTTTCAAAAGTTTTTTGGATAGATTATAAAGGATTTATTGGAATTCCCTGAGATTTTGACAATAATACAAGACCACAACTTTGACTTCATGAATATTTGATATCACAAATTTTAAATCTGAAAATTAATGTTGGCAAGTTGGAAAGCTTTTAAGTGTGGTCCTCAAAACAAATTACAGCTGGTAATACTTTTTTTTTTTTTCCTGTTATTCCTCTGCTATATGTACAACGACCACCTTTGGATATGGCCACATAAACAAGCTACCACAAGGTAAGTAGTGGATTACATCCTCCGCTTCATAACTGCCCTGGTGTAGTGTTTTCTCTCTCCTGTGCTGAAGTCGGATCACTTGCTAAGGGAATGTGCTCTTGCTGAGGGGCAAGTAAGCTTGCACTCATTGGAAGGTTAGAGTGTGAACAGAAGCAGATCCCATGAAGTAGATGAACCCCACTGGCTCCTGCATTAGCTTACAGCATTATAGCTTGCTTGTGGGTTTACTCAGCTACTGTTTCATACTGGGAATACACGTGTAGTTGTCTGTCCAGAATTACACTCTGCTTATGTCCCATCCTGTATGTGTAACCTGCATTCTTTGATGTGACCTCATTAGACAAGAAAAACAGGGTAAAGAGGAAAGGTTGTTTTTTCATATCATTAGAATATAAAGATGTTGTATGGTGCCAATTTAGAGATAAGATAAAAAGTCAAAAGTCTTGGAGTTTAAGTTCAATGTCAATTTACACATATCCTTTTCAATTCAGTAGGAATATGAATGAGTCATTAGAGGAAATCCTGACTGGGCAACACATTAAATTGGATTAAGACCAAATATTATGTTTCACTCGAGCCTTAAGCAAAATGTGTACCACCATAAACTTATTGTGAGATCTAGAAATGAATTCTAATCAGAGCAACCCTATGAATTAACGAAAAACTTTACAGCTATAGCCGATCCCTGGAGGTATTCAAAAAGCAAGTGGACAGGGTACTCCAGGGCATGGTTTAGGGGGCATGGTTAATGGTTGGACTTGATGATCTTGAAGGTCTTTTCCAACCGAAATGATTCTATGATTCTATGATTCTATGATCAGTACTAATACAACTGTTTTGAAGATGCCCCCATTAATAACATTATTCTGAGAAATTTTTAATCCACGCTTAGTGTCAATCTCTTGGCAGAAGGCTCCATCTTTTGAATTAGGTCAAAGCAAGACATTTTAAACAATCTTTAATTGCTAAAATAATGATATTGAAAAAACAGTCTGGTGAAATCTCTAGAAACCAGCTGACTGTCTAATAAAGGCCTAAAAGGAAGGCAAAGTAAGACTTCTAGACTACTTTGTAATAAATCTTTACATGAGAAGGGAAGACTATTTCTCATTAAAAAGTTAGGGTGGAAAAGCTTCAACTTTGGGAGTTGACCAAATGCCTATATTGGGGCCTGGTACTTCTCTGCTGAAATGAAGAGTTCTGCAATAATTCTTGGTGGAGGCAACTTGGAGGCCACAGAGACAAGATGAGGAGTTTCTAAGCAGTTAGAGAGGTGGCTGTTTTCTGTTTTCTTGTCCTGTTGGATCTCAAACAACACATGCAGACACACAGATGCACACGGACACACACATCTATCTGCATATCTATCTGTATGAAAGGAACTTGTCACAGCGACAGCTAAAACTAGGCCTGAAAATCATTCCTTGGAAGCAAACACCAATGCTTTATCCCTCTTAATTCTCTGTGAATCACTTAGAAGACAGGTTTCATCTGTTGTATTAGCTCAAAAAACAAGAGTATACAGCGGTCTGCTTTGCTTCTTATAAAAGTAAGGGTGCTAACAGTGGCCACACTACACAGTTACAGACCACTGTCATTGTGATGCCTTCTTAACCCGTCAAAATACCCCTGTAAGATCAAAGGCACTACTTTGGGTAAAAATAATAACAGAGTTTCAGTATATTGAGACAGGTGATGGGAAATGACCATGGCAGTTGCATAGAAGTTGAGGAGAGGCATTTCATGGATCAGTGTCGACGGGAGGCTACGGCCATGTTCGCTAAAGGTGCTGCTTTGTCCTGGAAAACAGCCAGTTTACCTGTAGCATCAGAGAAAAGGGAGTCTCATTTTTGTGTGTTGAGGTGTTGAGGGTTTTCACCTCCTCAGTGGCTGACAAGATGCTTCTGAACATTAGAGTTCACATTAAGAAAAAAAATTCTGAGTCATATAACTTCTTATTGAGCAAATCTGTGTTCACCAGAGCTTACTAAAACCATTTCCCTGCCTGAACTTCTGTGTATAAGATCTGAAATAGTAATGTGAACAAAGAAAAGCCCAGGAGAATTGTGCTTTCATTTACTATAATTAACATTTTGAACTAAAGATTTTTACACAGTATTATACATTCCTCACGGATAAAGTGAATTGTTCGGTGAATCTTCAAACTGACTTAACCTGACTGCTTGATGACTGTATAGGGAAACTTGTTTTTCTTACCCTTGTACAGAGGCAGTTACAAACAAGCTTATTTCAGACAGCATTTTCCTTTGGCTATACTATGTTATATTTCGGTGTTGTTTTCTTTTACTGTTGTGTGTATTTATCTATTTGCCATCTCTGATGTCTAGCACACAGCTATTTAAAGTACTGTGAACTAAAGAAGATACAATTTATGTTCTTTTTTCTACAACTCTGCCATTGCTACTAAGTAATATTTACTCCTATTTGTCTGCAATAAATAATTTGTAAGAGAATCACAATTATAAAGGTGTATTGGATTGTGGTACTCTTTGTAAATATCCTTGACAAGCAGATAAGGACTGTGGGCAAAACAGACCAAAACCTAATTAAGAAACAGCATGTTGTTCTTCACAAAGAAGAAAGCATATTTTCAAAGCAAAAGCTGAACTGAAGTCTAAACTAACTCCCTCTGAACTCAGAATACCAGTTCTCTTGACATGGTCAATAATACAGAATTTAATTTCTCCCTCTCCCAACACTCAAACATGCAATTATGAACCAGCAATAACACAAAATTGTAATTATCATTTGAAGTCATCATTTAGTTGTTCTGATACCAAATAGGGTTTTTGCCAAAGAAAACTTTGTTAGTTATTCAAATAGCATTGCATTAAGCATTCAAAAGATTTCGAAAACTCGAAACAGCAGACATGTCCCATGGGATTCACAGCTCATATTGTCAATCTATCCTCTGTCCCGTGATCATCACTGTGATTTACAAAAATAAAACCAGAAAAAAACCTTAAAAAACAATACAGGCCAAATAACAGCTGTTCTAAGTTGTCATAGCTTTTTGCAGCCAAGGAAGAATGATGCTGATTTACAACCATGGAGATTCCAGCTCTGATCTTTCATTTTTTTCCTTCCAATATGTCAATAAGGATCATAACAGTAGCCAATGATAACACATCTTGTGTAGTATTCATATTTTCTTTGTATTTGTCCTCTTAGTATTGTGTATTACACTAGAGTTATTTTTCTCTTTTCTCCAGACGTTTCCTTTTCTCCTCCTCCTTCTTTTGTGTTTTTTTTCCCTTGAAATATTATTGTTATTTGAACTGGCAAAGAAACAGGTTCCAATTTTTTTCTCCAGAAGAAAACAGATTTATTTGAATCTCTCTTGGCAGCATGTTCCCCACCCATGGGCCACCATGGAAGTACCAGCCTCTGCGCTTAGTGACAACTCCATTGTTCTAGATATTTGTTGTTATTGTGGTGTGCCTGCATAATGAGGACAACTCCAGAATACTTAGCCTGTTGAGAGCTTGGAAAATGAAGATGTGAAATTGTATCTTCTCTCCTTCTTCTAGTCTCTTTGCCGTATGAGAGGATTACAAAGGGGCTTGAAACTTGTCAGCTGCCAGAACAGAATTTCCTAATTTCCAAGGAAGCCTTATGTTAACATCTAGCTGGTTTCTTACACACAGTTTGTCCTCCCAGTGCAAGAACTGGAAGCAGCACAATCAAGCCATGACTGCACTGGGATGTGCTAACCTGGCAGATGGTTCTTCTGGAGCTGCTAGCAGCTGGTGTAGTTTAGAAATGCCTTTTGGTTGCTTTAAACTGTTTGGGAGCTGGCATTGGACCAATATAAGGATAAAGCTATTCAGCCCTCCTCCCCCCCACACCCCTTTATGTGATTGCCAAATCCAAATTGAATGCCTCAGAGAATTTGCATCAAGAATTAGGAGTTTAACCCAGAAACGTACTGGATCAGATGCTGTATCTGTACTATCAGAATTTGTACAGTGATAGGCTGTTACATCCTTCACCCTGTGGGAGATTATTCTGGGCCAGATATGGTACACTGCAATAAAAAAGCCTGAAGGCTCACAAGCTCATTGGTCATCCTAGCCAAATTTCCATCTGCTAAAACAGGCTGTCTCCTGGCCAGCCACAAAAGCCAAGGTACTTTTGCCAGCTATTGCTTTTAGGGTACCTTTTTGGGTACCTAGTAATGGTGGAGCATGAGAAGGCCAAGTTCAGAACCAGACCTAAGAGTCTGAGGTCAGTTCTTTCACTTAAGGCTGATATCAGCAAAAGTAAAATGTAAGTGAAAGTTCAAGCATTGGAGATCATGGAGATAACTGTGAATTAGCTAAGAAGGATTTGTGAATTTTAAGGATAAAATAAACAAGAGTAATTGTGATCTGACATTGACAGGTACCAGAACCCTGCTTCTCCCTTTGAAGCTACTCCATTTAAGGGAAGTAGGGGAATTTGCAGTCTCAGCACCTGTCAAGGTTAAGCACTCTGACTTCACAAAATTTTTCCAAACATAGGTTGGAACATGAAAGTGGAGAGAATCCTGACAGCAGAAAAGGAAGGCACAATGAATAGAGAAAAATAGGAAACATTCAGGAGAGGGATTATACTGGGTCTAGAGTGAGTGGGTGAGAACTTGATTATGGCATGTAAGAAGGGTGGGAGTACAGTCAGCAGATCCAAAGAGAAAATATGTCAGAACGGTGTCAACTGCAAGAGAAATATCTTCAAGAAATTTCAGACCATATGGAGCAATTATAAAATGTATTGTTCTTTTGTTGGTGAGAACAGAGAGTAGTGCCCGCATAGGTGCCCAACTGACATTTACAAGGTACAGGAATTCTTCCATGTTTTCTTTTTGTTTGTCTTTTTACACAAAAATCCAATGTTGTTGCCAGCGTCACCTCGTTGTTAACCATCTATTCTGGCATTGCATAGAAATAGCACGTGTCCCTGGACTACTGGATGGCTTCTCAATGACTTATTGACTTTAAGGAAATAGTAAAACATTTCATGCAGTTGAATATGAAGTAATCCCGACCCAGCACTGAGATGCATATCTCTGGCATTGGTCTTCCCCTTGCCAAACATTTTCTCAGCCAGCTGCTATTTTAGATTTAACATCCTTGACTTGACATGTCCCTTTTGTTTGCTCTATTTGCTTCTTTTTTTCAGTTCATGTCATTCTTCCATATGTAACACTAACCAGGGATAAAGAACAAGAAGAGAACCTCAACGAAAGTATCATTAGGGAAAAGCAAACAAACAAAATAACCTCATCTGATCCAAAATCCTGTATACAACCACATAGGTAATTGTTGTCCAAATGAAATGAAAATTTACTTGCCACATCTAATTTCCCTGGGCTGGACATGATGTATTCATCGCTCATCTTCTCTCTCCTCCTACTTTAGCTCCTTGCATTTTGATATATCAGTTGTGGAAACCTGCATTTCCATACTTTCACTCCATATCTATCCTGCATTTTCCCACATGGTCAGCATCATGACACTATGGCAAGTAATGACAAAGTACACATGCCACTTAGAGCTGAATGTCTACTTCATTCTGACTGCAGAATGGCTTAAGCTAAATGTGCTAGGGATGCAGAGAATGTTTGGTGAACATGCTGCAGCGGAATTAATTTCTAACCTGCTTCAACTATTCCATCAACTATCCCATCAACAACAGACAAGGCAAATTCATCACGTTTTCAGATACTCATGTCCATTGGCAAGCCCTGTCCATTATCACCATTTCTCTCCGAGTTAGAGCCAAACCAGATTTCCAACATAAGTAGTCAGGAATACAGAAAGTTTACATCTATTGTGAACATCATGATACACTGAAAAACTATCCCGTTAGGTAAGTGGATGAGGGTTGAAGGTCAGAGTTATGGCTAGCTGCAGAAACCTCATTATTTTTAAGATTTCACGGAAAACGTAAGTATACAAAAATAATATAAAGTTTCTTTGAGTTCTCTTCATCTGCATTTGGTGAATTTTAGTTCACCATTTCTGCATATTTTCATGCCTGAAGGTAATGGAAGACTTTTTTCTTTTTTCTTTTTTTTTTTTTTGGTGGATGAAACATATAATAACATAACTCCATCTTCAATAGTGTGTGGACAAATTCAGCCTCTCAAGAACTACCTATTATTAATTATATGTTGTTAGTTGTTTGCTTTGCTGTTTCGACACAGCTGTTCAGAGTAAATTGCACACCATCACTAAATCCATGGTGAAGAGAACTGGGTCAACTAAGTTAAAAAGTTAAAACAATCCTTTTCAGTGTGCTTCTCCTTTTTTTTTTTTTTTTTGAAAGATGTACAGGGTTCATAGTGGGTTGTCAAAGTGTTGCAAGCTCCCATGCAGAGCATAATTCTGGCTTTCCTGAAAGGAAAAACATAAAATTTCCACTGGCTTCACTGGGGTCAGGATTTTACTTGAAAGAGGCCATGTTTCCATATTGCAAATGTCAACTCATTTACCACTTAACCTATGTTTGCTTTTTGCATATCCTGTGAGGCAGACCCATAAAGTTCAAATCTTTCTGAGGGATTCAGAGAGTGCAACAACTGCTAAAATAGGAAATCTTTTATTCAATGTAATTCTATACTTCTGAAATTAAACTGTTGTCACTGCTTAAAATAACAAAATACTTCCAGGTTTGTAGGAATGGGGTTAGATTGCAGATTCGTCCTGAAGTATCGGATCCCTCAGTTCTGCTAAACAAACAGTTTTGAAAGTAATGCTTTATTTCAGGGTGGAGTAAGCCTAGGCTCTCGTTTCTTCTTTTAGATTTAGGGAGGACATCATGTGGTAAGACAAAAATTAAGATAGTTGATGGAAATAGACACTTATTTATTCCCCTAAGCTGTCATTCTTAAAACCAAGGAATAAGTTCATCACCACTATATTTTTTTGCTCACATGCTTTTGATGTTACTGCACATTTTCAATGTACATAACGCAGCCTACAATCTCACACAACTACAGTTATATATATCTATGTACCTTGTTTAGCCAAAGCAAATTGTTTAAAACACATATCTTTATGAAGTTTAAGAGAGATAAAAGAATAGGTGGGTGTTGTTCAAAGAGATAAGTGTTGGAAAACTGCTGACAGATTTGCTACAGAAGTATTTGGGAGCACTGCCATGGTAATAGTATAAGCTGTGCTAACAGAGTCTATAATAGGATCAAGCTGGATAAACCTCTCTCCTTACGCATGAAAGAACACCTTTATAAGTCAGTGTTTTTCGCAGTTATAATCCTGGAAGTCCAGTTCATGAGAAGTTTATCATATAAGATTTTCACTCAAGGAGACTAGCACAGTCTCAAAAGTAGGGCAGAAGTTAGATCTATCAGCTCATGTTTGAGCATGCGAGTAAATTCATTTGTTTTAAAAAGAAAATTTTGTGGTAAATAAAGGACAGAACATGAGACCAATCTTTTCTTTTGCTGCAATGAATTTTGCTTGTATGTAAGAAGAGCAAACTCAAGTACTTGTACTCTATGATAAGCTGAAATATTTGAAGACCCTAATGGGTGGGTGCATTGCACGTATTGTTATTGGGGGTGATGGGAAACGAAAAAAACATGAACAAAACTACCTCCTCCCCCAGCTCCCCTCCCGAAATGCTGATACCCCTGAGTGTATTAAGGTGTTGCAAGCACAGCAGAATTTACATACTTTCTGGTCAACTGTAACAACCACAGCAAATTGGTATGACTTTGAAAAATAAAAGTACAACTATGGAAATTTGACCTGTCCTTTGTGATCACCTTTTCTGAAAGTATAAAATATCCAGTCACATTACCCCAAAAGTCACTAATATCTTTCACTATATCCTCCATGAAATTTGATTCAAAGCAGCATCCATGAAGTACACAGTCACAACTAGCTTATTATAGACTAGAGATGAAGGGCTCTCTATTCATAGGACAGTAGATAAGACTAAAGGGATAACCAGCCAAAGTAAGCAGGCCACAAGAAAAATAGACAGTAAAATGAAGGAAAAGATACGAAATAAGAAATGCATTATAGAAGAACTCAGACTAAGGCTGGACAGTATGGAGATAAAAATATGCAGATTGCTATTTGTGTACTACCCTTTGGCACGTGGAATAAGTCTAGATTGAGGCATGGAGGTTTATTCTCTGTTCATATCACCCAGCTTTTTTTCATGCCTGTAACTGGAACAAGTAACGCTCTTCCATATTTCAGAACTTAAAGCTCTTTTCTTCTAGAAGTCTTTGAGAACGTGTTTTCTTTGTAACTTAAATCTCTTCTGTTACTTCCCCATTTACAACTGCAAATTTAATGTAATCTATTTTTTTTTTTTCTTCTGTAAAGGTTGTCATGCTACCTCCTTTATATCCAAGAAGAAAAGATGATGAAGTTTGTCTTTCCTCTGCTACCGCTGGACAGTCTCCGTTACTTATTTATAGCAAATAACCATCAAATTCAGCTCTTTTTTGTTGGTGTGAATTTACCGTTAAAAACCCTATGTGAATATGCCCATTATTCAGGCAGTAACTAATGTAAAATGATTTGTAGGGATATACTAAAGCCAACAGCTTACCTGTGAATTGTCCTCTAAAAGACTGCTATAGACATTTGACAGTCACAGTCGGGTGTTTGAGTTACGCGACCAGTTCATTCTTTTGTATTCACAGAGAGGGCTAGAACATTTAAGTGAGACAAAACAGAGGTAAGGAAGTACCAGAAGGAATACAACATGTGTTTCCTTTTCCTTTTCTGCAGGTGTACTATATGCTGTCTGATGATGTGGTTACCAGAATCAAAAGCACCTTTCTGCCTCTCAACTGAGAGAGACGGAAAGCCAAGAATCACTGAAAACAAGATTTAAAAAAATACAGAGAGAAAAAATGTAAATTAACTTTTCTCTTGTCGCATTCATGAAAATGGGTACCCTGTTCTGAAGATGTTTGGTCATTTTTGAGTGAAGTACTCACCAATTTATGTGTCTCTTGATTTGTCTTTTCAGTACCAAGCCTTGGGCCAGAGGCTGGGGTAAACTCTTTTCCTATTCCTATGTAGGTTAGCACATGGTTGCTTCACTGAAACTTTCTGCTCTTTCTGCTGCTTCTTCTCCTTAAAATAGGGATATATATACCTATCTGTCTGTAAATCCAACTTAAAGCAGCATTTCCTTAAGAGCTGGCAAGTCTAAAAATATCCTCCTGTCCACCTCCAGAACTCACTTCCAACCTAAATTATTCTCTGTAAACCCTTTCCAGTATTCAGTTGGCTTCTGTCCTTTCTTACTCCTGGGAAAATCTGTGATGGAATAGTTGCAATTTCTTGAAGTTAAAAATACCAAATGAATGGCAAAATTAGGACTAAATTTCTGAGTTTGACTCTGAGAGCATGTCTGTATGAGAGGCTGCAAGGAGACCAATACTTTCTCTGGTTACTATGGATAGCTGAAGCTATATGGTGCTTTAGCATGGCAGTGGGCCTGAGATAATATGTTTGCCTTTCAGCAAAACTCAGCTGGCCCTGCTGAATTAGTTGGAGCACTTGACTACCACTACTAAAATCACTTCCAGATTGGAACAGACCCATCACCATCTAGCTTGGGACACAAGCAGTGGGGTTTGCACCTGCATAAGAAGACACACTTCTAGCTTCCTTTCTATAATAAGCATTATGAGCACCTTCCATTTCCACCTGCTACTTTTAGCATACCACATCATGACACTTTAACCTTATTGTAAACACTAATTAAAACAGATCATGCAATTTTACTACCATTTTTCTTGTCATAATATTTGGTAAAGACAAATTCTTATGCTTAAAGGAAAAATATTTTGAAGGAGTCAGAGTTTTGACTAATGTCATTTCATGAATTGTAAGGACCGTAATGAAGAAAGTGATGAAAAAGCATAATAGCAACAGATCCAGCTAGTACCTACTTCCAAAATGGCAATCCTGAAATCATCTCTTTCATTATTTAGGACTGACTTTAAGAATTCTAATGTAACTTTTGAACCTGAAATTCTCAAATTATGCTTTCTTGACACAGGGTTGCCTTTTCAGCATAATTTTCTGCCATTGCCATAATACCTAATCTCAGGGATTCCACTTCTGAATATGTCATTGATGAAATAAGTGGGTCAACATATACAATGAAAAGAACATTTTCTAAGTTCTTTCAAGAAAGCAGAGTTGGCCAACCCCCCTGACTCCTTTTCTTTACACAGCTTGATTAAATACAAGAATCAATGCCATTTGTATAACAACAATCTGATGAAAAATTACAAGTTGCTTTTTTCACAACAAATTTGCATGGGTTTTGCATGAACCTTAATTTAAAAGAAGCCCAAGTGGATTTCACTTCTTAATGTTCGATATACTACTGAAAATTTGATTACTTTAAAAAAACTGACTTGAGCTGACTTGTAAATCTTATAACAATAGCAACAAAATCAGTCGCCAGTTTATTCATGTAAGGCAGTATTCCCAGTTTAACTCTTTAAGCCCTGTTTTGAGGGCTAGTCCTCTGGTTGTAGGTGATGGGTACATTTCAGTCTCACATGAGTGGCTGAGCAAGTACATCAAATGAACTGTAAAGACAAAGGCCTCCATTCTCTCCTGGCTAGTCTCTGCTAAAGTCTTTTCACATGGTGCAGGGAAAGCAATCAGTGTGTAGACTTTTCTGATGCTTGCAAAGTGGCAAAGCTTTCCTCCTCCAAGAGAGGACTTATCCAGCAAGGCAGTGTCTATAAGGAATTCCCAATCTTTTTAAAGTTACCTTGTTGACCTCTTGCTTTGTCTGCAGACATCATTGTTATAAAGTGGATGACCCCTGCCAATAAGAGTATAAAATAAAAAACAATGGACCAGCATCGGCTTGGGTTAGACAGCCAGGGATGCTTTGGTACCCTGGATTCTGAAGGAAACGAAACATTCAGATCCAGACTGCATCCAGAAATAACACACTTTGTTTGAATTCCTAGGGGAAGGGGAGGCAGGGGAGAAACCATGACCTTCTGCTTTGCCTGCTTTTGTACAACCTAAATTGAATCTATAAGAAGGAATGAAACAGTCAGCATTTCAGAAGCTTACCAAATAAATTACTAGTGCCATGTCTATTTGTAATTAGAGGTCAGTTCTTAATACTGTTGTAAACCACACATTCCAGGGCTTTGCAAGCACTTAAAAGCATATTTTAATCTCTTTGGATAAAGGAAGCTGCCATTGGCAACAATAAAAGAAATGCAGACTATGTCCCTTAGCTATTACTATGAAATGATGTTTTTCACTACTTTAAACAACTCCCCCATTACACAAGCTGTGTGCACTCACATACCACCCATACTAAGCCATTTCTTGTGACAGTTTCAGCTACATTATGGAAAAAGTCAGTGACATACTGTATCACAGCACCACACTGACAGCGCTGTCATGATACCATGTCTGGAGAGTCTGATAATAATATCAGAGGCAATGTCTCACAAAAGGCACACACTGCTAATGGCTCCACAGATGTATCAGATCCAAAGAAGCTGCAGGCAGGATATGGTGTCAATAGCAGGGGCTTTGCTTCCTATGGATATAACTGATCCTTTTGGATTTTGGAAGTTGTACAAGGACAATAAGAGTTGTTTTTGTTTTACTGTAGATGCTATGTTCAAAAGTAAGGAAAAACTACATCAATTAAAGTTAATCGTCTCTTTTAAACATAAAAAGGCAAAACGAGGTCCTTAATTCACCCTGGTCTGGCTGGCTATTTCAGTATATACACTATATAAAATGACACCGTGAGATACTTTTAATGCCAATCATTATGGTACTTGCATGTGGAATATCTACAGTGCCTGGTTATATCAGGGCAACTTGAAGTAGCTTTTACTTCCTTTTTGTGTTACTCACTACATGATTGTATTGTTCTTATTTGCCATGTTTTGGTGCCTCTGACCCACCACAGACCAGAAATCTGACTGTGCAGCCAACACAGGGACAGACCCATAGATCGAGGTGGAAAGGGTGAGAGCGGGAGAAGAGGAGGTGGATGGTATGGGAAGCATGCAGCAACAGCAACAACTTCCTGCTGGTAAACTGAGACTTTCCTTTGCCCTGAGCTCCCTTACCTCCTAAAACCAGGTATTGGAGGCCACAAGGAGGACTTGTTCTGGGCTTCTCTGGCTCTGTCAGATGCTGCTGCTGCTGGTGGGGAGGGAAGGGTGGAAGGTGCTCATTATGCCCACCAGCTTGATGAGGGCTCAGGATCCTCAGTGCAGCTGTGCCTGACACCCTGGCTGCTCTCTTGCCCCAGGTCAGTGCTGTGTGTCTGCTGCCCAGGTCTGCAAGCTGCCCACCTATTCCTGTGTGAGGCAGCCTCCCAGCTGGGCTTCCCCCTACCCGTGGGCATAGGCATAGGCTCTGCTGGCTGGCAGGCAGGGCTTAATCAAGACCTTCATTAATTTCCTTTGTTTTGAGAGAAAGAAGCACTAAGCTGTTGTTCTGGCTCTTATGTTAGAGACTTACTGAAGCCCTGAAGACAGGAAATGAAAGAAAAGATGGACCTTGGTATTTTAAACGTCCACTTTATCCGTGCACTGCATATGTAATAATATAATAATAAAAAAGGAAAATCATAGGTTTTCAACTACGTTTGAGGTCATGCAAAATCAGAAGGAAAAACAAAAAGTGAAGTACTTTTCTATCCTTTGTTTTCTCCCCGTTTCCAAGGTTCATTTTGCCTTTCCAGCATCCTGTAAGCACAGGCAGCCTGGCTGCTGATGTTACTGGCTAGTAGGACAAATTCTGGAGATTTGGTCAGTGGTTGCAGTGTCACAATTTAAACTGTGTGGCACTAAGTGAGTAGTACCATCCTTTTCCCTCAAATATGATACAGCTTATCCTGAAATGGTTGACGAGTTCAGCTTGACAGTATTCAGGCAGCAAATAGATTTGAGTTCAGGTTCAGCTCAGAAAGGATTAGCCAAATGAGAAAGTTCACCTCCTCCTCAGAGAGACCATTCACGTTGTAAGAAATGCTTCCTTTGCGAAGGAGGACACAGGTGCTGTTTGTGTTGATGGATGCCTTTGACATTCTCTTGGGGGAAGAACTTTTGTCTTCCAACAACTATTTTGTGCTTTATACGAAGTGGAAGACTTCAAAATAAGACTGTTCACAAACCCTTTTCCAGCATTGAGCTACCATTAAAAAAGGATGCTGTCAGCCAGCCCAGCCTGTCATATCTTTTCTTGTTTATTATTTTTTAAAGTGCTCCAAAATGGAAATCCATTGTTTCTGACAAGTGTGGGTTTCGGTTTGGCTTGTGTTTTTTTAACCACAAAACACACCCTGAAATATTAAATACCGAGTATGATGGGGGCGGAGTGGGTTGCAAGAAAACTCAAAATATATTTGTCTTTTTTTTGGTTCATCTATTTTAGGTCTATTCAGGCTATGATGATATCAAGCCTTGACTATCATTCTGAACTACCAGAGGTTGGGCTTCTGTCATAAGCTACAGCAGCTTTAGAGCTATTTTGTATCAGTACTTTGGCAGAAAGGAGCTGCAAGACAGATTTTACTGTCCTGTCCTACTGTCTTATACAGTAAGTCTGATTCTGTTCATACAGAATGCCATTGCCACTCAAGGAGAAGACACTAGCTGGAGTAAAGGTAACTGCATATGCCTTATAGCTAAAACGAGGGTCATGACAATAATATAAATTCTCATCTAGAAATCTTGGAAATTGTTTCCAAATCAATGACAACAAAAAAATAATTTCTTATTGTGAATTATTTTCCATATAATTGTTGTTGAAAGTTTGCAAAATGCAGGCATTATTCACAGTTACAAACCTTCTTATTCATATACTGTAAACGGACTGTTTCAAGTATGACAGACTAATGTAGGTGCACAATACTGCATACAGAGAAAAAGGATGCCATGACTTCTGCTGTGCTAACATTTGCTTGTGGGTTGGTGTCTGAACACAGAGCACTGCAGAACTGAGGTCTTAGTGGGCATAAATTCAAATCAGAAGAAAGGAATATTTAGTCAGAATGACTGAACAGTGAAATCAGGTACTTCCCACAGAATGTTTATATTTTTATTTTTTTGATGCTGCTTCCTTGAAAAATGATGCTGTTTGGTTTGCCCACTTCACTGAAGGAAGGACCAAGTGCCATTATACTTTGGAAACAAGCATGCTTTGGATAAACATTCCAAGACAGCATAAAGACTGTGTAAGCATAAAAGGAAAACAAGACTTATTCTTTTCCAAGCCTTTAATGAATACAATTCCTATACGCACTGGTAAATTAGGAATATAAAAAAGCCTAATAAAAAAGATGAAATCAGAACTGTATTTTACAGGCTGGCATGAGTCATACAGGGCACTAGTGCATTGGGAGAATGCTGAGATAATCTTTTACCACCCTTTTTCTTGTTTTACCTTTTAAAAATGTTCTTTTTGAAGCTTCTTATTGTGCCACAAAACCATTTTAATACAGAGCAGTATTTTACATTTGTTTCACATAGCAGTGACTCTTTTGTTTGTGTTTTATTACTGTCGTGGTTTAACTCCAGCCAGCAACTAAACACCATGCAGCCGCTCACTCACTCCCCCCCCCCCCAGTGGGATGGGGGAGAAAATCGGGAAAAGAAGCAAAACCCGTGGGTTGAGATAAGAACGGTTTAATAGAACAGAAAAGGAGAAACTAATAATGATAATGATAACACTAATAAAATGACAACAGCAATAATGAAAGGATTGGAATGTACAAATGATGCGCAGTGCAATTGCTCACCACCCGCCAACTGACACCCAGCCAGTCCCCGAGCGGCCAATCCCTGCCCCCCACTTCCCCGTTCCTATACTGGATGGGACGTCACATGGTATGGAATACCCCGTTGGCCAGTTTGGGTCAGGTGCCCTGGCTGTGTCCTGTGCCAACTTCTTGTGCCCCTCCAGCTTTCTCACTGGCTGGGCATGAGAAGCTGAAAAATCCTTGACATTAGTCTAAACACTACTTAGCAACAACTGAAAACATCAGTGTTATCAACATTCTTCGCTCTGAACTCAAAACATAGCACTGTACCAGCTACTAGGAAGACAGTTAACTCTATCCCAGCTGAAACCAGGACAATTACAAAGCACTTTAGGGATTATAGCTGTGCAGCATCACCAGTTAGTTGTTTTTTTCCTCTGCCATGAAGGAGAGAAAACTAATGCACATGAAATATGTTAGGCAATAAAGAGAAGAAAGGAAAATTGACCAAAAGTACTGAAAAATCTCTTGCATAAAATGCCAGAGAATAATTAATATAACTCATCATCTTCTAACAAATAAAAGGGCATGAAATTCTGATTTGATTTGAAGAGTAGGTGAATTGATGCTGTTAGGATTTGAATTTGTGGCTTACAGGAACAAAGTATTCACTTAGGCAAAAAATTTTACATCAAGCCATCCGTCAAGCTAAATAAATTGTCTTTTAGAGGTAAGATAATTACAGCAATTTTTAAAAGGCTGGTTGAAATGATATGGCAAGAAATCTGGACCTACAGGAAAAAGAATTTGAGCCTTCAAAAATACCCAAATTATGGGTATTGTTTTGGAGGTCTAGAGAGTTGCTTCACTTAAGCGTTTATTGCTAACAGATCATAACCTTTTTGTGTAATGAGCTAAGACTATTTTGCAACTCCATGCCACAGAAGAAAATGATGGCTACTTCTCTGCTAGAAACACAGATTATTTTAATGTTCACAGAATAATCAACTAATACAGTACAACTTAATTATATGTCAGGTAAATGCCCCAGAATCTTTTGGCTCCAACAAAATCAATGACAATGTTTTTATTGGCTTCTAGGGTCAGGATTTTAGCTTTACATTTTTTTGGCTACAAAGACTGATTTACACAAAGGCACAACAGATACAAAGATAAAATTCAAGGCCCTAAAGAATGGAAAAGGTCATTTCAGTGGCACTAGAAAGCGGTTGGACTTTAATTTGTTATGCTTCGTGACTAACAACAGCAGCACTGTAAACTGAACTTCTGCAATTCCCCTCATTAACATACATGCCTGAGACAGTGGAATAACATCACTGGGAAGGCTAAGTAGCAGTATCTGACTTGGAAACTGAAGCACTACATTTCTGTAAAGTTACATGGCACACTAGTGACAGAGCTGAGATCAGACCCTTCTGGAGTGCTCCAAACAACCAAAACTCAGTCTTAGCAAACAGTCTTTTGCTTGCCATGGAGCTTTTGTCCTTGTTTTCAAACTACAGTATCCCTTCCCAGCAACAGCATATAACTCATGTTCCAACAGAGCAAAAATAAAATGGAGTTGGTATTGTAAAAATTAATCCACTAGGGAATGATAATCTTTTGGCTACTGATACCTTGCAACTTGCCAGGTTCGCCCAGTCCTTGTTGTTGATAAAATCCATTCTTGTGGTGTTTCCTGGTACTATATATCAACTTTTAAAGAATGACACGTTTGTGTTGCACCCATAATTGTGAGCACATTTCATACTTTGTGAAAATGTAGTAAATTAACTATACAATAAACAACCTTGGAGATGCTGAAAAAATCCTACCATACATATTTCATCTCTGTAGTTAATTTTGGAGGTAATCTTTGGTTCCTCCTCTTCTTTGCCTAATAGACACACCTACACAAAGACACAGAGGTATACACTACTGTTGTGGATTAGCTTATTTATAGGGGTATATTTATTAAGTCTGGAAGTTGGGTGATTTTCCCTTTAGATATTTACTGGTGTTTAGTAATGATTGAATAATAAAAATATACACTTTAAGGAAAAATTTCTATGACTGTAAAGAAAAAAATGTTTCTTAGGCATGAGTTAGAGAACAGGAAATAATACTTTTGTGTATTCAAAAGTATTTCACATAGTTTTCCATATAACCTGCGGATATTAAATACATTAATGCTGCATAGCACCTGCACTTTGTTAAGTACTATTATTCCTAGAACATTTCACAGATACAGAGACTGGAATTCAAAGTTTGTGATATGGACAAAGACAAAAGGCAAGAATTTGGCAAAAGCTAACTGGTAATTCAGTATTCTTAATTTCTGGTCTCCTTCTCAGTTGATCCTTTGCAAAAGATTTAACTGGTTATCACTTGTAAAACCCTAACATTGCCCATTATATTTATGGACATGTTCTTTCTTCAGGAACCCTAATGATGGAGTTAGAAGTATTTGTCTCCACATTAGAGGATAGGTTTTGTTCTCAAATGTATTTTTTACTGGTTAGGTCATGTATAGTCAACATTCTTGTTGAGGAAGAGGATGAATTTTATTTTAAAATATTTATTAGTTCTTTTTCAGAATTACTTTCAAATTTTATAGCCCTTTCTTTTGTCTCCAAGTTAGAAACCTGACCTGAAGGCTCTGTTCCAGTGCTAGGTCATCACAAGAGCACATGGAGAGCATCTGACTGTTGGAGACAGAGCCTGGCTGATGTGTGTGATGAGAAAAAAACCCCAGCTGAAACTGATATACTGGCTTTAGCATCAGGACAAGGTTGACACAGCAGATCGAGGAGGGTATTAGTTCTTTGGACACCTGGTGAGTAAGAAAAATGTAATCTCCCTAGAGAAGACTCTGGCATGGAAACAGAGGCCAGCCATTCTCCCCACTGAAAACTGGTGACAGCTTTCAGAAGTGAAGTTGGTTAACGCACGCCTGTCTCCTACAGCTGCAGCTGCTCTTCCTGGCATCCTGAGACACTGTAGAGGAAGGAGGACTGTTGGGAATTACCACTAATCCAGTATCTAACAGTTGCTTCTTCTAGCTAGATACTAATCCAGCATCCAGCACATTCTTCTTCTCCAAAGCCAGGTTCAGGGGTTCTCACTGTACATGCTCAGATTTTTTAGAAGTTTGTGTCTATATTCCTGCAAGCAGAGTCTGTGGAGACCTGCACTGGCCCTCCCTGTCTTCTAACACATCACAGGAATGACATCCTCCATTCCTGTCTTCAGTAAGGAAATAGGGTAGAGATTGGGAAGGCTGCCTTTTAACTTTAAATGTATCTCTCACCAGCCCCTAAAATAATGCTCAGCTTAGGGTTTGCTGCGGGTATTAAGAGATCAATTGCATTGCCAGGATAAAAATGAACCATCTTTATGCTTCAGTACAATGCAAACATTTTCTTCTACTTGGCATTAGTGCACAAGATGTACTGTGTTTCTAGTAGTAACTGAGAACTTGTAGAAGCAAATGTCAGGTGCGTACAGGAAGCAGTGGAAATGTGATCATCTTTGATTCTATCCAGTTGCTAAAAGAGGAGGTATTTCTTTAAATGAACCACGTGCAATTTTGTACTGGCTTGCATCAAACTGCAGTATGTCACATCTGATATTTACAGTAGTTTATGTACTGAAAAAGGATGAGGTGAATTCAGGGTCAGGAGGATACTGTAAATGCTATTCCTGCTGCTCTCTGTAATCCTGCATGCATGTGTGAGGAATAGTCCAATTTCTTTTTACACTTGTGAATACTCACACTGGGCCGAACCTAAATCAGTGCTGAGCACCTGCAGACATTTGCAGGTGCCAGACATCTTCCCGCAATCCATTTCTGCTCCACATTAATTAGATGAGCTGAAACCTTATAACCAAACCTTCCTTCCCAGCCCCAGCTCTTACAACGGTCCAGACTGGACTTGAACTCTGTGGCTTATCACTGATTTTGACCATTAGTTACTTCCTCATTACAGAACAGCTCATAGAGACTGGAAAGTTTGCAGATCTAGTAAGTTAGGTACTTGGGGAGAATAAACACATGATATGACATTGCACCACCTGCACAGGAAAGGCAGCCTGATGGTTATAATTGACCATTATCCTAACGGTGACTGTGGTCTCCTGCCTTCGACAAAATACATGGCTACAGCCAAAGCCTGATCTCAGTTACACACACAGAAATCAAAAATAATTTCACTGTATTCTCTGATGTAAACAAGACCAAGGTTCAGGCTTCAGTCTCTCTCTTTTTTTTTTTTTCCTTTTGCAAATATGATATTCCACCAAGTTTCTGATCCACAAAAATTCTAAGTCTGTAGTAGAGTGTACACAATGAAACTCTCCCCATCAAGATTTGGCAACGTTTAAAGTATGTCTGCTGAAACTTAAAGCAAGCTAACATAGACATGGTCAGATAGATAGATAATAAATGAAAATAGAAGGGAGGAAAGAAGAGATGAAACAGAAAGGGCTCAAAGAATGTAGTGAGAAGATAAAATCAATACCTGCTAGAACCCAAAAGGCTCATGTCCTTGCCTGCATTACTAGTATGCCTTTTTTTTCAATAGACACCCAGGTTTTTAAACAAATGTAGGTTGGGCATGAGAAATTTGAGCCCTATGACACTACTCTGATGAGCATGACTTGGATTTCCCCTTCTTAGAAGAGTAAACGGTGGACTTTGTGATCCTGCGATATATTTCAAAACTCAGGAAGCCGAATCTCTCTTAGAGACATCCATCCTATCCCTTGCGACTGCTCACTGTGCAGTGTCCTGTGTGTGGGATCAGTGCCAGGTCTGCAGCAGGCTGTGGACGCCTGTAAGGGCTGTCGGGGAGACCTGCGTACAATGGAAATCATCGCCGTCACTGTGTGCATCACTCGGGGCTCGGGGGAGGCAAGCAGCAATGCAGTAGTGGCAGTTCTGGGCATGGGAAGCTGCCACTAAGCCAGCAAGCTCCTCCGTGCAGGCTGTGGGTGGTACACAGCAGGGAGGAGTGATGTGGGAAAGTGCTGGAAGCTGCTGACAGTTCCCATACTCCACCCAGCACCCCCCAAATGTGTTTCTTCTCCCACCCACCTCCCACCTCCTCTTTCCCCAGGTTGAAACACGTGTTAGCCAAGCTGCATCCTCACTGATGTGGTGGGGCTCCTGCCTGGTGGCCGAGGGTCCACGTAACATTGGATAGCTGGGGAAGGGGAGGTGTCCGTGCCCAGCTCTTACTGGGTGGCCTCGCCTCTGAGTTGTTTTCATCAAACCCAGATGGTGATGGTGGGCCAGAGTTCTGGTGCTTTTCTTCCACGCATCTGAAGGCCAGGCCTCAAGGCCAGAGAGTCACAGACCATGAGTAGCACGGTGACGCAGTGCTGGCAGGAGACTTTGGCTTGTCAGACTGTGGTCTCTTCACATGAGGGGCTGTCAGACAGTCTGACTTTTACTTAGAAAAACAATGGTCTTCATCTCTTTCACTGACAAGGCCTCAGCTCTTGTCGTAGCCAGCAGAAGCAACCTGCTCAGGTTCCTGGTGCTGCCTCTGGGAAGACCTGTTAACTCTAAAACCATGAGCCCTCTCCTGGCGTAGCCTGGCCAGAAGGCAGACAATGATCTCCTCTGGACTTCATGTGCAACTAGGACTGGGCCTGGGCCTGAGACAGCAGTGTTTGGGTTTTGGTTGGGTTTTATTTTTGTTTTGGTTTTGGTTTGGTTTTCTTTTTTTCTTTCTTTTTTTTTTTTTTGAAAAGAGCAAAATAGGAAAGAAAAAAAAATTCCCATAATTAGAAGCAAAAGAGAAAGCTAAGGGCAAAATGTTAAGAAAATTGCTGTGCAGCGTGTCAGAAGTAGGTATTTATAGCATCCTCTGAATTGTTCTCATATAACATAAGGATAGCTCCTGGCTTCCCTGGCACATGGTGGGTTGAGAAATTATTGAAGGATTCCTTCTTGAGATGTAAGGGCATCTGGGAGTCAAGAGGAGTGCTTGGAGTGAACTAATCTCTCATTCACACATGGTTTGTCTGCAGTGAAGGCATCTTTCACTCCAGATGCATGACATAAGTGTGAGTAGTAGGTATTATGTGAGTATAACAGGAATAAAGGACCTGTCATTGAACAGGTTACTCCACACATTTCTCAAGCAACTGTACCACTGTGAGCAGAAACAACTAGTTCTATTCTCCATAATCCCTGTTTGGGACCTCATTTTGAGAGACCTGTTTCTCCTCAACATTACAGAAAATGCAAAGATTTTACCTAGACAGATTGGTTTATCTGCATCTGACTTATTCTAGAACTGGTCTTGCAATATTAAATAAAAATTTTAATTTCTAGATTGCCTGGTATAGTTCAGAAGATCAGGCTTCTGGCAAACCTCAAGTTCCTAGCAAACAGCCTAGTCAGGGTCCATTTCTTGGAGGTCAAGGTGAGCAGAGGAAAACAGGACTGATTTGTAACATTGCACTCCGGCAATCTGTTCCCCAACTTTAAAATGGCATTAATGAGCCTTGCCTGGCAAAGGCTGTAAGCCTTAGCTAATGGCTGGTTTTAAAGTACTTGCAGAGCTCTGAATGGAAGGTGCAATGGGAGTGCAAAGTATTACAGTTATTAGAGTCTGTCAGATCTCTTTGCAGTCCTTGCAGAGTTCCCAGAGGTTCTCCAGCACTTTTGGTTCTTAATTTCACCGTTGGGGACTCTCCAGTTACTTCAGTACCTAGAAGCCCGGAGGAAAACTTGATGTCCACTAGGCTTACTTTCTTGATATATTTCTCTAGGCATATACAGATATTCAGGTCACTTTATGAAAGCAGTTTATAGCTAGAAACACCTTCTTTAAGTATATCCTTTGTAACCTACACATGCCTTTTTCCATGAGCTCTTTGTTTGAGTCTGTTTAGAAGTAAAACATTCTACTCTGATCGCAAGTATTTTCACTCATCTCTAAACAGTATACATTCATGTACAAAAGTAACTGGCAACCAGTTAACTATTAGGAGCCTTGACCTTGAAGTCATACTGAGCTTTTGAAGGAAGTTGATTAATTGCAGATAGAGCAAACCTTTTGAAACCTTAACCAGATGAGAATATTTACTTCGTGTGACTCGTGTAAAACCCGCTTAGAACAGCATTTCAGGAGAAATCTCTGATCAGAGCTCACTCTGTCAACTTACAGAAATAAAGAAAATGTCTGAGGTGTGTTTCTAGATGTAATCTGCTCTCAGCAACTGCAAGACACGCTGTTCAACCTGAGATGAATGTAATAGTACTTGGTAAATCCCAAAGACACAAGAAGGATCCAAAGATGGAAAGAATGCCAGACTCTCACACATGGAATTTGCATTATTTTAGTGAATAAAATCACCTTCAGTATTGAAGCTTATTTTCCATGCAAGTTAGAGTTATAAATGACTAAATCATAATAATGCTATTGGACGACAAGAGTTTAATGATTTCAAATTACGAGAAGTGCTTATATTGCCACCTGCTGGGCTTTGTTGATTCACGCGCAAACAAGGCAGATCAACAAGGTCTGACGCCAATGTGCGTTGTTTTTCAAATGCCTCTTGCAGATACAGAGTGGTCAATCATATAAAGTTAGAAGTACAGACAGAGTCACAGAAGAAAACCCAAACCCATCAGTGTTAATGGCTCCAGCAGACTACTTCTCACTATTTTATACTTGGGCTAATCCCCAAACACCAACTCCTTTTCACAAAAGTTATTAATTTTTCAAACTGTTTTTTGTTAAAATGTAAGTAAATCCATTTTTAAGGTGCATGTTTGGCAACTCTTAGCACATGTGAAAGTATCTTTTTACAAGAAGAGACAAAATATATTTGACATGCTGAATAGTGGGGTGTTCTTGCTACAGTGCAGTATCTAATACTAGGAAGACAGAGTAACAGCAAGTACTTGAATCTTTTTTCTAGAATAATTTACACCTCCTCTATCCTGAATATTTTGGTCACTTCTGTGGTTATACAAATATTGTAGACTGCTATGCATGCTACTGTGAGATTATATCAGTTTCAAACCCTAATCAACCGTGTCAATGCAGTTATCATTTAGTATTGTTTTATGCAATGCAGCTCATCTACAAGATGATGCAGCAAACTCAGTGTAGATGCAAGTGATGGACAAAATTGGTGACAATTTTGCAGCAAACAAAGTGTTTTCCAAACACCTTTTCTGTCTTTAGATTTAGAAAAATCGTGAGAGTACAGACTAGTAGAAAACTGCTACACATAGGACTTTGCCATTAAAGTGTCATATGTTCTGTAATAATATTCCTTCTTCCACAAAAATAGCTTTTAGGAAACAAATGAAATTAAAACTAAGGAGACAATATATTTGGGGAAATTTTGAATCTGAAAGTTCTTTGGAGGAAAGAAAAAATAAGGTGGGAAAAGATATTTTTGAAACTCAAAACCAAAGTTGTAGAAATGCTTCCGTCCTCCGTCTTTTATCCTAAACTGATTTTGCTCCCTTCACCATTATGCTATTGAACAGGGACAAACAAACAACTTCCTAAACCTAGCAAAAGTTCCAAGCCTAAAAATGTTCAGTTTTCATTTGTGTAATCGTTTTGTTTCTCCCACCCCCACAGGTCAGAGGATTTACAAATGTTTAACCAAGTTTTTCTGGGAAAACATGTAATTGAAAAAAATGTTTTACATATATATTTGGCATTCTCCAAAGGGTCCTAGCTTGCTATTGCTCCTAGACTTAAGGTGATACACACCGAGATATACAACATGAGTGGAAATATCTGGGGAATTTTAAGGAGTTCAGGCAGGTGCAGTTCAGAACTTGACCTTAACAGCAAGGAACATCACACATGCTGCAAAATCTGCCTGCAAAAAGAATATATTAGCCTATTTGGACCATCATCACTACACTGCTTTCAAGGTCAGATCTTGCTAAGTTGAAATTAGCTGGACATTTGAATGCAATGCTGCAGAGTGTAGCATAGCCATGTTGTTGGTCAGCTTCAGTTACAGCTTTTCCTCTCAGAAAGTCCTAAACCTCCTCATTGGCCCAAGCGGAACTGATCAGAAACATCTATATAACCACAGTGTGGAAAAGCAGTGGGTATGTACTGGAACTCTGCTCTCAACAACTGTCATCCTTTTCCTGCTGTACTCTTTATTCATGACAAACATCTTGCTTGTATTGGAGACCACCAGTCCCAATACCAGCTAAGCTGGGTTTTCCTGATAGTTTTCACTAATGAGGGGAGCAAAGCTTTGATGTACCTTCATGCTGATTTTGTCAATAAAAAATATCTCTAAATGGTTCTGCAGGGGCTGGTTCATTTTACTGGTATGGTACTGCAGCTGTTGGATGCCCAGAAATAGCTATTTCATATGGTTGTTTTAATCTAATTAGCTGTATCAGTATAATTGTACTGTGCAGAATTTTCTATGCAATTTTATTTAAAGGAATGAAAATACATGATGAAAAGTAAATTTGAAAAGAAAATATGGAAATCTATCCCATAAGTGAGCCAACCAAGTCACCAGCAAAACAACCATCTGTGAAGAGAGGTGTTGTAATCAGGTTTTGGGCATGAAAACAACTGCAGGACTCAAATGGTGGATGATACAGACAGATGGAGGCTATAAACTGGACTAAGGAAGCTCTCAAGAAGCAGAGAAAACAGACTAAGTGCTGTGTTGTGTTAAACTTTGGCTTCAGATAACTATGAGTTGATCTTTCCCTGTACGTCAGGCTGGATTGCTGGAACTGTGTTATAAAGAAATGCCTGGTATTAAGGATGAGAGTCCTTCTTGAGCTTTTTGGAGTACTGTGAAACTCCTAGGCTTGCCTGGAATGCACTGACGTTCAGCATGCACCCCGGACATGGAAGTTAGCACTAGCGTTCCTGTTCTGGCGTAACTGACCAGGGACCTCGGGACATATGCTACTACCTCCTCTTCTGTGCACACAGGTTTTCCTTAGAATAGCAGAGTCTACCAAAATCTGAAAGGGTCACAGTCAGGAAGGAATCAACCTATAGCTCTGATACAACTCCAGAAACATTTTCTTAGTTCTAATAAGAAACCTCAAGACACCCATAATATATGTATCCTTGCTGTGAACTCTACTCAATAGGAGTTCCCTTCATTCTTCACTCTTAGAAATACTATGCTGCCTAACATTATACTTGTCACTTATTCATAATCAAGTCCACAGACCATCTTCAGCTCCTTCCTAACATGTGATAAACCTTTGCACAAGCCAACAGCTCACTCCATCATTTAGGCAGCTTACAGTTCTCTATTTAAACACAGGTGGATCTCTTGAGGTATGTAAGCACCTATCTCCTTTGACCACAGACTCACAGGTGAAGTAGAAAGGCCTCTTACCTCCCTTGAAAGAAATTGCCTGTCCAGACCACTTCATACCATAGTCACATTTTTACCAACTGGCTGGGGCTAGTCTCCCCGGCATTCAGGTCAGTTTCACAGACCATAAGGTATGGAAACCACCAGAGGACCTGCAGACACTTTCCACTGGCTGTTTCACAAAGGCTGAGTTAAGCTGTCTTGGGTGTCCTCCCTTGTCTTTTCAGAAGTATAAGTTTTCCTAAACCAGGTATTCTGAAAATTGTACAGGGTATTTTTAGTGCCACATCAGTGAGGAATCTGGTATCTAGTCAGTTGTGTTACCTAAGTGAGATGAGTTTGCAAAACATGCACAGGATCCTAGGCATGTCAAGGTTAAGTATGCAGAACTGGAATTCTGCGATTTTAAGTGCTCATTTCTAGCCTTGAACTTGGTTTGTTTTTTAACAGTTCAGAGCTGAAATATGGCATACATGACAGATCAAACAGCCTTTCTGTCTTCCCTTCGATAAGCTGAACAGGCTGACCCTCTTTATTCTCACAGCCACGACTGTGTTTTTCAAGCTGTGTGTTCTTTTTAAATCTTATTTTCCCAGTGATATAATGTAAAAATTACATATTAAGGGATTAAAAACCCTCCGTGTGGCTCTGCTATATTATTTCAGTGCATCCAGCTTACTACTTCATAACATGGAGTGTGCAGTGTGATCTGTGTTTCTGACTCCTGCTTCTTCCATGCTGCACCTATTTTGCAATCTCATGGCAATATACTGCGAAATGCAACTTCTCCAAGAGGTATTCGGAGAAGATACCTCTGTCCGAATGCATCAAATAAGGCTAAATGGTGGAGGAGGGGACACAGGGAGGAAGACAACTACAGGGAAGGCTATGTTGGCTTTTTTATAGCATTTTTTATACTCAGCTGAGTCTGGGCTGCATGGGGCCCATGGGGTTCTCTTTTATAAGTAAACTACCCATTGCCTAATGGACTGCATCACTACCAAGGTCTGGCACCATAGTCTGTGCTCTGATCTTGCTCCTGAAATATCTTGAGTGCCTCCTAGATGCCAACAAACCCAGCACTTGTGCAAAGAGGGAGTAGACTGGAGAAGGAGCTTGGAAGGAGACTGGAGTAGACTGGAGAAGGAAGTCTTGGAAATCTGTTTTTATCACAAGCTGCATCTGGTGGTACCCTTTTTTTACATCTTTCCAGCCTTCAAGCCTGGTATAAATAGACAGTGGTAAGTATAACTTGTTTTGAATTGGATGTATTACAAAAATGTTAGTGTCAAACTGACCTGAAAGAGCCAGTTTCCTAACCATTTAGATTTACAAGTCCTATGAGCTAACCTAGCTAAATCTTTCTCCCCTTAAGGTGCCAGAGAAAGCAAATAAGGCACAGCACTTACTTGTTTTGAAATCAGTCTCCTCTTTCTGACCAGACTGGCAGCTTATCTTCCATTTGAGACTGTATCTCAAAATTTTGTGTCCAGAGATCTCTCTCACTGCTGCTCTGAACCTTCTTATCCCAAGCTGACTTCGCAGTCTGATTCAATTTCCAAATCCAGGTACAAATCCTACCCCAGGTCAACTGCTCTTGCCTTCAGAAGCAGTTTTATCTTGTTATTTACATGTTAGATGGGGTCTACATTCTTGGAGAGATAGGGCTACTGAAGATGCAAAGACTTTTAAAAGACATGCATCTTTCAGTTTCTACTTTTTAATTGCTACCTTTGAAGTCTAACTACCTAATTCAGAGATACCATTGGCTACTTGTAATATATTTCTTAGACTTTTGAAAACTCTTTTTGTCCTGAAAATTGTATGTCAATTATTATATTTCATTATAATCTGAAAGAGCCTTCTAGTCCAATGTTCCACATTATAACACAAGGCTGGCCTGAATTTATTCATATTAGACCTATGCATAATTTTTTTTTTTAAAGTTCATGTTTAGTTTCTTGTCATGGTTTAAACCCAGTCGGCAACTAATCCCCACACAGCTGCTCGCTCACTCCCCCTGCGGTGGGATGGGGGAGAGAATCAGAAAGGTAAAAGTGAGAAAACTCGTGGGTTGAGATGGAGACTGTTTAATAGCTAAAGCAAAATCCACACGCACAAGCAAAGCAAAACAAGGAATTAATTCACCACTTCCCATCGGCAGGCAGGTGTTCAGCCATCTCCAGGAAACCAGGCCTTCATCACTCGTAATGTTTATGTGGGAAGACAAACACCATCACTCCAAACGTCCCTCCCTTTCTTCTTCTTCCCCCAGCTTTACTTGCTGAGCATGATGTCATATGGTACAGGATATCCCTTTGGTCAGTTGGGGTCAGCTGTCCCAGCTGTGTCCCCCCCAATTTCTTGTGCACCCCCAGCCTACTTGCTGGTGGGGTGGGGTGAGAAGCAGAAAAGGCCTGGACTCTGTGTAAGCACTGCTCAGCAGTAATGAAAACATCCTTGTGTTACCAACACTGTTTCCAACACAAATCCAAAACATAGCCCCATACTAGCTACTATGAAGAAAATTAACTCTATCCCAGCCCAAACCAGCACATTTGTAAAAATTCTACTATAGACAATCCACTGCAAATCTCAGTAAGCTGCTCCACTGTTTGAAAGTTCTGAGTTTCTTATTTGTGAGTTTGTCTAGCATCAAATTCCTGCCTTGGAGATTGTTAAATCTTTTCTTCTGGAAAGAAGGCTCTGTAATCTGGGTATGTACAGGCCATCAGTGAGGCACTTCTTAATCTTTTTTTGAAAAGTTAAGTAGTCTGAGCTCCTGGAATCTCACTTGTCAGGTAGATTTTCCGGTTCTATAGCCATGTCTCTCTTCTCAGCCCTATGCAGATCATAACAATTTTTTTTGAACTGCAAATACCAGAAGTTTTCTAAGAAATATAGATTTAGGATCAGTTCCTAACCCTTGTGTGCCCTAGAGTCAATAATACTCCGTGTATGTCAGTTATGATATTGGCTAAGGAGCAAGAGAGTAATAGCATGCAAGAATGTAGACAGTCCCTCAGGCAACTTCTTGGAGGGTTTTCCAGGCTTGTAGGTTTTGTTTCCTAGTGGACCTCATAGCCCTGTTGAATCCTGCTTTTGCATGATCCCACTGTCCTGCTGAGTGTGGCAAGTCTCCAGATACAGCAAACTCATTTGAACCCACTTTGGCTGACACAGTTCAGAAATACAGAATTCAGGAAAGCCTATCCCACTGACAGTGAAGCAAAACTAACCACCTGTGCAGACAGGAGCCCCAAAGAAAATACTGATTCAGACAAGAACCTCTCTAGAATTCCTTCTGCATACACCAGCTCCCTGAACTGGGTAATAAAACCAAACTTAATTCTCAGTTAGGAAATTCTATTGTTAAACAAACATAGGTCATGAAAGATTGTGTGCCATCACAAAAACTTCCAGGAACTAATTTGATTAAGGTATATACGTGTCAACATCTGATCAATCCCTTAGCTTTTCTGGCTCCATCCTGTACCCATATGCTAGTGTGGGATTTGGTTTTGTGCATACAGAATCAAATTTCATGTTTACAAATCCTGAACTAAAGCTTAAGCATACGAATTGTCAGTGGTCAGGAGGCAGTGCTGAAAACATAATTTCTGTATGGTGCTATATATCCAAGTCTATGCCATGCAGAGAGAATTCACAGATCTATGCAGGTTCTCACCATCTTTTAGATAGAAACTGACACTGCATTTAGAAATTTTTTGTTCCTCAAGCTGTGGTCTACTAAGTGCTGGTAGTCTTTAAGAAAAAGGGTCCATGAAACTGTTTTGTTAGGGCCCGCTAGGCATTTTTTTGCTACTGCTTTTAAAGATGTGGGACCTTTTGAAGCTTGTATGGTAACTAAAGGGCTGTGACGCTCTCAAGTTGTTAAACTATACCACTTTACACATAATATTTATCTGCAGTTATGGGTTCTTTCATTAATGTCCAATTTTTGAAGTCTGCAGTTAAACTCATCTAGTTTGACTATGATCTTCAGGATTGCTTTTCTAAAATGTCTAATTTTTAAATTAGAACTGGTAGGTTCAACTGGCTGAACTAAAACATCAGTCAGGGATTTTATTTACAGTCTGAAAGTGGATGCTCATTTGCTTAATGTGATTGAACTTTGCTTGTCAATCTGTGTTCTGACTTTCTATGTATTTTGTCCAGGAATAGTTTCAGCTGCTATCAGCACATTTGTGGTGAACTAGATGGAATGTCATTGTTTTTGGAGTACAGGAAAACATTTTTCAGCTCTTTGAATGTGTTGTGCCAGTAGGAAACATGGGATTGAGCTAGAAATCACCGTGAGCCAACAGTGGACAAGATAAAGTTAAGTGACAAATCACTGAAGTACCAAAACTAAGGAAGAAAAGTAGCTCAATTTCTCATCTCCCTTTCCTCTTCTGCAAAAAAGTCAGAATGATAAATGCCAAGCAATAATGAAAAATGTTCAAAAGATCTCATTTTAACTCTGTTGAGAGCAAACCATGAAGGTACTATCAGTGTTTCTCCCAGTGAATAAATCTTGCTACCGAACTGACCATCATTGGCACAAACTAACAGCAGGGCTGGTGAGCTCAGCAGAAAAGCTCGTGACAGAGTAACCTGGAGGTGTGAGTGACAGTGATATCTTGTCAGTGTTTGAAATGGAACAATATGCACTCCCATGCCAGTGCTTTTTACATTTCTACATATTTTGAAAATCATTGTACCCACAATGTTATGGAGGGAAGGGGATGTTACAGCCTCTGAGATCTTTCTGAGGGCTGTTGCCTCCTGCTTAGTTCCTGCATGCTCTGGTCTCACCATCAGCCCTCACAGCCCAATGTTGACTTGCTTCTGTGAGAGGTAAGGCTCACCGTTTCATAGATCCCACGTTAAGTTCAGAGTTCAGCAGCGATCACCTATAACAGAGGCAGCTTTTAATTTGTCAAATCCTCATTTGACTCCCTCAGAGGCAGATGTAGAAACCACACTTCAGGCTTATGGCTTCAGGAGCTCCCATACATTGGTATTTCTGGGCAAGACACAACAGCACACTAGAAGTAGAAGTACAGTTAATATCAGCACTTTTGTGATAGTTTATAAACACTCTGCTCAGCTCATCAGGCAGATTTTATTGCTTTTGCGGATAATAATCCAGAAAATAAAAAATAGACAAGGATAGAGCTGACAACAAAACACTGAAAAACTGTTCTGGGTGAAATTTCTGACAGATCTAAAATCAACAGGGCTCCGAGTCCAACCTTCAGAATGACACAGGGACTCTGACATCTGAATTCCACCAAAAGGCAGGGCTAAATTTTTAATGCCAAAGACTGCAGCGACTGCAAAGGCTGTTTAGTTTCTTTAAAACATGTTTCTGCTCTTGAAGTGACTCTGTAATGAATCTTGATGACCCAGTGAAGCAGATGTAGCCAAAAAAATGCTATCATGTCTGACAAAAAGAAGAGGGATCCAAGAATAGGAAGACAGGACACAAAGGTGAGATTGCATGACATCCATAATCCTCCAATTACCAAGCTGCTCGTCACTGGGTCAGCACTTGATGTGACTTACAACAGACTCCAGGGTCTTGCAGTGTATGTTGCCTGCCAACAGCTCCTAGGAGCCAGTCTAGTAATTACAAACCAAAGCCCTTCTTCTTTCCTCAGGCCACATGCTTCCTCCTAGCCAAAAGGAGGAGGGATGGCACTGGTCCAGCTCTACCAGCAACTGTCCTTTCACTGGAGACACTAACAAGGACCGATCTGCAGGGTTTACACAGCTTTGCACTGTAGAACAGAAACTGAACCTTTGACTCCTGAAGATATCTATCTTCAGACAATACAATTCTCATTCTGAAGATGAAAGGGCTGCTAAGGTGCCATTGATTGTTTTGGAAATTATTTTCACCAAAGAATGCTGGTACCTCTCCCAGTCTGAATTAACTGTCTGCCAGGGCTGGAGCCAGGAGCGTTCCTCTAATAACAGTACAATGATATTACTTCTTACTTCACTTACACCACAAATCACACAGCTTGATAGCTTGGAAGAGAGAAGTTGCTGGTACCCATATTTCATTTTAGTGTGTATGAAGACATCCACTTCATCTGATTTGTAAGTACAATAGTAAGTGTGAATGCTCTGAGAAAAGTCGTGTTGGTCACACGTTATGTAACAGCCAGCTTCAGGCCTAAAGCCTGAAGGTGAAAACATACATGAGGTACAGTTTCTTTCATGATATCAGGAAGCCTATATTGCTGGTTAACAACTTGTATTGGATTTTGTCATACCTTTTGAATAACCTCACTGATTACTTAATAAAACTCTTCAAAGTAAAAGAATGATAAAAAGTGCTCTCTGCTGTGCCTTGTTAGAGTATTACTTCCTTCATGAGTTTAACGTATTCACTGATGTGTTTTGGCACTGATTCTGCTATGTAACATAACAGCATTTTTCAAAATAGCACATTTAAACACCTTCCCCACTGCTTTCTTGTATAATACCTACCCTTCTTGCCCATACTGGCACTCTATTATGGTCACATTTGGCACAGAGGGCAGGTGGTATTTTATTCCAGCCATCTAACACACCGTGCTTGTTTTGTCTTGACATAAAAATATGGGGGGTTTTACCAAGTTCATAACAAAAAGGTGCTCCTCTGACTTATAAAATTTTTGGCATGATCAGTTTATTGAGCTGAGGATAAATCACATGGTCAGTATCATTCTTAGGCAAGAAATGCTCCAAGAAAAGGGCACTTTTGGGGTGTTTTCTAAAAACAGCCAGTCTCTGCTTCCACCCCATGGCTGGATCCCTTTATATGGGAATGTTTCACTTCTAGCAGTCAAGGGCTTCATGAGCTGCACTGTCCCACAAGGATGTGAACACTGGAGTGCTCCATGGATCAAAGCTCTGAGTGGGAATCAATGAATAGTCTTGTGCCAAAGATGGACATGGACACAAAAAACCCCACAATAGAACAAACTCAAAGGAGCTACTTGGTTTCTTTCATTAGTCAAGTTCAGCTGGAGGTCCTTACAGTAACTAGATAAGTCTTAGGTAGAAGGGAAACAAAATTTTCAAAGAATTAATTTTCCTGATCAACATCACTCTGGCTTTGCTTCCACTGAGATTTCAGGATGCTACCTGAATGACAGAAATGAGGAGGCATTTTTGCTACTGCTAGGCTGAAAAAAAAAAATCACCATATTTGACCTTACGCTAGCCACTTTCAGTAGACACTTCTGATTTTACTCTGGAGGCTTTTGGATCACGTGGTCTGACAACACACTACAGTTTTGATGCCCATGGCTCTCCAGCTGGATTTTATTTCTCTCATGGTTTGGCTGAAGGGTATGGGTGCATGTGTGTGTATTCATGCACACACATACACACACATGTATGTGTGTGTGAGCATGCATGCATATGTACGTATGTGTGTTACATCCACTTCACGTTGCAGGTTTCGGTTTACAGGACAGCTGGTGGACGATCAGTCTGTCTGGAAGAAAAGTACGCCCACAAATATCACATGGAACTAGCTGGTTCTGGGCACTGATCCAGGCAGCCTCATTTAAAGAATCAAGATCATAGAAACCTTTGGCTGGAAAATTAAAAAAAGAAAGTATCAGCTTTCATTCTGGAGACCCACATTCAACTCTTTATGGAAAATATTTTCAGGAAATACCTGTTGACTGAGCCTTTCAGTTTAACCAAACCATATTGCTTTTGCAAATGAAAAAGAAAGAAAAGAAAGAAGCAAAAGAGTAAAAAATATATAAAAAGACTCTGCTTTTTGTCCCAGGGGTTGAATTAAATTAACTTCAAAAACTGAATCATTTTGTATTGTATGAGAGTACAGAGAAAACTTCATGCTCTCTGTTACAATATGCATTCTCAGCTAATTATTAACATCTTTACATGCATATTATTATCAGCAAATTTCACTTTTTGGCTTTACTTCAAGTTCTGTTTAATGGGCAGGAGGCATATCGTACTTGAGAATATGCTCTTTGTACTGCTCTGGATGAGGGGCCCAATTTTATTTCTGTTGAAGTCTATGCAAGTTTTGCCAATAAGTGGAGTAAAGCTTAGGTAAGCCTAAAACCTTACAGACAAAACCTACAGCTCTTTTAAGCCACAGACTTCCAGTGACGTCATTGCACTGATGCATCCATTGTCATCTAAACACTAACCCAGTCTTACCCTCAGTTATTTTCCACTGTGGGAAGAGTGACTGCTCTGAAAGCTCAGGAGCATTCTTCAAGCACTCACATCAGATGTATTTTCAAGATTTTATTTGAGTATGAAAAAAATTTTGTTTACTATCATCTTGAAATGGACTTTCACCTATTGTTGTTTCAAAATGATTTCCAAAAAGGCCAGGTAGTTGCTTAATACCTGTATTTAGATCTTAAGAGTTTTCATTTAAAGTGCATGCAGAAAAAAATCTACATGGCTCAATTTGAATATGTATTTGCTCTACCCTTCTCAAAAGGTATGACAATACAGAAAAAGACTTAAGAACTGGTTTTGTCTTTGAACTGTTAGCAGCAGATGATTTTTAAAAGAAAAGGATTTTTGCATTTAAAAATATTCCATGGTTTCTGTCATTGGCACATGATAGAGCTCTTCATTAAAGACCCATACAGTTTTAATATGATTCATATCCAATGGTTCACATAACCACAATAAGCCTTAGATCTCTTAATATGCCTGTTCCTAATGTTCTTTTTGTTAGAAGAGCAACCAAGTAGTGTTTCTTTTCTTGGCTGAGACAAATATCCCCTTTGCTTGCAGGAAATGAATGTGTATTTTCTGTACTTTGGAAAGTTTATGGAATATAAAAAAAAAGAGCGAGAGAGATGACTTTCTCCTCGCAGGCATGTGTTAGGCATCCACAAACAAAACACTGTGTAATCAGGGCAGTGGTTGTCTTCCTGTGACACTTGAGTTTTCAGAAAAAGATTTATGTAAGTTATAAAAAGTTTTATGTAAGCAGTTAATATTTCTGAGCTTTTTTTGAACATTGCCTGTTCCATTCAACAACAGGGGTAATCCCTCCTCCCTAAGTTGAGAAACTGTGAGACATGCAGTACGTGTATGTGGTCTCAAGGTCAGTTATAGCATTTAACAGATGATCAAGAGTAAGTCTTATGGAAAAAGAACAACACTGAGATTATTTTCTCGAGGCCAGGAGCATGAGGCAACTGCAGGGGGAACAACAATTTTAGCTCAAGCTACAGAACTGATCAGACTTGCATCAGCAGGCATTTAGGGACAGATGCTGGAAGCAGGTCAGTGTCCCCTGGGGAAGTGTGGGCACACAACACCTCATAGGAGATGTGCGGCGCCTGATATGACTCATTGCATAAATGAGACAATTTTCTGATTCATATCTGGGAGCCTTCTGCTGGATTGTTCTCTCAAAGAGTGGTTGTGTTTCTGCTTTCACTCCTTCAAAATAAGAATAGTGTATTTCAAAATAACCTGATTTGTCCTTTTGCATCCTCCTCTTTCAGATGGAATTCTCATTTTCTCCATCTTTTTTACCACACATGTAATAATTAAAAAGAGCTTAACAACAAAAAGATCAAATACAATGAAAAAGTCTTTTGAACCTATCTTTTACTACAGATTCAACTCTGCTGCTTGGCATCTGTTAACCAAGTCCTGATTTGATATTATTTGAGCTGCGATTATTATTATTTTGAACAGCTGGTTAGTGTTCTCAGTGATCCTGCTCTCTTCTGTGTGTGTCTTCTGGGGACATATTTCTTTGTACTGCTGTAAACTGATCTAGTGTATGACTCTTTCACAGTGAGTTGTAGGAGAATTTGTCTACTTTTCCAGACATTAGGGGAAGCTGCAGGAAATTATGGGGAATATAAAAAAAAAGTGGGTGAATTAACTGCCTGTGAGCAAGTGGTCCAAACTTGGCCCATAGTAGCTCAGACCAGCTGGCAGGGCCAGGGAAAGCATTCAGCTGAAATGGTGAAATAAGTTTATGTCGGAATGGGTAAGTCCTGGGAGCAGCTTCCAGGCAAAGCACAGATAAGATTTCCTTTTGGTCCTACAGTGAGCACACACCCCTGGGATACATACGGGAGCCCAGCTCTGTCGGGTGCTGGGGATCATCAATTTTCATTGATTTGAAGAAGTGGGATCTAGGCATCTTACAGAACAGAACCCACAGCACAAATACACATAACTGGCAGAAATAAAATGTTTATTTTATACTACATATATTTTTTTCCCACTGTGTTTGTATTTTAATGTCTCACAAAGACAGCTTCTAACTTGTAAATAAAAAGGGACCAATAACATCCCCTGGATGTTCTTTGTAGAAGATACTGCATTTTTATCTATAAATATATTTTAATAAAACCTTGAAATTACAGTATATGTTATAGGTAGGTTTTAAAAATACCTTATTTTGTACCAGTCGTCATGTATCCAGTATTATACTTCTTATTTTACCACAGAACTCCTATTTTTGAGGCCACTCGCTGTTTACTACTGCTAAGTGCTAGTGTCAGGCTTTTTTTATAACTGATGCTATAGGTGTAAAACCTGGCTGAAGTATCTATGCCTTTGTTGCCTGAAGGGTATTTTATTTTAATGACTGTATGTGTCAAGATTGCACATTATCCTTAGATGCTTTTGCCCATTTTAAAATATGCCTTTCTACAGCATTGAATGTTGTCAAAAGGTACCGATGTAGTTGTGAAGCAGGTTGCTAATATTTTTCTGTTTTGATTCAGAACATACTGACATATAAAGAGGACTGTCCCAGGAGGATGTCCCAAAAGGCAACAACTACTCTTACTTCATGGATGCAGCTCAAAAGGAGAACAGGATACTTAACAGAAAGCTTAAAAGAAGCCATGATGGCTACCTTCTCTTCAGAGTAAAATGGAGAAAGAAGTACTTGCAAACCATTAAGCTACTGCTTAAAATCCTTATTTTTTCTTCCTTCCATTTCCTCATTTCGTCTGTAGCTTACCTTGTATGGGACTGACTTCAGGCTTCTTGGGCTCTGGCCTTTTCAAGTGCTTGGGTAGCATGTCATTCTCCTGGTGCCAATTTTTCAGGCATTGTGGCTCATGGATACTAATAGATTTTGTTCCATACTCACGGCCACATATGTAACAAATCACTGCTCGTGGCCGTCTTATCACTTGTGCCTGCAAATAACAATTGTGAAGAAGAATAAATATTGTTTTTGACAATAATTTTGAATCAAAACAACTTTGGATGAAAACAATCATGTAGATTAAGACACCAATTCATATCTGTGAAATCAGTGTAACTGTTTCTATCAGTTTGTTTTGTCTGGATTAAGTCTGAAGCTTGTAAGAGATATTGCCTCATTAACTGGCCACCTGGAGCAGATAGGTTCCTTCTGCAGATACAGGGCTGAAAATCCATGTGTGTCACTTAATTAATACTTAGTGATGTAGGTTTTAGCTCTTTTATTTTCACACCATCAAGTTCATGGAAATGCTGAGTCTTCACGTGCAGAAACAACTACTCTGCTTGATCAGGTTGCTGCAGATGGCGTCCGTCTTAAATGTTGAGACCTTTTTTTATCTACCAAACAGAAGTAACATGGAAAAGAGCAACAAAACCTTCCTCAGCTGAGCTGCTGATGTCTAGTGCAGTTGCAGAAAGACCCCATCTTCAGGCAGAACACAGCTAAAGTGCTGTGTCCAGCCTTAGCAACTCTTGTAAGTTGACAGTGGGGGCAGCTGTTACAACCGTGTCATTGTGGACCCTAACCCTGCGTTAGTTCTGCCGCAGATCAGTCAGCTGGTGGAATTCTTGGCCCTGAAGGACTAAAACTGATTTAGGATATTTCAGGATAGGAGGGCAAAATAGGAAGTGTTGCTTGTTTTTCCTGAAGGCCTCGGTGTGAACTCTGCCAGTGACTGCAGCGAGGGCAGAACTGGACTCTAAGCAAGTCATTGTTTCTCCACTGCACATCTGCTTTTGTTCGCAGAGAAAAACAGCTCAATAGAAGAAAAAAACCCTCAACCCCAAGCCCCACAAATACATATTCTAAGCTTGAAAAATATATAATTACTGTGGTATTGCAGATTATGGACTTGACTGTGTCCTTAGGCACGTCCTGAGCTAGGCGTGGTGTCATTACCAGCCCTGCTCCAGGAGTAGTGTAAAAACGTACTGCAGAGACAGCACTTTGAGGCACACTGATGGGTCTCACAACTGCCAGCACTTCCTGCACTCCTGACTGTGGAATACTAGTAAGAGACAAGCTATTCCCTGCCCTCCTAAAGGTAGAGGGACAGCCATGCCAGACCAAACACAGGAAGCCTTCCTCATTCAAACAAGGGAGGTGGGGATTTCATTTTTTCCTCTGCTGCTGTGTAAGACAAAGCGTAACCTGTTCCAGTATTTATGACTCTCTCTGTCAGCCCATCAGTGTATTCAAGAAATTCTGGGCAGCTTGTCTCACATTTATGCTACAGTCTGAAAATGTCATTAGTGAACAATCTGCATAAGATTTCTTTCCTGTATCACACATGTAAACTCAATTACATGAAGAAATACTACTCTACAAAGTGTATTTTTGCTGGGAAAAGTTGGACTTCATCTGGAAAGTTCTCACAGTGAATTGAAATACCACTTTTCCAAAGACAGTCTTTCCAAGGACATTTTCGTCCTCTTAACTTTCAAATGGAATTTTCTTAGGCATCTTTGATAACAAGGTATTTTATATATATATATGTCTATATATTTATATATAGACATATATATATATAAACTTCTCTTCCTATTCATAGCTGAATATAGCAACAGCTGTTTTAAGAATGGCCTCTAATTTTTCATTATCAATTTTCACCTACTTCTTTACTTCAGCTCTTGAGCTAAACCTTGTCTGATTTGGAGATAAGACTTTGGGTCCAGATACAGAGTCTTTTGAAGGCAGTGTATGTTTCTTGGTAGGCTCTGGAGAGCTTTAGATAAGGATACTATAGTCTAAACCCTTCAGGTCAGGGAACTCATTTCAGTGTGCATGCTTGTTACGGGTATGTTTATAGCATTTTTAGAAATGGTTTTCTAAAAAAATGCTAGGTATAAAAATATTGAGAACACATATTCCTCTCTAGTTTTCATTAACTAGGTTCCTGCCATTCATACAAATGAAAATCACACTTACTTAGCCTGCAGTGTCACAATCATTGCCACTGTATGGGGCAGTATAACAAAAACAAATGTATAGCTTCAAGGGGACTTAAAGTCCTGATATAAGACAGGTGAAAAATCACTTAAAAATTAAATACTCCCAATAAATTTAAAGACACACAGAAATACCATTGTTAAAATCAAACAGTTTTTTGTCTTAAAAATATTTCCCTAGTGAATGGAGATAATCTTTTATCGCTGACTGCTTTATTCAAATCCATTACACTTGTTCTAAAGTCATTGTGATGTCCTTCTACTGAACAGCTGCCAGAGACCTGCAAGACAGAAATTAGTGATCTCCATCAAGTGCAATCTGCACTTCCACAGTTCTGAGATGGTCTTTTTGGTAGTCTCACCTGAAAACCTAAAAACTGAATAAACAGTACTGTGATCGCTCCAGATCACGACAGAGCATTTGTAGGTTGAGTTTGTATTGCAGCTGAGCAAATCCAGGCCTCCAGCTAAATAGACGATTCTTTTTTCCAAAGTTATCAATTGGGATTGATTCATAACTAAATCCTATTCAGTGAAAAAAATGTTTAAGAAATCTGTTCAGGTAGAAATGTCTCTGTTTTGTAACTTCCACAATTAAAAATGCTACAGAAACAATAGCAGAGACCAGAATTAATTAAAAGGAATCAGATCACTCTAAGGATGGAATTATTTTTTCCAGAAATGTAGTGAGTTTGAACCATCACCACACATTAAATTATATACACAAATCCTTCTCTGCAAATATGCACATGTTAAAAAGCTGAAAAATAAAACCTGAAGGAGAATATCCTTACAATTGGTAGTAACATCTCTTTTATTGCTTAACTGTGGAATGTGAGGTATGATAAGCTTTATTTGGAATTTCTATGGCTGATGATATTTATCCTTCATTTCTTTTTCTTTTCAGAGTGTTCCTACCCCAAATGTCACATCTGGAGGCCTGCAGTTTGAAACTAAACTATTTTTGGAATCACCAAAATTTTCCAACCCAAACTACTCACAGGCCAGTGGCTAGGCTGTCTGCTCACTGCTTTGTTTTTCACTTTTAAAAAGGGTTGTAGGGAAGGTCTGTTCCTGAGGATATGTGTTGTTATAAAAATACCTACAAATACCTAACAGTGCAGTTAGGCTTTCCTTTGGTGTCTCAGTATTTTCTTTTTTCTCCAAGACTGCTAAGTATGTCTGTGTGATCATGAATGAAGTTATTTAGCTCAGAGGTCTATGCAACTATGTATTTTCAATAGAACTGACATTACTTGAGGTTAGCCCCAGGCTGCTGTTATGGTGTTACGTGAGGTCAAATCCTCCCATACTGCACAAAGCTTTTAATTTCTTCTTAAGTACACCCAATAAGACTGACTCCGAAACTCCTCTCCATAAATATTTATCATCCAGGACTGCACACACCCTTGCCTTTCTTATTTGTTTAATTATCCATGTATTTTAATGGGAGGAGAGGAGGCCTCCTGCTCCAGGCCAGAGCTCTCGTCACAGGCTTGAATCGCCCAAGGTACAGAGGTTCAGGAAAAGATTGGTACAAACACTTAGCAAGAGCATCATGTTGTATGAAAACAGCCCTTTCCACACATTCCTCTCTGGAAAGTAAGACACATTTTGCATAAGGGACAGGGACAAGCTGTGGCGTGGCTTTCATGACCATCCAAAGGTGCATTTCACAGCCTTCTGGAGTGCTTTCAGCCACTGCCCCGACACAACAGCAGACTCACGTTAGGACTGGTCATATGCCTGTGTATGAAGTTTCCTTGAACAGCAAGGTAGTTCTGCCAGGTGATGCAGGTAGTTAAAGATTTTACTCCACTGGAAGCACTAGAATATCCCATTTTACTCCTGATGTGCTATCTTTTAAAAGAAATACATCAGTATAATGAACATGGCATCTGTGTAAAAGCAGAAAGGCAAGAAGTTCGATCATTCCCAATGATAATACTCACTAAGTTTCATTCAAACCATCCATTCACTGTCCAATCTCCTCTAACTTTCTATATTTGCAAATATACTTGTCAATATTCTCCTTAGATGCTCAAAACTGCTGCAACTGAGGCAAACAAAGATTATCATTGACTTCCTACCTTCATTAGAATTACACAGTATCTGAAGTTTTCGTTTTACCAAGTGACTAGATGACTTTATGCTAGAGCAAGATACAACATCAACATTTTGTTGTTCCACAAGTGTTCAAGACTTATGCTGTGTTAAAATGCATTACAATACAGTGAAGGAAGATCACTGAAATCTTATTTTTAGGTAGTTAACTTGATAAGGAGAAAACAGCAGATGGCAGCACCAGATGCTAGTGACACGTCTGATAGGTTTTTAGTATCAGTGTTATCTGCTGTCAAAAAAACTGTAACACATACCCACAGCAAGTCATTAATACTCACTTACATGTAGCAGACATTTTGGTCTATGAAAGAATAAAAAACACACTCTGCTGTAGTGCAAGTCTGAGTTTCAGTAGTTCCAGACATCACTTCCATTGTCTGGGCTATCACAGCAGAATCCAGAACAGAATTTCTGAGCTGATGTGATCCTTAAGAGTCTCTCAAGCACAGGGTGTTGTTTGTTTTACATAGCCAGACATGATTAACTCAGATGCGTTCGTGCATTCTGAAAGCAAGGGCAGTTAGTGGAAGAGACGGCTTATGGAGGCTGTTGAGTCTCCAGCTCTAAAGGCATTTAATGCTAAACTGAGTGTCAGTGATGATACTGGTCTAACTGATCCTGCACTTGCTAAGGGAGAGAGAGCTCTAGGACAGACGCATGAAGGCAAAAGTGCTTGCAGTTTTAAAGTTACAATGCCCTTCACATGGTGTACCACAAAATCAGTCAGATCTTTATTTTTAAAATGAGGAAAATCCAGCTTTTTAATTTAGGACATCTTTCATTGCATAAATTAATTTGACAGTAGCATTACAGTTCTTAAATACATTTATATAAGAGTTGGGGTTTTTTTCAGTTATTCCTTCCCTCTGATGTTTTGCTGAATCAGGACTTTAAACAGGTGCTTAAATAATTCACTGTCACAGTGAGTAGGTCTGTTAAGTGAGACATGGACTGCCCCAAAATCTTTCCTGCCAGTACCAAAGCAGATTGCCATTTCACTCCACTGTTGGTATTTTTTAACAGAATTAATAAGCAGCTGAGTAACTGGTGAGGTGAGCAAAATTAAAACCATATGTTGGAAGAAGATGAAGACTGGAGAGGACACCCAGACCTTGTCCTTGTTCATAGTGAATCTGCAGTCCTTCTGTGAGCTTAGTGCTTTTCAACATCGTCCAATGTGTGGACCTTTCAAAACTTTCCACTGGAAGTGGAGACCCTCACACAGAGATTTTAAACCTATGGAAAAGAGGTTTTCTTTGACCACTTCTTAGGTGCAGTCTGCCAATCCTGAACAGCCCCTGGGATCCACAGGATATTTCTTTCACTCTTTCCATTCCTATCTCTGCCTTTAATGCGTACCTCTGTACAAAAGGACAGCTCTAAAAATAATAAAATAAAGGACCTCAGAGAGGTAAAATCCATCATTCCTTCCTGAATGTCATCGTTAATAATAAAGTCCTTCAGAGCCAATTACAAACTGCAAGCTGTACAGCCTCATTAGTTCTGCTGCAGCTGATGAACTGTAACTGCTTGGAAGTAAATGAGGAAACCTATTGTTCACACAGAAGGAAGAACAGATTCGAACACATTACATTCTGGCTCTGCAGAGCTCACAGAAGTAAAAAGTGGTAATAATGTTGTTCAACAAGTCAGCAGATGTGACTGAATCCACACAGGGAGCAGATATGTTGTGCAAGAGGGCAACATTTTTACAGAGTCACTCTCAATGCCAAACCACACTCTAAACTTGTTTTTTTATGACATTATAACTGTAGACATTCCCTCCTGCCCCCCGTTTTTCACTAAACATACAGAATTCTGTGTGATGGACAAAACTCTTTGCTTCACACCCATGCCTTTCATTGAACAATCACCTCTACAGCAATGCCAGTTCTTTGGAAAATGGCAAAACGTAGTGTAACACGACAAGAACATCTCCTTTCCTATAGCTATAGATGCACCTGTGCAGCACTTTGAACTGTTTGTGGGTTATTTGAAATTTGCTGATAAAAGACCTGAGGAGTGGACCTAATATGCCAATATCTATCAATTAGTGGCCTCAGATAGCATACTATAAAAATGCCTCACATATTGTCTTTATTCTTATGTTTGTTAGGGTAATGTTATTATCTCCATTTTATTCAGCAGCTGGAAAACTGAAATACAGCATGCTTTGACTTTTAAAACATTTTTAGAAATACTTTGCATAGCATTGCATTCCTTTGATGACTGAGAAAGCTAAATCCCATTTTCAAAAGTAATGTAGGCAATCAGGATTCCAACCCTCATTAAAAAAAAAAAAAAAAAGCCTTTTATTTTAGACACTGGGCCTAAATTTAGACATCTATCCTTTTACAAAAGTCCTGGCCAAAACACAGCTTTGCAGAAACAAATGCAGAAAAAATATGCCATTTTCCAAAACTTTGTGTAGCTTTTGGATAATGTGAATCAGCTTCTTTATTCTTGGATCTTGAATCAAATTCAGTGGAAAGAAATGTGCAGTCTTATTTATTTTGTTGTTATTATAGTCTGAGTTGCTGCCTTTGAACATGCAGTCCTCAGTAAACTCATGTTCCATGCCAAGGTTATGAATAATGGTAAAAAATTAAAATCACTGGAGTGCTTACAGGATAACGAAATGCTGTATTTCTTGTTACCTAAATAAAAATACCTAATACCTGCTAAAACATATAACATTCAAAGCTTGCCTAAGGTGCTCAACAGAATTTCCTATGGAACTACAGCACGCAGTGCTCCCTTTTGGGGACATAATTCTCACAGGACCACAGAATATGAGAACCCAACTACTCCCTTTCAACAGGAAAACCAAAAGAAATAGGAATAAGTAGTTTCCCTTATGCACACTTGTCCTGGTTTCAGCTGGGATAGAGTTAATTGTCTTCCTAGTAGCTGGTACAGTGCTATGTTTTGAGTTCAGTATGAGAAGAATGTTGATAACAGTGATGTCTTCAGTTGTTGCTCAGTAGCGTTTAGACTAAAGTCAAGGATTTTTCCGCTTCTCATGCCCAGCCAGCGAGAAAGCTGGAGGGGCACAAGAAGTTGGGACAGGAAGCAGCCAGGGCAGCTGACCCAAACTGGCCAACGGTGTATTCCATACCATGTGACGTCACATCTAGTGTATAAACTGGGGGGAGTGGGGGCGGGGGATCGCCGCTCGGGGATTAACTGGGCGTCGATCAGTGGGGGGTGAACAATTGCACTGTGCATAATTTGTATATTCCAATCCTTTTATTATTACTGCTGTCATTTTATTAGAGTTATCATTATCATTATTAGTTTCTTCTTTTCTGTTCTATTAAACTGTTCTTATCTCAACCCACGAGTTTCATGTCTTTTCCTGATTTTCTCCCCCATCCCACTGGGTGGGGGGCAAGTGAGTGTGCGGCTGCATGGTGCTTAGTTGCTGGCTGGGGTTAAACCACAACACCACTGTATTGCCCTTTCCTTTGCTTACTATTCAGCAGAGAAACATTTGCATGGAGCCAAAAGATCCTTCTGAAGGAAAGTGATTTTAAATTTGATGGGAACCCAGTCTCCCCTGGAGTGACTAGCATCAAAATGCATCCACGCCCTTTCACACAGCACGTGCTTAGCATTTTACCTTGTCTAATACAGCTGGTGCAGCCCCGCTCTTTCCTTGATGGGTCTTTGAAGGATCATCATTTGCTGAGTCAGACCCAGAGCTTGGGCCTTTACCAGATTTATGGGGGATAGAGCTTGACAGCCCCACACTGCTGCCACCTCCTCTGCAACAATTTTGATGCACAATGAGATGGTCAGGAAGGAAGGTTCGGCCACAGTTTCCACAGGGCAAGAGCTGGGCTTGAGCACTCTGATAAGCTGCCTCATTTTCAGTAAGCGTACAGGAACCACCAGTAAGGACCTCAGGTTTCCTGGGCTCCACTCTTCTGAGATGCCTTGGTAGCTGATCATTTTCAATACGTCACTTCTCTAGGCACCGGGGTTCATGTATAGAAATAGACTGTGACCCAAATTCTCTGCCACAGATATAGCATACCCTGAAGCAAGGTCTTCTTGGTGGGATGACAGGCAGATTCAGTGGCATCGAAGACATATTTGAAGAGTCTGACCGTTTTGACATTATTGCAGTGCCTGGTCACCTTTTCCGGGATCCAACTTCTAGAGGTACTACTTTGGGCAAAATTCTGGGAAGATCTGACACTTTAGATGGTGAAACCTTCTCTGAACACAAGATGCTAGAGACACTAGCAGGTGCCTCTCCAGCACTTGGCAGAGCATTACAGGCTTTGTTCACATTCTTTTTCTTGACATTTGTTTCCATGAAGGGTACAACATTTCAAGATACTTCTCTCTCTCCTACACATAAAGGGCTTGGGAAAGTCTGTTATTGAGCATGATGCTCCATCTTCTTAATCCAGTTTCATGGGCTGGAATATACTAGGGATTTCAAAGCTGGAAAACTGTGCCTATTGCCCATTCCAGTAGGGAAACAGGGTTTCTGTGTATTTTTGTTTTGCCTTTTGGTCTTACATGATCCTGAAACAAATTAAATCAGTACATATTAATAAGCACCATCTCTCTGGTTAAGATTACCAACCAGTGGTTTACCACAAGGATCAGTTTACCTTACTACTCTGTTATATTTTTAAATAACAGGCAAATAACATAAAATATATCCTACTCCTAATGATCAGCTGAACAATGTAAATCTGAAATTCTAGTCGCAGAGGGTGTAAAGTCATGAAGGACATGAAAAAAGATGGGTTTGCACAAACTGAAGCTGCTGAAGTACATGGGGTTTTAAGTAAAATCAATATGCTTTATTTTCAATTATTAATAGAACTGGTATTTCTGACACAGTCTTTAATTTCTAAGCCATTTATGTTGATAGTTAAACAAAATTTCCCTGTCTGAAGAGAAATGAAAATAAGAAGTCCCTTAGTAGAGGGATGTTAATGTCCAATCTCCAAAGGGACAGTCAGCAAGGAAAACATTCCCAGTGTGTAGGTTGAAGGAAATTATTAGGCCTCTTTACTCAGCACTTGTGAGGTGGTATCTCAAATTCTTTGAGCAGTCTTGATTCTCCCAGTACAGGAGAGAGATTAATAAAATGGAGCAAGTTTATCAATAAGGGCTACAGATGTGCTTTGGGGGCTGAAGCACATGCCACATGAGGAGAAGCTAAGGTCACTGTGTTTGTTTAGTCTAAAGAAGACAGCGGTAAACATATTTCAGTTTTTCAATTTGCAGTCTATCACAGTATACACACAACATCATTGTGTTGTATCACTTAAATGTTAATTTCTCACACAGACAATCTTTTGTGCTGGCCCTCCAAGGATCGGAAAATAAAATTCAGACTGTAAGCATGTTACAGCAGATACTATGTTTTAGTGCAAGAATACAGAATAACCAGCAGGCTAGCTTTAGTCATAAGCAAGCAAGAGGTTGCATAGACAGGTGACTGCCAAAGACAGCAAGGTCACCATTGTCTACTTCATCTATAATAGAAGAAACAGCTGATTATTACTTCTTTTGCCTCCAAGGATAGGGTCAAGGCATTATGGCCACTGCTCTGGGGTTGGCAGCTCTTCCTTTGACTTAAGAGTCACCTTGCCCTTACCGAATATTCCAAACTTTATCTCAACCTTGCCAAACTTTTAGGGGGTTCCTAACTCCCAAACTTATGTACCCAGAGATCCCACTGACTCATCCCAGGTCACTTTCTCTGCTGCCACCAACCAACCTGGATTTGCTCTGAACTGCCCTTTTGTCATGTCACCTTGGGAGACTTTGCTCCCACTCAACAGCCTTTTCACCCTTATCACACCCACCTCTGAACCCAGGGGCTGAGTTCTACTACACCCAAGGGCAAGGACACAGTTTTGTCATTACCCTTGAGATGACAAACTTAAACTTTGTCTTTGCCACTGAGAAGCACTAAGCTGATTCTAGTCTGTCATAAATATTCTAGGGGATACCTTCAGGACATGGGTAACAGTGAAAAAACAAGTTGTCACCAGGTTCACATGATTAATCATCCTCTTGCCAGGCACACAAAGATGTTTAGATTTCTGTGTTCACCCTGCTTGCCTAAATATTCACAAAGTTGCATATTCCAGGGACACATGTGACATTTTCTCACTTTACAAAATCTCCTGTGAAGCTCAGATTTGTTTGTACACAAATTGGAAGATGTGAAGACTGTCAGAGCCAATCTGTGATTTGTACTGGAACAAATCTCTGCAAACAAGTATGTTGCAGTTAGCTGTTAAAAATAAAATTCTTGAGGGGCATTATACTTAGCATCAAAGTTAACTTCTCCTCTAAAACTCTATTAGATAACTGCAGTCTGTGGAAAAATATAGTAAAGTACAAGGCTGTAGCATCTTCCCATGGTTGAAGCTATCAGATAAGTGTATAATGTATGTTAAAGGATACACAAAACTGTAGCACTGGAATTTTTGTTTCAGATATCAAAAGAACTTTTTTTTCCCTGACTCCTACACAATGTATAATTGTGAAATATCCAGTGGAAAAGCATACTACAAACTAACAAAGAAACAAAGGTTACAAGCAGTTTGGACAGCAACAATTAATAATACTTGGGCAGCTAGCTGGCTTCAAACTGCTGATATCTCATTTTAAAGAAATAATTTTTGCCCTCACCAGCAATGTTCCCTTAATGCAAAAAACTTTGTTAACTCTGTAGAAAGTATTACAAAAGCTATATGTGCAACAAACCCCAAAGCCTTTCCTTTGTTTTCCTTTTAGAAGGCCTAAATTTTCTGATCTTAACTTCACAGAAGGCTGATCACTTTGTACCACAACTTGCCACTGCAGGAGTTTGCCAGTGTTGACCAGGTCATGCATGTGATTCAGTTAGGTGAATGGTTCAACAGTATGTGAAATTTAAATTTGCAAACTAGCATTGAGGCTACTCTACTGCAAGGCCCTTTCAAAGACTGGGAGAGTTTCCAAGGAGGGTGGCCTGTTGAATGAATCCAAGTTGGGAAGTAGCCAAGCTCTTTAGGAGGATGAAGGGAGTGGAGAGCCAGGGAAACATTAAAAGGGTCATGAAGGCAGGGAAGATAAGGGTTATTGGAGGGTCACAGGAAGGGAGCATCAGAAAGTTCAGCTACATTTCAGGAAACTTCTGAACTTTGCAAGGTCCTATTTACGTCCTATTTATTGATTTGTGTCAGAACGATACTTTCTGCTACCTGAGAGGATTCTTAAAGCAACAGTGGACATCGAACTGCCTGCCACATGAAGAATGTTATGTGACTAAATCTGTTACCATTAAGAATGAATCAGTCAATAAAAGATGCTATAAACAACCTATTAACAATATAACCTATTGTTGGATTTCCAAGCTTGCTATTGTAAATACTTCATAAGAGAATTATGCTTCCTTGTGGGGATTACACCATTTGGTCTACATTTATTCCTGCCAAGTTGACCATTATCATTTGGAAACTTCCTATAAATTCAGTGTGAAATGAAAAGGCATATGAGCAGTTCAAATCTTCTTTTCTCAAGCTCAGTGGTAAAGATGTGGAAGTAAATCAGGATAGGGATTTAACATTTCAAAACATAAAACTTCCTTTTTCCTTTTAAAAATGTTGCAACATGTTATTTAATAAAGTGGGAAGGTACAGTTGATCATTGCATATAGCTGTGGGAAAACATTCCTCTCCTCTGCAGTTCCACTGAGTACAATACTTAAAAAACAATCTCATGAACTGCAGTGACAGGGCATTTGCAACTAATGGATGAGTTCAGTTTAATTAAAAGCGAGTGAAATACTATGGCTGGTTCAGCATCAGGCTGAGAGCTTCACTTCACCTAAAATTGAACAGAATGACAAGAGTGCAAATAGCTCAGTACACCTCTTATCTTCTTGTCCTGAAGACGGAACTGGAACTCTTGCACAGTGTTTTTAAGCTTATCCTAACCAGAAATTGCAACAATAGCATTATTATCCATGCTTCAGTAATGCTGCCGTCTCTTAGCCGCCATGTGTGATTGAACCTATACAGGCAAGTGAAAACTTCTTCCCTGAAATGGCCTTCTTTATGTCTTCTTTCATGTCAGTGTTGGAACTTGGAAGTAAGGTTGACACATACGTTTCCTATTTCCTGTGTGCAGCCCATTTCTGAAGAGTGACCCTCTCTGTTTTTCATCTCTCTTGATTCTCTCATGTAAACAATTCCTCAAAACCCATTATAAGGTCATTTTATAAGCCTGGATTCCTTGACCAAATTGAACAAAACATACTTGTGCTAGCTGGGGGATTAAACTGGCTGTTTCCAATGAATCCTCAACACTACTGCTTTTGAGTTAGCTAGAATTCCACATGGAGACCTCCCAGCTGAAAAAAACAGAGTTTACCTTGTGGAAGAACACATTGCATGAAGCCTCCTGCTGCCAGGACACAACCGTGCTTATTCAATGGACAAAATAAAGGAATAGTTGTGACAATTTGGAGAATGTGTTTATGTACAGTTTATGAATGTTGACTGGTACCACAGCCTCTCCATGTGTGGCTGAATCTCTGTAAACTCCATTTAAACTGTATGGCTGGCTTACTGTCACTGTTCCCATCTGCCAGCACAGAAAGGGACAAGATAAATCCTTGCACCAGATAAACACAAAGCTAAAACAAAGGTCAAAGAGCTTTCAGGCTTATACATCTCAAAGGAATACCCCGTAGACATGCTTGACTCCCTCTAAAGGCAGAGACAATTTTCACATCTGGATTTAGGAGGGAGGACCATAAACAAGCAAAACAAATAGTGGGAACAACTGATTCCTTTACTATTTTTAAAACACTGCTTGATAAAGCTATGAAAAGGATTTATATGAAGTACTTGCTTGAGGTGGCAGTGGCTTACACCCAGGAGGCTCTTTGGAGAGGTCATCTATAATTGGAGAGTGCTTACAAAATCAAGACTTGTGTAACAGAGTTATGAGAATGTCTGTGTGGGTTGGTCTGCCTGAGGAAGTCTATGACAGGCCACAGAGATACATTAAATGAAGGCGGAAACATATAGCTCCAAAATGGTGGTATCCAAATACAACACTCTGGTGGAAGCCCAGCTACAGATCAGGCTGTCAGTGTCAAAAAAGAATAAACTAATTTTAGCTTGCAAAAGATACCGATTAATCCAGTATCTTGGATTCAAGGGTTCCTGGCTGGGTAAGCCTTTATTTATGCAAACCCCCACTTCACTCTGAGAAGTTTTGCCTTTGTTTGCTTGCAATACTATACTTGATGCTGTATACTCATTCTGCCTGTTCATCACTCAGTGCTTGAAGTCATAAGTTTTCCATTGGTGACATCACAGTTGTTGTTAGGTGAGTCATTTAATAAAGGTGATTCATGAAAGAAAAGTTATTGCAGTTGTAATACCTAACTTACTTTTACATAAATTATAGATGTCTCAAATAGCTTTAAATCAGAAGCAATAAGCAACAACTTCTTGCACTACAATAGTACCCAGAGATCCTGGTTTCTCAGTCTGGGTTGGACTGTGTATAAAGACAAAGGAGAACAACTCAGTCTAAGAGGACAAAAGATACAGAAAGAGAGAGAGGAAGTGATCCACTGAGCATAACATAGCAAGGCAGAAAGATAAGGAAGTTCATCCAGATTTTCCAGTGCCCCAACACTAGATCAATCCGGTCACAGGATTTTCTAGGTCTGATCCCTAACTTTATAGACAAGATAAAGGTAAGTCTTTTTTCTCCCTTTTACTGGGTTTTCATTATATTTACGAATAAAAGAGGTGTCAAAAAGGACAAAACTGACATCCTGTGTTGACTGCCAAAAAGCCTTGCTTCAGGCTCTTTCCAAATAAAATGTTTTCTATGAGGCTTCCCATTATTCTTTAAGGGAAAGCAAATGAAATTAAACCAACTTCTTAAGCTGTATTTTCTCTTGTGCTAAATGTTGTTTTGTACTGCTCAATTATAAATCATTTTAGAAATCTGTTAAGAGAAAGTACTCAAATGAAAGTTGGACAAAAATACTGGATAATTTGTAGTATCTTACTGTTGGATCTGTTTTTTACTGAAAGATAAAAGGAAAAAACATTCTTATGTTTCCAAAAATATTTTTAGCAGATTAACCACACATTAAAAGCCTCACATTTTTCCAGCTCAGTACTGCTTTTTCTCCACGGTTCCTGGCTGGAGGAGTCTCCTTTGATTAGTCCTAAAGACTAGTTTTTTCCTTCGGTCATGTGAAAAGAATAATCTATTATTTGATTAAACTTAAATAAAGACCACTGAGATGTAGGAAATCCATAGTTTTCTACATCAGGATGCTTTATCTTGTCATAGCTGAGCACAATCCATGTTTTTATGCATCCTCCTATCATCTCAGGAAAGGATTTGCAAGCTCTGAACACACAAATACTGGCATGTACCCCCACTTCTGGCAGCTTCAAGATTTTGTGAGTCTGTAAAATCTAACATCACAGCAGCCTGGCTTAAATGTCTTATGAGCAACGCACACTCAGAAACATCCAAGTATGAAGCTTGTTCCATCAGAGTCAGCTGCACGTATAGCAGTACCTTCTCCCCCATACTATCTGGAGCCCAGAGGCTGGTGGTTACGACTTTATTAAACATGGATGCGGCCAGCTAAAAGGACAAGACAAGAATACTCAAAGCCAAACATACCAGGTTAAAAAGCCACTGTTTTCAGATGTATGGTCTAGAACTGTCTGGGAATTTTCTAACAAACATTTTTCCCACGGTTTAAAGTGTCTGTTAGACAAAACTAAAACTTTCCTCAAAGGTGTTTCAATAGCAAAAACTGCTATCAATTAGACAAGAATGAGAGAAATCACTAGTGTGTGTGTGTATGTGTGCGCGCGCACACAAAGGTTCATTAGGATGTAAGAAAAGGAAAATATACAACCCTGAGGTTTCTATATGATTCTGATAAAGAACTATTTAAGGTGTTTGCTGTGATGAGACAATCAACCTGGGCAAAGGTTTTTGTAATTTTACTCTGACCTATTTAAATGCCCACATCTTTCTTTGGATCTGATTCTCTTGCTACCTAGAACTTTATGGGTCAGTCCAAAATTCACTGATGTCAATAGTCATTGTATACTTGGTGTTTGAGGAGACCCTATGTATAATTATGCAGTAATTATTTATTTAATTAACTTTATTTGATTTAAGTTTTTGTCAGCGTTGCCAGAGAATGCTAGAGACTGGTTCTAGTGACCTAGCAGTTCTACTATGTCCTCCTCTGCCCAAACATAAGAAATAATTCCTTTGATTCGATTGAAAACATAACCTTATATGAAGGAATTATGACTGCTACTAGGTAAAAGATATGGAAAAAGTGAAACATTTTTAGTTGAAAAAACTTAATTTGTCAGAATTCCAAAATTCAAAATTCTGGACCTGCTCCTGCAATGCCATTCTCTCTTAGATGTCCTTTATGCTCTATAAACAACCTTCTTGCTTTTCATATTGTACTTAGTGATGCATTACAACTTATCAGGGTGAAGACTACCTTAGTTTTATTCACATACAATCATTTAACACACTCATCTCCTATTTTAAATGAACAATATTACGCTGCCTCCACACTTACTCTTGTGCAAAAATCAGCATAGATGTATTCCCAGTTTGGGTGACACTGGGGATACTGTGCATCACATTCTTAAAGAAATCATCGTCAGTAACTGCAGTAGATCTGTGATATTTAACATTATGCAAATCATAGAGGGCATATCAGATATGCATCGAATAATAAATAGACTGGGTGTGTTCACCCTGCCCACAGCACAGGAGTATGAGAACAAGCAGACATTGAAGCAAGTAAGTTTACACAGCTCAAAGTGAGTTACATGTACTTCCTAGCTCAGGTGTCTTTGTTCAACATTTCCATTTCTGGGACTGATGTGTGCAGAATCTGGCCAATTCCCAGTGATTTTGAGGGTTAGTATGCAATTTGTGCAATAATTTCAAGAAAGTACAATGATCTTTTAGGCAGAAAAATAGGTGGGTGGATAAATGAGTAATCATTTAGGAGTCCATTTGATACAAAAAATAGAAGCCAGGCATGTCAGCCTGTTCAAACCGACACAAGTCAGTGGTAATCAGAGGAAGGATGACAATGTACATGTACTGAGAGCCTGTCACTAAAACTGTGGAGTGATTCAGTGCAGGAAAGACACCTTTCTCAATAATCTGAATTAACACAGTTACATTATGCAAGATAAAATAATCAGAAGGGGTAAATATTCTCATCTTTTACAGTGTAAATCAACCTTAATAATTTTTCAATAGAAAGAAAGTGCTCCTGCTGACAAGTGACTAAGCTTAAGTTTTTTTGACTGCTGACCAAACTAAGGTTTTTGGTACTTTTGTCATGAACAGGATATTCAGCTAGATAATCTGATTACCATGGCAATTCCTATGCTCAGTAAGATACACCAGCTATTGAAAGTAACAAGAAAACTAAATGGTGAGCAGAAAGCCACAATAACAAAGAACCAACAGACGGAATCTAGACAAGCAGATGAAACGAGTTGAAGTGGAAAATGGCTAGAACAATGAAACACTGGACATCCCATTTCTTTTGTGAATTGTTGGTAAACCTAACAAGAAGTTATTAAATACTCCTCGTTGTATCTTGCATGAAGAATACAGCACATTCTAATACTTTGCAGAACATTCATGATGTAGTGACACAAAAAGAAAATGGCCACCTACTAAATTTCTGTTATAGAAAACAGCATGCTAGGATGACTACCAAAACACTCATCATATCCAGCATGAGGCATAAGGGCATTTATTGCACAAGGCTGATAGTGGCTACTGGTAGGAGAACATTAATTTTTAAGGGTCTTGTTGGTAACAAATCTTAAAAACATCATTCTTTTACATTATTGTTTTTCTCCTCCAGATTAGATCAACAGTAATTTATAACTGATGTGAGAGGACATGGCTGATAAAATTCATGAAGTTTTACCTGGTACCACTGGGCCCTGGTGATTCTGTAATTTGTTATGTTCAGTGGTGGTCTTTTTCTCACTTTAGATTTGAAGCTGTTATCTATGTACCTCTCTATATTGTCCTGATTCCTGTTTTATAATTCTTTAGTTAACAGAATATTATTAAATTCCACGAGCCAGTAGAAATACATATGGAAGAGAAACCTGAAACTTCCCCAGATAATGTGGGTTAAATGAAGAGACATATAAAACCCCATGTATGTCTGAACTTTTTACTGTGTAACCCTAATTTCACCTGGTTAGAAGAAACCAGTGCATCCTATTGTAGAACAATGTCCTAGGGAATTAAGTAAATAGAAAAGTTAATTTAATTTAAAAAAAAACCCAACATTTGTAATGAAGTCAATGGTGTTAATTTATAACTTGAGCAATCAGTTCACTGAGAGTATCTTAAGAAGAAATTTTGTAATCCGCTTTAAGATAAACCAATTGGAAATGACAGCAAAGTTCTCTGTTTCACTTGTGCTTTCCAAGCAAAAAAAAAAATTCTAGCTTTTATAGTAAACCTTCTCATTACTGTTGAGCACCACATATTTTCCAGGAATAGAACTGAAAGAGGTAATTTCTGTTATACAGGACAATCGGTAATTATGTGCCAGGTAGGGTTATATTCCACACAGAGTAACTTTTCTAGCTTTCAACATCCAAATGGTTGCCCATGATGATTCTAATTGTATTCTCCTGCCCCTTAAAACACACACATAAATGAACTCGGCCCACTTCCCAAGAGAAGTGAAGGGGGGTATTGGGAAACCAGAACATCTGACCTGGCAAATGCTGTTTACTCACACACTGTTTTTGCCAGGCAAATCTCTGCAGAAGTGCATTCTAGAGAATAAGTGCATTATCCCTGCAGTAAGCACTATTACACACCCATTTATTAGCAGCTAGCTGGTCTGAGGGGAGACAGTCACTCAAATCTTTGCTCACCAACCTTTTTACTTATATATAACCAGGCCTCTGAGCTCTGCAGGAATCTGGTCATCGGGTAATTTGGTGTCAAGCACTGATGCAATGGGATGAGGACGGGGACACAGGACTGTGTTATTTAGTCCTTGGCTTACGGAGGTTCAGGCCAGGCACGTTATCAGTACCGTCAGCTGAGTTTCACAAGGAAATCAGCTGAAAACCAGAAAAACTGGGATCCGAGCTCAGAGGACCGCAACTGGCCGTGCCGGCTGGCGAAGCAGGAGCGTTGCCTGGGCTTGGGAAGACCACAGTGCCTCCTCTCCCGGCCACTCCTCCTGCGTCCTGCCCTCAAAAACTCCCCAGCCTTATTCAGGCTCAACGCTCCAGGCATCGCGTCCGTAATGCCTTCCTAAACATTACCTTCGCTCCAAAGAGTGGCTCAAAAAATTCCTAATTTTCACAAGATCTGGGCTTCTCTGATGTTGCCTCTCGGTTCAGTTTGCCCTGTATGGAAGAAAAGGGTCGAACAGCAAAGTTAGGCGAACACCCCTGGAACGCTTTAGGTTCCCCCCCTCCGCCACCCCCGCTTTACTTTGGTTTTACTCCCGGCCGGAGCCCTGGCGGGGTCTCTCTGGGGAGCGGCCCAGGGCGACGGCTCCCCTCGGCTCCCGCGCTCCGCGGTTGCCACGGCAACGCGTCAACGCATGCAAATTCCCTGCCGGCTGCCCGGGCGCCGATTGGCCGGCGCCACGGCTCGGTCACAGGGAGGCGGAGGGAGTCCGTGCTCGGCAGGGCGAAGGCAGCTCCGCCCCCGGGGCCCTGGCCCTCGGGTCTTCGTCCCCGCTCGTTCTGGCTGGAAAGACACGGCTGGGGCGGGGCAGGGCGGGGCGGGGGGATGGGCCTGGACTGACCAGCTCTGGGGGCAAAACGCGTGTTTTCCTGCCAGGCAAGCGGCAGAAGTATGCGTGGGGGGGAAAGTCTACTCGGTCAGCCTGACACCGGCAAGTTGCTCCATGGGAAGGGCCGCCGGTCAGGCTCTGCGTCCATGGGCAGGGTCTGCTCTCCCAAACCCTGTCCCCTCTTGACCAGGTGAAAAGGGGCGAATGGCCTCGTCGGGAAGCCCAGGCGACAGAGGAAGAGCATAAGGAGCCCCAATTCCATCTCCTACACAGGCACTGTTATCACTCAAAATTTCACACGTTTTGGACAAATTGTTTCAACATTTTTCCAAATTTAACTTTTGCAAGCTTCATATTTTCCACGGAAATGAATCTTACAGAAACAACGACAAATAATTGCGACAAGAAAACACCACTGGTTCAAACATTCCCGTGGCAAGTGTTCTCTGCTGCAGCACCAAGCGCGAGCCCACGGCGCTGCTTCCATTTGACCCCTTTCTGCATTAACAAGCTTCAGTTGCCAGTTCCTGAAAACCTTAAAATGCACAACAGGCATCATTTGCTTACAGTGTTGGCAAGGGCCATGTCTTGCATTCTGTTAAGCAACAGAGATCTGCAAGTAAATTCTAGTATCCGTTTCACACTGAAATTTTTGGTGTGGCAGGTATGCTGCTAAGGCTGACATGAAGCAAACCTGTCAACAACCTGTTTTTACAACATCACATTCCTTGACCATCTCCCCTGGCAGTTTTATCAAGTTCTCTAAATCACATTAATTTCCAAGCCTGAGATACAAAAAGGAAAATGACAAAAGGCTTTCAGAGAAGTAAAATTGGGTTGTCTGATCTGAATGAATTGCATGGCAAAATACCAGTGTGTAATGGAGAAAAGAGATAGTAGGTTAGGCGTTCTGACACTGCAGTACCGGTATGCCAAACAATTAATTCAACTTTATGCTACATATGGCAAAAGGTGTTTATCAAATGAATAACACTTGGATTACAAGGAAATGGCATTCAACCTTCACCTAGCCTTAGGGGTTAAACACAATTTGTATTGCACAAAATTTATTGTCAGCGTGACACAGAGCTCCCATCTTTTAATGCAATTTAGTCACAGACTGGCTTTCTGCCAGTATTTGCAGGATGCTTTGATGCCAGAAAAAATACATGAAAAACTTATTTCACCTTCAGCACTGATTCTGTCACCCAGGACTGTGAGCTTCAAGTTACTCGAGGTATATGAAACCGTGATGACTACATGTGACAGACAGGTAAATAAATACTAAATACTGCAGTTACAGGGTCAAAATCCAGGAATTACTAAGATTAAAGTTACCCTTCGCTTCACAGATCTAACAGAAAAGTTACAAGAAGAAATAAAAGTATGCTTGCATTTTGTAACCACTTACATTCACCTATGTGTCTTCAGAAGATACAAAAGTATTTTTCTCCATTGTAAGATTTTAGGTGGAACCCCTGTGAGTGGTAGACAGGTAAGACTATTGTTTCCACATAACCTGTCCCAGATACCACTGCAAATGTCTGGAAAAGCCAAGGGAAGTATTCAGAGTACAAGTTTATTAGAAAAAAGAAAAGCTCACCATTTTTTTCCTTTGAAAAAACAAAAGTGCCTTCACATCATTAGAAATGAGGAACAAACTAAATGATAACTCCAATTTAAAAGCGCCCCCCCCAATCCTTAAAAAAGTTCTCATCAAGGTGATGGAATATATTTTATGTTACAAAAACAGTCAATAAAATAGACTAATTTTTGAATAAGTTACTATGGAGATAAAACTTGGTAGATTTTTACATAGATCCATTCATACTAACAATATATTATAAATTGGTGACAATGTTCCAGCTAAGTTCCTGGTTGGCATTTTATGGATGGATGTATGTATGCTTGTATGTGTGCAGATGTTTAGATACTTGAAAAGCAGAAATGGACAACCCTGAAAAATGCTTGCTGTATTACATACGCCATACATGTGGTTTACTGCAGCTGACTGGTACAGATCTTTGTGCTATTTTAAATTGCATGGTACCAAATTGCCTTTAATCCCTTTTGGTTTGTATCTTTCCAGTACTCCATCATCAACCCTTGCTGCCTAGATAAAATACAAACAAAACACACAGGAATTACTTTTACCAGATGCCATGGTTTCGGCCCAGCCAGCAACAAAGCACCATGAGGCCACTTGCTCCCTCCTCCCCCGCGGTGAGATGGGGAGGAGAATCAGAAGAAAAAGGTAAAACTTCATGGGCTGAGATAAGGACAGTTTAATGGGATAACACAAGGAGAGAGGAAGTAATAACAATAATACTCATAAAAGAATGTATAAAGCGAGTAATGCACAATGCAGTTGCTCACCACCCAAAACCCGATGCTCAGCCTGTTCCCAAGCCACATTCCTTCCTCCCCCCGGCCAGCTCCCCCAGTTATATACTGAACATGACATCATATGGTACCGAATATCCCCTTGGCCAGTTCGGGTCAGCTGTCCCGGGTGTGCCTTCTCCCAGCTTCTTGTGAAAATTATCCCAGCCGAACACCGGATACCAGAGAAGGAAAAACAGCAGAAGTGAATTGCTTTCCATTGTGTATCTTCTTTAAGCCAGACTAAATCACATAATGGACAAGACACTCCCTAGAACAGGCTTTATTATATGAAGTAATTTACATTTCATGTATATATGCAATTAGGGACAATTTATATGAAGAAGAATATAGTCTACTCTTTTTTTATTATTATTTTTCCTTATTACTTAATCAATAATAATAATAATAAAACTTAATGTTTTTCAAAGAGGGCATCCTGGAGCAACAGGAAGGGTCATAGAAAAGCCATGAGAAAATATAAGAAATAATACAAAAATTTATCATAGGATATCAATATGTCTGAAAATTTCCCAAAGGGTCTGAGACAAACATCAATCAAAATATTTGTATCTGAGCAAGACAGGAACAGCCCTGATATAATTACTTTGCACATATTTTTGTAACCATCATTCCAGCTAATAACTCTTTTGCTTCTATTGCCCTATTTTGCTTCCTGCAAAACGCTGGGTGGGATCCTATCTGAAGGTCAATTTGGAAGCAGCAGAGGAACAATAAACAAACCAAGAGTATGAAAAATGCCTCAAAAAGCAGCTTGGATGGAGTGGAGGTGAGAGGTCATCAATTGCTAGGACTTCTTTAGTTTTACTGTTTATTACAGCTCATTTGCTCATGGAGAGAAAATAAATGAGGGAAGTCCATTATTTTTACATTCTAGCTTGCTTTCTGAAAGTTCAGAAATGTTTGTTATATGGCTTTTCCATTACCAGCGTTTCTTTTCTCCTGTGTGCTAAGCAGCAATGTTAGGTTCACTGAAGACTTTCTTATGACAACATTTTGCTAACTGAAGATTTAAAAACTTGACTATTCAGCCCATGAAATCTGTCTATGTTTCATGTGATTCAGTTGTTGTGAAGGCATTAGTTAGGGGACCAACGTATTTATTTTTTGACGTTGCCTTGGTGGGTGCCATTGTTTTGCTTTACTCTACAGATTAGCATGCAGACCCTCCAACAAAGCATACCTTTAAAGCATCTGAAAGGATGTCAATAACTGAATCAGTCTCTGCGTTGAGGAACTTTTCTTTCCTGAGAAAGAGAAAGGTTACACTGAGGCTGAAAGGACCGTGTGCCATGTTTTCATTACCATTTCTAATGGACAGCCAGAAAACAGTAAAGATTATGTTGCAGCTAAAAACACAGTTCAAACATGTACAACCAGATTTCCCTTTGAAGCTGGAAGCCTTCCCGGGGAGATGGATATGGCTGCAGCTGAAGCAACAATAATTTTTCACGTAGTGAAATACTGCCACACATGCCAAGGCTGGACTACTCCAAGCAAATTACACAGTGTTAATGACATTTCACTGTGTGACCACCTGAAAATACCTTGTGCTTTTTTTCCCCCAAACTCTATTACCTCAGAGTTATGCTCCTACAATACCTCTGATAATACTTCTTAGTAACAGAGATTGGTAGGAGAAATGTCAGATCCCCTGATTTAGTACCATTAACAGGAGAAAGAGAAATTCTGAGACTGAATTTTGAAACTCCAAAACGCAATAAGGGGGTGGAAAGGATCCTCATGTTTGGGCAGAAGAAGAACAAACCCAGTATTTAGAAGAAGCAACAGAAGAATAAATTGCAGCATGAAGATTGTGAGATGATGAACTTCCTGGAAAAAATCTTGCATGAAGAAGAATTTAACTAACGCATTGAAAATCTCTTTTGGCAAAAAGGGGTAAAATCATTAGTTATGAGAGACATCTATACGTAAATTTTTCCTGTGAATGGTTGTGCAGTGCTTTAGCCTTTAGTCATACACTGCTCACTCCATCACAAAGGAGGCAATTTATATTGCCCTGGACACTACTATTAGTTTACACTCCCTCTTCAGGACTGTTGTTGCAGTACATGGTAACCATGTTTATTGGCCTGCCTTCCCAGAAGGCAGGCTGAGAGTCATCACTCCTCACACACCAGAGCTCTCTGCTGCGAGTTTCCTCTCCTGACTGCCAAGAACATCAGATGAATTGGATTTGCAGAAATCCAAACTCCTTGCCTCCAGCTCAGGGCAGCCCAATGCTCCTCTATACAGACTATACATTTATTCCAGCCCCCTCGGAGTGGCTGACTCATTGCAGCCTCATGCAGTCTGCTGTTTCACTCTCTCTCACTTCTCGTTACATCCCACATAGGCAGCTATTGTTGCCAAAAACTGTCCCAAGAGCTGGAATCACTTTGTCTCCAGGGCAGCCTGCTCTACCCTCCTACCGTACTGCAGAGCTGTCGATGAGCCTGTGCCCCCAGCCTGCTAGCTGGATACCTAGATGCAAACTGGAACAGCAACATATCAGCTGCAGGGGAGCCCAGCTACGCGTGGTATACTTCAGAATGAGGCAATTTTCTTGAGAACAGATGTTCACCCTTCCAGTCACTTCTATTACTGCAGTCTGGACAGAGGATGTCCTTTCTTTCACATATCTTTTGTACCTAGCATACACCCTTCACTTCATAAGCATCTTTCACATCAATAAAATAATAGGTAATGAAGGCCTCCAATACAGCAGAAAAAGCTTAACAAAACAACAACAAAAAAGAGGCTAAAGCTGTATAAAGTGGAGTTAAATAGAAAACAAACAGATTTAAACCAACAAGGAATAAACTACCAGAGGACAAACTGTTAACGGATGCATAGAATTCTTCATCCCCTCTAATCTTCAAATCAAGTCCACCTGACTTTAGGAAAGAAAAGCTTTAGGCTAGCTGCAAAATTAGCTGGATGAAATACTATGGTCCATGTTACACAGTAGGTCAAACTAACAATCTGTTGATCCCTTCTGGCTTTAAAATCTATGAGTCAAGTAATTCTTCCCAAGTGGTCCCCACAGGGATTTAAGCCTCAGTCACTTAAACCGCTACCATTTCCATTTGCAGTTACATGTTAAAGATTATTTTTTTTTTTACCTACCAGCCTCTCACTTCCAATTTCTTCACAGTATCCCCCCCAAAATGGGTCTCCAAGTAGAACAGCTACAAGTGATTCCCTATCCTTTGCCTTTTTCCATCCATTAACTGCATTGGAAATTAAATAAGCCAGAAATAAAGCCAGCAGAAAGGACTGATTTCCAGTTCTTCCTTAAAAATCCCTCTTAAGCAAGATCCAGAATTTAATTAAGGCCAAAAAAGACAAGAACTGCACTTAGACCAGTTTTTATCCCGTACTTCTAAGCCAAGATGTCACTAAGACAACAGCTGCATATCATAAATGTGACATGGGATCTAAATCTCTCTGCACTCAACCAAGCAGGGATGAAAGTCAGAGATTCTCCAGTCTTCAGATGGGTCTGAAAACACTTGAAGGCCTCCAATGTGCAGTCTGTCAAGGCACCAAAGTAGACATATGCCAAACACGTAAAACATCCACCAAGGCCTTTCCTGAGAACGTGGATTTATATTCTGAAAGAGGCCAAGCAGAGCCTTCGTCTGAGAAGCAGAGAGTGCTTACTTTGCAAAATCGGCAGTCCCTTTGTATTAATAATAAATGTAAGCATCTGTCACTGTCACATTGGTCACTATCTCCCTTTCTTCTGTCTGTCTCCTCTTTCCTTTTCCATTTTGTAATCTTTCTTTGTCTCAACTTTTTCTTTATCACTTTCCATTTATACCCTATATCCTCCTAACACTTGACTCTCCTAATGCTGTTTTCTTCTCTTGTGGCAAATCTGCCAGTGCCAGCTTCCTTCTTCATCCTCTTTTCTCTTTTCCCCCAGTTTGCTTTTCCTCTCATTTCCCTTTTCAGCATGCTCTCCCTTTTGTCTTCATTGCCCAGCTGTACCGTTTGAGCATTTTATCTCTCCTTTCTCAGCTAGTCATCTATTTCAGTCATACGTTCCTGTTCTCAGACATCTACACTTACCATCCTTCTTTGTCAGGGATACTCTTCTAGATGCCTGTTTTCTTCAGGCACATATTAATTTACTATTCAATATATGTGAGTAACCTGTAACTGGAAGCACCTTGTTGAAGTCCTAATTCACCCATGCAAAAAACACTTCCAACACTTCAGTATTTCTGCTACATCCTTTCAGTCATCTTCTAGGTTTCTCTCAGCCTCTCTAGACAGCACCATGGCCTACAAGTTCTCTAGGATCTTCCATCCTCATGATTTTATACTCACTTTTTGCTGCTGGAGAGAAGCAGAGGAGTTGAAGACGTACTCTGGGAGCCATTTCTAATTGGCATAACCTGCTTAAGTCATCTTTCCTGCCTGCTGAGAAGCAGGAGCAGCAGCTGCACCCTTCTCTTCCTAACAGCCTGATCAGGAGAAGTGAGGAACACTACTGATCTGGCTGAGCACAAGGAGGGGAGCTGCAGAGGGATGAGGTGAGGGCTGTACAATGAGGTTTCTGAGAAGGTAGGGGCCAAGATACTATAGGAGAAACCAGAGGGTCTGCAGGGGAATAAAAGCGGCCACAAAAGGCTTCTGAAAATCAGAGTGCTAGATGAAATGAAGGGGCATATCCCTTTCCCGTAGGAGGGGAAGCCTCATGGTACAAAAACCCCCATTCATCTTCTTGCTATAAGTGGATTTAAAGCCACAATAATGGAAGGCAATGAAGTTAATCTTTTACCCGTTTTCTCCTCTGAAGGTGATCCCCACATATTGACCCCTCTCAGTACCTGCATGAGTATTTTCCCTTCCTGTATCCTCCTCAGCCCTCTGCATATTAAACTAAGCAGCTCACTTCACATTCCCTAAGCTCAGAGGATTTCCTCAGCCCTTCCAAGTCCTGTATGATGCAAGCATGCCAGACAAACATTTAGCCCTCGAATGTACTTATGTGGCCTCTTGTTTTCCCCTTGTGTGGCTCTGAAGGGTTATGAAAATAAGAGGCCAAACAAATTCATGCCAGCAGTAATTCCAGCCCCACCCTGCAGAATGGGCAGACACCACAAGGCCCAAGGAACAGCCAAATTTCATGATTACATTTAAATAAATGTTGTCGGTTGAAAAAAGTGCTCTGTTTCCCCCAGTTTTTCTCTCTCCTTACGTTCCTTCACTGCAGGGGGCTATCAGCACTTTGGCTAACTTGGCTGCAGCATGACATGAGGAGACTTCACTGTGTAGGAACAAAGAGTTCCTTTAAAAACTTGAAAATACCCACATAACAAAGCAGCGTTAGTAAACAGGATTTCAGTGAGCACCACAATGCTTAATGATTTCAGGGGTTAAGGAAAAGCACGGATGAGGTGGGAAGAACCAACTGTTTTTCCAAGTATTTTAAGTTCAGTGTTTGCCAAGAGCTGCAGGAGGGAGACACAAACAGTAACATTAATAACAAAAAATAAAGGATTTAGAACAGTATTTCACTTCATTTTGCAGGCAGTTTGGGATTTTGTTTGTTTGCTCTGCTTTTTTTCTGTACTTGGCTGCAGGTACCTATAGTATTATCTAGATACTCCAGGCAGGAATTCATAGTTGCCTTTTGTTGAATTGTTCACAAGCTGTATGGACACCACATTTCTGTGTCTACCTCCTCATAGTTTTTCTCATCCTTAATTCTACGCAGACTTCTATACTCTGCTTCTGACTGTATATGAACAGTACTTTTGGGTATTAAAGAATTAAACAGGAACTTTCATGAGCCATTAGAAGAGTGGAATTTTTGTTACCTGCTTCGGAAAGGAAAAGTGAGATACTGCCTATAAATTAAACCTATTTTTTAAATTACACATATTCATGAAAAATGCAAGACTATGCTCAATCCTACTGTCTTCTGAGAACTGAGAATGAGTTGTTTGCTCAGCCATTTCACTTTAGCTTCACTGTGCACTGTGATTTGAATACTGTCAATACAGATTAAACAGGGCATGTGAGGTTATTTTTGAAGAACATTTCCATGGTCAAATAATTTAGAAAAGTTTACTCTACATTGCTTGGAAATCCAGCTGAAAATTTTGCAAATCATATCCCTGTGGTTTGTTTTATAATTTTTTTGATGGCAAATACTGCATTTGTTTGGGGTTTTTTTGCATTACTAAAGAAGCTTGCAGTGTAGCTCAGACCTCATTGTAACTCATTACTATTACTTCATCTTGACGTTGCTTGTATTACAAAGAACAAAAATATTAACAACCACCTTGTAATAGGTAGCTGCCAAGTGTAAAAAGACTGTGACTCATTTGCATTTTCAACTTCAATATTTATTTAGAGGTGAGAATGGGGCTCATGTTCTTATTGGCTTGGCATCAGTTACACTGTAAGTACAATACCATGAGGAAAAGTTTTGAGTCTATTAATAAAACATGGAAGTTCTTTGACTGCTAAAGACAGTGTATAGGTTTGGCACTTTTGGATATATACTCAAGCTAGATTACTGTTATCTTCCTTTCACATGTGTTTTTTACTTCTCATCTCCCATCATTCTCTCTGCCACTTCTCTTTGAGCATGGATTGCCAGTGGCAGACTCTTGCAGCTTTGCCTTCAAGGTGCTTGAGGATGCTGTAAAAGGCGAAAAGAGAGCAATAGCATTGTATCAAGGTTTCATGGACAACATAGTGCTGTTTGACTCCCATATCCTCCTTGCAGGTGGCAAGACAGCAAGCATCAAGAAGCCAAGTGGCATGAGCATAACACATTTCTCCATATATTCCTCACTTGCCTGTTTGTGAGTAGTGGATCTGTACTGCTGATCAACTGTGCCACAAAAGATAAGACAGTGCAGCTGGCTCTGCAAGAACCTATCCAGACTCCTTGAGTTATTATCTTGGGGCAGAATGCAGGAGTATTGTGGCAGTTTTTACACAGAATATAGCATAGGCTTGGACTGGGATTACCTCAGTGGAGAGCCAGACCTGTTGTCTCCACGCCATGCATGCTGAACTGGTACTGTGGAACCCTCTGGAGGTACACCCAAGGCGCTCTTCTTTGCCAGCACAAGGCCAGCAGATTTTATGCACTTGTGCTCATAATATATCAAGCATCATCTGGCTCCCACTATGCTACAGAGCACTCTGGATTCCTAGAAAGCTTGTTAGCTCTGTTGCAATGTGGTGCACTCAGAGAATCAGTTCAGGTTGGGTGCTGTGTCTGAATGAGTAAGTCCTCCTCCAGTTTGGAGTGTCAGGGGGGTGCAGTGCAAAGATACTCCTAGGCCTGGCCAGTCTTATGAGAACTGGTTCCGTGGCTGCTCCCAGTACTTGCATCATCCGTGTTTTTCTACTACTGGGAAAGTGCTTGTTTCTTTCCGTCAAATAATGGAGAATTCACCGTAATTATTTTTGGCTGGTGTACTGCTGCTAAGAGCTATTTCAGAATGGTGTAATACAGAATAGGCTCATGCCAGCATATGGTTCCTTTGTTCTGGGGAAAATGGTGTTACTGAAGGTCAGACTAAGAGATCAGAAACCCCAGCAAAAATCCTTTCAGCCTGACGCAGGGCAAAGGCTTGAACAAACGTTACATACCTGTCGCATCAGTGTCCTACCACTGGGGCAGGCAAATTCGAAGGAAGGACCTCTGTTTATTCACGCTTAACCTACTCTGCTCAAAATGCATTGACAGCTACTGGGACAGAAAGACTTTCCAACCTGGCGGTGAACATGACCAGCTTCCGTAACAAAGCAGCATCAGGCCAAGGGCTTGAGAACAGATCCATCTCAATACTTCCTAGGCCGCATGAGCAGGGAGCTCTTCTTTGCTTCAGAATGTTCAAACCACAGCTCCTATGACCTGAGGGAGGCATCAGATCTGCATCCTCCATGTCACAGACTGCTCTGGACACTTCGCCATTGGTAAAAAGCAGTGCCATCTGCATTCACTGTCTCAAAACTATGTGAAATGCCTGCATGATTTCTTTCCTGGAGGGGAGTTTATATGCCTGTGGAAAAAAAGACAGAAAGAAACAAACAGAAAGTCACTAAATGCAGTTTGATCTGAACAATACATACATTTTTACTTCTTTTGTTCAACAGAAGGTAAAAACATCTATTATTCACAATATAATCAACATTTAAATGCCATGGTAGCGTCATCTTTTTTCTCACATGAATACCCCTACCACTGTACTCTTAAGCCTACATATAATGACTTCTGCAGTCATTGCTTACAGGTCTCTCCTTATGTTACGACACAACAAATAGAATTTACTTTCATCCATTTTGTGAACAAAGGCAAACCCCCATCCTTTTCAAAGCCTAGCCACTGCACTCCAGCAAGGTGCTCTGGAGCAGTTCTGTTTTGAAATAATGTTACAAAAAAATGTGAAACCTTCTATGCTGGCATAACATGAGAAGACCCTACAGAAATCGAAATGCCAGACTAGCAAGCTGGAATTTGCCTGTGTTGCTGACTGGGGAGGGAGAAGAGGGAAGAACAGTACATATTCCTACTCCAGAAGGAAAAACCTGGTTGTGACTCAGACAGGGGAGAATTTTTTCCAAGAACAGTTCATCCTAGTGAAACTAAGACACTCATGTCGTGTTGCCAAGGTCATTGACATTTTTGTTTATCTGATCCTTAAAGGGAAATTACCAAGTTAAAAGTTGTGGGCTGTATCCTCCATGTGGCAAACTGCTGCAGCTCCAGTGTAGCCACCATGGGTAATGGCACCACAGGTTTCACATTGTTTCTTAGGAGTTCTTTTTTCGTGTTATTTCAGTTTTGCATTACATCCACTTTTCATAATCTCTCCACGGTTGATTTCTGAAAGTCAAGCTGTTTCACAGTCTGGCTTTCCTATATGTAACCTTACAGCTTCATGGTTGCAAACAAATTGGTGAAATACAGACAAGAAAACTTGCTTGAAGTCAAAAACAATGTAAAGAATGTGTTGTATTACTGTCTAAAGCAACACTGGGCTGTAACTTCCTGCCACTTGCTATCTCCTACCTCCTCTCATTCCCAATCAGCTCTTGTTAAATGACTGCCTTTTTCCTCCTTTCATGTACCCCCTGAGATACAACAACTGCCTGAAGCCTAAAGATAAAACATGGCATTTATTAAATGTTGAGTCCGTGTAAGGTGTAACCTCCCTATAGAACAAGCTGCACAAAAACATATTCATTGTTTTTACAAAGGCCAACTACACCTTGCTGGTGGCAAGCATTTGAAAATAACTTCTAACTCTAGTTAGTGCCATTTTTGTTATCTCAATGTGATGACTTCCCTCCATAGTTTAAAAATCATGGGATTTAACCCTAGCAAAGTATCAGTGTTGAGCTCTGCTGATTTGCCTTCTGAGTGGAAAAGCACTCCTTGCTGGCCTGTAAGGGGAGGTACAAATGTAGTCCCAGATTCATGGGGTGTAAATTTGACCAGACAGCCAGTATTTCATACTGCCTATTACATCAGCATTTTGCAGGTCTATGGCAACACAACAGGCCAGATTCAGCAGAGTCCTAGGATCAGAAGTTATTTGATTTTTCAATAAAAGCAGAAATCCTCACACACTCAGATAGCTTCGGTTTTAGTTTTAAGAACACTATCTCTGACAAGAATTCTCCGCTTGTACCTTTTGTCTCTAATCACACACCTGAACTGTAATCTTGACAGGGCAAGTTTTCTCTCTGCTATGACCAGGGAATACAGGGACCTATTCCTCAGTTGAAACTTGCCAATGGTAGTGATATGCTGCCATTAGTAAAATATTAAATGGCTATCAATAAGGAGTAACCTTCTGTGCAATTGTCTGCCTGACTAAATTCATGGGATCTGGAGTCACTTTGATGCACCACAGGTCCTCTGGAAGCCTAATCCTCCCATGCATCATGGGGGAACCTGACATATACAGTGTAACTACGGAGAGTTTTATTTACAAACATATTCCATATTATTAACAGATCAAAATCCACAATGTAAGATTGATTATACTCAGTATCTTTGAGTCATTTATCCTACATAGTGCAGCATCGTAGTTCCTAGCAATACTCCACAGGAAAACTTTTGTATAGGTTATCGCTTCCACATCTTCTTCTCATCAAGAATAGGGTCCAGTTTCCCCCAGCCACATAAAGCCAGTCAGTCAGAAGCCACTGTCATTTTATGCCTGACCTCTCTATTGCTTAATAAAACATTTTCCTGTTTTGGAAAATGCTTGGCTATTCAAAGTACAAGCAGAGACCTGCAGGGACCTAGTAGTCCCTTCAAGTAGCCTTACTGTGAAATACAGCTCAAGGGGAAAGTATACTGAAGGTTTAATAACAAACATTTAGAAAACAGCAACTAATCGCATGGGAAACCACATATTTCAGCACGTTACTCTATGCAAGATTTTTTGTTGCAGAACAATTACTAAATCAAAGTGTTGATTATTAAGAGACTTCTTTTATGAACAAACATTCTCCTTAATAAAATTACACGAGACCTACACAAAATACAAACTTTATCAAACAACAGCTTTGTCTACCAACAGCCTCTGAATATCCCTACAAAATCCAATAAATTCTTCTCCAAATTTATTAGAAGACTGTGTCCATTAAGCAGCCAATTTTTCTTGTTCCCCCGAGAGACTGCTTACGGCAAATTTTACTGTATTTCCTTCCCTCCTGAGACTGACTTATAATAAAAGAAAAACATTTTTCCCTGTGTAATGCATTTTCCAAAATTACATCAGTATCCATCCACTTCAAAAAATTTCTAACAAGGGCCTTGTCCAGCTGGGTAAACAAAAAGATTTTACATATATTTCGCTAAGCATTTTTTACTTTTTTATTATGAAATATTAAGGCAACACCTCTTGCCAAAATCCATCACTACTCAGATGAATAATTATTTACATGTTTAAACTGGGGTATAGGTGCTGCAATTGTCACAGCAGAAGTTAAAAAAACCAGTCTGGTGTAATGAACTTGTAACCTTACATGAAAATACGGCATTAGTATGCAACACAGTTTAATGGACTTACACAGCAGCCTTAAGGCAACATGTCTCTGAAATAATAAATACTGATTGAACAAAAAGATAAACTGTTCATGCTGATACACCCGTCATAAAGAGAAAGATGAGCAGTGTAATGTATCTTAGCTTGTTCTCTTTTTTAGCAGATTAAATGCAGATCATTACCAAAGTCGATGAACAGTGCACGACTATTCCCAAACAAGTAGCAACACAGGCAGCCAACCCAATGCCCCTTAAGAGAAAACTGTTTTCATCCCTAACCATTGAGAGCACGCACTTTGAATAAGCTTAGAATGAAGATTTAAGCATAGACTTTGGGTTTTTGTTTTTTTTAATTAAAAACATAAATTCCAAGGAAACAAACCCAATATAAGCCGTACTTCTTCCTTTGGTGCTTTGAGTAGATTTTGTTTAAAGCTGTATTGGACTCCATTTAATGTTAAGGAAAGGAAACCCTGTTCCTGAGGACAAGATAAGTGGCAGCGTGGGCAAGGGAAGAGTGCTGCTGTTTATGGGTTTGTCTCAGCAGCTCAGGTTCCCCGCCCCACCCCCACCCCACCCCAGCTTTTTTTTTTTTTTAAGGACATAAAGACAGCTGAAAGTAAGTTGACAATACAGAGGAAAGACCTCATTTGACTTGTTGCATACACCTGAAATCCTTTTCAAACCAAATCCAGCTCTCACTTACATTGTCATGATCTCAGTGGAGTCAAATTTTCTTGTGATGTGCTGCTATTCACTAGAGAAAATTGAAGAGAAAGGAACCCTTCCTGTACTGTTTTTTAAACACACTGATGAGTGCTCATTGCTGCCAGAGTTATCCTGACTGCAGTGTCTCACCACAGAAATTCCATGGAGTCCAGTTTTTTGAAAGTTGCAATGTAAATCAGTAATTACTCATTACATGAGGTACCAATTAAGCTTGCTTGTTTCTTTATGTCAAGGTTTCACTTTTCCCCAATGACATATGTTAGACCATCAGAAAGACCAGTGACTGTGTAGCTGATTCACAAATGTGTAGCACAGGAGTTCTGTGTCTTGCTCCTGGGTGGTCTTCCTATATAATCTTTACAGTCAAGGGTCATTCCTCATCTAATGACGACTGAGACCTCTGCATGCCACCATAACACAGTAATACGTTGTGGTGGGTTAGCCTTGGCTAACAGCCAAACTCCCACCCAGCTGCTCACCACCCCTTTCCAGCAGGACTGGAAGAGAAAATAGGTCAAGAAAGTTCATGGGTTGAGATAAAGACAAGGAGATTGCTTACTAGTTGCTGCCATGGGCAAAACAGATTAGACTTGGGGAAAATTAATTTATTTTATTGCCAATTAAATAGATTCAGATGGTGAGAAACAAAGACAATAAATAAACCCACCTTTCCACCCCCACATTCATTCCTTCACTCCTGACTCCTCTATCCCACCCTAAGTGGCACAGGGCGGTTGCAGTCAGTACACAGCAGTTGCCTCTGTGCTGCTCCTTCCTCCTCACACTGTTCTCCTGCTCCAGTGTGGGTCCTCTTCATGAGATAAACCAGCTCTTCAGGATAAACCTGCTCCAGCATGGGTTCTCCATTGGCTGCAGGGAATATCTACTCTGCCATGGACCACCCCCTCCTCCTTCTTGGACCTTGGTATTTCCCTGTGTTGTTTCTCACTCTTTTTATTCTCTCCTTCTCTCTTTCTGGCATTTTCTGCCCTTTCTTAAACACACTTTCCCAGAGGCACCACCAGCGTGGCTGAGGGGCTCAGCTGTGTCCTGTGATGGGTCCACTGAAGCTGGCTGGGCACGGCTGTCGCCAGCATGGGGCAGGCCCTGGTCTCTTCTCACAGAGGCCCGTCCTTGTAAAAACCTTGCCATGGACACCCAGTACAAATGTACACTATCATTTTTCCTAGCTGTACAAAGACGTGCTTGCCATAATGCCTGTTTTGCTATTTTACTGTATGCTGTGACATTGTGTAATGCAAAGTGACAAAAATTTGTGATTGGCATGTGGTATAAAACTTACAGTTTAGTAGTGTTGAAGATTTGCAAAGATACTCTTCATGTTCTTTTTTCCAGCAAATTTCTCCGCATCCTTCTGTCACCTTCCAGAAAACATTATACAAACTCATAGATTGAACCAGGTGTGAAGATTAAACAGAAAGGAAATATAAATAAAAGAAAACAAATACTGTATCTACAGCAGTTTAATCATCTAAACAAATCAAATCAAAATCAAATCAAATCATTAAGTTTGGAAAAGACCTCTAAGATCATCAAGTCCAACCATCAACCAAACACCACCATGTCCACTAAACCATGTCCTGAAGCGCTATGTCTACGTGTTTTTTGAACACCTCCAGGGATGGTGACTCCACCACTTCACTGGGCAGCCCGTTCCAATGCCTGACAATCCTTTCATTAAAGAATTTTTTTCTAATATCCAATCTAAACTTCCCCTGGTGCAACTTGAGGCCATTTCCTCTCATCCTATCACTAGTTACTTGATAGAAGAGACCAGTACCCACAAAGACGGCAGCCAGATATGTATGGATACGCATGTGTGTGCTTGTGTATATGAAGAAGAGAGGGATAAAGAAAGAAAAAGGGGGACAGGGGGAGAGTGTGAAGAGAAGGAGGAAGGGTAACTTGGGAACTTGCACACTCCTGACCTTATGAGGCAATGCAAACAGCCACAGATGCAGTCATTTACAGCAAAAGAAAACATATGCATTGGTGCAGACTGAACTAGGCTCACACAGTGGTCACCTGCCTGTAACTTACCCAGTCAATCTGTACTGTAAAAGATCCCTCCATTTCTCTGCTGGAGTGCCAAAACTGGAAGGAACATAGAGGTAAAATAAAAAGGATTAGGGAGTTGTACAGAATTTCAGGCATGGAAGGCAATTTACGGTGTCAGATCTTGGCTGAAAAAAGCAATCTGTTGCAGACAGTGGTGGCTAAAGCATATAGGATTCAATCTGTTATGACACATCACAGAAAAATCAGCATCTGTTTGAGATTACACCTATAACAAGTATTTTAAAGAAAGGAATTATGAAGGCAACTACAGAAACTACAGACTTTAAAACAAGTCCTGAACTCTTGGGACTAGTAATCCTTCCTGTAACAGCCCCTTAACACTTAATGGCCTAAGCTTTACGCAAACTATAAGCAATAAAATGCAGTGTATCATGTGGGCAAGAAGCAGAAAAATCTGCCATTGGGAAAATTCTGAAAGTTAAAAATTATATATGCAATGCAAACACATTGTGGTTGCGCTGGACCCTGAAGTATGGTGAAGTAAACAGGGAAATGCTTTCACATTTAATTGCTTTTTTTGAAGCACACAAACATTTTCACAAGAAGAAGTTTCCAGTCCTCATCTTTTTGATTCTGAGAGATATTTATTCTTCCTAGCCTCCTTTTTTCTTGTCTTTTCAGAATTTCATTATTTCTCAAAACAGGACTAGAGTAAAAATTACTGATAGGAGGAAATGAGAAAAAGATATTTTTGAAAGAGAAAAAGAGGTATTTTTAGCTGATATGTTTCAGGAGTGGTGCTGCCCTAGACAAACTTGTCTGACAGTTTCCTACTGACCCATGATTTGTACTGGGTCACTCAATGTATATATGAAATAAAACCTCTCCTGGTTTTAGTACTTACTGGCACACAAAGAGAGATGCGGTAGATCAAGTACTGTTTTAATTCAGTTTTAGAGAGTGTCTGCAGGTCAGGATAGGGTCGAATTGACTAAGCATTGAGAGGATGCTGCTATGAATTCTTCTGCTGGAGGAAAAAACAATTTATATGGCTATCAGTGTTTTATATTTCATAGCAGTACAGTTGCTATTTGTCTCTTTTCCCAGAATGTTTACAATCAAAAGAATTGCTTTATTAAAATACAATGACAATTCCTTAGGTCAGGGATTTTTGTGCCTTCAACTCTTACTGAAACCATAACAGAAACACTTTCTAAATACATACAAATGATTAAATTGCTAAGTAGTACTTTTACTTAGCAACTGTATTGCTGTCTATTGTATGGAATGATCATAGAATCACAGAATCATAGAATACCAGGTTGGAAAGGACCTCAGGGATACCTCTGGTCCAACCTTTCTTGGCAAAAGCATGGTCTAGACAAGATGGACCAGCACCCTGTCCAGGCGAATCTTAAAAGTGTCCAATGTTGGGCAATCCACCACTTTCCTTGGGAGAGTATTCCAATGGCTGACTGTTCTCATTGTGAAATGTTTTCCTCTTGTGTCCAATCAGAATCTCCCCAGGACTAGCTCGTACCCATTACCCCTCCTCTTTTCCATGTGACTCCTTGTAAAAAGGGAGTCTTCCTCTTTTTTGTAGCCACCCTTTAAATACTGGAACATGGTGTTAAGGTCTCTCCTAAGCCTTCTTTTCTCAAGGCTGAACAAACCCAGTTCTCTCAGCCTTTCCTCATATGGCAGGCTTCCCAGTCCTTTGATCATCTTTGTGGCCCTTCTCTGGACCCTCTCCAGCTTGTCCACATCTTTTTTGTATAGCGGGGACCAAAACTGAACACAGTATTCCAGCTGTGGCCTGACATGTGCTGAGTAGAGTGGGATAATGACTTCTTTATCTCTGCTGGTGATGCCCCTGTTGATGCAACCCAGCATCCTGTTGGCTTTCTTTGCCGCAGCAGCAGCACGCTGTTCACTCCTGTTGAGCTTGTTGTCCACCAGGACCCCCAGGTCCCTTTCTACAGAGCTGCTCCCCAGCCGGGTAGATCCCAGCCTGTGCTGCACTCCTGGATTATGTTTTCCCAGATGCAAGACCTTACATTTGTCTTTGATGAACTTCATAAGGTTCCTGCTAGCCCATTCTTCCAGCCTATCCAGGTATTCCTGCAGGGTGGCTCTCTCTTCCAAAGTGTCCACTTCCCCACTCAGTTTCGTATCATCGGCAAACTTCACCAGGGTACACCTGATACCATCATCCAGATCACTTACGAAGATATTAAACAGCGTTGCCCTATATCGATCCCTGGGGGACCCCACTTGTGACAGGTTGCCAGTTTGAAAAGGACCTATTTACTACCACCCTCTGGGCGACCTGTCAGCCAGTTCCCCACCCACTGCACAGACCACTTGTCTAGACCATAACACATCAGTTTCTCTGAGGAGGAGGCTGTGGGAAACCATATCAGCTGTGGGAAACTGTATGATTTATTCACTTGCCTCAGACATAATGTGGCACCTACTTTTAATGAAAACTGACCATTTCAACTTTTCTGGTTTTTCCTGTCTCTATACCTCTTTTCCCCGTATGCAAGGAAAGAAGCGAAACTTATCCATACGTATACGGCATCACATCCTGCCCTGGAATGAGGCTAAAGCATGACAGCAATGCTAGTACAAGACTATGTGCTCCAGGATTTTTTGCTTCATGCTGCTTATTGGAGTGTTTCCCCATCTTGTCCTTGTAGATCTAGCTAAAACAAGTGTCTTTTGCTTGATAAATAATATCTCGTCTTTACTTTGACTATAAACTGCAATAATATTTGGAAATAATGTTCTTTTCCTGTAAAATTGGGAAGTGAACTAAAGCAACTAGTGCTTTAGTTCATATGTTGGAAGTGGTTCATACTGACTAAAAGTCTGAAATGGCAGGGCTACCAGCTGCAGGACCTTTGTTGTCAAATTGTGGGAAGGGAATTGTCAGCAGGGTAGTGCAAAACGATGAAAAAATCATGTCCATTTAGTTGGGACAAAGTAGGTTTTATAGGATGATAAACACAAATGCACATTTGGAGTGAGTTAATCAGAAAAGTAGCCGAGAAAGAAGAACTGAAGGAAAAAAATAGAATACGCAAAACCTTATGCCCTGAAACAGACAAACAGTTCAGAGAAAATTTCTATTTGGGATGATCACACCTGACCCAGGAGCATAGAATCGTCTTGATGAGAAATCACAGGCCATCAGATTGCCAGGAGTGCCAAAAAAATCTAAGTACCATTCACAGGTATAATTAAAGCTTTATATAGAGTTGTGTCTGGTTTTGACTATATAAAAATTCTTGAATTTAATTTGGGCTGGGGATTTTTCAGGTTGTAATTGTCTGACAATTAAAAACACTATTCTGCTAAGTTATTGATTTGAATTTATTTATATAGGTGAAGAATATGTGAATTATAAATACCGGTGGCATATCAGCCTTGCAAAATTCTGTTTGTTCACTTATACTTGATAAATATGTTGTTTTGACAAGAAAATAAATTGTAAGTAGTTTTTGTGTCAATCAGTATGATGCAAGTATAAAGGGGAATTTATATGGGTGTAGTTGTTACTCATATTATCACTTAGCTTTTATGCCAAGGCTAACATCCTTTCTTTCATGAATACTTCTAGATATATAATGGCTGCAAGTTATCTAAACCCAAATTCTACCCTCATCTCATGTAACATACTGTACCTGGAGCAACACAGCACTTCCTCCCTTTGTGCTGGACAACAGGGTTAGGTAGCAGTGACTCAAAAGCAAGCTGTCACCCAGTGAGTTATTATCACCATATAGTGCAGTATTTTATAACAGTATGCTTTCAAAGAGTCAAAGAGAGCTGACCACATATGGTCTAACTTCTTCTGGACCACGTTTAAGGTATTTCTTCTCACCTATTCTCTTGTATCACTTTAGCTAATCTCCAGCTCTCCATTTAAATTTGCTTTATATTTATGGTTTACTAAATACATTAAAAATATTTTTAAAAGAAAAATATTTGCCACTTTTCAATCTCCAGTGGGTTTTCTGATCTTAGTTAAATAAATCATATCACTTAGAAATGAGATTGGAACACAAAATGCCATGAAAAATATAATGTTTTAAAAGTATAATTAAAAATCTCTGGATATTAATTTGGTGCCACTATTTGAAAAATCAAGTTAGTTGATCTTCCCCCTGCCACACACCCCCCCCTGAAGCTAAGAGGAGAGAAGCAAATGACTACCTTATCAAAGAATAAATGGCAAGATGATGAAGATGAAAGCCAATTTATCTTATAAACTTTATACACAGTAGAAACAAAGTGGGAAATAGATGTGAAACCACACAAAATCTTTGGGTGATGAATTTGAGTTTGTTTCACCAGGGAACATTATTGTCTTGATAGAAATTAAAACTATACCCTGAGCCTTACTGTAAAAACTACTGTACAAACATGACGATTTACTAAAAGAAAGACAGAAGTGATGCTTACTTTTCTAACAGTTTACATGCATTATGTCCTCTTAAAAGCCATAGGGTTTTTCATGGATTTGGACCTGTTCTGAACAAAGCTTGTAGATATACAAAGAATAATCTAAGTGTATCCACTTCTGGCATATCTCTTTATTTTCAATTTAAACTCCAGGAGTCTCTCACCTTGAACTTAAAAACACTGATGTGCCTTAGATATTCACTCCTTCTACCTGACACATGATGTAACCTCTTTTATAACCTGGCTGCAGATCTACCTAGCTCAATGTAGCATACGATGCCTAGTGACTACTGTTTGTTTCCTATTATACTAACAGTCACTTTATTTCTTTACCCATAAGGGCAACCGAAACTTCTAACTCCTTTTTGTGTTACCATGTTATATAAAAGCCAGATTCCAGGATGTGGACATTTCCACTAAAACCTACCAGTATGTCTGCTAAATCTGGCAGACAGATTATTTTGGGAGTACTATGAAGTTATTTTAGACAAATTCTTTAGTCTAAACATTCAGTTTAAGTCTCATCCCATCACAAGTTAAAGAGTTCTCTTATGCCTGGGAGGTCCTGGAACCACCAACATTCCTCCTGGACAATTTGGGATCTGAATGGAATTATCTTCAGATGGAGAAGATTAATAAATAACATAGCTAAAGGAAAAGTGAAGATTCAAGAATGTCCCAATATTCTGGCTTTCAGGACAGCACTATATCGGCATGTTTGTGAGAGTCTATGAATTTGTGAGATCCAAAACTTTGCTTAAATAACTGTAGATCTTCATGTAATTGTTCTAGCAGATCAAGTAACTGGGGTTTGGTAAACTAAAATGCCACATATGAGGAATTAGATTTTGCACTATAAAACACAGGGCCTTGCATTAAAAGCAGCAAAATCTAGGATGATTCAGTACTATGTCTCAGTCACACTCCCAGGCTTACTCCTGATGTGATCCTTATGAAGGTGTTCTTGCAAAACACCTGGCTAGCTGGCTGTCCCTCCCACTTCCTTGGCTGTGAGAGTCTTTCCCCAGGTGTGGGCCTTTACAGTCTCATTTTTTACTACTCCAGCATTCTGATTTCACAGAAACAGGACAGCGGGTCAGAGAATAACTTTCTAAATGAAATGTAGTAATTCTGTTTACATTTTATACATATGTACACATTTGCATGCATGCATAATAGACACACAAAATATATATAGCTATAAATATATATATAAATAAAATAAGCACCTGATAGTATAGGTTTGCAGTGCAGGTGAAAACAAGCACTTGATACATACAACAGGATATACATACCAGTAAGAAGCTTCAGTCTATATGGGTATCCAAGATGATTTCCTTCAAATTTATGAACGTGGGAAATCAGATCCCACACTCCTACATAATAAGACTGTTTACATGGAGTCAGAACCAGTGCTACTTCTCTTTTCAATGTCTTTTCCATCTCATGCCATTAAAGCTGCACTTAAAGTTTCTCATTCTTCTGGACAATAAATGCAGGCCACAGGGTTCCTAATTCAAAATCCTGTACCACATATGCCACCTGTATAATGTATGCTTCCCCTGCTATTACCCAGCACAGGATGTCTAGTGGGGGAATATACCAACAGGCTGTGTCTGGGGTGATCCACCTTGGAAACACATACCTAACCTGGAGAAGTCAGCAGGCTGCAGCTCTCTTGAGCGCAGCTGCTTTCAGACTACTGGGTTGAGCAGATGCTTATGGGTTCTGTCTTCCATTATTTTCTCAATTCAGTTCACAACTTCTGCATTGTGCCCTCTATATTACCCAGCAGTAGTGAGTCCGCAAGGTAATTATATCCTGGTGAAAAAAAAGTTTTTTTCTCTTTTTAATTTTTTTTCTAATGTAAACTTGGCAATCGTCATATTTTTGAGTACTAAAAAAAATTTCTCCCTATTCGCCTTCTCTACACCAGTCATGATTTTTAATGTCTATCATTCCTCTGCCTTCATCTGTTTTCTCCTTTATGAAATGAAAGATCTTATTCTAAGGAAAAGCTCATCAAATTAGAACATGGGAAACTCTGACTTAACATTAAGAAAAATAATTTACCGTGAGGGTGGTGAAACACTTGGATGGGCCCAGAAAGCGTGTGGGATCTTCATCCCTGGAAATATTCGGAACTTGTCTGGGCATTGCCCTGAACAAACTGCTAAAACTGGGTCTCTTACCCTATGAGAGATACCCACCTGTAATGATCTATTATCTCATAATGGCTTCCTTTTGTTGTAAGTATTTAAGGAAGGATGTTATCAAAAGCATTTTTTAAGTTCAAGTATTGACTGGATTGCACTAAGTATGTGTTGCAGACAAATTCCACAACAGCAGAAGGAGCAAACAGAGTTCACTGGGTCTGAAAAACTGTCTGTTTATAGCACACTGATGAGAGAGGTCGTTTGTACTACCTGAAGAACCATGTTCACGAGTCATATATTGGACTGGAAAAGGAAAAAAACTGTCAGAGGAATGCATAATGTTCTCAGGAGACCCATTTTGGATACTTTAAACCTGAAAAATTACCAGATGAAACCAGGAGAGGGCAATGAGCACACAGAATATTGTTGATAGCTAGAAAGGCCCAAGTTCCTGAATGCTATGGTATTTTCCTTTTTTTAATCAGGCAGTAAATATTTATTTGCCCCATCATTGGCTCTGAAGAAGCTGCATTTCTGAGGTTAAATATTATCACATTGCACATGACAACTCTAAGGGTCTTTCAAAACAAAAAAAAAAAGTTTCCACATCAATCTTGCTAAAATAAAAAACAATTCAGAATTGCTGCTGAGAATTTCCTCTTGGGCTAAATGGAAGAATGTGTTTTACTGGAAAAATTCCCAGAATTAATGCCACAGAAATTTACATTAAAAAACCCAACAATCAGCATTTAGAAGTGGAAAAACCATTGCAAAGATCTGTTCTAAGAAATTGCTTTCACAACAGTCTTCACATGAATGCACTTTCTGAGCTCCTTCTTTCCCAACTGTTATTATTTTTAGGCAGCCTATTTAGTGCATTTTGATCTCTTTCAGAACCTTTAACTTCTGGTGAACTCTGAAAAATCTATCCGTTCATTACCAAAAGGAGGACAACATTTGTTTGGTCTTCCCAAAAAGAAAGCTTGCTGCTATATCTGTTACTGTTAGGTCCACTGCAGACATAAACAACAATAAATTGTCCTGCTGGATTGAGGCATATAATTTTCTTAGTTTTCTTTAACAGGAAACTCCCTTTAAAAAGACAGGGTAACTTCTAACTTCAAAGATGCTGTAATACAAAAAAAAAAAAAAAAAACAGAAAAAAAGAAAAAAAAAAGAGCTGCTTTGGCTGAAACAAAAATAACCTTTTCCAAAAGCAAATGAATAAGGTACATCACTATTCTCAGGTGTAAACAAGGACAGGGGTTTAAACTTGAATTTTTTTATAGATGAAGTGGAAATATGTTCCACAAAAAAAAAATTCTTCAGAAGCTTGAGTCCTGATTTTTTATTTTTCAACCTTAGTAATTTAGGTGGCATGTGTTGGATTCTGGTTTTGTCCCAAAGGTATTGGTTTAACATTTTATAACATAATATTTAAAGTCCTGAGGAATTCAGAATACTTTCAGTATCCACGGGAGCAAACAAACACATATTGCCTGCATACCTAATAGTCTAGTGGTTTACCATAGTGAGAAACTGCCCACCACATTCTATGGTTTAACCTCAGTGCTTAGTTTCTTATGGGTTCAAATGAGTTGAGTTTGTGTTTCTCAAGGATATCGCTATCTCACACTTGACATACATAGTTTGTTCACTGCTTGGAACATCTTTCCAAAATAATGTATTTTAAATGTCTGTATAGTTTATGAAAACATGATTTAATGTGATATGAATAACAACACGACCATTTTCTGTCACAGAAAATGACTGAAGTAAATCTTACATTCTTAAACAGAACAAACTTTATTATCTATAAGAGCATTATTTTTATAATCGGGGTGCTATCACTTTGTTTGTAGGCTGCTTGAGAGGAGTATGCCTCGGTAAGGATTTGATCACATAAAGCGTGGAGCTGGACCAGACAGCTGGGGGTGCACAGGTGAGACAGGACTGACTGGGTCACACTAATAACAATGGAAATTTGTCCTTTGTTTCTGGCCTCTGTTTGCTATCTTTTAACCCCAAAGAAAGGAACCTGGCCAGTTTCTTCAGGTACAGGATATAGTTTACCTGATGTATTTTAAGCCTAGGCAAAAGCTGCAAATCATGATGTAGGACTGAGTACATGGAGCTCTGCAGTCTCCGGGTACCATGCTTTTTTTGAGCAGTCCCTCCACCCACTATGCCTTTTCACTAGAATGTGGATCTTAAATGTAGTTTTATAACCTACAACTATGATTGTGTGTTCTGAACATAAATTTTGAGTGGTGAAGGAAATTGAATTTTTTCAAGTGATTCAGTATTCATTTTGATCTCAGTGTTTAGAAAGCAAAAACCATGTAACAAAAGAGAAGAGTTAGCAATTTCTGTTAAATAATGTGTTCAATGACTCCTTGAGAAAAAGGCATCAGACTGTCTTCACAAAACTTCCCAAAATGCTTCTGGGGGGTAAGCAGGTCTCTTCCCCCCAGCTGACACTCACGGGTGGTTTTTCAGTCCACTAGCACTCCATTGTTTGGCATGAAGAATGCGAAGTTAGATAAATACATTTTCAGCACACCAGATACCATATCCGAAACTGTTCCTTTACAGCAACACGCTCCTTTCTCACAGGTAGAAAACCAGTGAAGGACAGTCACTCCAAAGAACGGATAATGGTAGTGTTCATTTCAAAAGGTTCTTCAAAGCTGCTGCAGCTCTTTAGCACAACCCTGGTCCTCACCTATGAAGAAAGCAGCCAGAAGGGAAAAGTAACGGACCTTACAAAGGTGAGTGAACAAGAACAGTGAACAAAACTTTGCTTTATTTTTCTTACTTCTCCAGTCACTGCTTTTCATGCTTAAAACATGTTCATGCTTGTGTTAGCAGGTGCTTTTTTACTACAGGTGCTGTCCTGAATGACAGCTTCAGTGAAGATGTTCAATTCAAATTATAAATAAGGAACAGTTTCGTTTTGTTGTTTTGTTTTGAAGTGAAGGGAAAAACTATTGCATCAGCTGACTTTGGGATGTGGTGTACTCTCTGTCATTTGACCTCTTTAATCCAAGACTGTCTTTCTAAAAAAGATATCTTAGCTCAGCAACTAATTATGACCTTTATGCAGAAATTACTGGGTGAAATTACATTGCCTGTGTTATGCAGAAGATCAGACCGTATAGGTCCTTCTTGGCTTAAAATTTTGTAAATCCAAATTCCAATCCAAATTCTAACACATGTAATCTTACTTATGGATTTCCCCAGAGGTTTCTATAAAAGAATATTTCATCTTCTTCCTTTCCAACACTGCTCATTAACACTACTTTAACAGAGATGACATGCTCTTCCTCAGTGGTGTGCAAAGAACAGTGATGGGAGAGATTTCTATAATGTTTTTTCTATAATTTTCTATAATGTTCTATAATGTGCTTTCTATAATAAATTCCATGATGTATTGCAAACTAAAGTTACTACTTGTTATTGTTTAGTCTTTGCCAAATACTAACCTGTAAGGACAGTACAGTAATGATGGAAAGGCAAAAGGTAGTTTGAGAAAGACAGTATCTTGCCCTTCTTAATTAACACAGGCATTTTAAATTGTGCTCTGCTTCTACTTCCCACCATAGTCAAATTTAACCTTTAATCAACCAAAGTTTTACAACAGGAGAGTTGTGCTGGAAACCATTCTAATTTTAATGCAAAGTGAAATGCAAAGCCAGAGTTACAATAAAAAATGTGAAAAATACAGGATCTGGAGGAATTTTCATTCCTTAAAAAATATATCACAGGACATATACAAACATGTTAAATGCTCTACTCTCAGCTGCAAAGTCCCACCCTGGTGTAACCCAGCTGATTTCCATGGGAATTGTTCACTAGAATTGAGTATTGTCCACAAAACTTTAAAGGGGAATTCAGACACACTGTATTCCTTGTGTGTCTGTAGGGGAAACACCTGCTTCTGGAACCAGACATTCAGTAAGCTTCATCTGCCTCAAGCAGCATCTTTGCTTCTTAAACTTGCCAATGCTCATTCAGGTTCTCTCTTCCTACAGCGTCTCTTCTGCTAATATGATTCCTAGAGAAGGCCTATAGGAGTTCCTATAGGCTCTGCTCTTTATTCCTCAAGAGGTCCATGACACTGAACAAAACAATGTCACCAAGTCAAGACTTTCTTTTTCCTTATTGATTTCTCATGGCTTTTTGGAGAAACTCTTTCTGGCTTTCTCTAAGCAGCTTGACTTCAGTGGAGCAGCCACAGTAAGCTTCCACTAGGAAAAGCAGAAAACCTAGGAGCAGTCACACCTCCCTATAGTCCTTTCAGATCGTTGTGCTAGAAGGTGTAATCTGTCATACTATGACTGGTGAGACACCCCATTCTGCAGAACAGCCACCCTACTGTTGAGCTCTCCAAAACAAAGCATGGATGGTGACCAGAAATATAAAATCTCCTAAAGCTTAGGACTGTATGTATTTTTTTAGGATGGTCTGTGTATTTGTATAGTTTCAAGAGTTTGATTTTGTTCAAGCTATGCTGGGATATGGTACTTGTACCTAGATACAATGTTATATAGATAGATACATACAGGAGTTTTTGCTGAACAAGTACAGAAGGAAATTAGCATGGTAAAACTAGACTAAAAGAAAAACTACTGTGGGTTTAGCTGTAGATTTACTGGGGAAGATAAGTAAGGGGTTTAATTGCTCCTGTTTTTCCCCATCTCATGTCCTCACGTCCCGCTCCCATGCCACCACACAGATAACTCATACAAATCCAGCCACTGTGTGAAACCACAGCCTTTCCCTAGCACCTCCAAAGCTACAGAGAAGTCAGTGTTGCACCAGAGTTGACCGATTCTCATCTGTTCTCTCCCTCATCCCATTGCCTATCCTCTTGCAGATACTGTTGGCAGCATCACCCCATTGCCTGACCTGCTGCAGTCACACAGCCCAGACATAGATCACAGAGGAAAAAACAAGTCAGCTGGAGGGATGGGGAAGGGCTTCCACTTTCTCAGATGAAGGCAGCAGCCACCTCTGCCACTACAGTATTCAACTGAAATTAGCACAACTGATTGTATACATTCCTGAATAATGTATCTATTTTCATGGAAGTTTCTGTTTGGCTACATAACATCAAATGTTGAGATAATTTTGAATGCTTTGAAATGACACACATGCAGTGCAGTTACACCAACTATTGTGTTAGGCTTCAACTCAGACAGAATAACCTGGCATACCATGAAAGTTTCTGAGCTTATGCTCAAAGATTGGTCCTCAATTAGTAGCTGCTTGAGTCTGTTCACTGTGAGGAGAAAATAGTATTTACTGTCAACTTTTATTTCAGCTCATTAAAGCCAAACAAGCACTTTCTAAGTATATCTCTTTTCTTCTACTCTTAGGTGGTAAAGCAAATATGACAGTCATTGCCCTGGTATACCTTTAACATCTTTCTATAAACATTCCTTTCAAGCTACATGCATGACTTAATGTTTTACTTCAAGTAATTTCTCCAATCATCTGAGCAATGAGAAGACCTAAAGTGAAATCTGATAATTACCTGGGGATGAAAATAGGAATTAGATTAGGAATGTATTTCAAAAAGGATTTACTATAAAGCAGAATAGTAAAAGAGTTCATAATATTGGTATGTAAGACAAAATATTATGATGAAATTTAGACCAAAGGGAAAACCACTATGGGTGTTTCATTTGAGTCAGAATTGCTGAGTGTCAACTTTGTTCAATAATACACACAGCTGCATGAGGGCATTCACATGTTCTAAATGTCACATCTGTTCAATACAGCATTCTGTATTCAGTGCTGCTCTTCATATTGCAGCGGTCACCAAAAGTAATAGGCTCAGTGCCCTATTGTGAGCGTCACTGAGCCTATACATGTGAAGCCATGGTCCCTGCCCTGGAGAGCTTACAGACTGGCCTGAGAAAGGGCATAACAATTGGAAAAAACCAAGAGAGTAGTAGAGAGGAATGATAATGGGACAAAAATCATGTACTTGGAAAGGATGAGAATATGAACAACAAAAAATTTCTCAATAGGTTTAGTGTTCTCTTCATCTTATAAGGAAGGTAAATAAATAAAGTCATTTCTTCCAAAGACTCATTCAATTAGACACTACTTTTTTCAATCTTCCTAGAATAGTTATACTTAATTATGCCCAGAGAAAGAAATGCTCAGCAGCAAAGAAATGCTCACCAGTCCAGACCATCAATTTAGGCAAACTGGCATATCTCCACTATTGTATGTAAGCTGATTTGTTTCAGGACTGGAAATATACCTGTTTTCACAGAATCATAGAATGGTCTGGGTTGGAAGGGACCTTAAAGATCACCTAGTTCCAACCTCCCTGATGTGGACAGGGACATCTTTCACTAAGTCAGGTTGCTCAAAGCCCCATCCAACCTGGCCTTGAACACTTCCGGCGAGGGGGCACACACAACTTCTCAGGGCAACTTGTTCCAGTGCCTCACCACACTCATAGTGAAGAATTTCTTCCTTATATTTAATCTAAATCTACCTGCTCTCACTTTAAAATCATTGCCCCTTGTCCTGTCCCTATAGACCCTGGTAAAAAGTCTCTCTCCATCTTTCTTATAAGCCCCCTTTATATACTGAAAGGTTGCTATAAGGTGTCCCCAGAGCCTTCTCTTCTCCAGGCTGAACAACCCCAACTCTTTCAGCCTTTCCTCATAGCAGAGGTGTCCCAGCCCTCTGACCATTTTTGTGGCCCTCCTCTGGACCCGCTCCAACAGGTCCATGTCTTTCATGTACTGAGGACCCCAGAGCTGGACACAGTACTCTGGGTAGGGTCTCATGAGAGCAGAGTAGAGGGGCAGAATTGCGTCCCTCAACCTGCTGGCCAACCTTCTTTTGATGCAACCCAGGATATGGTTGGCTTTCTGGGCTGCAAGCACATGTTGCTAGCTCATGTCCAGTTTTTCACCTACCACTGTCGCCCAAGTCCTTCTCTGCAGGCTGCTCTAAATCCATTCATCCCTCAGTCCGTACTAATGCTGGGGATTGCCCTGACCCTTGCACTTGGGCCTTGTTGAACTTCATGAGGTTCACATGGGCCTATTCCTCAAGCCTGGTCAAGGTCCCTCTGGATGGCATCCCTTCCCTCTAACAAATCAACTGCACCGTTCAGCTTGGTGTCATCCGCGAACTTTCTGAGGGTGCACTCAATCACACTGTCCGTGTCATTAATAAAGATATTGAGCAGTACTGGTCTCGATATGGACGCCTGAAGGACACCCCTTTTACTGATCTTCATTTGGACATTGAGGTGTTGACTGCAACTCTTTGGATTTTCCCCTTGGTGAAGCCATGTTGGCTGTATCTAATTAGTTCTCTGTCATCTGTATGCCTTGGACATAGCTTTCAGGAGGATGCACCACATCTGTTTACATAATCCACACAGAAAGCCTTTTTCAGGGTTTACAGATGAAACTTTCTACACATAACTGTCTGATAAGCAAAACAGAGCCAATGTGTCTTAATAATATCAAACACTTGCTTGCCAATACCAGGCTAGGAACCAAGACTGAGTTGCAAATGTGAGGGTATTTATTTTAGAAACATCCTGCCCCCTGATCAGACATTTACACTCTGACAACATCACATACAGCAAAACACTGCTGGAGACATCTAGGAGGGATTAAGGGCTGATAGATGCCTAAATTGTACTGTTTTTCTATGGCTAATATAAGGTACCTTATGAGTCTGAACCTGCATCTCTATCAGAAGACCTTTTCTTAGATAAGTTTCTGAGTCCTGCTAGAAGTAGATCTCACTGTGGAGAAGTTGGGCCATCCATCTGTTTCTATTCTTTCCTCATTTCTTTTTGAATACAAACTGCAAACTGTATTTTTGATGTCCTTGATACTTACCTCTGAAACAAGCTCTCTAATGCAAAGATGTGGCGGTTTTTGTTTGTTGTTTACTGTGTATATATTCTTCAGTGAAAACAAAGCAGCAGACAATTAAAATCCTAGTCATAGGGATACAGGAGTTCCTCTGCCAGTTCTTTATTACCTTCATCATTGTCCCACCTTTTACGTGTTCACATTTGTGTTATGAATGGCATTATTGACTGCTATTTTAATTGAGCCTTTGTCTGCCACTTTGTCAGTGTAACACAGGATTATTTTCCAATGTCAATTATGAAAATTCACCTCGGGATTTGAAAGTGGGCTCTTCTTTGGTATTTTTACATCAGACATTAAAGTTTCACAAGGAAAATTGCCTGTCTCTGTGACAGCCATGCAAATTCAGGGATGGTTATGATGCTAGATGGAAAAGAACTATCAGATCCAGGTATATAGGAAAGTTAGGACTTATATCTACTTGTAAACTAAGCAACCTAGATATGATGAACAAGACATGATGAATCTGGAACTCCTTTATGCTATTTTTACAAAGTTAGCTTTGTTTTAGAGATATCACTGCTGCACTGTCTAACTATCTTTGATGAGATGCATAGTTAAATCATGTTCCAAAATTTCTGCCAACTTGTTCTGCTCTTAACAGTGTTCCACTTTGTGATAGATTTACAAGGACTTCTCCCCTGCTGGAGAGGAAAGGAAAACGATGGATTTCAAATGTTATCCATGCCTCTCCCTTCATACATAACATTCTTAATCTCAGAACAGCCTGGTGAATGCCTCAATTCAAAACTAATTGTTTTCTCAAGTCTTCCTCAGCTTGGACTTACTAGCTGGATTTCTTTGCTTTTGTGCAAAACACACAGAAGGGAAGGATCATCACGGAGCTTTGCCACAACAAAGACATGCCTGTGTATAGAACTGTTCAGCCAAACATTTGCTTTTTCTGAATTTACTTAGGTTTTTCAAGTTTATCATGATAACCTCTTCTCAGTATTCAAAAACTTGAATAAAATTAGGTAGTTGTGACTGAGATGGTAGGCAGTTCTTGAGCATATGCTCTGCTTATGAAGACAATTCAGGACTGAACTCCCTAAACAAAAATGTACTGTTTACACATGCACTGTACAAATCTAATTTTAATTTTATTAACCTTGCTAAATGAAGCTAACTGGTACGTATCACAGGAATTAATGCACAGACAGTGGGCTTTTTACTGTGAGTGTCTTGGATTTCTATTCCTTTGTACATGTCATCAGACAACTTACTGAAATCAAACTAAACATACCCAGTTATATTACTGATGGTAAGTTTTGTATACCATTGCAATGAATACTTCAAAGACAATAGTTAGGGAAGCTTTCATTACAGACATTGACGCATAAGAAAAGAAATAACTTCAGTGGATTTTCAAATCTCTGATTGAATTTGCAGTAGCTACTTATTTGTCTATTTATCTCACTTTTTTAGAAATCTCACTTGTTATAGAAACCTTTGGGAGACCAACAGAAAACAAATAGAAATGTTAGAAAACAATATTCAGAGATGAAACATGCTATAAATTCAAGAAGGGAGAGGTTTTGTTTAACTTTCACTGTGCTCTTTTAAAATCTAGCTTCAAGTAAGAAACCATTTAACTGCATGCTGTGAAACCATTCATATTCAGTTTTACCAACACATCAACATTCTAAACTTAAAAAATACTGCTCATTGCAAACCCTGATTTGACAAAAAATCCACTGACATCAGAAGGCTTTTGTCTTCAGGTCTCATTCAAGAAAAGAACAGCTATCTCAGGTCCTGTAGCTGCTTTTCTTGATAATGCTGTCAGATCCTGCAGAAATGGACAAGTGTGCTTAACTTCCTTCACTGGGAGTAGATACGTGCTATTCAGTAGCTCTGCCCACAGTGTATAAAACAAAGTAACTACAAATTAGTTTTGTAATGCAGATAAATAAACCCAAAATATTAGATAGGGGCCAGGTGGCATTTTGGCTGAAAATTTTGAATTGAGGAGTTTACCTACTGATAAAATTCTAACCATTTTCTTTCTTCAACACATTTACAAGTTCATTGAAGCAAAAAAAAATCTATGTGTTCCTTTATAAATTCAGAGCAGAAAAAAATCTGAAAGTTTACTTTTGCACTTTACTTATGGTTGTAGGAAGCTGCCTGATTAGAGACTCCAAAATCAGACCTATAAATGGTAGCTAAATTTAACTAGAGGATTAACTTTTGTGAAAATAAATCCTTGCAATCTGCCCCAAAGACTACTGATGTCAGAAAAAGCCTATAACCCTGGTCTCTAATTAAGTTGGTTTGTTAAAAAAAAAAAAACAACTCATTACAGAGTGTTCTTAGTTTCTAGTGAAGTTCACGTACTGTAAAGGATACCTTAACATCTTAATTCCAGTTATTAAGGGAAATTCATTACAATTAGGAGCCTTTTATTCCAATACATTGACAAGTGAGTTTTTAAATAAATATACCTCAACCTGCTGTAAAACCTGCTTCAGAAAAATCCATAGTGTTCTAGTGTGCAACAAAATCACCCCATTTTGAATATTTGAATGCAAAAAATTACAAGTTATAAAAAATATTATAAGATCTGCAAAACAAGATAAATTTGAATAATCTAGTTGCAAATTAGTGTTTATGCGAACAGAAGAATCAGAGTAAGTTCTTTGTCTACTCAAGCATAACTTGGATGATTAAACTAAATTTTTCTCAGATACAGAAAGCTGAAACCAGCCACTACTCTTCAACTTTTTTCATAGCGACTCCTCAATAACTAACCCTTCAATCCCAAACAAATAAATACAAGCTTCAAAAAAATACACTTAACACATATTAAGTTTATCTAGTTTCATGTTAGGATTTTATAAAATTATTTATATTTCTTGCTTCACGTATGTTACTCTAGCTAAGCATCCTAATTTAACACTAAGCAAGAAAACAATTTAGCCATCCTATAACAACAGAATTTATGATTTTTTTAAAAATAACATTAAAAGTAACAAATAATGTGACTGGTGTAAACTGTCTGTCATTTAAAATAACTTCCGCTTTTCTATACTGTCACAATTTTTTCATCCACACACAAAACAGTGAGCTTAGAGAACCTTAAATTGTCTTTCTTAGGACATGTACTAAGACATGCCAAATTCAAAGAGCTTTGGTTCTGTTTTTTTGTTGTTGTTGTTAAAGTTTTTTTTGAAGAACAGGTTAATCTTTTTCCATTTTTGAGATTCACAACTGCTGTTTAATAGTGGTGTACACATAAGGAGGACTTCAAACACTACGCATGCCATTGAAGACATTTTTTCCGTTTGTAACCTTTGAATGAGGACTTCAACAATCTACCAATTAATTGGTAATTGGTAAATATAAAATACCTCCTGATCTCAGGTTTTGAGAAATTATTGTGATTACTTTCTGATACCTGCTTTAATTAGTGTCATTTTCTGGTGAGGGGAATTTTAATTTCTCATTTGATATAGACTGGATTTATTTCTGTAGGTGGCAGAAATCAAAATCGCCAGTGCAACAAGTACCCAGACATACCAGTCATTTCATCCCAAAGTGAAAGATGTAGGCAAATGCTTAAGTAAGTAAATTAACTGTGATTCAGTATCAGAACTGGGCTTTACAAAGAAGCTGTATTAACCTAATGAGAAAGCTTAATACCAGAGTACTCAGGAGTTTTTAGGGCATTTTATGCAATCACAGTACCTGGCTTGCTTACAAGACTTTTAAAGTATTGCAGAGAATTTCACATCCATACTTCTTGTCACATATACTGGTGGGCTTTTTAATGGTTTAGAGAGACCCAAGGTATAAAAGCTAAGTATAATTAGGTAACCTGTGAGGAGAGGACAGTATTTGAATGGACATAGGCACCTAATGATAAGTGAAGGATGCAACTCTCTAGGGATGCTGATAGTGCTTTTCATGCTTCATGAAACCTATACTAATGCTTTGGAAAATTAAATTAGTGCTATGGAAAAAGTTCCAAACAATGTGAATGGCTGATAAATGGGCAGGACTAGCCTCAGCTATGCTTTCTCCAGTTTCATGAAAAATAGTTACTTATTAAGGAAAAAAAAAAATATGGCTAGAATCCCACTGTGTGGAAACATTGTCTAATATCACACATTGGGCAACAACCTGCTGTTTGTAACACTAGTAAGATTTAGAGGAAGATTAGAAAGACAGAAACCTCATTCCTTCAGTGTTGTATTTTCCCTATCTTCAACCTTTCCATTTTACTCAGTCTTAGTCACTGATTGTTCCGGGCAAACCCATAAATGGAGAATAATATTTTCAAAGCCACAATAAGAAAGATCAGAGGGGATGAGCAGCCCACAGATATGAAGAATAAGAGAACCCAAACCCAACCACCTCTGTAGCAGGCTGCCCAGGCTAGTACTAGCTGGAGCATCAGGCACAACCTGCTTTTGGGAAGAGATGAGTTACTGGTTCTGGTTTGGGGCCCAGTCCAGCGGATGGTCCCCACCAGCCTGGTGCTTGCTAGCAGTGGTAACAAACACCCGCTTTATATGGGGGTATTCCCCAGTAAGAAGACTTTGCTCTCTTCGATGCATACCTGCCCTGTGCTCCTCGGTGTTCTCCAGGCTGGGAATTTTTACAGTCAACTGCTGATTTTCCGGTGATTTTAATCCTCTAGGTTGTTTGGGTGACTGCAGGGAAGTGAACAGTGCTTAAGTCCACTAGGCTGCACACTTGCCTGCAGTACAGGTTTCCCAAGCTCAAGAGCAGAGCAGGCAAGCCTGGCGTGGCAAGTGGTAGGTACCAAGCACTGGTCACAGCCTCTGACCCACCCGTCCGCAGGGGTAACTTCGAAGCCCAGGATGGCAACGCTGATTTCAGGGGCTACAAAGAGCTACTTTAAAGCTAAGTACTACTACTACTAATGGGATAGCAGTATAAATCAGCATTCACAATCCATCACAGCCATGATGCAGGACCACGTTTTGCAGGACCACGTTTTGCAGGACTTTGGTTATGAAGTGTGAACCATTTGAAGTAATATGCAATTAAAATAAACTACAACACAAGAAAATGACAGGAGAACTGTATCAAGAACATCAAAGTACAGTGGCAAATATCTGCCCAGCCAGTAGCATGTGGACTGTGAACCTGACCTGGGGAAGCCAGCAGCGGCAGGAAGGTGCCTTGCATCTAGCTCAGTAGGGTAAAAACTTCCAGCCTGGGCTAATTGTCTTTGATGGGAATCACTTAAGAAATATCCTCACCAGCAAACTTTTGGTGAAGGAGAACTGCTGTGTATTCTCCGCCATTCCTTTACAAGGATTCATAAGCAAACAGCCCTTGGAAAAATACACCCAAAAGGAGTTTTGGCTGAAATCCACGGACCTTAATTCCTTTCCCTCGCTGGGTGATTGGACTTATCAAAACACAGCGTTGATGAACTCTTGTAAAAGCAAGAAGGGAGGGAGAGGCTTTCGGGCCACAGCCTGCTCCTCTTCTCCAACACAGTTTTGGGGAGACGCTGCCCGAGCCAGGTTTATTTGTTCTGGTGACGGGGCTAAGCCTCTCCCATGTGAAATTTCACTTTTCAATGAAAACTTACTCCGGGAGGAGCACCGCCAGTGTATTTTTCTCGTCTGACTCATATGCAGAAAACTCAAAAGTCAATAGTCAAGAGTTTATTTGATGGAGGTTTTCTCCTAATTAAGAGGTCATTAAGGGGATGCGACTGTTACTCAGCGCTGAGACGAAGGTCCCCAGCAGCTGCTCCAGCCCAGGAGATGTGCCGGCCAGCACATTTTCCAGAAACATGTTTCCTCTCTCGCTAGCGGCCCCTTCCCCCTCCCCGCCACCCCGTTTCTAGTCTCTCCAGCGCTGATGAGCTAATAGCATTTTTCCTTTGCATACTTTGGCACTGCCCCACGGCATACTCTGGCAGCCTACGTGTGTCTGAGCGCGCCCGCTCGCCCGCCGCAGGCTCGGCTCGGCTCGGCGCGGCTCGGGGCGCGGGGGGGGCAGGCAGGGAGGGAGGGAGGGAAGGAAGGAGGGAGGGAGGATGCGGAGCCCCCGCCGCCACGCCGCCCCTCGCCTCCCCGTCCCCCCTCCGCCCCCCCGGCCGCCCCCGCGCAGGGCGGGCGGCGGCGGCGGCGGGCGGGGGGCGGCCGTGGGGGAACTGTCAGGGCCGCACGTTTCCAGCCGCATTACGTGAACAAATGGCGGGGGCGCAGCCAGCCCAGCCAGCGGGGCTTGTGTAACTTTGCGAGCGTGCCAGCAAGTTTAAAGTCCCTGGTCTCTCCTCCTCCTCCTCCTCCTTCCCTCGCTCCAGACACCAGCGCGGGCCGGAGGACGATGAGAGGCTGATTGTTTGCTCCGGCTCCCATTCGCATCCCCTCGCCTATAAATACCGGGGAGAAGAAAAGCCGCTCCCGCCGCCTCCCCCGGGCCGGGTTTCCTTCCCGACGGCCCGACCTGCCCGATGGCACCGCCCGGGTGCCGCCGCGCCTGAGACCCCGCCGCCCGCCTAACCCTTCCAGAGGCGCAGCCCGCACCCCCCCGCACCTCCCCGCCCCCCCACCTCCCGCCCCATCCCGGGCAGGAAGGCGCCCCTCGCTCTTCGCTCGCTCCCCGGTTTCGCCCGTTTCTCTGCCCCGTCGGCACCCAGGAAAGAGGAGAAGATGCATTTCGCGCCGCCGGGGCTCCTGCTCGCCCAGCTCCACGCGTGCATCTACTGGAGCTGCCTGTGGCCCGCCGGCTGCCAGCAGCCGCCGCCGCCGCTGCGCCGCGACCCCCCGCCGCCCCCAGCCGCCTGGAGGCAGCGGATCCAGTGGGAGAACAACGGGCAGGTGTACAGCCTGCTCAGCCTCGGCTCCCAGTACCAGCCCCCCCGGCGCAGGCAGGCGGCGGAGGCGGCGGGCAGCCCCATCCTGCTGCTGCGGAACAACGGCACGCTGCCGCGGAGAGCCGCCGCCGCCCGAGCCGGAGCCGGAGCCGGGGCCGGAGCCGCCGCCGCCGCCGCCGCGCAGCCCCAGCCCCAGCCCGCGGCCGCTGCGCAGCCCCAGCCCGCCGGCGGCAGCCGGGGGGGCTCCGGAGCGCGGCACTGGTTCCAGGCCGGCTACCAGGCTCCCTCCGGGGGTGGCGGGGCCGCCGGGGAGCGGGGCCGGGGGGGCGCCACCCCCGCGGCTGCCGGGGCGGCCGGGAGCGCCTCCTCGGGGGCGTCGCGACCCACCAGCCCCGCCGGCGGCACCGGGACCGACGGCAACCGGAGCAGCACCGGAGCCGGCGGCCTGCCGCCCCTCAGCAGCTTCAGACCCGGGCGGGACGATGTCATGGTAGGAGATGACCCCTACAACCCCTACAAGTACACGGACGATAACCCCTATTACAACTACTACGACACCTACGAGAGGCCCCGCCAGGGCAGCAGGTACAGGCCCGGCTACGGCACCGGCTACTTCCAGTACGGTAAGAGCCCTCCGATCCCATCCCATCCCGGCCCGGCCCTCCCGCCGGCCCCGCCGCGCCGCCCCGCTCGCTCCCGCGCACGCCGGTGCCAGCGCGGCGCGCCCCGAGGGGATGCGGTGCGGGGGTCGGCGGCCCTGCCCGCCCCTCGCTCGGGGCAAAACCGGGCCGGGCAGGCGTTTGCACGGCTCCCGGTGGGCGGCAGTCGCTGCGGGGTGGGGGCTAAGGAGCTGCCGGGGGCACGGCGGGAAGCCCACGGCGGGTGTCCGAGCGTCGTGCTCGTGATGCGGTCTTTGAGAAAAGCCGAAGGGCCTGAGCAAAAAGGGGAGAGCGAGCTTGATGGGGGGCAGGGGTCCGTAGCAAAACGGCGGCTCCTAGCGACTGGGATGGAAGCCAAGTACTTGCAGACGTGTCCTGGGTTGATCTTGCTCTTATGTGGTTGGTTTGATGAACTGCAGGTCTCCCTGACTTAGTCCCGGATCCCTATTACATCCAGGCGTCCACATATGTCCAGAGGATGTCCATGTATAACTTGAGATGTGCTGCCGAGGAGAACTGCCTGGCAAGGTAGGCATCACCCCGGCTTTTGCCCGTTCGCTGTGGGTTCTTGTGCTCCTGTGCCCACCGCAGAGTACCTGAGGACATGGTGAAGAGTGGAGAAAAGTGAGGGTGGAGGGCCCGAGGAAATGTAGCCCAGTTTAGTAACCTTCTTCTAAGCCGGTGGCAGATGGTAGGGTGCGCACATAAGAAAACAATACCACCATATTAGAGAGACAAACTACAGATGCTTTGAAGAACCTACATTCTGTGAAAAGTTATATTGCACATTTCTATTGTCAGGCTCATTTGAACATATCTGAATTTTGTAAAATGGAGGCACCTAAAAAACCCACTTGAATCCAGTGATTTTCATCTCCCTCCTCTAATCCAACCAGATCATACTCTACTCCATTTAAAAAAAACCCACCTATTCTTAACCAGCACAAGTTACTATTAAAATTACAACATGCTAATTGTTTCTGGGCCTATGCCTTGTAATGTCTCTTAAGGCTAAAATCTCCCTGAAAAGTGTTTCAAAGTCTTTCAATGGGTTGAAATAACAGCTTTGCTATGAGTTAGGTCCTGTCCAGCTGGCAAGGAGGGATTTTTCCTGTTTTGTTTGGAAAGAAATCAACGTGGCTGTTTTTAACCATTTTAACTCGTTTGATACCTTATCATACAAAACAGATTTATTTATTTACCAGCATCATTAATTCATGTCAGACTGTTTCCAGGGTCATGCTCTTTCTTCACTTGCTGGAAGAAAACATGGCATAAAAAGCAGTATTTTTTATGCTAACTTTACAGTGAAGACTGATTGAAATGTTCTTGCTGGCTATCAATTGATTAAAATATTCCAGTATTTAAAAGACTGTAGATAATAGCTATGTGGAATGGGAAAATATAGCCTGAGGCATACATTTACTTATTTTTTTTTTACAACAGAAACATCTATTGTGTGATCCTACATACACAGTGAATTATTTTGGTTAACAGCAACTAACAAAATTGTATTTTTGGTACCAGAGTAATTTTACAGCTAAACGGTGATCTGCTTTAGAGATGGAGGCAGAGAGTCGGTGGTCAAACTCCTGTTTATATTATTAGAAGCAGATCTGAATCTTACTCAGGTCTTGGTCTGACACCAGGCACTTCTGAGCAAACCGTGTGGAATTCTTGTGCGTCTCCAATGCACAAGCTTTACGGGGGCTGAAAAGATCTGTGCTGTCAGTTACTTCTGAGACAATATAAAGTGTTTTTTAAAGTGTTTCTTGCATATACTTATGGCTCTTTTTTGCATTATTGCAGTTCAGCTTATCGAGCAGATGTTAGAGACTATGACAATCGGGTGCTCCTGAGATTCCCCCAAAGAGTGAAAAATCAAGGCACGTCAGATTTTCTGCCCAGCAGACCCCGTTACTCATGGGAGTGGCACAGCTGTCACCAGTGAGTGAAGTGCTCAGTATGGTACCTTCTAATTATCTTTTTCACTAACAAATTGTCACTTACAAGGTGACATTTTCTAAAACTGCAGTGAAGCGGGGGGGGGGGGGGAACCATGGGGAAACTTTAGCCTTTTACTGTCTGATTAATTTTATGGTGGTGGTGATTACTTTTTATATAGCCACATGAAACCAAAATGGATATGAAGCTTATCTATAAGTATAAAACTCTTACAAGTATAAATTGATTATAAATACAAGTCTCAAATCAGTTTTGGCCGTGGCACCTTCTCCATTTCAGTATATTTTACATAGGTTATAGTCCAGTTACATTTAGGTGGAACCAGTAAATAAAAGTCCCAATCATGTAAAAATAACTGTGGAAACCCTAAAATCTACATTTACTAGAATGTTCCCTATAATACATCATTGTAAACATTGACTCATACTTCTTGAGCTCAATTTCATGGGTTAGTTCTTGACAAGGAATGGTTTGGTCAATATGGAAAAGAGAAGGTACTGAGCTGACTGATCCTATTATCAATATCCTTATCATATGATACTTTCACATAGCACTATTGCTCTAGAAATAGCAAAACTGCTGGAAACATGGCAAGCAAATGTAGAACATTTTCAACATTCTGGGAGCAGGTAACACTGTGAACTTGCAGCTTTTCAGAAAATTCACATGCAACACTTTGCAGGTTTGTTCCAATTTTCACTATTTCATAGCAGGACCAATTGTAAAATGCTAGAAAGCTTACCTTACTTCCATCTTACTTAAAATAAAATTCTGCTATTACAGGTATGTAAGTGATAACTTAATATTATTCTATTAAAAAAATAGTATGTACTGTGGGCTTGACCTAAAGGCCCCTGAAGTCAATGGAGTATTTCTCTCTAGCTGCAGAGACTTTAAGCTTTGAATGAAAAATCAGTATCATTAGAACAAATTCTTTCAAAAAAAGACTGGTATTACTGGTTTATAAAACTTGTAAGGATCAAAAAGCTAAAAATAAATCAAACCAAACACAAAAAGCCTCCATAAATGCTTTAGTTAACCCCCACCCCTGAAAAAAACCACCACCAACAGAAAACCCTAATCCTGGTGCTTACAAAGTTGATAAATGGATGAAATGGGTAGAGAGCAGTTGAAATCTTCCATTTGTAGAAAAGCAGTTTCTTACTCTGCCACAATAGCCCAGCTATCACTATCCAGATGCAAAGTGTCTCTGATGTGGATTCAGTTCTTGGACAGAAAATACATTGCGTAAAAAAAAAAATGCATTTCTCGTGATCATTTCCATGACAGTGAAACAAGCTCATTTGGAAATGAAGTATAACTGCCAATAAGTTTGGCTAGCCATCAGACTTCAGTGTTAGTCATCATCATCTGTGGACTGGTTTTGTGCTCTTGTCATGCATGCTTGTGAGACTCGTGTGCTCGTCTTCATTTTAACAATAGGTTTGAAGTCTGTTTAATTATATCTTTTTCATATACCTCTCAAGGTGAAAGCATTCATAAGTAACAGCAGCCAAATGCTGCACAGACAAAGTGCAGGTAGATAGTACAAGTTTAGTTTTCCACGCGTTTAGAAAAAGTGAAATTACAAAAGTAATAGGTGTTCAAGTCCACAGCAAGAGCTAGAGCTCACTTTGTGTGAGAGCAAGCAAAATGCATCACTGTGCCTAGATCAAAAGCATACACACTTCTGAAATCGAGACTACAGTAAGTATAGATTACAGAAATCACTGACATTGGAAGAGATTTGCCTTGCCAGTACACAGACACTGATTTCTTTATGCAGATTTTGTTTTCACTCATGTTATGTATGTGTTACATTGATTGAGGGCCATGGAAATGTGAAAATAAATTGTTGGGTTTTTGCTAGCAAGTAGCAAACTTCCCTGGAATTTATAGTATGTAAGGTAAGCATTCCTAGCGAAACTCTGGCTTAAGGCAGTTATAAGATGTACAATTCAAATATGAACTACTTAATACTTGCTATTGTTATTGGAAAAGAGCTGAAACAGAAAATTTTGGAGAAAACAGTGCTGCTATGGAGTATTTCCCGTAATAAATTAAAATCTATTATTTATTTATAGAAGATGGCATTTTTATAGTCATTGAAAATTAGAATAATGAAAATAAAACTTAATTGAATGGCAAATAATAGGAAAGCATACTAACACTCAGATTCTGTGTAATAAATAAAATTTGGCCAGCTCTAACAGAATAGGAATAGATTATAATGTTACTGACAAGATCTGATCCATCTTTAATAATGTATCTATGGTTTAACAGACATTATCACAGCATGGATGAATTCAGCCACTATGACTTGTTGGATGCAAGCTCACACAGAAAAGTTGCTGAAGGACACAAAGCAAGTTTCTGTCTTGAAGATACCTCCTGTGATTATGGATATTATAGACGGTACGCGTGTACAGCACATACGCAGGTAAGAGTTGGTTCAGAGACAACCAAGTTTCTTTTCCCCCACTAATTTATCTTTGGATATTTTTTCTACCAATCATTTGATGCCCTAAATTATCTGATGCCCTAACTAGCTCTGAAATTCTCCATCATAGAGGCCAGGATAGCAACTTGGAAACTTGTCATTTACCCAGTTGCTGCTAAATGTGGGTGTCTCATTAAAATGCACAGACAGTCATTAGCCTAGCATCACTGGTAACTGAACTATATTAAAACGCACCACAAGTTCTTGTGGTTATAGAACTGGTCAAGCGAGCTAAAGGGAACTCAAGACAGAGTCAGTAAAGAAGTCGCTTCCAGTGTCCATCCCCCACAAACTGCTCGGTGATGTCCTTGGCTGGTCCCAGAGTTCATAGCTGATATTTTCTCCCTTGCAGAGCACGAGGCTGCAAGTTGCGCAATTCCCTTAATATCTATAGCTACCAGCTGGCAGTCCAGCACTGAAAACTTACAGCATAGTTTTATATGTGTATAGAAGGCTGTTAAAAGAGAGTGGCAGCCATGTGAACATTATGATGGGTCATATACAAATGTAAAGGCCTAAATGTGTTAGGGCTTATTAAGGGAATAGATAAAAAATGGAATGTACCATTATGGTATTACACAAATCCATGATAGACTCCTACCATGAATATTGCATGGAGTTCTGGTCACCACCTCTCAAAACTGCTACAGAAAAGCTTAAAAAACCAAACCCACCAACCCTAGGAGAACAAGGATGATCAGCAGTGTAGTATGGCTACCACGCTAAGAGATTTCATAGACTATTCCATTTGGAAAAACAGAAATAATACCAAATCTTGAGTGGTGCTGGATGGAAAGAGGAAATTGTTGATATTCACTGTTTCTCACAGTACAAGAATTTAGGGAGATCCAAAACAACTGTCAGACAACAGCTTTAAAACAGAGAGGAGTGCTCTTTTGACACACGAATAAAGTATTAAATTCCTTGCCATAGGATGTTGCAGAGATCAAAAATATCTACATGGGTTCAAAAAAAATTTAGACAAAGTAATGGAGGCTATTAAACATAAAAATCTGATGGTACCTCCTGTCTTAAATACAGTTAAATGCCCAGTGGAAGGAGTTTGCTTGGGTAAAGGACATTACACATCCCATTTCTTATGTTCTTTTCTCCTCAAGCATCTGCTGCTGACCACTGTCAGAGACATGACACTGAGCTTGATGGATCTGTGGTTTAACTCAATGTGGCCATACTTATACATAAACTTGTATCCCTTATTCTGCAGTTTTTAATCTAGGAGGTAGTTATTTTATCACAGAGAAATGACAGCTATGCTTCACTGGCTGACGTGTCCACATTTGAATCTTAAATATAATGAATGATCTGCAATACGTAAAGGCTTTGAAGAGGTTTTATAAATACCTTTTCTCCTGCTGTAGACTATGACATCAAACTAAGCAACATACATATTTTACAGCTGGAGTATTTGTGTCACTAGAATCATGGCTGTGTCAGCATTTCCACTGGAAGCCCATATTTCAGGGGTTTGTAATTGAACTGTAAAACTTTCCTCCAGCCTCAGACTTGGCACACACATGCGAGAGTCTGAGCTGATCACCAGCTGGGTCAAGAGGGAATTCCTGCAGGACTTGGGTTCTGTGCATCCCGTGTGTTGCTGGAACAGATCAGCTTTGCCGAAAGCAATCTGTATCGGCCACGGTTAAAGACACCAGATCTGAACCACTGATAGAATCATATATGGAGATTCTCTAATGTTCCTAACAGCAAGGAAGTTTTCAGAAAAAATTCATCTAGAAGAAAGGCTACATTTTCAGTTCTCTCAGATTCTTGCATCACTATTTGCCTGAAGAGACGCCATTTCCATGCAAAACGCAATGTGAAAATGGCCCTAGACTCTGCTATTCAAAGATGGCACTTTGGCAGAGTACACCTATAGCAAAAAAGTGGCATCATTCCTAAGGGTAGAGACAGGTTCCAACACAGTGATCAAGTTTGTACTCAAGGACCTCAGAAGCTATTTACTTGACATTTACAGATATTTAGGTCCAGTCTTTGGTCAGTTTTGATTTTATTCTCACCTTTTGGAAAGAATAGTGAGTAATAGCATCAACAATATTTACATAAAAGGACTACTGTAACAAGTGATAATAAAATACAGATATTGCAAAGATGAACAACTACCAATAGTATAGGTGTTTCTTATGCAGTAGTAGTACCATGCTGTCTATAAAAGTGGTATGTTCAACTTACGTGTTCTAGTTTAGATATTCAAATAAAATGCCCATAAAAATTAAGCCTCATATCCTGAGGTAATTTTCTTAGTGAAATGTGATGGTTAAGTGAAATTCAGTCTGAGTGTCCCTAATGTCTAGAATGTTACTATTCCCAATGATATTTTGACATCCATCTTAACTTCATTTTTAAGGGACTGAGCCCTGGCTGCTACGACACTTACAATGCTGATATAGATTGCCAGTGGATTGATATTACAGATGTAAAACCTGGAAATTACATTCTGAAGGTAAGGGTATTGGGAGTGGGGAGGTTTGGGGGTTGTTTTTGTTGTCTTTTTAAAGAAGCAAATCATATGTGTATGTGCTTTTGAATGTAAGTTATCAACTCAAAACTAGAAGTAGACAACACTGTGCTTTCTCCCCTTAAGGTGAGTGTAAACCCCAGCTATTTGGTGCCTGAATCTGATTACTCCAACAATATAGTACGCTGCGATATACGCTATACAGGCCACCATGCATATGCCTCTGGCTGTACAATTTCACCGTAAGTACATTCTTTTGTCTTTGCAACTGTTTTATATTCATAGCATTAAAGTTGACAAACAGATTTGTGAAGCTTAGAGATTTACTTTATATTGAAAAAATGACTCCCACCATTAATTCTAGTGAAAACAATTTCTTCAGTATGTTGTTTCTTGGGTTTCAGGATCTAGTTTGTTAATTCAAAATTCAGATGGTACTTTTCAAAGGTCTTGTTTGGCAGGAATCATGGGAACAGTTGCTTTGCTGTTGATAACTGCATAGCTTTCAAATCCTGACCTCTGATAATTAAACTATTTCCATAAGGCTAGCACTGATTTTTAAAAATTATTTAGTCTTGAAAAACAATCAGAAGTGAGAATTTTGCTCTTGCAATTGTGCCATCAGGATATATAGCACTTTCAAAATTGCTGCTACTGTCTGGGCTGCTAGATAACTACCTCTGGCTCATGCCTTCTTTGTATTTGCACTAAAACCTTTCTGTGCTCATTCAATACCCATTTATAGCATCCACACAAAACTGTTGAACAGTTACAGAGCTCTTAAGACATTCTGCAAAATCTCACACATGTATGTTACTTTGCTGCTGCTGACACTGCAGCCATCCTCCCTGAAACAGTTCTTCCAGACACACTCCATTTACAGTTTAGTTCTTCAGAAGTTTAAACAATGCTACAATTACATCTTTTTTCTTTCCTCCAAAAAGGCAAATTCATTTAATTAATGTTCTTATGGTAGATCTACTGTATCTTAGTATCTATGAAAGACACACACACAAAGCAGTCAGTCTTCTGTAACACAGAGGTAAGCAGTTCTCAGGATAATATGTTAGTTGCTCATACAAAATACTTATCAAGTGGTTTCATTGTATTGCATAAGGACTGAGTATTAACATTGTATAGAGGTTCATGTGAGATAAATTCCAGAGCAGTAAATGAAAAAGTAAAATAAGTGACGAGTACAGTCTGCTATAACAGCATCAGTGTAACAAACATACCGAATTAATGTGATTATTGCTTAATTAGCCTTTAAAATATTCATTCCTTATTTCACATTAGGAAACCACTAGTTAAATGAGGCTAAAATAAGAAATATTTTTTCACACCAGTGTGGAGATCTGCATTTATAATCACACTTTGGTCATAAACGTGATGAGTTAAATGGCTTCAGCAAATCCTCTTTGTTCTTGCTGTGTGGTGGTCAGACTTGCAGAAAACTGAGGGAAAAAGAACAGGCGTCCTGCGGGTCATGAGTGATTATTTTTGGTGGAGCTGTGGCAGGAGCTTTTAAAGCATTTCTCTGTAACAGGACTAATTGGTACTTCTAGGAACACTGTTTCTGCTCAGATCCATGTGGAAGGGAAATCGATGCTTCATGCCTTTAACTTGTAGTCTCCCCATCTTATCTCTGTAAATGTTATCAAGTAAATATATTCATGCAGGGTGAGGAATCAAAATTGCTGTTATTGTTTGTTGACCTGCACCTTCAAGCTGACAAAAGGGTATTTAGCAGATACTCTTCTTGTATCTGCTTGGTCATCTGCATAACATTGTATTTTTTCTTTCGACAGATACTGAGAAAGATGCAAGAAAATGGATGAGATGGTGCCAAATGTTTTGAACTGAAGTATCATTATATAAACTTCAATAGGATGTAAACACTATAGAAACGAAACTACAGAACATACACACATACACCCACACACCTTATGTGACTTTGAAGCACTTCAGCTGCTTCTAAACCAACTCTGTAACTGGATTTTAAGCATTTAAATTGGCATTACTTTTGTTACTATTGAAATGTGTGGAACTGGTGATTCATGCACAGATACTTTAATTTTTGAAAATCTAACTCATTCATGAAAATATAAGCATTTCTTAACTCCTGAAAATTTGGAGTGTAGGTGATAATAGACTTCAGTGGGAATATTAGTGGTGAATGAGTTGAACATATTTTAAAAGGTAGCAAAAATTTATGTAAAATGAATTAAATAAAATGCAATAGAAAGTACTAATGCCAGCTATCTCCGAAAATACCAGAATGAAAATTAGCTTAAAAGTAATGCTACAGTACCATTAAAATAAAACTTGCTAGGACACGTTGACATGAATGAGAAAAGTATGTTCAGTTTTCAAGGAATATTAACATATAGCAGAGAAATACGTATATATATATATATATATATCAGTTATACCCCTGCAAGAAAAGTTATGTTTACATTTTTAATACATTAGAAATTTTTCCATTTTCTTAAGTAAAAAACAGATGGGGTTTTGAAAGAAACCTTTAATCTGTGGAAATGAATTAAAGAACTTATCCACCTTTCTATGTTCAAGAGGTTTTTCAAGGTGGGGCTTTTAAAAGACTTCTGCAAACTTAATGTGGATAAAAATAAATACCTGTCAAGAAAAGGGCTCTTGAGATGATGAAGAGTCCCTGATGTAGTCATCTGTGAAAAACATCCAACCTGAAGAGGTTAACCATCAAAATAATACAGGCAATTAACTCAGGTGGCACCACAAACAGAAGTAGGTCAGAATCTCTAACAAAGTATTTTTATTGTGAAAAAGCCTACTACCTGCTTCCCCTTTAAGTACTGTATTTGACTTTAAAAATGTGTATCTCAGTATTCAAACAATGAAGTTGAAAATATACTATATATAGAGGGAGAACAAAAGTCAATGTATTTAACATCCTACTTTAGGCTGTTCAGGAACCAAATACAACATTGTTAAGGGGAAAAACTTCCAGCCCAAATTAAAGTTTTTGCTGAACTGCTTAACTGGTGCTGGGTACACCACTCCTCCTCCCATCCCCAAATTATTTTGCTTTTGCAGTGCACCCTGCTGTAAGCTACAGTAGCTGTGATTTTGTTTTTAAACTGTGAAATAACATATCACAAGGGGATCTGGCGTTTTTTTCAGAAGATTTCTGATCATGTAAAATGAAGGATCTACATTTAAAACAAAGGGACCTAGAAATATTGATTGGTATTGGTTAAGTTTAATCAGCAATTCAAAACACCTAATGAAACATGGAAAGCTCAATATCTTTTTAAAAAATTTGAAAAATACATGTGCTATTCAGTATAGTTAAGAAATGAAAAATCTGAGGAGTATGGAGAGGTTTTATTATCACTATTGAGAATACTTCAGGCAGTATTTGGAAGTATTTTACGCAATAGAACCCTACGGATTTAATTTGGAATTTTTATCAATTATTCTATTACCCTTTAAGGATCAGCTTGTTCTTTACTACATATTTTTAAGCTTATTTCGCAATTATAAAGTACTTCCACCTTAATCATAACTTGGTTACAAATTTGCACAACTAAGATGTATACTTAAAAAGAATCTAAGAACCAGCAACCCAGTGATTACTACCCAACATTGGGAGCAGGTGCAGAATGAATACCATTTATTCCTTCAGGTCCCTTTTTATTTGCCGAGAGATCCATTTTAGCAATCAGTCACCCATATGGGCAATGAACAGAAACAAAATTTGGAAACTAGATTTATTAGAAAGCCATTTATTACATATGTCTGCAAAAATGAGGGTCTGTTTAAAGTCTAGGCTTCTGAAGTCTCAGCCCAAAGAGTTTTTAAGATTAAGAGGTGTTAAGAGATGCAAGTGCATTCACCTTTCTATAGACTTAGGTCAAAATTGGGGTGAAAGTCCTGATAGCAGCTTGGGCAATGGACACAAAAGCTACTGTAATGGAAGCTAGGCTGTGGGCACGGGCTGGTTCCTGGTAAGAGGTTGTGTGCTCGTACCTCATTGTGCCTGATGCTGAATGTGGGATAAGAGAGCACTAACTGGACACAGAGCAGTAACAGAAATTGAGTTTATCCCTTGGCTTACGAGGCAGTAACCTGCTCACATGTCTATACCCAAACTACTTGCAGAACCCCACTGAAGTCAGCAAGGAGCCAGGGGACCTTGAGCATCTGTGTAGGTGGAGCAAGTTGTTAATACTGGACTTAGTCCTTTCAGTGGGAATGGCCTGGTTTGGAAAGGTGTTGAACGCCATAACTTTGAATATTGGGGATATTTTAGCTACAAAAATGTAGCTTTTTTTTTCCGTAGCAAAATATTGTATTTGTTTTGAAATGTGTGTTAAGCAACATGACAGTGATGTACAATAGCACAAAAATTGCCTAAGATGACATGAACAGTCTATTTAGAAAAACAAGGGATTTTAGGATTAAAAAAAATGAAGGAATGTGACTTTAACTTCCCCTGTTTAACTATAGTAAATCACAACACAGTAGAAGAGTTTATTATATAGCATGTGTAGAAGTAGTTCTAAATAGGGGAGTGCCAACCAGTATTTTCAGTATCTTGGCTCTGCAGTTTTGACCCGGACACCTTAACTTACTTTTTTCATACTGGAATATATTTATGGGATTACGTGCATTTTTGTTGAAAAACATTTATAAAAACTGTTTTGATAAAAGCTTGTTTTATACAGGAAATTATATTTTGGAATCCTTTTTACCAGACATTGGTCTTACTCCCATCATATTTGAAAGGTATCTTGCCATTTGTCTCAGCAGGAGCAAAATCAGATTTGAATTTTGTGAGAATTCTAGTACAAATTTGCTGTCTTGCAGTCTCAAATTTCCTTTGAAAAGCCAAATCGTAAAAATGTGTGTGAAGCAAGTACGTCCCACATTTCAGATCTTTAGATAAAAATTGCACATAAGGAACATACTGTATGTCAGGCTCATTACAGAAGGGGTTTGTTATGTATTTTTTTTAATCCTGAAATACATTTGATATTTGCATATTTCTAGATGAAAGTGTAACAAAAATGACAGCTTGGTCACCAATGGAACCAACATACTGTGTAGATGATGTTTTTGTGTTAGTAAAAGTCTACTCATTTTCTCTCTGCTCCAAAGTTTACTATGCCGTGTTGAATGAGTGCAAACACCAAATGTACCTTCCTATAGTCATTAATGCATTGTTTGCAGTGTACTCATTCAAAACCAGCAGGGTGAATTTCATAAATGAGACATTGAAAGGTGGTTTATCCTGTGTCTCACATTTATGCCGATAAGGCATTTCATTTTCTCCAAATCCTAAAAGGTGCTGAAAGATTTTAACTTGAATTAAAACCAAAGAGTATGTTATTGGGAGGTTTTTATTATGCAACTAAATGCTACAGATACAGTGAAATGCCACTTGTTTTTGCATCTTTTTTGAAGGTTTTTCATTATTTCCTTCACTTTTCTTCCAAGAGTCTTAATTTCAATAACTTTGCATCTTTATCTGAAGAGCTCTAATTTATAATATTCAGGCACTAGCTTTGTATTCTTCATTGCACTTTCATATTCTTGTGTTACATGCCCGTATTATGGTTGCAAGTTTATGTGAAAATGACTTGAATAAAATGTTTCAAGCGTTCTACTTGTCGAAGTATTATACTTAATGCACAGGCCAGATCCATCTCTCAGTGAGAAAGCTTCAATTAAAGTTGTTATATCTATATGAAAATGAGGAAGATTGTGTCATGCTGACATGGTCTCAGAAGAAGTGTCACAAGATAGAAACAAGAAAGAAAAAGTTGCAAGGCATGATAAATTACCTCTTACACTACACAAAGGCTTGATATGTGAAGGCATAACAGGATGAAGTATGATTCATCTGGATACAAGATTTCCTTACCATGTTGGCTGTGTCTGTAAGAGCAGGAACTTAGAAAACACTTGCACAATTTCTGCCCCCAAAACCTTACTTTCATGGAAAAAACATTTGAGCAGCCTACGTTAGAAATCTAGAAAATTGACTAACACGTTTAACACTCAGTTACTCCAGATACATTTTATCCTTTGTTATTTACATTCTCCAAGTACAAAGCAACATCCTGCTGCCTCTTCAATCTGTATACTAAACTGATGAAATAGGCTGAATTATGAAGCATCTCTTGTCCCTTCACTGATGGATTAATACAGATGAACAGGGTTAAAAACTTTGGAATGTTCACTCTAGTAAGAGGTTGTCAAACACTTAAATATCAACTAGTGGCACTCTTGGCTTTAAGTAAGTGGAGGCAAAAGCAATGTATAACTTTTTAAAATTCATAAAATAAATGTAGAATTATTTCAGATATAAACAATGTTGTGATGATGTTTCTATAATTTACTTAACAAAATTATTCCTATACTGCTACATATTATAGCTAAGAGCTTCAAACTGAGAATTCCTGCAAGTGCTATCCCTAAAGTGCAGAACTTGGTGTGGATCAGAATCCATGCAAATACAAAAATGCAGTCAAAAATGCATACATTTATTGCAGAAAGTATATGCAAATTTATTGAAAATAAAGCATCCTCTAGTTCCCAAGTATCTTCCACTTGCTGTTCTACTATCTCATTTTCACATTAGATCACCTGCCTAGTAGCACAAAATGATCTATCACCAGTCTACAATTAAAAAGCAGCCCAACACTTTTGGTTAAGAAAGTATTGCTGTAACTGAGTTTTCTCAAGCCCTATTTTTCTTGACCTAATCAGTCCATAAAAACTGATGAGCGAAATATTTATGCCTGCTTGGAAAACTTCAAACTGGTGCTAGCAATAGTACACCTGTCTGTCTTTAAAAAAAAAAACAAAAAACCAACACACTTAAACTAATAACTCTCTTAAAAGATTTGAGATTGTTTTGTTGGTGAGTCTGAAGTGAAAAAATTGGGCAGCTGAAGCAGTCTAGTAGTATCTGACAGTAGGTACCCTGACTGAGAACATTTCTTCTATGGTATGGTACTGAACTGGAAAGCATGGTTCTCAAGGTTTTTTAGAACTAGTCATCGCAGAATGAAGTAACTTTGCATATCACTATAAAAATAAATTGGTAGTACTTTGTCAGAGGTCTCTGTCTAAACAGTATTACAGATACAAGTTATGTTAAAATCATGGATATAATGAAAACGTTATGTTATTATAATGAGGAGAAAATGTTCTGAACTTTATCAACAATGTCCAGGCAAGTTCATGGGGTTTATCAGTTCATAAAAAAATTGCCCAGTTGCACATAAAAAATATTATCAAGCTTCAACCACCACTACTCATTTGTATAGTGCATTAAGGCTGTGATCCAGGTGAGTCACTAAGCACCAGCCAGAAGTAGTAGTAACCCATTAAAATACAAAGCAATGCCAGTAACCTAATCTTTCTTCTCTCATTCATGTTCAGTGTATGTTATCTTTTTTCTTTTCTTTAAAGTAAAAGCTCAGAAGTGTTTTTGAAGATGAAAAAAGAGATGTTTTGATAAGTCAGGCTTCCTTCAGGAAGACTTCTATGGCCACAAATTACAGCTGTAAGAATGGAGTAAGAAACTTGCTCAAATGCCAAGATAAACCAATGCTCCTAGATCTCTAAGCATATGCAAAAAAGCACTTTAGAACATAAGCTCCTGAAAGAGTATTTTTTTTTTACAAACTATTTGCAATCTTTAACTTTTTTGTCTTTAATGTGAATCAACTTTTCAAATGGGGTCCTCATCTGCTAAAAGAAAGATAAGCTATCCATGAAAAATTTCTTGCCTTTCATTGGAACCAGAGAAGTCACAAACCAAACAATTTGTTTGGCATCACATTCCACTAGGATTTATTTGCTTATTTATTTAAAGCATTAAGGATTAGCATTTGCATCTGGAAAACTTAGTTTGTATATAGCAGGTAAATGCATGGCTTTTTCTACAAAATATGATCCTTCCCTACAAAACCAGAGTAAACATGTTTCCATGTTTTGTTTTGATGCTTCTGGCCTTAAATGTTGTTCCATATGGTACAGTGAAAATAACAACAAAAAACACTGGGAAATGGAAGGTTATTTGAATTTCTAATTAATCTGAGCAGCAATGCCATTCAGGAAGTTAACACCACATAAACTGATACTTCTCTAGGATGCAGAAAAGAAAGCCTAACCAAGTGGGGCAAAGACATGCTGTCCTGGGTTCAGCTGGGATAGAGTTAATTTTTACAGGAACCTGGGAGGTGGGGGGGCATAGCCGGGGCAGCCGACCTGAACTAGCCAAGGAGCTATTCCATACCATGTGGCATCATGCTCAGTATATAAATGGGGAGCGGGCCGGGGGGAGGGCTCTCCACTTTCGGTGGGGGAAGTGGCGGAGCGTCAGGTTCTGGGTGGTGAGCAGTTGCACTGTGCATCACTCGTTTTGTATATTCTTTCATTAGTACTGTTGTTGTTGTTGTAACCTTTTTTTTGTGTTGTCCCAGTAAACTGCCCTTATCTCAACCCTCGAGGTTCCAGGTTTTTTTTCTTTTCTCTCCTCCGTCTCCTCCCTATCCCACCGGAGGGGGGCGGGAGGAGTGAGCGAGCGGCTGCGTGGTCCTTTGTTACCGGCTGGGCTGAAACCACGACAGTCCTTTTTGGCGCCCAACGTGGGGCTCGAAGGGTTGAGATAACGACAGATCTGGCCAGAGCGTGTTGAAACAAATTTGTCATACGCATTTCTTATATTAGATAAATAGATGTTAGTCACAATGTTGATTCATTTGTTTACATGGTGGCGTTTTGTAAGTTCTTATGTGCTCTATGTATTGCCTGTAGCCACGTTTCTCACCTCTGGGAGAGTGATTGGTATTATCATTTTGCTGTACTGGGCAATGTCGACTTGAGAAATGATTACATCACTGGTCATGAGGTTAAGCTGGTATCTGTATGAGGCAGTGATATCATTTCCATACTTCGGGCACCTTCTATCGGATTTTATTGGTAATTACACTCACTCCATGGGGAAGTTAGGGGGGGATACTTCCCCCCATCCATTTGCCTCCCTTCTCTCCTTCCGACTAATTACAACAGCTTTTGAGAATTTTGAATATCCTTGGGACGCGCAAGCCAGTGTGCTGTTAGTGCTATGCCTCCTGAATATGTTTCAGGTCTTGTTTAGGGCTACAAAAAGGCTCTTTAAGAGTACCACCCAGAGATCTGCCCCAAAGCTGGATATTCATGGGTGGCACGGCATGTGGGAGGATATGGGCAGGTATCTAGAGAACTTCTCACCTCCAGTGGCTTGGAAGTTCACTCCCGGACAACTACAGAACCCTCATGAAGTGGTAGAATATTTGAAAGAAAAATGCTGTGGCTATTCCAAAGACGTACAACTCGCTGCACTGTGCTGGGCCCTGGCCAGTATCTACAAAACACTGCTTGATATTAGGCAGCACCCTCAGGGGGAAAAGGGGGAAAAGATGAAAAACAGGACAACAGGCACCATGGCTACCCAAACCCCGACAACAGACACCGTGGCTACCCCAACCCCGACAACAGACAGTGTGGCTACCCCTACCCCGGCAACAGGCAGTGTGGCTACCCCAACCCCGGTGACAGATACTGCAGCTAAACCAGAGAACCAACCTGTGCCAGTATCAGTCGCCCCAGTACAGAAAAAGAAACACACAAAGAAATCAGTTCGCTTAGTGAGAGATGAAGATGAACCAGGGTCATCGTGAGAACAGGAGGAAGAGGCAGAACCTGAAATAATTACCCGATCTCTATCCCTGAGTGAGTTGCGTGACATGCGAAAAGATTTTAGCCGCCACCCAGGTGAGCACATTGTTACCTGGCTGCTCCGATGCTGGGATAATGGGGCTAGTAGTGTGGAATTAGAGGGTAAGGAAGCCAAGCAGTTGGGATCTCTGTCTAGGGAAGGGGGCATCGACAAGGCAATTGGGAGAAAAACACAAGTCCTCAGCCTCTGGAGGCGACTTCTGTTAGGTGTAAAGGAAAGATACCCCTTCAAGGATGAAGTTACATGTCACCAAGGCAAGTGGAGCACCATGAAGAGAGGCATCCAGTACCTGAGGGAATTAGCTGTGCTGGAGGTGATTTATAATGATCCAGAAAATGCGCAGTCACCCCCAGATCCAGATGAAGTCCAATGCACACAACCCATGTGGCGGAAGTTTCTACGAAGTGCAGCCCCAACCTATGCCAACTCATTGGCAGTAATGTCCTGGAAAGAAGGCAATAGACAAACGGTGGATGAATTGGCTGTCCAACTCCGGCAATACGAAGGAAGTCTCTCTTCCTCCCTACGGGCCTGTGTCTCAGCTGTAGAGGAATTGTCCCGAGAGTTCCAGCAATTCAAAGTGGATATGTCCTCCTCCCTACCTGTACAGGCCCGCATCGCAGCTATTGGGAGTAAGCACTCCTCTGCCCAAGAGAGAGGAGAGAGAAAGTACACACGACGGGCTAACCTGTGGTTTTACCTGCGTGACCATGGAGAGGACATGAGGAAGTGGGATGGAAAACCTACCTCAGTCCTGGATGCACGGGTACAGGAGTTGCAAGAAAAAGCAACCAGAAAAGAGGATTCTTCTTGGAAAGCTGCTGCTCCAGTTTCCCGTGAGCAGTCCCCCAGATGCAGTAGATGGGCTGATGCCATTTCTGATCCTCTTGAAGGGACTTCTGATTCATGTGTGCGAAAAGTGAGTAACGGATATTCTAACCAGGATTAGAGGGGCCCTGCCTCCAGCCAGGTGGAGGAGAGGGACAACCGAGTCTACTGGACAGTGTGGATTCGATGGCCTGGCACGTCCGACCCAGAGGAATATAAGGCTCTAGTAGACACTGGTGCACAATGCACCCTAATGCCATCAAGTTATAAAGGGGCAGAACCCATCTGTATCTCTGGTGTGACAGGGGGATCCCAAGAGCTAACCGTATTGGAAGCTGAAATGAGTCTGACCGGGAATGAGTGGCATAAAGACCCCATTGCAACTGGCCCAGAGGCCCCGTGCATCCTTGGTATAGATTATCTCAGGAGGGGGTATTTCAAGGACCCAAAAGGGTACCGTTGGGCCTTTGGTATAGCTGCATTGGTGACAGAGGAGATCGAACAGCTGTCTACCCTGCCTGGTCTCTCTCAAGACCCTTCGGTTGTGGGATTGCTGAAGGTTGAAGAACAACACGTGCCAATTGCTACCACGACGGTGCACCGGCGGCAATATCGCACCAACCGAGACTCCTTGATCCCCATCCATAAGCTGATTTGCCAATTGGAGAGCCAAGGAGTGATCAGCAAGACTCACTCACCTTTTAATAGTCCCATATGGCCCGTGCAGAAATCTAATGGGGAATGGAGACTAACAGTAGATTATCGTGGGCTGAATGAAGTCACGCCACCGCTGAGTGCTGCTGTGCCAGATATGTTAGAGCTTCAATATGAACTGGAATCAAAGGCAGCGAAGTGGTATGCCACAATTGACATTGCTAATGCATTCTTCTCCATTCCTTTGGCAGCGGAGTGCAGGCCACAGTTTGCTTTCACTTGGAGGGGCGTCCAGTACACCTGGAATTGACTGCCCCAGGGGTGGAAACACAGCCCCACTATTTGCCATGGACTGATCCAGGCTGCACTGGAAAAAGGTGAAGCTCCAGAACACCTGCAATACATTGATGACATCATTGTATGGGGCAACATGGCAGAAGAAGTTTTTGAGAAAGGGAAGAAAATAATCCAAATCCTTTTGAAGGCTGGTTTTGCCATAAAAGAAAGTAAGGTCAAGGGACCTGCACAGGAGATCCAGTTCTTAGGAGCAAAATGGCAAGATGGGCGTCGTGAGATCCCTATGGATGTGATCAACAAAATAGCAGCTATGTCCCCACCGACTAATAAAAAGGAAACACAGGCTTTCTTAGGTGTTGTGGGCTTTTGGAGAATGCATATTCCAAATTACAGTCAAATTGTAAGTCCTCTCTACCAAGTTACCCGGAAGAAGAATGATTTTAAATGGGGGCCTGAGCAACGACAAGCCTTTGAACAAATTAAGCGGGAGATTGTTCATGCAGTAGCTCTTGGGCCAGTCCGGGCAGGACAAGATGTTAAAAATGTGCTCTATACTGCAGCTGGGGAGAATGGCCCTACCTGGAGCCTCTGGCAGAAAGCACCTGGGGAGACCCGAGGCCGACCCCTGGGGTTTTGGAGTCGGGGATACAGAGGATCCGAGGCTCGCTATACTCCAACTGAAAAAGAGATATTGGCAGCATATGAAGGAGTTCGAGCCGCCTCAGAAGTGGTTGGTACTGAAGCACAGCTCCTCTTAGCACCCCGACTGCCAGTGCTGGGCTGGATGTTCAAAGGGAAGGTCTCCTCTACCCATCATGCAACTGATGCCACGTGGAGTAAGTGGGCCACACTGATCACACAACGAGCTCGCATAGGAAACCCCAGTCACCCAGGAATTGTGGAAGTGATCACGGACTGGCCAGAAGGCAAAGATTTTGGAATGTCGCCAGAGGAGGAGGTGACACGGGCTGAAGAGGCCCCGCTGTATAATAAACTGCCAGAAAATGAGAGGCAATATGCCCTGTTCACTGATGGGTCCTGCCGCATTGTGGGAAAACATCGGAGGTGGAAGGCTGCTGTATGGAGTCCTACACGACTAGTCGCAGAAACTGCTGAAGGAGAAGGTGAATCGAGTCAGCTTGCAGAAGTGAAAGCCATCCAGCTAGCGTTAGACATTGCTGAAAGAGAGAAGTGGCCAGTGCTCTCTCTCTATACTGACTCATGGATGGTGGCAAATGCCCTATGGGGGTGGCTACAGCAATGGAAGAAGAGCAACTGGCAGCGCAGAGGTAAACCCATCTGGGCGGCCGCACTGTGGCAAGATATTGCTGTTCGGATAGAGAAGCTAGTGGTAAAAGTACGTCACGTAGATGCTCATGTACCCAAGAGTCGGGCCACTGAAGAACATCAAAACAACCAGCAGGCAGATCAGGCCGCCAAGATTGAAGTGTCTCAGGTGGACCTGGACTGGCAACATAGGGGTGAGCTATTTATGGCTCAGTGGGCCCATGATACCTCGGGCCATCAGGGAAGAGATGCAACATATAGATGGGCTCGTGATCGAGGGGTGGACTTGACCATGGACACTATCGCGCAGGTTATTCGTGAATGTGAAACATGTGCTGCAATTAAGCAAGCCAAGCGGTTAAAACCCCCGTCGTGTGGAGGGCGATGGCTGAAATATAAACAGTGGGAGGCCTGGCAGATTGACGATATCACACTCCCACGAACCCGCCAAGGCAAGTGCCATGTGCTTACAATGGTGGAAGCAACCACTGGATGGCTGGAAACATATCCTGTGTCCCACGCCACTGCCCAGAACACTCTCCTGGGCCTTGAAGAGAAAGTTTTATGGCGACACGGCACCCCAGAAAGAATCGAGTCGGACAACGGGACTCACTTCCGAAACAACCTCATAGACGCCTGGGCCAAAGAGCGTGGCATTGAGTGGGTATATCACATCCCTTATCACGCACCAGCCTCCGGAAAAATCGAACAATACAATGGACTGCTGAAAACTACATTGAGAGCAATGGGGGGTGGAACTTTCAAACATTGGGATACACATTTAACAAAAGCCACCTGGTTAGTTAATACTAGAGGATCCGCCAATCGGGCTGGCCCCGCCCAACCAAGACTTCCACATACTGTAGAAGGGGATAAAGTCCCTGTAGTGCGCATGAGAAGTATGTTAGGAAAGGCAGTCTGGGTTAGTCCCCCCTCAAGCAGAGACAAACCCATCCAAGGGGTTGTTTTTGCTCAGGGACCTGGGTACACCTGGTGGGTGATGCAGAAGGATGGGGAAGTTCGATGTGTACCTCAGGGAGATTTGATTTTGGGAGAGAATAGCCAGTGAATTAGGCTGTATGATATTTAACTGCTAAATAACCTGCCAATGTATGTCATTGTATCTATAGTGTCTATATGCCATATCAAGGGTATTACTGTAAGAATTACCCAAATGACTGAAGGATGGACTTTGAAACTGAGCCAAGTACAACAGTGATAGAACTTGAACTGGTGCCCAGCAGTTTCCTCAAGATCAGCCTCTTCGACCTGCAGGCCAAGGGTGTGGGTTGCACCAAATGTACCGGCCACAAGTTCCAGAGGCAGCATACAACAACCTAACACCTCACACCATCTCTCTTATCCTGAAGAACTGTTACAACAGATGGAGCCCCAAAGTCATGGACTAAATAAAATTGATGGACACATTGGAGGGATAGCCCATCGACTAAGGGAATACTATTTGTGTGTGTGTGTGTGGGGGGGGTGTGTCCATATACATATATATATATAAGACAAGGAAAGTGGTAGTGGTTGATTGGAAAATGTAAGATCTGGGCATGATGTAGATGGTATAGAATAAGGGGTGGATAATGTCCTGGGTTCAGCTGGGATAGAGTTAATTTTTACAGGAACCTGGGAGGTGGGGGGGCATAGCTGGGGCAGCTGACCTGAAATAGCCAAGGAGCTATTCCATACCATGTGACATCATGCTCAGTATATAAATGGGGAACGGGCTGGGGGGAGGGCTTTCAACTTTCGGTGGCGGAGCGTCGGGTTCCGGGTGGTGAGCAGTTGCACTGTGCATCACTCATTTTGTATATTCTTTTATTACTACCGTTGTTGTTGTAACCTTTTTTTTGTGTTGTCCCAGTAAACTGCCCTTGTCTCAGCCCTCGAGGTTCCAGGTTTTTTTCTTTTCTCTCCTCCGTCTCCTCCCTATCCCACCGGAGGGGGGCGGGAGGAGTGAGCGAGCGGCTGCGTGGTCCTTTGTTACCGGCTGGGCTGAAACCACGACACATGCCTAGATAGTAATACGAAATGGACCAAGTGGAACGTTTAGCCTTCAAGAACTTAACACAGGATGGGAGAATGGGCAGAAATTGCTGGGCTATAAATATTACAATACAAAGTCTGCGGGTGAGAGAGAAAGGTGGCCATACCAGCAACAGAGTAACACTACATTAAAAAAACTGAACTTGTTCGTGCTATGACTCTAATGTCATCTCAGGTGGAATACACTGAGGTATTACACAGTGACTACGTGTTTTAGACACATCCAATAACTCTCCCGTGGAGGTGCTGATGGTTAGGGAGTCATCGCTTGACTCAGTCCTAAGTGTACAAAGTCTCAAGGAGTAGATGAGGTAGGAAGAGACCTCTGGGTATCATTTAGCTTAAATCCACTGTCCAAGCAGGGTCACCTCGAGACGGTTACCCAGGACTACATCCAGTCAGGTTCTGAGTATCTCCAAGGATAGATACTCCATAATCTTTCTGGGCACCTGTGCCAGTGCTCCATCACCCTCACACTGAAAATGGCTTCTCTTGTTTAAGCAGAATTTCTTGTATTTCAATTTGTGCCCATTGCCTCTTGTCCTTCTACTTGATAGCACTGAGAAGAGTCTGGCTCGATCTTCTTTACAGCCCCCCCCCCCCCCCCCGCCCCATATTTATACACATTGACAAGATCCCCCTGCAAGCCTTCTCCCCTCCTGAACAGTCCCAGCTCTCTCAGTCTCTACTCATATGTCATATATTTCAAGCCCTTAACCATCTTGGTCACCCTTTCCTGGACTCATTCCAGTCTGTCCTTGTCCCTCGTGTACTGAGGAGCCCAGAACTGGAACCAGCACTTCAGATGTGGCCTCACCAGTGCGGAGTACAGGGCAAGGATCACCTCCCTGTCCTGCTGGCAACACCCTTTCTACGCAGCTCAGGAGGCTGCTGGCCTTCTTCGCCAAGACATAGAAACAGACTGTTTTTCGTAAGAGTGTAATACATAGGACAGACTTCTACACCTTAAGGGATTACAGCTTCCACAAGTTTACATGGATTTAAGAGCAGACAAATCCACAGAAAAGAAATCCATTGAGGATTATTAAACACAATCAGCTACAATATCACAAGATGTCCCTGAGCTATAAAACCGGAAGCTCGACAAGTTGGAAGTTGGATGATGTATCACTGTGTACTTCCTCTGTCCCTATGCTTAAAGCATCCCTTTTTGACTGTGGCTGAAGGTATTAAGCTAGATGGACCTTTAGTCTGATGCAGGGCTATTCTTGGGCATTACAAAATGCTACATGAATTGTACAGTGTATTATCTTACACCTACTGCAGTCATTTACCAAGTTTCTGAATTAATTTGATTTTGAAAGATACAAGAGTATGGAAGATAACTATATTTAAATAAACAACACTGTTAAAGTTTAATTACAAGTTCAGAACTTGTTTCAATTAAGCAGTAGGAAAAGCCCCTGAAGAAAGATACAACGAAGATTTTACCTCATATCTCAAACAAATGAACTCTCAAACTCAGAATGGCACTTAAAAGTCAAATGTTTCTTAGTGTACAAAGACCTTTCAGTTTTTCAGCATTCTTTCAGAAAGTGCAAGACAGACATGTTGGAGCACCCAGATATATCCACCAGGACAATAGTATTAAGTTCTTCAAATTGGCAGTATAATCAAAGGACAGAGATCACAATTTAACAGGCCAGTATTTTATTGGTCTCCAGAAATTTTCATATCATACATACTTCTGATAGGCTTTTCCAGCTACCTGATAAATTCATGAATTTGTGAAGTCTGTTCAAGTTTAAGAATCTCCTACTTTTTCTCAGTTGAGATGTGTTTGATAACACAGTCCTAGGATTATCTCCTCAATATTTTGTATTTTCCCCTCTCTTTTGACATTCAAGTCCTCATATAGTTTAAAGTACATTTTTACACACAAAAAAAGCCTCCAGAATCTCTACTATTTCTACAGGGCACAAATGATGTTCTTAAAAACCTTTCATTCAAGTCAGAGTATTTCATAAATGGTGGCACTACGTAATGGGACTTGTGAACCAACACCATATGAGCATACATTAATCAGCAGACAGCACACTGAATACATGAGGCAATCTTCATTAGTAACAGATGGTAAGTTCAGCAGTTGCTATTTTATAGGTTGCAAAGGATAAGGACAGTATAACAAAAATGTTCAAACAGCGGTTGTTACTTCGTAAGAAAATACCGTGGGGTGCAAATCTGCAAGAATCCTTTTTAAAAATCTCAATTTACATATAGTCTAGTCATCAAATTTAATCTTTTTCCCTTGGAATGCTGTAATTTGAGACATTTGTTCCCGGCGCCTCTTGCTTGCTTCCCACGACGGATGAAGAGGCTGCTCCAAACATGCTTTCTTATTGTCACGTTTAACACCTGCAGCTTTTGCAAATGGTTGCTTCTTGAGCTGTGGTTCCTTTTTAAGAAGAGCTGTGCAAGAAGCACAGAATAAAACATTAGCTACATCATGAACCGTCATAAAAATATGCTAAAACTACCTTGGGATTGCAGGTATTTTCAAGAATTTCTTAATGAGCCATGGGGATCAGATTCATCTGCATGTTCACAGCAAGATTTCCTCACCTTGCAGGCCAGTAAATTGTCACTTCATAGACTGCAGATAGTTAAGATTTATTATTACTGACCACATTGAAAATTTGTGTAGACAAATATTCAGCACAGTCTCAACATTTTTCTTCATAATAAACCAATGAGATATTACACAATGTAACGAAATAAGACTGAAATGATGTCCTTGATCCAATGAATTCCAAAATTGAACCATATGCTACAAATAGAATAAAATATTGAAGGAGATATTGAAGGAATTACTCATAAGATAAACGACTTGTTAAATATCATAATCTGACACCTTTAGCTGTGCACAGGTAACACTAACTGCTCAACATGAAGACAGATGGAAAAGCACTTTCCTGTTTAAACCCTACTTTAAGTATTTCTAATATGCAAAAATAGGAAATAGCAAACAATATCCACAGATTAAAATGAAAGCTCAACAATTTGACCATTTTAACAACCAATGTTAAAATATGTGCCACAAAACTGAAATGAAACAAAAACCAGACTGTCATGATTAGGCTGCAGAGGCAACAAAATCTCAAAATGTTTTTACTCTTATAACTTTACCAGGTTAAGTAACACATACCTGTTCTTCCATTTTTGAGAGGATGGTCTTTAGTATTTCTAAAAATAAAAAGAGAATTTAGGATTTTTCAGGAAGCTTGTAATATGACAAACACCTGTGAACAGAGAATTGTCATCACCAAAACATTTGTGCAATGACTTTTCAAGCATAATGTGCAAACCCCTTACACATTATTTCCTTTTTGTTAAAAAAGAAATAAAAATAGAAGTATCCAGTAGTGATTTAATTTGGATGCAGGTCTAGTTAGGAATCCTATGCATATGTCAGTGCTAATATGAATATGAAAAATACGTAAGTGTGAAGAAAGCACAAGAAGACGGCAGAATAGTTTATGTGAAAATAAGCTGTAATTGGCTGAAATTCTCCTTGTTTGGTAAGGGCTACTAAAAATCACAACAATTTCCATTACTGGGAAGGAGGGAGGGAATGGAGAACATAACAAGGTGAAATGGTTTACCTTCTTCTGTTTTGAGATTTCTGATTAGACGTAGACAAAGAAGTGCAGAACATTGATTCCAGCTTGCTTGCTTTTGCGCATGGCTTTCCTTCTTCCATGATTAAATCTCGCAGTGCCCCACTGTTCTTTTCTTTCTTTACTATGTTTTTCTGAAGTCTATCCTTTCCTTTTGCTGAAGAATGATCAGTAACTGCTGTTATCTTTTTCTTTCTTTTTACTTTGCCAATGAAGAAATCATCATTGCTGTCATTGTCAGAATCTGATGACTGGTTATAAAACCTCTCTTCAGTACTATCATCAAAGTAGTCCTCTTCATTAGGATGTTCCTGGTCACTATCATCATTAATTATTTCTTTTATTGCTTTTAATTTGTTCATGCTCATATTTTCTTTCCTTTTTTGATAGCCAAGTTTCTTTCCTGTTTTATTCTGAGCGACTGCTTGCATTTCTACTGCCTGAAATGAAGATTCTTCTGGAGTATATGCTCTCTCAATTTCCACAGTTTTCTGCTCAGATTCACTGTCACAAAGGTCTTCAGCCACCCTGTCAGTTTCTATTTTCCTACTCATTTCTGTTTTGCGTTCACATCCTTGCTGTTTCTGACCTAGTTTAAGAGCTTGGTCATCCAAATTGCTATTGAAATGTTGTGCTGATTTAGGCTGTTCTTCTGACTTAGCTTTATTCAAAGGAGTGGCTTTTGCTGGGTTCTTTCTTGCATCCTTAAAAGCTTTTACAGCAGCTATACAAGGGACAGAAGAAAAATGTTTTGTTGCAGCTGCACATGAGTTTCCATAAGTTATTTTAATATATTAAAACATTTTTGCAAGTTAAATATGTTGTACTGAGCAAGCATATTTTGAATGTCCTTATCAATCATTTACTAAACACATGGGGCAATAAATACCTTAAAGTACAGCATCAACAAAAGTTAGGAAAAGAAATTATTACCAACTGAATACACTGTTAAACTTGGGTTTAACTGTGAACTTCTCTTCCAGAATATAATTTTCAGCTGATAATCATGCTCATTTAGGGCATTACTTTGTGTGTAAAAACTGCAAACAAACAGTAAATTGCTCAGATAGAATTAAATCGGTATTTGACATGCTCTGTTATTAACAAAGTAACTTTGTGACATTATTACTAGGACTTGACCCTTTTTAACATCAATTTTAGTCCAAAACTTTGAGTTTAAAGAGAACAGGAGATAACCTAAAGAACAAGGAAAGATTCCCTAAGGATTCTGGGAACAGTTTCCAGGGAAGTTTAAGGGAGTAATTTGCAAACCCTTTTAGCTGCCTTTGGAAACCTAGTTGTAATGCTCCTTTTACCTTTGTATCTGCATGTTATTGTGCTCATTGCCAGTTCAGTCCTATATAATTTAGAGATACTCCATTATATCAATTTGATTTTTTAGAGTTCCATTTATGAGCCCTGTTTGTCCTACACCCTACACATTAAATGTCATATTGCATACTGTCACACATAAGCCCATTTCAACCAACACAAATGACTACAAGCTTGTGATACTTGGTTCACTGCAGCTAGTTAAGGTAACTACAGGCGCTTTTTTTTTTTTTTTTTTTACTTTTCTTTTTATACTGGTTGTTGGTGTCAGGAACATCCAGGAACAAGGTAACACAACAGTAAGCTACTGAAGTCATAAATGAGTTAATAAAATATTTCATACCTTTAAGTTCAATGAATCTGGGTTTCAAGAGGGGGTGTGTTGCCAGTCTTGCAATGGCTCGCTCAGCTGCAGTACAATTTGGCTATACAAAATAAATTCAAAGATGTGAAGTCAATAGAACAGTGAATACCTATACAGGTCTGTATCAGTTATGCTACAATGCATACTAATATGATTCTGGACTATGAATTGGACAAGAGGAAAAACTTATGACACTATAATATTTGAATATTTCTTATTTTTTCTTGTACTACTGTCAATTCTAAATGAGGAAAAATCTGACTGCCCAAACATTGACAGAAATGTGACAGACATGCAAATCAGCTATTTCTCAGGTACTGAATAGGGATAACATGATTTTTATTTTAAAGGCATACCAGACACATCTCTTAGAGCTAACATGCTAATTTTTACATTCACTATTTCTTACCCCTGCAAAGCAAATTAATGAAGCCCCTGAATAAAAACCATCATATTGGTAGAAGGCATTCTGCATGAAGAAATACAGCAGCTTGCAAGAGGTGCAGTATGGATGCCATAAAGTAGGTGAAATGACAGAGCAGGTATTGAAGGAATATACATTAAATGTCGTTGAGAGGCAAGGTCTAACCTGATCTTAAAGACAAACCACCTTGAATTTGATGTGGTAGAATACTGGAACACTGTAGACTGATTTGAAGAACAAATATGATCTTCATGCTTTAATTTGAAGAAAAAGGAGAAAAGTAGGAATTGCTTCCATTTCTGACTTCCTTTTTTACATATTAGAAGTCACAGGTATGACGCATTGTAAAAGCTATCTCATTTTCAGGTTCTTGTTATCAATCTGCTTGAAGAACAAAATGAGAGGTATCTAAGACTTTCCAGAGGCAGTTTTGTCTCCTTTTTTTTTGAAGGTAGGGAAAGAAGCTGTAACAGGCTTGTAAAACACAAATTTAGCAGGAAGATTTCTTAAAGCCTGCAGTGGAATTCTTTGCGAGAGAAAAGACACACCTTCCTCCATTCCTCCTAGTGGTACTGTAATAGATATATGCTTAAATTGTTGCTACCCGTGATTTGAGCTATATGCTACAGGAAGTACTACAGCAGAAGCCACCCAAACCAACAGATGATGAGCCTTGTAAAGAACTGGGAAGGTGTCCTGTGACCCAAGCTGAGCTGGTTTTGGTACCCAACAACTCAACACGACACGCTGCCTATCCTGTCCTAAGCAACTACTGTGATGCAGCCAAAGTCACAGGTATGTAAATTGTAGGGAATAAGGGGTAGAGATTGTACTGGCTCTGCCCTGGGATGGAGTTAACTTTCTCCATAGCAGCCAAGATGGTGCTGTGCTTTGGATTTGTGACTAAAACATTTTAAAGTTGGTAACACACCAATGTTTTAGTTATTGCTGAGCAGTGCTTGCACAGCATCAAGGCCTTCTCGGTTTCTCACTGTGCCCTCCCAACAAGCAGGCAGGGGGTAGGCAAGAGGTTGGAAAGTAAACACTCCTGGGACAGCTGATCCAAATTGACCAAAAGGATATTCCATTCCATATCAAGTTGTGCTCAGCAATAAAATCTTAAGGAAAGGAAAAGGAAGGGGGAGGGATGTTTGTGGTTATGGCGTTTGTCTTCCCAAGTAACCGTTACATGAAATGAAGCCCTGCTTTCCAGGATGTGGCTGAACATCTGCCCGCCGATGCGAAGTAGAGAATAAATTCCTTATTCTCCTTTGCTTTGTGTCCTTTCTCACACAACTTTGCTTCACTTATTGAGCTGTCTTTATCTCAAGCCATGAGTTTTTCTCACTTTTGCTCTTCTGATGCTGTCCCTGTCCTGCAGGGGTAGGGTGTGCAAGCTGCTGCTGGGTGCTTAGTTGCTGGCTGGGGTCAAACCATGACACAAACACTACCTAATACATCAGCAATGCATGTTTAAAGTATCTGGTTTGCTTGACGTGAGTGCTCAGTGGGGAATCTTATTTGTTTGTATGTGGATTTTCTTCCAGCAGAAGAAATGCCACTTAGTATAAACAGTTATGTATTCATTGCATAAAGACAGATGGACACTTCATGCCAACTAACAGAGCAGAAGATGACACTACAGCTACAGCAGAGACAGTACTTCTAAATGCAGAAACATTTAATTGGTTTGCAAAACACAGATCTTGTTCCTCAACCGATGCAAAGCAAATCCCATTTGTATTTCTTTTGCCATAGTTCTAGAGCATACAATACATACTCTAGGTATGTCCACTCATATTTCATGTTTGAAGTGCAGAGCATCTGGGAATTCTAGTACCTTCCTTTCTCCTCAAGCCTCTGCTATTACATCGTTATTTCTTCAGGTCAAGAAAAACTGGAAAAATATTTTCTCTGTAGACTGTCTACAGAACTATGAACACTGGCCAGAGGAGACGGGTCAAAAGATGGGTCCATTTCCAAGGGCCACAGACTGGCTTACTTTCAGGCTAGCCTAGCTCTGAGAACTTGAAATCTGGATTTTGATCCCCATGTGACAGTGCTGCATGCTGCCACCAGATTCCTGGGACAGCAAGCTCACATTTCTGAAGATCAAACGCTATTTTCTTTGGAGATTTTTCTATAGCTGGAAAATCTATTTCTGAACTTAATTAATACACTTTTTCCCTCAGCTACTTCCTGTGGGTTTTGAAAGAATATACCATGAAGTTCAGAAAGCAGCAGCAGCTTCTGTGCAACATCTGGTGTTCTTTAATTCAAATATTTATAGAACGGGTTTAAGCATATACATGCCAATCCATATGGAATAACCACATTTTTTCCTTATAGCAAAATACTTCACAAACACTACTCACACTGATAGACAGTAGCCAACAAACATACAATATGACATTCACATTCTTTAAAATTTCCCATTTTTCCGTTTTTTTGGCACATCCAATGCTCAATTTATTTTTCCTCAAGTATTTTCCAGTATATAAAACCCTGGCAGAAAATAAAACTTAACAGAAAAAGGTCAACTGTATTTACAGCATAAGCACCCTTTCCCCCTCCTCCTGCCCCCAGCACATTTAATTATGCAGATACTGGAATTGTACATCTTTATTCTCACATGTTCCTGCTACTTCTTGTATTGTTTTGCACTATTCATTTTTTCACTCAAGCATATCCCAGTACTTTCCATAGGAACACTCTTCCTCATTCAGTGTGCAACTGAGGTGCTGCAAAGTGAAAAAAGCAACTGAGCAGTGTATAATCACACTTTTCAGTGAGAAACTGTAAGCTACATACAGAACCGCCTGAAAGTCAGAGTCTCCTCAAACTTTTTGTCTTCGTGATGCATTATTTCTGTATATAGTATTAAAGACATCTGTCTATCATCACTGACATGATTCATTAAACTTCATGTGGACATTTAACTGAATTAACTGCACTGATCTCTATATTTTCAAATATCTTAAAATGAAAAGAAACCCAAACTGCATAAACAAGCATTCTTCATCCTGAATGGTAGCTGTGCATACAGATGCAAAAACCTCAAAACACAACTTGTCAGTTATCACATATTAAAGCAGCAGTTGTATAACTTACACATGTGCAAACACATACACATGCCCCACATCAGGGAGACAAACTTTGTACAATGTGGCAACGATTGGGAAGAGAATGGACATTACAAGCTTGCTAAGATAAAAACAGATTCATAACCCAAGTTTTGAGATGTGCTGGAATAGGGGTCAGAAGTATGGAATGGCTCTGAGAGGTGGCAGCACTGGGTAAAAAAAAAAGTCAAGCAGAAGTTGTGTGGGTAGTACCTGCTTCATACAATGCAGGTGATAAAGTGAGAATGAGAAACTGAGTGTTTCAGGGCCTGGGGCAGATGGGATTGCAGGAGTTGAAAGGGATACCTTGTTAGCATGCTTGACACAGTAGAGTTTCAGGAAGAATTAAAGTGCAGAAAGCTGGGATTAAGTCGGGAACATGAAATGGAGACTTCTGACCATTGCTTCATTCTGATTACTTTTCCTGCTCAAATCTACTTTTGTTTGTATGCTTTCTGCTATAATTATAATCAACAATAGGAAAGAAAGAGGTCATACTTCTATTCTTCAATTGACTTTTGCACAAAAGGGGATTGCCTTGTTACAGCTCTCACCAGAAACAAGACTGCTACTAGAAGAGTATACTACTACAAAGACTACTACTAGAATTTCAACTGGGTCAAAGGACAGTGCTACCAAACTTGTAATGCTTGGTGGCCCCGCATCTGTTATTTTAGATCATCTCTCAGTTATTTAAAATAATGACATTCACATGGAAACAGTCAGAAACCCCACTGACAAGTGTGCAGTACATGGCAAAAGCCATGACACAAAAAGTAACCTCGAAGCCATGTCATACTCAAGTTTCTAAACTAACTGGAAGTGCAGTTTAATGTCGAGGGTCACGACAGCCTGATTTTAAGCAAAAAAAAATGGCAGAGATAATGCTATCCAGGGTAAGCACTAAAAAAAAATAAAATAAAAAAAAAATCCCCAATTCTGGGCCAAAACAAGATGTCATTGCAATACCCTTTGTAGCAGCTTAGGAGAAGAGCTGTTTCTCTACTAAAAAAACCCCAGAAAACCTGTTAATCCACACGTTCCTCCCAGAGCTCTAACTAGTTACAGCTGTCCTTCGTAATAGCAGATGTGGTTAATGTGGAGTCACAGGGTGGCTGAAGGTGCCAGATCATGGCTGCCACCCAAGTCCATCCCATGACCTCATACTGCTTTGGAATGAGACCCTTGAGAAAAGTTACTTTCCGACTGTGAAACGCTGATAGTTCTCCCTCTTCCTTTATGTCTGTAAGACATACAGTAAGTGACTTGTGGCCATCAGACATGGGGAAGATTTTGGTACGAGAGGCAATTAGTTATGGGTATCGCTTGTGGCAGCATTGTTGTGTCTCAGCTCCTGACAGCAAGAGATTGTTTGTTGACCCTGGCTGGACACCAGGTGCCCACCAAAACTGCTCTATCACTCCCCCTCCTCAGAGGACAGGGTCATGTTATGTTGTCTCTGCTGCTACTTCCTCCTCAGGGGGAGGACTCCTCAACACTCCTCCCCTGCTCCACTGTGGGGTCCCTCTCACAGGATACAGTCCTCCATGAACTTCTCCAACATCAGCCCTTCTTATGGGCCTGCAGTTCTTCACAAAATGCTCCAGTGCGGGTCCCTTCCACAGGCTGCAGTCCTTTAGGCACAGCCTGCTCCAGCGTGGGTCCCCTCCAGGGTCACAAGTCCTGCAGAAAACCTGCTCCAGCGTTGGCTCCTCTCTCCACGGGTCCACAGGTCGTGCCAGGAGCCTGCTCCAGCGTGGGCTTCCCACAGGGTCACAGCCTCCTTCGGGCATCCACCTGCTCTGGCATAGGGTCCTCCATGGGCTGCAGGGGGACAGCCTGCCTCACCATGGTCTTCCCCACGGGCTGCAGGGGAATCTCTGCTCTGGCGCCTGGAGCACCTCCTGCTCCTCCTTCTTCACTGACCTGGGTGTCTGCAGGGTTCTTTCTCTCACATATTCTACCTCCTCTCCTCTGGCTGCTGTTGCCATGCAGTTCCCCACCCCCCTTCTTAAATCTGTTATCCCAGAGTGCTACCACCATCGCTGATGGGCTCAGCCTTGGCCACCAGCAGGTCTGTCTTGGAGCAGGCTGGCTTTGGCTTTATCGGATGGGGGGGAGCTTCTAACTTCTGTTGTGTTGTGTCTGTCCGCCCCCCCCCCCCCCCCCCCACCTTGCCACACAAACCCAATACACTCACCTTGATAATAGGAGAATGGATCAATGAGGGAATGCAGTAAACAGGTCTCTGCTGGATTTGGCAAGAGTTTAAAAGAGAGTGGTTCTCCCAAATACAGAAATAACAGAGAGCAATCCCGTAGTATTCAAAGGATAGAAACAGCACTAAATGCTTCAGACTCTGCACTGGCAATGGATAACCAAAACCTGTCAGATTTATAATCAACTTTTACTCAGTTTTTACTCAAGCTTTCCTAATTTTCCATGCAACATCAAAATGATGGTACAGGTGTTAGGAAGAAGTAGCTATACAAGCTTAATAGCAAGACAGGTGAGAAGTTCTTATAGCAATTACTTCTGTATGGATCTCAGGAAATCATGCAAGTTTCAACAGATTTTTTTTTTTATTGGACTATATACAATTTTTAAAATAGACTGATGAAAAATTTCCAATTGAAGCTAAAATGTATGTCCTAACAGATCTAAAGCCTTTGCAAAATAACTCAGCAGGGTAATGTCTTGTAGTAGAACAATAGAAGAAAAACTGAACAATTTCTTACAAAACATCATGATACACAAGTAAACCTGAAGTGCTCCTTGGCTTCTTGTTTATTACCCTCTTCAGTGCTTGCCACAGTTTACATTGTTTTACAGTGTTTTCTGTTATCATGGTAATTCAGCCATGAAAGTATTTTTATATTTACTTTGTCTTGCAAACATTATGGAAGTTGAAGACCCATGGCAACATGGGGTATTCTCGACAATCTTTTCGCTCATCTGCAGAACTGCACACAATAGAAGGTAAAGGTCTGGAGAATCTAGCTGACCTTGCATTGATAGCAGTAGCACTGGCAGTCAACTCGTCACTGACTTCTGCAGACTTTTGAATCCGTCATCAGGGAGAAGCACGAGATTCTTCTAAATACTATCAAGGTGCCTACATTGCCCTAACTTCACTTGCATGTCTGGACCAAAGCTGTTCTTTTCCCCATAATTTGTTCATTAGATTTACCTTCACTTGTACATCCAGTTTGGCTTGTCTTTTATCAAAAAAGAGTACGAAGTATAAATTTGTTTCTATCATTGGCTCATCTTCTTTTAAAACAAGAATTTCATAACAGGCGTTAAATTCAAACAAAAATAGATTTCTTGCTGTTCTTTGCTGCATGCATGATAAAAAATACCCACTATCCAAGCATCTGAAAAAGTTTAAAGGACTTTTAAGCAGCCTAGCACTTTACAAGTGTTAGAAGACCATATTTAATTGGAGTATAAAAGAGTCAAGAGTTTCTCTTGATTAATCTGTCACAACTAATTTAGCCAACCATACAACTGTCAGGTAAATGCTTCTTTTTCAGACTGGGAAATGGTCAAAGAGAAATGGGAGTGTTTCATCCCAAACTACCACAGTGATCTACAGCAGAGCTTGGCATAAACCCTAATCCTGCCAAAGTACAAATTATGTACTTAATCTTCTACTAATTCTTTCCTTCTTCTCTTCATGCATAAAATAATTCCTATGATTGTTTCAATAATGAAAAGTCAGAGCAAAAAAATCCTGAATAAAACAGGCATGGATTCCTAATTATCTCCTCATGGAGAACAGGGTCAACTCTAGGTGTAAACTGAAACAGCAAGATTGTGGGAAAACTCAAATGCTGCTAAGTCGTCTTCACTTCTTTCAGGGCTAGTAAGAATATCTGTCTATAACCCTCTCAGTTTGGCATTCCCACACAAACAATGCACAAATTTTTTAAGGAAAAAATGTGAACTACTTAAGGTTATGAAAGAGGACATAAAGCGAGCACCGTGCCAACTCCCCCACACAGTTGTGGTGGTCTAACTCATTGTGACTACCAACACTGAAACCTCTGCTGGCCTTTGAGAAAACATAGAAGCATGCTGAACATTACTTTAAGCTATGGACAAATGTGCCTACGAAGTGGACAAATTCCCAGTGGAAAGCAGTTGTGAAGAGAGTACTCCCCATATTAGATTCTAAAAAAATTATTAAGAAATATCTGTAATGTAAAAATATTACATAATTTGAATTGTACATCCAGTACAATTAACGAGTATAAAATATGTACAGTTCTGACTTACAGCAATGTAAAGTCAAATACGTAAAACATAACAGTATAAAGCCTACATGTTTTTGCTTTTTATATATAGCTTTGTATAAAATACATGCATTTCATATATTTTGACATTTGAACAGTTGCGGCACTATATCACTATATAAAATATATGCACCCTGCCAAACTGAACAAAAAAATTTGGCACACAGCACAGTAAAATAGATGCCACTAAAAAAAGAAGACACCACCAGTCCCCCCACCCCCTTTCAGGCAAAAGACAATCATATTGAGAAAGTAAACTGGAAAGCAAAATATGATGAAACAGAAACCCTGAAGCAAAAAATGTACTTCAGGGGTATAGAAACAAAATGCATCTCGGATAACATGCAGTAGCTGTGAATAATACAAAGAGAAAAGTCTTTGCCACAAAATTCACATAGACTTCTTCAGAGAACATAGTGAAATTTGGAGGAAAGGTCATATATAAATTAGTTTAACAACCACTATATATCAGATCTGAAACCACAACTGACTTTTGCAGAAAAGTGAAGTTGACAGATTGTTTGCTCATAACTGTCCATCTAGAATGAGGATCTGGAGACTCAAAATAGGCAGTAGTTTATTAACTGTGAACAGGGAGTTAAGCTGACCAATCTCAAAATGAAATTTGAATCAAGCACTATTTGGGAAAACAAAATTTAAAAAAATTTATTACTTATACTTATTTGCTATGGAAAAGACAGCAGAAACTGAAAGTAGACCAATAACACTCAGGCAGTGCTGCAAGCTGAGCAGGAAACAGAATTGTCCGAGTTCACTACGACCTGAATGCATCTGAGCTCCCAAGACCCAGCTGTGCATCACGGGCATGTCCAAAGACTGAGTGGAAGCAGATGATAGCAAATAAATTAGCAAGATACAAGGATAAGCTCCACATTATTAAAACTATCTAATGGACCAAGAAGTTCACAGTATTCTGTCTTGAACGAACCTGAGAAGTTTCAGAACTGAGATATCCACCAGCCTCCTTATGAAATCAATTTGGTGACAAAACCCTGTACCAAGCTTTCAGGGATGTAATCTTGAGATATCCTTACAATATTTCACTGTAAAACAGATGCTCAAATCTCAAATTATTACTTGTCAGATGCAGCCTGATACAGCACGATATGTTTAGGCACCATATGAAAGACAGTTTACAACAGAGAAAGCAGACATAGTTCACATTTTCAAATTTAAAACAGATGCAAAGTGCTTCAAAACTAGCTAACATTTGAAAAACAAGCTCCAATTTAATTCAGGTGTATTTCAGATAATTTATAACGTAAAGGTAAAAGACTTATCCCTGCCAACAAACCTTGTCCTGCTCAGACCTTCTAATTCACAAGCATTACCACCAGGGAACACACCTATACATAACTGAAGTACTGTCAGGTCAATGTCTTCAGGCAAAACTCTTGGGAGAGATGTATTTATGTTCAGAGCACTGCTGAAGGAACTAAATATGGGACCTAGGTATTTGGAGGCACAGATGACTTAAAGACTTCACGAACACGGCACACACTAACCAGGGGTAGGCCATGTTATAATATGCTATTCAAAACAAGACAGAATTTCTTGGCATACCACATTGCAATTTTCGTGCACAATTGAAAACAGATTCCTTTTAATCTATATGTTTTTCAGCCACTTTCTGAAAAAGACAATGGAAATACAAATTCTGTTCACTGAAAAACTATTAAAACATCTGAGATAAACATACCAGTTCTTTGGCACCAAAATGTAGATTTTCCATCATTAAGTCTATTGAGGGAGTATATGCATTCAAAACTTACTCTAATGATAAACACATGTCAGATATATATGGAAGCCCTGATATTACTTGAGCATATCAGCAGATGATGGATGTAAAATAAATGGAAATCCTGGATGTTCACATTTTATAGCAGGTATTTCACCATATGGCACACAGAACAGTCACCTTTATGCTTAAAGGCTCTCAGGCATCTTCTCGGCCATTACATTATTATTACTGAACTCTGGCATGCAGAATTTTCCTAATGTGTAATCATCCAACCACTTCAATCGTCATGTAGTTATTTGTATTCCAAACCCAAGAAAAACTAGACCATCACCCTTCAAATTTAATGCTATTATACTTTCACTAAGTGACCAGTTACCTCACATTTCCCATACTTTCCCTTACCTAGTAATATTGCCATAGAGGGGCAATTTGCCATAAACTTATGCTGCCATTTTACCAAGCTGTAACTTTTTAATGTAGCCGGTCTTAGCAGCTACATTCATTGACAGCCCAATAGATAAGATTTTTCTTTAAACAGAATTCCAATAATTCAAGAACATCTATTTTTTCTCCTTCAAGTTTTAAAAAGTTCAAGCAATAGTGCCTCCAGCACTTTTCATCTAATTTTCCAGTGTTAGTAGACTGATGGGCTTCATATTGACCTGAAAGAGCCCTCCTAATTCCGTAACTTTTTTTCTAGTTTTTATTTTTATAAATATCAATTTCTTAATTCTGAGTTGCAGCACTTTAAAACTGATCTGGATAGGAAAGGGGGGAAGAAGTAGGAACGGTTTTGTACTTTATTGTTATATGATATATAATGAAAAACTTATAGAGTTTTATTTATAAAAATAAAAAGCAAAAGACAGCAGCAGCTGTTTTTCATTTTTAGAAATATCAGGAATGTCATTTATTTTCTTCTGATTTTGTAATGCAATTCTGAGTCACACTACAAAGCATATGTACAGAAACAGCTTTTCCAGTTAGTAATGTGCGAGTAGCTGTCAGTCTTTAACATAAGTGATTACAATAGTTTATATAACATTAAAGACATCTTAACACTTTAAGTTCTCTAAGCAACCAAAATAATGAAAGATTCCAAATCATGTATGTTCTACCTTACGTTCTCTCTCCTTGCGCTTATCTTCTGTGCCAAGTCTATGGTGCTTCTCAAAACAAGACCAAGAGGTAATGAACTACGGCCGCTTTTCCTTCAGTGGTACAATGATCTTGGTTTCTCATACAAAAATAATCTGTTGGAAGTTAATGCTTTTAAAACCACCTCCAGTAACCTTGGTTGAAATTGCTCGATGAGTACCAATACTTAGAGGATTAGCAGATAGACAGATGGCAAGACAGGGAAAACATTTTGCTTTCTCATTTGGTTGAGCATATCCTTCTCCCTGCCCCTTCATGTGGATCCGCTTTATAAACTGATTGCTTTCCCTACGGATACATAAAGCATGCAATTCAAAGATGCTCTCTTTAGTACCCAAATGAATTAAGGGTAACTGAAAACTCTCACTATTAATATCTGTCCTAAATTTGTAGCTTCTCTAATCTCATTTAACATTTTCTGTTCACCATCATCATTCTGGCTGGAGGCTGTAACACAGTACTAGTACCAAACTTTTATGACAGTTGGAACTTCCATTCAAAAGGCTTCTTAGTGTTTCTCTTTTCCTGCAATACATTTGTGCTGTTAGATTTAAATACAGTGCTTCACAACACAGCACTGTCATGCACATACATCCTACCCCCTTATCCCTGTAAAGATGGTACCTTTCATTAATTATCTTGAAGACCTGGTGGAAGGAGGATATCTATTAGATCTGTGATGACGTTATGTGTCAGGTATTCTAGTTTCCCCCCCAGTCATTTTTTCAGTTCAAGGATTAGTATGGAAGCATTCATAATTTACACCCTTTCTCTATAGCTTAGTATTGGAGGTGCTAATCAACTGGCACTGTAGGCAGTTTGATTTACCTTCCATATTTATTGGATCAAGCTGTTCCCTCCTTGGCCTTTAAGAGACATCCTGAAAAGCAGCCACATGCTCCCTGTCGGTCATGTAATTGCGAACCAGATATTAAAGGAATACTTAATGACCTTTAAAATTTTCAGTGCCAGCAGCCTGGCACAATTTTGATTATGATGCAGCTCATCTTTCCTGTTCAGCTTCTCCTTGCCCCACAGGTTCCCCAAACACCTAAATCTCTTTCTATACCATACTCTCATCCATGCACTGAGATTCTGGACCTCTGCCTGCCTCTTGGGCATTGTATGCAAGTCTGAACAATATTTTGGAGAAGGATACCAAGGAGATTCTGGACACCAGTAACTTGGCCTTCCTTTATTAAAAAAAAGGCCATAGCAACCACCACACTTTGAGAACCTCTTCCTACGCTACATTTTTTTCTGCATTTTCTTCAAGGAAAGCATAAAAACGAAATTGCTTCTAATATTTTCCTCTATTGTTCCCAAGACAGCTCATATCCAGTAAGATATTTATACACATCACTTAAATGCTCATTTAAAATAGGAATGAAAGTTGAGAGTTGCTTGTCTTTTGTAAATGCTGTGATATAAATCTTTCTGGGACTGAAAAAATACAGCCATGTGGTTGTGAAGCACCATGCATCACATCACTACCACAGGCACATCTGACCTTAAAAACACTGCTCTTCTGCACCACCTGTTTGTCCATTTATGCTCTTGCAAGTGTGTTTATTGTATCTGAATTACCTAGATGATCCAAGGCAAATATTGCTTACAAAAATGTGAATGGACTCCCTCTGAGCTTTATCGACAACAATATGCCTGCCCACATTCTGGTCTGGCACCCCAAATAAGTTAAATGAGCATATTCAAATCAAAAGCAATCCCATCACTTTTGAGATTGAGCCTTGTCCAAGGACAGGAATACACTTTAATAATCTTGAACTATCAGTTCAGCCAGGCAACAAAAATCAAGTAATACAGCTTCAAAGGAATGCAAATGAGTGGTAGTAAGATCCCTGGATTAGTAATTTAAAATTTGACAGGAGACATCCTTTCTGTGTCAGGCATAAACATAGTATCTCTGCAAAAAACTGCCAAAGTTACTAGCAGTTTATTTCAATAGCAAACTTTAAAAACATTCTTTCTAGAATGGACAAAATCCAAGCTGTAATTAGTCTGAGATCACTGCTGTTGAAAATGATGGTAACTTTGGTCAAGTCTATCTCCTTGCTCTCAAGTGGTGACCCTACTGAGGCACATGTGTGGTGGCAGCCTAGTTTGAATGCAAAGGGGCTAATGGAGAAGAGATCTACAAATTGGCCCAGAGAAAGTAAGGGAAAAAGTGCAGGGGTGGGAAGGAATGGCTAACCAAAGGTGGGAGGGCAATGGACAGAACACAGCATAGACAGGAGCCTGAACTCTCCCATTGGAAGCCTGGGAAGGAGTTGATACTGGCTGGGCTAGCAGACAGATGGACAATCAGGTGGAGAAGCAGGTTGGAGAAGAGTGGAGAAAGATTTATCAAAAATTGACAGACTTAGTTTTACACTGACATAAAACTTCAGTTGCAGCCATGGCAAGAGATTCTAGGCTCTAAAATATAGAGTATATATAAAAGACATGCTAAACAGCTCACAGTTCAAGTGATCAAATTTGGAAGATGAGGAACCTTCAGGGAAAGAAAACAAAAAACAAATCAGACACACAGAGAAAGTATTTACGCCTGAATGTGATATTCATCACTGAATGCAAAATTCTTCACTTCATCAGCAGTCTTAGGAAGACCACAGACATTCCTGTTTAACGTTAACATCTGGTGTTTGACATGGAAAATTCTCAGGAAACAGTGGCTTCATACATGCTGTGTAACTTCCATTCAAACAGAGTCAAAATACTCAGGACAAAAAGAATTCAACTCTGCAACACCGATCCCAGTATCAAGCCAATTATTTTAGCCTGTGTTACAGGAAATTGTGCTATTAAATCAATGCCACACATTTCCAAAAACATAAGAGGTTGACAGATGCAACTATTACATAGAGAAAAGTACATCTGGTATCTGATATGCAAATGAATAGCTTTATTTCCATACTTAAATAAGAAAGGAACATAACATTTTAACATGCAGGAAAATAAATGGAGTATTATTATTTTACTATTTCAAGCATAAACCCGGTCTTGGAGAATGGAAACATCTTTGCATGTACAAGGCAATAAAAAGCAAAAGTAAGTGAAGTTGGTAACACTGTTTCCAATAATTGATACTTAGAAAGGAGCGGGGAGGGAGGGAATGAGATGGAGAAATGGAGTCCAGGTAGGTGATCATTAAGCTATTAAATTATCACATATTCTTCTTATAATTATGTTCTGATTGTCTATACACAATTTCTAATTTAAGAAGAGCGTAACAACCAGAGTTTAGATAAAAAAAGAGAATGAAGTTTTTCACGTGTCCCTCAAAACCACCAGCCTTTCACCCCCACATTGTCAAAATCAAACCACAAAACAAAGTGCAAAGAACTAATGATAAGCATATTATACAAAGCTGATGGACTATCACATCAGTATTACACAAAAGACTGATTCATACAGTAGTCCTCTCCCTATGGTTTATGGATTGCAAACAAAATATTTTCATAAGCAAAGAATGTCAAAAATGCACATAAGTAATTATCTAGTTATGCTTCTATTAAAGGCACTAACAACAGAAACAGAAGTTTTATATCCATAATAACATCTATCCTAATCAGAATGTTTTTGTAGTGAGTAGAATTCTTTAGGGAGGCTCAAGGGGGTGGGCGGGTGGGAGAAGGGAGGAGGTTGTGGAAAAATCTCCCAAAGCCCAAAAGAAAGACAGCAACTATTCTGTGCTTGATCCAAAGCCTTTGAAGTTAATGGAAAGTCTTCAATTAAACTGCAAGAGACTTTGCATCAGGCCCCTTTTATGATTTAGTGGATTTCCTCAGATTAAATCCACAGAGAATATGGAGGTTTTGTTTTTATCTTTTCCTCTAGAAAGTGTATTTTTAAAGTAAATTAAGGCAAAGATCACAAGTATACATTTAGGATTGACAGTTAAAATAGAAACCTTTATATTTTTCAGTTAAAAAATACAGGTATGACTCTTCATCCTCGGATGCAGATGTGTTTAATCAAAAGTTCTACTTGATTCAGAAATTACATCTTCCTTTCTTTCCCTGACACACAGTTAAAAAGTACTAGCAGTATCAAGTTTAAAATTTCCTTAATAAGTAAGTGTATTTGTTAGAATAGGTGTTATGCATTTATTGATTGTGTAACCACGTCTTGTACGTGTGTCTTGTAACCAGAGATTACAATCTAGTGATATACTCTAGGAAACCTGATGCTCCAAGTAATTACTTACTATTAATTAATGCTTCAAAGTTAGCAGCCTTTCATAAATTGCCTTTCACAGATAGTTGGTGTGAAACATGTTTTCAGTGTAAATCTACAAAGAAGAACATAAAACAATACAAACACTGTGACTACCCTTGTCCTTGCTCTTTTTTCGTTAGTGATGGACACTAATGTTGTGGACTAATAAACAGACTAATCTCAGGCCATCAGCTGCACGGTTTATAAAGAAATGGTATTTTGACACATGATTTAAACACTTTTCTAAAAGAAATAAAGGTAATAAATACATAATCAGTCCTGTAACTGTTCCCGTCTGTCCTGGGCAGAAATACCTTTCTACCTCTTTCTCATGTAACTTCTTGCCTAAGGACTTCCTTAATCCTGCATCAGAGATCCAGTGAATTCAAGGAGGAGTTTGGGAAGTGAAACAGGGTCTTCTCACACGTAAAGCAGTAGAACTCTCTAAATCACAGAAAACCTTTTCTTATTACTGTTAGTACTTTAGCTGGTTCCCCAATCCCAAATTCATTTGAGCCACATAGGTAAAGAGCCATAGATACTAAATTCACTCACTCCTGAAATAACCCCCAGAACTTTAACTGTGGCATAACAGCCTTTGGGCATCCATTAAAAATACCTGGACCTGAAGCTAGACAGCACTAATGTCATCTATTCAAAATCATGTTAAGTGCAGCTGTCCTCATCAGGCAGCTTTAACTTTCAATGATCAAAATCATACTCTGCACCAGGCTGCTCAGTCAAATCCTGGCTTGTCTCTCTATGGCCGTGCATGAGCTGCCTGAGATCCTGTTTCTAAAGCCTTTGAATTCCTATTAAATTCCAAACAAGACAAAGCTGGTTCCTGAACATGAAGCAATCCAAAATAAGCTCACCAGGCCTTACATTAGCAAAAAAAAAAGCTTCTAAGAGCTAGTAATGGCTTACATTTCTGGTCTAGAAGAAATTTCTCAACACACTTAGAAATTGTGGCAAGCTTTTCAGTAATTGTGAGACTCAGAGGGATGTGGCATGGCCACAACAAACTTTGAAGATCACAATATACTCAAAATTTGCTATGCAGAATCCTCTTTGCAGACAAGCATCTGCATGATTCAAACACCACAGGACTGGAGTAATAGGTGAAAATACAGGACTTAGTAGGAAAAAGTGGTGCTCTTCTCAAGGACCACAGATTAGAGCTCAGTGCAAAAAAAAGGAAAACTACGCTACTAAGATTATGTGAAGATTGTATCTGGAAGCAAAAAATAGAGGATGTATTTATCTGTGAATATTTGTTGGTATTTCTGCAAGTCAGAAGCATGTGCTCAATTCAAGCTCTGACAATAATGTATACTGGTACGCTAGTCTTCACTCAAAGAAAAATACAATAGTTCTTTGCAGTTTCAGTTGCACGCCCCCCCCCCCCCTAAAAATCTGAAAGTTGCTGAATTTTTAAGCACATAGACTTTATTATTTAGAAAAAATGAGAAGTATTTTGACTTAAGGCAAGATGACAGTCCAGGTTGTTGCTTGTAGTACCGAGTTCCATTATGCTGGAGCAGAATTCTGTCATTCTCAGTGTTTAAAACCCAGGTGTTTTTTTTTCTCATGTCCTATATACCAAAGACTTACTGGAAGAAAAACTAACTGAGATGCTACAATAAGTTAGTCAGTATCTGTTAGCATTAGTGCAAAGGCCACAAAACCAACTGTGGTTATGATGAAGGTGTTCACAGGTGGACCGAAGTCTCCTTTTCTGGAGAAACAGCACAGATAATACATATAATTTCTCTAACACTGGAAAAATATTGATACACATTAACCTACCTATCCTGCCTATCTTAACCTAAGTTACCTTAAACCTAGGTTAGCAATAAGTTGAAGACAACAGTTCAGACCTTTGTCAGTTCCCAAGCCAGCTTCCTGCTTGTAATGAACAGCATTTTTAGGATTAGGTTTCTGATTTTTAACTTCGGTGTGCTGGAGCACAATACTAATGAACCAAACCTCCCATAAGAATTCAGGTACATATGCTGTAAAGAACACTTCAAAATGCAATCACAGCTGGAAATACCAGTTTAAAAGAAACATTAGACAACAGATCTGCCACATGTTTTTTAATTTTATTAATGACTGGCAAATATATTTGTTGCAGACAGTACACAACTGTGTATAGAAAGTGCACAAAAACTTAGTCAAAACCTAGAAAAGACAGGTTCCATTTTTCAGTGGCTGTAACTAAGCACCAATAAGATAAAGGCTAGTTTAAGTTGCATGGCAACATTCATTACAGTTTTTACAATAGAATTTATCACTTGTTGATAGCAATGGTGCCAGGTGCAGTAATATTAAAATAGATTAAAATTATTTCAGCAGAGGTGCACAAAGAACTGTTCACCTACTGCTTCTTGTCTTACAGTATTGTGGAAGCCCTATAGCATTTTTATAAATTAGAAAAGGAAGAAGTCTTGTGTCATGTGGCTGGTGACTCTTGCCAACTCACTCTGCAACTATAATAAATCTGATTTGCCTCCTAGCAATATTGCTAGTAATATCAACACCTAAATCATAAGAACTCAAGTTAGAGTGCCACTTGCTAAACACTTAGCACAATTTTATTGTACTTGACTGAAATCTATGCAAACTCTTTTTAAATAGAAAAGTATGCTTACCTTATTCTGAAAAATATATGGGAGAACATAGAAATGGAACATAAAATCTCAGTGGGCAGAAGGAATTAAACAAATATCTTGACTACATGTCCACTACGCAAAACTAATATTCAGCATTCCATAGTAAATTAAAAGCAGATTGCCTTTTATCAATGAAAACAAACCTATTCTGAAAATGAAAACAGCCACAGGATGTTCTCCTTCAAATATTTCGAAACTCAAGTTAATGAGAAGGTAAACAGTGTGGTCTGCATTTCATGTGACCTACAGAATATTGCTAGGGATAGAAAAATCAATTATTTAAAAAATTTTTTAGTTGTATGTTTAATAACTAACTGTGTGAAAAGAAGAAATAATATATTGGAAAATTAACTTTTGTTAAAGCACGGAAGGGATGTCTTCTTTAGTTGGGGATATACTATGACCAACCAATAGCAACAAATAAAGTTATGATGGCTTAGCCACCACTTGCCAACAGTACTGTAATAATTAATTGTACATGTTCTTCTACTGTAGTGAGGTTAAAAGCCCTCTATGGGTTTAAAGAAGCATCAGCACCCATCCATAAACTTTATTTGAAACATGAGACCCATTCACTACAAGGTGTAAGATTAACAGACTTTTATACCACCGAAAAACAGGACCAGCAGCAGAAAGTAACAGAAAACCCAAAACAATTCCATGAACATGTGCTCTGTTTTCAAGGATGACAGCTAAATGAAAGCCTATTTTAAGTAAATATGGAAAGCATACAGTCAGACATGACTATGAATACATCAAAAATATTGGGACAAAATAAACTAGTAAGATTAATAATATTCCTTCTGTATTCTTGGCAATAAAATTGTCCTCTTCGAAAATAAGATTCCAACTGTAAACTCCTTTAAAAAAATAGCATCAATTATTTCATTTTGGGGCTCATATACTTTATGCAACCAGCATGAGCCTGATGCATTCAAATTCTTGGCAGAAGAATCTCCTACAGGAAGTGACAAAATGTCTTACTTGCATTTAGCATCCCTCTTCAAGCATGAAATCCCTCTCCATGTGTCCTCACACATCCATAATCTTCACTTCTGCACCATTTCTAACATTACAGTAAACAGTTTCTGACTAGCTCACCTTCAGACTGGAAAATCTTGGTCAAATAAATTTAAAAGAAGAATGCTGCTTTTTAGCTGCATGTTAGTATATCTGTGACCTTTTCCTTACTCTCTTCTATCATTAAGAGAAAGAAAAGCAATAAGAAGCTTCCATCCAAACACTGCTCCAGAAATACCAAATTCCCATATTTTCCTATTAACTTGATTTTGCTCACATGAAGCATGGAAATCCTGCTGCACACTATGCTAATATTTGAACTGTATCACACATGACTGTGCTTTGCAACAGCAAGCTAATTACAAACTAATGATGCCTTTATAGGAGGAAATGATCCAATTCTACATTAAAACTTAGCCTGTGGACTATAAACATTTCAGATTTCAGACTCCCTCAGTGGGCCACCCATAGGAATTTAGGATAATGTGGAGGAAAATATACAATTTCATGTACTGATATTTTGTGATTCAGAATTGCTTTCTGGCATCACTTCTGCAGCACATCCCTTAAAACAGTACTTATTTCTGCTCTTCTTCACTCTTCTTTTAGACTGAGAGCCTGTCTGCTCTCAACCTCAACTGCTCGTTTCAACAAGCATCTTCCCACTTGTATGTCTTCATTTCGTCTCTTACAGACATCCCTAGTTAGTTAATATTTAATAATGTACCATCAGTGGGCTTCAGGAGAAATATTGCACTGAAATTAATGAGTCACAGGGGTGTTAAAATTCCACCTTTATTTCAGCCTCATGTTTTGTCATGTTTTGTTCATGTGGAAACTCCTCCCTGAATCTAAAAGTATTTAGAGCCTTTTCCCAACTGTTACTGAAAGCTTAGATTATTTACACTAACTAAACCATCCATATGTACTACATAAACAAAACAAATCTATTCATAAATACTCAAAAACCAGTACTATGCTTCCTGGTATTCTATTCCAGTTACTAGAGAGTAGCCCATCAACCTAGGTGACAAGCCACTTGTACTAAACAACTACACAATTTTTTGTAGGTATGTCCGAGTGGATAAGTTTCCTTAGAAAAGGAAGTAAGGTCTACAATGAAGATGCAATATAACATACAGAACACACTGTGCAAATGGACATACTCCCACCCACATATGCACCTTTTCCTAAGGAGCGCTTTCACACTCATGCCAGCAGGGGAAAGAAAACAAAAAACAACAAGCCTTACCTTTCTGCAGACACTTTCAAAATTAACTTCTGTCCTAAGAGCAAGTCTGGTAACTTCATCTGGCTTTATTTCCTGTGGACAAAAGATATACTTATTCTTCTTATGATCAGACTTTATAAAATCTTTCTAAGGTTTACCTTCCTCATAAACATTCTAACTTTATGGCATTTCTCACTGATCTCAAAGGAAAAAAAATTAGTTTGTTATATAGAGATTTTTTTTGTGTGTATGTAAATACTACGTTTACTGACTTCCAAAACATTACTTACACCTAATCTGACTGTATCTACTACTACTGAGGGCAATAGAGACTTTCAACAGTGAAATATGCAGAAGGGTGATTTTATTTACAGAAATGTTTAAACTGCCTGTATTGTTGTGCTACAAATAAACTTTGGAAGGCTTGAAATGCCCCACTTACCTTAGACTCTGAAGTTACATCAGAACTTATCAACATATGTGAATACAGAAGTTTGAGACAATGAAAATAAAGTTGAGAAGAAAAAAAAGAATTCTCTTTTCTGAAGAGACTGAATACACATGCAGTTTTCATTCCTGGACTTAAGCATTTCCATTGGCAGCTGAAATAGAGGAATGAAAACCCTGGACAAGTGGATTTTGTTACAAGTTGCATATTTTATGAAACATGCCCCCCTGACAGATTTCTTGTTATTTTTAAAATACATACTTTATGTATGTTGTATTACAAAATGCCCTATTAACCTTATCAACTGAATGTGCTGAATATTGGCTTTTGCCTCCTAGGCCACTGCGTCAAATAAATCATGTTACATACCAGTTGTTTGCCAGATGGCCATTTTAAAAGCAGTTTAACTACTGTTATGCAGAGCCCAAATAACTTCCACACATTCATAGTTCTGAAAAATAAAAAATTTGTACAGAGAAACCTAGTTATTCTGATAGCGTTCATCTAGATCTAGCCTATATCACAATGCTGGTGGCTTCAATACCTGAAGAAAATTATCTTTTTGCTGAATTATCTGTTCGCTGAATTTCTAAAAGTCCAGGAAAGTAGATGACTTAAATATAAAATACAGTAATTTTGCAATGCCTGTGGTCAATAAAGAAGAAAACCTAAACTGGAAGTGCCCATGCAAAGTATGACAGTTTGAGAAAATGAAACATGTCCAGGTGCTTAGGCTGCACCTGTAGTTAACATTATGCTCAGACCTGGACAAGAAAGACACTAACTGAAAACGCTTAAAAGCAACTACTGTAACTATTGGCTCAGAATAATTAATGTGTTAGCAAAGACTCAAATGCAAATCAAATTATGGGAAATACAATAATTTACAAATGTCTAGAAAAAAAAATGGTTTTTTGATGTTCAACAGCTAAATTATACTTGTTCCTTTCTCTCTTTTCCCCTACTTAATCATCCTTGATAAGTATTCCAACACTTTCATTTAACATCCTGCTCCATTGCTAAGTTTCCATAGTCTACCCTGTTTCTGTCCTGAATCTGGAGCAGTCTGCACACTTCCTTAGATGTAATTTCAGGAAGAACCAAGTAGCTTAGTTTCTTAAAAAGGGTCATACCTTGTGTTTCAAAACCTTATGTTGTCCTTCCCTCTATATATTAGATACTTTATAGAGAGTTTGCATCTTACCTAGATCTTTAAGGTGTTGTGTAAATTGCATATGTCTTAAGACTATAAGTATGCATATAATAATGGGAATAAAGTAACAGAACAAAATTAAATTAACAACAACAACAAAAAAATCTCTTTTTATGACTGTCAGAAGAGCTTCTTGACAATGAGGTCTAGAAGTCTGCAAAATCATCTCCCAAAGGTATTGGTGGAAGTGCAATCACTTGGAGGACAGAATCCAGACTGGAAAAACACTGGTGGATGTAGGAAACAATCTCTACTGGCAGATGGACAGTTGGATGACCTAATAGAATCTAGAGATGGAAAAGACCTATGATTCAGTTTTCCACGACCTTCCAAAGCGTTTCACAGATGGTGAAAGTAGGACACGGTGGTTAAGCAACATGCTTATTGTCACATAGTTAGTTGGGAGCTATGAATGAAGCTCTGGAACCCAATACTATTCATTAAATCCATCTGTTGCTTTATTAAAAAAAAGATAATGTATATGATCTTCATCCCAAATAAAACTGCCTATTTCCTGTCTCTTTATAATTTAAATGCAGCAACCTGGTTCAGAGAGGAGGCAGGTAAACTTTAGCAATCCCTACACTACAATGTCAAAGGTTTAATTTTTATATGACAATATCGCAGAATTCCCTTAACATTGCAGAATCATGCACAATAATGGAGAAAGAATTACAGTTTGGAATGTGAAGTCATGAATAGACCTTCACTGAAATGTTTAGTATACAGAATGAGGCTAGGAACCTCCTGTTAAGGCTTAAACCCCCCAAATTTATAAAGCATCTCTGTCACTTCTCTTAGATTTAAGGCAAAACAAGCATTTTTGACTTACATATTCTTCAGCAGTGCCCTGGGTTTGTAAAAGCAGCCACATAAGTCAAGCTACTGAAATAAATAGACATTTCTTTTGTGTCTACTAATGGTCAGCAGCAGACAAGAAAATAGAAAATATAGCGATATTTTTCCCAGCAGGGTTTTCTCAGCTTTGAGATGCATGTATCTCAAGTACTCCTTACTCACAAAGAGAACCTTTGTATTGAATATCTATTACAACATCTTTTACCAATTATGTTAAGGGATGTTATAGGTGGCTGCCACCTCCAGCATCTCTGGGACCAGTCCAGGGATTCTTCCTGCTCTGCTGCTGGAGCCCAGTCTGGTGCATCCAGAGCCTTGGAGGTCTCTGTTGCAGGTCCATAGATGTGGCAGTTGCTTTCTCATTGGCAGGTTCAACCAGTAGTGAAGCTCAGCTATGCAGCTAGCTGCCATAGACAAGGCACTGCCTTTGGCAGCACCCACATGTTAACACCCCCAGGACTCACACGAACTTAAGTACAGTCAGCCAAGACTTCTTCCTCCTTTTCATCTGGTCAGGATTCAAGCTCACTATTTAGACTATGCCCCCTCCCACCCCCTCTAGATTCACGAGCACATGCACACTCCTGGATCCCTCAAATATCAGCACAGCATATCCCTCTGTCCATCTAATACTCCTTTGCCTGGGTCCAGAGCCCTTTTATCCATCTCATGGGCCTCCTACTTGCTGGCTGGCAGCAAGTTACTAGCAGGCAGATGCATGCACTCACACTCTTGTCTTACAGATACTCTTGTTATATAGGCACCCCGTGCTCACAGGTCCCTCCTGAACACCACCAGCATAGGTCCTCTACCCACCTGATACTCCTGCCCGGACCCAGCGCTCTCACTCACTGCTAGTCCGGCTTGAAGTTTGCTAGTGAATTACACATGACAAAGAGACACACACATGGGGTCAAACCACATGAAGTCAAGCCACGTGAAAATACAGACACTTCACCTGCCCCCGTCAGCAGCAGACACGTGTGGTCCCAGTCCAGATGCTGCTCCAAAAGCCTCACTTGCTTCACTTGCCCCAGTCTCAGCTGTAGCTGCATCCAGGACACACACTGTCCTGGCCTCCCAGTTGGGACAGGTGCTGCTCCTGCCCCTGTGGCTGCAGCTGAGACCCTCACCTGCTCCTGCTGCTGTTACCACAGGCTCAGGGCACCTACACCCCTGGTCTGACTCCAGTTGCTGGCCCACTGGAGTCCATGACCATCCACTCATGCTGGTCCCCCCAGTAGCTGGCACCTAGTCCTTCCAGCAGTCGCACACACAGGATAAAGAGTGAGATTACACAGAGAGTTAAGAAAAGATTTATAAAAAGTTGACAGTCTGTGGTGATCAGACACAGGGCTTGGTCAGAAAAGGGTACTGACTGGCACTGGTTGGGACTGGCCCCTCTGATAGCCGCTCCCACCTATTAATTGTTTAGTAAGTTTTGCATAGTCCACAGGTCCTCCCGTATCCCCAAATCCTCATGTCCATCTTGTTCATCCTTCTTATCAGTTACAAAGTCCAGGCTGGCCTTCCCCAGAGCAATACCAGTTGTTTCTTAATGGCCCGTTACTTAGTGACTGGAGACTTTTTGTCTTTGTCGCTGTCTCTGTTATCCCTTGTCCACCAGCTCTGTTCCTCGCTGTGTTTTTGTTCACCCCTTCCTCCTTTGCCTGTTATCCCCTTAGCATTGCAAAGGTCCTTTACTGGAGGCTCATAACGAAGAATGCTCTCACCACCTTTCACATGCCCTCACAGATTATAGCTGCTTTCTGAAATCATGTTAATGCCTGGTATCAAAACATCCTGTGCCAGTAAATTTCCAAGATTAATGAGGTGTTATGTTCCAAGTGAAGAGGGAATACAAAAATTAAGAGGGAACCAGATAACTATGCTACTTTATGAAGTATCTAGCCCACAATAATCCCAGATTAGGTAAATACAGACAAAGACCCCCTACCAACCAAGACACACACTCTCCTCTCCTTGAAAGTCATCTCTGACAAACATTTTAAACAACCCCCAAATACCTAAAAAAAAAAAAAGCCTTAAAAATAGGGTGTTGAAGTACTGACTGCCTCTTAAGGGATGTTGAGAAACAACTGTTGGGATCAACAGATCCTTCTGCCCTGCATACTGACCATGTTTTCTCTTGTGGGAAAGAGACTACAATTACAACAAGAGCTACTGACTTTCAGATCCACTGCCAGCACCAATGGCACCAATGCCCTAGCTGGCAAACACTGGCACGCTGATGGATAATGGGTAGTAAGCAATAAGGGAAAAAGATTGTTGTCTTTTAATTACAGACTGCATCCCTATCTCAACTTCTGTCATGAAACCCTTTAAGAAACAGGGACCTGAGCAAGGGAAGATTCTCTGCAGGCTGATGTACATAATACAAAGCACAAGAGTGTAGCTCTCTTTGTCCTGGTGCCTGAGCTGAGCCAAGAACTGGCACATGAGCAACAAAGATAAGACTGGAAGGAGGTGGCGAAGGTGACAGAGCATGATCAGCAACCTGCCCCTCAAGGGCTGGGATTTGCACAATTTTTCGACAATTTTCACAATGTGGAGACTGAAACTCCTCCAGGCATTCACTGCACGAGCAGCTGTTCCATGCTCCAGCAGGTGGTGGGGGGATGTCGGGCGAACCAACCCATCAGCCAGTTGGACCACATCACAGCTGCAGGCAGATGACTAGGCCTTGGCCTGAGATTAAGCTGAATAAACAGGATGCGAAAAACTACTGGACGTGACATAAGAAAACTGCTGGACATGGCAGATAATGCGAGAAACTGACAGAGTGGCTGGATTTTACAGATCATTGAGGGAGAGTTACGTGAAAAACAGACAAGCTTCACGGAAAGGTGGAGTACAGGGCACCTTTTGAGGGGAACATCTTGCAAGGCTTGACAGTACTGAAGTAACCGAACTGGTAATAGTACATGAAACCAAGACTGCCTATGAAGTCACACTGACATACCAAGTTTGGGGAAAAAGTAACTATGGGTGGGCAAAGACTAGCCTGGGCTGGCAAAAGGGAGTGCTGAGGCACAGGAAAAGACATGGCAGCATGCAGTGGGGGTAGCTGTGGGGCAGCTATGCAGCTCTGAAGCGACTCCCGGTACCAGAGGCAGCGAGCTTACCCCACTACTTACAGAAACTTAGAACAGCACAGACTGTTTTTTTCATTTTTTTAAAACGATGAACTTATTCTACAAAACCGTAACTGTCTTACACAGAAAGGCAAGACTATATTGAACATAAGTATGTCAAGCATAAATGGCATCTGAAAATATAATTTTGTGCCAATATTGATTGTGGTTGCTCAGACGACACTATCCAAGTGATACTGAGGAAGATACAGTTTCTAACTTACTGGGTATGGAAAAGTAATTTATTGAACAGCCTTTGGAAGACAGGAAAGACACAAAAAACCCCTGTCGGATGAGGCTTTGAGACACCTCAGAAATGCAAGATTATTCACATAAAATGCATTCCCAGCTATGCTGTCTAAGGCAGTTCTAGATGACTCAGAAAAAAAAAAAAAGTTTGCCAGTAGTGGCTTGTGGAAGAAATTTAGGAACCCTCACACTATTAAAAACTACCCAATTTCAATTTTGTTTTGACTAGTATTTTTGTTTTACCTTTATCATGCAATTCATTCATTTTCCTAATCATTTTTTCACATTTCCTTAGCTGTAAGAGTATTAAGCCTTTCCTTATGAAATCACTCCTTACACACAATCTTTGTAAGATGATTTTTGTCTTAAAATGGAGGAATTTCTATAAAAAAAAAAGTAGTAATATAATCAGGTTGTATAGGAGTAGATAACAGAACACCCATACCAAAAATAAAATGCTTCTGGTGAAATCTTGACTGTAGTTTGTTACCCATTACTGCACTTATATCTCTTAAAACATTATCATAATTTTTACCCTTGGACAGGTGTTTGAGACTACTTTCTTGCAAAGTTTCTTTTATTTTTCCACAGCATTCAGTCTCCTTTTGCTGTTTTCTGTCACTTTTATACATTCCTTAGTGAGGAGAAAGGGATAGGAAAAAAAAAAACCAAAACCAAAACACGTCATTTCAGAACAGGTCTTCAGCTTCTTTCGTCTATAATTTAATCACTGCATAGCTTCCTGTCATAACCAATTTGTTCCTCTAAGTCTGTAAAAGTTCAGTATTTCAATCATTCAGAGCAAGAGTAGTCTTTGACTCTTAGTGTAAATACTATCATTGTGAAAGTACACAAAAATGGGATCATGCACTTACAAGCAGGAGATTTTCAAAGTAGTGAAATAAATCAGCCATGGTTCACCTGAAAGTTTACATGCTTTTCAAAAAGATGCTAAATCCATGGTAAGAGTACAAGTTTGTCTCAGCTGTGAAGGCCTGTTTTCAAGAAATGCAGTACTCTAATTGGTTATACCAAAGTGATTATGAAGAAAAAGTCACACTTGTTTCCCCTGACAGTTTACAAATACAAATCCTTTGTCAGTTAACTGTGAGCCAAATATATATATACACACACGAATTTCTACAGATGTAAGTCTCACTAGCGGACTACCATAACAAACTAAATGGCACTCTGCCTATGTAAAAAAATAAAATAAATCCACCCCCAAGCCATATCCCCCCAAGCCCCTATTTTACCAGATGTGAAACCAAGATGAATAGTATTGCCAGGAGGGGAATTTGGATAAAATTAATAAACAGAACAGTAGGACAGACAATTTAAACAGGTAAGTAAAAATCTGATATTGTCTAGTTAAGTGTGGCTTAAGCTTATTAGTAAGTTCATTAAACAGATCGGTGCTACACTGAGATATCTGCTTTATTATAAAATCACTATGTAATTTTACCAACAGACAAAATTAAGCACTTTCGAGTAGCTGGGTGCCTTCCTGCCAGTACTTACAAACTATTACCAAGTCACCTCTCAAGCCCCCTTCTGAGTAATTAAATGTCCTGAACTTCACCTACCACAGAATGAAAATTTGTCCATATATAACCTCCGTAAGCTTTTTCTGCATTTGCTCTCATTTTTTAAACTACAACTTTGAAAATAGGAATAAAATGGAATGCAGTATCTGTCTTGGTAATATCATACAGAAGAAGAGAACTCTCATTCTAGACAAAGAGCCTGTAGCCTTCCTTACTCCTGGAAATTTAATCTTCCATTTGGCTTTACTTTTTTTCCTCAATGGAATCTAGGCAATCCAGGTCACTCTCATCTTTGTCCATTACCTTTAAATTACATAAAATCCTTCCAGAGAGGTCTACTGATTTGTCTCAAATTTCCCTAATGGTAACCTGATGTTAGGTAAACTCAGAGCACTGTATTTGCTATTTGTTTGTGACTGTACCTTCTGAAACCTTTTGACACCTAAAGACTCAAACTTTTGTTTTAATGATTTCCTTCTTTGTTGACTGTGACAAGTAATCCGAAATCCACATTTATCTCCTCTGGCTGAATGACAGCATGAGAATGCCCAAATGATGCAACCGCACCATTTATTTTACTTGGTGCTAAGAAACAGATTGGATAATCATTAAAATGTTTCATTCCTAATTAACAAAAATATAAGCTGATACATTAGTTTAAATGGATATAGTAGCACTACATTGATACTAAAAATTCTGTTGCTGGCAGCCCCTAGAAATCTCTGGTCTTCGCACCTCTATATTTCTACTAAAAATACAGCACAATCTGAAAGTGTGACAAGTAAAAGCCAGATTTTTTTCATCAGGAATTCAATCCAGCATTTCAGCATTTCAATTCCAAAAAGACCTGCCATTACCTCCTGTTGCAGCAGACTGCAAACAGACACTTTACATAACACTTCACATCCGTGGATGTGAAAGCATTATGCCACAGTTACCAAGAGTTTCAAATTACTGCTGAGGAGGACTGAGGTTTTCAATCCACCGGTGAGAATCTACTGGGGGCCAAACCCAGTCTCATTAGAGGTAGATTGATTGACAGGGAGTCTAGGATGTTAGGGCCATCCCTGTCACAGGTCTGAATTTGACTGATGCCCAGAAAGTTAAGAAGTTATACAGACTGCCAGGTCACTTGCTCAGAATATTATTGCCCTTCATGAGTCAAGTAAGTATCGAGGTATCTCCACGTAAAAGCTTTCATAACTTTTTTTTTTTTTTTTTAAACAGTCATTTGGAAAAAACCTGCACTCACCAATCCTGGAAGTGTCAGCTCACCCACTGGCCCATGCAGCTGAAATGGGGATTCATTCTTGGGTGTAGTATCACACTTGGGGCTCAAGGCAGAGGATGTGCTGGGAAACTTCAGCACTTCATCTCCCCCAGTTTACAGAATCCTTCCATACTACACAGAGAAGGGCCTTGCTATGCCTCTCAAGCTACACTCAGTTCATGCTAGATTTAAATAAAATGCAATTTAAAGCATTTAATTGTCATTCTCGAAACAAAACATTTATAAAATGCTTAGGTAAAGAAATGAAAGACAAGATATGCTTAATCTACTTACACTAAGGTTAAAGATCTCTCTGCCTTGCTCAGGTTGACTCACTGTTCTTCCTGGCAAGGTGACACTCAGGATTTTCAATGTTTGTGCATATTTACACCACTCCCTGCACTTTTCAGATAGAGAAAGTGAGGGAGTCTATTTGGGAGCTACTGTCATGGTTTCTCTGGTGACTCACTGGCACCTCAACAGCATAAACACTTGCTTTTTAAATCACAGATGGACACAAAATCTAAGTGGTGCAAACACGTAAAGCTTATAACTCTACTGGGTGCTAACAAAGACCATAAAAGATAATAATTAACCACTGTAGGCTGAATCTGTTTGGGAAGATGGATTCCCAAACCTTTTCATCTCATATAATGTAATATACTGACAATGTAATATACTGACAAAGTAAAGGCTGTGTGTTGAGGCATATGTGCACTCAAAATTAATATAAACAAGACAAATAAGAAAGCGTATTACTAATGTATTTTTTTTACTAAGTGAAAATGACATTTCACATTACAATGGGGGTAGGAACGTCTTTCCAGTTAGCAATGCTCTGCATGTTGTGGGAACTTCTTGCTATTGAACTGTTTTCATACTACCAGTCTTACAAATATTTAGTAATATTGTTTGAATAAATATTATTTCATAAGTTTGCACATTTTCAGGAATGCCATCTTCTTTTAATAAATACTTCAAGAAGTTAAGCTTTTGCTAAGCTTACAGGTAATGTAGTAAGTCTGATAAAACTTCAAAGTCTAGGTATACAGCTTTAACTTTCCGTAGAAGTCAAGTTTTACTGTAAATACCTGTGTCATAAAGAACAGACAACTACAGGAAAGCAAAACCACAACAAAGAAGAATTCCATAGATCTTTTTTTGTTCCACCAGTCTAGCCAACAATGCTTTTCCCGGCAACCTGACTGGATGACTTGATTCTATATCATCACATACTGAAACCAGAGGTTTTATCCAGTAGAAATGAAGACATTTTCTCTCTAATTGCAGACAAATTAGGTGAATTATAATTTAAATACATTCCCCTGTATCATTAGGGTTTAAGATTATTATTATGTCCTACAGTAATTACAGTATTTTTCACTTATCAAATATCTAGATTCTGTATTACAAAGAGGAAGGAAAGCATAAAAAGAAAGGGTTCTACAGTTGCTAATTTTCCTGAAGCATACACTACAGAAAATGTCATGTATTTTTTAATGACTTTGCACGTTTCATCGATTGCCTTACATTTTCAAAAGCTTTACAGAATTTAATGTTGTTTTAACTTGCCTTTTATTTTAATATATGACTTCTCAAAATAAAAAATAATCTTCCTTGAAATCATTAATTTTCAGCCTTGTTGGATTAATAACAACTTGGGCAGGAATACTACAGAACAGATTACGAAAAAATTGGAAAACTTAATTCTCATTTTAAATTAACAAAACCAAAGAAGTCACTAGAGGAAATTATCAGAATAGAACTTCCAAAAAAATTGGAAGCTGTACAACCATCTCACTTTAGATGAATATGTGGCATTTGCTTTGGGAATTAACTATTACTAACCTGTTAAAAAAAGAGCACTCCAAAATTACAGTTATTCATTGGGAATACAAGAACGTATTTCAAGTAGAACTTGTCTCGCAATTGTTCTTTTTGTAAACTACACTGGTGTCAGGTTTTTGCTGGCACCAATTTTAAACATTACTAAATGTCTACAGTATTGCTGTCTCATTTTAGATCCAAGTGAAATTCAATGTCAACCTGTGAGTTTTCATCTACTAAGTTTCACACTACAAAATCTTACAGTTTTCTGACTTTATTGTTCTCTGGAAAATCAAAGTTATTAAAAGACCCATCAAATAAAACTATACATTATTCCTATAAATATAATTTTGTCCAAATGGTTATCTTTCTCTGGCTAAATATCCTTATTCTGCTATGCTGTACAAGCTTTCTTAAAAGCAGAGCACGCAGCTGAAGCAAACACTACTTACTCATGTAGTTTAATAACAAAACAAAACGAAAAAACAACTCCCCAGAAGAAGAGTTAACATGGCTAGTTTGTTTAAGCTGTTGTAAAATACCCAAACTTTATTTGGCAAGTATAGGCTGCTCTTTTCTGCCACGTTTATAAACTAATTTAATATTTCAAGAAGTATGCAAGTCAAACGCCAGCAATTACATCAGCCTACTGAGATGAACACTGTGAACTTGGCATTTTACTTAGTCAATTATATTAAATGAATTGTTTAATTTCGGAGGTTCCCATCTGATTCAGTAGCCACATTCAGGGAGCAAGTCACTGTTTTCACCACAGGATACAAATAAGTTAGCAAGCCTGTAATCTTGTGACAATTTCAGAAGTAGAAGGTATTATGAAAGTAAACTACAATTACAAGCATTCAAAGAAAAGTTACAAAAAAAGGAAAAAACAAGCTCACTGGATTATTCAGTACAGCAAGCATAATGATGCCAAAATTATCATTATTAGAATTCTCTTCAAACATCTTTTAGTTCTGAGTTGTCAGTATTCACTCGCACTGGTACAATCTGTAATTTCACTCTGTACTGGCAATTTGTTGCACGCTGCTTTTCTAATATTAAAATAACAACCACATACAATTTCAGGGTTAACATATTTCCAAGCAGTCCTGTGTTGGCTGGAACTATCTTCGGTTTTGAATTACTATCCCCGGTATTCACAACTGTTGCCAGTACTGCTGGTTGCCAGATGAACTGTTTTTGTAAAAATTAGAAGAAAAACAGCGTTACCTGCCAGAAGGGGACGCTATGCACAACTAGCAGAAAGCTGCCTCTTTCTCAGTTTAGCCTCTTTTCTCCAAGCAGGAGCTTGAGCCAGCAAGACTGCCACCAAAGCATCCAGAAAAAGGATGTGCTATATTCTCTCAACGTTCCCAGTGAAGACAGTAACTGACAAATGGGTCCAATGCAGCTAATAATCTCCACCCACTAGATTCTGGTTTGAAATAGACATGGAAACAGAAATGAATAATGAAGACAGAAGAACCTGGAGAGATGGAGAAAGAGGTAGAAGAGTGTGAATACACAGAGCTGTACACACAGCCCCTTTGTCTGCTTCCAGAGGTCATAAAAGAAAAAGAGGTCAAAGATTAGACACAATGGAGAAAGAATGAATCTCCTTTTTCCATTCTTCTTCCCAGTATGCACTATCTGCAGGAAAAGTATTCCTCCTCTGGTCTTTTAAAGCGCCATGCAGAAGAAAATAAATTACTTTTTGTCCATTTTCCTAGAGGTCCTGAAACTTGAGCAAGACAAACCTGCTATCTCATTTGCACAAGGTGAGGGGTAAAGGTGGAAAGAGATCTGGCAACAAAACATGAAAAATGTGATTTTTTTCAGTACCTACAGATTTCCAAATTGGCTGCTAAAAGCTCCTGAGCAAAATGTTGGTATACAAAGTGCAGAAGAACTATCCAGGACAAATACATGAAATGTGTAAACCTCCAACATCAGTAGTTCACCTTGTATCCTGGGGAATCCTATTCCAATTTTCTTACACCTCCTGTAGATGCTATGCCATATCTCTGATCATCCTTGACAGTTTTCTTTATAGTCATACTAGTTTTCTTTTTCTCTCTTTTTTTTTTTTTTAATACACTAAGAAGACTTATGCAGTATACAGTAAAACAATTGATTTAATTAGGAACAGACTGTCTTCTGTCTGAAGACACCAAATCACAATACAGCATTTTCACACAGGTATCTATGGTAACTCCAATATCCACCTCCTCACTGGTAATAGCCAATTTCAATCCAGTGAAAATGAACCATTGGAAATGTAATTCTCACCACCACCACATGCATTACTTTGCACTCATCACTGTTGAATTTCTTTAGTAATTTTATTGCCCAGTTAGTCTGTTTTGTAATATTATTCTGCAGTGTCTTAGTGTTAGTATCCTCACTATCCTGAAATTTGGATCATCAAGCTCTGTCATTCATTCTGTTTTCCTGAATCATTTCCAGCACTATCTCCACAGAACTCCACTGTTAGCTTTCCAACACTATGAAAGCTAACCATCTATTCCCCTCTTCCACTTATTATGTTTAGTTTTGCGACTAAAAGAAGAAAACTCATATCCATGAACAGCTTTTTAAAGAAAAAACAAAACCAACCCACCAGACAAACAAAAAAAACAAACCACAAAAAACCACCAGAGGCTTTGGTGAAAGCTGGACAACGGCTTTTTGGAAATGTGAAATAATATACAGACTCAATCAGCAACATCCACTGTATGTATTTATTCCTTCAAAGAACTCCCACTGATTTGCAAGGCATGACTTTCATGACTTTAATCTCCTAAAGGTACAATTATTCTGCATCATATATTCATCCATGTGTTCACTAAATCCACTCTTTAATAAAAGTGCCAATGAGTCTGTCCAGCACTGAAGTAATATTTACATTAGTGTTACATTCCCAGAACAGACTTTATGTATTTTCATAAGCAGGAGGCAACCATGGGGGAAGTAAGATTTTACACACAAAAGCATCAATTAGAATAGGAGCCATAGCAGCTGCAGTCACCTGAATTAGTTTCCAAGTGACTATAAAAGATATTTATAGTAGGTATCCAATTTCTTTTTTTCTGTTCCCCACAATCCCTCCAATTAGAAGAAATAAGAATAAAGCCTTTACTACAATATTCAAGAATAATTTCTTTTATAACTGTGAAGAACAAAAGACCTAATTTCTGTGGGAAATTCCTTCAGAAAAAGAGTCCCCAAAAGAACAGTTGATTAAAGATGTTGAGACAGTTTAATATTGATCCGCAATACTAAGTAGATTCACTATTTACTGGAGATAATTATTTTTAGCTTCTCCAGAATAAATTAAGTACAAAGACCAGCTAGTATACAGCAAGAAATTAACTAGAACTGCCTCAGAGATGTCACAAGGACCATCTTATTTGGTGACTATTAGTACAGCTCAGCATGCGATGGCCAAAATGTAAAGAAAAGGTATGCAGCACTTACAGAAACATTCTTTTCTATCTCAAGTTCAGATGAATTACAGAGAAGGCTAATGAAGAGGCCCAAGTTGGTGTACTAAAGTGAAATACATGTTGGGATACTGAAAGAAGTCAACAACAAAAAAAGTATCTATTTGGAATATGCATAAATATCTTCAAAATGAGTGCAGCAACATACTGACACTTCTGTCATTTTTAATAACAACAATAGTAAGTATTTTGGTTTGCTGTCACTGCTCAATTTTCAAATAAATTAAGGCATATGGGTTGCATTAATTTGTTTTTTTGTACTACTGCAAAGGTTGCCTCTTTATTAAAATAAACAATAAAAATACTTATGCAGAATTCAGAAAGGAGATGGAGTCTCATCTGCAAGCCATATTTTTTAAAAAGTGAAAATAGCTTATTTTGCATCCTTACAAAAAAATAAGATAGTAAAATTCTTACGCAAGACTTGAGGAAAAAGCTTCATCTGCAAGCCATATTTTTAAGAAAGTTGACAACCTTTACTTAGAACCTACTTTAATATTTTCCTTAAGTTGTCTCAAATCCAACAAAAAGCTGCCTTTGTGATCTGTTTTCACTTTGTAACTAAGAATCTAGTGCATAAGAAAAAAAGCACATGGTTACTGCTTCTACTTAAGTATCTTGTCAAGGATGAAGTCTTGAAAATGAAGCTGGTGATATTTTTACTGACTTTTATATTTAAGAAATGCAGTCCATCTTTTTTTAGGCAATCCAAAGCAGTATTTGGTGTGGGGAAAAAAAAAAAAATCATTACTTCTGTTATCATAATAGATAGGGCAATGAAGTTGGTGAGGGGCCTGGAGCACAAGTCTTATGAGGAGCGGCTGAGGGAACTGGGGCTGTTCAGTCTAGAAAAGAGGAGGCTGAGGGGAGACCTTATCGCTCTCTACAACTACCTGAAAGGGGGTTGTAGTGAGGTGGGTGTTGGTCTCTTCTGTCAGGTGTCTGGAGATAGGACAAGAGGAAATGGCCTCAAGTTGCGGCAAGGGAGATTTAGGTTAGATATTAGGAAAAAGTTTTTTACTGAGAGGGTTGTCAAACATTGGAATGGGCTGCCCAGGGAAGTGGTTGAGTCACCATCCCTGGAGATATTAAAAAAGCGAGTGGACAGGGTACTTCAGAGCATGTTTTAGGGGGCATGGCTGATGGTTGGACTCGATGATCTTGAAGGTCTTTTCCAACCGAAATGATTCTATGATTCTATGAAATCAAACAGTAGGAATGGCTGTCAGTTGTTTTCTCATTCTAAATTAAAATTGTACAGTACAAGGCTTCCCTCCTATATTTTCCCCTCAGTTTTCCTTACAATTCTAAGTATTCTTTCATGCTCACTATCTAGAAAAAAACGTATCATATCCTACAGCTTTCTCACGCTGAGATTGTTAAGCTTGCTCAGTTAAGCTATTTTGACCCCACAAGAGAGGCAAACAGGAGACTGACTTCAGAAAACAATTAAATATGGGGTTTCTTTTTTTAGCATAAACATGAATGGAAGCAATGTATCAGTGAAAATAATATGAAATACTATGAAGATTAAGAACAGAACAGAACTCAGTCAATGAGTATACCAACATGCCTTTTTACCATTTTAAGAATCATGTTAGAAAAAGGTGGTAGGTAAGAATATTCAAGGGAAGAGGGTATACTGAGGTTATGCAGTCTCCTGACAAGGCATTCTTCCCTCATTGTTATTAATCAAGAATATCAAGAGCCAAGCCTCAAACCTCATAAACGCTGAGAAAGGCATCCCACCAGACAGTCATTCAGCTCATCACTTCTGTACACTTTTATTCCACTTCAGCTACGAAGACCAAAACATTTGTGTTTTGATAAAAAGAAGTTGCCATCATTTGCTTCTAAGGATAAGCTCATGTACATATTGCCATGAAGTAAATTCCATTTGGAAGCAAAATCCTTACTGTCTTGACTGGAGAGCAATTACAGACACCAGCATTTGCTCCAGGAATAATTTGTATTTGTTCAGACTCTTACTTCTCTCTGGAAGCGTAACATTCTCTTTGCTCATTATTTCAATGTTATTGTAATGTTTTTAATTTCAGAATCAGAAGGAAAGAAGTTTTTAAAGTAAGAATTTGTTAAATATCAAAAAGTCACAATACTTCTGAAACAAAATGCTCATGAATTACTGAGGAATTATCTCCTACAAGGGTATCACAGAAGAGGAATTCCATGGAACTTCATGATTAGAAATAAGTAGAAGGTACCAGTGAGCATGTTCAACCACCTATCATGGTCTTGATAGATGAGCTGGAGAGAGAGCGTATCGTAAAAGTGAAAGACACAAAACCCTGACCTTGACGTTACAGCAACCAACCCTTTTTCCCTTCTAATCCAATACCCAAGGTGCTTTAATATTCATATGGGAAGGATGATAAAACACTATGCCACAACCGATTAAATACAGAAATGCAAGATGCTTTCTTCCCCACTTCCAGTCATGAGACACTGATTGTCATACAAATATCTTTGCCATTTTTGCATGGAAAAATGTACTAAGGACCACTTGTTTACATCTTCTCTGAAAACAGGTCTATTTATGGATAGTACCAGTTCAATAATACGAACTAGCACAGAACAGAATAGACTATCTGTAAGTTTATCAATTAAAGCAGTATTAAAGTCCACTGTCCAGACAAGTAGAGGTACAGTACTACTCCACACAGCATATTCTTAAGCACCTGATCTAGCTGCCTATACTCAATACTGTTTATGATGCTCCTACACACACTCTTTGGAAGGTAAATATACAGTATAGCACAGTTATTCATGTATATCAAAACCTAAGCATGGAACTCTTTTGACTTACTCCCAAAGCTATTTCTTAAAGACCAAAAATAAAAACTGACTGAATGAGACAGTTTTCACCCCTAACTAGAGCTAAAATATTTTATTGTACATCTACAGTTTTACTGTTCCTAACTTTAAAATCCCTCCTGCTTATGATTGTGTAAACAGAGACTTACATAGGCTGGAAGAGACCTCCAGATCTAGTTCAACCTTCTGGCCAAAGCAGCTCTAGACAGAGAAGGCTGTTCAGGACCCTTGAGTTTTGAACATCTCTAAGGACTGAACACCCATGCCCTCTCTTTGCTACCTGTTTCAGCATTTTATCATCCCAGTGGTGAATTGCCCCCTTCCTCCCCACACAAGCAAGTCAGAAGTCTCTAGGATGCAACTTATGCCCACCATTCTTCCACTGGAGGTCTCTGAAGAAAGAATGACTCCATCTTCCTAGGCCATCCTAAGTAGCTACAGACAGTAATAAGGTTTGCCCTTAGCCTTTTTTCATTAATCGTGAACAAACACAGTTCTCTTACCTTGTACATGATACCCTCCAGCCCCTAACCAGCTTGGTGGCCATCTGGTAGACTTGCTCCAGGAATCCATATCTTTCCTGTACTGGCAGCCCAGAACTGGACACAGCACTCCAGCTTCAGTCCCACCACAACCAAACAGAGGGGAAGGACCCCCGCCAGCTACACTAATGCAGCCTACAACGCAGTTGGTGTTCCTTTCCACAGTGGCACTTTTTTTGTCTTATGTTCAACTTCTTGTCCACCAGGACACCCAGGCCTTTTTCCACAAAGCTGCTTTCTAGCCAACTGGTCCCCAGCCTAGACTGTTGCATGGAACTATTCCATCCCAGATACAAGACTATGCATTTGCTTTTCTTGAACTACATGTGGTTCCTCTCAGCTCATTTTTCTACCCTATACAAATCCCTCTGAACAGCAGCCCTGCCTGCAAGCATATCATCCGTATCCCCCAATTTGGTATCATCCATAAACCTGCAGAGAATGCACCTCATATCATCATTTATGGCATTACTAACACACTAAACAGTACTGGTACTAGTACAGACGGCTAAAGGACATCACTTGTAACCAGCAACCAGTTGGATGTTCTACCACTAATTATAACCCTTTGAACCTGACAGGCCTTCCTTCTTGCCATGTCGACACAGAAATTAATCAGGTCAGTCAGGCACAATTCACCCTTGGTAAATCCACTCTGGCTATTCCCAGTCATCTTCCTGTCCTTCCTGCTCCTGGAATTAGCTTCCAGAAAGACTTGCTTCATAACCTCCCCAGATATTAAGTTGAGACTGACCATCCTTTATTTCCTCAGATCCTCCTTCTTGAAGTTAAGCATGATGTTTACCTTCTTCCAAACATCAGTAACCTTTTTCAATTATTGTGACCTTTCAAAAACAATGAAAGCAGCCTCATCTTGACATCAGTCAGATCTTTCTGCACCCCAAGTACAAGGTATCTGGTCCCATGCACTTGTACCTGTCCAACTGAATTATGCATTCCTTAATGGCATCATTTTCTGCTGTAGGTAATGCTTCACTCCCACAGACTCTGCTCATAGGGTCTGGAAACTGAGAAGCCAAAGGGCAGAACTAACCACTAAAAACCAAGAAGAAAAAAAACGGCTCAATATGTCACCCTTCTCTATGTTCTCTCACTGAGCTATGGACCCTTGTTTTCCTTTAGCTTTACTTTTGCTCCCAGTGTACTTACTCAGTAGTTGGAAATCCATCTGAGTTTTCTATTTTCTAACACTATCTGTGTGTGTTCAGGCAGCGTGTCTACATTCCTCCCAGGTAGTCTGTTTTTGTTTCCACCTTTGGTGGACTTCCTTTTTGTGTTGGGCTCAGGAACACACTGTTTATCCATGCTGGCTTCTTCTGTGTTACGTTAGATGCTCTTTACATTGTGTTTCCTACTTGGAAGAGCTTTCTACTTCAGTCCTGACAAAATCAGAGCTGTCTGTTAAATGAATATTCAGAGTTTGTACAACAAAAATAACCTGTCTTGCTAGGGCATACATTACCTAGAAAAGCTGTGTAGTGCCACTGACAAAGTAGAACATGCTGTTGAGAACACAAGCAGTAAAATTCAGTGTTTCCTAAAAGTGCCTGACTTCTTGCATATGTACGCCTGACTAATGCACACATGGACCTACCCACCACTCAAAGCATCAAGTTGCCTGCGTTACCGCAGGGAAATGCATCATGCATGGATAACTAGTCAGACACTTGCCAAAGCAAGGATCTGCACTGCTCCATTGAAAGAGGGCTGAATGACTTTAAGTACTATCCCTTCTTCCTTCCCTGAAATGGTCTGTAAGTGGCATCTGGCCCATACCATTGTGAAAGCTGGACACCCCCCCCCCCCTCTATCTTTTGTTGGGAAGTATCAAGGACCCTTCCTGAGCTGATTATACTACAGTTTAAGAGCTTCCCATTACTCTTTCAAAAACATTTAAAGGTTAAATATTCTATAACATTAATATGAAAGTCTGTGATCTATTATGAAGGAAATATGCAAGACTGTTGTTGGAAACATATGCTAGGAGAAAGAAAAAGCAAAACAGCAAAAAAGTGCATGAGTCCTTACTCTTACTGAAAACAGTTCTACAGTGAGATGTTAACTGAGACCAAGGCTACAGAAGATGAAATCATTAACCAAAAAAGAAACCGCTACTGTTAGAGGAAAATGATAAGGGTTTTTGAAAAAGCCTGATATTTCAGGATACAAAAATTCCATGCAAAAAGACCATACTAAGAGAAAGATCTATCAAGCTCCTTAGGCTGACCTACTGTAAAATCATCAGTTACCTAGTCCTAACCAAAAGCCCTTTCTCACCCATATCACTATTACTTTGATGAAATCAGATTATTTTTGTTCCAAGGCCAAAGACTGTGAAAACATCCTTCAGACTGAAGCTCTACCTTTACAAAACAATTTGGCTTTCAAAAGCTTAACAGTAATACTGGAGTTCATACTTACCTCTACTTCTGTTCATATCTTGCTAAAATATAAAGTTTAGAGAAAATAATTTAGAGTAAAGCATTATTTTTTTCCTGTATCTCTTGTACTAAACTCATTATTCTGTGATAAATACTGTGTTTTAAGTGCACTAAAACAAAAACATTGCATTATCTGTTTCTCCAGTGATAATTTTCAGGATACAGAACATACTTTTCCAAGCCATTTAACAACGGTTGTAACCAAGTGCTGCTCATTCCCAACAACTGGAAGAGATTTTCCCTTTAAGCACTGCAAATAGTCTTTCTTCCATATCTTACTAATGGGCACCCTCCAAACATGGTATTGCTATAGCAACACCTTCCATAATACCAAGGTTTTCACTGTAAGACAAAGGCAAAAACTACTCCTAAATACACAGTAAAGCAACCACATGAAGTTGTATTAAGACCTAATTTCAGCAAAGAAATTTAAACAATTCAAGATAAGCTACACGCTGCTAAGAAATCACTAGACAATCAGTTATTTTTGTGTACAGAAACTTTTTAAAATATTATAGCCTCCTAAATATGGTAAGAAGTACTCTACAATGGATTATCAATCCATTTTGACAGTATCATCAAGCCTGACAAACAAGTAAAAAAATTCCTGCAAGTATACGCAATTTTATATTTCAAAAAAGTAGTATCATAGTAGGACTAGAAAGGATCATACTGTTCTTTTTTCCCATCTTTCATGAATCATTAAATAAATATTTTATACAGTTTTGGCAAAGCAAAATCTGAGGAACTCAAAAAACAGTGTACTATTCCAACAGCTTTGAGAACTCCTGCAAACAATTAACCCAGTTCCTGCATCCACGTAGCTGGAATTTTTCACTGCTCTCATTTCCCACAATGTTTACTTCTGATTGTTGTGCTTGAGACATTATTGTATTTGCCAATTAAGTTATTTTTAATCTCCAGTTCTAACAATGAAAACATATAGAATCAAAACATATAGAATAAAAAATTAAATGTCATTCCAACAATAACACAACAATATATGTTATTTGCAAATTCAAGTAACAAAAAGTTTCTTAATACAGCCCAGCACCAACACTTCCTAGGTTTTCAATATATGCAGAACTATGCATGAGTATGTATAGCATATAAAAAAATAAGGAGACACAGACACAGTATTTAACCTGAAAAGTGAGCATCTAATTATGTCCCACTCCTAGGAAACAGTGTAGGTACAGTGAAATTATGTCAGCAGTGTCTGTTTAGAGTCTGCTAGAAGACAGGAAAAAAGCATCCCAAGAGTTAGTGATAAGACAAGAGTTATCAAATAATAGCAAGCATTTTGTCCTTCCTGTAATATCAGATTGTAATTAGTAAAGATCCACACTAGAAAGAGATGTTAAGATCTTGTAACTGAAAGTTCACATTTGTCTCGTTCAGAAGGACAGCAGCTCTTACAAGTCCTGCTGAGCTGCAGGCAGCCATCCTCTAACAACAGATGCACCAACAGGCAATTAAATTTTGTTTGTTTGTTTTTTTTACAGTCTGGATGAAAGATAACAGTTGTTCCACGAAGTGGCAGCAGCCATGTTGAAACTGTGCTGACCAAGAAACTGATTCCCCAAGTAAATGAACTAGTATAAAAGGTTTGTGGGTTTACAGGCAGCTGAATGAAGAAATGTAATTCTTAAGAAAGCAAGGAATTCTCCCTTATCGGGATTTCAACCCCTTAGATTTTTTTCCTGAGTAAGAGAAACTTAAGCCATCACATTAAAACCTTCAGTAAGACAGACAACTGTGTCAATGTCCCAGAATCCTAGTCTCTTTTCCCTGAGCTTGAAACAAATTCCCTGTGAAATGGAATCCTCCTCTCATGCCTTTGGACATCATCATGATACGTAAAGTCCTTCACAAAAGACCCTGTTCATGCCAACAGTCCCCAGAAGGCTTTTTTTTCCTCTGGATATGTGGTAGGGGAAGGTGGTCTGGGTCTGTTCTTGACTGATGGAAGAAAAATGCATTTTTAGAAAGAGGTGTGCTGTCTTTGGCAACTGGGAAAAACTCAGAAAAAAAATTGTACTATTTTCCTTTTCTTTCAAAGATGTATTTTCTTCAACCTACAACAAGCCTTCATGTCTTTGTCCAACCATGAAGAAGTTCTAGAAGTTCTAAGTAGCCATCTCAAGAAATCTTTTAATCTGAAAATATACATGGTGTCAGACTCTAGTCTGACACTTTCTGGCTCCAAACCACTTTGGCTGGTGTAATTATTTTTGTTGGTTTTTGTCTCTTCACCTGAACTTCTCTTTGCAGCTTGCTAAAGCTCAAGACTAAACATTCAATAAGAGAGAAGGCAGACATTTTTTCTTACATAAAACATGTGAGTAGAAGTTTATGGACTATTCCTGCATGTTACATGGAAAATGACCAATTCCTATATTCTGCACACAGACAGTCAATCAGTTTTGAAAGGATTTGCATCTCCTCTGGTAAGTGTTTGGGATCCACACACTGCAACTGCTAGAATAGTCTGGATAATACAAGCCTGCTTTAAGTTGCAACTTCATAGACCGCTTACCAATTTACCTTTTTAACCATCTCTATTCTGTCCATTCTTTCCTAAAAATTCTAAAATATCCATTCAGGTTATGCAAAGAGTTCTTTATGAATCCTATGATTAATAACTTAAGACAAAAGGTTGCTGGGAGTAACGTATACCAATATAAAATCTCCCACTATCTCAAATAATATCAATGATTTCTGTGAAAGCTGCCTTGTAACTCTTCTATGCTCAATGAGGAGTATTTCTGCACCAACTCTAAAAAGCTCTCTTAGTCTAGAAATCAACACTGGTGAAAAAATATGTAAACAACCAGTGCCTTTTAGGCTGTGATTCATAAGAAACGGGAATTTTTCTTTTGTCTAAGAAACAAATACACTGTTGAGCTAGTAAGTGTCTATTTGTTCATTTTTAAAGACTAAAAAACCCCAAGAAGACCAACCTTTATTATTAATGTAAGAGTGCATTTTTTTTTTAACAAAAAAGACCACTTACAGCACAATTTCTGATAACTGAGAGTATTTACTAGTTATTTGCCTGAGAAGTGGGAGAGCTTTTCCTCTTTGTCAGCTGCTCGCTTTGAAGACTCCTCCCTTTTTATAAACCATTTCAAAGCAAAATTTATTTGCCTTCAGCTCTCCAGATTAAAAATCTATCCTTCCTTAACAATCGCTCTTGAAGTTAACACAACTCCTACACTCATTAATGCCAACTGAAGAAACAGCTTGAATGTATTTGGCCAACGCAATCCTGAGTGCAGGCAGCCTTTAAGATATCTGCATGAGCCAATCGTGGAAGGAAAAGCACAATGTGGACAAAGCGAACACTTCTGGAAGATATGTGCAAGAACGGATCTTGCAGTGAAACCCTCTCAGAAGCCCTGTAAAACATGAGCTTGTGAGCTCAGTGCTGCACCACACCTGATCACGCGATATATATACACTCCCACAAATTGAGAGACCTTTCCAGAATCCTCATCATGCTCCACCAAACACGTGTCATCCAAAAAAGAAAAAAAAGAAAGCAATCACAAGACCAAGTTTAAGACTGATGGCAAGCCAGAAAAGCAGAATGCCTCAATATGACTGTCATGCTGCATGCTGCTTGACCAGTGCTTTTCCCTTTAATACAGTCCTGCCCCTTCACTGATTTGTGAGGACTCTTTTCTAAGTACTGTATTAAAACCCCCTATGACTCCACACGATCAGTCTGACACAAAGCACATCTAAATGGGTCAGTGAAGCCCTTCCAATTACCAGCTTTTTTGAAGATTAAGACTTGTGCAAGAATCAGGAAAGAAAAAGAAAAAAAAAGAGAGAAGGGTTAAACCCCCCCCCCCCCAATAAGGGTGATTTCATCATTACAGTCATCGAGGAAAACCAAACAAAACAGACAATTATGTGAAAACAGCTTTCTTGGCCTGTACAGGACTCTTGTGCTCAAACCTTATGACTGGAATTTGTACCTCATTTCAACATACACCATTTTAAGCAGCATCAGCTAAAATTGAGATATGACTAGTACAAAACATTATGAAGTTATAAAATTTCTGAAGCATTTGCTGATATGTCATAACGTATCAGATATAAAAACTGTATCAAATGACAGTAAGGCTGAAGATAAAAAAAAAGTCTGGCTCAAGCACTGCCATTCCCTTGCAGCTAAAATTTCAAATTACTACAAAACCTTGAAGTTGAAAGTAAAATACAAGTAGCATCATACTTAAAACTAAAAGAACCGACAATAAGGATACTGTACTGTCAGGCACACAAAATGCCTTCCATACTCCTGAGCAGCCTGAGATCTTTAATTTCTGCGCTTTAACTGTTACAGTAAAAACTTCAAGCACCACACATTTCTAAACAAATTCACGTTTAGCCTGGCAAGTTTAAGACTCAAACTAACACCTTGACAGATGCAGCAAACATGGAAATATGCAAATATTCATAATTTTCCAGCTATGTTACAGTAATGACCAAGCTGACTCTGGAAATATTTCAAGTTAAGTTTCAGTAATGCAGTCCCAGAAAACAAAGCTTTTTGTTACTAAAATTAATTGCCTCTAATATTATAATAATATCTAAACATGGTATTACCTTCATGGCATGGATTTCTTCTATTAACCTCTCAACTCGTTTTTGGTTCTTTAATTTCAAGTCTTCTGAACCCCTGCAAATGAAGTCTGTCTTTATTAAAAAATATCTGGGTTTTGTTCACTTTATTTCCCCACGGGCTAATACTAAGTAGCAAAATAAAAATATCACAAGAGTGAGCATAAACACATTCCCTTGTTGTTAAATGAACATTTTAGCAAAGAGTTGAACATAATCTAATGCTTCTGCTGTTCTGAACAGAGGAAAAAACACTGAGGATTTACCAGAATAGTAAGACAAATGTTACTTTATTGGAAAATAGTAATTACGATTCCTACCAACAATACATAGGAGACACTGATATCTCAAATATAATTACATTTTAAGATCTGTAATATGTAAATATAAAAGGTCATTGGGCTTGCTTCTTATTTCACACAGTTTGCTAAAATTGTGGGAGAAGAGTACACTCAATTTACACTTTGAACACAGTAACAGATATATCTTACATCTCCTCCAGTAAGACACGTAGTAAGTTACTTTGGGCCAGTTACCTTTCAAAACATAATCTACAAAATGTTTTAACTATTTACTTAAACATTAATACTAATTATTAAAAATCAAGGATGACCTGTATATCTATGCCAACTGAACAATATTTTTTGCTACAGAACCTTGCAGACAACTGCAGAGAGAAAATGTTGCACAACTTAAGTTCAACAGCAGAATAGCCTAAAAGTTAAAGCCTAACACTTTTAAAAGTGCTGTAAAAGGTTCTGTAAGTGATTCAGATTAGCTTCCAATACACTAAATCCCTTTAAAAAAATGTTATCCCAATTCTGCTTTATGAAACTGCTTTTTAGTTAGTAATTTTAGTCCATCTAAAGCGATGTAAAAATAAGACAAATACAATTCATGCATCACAGTGCCTTAAGTTTTAAATGTAATATGTAATGTTTCTCCCACTTCTCTGTTTTGGGAAAACAACTAAGATACTGTGTCATTTATAAACACACAAACAAGAACACTGATATTTAAAACTGACTTTTTCAACTTTAATTTCCCGATGTGTCTGGTTAGTCTGCGAATAGTCAGGACTCTTGCCTTCTTCACATCTTTTCTCATCTTCACAACCTGTCAGAAAGATGGAAGACATTATAAAGTTTGTTTTCCTTGATTAGTTTCCATATACAATACATTCATTATATTGACTTAAATTTTAGAAATTAGTTCAACAAAAAACCATTTTGAAAACAGAGTGCATTCCCCTGCTAACCAAATCCCAGTTCAAATTAATTCAGATTTCATTTAAAATCAAACTGCTTCCATAAACATCAGAGGAAGAACAACCAACAGTCTAAAAATGTGTCTGAGGTCTAAACAGAAGACAAGACATTCCTAACTAGCCACACTTTAATATTTTTCTTAGACCTAGACTGTGCTTGAGATTTGAAGAGACTCACCTTTTGCCTTCACTTTGTTTATTTTTGTCCCAGTGAAACAGCACCAGTACTTTTCCGTTAGTACATAATACGTAAAACCATTTTCGTTATGAAACATTTTGAAAGACTAAGGAAAGACTCCCAAACTAAACTTTATTTATTATAGAACAGAATTTGAGATATGAAAATCTTTTTATGTATTTGAATTGATTTTTGTTGAAAATAAAATCAAAGTGATTTCCAACCTACTACAGTCTCTTTCAACTTCCTATCCTACCCAGTACTCTGCTCCCAAAATGTATTTCAAAGTAGACAGTATTAAAGAAAACTTGACAATGATGTTTTGGTGTTATTTCTTGCCCCACAATAAAAGAAGCAGAATTTTAGTTATTATTAGACAGATGGTACAAACAGACAAATCCTTGGAATCTTTTGCTATTAAATTCTGTCATGGGAAGCCTTAGGCCTAGGCATTGTCTTGTCAATGATGCACATTTTGAAGATACAGGGAGTCAATAATGACTTACAACCTTGCTTTTTTACAACTCAAAAAACCCCCTTATTTATTCAGATATATCTTAATGTCACTATTAAAATTTTGTATTTAACAGTTAAACTTAGAAAATCTGAAATATTAAAACAAACAAACAAAAACCAGTCTTCCTGACAAACAGCCAAATTTCTCTTACATTTATCCAGTGGGATAAGTTTCAAAATATGTTGGCACCTCTTTCTCAAGGAAGTTCTTTACCTCAGATTTCTGGTATCTTCTAATTTCTTAGAGATAACGTAAAAATGATTGCTTGATGGCGACTGCACCATCAAGTCAGTTCTACGAGGAATATTAGTATTATAAACCTGCATCAAGGTTGACCAAAAAAAGAGAAAAAATAAATCTTCAAAGCTCAGAGGAGCATTTCACACCTACAATGGGAAGCCTGGCTAGTATATATCCCCTGTGTAGAGACCATAAAGGTAAGACTATCTGATTTACCTGACACCCCCCCCCCCCCCCCCGATTTTGCACACCTGATTGTGTTTGTAGGTTACTGACACAAGCAAGCAGTTAACTCCTGAACTGTACTCAGCACTGGCTCTACTGAAGGCTGAATCAGTAAGAGCAAAATGATTTCTAGAGGAGGGGCATGTGGAGCAGTGCCCCCGCAAAAAGTAGGGGAGGGGAATTCTACTGGGCGAGCGTTACTGGCACTTGCACAGAGAGCAAGGAAAAGGCAAAGAAGGTATTTCAGGACAAGAATGAATGACTTAAAATTGGTCTCCTGTTCTGAAATTGGTACAGCAAGGTCAGTACTTACCTCGGTTAACCTAGTAAAAATAACTGTGCACACAGGTCTACCTACAAGCATTTCTACTTCTGTTAACAGCAGAAATCTCATGCCAGAAGGAACCTGTGCCAAGTCTCTGCTAGAGAGCAGCACTGCTCAAGTCTCCACGCACTAAGGAAGAAATCCTTAACATCACCATTGTGCCATTTGAGCCTATAAACATTTCTTTTTATAAGATATTGAATGGAATTATCACAGCTCTCTGTATTACATCTTCTAAATGGAAGAAAGAAAATAAAACATCTTCTGGTTGAATACCTCTTAGATACTATGTACGTTCAAAGAGTTTTGCACTTCAGATGCAAACTGGGTATGCCGCCTTAAAAAGTTTGAGGAGGGGGGTTGTTTGTTTTGTTTTGTTTTTAAATAACCATTAAAAACTTCCATAAGCTACAGACACATTTGAATTTAAATAACTCATACTTTACCTATTAGTTACGGTGTATCCAAACACAAAGCATATTTAACTTTCTCTCAAAAAATATTTTGTAATGTGTTTTTTAACAGAAATATTAATGCAAACACAGCATGTTTCTGGGGCCTACAAGAGCCAAACCCCAGCCTCCCCTGCTGCCAGCCAGTGAAGGCTGTATAGAGATATGACAGCAGGAATGAGGGAAGGTATTCACTCTTTGGCAGACTAGGAATATCAGTTTATGTAATCCACAGTCACTTCTTTCACATGGGACAGTATGCATCAACTGTGTTCTTGGAAGTACTCATAAAGTTCTCAAGAAAGCAGTTAGCTCTTTGAGACAGAAATCAAAAAAGTTTTGCTTTAGGTTTACAGTATGCCTGAAACAATGGGGCTTAGACCACCATGGTGGCACCCAGGACTCACTGAGCTATCTGCCTCTCCTGTTACAAAGTGAGATAGGCAACTTGCTCTTGAGTAAAAAAAAGCAATACCACCACCATCCCCGAACAGTAACAGATTTTGAAAAATAATTACAAATATTTACTCATAATAATTAAGGTATTTTTTATAATAACTATTCCCAGAGATTTCACTGTCTTGTGTGGTAGTCCAATCAAGCCTTCCCCAATCCTCAGCATGTCCAAGACCTTCTCATGCCCAAGTAGGTGGAATAGAATGAGAGAAGCTGACACAGGATTGTTTAATTGTACCTTTGATCTCTAAGTTTCCTTCTAGGTTTTTTTGCAAGAAAGTAGTTTGGTTTGAATACTGATATTTCTGTCATAGTTACAAACTACTTAATTTCAACTAACAAAAATCTTGGAAGGGCTGAATCAGTGCCTGAATCAGTGTTGGACTTCTGATCACATACATTATCCCTTTTAAATTAATGGGACATGGTTATTGTGTATAATACAAGACAAAACACATGTGTAATAGAACAGAAAGTTATTTTAAGAGCCTCCCACACAATTAAGCTGCTGCAAAAAACCTTTCATGAAAATTTTCATGCTTCCTGAAGAGAAACCTAAGGTATTTTTAGATGAAAGAACAAAAAAAAAAAAAAATCTGTTTTAGGTTCAAAAAACGTAAATCACTACAGAATGGTCCTCATATTGGTGATGGCAACAAAAACACACCAAGCAATGTAGACAATGTGACAGTATAGGTGCAATATTACATTCAAATTCACATGACTAGTCAAAGGTATTTGCCTTCACATTTTTAAGACAACAGCAGCAAAGTTCTCAAAGGAACACTACATTAGAATAAAATGTTATACTTGGCCACTTCTGAAACTTGTTTTGAGGTCTGTACAGGCAACATGCCTCCAAACTAAGCTAGTGTTCAGCCAATTAGAAAAAAGTAAAGGAAAGTGTGACTAAAGATTTGTAGATGTATCAAGAAAGGTATGTGTCTACTCCGAACTATAGCATCAAGTATACTTGACCAACCCCGCCCAAATCAAACCATTCTTCAGAAAATATTAATCCAATGGATTAAGAGAAAAAAATAAGCAATAACATATTTCTGCCCATGACTTGTTTAATGTATTCTATTAAAAAAACACTGAAATACTAGAACTGTGTAGATTTACAATTTGAAAAGTGGTTTTTTCACGTTACCATGTACAAAAGCTAGTACCATACATGAAAATACCTGGAAGACCCAGAATGTCTTAAATTCCTCTTAACTCAAAGTTAATAGAAGTTTACTTATGCAGCTGGCCCCAGCTATCCAAAATGCATGAAAGCCAATAAGCTGACGGCCATGTCTTTTTCCTCTGAGCAGTGTGAAGCACATATAACTGTTCTCCTTGGGTTTCAGACCATGAGGTGCTGAATATTTTGGTCCTGACCCAATAATGCACTTAAACAAATTATTAAATCCTTAAACAACCAGCACTAGACAGACTGGAGTTTCTTCATCCACTTCTGCTTTATGCCAGCAAACAGTCTAGTCCTAGTAGTTGTACAAGTAACCAGAAAAGACAAATCATTCTGTTCTCCTCAAGGAATGACACTGCACCTAACCTCATCCAGTGAAAAAATTAATTGTAAGAGTTTATAGTGTTCTGAAATATCCATAATGTTATACAAACACACACCCATTAAACAGAGGTCTCCCTCCTCTCCCCCAGCATGGTAAAGTCTCTCTTATACAAATTGTCTTCCAAGGTCCAGAAACAATTGCAAAAAAATTTCATTTACAATTTGAAAATATCACTCCTAAGCAATGTTCTGTAATTTTACATAGACATGGCCAAATCCACTTTGCAATATAAGGTCTCTTATGTCTTTTCTATCACTTGATGCCTGAAAAAAAAAAGAGGGTAGTTCTGAGTTTACTTTTCTGCTTCAGTTTCTTCCCGCACTCTCAAGGCTAACAGGCTTTATCTGAGATGAACGTCACACCTGAGAGTGGGATGACAACCAGAAAACATCAATAATTTACTTTGTAAATTCTATCTCAGGAAAGAATCTATTTTAAATATACCTGATCATATTGCTATCAACAAATTACCACATACCTGCACAAACTGGGTCTAGTGAATGAATGATAGTGATAATGAAATCGTAGATACAAGCTATACCTCAGTCCAAGTGGAGCTCTTTCATGCCAGGAGAACCCTAGCAAATTGAAATGTGAATCTGATCCATTAAGACCAAAATGGCTCAAAGCAAAAGGAAAGAATTATTTACATGTGCCCAAAGGTGTACAATAGCTTTTAGATTTTACTGCATTAAGAAATTTGCTTCTGAACTCCCTCAAGTTTAAGCAGCACTGCTAAAGTGGAAAGGGAGTCATTAAAAACACACCAAAACCAGTTGTGTATGTTGCTTAAATTATGCATCAACAAATGTCAAAGTAAGAAATCCTTAGCTTAAAAAAGAATAAAGTGAAATCTATTTACGTTGAACATTCAAGGTCTCTCCAATACCTACAAGAAAAACATGGAACTAAGTAATTGTTTCAGTTCTCACTGATCTTCTTTCCTTTCCTCATTTCAGGGCACACCAAAAGCATTGGTTTCATTTTATAGTTACTTGGCAGTCTTCTAACCAAGAAACTACCATGGCAACAGAGTATTCTAAACGTTAATTTTTGGTGCTATTTGGCAACAAAGGAGTTTTAAAATTCAAAACACCTGCAGTTGGATCACATATTAGCCAGAACTAACAATAGTACATAATCTTTTGAGTGAATAATTTAAGTGAAAAAATGTTTCTGGAACTTCATTACAAATATTTCTCTCTATTATCTGGAATGTCAGCTTGAAAGATCTAATGATTTTTAGATTCTTAGGAAAAGTTAGGAATTGCCAAGTTTACTTTTTTTTTTCTTTTTTAGAAAAAGAATCACTATATTACAGTATATTTTTTACACATGTCAGAATATCTGGAAATAGCCAGTCTTAGACTTACTACAGCTTCATATATCTGCATTATAAAACCATGTATAAGTAGGGAGGTAAAGGCAGCAAGAACAACATAAATGCACTTATGTGGAGTATCAGGGTTCAGTTGTTTAGTTCCAGGACAGTTTTACACAAATATATATCCACAGAAAAGAAAACCCCCACACATTCTAACCTTACAAAAAACCAAAACAAGGTGAGTTTTCAGCCAGATCAGTTTCCTGAACTGTTGTTTCTCCTTACGGTCCCATGAATGCTAGCTAGTTCCAGGGCAAAAGAGCAAAGTGAGAACATACAGAAAGAGACAGAGAGATGGGCTACAACAAACCAGACGATGATAAATGAGCTATGCCTGTATTTAATGTAACAATCAAATCCCAGCATAGAGTGCTAAGGAACACAATTTCTTCAGCTAGTGTCTGTGCCATACCAGTGTAGCACTAATCTTGCCTTTGCCTTCCTCAGCTACATGCAAACAGGTTTGAAACAAGTGGACTGAGTTATATCACACAATACAGCTAACAAAATGTAGACAAGCTCATGAAACACAAGGCAACTTCTTCTGGATTAAAATATAGCACCCTGCTGCCCAAAGCAGGCAGAAGCGCCATCACTAGCCAGAGGCAACCCGCAAAGCAAAACACCCCCAGCCTCTCAGGCCTCTGGGCACTCACCCCATCAGGTTCCTGAGGGGGGGTTGCTAAAGATGAATGGGAAAAAGCACACTGCCCACTTGGGCATGTTTCCGCCTTTCTCATGGGAAAAGTAATGCACACACTCCTTGTGAGTTACTGTCAAACACTTCCTCCACAGTCTGTCCATGCTGCTTTCTTTGTACTTTCTCAACCGAAGCACTGAAATACGAGTTTCTTTTTTTAATACAGCACCGTATTTCCTCCTGCATGGAGAACAGTTGTCATTTCTAGCATAATTTCTCCAAGTGGAAACCACAATGAGTACTCAGACTGCTAGCAAAGATCACTTTCATCTAAAGGTTTTGAAAAGCAATTCCGAATATCTCAGATAGTTGGGAGGGAGTAAGGCTATTCTAGAATTACTTGTTTGTTGCCAGAGACCAAAATTTAATGGATTTACTGCTTCAAAGTCAGTGTCTCACTGTATAGAGTCAGGCTTTATGTAGTACTTCAGAAAGCATTTGAGCTCTCAAGTCCAAACCAGGATCATGAGCTGGCTAGACACATTTCTAAACCCTAAACAAACAGCAGTAGTTCTAAACGTCCAGATAAGAAACAACCATGATAAACCAGCCCAAAGATGCTATATTACATAAATCGGTGCATAGGTCACCACATGGAAATAAAAGTTAAACAAGTCTTCCAAACCAGAGGACTACCTCAAGGCGATTTCTAACCCTGTATTTAATTGATCAGTTGGACATGAGTTTGAAAACCCCCAGCTAGCACTCTGCTAACAATACTTCCATGGAATGTTGCAGGGGAATGTGATCAAGGCAGTCAACACAGCCAAGCTCAAATCAATGGATTTCTTAATTAGACGAGAGCTCTAGCTAGAAGCCACATGTGAATTTCACACCCCCTTATTCTTTGATTTCACAGGAAGACAGTAATAGCAGAAGCTACAGTAGTGATGTAAGAATTATCAGGATGAACACACATGAATAAACAGTAAGTGGTGAAGGGTTTTTCCCCCTTTCTCTTCAAATGGCAAACTGTTTAAAAGCAGATGAAAAACAGAACACTGCTCCCATGGCAACATTATGAATCTCTACATTACTAGCATAATCTGAAGCATAACACCATACCTTAACTATACTGACTTACAAACAATCTGTGTAATTTTTTGCATTAATTATACAAATCACAAACATTATCCAAACCTGTAAAGTTGAACTGCTATCATGAAAAGAAAATTGTGGCAAAACTGGGTATGACACCTTTCACATAACCAAGTCAGAAATGCAACAACAGTGTTTCTACTATTAACTGGGGGGGGGTGGGGTGTGTGATTGCTTTGTCTTGGAATTGTTATTCTTTTTTTTAGGTGTTTCTTCTCCTTTAAAGATGCAGTGTCATGTTGCTACTTCCTCTTCTTCAAGTAAGATAGGCACATTTCTGCAGAAACTGCACAGTTGTTAAAAAGAGACAGTCAAAAGAGGTTTACAAACTTATAACCCTGTTCTGAGGATATTTAAAAAATACAACATGACTCAGGTTAATGTATAGTTTTAAAAGATTAACCTCCTTTTATCTAAAAATGAGCCTGAGTAATGCTGTTAGGCACTCACCACCCTTTCACTTACCACAGTTCATGAACCACAGTATTAGCCTAACCACCAGCGAGGAGCTAGAACTCTCTCTTCTGATTGCCTGGTACCCAATCAGCAAGTGCTTTAAATGCAAGTTAAATTCAGTCCATCTGTAAAAGCCCCAAAACATCACAGAACGGGTTTGTCTGACAGAACTAAGAGATGCAAGACTCCTTGCTACATAAGCCAGCAAGATGTCTATTAAGTACAAAACCCTTTGCAACAAAATGTAAAACTGAAGCATCTGAATAAATATCACTCCATCTTGCAAGAAAAGCAGCAGCAGAACAACCAGTTGGCAGTTCAGCTGAAAGGACAAACCAGTGCATCAGATCATCTTCCCTTATTCTACCTCAGTTTGATTGTCTCAGTCATGGGGTATCAGTCACTTGAAAAAGTGCATTGCAGAAATGTTTACAAGAGGGGAATGCCAAGAGAGTGAATAAACTTTGGCAAACTGTATACACAGTGCTGTTTCCCTTATATTCTTCTCTACCTTCCCTCATTTACATTTACCTCCACACAGCACCTGACTGTTGAATATTCATAAAATCATAGAATAGTTCAGGTTGGAAGGGACCTTTAGAGGTCACCTAGTCCAACCCCCCTGCAATAAGCAGGGACTTCAACTAGAGCACATTGCTCAGAGCCCCGTCCAGCCTGACCCTGAATGTTTCCAGGGATGGAGCATCTACCACCTCTCTGGGCAACCACTTCCAGTGTTTCACCACCCTCATTGTAAAAAATGTCTTCCTTATGTCCAATCTAAATCTACCCTCTTTCAGTTTAAAACCATTACCCCTTGTCCTATTGCTACAGGCCCTACTAAAAAGTCTGTCCCCATCTTCCCTATAAGCCCCCTTTAAGTATTGAAAGGCTGCAGTAAGGTGTCCCCAGAGCCTTCTCTTCTACAGGCTAAACAACCCTAACTCTCAGCCTTTCTTCACAGGAGAGGTGTTCCAGCCCTCTGATCATTTTTGTGGCCCTCCTCTGGACCTGCTGCAACGGGTCCATGGCTCTCCTGTGCTGAGGACCCCAGAGCTGGACGCAGTACTCCAGGTGGGGTCTCACCAGAGCGGAGTAGAGGGGCAGAACCACCTCCCTCAACCTGCTGGCTATACTTCTTTTGATGCAGCCCAGGAGACAGTTGGCTTTCTGGACTGTGAGCGCACATTGCCGGTTCATGTCCAGTTCTTCATCCACCAGTATCTCCTTCTCTGCAGGGCTGCTCTCAGTCCCCTCATCCCCCAGTCCATACTGATACTGGGGCTTGACCTGACCCAGGTGCAGGACCTTGCACTTAGCCTTGTTGAACCTCGTGAAGTTCAAAATAAAAGGCTAGTAAATTGCACATGATTAGATGTGCATTTCAAGCAACCTCATACCATTCTTCTGGCCAACCAGTTGTTCTTTGCATGCTACAGTTCACTTTCAAGGAACTACATGACTTCAGCATTCGTGGATCATCCATCCCTCATCAACAAGCCTCCAATATCCTATGGCCAAACAGTTAACAGGTCAACTGTCATACTGACTCACTCAGATTAGCATGCAAGTGTGCTTTACCATTAAGTAAAACATCAAGATTAATTTTCGAACCACAACAAAGCTGCTCAGCTCCAGCTGTAAGATCAGTCTGCTGAGGTAGGGTACTAATTAGAGATGGAATGGGAATGGGGCAATAGGGAGGGTGGCAGTTGTACGCCAATTAGCCATACAAGAATGCATGCTGCCCCTTCTTTTTGCACTGGTAGAACTGATCTCATATTATTCATGCATTCATTTATTTTGGAAGTGCTTTGTACAACATCCACTGAAAGCAATTACTTGCATCCAGAAAGGTGGCACAGCTTATGATGGGCTTTAAAAGCAAGCAGAGAATCAGCACCTGAGCTGACTCAAAGCTTAAGATGGAAATTCTGAAGACTGCCAGCCAAGCTGACTCTTCTATGTATAATTTTGATTTTTAATAGTTCAGACTTGAAGTTCTTTAAACATTACATCAATTTGTATGGCTAATTTTATGTAACACTAATGTTATGATAAATTATTTACATGCTCAAAAAAAAATGAAGGAAAGCATAATCTATCCTACATTTTAAACATACTGTGTTCGCATCATCTTGTAAGTCCCACCTTCTCAACTTTGTTTCAAAATTTAGATTTTCAAAATTTGTTTGCTGCTCAGTGTTTCCAACTGAGTTTAATTAATGATCATTTTTGCAAAGCGATGGTGGTATTGGCCTCCTAATTCACCAGAGAAAACCTCAAGAGTCCTGACAGCCAATACATTACAACTTTTCTCAGCTATCCTGAAAGAGTGGAACATTAAAACTGTGTATTCTCAAATTAAATTTGTCAACCTGGTTTCTGAGGAAATTAAGTTTGTCAGCACATTGTTTGCCTGTCAGTATCCCTCCCCAGTAACTTCCGGGCTTACTAAACAGAAACCAAGTTTGACAAATCAGCACAGGCCAGAGCTCCTACACATTTTGTAAAAACTGGTAGCCAAGTAGGAGATAAAGACTAAAATTAGCATGCCTAGCATAGAAGAAATACACAAGCAGAATTCAAATCTTTTTCATTTTCGCTGCCAATTAGTACATGCACACTCATTCGCCAGCACGTCTGGCTCTGAACCAGCCACAGAACACCAGTCACATCTCCTGATCAGCCAAACAGATGGGAAACACAGGCCGTAACTAGTTACTGATTAGCACTCAAAAGGAGCAACTCCAAGGATAACAGACTGAAAAACTACAGAGACAGAGGAATAACTGAGGATACTGGTATGAAGTTTTAAGGAATACTGGACTCAAAGCTGTAAGACGCCAGGTATCATTGGGTCTGCAACTTCAACATACAGTATGTTTTATTCTTACCATGATCTTTGGACTGATGTTTTTGACCTTTTGACCTTCAGCTTACACTAGTCTCACATGCTAAGAAAACAGGGAAAGAATGGGAAGTCTGTGCAACATTATAGTAGCACAATATTTGCCAAAAACTCATATCTTAGTATTACTAGAAAATGCATTATTTCTGTGAATCTGTCATTCAACACAACCGTTCATTTTGTACTAAGACTCATCCACTTCAAAATTTCTATTTCAGTGTCACTATGTAGTTGTTGTTATGAAGGCATAAAGGAATCATAAAGGAAAAACAGTTTCAAGTTCATTAAATAAAACAAAACTCAGCATCAGCTGAGGAGTGATCAAGTTGGAGAAATACCTATTAAATCATTTCTCAGTTTCTCTATAAATCCGAAGGATAAAAAATGAACTAAATACCACCATTTTTAGATTGTCTATAAAGTATATGTATAACGTGTTTTTGTGAAAAATTGAAAGTAACTGATCTTACTATGATAAAAAAAAAAACCAAACTTTTTTTAAAAATCTAAACTACTTTTCTTCAAACTCCTCCTCAGGTAAGTTTGTCCCTGTCCATACATGGAAGAGGAATAAGTATAGGAAACCAAAAGGGAGGAAGATTCTTTAGGTATGTGAAAACTCCCATCAAAATATGGGAAGGTCTCAACTATCAACTCCTGATGCTGAAGTGAAACTCAATATTGAGTTTAATTAAGCTTAATTAACTTTTGGACAGAAGCAAACACCACCTCAAGTTAAATCTTGCAACAGTTAAAGCTAATTTTCATCATATGAGTAAGTATCACCAGTGCTGATGCATGTCAGAGGAATAAGCAGTTCTCCCCGGGCTACACTATCTTCACAAGCCAAAGGAATTTCTGTTGTGCAAGTATACTTTAAACTAAGAATAAAATTTTCTCCTGTCTCTAATCTGTAACTCCCAAGAGTTCCTGCTTCCTTGTCTGATGCTCAAATATGACACTTGTAAAGTTTAGACTGGAAAAAAAAAAAATCTATATAACTAGCGTCACAAGATCATAACAAAAACCATCACACAGAAGATAAGTAGAGAGGTACATCATGGAATGAGGGAGTATAAGGAAAGCAAGGAATGATGTCTAGTCCAATAAAATGATCAAATAAAAGTTACAGTGAGTGAAGTTCTAGGGAGGGAAAAAAAAAGAAAAAATCATAAGCAGTTTTTTCTATGCCTGGAAAAAAAAAGCTGTGGTAATAAACATGTAATAAGGATTTCATATTCATGTCTTCAAAGGAAGAAATCCTCTATTAAAAAAAGAAATGAAAGAACAAGAAAATAGGGAAAGAACAGAAAAGATGTGTACATAGTTTTCCACTTTCAAAATATTTTGTACCTTTGCATACCTTCTTACAAAAACTCTTTGTCTATTCCTTATTTAAAAAATGCTAACAAAAGCAGATTTCAGACTTCTACTAATGGACTATAAAGTCCAGCACAAGGTTTTTCATGTGCCCTAGCACAAGGCCACTAGCATGCATATAAAATACACATATCACAACACATCCAATGAGCACAACCCCTCTTCAGACCTAGGGTAGACCAGTGATGGTCAAAAGCCATGGCTTCAGGGACCCCACTGATAACGACTGATGTAAGGGAAATCCAGATTTGCATCACAGATTTTTCTGACTTACTCAAACAGGATGAATACTCAGCCTCTGTCAAAGACTACTAAAATCACCAGAATGGGAGATGAGCTTCTGTTGGCTTCAAATGTTCTTCAATATTATTGGCCTGCCAGACTCTGAAACAGTATACTACTACCCACAAAAAACCTGCTCTTCCATTAAGGTGATTTCTGTTATCATGTCTGTATGACTTGTCTTTTTGTGGGAACTCTTTATCTCACACAGCAATTACAGATTAGGCCAAAAAAGTCTTAAAAAGTGAGGTATTTTAACAGCACTACCATATAACATACTTTTCAGTTTTTCTGGAAGGACAGGAAGAATTACCTGGAGAATTACCTTGCTACATCAGTTAGTGTTCTTCCCTGAGAACAGATAAAAAAAAAACCACCACATTTTAATTATCAGAATTTTTCATAAACACAAACACATGGGAAAGTCAGTGTTTGAAAAAAAAAAAAAATAGAAAAAAATCTAATAATCTGCACTCTTCCTGGAAGTTTCTTCATGACATAAAATAGAAATTGGTGAAAAAGGACAAGTATGAAAAGTAGAAGGAATAAAGAACTTAAAATATCCCTGCCAGATGTCTGACAGACACTATTCTTTTGTTTAAAAACTATACCTTCAAGCAATTAGTTCTCCACCAGGCAGCTGCCAAGACACCAAATCCACAAGAGGTTGTGTAACTATCCCAGTATTAGTTACTAACAACTTAGAACAGTGCTTGAAGGTTCCTGCAAAATCTTCTTTTCTGTAACAGAACAAGGGCTTTCACATTACCCATCTATTTTAGGTATGGTATGTTTATTGTCCAGCCATTTAGATCTTCTCTCCCACACCAAGTGCCAGTTCTGTTGGGGGATTCCCTTCTTCTAAAGCTTGTTGCTTTCTTCTTCAGTCTCCAGCTTTTTCATACCAAACACGTCTCCCTTCCTTATGAGCTCTCCTCATTCCTCATCCTACTTCCTCTTGTTCAACACACTGCATTACCCACCTATCATTTTTGACTGTTGCAATACTTAAAAAATTACCAGCTATCTCTCTCTTCCCTTCCTTCTTCTATCAATCTCATTATTTCTGAACTGCTCCACAAGCAAGCAATCACTTAACCGCCCTTTTGCTTTATATCGCCTGGAATTCCTATTTTATCGTGCAACTAAGTGTCAGTTATGCTCTCCTGCTCCTACACGACTCATTTCCTTTGCAGCAGTCCCTCAGTGATTTTTGCTTCTGGATGAAATCCCTTATTCATTCCTTTGAACCAGCTGCTATTAAAAACAGTTCTTACCAGCCTCTCATGCAACCAGTCTCTATTCACCCATTCCTTCCTACATTAGCATTATCTGTACATGACCTCAGACTTATTCTGATGTGCTCTCATAAAACAGCAAAGAGGAATTGTAGAATCATTTAGGTTGGAAAGACGCTTAAGGTAACCACGTCTAACCGTTAACCTAGCACTGCCAAGTCCCACCACTACACCATGTCCCAAAGCACCACATCTACACATCTTTTAAACACCTCCAGGGATGGTGACTCAACCACTGCCCTGGGCAGCCTGTCCCGGTGCTTGACAACCCTTTCAATGAAGAAATTTTTCGTAATATCTAATCTAAACCTCCCCTGGTGCAACTTGGGGCCGTTTCCTCTCATCCTATCACTAGTTACTTGATAGAAGAGACCAGCACCCACCTCACTACAACCTCCTTTCAGGTAGTTGTAGAGAGCAATAAGGTCTCCCCTCAGCCTCCTTTTCTCCAGACTAAACAACCCCAGTTCCCTCAGCTGCTCCTCATAAGACTTGTGCTCCAGGCCCTTCACCAGCTTTGCTGCCCTTCTCTGGACAAGCTCCAGCAACTCAATGTCTTTCTTGGAGTGAGGGGCCCAAAACTGAACACAGTACTCGAGGTGCAGCCTCACCAGTGCCAAATACAGGGGAACAATCACCTCCCTGCTCCTGCTGGCCACACTATTTCTGATGGAGGCCAGGATGCCGTTGGCCTTCTTGGCCACCTGGGCACACTGCTGGCTCATATTCAGCCGGCTGTCAACCAGCACCCCCAGGTCTTTCTCTGCTGGGCAGCTTTCCAGCCACTTCTCCCCAAGCCTGTAGCACTGCATGGGGTTGTTGTGACCCAAGTCCAGGACCCGGCACTTGGCCTTGTTGAACCTCATACAATTGGCCTCAGCCCATCGATCCAGCCTGTCCAGATCCCTCTGTAGAGCCTTCCTACCCTTGAGCAGATCAATGCTCCTGCCCAACTTGGTGTCACCTGCACAGTGACTGAGGGTGCACTCGATCCCCTCATCCAGACAGCTGATAAAGTTATTAAACAGAACTGGCCCTAATACTGAGCCCTGGGAAATACCACTTGTGACTGGCCACCAACTGGATTTAACTCCATTCACCGCAACTCCTTGGGTCCAGCCATCCAGCCAGTTTTTTTAACCAGCAGAGAGTACACCCATCCAAGCCGTGGGCAGCCAGTTTTTCCAGGAGAATGCTGTGGGAAACGGTGTCAAAGGCCTTACTGAAGTCTAGGTAGACAACATCCACAGTCTTTCCCTCATCCACTAAATGGGTCACCTTATCATAGAAGGGGAGCAGGTTCGTCAAGCAGGACCTGCCTTTCATAAACCCATGCTGACTGGGCCTGATCACCGGGTTGTCCTGTACGTGCCATGTGATGGCACTCAAGACGATCTGCTCCATAACCTTTCCCTGCACTGAGGTCGTACTTACAGGCCTGTTCTTCCCCAGATCCTCCTTCCTGCCCTTCTTGTAGATGGGCATCACATTCACTAACTTCCAGTCAACTGCGACCTCCCCAGTTAGCCAGGACTGCTGACAAATGCTTGAAAGGGGCTCTGTGAGCACTTCTACCAGCTCCCTCAGTGCTCCTGGGTGGATCCCAAGGGTATAGCTGATTCTGAAAACAATGAAGATAGCCTGTCATCACAGTAAAATTTTTGAGATTCCATATGACACATCATAATGGCTACAAATTTAATGGAAAACGTTCCCTAACCACTTAGAGATTCAGATATCCATACTCAGCATTTACTGGTAGCTCTATGCCAGTGATACACTGTATGTATTGCTTATACAAAAATCTCATTTCTGTTTGCCTTGCTCCACCATTAGCTTTAAATAATTTGTTTTCTTTAAAAGGGGTGGGCCTTCTTGTGAACACTTACTTTCAAGACAAAATAAATTTAATTTCAATATTTTTAGTTTAAAGAGTACTAAGAGTTATATCCTGAGGATTAAGTTTTGTTTTCCATTGTCAATTTTATTCTTCTGGCTAGTTTTCATTCTCTGTTGAAATTATCAAGGTCAGAATCTAGAGAAATGAGCTAAGAACTACTGAACTGCAGAAGAAAAAAAAAGAACAGATATAATGAAGGAATAAACACAATTTTATAACCATTTTAAAGCATGTTTGGAGACTTTTATTTGAGACTGGCCTGTTCTCTTTATTAGAGTTATTTGGAAACTGAGTAAGCCAAATCATAAGATGGCACTCTTTTTCTAAAATAGCTTCCAAAGAAAGAGCTATTCCAGATTCACTACTTACATTTGCACCTTACACACATATCTTTTAGGAGAAAGACATCCCTAATTCCAACATTTGACTCATTAAAAACAGGAAACAAAAAGTCCCTCACATTCTACTCCTCACTGAGCTCCTGCTCCTACTGGAATATTACTCATTTCTGCTCCTAGTAAGGGTAATAAATTTTTGAGACTGAACTCTTTCACACTGTATCTATCTTAAAGACCTTGTAATGTAACTTGTCACCCTACCGAGCTGCTGTACAATAATATCTTAAATTCATAGTTGTCTAATTCAATGTTTGCTTGACCACAGATAAAAAGAATTTAAACAAGTCTACAAACATACAATAAACTAGTTTCCAACACAACTGAATCCAACCAGGTCTCTAGATAGTACACTCAAAACTTACAATTTGTGAATTAGAGCCCCTAGTTTATATTTGGTGTCATGGAAATCTCAGTATCAAGCTTACTTGTGATTGAAAGGGAAGTTCTCTAACAGCCATTATGCAAATATTCTGCTGGACCCAATTTTGACCTGTTTACTCAACACAAAAATTACAGAACAGAAAAGCATGCCTCTAAGTCAGGTGACTGCAGAACAGAAAATACACCAGAATAAAAATGAACAGAATATTTGCATTCTAAAAAAATGATAATTGATTTACATTTTAAGGGGTTAGTTTTGAATATATTTATACACACACACACACACACACACACTTCATTTGGTATTAATGCCATATGAACAAACATGTATCCCTGACCCATCTTTGCAATGGAAATAATGTAATGGTAATTTTTTTCATATAAAATCAGCACAAGAATTTAAAATCCCTTTCTCTTATGCGATTTAAATGACAATCAAAAAAGTCACTGAACTTAGTAGCTGGCTACTTTTGTGCTGAAAACCCTAACTAAAAAACTTTTCCCTTAATTGCTCTTCACTACTGACCTCAACAGCATAAGACAAACTGAAAGGAATTTTATCGTTGCCATACCAATTGGCAATTTGCAATAAATTCACAACTGATTACTATTCTCTTTCTAGGGACGACCCCCACCAAAGACCCCAAATTCTATTAGGAAAAACCCCACCACCATCCCTTCCCTTCTACGCCCATTTCAGCCTTGCTTCATTCTTCATTTGGCAGCAAGCTTCAGGCCCAGCAAAGCAAAGGTTGCAGAAAGATGTCTGCAATGACAGCAGTAAGCACATTTACTGTAATAGAACCATTTTTTAAAATTGTATTTTATGCATGCATATATACCCATAAATTACAGCTGATAAAAGACTATACTGTGTCCTGCAAGTATCTCACAGTTCTTTTAAAATAAAAGTTACAAAGTTTCCCATGACCATGTTTGCATGTTTTTTTCATTATTGTACACTACCACACCAAGGAACCACAGATGTTTTGTTTTATGAGAGCATCTTACTAGTCTACGTGGCCTACCACACACACTTTATATAAACCACTTGAGCTAAGGAAAAGTTTTCCTTTCTGTCCTGAAGTACAGTAGTTTGATAATGGCTGTATACAACACTGCCAGAAGCAAAAACCTGCATAGTTTGCCATGTTTAATTGCTTCAGTAATGTGCTGAAACAAAATCTGTGTGAACAGCAGATCAGAATTTGCTGTTAATACTAGTATAACTGATGATGTGGCAACTCTAGAAACTTTAAAAACAGCTGCTGGAACAGTTCCTAGGGAAAAAAAAAGCCACAATTCCTCAGAATTCTATCTCACAGAGTATAAGTTTGGAAATTTCATAAGCTTTCAAAAGACCTTTTCCTTAGGACATTTACATGGTCTGTAAAAGAATGTCAGTAATTTAACACTTGAACTGTTTTAAGCAGAATTCAAGCCCAGTCTAGCACAACTTTCTTCTACTTCAAGAAAATGTTGTGCTTAGAATTATTTGTTAGTAACACAAGTAATGCAAGAATTTTTACATGCATTTCCACAGAGCTAAAATGACTGCTGCCAAGTATTCCAGAGTTTAAAAAGAAAGTCCTGTCTGCTTTCTAACTTTGCACAGACTTGTAATTTACAGAAAAAAGTAGTGATTTGCCAGTATACTGAGAAATAAACTGATGGAAAAGATTAGCTATTTGGTTTTTAATTGTGTAGAAATTTATTCTTTCTCAGTTCTCATAACTTGTTTATATGCCTTTCAAGACTTTAGACTGATTTCAGTGACATATATGAGACTGTATGACCAGCTTCAAGGAAGTATTTAAGACCACATGCAAGCCAGGGATATGCAAATCTTAGCAGTGCCAGAATTCAGCCACAGCTTCAGTTTTGACCACAGAGGATCCTAGGCACCTGTACTTCTTCCAAAGTATCTAAGTGCTAACCACTTTACCTTAAGAATAATTCTGAAGTGGTCACAGGTCACAGCTGACTTAAGCTGCCCAAGACACAGTGTCTCTCTGATACAGCTTAACAATACCGTCAGATAGCTGAGAACAGTACTAGAACTCGTGTCCACCGTCTGAGGAACAGCCTAGATGTTGGGACACTTACCAGAACTGAAAAGCCTAAAATTACAGGCCTTCTTCAATGTGAGGGAGTCTAGGACAAATGCTTCTACTTCAAGCGAGTGGCTTGGCCAGTATGCTGGATAGGTGCTGGAACAAACAAGGCTCATAAGCCAGAGACAAAATAGCAAAAGGGAACTCATCTGTAGACCAGCAAGAAGAATTTCCTCAGGGCTAGAGAGTTCTAAGTTCCAGTATTTCCTCTGAGGGAGCTCATGCATTTTATGTTAATTGTTGGATAAGCAGTCTTTGGAACACTGCCAAGGACTTTTCCTGTGGAAATGCTCCCATCAGTGAAATACATGACCAGGCTCCCCTCATCCCATAAAATCTCCCTTACTTGCCTGACAGTAGCCCAGCAGTAGTATTTGTTAGTATTTGTGATGAGTGCACTCTGCTGGTCATTGAGATCACAGGATTCAACACATCTCAGATTGAGGGGACCAATATACCAGCTTTCTCAACTACTGGAAAGTTTTCTAACATCTAAGCCATTAAACAAAAAATGCAGGATTTTCCCCATCAGAGGCAAGCCTTGAAAGAAGGCATGATATTTTGAATTACGAGCAGCAAGACATCTCACAGCTCAGTCCAATACCAGATACCTGGCCAGATACCTCACCTCATGCCTTACCTCCCCTTTAGGTAGCTATAAAGTCAGTGCACAGGAATATTAAATTGCCCTAAAGGAACTCCTAGATTCCCACACAGCCCCGGGGATAGCACACAAAACCAGCTCTTTGGAGGTAGCTACTTCATTTCAAAGAGAAGCCTGGATCACCACACTGGGCTGGCTGCCCAGTATTTCAGACCGCTTTAAACACCGTAATACCTACAGCACTCAGTCACTGTTATTTTCAAAGTTTCCATCTAGGATTTTTTTTTATCACCGGTAAAGAAGGTCCAGGAATGCACTTAAAAATATCACAACACACCCGAGGTAACACTAGCCTTTTGGATACACTAAAAAACTGAATGCTGACATCAGCTTGTTTATGATAGTGAAAAGCAATTTTAAAGAAAACCCAAGAAAGAAGGCCTAAGCGTTCATTTCTCTGATAACTGTGGGAAATACAACTCCTGAAAAATTACATTTTGCTTTACTTATTACTGGACTGCAACTTCTTTTAAGAGTTCTTTTGCAACAGGTAAGAGACTAGGGGTTTTTTTTCCCCTTGATATATCCTTGGTCACATTTTCCAAAAATAAATACAAACGTATTTAAGTATAACACTGAAATTATAAGATTCTTCTTTCAAGCTGATTTGTAACTACTTTCCAATGAACTCACTGTATAACATTATCAAGATCAAACAAATACAAAGGCTCCTTTGGCTTCCTATTTGAACCCTCCAGTTCTCCTGCCCTTACAGCCTTATCACTAGTTAATTTCCTTAACCTAAACACCTGCCAGACAATGAAACTGCATATCATATAACCATCCTGACTATTTTAGGTTTTGCTGGTTGAACACCCTCCACAAATCTTATGCTTATTTCAGAAAAATGCCACTGCCTAAAGAGAAACACTTAAGTGAGATGAAGAACAGGACGGTTCTACCAGCCCCACAAGACAACTGAACGTCTCACTGTGGTGGAAAGGGGACAGTCCGTCTCCATCCCTCCTCCATGCCCCTCCGATTCACCCCTGGTCCTATGTTCCTGTTGCTCTCATTCTCTGTAAGACCCTGCTACCTTAAATCAGGAGCTGTAAACTACCCTAGCAAAAAATTTACTCTGCTCATAGAAGAGGAAGGCTGGACCATCTGGCTGGAATGTTTGAGGAGCAAGGAGAGTGAGAAGCCGTAGCTTCAGAAGCAGTGAGTCCAGCTGTCCATGAAACCACAGTCAGAGAATCACACTCCTTCGGGGGCACACCACATGTGTCTGCAACACCACACACTGAACAGGAAAGCAATTCTCCACAAAATGCCTTATATGAAAGGACTTTCAATGTTAAAACTGTCCCAGTATCTATAGTCTAAAATGTGGGGAAAAAAAAAAAAAAAGTCATTAATAAACAAAACCTCGAAGTCATCTTAAGTCAATGAAAACACAGTGAGGTGTATCACTGTGAGTGATGTGGCAGTCATAATGCTGAAGAAGGCTGAAAATAAGGAAGATCTTAAGTAACTGCAAGTAAATACCATGGAGAAGTCTTAAACTCACTTTGTATGGAATGTTTCTCTGCAAAAATGGTAATCATTCAATGACAAGAAAACTTCAAGTTAATTTCATTTTGGATCAATTTAAAATTGACATTTATACAAGCATGTTGGACCTACTGTATCAACAACAAAAACATATAATGCACTAAGGACTAGCATGGGTAAATAATCAGGTTTTTCACATTTAAGGCATCTTACAAAAATCATGATGCAGTTCCTGGCTATACAAGTCAATTCAGTTTCAGGAGGAATGCATGACCCTCTTCAAATTCTCCCCTTCCCATTCTTTAATAATTCCACCTGATATCCCAGTCAGACCATGTTTTTTTTCACTGCTATACAGAAACTTTGATTAGCAAAAGTGATTTATTTCTAAAAGCATGTACTTGGCATTTCAGCAATTTGTGAGTGAAGGCATGTATAAATGCAATTTCAGTAACTGTTTTTCTATTTACATTTCTATCTTAGCTGTGTCTGACCACCTAACAACAAACATGACACCTACCCATGCTACACCAGACCAACCTAGCCTTTATATAAGCATCTCCAAATATACATTTACTTCTGGGTGCACTGTGATAAAAGGTGCAAGTTTCACAGAATAACAGATACAACTCAGACTGCAGTTTCAGACTTTCAGAGACTGTATGTCAGTCTTTATTCACAAGGTAAGGTTAGTTCCCATGGCTTTTTGTCTGATATTTTTCATTATCAGCCACGCTATCCATCTCTGACGTTGCCGTACACCAGTCTAAATCCTTAGCCAAATGTCCAGGTTTCTTTCTAAACATGTCATTCATCTAAATTGCAGTCCAGATAACTCAGAGGTCATGACGTCAGTCCTAAATCTAAAAAGGGCCTGACTATTGCCACACTGAGTATCACAGCAAAAAGTGTTGGGACCCAAACCACTACTGAACGGAATCCACCACTTTGAGCTTCGTTACTAAGCTCCCTACATAACATTTTTTAAATCTGCACTTTGTTTAGCAGATTGAAAAATGTGTGTGCACACTATTACTCTGAAGACATATTTTTTATCTTGACTCTACCTTTTAGGAAAAAAAAAAAAAAAAAAAAAAAAGCACTTCAGTTGTGGATGACAAGCATTACGGAGACATCAGCTTTTATCATCTAAAAAACATAGCTTTGTAAATAAAGCTCAACCTTTTCTAATTCAGTAAGAGGTCCGTAACATTTTTATAGAGAGAAATTATTTTGGATGCATGCAATTCATTATTAAATACAAATTTAAGAGAAAAATTCACCTATTCATCTGATACCACAGCTTCCATACCCAAACAAGTTTGGCAAATTCAATTCATACATCCTATGGACAGAAACAACTCTCAACTCTGAGATTTAAATTTGCATCACATAATATGATGCCTTACTAATATTCAACTTCAGCCATTACAGTGCTTGTGTAGATACATACTACAATACTTATTTTTTAAATGATTCATAGAGAGATCATTTGCTTTAGATTCATGGGCTTTCTGCAGCTTAATTCCTTAAGGTAGTTGTAAGCAGAATTTAATTCAAAAATAAATTAAAAAAAAAAAAGCAGAGCAGAGCGAAAACTGTATTTGTTGTAATCACACCATATTGATAGCAGAGTATGACTATAAAAACAGAACAACATAATTTAAGAAGCATGGGTTCTGAAAATACACAAATCTGGGTTGGTTCCCATTCAAAAGCTTCAGTTTTGTACTACTGTATATTGCTGATTGACAATGATCATTTTTCACATTAAACATGAGCTATCTCCCTTTAAACTTGCCCTTGTCCATGGCAGTTGATGATAACGTGCTGCCATCTAGCAAATGTTCCCAGAAAAGTTTAACTTTGGAAGCTATCCTGGGACAAGACACCTGAAAATTCTTAGAAAGCTTTTTAAAATAGGAAACTTATACACGCAGCAATAGTTTTTTAAAAAGATTCCTTCAGCCTGCATCCTTATAAAATTAAACATGAGATGAGAATCAATTAGGCTTAATACAAACCCTACAAAAGCATGATCATATGCAGTTGATACATTACCATTTCAAAACTGAACTTTTTCATTCTACAAGTTATATTTTCCCTTGTATAAAAGAACATGATGACAAACAAAATGGTATGATATACTGCATTTTCCTCTTCTTTCTCAAAAACTCTAGTCTTCATTGTTTAACTTTGTTCTAACTTTCTGCAGTCTTTACTTCCTCCCCACAGTCCCCACCTCTTCCTTGGGCACAGAAATGAAAATGCAGTAATCCCGTACAGGAATGGGACGTCTGAATTACAAAAACATTTGTGTTTTTTAACTCTTTTCAATCTTAATTTTTCAGTCATGCAGTCACACTGAAACTGTATGATGTTATTTACCAGCAGCAAGATGATGGCTTCTTAAAATTACTGGACCTTGCTAACTGTGGGTTTTGCCAAGATCTTGGTTTTTTTCTGTTATTATCTAGGAATCTATGCAATTAGAGAAAAAGAAAAAGAACAGTTATACACTTTTGGCACAATACCCATTTGTTAACATGGACATAACGTGAGTTTCTGAAGCTGTTACACTGATATAAACAACTTTACATGAAAAAATAAAATAAATGATTAATAGAATGTCTAAACTAATTATTCTGTGAATAACTGAATAATTATGACTGATTTCGTATATTTTTCTGTCTTATTTCACCTCATCACAACACCTGCAATTCCCTCTTATTTTCACCCAGGATCCGCACCACCGTACAGTAACTTCAGATCCCATTCATATAGTCACCTAAACAGTATGACATTTTCATTCTTTGTTCCCTATTAGATCAGAACAGTTGGGAGCATGTCGCTTCATGGAGGCACTATTCTTTAACCAAATGATAATTTAACAAAAACCCCAACAACTTTTGAGGTCTCTACTCCTTTCCAAATTCTCTGAAATTAGCCAATGAATTCAAAAGCTGTCAGAAAGGAGACACACATCACACTCCTTTATTTGTCTTATTTCCTTGGAGGATTAGATTTTCATAGTAATAAGATTCAACTTCCAAGTTTCTTTGGTGATAAGTTAAATCATCACCCAATTAAATGTTGTTTAATTTCAAAACACATATACACTACTTCATTATAACACTGGAACCAAAAGCTTGATTTTTACACTGTACTAACAAAACGTCCCATTAAGAGTGTGAGGGTTCTTTTGTTTTCACCAGGACAGTAATACCAAAACAACTCCTGCCATTGAATTACACTGAACTGAAGCTACCTACTCAAGTGGTAAGTAATTACCCTTCCCATTCAGAAATAAGATAAACAAGTATATCTTATCTGTAGAAAGCAGATGCTGTGCAATTTTTACCTATGACAACACAGTTTATAGGAATGTTGTAGACACTCCAGAACAAAGAAGTGTTTGGACATCGATAACTACTTGTTTTGTTAGTTACTAGTATCAAACATGTAACAGGAAGTAATGAAAATAAAGGTCAATTAACATTAAGAAAGGTGCCAAATTATGTTACTGGGAAACACTGGTCTTAGTCTATATGTTCTTCCTGTAATAAAAAGATGAATTTGTAAAAAAACTTTTGAAACCTGTCATCCTAGAATTACTTAAGACTCCGTTATTTAGCAGGCTATTATAGTTTATGATATTAATGAATAGCAGAAGCCTGTCTTTGCCAGAATTAAATACTGGAGTACGTAAATATAATACAGCTGAATTTACAAGGCCTTACACAGAACTACTGTAAATCTAGCTAAGACAAACAAGTTTATCAGCTATGTAAGGGTCACAAAGTTCTTTCTGCAACAACTACCATCACACCTATTTGATATAGCCTAAGGGGGGAAGAAACTTCTATGATCCCTAGCATTGGTTGACTGCAGAATGCCAAAGGTGTATAGTGTAGAGCTGCTTTGTAATTACAGTAAATCTTTCCCTTAGCAAATTGGAAGAATACACAAGAAAAATCCAACAGTTTGTCTAAAACATTAGACTTTGTAGAATCATTGCTTTATTCATGCTCAAATTCCACCATTTCACCTTTATTAGAGGAAGATCAGTATTTCTTACCAGTAAAATGCATTCTTACAAGGGCATCTCAGTAATAAATACACAGAGGATAGCCAGGTATTGGTAAAGAAAACATTTATTTCAGATTTTATGATTAGTCACCACAGTAATTAATACAGCTCTGATGCTTATGAAAAGGCATAGGTGTAGAAATGGAAAAGTTGTTTAATCTGTTCACAGTAGGTCTCCATCCTACTCTTAGCCAGCTGACCTTATCCCTCTTGATGAGATGGCATCCAGGATTTCAGTCTCTGTACTACCTTACGTCTTGGATGGACCTGTTATTAGAGAGTGCCTACTTTTTGTCCGAGCTCTGATGAAAGCTTCCACCTCCAGAAAATCTAGGAACTTACTTTCATTTTCCTCTTAGGATAGGGTGATGTTTGAACCATATGAAGGAATGGCATCCCCAGTGTCCTTACAGAAATTTTTCAATATTTTGTACAGAAACTCACTGAATTCTATCTTTTTCTGAAGAAATGTTTGAGCATTCCTCAGTCAAATAATGTGTCTTTTTTTCATGCCGTATTATATGAGTATCTCTTTGGTGAAAGACTATGAATCACCACCTCAATCATTCCAAAAAGATCCCCGCTTCAACAATAAATGAAACACTCTGTTCTTTCTTTGATGACTCACTGGTGTATTTCAATGTGAAATCACTCACATTTGACCTTACATTTGTTAATAGCAAGTACCAAAAGCTTGTAATAAATTACTGAGTAGATACCTGTATTTTACGTAGTATCAAACTACATTTTCTCTGATGAACAGGCTACCTCTCACTAAATTCTTGACTTGCAAATCAACCTCTCTCAAGAGTTACTATATGCCTAGAACTTAAAACTTACTTTAAATAAAAGTGCAATCTGAGAATGCTTGTATAATCTGTCATTTTGGTTCCGCTGATGACAAATAGTAATTTTAACCATACTGTGAATTATCTAGGAATCCTGGAAGGGCACAACGCCATCTGCAGAAGCTGATACAACACATGCTCAGCAGAACTGTCAGCTACTCTTTACGTGTTGCAGCAACAATTTAAAGAGGCTGGTTTAGTTGTGCCAGACTCAACATACACAATGATTTGCAAATGTGCAGTCAAAACCTACCACAAATGAAATGCACCTAGCTAATTTAATTCACGCTATAGAGTGGGAAAAAATTCTGAAAGAAATGTGAACCACCAAACTTCTTACAGAACAGGAAAAAGTTAGCTCTAACCCACTGATTTCTCATTCTCAGTCCCTCTGCCTCCAAGAAAATAGGGCAACATCATATCTTTGCTATCCAGGAGACAGGCAGCTGAAACTTAAGTAGGTCCACTAGAATCACCTGCAAAACTTCAGTGTGAACACAAACACGGTAAGACATGACATGACACGAAGATGACAGGACACCCAATGACAGAATGTTGAACCGAAGCACACGTGCCGACAATTGCGTAGCACTCCCCTAAAGGCAGTTTATCTTCGCAAGACAGATCCTTATTTTCATCCCATAGCGCTTTCGCTGAGAGCCAGCAGAGCGCGCAGCGTTTCCCAAGGGGACGGCGACAGCCGCGGCCGGGGCCGCCCCGGGGCCTCCCCCACCGCTCCGGGCAGCCACGCCGGCCCTGGGGAGGGTCGGGCCGGGTCGGGTCGGGTCCGGCCCAGCCCGCTCGCAGGGTGACACGCCGCTGCACAGCTCTGCCACTTCCCTGCCCTCCTGGTGCCCCGGCCCCCTCCAGCGGCCTGCCCCGCCGGGCCCTCCCCGGCTCAAGCCTCCCAACCGCCCCCGACGCCCACCCCAGAGGACGCCTGTGCGGGTGGCTCACCTCGTTGTTGAGGTTCAGCACGGGAGCCATGGCGCTGGCCCCCTGCCCGCAGAGCTCCGCCGTCCTCCGGCCCGGCCCGGCCCGGCCCGGCCCGGCCCGGCCTGGCCTGGCCTTCCGCCGCCGCCGCCGCCGCCTCCTCCCCGAGCTCTCCCCACGCCGCTGCGGAGGCAGCGCAAAGCGAAACCGCGCGCATGCGTCGGGCGCGCCGGGGCAGGCCCGCTCCAGGCTGAAGCTCAATGGCCAGAGCCTCTCTAGGCCAGCTCTCGAAGGCCTCGGTCCTCCGGCCCCGCCCCAGCCGCGCGGCTTCCAGGGGACGCCTGCGCGTCTGGCTCGGCGGCGGCCCCGCCGCGGCTCTGCCCTGGGAGGCGGGCTGAGGCGGCTGGAGGGTCCGCACGCCCCTGCCCCTGCCCCGCCCGCCCGGAGTCCCGTTTCCTTCAGAAATGGGGGTAAAGAAGGTTTTCTTCTGGTTCTCGCGGGTGATAAGCGGCGTGGGCAGGAAGAGGATCCCGACCCTAACCCGTCTGAGGTGCCTCGGGGGCGGCTCTTGGAAAAGAGCTCGCCTCGCATGAGGTTGATCCTGAAACTCGTGCCTTGCGTTTTATGCTGCTGCGTTGCATCATCAGCTGGCTGGATCATAGACCTGAAAAAGGTGTACGCATCTGAATCCTTAAACTGCAGGGACATCTGCCCCTCCGAATTGTTTATAATCTTAGGAATATTCTGGGATTCTTGCTTTTCTCATCTTGCTGCTGCCGTTATAGAACCAGCCTAAAAAAAGCTCCATGCGTAAACGGTGAATGGTGCTGCATTTCTAGACTTTGTGCCTTATCCTCCCCTTCTCCTTTTCCCTATGACACAAAACCAGCCTCCATTTTCAAACGGCTTTGAAGTTTTCAGATTGATTTTTCCATTTGTGCAGAAGGCAGAGTGTGGGTTGTGCAGAAATGAAGTCGTCTGATGCTTCAGCTCTGTAAAATTTTATACACAATTTTAGGCAGTTGTAGTGAAGTGGAGCTGAGCATGTGTTCTGGACTTTGCAAGATCTCAGTCTGAAAAGTTTGGCAAAGTGTCATGAGAACTTTTCCTCATTATTTCGTTTATTGTGCTAGAAGGAATTGTTTTAAATTGTTACAAATATTTTTCTATTTTACTGAAACAGGATTTTACACAACTCATGCCTAAACATAAGCAAGTCTTAGCATGTCTAGAGAATGAATCAGTTCTTGTTTCACATTACTGTTTATCTGTTGCAGTATTCAAAAGAACTGAGATCATATTTGAAAATATTTGGGGAAATTGTTTTAAATAGAAAACCTTTTTGTTTATACGAATTAAATCAGTTTCAGGAAATTCTTCGGACGTTCACCAGCAATTAGTTGGCCCCTGGATGGCACTGTTGTGCCTGGAACTCTGCTTTGAAGTCTGACTATTTAAACAAATACAACCGTTGTCAGCTCTGTAATGCGTTTTGTCTGCAGGATCTAGCATTTAGGTCTTGTTATATTTTAATGTTTGATTTCTAACTAGTGCTCGGGCATCTCCTGTAAGTGAACTGCAGCTAAATCACTTTTGACTGTAATTTTTATCAAGTCTTACATGCAAGTAGGATCAGGCCAGGCAAGTCCTTCAAAGTAAAACTTTTGAGTTCCATTTAGGATGTTTCAGAAAGTGGTAATGGTTGCTCAGTAGCAGGCTAGGTTTCATTTGGATCAATAAAGAGCCAGCTGAAACTACTCTGAACCCATCCTTTCATAATATGGTAAATTTATTTTGTTCCAACAGTGGCTGAATTTCAGGTTAAACATATAGTTGCTGAGAATGCTTTGGCTCTAACTGCAGGGGAGGGGTATTTACCACAGCTGCTGTTTTGGAAAAATTCTGACTTGAGCCGTTATACCCAGCCTACCTAAGTCAGCTGACCATCATAGAGTATTCTTTGATTTTTAGCACTACTGATGGCAAGCAGCTATAGTGTTCTACGTGAGAAGTAGCTGCATTTGATTATGTCTGTATATAAAGCAATCTTGGATGTGATGCACTCAATAGCATCAATATATTTTTAAAAATTAAAGAATATGCTCTCATACCTAGATTGGATTTGTATGCACTGAGTGTAGAATTGGAATCAGAAACTCAGTAAGGAAAGATCTTCCAAGGAAAATAAAGAGGTACTTCCCTTTGTCTTGATCTTTCATGCAAAACTAATTCCTAGATATGCCAGTCTTATATTCCATTGTGCACCTTAACAAAGAGAAAGACAAAAGCAGGACCAGGGAGCCAGCTGCGGTTCTGTGACTCCATCCAGTGCCAGCCTGGCCTCACATCAGAGTTGTTCCCTGTCTGTGTAGCCTACTGGGTCATAACTTCAATATTCCTTTCCATTTCCTCTGGACACTGAAATAACTTGCTTTGGAAGTTTCTCATAGACCCTAATGACATACTTCTGGCCCTTCTTCATCCAACAATTTTGTTCTTGTTACTCAGTCAGTCACTGACGAAAATATGTATTTTTGTTACTGTCATCTTTTTAAACCTCAGTGGCCTTCCAGAGTTCAGAATCGCTGTGCCTCACAGCTGGTTCATTGGCTCTTTGTCATACAATTTTTTGACTTAAATTCATTCTAAGTCAAGATTTTCTTGTCAGCTTATCACAGTCAGGATGCTTTGAGGCATTGCCCCATATAACACTTTCATACTTTGATGCTTTGTTCTGACCTTGCTTCCTTTCATGTCAGTATTTCAGTCAGATATTTTGGCGTGCGTTCTCAGTGTTTGAACACATTTTTCTGGACCGTCTTCTCTACTTCAAGAACAGCTGCCTGTGTGTGCACATGGCAGAGCAGCGTGTATTTGTAGGACATAATATGTTGCAGAACAATACAGGAGAGTCGGAGTGGTAAGCTATTTAAGGAAAAAGGGGGTTATAACTAGGTCCTATTTCCCTCCCTTTGTCTTGGCACTCTCCAGGCTTACGTCGTGTGGTAGCAGCTGTGCAGAACATCTTGCAGCTACATCTGGCCTTAATCCCAGAGGCCATGCATATAAGTCGTATTTTTGGAGTACTTACTGAAATTTGTGGTTATTGCAGACACTTGCACTCATATGCACAGTACAGATGTAATGAAATACTCATTAAGTGTGTTTTGTATTGAAAATGACAATAAGTAAATTTTAGCAATTTCAATTAATTGTTCAGGTTTTGTGAACCAAATTTAAGAAGTTTCACAGAATGCAAGTGCCAATAATGTTAACTAGACATTGAGGACCACAAAACCAGAAGGTGTGCTATGACTTGTAGCTTCCTCTATAGCAGCTTGTGCTCTGACTTTTCCCAGAGGAGTTTCTTTTTGCTTATACCAGGGCACCTCTTCTGGGTTTGCTCCCTTTCTTTTATTGGACATTATATTATTTTTTGGAAATTATAATAAAACTTAAAGGATCTAGCTAACATTAGGATCCTGTTTTTTACTTAGCTCTCTACATATGTGTAGTAAGAGAAAATTTCAGCATCACACAAGAAGCAACTGAAATAGCCAGGTGAACTACTGAAAATGCTTCTTATAAAAGGAAAAAGTAGGGTGTAGGAGTTAAGTGATTTATGATGGGTTGCAGAAGAAAACAATGTGCATTACGCATTTAAACTTAATGTCCCAAATTGGAGTTCACCACAAGATCATCTTTCCAGGCTCTGTTTTTCATATACATCAAAATATTCATTAAATTCAGAAATATTTTTGAAATTTAAGCGCTCACAGTGTGGCTGAATGTTGAATGAATTCTAAGTAGGACGCAATCTCAAAGTTAATTCTGCTTATTTGATAGCAGCAGGATGTGATCCCTTAGGATTGATATACAGTGAATTTCACTGAAGAGCATGTTCTAGTGTATACATAACAAGGGCAGTAGCCAGTAAGCATGTATGAAGACACAAAAATTTTTACAAGTGAAGAAATAAGAAAAATAAGTCTGCAATAACAAGAGCCAATTTTCCTATTTTGTCCTAAAAGTAAAAATAACTCATTTCATAAGATGTTTTTATAAACTACCAAGGCATTTTTTTAATATATATTTTTCAATCTTTTTATTACATAAATAAGGATTCACATTTCAATATGATAATTAAATTTTTAACCAGGTTCACTATATATTAATGTATGGCTTGTTAATGTGTTAAAAACAAGGCCAGTTGCATTTTCTGACTAATCTTTTTCTAAAGAGCATGTTGACTAGATTTTTGCTGTGAATTAATGCATTAAATCACTCATATTATAGCAACTACATAGCATTCACGAAACACACCTTTACAAAAATAATGACTAGCATTTTGTGGCATGCTGTCTTGACTGGAATAAGGTCCAGTTATAACTGGACTCATACATACACGTATGGCATAGTAGATTCTGTGTGTTGAGAATATAATACAAGAAACTTAAATGGAAAGCATTTCACATGTTAAACATAATCTTTTTTTTTTAATATGATGGGGTAAGACTTTGTAAAAGTTTAAAATATTAAATATGGGAGAGTCTAGAAATACTCCATCAGAGGAGTAACGTTGTCTGGTATAGCCGTTTTTGTAGCTGCATTGCAAGTGGTGGATTCTGTCAATGTATCCAACTGAAACTGCTATTAAAAGGTATTCCAGAACAGTGGCAGTAATTCCAAAGGCATAGAGGAAAACTTCTTGTGAGAAAGGTGCCAGCATTTTAATAACATTTCTAAGACAGTAAAAAGCCTATTTCAAAATATATTAAATATGCTTTTTCAAATAATACTAAGAAATCAAGATTCTTCAAAGTATAAAAGTAGCTTGACATCTGACAGAGGAGGAAGGGCACGTAATAGTTGGTTTTCTGCAAAGAATTATTGCCGCCTTGCATTTCCTATTTTAATGCCATTTTAATGTGTGTTTGCTGTCCTTTTCATACTACCTTGTAAATACACAATACATTGTGAATAGACATGAAAGTGCTGTTCTCCCATTTCAAATGCTGTTTGCTCGTATTTGAAGCAGACTCAAGCTTGTTTTGCTCTGAGTTGTCCAGAAGCCATATGAATGTCATCTTTATGGCACTGTTACTTGCTTGCACTAGTGAGCAACACTGAGAGGCAGAGCTCAGGTTTGACACTGCTTGCTTCCTCACCTCACCGTAATAACTGTCTATACACAGTTTTCTGTTGATTCCAGTTGTGTCTGGGAAAGAATATAAGATCTTGAAAGTGAGGATAAGAAGCTTGTATTTAATGCATAGGGAAGTCTGCAAAGAGAAGGGTGGTAAGGTGAAAATTACTTTTTAGGAAGATGATCTATACATACAGTGCAAAGGCACAGAACTGCATTAGTCAAGGGCACGGACTACGATATGGCAATAATTGTAATACAAAAGTGGTAACAGAACCTTTGATGAGAGTATCGGCTCCATGAGTGGATAGCAGAGACCGTATGTTTGAGGCAAAATCATTATGCCTTAGACAGCAAGTTCCCTGAATACTCAAGGCCCAGTATATGGGCTCTGATGCCCAGTATATGTCTATTGAAAGGATGGTGCTGCTGTCGTCAGTTCAGGAAGGACATGGGAGAAATGGCCAGAGGGTAAAATTAGGGCAGGAGCCCATTGATGGTTAGACTTGACAAGATAGCAGAAAGATAGGCTGAAACACGAGTTTGACTGAGAGGCGAGTTTGGAGTAGAAAGGTACACCTGTATGGTTCAGTCCAGAGATGACTGCTGAATTTGTGATAGCAGAAAAGATTACTTGACGGTAAGATTCAGGGGGAGAAAAGGACAAAAGACCGAGCCCTCTCCAATCCCTTGCAGGAGGATCACTTGAAAATTAATGCTGCAGAAGCACTCTTAAGAGAGCCAATGAGCAGAAGCTGCGTGAGCATACAGTATCAAGATTAATAGTGGGTCTTTGCCACAGTACACAAACAGCTGACGTGCTGGAAAAGATGAGAGTGAAGCAGGTCTGACTCTTGCTTAGAGAGAGGTTGTTGGAATTCATAGTAAAAGATGCACTGGGAGTGTATATGTCATCTAGGGTGAAAGCTATATAGGAAGAGTCCTAATACCGAGTCCCTGGAAGGGAATTCGGAAGTGGGCAATGGAGCTTGGAGGTGGACAGGGAAGGGGTTTATGGAATAGTAGCTGAGGTGACTGATGGGATTAGTGGGGCTGTCTGCTGACTGTATGGTAAAGCAAAAGCTGCAGAGAATGAGTGGGCAAGGAAAGGATAAATTGTAGTATGAAACTGAAAGTAAGTGGGATCAGGAATAGCATGGAGTCGTTAGTGCAAATGGAGAGGTGTGAATAGGCGAGTAGGTGAGAAACTTCTTGGCTAAAATGGAAGAGAATGTAGCATCCATAGAAAAATGTTAGTTACTTATGCAAAAATAAAAAGCAAAACATCATAGTTTAATTGTACTCTGACAATTCAGAAATCATTTTATTGCAGTATTTAAATTTTGTAAGCATAAATTTTCTGTATTGAAAAGTCTGAAGGCCAGAGTTCGTTACATCCAATGTTAGGCTTTTAAGCGGGATGCTTAATGAGGAGTCAAATCAGCATTAATTGTCCCTTCCATTCCATTCAGAGGGAGACAGAGGGATATTTCCAGAGAGCACTTAAGCTTATCGAAGATCTTGTTGCTGAGGGTAATAGAAGTCTAGGGTGACTAGATTCTTAACTTACAATACCTCAATTAAAAATTAGTTAGGTAGGATGAATCTTGGCATGGGTTGTAGTTGTGAAGAAAAGCTCAGAAATGTGAAGAGTGTAGTTGGTATTTACTGTCTGCCTAAGTCTGAAATCATAAACAAATGTGATTTACTCCAGATATCACAAGGTGTTTCTTGAGAGCTCCCCGGGGTAATTAAAAGTCAGTGTTTGAATCAGTGTCATCTCTCATCACGTTTATGTACAAAAGCGGTTGGGCGATTGGAGTCTCGTAGTGTATTCCAAGGGGCATCTGACTAATCAGGCTCGCTCTCTGTTTTCTCTCTCCTTTAAAACTGATCTAGGACTTAAGTCTGTGGAGCTGAGCGGAATTTAGCCAGCATTCCTCCCTCGAGAGGAGTTGAGTCAAAGAACTCCTCAAACTCCACAGACCAGAAGGTGAACTGGTGGAGGCTGCTCGCTTTTCAAGTGAAGCCTTAGCTTGGTAACTCAAATGAGTTTTTCATAATCAGAGTTTGGAAGAGTACTGCTTTGGAATTGCATATTTGCACAATATTGTTAGGTGGTGATTAATGAGAATCCTGTTTCAGCATTGACACTTGCTTCTGTACCAACAACTTCTGAAGCGGCTCGAACCCCCTCATATGCTGCTAGTATCTCTTTTTCAGTCGGGGTGTAGTGGGCTTCTGATCCTCGGTACCCCCGGCTCCAAAACCCTAATGGTCGACCTCGGGTTTCTCCTGGTGTTTTCTGCCAGAGGCTCCAGTTGAGACCATGCTCCCCAGCTGCAGTGTAGAGCACATTTTGTACATCTGGTCCTGTCCGGACAGGCCCAAGAGCTACTGCACGAGCTATTTCCTGTCTGATATGCTCAAAGGCTTGTTGTTGTTCAGGGCCCCATTCAAAATAGTTCTTTTTCCGCGTTACTCGATAGAGAGGGCTCACAAGCTGACTATAGCCTGGAATATGCATTCTCCAGAACCCCACAAGGCCTAGGAAGGCTTGTGTTTCTTTCTTGTTAGCTGGTGGAGACATAGTTGCTATCTTGTTAACCACATCCATAGGGACATGATGGTGTCCATCCTGCCATTTTATTCCCAAGAACTGAATCTCCTGCGCAGGTCCCTTGACCTTGCTTTTCTTTATGGCAAAACCAGCTTTCAGAAGAATCTGAATTATTCTTTTTCCCTTCTCAAACACTTCTTCTGCCTCGTTGCCCCACACGATGATGTCATCTATGTATTGTAAATGTTCAGGGGCATCGCCTTGTTCTAGTGCCGTTTGGATTAGTCCGTGACAAATGGTAGGGCTGTGCTTCCACCCCTGGGGCAGTCAATTCCGGGTGTATTGGACACCTCTCCACATGAAAGCAAACTGTGGCCTGCACTCTGCTGCCAAAGGAATGGAGAAAAACGCATTGACAATATCAATTGTAGCATACCGCGTGGCTGCCTTTGATGCCAGTTCATATTGGAGCTCTAACATGTCTGGTACAGCAGCACTCAGTGGTGGTGTCGCTTACTTAGTTTACAAGGTTGTCGAACCAGCACAACTTGCAAAAAAGGTTTCATTTAAAAGCACTCTGTATCATTGCAAAAGAGTACATTATGTGATATACCCAGAGTTTATGTAGCACGTGATCCTTTGGCAAAGATTAAACTTACAGAGCTTTCAATCCACAAAATGATAGAAAAATTCTGTTGTCTTTCCAATGTCAAAGCAATTGTTGAATGTTTGCTGTGAAACCATTAAAAACTGGACATAATTTCCTGAATTCTGAAGAATTATATTATTTTTAACTTGTAATACACCTTTTCTCTAGTGCACCAATGTTTCAAAGTAACATCAGTGGCTACACACTAGTTTCTATATTCGGTTTGAAGAGAAGTGGGTTTGTTATGAAAGTGAAGATAGGAGAATCACTGCTGTAATATTTATGCTACAGACAAATATATTCCTTATTTTTGAGCTTCCAGGAAATTTGCGGTGCTGACTTTATGTTTCAGTTTTGTTGTGTTTTCAGTGAAAAAATTAATTCTTTGTGGGAATTTATATACAAAATTTCTAGCAACAAACAACTTGTATTTCTTAACCTGTTCCACTGATTACTTCTAATTTATGAGATAATGAAATCTTTTGGTTATTCTTTTCTTTGGGATTTGTCTGGTTTTGAAAATCTAGCAAAATCACACATTAACAAACTCGCTGAACTTTTAACTCACTTTCAGTATTGCCAGCAGAATCCAAAAATTAAAGAGTTGTTTTAAAAAGAGTCTTTCAGAAATTTCCAATTAGGAAAAATCCCTTGGTTTTTTTAATGTCACAAAGAAAGAATTGTTCTGGGATTCATGAAGATTGGAGTGAGGATTCTGAATATAGCTAAGTGACCCCTTGTCACGTCCCTGTTTCTCAGGACGATGACTCAGGTTTGCTGATTCCCAAGTCAGGATTAAGGTAAAATGACACCAGGGATCCTTTAGCTCACAAAACTCAATTTTTATTTCCTCACAACAAGAATTGGCATGCTCACCACCAAAATTGGTATGCTCACAACAAGAATTGGCATGAAACTATGTCAGTAAACTGTGTAACATGTGCTAACCATACATCACCAAACATATACTACAGGCCTTGCTTATTTGGGAATCAGTTCAGGGAAGACAATAAGGAGAGCCCTCCCATTGAGTCATGAGGTTCAGAGTGGACCCCCTTGCTTTCTAGACTCCTTCTCAGTGAGGAGCCCAGGGGTGGCTGAATCCACTCCTAGTCCTAGACTTGGTCAACAGTTTATGTCTAAAGGGATGAGGTGCAGGGATTACAGAAAAAGGAAAAGGGAAATAGAGAGAGAGAAGAGAAATATTTCACCAGTCCTGGATCTAGCGTTGGTTCAGTCAGCCAAGGAGTCCAGTTGTGGTGGGATTGCACACATAGGGCTTCAGTTTGTGTCCTTTTATCATCCTTGCCCCTCCTTCAGGCGGGCACTCAAACTCATTAGGCTAATTAGGTAGCCCTTGGGCCATGGGCTTGGGGGTCGTTTGGGGAGTAGCTTCCTCTTCCCTGTAGATGTGATCTTTGGCCATACACGGTGAGCTGCCCTACTCAACATATCAGAACAGCACACCAGAACATGGAGCTGTGCACCCTCCAGCACGCCCTCCCCCTCCTGTTGCTGATGGGTGCTGAGGGGCTTCTTTTCACCTGTGGTTCCTTGCTAGGCAGAGTTCGTTGTTATGCAGAGTTAGTCGTTAAGCAGAACTTGCCCCACCACAATGTTTGAGACATTAACTCCTTCAGTCTCTCACCCCCCTCACGCAGGTGGTATTGTTTTTTTTAGTTTTGGGCTTTGTTCTCAGGTAATTAATAGAGTCATAGAATCATTTAAGTTGGAAAAGACCCTTAAGATCATCGAGTCCAACTGCAAACCTAACACTGGCAAGTCCCACCACTACACCATGTCCCTAAGCACCACATTTACACATCTTTTAAACACCTCCAGGGATGGTGATTCAACCACTTCCCTGGGCAGCCTGTTCCAGTGTTTGACAACCCTTTCCGTGAAGAAATTTTTCATAATATCCAATCTAAACCTCCCCTGGTGCAAATTGGGGCAGTTTCTTCTTGTGTTATCACTTGTTACTTGTAAGAAGAGACCGATACCTCGCTACAGCCTCCTTTCAGGTAGTTGTAGAGAGCGATAAGGTCTCTCCTCAGCCTCATTTTCTCCAGGCTAAACTACCCCAGTTCCCTCAGCCACTCCTCACAGGACTTGTGCTCTAGACCCTTCACCAGCTTCGTTGCCCTTCTCTGGACACGCTCCAGCACCTCAGTGTCTTTCCTGTAGTGAGGGGCCCAAAACTGAACACAGTACTCGAGGTGCAGCCTCACCAGTGCCGAGTGCAGGGGGATGATCACTTCCCCGGTCCTGCTGGCCACACTATTTCAGACACAAGATGAAGCCCCCCTTCCAGATGACTTCGTGTGCCCCATCCCCTCTGCAAAGCACAACTTCCCCAAGTTCCAGAGCTCCTGCCATGCAAAGGCTGCCCACAGCGGTGCACTGCGCTGCGGGCCAAAGCACCGTAGCTGCCTGCCCTCTCAGGGTGCCGTGTACCAGCAAGGCCCAGCCTAGGTTAGTGTTCGATTTCCGCCGTGCTCGCCACCTGCACCCACAGCACTGGCGCTCTGCCATCAGTGCCCTGCCTGCCTCCTCCTGCCCTTGCGTCCCACCACCTCCCAGGACATCACACGCTCCATCCAGCCCAGGTCTGGGGACTTGGCCCAGCCCCTCAGAGGGAATGAAGGAAGCTCCCCTGCCACCTTGGCCGGGCAGAAAGACCTCCTCATACCTCCACCCCCCCCGACTCCAAGGAGGTGGAGGATGCGTCTCTGTGGCAGTATACTCCCCCCAGCAGGAAACGAAACTTTTCTAGGCAGGGAGAAGAGAAAAAAAAACCAAAACGTAGAGGCCGTAGGTTGAAAGTTGAACTGGCCAATCGAGACATGCCAGGTACACTGAGGTGACCTTCTTGGCCAATAGGTATTAAATGACCACAGGTCAGATTCGACAGGGCTATAAACGGGGTCCCGCTGGAGGACATGTGGGAATCAGTCCTCCTCGGAGCAGCGGGTCTGCAGTCAGGGACGCCTCCTCGGGTTGGGGCACCACCTGAGCTAACTCCTCGAGGGAGGGAGCCCTCAGCTTTTAGGTGAGTGATATGTGCATTTTGAGTCATCACCTTTAAATCTTAAGGATTCTTAAGTCGGCTGTGTAGTACTAATTCCCCTTACATCATTGAGCCTGTGGTTCACTAATGTTATAGGAGTTCTAACTAACTTTTTACTGAAGAATAAATATGACTTTTAACACCTGTTGTATTTGATTGTGTGTGCCTCCTTAACAGTCTCCCAGCCTACAGGCCAGCACGAGAGGTGCTGACGCTGTGGACCACAACACCAGCAGGACAAAAAGGAGGTGGGAGGATGGCCCTACACCCGTTAGCACCCATCTGGCCAATTTCCACATAGTGTGTGAGGAAAACAAAATCCAGGGCAAGAGTGGAAGGGGAAAAACCAGAATGGAAAGGAGCAGAGGCAAAAGGGTGTCCCTGGACTCCAACCCCAGTACTAACCAGACCCGTCCCTGTTTAGCTTTCCAGACTGGGCACATTAAGGGTAGTGTGGCTGCACACACTGTCCCCTGCCAGCACTGGCGCCAGTGCTGGCCTAAGCCCCCTCACCCGGCTCCACTTTCCCCACCATCAGCTTTCCCCTGTGGCTGCGCACACCCTCCCTAGGGCATAGGTGAGGCCTTCTTCAGACAACTAAAAGAAGCCTCATGTACACAGCCTCTTGCAGAATTGAATCACCCCACTATCTGCAGCAGCAGTACAAGCCACAGCTGTCAAGCAATGCAGGAGAATTTTGGAAAGCGTCGATCATAACTCTTTAACACAGGTGACTGAGGAGCCAATCACAGAAGATGCTCTGCTGGACCTGATATATACAAACAAGGAAGAACTGATCAGCAAGACGAAGGTCAGGGGCAGCATTGCTAGCAGTGACCTCGAGATGGTGGAAATCAGGATCCTGAGAGAAAGGAACAACAAAAAAAAGAAACAGGATCACAACCCTGGACTTAAGGAGAGCAGAATTGGGCCTTCTCAGGCAGCTGCTTGGAAGAATCCCATGGGGGTACAGTTCTGGAGGGGAGTCCAGGAGAGGTTGATTTTTCAAGTATCACCACCTCCAACGTCAATAATGAACCATTCCAACACAAAGAAATTCAAGCAAAGGCAGCAGGAGGCCTGCAGGATGAACAAAGAGAGCATGACCAACTCAAATGTAAAAGGGAAGCATACATGGTGGAAACAGAGACAGATGGCCTGGGGGGAATACAGAGACACTGTCCAGGTAAGCACCTGTAGTTGAATATGGTGAGGGACATGAAAGGCAACATGAAGGGCTTCTGCAGAAATATCAGCAGCCAAACGAAGACTAGGGAAAATGTGAGCCTACTGATGAGTGGTCAGGAGACTTCTGATAAAGGACATTAAAAAGGCCAAGGTAATCAATCATTCTTCCTGCCAGTCTTTACTGGTAAAAGCAGCCTTCAGGGATGCTAGGTCCCTGAAACCAGTGGGAAAGTCCAGACCAAGGAAGACTTATCCTTGTTGGAGGAGGATCAGGTTTAAAGGATCAGATTTAGGGAACATTTAAAGAAAGTGGACATACACAAGTCCATGGGACCTGTTGGAATGCACCCATAGTTGATGAGGAAGCTGTCCGTTGTCACCAGTCAGTCATTTTTGAAAGGTCCTGGTGGGGCCAACTTGGGAGGAGCAGGGGGAAGATTCCTGACAGCTGGGAAGAAGCAAATGTCACTCCTATCTTCAGGAAAGGCAAGACGGAAAATCAGGGGTACTGCAGGCCAGGCAGCGTCTCCTCAATTGCTGAGGTGATGAACAGAGCAAATAATAGTGAAAACCATTTACAAAAATATAGAGGACAAGCAGCTGATTGGGCATAGTCAGCATAGATTTACAATGAGGAAATCACATATGACTAACCTCATAGCTTTCTACAGTGTTGTGGCTAGCTTGGTGGGCGAGATGAGCAGTGGTTGTTTATCTCTACTTCAGTAAAGCTTTTGACACTGTGTCCCATTAACATCCTCACAGAGAAATTGAAGTAGGAGGGACTAGTTAAAGGGAGAGTGAAGTGGATCAAAAACTGGCTGGACTGCTGAGCAAAAATGTTTTCGATAGCAGCATGAAGACCACCTAACTGGAGGCCAGTAACTGTTGGTATACTGCAGAGGTCAGTACTGGGTCAATAGTATTTAATGTCTTCACTAACAGTAGGACAGAGTGCATGCTCAACAAGTTTGCAGAAGATAAAAAATTGGGAAGAGTACACCAGATGGTTATACTGCCATTGAAAGGGATGTAGGCAGGCTGGAGAAATGGACAGAGAGGAAATCTCATGAAATACAGCAAAGAAAACTGTCAAGTCCAGTCCCTGGGTAGCAGTAAACCCTTGCACCTATCTATGCTGGAGGCTGACAGGCTGCAAAGCAACTTTGCAGGAAAGAACCTTGGTGTCCTGGTGGATACTAGCTGACCATGAGCAAGCAATACACCTTCATGGCAAAGAAGGCCAGCTGTCTCCTGGGTTACATTAAGAAAGGTGTTGCCAGCAGGTTGAGGGTGGTGATCCTTCCCCTTAACTCAGACCTGGTGAGACACATCTGAAGTGCTTGGGCCAGTTCTGGGCTCCCCAGTGCAAAAAAGGTGTGGACATCCTGGATCAAGTTAAGTGAAGGGTCATGAGGATGATTACGGGACTAGAGCATTAAGGAGTAGGTGAGAGAGTTGGGACTGTTCAGCCTCGAGAAGGGTGAGGGGGCTCTTAGCAATGTGTATAAATACCTCATGGAAGTAGTGGTGCCCACTGATAGGATGAAAGACAGTGGGCACAAACTGATAGTAGTAACAAAACCTGGGTATAAGTAAGTTTTGGGTGTTTATTTTTATATTTGGAAATAGAGCATAGGTAAGCGATGGAAAGAAGTATCTATGCAGTTCCTAACTGATCAGTGTTTATGATGCAAGTCTCAATTCTTTGGGTTTTTTTGAACAATTGTAATGTCACATCTTGGGGGAACACATCAGTGGTAGAATCTAGTATTTTGGTCATCTGGCTTTCTGCTGGAATGGTAAAGAGATGTCAGTCAACAGACTTGAATGCTGTGGACAAAAGAGGATGCATTCCTATTTCTGACTTTTCACTTTCCAACGTGATTTTCTAAGAAGGTGGACTTCTCTTTCTGTAGCAAGTAAGTGGAGGAATATGCTAGAACATGTAAGACTCATGGATGGTATTACTGCATAAATAGTTTGGGGACCTGCCATAGTTTTCTTCACACTTTCCAAATTAGGCCTGGCTTTTCAGTCCATTGAAAGGTAGACTGAGTACAACCTCTGCCTGGTGCTTGTCAGGGATGTCCTGATTTTTCTTCATGTCTTTTTTCAAATTGCCTAAATTACATACATCTCGTCTTGGTTCTAACTTTGTCTATCTTTTATTTCTGTAATAAAAGCCTGTCTTTGATGCAATAAGCTGTGAAACAATGTGTAAGTAGTAACATCTGTTGTTTTTTGTTTTCTCTTGCAAATGGTTGATGTTTTCAGCCAGCACTTCAGCAGTTTTATTAACCTCTGCATTTTAATTTATAATAACTGTAGGAAGAATATTCTAATTTATTATTTGCTTTTTTATCTTGTTTTTTTAGCATTAGCAAATTTGTCAAGCCTGCTAATAAATAAGATATACATTAGTGTTTCTTTTTTATCCCTGTTTGAGTCCCATGTGTGTGTGCACATGTGCGCTATAGACCTGTGACTTTGTTTTGATACTACATGAGAGAATAAATAAAAAAGTCTTTTGTACTACTGAGAAAAATTTACAGGAATTCATTCACAAGGTCTTCATAAGGCTGGTGCAACAGCATCTGCACAGCTGACAATGCAGACACAGCTCTGCACAGATTTTGTTTCTTTTGAAGCAAATAGAATAGGGGAGGAGCTAAGTTAATTACTTGGCCTCTCTGTTGCTTCTGTTGCAACAGAAAACTCCTCAAAGCATTGACAACAGTGGCAGGCAATCGTTCAGTCACAATATTTTGGGACTGGTTGTAGGCTCTTGGTTTTTATTAGTTTTGGAAAGCGATGACCGGTTTGATATAAGTAAATATGCATATGAGTTCTCCTGAAAATGGTCACCATAAGTGAATATCCATAAGTGGATGGCAGTTATGGTGATATAAGGCTCTGAATGAATAGTAGTTATTTTATGAAGAAATGCATGTGCATAGTGATCTTGTCTGGTTCTCTGCCAAGGAACGTACAAAATCCCTACAGCCCATAATAATATCTTGATGAATATCTGATTGTAATTCTTCCATTCATGGCAGTCAAGCCTGGAAAATGAACAAGTATATTCAGTTTGTTCCAATCAGAAAGAAGCACATTTCAAGAGCAATTTTCAAATGAATACATGAATAAGAAATCCTGTGAAATGACTTCACATCCTCTGATTTCTTGCTGTCCAATGACGCATACCCACCTCAGGATAATTTTAGAAGGACAGCCGTAACAGACATGTTAAGAAGGTCTTTTCAGACTATTCAGGATTTAAGTATTTAACTTGTTAAGGTCCTAAGTGGCTTGCTCAAAGTTCGTGCTCAAATTTATGATCAAGCCAAGGAAATAAATTTGGTGTCTGTTTTTCAGCTTGATGGCCTATCTACTGCATTAACAACATTTTAACTACTAGTTTCCAAAGGAAGGTTATGTCAGTCCTTCTTCTGGTTCCTCATTCATTTATTTATAGGTGAAAGGCCTGACTCTGCATGACTGTTGTGCAATGCAATGATTTTGGAAAGTAGATAGAAAGTTGATAGCTCAGCCTCTATATGACTTCTCTGCACAACTTCTGATTGTACTCCTCACCCTGAAGTGGAAGCTCCTGGGGAAAGGAAGCAAGGTCAGGATAGCCCTTAGCCAATGAATTTTCTCTGCAGTTACTGGCAGCAGGCTATCAGGGTGCTTTAATTTACGTGAAGGTCAAGTAACCCAATTTCAGTGCTGCTGGAAGTTCAAAACTGGCAAAAACTCATTGCTGAGCATAGCTCAACTGGGAACCAGAAAATCTAGGCTGAAATCGGTGTATCTGAAATCTGCAGCACACAAGCACCCTTGTGTGTCGGCTTCACACATAAAGAGTTTGGCTTCAGCTCATGTAAGTAATTCATTCACTTAGCCAGACCTTTTTAATACAAATTAATTTCAAGTCTCTTGTTAAAGCTCACTAATTAAGATTACTCTAGAGTCCTGAGTGGTTTGAGAGGGGCAGAGGGTTAGTCTCATTATAATGATCTGACCGATGGGGATTTTTCTGCTACTTCTAGCAGGTATTACTTTTAGAAATGATGAGTTTGTTTATGATGCCATTAAAATGAAAAATCAGTGAAAAAGACCAGAAGCCAATTTCTACACTGCTTTTTGAATGATTATACAGTCATTAGAGTAATACATGAGCCTCCATGGACTATACAAGTACAGCAGAAGGAATGAGGAGATTCACCTTTCACATGTAGCCTGAAAAATGCTGCATGAATAATTTATTTTTGTGGCCTAGTGTCAAACCTGGAAACTTGAAGGAAAAAAGTTCAAAATTTACTGATTATAAATTTTAATAGTGGTCATTTACACCAGTTTTGCACTTCCCATTTAAACCACATCTTTCCTATTGTGTGGAATAGCATTTGGAAGAGCATCTAGAAAAGAAGAATTTTTCATGTTATACCTTTCTTTGATTATTGTCTCACAAATCATTGAAAAGTTATCAATCAATTACCACCACTTTATTCAAAGAAGTTGCTGTACAGTCTTTGGTTTTCCATATTGTTTTTGCAACGAATGTCTGAATGGTTAAAAATCCCCAGTTGCTGCCATGTGTGATGCTTTGGATGATTCTATTATTGACTCATAAGATGCCTGCTCCACCTGAGGCCCCTGATTTGGGTTGTCTGTGGTAGCTTACTCTTGTAACGTTATCACTACGAAGTGATAAATTCTCAGTTTCTGATTTTATCAAAATTTAGATATCTTCAGCAGTTTTCCCTTTGCATCCTGAACATTAGAGAAAGCATATGTGTTCTTGATACACAAGAAGATATCTCCTCACATCCTTAATTATTATTAATATTGAATATTTCCATCAAGTCTGTTATAGAAACTTTATTTTAAATTTGATCATGCATTAGGAACTGCAGTTTCTCTTGGTTTGTCCTCATAGATCTTATAAATGAACTTCTGAGCTATTCTATGAATTGATCTCGTATCTGCCTTCTGAAGTTATGCAAATTTACTGTTTGCTACAGCAAGGTATAGAGTCCAGGTTTTGGTATTCTCTGTGTTATATTCCTTAAGGAATGGGTTATAGAGTCTTCCTCACTTTCTCTGTCTCTCCAACCCAATAAGAACATTCATGGAGCAACCTCAAAAAGAAAAAAATCTGCCTTGGAATATAACCTAACATGATGTTTAGAATACTATCATAGGAAATAGTTGTTCTGGTGCCTGTGGTGAAGGATAAAGTAGAAATAGACCCAACCATTGGACTTTGAGTAAATGATACAATCTCTTCTCCCTTAGTTTCTGAATTCCAGTTTCTATTCCTCTGTTTTTCTTCTCTGAAATGAGTAAGATTAACCCAAATTTTGATAGCTCCGAGTTGGCTACAGCTGGATTTTTCAGCAAATAATTTATTAAAATTTGCTCATCCCTGCAGGATATCATTTCGAGCCTCTGTAACTAAATTTCTTTCATTGTTATGTTTGTCAGTTCAATGGCAAGAAGTGTTAATCACATTTTGAACACATTCAGTAAATTCAGGAATGATTATACTGGCACCAGAAGTCAGTACTTCCCCTAATGGTTTGAAAGCTGAAAAAATGCACAAATCTTGTAAAAACTTATTTTGTATGACTCTCAGCCTATTTGCAATTAGGATAATGCATCTAAATGAAGAAATCCTACAGAGTTTGTTACTGGCTATTATCAGTGGGAGATCCAAAAACCACCAACATTAATTTACAAGGATGTTCAGATACATTTTGTGGCATATTTTTTGTGATATGTTGATCAAATGGATTTTCAGTCTGCTTAAGTCAGCAGAGAGAAAATAGTTTATGATAGTTTTAAAGCAATACTGGCCAAATTCTGTCTGCTTTATGAATACAAAGCCATGAAAGTGCTTGTTAAAGTACAGTGAGCAGGTTTTATGTCACATGTCTGATGTGTGGTATTTCTACATGATAAGAATAGTAGTCTGTGAAAATAGTTAGTGACATGATACGGGCTATGGGGCACACCACATGTATTGGAACAGTATGTGTTTCCTTTCTTTTACAAGAAAAAGTAAAAATGTAAAGCTGATATTTGTAACTTTATGTTGTGCAACTACTAATTAAGGTGGATATGGAAGAAATTCTCCAGCTTTTAATATCACCGAGCAATGCCCTCAGACATCACTCAACAGTCAGATCTAATCATGTATTACAGTTGTTCTTACAAATTTTGCCCACTAACAAACAGCCTGTCTTCTACCACCAAAACCTGGAATCACCTTGGGAAGGAAGTATTCACTGATGGAAAGAGACTTTTAAGTGTTTATAAGCATGTATGTCCCCTCTTTTTGTGTTGATACTGAAATCCTTTTATTTATAAGAAAGAAAATTAAGACTACTGCTGGAGTTATTGAAGGGCTTAGCACTGCTAGAAGGGACAGCTTTCTATAAGTTCACACAAGTTTTCTGAAAGTTCACACTGTTTAAAAGAATTATTTCTTTTTCAGTCTTCAAGGGAAATCTTGACAGCAGGGGTGAGATGCAGAGCTGTTCAGGTCATGAGAGATCCCTTTTTCAAGATAAAACTCTTAACACTTGTGTATCATTAGCTGATTTTACTGCCCTGGAGTTTTTTCTCTTAACTGTGTTTAATACCTAGGACCCAGAAAATACCTGAGTAAATTAAAAATCTATGAATAATTTTTTGAAAGCTGAGTTCAATCAGAAGATCCTTGATATTATTTAAAGTTACAAGAAACCAGCCAAAACTTTGTTTTGAAAGTAAATATTCTCTAGTATTATAAGTTTAACATCTGTTCTTCCAAAATTTAGGCTCTGGTTTATTTAGAATATATATTTACATATAGTAGACATATATAAACTCATATGTATAAAATACATATATGCATATAATGTAATGCTTAGATATGATCTTGAGTTTAAGGATGTATTTCAGTTTTTATGAAGAGAGAGGGACTTAGTTGTAAAACTGCCTTCTTTCATGAAGACCTTGCAGCTTTGTACAGTGGTAGAAATCACTTTTGTATATACATCCTTAAATCCTGTACTTTCTTGGGAATATAAAACTTTTCTTTAAAAAGTCCACCAAGGTTTGTCTAAAGGTTACTTTAATATTCACCTCTTTATAAGTAAAAATAAATTATGGTTAGAACTTTGGGATTTTCTGAAATATGTAAAATCAATCCTTCTATCTACAAGTCATTGTTATTCAGGTTTAGATGTGAACACCAGCTCATGTCTGTAATCTCTAGTTCTCAACAGAACAAGAAATGTGAGGAACAGAATTGTACTAACAATACTATTAGTGTTGATTCACTCCAGCTGCTTGATACCAGGGTGATTATTGCAGCAGCCTTCTGTAGGAGAGCTGTCATTACAAATGGTTGTTGCCAATATGGTTTGTGGCAAAGAATATGATGAGCAGTACCTGAAAGCAAAATTGCAACATCAAATTACAGCAGCTGAAGTAAGAGCGTAGAGTTTAAAAATTACTCAAATATTTGAACTCTTTTAGAAAAAAACCTCTTCGCTACGGCAGAAAAAGTGGCAAACCTCAAGATTTGTAATACATGAAGTAGTGAGATATATACTCTAACACAGCTCAACCAATATAATAAATACATGAACATGTATATGAAGTAGTCAGATATATAACCAGATACAGCTCAAACAAGGTAAGAAATATATTTCTTCAGCTGTTCCTTTTGACTTTACATGGTATGATAGCAAGCAGTAATGGGTCTGAGGTGGCATTCCCTTCAGAAAACTACAACTGGACAAATTGCCCTTGAAAACCCCTTAGACAGCCTAACCAACCACCTGCAGTCACCTGGATGCAACATAATATGACATAGAACTCTTACAAGGGAAGAAAATGAAGGAGCAAGTATTCCACAGGGCATGTTCTCTTCTCAAACTCATGTATCATATGGAGCAGGAAGTATATATAACAGTGTAATAGAAAAGCTGTCTTGCTATACATGCTCTGAGATCCTCACTGGAGACATGACTATGTTCCTCTAAATAAAAAGGGCAGTTAGCTTGCCTGTAGAGATAAAAATGATGCATGAATATCCTCAGTTGGGTCAGTCAATATTGCAACTTTTGAAACAAAATAGGACTTTCAGTTCAGAAAAGTCTTTGTGGTCATTATTGATTTAATATTATGGCATTTAGTTTACTCTGTGGGTACTAAAACCATGGTAGTCACAAAAGCTCCTGCTGGAGCTCCTGGAAAGTTAGCATTTAATTGCTAACTCTCATTTCAGTTATGTTTTTGCCTATGAATTTAACTTCAGAATAATTTGCTGTCTAATAACTTACAAAATTGGGAAGGGTGGCTGGAAAGCTGCCTGACAGAGAAAGACCTGGGGGTGCTGGTTGACAGCCGGCTGAATATGAGCGAGCAGTGTGCCCAGGTGGCCAAGGCCAATGGCATCCTGGCCTGCATCAGGAACAGTGTGGCCAGCAGGAGCAGGGAGGTGGTTGTTCCCCTGTACTCGGCACCGGTGAGGCCACACCTCGAGTACTGTGTTCAGTTTTGGGCCCCTCACTACAGGAAAGACATTGAGGTCCTGGACCATGTCCAAAGAAGAGAAACCAAGTTGGTGAGGGGCCTGGAGCACAAGTCTTATGAGGAGCAGCTGAGGGAACTGGGGTTGTTTAGCCTGGAGAAAAGGAGGCTGAGGGGAGACCTTATCGCTCTCTACAACCACCTGAAGGGGGGTTGTAGTGAGGTGGGTGCTGGTCTCTTCTGTCAGGTGGCTGCAGACAGGATGAGAGGAAATGGCCTCAAGTTGCAGCAAGGGAGATTTAGGTTGGATATTAGGAAAAATTTCTTTACTGAGAGGGTTGTCAAACATTGGAATGGGCTGCCCAGGGAAGTGGTTGAGTCACCATCCCTGGAGGTATTCAAAAAGCGCGTGGATGAGGTACTCCAGAACATGGTTTAGTGGGCATGGTTGATGGTTGGACTCGATGATCTTGAAGGTCTTTTCCAACCTAAATGATTCTATGATTCTATAAAATCATAATACCAAGCTCTGTATTGTTAGGTTAGAATGTAATTATGTAACTCACAAATCAATTAGTTCATAAATAATTATTTAAATATGGAATACTGTTTTCAGTACCTTTTACTTTATAAGGTTACTTTTAAAAGCTGATGTGTTATTAATTTCCATCACCATACTAATATATGCTTTGTTATAATATATTTTCATGACAATCTGGGGATATTAAGGGTGCTGAAACAAATAGCTGTTGGGACATTGAGTATTGTTTCAACACTTCTTCCCAACATCTGTTTCTTATTTGAACTTTCTGTACTCCCTTATTTCCCTGCCCTGTCTGGGCCTCACTGTGAAATGGAGCTGCCAAAAGGAAAAAAGAAATAAAAAGAAGTTTCTGGTCCCCTGAAACTGTGGTCAGGCAACAACGTTCTGCAATGTTTTCTCTTTACACCACCAGACATGCGAATGTGCACTCACCTTTATTCTACATATTTTCTCTCAGGAAAAACTCTAACCAACTTCATGATGGAAGAAAGGCAGCAAAAAAGGCTGAGAGGTTATTCTCAGGTTCCAAAAGATGTTTTAGGGATTGTGGTCTGCAAATAGATCTGCCAGTCTATTGATCTGGACTAAGTCACGCTTCACAGGAAAATCGCCTACTGGGACTCAGTGGGCAGCAATCCTTTTGAGAGCACTTGCCTCACAACAGCCAAGATGCTCCAAAGAGTTGTCAGGATGTGGCACTCTGCTAGAGCTGGTCCAGGTTTCACTGACAAGAATTTGCAGTACTACTTGTCTCCCACCTCATCAGACGCTGGTGGAAGCATTTTAGGAAAATGCTGTTTCTTAAGGAGATTTAGTGAAACTGATATGTCTCTGGATCTTCATTACAAAAAAAAAAGGCAAACAAGTATTGTCAGAAAATTCTAAAGGTTTTTACATATAAACGGGGTACAAGAATAAAATTGTATAGGATATTTTTCTAAAAGAGTGAAATTTTTCTTAGAATTCTGTGAAGCTGCAATTTCTCTAGAGCACATTGGCAGGTCACTCATGGGCTGCCAAGAAAAAGGACTCTGACAGTGGGAGTCTGACACAAGCTACTTCAACACCGAGAATGCACTTAAATGATAGCAAAGTTGGTGTATTTGCAGCATGGTCCAACACAGCAAGTGAAATCTGTGCTACGAGTTAAAGGAGTGTAGTATGCACAAAGTGTGGTAAAGGAGGATTAATGGAGGCTAGCATCTGTATTGTCCAGACAGAAGTTCAGACAGACACTGCTTTGAGAGATACCAGTCAGCTCTCAGCTTTTTTTTCTTTAAATTAATATATGATGGCATTTCAGTGTTTCAGTAGTCAACAAGGGAAGAAAAGACTAATGTGAACACATTATGCAATGCCTCTGCATCCAGGGTCCTTTCTGCTTTCCAGTTCCTTCTGTGATGAATTCAAATTTTTCTCTCACATAGCACCAGCCAGCTTGAATGGAGAGAAGTTCATATTGCTTTGTGGGAAATGTTATTTGGAGACCCTAGGCCAAAATGGAATGGAAGCCTGACATATAATTTCCATAATGCAGTATAGTGCCTGGGAAATGCTATTTAATATTTTGTTATTTCAAAAATAATAATGTCCTTTTTGGCAAACCTACAATGAAATATTTGATTTTGACTTTACATCAGAAAATCAGTTTTTAGGTAAAATAATTCCATTCCTGTGGAAAATTCACAATAAGCTTTAGGAGTAATATTAATAAAACAACTATTTATTCACTAAAGGTGTGGAACTGTGGTAGCTCTAGTAAATTTTTAATCAGAATCCAACAGCCTTCAGGAAGAACAACATTTCATTAGAAACTGGTGATCTAACATCAGTCATGTTCTTTCTAGTAAAAATTAACAAGAAACTTGTTTCTAAAGATTCCATACAATTTCTGTCATTGACATGTTTATACTATGAGCATTGTGAGTACTTACACTGAATGGAAAAGAGAAGAGTTTTGCATGTCAAACATAAACATGCAAAAACAATGAATCCCAGCCTTTCCTTTCCCCTCTGCTCTTAGCCCCCCCACACAGAATTCAGTTCTTCCAAATTTTGATCCTGAAGCATTTGTAGGCACCATTTTCTCCACAACTACTTAGTCTGAAAGTGTTTTTAACTAGAAGCTAATATTTTTGGGCAATAATCTAATTCTGAGCTGCTGCTCAGTCAGTTCCGTAGATGGCATCTGCCTAGTTTCATGCTCAAATGTGGATCAATTTGTACACCTTCACACTCTGCAACTTTGTTTTCACAATACTGTCTTGCAAGCAAGACAATACTGTCCTGTGTAGAGGTATGCCAACAATTGTATATCAAAAGTCATCTGCACACTTTGGAAACAATAGCAGACAAGGTTAAATGATTATAGCATTAGTCAGTAATCCTACATTACTGCTATAAAATACAGAAAATCCTGTGGAGAGCAGGTAGGGCCTTCTCATTTTCTGTTCAGAGAAGCAGAGAACTGAAGTGATACTTCAAAAACTGTTAAAAATGGGGGATTCCCAGGTGTCAGTCTTAAATACTTGTAGACATGAACCCAGAATGAAAAGTGGTCATCCTGCCAGATGTCATGGTTCTTACAGTCCACTCTATGTGGAAAGAGTAGTGTTGTGTACTTCATTGCCTTCTGACAAACACTTCATTGTTCTTAATAGCACTGAAGAATAAAGCCTCATGACTACTTTTAGAGGCTGTTAGGCAGTTATTATCGTCATTGTTTTCAGCTGTGGAAAACATCCCAAGGTTATTAAGAATCTGAGACAGAGCTAGGGAAAAGACTGACATTTGTTGGCTTCCAGTCCTTTGCCTTGACCAGAGGACAACCTTTTCAAGACTGTGTCTCCTATTTCTGGGTGTTTTCTCAGTACACAGCTGAAGAAAGAAAAGGGTTGTTTTTATTTAGTTTATTACTTCAAACTTTTTCTGTTAGGTCTGAATCTCCTGAAGGTAGTGCATTAGCCGACTTGCATATCCTGTGTTACTGGATGAACATCAGGAGAAAAACACTGGGAGGATATGGTAAAGAAAGAGTAAAAAGACTTTTAAAGAGAACTTGTTTCAAAAGTTCAGGTCTTAGTAGCTTTTGTGAAAATACTATGTGATCAAAGTCTGAGACTTACTACACCACAGATACTAGACTAGTGGCACGTGCGATTGAGGCTACTGTTATGTGTGCAGGAAGTTCCTTGATCAGTGCTATAAGTGTAATGTTATCAGACTTAGCATATTGAAATTCTGAATTTTATTACTGCCTAGTGCAGACTAGCAGTGTTTTCAGAGACCCCATCAGCAGTTCTGCTCAGTCTGTTGGACAACAACTTTCCAGATGGTGCCAGTTGTATTACTGAAAATGTAAAATTCTTACACATGATCTGAAACACAAGTGGCTACTTTAGCATTTTTTATGACATGGAGAAGAATGTGATTTTAAAACAAGATCTATGTTGCTAACCTGACTTTTGTGAGGTGAAAGTATGGAAAGAGGCTTAGCAGTATCACCTAGAATTTCTTCTAGCTGTCCTCCCGTTGAAGAGCTGCTTTACTAGTTTTTGAAAGCTATTGAACTGGCAGCCCTGTGCAGAGTCTGCATGAAAAGATACTGCTGGTGCTAGCCAAATACAGTGTTTTTATTCAGAGAACCTGGAGTTTGTGATTTATTATTAAGACAAATGAGTGGCAAAAGGAGATTGCCTCCCGTTTATGTTCCTGTGCATTTAAGGAGCACACAAAGTACCACTGAAGCAATTCTCTTGTAATTGGGCTAGACTATTGCATAGACCCAAAAGAAACTCTTAGCTGTTACATACTCTAGCTTTACAGTTATGAATTATAATTTTTTATATCTATCAAGATTTTTAAGTAGAAATTTTCATAGAAAGCTGTTGAATTATAAAAAATCTGGCACAGAACAAAGATGTATCCATGCTCCATGGGCACTAAGTTTTAAAAAGCAGAAGACTTGTTTGCTTTATTAACTTCCTTAAATGCTTGATTGCACATTGCCTGTGTTGGAGAGCTTCCAATTCAGCTAAGGACACTGAACTATTGCTTGAATAACAATAGCTTATAGGAGGTTTTGAAGACTTCCACAGTGTTTACATTAATAGGGGTTGTGACTACTGTTGAAGGAAAAAGCACTTTTCACTTCCCTCTCCACTGGTGCATAATGATCAAAGTCAGAAAGCTATATTTTTCTTTAGAAACCAATTTAAAACAAACAAAAAAACCCCAAGTGAAATGCAGTATTCTCTTGTAGTTACTCTTAGGCTGCCTGCCTGTGCTGTTTTACATGTCAAAAAATCCTTTCATCTAGGAGGCATTAGTGTAAAATTTAGGCGGGCATCTAGTGTTTCTGATGGTGTGTTACTAATAGCTTCAAGCAAGCACAGATTGTAAAGTATTGAGTCAGTTTTAACATGTTCCTAAACTCTTTTGCTCTATCTCTCAGAGATGCACCAAGATGAAGTACTAACGAAAGCAAAAAGATCAAAACTTCATAATTCTCAAACAAATAATAAATCAAAAGCCCAACACTTAGAATGAGTACTTCTGAAGTGTCAAAGATTTCTTGTATTTCAAGGTAAACAGGAAATTATGCTGCAAGATTTTTCTGCTTTAGCAAGAACTCTTCTATGTAGCTGTGCATTGGGATAAAAGTCATCAAGTCAGTGGTTAGGAGATGTAAACCATATTTTATAGAGAGACTCCTCTAAACAGCTTGGTGGTACAGAAATACTCATAGTAATACCCTAGAAAAGATAATAGAGTTACAAAACATTAAAGGAGAGGGAACTTGAATATCCTTTTGAGGCCATGAGGCTGATTTATTATAATATGTTGAAGTGCTAAAGTAGACACGTGATACAAATTCTTCCCTGTCATAATATGTTACAATGAGTACCTTGTCAATTTTACCTAATTACCATTGCCAGTATTCCCAGTAATACACTACTTTAAAAATAGCTGATGGTCTCATGGGTACTGGAAAATTAAACTTCCCTGCTGCTATATCTATCTATTTTTTTCCATCTATCTACATGCAACTTGTAAGAAAACTTTAAATTCGTGTAATTTTTTGAACATAATTGTAGTACCTTAGTGATTGCGCATGTCACTTCTGGCTGATGAATTTGAATACAATTCCATTCATTCTCCTCTGAGTGAGTTAGTAGACTTTGAACATGCTACACAGGGAATAAACTGAAGCAGGGGAAGAGCTATTGCCTTTTGTTCTTATTTTGAACAGCTCAATTCTGACTAATCTTAGAGGTTTCTTGGCACTCTCTGCTGAGGGATTAATTCAGCCTTTGTTTTACTTTTATTGTCATGCATCAGATCTAGTGAGTGTATCACTCCTTTCAAAGAACACCTCTCTACAAAAGATAAATACACCATGAGATGTTCCCTGGATGCTTTCATTCATTCGCATTCTTTTTTTAACTAAGACGACTACTGCAAAAAGCAAATATATTAACCAAAACACCATCAGACATTATTTTGCATTAAAATGGAGCTTTCTTACTTTGACTGGAAATAAAAGTGAAGACTGTTATGTGGAGAAGGCTCTTCAGTAGCTAATGGGAAAACAGACTCTGGAACATCAGGTCTCTGTGTTTGTGTTGAACCTGAGACAAGGAATTAACTACTAGCTAAACAGAGCCTTGAAAAATAATTTTAAAGAGTTTCAAAGTAAAAAAAAAATAAAACAAGTGAAATAGATTAAAATGAAAGAACAAAGGTAGAAGTCAAGAAATGACATTGCATTGCCAATGAACTTTCTGCCTTTATTTAAGTGCAAATGAGTAAAGGGAAGAAGTTATTAACAATTCAAGGTGAAATCTAAATTAAATTGAAGGGGATAGTAAAAAATTAAATGGTTGCAGTATTAAATCTAATTTTCCCCAGAGGGAAGACATGACTAAACCATACTAGCTTCATGGGTAATAAAGCATAGGTGATAAAGGTTGTACAGTGAAACAGAGTAACATAAATGTCAGTGAATGCCTATACTTTTTTAAATTGGTGTTTTTTTTTTTAAAAAGTATATATGCACTTTTGGAATAAAAGATTAATATTTTAGGCTTGCTTACTATGATTTAATTTTAGAAGGTAAGAAAGAATGAGTCATGGCAAGAATATCAACTAGGAAAGCATAAGACAGAGTAACTTTTCCACTTGTCTGGTGTTCGTCCTGAATAAAAGACCATGCAAAATGTTAGAGGCCAGATTCACAATTTGTGAAACTGTACTGATTTATGCAAAGAGCCATTTTTTTAGCAGTAGTTACAAAGGTTCAGATAGAAAAGGTAGGTTAGAAAACAGCTTAATCTTTGGATAGCTCTAGCCAAGTCCAGAACAAAATGCTGATTAAAGCCAGCAGAGGAACTTACAGTGAGTGTTAAATTTTGCATTACAGCTCACTGCAAATGAAATAAGCTTGAAGATCTCACCTAAGACCTTAGTAAATAATCACAATCAGCACGTCTGTGTAGGGCCACTCTAAATGATACTTTTATCAACATGAGTGAAGTGTGTGTTTCTTGTTCCAAAGATTTTGCAATTTACACAAGATATGAGAAATAGCTGCATAACTCTGAACAGCAATGAAGCAAAGGAGACTGTGCAGTCAGTTTCCAAGGTACAGGAGAAGAGGCTGACTGTTCTAGCTGTTTGAAGCTCAGATTTGCTATCTATCTGGCACATTTCAAATATGCGGAATGGCTTTAATGGCCAGTTGTCATGCACGGACAATTATAGATCATATATGTACTGTTGCACCCGTTTGTCTGAGGTGGCATTTTTCAGCAGATTAGGACTGGTGTTGGAGCCGTATTAGAAGGCATGAAGCCTTAAGCAGGCAAAGATGTAACACTGAAGAATTGGTAAGATAGTGAGGTTACTGGGGAAAAACAAACAAGAAAAGAAATTAAGGAGGATAACATAGGCTTATGAGAAGTCAGAAATTGTATCACAAGAGTTAAGAAGCCAATAAACAGATAAAAAGGAAGGTGTTCTGTGATTTGTAAGTGTGAATGATGATTCTGAGAGCGACTTTCTGAACTGAAAAGGGACAAACAAAGGTAATAATAACCTGGACAACTGGCAATAAAATTGCTATAGGAGAAGACCAACATCTAGCAGGAGAGTTTTAATCATAGATATTATAAAAAACCCTAAATTTTGAGGAAGTTAAAAGCAAACAACAGCAGACTGGATATGGGACAGGAGAGGACAAAAATATTTTAGTTAAGGAGCTCTTCAGAAGAGCTCTATTGGCTATTGATGCATGTTAAAATTTTCTGTTTGAATTAGGCATAATGCTGCAAACTCCTGCTATATACTGACTGCATACTGTAATATGTTTGATATTGTATAGAGGTGTAGAGGTGGGACCCTTGGAAAGCTCAAGAAGAGCTGATTAAGGTAAAAAACTGTATAAACAACAAAGTAATGAGAACATCCAATTATTGTGGAAGCAAATGTTTCCTGGGGTGAGCTGTCAAAATTGATAAAGCTGAACAGTCTCTTTACTACTTACATAGCTTACTATAACGCTTTAATAGTTCATGACAGGAGATAAAAATGAACTTCTTTTCCAGTCAGTCACAGGAATTTTATTGGTTGACAGTGTAGTGACATTTTGTGCTGCAATGGTCAGTTAAATCTTTGTGAAGTTATGATTGATATTAATCTAATTTGCATTATTTGACCTTTTTTACATTTGTGGAGTTTTTCCCCTACAAAGCTACTGGGTTTATTTTCTTCTTTTTCCAAGATCCTGGACCCTGACCTGGGTCTGACACCATGATTCTGAAAATAATTACTTAACCCCTTTGGGTAGGTGAGATCCACAAGTGAAAATGTGAACTGAATGAGAGTACATGAAGTATGTGCATTAACTCTGACTCATTATTTGGCACTTTTGCAAATTTTGAGTTCTAGAATAGCCTAGATGAAGAAAAAATTTCTTGAATTAAAGGTATAGTTAGGTTTGACAGTGCCATTGGGAAGGTCCACAGTTTGCTTAAGAAAGTCTTGTGCCTGTCTTGGGTTTTGAGTTCTCGGTCAGTTAATTACTGTGGCATTATAGTGGCAGTAAAAACACAGTTAAGCAAACATGCTGAATTTCTGTGAGCTCCAAGGGTCTTTTGGTTCTTATTATGGTAGATACTGGAAGTGTGAACCAGTTGAAATTGTACACAATTTTTATGTTGACTACAGGCCTGTGTTTAATGTTGACAAATAGGAGATTAATTTAAACACATAGACTTCCAGCATGTGATTGTGTTTTTCGTCCTAATTTGTCATATCTTTAACAGCCATAAATAAAAAGTTCACACCTAATTGCTTTTGAGCATATAAGACCAGATCTGTTTTGAGTACAGGTATCAGGCAGCAAGAGAGCAGGCAGCTCCACAAGGGCAAGGAGGCCGGCCGCACCAGCAAGAGCAGAGGCCCACCACCCCAATGAGGACAGTGGTGTGGTGTCGGGACCACGACCAGAGACAGCCAAGGGACCTGTGACCATCACACCAGTCCCAGCCAAGGGGCAGGTCCAAGGCCAAGCCAGGAAGCCAATGGGTTCAGCAAGGCGTGCGGCGGGGAACAAAGAGGCAAAGGATGAGGGCCTGAGCTGAAATGCACCTTCTGAGTGAGGGCAGGGAGGTCCCAGGGAGGTTCCTTGCAAGTTTTTGCCTGCCAGCAATTTCCCAGCAGGCTGCCCCAAGGCCACGGGGCTTCAGCACACCAGGGTGGGCTGTGAACATGAACCACTGGGAGAGTGTAGAGGCTGCTCTGCACCTCACCCCACTGTCTGACACCGTGAGCTTAGAAATTCAGATATGACTTCAGGTTTTTGTTCACTTTACTGATTTGAATTGTAAATTTAGATGTATATCCCAAGGAGAAGTGTAGAGTACAATCTATTTCAACTGAAATATGGACTGATAAGTTTTCATCATTGCTGTTTTTGCATAGTGCTTCAATTTCTGTTTATGGTTCTCACATGTTCACACATTTCCTGCTCAACCCTCAGGTCTTTTTTTCTTCCAGCAGTCATAATTGCCATTGGACATTGTAGAGGACCTTCTGCTGAATAAACCTGACTCAAATAAGAAGGCGCAATTGTGTAACTGATTGAAACTCCACATATGAACAAATCATTATTAGCTCCATTTTGAGCAGACTTAAGTATACTTCTATTCTAAATTAAGTCTCAGTAAAGCAATGGTTTTTTATTATCTGCATGTGTAATGAACTGGTTAACTTTGTTCATGAAATCGCATGTGGGGGTAGAGACATTCCTCGCTTATCTAAAACCACAGTATCCAGTTAAGTACCGATGATTAACGAAAGACGGTCCACCTAACAAACAAATAACGGCGCAAACGCACACACAATGCAGAAGATACCAGCCGCCACCTGAAGGCAGATTACGACCACCTAGCAACTGACGGCACAAACGCACACACAATGCAGAAGATACCAGCCGTCACGTAGACAGAAACTAGAAACTGTATAAATAAAGGGACTCTTCCCCATTTTCGGCGCGAGCCTTTGGCGGAGCACTGTCTCCCCGGCCGCCCAGCGCTGTTTTGCTCTCTTATCGCTTGCTAATAAATTCGATCTTGTCATTTAATACAAATTGGCTCCTCCAATTTGTCACGAGCGTCTATAACAGCATGTGTTCTAAGCTTCGTCTCTTTGTTTACAGAAATAAGAGTTTTTTTAATGTTTGCTAAAAATGCATAGTTAAAATTACAGGAAAGTAGTCTGGAGTGATGTGGATCTGCAAATTAGTTTGTATTTCACCTTAGGTATTGACTAACTTTCAGTTGCAGAATGGTAACTTTGCAGCTTACAAACCTTGCAGCAAACCTATTTTGCCTTAAAATGCATCTCAGGTAGGTTATATTATTGCTGTTGATTAGAAAGAATAAAAGAGTAGTTTACAGTTAGAGAAACATAATAAAAAAATATTTACAGATTTCCTTTTCAGAATAGAACTGCATTTTAACTTTACCTTTAAAAATAATATCATTAACTTAAAATAAGAAAACAAAGAAGTAACTGGGACCAAATTTCCTTATTTCTTGTAAGCAGCTGGTGGAACAAGTGCATTCAGTTCAAATTTCTGTAGAAATGAGTCCAGCCTATCTCCTCTCATCTTGCAGAATAGTACTTTTTGCACGTAAATTTAATTTACACATGAAAAGAATGGAAAAGCTTTTAGTCCTTGAGATAATGTATACATTTTAGATTGGTGTGATTATCAAAGTCACGGATATGCTATTTTACTCAAATAGTTACAACTATAATCCCTAGCATGAATGGAGTGCTTTATCCCTGTATGTTCTGAGAATGCACGTCCCCTCAGAAAGCCTTTCATACTGTAAAACTGCATTTATATTTTGGCAGATTTTCCTTTTCCAGCTATGATGGTACTGCTACATCAGTGCAACTTGGGTGTTTTACCTGTGGTGTTTGTCAATTAAAATCATGGTGACTGCCTTACGCAAACACTGAAAGTGTGAGTGACAGATGGACACTGCCTACTAGTGTGTTCACTGGCAAGGAACATGCTGAGCCAGTTATTTTGGATAGACAATATCAGGTCTTAAACTACAGGTCATCGACATGTTTCTGTTTATGGACAGCAATGTTTTCCCCTGAGTTCATCTATCAATTGTTATGCTTATAAATATTTAGTTGTACTGGAATCTAATTAGAAGCTCTGTGTGTGCCAATCTGGCAAAATCACTAGATCCACATGGGGACTGTGGCTTCAGGAATAATCAGATCTCTAGAAGGGAGATGTTAAGAAACAAATATCCAAGACTGAGACATGATTTTGTGCATCCTGAAGAGACAAACTTTGTTGTATTTTGTTCAAGTATTTTGTTCATCACAAATTGACATGCCAAAACACTTCACAAAACCAGCATTAAGTAATTTGTGTTATATTCTCAATTCATCTTTTGCTGAGGGTATAATTGTCCCGGTTATCTGCTAAAGCTGATTTATACATTCTTGCAATCTCTAGTGGTCTTTAATTATGTATGTACACAAAAAGTATTATGTCAAGACACCTTAATCTAGTGTTTCTAGTAGCCATTAAAGAGTGTTAACAGATGATTCTCATCATAAGTCACCATGACTGAATATTGACCGATGCATAAATGTTATATACAAATTTGTTAAGCACATTTTTTTTAAAGCAGTGATTTCACTAGAAAAGAGTACATTACCCTGTTTTGTTCATTTGTTCATTCACACATAGATAAATCTCTCTCAAACTTAGAACAAGGCAAATTCCAATGCAATTTCTTCCTGTGTATCAGAAACAAGGAAGCATGAATAACCTGTTGCAGAAGAATGCCCTAGGATATGTATTCCTAAATGGGCGTCTGAGATTCATGGTAAAGTATTGACTATTTTTTCCATATGGAACACATAAAGTTGGCTGTAACCATGGTCAGAGCAAAAGGGGCAAATGTTTAACCCTCCATTCTTCATACTTAGTGTTCCCACAACAGCCATGTGAGGTGTAATAAAAAACTAGCAAAGTTTTTGCTAGGTCTGAGTTGAAAAATGCGGATGCTCTTTGGATAATCAGGAAGACAGAAGACTCCCAAGTGTAATGCCATGAGACAGATCTAACAACACCAAATCCATTTGTCCCCACTGTTGTCTTCCTTCTGATACCAGCCATGTCTTCCCATCCTGTCCTTCATTAAGTAAGTGATAAAGTAATCTGGCTCTTTTACTCGCCATGTAGCCAATTTGCCACATAGACAGATCAGCTCCAGAGATGGTGGGAAGGAGATGGCCAGGAACAAGAGGGGAAGGAGATGAGAGAGGGGGTGGGCAGAGCCCTCCTGGGTTCTGGATGCAAAAGCCTGAGCACATGGATGCCTGGGAGGAGCAGGGCCAGTATTGCTTGCACAGAAAGGTGGTACCAGGGCAGGTGCAGGACAGCAGGCCCCCCATGTAGGGATGGGGTGCCTGCCTGGAAAGCACAGTGTTGCAGTCAACATGAGACTGACCATCTTGGAAGTGGCCTTCAGCCTTGATCTGTCTAATTGTGAGGAAGACTGGCAACAGTTGCACAAGGCTGCTTGCCTCCAAAGTCTGCTGCAGGCATCTCTCCTGAACTGTGGGCCCTGCTGGAGCCCTCACAGAGCTTTGGCCCTCACTGAAGACTCAAAGTTGTGTGCAGGATAGGCAGGTGCCAGGCTGAGGATGGCTGCAGAGAGGGACCTCTCCTCCAGGAACTCTTGACCTTTCTGCGAGGGTTTGGGTGTGCTCCATGCTGCAGCCCACTAGCTCTTGCTTTATTTAGATGTGGACTTCTGCTTTTAGTTGCTTCTGGCTGAATCTGCATCTAATGGTTTCTGTTAGGTGTTTCCTGATTATCTGGTTCTTGATTAAGGAAATGTTTAGACTTTAACTGATGCATGATTTGTGTATATCAGATGACTGGCTGTGTGGGAGCATTTATCTTGTTAACAGGATTCTGGCAGACAGGAACAACTAATAGCAACTTGGCAGTGAAGGTGGATGTAAAGGGCACTAGAAACTCTGCTTTAGACAGCATGGGATTGCTTGACACTGTGCAGTGATGCAGTGGTGATGTGCCAGCATGATGCCAGCACCAGCTAGAGAAGTTGTCCTGACACATCAGAGGTATTGAACTAACTGGAGTTCTGGAAGGAGGATGTTGCTGTCCAGGTCTTGGGGTTCATGAATTGCCTGTTGCCTCTGCTCCTCTGGAGGTGATGATGGGCCTGCTTGGGTTGCAGAGGAAGAAGCTGTGGAAGGGGTGAGCAGACTGTCTAGTGTCAGGGTGGGCAACGAGGAGGCTGACAGAGTCTTGAGTTTCCTTCCCACCAGAATGACGCTGTGATCTTCATACAGGCTCTGTCCATTTTATTGTCTGTGGCAAGGCACAGGGACAGGGAAAAACAACAAAAAAGGTAAATCCTTAAACCGTTCCATTGCAAATTGCCAGAGCTTATGAATGGGCAATCTTTCGTAAAAGAGGGAGTATGGCTAGGTCTGACAAAGCTTTTTTTTGTGTTATTTGGAGTCAGCTTACAGTAACCCATTTCCAAGAGGGATGTCTGCCTTCTTCCTGCACAGTGAGGTAGCCTTCAGCTCCATCCTATAAAATGCTAGGCTGCGTCTTTGTCATCTTCAACTTTCACTGGCCTTACTTGGAGAAGAATATTCATTACTTCTGAAGTCTCTATATACTTTAAATAACTGAGATGAGAGAGTCTGGAAGTCTATTTTTCCAAAGCAGACAAAATTTAGGAGGATAAGTATATAGCAAGATTTCTATGGTGGCATTTTCCCCATTCCCAATGTACGAGTAAAGAGAGGTTTGTAAAAGACTGGAAATGGTTTATACAGTCTTTGCAAATAGACCTTGGGCAGACTTGATCTAATAAATGGAGACTTAAATGAGATTCATGCGTGATATTTCTACATCATTCAGTGTTCAATCATCCTGGCAGAGTTATGATGCTAATAATGATGTTCATTTGTTATATACCTGACAATTAAGACAAATTGTGTTCAGAGGGAATAGTGCTGGTTTTGAGCATGCCTGAAACTGCACTTGGATGCTCTGGGGATTTTGAGAATAGTATCCTGTTGGTCAGCTCTGGCAAGTAAACAGGAATGTCTCCAGAATTATTCCCCTATTTATGAAATATTATATAAAGTATAAATTTTATAAATTGTTACATAAATTGTCAAAAATTCAAATTAATTTTGGTACTGAAGCTCTGTTACATGTTTCTTGGCATATCCTTGCATCTCAGCAGTTGTGTACTTGTCAATACATGTATGCTTGAATGGAAAATATGAAGATGTTTACATTCTGTTCCTTAGACTGTCAGTTTAAAAGCCTGCCTGCTATGATAGTGTTGGATAGGCTTAGTTGTTTAAGGTGTGGAGAGCAACTGTCACATCAGAAATCAAACCAATTTAACTGAACGAAGTGAAATGTTATTGACCTCTCCAAAGAGTACTTTATATTGCAGTATACTGTCAAGGAAACAGTAATACAATAATATGCTTTTCACTAATGTAATTCTGGTAAATGCCACTTTGAAATAATTTAGCAAATTACTCTTTTCTAGATGAACTCCATTATTCATTCAGCTATTATTTAAGGATCCCATAAACGTTTACCAAACAGAATAACAACTAAATGGTCAGGCATTAATTCACATTTCTCTAAAAGAATTTAATATTGCCAAGGGGTTATATATCAGCATCTTTGACAAACAACCTTGCTTATGAGTTGAATATATAGGAAATCGGAAGCAACAAGATAATGCTGCTACAGTGCTTCAGATCTGATTTGGAGGAGGTATTATGTGGTCTGTTAATATGTAACAGTGTTGATCACATCTGATTAACTTAGCAGAGGTCACTCACTGAGCTGTAGGTTGGTAATAGTTCATGATAGACTGTGGCACAGATCAAAAAATAATTTCTCAAAACTGGTTTTGGATGTCAGGTTGGATCCCATGTGGGAAAAATTCTGCTGCCTTGATTATAAGAAGAAAGATTTACAAATAGTCCCGCTGAGATAAACAGTATGTGGAAGACTAGAAGAAAACCTGCTGGATCATCAGTCTTAGTGGAAAGATTTTAGAGTCTAGGTCTTTGTGCAGCCTTATCTTCACACTTACTGGTTTTTATTGGACAGGCTCAGTTTTACTTGCAAAATTATCTAACAGTGCTTTGATACATAAACGATCACAATCTATTTTTAAGATTTCTTTTAATTCTATGTACTTTTCTGGAATTACAGCTCTTCTGGATCTGGCTGGGCTGGAGTTAACTTTCTTCATAGCAGCCTTTATGGTGCTGTGTATTGGCTTTGTGTGGCAAGGTTTTGGTAGTGGGGGGGTTACAGGAGTGGCTTCTGTAAGAAGCTGCTGGAAGCTTCCTCTGTGTCCAACAGAGCAAATACCAGCTGGCTCTAAGACGGACCCGCTGTAGGCCAAGGCCGAGCCCATCAGTGATAGTGGTAGCGCCTCTGTGATAACATTTTTAAGAAGGAAAAAAAGCTGGGACAGACAGAAACAGCAGCCGGAGAGAGGAGTGAGAACATGTAAGAGAAACAACCCTGCAGACATCAAGGTCAGTGAAGGAGGAGGGGGAGGAGATGCTCCAGGCGCCGGAGCAGAGATTCCCCTGCAGCCCATGGGGAAGACCATGGTGAGGCAGGTTGTCCCCCTGCAGCCCATGGATGTCCACGGTGGAGCAGATATCCACCTGCAGCTGGGGGAGAGAGGACCCCACACCAGAGCAGATGGGTGCCCAAAGGATGCTGTGGCCCCGTGGGAAGCCCACGCTGGAGCAAGCTCCTGGCAGGACCTGTGGATCTGTGGAGAGAAGAGCCCACAGAGCAGGTTTTCTGGCAGGACTTGTGACCCTGCGGGGGACCCACACTGGAGCAGTGTCCTCCTGAATGACTGCACGCTGTGGAAAGGACCCATGCTGGAGCAGTTCGTGAAGAACTGCAGCCCATGGAAGGACCCACATTGGAGAAGTTTGTGGAGGACTGTCTGCTGTGGGAGGGACCCCATGCTGGAGCAGAGGAAGAGTGTGATGAGTCCTGCCCCTGAGGAGGATGAAGCAGCAGAAAATAACGTGTGATGAACTGACCGTAAACCCCATTCCCCATCCCCCTGTGCTGCTGGGGGGGGTTGGTAGAGAATCTGGGAGTGAAGTTGTGCCCGGGAAGAAGGGAGGGGTGGAGGGAATGTGTTTTAAGATTTGGTTTTATTTCTCATTACCCTACTCTGGTTGATTTGTAATAAATTGAGTTAATTTTCCCCAAACTGAGTCTGTTTTGCCCGTGACGGTAATTGGTGAGTGATGTCTCCTGTCCTTATCTTGACCCACTAGCCCTTTGTTATATTTTCTCTCCCCTGTCCAGCTGAGGAGGGGGAGTGACAGAACGGCTTTGGTGGGCACCTGGTGTCCAGCCAGGGTCAACCCACCACTTGCTGTGTTTTGGATTTGTTACCAAAACAGTGTTGATAACACTAATGTTTTGGTTATTGCTGAGCAGGGCTTGCACAGTGTCAAGGCCTTCTCTGTCTCTCACTCTGCCTCACCAGTGAGTACGTTGGGGGTGGGTAAGTGATTGGGCGGGGACACAGCTGGGACAGCTCACCACAAATGGCCAAAGGGATATTCCGTACCTTATTACACCATAAGCAACATTAAAACTGGAGGGGAGATGGGTTTTGGGTAGGTAACCATTGTTTGGGGGCTAACTGATCATCAGTCTGCTTGTGGGATGTGACAAGTTCCTTTGCATCACTTTTTTCTTGTTCTTTTTTCTTTTCTTTTCTTTCTTCTACTTTTCTTCGCTTATTAAACTGTCCTTAACTCACTTACGCTCTTCCAATTCTCTCCCCCATCTTGTGAGGGGGAAGTGAGTGAGTGACTGGGTGGGGGCTTACCTGCCAGCCAAGGTCAATCCAGCACACAGTTTGTTGGTAAATATGAATGCAATTTTGAGAGTTGAAATACCAGTAAGCTTCTATTCTTACTAAACAACATTTACTGTAATACTCAGAACTTAAGCAGATTTCAGATATTCCCATTGTCAATTTTTAAATTTTTTTGTGTGTCAATTATCTGTCAAGGGAATAATGGAAATGTAAAACCTTCGTATCTTATCTAGCAAAGCACTGACACATATATTTCACTTCAAACTTAGCTAACACTCTCAAAAATAGGATGAGGCTTAATGTTTGCTTCAATGAGAGTGGGATTACTCATAAAGTTAAGAATGCATTTTAATCTTTTGCTGGATTAGCACCATGCAGCATGTGTCCTATCTAATCTGTGGATCTACAAATGAGAAGGTCACTTTGAAGTACATATACTTACAGGAGTGAAAGAAGGAATTTTCAGAAACCAGGTGTATTTAACCTTAATTTGATAAAAGGCATAAAAAGAAAAAACCTGTCTCTGTGCAGTTATATCCACTTGACTGGATTGCATATGACTGTCTGGCTGAGCTCCATATCTCTTTTCATTACAATTTCAGCACTGTGGAATAGTTAAAGAGTAGAGGAGAAACAGCCCATGTTTAAAGTAATGTTGCTTATATTGCTGCTTAGCCAAGGAATTAATAGCTGGCCTCTAGGGAACGTGGTTGGCATCTGGTTCATGGCACAATTGAGAGCGCTACTACGGAAGCTAGAATACTAGTTATCTTATTAATAAGTTGCTCTCAAGTGCATATTTATTATGTACTACATCTTCTGTCAGAACTATTCTTCCTGTGCAGAAGCTTTATTTATGGTTCTAATTCCTTTTGCATTATTTATCTACAATGACCAAAGATGAACACTGAAAGGTAGATGTACTATATAAAATAATGCCTGGCTGATTGACTGACTGAATAAATATTCATATTTTTACTGTATATATCACCCAAGGTCCCCTCAGGGCTTTCCTGTAATTACGAGAAGTAATAAAATATTGCCTTAAAGAGCCAAGGTAAATGCTAAAACCTGAATTTATTAGCCTGAGAGCTCTGCATCAGCACTCTCCAATCTTAAAAGTGCCAATGCAAAAAACTTTTCACGTGTCACATGGTTTAGAAATAGCAACCAGGGATTTTTAACAATCTGGTGGAAAGATAGCATAGAAAAGATAGATGTATGGAGACAAAATAGTAATATGACTCTAGTTCAGATTTAATTTGTTGCCAAGAGGAATATTTTTATGGCTTCATTTTCATCACAACTGCCACCCCTGCCCATGCTGTCACAGCAAGTCATTGGATGTTGCTGCCATAGTGACAGCAAATGGGGAAAAAAATCTGCTTTTTGCAAAATGAATCTAACATTGACGATGATCATGTCAATATCATTGGTTTAACTCTAACATCACTCCACCAGTGTAAATCAAATTCAGTTTCCATGAAGGTAGTGAAGTTGTGCTGCTCAAAAATTAGTCAAAATAAGATCACAGTCAGATCCAAAAATGAGAAGATTGGAAGGAGTAGAAGTAGACCCAGAAAAAGCATGTGTAATGAGGGAATAGGTTTCATAATGGCAATGGATGCAAAATGATATCTTGAGTTAGAAGTTCAGATTCAGACTCACATTTTGCAGCTAGTCACATTTTCTTCAGTGGGTCTTCTGGAAGTTGTGGATCTGGACACTGTCAGTCCATATGGCTGAGCTGCCTCTCCAGTGCAACACCCAGTCTGGGAGCTCTGCTCTGTCGTCTGAAGTACCAACTTCTTTAGAAGAAAGGGATATAAATAGTATAATATTGAGAAACTAATAGATTGTTCTGGGCTAAGAATTGCAGATGCAGTTTTAAATAACCTGCTTCAGACAGGTTTATGTGTGCCTAACAAGTTATTTCTGTGGCTGGCTGGCTGGAAATGTTTTGTATTATCAACAATTTAAATTCTTGGTGCTCTACTGTAGCTGCAGATTTTTTTCAGTGTAGTTACCACCTTTGTCTCAACTGAAAGCCTTAGAATCTAGTTTACATTAAATTTTACTGTTCTTCTTGCATTCCAATATTTATCTTGCCCAATACTGAATTCACCATGTTTATTCTAACTTTTTGCGGCTCTGAAAGGTGAATACAGCTGTCAACACATTGCTTCATGTTGCAGAAGCAGTGACCAGAAGTGTCTGAATTGAGTGACTAATCAGAAGTGGAAATGTGCTACAGACCAGCTCTCATAAACATAATTTTCTTTATGCATACATACAATCCTTTAAAACTTGTAATGCTCAATATGGAGAACTGCCAAGCTGTCTATGATGCCCATTGGGGCTTATGCAGCCCAATGTCATGGTATCTCTATCCAGCAGATCACTGGATGTCTGATCAAACAGTCAAGTTATACACAACCATTTTCAGTGAAGAAGGAAGCAATTAGCTCAAATATAATCTCAAACAGCTCAAATGTTGGCAGCAAAGGTGATAGAATCAAGGATTAGTTTGCAAATTAATGAATTAAGGCATGAGAACTCAGCACTGAGTATGAAAGCTGTTTGGTGATCCCAGTTTTGCTATGGGATTGAGCACTTTGCAAGACTTCTCACCTTTAACCGCAGTCCAGCAGTGGGGAGTACCTTTCATTGGGCATTCTGCCCCATACTTCATTTACTACTCTTAGGGATGAAGGGTATTAAATCCTTCTCATTTTTGTTAGAAGTGGTAAACTCCTCTCAACTGTTAGCTACTCCCATCCATCAAATGACACCTAAAGCTGGATATTAAACTCCTGTATTGTCTGCTTTTGAAAGTGTCATCCACTGGTGTATGTTACGCTAATAAGTAATGATAAGTTCACAAGGATATGAGCAGTAGATTGCCATACAAATTTATTTGAGTTCGTTGTAAACACACTGGAGAAAATCAAGGTATTACAAATGATCTGGGACAAATTTAGCAGTAGCATATTTCCAAACTATATCCAATACTAAAATTAACAGCTGTAAATATGTGAAATTACTAATATGGAAGACCATGAAGTTCTGATGTCAGAACTTCAAGAACAATGTTATAGAACATACACACAGTGGCAGAAAGAAGAGTGGTGCAAATGAAGAATAGAGCAACAGTGAAACTTCAAGTAATTTCATGCATGTGAGAGAATAAATGAATAATTATTTGCTGATGATAGATATGCCACAGTTATAATGATTTCTTGGCCAGAAAATGACTAATAGGAACATTACTTTTCTGTAATATTACTTTAGGTAACTTTTATAATTTCTTTTAAAAAAGTTTTTATTCCTGAAAGACTTGTTAACAGTCTTTCATTACATATGAATTATTTTAAAGATAATTTGTCCTGTGTAACTTGAAAAATACTGTGAAGATTAGATGCCACTTTAGGCAAAGACTTGATCCCACTGAAGTAACTGTGATTTTTGCCGTTCATTTCACTCTAACCAGAATCCTGCCAAAATAGGTCTTCTTGTCATAGACACAAGCTGCATATAAGCTGGTCTAGGACAAATTTTATTTCTTTTTGTGATCAATACCTTCCTCCACGTTATCGTTACTACTAATATTCAATGCATTTTTAAAATGCTGGAATGAAATTAGAGGTCAAACTTTCAAGTAATGAATAAGCAAGGAACAATAGCAGTGAAATATCTTACAACAAAAGAAAAGATGAGGTAATTAATGTCTAGAGAAAAAAGATAAAACAAAATCACTATTTATCATTTTCTACACTCTGCAGAAGGTAGTCTTCTTTTAATAATCAAGATACCTTTCTTACTACTATGCTGCAGCTTAAAATAATTTTCCTAGGTTTTGATTTATGATAACAGAAATGTGAAGTAAACTGTTTTTCTGTGAGTATATTACTTGAAATGTTTTTGTGTCCATGTGCTGTTTCACAGGTATAAGAACTGCTTAAAAATTACAGAAGGGAAAAATGCAGTTTTCAGAAATGTTAAAGCGTTATTAACATCAGTTATGAGAAGCTTTTTAATTAAGAGATTCCAAGATGGTTTATCTAACATAAAATTTTTTGTATTCTTTGGAAAATATGTAAAGTAATATATGTCAATGTATTTAATAAAAGCATGCAGATATTCTGTATTGTTATTTGTAGAGTTAGAGTGTTTTTGAAAATCTCTTCAAGTTCATATGAGATTTTCTAGTACTTCACTGAAGTCAGCTGGAATTTTGCCTTTGACTTCAATGTACAAAGGAATTGACATATAAAGGCAAGGGAACTGAAGTTCTTAAACATTTGATCTGAAAACCGCAAATATAGTTAAATGCACCCATAGCTGAGTTTTGAAAAGAAAATGGACTTGGTAGCTTCTTTCTAGATTTGCACTTAAAAGCTTAAAAGTTTGATTTTTTTATCATAATCAGATCATGAAGACAAGCATTCCAGACAAAAATCTTGATATTATGAGCTCTTAAAACAAACACATTAATTATTAAAAAAAGGCAAGAGAAATGCTAATGCATTACATTTTTATGACCTTGTCCTTTAGGAGAAGTGCTCTGTAAAACAGAAATGGGTGATGATGCATTCTCTTTAATATTTTTTTTCTTTTGTTTTAAAATCTACTGTATTAATATTCTCTGGCATCTTTCAAAATTATGGCTCAGTGTTTGTAAATCTACTTTTCACATTAGCCAGTAAGACTTTTTTCAAGAACAAATAGTAGTCCATATTGTGAAGGATCAAAATAACTATAGCAAAACCCCAATAGTTTAGCATATAAATACAACTAGTTGCTGTGTAGTTTCTGTGTGACTATGCTGTTTTAGAACAGATATTTACTTGGAATGGGTCCTGATTTACTTGAAATTGCACCAAAAGTTCAAAGAGAAGCAGGCCTTCTGAGAACTAAAATGAATTAAATGAGATCTTGGTTGAAATTCATATCACAATATACAAGTTGTTTAAAGAATTAAAACTTCAGAAGAGAAGCCAACTATTATGTATAAAACTTCAGCTTATAATTTTAGACAAAATAAATGAACAAAGTGCAGGTTCAAATGCAGAATACTGTCATGGTACTCTTTTGTTTAAAATAAGCAAACCTGATTTTCCCTTCTTAGCACTGAGAATATTTTAAGAAGGAATATACATGTCAGCATCTGTTAAAAATTTAAGCTCATACTTTCAGTAAGATTCTCAAACAATTACTGTATATTGTAACTGCTTCCTTAATCCCAGGTAATTATTATGTGACAAAAAATACTGCTAATGTACCATTACTGATAGAAGTGATGTATGATTATGTTGTGCCTTATTGCTCTGCCACTATGGTATGTGCACCATTTTGGTGGATCTTGCCCTTGTCATATCTCCACATAGTACATTCAAAACAGAGGTTAATCCCAAATCTGAACTTCATGGCCCTATACATCACCATGTATTATTCATTTTCTGAAAGTAAATGTCAGAATTGTGAAAAGTCTTGGCATGTATTAAGGTAGATTTCAGAAGAAGTTGCAGTTAATTACTTAGTACCCATGTCCTGCTGGGCGTCATTGCATGGATGTATGTGGCATGTGAGAGAGAAGTGTTTGTCAGGGCAACTTTTATTAATGGCAATAGGCAGAACTTTCCACATTAAAACTTCAACAGTTCATTGCCTTGAGCATCTGCTAATTCATGTTTCCAAATCACAGAATTATACAGAATAATTTAGCATCTAGTGCTTCTAGTCATGCCTATTCAGCTCAAATTTTCTCTTCTTTAATCAAATGTAAAACTTTCCATAAATGTCACTTCTGTCTTTGAGTAACCTTGACCTTACTGTTTTATTAGCAGGTTTGCCATAGTTGCACAGAGTTGATCATGAAGTATTCAACTCGTATTTATAGGGACAACACCAAAGGGGCATCTGAGCTGACAGTTTACACAGTAGCATTTCTCTCTCACACATGAAATGACAGAAGTTGGAAAATCAGTTGGCCATGCCCTCAGCTCTAAATTGGCTCAGTTCCATTCACACCAACTACACTAGGCTGAGTCAATGTTAACAGAGAAGCTTTCTTAATAAAATGAACATAATCTTCCTAAAATCAAATTAAAAGCCCTAATAAAGGCTTTTTTATGTGTGTGTTGTAACCTGCCTTCTCACTTGTGTACATGATCTGTCCTTCTGTAAGTATCTAGCTACTGACACATACCTCCACTGCTAATGAGAGGAAGTCTGACTGTGCATACTGTGGTGGGAAACCTCTCAGTGGAGAAACAAGAAAGTGTGGTTTTCCCACTGGTGAATCAGAGCTTCTGGTTGGCAAGAGACAGAAGAAAGATATCTTACTTCGGTAACTTGTTTGGTCTCTTGTCCATTTACTGTCCCCTGTCTTGTCCATTTACTGTCCCCTGTCCTCCCAGCAGCAGCAAATTCTGAAGGGGGAGATTCAGGATTTCAGGTACTTTCATGTTTGCAGATGAATATGAAACAGGATAAGCATATTAACTTTACACAGCAGTAGAAGAAAAAAACCCGCCACAACACTGACAGCTTCCTTTGTGCCATCTCACCAGTGAAAAGTGTGACAGCAAAGAGTTCGCCCCTCTCCCACATACATGCATTGACTTGTAGGTGTTTCTATTGGGATGGCCCACTCTTTTGTTGTGAAGGAAAGTTACAAAACATTGCTGAAAGTTTTGATGATGGCATTGACATGGTAACAGTGCACTGATGATGGGCCGAATTAATTTGCCTATGGAAAGCCTGGCAGATGCAAGATACTAATTGTGGAGCACTAGGGGAATGATGCACTATAAACTTTTCCCAGAGACTGTAACCAGTTTCTTTTTTTTTGTTGTTTTTATTAGTTTGTCCCATGTGAGGGGGAAATCAAAGAAGATAATCCATTTTCAAAAAAACTTAAACTTTTTCAGCTGTAATCCAGTGTGCAACAAAGTGTAATATGTCACACTGAAGTAATTTGTTACACATCTCAATAGCTTGAGTAACACAGAGAGGAATTTGCAGGTTGACAATATGCCTCATTGCCTACAGCGAGCATGGATCTGGCTGTGTGTGAACATGATGTTCTAATTTTGTAAATGGCTCTCTGAAAAAAATGAACCAGTTCCTATGCAAGAGAAGTTGTAATATAATTGCACATGTAAAATGGGCCTAATCATGTTTTCACACTCCATTATCCAGAGTAAAAACATTTCTCTTGTGTCTTTCTCTAGCCTCTCAGCCTACTTGAAATGAAGCAACCTGGAGTATCTTCTCTTCGTAGTAACATCGTTATTTAACAATTAATTTGAGAAATGTTTTTAAAGCTCTCAGCCTTCGTATACTCTAGCTAGCTGACAGACTTGCACTGTCAGTGGCAGAGCATGACTTGTTGTACTTTTATACCCTTGAAAATCAGTTACCAGACCTTAGAAATTCTTTATTCCTTCTCCAGCAAATCATCACTATACTGGACTCTAAATGCTGTTTGGAGCAGAGGCCCATCCCAGCTGTTTTATCAACGTTCAGTAATGCTAGGCTTGAAGACAGTCTTGTTTTCATTACACTGTCAGCATCTTCGGGTGGTATTCACCTTACTCTTCTAATTTGGGCAACAGATGTCAGATATTTGTATCTGTTATTTTCTGCTCTTGCTTTGTATAGTAATGTCACTTACTGTATTGCATGGTTGCTACTGCTCTGCTGTGGCCCCACCTTTTCAAAACCTTGTCTTTAGTAGGTTTTGCTTTTCTCTCCTTTTGATGTGCCATATAGAAAAGGGTTGATCATGCTCAGCATTTTGTGTAGACAGTAGTGAGTGAGCTCATTGTAGCTGAACTTTATAAATATATAAATATATGAAATTTGGAATGTGTTCCACAGCTGTGAGAGACTGAAAGAGTTAATGTCTCAAACATTGTGGTGGGGCAAGTTCTGCTTAACGACTAACTCTGCATAACAATGAACCATGCCTAGCAAGGAACCACAAGTGAGAAGAAGCCCATCAGCACAGACCAGCAACAGGACTGGGAGAGCCAGAGGGTGCACAGCTCCATGTTCTGATATGCTGTTTTGGTATGCTGAGGAGGGCAGCTCACCACGCATGGCCAAATGTCACATCTGCAGGGAGGAGGAATTTACTCCCCAAACGACCCCCAAGTCCCAAAGGCTTACAAACTGCTCATCACACGTAATTAGTCTAATAAGTTTGAGTGCCCACCCGAAGGAGGGGCAAAGATGATAAAAGGACATGAACTGAAGCCCCATGTGTGCAAGCCCACTGGAACTGGACCCCTCGGCTGACTGGACCCCTCAGCTGACTGAACAAACGCTGGGCCCAGGACCAGTGAAATCTTTCTCTCTTCCTTTTTCTCTCTCTGTCTTCTTCTCTCTTTCCTTTTCCTTTTCCTTTTCCATAATCCCTACACCTCATCCCTTTAAGACATAAAACCGTTGACCAAGTCTCTGAGTAGGTGTGGATCCAGCCGCCCCTGGGCCCTTCTCTGAGAAGGAGTCTAGAAAGCAAGGGGGTCTGCTCTGAACCTTGTGACTCAATGGGAGGAATCTCCTTCTTCCCTGAATTGATGTACATGGTTACCACAGGTTACATGGTTTACTGAGGTAGTTGCATGCCAATTCCTGTTGTGAGAAACCCCACCACCTACTGTTATAGCTCCCAAGTTCAGTTTGCTTCTGTCATGAACAAAATAACTGATCATTTGGTGTCATTTCACCTTAATTTAGCCCAAGGGAATTCCAAACTCAACATGACTCCCTGATCTGTCCAGCCTGGGTCGTGACACTCAGCACTCTGCTGTGGGGCCAATTCAGTGAACATTCGCACATGTACAGTTCATGGTTGGTTATGTAATTCTTGTTCAGTTGTAAAATTTACAGCTCTCTATATCAAAGGCTGTGAAGACTAATGTATTCCATTTTGGGTTTTGTATGCCATTTTCTGATGTGAGTTCAGTATCAGCTGCCTCTTTTGTGTAACCCATGACAGATTCATGAGTGGATTACAGTCATTAGGGTACTGAGGAAGCTGTAATGGCCCAGCATCTGCAGAGTTGATAGATACTTTCCATCCTCATCCAGCTCTGGTGTGAGATAGGTCAAATACAGCCAACTTTGTGTGCTCCTCTGCCTTGCTGAATTGGTACAGCTAAGAATCATGTGGCAGATTATATTAAATGACTTACTGTATGTTCTTTACAACGTGCTGAATTCCTCTCCTGTGCAACTTTTATACTAGTATAATTCCACTGATTTTACACTTGTTCTTGATACATGTATAAATGAGAATAGAATGAGTCCCAATGTCTCTATGGCATATCTTTCTTTTATTTGTGGTACATTCCATTTATATTTTTAAACATTTCAAGTGCTGGAAAATGATTAACATAAGGCATGTAAAATGGTAGCACTGTATTCTGTTATTTAAGGAACACTATAGTGTACCCGTGCTAACTCCTGTTGGCTTATATCAGGGACAAATTAATCCTATCTTTTTGTATTGATGAGAAACACTGAATAATGTTGTTTTGCTCATTTCCAGGATCTAGAAGGGGGCTAGATGGAGTAACAGATCTTCCATCTAACACTGGTGAATCTATGTCTGGCCCAGAGTAAGGCTTTCCAGTATCTTGGCTTCTGGTTACAAGAAGCACAAAAAGGTCCTGTTTCTGGTGGAAGTTAGGGACGTTTTTGTTAGAGTAATGGTACCTCTGCAAGAGCAGTCATCTTGTTTGGTCAGGAGTCTTGGGGAGCACAAAGATATCAAAAAGCTCTCTGATGCCTATTTTTGTGTTGGCAAGGTTGAAGATGTATACTTCATTAATACAACGTACAGTAGAAATTCGTAGCAGAAATAAGCATTGATTAGTATTAAAATACTTTCAGCTTAGTGCGAAGGAATGAGGTTATATTTCCTTCCAGTTTTTTCTTTAGGTGTGTACACTGAGACAAAAGGATTTCCCTGAGTTTTCTAAAAAAGTGTAACCATTTATCTCATTAATTTCAATTAAATAATTGCAAAACAATATTCATTTGAACATTAAATCAGCTGCAGACAAATGACATTTGAGAAGGACCAAGCTTTCTGTCTTTTCAGTGTACAGAAAATAGTATCTGGCTTGCCTTCAGCACGGTTAAAAGGCTTCTGTTTGAACTCTGTATAAACACACTCATAGGGAGTTCTGAAAAATGACAGATAGCTGAAGGATTAAATTTTAATTTATTCCCAACACTCCATGTATCCTCTGGTGTATGACAAGAGGAATTGCATGTGGTACAGTGCTAACCCAGTGTTGGCAGCACTTCCACTTACTTAGTCAGAGATATTTAGAGATGTTTCCTAGTGACTAAATTTGAAGTTTTCAAACTCTTTTCCATTAATGGGAAATTATAATTTACAGCTTCATTTCAATTCATCTGGTATTGTTTCTTCACAGATGTTTTAAACGTGGTGGGGAGGGAGTATTCTACTTCTTATTATGAAGTAGTAAGATCTCACAGGTGGACAAAAAAAGTCACTGTGGTGACAGGGAAGTTGCTGTCTTTTAAGATTCAGCATAGTGAAATAATGTACATATGAAACCCAATGATTTCTCTTTGTGTAAGCCTACTAGTTGGGTTTCACATTTCCATGCAGAGGTAGCCATTTGCAGTCCCATATTTCATACCACTAACATCTCTTGAGCTTATCAGAAAAATTATTCCTTAAAGATTAGAAAACTTTAAGAGCAAGTTTTGACAAACTTAGTGATATCTTGTCTTTTTCAGCTTTTTCAGAAAGAAAACTTTCTGGTATCTGTTTGTTTTCCATTGGTACACTTAACATTTTGCTTATATCATTCCACTTTTGTGCAGTGCGCTGAAGTTAAGTGTTTAGACTATTTGTTGCTTGTAGGTAATATGACCTTAAAACTATTGTAGACATCTCTTAAAAGTAGTAAACTAGATTCTTTAGAAACAGGACTTTTATTCAGGTAAAGTCATGCAAGTGAAAGGATACAAAGATGAGTAACAACTCCCTTCCAAAAAAAAAAAAGCAGCCCATTAGTCATTTAAATGAAAGTGTAGTAAGAAATGGAATAAGAGTAAAAAGAGTTAAACAGGTAAAGCATGCATTGCAACTCTGAACTTTTTGGTGTGTGGCCTCTCAAGTGGAATTGGACACCCAGTGTTTTGTGCCTGCTCTGTCTGTACTATCTGGGGGCTGCAAAGTTTGGAATTTTGGTTCCTAAGTCTGGTACTTAGATGCCATTTTGGGCATCTAGGTCCTTTTTAGATCTGGATTTAGAAGTTTTATTATATTTCCTGCACTGCAGAAGAGGAACATATATGGATGCTCTTTGTAGTTGTCTGTCATTTTTTTAAGAAGGCTCTATAATCTTTCACATCAGCTGTTTTTCAGGCATTTTTCCATAAATTCCCAGTTACAGTGTTCATCATCAGCTTTGTAGATTCTATAATCAAGAAAGAAGATCAACTGATATTATTCATTAAATATCTTTACTTCTTCAGATGCCTGAGGAATCAATGTATTTGTTATCTGTTCAACTAGCTCCATCTTTCTCTCTTCTGCAATAAAATCTATTTTGCATTATTTATGTAACTATTTTTTGATCTATACATCTCTGATAAGGAGACAGTGATAAAAAGTCTGCCATTTGATATGAACTTCATCTTTCCAAATTTGAACTGCTGGCTTTTTTTCAGATGCTCTGCTTCCAGCAAACAGTCTTTGAAGTTATTGATTCTGTTCCTTTGTGGCCATCTGGCCGTTCACTTCATGTGATGAATGAAACATGGATCCATAATATCCAGTAACTTTCATTTTCCTTTTCTTTTTTCTTTTTTTTATTCTGCAAGTACAGAGTATCAGAAGAGTGTAATATTACCATAATTATGAGAGGTGTAAACAAGGCCCATGCTTTATTGAGAAAGAAGACATTCAGTCTATTTCAGTGCATTAACATGTCTTCTTTATACATGGCATCAAATAGGCTATATGTCCTAACATCTTTTCCTTCTTTTTGATAAAAAAATTCATAGGCATTGTGAATCTCAAACAGAATTTGTCAGGGATGAGCAAGGGAGAAGGATTTGGGTGTAACAGCAGCCAGCAGGACAGGGGACTGCCAGCCCAAGCCCTGTCTGGTGGTCCCTGAGGAGGGGAGCAGCACCTGCACAGGGCAGCAGGTGGGTTCACTACCAGGAGGCAGGGGTGACATCTGGCCAGGCACTCAGCCTGCAGTGAGGCCCAGGTGGATCAGGTCCATAGCTGGGCACAGACTAGACTATTCTAGACTATTAGACTACAGGCTGTTTCTTTTAGACTATTTTAGACTACAGATTCCTTTTTTTAGACAGTCCTGTCACATGTGTCACGCTGGCATTAAAGCCTTTCGTTATCTGTTGTCAATTGTACAATGTCAATTGTAAAAATATGATACATTGATATATTTCCTTTTTATTCTTTTTATTTTCTGAAGAAATTCTCTATAAAGACATTTTGCCTCACTCCAAGTTCACGTTGTAAATTGCAATTCTTGTTTGTTTTTCTGCAACATTAAATTAGTTCTCTGTAGGGGCTTTTGGGTTTTGTCTATCTTAATGTCTTCTACCAGCACAGCTACATTTCCTAGATATAGCCTCTTTGTGGCAGGTTTTTTTCCCCTTTCTTCATCATTGATCATCTTTATCTTTTAAAATGCAGAGTAGCTTTCATTAATTTGTTTTCTCAAGTAACCTTAATAATTTTCCTGGTCACTGCATTTTGTTTCTTCATTCCACTCTTCGACACATGCTTCTATCAATAAAAGGAGGGCTATCCATAAAGCATACTTTATCAAAATTCAAGGTTTTTAATAGTGACAGGCAGCAGTCATTTCCTTTCCACGTCTTTTAAATATGCACCTACCTACTAAAAAGTAGAACTGATTGACTGGCACATCTGTAAGTTTTCAGGGAACTCTTCCCTACATGAAAGCTTGGGCAAAATTTTCTCAACCATGTCTGTGGCTGATCAGTGTTTTGAAGATCTTCAGTGGAGAAACAGAAATATTTGACCAATTAGAAGAGCCCATATTGCTGCTGCTGCCTTTTCGCATAATTTTTTTTAAGGTGATTATGTTTCTTGTTTCATACTACTACTACTAGCTATACAAAGGTTTTATTTATCAGTTTTGGTCTTCTGTTATATGAAAATTACAAAATTTTCATTTTAAGAATACAGTGAAACACTTGAAAACTATGAAACATGAAAACTCTCTGGTTCAACACAGAAGAGTGATATATTAATATGTTTTCTGTCTTCTGGCAAACAGCCTTAGTGCTCTGATTTTAAACACATACCTAAAAGATTATTAACCAATCATAATGGGAAGACTGGCATGCCTTGTATGGATTACACAAATCACTGCATTCTAATATTTCTTTTGATGAGTATACAGTAAAATTAATGAAAAATAACCAGAATGTGATTATGCAAATGAGGTTCTCAAAATCAGTAGATTACAGAGGAGTAACTGAGGGAGAAATCATCTAAGTTTGCTTCTACAAATGCAACATTTCTACTTGTTCCTGAGATAGTTTAATTTCAGTATAATATAAAATGGTTTTATTTGACACCTTCTGATTATATGGGAGACATTTGGGATGCAAAAGAAATTAAACAGGAATCACTTGCTGAAGAAATATTAATCACTGCAGTGAACCAAAACTGGACTGAACAATAAAATACTGCACAAATGTTAGCAGGATATAGTTTCTAAGATCCTGAGAAAGTACTGGTTTGGTTTTTGGTGCTGTTGTTTTGAAGTACTCTTATTTGATATTTAAAAATCATGAGGATTCCAGAAGAATTTTGCACAATATTTACATTACATATATTGGTAGAGGGAATTCATTAGGATATAGTGAATCAATTTTTGGTGAAACAATTAAGATATATATATGTGTTGAGAGAAGACTAAGAAAATATCAGATGTCCAAATTGTACTGCCTTTATTCACACATACTTTCCCATATCTGCATGCAAGAGACTTCATTAACTTTTTTCCCACAAAACTGCTCCATTTTCCCAGAGCTCAGAGGTCTCCATTACAGTAGCAGCTCTTACAGTTCCCAATTACCTTCTGCTTTTATCTGCTGAAGCACTTACCTTAGGATGCTTACCTTGTCAAATTTAAAGAAGTTTTATATTTCACACTGAAAGGCTACATACACTTACTAAATAATAAAGAAGCCAAAGAAGGAGAGGAATCTCTGGATAGCCTAGCAAGTAGACAGCCTTCCTGACAACATTTTTATGTGGCCAGAAGGCATAGGAATCATAGACCTCAGTAGATGAAGGAATGTCAAACTGCAGCCTCACCTGACAGAGGGAGGAGAGGTCTAGGTGGACACAGTGTGCATCAGAGTCCCAGGACAATTCAGGAAAGTCACCTTGTAAGACTGACCTTCAGCAATACCAGACCTCTGAGACCAGTGGGAAAGTCTGGTGTAAGGAAGACATCCTCAGTGAAGGAGGGTCAGGTTAGGGAACATTTAAACAAACTGGATATACGTAAGTCCATGTTACCTGATGGGATGTACCCAGAAGCACTGAGGGATCTGGCCAATATCATTGCAAGGCCACTCTTGATCATCTTTGAAAGGCCCTGACCATCAGGGAAGGTTCCTGATGACTGCAAGGAAGAAAATGTCACTCCAGTCTTCAAGACAGACAAGAAGGAGGACCTGGGTAGTGTAGGTCAGTCAGCCTGTCCTTAATTCCCAAGAAACTGGAAAGCAGCTTTGCAGGAAAGGACCAGGTGATTTTGGTGACATGGGCCAGCAGTATGCCCCTGTGGCCAAAAAGGTCAACAGTCTCCTGGACTGCATTAGGAAGAGTGTTACCAGTAGGTTGAAGTAGGTGATCCCCTCTACTCAGCCCTGGTGAGACATATCTGGGGTCCTGGGTCCAGGTCTGTGCTCTCCAGTACAAGAGAGACATGGGCAGACTGGAGGAAGTCCAATGATGGCCGATGAAGATGATTAAGGGACTGGACAATCTGTCATACAGGTAGGGGGAGGAAGAGATGTTCAGCCCAAAGAAGAGAAGGCTCAGGAGGACCTTATTTCAATGTGTATAAATACCTAATAGGGGGAAGTCAAGAAGACAGTCAGATTCTTTTCAGTGGTATCCAGTGGCAGGACAGGAGGAAATGTGCACAAATCAAAACACAAGAAACTCAGTTTAAAAATGAGAAAAATTGTTTTACTATAAGGGTCATTAAATACTGGCATGAGTTGTCCAGAGAAGTTGTGGAGTCTCCATGTGAGGAGACTAGATATGGTCCTGGGAAATCTGCTCTGGCTGACCCTGCTTGAGCAGGATGTTTGACAAGACAATCTCCAGAGGTCCCTTCCAAGCTTGTCCCCTTGGTGATTCTGTGATCTTCAGAAGCCTCTATTGGGCTACTTCTTCTTAGAGGTAGAGACTGAGTTTACCAGGCAGATGCAGCACCAATTTTGCCCTGCTAGCACACATGCAACGTAGTCCCAGCATTGCAGCTGCACCAGAATAGCTTGTTAGAGTTGTGTGTCTCACAAGCTGTAGACTCCGGTATTGGGTTTGTGTGGTAAGGTTTTGGTAGTGGGGGGGGTTACAGGGGTGGCTTCTGTGAGAAGCTGTTAGAAGCTTCCCCTGTGTCTGACAGAGCCAATGTCAGCCAGCTCCAAGATGGGCCCACCGCTGGCCAAGGCCGAGCCCAGCAGCAACCATGGTAGCACCTCTGGGATAACAGATTTAAGAAGGGAAAAAAGTTGTGGTGGGCACAGAAACTGCAACCAGAGAGAGGAGTGAGAACATGTAAGAGAAACAACCCTGCAGACACCAAGGTCAGTGAAAAAGGAGGGGGAGGAGGTGCTCCAGGTGCCGGAGCAGAGATTCCCCTGCAGCCCGTGGGGAAGACCATGGTGAGGCAGGTTGTCCCCCTGCAGCCCATGGATGTCCACGGTGGAGCAGATATCCACCTGCAGCCTGTGGAGGACCCCACGCTGGAGCAGGTGGATGCCCAAAGGAAGCTATGACCACATGGGAAGCCTGCGCTGGAGCAGGCTCCTGGCACAACCTGTGGACCCATGGAGAGAGAAGCCCATGCTGGAGCAGGTTTTCTGGCAGGACTTGTGACCCCGTGGGGGACCCATGCTGGAGCAGTGTGTGCCTGAAGGACTGCAGCCCATGGAAGGGACCCACGTTGGAGAAGTTCATGGAGGACTGTCTGCTGTGGGAGGGACCCCACGCTGGAGCAGGGGAAGAGTGTGATGAGTCCTGTCCCTGAAGAGGATGAAGCGGCACAGATGATGCGTGATGAACTGACTGTAACCCCCATTCCCTGTCCCTCTGTGCCTCTGGGGGGGTTAGGTAGAGAATCCGGGAGTGAAGCTGTGCCCGGGAAGAAGGGAGGGGTGGGGGCGAGGTGTTCTGAGATTTGGTTTTATTTCTCATTACCCTACTCTGGTTGATTGGCAATAAATTAATTTAATTTTCCCTAAGTTGAGTCTGTTTTGCCTGTGACGGTAATTGGTTGAGTGATCTCTGCCAGTCCTTATCTCAACCCATGAGCCCTTTGTTATATTTTCTCTCCCCTGTCCAGCTGAGGAGGGGAGGAGCGATAGAGCAGCTTTGGTGGGCACGTGGCATCCAGCCACGGTCAACCCACCACAACTCCTCACCCTACTATAATATTTAGCCTCTTACTTTGGAGAGTGGTGGACTGTGGCCATCTAGTTCCAGTTAGATGGTTCTTAGTGATTATATGTTAACCCTCCAGAATGGGAGGGAGTGGAATACAGGTCTCCCATGCTGTCAGTGGCAATCATGACTGCCAACCCACATTCACTCTTTCTTTTCTTCCTCTCTTTCTTTCTGTCCTTCTCCCTAATGGTTAATCATTCCATGTAAAGTCACACATCTTCAGCAAGAGGGATTGAAAGTCAATGGAGTTATGCAGTAGTTACTACTGAGAGACCCTTTTGGGAAATGGAGGAAGAAGTTTTGAATCACCTTAAAGGGTGGAACTTCCTTTTACTTTGTAAAATTTTAGATACCTATGTTGTTGATGAAGATGCCTCTTTAATTATCTTATGGATAAAATGGCTCTTTAGTGTATCTTTGGACTGTGTTTACTGGATTAAGCCCCTAGGCAAGACAGAGAGATGCTGAAAATTACAATCTTTACAAGGTCAAGGCATGAGACAGGTATTATGTTTCTCAGTATCATGAAGATTTAGCTGCTTCTGGACAAGAAGAAGAGTTTAAGCATCTAAGTAACTTTCATGTAAAAGCAAAGGTGTATATTATGTTCAGGTCTCCTGGATGACATTGGGGTGTATTTTGGAATTAGGTACAATGATACCTCTTTGGTATCTAATAGAACTGGTAACACTGAATCTTAAAAAGTTGGGATTGTTATTATATTTAATATTTTTTATCTTAATACCTTAATTAGATATTCTTAACATTAACAAAACATATTCTAAATTGATGGCAACTATTGCAAGCTGTGGTTTTGTTCATAATACTGGGCATTTTAAAAGACTAATACTTTCTGATATAAAAAATATGATTATTCTTTTTTTATTATTATTATCTGTTAGTCTTTTGAGCAGAAGAAAAAAAAAATCAAGCCTCTCTAATTCTGAAGTTTAACCTCTCTAGAGTAACCATGCACAAACTCAGGAGTATTCCTGTCAACACAAGAACCTGGAGTAAACCTTCACTTTGAAACTGTATTTTCTACATTCCTCTCTGTCTAAAGATGCTCTTATCACTGGGGAGCTCCTTTAATATTTTATTTGTTCTTCCTTTGGCAGGACATCTAAAATCTCATCCATCCTTTTTGCAGGAGTTATACATTAAACCAGTATTCTTTGTCTTCCTTTGCAAAATCATTCATTACTCTGGGACTTTAATGAAGTTGAATCAATAACAAAATAATGTACAGTGTTATCAGCTGCTGCAACATCCTAGAACCCTTGTGTAAAAACTTATAGCCTTATACAAAAATATTTTAACATGTTTACATGACCCTTTTGCATTTCAGAATTGCCTTGGGATAAGAAAGTGAAGCAATCGAAGGAGGAGAATCTAATGGTAAAATCTTTGGAGGAATTTTAAGATAGAATAGTTTACTTTAGCTTATCTTACAGTAAAACATACTTTGTTCAGGAAACAAAATAAAACCAATCCAAAATGTATCTATAATTTTTATGAATGTTAAAGGAGATATTGTGATCCTCATTGATAAGGAAAGTATTAAACATTTTTCTTAACCCTATCCAGGCATTTCCCCTACCACCTTATAAATAAATTACTCAATTTTGTCTGCAAAAGAACCTTGCATATCCTATCATTCCTGATTATTAAAAGATTTAAAATATATAGTTAAAGGACAAAGGTTCAAATACTTTTTTTGTTGGTGTCAGTGACAGGCTTTCAGTAACAGTATGGCAAAATGCTAGGTGTCAGAGTTGATGTTCTCCTGTTCTTTCTTTGCCATTTACTGTATTCTTTTCTTTCAGCACCTACTGTAGTTATTCTAGAGAGAGCAGACTTCTTGAACTGTGGAAAAGAAATGGATGATGGTGATGTCAAGAAAGAAAAGTTGAAAAGTAGGAAATCAAAGAAGAGAAAGGCTGATAGTGAGGAAAAAGAAAGGCCACAAAGTATTCGTATTTTAAATTGTTTAGAAGCAACCACTTTTTCTGCATCTGTCTTCCTAAGAACTACATAAACACATGTCCTGGGCAAACAAATCCAAAGAACCATATATTTTGCATTTGCAGGAGTTGAATTAAATAATTTTGTATATGATCTAGGATTTGCTCCATCTACTTTGGAGTCCTGCATATTCAGTCTGAGATGATAGAATTTGATCAGGTCAGAGGGGTTACATTCTACTGTCTGCTATATGCATATTCCTTTCTCTTTGCCTGCACTGACTGCAGAGGAATTGTGTGCCTTCTTCAGGTGGAAGACCAACAGCATCCTGGGCTGCAGTAGGAAGAGCATTGCCAGCAAGTCGGAGGTGATCCTTCTCCTCTACTCAGCACCGGCAAGGCCTGGAGTGCTGTGTCCAAGCGTGTATTCCCAAACACAAGATAGGTATGACTTACAGGAAGGAGTCCAGGGCAGGGACACAAAGATGATGAAGGGACTGGACCACTTGTCATATGAGGAGGGGTAAAGAGATCTGTGTCTGTTCAGCCTGGAAAAGACAAGGCTCAGGGGTATCTTATCCTGATAGGAAGAAATGAGGATCAAGGAGCCAGGTTCTTCTCAGCAGTGTCCACTGACTGGGCAAAAGGCAATGGGTACAAATTAAAGAACAGGAGATTCTATCTGAACACAAAGAAACACTTTTGCTGTGGGGGTGACTGGGCACTGGCCCAGGTTGCCCAGAGAGGTTGTGGAGTCTCCATCCTTGGTGATGCTTAAAAGCCATCTGGACATGGTCCTGGTCAACCAGCTTGCAGAGCAGTTGGGGCAAACTAGCCAATCTCAAGCCTCAATGATTTTGTGATTCTGTATAAATTGACATACATGGCTGTTTTGCCATTTTATTAAAACTATTTTACATTTAACACAGAACAGAATTGCCTCTGTAACTGTATGTGACCACACAAACATGGAAAAGGACAGAGGAAAAAATCTTGTTTATTTCATCTTGCCATTTAAAGATAGTGTCATTCTTTTCTTTTTGCATTTTCTTGGAGTTTCCTAGGGCTAATTCAACATCTTTCCCCTGATAAACCTTTCACAGTTTCCTGAAGCTAATGGTATAGTGACATCCACAATTTTCTGACAGAAATGCAGGAAGATAAGCACCTCTATGATGTTAATATAGAAAATGAATAAAGAGTTTGTTTTCAAAATATATGCATATTTAAATGTAGTATTAGCTCAATCTTCTTCATTCAAGATCCATGCTGTGGCATTATCACAATCAAAGACACAAATGTTTTCAAAGGAGTAGTCAGCAATGACTAAATGGGTATTTTTTTCTTCAATATACAGATACTTGTGCTGCTTTTTAAAGAACAACTGGCTTTGTTTGATCTCTTCTGAGATAATGTCTGTTGCTACCATCGCTTAGAAATTTTTATGGCTTGTTTTTTCAACATTGTCATTGCTCTAGTGTACCATTAGCCAAATTCTACTTTTATCTTTGTGGGTGGGCATAGTAAATTTATGAGGTTTTCTTTACTATCAGTGAACTATTTTCAGCAATGAAAGTTCCAGGCATACAGTCTTGACTTAAGCAGCAGGGAAGTAACTTTTCATTTTTGTCCTTCGGAAAAAGATCTTTGATTGCTATTTTATTGCCACCTACTTGTTTTTTGAAAGGTGGAACACAGAAAATCAAAATTGGCTGACAGGAAAATTTTTCATTGTGCAAAATGACCTCTAATTTTGTCTCAGATCCTTACACTCTTTCATCTCTTCATGGTGGGTTTGTGTTTGGACTAACTGTGAGACAGACGCATGCCTGGTAGAGATACACATGGCTACACATGGCCAGTTACACTTAACATACACCTTTGACTACCTTCCGCATTCACTTGCTACTGCTGTAGCTGTGTCAGATCACATATTGTTAGATTATTAAATCCAGGAACAGTTTTTAATAACCACTGTAAGCTGTTTCCCTTAAAACTTGAAATTTCTCCTAAAAAGTACAATTTCCCCTTTGAAGGGGGCGTTATATCCAATTTAGGACTAAGGACAAGGTCTTTTGGTGCCTCTGATTTCCTACAAAATCTCTCAAAAGTGATCAATAATTGTAAGATTGCTGCAGACTTCTAAGTACTGTAGGATGAACTTCACCAAGTCCAAATTTTCTGAAAATATTTATCTAAGTACTCTCTTACTACTGCTCTGCCCCTATTCTAGGCTGACATGTTGTCACTTTGTCATTGGTATTGAGCTTATCAATCATTTATACCTTCTTTTTACGAAAAATGAAGCAAAAAACTCCACTTCATCTTTTCTTTTTTATCTTTCCTACCACTAAATTTGCCATCTTCTTAAGTAACAAATCAACCCTTACCATAGTTTTCCTCCTGATAATACCGTACTAGTTTGTTGCTTTGGAACTCAAGTTTTGCCCTTTTAAATGTTGTCCTTAAATGCCCCCAATACTCTTTATATACACATTTCTCAAGCTTAGTTTTCTTTTGTGTGGTCAGTAGAGAGTGTGTGGTACAAAAGCATAGTTATTTGGTCTCTTATTATACTCAGTTCTTCCTCTGTGTCAGAATAATTTGTATCTCAGTGTCATTTCTTAGCGTAATTTCTTAATGTCATCTTGTATAATTTCTTTGAGGAATTGCTTTTTCTTAATTCTTTATTTGCTTAGATTTTCTCTTGATGAAACATTATTTGCTAAATTTCTTATTTTATTAAAATAAACATCCTTATAGATACTTTTCTGTTTTCTCTTTTTCTTCTTCGCATGTTCACGAGCTCTGTGGTTCCCTAGTTGATCTCAATTATTTACTCCAGCCAGTTCCTCCCAAGTGGTCACAGCCCCATGCAGAAGCTGCCGTCTTCTCTTTGGCTTCTCTTCTTTCTGAAGAGAAACTAAGTCAGAATTTTGTTCACATATTCAAACTGCCAAATCCTTTTGTCGTTTGCTCATACTTCTTTGGTTTCACACACAGTCAAAGCATTAATTATTTTGACCTACTGTTTCTCTTTTTGTCCTTCCTCAGCCCCTATCACAAAGAAGCGTTTCTCCCTCCTCCCTTTATTCCAGTTCTTAGTCACTTGTGTAGATTTTAATTTTTCATAGTCATCTGCTAACATCTCCTTTGTCCTCCTAGCTTCTGGAAAAAAGCCCTTCCCATTAAGTCAGCAGATCTGTACCCAGTGGTACTCATCCCCTTTTTTCTGAGATGAATGTCATCATGGCCTGTCCGTCTATGATGTAACGTCACATTATAAGGGAAGTCTGAGCTGGCAACAGCACTTGTACAGGCACGTATTCAACTGCCTGGATTTTAACTATACACTAAAAGAATCTGAGTTTTAGTGTACCTCATAGCCAAATCCCTGGCAAAGTAATTAGTGATCATAGGTTTGAGTAGCATGCCAGCAGTTGACAGAGTGATAGACAAGTCTCTCTAACCTTCATAATGTCTCAGACTTGGGTTCCTGAGAAGCCACCAGCTTCCAGATGGGGATCTGTGCATGAATGGAGGTGGGCACTGATATAACTGGGATCTTTGCAGAGCATGGGAATAGAGACACTTTAGGGAGAGTTCTTAGAAGCAGACCTGTAAACTAGAAAAGGTCTAGACAAAAATCACTATTCCATTAAAGCCTCATGACATCTTCAATACTCCCAGTATAGAATTACATGCGTCAAAATGCTTGACCTCCATAGATTTTCCATTTTTTCATAATACAGACATTTACAGATTAATATTCCCATTTTTTTCCAATGTGGAGTATTTAAAAGTTCATATATACCCTTAACAATTTCTATGCAATCCTTTGCATGCTTTATCATTTCAGATGAAACAGCATTTACCAGTTAGTTAATTTATAAATCAGTATTAGACTTTAACCCAAGGATAGAACCTGACTTCTGGGTTTTTTTTAAACACAAAATCACATTGCAGGGTCACTGGTCTATCCTCTTGCAGAAGCTGAGCAATCCAGGTAAGAAATATTGCAGCAGCTATTTTTTATCTGAAGCAAAAGAAAATCATATTGATTTAAATTTCAGCAATGAAAGGACAAGAATCCTCCATCACTCCCACAGATTTTTCCACATTCTGGGCGCACAGATTTTATACTTAATAGTTTTCACAGAATGTGTGCCTTTGGCTTTGCCAGAGCCTGCCTGTTTGCAGAAATTTCCATCACTTGGAGAAGTTGTAGTTCAGTCCACTAGTTTTGCTCTGTTAATCCATCCAAGGTGCAAGTTCCTAGTGATTAACAGACCTAGAGTATTTAAAAAATCTTAATGACAATGTTTTAATGTTTATACTAAGTTGCACAAGTTAAACTGAAATAATGCTAGAGTTATGATCAGAAACCATGTGGTAACAAAGCAAAAATAAGCAGCAAGATTTGCCTATATTATTAATAATAGGCATAGTAATAGACTACATTTTCCAGAATGGATCAATTGGATGCACAGCAAAGCATACTTAGTAAATTCTGTCCACTTTCTATCTAGTCAGAATAGTTCATTGAGCATAGCAGATTTTCAACTGGGTTGAAGGGGCCACACTGATCAGATTTGAATGGTTTTGGTCAGAATACCTCCTCTGGTTTTAAGTTTTAACAAAGCAAGGTATCATCTAAATGATATATCATGGTTTTGGTGTCCAGGATACTGTTAGGTTAAATCTTTTCATACCATGTCCTGCTCATGCTTTCTAAGGGCTTTTTGCACAATGTTTACCAGCTGGTTAGATTATACATTTTCCAACACTATGCTTTACTGTACCTGTGCAGAAGTTAAAAAGAATCAAATATTTGCAAACAAGCCTGGATCATGCCCCTTACAGGCAATTTAACTAAAGCCTGTTGAACTCAGTTTGGTCTTTAACTTGCCTCCTGCCTTGTTATCCTGTTTGGTAGACAACAAAAAGCTCTCTTTCCTATGGGTCAGCATTGTGCTGGGTGCCACAGAGCCTCCCTCACCATTACCTTCTTGTCAGAAGTTGAGGACACAGACTATTCTACTATTCCTGTGTAAGAAGATGGCTTTCTCATTCCCAGAGGAATTAGAAAACACTTCCATCATTTGAATGAGACTTTACAAACCTTGAGGTTTCTTTATCAATTCACCTTGTTGGAAAGAGCTCATTCAAGCCTCTCCATGCCACTTAAACCCAGCGATCTGGGTTTAGAAGAGGTTTAAGTGGAGGGGCCTAGCAGAGCCCTCTACATTGTAATGACACACGAAGTAAATTGGGGTTTTTATTTATCACCGTTTTCCCCTTTATTTCAGTCAATGAGTAAGAAAAAAGGAGATAAAGAGGCATGTTTTTAAGGTAAGTGAACGAATCAGAAGTGGCAGATTCACTTCTGTGTGTGTAATGTCAACGAGACAAAAGCTGGGGCTTTCAGGCTGTTATTGAAGGCAATTGGTGGCTGGCAAAGCCCTTGCTGAAATAGGCTGTTGAAAGCCTACTTTGGCCTTCTGCAAGAAAATTTGCAGCACAATACAGAGAAGTATATACTAAATTATTAAGTAAAATCCCTTTCTCATGGAAACCATGGCTGTAACTGTTTTGGTAGTATAATTAGAGTTAGAGAGAGGCCAAAAGGGAATATCTAAGACTCGATCTATTATATTATGCGAAGTGGAGGGAAAAAAGAAATATCAGAGTTACGGTGCTCTGAAAACAGTTTTTAAAAATGGATTATATAAGAACTTTTAAAAAAAGTTTAGGATGAGTTAAACCTGTAAAGATACAGAAGTTCTCACCTTTAAAAGGTAATGGCATGCATTACTCACTGTTTTTCTGAACTGAAAATTGTTTATTAGTATTCATTACCTGTGTAATTTGAAAAAATTCTGGGAGCATGTGTTGTAACTGCAGTCAGTGAGTTGATGAGATCTATTCTACAGGTATTTAAGAGGATTTCCTACTACATTTTCTAGATTGTAATTAGTGTGCATAGATTCACAGAAGGAGGCAGGAGAGAAAGTACTCTCTGTTTCTGACTTTATTAGTAAATGTCATAACTTTTAATATAAGATTTTTCAGGCACATGGATGCTGCAGCACCTCTACAGGGAGCTTGTTATATCTGGGATCCAGACACATGCACAACATTCACAAAGTTGAAACTTATTGTTGTAAATCTTACACTTGGGCATTTAGCGTATGCACAGTAAATCAAACACATATGGGACTCTCTGCCTACAAGGCTGACCTGCACATGCGTTTGTGCTGTTTGTTCTGGAGTTTTTGCCCAGATAAGAATTTTCATGTGGAAGAGATGTCAGGTACAACAAGGTGTTTGTTAGTTCACTTATATCTGAGCTGTGGTCACTTCAGGATCTGCACATTCTTACCATGGCATGAGAAGGGACTCAGGCCAGAATGACAGCACTTTCACCTTCAGCTCATATGATCAGCTGAAGCCTTTGCCCCTGATCACTAATAGGCAGAGCTTTCCAGCTTTATTCATCCTTGCACCCTGGGATGAAAGAACCCATAATAGAACAATTCTTTGTTTTTTTAAGGACAGTGGAGGCTGAAGTCCCAGTTGCCTTGGGGCTGCTGAAAAGCATTCAGTTGCAGACAGTGCTTATTGGCATCATTCATTAGGCATTGCCTGCTCTACATATGTCAAGGAAGGCTGGATGGTGGACTACAGATGAAAGGCATCCCTCACAGAATGATTTCATCTAACCAGTCTCAATAGCTTTCAGATATGCTCCACTGTGTATTTAATAAACTAAATAAAGATTCTGTTTTTATTGCACACATTATTTTTCCATCATCAATGAGGGGTTTTTCTTTTCAATGTGTGGAGTGAATGCATTACGTATTCCGCCCTCCGCCCCCCTAAACCTTTTTAATACAGTTGTGTATTTATCCATACCTTTTACACCATAGTTGTTTTGAAAATGATCCTTAATGTCCCTTTAAAATAAAGTTGAGATTTACATACACAACGAAACTTTTCTGTGAGGGATCTGAATGTAATGTATTGGTAGACATGTGTGTTGGAAATTGTATACTTACTTTTTATTATAAGAGGGAATTCATGTAATAAAAAACATCATGTATCTGGCTAGATTATGAGATAAAGAATGTAGGTGAAACTTACCACAGTACAGTAGATGCATCTTTAAAATGTCCTTCTCATTCCCAAGTGTGTGAGATGGATGTCTTGTCCTTTTCGATCTTCTCATTTATGTTTTTTCTTTGCCTATGGAGGATGCTAGGCTTTATTACCAAGATCCTGTTTCAGGAAGGCCTAAATGTTGAACCACAGTCAAAGCTTTGCCCAATGAGATTCTCTTGAGATACAGCTTGCATTGGGTATTTGAATGTATTATTCATTTTCTGGAACATTTTCCTATTGTAAAAAGCATAAAAATGGAAAATTTTGTTACTGTTGCGCAAGACCCACTCACGGCTACTTTGCATTACATGTTATTTATACCTCTTCTCTCTTCTTTGGTGGCCTGCCCAGGCAGTATTACTACATATCACCACTTAGACTGGAAGCTAGAGTGTGAGAAATTGAACTGGGAGAATGCAACAGCCATAGAGAGTGTCTAATCTAAACAGACAAACCATAGAAAGGCTAGAAAGGCAAAAGAACATGGAGAAATTAAGTGAGCTGAAAAACCATGAAGAACATAAGTGAGTACAACCCAAAGCTTCTGACTTCAGTACATTATGTACAATACTGCTCTGCTTTGACATACATGACTCTTGCCAAGGTTAAGTCCCCAGTGCATAATTTCCCAAATCCAAAACTCAGCCACTTAAATATCTCTGAAGCTGCTGCTTGAGTTCCCACTTTTCTCTTGACCTACTTGTTCTTTTCTAGATGTAAGTTAAACTTCAACGTGTGCACAAGAGAGTGGAAGTTAAGATGTTATTATGCCTGACCTTTAGAGTGGTAATGCCATTGTCTTTGATGAATGCCCCTATTTTGGGAAAAATCTATGTTTGATATGTTCAGAAAGATACTCTGAATGATCATATTGGGCAAATGTGTAAACTACAAAATGTGATTGAATGTGGTATCCCATTACTGCAATGATTGCTCAATCCTTTTGCTAGTGCAGTGATATATTCAGTTGAAATGGCATCTGATATGCAGAATGACTAATACCTTGAGGAAGTTGTGCCAGATTTTGTTTTCACTGTTTCTAATTGTACTTTTTTTAAAGATTGTTTTAGACATGGTACACAACTAACAAACTGTAGCCTTTGCCTTGGCCTAACCAAACTTTCTCAAGTCTGTTCAGTTTAGACTGAGAAATTATTTTTTCTTAAACAATAAAGTACTATACATTCAATATACACGATTATGTACCCAATATTTTTCAGTTCAGATGCAATTCTAGTTTAAGAAATCAGAAGAATCTTAACAAAAGTAATATGTCTTGTCTAAAAAGAAGTGTTCTTATTAAAAAAAGTAAAGACAAAGAACTCTTGTTGCAACCGTCATTCCTCTCAGCAGTGTCAGCTAGAAGGTAAGTCAGAAGATAAGCCAAAATTTCTATAGAAATTGGGAAAAAAAAAAAAGAAGAGTTTCCTCCATTTTTAAGTCAGTTGTAGTCAGCAGATGCCCAAAGGAATGCAGTCAAATGAACTTAGAATAGAAAGGAAGACCAAAGTGAGTAATATGAATGGAATAAAACAAAATGGTAGAAGGAGAAAAAAGTTAAGAGACATGAGATGGGCAACGTACTAAGCAGAAATAAGGGCAAGTAACAGCAACAGTTGCCCTTGTGGAAAACAGAACAGCAATTCAGCACTGAGAAATATATTTCTCTCTGGTATTTCTTGATAACTAAATTCTGGAAAGGCAGAAGGTTGTGGTAAAGGTACTGGATTAGAAAAACACCAAAATACATTAAGAAAAGAATGCAGGTACTCTTATTGCCTGTGTTTGCTATAGACCCTTGCTGATTCTTTTGTGTTTAGTGTCCCAACATTACAGAACAGAAAGGTGAGCAGAAATGTTATGAGGTGAAAAAGAGGGAAGGAAAGGACAGAGGAATTATTTTAGGAAGCTATGAAGAAGTGATTTTTTGCATTTCAGAGCAGAACATATTTGACCTTGCTAGTGATCCCTTTCTTCCTTTTGCTGGTCTTTGAATGGAGAGTTGACTGTTTTGCATTTCAGATGTCCCAATGCAAGTTACTGCCCATATACAGACAACAGTAGGAGATGAAAGTATCTCAACTTGTTGTCTGAGAAAAATGTTAAAGGAAATATTGATATATTGCCTATATGTCTTGGGAAACACTTAATCTTCTTAGAATTGTTATTGTGGAAGCACAGATTATTTTCCTATCTTTTTCATGTAACAGGAAGCTACACATGGAAATGTGTGGAAATTCCACAGCTTAGTTCATACATCATCTAATAAAAATAAAAAATTTACTTGAAGTTAATACAATGGATGAACCAAATTTGTTTTTCTCACTCATATTTCTGTTGAACTGTTGCACTAGGTTACATCTTTTAGAAACCCTTCAAAATTTATTTTCTTCCTGACTGATCAGTCACAGATATAGATATAGCAAAACAAAACAATCCTGTTACAGTAATTAGACTGCTCCCCCCCCCCCCCCCTCAAGGTGAAGAGAATGAAGAGAAATACTGGATGATCTTGAATGAAGAGTAATTACAATTCCTTCCAGGCCACTAACATCTTTCACCCTGGCATATATCTGCCTATACAAGACAGCAGTTTGAACAGGCTGTCTGGTAAAGCCAACTTAAAATGAGGCATACACCAATTACAAAAGAAATACCTTCACTTTTGCAGGTGAAATGTTCTCATAAATAACATTCATTGCAGATTAATGTTCCATAAAGTTTCCAATCCCTCAAAGTGCCTCTAAGATATTATGTTAAATCATATGTACTATGTTACAGTTGCTGTAGATTATAGACTGAACTTCTAATACTTGTGAAAATGGACTCGTAGTTACTCATATCTCAATATATTTTCCTAATCTCCAGCTTGCTAGTAGCAGGATAGGGTACTTGTGTAGATAAGTACTGGATTTTTGCATTCTGTTCCTCCAATATACTTTTCTAGTTAGAGGAAGCAGATTCAAAAATGTAAAGTCTGATTCTTTTTTGACATAATGTGGTGTAAATCAGTAATCAATCTAATGTCAACAGAGTTGCACTTATGAGAACTGAGATTACTGCTAATGGAATTTATCACAAATGCTCCTTAGATGTGGAAGCCATGTTCTAGTACCTCAGTCATTAACCACTCCTCTTTCAACTTGTTTGATTTAGTGATTCTAAAGTACATTGTAATTAACAAATATATGTAAATGGTGGCTATGAAATGATGGGAGGACACCTAGAAGGTAATTTCAGCCTGGAGAGATACCATGAAACCCTTTAAGATTTTAATCTCTTAGGTCTCTTTTAGTTTTGGATGTTGCATATGTCTAATGCCTCCCTTAAGCTATAGCTACAGTCCAATTTAAATGCCCAAACCAATTTAGGTGCCAATTCTCTGGCCTGCAATGCCCAGCAAGCAAGCAAGCAATCTTGCTCTTCCTCTCTTTCACTGACCTCTGCTTCTGAGGTATCCTAGCTTGGTGAGGACAGTGTTAGCTGATACAGGTTGAAGCAGCAATTTTTTGCTGCCATCCGTGCTATGACAGACTACTAATAAAATTAACAGAATAATATGATATTAATAACAATATAATTTTATAAAAAATTATCTCTGTATAGAAGATGTATTGCAAATTTATTATATATTACACTTCTTATTTTATAATTAAATTTTATATTTATAAAAATTTATATAAATTTTATAATTAAAATTATAATAAAAAAGAGCAGCAGGATCACATTCTGATTCCTTGTTGATCCTTCTGTGCTTCACCTAGATGTATACGGAATCTAACTGTGTTTTCAGTTGTATTGGCGTGTACTTAGGACATAATTTGGACTGTGCTTTGTCATACAGAACTTAGGCAATCAGTACAAGTCTCCAGTTCTCACTGCATTGTCTTATAGCTGCAATTCCCTCTTTTTCCCTTCTCCAGCATATTAAAAAATTCAACTTGCATAGTCATAACGTCAGAAGTTAGGAAATGCAGAGTTAAAGCAAAGTACAAACTCTCTCCTATTGTTCATTTGTCTTAAGAGACACTTAATTATATTGTTACAATACTATTCTCTTGCAGAATTTCTAGTTCAGAACACAAGACAGATCATGCTCATGTAAAAAGCAGGTGTTCAATATTTAATTTTATCTTCATTGTTCAGCAGGTATCAGAAAGAATAATAACTCATTTTGTGAGGCTTTTCTATCTTCATTATAGCTATAATATCTGGTTCACAAACATCACTTACATGATTCAAAACCTCAGGAATCTGAAAGGGTGTTTATTGCCATTTTAGAAGCACATACTTTACAAATTTCTCATCACCGCACATAAAGGTCAGAAAGTGGACAGTCATTCCCAGTGCTCAATTTTAAATGACTAGCCATGACTTTCTAGAATTTTTTAAAGCAGTTTCTACAGTTTTCAGTTGCAGTTGTGACCTGCTCAGCCATTCTTAAAATCAGAACAAGTAATTCAGACACCAAAAGAAAGAAAGGTCATATCTGAGAACTTCTTTAGAGATTTGTACAACAACACATAGGAGATTGAAAGAGATAGCTCCAGTTTTCCAGGACAGTGTTGGCTGTCTTAATAGTTTCCTAGTTAGCTAGTTCATTAAGTGTCTTAATTTTCTGGGAAAATGAAACCAATGAAACCTAGCTTATACATCATCTTCACTCCATAGCAAGTTTCATTCTAAAACCACTACCAATGCAAAACATTGTCAATGTGAAGCCATAATAAGGTCAAATAACTTCTGCAGATAAAGAATTTGTTCTTGAACTCTTGATTTTCAACTGCTAATTTAATGTTAAAGAAGGAAACAGAAATGGCACATTGTCATACTGACATCAGCGTTATTTGGTAGAAGAATGAGAACAGACTCCACCACTTGAGTAAAGAAAATGGACTGATTTCCACTTCATCATTTGAATGTGGAGCATCTGTAAAGACAGTTTCAGTGTATTGTACCAGTGCTTCCACAAATGTATCCCCATAGCAGAGGAACAGTGCAGCTTAGGGGTCTTGGTTTCCCTTCAGACTCTGGAGGATGGCATGCTTCAGTGGGCTTTCTTATGTCAGTTGTCGTCCAACTCATGAACTCTTCCCATCTGTCCCTGTCTTGTCTCCTTGTTGCAGGTGCACTGATGAAAAGGATGGGTCATGTCCAGCTGCTCAGTATGTGAAAACATGCACAGTCCATTCATCATCAGGACACAGAATCAGCAAATAGATAAGCAGTTAAACTCCTCCAGGTCTTTCTAGAGAATGTGCAAAATGATCCCTTCTTGTCCCAAGGGGACTGTTGACGCGGGAGTCACGGACACTGCACACAATCAATGTGATCAAGCAGATGCCACTTTATTGCCCTAATAGCTCAGTTTATATATTCATTTTGGTTCCCGATCATGCATAAGCTGATTAAAGATTGGTTAGCATGTGCTGTCCATGCGCATAAAGCAATAGTTTGATTGGATAAGACTCTGATCACGCGAATGATTCCCCCCGCCTGTACCCTGTTCTGTGTCCTCCTTTCTGTCACGTAGGCCCAACTTTGTCCTGCTTTTTTGTGCTTGCTCCATCAAAATTGTAACAACAATTATCCTTAACAAAACATCCTTGAGGCCAGCTGCTTGCAAAGCATCCTTGAGGCCTGCTGCCTACAAAGCGTCTTTGAGGCCTGCTGCCTGCAAAGCGTCCTTGGTTCACAAGTTAATCAGGTCCATCGTGCCTGGATTGTTCACTATGTGTCCATTACTTTCCAAGTATCCCACAGGGGACTATATGGGACAATCTTTGCCAGCCCCGGAAAAAGCCAACACAAAAAAGAAACCCAACAGTCCAGAAAATGCAAATTGTGAAAAGATGTAAACAATAGGATTATGATGGTTTTACAATTAAAACACTTGGGAAAATCAAGAACAGATAATACTACATGCCCACCTATGAGTGTCCTTGGAGTAAGAGGATTAAACTGTTTACAGACAAGCCAAAACACTAGAATGAATATTGGGATATCCTTTGGAAATTTTTGAAGTGAACCACTTTGACTCCTATTTTGGGACATAGATTCTTTGCACAAATTGCAAACAGCTATGTAATAACAACCTAGTCTTCTAGCTAGTGCTAGAGGTTACACTTTGTGTTTTCGTGAAAGAGGAAAGGGAAAAGGTATAAAATATTTTATTCTGGAATGAAAAAAAGATAGTTTGATCCAATAAACTTTTGCGTATTTGTTCCGTCAGGAAAAAAAATCATTATATGTTGATCTGAAAATTTTGTCTGTATTTCAGTTTGGCCAACCAGCTGAAACTGCTTTAAGTATTTTGCTTCCTTTCCAAAGACATTGTTTTGTTTACATTTTGTCCCAGTCTCAATTTCTTCTAACTGTGAAATGAGGTAAATTAAAATGTCAGCAAGTTATGAAGTAACTTTGTGTTGCAACCCTCTTTTTACTTTAAAGCATGTGCTGTATATATGCAACAGAGCACAGAATGGAAATTGTCACAGCAGCATTGTATCAGAAGCTCTGTATGTTAGAAAACACCCTAAACTACTAATCTCAACCTTGTTATTTTATTCATTATGTTACATATGATGAATGCGAATATATTCAATTTAATTGGCTCTAGTTGCTTTTCTGTGTTTTCAGCCTTTTCTCCCTAATTCTGGCAATTTAAACTGTATTAAATAACATTATGGCATCACTATTCTCTTCAGAATTGTTTCTGCTTTGGTGCACTCAGGTTCTAATCCCTTTTTGAAAGAGCTGTAATTATTCTACACTCAACCACATAATACTACATCTATGTACTTGTTTGTGCTTGCTTCCAAATGATCCAATTAATTGTACTGATTGATTCCTTGCCCAGCTGGACATCATCAACAGGTATAACATCCCAATGTCTTTTCTGTCTCTGTTGTTTTAAACAGGCACATTAAAGATCAGATCTATCCTCATAAAAATACAATAGCCAACAATACAGCTTCTAGAGATAAATCACGCCTAAATAGTAATCCAGTAAAGAAAAAAAAACCTACTAAACTTTTTTTGTGATATTACAGAATGCAGCAAAGCACACTGAACTCAATTCACTTGTATCATAAAATGCCAAGTTATTGTATTACATAATAAATATCAGTTGATTTGTCTGTATTTATAGATGACAAAATACAGCAAGCAACACAAAACTATGGAGACAGAAGTTGCAAGTATTGATTCTTCTAGTTTTAAGATTTTTTTATCTCTTCTGGTTGACAGTTTTGATCAATCTTCATTTTAGGCAGAAGTAACAGCAGAGAATGCAAGTGAATGGTTCCAAGAGAGAGGAAGCAACTCTCTAAAATACATATACTACAGGGCTCTTGAGCATTTTGGCAGAATATTTAGTTCAGAAGGTTTTGCTCTACACAAATTTCAATGGATGGCATATGAAAAAATTGAACGTGTTTTCTATGTTGTTTCTAATATTTCATATGAATTGCTTTCAGAATGATAACAGAGAGTCTATGGGTGTCCGTGTGAGCTGAGTGTGTATATTGCTCATGGCAGGTAATCACAGCACTGGGACCTTGAAACACCTTTTCAAGTTCTTCATGTTTCTCTGCAGAGTAAAGGGTGGGCAAAAAAGGCAGTGTACACAGGAATTAAGTTCAATAAGCTACACTCTCCACTGTTCTGGACCCTGTAGTTGTTCTAAACAGATGTATTGCTAAGTCATGCTGATAGTAGCCTTTACACCACTTCAAATTCATTTTGCACTGTTCTAATTTTGTATTGACTGTGCAGCCTCTCAAGGCAGTCTGTTCCACTGCTTCATTGTCTTCATTGTGAAAAAGTTTGTCATGGAGAATCAAAAGTTCTGTATCTTGACACGCTAAAGCAACACACAATTGAAAAAGCTAAAGACTTCCATTTTGGTGCATACAGGTTAAGCTTTCTCATCTCCATAATATTTCTGGATGGTCCTGTCCAAGAAGACTGGCCTAGAGGAATTCAAATCAAATTAAATCACCTTCTAATGCCTATACTTTAGAACTGCAAAGACTGGGATCGTTAATCATAGATGTATAAAAATGAAGAATACGAAAATCCTGGAAGTTTCCCACACCTTCTGCTTAGTCTATACTTCGTTTTTTCATTTCCTGTGATGTGAAATAAGATTGAAATTTGTAGGAATAATGCTTTGGAAACATCACAGATCATGAAAGGCATTTGGATTTAATGTCTAATCCATGAAGAGGGCAAGTTAGCATCTTTAGTACTGATGAACAACAGGTGCTCTCAAAGCTAGCATCTACTATCCAATGCTGTTCTGCACCCAAGAGTGGGCCAAGGGGCCAGCGGTAACGTTATTGGACCATGAGAATGTATTTACAGCAGATTAGATAAGTCATTTGCTACATCTAGGGTATTACTCTAGTATGGTTAAGTGTTTAATAGCTTTGGTTTCTTCCAAACATACTGTTTTAAGTGTGTCCTAAGAGGAGTAATTTACAGTGATTAATACTTAAACATCAGTATCTTTCTTCATATATGTATATCTTCTTTTACATTCAAAGATTTCATTCTTCACAAGCAGATTTGGAAATGAGTCATGATGCTTATAAACGGAGAGTTGCTGTGATTCTAAGCATTGTGTGAATAGGAAGTGGTCCTGTTTCTTCCAGCAACTGGACAGACACTGTGCTAGCTGTTACAGCGACACTCCCAATTAGACCAGTTATCCACAAGATGGTGTACTAACACTAACAACTGGCATTCATTTTTCAGGCAAATTTCTTCTAAACTGGGGGAATGAGAGAGAATCCTTTCTATTGCCTAGGGAAAAAATATTTCTTACGCTCAAATTTACACCAATATCTTCTGGGAAATATATTGCTCATGTCTCTCATGAAATATTACTGTCCCATCCATCCATCCATCTATTAATGTAGCTGTTTGTTGACTTCCAATAGCTATAATAAATATTAAAAATGTGTCATTTAAATCCTGGAGTACTCGCTGTGTACTCAAAGATGATTAATGGTCCAGGGTGTCACAAAGAAACCCCATTTTGTAGCGGGTACCAAGAGCCTTAAGCAGTGAAGACATAACAGACAGTTTGAAATTCTTTTTCCTGGTACTTCATATAGGACATATCAGCACACGACAGTGACAAAGATGGTCATATGCTGGGTCTTGTATTAATCTACTGGTGTTTCCTACAGCAGGGTGTGATAGCTCCAGGCATTAACTTTTCTGATCTTTTCTTGCATCAGAATTTGTTGAGATTATAGGACTGTGTCTGAGATTTCTTAAATCCTGCAGATAAAGACACCATATTAGATACAATTATTGTTGAGGAGACCTTCAGAATATTTGGTTTGAAAATCAATGGAAGCAGCATTCTGTCAAGGAAGCCTAAATATATCAACCTGTATTTTTGTAATTGTTTTTTGTTTAACATCTTTAAACATGCTAAACTTATATGGAAAAAGATACATGCATTCAGACCTGGACCTTCAAAAGAACTGTATGATGTGTAAGTCATTATTTATCCTTATTTATGCTGTAGATGGCACCTGGTTCATCAGACTATATTTATAATCTAACACAAAAGTAAATTTATCCAGAAAAATCAGACCCTGATCTGCTAAAACAGTTTTAATATTATGTTTAGCTTCTAGGACTCTATACTGTGCATAGCATTAAACTAAGTTTAGAACATTTCGTGGTTTAAGATCTTAAAGCTCTTTTAAAGAATTTACATTTTCACCTCTTCACTAGTTTTGATGAAATTATGGAGCTTTAGAGTCTGGTACTCCCAGAAGAACATTTTTCGTGGTGTTTGTTTTTAAAAGTGATTGTCAACTATTTCAATAATTGAACAATGTGAAATTGAAAATGCTGTCCACTTTTGTGCTATTTAATCCCTTGCTACACCAGTATTTTAGACAATAATGACAAAAAAATCATTTTTGTGAGTCAGATTTTAGTTTGAAATTTTCTCTGCTGAAGCAGACAAAATTATGAACTGTTTGGATGACATGCAACCAAAGTTTAGACTATCTCACTCCTTAGCACTGGTGCAAATGTGTACTTTCTGTTAGTGAAATGAGCCAGAAATATTGTGCTTAGTGCTATGCAGCCATCATCCTTCACAGTTGACTGGTGTTGGACAAATCAGTTGGCCATAAGTCAAGAGAGACCATAAGAACCCCTGAGAAAGAGGCCGCTTTTGTAACCAAGTAGCTGCAGACCACCCTGCAGCTGTGGTATTACTGTATCTAGTAACGCGAACATGTGGACCTGGTGCTGGCTGATGTCCAGGGCCAAACAGAAGCCTTTTTTCTAACCTACCACCCAAGTGCTAGGAACCTGAATTATCATCAAAGCAGTGTTATCCTGCACAGTTGCATGGAAAAGTTTGTAACTGTCGTGGTTTAACCCTAGCCGGCATCTAAGCACTACGCAGCTGCTCACTCACCTCCCTCACAGTGGGATGGAGGAGAGAATGGGAAGGGTCAAAGTGAGAAAACTTGTGGGCTGAGATAAAGACAGTTTAATAAGTAAAGCAAAAGCTGTGCATGCAAGCAAAGCAAAACAAGGAATTCATTCACCACTTCCCATTGGCAAGCAGGTGTTCAGCCATCTCCAGGAAAGCAGGGCTCCATCACTTGTAACAGTTACTTGGAAAGACAAAACGCCATCACTCTGAACATCTCCCCCTTCCTTTTTCTTCCCCCATCATGATGTCATATGGTGTAAAATATCCCTGTGGTCAGTTGGGGTCAGCTGTCCCAGCTGTGTCCCCCCCAACTTCTTGTGCACCCCCAGCCTACTTGTTGGTGGGGTGAGGTGAGAAGCAGAAAAGGCCTGCACTCTGTGTAAGCACTGCTCAGCAGTAATGAAAACATCCCTGTGTTATCAACACTGTTCTCAGCACAAATCCAAAACATAGCCCCATACTAGCTACTATGAAATTAACTCTATCCCAGCCAAAACCAGCACAGTAACTCTTAGAGCTACTTTACTGAAGTCAGTGAATCACATAAATTCCTGAAGATGGCTATTTCTAGATGAATAAATTTATGAGGTTAATCAAGGATGTCTCAGTAAAGACAGCTGTCTTCTTATAAATCATCTATATGGCATTGTAAATATATGGTGCTGAAGAGTAGAAGTTCCGAGTTGTGTAAAAGTAAGCCCCCTCTCTGGTGGATTTGCAAACTAGATGTGCAAGCAAAATCAAAGACAAGCAGATCCTACAGCAAGTGAAACAGAGCAGACTCTCCATATGTTTTTCTCTCCACTTATAATGCTGCTTCCCATTAATAAAGGTCAGTGATTTGACTGTTGCTTGCAATATCTCAGTTTTGTACTGTTTTCTGTGATGCTGGAAATGAATGTAAAGCCTTGCTGTCAAAAAGCTTTGGTTCTTTTTCTATTAATCTAATGCTTTAGGATACCATTTCCTTTAAGATTTAAGCATTAACCATATCTCCAGTTACAAGTTTCTAAAAACACATTGATGGATTGCCCTTTTATTTAACTGAATAGCAGTAGCAGAAAAAAGAAAAAGAACAATCTTCTAAGATAAGAAATATATGCCCTCATTAAACTTGATATTAATTCTGTATTCTGTGTTTGTAAGCAAAATGATATGAAAAAAGTTCATTTAAGCCCATCGAAGCCGGCCTGAAAAGGCAAAATGCAGATCTGAATGTCACTGTTCTTAATTGGATATGGTCAAATATACAAGGAGTTTATCTGTAAAGCATCCGGGTGTGACAAACTTACAGGCCAGAGAGGAAGTACATCTCCTTCTGAAGATGTATCAGAACATAGACCTCTGTCACCTGGGTGACAGAGTGAACTGTTCAGTTGCCTTTTTCATTTCTAGACTGAATTAATATTTTTAAAGTCAGAATTCAAAATTCCATGACAAATTCAGAATTCAGTGTTCTTCTGTGACAGAGATATGAGATTTTTGCGATGCCTCTGCGGTCTTCCAGTCATGGAAGGATCTAAATTCACACAAATAAAGCTATACATTAGAAATCAAGCTCCATACTAATGTGCTTTCTGGATTTCTTACGTTTGAGTACTTCTCTTTGGTAAAAATTCTGAAGCTAATGAAAACATCTTAAGTGTTTTTGCTGGATAAGTCAACTTAGATTAATTGCACAACAAAGAATTGTATTGACTTGGCACAAGTCACCAGATATAGCTGTCTGATTTAAAAAATGGTACAGGTAGGACAGCAAGTTTAACCAAGCAAGTGAATAGTCTTTGGGTGGTGAAAATCTTGGTTTTGAACAGTTGTTAAACCCATGTAGCTATCACTGGTAGCTTCACCTGCGCAAATTGAATAACACAAGAAAGACTTCTTTCTGATCTCTAGAGTGGTATAAACAGCAGGATTTCTCTTAGATTTTCCTCTGGTTTAGAATTCCTTTGACATAGTAGTAGCAGCTGTGGGCAATCCATGAAAAACAGAAGACAAAGCTGTAATGGAAATTGAGAGGAAATTAACCTAGAGCGTTAAAAATTTACAAAACAGTTATACACAAAGAATATTTAAAAATTGTTAAAAGCCATTATTTGTATATTTTTCTTACTTTTCTTGCATAGTTAAGCAGGGTTGATACTTACATTTTAATTATTATTTAAAAAGGGGGCTGCTTTTCATCTTTAACTGAGATAATTTGCAGATCTTTTGCTGATCTCTTCTCCCTGGTATCCAGTGATAGGACACATGGGAATGGTTCAAAGCTGCGTGAAGGGAGGTTTAGACTGGACATTAGGAAGCATTTCTTTATCGAGAGCATGGTCAAACACTGGAACAGGCTTCCTAGAGAGGTGGTCAATGCCCCAAGCCTGTCGGTATTAAAGAGGCGTTTGGACAATGCCCTTAACAACATGCTTTAACATTTGATCAGCCTCAAACTGGTCAGGCAGTTGGACTGGATGATCATTATAGTTCCATTCCAATGGAAATATTCTATTCTATTCTGTTCTGTTCTATTCTGTTCTGTTCTATTCTGTTCTATTCTACTCTATTGATGTTTATAATTTATCCCATTGATTTCACTGGAATGATTCCTCATGGTCATAGAAAAATATTGAGTACTTTTGGGAGTAAAAATTGTCAGAATTCCAAAATATAGCTGCATAGATTATATGAATCCTTTAATCCACATGCTATATCAGTTTTCTGTGCTTCAGTAATATGTCTTCAAAATGGTTTCTTGCCATTTAAGCATTTTCTATTGACTTCAGAAGGAATAAGCCAAATACCCTTGCTTCAATAAATCAGTCAGCTGCAGTTCCTATTCTGAAACAAATCCAGCTACAAAACTAGGCTCCAAATTTCTCTACATGAATACTAAAAAAAAACCCCAACAAAACCAAACCAGAAGAAAGGTATGAAAGCATACATCATGACAACATTACATGATAGAAAGTGTCTCAGGAAAATATTAGAAGCTGTAATTGTTGTGATTCCATTGAACTCAAATATCGTTATCTCATTTATGTCTCTTTTGATCAGAGACTTTAACAATGCCTACATTAGAGGAGATGCCTTGTCTATGACTGCACTTTAAAACAAAAGGGAAAATGAGCTTTGAACCTGTGCCTAGCCTCTGAGACGAGCTGTTGCTACAGTACTGCACTGCACATGTCTTTCCTGCTGATTGCTGTAACTAATTCTGAGTCAACTACTCAGTGAGTACTGATTTTATGGTAAGAAAGAATATATAAAGGTATAAATGTGTAGTAAGCAACATGCCTAGGTTGGCAATAATTAACTGCTCTGGTGACCAAAGGGCTCCTTTCCTGCTCAAGCTGCAAATGAAGAAAAAAAAATTTAGACTTCTGCTGGAAGAAGGAACATTATCTGGGATGGAGTTCCCTCCTGCAATACCCTTACTGACTTTTATTCCTTTCTTATTTTTCTTTTATTGGAGTTTGCTGACTACCTATCCATCCCATTAAATAATGTTATTGCTATGGTCATGATTTACAGCTACTGCTTCTACTTTTACCACACAGGGACTTGCAAAAATAAAGACATGGCAATTGATGAATTTACTGCTCATGTTCCTTGCAAAGCAGAAATGAACTGAAATATTAGCAAAGAAGGAAAAATGATGGCAGATTATTTCAAAAGTAGGCAAGCTAATTTTAAAAGATTTTTCTAATATGTAGCCTTAATTAGTATCTTAGAAACTAATGCTGTCAATATTTGGGGCTGTTCAATTTTGCATATTGTGACAATCTTCCAAAGTCAAGCACTAAACAAAAAGATTTTCAGTTTGGTGTTTAAATTTTGTAGCTCAGATACATGATTAATAATTACCCAAATCTTGGCTATCTGCTCAGTCATGTTGAATCTGCTTGTATACTCCAAATATTTCAGTGAAATCTCAGACATCTTCTTTCAAGATATTCAATGCATTCTACTTTTAAAATTTCTGCATAGTTTCCTTTTGCTTTTTATTCCCTACACTAGAGAACCTATAAACGTAAATACCAGGTAATAAAATGTCTTAAATAGAAGACATTACATTTATGTTTTAATTTCTCATAATATTTGCTTCAGGGAAGATTATTTTTACTTAACACATCTCATCAGTCCTACTGGAATAGGCCATAAAGAAATCATAGAGACAGTGTTTGGTATATGAGTTTGTGTGAATGACAGATCTTTTTAGAATGTGTTTGCCTTTTCCTCTGCTGGGTCAGTGCTGGGTGGGGAGCAAGACATATATTTTAATCTTATGAATATGTATCTGTAATAACTAGTTTTTTACTATTGAATATATTTTAGTATTATAACCTTAAAAGGAGAAATAGCTCCTTGAACAATGCGGCCATTGAGCTACTATGGATTTGGGTCTTCTGACTGTCCTGGTTTCAGCTGGGATAGAGTTAACTGTCTTCCTAGTAGCTGGTACAGTGCTATGTTTTGAGTTCAGTATGCAAAGAATGTTGATAACACTGATGTTTTCAGTTGTTGCTCAGTAGTGTTTAGACTAAAGTCAAGGATTTTTCAGCTTCTCATGCCCAGCCAGCGAGAAAGCTGGAGGGGCACAAGAAGTTGGCACAGGACACAGCCAGGGCACCTGACCCAAACTGGCCAACGGGGTATTCCATACCATGTGACGTCCCGTCTAGTATAGGAACTGGGAAGTGGGGGCAGGGAATCGCCGCTCGGGGGACTGGCTGGGTGTCGGTTGGCGTGTGGTGAGCAATTGCACTGCGCATCATTTGTACATTCCAATCCTTTCATTATTACTGTTGTCATTTTATTAGTGTTATCATTATCATTATTAGTTTCTCCTTTTCTGTTCTATTAAACCGTTCTTATCTCAACCCATGGATTTTGCTTCTTTTCCCGATTTTCTCCCCCATCCCACTGGGTGGGGGGGAGTGAGTGAGCGGCTGCGTGGTCTTTAGTTGCTGGCTGGGGTTAAACCACGACACTGACCCGTGGAGTTGACTTTCACTCCATGACCGAAGCTTCCCCTTCAGTTAGAGCATTGAGTAGGCTCTCTCTTTCATGTAGCACCCTGGTTTTATATCTGTGGAAATCTGTAGAAATGGAAAACGTTAATTAGTCTGAAAAAAAAAAAAATTGACTGGTTTCAAAATAAAATATCAAGCATTTCTTCTCATGATTTCTCACGTTGTTTGTCTTGCCATTTAGGCTCCTATTTGACCCCCAAAGTTATTGTGCATCTATTCCCAGCATTTCCTTTCAGGTTAATTGCTAAAATGATTAAATAATCACTCTGAGAGGAAAAAAAAAACCCAAAAAATCTCACCCGCCCTGCTTGCCTGTGCCTCTCAGGCTGCGTGCTAGTCAAAGCCCAGAGCACAGCCTCCCCCTGCCCCAGGGCTTGGCTTTCAGTGCTCACAGCCCTGCCCGCCCTGGTGTGCTGAAGCCCCATGGCCTTGGGGCAGCCTGCTGGGAAAGAGCTGGCGGGCAATAGCCTGCAAGGAACCTCCCTGGGGCCTCCCTGCCCTCACTCAGAAGACGCATTTCAGCTCAGGCCCTCATCCTTTGCCTCTTTGTTCCCAGCCTCGCGCCTTGCTGGCCCTGACCAGCTGGCTTGGCTTCCTGGCTTGGCCTCGGACCTGCCCCATGGCTGAGGCTGGTGTGATGGTCACAGGTCCCTTGGCTGTCCCTGTCCTTGTCCTGGCCCCACATTGCTCCTCTTGTAGGGGTGCGGTGGGGGTGCGGTGGGGGTGCGGTGGGCCTGTGCCCTTTCTGGTGCGGGAACAGATGTTGTGGCCTCACTGCCACCTTCAGCTCCAGCTCCTGCCTGCCCAGCAGCTGGTCCTGCTAGTCCCTCCCTGGGTCTTCCCATGGAAGGTGGAACCACCCTGGTTTGTTTTCCAGAGCTCATTCATTGCTGCAAGGGACAGTTCTACAATTTATGTGCAAGCTGGAAAGGTCAGGAATCCGTTAAAGATAGCACATCTCAGATCTCATTTTCATTATTTCTCCTTTATTTGAAATTTTTCTTCCCCCTTGATCCTGTGGTAGAATACATTCATTTATTCCTGGGAAAATTAAAATATCTGATTTGAAAGCTCCTTGAATCTCTAAAGTTATATGTACTTGCTTGACTTTGAAATGTTAGTATAAATTTTAAGAAATGAGTTGTTAAAAATATTCAGTCTGTGAGATCTCTCAGGAGCAGATTAGGTGCTTCTCCAAGGGGCTGTTCTTTCAAGTGAACTTCAGAAGCTCAGATTAACAATTGGATCCTAAGGAAAGTACTCAAAAGCTGAAGCTGCTGTGTTTTTTGTTGGTGGTTGTTTTTTTTTTTTTTTTTTTTGTCTCAGTTGCTTAAGGCTGTACATTTCCCCCCTTTGTCAGGATAAATGTATAGTATTGTGAAAAAATCTGTACTTTCTTCAGAGCTGTAAGTTATAAAGAACTTTTTTGCTTTGTGTTGGTAGAATTGCAGTTTCTCTGTATGCCTTCAGAAGAAGAAAAAATCTTGTCATTTATTAGTCACAGAAATTTGTTTCTAACTGAAGACTACAGACATGCTTCTTTATGTGTAAGGAGCAGATTTTCTTCTGGTGGGTTAAAGCCAGAAAACAAGGAAGAAGCTGCACTCTAAGGTGTTTTTGTACTGCACTTTAGTAATAAAGAAACTACTAGCTTGATTTTCTCCCTTATTTGTACTAAGTGGCTATAATACATTCCCAACTGGTTTTTGTCTGCTCTTTAAAATGTCTTCAAAGCTTTAAAGTAAATCTCATCTAAATGGGTTTTGTGTCTATTACCTGTGTCATAAACTATGTCCACAAAGATAGCTGTGTAATAAAAAGGATGCAATTCGTAGATCATTGCTTTCTTGAATAAAAACAATAAACATGGAAGTCCAATAACCTTCACTATCATTGTTGTTACCTTTAGGCATGAATTTATTTCTGTCAGACATTTGCATTTTGTTTAAAAGATTTTAGTGTTATTATTGTTCATTTAATTAACAGCCTTAAGTCAAGTTGTTTTTTTCACCTGGGGTCTGATTCTGTGAAGTATTGAGAGCCTCTTATGTCCTATAATGAAATTTGTAGCAGCAGGTAGTCTTTATGAATGCAGATTGGGAATAAATGTTCTGAAAAATGCATCCTGGCTGTGCAACTCTCTGATCATTCAGAAGGGCTGGAACATCTACATGTGGGAACTACATTTTTATTGTGGTAATCTGCCCAGCACTCTGGGAAATCTGGCAACTGGATCATTTTGGAAAGTTGTAGCTAAACCCACTTGCTCCTTCTGATTGCTATTTTCATGTATATAAAAATTTATAATGACTGACTTCCCTAGAGATAGAAAACAGTAACAACAAATAATGTAAAAGTTCTCAGTTACTTCACTCTTGCTTTAAAACCCACAAACTGTGCTAAATATGGATTATAAACTGTTGTCACCATGTTCAGGAAATATTATGGGTAAAGACCAAAATTATGCCTTGACATCTTTAAAAATACAGTGATTGGAAAGATACAGTGATTAGAGCTCTTGGTCAATGATTGTTGCACATACCAGCAGCAGGGAAGAGAGCTAGTTTGGACTAATGTGTAAGCCAGAGAGCAAATGAATTTGCACATACTTACATGCAGAGAGATTGCCACCTATGGAAGAATGCCACTATGAGATCTTCTCTACATATAGCAGAAGGTCAAGAATGTTTTGCTCCACATGCAGAATAATATTCACTGCTGAGGAGATAAGAGAGAAGGGCTAAAAAGAGTGAATCCTTAGCAATGTCTGTGACTGTGGGAACAAATAAGCAGTTGGAAAATACAGAATCAGAAGAGAAATATTGAAGAACATGGAAAAGTTGGAGAAGCCTCAAAGAGGAAAAGGAGAAAAGAGAAGCACAGCGTAATAAGACAGGGTGAATATATAAAGTAAACCAGCATGGCTTTTTTTTTTTTTGTAGTGTAAGACTAGACTAATATTGCATTTAGTGCTTGAGAGAACATCACACATCAGATTAATGGACATTCTCTCCTTGCACTATGAAAAACAATTTTCAAAACAAAGACTTACATGTATGTAACCATTGTGTTCTAAAACCTACAGAAGTCAATGAAGCTTCTCTCATCTCATTAGCTTGATTAATGTTTCTATTCAAGAACTGCAAAGCTCCTTGGTAAGCTATGCTTTCAATTAGAAAATGTAAGTCATCCAAAAAGAGAACAGAAATGTTATCTTGTGATGTACTGGGCATATACAGTAAGTATAAAGCATAAATGTGGTGTTTCTTTTGTTGATTATCCACAAACTATAATTTATTTTTCAGGCAATTGCAAGTTAAAATGATTGTGGATATTATGATAAGTTAATGGGGAAAAAGGGCAGTATGTTGTAAGTTATAAATAATTCATCCAGCTCTGCTTGAAGTAGTCTTTCTGGAGCTTCAGAAGCTTTCTGTTTCTGCCAAAACAGAAGTTTTATCCATTTAAAAAAACCCGTTCAATTAAATGCAGCAGCTCTTTTAAGAATTAAGTTCTGTGAACATTCAGGCTTAGGGTAGTGAAATAAAAACAGATGGACAACATGGAGCAAATGATCTAAATTAAGCTTTTAATACTCCATTTGAGTGCTTTTGGGAGGAGGCTAATACATGTCAGAAGAAAATCAGGTGTTTTAGATTAAATTTCATCTGTGTAACTCTCTAAACCTCAATTCTAAATCTAAATTTTGTTTTATACTATAGGTGCATCTTGGAAGCAGGGGATAAAAAAGTAACACAGTAGCTCAGAGGCACTGCAAGTGGAATACCTGCTTCTTGCTTCTACCCTCCAGCATCAGCGAATAAATATGCTGTTACCTTTGGGCTGTTTTCATGTTTTGCTCTATCCATTTTATATGAATGCATTTTGTCCTGGAGTTCCATTGAAATTATAATACTGCCCTTATACACGTCTTCTGCCTTTTATTGCACAATCCATATGCCATTCAATGTCCAGTGATGAAACCAGCTACTGCAGGCATTGCTGGTACTACAGAGAATTGTGTCTGAGTGCACAGGTTTGGAAACCTGGTTTTGCTTTCTTGCTCTATTTAGGATAGTAGTAGTTACTTTAATGGCATCTTAAAATGGGAAACAAAAGCAGTCAAAGATATTATGAGACAGCTGAACCATTCATACATTTATCTCTGGAAATGTTGTACATTTACAATTTCCATTACTTTTAATTGCTGTAGAAAATACTCAGTGACTTTTAAGATGAGACCTTTGGAGAACAAACAACAGTCTGATAGTTCTGTTATCCTCTCCTTTAATTTATCTATCTCCTTTAACTCATGATCCCTATGCACTGCCCTACAGCTTAGCTGCTTTCTTTATAAACTTTCTTCAGTGCATTTGAAGCCGTAAAGTCTAGATGTCAAGGGCAAATAACTCAGTAAGTAGGATTTAAATTCTGAAGTTTTTCATCTTTCCTCTGTGGTGTCACATGGTAATTACAGTAAATTGCAATATTTAAGTGCTCACAGGCTTATAACACACATTTACAAAAACAAACAAATCCAAAGTTGTCAAGAAATACTTCCACAATTTTAAAATATACTGTTCTTAAATTGTGAGTAGTATGGGCATGCAAATAGCATAAAACAGATACCTATAATTTCTTGTGTTGTGTTTGACAGCACAGTCTCAGAATCCTATGTCATTTACCTTTCTTATCAGATGACTTAATGTGATACCAGAAACAACTTGTTTTTGTCAAATTGATAACAATGATTATATAATTTTCTTTCTTTTTTTAGCATCTGTATTACAATAAAATATTCTCTTTTCAGTGAAATTTTATATGCTCAAAATTTCTTAGAAATACCAGACTAAGAAAAAGAAGTACTGTGTACGATGCTAACTAAAAACTTAATTCTAACTTGGAGATGCTCTTGGGGTTTTTCCAGTTCATCAGCCAATCTCAAGTTAGTGAAGCATGTTATTTCCTCTTTTGTATTCTTGGCACACACTAATGATTAATGTGAAAGGTTCTCTTTCTCCCTTTTTGAGTAAAGAGCAGAACACTATAAGGGGCAGGTGAACAGACTACAGGAAATACAGTAGGGATTTATGTATGTCTGTGGGAATAGCAGTAACATCACATCATAAACAGATCTCCTTTTTTGACTCCCTGTTCCACAACAAGATTTCTACATTATGCAATCCAGGAAAAGAAAAAATTGGAATTAGCCACTGAGGTGCTGTATACGGATGGGTTAAAAGATGGGATTTTGGTCCATGGATGAATACTGGGGGAGAGATAGATAGCTGAGGAAAACGCAGTCAGCACAGAAAATGGATGGTTTGTTGCCTGTTGCTTGGAATGCTGACCACAGAGATAAGAGAGCTGAGCAATACTGGGGGACGACAGGCAGCAGGCTGTTGCACAGCACAGCTGTGTGCATGATTGGCGCGTGACTGCTGGATGATAACAATATGCCGCATGTACAAAGCCCATGAACCAATAGACAGGGTCGTGCAGCGCGCCTGGCCAGCGAGCGCATGCGTCATAGGCTTCCTATGTTACAATCGAGGCATGTCTTGGCACCCGCTGGCCACTTGTGCTGAAACCCATTCCTCTGCAAATATATAAATACTGGGATTTTTCCGAAGAGCATTGGGCTGGTGTACGGCAAGGCCACCGTTGCCTCCGTGGGGACGCCCACGTAAAGCTGACACCTACCGATTGCTGGGCTGAGCTTACGGCGCAAGACGGCACAAGAATGTATGGATGGTCCATCTTCCTCACAGTCCTCAGGTCGGTATGTTAATTTGCTTTACAAGATACCTTTAGCATAGCGCACATCTGTAGTTAATAAATGCTTGCTTTTTCTCCTTATAGTCAGTGTGTGTGTGTTCGCTTTCTCAGGAATCCTCGAAACCACCCTAAAACAGGTGCATAAAGATAGGAGATGGAAAAAGCCTAGCAGGTAGAAAACAGAAAACAGGCTATGGTAAGAACTAACCTCCAATCTACCCCTATTGGAGATGATAGTTGCAAGATGTGTGTCAACAGTCCCAGCCCATCACCATACCCATTTTTTTCAATAAAACATTTACAAAATTTTCACTTGAACTTGAAATAAAACAAATGATTGTGGGTAGGAGATATGTTCATGATGAAGTAGATTTCAGTGACAGTATTTGTTAGCCCAGGAAACCAGCGATGAACCTGAATATTTTATCTCCTTCTTCTTGTCTTTATTTGGTGAACTCTAAAGCGACCAACAAAAAATATTACATGAGATTTATGATGTCAAATATGTTAAGTAAAAAAAAAAAAAAAAAAGACAAGCAAACTCTTGAGGAAGCCAGTTGTTCTGCCACTTTTAATCCACATAAAAAGGTATCTAAAAAGTTCTGGAAAGCAGTGAAAAGAAAGTGGTGATGCAGAGAAAGAGAATGATGATAATAAAGGGGGAAGGAGCATAGGTGTTGAATGAGGCTCTGGGAAGAAAATCTGGTGCCAATTAATAGAATGCAATTGGTTGTAGTAGGACTATACTTTCTCCCCTAGACTGATATGAAGGATTGCAAATCTTTGTCTTTCTTTGGAGCATGCAACCACTTAAGAATTGTAAAAGGCATCTTAATCATAACTTGTGCCTGAATTGAACACAACAAATGTCTACAAGATTAGGAAATATTTTTGCAAGATTATAATGTGAACATACCCAGTGAGGATTGTCATTATGGCAAGACATGAACTTTATGAAATCCTTGCTCCATACAATGGTTTGAGAGTGATAAAAATGCTGATTTTATTTGTTTATCCATACAATGAGTAGCATGACAGGAGAATGTAATTAAGATCTTCTAAGACTGCAATAAATGTAGACCATATATACTACTTAAAATTATTTTATTTCTTAGAGTCTTTTGGTGACCAATGTACTGAACTATGAAAAATAGGGATGCCACATCAATTCCTACATATAATACATACAGATGTCTCATAATAAATTTGTATGAATACTATTGTGCTCATCAGTAGGTTAGTATCTGTTGAATCATCCCTTTATTGAGTCCAGCAAATAGCTATGATGTAGAGTATATGCTGCTACCTCACTTATCTATTTACATCTGCTTAGGAAATGAAATACAACTTTTTTCATGGGATTCTTTTCTGACTTGGGGAGCCCTTACATTAAGTAAACACTCAAAGCTTCAACTAAATATAAAAAAATAAATCAAGCCGACATCAATCAAACATGAAGACATAAATCAAACTGACATGAGTTAAATTACAATACATATACATGTAGCCTTAGACTGATTGTAATTTTTCAATGTTCTTTTCTAAATAAAGGGAATTAAGGAGGCATAGCAATACAGAAAATTTCAGTAGGCCAGAGACTGGAAAGCATGTATAGAATTTTTACATATAGTATTTTCTCTCCACAGGTACTTTTTTTTTTTGCTGGTGGCTCATGGCAAATAGCTCCAAATCTTAGAATCATAGAATCATAGAATGGTTTGAGGAAGGGACATTTAGAGGTCATCTAGTCCAACCCCCCTGCAATGAGCAGGGACATCTTCAACTAGATCAGGTTGCTCAGAGCCTGTCCAAACTGACCTTCAATGTTTCCAGGGATGGGGCATCTACCACCTCTCTGGGCAACCTGTTCCAGTGTTTTGTCACTCTCATTGTAAAAAATTTCTTCCTTATATCTAGTCTGAATCTATCCTCCTTTAGTTTAAAGCCATTACCCCTTGTCCTATTGCTACAGGCCCTACTAAAATGTCTGTCCCCATCTTCCTTATAAGCCCCCTTTAAGTATTGAAAGGCTACTATATGGTGTCCCCAGAGCCTTCTCTTCTCCAGGCTGAACAATCCCAACTTTCTCAGCCTTTCTTCACAGGAGAAGCATTTAATCCCTCTGATCATTTTTGTGGCGCTTCTCTGGACCTGTTCCAACAGATCCATGTCTTTTTTGTATTATGGACTCCAGAGCTGGATGCAGTACTCCAGGGGGGGTCTCACCAGAGCAGAGTAGAGGGGCTCCTTCTTTGTCTGAATGATATATTCATTCATAGGTGCACAGATTTGATAAATGTTTAAAAGACAACCCGTCACTCACAGTTTATATCATATGATTAGATTTGGTTGTCCTTTACTTCTCATTTAAAAAGTGAAAAGTCTCTCAAACTCACTAGAGTTGTATCTACTTAGAGTAATGGCATTAGCACAAAGAAAAAAACAGCTCAAAAAAGAGCAAACTAAAAAAACCCACTCAGTAAAACTCCCTTAGTTTTCTATTCTGTTATTGTGACAGCTTGTGTTTGGCACAACCCTGTCTGTGACATAGTTTTTATTTGATGATTCTACGTATACAAAACATGTTAAGGGAGTATGTATATATCTAGAATTGCAGGAGGATGTATGGTCTTAGTAATGTATTACAGTTGAAGTTTTGAAATGTTTTCTCTTGTAAGGTATCATTTTAATGTTGGAAGGCCTGGCACTTAAGACTGCTTTTAAACAGCACAGTTCAATGGGTAAAGCATGGCAAGAGTGCACAGAAAGCTTGGGTTTCAGTGCCATCTCTGTCTCTCTTGATTTAGAGGCTTGATAGCCCATTTCTGTTCCACCTTTCACAGTGTATCTGCCTTGCTTATTTACATTATAAAATCTTTGATGTGAAGACTGTCTCTTAGTAGTCCTAATTTCAGTTGAAGATATAAAATTATGTGGCAAAATCAGGTTTTTGGCCAGCAGATCAGTTGTCCAATTCAAACGGATGGTGTGTAAGTAAGTACCAGTTAAAATGACATCCCAGGAAAATCACGTGTGCAATGGGACTGTGGTCTCACAGATTTTGTATGATTGTATTAGGGACATGATCCTACAAGTATTCTTTTGCTGCAGCCTGTCTCTTGCAAGATTTTCTATATTCAGCTAAGGATTCACTGACTTAATCAAGTAATTTTGGGGGGCACAGAGACAAATATCTTTGCAAGTAGAGTAAAAGAATGTTTTTGTCAGAATTTGCTTTGTGAACAAGACCTACATATCTTGAAACCTGCTTATCTGCAGAAGAAGTAGTTTTACTAGTTTTATAACTATTTGTTCTGTTTTTCTCTCAGTAAAGACCAAAATTTATTCTCCCTGAAATGCTTTACTTTTAGGCAGCCTCCTAGCTGCCAATATCTAGGCAAGACACATCTTTCTGAAAGTTTATTTGAATGGTGTAGAAGGAAACTGACACAATACATGTAAGACAGTATCTCAGATGATTGCTTTTTTTATGATAAAGACCTCAGCCATTATCTCACACTAAACAATGCCTTCCACTTTAAAATACTGAGAGATGGAAAGAAAGTGTGTGAAGTAAGGAAGATATACGAGCTAAGTAAGGGTGCACTGCCAGGGTATTTTGTATATCATTTTTGTCTTTTAGAAATTATAGAACAGTAAATTAACAACAAAACCATCAAAAATGACACCTGTCATGTACAAAAATGTGAATTAATATGGTAGATAATTCATGTGCATAATAAAAGTCAGGTTTATCGTAATGGTGTGCCATCTGGAACTCAGCCATTTCTATTAGAATGTTTATCTCCAAGTGCTTTTAGTTTTGCTTCACTTTGCTCTCTCCTTCCTAAAAGAAATAATTCAATATTACTGCAAGCACTCTTTAAACCTCAGAATGCAGGAAAGTCTGTCTTGTCTTGCAATAATTCATTGCTGTCCAAATCTAACCTGTAAGCCAACGTTAAAGTGTCCTGGTGTTTGGTAGCCTGTTTACTAGACTGTGAGTGTGTGATAAAGAAAGAGCATTGCTAAGAAATACTAGCAGGTAAGGTATTAAAAAATGCAACTTACTCTGACTTCAGGCTGGTACTTATAGGGAGTATCAGCGTGCATGTGTCATTAGAGATTCCCCTAAGCTTTGAGTTTTCTGGCACAGAAATGCTCTTGCAGCTTAGTGGATAACAGTCATACTGGTCTTTTCATATTTCTTTGTAGAAATGAGTATTCCTGTAAAAGCTGAGGTCTTAATGGTATGCTTTTGGAGTGGAAAGGGAGAGAAGGTACATTTAGTGGTGAAAATATCTTTATGGTAAATTCAACCTTGTCAAATTAAGTTTACCACACTGCACTTTTTCTGCACACTACCATGAACCTACATGTACAATAAGTATAAATTCAATTTAAATGTATAACCCTGTGTGAGGAGAGGTAGGAATGTCTAGAAACTGATTAAAATGCCCTGCTGGAAGACAGCTGGTCCTTCTGCAGGTTAAAGTCACAGAGTATTCAATTCACACTACTGGTATAAATTCTCTCCAGATTTTACAACAAAAGAGAGCTGTGCATAGCTTGGGCTTTCTTATTAACGTTTTTTTCTATTCTTCCGAATATCTGTTCCTTCTCTACCCTGCATCATACCTTTCTTCTCAGGGGGAGAAGTAATTTGTATATAGTGCAGCAGACAATAAACCTGTCTGGATACTTTCTAGTTCTGATCTTCAGCTTCCACCACAAAAGTGGTATTTAGTCAAATTCTCTTTGAAGAACATAAATATGAAAGAAAAACTGTATTTTTTAAATATTAAAGTATTTTATACACAGATGGATAAATTCAGCTTTTTTTCCCTTTTTTGAATTAGAATATAAGTCCTCCAGAGCTGACATTTATGTGAGAAAATTAATCATATGGATAAAATATATAGTTTGAGCTGGCTTTCAGGACTCAATAATGTGGAATTACCCTTATCACTTTTACTTGCTAGATAGTATATAGTCAAACATTTTTGTTTTCCAGAACTTTTCAAACCACAATCACTTTTAATATAAGGTGGCTCTGTATTATATCTCTAGCTTTTAGTCTGTTATCTTGTATATAAGTATAAAGAAGAAATAAAAGAACTGTTTTTTAATATATTTTCAGTTGAAATCCAGGTCATTATTCAGACTATAAATCATCTGGACTGGTGAATGTTCATCTGTGTTCTGCTTTCCTTTTTAGACATGGTGTGTTTCTTAGTAATGAACTAATTAACTAACTTTGAGTTTGATTGATCTGTAAATGAGCAAAGATCCAACTTCAGAGACCACCTGATAAGGGCTACAAAGGTCTTTCTATTTTTTCCTTAAATTATGAGACATTAGATTTTCATTTCATACATTTGGTCTTTTAGTCCACTCAGTCTTATCCCTTTTCCTATGGACAAAATGTCCATCAGCAAAATACCAGCTCTTGTTTAATCCTTAAGGTGTTTCCTTTCATGTTGATAATTAGCATGATCAAACTCCCCTCTTCCATCACTTCTTAGTACCTGTTTCCTGCTTAGGCTGGTAGATGTGTTCAATCAACTTAGGAAACTCAAGTGCCAGGTAAAAAGATGTCACTTTTCTATTTTCCACCATTTCCTAATTCCTCCAAGTTACTTCATGACTACCATTATTTTTAGTCTCTGATGGCACAGACTGGCTTTAGGGAGTCCAACCAACCATGTAGTACTTCCACCTGTAGCCAAATAGTCTTGTGTGCATGTGTGATGGGGCACCTGTTTCATCAATAATATGCACTTTGAATTCTAATCCTTACTTTTAAATTTAGTGCAAGTCTTCAAATAGTTTCTCCATGGCACTAGTTGTCCAGTTTGGCTGTTTCTGACTGAAGAAGGGGCCTCAGCTGATCCCATAACACGCCCCACCTGCTCTTCTGGAGAAAGAAGATGGCTTCAAACTTGAAGCTTAGCTGTGGTCCAGCTGCCAACTTCTCCCACTTGTGGTCTCAATGCACAGGAGGGTCCTGGCAGATCCAGACATCAACCTATGTTTTGATCCCTGTTGCTACCCCATGAATACCAAAGTTAATGTGCACCCCAGCCACATTTAGCAAGCCATTAGAATGTCAAGCACAAACCCGGTAACAGTTTGATTTCTATTGTCCCAGTGCCTCAGCCATCTGAGTAATTAAGCTTTCTGCTGCCGTCAGTGATTTAGCACTGCCAAAATTCATTCAGAAGGTCTCAGAACTAAGCAGGTTTTCCTTACAGCAGTGACCTAGTGCCTGGTTAGGTGACTAATGTCCTAGTAAAGTAGAGACCCATACACCTGCAACACTTAGCTGGGATATGTCCATTCCTGTGAAAATTACTGTATTTCTGTTACAGCTCTGTGATTTCCCCTGTCCTAGTCAATCACTTGAAGGAAGACTGCAGTTCCCTAATTCTGTTACTTTCCCTCTGTCCATTTTATATTCAGTGATTTTAACTGAACATCAGCATTGATAAAAGGACATTTCCTATCCAGACAGTGCATTCAATCTAGCCCTTACATCCATTTGCTGGGACGACCCCAGAGTTAAACAAAAAAAATGGTTCAGTATTAGGAGCTTGTGCTAAAAAGTACATCAGATGTATGCTACCTGTGACTTTCTTAACAGTTTGGGCTGTATCACTTAGCTTGTTAAGACCCATTGTCAAATACAAATATTGTCCATATGGATACCAGTTTTGATAAAGTTCAATATAATTCAAATCTGCATTTCCAACTCAAAACTTTGACTCTAAACACAATGGAATATGTAATTCAGAATCTTAGCCTGGATTTTGATTCTTAGTTCTTAATAGAATTCTCTCTCCAGTGAGAAGTAAACCAAATCTCAGTGTCCCCCCTACTCTCCCAAATGACTTGATGTGTCAAAGTGGATTTGAGAATCATAGCCTACATTGACTCTTCACTTGCTGCATATGTCAAGCTTCCTTCTGAAAATACTAAAATACTTTTTATTAAACTTATTCTTCCATCAGTGTGAAATTAGTTACAATTATTTCAATAGCATGAGGTTCAGCTCTGAACTGCTAAATGAACTATTCTGTTAACTCTTTGCTTAATTTCATATATAGGTTGCAATACATTAATAATTTTTCTTGAAAACTTAAGAAAGTGTCTCATCTTTAATCCAAAATTTATCAGGAAAATTGTTTGTGTTTGAAATTACCACAGCTATTGATTTCCTTCCAGGATGAACACTGAGCACTTTTCACTTAGCTTTCTAATAATCTGATGAGAAGTTACTCCATGACAGGAAACACCATACTTTTCTTCATTAGCTTCTTATACAAACTTTTCTCAAAAGAAGTTCAAATGCTCAGCAAATTAATTCACAAATTCTCTTTGACTGACTATTTTGTTAAATCTTGCAGAGAATTCTGATGGGGTTTAGAAACAAGATATTCTTAGAAGCTATATAATGTGTCATCTAGCAGCAAAACTAATCATTTTCCATTAATTTACATTTTCAAACTATATTCTTATTGAAAAGGCTAACAATTCACATTTGGTTTGGGGGTTTTTTTGTTTGTTTTTTTTTGTTGTTGTTGGGGGTTTTTTTTGTTTGTTTGTTTGTTTCTTTTTATTCTTCCAATATAAGAGCTGGAGGTGAACAAGTAAATGAAGTAGTGGTAAACGCAAAATGAGCTAAAGGAGATGTTCCTTCACATAAAACATCACTAAGCTGTCAAACTCCTATCATTAAGCTGTTTAAGAGGGGTCCTCTTTTCAATTCTTGGCAAAGGGGCCAAAAAGCCAGCAACCTGTTTGCCTAATGAGAACAAGAACAGGAGGGAGTGTAATTGTCATGGACCAAAAAAAGATAAAAGTTTCAAGTTGGGGAATTTCACTTGATTTAATTTATTGCCAGTTAAAAAACTTTACTGATTCTGGTGCTGAGAAATAAAAACAAACAAATAAACAAACACACCTTGTCTCCCCTCTGGACACCTCTCCTTCCCCCTTTCTGGTTTCCAGTCCTCTAAAGAGCAGGTTGTGAAGTACAGCATGTAATGATGCAGCCTTTACTTGGCTTTTTTGGGGTGGTTTATTGTAGGTGAGGGCACTCAGTTGATGAGGAGACGCTTTCTTGGCTGAGGTTATGGCAAGGATGAGGGCATGGGTGAGAGCCTGGGCAAGTCTGGCAGAAGAAGATACTGCCATGCTGTATGCCCTTCTGTATGCTGTATGCATACCTCACCTTGGAGGTGTGCTCAGGACCCCAACAAGCCTATTCTTTATTTATTTATTTTGTAAGTAGTTATAGATGCTTAGCTGTGTTCAGTATAAATTTTCATTTCTGTGTACTATAGCCTTTGGACATCCATATTAAGTCACTGGTAGGTCCAGTGGTCTCAGTTTGAGTAATTATACTCATGAATTTTCACTCATACAAGCCCATTCCATAGGTAAATGTTTCTGGCCAATCTGTGGGACAGAATATGAGCCTTTGTGGCCCTTTTGTGTAAAGAAAAATAATTAATTGCTCTTCTTTTTCATCTGTTACACCTGAAAATATGTTACTGAGAGGCTGAAACCACTTAAAATGTTTTCAGTGTAAAAGTTTTTTTACTTGAATGGAAATCCGGAGTATTTTGAAAAAAAAATGTTCCGGAGTCCAAGCTCTGTACAGCTGGATATGATTTAGACGGAGTGCCTGGGGGGGCTCCAGAGGAGCCTGGGTACGTGGGAATGGACTGACCTCAGATTATGCCATTTACCATGTTCAGATCTAGCTGTGTCTGCAAAAGAGCAAATCATAACTGACATCAGGAGTGGGACTCTCTGAGGGTAAGAATGATGCAGGAGCATTGGGGCTTGTGTCGCTCTTGCTGTATTTGTGTATTCTGCAGGTGTAAAAACCAGAGACATCTAACACACATACAATGCTGTGCAGATTATTTTGGTGCTGATGAAATTATTGTACTAGCAACTCTCAAACTTTAAGAGGAAATATTTCTTCTATAATACTGCTGCTTAACTGCTACTTTTAAGGCCCTTCTACATCACCTTCACCACTCCCAAATACACACTCAGGTTTCTAAACCTTCCCATCCTGAACAAGGACTTTCCTTTTCTTTGTGGAAATATTCAATAATGATAAAAATGTTCACAATACAAGCTAAGCAATTTTGTTCATAACTTTCTCTCAGAAAAGGAGGCTACAATATTAACTACTGATTCATTTTATGCAGAAGTAAGCTAAACCATTTACTGGAAGTGACTGCTTTGTGGAAGTGGTTTTAACAGTCATTTAAATATATTAAAATAGCAATACTCTGAGACTCATTAATGAAAAAGGTTATGTTTTTACATGGTGTCTTATACATTTTTGCTCATGTTTCTGAGTAATGGACTTCTGCGCTAGCCTTTTGCCCCTTAATACATTGTTCTTTTCCAATTTCCAGGCATTTTAATACTCACTTTACAAGTCCTGTATTATTTAGGGAAATTAGGCAGTTGAGTTTCTTGCCCTCTGAGACTCTTCTTTATTACTGAACTGTTTGTTGGATCACTAAGCAGAATCTGGAAATGCTATCTTACAGAGCTATGCAGTAGGAAGCTAAAGGTTTTTAGCAGATTGTGTTCAAATTACATTCATATAAGTAATTATCAAATATCAGTTAGAGAAAAAGAGTCTTTTTGTTTGTTTCTTGACCTTCTGTAGGTAATTTGAAATTAACAAAAAAATCTAACTTAGAATTGGGGAGATCTGGGAAATATTGAAATTTTTTATTTTGAGGCAAAAAGCTTGTGTGCAGGAGCTGTTTGGAGATTTACATGGCCAAGCTCTTCAGTGACTCTGTGTATAATGAAAGTGTACATATAAGTGTTTATTGTAATGATTTGATTGATTTATGTAGAAGGGTTTCCCCCTCCAATATATTAAATCCAACAGGATCTTAAAAACATCATTGTTGCAGGAGAGATCAAACAGAATTCTTGAGCTGCTCCCAGGAATTTCAGCCCTCCACTAAGTATATTATACTACTGTTTTCATTTGCACTTTTAAAACTTAATACTTTTGGTGTACATGATGGACATAGTGTTTGGTTGCAGGAGCAAGTGGAAGCAGTTTTCAGAACAAACTGAAATACTTGCTCTACTCTCTGCATTGTCTCCCTTTTTTGTATCTCTTCTCTTCCTCCCCCTCTCCCTTATAAGTAGCTAAACTTCACTGGTAGTGAAGTAGGCTGGAAGAAACCACAAAAAGGGATGCAGTGCTGCTGCAGTGTTGAGGGGAGGGGTGCTGGGCAGTATCGGGCCCTGCAGAGCTACTTCCACCATTCCCTCCCTTCAGCAGGGAGGAGTCTCATGGGTTCTCCAGTGTTTTTTTCCATCTATGTGAATATCCTCTCTCCTGGGCCCAAAGGCTTATCATTAGGCATTTGAAAAGTGTGGACAGCCTGGAAAATGAAAGGATAGCAGTTGAATTATAATAAGCACTTCTACAACAGCAATAGCAAGTAACTAGCAACTACTCTGCAGTGTGAGACTGCATGGAAAGTAAAAAAAATCCTTCATTTTCATATCTGGAAGAATATGGATGAAAAGATTTTCAAAGGGACTGGAATCTCAGTATTTAGGTGTCTGACTTAAGATACTTCTCAGGGACTGATTTTTAGTTAGCGAGTACTTTATTGTGAAGTCAAGTTTAAGCAGCTTATGATCTTGATTGCCTTATCGGTTAAACTGACTGATGTCTGTGGTAACTCTGGCTCAAGCAGTTACCTGTCTCACATTCTGTACTTATATAAAATAAAAGTACTTTATTTTTGTAAACTGGCTTCAGTCTATTTATTTCTATTGGTACTTGCAAGACCAGTGGCAAGTCCTCATGTCCAGATGTTTGTTGGACCAGCTTCCTGTAATGAAACAGGGATTTGATTAATTTGGTGAAAGAGTTAAGGCATGTTCAGGATTTTCAAGACCATATTGAGCCCCAAACATTTATAACAATATTGCACATAGATGAGGTTTCTTATGAAGAGTGTCCTGTCTATCACAAGCCCAAGATTGTCCAAGGCAATCTTCCTTACCTCCAAGGAATATGAGTGATCCTTTTAAATGACAAGTGAAGCTAATGTGCTCAGTAGCTGCAAAAAATGCCTCAGATTTTCTGCTGGACACCTTGTGACTACCTGTGTTTCATTTGTACATTTTGGGTAACCTGAAGATGTTCGTAGTAAAATGGATACAGTGTCAAGATGCTTTTGTGCAGAAAGCCTTGATGTAAAATAATCCTCCATTTTAACTTGGATATATATGAGTTCAGTGAGTGGACGGAAAGAAGGAAGGACAGAAGGAAAAGTTATCCTGACAGTGGCAAACTTTAAATTGTATATATGCATGAATCTCTGAGAATTAGTAACATGAAATAACATTAGGATTGTTCTGTTATCCTTAATGTTATGACAACAAGACAATCATTGTAGGTGAGATTGTCTTGTTGCCTCAGTAATAAGTATTAAATATTAGATCGCAGGCTTGGCATTCGCCTAAGGACTTGTGCTCCATTTGCGCTCACAGGAATTGTACCGATAATAGGATAGAGTGCCTTTTAAAGTTCTTTTTGAAGCTTACATTTACTGAAGCCCCAGCAAAGCCTGCGTGGTATTCTCATGCTCCTTCAAACAGGTATTTTGCAGTTTTGTGTTAAGTCAACTAAGAAATTATTTGCAGTTATTGACAGGCAGGCATCTCCATAAATCTATTTGAACAAGTTCATGTCATTGCCAGCCTATATTGAGCAAGGTCTTTCTGCTCCAAATGTGATACAGAATGAAGCAATTTTCCTTTAGATGGAATTAAAATTTTAAGAAGGCATATTTTCACCACTTAAAAGGTGAACAAAAGAACTCAGAGTGGCAATGTTATTTATGGTTTAATTCACAGGAAAGCAAAATGTGCTAATGAATTAAAATAACAGCTTTTGGTATTGACATATACAGAACAGTTAGTGACTTGCTCCGCTATTTCCTATAAGAGTTACGTGAAAACTCATACAGATTTTGGTAAGTAATCTGCTGACTGCTAAAATGTGCTTTAAAAAGTGAAATTTATACAATTCATATGCATTTTATATAGATTTTATATGAGTTTAGAACATTATATCTTAGGATGTAATGCAATAAGTATGCATACTTTTTGGTGTTTAAAACTCATTGGAGTGAAGCAATGGCTTGTCTAGTTGGCCTATTAAGTTAAACACATAGTGAGAATGTGCATGGTCCAGAATCAGAAAAGAATCAGGAACTGGTTTATTTTAATATTATTGGTGGGTCTGCAAGTCAGTCAGACCTTGATCTTTGGATTTTTGTACTTTATTTCCTAAGGCTTCTATTTTTCAAATAATTCAAATGAAATTAAGTAATGATTAGCTTCGGGAGAATATATCAATATTTTCCTCAAACTCAGGGTAAACATGTTACACATGATCCTGTTCTTGTTTTTTTTTGGGGGGGGGGAGGCAGGGGAGAGTGTTGTGGGGTTTTTTTCATCCTTCTCCCCCCGCACAAATTCTGTTAAATACACAAAAGAAAATAATTTTGTTTTCACTTATATCAGTTCAGTATCTAGTCACAAAAATGTGAGTGTAAGAAAAAGAAGTGGGAATGAGTGATGGGAGCAAGAGGTGCAGGACTACTTCTACTTGCAGCACTGCAGCAACATGCTGGTTCAAAGATCTCATGAGACTATGGTCTGAGGTGCAAGCCCTTAATTCAAGGTTAAAACTTATTCAGTTTTAGCCATATTTTAACACAACTGCTACTGTCTTATAAATGCCTTCCCCACCAACTACAACTGCTGTAGTTGTTGAAATGTTCTGCAGGACAGTGTACTTCTGAAGGCTATGGCAATTACTTCTGTGAAGAATTAATATTAGAAAACCATCTCATATATTGTAAACTATCTTTTACTGTATTTAGTAAATAAATTGGCATCATGTGATGAGTATGTAGAGCTTTTTTCTTCTCTAATGACTATTAATGCTTTAGGGACCACCATTAAATCAAAAACTAGAGATGACCAAGCTTTCAGTAAGTTAAAAGTTATCTTTCAAAATATTTTGTGCTGTGTCTGTATGTCAGTTTATTTTTACTTTTACAATAGGTTGGAAAAATGCTTGAGGGGTCTACAAAATGTTGGAAGTTGTCCCCAGAATGCCTGGCCATCTATTGTTCACTTTCAACAAGAAGACTCTTATTCTCTTGAAGCTTTACAAGCTGCATCTGTCTGCTCAGGGCTTTCTATATTGCATTTTCAGCAATGTCTCTTAACAATAAATCATTCTATACTATCTGGATATATTCAGTATACTTGAATTGAATTAAATACATAATTTTACTACAGCAATAACAAATCCCTCAGGAACAATATATAATTTCTCCCCACCCCTTTATCAGCTTGCAATTATTTTCATTGTTTACTTTAAATTGAAAAGGTACAGCATCTGTCTTCTGATCTGTATTCCTAATGAAATTGCAAGCTATTGGAAAATAGAAAAACATTTTCAAGCAAGTATCTGTTGTGAAGAAAAGCCCTTGATATTAACTTAGAGAGTAATTTAGAGAACAACTTGGTTATTGAGATTGAAAGAAAGAAACTGATGCTTGGAAGTTTTTGTTACAGTCTTGGTGAAGGCCAGGTGAGTAAGTGTAAAATAAGTTATAAGCATTTGTGCTGTCTTTGACCAAGTGACATTTTATTTATGGCTATCACACAGTCAACATTTGCTTTTGTTCACACAAAAGATCATTATTATTTAGTTTGAAGCTTGTAATAATAAACAAAAGCAATAAAACTTTGACTACTAGGCTAGAAGACTAAAATGAATTGCTTCGAGAAAGTCAATATTCAACTCACCAGATAGCTGCATGAAAAAAAACAAATGGTTTCCTTAATGGTCTCAGTTTTCCTCAATAAGAGATCTCTTTCAGAAGAGTAAACTAATTGCCAAAATTGGTTGCAATTTATCACTGTAAACATATCACTACCTTTAAAACTGTAAAAGTATTGTTTGATTATTTGTAATCTCTTTTCATTTTAATCACAGATTAAATTGGATTTCTTCTCAAGATAAATAATCCATTAAAATACCCTAGATCAGAAACTGAGAAAAGCACTTAGTCCTGAAATATAAATTAATACTATAATAAAGAAGGCATTCCTCCAATGATTAATTTAGTTTATATGTCAGATTGTCTAAAAGATTTTTTTTACAATTGTTCTGTAAAACCTATTAAATAAATATTGATCATGTTTTAATATTTTAGCTGTCTTACTTGAATTTAGAAGGTGGGACAAACCTGATTTATTTTAAATAAAGCAAAAGTTTCTAACATTTTTCCAAGACATTACTTGTATTCTCAAGGAAGTGTAAAACTTGGTCAACACAATTGATAATTATAGTACCTGTTATGGAGAGGAAGAAGTCAGGATTGACCAGTGGGAAGTATAATTCTGCTGGCTACGGTTTCGTACAAGCATTCTGAGCTTCAGTCTTTGTTATTCTGTAATATCAGTTTTAAATCTTATCACAAAGCAAATACTAGCCTGCCTCAGAACTCTTCTTTCTTCTTACCTCTGTCAACTCTTGTCACCAATACGTCACCACTGGAAAATCATCTACTAGATTTCAGGGCATGTGGAGCATCCAGGAAAACACAAAAGAATAACATAACAGTATACTACAGTTAGAAAGGATTGCACTATTTTTGTATTACTGCTGGAAAAGTGTGTGAAATAATGTATTTAAGATTTTTGTATATTTTACACACATGAGGTCCCTTAATACTTTGCTTTGCCCACAACTCTGTGGATCAGATCCCAACTATGAGGATCAGGCCCTGAATGATAGACTTATTTATATATGATATAAGAATAAAATTGAAACTTTGCTTAGAGCTGAGTAAAAAACTGAAGATACAATGTTTGGAAAACACTGATCTTTCCTGCCTTTGATTTGTCATATTGATATTTACTCGCACATATATTCTACAAGACAGGCAGAGAAAGTTGTTTATTATTACTGATGTGGAGAGCTTTTCGTCCCTTCATTTTGCTGTTTCTGTGTGCAATAAATCTTCTCTTTCATATTTTACTATTTTTTGCTTCATGTTCAGTGCTGAAATGAACTAGTACATTATCTTTTCCAGCAGTTTACTGTGTTATCACTGATTCTTGCTCTTGACCTAATCCCTGGTTCTTCAATTTTGAAGGCATTAAAAATAAAATCTGCTTCCTTACTCATTAACATTACCTTGGGTTTGGCAGAGAGGTCAAACTAAAAACAAAATAAAAACCCCAAACACTGTGTAGCTAGAAAATGTCTCCTAACCATGTAATAAGTATACTTTGTGAGTACCTTTAGGTAGATGTTCTTTAAAATGTGTCCTTTGGCTCAAATTTTTATTTTCAAAAGGTATGTATTAAAATGTACTGTCCAAGAACAGTGAGTCTGGATTTCTCACAATTGCATTGGTCATCAGAGGTGTGAGGAGTGTTTCAAATATGTATTATTTAGGGTCGACATTTGGCAAGCAAACCTTTATAAAAGGTAACAGAAGATAGTAGTTACTGTATTACAGAGGGTCTAGCAACTGTGGAAGAGGGGAGCTTGTGTCTGTTATGGCACATGTCTCTGTGCCTCTGTTCCAGCTCCTTTCCTTCACCTGACATTAAAGTTTGTAACCTTTTGGGGACCAGGGCTGTTCATATTTAGCAATTATGTAATGCTTTGCCCAATGTGGTATAACTTGTATAAACCTATTTATTGTCTATATTTTTGTTGTGCGGTGGTGTAATGTGTATTAAGGCATGTGACTAAGTGTGTGTATGAATGTATCATGCACACTTATGTTTACCTATGTATATATATTTATGGAAAGCCATACATACATAACAGCCAACACCTTTATTTGACACTTTTTCAAACAGTTTTTTGAACAGAGGTAAACATCTCCAGAGACTAGAAGACTTGTGTGCTGCTAAAATTACTCATTGAACCATCAGGTCAGAGGAATTTAGATGGTTTTGTGTTTTGAAAAATCTTATTGAGTTTATGAAAATGTAAAGGTGACTTCAGTTAGAATCATTATAGACAGAAATTTAATATTAATGCTGCCACAGTTACAGACTTGTCATGTACCTGGTTTAGAAAAATTCACAGTGAAGTACCAACAAAAAAATCTGGGTTTTATTACCTGTGATATTGATAATTGTGATTGTGACATCTACTTGTGCCAAGAGTTAAGGATGACTTATGGGAGTATGAACAGTTATCTCCAGTGTCCAAATGCCCCAAATCATTTATATTGGGTCTTTACTTTAGAAATAACAGTTTTGTTTTCAGAAGTTTATGGAACGTACAGTTCTCCTTGAAGTCAGTGAGCATTGTTTGTCTATATCTGAGAATAATTTGTCAGTCTTGTCACTGTGTCAGAAAAAATGAATCCACTGGAATATGATCTCTGATGTACTTTGATTTTACAGTAATTTCTTCTTGAGCTGTAGGATTTTTTTTTTTCATTTTCAAAATAATTTTTTAAATTAAAATGTCCCAACTTTTGGAGAAACACATGATTAGAAAGTCCATGCATTGTATTCAGTTTCTAATCTGGCAACTCTCTAAAGGGTCATCTTTACTGTGGTCACAGGATTCAGCTCTTGCAGCAGAGAAAATTGTCTTACATTGAATGAGGTACAGCTGTAGTAGAAGCCTCTTCACAATACCTACAGCTGTCTTGGATGTGTCTGCAATAAATCACACTAACTTTGGCATATATATCCTTATATTAAAATACGTTTTGTAAATTATTAGATTTAATATATGATATATGAATAGTACATTAATAAAATATATTAATACATTTTTAAGGCCCTAAGATAGTGAGCTCTCTGTAACATTTGATTCTTTTTCAGTAAGAGTTTCCTTCAGAACAATTACCATTTTTTTCCCCTCTAAAAAAATCCCAAGAAAACATCACTATTGTTAGTTTGTGATGTTTTACAGTACAGTTTTTGGAGAGATGCTTAGTGTCTCCAAAATGGGTATGTAATCTCTCCCAGGGACAGGTTTTGGAAGGGTAAGTGAAGACCCTTGTTAACTCCCAGCTGTGTCAAACAGCCAATTAGGTGCTTCAGTAAAAGATGTCAGACCAAGTAAAATCAGAGCAATTTTGGGAGCTACAGGCTGCTTTAGAAATATGATTTGAGATATAGATGGCTATGGAGACTGCTGAGTAGGGATAGTCTACCAATTGAGGTAGGAGAAATAATGTGTGATGGGAAATAAAGCCCCTTCACTGTTGCAAAAGGGAGGAAGTTGCATCTTTCTACTGCTACTCTTCTGTTATAAAGAAATGAGGGCTTAGATAAAACTCCTTGGATTCCTGTATATAAATTTGAACTCTATTCATGCTGAGGGGATGAGTCATTCAGCTGAACAGATGGAAAGAGTGTAAGGGGAGAAAGCGTCCTCTGGGAAGGCATGGCAACAATTAAGTGCTGTCTGATGAACTGGGAAGGTCTTGATTTTAGTGTAGTTAATCTTATTCAGACAAACCCCACCAAGTTCTTAAAAGCTAGTGTGAAAATAAGAGGGCATAATGTAATTAAGATGTTGAATTAAACTCATGACTACAGGGCAAACTTGGGTAGAAACATGAGCTACTCAGATTTCAAATATTTGTAGCCCAGTGATGGCTTGGTCAACTACTTGTTGGCAGTTGTTCTGCTCAGTTTTCCTGCTTTAGGGCTTTGCTTCTCCTCAGAAGCTTAATTTTTATTACAGTAGTAGGTGCTGAAAGGTGCTGTACAAATGCACAGGAAGAGTCAGACACTGCTTTGTGTTTGGGGAAAAAAAAAAAGCTGCTTGAAGGCAGAGGGAGAAAGATGTTCAGAAAACTAAAATTACTTCTGTAAGTGCTCTCTCTCCAGCAAGATGAATGAAAATTAAATGGCTCCAGAGATTATCCTTCCCGTGCAGCTCTCCCTCCTTCTTTCACAAGTAGTCCAAGCTGAGATGCTGACATGGCAGCTGTTGAAGCTTGACATACCAGTAATAAAGCCACTTCTGCCCTGAGGTGCAGAAAAGGGTGCAGGAGATAAATGCTGATTTTTCACCTGATGTGAGGGTGAGGATGTGTGGTCAGCTGTGGATGCTCTGTTTTTGGTTTGCTTCTCTTTGTGAATCAGGGAGTGTTGGTTGGTCTTACTCAGGTTTGGTGTTGCATAGCAGTTTGGCTCCTGAACCTGAGTTTGGCTATTCCCTTGGTGAGTAGATGTGTCTTTTCGCAGTTAACTTCTAAGGCTGGTGCAGGTGTCAATGCTCTTATAATGTCTATTATCTAACTTTCAACTCCATAACTCCTCTTGCCTTCATGGGAGGTATATGTAAACTCACATGAAGGGTAATCTCACAGGTAGTATAAAGTAAAAGATGCCCTTTCCCAGCCCATTACCTTTATACTTCTATAGGCAAACTTAATTCTTTAGGATGAAGTGGTCTCTTAGGTGTTTTGAACTGTGACTAAAATAACAAAACAGTGTAAGTCTTTGAGTCAAGTGTTTACATTCTTCTAGTGGCTGGTGAACAGTTTCTAAATAACCAGCTCACTATGCATTTAGTAGATGAGATAGCAGGTTATGCCTCTAAACAAGTGAGACTGCAAGTCTGCACTGTCCCCAAATTACATTTCACAATCTAAGCTAGCCTACTGTTCTCTGCACCAGCCTGTTAATTGCTGAACTGAAGCTGCTGGGCATGGATGTGTTCCTCTGTACCAGCATAGCTGCTGGTAAGCGATAAACTGGTGAGGAAGGCAGCTGAGGACTGTAACATTTTGAAACAGAATTTGCCATTAGCCCATGAAATACTGTTTTAAATTATTCTGTTGTAATGTGATTCTGTGTTAACAGTAAGAAAAACTTCCCTGGGGGTACTGTACGTCTTCTTGGGCCCTGCACAGAGTTGTGCTGGCTCACCAAGGAGTGAAGCCAGAGAACCTCGTCTCCTTCTGCTGTGCTGGAGCCTGGGTGTGTGTAGGTACAGAGTGCTGCTGTGATGTGCAGTAGAATTTTCTCTCGAACTTGCAAAAAGTGATTGACCTTTAACAAAGCGTTTGTTTCAGTTTATTCTGTGTTCGTTTCTACGATGAATGGAAACATAAATATAGTTAATATTTTGAAATTACTGGAAAGCTTTCACAAGACTGTTTTATTGCTTAGGATTTGAATTGCTTTTGTTTGTATTGGTCTCCAGAGAAACAACATTGCTTCCTATTGCTAGAAATCAATTGTGTGAGCATTGACATAATTATTTTTAAAATGATTCAACTGTATAAACTTACTGTAGTTTTGACTTCTGACTGTCTTTGGAAAGTCATGGGAAAAAATGTCAGAAGTAAATATATTTTGGACTTAAAGTGAAAGTGTATTAAAAACTAACCTTGCTCTAAATTATCAGGTAACACGGTTACATTATAGTCTCACAACCACTTTAAGTCAATACTATTGCTAAAAGTTATAATCCTGATCTTTTCCCCACTTACAGGGGGTCAATTCTCCCCTCTGCACAGACCCTTCCCTATGCCTGTACAACTCAGTGTTTATTCAAACTAGACAAGGGAAGCAGGGCACATTAAGAGGAGAGCAGCTTATCCTCCCATGGCTTTAAGGTTTTTTGTCCAGCTAACTTTTTAGCCTAAAAAATACTCATGCTATCACAGAAAGGGAAGAGAGATGGAAAGCAGCATGAGAAAGAGGAAATGGAGAGAGAATGGGCCTACTGTTCATGGTGGCAGGAACTCATGCTGTGTTAAAATAGTTGAAGTGACATGAAACTGTAGGCTGGTAATGTTCCATCATGAAACTATCTTCCTATGTCTGTAGTCTGTGGAGATGAAGACTGCTTCTGTGTCCAGATGTTTAATTCTTGCTGAAATCATATCTGCATTCTTGTTTTTCCATGTAAGTGACTGTTACTGCAAACACAAGAATATTATGTAATGTTTAAATATGAATCAAGGTGGTTCGGTGTTGCAAATGATTTGAGATACTTCTATGAGTAGGAGGTTTCTCAGATATTCAGGTGTTTTCCTCTTACCTCATGACTTCTTGTTAAAAAAATTAGAGGACTGACAAGCTAATCTTCAGAAAGTATGCTAAGCAGAACTACTCCTTCTGTCCTTTTGTGTGATGTGGTGTGTTTCATTTTCCTGGGATTCGTTAGTAACTTATTAGTAACAACTGTAGAATTTAAACCTATAAGGTATGTTAAAGAGTATGTCTGAAGAAACAGTGGAAAAAAATGATGTCCCTACTTTTTTTTTTTTTTCTTTCTTACTTACTGAGCATTTACTATTCTTAAAGAGATCTGAAATTATTTATCCCACCTCATGGCAGGTGGCTAACACTCAAATTTTCAATATAGAAAAAAGTGGCTGTTTTCAAGCTAAGTGAGCCAGAGCTAACAGAAACCGTTTAAATACAAAAGAGCTTGAGTTAGCACTGGTGCCCCAAAATACGTATCTTTTTATTCACATATGTCCTGATACTGGATTACCAGGCAGCGCTCTCCAGACATCGTTGAATGCCCAGAAAGAGTATTGCAATAAAACTTGGTGGAATTCTCCATGAATAAGAGTGAATAATTGTGTTCATGTCATGAAGTCTGGTAGGAGTAAAGAAAACAATCAGTGGAAATCTTCCATGTCCCCAACACCATTTTCTTTGATGTTCTAACAGCAGAAAGCATAATGTTACATAAAGCATGGCAACATGACTTAAAAACTGGAGCAATACCGGTTCTTTGTGTACTTCACATTGTGATTTGAAACATTTGTGAACTAGCTTCCGTTTTAAGTACTTCTTAAAATGTTACTAATTTTTGGCTAATTTCCCAAATGTACTTTGGATGCAGCACTGCAAACAAATTTCTTTAAATCTTCAATATTAATGCCATATTTGTAATGTTCAATACTTTTTTTTTTTTTTTTTTACTTCTATTATGTTAGGAAGTATTGCTTTGCTGCTTGGACAAGGAATAAAAGAAATTTTTTGATAATTTGAAACAAACTTGGAGTCCACTGGACTCAGTGCTTTTTCTTTTTTTTTCATCTCATTTTGTTTCCTTTCCTGCAGCCTTAGTTGTAATACTGCTTTAGCTCTAAGAAGCAAAGTAAAATATAGCCACTCATTAGGATGATAAGCTGTGTTGCAAATACAATACTAATGGCACACAGGAATTCACCTAGACTGAGAGACTGATTGACAGAAGGCAAGAAAAAATGGATCTTCTTGTGTGTGCTTACACAGGCCGAGCGCTTAACCACATCAAAATGTCTCACATTTACATTATGTCTTCCAGCTGAAGCCTTCTTGTAGTTCATGATCTTCCTAAAAACCTGGATAGTATGGTTGGGGTTTTTGTTTTGTTGTTTTTTTTTTTTTTTTTTTCCTGTTAACTTCACATTTTCACCAGCTGTCTAGGGATAGCTTCAATGGGATGCTATGTAAAGATGCATTAACCTGCCAAAACATTAAGGGAAAATGTGAGAAACTTGCATCAGAAACAGCAGTGACTTGAACTTGGGCAAGTTGTTTCATTAAGGATCACCCCAATAAACTTTTAAAAATTTAGGATTTGCCTATCTTAGCTGTTCTGGGTGAACAGTCTCCTGTGTTTCTGTGAAATTTGACAGTCTTGTGTGCTGGGGGAGAAGTCAGCATGTGCAGAGAGGTAATGTTCCATTGCAGTGTGATGAACTACATTTAAAAAAACTTGCCTTGCAGTTTAAGATGGCACAGTTCTAGCTCTGGATTAAGTAATAGCAAACAAACATTTGGAGCTAAAAGGGAGGAAATACATTATGTTCAGCAGAACCACAAAGAGATGGATTCCATAATCAAGTTTGATATTTGCATAGGATATGTGGCTTATTTACTTTGTTCAACAAAAATATGTGACTTTACGTAGTTGGTATTTATTAATCCATTCAAAGATTACTGCTGGAATTGCAATGGCTAAGGACAACAGAGTGCTTCCATGCTAAGGTGGAGATGTACAAGTGATAGATTAAAAAGGTGCTGATTGACCTTCTGTTGCAGTTTTGCTATAAACTTTCAAGTTTATAGACAGTTAGGTAGACTGTCATAAATAACTGTCATCAAAAACATCATGTGTTTTCCTTGACTTATGCCTTTCTACTGAATGGTCTAGCCTACATTTGATCACCTGTGTTGATCAATTATGTAAACATTTTGGGGTGATAGGTATCTTTGCATATTGCTGCTACATATCATGCTGATCCACTACTTTTAGGAGGCAGTTAACATATAGCTTGTTAAGCCAGTAAGCATCAAAGTTCTAGTAACTCTGGACCTACAATATCAGTACTGCCAGATTAATGTACTGGACCTCAGTACTGTAACAATATTGATACATACCAAAAAAGTATTTGGAATGAAACTATGCAGAACTAAAGGCTTGATTCCAAAGTTGCTGGAAGATAGAGAAACCATTTTGCCCTAAGTGTATATGACTCTGAATCAGACATAAAATTGTTATTCGTTGGTATTCTTGCCTAGTTAGAAGAGCATACTAGGGACATTACTATATATGTAGGTATAGGATAATGCTTGCGGTGGGTTGACCTTGCCTGGCTGCCAGGTGCTCACTAAGACGCTTTATCATTCCCCCTCCATCAACAGGGCAGGGGGAGAGAATACAATCAAAAAGCTCATGGGTCAAGATAAGGACAGGGAGATCACTCACCAATCACCATGACCAGCAAAACAGACTTGACATGGGGATGTTAATTTAATTTACTGCCAGTTAATTGTAACAGAGTAGGATAGTGAAAAATAAGAATGAAACTTAAACCACCTTCCCCTCACCCCTCCCATCTTCTCAGGCTCAACTTCACTCCTGACTTTTCCACCTTCTCCCCTCGAGCAGCACAGGAGGATGGGGAATGAGGATTGCAGTCAGCTCATAATGCTTCATTTCTGCCACTTCTTCCTCCTTACACTTTTCCCCTGGTCCAGTGTAGGGTCCTTCCCATGGGAGACAGTCCTTCATGAAATTCTCCAACATGGGTCCTTCCCACAGGCTGCAGTTCTTCATGAACCATTCCAGTGTGGATCCTCTCCATGGGGTACAGTCCTTCAGGGATAGACTACTCCAGCAAGGGTCCCCCATGGGGTCACAGGTCCTGCCAGAAAATCTGCTTCTGCATGGGCTCCTCTCCATGGGTCACAGTTCCTGTCAGAAACCTCCTCCTGTATGGGCTTTTCATGGGGTCACACATTCCTTCAGGGCACATCCACCTCATCCAGTGGGGTCTTCCATGGGCTGCAGGGTGGACATCTGCTCCATCATGGACCTCCAGCGGCTGCAGGGGAATCTCTGCTCTGGTGCCTGGAGCACTTCCTCCCCCATCCTTCTTCAGTGACCTTGGTGTCTGCATATTTGTTTCTCCCACATTTTCTCACTGCTCTCTCACAGCAGTTTTTAACCCTTTCTTAAATATGTTACCACAGACGTGCTACCACCATAGTTGACGGTCTCAGTTTTGGCCAGCAGCAGGTCCATCCTTGAGCTGACTGGAACTGGCTCTGTCTGACATGGGGGCAGCTTCTGGTGTCTTCTCACAGAAGTCACTCCTATAGCCCCTCCACCACAAAAACCTTGCCAGAGAAATGCAATACAATGCTCTAGAGAAAAATTGTCTAGATGATTGCATACAGGGCAGCACAAGTTGAGGTTTTCATGACTCAAATGAGAGAAATGTTTTATGCTAATAAGACTTGTACAAAATCTGTGAGCTATTCCAGCAACGGTAATGTAGACCTTCTCTGTGAATGTGGATTCCATGTGCCAAATGAAAGAATCATAGAATGGTTTGGATTGGAAGGGACCTTTAAAGATCATCTAGTCCAACCCCCACTGCCAACAGGCAGGGACATCCTTCACTAGATGATGTTGTTCAAAGCCCCATCCAACCTGACCATGAACACTTCCAATAATGGGGCATCCACAACTTCTCTGGGCAACCTGTGGAGACTCACAAGAGCAGAGCGGCAGAATCACCTGTCTCGACCTGCTGGTGATGCTTCTTTTATGCAACCCAGGGTACGATTATCTTTCTGGACTGCAAGCACACATTGCCGGCTCATGACCAATTCTTCATCCACCAATACCCCCAAATCCTTCTCTGTAGGGCTGCTTTCAATCCATTCATCCCTCAGTTTGTATTGATATTGGTGACTGCCCTCACCCAGGTGCAGGATCTTGCACTTGTTCTTGTTGAACTTCATAAGGGCCACTCCTCAAGCCTGTCAAGGACCATCTGGGACCATGGGATGGCATCCCTTTCCTCAGGCGAATCAAGTGCACCCCTCTGCAAACTTGCTGAATGCACTCAGTCCTACTATCTCTGTTGTTGATGAAGATATTAAATAGTGTTGGTCCCAGTATGGACCTTGAGGGTCATCACTCGCTACTAGTTTCTACTTGGACATTGAACAATTGACTGTAACTCTTTGAACTGGCCATCTGGCCAATTCCTTATCCATCCACCAATCCCATATGTCACCAATTCAGAGTTAAGAATGTTGTGGGGGACTGTATCAAAGGCCTTACAGAAGTCGAGGTAAATGGCATCCATAGCTCATCTGTTCTCACTGATGCAATCACTCCATTGAGGGAGGCCACTAGATTAGCCAGGCGTGATTTACCCTTGGCGAAGCCATGTTGGCTGTCTCTAAGAGGGTAAGTGCATCCTTAGAGAAGAAGTGAGTGGCAGACAAAAGGAGAGTGTCCAACTGTTAACACTGTCTCATACTTGTGGGTGCTTTAAGTCCCACTGCACAGTCATGGCCTGACTATTGAGCAACTCCTCACCCTCACTACAGTATAGCTGGCTCGAGAGACAATGCTCTGCACATGCCGTTTGACCTCTGTATCTTATAGGCCCTTGAAAATTATTAAAGAGCAAAGGATAGACCTTGGTTTTACCAACTACCATGCAAACAATCCATATTTACTTTCTTAGAGCTTGATCCACAGAAGTTAATGAAACACCTTCTGCCTGAGAAAATGAAAAGCTCGATCTCAGCAGGATAGATAAATAGATCTCTGAATGTTTCAGGAGTAGGGGCTTGAGGAACAGGAGGGTGGGTGAAAACAGAAGACTTGGGAAGAAAGAGATGACATAGTGATTAAATATAAGAATGTGTTTATGTGTGTAAGTTAGGCATAACTATTCATGATCTTTCTCAACAAATATCCAATAAGTCCTGAGCTCTGTCAGCACTGGCTTCTCTGCTGAGTGGGAAGTATGACCTGTAAGTTAACTTGGTCATATGTGCTCTGTTCACTAGTACATATCATCCATCTGTTCTTTGAATAAAGCTGCTTAATAGGATTCTGCTGAAACAGTTGCTACCTTTATGCTCAAAATTAATTTCCTACTTTTTTTTTTTGTTAACAAATCTATTTATTAGAGTAATATAATGGTGGATTCTCTAGTAATGTAGAATACAAATGAGTGCATGACTTTCTGTAAACAGCAAATAAAGATGGGATATTTATTTTGCACATAGTTCTGAGGCAAAAATATTGAAGTAGTTGGTAGTAGTGTTTAGACTGTGAGATTAAATGTGCTACTTTGGAAAGACTGTGGAAGAAGAGGTCATTATTATATAGGTAGAAAATGCCTGTCAATGGTGAAGAAGCACTAGGGAACCTCTCATGAAAAGGTCAGTGAGTGATGGATATACACAGCCCAAAAAACCCCCACCAAACCCCAACCCAGAAGACATTCTTGCCTTTTTAAGTAGTTGTAATTCAAGACTAGGCCAATGAATGCAGAGAGAAAGCCATGGAAGAGTCTTTTCCAGCTTCAGAGCATAGTTGCTGTTATACCAAGACATCAAACTGCAGTGGAAGAAGTGGCCAGTGGTAGTAAAGACTGCTAAGCACTATACAGCGTAGTCTGGAAATCATGGAAGATATTATGGTCTGGTAAACATGTATTGTACTAAAAACCCCCAAACGCATAGTAAAAATAAAAAAGATACCATTTGGCATCCTAAACCTTGCCCTACTGATTTGATGATTTTAGAAATGCCCATAGAAATCCTATGAAGGGACTCAGGACATGTGACGTCAGGTGTGACCCTTTTGTCTCATAATCAAGATTTACCTGCCTTCCTCCTCCAGGTGGATTGATGGCACTTGGAGAGAGAGCATTTGCTTAGAAATCATAACTGTAAATTTACATTACACTGCAATATTAAGATATTACATTTTGGGACAGCAAAAATGCTTATTTCAATATCCTTTTAAACATTGTATCTTTGGCATGATCCCACCCTAATGTGATTTTAATTGTCATTCTCTTATGTTATCTTATTCTTGACAAATAATATCCTCAGTATAAAAATAAAACTTTTATGATAAGAAACAGTCTTTAGATAATACAAGTGTGTAAGACATACAGAGACCTTGTTGAAATAATTTAAAATGTCTTTATTTTTGTTTGGATCTGTTTGTTTCCTCCTGTAACTTTTAATTAATATTGTTGTTACCTCTTTTGACCTGTATACTTGTAAAACTGCTTCAGGGTGACAGAAAAGTCATGAGACAAAGATGACTTGGCAGTTTTATAAACCAGTAATTGGGAATCAATGTGCTTTAAGCTGTGGGCAGCAAATGTAATAAACAATCTAGTCTAGAGGGACAAAGGATTACTTGTTAATAGTATAAAAAGGTCAGTACTACAGTAATTAAATTAAACCTGCAAGGCATTCTAAGCAATACTTCTCAATTGTAATATCCCAGAAAGAAATAAGGTGCTTGACAATTATATTCTATTGAATCTACCATGGGTCATGTCCTATATAAATGAACATGCTTAAATAGCTTTCTGTTTTAAGGCTTGATCTTAAATCTGCAATATTTGTTCTTATATTATGCAATGCTGTAAAGGCCTGACTAGCTCAGAAGTGAACAGTATTCACCTCTGCACGGAGCCAGGTTAAGAGACAACCCATATTCCTTTAGCACACACTGCATCTAACTGCATCTATGAAATCTTGCACCAGCTGCGCCTGTGAAGTCTTGCACCAGAAGCCTCATCCTGTGCACACTGAAAAGCAAGTAGGGATCATCCTTTGAGTGGAACCGGTGAGCATCAGCAGTTATACCAAGTAGATTCTCAGGATTGTTTCTGCTGGAATTAAAGTGGGTGCATTGTACTGTAATGAACTGCAAATTCAATATGAAATACTGCTTGAGCACTTGAAACTGCTGTGTTCCTTGGATTTTGTGTTTACTACTGATCAACATGTGATAGACATAAAAAGTGTGATCACTAAAGTAACAATGAACTGCAACACGGATTGTTACGAGTGCAGGATTTTATCTTTCTTTGTGCATTTAATGTAAAGCTGTGCGGTTCTGCAGTTTAGCTGTAGCAGTATTTAACTAGCTCTTCTATGTTTTCTGAATCTTAAAAGGGCACCTCAGGAAACAGGTATAATTAACCTTGGGATAAGAACTGTGTGAGATCACTAATTTACTTATAATTAGTAGTACCTTCTTAGTTAACTTCATTACTGCTGACAACTACTTTATACTAATGAAGACTTTAATCAGAAAAATAAAATCAGAATGCATTATTTGGCCAGCCAGCCCCAAAAGATGGAAGATTACTGAGGCACACATACAAATAGTCTATGTTATGTGTCTTGGAATTTTTTCCTGATGGCAATGGGAGAGGTCAGTTCTTGGCTGTATCATGGCAGGTATGTTCTCTAGATTACTCCATGCTTCTGAGTTTCTGAGAATTTCCCTGATACACCACCTGCAACATAGCACCAGTTTCTTTCTCTAGCACATCTGGATTTCACTGGTAGGGGGAATAGGTTGAGAATAAGTCACATTTAGGCTTTGTGAGTTTTCCAAGACTTGATGGTGAGAAGTCCTCTTAAGTTCCACATTAAAGACCTATAATTAGAGGTGGTTTTTTGGTTTTCCTTTATGAATAATAGGATTAAAAATTTTTGCCTCACTTTTTAATAAAGATCAATGGGCAGAGGACAGTGGAAGGAAAAAGTGCTACAGAAAAATTAGGTGGTACAGCTATCAAACCTAAGCTCTCATCTGCTTAATTGGTTTCAGTTAAGCAAATGAGATCTCAAAGTAGTTGTATATTATCTGTGAATCTTGCAGTATGTTTGTGTGCACAATTCAGAAGATTTCAGAGCCTGGATTTTAAAGGGGAGAGCTAACATCAAAGTGACTGGCCGTTATAATGAGTAAAAAAGAGGTTGCGTACACAAGAGTTGGGAGCTTTGGAACAAAGGGCTGGTCTGCTCAGCATGCAGCTGTCTGTAACGAGGCAATAATGAAATCCTGAGGATGTTGTACATCTGCTGTTTATGAGCATACCAGCCAGGGACAGGTTCTTAATTGTGGAGAAATCTCTCAGAAAACAGACAATTGACTTTGAATTTTTTAAAGCAGACAAGGGTCTCCTGGCTGCTTGGTAAGGTTTGGGGGCTTTTTTTGTTTGTTTGTTTTTTTCTAGTACTGCATTTTTTTTATATGCCTTTTATGATAAAACCATGGTAAGTTTCTCTCATAAAAGAGCTGTCTCTACCCAAATAACATAGGCTTCTGAGGGATAGGAATGAAGTGCAGAGGGACTACTAATTGAAAATACATTAAAATCGTTTCAGCTATAAGTTAAGCAGGATTTAAGTCCATGAGAACAGAGAGGAATGCAATTTCAGAACATCTTTAAATGTGCAGTTTTGAAGCTTTTCCTTTTTCTTAATAAGCGATAGTATATAGGTTCTTAAATGCCAAAGCACTACGTAAATATTGGATCCAACTTGGTTCAGCTTTAATTCTAACTCCTGTTAATTTTTATTTTATTTTGTATAAGGAAATGTTTGGGAATAGTGACTTTCACTGTCCCTTCTGTCAGTCCTTGCTGCTGGAACACCTTGAAAATGATGGGATTATATGTTTTCCATCGTTCATAGTACTGTGTGAGAACAGTAAGCATGACATAGATGTGTGATGCCAGAATAATATTCCTGATGCGGTATATAGCATAGTGGAAAGCAACAGAAGATCAAAAGGGAATTAAAGTGGTGAATCTTACATGCCAAGCAGTTAGAGCTGGTGTAATTGAGAATGCAAAGAAATCTGCCCAGTTTAAAGTGTGAAGTATCAGCCTATGAATTGCAATTGATTGCTTTGTTTAGGACAGTGGTGTGGCAGACTGGGGAAAAGATGTTTCAGAATGATGTAATGTTTACAATATGTGTTTAAAATGTAGTAAGTAGACTGAAGTGGGAAATATTAACAGCATCAACTGAAAGCGTATGAGCCTAGATGTGTGGGTGGCATGTGCTTTTAAGTGCATGTGTGTGAACATATCAGCTATGAGCCGGCAATGTGTGCTTGCAGCCCAGAAAGCCAATTGTACTGTGGTCTGCATGAAAAGAAAGGTGGCCAGCAGATCAAGGGAGGTGATTCTCCCCCTCTACTCCATTTTCATAAGATCCCACCTGGAGTACCACATCCAGCTCTGGGACACCCAGCACAATAAAGCCATGGACCTGTTAAAGCACGTTCAGAATATGGCCATGAAAATGATCAAAGGGCTGGAACACCTCTTCTATGAATAAGGGCTGAAAGTTGGGGTTGTTCAGCCTGGAAAAGAGAAGGCTCTGGGGACACCTTATTGTGGCCTTCCAATATTTAAATGTGGCTCATAAGAAAGACAGAGAGAGACTTTTTACCAAGACCTGCAGTGACAGACGAGGGTGTGGTGGGTTGACCTTGGCTGGATGCCAGGTACCCACCAAACTGCTCTACCAATCCCCTCCTCAGCAGGACAAGGAGGGATAAAATAAGCTGGGGGAAGAAGAAAGGCAGGGATGTTCAGAGTGATGGTGTTTGTCTTCCCAAGTAACCATTAGATGTGATGGAGCCCTGCTTTCCTGGAGATGGCTGAACACCTGCCTGCCAATGGGAAGTGATGAATGAATTCCTTTTTTTGCTTTGCTGGCGTGCATGGCTTTTGCTTAATTTGTTAAACTGTCCTCATCTTAACCAGTGAGTTTTCTCACTTCCACTCTTCTGATTCTCTCCCCCATCCCACTGAGAGGGGACTGAGTGAGCAGCTATGTGGTGCGTAGTTGCCAGCTGGGGTTAAACCATGACACCCTGTCACTCCAGAGATCCAGGTGGGTTCTGTGCCCCTATACCCTGATGGCACCAGCATACACTGTGCACCAGTATATCTGGTCATCCCTTTCCTCACCCTGGCTGAAGGCAGGGACCCTCTATTGCTGTTCTTTGTCAGAGTATTCACTGTCTGCCCCTTGCAGTGCGAGACCAGAAGTCCACTCACCAGGATCTCAGCTTTTCTATATCTAGGAGATTGCTGATTGCCTTCTTGTGTCTCTACAGCAACTATGCTGACAGCCTTCTTGGGTGACCCTTTCTTAACAGCTGTCTTCCCTCTGATTTTGTGTACATGGGCTTCCAGCTTAAAGGTGGGTTCACCATCCCACTTCCTCATGTCCTCCCCCTGGTCATGGCAGGAAGAAACAGAGTGCACCATGCAGCATGCACCTGGGGCTCCCTTTCCCTCTGACTGAGGCAGGAGAGGACTGATTTCTTGGGGTACCCCTGAGAGCCAAGGCACTGGCCCATAGGGATGAGGAGATACAGAGATTTTCTTCAAAGTCTTAGAGTCAGGACCCTCTCCACAGTTGGTGTATTCATATCCAGGCAATAAATCGCTGCCAAGCTGTTAGAATATGATGCTGGGGCACTTTGAATCACCTTCCTCCACATGGCCTGTGTGCACAGGCAGTCCTCTAGATCTTTGGAGACCTCATCGTTGTCTAGATCATTGTAGATGACTTCCAGTACTGCTAATTCTCTCAGGTACTGGATGCCTTGATCTGCAGTAGTCCACTTTCCTGGCGAGTTCACACAATCTTCCTTGAATGGATATCTTGCCCTCACACTTGAGAGGAGCCATCTCCAGAGACTGCAAATTGCTGCCTCTTTTCCAATTCCTCTCTCAATACCCCAGTTTCTAGCAAGGGATCACAGCTGTTGGGCTTTCTTACCTTCCATTTGCTGACTGTCAGCCCCGTTATCCCAGCTTCAGAGCAGCCAGGCAGCAATCTGCTCACCTGGCTGGTAGCTGTAATCTTTCCGCATGTCTCGAAGTTCTGATGAGGTCAGGGACTGGGTAGTTTCCTCTTCCTGTCTGAATTCTCTCACTTCTTCCCCCGAATTCTTTGTCAAAAGACTGGCTTCTTGATCAAACCTTTCCTCATCTTCCTCCTCCCTTAGTAATTGATGATATGAACCCGTTGTTCTCCTTGTTCACTCTTTCTTTTTCACTACTGGGGCAATTACTGTAGTTGTTGTTGTTGTTTGGGTCCCTATCTCAACCACAGTGTCCTCAGATGCAGTCTGGGTCCCTGCCTCAACCACAGTCCTCTGAGAGTGCTGAACTGTGGCTGGATAGGCACAGGCCCAGCCCCAGTACAGTGTGAGAAGCTGTTCGTTTTCATTGGGGTAGGCAAGGTGCCCTTCTATTAGGTGGTGTGTCAGTTTACCAGGGTTGCTTGCCTGTTCCGGTGTAAAGTCCCAGATTATGGGAGGTGATAACCATCCTAGGAATCTGCCTAAATCCTTCCATACACCCTGCCACCCAGGGACCGGCCGCTTGAGGGCACATTTCAGTATTGCCTCACCCAAAAGTTGTCTTTTCTTACACCAGGATGAGACCAGATTCCACAAAACCCATAATATGCCAACAGTATTAATTAGTAGTACTAAACAGCTCACATAAGGGTGAACAAGGACCTCCGGAGCCTGCATAATAAAACCACTTACGTCAGTCCCAGGTAAGGAGAGGGAGATGTGTTCCCTCATCTTCTCCACACAACAGCTCTCCCAGCACACAAAGGCCGTCAACACCAGGGCAAAGCACGTAGCCATTGTTCGTACTAGCATGTTCCCAAGTTCCTTCATCCTCCCCACAAAATAGCTCCCCCAGCACAGTAAGGCCATCAATGCTAGGGCAAAGCACATAGCCATTATTTGTATTAACATGTTCCCAAGCTCAGCAAATTAAAGAGATAAGTAGTGCAGCCAAAAAACCCTGTAACCTGCACAGGGGCTTGCCACTTAATAACTACTATAGTTATAGCACACTTAATACAAAACTGCTATTGTGTCATGCCCCATGTTGGGTGCCAAAAAGGACTGTGGTATGTTGAACTTGGCTGGATGCCAGATGCCTACTAAGGCATTCTATCACTCCCGTCCTCAGCAGGATGGTGGTGGTGAAGAAATAAGATGAAAAAAGACCTCGTGGGTCAAGATAAAGGCAGTTTAACAAAGTGAAAGCAAAGGCCACACACAGAAGCAAAGGAAAACAAAAGATTTATCCTTTACTTCCCATCTGTAGGCAATATCCGGCCACTCTCCAGGAAGCAGGACTTCAGTACACCTACCAGTTGCTCCAGAAGACAAATGTCATAATAATGAATGCCCCCCCCCCATAGTCCTCCTTTTACTTAGCTTTTACTGCTGAGCAGACGTCACATGGTATGGAATATCCCTTTGGTCAGTTTGCGTTGGCTGTCCTGGCTGTGTCCTCTTCCAAGATCTTGCCTACTCCCAGCCTACTGATAAAGGGGGGAATGTTGGAGAGACAGCGTTGGTGCTGTGGGAGCACTGCTTAGCAGTAGCCAAAATACTGGTGTGTTATCAACACCTTTCTAGCTACCAATACAAAGCACAGCACTATGAGGGCTGTGATGGGGAAAAATAACTTCATCTCAGCCAGACCCAAAACAAAGGGACAATGGTATTAAACTTAAAGAGGGTGGGTTTAGATTGGACATAAGGAAGATATTGTTTAAAATGAGGGTGGTGAGATACTGGAAGAGGTTGCCCAGAGAAGTTGTGGATGGCCCACCACTGGAAATGTTCAAGGTCAGGTTGGATGGGGCTTTGTGCAACGTGATCTAGTGAAGGATGTCCCTGCCCATGGCAGGGAGGTGTCATGTCCCAATTTCTCAGGATGATGACTCAGGTTTGCTGATTCCCAGGTCAGGATTAAGGTGAAATGATACCAGGGATCCTTTAGCTCACAAAACTCAATTTTTATTTGCTCACAACAAGAATTGGCATGCTCACCACCAAAATTGGTATGCTCACAACAAGAATTGGCATGAAATTATGTCAGTAAACTGTGTAACATGTGCTAACCATACATCACCAAACATATACTACAGGCCTTGCTTATTTGGGAATCAGTTCAGGGAAGACAATAAGGAGAGCCCTCCCATTGAGTCATGAGGTTCAGAGTGGACCCCCTTGCTTTCTAGACTCCTTCTCAGTGAGGAGCCCAGGGGTGGCTGAATCCACTCCTAGTCCTAGACTTGGTCAACAGTTTATGTCTAAAGGGATGAGGTGCAGGGATTACAGAAAAAGGAAAAGGGAAATAGAGAGAGAGAAGAGAAATATTTCACCAGTCCTGGATCTAGCGTTGGTTCAGTCAGCCAAGGAGTCCAGTTGTGGTGGGATTGCACACATAGGGCTTCAGTTTGTGTCCTTTTATCATCCTTGCCCCTCCTTCAGGCGGGCACTCAAACTCATTAGGCTAATTAGGTAGCCCTTGGGCCATGGGCTTGGGGGTCGTTTGGGGAGTAGCTTCCTCTTCCCTGTAGATGTGATCTTTGGCCATACACGGTGAGCTGCCCTACTCAACATATCAGAACAGCACACCAGAACATGGAGCTGTGCACCCTCCAGCACACCCTCCCCCTCCTGTTGCTGATGGGTGCTGAGGGGCTTCTTTTCACCTGTGGTTCCTTGCTAGGCAGAGTTCGTTGTTATGCAGAGTTAGTCGTTAAGCAGAACTTGCCCCACCACAATGTTTGAGACATTAACTCCTTCAGTCTCTCACAGGGGGTTAGAACTGGATTATCTTTAAGGTCCTTCCAACCCAAACCATTCTATGATTCTACGGTTGTAATAATTTGGGTATTTAACTTCATAAGATTTCAAAAAAATTTGTGGTGTTTCTACCAACCTGCAGTGACAGCTTGAGAAGCAAGATAAACTATTCTAAGTTGACTTCTTGGCAGATAAAGCTAGTGTTTCCATTTCAGGGCTACCCAGCTCAATCTCTATCCTTTACTGAATCACTTTGGCAAAGGCACCCTAATGGATAGTGTTTTAATACATGTCATAGAATCATAGAATATCTCAGATTGGAAGGGACACATAAGGATCATCCAGTCCAACTGTCAAGCCTAAAAATGATAGGGAAACAAACACATGTAGGGAGGAGGAGGAGGGTCAAAAAATTGACAGTTTTTTCTTGACATTCTGTGATTGAGGTGCAAGCACCATAACTGTCTTGCTGATAATAAGGTTACTGAGTTATAATCTGATTCTTGATTGTGAGATAGTGCAGAAGAAAAGTTATTCTCTTGGACTGCTTATTTTTAGAAGGTAGCTGAGGTAACAATTTGGGCAATTTTTCTTTTTTTTTTTTTCTGGGTACTGTATGTATCCATGACATTAGCAGCTCTGTACCAAAGTCTTTCCTCAGTAACCTGAAGGCTATTTTGTCATACCAAGGTGACATACAGCTGTTTTAATTTCTAAGATGTGTTGGTCTTAGACTTTAAGATGGTATCAGGAGGACATGGATACAAAGAATGCAGAAAGCTGTCATTGCAGTAAAACAGAATGGTGGAATTTCAATGTCTCAGGACTTATACAGAGCTGAAAATTACAGAGAAAAATTGCCCAGCTATTATCTCCATGGATGATGTTACCATGGGCACAAAAATCTTTGTTTACTTAGATTCCACTTTGCTTGGGAAACAATGGCACATACAGGTGATGTGGCTGTGGTTAGGAAGACGTGACTGCAGGCATGGTTATGTTAGTTCACTGTCACAACAGTCCTTAACACGTAATCATCAGAAGAGATCAGCAAATTAAACTCATTAGAAATACATTCCTGACTGGAATGTTTTCCATGATTATTGTACCAAGACATTGAATAATGTGATATATCTATCTAAACTGGAGTTTTCATAGTAAAAAATGGGAAAATTGTTGTAGACGTTGCTAGAAATCATTGTTATACAAACTATTGAATATAAATAATTCACTTCCAACTTCATCAGATTTTATTACTATTTTAGAGGTCTTACAGCCTACCAGCTCTTTACTAGTGAAGAAATATAAGCATCATCTAGAAAAATCAGATGTTCTTATATCTTGTTATTTTTACCTTTTCTGTATCAAATGATATCTTAGGGACCATGGTAAGTGAAAATGTTTTTTAAGTCTTTGTTCAGGACTTTTTTTGAAAACTTTAATTGATGGTTAGTTACTATTTCTAAAATGTTTTGCTAGTGAGCACAAGCTGCCTCCTCTCACAGTTCCTCAATAAACGGTAGTTTTCTCGTATCTCTGAACGCTTGTAGGTATTCATATCCTTTATTTATTTGCTCTGTTTTCTCATCCTACCACATCCCTATAGAGGTGGATCATATAATTTGCCACAAACCAAAAGCCATCTTGTCAGGTGAGTGTCGTGGAGTTGAAACACTTAGCGTATATCACGTTGCATTGAAGGTTAGCCTGACTCACTATTAATTACTTTGTTATGTGGTAACACTGTAGCTGAAAACACACACATGTACATGCACACTGCTGTTTAAAATTAAAATTTACTTAATTCAAATATATTCTAAAAAACCCCAATTGTTTTCCTCTGATTCCTGAGTTGCACTAGCGACATGTGGCTTATGGTAAATAAAAAGCAATGTCCTCTTTCTATGGAAGGTGAGGAAGGACTTGCTGTAAATGCATAGCAGCATTGATCGTGCACACAGTCCTTAAACGTGAAGACAGTGCTGGAGCATACTCTACTTTTTCTAGTCTTCCTTTGTGTTTTTGTAGAGCTTGTTTTACATATTTTGGGAACATATTCTTTGTTCTCTTTGCTATGTTGTAAATTTGACTCAACACCGTTCCCAGGTTTGCTTTCTCCCAGTGATTGTTATTTGATAGATGTGACTTCTTTTTGTGTCCTTGAGGCACTCAGTGGGAAGGCTTCTGCTACCATCCCATGTTTCTACTCCCATGAGGCTTTACTGCTCTAACATGGAGTGTATAAATACGCAGATGCCCCCTGAAATTTCCCAGGTACATTTACTTATTATTGACAATACATTATGTACTACTATCTAATGCCCCAAATTGGTGTTGTTTAATCATAAGAACTGCTCTAGGCATCAACTTGTTCAAAAGAAAATTAGGTTTAGCCATTACAAAGTAGCATTTGTCTCTTTTAATAAGAACAGGTTTATTCTAGTCTTAACTGACACAAATGCAACAAATTTACATGGCTGCCATAGGAGATTGTCATGAGTGGAGAACCAGGAAACAGCAGGAATACACCCTAGACAATAGTAATCAATAAATACAGGATTACTTATTATTCTCTAGGGGCTTTTGGGAAAACATCTAACTTTTAAGTTCTATTTCATGTTTAAATCTGCAAGTGTTGAACACAGTGAAGACCAAGAGAATTGCAAACAACAATGAACTATGAAAAGAGAAAACAAAACCACAAAGAAAATTCCACTAGAATATACCATCTGTAGAGAACTGGGATGATGCCTGAAGCAAGGAAACTGTTAACACTTTCACTTTTGTTCATGCATGTATTTGCAGAGGGTCTGAAAATTGATGCCAAAGAAAATTCAATACTTCTGAGCTATAATAATATCTGATTTTTGGTCTGTTATTTGCCTGTTCATCTTCAATCTACATAATCTGTTTTTTTGAGGGGAGAGAGAATACTGTAGGCCTCCTTAGAGAAATAAACACAGTCAATGCATGGAAGCTGAAGCCAGATAAAACTCTGATTTAAGTGTGGATTTTGTGTATTTAATAGTGAAAATTGTTTATTAATTAAAACAAAATATCTAGGACAGCATTGTTCAAATTATTGAGCTTAGTACAAAGCAAAACAGATTACTTCCAAGGGCTTGGAAATCATAGATGAATTAAGAGTGTCTCCTGATTTTGTGAAGCTCCACATTATGTAGTGATATTATTACTGATTGACTGGTATTCTGATTTTTGTCTTATGAAGATGTTCTCACATTAAGATTGTCTATAGTCTCCAGCCAAAGAGATCAGATGAGTGTAGAATATTTATTTGACCAAAGAGTTAAGCCAAACTCATGTTTGTTTTTCTTGATAGTGCAGGCTTCTTGGAAACATATTTGCAGGGATGCATGAGGCCAGATTTTTATTATGTACCATACCACTCAGCTGAGTTGCATCACATCAAAAGTTACAAAATATAATAGCAAAACCTCATCTCAAGAAAATAGAGGATATCAAGCATATCAGGCTAGACAGATAAATTTAGAATACTTATTTGACTGCAGAGCTGAATCAAACACATGTTCAGGACTTAAAAACAAATTCTTCCTGAGGTTTTATTGTAACCGTCCTATACTTCTGAACGTAAGTGAATGAACCTAATCACCAAATGACAATCAGCATCCATTTTGGAAAGTGGTCTGGCTTTTTCTCTCTTCTTTCCCTACTATTCCCTCCCTCCTACCACAATCCCACACTAAAGACCCTTCCCACCTTTTCTCTCATTCTGTTTCAGTTGTTTCTAGGCTACACAGTAGTGTAGTGTCAGTACTTTTTTCACTATGAACCTATACTTGTGCCAGCCTGGTCATAGCAAAGCAATGTAGACTTAGAGATTGCTCTTGTGCTGTGATCCATTGGTTTAGTTCTTGACTAAATTTACAGTCCATTTGTACTTGGTTCCTCCTTCTATTAGTTATCACTTGAGTTTGCTACTCCATAGTGAAAGGTACTTACAAGATGTGCTACAATTCACCTCTTTTATTTCTTGATACTGTAGAAAAAACAACTAATTTTTTTAGGTATTAACGTCAGGGAAGGCATGCAAAATTCTGGATTTTTCCAGTGAGCAGTAAAAATAAAGTCTATTTACATTTTAAAGTTAAGGCAGTGATTTTTTTTTTTTTTCCCCAAACTACTGATCCAATTATTCTCAAACTGATCTGACTTTTGAAATTCCTCTCTACAGTTTGGCAACAAGCCAGTTTGACAGCTAATTTAGTGAAGGGATAATTATTTTATAGAGCTATAGTATGTTCCAGGTTCAACCTTTTCTGAAAAGACAACATGACAGATAGATACAATAGGAGAGCCTGTAATACATAGTCATTTAAGTTGTGGCAAATATGTAACAGCTTTGAAGAAATCTTCCCAGGATGTTCAGATAGCGTGAAATTTACGCTTTAATGTATCAACATAATGTAGTTAAGTTCTCAGTAAAACTGTCTACAGTTTATCAAAGCAAATTCCACAAAGATCACCTGTGGTGCATGTTTATAGACTTAAATTCTTGCTTTTATTTAACGTTAGCATGAGACTTTCGGTGTTTTGTTACGGTATTGTAGCTAGCTGTTTTAACATCCTAAGACTTACTTAAAACTGTAGATATACTTGGTTTAGTTCTGCTAGATTAAATTACATTGGGGCAGAGCTAAACTCTGATATGTAAGTATATTTGCATTCTGGATCAAGATGAAAGGGTTAAAACTAAATAGAATATTGCTAAAAATTGTTTGAAATACTGGCATATTCCATTGCAAAGTTTGCATGTCAATAGAAAGCTGCATTTGATGATATTCTTGATAGTGCAGGCGTCTTGGAAACATATTTGCAGTGATGTATGAGGCCAGGTAGCTGCCTGGTATAATGTACCATACCATACCATACCATACCACTTGGTTGAGTTTCATTCCATAAAGTGTTAGGAAATCTAACAGCAAAGCTTCATCTCAAGAAAATAGGGGTTATTAAGCATTTCAGGTAGACAGCTAGTTGCCCAGTCTTCACCCAAAAGAACTTCTATTGAAATAGGCTAACAACCACCTTTAATTTACAGCACCTGAGACTAAATATTTTCTTTCCCATTAAATTCTCTAGCTGATTCAATCTTCTTGCACAGAGCACTGATTCTTGGCAAGCAAACTCATTTACCAGCAGACATTCAGACAGAAAACTATTGACTGAATTTTTCAGTTACCTTCCTTTTTGTGGATACAGCAGCAGCCCAACAAAAATTACCTTCAATTTATGCTTGCATCATGGCATTTCAACATCATCTACTTGTGAATGCAGTCAGCAATAAACGGGGAATGAACAGTGAAGTAGTGAGAGTCTAGACTTCTGGCAGTGCTTCAGCTTTTACTGAAGCATGCTTACTTTCATTTCAAGTTATGGCAAGATGTGTGGCCTGTGAAAAGCACCCCATTCGTGATGTGTGGGGGAAAAAGATTTTTGCCAAACTCCATTAGCTGAATAGTTTGCTGGATAAACTTATCTAAGCTAGCCCTTTACTGCTGGAAATTATGCCAAAGTACGCATGGTTTAAGGATCTCAAAGGTGCTGCAGCTGGGTAGGTAGTAAAGAAAAAGCAGGTCTTTCATTAGAGGAATTATACAAAACAGCTGGCGTGAAAGCTCTTCAGTATTTTGTAAAGCTAGCAATTTTTCTTTCCCTCTCTTTCCCATTTGTCTGTCTTCCTAAAATATTCTACATTCAATAGTGACATTGACATGAATGCCAACTGCCCGTAAATGAAAGGTTTGAGATTATATTAGCAGCATACAGCCTCTGTATCACATGCAAGCAGGCAAGCAGTGCAGGGAATTGCTTTCTGAAGTAGGCATTTCTGCCCACAGAAAATAAATGCGTGCAGCAGCAGAGAGATGACAATTCAATAAAACTGCAAATTTCTCTCTAGTTGGTCAATAAGATGTTAATTATCATAGCTTAACCCAGCTCAATGAACTTAACTTTTATTGGAAATGTGACATTTAGATTTAAAAATAAGAAGTATTTAGTGCCAACAAATTTCTATTGCTCAAACCATAGCTTGACTTCTTGTATGAGAATACTAGACTGATCAGTTGAGCATGTCCAGTCGAGTAATAATTTTGGGGGTGTTTGCAATTTCAGTGAGTGTAAATCAAATTTTGTTGGCCCTTGTTACATCACGTTAACTGAACTGGCTTTATGAATAGGTCTAGTCTTATAGTCCAGGTCAGGTTTGCATGTACTTGTTCAATTTTCTTCCAAAAAAGAAAGTCTCTTATTCCTTTTTTTACCTCAAAGTATTCAAAGGCTGTTCAAATAAATGAATAATTTATTAATTTTTTTGTTCCCCTTATCACTTTCCCCACTGCATGAAACAATTTGGGAAATCAAGGGTTTGACAATTGACTTTTTGTTTGTTTGTTTGTTTTATTCAGTAACTATAAAACTCTATGTTATTAGATGGTTTTCAAATTATTTGGTTGTTGAATAATTCAGCCTTGACTACAATAGAGCTTCCAGTAGTAATGAAATGGGGAGTTATTAATGGAAGGTGATAGATGACGAGGGTAATTGGAAAAAATTTCTTTTAATTCTGCAAATCTGGAGCTGGCTCCCAGCAAAATCTTGGCATTCATCCTGATTTTCCTATTGGGGTAAGAGAAACTCGGATAATGGTTGTGGGTGTTCTGGGTTTTGTGTTGGTTTCTATGTTTGTTTGTTTGTTTGTTTATTTGTGTGTTTTGTAGTTTTAGCTAAAGAAGGAGAAAAATAACTTTGAAAGGGTAGTTTGACTCTCTAAAGGAAAAGGGGCAGAATACAAAGTAAACAACAACACATTTCAGAAAGACTTTGGTGAAGTGCTGACAAACTACACTGGAACATGACAAATGGTGACTCATACTGAGTTGGGCAGTGCAATGTTCTGTGTAGTGTCAGAACTGTGGCATTACCCTTATTTAATGACACAAGTGGTGGAACTGAGCCTGTCTGTTAAATATAGGCTTAATGCCCAGCACTGAGCAGAGCCCTTGGCCTGCACGATGAGAGTTCCTGGAAAAACACTTATAGCTTCCTTACAGGGTGTGGGGATGAGGGGAGGGCTCCTAGCAACAAGGATTTATTTGAGGCTTTTAATACAAAAACTTCTGAGAGGGATTATAGTTAAGAAAATTAAACCTTAGGCAAATGATTTTCTGTGTGGTGCCCAAAATCTTTAAACATCTGCATGTTAACAGCTGTGTACAATCTTAATTTTTTACTGGAGTGCTGTGGGCCTTATGGTACAAGCTACTGGCAATCTTACTCAGATCAGCTTTTTTGTCTGCAAGTGTAACATAAATGGGAACTATTTATTCAATGGCTGTAGCTATTTGTTTCTTCCAGTCAGAACAAATGGTTTTCAGACTTGACGTGTAGTAGTCTGAATGGATTGTGGTGGTTTGGGCACATTCCTCTGAACTGCCACATGCAAGCATGTACACCTGACTATAACTGCATTTTGTAAATTGTCCTTTCTAAGCCATGGGGGGATGCGTGGGGTGGAATAGCCTACTTTAGCACAAATACTACAAATTTCTTCAAAGAGCATGACTGTTTCCTGAGTCTGGATACTGATGAGTTAGGGTGGCATGAGGGAGATAGTGTAGTACAAATCTTCTGGTAGCAATAAACTCTTCTGTTCTTGGGATTTTTTTTTTTTAATCTTTACAGGATTTGTGGACCTACTGTACTTGCTGCAATTTGGGGGAAGATACTCAAAAGGGGAAAAGACTCTGCTGTGTCTGACCATCAAATATAGGCTTATAGTCCTCATTCCTATAAAATGTGGGGAATCTGCTGGTAGAGTCCTCTTTTTGCCTTGCCAAACAGTGATAACGCCATTCTCCTTTTACTCTCAACCTCTAAAGACAGATACTCCTACTGGTTGCCCTAGCTGCTTGGTGGTAGCTCTCCATGATAATTTAGGTCATTTGTGCCTTTCTTTGTTTCTAGCATTTTAAACCAGATGCAACTGTATCTTCCTGGTGTAAAGATGGACCTGAGGTCAGAGTGGTTGCTTAGGATGCCCCATATTTCTCTCCCTTTTAGCATTGGCTCCAAATAATTACTGCATTTTCCTTTAGTTCATACTTGGTTTTGTCATATTACAGTGAGAATGGAAAGGAGAGGAAGGACTTCAAAAAGTAATTTACATCCATTTTTCTACTCTTTTCCTCAGCTTACTGGCAGTCTGGCCATATCAAGTAACTAAGCCAGGGGGTCTGGGTTGTGCTGAAGTTTCATGGTTGTTTCCATGTTTTTACTCTGGTACCTTGGCTGTACCCCACTTAAGAAGTTAACTTCTAAACTAGTTTTTCACTTTATTCTTGCTGCAGCTTTGTAATATGATGCTGCCAGTCACAGTAGGAGTCTGTATGGGATTCTGGGGAATATGAACACAACTGGCGCAGGAATGTGTTCAGCAGCTGAGTAACTACACCCAGTAATGTAATGGTAAGGGGAAACTGCTTAATTCAGCTGTTCATGACGTATGATAAGAGGGTAAATTGTATGTATGCATGTTTTTATTTTTGGTACACCACTGTGTGTGGCTGTCTTGTACTGTTCCACAAACAGCTGACCATATTATTTAATTTTGATTCAGGTTTTCTGGAACTCGCAACTATTTTTTGCCAAGTGAGACACAGCTTATTTCTTTAACAGATAGGTCAGTTGTAACTCATAAATAACTCATTAAATTAAGCTTAAACAAAAAGGCTTTCTGTCTCTGTTCCTTAACTCACTTATAATACTACAAAAACCCCCACGCACAACAACAAACCAAACCAACCAACCAGCCATGCAAACAAAACACCAAACAAACCTAATCAGACTTTGGTCAGGGTCTTCAGACAATTCATTTAAAGGAATTCAATTTCTTACTGTTTAACATATATTCTGTTCATCTCCCTGTAAAAGGACATAATATTGGTACAAAAGCTCAACCATAAACAGAAGAACATTTAAATCTAACTAAATTTAACTACATTTAGCTCTAGAGCAATAAATAGAACATGTTGTGTGTCTAATGTAGAATCAGCTGTCACTTAGTTGTATTATTCAGTAAATTTTTGTGGGGTGTCTGTAAGAACAGATGAAATTTGTATTTTTCAGTGTTTTTGAACTGTTAGAAATGCAAGTTTCAACAGAAAGGCTAAATTTAGCGGAATGTTTGTGGGAACTGTATCTACATAAGGATCTGCATAAATGAATGTTTCTGACTCAAACTTTCCCACATGAAGAGAAGTTAAATAAAACTTCACACTTTGCTAGAGCCTAATGTACTAAATGCTTGAGAAACTTAAGGATTCACAGATACTAAATGAACAAGGAAAGAAAATAACAGACTTCATGTAAAGCAGTTCTAGAGCTGGTAGCAGAGTGTTCAGTAGACAACAAAATTATTTTGGTATGACTTCTGGGGAAAAGCAGTTTGCAGGCACAGGGACCATTTGTTTGTTTTTCTGGTGACTGGTCCACTTGAAATTAGAATTGTTTTTTAATTTTCTTCAGTTTGTCACCATCCATTCCCAATATCTGTATAGACAAGTCTTTGCCTCTACACAGCAGGATATATACAATGTACATGATTCCACTGGCTTCCAGGGAAGGAGGTGCTGCCTAAAAATGAGACACAAATATCATCCAAGAATTGTAGAAGCAAGGGTGAATGCTATATGAAGTATAGAGGGGGTAGACTGTAAGCTTGTGTGCAAGATTACCATGGCTCCACTAATTTTCTGTTTACCTGTGTATTTATCAAATGATTTTAGAATTTCCTTGGCTAACATACTCTTTACCCATGCTACAACATGCTTTTAAACAAGAGATGCAAAATAAAATACTGCACCTGATGATAGGCTTATAAAAATGCGAACTCCTAAAAATAAAGATCACGATTGCTCTGGTTGTCCCATCCTCCCTGCTTACTGTGTATAAATATTTTATTGAAAACAAGCAAGGGTATTTTTGCCTTTATTTTTAAGGTCTGTCCAGAAAGTATATGCTGCTGGAGACCCAAGTGACTTCAAAATTTCTTCAAGCTTTTATTAGGAACATAAGACTGGTCAATACTACTTTTTTAGTGCAGCAGAAATATGCTCAGTTTTAAACCTGACTGATCTTAGAAACTGGATAAATCCAGCAACAGGTATTTGTTTCTTGGAATCAACACTTTGAAAAGGAAAAAGTATAGAGTGTTCTAATTAGCATCAAAGTAATTGCAGCATTTGCACCAAATATGGAAGAACTCTATTAAACAAATGGGTAATTTTTCTGTTCACAAATGTTATTTAAACAGTCCTTGATATCAGCAAATCAGAATACACTTAGTTAATGTCCATTATGGAAATGGATTAAATGAAGGCACAAAGACATTTGCCTATCATTCGTGTGTCTCATCTCAATATTGGGTAATGGCCTTAAGCCATGTTCTGTCTACATTTTAGAGAAAAAATATTCTGAAGTGTTTAACCTTTTGTTGGTTTGCCACACTATGGCAAAACTCTAAACACTGTGGTGGCCTGTAAAGTTTAAAAGCCAAGAACAGCAAAAAGGTACAACAGCAAATGCACAAAAGCAGGACATGAAACACCAGTTGTGAAGATAGACATGTCTCATGTTATTTTGGAGAAAGAAGTCTCATCAGCTCTCTAAATGACAAAGAGGAGGTATCATGTGTTAGAAAGTTTGGGGTAAGACAGCTTTCTGGAGGTTTTGGTGGAGGACCTAGCAAGGGATCAGGAGCCATCCTAACTGGAGCATTGGTCTTAGTGTGTCCATGTCAGCTATCTTCCAGAAAGATCTTTAAAAATATGTAAACCCAGTTTGTCTGCTATGTCTTCAATAGGAGAATATTCATCGACATGAAAGCAGTGCTACATGGACTGTATTGTACAAGCTTGTGAAGCGAATAAATTCTTATGGCTTAATCCTAACTGGCAGAATGACTTACTGTGGAACAATTTGGTTTTACCATCAAAATTTTGCTTTTAATAAAAAGAAAAGCTTTTCAAATGAAAATCAAGCTTAAAACTAAGAACTCAATTAAACATAACTCCTGAGCTGTCGTCTTAGAACCAGAAGACTCAATTTCGTGGTACAAAAGTAACAGCTCCTCACACATGATAATCTAATTTGGGGAACTAGATTAATGGTTATTTCTTTATTTTTTTTTCTCATGGTACTATTTGGTTTTGCTCTCCCTTACATGACAAAGTTTGCTTAGCTATACTCCAGTCCTGTGATGAGAGGTAGTGAGACTCTTGAGTGGTCACACAGAAATAAGCTTTTAAAATTTATTATCCCTCTTCCTGCCCCCCCCCCCCAAAAAAAATCAGATGAGTAACACTTTTGTACCTTGTTTTGGACTTCTGTTTTTCATTTTTTTCAAGGATACACAAAATATCTAATTGTAAATTTCTCAGCTTTTACTGTACACGAATTTTTTGGAAAACTTAAAGTTATGAACAGTACATTGATAATTCAAGTACTTATATTTAAAACATGGTTGTGGGGGTAAGGTCCCATTACTTTTGATGGTGAAGAAATGATATGTCGTAAGAACCCCTGCAGTTTCTAGGAGATAGTGTTTTTTTGTGGGTGTTTTTGTTTATTTTTGTCAAATATCACTGGCTTTTAGTGAATTCTTGGTTTTGGGGTTTTGTTTGGGTTTTTTTTCTGTGGCTTTTTTTTTTTTTTCATAGACTGATGTGTTTCTTTCTATTTAAAAGTAGCAGTGTACCTTTGCATCAAATTCTGCAGTAGTTTAAAAATCTAACTTATTTAAGCACCTCAAATTGTCAACAGATCAGTAAGCCTTCAGTATATACAGTATTATGTATGCAGATAAATTCTCTCAGATTTAACAGTAAAGCAGTTAACAATTTTATAATAAAGACTGAATGAACGTGGAGATATTAGGAATAAAGTTGCATGGTAAATTTTTGGGTTTGCCATTTATTCTTAGCTCTACAGATTTTGTAGGTTGTGTTCCTGTGCTTTAGCCTGTTCATCTCTATGACAATCAAATGCCTGTCAAACATGATGCAGCCCTAAAATCTTTTGTAACAATCATTTATTCATTAATAGATACAGTACATACACGGAAAATGTTAGTTTTCCTTGTAAATATACTGAAATATGGAGGAAGGATTTAGTTAAATAGGTGGGTTTTTTAGTTCATGCGGTGAAATCCTTCCCCACCATCCAACAATATGTAGTGCATTTTAGGGACCCTAGTAATCCAAGGAAAGCTTGTGACTAAGCTAATAATGAAAGAAACTTAAGCTTTGACAAAAGAAGGTGACTGCACCGTTAAAGTGTTGGTCAGGTAGAATAATGTTCATCAACATATTTTGATTACCTGTAGAAGTTTTGTTACATAGGTCCACAGGGAGAGAGAAACATGCATGAAAAAAAGCAAATATTGAAGTTTTTTTCAGTTTACTGGAAAGCTGTGAAGTAAAATACCCAACAAGAAATGTCAATTAAAATTAAGTGAGTGAGTATATGAGCACTGTGTTGAATATAATGTCATGAGGATTTTCAGACCTATTACACTTTTTCCTAAAACATTTAGTAATCAGAACCAAAGAGAAACAGCATACATTTTTTAACTATGAAAGTATATAATTAATATATACATTTGGGTATATATACATTTTTTATAAGAGTGGCTGTCTAATATTGATATCTAAATCCACATTTATGCACATAATCAGCTAAACTAATATTAATGGAGTAATGAACGTTCAAGGGTCTTGTGATTTTATTACTTCTATCTGCTTTTACTATCTGTATTTGAGAAGCAGTGTTCAGTTGTGTATCAATCATCAAAGGATTCTTCTTCCTTCCTGAAGAAATCAGATTTGATAAATTTACCTATTTAGTAGTATTACAGATTTATCAAACAATGGAAAACCAGCAGAAATATCATCTCTATTTCACAATAATTTGTTTCTGTTTAAAACAATGCTTTTTCTGTCAGGAAGGAGATTATAAAGTAAGTTTGTCAGAATAAGAGATTTCTTTATAAACACACTGTAAAGCATGTGATAGACCTTTTAAAGTCCACAGAAATAACTAGTCTTGAGTCATAACTTTCTTGTTCAAGGAATGATAATTCTTGTGTAATGAATATCTGTGTGTTTTTACTCTCCTATGCTTTTTGCAATCTGGTTCAGATGGGCTACCATTGCCACTTTGTCCTTTTTCTGTTCTTCACAGGTATTTCCAACCCTACCCAGCATAAAAAGTGAGGCAGGACTCAAATAAGCTAGCATGTGGGTTTTTTTGGTCAGAAAAGATTTCTTGTGTAGGCTGCTTAAGAAACTGCAATAGGAAACACAGCATCACTGGCTCCTTTTTATCTTTTCCCTTAAGGAAATAGTACATTATAGCTGTGACCACAACTGCAATTGCAGCTGTGTTGATTCCATTTCATAAATGTGAATATATATTTAGCTTTGAAAACCTTGAAAATTTCTGTAGAAAGAGGGTATGTTAAATATTAAAGAATATGCCAGTTTCCAATCTCTTTCCTCCTTCCCTCATTCATAGATTGCGTGTATCGATTTGATATAGAGTGACCTATAGAGTGAAATTCCTGAAGCATGCCTGTGCATGCTGGAGAGACAGAGGAGGGTGGATTCATGAGACATACTGAGTCCTGGGGCAGATATAATTTCATGCAGACAACTTCACTCAAAACCCAAGAGATTTAGCTGAAAATGCTTCTCCCTTTGCTGTTGGAAATGCTACTCAGTGGTCAGTCCTCTCTTTTTTAACATAGCAGCCCATTTCAAGCTAGCTGATGAGTTACCTTCTCAGTGAGAATTAAATGGTGGACTTCCACTGCCCTGTCAATACCTAAAGGAATTTTCAACTAAATACCAAGTGCAGGTAATCAAGTGTTAAAATTAAATTTTACCTTTGGACAAATGGGCAAATATTTCCCTTTCAAGTTACACTACAAGTCCTAAACCTTATAGGAAGCCATATGTGTAACTTGTTTAAAACTTAGAAAATCTCATAGCCATATTAAAGTTAGATGGTACCTGAAAATATGTCATGGTTTAACCCCAGCCAGCAACTAAACACCACGCAGCCGCTCACTCCCTCCCTCCCACCCAGTGGGATGGGGGAGAAAATTGGGAAAAGAAGCAAAACCCATGGGTAGAGATAAGAACGGTTTAATAGAACAGAAAAGAAGAAACTAATAATGATAATGATAACACTAATAAAATGACAACAGCAATAATGAAAGGATTGGAATGTACAAATGATGCGCAGTGCAATTGCTCACCACCCGCCGACCGACACCCAGCCAGTCCCCGAGCGGTGATTCCCCGCCCCCACTTCCCAGTTCCTATACTAGATGGGACGTCACATGGTATGGAATACACCGTTGGCCAGTTTGGGTCAGGTGCCCTGGCTGTGTCCTGTGCCAACTTCTTGTGCCCCTCCAGCTTTCTCGCTGGCTGGGCATGAGAAGCTGAAAAATCCTTGACTTTAGTCTAAACACTACTGAGCAACAACTGAAGACATCAGTGTTATCAACATTCTTTGCATACTGAACTCAAAACATAGCACTGTACCAGCTACTAGGAAGACAGTTAACTCTATCCCAGCTGAAACCAGCACAGTTTATAAATATTGTAATTTGCTCTGAAGACGATTAAATTGGGTCACTGGTGGGGCAAGTGAAATGTATTTCAAGTGCAAGTGGCAAATTTCAATATTTATGTATTTTTTTGACAAGTTTCTTTTCAGAATCCTCCTCACATTTTAATAAGAACGTTAATTGCTAAGCTTCCATAAACCCTTAGGACTAGTTAGCATTTTGCCGGTTGGAACCAACATTCTCAAATTAACTCTGGGCCAGTGCGGGCTGCGGAACTCTGGGAAATAATGGGCTTGCTCTGTGAAACACTGCTTAATAACCGAGCAGCTGTCAATGACTTCTGTACTGCCTTCAGCTTCATTAATTTATGAAGTGAGATTCAGACTGTAGGCACGGTGAGGGGAAGAAGCAGAGTTCAATGCTGGGCTGGCAAAAGCATAAACGGTCATGTCAGAAAGATCTTTGACCCAGCATAAGCTTTAAAAAATATTGTTGCCTATAGAATATGTATCCAGCAATGTCACTCACAGTGAATTCACACAAAAGGTGGCAGATATATGCCCCTACATGAATATATTAGCATAGTCCCTTGTAGAATTAATTTCTTTGCTCTGATTCTTCCTCCAAAAAGTCACACTTATGTGAGCTGAGAATCAACCAGCTCTTCTGTGTCAAATCTCACCCTTATAGGGATGCAGATCTTTTCACATTATTTTGCCAGCAGACACAGCTTGCTCTGCTTAATTTGGGATGTGTAAGATTCATATGCATTTGACACCACATGAATTTTGTACATGGCAATAAGCCCTGTTTAGACATACAAGTATAGATACCTGTGTTACTGCAAGCTCTGGTTTTATTCTAAAGCATTTGTTTTCATGTGGCTTCTTTTCTGCTCAGAAGTCAAATGGGTGAGCCTTTGTCTGCCTGTAAAATAGCATAAAGATGTGCCCAGCACCTGCTTCTTTAATTTGAACTGTAACCTTTCATCCTATATACTCATGGGACTGTTGATATAAACATGCTACTCTAGATCAATGCAAAGTTTAATATATAGTGTTCTCCTGTACTGTCCTCTTGATGCACTGTACTTTATTATGGAATCTAGGTTCTTCATCAAGACTATTTCAGAATCCCATGCAGCACAATATTTTGAATGCCATCTTAACTATCAAATAAAAAAAAAAAAAAAAGAAAAAGGAAAAGAGTTTTCACTTTTTGTACCAAGCAAAATTTCTCTTTTGAGCTGGTAATAAAGTCTGTTCCACAGCCTACATCAGTTACAATGTGCTAGTCAAAATCCATAATGTGAATTAGATATCTCAGTTATAATTAGCTTGACACAGCCACTATTGCTGACTTTTATCACATGCTGGAACTTGACAAAGAATTTGGCCAATACACTTACAATGGTTCTAACAACAGAAGCATAACTGCACTGATGTAATCTCCCACTATGCCATCAGGACACTCCTCTAGTGTAAAGGTGGCTTTTAAGACTAAGCAGAATTTCCTGTCAGTTATCGTAAGTTAAGTTGAAAAAAATCTCTTTGTCCTGGAGTAAGTGTTCACAGAAATCTTTACTGAATTAAAGATGGTAGTACACAGAAGTCAAATTACTACAAGTTGAAGGGTATAAATAAAGCTTTAGTTAATATTTTTAATCATTGCTAATGTTTAGCAACATATACACAATCATCATTAGGACCTGTATTTGTGAAGAACTGTCCCAAAGTAATACTGTTTTCAAAGTGCTTGTGGCATTTGTTGTTGTTGATACATAGATACTAACTCTAACTGTTATAAATAACAGCTAATTAAAAATGTTGCCTGTTGTTAGCCATTACATTACTTGGTACTCAGCATCTGTGAATTCAGATAGTTTCTAACATATTATGCAATGTGGGCAACTCGTCTGTAGTATATAAGAGAATGTGCCATAAGGAGAACTTTTTGGATATCTCCCCACTGTCATCTCCATCTCACAATTTTCCTGTATGTTCATTAACCTTTTTATGACTTTGTAGTAGTTTGTCACCAAGCACATGATAGCACTTTACATTTCTCCTTGCTTTCAAAGTCTCCATGTTCCAGTATTATATAACCTGATGCTGAAGACCTACTTGATTTTATTTGGATAAAATAAGATTTAAAGATCCTTTTTATGTAAGTGTAGTGTGCTGTGACATGCTTGTATCCAGAAGGGACGTATTTTTTTGCTGGCTTACTTTAAAGGGAGAGCACTACTTTTTGTACTTTTTGTTATACTCTGCCTGTTTTCTTTAATTAAATTCTATCTTGTCCCAGACAGTTCATCTTGCTTCTTCAAAAGTATGAAACATTCTGCGTCCTGTAAGAATTGCCTATGTCAATCAACATGCTATAATGCCAAGCACTGATATTCGAATTCTGAGCTGCACATGCATAGGCAATATTAGCAGCGCAGTCATTATTTGTAACACCATTAAACTGTAAAAGAATGGTTACTGTTTCCTTTCAGCATTCTTTGTGATACACATTGTCTAATGAAATCTACTTTAAAAACTTATTTTAGCATTACATCATAGAAATTAAAAGGTAAATTCTCTTGAAAGAAGACCTCTGTGTAATGTTATTCAAAGTACAGAATACGAAATTAGGGCTTAAGGAACAAGAAGCTCTGCAAAGGTGTCAGTTGAACCAGAAAAGCAAGGCGCTCAGATGTTCTCCAGAGTCTATTCCAGTTTATTTTTTAATGCATTTAGCTGTTAAGCCTATGAAGAAAACCTTGAAAATAAGTGTAATTATGTAATTACTGTCCATGTGAATTTTTATGGAGGTTGAACATTTGCTCCAAAGTGGCACTATCAAAATTATTTTTTTATGACAAATATGGACAACTTGGGTAAAGGCTTGCAATAGTCTAGGATGAAAATGATGTGTCTTAACATTTAATGTGAACTTTAGTTAAGGACCTTTATTTAAATAAATCTCTGAAGATACTCCATATTTGGGAAAATTGTGTATTGTTAGAGTGTCATGGTGCATCATTTTCACAATGGAAAATCAAGCCTATACAAATCCGCTGCTCCATGAATCACCCAGGCTACAGCTCCCATAGGGTGATATGTCAGCATGTTCTTACTGTCTCAAATCCAAATGCTTTCTTGTGATGCAATATTTCTCACTAAGAAGTGACACTTTTAGGAAAGTGTTCATGTAAAATCAGCTCCTTTTTTTGGCAAAATATTTTTTGAGAAACAATATTTTGAAGGCTTAAACACCCTTTTAATTTCAATGGATACCAACTTGTATGTCAACAAGTTATATTTCTGACTTGTTATAAACAAGCTCACCAAAGTGTGCAAGAAGAGAGAGTCCATGACATTAAAATTTGTCCTATTTCAAAATAAATACACCAGTTGGCTTGCTCTTTAACAACAATTGGGAGAGTTTCAAGGAATGTGAATACTTTCCATTTAAAACTGTTGTGGTTTAAACCCAGACAGTAACAAAGCACCATGAAGCCACTCGCTCACTCCTCCCCCACCTGGTCCAGGTGTGATGAGGAGGAGATAATATAAAGAAAGGCTAGTGGGTTGAGACAAGGACAGGGAGGGATCACTCACTGATTATGGTCATGGGCAAAAGACAGACTCAACTTGGGGAAAAAACAAAATCAATTTAATTTACTGCCAATCAAATCAAAACAAGGATAATGAGAAGTAAAACCAAATCTTAATTCCCCCAACCCCTCCTTCCTTCCCTGCTCAACTCCGCTCCTGATTTTCTCCACCTCCTCCTCGCCAGCAGTGCAGGGGGACGGGGAATGAGGGTTGGGGTCAGTTCATCACACGTTGTCTCTGCCGCTCCTTCCTCCTCAGGGGCAGGACTCCTCATTCTTCCCCTGCTCCGCCGTGGGGTCCCTCCCACAGGAGACAGTTCTCCACGAACTGCTCCAATGTGAGTCCTTTCCACAGGCTGCAGTCCTTCAGGCACAGGCTGCTCCAGAGCAAGCTTTCCCATGGAGTCACGGCCATCTTTGGGGGCACCCACCTGCTCTGGTGTGGGGTCCTCCCCGGACTGCAGGTGGGCATCTGCTCCCCCCCTCACCTCCATGGGCTGGGGGGGGACAGCCTGCCGTCTCACCACGGGCTGCAGGGGCATCCCCTCCTCCCCCGCTCCTCCTCCCTCTCCTTCTGCACTGACCTCGGTATCTGCAGAGGGGTTCCTCTCACATTCCAATCCCACTACTCACTGCAGGTTTGCCTTCTTAAATCTGTTCTCCCAGAGGCGCTACCACCATCGCTGATGGGCTTGGCCTCAGCCAGAGGTGGGTCTGACTTGGAGCTGGGGAAGCTTCTAGCAGCTTCTCACAGGAACCACCCCTGCAGCCCTTCCCCCAATACCAAAATCCCCACCACACAAAACCAAAATAGAAACCCTTTAAGATTCAGCTATTGTTCTTAAAATACATAGTATTTAATCCATATAAAACTCATTTGATTACAGTAAAGTATTGCAATCCAAACCATCTTGATAATATGAATATACATCAGAATACAAACATAAAGGTTGATATGATCACGCCATTTAGCCACAGATGCCTGAAAAATACTCATAAGACTGCCTGCACAAAAATTCTTCCTTTACACAAATTGCCTGCATTACTTACCTGTCTGCGTGATAGCACTGCTTTTCTGAGGCAAAACAGCAATGTAAGTATTTATTAATTAAAAGATTAATTAATTGCTCTGAAGCCCAGCATTTATATAGTTATCCTGAATGTACAGAAAAACTTCAACAAAAGTTGTTGACAAATTATCTAAACACATATGATAACTAAATGGGTACAGAAATAACACAAATTAGTATAAGTGTAATAACATATGAAATCAATTATGGAATCGTGTACTTATGACTGAGAAGAAAACTTCATTTTGGCTTATTCTCCAAATATTCTTTCTGACAGTTCACTTGAAGCTTAGTCAAAATTGATTTAGGAAACAGTCCATCCTAGTTTTATTAATAAACTATTTGTGAAATATATGTGTTACAGATGTGGGGGATTGACCTTGTCTGGCTGCCACGTGCCCACCATGCTGCTCTACCACTCCCCCTCCTCAGCAGAACGGGGGGAGAAATAAGGTGAAAAGCTCATGGGCTGAGATAAAGGCAGTTGAAAGAAGAAAAGCAAAGGCTGTGTGTGGAAGCTAAGCAAAGCAAAAAGATTTATTCTCTACTTCCCATCAGCAGGTGAAGCCCATTTCATGGGAAGTAGGGCCCCAGTATGCATAGTGATTGTTTCAGAAAATTAACAAGTTTCCCCCTGCCCCTTTCTCTTAGTTTTTATGGCTGAGCAGATGTCATATGGTGTGGAATGTCCTTTTGGTCTGTTTGGGTCAGCTGTCTTGGCTGTGTCCTCTGCCAACCTTTTGCTCATCCCCAGCCCACCGGCCTTTGGGATGTTGGGCAGTGGGGGGCAAAGAGACAGCCCTGATGCTGTGTGAGCACTGCTTAGCAGTAGCTCAAACACTGGTGTGTTATCAACACTGTTCTAGCTGCAAATATAAAGCACAGGACTATGAGGACTGCTATGGGGAAAGTTAACTCCATCTCAGCCAGACCCAATACAAAATAAAGAAAATGTGGAGATAAAAGCTTTTTTGAAAATTCTAGACTACATTAGGACTCAGACTCAAGTCTGTTCTTGATTTTATGTATTAATCTTATTTTATTAATTTTTTAATGTGAAGTAAAGAATTTATATATTGTGGATTTTTAAAGTTTAGTTTTGGAATTTTATAATGCCGTGCATAGAAAATTTAATCAATTCTAAAGAAAGCCTTAAGCACTTATGTCAGATATTTATAGGTGATTTGATTCATGAAATTCATGTCATCATTAATGTTTTGTCATAATTTAAGATGAGAGTTCTTTTTTTCTGATGCTTCCACAATAATATGTTTTCAGATATAGGACCCTAGTTAGCTATTTCTGTCTCACTGGCTTGTTAATGTCTCTGAAAGAAAATGAAAAACTTAGATTTCAATACTTCTGAATTTTGAAAGCTTTGCCTTGAACTTCATCATTTTCTTAGGAAGAAGCTTTCTCTTAAAGAGATTAAAAATTAATGAAAATAGCAAAAATAAATAGTACTGTAAGGACTGTCTTGTAGCAAAAACACTTGAACTTTGGATTTCCATCTATTTTGAAGAGGTTGCATAGGGAATTGGGCAGAGCTGTAAATTTACTTTGTAAATATTTGGTAGTGGTGACTGATTCTTCCTGCACCACTGATCAATGTGTAGTTTTGCAGGGCTCTGATCTAGGTCCAACTATTTTTATACTACCAAAATTGTGCAGGAAAGTATTTGACTTGTGGTTGCTTGAGTTGACTATGACAGCAATTTAAATGTCTGTGGGCCTAGTGGCAAATAAGTATGAAAAGGATCAGTACAGAAGATGAAAGCAACAGAATTAAATCTGCTCAACATTGCTATGCAGAAAATATTTACAGAGTCAGAGTGTTAGTGAATTTTGGCACAAACCAAATGTTACAACATTACAGACATAACAAAGACTGGTTTGTGGTGTTAACCTTGTGATGTTTGAGTGCATCTGGCCTGAGTTCTTTATCCAGAAGTTTTTTCTGGCTGAATGCTCTATAACAAAAATGCAGATAAAGTGCCACAACGATTCCTACCTTAGGTTTTGTATGTTTATATATCTGTGAGGGATTATATATGCACATTAATATTCATAAATAAACATTGTAAAGCTTAAATGAATGTCATGTCTAAGTCCTGTGATGTATTCCAGGATGTAGGGAATACTCACTGTGCTGAAAACAAGTGACCTGAATGATTAGATGCAACACCTGACTGCTGATATAACAGAAGCTTTCTTCTCCATGCTAAAATCTTTATCATTTTGTCAGTGCATTAAGCTCTATGTAGAACTGATTATTTTCCAGTTACAACATTCTTTCTTCCACATCACTTCAATTACTGAGAGAGTAAACGTTATAATAATACTGTCTAATATACCTGTCTTTTCTAGACATTATAGCTTTAATGACTTCCCTTTCCCAGAATGTGGCTTCCATTTTGGTAGCTGTGATTCTTGTGGAGAATGTATTTCAGTCAGGAATTGCTGGCTCAGGAGGCTAATTTTTGTACCCATCGTTCATTATATGCCTGTAAATCATGCGATACAAAACAGTTTGAGAAATTATTTGGTAAAAATCAACTGAACCTGCAAAAGAAGGAAAACTACTAATTGAAAAATTAAGTCAATGTATACAGTACCCTGTGCTGGTTTCACCTGGGATAGGGCTAATTTTCTTCCTAGTAGCTGGTATAGTGTTGTGTTTTGGATTCAGTATGAGAAGAATGTTGATAACACACTGATGTTTTCAGTTGTTGCTAAGTAGTGTTTAGATGAAGTCAAGGATTTTTCAGCTTCTCTCTCATGCCCAGCCAGCAAGAAGGCTGGAGGGGCACAAGAAGTTGGGAGGGGACACAGCCAGGGCAGCTGACCCAAACTGGCCAAAGGGATATTCCATACCATGTGATGTCATGCCCAGTATATAAACTGGGGGGAGTTGGCTGGGGTGGGTGGATTGCTGCTCGGGAACTAACTGGGCATCGGTCGGGGAGCAGTGAGCAATTGCATTCTACATCACTTGCTTTGTATATTCCAATCTTTTATTATTATTGTGATTGTTATTATTATTTTCTTCCTTTCTGTCCTATTAAGCTGTTCTTATCTAAACCCACAAGTTTTGCCTTTTTCTTCCAATTCTCTCCACCATCCCGCTGGGTGGGTGGGGAAGTGAGTGAGCTGGTGTGCAGTGCTTAGTTGCTGGCTGGGTTTAAACCACGACATACCCCAGTGGTGTTGACAGTGGCTGGAAGCTCAGGCATGGAAATGAAAATCTGTTCTGCTCTTCACTGAAAATAACTGTTCCCTTTTATCTTTCTGTCTTAGGTGCCACTTCCCACATCTAAGCTGACACTGTGAACATTGCAGTTATTTGATAACAATATATAAACTGTGCATCGCCAGGCTGCCTTGGAAGATCCTTCTAGAGCACATCTGGGCAGCTGTGGGTCTGCAGCTGCAAAAATTACAGGGCAGACCTCAGAACTGATCTGAAGAAACAGGGACATAATTCCTCAAAATTATAAAATGGAAAAGGGAGTGGAATAATAGGAAAAAAATAAAATTCACATTATTTGTTGAATTATGCCTCATACATAGCATGATGAATGAACGATCTAGAGAACCTAGAAATGCTAGAATAAGTTCTTTTTAAAAAAATTATGTTTCTAAGAGAAAGTTGTGTTAATGGATTTCAGTCTCAGAAAGTTGGTCTGATAGGCAAACTTCATGTCAATGCCTCTGTTACAGCAACTTGACTTACTTGAGCTAGCTTTCAATACTTACCTATTACTTGCAGTACACTCACGACAACTCACTGCTAGTTGTAAATAGCAAAATATTCAGGGATATTTAGGGAATATTCAGGGAAAATATTTAGGGAAAGAAATAAATTGTTCCAAAATTAGTGATACACCCGCAGTGCTAAAGATATCCAAGTTAGTTTATAGCTGTTCAGTGGTCTAAGAGTGTCACATAGTCAGTGTGACAATGGTGAAACCGAGAGAATTCTTGCTGCTAAATTGGAGAGATATGGGTTTGATGGATGGACTGTTGGATAAGGAATTGTGTGAATGATCATATCCAGAGAGTTATAGTCAATTGCTCAATGTCCAAGTCTCAACCAGTAATGAGTGATGTCCTTCTAGAGTCCATACTGGGACAAATACCATTTAATATCTTCATCAACAACATAGACAGTAGGATTGAGTGCACCCTCAGCAGATTTGCACATGACACCAAACTGATGGGTGCAGTTGATTCACTTGAGGGAAGGGCTGCCATCCGGAGGGACCTTGACAGGCTTGAGGAGTAAGCTAATGTAAACCTCATGAAGTTCAATAATGCCAAGTGCAAGGTCCAGCACCTGGGTTGGGGTAATCCCCAAAATCAATACAGGCTGGGGGATGAATTGATTGAGCACAGACCTGCAGAGAAGGATTAGGCATATTAGTGGATGAAAAATTGGACACGAGCCAGCAATATGTGCTTGCAGCCCAGAAAGGCAAAGGTATCCTGGTTTGCATAAAAAGAAGTATCACCAGGAGGTCAAGGCAGGTGATTCTGCCCCTCTACTCCACTCTTGTAAGTCTCTACAGGTTGCCCAAAGAAGTTGTGGATGCCCCACGTTTTCAAGGTCAGGTTGGATGGGGCTTTGAGCAACTCATCTAGTGAAGGATGTCCCTGCCCATGGCAGGGGGGGTGGAATTAGAAGATCTTTAAAGGTCTCTTCCAACCCAAACCTTTCTATGATTCTATGAATATATTAGTTTTTGGTATCATTTCCCATGTGTCATATTGATATATCCTGTCTAATTTTGGAATTCAATGCTGTGATCATTAGCTTGCTGTATTTTAACAAGTTCCTACCACAGCATTAAGTAAAACTATAGGTGCATTTTAAATACTGTTTTGGCAAGAAAAATCCTCATTATGTGTAGGTAATTATTTGTTTTACTAAAACTAATTTGTCTTTGCAATAAGAAAGGAAAATAGCAGGCCTGTGCATTGAAAAAAATTACAAATATGTACCCTTTCACTTGAAATTGGAAAACTTCACACCAAATCATATGAAATACAAAAAAGTAAAACTTCAGGTTGACATATATGAAAAGAAAACAAGACTCTGTAATTATATGTCATGAGTTGTAAAAGACTGTATGTAGGTTTTTGTTTGAAGAAAACCATACAGACTATTAAAAAAGACACTAATAGAAGTTATGAAGCTATTTTTTTCATAGTTTATTTCTTTCTACCCAATTTTTTCACTACCAAAACCATCCCTGAGTCATAATAAATCACCTATTAACTCCTTAATCATAACTAGTCTACTATTGAAAAGAAGCAAGGCCAACAGCCACTGGAATACTCTGTGAGATGATGTGGACTGTCTAATGTCACAGTTTTGAGCTGAAGAACACGTACTGTCACTGCAGCTGAAAAGAAGAAATCAGCTGAATACCTTAAGGAGCTAGGGTAATCAAGATAGTCAAGGTCCTCTGCAGAAAGATTTACTAAGTCATCTGGTGAGGAGGGCCTAGTTGCTTTTTGTTTACGTTAAAGCTACAGTGAAGTCAGATAAGACTAAAACAAAGTACAAATTAAAAATGCTTCACACTATGCAGAAGAGACAACATATTTATCAGTATGTGTGAAATAGAGAAAGGCAAGAAGGACAACAGAAAAAGTGGATGTTTTTCTCTTGGGTTTGTGAGTTAGGTCAGCTTAGTAAGCAGCTGAACCAGCAGCACAGAGGGAGCAGCCCCTGTGCAGACAGAGAGGAAAAGAGCAAGAGTTCTACTTTGCAGTGTTGCAGATCTGCTTGCCCATCTTCTGTAAAACCAGTCAAAATGCATAGACTGTCCTGATAGAAATTCTGTCTTCCTGCATAACTTATGCTTCAGGTAGTAGCCACTAGTAAGTATACTTTGCAAAGCTTGGGTACCCATTTTCCCATTGTATCTGTCTGGATGTACTGAAGGAACTAATTTTTCCCCCCTAAACCCTATGTATTTCCTCCTTATTGTAATGGTACTCTACCTTTTTTCTTAATTAAAAATGAGCATCATTTCACTTCTCTGTATATTTAAAAACCACTTCGCTAGATGAGGCAAGGTTTGTAAGTGAACGTAATGTCTTTTTAATAGGTATGTGATATAGCTAGAAAAATCAGGCAGGCTTATGGGCACATAAGCCCTTTTCTAACATCAAAGTGTCATTTTCTGCAATTGACTTGGTAATTGACATCTTTGTACCGCAACAAGCATAAAATCCTCCATATCCCACTCCTCTTTCGTTATTTATTTAATGTCTCAAAAAGGCCCATGTCACTATGCTTTTATTCTGCATTCATCTCTGGGTTATCATAGAAATTCATGCATCTTATTACTGGCACTTCATTAAGCAAAGCCCTAGTTACAGACCTGACTGGCGCTATTATTTTGAGGTGATATATTTTCTAAAATGTACAATAGGAAGTAGGGGATCTGTCTGTGCTTAACCTACTGAGCCCAAAATATTTTGCTCAACTGGTTATAGATACAGTTTCCTCCATGTCTACCACTCAATGTGTGTATTCGCCTATTTGGTGTTACATCGCCACTGACAGCCCAGCCTATTTATTAGGCATATGATTTTGTACAGAAGGTGGCAAATTTAGTTTATTTTTCACCCTGTAAGATGCAATAAATACTTATCTGTCGATGTAGGGAAATGGAACTAATTTTCAGTTTGTAGTAGTGAGTTGTGCTTACTAGTGCTGTTTGCTCTTTGATGTGATTATATTAATGATTTTACTGATTTTGTTCTGTGTTCTACAAAGCGAGGGGTCAGTTTGCTTTCACTTTGGTCCAGATTTTCTGGTCTGATAGTACACCTAACGGTATCTTTTAGAGTTTGTGTGCAGAGTGTAGGAGTGATGAAGTTGAATAAATAGCCTATATCTGAAAAGTAGTGTGGTGCTGGCATGGAATTTAAAACAGAACTCTTTACATGAACTCCAGATGCTGTCATCCTGTGGCTGCTGCGTACCAATGTACCACCTGGTGGTGCTGAAAATGCTAAGAAAATACCAGAGGGAAGGCGATACTATTCAATTTTTCAGTGCTTCATCTAATAGCTGTTCTATGGGTGAGAAACAGGACAGAATTCTTCTGAGTGCCACAGGACAAGAGAAACTTAGTCTGTTAAATATAGGTATAAACTTTGCTGGATCTAAATCCCTGAAATGGGCTTGAGCCATCTCTCTGAAGAGTCAGATCTATTTTTCACTGCTTGCGTATTTATTGCCAGAGTAACTACTGGCCAATCATTCTGAAAATGATCTGATTAATCTGAGAGTTGCAGGTTTATTTCATAAATTATGTTTGTAAAAAAAGTCTGTGTTATTGTTCTCAGTTAAACAAATAAAGAGAAGACTTTTCTAATTGGAGAATAAGTTGTATTTCCAGGAGCCACAAAGGACAAGATGGATTATTTTATTTACAGTCTACATAAAACAATTTTTTGTAGATGATATAGCATGGTCACAAAATAACTTAAAACTATGTGTTTATACTGTGCACAGAATGTATGCTCTTGTGTTGATGATACATTTGGAAAAAGAATAGAATTTAGAGATGTTCTTACTATAGCACTTACTCCTGAAGTGGTCCAATGATAAATTCATTTGACTAGGTGCAGTTATGCAGACCCACTGAGGTAATGTAAGATTTTTACAGATTATTTTGCAGCACACTGAATGCATGCTTTATTAATTAATTACTTTATTTAAAAGCAAATGTTCAGACATTTAGATTCTTACCTTGTTTCATAAACATCACCTCTGGGTTTAAGTCTGTTACACTCATCAATAATGACTAAAAAAGATCTTTGTTGTTGTTGGATTTTTCTTTTCCCCACACATAAATAAAATAAATGTCACTCTGTAAATGCAGGGAGGAAGTGAAGTGTGGGAGGGATTGCATATCTGCCAAACTTACTGATAGATAACTGATAAAACTGAATTATAACCATTCTCAGTATGATTGGTTACATGAAAACAAAGCTATTAAAACAAATGAAAAGGTATGATTGATTTGACAAGTATGTTGAATTTTCAAATTTGTAAAAATAAATAGATGATTCAGAATACAGTGAAGATGGATGAATTAAACTCTTTTAAGCATGCCACAATTTTATGATGAGATTCTCTGAAGGGAACTGGTAACACCACAATCTATCAAAATGCCTAGTCTCTGATTTCTGTACTATACATAATATCAGGTGTAAAATGTAGTCTGGAAAAATCCTGAATAGGAAAGCAATTAAAAGCTCCATCATGGTTCAAACTGTCTAGAAATATGGAGAACAAAGTGAGAAGGCTTAAATTTGACATGTCTGTGCATGTGACAGCAATCAATATCAGTAAGAGACACAGTAAGCAGGTAACCTGTTCTTAAGATCTTTTTTAATCGTTAGCCCAGACAGAATATGTTAACTCTGCACATCTTATGTATTTCTTACTGTGAACTGGTTTCTTAAAGAAACAGTAGACAAAAACATAAATTGAGTAATATATACTGAATGCAAATAATAAAATTGATAGTGAGTTGTGGAGGAGATAGTTCTGGCCTGGTCAGAGTGGATGCAGTTGAAGGTCTGGGAAAAGACCTTGTGTCTTCTGATTGTCTGGATTTAAAACTGGACAGAGAAATTAGAATTTGCTGGGTTGGGTTGTTAGATTAATGCCAGTTGTCTCTAGTCTGGAAAGTTAGTTCTGCAGGCTGAACAGTGCCTGATACTGTAGGTGATTAGAGAGAAACTAAACAGTGCTTGAAAATAAGCTTGAAATAAAAAGTGGTGTGGATAAAGTTGTTTGAAAACAAACTTCCATGTCATGGAAGCTGGGAAAATGTAGAGGTGTGTAGTATTTAAATTTGGTTTGCTATCAACAAAATAAAAACAGTTAAGCCAGAAGCACCCTGGACCTATAGCTGCAACCATGGAGGTGTTACCCTGTCCAAGAATGTTGTTTTCAATGAACAGTTGTAGGTTGCAGCAGAGCTGTGAGTTTTGACCATATTTAAGTGTTCTTGCATCTTGCATGTGGAGAAAGGGAGAATCAAGGGTCTTGGAGCAGGTGAATGGGGAGAAAGAGAGGGCCTTTTGGTCCTAAGGTGCTCAAAGAGTGCAGCATGCTCACAGTCCCAGTAACCCGCCTGGGGTTTCTGCCTTGAGCTTCTGGTGCTTTTCTTTGTTCTGCTTAATGCAGTCATTTTCCTTGCTCACAGGGATGTACTTCTACCACAAGCAGCAATGGCCATCAGCAAGTTGTCCTGGGGCCTCTGTTTTCAACTGCGTTTGCATTTTCAAGGCCTTTGCTATTATCCTGTGCTTGAACTCAACATCATAGGAAGACACACCTGGAACCAAGCTTCAGTTTGCACAACAAGTTCTCCCAATAAGTTGATAACAAACCTAACAAGCCAGGACAGGGGAGAGCAAAGTTAGCCTAAGGTCTGTGGCATGTTGCTAGCAATGGCAATACTATTTCTAATGGGCAAAAGCACTTACTATTTTTTAGATTACTACTGAAATAGTGTATTAGACCTCTATCAAATGCTTGGCTTTCAGTGATTCCTCAGTATCAGCAGTTAAGGTAAAAGCAAGGTCATTATATATCATAGGTTTATAGTTCTACTAAAGTGTAGAATTGATCCATTCTCCTTCTATAAAGTTTTCATGGGCTATCTCATATTCATATCTTTTTTTTCAAGGAATTATTTTTCAAGATTATTTTGAGAGGATGTGTTGACACTTTAAAATCTGTGAAAACACTGCACTCAGTTTCTGTAAAGTATGGCTTGGAGATGTCATACTTCAGTGTTGAAGTGACAATGGTTGAATGGAACTTCACAAAATAAGTCAGTATTTATTTTAACGCTTAACTTTCTTGGATACAGTTCAGGCTGCTGTGCTACCATAAAGGCTGAGACAGCTTATTTTCACATACCAGTTAAAGTGGTTTTTATCTATTTACAGGAACTGTGAATATCCATACAACAAAGTAGACACTTATATTGGTAGATGAAATAACTCTCACCACAGACCTAGGGATCCTGACTTTTGAAGTGACTAATGCCTTTCTTTACAAATTCTCCTTCTTTTAGTACTAACCAAATAACATTTACTTGTGTATGTGAATTTTTATATTATCTATTCTGTTAGAGATACAGTCCAAAAAGATAAATCAAAAACATTTATTTTATTTTGTTTTGTTTTGTTTTGTTTTTTGTTTATTTTCTTTTATTGTTTAGTTGGTTTGGTTTAGTTTGACTTGGTGTTATTTGGTTTTGGTTTCTTTTGCTTTGCTTTATTTTCTTTATTCTTCCTTTTTTTCCCAATTGTTAGTGTTGAATCTTGTTGTTAAGTCATAGCCAAAGTATCTCTTGTTCTATGTCATGGGTATATAGGAACCATGATGGGGGTGTGGAAACTAGACTAATCAATGTTGTAAGACTAAAGAAGCACAGTTGTTTCTTTTTGTGAGAAAATATGAAGCCTACTCATTCAAAGTTTTAGTTGTATCTATAACACTTAAAGGTACCTCTAAGTAAATATATGTGGGCTTAGTAAAATAAAATCACAAGCAAACAATCCATTACAGATAGATGACAGCACACTCCACTGCACAACAAATAGCATTATCTGTTCCTGTCCTGGTTTCAGCTGGGATAGGGCTAATTTTCTTCCTAGTAGCTGGTATAGTCTTATGTTTTGGACTCAGTATGAGAAGAATGTTGATAACACACTGATGTTTTCAGTTGTTGCTAAGTAATATTTAGTCTAAAGTCAAGGATTTTTCAGCTTCTCATGCCCAGCCAGCAAGAAGGCTGGAAGGGCACAAGAAGCTGGGAGGGGACACAGCCAGGACACCTGACCCAAACTGGCCAACTGGGTATTCCATACCATGTGATGTCATGCCCAATGCATAAACTGGGGGAGTTGGCCTGGGAGGGATCGCCACTCGGGAACTAACTGGGCATCTGTCGGGAAGTGGTGAGCAATTGCATTCTACATCACTTGCTTTGTATATTCCAATCCTTTTATTATTATTGTCATTTCATTATTGTGATTGTTATCATTATTATTTTCTTCCTTTCTGTTCTATTAAACTGTTCTTATCTCAACCCACGAGTCACCTTTTTCTTCCAATTTTCTCCGCCATCCCACTGGGTGGGTGGGGAATTGAGTGAGCTGGTGTACAGTGCTTAGTTGCTGGCTGGTGTTAAACCATGACACCTCCTTACATAGGAAATGATTAACTGCCTTTGGTTAAAGAAGAAACTATTCTTGTGGAACAATTTTCCAAAGGCCAAAATCATAAAAAGAGGGATATTCATTTAACTTTACCATTATTCACTGATAATGTGCAAAAAGTGCCTTATGTCAGATGATATCTGTAATTTAATATTTTACAAAAGGATAAAGCTGAATTATTCACTGCTTTTAATATGTCAGGTCTTAACAATCTATTTTTTCAAGTGTTTCTGTTGAAGATTAGTAATCTAAACAGGTGAGTTCTTCCCAACTTCTATTAAAAAAATCCCTAAGTCACAAAGCAAACTCAAATGAACATTAGTGTTATTGTTGTGTGTTTCTTGCAAAATTATTAAAATTTATGGCTTTTAAATATGTTCATAAATTCATATGGCTAATGTTGTGGAAGTATAGTGTTCTTCAGAGTTTGTTAATCTGAAACGTGAAAAGCGGAATGTGTGTGTCATCCTTAAAGACCACAAGTTGGGTCATGTGGATTTCATCCCTGATGCTCAGTACCATGGAAGGAATCTTTTAATATAATTTCACTCTTAGTTCACAGGGCCTGGGGGAGAGGAGTGCTCCTTTCATTCTTTCAAACAAGTAATTTTGCAAACATAGTTTTATTTGGTATGTCCTGGTAGGTCTAAATAATTTGAAATCCAAGCTGTTCTTACAAATATATCTCTATGACAGCTGCCTTACTGGCCAGCACCAAGTAGTAAATTTAATGGCCGTGCTCTTTAAATTTTGAAGTTCTTCATAGCATTAGCTGAAGGCAGTAGTACTTGAAGGATCAGACACGGGAAGGTTGGAAGGATCAAGCTTCACACTGACCTGAGAATCAGTTGTGATTTAATACTGTAATAGTGCATGAACTGAGCAGGGAAAACATTCAGGGCAGCTTGCTTGGTGCTGTTTTCTGCATATGAATAAACCTGGATATTTACTAACTGCAATATTTGAATGTGCAGCATGTCTGTTGTGTATCCTGGCTACATGACTCCAAACGCTGTCCAGTTCCCCTACTTCTGTTTCTCTATCTTTCTTCCCTCTTTGTTCCTCCTACTATGCCAGTAATGCCATCCTTTATCATTCTGCTTATGCTCTTTAACTGTAAACATTTTATGGTTTGGATTTTTCCCCCCCTCTTTATCTCAAAGGATCATCAACAAGTTTATTTAATACTGCGGCAGTTTCGGATAAGCAGATATGGAAACTAAGAAGGGGTACAATTACTATGTGTAACCAGGGAATTTTATTTTTTTGTAAGACACAGATACAGATGGACCTCAAAAGTATTAAACATGAAATTCTGTTTATTAACTATAGGCTTTTGAAAATTTGGAACTCAGTTGATTTAGAGAGATATAAACATAAGCCGGTTGGTTGACTTTTCCACCATCAGTTTCCTCTTACTGATAATGCCCTGCATGGAAGTTTGATTTGAACTTTCATAAGCTTTTGGTGATTTTGTTCCATTACAAAATATATCCTAATGCCCTAGTGCTAGGGCAGTATCACTTCTGTATGCAACCCAGGACTGGGTTGCTTCTGAGGACAGCACTCTATCTATTTTAGGTTGCATTAGTCAAAGCTTATGCTACCATTCACATGTTATTAAAAATAGTTTCAATATTAAATTCTCCTAATTCTTTGATAACAGAATTAGATATTTAAATAACTCTTGAGGCAGTGGGAGTTCACCTAAACCTTTTGTCATCTCAAAGATTTCCTGAAGGAACTTCAATTTGCAAGATCTTCTGTTATCCACAAATCCTGTGAAAAGGTATTATTATTTTTTTTTCCCCAAGCAATTGCTGTGATTATAATGAATTAATTAATAAAAATAGTTAACAGTCCTTCAAGAATTCTGAAACTAAAGTAACTTTGCTGCGTATTTGACAATATGTAGCAATGATAAATACGATGATGGCTTCTACGTAGTTGTGCAAAACTAATTTAGAAGGATGGAAATTCTGCCACTTGAAATTTAGGCAAAACAAGGTAGCTTATCCATGAAATTCCAGTTTTCTCATCTTGCATGCCGACATGACGATACAGACTTTTATGTAACTGTAAATAGTTAAATAATTTTGGCTAAAACTTTCTCTGAAATTCACCTGAGAGAGATAATTTCTGCAAAAACCTTCACCATAGGGGCTGGAGTACTAACTTGGTCAAGTAATAAGCAACTGAAGATAGTTTCTTAGAATGGGAAATACTTTATAGTCTTAATAACAAATCATGTTGAAATCTTTATCGATGGTAACTCTCCACTAGATGGTGCTTCAGAAATAGGTCTTGGAGAAAAGGATCCTGTAGAGGGAGCCAGATCCCACCCTTAGCAGCTCAAATAGTTCTAGAACCATTGAGATTACGTCTTTTCCCTGAAAAGAAAAACGAGCTTTGCCATGGTCAAGGGAACAAAATAAAGTGAGTTTAAATGATATTTAAATGACCATATTCTACTGACAGAAATCTCCATGGATTTAGAATTAGAAGACTGCATAGTTAGGTCAATCTCCAGGTAGGTCTTGTACCCACTTAAGAAACACTATTGCAAAGTGCTATTTCCACACTTTTGCTGTGTTTAAGCTGTGCAAAGATGCATGAAGAAGAAATTCCACCACTTATTTATTCCTGACTGTTCTTCCTTAAAAAGGATCTGTACTCAAATGACTAAAACAATTTTGTGGATATAAGACATTTTCAAAGGCACAAAAAATAGGTATGAAATTGTTACTTACCCTTCTGATTATCTTTTCAGCAGAACTTGTAGAAGACCTGATCACTCTAATGGCTTGGCAAACTGCTTTTAATTTAGGCTGGATATTTCCAAGCAATGAAAGCATATGTCTGTTGCTGACTTGAAGCACAGATTCCCAAAGATATTTAGAAGCTTAATGACTGTTGATATCAATGAAAGATAGGTATTTTAATACCTTTAGCAGTCACTGATTCAAAACACTGCTTCCTTTAATAAAATCATAAGTACTGGAGCAGAAATGTATATTTAAATGCACATACAAATTACATTATGTCTACTGGCTGAATTCAGGTTTTTATAATGCCTGCAGGTAAATTATCTTCCTTCATAGTTTCTCTTTTATTTTCCCCCAAAGATGCTAGAATCAATGTTTAATGTGTGTTCAATGTTCTTGATTTTGTGGATGTAGGTAACATTTCTCAAAACAAATAGAAAAATGCAAGATGGAAGTGGAAGGTAATATCTTTTACCTCAACAGTAGTTTAACTATTTTAGCCAGAACTTCAAAAAAAAAAAAAAAAAAAGACAAGATAGAAAATTTAAAAATTAAATGAGAGAACAGAATCCCAAAGATTTATGTAAATGTAACAGCAATTACAAATTAGGACATGTACTAATTAAAATGTGTACTTCTGAGATGGTAGAACATCTCAGCATGTACTTTTGAATTACTCTGTATTGCAGTTAGCAGAATGATACTGACAGAGGTGTTTTGACCAACCAATTACCATGCATCACAGTGGAGTTTAACAGGATGTTGACATTCACCTTCAACTTTTTGAAAATTTTAATGTAAATGTTGACTGGCTGGTTGATCCAGTGTCTTTATGGACAACCACACAAGACCTTTAAAGATGAAACCTGGTAAGTGAAGAGTATAGTAGCGTAATAGAAACAGACTGAGTTTGTTGAGTGGTGTTTTACCACGCACTGGCTGATGGATATCAAGGCTTGCTTTTTGTCACAACGTGTACAGACCTGTGCATTGGTACTGACAGACCTTGTAAAAAACTTCTGAACACAGAGGTGGCTCCAGCAGAGGTCTCAGATCTGAACCACAAAAGGCAGAGCACATCTTGGAAAAATGGCTAAAGGCCACAGCAACTAGAGAGAAGGAAAAACCTAAAAAAAAAATGCTGGTTGTTCAGAGAACCTTTCTTACTTGACAAACTTCTAGCTTCCAGCAGTACACAGACCCACGGTACTTGGTCTTCAGGATAAATCTAAGGCAGCTTTTGTATTCATCTTAGTTTTAGGATATATTTTCTGTGTTAATCGATAGAGATGTCTAAAGTTCAGCCTGAGGACTGCTTATGCTGTTACGTGCTAAAGAAATGGCCATTTGTTGATATTATAATTTAGAGTAGTCTTTCAGCTGCGGTATCATGATGCAAAGGGATTGGTTGTGCATAGGGTTATTGTTTGGAGGCTGATCACTGGTGAATTTTGACTGTATACAGAAAGATAGCCTGAACCATAATTTTATCTTCTAGAATTACTTGAATCTTCATCCAGAGTAAATCGCCCCAAAAAATCCTTTGCCTTACACTTTTATGGAAGCTTCTGCTCCACCCCTAGAAGCATTTGAAGTGGTAGGTGCCTTGATAAAAACATGACGTCTTTAACAATCAGGCTAATATTGCTTAATCCAAAATGATATATAGCAATATATAAAACAGTATAAATAATATAAAGCAATCATTTCAATTTAATATACAATCTGTCATATTGCTTCCTTTTAAGTTCTAATTTTATAGAAAAGTTTTTTACTTAAAGTAGTTCTTTATGGTGCAATATTGCACATTTAAGAAAATACATAATTTTTGTCAGAGAATTGTAGTTATGTTCAATTGAAATCTACCCTCTTTCAGTTTAAAACTGTTGTCCCTTGTCCTGTTTCTACAGGCCATAGTAAAAAGTCTCTCTCCATCTTTCTTATAATCCCTCTAAGTACTGAAAAACTGCAATAATGTCTCCCTGGAGCCTTCTTTTCTCTAGGCTGAACAACCCCAACACTCTCAGCCTTTCTTCATTGGAGAGGTGTTCCAGCCCTCTAATAATCTTTGTGGTCCTCCTCTGGATCTGGTCAATGTCTTTCTTGTGCTGGGTGCCCCAGAGGTGGATGCAGTACTCCAGGTAGCGTCTCACGAGAGCAGAGTAGAGGCAGAGAATCCCCTCCCTTGACCAGCTGGCCACCCTTCTTTTTATGAAAGCCAGGATACAATTGCCTTTCTGGGCTGTGAGTGCACATTGCCAGCTCATGTCCAGCTTTTCATCCACCAGTATGTCCAAGTCCTTCTCCTCAGGGCTGCTCTCAATCCCCTTATCCCCCAGCCTGTATTGATTTTGGGGATTGCCCTGACCCAAGTGCAGGATCTTGCACTTGTCCTCGTTGAACTTCATGAGGTTTACATTACTCCTCAAGCCTGTCAAGGTCCCTCTGGATGGCATCCCTTCCCTCAAGCAAATCAGCTGCACCTGTCAGTTTGATGTCATCTGCAAACTTGCTGAGGGTGCACTCAATCCCACTGTCCATGTCACTGATGCAGATAGTAAATAGTTTTCATCCCAGTACGGACCCTGAAGGACACTACTCATTATAGGTTTTCACTTGGACATTAGGCCATTGACTATAACTCGCCGGATGAGGCCATCCAGCCAGTTCTTCATCCATCTAACCGTCCATCTGTCAAACCCATATTGATCCAATTTAGTGCCAAGAATATTGTGGAGGACCATATCAAGTGCCTTATATAAGTTGAAGTAGATGACATCTGCAACTCTTCCCTTTTCCACTGATGCAGCCACTCCATTCCAGAAGGCTACTCAGATAGTCAGGCATGATTTGCCATTGTTGAAGCCTTGTTGGCAGTCTCTAATTTCCTCTGAGTCCTCCATATGCTTCAACATAACTTCCAGGAGGATCTGTTCCATGATCATACCAGACACAGAGGTGAGGCTGACTGGTCAGTAGTTCTCAGGGTGCTCTTTTTAAACTCTTTTTAAAAATGGGCATGATGTTTCCCTTTTTCCAGTCACTGGGGACTTCGCTTGAGTGTCGTGACTTTTGAAATACGATTAAGAGTGGTTTAGCAACTACATCAGCCAATTAACTGGATTTCTGCCTATGCACCCATAAATTTTTCAGGAATCTTATAGGAATGTAATTACATGTTGAGCTTTCCTACAGTGCTTAATCTGGTTGAATCTACCAGGGCACCCAAAGGTGAGGTGTATCTATACAGGCACACAGAAAGACACTAATTGCATAAGACTTTTTTCATAAGGATCCAGGCTAAAAATGTTTTACAAGAAGTTCACGGGGAAAATATGCACACAGTCTTCACTAGCCAAAACCAATAGGTTTTCCTTGTTTTTTTTTTTCCTTTTTTCTTTGAAGCAGTGTCCTGGTTTCAGCTGGGGTAGAGTTAATTGTCTTCCTAGTAGCTGGTACGGTGCTATGTTTTGAGTTCAGTATGAGAAGAATGTTGATAACACTGATGTTTTCAGTTGTTGCTAAGTAGTGTTTAGTCTAAAGTCAAGGATTTTTCAGCTTCTCATCCCCAGCCAGCGAGAAAGCTGGAGGGGCACAAGAAGTTGGCACAGGACACAGCCAGGGCAGCTGACCCAAAGTGGCCCTCGCAATTCACGTACCTGTGGCCAACGGGGTATTCCATATGATGTGACGTCACATCTAGTATATAAACTGGGGAGAGCGGGGGTGGGGGGATCACCGCTTGGGGACTAACTGGGCGTTGATCGGCGGGTGGTGAGCAATTGCACTGCTCATCATTTGTACATTCCAATCCTTTTATTATTGCTGTTGTCATTTTATTAGTGTCATCATTATCATTATTAGTTTCTTCTTTTCTGTTCTATTAAACTGTCCTTTTCTCAACTAACGAGTTTTACTTCTTTTCCCAATTTTCTCCCCCATCCCACTGAGGGTGTGTGTGTGTGAGTGAGCGGCTGCGTGGTGCTTAGTTGGTGGCTGGGGTTAAACCATGACAGTCAGGAGCATACATTCTTTTTGACTTTTCCACCTTTCAGAAGAGTACGGACAGCTTTTGTAGGCCAGTATCACTTCACAAAATTTGCTTTTGACCCTGTGTGTCAAACTGCCAATAAGAGCACTAAAACATCAGCTGACAGCTGTTGCTCTTCCTGTTCCCCATTATAATTCAAATAAGTGCACTGGTATAAACATATTTTGAAAGAACAAAAAACCGACTGATTTTTTTTCTCAATTAGTTTGAATTGACTAACAGGGAACAGAGTCTTAGGTCATAGTTTCTGTCACAAAAATATGTGCTCAAATAGATCCAAAATGTAAAGTATACTAAAATGTAGAGTGTTAATATATTTATAGTGCTTTTAGCTGGGTTTTTGTATCAGTGGAATTGCATATGTGCCTTTACTTTGTATTTGCCCAATTTGTGTTACCTCTCCATATGTGCGTGCTCTACATAACTGGTATTCCACTGTAGTCATCTAAAAGCATTTCTTCCTCTCTCTATATCCCACTTCTGGAAATAAAAGGACATCATGATCTGTCCTGTGAAATATATTGATGAACTTTTATAGGATTTTTTTCTGTAGTCTAATGTAATTGCTAGGTAAAAATAGTTTTTGGAGGCTTACTTCTTTGTGCTCAGCCCAGTGATACTATTTGGCATATTTGAACATCAAAACACTCCTGCTTTCAGGAATACACATTTGTGAATGCTTGCTTTCTTAATAAAGTAAAATCATTGGCTTCTGATTCTCTGCATTATCATTCACTGACTGAGTTATTGATTAGGTCCTAATAGACATAAAATGTTACCATGGCAAGGTGACAGCAGATACCTGATGTGATTGTCTCCTAAACCATTCTGTTACTCTATGATATGTAGTATTTTAATGTGCTTTAAAGATGTCAATTTTTTCATCAGCTGTTAAAAAGATGCACCTAGTAGGCTTAAAATAATTAATTCTCCAGAGAGAGGTAATTAGCAACATTGTAAATCTTAAAGTACGCATCTCTGAAAGGTTATAAAATATCAAGTCTGCTCACCTTTGTGTCTGTCCATGACAAGAAAAAAGTGTATGATCAAGAGTTGAGAACTGAGTTTGATAGGTTTTGCATAATTTCTGTCTGCAAATTTGGAAGTACTTATTTAAATTCTGATCAGTGCATCTGCCCAGCCTCAACACATTTGGGATGATGCTATTCTCTTACATAATTGCTTCTCATTGAGGCAGTAGGAAGTCATTTGGAAAGAATAATCCTACTGAGATCTTGGCTGGTGGGAGATTACATAGGAGCAAAGCTTTGCCTCTGATTTCTGCTTATCAAAATGTCCATGGGTGAGAGGCATGCCTACCTTCTGTTAGTTTTGGCACCAGTTGAATGTAGGTGTTAAGTACTGTAGAGTTGCTTCTCATTTAGTGTTTTCTCCTTCCCTTCATTTAGCACACCTATCTAGAAATAGGACACAGTTCAGTGTTAAAAGTTCTCAGCTGAAACATGCCTGCATCAAGACTGAGTGGTCCCTCTGAACGAACTGTCCGCCAAGAGCTTATAGGTGATATCACAGTGAAGGAAAGGTTGCTGTGCTTCCAGTTTTATGTGGGCATTAGAGTACCTGTAGACATGATTTTGTTAGTGAATTTTTTGTGTTCATCTTAGTGTTAATCTGCTCCAGTTGTTCCCTCTTCCTATGCCTGTGTTTCTTACACTCTGCCTTTATTTTCCCAATAGTCATCATGGTTCTAGATCATGCCTCAACATTGAATATTTGAAGTTGATAAAGAGGAATATGCCTTTGTAATTCTGAAAATTTTAGATGTTAAGAACTTGACTTTGAAGCCTGTATAATGAAAAAAATAAATACAACTTGATTGCTTATAGTATATTTTTCTTCATTATGTAATATATGAGACATGCAAATATCTACTAAAAAAATGTTCATCTTGTCTGTTGATAACTTGTGGGTGGAACAGTGTTTTGAACAGGTAGTGACATGATGACATTTTGCTATGTTAAAGCAAAGTTTAAAATGTTTGATTTAATTTATATTCTTCTACCCTTTTGTTTATTTCTGTACAAAATTTCTTTACTGCCTTGGAAGTAATTAATCAGCTAGTAGATAATTCCTCTTTCAGTCTTATAGAAATGAAGAATTATTGAAATTATTTCAATGTCTTCATGTTTCTGAAGCCTCAGGGCCATGCTCTTTATAAACAAATCTCTAATTGTTTTCTCAATTGAAAGTGGCATTGGTACATTAATAGCAAAATGGAAAGCTTTTTTTGTACTTTCAGTGTTTCATTTTAGCTTAACTATGGAATCCTGGAAAACAGTGCTATTTAATTTGCTGACACAGTCCAGTAATCCACCTCATTACTATGATAGCTATGTTACATTAATTACTATGAAGTTATTACATCAATCCTGTTATCATTGTTATACCTACTATTAATGTATGCTTATGTAGCTTCTGCAGCAGCCAGTGTTTCTTGTTCATAGATGCCATACTGGAACTATCTTCTTTGGCCTCACTTCTTGCTCTGGTATTTGATAGTCTGCCCTGAGCAATGAAGAAATTCCTTATGTGTGAACTGTAATAATCCGTACATCAACAATTACTTTCTGGTTTGATCTGGGCTTCTCAGTTCACTTCATGGAGTGCAAAAACTGTGGATGGTGACTAATGTCCTGACTGGCAATCTATGTACTTGATTTCTACTCTTTGGCTTTTCACAGCCAGGTTCTTCAGTAATCAAGTTGTGGCCTCAGTGAGAGATCTCAGACCGCATTTAACTTCTGTTCTCTTCTGCAATTTTTCCCTGTCTTCATTTTCATCTCTAGGAATTTTTGTGTGTATTTCTAGATCCACTACATGCTCATGAAGTTGTCCTTCCGTAATATACCCAGCAGCTCTGAACACGCAAGCAGATCTCTGCAATAAAGCTCTCCTGGTGCTGGAGCTCCTCTCAGTCTATGGGCTTGTGAATTCTGCTGAGGCTTTATGCAGAAATTTAAAGGCCATGCCAGAGTTTGCTTGCAGTCATATTCTAAGCTCTCCCTGCATACAGTATAATCCGAACATCTTAAATACAGCAGACTAATGCCCATGAGTGAGGATTAACACTGTAAGAGTACAGTCTCAAATTTTTATTTCAGGTGAAGAGGTCAGTGGCAACACAATACAAAAATATTCACCTTTCCTTTTGGCTAGTTTTTCTTAGAAGAAAAGGTTACTGCAGGCTGAATTTGTAACTGGAACTTGCTTTCAGTTGACTTTGCTTAATGTTGCTGTATAAATATTGATTCCTCCTTCACATTAGTTACGCAAACAGTGGGTGAAATAAAGAATGCTTCTTGAAATAGGAATACCTAATAACTCTGCCTCACAGCTACAGGAGTAGATTTTTAGATTAAATACAAGAACAAGCTGCAAACTAAACATCAGCAAATAATCATATTGGTAGAAAACCAGAATGGCAAATGGTTAGCCCTCAAAATATATACGACCACAGTATCTTTTAAAATAAACGTATAGGAAGTGATTGCAGCGTCAAAAGATAGATGATTAAATTAGCCTACATCACAAAACCTTGCATTGCAACTGTGACTGTTGGATATCAGTAGAAGGCTTACTGAGTCAAAGAATGAAAAATTTAACAAATGTAGGTCTAATCACAAAAAAATGGACTGCGTATTAGAGAAATTTCACAACAAATGTCAGTGACAAAAAGAATACTGTAACAAAGTAAGTCTCTCCAATTAAGCAGGGTATTTGTCATAATAAGAAAAAAGGATGTGGCTCAGTCATGAATGTGTTTGTGGTAAAGTAGGAAAAGCTTCCCATTAAAAAAAAAAAGTGTAGAGTTGGTATTCTGAAACAGGAGGCTCATGGACACCAGAAGCTGTGCCATCATTTTTCATTGCATGTCTCCACAGTAGAGTGAGTTAATAAATGTTGATGGTGCTCTTTCCAGTGGTTTTCCTTTCCTTCATCAGTTTATGGGTTATTTTCACTGGATTTTTACTGTCACGAAAGCCAAAGAAAGTAGTTTTTCAATGTATTTCCTTTGGTGGGCTTAATGGGCTGTTCAACATGTTACAGTCTTTGATCTTGATCATAATATATAGTTCAACACCAAATCATGGCATACAAAGTGACAATAATTTTGCTTTATGACTGAATTTTACAGCATTTCAGCAAGTGTTTTGCATTAAACAAAAGGACTAACACAATGAAACAGAAGGGATAGTTGCTGGTATCCACCAGCCTCCTCTTTCCAAATACATGCTTTGTCTGTCAGGGTTGTTCCACATGGCACCTGACAACTTATTTTATGTCAGACACCAAAAAAACCCATCATGGATAAAGTCAGGGAGAGGAACACAAATTAAGGAAAAATATATAGAAAAGTCAGGATTTGCTGTAGATAAGAAGTGTTGCTGAAAAAGTCATATTGAACTGCAGGGAAGATGGGCAGGAAACTTACCAAGGCAAACCATTTTCCGTGTCTTGACTGCAAGGCCAAAGAAGACATGTGTTGTGCCAAGGAAAGAGTTTAGCAGCAGTATAAATAGAATTCCATTTAAAACTGGTGTAATAGAAATCTTTCCCCATCCTTAGAAAACCAGCATCACTTAAGGAGAATAGGAATGGCATCTACTCTACATAGACAGGAAATAGAATGTTAAATAAAAATATGTAATATGAAAGATTAGAAAATGTGCAGTTTGTGAGGTTTGGGCTTTACTTACTGACTTTAAGTAGAGAGCTGTTCTACTTTCAGGGTGCTTCGAGGTAATTTCAGAAACAATAATGTACCCACAGCCTTTAGGATTATCGTTAGGCAGTGTGAGAGTCCTGAGGATCCCCACTAGTGGGTGTTGCTGTCAAGTCTGCTTTGCCAGCAAAGCAGTAGATAACCAAAATTTTCACTTCTCTTACTCCTTCAAGTGCTTATCTGTGCTGGTGGTCAGACATGCCAAGTGAATGAGTCACAAACACAAAGACCATGTAGCCAATTTTTCTCAGAGTTTGTTAGGATTTCTTGTGTACCTAAAATTAGCATTTAAATTCTGTTTTAGGCACATAAGCACATGGGCTTATTTTCAAACCTGCTGAGTTCTCATATGTTCATCTTAATGTCTCTGTGTGTTAAGCAGGTTTAAAAATCAGCCATAACTTATATATTTAGAAAAGAAAATAGATGCTAATTTATGGGAATGTTTAAATAATATCATCACATGAATTCTCTTATTCTGGCACTAATTTTAAATATTGTTTTGCATAATTTGATTGCAGTTTCTATATCCTCTGTTTTTACTATACACATCATGGAGACATCGTCATATCAAAATATTCTGTCATTTCAGCCTCTGCAGATATCCATGGATTTCAGTTCATGACTGCCTGTTTGTTGTCATTGATGATGAATTTAATATTCAACTTCCAGAATTCTGAAACTGCAAAATAAAGCTAACAGAAACCAAAAAGAAGTATTTCCCAATACAATACAAGATAATCATGCCTGGAACTTGACTGATTAGTGGTTTTTGCTATGAGTTCACTCAGTGCCAAAGGCTAAGTACCTTTGCCTAAAGTAGATAATAAAATTATCAGACCAGAGATGTGATAGCATTTTTTTTCATAGATCAAGGAGAATTTTGAAATTGTATCACCACTTATTGTTGAAAACAAATGAAATGACAAATCCACCAAGTGCATGCATTTCCTTTGGGTGGTTTTTTATACCTATCATTTTAATCTGACAAGAAAGGACATGTTTACTGGTCAGTGCATGGAAGGCAGTCTAATTTCTTACCATATTTATGATACAAAAGCCTTACTGATAGAGATGAAAAAATAAAAATAATGCATTTTATTAACATTAATGATGGACAATGTATTAATAAGGGGATAAATTGATTTGTGTAGATGATGAATGGACAAGCCAAGGAAATACACTATTTCAAAATCAGTGAAAACTGAAAATCAGTGAAAAGATGTCTTCTTTCTGTTATGGAGATTCAGCACCCCTCGATGAGTGTAAAGGTATGAAACAGGCTTGACAAGCTGAAGATCTCTACCCATCAGAAGGTGAAGATAAAGACTTTTATTATGTGAAGCATTTTTAATCTCATTTAATAGTCCTCCTTCTATTTTGTGCGATAACTATGTAGGTCAATTAATGTATTGCAAGATCTATGCAGCTATGATAAACTTATAAACCATCTTGACAGAGCATTACAAAAAAGCTTAATAATTCCACAGTGGAAAATAACAAAATGTTTTAGAGTACAGGGGTGGGTTTAATGTATGTGTGAGACAGTAAAAGTATTATGGATGCTTCAGAGTTTTCTTTTTTTTAACCTCTAGGAATCAATAACTTCAATTTTTATCTTCCTTTTTTTTTCATTTGATGTCAATTATATTGGGCTTATGCATGTGCATTTGAAGGTGATGAGGCATTTGATAGGCTTTGGAGATTTTTCTGTTTTACTTCCTGACTTCAAGCAGTTCTATTATATTACACATACTTTTTTTTTTCTATCTTCTAGCTCAATATATTCTGTATCTTTGAAAGATAGTGGGGTATTTTGCATTTAAGCACAAGCTTTGGCTTTCTCAAATGTTTAATGTTTATTTAATCCTGCTTCATTCTATTACATTTTAATGTTGCATCAGTCTGGTTTATCTGGGATGTTGATAAGTTTTAGAGATTTTCCATTTTCTGAATTTAAATGTTTCTTTTTATCCTGTGTTATTGGAAATTTCTACAGGTAGAGGAGAGTAGTAAAACTTGGTGATGTTGTAACCTTCACTAATTGTAGCATACTACTCATCACAGCCTTCTCAAACTGTTGTCATGCTGAACACATTTATCTCAAATGAAGACTGAGAAAAAAATACAGGGCAAGACCAGATAATGAATTTATTCTTCACATATTTGGAATTCCAGACTTCTGAGCATCAGATGTTTGGAAATCAATAAATGACTGTGCAAAGCTTCAAGGCAGAAAGTTGCCACCAGTGTTAGTATGGTTGGATGGTCTCCAAAGAGAGTTGTTCTCATGACTGACTATATTGTAGATAACATAAAACCACATGGGTTTTTTACATAACAATATTAAGCTAAAATTACAAATCAACATCTAATAATGGGCTTAGTATGAGCAGGTGAAAAAACAGAGCTTTACGGCTGATACTGAAACCAATTTTAGTCAGTCTTTCTGTACATAGCAAAGAGAAACTTCTGAGAAAGTGGAAGTTGGAACCTGAGAATTGTGTCACAGCTGTCAGTATCCATATTCAAAATGTGACTAGTGAAAAAAAAACAAACCCAAAACCTTACTAAAACTGTCTAATCAGATATTTAAGGGCTAGATTTGCTAAAGTAATCTTTTTGAATTATCAGCAAAAAAGTAACTCAACAAGGGATATGCTAGTGCATCAGCATGAAACTAAAATGTGAAACAAAAAAGTTATAGATTATTTTTAAAGCAGGATGTTAAAATACAACCTCTAGATTCAAATTCATTGAGACTAATAATCCCTGGGCTATATGCGTTGTGCCATTTCTACAATCTTTTCTTAAAGAAGGGTAAATCTTTGGAAGTGGTTGAGATAAGTTCTTCATAAGAGCAAGGTCAGTGAAGAGAGCTCCTTTAGCCCCCCCCCCCCCCCCCGAAGGTCTGAGAGCCTTGTTTTTGTTTCTAAAAATGCTTCTGAGCATCCCATCCTTTTTTATAGTTTTACAGCTTTCACCATATTACTGCCCTATTAAAAACTTCAGGGCATAGTTCATTATTCAGATAGAATGTGTTTTTGTTAACTCTCAAAGCATCAATAGTGAAAGAATGGAATGGTCCATCTGCCAGTGACACCAGAAGCAGAGGATTGCTTCTGGTATGTATACACTATTTTCCAATGATTTTCCTCAAGTGCTGAGATCCTAAGGAAGGTCAAACCATTTATTAACTTCCTAAGTGGAAGCAATGGTGAAATTATAAAATTGTTTGGTTTTCTGAAGAGTTATGGAAGGAAAATTCAAAATTAACTATACAGAAAATAATCTTATTTAAGAGTATTATGAGAGACTTTGTTTTTTTTTTTTTACTGTAAAGTATATTCATGTTCTGTTTCCTTTGTTTTGTTCTTGCTTGTTCAGGAACTTCTGTAGAGACAGTAAGTGGACTAAAGCATAGAATAATTAAAGGCCTCAATTCTAGAAGGATAAATGTGTCAACAGCTTTCTGCTTACTGAAACGGTCAGATGTCTCAAAAAATCCAGAGAAGAATGATGTTAAATTCCAATCCGAGAAACCTTTTGCACAGTTAAACTTAACTTGTGCCTTTGGATCCTCAGTCAATCAATTGAATCACAAGGACACAGTAGAAAGCAGAGCAGGTCTGTCATTAGAAGTCTGTCGTGGTTTAACCCCAGCCAGCAACTAAGCACAACGCAGCCACTCACTCACTTCCCCCCCACCCAGTGGGATGGGGGAGAGAATCAGAAGGAAAAAGGTAAGTCTCATGGCTTCAGATAAGAACAGTTTAGTACAGATACACAACAGAAAGGAAGAAAATAATAATGATAATAATAACAATAATAAAATGACAATAATAATAATAATAATAAAAGAATTGGAAGATACAAAGCAAATGATGCACAATGCAATTGCTCACCACTCCCTGACCGATGCCCAGTTAGTTCCCGAGCAGCAATCCACCCCCAGGCCAACTCCCCCCAGTTTATACACTAGATGTGACATCACATGGTATGGAATACTCCATTGGCCTCTTTGGGTCAGCTGCCCTGGCTGTGTCCTGTGCCAACTTCTTGTGCCCCTCCAGCTTTCTCTCTGGCTGGGCATGAGAAGCTGAAAAATCCTGGACTTTGTCTAAACACTACTTAGCAACAACTGAAAACATCAGTGTGTTTTCAACATTACTCTCATACTGAATCCAAAACATAACAGTATACCAGCTACTAGAAGGAAAATTAACTCTATCCCAGCCAAAACCAGGAAAAAGGCTCAGAAGTGGATGTGGGTCAAAACTTAATCTTTCTGAATTTTAAGAAACGCAGAATAGGATAATTTCATTTGTCTTTGTTTCTAAACAAACATCTGGGGAAGAGGTAAAACAAGGAAAACCAACAAAATTCTAGACTAGGTATGCTGAATATAGTCTATAAAATATCATGTGTGCTTATGGTCCCCAGGGACAGCATGATAATACATTCTAGCTCCCCTTGTTCATCTCCAGAGCAAACTGCCATGCAGACCTGCTGTTAGTTTCTTTCTGTGGAGCATATGGTTTTCAGACTACTTTCTATTTGAAAAAGTTGATTTCTGATAACATCTTAGTTTCTCTCTCGTGTACCATGGTATCATCCCTCATGCAAACTTGGGCTGTTTCATATGTTATGGTAGGTAACTATATTGTCACGACATAGCAAAATTGTTTAGGATTTAAAAAAAAAATTGTTGATAATTTCAAAAACTGATCTGATCATTATGAACGTGTCATTACAAAGCAGTATGAGAGATCTGTTACTAGCCACCACTTAAAAAAGCTGGCATGATTTAGTAGAGTACCACTTTTTCTTCTAACGTTTCATTACCCATCTTTGTGGGTGATAAAACGAAAAGAAAATGAAAGTTCAAATAACTTTTCTTGCATGTTATTTCACAAAAGCTTTTAAAAAACTGACTGTAATGGATTCAGCCTTAAAGTTATGTCAGAAGAAATAAGAAATTTGGCTTCATGAATTACTCATACAAAAAATAAAGTGAAATTAGAGCTCATGAATTACTTATAAAGGCAAGCTTAAAATCAATAAATTGCCTGTAATGCATACAGAAGCATTTTCTCCAAGTTTATAATATGCTGACATCATGATTTTTTTTTGTGAATGAGAGCTATGCAAGACTATTAGCCTGAAATTACAAAATTACTTATCCTCAGGGTTTATTTAAAAATGTAATTTAAATCTCTGTATTTGGTTGAGAATAAAAAATACATTGTGAAATGCAGACAGTTGTCCATTCCAAGAAACTAAGAAAACATTGCAGAGTGTGTTTTACAACACAAGTATCCCTGGAGAATCCAATTATTACTAGGTTAAAAATAATTTATGCAAAATATTCAATGTTAAGTAAAACTTGCAAAATGAGAAAGAGGCTAAATGCTAATTTGAATGTTTACTGTACTAAAATTAAATTCCAAATTGAGGCCTATCCATCATCCATATGCCAGAGGGATAAGTAGTCTTTGTATACAAAACAATTTGCAAATAAAAAAAGCTGGCTTAATGTACTAAGTCTATCTCTTTTAAGAAAAAAAACCATGGCCAGTACTTAAAATTCAGTTTGTTTGTGCCTAGACAGCTGTTTTAATAATACTGTGGGACAAGGAACATTTGCACTGTCTAAATTTGTCACTATTTATGCACCTAGATAGGCACCTTTATGGTGTTATATTTGTGGATGAGTGTTAAATACTGAAACTGTCAAAGTTAATAAATGAGAACAACAGTATTCTCTCCTAGTGTAAACTTTGAGCAAGAACTGTCATGCTGGCAAAACAGATCATCTCAGTGAGATCTTTAACTATTCCCTTCTGTTTTATTACAACATGGCCATTTGAGAAATCTGGGTAAATTCAGAAGCATCTGAGAGAAGGATTCTCAGATGTGCTTATAGACAGAACAGAGGTGCAGAACAGGTAAATGTTGAATCATTGCCACCCAGATTTTTGCCACTTAGTGCTCACTGCGTTGTTTTCCTTCACCATAGTTTATCTTGGAATGATAAATGCTATTAACACATCCTATATTGTGTTCAGCAGCTTGGTGAGTCATAGTAAATAAGCAATGAATCTTCCATGCAATGGTTTGTGAAAAATGTCCCTTTTTACGTGCTTTTGTAGTGTTAATTTTGGAAACTTTCATTAGTAATTGCTCTATGGAGTACTGCAAGCAACAACGGAACTTAGTTAAATATTGAATTGGAAATTAGTATCAGTAAGTAAGAATTAGTAAGAACTGTAGTCCAACAAACAAAACAAAAAGGTATGCAACATTCAGGGAAGGACCTGTCTACATTAGAGAATTTGCAGCAGGGCAGCTGAGAAAATCAAATCCAACTAATTACATAGATGCAATTTGCTCTTTTACTCCATTAGATATGCAGGGTAATCGTCTTCACAAAACCAAAATGGGTAAAATTGGATCCAGCACATTGCAGCTGAACAGTAATCTTTTCCTGGTAAATACTTCTATGCATTTTCAAGAATGTGTTTTTAGTTCCATTTACAGAAACATCGCAGTCACCACTACGCAAGTTTCTTCAATGTAGGCAGGACCATAAATAAGTTGTGGTTATTTCCATATATATATATAATATAATAATTGGAACAATAGAATTCAGAGCAACAATTTTTGTAGAGAAAAAGGCAACTCTTAGAAGAATAAAAGCTCATTGATCAGATGGAATGAGTAATAAATCTAGAAAATAACCAACTGTGTAGGCTCTATTATCTTATATCTTGCAGCTGTCAAAGTCATCAGGAAACAATTAACAACTGGATGTAGCAATATTTTGCAGCACTGTTTTTCACTTCCTGCTTCAGAATGCTGCATTCAGCTGCTTACACATTAACTCACAGCTGGCTTGCAGGAGCTGTGCAAGTTTTTAATTTAAGATAAATGAGTTAATAAAAAGTTTAACCACACAACGAACAAAACAAAAAAAAAAGCTATAAATGAATGGCACTACCGGCCACAAACTGAGCACATCATAAGGAAGTGGAATTATGTGATGATGTTTTTAAACTGTTCCATACATTATACAAACAAGACAGAGAGTTTAGATTTTCCAGTAAGCTTGATTAGTATATTTTACTTAAAAAAATATAAAAAATTAAAACTATGACCCATTCTTTTGGGTTTCTTAAACACTCAAGTTGAGTGATTTTAAATTCTAAGAAAAATAATAAGAAAAATCCCTTGAGAAGGGAAATCAGGAATACAAAATTTACAGGTTGAGCAAAATAATTAATTCTAAATTCACAGTAAGAAGATGGCAGGCTTGAAGAGGATGGTAACTGGACAAGTAAGCGCTGTACACATCTGGAATATAGGGGAGTATAGGTTACAGCATCAAAGTGATTGTATGAAGACCATTTAAACAAGAAGAGCAAGCTGGGGAAACTTGACAAATATTAAATGTGTAAAAGTTATATAAAGGTGAACAAGACAGGATGTATTTAAAAAATTAACACATTTTTATGAACTGAACTTTGTTCTCTGGGAGAACAATGAACATTAGTTAAAAAATTCTAGCTGTTGAACTTTTAAAAAAATTTACTATACAGCCTGAGAAAAAAAAGAACACAACTGTATAGGACATTCAGAGTTTTTCTACCCAGGTAAATGATTCAGGTTTTCTTTCTGATGTGTTCTCTTAACAACATATGAGCAAATCCCCCAGAATACACAGGAGGCTTCTAATTTGTTTCTGATGATCTTTTTCACCACATAGCATTTAGTAGGAATAAATATAGAAAATATTTTACTACATTTTTTCCAATTTTCTTTAACATGAAAAAGAAGTATCTTTTAACATTTTTGTCTAGCAGAAGTAAGAATATGTGTGGATGAGTGTTGTTAGTCCCAATATATGTCAGAAGTGGTAAATCCTGTCAAAGGAGCTTAAGCACCAGTGAGTCACCTCTTTTTCACATGTTGCTGATAGTGATCTTATTAAGAGTTTGGGCTGCTAGAGCTCCAAAGTCTTGTCTTTTCTTTTACTTGATTCAGGATTTCCTGGACAAGAGTTTAAGAATATTTGTCCTTAAGGTGTTACTCCTCTATTATGGCTTGAAAAGCAAAATATGTGAATTAATCTTTATTATTAATGCTTTTAATTAAGTATATACCTTCAATTTTAAAATAATTTTTTAATGATTGTTAAAAGGTGAGACTTAGACTACAACACAAAATGCAATTTAATCTATGAAAACCCTTCTGTGTAGTGTCTTACCATATGTTAAATAAAAAAAAAAGGTAGGGCTATGCTGACCAACATCAGTTTATAGTATTCTAACCTTGGTGATGATTAAGGATATTAAGTGGCACATTAGCGCACAGCTAAAATTGAATTAATTTTGGATATGGTCAGAAGAGATTTCATGAGCTAGTACTGTTAAAAGGCAGGAAGCTCTTTACATTCACTGACTTTCTTGCTGCTCCCTTACTCACCAGACTGCATATCCCTTCAGAGCAAATAGGCAGCCTTTTTCCCTCATCCAGGCCTGACTTTGGCGGGATTGTGCACAGAAATAAAAAGAGGAAATGCCTTTGAAATATTACTTGATAACAGTGTTGCAAGAGTTGCAATCCATTCTGTGTCCTTGTTGTGGTTTAACCCCAGCCAGCAACTAAGCACCATGCAGCCGCTCACTCACCCCCCACCTCCACCCAGTGGAATGGGGGAAAAAATTGGGAAAAGAAGTAAAACTCGTGGGTTGAGATAAGAACGGTTTAATAGAACAGAAAAGAAGAAACTAATAATGATAGTGACGACACTAATAAAATACAAATAAAAAATACAAATAAAAAATACAATAAAAAAACAACAGCAATAATAAAAGGATTGGAATGTACAAATGATGCGCAGTGCAATTGCTTACTACCCGCCGATCGACACCCAGTTAGTCCCCAAGCGGTGATCCCCCCACCCCCGCTCTCCCCAGTTTATATACTAGATGTGACATCACATCATATGGAATACCCCGTTGGCCATGGGTACGTGAATTGCGAGGGCCACTTTGGGTCAGCTGCCCTGGCTGTGTCCTGTGCCAACTTCTTGTGTCCTCCAGCTTTCTTGCTGACTGGGCATGAGAAGCTGAAAAATCCTTGACTTTAGACTAAACACTACTTAGCAACAACTGAAAACATCAGTGTTATCAACATTCTTCTCATACTGAACTCAAAACACAGCACCGTACCAGCTACTAGGAAGACAATTAACTCTACCCTGGCTGAAACCAGGACAGTCCTGCTTCAACATGCATGGGCAGTACAAACTCAGTCCTGGGCAGCATCTAATACATGAGTTTCTTAATGCTAAATGTCACATATACATAAGATCATCTGCAATGCTGCTACGTAATTGCCACAACTTGCTGGAAGTTCCTGCATGTAACTCATGCCCTTAGTAACTATCATTTAAAGTTCTCCTAAAATCCTAGAAAGTCAAAGGCAACACAGGGAAGACAACTACTGGAAGAATGAATTAAAATGTCCCTGCTCTTGTTTTACACATGTAACTCTACAGTGCTGCTGAATTGCAACACATGTGAAGTATAGCACTCTTTAGTGATATTGCACACTACTAAATAGCAGAGCAAAGACTAAGATACATTATAGATTGGATTTGCATAAATATAAACAGATATTTCAGAAATTACTGAAGAAGGATGTTGAAGTGAGACAAATCATACTTAATTAAATTGCACAAGGAAACTTGTAAGAAGCTGTAAACTAAGAAGAAAGTTAAAATACCTCATTTCACTTAACCAAATATAGAGATATTAAGAAGCAATGGATGTGGGGTAGAAAGTGTCTGTTGAAGGATGATGACTAATCAGTGTGGTTACTCTTACCTAATTTAACAAATGCTGTTTCTCAGAGGTTCTTATGGCCTTTGTCCTTCACTTTTAAACCGTACCATGTGGCAGTTTGTCTATGCACAAACCCCATCTTGCACTTCCACAGAGCTCCTAGATCTGCTGTCTCTATACTGAACTTTACTAAGGATCAGAAAGGGGAATCTGGACTTTTAATCTCTTTTTAGTTGTGGTGATTCTTCATGCAGCTGCTGTGGCAGCTTGTAATAACATAATATGACCTGCATTTACTCTGTCTGTAAATCAGACCTGTCAGATGCCTACTATTAACTTTAGTGAGTAAAAAACAGAGTTTGTTAAGGAAATTACTGTACCTTGTATCCATAAATGAATATTGTGTCTTCAAAGGTTATTTTAAGCAAATTATTTTCAGGTCACTCATCAAATTCTTAGAAAAGAGGCAGGTTAGCTAAATGCATTATTTAAATCATGTTAAGGAACAATAAATCCAAATGCTTCTGGCATAAGTATGATACAAAGACAGCATTTAGATGAGCTCTTACAGAAGAACCATGTACACAAAGCTGAAAAGCTGCTAAATATTATACCCTGTGGTAATATTCATGGAGGTATTCAGAATGCAGGGGTCTGATCTGATTAGAACTGTGGACTTGGATGGCTGAAATGGACTACCAATTTGGCAAATAAATGTCTGTGGATTGTGTTAAAAAAGAACAGCTGTGATGCCATTGCCCTTTGCTCTTTCATCTGTGGTTAAAAAAAGAAATCTGACAATAAAGGGATGAGAGGTGTCTTGAGCAAGCTCAGCACTGGTGTTCTGATAATGAAAGCCTTCAGGGGGCTGCTGGCCAAACTGGGCACTGGGAATTTGCAAAAGGTTACAAGTGAGCCTTCTAATAAACAGCCCAAGCTTGTTTCAAGTATTTAAATCAAGAGATAACTGTTTTGTTTTTGGTTTTTTTAAGTTCATGATTCCGGTAGTGACTTATTAGTAGAATTATAAACGGAGAATGATTTGCCTAGTTAAAGCTAAAATTTATCAAATGGTTTTGGAATCAGTTTCTGCATCATATAAGGAAGAATCAAATAATATTCTTGGTAGAAGGAATATGACTTTTTTTCCTGTAAAGTTATAATATTATGATTAGAAAAATTTGTTTTGTGATTACTTGCAGCCTTGCATCATTTCAAGCTACACGAGTATTAAACACATCAGAATGACTGCAGTCATTTTTCTGACATTTCTGCCATTTGGTCTGTCAAAGAGAGAATGAGAGAAAAATGCAGAAAGAAAAGTTCTTCAAAGGTGGTGTAAATCATTTAATTCTTAATAATTCTTGAATGAAGATGATTTGGGTACCCTTTTTCATATCTTTTTTATTATTATTATTATTGGAAAAAATATCCTAACCCCATTGCATATATAGGATACCAACAACCAAGCACCGTTACACAATTTTGATATGATTAACAATCTAAGATTTTTGGAGGGCACAGTTTGATGATTGGACATTTCTGTGCCTTCTTTTCTAACAAGAAAATTCCATCTTTTCATCCTTTGTAAGGGTTAGTTACATACAGTACCAATCATGTTGGGTGGCAGGGGAATTTGGATGAGAAATATTCCAAGTAGACAAAAAAGTGCTGGGCTGATATGTGAACTTCTGCTTATGGTAGAAGCCTGGGAGTTAGGAGGTCTTGGCTCCCCACAGACCCTAAAAACACTTACACTTGATGTGTCTATACCTCCAGCAGATGATTTTTTTTTTTTTTAACTTTGTGGAATATTGAGGTGAAAAATGTAAGAAAATATTATCATCACAGATTCTAAATTACTTGTGAAAACTACCACTTGTATCATAATCTTATATATTAGAAATGGATTAATCTGAATGAAGGAATTATATCATTCTAGAGGCCAACTGCTGACACTTTTCCTACTTTCAGCTCTTTTCCAGAAACAGTACATGGCAAGAACATAGACAAAGGTCACATCAGGTACATTAGTACTACAGTGGTGTCGGGAGCATGCTTTGGTATGCTTCAGTGAATCCATTACAGTTAGCAGATGAGTTTTCAGAAATTTTTATTACCCTTGGTAGTCTGAAGTGGGAAAAAGAATTGAAAAAAAACAAAATAAAACATGCCTTGTCTCAGCCATGTAATTTCTCCAAGGTATAGAAGGACTTTAGTACCTTTTTATAGTACAGGTTGTATGTTCTAGAATTAGCCCATTGTTTACCAAACGTTCTGTAAAAGTTACTCAGAACATTATTGAAATAATGTGATAAAATAATTTTTGTCTTTTACTGATTTCTCTATTTTTAATTGAGTAAATCAATTTCGGTGAGGCTCTTGGAGGAAAAATTTTGAAATACATACTTGCTCATCTGATAAATCTTTTTCCCCATTTTTAGTATCAATTTTATTCTACTTTACAATCGACCAGCCTGAATCTATTCACAAGTAGTTCATCAGTCTTGTTTTTATGTGTTGCTTTAGAAAATAAGCATGTGTACCAGAATAGATATTATGAAGAATTCTACTTTGATTGGAAAACTTGTGTATGACTTCTTCAAAATAGCAGATTGTTCAGAAATTAGTAGAAATGTTCTTGAAGGTAAGTTGTATGGCATTATAGTAATTGCTTCCTATAAATAATTTTCTATCTCCGTAGTGTGTCCAATATAGACTTTGTAGTAATTATAATTTATTAGAAAATTATAGTACCTGAGTACCTTTGTTTCACCCTCAGACAACTGAAATGCTTTTATTGAACAATTAAACTTGTTCTTCAGCCTTCATGAAAAAATGTTTCAATGAGAGCTGTAACTGTAACAAAATTAAAAAGTAGTATGAATTCAAAAGGTCCATTTTTAACTGAACTTTCTGTGAAATCATGCAAATGAAATGACACATGCAGAACATTCTGCTTTGTATTTTCTTCCTTCAAGACAGCCTTGTATTTTTTTTTAACTGAGCCTTAGAAACACAAAATAATTGGAGTTGGTCCTACCTCAGAAGGTCATCCTGTCTCACCCATACTTCAACAGTGAATCAAGCTACTTAGGTCATTGTCTAGTTGATTTTTGAATACCTCCAACTCATTTTGTTTTCTGACACTTCTCTTAAAACATGAAACTTTTTTTTGGTACCTCCTCTCGCTAAAGAAACAGGTTACCATTATCCACAATAAATAACACAATTAACAACAAATGGTCTTTAATGGAACCTCTTTAATATTCAAGCTTAGCGGCTTCAAAATCACTTGTCTAAGGTATTATTTGGGGCATACCTGGACAGAAGATGCATACAGGCAAAACTTCAAGTTTTCTCCAGTGTCAGCAGGTAGGATATGGTGGGTGTATTGCGTCTGGCTGAGATGGAGTTAATTGTCCCCATAGCAGCCCTCGTAGTGCTGTGCTCTGCATCAGTAGCTAGAAAGGTGTTGATAACACACCAGTGTTTTGGCTACTGCCGAGCAGTGCTGGCACAGCATCAAGGCTGTCTCTCCAACATTTTTGCCCCCCCCTCAACAGCAGGCTGGGGCTGGGAAAGATCTTGGATGGGGACATAACCAGGACAGCTGACCTAAACTGACCAAACAGATATTCCATACCATATGACATCAGCTCAGATATAAAAGCTAAGTAAAGGGAGACAGAAGGGGGGCATTTTTGTCTTCCGGAGCAACCACTATGCATACTGAAGCCGTGCTTCCCAGGAGGTGGCTAGGCATCGCCTGCTGATGGGAAGTAGAGAATAACATCATTTGTTTGTCTTTGCTTTCGCGCACGACCTTTGCTTTCACTTTATTAAACTGTCCTTATCTTGACCCACGAGCCTTTTGTTATATTTTCTCCCCCCTGTCCAGCTGAGGAGGGAGAGTGGTAGAGCAGCTTTGGTGGGCACCTGGCACCAAAACAGAGTCAACCCACCACAGTACACCACTGGAATTCTCTTCCAGCTGAAGAAACAGATGTGATCCATTAAACTGATTTGTTTATGTTTACTTAGCATCTAAGTATGAGGAGATTTTCAGTGAGACAGAAGTTTATAAGTACAAAGTAACTTTTGAAAATGAGATTTGAGATCCAAAGTAAATTAGGAATTTCTGAAAAAATTACTTTATAGATCCTAATTTGTGAATATTAATAAGGATGTTAGGAGGTGGCTGAAACTGTTACAATGAAATTACTTATATATAATGATAGCATTCACAGAGCTCTGAATCTTATTCATTCTTTTCTGTGAAATGACCTAAAAATGTTGAAAAATAACTGAAATAGACAGGAAAAGAGGACTTCTAAAAGCTCTTGTTTTTCTTTTATATTCAAACTTAGTGGTACCCTACTACACTGTGTAACTTTTTTTTAACAGTGATGTAATCTTTTAAATATTTTATACACTGGGAGCATTTGTTTTTAATTCATGCAAAATAATGTTGCAGGTAATAGAGAAGCCCATTGGAAGTGCTCCTGTTGCACAGTTATCAATGTGAAGTTTGATCTTGGAGAAAGCTAAGGGAACTGTCTTCTCCATACTAGTGTCTCCTCTAGGGTCAAATGATTTATTTAGTATTGCCATAGATATGACTGGTGCTTGACAGACATTTATAAAACTATTTCCCTGACCCAAGGGCTTTAGCTTTGCAGAAAAGGAATTTATTGCTTGCTTCCTTCATCATGCTTACTTTAGGGATTAACTGTTTGTGAAGTTGAACTTCAAACATTTCTTTGATTTCCCTGCTTTACTACTTGCATAACTACTTTAATTTTTCCTTGCTGATGTGTAGATAAACATATTGAGTTATCTTCTATCCATAAACAGAATTCATCTACAAATAAGCAATATATTTAATAATTTTAAAAATCTTATTTATGATGGTTGTTGTTTGATTTGCTTTTTAAACTATCCTCAAGCATAGAACTTTAGTTAAAAGAAATTAAGCAACTTTACTAGCCAGGATCAGCTCAGCTTTATACCACCGGTGTTGCATTCTTAAAGTTTTGAAGCAAATCCCATGGTAAATGTAGATATACCTGAACACAGTGCTAATTCAGAGAAGAGGGTCCAGTACTACTATCTTCCAAGACAGTGTGATTTCCATATCCACTGGATCTAATAGAAAGTTGGGTTTCCAGAGATACTGGCAGTCTAGAGAGTCACATTTAGCTCTTGAGGTGTTTAAGACTGTCCATGTTGAGCTAGAGCAAAGACCCTTCCTGTCCAATACACTTCTCCAGGGGTAGGGAGGAACATATGTTGAAGACCAGAAGAATATGAGCAATCCTTTTCCTCTAGTATGCTTTTCTGCAGTGCTGCAATATAAGAACTTTTGCTTTTAGTAGTCCATGATCAATTTATGGTCTAGAAAGTCCCACTGGAGGCCGTGGGACCAGACTTTGCTGGAGTGGTCCAGCCCTGCCTTCCCCCAGCCAAGGAGCAGCACAAGCTGTAGGGGCAGACAGGGTCAGACCCTGGCTCAGGACATCGGGCACCTCCAAATTTTTGGAGTTACTTGGATAACACAGTTACTTGGGTCAGTTTATTTAGGTTCCCAATCTGTTTTTCCTTGAATAAATTAGAGAATGGCCATTACACAAGAAGTTCATAGAATAATGGTATTCTATTGTGGCTATTGAATGGTGTGCTCCACTCAGATACTTTTAGATTTGTGTAAATGTAACTATTGTGAAGTAGATGCATGTGCCTGCATGTACAGGGACAAATTTTTAGCTTTATGAGGTGGCTGATAGCTGGAGAAACTACTGATTATATACATGCAGCTCGCTGGCATAGCTGAAACCACATTTCTTCTTCATATCAGCCATCTACTTTTCAGTAATATGCAATTAAATCTCTCTCATGACAATCTGTTGTCATTCAGCCTCTCAGTATGCTATCATGAAATGAAAAGCAAACCAACGTTGAATTCCAGTGATGCTCGTGATTGTTATCCTATTGCAAAACTGTTTCTGCTTGTCAAAACATGACATATTGACTGCCCAGTTTTCAAAAAAGCAAACTCCAGTGTGATGGCATATATTGTTTTGTGCTTTTTAATAGTGGAATATGTGTAAGTGTGCCTCATTTGGACATTCATTACTATAATTTACCACTCCCCCAAAACAGAACTGCTGAAAGACTGTGCTGAGGATTATTAAACTAAGGAAGCCCTGATACTGTGTCAAGTAGTAAGTGGAAGTTTACTGGGTAGACTTGCCTAAACAGAAATGAACTCCTAGACCTGAACTCACAGCCCATAAATCCTGTATACCTTCTTTTTTATGCAAATAAGCTATATGTAGAAACAAACAATACTATTGCAAAAAGCACAAGAGATAAAATTAAAGCTGATATCTGAGTGTTTTCTTTAGGCTTAAGTTCTGTCAGTCATTCTGCCCTTCTCAAATCCCCATCTCAGGACTGAAAACACCAGTGTCTTGTGGGCTGAAAACAAGATTAACTGAGCAGAAATCCTGCTGCAGTTCTGATCTTCACTGAGCCCTCCTTCCTTAAGAATTAGTTGCACAGGGAAGGGGGAAAACTGTCTTGATTTGATGCTTATAAAACTGTTCCAAGTACTTAAGAAACTTTTGTCTTGTAAATTAAAAATACATTTTTCCTGTTATATACCTCTAGTAGAGTGCATGAAATACCTAATGAAAAATATTTTAAGTATTGACATTTGTCCTAATTGTATTTCAATGAGTAATGAGCACCCACAGCCATTTCAACAGCTTCTGGACAAGTAGAGGAAGAAAGGTCAGTATACATACAGAACTTCATGTATGAGTTGTGCTATATACCAATATCAAATTCTTGAACTTTTCAGAAGAGACATTATTTTTTCGCAAGAATTTAGAGACTGTGGCGGTGACTTAAAGATCCCAGCTTTTCCTGTTTGGCTCTACTTTGGGAAATGTTTCGTAATTCATGAACTGGGAGACTTTTTTCCTTGTAGGTCTCTTTATAAATGTCTGCTTTTGTTCATGCATAGACAGTGCTCTTGGCATACAGAGACAGAACTACACAACATTACTTCACCATCTTACATCTTCCTGTAAAGGAGACCTAGCTGTCTCATCAGGAAAATTTTGTAAATGAGAGGTTGTTCTGCAGCAAAGAAATAATTCTGCTACCACCTTTCCTCCACATTGCTTGCATAAGGGAGAAGGTTGTATCTAAAGGAAACGGGAGATTAACTAAGAATGACTGAGATGCCTCAGTGCTATACTTTTCAGTCATGTCTCTTTATACACCAGCTACTTGCAACTCACCAAATACAATATAAGCAAAAGTAATCTCCAAATTATTTATTGTCCATTTTCATTTCTTTAAGATCTTCTTTGAATAGATTTGAAATTGAAAATGTATCTTTAGTTAAAAAAACCCTATTTGCTATTGTCTGGAAAAGCAGCAGAAGACTGAAATGAGGTATCATCATTATCACATTTAAAAGAAAATAATATTAATGTTAAATTTTGGGCATGCTAACCTGCTTCAGTAGGGTGAAGGAAAGTTGTGTAGTCATTTTACATTAATTGAAATTGCTGATGTTCAATTATATCCTCATGGATGTTTTTTTAGAAACTTCAAACAATAATATTGTAGTATTATTTAACTACCATAAAGCAAAGAAGGGGTTTTTTTCCATAAATATATTTTTGGAATTTGTATGGGATACGTCTGTCTTTGACAGACAGTTGTCCTCCCACACAGTCACTTACACATAGCAAAGTATATAACATTGCCACTGTATCACTTTTATCATTCAGTGAAATAGCTGGAATCCTGAATGAAAGAAAAAAAAGTAACAGTTTCTTACCTTGTGTTAAGAAAGACTGTTTCTTTTCCTCACATTTTCAAGATGCTTATGGAGGAAGTGTTGAAAATAAGTAGCCTGAAGATTAATTTCTCTAGAAATTTGCAGTATGTAAATACATTTGCTGTAGTTATATCTTCAGTTTTCATCATAAAAATGGCAATGAATGTTCAATTCCAAGACTAGTTCATTGAGGCTGAAGTTACTAGGAGTGGCAATATTAGGTCATAGTACTTACCATCCAAAGGTCTAGGTGATTCTCAATATTAAACCTGCTTTGGGCCTGGCTGTTGCCTGAAAAATGCAGCCTGGAGTACAAGGGAAAACTGAACCGTTGGTTTAAAAAAAACCAAAACAAACAACCCTATAGAAAATCTGATCTAACTTCGCTTCAGTATAGATTCTTATTCCTGGAAAAAATTTGCCTCAGTGTGGAGCTTAGATTTTTTTAAATTTCATTGTTCATTTATGGTTCATATAAGGGACATTTTAAATCTCTGTTGCATTGTCCAACTATTTTTAACACTTTAAAAAATTATTTCATCTTTCTAACATGGCGATCACCTACCATATTCTGGCTTCTCCGCAGGCCAACATTTAGAGATGCACCCTGTCTGCACTGATTCATTCCATGTATAAGCATCACAGAGACTTCAGTTAAACCATCTGGTTTTTACAACTTGAAATGAAGTTGCATTAGTAGTGTCTTCCTCCTGCAGAGACTCTGTTTTAGCTCCTGTTCTTGTAACACTTAGAGAAATTGGTTTTAATTTTAATTTCCCTAATAGTTTTGAAGATTTTTTTTTTCTGCAATATTAGGGATATTTTCCTGGTAGAATGCCTTTTATCCACAAGAGATCTTTCCTACTTTACAGTGATAAAAAGAAACTTAAGAAGGAAAAACAGGCACAAAAGTTGTAATCATGGCAAGAAAAAGTGGAAACTAAAATTAGGATTGTACAAACTTATCAAAACACATTTTAAAAAAACCCAGAACAGGAGACATTTTTGACATTGTGAAGAGCCACTATTATAAAAAAAAAAAAAAACAAACCCAAACAAAAGCTACATAGACGCTAGAAAATACACCTTCTTCCTGTTTATTCCTATAGGAACGAAGCTATGGAATCACTTTGCTAATCTGCTAGTGTCCTGCAGCTACTTTTTGAGCAAAACTGGCCCATTTCAACCCTATGTGCATAAAAGGAGATTAAATTCTCATTCATTTACTTTTCACTAAAAGACATCAAAAGATACATACACAGAGAATGGTATTATAAACACAACAGAAAAAGCTGAAAATGGAGCTCTTGCTTTCTGAGGCACCAGAAAATAACATTTTCTTCTGCTTAGATACTCTAGGGCTTAATGAATCATAAACTATTCAGTATTATTTCATGCAAAACATCTGTGATTTGCTGGGATGCAGCAAGTTCATACTACAGTCATAATTCAGAAAAGGCCATTATCCACAAAACAAATCTGTTGGAAAGCAGATTTCAGTGGTTCTGGTGCTTATGGATTCTTCCTCCTTCCTCCCCCTCCTGCCCCACCCCATGCTAGGAGATTACACTTACTCAAACTCCATTAAGTAGAAGAGGCTAAACAGTATTACAGTAGCATTTAGAAGATTAGGAATCTGCTAACTATGAGGATTTAAATTTAATTTCTAATTCAGCTTTAAAAGTAATTCTTTCAGTAGAGGACACATACAACAACCCATGGATTATCGAAGATACAAATTCTTGTATTCATAATGTACAATTGCTTAGAGAAAGAAAGAAATAGACTCGTGAAAGAATATTTCATACAGGGAAAATTCAAAATAGAGCAAATAGAATGGAATAACAGTACTGCCAGATGGTCAGACTTGCCTCATTCTGGAACATGCACTCCAGACTGGGAGCTACAGACATTTTCAGCAACATGGGGGTTACTTGGGTCAAGTCCTTTCATTTGCCAGATTCAGCCAGCTACACTGAAACAATATCCTTCTCTATCTTCTCAAACTTTCCAAATGTAAAAGCTTAGGTTTTGATCTGAAAATGGCCATTTTCTTATAATTCTCTTATGGTGACATCATTCCTAAAATTCTGATTTTATTTCAATCCAGGTCAAAACCAAATTCTGAATATTGAAAAAGTAATATGGAACAAAATTATTTCTCTTATTTTCAGTCTTATTAATTGTGATACAGGAGAAGAGATGATAGCTGCTTGTCAGGTATTTTTTTGTAGTAACTCCATTTGCTATTATTGATGCTGAACTGCAATTTATTTATTTATCTGTTTGTGATGTTTTCCCTCATTATATGAAATACTACAAACCTGAGTTTTTGAAAGATGAAACAGAAGCAGTGGCACAGTGCAGACATAAATAGATTAACAACTTTTTTTCAACAATCATTGCCATTAACATTAATACAACAGAACTTAAAATCATGAAAATGCAGTTCATTTTGAATGCAAATCAGAACATTAGATCTAGACCAGGAAAGTACATAAGAACTTGCAGTTCTGCTCAGATGATTGTTTCTGCACATTTAAGCTTAAGTATTACTTTCCTGTATCAGTATATAATTCAGTGTTTATTGAAGAGAAACAGATTTTAATTCTGTAACTACTGTTGAAGTATATACAGAAATAATAACTTTTTTTGTGTTTTATATTGTATAATTTAAAGGGTTTCAGGCCTCCAAATTTTAAGTTTTAATTGCATTTCATTTATTGTCACATTCTATCATGCTTGTTCTTAAATAAATATAGTTGGGTAATTAACTGCATTTCCCAGATGACTGCGATGTTTTTTATTGTTGTTTTTGTATACTATAGCTTTGCAAACCAGTGTTTTCAATTACAAGGATGTTCTTTCAAGAGGAACTGTAATAACACCACACGTAACCACATTTTTTTTCTGTCTGAAAAGCATTCTTTCTATAGATCACTAAAATGTATACAGACATTGGAAAGTCTGATGAGAAAAGAATTTACTAAATGCCTGCACAGACATAGAAACATTATTGCTCATGGTCACTTTCTCTCTAAAGACAGTTATAGCAAAGACCTTTCATCTTTTCCAGTGTGGTACATGCAAGCAGTAATGGTAATTAAAAAAAGGTATGGTTAAACCTTGGAGCACTGTTTAACCCCCCCCCCCCCCCAAAAAAAAAGAAACCAAACCAAAGAAAAACATAATAATAGTCAGAAATGTGTTTTGGTCAGCTCATTACCATGCTGTTCCATTTTTTTTTGCATATGGAAAATAGTGTCTTAACAGGCTGTGCTATAGAGCCTTGGACAGGGCAGTCACCATTGGTTTTTTAATTGAATTTGTGTTTTGATAGAACCCTGAAATGAAGGAAACATAGTATGACTGATTTAGGCTAGCTATTGTCTTGCCAGAGAAGGCAGGACTCTCTCTCTCTTGTTTCAGAACATGTTTCTGCTCTATACCCCTTTTTCCTAGAGAAGCAGTAGAGGTGATGGAGATGCAAGATCTGAGTCTCACCTCCAGCTGATCCAGAGTCACTTCATAGTACTCCTGGAAGGTAAAAACAAAGTGAAGGTGAAGAACAAGAAAATATCTCTAAGCACTGATTTCAAACTACGTCTCCTTTAACATAACAGCATCATTTTGTGAAATTCTAGCTAGAAGATTTTGCATGTTGGGACTGTATTGCTGGGAAGGCAAGAATAGCTGGTTGGTGTTATAGGAGACTTTTACTTTCTCCCTTTAACAAGGGAAAGATGATGAATCACATCAGGTAACAAAAGCACTGTGATTCTAAACCTCTGTTTTGTCAAAGAATGCCAAGTTTCTTATCTATGATATCAGTCTTACACATGGCTCTGCATGTGCTACAACTGGTCATCCACATACTTCCCTGCCTCCTGCTCCTGCCTAGGGTAGTGGTATTACTGATACTGACTCTTCAGACCAGATAGTTGGATAAGTTAGTATCAGCTATATGTTTCTATCCTTTGCCAGGCTGTTTTTATTTCTCTAAATTTCCAGCAAAATGCTGGGCAGAACAGGACTGTGGTGCTTAGGATGGAGAAGCAACTACAAGAGAAAAGAAAATGAAACACAATCTCTGTGGAACTCTGTCTTAAGAAGTCATCCAAACCCAAATCCTCCATCATCAGTGTAGACAGAGTGGCCCAAAGGTAGTGAGGGTGGAGACAGAATGAACCCCTTTTCTTCCACCTAGTCTTTTACTGACTTGAAAAATTTGAAAATCACTAGCTAGCATACAGCGTATGGTACTCCAGTATGCTATCCTAAACACTGTTACTATTGATCTAAAAACCCGTTGACCCTCGTGGACTCCATAAATAAAGATACAAGCATGGGCTGTATCCTTATGGATAAAAAAAGATGTTTAGCTATATTTTCAGTAGTTAATTGGCAAATAAATATAAAATGGGAAAGGGAAAATGTTTTGGGTTTTTTTCTTCCTTAATCACCATATCACATATTAAGTTTATATAGCTATTAAAATATATTAGAAACAAGTATTCAAGAGAAGGACAAACATAAAAGCCTGATTCAGAAGACGAACCCTCTTCATTAAGGAAATATAAAGAAGTGCTTCACACAAGCCCAATACAGAAACTGTCTCTAAGTTTTATTGATTAGGTTTAACCTTAGCTGTGTGCCCAAGACTTGGCACAGGCAGCCTCATCCTGACTGGCCCCTCTGCTTGGCTGGAGCCAGTCTTGCATCTCCTGCCCTGCCCTTCAGAGGCAAGGGGGGCCAAAATCCCTGGGGCAGTGAGCCTGCCCTGCTGCTGCAGAGCAAGGACGTGCCCTTGGGCTTTTGCTGTGTGAAACGAGGGTGCAGCCCCAGTGGCTTCATGTCTGGCTGGAAGCCTGCCTGCTGTGACCCCTGAAAGTGGGGTGTAGGCCACAGTGACCCGTAATGCGAACAAAGAGCTGCCTCCCAGCTCTGGGACCAAGGCCACCCCGTAATGCTCTTCAGTTGGCATGGGAGACATTCTGTGCCTCCTGCAGCTTTACAGTGCCACATCACTTGCAGTGTATGAGAAATTAATTAGAATTAATTTCTCAAGACAGAGTGTTTGATTTAGTTATTACACTTTTGGATGTTTATGAAAATCTAGTAATGGCCATAAAACTAGAAAAATTGTGACAATGAAAATCTTTTAACAATATTTCAAAATTATTTGGAATCTGTGTAGTTAGATTTCTGCTATTCCCTATACCTGTGTTTTCTCCAGTGGAGATGAATGTACTTGGTGCAAGAATTAAAAATGTATTTCTGGTAATGATAAAAAGGTTTCTCTTCTCCCTAAGCCTTTCCTGTATTATTGTGTGCAGTGCTGTGGCCTTCCCATGTGTCCTCATTGAGAGTATTGCTCAAGTTCCTGTGCACATGGTTGTTGGTCTCCTGCTTCCTCCTCCAGTTGTGGACAAACCCTATTACCTCAGAGGTGGGAGTTGCCTCTGTATGCAAGAGATTTATGTAGGCTTTGCATTTCATATTTTGAAATTTGCTTACTAGTATACGTTAGTTTTACTGTGTTTCTCTTGTGTTTTTTAATTTATTCTGATTTTGTGTATGCTGATGTGCTGGTCTGTGTCACCAGTGTCTATGACCAGATGAAGTGAAGGCTTACAATGTAGCACCTTGCTTCTGTAGCTGGAAAGAGCTGAGTGCTTTGACACAATCACAGTCTTCAAACCACAAACTATTTTTTTTCAGCAGAAATCCTAGATTGTTTCTTCTTTCCTTTCCCTTGAGTTAACTAATATGCATTTATATTTATATTTTATATATAAAAAAAATTTCTGTGAATTTACAGTTGAGGGATGTAAGACATGGAGAGACAGACAGATATTCCTATGTGTGTGGGGCTGACCAACAGTATAGTTGGTCTACAAATGGCCCAAGTTTCAGTCTCATTTCCTCAATGTCCAAAACCGAACAGCAGACTTCCAGTTAAGTATGGGCAGAAAGAAAATGCTTTATTTTTATCTTGTTATATTATCAGTTAAACCAAACAAGAGAAAAAGACAGCATTGAGAAATACTTGGGGTTGTTAACAAAAGAGTGGTAGTAAATTTTAACTTTCATATTCTTCTGAACTCTTTTCACTCTCACAATTCATCATTGCAGATGGTGAAAATATGCTTTTAAAACCCCTGCAAACTAGGGTTGCTCCATTAAAGATTTGTTAAATAAAATGTTATACAATGGTATTTCATTATTTATATCAATATAAAATATAAGAAGGGGAAGACAATTCAGAGGAGAGACCGTTCCCAAAATAGATTTGAACTATACCAGTTACAGCATCAGGTTTTACAGCTATATCATTATTAATACTTGCTCTGTTTTGTTAAAACCTGTATGCTGAGTAATATGGCATCATTATAATTCCAAGTCTGGAAGAACTTGTGCTAACCGAAAATTTTAAATTTACTAGAGTGGAGCAGTTTTTACTTCACCTCACTCAGTCCAAATCTACCAGTAGACATACATACAAGTTGCTGTCACTTTAGAAGAACTATACTTTTTCTTCAAATGTGTTCTTGTGCAGAATCATCTTTTGTCTTATGGGAATGCCGTAAATGCTACTCATAGAAAGCAGAAGATCTGCAGCTGCTCATGCTGGCATACAGTGTCATTAGTGTGTCTGCTTCCCCAGACAATGAAGATCTGCTTTGACTCCTGTGTATTTGTCATCTTGTGGTTCCTGGCATGTACAAACCTCTGGGTACTAATGCAATGAAAGTAACATGTTGTTTTACGAAATTACTACTTGTGGCAGTATTATTTTTTCTCTCTTCAACAGTTGTGCTTTCTTGAGTAAGAATGCATTTTGTACTTTCATAGGTGGTAATAAAAGAAACATATCTTACATTGGTACCCAGAAATTTTTAAAAAAAGGTTAGTAGGAAAACAACATCAAGAAGATGGACAGTCTGGCATAGTTTAGTTTAGACCATATGCTAACAGGTTTAAAATAAAGCATTTGAGACAAAAACATTAAGTGGAGAGAAAGAATCAATGTAAAGTATGTCAGCTCATCATAGAACTAGTGCTTTATCAGTCCTTTAGCCTATGTTATTCTTATAAGATTGTGTCTTGTAGTGTATGCTTTCTGCTCTTAAAGGCTGTATGATTTGATATGTTGCAATTGGTTGTTTTCACTTGTGAAGCTGCCCATTTCTGCCTACAGAGAAATTTGTATTTTGCCATGGGTTGTAATGCTGAAGTTAACTATGCTTACACTATTCTTTTGTAACATGCAGTGAATTCTAATTTGATGGACATGAGAAATTACCACTTTTAATGTATTTTTGAATAACTATAAAGAATGTGGCAGAAAATCTGAAGCAAAGATGATTAACATTTTCTCATTCATCTGATATGATTTTCTTCGTGTGTGTGTCGTTAGAGAGAAACCAGAGAAACAGATTGTGTTTATTTTGATCAGATAGGGATCCTTCATTATTTGCCTTTTTTTTTTTAAAGTAGAACTAGTCTAGGAAAGGTAGTAGTCAGCTGCTGCACACAGAAGCAAGTGCAGTGCCTTACAGTTTGGAGTGGTGTGTTGTTTCATAGCTTTTGTTATCTATAAATAGACACTGTCATCTGTATTCTTTTTTTTTTTTTTTGACATTCCTTTTATTCTCAGGGACTGTCATCATAAGAATTTTGGATTCAATAGCCTGGAAACCAGTGGAAGGATGATTCCTTGTTTCACCAGCTTTGGGATTAGACATAAGTCTTCTGACTAAATGTATTTGTCAGTGAATGTTTTTAAGACATTTTGGAGAACAAAGAAAACCAGAAACAGGGGTATAATTTGCTGTTTCATTTTGTATTTTGCAGATTTTCTGTATTACATTTTTTATAGACCTGGAATGTAATTTTTATTTAGTACTCCATCTTGCATAATATAATGCAAATATATATCCAAACTGAGAACAAAATATTGTTGGCAATTTTACTTCACAAGGGTTGACAGATAATTGTACACATTGTTAAAGCATACGTAATTGCCAAACTCTAAGGCAGTAAATCTTATTCACAATGGAAGTCACAAAAGGAATATCAGGGAAAGAAAAAACCCGAAGCAATACAAAATACTAAAATGAAGAAAACAGTCCGAGTGAAAGAAATGAGGTTTTATTACTCAAGAGTTGTTGCAGGATACTGCTGGAGAAAGAGAAAAACATTTAATTGATATGTTAAATGTAGCAGTTATGAATGAAGACAGTTTTGAGGGAAATTGTTTTTCTATCTCTGTCTCAAAACAGCAGAGGATGTGCTTTGATCGCCTTGAAAGAAGGGATAGTGACACACAGGACAGTGAAGAAAGTTGTTCTGCCATGTATACATGTTAAAAGAGTGTAGCCAGAGGCAGCTCAGAAGGTGAACTTACCCATGTATTTATGTACTTCCACCTGTCTGGCAGGTTGGCTCACTGTGCCAGAGAGCCTCCAAGCAGGAGGCTTGGAGTTGTGTTGGGCTAGAACTTCAGTACTGCAACTGAGTAGGATACTGCTGATGCCTGCTATCGGAAGTTCTCGAGTGATGATGCAGAGAATTTGTTAGACTAACATTTCTTATATGCAAAAGCATTGTTTTCTATGTAAAGTTTTTAAGATACATGTCATGGTTTAAACCCAGCCTGTAACTAAGCACCATGCAGCTGCTCACACACTCCCCCCTCCCCAGTGGGATGGGGAACAGAATTAGAAAAAAAGTAAAACATGGGTTGAGATAAGAACAGTTTAACAGTACAGAAAGGAAGAAACGAATAATGATAATAATAACAATAATAAAATGTCAATAATAATAATAAAATAATTGGAATATACTAAGCAAGCAATGCACAATGCAATTGATCACTGGTGCCCAGTTAGCTCCCGAGCAGAGATCCCCCCCAGGCCAACTCCCCCAGTTTATATACTGGGCATGAAGTCACATGGTATGGAATACTCTATTGGTCTCTTTGGGTCAGCTGCCCTGGCTGTGTCCTGTTCCAACTCCTTGTGCCCCTCCAGCCTTCTTGCTGGCTGGGCATGAGAAGCTGAACAATTCTTGACTTCGTCTAAACACTACTTAGCAACAACTGAAAACATCAGTGTGTTATCAACATTATTCTCCTACTGAACCCAAAACATAACACTATGCCAGCTACTAGAAAGAAAATTAGCTCTATCCCAGCTGAAACCAGGACATAAATGAATCAAATACGACAGTATTATAGGAACAGTTTAGAACTTGTCCTTTTCTCCTTTTTCTTTTTTTCTCACTATTTTTACCTTTGAATGTGCAGAAACAAACTTGGTAATTACATGTCAAAAACATGGAAAACAGAGCCTAGGGAAGATTTAAATGCAAAACAGATATGTATCTATAGTTGTAACCATATATGAAAAATTAAGAGATAGTGACCTGGAAAATAAAAAATTCTGGAGAAGGTAGTGCAGGAACTTGTCACATTGCATAAACATATCTATCTTGTGTGATTTCAGGGGGTCTTCACATTGTGCTTTGTGATTTAAACAAAGTGTAGGTTTGATGCTGCCACTCACAAACTGTATTTCATAAACCGATCCCACAGCTTGCTCTCCTGAGCCAAAGCGTATGTAAGATTGTATTTTTTCAGCTTTCTTCTTGTATTTAAGTTATGAATACTGAAACTTCCTAAAGAAAATTTGGATTTTGGCTGTGGAATTTCCTCTAGGAGCTCAACAAGACCATGACCTGAGGCTGCTTCATAGAAATGCAGAACCCCAGAGTACCTCTTTGTTCTCTGGGCCATATATTCCCACATGAAACAATTTTATCCCTTTACAAGGTGATTCCTATCTTTTTTTCCAGAATGAACTGCAAAGCTATTTTTTTGTGTGCAATCTCACTAAGAAGTTCTTTGAATTCAAGATTATATTCAGAATTCTTATGCAGGAAGATGTTTTGTGTTGTACCCTGAAGTTTCATCACATTCCTGTGGTACACCAAGTAGGACTGCTTTGGTGAATGTTTGTATAACCCTTCTACATACTTATTTCTGACTAACATTTTGGTGATTCCTCATTATCCACAGGCATTGTAACTGTGATAACACTCACTGTTAAAGCTACCTGTATCCTAGGATGTTTGTGTTAACTAGGTGTGAATGGTGTTTCCTTTTAGGTTTTCCTTGTAGCTCTGATACACACCGTGTTTAATTTTGTTGTACATAAAATAATCTCTTCTCTGTGTTCAGCAATTTAGAATTAATAATCTGTTATTTAAACAACAATGTAAACCTTAAAGGCATGAGAGTAGAGAGCAGAACGTGCATTCTTGGCAAATGTGGAGTGAAACAAGATTACTAATAACATTAAGTTCAGACATGACTTCTAATCATCTTTTCACTAAGATTTGTACCTTGGGTGATAGAACCAACAGAAACTTTTATTTATGACTGCCTGACCTACCAAAGGTTTTTGAAAACTTGTCCATTATGTACCATCTTAATAAATGCAACCAAATTCTCCTATTAGCCAAATGAATTGAAAATGTGTAAGTATATATTGGTGATTTTTTGAGGGGGGCTTTTTTAAAATGCATATCTTAGATCTTTATATAAAATAAGTTGTACCTATTTTTAGTAGCTATAAAAAGGTTTTATGCTAACTCTACCTGGGCATTTAGCTCTGTGGAAAAATAAGTATGTATTCATGCTCTAAAGAATTTCATTGTGTATATACACAAGGAGATCAAATGAACAACATACAGTCTTGATTATTACTTTCCATAGGTTTTGATTGCCAGGCTTATTTTGACCTGTGAAAGTAGAATTTCTATAGTAAGGGAATTTAAATCTTACTTAGAAAACTATTCTAAATCATTGCCCTCTATGTGCAGTTACATAATGCAAGAATGAGAGATGCAGAAATCTGCAACTTTTTATATTAAAATCCTTATTTAGAAAGATGATAAAAGTTCCAAATGCATCTGCAGTATGTAGAGGGCATGGCAAAAGAAAAAGCTCAACAGGTAGGTCATAACCGTGATGGAGCTGCCATCTGCATAATGAACAAAAACAATCAGAAAAAACAGATTATAAAACAATGTAACAGAAAGGAAGACTGGAGGAAACAAAACAAAAGAAATAAATACGTAGGATATTGAAAAAGGAGGAATAAGAAACAAGGAAAAGGAGGATAGGGACACAGAATACTGGTAAGATGTTAACTTTCTGGTGGAGACAGATTCTAACAGCTGTGCTAATGGCTGTTAGCATTTATGGTCAACCATAGGACCTACATAAAACATCATGACCTCAAATGGATGTATCTAACTACCCTTTTTTCAAACAAACCAAAAGATCTGTCTATTCTAGATATGAACAGAGATTTTAATATAAATTAAAAAAAAACTTTGTAGAAAGCCCACTATTTTTCTTTATTAAAAGGTGAAAATTAGAGAGGTTTTTTACAAGTCTTGATAGACAATGCTTTTCATGTCAGCAATGAAATGGCTGTGTACTATATAGGTAGCTGGCATTTTGCCTTAGCTAGCAGGCAAGCAAATGTGCTCCATTCAAGAATGGGTTTTACGTGATCTTTAAGGAGACAACTCATTACAATTGTCCATTGAGTGTTCATGTAATGGAAGCATGGATTATTGTGGCTCTGTCTGAAATAATACAACCTGTGGATCATGGAGGAGAGGCTTTGTATTACCTGCCTCTGTTTTGGATTTCTTTTTCTTCTTAGTCAGAGTGTTCTTTATCTACACCTTCTCATGTAAAGTGCAAAGGCAAGAAGTATTTGAATGAATGAGATAAATGAGGACTAAGGAACGATAGCACAATACTTCATACTAGTATATATTACTCTGATTTTTTCATTTTAAAATCTAAAATCCAAATAGTGTAATACATCGAGAACACAATTCAAAGTATGATTTTAGTTCACTTTGCCCTAACAAAGCTTCTTTAGTTTTGTTGTTTATTTTTTTTTTCTTATTTTTGACAAATATGTGTGAATAAGAAGTTAGTTCTTTTAGGAAAAAAACCCTTTCCAAATCTGGAAGTAATTTGTGACATCGCTTTTTAGCTGTAAATAAGAGATTATATAGTCACAATTGCTGATTCAAGCTTTCTTGGTTAATTGCTTTGATAAAGTATAACTGTTATAGTAATCCTGATGCTGCCTAAACTTAATTCAGAAAATTCATACTGGCTTTGAGTTGTAGTAAAGCCTTGCAGTGTAGCATTATTACTCTAAATGTGGCGTCACTGAGCAAGCTGATGATAGCAGCTCAGGAACTGCTATTTGTTTCTCCAACAGCATATCTCAGTAGTGCTAACAATTCAAAGTCCTGCATGACATAATGAGTCTTTGAAAGGGAAATCTGCTGTTCAGCAGACTCTCTGCTAGGTTGCTTCTCTTTCTAGGCTGTGCAAAACCCACAAACTTTTATTTAAACATCAGTATATGTTGAGAGTTTGCATTTTCTTTATTTTGTTTGTGCTGTACAGTTGTCCACTATGAAGTGTGAGACCTGTCCTGGATTTTACAACTATGATCGCTCTCTCTTTGATCTTACTGATTTTGGCTCATTTTGGGAAGGTTTTATTATTCAGTGTTATTTTAACACATATACCAATTTTAGCCCTACCTGCTTTGTATTCAAAGGCCCATGATCATTTTCCAGAGTAATGTTCTTGAGGTTATGTCTGTACCTATATCTGTTATAACCATGGTAGATAAGAACACCTGTTGATTTCTGACAACAGAGTTCAGTTTTCTTCAGCAGTATTTAACAAATGTATTTATCATGTCTTCTATGCACAAAAAATGGAAAGCACAAGTGTTTACTTGTGTTATAACCAAAAGACTTCACTCTTTCATACTTTCAGCAGTATCGGTGTTCCACTATTCACATTTCCTCATTTTCTTGGAAAAAAATGAGCTTTCAGCAGTCAGACCTTCATACATTTCACAGTGCTTTAAGCTTTCCAGATTTCCCAGGGGAAGTCATCAAAACCCAAATCACTCCCTTGAAAAATGTTCAGAAAATCTTTAGTTTGACATATATGATTCCAGAGAATTGAATTAATTTACTGTTTCTAAAACTCAGGTATTTGTCATGAAATTCATCTGCATATTTTCTGTATTAGTCAAGTCAATGTATATTTATTTCATTTTTGCCAGTTTGCCATACTCTTTCCTAACACTTTTTATAGTATCCAGCATGTTGCCTTTATCTCCCTGTTAACTTTTTAAAACTTTAAACTTCTAGATCATGTTTTCTATCAGAAATGGGATTTTCCCCTCTCTCTGCCTCTCTGAGTGTTGTAAACAAACCACATGTGTTTACAGGTTTGTTTTTTGTCATTCAACTTTGAGATATTAATGGAAACCATTTAAAATATTAGACTAAAATTTATGGGAATTAGTCATACTGTGAAATTTTATCTATTCTGATACTTAATAACAAAAATAACAGTCTTCAATGGCAAACTTGATTACAAGTTAGTTGGAAAAAAGAGTTCAACACAAACTTTTATATTTTGAACAAATCCTGTAATTATTCTCTTGTTAGGATAGCCTACAACAATTGAACTGAAAAAAATGCTTATAACCTCTTTTAAAGGCCATGCCTGACTGTATTTAGTATGTAGTTGCCAGAGTGTGCTCTAGCCAGTAGCCGCCCTCTCCTAATTTATTAGTTTGCTCAGGGGGCTTTCTGTCTTCTAGATAGCTGCTGCATGGCACAGGTCATGATTATTTTATTTTTTAACACAGTGTATCAGTCCTTTGCCCCACTACTTGTGCTTCAAAGATTTTAGACACTTAAAGCTAGAATAATTTCTCCCTGCCGGTTATGAAATAGAGGTTGAAAAATACAAGTGACTCCACTCTGTTTGGAAATTATTCATCATCTTTATGCCCCAAACCCTAGATTTCATTAGTCCATTCAGGAGAAGAATCAGATCATAAACTGTCACAATTATTTCACAATTATTTCAGACAGAATTTACTGGACAATGTGGTTGTAACATCAGACCTAGATGAGGAGAAATAGAAAGTTCCATGATGAGTTCCAAAATGAGTGGTAAAAGAGCCTTCAGCACAGAAGTTAGGTATTAGAGGTACATTCTTAAAATGGACAGTTAAAGCAACATACTTATTCATGGCAATGTCATTTCTTCATCACAGACACACTGTGAAAGAATTTCCTAACATGAATAGGTATTTGTACCAAAGAGTTATTTACTTGACATTTCTACTCAATGCTACTCTGAAAGGTGAACTCTCCCTGTAAATGAATTTTTATGAAGGTTTCCTCCAGTTTTAGTCTGTTGATTCTTCTTTTCACACGATTAACACAGGCATGTAAACCAACACGTGATTGTTCAGTATTGCATTTTTTTTTTTTTTAACACAAGGAAGTTGTACTGTAAAAGACTTATAAGCCCAAACTCTGAGATGTTCTATTTCAGTAGAAGATTTGATGAGAGGTGTCCTGGTAGAAAATTCAGAGGAAGTTTTAGATCAAACTGATCAAGAATATTGTGTTTTAGTTGACCAGTTTTTCAATCAGAATGTTCATTTCGGGTGTGGGAGATTTCATCTCATATAATTTAACACTTTTGCAGACAATGTATATTTTACATGGACAGACAGGGACAGAATTTGTATTAAGACACCCAGCTGAAGTGTGTAGTTACCTGACCAACTGATGACTGTGTTCTCTAGAGCTGTGGCTCTCTAGTTTACTCACGGATATTTCTAGAAAGATCCTGCTTTCATTTTGCTTTAATTTTTTTTTTTTTTTATGGTCAGACATGGTTTCATGGGCTTGAGTGTCACTGGTGTTTGAATTTAATGGCTTTTTGACTGTTTGCCACAGGGCCTGAAAGGGAAGTCAGGAAAGAAAGTATTTAAATATTCTGGTTTAAGAAGGAAGGAAAACAACTATTCTCTGTAATCGTTAGTTGTTTAATCCATTTGAATGATGTGGTAGACTGTATCTCTGTTTGATCCCATATTACTATCAATATTACTGTAACAGACATTTCATTTTCTCTCTACAACTATGTGCCAGTGAAGCTAGATCATAACAACATGAAATTTCTAGACTATTAAGAAAGATTATGTGGTATTGAAATCTGTTTCCTACTACCTATGGCATTGTTTTCCCCTCTGAAAACTTGAAACTGCCTTTGTAGATTAGTGGTAATTAATCTGTTCAACTCAGTTTTATTAAGTCTGTGAACTCCACAGATACAAGGAGTACAGCTACGTCAGCAATGTTAATGGAGGAGACTATGACCACATTTCTATAAGCTAAGTTTTATACAGTATCTCACTTTTTCAAGAACTGATTAGTTTCTTTTTTTTGTAGTATGTGGAGCATTTCTGATTTTTTTTTCTTTCCTGAAAGTGCTACTTCTGAGAGCACAATTAACATTTTCTCCATTTAGATACTGTTTTATAGTAACCAAAAATATCAATTAATTAATGTAAATATGTGGTGTAATGCCAGAACTCCACTAATGAGTACTGGGGAGCTGTGTCACCTCTCCCTTACTCAGTAGTGTATGAATATTTAATGGAACAACTTGTTTTGCCATCTGCAGAAACAACTTTCTTACAATATCCTTGTAATATAATAATAGTAATTAAGCAGTCACTAATGAAGTAAGTTACAGATTTTTCACCTGTAAATTTGGAAAAAAAACCAAACCATTTCACAATCAGGCTTTTACCTCCAAAAATTCCACATATATCCCAAATGTGGATTGAGTAGTTGGAATACTTTTCAAAATACCCTTTAGAAGAACATTATTAATGAATTTGAGTTCACCCATGAACACGCCTCAAGAAACAGGGAAAGTATTCTTGAGTTTGGTATTCCACTTTAGGTAATGGTACAACAGTCTGTTTTAATAACATTTGGCTAATGCTTCAGAAAACTTTGAACAATTTTTTCTGTCAGTTATACCATTATATTATCATTTTAACTGCTGTGAAAACCTTGAAGATTCTCACAGATATAATACAAACAACCTGCATTACACTGGTGGTCTTCAACTTGATACCTTAACACAGTGACCTTGACATGAGCTTGGTATGAGCCATATACAATGGAAGTAACACCTATTGGTCATTTTGCTCCTTCAGAATTGAACAGATTGGGGTATTTTTGGTTTGTTTTCAGCATTTAAGTGGGGTTTTGTATGTGGTTTGGATACCAAATCTCTCTCTCCTCACCAGTTGTGAGTATCCTAGTTGTGCAGGAGGAATTGTTATTTGTGGAAGGCAGAGGAACACTTTGTCAAAAACCTGTTCAGTAGCAGTGGGGGCAGCATGGTCACTGCGAAGGAGTCCCATCAGCTCCTCTGTGGTAAGATGCCCGCTCAGCCTTGGCACAGGATGGAATACATACGCAATGGGGAATCCTTAGGTGTCTCAACTTTTCCCTCCCTCAAAATTGTTAAATAGTTGCGTGATGTGTCTTTTATTCTTACCTCACCCCTTTTCACACTGGAAGTTCAAATCAGGGGCAGAATGTGTCTTTCTGAGCTGATGAAAGTGAAATAACAAATGTTTCTGACCCTTGCCACATGTACCCTGTGGACTTGAGACTTTTTTCTAGATATAGCTATATGGTGATTACCACACACAGTTGAAAAGCTGTCCTCATTTTGGAGCGAAGTTTACATGTGCGTACAGAGGAGATGCTAAATATATCCTTGAGAAACATGCATATATTTTACTGGCACTTTTTCAGCTTAAAACTAATATTGTACAAGCTATTTAAGTGGATGTGATTTTAATAATTGTATGTCATTATTTAAAAGAAATCTTCTACAAGGAAACCTAGATTTTTAGCTTGTGTATCTTTCACCTTCAAGTATGCAGACATTTTAGTGAGAGAAGAAATATGTCACTCTGTAAGGAAGAGCTAGATTTTAGGATTTTGTAGAGGGACAACAAGCATTTGGTGCTTCACCTTTTTTCTCCAAAGTATTCAGGGGAATTTAGGTATTCAATATTCTTTACAGTCATGTGTCCTGTTGATTGAGGATACCCCACTGAGCAGGATGAGCTTGCTCTATAGAGCAGCTGAAATGCTAAGCTATGCTTACATGTCTATAAAAGTTGTTACTCATTCTTCCACTTTATATGGACTACAGTAGAGGCGATTGTTTCACAAAAATGTTTTTGAGCTGGTCATTGGGCCTAAAGATCGAAAAGCATTTCAGCACCTAAACTCAAAATTTATACCTTTTGAATCACTGTTCATTTACTCCCTCTTTCCTGGCAGTACGTAAATTACTGAAAATGCTATCCACAAGGTTTCCTGCTTTCTGTAGCTTGGCAAGGATGTGTGCAAGCTCTCTCCAGCCTTACAGCAGCAAGCTGCTCACTTCTGAGGAATGGGATGTATTCTTAAACTGGGCACGGTAACAGACCTCTTTTCTGAAGGACCTTACCCTGTAGACCTTTTCAAAATAAGATTTAACAAGTTATACCTTAGAGCAAGCACAGATAAGCAGTTAAGATGACTCTCACATCTGTTGTCTTGCATATGAGATCCCTCTCTCTTTTTCTGGTTAGTTTGGGTAGGATTTCAGTTACTGCTCATTAGAAGAGTAGTTAAGACAGTGGGCTATGGGGTATTTAGACAGAGTCAAGAATGCTAGTTATTACGTGACAGCAATCATTTGCCCTTCCCTTAAAGTGAAACACCTTCAATATTGAGAAGTTGACTAAGACTTGAAGGTGCTCTCCACAGCATTTCCTGCCAGAAAATTTACATGTATCTCTACAAATTGCTCAGGCTTCTGCAAATGTCATCCTCAGGCCTAGGACATGTGGGTAAGGAAGCTTTCAAAGTACATGTCACCAGCTGTAAAATGTTTATGTTTCAGTGCTGCCTGGGCACAATTTTATAGGGGCATTTTGGAGTTAGGCTACAAATGCTGATAGATCTTATGTGTTTTCTGGGGTCTTCCTATGGGTGGAAGAGGCCCAAACTTCTCGTAGCTTAATGTCTTTGAGGTGAAGACTTCATGTTCAAACATTATACATGGTTGTAACACAAGATTAGGCTCTAGTGTGGAGTCAGGCACAGAATTTGAAATGTTTTAGCTTGCTCCCAGGCTTTTGTGCCTAGGTAAAACCAAACTCCAATACACCTCTATTCCCAAGTACTGTACAAAGTTCTCAGATACTTAACTGTGAGTTTAGGTAATGCAAAGCACTAAAGTATCTAAGTCCCTTTGTCAGTGTAGCTCTAAGTTCCTCCATTTGTATTTACATCATTCTATCTTGTGAGCCAGCAGCATCTTTTATCCATTCACATTAAAAATAGGATTTGAACTTTATTTACTTTAATCTTCTATTCTGATACAGCTACTTTTGGCAAATATGTACTTGCAAACCAGCATTTTTTTCCCTCTGGATATGATTTCCTTTGTACTAAAGGATTACATGCCATTTTATTGTCACTCTCATTATCTAGGCAGTTTATTTACCACTAAACTTTATGTAGTGAACAGTGGGACACCAGAGCCTTACAAATCACTTTACACGGTCAGCTACAATTTTCGTGGAGAATTTCAGAGGAATTACAGGAATGTAATAATGTATCTCCAAGTGAATAACAAAACATTAATGTTGTTTTTCAAATAAGCAACAACTATAGAGGACTAAGTAGGCTAGCAAATGAGACCATTGAATCACTGGCAAGATTACATGAAATAGTGTGTCTTAAAAATTTTTATTATGGGGGAAAATAGGACCTGCTGACAGATTTTTGACACACTACGCAGACACATTAGAGCAGTTATATTTTGTCAGAATTTACTTTTTTAACTCCAGTAATATTCCAATATTACCTCTCCACTTTTGGTGAATCAAGATGTGGAGAGGGTGAAGTATTAGTATATATAGAAAAATGACTTAAAATTTACTTGCATGCCTCTTTGGATATATAGCACAAATTTATTTTAGGTACCACATGTTTAGTATGGTAACCAGCTATCAAAAATTTAGAAAAACTTGGTAGTTCTGTTTTTTGTCATAATAGGGAGTGAAAGGTTACACCTCTGATTAAGGATGGAAATTGTAGGAGTCAAGGTCTTATCAATCATTTATCTTTATCTGTGTTTTTGGAGCAGACCTTGTGAGCACTTATCCACTGATAGACATATGACTAGGTAGCCTGCAAATTGTATGGACAGAGAAAAGTAAGAGTACATTGCATTGTAGTAGAAAGTTTGCATACTGCTAAGATTTGATCTGGGAACCAGCGAGAAGAGGTATCTTTACATATGCAATCACATCAAATTTCTGGCATCATGTACCAAACACTGACTTAGGCTAATAAAAAAAGGTAAGGCACTTTAGTGTTGTTCCTCTTCACCAGTAAATTCACAACCACTTCTGATCTACAGAATATTGGCTCCTTTTATGTGCATGCTTGGAGCTAAGGGAGACACTTGCCCACTCAGTCTTGTTTTTAAGACTACAATGCAAAATAATTGTATTTTTTTATAGCACATACATTTATTTCTGCCTAGAGAGTTGACCAGATATCTTGGACGCATGTGCCTAGGTTAGGGAGAAGAAAGTTACAACAGATAAACATTTCTTCCTCTGTAGTGTAACATTTTGGCTCTGAACTGATCTCGGGGAAATGAATGGCATTTTTCTTCTGATCTAGGACACACTGAAGTTTTCAAACATCCAAACCAAGACAGAAAACTGCCTCTTACAGCTATTTCTCCCCTGTGTGATTTCAGGCATAATAACAGTGAATCATAGGCTTCCTGTTAAGATCTTTATAATCCTGTTTCACAGCTGACAGAAGGCCAGGCCTTATCAGCAGCAGATAAGAGATCAGCCTAATAATGTTCTTAGCTTTCTTTGAAAAAGTGTAGGAGATGAAAAGGATTATTACATACATGTGGGCATCCTCGGTGCCTCAGTCTTAAGACTTTATCTTTATTTGCATGCTAATCACAGTGGGACCACAAATATGTGTAATGACATAATTCAAAGTTTGTATGTATGAGAAAACAACAGTTTCATGAATAAATACAATGTATGAACTGATGTTACAGCCTGAAAGGTTGGAAAGACGAATGTAAGTACAAAATGCTGATAGGATTTGCATTTCTTTTTATTGGGAAGATGTGGTTCTTAATGCATTTTTTTGTGTCCTTACTCCTAAGCTTTCATAACATGTGAGTTTTTCCTAGTCTTTTACTACTCCCTGGACTTCACCAAAGGAGCCAGAGCTGTGCAAAGAAGTCTCAAAGTTTGGGCATGGGTGGCGGAGAATTCTTTTGTATAAAGATTAGGAAATCTAGTTTCCATCTGTCTAACAACAGTCTCCTCTGTTACACTGCACAACAGGGTCTGCCAGAACTAAGTCTGATGAGGAGCAGTGGTTGCTCAGAGGCTAAAGTTGCTCAAACAGTACTGTAAACGAAATAAATAGTGCTTCCCCACTTTATTCCTGACACTGTTAGTTATCAGAGAAGCCTTGAAATCATGAGGGCAGCTTTGCATTCATTTTACTACATCATGTCTTCCTGCATTGTTATTTCTATACTGTCTTTGAGATAAAGACCAGTTTAGTAAAAAACAGTTTATGAGTTTATGAAAATTAGAAGAAATGCTGGATTGGGTCATGGCTGAATCCTCTAAATACAGTAGCTCAAATAAAATCATCAGTGCTGTGGTTATAGCTCAGTCTTTGTTATTCATTGTTATTCAGAAAATAAAGCTTAGGGTCAATAAAGTACAGAGGCTTACGTATGGTTTTAAACACAAGAATAACCCTATTGACTTCAAGAAGAGTGGGTGAGAGTTCATACATATTGAGATTTTAGATTTGGAGTGAACCTCCGAAAAGAATTTTCTGATAGTCCTTATATACTTTGGTGTGCATTTTAAAGCAGCCTTGAGTGCATGAGCTAGGTCCCTTTCAGATGAAATGGAACCAGAAGACAGAATTTAAAGGTACACTTTAGGTTTGTCCAGGAAAGGGAGGGAAAAAAAATTAATATAATTTTAAGCACTATGTGTCTACAGCAGGGATTTATACTACTTCAGTGATTTTTTAACAAATGTATTTGTATCAAAACAAAAACTATGACAAGGTACACTTAACAGAGAATAACCTGACAAAATGCAGTAAACAAATTTGTCCTCCTTTATTTTTTTCAGTTGTCATTTATTACTTAAGTTTATAATTGAAATCAATTAAATTGAGTGTGAAATGATAAAACAATCAAATTTGGAAGAAATAGCTGGATTCTTCCAAAATGGGGGGAAATAAGATCTCAGAGTGCGCATAAAACAAAAGAACTAAAGAATGAGTCTGATATCATCCAGTCATTATAGAAATGGAACATTAAACTGTTTGAAAAAAGGGAAGATTTTAAAAGACTTCAGTAATTTATTGCTTTCCAGTGACCTTTCAGGCACACGCAGAAAGAAGGTTCATTCAGTTTCTTTTCAATTGCTAGACCCAATATTGAATATTTTGTGTAACTTTCATGATGTAATACATACAAGAAGAACTTGACCTTTTTCTACTCATAACCTTCAGTAGGCTGAACTGGCCCTTGGTCCTCCAGTCTCTTCTTACAGGGCCAGTGCTCCACGAATATTTTGTGTAACTTTCATGATGTAATACATACAAGAAGAACTTGACCTTTTTCTACTCATAACCTTCAGTAGGCTGAACTGGCCCTTGGTCCTCCAGTCTCTTCTTACAGGGCCAGTGCTCCACCCCTGACCACTTCGATGGCCCTCTGCGAATCTCACTCTAGTTTATTGATGTCTTTCTTGTACCAGTGGGCCCCAAATTGGACCACTAGATGTGGTCTAATGAGTGCAGAGTAGAGGGGGATAACTCTTTCCTGTTAGTTACCTTTGTTGCAAAGCCACGCCACTGGCTTGACACAGCTCCAGGAAATCGTGGTTGTGAGTATAGAACAAGTTTCATCTCAACAGCTAAAAAAAGAAAATACATCTCTGTCTCAAAATCTTCAGTGTCTTCCTGACAGAGAAGACTACTAAACTGGTAATCAGTGAACTCACACTTGAGAAACTTGCTGTGAGTCATCTGTTGGTGGAGAACACCAACATTTGATTCCTGGCATTTGGACAGTTAAAGTTATGTACACAAAAGAGTGTAGGACCATATCTTTTAGAATATATGTATTAATCTCTTACAGTTTTCTAGCAATGCTTCTGCCCAAGATTAAAAATACTTCTCTCTTCTGCTTGCCTATCTTCATCCATCATCAGCAATGTTGGCTGGTTTTAAAAGTCAATGTATGGAATCTAAAAAAATATTGCCACATGCCTGTGAAAACTTTAGTGCCTTAAGTACTTGGCAGTGCATATTACAACTTTTGTTGTATCCTGAGACATCTGAAAGACTTACTTATTTATGAGGTTTCCATGGGCAGGCTGGGTACCTTATTCTTGCAGCTTGGCACAGTCTGGTCCAAATACAAGTAGCCTGGGAATTAAATATATTTTTATATAAAAATTACTGGCTTTCTAGGGATCCCTAATTCAGACATTTTATGTTTTCTGTAAAGTAGGCACTATTAGCAGTGAACTAATTAGACACCTCATTTTACTAAAACCTGCTCTGTAATGTATATGCCATCTGTTCACTTTAGTCTAAGAAAAACAGACTGTAATTCAGCTCTGTAATTATGCCACCAATCATTTCAGTTAGTTTATAGTTGTCTTTTCTCTTTGCAAAAGTGCATCAAAATAAAAGGACATAGTTAAGTTTATTTGAACAAAAAGTGTTGATGATGGTGTCACATGAAAAGTCCATGGACATCCTTCCCATACATTCTTCAAGCCACAATAATCTATATTCTCTAAGCTAGTTTGGAAGTAGGCCTCAATGACTGTTTCTCAGTGCCTCATGTGGACTAGTGACCTCATAGCATGAGAACAGGTTACTTGTATACTGTACTAATTACAGGTCCAGTCAAGGAATCAAATCCAGATTCAGCACTACATTAAAAACATCTCAGAAACAATGCAAAAAAAAAAAAAAAAAAAAGAAGCGTAGGGAGGTACCTACAGAAATAAAAAGTTCATATCACTATCTATCTATCATGAGACTCCCATCAGTGGCTACAGCCAACCAGCCAATTCAGTTTATAAATCTTCAAGCTTCTCGAGACCTATTTTTTTCCCTTCCTACATATTTCTATTCCAAGGAAATTCTGAATTTTAACAATTTGAAAAGTTTTTCTTACAGTTATCTGATTTATTTGTGGTTAGAGTGCTACATGCCTTTATTCCTTTGACAAGTTTCTTTAAACAGTTCTCCCACTTCCCTTGTGTTTATCTCTTTGCATTTATTGCAAGTAATCAGTAAACTTGCCATAGCTATCCAGTGGTTTTCTCTGGTAGACCACGGTACTCTAGGTAGTCTAGAAGATCTGTTATCATGTGTAGTCACATGTTGTAGGACAGGTTCTTTCTTTTCTTTATCATCCTAACATGAGTCATCTGGACTCATTATGGTTTGAATTTTTCTTTATTAGATAAAATATCCAGAGATAAAATGAAGGCAAATAAAACTTTAAAAGGATATGACCGGAATTATATACAATATCTAAATGACAGTTCACTGGTAAGTGACATAAAAGAAGAAAAAAAAAAAAACCAAACTGTTTATCTAGGAGGTTGGTCTGGTCCTTAGTTTGCATTCCTTTCAACATGAAATACAGCAGTAAAATATTTTTAGCTGTTTCAACACTATAACACATGCAAGGAGAGACTTCAGTTAACTGAACTCTTCCAAAAAGTGGTTAGTTTTTTTTATGGTAGGAAGCTTGTCTTTTAATTTATTTGATAGCCTCTGGGAACTCTCCTTAGATTTAGACTAAATCCCATAACGATGATTTTATTACTCTTTCCAAAAATATGGGCATGTATTCTTTTGCTAGTCTTAAAACATCTCTGCCCTTACAGAAAGGTTGCTTGCATAGGATAGCATTTCCATCACTTCTTTTTCATAGCAGCATTTAAAGAGTTGACATTTTGTTCTTGTATCTCAGCTTTATGCAGCAGAAAGTGGGTTAGTAGATAAATAAAGCTACTTTTATGATTTAATTTGTGTCCTAACTCTATCCATTGTTGCAATTATTAAAGCCAAGCAAATAATTTATTCAATTACTTCATTAATCTTTCAGTTTATGGAATATCATCTCTGAAGAGACAGAGTGTCAAATTTTATAAAATATTCAGTTTTATTTCAGTAATCTTTTGTAAAATATATTACACTGCAGTTTTTATGAATATTCAAAATTAAAACTTCATGGCTTGGTAGAACAGATCAGACATATTGGATAAGATTTTTCTCTTTATTTTGCATACTACAGGAATTCTTGTTGGAATTTGCCCGCATAACATTTGACTGCTGCTTCACAGATAATCAGCTTGAAAGTTCTACTTGCAGCGTGTATTCGGTCTGCAAAGTTTATGTGAATTCAAACAGCAAAGTGGCAAAAGTACAGTTATAGTAAATTTGTCTTAGGTCAGTCCGGTATTGACGATGTCAGTGGTAGCTACACTTCTCAGTGATTTAGAAAGACTTTAAGAAGTCAGACTCCTGCATAAGTGGACATGGATGAAAGTGCTTTTCTTTGTTGGCCATAGGTCCATTGCTACTGTTCTTTTCATTGGTTTGAATTAAGGAAGAGATAAGGTAAAACAGAATGTAGACATAGTGTCACTGGTGACATCTTGATCTAGTTGAAGATCTCCCTGCTCATTGCAGGAGGGCCAGACTAGATGACCTTTAAAGGTTCCTTCCAACCCAAACAATTCTATGATTCTATGATCTTTACCTCATGCTTACACGTGAACTTCAAGCTGATCCAGTCTAGGACTCTCAAGGTAGTGGTCCCTGCCATTCCTGGGTCTTATTAACCCAGATTCAATATTGTGCTAACCATAGGTGTATTACCTTTGATTTGTGACTGACTGGTGGTTGAACAGTCAAAAATGTGGGTATCCAGTATTCAGTTCTATCTATCCAGAAAATCTTGGTTAAATAGAGCCAACAGCCCAAGCACTTTTAACAATTTTTTTGTTGTTGTTGTTTAAAGAAATTGCCTTAATTCTGTTTTGGTTTCATATAGCCATACATCAGCTGCTTCCAGCTGTGGCTCTCCATTAGTTTTTCCTTCACTACCTGTTGATTTTGAAATAATATTCCAGTTGAAGAAAGTTTTTCCCTTTCACTAGGACACTTTTACCTTAAATTACAGATCAGCACATGCCTGAGCGCTCACATGCATGTGCATGAGTGCACACACGCAAATATATTAGAAATATTTTGTCCTTATTTTTGTCAATGTAAAACTTTTCAATCTTTATTTATTTCAGAGAGATAAATTGAGCAAGCATGCCTTGCCCTTTCTTTTATAGGTAACTCTTATAGCATACTTTCGAATTGCAACTCCTCTATGGAATGATCTCAGGTAACACCTCCCTTCAAAAGCTTCCACTACAGTGCTAATAAAAGCTTTGCTAATATGCAAAGGAAAATAAGTCTTTCAAAGAGATTAGTAAAGAATAAAGAAATAAAAATTATAGGTAAGATTAAGGCTAATAAACTCCAGCAAACTCCAAAAATTATAGATGAATAAGTAGCATCTAGCCTATATCTGACAATTCAGGTGTTATATGCAACTTAAAAATTGACACTTTACTGGAGCAAAATGATTACTTCTAGCTGAAAAAATAGTGCTGTGCCCATAAAGTATGCACAAAATCAAAGCAAAATGTCTCACAGCGTTTTCCATGAAGAAAAAGAGGTTGCTTGCTTTCTTTTCTAAGTTTTAGTCTTTTCAGTATTTAATAAAGGAGGTTAGAACCATGTCCTGTATTTAGATTATGGCACTAGGAAATATCTTCTGATTTTTGTTTGGTTTAATATTGGTCATTTTGTCACACAGATTTTTTTTCTTTTTGTTTTTTTTTTTTAAAGAACTACTCTAGACAAAACCTTGGTACTGGCCTCTAACATAATACTCAGTCATCTAACAAGTACAAAATAATGGGTAGCAAACGCATGTGCTGCCACCATGAAGTTCTGCAGAATCTTGAAGATGGAGTGCTGTGCAGAGATATACCTCTGGACATTTTGTCTACCACTTGCCTTTTTAAGAATAATAATGGTATAGAAGATTGTTCTTTAATAATGGGTTTGCAGTTATTGAGGATTCATAAGAGCTTGTGCTTTTCATGAAGGGTGTAATTACCCTTAAATTTTTATTGAATTTGTAATGATCCCACTCAGCATTATCTAGTGTTAGATAAGAAGAAACGACAAAAGCCTTTGATAGCAGTGGCATTTTTACATAAAAGAATAGCTGATGAGTATTTCATGTTAAAGAAAACAGGTTGAATATAAACAAACAATTGAACATATTACTTTAACCTACTCCATTTTGGAGTGCCCCAAATTATTGATTTCAGATCAGTGACTCCATCATGCACATCACATGTACTCAAGACCTCATTAATTGTGAGTTGCAAAGTTACATTAATCAATGTGGTAAGAACAAAACTGCTTTGGCAAAGCAACAGCAAATCAGACCTAATTTGCAGGTTAACTAAGAGCGCAGTTAATCTTTGTAGACAGTGCATCTCAAGGGCAGAGTTCTGCATCACTGACATTCCCTGACATCTTTCAGACCCCAAAAGCACATAAGTAACACTAAGCAATCTGATTTTACTATCTACCTGAAGTAAAATTCAGTAGGTAGGGAACTAAAATATACTTTATATTCCAGATTCTACTCTTCCCACACACTCCACCACCACCAAAAAAAAAGGCAAGGAGGACAGAAAAGTAAACATACTGTACTTTGTCATAAATTCTCTTGTATTTTGCTGTCATGATATGGTTTCAGTCATGTTCCACAGAGTCAACTGTTTTCTGCCTTCTTTTACTTATAAACAAGGGAACAAAGTGCAAACAGGTGACATGGGTTACATTTGTTACTGTGACAGATGTTTACATCTCAGGGGCTTTGGTTTTCCTGAGTTGAACAGTGATTTTTGCCGCAGGACACTTCTCCAGGACACCAGAGATTTAGTAGAGAATCTAGTAAAGATAAATGTAATTCAAATTTTTGCTTAGCAATGACAAAATATAATTTAAGTACCTCATACAACCAGTGTTCACAGTAACTCTTTCAGTTACCTGGACTGAACAGAAATGCTGCCACATCTTCATTTTTTCTTTTTACCCAGTTGCACTGAAAACTTGTGAAGTGTATAACCTCATGAATAAACCATGTCCATACTCTTTCACAGAAAAAGAATTAATTCTAATCTAATCATCCATCATTACAAGCAGTTGAATGAAGAAAGGATTTGTGAATGATGTGTCATGTTCGTAACGTGTCTAAGAGGAGGGCACATATGTGTGAAATAAACATTGTTACAAAAGGATCAATATTTATTTTGTATATGATTGAAGTTGCTGCCACCATGGTTCCGATTCTGACTTTTCTGCATATCAGTAAGAAACGTCTACTGAGGCAGCAAGCAAACACTTGTGTAAATTGCATGTGAAAGAATCTTACAAGAGCCAAGATTTGATCTCTTTCTTGAGTGCCTTGTTTCTGAATCTGTTTCTACAGGACATATAACTCTGCTAGTCATTTCTCTTACCTGACAAAAATTCTCTCATTCTCATTTTTTTCCCTCTTCATTTCCACCTCATTTGTCTCATCTGTCCTCAGACAGTATCTCTATTAGTGAATTTTTCAGCTTCCAATTCTGCCATTGCCCTGCTGGATGCCGTGATAAACTCAGTTGTCTTGCATTTCATTGCTATATTTCTGCAGCTTGCTCTATGCTTCTGAAGCCCTCTCCTGAGCTTGTACTGCAATTTGGCTTTGATCCTGGTCTCTAAATAACCACTTTAAAGTATTGTAACTTTCATCTTTCTTGATCACAGAGTAGAAATGTCTTCTTCATTACTGTTATAAAGACATTATACCAATTTAATTTGAGAAGTCTGTGTGGTGGTTTAGACACACATATGTGTACCTTGTATTTCTTACATACCCCAAGGAACTCTTTACATCCTGTTATCCCAGACTGTGGAAATAGTTTGCCACAGAATAGTTCGGGAGTCACGGCTCTTCAGTCCAACTGAACATGCTGTTTGAGAGAACATGCGTACATACAGTGAGCCCATTAAGTCCCTTGCCTACAGGATATCTTTCCAGCTCAGCCTCCAAATTGGGGTCACTGGTGAAAGTTAGTAGTTCTCTTACATCTTGGCTAATACAGTGCAGTCAGGGTATTGGATAACCCCGCTCTGGTGTTAGCTGAGACTGTTGTGAATGACATTGTCTTCCTTGCTCACCATGCACTTTATTTGCAGAGAAGAGAAACAGGAAGAGCGTGCCCATCTGCTACTTGTCTGGGAGCTTCAGAGAGAACAGGTCTGAAATTTCACTGAAGTTATATGTGTCAGAGGGACAGTACTGCCTCACTGAAGACCTGGCAGCAGTGGGATGGAAGGAAAAGAAGAAACTGGGAACTAAGCCAGCTACAGTGCTGAGAATATTCACAATCTCAAAAGCTTTCTTCTTTGCATCTTCTTGCATGTGTTACATCTGCTAGAGGGCAATGCAGGTTCCAGGTACACAGGATCTGTTACTGCTCAAAACCGATGTGCTGAAGTACTTGCTCCAAGGAGTTCTGAGTGTAGCATTGGTTGTGCAAATCTTTCAGACCTATGTGGACTTTCCTGCAGAAGTCAGGTTAAATAACTCTATTAATTGTTGAAAAAAAGTCAGAATTTTGTACTGCATGTGACAGCTCCTTATACTATTTTTTCCTAGTGACAGTTTTATTTGCAGTTGGATAACATTTAGGAACATTTACCATTTGCAGCATGGCTGTTTTTTCTGTAATAAAACTATCTAAAAATTAATGAGGTTTTTCCAATGAAGTAAGTATTGTTTGTAGGTGTGTACACTTAAGCATGGAAGAAGCTTAGTTTAACGATGCAAGTCTTTGGAAGGAAGTTATTTTCCCCCCAAAGCCCATTCCTAATTCACTTAGCATAAGATAAATGTATTTTGCTTTTTGACAATTCTTTAGAATAATTTTAAAACCTCACTGCATTTTGAAAGCAAGAATCAGCAACACATAAATAAGACTATTGTTTAAAGTAAAAACATATATTGGAAGGAAACTGGGAAGAGAGCATTTAAATTTGGTCTCACTGATGGAGAAATGTCCTGGTTTCAGCTGAGATAGAGCTAATTTTCTTTCTAGTAGCTGATACAGTGTTATGTTTGGGATTTAGTAAGAGAAGAATGTTGATAGCACACTGAAGTTTTCAGTTGTTGCTAAGTAATGTTTAGACGAAGTCAAGGATTTTTCAGCTTCTCATGCCCAGCCAGCAAGAAGGCTGGAGGGGCACAAGAAGTTGGGAGGGGACACAGCGAGGGCAGCTGACCCAAACTGGCCAAAGGGATATTCCATACCATGTGATGTTATGTCTAGTATATAAACTGGGGGCAGTTGGCCTGGGGGGGATCTCTGCTCGGGAACTAGCTGGGCATCAGTCAGTGAGTGGTGAGCAATTGCATTGTGCCTCACTTGTTTTGTGTATTCCAATCCTTTTATTATTGTCATTTTATTATTGTTATCATTATTAGTTTCTTCCTTTCTGTTCTATTAAACTGTTCTCTCAACCCATGAGTTTTACTTTTTTTTCCAATTCTTTTCCCTATCGCAAGGCAGGAGCGGAGGGGGGAGTGAGTGAGAGGCTGCGTGGTGCTTAGTTACCAGCTGGGGTTAAATCATGACAACAAATCATTAATATAGGTTGATAATTTCAGATTAGGTGTGCAAACACCACTACAGTCAAAAATCAAAATTCTCATCATCATCAAAGGAAGTAGAATGCGGATCATTGTAAAGTCTAGGATAAAACTAAACTGACACAAAACTAAAAGGAGGGATGTCAGCTAATGCACACCCCTTTATATTCACTGTGTTAATCATAGGTATTGCACTCAAGAATATCATCAAAGAGTGTTAAGGCTCAATCAGTGATTAAGATTAGCTTTGTCCATCTAACCTTTATTAAGCTCCAAGTACAGTCTTTTAATCATATGGTTACAGAAGTCATGTGCCCTGAAGCCCTGCCCCACCCTGTGGCTATGTTCCTGCAGTGTTATATATACATATATCAACTCCCAGTGCCTTGGCTTCCTTCCAAAGGGGCACACTGTCAGAGGATGAGGTGCAAAACAGTCCAACAGCTGTGAATGATGATGAGATTAGGACTTTAGGTCACACATTGGAGTACATTGTACCAGGAAACAGATGCATACATTTTTTGATCTTTTATGTGAGCTGCACTATAGACATGCAATGCACACTGTTCAGTTAACAAATGCTTTATCTTTCCCTTATGGTTCAAAGTGCAGACAAAAGCATAGTGTTCTGACCTTAACTGAAGATATAATTATTCATTTTTTCATATATTTCTGTGTCATGCTATTAATAGTGTTTGTGATGCAAGGGAATGATATAATCCCTACATAGCAGATGAGGATTTCAGTAGCTAAATGGAAAACTGAAGCACAAACAAAAAATGTTTGGAAGTCTTCTACCTGATTTGCAGCTGTATTTGAAACACAAACACCTGTTTTATTTGTTTGTTTGTTGGTTTTTTTTTTTAGCAAAGAACTCAACATTGTGAAATGCATTCAATTGTGAAAGCAAAAGTCCTGATGACTTCGGTAATAAAGGTGAATGAATCAATACTCCTCTAATTTATATCACAAGAGAACAAATTACAACACCAGAAGAAGAGAGACATGCATTTAGTGACCACTTGTGTGAAGGTACAAGTAACTTGCTTGTTGTGAAGCAAAAAAGCTTCTGCTATGTGTGTAGAATCACACAATTTCTTGGTCTGGAGTTGCTTTGAATCCAGTCATTCAAACTGATCATTTAGTCATCCCAGCTATGAAGCTTCTGTCTCTCCTTTGCATTACATTAATTTACTACAAATTTACCAGCTTTTGCAAAAAGAAAAGAGATTTTATCATATTTTCTTTTAACATATTTTGGTGTTGACTATTTTAAGCTAATAGTAATACTAAAAAATTCCATGATGCATTTCCAGATGTCATCATAATGTCTGCATCTGTCAGCAGTACCAGAACTTTTAGTTGCCTTTCTCTTGAACTAGGAGAAGAAATTATAACCATATCTGACATCTATCCACTGTTCCTTTCTCTTTAATGAAAATTACTTTTTCCTTTACACATAGTGTGCATAACCAAGGTGGTAATGGTTGAAGTGATTGAGAGTACATGAAAAATACATTCCCTGCTGTGAATGGGAGCAAATGGGAAACGCACATTATATAGATTGTTCAGTTTAGTCAGCTGTTAGTAATGTAAGAAAATTTCCCAGGTGCTCTGTAGCAAGAACATTTTTATGTATACAGGCCAAGCAAATGGAGAAGTTATAAAAGACTGAAACATACTTGGTTTTGCTGTGTGCAGTGGATTATGCAAGGTGGTTAGCACTAGGTCTCATGAGAGGCTTGAGCAAATCCAGCAGAATAAGCTCACCTATTTTAGGAGGTCAGCTACCTCTACACAAGTGCAAACTGTGATATTATTTTATAGATTGTCAGTAGGCAAGTGTCAAGCAGATGTTTCATGAGGGCAGCAAAAACATATCACTGCCATTAAAAGATACAAAACAACCCCAAACCTACTCTTTGCAGAGGAATGGAGCACTTTGTGCATGAAATGAGGTGTAGGACATTGCTTTTTCCTTGTCACTTTATCTAGTTTCTATTCTATTTCTATTATACAAATAGACTCCCATTAGTTTTTCTTCATTATAACTACATTATACTTTCCATGCTTCTTTGTGTTTCTTTTAGGTAAAATGGAAAGAGACTTGTTCAAACCCCATCTAAATGTAGTGTTAGGGAGTCTTTGCAGCAGCTTCAGAGGTCACTTTGGACCAGTACCTTGCAATTTTAAATATATTCTGTTATATAGTAAGTAAAAATGGCAATTTTAGATTTCAACCTATCTTGAAATTATTTGGCTTTGCTTTTATTTTTCTCAGTATTTTCTGGTTTAACTAACATCTTATTTATTTTATTAAAATAATTACCAATTAAAAGACTGCTGGAGAAAAAGCTTAAAAGGCTATCATAACTTGAACTTCAGTATTTCCTTCAGCAATTTAGCAGTTAAACTGTGCCATACTCTGCAGGAATCTGCAATGATTATTCTGGGATTTAATTCATGCAGAGTATTTCTGTTTATACTGGTGGACTTCAGATTCTGAATGGTCGCTTCCTTTGTGCTGAGCTATACTGTCTTGCAGTCTTCATTGACTGTTAAAAAACTAACCAAAGCAAAATAAAAACTAGATGTGTAGTTGTTTGCCTCCTGGCAGCCAAGCTGAAAAGACAAAACCTATTTTAAAAAAAATATTAGTCAGATCATTATTTCTATTCCTAAGGGTATCCTTATCACCCCCTTTCAAAAAATAGGGCTGCTTCTTGTTCTGTACAGTCCATTCCAACCTACCTGAGCCTCAACGTTTCACTGAAGCTGGAGTGGATAATGCAAACCCATTTTTAAATCTGGCAATACAGAACAAAAAAAAGTTTCTAATCCTGAAGCGCTGCCATTTTTGATTCCTTAGCCCTGGTGAAGCTAAGAGGGAGAGCAGCTTTTGTTGGAAAACTTGGATCAACCTCTGAACTCACTGGGTTGCCTTAATCTGTCTTATTGTACTTGCAATGCTGTATAAGAAACATTTCGAAAGACATGCTGTTCTACCAAAGGCCCTATCTACTGACTTTGGACAACAGGGTTATTTTTTTGAAGCCATTCACTTTGCTTTTTGTGAAAATATATCTTTAACTGCATACAGCTCTCTAGCTTATGAAATACCTGCTTTGAACAAGTCAGTGACACACAAGAGCAGTTTGTGATTTGTGTTAAGGTGTTTCTCATTACACCTCAGAATAGAATGCCTGAAAATATTGCACTGCTATGCTGGTCATTTGCATAGATATTCTGTGTTCTCATAGCAGATCACTAACCCAGAGAAACCTCTGAAAAGTCAACACTCAAACAACAGTATAATGATGCACTGACATCATTGTTTTGCAGGTTCCCTATCTATGATAACAATGCCACTTCTAGGTTAATTAGTTAGCTGTAGAAAAAGACCACAAAGAAATAAATTAATTTTAGAAAATTTCATTTGATTTTTATTTTTCCTCTGTGCTGTTAACAGACTCTTTAAAGGTCATGCAGACTTTTGCTCAGTCAAACTGTTGGCACATCTATTAAGCTGTTCAGTTCTTTAATTTTTCTTTAAAGCTACTGCATAGTATGATTTTTTTTTTTTTTACCCATAAAATCATTAATGTTACTGTCATTATTTTTTGGATCAATTTAGTCAAACTTATTCATTTAAATTATTGTATTGACAACAGATGTCAGCTCAGTGAATGCTGTTCTTGCACTTGACTGGTCTCATCAAAATAATTCGTATTCACACAAGAGAACTTTGGTGAGAATAAAATCCAACCACACCTTAATAAGAATCAAGATTTTTATTTCACTTCTACCATCTGTTCTGAAGGAAGAATATACAGACTATTCTGTATGAAAAGCTCAACACTTAAAACTGTATATTTATTTTTGAGAAAGGAAGGACAGGTTTGTATTGGAGGGACATGTATGAATTACTGAAGAATTCTAAATTAATCTTCAGGTGTGTTTATCCTAAGGGTCTGGTAAAATTTCCATCGTTTTGAAGCTTGTCACACTAACTATGCAGTTAAGGAAGACCAGTGCTACTCTTTTGTCAGATACTTTGCTATGCACCAAACCCTTTGTGTAATTACCTGCACTGTCTTCATGAGCAACTAATGCTACAGCAAACAGGAAAATACTCTTTTAAAAAATGCTGATTAATGAGCTCCATATGGACTTAATGTGGTGAAATGAAATTGTGTATGATCTACAGGAGATCAGGCTTTAAAAAATGTGTGAATCTGTTAAATGTGTTTTGATTCAATTATTAACTTGTGGCAGTTAGGCAAATGTGCCTCATTTAGGCAAATAAGTTTTATGGAGGAGAACAGGACTTCCAAGACAGCCATACAAGCCAACATATTAAAGATTGATTTCACCTCTGTTTCTTTGTGTTATGCTTCAGTTCACATTCTTTTGAAGTTTGGATCTGGTGTCTACATAAATATTTTGTTATCATTTTTATTTATACCAGTAACAGGTTTTTGATGTTATATGATGGTAGCAGTGTCACAGACTGGAAATATTACCCTGCTAAAAACTCACTTGCTGCTTCATCACAAATTTCATGAGATGTAGTGTGAGTTTCCTTTGTGTTTATTATAGTAATAGTTGATGGAGCAACTAATCCTGGAAACCATTTCCAAACATGGGAAGGACAAGAAAGTGACTAGGGGGTAGTCAGTATGGATTTGCAATGAGGAAATCATGCTTAACCAACAACAACATTTTACAATTAGGTGGCTGGCTTAGTGGATGAGGAGAGAGCAGTGGATATTGTTTACCTTTACTTTAGTAAAGCATTTGACACAGTATCCCATAGCATCTCATAAACAAGCTGACAAAGTACAGGTTAGATAAGTGAACAGTAAGGTGGCTTGAAAACTGGCTGAACAGCTGGGTCCAAGAGGGTTATGATCAGTGGCACAAAGTCCCATTAGAGGCAAGTCACTAATGGTTTACCCTAGGGTCAATATGGAGCCAGTACTGTTTAACCTCATCATTAAGGATCTGGACAATGGGGTCAGCAAGTTTGCAGATGACACAAAACTGGAAGGAGTAGAAGGTACACCAGATGGTTGTGTTGCTGTTCAGAGGTAACTGGACAGGCTGGAGAACTGGACTGAGAGGAATCACACGAAGTTCAGCAATGGGAAATGCAACGTCCTGCATCTGCGGAGAAATAACCCCAAGCACCAGTACACACTGGGAGACAAATGGCTGGAAAGTGGCTTTACAGAGAGGGACTTGGGGGTCCCAGTGGACACCAAGCTGACTATAGCCAGCAATGTGCCCTTGTGGCAGAGACCAGCAGCCATCTGCGCTGCATTAGTAACAGCACTGCCAGCATATTGAAGAAGGGGATCCTTCCCCTGTACTCAGCACTGATGAGGCCAAACTTGCAGTCCTGGCTCCAGTTCTGGGGTCCCCAGTACAAGACAGTTATAGACTTACTGGAGCAAGTCCAGCACAGAGACACAAAGATGATTAAGGGACTGGAACATCTTTCATATGAACAGAGGCTGAGAGAGCTGAGACTGTTGACCCTGGAGAAGAGAAGGGTCAGGAGAACCTTACCTATGTGTATAAATACCTGATGGCAGTAGGATGACTCTCATGACTGGAGTGCTGCAATGGATGGCTATAAGCTCTTCAGAAGGGATAGGCAAGGAAGGAGAGGTGGTGGGGTGGGTCTCTATGTCAGGGAGTGTTTTGATTGTACAGAGCTCCACGATTGTGATGACAAGGTTGAATGCTTATGGGTAAGGGTGAAAGGGAAAGCCAACAAGGCAGATATAGTGCTGGGAGTCTGTTACAGACCACCCAACCAGGTTGAGGAGACAGATGAAACATTCTACAAGCGGCTGGCAGTAGCCTCACAATCGTGTGCCCTTGTTCTTGTGGGGGACTTCAACTTTCCACACGTCTGCTGGAAATACAACACAGCAGAGAGCAAGCAGTCTAGGAGGTTCCTGAAGTGTGTGGAAGATAACTTCCTGACACAGCTGGTGGGTGAGCCTACCAGGGGAGGAGCCTTGCTAGACCTACTCTTTACAAACAGGGAAGGACGGGTGGGAGATATGGTGGTCGGAGGCCGTCTCAGGCTTAGCAACCATGAAATGACAGAATTCTTGATTCTTGGTGAGGTAAGGAAGGGGGCCAGCAAAACCACCACTATGGACTTCTGGAGGGCAAACTTTGGCCTATTCAGGACACTGGTTGAGAGAGTCTGTTAGGAGACAGTCCTGAAGGGCAAAGGGTCCAGGAAAGCTGGACATTCTTCAAGAAGGAAGTCTTAAAGGCTCGGGAGCAGGCTACTCCCATGCACCGCAAGACGAACCATTGGGGAAGATGACCGACCTGGCTGAACAGGGAGCTTTTGCTGGGACTCAGGAAAAAAAGGAGAGTTTGCCATCTTTGGAAGAAAGGGCAGGCAACTCAGGAAGACTACAGGGGTCTTATTAGGCCATGCAGAGAGAAAATTAGAAAGGCAAAAGCTCAGCCAGAACTCAATCTGGCCACTGTCGTAAGAGACAACAAAAAATATTTTTACAAATATGTTAACAACAAAAAGAGAACCAAGGAGAATATCTATCCTTTATTGGATGCAGAGAGGAACATTGCCACCAAAGATGAGGAAAAGGCTGAGGCACTTAATGCCTTCTTTGCCTCAGTCTTTAATAGTGAGACCAGTTATCCTCAGGATACTCAGCCCCCTGAGCTGGAAGACAGGGACGGAGAGCAGAATATACACCCCATAATCCAGGAGGAAGCAGTTAATGACCTGCTAGGCCACCTGGACACTCACAAGTCTATGGGACCAGATGGGATCCATCCAAGAGTACTGAGGGAGCTGGCAGAGGAGCTTGCTGAGCCACTCTCCATCATTTATCAGCAATCCTGGTCAACAGGGGAGGTCCCAGATGACCGGAGGCTTGCCAATGTGGCACCCATTTACAAGAAGGGTCAGAGGGAGGATCCAGGGAACTACAGGCCTGTCAGCCTGACCTCGGTACTGGGGAAGATCATGGAGCGGTTCATCTTGAGTGTGCTCACACGGCACATGCAGGACAAGCAGGGGATCAGGCCCAGCCAGCATAGGTTCATGAAAGGCAGGTCCTGCTTGACCAACCTGATCTCCTTCTGTGACCAGGTGACCCACCTAGTGGATGAGGGAAAGGCTGTGGATGTTGTCTACCTGGACTTCAATAAGGTCTTTGACACCGTCTTTCATGGCATACTCCTTGAGAAGCTGGCGGCTCATGGCTTAGACAGGTGTACTCTTCACTGGGTAAAAAACTGGCTGGATGGACGAGCCTAGAGGGTTGTGGTGAATGGGGTGAAATCCAGTTGGCAGCGGGTCACAAGTGGTGCTCCCCAGGGCTCAGTATTGGGGACAGTTCTCTTTAATATCTTTATGATCTGGACGAGGGGATCAAGTTTGCAGATGACACCAAGTTGGGAGGGAAGTTTGATCTGCTCGAGGGTAGGAAGACTCTACAGAGGGATCTGGACAGGCTGGATCGATGGGCCAGGGCCAAGTGTATGAGGTTCAACAAGGCCAAGTGTTGGGTCCTGCACTTGGGTCACAACAGCCCCATGCAGTGCTACAGGCTTGGGAGAAGAGCGGCTGGAAAGCTGCCCGGCAGAGAAAGACCTGGGGGTGCTGGTTGACAGCCGGCTGAGTATGAGCCAGCAGTGTGCCCAGGTGGCCAAGAAGGCCAACGGCATCCTGGCCTCCATCAGAAATAGTGCGGCCAGCAGGAGCAGGGAGGTGATTGTTCCCCTGTACTCAGCACTGGTGAGGCCGCACCTCGAGTACTGTGTTCAGTTTTGGGCCCCTCACTACAGGAAAGACATTGAGGTGCTGCAGCGTGACCAGAGAAGGACAACAAAGCTGGTGGGGGGCCTGGAGCACAAGTCTTATGAGGAGCGGCTGAGGGAGCTGGGGCTGTTTAGCCTGGAGAAAAGGAGGCTGAGGGGAGACCTTATCGCTCTCTACAACCACCTGAAAGGAGGTTGTAGTGTGGTGGGTACTGGTCTCTTCTATCAAGTAACTATTGATAGGATGAGAGGAAATGGCCTCAAGTTGCAGCAAGGGACGTTTAGGTTGGATATTAGGAAAAATTTCTTTACTGAGAGGGTTGTCAGACATTGGAACAGGCTGCCTAGGGCAGTGGTGGAGTCACCATCCCTGGAGGTGTTTAAAAAATGCGTAGACAAGGCACTTCAGGACATGGTTTAGTCAACATGGTGCTGTTGGGTTGATGGTTGGACTCGGTGATCTTAAAGGTCTTTTCCAACCTAAACGATTCTATGATTGATTCTATGATTCTATGATTCCCTGATCATTAGAGAGCATTCTGCAGACTATCATTTGAGAGACAATGACAGCTTGAAAAACCACACTTAGACATTCAGTTCTACTAAATGCAGACAGGCATTGAATAACCAAGAATGTAACTGTACAGTAAATTTCTAATCATAAACTACTGCACTTTTCAGAAACAGGTGAATTTCTCCACCAATGTTTCATTTTTAAGAAAGAAATTTCTGAAGGGCAAAATGGTAGCTTTTGAAGGAAAATAGTTACAGTATCCATACATACTACAGGATATAACTGTACTTCACAGAGAGGAAGAAAATGAACTTGCCCATTTAAAAGGTCTAGAGAATAAAATATGTAATACATGACTATATGTATTTTATTCAAAATAGACTTAGGCGTGTAGGTCTTTTTCAGGTCCCCAGGGGTGGGAAATGTAGTTTTGTATTCAACTAAAATATTCATAACATCTTTTGTGATATTAATATTTATTGAAAGAATGGTTTTGAATGTTATGAATAAAGTTCTGTGATATAGATAGAAGGTGTATCTATTCTCGTGTGACCTAATTTTCTAAGACTTTCATATGTCTAAGGACCACTTAAAGGCATTTAACAAAACTATGTAAAAGTAATTATTCCCATTTTGCAAATTGATATGTTGCAGAATAGGAAGATGAAATACATAGCCAGCAAGCCCTAGGATAAAGCAAACAAACCCACCAACAGAAAACCTTCAGCAAGGGATTCCCCCTTCCGTGTACACATTCTGGAGAGTTTTGATCTCTCCCAATTTCCATGAAATATTTATATCTCTGTATTGTTTTGAAAAGATCTCAGACATTTAGGCTTCCTCTACCATGCCCTATTCACCATGTCAGCTCTGTCCCAGATGTCAAAATTGAGTAATATAAGGCAATTACATAAAATAGAACTTCTCCAATGATCTCATACCTAGAAAGGCATAATTCAACTGTATTCATAAATTTACTCAGTGAGCAATATCTTGCTTTGAGAACCTGTTTGCAAAACGCTTTGCTGCTTGCTTTTTTTCTTTTCATTTTTCAAGGCATAATTTTAGTGCTGTGCCTAATCTGATTCCTGCTATATATGTAAATATGTCTTGTTCATATTAAATCATGTTTTAAATTCAATTCTTCTTGTGTCTCAAGAAGTGATGGTGGGTAGTGGTCTCTTCTATCAAGTAACTAGGAATAGGATGGGTTGATAGTTGGACTTGAAGATGTTAAAGGTCTTTTCCAACCTAAATGATTCTATGATTTAATGATTTTATGAATAAATAAGAGGGAGCAAGGCTTTTCTCAGTGGAGACGAAAATTTTATTTTTCAATTTTGCAAAGCCAACAACTCATCTATAGAGAAGGAAAGAGATATGCATATTTTGAAAACATCAAAAGAAAGCAGAAACAATATATAAATCTTTTGGAAAATATTGACCATATGTTTTGTCCACGTAGCATTGACCACTAACACATTTCATTAATCTTCTAGTATTAATAAAATATATATCTCTTCTGTAAACTGCAGATTAGAGGCATTTGAAGTATACTAGTGATATCTCTAGAATTCTCTTTCCATTTCTTTTTCAAGATATTTTTAACTAATACAATCAATACAAATACTATTGTCTGTTTGGTTAGTACTGAAAACTGAAGAAATGTAAAATAAGACATAAGGTTGAAGATAAAAGTGTTACATTCTGACAAATAACAGTTCACATCGCAGTGGTTATGAATCAGATGTTTTATCTCAGGGTTCTGAACTTTATGATGACTGAGAACTATTTCAGTGCTTTAAGATCTGTGGGTGTCTGAGATGATTCAATCAGTTGTGACATGACTGGTAAAAATTAGAGCAATTCAGAGAATATATAGCAACTTCTTGGAGGAAGTTACTAGGTGTGTTACATTAAGAATTTCCCTTTCCAGAAATGTGAAAAAGTTAGTGGAGTAAAATAATAAAATAAATATTTTTTTCACACAAAAAAGGAAATTCACTGCTTTGGGATAAAAAGCAGACTTAAGCTAAAAGTAAAATAATTTTCATTTCACAAGCAGACAGTACATATAAAAATAATTTTCTTCTTTCACCTTCTTGAGCATAAATTGTTCTTCTAAGGAGAATGGACTCGTGTTGAAAAAGCTGCAGTATATATAAGCAATCGATGTTGATTCATCAAGAGTAAACTGAGCTGTTTCCTAAACAAGTAATAGTGTATTCAGTTCATGATGAATAAAAACTCCAAGACAATCATATAACATCCCACAGATGACTGAATGAGTATCTCACTACATTCTGAATGCAGAAGTAAAGATATGGTGACAAATATTATCTGCAGTTTGCCTTCATCACATGATAGCACTTCAGAAGGAATTGCAGATAGGCCTACTAATCCATTAAAACTGACTGAAAAAGCACCTCGTCCCATCTCAAGGCTTCTAAGAGAACACGCTTGGAACAATAGTTTCGCTGTCTGCTAGTTTAGGTAAAGCAAAGAGGAATGAGTGGCTTTAAAGCTTTTGCAGGCATTTACAGTTTGACAGCTCACAACAACATGGAATTGGTAGGAATGACAGTTTTACTGAAAGATTGCCTGAAATGGCAGGATTGGTGGCTCCTCAGAATAGTGCTGAGATGTCATAAATTTTAAGCACCAGCCCATGCATCACCACAGACTGGAGAAACATGCTCTAGGTCCCTAGTGTTGGGGCAGCATCCTAGAAATAAATTTAATCCACAGTGATTGATTTAATATAACTTTTTTGAATATGAGATTACTTTGGTAAACTATCTCAGGTTACGCAGACTGCTAATTTCTGATTAAATCAATTTCTTGACACAAATAACTATACGTTTACTAACGGTGCAATTTACCTGTGTTTCATGAACAACACAACGTTTTAGCCACCAGTTCAATTACTGAATAATCAAAAAGTTCACATTCCATCTTAATGACAATTTTAGGCCTTGTACAGAAGGATATGGGTGAAATGAAGCTCAAGATACAACAAAAAATGCCAGCTTGGTACTTCCACTTTAGTAGCTTATGTACACTAAAAGTAAGTAAACAATTTATATTCTTTTACATACTTTAAGTTCCCTATTGCTAGCAAAATAACTTAAATTTACAGTTCTACATAGAGTGCTGGTTCCCAAGACATGGTCCAATAGCTCATTAAAACACCTCTCTGCATAAGCATATCAATAGCATTAGCAGATAGGGATTGTTTTCAGTCAAAAGACTGATTGTACAGTCATGGCAGACCACAATTCATTTTGTAAAATTATAGGAGTCATTGATCTGAAATGCTTGATTTTACTTAAATATTACTGAATATATGCTACGCAGTATCTGTCTCATCTGACTTTTGTGCAATTAACTGAGTATATAAAGTATGAACTTATTCTTGACTTCATGCATTAAGAACATTACTCTTTATACAGTACACAATGAGACTTAGGATTGCTTTGTAACCTCTCAAGTTAGTGCTTTTATGTGATTAACGATATAACAAAATGCAGCCTTTACATTGCTGTAAAGATTCCTTCCAAATAAAAATGATCATCACAGGAACACCCCAAAGAAGGTGGGAATGGAAGCCAGTAGAGGCAAATTCAAATATGTATTATTTGGTTTGGATGGGTAAACTTTGCTTATCATGAGGAGTGGATGTTTGATGCCTGACAATCCTGAATATTCATGCCAAGTAGAGGCAGGAAGTAATTTTCTCATCCATCTTGATTATTGATTACTCATCCTTGTAACAGATCCTGGCTAGCACACAGGCAAAGTACAACCAAACCTGCTTCATAGTACTGGCTGACTATCAACTTTAGGTAGGAACAGATGATCTGTACTGTCTTGTGCCGATGAGACAGTGGGAAGCAGGCACTGAAATGTTCTCAAAGTACAGTGAATCAGACCATTTTGCACAGGACCAAATTTGTATCTTGTACCTGTGCCAAGCGATTCCTGGCACTCTGTTGAGCACTAGTTAGTGTCAGCTTGCTGCTGCGCAAGGCCCTGCACTGCAGCATGTCATCAGTGGGTGCTCAGAGCCACAGCCACTGGTTTTGTGCAGAGTTAAAATAATTGCCCATACATTAATAATGCATGTAGCTGTTTTTTCCACACATTCACTGAAGTGAAAATCTTTGAACTGGTTTTGGCTATAACTATTGTGATGTTAAAAAATGAATTATTTCTGCTGCACAGATAGATACCATTTTTTTAAGCAGAATGACCACAGATGACAGATAATAGCTTGTAGAATTCACAAGCATTTGGATAGCCCATTTAAAATTCCATTGTATTAAAAGACTCACAAGCCAATACAAATTGCTTCTGACTGCAAACTAGATTATCATATGTCTTCTTGAATTGATTTATGAATCAGTTTGGTTTTTTTTTAAACTATCACATTGGCTGTACTTATTCTAATAAGATTAGATTTCAGATATTTCTAGTGTTATTTTACCTCTACCCTTGAAAAATTGATGTTCAAACTTCTAGTGACTGGGCTGGAATATAACCCATAAATTTCTGCTTTGAAAAAGAAGGAATTAATGAACATTATAAAAGGAACATAAACAAGAAAATGTTTTAAATTCCACTTTTCTGTTCTAACTCTTGTTATTAATGTACAGCAATTTTAATGTAATTGAGTATTTGAAATTAAACATAAAAAGCATGAAATCATGGCTGGGATTCTGGGGTTGGAATTATGTATGAAAAGATTTCACAAGACACAAACTATGCAGTGAAAAATGTAAGAATTTCTAATGCAGGGAGGTGATAAGCTCATATTTAACATAATGTCTAGGGTTTATAGTGCTTGAAGCAGTTTTCCAAAAAAACTCCTCTCAAATTATAATGAAGTGTAGTTTACAATAACAATTATGTTAGATGCTGTAATCACTCTACATTTATTACTTGCATTTCAAAGGGTTGCAGAACAGGGATTATGGGGATTTACTTAGTCTGTTATATTGAGAACAGTACAACATTTTACTTGGGGGAACTGAATTAATTCCATGTTGGATAAGAAGATAAAAAGGTAAACTTATACATCTGGTTTAATTCTGAAGGAGTCGTTATACATTTGTGGCGATCTTTTATTAACTTCCACACAGCAATAATGGAAATCCAAAGTGACAAAAGGAAGACTTTTTACCTTTCTAATACCTTGTCAGTATAAAGCCAATAATGAAGATGCACACTCATGGACTAGATTCTTGCTCTTACTTAATTTTCATCATAAGTGCAGCTGTATGCAGAATTTTCCTCATGTAAAGACATAGAAAACAATAGAAAGAAAACACAGATTGTGTATTTTTGCAATTAATTGTAAAGACTATGGTTTATGTAAAACTTTATAGGTGAGAGGCACTTCATTATACAGCTGAGCTGCACCCATGTTCTTCAGTCAACATACATTTCCTGTACTTGTGTTGGCCCACCAAAATTAAATATAGATAGATAATCCTACAATACTAACTCATATGATTGATATTTGCTTATCGTATGCAACAGCAGTGTAGAATACAAGGTAAGTTTTCAGTTTGGACTATGGACGTGCGTTCGGTAGGAAAGGGAAGAGCGCAGGAATACGTGATGAACTTCATTTCCAGGTATAATGAGGACCTTCAAAGTGCAGAGTAAACACATGTGCTACTGTTTAAATAGGTAAAGCTGATGTTTTTGTGGGGAATCAAGCTTCTACACACAAAGATTATATAGAAATCTTTACCTCTAATTCTAAAATAGTATTCACAAATAATGTTTGGATTCTATATTCAAACTACAGGCTAGACCTTTCCAGAATGTGCAGGCAGGGCAATGAAATCAACATTTGCTCTATGAAATGTGTAAGTCTGTGAGGAGTTGAAAATGAAATAGGTGAAAATATGTAAGTAAAGACTGTAAGCTTTTTCATTTTACTTTTGCTACTACAGGTAGGTTCCATTACATTCTGTGAGCTATTAAAATTAACAGAGGACACTAGTGGAGGATGCTTTCTAATCAGACTGAAATAATAAATCAGGATGGCTCTGACTTGTACATTGATATAATTGTCGCACCAAGTATTGCTGTTTTTCTTTTTATATTGAATATTTAAAATACACATTTTTAAGGTAAAAATGTTGCATCCTAATCTGAGAAAACTTCCAATCTCCTTTTTTTTTTTCTTGGAAAAGACTAGATTCTTACAAAGAGCCCTTGTTTAAAAGCACATGGTGGCATTTTTGTACATAAAAGGTATATTGCTGACAGTAATAGCACCAAAATTTCACCCTGAAACGTTTTAACAATATATTTTCTCTGTTGCTAAATTAACACAAGTCCATACCTTTATTTTTAGATTTCAAAACCTGACACAGTATATTGTAAAATAAAGTATATGCTGATGACTTAAGAAGACTTGAAAGAAAAGAAAGACTTATAATACAACCATCGAAGTCCTCAACAGTAGTGAAATTTGCAAGCATACGTTATTCCAGCTTCAGCACGTAGCTTTAAAACACAGCAGATAACACTCTTCTCTCCTCTTCCATGCTTCCATATAGCCATATGTTTAATATATGTATTTCAGTGGCATATTTTCCCAGCAGCAACACGAGAACAGAAACTGATAATGTATTTAGCGATTGTTCATTAAGCTCTGCGAAAAAATTTAGCAGAGACTACATTAGGGTACAGGCATATGAAGAACTTATTACATAGTAGGCTAGAGTATGAGTTTATCAAATACCAGCTCTTCATAACAACCACCTATTCACATATTCAACTACAAATGCAGATGGCTCATCCCTCTGTCATTAAAAAAGCCAGAGCAATTTGCCTCACATTTGCAGGAAATACCAACAGCTATGCAACATGGAATAGTTAACTGGTGAAAAATTGTTTTTCCATCCATACTTTGGACTCCATGCAACACCTTTCAATTTTTATTTTTTTTTCCTAACTTCAAAAAGAAAAATGACTGGACCAATTAAAGGTACTTTTTTCAAGAAAAGTTATTACTTCTCCCTATGTGTTTTTCTGTGGTGTGTTCTGCTCCTTGGCTTTTACCTGTTCTTCAACCAAAAATTTTGATTCTTATCTCAGCATTGTTGAGTATCTGTAAGTTTCATTTGTAAGAATCAGATATGCCTTCATGTGAAAGTTACACCAAAATTCAGATTATATTGCTCTCTGTTTTCATATGAGTGGGTAGTTATACAGGGCTCTGAAAATTACATTTCAAAAGCTAAATACAATGTAAATTCACATACTAATAATGCCCTCTAGTTAGTCAGCATGAACTATCTGTAACTGAACACAGTAGAGTTTGAATCTCAATCATACTTCTTTCAGTTATAAAATTTCATATTACTAATGAGAATGTAACTTACATAAATGCACAAAGGGAATGTAGGTAAAAAACCTGTATACCTGAACATTTTTAAGTCCCTAATGCTTGGCAAAAGGTAAATTAATATTGAAATAATAGCTTCCAGCCATCACATGCTGACTAGTACGGACTATATTCAGGGACTTAAACCTTAATTTTTTATGTCCCTTGAAAGAGAAAAGCAGGTACATCTGAGGGTAAGAATTATAAATAAAGCTACTTGAAAAATTATTCTAATGTAACAAAATTGCCTGCTGGCATTTTGGGGTTTGATCTCTTTTTCTTTAATGAAACAACTTTTTATAGTAGAAAGCCAAGTAAAACAGTATGTAACATTTGACTGTTCAGAGCTTGTCTTCATAACAGTTTCAGGCATGTTTTCACAAAAAATGAAAATATACTTATTGTATTTTTATTTTAAACTTAATTGCTCTTCTGTAGTCTTCATTTGACCATTTCAGTAATAACTTTCCATTCCTCTCGCTCTAAATTTATCATTGCTCACATGCTCCACAGTAGGTGGCTTTACTTAGAACCTCTCTGAGAGGAGCAGTGAATTAATCTAATGCAAACTGAAAGATCACAAAGCAAATGATGCAGCTGGGAGTTTAGTGTCAATGTGGATAGGGATGATACTATATGACATCTCGTAATTTATTTATCTCTACAAATAGAAGGATGATCTTGTAATCAGAGCATGAGTTAAAAATGGAGGGAAGTAACTGCTGAGGATAAAACAAAAAATATTCGGGGTGGACATACAAATACTCCATGCACAGAGAAAAGCTGCACTTGTTCAGCTGTGCAAGTGAATGTCCAACCAAACATTTCCACAGAGTCAACTTGCATCATCTGTCAATCTAACTGCATTTCACTATAGAACTACATGTGACAATAAAACAGCATAGTCACACTGAAATATAGAGAGCTGTCTTGGTTTAAACCCAGCCGGCAACAAAGCACCATGAAGCTGCTTGCTTACTTCTACCCCTGCCACCCCAGTGGGATGAGGAGAAAATATAAAGAAACGCTCATGGGTTGACACAAGGACAGCGGGGGATCACTCGCCACTTATGGTCACGGGCAAAAGACAGAATCAACTTGAGGGAAAAAAAATCCAAATCAATTTAATTTACTACCAATCAAATCAAAACAAGGATAATGAGAAGTAAGACCAAATCTTAAAACACTTTCCCCCCACCCGTCCCTCCTTCTTGGCTCAACTCCACTCCCGGTTTTCTCTACCTCCTCCCCCCAGCAGCGCAGGGGGATGAGGAATGGGGGTTGGGGTCAGTTCATCACACGCTGTCTCTGCTGCTCCTTCCTCCTCAGGGACAGGACTCCTCACTCTTCCCCTGCTCCATGGTGGGGTCCCTCCCACAGGAGACAATCCTCCATGAACTTCTCTAATGTCAGTCCTTCCCATGGGCTGCCGTTCTTCACAAACTGCTCCAGCATGGGTCCTTTCCATGGGCTGCAGTCCTTCACACACAGGCTGCTGCAGCATGGGCTTTCCCATGGAGTCACAGCCATCTTCAGGGGCATCTACCTGCTCCGGCATGGGCTCTTCCATGGGCTGCAGGTAGGCATCTGCTCCACCGTGGATGTCCATGGGCTGCAGGGGGACAGCTTGCCATCCCACCATGGGCTGCAGGGGCATCCCCTCTTCCGGCGCACCTCCTCCCCCTCCTTCTTCACTGACCTCGGTGTCTGCAGAGGGGTTTCTCTCACATTCCAATCCCCCTACTCACTGCAGGTTCCCCTTCTTAAATCTGTTCTCTCAGAGGCACTACCACTATTGCTGATGGGCTCGGCTTTGGCCAGAGGCAGGTCTGACTTGGAGTTGAGGAAGCTTCTAGCAGCTTCTCACAGTAGCCCTATAGACCCTCCCTGCTATCAAAACCCCACCACACAACCCCAAAACCACATTTAATGGTTTTTTTTGATCAGGTACAGGAAATAGAAGTGAAGTAGGAGAGGGTTTAGAATGGAAAGCCTCATATTGCTCTTAGGAAAAGGGATTATGAATAGCTTTGGCAGCAAAAATATAGCAGATTCATCTTGCATGGTCCATTCAGCAAACTAGACATTTCATTCTCTTTTCTGAAGTTTCCTGCATATTCTGCACCACATGCTTCTTATCAGGGGGCTTCCATTACTATGTACGTGCTGCAATTATAAAAGAAACCTAGTGAGAGGACTGATGTTGTGCAGAGGAGCAGTATGTCCATTGCCAACAGTTTTTTCTAAGATATTGTGAAAGCAACACCGAATTTTTTACAATAGTTCATTTTTAGAATTCTTCCTCTCTTCTTTTGGAGAAGACTTTAAGAAGAAAAATAACCTTTGTTGTTGTCGTAGTGTGGTTTGGGTTTTTTGTTTGTTTGTTTGTTTTTAAATTGGAGAGAAATAAGATGGTTTGTTCAGTCTTAATCACACTTCAAATGTTCTAGCTGCCTAAGTTATAAAATATTTATTCTTACACATACAGAGATTGTCCCATGATATACAAAAGCTGAGTCTGTATCACAGTTAACTCCTGGGGGCAGGCACCAAGGTTAGTACCCGGTAACAGGATTGTATAACAGTATCTCTTCACCCATGCCTTGAAAAAAGTGGTCTATATTGGTATGATATCCTTGATTTTAAAGATTTCTTAAGTTGAAGAAGGAACAACATTTGCCGCTTAATTATATCTTATCAGGATTTGTAAAGTCAGATACTGACTGGCAGGTCCACAGACTAGCTAGGCTGAGTCATGCATTACTGTCATTCTTGGCAGCCTGGTCCTTCATGGTGAGTCATGTTCTAAGGAGGATGTGTGTGGGATCACAGCATCACACTCACTGACGAAAAATAGCTCTTCTGTTTACTTGCCAGTTTCCAAATGTGTAAAGGTCACAGATCCACTTGGTCTTGCAATGGAGCATGTATTGTGCTATGTCCAGGGAGAGTTCGAAGCAGTCTATGATGGGGAGGGTAAAGGAAGACAGTAGGTTAAAATTAAATAAATAAAAGTCCTTTAGCCAAGGTGCTTAAACTTGCTTTCCAACCCTACTACTCTATCAGACAGCAGAGAAGGAACAAGTGATATCCTAACTGTGTCTGTTAGTTAAAATAACACAGTGAGGGTGATGATTAGAGCTTACTATAGGAAGTGTCCCAGAGTAAGGAAAAAGCAGAGAATGAAAGTGACTTCACACTTGTGAGACTGCCTGAGGGATACTGGTACACTTCGAGCACTCCATTGCAAGAAGGGCACTGACAAACTGAGAAGACTCCAGCAGAGCACCACCAAACTGGTCAGAGAGCTGGAGTACGTGATGTACAAGGAGATTCTGAAACGTGCATCTGGTTATTGTGAGGATGGAAAAGCTAAGGACTGATGTGTGTGTCTTCCTGCTGTCTACAACTTCCTAATGAGCAGTTACAGAGAAGACAAGAGCCAGATTCTTCTGGGAGGTGCGTAGCTGAAGGACAAGAGTCAATTGATATAAATTGCAGTAAAGGAAAATCTAGCTAAACAATTTGGGGGTGGCGGGTGGGGGCACAGGGATTGTGGAGAGGGTGGTTAAGCACAGGAACAGGTTACCAGTGGAGGCGGTGAAATTTCCATCCCTGGAGATGTTTGTGTCTCAGCTGGGCAAGGTGATGAGCAACCTGCTTTAACCTGGAAGTTAGTCCTGTTCTGAGGTGAGGGTTGGGCCAGATGATTTTGAAAATCACTTCTGACATGAGCGATTCTCTGATTAGCCTACTGTAGATAAAATTTTGACCTTTTTAAAATACTAAAATCCTTCATGTGGTTATATTATTAAAATCACATGCTGACAAAATCATTTTAAGAACAATAATTATCAGAGAATAAAATGTTTGAATGATAATGGGAAATATTTTTTAAGTAACTATAATTTTTTGCAAAAGAAATAAAAAAATCACAAATGAGAACTCTTCTGCAAAATGATATGTTTTAGTAAAATACATTATGTTGGCACAAAGAAAAATTCTACATATTGCACAAAGAAAGTAATCATTGATTAAACACTGTTCAGGCTGTCAGGATCTCATGAGGAAAGATATTTTGTATGCTTCATTAGTCTGTGCACAGTATCAACCTCCGTGCTTCACTGCATGTGTTCTGGTAGTTTTGAGGAGCAATGAAAACCTGTTTTCTCCTGTTATAATAATAATGACACTACAGCATTTTTATGATTCCATCTGCAGATAAATTTTTAGCAGCAGCAAATATGACATAAAGATGAAAGGACTGGGATTTGATTTGGTGCCATGTGTTATGCTTCTAGGAAGATCACATCCATGTTTGTGTTTAGTAGCAGTGAGGGTTGTGCCACTTTGTGGTCCTAGGTTTGTGCAACATATCTGTATACATGCCTGTATCTGACTGGTGATGAGTATACATACCTGTATCTAACTGGTTTCAGCATTGGCCATGAAGTATTTATTTTGCTATCAAGTTGCAGACACACCTCCTATGACGCTTCTCTGTCCAAGGTGGTGTGGTGCATTAGCCAATCTTTGTGCCTTGCAACCTGACAGAACCACAGCTGGGTTATTAATTCATGTTTCTCAAAAGGATGTGTATAAATGATTTAATAGCTCTGAAACATCCTTTGTTTATCTGTCTAGAAAGGAATAATTTCTATGGAGAACTCTTTAAAGCTTTTATGTCTTGAATAAATAACAGTTATGAATAGCTGAGATTCTGTTGTCAGTCAGTAACTGATCCCTTTAGCTGTGAAGCCTCTCATATGTTACATATTTTTAAGCCCAACCTACTTTTAATAGTTTTTCGGTAAATATAAAAATACTGTAACATCTTGCCCATGATAAATACTTTTGTCACTGAACAACAGTTTTCAAGGTAGCGAGCAGGTCAGATTCCTACATGATCATAGGCATGCAGCTTACATTTAATTTTAAAATTGATGTATTAGTTTGTATAGCTTAAAGTTCATATACCAGAAGATTAAATTTGGCTCAGTGAAAAATATACAGAATTTGAGTCAGGGTGTTTAGTAAATTATTTATTTTTCTTGATTCCCTTTTTTTGTTCTCCTGCTTTCATCTAACTTCTTTGGCAGTTTTTCCTTCATAGGAAAACATTGGATTTGCTTTGGTTTTCTAAAGTAAAAAGTATAGGAAAGGCCCGAACACTTATGAATCCTTATTCATTATGAACCAACATTTTGAAAGTTTATTACAGTGCATGACTGTCTCCCTGGTAGAGAGAAATTTATCGTTAGGCTTTCATGATTATTTCTGATAAGTAGTATCTGAAGCTTGTTCCTTGAGCTCTGGTGCATTAATTCTTTTTGCTTGATACAGAAAACCAGATGTTTGTATTTTTTATGGGAAGTCTTTTTAGATGCTTTGCCTTGGGTGGAAACTATCTGCGTAAAGAAAGCAGCAGCTATTAACCACATTCCACTCCCCCTCATTGTTTTTACATCAGTCTAATGATGCTGTCATTTTATGATGCTGTGCATTGATAATTCTTATTTCATTTTAAAATGCTAATTAGAACAAACAAGCTTTCCTGTCATTTATTTTGCAGGTAAATGTATTTTAGTTATGTGGGAAGAAAATTGTAATTGGCAGGAATAAATGTCTTGTGCTGGTTCTGAGGCAGTCTGGCCTTTCAGGCAGGTGAATGAAGCAGACAGAAACATACCGGCTTTCAGAAATTTAAGTAAGTAGGTTTTGCCTGTATTCGTGTTGCTTCACATCTGAAAGTAAAAAAGATATACATTTTATCTTCAATTTAGATGCGAAAACAGTCTTAACGTATACAGTTTTGTTGTTAGGTGCCAAATATCCCATAGAAATATCTAGTTCCACAAATTTTTCATCATTTTGACTTGAAATCAATGAAATCATTGAGAGAATCACATGATTTGGTACTACAAATGAAAGAAAAAAAAGTGCTTTGAAGACCTACTGCAATGATTCAGCCAAAGGCTAGAAAGATGATTTAAATTTGATTTCCTCTTGTTTATAAACTGTCATTGTATATGTATTCAGACAAGAACAGTAGTCACAATTTTTACCCATTAGTGCATAAGTAAGTAATACAATATTTCTTTTATATATGTGTATGTGTGTATGTGAATCTGTCCGTGACTTACTTACTTAGTTACTTTCATAAAATTTACTTGTACAGATAGAATAGCATAGCATAGCATAGCATAGAACAGAACAGAACAGAATAGACTATTTCAGTTGGAAGGGACCTACAAAGATCATGTAGTCCAACTGCCTGACCACTTCAGAGCTGACCAAAAGTTAAAACATATTATTAAAGGCATTGTCCAAGTGCCTTTAAACACTGACAGGCTTGGGGCATTGACCATCTCTCTAGGAAGCCTGTTCCAGTGTTTGACCAACTTCTCGGTAAAGAAATGCTTCCTGCTATCTAGTCTAAACCTCCCCTGGTGCAGCTTTGAACCATTCCCAGGCATCCTGTCACTGGATCCCAGGGAGAAGAGCTCAGCACCTCCCTTTCCACTTCCCCTCCTCAGGAAGCTGCAGAGAGCAATAAGGTCACCCCTTATCCTCCCTTTCTCCACATTAGATAAGCTCAAAGTCCTTAGCTAGTCCTCATAGGACATGCCTTCCAGTCCTTCCACCAGCTTTGCTGCCCTCCTGTATCCAGAGGGTAGAGGAAGGCAACATTCAAGTACCTTCATATCCTTCTTAAATTGTGGGGTCCAGACAATACTCAAGGTGAGGCCACACCAATGCTAACATGACTTTTTATGCTGAGGACATATATAGCAAAAGAAAATGTGTAACAAATGTGACTCAAGATTCACAAATTTCTGATCCATCACCACAACTAGCATTAATACACAATGAAGGACAAAAGACCCAGAAAGATTTTGACAATACTTATTTTCTATATGAATTTTATGTGCTTAAGAGAAGCTCTCTTAATCATTGAGCATTTTTCAAGTTGATCTTTTTTCTGGAAAAAAAACAGAAGTGCATACATTTGGCCATTCCCAAGAAGCTGTAGGTCTATTTATTTATTTATTTATTTTAAAACTTGTATTCACATTCCTTTTTTTTTTGCTTTTATATTTTTGAAACACAATAGAGATATTGCTGCCTTCAGTAATTCCAGTGCAAACTTTATTTGAATTATACTAACATAATATAGTAACTGAGAAGAGTATTTGGTGTGAAGTTTCCAAAGAGTAATTATATCCTATGATTCTATCTGTTTCTATCTGTTCACTGGTTGACATAAAACAGACGCACAGTGGGTCCACAACATTTATTTTCAGTACTTTTTTCTTTTCTATAGAATACTTATTAGAGGTAGGTTGACCATGAAGTATGAAAAGTTTGAGACTTGTCTACCAAAGACAGCAGTGAAATTAGACATAAGCTGAGTGTGGAGACAGTCTGAGCATTCACAGAACAATGAACAAGCAACACAGTGAGCAGCACAGCAAACTCTCTGGGAAGGAAAGTCCACCTCCTATTTTTTTCACGGAGATCAGAGGACCACAGCAAATGCAAAAACATACGGTAGCAAGAGATGTTTTTGTATGTACCTGGTTGAAGATATTCAGGTGAATGCCAGTGGGAGGGTGCAGGAAGAAAGAGGAAAACAGAAGCAGGAAAGGACTGTGAAAGGTAAGTCAAAGTGAGTGTGTAAGTTAGATGATGCTTAAGGATTTTGAGTACTTTTGGGATGATCAGTTTGTGTCTTATAAGTTACATCAAGTAGGAAGACAAGGTGTATGCAAAACCATATAACTATACAAGGCAGTTGCTGTAAATAAAGAAAAAGTTTCAATTCTACTTTTTCCAGTTGTTCAGACTCTCACTGGATGTTTCTTGTAAGTATTGATGGCTGGTATTATATCAGGAATTATCAGTGTCTTTATATAAAATCTGTTATATTACTTGGAGTTTCCACTGGTAACTTAATGCGTTTAAAAGAATTTTCAGGCTTCAAGTAAATATTTTAATAATTTACTTGGACAGGAAAATAGGTAGAAACATTGCTTTCTTGACAAGATAGAAAGAAAAAAGTTTTTTGAATAATGGCCATCTTGTTAGTGAGCTAAAATTTGCTTCAAATTTACAAATTAAAATCTTACACTACATCTCTTTAAAAGTCTCTTTTTTAACTTCATCAGCTGTTTTTTATTGTGAGGAACATATACACAAACCTTCTTTAGTTACACCTAAGCACAGCTGACGAATTTCAAATTGCAAAAATAACTACATTGAAAAGAAAGTGAAGTTCTATGAGTAGACAAAAAGAAAGATCTGTAATAGACTGGAGGATGAAAGTATCAGATTTTTAATATAATTATTTCTCATGTTAGTATTGTGTCAGAGTAAAGAAAGAATGAAAAAAAAAATCACTGAAAATATTAAAGGAACACTTCACAGGCATTTTTTTCAAAGCTGCCACCCTTTTGTTTTTATCATTTTTGCCATGTCTCTTGCTTTAGGGACTTCATGTTAATGAGACTGCTGTGCACTGTGAATTTTTTTTCTTCTTCTCCTAATAGTAGCATTAAAAGCATCAAGAATAATGGATTGCCAGGGCATTAGTAGCACTCTATTTGCCTTATGCCTGGCTGGATGATAAATGGTTGCATCATAATAATTTAACATTTTATTTAATTTTTCTTGATCTATTCATAATTGGCTTACTACATCAGAAGTTAGTCATAACAGACTAACTGATCAGTGTCCCTCCTTACCAGAACTATACTGGGTTCAAATGATTTGTTGCTGGAATCCATTTGGAATTACTAGCCCAGCTAACAAAAAAGAAGGGGAGTACATTCAGTTTCTTTAAGGCCAGCCTTTAATTTGACAGGAAAATTCTGAGATTGGCACTTAAGAAGCTTAATGCCTGTCACCGGGGGGGGGAGCTAATTGATTTATCTGGGTCTATTAAATACAGTGGGAATCCTTCCTAGAACAAGTTGTATATTCTCGTGTTGTGAAAGAGAAGAGATGCTTGTAGTTTTTCAGCTAAGGGCCTGGTTGTTTTATCCAGTTGTAGTAACCTGTTTCAATAGCTGTTCTTCTGAGGAGCTTTTCTTACCAAGTAGCTGTTAGTAAGAGTATTCCCTTCATGCTAACTGAAGTATTTTACCTCTAAAGTATAAGACTGTGAAATAGATACCAGTAAGAAGGTAGGTAATATTCCAACTCAGAGACCATATCTTATCAAACAGTAAAAATTGCTTACCTAACTTAAATCACAAGTACTATAACAGTGACATTTATGTTTTGATATTAAGTACAGAAATAGGGACTCACAATTAAAGAAGTTTCTTGCTATCAATTCACTTAGTCTCTCTTGTGGTTTAGCACCATCCAGTAACTAAGTACCACACAGCTGCTCGCTCGCTCCCCAGTCCCTGCAGTGGGATGGGGGAGAGAATCAGGAAAAAAAAAAAAACCTCATGGGCTGAGATAAGAACAGTTTAATAGGACAGAAAGGAAGAAAATAATAATGATAATGATAATGATGATGATGATAATAATAATAATAATAATGCAAAAATATTAATAATAATAATTGGAACGTACAAAACAAGTGATGCACAATGGAATTGCTCACCACACCCCAACCAATGCCCAGTTAGTTCCTGAGCAGAGATCTGTCCCCAGTTTATATACTGGGCATGACATTACATGGTCTCGAATATCCCTTTGGCCAGTTTGGGTCAGCTGCCCTGGCTGTGACCTGTGACAACTTCTTGTGACCCTCCAGCCTTCTTGCTGGCTGGGCATGAGAAGCTGAAAAATCCTTGAATTATTCTAAACACTACTTGGCAACAACTGAAAACATCCTTGTGTTATCAATGTTATTCGCATACCAAATCCAAAACATAACACCATACCAGCTACTAGAAAGAAAATTAAAATTAACTCTATCCCAGCCAAAACCAGGACAGTCTCATAAACATGGCATGTAACTCTAAGACCAGAATCACAGGCTGGTATTGTTGGAAACTGGGGACTGCTGTGGTGGAAGTTTTCTGAGACTGAGACAAAAGGCAGCTGCCAAGACTTCAAACATACACTTCTTCTCCTCAGCTACTAGACAATTTATCTGCTAACAATTAAAACTCAAGTATGAAGCAAACATACCAGTCAAGCCTTAGATTTATGATACCTCGAGTCTTACACCATACTGTTGCTTCTGACAGCCACAGTGTGGGATGGTCCTTAGTCTCCAGGTCAAGATGTAGCCTTGAGATTTCTTCAACAAGGGAGCCCAAGACCAAGGTGAAAATCTCTCTTCACCATACTCCACTGTGTTGGAGCTGGTGTCTATATATATTGTTTCTGTGGAGGAAGACTAATCTGATCCAAAGATGTTGATCTTTTCACAGGCTAGATCACCTTGCCAGTGCTGGTCTGCACCTCCATGTGGTTCTTACCACTTTGCAGATCCAGTACCCAACTGCACATTGTAACATCTGATTTCTTCAAGTAATTGCAGACTGTTATCTTAGTTTTAATGTTTTTACACATTTATGTCGAAGAGGCAGGTAATAAAAAATATTTCACTTCCTACCTGAAATTGTGTAGTTTTGCGGTGTATCTATGTGCAAAGCAAACAGAATAATTTCCATTTCTCCTTCAAATGAAGTAGGTTTCTAGTAATGTGGATGCAAGGCAAATAGGATATGTTCCTCAAATATATTTCTCATACAGGTCTGTCATTTGATACCTTGAGACAAACTCGAGACCTCCCCATTTCCAATATCAACAGAAGCTCTTTGTGGGTAAAGCATCCACTTTAAATGAACAAAGAACTTGCTTCAGGTAGTCAATGTCAAAAGCACTAAAGGTATTGTGATGAGAAAGAACAGAGGATTTTGAGGACAGACTGTTTCAGTTAACAGATCTGTTATTAAAAAAATTAATTATTTAGGTCCAGAACTGAACCAGCTCCTTCTATTTAAAAAGGATTCAGTATATGATCATTCTCAAACTTTGTGTTGGGGAGTACACCATTTAAAATATTTCATAGTTTATATTCCTTCTCAGACTCTCTGGCTTACATCATGTACACATAAACATAAAGAAACTTATACTGGCAGGGGGGAGATGGCAGTTCTTTGACATTGTGTAGTAATCGCTATGCGATTCTGTTGCTTGCTGCACTCTTTAGTAGACTATTTAAAAAATATTCAACATAACTACCATAAATGTGAAGTCAGAGACACCAATTCCTCCAATTCCTCTCGAAGAAAGTTATCTTGCTTCAGCTTCATTTTACAGCAGAGCACGTGATGTTTAAGGTAAACCATTCTACGCAAGACTAGCCATTTAGATCTGTACTAGTAAGACAGCTACATGCAGACAGATGACAAGTGTCATGTGCATTTGTTTCATGTATACACACAGACCTGAGGCTGCTACATGTCCCAGGTGTTTTTGGCCTCTTTCATATGTGGGTATTTCTGCGAGTGGTAGGGAAGAAGGAGAAGCATTTAACCATTTGGGGGGGCTATTTTAGAAACTTGATTGGAACAGTGGCTCTGATGAGGCTGACCAATATCTTGCTAAATCTGACTGCATGACAAGTGTTACTGTATGGCCAGTCTGCCACACAGAGTTATGTTCTGTGCAGGGGCAGCAAGCGTCAACACAGCCATATCACACTAAAATCACCCAGTGTGTGCTATAGAAATCTACTCAGCCTTTCTGAAGAGAAAGGTGGGATCCTTGTGGGAGTCTCAGGATGGTTAGGATTTTAAGTCAGAATCTGATACAGTTGGCCAACAGTTTGATGCAGAAAACAACTGTTTAACCCAGAAGATGAAAAGGAACAGAAAAAACAAGAACACCAATTTGGAATGACATCTGTAGTACCACCATCAGTGCAATGCATCTGTCTGACATTTAGGGACCTATTAAACAGATGGGTTGCATATGGATTGCTCCAATGTTTGTAAAGAAGCAACATTATAAGACAAATCCAATGTGTAACTATAATGATAAACATTTTCATAATGATTCATTTATTAGGCACTTTTTGAAAAGTATGCAAAGCATGAAGAATGCTACATGGACTAAAATAGCATGATAAAAATAGAAGTTTTGGAAAGCATTTAGTACTCAAAAAAATGTGCATATTTTTCACCTTTTTAATTCCTATTTTTCTGTTCAAAGTTAATTGTTCACAATAATGAGAGCTGATCAAATTATTAGGTTTGTTTTGTTTTAGCCAAAAAATCTTGGACCTGGGAATTGCGAAAATAGATACATTTGTTGATTTCAGCTTCATTTGTGCAAGTACAGTTTTCAGTTAAAACAACCCAAGAACTTGTTTGAAATTTGGTTGAACTAAAAATAAAATAGTCAGGAGAATACCTTAAAAACATATCATTGGAGATAGTAGCATTAGATGCATTTTACTGACTATCACAAAGTGACAAAAGGGCTAAATCTATTTTCCCAATATTCAATTTGTTTAAAACTGAGCATCTTCACTACACTTTGAAACACAGATATGTTAAAATCTCATTCAAGCACAAAAGTATTTTTAAATTTCAACATCTCCCAGAGATTAATTTGGTCAGATAGTAATTCTAATTAATCTTACCTGGTTTTAAGAAATTTATGGGCTAATATTTTTTGCAAGTTAATTAATATAAGGTCTTTCCTGTAATACTTTCTGCTTTGCTTAGCTGAGTGTTTTCATCAATTTTAATGAAGTAACTGTCAATTTTGGAAGAAGTTAAAACAAATGTATTGTGAAAATATTTTTCATACTGTTAAGGTTAGGCTGTAAAATTGATAGTGCATTATATAATGGGGTTAAGTTAAACCAGAAGGTATTGCCAAAATTATTGGTTACTCCATCATATGAGGAGTGAATTCAATTAAAAAAATGATACTGACATAAAAGCCTTTTAAAAAGCAAAGAAAATAAAAAGAATCAATACTGATAAGTAAAAAGTTTTATCAGCATTTTTTCTATTTAGTTTCTTCCCTTTTTTATTAAAAAAAAAAAAAGAGGAAAAATTACTTTTATTTTCCTTCCTTTTTTTTGTCTAAATAAAATAGACCATCATGACAGAAATTTTCCTTTTAGGGAAAGATGTATCCTCATTCCTATAGAGGTCTCTTTATACTATACAGCAATGGTTATTTATGTGTCACTAAGACTGTCCATTTATTATTTCCCTGTATTACATGTCTTTTTTTAGCTACAGGTCATATAGGTGTGTCATCCTTACCTAACTGCAGACTGCTGCTGACACCTGTGCTTTCAGTACTTTTTCCCATCTGCCTGTCTGGGGGGCAGCAGGGCAGGATTTGCACAAAATTTCTTTCTCAGTATCCGGCACAGACTTGGATGCAGCTGACAGAGTGCATCCCATTTGATGGGAAGGGAAGCGACGTAAGCAGCACTGGCAGGCTCTGCCATTGAGCCCTAGGGACGCACAAACCAGTAAAGCTGGCAGGGTTGAGGTTAGTGGGAGAAGGAACTGACAAAAACTGAATTCTTGTTACTGGGCTGGCATAAGGAGTAACAACAAAACCCAGTGTCTCCAAACAGCAAGTGTGTGAAAAGGCATGTATTTTGGAATTATGATTGATGTGGGGAGAGACCATGGTGTCCGTTCGCAGTACACAATATGTCACAATGCATACTGTGAACAAGAGCCCGGCTCACCTGGGCAGGTGGCAATGTCCAGATGCTGGACAGGCGGGTGAGTGGTGGCATTGGCATCCAGATCAGCCATGGGGAGTCATTGGTTAGTGGGAGAAGTGCGGGTTGGCAGAAAAGCCAGTGTCATCCTAGAAGCCCATACGGGGACGGCTTGAGTCATTAGTCAGAAGATGCAGCATGTTGCTAATTACTGTGTTAAAAAGAGACATTGGTTGACTGTTTAAAAATATAAGTCCAGCTTTTCTTCCAGCTGACAACTTCAGCACTATCTTTGTTGGCAGATTAATTAATATAACAGATAGCTGAACCAAATGTTCACAAATCCTAACCACTTTAAAAGTTTCACCAATAATTATTTTCAGTCTCTTGGCTGCTATATTGTTCTTCTTTCAAACTCTGTAAATCAGGGATAAATGTTTAAGTAAGAAGAAGTGCTAGCTAGCTGTTATCTTCTTAGTACCTCTAAAAAGGAGTTACCCACCTCTGGTAAAGAAGTAATTTTTCTCACTCCACATCTAGAAGTTTTTTTGTAGTCACCTGATGCCAAGCATTTCAGTTTCTAAGTATCAATGCCTGTTTTGCATATTCTGATGTCTTACATCCTCCTTACCAAAATGATAGCTGAGAAACTTGTAGTTTTTTTCTGCTCAGGTAAACACTTTAAGGTTTTTCCTAATTTGCCAGCAAATGTAAATAGTAATAAATTAAAAATTCTCCTATTGTGATTGAAGTTATGGCTTACTTTCTTTATCTGAGTGTTAGCTGCTTAGCTACTGCTGCTTAAATGCAGAAGAGCATATATAATTCTTTTATTTGAACTAGGATAATAACTTTATTTTTCATCTTATCATCAAAGTATTATCGTTGAGTGGGGGAAAACATATACTAGTATTAGGATTCCATAGTGAACAGCAAATTAATGTTAGTTTGAGTAAATTTATGAGATTTACCTTTTAAGTTTTATACCTTATGCAAAAGGAGTGAAGAAGCATTTGCTGAACATTAGGGGACAAGATACTTGTGTGATGTAAACTGGTGAGATCAATTTACTGAAATGCCAAGAAATGCCAGCTGATGAGCAGGCATAGAAAGCTTTCATGCTGAGTGCTAGAACAGGAAAATAAATACACCTTTGATTAAGGAAGGCTGATACAATAGGAAGAAAATGCCTCTTCTAGAATAGAAGTGTAGTTTTCAGAATATGAATAATACTAATAAAAACTATTCTTCTCAAGCTTCCAGTACAAATATTCATAATTTGTAAAATCAGGTATTAATAATGTAGTTCATTTTCACCTCGTTTTCACCACCCGTAAATGCTACAGGCTTTACCTGTGGAGCAGCAGCACTTGACAAAAGCTTATCTGCTGACACTTAACTTTTCTTTTTAAAAACACATGACTTGTGAGATTTGAGATAAATTTAAAGCTCTTCAAGACAGCTGAAAGTCTCAGATTTTATCAATCTATTTTTCCATAAAAACCAAGAATCATATAAAAAGATTTCAATTTCTTTCTAATGTGGAGTGTAAGAATGCGTTTCGATGCCCTTCAGTAACTGTGAGCCTTCTGGAGGAGTTCTAGTTTTGAAAACTAGGAATCAGTTACAGCAAGTGGGTTCATGTAGCTGGGCCTTACACGTTTGTGTATATTTGATGGACACATGTTAAGAATCATTCATGCCAGCATGCATTCGACCTAACACATATGAACCATCTTTTAAAAATTTCTTTATAAAACCAGTATTTGGATTATTGTTCATTAGCAGTATTGCTTGCTCCCTTAACTCTTTCCAAATGCTCTCTTCCCTGATAGCTTAGTACATCACTGTATCTACTGCATTGGTGCTCTTGTGGAAATGTTAAATTAGTCTAGTCAATTGCTAGTAGGGAATTTTTGCATGGGAAAAATAAAAAACCTAGATAATGCAAAAGAAGCTTCAGAACAGGGTGATCACGTACTTCTTTTTTGAGAGTTGAGCAGCAAAACCGTATTCTATCTGAATTGAAGAACAGACATCATATTTGTAATGAAATTATTAGTGAAGTGAAAATGTTTACTTCTTCAAATCTACTTAGCTAATTGTGATCTATTTATGATAAATCTGCTTATGATATATGCAGAGAAAAGGCATTTGCTGAGGATGTTCTACTAAAGTGGCAGAATACCCTTGACTTACAAAACCACAATTCTGTTCACAGAAATTACAAGATAATTAAAAATCACTTTATTTTAGTAGGGCATCTGCTCAGACAGACTCTGTAAGCCTTTGAGTCTGTGAGACACACTTTCCAATAGAGTGTGTAATCTTTAGTTACTGATTACTTCTGCACTGGTCCTTTAAGGAGTCATACTTCTATAGTTTGTCCATGAAAAGAAAACCAGGAAATGCCTGACATTTTATATATTCCATGTTATCCTTTATTTTCTAACACATATTATAAGTAAGGTACATATGATACAAGGGAGGGAAACCCATATGTCTGTCATCTTGCTGTAAAGGGAGACAGAGAAAGAAACAGTAGTTAAAATTTTTATTAGGAATAGTCTAACATGCTCTGGGCAGTGGCCATACCTCTATAAAAATATCTGTGTAGTAATGTATGTGCTAGATTTATGTAGACATTAGAAACATTGGAATTGGATTAGGAAGACACACAAAAATAAAATTTCCCAAATTAAAAACATAAAGACATTACATTATTAGTTGGCTACTAAACCTACTTCAGTAAATTATTTTCCATTTTCTTTGTTACATTAAAATTTAACTTGTTAACATTTTCTGTTATGTGCTCAGGGTAGCAGTTCCTTTTTTATAAAAAGTACCTAAATACTCACATTTTTCAACCTGCATTAAATTTTAATGTATTTGCTTTTATTTTTTTAAATTATACAGGTAAGATCCAAAGCCACACAACATGACCAAGTTATCAGAAATTAAGGAAGAATTCTAACACTCATTTTAATAATAATTATTTTTCTTTAACTTCTCCTGGATGAAATAATAGTTGGAAAAGAATGAGAATAAGAACCGCCATATAAAGTATGTTTGACTTCAAATAAAGTTTTCCTGCCTACCAGTTTCATGGGATCAGTTCAGCAACTGGTCCAACTGCGCAACTCCTGCGGAATCAAACAAATACATTATAACACAGGTTTTAATATGTCAGCAGTCTCAGAGTGTGGAAAGATAGCATCAGTAGCATAAATTCTTACATGCTTTTGACACATAAGATGACAAGGAGAAAAAGATGGTACAATATTTTTTATTTCTTTTATAAGCAGATCATTTTGAAAATGGAAAACGTGAATCATCCTTGAGAGAGGTTTTATAATAAGGATTCTTTTTTTTTCAGGTGCATAATTAATTCTTACTTTTTTCTTTTGCTCTGTCAGTGGATGCGACTTCAGATTTAAAGCTATTTTAAGGGGGGACTTGGATAATGCTAGTTGCTTTAGAAGGAATACTAGCTCTTTCCGTCCTTTTTTTGTGTGCAATCCACTGATATATGGAAGAGTGCCTCTGAGTATATGGCCAAGGAGAAGTAACAGCTCTCCTGCCTTTGCTAGGAGAATATTCTTATTATGTAAGTTAGTTCATTGTATAGATGACTAAATATTTTCCAGGGCTGAGGGCCGTAGAGATCAGTTCTTAATCGTTTATTTAAGGAAATTAATATTCCAGTAAAATGAAAATTTTTTTTTAAACAAGTGATTTTTAAATACTCTCTCCCCAATGTTTGTCCTGGGGAGAAGAACTAGCTCAGCTTGAAGAGGAAGCAGTATGATCTTCACTCTCTCTTAAATTGAACTCTAATTGTTTTTCTTTTAAAAAATGTAACATTGGTTTATCTCTTCTTCTTTCAGAGGCTTGCAGAGTTTAATTGTCTCTCTGAAGTAATTTCTGTTCAATGACTGAAAGTGTTACTTCTGAGCAGTCTTGTATGTCTCCTATCAATTAAAATATTGCTCCTGCCAAGACAGGTAACTGTGCTAATACAAAGTTCCCCATGAAGGCAGGAATGGGGAGACAAGAAGCAAAGACAAGGGATTTTTCAATATTCACCACTTTCTCCCTGTTACTATTTTTGAGAAAGTAGTGAATGCCTTCTGAAGGATCTAGTTCCTGTTGTTTTTTGAAACTAGGCTCTATCTCTGAAAATCCTTATAATTCAGGACATGATACGTAAAAGTTGTCACTCTAAAGTATCTTCCTACAGTGCTTCAGTAAAAGTATTGGGATCACTCTCTACTCCTGTAGACTTTTTGTTGTTGGTATCACCACTTGTTATGGTACCCTCACAATATGACTCTTGCTGCCTCTTCCTCCTGCTGCTTCAGACTTAGTCTGTTTTACGTTCTTCTATGACCCTTTTCCTTTTTGTCTGGAAGCCTCATTAGGCTTTAGCTTTCCTCTATCCATGCTGAAAGAGATAAGACCTATCACGTATTTGAAATCTATTTTGTTTGGACAGAAGTGAGAAGGAACACACTTAAAGGTAAGGTGAATAAAAATAACAGTATCTTGTGACCACTTGAATTTTATATAAAAGACAGGACTAAAATGGTCTTTTACAGCCAGCCCAAGGTAGAATCAAACTTATTTATGTAATTCCTGATATCCATTTGTCAAATTACTGTTTACATTGAAGATTGTACAGCTTCCTGGAGCAATGGTTTGGACAGGGTCTTTCTAAGAGAAAGGCAAAAGTATTACCTCAAAGAACTGGTCATCTTTCTAGTTATTCAAATATATCGTTGTGAATACTTCTGAATGGTTTTATCCTTTGGCACATGAATCATGAAGAATACATCCAATATTTTTGTTCAGTATCAGCATCACATGAGAACATGAGAATATTAATTTCATAGCTGAAATCAGGTCAAAACCAAAGACAACTTTGTGAAGTGGGTGTTCAGAACAATGCTGCTTATTTGTAGAGATAACACACAATGAGCTATTTTGCATGAAAAAATGCAAGTCAGATGGTGATTTATCAAAAGAATAAAGTGAATATTTACTGCTGCAATCACTGAACTGTATGACAAATACCATCTCATAAGGCCTGGGAAGGAAGAACACTCATAAGAAACACTGTTCACTAGTCCATGACATTTCTCAGTTTTGGGAAAATTGCAAAATATGTATTGAAAAACACATATTGTACTCTTTTTCCTCCTAATCATATTTTTGTGGCTGGTCAGTAAACAAGATGTTTGTGTTGTGGGAATGAAACACAAAACAGAATTAGTTCTGACTTATTAAATAGTAATACTTCTGCATAGTATTTGTTATCAATTTGTTACTGTTTTATAAACAGTCAAATTTAAGCACAGGAGAAATGTCTGGAAAATAGTGGCCTGTGGTTTTACTTCCCTTCCCTTCCCTTCCCTTCCCTTCCCTTCCCTTCCCTTCCCTTCCCTTCCCTTCCCTTCCCTTCCCTTCCCTTCCCTTCCCTTCCCTTCCCTTCCCTTCCCTTCCCTTCCCTTCCCTTCCCTTCCCTTTCCAGTGAGTTATCCATTCTAACTGATGTTTTTCTCTATATATGTTCCATAGTTCATTCCTGTTCCAAGATATCCCTTCATTCAAAGTACTTGCAAGACCTTTCACGGGTAACTGTCAGTGTACACACAAACATGGAAGAAAAAGTTACAAATATGCAGTTATGTGGTGTCCCTTTTACAGTGACACTGTTGTATAAAAGGGAATAAATCTAGAGGAGTCAGCTCCGGTCTTACTGACTGGAACATGAAAGATGTGATGTATGAAGGGTGGAGTGCCCCCACTAGTACTTGGCTGTGATAGCTCCTCACTGTGTGCTGTGGGATACAGAGAGCTAGAACAGGGGTCAAGTCAGGAGACCTGAGATGGCTACCAAAGTTAGCCAAGCCCAGAACCAGGGAAGTATGAAGGAAACATGAAGATGCTTTGGGTAATTGATCAGGCCCATGCTGAAGAAGGATTGGGGGAATCATGTCTTAGCATGTTTGGTTATGTCTCAGCATCTAGTAGTTGAGCTGATGAAGTGCCTGATAATGGGCAGATGAAAATGAATACCAGCTTGCATTATTTTAGGATGAAATTCCCTGCTAGGTGCAAGACAATCATAATCACCTGGTGTTACTTAACTCCCAGTTTACCTACTTAAGAAGTGATTATTGAGTTTCATGCTGATGCTGTATAATTTCAGGTCTCTGTTTTGTAACTTATTTCTAATAAAGCCAAACATGGCTACCTGCAGAAACACCACTGCTCCATAAAGAATGCAGAATTGGACGATATATGAAAACAGCACTTTCCTCTTTTCAAACAATCAATCAAACAAACAAACAGGAATAATCAGTTAAGAACTAGGTGCATAAAAAATCATTTCATAATAGGAGCCCTACAGTGAATGGCTCATCCTTTAGTTGAAACAGTAAATGTAGATGGAAACAGGGCCCACAGCTAAATGCACATGGACATAAAAACTATGCTAGCCATAAAATGCAGAGGAAAAAAGCAGACCCATACTGCTCAGGGACAGATTGGTAATGAGGCAAATGTCTTTCTCTTGCTACAGTTTTCTCCTACCCAGTAGACTATCCTGCCTCCAAAATCTGGCTGTAGCTGTCTTCTGGATGCTCATTTATAATAAAAACAGGAGAAAAAAAAATGTTTTGGGGGACACTTTATCTGGTCTTTGGTGTAAATTAGACCTCTTGACAATTGAATTTTATCCTGCTGCTGATTCATTATTAAATTCTGAGCCATATAACTTACCCACTATTTTCCCCTTATTCTCTGTAGAGTAACAAATTACATCAGGTCTTCGTTTGCCAGCTTCACATTCAGTGCTAGATCACTTATAGTGGCTCTTCTGTTGAGAAGATGTTGAATGGATCAACAATTGCAGCCTTTTTCTACCTTTATTAGCAAAGGAACAGTGATTTTACAATAGCAGAAATACCTTTTACTATTTTTGTATTGAAGAATAGTGCAGGTCACAATCTGGCCTTTAGAAAGAGGCCATATAGCCATATTAAAACACCACTTGCAGAAAAGCAAAAATAATTTTTCTGTACTTGTAAATACAATTACTGTTTAAATACATCCCATTTCCTTTCAAACACTCATTCACTAATGTCTAATAGAGATCTCCATAGTTAGAACTAAATTATTCATTTGGTTTGGTTTTTACATAGGAAGGACACATTACTTATGCACATTATAGTTATACAGCATAAAATGAAACATTTACATTTCTTTTGCAAGTTTAACATGCAGTGTAAGTTAAGCTATCACCTAAATCATCTCTAGTATTCTACAATATGACTTAAGGACTCTGAATATTCAGCAGTATTGGCAAAATTTAGGCAAGGAATAACCCATTATGAAGCTAATTCTGCTAAACGAAATGGTGCTGAACACATCAATATTTTATTTTACCACCCATTTTCTGGAGTCAAGCTATTTTGTAGAGTTTTGAGGGGGCAATGGACAATAGTATTCCAGAGAATATGGAGAACTTGTGCACAGTGGGATAACAGTCAAATCAGAACTCCTGTATAATATGTAGGCTCTAGATTTAATGTTCTGCATTTTGTCTTCATGAGAACCTGTCACTACCTAAAAGCCTAAATGAAGCCAATAAATGAAACATAATGTTGTCTGCAAATGTGTTTGCAATGTATTCAGCAGTATTCCTTCAGAACAGACATGTAAACAAAGCTGTCTGTAAGGCTCAGTAAGACTAATTATTGGTGACATAGAGGGTGAGAGGACATCCTCTGCTTCTACAGACATTATCGGAAGCAATGGAGTTAACACGACCTTAACATACAGTGGTTATCCTAGGTCAGAACAAGTATCCATGGAGCAAAGTGCATGTCCTAACAGTAGCCTAAAGGAGTTGCAGTAACAGGTAACACTACAAATAGCAATACAACTAGAGCATGACCTTAGTAGTGAAAGAAAGGACTACCTTCCTTTGGAAGTCATCTCTAGCTTCAGTTTGTGGCTAGAAACTTCTTCAGGAAAATGCTACCTTAGCAGTTCTGTGTATACTGGATACCGTACATTTCAGTTAAATGCCAGGAGAGATTTGGGGCTTATGTGCCAGTACTGATCACAGTAGGTCTTGATTTTTTTATAGTAGTTGTGTGATGTAATTTTTGACCAGATACACTTCACAATTTTTCAGGAGTTCCTGAACAGTCATAAATGAAGGCCTGTTCCTAAATAATTAGTTATGTTGGCATGCTCAAAACCAGAAGCTAGAATGAAACAATATATGAAAACCTGACTGCTTCTTCTCTCAATATCAAATGTTAAATACTGAAAGGGACCTGACTATGATCTACATTCACAGATCTCGCCGTCAGGTCTTGGAAACTACTGAGAGTTATTTTTTTATGTTTTCACTGGGATAAATAAATGGGTATGTTACTCAATAATAAGTTGGTATAATAAGTGGAAACTGTCAGTATTTGCTAGAACTGATTGTATTTGCTAAAACTGAATGTTCAGCACCTTTTCTGAATGACCATGTAGGCTTTTTGAATTTGAAGGAAATGAAAGAAATTACTTGAAATATATGCTAGAAGAAATAATGACCTCAGAGTGAAAGCATATGGCAGAAGATTGAGAAAGATATTTTAATCATTATGCTAAATTTCTGGTTGCAAAACTATTCCATATCAAACCCAATGAACCAACCAAAAACCAACCCCCAATGGATCGGTTCTTTTACCTTCTGCCATGGGAAAAATACAATTACTTTTACAGGCTCCTGTAGGAACAATGTGAGTGTGGGAAAATAATGTAATACTGCATTACATAACTGTTAACAGTATTGCCCCAAAATCAATGGAAAAATGGGGATCATAAAAATAAGCTACTCTAAGTTAAATGAGAGGAAAATAAAGCAGCTTGAATTTGCAATCATATGAAAAAGTAGAAGTAATAGTATTATCTACAAAAATGAATAAATTTCTTTTTTAGTGAATAGCCTTGCTGAATATAATCTGATTTAAGTGAGTGAGAGCTCAGATACAAATGCAGCCAGAGGTTGTGGAAATATCTTTGATAGAATCATTTCTGTAGGAAAATACCACTCTCAATTAATAAAAATATTTTTAAAGTATTTGTAGAATACTTTCCTGAATTTTCTAGGGAAAAATAATTGGGTAATAACTTTAAAAATTATATTTTGATACTGTCTTTTGGTCTTTCATTTTGAAGTCCCTACATCTAAAAAAAAATAAAATTTGCTGTACTCCGAAGTTTAAAAAGATGGCAGTTCGAAATTTGTTAGGGTTTTTTTCCACCTACAAAAAAGAAATTTGGTTTTGCTTTTTTTTTAAATCCTAAGCAAAACAGAAAAATATTTTTTTCCTACAACACTGAATTGAAGAGATAATACTGTAGACCATCCAGATTGTCAGAAATAAAGACAACTAAAAGACTTCTTTTTTCTTCTTATAAACTCTTTTAAAGCAAAATAAGTCACCTGGAAATGTCTGTGCCCTATGCCTGTCATGTGACTGATCTGTGAAAATCATATTTGGTGAAATTCACATTCTTCTAAAAAATCTAGAACAGTAGTCCTTATAAAATTAGAAGAAAAGACGGAGGATTTCATGATGACTCATGAAGTCATATTTACCAAAAGTTTATTTTTTGTTCCACAGCACAGAATAGTCTATATACAATGAACCAGTGAAGTTCCTTTATAAAATGCAGACTAGAAGGCTCATACTGAGAGGCTTCACATCCTCCTTTACACACTGTCTTCTCCTGCACAAATCTACATGCCAGTTTAGTCTGTGGAGCAAGGCGACATAGTAGATTATTATATCTGGTACTAAAAAGCATCCATAGTTCATACAGCATGAGAACTGAAACAGAATCTTCCTTACAGCAAAGGATTACCAATTCACAGTTGACTGTTGGTCTGTATGGTCACTGTCACAAAATGTTCCCATAAAGTTATTTATTTTTTTACCTCATCACATGTAACTTTATAATATCACTTTGGGCTAGAGAAGTTTTTGCTCCATTTTCCAGCTAGGGAGTTGAGTTACAAAGAGAATAAGTGATTCAACCTCTACTAGGAAGTAAATCGGTCTTGATAGAATTTCTTTCACTAGGATAGACAGGTATTTGTCAGAAATGCTCCAAATCTCTCTGCTTTTGCCATGGGATGGTAAATTAGATGCTTCATAGTTTCCTTGTTTGTTAAGAAAATGTTAAAAAACCTTAGTGTAAATGAAAATCAGACCTCAACAGCACATCAATGGAAAATGTGACTATAATTTTTTCTGGAACTCCTGGGCCATGTCCCTTTAGCTATTGCTTATCCTTTAATCTGACTTAAAAGCTTCAAAATAAGCAAAATCTTAACAAAATAGTCTCAGAGATGTTGTTAAGGATAAACATAGGGAAGCAGTTTATTAGTTTCTCCTTAAGGCAGTACAGAGTTTATCAACTTTTCTATTTACCCTTATGTTATTGACTGGCAAGGGCAAAATGGAGTTGCATGTGTTTCAACATTTTAGGCTAAGCAGAAATGCCTTTGGTCAAGACTTCTCTGTATCACATGTAAAACTCTGAAAAAATTTGTCTTTCTCACTTTTTTCCAAGACATTACTTTTGCTAACCTGTGCTGGTCTCACCTCACCGATGAGCAATTTCAACTGAAAAAAAAATATTTTATGTTAGAAACTTACTAGCAGTTTATGAGAGAATGATAAACAGGTGTCAATGTGCATTTCAGATTTAATCATGGAAGAACACTGCAGCTGCAGTTGTGGAATATGTTCAATATTTCTTTCAGTACATGTTACAACAGCCCCTGTAAATTAAACAAGAATCGTGGCTTATAAAACAAAAGACACACCAGCAGTTTCATGATTATTAGGTGCACATTGTCATTCAAGTTGGTAAAATATTTTTCTGGAGGAAATTTTGAAACATAGTATATGGTCAGACATGTTATTAACATTTTGGCTAAGAGTTTGCCATGACTAATAAAAAAAGTCTTTGTTGTTTTTAAAATTATTTCAAACAGACCATCTTTTTTAATTGGTTTTTGAATTACTCATCCTATATTTGGAATAGAACAATTCATCAGCATCAAATATTAGACTAACATCTCAGTAACCCAATAAAATCAACAGTCCAACTCTCTGGTAGGATGTACAACCCATATTCTGCTCAATGTTTCAGGACAGAAGTAGGTATTCTGATGCTTTGTATAAGTAGAATTTTCCCTGTATTTGCTAGCTGTATAATTTTTGAACTTGAGGATTTATATTTTTTATTCCCAGTATTGCAGAATATTTTCCACGTGATTCAGTAGTAATAACAAAAAATAGGCATTGGTCTCAAAGGCTCATAGACAAATCAACACTTTTACCTGTTTTTACAAATGGTAAAATTTTGACAAGTTTTGACATGTGTGGTGGTTTGACCTTGGCTGGCCATCGGGTGCCAACCAAGCTGCTCTCTCACTCCCTCTCCTCAGCAGGACAGGGGAGAAAATAGGATGAAGAAGCTCATGGGTTGGGATAAGGACCAGGAGTTTGCTTATGAATTACCATCACAGGCAAAACACACTTGACTTGGGTAAAATTAATTTAATGTATGGCCAATTAATAACAGAGCTGGATATTGAGTAATAAAAACAGAACTAAAACCACTTTCCCTACACTCCCACTTCTTCCCAGGCTCAACTTCTTGTCTGACTCGTGTACTTCCTCCCGCCCCAATCACTGCAGGGGTACGGGGAATAGGGGCTGCAGTCAGTTCATAATGTTCTGTTTCTGTTTTCCTTCCACCTCATGCTGTTCCCCTGCTCCAGCATGATAGCATATTTCCATACATTCTGTATGGTATGTCTAAATATTTTGATGGTTTTAATATTTTGTACCAGCTGTGGAAACTGGTTTGCTGCTAGATGACTGTAAAAGTGAGATTTGGTAAATAATTATTAAAAATCTTATACTAACACTATGATTGAAACAATAGACAAAAGTATCGTCAAGCAATTAACTAGTAGAGGTAGTTACTAATAAATTTTGCAGTTCTTTGCTCTTATGACTAGATGTTCCTGTACGCTAGATGAGAACAATGTTGAAACTGACCACATGGGACTGAGACTGTGTTAAGCTTCAAGATCAAAGAACAAGGAAAAAAACAAAGACTTCAAGGACAGCCAACAGAATGTCAAATGGGTTAATGGTCGTAAAAGCAGCCCTTAACTCAAATGAATACTTCATTGCGCATGATTGGATGTAGGCAGTACTATGATAATGTTACAATAATTTTTATGTATATGTATACTAACCTGATTAATATGTAATTGTTACTCCATATAACCTGTTTGTGCTGAAGCTGTGACATGCACACTAGGTGGAATTATCCCCCGTGCATCCAGCACTGCAATAAAGAATGCCTGCTTTCTAAAACTCCAAAACGAGTCTTAGAGAGTTTCTTCGACAGGCTTTTTGGTATCAAACATGGGGTCTCTCCCATGGGATACAGTTCTTCATGAGCTGCTCCAACATGGGTATTTTCCACAGGAACAGACTGCTCCAGTGTGGGTATACTGTGGGCCACAGCTCCTGCCAGGAGCCTGCTTCTGCAGGGGCTCTCCACGGGCTGCAGCTTCCTTCAGGACATGCCCACCTGCTGTGGCATGGTGTCCTTGGTGGGCTGCAGGGAGACAACCTGCCTCACCATGGTCTTCCCCACGGGCTGCAGGGGAATTTCTGCTCTGGTGCCTGGAGCACCTCCTCCCCCTCCTTCTTCACTGAGTCTGGGAGTCTGCAGGGTTGTTTCTCTCACATTTTCTCACTGCTTTCTGCCAGTTGCTGTTGCACAGCTTTTTTTGCCATTTCTTAAATATGTTATCACAGGTACCACCAGCTTAGCTGATGGGGTCATCTTTGGCCAGTGGCAGGTCCATCTTGGAGCCAGCTGGAATTGGCTCTGCCTTACATGAGGGCAGCCCCTGGCCTCCCTCAGAACGCCACCCTTGCAGTTCCTCCCCTCTCCCCAATACCAAAACCTTGCCATGTAAACCTCATATGGCATGTTGTCTTTTTTTTTTAGTTTCTAGGTGATTTTTTCCACAGTGATTTAAAAACACCCCACCAGTATTAGGATCTGTTACTGTTGCTGTTAGAGAGTGGTATTGATGTTACATCAGCCTGATGGAGCCTGAAGAACCCTTCCAAGAGGAAGGTTTTGTGGCTCCTGTTTTCCTTGTGCTGTAAATGGAACTGAAGGTGCTTTTTTTCCTAGGAGAGCTTTCATCAGTTTAATTCTTCAAGTGTTTGTAAAGGCTAGTGATTCCTTGCTTAAAATTTGATCTTTGATGTAAACAAGGCTTGATGTAGCAATTGCTTTGAAGTTACAGTCTGAGGTTTCAAGCTGGCATCTGACTCTGAGAGCAGATAGAAGGTGGGCACAGCTTGGTGTGTGTATGGGAAGACTGTGCCAGGGAGCAGGCAGGCAGGCACACTTAATTGGAGCAATTGAGCCTAGAAATGACTCATTCAAGAATCACTGTAATTGTTAAGTAGAAACAAAATGGAAAAAACAACTTTCCTAACAAAATGGAAGAAAAGGTATTTGTAAATATTGAAGTGACTTAGCCAATTTTAACAAAGAAAACATTTTAGAAACCTTAACTATCTAAGACTTCAGATTACTACCTAATTTTAGCTAGGACTCTGAAGCTTCACTCAGTTTTGATTAATGTAGCCTTTATGTCTTTGATGCAGAATATATGGAAGATCTCCTTTCACACGTACTAGCTGCATTGTATCAAAGAGCTTTTTCTTACAGACTTTCCGACATATTAGTTTTAGTAATAACTTTCACTGAAATCAATAGGTATAGCTGGGCATTATCAGCAAACCATCAACAGCTAGGATTGTGATGAGTCACCATCTTTTCCAATGATTATTGGACTATTCCAATGACTGAAAAAAAAGAATAAAAAAAAGGACAGTGGGTGGAAGCAAGCAGTTGATGTCTTTAGAGGAGGACAAGTGTAGCCACCACCATTCCTGTACCTTTAGCAGACAAAAATAGTTGGAACCATTTTTATGTTAAATTCTATTCCTTGCTAAATCCCATATGTGTATATGTCAGCAGTGCATTTGTGAGAGACTGAATTGTTATCTCGAGCTATTTGTCTCAAAGATTCTAGTGAGAGACTGGACTATCACCTCAAGCTGTTCATCTCAAGGATTGTTTGCTGTGACGAGCCACTTATCCCAGAGATGACTTGTTTAAGCAGGGCACTCCTCTGTCCAAAAGGATAATTACCAGGCCATTGAGGCATCCAGGGGAGGAGACAGGCCAGAGTCAGTGAAGAATGTGGAGACTGCCATTCTCATGGAAACTGTAGTCTTTGAGATAAGATACTGGTTTCTGGTGTTGATCACGTGAAGGTCATGTGATAGACGAAACCTGCAGCGTGTGAACAGTGCATGAACAGTACATATGCGCATGCATCATCGAACTATGCCCTATAAAAAGTCGTGGAGACAAGCTGTGGTGTGCACCTATCACCAAAGAAGTGAAGACCGAGGAGCAACGGGACGCCGCTGGATCCATGGTGGTGACTATTGTTGCAACTTTATCCCGACTGCTTACTTGATTTCTGCCTTTTCTTCCATTCTATCCTATCGCTACTGTTTTCTACTTTTGATGCTTTTGATAATAAAAGCTCTTTTGGGTATACGGCATTTGACCTCATTTGTGTCTTAATCTCGCTCTTGGGATCATATCGAAACCTTCCCCGACATTGGATCAGGACAGCATTGTATTGAGACGGGGAACCAAAGGAACCTTAGTAGATATAGTAGATATATGAATGTAGATAAGAATTGTTTAATAATTATCTAGCTTATAATGAAATTAAAGAAGTTTCAATAGAGGTAGACATGGCCCAAGGGGATGAGAAGTGATGTTTAACGTTTCCATTGTTGAGGCTGACTGGGACAGGAGATAGTCCCTGATAAGAATCAGCAGTGACTCCAAGAACCAGCCAGGACCGACCTTGTGATTTGGACAAATGCCAAGGGACAACTGAGTCTGCGCAGGGACAGAAGGTTAACAGTTCACTATGAAGAAGACATACAGCCTTCATCTTCATGACCACCAGACGACCACCATAAGGAGGCACTGCGCAAGCGCAGTTGAGAGGAGACTATGGAAATGACTTCCTAGAGCTAATTATAATATGAAGCGGGGATAGGTAATGCCTATGTATAGGCATCTTGCGAAACTCTGTGTATATGTAACACTTGACTGTATAAATTTGAAGTGAACTGCCAAATCAGGCGCGCACGACTTTGGTGGGACTACCCCCCGTGCGGCCCAGCGCTGAATGAACATACCTACTTTACAATCTCACCGATTGTGGAGTCTGTTTTCCGCACGTCAGTATATTACAGCTTCAGGGAGACCTGTGCACTGTTGCAAGAGGAAAGATCTCTCAATACTTCTTGAGAAGGTGCTGTCCTGGGGACTGGTGTGAATTCCAGCTGTGAAATGCTAGAGACAATGTTTTACAGAATTTTTTTTCATTTTTTACACAGGTTTGGTGTTGGTTTGGTTGGGTGCAGTGTGTCTGGTTTTTGGGTTTTGCCCCCCCCCTTTTTTTCCCCCACAGTTTGGCATTAAGAAAATAGGAGGAAAATAGAAATGCAAATTTTTTCATTCCTAGTTGAATACTTCTAGTCATGTTAAATATATATCTATATTTATAAGATGCGTTGTACATTTGGCTATCGGTTGTTCCTTCCTATTGCATTCCCTGGTAAATCCCTTCTACACAATTGGTGTGTGCTGTAGAGCAGCTTTATTTCCTGGACTAAAGGTGTCAATCTGAATCCAGCTCACTGTCAGCATTTGGAAGGACAGAAGTTTATGTTTTCTACAATTCCTTTTAAAATAGATAAAAATTAATTATTAACAGATTAAAGTCAATCTGTCATGAAAAGATGAATTCTAACGTTTTGTAGTCAGAAATATTTTTTTAAATATCAAGTTAATTTTTATAGTTTAGATAACCGAACATGAAAAAACTGACATCAGTATTTACTTTCTAGTTTCCACATTACACCTTTAGTTTTAAACGCTATACTGAACAAAATAGTTCATGCGCCTCTGGGGGATTTTATCTTTCTGGCTACAGTGTTAGTAAGTGGTTAGTTAAGTAAACACAGCCCTATCAGCTCCCATACAAGATACAAGATACAAGACAACCACAGTAAAGTTATTATGATAAGACTGTATATTGTGGTTTGTTGTTATTGTTGTTATTGTTGTTCATTTGTTTTTGTTTTGCTACTTGCTTTTACAAAGGGCTAAAATCATTGCTGATTTTTATAGGCCAAATCTGGTTTTGAGTTATTCAGGCAAAACTGTGCAAAGCAGCTGCGCATATTCATGATGAAAACCATGTTTTCTACATGTTAGGTATTAAACTGGTTAACTCCCTTGTAGTCTCCAGGAAACCGTAAATATACTTTAAAAACTGAAGCTCTTGGTAGGACTAAGAATGGCCACTCCTCTGTGAAGTTACTGTTATTGTCAGAAGTGGTTGTTGATATCTGCTCTTCACGTTAACAGTGCAGCTCTGTGATGACTCGCTGTAGTCAGCTACCTACACAAGTTGTGGGAAATAGGTAGAGCTAGAAAAATTTATCAACTTCCTGGATGCAATAGTTCCTTCTTGTGAAATAATAAAGCAGACTATGTCAGCAGAATGGAGCAATTCAACAGCAGCTCAATTCAGTATCTGGAAGGTAGGGGCAATTCAGTTTAATATGCCTAGGATAGGAATGATGGTAAGGATGAAGAGGGAAATATTGATTGAAACGAAACATTGGGTTAAAATGTAATTACATTCTAGGAGTTCTAGGGAAGAAAGCAATGAGAAACCAATAATCCTGTTTAATACTGTGTGTCAGATGCTTTATTGTGGATGTAGTCATAAGGATATAAACACAGCAAGGACTGTATCTGGAGATCGTATATTCCATTAGGGTTTTCTTCCTAATATTTGCTGGCATACCTAGAAGAATTAGATTATATTTCCTTGACCCAACAGTCCTCCTTCAGGGTGAACTGATCACCTTGAAAGCTAGCTGAAGCTTATTGAGTACTTTTATCTCTGCACTGCCTGTTTGATTGCCATCTGCTTGTTTCTTGTAGTTCATGATATAGTTAAGGCTAAGCTGACCGCATGATGTCTTGTTCATGTCAACCACTGTGCCATAGCCTGGTCACATAAATTCTAACACTTTGAAATTTATGTCTCAATGGCATCTTGGAAGTTGGCTAATTCAACAGGTGCCATGTGTTTGTTTGTATCAGATAGCAGCTGAGTCTGGAGTAGGGTTGAATCCTACTTAAATGGCCCTGCACCTATGCCTAGGTTTCTTATACAAGATTCCCAAGCTAGTAAATTCCAAAATGAGTATTCTCATTGTAGTAGAATCTGCATTCAGACAAGTACTGCAAGTCTGTTAGTACATTTAGGCAGTTATTATTTCGGGCGTCTTCAGACTTCTGTCTCTCCATGTGTCTTATCTCTATCTGTCTCACAGATCTAACTGACCCTGCTTGAGCAAGGGAGCTGGACTAGATGAACCCAAGAGGTCCTTGCCAACCTCAACCATTCTGTGATTCTGTGTGCACACTCATGTGAATCAGACATGCTCAAGCTCCTCTACTAAACCAGCACTTCTGATAAGGTTTTCCCATCCTAGTAAACTCATCCTGTGTTTAAGATCCATCTTAATGGTGGACAGTCTTGTATGAAATATTAGAACAAGAAAAATCTAGAAGACTTTAAATTGCAAGATAAACAGACCTGTTTTACAGATTTTCAGTGAGCTGACAATGCTGTACTTCATCAACATAGATTTTAGCTGTGTGTTCTAATTAACAGACTTCTGTTCAGGTTCTTAGAGTTTTAGTGTCATAATTAAATGCTCAGTTAATATTTCAGATTACATGAATGAAAACTTCTCAGAGTTTCAAAAACTTCTTTAAATAAGCACATCAACTACTTGTTTCAAGGGTACTGTAGATTTATCTACAGATAAGAGGTTTCTTTCCCTGAGCAAGGCAGGCTTGACAGACTTTGAAGTACACATGCAGAACCTGGAGCGATTGCTTTAATATTTCATAACAACTAACCTCTTTGCAGTTCTGACAGGTAGTGATTCCTTTGCCAGCAAGGCACTGAATGTATAACTGGAAGCGGCTGTTTGGTTTAATGACAGGGTTTAGCTGCGCCAAATGACAAAACAGGGCAAATGGTAAACCAGAAGTTTCAAGTATAAAGTTCTTGTTAATAACACCATTAGAAAGCATGACAAATGTGAAATCAATAAAACAAAAACCACTCAGCAATTACATTGATATACAATTTAAGACATTTATAAGGAATATTACAGCATTAGCAATTATTAGATGTGTAATCATTGACAATAAGTACTTGGCAAAACAGTAAAAAATACTTAATAATTTCTTGCTGTTAAAGAGGTGTCAAATCAGCTATTTTTGTTTCTGCATCTTTAATACTGTATAAAAGTCTTAAAATTTATTAATGCCTTGTTCACACAAGTGCTTTTTATAGTTAAATACATCTTTGTTCACAGTCTTCATGAGTGTTGTACAGCTGCAGTGAAAGACAGCAACATAAAACATAGCATAAATAAACCATAATATAATAGTGAGTTTTTGCAACGTATTCAGCATCAGCTTTATTCTGCCCCAAATAATCTCAGTAAGATTTTTTCTAATTGACCTTAAGTATATGTAGGCTTAAGCCAAATCTCAAGTGATTTGGGATAATTCTTAGCCTTAGCCTTCCCATTAGATAATGACAGCAGAGATGATAACAGGAATTATTGACACACAATCATTCCCAAAATTTAAAGTCAGAAGTAGCTCTATATACAAAAATTCATTACACTGAAATACAGCTAACCAAATGCCACTGAATATTTTCAGTTTGCTTTCAAATGATGCAGAACTTTTGAGCAGTTCTACTTGGTCGTATTAGTTTGCCCTTCTATTTTTCTTGCCATGCTAGCAGGGCTGGAACTTAATGTTAGTTCAGTAAAGCTGACAATTAAACAAATCATCAAGATACCTGCTTTTTGGGGGGATGTATTTTGCAGGAAGAAATAATATCTCTTTTATTATACCACTGACCTCTTTGGAAATAAAATTGATAAGCTTTCAGATAAATGATTTCAAGCCTGTAAGAAAAGGATACAATTACTTAACATTTTGACTCTTTCATATTTTTTTTTTCCATCTCTTTTTTGGAGATGACAGTGGTATTTGAAATTACAAAGAAGTATTATGCAAGTCAAAGATAGATGAGATTCATTTGAGTCACAAGAGGTTCTCCAGAGGCAGCTAGAGAAATTCTGAAAGCTGTAGTCTGAGCAGTATGCCATGGTACCACAGCTCAGGATGCAAGCTAATTTAAAAAGTAACATAATCTGATGCTGTACTAATGAAAGTGAAAAGGGAGTGGAAAGAATAAGCCTACTTAATATCTAGCTTCCATTGGACTGAACTGCAATAAATATTTTTACAGTCTATGGGCCAACACCCTTAAAAGAATGAACAGCATCTGAAATGGAAGACTAAACATAGTCTCTGATAATTTTCTGTTATATATAAGCATCAGTTACCTCCCTTGAATCTTCCATATACTTAAGAGACACCAGATGCTTGGACTTTACAGCTTTAGAGGCAATATTACTGGTTTTATAAAATTTTTTGTTTTCCTCTCCTTGCTTGTATCCATATCCATATTGATATATCCATAACACAAATGTTTGATTCAAGCTGATTCATACTCTTGGAAAATCAGAATTAGGTTTATACTCCATATGTTTCTCCGGGATACAGAATTTTAAAATTTTGAAAGTGTGTGCAATGGCCTGTTTATTATGGTGAACTCTCTAGACTGAATAGACAGTGAAATGGTAATATCACAAGAATTGAGAAGAAATATTTTGATTGCTATTGAACTAGCAAAGTTTTACTTTGCTTTTTCTACTTTTATTAATACACTAATATTATTAACTGCTGAATATTTTGTATAAATAAAATATGGATTCAACCACCTCACAAGTTAGCATTTGGTCAGTTGGTTTTTATTAATTTTAATAGAAGTGCCATAACTGAAGATGTATGCGTGGTTATAAAAATTAAATTACTTTATATTACAGGATTTAAATAATAACAAACTCTAGAATATGTCCTCCCATCTGAACAACCCAAACCTCATTACAAGCTCTGGGGAATTCTTTTTAAAGCAGAAAGAGTACTTTAAATCATCCTTAGACCTCTCAGAAGTCTTCTGAAAGAAATAAGGGAAAAATCTGAAAAGACTTTCTCAGAGGTAAATACAGATTTCTCCATCTTTTCTTCTCCTTTTCCACCAACTGAAAGAAAAAAGGTTTTGATTTTAGGACAGGAGAAAATATAAGGGCAAACACAAATTTATTGAAAATCATCTGTAACTTCCCTCTAAATTTAATACATCCCATGCCATCCTCCTAATACTAAAACAATGTTTTATTTTTTTAAATATGTAGTTTCCATGTTTTTTCCTTATAATTCAACAAAGAAACAGCAAAAAAGGTACTTTTAGCTAAGTAATTATTAATTTTAATAGAAATCTTTCATCTATATCTATCATATACATCAATAAAACTTAAACCATGTAGTAGCAGGAAAGTTAAACAATCAAATTCTATTCATCCAGATAATCCATGCTCTTTACAAACACTGCAAATATAGCAAACCTTTTGATAAAGGTTATCCAAAATTACAGAAATTCAGTGTTCAAAGTTCATACAGCAAATTATAGACAAAAAAAAAAGTGTTGGTAATTGTCTGGCCTATCCCCTAACTAATGATTGCATTCCATTCTTCTAACACAAAAATCACAGCAGCAGCAGTGATGGTGTCTAAAGCCTGGCCCTGCAGAGTGTTGAAAAATTTACCTGTCCAATAATGACATTTGGTATTTTACTCATAATAATAACGGTTGCTCCATCCTTGTGTACAGTTAGTTATTTTAGTTGCTTTATGAAATAACTAGTTTTGTAACTATGTGTGCTCACCTTGAAATCTGAAGAGTAACTGTTGATTCTTATGTTTATGCTAGGTTCCCATTACAAACTTTTGGGGGAGAAAAGAAAATAGGCCTCTGAAACATCTTGTTCTATCACTTTTTGCCACAAGGAACGTCAAAGTTGAGTATGCATTAATTTTATTAGGACAGTTTTTTCTTTCATTTACCTTAATTTTCCTGTATCTTAATTTAAATTAGTAACCATTGATTTGTTTAGAAAGTTAATGAGTAAACCAGAGAAAAATTGTCTCTTCTCAATAGCTTAAGGGTACTGTAAGGGTACAGAAAACTCCTAAGAACCCTATTCTAAACAAATTTGTTTCCAAATTGCTAAGTCTCAGTATGGCTATTGGTTTTTATTTCAGAAATATTAATTTTGGCCTGTCAGTCTATGTGGGAGAGTTTGCTGTATGTTTTGTAGTGTATGTACAAAAGAAGTTATGAGGAGTAGAAAAAAACACTAAAATGCCAGCCAGAAGGAGGGGAAAGGTAAATGAATATCTGGTTTTATATAATCTAGGTACAGCATGAGGGATTACATCTTAAGCTGGTATAAAATGATTAGCATCACTTCTTTTAGAAAGCTATACTTACTTATGTAAATTGAAAAACTCCTAGAAGCCTTGTTTGGAAAAATGAGGAGCTAGTGGATTGTAACTAAGAATTAAAGACAAGCCTAGGACCTTGAGAGATCTGAGCATTCTTCATCTGCTCTCAGTCTAGCTTTCCATTTTTTGTTACTTATGTAAATTGGAAATACAGTGACTGCATCTGGAAGCCTTTGTTGAAGTAAATTAAGCTGATACTCTGTTCTGTACTGTTGGTTTTTTGCAAAGTAAAAAAAAAATCTTTCCAGCTGGGACCCAAATTTTGTGTATTAAAATTATTGTCATTTGATTGAAAGAGATCTGAGCAGAAACAAACTGTTGTCTATTTTCTACTGTTATGAAATATTTTCTCTGCTTCATTGCTCAAGATCACTGCACACTACAGTACTATTTCTCAACTAAAGATGTTGAGAAAAACTGACAAATTAATATTAATTATCTTTCAAGATATTTCAAGATCTGCGGTAGTATTCTTGGTAATAATATGAAATGAGAGGCATTAAAATTATTATTGGAACTCTATGCATGGTGAGAACCATTTATATTTGTATTCAGTTAACAAATACATATATTTGTTCTTTACACAAGAGTGAGAAAGAAATGCAACAGGCTGTCGAAAATGACTGATAACAGCAAAGGGTACTGAAAAGAAAATATAAAAAACTTTATTCCAAAGTTAATGCAGAAGGCAGACCATCAGGACATATACTTTGTGATGAGTTAATCATCTGCTCATGAACACCTTTCTGGGGCTCCAGTAATTTATCAACTGATATAAGAAGTGGCAGAGAATATAGACTGTACAGAAGTTTAGCATAGAAATGATGGGAAGATGACTAAGACAACTATTACTAGAGGTGTGAAATGAAGCTGGCTAACCATTCTGACATTTGATCTTGCTTATTTATCTCTTTATCTTTATTGTCTTTATTGTTTCTATTGTTACTGTTGTCATTGCTGTTGCTCGTGTAGGATATGTTGATTTTTAAGAATACAGAAGAAAGGGACTGTGTTTTCCTGCACATTTATACTTAGACCAGTATGCCTGAATGCTCCTATGATGTAAATAAATGATCAGTAGGGTATAAAAAAATGAACAATGATATCTAGTACACATGAGAGCTAAGGCAGAGGCGATAGATGATGACTGCTAAAGTCAGCTGTTTTGGTCGATGTTGTCTTCCTGTTATCTGTTCTAAAAAATGCCTTTTCTGAATTTGGAGTAGAAACAAATAGGCCTTTGAATTTATCAAAATAATCAGTAATGCATTTTAAAATACAAAGATCAGACTTTTGTAAGAGTATTATGAATTAATTTTAAAAGTTTTATGTAGCAGCACTATCTACTTCCAAAATGATTAACACAACTGACAGTTCTAATTTTGAAGTTTTAAATGTCAAAACACTGAGACCTAGAGTGCTTGATAAAAATAAGCTTATATAGCTTCTGATAATTATATTTCACATTATTGCTTTAGCCAGTATATCGGTACTCTATCATTATGACAGACAGAATTCTATTAAAAGTTTGAAAAAGGTATATTATTGATGTAGTTGAAGGATTGCTTTGATATAACCTCCTCTTACCCCCACCTCAAATGCAAGTTCAATAAATAGCTCTTTATAAATAATCGGTGTTTAGGTCAGTCCAGAGATAAATCTGATTTATAAGATCACCATCTGAAGAATTGATTCTGACTTAAGTATGAGAGCTTCAGAACATTTAAAGGAAGAATTGTTTAAGCCATAACCGCATTTTATCCATACAAGTGACGTCAGATGCCCCTTTTGTTTCAAAGCTTAAGAGTTCAATTGAGCGTTTTAAAACTGTTTAGGGATTATGCTGCATAGTGAGGAAGGAATAACAGTAGATAGGTGGCTGGTTACTTAGGTTGCTGTCTCCAACCCTTATGTGTTGTACTTTGCTAGAACAGCATGGAAGGAAGCAGGCAGGAACAGGGATAATTCTATCAACTCTATTACATTAGTAGGTGGAAGCAGTCCAGGTTCCACCTGCTACATGGGACACTATCCTTTTGTATGACAGTCTCATGCTTTCTAAATGTCCTCTGCTGCTCAAAATTCATAGCATACTACCTCTGAATTTGTGGATTTATCACCCAATTTATCTTTCCTTTTACAATCAAAACAAAATGACTAAATGAAAAGGGCTGATTAAAAAAAAAAAAAATAATAATGCCCAAGCTGCAGTTCATATATTATGAGACATTTAACCCAATGACATTATTTTTGTAAAATATCCTACCATTAGACAGAACTAGTTAAAACAGAAGATGAAACCCATTTTTCAGGAGGCAGCAGGTAGCAAAGAACCTTGCAAAACAAAAGCATGCAATTAAAATAACCATTCTACACTAGAGCACACATTTGGTGTAAAACATCTTTCTCTTTCAGACTGAAATAGGCATTTATCATGTTGAGTAATAAATAGCCATGAAAATAGAACAGCGTTCATCCATACCACAAAAATAACATATCTTGCTGATTGTTAATGTGATCATTACTGTGGAAAAGGTATCAGTGAAAGCAAATACCTTTTAGTCATACCATATCACAGGAGAAGGTTGTCTGGGCTTTGCCCTACAACAGAATGTTTCATCAGTTTGTAGCTAGGAGGTAGGACTAAAACATTATGAGGAAGTTACAGAAGCACTTAGAATTAAGAGGAAGGCTTTCAAAGTCAAATTTTTGTATTCCTTTTCTCACATTAGAGGAATAGTGTGAAAAGAAATTGTAAAGAAAGTGAGTTGCTTGGAAACTGCAGTCCATCCACAAACTATCTCTTTTAACTGCATTTTAGGAAATCAGCTTTATTTTTCACTCATCATTGTGTATGAATCCTAACGATATTAGCAGAAATATTTTAGTCATTGTCTCTTGATACAGCCCATTAAGTTTCTCTGATGAAATGCAAGCTGTTTTTGTCCAGTGGTCACATGAATTTACCTATGAACAATGCTACCCTTCTGTGTCCCCATGCCCTTGTATGACTGGTAGCTAATCATTCACACTGTTGCTAACAAAAAGTACAGTGACTGCAAGTATTTTCACCATTACCATGACCTATATGCAAATCTCATCAGCTGAAACAAGTAAAACTAACCAGGAACCTTGAGTGAAAGTTAGCAATCAACAGTGAATTAACAGTTCCATGATTTCACATTATTTTTGTCTGTGGATGATATATATGTGTATATATTTTTTAAGCCAGGACATATGTGAAGCCATAACAAAGAAGTGGAAAAATCTAATAAATAAGGTTGGGTAACTTCAAGCTTTTTTTTTCTTTTTTTTACAAAGATTTTTAAATTGGAAAACTCAACTTGCTTATTTAAATCAGCCTGACAGAAATATTATTATGTCCAGACAGCATATTTAGTCAGAATAAAACAGTAGGCCATTAATTAGGCCATACACATTTTTATATATGAACTGCAAATTAAAGTCCTTCTGAATAATTAAAAAATTTAAATGTGGACTTTCCATAGCTAAGCCTATCACACAAAAGAGCACAGTATGGACAAACCCAAAGCTGAAAAGTGTACTTTCAGCATAGGCTGCTCAAACCTTCAGATAAACTGAAGTAAATTTATTTATTTGAAACAAACAAATATAACACCAGAAAATCCAGCCTATTCTGAGCAGACAGCAGAAGAATCTTTTTTAGAACTTCTGCTGAAACTAAAAGAAATGTTACTAACCAGTTGATCTGTACTCATAAAACCAGGTAAAATAGTTCTCCAATATTTTACAGCAAGTCAGCGCGCAGAATGACTTCTGCAGATACCTGTGAATTCCAAATGTGGACTCTTCCACAGTTTAGGATTTAAGTATGATGATTAAAAACAGTATCACAGGACATACCAGGTCTTCCTTGGCAGGAAAATATACTGAAAGGAACAGGAAACCACATCTGATTAACACATGGCTCAGAGGCCAGTGCCATCGGTGGAATTTGGGGTTTTTTGATCATGGGGAGGTTTACACAGCACCGGGCCTGCTGGCAACAGATGGAGTCCAGCTATCTCAAAGGGTGAAAAGGATTCTCATTCCTCAGTTGACAGGGCTCATAGAGGTTTGAAGGGGGAAGGGGATAAAACTAGGCTCGCCAGAGATGAGCCTGGGGGCAGCATGCCAGTGTTGGGGGTGGAATTGATAGCCCAGCTCAGGTGCATCTGTGCCAATGCATGCAACATGGGCACTAAAGAGGAGGAGCTGGAAGCCATTGTGCAGCAGGATAGATATGAGTTAGTCACCATCACAGAAACATGGTGGGAAGACTCTCATGACTGGAGTGCTGCAATGGATGGCTATAAGCTCTTCAGAAGGGATAGGCAAGGAAGGAGAGGTGGTGGGGTGGGTCTCTATGTCAGGGAGTGTTTTGATTGTACAGAGCTCCACGATTGTGATGACAAGGTTGAATGCTTATGGGTAAGGGTGAGAGGGAAAGCCAACAAGGCAGATATAGTGCTGGGAGTCTGTTACAGACCACCCAACCAGGCTGAGGAGACAGATGAAACATTCTACAAGCGGCTGGCAGTAGCCTCACAATCGTGTGCCCTTGTTCTTGTGGGGGACTTCAACTTTCCACACGTCTGCTGGAAATACAACACAGCAGAGAGCAAGCAGTCTAGGAGGTTCCTGAAGTGTGTGGAAGATAACTTCCTGACACAGCTGGTGGGTGAGCCTACCAGGGGAGGAGCCTTGCTAGACCTACTCTTTACAAACAGGGAAGGACGGGTGGGAGATATGGTGGTCGGAGGCCGTCTCAGGCTTAGCAACCATGAAATGACAGAATTCTTGATTCTTGGTGAGGTAAGGAAGGGGGCCAGCAAAACCACCACTATGGACTTCTGGAGGGCAAACTTTGGCCTATTCAGGACACTGGTTGAGAGAGTCTGTTAGGAGACAGTCCTGAAGGGCAAAGGGTCCAGGAAAGCTGGACATTCTTCAAGAAGGAAGTCTTAAAGGCTCGGGAGCAGGCTACTCCCATGCACCGCAAGACGAACCATTGGGGAAGATGACCGACCTGGCTGAACAGGGAGCTTTTGCTGGGACTCAGGAAAAAAAGGAGAGTTTGCCATCTTTGGAAGAAAGGGCAGGCAACTCAGGAAGACTACAGGGGTCTTATTAGGCCATGCAGAGAGAAAATTAGAAAGGCAAAAGCTCAGCCAGAACTCAATCTGGCCACTGTCGTAAGAGACAACAAAAAATATTTTTACAAATATGTTAACAACAAAAAGAGAACCAAGGAGAATATCTATCCTTTATTGGATGCAGAGAGGAACATTGCCACCAAAGATGAGGAAAAGGCTGAGGCACTTAATGCCTTCTTTGCCTCAGTCTTTAATAGTGAGACCAGTTATCCTCAGGATACTCAGCCCCCTGAGCTGGAAGACAGGGACGGAGAGCAGAATATACACCCCATAATCCAGGAGGAAGCAGTTAATGACCTGCTAGGCCACCTGGACACTCACAAGTCTATGGGACCAGATGGGATCCATCCAAGAGTACTGAGGGAGCTGGCAGAGGAGCTTGCTGAGCCACTCTCCATCATTTATCAGCAATCCTGGTCAACAGGGGAGGTCCCAGATGACCGGAGGCTTGCCAATGTGGCACCCATTTACAAGAAGGGTCAGAGGGAGGATCCAGGGAACTACAGGCCTGTCAGCCTGACCTCGGTACTGGGGAAGATCATGGAGCGGTTCATCTTGAGTGTGCTCACACGGCACATGCAGGACAAGCAGGGGATCAGGCCCAGCCAGCATAGGTTCATGAAAGGCAGGTCCTGCTTGACCAACCTGATCTCCTTCTGTGACCAGGTGACCCACCTAGTGGATGAGGGAAAGGCTGTGGATGTTGTCTACCTGGACTTCAATAAGGTCTTTGACACCGTCTTTCATGGCATACTCCTTGAGAAGCTGGCGGCTCATGGCTTAGACAGGTGTACTCTTCACTGGGTAAAAAACTGGCTGGATGGACGAGCCTAGAGGGTTGTGGTGAATGGGGTGAAATCCAGTTGGCAGCGGGTCACAAGTGGTGCTCCCCAGGGCTCAGTATTGGGGACAGTTCTCTTTAATATCTTTATGATCTGGACGAGGGGATCAAGTTTGCAGATGACACCAAGTTGGGAGGGAAGTTTGATCTGCTCGAGGGTAGGAAGACTCTACAGAGGGATCTGGACAGGCTGGATCGATGGGCCAGGGCCAAGTGTATGAGGTTCAACAAGGCCAAGTGTTGGGTCCTGCACTTGGGTCACAACAGCCCCATGCAGTGCTACAGGCTTGGGAGAAGAGCGGCTGGAAAGCTGCCCGGCAGAGAAAGACCTGGGGGTGCTGGTTGACAGCCGGCTGAGTATGAGCCAGCAGTGTGCCCAGGTGGCCAAGAAGGCCAACAGCATCCTGGCCTCCATCAGAAATAGTGCGGCCAGCAGGAGCAGGGAGGTGATTGTTCCCCTGTACTCAGCACTGGTGAGGCCGCACCTCGAGTACTGTGTTCAGTTTTGGGCCCCTCACTACAGGAAAGACATTGAGGTGCTGCAGCGTGACCAGAGAAGGACAACAAAGCTGGTGGGGGGCCTGGAGCACAAGTCTTATGAGGAGCGGCTGAGGGAGCTGGGGCTGTTTAGCCTGGAGAAAAGGAGGCTGAGGGGAGACCTTATCGCTCTCTACAACCACCTGAAAGGAGGTTGTAGTGTGGTGGGTACTGGTCTCTTCTATCAAGTAACTATTGATAGGATGAGAGGAAATGGCCTCAAGTTGCAGCAAGGGACGTTTAGGTTGGATATTAGGAAAAATTTCTTTACTGAGAGGGTTGTCAGACATTGGAACAGGCTGCCTAGGGCAGTGGTGGAGTCACCATCCCTGGAGGTGTTTAAAAAATGCGTAGACAAGGCACTTCAGGACATGGTTTAGTCAACATGGTGCTGTTGGGTTGATGGTTGGACTCGGTGATCTTAAAGGTCTTTTCCAACCTAAACGATTCTATGATTGATTCTATGATTCTATGATTCCCTGATCATTAGAGAGCATTCTGCAGACTATCATTTGAGAGACAATGACAGCTTGAAAAACCACACTTAGACATTCAGTTCTACTAAATGCAGACAGGCATTGAATAACCAAGAATGTAACTGTACAGTAAATTTCTAATCATAAACTACTGCACTTTTCAGAAACAGGTGAATTTCTCCACCAATGTTTCATTTTTAAGAAAGAAATTTCTGAAGGGCAAAATGGTAGCTTTTGAAGGAAAATAGTTACAGTATCCATACATACTACAGGATATAACTGTACTTCACAGAGAGGAAGAAAATGAACTTGCCCATTTAAAAGGTCTAGAGAATAAAATATGTAATACATGACTATATGTATTTTATTCAAAATAGACTTAGGCGTGTAGGTCTTTTTCAGGTCCCCAGGGGTGGGAAATGTAGTTTTGTATTCAACTAAAATATTCATAACATCTTTTGTGATATTAATATTTATTGAAAGAATGGTTTTGAATGTTATGAATAAAGTTCTGTGATATAGATAGAAGGTGTATCTATTCTCGTGTGACCTAATTTTCTAAGACTTTCATATGTCTAAGGACCACTTAAAGGCATTTAACAAAACTATGTAAAAGTAATTATTCCCATTTTGCAAATTGATATGTTGCAGAATAGGAAGATGAAATACATAGCCAGCAAGCCCTAGGATAAAGCAAACAAACCCACCAACAGAAAACCTTCAGCAAGGGATTCCCCCTTCCGTGTACACATTCTGGAGAGTTTTGATCTCTCCCAATTTCCATGAAATATATATATCTCTGTATTGTTTTGAAAAGATCTCAGACATTTAGGCTTCCTCTACCATGCCCTATTCACCATGTCAGCTCTGTCCCAGATGTCAAAATTGAGTAATATAAGGCAATTACATAAAATAGAACTTCTCCAATGATCTCATACCTAGAAAGGCATAATTCAACTGTATTCATAAATTTACTCAGTGAGCAATATCTTGCTTTGAGAACCTGTTTGCAAAACGCTTTGCTGCTTGCTTTTTTTCTTTTCATTTTTCAAGGCATAATTTTAGTGCTGTGCCTAATCTGATTCCTGCTATATATGTAAATATGTCTTGTTCATATTAAATCATGTTTTAAATTCAATTCTTCTTGTGTCTCAAGTGGCACAGACTAAAATTCAGTTGCTATTAACTTGTCGCCTAGTAATTAGGCTAGATTAGGGTATTTGCATAGATTGTTTAGGGTCAACCAGAAGTAACCATTCAGTTCAGCTTGACATTGTGAATATTAGTTAAAATAAAGCCTTTAGAATTTTGGTTTATGAATGTTTTGCAACAGCATTTTCAAAAGGAGCTGGTGGATGTTTAAATTAAAAATGATGTTTTGATATCATGGTAATTATAACTAAAATAGTTTAAAAATTAACTTTTTTTTGGTAGAGTGAATATATTTTAATTCAGAACTTTTTTTTCAAGACAATCCATATGTCAAAAAGGAATTTCATGAAGTATTTATTACTGATATTGTAGGAACTCAGCTATGCTGTGCAGCTAATATAATAACTCTGCTCTTCCATAATCTGTGCTACTTAAATGTTTTGAAGCTTGGCTGCTTTCCCTCAAGCTCAGCTAACCAAGGGAAGATAGTTTAGAAGCCTTTAGTGAAGACAGACCTTCAGAGATTGTTATCCTGCAAATTCCTTGGAGATCTTGTTGTTCTTTTTTAATGGACAATAGATTTGATCATATGGCTGTTCTTAGATTCAATATTTGTATATGTGTGAAAGATCTGCACATTTGCTTGTAGTCTGCAGTCTTCTAAACAGTAGAATACTTAAAATACTACGGTGTTACATAAGGCCATGCTCCTCTGGCTGAGAGAGGTTATAACCAGGGGAAGGCGATATACCTTCCCTGAGTAATTTGAGCATCTGTTACTCCCAGGAACCTTAACCCTAGAGCAGCTAGAAAAATATCTTTATGGCTTCTATATATACTTGACAAGGAAAAATCAACTGTGATTACATGGAGTTTTCACTCTAAAAGTTCCAATAAGTAATTATTTTTCAGGGAAGTATTTTGATTTTAATAAAGGATTTGTGGGTAATAAATGATTACACTTAATCATTTTCTCCTAATTCATTATAATAATAAAAGGAGCTCTATGCTAAAAATAAGAAAACACTAGCAATTTTGTGTGAATCCTGAGAGTATTAAAAGTAGCAATTTTCTACAAGATAGAGTAGCTAAGGATGAACTTGAACAGGTAACTTGAGATCTCACTGCCTGCAGGCCACTGAATGCAATTTAATCACCAGTTTTATTTTGTCTAGCATGTAAATATCACCTCAACATTAACTGTGCTGTAATTACCTTTTATATTTTGCTTTACTTAGTCTTTGCATAGAGCCTTTCGGGATTGCTTTTTACTTATGATCAAAATTTAACATTCCACTAGCAAATCAGTATAAAAGCAGAATGTTCTTGTTTTACTGGTCTTTAGATGGTTAGATGAAAACTGAAAAATAGCTGATAATCACTGCAAACAATACTGAATGTTCATGGTGAAGAAAATCTAATACCTTTGTGGTACCTTTGTGAAGGATGTACAATTCTATGTCCTGTAGGAGCTGTGGTTTGATGAATCATACCTCTACACTGAACCAGGCCATTTTCTCTGGACTGTATTAAGTATGTGGTTTTGTTATGGTTTATTGCAATGTTAGCCTGCCTCGAAAAGCATCTTTGGAAACGTAGGATAATTCATAATGAAGAACAGGTATTATCTGATCTACAACTCCCCACAAAATGCTATGACAGCTCAAGAAGAAAAGATTTGCATTAACAAAGCCAAAATTAAAAAAAAAAGCAAACCTTGAGATGAGCATGTCATCATCAGCTGGAATTAGATTGATGCAGAAGAAATATTCCCAGTAATTCTTTGAGAAGACTTAATTTTCCATCTACTTTATAAAACACTGGAGAAGTCAAGTGTTTCAAAATATTTCTAGATAAAGGGATGGCTTTCTGTCTAAAATAGACAGGGGACAGAAGAGAAATTATAAACATTTACATTTCAAGGAGTTTTAACTAGGCAAGTTATATTTAGTTTAACTAAGCCAGTTTATGCAGCTATAATTACAGACATTCAAAGACATTTTTCAATTAGAATTGGGCTGCTGCAAGACTAAGACCTAGGAAAACTAATTTGGTACACAGTCAGATTTTCACTATTCCCTCTAAGGCATATGTTCTGAAGCAAAAAGGTGTTTCAGGTCTGATTTTTGGGGTCCTGTCTTAATGTAATGTTTGAAAAATAAATGTGAGAATTATAAAGCAAGTGAAAGACTTAAAACCTAAAATTTCCATTGTGATTTTTTTCAGCCAAGAAAATGCAAAAACCCAATCCTCATTTTAAAATTATCTGTACTTTTTTTATATTGCTTTTTGCAGATTATTTTGCAGAAAGCTATTGTTATAGCAAAAGGAAACCTGTAATTTTATATAGAAAATGTGCAGAAAACTGACCAACAAAATACTGTAATGAGTAAACCAAAAACGAAACACTCACCCAAGTTCAATGACACTGACAGAAACTAAAAAAATCCTCTTCCTCACCTGGCATTGTTAGATCATATTTAGCAATCTGAAGCTGCAGATTGCTTTATTTTCTGTTGTTAAGACAGATAGCGTTTCAGAAGTGAAAGTCATGTTACACTGAATGATTAAAAGGACTGTGTGGAAGAAGTCTAACAGAAAATGAAAGGTCTAGACAATGTCACATTACAGAAAAATGGTTTAAGATTAGTCCAAGAGAGCATATCTTACCTTTCTTCATGTATCGATGACCACACTTCAGTGTCTCTCTGCTGTTTAAAGTGTCACCATTAGTAATGCTGAATGAATGTACAAATGAAAGACATGTAAGATACCAAGGAACTTAATCACTGAGATATTAAAATATTGGTTAAAATACTCAATTCATATTTTATGTATAGAAAATACTACTTTTTTACTATAAAAGTGTAACTTGTTGACATATGGCACCTAAGTGACTCAAGAAAAATTAGTTTCTTTTACAGTGTTAATAGAAGTATACCTAATTTTTACTTGTTTATTCATGCAATAACAGAATAAAAAGGTGATGTGTGGACTACTCCTTTTAGGTGAAATAAAAGAGCTATGTATTTGTCATAAAATGAGAACTGGAATTTAAGCAGGGCCGAAAAAATTATTCAATGCAAATCAGGTGAATTGCAAGGATGATGAAGTAAATAAGAATACGATGTTTTGTCCAGATGATTGAACAGAATTTAGGAAGCCTAGGGAAATTATGTCAAGATCAGGTGAGATGACATGATAAGAAACACACTTGCAGTGAAAAAGTACCTATGTTGTTCCTCTGTTCAAGTTTCACCTTTTTTCTGCTATTTTTTCTATAGCATGTTGCATCCAAATTACAACCCAGCCTCAAGGGCAGTATACCTAGGCCAAACACAGACCTTAGATGTTTATTGTCTTTTAATGATAACACGACAATACTGATGTAGTATCTGAGGATACCAGTGATCAATTCAGTATACTTGATTCTGAAGCTGTTGCACTCATGCAACTAGTAGTTTTTGTTGCAGTCTTGACATCCTGAAGACAGTTCCACTTATGTTACCAGCTATGGACAGCTTCTATAGGTTGTATACCACTCTACATCCATAACTGATCATTGGTATTTACAGTTTTGAGTCCTCTGTATTTGTACTCAAAGGGGTATATGCCATAGTACAGTGTTTGTTTACTCCATGTATCCTTATTCTAGTATCACCAATAGTTCATGCTAGATAACAACAGTTTCTTAACTGTGTATATATATAAAAGTTCTGAACTACTTATTGTTAATATCTAATGACAGCAATATTAATGGTAGTTTTCAAACTTGCTTACGTAAATTTTTTCTGTTCTGCGCAGGATACAACAAACAAGAGGTGAAACAGTCAATGTTTAGAAAGGCAAACCAACCTGTTACACATAAACATATGTTTAAATTCCAGCTTAGTCACAATTTTGTACAGAACTCCCAAATTTCACCATCAGTTTTTCTTGGGATAAAAATGAGAGCTTTAATACATACAGGGGATTTAAAAAATATTTTTATTAGGCTATATTAAAAAAAACCCACAGGGACTGCACGTTCAACTTTTGATGCTGAGTGGAATCTTCAGCTGCATCTGGCACCTAAGTTTCTGTACAGTCTGCAGAGAGCTTAAGAATAGCATACAAAATTCCCACTTAAGGAAAGAAATAACTAAGCCAGCCAGTAGGTATGCAGTGTGCTTATATTCAGTAAAGAAGGAATTTTCTAGCTGTAGTCTTATGTCATTGCCTTCCAGTTGACTTCAAGTGTAAGAAGAGAAACATCATTGCAGAGTGCCTTTAAAAATACCATCCTGCTTATTTATGAGTTTGCATGAATCCTACCGAACTGTTACTACCCACTTGTGTATCTGCGGTGTATCTGCTTAACTGCACACTAGAAGGAGAAATAGAGAAAAACTTTTTTTTTCTGTATTTGTCTATCGGATAGAAATGCAAACCCACATTTCAAGGCACAAGAGCTTACACCTACTGTTAATGATGGAAGGAGTAAGGAGATACTGAAGTTTAGCTTAATCTTTAAGTGGCTTTTTGGGCACATCTCTGCTTTTCTTCTATATCCATAAAGGAGTTTTGTAGAAAATGAACTCCCACTTTGGTTAGATACCTAAGCTTTGGATTGCCCAAATATTTTTTAAACTAGAAATGACAGTAAACCCAGACAGATGAGTGCCCTTACCATTAGTGTATTCATAAATATTTAATGATATCATGCAAAATCAAACAGCTTAAACACATCACAGAAAGACTTCTTGTAGTCATTGATAAGACTCATTCTTGAGAGGCAGGAATTTGTTCAAGCATCTGTGGGCAAGGCAATATTTTTAACCTATCTTCTACAACCCACATAATCCTATTTAGCAGAAAGGCTGTTGAGCTCAGTACTTACTCCCATTGTGGCTTTCCAAAGCTCAAAGCAGCAGGCATTCAGAGAGAGAGCTTAGTACCCTGTAAGCTTGAGACAGCCATGGGAAATACCTGTTTTGTGACTCTCAAAGAACCTTGCACAAGAAATAGGTAGCTAATTCTTTGGTGTTGTCTAGTCAAGCAGTTTTGGGGATTCTGCTGGCCAAAACTTAGCCGGTGATTTGCGCTTTTGAGGATGTAGACTGAGGTCATGGCATCTAACTGCTCCTTTAGGACCATAAAGCCTACAAGCATTCTATTTCACTCTAATGTGTTTTTAAATGTGTAATACTTTTAAACAATTAGAACTACTATAATACAGACTGTAGATTTCCATTTGAATAATAGAAGTTTGTTTATAAATTTAGTAACGATTCTTCCCATTTCCTCAGCTGAAAAATCAAGACAAGTGTGTAATCCCACTCACTGAGTCTCATAAGTGTATCTTGTTTAGTACTAAAATAGTACCTGCATGCCTGAGGAACTGGAATAAACTCTGGTATTGTACATACAATGAACTGTGAGAGAAAACAAGAACTACATAACTTATCCATAAGTTAACAGAGTTGGGAAATATCAGATGTAGAAAGAGATGTTAAAATCTGCTATTTACTTTTTCTTGAAGGTTTTGTGATTGATCTTCCTGAATGTGGAAAAATTAATTGTTTGCAAAATACTTAGCATGTCTGACAACCTTTGAGACCTGAGGAGCTACCAAAGTTGCTAAAAGCATTTTTACCCTCATGGAAGTACTGACAATTGTCTTGATAGGCTAGTTTTTATTCAAGAATGCTTTACATCTGAACAAAGTGACATTTCTCATGGTGGCACCATACTTCAAATTTTATCCTCTGCCATCAGTCCTAAGCAGTCAGTGATCTATTTGATACTGACAGGTTTGCAATGCTAGAAGTAATTTGAGGGGCCAGGACATAAAATTCCTGTGTGTCTGGGTTCACCACATAATCACCTTCTGAATCAAAAATGCCATACAAACAATTCTGAAAGGTAACTGTAAAGCACAGATATCAGTTACACACAAAACAGAGTCTGGAATTTCCCTGTTTAATAACAGGTTAAGAGCAAAGGAGATAATTGTTATTATTAGAGGATAATGGAAGTTAATAGCCTTTTTTTGCAAGAATCAGTTGGAGACTGAAGTCCTAAATTAGGTCCTATTGAATCCTTGTCTTCATCAGGACTTTGCAGTAGCAGATAGGATCAGTGGCAATTATGTCTAGGCTCAGTTCCTTCATCAGTTCTTTCCCTGCAGTCTTAATTAATGAAAGAAAGATGAATGGCTGTAAGATTATCAGTGGTTTTTTAAGCATTTCATTTAGCTGCTTGTGGTGTGAAGAAATTTGATACTTCAGGTTTTATGGGTACATTTCTTAGAGACCACATAACAACTAATCCTGCTGTTACTCAGGATAACACACTACTAATTTCAATTTTTTTGAGTTTTGCTGAGTGCTCTGGCCTGCAATAGGCAACTGTTTGGTTCTTCTAAATGGCAAAGGTTGCTCTCTGCTTGAATTTTTTTAAGGTATGTTTATGTTCTCATTCTAGAGGTCTTGCTGAAGTTTCTGTCCTGGTCAAGCCGCTGAAGCTAATACAGCTGCTGAGGTCACATGCTTTCCAGGTCTGTTTCTAACATGCCACATTCTGTGCAGTAAGCCAAGTCACCTTTCCTCTAGCTGCTACATATGGGCAGGCTTAAATACTGGATGGATACCTTCTGTTGTCAGTCAAATACAGCTTAAATGCAGTCAAAACAGCTTAATATTACACTATTCATCTGACAATATTTCTACCATTTTCTCACTTCTATGAATTTGAAGTACAGAGTTTGGAAGATAACTACCCAAGCAAAGGGGTACCATACCCAATGATTAAAACTGCCAAAACGTGCAATAAAATAAATACATTAAAATTACAGTTTTTTTTCTCATGTGCCAGTAGAGATGCAACCTGCAATCTACATGTCATATTATGTTAGATTTTATGTCAGTAATGGCTATAGAAGGGCTTTTTTTCTGCATTATCCTCAAAGGCAGAAACATACCTACTTTTCATGCAACAACTGTTAAATACCCTTTTATAAGTTCAGAATTCTAACACATCCCTTGCTAGAAAAATCAATCAGGAAATTTCTGATCATTTTGCAAATGAAGCTTATGACAAATTAATCAAGTCTTTTTCTTCCATGGAGTTCACCTCCTAGATAATTTTTCCTGTTGGCCTTCTTCCTAAGGAAGGAACTAAAGAAGGAACAGAAGCCAACAGAAGTGCACAATTTTCAAACAAAAGTAAAACAAGGGAAAAATAATGTATTTTTCTATGAGGAAAGCCTGTATTTCTTCTAGCACAAGATAGAATATATTTATGATGCTGGAATATATTTACTGTATAGGTGCTACTCACTGCATAGGTATGAAAATCAGTATAGCAACACCCTTTGTAGGCTCACTCAGATTCTGATTAAGTCAATGAGAATGTGGTCATTAATTTCTGGGATATATACATGTTAAACATGCTTAGTGTTTCACTGAAATTCGTATAACTACTCAAGTCTTGTGCTCCATGCCTAGGTATTTAGTCACACACGTTGCTAAATTAATTCTTTACTGAAAAAAAATTGTTCTTATACATGCTTTTCCCTCCCACGTGAATATTAGCCTTTCAGTGGTCTCCTAAGTCGCACAAAATTAATTAGAGAAAATACAGTAGCTGGCTGGAGTAGTAGTGTTTACTAGCTGTTACAATGAATGTAGAAAATAAATCCTTTGTGCCCAGCTACTCAAAATACTTAGCTTCCACAACTACTGTTTAGTTTGAGAGGAGCTAGAACACTAAATACTATTAAGACAATGGTTTTTAGTCTTTGTAGGTCAAAGGAAAACTTAATTTGCAATAACTGATATTTTCAGCAGCTCTAAAATGCCTGTATATGAGGTCCAGTTTTACAAGACAATCCAGTTTTAATCACAATAAAACACAAGTCCTTATTGATTATTTCAATCAACATTGTATTTACTGGGGTTACCAAACAACTAATAAAGGCAGGAGTCTATCTGAAGTGTTGGCAGATATGTGTTACTAATCTGTGACCTAAATGAAGTGATATAAATTGGGTAATGATCTTTCTTTGACATTTTTGCATTGTTAAGTTTCCTAGAGATGAAATTCATCAATGATGTTTTAAGAAAAAATCTGTGCAATAAACAAACAACCAGAATAGACTAGTGGCTGAGTCGCAGTTCTGATAGTGACAGGACTCAGACCTCCTGCTTTTCCATGTTATTGGAAGTGACTTAACAATCAGTAATCATTAGAAATAGTTCATAAAAAAATTGCAATGTATGCTTTACAATAAGTTTGATGAAAGTTTTTCTCAAATAAATTAACTCACGTTTAAGGTGACACATTAAGAATGAGATCCAAAGACTTACAATATGGATGTAGATGTCTACATTTTCTCTGCCTGGTATTCTCTGCTCACTGACATTTTAACTTAGTAGGTAAATCCTTTTTGGACATGAAAGTGCTTGTCAATATTCAGCTCTTTTTGTACTAGAGCTGCTCCCCAGGGTCCTTAAACTTGGTGACACAGCATCTGACATGGTCTCAGTTTGATAGGCCAACCTGCAATTAATTTAGTTCATGCCAGCAGAATGAGTGCCTCATAAATACTTACAGATTTCTGTGGATTAAATATTAGCAACTTACAAAAGTAGTGGTAGTTATGCCCTTTTATATCATACCGCAGTGGATATGTAAGGAGCAAACCTGTTTCTCTAGCAATGGCTTCTGCTTATTGTAACTGGACAAAATATTTGCAGAACACCCGTGCAACTCGGTGAACTAGCAGTTGAGATGTAATTAGTTGCAACACCAATCCAACTACAGTAGATATCACTGTAAGCATGACCAGGCTGGTTTCCTTTGTTTATAAGAGGCTTGGAGGCTTCAATACCTGAGTGGATAAGACAGTCCAGGTATTTAACAGTGTTGTCAGGAGGCAAATTACGTATCACGTGGACTTAACGTATGACAAGGCATAACTGGCATTGACATGAACTCTATGCTAAAGAACTTTTCAGTCATGGTCTAGTCTAGAAAGATATATTTCACCTTCCAGGTTGACCTTCCAGGTTTTACCCTTTCATATCAAGTACAGAGCGTTACAAGTGAGACATTGTTTTCAATTTAATGTAAAATTTGTAGGTACAAAATTGAGAAATGGACATGCTGAAAAAACTTGTGTACTACATCGTTCTTACAGTGTTATCATTTTAAATATGTATATGTCCTCAGTAAGACACTTATGAAGCCTTAATTATCATCAGTTCTGTCTGTTTACAAAAACAGAGAGTTTCCTATATTTGTGAATCACACTACATTTCATCATGTTCCACAATAACAAAAATGGAACTAATAATCATTTTAAAAGGTACCTGGAATTAATTTTCTTAACTTAAAATCAAATCAAAGTGACCCAGAATAGATTTTCAAAAAGCCTGCATTTTGTTACTAGCATGGTAAAATGCATTGAAAAATCAACTTGATTTGAAGCTGTGATAAAGTTCCCTGCAGTGCTTCTACATTTATATTCATGAAGATGCCATTAGGAGCTAGAATTTATTCAAAGTGCCGGAAGTCTTTTAAGAATGTCTCATGTTAAACATGCAATAATTAAGAAGGTCTCAGCTTTCCCACAAAGCTTCTTCATTTTCATTAATTCAGGAAAGGATTTACAGGCCTTCTGCAGAGATACAAAACACAATCAAATAATGAAAATAGCTCAATTTAGCTGAAAACAATATTCATGGTGAATTAAATTGAGATTTCATAGACCAGTTCAAACACAGGTTACTTGAATTTAAGATTGCTATAGACATCTCTGTTAGAGATCTGTCATTTGATAGCATTATTGTAAAGTATTGTTTCCATCTGGAAATACTGTGAGGAGCTAGAGCAGCAGGTCAGATGAATGTTAAGGGCAAGGTGGGAAACTGAGATCAGTAATGATGCTATTAGTTCTTGATAATGCCTCATTCTGCTTTTTCCTTATTAGAGTAGGTATATTCCTACCATCTCTGGGTACAGCTACATGCTTCTTTTACTTTCCCATTTTCCCAGTTTCTGTTGCTCCCTCAATTATTACTCTGTAGTAGGTTTACTCTTTAAACTTCATGGTGCAGCATAGTCCACATAAATCTCTGTGGAACAGCCTGAAAAAAGTCATTAGTTTAACATCTACATTTTAACATCTACAAAGTCATTAGTTTAACTGCCAGCAAACTGGCATAAATGATGACTCAAAGTGGAATCTGTTACAAAATTGTCTAGCCTAAAGGAGTAGCCATTTCATACCCAAGCATTCAATTTAGAATTTTCTAGAAAAAGAAGGGCATCTTGGAAGAATCAGCAACTTGCTCAAGCTGACCCTGCTTGAGCACAAGGGCTGGACCAGAAGATCTGGCGCGGTCCTTGCCAACTTCAGCCATTCTGTGACTCTGTAATACAGGATTCTTATAGTAAAGTGGTGGCTCAGCTTATTAATTCAGTTGCTAGGTCACAAAAAAATTTCAGTGTACTTTCAGACACATTATTAAGCATTTTCTAGTCAGTAAGGTTATAACAGAAATGCCAGCCTAATCCCCAAACATGCAGCACAAAGAATTTTAAGTAATATATATGAAATATATATATTTTTTTTACTAGCTCCTCATAGCAGGAATGGAAATAAATATTCTGCTGTGGAATGAAGCATTTTGGGCTTTTTTGTTTGGGTGGTTTGGTTTGTTTTCATTGCACTGGAAGGACAAAAAAGAAAAAAAATTCTCTCATTCCCTCCACAGGACTCCTTCATACCTTATTGAATACATGGAATGTGTTAAATTACTCTAAAATATTTTTAGACCCACAAACATCTAATTTCTAACTATTTTTTCCCAGCTCTGATGCATTTATGATGTGCACTCACGGATTCTCAACAGACAGCTTAACCACTGGGATTTTAATATATTTATTAAATATGACATTTCAGGTGCAATAATTTAAAATTACTTTTTTCTTTTTCTGTTTTTGGGTGGTGGTGAGATTTTGAGTATATCCCAAATCTGTGCTCCGTAGAGAGACTGAACCAAAATCATGCATAAAATTAAGAGATGCAACACACCTGGGCATAATAAGACCTTCCTGTGATCAATTTCTTCTGTTGTTTACCACTGTTTACCACTGGAGTTAATGCAAAGATGCCAGACTCACTGCAGTGGTACCTGAAGATTTTCTAATGTGAAGGTCTTAGCAGTGGAGAAATCATCAGATTTACTTCCGTAACAGAAACTGCTACTTCCAAGACACTGCTGTTGAGGCAAAACTGAATATATCGTCTTTTCCCCAGATTTTATTTTTTTTTTCCGTGACCTTGTACTCTTAAAATCTCCATGATTATTATTTTGTATAACCCTAGTTTAAATCATTCCATTATTTACAACTCCTGTAAGGAAATACATAGATATTTTAGTAAAGTATAATCTTTTGCTTTAGATTCATAACTTTATTTGATGCATGAACTCTTTTTAATATAGAACTTGCATTAGTTTTTAAACTGTTACTGCTAGATTTCCCAGCAAAGAGTGTTTGAATCAAATCAGAATTCTTACAAAAAAAGCTTAAACAACCTTGTGAAATGTCTGTTCTCCACAGGGACCATTTTGTCCAATTTAAATATCTAGACCCTGTATATTGTACTCATCATTATGTATACTATAAGTTACAACATTTGCATAAAAACCAATTATATATCTGCTTATTAATCTTTGGCATTCACCAAAGGGAAAAACATAAGTCTTAATTCATCAGATTTTTTTAATGCTTTCCCAGATGAAGTCCTTACTTGTTAAGGACAGGCAGAAAAAAAACGTGAACCTCAAGCACAATTTTCTGGTGCTTATAGAAGTCTTTTTGTAGGCTATGTACTGATTCAGATTAAGTAGGCTTATGGCAGAGTATGAAAAAATTCTTAGCCAGTGAAAGAGACAAGACTAATACGAAAATAACTGTATAGGAGATGATGGCTGGCCCACAAAAGACTGTTTCATACATGTTTTTTTCTAGTGAGGGTAAAGCAACAATTAGAGAACTTTCCTGGAAGTGCTTACACACTCTTAAAGTAAATAAAGGCCTGGATCTCATTCATCGTGTTGCCAGCAACTGCTGTAACTGCAAGACATTTATCACAACATTTATCTCTCTCTTTCTCTCCATCTCTGTCTGTGTATATCCTTCTCTCACAGGCACACCTGGGAGACAATACATATCGGCATGTCTCTCACTTGCAGGAATGCTTGGTTCCCTGTTCTTCTTCCCTTCCTTACTTATTGAACACAGATTTCCAAACCATAATCACAAAATACCAGTAGAACAAAATCAATGGAAAGGCTACAAATAGATTTTTTTAGAAGCATAAATTGCAACACTCTTCACCTGCAATTCAGATGCAGAAAATCAGTTTGGGCTCCTGCACCCATTGGCACTCTGATGAGCTTGTCTTCTCAAATACTGATAGTCAACAAAGTTCAAACTAGTGTGTCAGGCCAGTCATTTTATAGAAAAGCATCTGCTTTATGCAAAAAGTATTAGAATAGTAAGTATTTAAAAAATACTCAGCAAAACCCTCATTGGTTGTAGAGGACAGAGTTCTTAAAGTATGAAAACGATCAAAAGTGTTTACGTCTGGCTATAAACATTGGGTCTTTCCATTTTAAGCCAGATTCCAATATGCCCATAAAAAAGAACATTATAACATAAAAGTACCATGAAGTCCCCTGATATATTGAACACCCCCTCACTACTGCATAGTTGTCTGGCATATTCTCAGCCTTGAATACACGCATATACAGTGTATTATATTACTTTTAAATGTACAACAGTAGCTCTTTAAGACGAGTTTTCAAGAGAATTCAGCAGTGGTAGATATTATGAAAAAAAAATCTGAAGATATCTTTGATTAATTGGTCTCATAAACTGTGAGCCAGAAAGCTTGTTGATGTTGGAGTTTAGCGGTCTGAATTTGTCTGTGAGAAATACATTTTAAAGCAAGTGTCATATCAAGGGGATCTTAAAGGACTGCTGCTAATAAAAACAAACCAAACCCTTCTCCCTTCAAAACAACAAACTAACCCATGGCTATCCTTTTTTTCAGTACGTCTTGAAAATTAATGGTAGCTCCTACACTTAATGAGAATACTTTGATAATTTAAAAATAAAAAAGAAAGAAAAGAAGAAGACAGCAACAGAAAGAAAATTTCTCAGCATGCCTTTTCTCAGCCTTTAACTAGTTCATGGACTGTTAAATTATATCAGTTACTTCACATCTGAAAAGACCAGTCTTTTAATTATATCCATAGTATTCCTTGGGAGAAAACTCCTCTTCATATGTATTGAAAACAGTAACAATTATTTTAACGCACATAACTTTTCTGCCAACAGCAAGATCCATTCACACACTTCTAATCTTTTGCTTTATTCTAAGTTCCACTCAACTTTTCAAAGCTGGCCTTATTCAAGGATGCTGATTAGGATTTCTGAATCCTCTAACACATATAGTGAATGCAGTATTCCCGTGCAAGTGCAAGAGTACTTGGGATACCTGGAGAAATCTTATTCAAAATCTAAATAAACTCTGGAAGCAGATATTTTATTAACTCAGCACTATTATTATATTGAGGAAAAAACCAAACAAATTGTTGCATTAAATTTACAAATCAATACTTTGAATCTCTCATAACTTTGAAGTGGTTGTTGAAAACCTTTAACCAGAATATCTGTTTTATGCAAATTTTTACTGGAGTGAGTTAATAACCATTATCCCCACCCTAATTCCAGGCTGTTTTAAGAGAACTTCCATTTACAATCCACCTAAAGAAAATTTCCTACCCTGTAGAAACATTATCCTTTCAAGGTTTTGAGGTTTTAAGACAAAACAAGAATCACTGAAACAGTCAACTGGTCCTTGGGAAAGGTTCTATAGACTGGGAGAAAATGAAAACGCCCAGAACGAAAGCAAAAAAGTAATGCTGTGCCATGGCTGAAGAAAGAAATAAAGAAAAGGAATTATTTTTCTGCCTGGAGAGAATTATAAACTGAGATAAAGAGACATGACAGTAGAGGGTCATCTCCACATGTAAGGGAGTTGTGACATACATGCAAGTGGGAAAGAATGTGAATGAGTGAAAACAGAAAACCAGGAAGAATGCATAAGATAAGTATTATTTTTTCTAGCAGTAAGCACGGTATGACAATGTTATCTTAATGTCTTGACCAGACTTTTAAACTCCCAGTGAAAAGCCTGCCTTTTTAAACAGATTTAACAGTGTATTCTGTTTTCAGACCTCAAACTATCCTGTGCTTACTTATACTTCATTTTTTCTCCATGTAAGAGAAATGGTACATAGTCTTAGATGTCGGAATTCAAGAAGAGGTTGAAAGAACAGATGCTTAGTGCTGATTTTAATCATTCTAATTAGCAGCTGTCAGGTTTGGAACCTTTTTCAGGATTTTCCCTTTGCAGACATTACTATGTCACCGAAGCAAAGCTCTCTTCAGCCAATTCTGTCGCATTTGTGTCTCCTGTACCCTTGAGATGAGGAAGTGTGTTTTGAGCTTGAAGTTTTGTATGGACATAAACTGAGATTTATATAGTTTGGTTATATGAGTCACACTGAGTATATAAATTTCTTGTTATGTGAGTGTGAAGTTGTACACAAAATGTATTAAAATGTAGTGAGATGGGGCCAATGGTGTTAGGTTGCTGTGCCAGAAATAACAATACAAGATCATTTATCTTGGTTGGCTGTTACAATAAACCCCATGTATTTAGGGGGCTTGTGAATATTTGGAATGAAAAAAAAAATCACCTACCTTCATTTGAAAAAGCAAGACTGAAATGGACAGGAGAAAAACATAAATAAAGGGTATTGAAAAAACAGTTGTCCTTTTAACATACAGAATACAATTTGCATGGATAATTTTTGGTAAGAAACTATATGTCTAATTAATAAATAAGAATGCAGTGGTTTTCTATGTATTTCATTAGCAATTTCATTCATTAACAGTCAGAAGATCTAGGCTTTTTATATGTAACCCTCCCTTCTGCACAAAAAAATCTAGGCCATAAATACCAATACTTGGACATGTGAACGTAGTAAAGTAAGCAATCAGATGTGCGAACATTTGTATAATGCCTTTCAATATGTTCTCAACTTTGTAAGCTATACAAATAGCATTAATTAAAACAAGTGAATCAACGGGTTTCTTTCATCTCACTCATAGGTGTATATAATATCAATAATGACAGAACTAAAAAGAGGAAACGAAATACAGAAGTTGTTCAGAGACTTCCTGACTTTGATGATTAATATTTTGGTTAGGTGATAGTATTTTTTCAAGTTTGTCAGCACCCTAGGAGGGTATTTGATGTAATACTCCATAACAGTACAAAGAAAGCTTCCCCTTCTGACATTTCACTGTGCCATTGAAGGTCTTTCATGAAGTGCTAAAGATTTCATGATCTATTGATGAAGGTTTTTGAAGAGTTAACATAATACCTGTAGCTGAAATAAAGTGTTGTCAAACTGCACTGTCAGAAAGTACTGTTGCTCACAGATTTGTCAAATGAAGAGCGCCTCAAGCATGTTTCTCTCTGTGCCTTTTTACAATGATAAATTGCTCTTTACTGCCTAATCGATCTTTTTTATAGACTTGAGAAAATTAACACTATTTACTTTTTGTTCTTTGCTTTCCAGATTCAACAAAACATGCTGAGGTGTAGATTATCATGCAGAATATACATAAATCTAACTGATATCACAGCATAAGTGGGTATTTGAGCATTGGGTTTGGTAAATACTGGATACCAATAAGTCACAGGTCTTTCATAACTCAGAATTGCAGCATTTTCTTCCATGCACCAGAATGATTAGCTGTCATCACTCAAGGACACAGCACATGAACACTACTGCTGCTGAAACAGAAACACTGTGCTGCCTCCTGAATGTGCGTTTTCTTACCACCTTAAGCTACCTGGTCATTACAATGCAAGGCATTTCCATCTGGCATTCTCCCTCTCTTTTTTTTTTCCTCTCTTTTTTTTTCTCTGCAAAGATATAAAGCTAAAAATGAAAAAAAATACATGCTCTTGATCCTTTTAATTGTGCAATGGCTCTGGCCTGAACATTTCAATAGGGAAGCAAAAAAAGACAGTTTGAAAAAAACAGTGTAGATCATAGCCAACTAAGTCATACATGGAGCAGCTGTGTTGAGGTTGTCTTGGGACACTACAGAATTATTTTGGGCTGGTGAGAGAAATAATAACCTTTCACAATGGTGTCGAGTAAATCCAGAATAAAATAAGAGGTAGAATGCTTTTACAGAGTAAAGTCATTCTGAGAAGGATAATTAAAAAAAAAAAAATTGTAATATCAAGAACTGGGACAGGATCATACATTCCTTGATTAGTAACACAGTGTAATGAACAAGATGACTTAAAGAACAGGCTGTTTAAAGAGTTAAAACAATTCAAAAAGAAGCACTGGAAGTTCAGGAAGAGGAACTCTGATACTTTTAATGGTCACAATAAGTGTGATCCTAACAGTGAAGGAACAGCCAAAAAGTCAGTCATTGGAAAGAATGAAATGACTCAGCCTTCTAAGAAAATCCAATGAAGGAGAAAGAAGCTTAGGTCATGGTGGGAAAACACCTCTTTCTTTAATATCTAGCTCATCTCAATGACATTTCATATGTTCTGACAGCCGTTTTTGAAACATGGTTATGGGACACTAGTTTATTAATCAGTTGCCTAGAAACTAAGATACCAAGAACATAAGAACTATAGCAATGATTTTTCTCTTTGATTGCCTTGTTAGTTTCACAAACTCCAAATGTTGCCCTTTCAAGACAGGCTTTCCCTGACACACTGAAAGACAGAGAAGGTTCCTGATGTTTTCTGACACTGTGTTTAATAGTAATAGCACAACTTTTTCCTACTGCTCAAAATAATTCATAAAGCAAAAGAGTCATTAAAAAGAGAAAGCATTGTGGCCGAGGATGATACAAATTACTATTATAAGGGCATATTTTATATCAGATAGTAAAGTTAATAATGAAGCCTTTTGGATTTCAGAGCAGAAATACCTTTTCATACCCTAGCAGACTTACCACAGCGGGTCCCTGATCCTCATAAACATAAGATGTTACTGTATTTATGATAAGCAACAAAAAGAACTTATTAATTCTTGATCCCAGAGGTTCAGCACTACAAGAAAATGCATTTTCATAAGACAGTGACATTAAAACTTAAGATTCTACAATTCAAATGAGGAAGACTTTAATACCTTATACACAATTAAAACATCTCAAATGCAATAGGAGCACCAGATTTTGTGTTTCCTTTAGATGAATGCCTGTAACAATCACAGATAAGGAAAGTTACACACAAGATTTTTAACCAGCTTTTTGACACACATATCAATAATATTTGCTTGCAACACACACAGAGACACTGAACATGTACGAAAACTTGCAATATAATCTTGCCATATTGGGTACTGTATATTCATAATAGCAGAATGGAACTGAGGGAAGATGCAGGAGATAGATACAATGAGGAAAATGCACAACTGTACTGAACAGTTTTTAAAGGAGGGACAAGAGGGTAGGCCATGACAGCGAGAAAGGAACTGCCAAACTCAGGTGGCTTTGGATGGGGACACTCTGGAGAGGAGCTGTTTCAATGCTATTGCTGGCACATGTCTGTCATATAGCACTTCTGTTATAGTATAGTTATGCTGGTTTATTCTAGCTAAGGATATTCTTTGGTGTCCTCTACACAAATAGAGATTCTATACTTGGCAAAACATAGCAGCCTATAATGGGATGAGCATATGTGATTCCATTTATTCAAAATTAATGGATTCATAAATGAAAGACTTGACAGCACACGTATCAGATTTGAAGTCCTCCATCTCTAAAAAAAAAAATCTGCTTATCAGAATACAAGCTGATTGCTAAATGGGCAACTCTATGTTATGTACAAGTCATTCCTTAATACATCAAAAATCCATGCTACTGTCCTACGTTTTACAAAATTCTGACAGCTGACTTAATAAATCTTGTAGTAACTGGAAAAAAAACTGTGAGGGGAATAAGCAAATTTGATGACTCTAACTTTTTTCATTACACATGGAAATAATATCTGTGAAATATATAAATCACTATGCAGATGAAAATACTTAATAATTTTTCAGCATTTTAACAATATTTTCAGACCTACCTTTATATTCTTCAGCTTACATAACTATATTGTTCAAGTATACATTAAAATTAAAATTGACTGTTTCAAAGACAACTTCAGTAACTGCATTCTAAATTAAAATTCTTACAGTTACTTAAAATAATTTATTAAATAAGTATATGTGACTATGCCAGCCAAGTCAGCTCCAGAGCTGGAGCAGTGTAGCAGCATCAGCCTCATAGGTCTAATTGCTCCAGTCATTACTAATCAGTAAGGGCAAAACCATCAGCTGATAGAATTGTACTTTTTGAGGACTCCAACTAGCATTTATGATATTTGCCACTTAGAAGTACTGGCTTGCTCAAACTAGGCTGACACAAGGTGAACCAATGTGAACTTACACAGTACACAGTGTGAACCAAGTCTGGTTTGCCTAGGGTGCCCTGGATTAAAGCAGTGCTATTTATAGCCTTTGCTAGTCAACTTTTCATTAACGTAACTTATTACGTTAAAGTTAGTGGACCGACTGAACTTGAGCCACCTTATGCAAAAAGGCATGCTTTTCCCCAAATCACCACATCCTAAGTAGGTGCAACAAAGGCTATGGAAAAAAAAAGATTAGAAGCACAGTGACACTCAGGAAACACTTCATAAACCTGACAGGTTTTGTAAACTAAGTCTTATTCACGTAAGAAAGGAATTACTGTACCAAACCATTTGCTGGGACCCCAGATCAGGAACCTAAACTGAAAAGGGGTGACAGGAAACCATAGCAGGAAGTAGACCATCATTCTCTAAAAATTCCTACTGCTCTTTGCTAAGTAACAAGTTTCTGGAATTGGATGCTCAGTGAGAAATCATGTATTATTAGAAATATTTAATCATATTGATACATGGGAGGTTCATCATATTAGTGTCAAAGGATCAAAACCCCACATTCATCAGCATGTGTTAATTAACCAGATGGTAAATTCTACCTTCAGATGCTGAACTGCCAATAGTTCACTTTTCCAGAGGCAGGGTGAATTATGGTTTCAGCTAAAGAGGCCTTAGTCTGTAAATCTTTTTTTTTACACAGATACTGTCTGCTAAAATCTTTTAAATTTTACCGTGCCTTTATTCAAAGGAGAAACATATTTTAACAAACTGGCTAAAAACTGAATTACTGTTAAACTTCTGAACTACCATTTTTGATACACAGACACTACTGTCTATTATTCAATTTTGCTTATAGTGATGATCCTATCACTTCTTTTACTTGAGCTGCAGTATGCTTGCAAAAAAGTGTCATATTTTATGAAACAGATAGAGGTGAAACTCATACACAAAAAGGTAAGCAGACACTATAAAGCAAGAATTGAACAAGAATCATGGATTAATATTGCCCAATTTATGAACAGTATATTAAATAACTGAGACATAGCAATTACCATTAAAAAAATGGTTCTGTCTCTGTGTGCGGGTAAGAACAGTCAGGAGACTTCACTAGGACTGCTTACGTTTGTGTCTCTAAGCCAGAATGCAGCAGCTGTTCAAGTTCATATACAAAGTTCGCAAAGAAGCACAAAGGTTCTTTGAAATATCTCAGTGCTACTCAACCTTGCTAGAGTCAAGGTCAATAATTCCCTAATGTTTAAAGTATCAAGTAGTTATCTTGCTAGTTTCTCACTTCTTTGCAAATATTTTTCTGTGGCCAGTTATGGTGCTCTTTAAAACATACCTCTATTTTAAATAAATATGAATAAAACTGGTTTTGAAACTTATTCTTAATCTTAGTGTTATACACCAGTAAGCTTATTACAATCCGATATGCAACTTTCTATATTTCATTGCACATCTAAGATCAAATACTTTACAAGAAGATACTGCTTTAACTGTAAAACTACTTTTTTTTTAAATAAAAACGTTTAAGTTAACTAAAATGGTCTTTCAGTCTTTACCCACTGTGCTTTTGAATTTAGAATAAATTTGCCAATACTTACACTGACAAGGGAATACATAAACCATGTCAAGTGTATGTATGGCTACTGTCTAGGATTAGTTTCAGTGAAACATGGCATTTATGCAAGATTTCCTGTTCAGTGACCAATGCTGTATGTGTTATTCAGGTATTTACAATATATTAGCATAACAGCAATAAAAATAAAAAAAATAAAATAACTGTTCTTGACAACATGTGTATCTCATAAAATATTTACTTTAGAAGTACTGAAAATTAAGAGTCAAGTGCCCTTAGCAGTGGGGTCAGGGTACAGTAATTTAGCTCCTCTGTTTATACAGACATGACGTGTTCCAAGTTTTTAAAACTCTATAGATCTCCACTCAGCAGAGGAACTGATTTCATTTTGCTGTACTAACAAATAATATGACAGAAACAGAAGCAACAGTGTGCAGAATAGATAGTTGGAGCACATTAAAAATGTATTTGATCACACTTGTGACACTTGGATAGTAGAAGAGTCTTCTTGTGTCAGTACACAGTAAATGTCTCTACAGGGAGGTATATACTGTAAATTTACACTGCACATTGATTATATTTCAAAACTGAGAATTAATGAAAATTTGAGGGAAGAACATGACAGTACGGAAAACCTTTGTAATACGTGAAGAAAAATACAGAATTGAATTTTTTTCAGTTAAAAAAAACAGTAAGGGAATGACCCCACAAGCTTTAAATGACATGGCTAGCTGAAGGCCTACCCATTGAATAAACAAACAAACAAAAATATTAGAACTATTTTGAGGAAGACTAGGAAACTCTTTTGTTTTTTAATCAGTTATCTTGATTTCATTCTACCTAGTGGAATACATAGAATAGTACCTCTGCAGTGTGGTCATATACTTTATTTTCTTTCCTAAAATACAAACTTGGTCATACATGAGAATGAAGTAAACCTGAGAAAAAAGGACTTATTTCCCCCCCCAGTGCATTTGTTCAAATCAATGGGCTTGCATACATTTCTCAGGACAGAATAATAAAGTTCATATGAGTCTTGGGACCATTTTAGGGGAAGATGTAATATATAGCTAGTACTATATAAGAAACGTAATACATCACTCCCATTTTAACAATGCCAAAAATATATGAAAGACGTAAAGTCATGATATTGCATCACACTAGACCCTGGTCTGTGGATGTCTATGTTTATCATTGTATATTAAAGACAGAGGCTCTGGGTTTTACTCAGCAGATTCAGATGCATTACTTCACAACATAATGATATTCTCTGGCTTGTAAAAGTGCTGATATTCTCTTGCCATGAAAGGATACAATCATGTGTTTTTAATGCTAGTAGCATTATTTCTCATAAACAAAGCTTAAGGAAACACCATAGCAACACAGGAAAAACAAAGTTAGAGGAATCTGACATCTTGTAGTGCTTTGAACTTGGCATCAGGAGCTCCGCAAACAGGGAGAGGCGTCTGAGAGGAGCGGTGTGGCAGTTTGCATGGCATGCCAGAGTTGGGATCCACCTGCCTAGAAGAGACAGGAGCATCTTCACTAGCATGTTTAGTGACTTAGTGAATCATGCTTTAAAGTAACAAACTTGGGGGTAGGGTCCAAGCTGTGACACCTGTTTATTCATAATTAACAGGATGGATGAGCGCACCTACCAGAGCCATAAAGAATGCTCCTCAGCCCTTTCCAAAGGCAAGAATTCTAAGTCCAGCCACCTCAAGTGCATGTATACCAATGCACATAATCTGGGAAACAAACAGGAGGAACTGGAGCTCCATCTGAGAGTTATGATGTCATAGGAAACACAGGAAGGGAAGAAAAGAAGGTAGTGTTTATGTAAAAGAGAAATTTGAGTGTATGGAGGTGAGCTATGAAGATCACAAAAGTTTTACCAAGTGCCTTTAGATCAAGATTAGAGGGAACATCACCACAGGGGATCTTATGTTAGGTATTTTTTACCAGTCTCCCAATCAGGATGACAAGGCTGACGAAACCTTACTTTGGCTGCTTGAAGAAGTCTTGGGCCAACAGAACCTGGTCTGATGACCAGTCATAGGTGACTTCCATTACCTGGACATTTGTTGGAAAAACAACACAGTGGTGCACAAGTCATCCATCAGGTGCCTGGAATGCACTGAGGACTGCTTCCTGCTACAGACGCTGGACATGCTGACTAGGAAGAGCGCATTGCTATACTTACTGCTCACATACAGAGAAAACTTGACATTATAAATACCAATAGTAGCCTTGGATACAGTACCACAACACTGTGGAGTTTAAGATCCTACTGAGCACGCTGAAGACCCGTAGCAGGACAAAGCCCCTGGATTTTAGAAGAGCCAACATCAATATGGTCACATCCCAGCTGTGAGGGGTTCCATGGTTAGTGTCCATGGAGGACAAAGAAGTTCATGAGTACCGAGAGTTATTCAAGGATAGTCTCCTGAAAGCACAAGAACAGACCATGTCCTGCAAAGGGAAAGGAGGAAGGCAGAATAAGTGATGACCCTGGATCTACAGTGGGGTTTTGGGTGTGCTTAAAAGCAAAAAAAAGAAGCATACCAGCTATGGAATGGTGACAAAATAGATATTAAGAACTACAAGAACCTTGTTAGGGCATGCAAGATGCAGTTATGAAGGCTAAGGCTCAGCTAGAACCAAAATTGGCCAAAGATGTCAAGAACAGCAATAAAGGGTTCTTCAGATACATGAGCAGTAAGCAGAAGCACAGGGAAGACACTTGCCCAATACAAAAAGGGGCAGGGAAACTAGTAACTAATAATGCTGACAAGGCAGATGTTCTCAATACATTCTTTGCCCATGTCTTTACTGGCATAGCTGGGCCCCAGATAGCAGGATCAAGTAGCTACAACAACTCATGTGTTGACCCACCGGTAGTGGAGCAATGGCTGGTCTGAGGCCTCTTGCAACTGCTCAGCCCACATAAATCTATGGGCCTGGATAGAGTCCACCCCAGCGTGTTAAGAGAAGCGATTGACTTTGTTGCAAGGCCACTGTCTATAATATTTGAAAAGTTGTGGAGATAAGGGGACTTCCCTAATGACTGGAAGAGGACAAATATTGGCCCCTAGAAGGGCCCAAAAGAGGACACAGGAAACTAGACATCCATTAGTCTTACTTCAATCCTTGGGAAAGTAATGGAACGAGTCATCTTTGAAACTATTGCAAGCCAAATGAAGCAGATGATTGGGAAAAGTGAACACAGATTTACCAAAGGTAGATAATGCCAGACTAAAATGGTCACCTTCTACAACAAGGTACCACTTTCTGTTGACATGAGGAGAGCAGTGGATATTGTTTACCCGGCCTTCGGCAAAGCGTTCAACACTTGTTTCCCACAGTTTCCTTCTGGACAAATTAGCAAAATACAAATTGGATGGGTGGTCTATGAGATGGGTGGGAAATTGACTAACAGACCATGCTGAGAGGGTGATGATCAATGCTTTATATTCACGCTAACAGCACATCACAAGTGGGGTCCCCCAGGGTTTGCTACTGGGGCCCACACTGTTCAACATCTTCATAAATGATCTGCATGATGGGATTGAAAGCACCCTTACCAAGTGTACTGATGACACCTGTGGAATGTTTGCTGGAGGTGACTTATTGATATGACACCCCCTTCCTCTTAAGGGAAGGTGAACCTCCAGGGCAGAATGCAGTAGATATGCAAGAAATCTGTTCCATAATAATTCCCTAAGCAACATAACCTGCAACCTTTAGATGTTAGCAACACCAGGGAGCTTCATATGCTGACTCTGAGAAACAGCATGGAGGGTGGAGTGGAGTGGAGACACCTTGGCCAGGCTCTGTGATATCATTGCAGGGATGGGGAACTGGAATGATAGGAACAAGAATGGTAGGTCCCTGCATTGACTCCACTGAAGCAAGGAGGTGAAATGATGGGGGTTCTGTCAACCTACTGCCCTACTTCAGTTTTATATCATAAGTGCCTCATTCTGGAGTACTGACATGGAACTTTGATCATTATAATCTGATTATAATACCAAAACACACCTCCATCCCAAAAGCTACCTGCCTTCAAGGTATGACCACCCCTCACTGAGCATGTGCTCTGAATTTTCTCCAGCATATACCTTTAAAAGCAAAGTGAGGAGATTTTACACCGTTCATAATAAAGGTATGTATGACAAGAGTCACTCAAGCTCCACCTAAAAATAAAAGAATATAAAAGGACTTAAGAAAGGAGGAATGTTAAGGAAGATATCATCATAGACAAGTTGGGAGGATATCGCTGACTTCTGGGATCCGTCGATGGGCTGAACCTCTCTTCCCCCCCATAGGGATGCCTACTGGCTAAGATTTGAACCCTCAGTTATACCGAGTGCTTCCCGGGAAACTTAAAAATCTCTCTAAAATTTTTCCATAATTTAGTGTGCTTGTAGTCAACTGTATTGTTATTTGCACATGCTTTGCAGACAGTATAATTATCACTGGCAATCCAAAAGAACCGGTGTAGGGAAATTCCGTGCAGGGACGGACGACAGCACACCAATATGATGATCAAAGTCGCCAGTTTATTGAGTATAGCAGACCATTCTTATACAATCCTCTAAGTTCCTCAAAAGCTCTGATTGGTTGCTGCGTGCAAGCATACAGTGTCCACGCACATAAACATAAAACATAATTGGTTATACTACTCTGTACACATGCATAAACATAAGGCATAATTGGTTATATCAATCAAAACATGCGAAACTTGTCTCAATCTAATTGGTCAAGATAAACTGCCGAATTGAGGTTGTTTGTGCCAAGTTCCCTTTATTGTGGAATGTGCACCTGTGTTCTTCTAATTGGTAACTTTCTTTTTTTGTCTTCTTGTTTACCCTGTTCAAGGCCTTCTAAAGGCGTCTGGAATGCTCTCGTGTACTCTACTTTCAGACCCAGTCACTAAGTTCCATATAATTGACTCCTACAAACCGGTACTCCTGTTGCTTTAATAAACTGCACTGCTCATTAATCTAGCAGTGATAGTTAGTTGAACACCACCAAACTCCTTAAGTCTGGCAATTCTAGTGCATTGAACGTGGCTAAGTTGAAAGTGCAGTGCACTATTAGTGCATCCGTAATTATGATAGTTCAATATATTGAACACAACTGGACTTACAGTGCTGAACTGGACATCACCCAGAATCTAAGCCTAGCTGCCCCCAGCCCCTCTAATATCTGAGGACAAGCTGGAATGCAAGGGGGTTTATTTTCTGCCAAACTTTGTTGCGCTTTAACGCAACAACACCAAAGTGGGTGCTTTGTAAACATGTCAAAAGGGAAAGCCATCTTACAGAGAGACCTGGACAGGCTGGAAGAGTGGCCTAGCAAGAACTGTATGAAGTTGAACAAAGACAAGTGCAAGGTTCTGCACCTGGGATAACATAACCAAAGAGCCCAGGACAGACTAGTATCTGTGTGGCTGGAGAGCAGCCTTGCTGAAATAGACTGAGCGATCCTGGTGGACAGCAAGCTGAACATGAGTCAGCTGTGCGCTGCTGCAGCAACAAAACCAAATTGGATCCTGGGCTGCACCTGCAGGAGCGTTACTAGCAGAGATAGGGATGTGATCATCCCACTCTACTCAGTGCTTGTCAGGCCACGCCTGGAGTACTGCGTCCAGTTCTGGTCCCCACGGTTCAAAAAAGATGCAGACAGACTGGAGAGGGTCCAAAGGAGGGCCACAAATACGATCAAAGGGCTGGAGAACCTGCCCTATGAGGAAATTCTGAAGCAGTTACAACTTCTGGGGTCCCCCTGGAGAAGAGAAGGCTCAGGAGGACCTTATCACAGTATTCCAGTACTTAAAGGGCATCTACAAAGCAGATGGAGGCACTCTCTTCATAAGGAGTCACATGGAGAGGACAAGGGACAATGGGTACAAGTTGTGTTGGAAGAGGTTTCATCTTGATATAAAACCCCCTTTTTTTTACAATGAGAACAATCAATCACTGAAAGAACCTCTCTGGGGACGCGGTAGAGTCCTTATCACTGGAGGTTTTCAAGATGCAATTGGACAGGATGCTTGATAATCTGATCTAGGCTCACTTTCCCACAAAATGTTGGGCCAGAAGATCTTTTGAGGTCCCTTCCAGTCTGGCCTATTTTATGATTTTATTATATCATATCCCTGTGTCAGGACATGGGGACTGAATATGTATTTGGCTCATGAATTAGAAAGCAACATAGTACCTGAACATTTTTAATTCTATCCTAAAGGATAGAATTATTTCTCTATCCTGTAAAACAAACAATTTATTTAAAGGAATGTAAATACAGGTTCCTTGCTTTTTTCAGGCTATATTAGATAGAAGAAAAGGAAACAGTATCAACTGGTTTATAGTAGAGAATACATCTCACTACTTTTTTCACTGTAGCCATGCTCTGCATTCCCTTTTTTAATTCCCCCACCCTCCAAACATGCAAAGGTAAAAACGGAAGATTATGTTACTGATGGGATACAAATGCCCTCTTTCCAGAAAATTTTCAAATGTTTTGGTACCTTTAGCTCAAGCAATTTTGTAAATACTTCACATATGTGCTGAAGAAAGAAATAAAGCACTGTATTCACAGTATTTAAACGAGGGAAGAAAAATAAATAGACATTACTTTGTTCTTCCTTAAACTGAATTGACTGAATCCAACTTCAGATTGGCATTGTACAACAATATATAGACAAGTGTTTCAGAACTAAATTTCTCAAGTGCTTTCAACCATTTGAAATAACAACAAGAATTATTGCCAAAATTTTAGCTGTACTATGTCACAATGTAAAAATGTAATAGCACTCATGTAATTCCAAAGATATCTAAAGAGGCCTGACAGCCTTTAATCTTCATCTTTTCTTTGTTAAGAATCCAGGAAATGCTATTCTAATGCAAAGAATGAAAAAAAAGAAAAAAAGGTAGAAAGGTATTTAGAGATTCTCAATGTTATAAGAGCCAATTTATGCTTGTTTTATGCTGGTTTCTATGACTACATGTTAATCTGCTCAGCATAGGAATGCCCAAACAAAAAACTAGACTAGTGACATATCTGAAAGACTACCTCAAGCTAGAGAGGATATGAAAAGACATAGACTATAGTGGCCAGAGGAATGAAGTGATCTGTAACTGAAGATTCATTGGTCTAATATTGCTTCAAGGAGCCCTGGCAACTTTAACAGCAACATTGTTTAAGGTTTGCAAATAAAAATTGTCACATTGGGCCAATCTTTTCTGTGCAGCTATACATAATGTATTTTCCCCTCCTTTTTCAGGTACAATGAATGTAAACTGGATTACCAGCAGTACTACTGCAGATAGTATTTTCTAATAGTAGTTTCTATTCTTATATGTCCTTTTGAATGCAAACTTTGAAGACTACCATGTGCGCTGTTAGGTATGCACTGTAAAAGACAAACATTGTTGCTTCTTTCAAGTGCATTCTTTTAAAATCTTATTTATCTGGACCTTTTTTCTTAGCTTTTAGCATTTTTAGCATCCAAAAAATGCAAGTTTTAAAATATGTCTGCAAAAAAACTTTTGTATTTAATATAAACATTAGACTTTTGTATTTAATATAAGCATTAAGCTGTTGCTTATTCACAAATTATTTCCAGTTGGAGTGCTGAGTTGTGCATTCCAGTTCCCAGTTTTTGCTTCAGCTACTAGTAGAAATATTTCTAGATAGTCTGGAAGTGAACATTTTCCAGTAATAACTACAATTGCAAAATGCATTAGCGCTAATGGCAGGGGTTCTAAAAACGTCAGGGCCATAGCACTAGAAGTTCAGTTTCCCTTAAGAATTGCTGCTCCATGTTGGTAATATCAATAAATGCCGTACTTACTTAAAATTCTACATAACAGGCATTGACAGTTTCTGTGTATTTTTTTTCCTTATCTTGTCAACAATCATTTTTACTTCTGTGATCTTGGTCAAACTTCTCTGCTGCCTTAATTCTGACAGCACACTAAAAATCTTTGTGAAATAGTCATTCCTGTAAAGAGGAATTCTGTCATCAAAGACATCAAAACATTGTAATATAACAAGGAGTCAAGAAATATATAAAAAGGACTCTGTTTCACCCATCTCCTCTCTAATTGCTTGGGCTTTATGATTTTTCCTTTCTACAGTCTGGGTCACCAGAAGCTTTAGGTTACACCATATATAAGCAAGACAGAAGTTCCAAGGAAGCCACCAGAGTCGTTTCAGCTGAGAGGTAAAGGTCAAAATACACAAGATATGGGTAGAAATGAGAGAGAAACAAAGAACAAAGTTGCTTTACAAGCAGAGGGGAGCCTCAGCCTCCCCTATGAGTTCCTGTTTCCCTTCTACAGACCTGATGAATCACATATTTCATGTCATGCAGCATTTTGAATTCACTTTCACTTTTTACATCTATGCCAGAGATATGCCAAAGCACTGTAGCCCTGTACAGAGCCAGAGTATTCACTCCTACTTCAATCCTATGTCACAGGTTTACCTGATCAGTGCAATACAGGTGTCTGGCATCACCTGTTGTCTCATTCTCCCTGTTTCACATTAGAACTGCACTAGGGTTGGGGAAGTAGGCAGCTTCAATGACTGGAAAGTCTTTTGTGTTTTAAAGGAGGAGTCCATAGATGATATGGCAGTTCTGCAGAAATCATACCATAATCAGAGGGGTTATCTGAGCTGATTTTTTGAGTTGCCTTTAAATTTTAAGGCACATACTGGCAACAAGTTGCTTTAAAAGCAAATATGAACTCCACGGACACATACCATTCTGCATAGGCACACAGAATTTGAGGTGCACAATTCCCCCCTGTTTCATACCTTGTTTGTTCACAAAGGACATGGGCATTAATTATTCTCCATGCAAAAGTCCAAAAACTTGTTTAGATCTTAAAAGTATCTCTAACTTTAAGATGTTACCACATTTTATTGGGATATAATGAAGAAAAAGAATGAGTAAAACAACTAATTCAAATAATTTGCATGCACTGCTCACTGAAAAAGAACTCTGACATCACCTCTGTGTATTAATACACCCACATGCAAACCCTCACATGTAATTTAAGAGATTTACAAAAGAGTAATTGTATTCACAGGCATACTCAGCGTAGAATTTTTCCAAAACTGAGTTAATTTTTTTTCTGGACCAAAGTCATTCATTACCTGATGATGTTTTACACGTCTAGAACAACTAGTCTTCAGAAAGAAAAAAACACTACATGTTTTCCCATCTATCTTTTCTGCTATTGTTACTGCTATTCTGTTGTTAGTCAATAAGCACTGTAGAGTATGTACAATAGAGTAAATAAATTATATCAGTTAGATACGCACCATCTTTCAATTGACTTGCATAATACAATGTACACACATCCTGATATAATACATGTGCATTATTATAGCTACACATGGAGCAGCAACTTCAGATAGCTTTATGCTTTTCTTCAGGGGTCACTGTTTCAAGGAAATGTCTGAAGTGCTGCAAGCACCTGCTGTCTGTAATTCTAAAGGTGACTGACTGCCACCTTGTAGAAGATAAAGTTTTCAGACCAGAAGTGACCACCACACCTCTGGTCACTTCTTTTGCTCCTAGATAGGTTTCTGAGAAAATAAGTTAAATCAAATCACCTTTAAAAAAATGACAGATCCATCTTCTGAATGACAGATGCCCCTTACAAAAACCAATTACTTAATTTCTTCATGCCAGATGGTTACCAAAAGTTAAAACTGAGGAATATATGTCAAGGCTCTTACAGAACTTTTGCACACACATGCGCTCTCGCACAAGATCTTCATGTTTCCCAAGAACACCTAGGCACCTACCATTCCTCAGTCAGAGCATATGCAGGAATTCACGCTTCTTGAGGGGAAATCTGCAAATTAAATCCTGGGAATTGCACATGGAAAGGGAGAGCAGAGTAAGAACTTGAACCAAGGATAGTAAAATTTTAATCAATAACTGTTGTCTGAAGAATAAATACCCACTGGACCAGCGACTGGAACATTCAATTATTTATCCTATTCATACAAAATTTAGACATAAGAAGAAGGTAGCACATCTACAAATAACCTTTAAAAATGGTTAGGTGAGCATTCTGAAAATATAAGAAGTTGAGTACTATTGCACAGAGCAGAGAGAAGAATCCGGATCTTTTCTAACACCTGAACAGAAAGGTATTGGAAAAATAGATGCCAGCAGAAGGAATAGCTGCCATCAGTCCTGAAACAATACAAGTGTAGTGTGGTGTTGTTTAAACATGTACTGATGCCATGTGCTTCCCTTGACAGAGATAAAGTACAGATAGATTTTGCACACATCTGCATCTTGGACAGTTTGGCTATAAAAATATGAGAGTTTTGCCATCTGGAAAAGTGGTATGAATTGAATGTAAGCAGATGAATTTGTCAAAAGGATCATATTTTCATCTAATAAAAGAATTAAAACCAGTGAGCAACTCAGAAAAATTAAGCCTGTAAATTGGAATTGACCCACAAGAATTCTAACTTATAGGATCTGCATTTGTAAATGCTGAGCCACATTTCAAGGACAAAAAGCATCAGCCATGCAAGATCAAGGTGTTTACAACCTTGTATCATTGTCATTAAAAATGCATTAATAAAAGGCTCAAAAGTTTCCAACATTCTACCCTCTTAACAATAAAATAACAAATATTAGATATTAGTAGTTAGGCATTGCTCAAAGGTTAACCAATTTTCAAATAGAAAACATACACATAAACATACATAAAAGAAGCTGTTTCATTTAGAAACAGTGTTTACAAAAGATGTTCTTTTTTTGTGATAGCAAGGGGCATAAACTATTTTGGTCTCATGAGGAAAAAAGAAGTTGAACTCTACTTAGAAGGATATTCAAAGCCTCTGCTATTTAAACTTTCTTCAGGCAAAAGTAAAAAAAGAGATGTACTCAGAGGAACAGTTGTGAGTGAAACAGGTAGCCCTAATGTTAGAAACAAATCAGCAGGCTTCAAGCTGCCCTTTAAAAAGAAATGTTGGCAAAGTTTATAGGAGAAACACTACCATCTCCCTACCTTCTAAAGCAAAGAACATAGATGCCAAATTTCACAGTAGCTGGGGGGAAAGAACAGGCCACAGAAGTGTGCCAAATCTTGATGTCCCTGATAATTATTGTAACTTTAGATATAGCCTTATTTACTTTACATATCTGACTGCGTAGTGCATAATGCATGCTTTACTTCTAGCATACTATGGTAAGTCCATGTGGTGAAGGCAAGTGCTGGATAGAAATCTTTTAAAATGTAATTAGCACATTGCAGGAATATGCAATAAAATCAGCATGCACTAAGGCAGGAAATGAATACAGACATTCAACACAATGTTGACAAAATATCTGACTTTTTTGTAAGGATGAGTTAGAAGAGATTAAAAGCAAACTGAAAAATAATTTTGCTCCTCCAGTTTGTACCAAGGAATCTAGCTTGCTTAGAACCCACACATCTGAGGAAATAAAGCAAAAGATTAAAATGGCTTGGTCAGCAATAAAACCAGAGAATTATTGAAAGAACAATAAAAAGGCTAAATGTGCTAAAAATGTATGGAAAATATTAGCTAAATGTAAACAGATAAAACCAACAACAGAGTTAATCCCTGAAAATATGATTTGGGCACAATCAAGTGATGCAATCAGTTCACATTTGATAAATTATCACAATATATAGCTAAAGGAAAAAAACAATTATATTCCTCTATGAAGACAAACAACTTTAATGGCAACAGAGCTTTAATGGGGCTTCTCTTTGAGCCAGCAAAAGATACTCTTACTCTTCACAATCACATATTTTGATACATTTTTTCTTACAGGTTTTGATTGTGAATCTTAGCAATATTTGTATATTTTAGCACTGCAAGAGATATAAATTCAATGGAAGCAGAAGATGATATCAAGAGCTTTAATGAAATAAAATTGAAGTCAAATTTTCTTTTTCTACTCTGGAAATTTTATTATTTATTTGACCCTAGGCTTGGCCAGAAAACTGTACTGAACTGAGTATCAACCGGGTTAGGCCTTGAACCAAGGCTAATTAAAAAAAAAAGAAGAAAAACAACTTCCAAATAGACATTTTTAATTGCTATTTTCAATTCCTCAAAAATTTATAGTAGGTCCAAAGGATGAGACATAAATGAAAGAATGCAGATTAAACAGAAGAACATATACAAAATAGATAGCTAAATGAAATTTATCTCTCCTTATTTTTGGCTTTTTAATATCTGAATATATACAAACATGTTCTTCTGCATTTTAAATGTCCTTGTTGAAAAATGTTTGGTGGAAGGGAAAAATAAGATGCAATCTTACATTATCAAATATATGAATATAAACAAGTCTATATTTTCAGTTTCCACTAACATATAAGGAAGAGCTACTGTTAAAAAACTAAAATCACCTTAGGTATTTTTCCTATCACTTTAATCAGAAAAATGAGTACTAAAAATCTTTGTAATAAGTATTTGGAAAAATAATCTTAACAATTGGAAAATTGTCTTTCTGTTTTTAATGTGGAAAAAAAAATTGCTCTGAGATTATTGGTAGATTCAAGTGATTCATTCAGAAAGAGACGGAAAGGTCTTCCAGTCTGGTTTCCTGTAGGACCTATGCATCCACACCTGTTCTCTGCCGTGAAAACAGGGAAGAAATACCATTAAAATTCAAAGGAAAGAAAAAAAAATTAAATCAATCCAGAGTAATACCAGACTGATCACAAATAAAGAAACAAGAAGCAAAATTGAAAATAAACCCAGATACAAGAGTGATATAAAAATAGAAAAGTTGTAGAGTAACACTGACCCCAGCTCAAAATTTGTGAGGATTTTTCTGGTTTGTTTCCACAGCCCAAACCACCCCACTCCCCCGAAGCATATTTCCTAAAACTAAGCAGTCTCCATGACTTTGACTTTTAAATCCAAAGATAAACCCCCATCTTTTAAGTGTAGTGCAACTGCCATGTCACCCTGGTAGCACAGCACTGTAAAAGAGAACATAAAACTGCTGTTATTAATTATTTGGGCATAGCTGATCAGGACTTAATATATGTTTTATTTGCAAATACAAATTATTCAGCCAGGTGAAACCGTCTTCAAAGTAGAGATTCATCTGAGTAGAGATGATAGAAAGGACTCATTTGGGTCTCTATGTTAAATATTCATCTTCTATAAAAAATAACTGTAAAAACAGGTGTAGAGTGGGTTACACCTGATTTAGTAAGTAAGGGGAAACAGATCAAGATTAAATTGCTGTTTCTTTGAAACTACAGAAAAGTAGAATCTCCACTGCAAAAAGCAGGAATGTCCTCCCCCCACCCCCAGCATTTGGATAAAGCTCTTTTCAGATTTAATTTTTTCTGTTTTTGAGGAAAAAAACTTCTCTTTTTTTTTTAAAGAAAGGTGGAATTTTTTCTATGTTATAGTGGCTTACAGTCAAGGACCCACACAGCCACTCGCTCACTCCCCCACACCCCTTTCCTCTGCTCATTTGTGCATTCTATAAAAATAAAAATATTAACTTCCTAAAATACAGCATTTCATTCACAGCAAAGGGCTCAGATGTGTTCTGTGGTGTGTCCATTGCAGAACCACTAGTGTCCAACTCAGGGCATCCCCTGGCTGCCTCCCACAAAGGCCGTCCCTGCAGTGTCCCCCACCAAAACCTTGCCATTTACACCCAATATACATCTTCCTTTCTATCCTTTAGTCTAATTAAACATTTTTTCCCTGTAAAATCAGATGCAATATATCAAAGCAAAATATATATTTTTAAAAATTACTTTGACTTTTTCAAAAGAGGAAAAAAGCAAATTTTAATCTTAAAAATATTTTTCACAGGAAATTGTAAAGAAGTATTGAGCTATCTGCTGTCTTCATTATTCTAATGTTTTTTTTACTAAAACAATAGCAAAAGGTGAGCTGTCCTCAAAAATGATGGGTTTCTATCTGCATAAACAGATTAAATTAACAATCAGTTGGAGAAAAGATAACTGAGTAATTTCTGTTATAGTGTATGGAGTTTCAAACAAGATGGATTACTTATTTTACTCTTTTGAGATGTACATATGATTTTTTTTCTGATTTGTACTTAAATAAATCAGTGTATCATCTTTATTTTATATATGGTATAATACATAGTAAATAATGCAAATATATAGCAAATAATGCAATTAACTAGTTTAAAACAGTAGAAGATTTCAGTGAATGTTTACTGTTGAAATTTTAATACTGTTTAATATTTACAATTAAATCAGTCTTTAAACTTTTTTCCCTGCACACAGATATATTTTACATAACTGGTGTTAAAGTAGCAAAAATAGAAATGCTAATGGTTGTTAATTTCACCTTTCAGTTTACAAGTTGCATTTTATAAAGACCAATGAGCAATCATAAGCAACATCAGCACACTAATCTGCCTTCAAAATTGACTTTCAAACTAGTCAAGTTTGAAAGTATTTCTGGTAACTTTACTCTAGAACATATATTTTTCTCAGTCTTCCTTTATGTGAAAAGGAAAATAACCCCGATACAAAACGTGTGTTAAAGTGTGTAAAGTTTGTAGAAGTAAAATACACACTTTTTTTTTTTTTCCAGAAAGTGTGTGTAAAAAAGTAAAGTATGTAGAAAGATGTTTTAAAAATGAGGTATTAGCACACAGTTTTCATAGAAATTAGCTGTGGATTTAGACATTTCATCTCCTTTCCCACTCCTCCAAATGTCAAAAATAGTATTATCGGCCTTTTAATAAGTCAACCATCTTCCGTAATAGGCCAAAGGAAAAAGAAAGAAACAGAACCTGAGAGCTGAAATTGAAAAAAACAAAAAAAAAATGCTGCCTATTGAAACATAATCTATGACATCACAGCCTAAAGTAGTGAAAAAAACCCAGAATGAATAATAAAATATTTCTTTCATCTTCTTAGAAACATGAATGTCATTGTTCAAGAAAACGGCTTTCAGCATCAATGTTGGCAAAGCTACCTACTATGTTGCTGTGAAAAGAACACATTAACTTCATTTTTATTAGTGCCTTATCAAAGGGAAGATCATAGATCTTGCTTGCCTTTTGTGATTTATCTCAGTTTCACTAATACCACAAAATGAAGCAAAGGGACACAAATTGCAGATCACGAAACAAGAGACTGAAACAAGATGTCAGGCAGCTGTCAACTCAAAATTCTTAATGTTATTTAGAGGAAACTTCACAATTTTGAATTAACACTGACCAGGAAATTGCACGAACTAAGAAATGTGGGGAAAAAGTATGTATGTATGTATGTATGTATTCATTTATTTATCTCACAAGAAACAGAGTTCCTAATCCTGAAATACAAATTTCCATCTCACAGGCACTTCATGAATAATATGAAACTTGAAAATAAATGTCATGTTAGAATAATAGCAAAACCTATTTTTTTTTTCTTTTTTTTTTTTAAACCATAACTGTGCTTTTCTTGGAAGGAAGTTAAGACAGGGATGATAGCTTTTTTTATCACAGCTGTGAAGACACTCACACAGGATAGCTAAGGAAACCTTCATTTCTAGAAACATATTTTTGAAGCTTAATCTTCAGCCTCTTAAACTGAAGAGCTTTAGAAAAGGAATTTTTCAGGAAAACTTCAAAAACAAAACACAACCTTGCTTTCCTTTCAACACCATTTAATTTAGCTTATACCCTGCCTAGTTATTCTGTACTGGTAGATGGTGACTTCTTGGAAGCCTATTAAAACCAGCAATTGCAAAAGTGCTGGAATAGAAGGAGTCTCCATGGAAACAGTAGTTAAAATTGGGTAGTAAAATATGCTAGTAAAAAACTGCATCTCTCCATGGCTCCTAGTAAAAATAAATAAATAAATAAATAGCCAAAACTATATAAAATAATATATAACAGTATTTTGTGACCATATAATTCTCCCACACAATCTCTACTACATTGAATGTCACACTGAGATGATAATTATAGACAAAAGTGACACCCCCTGAGGTCTTCTCCGTACTAGTTCCCCTTCTCTTAAGCAAATAATTGCTACTACTACACCATAGTTTGGGGACAGAAAGGGAAAGAAAAAGGAAAAATGAAATCTTCCTCAAAACCAAGCAAATAATATATTGCAATTCATCAACCAAGTCTCTCTTCTGTACCATGTCGTGTGAATACTGATGTAGGGGTACAATGAATAAGCAAAAAGATGACCAAAAGAATTAAAAGGAAAAAATCACATTCGAACAAGTTTTATTAAAACAAAGAAAAAATGGATTAGCAATTCTAAAGCACCATGACACACAAGGAGAAATCCATTCTATCAGAGGGAACTTAATTGAAATATAGATACTCTGCATTACCACTGACACTTCTCATTAAAATCAGAAAGCTGAGAGCTTGACAAATTGAAAAAAACTCCAACCTTAAAGCTTTTATTGACGATCAAGCTGATACAGGCAAATAATCCCATAAATTAATCCCACAGTTTTCTTTATATATGCAGTTTTATAGTTCACATACTCATTTTCTGGCAATTTCACAAACAGTTGTTTTATCTTCTTAACAGAAAGCAATGAATTACTAATATTCTGTCTAGATAGGGAACTGAGACACAGTGAGATTAAGTGCCCAGGTATATATAAAATTTTATAGTTAAACTCATGGCTTAGCCAAATCCTTTCAAGATACAGTCCAGTATCTAGATCCATGCTTTTCCAACACACCAACTGTAACCTCAGGAAGCTTGACAACATATTGGTTTCTCTGATCATTGCCATAACAACTCAGTATTAGCAAATAACCCTATTTCTGCAGTCATTTACTGGCACTCTTGAAAGCTACTTGGAATGACAGATTTCTCCTTGTAATACCAAAGTATTATAATCAGCTAAATTCAACTCACTGACATTTCTAGAACAGTCCTATTCAAAATCATAATACAAGGCAAGAGTAGTTTAGATGCAGTTTCCTCTACCTTTGTTATTTCCAGAATTTCCTCCTTGGGAAGAATAGAGAAGCCTAAACCTTCCATTTCTTATTTTCTTAGGTTACAAAATGTGACATGCTAAATTCTCTAAGGCACCACACACATTTTGAAAGACAGCAGTTTCTAGTGAGAAGTAGCTCCCAGTTCTCGACAGTGTAAGAACAAGACAACTCAGAAACACTTCTCAGATGAAAACAAAAATCACAGCACTTAGTGAAGAGACAGATTTCCCTGAATATAAAAGGCCATATTTTCATTCTCAAAAGAAATGAATTTCTGACAACATGATGTATACTAGTTCAGTCAGACAGTGCCACTTATTTTACTTACATATCCATAGAGTCTTCCTTTTGTTTGCTGTTTTTTTTTATTCTATAAAAATGAAACTATAAACTTCCCAAAGTACAGCATTTCATTCACAGCAATGCTTGCTGTTCCATCAGTGACTTACAAGCCAGCCTGCAGATTTACAAATAAATGCTATAAAGAGATTAAATTACCAATTTTGTAACTTTGACACTCCTGCCTTTTCACTCAATTCATAATTGCATGAGTACCTCTGCACACATTAAAATGCACACACACACAAATAAAATAAATAGGGAAGATAATAGTAACATTATTGTATATTGCTTCCTCATGAGACAGCTAAATAAATACATTTTAGTCCTTACCAGTGACACATGACATCAACAGAATGAGATAGTGCCCAACAATCTGGTATTTCAGGTTTATGTATGGACATTAGCTAAATCCAGTTCATCTTCTTACCTGTCTTTCAAATGGTATCCCCAAATACACATACACTTCATGTGAAAGACAGTGTAAATACAAGGGTAAAGGAATTTTTGTAAGAACATAATCTGTTCTTGTTTTGTAAGAAAACATCACCAAGAATGAGAGACTTGAATTATACACACATCATTCTAGGTATATGAGCTAGAACTAGCTTGGTAAACCTTTTAAACATGTCCAAGACTTTTAAATGGATCTAACATTGACTGAAAATAATTTTCAAAATCTAGGACTGAAAGAAACTTTGCATAGAAAGGTATTAAATTAGGATCTATTATTTTCACATTCAAAGTCGCCTGGTCAAAACAACATACTTAACTTTTATACAATTACTTCTATTCTCTGGAAATCTTCCTTGACAGGCCTCATTTTAGAAGTTTCTGTTCCTTAGTGTTACTTTTTTCTTCTCATATTTTGAATTTAGATTAATTAATACTTCTGTACTTCCTAGTAAAGTTTTAACATCATGCTGCATATAGTAAGTTTCCCTAGTGATTGATCTATAGCAAACATTAGGGATCTACTACTGTAGGAATTAAAAAATAATTAAAAACTAATTACAATTGTCAGCTCATTGAAAAAAAGCATCTTAACCTCTATTTTTCAGATGTTTTAAGCCAGTGACTATGAATTTTTGTACATAGTGTTATATAAATGTTTAATATGAATGGCAAATATATGAAATAAGTGGTGACACAAAAACAATGACTACATATTAAATGTAAGGCAGTATATTTTTAAATTTATAGATTTAATTTACTGGGTTAGAATATATACCATCTTAGTTTAAGTACTTACATACTTATACAACATGCAGCTGTATTAGTATTCATCTAAAACTTATTATTTAAATCCACTGAATCTCATTTGTGTATTAAATACTCATGGGAGTGGAAAAAAAAAGCTAATATATTTATTGATATTTTTCCCCATACTCCCACTGAACTTCATTTGCAGGATCTGCTAACAAAAATATGATTAATCTGAAGCAGAGTTCTGCACTTTGTGCCATGGGTTTCCATTACTGTCATGATATATAGTAGCTTAAGATTCATTTACAAATTAATTTACGTAAAGATGCTGGAAATCACCAGATACTGTCTGAAGGACTCAAAAGTAGAACAAAAAAGAATCACTAAGTCTTTAGAAAATTGTCTCCATCTAAAAGTTAGCTCTAAAAACTTTCTCTCTTGTTCTTTATTCTGATAATATCATGTTTCCTCTATTTATTAATAACATATTACTTCTCATTTTGTATTACAGTGCAAAGATACTCTGCCACTCAAAAAGCTGAAAGCAGAACAGATTGCAAAGGACGTACAGCTACTTAAATGCAAAAAGGGGTGGAGGAGTGCACTCAATACTGCATTGAAACAAGCCTGTTTCCTAACTTGAGACAAGACAGGAAAGTGTTCCAAACTACTCACTTTCTCACACTCTCTACTTCTAATAGTGCAGTACTGTGGTCTCTGGCCCACTGCCCCTCATCATCACCTTCAAAGCTGAACAGGAGCCATGTCTTCCCAATTTGAAGTCTACATAACATCAATACTTCTGTCTTGGCTACCAGTCTGGCAGTGATGCTTACCTAGCACCACTAGGTAGTGATGCTTATTACACCTCTCTGCTTTGCTGTCACCCATATGACCTCTTTGTTTTTTTATAAGACAATCAGTCAACTGATGACAGTTATCCTTAAAGGCAGCACACGTTGCTTGCTTGGCTGAACTGCCTACTGACTATAGCAGCCACATCTCCATAAGATGTATCCATCCACTTAATCTTCAAGAGATGGGGGAAGGGAAGGGCAGGTTGTCTTGATCAGTGTATTGGGTTTACGTAGCAAACTTTTGGTATCGGGGGAGTAGAGCAGGAAGGTTGCAGGAATGGCCTCTGTGAGTAGGGACTGCCCTGTGTTGGACAAACCCAGTTCCAGCCAGCTCCAAATGGACCCGATGCTAGCCAAACAAGAGACCATCAGTGATGCTGGTGGTGCCTCTGTAGTAACATTTGTAAAAAAGGGTAAAAAATGTTTTGCAGCAGCTGTGAGAGAGAAGCGAGAAAAAACATGAGAGAAACAGCCCTGCAGACACCAAGGTCATGATGAAGGAGGGAGAGGAGGTGCTCCAGGTGCAGAGCAGAGATTGTCCTGCACCTGCTGGAGAAGACCGTGGTGAAGCAGGTTGTCCCCCAGCAGCCCATGAAGGACCACACTGAAGCAGATATCCACACTGCAGCCCATGGAGGAAACTCAGATCACAATGTATTCTGTCAGATTATAATCTCATAAAGCTACATTTCTGAAATGAATTCTACAGCAATAAAGATTTCCAGGCAGCATCAGATTAATTGAGATGGCTTGCAGATTCTGTACTGTCATTTCCATCTATTGTATCTTGATGAAAGAAAGCATTACTGTACATTTCTAGAAAACTTAACACAAGTTTTAAAGGATTTCAAATACAGATCTAAATTCAAACTTCTAGTGTCACAAGGTAGAGTAATCTGCTTGCTGTGACAATTTCTAAAAGATTAGATACAAGGAGGAAAGAACCTTTCTCCAGTAAGATGGCAGTGTACAAGAAATGAGTAAAGTGAAACCTGCAACCAACGAGGCAGTGTATTTTGACAGACCACCATAGAAATCAAAGGTAAAGGAAAGCCTTCTATGACTGTATTCTTCACAGTTCATTCTCCTGTAACACAAAGCAACATTTCATAATGCTTTTGAATTATTCAGGTTAAAAATTCTCGACAAAACTTATCCTTCTTAAACTCTCAAATGTGCTGAAGATATGTACTTCAGTGGCCTTCTAGGGAAATATAAGCGACTTTATCAAACCTTCTGTCTTGTTACCTGCTGGCTTATATTGCAGGTTCTTTGTGCAAGTTTCTTCAGCGCATGGATCTGCTATAATTACTGTCTCGGTAACTTGTGTGTTTAGTATCATCATGCAAAGGCTCACAGAAAGTCTATATTTATGCCAGTGCATAAAGTTTTACTCATGAAACATAAGTCTTTTGCATTCCCTGTTCCACTCTCCTTGGATGATTAGTAACTTAGAATCACCAGGAGGCATATCTCACTGTGATGTCTAAATTAGAGCTTCAACATTGTAAGTTGTTATGTTTTGTTTTGTTTTTTTAAACATAATTTGACTGTTTCAAAAAACTTAAAATATATTATAGAAGAAAGATAAGGAAAACTTACATTCTTTTCTGAGATATAATAAATTCCCCCCTCCTTTTTTTTATTTCTTATGAAACAGAAGTTTTAACTTTTTGTTATCTGTATTTTCACCCTCATATTATTAAACAACATAAACTGGAACATGGTGATTTGCTGTTTAGAAATAATATTACTAATCAGTAGAAATTTCCAGTGAATGCCTATAATTACAAGTACTCTCTGTGACACATACAGCCTTCACTGATTCATTATTTTTTTTAGTGGAAAAATACCACTTAAACTACTGTAGTTAGAATGAATGTAAACATATTTTTCCTGCAGTTTCCACCCTTTACTGGTCTTTTGGATTACTGGTCTATGGTATTACTTACAGCATGTTATATATTCACTTTCCAAGCATTTTCAGGGGCCACAAGCAATTTCAGAGCACTAGACGACATACTGCCAGCAAGCCATGTGTCAGTAACAACGAGCTTAAATATTTGATGGCAGTCCACATTTTGCTAAAGTCTCTCAAGAACCACTGCTGGCAACCTATGCCAAAAGAATTAACATCTACTTTAAAACCTGAGCAAAACAGAATGGTTTGTTACCTTATAATATCTTGTATATGCTGAATACTAAGCTAATAATTTCTCATGTCCCTTGCTTCTCTTGTACATTTTGAGACCCAAAACCAATAAAAGCACCATATGGCCTACATACCAAGTTTATAAAAATATTTTAGCAATTCCTTCTGAAGAAAAAGAATTGTGGATGGAATTTGTTTTAGTTCTGAAGTTATTAAGTTCTAAAACAAAGAAATTTGAATCTGAAAACATGAAGTCACCAGCCCTGTTTCCTACACTTAGAAAATTCATTTTATATCGAACAGTCTCTAATACTTTCCAAAACCTGTTTTGGCTCTTTCCTGTAGTGGCTTTTGTAAGGTTTAACAGAGAGCCGATGCTGTAATTTCTCTCCCTGTGAGGAATGCTTACAATTCTGTTTCCCTTTCTTTAAGGAGGTTGCCTCAGCCTGCCCAGTGGATGCTGACAGCCTGACATCTCAGTAGACAGGTAGAGGCTGAGCCTCTACTGTGCCCTCACTCTATTGTTACCAAAACCTCAGCACATGTCTCTTCACAGCATCTGTGGTGCAGTGGCATTTCCTGATTTCAGCAGCTATCTGGGACAGTAACTACTTAGTTTTTTTAAGAAACTTTCAAAAGTATAACAGAAAAACATGCCGCAGGTTCATAAAGGACTCTTTAATTTGGCTACTCAGAAACATTCCAGTGAATTGTACAGTATTTCTTTCAGTGCTATTACTGGTATCACCATTCCTATATTTTAAGTGTTTTGTAATTTAGCTTAGTCGTTCAGGAAATACCGTAACTACCAATTTCTTGTCGGCTCCTGTTGCTCATCCCACTTGCAAAGCACAGTGTGCTGTTCTGGTAAAAGTACAGGATTAATTTTCTTAGGTTATGCAACCATTTCCTTACAGTCTGTTAAATACAACTATTACTCTAGATCAATAACAAAGACAAAACAGGTACAGCCTCATGTATAAAACCGAATTATGACTGTGGAAGTATTTTTTTGGTTTACTTTCAGCACTAGCAAGATGTTTTTGCCTGAGATCCAGTGCACAGAGATTACTGACACAGAACTATTGACATGGACACATAATTAAACAAGAAGCAATACAGTAGATCTAAAGTAAGACTTTATTTACTACATTACACACAGAAGTGTTAAAGTCAGAAAAGTACTTTCATAAACTTGTTGTATGACCAGCTGTCTAATTTCCTTTTCCTTATTGAGGAAATACTGGCAATCCCTTCAATTTACAGTCTGTTAGGAAAAGATACATATATGTCCATAAACAGATGCCAATAACATACTGAGATCTTAACAAGTGTCTTCAGTTCTTTGTTGCAATGTCAATGGCTTATGACAGCACTGTAAAAACCTCTAATAATTGAAAGGGAAATTCTAATTGTAACTGCTCAGCAGTGGTAACTTGTGACTGAGGAACGCTCTGGCATAGAGGGCAAGAAGGCCCAACTGCAAGAAGCGGTTAAACTGGCTGGAAGCAGGGATGCCAGAGACAGAATGACCCCTTGCAAAGGACTAAAGTTTCCCTTGATGATAAAGAAACAGCCTCAGCATTGTCTTGTAGACATCCTGGACTAGGAGCGCTCAGGGACCACCTTTGGGCAGCAGAGGTGGTCTGGATGATGGACCCAGGGCCGGGCTGAGGTGTCCCATGCAACTGCACTTGGGATGGGTGCTGGTGCAAGTCTATATAAGGAATCTGGTTGCAATGCATCTTTGCAGATTCCCTGTAGGACAGTGTATTGCGGTAGGACTCTGCCCAATGCATTGGTCATTAATTTTTTCTTTTATATCTAAGCACAAACATGTGCTTAATTTGCCTCGAGGGGTACCATAGAAATTCCCTAACATAATACAAAATACAGTTCATCTAAACAGCACAAATCTACTTTTTAGCTGAATAAAAGACTAATTCAATCTAGGTAAGGAGTTGCAGATTCTGGAGACAGAAATATGTTAATTTCCAAATTCTGAAGAAAACAGAAAAAACTGAAGCGACAACATATTGTTTGCAGAGGTTTTCTTCAACTTTTTGTGACACTTTAATATACATCGAAGAATGAAAATATTTAAGAATATAGCAAAAAGGAGTAAGGGAGAACTTTCCCTAGCTTTTCTCTGCAATGTAACTTTGCTGAAGCTGACACCATTCATGAAGTGTTTTGATTAAAGACACATCTCCTGATGGAAATCCATCCACTGAAATTTATTCACCAGGGTAAGCTGAAAAGTTATGAAAATGTCAGTCTTGTTAGCCATGTGTAATGGTTAATCAGCAAACTCAATACTTGTATGAAAATCAGACTGTCTTAGAGACTCTTATATCTCATGATTTTGACAATTAATTTTAGGATTTGCTATTGGCAATGTTTATTTTTATAACAGCCTCAAAGAATCTTAATCAGAATTGATGTGTTCTGTGTTTTCATCAGAAACCACTGTTTTAAGAAATCAGACAGTGCATTATCAACATTATGATACTGGGGTTTTGCCATTTCAGTTGAATGCTGTTTGAATCAAAGTCTACAATCTTTGAATTAGCAAGATAATGAAAAAAAGGTTTTAGTAGGTGCTGTGCTTGTTTAGTGACATAACATTTGAGATTTTTAAGAGCCTAGAAGGATAAAATGTACCTTATGAATGCAAGGAAGACACTGTAGCACTAGAGTAGGTTTTCCAAGAAGGCTGTAGAACTTCTATCTTTGGAGATTTTTCTAGATTCATCTAGAAAAAGCCATAAATTACCTACTCAAACATTGACAATAATCTTGTTTCAAGTTGGAGGTGGGACAAGGTGACCTCCAGAAGTCCTTTCCAAGCAGCACTTTTATGGTTCTATGGAATAAGCATTGGGGTTTTACCGAAAAAAATTTATTGGTTGCAAGCCTTAATAGAACCAAATGCATTGGGAAAGCATAGAGATGACATAAAAAATATGCTAATATTGAAATACACTGCAAATAGAACATATTAGTCTGATTTATTTTAAAACTCAGTAATTGCAGGCCATTTGTCATGTAAGCGAGCGAGTGGAGAATAAGCCTAATGCATTTCAAATGCAGCAGAATTCCTAAAGCTCATCACAGTATATTCATAAAGATTGCTTCCAGTTAAACATAGCAGAGGCTCAAGGATTATTACAGTATAGTCCCATATATGAATAATTAGTTGCATTCACTCATGTCCTCCAACAAACTCAAATACTTTTCAGTATGCAAAAATAGTATTTGTGCTCTATATATATACAGATACACTATGCAAATATATGTTCATATTAAAAAAATGAATTAATGTTCAACAAGATACTGCTGAAAGTCCTCTGAAAAGAAATAATTTCAATGATTTTGTCAGTCAAATTAAAAAAATACAAAACTAGCATCCTGGAAGTCAATGGCAAAATTTTCCAACAGTAATTCAGCAGGGCCAGGATGACCTTCAATAATAATCCTTTACTATAGAGAACAAATAATATACTGGGGCTCCTATAGACTTCTAGTAAACAAATTTCTAGCAGAAGCATCTCAAAGAACATCCTCAAGTCACTTTACTTAACACTTAAAGTCTTGTAGTGGTTTTGGCTACGATAGAGTTATGTTTATTCATGGTAGCTCATATGGTTTCACGTTTTGGATTTCTGCTGAAAATAGTGTTGCTAAAACAGGGATGTTTTCATTACTGCTGCGCAGTGCTTATACAGAGTCCAGGCCTTTTCTGCTTCTCACCCCACCCCACCAGCGAGTAGGCTGGGGGGGGGCACAAGAAGTTGGGAGGGGACACAGCTGGAAGAGCTGACCCCAGCTGACCAAAGGGATATTCCAGACCATACAACATCATGCTCAGTATATAAAGCTGGGAGAAGGAGAAGAAAGGGGGGCACATTCGGAGTGATGGCGTTTGTCTTCCTAAGTAACCGTTACACATGATGGAGCCCTGCTTTCCTGGAGATGGCTTAACACCTGCCTGCCAATGGGAAGCAGTGCATGAATTTGTTATTTTGCTTTGCTTGCATGCACAGCTTTTGCTTTACCCATTAAAGTGTCTTTACCTCAACCCATGCGTTTTCTCACTTTTACCCTTTGGATTGTCTCCCCCATCCTGCTTGGGGAGTGAGTGAGCGGCTGTGTAGGGCTCAGCTGCCAGCTGGGGTTAAACCACAAGAAGTCTGATCTGGAAAGACCTTTCAGAAAAACAGGCATCATGACCTGAACATCCTTTAAAGACCAGAAGAAGTAGATGGGGGAAAAGCAACCCATTCTGCTTCTCTGAACATGTCATCTCTGCCTAAATTTATGCTAATGTAGCAATGGGTGAGGTTCAGAGGATATAATTTCTGATCTGCTGAAATAGTTTAAACATGTTTACTTCTACTTTAAGGACAGCTTTCAAGCTTTTTGTCTCTTTTGAGCATACCAAATTGTAGTAAGTTTAAAATTAGGACAACTGAAAATTTTCAGAGTGTATATGTTCACCTTTGGGTTGTCTTTTTTCTCTTTTTTACTGATCTTTTAAACTCTGATGCAGACCTGGATGAAAGAATGACAAACAGTTATAACTAAAGTGACTCTGAACAGTGAGGACTACAATGACCCCTTTGAAGAGAGTGGATGTAGGATGAAGACACAGAACTACTATAAAGTCACTTCAATTCTCAGCTCCTGTCTCTCTTGCAAACATACCTGATTGTCAAATTCTGAACCTTCATATTGATAATATAAAAGTGTAAGAATCTGCATAAGCTTATATAAAATCTACTGCACTAGGAAACATGGCAAAAGTTCAAAAAGGAGAATACTTTGGGAAAGAAAAACCCAGTACACTAGCCAGAACATACAAAATGTATCTTAAGTCTTTGTCTAATTTCATGCAAGTCAGACACACATTCGGCCAAATGATCACCTCTTGTAAGTAAACCCTAATCTGTTATTTTTGCTCCTGCTTTATCATGTTATTAGATGTTAACACTTGAAACAAAAAATTCCATTAACATAGTACAATGTTATTACAACAGAAAAACTGTTTCGAGTCTTACTATGACTTTGAATATAATATTTAATGCTTCAATTTTAAGTTAGTCATCCTGGAAAACACCATTATCAGTTTTGTTGACAAACAGAATAACAGATGGTAAGGACAAAAATAAATTTTGAGTGTCCCTGCCAGCTTGTGTGTGTGTGTCACTCTAGTCTTTCATTATGCACTTTTTCTGCTGAAGTATCTCTGCCTTACTTTAGGAAACTTTCGAATAACTGCCTTAAACTGGCAGATTTTAAAAAACACACCATTGTTTCAGACCTTCAAATTCTTTGGTACTTCACAAACCTGAATTCTTTGGCCATTCAGAGAATTCTGTAAAATTAATCCACTGATACATATTAAATAAATTTGGGATAACAATCCCCTTTAGACTACGATAGTAAATAGTAATACAGACAATAGCTCTATGGGTACTGATGACTATAGCAACTTCAGGTCTGCACTAGTTTCTGAAGTGTTATCTCTCCAGTATAATAGGAGGTTCAGCTGCTTATCAATAATCAATCCTTTGCCCTCATACTACAATTCATTTCACATTATATTCCTAAGGTGGTAGTGCTCTGAAATGCAGGGTAATGATGCCTTCTTTAAAGTTACCAAACTGTAGCTAAACAGAAATCCTAGAAGTTCCTTGCTAAGAACTCTGCTAAGCAGAATGAACTTGACATCCACAATTATTCTGAAAACACCATTTTTTCTCCCTCTAAATTTTAAGATATAATATCTGCTTCACTAAAGAAAAATAATCTGCTATCTTCAGCTCCTGGGTCAAAATGTCCCTGAGGGTAATTGCACAAGGCTTGCAAAAGTCATCAGAATATTGCCAATTTATTTAAAAAAAAGGTCTTTCTTTTCCTTTTTTTTTAATGAGCTGCATTAGTCCAAATTCAGTGGTAGCAAGCCATAGTAGTATGTTCTTTGTCAGATTAAATGGATAGTATTTTTATTATAATAGATACTTTCTTTTTTATTTCAATTAATTTAGATTTTATTTCAATGAAAAAACCCAGCTATTCTTTGTACCGTATGACTGAAAGAAAACATGATTTAAGTTTATACAGGGGCCTTTCACACTTAGAGCAGTATGGTGCTATTATTAAGCAAAAAAAAAGAAATCATATTTAAATTTTTCTGAAATTCTTAAGTTAGCAGGAGTTGCTTTAAAAATTATTGTCAACTGAAAAAAAAGAAAGTCAGAAAGTTCCATAGGATACATACAGATTTGTACTATAATATCTCTATAGTTCTCACATTAGCAAAGGACTAGAGCAAACCTTTACTGAAGCAGGTCCCTTTACTTTGTGTATGGTTTTCTATCCGAAGGTGATGGGGGAATAACATAAATTTCATGAAATAATGTGAAATGTATGAAAATCAAACAATGCAGCACATTTTGCTTCGTTCAGATACATTACTGGATGTTATTAGTAATACTGCGGTAATCCTCTCTTCCTATATGTGCCCAAAGCTGAACCTAAGGATTAAATTCTTAATTTTTGAAACTGAAGCTTTGAGGAGAACATTCTATGTTTTATGTTAAATTTTAATAGTCATGATATTGTTCTAGTCTTAATTTACCTACCGTGTTGCAATGAAGGAGGGTCTCTTGTGACCCAGGAATGAGGTAAGATTGAAGAAAAGTGCGGTTTGGGAAAACCATTGTTTTTTCACTACATCTGGGAAATGTGAACAAAGATTCTGCTGCAATTTCATTTTCTGCAGCTAGTAGTTTTATTTATGCACTCTCAAATAATTATTGAGTTTATGAAAATGGACAGATTATTTTTGTTCAAAAATGTTTCAAATGAAGTAATTCTCAGAATTCTTTTTGTTAATTTGGAAGAGCAGCTTGTCATAAAACAGATCTTTGAGCTCCCCAGTTGAGACTGTATTGATAAAGTGCTATGACACATGAATGAATCCTTTAAACAAATTGGACTTAACACAGTCTTAACCCATCTTTTGAGTTTTTCCTCACAAATCAATTGAACAGACAAGTGTCTGTCATGTAGAAAAACATTTATAAATTCATACAGATAACTCAGTTCCACCTTTTAAGCCTACATAACATTGTGGGTGCAACATCAGAGGATATAGCTGAAGATGGGAATTTCAAAACATTAAGCACCTTTAAATTGAATTAAAGATTTAGTTCCTAAAAAAAAAAACCCTGAAAGGAAAAAATTGCCTAGACATGCACACAAAATACCTTAAGAGATAGTTGTCGCTGATCATTTGTGAGAACAGAGGAATCTTTATAGCTGAAATAACTACAGTAAAGTTGCCAAACTGTCAAGTGGGATCTAATATAAATTGCATCCAACCCAAAAAACCCAAGTCCATCAGTTCCTGGGCATGTAACAACATAACATCTCCCTTTGAATATATCACAAAGCACTCAACAATGAATAGGTATTTGATAAATCATGGAAAAAATTCTGAGTACATTGCCACAAAACTAGAATGTAATCACAAGTAAATCTATAGACTGACAATTTTCATCAAAAAAGGAAAAGAAAAGCCAGCCTTTAAACTTTATGTGTTTTCCACAAACACTCTATCTTAATCTCCTTAAAATACTTCAGAGCTGTAGAAGAAAGCATAAGCCATTGAGGAAAATGGTAGATCAGCTGGTCTTACGCAAATGCAACCATGCAAAAATGCTAGAAATCAGAATAATGCCAGTTCCCAGCTGGTGGGCTTAAATAGAGTTGCTACCTGGGAAGAATAGGGAGTGTAAGAAGTGTGAAACCCAGGAGGACATTTCTAAAAAGTATTGGCTCAAGATGTATCATTACTAGAAAAGTTAAAATTTTGGTCTTCATTGAGCTAAATTAGCCAGTTGGTTTTGTTTGTATTTGAAAAAAAGTTCAGTCAAGAAATTGCAAGTGAGATGGCTGTGGTAGATGTCCTGAAATAACAGAAATAGCCAGAGGTGACAAGGGGTTGTTCCTTTTATTGAGCTGTGAAATTGCTTGAAATCTAGTCCATGAGTCATCAGGGAAAAGTTAGGCTTATTGGTCTTTCACCTTGGCTGAAATTTGCAAGTATAAGTTAAAAAGATAGATTAGGAATATTAGACTGCTTGCAGGGTTACAAGCTGCTGCACATTAAAACATGAAATAAAAGTACAAGCATGTCTGATTCCCAGCCTCTTTCCTCCTTCAGTTGTGTCATGCCTATTTCTGAGATAAAAAGTATCTCAGACTATTGGTTTATTAAGGTTGTCTTCTACCCACAGCAATAGCAGTGACACCTTCACCCTGAACACCTATCTGAGCATCTGATCCTGAATGTGAAAGCTGTACCAGGTGAAGGCTTGGAAGAGGTGTGGAAGGAAAACATTCAGGATTTTGCATCTGAGCTCTTTCACCACAATAATCAGCAAAAATATCAGTGAATTCATGTATCCTTTACTCTTTTATAAGTCTGTGGATAACAGAAACCAAATGAGATTTCTCAAACTAATATGCTTTTTATCAATGTGCATCACACAATGGTAGTAACTACTGCATATAGATTTGTGTCTTCTACTTTTTAAACCAAACCAATGAAATGCTGTTCTGCATAATTTTGAAAGTCAGTGAAACATAGGCTGCTAAGTCATACTGATGCTTCTAGCCCTTGAGCTATTAAATGCTTATTTACATGTGTATAGCAATTAATTATACCTATAAATGTATACACATGTATTTCTGTGCAATACCAACATTTTGATTAGCTGGTCCATGGTTTGCAGTAATAGATTTTTTAATTTTTCTTTTAAATATCTAGTGCACTGACTTTTTTTGTCTGTTGGGGTTCATATAGAAAAAACTTTCAACATTTTGTTCATCCAGCAGAATGTTAACAATAACAGCATGCAAAATGGATGCGTGAACTCTCCAAACAATTCATTTAAAAAGACATTTTTTTCTGCTGTAGTGCCACAGCATGAAATAAGAATTCAGTTTCTTTTCGCAGCTGTCACTTCCCTACAAGATGAAGAATCCTTGTAATGATTCTTTTTTACATAAGAACAGACATAAATTCAGGAAAACCATATTTAACTGAAAATTCATTATATAATTCATGTTACCTACACTATTCTTGTCCTACAAATTCCTTCTGAAAACTCAGTTCTACGAACATACTTGCAAGAATCCACTAGTAGTAGTGAAAGAGTAAGAGATGAAAATTTAAATTATAAAATTAATTTAAAACCCCCCAGCATCTAGATTTTTTTTTTTTAATATATATAATTCACACTACCCTGAGGGGATTTTTGGTTGTTCAGTTGTTTGTTTAACCCTTACAGCTGCAGTTAGAAAAGAGCATATTCCTGATGAGAAACTCCTGCCAACCTCATAGAAGCTAGCTTGTTAGGGCATGGTAGAACAGCTGCTTATCATATGTATATATTCTCTATTATTTTTAAATTAATCTGTCTCCCCTATCCTTTCCTTTTTTATACTCACGTCACATTTGATTTCAGCTTATACTTCCAGGCTGGGGACTACACTTTGCCTCATCTCACATTGTTCCCAAGCCTACCCACTCTCTTATGAAGACTTTGAAAAATTAACAAGAACAGAAAGTGAAACATTTGACATGGATAATAACCTTCGTAACTAAAACTCATATAACTCCACAAGCAGAGAAGCAAGGCCTGTCCACATACAGAATTGTGACTCCCAGATTTTGCCAACACATTAATTGCTTCTCCCTTTCCTCAGAGCAACTCTTCCCCAGCCTTTTACATACTTCCTTATGCCCTGACTCCCTTCTGTCTCCTTTTTGGATGACTAAGTGGCAGTGTGTCCTCTGACTGGTTTGAATTAATGAATTTGTTGGCCAACTAGTGCACGTGGCTGCTGCCTCTTTCAGGTGATGACAACAGATGCAATCTTGAGGTGAGTATTTGAATTTTTCTTGAACCCCACTACCGATTTCCATGAAATAGGAAAAACTTAATAACTTACCTTCAGTGAGAATTGTTTATTTAGTTATCAAGAAGATGAGAGTATAATTGCATAAACCTTACTTCTTTAGGAGGACAGGCTAAGAAGAATCCTCCTCTGAGGAGGAATTTTTTGTTTTGTCAGTCAAGAGTTAATTAGCAAAAACAGCTTTAAATTTTTTTTTGTTTTCATTTTAAATCACTTTAACATGAAATGAGTTGCAGAAAGAAGGAGCTGAAAAGGGAACTGAAGTGGAGGCCCTCAAGGTACCAAACCAAGTATTAAACTAAATGACTTTCTCAACTGTGCAAATTAGCCTGCCAAAACTTTGTCTTGCAGTTGCTAGATTTGTTACAGTAAATTATGAGCATTGAAGATAATTTTGGCTGGCAGCAGTGACTATGAGCTATAGCAATGCTTTTAATACTTATGCCATACAACAACAGCATTGCTTTTGCAGGAGTAACCTATTAAAGAACCTCTTTAAAGCTGAGTCAAGTATTCTGCAAACTTTAGTCACAGCTGTGTTGTCATTTGGCTCTACACAATGCATTTTACCTTTTTAGTCTGTAACTCCTTTAACTCTCACTTTAGACTAACTGAAAGTAAAAGCATAAATAATTAGTCAATGATATATTCTTCAACATATCAGTATGACTATTAAAATCTATATGGCTTAGTATCCACATTAAAACTGAAGTAATCATGAAAACAAACAGCCATGTTTAGTAGTTATAAATGCAATATGATGGTACATAAGAGATTTCACAAGTTAGCCTAGCATTCATGCTGGACCACCTGATTTAACAAGTACATATAGACTTTCTGTTTTTAAAATCTGCCTACATGAAATTTAAAACTAACGTTAAAATTATGCTTCCAGCCATGAAAAATGTAAAGCAACTACATTCAAGTGTTCAAAAAGACACTCTTCAACACGACAAATACTGTTCAGTATTTTCCAAATGCTGAAAATCTACTTTAGATTATAGTTTCTAATAATTCTGTGTTTTCCTACACTTTTTGCTTCAATTCTTACCAATTAAGCACATGACCACTCAGCAAGAGACTAATTTTTTTCCCATTATATGTTTGAATCACAAACAGCTTTAGAAGTACATGACAACCCAAAGTTACTGTATTTTAAGTCTTTACTCTTACTTTACCCAAATGTAAATATTTACAGAATTTTTCACTAGTTATAGACACAATTATGCTAAGATATAGGACAAGTACCAAAGTCATAAAAACCATGTATAGGTCATATTCTATACTTTAAATAGGCAGATACCATAAAGCCTCATTAAACTGAGGTGCCTTTCTATGAAATCAGAAATAAGCTCCATATTCCAAGTGAAAGGATAAAAATTTGGTCATGAGGGCAAAACTTGTCAAATACAGCTCATCCCAACCAGAGATCTGAGGTACTGTAATGGACCTTTTATTTTGCGATATACACTCTCTGAATTATGTAAAGTGACTCTTGTTGCAAAATAATCTTTATTATTAAAAAGAAGAACTTTGACTTTAAAATTATTTCAGTTTTGTTTTTTAAAATAATTTCTCTTCAACCACTAAATCAGCAAGATCTACATATTTAGTATTTCAGAATTTTTTAAAGTAATTTTTTTAACTAACTTTGGAACTCAACAATTTATAGATCAGCGCATCATCATCTGTTCCAGATTTTAGATTAACTGTTCTGTTTATCCCTGTTAACAGTGCTTCCAAAGACAATAAAAACTCCCATGGCCTATCCAGATAATTACACCTTTAATCATTCTGCTGCCAAAATAATTTGTGTGCACTTTGATAATTATTTGTTAGTCTGAAGGCATAAGCGAGGAAATACTAATTTCCATAAGCAAAAATAAGGATTTTTGGTTTTCATTCTCTCTCTCGTTAACCTACATGTAATCACAAAGCAAAACTAGAAAGCTGATTAACTGTTATATTTACTCTCTTTTGCAAAGTATTTAGTGGTAATTTTGGCATTAGGTGACTGGCAGAAGCTAGTTCTTGTGCCTCCAACGTTATAAATTGTCAGAGGCAACCAGGTGTCTTATTCCCACTTTTCCACTGACAGCAATACTCAGCTCTTCTCAAACTACAACCTGACAGACTCTTAATTTATCCTACTCCTGCAGGCACTGGCCTGACTGCCTAAGCCAGCACCATTTTAGATCCTAAGGTTTCTCCCTCATCAGATTTTCATTTGCAGACTGTTTCCTTTCCTTGCAGCCTGTCAGAGGGCTATCAGCACCTCCACACAGTCATATGAAAAGGACCGCAGCTGCCGGGGCAGGAAGCACAGGAGGAGTGTGAAGAGGCACAGGAGGAGGCCTGCGGAGAGGTGACATTGTTGAGGCCAGGGCTGGAGATGTACTCTTGGAAGGAGGTGCTCCATACAGGAGGGAGAAGGTACCTCTTGAAGGGCTGAAGCCCAGGGGAGAAGTAGCTCTGGGCAGGTACACCCCCAGAAATGGACTGTGGCCTATGGAGGACCCATGCTGGAGCAAGGACACCCCACAGGTCACACTCAAGGTGGAACAGAAAAGAAAAGTGAGAAGGAAGGAGTGGTGGAAGACAAGAGCAAGAAGCAAGGAGTGGCAGGAAAGAGCCACTACATGCTGACCCTGACCTCCTCCATTCCCTTATCGCAGGGTTCAAGAGTAGCATGTGGTGAAAGCAAGGGGAGTGGAGACAAGGAAGGGGTGGAAATATGTTGCACTGAAATTAAGTCTGGGCAGAAAATGTGTTTTCCTAAGAGGTTTTGGGGGTTGTTTTTTGGTTTGGGGTTTGTTGGGTTTTTTTAAACTGTTTGCCTTTTTTGTTGGGTTTTTTTTTGTTCGGTATCTGAATCACTATCTAAAAGTTCAAGTTAATTGGGAATAAATTAAATTCAAATTCTCCAAGTCAAGAATGTTTTGTCTGCAACAACCTTTTAAGTAACCTTAGGACATCTTCCAACCTCAGTGAATAGCCAGAAGCTCCCTTACTTACTAAGTGGAGACTGAAGACCATATTTAGCTGTTTAGCCTGCATTAATGTGCTCATACCTCAGAATTTATTTCAAATTTCCTGCCTGTCCATGTTTGCTGGATGAAATTGACTGCAGAGAACTTCTGCATGTCCACTTCATGTCATTTGCCTGTCTCCTTATGGCAGCCTCTTCTTCCTTCTTCCACCTTGAAGTAGCATGTTCATCAGGAAGGAAAACAACCAAGATTTAATTTTTATATTTACACACACTATCTTGTATAAAGCTTTCTACACCCCTAGTTCAGCCCAGAAAACTCCCTTCATGTGAAAGGTGACCAGATGCCTTCATCTGAACTGAAAATTTAGTCAGTCCATGTTATAAAGGACTCTCTAACCACAAAGAGCTTTCCTTAAATCCTTATTGGATTCCCACTGATACCAGTGACTACCAGCCACTCATTATAGTTAATCATGACGGCTATGTACACACTTTATAAGCTAAAATATTAGTCTTACCAGAAATACAACATTTTATAATTAGGGTCAAAAAAGTTGGAAAACTCAGGGCAGCGATGAATGGCTTTTACTCAGGCTGGCAGACTGTCAAATGTGGGGTCCCCCGGGGACTGATACTGGGCCCCATGCTGTTCAACATCTTCGTAAATGATCTGCATGATGGGGTTGAAAGCACCGTTACCAAGTTTGCTGATGACAGCAAAGTGGGTGCTAAGGTAAACATGTCAGAAGGGAGAGCCATCTTACAGAGAGACCTGGACAGGCTGGAAGAGTGGCCTAGCAAGAACTGTATGAAGTTGAACAAAGACAAGTGCAAGGTTCTGCACCTGGGATAACATAACCAAAGAGCCCAGGACAGACTAGTATCTGTGTGGCTGGAGAGCAGCCTTGCTGAAATAGACTGAGCGATCCTGGTGGACAGCAAGCTGAACATGAGTCAGCTGTGCGCTGCTGCAGCAACAAAACCAAATTGGATCCTGGGCTGCACCTGCAGGAGCGTTACTAGCAGAGATAGGGATGTGATCATCCCACTCTACTCAGTGCTTGTCAGGCCACGCCTGGAGTACTGCGTCCAGTTCTGGTCCCCACGGTTCAAAAAAAGATGCAGACAGACTGGAGAGGGTCCAAAGGAGGGCCACAAATACGATCAAAGGGCTGGAGAACCTGCCCTATGAGGAAATTCTGAAGCAGTTACAACTTCTGGGGTCCCCCTGGAGAAGAGAAGGCTCAGGAGGACCTTATCACAGTATTCCAGTACTTAAAGGGCATCTACAAAGCAGATGGAGGCACTCTCTTCATAAGGAGTCACATGGAGAGGACAAGGGACAATGGGTACAAGTTGTGTTGGAAGAGGTTTCATCTTGATATAAAACCCCCTTTTTTTTTACAATGAGAACAATCAATCACTGAAAGAACCTCTCTGGGGACGCGGTAGAGTCCTTATCACTGGAGGTTTTCAAGATGCAATTGGACAGGATGCTTGATAATCTGATCTAGGCTCACTTTCCCACAAAATGTTGGGCCAGAAGATCTTTTGACATCCCTTCCAGCCTGTGCTGCTCTATGATTGTATGAAAACTTCTACAATGGCTTCACAAACTGATGAGCTCTATCAGCAAAACAGATACTTCTGCTCTTTCTGTAACAGATCTGTAGCTGTCAGTCTTCCTGAAAGATGAATCTGAGTGACTCCCAAAATAACTTTGATACAGCATGGCAAAGGGTAGTACAAAGTACCTGGAGACCCAAATGGTCCTTGATCAGGGAGCCTTTTACATGTCACAGTAATGCTGACCTAAAAGAAGACACCCTCCATTTTACTATTTTAGATTTTACTGTTTATGAGCCAGTGTAATCAGCTAGCTTGTGGATGCCTATTCCTCTTTATTAGCTGCTATCACTTTTGCCAGTACACTGCAAATCTATGAGCAACAGCGCAGCAAACAGCACTTCAATTCTGTGTCTCATAAGGATTCATATGACAATACAATGACTGAGAATATGCAGATCTGCAAAGTTTTTGGCTCTTACTCTACCAGAATGGACATAGAGTAGCTAAAGGATCAATATGGCCTCTAGTCTTTAATGTTTTGTATTCATAAACACTGAAAAGTTATGTAAGAATATTTCAATTAATGCTGTAAATAAAACCATGAACACTTAACTGAAGTAAAAACAAAAGTATGAAAATAAGGCAGCATTTTTTCTCTGGGTTTTAGAAATGAAAGCATTAAACACAGAAAACCTGTTGTTAAAATGTCTTTTCAAGATAATCAACATCGACTTAGGAATCCCTAGAGTTTCAGTGCTTACTTTTCATCACAAATACTTCATAGTCTTTCCTTGAGCTTTATCAGCTTGGTTTGAGTATTTTTGTTTGTTACATTCAGATGGTATTTTCAGTCTTTTCTAGACTATGTTATTTATTTCCATTAGTGATATTTTGCTAGGCACAAAGCCTAGTACTTGCTGTTATTTGAAGCAAAACATACAATTCAGTGCAATGACATCATAGCAAATACGAAATCAAGACCATTTCTGTAATGTATTTGAAAGCAACAATAATAAACTCCTAAGCTTTCTAAGTAGGGACTACAAAGAAATTTTTTTTGCTAAAAAACAATGAGAGAAACAGCTAGCACAGCACTAAATGAAGTAATGGCCAGCAGAGCCAGAAGCACGTTGTAAATAATAGATCTTCGAAACATTGATAGCTATTTAAGAATCAATCTGGAAGAAAGTGACACTGAATAAATGAAAGCTGTTCTAAGCAGGACAATGAAGGCTAACATTCACAATTGAACAAAATGTGGGATTTAGATGCATTTTCAGGTTATTCAGCAGTCTTAATAAATGAAACGTAACATAAAAGAATGAAGGGATTATGAATAAACATTATTTCTATCAGACACTCAATAACAGCCAAAACAAAACTTTAAGTTGTAGGAGACTGAAAAGGACTGGAGAGGAAAAAAATCAAAGATACTACAGAATTTCTCATGGCCACCTGAAACAAGTATAAACAGAAAGGGCTGCCTGAGTTTTATTCAGAGGGCATCAGTTTAGGCAGCATCCCATGCTCAGGAAGAGGCAGAAAAACAGCTACTTAAGAATTTTTTAATAAAGCCAAGCATTTTAATGGAAAAAGAATAGCTTAAAAATAGACTACAATTTTCTTATGGCTAGATGCAAAGACTTTTGTTGGATATGAGAAACACAGATTCAGGTCTTTATTTGTACAGAAAGTGGAAGCAGATGGGGACTCTCATCCAACCTACCTGAAGCCAAATTTGCAAGGACCCTTAAAATAGATACCATTGTTGTAATGAACTGGTTAACTTTGTTCATGAAATCGCATGTGGGGGTAGAGACATTCCTCGCTTATCTAAAACCACAGTATCCAGTTAAGTACCGATGATTAACGAAAGACGTTCCACCTAACAAACAAATGACGGCGCAAACGCACACACAATGCAGAAGATACCAGCCGCCACCTGAAGGCAGATTACGACCACCTAGCAACTGACGGCACAAACGCACACGCAATGCAGAAGATACGAGCCGTCATGTAAACAGAAACTAGAAACTGTATAAATAAAGGGACTCTTCCCCATTTTCGGCGCGAGCCTTTGGCGGAGCACTGTCTCCCCGGCCGCCCAGCGCTGTTTTGCTCTCTTATCGCTTGCTAATAAATTCGATCTTGTCATTTAATACAAATTGGCTCCTCCAATTTGTCACGAGCATCTATAACAATTGTCACCATCAAGGAAATTACTGACCATCCTGTTTGATAGATTTCATTCCCCTTGGGAGTGATACCCTATTGTAAAAGATCTCAATACATTATTTTCTTTCTTTTTTTAAAAAAGCTATCTTTTTCCAGACAAAAATGAGTATCTATGCACACAGGGACAAATGAGAAGAATAGGGAAGACTTGTTTTACATATCCCAGTTTAGATGAGTAGGCATTGGGGTGGAGCAAAATCAGTTGGCAGGCATGAGACAGCTATAGAAAAGTGAAGTAGATGACTGACTTTATGCGGAAGGTTAAGCAATGTAAGAGATGTCTTAATGACAGAGAAATTAATGTCAGGATGACAGGACAGAAGAAGGGAGCAGTCTCTAGTCTCATTCCTACAAACAGAACTAATTACAAAAATATACTGAATCTTATGAACTGGGATGGTGGATACTGGTTTGTACAAGAGATGTTATCGCATGCTTCCTTAACATAAATGCAAGAAACGTACCATTTTTGAAAGACTGGTTTCAACCCTAACTTCCAATTACCCATACAAATTTTCCAGTGTAGGTACGTATTCCTGCACATTTAGTCTTCTAGCAGCTGTCTTTCCCAAATAATTTTCTTAGGCTGTCTATAAATATAATACTAGTCTGTAATCAGATGTCTGCAGACCCCTAGAAGTCTGTGGGGTACTTCCAGTTGTAAATTTTCCTTGGCAAAGGCTGTATAAAAAACAACTGGATACTTCTTTTGCATACTAATTTTTTGTGGGGTGGGTGGTGGATGTTAGTCAAATGAAACATCATCTTTTTGCCCCCAGGTGGTTTTTGCCTTGGATTTCCATCCCTTCTGATTTTTAATTTCAAGTTTTCACAGATGTAAAGTGTTACATGAATTTTTTTCTAAGCTGTGATTCTATACCTTTTGCCAATACCATCAAAAAGAGATGCTCCCCAGAGTAAGTGTTCCTCTGAAATATTTTTTATGTCAGTTTGAATTACTCATAGATTTGATAGTAGAATTGGAATTTTTTGGTATTGATTACAGTATAGTACATGATTTGATAAGTTTATAGCTATAGAAGTTAGCTTAACCATTTCTGGCTTTGTGCCAGAATAATTCCACTGGAAAAAGACAATGTAGAAATTAGAGAAAAAGCAAACTAACATGTTAATGTTTTAAGGTTTACTGTAAAAAAATAAAGCATGCAGATTTCAAACATCAAGTTCGAAAATACTGGAGAGGAAGGTACATGCTTCTGTAGGCATGTACCCTGTAGACTGCTTGGATAGAGATTGTTATAATGTTTAATAAATTTTGGTACTCCGTCGTTCCTGAAGTCTCATTTGGTATTGCCTATTCTTGCATGGTAAAGTGCTGGGAGTAAAAAGGATATGACTGCTATTTTACATGGCCAAATATGGTTTCACCTCAGTTTACTGGGGTCAGTTGCCACATAGTGAACAATTTGAGTCCCTGTCATACTGGAACATATTCAGGCCTGTGACTGGTCTTGTTACTGACCTCTTAACATACCAAGTCTCACAGTGATTGAGATTGTTGAAATATGAACTGGAAACTATGTAGGGGCAATAACATCTTTTGCTAGTATGCTGTTTAGTAGAGAAATCATGGCTATGACTGGGGCTCCAAGCATTACCACATACAATTAAAAGAATCCATGTATAATACATGCAAAAAACTGCTAACCTGAGGAATAAATTGAACTAGGGATTTATGAAGTTTGATGGATTGTGCCATTTTGCAGGTGATGCCTTCAAAAGAGATAGTGTTTCTAGCTGTATGATTCCTCATGTAAAGTCGTGGGTTTTCTATGCAGAAAACATAAGAAAACACTAGAATAAGTAAAAGCAGTGAAACCCAGAGATAATAATTTATTTCAACAAAATCTCACTGATCAGCTCAACAAAAATAGCTATGTAATATATTTCTTTCATTACTAAGTATGCTAGCAAATGGGAAATGTGGCTGCTGTAGAGTAGCCAGGTGTCCCAATCCAATGTCAGGGAAGGTTTTGATATGATCCCAAGAGTGAGACTAAGACACAAATGAGGTCAAATGCCGTATACCCAAAAGAGCTTTTATTATCAAAAGTAGAAAATAGTAGCGATAGGATAGAATGGAAGAAAAGGCAGAAATCAAGCAAGCAGTTGGGATAGAGTTGCAAGAATAGTCACCACCGTGGAACCAGCAGCGTCCCGTTGCTCCTCAGTCTTCAATTCTTCGGTGATAGGTGCACACCACGGCTTGTCTCCACGACATTTTATAGGGCATAGTTCGATGATGCATGCGCATACTTACTGTTCATGCACTGTTCACGGGCTACATGTTTCGTCTATTACATGACCTTCACGTGATCAACACCAGAAACCAGTATCTTATCTCAAAGACTACAGTTTCCATGAGAATGGCAGTCTCCACACTCTTCACTGACTCTGGCCTGTCTCCTTCTCCTCCCCTGGATGCCTCAATGACCTGGTAATCGTCCTTTTGGACAGAGGAGTGCCCTGCTTAAACAAGCCATCTCTGGAATAAGTGGCTCGTCACAGCAAACAATCCTTGAGATGAACAGCTTGAAGTGATAGTCCAGTCTCTCACAACAAACAATCTTTGAGACAAATAGCTCGAGATAACAATTCAGTCTCCCACACCAGGTTGAACAAAAGAACAATTCTTCCTCCTTTAACGTTTCTAAGTCACCCTTTGATTACCAGAAAACAGAGATGACTTTCCATTCATGTGTAGTTTATGAAATCCGTAGGTCCTCAGATCTTTGGTAAAGCTGTAATTAAGTTTCAATGTTAAGAGTTCATGTCACAGTTGAAGAAACATTAAAAATATTGAGCTATAAAGGGAAATTTTAAATCAAAGTAAGCATCATTAGAACAGTTGAGATATCATATTTTTGAAGTTTATAGTCAACAACATCAAGTAGAAAAACCTAAACAAGAAAAATAAAACAAAATAACTAAAAAGGAAATTAGCTGATGACTATGCTTAGGCACTCTGTACAAGTACTGCTGGGTATTTTTAATGACAACTACATGACCAATCCAATAGTCTACCCAGTTGCCCTGAATAAATTCTTCATTTGTTACAGAAGGGGAAGTCTACCCTCTCAAGACTGATTCTGCTTCTTGTGATTTGGTGTTGGATATGCATATCTGTATGCCTGTGTTTTTCATATTTCCCCATTTTCCTTAGCCATTGAATAGTAATGAGACGGGGAACCAAAGGAACCTTAGTAGTTATAGTAGATATATGAATGTAGATAGGAATTGTTTAATAATTATCTAGCTTTTAATGAAATTAAAGAAGTTTCAATAGAGGTAGACATGGCCCAAGGGGATGAGAAGTGATGTTTAACGTTTCCATTGTTGAGGCTGACTGGGACAGGAGATAGTCCCTGATAAGAATCAGCAGTGACTCCAAGAACCAGCCAGGACCGACCTTGTGATTTGGACAAATGCCAAGGGACAACTGAGTCTGCGCAGGGACAGAAGGTTAAGAGTTCACTGTGAAGAAGACATACAGCCTTCATCTTCATGACCACCAGACGACCACCATAAGGAGGCACTGCGCAAGCGCAGTTGAGAGGAGACTATGGAAATGACTTCCTAGAGCTAATTATAATATGAAGCGGGGATAGGTAATGCCTATGTACAGGCGTATTGCGAAACTCTGTGTATATGTAACACTTGACTGTATAAATTTGAAGTGAACTGCCAAATCAGGCGCGCACGACTTTGGTGGGACTACCCCCCATGCGGCCCAGCGCTGAATGAACATACCTACTTTACAATCTCACCGATTGTGGAGACTGTTTTCTGCACGTCAGTAACAGCACGTATATATTAATGAAAGCTACTAAGCAATACAGTAATAAAATACATGCTCTTTGTTAAGATTGTACATTGCAGTTGTTATAGGCTCTGTAACTTAATTACTCTAACGTTTTGTGACTGTCCCTTAGGGATCAGCCTCCTGGTTTTTGCTGTTTTCCCTGTACAGACTCCAGCTGGCGTGTGTAAGCAGAACGCATCAACAATAAAAATTAAAAAGGGAAATTTCAGTATTTGTGCTAAGGATGGGTACAGTAAATCCTTCATCTTCCTCCCACCTCAGATTTCAAATTCTCTCTTTCTTTTGCTCCATTCCACAAAATCTCCCTCTTGCTTGTAACCTTTGACTCCTGGCAAACTCATTATCCCCTCAACTCCCACCTGACAGAGCACAAAATTTGAGAAGGTAGCTTTTTCTCTCAAAGATAAGTCCTTCACCATGCCTAGTGCATACAACAAAAGGGAAGCAATCTCTGCAGTTCAAAAGCATAAATTTGTAACAAGCAGGAGGTAGATTAACTGTATACAATTGGACATGTCTTTCACTAATGCAGCGTATTTTAACATCAGGCATCAAAAGGCTCAAAATTAATCCACAAAACAATAAGCAATTGCAATGGAATATAGATTTTAGGAATGACATTAAATTGCTGTATTAAAAGTGTATTTCTGCACAGCTTACTGCCTTAGAAATAATTTATAATTTTTATTTTTAAAATCTGCCACTTTTCACAGACATACCAACTTAATTGTATGTTATAATAGAACGATGACACTTTCTATTAATGCACTGCATTGAATGCTCAGAGGAAGAATGGAACATATGCTCAGGTAATTGTGCATTGAATCTTGGAAAAGCTTTATGAAGGCCCTTAATACTGCTCTTATAACCTTGTAGTTAGTTTTACACTCTGTATGTCAATTCGCCTTACCAATCACAGCTAAGAAGCTCATTGGTGGACTGCAAATAAGAAATTAAGATTTCTCTTGCATGAAATGGAATCAATATTCCTTAAAAAAAAAAAAAATCAGATCCTTGTCAAACCATTTTTTTTCTGGTTCTAATATACAATACAGCTGTTGAAATGAAATTAATTTATCTGAAAATGTCCCTCATAGGAATTCAGGTAGTTCCACTGTATCAAACCATGACAAAGTGCTTTAGATTAAAACTCTTTAGAAAAGGGAATAAAACATGAAAGGCGGTGGGACGGAAGAATCTACATCTTAAAAGTATTGTCACTCATCAGCTATCTCTTACCTTCCCTTTGGAGGTAAAAAATCCCCACTCAGGAAGAGATGACTCTTTATAGCTGTGTTTGAAGTATATCTTCTTGCCTTGCAAATAAGGTATGCATGCCCAAGCATAGGGAAAATCAAATATAAATAATAATAGCTACTGCAGAAAGATGTGTAGGGATGGTAGCTCTTAGTATGAACTAAATATATGCCTAATAACTTGCAGTTAAAAAACTAATTTGGGCTTGTTACAGTTGATGCACAGTGCTTGAAATATTTCTTAGGATTCTGAACAACAAGCAAAACTTCCTGTTGTCTATTTTTATTTTCTTACAGCAATAACTTGTTTACAGATGCATATTATTTGCAAGAGATACTTGAGATCTGATTTTGAAGAAATTCCACAAAAAAAATGCCCCAAAACATTGTGAACAGCACAGAGTAACAGTCATAATGTAAGAAAATCTGGTTTTCAAAGTGGGTTCAGAAAAAGCATTTGTAACTTCTGCTTCTACTATTCTTTTAAAAATGAAAAAATGTCATCTTTTTCACCTGGCATCTCCAGGTGCACCCTCCAAGTAAAGGCAGATTGTGGACGACACTCTGCTGCCAGAGGGATTGAGAAAAACGCATTAGCAATGTCAATTGTAGCATACCACTTGGCTGCCTTTGACTCTAGTTCGTATTGAAGTTCTAGCATATCTGGAACGGCAGCACTCAGCGGTGGTGTAACTTCATTCAGGCCGCGATAGTCAACTGTTAGTCTCCACTCCCCATTAGACTTTCGCACGGGCCATATGGGACTATTAAAGGGTGAGCGAGTTTTGCTGATCACTCCTTGGCTCTCCAGTTGGCGAATCAACTTGTGGATGGGAATCAGAGAGTCTCGGTTGGTGCGATATTGCCGCCGGTGCACCGTCGTGGTAGCAATTGGTACTTGTTGTTCTTCAACCCTCAGCAACCCCACAATCGAAGGGTCTTGAGAGAGACCAGGCAGGGTAGACAGCTGTTCCGTGCCCTCCGTCTCCAAGGCAGCTATACCAAAAGCCCATCGATACCCCTTTGGGTCCTTAAAATACCCTCTCCTGAGATAGTCTATGCCAAGGATGCTTGGAGCCTCTGGACCAGTCACAATGGGGTGTTTCTGCCATTCATTCCCAGTTAGGCTTACTTCAGCTTCCAATACAGTTAACTCTTGGGATCCCCCTGTCACACCAGAAATACAAATGGGTTCTGCCCCTTCATAACTTGATGGCATTAAAGTACACTGTGTGCCAATGTCTACTAGAGCCTTATACTCCTGTGGGTCTAATGTGCCAGGCCATCGAATCCACACAGTCCAATAGACCCGGTTATCCCTTTCCTCCACCTGGCTGGAGGTAGGGCCCCTCTAATTCTGGTCAGAGTATCCAGTATTCACTTCTCGTAAAATTGGCTCAGAATTCCCTTCAAGAGGATCAGAAATAAGATCAGCCCTTCTACTCTGTTTGGAAACTAGAGCGGCATTTTTCCTGGTAGAATCCCCTTTTGCGGTGTTTTTTCCTCGCAGCTCACGTACCCGTGCATTTAGGACCGAGGTAGGTTTTCCATCCCATTTCCTCATGTCCTCTCCATGATCACATAAGTAAAACCACAGGGCACCTCGCGGTGTGTACCTTCTATATTCTCTCTCTTGGGCAGAGGACCGCTCACTCCTAATAGCTGAGACATTGGTCCTTACAGGTGGGCAACAGGACATCTCCTCTTTGAATTGCTGGAAATCCTCAGACAGCTTCTCCACAGCCGAAATGCAGGCTTGTAGGGAGGAGGAGAGATTTTCTTCGTATTGATGGAGTTGGCGAGCCACTTCATCCACTGTCGGTGCCTCTTTGTCTTTCCAGGTCATTATTGCCAGTGAGTTGGCATAGGACGATGGTCATTCCAGAATTTCATCCTGTTTTCTTCCCACTGAAAGCACTAGTGCCATACATGAGCAAATACCAGTGTATTTTTGCCACTGGTAACAAAACCAGGAAGGTTTGTTTATGAATAATCATTATACTTAATATGAAAAACTTGTAAAAAAAAAAACCCACAGTAGCAATACTAATACTATCCAAATTCATAGGCATTTCAGTGACTAAAAGAACATCGCTACAATCAGAACAATAATGTTCATTTGTTCAAGTCCCAATCTGAAGATACCTGCACTGCAGTCTTCAGTAAATACCAAAACATTAAGTGAACATTGCAGAATATTCATCCAGAAAGAAATTTTTATTTGAAATATTTGCACTGAAAAGTTGATTCTATAGGTCATTGAAACAGGAAACAAATGCACCATATTATCTTTATACCCACTTTAAGGTGATTTTCAGAAGGGTAACATTTAAACAAGTATGTCAATTATTGCAATGAATAGTTTTTAACCAGTTTATAAGGTGATTTTGCCCAACACAAAAAAAAACCCCCAGAACTCAAATCCAAAACAACAAGCATTTTTGCAGTAGCAATGTGTTTCATGAACAGATCACAAGCAGCAAAGAGAGCTCCATTTTGTGAACCAATTGTCTGCTCTAAATAGGTCAGCCAGATCTGGTCACAAGTCCCAGCAGCTGTTCCCTACTGCTTGAATGAAAAACATAATATTCTCAATCTAGACCTAAATGATGGCTGACTTCAGGACTATAGCAATCAAGCCAGACTTTCACATATGTGCAATACTTATCAGTACCATTTAAAAAATTCAGTGTCTAAGCCAATCCATCCTTGAATGTCTGCAGTTATTTGTAGGGCAGGCAAATGCTCAGGTATCAAGGTACCAGTAGATAATTATAGACTCCTTTAGCTGAAGCCAAAGCAGGATTCTCATTCTGCATTTTTAAAGACTTTTATGTGGGGCAAGGGGAGAGCTTTCTACACATTTTTTAACTACTATCAGTTTGCAGTTTAAAGTGAAAAGGAAAATGTACTTTGCTTGCTCCCATTCTTTACCCTTCATCCTCAGTATGCTATGCTTAATGCTACTAGCAAACATGAAAGATAGACTAGAAAAGTAATTGTGTATTTAATATGAATGAAGAGCTGGGGAGAAGCTATGATAATAATAATGCACTCAAGCAACAGGTTTTCAGAAAGCTAATTATTATGATAGATGATCTTGATATTTAATTATAGAGCGATGCATAAAAACTGCTTTCAGTTTTTAATATGGCTTCTCCCCCTACCCCTGTGTTGAATTTTACTAACACCATCTTTCCCACACGCAGGTAAATGGATTAGATAGAGCTATTCATTATCATTTTACCATAATCAGCAAGATTAGAGTAGACCTGCATTTCCTAAAGGGATTCACTTCATCTAAATATATGCGCTTTTTTTAAATCTGGACTGCAATTCTGAGTTTATTGTATGCCCTCAAGAAAAGATTTTTGTTTTCCAAGGGTCACTGCTCTTGCCGTTAAGCCACAACAACCAAGAAAAGGGTGGCCTTACCTTTTAAACAGACATGCTGATTTGGATTGACATTGCTCTGTAGTTATAAAATACATGATTTACTTTATATCAGCAACTTTTATTGTTATGAAAGCAAAAGAGACCAACAGGCACTGAACTGGATATAGAAAACTCCAAAGCTTCAAAGTATAATAGTATTTGTACAAAGCTACTTGGTAGAAGTTATCTTTAATTCATTGTCCTGAAAGTTGTTTGTGTTATCAATTAAGACCAAATAACTTTATCTCCAAGGCACAAACAGTTAGTAGTGTATGTCAATACATATTTTTAAATATTTGCTTGTATAATGAAAGCTACAGCTTGTATAATTATTTCTGTAATGAGGGGAACATACATTAAGTTACACATACTATGAAAGAGTTTTTCCATATATTGATCAGGCTCACAAATAAACAGAGAAGTCAAACCCCAGGTATTTTAATTCTATGGGTGACTTCAGTTGTTAAGTTTCTAACTTAAACTTGTATCTAGCAAGATGCAGGCCTGTAACTACATACATGAATGGTGCCACTGGTTTAACTGAATGAGAAAGCAAACCATTTTCAGACAAATAAAGATTACTCATGGAGTTGGAGTATGGCACAAGAGCATGAAGATTATTTCTCCTCTTATCTTCCTCTCCAAATTACAGCCTTGGACCCCAGCCTTGTAAAGGTATAGTATTTTATGGGTGAAGAATCAACCCTTATTAAGTATGTAAAAAATAGCAGAGAATCCACCATTATATTTGTGATACATCGAAAGCTGACTTTCCTGAACTGTGAATTGGAAGATGCTCTGATTAAAATACATGACTGTTTTAGGCAGAGCTTATATGCCATGCAGCTAAGTTAATAAAGATGTAGGACAGCAGAAGTTTCATATAACCCATACACAGAAACAAAATTCACATCTAGGTAGTATATATCACTCTGCAACCCTTAGACAACACCTCCACCAAACATAAGGTAAAACAGATACCCCAGCCAAAAGTGGCAGCAGAAGTAAGAGCAATATCAGAGTGCTTTTCTGATGACAGCTGGTTGTTTCCCTGAGCACAGGTGCATTTTATCAACTGACACTGCCAGACTTTCTGCTCCAGCTGGCCATTAATTCTGCCCTGTCTTTTCTTGCAGGATTTTTTTCTCTGGACAGTGCTGGTTACAGTCTTTCCACAGATAGTCTGTTTCAATGAAACAGTAAAACCATCACAAGTTTCCATCAAGGCACATGCCAAAATACTGGGTTTAAATTTTATTTTACTAAAAATTTTATTTTACTAACATTATTATATATAAATTTAAAATTTTCTACAGGATGTCTTTGAGAAATGTAAATACTAAGAGATGCCTCACCATACCATGCACCTAACCTCACTTTCATTTTCTGTATTCTTAATGTATTAACTTAGTATTACTGAAGTCCTTAAATTAATAGGTTAAGTCAAATCCAACAAGCACACTATTCAGCAGTTGTATTAGAATAAACACAAAACTGAACTAATGACTTTACATTATAAATCTATCCTACTAAAACATAGCATCTTCAGTATTGCTTCTGAATTGAAAGAGAATTCTGTCAGTATCAGGTTCTGCACTGTTTTGTTATGAACAAAGTATGAAATCAAGCTTAAATGTACCCCAACTACTCATTGCCAACTTGTGACTCAGGAGCGGCATGAAAATAAAATTCTGCCTGTGGATGAAAAATAGAGTATGGCTTTTAATAGCACTTGGCACTTGCAGAACACAGAAGTGTGCAAACATTAATTCTCATAATTGTCCTAAGAGTTAGGTAAATATTGTTTGACAGAGCTAAGATTCAATATCAAGATATCTTTCCTTACATTCATTTCTGCATGTTTACATATTTTCCTGTCAATCTCTGGCACTGTTCTGCAAGCCCTTAAAAATAAACTTATTTCATAAGAAGATAATTAACTCATGGAAATTCTCTTGAATTGAATTTGAGAGTTGTTTGTGATAAAACATACTCCAGAGATATCATGTCTTGACTTACTAAGTGCTTAATGATGAGTTTTAAAACAAGAATTGAAAGTAGTTTCAGGCAACAATGAAGAGTCAGCATATTATAATAACAGAACATTGAAGACATTATTGTTTTCTAATGTCTGTCTCCCACTTTCCCCCATGTCTGTGATTTTTATTCTACCTCTTTGCTCCTTCTCCGCCCCGGCCCTGCATTTTCATTCTCATTACATGCTTGTTTTGTGAGTTGTCACTGAAGGCTGAAATAAATTTATATTGCTAACCCAAGGACATTTCTCTGGGTCTGAAGTGTAAGCACTGCTGAAACATTTTGAAGGGTAGAGAGAAAAAAAAAAGAGGGAAAAAAAAACCCCCAACCTTTATCTTTTGAGCCAGATGCAGCTTCAAGATCATTGTATTAAACAGAAACCAATGGATATACATGAATTTTTACAATCTTTAGAATCCGTTTGTACATCTGAAAGCTGTGTTGATTTGCAGCATTTACAGAGATCCAAGCTAATTACTGTAGGAAGGAATTGATATAGCTGGCAATGACATAATGAATGACACTTGAATTTTTCAGGGATGTGAAGGGAGCGCTTAGTGGTTTTGAACGTATTGACAGCCTCAGATAACAGAAGATAAATGGTCAAAAAGAGAATACACACAGCTATATGGGAAAGTTTCCTCCCTTTTATCTGCCAGTGTTCATTACAGCTGCACTGGAAAAAACAATTTTCTTGCCCACTTAGTCTTTGGGTTTCCAAAACTGTAAACAAGGGTAACTGAAAAGGTTGTGTTGACATCCATTAATTCTGGAAAGAATTCTAGTGTGATTTTTCTCCTTTCTACAAACCAGTGAGGAATTTAGCAAATGTTAGGATGGAATACATTCAATCAAAATTGAACAATGAACAGATTAATGTCTTCTAATGATCTTCACTGCTTTAGTGGAAGATGTATAGGGTTGCAATTATTATTATTTTTTTTTTAATTTCTAAATAGGTCTTAAAACAAACACTCTGTTCACATAATTCCTATAAAGCTTCTACACCCTTCCGCATATTTTACACAGGTAATACAAAAATACACGAAAAAAGCAAGAACCAGTTAATTTCTGACCCCGTATAGTAACCAACCATTAGTTCATTACATAAAAATAAAATGATAGAGAAAGAATGGAGGAAAAAATGGTTCTACTCTATGTGTATGTACATAAATGCCATAGTGCATTCACAGAAAATGTAAGAAAAATAAGACCTGAAGTAGTCATGATGTCATTTTGAAACATTTAGTGTCAGAAAGCCTGATAAACCTGAAAAGAAAAGCAAAGAGAGCAACAGATTATCAACTGTCCCCTATCTGAATGTGTATACACTTACACACACACATATACACACTAGTATGTAATAATAAGCTCAGAGGCCAATCTTAGGTCAATCCTATATTAATAAGTAACAGCTCATGGCATGAAAACATGATCACTAATTCCAGCTGCCATGCATCTATGACATAAGCAGAATTGATTGTGACTTAAAAAAATAAAACACTTCTATAACAATATCAAAAAATGCCATAAGTTTTATGTCACCAAGACTAGATTTTCTTTGCATGAGTGAGCTACAGTTATAAACCTGTAGCAATGCAAAAAAAAAAAAAAAAAAATATAGGGAAGTGTTTAACAATATAAGGGGCAGCTTATGCATTCATTGTGAGATAAAATTATTCCCATCTTCTAAAAATATTACTCAGAGATGGCATTCAAAAATAAAGGGCTTGCAGCAAGCTCAAAATGGAAGTGAAATCTTATTCCTTTCGCTTTACTATGCTGAGCAAGAGATTGTGCAGGAATAAATCACAAAGGGAGGTAACAGCAACAAGAGAATAATGAATGCTAGCTGTTTTGTCATTAGCATAAAAACATTTATAGAAACAAATCCTGGTTAGGTCTGCTTTTAAGGCTTAAACTTTTTTTATAGAAAACAAACTTATTATATTACCTGTCGCAAACTTAGCCAGTTTCTTTGTTTTTTTTTTTTAATAAATTTGTGGTTTCAGGTTACAAGTCATGAAAAGATTCTAAGGCATTCAAACAGACAAGTGTTTCCTGAAGGTCTAGAGATACATTGCCCATTTTTTATAAGAATACAGAAGGCAATAATTTAGTAGAATTTCTGAGTACAGAAGATTCAAGAATCAGTAGCATAATTAAAAGAACTCAGAAAAAGTATAAAAATATGCAACTAAATCTAATTAGAAGTAAAAAGCAAGATTTTTATTCTTTAAAATTGTAAACAGCCAGGTACAATAGAAAAAAATAGTTCTTTAAACATGTCAGAGTATTCAATAGATATTTTAAATTTTATTTATTTATTTATTTTTAAGTAGATGGTGATACTGCATTATGAGAGAATGGGAACATACTTCTTTTACCAGGGAAGAGGATATTAATAAAGCCAACAGCATAACTGTGCTCTCTGTCCCTCTGGTCTAGCTATTTAAATAAGTCTTTAAGAAAATTACAGTACCCTGAAGGACTGCTAACATGGCATCCTTGTTTAGGAAGGGTAACAGTTTAACTAACCCTATGCCACTTAACCTGACAATTCCTGTGAAGCCTGGGCAAAAAGGCAGATGAAGGAAGGTTGACAGAAAGTTGTTACTGGATTCAACTGAGGGCTTCATGGCCAAAGATGCTGCAAATTTGAACCTACAAACAGAAAACAAGCTTGCCATACAAATGTGATACCACCCACTGGGATATGAAATATAAATAAGGCAGTATACTTTAATTAATTTACCTAGCATTTTTCAATATATCACTGTAAAAGCTAGCTTTAAAGAAATTGTTAGTGTGAGAACTGTTTGTTAGTCAATAAGGGAATTTCAGTATTTGAATTGGGCAAGACAGCTCTCGTGATTGCAAGGTGAAACAACAGTTCTCAGATAATTTAAAGAGCGCACCAGTGTGTGAGCGTATCTCAGACATAACCAAATTAGTGTTTGCCAACCATGCTTCAGAGGATGAGAAAACAGTTATTTAGTTCTGCAAGAGAAACAGCTCCATGTGTTCCCTGAAGGACTGATATACTGGTTTTCTATTATGATTGAAATTCCCATGTTAAATTTTATTGCTGCTTTTTGTAATACAATTTCCCTGCTGCAACAATGACCTATGTCAGATGTTTCAAAACAAGATGAGTGTAAGCTTACTGACTGCAATTAGAAATAACCAGCCCACAGAGAAAGTTAATTTCTACGTGTTACCAGTGAGAAATGGCTTTATTCCCAGACACACAGCATATGCAAAAAGATAAGGCAGAAAAGCAGACAAACTCATATGTAATTTCAGAATATATGATCCCTAGCAGAATGCTCACATTGCCTAACTGAGGGCTCAGCTCGCTTTAAGCCAATATGTGTGCAAATTACAGACCCTTTTCTTGAACTCTCCCTGTTCATTCCCATATTGTTCTGTTTGAGAGCAATGGTATTCATGCACTGAAATGATGAGCTAGAGTTGAGGACTAATCTGGCTGAAAGGTTTCTTGTTCCGTTTATCAGTTTCGTTTGTGACCAAATCAATTCCCTATCAAGCTCATCCAGCAGCTGCGTGAGCTCCTTTCAGTGGCAACATACAATTATGTCAGTACAAAGCAACTGTGGAACCACAGAGGCCTAATCCCTCTTCATAACCAAAGAAAAGTAACACCAATTAAGACCTGACCTCTCTCTATCAACTATGATATAAAAAAATAGCCTAGGCTCCTAAAATGGCCCTCTCATAGACTACATGAATGAGTCTTACTCTCCTTATAAACATCTCTCCTCTCTTTTTTGGACTCTAAGTGCTTGGCTTTGAAAAAGGTAAGCACTGGTCACACCTCTATTTCATTTAGAAGTGCATTTCCACTTACTAAAGAAAAAAATTCCAATTTATCTGGATGGCATCTTATTTTTGAATTATAAGAATGAGTCAACAGGAGTACGAAGTTTGCAGGTGTTCATTACCCTGTAAAAAATTGGAGGGTTAAAATTCTTTGTTCAACAAAGAAATTGTAATTGTGGTATGAGGATGACTTTTAAAAAGGTCTGTTTCTTCTCTCCTACTCACCAATTCTGTCAAAAAAGCTAGCACAGGTTTTCACAATTTATCTTGTCTTTAGAAGTCTAAGTTAATCTGATTTAATAATTTTTATTTCCTATGACAAAACATATAACCATTTCTTGTGCTGTTCCAAAGAATTTTCAGATTATTTTATCAGTATTTCTTTAGTTTATATACAAAGATAATTCCCCCAGTGTTTTTCCTTTCCTTCCTTCGCTCTTTAACAGCCCTGCAATTTTCTTGTAAGACTAGGCCTTCTAGAGCCAACTCACTGTAGAGGATGTTCTGGTAATCTTTTAGCTTTTTCAATCCTTTTAGTTATTGTGCTAAACTGCTTTCATATAAAGAGTGGTTTGGCATTACTCTGACTTGCAAAAACCAGGAAAGACAAGTACCATAGCATTCTTACAGTTAACTTTTTAAATCTATTTATAAGAGACACTTTAAAATAGGATTTTTTTTTTTTTAAGTAATTTGCCTTGAAGTAGGTCAATCCTAATGAAGGAATTCTGTTGCCAGACATCATTACTTTCACTTGGCACCTTCTGAAGATCAAAAAGCACCTTAAGTGCCTGAACGGTATAGTTATACCTTATGCTCAGCTTGTAGATCACTTCCTTGTATACACACCCAGCTCCCAGGTCGCTCAGCTACATGGCATTTTTTTCTGCTCTTCCACAGTTAATAGAAGTTAGGCTTAGTTAATTCTTTTTGCGGATGTTGTTCTCATGCACAGGAGAAGCATTTAAGACATAGGAGACAGATTACAACAGCTTCCAGTCAAGGGCACCTGTGTCATAATGGCTAGCTAGTTCTCATGTTGCTATCCATGCCATTTTCCACCTGATCAAGGGAGGGTGTTAGCTCAGTATGGAATAAAACCCTCCTGTCCTTGTAATGTTACATTCTTTCTCTCTTTTGGAAGTTATGAATCCCTGTCATAGGACTACTTTGAGCTAGGTTAACAGTTTTCTACTAGCTAGATCCTTTCTTCTATCCTGGACTAATCTGGAGAACAGGTCTAAGCTGGTAAGTATACCAGCTACTAGAAAGGAAATTAACTCTATCCCAGTCGAGACCAGGACAGTAATATGCAAACATGTACACAGAAAACAATCTGTTTCAACCTGACATGAAAAGCTTCTCAAAAAAGAAATAAGCAATGGTTAGATATGCAAACAGCATCTTTTACTCACAGCAGCGTTATCACTAGGACAAAACTACCGTTAGCCCATATCCTGATTTCAGAGATGTTGGCCTTAATCAGTTGGCCTTTATTTTAAAATTACTGTTAAATACTGAAATAAATCGTATTCATCTTTAAGTGCCAAAATTCATGAGGCAAGACAAAGCATGTCCCTTATGCGGGAACAGGCTGGGGTTTTTTTTGGCTAACATTGAAGAGTAGAGCAGAAAACAGAGCCTAAAGTTGACAAATACGTAGGTACTTATCTTTGCAACTCTAAAGATACTTTCTGCTGTTTGTCAGGACCAAAGTAAAATCTAAAAATAGGTTTTCTTTGAAAAAAATACATAAAATCCAGGTACCTTGGTTTTTAAATAATTAATAAACTAAATAATCCTTGACACCACCAACCATGTCATAAGTTTAGCTTCTACACCTAGGAATTTCCAAGTCCACCTAAAAGGCAGTTCCTCAAAACTGTAGCATGCTAGAGTATTAAAATCCAGAAAGCAGTAAAAAAGAACCAAAATCTTAATTCTCTTCTAGGATATGTTCTGTCAGAGACCTTAAGTACCAATCTGAGTAGGCTCCTTGTGAAGTGTCTTGTAGGTAACTTAAATAAATTGAGAAAACTATTTTCAATATGACAAAATAACTGTGGTGTTTTCCATTTTCAACGGTGTGCCTTGGATCACTCATATTTCCTTCAAGGATACATAGGGTGTGAAATTCATCTAGCTGTGACTATTAGGAGTTAATCTGGCAAGACTGTCCTTCCTAGAAGAACACAAAACAACTATCCCCACCCAAGTAAAAGAGGGAAATGAATGAGAGATCAAACAATAACCACTTGTTATAGACCAAAGCCCTATTAAACTGCTGGACAGAAGTATATGAGAGTTCTCAACCAGGAGATAAATAGACCAGGGAGCCCAAGAGAAGAGACTGAGAGTCATCCAGCTGTTTTGCCTCTTCGCTACTCTGCAGTCCCTCTATATCATCCCTAATACATGATGGGCAAAATGCCAAACCATACTCCTGAATGTTAGCCACATATATCGTAGAAGCAGAACAATAATCAGCTATTTCCTGAAGCAGCAAGAATAAATATAAGCTATAAGCAGTACTAACACTGTAGATCCAATATTGAAAAAAAAATCTTCCCCAACCACACTTCAGCTTTCAGTGAAACAAGCATTTAGTACATTTGCTCTAAAGACATTTTGTGATACCTCAAATACTTCATACCTCTTGAGTTAATTATAAATCCTTTGCTAACTCTAATATATGATGTGTTATTGAGATAAATTTGAACATCACCCTTTAGACAGTCTTTTGATCACAAAGATTCACCCAGTTTAACACACCACAGAGCTGCAAAAGTATCATCAGGTCTTAGCTGATCACTGATTACCTTAGCCAGAACTTTGGGAAGACATGCAGAAAGTGAATAGTTTCTTATTTACTGCAGAAAGTCACACATAAGCTGTCTTCTGAAGCAGTAGGAGAAAAAATAGACAGCACTTGAATAAAGGGAAAGGACAAACTCAGTGTTTATTTCAGAAAAGAAGCTCTTGGACACACATATGTCCCCTTGTACAGTATATTGTCCCTTAGAGTTGCACATTACTCATTCATTTGTTCAGTGAAAATAACTGGCATAGTTCATGTAACAAAAATCTGCTTCAAGGTCAGATTTCTAATTCCATTGCTGTTTTCAGTTGAATAACATTGTATTGCACAGAAAGTCCTCCTGCAGAAAATAAGATTACCTATTTAGTGTGGAAAACGGGAGTCAGGACACTGGAACTGTGTGAATTCTACATTCTTCTAATTTATACTGATTTAATTTAGTCAATCAATCAAAATTAAAAGCTAAGCAGAAAATCTCTATTTATAAGTATTGCAGTTTAACTTTTATATTTGGATATGATTTGTTATATAGAGGTATATAGACAGTCTCTACCATGTTTCTCTACAGGGTAGAAAACAATATTTAAAAAAAACCATGCTATTAAGAAAATCCTCAAAAGACTTGCAGATTTGAACTTATTCCTAAAAGAACATGAAATTCAGCATATATATTTAGAGGCTTTGCTAAATGCATTTTCTTATTACCCCAGTTTGTATGGCATTTATATTTTGAAGCAATTTTGTGGAAAACATAAGACCATGCCATCATTTTTCAGGAAGCTTCCCTACTGAGAGTCACATATCCAAGAGCAACAGCATGAATAAGCAAGAGTTATTCATCATGCAACTAAAAGAAAGTGAAAGTAAGAATTTTCAGATTTATGTGAAAACCACAATACAGCTATGGCAGATTGGAAAACTGCCAGCACATACACTGAGCAGCTCCTCTATAAACATGATCTTTCAGGAAATAAGTATTCAGACATTAGATCATCTGAAGTAATTACCACCATTAACAAACTTCTGCTTTCTCAAACAATCATTAATCTACATGAAAGCTTTGATGCACGTAGAAACTTTCCTAGTGTTTTCTCCCAAAAGATGATAATTTACATTTGCATTTAAAAAAATGTGTTACTTGATTTTGGAGAAGTATCAACTAAAATAAAAACAAAAAGTGATAAATACGTGCAGTCTTTAACTTGTCCTGACAAAGTATTGCTTTTTAGCATCCTTTGTAGTAAGGAGTTAAACTGGCTTGTTTTCAAATCACAGTTCTATCACTGAAGCAACACCAATGAATAAATAATGTTCACCTCTCACTGAGAAACACAAGATATTTCAATTAAAAAAAAATCCAAATTCTTTTCTTCATATGCATAAATAACAATAGGAGTTCCAAATAATTTATGACAAAACCACTTGCCAAGTAGATAAAGTAGGCATGGTGGTGTAGAATCCCAGCAAATGCATCAGGATTTTGACATATTTTGAATGTCACCCTGACACTATAAAACAGTACTTTAGGGATATATGCATTTTTTCAAACACAATTTTAGAAATTCCATCACTAGCAACAGTGATAATTTAATACAAACCTACTGATACAGTGCATATGGCATCAAAAAAGTTTGCATTATCTCTACAAAGGAAAAATACATGCATAATTAGGATGAAAGTACTGTCTTCACTGTTAGGTATTGTAACAATATCATCTGAGGTACTAAATATTTTATTTGCAACTCTTTGAAACCAGATACACTATAAGCAACATCTTTTTATTATTCTGTTAGGTTTCTGAGTTTAATCTGCTCCCTTCTCTTCTATATCTTTCTCTCTTCCTACCCCCATTGAAAGCAGTGTCATTTAACAGCCATCTGTGTTTCATTCCCCTGCTTATGAAAACTGGTTTTAGAAGTTTAACAAGTATTTATTCAAAGACATTAAGCTCATAGTTTTGTGATAAATGGTTTGTAATCCTAACAGTTGTCATTATTCTGGTGACTATAAAAACAAACTGGGAGCTGTCTATGGTTTTTTTAACCCATTTTTTTTAAGAAAAAGTAGTGAAGAGCATCCTTTTTTGGCACAATACATTAGATATCTATGCAACATTATTCACATATTTTTTAAAGAGGAATTGCATTCTTATTTTCTCTGCACTCCAGTACTGCTGGCAACACAGCTTTTAATTTGTATATTTTGATGTGTGTCAGTGTGATGACTGTGAAGAGAACAGAACTTGTGGTAGATAATGTGAAATTTATCAAGAAAGAAATTCAAAACTGGTTTAGGTATTATATCGCTCTACCATTACCAGTGCTGATGCTTTTTTCAACTATATTTTTAAACAGATATCTTCCTTTTGCATTGCAAACAAATAAACCCTAGCAGAAACCAAGAAGCAAAATACTTAAAAACCTCAGTAAATATACATGAAATTGATGCAAACTGATGCAGAGGCACAAATTAAGTTACACCTGAAAAACAAAACCAATCTCAAAGTACATACCTGTTCTGCAATTATTGCCATGGAAGAAACACTTCAGTACTTGAAAATTCACCATGCCTAAGGCCTCTCTTCATGCACCTCCTTACTCTAGGCTGTCAGAGTAGGAGTGAAGAATATTTGTATCTCTTTATTGACACCAAAGAGCACAGAATTAATAGTTTCTCAATTTAATCACATTGGATGCATGCTTAGAATTGCATTATGTACTACAAGAAATTGTATGAAAATTCTTCTATTCCACAGATGGACCACAAGAATATTTCTTAAAATAAACACAAAAGTAACAGTGAAAACTAACATGGGATACCAGAAAGCAATCTCAGATACCTCAGATTAATCACTTTGATAGCAAGAAACACACACGTAAAATTTTGCACCAAATAGTAAAATATTTTACAGGCGATGACCTGTTCCATTAAAACAAAGTGACAGACATTGCAAATACACCTTAGAGCTCAAAGAATTTTTTTTTTTTTTTTCAGTTTCTGGACATTTCATGAAATTGCCATCTTAAAAAATTGTTAAAACACTGCATATTTCAGCACTCACAACTTCTCCAAACCCAGAGTCTTGCCTGTAGTGGCTTATATATTTTATATTTTGTGTACTGCTTTATGTAGCACACCTCTGATTTTCTGGTTGCAGAGGTATGAAAGGCAGAGAGCAGTCAGTCAAAAACCTCATTCTTTCAGAAACCCATTGGTAAATGTTTTTGAGGATTATTTACTCAACAAAAATTTTCTTGTAAAGAGTTTAGGTAAGTAATGTACACCTTTTAAAAATAATTTTAAAAACAATATACAAGAGGAGCTGATAATTTTCATTTTTGACTAATTTAAAGTTTCAGTTAATGAAGTAAATGTTTTTAATACCATTTGTCAAAGTTCAAGTTGTCAAGATAAATGTAGGCTCTGAAACTGGATCTGCCTTTTAGCCAACTAATAGAAAGATAAGCTACATATTCACTTTCTGTATTCTTAATAATGCACTTTTTTTTGCTTTTCTACCCTTGATCATAATAGTCCATGACCATCACTGTTCAAAGTGAAAGCTTAATAGTATTTTAATCTTCAATGGTAAAAGTATCCCAATAACTTATCATGAGCACAACCTAGCAGGACTCACAAAAAGGGTTAGAATAAAGAGGAAAACCTCAAGTTCTTCTTCATGAAAGTCAAGTCTGCATGTTGTTTTCATATTATTCACCAGTCTATGATTTGTCAGAGTATTGCTTTCAATCCAACTTTATCCATTTTGGGGGCAATTTTAATGGTAATATAGCCTTTATATTCTTATACCCTTCATGGAACCTACTGCTGGGATTTCTCCTGTAGCAAACTTACTGACTAATCAAAGCTGGGGGAAAATTTGAGGGGAGGAGGTGTTCTTTGGAAACACAAATATTTCTTATGCCTGTAGCTGAAACAACAAATATTGGGCCAAATGGCTGCTCCAACTTCATTAAGTTAATCAGGTAGACACTTAACAGAAAAGTTTTTGAATGCTTAAGAGCAAGAAGAATATTAGCAGAGGGAGAAGAGCATAATGACAGCTTCACATTGTATCAATGAAGTAAAGACACCATCATGTCACACATGGACACTCCTCAACTCTTTCAAACACTCAGAGAGAAATACAAAATTTAAGGACTAAGGAGAAGAAAGGAGCATTATACATTCAAGATGACTTTGTTAATCATCACAAAAATTAGTAGTGCAGTTACCAGACTCTGAGAGAAAATATTTAACTGTCTTACTGAAAGTAGGTAACTGCACACAGGTTAATGCTAACTGGAAAGGGAGCTGAACCCAGAAGATGTCATAGCATATTTCCCCATACAAAAATACTTGTCACCAGACAAGTCATTTGTTCCCCCTCCAAACATCCTTCTCCAGTATTATATAGGACTGCTTTCAAAGCATATTGGAAGTTGACATACAATGAATCTTCAGTCTTGAGAACAAAAGGATTCACAATAGTTTTTCCAGCCCACCATTCATGTCAAAAAAAGATTCCAAAACCCTTCATATTTTTAACACAGATTAATGTGCAGTGGCTTGCAAACCACCTCTCAGTAAAATATCTGACTTCTAACAAGATAAGATCATTATTTTATTAAAAATGTGGAACACATGAGGTTATTGCATTATGCAACTTTGCATAAGAAAATTTATCTGCAGGTGATTTATCACACTGAAAGAGTTGTAGATCCTTTTATCAATCCAGAGCAGCTTTCCCTCTTTCATTTCAGTGGTAGGGAAAAAAAGGTTACTCAAAAAAACCCCAAAAGGTGGCTAATAGAGCTTTGCTTTAGTGGTAGGGAGAAAGGAAGTGATCTGTAATGAAACCAGTTTTGTTAGTTTACTGAAAAGTCAGGTACTGATGAATTAGGGTTTCTTATTAAAGATTTCATTTTTTCACCTACTATGAAAATTCAAGGGAAAAAACTCACTGCTTCTGTGTCCCAACTGCATGATCAGTTAGCAAGCCATTCATTTACCATCTGTTTTCATTGCTGGCTAGGGTCAATACTGTAGATTAGAGTCTGTCAGTTCATACTGAGGCTTGTTTTCTAAGTTGCAGAGAAAAAAAGTTGCAGAGAAAAAAGTTGCAGAGAAACCCATTTTAAGCATATACTCTACTTCTCACATTGTAATTGGGGCCTGAGAAAACATTTCTCAAAAAGACTCATCATCTTGATAATAGCATAACAACTGAAGCACTTAAGTTGGAAGCATATACCAGAGACATTTCATGTAGAAAATACTGTTATCACTTCATATAAAAATCCATTTGTTAATTTTGCTGACTATGCTAGTTTGGTCTCATTCTTTTTTTTCTTCCCCCTTTATCACAGTATAGAGGATGGCATATTTTCAATGTGTAATAGCTTTTTGTGGCAAGGCAAAACAAATACCACATTCTGTCAACACTTCCAAGACTTTCCCCGTTTCCACACCACTGCCTATTTGTTCATTATCTTTTTTTCCTCTCCACCACAGCACAATGACAGAAGCAGTTTCAGTTCCTTCAAGAGTGTATTTACTTGAAACCTTAATGAGTGAGGAAACAATTCTCCTCCTCCACTTTACACTCTTGCCTGTGTTGAGAGTTTCACTGCTCTTCCTGTGAGATGTGCTTAGAAACCCCCCACACATTGCACAGTGATTATAATGCTGATCCTGTGTGTTAGAAATTGCTTAAAAAGGAAGTAAAATTGCAGATTCACAGAATAAAATAAAAATTCAACACATACAATTTTGCAGGGAATAAAAATACTCTAACAGAATGGCTGAGGAAGGAGACTTAATATTTCATCTAAACTTTACAGTTCTTGTCCAGACTCTAATTAAAACAAATACTAATTCTCTTATTCATTGGTTACTAGTTTTGTTACTAAGATAATTCTCTCTCCTGACATTTTGTTAAACCAAGATCATCAGAAAAGTAGTAGGAAAGGGTAATTTCAAACCACTATCTTACACTAAAGGGTGAAGTAGAATTTGCAGACTCTCCCAGTGAAAGGTAAACTGAGCTGTGAGCGAGACCACCTGGCTTTAGGATGAGCACAGAAAGCCAAGCATATGCAATGGATGCATTAATCACTGTCTAAACACACCTGTTGCATCCAGAAGTCCAATGTATGAAAACAAATTCACCAATAAACATACTTGTATGCACAAATCATATATGATGTGTCAGATTGTCCTATACAATTTGTCTGGGATAGAAATTATTGATGGCAAAAAAAGCATTAGAAATATCTCAACAAGTGTGGCAATGGAAAAGTGTGGCATCATTCTGCTCTTGAGTAACAAAAAACCTCTCAGGTTTTCAAAGCCATCTTTGATAACAGAAGTACAAGAAGAAAGGACTGTCTAATACAATGAAACCCTGAGCAAGTAATGAAACATCTTTTCAGGAGCTTGAGATAACTGCTAAGCCTATGTGCATGAAAAAATGTACAATGTGTAAGTCTACATTGGCATTTTAGTTTAGAAGTTACATAATCTTAGGAAAAATCTTTCTGCAAAACCTTCACGTCATTATCTCTAGTTAGTGATTTGTGTTTAGTCAAGAGTCTTTGCAGCAAGCAAAGAGAACAAAAAAATGTAAGAGAACATTTGTTACTGTATCAATACAATATAGAATTTTTGTAAGCATTGAAGATGGCTAGCAAATAACCGTGTTTCTGTCTGTATATCAAGTACTGCATTTTAAAATAGGAAAGTGATGAGAACATTTCTTCCCTCTACTTTTCTTTTCACCCCAAATAATCAAAGTGAAACTTTTCTTACTTCCCATGTTAGAGAAATGCTATTTTGACCCGTTTTCTGGTGTAAAAACTAAAGTATGGCTTATTAGAGAAAGTTGGTAAAAATACCAGTACAGATACATACGTTTACACTGTCTTGTCATCTAAAGATATCTAATTGTTATCTAATGTTGTCTAAATTTTCCTAGCTTCACATACCTTTAAGATCTGGTCACCACCTTGTTTCCTTTTGTACAAGAGCAAACCCAGTAAACAAAATACTGTTTTGTAACAAAACAGGATTATAGAACCAGAGCTGTAATATTCACAAAACATATGCCAAGAAAAGACATAAGAATTAAGAGGAGAATTTTAGTTCAGTTAATAATATTGTTCATAGAAAGAGCTGCAAGTGTTGGCCCAATTATGCTTAAAGTGAAAATAGAAAACAAAGAAATCTCTATTTTTGAGTTTCGGTTGCCAAAAGAGAAAAATAAAGTAGTAAATAACCGGAAGTACTCCAGTTAAAAAACACATGAAGGAGAACCACATCCTTTAGCTAAGAAACTGGAAATATGAGTGATGAGGGTAATCTGATATTCTCTGACTATTCAAAGTCTGTTATTTAAGCATTAATACTAGTGTTTATTCACACTCCTAAAAAGAAGCATATATTAAAGTGTTTGGGTTTTTTCTTTTTTAATTCAGCATATAGATCAGAAGCGGGGGGGGGAGTTAAAAAATTCTAAAAGTTCATTTGAAAATTACTTTAACAAGACATACCCAACTATGCTTAGAACTGCTAGGATTGAAATCATCAGGGGTGAATACAACTAATACACACCATAGTTGAGGAAATTTCTTCCTCATTACTCATGCTACTGCTGCAGTTCAGCAAATACTTTTCCTCTCTACCCAACCCTAGCTTAATCACCATTTTAGATGATGGTTTTGATGCCGACACTACTCTTGCAATTTCCAACCACTTCATCAGAAGCTGTGAAGCCTCAGAGCTGGATCCCTAAGCACAAAAGCAAATAATTAACAAATTTCCAATTAACCCTGTTGAACCAAGAGAAAATGCAATCTACTGCAGTAAGAATCCTTTACCTTCTCCCATTTCACATTATATCCAATGCCCTACATCTACAACTACATGTCATCTTTTTGTAGCATAAAAGTCAACATCCTTTATTTTTCCATCTTGATAGTAACAAAGGAGTTACAAAGCTGGCAAGACAGAAAAAGATGTATTAACTTTCTAAACCACACGATTTTAAAGAAGTTTATGTGAAGACCCAGAAGAGAATTTTAATTGACATTATTTAGGTTTCATTTAGATAAACTTCATCACATTTCATTAGATTTATCCTTCTGGTTTGCTTTTTTAAAACGTCTGTGATTCTTCAGTCCTGCAACATGATCATGAATGGAAGTAATGATGTTAACTTCAGTACTTTAATAGTCTTTCAACCAATTTCATATATTTTTCCCTAATTTTTCAATTTTATCCAAAGCCATGTCTATTGGCAGACAAATCTTACTTCCCTTTAATGAGAAAAGACTGTTAATGGTAGTTAACATTTACAACAGCTACAGTATTTCAATGAAGATCATGAGAATGATAGGGAAGCCAATGGAGGACAGGAAAAAAATATTTTATTAAGCAGCAATCTTTAGCAAGTTCAGACAACTTTAAAATAACTTTTCACTTTTTTGTAAGTGACTTCTGGATAAAACAAGACTGTTTTAAAAAAAAAGTAGGAAAATTTTGACTGAAGAAAAGCATCTCTTGCAAGCAGAGGCTTACCTCTCAAAAAGAAAGAAATTATCATTTTCCATTCAAAAATCCTGCACTGACCTTGCAAGCAGAAATAACTGGTTACATGCCCAGTCTTGTCTGAGTTGCAATTCATCTACACTGACTGTAGTGGTTAATAAAGCACCATAAAGATGCACCAATTCATTTAAATGATGATTTGGAAAATAATGTTTTAAGCAGAAAAAATTGGCAATCAAAAGCCCACTGTCAATAGAAATAATCAACAATATTTTGCTACCTACCCCACTGCAATTGGTGGCAAAATGTATATTGACTTTAAAATATACAATGAAAGATCTGAATCATATCAGCATATTCAACATATAATTAACAATTACCAAACTACAAGAACAGAACCATGCAGAATGTACAGAACTGTAATCCCTGTATATATTTATCATCATCACTGGTCTCAACTCTTAGTAAGCCTATGATCTGTGCTGAAAAGGACATTAAACAAGGGCATATTTACAAAACACACGAGACAATCAATCTTGTTGCACATAAAGAAACCTTATAGATTCCCCTGAGAGAGTCAGTAATGATGGTTCATTGACAACTGGTGATGTTAGGTGTCATGGAAAAGCAATAAAATACTGATTGATGGTCTCCTGGAAACCCTGACTTCCCTGTAAAACCTTATTTGTTGTTACAAATCACGTAATCCAAGATCTTTATGTATGTGCTACTTAGTATTTAAGGAGCAAAAATTTCTTTCATTTAAATATTTTCTTTGTATTGGCTTTCTGGACTAACTTGGTATCCATTAGATACTACACCAAACAGCATACGCTGCAAAGTTTTACAGACAGAAAACAACAAATCACAATCTGCAATTTAGAGCAACAATTCTCCTGGAAAGTGCAAGTTTGAAAGTATATTTATTCCTGTTTTGCCACCTATCTGAAACACTTGTCACTAGAATTATATGGCACTCAGTTTGTTAAGGAAGTATCACTCTTGAACCATTGCTTAAAAAAAAACCAACAGTGTATGACTGTTTTGCCAGTTACTGGTTTCTATCAGCTCAAATCTTGTGTTAGCTTCATAGGTTCACCTCCCTTTAATTAAGGGTTGTTTCTTCTGGCTCTAAATGATGGTTTCCCTACCTACCCTGTTGGCCATCTGTGACACCAACATTGATAGTAGCCCAGTCTCTACAAACACAGTGAGCAAAGCCACCTAACCCCAAAGTTGTTCTCAACCAAGGGCTTTCAAACACATAGGTGATATCATGAACTGCAACTCACGACGACCATCTCTCTGCAACCCCCAATTGAACTCATTGCAAACATGAACCTTTCTTTCTTCTTCTGAATGGGTATAAAGTACCCCAGAAAGCACAACAACAGAACAGCAATCAACTGGGTAACCTAATGGACAAGTTAGTGGTAGCAGTTTTTAAATCTTGGATGAAGAAGCATCAAGAAGATATTTCCTCCTTCTCTCATTCCACAGCTGGCTACACAACTAAATACATTCATTCAATTCATTAAAACGGGTATTTTCTTGTCTGCGTTCATCCACTTCTGTTACACAAGACAGTCATATTAGAACACATGCAAAGTGTAGCTACCTATTTGTTATGTATGGCAGAGAACAGGCAACAATTACACAGTTTCACTAATATGAGCTATCTAATACCATTCAGAAATAAGGCCTTAATATTTATGTTTTAGAAAGTTTAAGAGTTTACATAAGTCACTCTGGATCATAGTAAGTAGTGCTCAAAGTGAAGCAGTAGATCCATCTCTGCAAGAGCAGGGAATACCCATCCTCCACAGCTGCTTACAGGCATTCTTGCTAGTGAGGATGTTAGAGCTAAAGTATGAGCAGAAATTCAGAAGTTTCTCTTTCCAGAAGCAGTTCCATAGTGCCTGCAGGATTTTAGAAGAATAGGTGGCTCTTGCCACATGTCTGCCACTGTTTAGATGCAGTATTCCTACCACTCCCCTCTTACAGGAAAAAAGTTGGGGTACAGTAATTTTGAAAAATGTGTTGTTAGCAGAACTGATACAACAAAGCTTAGAGAAGTGATTCCTAAAGATTTATACCCTGTGTCACTTACAATCTTGCCTCTATTCATTGATACAAACCTATTTCTCCTATCCTCTGATATTTCTGAGATACAAATGAATTCAGACAAAACACATAAGGGCTATGTACAAAAAAAGAATGGAAATAGAGAAAGCCTTTTTATACATTATCTTTTAGAAATGTCTACATTACTGAAAATAGAAAGCTTTACTGGTTAATAACTAAGGACAAAATAGAAGGAACTTCATATGAGATCTACTTCACACCATTATGGCATTAATTTCAATAAAATTTCTTTGTTTATAAAAAATTAAACTTCAAACTGTTAAACTAACAGCAGAAACTTTTTTTTTTTAAGTTTGCTTCCCTTTACTCCTCCAATTTTTCTTTTTTCATTATATACCCATAGTTGATTCTGTTGTTTTGCCTATGCTTGCTGAAACAGGTGAGGTTAGTACCTGGTTTAAAAACAAGTGGGGTAGTTAACTTCACAATCTTCTACTGTCAGCACATTCTTTCTCCAGCAGCACACCTAATAGCAATTATTCTGACAGGATCATTTTCTAGATGTATTCAAAGCCCTGTAAGTTTTCTTTATCATTGACATACATTAACTGAGCACTAAAACAGGAATATCATGTGAAATGTAGCATAAGAGCAAACAAACAAAAGTTCACAGGTAAGTAAGGAACATGAATCCATTTCCTCACAGGTCTCTAATGTACTTCAAGTCATCTGCCTCTTTTGTCAGTTTATTGGAGGACCTAGCAAGAACCTAGTGCTAGAGTCTTGTCCCAACTTAATTCTTTCTGCATTTGTATAAAAAATTTTTCCATGTTATCCAACTTAAGATTAGAGCATGCGTGCTATGCAGCTTCTTTGCACAATGGTAGCTACTCAATTGAGCAATCTTTATTGCCTTATCCAAACTTGGTTTTCTTATTATTTTTCTAAAACTGTTAACTTTTAATTACTTTTCACACAATTGACAAAAAATGCAACTTGTATTTAAGGAGCTCAAGTAATGCCACTATTACTAGCTTAGGCATCTTTCAAGTCAGTAAAGCTAAACATTAGTAAAAGGATGCATAATGCACGTTAGCCCTTCTTTCAGTACTTTCACACATAAGCCAAGACCAGTTAAAGGCACAACTCTGCATTAACTGTCTTTTGGCTTCGGATCCAGGCGAGAAATTCTTCCTTTCCAGTTAGCACCTTACTGCAACAAATTAACTCTTTGTGATTTAAATGTAGGTGTTTTGGGTTTGTGTGGTGGGGTTTTGATAGTGGGGGAGGGGCTGCAGGGGTGGCTCCTGTGAGAAGCTGCTAGAAGCTTCCCCCGCTCCAAGTCGGACCCGCCTCTGGCCAAAGCCGAGCCCATCAGTGACTGTGGTAACACCTCTGAGAGAACAGATTTAAGAAGGGGAACCTGCAGATAGTAGGTGGATTGGAATGTGAGAGAAACCCCTGTACAGACAGCAAGGTCAGTGAAGGGGAAGGGGGAGAGGGAGGAGGTGCGCCAGAGGAGGGGATGCCCCTGCAGCCCATGGTGAGATGGCGGGCTGTCCCCCCCCCCCGCCCATGGAGGGGAGTGGGGGAGCAGATGCTCACCTGCAGCCTGTGGAGGACCCCACACTGGAACAGGTGGGTGCCCCCGAAGATGGCGTGACTCCATGGGAAAGCTCGCGCTGGAGCTGTCTGTGCCTGAAGGACTGCAGCCTGTGGAAAGGACTCGCATTGGAGCAGTTCATGGAGGACTGTCTCCTGTGGGAGGAACCCCACGCTGGAGCAGGGGATGAGTGAGTCCTCCCCCTGAGGAGGAAGGAGCAGAAGAGACAACACGTGATGAAATGACCCCAACGCCCATTCCCCGTCCCCCTGCGCTGCTGGTGGGGAGGAGGTGGAGAAAACTGGGAGTGGAGTTGAGCCGGGAAGGAGGGAGGGGTGGGGGAAGGTGTTCCAAGGTTTGGTTTTACTTCTCAGTATTCTTGTTTTGATTTGATCAGTAGTGAATTAAATTGATTTTGTTTCTTCCCCAAGTTGAGCCTGTCTTTTGCCCGTGACCATAAGTGGTGAGTGATCCCTCCCTGTCCTTGTCTCAACTCATGAGTGTTTCTTTATATTTTTACCTCATCCCACCAGGGCCAGGGGAGGAGGACTAAGCGAGCAGCTTCATGGTGCTTTATTACCAGCTGGGCTTAAACCATGACAGTAGGTATACCTCCAAATGGAACAAAGCTCTCAAATATAGCTTCAAAGCAAACTAACCTCCTGAAGACCCTTTTAGAGCATATTTGGAATATCTGGATTGATGCAGATGAAGATGCAAAAACTTTCAGAGGAAACAGGTTATTCCTGCCCCGTCGGCTGGAACCATCAACTTCACAGTCATAATATGAAATTAACCAACTCTCTTATCTAAGAAGACAGAAGTGAAGTGCAAAGGTTAAGGCTAGTACATATAACACCACAGAAGCTCTGTATAAATGATGAAGGAAGTTGCCTATTTGAAAGTATTTGCTTCAATCCCTACCTATTAATTTTGTCACAATTACTCTTTTAAATTGTCCTATGTGTTTCTTTCTAGCCACAAGAAGTCAGGATGTCCTTATTTAAAAATACATGTACTGCCTCAGAGGCTTTCAGAAAACTGTCATCACTGGGTGCTTAACTGCTACAAATTCCAAGTTTAGAAGAAAAAATATTTCTTCAGATAAAAGGATATGGTCCATACCATATTCTGTACTACCACTGTATTTAAAGATTTCCAAACTGGGCTGTCCTACAATTTTTTTTTTAGGTGTAAACTTAGACAAACAGGGGAATAAAAGTTCTCATAATTCCTCCTAATTTAAAGTTGTCTTTACCTGGTTCTTAAGATCAGATTCATTCCGCTGTTATGCTACAGAATACAGTACTTGGCTATTTCTGTTTGTTTGTTAATATCATTTGAAAATAATAATAGGCTTGATTTATTCCTAAAATTTTATACTTGTTGATATACCTGATTCTTATAGTACTTTCCTTAAAATTACAGCATTCAGTGCTACCTGAGTAGCAGCTATGTGAGCACCCTGGGAATCAGAGAGAACATAGTAACATTGAGTGCAACCATAAAAGTGAACATTGGCCCATAATCAGGGTCAGAAAGGAAGGAAAGGCGAGAAGGAAAGTTCTTATTTGCAGTGGATAAATTCACAAACAGTCAAAATATACAGAATAAATTATAAGATCTTCAAATGAATTTAACAAGGAATTTAAAATAATTACACATATTCAGATAAAGACTCTACAGGGTACACAGAGAAGAAAAATACATATTTCAGCATCAAATGCTAACTAAAAGAAGTGTATACTTCGAGGTAATAAAAGCAAAACAAGAGTATCAAAAGAATACATTATCTTTCTTCATAATTCCAGCATGTTGTGGTGGTACAGACCCCCTGGGCCATGTTACAATGTCAGGACCAGCCAACATTTTGTTCTTGTTTTGGCTACAAGTGCAGTGAGTTGGGACAATCTGGTACTTTCTTGTCATGGCTACAGTACAGTGAGTTAGGACGATTAGGCACTCCCTAACTGTACCCGAAACTCCTGCTTCCTGGATCATGGCCCACCTTGGAGGGTGCCAGAATTACCTGACAAGAATTGTGGCCAGAATGGAAATATACTCTCCAAAGTCAATCATCTCGCAATCCTATAAATAATGATCCTAAGTGAGACCCTTTGAACTCTCCACGATCGCAGCAGGCTGTGACCCAGTATCTCCCCCTGAGTCGGAATGCCTCTCCAAAGGGTAGATTTTGTGAGGATTTCCAAGATCATCCGCTGATAGATGTGGACGAAGAAGAAAGGATCAAAGATCATCTGCTGACAAATGCTGACAAAGAGTAATGAGAATAATGAGTAATTCACTACAATTAGATTTTGCGAATTTTCAAAGACCATTTGGTACCAATAAGTTACTGCAATTGGCAAAGAGAGAAAAATCTTGATTATAGGTTAACCTCTATATCTGTGTGTGTGTGTTTGTGCAATTTAATTTAGGGAACTTTGTAGTGCTGATTATAGCAAATTTTATTAAATCACACTGATAATCAGCTGATGATTAAGTATTGTTAAAAATTATATGACCTACTCCTGTGATTTACCATAATAGTGCTAACAAATCTTAAATTGCTGTCACCTCAAACTTGTGTAGGATCCATAAACACTCATTTCCTGACAAATTGGTGGAGTAACTCAATGGGAGGTTTTCCTTACCCTTTGTATCCCTTCCATTAGGCATAAACCATTGACCATCTGGCACTGAGATTGGATCCAGCCACATGTAAGCTCCAACAATGGGTTTAGAAAGAAGGGGGTCCACTCTGAACCTTGTGACTCAATGGGAAGTTTACTCTTTTTTGTCTCCAGTCTCTGTGTAAATCATTCTAAATTAATTCTAACTTGATTTTCCTTTGTATGTTTCTTCCTTGTAGTAAGTAATAGACTGAACCTTGACATCAAATTTGTCAAGTCACACTTCTAAAAATTCACATTAAAAATCACTTTACTAATATCTTTGACAGTGATTCATTAAGTGATCTAAACCTCTCATTTCCACGACACATGTGAATTCCTAAATAATTAATTATTCTAGTTTTTTCTTTAATCTATTTGTTTTCTGTTCAGTTTTAGAAAATTTACCAAATATTTCAATGATCTGTTATTTACACATTTGACTCAGAAAAAATTGGAATAGATGGGGGTTCCTGAAGCCAAGATTAATTCACATTCATACTGACATATAGCTTGAACCACATGCACCATCTTGATGGCTTCTCAATTTCTGCTTCCATCCCCAGGAAGGAGCAGGAGAGGTTAGAGATCCGACACATCCTATCTGGAGCCCAGCACCATGCCTGGACAGCTTTTGTGGCAGAACTGAGGATGCAGGTAATTTTACACTGAAGACAGTCCAATGACAGCCACCCCATTCAATCTCGTCCCCTGGGTGAGCATAATCTTCAGTCTCTGCCCTTGTGAACAAGCTCTCTCCACCTTCCTTCTGCCATCACCATGCTCATCTGACCCTGCAGGGAAGTTAGCTAAGGAGCTAAACTAGAAGAAAATGAACACCATCAAAACCACTGGCTCATTGGATCCTGGTTTAGTTTCTTGAAGTGTCTTGTTTGAGCCCCACCAGCTGCATAAGGCAAGCATTAAGAAAGTACAGCTCCCTTCAGGGGCAGACAGCCCTTTCTTTAGGTGGCTTATGAACCTGTACCCTGAGCTAGACTGGTGCTTAGGAGATTGCAACACATGTGGGATCAATAAGGAGTTTTGTACTTTATAAGTCATCTTCTCAAGCCAAAGCCCATGCCTCACTGAAGTACAAGAAGGTCCTGAAAATACCCAGACACATATATCTTAGGTTAGGAGGAAGTAAGTTCTGTTACAATTAATCCTTTCTTAAATATGTAGGATTAATCTTTTGAAATGTGTTAAGTCAAAAAAAAAAAAAAAAGGAAACACAACAGAGAGGTGGTCTCTTTTATTCAAATTGTTTAGTCCAATTTGTAAGCAAACCTGTTATTCACAAGACATTACAGTATCACCTCATTTCTTGTGTTTAAAGCGTGCATCCTTCATAAGAAGGGTGCTATTTCAGAATGTGAACTACACTAAAAAAAAGAAGAAAACCAGTATAATCACTGCTGCTCTCCCTCCCTCCTCACTGCTATAGCAATACTAGATGGCAGGTTTCTGATTAAAGTACTTTTCTTCAGTTCTGCTGTATTAGTTGAGTTGCCCTGTTGCATTTAGAGACCGTAAGTCTACTTCTGAAAGCAATGGTGTCTTAAAGAAAGCAAAAGGATGATGACTTCCACATGAGCTTATTTATAAGTTCAATTACAGGTTTAAACATCCCTCATCTTAAGCTGGAGCATCTCGAACAAATAAGGTAAAAAATATGACAAATGAAACAACAGCAGTTCCCTGATTTTTTCTGCCTTTACTAAAAATGACCATATTAAAAAAAATATTCTTTTTTTGAGAATTAGTGTCAGGTCAAACATTAACCTTTTGGTTTGAAGACTGCCCAAGAAAATCTGTTTCACATAATAATAGGATTAAAGATTGGATATTCAGAGTGCTCTGATGTTAACATCCAATAATTAATTGCACACCTTTATCACACAAATTCTAATAAATTTAAAATAATCTGTGACAGTTTTTACCCTACATGACTGAGGACTTCATGTCAGAATGAACTTGAATAAGAAGGTTCATCAGGTTCAAAATAATGTTTAGCTTTGCTTTCTGCAGAAAAAAGTTATGTCAAGGGAGAAAAATTACAAAAACCAGATGCACATACACACAAAAGCAAAGGAGAAATCCACATCATTGCCAGTTATGTCTCCCATCAGTTTCAAGTCACTGCTGATCGTGAAAGTGACAGCAAATATCACAGTGAATGGCAGTACTATGGAAATGATGAAAGGTGAAGCAGTCTGTTAAGGGAAGCTTTCTCCCAAAAGTGCTAATTTTACATTTTGGTTTTTATGTGAACTGGCATCTAGGTACACACACTTCTCTTTCTGTGTGTTTTGCATTGCATAAAAGAAGACAAAAAAAAACCACAGGAGAAACACAGGAGTGAAAGAACAAGTACAGCCTTCTGCCATGAAATTTGAAGTGTAACACAGCACAGAGAAAGTGGCAGGAATGATTTTATATGGAGATTTATTGTTGCTCTGGAGTCTGTTCTACTTTTCCTTCATTAATCCCCCTCAACAATATGTTAACAAAGCCAGGGTCACTGGTTTTGTGAAGTATCATTTAAACTGTTTTAAGGAGCTCAATACAGAAAATGCATAATGTTTTTCCATCCCATCTATATCTTTACAGTGTTTATTATATTTCTAACATATTGCCTAAATTAGATTGTATATCTCTCTCAAAACAAAGAGAGTACTTGTTTTAAATGATGTCAGATGTACTTTGGATAGCATAACATAGACCATACACAGAAATCAATGGTTGGTAGAAACCAATACAAATAAAAAAGTTGTATCTGTCAGCAGAAAAATTAACCCCATCTCATTCCCTCATCATCATGATGGGGGCGGATGGGGGGGGGAGCCATTATGTAATAAGTTGCTCAAGATATTTGGGACCAGAGAGAGATACAGCAAGAATACACAGAAGAAGCAGCTGAGTAGTTCAGGCACTTAACTTGTAGCAAGGGAGTTCTGAATTATCTGCTCCCAAAACTATTTCTAAGCTTGTTTGCTCCTGAAATTAGTATAATGAGAGTTTAAATTAGGACATAAACAGTCCTGAGAGCAGTTACTAGAGCAAATAAACTCTCCATCCTGTACAAATGTCCTTATTACCTGGGTAGAAAGTCAAGGAGAAACCACACAAGTCTTAAATCACTGGCAATTTCCGTGCAGTGGCACAATACAGAGCACCAAAGTTTACCTTCATTCGACCCGAACCTACAGTTTAATGGTTAGGACACTTTTCAGCTTAAGAGGAATGCTAAGCCCATGACATAGCTTTAATCATGGGGGCTATCCAAGTTGATATCTTAGATCCTTCCATATCCATATTTAAAATGGGAGACCCAGGCCCTGCATGGTTCCTTGGAACCAGAGGTTTTCCTAACTACAAATGACAACAGAAAGCCATGGCCCCTGACCCAAAGAGTAGCATATTGGGCAGGTGGATTGGACCCTATGGAGAGGGGAGACCCCTTTTCAATTAAAACGCCTACAGTGGGTCACATTTTGGAGACCGTACAAAAAGCTGCATGTCTCCAGCTGATGCATGATCAATTCCTGGTTCTGCAACAGCCGTCCCCCATGCAATACGCGATAGACCCTGAAAGGTTGCATCCTCTTATGAGGGGATTGCCTGATGCCTTGAAATTGTATGTGGTGCAATTACAAGATCGCTTGAGAGCACCCTGACCCCGAAGAAGGGGAGGCCCCCTAGAGATGACATGGGGAGAAGTAGCACAGGAATTGATCAATTATGGGAGGCGGATGGGATTCACCATTCAGGGAGAGAGAAAATACAAAGCAGACCTTAGGAGGGTGGAAAGGAATGGAGAAACAAAAAACAGGTCTGCACACAATTCTCGATCCCCTCCTCCAGGCAGACCGACACGGCCTCCCGATAACAAAAGATATGCACTGTGGACAGAGGGTATCTCAAAGGGAATCCCCAGGGAGGTGATGGACAGGTTGCCCACTCCCAACCTGGATGGTCTGGTGAAAGGCTGGGACAAAATCAAAGGGGCCCTATCTCCCTCAAACTTTAAAGACCTTTCTCATCCACCCAGGGAACCCAGGGACATGGCCCCACAATTCTGGATGGCCTGCACGGCTCCCCGATGCCATAGCGAAGGTGAACATTCGCTGGGAAGTAGATGGATGTCCCAAACCCACTGCATTTTGCCCCAAAACCCCTTCCCTACTCCTGGGGGAAAAGGAAACAAAAGACCCAGTAAAACCCTTATACTACCCAGGACAACCCATTCTGGTGGACCTCCCGACAGTGGGAGAGGTGCCTTTAACCCTTAAAACTCCACTGAGCACCTATTCATGGGTAGCTGCTGATGCACATGGAAAAGACCACCAAATCCACACACAATGGATAATACACTCATTTTAATCTTTGTATGTTTTATATTTGCATTTTGTAGAACCAAAAAGAAGTGGAGAAAGATGGCAAGGGACCCATGTTAGTCCTAACTATAGTAATTGTAATTTGTGTTATCAGTTTATTGTTATTTGTAATTTTTGTCTGTTATTATAGGGAAAGATACTTTGGGGAGCCTTTTCCCTCATCCTGATCCTTTCCACTGGAGGACAGGGAAAAGATTCTCCAAATTTAGCTTGGAATTTGATTCAAGGTTTCATGCACCTCTGGAATGACACTAATCAGGGTGTTCATACAAAGGAATTCAATTCGATGTCATTACTGGTAAACCAAATTGCTCTTGGAACAGTGCTTCTGTGGGACCTTTCATGGCTCTAAAAAAAAAAAATCCAAACCAAAAAAACCTGCCTCTGACTATTTAAAGATTTATCTTCTTCCCTGAGGAGGAAACCTTGAATCTTGTGATGTTGTTAAAAGAACATGGGCTACATGGGATGTTAAAGCTCACCAACAGAGAATGCTGTCTCACCATACACAATGCAACCACATCCTTAGAAGAAGTGTGAAATAAGATGAGAGAAGTTACAGACGAGACTGGAGAACTCTTCCAAGTGATGCAACCTAGAGACTGACTTAATGGAGGATCATTGCTGACCTCTCTCCCAACATCCTTGGGACTCATGGGGTGGGGAAAATGGCTTGTTAGCATTGGACTCATGTTGTTATGTGGATTTTTGTTCTTAATGCTTGGCTTTGCAATTGTTATACTGTTGCACTGTTCAAAGTTTATACCATTTTGTACTGTTAGAAATTTTGTACTGTTTAAAGTTTTGTACATGTTCTCTCTCTCCCCTTTTCTTGCTTTCTCCTTTCTTTATATCTAAATCACCAGCCTGGGAGAAGACAATGGAGAATCCACAAAGATTATATAGACAATGTTTGAGCCACGGGGTGGTGTGAGAGACTGAAAGAATTAATGTCTCAAACATTGTGGTGGGGCAAGTTCTGCTTAAAGACAAACCCTGCACAGCAAGGAACCAAGGTGAAAAGCCCATCAGCTCAGACATCAGCAACAGGACGGGGAGGGCCTGCTGGAGGGTGCACAGCTCCCTGTTCCGATAAGCTGTTCTGATACAAAGATCAAACAATGGCCACATCTGCAGGGAAGGAGAAGTTACTCCCCAAACAACCCCCAAGTCCCAAAGGCTCACAAACTGCTCATTAGCCTGATGAGTTCAGGTGCCTGCCCAGAGGAGGGGAAAGGATGATAAAAGGACACAAACTGAAGCCCCAGGTGTGCAAGCCCACAGGAACTGGACCCCTTGGCTGACTGGACCAATGCTGGACCAGTGAAATATTTCTCTCTTCCTTTTTCTCTCTCTCTCTTCTTCTCTCTTTCCTTTTCCACAATCCCTACACCTCATCCCTTTAAGACATAAAACCATTGACCCAGTCTGGGATTAAGAGTGGATCCAGCTGCCCCTGGGCCCTTCTCTGAGGAGTCTAGAAAGCAAGGGCGTCTGCTCTGAACCTCATGACTCAATGGGAGGGATCTCCTTATTCCCTGTATTGATGTATATGGTTACCATGGTTTACATGGTTTACAGAAGTAGTCTTATGCCAATTCCTGTTGTGAGAAACCTCACTACCTACTATCATGCCTTACCAGTTCAGTTTGCTTCTGTCATGAATAAAATCTTTAACTGATCGTTTGGTGTCATTTCACCTTAATTTAGCCTGAGGGAATTTCGAATTAAACACAACTCCCTGGTCTGTCCAGTCTGGGTCCTGACACCAGCTTAGCAGTCAATCTTCATGCAGCTCTCACCTCAGCCTATTCCAAGCTTGGGTAGAGGAAGGTATTATGTCTTTGGAGCAACATATGTAAACACTGGGATCTGTACTGCTGAATTTGAAAGTTTTCAAGGTCTAGGCCATGTTGCTTAGGATTTTTATTTTTTCTTTTCTGAGAATAAAATGTTTAGAAATAACCCTTATGTAAAAAATACTTTTCTCTGTGGCTGTACATTACCTACTTTAGCAGAGCCAGCTTGTTCTATATTCTTTTCATGAGAGGTGTAAGCATGTTTCTTGCACAGCTGTTGCTAATTGCTGTCTCTCTCTTTCACTGAGAATGGGTGTTCAAGTGTTTTCCAAAGCTCCTTAGTGCTACAGCCACTATCTTCCAAAGACAAAAAAATTGCATTTCCATTACACACAAGACATATGTTCCTGCTATGCTAATAGCCTCTCTTACTGTATTTCAGAATATACGAGCATATTCCTAACTAAGTGACATCAAAGGATAATGTTAACATCTACAGAATGCCTCATCAGAGCCTGACATAGCAGATCTCTTCCTGTCCCTATGAGATTTTAAGAAAGTTATCAAAAAAGAAGGAGCACTGAAGCCCAGCAGCTTTCATACTCAGTGGCTGTCCTCACTTAAAACAGGGTAGTCTATTTATCCATTTAACTCCAAACAAAGGAAGAAAACAGACCAAGCCTCTCATCTTCCCTGACCCCCACCCCAATAACCCTCCATTAAACTTTCTTGCTATTTCATACCTTTGTGGCTTCTACTTTGTCACAATCTTCTCCCTACTGCACTTCTCACTCCAGCCTACCCCTCTGAAATGCCACCAGCTGCTGCCCATAAGGCACCTGGCCACAGGCATCTAATTGCTCCTAGCTGTCTGCTGAGCCCATGCAAAGGGAGGGTTTAGGGTACCAGGTACCCCTTACAGGTGACTGCCATGTGGATGCTTCCTGTCTTGTTGTGGGGAGCTGTCCTGGTTTCAGCTGGGATAGAGTTAACTGTCTTCCTAGTAGCTGGTACAGTGCTATGTTTTGAGTTCAATATGAGAAGAATGTTGATAACACTGATGTTTTCAGTTGTTGCTAAGTAGTGTTTAGTCTAAAGTCAAGGATTTTTCAGCTTCTCATGCCCAGCCAGCGAGAAAGCTGGAGGAGCACAAGAAGTTGGCACAGGACACAGCCAGGGCACCTGACCCAAACTGGCCAACGGTGTATTCCATACCATGTGACGTCCCATCTAGTATAGGAACTGGGGGGAGTGGGGGCGGGGAATCGCCACTCAGGGACTAGCTGGGTGTCGATCAGCGGGTGGCGAGCAATTGCACTGCGCATCATTTGTACATTCCAATCCTTTTATTATTGCTGTTGTCATTTTATTAGTGTTATCATTATCATTATTAGTTTCTTCTTTTCTGTTCTATTAAACCGTTCTTATCTCAACCCATGAGTTTTACTTCTTTTCCCGATTTTCTCCCCCATCCCACTGGGTGGAGGGGGGGAGTGAGTGAGCAGCTGCGTGGTGCTTAGTTGCTGGCTGGGGTTAAACCACGACAGGAGCCTTATTTCTTTTGGTATTTTCTCAACACTTACAATGATACGGGCATATAAAAAAACTGCAAGTCCTCAGTTGTTATGTGCATCTTAATAACTCGGTGCTACATAATTATTGCTAGCTTTGAAAGCTTCTTCATCTACATATCAGTGTAGCACAATAGCCTCTAGCTGTTAAAACAGAGATCACAGAAAACTAACCTACCCTTAATGGCTTTATAATATTGTTAGGGCATAACCCTTAGCACAATAAAGGAGAAAACAACAAAGAAAGAAGCTAAGAGAAAAGATTTCAATAGCAAGAGGAGGAGAACAATGATGGTAAGAATAACAAGACTTAACTGTACTAGAAATTTGGAAAGAGTGAAGGAAACCATAGAAAACATAAAGATAAAAAGTCTTGAAAAATAATTATTTTATACTTAAAAATATTTTGTAATCTAAATACTTTGGCTACAACTGATTTATTATATGTAACTTTATTCTGAACATATAGTTGATATGTAATGTTATAGAGTCCTGTATCTTCTCATTCATGGATTACTAATATTATTTAGACCATAATTAAGGGAATGTTTACCTAGCAGCCCAATAAGTGGTCTAAAGCATTCTGTACATACTTTTTCTTGTACTTTGTAGTCAGTAGCATTGACCCAAATGAACTGTATTAATACTATAATTACCAAAATATCTACACGTGTAAACAAGATTTACTAAATCATATTTGTGTTAGTTATAATGACAATATTGCATCTTTAATTCCAACAATTTTTCTACACGTTATGTGTATGTGATAAGACGAATACAATTAAGGCTTTTTCCAGCTTCTTCCATTAATCTGTCACCCTAGTCTGGAGTGTCCTATGTAAAATGATAAAACAGCTGTTTTTCTTCAGCTTCACCACTGTCTTTTGGTGGCGTTTATGATAATAAAATCTACAAGAAACATCTGAATTCCTAAACATAACAGCAGAACAAGCCACAGTAACTATGCAATTAAAAAAAAAACCAAAACCCAAACAACTTGGGTTTATGTGTTTTCTTTTTCTTTTAAGTGTTAGACTGGTTGCTAGTGATGCCAAATCTTCATGGACTCTGTTCACTTTACAGCACAAATGTTGGTGGTACCACCTTCTGTTGGAAGCTAATTAGTTCTGTTTCAAAATTACTTTCAGCAGTTTCAGGGCACCTATAGACTGAAAGGAAGCTTTGTACTGAGCCTGGCTTATATAGTGGACAACAACATTTTATCCACATTGTTCAGAGAGGACAATAGTGTCTCTGTAAAATTTCTAAAAGAGCTTCATGTTAGCTGAATACTGAATAAATAAATTGAACTGATCCAGGTTTGAGAAAGATATGCTGTCATTTCAAATAGATGAGTTTGGAAATCAGTCAGGTAGGTGAAGAAATCTTACAACTTTCATCTCCTTGTACCTCTTATTATGCCATTTGTAGCTAATGTTTCAAATCATAGACATGGTTTATGGTTGAATCATACTATGTGTGAAAGAAAAAGAGAAAAAGAGAAAAGATTTAACATCTAGACTTTTCTCTCCTTGAGAATTCACATTATGATAATTTTGTCCTTTGTCAGTTTGAACATGCTTCTATTGCTAAAGGAACAGTTAACACTTCACTTAATGCAATGAATCTAGTGACGCTCCAAACTCATGTACAAACATATTTGGTGGAAAGAACAGACACAAGACCTTCTTCTCACTGTCCTTCCTGACAGTGAACTGTAATGTCCCCTTTGTTTGTACTTCTGGTCTCAGAATTCAAACCTTAATGGTATTTCCAAGTTTGCCTTTCAGATTTTCTTAACTATTCACCCTTGCTTTCAGCTGATAAACACAGAATCCTCTGCTTTGTCTCAGAAAAAGAAATAAAGATGGATATCACCTATATTTTTTTTTAAAGTCCTTATCCATGAGAAAGCAGACAATAGTGGTTTTCAGGAAGGGGTTTTGGGTAAACAAAGATGAAAAATGAAACAAGATCACCTATCAAATGAGTTAACATAATTCCTTTCTTCCCATGTTAGGATAAGAATTTCAAACACTGCATTTGATGACACGGAAGCGCAAGAGACCATTTTGCCTGTAGTCCAACTGGAACGCAAACATCTTGATAGGACTCAATCAAGAAATCAAACTGGGGCATTTTATACATACGCATATGTAGTTAGTAGGTGGAAAACTTCATTTCCAAGGTCCTTAAATTAATAAAGATTTTAATATTTTGTTATCCATTTTCTAATGTAGCTTTTGGAACTATGTTGCCAAGATTGAATGATGATACAATAAGGTGTAGGTCTTATCCAGAGGGTGATTCACAAACCTTGAACTTGAGAATAACAAAGAATGGAAGGAGATTTCTGCAAATTCAGGGAATACATCTGTATGCATTTTGTATTGGTGGACACAGCAGTTTCACAGATTTTCAGATTTATATGTACTGCTTCTAGCAGTTCCTGGAGCTTAGGATGCAGCAGAAATTTCAGTGTGGAAAAAACCCTTATTATTGGCTGCTGGCCAGGTAAGTGTAGCATTACTTGCTAGCTTCCTGGCTGCTTCCACTGTAATAAATCCACAGGCTGTGAAGACTGAGAGGTTGTCTAAATTGTGGTTTCTGGAAACTACTCAAAGACCTGTTCTCTTATGAACAGCAGAAGCTATCTGATAAGAAGTGGTAAGCTGGTCTGAAGGCTGGAAGTTTTCCCCAGTGTTTCCAGTTCAAATGAGGAATTGATTCTGTATCACACACTTGACAATGCTTTTTGGAGCAGTCAGGATGAGTAAGTTGGTTCCATTATTGTCACTAGCAGTATCAGACTGAGCCAGTACATTATCAAATATAAAAAGCTTACATGGAGAACTGGAAATTCTCTTTGGATTGTATTGGTTTCAAGACAAATCAGAAGGGAAAAGGGTGTGCCTTACTCTTACTATCTTCCTTAGGCATTTGCTGTTGGCCAGTGTCTGAAACAGGATACTGACTAGCTGCTTTGCCCATATTCTCTCAAGTCATGGTTTGGTTGGCTGAGATATGCATTTCTCTCTACTGTATACACCAGGGCATTTTTAGAAACATAATCAGAATAATCATCTTTTATAGAAATGGCAGAATGTAAACCAGCAGTAATGGTAAGAAGCTCTTTGAGTCATTTTAGTTTGTATTGTAATGACATTTGTATTCGTTCCTTTATATTAACAGTGAAACCTGACATACCAGTACTTTGGTTGGAGCCTAATTTATATTCGACTTCTGTTCTCCAGAGTTGTCCATGTTATTTTCCTTACTAAATTTTTTTGGTGTGCTTTTCCTCTTCCTCCTGCAGGAAGCATTCTGCAAAGCCTTCAGTCAACAAATCAAACATTGGACTCACAAGAGAGCTGAGGAGAGACCAGAGGAACTGAATACGGTCACTCAAGTGGAAGGTTATTACTACAGCGACAGGAATGCCATGGCATGATTTGGAGTCAATTGATGTCACTAGTGCATTCCTTCTGGCAGTCAGTGCCAGCTGCCTGACTTGTTAATTATGTATTTAGGGAAAATTTGTTTTGAAATATTGTTTTAGGGCTGAAAGAAAACACAGAAAGTCAGTCATATCAATCGTATGCACCTCACTTAATTCTCGTCTCGTCCTTTGTGATGCTGCTTAGGCAGTTGGCATGTTTCTCTGCCAGAGAGGAATGTATTTCCAAAACATTTAGGAAATTCAGTAACTGACAACAGTCAGTTCACAAAACAGAAGCTGAAATAGAAAATGAAGTTATAAACCATGCATAAGGGCAGAACTATCCATGGTCAATGACAACAACTATCTTTTTTTTGAAAACTAGGTCTGGTATTAGTCAAAGTTAGAAGATAAGATTTGGAGGTGTGTCATGTGTGTGTGACTGGGCTGTAAATGCCCTACCTAATGGCTGTGCACCATCAGCCAGCTAGCCAAAATTGATTCTTAAATGGAGAGCAAATGGTAATAGACTGCTGCTCCAAAAACTGAAAAAAACCTGACATGCAGTATTAACACCTGGAGGTGAACTGGGAGACCTCTAGCTTTAAAGCAAACAGACAGAGATCTCCTTTACATGGACCCAGCTTTCACCCTGGTTTTTAGTCAATCTTAACCCTGTGTGAAAAAAACTGGAGAAAGGGACTAAGTTTACAGTAGTTTACATTTTGCTCCTAGAAATAAAATGCGATGAAAGGCCATATAACTGCATGTCTTCAATTAAAAATGGTAGTCTGTCATCCTATTGCACATTAGTGCCCTTCTTATTTATCCAATGTGCTTGTAGTAAATACTCTAGATATATAATATGTATGTATATATTCATTAGGCAGTTTTCATTCTCAGAGGAAATAAAATCTTGAAATAGGCTAGCAGTAGGATTCCTGAAGTAAATTATATTTATGAAGAGTATTGCAGTCTCTCTGAAGATCCTCTCCAAACCAACTTAGAGTGCTTGTCTTGTTATCAGGGTTTAACTGATACACTTTTTCTTCTCTAATAAAAGCTGTCTTTCTATAGTGTTGATGTAGTTTGGGTGTTTTATGGATAGTATCCTTTATCTGCTCTCTCTCCTTTCTAGAAAACTCACCCAGAAACCAGCCACTCTTATCTACACATTCCTTGGGGCTGTGATATGATAATCCTCTCTGGGTATTAAAACACTTCAGAGGATGTTGGGGCAGGTGCTCAGCGGCTCATTTGTTGCTCTATTTTATTCACAATTAATTGTGAACTGTGTCTTCCTTACTAAATATTGGAAGTTAAATGTGGATGTTATTTCTGATCACCTATTTTTTGTCTTAAAATCATGACAGTTATAGGACATTAACTGGACTTTTGATGATATTTGGGAACACTGAATCAGCTTTCAGTCCTATCTTCAGGCATTGAAATGTGTACCTACAAAAACCCCCTTGCAATAAATGAGTTTTCAGAAGACGTTGTTTCCTTCAAGTAACTTCAAGATAATTTTATAGTCATCTGTACCTCAGAACTCTATCTGGCAAACTAAAGTTATTTTCATTTCTTTTTCCAACAAAATGAATTACTTTTTCTGACTTCAAACAAACTTCAAACAAAAGCTCAAAAGATTCTAAAATAAAAAGTCTTGAGAGATTAAGCTAAAAAAATTTGTTTCTTTCTATTATTTGCTGAAACAGGCAACAATTCTTACTCTACATACCAAATACTGTTGTTTTGATTGGGTTTTGGCCTGGGAGATGTTTTCTGGCCTGTCACTTACTGGGAAGTACCAAAGGAGCTTCCTCATTAAAAACGTTGTATTGGGTCTGGCTGATATGGAGTTAATACTCCCCATAGCAGCCCTCATAGCACTGTGCTCTGCATCAGTAGCTAGAAAGGTGTTGATAACACACCAGTGTTTTGGCTACTGCTGAGCAGTGCTGGCACAGCATCAAGGCTGTCTCTCCAACATTTTTGCCCCCCCCTCAACAGCAGGCTGGGGCAGGGCGAGATCTCGGGAGGGGACATAACCAGGACAGCTGACCTAAACTAACCAAACAGATATTCCATACCATATGACGTCAGCTCAGATATAAAAGCTAAGTAAAGGGAGACAGAAGGGGGGCATTTTTGTCTTCCGGAGCAACCACTACGTGTACTGAAGCCCTGCTTCCCAGGAAGTGGCTAGACATCGCCTGCTGATGGGAAGTAGAGAATAATATAATTTGTTTTTCTTTGCTTTTGCGTGCGACCTTGGCTTTCAGTTTATTAAACTGTCCTTATCTTGACCCACGAGCCTTTTGTTATATTTACTCCCCCGTCCAGTTAAGAAGGAGGAGTGATAGAGCGGCTTTGGTGGGCACCTGGCATCCAGCCAGGGTCAACCCACTACAAACGTACATGGAAAAAAATTATTTAAATTAAATTAAATTAAATTTAAAAAAATAAATTAAAAAATTCAAACCTATGTTAACAAAACAAGATCAAGAACTACAGAAATCATGACTGAGGTATATAAATTAAATATATATAGGAATTATTGAAGTAAATAATGTGATGTAACCTGATGTTACATACTTGTTAAGTTTAGAGAGGAAAAAACAGTACAAAACCAGCACAAAAACAGCAGAAGAGTGCTCAGCTATGGATTATAATTGTAATAGTATTGGATGAAAAGTCTTTTGAAGAAGGATAAAGGATAAAGGATTGTGATATTCATATTGTGACTGCCTAGTTTGCATCCTGAATAATAGCGCAGTCTTGATACTCATGAAGAAGGGAAAACTTTCCCATTTGCAAAAAACCAGGTGGTCACTTTTGAAGTATATCATTTTAAGATAGAATACAGTATTACACTTTTCAGTTTTACAGACTGAAAATTATACATGAATATGAAAATATGTATTGTGAAAAAGTAGAATGTCAGACTGTGATAAATATTTCTTTTGCCTATTTGAATCCTAATTTTGGTTTATAACAATGCTTTAATAATTGCTCTTAAGAAACAAAGTTAAAAAAGACTTAAAATATTATTTTTGAACAAGATAAAAACAATGATGGGATTAAAGAAATAATTTATCGCTTTGCACCATGTACTTTGACTCCCTTCTTTCTGAGGTCTCCAACATAAAACAAATGTCACAAATCCCAATCAGAAGCGAGGGCAAAGGGGTAAGGCAAGATGAATGTCCCTGTAAATTTCCCTCTGGCACACTGAGCTACATTGTTTATTTATTAATAGAGAGACTGGGAAGTTGTCATTTACTCCAATTAGCTTGGTCCATTTTGATGGTACAGGGTGCTGTTCTGTTTTTCTGCAGCCAGAAGAAAACAAAGGAGTCAACACATAAACTTAATGTAGCACAGAAACTAGATGTAATTTTCACTTATATTACAGAATTTGTTAGCAGACTGACTTAATTGATCCTGTTTCTAATGGATTAAAATGTATCAATATACCATTGAAGTGAGATTTCTGAATAATAGGATACACTTTTTATTTTGAATGATGTTTTGTGAGCAAATCCAATCAACCTTTTAAATATAATTTTCACAAAGTCTACCAAGCTGTACATAATCCTCTCAGGAAATCTAATGTACTAGATTCTTTTTAATGCTTCACTGCATCATGAAACAATCGTGAGAATTTCTCTTGTGCATTACATAGCTTATTATAGAGATATGTTACACAAACCTTCAATGTTCATAAATACAAGAAAGAACAACCACTCTTCATGTAAATAATTTAGAATTTATTCTTTCTAGGTTGTATTCCTGTAACATTTAGAAGTCCCAGAAACCCCAGTATTGGCTTTATATATGACTGAAGTGGTCAGCTGTGTGTAACAGTATCCCTCAGACAATCCTGAACCTCTCCAATCCTCTGCCCCAAAAGCTCCCCACTCTCCAGAGCAGTCTTTCCTTCCCCTGCACATTTATTGCCCTTTCCCTTTTTGTTTTCACCACATGTTGAAAAAAAATCCCTATTAGCTCTTCCTAGCCTTTTCATTCTGTTTCGTTATGGGTCTTTTTTCAACTGAAAATGTTTACCAAACTTCACTTGAATTTGCACATTTTCACAGTAGCCTTCTCACTTTAGTTTTCAGAAGTCAGACCAAGTTGTCAGGAAAAAAAGAATAAAAAAGAAAAAACCCTCTAGATTTATTTTTTAATGAAAGACCTGAGTACACAGAAGAAAAGTTAGGTTTTTAATTGCTCTTTGATTAAAGATTATTTTGTTTGCTTGCTTTTTTTTCTTTTGAGGACAGTTTTCTCTCTGGAAACTAAGCATTGGTGTCAGGCAGGAGACTTCTAGAAGAATATGCGATCCTTTCTTTTCAGCATGGAATACTATGTATTAGACAAATCAAGTAACAGTCAACATATACCCTGGACTGTAGTCATTATCTGTTCTCCACTGCACGGTGAGCAGCACAAACCTGATACTAATCAGTGGTGGCAGAATAGGCACTAAAGCAACTAAATCTTCCTTTCTTATTCAGATCCCAATAAACTGAAACATAAGATCCTATGGATTTTGCAGTGTCTGCTAACAGTAAGTATTAATTCAGGCCCAGCATACATATTCTTTATAAGGAGTTAATAAAGTAAACAGAAACTCATAAAATGGGACTTCTGATGCACTTCTGTTGCAACTACAAGTAAATCAATTCACACCTTGTGGGAACAAAATATTATGCAGGTTCACAGAGGTTATTGGTGGATAGGATAAATCCACTACTGTTTTTAGTTTGCTCAAGTACTACAGGGAAGAGCACCATGGAAAAGGTTATAAATAAGTAACTGTTCTGTAACTGTGCAGCAGCTGATTCTGTTATAGCAACTGCATGTGCACCGTTTAGAATTTAATCACCAATTTTTAAGAATATTTTCATTGACTGTTAGGAACTTTCCCCCTTATTTTCGCTTATTATATTCCCTTGCAATAATGCAGGATTTGTTTAAGGCAGGGCTTATTAACAATATCTAGCTATGGTATGGTACTCATCATGTGTCTTGTAAATACTGTTTCTATTCTGAAACATTAATAATATTACAGTTCTTTTTAATAATGATAAAGAAAAAAAGAAAAAAAAGATCCAGAATCAGTAGTTCAAAAGAGATTGCAGTTTCCCACTTTGATATGAAGAATAATAATGCAATAATGAAAGTATCACTGAAAACCCATTTCCTGTCTCCTTATCTGCTCAGGAGACAGGTACCTGCAGTCATGACTTTATGAACTGCTAAGAGTTAAGGTAGCAACTTTCAAGGCTCCCTGGGAGAAATACAGGAGCCAGCAACCAAAGCCAACCCTCCCAGCCTTTCAAGACCTTGAAACCTTGCAAATAAACCCATGGTGCATGCTTCCAGAAGGCAGAGGACACAAAATTCCTACCTTTTTTCCAGTTCTCCAAGAAGTCTGACTTGACCAACATGTTGTAAGGTTGTGAAGCTTCCAGCCAGTCTCACCTCCTAACCCAGGGATCCCAACTCATGTGCCTCATAGTTCCTTTCTCTTTTCAGAGGAACATGTTTTGCTTATTTCTTATAAACCTTCTAAAGGAAACTTAGTTTTTTTGTTCTTTTGAAGCAATTTTTCCCTAATGGAGTTTCCTGAAGAATGGAGCCTAAAGATTTAGGTAAAATTTATTGGTTTGTATTTTGGCAGGAAAGTACCTTTATTCTCGGAGCATAAGCTATAGACCCCTTTGGTTTTACTGTTCTTGTGAAATAAGTAAAAGATTGCATCCATTATGTTATGCTAGGCTTTAACCTATAAACCATTGATATGACTACATAAATTGCACTTTTGCAAAATTAACAGCATTTATTTTTAGAAAGATGGATTAACCATACCTTTAGTTGGAAATAAACTTCCAATGTTCAGCTCTGTACATGGTTATATACATCCTGTACACATATATATAAAAAAATGTTATATATGTTAGATATATATACACACACAGGGTTTAATATAGTTCTCTAAAACTCTATATACATAAATAATTACAGTGTATGTTGTTTCTTACTATCCATGTAAAACGCTGCAGGCAGCAGCGCACTTCATAGCACATAACTTCAATGTAGCTGCCCAGTTGAAGGTTTACTTTTTAGGCATTTTAACAGAATAAACAAAACTTGTGATTCCTGAGTGACTTCTTTGTCAGAAATACAAAGTTTTATCATGGAAATGGTTTAAGGTGACTTATTTTAAAGTTACTAATTTTAGGAAGGAGTTTTGGTTGCTCCTAGATCTTGAACAGTGCCTTTAATTTAAGATAATGCTCCTATATTTCATAAATATTCAGAGCAAACACTTTAAATATTAAAATCAAGAAGCACCTTGCCACTTCTCCTAGTTCTTGTACTGGAATGAAATTCCAGAAAATAATCTGGATGATATTCCTGTTCCTTTCCAGCATTTGATCTCATTGATTCAGTCAGCCTTTGCTTTTTACTCAATTATGACTATTTCGAACATGGTATATATTGTGGAAGTAAACTCCTATTAAGCTGATCCCATTAGTCCATCTTACAGTTTTGAAAAAGAAAGGTATTTCTTCATTTATAGTATTTTTGTCTCAAAATCTGTCTGTCAGGTCTTTAAAGTGCTAGAAAGAAAGCAGCAAGTGTACTACAATTATCAGCCTTCTGCCTTTCAAACAGCTCAGATGGTTTATAATTTTCTGGGGCTAAGAATGCGGCTTTTAGTAAATTAGTTCTCCAAGTCACCTTGCATGCTGCAGATAGAGTAAATCAGATCTTGCTTATTTTTCTCATAGTCAGAAACCGCTCAGATGTACTGGTCTCACAGTTAATAAAACAGTCTTTGTGATATTTCTTTTTAGCAATTGGTAGTGTTTGCCTGGAAAAAGAACAAGATATGCCCTAATTCTCTTAATAATGAAAGCCTAGAAATACACAGTTTTCATCACAGCCAGATCAAAGGATAATCTTTACAGCAGGGATGAGGTAGACCTTATATAATGATGCTCATCCATAGCTGCAGGCAAACTGTGCATTGGCTTTTTAACATACCTATCATAGGAATAATGAACTTGCAGTACTTGAACGAAGTATCTGAAAAAAGCAGCTACTGCCAGGTCAGAGATAATTTTGCTGTAATGTTAAATGTCTTGGTAGGTGAGATGAAATAAGTGATCTGAGCACAGACTTCAAATTTTCTCTTCCTGTCTCTTTTTAAATGTAGAGAAGTAGCTGCAGAAATCACGTTCTTAAAAATCTTTATCAGTTCTGTCTACACAAATGAGGATGGTAGCTACTGCACATTCAGTACAATGGCTTCAGCTTTACTTTTTACATACCCTGATATAATTTTTAAGTTGCCCAAGTTTTCCTCCTTTCTGCCCAAAAGTCATAGTGTGGAAATTTGTATACCGATAAATTCTTCCTAAGAGCTTCCTGCAACAATGGATGGAATAACTATTTGAGAGTTCTGAATTTTGGGGCAGAATTTCTCTTCCTAGAATGTGTTTCTTTAGTGAATATTCTGGCATATATCTAAGGTAGTTTTGAAATTACAAGTCATGAAAGGAACCGTAAAGCATACCCATTTCTGCCTTGTTCTTACCACATACATTTCTAGTACTTCCACACTTCAAAGACTTTTCTTCAGGATGTATAAAAGGGAATTTGTATATGCAGTTTCATAAAGAGGGGAGAGGAGTTGCAAAACTTCTCCAAACTACTTCCAAAAGTTTTTCTGCTTATTTGTATGTACATTTTCAAATTTTAGAGTAACGTGTCACAAAAAATATCAACATGATTCAGTAGTAGGGTGTTTAGTTATTTCTGCTTCTCTCATTTATTCAGTGGATAAGCATCTTCAGGGTAAATGTTCTGTTTATCCTCCAGGGGGCTGATCTGCTCATTTATATTTTATTATTACTACTTTTATGCTGAAAGCTTACCAGTTTTGTAGTGGAGAAAGAATTTATGCAAGTTTCCCTAATTGTTGCCTAAAGTGCTTCCAAAGGGATATAGAAAGGTCTATGGAGCCCTTGCTAGAAGACAGAAATGAAATTACAATTTTTGAAATGTAGTATCTTTGCACTTTTCAATCTTAATCTCAATTTTCTGGAGAAGAACAAAGTGCATTATAGTATGCTTATGAGGTTAAACACAAAAAAGTCTGGCGGTAGGTCACAAGAGTAAAGATTTAATTCTACTCTTTTTATGCTCAACCTTCCACCCTCCCTCTCTTCTGTGAGAATCTGTAAGAAAATAAGCCATAGTCTTACACCACAGGCAACAAACGGAGTACCTATTTGGGTAGCAAATATGGTTAAGAACACTTTGAGGAAAATGTGATGAATCACATATATCTACTGTCAATGTGAATGGTTCCTTGAGAAACAAAACATTTTTTTGTGTATCATTGTGTGAACCTGGCATGTAAACTACTTAAATGTTTGTTTGATTTTTTAAGGCATGTGTCATACCAGCTCAAGTGCAATGGTTTTAATGGTATTCTATGTCTCATAGTGAAAGATATAGAGCTGAATTATTTGTTGTAACTTATTGTACTCAGTAAACAAATAATTTGATTCTCAAAACTATTTCTCATATTGAATTTATTTCCAATTTTTTCAGCAACGAAGACTTGATTTAAAAACTTGACTTGTATTCTTCTGTTGCTTGAGTGGGTAACATCTGTTTAATAGATATTTGGGATTTTTTTACTCAGTTGAGTAGTCTTACTTCTAACTTCATTCCAAACAACTTTTGTAAGAAGTAGGAGCATATGCGCACTGTGTGTATTTGCAGGTGCCTAACTCCACGTCTCTTTGATTCCTACAAATTCTTTTCAAATCCATTATTCAATTTCAGCCCTGTTTTACAGAGCTGTAAAATCAAAGACATTGTGTTCCAACAATTTCCATGAAAACTAACAACTGGGTAGAAGAATGAAATCTAAATTCAAGCCTTTTATCAAATAACAGAAAATCTAGATAACTCTTCAAAAATAAGTTTAAGTAGTCTTAACTGGAAATTAGTATTAGTTATATAAAATAGCTGATCCCAAAAGAGAGCAAAGTTAGTAGTTACCTGAATTTTGCAATTTCTGCAACTTCTATTATGGAAATTGCATAGCATTTTCTCTTTATATTAACTAAGAGAACTCTCTAGCATACAGACTTTCAAGACTGAAAATTTCAGATTCAGAAATTCCTGTGAGGAGTATTTTAAGCAAGTGAGCTGACCAAACAAACAACAAAAAATTACCTTACATAAAAACATAAAACCACTATGCAACCATTAATTACATAATTCTTTCACTTTAAGAGAGGAACACCATTTGCAATCATCTACCACAGGTGATATGAAACTCCAGGTAAAGTGATTCCAAGTGACTTTCAGATTTTAAAAATTCTTTTTTTTTTTTTTTAAGTTTTTGTATTTGTAAGATAATCATAAGACGGCAAAATTTGCTTTACAATTTACAACCATTTATTTAGTTACAATTGACATGCTGTGAAAGGTTACAGCTTCATGTCTGAGACACAAAAAGGGACCATGAGTTTCATAACTTCAGTAACAGAAGAAATAGTGTGGACTTCTGTGCTGACTGGGGAAAGCGATGAAAGCTTGGGACGCTTTGCACATGAGAATACATTTATCTTAAATACTGAAGTAGCAGATAGGAAAATGATTTTTCCTTCTATATCAGATGTGTGATGGGATATATTTGCAAAGTGACAAAAAAGAGTCTGGGACACTTAAAGTTCATAGCAGAAAGATATGAGAACAACAAGTAAAAGAAGATTATTGTGGGTGATTTCAGCAATCAGTTTTACTCTAAGGTGCAGATCTGGTAAAAGAGATTAAATGTAAAAATAGACTTCAATATATTATTAGAATGTCTTATTAAAAAATGCCAGACAAATGAAGTCCTTGAACTAACACTCACTAGTCAGAAGGAAATACATCTCATAAAACTTAAGGGTAAATAATTTACATTTTTATCAACCCTGGAGGAACAACATAAAAGCAAAGCTGAAAGTACCATTAAAAACATGGAATCTGTAGCCCCATCTATTGGTAGACCTGAGAATGTTTCTTACTAACATGCAATAACCACATACAGCTAAGATAAAAGAAAATAAGAGATAAATCTGATATTTGGGCCCTGGTGAATGACTAACCACCCTGGTACTATTCACCCCTTACTGCCTCATTGGAGCATTCATTGGGACTTGAGACTCTGCAAGTGGAGAGAGGAAACAAATGATGTTGATATTGAATGCAGGCTAAACATTCTTGCACAGAGCAGAAGAAATCTAAACCACACAGTCATAACAGCTTTTCCATACCTATCCTTCTAGTAGGGCAGATAAAAGAAAGAACCAGGATCAGGAACCAACAGATAAGTTCTAGTGATTTGAAAAGTGATTGAAGTTAATATGAAGAATATAGCCTAGTGGCAGTAACAATCTACTTGCAGCTTTCCCTGTTTCACCTAGGTAGAAGTAGTTTCTCTGTCCTAGCAGGATAAGAGTGAGATACTGATTTCAAATAAATTAGAATTTAAAACTGGTCACTAGAAGTCATAAAACACTGGAAAAAAAGATGGGAATGGAGTAAGATTCTTCTTATGTGGCATTCTGTCTTTATTCTGTATACTACTTTTAATAGTACGCATGATCCTGGGCATCCTATTAAGCATCTCTCAAATCGTGTGATCTTCTGAGGTTTGTTCACCACCTTATAGAAACAACCCTGGTATGCCAAAATCTCTTGGGAGGTGTTGGCATTCTGACACAGATTGTTCACTGAGATTAGCATGCTTCAGTGACATTGAAAAAGTAGCCTACAGCTTGTGACCTGCTGTCACTTCTGCTTCTTCCTTTCTAAGACATTGAATTTGATGTATAAATATGATGGAAAACAAAACAAAACAAAACAAAACAAAAACCCCAAAACCCCAAATAAGAAAGGCTCTGTCTTTTCTGGGAATGTCAGCTGAGAGGTGAGACATTTCTGTGCAAGTCTCTGGTCCAATTAATATTTAAGTACTATATATAAAGTGGACTAGTATCAAGAATAGAACAATGTTAACAAAATAGGCTGAGTAATTCAGACCAAAATACAACCCAGTCTGATGATTACAGCCTGTTTTTTTGAGTGGACATAGATGTGGGATTAAATACAGGTCTTCTGTACACTGAGCAGCTGTCTTAATCCAAAGGCAAAGTAGGTCTTCCTTCTCCTTTAACATTTTTCTGACTAATGCCTAAACCTTTCCTTTCATTCCCCTTTCCTTTTAACTTTGTTTTCCTGGTTTTGTGTTTGTTAAAGTGTTCTAACTAGAAATAAAGTATTTTATTCAGAATAATTAAAAATTTCTCTTGCATCAAGGAAGAGTTCTTAAAAAAATTTTTTTTCTGTAAGAGAAATGAAGACAGGTTCATGAGAGTTTGAACTGAAAGAAACTTCCCTCCACCCCCAAATTTTCAGTTCAACCCTGATTATTCTCACAGGTCATTCAAAGAAGCTGTCTGAAAATGATCTGAGACATTAAAAGCTGTCTACATAGGATGGTCTAGATGAAAAAGGAGTCTGGATAAGGACAGTCACCTGACTATGGGGAAAGAACTATGCAGCAAGTGCGTCAACAAAACTGATGAATCCTCCAGTCAGAAAAGCCATTTGTAGAATATGTTGTGAACAGCAGCTACTTTTAATTCTCTTACCTGTCTGTTACATTACCATCACAAATGGTAACACCGCCCTCCATTCTTTCACCTTGTTGCTGCTAAAAAGCACTGTGCTCAAACATTTAGTTTGACCTTTCTTCTCCTTGCTTGAACCAGGGCTGCATAAAAATGAAAAGAAAAAGGCTTGATTAGGATCCCAACTTGTTCATGTATTGTAATGACATTTACAATTACTTATAATATACTTGCTTCTTTTGAGAAAATCTGTTTAGAATAGAAAAATCAAACTGACTAGGGCAATGGGGAGAAAAAAAATTAAATAGAGCTAAAAAGGAAATGCACAATAGATGTCATGCCCTGCAGGCAAAATCTATTCAGAATCATAACTTTGTTAGAAAAAAATGAGAATGAGAAAGTCTAATGGCAATAACAGTAGACTAAATGTGTGAACTTGCATGCTCACAATCAAGAAAAAAAGTCAGAAGTTGCATAAAGTTAGTACCCGAACACCCATATACACAATGATTCCTATTTCCAAGATTTATCATATAGAATTTGATTAGTACACAAGTTCTCAAGAGAATAACAAATGAAGATAACATACAAAGAATAATCATGTACACACAGTGAATCCAGTGGATAAAGAACCACATCATAAATAGAAGCATTGGACTTTAAAGAAAAATACCTTGAACATAGTACATATGCACTGATGTATTTTATGCACTGGCAAAACCTGACAGAATAAGCCTTATTCCTTAATATATTTAAAGAAATACTATTTAAAATATGATTTGCAATTATATAGTTTGCAGAACAATAACTTCTCCTTTTTTTCCCCTATGTTTTATCAAGAAAACCCCCAGTCTTTAGTCATTTTCTAGAGATAAACTAAAAATCAAGTATAAAATGATAAATGGATGATTAACTGAATAAGTAGCAAGTCAGATATCACTAATTCAAATCACTGCCACAATACCATGACATTTTGTACTTTGTTGGAATTAGAAGTCTTGCTGTCCTTAATTTACCTGTATTGAAAAAATGGAGTGGGGGTAGAGTTAAAAGACTGGAGATTGCTTTGGCATACAAAAGGTGGTAGTTTGCTTCACATAAGCAAGATACTATGAAAACACAGCTCAAAGTAAGAAAAAAACCCCCAAAACATAAAATCATGCACAACCTTTGTACAGTAAGTTTCTGCTAGCTAAAAAAAGCTTTTTAGCTCAGATAATCAGTGGACTTAAAAATATAGAAAAATATATTAGAAAAAAAATAATAAAACCTCAAAAAACTATTTACAACCAAAAAGCTCTCCCACTATATATGTATATATATATATGATATCAAACCTTCTTTGCAAGAATCATAAAGAACAAAGCTTTTTTTTTTTTTTTCCTAATTTGACAATGAAATTCACTTAAAGGACTGATTAACCTGAGTTAAGTGTATGTACTGGTTGGAAAAAGAAATAAAAGGGCAAATGGTTTCCCAAGCACAGCAGCTTGAAATCCAAAGGACTCCTAATCCTCCCAGCTTACCCAATACTGCCTTTTTCCTCATCATAAATATTTTAGCCATGCTACTTTAAGATTCTTCAGCACAAATGGAAAAAGCTACAGATGTGGAAGAATGCATCTCTTTAGGATGCTCTTTCAGGTAAAGATTCTTGTAAATTTTCATTTGTTATATGAAATGATGGAATATTTTGTGACATAGATACTAGATCATGTCTTAGGTGTTTATAAAGAAGGATTCTGGGACAGAACTTAGAATCTGGGGTCTGTTTTCAAGAGACAAAACATAAGGAAACAGTGGTAAAAATATTTATGAGGGAAGGGATGTGTGTCATGTTACCGGTACTAGCTGATGCTAACAGCTTCTAGCTCAAAGCAGAATGTTTTCTTAAGCCATTTATGCATACCTTTCTCTGCCCTTCTTAAAGTAATATTAATTGCAGCATTGTCAATGTATTAATGCATATAGGAGTGTGCCGCAGTCATGGTATTTAAGAACTGTAGCAATCAAATCACCTTTTTTACCACCTGGCATTACCACTTCTGATTTTCTTTTGCTATTTCTACAATTTAATTTAATTTTGTATTGCATTTTTTTAGTCTATATATTTTCTTTTGGATTGAATGGCTCTGGCCCCAGCACAGCTTTCCTCAGTAAGAACTATTTCTTATATCTGACTTGTTTTCAACCTCAGAATAGATATTACCTTTTCTGAAACTTTTTTTTTATTATTTATTTTTAGATTTCCTGTAGAATTACATCTAACTGGCAGAATTGGAATTCATTTTTGCCCAGCAGAATGCTATGTTTTCTGTCTGGGTATGTTCAAGAGGATTAGATTTTTCTCTGCAAATACTGCATTGTGTTTCCAGATATCTTATTCATCTTTGCACCAGAATCCCATTTATGAGTAGTAAGAGAGGTATTATATTCAATGTGATATTTCAATCACTGCTCTTGGATTTGTCTATCTGAACATTTGTCTGATTCATTTGTCTATCTGCCTATCTGTAAACCTATAATGTCCCTCTGTTATTAAACTGAAGAGAGCTTGTAGGGTGATATTCATCTCAACATAAGGCAGAAGTCTAAAATCACATGAACTATTGCTTAAAATGGCTATTTCTTTCTGTATTTAATATAGAGAACTTTTAAGGTGAATACCTTAGAATTTAGGTACTTGGAAGTCAAGGAGTTTTTCAATAAACAGTCCTTAGCTTAGAATTTAGGTACTTGAAGTCAAGGAGTTTTCCAATAAACAGTCTTTAATTTTTTTTTTTTTTGGCAAAATAGCAGACCTGCCCAAACATTGGACTTAGTTTTGGCTTGTGTTTTCTTCTATGACAGTGTTTTGTACCACACCTTTAAAACAATTAATTCAGCAGATTTCTCTATGAAGCCTGCATTTTTACTTAGTTTTCTTACTTGGCAGATTTGTGTGGATTTGTAGTTGGGTAAATCAGCTTGCCTTATTATTGTCTTGCTTTTCTTCTACCATTTTCAGTATGTCCAATTTCTGTTTCAGAGACACGTACATTGCCCTTGTGCTCTCTCACCCCAGAATTCTCAAAATGTTCCTTTTTCAGCTTTGAGATTCAACTCTGATGCCACATTACATATTCACAAGCACTGTACAACTGCATTTCTGACTCACAAGTTTCAAACCTGTAACAAAACCTTCAGCTGTTTGTTCTTTTTGTGTTTGTTTGCAGTTTTTGTGGTTTGTTTTGTTGTTTGTTTGTTTGGGGTTTTTTTAATGTTAAAACTAACATCTCCTGAAAGCCATAAATTTCTTGCACAAGGGTAGAAGGGGCTCTCTTCCTGTGTTATAAAACTTTCCAATTTTTTTTTTGTCTGCTAGGTGGCTTGCTCTTCTTCAGTCATCTAGAAGACATGAATAATATCTTCAGCTGCTGACCTAGAGGTCTTCAGAACAATGGCTCCTTTCAGGAAGCATGAGAAAGATTGAAGAAGAGGCATCTTTTGCCTGGGCAGTCTGGTGAGCCTGGTCCTTCCAATGTCTTTTTATTTTAAAGACCGGTATTTCTTACTGCTCAAGATAGAATAAACATGTATGTGTAATTTAATGAAAAGTAACATGTAATGTAAATTGTAATCCTTAAATGTTAAGTACTCTTTCAGTAATTCTGAATCCCTAGATCTCAAATACCCATGTCTTTCAAAGTGCTTTCTGTTTCATTTTCCATTTAGATCACCTTTCCTTATTAATATCACTAAATGTATCCACTTAGAGATTTTTAACTTTTTCCCCTTGTATTTTTAGACAGAGAACTATTTACAGATTAGTCCTTATGAGTGTTTCAAGCACTGTGAAGCAATATGAATCTTCTCCAGAAAATCTACACACAGTATAAAAATTTTTAGGTTGGGTTATCAGAGGTAGAGAGTCATTTACCATGCCCTGTGCTTAAGTTTGGAAACGAGCCTTAGAAAGCAATACATAAAAAAACTAATACTACTGACATTTCTAACTCTTTTCAGAAACAGTACAATAAATCCACTTTAAGCATTCTCCATTGTATATAATACTCCAGTCAATTTATCTGCACTTCAGGAAAAAACCCACTGTATTTGTTCCAATGAGAAGTGAGCAGAGATTCAAAATGTGAGAGCAAACACAAGTATCCAAAACTTGCTAAATTTAGTACTTCTTAATTAGCTGGGAAATCCTCTAGAACAATATTTAATATCGTTGTTATCAATCAAACTGAGATAGAATCACAGAATCATAGACTCATAGAAGGGATAGAAGGGAGGTGATCGTTCCCCCGTACTCAGCACTGGTGAGGCCGCACCTCGAGTACTGTGTTCAGTTTTGGGCCCCTCACTACAGGAAAGACATGGAGGTGCTGGGGCGTGTCCAGAGAAGGGCATCCAAGTTGGTGAGGGGCCTGGAGCACAAGTCTTATGAGGAGCGGCTGAGGGAGCTGGGGCTGTTTAGTCTGGAGAAAAGGAGGCTGAGGGGGGACCTTATCACTCTCTACAACCACCTGAAGGAGGGTTGCAGTGAGGTGGGTGCTGGTCTCTTCTGTCAGGTGGCTGGAGATAGGACGAGAGGAAATGGCCTCAAATTGCAGCAAGGGAGATTTAGATTGGATATTAGGAAAAATTTCTTTACTGAGAGGGTTGTCAGGCATTGGAAGAGGCTGCCCAGGGAAGTGGTTGAGTCACCATCCCTGGAGGTATTCAAAAAGCACGTAGATGGGGTACGCCAGAACATGGTTTAGTGGGCATGGATGATGATTGGACTTGATGATCTTGAAGGTCTTTTCCAACATAAATGATTCTATGATTTTATGAGTAATAGTTTACATTGATACAAAAAAAGACTGCATAGAAAAGGCAAGCATCCTATCAACTCTTCGACGTGTCAGTTACTGATATCCTGGAACATGGAAACAATGTACGTATAAGATCAAAAGTATTTCACATTTGCATGTTATTTTGTGGTCCAGCTCTTAAGAACATGTCTTAATAAGGTTTCAGACCGTGTATGCCTTGCTCCCCCAAAATGTACATTTTTATAAACTGTCTGAATACAGCAAAAATATAAGCCTAAATAATAAGGTTGTAATATGAACCGAGGTTCTTTTTGAGCACTCTGAATTATTTCGTACTACTTTTTTGCATTGTATTTTTTTGTTTTTTAGATAATAAATCAAATAATCACTCCCTGGAAATTCTGATGAAGGCTTTTATTATGAAGCATACTTCCTATGACCAGGAATAAATTGTTTATGCATGTCTGGAGAGATCATCCAGTATTTCATGGCATACTGTTCACTTATTTTGTTCTCTAAAACTTTTTAAACAATTTTATCCAGTAATTTCTGGATGCATTAATTCATTATATTCTCAGACTGCATTATTTCATGGCTGGTAAGTACATTTTATTAGTTACTGCTTGCTATGTTTAAATTGCACACTCAGTCCCTGTCAGGGACATAAAAGTTTGTAGCAATAGAATGCTTAAGTAAAAGGTGAACTCCCAAAGGAAAAGCATAGTCATTGAATTAAATCAGTTCACAGAAAGAACTGCTTCACCCTCTTGTATCAAGAAGCTGAGTGGGAAGTTCCCACTGACCAGAAAAGGGGAAACATAACCCCCATTTTTAAAAAGGGAAAAAAGGAAGACCTGGAGAACTACAGGCCAGTCAGTCTCATCTCTGTGGCTGGCAAGATCATAGAGCGGATCCTCCTGGAAACTATCCTAAGGCACATGGAAAATAAAGAGGAGATTGGTGACAGCCAACATGGCTTCATGAAGGGCAAATCGTGCCTGACAAATGTGATGGCCTTCTATGACAGGTCACAGCATTGGTGGGTAAGGGAAGAGCAACAGATGTCATCTAGCTGGACTTGTGCAAAGCATTTAACAATGTTCTGCATGACATGCTTGTCTCTAAATTGGAGAGACATGGATTTGATGGATGGACCACTTGGTGGATAAGGAATTGGCTGGATGGTTGCATTCAAAAAGTTGTGGTCAATGGCTCGATGTCTGAGTGGAGACCAGTGACGAGTGGTGTTCCTCAGGAGTCAGTATTGGGACCGGCACTGTTTAACATCTTTGTCGGCGACGTGGACGGTGGGATTGAGTGCACCCTCAGCAAGTTTGCCAATGACACCGAGCTGTGTGGTGTGATCGACACACTGGAGGGAAGGGATGCCATCCAGAGGGACCTTGACAGGCTTGAGAGGTGGGCCCGTGTGAACCTCATGAAGTTCAACAAGGCCAAGTGCAAGCAATATGAAGCACATGGGTCAGGGTAATCCCAAGCACAAATACAGGCTGGGCAATGAGTGGATTGAGAGCAGCCCTGAGGAGAAGGACTTCAAGGTATTAGTGGATGAAAAACTGAATATGAGCCAGCAATGTGCAATCACAGCCCAGAAAGCCAATAGCATCCTGGGCTGCATCCAAAGAAGTGTGGCTAGCAGATCAAGGGAGGTGATTCTCCCGCTCTACTCCACTCTGGTGACACCCCACCTGGAGTACTGTGTTCAGCTCTGTGCCCCCAATATAAGAAGGACATGGACCTGTTGGAGCGAGTCCAGAGGAAGGCCATGAAGAGGATCAGAGGGCTGGAGCACCTCTCCTACGAAGACAGGCTAAGATAGTTGAGGTTGTTTAGCCTGGAGAAGAGAAGGCTCCAGGGAGACCTTATAGCAGCCTTCCAGTACTTTAAAGGGGGCCTATAGGAAAGAGAGGGAGGGACTCTTTAACAGGGAATATAGTGATAGCACAAGGGGTAATGGTTTTAAACTGAAAGCAGGTAGATTTAAATTAGATATTAGGAAGAAATTCTTTACTGTGAGGGTAGTGAGACACTGGAACAGGTTGCTCAGAGAAGTTGTGTCTTTGTGTTGAGGTTGTGGATGCCCCATCCCTGGAATTGTTCAAAGGTCAAGGTGGACAGGGCTTTGAGCAACCTTGTCTAGTGGAAGGCGTCTCTGCCCATGGCAGGGGGGTTGGAACCAGATGATCTTTAAGGTCCCTTCCAACTCAAACCATTCTATGATCCTATGATCCTATGATTCTATGATGCTATGATTGTATCTCTAGGTCATCATTTCAAAAGATGTAGTTGCAAAGCTAATGATCTAGAATCCCAGAGACAAATTAGATTGAGGAAAGTTTTCTTTACTTTTTTCAAAGTTTATGAATGTGACAAAAATAACCTATTTTATTATAATAAGAAAAAATATATCATGCAAAAGTGGCATTACAGTGGTGATAATTTGTGAATGCAATTCCAGTTACAACTTTGGGCTGGGTCCCAAGCACTTTCTTTGTTCCATAGGTTATCCAGGATATTCATCCTCTCCAAGCAAACCCACTAAATTTAATGCTGAGTCTTACCGAACTGTAGCTAACATGCTGATCTGGCTGCTCAGCTCTCAGCCTCAGTAATATGTGAATTGCTCTTCTGGTAGGAAGTTACCTTGAAAATCCACCACCTCCCATGTGCCAAAGTATTTAGGACTGCAAAGAAATCCACTTGCAAATAGACAAAAAAGAAATTCCTAAATATATGCTTATAAAAGAAGTCCTAAAACACCACTTCAAGAGAAATAATGCAGACATCACAAATTCATCCTTTCCAAAGCTATAACATGCCAAACTTTGTTATTTTAGTCAAAAAAACCCCAAAGCCCCAAACCCAAAATGTTGTATAAACAAACGAAGGCAAAATGTCTTCTACTTCAGCTTAATGCCACCCCTACAATCATGATAAAGAGTTGGTGGACAGATACACTGAATAGTCACAATTTTTTTGTGGATTTTCTGAATACAAAATAGGTGCTTTCACTAGGTGACTGACACCAAGAAAATAGAATATTTTTTATTGATTCTTAGTATATATTGGTCTTTCATAATTTTTCTTCCAGTATTCCACAAGTATCTCTGGAATAGCTTCACATTCCAATAAAGAAGAAACCCCTGCGAGGGTGGCCAGGTACTCCTCTGTTCAACATCCCAGGTCAGTACAACAAAAGGAATTGCAAGTTTCTGTTTACCCAATGGTGGCTAATGGATGCTCTTCTGGGCTCTTTGACCTCCAGACACAAATGAATACTGGACTCTTAAAATAGCACATTTTGAAATAAATCTTATTCATTGCCTAAGAGACTAAAATTAGAATTGTTTCACAGAATAGCTAGAAGCATCTGCTTCTAGAAAACATAAAAACTTAGGTCTAGGAAAAGTAACACAAAAAGATATTTACTTTTACACATACATTTTTTAGTCTGTTCTTGTATGTCCACCCAGGTTTTAGTCGGGATAGAGTTACTTTTCTTCCTAGTAGCTGGTATAATGTTGTGTTTTGGATTTAGTATGAGAAGAATGTTGATAACACATGGATGTTTTCAGTTGTTGCTCCGTAGTGTTTATACTAAGTCAAGGATTTTTCAGCTTCTCATGCCCAGCCAGCAAGAAGGCTGGAGGGGCACCAGAAGTTGGGAGGGAACACAGCCAGGACAGCTGACCCAAACTGGCCAAAGGGGTATTCCATACCATGTGACATCATGCCTAGTATATAAGCTGGGGGGAGTTGGTCAGGAGCCATGCATTGTGGCTCAGGGACTGGCTAAGCATCGGTCAGTGGGTGGAAAGTAATTGCATTGTGCATCATTTATCTTTACTGGGTTGTATTTCACTCTATCTTTGTTATCTTTATTATTATTATTATCTTTATTATTATTATTATCTTTACTATCATCATCATCATCATCATCATCATCTTGGTTTTTTTTCATTTATGAAACTGTTCTTATCTCGACCCATGAGTTTTACTTGGTTTTGATTCTCCTCCCTATCCCACTGGGAGCGGGGAGGAGTGAGCAAGCAGCTGTGTGGTGCTTAGTTGCTGGTAAAGTTAAATCATGACAGTGTCCAAGTTTTATTTTAAACTGCATGACTTCACCTGATGCATTGTTTATACACACGGAATTGCTCCCTAGCTCTCATTTTTGCATCTAACATAGTTTAGTTTGTATAATTAGCGTCAACTTGTGCCAACACATTTATAACAACTAACATTGCTGAGAATAAAGGAGGAAATGAACATAACTGAAACCCACACTACTGGATTATTCATTATGGCTATATCTACTTTCTGAAGAAGTGCTGTGAAAAGACAATTCTGCTATCTCATGCTATGAAAGCTGCATAACCACCTTGTCCAGATTCATGTGCCTGCTTCTCCACATGCCACTGTGCTTTTCTGTACATACATCTGTCATGGTTTAACCCCAGCCTGCAACTAAACCCCACACAGCCGCTCACTCCTTGCCCCCCAGTGGGATGGGGAAGAGAATCGGAAGGGTAAAAGTGAGAAAACTTGTGGGTTGAGATAAAGACAGTTTAATAGGTAAAGCAAAAGCTGCACATGCAAGCAAAGGAAAATAAGGAATTCATTCCTTATTTCCCGTTGGCAGGCAGGTGTTCAGCCATCTCCAGGAAAGCAGGGCTCCATCACGTGTAATGGTTACTTGGGAAGCCAAACACCATCACTCTGAATGTTCTCCCCTTCCTCCTTCTTCCCCCAGCTTTATATGCTGAGCATGATGTCCTATGGTCTGGAATATCCCTTGGGTCAGCTGGGGTCAGCTGTCCTGCTGTGTCCCCTCCCAACTTCTTGTGCACTCCCTCATGCACAGCACTCGCTGGGGTGGGGTGAGAAGCAGAAAAGGCCTGGACTCTGTGTAAGCACTGCTCAGCAATAATGAAAGCATCTCCGCATTATCAACAGTGTTTTCAGCACAAATCCAAAACATAGCCCCATACAAGCTACTATGAAGAAAATTAACTTTATCCCAGCCAAAACCAGCACAACATCCTAATATAATCCCTTCATTTACATTGTGGCACAGAAATCAGTTTCAAAAAAAAAGAAAAAGTAAGCTTTTTGGATAAATGGATATCAGCTTTGAAGATCCTGCCAAAAGCCTCAAGTTTATGACAGTTTTGAAGCCAGATCATAAAGAAGTGACAGCAGATTTATAAACTGATTAATGCAGGTGGGTTTTCTTTTTCAGCAGTTTTGACTCTTCTATTTAGAAAGAAACAACTACACCAACAAAACATAGTATTTTCTTTGTTGCCCTTGAAAGGTGCTTAGAACTTAGTAGTTTAAGGATGAGTTTTCAAATCAGTTTGAATGACTAATTTGAGTGTATATCTCATTTTGAACAATAGCCAACTCCTACATAGAGAAAGTCCTCCAGACTTGTCTTCAATGTGACCATATTCCATTAAAGGGCAATGAGAGTTGGAAGCCTAATTCTTTTAGGCCTTTGGAAACCTCAGCCCAAAGGAACAGGAAGAGATTAAAAAGTAATTCTATGATCTACCACACACCTTCTGGCTTCTAATCTCAGTTTGTAATTAAAAATAGTTACATCTGTTGAGGTCTTTATGAACCAAGGGGACATAGATGATATCTTGCTGATCACATGCACAGGGATGTGACAACACCCATGCTGCTATTTTGCTCCCAAGAACTGGATTTCCTGTGAAGGTTCTTTGACTTTGTTTCTTTTTTATGGTGAAACCAGCTTTCAGAAGAGCCTGAATTATTATTCTTCCCTTCTCAACACTTCTGCTTTGATGGTCCACACGATGATGTTGTCGATGTATTGCAGATGTTCAGGGGCATCATCCTATTCCAGTGCAGATTGGATTATTCTATGACAAATGATAGGATTGTGCTTCCGCCCCTGGGGCAGTCAACTCCAGATGTATTGGTCAACCCTCCACATGAAAGCAAACAGTGGCCTGCACTCAACTGCCCAAGGAACTGAGAAAAACACATTGACAGTATCAATTGCAGCATACTACTTGTCTCCCTTCATATTGGAGCTCAGGTATGTCTGATATGGCAGCACTTAGCCATGGCATGACTTCGTTCAGGCCACAATGGTCCGCTGTTAACCTCCACCCTCCATCAACTTTTGCACTGGCCATATGGGACTCCTAAAGGGTGAGCAAGTCTTGCTGATCCTTTCTTGGCTCTCCAGTTGATGAATCAGGTCATGGATGGAAACCAGAGAGTCTTGATTGGTGTGATATTGCCACTGGTGTGCCATCATGGTAGCAATCGGCATCTGCTGTTCTTCAACCTACAGCAAGCCCACAACAGAGGGATCTTCCAAGAGGTCAGACAAGGTAGACAGCTCTTTAATCTTCTCTATATTCATGGTGGCTACACCAAAAGCCCATTGATACAATTTTGGGTCCTTGAAGTACCCTCTCCTGGGGCAGTCTATGCCAAGGATACATGGGGCCTCTGGGCTGGTCATAATAGGTGCTTTTGCCTCTCCTGTTAAGCTTGTACCAGCCTCCAATAGACACAACTGTTGGGATTCCCCTGTCACTCCAGAAATCCAGATAGGTTCCATGCCCTTATACCCTGATGGCATTAGGGTACCGTGTGCACCAATGTCAAACAAAGCCTTTTATTTCTGTGGATCTGATATGCCAGGCCATCGAACCCACACAGTTTAGTATACCTGTTCATTCCTTTTCTCCTCCTGGTCAAAGGCAGAGACCCTGTATCCCCGTTCAGGGTATTCACTGTCTGATCCTTTCACTACCAGACCAGAGGTCCATTCACCAGAATCAAGGGAGGTGATCTCAGTGATCCTTCTTCTGCATCTGGGGGATCACTGATTACTTTTTTACATCTCAACAGCAGTTCAACAGACAGCCTTCTTGGATGGCCCCTTCTTAGCAGCTGTCTTCTCCCTCAGTTTGCATACATGGGCTTTCAACTTAAAGGTGGGTTCACCATCCTACTTCCTCATGTCCTCCCCCTGGTCATGCAGGAAGAACCAGAAAGTGCCATGCAGCATACGCCTGGGGCTCCCTTTCCCTTTTCCTTTCGCTGAGGCTCCATGGGGCATCCCTGACAGCCAAGATACTGTCCCACGGAACAAGAAGGGAGAGAGATTTTCTTCAAAATTTCAGAGCCAGGAAGATGCCCTCTCCACAGCTGATGTATCCAAATCTGGGAAATACATTGTTTTCAAGCTGTTTGGAAGCTGATGCTGGTGCATTTTGGACCACCTTCCTCCACAGAGCCCATATACACAGTCTGTCATCCAGATCTTTGGAGACCTTGTTGTCATCTAGGTCACTGTAGATGACTTTCAGCACCACTAATTCTCCCATATACTGGATGCCTTTCTCAGCGATAGTTCACTTCACTTGGTAATTCACAAGGTCTTCCTTGAATGGTTATCTTGCCTTCATGCTTGATCGGAGCTGCCTCCAGAGGCTGAGAATTGTTGCTTCTTTTCCAATTTCTCTGTCAATTTCTTGGTCTCTAGGGAGGGATCCCAGCTGTTGGGCTTCCTTACATTCTAATTTCTGGCTTTTGGTCCCACTATACCAGCACTGGAACAACCAGGCAGCAATCTGCTCACTTGGCTGGCAGCTATAATCTTTTTGCATGTCTTGAAGTTCTTTCAAGGTTAGGGCCTGGGTAGTTTCCTCCTCTTGGGTCATTTCTCTCACTTCTTCCTCCCATTTCTTTGCTGAAGGACTGGCTTCCTGATCAGATTCTTCCTTCTCCTTCTCCCTTATTAATTGATGATATGGACCCATCAACCTCCATGTCAGCTGCTTCTTTTTCACTACTGGGGTGATTACTGTAGTTGGGGTTTGGGTCCCTGTATCAACTGTCATGTTCTTAGTTGTAGTTTGGATCCCTGTCTCAATCATGGCATCCTCAGAGGTAGTCTGAGTCCCTGTCTTAACCACAGTGCTCTGATAGTACTGAATTGTGGCTCGATAGGCACAGGCCAAGCCTCAAAACAGTGCTAGAAGCTGCTGGTTTTTATTGGGGTAGGCAAGGTACCCTTCTATCAGGAGGCACATAAATTCACAAGGGTTACTTGCCTGTTCAGGTATAAAATCCCAGCCTATGGGAGGTGATAACTGCCCTAAACACCTACCCAAATAATTCCACACACCCTGACACGCAGGGACCAGCTGCCTCAGGGCATGTTTCAGTATCACTTCTCCCCAAAGTTGTCTCCTCTCACACCAGGATGACATCAGATTCCACAAAGCTGACAATAAGCTGACAGTGTTAGTATTAAACAGCTCTCATAAGAGTGAACAAGGACCTCTGGAGCCTGTGCAACAAAACCACCCACACCAATCCTGGATAAGAAGAGGGAGGTGCATACTCTCATCCTCTCCACAACATAGCTACCCTACCCAGCACAGTAAGGGCATCAATGCCAGGGCAAAGTGCATAGCCATTGTTTGTATTAACATGTTTCCAAGCTCAGTAAAATAAAGAGTTGAGCAGTGCAACAAATAAACTCTGTGACCCACACAGAAGCTGCCAATTAATAACTACTATAGCTATAGCACACTGAATAAAAAAACTGCCATCATCTCAAGCCTCACATTTTGTGCCAAAAAAGGACTGTGGTGGGTTGACCTTGGCAGGCCACCAGGTGCCCACCAAGCCAATCTCTCACTCCGCCTCCTCAGCAGGACAGGGGGGAGAATATAAGATGAAAAACATGTGGGCTGAGATAAGGGCAGTTTAATGAAGAAAAACAAAGGCTGTGCATGGAAGTAAAGCAAAGCAACATTTATTCTCTACTTCCCATCAGCAGGTGATGTCCAGCCACTTCCTGGGAGCAGGGCCCCAGTACGTGTAGCGGTTGCTTCAGAAGACAATCTTCTTAATAACAAATGGCCCCCTCCCTGCTTTCCTCTTAGCTTTTGTTTCTGAGCTCGACACCATATGGTATGGACCCTTTGGTCACCTTGGGTCATCTGTTCTGGCTACATCAGCTCCCAGTCTTTTGCCCACCCCCAGCCTACTGGCCTTTGGGGGGCTGGAGAGACAGAACCGATGCTGTGTGGGCACTGCTCAGCAATTGCCAAAGCATCAGTATGCTTTCAACACCACTCTTGCTACAAACACAAAGCACAGCACTATGAGGGCTGCTATGGACAAAGTTAACTCCATCCCATCCAGACCCAATACACTTCTAAAACACAGGGCTCCTATAAGTTGACAATTTTTCAGACCAAGTCTACAAACTGATCTGCTTGTAGAGCCTCTCCTCACATGACGAATGCTCCAGCCCTGACCACATCGGTGGCCATCGCTTCAGTTTTTAAAGTCTTTGCTGTATTAGAGGCACAAAACAGGACACAGTATCTAGAAGTGGTTAATTTCTGCCAGTTTGATTGTTTCACTAGCTTTTCTAAATCCAGTGACATTTTCAACAGCTATTATATCTATTTTCACAAGTCATTATAATAAATAATTAGAAAAACGGTGCCTTTCAATTCTATTCCTATGTACCTAGTCATGGATCAGAACATTTTTAACTTTACTTTTTTTTGTCTACCCAAGTGTGCCAAGTGTTTAACCTTGCCGAATACCTAAGTGATTCACCAGCCTTTAGGATAAAAGCTGGCTGACAGTTACCCTGATCAGCTTGCATATTTTGAATGGTAATGCAGCACTAATTTTCACCTAGACTTCATGGATTTCCTCAGTGTTCCAGGATTAGAGAAAGTTAATCATAGACTTTGTCAGCCATCTCCTTTAGAGGCCATTTATTCAGATTTTCTGTTTGTAAACAATGCTTAACATCCTTCTTATTTAATAAAAATCTCCAAATTACTTTTAAACCTCACAGCAGTATGCTTAATTCCAAATATATGAATTATTGAATAATTTTAAAATTTTTCTTTTCATTTTTGTCATCTTTATCAAAAACGTGTATGCCAGTGGTATGATTAATTTTTTACCACAAGATAACTTAAAACAGCCTTAATAGCGACATAGCAGCAACTACTGTCAACTGTTCTCTTATATTTTTACAATGGCTTATGAAATTTTTCAACAGCATGACTTTTACAACATCATTATATATATTGCCTTTTTTGCAGTTAGTTATTATTTTTCAGCTATTATTATTAGTGAACCAGAATGAGGTGTTAAATGTGTATCTTCCTTTTTATTCTTTGTTGAATCATGGCCACCCATCTATGCAAAAAAAATGAGGACTTCCCAGTTATCACCTGTAATTTTCTGCTTTTCTTTCCCTACTGACAAATCCTACTCATGTTTTAATGTAATTTTTTTAATTCTTTATTTGTATTAGTTCTTGTGTGATATCAAATATGTGTTTTTCCTTTGTATATATGTACAGTTTCACTCATTGTTTGCCTATCTCAAATATAAAGGAATCATGATTCCTGATCTCTAAGCAACAAGCAACTTTCAGTTTGGTGAATAAATAATTTTTCTGCACTGTTATAATTTGTAATATATTATTGCATACAGTAAGTTCTTGTTAGATATAATGTAGAAACTTTTAGCATCTTTAATAATTATTTCCTATTGGCTACATGAAACCTACAACATATTTCTCTTTAAGCTGAACTTTCTTGTAATAGTAAAGTTCTCTTAAAATGTTAAGGAGCTGGTCTGGAGTGAAATATTCATCAATATTCTAATTGGCAGAAGGCTTTAAATGAAGCACTTGAAATTGCTGTCACTTACTTGACCACACACATATTCAAGATCCTTTGATGCTAAAATTATCAACACAGTTAAAAAATATTAATTTCTAACATGACTGCATTACTAGTGTCTGCAGTCACCTTATTCTATCCAAATAGAGACATGAGCAGATATTCTGATATACAAGTGAGATTCAATCAACATTTTAAATTGTCAATTATACCACATTTATTCTCAGTGGTGAGAACACCCAATGTCTCTTGCTAACTTACTGAAACTCCAAGCATTGTACAGAAGCAAGAAAATAAGTTCTTCTCTTAAACTTTCTTACCACATTATCTTGATGGGTTTGCAACACCCTAAGCATGTACAGCATTTAAAGCTTACACTTATGTGTGTGTATATATACACTTCTATGTACACATACATGCACACATCTGCATAAAACATACGTTGTTGATTTAACTCCCTCTTTAATGTTAGTGTTAAGCCTCTTCCTCCCTCCACCTGTAAGGATCCTGATTCTAATACCATAATGAATTCCAATGTTCTATCAAACCAGATTCTCAGTGTGACTCAAGCTGTGCCATCACACACATAACCGCGGGAGATTTAAACGTGGTGTAACAGTCAGCAGCATTCAGTCAGCGGCGAGGCCAGCGGAGGCAAAGGTAAGCGTGCGGCTAAGTGCTAGACTGAGGCGGACTGGGAGGTTCCCGAGGCCCGGGAGCACTGGGGAAGAGCGGAGGGACTGGAGTCCGAGGCTCTCGTGAGAGAGGCTGACGCGGCGTGGGCGTTGCCAGGGGCAACCGCGGGAGATTTGAACGGCCCCGAGGAGCGCCGTCGAACGGGAGCGCATCAGAGAGGGCGTGGCGCGTCAGTTGGGGCAGGCGGGGAGTGCAGGCCCCGCCTTCCTCTTCCCAGCTGGAGAAGGCTACTCAAGTGGTGGGCGTCGGCCCGGAGGGAGACCCAGGTACGGTTGCCGCTCAGGGGAAAGCCATTGTTAGGAAAAACGCGTCGACGCAGACGGAGCTCCCATGTGAACATGCAGCTGTCCGGGTCTCTGGCTGCAGGGAGTGCCTGAGCCTATCACCGATGCCGGAGGGCAGCGGGGACACCTCTTGTGTGAGGTGTGACCAGGTGAACGATCTGCTCAGCGTGGTGGTAGAGCTGAAGGAGGAAGTGGAAAGGTTGAGGAGTATCAGGGAGTGTGAGACAGAGGGAGATAGATTGGCGGGCCCACACCCTACCAACCATCCCTGAGGCAGAGGCAGCAGATGGAGGCTCCGCAAGAAGCGGAGGTTCCCCTGACCTCCTGCCGCCAGGCAGGAGGGGACCTAAGAGATGGAGGGGAATGGATACAGGTCCCTGCTCGGGGAGGCAGGCGAATCCCCTCCCGGTCTCCCTCACCTTCCCAGTTGCCCCTGCGCAACAGGTATGGGGCTCTGGAACTTGCGGACCAGGCCAGTGAAGATCAGGGTCTAGATGAAGCCCTATCTAGGGAGGTGCCTAGGCCCAGTCGGGCAGCCCCACGCATTCTCACATCCGCTGAAAAAAGAAAAAGGAGGGTAATTGTCGTAGGCGACTCCCTTCTGAGGGGGACAGAGGGCCCAATATGCAGACCTCACCCATCCCACAGGGAAGTCTGCTGCCTCCCTGGGGCCCCGGTAAAAGACATTACCAGGAAACTCCCTGGTCTCGTTCGGACCTCTGGTTATTACCCATTGCTGGTTGTGCAGGTTGGCAGTGAGGAGACTGCAGAGAGAAATCCAAAGGCAATCAAAAGGGACTTCAGGGCACTGGGATGACTAGTGGAAGGATCGGGAGCACAGGTAGTGTTTTCCTCAATCCCTTCAGTGACAGGGAAATACACTGAAAGGAACAGGAAAACACACCTGGTTAATACGTGGCTCAGAGTCTGGTGCCATCGGTGGAATTTTGGGGTTTTTGATCATGGGGAGGTTTACACGGCACCGGGCTTGCTAGCGACAGATGGTATCTGGCTATCTCACAAGTGTAAAAGAATCCTCGCTCATGAGATGGCAGGGCTCATAGAGAGGGCTTTAAACTAGGTTTGAAGGGGGTAAGTGATAAAACTAGGTGCACTAGAGATGAGCCTGGGGGCAGCATGCCAATGTTAGGAGTGGATTCGATAGGCCACCTCAAATGCATCTATGCCAATGCAGGCAGCATGGGCAATAAACAGGAGGAGCTGGAAGCCATCGTGCAGCAGGATAGATATGACTTAGTTGCCATCACGGAAACATGGTGGGACAACTCTTGTGACTGGAGTGCTGCAATGAATGGCTATAAGCTCTTCAGAAGGGATAGGCAAGGTAGAAGAGGTGGTGGGGTGGCTCTCTATGTTAGGGAATGTTTTGACTGTTCAGAGCTACACGATTCTGATGACAAGGTGGAGTGCTTATGGGTGAGGATGAGAGGGAAAGCCAATAAGGCAGATATTGTGCTGGGAGTCTGTTATAGACCGCCTGACCAGGTTGAAGAGACGGATGAATCATCCTACAAGCGACTGGCAGTAGTCTCAGAATCGTGTGCCCTTGTTCTCGTGGGCTGGAAATATAACACAGCAGTGAGTAAACAATCTAGGAGGTTCCTGGAGTGTGTGGAAGATAAGTTCCTGACACAGCTGGTAGGTGAACCAACCAGGGGAGAAGCCTTGCTAAATCTATTGTATACGAACAGGGAAGGACTGGTGGGAGGTGTGATGGTTGGAGGCTGTCTTGGGCTTAGCAACCATGAAATGATAGAATTTCCAATTCTTGGTGAGGCAAGGAAGGGGGTCAGCAAAACCACCACTATGGACTTCCGGGCAAACTTTGGCCCCTTCAAGGCACTGGTTGAGAGAGTCCCTTGGGAGACGGTCCTGAAGGGCAAAGGGGTCCAGGAGGGATGGACGTTCTTTAAGAAGGAAATCTTAATGGCTCAGGACCAGGCTATTCCCATGTGCAGCAAGTTGAACCGCCAAGGAAAACGATCAGCCTGGCTGAACAGGGAGCTTTTGCTAGGAGGCAAGAAAAAAAGGAGACTTTATCATCTCTGGAAGAAAGGGCGGGCAACTTGGGAGGAGTACAGGGATTTTGTTAGATCATACAGAGAGAAAATGAGAAAGGCAAAAGCTCAGCTAGAACTAAATCTGGCCACTATTGTAAGGGACAACAAAAAATGTTTTTACAAGTATGTTAACAGTAAAAAGAATCCCAAGGAGAATATCTATCCTTTAATAGATACAGAAGGGAACGTAGCCACCAGAGATGAGGAAAAAGCTGAGGTACTTAATGCCTTCTTTGCCTCAGTCTTTAATAGGGAGACCAGTTATCCTCAGGGTACTCAGCCCCCTGAGCTGGAAGACAGGGACGGAGAGCAGAATATACACCCCATAATCCAGGAGGAAATAGTTAGTGACCTACTACGCCATCTGGACACTCACAAATCTATGGGACCAGATGGGATCCATCCAAGAGTACTAAGGGAACTGGTGGAGGTCCTTGACAAGCCACTCTCCATCATCTATCAGCAATCCTGGTCAACAGGGGAGGTCCCAGAGGACTGGAGGCTTGCCAATGTGACTCCCATTTACAAGAAGGGTCAGAGGGAGGATCCGTGGAACTACAGGCCTGTCAGCCTGACCTCGGTACTGGGGAAGATTATGGAACAGTTTGTCTTGAAAACACTCACATGGCAAGTCCAGGACAAGCAGGGGATCAGGCCCAGTCAGCATGGGTTTACGAAAGGCAGGTCCTGCTTGACCAACCTGATCTCCTTCTATGACCAGGTGACCCGCCTAGTGGATGAGGGAAACGCTGTCGATGTTATTTTCCTAGACTTCAGCAAGGCCTTTGACACTGTCTCTCATGGCATACTCCTTGAGAAGCTGGCATCTCATGGCTTAGACAAGTATACTCTTCACTGGGTGAAAAACTGGCTGGATGGATGAGCCCAGAGGGTTGTGGTGAATGGGGTGAAATCCAGTTGGCGGTGGGTCACAAGTGGTGTTCCTCAGGGCTCAGTATTGGGGATAGTTCTCTTTAATATCTTTATCAATGATTTGGATGAGGGGATTGAGTGCACCCTCAGCAAGTTTGCAGACGACACCAAGTTGGGAGGCAGGGTCAATCTGGTCGAGGGTAGGAAGACTCTACAGAGGGATCTGGACAGGCTGGATCGATGGGCCAAAGCCAATTGTATGAGGTTCAACAAGGCCAAGTGCTGGGTCCTGCACGTGGGTCACAACAACCCCATGCAGCGCTACAGGCTTGGGGGAGAGTGGCTGGAAAGCTGCCTCACAGAAAAAGACCTGGGTGTGCTGGTTGACAGTTGGCTGAATATGAGCCAGCAGTGTGCCCAGATGGCCAAGAAGGCCAACGGCATCTGGGCTTGTATCAGGAACAGTGTGGCCAGCAGGAGCAGGGAAGTGATCGTCCCCCTGTACTCAGCACTGATGAGGCTGCACCTCGAGTACTGTGTTCAGTTTTGGGCCCCTCACTACAGGAAAGACATTGAGGTGCTGGAGAGTGTCCAGAGAAGGGCAACCAAGTTGGTGAGGAGCCTGGAGCACAAGTCTTATGAGGAGCGGCTGAGGGAGCTGGGGCTGTTTGGTCTGGAGAAAAGGAGGCTGAGGGGAGACCTTATCACTCTCTACAACCACCTGAAGGAGGGTTGTAGTGAGGTGGGTGCTGGTCTCTTCTGTCAGGTGGCTGGAGATAGGACGAGAGGAAATGGCCTCAAGTTGCAGCAAGGGAGATTTAGGTTAGATATTAGGAAAAATTTCTTTACTGAGAGGGTTGTCAGACATTGGAATAGGCTGCCCAGGGAAGTGGTTGAGTCACCATCCCTGGAGGTATTCAAAAAGCACGTAGATGGGGTACGCCAGAACATGGTTTAGCGGGTATGGATGATGATTGGACTTGATGATCTTGAAGGTCTTTTCCAACCTAAATGATTCTATGATTCTATGATCACTTCTTTCCTATATTTATTGATTTCTTCTTTTTGCTGACAAAAATAGCTTTGATAAAATCATCTAGACTTTTGACTTCTTCTATGCCTTTCTAAATAAAATTATTTAAATGCCCCATAATGTGTGTATTTAATGGTGTGAACTGTGACCAATGCAGATTTCTCCGATAGCTCAAGAGTCTGATGTTCTTACTGTGAGGAGACAAACACACAATTATTTTTGTGAGTGTACATTGCCAAATTCTCTAGACATTTTTTCTGATTACATAGTAACTACTGACATTTATTTATCTTGTTTGCATGGCTGAAAAAACAAAATAGTCAACAAAACAGTTACCAATTAATATTCCCCATATTTACTTATTGGCACTAATATGTACACTTAATTAAAAGGAATAAAAGCACTGAAACTACAATTATCATTTCCCCAAAGTATATGCTTTGTATATATTTTAATAATGGAGGAAAATGAAAGGCTTCAGGTATATCCTGGTCTGTCAGTTCAAAGACTTGTCAATTCAAAATACTATTTGAGGGAGAGAGGTAGGAACCGTTATTCACTTCTTAGTGACTTTCAATGCTAGCAAGTCAGTATTAGCAGTAGTAATAATTGTGGTGATAATAGCAGAACCAAGTCAGAAGTACCTTGTAATACAGATTGAAAGAGGGTGTCACTCTTATTCTTATCATAGTCCATTATGGCAAGAATAGCACTGAGCAAAATCACACAGGTCTGCTTTTTCCTGCTTTTTGAAATTAAGATCATTCCACAAAGAAAAAAAAAAAGAAGGCACACACACCCCACCCCCCAAAAAAAACCAACCCAAACCAAACCAACCCTTTCCACCCAAACAAACAAACCCCCAAACCCCAAACAAACAAAAAAATCCCAGCCTGTATTATTTTGAAGTATGAAATAATTCAGGAGTATGGATTTTTCTAGAGAAATGCAACAAGGAAGTGCTGAAGTACCCTGTAGCTGTGAATTTTCACAGGAGGTAGTATGTAGGAGATCAGCTGAAGAGGATTTGGGATAGGTGCTAGCAGTGTTATAAGTTTTTTGAGAAAAAGGCTGCTGAGAGTCAATAGTGTTGCAGGGCTGAAACTAACACTTCAGCTCTGTCACTTCTTGCTTTATTACTTGCTCATTGGTTTTAAATCTAACGCCTGATAAAACCAACTGTTAATCAAATGGTTAAGACAAATGTTATTTCCTGTTACTGCTGATCTAAACTTAACAGATCCTTCATCTTAATATATTGCTTCAAAATTTCAATTACTACTGTATTGTTCTTCTAACAAAGACCACGCACCATAAAATCCTGATTTCTGCTATGATTTGTTTTTCATGATCCGATCACTGCCCAGGTTAAATAATAATAATAATAATGATAATAATAATAATAATAATATTAACAACAACAACAACAAACAACGAAATAAGAGCTAAAAATGCAAAAAATGAGAAGATTTTTTGACAAGATAAATTTGACACAGTTATAGACAACTTCCTTCCATTTCAATCATTAGGTTGAAATACAACCTAATGCTCAGTTAATGTATTCTAGGCATCACACTTGCCCTGTTAAGGTAAACTGATTTCTCTTAATATAGAGGCAGTAATACAAGCAGAAAATAATAGAAAACCATAAAATACATTGGTGACCTTGTTCTGTCAAAAAATTAATGAAACAATAAATGAATGTAATAAAATATTACATTTGCTTCCAAACATAATTACAGAATAATTGTGAAATTAATGATGCCTATGTCGGCACCTGCATCTGTTTATTCTGATAAACACTAATTAGCTATAGAAGAAGTCTCCTCCTTAACAAGCAATTACATACTTCTGTGAAAGCATTGCCACCTTTTTCCATTTATTTCTTTTTTTATAAGTACATGAGATATGAATAATACTTAGATTACCCACTGCTGAAGCAGGCAGTATTTCTATGAGGACAGAGAATGTCTTATGTTTAATGCATATTCATTTCCTTCCTGCAATATGCTTTATTGGTAACTTGAATAGCAAATCTCAGTTTAATCTTCAGGCTGTTGAAGGTTTTCTTTTTAGACTTTCCTTTGTTCTTCTCCATAAACGCAAATGCCTAAGGGACAATGCAAAGCATCATTTTATAGCTGCAGCAAAGGATAGATCCTTCTGCTATTTATTCAGTTGCAGAACTGAACTGAAAAATAAGAGACAGTGGTTTCGAGCCTACTAGTAGGTATTGTTTTACCTGAAATAATATAGTGGATTACTAAGCCATATATGTAACATTTTTATTGCTTGAGACTTTGAGTCGATACTACTCTTGAAAATTACTCGCTGGAAAAAACACTCTGGATTATTTTCAGTTAGGTAAAAGAAACAAAATAATCTGAAAGTTAAGAAGAGAGGGTTGGTGAAAAGTTATGCTTTTTATTTGTACCATGGATTCTAGGCAACCTAGTCTGATGCTTCTTATGAACACTTTTCTTTCTGCAAAAATAACACAAACTCTAGATCAGATCTTGCCATTATTACCCATGATAAGCAGTATTTCATTTTGTAAGGATTCTCATTTGAACCTAACATCAGAGGTAAGTTACTACTTACTGTGGCTAAGAAACCCTTTAGTGATTTAGCTTACGTTACTCCCTCACCACATTCTGCTTCTTATCAGACAGGCTATTGTTATTTATAGAGAGTAAGGTGGGGGTTCTTCAGCTTGACTACTAGGTTTTTATATCTGCTGGTTTTTAAAACTATTTAATAGATGAAGTGGCCAAAACTAAACCTTATAGTAAAGTAAATTGTATATGGTAGATCTGGAGTTTTAGTATAAATTGATTTATGGCATTAAATTTTTTTTAAATTACTTCATAATAACAAGTAACAAAATTATATCCTCATTTTTCTGGTTCTTCCCTTCACCCTTTTTCACAAAGAAGAAACAAAAGGTGTTTTGCAATATTTCACAAGCAGCACACTGCTGTTTGAAGGTGGTGATTTTAAAACTGTATTTTATATTGATGACAGTAACATTAATAGAGGAAGTTCATCTGACTCGTAATACTGGAAACGCCGCCTTGTAGTCTCCAAAGGTAATAGAATTACAGGATCATACAAATGTTCCTTGGCACATTTGGATGTCATCTAGCCCAATCTCCCACCTGAAGGAGAGGTCATTATTGAAGACATTGAACAACACAGGCTCTATCACGGACCTCTGGCGTGCTCCCACTTGCAACTGGCTGCCAACCATTTAAGTAATTACTGAGCCAATAATGACCCTTTGAACCTAGTGGGCCACCTACATTTCAACCTACCAACAGTCCATTCCTCCAGCCTCTAGTTTATCAGTTTTCAAATGAGAACGCTGGTGAAGATTGTGTCAAAAGCCTGACTAAAGTTATGTTACCTCTACTGTCCTCCAGCCTACGTAACCAGTCACAGAAGACAATCAGACTGGTAAAATATGGTCTTTGTAAACCCTTGCTGACTGTTCCCAATTATGTTGTTGTCCTTTGCATGTCTGAAAAAAAATTAAAAGGGAGTATACGCTGTGATCCTCCTATGGTCCAACTGACAAGCTCACAGCTTCCAGGTGCTCGATTCCTGCTTGTGTTGCCTGTCATCTTAATTAAGTGTGTTCAAAGTTATTTTTCTAAATAGAAGTCTGAGGACAATGGCATTTTTAAAGCAGGTTACGGTGAGATTAACAGAAGATATTGAATCAGACAGTGTATAAGGGAAAGGAAGATGATTTGCAGGAAGCATTTCAGATTCACCTGCAAGAGAACAAGCAAGAGGCACAAAGATCCTAGTCTCTTAACATAATGGCATGTTACCAAAGACTAATGAGCTTGCCACTGACTGCAGTATGCATTTATTGACTACTCTAGTAGTTATCATTTCTCATTATACACTTGCAATATTGTCAAATAGAATTAATAAAATCTGTCTCAATTTTAAGAGTCTTCCACTTATAAGTTCAGGCTGACAACTAGACAGAAAACTTCCAAAGTTACAGGAAGAACACAAGACACTTGTGGTGGTTTTTCAGAGTACAAAAAGATAAAGAAAAATAAAAATGCATTTAATTTCAGGGAATTTGTCATACATTGAACGTCATTATTGACTTAGTTGTTTATAATAATAAACAAATATGATGTCCTTATTACTTTGCAGGGATTTTTTCTTCTGTGGTCCTCTAACTTCACCAGACTGATGGAATTACCTTTACATTGTAGACATCTGACCCACGATGCATTGCACCCACAAAAATATTGGAATAAATTCTTAAAGCAAAAGGAGAGAAATGTTATGAAAATTCTTGGTCTTAAATGCTAGTTTCAGACATTTTGAATTCTTTAAGCATTGAACTTACTGAAAATAATCCTGAGAGGGTTGTAAAGCATAACAGCAATTTTATAGAAGGCAGTTATGAAAAACTATCTCAGATAAAGAGGCTATCTCAGACTGGAAATCTAGCAGAATTGGGAAAAAAAAAAAAACCACAACAGAATGCCTTCTCACTAGCAAAACCGCAAAATTTTATGAAGTTGTTAAAATAGAGGAAAGTCCCTCCATAGTAAAAAAATATTTAACAAACACTTGGCTGCTTAAAAGTGATAAAAGGAAAGCATCTTCAAGCATTTCTCACATCAAATTCATGCCTGTCTAGAATGTATTCATAATAAAAAGAATTTCTAGGCCACAGAGATTGATTTCTCCTGATCACTCACATTATAAGAAAATCTTTAAGGATTTTTGCTATTTAAATTAAAAACACTGAAATCATGCCAACTGAGAAAAAATGCTCATGAGTGCAAATACTGACTCCTACATTCATTTTAATATTTAGATACCACTCAATGGGTAACAAGATTTTGAAAAGAAATCTTTGACTGCCTTACAGCAATTTATTCTGAAGCTCTGCTGTACAAAGTAGCTGAGTCATTGCTTTTTAGTATGTCACTCCACAGACTAGAAAAAAAAGTCAATAGTCTTCTTAACACCACTAAAAAATTGTTTGCTAAGTAGAAAGCTGTCATGTAATTAAATCTTGATACACAGAAACAGAAGAGAATACTAAGTACAACTACTAAAGGCAGGTTTAATTTCAGAAAAACCCAAAATTTTAAAAAGTTTTGATTAGCAAAGACAAAAGGAAGATGACAAAGACAACACAAAACTTTTCATATAGTATAATTGAACCTTAAAGATTTTCTATTAGATCATATGTGAAGATAAATTATGTCATTGTTAGGTTATTTGTTCACAGTCCATAGTCAGATCTAACAATAGACCACTTAGGGTAGAAGAGAAGGTTTTACCTAATAACATAATTCTGTCTCATCATAATAAGCAAGCAAAGCGTGAGAAGCAATAGAATTTTTAAAAATTCCAATCATTCTATCATCTAAGTCTCTCCTAAATTTTTATTTGCTGATTAAGAAAGAAATAATTTGGAGTCATCAGCAAAATGGAAACCCACCTTTTTACATTTCAACATATTAATAGATGTTTGCCTACAATGCTTTACAAAGAAATAAAAGTTTTTCTGAAAAACTATTTCAAATTTCATTCAGAACACCACGACTGCTGAAGATCCTGAAAATTAACTGAACTTCAAGGCATTTCTAAGTCAAGAGTACAATCACACTGTGCTCAAAGAGATTTCTAGAGGCCTTAAAATCTTCAGCTGAAAATGATAGAAACACAAGATTAAAGGTGTCATTTTGGAGAGCAACCTGTGAAAACATTGTTTGGAGCTAGGAGAACATGCTACTGTTAGTTAAGGGAAGTAAAAAGAGCATCAGGATGTGGTCTCCACCACCAAAGAGAACACTGACAACTAAAGCAGATGTGATGGAAACTAAGTTTATAATGGTTATGAGATTAATTAAACAGGCTATACAAATTCTTCAGAGAAATATCTGAAATAATCAGATGAAAATTTACAACTTTAAACTAGGAAAAAAAATCAGACCCCAAAACATTTAAAGAAATAAATCAAATTATGAAAAGCAGGGAACAGAGGTTCTGGAAATGGCAAAGTATTTGTATAAACTGTCCTTTAGCCCAAACTGTCCACCGCTTGTCTTTATTGTGCCTATTAAGGTAAAATGCAATTACACCTTACATTCTCCCAAAGGCTTTCCCCTGTGTCTGAATTAAAATTGGGGCACCTGGAATACTCCAAAGTTCTCCAGGCTTGCAGAGCTAGGAGAGGATGAGTTTACACTGCAGAGGAATTTACGAGCTCTCTAAGGACCCAAAGCAGTCAGCTCAACAGAGTAAGCTTATGTGAAGAAGTAAAAGAAAAAGAACTTTTGTGCACGAATTTATGCCAGAAATGTTATGGGAGGCAACAGAAGAAAGCTTAATGGAATATGGTCTAAATGTGACCAGAGACAACAGCTGGTTTTCTCTGCATGTAGTAGTGAATATGCAGCTTAGAAGAGCTCAATCAACTAAAAGATACATCTTTTCATCTTAAGATTTTCTTAAGAACAACCATAAAGGAAAATAGAATGTTAGGATTGTTTCTACAAAGAAATACAATAGAAAAAAATTATGCTACTATATAGGCACATCTTGAGTATTATTCTCCTCACCTCAAAAAACATAGAAGAACAAGAAAAGGTTCAGAGGACAAGGGTGATTAAATTAGTTGAGCAACTTCTATATGAAAAGCTTTAAACAACCTGAGACACTTCAAAAACACTGAAAAAAAGACAACTGAGGGGAATATGTCTGGCACAAAGCTAATAGGGAATGATTGTTCTCTGATTCTTCTGATACAAGATAGAAGGACATTAAGTTAAGCTAACAGATACAGGGTTCAAAACAAATTTTAAAAGTCACACAATACATAGTTTAGCTGTAGAAGTCTTTGCTACAGGAGACCATGGGAGTTAAAATTTTACATGGGTTCAAAAATCCCTTTAGGTTCTAGTAAAATAAAGTCAAAAAGTTCGGACTTCAAAAACTTCTCGAGTCAAAAATCACTGGAGACTGGGAAAGTGGTAATGGCACTGGCCTCCATTCCATCCCTCTTTGTGTGTCATGAAGTTTGGCTGCGTTAATTCCTTTTTTTTCTCAAAATTCTAGAATCTAATATTTTTTTAAAAATTTTTGTTCTGTTTCAAAAAATTTTGAGCTGAGTCTCACAAAACCTGTATGCATAACTTAACAAACTGCAATGGACCCATAATATTTGATTCTAGCTGTCACTAATGTCACATGCTGTAAGAAATCTTAACTTGCATACCCTGTCACTTTTGACAAATCCTAACAAACTTTTATTATTGAGTCAAAATTAAGTTTCAAACTGTCTTCCAGTTTCATATTACTTTGCTAATCAAATCAGTACTGTATTTTGGTTTACACTGCTCAGCTAGATTCCAGTGATCACAGGACCAGTATCCTAACTGGAAAATCTAACCTGCTGTTTCCAAGTTCACTAACTTGTATTTTATAATGTTTCAAAATGAGGAGAGTACCAGATCTCTATTATGTTCTCACTTTCATTTTGCCCTGTACTTGGCACTGGTGAGGCTGCACCTCGAGTACTGCGTTCAGTTTTGGGCCCCTCACTCCAGGAAAGACACTGAGGTGCTGCAGCGTGACCAGAGAAGGGCAACCAAGTTGGTGAGGGGCCTGCAGCACAAGTCTTATGAGGAGCGGCTGAGGGAGCTGGGGCTGTTTAGTCTAGAGAAGAGGAGGCCAAGGGGAGACCTTATCGCTCTCTACAACTACCTGAAAGGAGGTTGTAGTGAGGTGGGTGTTGGTCTCTTCTCCCAAGTAGCAAGTGATAGGACGAGAGGAAATGGCCTCAAGTTGCACCAGAGGAAGTTTAGGTTGGATATTAGGAAAAATTTCTTCATGGAAAGGGTTGTCAAGCACTGGAACAGGCTGCCCAGGGAAGTGGTTGAGTCACCATCCCTGGAGGTATTTAAAAGATGTGTAGACGTGACACTTAGGGACATGGTTTAGTGGTGGACTTGGTAGTGTTAGGTTAACGGTTGTGCTCGATGATTTAGCTCTTTCCAACCTAAACAATTCTATGATTCTATGAAAGAAGCCCTTAATAATTGACAGGTTCCAACACCAACTGATGGGTTTTCATTATTCATTACAATCAGTGTGGCTGGGGATCGGCCTTGCTTTAAGGGGTCCTGGTAGACAACAATCTGAACATGAGTCAGCAGTGCACTGTTGCAGCAACAAAGGCAAACCTGATCCTGGGCTGCATCCTCAGGAATGTTACTAGCAGAGATAGAGATGTGATCATCCCACTCTCCTCAGTGCTTGTCAGGTCACACCTGAAGTACTGTGTCGAGTTCTGGTCCCCACGGCTGAAAAAAGACGCAGACAGACTGGAGAGGGTCCAAAGGAGGCCCAACAAAGATGATCAAAGGGCTGGAGAACCTGCCCTATGAGGAAAGACTGAAGTAGTTACATCTTCTGGGGTCCCCCTGGAGAAGAGAAGGCTCAGGGGGACCTCATCACAGTATTCCAGTACTTAAAGGACAGCTACAAAGAGGATGGATGTGCTCTCTTCATAAGGAGCCACATGGAAAGGACAAGGGGAACAGGTACAAGTTGCAGTGGGAGAGGTTTCAGCTTGACAGAAGAAAGAATTTTTTTACAGTGAGAACAATTATTCACTGGAACAACCTCCCCAGGAACATGGTCAAGTCCCCATTGCTGGAGATTTTCAAGATATGACTTGACAGGTTGGAAGATAATCTCAGGTAGGCTCCCTTTCCAGCAAAATGCTGGACTGGAAGATCTTTTGAGGTCATTTTCCACCTGGGATGTTCTGTCATTCTATAAACCAATATCAGAAAATACTTTATTAGACTTCCAGACCTGAATTAATTGCTGTTATCTTTTTTTTCTTTTTTTAATTGAAAAGGAGTTGAAAACACATGTTCCACGGTCAAAAACAAGGGGTAATTTTTCTGTGCTTCATGATACAGATTTCTATGTAAACTCTCACAAATTATTTCTAACATTAGACTGAATTTGGGAAATAATAACAGAATATAAAAATTAATAACAATTCAAAAGTTAAAGCAAACCCAAAGGAACCTAAGGTACTTACCAAGCAATTAGTATAATGAGAATTAATCCTGCAACATGTTAAGCAACCCAAGAAACAAGACTGTTGAAAGAAAACAAATTCCTAACCTTGTAAATATTCTTTTCAAAATAAATGAATATGTATTCTGCAAGTCACGTTTTGCTTATTACCTAACGTAAATCCTTTACTGTTTGATGATGCGTGCAAATGAAGGCAAACAATTCTATCAAAACATTCCATGGTTGCAATTTTTAAACGTATTAATTAGAAGCGAATTGCAACCAGTCCAAGTCAAAATGTCTCCATTGTTTTGAGGAATTAAAAAATGAGGTTCCAGACTTGACTGAACTCCAATTTTCTAATCAGTAGGCCTGATTCAGGTTTGTATCTAATTTGAAACACGATAGTAAGCAGCTCGAACTTGACATGGATATAACAAGTTTCCCTGTTTTCTATGAACAAATGATAATGTTAGGCTTAAGGTCAGTGCAAACACATTAATTCTAAGGTGAGAGCCAAGTTCCAAGCAATACATCACCATTCATATTATTTTTCTTTTTTTTGTGAGTGTAATTGTGGTTTTCAAATTTTGATTAGAAGTAGCAAATATTTAATAAGAATAGGGTCCATAATAAGATAATTAGCCCAGTGTCTTTGAACTCAAGGATGGTATCTGAAATCTTAACTGAACTCTGCCTTTATCTGTCACCTACTAAAACTAAGTAAGAAATTGTTGGGTGCTCATGTCTAAAAGAAAAATATTACTTATTTTCATTTTCTCTGTCACCTACTATGGAAAAATAAGTAAATGCATGTAAAAAGATAGTCAATTGCTCCATAAACCATAGATTATGTGCTTATGTAACATATCTTGATGTATGACCTATTTTGTGATCCATGCTTTGTCCCTTAACAACTAGAACTGTTGCTGGAAAGAGAAAGAACTCAGGAATTGATTGGAGACAGATCAATTGCTTTAATAAAATGTAATCAAATTTAAGAGAGTTTTCAGTATTCTTACTATTAACATGGCCAGTGTTTAACTTTTATAAAATTTCTTTTGCTGTATTGTTGACCTTCTCCTAACTATCCCATCGTGTGAGCCCATGTGGAATTTGAAACCTAACAGGTATAATTTCCTTTGAACTTTACATAGTTTTACTTTTGTTCTGCCATCACACTCATATTTTTGCTCTCATTTTATCTACACGTTCACAAGCTCCCATTTTCTCTCTCTCAGCTTCCTATGACTGTTTTCATTCATGTCATACTAACACATTTTCTGGGTTTCTGCTAAGTTGTTGCAGGAACCAGGAAAGAATTTCCCACCTCCCAAATAAACTTTATCCACTTCATGTAAAGGTAACGCCATTTTTCTCTATAGTCACAATAGCAGAAATGGATAATTTTCCTTCCTTGTCATTTGCCAACTGCATATATGCAGATGTATAATATGGAATGCTTCCTGATGTAAAAAATACTGTGTTTCTCAGAGTTGTAATGATGTGGGTGTTTATAAGGATAATGATTACTGGGAAGCATACACCTTTTAAAACAGAATAGGGTAAAATTCTCAAATATCTTCTGCATGAAACCACTTTATAGCAAGTGTAAACAAATTCAGTTTCAAGAATATTGCAAAGCAAAAATTGCTAAACTGTGGTACTCTGGTTAGGATTAAAAATTTGGGAGGCTTAATAATAGGTAGTTTCACTAATAATTATAGTTTTTTACTTTCCATAGATTTTTTTTTTTATAAGAAACAGCAAGAATAATAAAAAATTGCCATCTCAAACTAACTCTGATTTTGATTTTATGGTTTTATTTACATCACTGATAGAAAATATAATTTTATATGTAATATGCCATTATGTATTTATGATATATAACCATATTTGTACCACAAATAGAATTCCTTTAATTACTTGAATGACTAGCATTTTTACATTACTTAGTTTCAGAATTAGTTTCAGATCTTTAAGAATATATATTGTATTTTAACCTAGACAAATATATGAGATTTATTCCAGGCAAATCTCATAATGCATTCATTACCATTCATGCAGTGGTTTTGGAGTTCAAGATAACCCTTCCTCTTTTTTTTGCTGCACTTGTGGTTTTGCAGGATTCACAATCAAAGGTAGTTCAATAACTCTTTTTTACCAGTTTTGTCACTGATGCACAGAACCCACACAGACAAAGGTTATTCAAAAGTTGTAATGCATCAGGCAGAGTTCACTGTATTCCATGAGAATGTTTCAATCAACTTCACTGGGTTTTGGAGCAAGTTTTATTTATTTGTCTTTGTGATATCAACACCTGCATCTATCTAATGTCAAAAAAACCCTGATGATTAATTTTGCCCCCTACTAACTAGTCTCTGATCAGTGTAGCACAGTACACTAGCAGCTAGAGAGTGAAAGAGGTATTTGTTTCACATAAAACTAGTGAACTACAAGTTACCCCTGCCAAAATTAAGCAAATAATTATTAACTCTGTAAAGCATGATGCTACTGGGAAATACATAAGCAAATAAATAAATAAATAAATAAAGGCAGAAAATCAAAGACAAGTGCTTTTTTTAATTGTTTTGATGAGATACAGAATTATGCTTCTAAGAATTTTTTGAGAAAACTAATGAGATAAAAATTGGCAGCCAGTCTTGTCCCTTGCTGCTTTGCATCAGCCATGTCAAAATGCAATGAGACCTTGTCTAATATGGATTTTGTCACCTTTTCTAGACTGCCAGCACCATTTGCTGTGTGTTGTGGTAATTTGCCTGGGAGCTGTTGCCCTTTCCATCAGCCATTTCTGTATTTGCCAATGTACATTTATTTTGTCACTTTTTTATGGAAAAAGATGGTTGCAATTGATGCAAGCTGACCAAAGATGTCAGATTGCATGGGGCAGCTGCATTTTCACACAACAGCTTTGTGAGTTTTTAAACTGTAAAATTGCTCTTCGTAATTCCTTTTTACATAATACAAACTCAAAGCAGAATAAGCTGAGGGAAACAATGTCTCCAGGCAAGCAAGACATTACAGTGTTTATTAGTGCAAATCTCATGAGAGATCATATTACATTCTAATGGTGGTGCAAATTAAGCTAGTCTCATCATCAGTTTTTACAGAGATAAAATAAATTAACAGCTACTCCCATGTTCTAACTGCCTTCCTTGCTTCCTTTTCATTTTCCTTGAATTCGAAATATACATTGATACATGAGTATTTGTGTCTCACACTTTTTTTTGGTACATCTTTGACAAAAAAAAAATCTTAGCTTCCCTCTACAAACAAATGTTCTGAACAGGAAGATCTGTGTCAGTTAGCACACATTTCAAGTCAACAGATTTAACATTTCAGTGTGGTCTCATGTGCACCCGGAGCATAATAAAATCAAATTATGTCACTTCTACTTTTTAGGTATCTCCTCTCAAAAAGCTACAGGCATGAGGTTTCTAGAGGATAATCAGTACTTAACACCCAGATGTGAAAGTTGTTTGTTTACCTCTCACCACTGCAAGTACACAGCCAGGTCCTAACTAGGCATCTTCGACACCCAGTACAGTTTGATAACTGAAGTTCCACTACCCCAAGTTTGGTATCCACAGATTCTGAAGCATTTTGTTAAGTTCAATACCCTAAACCAATCTTTGCACTCATTTTGCTCTGTGTGAACTCACTAGGGATGTTAAGAGTCCAGGTACTGTTGGTCAGCCTATTAAGCATAGTGCTGTACACAAAGGGGAGAAAATGCAAATAAAACCAAATCAAATAAGATATCTATAAAAAAAAATCTTGAAATGTTGCATTAATTAGTTCTTGATAAATATTCATGTTCACACTTGCTTTTTATCTTGCGGAGCAGACATAGAAAGATGTTGCTACCTTTGAGTCTTTTTGTTCAGCCATGTCAATGAAATATAGGAAGAGCTTGCTAGAGTATTTTCTAAGCATACATTTCATCAGTAAAATTTTTAATTAGTTCCAGCTGCACATTTCTTACCAAGGAAGGCAGGAAAGATAGCATCTTAGATAACTGGTCATAAAAAGATATTTTGAATACTTAGACACAGCTGATGTTCAACATGCAGTATGCTTTGAAATAAATATGAAGTCCTCTTACTCTGTGCTGTTCTTATGCAACAACTTTTGAGCAGAACTTGCACTTTGAATAATAAGGTTTGTGTGCATAAATCCTGAATTTCTTTGAAATGTGCCTCTAAGGAACCATTGGCCTTTTCTATGTAGCTCTGCAATTGTAAAAGACTAGAGTCAGCTTCAGGGCCTCTCTGAATAAATAGCTTTTATTCAGCCTCCGGGATTGTGGAATGGAATAGGTGTTTTACTGAAAGGCAAACAGCAGTGGCCCACTTCTCTTTACTTCAGTTTGCAAACACTAATTTATTTGAGCCGACTGGCGTTGGGAGTCTTGATTTCCCCTATGTGGTTCACTTAATAAGTTTTTCTGTTAAGCTTCTTATGATGGGAGCATTCGACCTGTTTCCTCCAAGAGGATAAACATGTCTAGATTAATCAGAACACAGATATCACAAGGGCTTTTTACTCACTCAGCAGCTGAGATGTCTGCACAGGTCCATGACTTAACTCTGACACCCATGACTTTTTCCCTTCTCTGCTCAAGCCTTTCCTCACCTATATGTACTGGACTGCATTACAATTGCACCCTTATCCAGCAAGGTACCTCAGCCCCAGTGAAATCACATAGTAATAAGAGGAGAATTCGTATGTTTTTTCCATTGTACTTATTTACTAAAGTTTTCCTATCTACCCTCATTACTATGAACACTGGCATTAAGCAACACAAACTGCACCCTATGAAGCTATTTGCACTTTTTTGTTTTTACTTTAACTTACATTAACATTGGAGTTTTCACATCTGCTGTGAACCTAATGAAATTCAATGTTTTGTATTTTAATATCTCTGGCCTGGTGAGTGAAATTTTCTGTGTTAATTTTTATTTTGCTAGTTAAATAGTACTGTGAAGAACTGATCAGTGCACAACCTTTTTCTTATTGTTATTATAACCTTACAGTCTCACATTGAAACAAGGGAGATTTCTTCTGTCTGTTCTGCAGCCTGAGGAACAGCCCTTTTTTCCTTACCAAAAAGATGAATGTCCAGAAAAGGCTGGGCAACATTTCAGGATATTAAGTAAAGATTCTGAATTAATGTGTTAAATCTATAGCAAATATTATGTTCTTTTCCATTATACAAAAAGCTAAACCACAATAAATGGACTGGAATACTCTAGATTTTCTCTTAGGAAGCTCTACTTTTTAACTGACTCTGAAAATACAAGCAGTTCCTTTCCTTCCCATCTCCCTAAAACAGAATGTGTAAAAATACATATAGCTGTGTTATATCTTGAGTCAAGTCTTTGTCAATTTATTTATTTGAGTTTCTGGCTTGTATGAACAGACAAGAAGACTAAAGGGTAGAATGCAGGCTGTTTGGCTCTTTAGTAGACTCAATTTATGTCTCATACTGATGACCAATACATAAAATTCTCCAATTGCTTGAGCTATTTTTGGAAAGAGAACCTTACACCCAAAGCAGTTTTGCAAGTTCACAATAAGGGATGGTATATGTGCATTAGAAATTTCTGCATGACTATTGAGGTTTCATCAGAGTTTCCCTTCCTTCTCCCAAAAGCACAGTCTTCCAAGTAAACTTCCAGAACTAACAGAATTAACTCTGAGATCCCAACTCACTATAAACAGGAAAGGGGATCCATTTAAAGCTTTCACATAATTCTAACCACTTCACACAAACAAATGAACTGGAAAGCTTTACAGAATAACAAAGAGGTCAAGGTTTGAGTTTGTGGCATTTTCACTTCTATTGCTGATACAATTGAAGCTTTGTTAGTGCCATGAATGGGTGTTCTGGACACTTTTGCTTGTGTTATACAACTTCTTTGACAAGAGAATTTCAGCCTCTGCAGGTTGAAGGTATAGTGCAGGTATGAAGTAGAGTGAAAAAAATCAAAAGACATACATGCAGTGGCAAACTGAGCTTTACATATTACCTTTATGATTAAACTAGTCTCAGTTTGGCATCCACAGAAGATATGCCATGTGAACTTTAGGTACCTCTTCTTGAAGAGGGCAGAACTTCATTTTACCCAAATGGGGGTTATCTCTAAGAGAAAAGAAAAAAAAAAGTAAAGAAGAAAAGACAAGCATGCCTATAATTCTGGAATTACAAGTGGCTGGCATAAAGCAAAACCTATGTACAATTTGTACTGTGTGCAATGGCTCTAATTGTGTTAGAAGATCCTATACACACACAAATTATCAAGATAATCTACTTTAAAACATATTTCTGTATACCAGCCTGTGAAGTAGTTTATAAAAAAAAAAAAAAAAAGGACAAAATAATTGAGAATTTTTAGCCCACCATCTCCTAGCCACTGTTAAGTCAGTGTGTAATCTTCACAGTTCGTATGCATTACAGCATAAAAAAACCTGGAAGATTACAGTGTAATGCTTTTGCAGATGTGTTGTTTGGATCCAGACTTTTTGAAGTCTTACAATACACTTTAATTTAAATATTTCAGTGAAAATCAGGCACAACTGAAGATTTGAGAATCTGGGCCTTAATACATAAAATACTTCCCCCCCCCCTTTTTTTTTCTTTCTTTTGGGGGTATAGACCTAAAATTAAATCCCTTTCCGCCATACAAGGTCATGAAGAGGCTATCAAACTGTGAATTTAATGCAGTTCAGCTGTTCACAGATAATAAGATAATGGAACAGACAAAGTGAGCATATGCCCTTGCAAGGAGTGCAAACTAAATGTGCAAAGGACCCTTCATATGTGTCGTGGTTTAACCCCAGCCAGCAACTAAACACCATGCAGCCACTCACTCACTCCCCCCCACCCAGTGGGATGGGGGAGAAAATCGGGAAAAGAAGCAAAACCCGTGGGTTGAGATAAGAACGGTTTAATAGAACAGAAAAGAAGAAACTAATAATGATATTGATAACACTAATAAAATGACAACAGTAATAATGAAAGGATTGCAATGTACAAATGATGCGCAGTGCAATTGCTCACCACCCACCGACCGACACCCAGCCAGTCCCCCGAGCGACAATTCCCCACCCCCTCTTCCCTGTTCCTATACTAGATGGGACGTCACATGGTATGGAATACCCCGTTGGCCAGTTTGGGTCAGGTGCCCTGGCTGTGTCCTGTGCCAACTTCTTGTGCCCCTCCAGCTTTCTCGCTGGCTGGGCATGAGAAGCTGAAAAATCCTTGACATTAGTCTAAACACTACTGAGCAACAACTGAAAACATCAGTGTTATCAACATTCTTCGCATACTGAACTCAAAACATAGCACTGTACCAGCTACGAGGAAGACAGTTAACTCTATCCCAGCTGAAACCAGGACAATATGCCATACCCAAGGCTTAAGCATGTGTTTCTGTGAGAGAGAGGGAGGAAGGGAAATAGGCCAAAGAAGAGGGCTAGACTAATCTTTCCCTTCATAACATGAATCATTACCACCAGGTAATTCAGTGACTCAGTTCCTGCTCAATTTTCTGTAGAACTGTAAGAGCACCACCTCCCACCCCCACCCCAAAAAAATTACCAGTTTTCAATGCCAGGTTCCTTAGGATAAATGTTTGAGAGATGATTTACCTGCACAGAAAATAGTGTGGCCAAATATCAAGGTTAGTTTTTCAGCTTAGTTTAATTGCACTGCAGGATTTGAATTTGTCTTTAACTTGCTGATGCTGCTGTAGTAGATATGAGGGGGAAGAAAAGGAGTTTGTTGCATTATTAGGTGTGTACGGCTTCAAAAGACAGGTTAAACCAAGATTCATTTACCCCTACCTGCTGTTCAGAGTTTGCAGAGAATGCATCTCTTCTTAACGAATTCAGACAGCACTCCTAGTGGTCTGATTTCTTTCAGACTTCTGTTAGTTAAAGCCAAAGAAATCTTGCAACTGAGTTCATTTACAGACATACACACTTTAATTTAAACTTCAGAGTATTTTAGCACATCTAAAGAATACAAGATATGACACAAGCCACTAATATACTTGAGATTCACCAGAATAGCTCTTCTGTGTAAGGCCCATCATCAGAAATATTTTATTTAATTGTCATAATTGAAAACTTTTGAATGAGTATCTTGTGACTTGTTCACTTACCTTGCACAAAGCAGTTTCTGTTCCCATGACAGTAGAGAGTTCAGTGTGAGTGAAGATGAAATTCCTATGGGCATTATCCTTTTTATTTACTTGGATAAAACTGTCCCATGTAATTACATGAACATGAGTATGTGAAAATGAATATGTTTTTCAACTTATGAAAATTTTACTCACTTTAGTAATAACTTTTGAGAATTTAGGAGGCAATACCATATTCTTAATCTCTATGTCACAGCATGGTAGACTAGATAAGCTGTTTAAAGGGGTTTGTTGTTTTTGGAAGGAATTTTTTTGGATAGATTGGCTGACATTGCAATTAGGTTGCAGTAGATTTTGTAAATTACTCCATAAAAAAACATGTTAGACCCTCTCCCAGTAGAATGTAATGAACAATATGGTTCACAATGCTTGTAGCTCTACAGACATATATAAGAGTGCTGAGATTAACTTTATGTTTCCTTGGATACCATGATGATTTACAGAGACATTCACCCTAAAATGACCAAAAAAAGAAGTTCCAGGTGTTACAGTGGTGGTGGCATATGAGGGGGAAGAGATAGTTTTCTAGAACTAACTCAGCTGTTTAGGCTGCTGCCCTTTTTTTTTTTTTTTTTTTTTTTTTTTTTTTTTTTCCCCATGGTGTGCTTTTGACCTATTCCTTTCTGGGAGTTGATGCTTCAAACAAGTAATTTAATTTTTTTTTTTTTTAATTCTCATATAATTTATTCAGCCATGAGAGAAATAGGCTGTGCTATCTATTCAATTGTTCTGACTGCACAAAATGTTTACTTCCTTATAACATTTGTGTGGCCAGAAGAAAGGATAAACAAGGATAAAGACTAAAGGCAGAATGCTGAATGTCACAGATTTGACTGAAACAGCTTAATCCTCTTGCAGAGCATTAATGAAGATGTTAGATAAACCTGAATGCAGAAAGCTGTTTCAATCAAATATGTAGATGATTCTAAACTGAGCAGACTTGTAAATATCAAGGAGAACAAAGAAAAAAAAACCAAACCAACCCCCCAAAACAACCAACCAACCACAGACAAAGAAATTAGCAGAAAGGAGAAGTACAGGCAGAAGGTCAGAAAAGTGTTAGGATATAAAAGGGAAGACAGCTTTCTGGGCCATCAGAATCAGTCCCCTGATATTGAATTGATACATATAATCTACTTACTTAATAAATGTTATCCATTATCTTGCTATACTAGCACACTCCCAGGCTGTTCCAGCTTTTTATACATCACATTCTTCTATTCTGTACTCTTGTAGCTGGTAGTCAATAAAAGGTCCATGAAAAAAGGATTCTTCAAAGGTAGTGTGTAGACAAACATGAAACCAAAGGAACTCAATGTAACTTAAACCCCAAATTAATATTCCATACAGTTCTCTTTTAGTAAGGCGTTGCCACTGTTTAACCTGCCATATTAATGTGACAGTCTGAATGGTTTGGTGCATAGAAACTTGTTGCCAAATTGAAAGGAGTGAAGAGAAGAGCTATTGGTATGAGAAAAGCTCATTTAAAAAATATTTAAGATAGTAATCTCTGAGCATGAAACCAACAGAGTGACAACACGGGCAGAATCAGATAGTTTGGGAATGAACTGAAATATAGTTCAAGGATGAACAGTCAGAGCCATAAGAAGTTTGCACACAAAAACCAACCATGATAAATAATACTACTAAGATAATGTTCAAGAGTTAAAATATGTGAAAACTAAAATTGTGAGTTCAATTTTGACTTAGCTTCTTGAAGTATTTGTATATAACCTATAACATACACTGCAATAATCTTTGCAATTGAGCTTTTTTAAAATTCTGATTATCTGTAAATATTTTGCTTGATCTCAAATGAATATATTAAACAAATTTAAGTCAATCAGAAATACATTTAGAATTATTGTAGGGCTTGGTTTGGCTAATGAGCTGAAAACTTAAGTTATTCACAAAGCTCCAAAAAACATGTTCAGTCAATCCACTTTTACCCAAAGAATTGCTTTTAGTTTGACACAATGCAGTTTTCTACAGTGGAGTAGCTCTCCCTTCCCTATATGTGATGAGAACTTGGATTTCTTCTAGGAAAACTGAATACACAGCTGCCTTCAGTATTTTTAACAAGAAGAAATTTTTTCTACCTCTGCTTTTTCGCCCACGAGCACAACACATCTGTGCAACTCTTAAAAAGTGCTGCATATTTAAGTGGCTAAGGCAAAAACCGATGTGTTCCCCAAAGTGTCAAAATTAGAGGTATTTCTGCAAGAATAACTTCAGCTTGTGGTCCGAGTATTGTTTTTTCAGGTTGCAAAACCCACCAGTTTGGCCATTCCTGCATTTCTTGAAGATCTGAATCTCAAGATATAAAGTGTTTCTTGAAATAAATAGAAATATTGTTCCTAAAAATAGTATGTGAGATTTTCTTTCACATGTGGGATTTTAAGCTAATGAAATTAGGTAGATTTCTCAGCTTTGGTTAGTCTGTAGTATCACATACTGATGAATAAGGGGACAAAAATTTATGTAGGCATATGGTTTCCTGGTTTTTACCTACAAGTTATTTTTTAATTGGTTACAGTGCTGTATGTACATCCCCTCTCACCACAAAAATGAAGAAAAAGGCAGTCTTCTGAGAAAGATTATATACCAAAAATCCCAGCAGTGAGGAGATCTGCCAGTATCATCCCCTTGAAGCCAGCTCTCCAAAATACCATGGCAGCATTTTGCTGGTCCCAGCCCATGGAAAGTGAGTCATGAAGACAGACAAATCTGGCTGTGCCTGCAACCCAGGCAACATGAGGGGACTCCAAACAGCTGGCTGGCAACAAGTTGTAGATTACGGGGCCCCAAAAATGTGCCTGCTCGCTCTCAGTGCCGAGGAAAGCCTTTTTCTCCCCACCATGATAAGGCAGACAGGGCCTTGTGGGGATGGCGATGGGATGGTGGACTGCAGGTTGTGGTACCCAGGCTGACCCATGTCCTGGCAAACAGAAAATTGAGGATGCGCTGCGGCCCAGATGGTGTTATCTCATTGCTGCTTGCTGGCCTGTACCATCCACAGCATCACTCATTGTGTGGTTAAGAAATCCCTGTTCACCTCTGTCTGGCACGGACAACTGAAGCCTGGCTTTCAAAGAGGGTCTACTCCTGTATCGAAAACAAAAAAATGTGTTCAGAGTTTTAAAAGAAATTAGATGTTATTTGCTGGACAGTATTGGATGAATGTTGGTTAGTTCAATGATGAAACCAAAGCTGGAGTCTCTGGAAAGCTTAGTAATCCATTACTGAGCTGTTATTGCTTTTTTTTTTTTTGTAAGTCTGCTTTGTATCATAACAGCAAGTTGTATTATATTTTGCTCCTTTTTTTTTTTTCAAAAAGCTTTGCAAAACTTCTAACACAAGCTCTTCTGTCAGTTCAGCAGTTATCTTTTTTGAAAATGAATCAGACTTTGAATTAATATTAATCTAAGCCTGTGTTGTAGCCAGAGATTGTGTAAACCTTCAATGGATTTATTCATAATACACGCTGAGACACATTTTACCATCTCTTCAAACTAAATATTAATGTTTTAAATAATACCAAGATATAAAACTGTTGGAAACCAAACATAAGGAAGCCCTGACAAGGATTTGCTGAGACAGGAGTACGTTAAATAAATAAAGAGCAAAGTGTGTGAGAGAAGAATTATGTGTCACAATACCAGCTGGGAAAGAAGAAAAAACTAATTCAATGCTGATATAAGTAAAGGACAAGAACTGATGACATATGCAATGATAAATATAATAACACAGCTAGTCTTCACCAGAATAAAGCTGGTGGGGTCTCAAGTGAGTCTTTACAAACTCTAGAGCTCTTCCTGGAGTAGCTTTACTTAAGGCGTTCTCAGACAAGTCTTAGCCAGTAAGTCATGCAGCTTGTGTTTACTTTGACCAAAAACCCAGTCAAATCCAACAGTGTCCTTGACTGACTGGAGCACAGATCTGGGTCAGAGAGGTCAGAGGGGTTCTGCTGACTGCTATGAACAGAAATCACGCTGCTACAGGGACAAAGACAAAACCCTCATTGCTGGAAAAGTGGAAAGGATGGGTATAAAGCATGTGGAACAAGGTGAAAGGGAGAGCCTAACAGGAGATTATTTTAGCTACTTTTTCAGGACTTAAAATATTTTGTAATTTTCCCAATTTGATGAGTGATTTGAAGCACTGTTTTGGTGTTCCCAGTCAACTTGGGATTGAAAATGTATCATAGAACAACGATAAACAGATATTTTTTCTAACGATAAACCATTTTTCAGTGGTTATTTTGCAGTAATGGTTGTCATGTGAAAGTAGTTCTTCCATTTGAAGGAGGCAGTTCTTCATATATATCTTAGTCTCCTTCTTGTCAATTTGTAGGTATTGAAATAGAATTTAAACAAACTCTATTCCCAATTTGATTAGTTAAAATTATGAAACAACCTGTACTGAAATGGTAAATATTTCTTACAGGCTTTTGTACAAGGTAGCTATTTTTAAACAGTTTATAGAAAGTAAAAGCTGTAAATTCTGAAGTTTAAATTTTTTCTCAGCTTTCTAAGCAGACAAAGCTTTGTCTTTCTTTACTAATTTCTGTTACAATTTGTAAGCTTGGTACTTTCTTAAGAGCTGCACTGTTGCATCAAGACCTGTAAATAGTCCACAAAATGATAATTCTACTCAGAACTAAAAAATGCATGTCTTTATTATAAAAAATGAACATGAAAATTTCAAATGTAGCTATTGAAAAATGTAGCTGTATATTTTGGAAAGTTGTTCCTCTTCCTTGCTTCAATTTTTTCCCCAAGTACCTTGTTCTGCTTGTAATGGTGTCAGTCAATAAAACCGCCATGTGTTACTGAATATCATCTCCCAACAATCCAATAGAACAGTTGCATCCCAGGTATCTCTCTGCCTAAAAGGTAGAACAACCCTTCTGAGACTGTTCCTTCCAGACTCCAGAGTACACACCTTTGAAATGACAGATCTCCTCTTCAGTTTCTCCTTGTGAAAGTAATCCATGACCCTTCATGACCCCCCACTACCTTAATTCTGGATTATTTTTACCTGATTTTCAGCTGTAATACATTGCAGTCCCCAGGGACACGGCACTTCCAAAAGTTTTGCCTGAAAATGCTGTGAATGGCAGTTGTAATGTGGAGGCACAGTATCAACTTTTTAAAATAAAAAGTGTATTGGCCAAAAGGTGCACACTCCTCTGAGGAAAGATTTTAAACAAGTAAGTTTTGTATGTAAACTATCTTACCTATGCTTGCTGTTTTATTCTATTCTCTATGCAAACATGCATTGGTATTTATGCCCTTGACTATTTTGCAAGCCAAGTGATGGACAACTTGCTGCAGATTCAGTGCTTGATCTTGCACAATCTCAAACTAGCAAATCCACGCAGATCAAAGCAATGCCATGTCAGATCTGATCTAGACTCAGGAAATGCACATTAACTCAAGAATTACACCTGAACTAATAATGCCCAAGTCTCAACAAGGCTCCAGAACTGTAACATCTCTGCACCATGTCCAGACTTAACCTAGATTACACCTGACAGCTCAGTGCTTCTGCTTTTTGTTGCCATGTACTTTCCAGGATAGGCTTAGGACAGATGAAGTCCATATGCCACACAAGCCCTCACTGACATTGTGTTGTCAGTTTCTCTAGGCTTCATAAATCTTCCTTCCATATTCTAGGTTAGAGGACTGTTTCTGTTCAGTTAAGCTTAACCTCTTTCCATCCCTTGCCTGTATATCTCCTCTAATGACTGAGTAGCAAACAACCCACCAAAACAAATATGCATGCAGAAGCAGGCATCATGTTCATTAAAATAAAACTGATATACCCCTTTCTGTCATCACACAAATTTACCATTGTAATCATGATGCCTTCCCATTGATCACATTAATCCACATTTATGGTAAAAAGCCCTAATCTTTTAAGGAGCCAGAGGCCTTTTTTCTATTTTTCTACCTTTTTCTCTGAGGGAAGCCTATACAGATGTTACTCATGACAGAAAGACATAAACTACCCATGTAACAGAATGTGTTGCTCATTTGAAAAAAAGTGTCATCTTGGCCTCCTAAAGCAACAGCATTCCTTGTGGGTACTGGTACATACAGACTTGCCGGTTGTGGCTGTATAGGACAGGCAATTTTTAGTAAGCTGAAGTTCAGCTGCATTTTGAGACCCCAAACTCTCTGTTTAATACTGTAGAGAAATGCAATTCTGTATTTATATTGTACTACTTGTACTGCTGGAAGCGACACTTTAAAATGCACAGTTTTCTTCTGGCACTTCTATTTCATGCTGCACAATTTTATTTTCTCACAGACCATTGAAAGATACAAAGCGTTCATTTGAGATGCTGAGTTAGTTCAATAACACTGATCAAAGGATTTTCAGTTAAACTTAGGTTTGGCAGCAAATTAACTCAGGCATGAGTTTCCTCTAGAACACTGTTGGCATCTAATTTGATACAAACCAGTGACACTGACTTCAACATCTGGGAAATATTTTTGATATCTGACACAGTTCCCTAGAGCTGCAAAGACTTTAAGATGGCAAAGCGTTCCCCAGTACATTGGTATTGCAACATTGTGATTAAATGCCTTCAAATATTTAATACAACATAAAGACGGGACAAGACAGCATTCATCATCTTCCTTTTTCTCTCTCCCCTTGAAGCTAACTGTGTTATCTTGTCCTGGTTTAACCCCAGCCAGCAACTAAACACCACGCAGCCGCTCACTCACTCCCCCTCACCCAGTGGGATGGGGGAGAAAATCGGGAAAAGAAGCAAAACCCGTGGGTTGAGATAAGAACGGTTTAATAGAACAGAAAAGAAGAAACTAATAATGATAATGATAACACCAACAAAATGACAACAGCAATAATGAAAGGATTGCAATGTACAAATGATGCGCAGTGCAATTGCTCACCACCCGCCGACCGACACCCAGCCAGTCCCCGAGCAGCGAATCCCTGCCCCCCACTTCCCTGTTCCTATACTGGATGGGACGTCACATGGTATGGAATACCCCGTTGGCCAGTTTGGGTCAGGTGCCCTGGCTGTGTCCTGTGCCAACTTCTTGTGCCCCTCCAGCTTTCTCACTGGCTGGGCATGAGAAGCTGAAAAATCCTTGACATTAGTCTAAACACTACTGAGCAACAACTGAAAACATCAGTGTTATCAACATTCTTCGCTCTGAACTCAAAACATAGCACTGTACCAGCTACGAGGAAGACAGTTAACTCTATCCCAGCTGAAACCAGGACAGTATCCACCCCTTATTCTATACCATTGACGTCATGCACAGTTCCCATACCTTTAGTTACATCCTGATCAATCATCACCTTTCCATTCCTTTAAGACATATGAGCAATGATATACATATATGTATACACACACAGAGATATCATTCCTTTAGTTCATGGGTCATGTTCATAAAATGTTCATTGAGTTCATTTAGTTTCCGACTCTGGGCTCCATCTGTCATACCAGTCTTTCTGGGCAGGAGGGATGGTGCAAAGTCCTCTCAGTCGGTAGAGCAGAATTGGGCTTCAGTGCAGTGTGACAAGCAGGTGACATTTGGCGCAGCAGGAGGATGGTGTGCACCGTTGGATTGTTGCATGCTGGAGTCAATTCTGGTTCCATCACTACTGCGCTTTGCTCAGTTTTATCACAGTTCTTTTCTTGCTTGATCTAAGTGATTCTTACTATAGTACTATGGATATAGCACATAATTATAGTAAGGATAACATACAGTAGCAGGGTTATATAGCAACTAATATACAGTTTAATTCTGGCTGTTCTCACCTAAAATTAAATCCCCTTGAGGCACACATCGGACTTCCCCATCTTTTCGCATCACCCACCAAGTGCACCCAGGCCCTTGAGCAAAAGCAATCCCACGAATGGGTTTACCTTTGCCTGAGGCAGGAGTAACCCAGACTGTCTTCCCTAACATATTTTTTATGTGCACTACAGGGACTTTATCCCCTTCTACAGTATGTAAAAATTCTGACTGGGCAGGGCCACCCCGATTGGCAGATCCTCTGGTGTTGACTAACCAGGTGGCTTTTGCTAAATGTGTATCCCAATGTTTGAAAGTTCCACCCCCCATTGCTCTCAATGTAGTCTTTAACAGTCCATTGTATCGCTCAATTTTCCCAGAGGCTGGTGCATGATAGGGGATATGATACACCCACTCAATGCCATGCTCTTTGGCCCAGGTGTCTATGAGGTTGTTTCGGAAATGAGTCCCGTTGTCTGACTCAATTCGTTCTGGGGTGCCATGTCGCCACAAGACTTGCTTTTCTAGGCCCAGGATAGTGTTCCGGGCGGTGGCATGGGGCACAGAATATGTTTCCAGCCATCCAGTGGTTGCTTCCACCATTGTGAGCACATAGCGCTTGCCTTGGCGAGTTTGTGGGAGTGTGATATAGTCAATCTGCCAGGCTTCTCCATATTTATATTTCAGCCATCGCCCTCCATACCACAGGGGCTTTAACCGCTTGGCTTGCTTAATTGCAGCACATGTTTCACATTCATGGATAACCTGTGCAATAGTGTCCATGGTCAAGTCCACCCCTCGGTCACGAGCCCATCTATATGTTGCATCTCTTCCCTGATGGCCTGAAGCATCATGGGCCCACCGAGCCATAAATAGCTCACCCTTATGTTGCCAGTCCAGGTCCACCTGAGCCACTTCAATCTTGGCAGCCTGATCCACCTGTTGGTTGTTTTGATGTTCTTCAGTGGCCCGACTCTTGGGTATGTGAGCATCTACATGACGTACTTTTACAACCAGATTCTCTAGCCAGGATGCAATATCTTGCCACAGTGCGGCAGCCCAGATGGGTTTACCTCTGCGCTGCCAGTTGCTCTGCTTCCATTGCTGTAGCCACCCCCACAGGGCATTTGCCACCATCCATGAGTCAGTATAGAGATAGAGCACTGGCCACTTTTCTCTTTCAGCAATATCTAATGCTAGCTGGATGGCTTTCACCTCTGCAAACTGACTCGATTCACCTTCTCCTTCAGCAGTTTCTGCAACTTGTCGTGTAGGACTCCATACGGCAGCTTTCCACCTCCGATGCTTTCCCACGATGCGACAGGATCCGTCAGTGAACAGGGCATATTGCCTCTCATTTTCTGGCGGTTTATTATACAGCGGGGCCTCTTCAGCACGTGCCACCTCCTCCTCTGGCGACATTCCAAAATCTTTGCCTTCTGGCCAGTCCGTGATCAATTCCAAAATTCCTGGGCGACTGGGGTTTCCTATGCGAGCCCGTTGTGTGATCAGTGCAATCCACTTACTCCACGTGGCATCAGTCGCGTGATGTGTAGAGGAGACCCTCCCTTTGAACATCCAGCCCAGCACTGGCAGTCGGGGTGCTAAGAGGAGCTGTGTTTCAGTACCAACAACTTCTGAGGCAGCTCGAACTCCTTCATATGCTGCCAATATCTCTTTTTCAGTTGGAGTATAGCGAGCTTCGGATCCCCGATATCCTCGACTCCAAAACCCCAGGGGTCGGCCTCGGGTCTCCCCAGGTGCTTTCTGCCAGAGGCTCCAGGTAGGGCCATTCTCCCCAGCTGCAGTATAGAGCACCTTTTTAACATCTTGTCCTGTCCGGACTGGTCCAAGGGCTACTGCATGAACAATCTCCCGTTTAATTTGTTCAAAGGCTTGTTGTTGCTCAGGGCCCCATTTAAAATCATTCTTCTTTCGGGTCACTTGATAGAGAGGGCTTACAATCAGACTGTAATTTGGAATATGCATTCTCCAAAACCCCACAACACCTAAGAAGGCCTGTGTTTCCTTTTTATTAGTTGGTGGAGACATAGCTGCTATTTTGTTAATCACATCCACTGGGATCTGACGACGCCCGTCTTGCCATTTTATTCCTAAAAACTGGATCTCCCGCGCAGGTCCCTTGACCTTACTTTCTTTTATGGCAAAACCGGCTTTCAGAAGGATTAGGATTATTTTCTTCCCTTTCTCAAAGACTTCTTCTGCCGTGTTGCCCCATACGATGATGTCATCAATGTATTGCAGGTGTTCCGGAGCTTCACCTTTTTCCAGTGCAGTCTGGATTAGTCCATGGCAAATGGTGGGGCTGTGTTTCCACCCCTGGGGCAATCGATTCCAAGTGTACTGGACACCCCTCCAAGTAAAGGCAAATTGTGGACGACACTCTGCTGCCAGAGGGATTGAGAAAAACGCATTAGCAATGTCAATTGTAGCATACCACTTGGCTGCCTTTGACTCTAGTTCGTATTGAAGTTCTAGCATATCTGGAACGGCAGCACTCAGCGGTGGCGTAACTTCATTCAGGCCGCGATAGTCAACTGTTAGTCTCCACTCCCCATTAGACTTTCGCACGGGCCATATGGGACTATTAAAAGGTGAGCGAGTTTTGCTGATCACTCCTTGGCTCTCCAGTTGGCGAATCAGCTTGTGGATGGGAATCAGAGAGTCTCGGTTGGTGCGATATTGCCGCCGGTGCACCGTTGTGGTAGCAATTGGTACTTGTTGTTCTTCAACCCTCAGCAACCCCACAATCGAAGGGTCTTGAATAACCGCAGTGTCTGTTGCCAAGGTTTGGGTAGCTGCTGTGCTCGTTGCTGGGGCTGGAGGGACCTCAGTGCCCGTTGCCGAGGTTTGGGTAGCTGCCATGCTCATTGCCGAGGCTGGAGGGGCTGCAGTGCCTGTCGCTGAGGTTTGGATAGCCACAGTGCTCGTCGCCGGGGTTGGAGGGGCCGCAGTGCCCGTTGCCGAGGTTTGAGTGACCGCAGTGCTCATCGTTTTGTTGTTAGGTCCAGAGACCTTCTCTTCCCCTTGACGGTACTGAGTGGTGTCGAACAGGGCTTGATAGGCATGGGCCAGGCCCCAGCACGTTGCAGTAATTTGTATCTCTCTGGAGCTGCCGGGGTGACAGCATACCTTTTCCAAATATTTTACTAGTTCTTCTGGATTCTGCACTTGTTCAGGGGTGAATTTCCAAAACACTGGAGGTGCCCACTTTTCTAGGTACTTTCCCATACTACCCCACACACCCTGCCACTCATAATTATCCAGCCTTGGGGCAGATCTCTGGGTGATTTTCTTAAATAGTTGTTTAACCTTAAACGAGAGCTGAACCACATTCAGAAGCATGCTAATTCCTAGCAGTAGGGCTAGGACCGTGCTGGTCCCAACATCCCAAGAGTATTCAAATTTTTCAAAATTCTCAAACACCATTGTAACTGGACTGAAGGAGAAAGGAGAGGGGAAGAAAGGTATCCCACCCATAGACTGGTTTTCCAAGGAGGAAAGGTAAATGGTATAATTATTAATCGTTTCCCACAGATGGCTTCCACAGTATAAAGGTGACAATGCTGGGTGCAAGTACCGGATTAATCCCACAGCCGACGACTTTATCATACCATAAACCAGTGTTATACAATACATCAAAGCGAAAACCTTAATCCACCTCCCATGGATGATAAGCAGCAGAAGAGGGACTACATACAGCAAGCGAGGTGATACATAACAGAACTTTAAAAACCAGAGCAACAACTCTAAGAACACATAAATCAACATAATGACCAGTGACTATTAGACCGATATAATGAATGCTTATAACAAACTTGTTTTAACAAGCTCTGGTCAGGTTTGTCATTATCTCAACCCTTCGTGCCCCATGTTGGGCGCCAAAAAGGACTGTCGTGGTTTAACCCCAGCCAGCAACTAAACACCACGCAGCCGCTCACTCACTCCCCCCACCCAGTGGGATGGGGGAGAAAATCGGGAAAAGAAGCAAAACCCGTGGGTTGAGATAAGAACGGTTTAATAGAACAGAAAAGAAGAAACTAATAATGATAATGATAACACCAACAAAATGACAACAGCAATAATGAAAGGATTGCAATGTACAAATGATGCGCAGTGCAATTGCTCACCACCCGCCGACCGACACCCAGCCAGTCCCTGAGCGGCGAATCCCTGCCCCCCCACTTCCCCGTTCCTATACTGGATGGGACGTCACATGGTATGGAATACCCCGTTGGCCAGTTTGGGTCAGGTGCCCTGGCTGTGTCCTGTGCCAACTTCTTGTGCCCCTCCAGCTTTCTCACTGGCTGGGCATGAGAAGCTGAAAAATCCTTGACATTAGTCTAAACACTACTGAGCAACAACTGAAAACATCAGTGTTATCAACATTCTTCGCTCTGAACTCAAAACATAGCACTGTACCAGCTACTAGGAAGACAGTTAACTCTATCCCAGCTGAAACCAGGACATATCTGTAACCCTGAATCTTGCCCTGGTTGCTACTTGAAGTCTATGGGCTCTATGACCCTGTTTGTTCGGTCAGAAGGCTTTTTTTATGCTCATACATCGCTGTCTCTTACCATGTGAAAAGTTCTTGCAGAATGTGGTATATTTTACTTTGTTGCACCGCTGTAGCTCAGTTGTAATTCAGAGAATATAGCCCATTTTCTTTGGATTATGTATCTATCTGTCAGAAAAATGTAGCCTACAAGTCCAACATGATTTATGGAAAATTGTGTTTATAATGAATAGTCCTGCTGGAGGAAAATAGATTAAATTGTGCCCTAAGTTAGCACAAAAACCTATCAGTTTATCTCTGTGGTCCTCAGGGCTACTCCAAGTATAATTTAAGATAATTTGGGGCATGATCCTTTGAATAATTCAGTATCTCTGTACTGATCTCAAGTCACTGTTTACAAATGCTCATTATATTAAAATACACTTCAGATAAAGGAAAATTACCATATAAATAAAATCCAGTCCTCGTTCCCCTTCTTGTTTCCCACCCACCTAGGCTATTTCTTATGACATTTTCATACAAGAAAACATATGAAACTTAAATATATTTTATTATTATTTTTATGTGAACTAATTTTATGCAACTTGGCTACAAAAATAGAAATAGGTAATGAAATAGGCTGGTAAGGATGTTCTCACTGAAGAGTCAAGTCTGCCTTCATTTCCATCTGAGCACTGCAGTGTTTTGATATGGAAGTTTAAAAAGTATACAATAGCATCACACAATTTTGGCCATTGTTTTGTTTGTTTATGGGACAAAAGAGTTTGACTTGCATGCCAGGATTTTCTCTATTTAATATTAATGTTGAAACTCTAGTGGCTTCAGTGAATAAAAAGAGGCTAGATACTGTAATTAATTAAAAAATGTGGCATAGGTTAATCTGTATTGGCAAAAACATACTGGTATTCTGCCAGCTTAATTTCCTTTGGGATGCACGATTTGAATCACAGTCACACTGCAACCTTCAAAATGTGGAATGCTAGGAAACAGTTGATTCCTAGGTAGAGAAACCAGCAATGAGTAGTTTCCAAAGGATGCCTGTCTTTTTTCTCCTTACTCCCACCTCCTTCCCTACCTGCCTGGCAATGTGGTTGCTGCACGCACCGTGTCTCAGCTGCATCTCAGCTGAGCTGAGCTATACCTTTGGGCAGTGACACAAGCATTGCATTTCCCTCTCTACAGGCCTTGGAAACTTCACATCACTGAGCCCCTTACATCATGTCAGATTTGGCTGATGGTGACCAAGAGTTCAAAAAGTGAGACATGGAGGCAGGTAACACAATTTCATATGTGTTTTTTTCCTCAGGGAGCAAGGCAGGAAACCAAATGAAGAGCATAAAGTTCAACTGAAGTAAGTTAAGCTGTGGAATCATAGAATCTGTATGTGAAAGCTGATTCAGTGGAGATAGACTTTAAACAATAGATGAAGAATATGAACAATATGTGTGTTTTTCTCTCAAGGTTTCAGTGAAAAAAATTAAAACTACACTCACTTAAACCTACACAGATTAGCATGTCATTTAGAGGGCCAGACCTGTACTATTCTGAATTACTGCTACTTGCTTTTTAATCTATGGTGTTTTAGGCAGAGATTTAACAGATGGTTTGGATTTTATCTAAGCTGTAATGGCTGGCTGCTACATTGAAAACAACCCAAAACCTGAAATAAACACATCTGGATTAAGAAGATCAAACGTTAAGTAAAATAATCTGAACTAATGCCTGTTCTGCTTGGTTTGGTGAAAAGCATAAAAATAATCGGAATGAAGGGCCTTTGATTACAAAGTCAGGACCAGCTACCTGATTCACTGTAACAACATCTAGAAGGCAAGATTCTCTTTCCAATGCCCTCTCCCTCCCTATGCCACACCTCCTCCCCGCCTGGCATATAGCATATCAGCTAGCACAGTAAGAGAGCTATTCAGAGCTCTCAATAAGATGACTAGCCTAATTTTATTGATTTACAGTCAATATGCTTGGTCCTAAAGGAAGATAGATAAAACAGCATTGCTTTTACTTCATTTCTGCTAAGCATTAAATTCCAGAATGATATGGTTTAGGTTGTATTAAGATGTAGAATAGTCTCCAAAGCAATATTCTTCACTGAAATACCTGCTAATAAATGAGAAAGGAAAACAAATTCTCTTTCTAGACCTTAACATTATTTGAAATCCCATGGTATCATCATGAGGTTCCTTCGCTATTTTAACAGAAAGAACTGAAACAGCTAACTTCCAACATTTTGGTTCAGTCTCCTTGTAAGTGGATGAAGTTGTACTTTGCCCTGGCCTGAAAGCACCAGAACATTGGGGAGAATTGAATTTAGGTGTGTTCCAATTCCTTGCCATAAGGAATAATTGCATTCTACAGATACTTGAACTTTGGGATGAACATTACTCCAGGAGACATAGTGACCACACAGAATCCAAAGCAGCAAAACTGTTTGGGCTGAAAATATACTGTGATCAGTGCTCAGTGGCCAAAAGGCTGAAAAGCTGCGGTCATATTATATATTGCCAGCTAAGCTGGCAACGTTGCTGCGTGTTGACATTCAAAATAAATGGCGTAACTACTCGCAGAGCTAAAATTGGGGCGCAGAAGTTCCTTGCTCCCAAGAATAATAGTTGATGCTATATCAAGGAAAACCTGTACTTTAACAACTACAGAATTCGAAGTCAATAAAAACTCTTTCCAAAGTATACTCATAACCTGACAGAAATGGTGTGTATTGGGATGGATCATTCACCCTTTTAACAAGTCTGATGGCTATTACATAGTGACCCAGGTGATTTATTTCTTTAAGCATTTTGCCAATAACCTCTTCTGAAGCTTCTGTACTTAGGGACAAAAGAAGCATTTTAAACACTTTCATTTTGGTGGAGTAGACCATTTTATAAAGAACACACCAAAATGGATGTACTGAACATTTTTTTTAAATGAGAAAGAAAAAGTTCATGTACTATAAATACGGTAGTGGTGAACTGCAGATGCTTTTTTTGACAGTTCAAATCCCAAAAGGGAGACTACTTGATGGACACGCCTTTTCCTATTTGCATCTTCAAAATGGCTAAGCAATTTTTAACATGAAAAGGAATATTAAGCAAGTATTCTATGTTGCTTAAACTATCTTAAAATGCAGTTCAGCAGCTGAAATCCAGGAAGCATGCCGGCATCTTATAATGAGATAACATTGCACAAACCACCAGAAAATACTCTATGGATCGCTTCTTTGAGATGATATTTCAAAAACAGTACACTGTCTGAAAACACAGGCTGATTTTCATGCTCTCACACCATAGCAACTGTCTCTGCCTCTTTTCTTATTACAGTGGTAATACAAAGTATCTTGGCTGCAGACTGAGATGACAGATTTTATTATAGCCCCATTATACACTTACTGCAAAGTCACCAATACATTATGCTTTCATTTTTTTTCTCTGTAGAGGGATATGATTTTGCAGTTCTATTAATAATCCGTTAGAGAAATTAAGGGCTCAAAGCCAAATAAAAGATAACCATTGTTATTACACCAAAAGATTTACGTAAGAACATAATGGGTTTTTAACATAAAATATACACTTTTTAACAGAAAGATGATGATGTCCTAGATTAGTGGAGCAGTGGATTTAAGAAATACCTTGCAACTGCACACAATATAATTTCAGTATTAATGGCACTGTCAGACTACTTAAAAAAACTCCATTAAAAAAAATAAGAGGAAAAAAAAGAAAAAAAAAGAAAAACACCCTTTAAACCATCTGTAAGGCATGCATTTGACTGAGACAAGACATACATAAGTCTTTTAGAGCTCTTTGTTAACAGCTGCCTGTGGCTTACAGGTAGTACAGATTCTTCTCTGAAGTAGTCTTTTCTTACTTACTTTATTCAGTATAGATGCAAAATGTTTTGGTATCCAGTGTCATCAAAATATCACTGACATTCAGGTCAATGAAGCCATTTTCATTACAGTCTTGTTGCTGCCTATAGCCGGCAAGAAAAATACCTATCTGGGATTTTTGCTGTTGAGAATTATTGAAGGCACTTGTAACAATTTGGCAAAATAGAACATGCATGTCCTCAACCATCAAGATGGTGCATTATTTTGGGCGCTAATGGAGTGACTCCTGCTTCCAAATCTCCCAATGACCATGGAAACGTCACTGATCCAAAAGAGAAAGTGTTCTTTTCTCTCATGTTCAACCTAGACATGGTTTTCTAGCTGTGCATTACTGCCAGGATACATTAGTTTTAAAGGTGGCAAATCAGGGGATGACTCTGAAAGTCTTCCAGAAACAAAAACAGATTCACAAGATAGCCAACATTCATTCAAGTGGACAGGCAGAGAAGAACTCCTTTCTACATAGGCTGTAAATTAAATTCCCAACCTGACTCATATGCCCAAACATGTAGTATGTATACTACATGCTGTAACTCTGCTGCTAGTATGTAGCCCCTATCTTGATGAAGCTGATCAAAATGCATTCTCGATTAAAAGCTTTTCACTTGATAAAGTTCAACAATAACCCACGGCTCAAATTTCATTACTTTGGAGACATTTTTTACCCAACAGGACCTGGAAAAATAAAAAGCTTTTCCTTACAAGGAACTGATTAAATAGAATCAAAGGAAATGGAAGAAAAGAATTATTTTCTTGTCAGGTAATTTGTAAATATGCAAAAATTCTGAATTCTCACAATAAGGTGAATTTGCAAAATAACCAATAGCAACAATTATGTACTTTACACTTGTCAAGACCTACACCAGAGAAGGATCTTGGTATTTTAATCCACATTCCAATATGACCTAATGAAATTAATCTTGGTAAAATTAGTCTCCAAATACTTTCACGTACCATGAAGTTATTTTGACGGTAGACTGACAACAAGCTCTAGAACAGTGAAAATTGGTTCTTGTTTACACCAAGGGCCTGATGTTCGACTAACCGGAGTACAGGGTTCTGTCAAATTTAAACTGTTACCCATAAACCCAAATATCTATGGTTTCTTGAAGATGATACATATAGAGTGACATGCTACTCTAGTGGTGCTATATTGCTGGAAGGCTTCTGTGTGCATTTGGAACTGCTGAAGCCAAATTACTTTTACAGCTGTGATAAAATATTGAGCACTTTTAAAAGAATAAAGTAAAGGAATATTCAACAGTATAAATACAACAGAGCTAAAGCCAGAAGGGTTTTTCTTTGATCCAGTATTTCCTTATCCTCTTTTTATATCTAGGTACGTGAGATTCAGAGTTTATCTTATTTAAGCTTCTATAATTAAGACAGATGGAGTCAGTACTTCCTGAATAGCCATCTCCCATGTTACAGGGTGGTTTAAAATGCTGTTTTGTTTTGGTTTGTTTTGCAGGTTAAGTAGTAGTGATCAGTACAAAATCAGTGATGCTGATTGCTATTCCTCTGATATTCCTCTCTCTCATTTGGCATGTAAAAATACAGCTTTAGAGTTATATTACAAGCATAATAAAACACAAGAATAATAAAATCTGGCATCTAGCTGTCATTGTAGGAAAGCTGAATATGAGAAAGCAATTAGTACTGATTTATTTCCAAACAATAATGGCACAAACATCTTTATAAATAAAATTCAATATATTTTGCCTTCAGTATATATGTAGCCCTACTGAGTTGAAACCAGCAGTCTAGTTCCTATATGGTACATACCTTGTGAAATCAGATATGTATATTTACGCCCAATACCAAACTAAACTGAGCAATAATTATTAAGTTAGAAAAAGAACCCAAGACTGTAAACAAACACTGGGGTCTCAAAGAGCTTTTCAATAAGAAATAAATGTGATGGTGCCATCAGGGTTTTTTTCTGGTGGAACTGAGATTCAAGAAAAGTTCTGTTTGTGCAGACAGGCTTGCCTTCCTATCCTGCCTCTTCATTAGCATTCTAAATGAAATTTATTAAATTAATGACTTTTGCCGCTTGGCCATATGTCAGTGCTGCCTAATGCAGTCTTGCTACTCTGTTCCTGGATACTGTTACTGCTCTTCTGTTTAGTTTCTTTTACGTACACACCTGTATGCATGGAGTCAAGGCCTTTATATCCAGAGTATTTGAAGCCATGAACATTTTCATATTTACCTTCATTTGAGACTTGTCTTTTCTTTTAGATCTGCCCTAAATAAAGGCTGTTAGCAAAATTACCTGCTCAACAAGGTTACCCCAAAATAAAATAAAACACACACTTTACTCAGTGAATGCTTAGTGACGGCACTGAGCCTTCATAATTATCACTTAGAGAACTTAACTTCAATAAGGAAAGTTGGGCCAAGGGAAACAGAGATGTAAGTTATTTGCATGTATTCTTTGAGACTCCTATATTCTGTACAGTCAGCCCATTCTATTGCCAGGTGTTTGTAACACCCAGCTCATTGTAGGTATATATGGTACATATGCTTTATGAGCATATCTTCATCAGGAAAGCAGACTGCTGTGACATAAATAAGGACCATGTTTCAAAAATGTACTGCACTAGACATATGCAAAAGATTGTTTAGTATAAATGTCTGCCTCCTGAGAGCAGGTGTTGCCAGGTAGGAAATTCTGTGCAATCTCTTTTTCTTTCAAAAAGATTTGTTTTGTACAAAGTGAAGCTGTCTCAAAGATCTCCCATCTCCTAATAAATAAACAACTTCCTGCTGCCTGGTCACTTTTCTCAGAAAGCAAGGAAAAAAGTTGAAACCAAGTCTCTGTTTAGTTCTTAGAAGAAAGAAGTCTTCAAGAGAGTGTCTCTATTTTCAGGAAAATGTTTGGGCATTGGCAAGACACTCCTTCCACCAGTTTATTGCAGGGGTACTTGCAGGGCCCACCCTTAGTAAATAATCTGGATGACACCACCTCTTCTCTTAAGAGAAGAATGTGAGCTTAAATAGTGTGTATGTGGATTGAATATAAAAAACTGAACATGTTAAATGGCAGAATAACCATCAGCTGAATTAAACTGTAAGGAAGCAGTTAGAGACTTTAGACATGAAGAAGGAATCAGCCTGAAAAGAAGTATAAGGGAAGCAAGAAGATACCTAACCATAGGGAGAGACTTTGGAGTGGAAACGGCAGCAATCAAAACTCTGTATGTACCTGGAGTTCATATATTGTCACCCCTGTATAAGGCATGCTCCTGAGTGCAGTATTTCTGTTAGATTGCACGTCATTGTGTATTCTGGCTTCTGCGGTCCCATTCTGAAACAGCCACCTTCTATATCCTGCATCCATTAAGATATACATTATTTCTTAGACTCAGTCAGAGAGGTTTCCTTCTATGTCTATGGAAGAACCTAGTTACTATATATGTAATTTTCAATAATGTCCCCACATTTATCATTCTGAAATACTGGTAAATAATTTGCTTTTGCCTAGAGCTTTGTTTCTCCCAAATGATTTATGGCTTTCCCTGAGGTTCTTGAATTCTGGTATGTGAGACATAGGAAAACATGCACTGGACAAACTGGATGTGGATTAAGAGGCACAGGAATCCTTTGTATAAGGAATATGAAGTCTATTTGTGTATTTGAACTTCTATTAGCCTCTGAAAAGTTACTGAAAGTGCTATTTAAGGCGTGCTTTCTGTATGCGTAATTACTAGCTATCAGAAAGTTACAGTTTCTGGACTGATTCTTTATCTTGAAAGTGCTTGAAACTATGATGCTTGGAAACACATTCAGTCTCCAGTTTTAGTTCAGATGCTGCAGGAATTAATGTTAGAGTCATGTTTAATTGTTAAGGGCACAATATTTGTCCAAATAGAGGCTCTCTGTGTTTTTTTCTTTCTCTCTCTTCTCTGCCCCGCACCACCACCACCCCCCTCCCTGGCCTTTCTTTCCTTCTTCTTTTATACTTTTTATAGCACCAGAACATTCTGTGAATATCTGATCAGAATCATCTACATTGCCTCTGCAGTAGATGAAATAAGTAGTAGTGGCATGCCTGTAGTGGTACCAATAATGTATGAGGCAGGTACTCCAAAGGATCATTCCTTACAAAGAGTAAGATGAAAACTAGTGCACTTGCAGTGGCCTTAAACCAGATGTTTTGCAGTTACTTCTCAGAAGCTCCCAAGGAACTTTTCCTTTGGGAAGATACAATCAATGACAGTTTTAATGAAGGATCTAAAAAACAGTGCTGGTACTGTGAGACTTAGGTGCCATTATTCTCCTGGGCTTTTGAAGGCTCAGGGGAGACCTTTGGACACAGTTTAGAAACTAGGGCTGTGAGAGTCTGTGGGGAAAAAAAAGAAAAAAAGGAACTCTAGTCTGATTCATCAGACACTATTCTTTCTGTTGGATCTTAAGGAACTCGGTAAAATAGGGCCTGTTACCATAGCTGTTCACTAGTATGTAATAGCTTCCAAGCAGCAGAACACTGATCTTGGGGGGAAAAAAAAAAAAGAGTAAAGGCCAGTCAAGCAAATAAGTTGTTAGTCCCTGTGCTTGCCTTGAAGGCTGTTACAGTACTTAGATGAGGCTAGCATTTTGCCACTTACAGTGAAAGTAAAATTTTCTTTATGTGTTAAAAAAATAGATTTTCATATTTATTTCATCTGCCACTTATAATATTTTAGCAGTGCTTTAGCACTGCTAAAAAATGTCTCTTTCTGAGTGGTTTGAATATGTCATTACTCACTAACCAAATTCCTCCAAAAAGCATCCTTATTAAAGAAATAACTATTAAGGATTCCAAAGATTAAATGTCCAGGGATTCAGTGCTTCACAGTTACACTGCAACTCTAATTATAATTTATATTGAGCATGTTCTGTCTTCAGATGATCACAATTTATATATAAACACTTTCTGAGAAGTATTTATTTCTGGAACTGCAATCTCATGAAGGCTCAATAAACACCCTTAGCATCATTTCTGGATTGGATATTGGAAATGGAAAAAAAAAATTGTTATATATTCTATAGGAAAGTCATCATAAATTTTGAACTCTACAACACTATTGATTCATTAATGTTGCCTGAGGAATACTCCTTACTGCAGTATGTATCATGTCTAATACTTGATTCCAATACTTGTTGTCATTCCATTCTTCAGCAAGATATTAAACAAAATGAATTGCCCTTGGCAGGATGACAATGAAGATAAATGTCAAAACTGCTTCATTCAAAACTAAAAAAAAGCATCTAAACATGCAAGCTCTGTGCCTGCAATCTTTGTGGCTTTAAATAATATATTATCTAAAAATTTCAAACATTAGAATTATATTTTGGTGAAACTTCTACTCCAGCACAAAATATGTTTGTATAAATATATATCTATATAAAAAGATTAAATACCAGTGTAACAAAAACTGGCTTGATGCTATCTTGGTGGCCAGCTCTTAATGGGGAAGTAGATGATTCAAAATGGTTGAGCAAATAAAGCTTATTTTGGTTTAAAAAAGAAAATTAAATAAAAAATGTATAAATGTAAAAAAGAACCTAACATCTGCTTAATATCAAACCAAAAATAATAGACAAGAATTTATGCGGATAAAGTTGGCCACTCACGTTAGCTAGTCCAAGTGTTCTTTGTACCTGAAAACTAAAGATTTCAGCAAAATAAACCACTTTCAGTATATTTGTACCAGAAAATTAAAGGAGATTTCAGATATCAGAATAAACAAGAATTTTAAAAATCATAAAATTTAAATCTGAAATAGGTAAAATGTCAATAATAATAACAATAATAGTAACAACAATAATAATAATAAATACACCCCTCTGGTAAACTGATTGTTTCTATGAAGACAAAGTAGTACACGAACACACAGCAGGAGAACAGCAGGTGATGTCTATAGTCTTTACCCTTCTACATCTATGTAGTAAGTACACTTTTATCAAAGACATGAGTCCAGAGGGTACAAGAACAGAATGTATTACCTCTGCAGTTCATGTATTTGAATGTCCCTATGTTCTTTATGTTTCTGCCTGGAGCTCCAGTCTTTCTGTCCTTAGAGACATGATTACATTGCATTTCCTGTTTCAATCAAAATTAAAATATCAACCCTCAAGGATTACACCGATGCCCATTTCATACTAATGGGGCTCTGAAAAGGTTTTGAAGACATCTTTTTGCTTAGAAATGTTCACACTTAAATTGCATATTCTGAGTAAATACATCTGTCTGTGTCTCTGCTTTATCAATATAATACCCTCAAAAGAAAAATAAACTAGTTGCTAGGGTAGGTTCTAGAAAGAAGACCTATTAAATATTAATGCAGGCAAGTACAGATGATAATCTAGTAATATTTGTTGAAATCTAATTAATATGAGAAGCTATGAAGTTGTTATCTTTTATTTATCTGGGTAAAGTAAACTTCTTTTTAGCATCAGTGTGGTTTCTGATTATGGCAAATATGACAAGGCCATAACAATAAATTATTTTTTCTGCTATGTCTAACACAAGTCCTCATAAAAGCCAGCTTATCTGTTACCTTTACTGCTTATGCTTAGTGAATCTGGCTGTAAATTACTAAATTATTTTTAAACATAACCAGGAATCATTGGTCAAAACTTATTTCAGTGATCTTCTTGAATAAAGGTTTCATCTTAGGTAGCTTTAGTTAACTTAAGGTTAAGTGTCTAATCTAAATCAGCTTCCCATCTGCTCATGCTTTGTGCCAGAGGAAGGATGTATATCCAGAAGATAATTCTAATTCTCACATAATACATCTCAAATAATGAAAAAGAAACATTATTTGTTCTCAGCACTTTTCCCACTCACATCTCACTGAGAACCTCCCAGGAACCGATGATCCTGGTTCTTCTTTAATTCGGGAGCTATCCTACAAGTAGCTAAACAGACATTACTTACTCAATTTGCTGTTGACCAGGATCAAACAATAGTCGTGAGGAGAGAAGGTCTTATTTTCATTTAACTAAATCCTTTTGCATCATGCTGTCAACAGAAGGTAGAAGTAAAGTAAGGACAAATTATAGTTATACCTGTGGCAGGACATATATTTTTCACCCTGCTAGATATCCAGATTAAGTGGAAGTGATAACCAAGTCCCAAGCAATTTAGGTTTTTTTCTGCCCTTCATGATGATTTTGCCCACAGATAATCATCTACTTTCATATGCATATGGGCTGAGCACAAGTGTATTAAAAGCAAATTAAGATAATGTGTTTAAAGGGGTTCTGCGCTTGCCTGCATGACAAACTATTTTGGTCTCAAATCTTCATTCAGCAGAAGAGGCAATACTCAATGTTTGCAAATTTCACATTATTTTATTCTTTTCTACATTTTTTTTATTATAATGTCTATATATTTTATAAAATCTGACAACTAAATATTTTCTGCTTGAGTCACCCTCCTGTGTCAGGTAGCCTCTTTGGTAATATTCATATACACCATAATGAATACAACACAGCCTTCTGAAACCCTGACATGTACATCAAAATTGTAACTTTCATATTTACTCTTGGGCTGTCATCCACCTTCTTTTACTATGTCACTTGCTCCCAGTTGATTATTAAGTTAGTAATATTCAAATTCCCAGCCTCATATGCCATTTGACAGCTCCTCTCCCATTTATAGAAAGGTCATCTAGGTCACTCTCCTGCCTCTGTGCTTGAACAGCCATGCATAAATCTTTCCTGTCAGATTACTATATGCTTTAAGACCTCTAAAGATGAAGACTGTGAGATATATTCCAATGTTTTTCTGTCCTAAGCTTTCTCCTCATATCCAGCTTGAACAGGTCTTCACGCCATTTGACAATTACTTCTTGTCCTCTTCAGTTCTAGAGGGCTGCTGCTTGCAGTAGACCAAACCAAAGGTTGTCTTCACAAAGTATGTGGTTAAAGACTGCTGAAGGAAGGTAGCCAATAAAGAAGCAGCAAAGGAGATGTGTGTTATGTAAAGGAGACCCTTAACCAAGCAGAGACCCGCTGTGAAACCAAGGAGGTGTCTGTGGAGACTCTCCACAGGTCTAGGGTCTAGGTCAAAGACGATGCAACACTGATGACTTTGTGATGGAGGTCTGTTACAGCCCACCTGACTAAGATGACATCTCTGAGGCTGTCTACAGACAATTAGCAGGAATCTGCTGATCACAACTGTTGCTCCATATGGAGGATTTTGACCACCTGGACATCCACTGAACAGGCAATATAATTCTTAAAGTCACCCTAGAAGTGTCTAGAGGGCACTGCTTATGAGTTCCTAATGTAAACGCTAGAAGGGTCAACCAGGGTAATACTCTATCTGACCTGCTGCTCAACAAGGAAATGGTTGTGAATGTGATCACAGACGGCAGTTTGGGTTGCAGTGACCAGGAAAAGACCAAGATCGAGATTCAGAGAAAGGCTGGGAAGGTAAGCCATGTAAATGGACTCTAGACTTCAGGACAGCAGATTCTGGCTTATTTAGAATATTGCTGGGGTAATCCCCTTGGAATGTCCTACAAGGGGCACACAGAATAGCTAGCTGACTTTTAAAGAAAGCTTATTTGGAGCTCAGGAGCAAACCACTCCTTCATGCAGGAAGACCAGGAATTTAAGCCAAAGGCCAGAATGGCTAGGCAGAGAACTTCTTAAAGAAATGCTAGAAGAAATCATACAGGAAGTGAAAATAAGGACAGGAAACAAAGGAAGACTATAAAAGCATTGCTCATGCTGTTAAGAATAAAAATCACAAAGACCAAAACCTGATTAGAGCTAACACTAGTTAGGGACATAAAAGGTAACGAGAAGTTACAAGTATGCTAGTATTAGAAGGAAGCTCACAGAAAATAAATGCTGCTGAATGAGAGAGACAATTGACTGACAGATGATATGGAAAAAGATGAATTATTTAACGAATTTTTCACCTCAGTCCTTGCAGGCAAAGCCTACTTTTTAATTGCTGCCTGTATTGGCCTCATTTTAGAAGGATGCAGACAGGAGATCAACAAGTTAGGGACAACTTGAAGTTGGCCTTACTCAAGTACATGGTACCAGATCAAATTCAGCTGAGGGTGTTGAAGGAGCTGGCTGAAGTGAGCACAAGACTACTATCATCTATTAAAATCACCATAATCTAGAAAGGTCCCCAACAACTGGAAAAAAGGCAAAATTACGTTCATCTTAAGAAGGAAGGGAGATCAGGGCAACTCTAAAACAGGCAGCCTCACCTTAGACACTGGAAAGATCACAGATGGCATTCATTTGGAATTCATTTCCAAACACATGGAAGACAAGGCAGTCATCAGGAACAATACACACAGATTTACCAATGGCAAATCATGCTCCACCAGCCTTAATGACTTATGTGATGACACATGGGTTCAGTAATGGTGTCCCTTCATCAGGGACGTGGATGATGATGCAGAATGCAAACTCAACAAATTTCTGGATGATGTTTTTTTAAGAGGAGTGGCTGACATAATGAATGGCAAAAATTCAAGCCAGCAGGATCTTGGGAAATTTATGGATTGTGCCAAGAGAAGCCTCATGAAGTTTAACAGGCAGAAGGGCCAAGTTTTGCACCTGGGGTGGAATAGCTGTGGCTGATGGGGACTGACTAGCTGAGCAGCAGCCAGGCTGAAAGGACTTGAGGATGACGGTTGACCACAAGGCCAACAACATGCTCTTGTCGTGAGCTAGATGAACTTTGCAGAATGCTCAGCAGAGGACTACAAGGGGCCTAAAGCATGACTGACGTGGAGAGGTTGAGTGAGCTGAGTTGTTTTTAGTCCGGCAAAGTTAAAGCTAAGGGACATACTTGAAGTACAGTCACAAAAATAGCAGAGCTAAACTTTTTGCAGAAGTAGCAGACAATATAAAAGGGACTACACAAGGGATAGTGGTCTTGAAGTGCAAGCTGGGCAGATCAGGTTGTATATAGGGAAAAATTTCTTCACAGTGCAGCACTACACCAGCATATCCACAGAAAGTGTGGACATACCATCAGAGAAGGTTATAAAGACAAAGCTTTGGCTGATCACCTCCAATGGGAAACTGGAACACATTATACCCAGAAATCCCTCTAACCAGCATTTTATCATTCGTGGATTCTCTGTGGACACAGCTAGCCTAACAGCAAAAGTTTAAAAGTTTGAAGGCAGTATGATGTGTGTTTTGTATTTTACCATTTATTAATTCACATTTTGCAGACCAGAAACCTAATATTCAGTGTGACTTTTCCTGTTACTTTTCTCCATGTCACTATTTAGTTCTTTTACCTATTTTCGGTTCACTTGTGACTGCATCTTTCCAAAACAAATGGAATTTTCCTATTTTTTCTTTTTTTACTTTTATAAAGATCCCCCTTTTGCCACTCTACATTTTATCGTTTCCTGTTTACTCTCTCCTCTGCATACAATAAAAAAAGATGAAGACATTTTAAATCTTAATTAGAACCTTGTTTTAATGTGACCTAAGATCCTCTACACTGTCAGAAAAGTAAAAATTTTGCAAACTAGAAACAGATTAATTATATAGTGGTGATTTCATTCAGTTCAATTCATTCCATTCAAAACTTCACATTGTTAGATCAAATGGAACAAAGCCATAACCAGGTATATGGAAACACTTCCATTCCCAAGATATTCTAAATTAGCTTTTTCTTAGAAAAGTCTGTTTAAACAGCCTACAGCAAAGACAGTGCCTTTAGTCAGGTTTTCCACACAAATACTGAGTATTTACTTTTCCATAAGATAAAATCAGTCCAAGCTACATTATACTAAATCTGTTAACACAAGACCAATCTGCAATATCTGCTTCTCAGAAAAAAGGACAGGGCATATGATTATCAGGAAATGAATTACCAACAGATGAATTAAGTTAGTTTTATAATGTCACAGATGACAACTGTAGCTTGAAAACAGAGGAATGAACAAACCAGAGGCTGCTGTCAGCAGTATGAAAGCAGATAGCTTTATAGAGGAACTGGAAAAAAAGTAAGCATTTGTTCTAAGAATAAATAGATGAAAAACAGTTTTAAAACTAAATGTATGGTCTTATTTCAGCAATAGCACCACAACTGTAACAGTGAGACACACAAGAAGAGGCAATATTGTACTTACGAAATTAAAATAAATAGAAATTATTTACTGACTTTCCTAGCTACAACATTTTTGAAACATTATTTTCTATGAAAAAAATCTTATTATATAATTATTTTTGCACATCCTATTCATCGCTATTGCAAAATCTCTTTAAATTGGAATAAAAAATAGGCCAAATCAAATAAATTCTGTTACATTCCACATTACATATAGATTTTGGTTCATTTTGGAATCTTATCTAGTCTCCCCATTCAAAATTAGTTTCAAAAGTTTTAAATTCTGTTGACTAGGTCTTCTGCTAAGATTCATTTTAACTGTGAATAACTAACAAAATAAATTGCTTAAATAAAATTTTCACAATAAATAATAGGTTTGTCATGTGCCCAACTGCTGTCAATTTGGTGTAAGCATATAAAAACTCCCTAGTTATTCACATGCAGGTAATTCAAAGAGAGTTAGTCCAGTCAACATGGGTCTCAGAAGTTAATTATAAGTTCCTCATTCTGATTATTCAGATGGTTTCCTTTCACAACTTACAATGCAAAATGCATTTATCAGTAGAGTATTTATTCCAGTGTTAAAATTAAGGAAATAAATAACACACACATTTACATTAAAGAAATGTATCATCAGCACTAATCAATAAGTTGTAAATTATGTTAATAAGGGAATGTTTTACTTTCTGAGGCATGCATCTCTCTGCTTGGCATTATTCTTCTTAATTACTACACATGCCTATTTAAACCTCAGTACCTAAACATCAATGCAACAAGTTAATGAACTAATACACATGTGAATTTTTAATCATAGAATCATAGAATCATAGAATCATTTCGGTTGGAAAAGACCTTCAAGATCATCAAGTCCAACCATTAACCATGCCCCCTAAACCACGCCCTGGAGTACCCTGTCCACTCACTTTTTGAATACCTCCAGGGATGGTGAATCAACCACTTCCCTGGGCAGCCCATTCCAATGTTTGACAACCCTCTCAGTAAAAAAATTTTTCCTAATATCTAACCTAAATCTCCCTTGCCTCAACTTGAGGCCATTTCCTCTTGTCCTATCTCCAGACACCTGACAGAAGAGACCAACACCCACCTCACTACAACCCCCTTTCAGGTGGTTGTAGAGAGCGATAAGGTCTCCCCTCAGCCTCCTCTTTTCTAGACTGAACAACCCCAGATCCCTCAGCCGCTCCTCATAAGACTTGTGCTCCAGGCCCCTCACCAACTTGGTTGCCCTTCTCTGGACACGCTCCAGCACCTCAATGTCTTTCCTGTAGTGAGGGGCCCAAAACTGAACACAGTACTCGAGGTGCGGCCTCACCAGTGCCGAGTACAGGGGAACAACCACCTCCCTGTTCCTGCTGGCCACACTGTTCCTGATACAGGCTAGGATGCGATTGGCCTTCTTGGCCACCTGGGCACACTGCTGGCTCATGACATAACTTTCAGAACACCATCCCTTACCTGTCTTAAGACTTTTTTGTTGTGCTTTCCATACAAATTCTCTTGGAGAGTTTTGTCAATTTGTTTGGAGTAATAACGGTGCCTCTATAAAGTACACAGTAAACATTACAAAATCAGAATATTCTGATCAAGGGTTTGAGCTTTTGTAAATGGTGTACCTGGGCCACAAAAGCAGCTGACAGTGATCAAAAATGTGCATGTAGAAATTCATCTTCGTGATACTGTGCATGACACCAATGGGTCATGGTTGAGCCAAAAATGGGATCATTTAATTTAGTAGCTCTCAATGACTATTTTTGCTTTGCTTGTCACCGCCTTTACCGAGTCACATAAACTTTCAGCATATGCAGTGTGTTGAGTGAGAGTTCCACAGTTTCCCACTCCATTGCTCAAATAACCACTTTGTTGTTTTTGAGCTTGCAAACAGCTAGCTTTGTTTAATTATGTCCCCTACCACTGCACACTTGATGACACTCATGATTTTATCGCTCTCTATTTTACTTCTCTTTCACACCTCTCTCTTGAGCAGAAGAATCATTGCCTGCTGCCACTCCTCAGACAGAATCTAATCCTACCATTTCACTACCTTTGTCATTCACTCTCTGAAGCTTTTCCAGTTTGATTACATTCTTTTTTGTTTTCCAGATGAGGATCAGAACTGCACATAGTATTTCAGAAGTTAAATGTCATGGCCTAACACACATCTATTGACTGATACAATGATATTCACTTATTTTCTCTGTTGCTTTCCTAATAATTCTTAACTGTATACTTGCATTTTTGTGACCTCCTCAGCACAGGACTGACATTTTCATAGAAATATTTAACTGCTAATTATCAAGCTAAGTGAAATATGTGAAATAAAAATTTGTTTTCATATACAGCAGTTTACATTTATCTTCACTGAATTTCATCTGCCATTTTACCAGTCATTCAGGCCACTCATATTTAATACCTTTAATAACTTAGTATGATCAACAAATATACCAAATAACTATTCACTACTTTTCCAGCATGTTCACATGTTCATATATATTTTGAGAAGCATGGATCCCAATACATGTCCCATGGAACTTCACTCGTGGCCTCTTTCCACGGTGAAAACTGACCATAAAAAAAATCACCCTCTTCTCCCATACTTTAACATTTTTTTAATGAATGCAGGAACCTTCCTCTTAGCCAGCTGCACTGTTTCCTGCAGTGTTTGGTGACATTGACACCATTAAATACCTTCTAGTTCTTTAAAAAAAAGTATTACTATAGTTTTAACTGATTTGCTCAGTGCTGACTTAATGGTCTACACTCTTCTTTCAACCTCCCTCAAAGTCACTTTAAAATTGGCAACATACTTGCAACCTCACACCTCAAAAGCTATCAAAAGAGTTTTAAACAATGAATTTCACACCAGTTACCATTTTGACTATTTCACCTCTAAGTGCCTTTAAAAATCTTATGCATATGCCATCTGGTCTTGATATTGTCTTCATTTTGTTTTGTACCACCTCATACTGACAGAGTGAGGCTTCAGATGAGTTCCCCCTAGAGAAAAATTCATGTGTGAGAATCCATCAAAACCCTTCTACAGCAAAAGCAGAATAAAATGTTAAGACAATTTTGTTCCTATGACGACTTCTAAGTTCTTCTGTTTTCCTTGCTTATGTTTTGGCACTACAGACTCTCTGCCAGACTTCCTGCTGCTGCTATTGTAGAAATAGAACATCTTAACTGTTATGTTTCTTGCAACCATTTCTGTTAACAAATCTCTTATGTGTCTTGCAATGGTTTTGATTTGCCTTGCTGTGGATATTTTTTTAAATTTGTATTTAGTCTTAAGAAGTTTACAGTCCTTACATTTTCCTTAAAAATCTTCAGCTATGTGAAGGAGATCTTGCTCTCAGCAGTCTCTGATATCCTGCTGCTTAGCCATGCAGGGTCACTTTTGCCCTTTCTCAAGCCTTTCCTGCTAAGCAGGATGTATTTGCTCTCTGCCTTCAGTACAATATCTTAAATAGTCTCTGTGCCATCTGCCATGACTTAACTCTCTTAGTGATTCCTTCCAGATCGTTCCTTACAGGAGTCCTTGTTTATAATTGTCATTTCTGAAGTTGAGCACAACTCTGGGGGAGATTTCTTGGCATCTGCAGCAAGGATATTGAATCTACAGAGAGATTAATCTGAAGTATTTTGAACAACATCCACGTGGCTTTTGCTTCTTGTCTGATGGGATCTTCAACTATGCAGTCCATGAAAATCAGTAATTTAGTTTCAGTAGCCTTGTAAGGAAACTTACTGTAATGTACGTAAGTGTCACTCTGTTCAATGTAATTTTCTTTTTAAGACTCAATCTTGCCCTTCCAAATCATTCCTACAGTTTTGCCCTGTAAGTGTGTCATCAGAAACCACAGGCTTGACTCCACCTATTGCCTTTTCCCCACTCTTTAGCTAGACTCACTTCTGATCTCAATTTAAGTGTCAACCCTTCTTTACAGTCTCCTGTATTCACAAGGTCTCCTTGGTTCCTCTTAAGGATGAACCTTCTTCTTTCACCGTTTTTGCAGTTATTCATGAAAATATTCCCTTTCAGCTGCTCCATTAACTCAGGGAAGGTCACTGCAGACATCCTGGTCTGCTGTGCCAATGCTGTTGAACCCCTGCTGTGGACACATACTAAACAAATCACTCTTAAACCCACAAAAGGATAATGGTAGTTACAAGCAGTCAACATAAACTGACCTTTCCCTCCCAGCCACTCCATAATTTATCATAGAATCATAGAATGGTTTGGATTGGAAGGGACCTTTAAAGGTCATCTAGTCCAACCCCCTTTGCTTTAAACAGGGACATCTTCAACCAGATCAGGTTGCTCAAAGCCCCACCCAAACTGACCTTGAATGTTTCCAGGGATGGGGCATCTACCACCTCTCTGGAAAACCACTTCCAGTGTTTCGCCACCCTCATCATAGAAAATTTCTTCTTTATATCTAGTCTGAATCGACCCTCCTTTAGTTTAAAACCAATACCCCATGTCCTATTCCTTCAGGCCCTACTAAAAAGTCTGTCCCTATCTTTCATATAAGCCCCCTTTAAGTATTGAAGGGCTGCAAGAAGGTCTCCCCAGGGTCTTCTCTTCTCCAGGCTGAACAACCCTAACTCTTTCAGGCTTTCTTCATAGCAGATGTGTTCCATCCCTCTGATCATTTTTGTGGCCCTCCTCTGGACCCAATCTACCAGATCTGTGTCTTTTTTTGTACTGGGGACCGCACAGCTAGATGCAGTACTCCAGGTGGGGTCTCACCAGAGCAAAGTAGAGGGGCAGAATCACTACCCTCGTCCTGCTGGCCACACTTCTTTTGATGTAGCCCAGGATACAGTTGGCTTTCTGGGCTGCGAGCACACACTGCCAGCTCATGTCCAGCTTTTCATCCACCAGTATCCCCAAGTCCTTCTCTGCAGGGCTGCTCTCAGTCCCTTCATCCTCCTGTCTGCATCAATACTGGGGGTTGCCCAGACCCAGGTGCAGGACCTTGCACTTGCCCTTGTTGACCCTCATGAGGTTCACATGGGCCCACTTCTTGAACTTGTCCAGGTCCCTCTGGATGGCATCCCTTTCCTCAGGCATGTCAACCATACCAGTCAGCTTCATGTCATCTGCAAACTTGCTGAGAGTGCACTCAATCCCACTGTCTATGTCATTGATGAAGATATTAAACAGTACTGGTCCCCATACGGACCCCTGAGGGACACTACTCATCACTGATCTCCATTCAGACATTGAGACGTTGACCACTGTGCTCTGACCATGACAACCCAGCCAATTCCTTATCCACTGAATAGTCCACCCATCAAATCCATATCTCTCCAATTCAGAGGGAAGGGTGTCATGGGGGACCATGTCAAAGGCCTTATAGAAGTCCAGACAGATGACACCTATAGCTCTTCCCTTGTCCACTGATGTAGTCACTCAATCATAGAAGGCCACTAAGTTGGGCAGGCAAGATTTGCCCTTGGTGAAGGCATGCTGGCTGTCTCCAATCACCTCCCTGTCCTCCATGTGCCTTAGCACAGCTTCTAGGAGGATCTGTTCCATGATCTTCCCAGGCACAGAGGTGAGGCTGACAGGTCAGTAGTTCCCAGAGTCTTCCTGGGGTTTAGATCATGTTAAGCCTACAGCTTCTTTCCCAACATCCTTGAAATTTTCCCCCAGAAGCTCCTGCCTCCTTTTCTTCTGTGACAGACACCCAGAGGGTCCATGTCCCCTGAATCCTTGTAAGGGACAGGTGACAGACATTTGTCTTAAACATTTCTTGGTACCAAGGAAACCACAAGACTGTATAAACATTTCTTGGCACAGAGGAAACTACAAGCTAGAGAGCAGAGCTCTGCAGTCAACCTGTACCCCAGCAATGACATCCACAGCCTGGTGCAATCTCTCACAATCTTGATGGCGCAGGCAAAACAAAGATTCAGCTCGTAGTCGCAGAGGCATGCATGGTGGACTGGAGACACCACAAGATCGTCGCATGGGTCTCCGTTGCCTTGACTACCCAAGTTGGAAGTGGGCGGAGATTTTGGGGACTTGGACTGCATAAAAGGGCACCATCAGGAACAGAAGTGGGGAGACCTCCATCACCAGGCTGACAAGCAGGGAGACCCCCCACCATCTAGATGAGAAGCGGGGAGACCCTCACCACCAAGACACCAATAACGGTGGGACACCCCCCATCACCAGGACATTGGCAATCAAGAGGACCAATGGGACATCACTGGATCCTAGGGTGGTGATATCTTCTGTCTCTGTCTCTCTCTCCCTCTCTCTCTTTTCCATCTTGCTTTTTGTCTCTTTGCAGCCAGCAACTTATCTTGCTCTTTCTCTTTCTCACCACATTCACCTCGCTTTGTGTACATAGTTTGATGTTGTTAGTCATCTGAATAGTTCATCCATAGAGTTTAAGTTTCATGTTGAATCATTTTGTACAATCAGGTAAACTCGTCCTCTCCCCTTTCCCTTTGGTTTTGTGACTTGCCTGGCAGACAGCAATTTCTTGAGTTTTCGCACAATCGTTTCAGTTTTGTTGATGTTTGTGCTCAACAAACAATTTGATTGATCATTTGGCATTGTTTCACCTTAATCTATTTAAAGGGGATTTCAAGCTTTCCACGACCTCCTGCACTACCCAGAGTAGCTTGCTGGCTGGGTCGTGACACTCCTCCTCACTGTTGGCTAGCAGACGGCCCTGATACCGTATGATATATGCTACCTCACAGTCAGCAGGCACATTCACGTACAGCTGTCCCCCAGTGGGCTCTGGCTCTGCCAGATGCCTGAGCAACTGCCTCCTACCTTCAGCGGGAGCCCCAGGACAGGGCCATGGTTGGCCTCCTCCCATCCCTCCTCAGGCAATACCCTCCCACACCAAAACTGGCATGGTTATCTTGTGGACAGGTTTTATTTACAACATCATTGGAAAGCCTTGTATGGACCAAGCACGTATCCCATCAGAGAAAATAAATCTGTCCCTTGGGGATATTCATGCCATGTGACACTTGGGGCAATTGTTTCTATCAGGAGAGGGACGCTTTTATAACATCATGGTGAACACCAGCTTTTTGCAATCTTTTGTTTCCACTTTACAAAATAGCTATGTTAACATATCCCTATTTTTCTCATGAATGATGGTGGTCCTTGTCTTTAAAATATTCAAGTGCTGAAAGTATGTCTCATAGGGTCATTCAGAACTATCAGCTTTTTATTTTGCACACCTCATCATTTCTAGCATATTGGTTGCTTCAGATAGCTTTTCAGATGCCAGATAATGAAACACTGCACTATTCTAGAACCACTTCTGCAGGCACTTCTTATATACACAACACCCATAAACCTACAAAAGGACCCATCAGTCACCATAATGTCACCTTAGCTGAAAAAGTTCTGCTGGTCTTGTCAAATGTTTAGCCTAAGATAATGAAAAAAGCACAAAATTTTTATTGTTTAATGAGATAATCTAATTGTCTCTTCTGGTTTTAAATTTATGAAAAAATATTTCAGTACTAATTATTTGCGAACAATTTCTAAAATTCCAGTAGAGTTTTATTATCTTGTGTTGAAGTGTTATCTCAGGGGAGTATCTGCATAGTATACAGACATCGGCTCAATTTATATCATAATACTGAATACTTACCTAAAGATTTAATTATTTAAATCTACAAAAATCAAGAAATCTGGATTTACCCCACTGCCACTGGTAGTAGCATAAGACATCATACATGTGACTGCATGCGTGCACACTCGCACTGAAATTTACTTTCCAGCGTGAAACCCCAGTAAATGCAGAGCTGTAAACAACAGCATGTGATTGATGAGAACAATGATTTGCGGTGCCCTTTTCCAACTACATTTGTCACTTAAATTAGGCCTCCATATTGGTATATGTTTATCATTTTTGCATTAGACACGCTGTGTAAAACCACTTCTGGGACCAGGTCATTATTTTTCATATCTGCTGTATTTTTCTCAAGAAAATTGTGCATTGTTTCAGATGGGTTTTGTACAATAAAAATTTCACACACAAGCTGATCTAGAACTCAGCATAGCAGAAAAGTATTTGCAAGTAGTAACGAATTATTTCACTAGATTTTTATTGGGCTATTTTCAAATATAGACGAATGCACTCTGTTCACAAAAATAAGAGCTTTTCCTAACATTATTATTAGATAATAATGGAAGTGATCAAATTATCATTCTGAAATTTTCTTATTGTTTCAATAATGTCGTCCCTTCTTTAAGCAACTCTGAATATTCATCTCAAAAGAGTAAGCTCTCCAATTTTAAAATACAGGTTATCCAAAGAGGGAGCAAAACCAAGCCCATGCAAGTTGTGTGTTCAAGTATGTTAGTCCAATGACAAAAAAATGAAATCACAATTAAAAGACTGTAAGCCAACCATAAGCTAAAATGTGTGGGAACAAAACACAGCCATCATTCTTTAACAAATACAAAGGTTTCATTTATCCATTGCACCAATGGAACTTGACCACTAACTTTCTTTAAAAGAGTCAAACCATGAGATGATCCCGAGTTTTGCCAAATGAGGGAAGCTAACATTCACGTAATTATTTCATTTTTGTGATTTCCTGACAAACTGTAAAAGCTATTTATGGCTTCAGAGTCACAAGCAAAGACAGAGCTCAGGTCCTTCTCCAAAAAATACAATAACATGAGCATCTTTTGCAGTAACAGGACTTGTGGCACTTACTTCAGCAGAGCTGGCATTTCATTCATCAGCAGGTAAGGGTGCGCATGCGTGCACACACACACAAACACACACACATACACTAATTAGTACATTAGAGCAGAGCAACACATTTTTAAGATATCTGCCCTTTACAAAGTTAGCCCACAGATTTAAAAAGGCTTGAATTTTCCATTTTTTTGTTGTTGAAAGATCATTTTTCTGTTAGTGAGCACTTAATAGGTTCCATAAACCAATGAAAATGAAGAAAAACCTATTCAGCATTATAAATCATATACATATGACTGGATTTAAGATGAATGTTTTAAATGAACTGGGAATCACATGCTTTACTTTTCTCTTAAAATTACACACAGGCTAATGGACTAAGAAAAAGGAAAAAAAAAATTTTATTCAAAACAGGTCTAGCGTTGAAATGTTCAATAACTCGATAACAAAACACTGCAGTAGATGGATAACAACGACTGGTTTTAACTGTAAACTGTAGATTGTTCCAAGGAACAAGCTCTTATTCTGTAGCTTCTCAAATTGTTTGTGACCAAATAGTATCAACTTCATGGCCTTGTCAGTATGCTAAAACAAACAAAAAGCCAAACAAAAAGCCCTAACACACATGCACACCAAAAAAAACCAAACCCCAGAAAACTAAACCAGTTTTTGAATAAAATGAGAGAGCTGACAAAAGGTCTCTGTATAATTTGGGAAACCACCATTATTAGGCTACATTCCTTTCATTATTAAACATCCAAATCTTCACTTGCTAAAACTCACTGATAATAAAAAATCTATCCCATTATATATTTAGATTTCTTCATGTGGATATTAAAATAAACTATGTTCTGAAATCAAGAGTTAAAATACCTCCTCTGGTTTTCCATACTTATTTGCCTGTATAAATATACTTCATTTTACAAATTACAGTATTTATATTAAAGCTTTTGGTCAGCAAATCATTACAGCTTAAAACGAACAAACAATTCCTGTGTTTTGGTTCTGTCTTTAAATCATTTTTGGAGATAACGAAAACCAGCCAAAATGAGTGACTGCAAATAATATAAACAACACATTTATTTAGAAAAATAAACTGAGAATGCTGCTTGTCTGTTAGATTTCTCCATGAAGTATAGACAAATGGCTAGAAAAATTTTATGTCAAATACATATTACAAATGACTTCTTTAACAGTAACTGGGACTACAATGTCAATATTCAATAGGAGCATTTTGGATGTATAATTCAATAGACTAAAATTCTTGGCTGCTAATATGATAAAAAAATGGATGCTATTAAAAAAGATTATATCCCCTTTTTAAATACACCTTATCATGTTGATGCTTTTTCATATATATACATATATATATATGTATGTATATGTATGTATTTATTTAAACCTAAGAAAGGACCCTAGTCCTTTCTGTGAAGAGATCCCCATAGTGAAAGAGAGCGCAAATGTTTTTCTTCAGTTCTAACTTTTAAATTCCTTTTGGAGCCCCGTCAAAATATAGCTTGTTGTGGTCAAAAATCTCCTGGGGCCATCTGTGCAAATGGTGGCGCACATCATTACCCTGAATGGAAGTGACAGTGCAAATACTAGAAGTGCATTGAGATGCAATCTCTAACAGCTGAAATTCTTCAAAGTTGGGTGAAGGACAGGAGAGAGCATCCTTTTAAGTGATTTAACATCACCGATGCCCTGTTCCTGTATGGCTTTGAATATGTACAAGGGATGACAGAGGTCTTCTTTCCCCACAAACAGTAACATTCCTCTGTTACAGTAAATGCATTCATTTTCTGCTATCACCTAAATGCTTCATTTCTCCTTTTGGCTACATATGGAAATATTTTTGGATGCTGGCTGGATCCATGCAAAACTCATTGTTTGTTACTCTGGTTGCTCAGCACAGAACTCAAATGTCAGGCTTGGAGAGAGCAGTTTCTGCAATGGGGCAAGACATTTAGTCCTCTTTATTCTTCTTTCCCACTAAATGGGATTTAAGGCTGTGGCTTTTGCCAGGACTCAGCTTGTAGCTGTCAGATCTGAGAAGGATGATTCAATGCAGATTACACTCATGATCCGTTGTGCTCTGACTTGAAGGGCTTTTCCATTCTCCATGGAGGGTCAGGTTCCTGTTACTTCTCAGATTTGGCCTGCAAGAAGTCACAATGACGAATCTGATATGCAAGAAATTATCTGACGTGCCTCCAGATATAGATATTCCTTCAAGCCTGAAGGTGCTCTTAAAAAGAAAAGAACACAAGGACAAAGTTATAAAAATGTTACTTTAAATAGATAAAGTTAATAGTAAACAAAACAGAATTTTGAATGATTGTTCCATTTTTTATATAAGCAAGAGTTCAAAGAATTATGATATTTTGAAATTTGACCTTTCATAGTTGTACTTTATTATTGATACAAGCCTTGGTTCTCTGCTGGGGTAAATGGGCTTAACTTCAATGATGTCTTCGGAACCACATTATATTACATCACCTGAGAAACTGATCGTTACTATCCTAGGTCTCAGAATATATGGGGATCTTGAAATTATGATTTTTTAATCATTTTTTTATTATTTGTTTTAAGAAGATTATCCTTCTTAGCCTACCTCACATAACAATTCAGCTTAGGGCACAAAATGAAACAAGAACTCCTGAGATTTAAAACTAAAGAGCTATATGTTAAGCATTTGAAAACCCTCTAAGAATTCAAGTCTAATTTAACCTGTGATTCTGGATTTTAATCCCTGTTCTCAAACTAAATAGGAAGTGAATTCAGCAGAAGTTTCTCACCTGATAACGTAAGTTTCCTAATCACTAAAATACTATATAAAATTTTGATTTTGGACTTTCACATTCCTTTTTGTGAAACTGCTTTAATTTGTATAAATCACTAAAATAGTCCTAGAGTCAGTGAAAGAGAATAATACTCCAATCTAGTGCTGAGCTTCACTGAGTCACTGAATTTCCTTACTTTTTTTATTAGACAAGATAAAGCAGCATCAAAAAGAGAGACCTTGGGATACTTACCTGTTGGTAGCTAGGGCACTAACTTGGGTTAAATGATTAAATTCACACCTCCTGAGCAAAAAAATGAGAACTTTCTCTTCCAGTGTTGGTGATTTACACCCAGAGCTACGTACTGCAAGGAGGAGGAAAATTAGTTCTTTGCCATTAGTTTTATGAATCTAGCCCTTTACTCACATTTCCTCTTATTTCATATTGACTGGAATGCTTCAATTTGATAAAGATTGACATGGGGTAGGACAGAATTTCACTTCGGCAAGGAAAAAAAAAAATCTGAAGCTGGCGTGCTATGAACCCTTTTTATTTTTTTCCCCACAACTAAAACAAAATATCAGGTATTCAGGGAAACTTAATTAACATTCAGGATTGTAACAGTGGCCCAATGTAACCCAACAGTCTAGCAAACATGGTATAATAAATTTATGATAAAATTGGTCTGCAAGGAAATTTTTTCTTAGTCAACTCTTTAGGATTTGGCTCATATTATTAATGAAAAAGATAAGTATCCTAAACATATGTTAGCAGCTTATTTTTTAACTGAGAACAGTCTTCATATCACTAGAAATACACAACCCTTCTTCAGCTGTCACAGTTTCTGGCTCCAATTACATTTGGGCTAATGATTCGTGTATGTTAATACCTCACAAAAATCACCAAAAAAAAGATGGTATTGCCCTTGAACTCAGATTAATGCTCATGAAATAGGATGAATATGGTACAACAAACACATATGTAAAAGTAATAATGAATAATAGTAAAAAAAAGAAATAATACAAATAGTATTTGTTCTCTGTCAGAAAACAGTTGTCCCTTAACCTTATTCTGAATACAGTACAACACAATGTTGAGCAGCTGTATACATGAAAAGCAATATAATTTTTTTCTTTTCCTCCGGGTTGCAATTCATAAACATATTCGGTATCATGCTGACAAGACCAGTAAGTGGTATATCAGGTATACCTGGATTCCTCTAGCATCTCTCTAACTCAGTCATCGACTCACACAATTTGGTTCATTCCCAGTCATACAACCACATGGCATCCACCTTCATTTCATCAACATTCTACCAAAGAAGAGAAGCCCACTTTTTGTTTCCTTATGATATCTCTGCTAAAAAGCACAAACTGCACCACTGTGAAAAATGTGATGTACCTCTCCACATCAATAAAGGATTTGTTTAAATTAGAGGATTATGGTTAAGCTTGCTCGGTGAAAAATTCAGAAGGTGGCAATGCCTGCATTAAAAACAGAAGCAGTTCCTCTTGCCACCTCCAAAAAAAATCCGTAATTACGAATCATCATTGTACACATGAAGACATGAGGCACAGAGAGAAAATAGGCCAGTCATTGAAAAACAAGTGTCTACTAATTACAGATTCCTATCCTGAACTGCCTAGTTTTTAATTCTATAGTATTTACTATTTCGAGAGCAAGACTTTACATTCAAATCACTACATTTAATTAGTCATTACAAAATCCCTTCATTACACCATACCTTGTCAAAATCTTCACTGTGAAAAAACCTGACCTTAATGGGGAGCTAGAGTTCAGACAATTTACAGGAGACTGTTTTGTTCACACACAACCCTTCTCCTCCCTTTCATTACTCTGACAGTGTCATCGGGTCATTCTCTTCCTTCTACAGCATCAGTATTTAGTTCCAAAAAACAGAGACTCAGAGAAACCAATGTCATTGTTTTCCCCATTCAAAACCAGATAACTACTCTTCTATAATAAAAAAATAGTTTACTTCTTTGCCACTATTACCCCAAAACCATCTATTCCCTTCTCTTTCCTTCTGTTTGTTACAGTTTTCTTAAAAACTAAAAGTGAGTCCAGTCCAATCTACCATGACATACTCCTCCTCCTCATGGCCATGACCATAGTGTCACTGCACAGAGTGCTATGCAGAACACTGTGGATGGAAAATATTAAGAGAAAAGGCTACTAAAGGGAACCACCCTGTCACCTCAGAACTATGGGATGGCTATGCATACACTGGTTAGCATACATTGAACAGTGATTTACAGGTTTGGTACAAAACAGGAGGGGACATTTATCCAAGCTTAGCTGAATAAGTAATACATTTTGTTTTAAAGATACTTGGATACAGAGATACTCAGGTTCAACTTACAGTATTTAAAGAATAATAAATGCAGTTTGATTCTATAGTGGCATAATAGGGAGACATCAAGCAAATTATATAGACTACATTTATCAACTTTGAACTGATGAGTGCAGTGGTGACTGTCAATGATCAAAGAAAAGGATATTTTAAATGCAACTTTCTGTGCTGGGTCTAGTGCCTTTTATCAAGAAAAAGAAGAAAACAACCAGGAAATGCACTTCACATTCAATTGAGAAAGAGAGATTTACTTGATTAATACCAAGCTATATAATTTCCACATCATTTTAAGAGTCTGATAAAAGCACCTGAAAAACAAGCCTAATTAAAATCTCCATTATTTGGGCTAGTTTAGCACAGACAGCATAATTTGGATATATGTTGTTACCTGTCATAAGCACACTAGCAGTCAGAGCACATGCCAAGCTATTAGTTGTACTCACATATTTAAGAGTATAACAAATGTTCCTAAGGGGGGAAAAAAAAAATCACATAGTAATAAATCCTCTTAAACATAGTACACATATTTTCTAGATATTGTTTAAAGAGTAATGACATCTGTTTCAGTTACTCAGTTATACCTGAAAGATACAGAAATATTTAGATTCATATATAGACTTTTATTTATATTACCTTAGGGTTTTTATTCCTTTCAGAAAAGATGCATTACTATGCTAATTCCTTCAATGGAAGAAAGAATTATTGAAAGGGAAGGGAATGCTTTTGTAGAGTTTTTTTTCTTGTTGCTATTGTCCAAGAAATCCCCATCATGACCCCTGGTGTACTTTTTTCTTAGGTATAAATTTAAATAATGGAGTTCAGAAGACACACAGCTTCAGTCAGAAGCCAGAACACTTCAAATAAAATTGTATATGTTTTATGACTAAAGGAATTCTGCTGAATGCAAAACCAATGTTTTTACCAAGCATTTTATTTCTCCATCAACATTCTAACTATATAAGCCAATGTTAACATTTTTGTTTTCTGTGGTATAGCACTGTTGAGACATCTTTCTCTGTAAAAACTAAAACAACCAAATCTAAACAACACAGAAGGTTATCAAATCCACCACCACACTTCTTTGTAATTCGCCTATTTTTTTCCTCTGAAGCTTCAGGATACTTATTTATGTGTGATTGCCTCATCATACTGTTTCAGTCTGCAAATAATTAAATAATGATACTACAGAAATGAATTTGATGTACTGGCAGCCACTCTAATGTCTTGTGATGCTTCTTGAACAGTCGTTTTCAATTGTTTAGCTATAAGGTCTTTTAATACAGAAATTATTTGAGTATTAATTTATGAGAGATTACTGAAATAATTTATACCAAGTGCTCAGTGGACAATAACTAAACCATAAAGCTAGCCTTGCATACGAGGCACTTAACTATGTAAAAGGAAATCTGGGTCCACTTTCTGGTTTGGCTGAAGATTTCCTTTGAGATCCAAGTAATACTTTTAATCTACATGTTACAAATGAACAGCATTTTATTTGACATTTGACTCTGTCCTTTCCACTCTCTACAGATTTCTGCTTCATCTTTTAATAATGTAAATACTCTGAAACACTCAACCTACATGCACAAACACTGAAACAAGAGAGTTTTGATGCTTGTTGAGGTCTCTCTGTACTCTTGAAACAACAGAACCAAATAAACCCTACTTTGCTAGTGAAAAACAAAAACTTGCTTCTTGCAGCATCCTTCTGCTGAATATCAGAGGAGTAGGTATGCATGGCTAGGTAAACCTGAGGCTTACTGCCACTTTCCCAAATTGAGGCTCTGTATCTGAGATGCAGATATAGAGAATCTTCTATAGTGATATGGAAAACAATATGGTCCAGGGAACCCACCTATTCATTCTTACTGCATTTTTTTGGTTTAAAAATACCCTTTTAAACATAAGAGCTAGATAATATATGATACTATTTTAATCTTTCTGCCCTTATTTTTGCCCTCCTTTTCATTCTGAGTCAAAGCAAATGTCAAGAATTAGCTTGAATGAACATCTATGTCAAATGGAGGTACAACAAAGATTAGGAAAAGAAAGAGATGCAATAGACAGCTATGTCCCTAACAGAAATAACTTTCTACTTCTAATGATTAGTGAAAAATTAGCTAGTAACACACTTGGGGAGTTGGTTATGAAGTTTATCTATCTAGTTTAACACAGGCAATGCCATAGCAAGCAAATAATGAAACAAAAATATTAAGTATGAAGTAGCTTTGCATTTGCAATGAGTTGTGAAAAAATGTCACATCCAGAATATAGTGCTGGGAAGTTTCCTATCAATGCTGTACCTATTACCTCTTTGCTTAATCTAAGGACCTTGCCATCACTGCCTTCTTACATTCTAGTTGTTGGCAGAAACTAAAACAGTTGGAAGGACTAACAGATTAGAAAAGACACCACCACCCCACACCCCATATCTGTCAGTGTTTTTTCTGTAAAAATTCAGATTTCCTGTGGTTTACTTTTAAATCAGTCAATTCCTGAAGCTGTCTATGTGACAGAAAACAGACTGATAATACAAATCCCTCTGAACCTAGACTCACTGAATAAAAATAATTTCTTTGAGTATATGGCATAATCTACATGCCAATGCAAGAAAAAGCTTTTATCAGTCAGTGAAAAGGACATTAGTCTCAGGACAAGTGAAAGTTCACACAGAATAGTTAAATGCTTTAAAGGACTTGCATCTGCTATTATTTAAAAATTTCGAGTTTTATGTTTCACTTTTTAGAGTTTAGATGGTTTTGTATAATTACATCTCTTAACATGACATGCAAATGGTTTGAAAATCATCCTCCCCAGAGTACATCTTCCAGTTGACAGGTGCAACCTCTTCTCATTCAGCCTGGAGCTAGAAAGGATGGGTGACAAGTGAGCTGGCAGCTCTCCACTTGCTTATTTAAAAAAAAAAACAAACCCAAACCCCACAACGTATATGGGTGAAAGGACCCATGTAGGAGACAATGTAACTATCAATATTTCTGCTTTCTTTCGACACTTACTGATCTTTCATCTATTTCAAATTACTCAAGCAATCCAGCAGCCTTGTAGGATTAGGCCTACTTTGCAAGCCAAAAGGACTTAAAAGACATCAGAAAATATCTGTAAATACTTTGGCGCAACCTTTATGCAGGTTTGCCTATTGTGGGATGAAATAATTTATGATTCTAGCTGACAACATGCTGTTCATTAACAAGTGCTTTACAGGATTTACTTTTTCCTTTATGATTTGACACAAATATTTTTCCACACAGGAAAAAAAAGAAAATTTCACTGCCAGTAGAGATATGGAGATTACTGAAACTACATTATCCTGTTGTTCCTAAACATACTAATGTGACTAGAGGCTCACAATGATTAATTACTATTCTGGTTAGTCAACATACTCAAATTCAAATTTTTTCTTTACAAAAGAAAAGGGTTTTCTGTGATGCTTCTGGACACTGGAGGCTCTGTCTTTGTAGCTAGGAATAGGGTTGCATCTACTGCTGGAGACTTCATGCATTGTGAAAGAAAAATACTGAAACTTCTATACATCTGTTTACCAAGACTTGAGGAAATCATGTTATCAGGAAGAAATTGAATGCAAACAGCAAAAGATATTCTAAAAATGTAACAGAACATATTCTTAGATTGGAAGGTGAAAAAAAAAAAAAACCACCATGGCTAAGCATCAGTAAATTACCTAGCATCTTCATATGCCTTGTACTTTCAGCAACAATATGCATGAAAGAGATCAACCTGGCACGACATTTACATTGAAGATGAATGAAAGAATCTCCTTATGGAAAGCACTGTGTATTTTCTGGGAATGTTCAAATACAATTAATGTAAACCCTGGTAAAGATCTCTGATTTGTAAAGTGGTACATACTCTACTAGAATGTAGTTGCTTTCTAGATTATAAAAATACACATAGAGGAAACTGAAACTTTTGCAGATATACAACATTTTGATGCAAACTTTCATTCTAAGTGATGTCAGCTTCTGTTTCAACAGCTTCTTTAAATACCTGTATATAAAAGAAGACATGCTCCTGTGCAGCCTCTCTTAAAACCTACTTATTAGCTGTCTCATTCCCGCTTACCCACCACTCCAAATATAACAAACCATATGCAACTGATGATGAGATATCAGTTCATCAGAAATATCAGTATTAATCTTTTTCTTAGGCATTCAGAATGATGTTTTTTAATTTAATTTAAGTAATCCTAAAAATAAGCTTCCAGAGTCCTGTCATGTTGGTGTGATATAACACTATATTTGAAATAAACACATAATTTTGGATATCACCGGAAAAAGGTAAGGAAAATAAAGCTCAAGATTTCAGCTTCTCATTTTGCAGATCTGCCATGGGTCACTTTACTTCTGTAGCGTGTTTAGCCATTTTAAGCTGAATATGCGGAATTCTAGACTTGTATGAAACAATATTTTTTGACAAATTTAGTGATCACTGTTTTTCGCCGTACAGCTCTAATGATGTATAATGTTATATACAACTGGATTGGACAGTCAAACACAAGCTCAGCAATAAATCTTTCCTCCACCTAGCATTTAAGGAGCTTAATTTCTCTCAATTATTACCACAGACATCCCTATCAAAATCTACACATGTGAAAAATGTAGTAAAGAGCTACTTTAAGTGCATAGCAGCATGTGGTGAGCTCCAGCAGGAAAATGGGATGATTACACAGGCAATGATCTATCCCAGCTTCAGATCTCTTTCCTTATTATAGGAAAAATTCAAAGCCATAAACCATCTCTGCCTTAGACCTTTAGTAATGTCCATCAAATATACTTAAAGGCTTGGCTCACAATGAACATAAAATCTTTTTTTTTGTTGTTGTTGGTTGTGGGTATTGTTTCTTTCTCAATATCAACATTTGCAAACCTCAAGACCCTTGCCAGTGCAGACTGGCTTGCTGACTAAAAATTGCTGGCCATCCCTGCTTCAACACAAGTATCCATGTTCATGTGGCTTTGGAGTGATTTGCTTAACAAAAAAGATACTCTTGCCAAAAAAAGCAGCTCAGAATTCAAACACAGCCCATTAAACTCTCCTGCTAATGCTATTCAGTGAAAGGTTACCAGCAAAACATGCAATCCAGTGCTTTGCACGTTAAGCACAGGCCTCAAATACAGAATTTGCCTGGCCAATAAACTACTGCATACTATTGGGCCAGCAATTCTGTGAGCTGTTCACCAAGGAAGTTAGTCATTTTGATGGACTGCCTTGAAGTTTAAAACAAGAATAAAACCTCTCGATCTATTTATCTAAATCAGTGAGTAAAGTGTATAAGAAAGCCTGCTGCAAAATCCTGATTCCAATCAGAGCGGTGGTATATGTTGTGGGCTGTGTGGATTGGAATTATGTTTGAAGTGCTGAACCTACTGTGTGCCCCCTGAGTTGGCTAAGGTCCTCTTCAACATTGTTTTCCAAGCCACAGTTCAGACTAAGAGAGTTTGAGCTCTTCAGATAAGTCACAGATGGTCCTCTGCATATTTGAAACATCTCTTCAAGCATTTCCTCCTCTGCACAAGACAGAAGGCCAAAATCACTGTTAATTCTTTTTCAAGTAGGATGGCCTTTCCCTCTGTCATAGTATACAACAAAGACACTTGGCTTTGTTTTCTGTAACTGATGCATCCAGAAATGGTTCGCTCTTGCTGAACTAGTCAAAATTATTAGAAGAGAGTAATTAATCTTGAAGAAAGATTCCCAAATCTTCTAAAGTTGTGCTGGTTTTGGCTGGGATAGAGCTAATTTTCTTCATAGTAACTAGTACGGGGTTATGTTTTGATTTGTACTGAGAACAGTGTTGATAACACAGGGCTGTTTTCATTACTGCTGAGCAGTGCTTACACAGAGTCCAGGCCTTTTCTGCTTCTCACCCCACCTCAGCAGCGAGCAGGCTGGGGGTGCACAAGAAGCTGGGAGAGGACACAGCCAGGACGGCTGACCCCAACTAACCACAGGGATATTCCAGACCATGTGACATCATGCTAAACATATAAATCTGGGGGAAGAAGGAGGAAGGGGGGACATTCAGAGTGATGGCGTTTGTCTTCCCAAGTCACCGTTACACATGATGGATCCCTGCTTTCCTGGAGATGGCTGAACACCTGCCTGCTGATGGGAAGTGGTGAATGTATTCCTTGTTTTGTGTTGCTTCTGTGCATGGCTTTTGCTTTACCTATTAAACTGCCTTTATCTCAACCCACAAGTTTTCTCACATTTATTCTTCTGATTCTCTCCATGATCCCACCAGTGGGGGAGTCATTGAGCAGCTGGGTTGTGCTCAGTTGCCAGCTGGGGTTAAACCATGAAAAAAGTCTATAGTTACGGTTAGTTAAATGCACAAATTTCAGATTTTCTGTATTTACTCTATTTTGAACAGCATTGTTCTTTAAATCCTACCCTACAGTCTCTTTCAGTTTCTGCTGTTTGAAACCAAGTAAATTCTCACTTACACAGAATCTCAATGTCTAACACAAAGCTATGTTTGCTGCTGTGACATTGCATGGGAAGGTGATCTCCTCTCTTGAAGTCATGGGAAATCATCACTGTTTTGATGCTTCTGCAGATGGTCTGAGGGGTGTCTGTGTGTCCATAGTGACTTCACCAGTGTCCCTCTTTCCTTTCCATGGAACAGAGAGTGTAAGAATGAGTAACAATACAAGAAACAAAACTGAAAACCACATGAGGTCCCATAAGCAATGTGGGCAATCTCTATCAGAGCCTGGAAGAGTCTGGAGGACAATAAACAGCCACATATCTATCAGAAAGGTTAAAAACATAAAAAAAAAAAAATTAAAAAAAGCCCTGAAAGCAGATAATCTTTGCTTTCTCATAATTATACTCTTTTCCTGTGTTCTTTTTTTTCCTTTTAATACTAAAATGTCCAAAAAAGGACGACTATTGTTAGTTTAGACAGACAAGGGTGCCCATCTAAGGCACTGACCACATATCAGCAGTTCAAAAGACCAACTTACTTAAGCTGGGGCAACTTTCAGGGAAAGGAGAATTGCCCAACGCATATGACACTGCTGTATCAAATATGACAATGGGACAAATTAAATGTATTTGGTGAAAAGCAGCAATCTGGTCACTACAACAAAACTAGGTAAACAAATTTACACAGTAGGTTCTCGGTTGCCCTGGTGGTGCAGTAAGCCATATATAAGAAAACAAAAAAATGCAATACTATAAAATTTAAGTAAATTAAGTAATCAAAACATAAAGTCATTTTTTTTATGAACTTTCTTTAATATTTTTGTAGAGACCTTGCATGATTTTAGACATCAGTGAGCAGAACCTGGTAAAGACAGCATGTACCTTGTGTTAGCACTGTGTGACAAAGCAATGCATCCAGAAGAAAAAGAGGAAGGAAAGCCTGCTGAATCCATAATTTGCATAATTCCATTGCAAATAGTTGAATATCAATTCTGCTCCAGTCACAATGCACCTTGTTTTGTTTTGGTGGGTTTTGGGCTGGTTGGGGTTTTTTTGTGCACAGAATTGTGCTTTGCACAGCATAGTGGAGAGGTAAAGTACTTATTGGAAATTATTAGCTGATTAAAATAACGATGAAAAATAAAATGATTTTGTGTTTCCCTTGCAAACCCAACAAGAGAAGCTGGAACTTTAGCCTGATGAAACTTTCTTCTACAGTTAATATTGAAAAATGTATTAATCCTTAATATAATTTCTCCTTTTTAAAGTTCTCTAAGAGCCTCTTAACTCTTAATGCCTAAAAAAGCCTCTAATCAAGAGCAGTACAAAAACTTTTAAGTGAAGAAAACTGGAAGAGCTTGCTTTTATTTCCAATATTTATATTTCATAGCCACAAACATGTCCTGGGACAATAAACTGGGATAATAAACTGAATCATCCATATCAATAATTAGAAGTACATGCTTACTGCTTACAAAGAAATACTTAGCTTTTTCAAAATACGTTCACTAGATTAAAAAAAGGTATCAACTTGTAAGCATCACTAAAAGTAAAGATGCTAAATTTACCTTTGTAAACTGTTTTACCTGTGTCATAGTGTTTTTCCAATAAGAAAACAAGGAAACAAAATTAGCATGTGGGTATATAAATCACTGCACTAATCACAAGTGTAAATCAGCGATCAACTGAAAGCTCATTGCTGATGTAACAAAATCTTCATGTACCACGGCAAACCTGCAAAGTATATAATGGACAAATGACAAGCTGACAGCTGACTTCTGAAAATCCCTTTTCCACAACACCAGCCTCCATTTTGAGTGAAGTCTTACCACTCCTCCCACCAACACAGAGTATGTGCTGAACAGTAAATTGCTAGCTGCATCCTCCTGCAATCTTCTATTAAAAGTCTCAGTATAACTTTGAAATTACTTTTCTTCAAGAACCAAATTCCAGACTATTTTAGGGAATGTGTAAATATTCCAGCAGAGAGCAGGTGAAAAGACACTCAGCTGCCTTGTTGCTGCAATGAGCATCAGGTAACCGAGTCATCAAGAGAATATGGATTTCCTTAAAAGGATGGAGAGATAAGAGGAGGGAAGTTAAAAAGTGTCAGAAGACTTCACTCCTCTTTGTGGCTTCAGAAAAGTCAGCTTCTGGTGTGGAACCTGAGAAGGAAAGTCAGGAGGTCATAGTTTGGTGAAGTTATTGCTTGCCATTTTTGGTATTCGTGGCTGTTGAGAAAGTGGGAAAGCTGGCACGAAGTGTGACCAGGCTAGTCACACTTGCAGAAGCAGCAGCTCAGAGCCTGGAGGACCCCTAATGGGGAAGTGTGGGCAATGGGAAGGCTTTAGATGTCATGCCCCAAAATAGGGAGTGCCCTTGGCAGTACATCCATAACTGTCAGAAAAACTGAAGAAGGTTGCAGAGAGGAGTTCAATCCATCCTTCAGGCATAGGATACAGTAGATGAAAAGGGATACTCTGTCCTCTCAGTGTGCTGCTTATTGTTTTTCCAAAACACAACAACCATCCCAGCACTCGTTCTTTCCTCTCTCGTGGCGCCCTCTTCTACCAAAATCTCAATGAAGCTAAAAGTGCAGGCATAAGCAGCTAAAGCAATAGTGCTCCATACAGAAACACAGAACATGCTTCAGACACAGGGAAGCTGCAAGTTCAAAATGCCTCAGGCAGAAGAAACAACTCCATTTGGATTTCTCTTATCTCTAGCAATGGAGGACAAAAGAAAGTCAGTCTACAAACACCATCTCCTCCAGCAATTTGTAAATGTAGCACATCTGTCCTATGCTTGATTTATGAGTGATGAAAAACAATTGGATTTGTGCCAGCTAGGATATCTAAATGCTGAAAGGAATGTCAGATTTCCATTTTTCATTTTGGCCATACAACTCCACAGTCCATGTTTTACTTTCAGTCAGTCAAAATACACTGGCTTTCCTTCCAGAGTTACAATTAAACGGAATGGATACAAATGAACACTTTGGGCCCTGCTGGCTTGCATTGCTTGAAATAATGTAGCCTAGTGGCCACCTCAGATGGTGATGATAGTGGAAAAGTAAAACTGTCACCTTTCCTTTTCTTTTTGATGACTTGGACTCTAAGACCAGTACTGTGTTAGCTATATTTCTCATGTTTCTAATGTTAATAGAAATATAGCAGTAGAGCTACAAATAGCAACTATAAAAGTAAACCTTCTAGCTTGCTTGTGGGCTGAAGTCAAACTATACAATAGTTAAAAAAGGGAATTATCTTGTTCAGAAGGATTTTCTACAGTAGAGTTTAGAGGGGAATAATTCTTTCCATGTATCATCCTCCCTCCTTTACCCCATGAATAGCTCCCATAAATAAGAAACTTCAAATAGTGCAAACTGATTAAGAGTTGGCTGAACACTTAAGTAACTGATAAGAATGCATTAGCAATAACAAAAATGTGGTTTGTGCTTAGAGGTTTTAACTGAAATACAAGTCTTCTGTTGTTCAGATAGTAATTCTTTAATAAATCTATGCATAGAAGCAATTAGTAATAATTTCATTTTATTGCAGTACAAAAACTAAGTGGGATGATGGTGTCTCAGATTCTTTTTTTTTCTCTTTAAAAAATAGGCAACCTGAAAAAAGTAACATAAATCTTTTGGAGGAGGATCAATATGCTCTTGATCTTGATCAGGACAATACCACAAAGTTGTCCCTCAGAAAATTACAAGATTAAACTGAAAAACCCCCTTGTTTAATAGGATTTCTGAAATAACAGGCCTGTTAACTGAGATGGAATTAGAAGGAAAATCCAAGGAGGTTATTTATGTTATCTGTATTTAGTAAAATGTAATTCCTCATGTTGGATTCTATAAGAAATAGCCAGTACATTAATCATGATTAATAGTACTCAAATTTCTCATTTAATTGTTCAGCAATTAAGAAAACTTTGTTTAAAAGTCCCCTAGGGTGACAAATTTTGAGTAAACTTAAAATCTAGTTTATATTCTGAAATCACACTTATTCATATGAATATTGGCTACCTTTCAGTACTCACAAAAATACCCAGGTACTTACAAAAACTATTTCCAAACAAAAATCAACTTAAATAATCGCCACTTGATTTAATGCTCTTACAATAAACTTTTAATTTCATTTCTTCTGTGATACCTTACTAGAGCTAAATTAATGGGTTTTAATGGAAGATACAGATGTAAAATATGTATTAATTACACAATTTAATCTTTCTTACTGCTGAATCACTTATGCTCCATGTGGCATATTTCAGGTTCACTTGCACCTTTCAAATGAGTCTGTAAAACAGCAACTACGTAAAAGGCCACTGCACCTATCTTTTGTTTGTTCCACTCTATTACTTACAGTGATGTCTCACATGAAGTGGACACCTACCCACCTACATAAACCCTGCAACTTGGCTGGCAGTATAGCCTGGACCACAAGCAGAAAATCTACATCCGCAAGAAACCAAACTACATGTAAGTTTCGGACATAACCCCATGGTAGGGACAGTGATGACTTGGACTGTCACACCCAAGAGTGTGTCTACACCCACCACTGCTGGGTACGTACACAACACCTAGCTAGGGTGTGGCATTGCTGCCCTGACAGCATCCTGTATCCCACCTACCTGGTGAATCTCAGCTCCTGTGAGGGCAGGCAGACTCACAGCCAGGGTGGAGCATTTTTACGATAGCATATGCTTTTACTCAGGGAAAATGATCACCTGAAAAATCCCCAGCATATAACAATGAGTAGTGGTTTGTCATTTTATTTCTTCTGGTATTTACTGAAATACTTCCATCAAGGTATTGTTTAACAGAGGTGAAATATATTGTTGACACATGATGCTTCCTATTCTTTGTCAAAAATGCAAATTTTTCTCTCCATGGAAATTTACATTGATACTCTTAAAACCCCACCAACCTGTTGATCTTTTCTGCTACTGCTCTATGACTACTTCAACTGACTAGGAGGCACTCCAATTTTTCCAATCATTTCCTAAAGAAAGAGTGATTCAGACACTGTTATAAAACATTAATGTACAGATGGGGCTGTAAGATTTTTTTTCACCTCTATTCTTTTCATCTCTCTGGACTTTAATACTTCCATAGGCATTAATGATCCCAACATTAGAATGACTTTAAACCTAGGTATTTATTTATGTCTTTATTGATACATAATACATGTGAACTTGTCACACATTAGGGAGTTGATAATATCAGAATGTACCGTTCCAGTTATGCAAACCATAAATTAAGGTAATGCTAAAAATATATTACATTTCTTTCAACAAATGGAAATTTTCCTTTTATTTTGCTAGTTATCCAGGTTCCTAGCACTTATAATAGTCACTCAGCTGTGCTCTCTCCAATTTCTTAATCATACTAATTGTGTTTTCTACATGCTTGCTCAGTCCTCTGCTCTTATATTGTTCAATACCTGTAGACTGTTCCAACAAAGTTTCAGAGAGAAGAGTATGCTCCCTATCTGTTACATACACGTACCTTCTTCCCACAGTTCTACTCATTAAATGAATGACTTACAAAATTAAAACATTCACCAGTTACACAACCAATAATTCACCTTCTCTATTTTCTGTCATATCCTTGCTCTTGCTTATGGACTCTCAAGGATCTCTGGGAATGCCATTTAGGCTGTTTTCTAGCTTCCTCCCACAGCTTCTGAAGAATTCTGCAGTCAATGCTGACCCTGTGTGGGGTCAGCAGCTGATTTGCACTCAGAAACTTGTTTTATTTAAGCATGCAAGATCTATTACAGTTGCTGAAAACACTAGTTTCCTATATCACAATCATCACAATTTAATGAACTTACAGTGTTTCTCATCTTGGTTCTATCTCAAAGCAATAATAGATTTGTGGAAGAAAATTAATGGAATATTCTGTTTTCCTGTTTTATAAAATACATGCCGTGCCACAATTTAAGTAATGAAAAGAAAGAGATACTTTTATGTCCAAGTAACATTCCTGTAGATTATGGAATTCATATATATTTCACACTTCTAATAATATTTGAAAATATTATTTCCAAGTTTCTTTTTTTTCCCCTTTTTTAAAAATTCTGGGATATGTACAGAAATCTGTTTCTTTTCTAAAGTGCAAAGTTCATTAGCTGTAACAACGCAATTCTGCCTTGATGTCAGATGGCACAGCATTAATTGTTACAGAAAACACATAAAACAGTGATACTCAAATCCTAATGCACAGGAGAGTTACCCATCAGTTTTAAGAAGGTTATAGCAAGGAATCCTACACTGAACATAGAAGATAAGATGAGATTTTAATAACTACACGTCATTAACCACTTTAAGGTGTATTTCAAACTCATAAAGCCATCACATTTTGTACCCACTGCACAAATCAAATAGAGGGCCAGAACTTGCTAAATAATGTATTTAATAATTTATTTATAGAATATCTAAATGCAAATAACTGCAAAGGATTGAAATAGATGCTCTGATATCTAACTCAGGGTTTAGTTAAGAAATGCTTAGGTTACTTAAAATTTCAGTGTTTTAACCTTACTTTCTATAGCTTCAACTAACCTACTGGGATTAATTTTAACAACTTTCACAGTACTTTCAAGAGGTATATTTGCTTTATCCACTACTTCTTTTATAACAGCTAACAATTACATTGATACATTTTAAAGATAATATGAAGATAATGAAAGACTTTTCAAAACAAACAGTAAAATGATCATATTTGCTTAAGCCTTCTACCTGGATTGAGTATCAAAAGAGCCACTAGTCACCTTGAAACATTCCATTAATTGTATTTCTGTTTAGACAGTATGCTTTTTACTTTACTGATGAGATTTCTGTAAAAGATAAATTTCAATTAGTTGAAGTACCAGCAATATGTCTGAAAGTAAGAATCTGTAGACCACACAAGATTTGTACTATCAGAAAGAATACATGGGCCTACTAACATGTCTGTAGTCCTCTGTAAATATTATAATTTGTGACCATCAGTATAGCAACAGCAAAATTTTTATGTTTTCTTACATTTGACCTTCAATCATTCATTTTCATAATAGGCATTTGCTTAACAGATATATATATTTTTTTTAAATTATACAATTCTGATCATGGCCACAGGGCTGAAACTGGTTTGTACTTACTCCAAATGCCTACATTTTATACAGCTGGAGTCATGTTACACATTACACCACACCTCTGTTTTAAAGATGTTCTGGGCTATGAAGCAGACGTTTCTCTGTCTGCATTAGGGATACATGGAGGACAGGTAAACTGTCACATGTTACTAGCTCTCAGCTGAGAAGATACTTTATTTAAAACTTTTTTCATAGTAATAAAATTCTGGAAGTTTTTCCTCTCACAGCCTTATCCATAAGAACTCAGAAACATGGACTATCTGAAGTTCACCGCTGCTATAGAACTAGCTCATTCCTGTGACCAGATTTGCTCTTAAATTCACCCTCATTAACACCTCAAATCACTGCTTATGCTGTTTTCTACCTGACCTGGCTGGTTCCCAAGGGAAGGAAAGCCTATGTGCTATTCCCATCCCTACTGGTGATCCTGCAGTGAGAAAACTACTAAATAATTTATGTGCTAACAGTCGTCCACTGTTTCTCCCCAAATCCCCAAATCTCAGAAAGGCAAAAAAGTCATCCTACAACTTATTCTGAAGGAAACTGCAAGATCAGCTTCTTGTTCAGGATCTGAGTGTATAGCCTAAGAGGTTTCTGGTCTCCACAGAGGTGAATACAGCAGTCACATAAATGTTGCACTGTATTTTCACAGCAATTTCTAATACAAAGTATTTCAAGGCAAAATTCTCTGTTGAACTTGCCAACACAGCTTGTGGAGAGAAATCTTGGGTACTTTTTAGACTTAAAGAGCATTCACCTTCAAAGATGAGCTGCAGAACTGGCCCCAGTGGCTCCCATTTATCCCATCTGCCTGTGGTGGTGCTACATAAGCAGCACTGGGCAGACACCTTCACTGAGGACCTTTGGTAGCAGACAGGATTTGTAAAGAGAATGAAGCCATCATTTGGCTATGACATCAACTGAAGGTAGTGATGTTCATCTGAGCACTGTCTTCCCCAAAACCCAGCCTTCAATGCCAGTGAGCAAGGACAGGAAAGAGATGCAATGAGGTGACCAGAATAGAGCTATGATGGTTAAATCGTATGCATGATATCAAAATTGCATGTAATATTAGTACCAAGGTACAAAAAAGAAAGCTGTCCACAGCAAAGTGAAATCTTTGCATATTCAACAGCATACAGCAAAGTTGTGTTATGCTGAGGTGAGGGAATTTGTAACTGTTGGGAAACTAAAATATATCAGAAGACGGGAGAAAAAGTCTGCTTGGGCCAAACTGTATTTTGATTTGCATCATAAGTCTTTAGGACAGAATTTATACTGATTGTACATATAAAAATACAGGCATAAGCCAACCAAAATGATTTTCAGAGCAACTAGAGTTAATATCCAGAACAAGAATTCTTATTGCTGAATATTTCTAAAGAAAGCAAACTGTTTACACATTCTGAACTAAAATTCCCATGACACAGGATAGTATATGAAAATAAAATGTCATATCATGACTTCAGTTTTGCTTCTATAGGCAGTTATGAGGTATCAGCCAAATGAAATTATAATCTCTGCAACGTATGTTCCATGAAAAGTGACTTCAAATAGACTATGCCAAATATTCAAGAAAAAGCAATCACTTCCAGTAACACTGAGCAGCAAGGAACATTGCTCTGTCAAAGTGAAGAATGGCAAGAAGAAAAAGGAAATATTTAATTTGAGTTTTGTTCCTAGACATATCTGAAGTTTTCCAAAGGTTATTAGGATGTCAGGTAGTGATGCGGTACAAAACCACTTCCTTATCTTAGGAGGGTTGTTTAAGTTCATCTAGTCCTATCTAACATGCCAGAAGTTAAACCTCATGGCACAGATATCCAGAAAACAACACAAGTACAACGTTCAAAATTACTATCTTGAAATGCTTGTATTTAGTGACTACTGAATCCTGGAGATGCCTTTACTTAATAAAAGCTTCAGCTTGCAACCTTACATATTTGGGGATTTGTCAATATGAAAAACCACTTTTCAGGGCTGATCCACTTTGCCCAGCTCACATTCATGGTTGACTTGGATTCAGAAACAAGCATTCTTGTACTTAATTTCCCTGTGAACACATTTTCCTAGAAAAAACTGACCAGAACAGGTCCACTCAAAATGAAGAGATTGTCCTTTTTTCCTTTTGAAATGTATCCAGAGAAGGCACATAGAAGAGAGAGGGAAGGGAGAGAAGAGAGGAAGGAAGAGATAAAAACAGATTTTAAATGTTAAAATATCCATCTAGTAGTGAGAAAAGCAATATTCATTTCCCTCCTGTGACTGGATTTTAATCCTAGTCTTCTATTTAGAAGACAGCCATGATTCCCAATTACAAATTATTCTGAGTATGCAGTTTTCCCCCATTGCTTTTACTGAAACTATGCAAACTTTGCAGAAAATAATGCATGAGTCACTGAGCAAGAGAGAGCATGACTGTAGTCAATGACTCACTACAGGTGATGGGAGGATTCTGATGAAAGAGGATTATAAACAAAGAAACACCTTTTATACTAAAACCAGACTTGCTCTCTCCTCATTTCTATCCTAACACTGTGCTACCCAAAAGGATCTTGACAGCTACCCGAGAGCACTAAGCAGAGAAATTATAAGCAAAAATGGTCTCTCAGGACCTGAAACGGAATGCAGTTTTCAAGTGGATCTGCCAGTACCTTCCTTAAACTGAATATGCTTCAAACACCGAAAGGTCTGTCAATTTTTAATGTTAAGTTTCAGTAGGGCCCCTGGAATAAGGTAACATTTGGAAAAGGCAATTTGGATCTGTTGTGTGAGACTGGATCAAAATGAAAATGGTTTTGAACAAATCTCGCCTTGGCCAGGCTGTTCCTCGAGGCTTGCTCTACATTCAGCATTTTTTTGGTGGCTTCCTACAAGTCAATAATCTTCAAAAAACCCCACTTTTTTGTTTTTTATAAATGTGTCTTCCTTGGAGTCTTCCAGTGCAACAGTGCTAAATGTTCTCTGCCCATTCCAAAACTTCAATCCCACATGCCCAAACATCTTGCTTTCCAACACCCTTTGCTCTTCTCCCAGGAGGCAAAGGCTACCCTCATTAGCTGCTGTACCTGCAGTACTTACACAGTGCCCGAAAACTAAGATGAAAAAAAGGACAGACAGAACAGTTATGCCAGCTATCACACAGACACTTAAGATGTCCTAACACAGTCATTGCAATTTACCCCATAAAACTAAACAGGACAAAACAGCAGTCTCATGGAGTCAAGCTCAAATCATCCATATCATTGCCTCCTCATTTTGTATTCTTCTTGACTGCTTTGACTGGTAATTTCTTGAGCATTTGCAAGACACAAGGAAGATTAGTATTTCTTGTATATGCCTGACTTTCTGGTATATAGCAATATAAGACAGGGACTTTTCACAAGGACATGTAGTGATAGGACAAGGGGTAATGGCTTTAAACTGAAACAGGGTAGATTTAGATTGGATGTAAGGAAGAAATACTTCACTATGAGAGTGGTGAGACACTGGAACAGGTTGCCCAGAGAGGTTGTAGATGCCCCATCCCTGCAAGTGTTCAAGGCCAGGTTGGATGGGGCTTTGAGCAACCTGGTGTAGTGGAAGGTGTCCCTGCCCATGGCAGGGGGGTTGGAACTAGATGATGTTTAGGGTCCCTTCCAACCCAAACTATTCTATGATGCTATGAAGACAGAAAGTAATATTTCCCAGTTAGATACTCTTCCAGGATCTACTGAGCACTAATAAATAACTAAATAGATAGATAGGTAGAAAGAAAGAAGGAAAGATAGATAAAAGAAACATACTCCTATAGATGGGAGCAATGGAAAATGTCAGATAATCTTTTCCTCAGGTGTTTCTCTGGATAAGTTTTCCAGGTAATTGAACCCCTGAAAAAAGAGCCTAGATTAGGGAGCAATCAGAAACTAGGTTTCATGTCAATCAAGCTACTGCAGTAAGAGACTTGGGAAGCAATCGAGTGCTGCGATTTCACATAATTTCCCCCTATTTGCATTCATCTGTACGTGTAAAGAGCCTGAGCCACTGTCTATCGTCATTTAATCACCACAATTCACAACCTTTCATCTAGCCTGAACATTTTATGGGCTGGTTTTGGGATTATCTTATGCACTTGTGATTTTCTTTCTCTGCAAGGCAAATGAAGGTGCAAAGTAAATGAATACTTTCATGAAAAATTATCCTACAAGATCCGCTGTTACTTCAGAAATTACAATAACTTTGATCTGTAAAAAGAACACACTGCATCACTGGGTTGCTTTATCACCTGTGATATTCAAGACAACAATGTCCGCTGGTGCTACTGGAGTACAGTGGTAATATTTGCAAAGTAATTCTACGTGTCCAACAGTTTTGAAAAATGTTAAATCGCTACTGAAACAAATGGAATCAAAGGTGACTAACTGAAACGTAACTTTGTGTTCTGCAAATTTCCAACATAGGCAGAGGCAAAGTTGGGGTTTTTGCGTTTTGGGGGGGGTGGTGGTGGTGTTTTTTTTTTTTAAATGGACACATGATATTTTGCTCAAACCTGTATACTGATATGACAAAATTATACTCTATGCAACTTTTATTAGTAAACTCAAAAAGGAAATATTTCTTATAGGCAAAAAATGACCCAGAAATAAAGCATCTTTTTTTGACCAAGTTACTTCCTATGTAGTACCTGTCTCTCAAAATCCACATCCAGTCACTCACTTGGCACACTACTAAATGAATTCAACAGGCCACAGCATCTACAGACAGTACAGTGACAATATCAACAAATACTGGAGTGACAGAAGGCATGTTTGCATGTTTGTGTGTTAAGGAATGGAAAGAAAGGTATGATTATGCTCAAAGACATTATTATGTGATAACTCAAAGAAGCAAGTGAATGTCAAATTCTAATACCACTGATAGTGTCATTAACTACAACTAATGAAAATTCTGATGATTATATTCTCTGCTCCAACAATAAACAACAGTGACATATGGTTCAAATGATATAGCAATACAGTATTTTCATTTCAATTCACAAAGCAACAAAATTAAGAACGTATGTGGTAGTGGGAAGACTGAATCAACTGTGGAAAGCTGTCAGTGAACAGCCTGAACGGACAAACTCATATACCTAGTGCAGATATCCTTAGACAAGGAAAAAGAATGGTGCTAAACGACTTCAGATAACAGTGTTAACACAGAAAGACTGAAACAGTCTGCAAATTTGTGACAGAAATTCAGACTCACAGAAACATATACCTCATCTTCTTAGCACTTTTCAACTAATTCAAGCAAATTAAGACCAAACCATCTAGAACCACTGCAAACATGAGAGAATTCTAATACAGCTTTCTCCAGACTGCTAAACCTGAAATAGTCCATGGCATACACATGCATCAATACCTACCTTTCATGGTATTTTAACCTCTGAGCAAAACCAGGCTTAATACATGGTTTAGAAAATATGTATTAACAACCTCAAACATATCTTCTGGAGAGAATTTCATGATTAAACTAGACATTAAGTAGTATCTGTCAATTAGTAAAACTCCGCATGTTGATGGATGCTGAAATAGGCAGCAACTTTCTATGCCAATTTCTTCAGATCATTTTAGTTACCTCCAACCAGCTTGTTGAGAGAATAAAATCAGAGAAAAACTGAAGCTGGAAGGAATAGGTGGAGTCCAGTCCAAAGCAGAGCAGACTTTACAGTTAAACCAGATTGCTCCGGGCCTTGTCTCAAAGAAATTTGAATGTTTCCAGGGATGGATACAACACGGCATTCTGAGCATCTGCCTCCAGTGCTTACCTGCTCTCAGCATAAGAAATACTTATAAATACCTCTGTTCTCTGCCCTACTGAATGTGAAATTTTGCTTAACAACAGCAGCATTTCAAATAGGATTCATTGTTGTTCCTAGAGATGGCAGAAGAAACAGTTTCATGTTAAGCCTTTAAAATTTCAGAAAAAGCAGGCATGAAAAAATACTTAAAAGCGATGTCCTTTTAAACTAGTCCAGGTGAAAAACTGATAGGAAGTACCTGAACTTGAGGAAAACTGTAGTAATTAATCTTCAAGAGCTCAAAAAGACTTTCCCATTGCATTACAAGACAACTAAGGAACACTTAAACTGTGGGAAAATTGAGTATAGGTCTCATAGGTTTTAATGGACCAAAACCATTATTTGTATAAATGGTTATGCTTACACTGGTGAAATTTGCCTGCTTCTGCCGGTGCTGTATTTGGCTACAGGTTTACAATCAAGAGGTTGCCCTGAGCTACAGCCGTGAAATATTTAACATACAAAGGCAACAGGCTGAAACTTACTGCGGACTCTACGGTGCAAAGGATTTTCACAATGAAAGACAGTCATTAACCTCTCTGTTCAAGGTGCAGGGTGTGACCACAAAACAGCAGGGCACACTTATTTCTGGCTTTAAACCTTGAGCAACATTTACAGCAGAGCAGAGTGAATATAAAATATTATTCTGGCACAGACTAGCATGGGGATTTGAAGTTGCAATTATTATAAAATTAAATTATATTTTTAGTATGATTCATGGTGGATCAATTGCAATTCCACTTTGTTGGATATTTAACTGAAGCATGCAATATTTAGGAAAAAAGACATGAAACTATGGATTTCTTTATCAGTCTCTAACTTGGTCTACAGCTTTGACATGTTGCTACATAACACTTTCCAGCAAAAAAGGTCAAAATAAAACAAACAACTCCCCTTCAGTCAATTAAATTAAAAACGACAACAACAACAAAAACCAAAACCCAAACCAATTTATTATCCAAACCAATGTATTATCCAAAATCCAAACCAATGTATAATCTTTGAAAATAAATATTTTCAACTGTTTTATCATTAGGTTTCAATTACTCTTAAAATATAGAATCTGTCACTCCCCATGAGTGTTTGTACTTTGCAACCATAAATCCAAAGTACAAAAGGAAACAACATTAACACTTCATATTCCTTTCTTTCAAGAGGTAATTTTGGGGAAAACAAATAAAGAAATGAATGGTACCCCAAGAATAAGTTTCCAGAATAAAAGTTTCTCTTTCTGGAAATCCAGAATGATACTTTTATTATCTTTGTACCAAACAATGGTAACAGGAGGCACCTACATTGAATGAAATTTGCTATATCTGGTCAAAATATACCATAAAGAATTTTATGTAGAAAATGCTGCTAATTTTTAGAAGTCCTGATTTCAAAGTTAAAACAAATGGACATAATTTTTTAAACAATTAAACCATAAAGGGAGGGAATAGCAACTAAAAATGAACTATTCAAAGTCTTCAGGGCATTCAGAAGTTTCATAGGTGAGGAGGACCAGGTGAAGACCACCTCACCAAGGTGAGTGTGGCCCATTTTCTTCAGTATCACCAGAGACAGAATAGCAAGTTGGGAAGTGACACAGTTGATGCACACACATTGAATATCTGGCACTTTTTACTTTATTTGCTCTGAAAGTGCAAAAAGCAGCAGGATTTTACTCCCAGAATATTCAGAGGTTTGAAAAATTCAAATCATACATGCTATTTCACCACATGTAGTCAGTTGTGCTATTTTAATTATCAAAATGCAATTTCCCTTGTCTGATGAAAAGCAGAAACCTCAGTTCAGCTAAATTACATTTTTGGTTATCTGGTATGTGGTTTAGCGCTTAGATCAGTCCTGAAAGTAGCTTTCAAATGGTGCAAGCCTAACCAGCTAAGCAGCTAAGCAGCTCCCATTAAGTTCATATAATGTTCTCCTGCTACCAAAGAGTTACTTGAAGTACCATGGAATTGTTCAAGTTTCAACCTACTAGAGATTTGCGCTCCTAACCTATACACAGACAGACCTGTCACTACCTATGAATCTCAGAATCCATATGATACTTTTTCATAACTGGTCATTGCCACTGTAAAGAATCCTTGAATCAATAACTCCTGCTGACGTTTCTGTCCCTACAGAAAATATCTGACATTTTCGTGAGTGCTTATCCTTTTACTAGATTATTACAATGTGGTTTAAATGGCAAAAGATTTGGATACAGCAAACATTGTTTTAAGTCTACTCAGAAACATTATCTAGGAAAAAACATTTCACATGTTCTCACCATAGGCATTTGGGCACATAGGCTCAAATATACATGAAAGTCTCAGCCCCATTTTGGACAATCTAAGTCATCTTGAAATGATAATTTACCCAGAACAGCTCAAAATTGAAAGGTAGAGAATAAAGTCATTAAAAAACAAACAAACAAACAAACAAAAACAAAAAGAAAAACAAAAAACAAGGATAAGAGGGACAATTTCTACTGGGTGACCAGTAGTTGGTGATTTGTGTTTGATCATAAATAATCAAGAGCTATTGGCAACAATGGCATCTCTCTAGGGGAACACATTGCTAGAAGTGGAGGAATATCATGGTTATGGAAGGTGCACCTTATATGAAGGCTAGTATGAAAGAAAGCACTCAAACCAATGTGCAAAAGAGAAATAACTGGACAAGTAAGTCCCTATATCTTACTATCAGACCCTTAAAATAAAATAGAACTTGAACTCATAATAAGGTTACTTAACCTTGGTTTTAGGAGATCTCTAGAAATACTGGTATAAAACTTATGTATCCGTTCTTCAGAAACTGCTATGTATCACTGCAGCATCTGAGCATACAGTGCATAACCTCTAACTCAACCCCCCCTTATTTGTCTTTTAAAGTATATATATGTATATATACTTTGTATGTATTTATATGTAGGCTAAACCTCACTATTTCCACATTTATAATTTCTGAAGCAATACAACATGTCTTTATGCATACCCAAATGTATGTATTTTACAGATTCACATGCCCAGAAAGGCACATATTTTACATGTACACAGGGCTAATGTCTTCCATGCAAGGAGGCGAGGAGCCCCTGGAAGCAGTGAGGCTCCCTTCCCCTGTGGTTTTTCACAGTTGGGCTGTGGGATGTTCCACATTGCCAAGCCCAACCATTTTACTCATACTAAGGACCCACAAGCTGGACTCCCATTTGTGCCACTCATCTGATGGCCATCTGATGACCTCTGTTAGCAAATATCAGTATTAGATACCTTATTTACTGCAGTCATTGGTAATTACCCCTCAGAAGTAATCATGTAACAAGTCTCCCAGCATTGGAGGCTTGCTTTGGCTCAGTACACTGCTTAAGCAGTTAGCTTGCCTGAAGTTCTGTAAGCACAGACTTTTTCAACCTGGAGTTACGAAAAGTGGCTATGAAATTACTTCAGTAATCTTAATAACCTGGCACATGCTGAATGTTGCAAGTAATTGCTGTGAAGTGGGCCTATGTGAACTTCATAAAATCATAGAATCATTTAGGTTGGAAGAGACCTTTAAGATCATCGAGTCCAACCATCATCCATGCCCACTAAACCATGTTCTGGAGTGCCTTGTGTATGTGCTTTTTGAATACCTCCAGGTATGGTGACTCAACCACTGCCCTGGGCAGCCTGTTCCAATGTGTGACAACCCTCTCAGTAAAGAAATTTTTCCTAATATCCAATCTAAAACTCCCCTGGCACAACTTGAGGCCATTTCTTCTTGCCCTATCGCTAGTTACTTGACAGAAGAGATCAGCACCCACCTCACTACAGCCCCCCTTCAGGTGGTTGTAGAGAGTGATAAGGTCTCCCCTCAGCCTCCTTTTCTCCAGACTAAACAACCCCAGTTCCTGCAGCCACTCCTCATAAGACTTGTGCTCCAGGCCCCCCACCAACTTGGTTGACCTTCTCTGGACATGTTCCAGCACCTCAATGTCTTTCCTGTAGTGAGGGGCCCAAAACTGAACACAGTACTCAAGGTGCAGCCTCACCAGTGCTGAGTACAGGGGAACAATCACTTCCCTGTTCCTGCTGGCCACACTATTTCTGATACAAGCCAGAATGTCGCTGGCCTTCAGCTCATATTCAGCTGGCTGTCAACCAGCACCCCCAGGTCTTCTTCTGCCAGGCAGCTTTCCAGCCACTCTTCCCCAAGCCTGTAGCGGTTGTTGTGACCCACGTGCAGGACCCGGCACTTGGCCTCGTTGAACCTCATACAATTGGCCTCAGCCCAATACAACCTCTCCAGATCCCTCTGTAGAGCCTTCCTACCATCGAGCAGATCAACCCTCCCTCCCAACTTGGTGTCGTCTGCAAACTTGCTGAGGGTGCACTCGATCCCCTCATCCAGGTCATTGATAAAGATATTAAAGAGAACTGGCCCCAGTACTGAGCCCTGGGGAACACCACTTCTGGCCGGCTGACAACTGGATTTAACTCCATTCACCACAACTCTCTGGGCTCGTCCATCCAGCCAGTTTTTTACCCAGCATAAGGTTCAACAAGGCCAAGTGCAAGGTCCTGCACCTGGGTTGGGGCAACGCCCTGTATCAATACAGGCTGGGGGATGAAAGGATTGAGAGCAGCCCTGCAGAGAAGGACTTGGGGATACTGGTGGATGAAAAGCTGGACATGAGCCAGCAGTGTGCGCTCACAGCTCAGAAAGCCAACTGTATCCTGGGCTACATCAAAAGAAGTGTGGCCAGCAGGACGAGGGTAGTGATTCTGCCCCTCTGCTCTGCTCTGGTGAGACCCCACCTGGAGTACTGCGTCCAGCTCTGGGGTCCCCAGTACAAAAAAAGACACGGACCTGTTGGAGCGGGTCCAGAGGAAGGCCACGAAAATGATCAGAGGGATGGAACACATCTGCTATGAAGAAAGGCTGAGAGAGTTGGGGTTGTTCAGCCTGGAGAAGAGAAGACCCTGGGGAGACCTTCTTGCAGCCCTTCAATACTTAAAGGGGGCCTTTAAAAAGGATAATGATGGATTTTTAGTAGGGCCTGAAGGGATAGGACATGGGGTATTGGTTTTAAACTAAAGGAGGGTAGATTCAGACTAGATATAAGGAAGAAATTTTCTATGATGAGGGTGGTGAAACACTGGAAGTGGTTGTCCAGAGAGGTGGTAGATGCCCCATCCCTGGAAACATTCAAGGTCAGTTTGGGTGGGGCTTTGAGCAACCTGATCTAGTTGAAGATGTCCCTGTTTAAAGCAAAGGGGGTTGGGCTAGATGACCTTTAAAGGTTCCTTCCAATCCAAATTATTCTATGATTATATAATTTGACTGATGATACACAAAGCAAGATTTTAAGAGAAAGTATTAAATGGGTTTCAGTAATGCCAATTTACCCTTCACTGTGTAAGTGAATAAAAAGAACTAAGTGACATCAGATTTCACCTGCACAGATCTTTATCTGAAGTAGCTATGAAGAGATGTCAGTCTCTCTCCCTCCCCTGTGTCTCTCTCTCTCCCTCTTCTTGTCCCCTTGTGTTTTTCGTCAACTGCTTTGCCCAGTAGCTACTTCATAAATGCATGATTCTAAAAATTCTTTCTGACATCTGTTTCCAATTCATCTTTTTTCATGCCCTTTTCAAGCTCCATATCCTATCATCAGTACAGTGGGCCCAATTCACCCCTGATGTAACTAATCTAGCTACTGGCTCTAGGGATGGTTTTGGTCTTGTCTGTTCAGAAGGTTAATTCCTGTCTAACCTATTTAAAATGACATTTCAATGCAATTCCCTCTTAACTGTCATGTTCTATAAGATGCATCTGTACTTCTATAATTTCCGTTTACTCCCAGGACCACCTCTATGTCTTTTATGAAATGTTACCCATTTCATGTTGCACTTCTTTTACTTGAAATGCCAGCAATGCTCTTAGGTTTCCTGTGGTTATGTTAATCAGAAAAGTTCAAATGAAAAACTTCCTATTTAGCCACAATGACTTCCAGATATGCACACACAAAAATGCCTATAAATGTTTTTAAATTTTTCATGTTTGAAACAGTAGCACACTCTTCCATTCAAGTTGGAGCTTTGGCTTTTATAAATAAATTATTAAAACAGCATTCTAAAATGATGTGCCAGGAAAGAAGACTCATACTTTGGAACTTTGACCAAAGAAGCATTTTTTCCTAGTTTTTCTAATATTTTGTTAGCTACATTTAAATATTTGCTTACATGTAAACATGGGCATGCCATAATAGCTGGGGGAAAGAAAACACATTAAAAATTTCAACACTATTCCAAAATACTTGCTACTGAACATGTTGAAAAATCTTCTAATGTGAAATGATTGTGGCACCTCTACAGTTTGGGAGGCCAAAAAACTCTCTGACAGTAAGCAAAATAATGAAAAGTGAGTAGGCAATAATTCTTATTTTTTGGTAACTCAAGTCACTTTAAGCTCTTGGGTTCAGAAAAGCATGAATAAATAATGAGAAATGACAAAAAAGTTCTGCAAAGAAAAGAGGCCAAACAAACTTTTCACTGTTGTACAGCACACAAAACAGATGGTAAGTGATAAACAAGTTACCACAATCAATTGGATCCAAACCAAGAAACTAAGGAGTAAAGTAAACCACTAAATCCCACATGCCTGTGGCACATGAGCTGCTCTGTTCACCTAATAGTTGTGTTTCTCTCCTTTTCAGTTCTTCTTTGGGAAATAGGGCAGGGAAAACATGCTTCTCATCACCGCTTCCCTGCACTTTTCCTCATCATTCGTTTGCGTCTCACTGCTGCTTGCTTTTAGGTGGATCCAATTTGCCCACGAATGAATTCTCCAGGGCCCATGCTGCCATTTACTACCAGTCCTCAAAAAACCAAAGTCATGAGGAAGACTATATTCACTATTAATCTCTCTACCCCCATATTAAGTCTACAATGATTAGCTACAACAATATAGGACTGTTTATAAACTTAGTTTGTACTGTAGTATCTGCTCCATCGAATAGCCACTACACTTGATTGCAACCAAAAATGATGTGTTTTGTTTGCTTATATTCAGTGTACTTTGTGAGGTTCCTCTGCAGATGTCAAAAAACCCAAACTACTTGCTTACCTCATGTATCACCTGGTGATGGTCAGTCAGCCCTATGCTGAAAAATGTAAAGCAAATTTGACCTCAGATCCCTTATTTAGAAAGGGCAGAGGCAGCTCTAGTTTTGAAAAGCCTTTGTTATTGCACCAAAAATAAGAATTTATACAGTATATAATTTCATAATCAAGGCATACATATACTGAAAGTTTCCTGAAAAACTGTTTCCAGTGCTCTGTGTACCTTCTACTTAGTCCTTTTAATATAAAATAAAAAGCATAACTATGTGAAATTAAAACATGAAGAAAATGCTTCTTCGATTTTGTTCATGTAATATATTTTGAAAACAGATCCAGTATAAACTGTTTCTCTGATAATCAGAAAATGTCTATCAGTATTATGGTTTGATTTTAATAATTTCTCCCTCATTCCTGATGGAAGTATACAGGATTTACAAAAAATCAGAAGTGGTCTAAAAAAAATAGTAAGCGTGGAATCTAGACTGCCAGAATACTACATGATTTACATTTTGGGCATTATGAGTGCATATGAGATTTCACTCATGTTTCTACTTTGTATCAGATTTTTCATAACTAACATTCAACTTCTATTTCTTGGAACAGACTCAGAAACCCTTCTTTACCTTAGATTCAGTGGTATTGAAAAAATAATGTTACATAGAGCATGAATAGCAAAAACTAGGCATAGGTTCCACTGTGGTGTGGTGCGTTGACCTTGGCTGGCTGCCAGGTGCCCAACAAGCTGCTCTATCACTTCCCCTCCTCAACTGGAAAGGGGGGGAGAAAAGACGACAAAAGGCTCATTGGTTGAGATAAGGACAGGGAGATGTCACTCACCAATTACCATCATGGGCAAAACCGACTCAATTTGGGGAAATTAATTTAATTTACTGTCAATCAAAGGTCAGAGTAGGACAATAAGAAATAAAAATGAAACCTAGAAACACCTTCCCCCACTCCTCCCTTCTTCCCGGCCTCAACCTCACTCCCAATTTCTCTACCTCCTCCACCCAAGCAGCACAGGGGGATGGGGGGAATGGGGCTTACAGTCAGTTCATCACTGCCTCTGCTGCTCCTTGCTCCTCATGCTCTTCCCTTGCTCCAGTGTGGGGTCCCACCTACAGGAGACAATCTTTCATTAACTTCCCCAACGTGTGTCCTTCCTACAGGCTGCAGTTCTTCGTGAACTGCTCCAGTATGGGTCCTTTCCATGGGGTGGAGTCCTTCAGGAATGGACTGCAGGTCCTGCCAGAAAACCTGGTCCAGTGTGGGCCCGTCTCCATGGGGCCACAGGTCCTGCTAGGAGCTGGTTCCAGTGTGGGCTCTCAACGGGACAACAGCTTCCTTCAGGGCACATCCACCTGCTCCAGTGCGAGGTCCCCCACAGGCTGCAGGTGGATATCTGCTCCTCCATTAACCTCCATGGGCTGCAGGGGGACAGCGTGCCTCTCCATGGTCTTCACCACAGGCTGCAGGGGAATCTCTACTCTGGTGCCTGGAGCACCTCCTCCCCTTCTTTCTTCACTGACCTGGGTGCCTGCACAATTGTTTCTTTCACATATTCTCACTCCTTTCTCCCAGTTGCTATTGTGCAGCTTTTATTTCCCCTTCTTAAATCTGTTCTCCCAGAGGTGCTACCAACATCACTGATGAGCTTAGCTTTGGCCAGTGGTAAGTCCGTCTTGGAGTTGGCTGGAAATGGCTTTGTCTGACAAGGAGACAGCTTTTGGCACCTCACAGAAGCCATCCCTGCAGGCCCCGCCACTATCAAAACTTGCCATGTAAACCCAATAGAGTTTACATGCCATTGCTGACAGCACAGCTGCAGGACAAGGTTCCCTGTCCAAGATCAGCACACACATGACATGAATGCAGGTTAAGGAGAAAACTGCACTTTTTTTGCATTCAGGGGCAGCTGAAAAGTGGCAGCTCCTGAGGGATCCAGGGCACCCGTGGCATCTTCATTCTGCAAGAACAGTGGGCTGGCACTTAGCCAAAATGGCCGAGAGAAGCCCTGGCAAGGGGCTCTGCTCAAGGCTGCCGAGGAAGGAAAAAAATCCCTGAAGACCAGGGCCTGTCTGCATTGGGGGAAAAAAATTCCTTCTTGACTCCAGACGCAGGGCACCAGTGGTGTCTTCATGCTGTAAGAGCAGCTTCTATTTGCTGCAAGAGCAGCAGGCAGGAATTTATCCAAAATGGCCGAAAGGAGCCCTGGCAAGGGGCCCTGCTCAATGCTGCAGAGGAAGGCGAAACCCCCCCGGGACCAGTGCCAATCTGCCCCAGGGTGGAAAAATTCCTTCCTGACCCCAGAGCTGGCGCTCGACCAGCTGTTCCCTGAGCATGTGAGCAAGACCTGCCTCCCAGCCCCACGGGGTGGTCACACCTACCAGGGACTCCACCACTGCCCGACCCCTTCCCTCCTGCAACCCGGATCCACCTCAGGGGCTTCCAGGAGTGGTGAAAGCCCCTGGCCAGATCGACCTTGGGGCGGGAATCCTTCCCGTGCCCGGCAGGACACCACTGGGTGCTCCAAAGCACTGGGGAAGGTGCCGGCTCTGACAGCCCTTGCGAATCTTTGCAGCCCATTCCTTGGTGCCGCTGCCACTGGCTCCGCAGGGGATGAGGACAGCGAGCTCGGGAGTGCTCCTCAAGCACCGGCAGTGCATTCCCGTGGTCTTGGCAGGCCCCCCAGCCAACCTTTGCCACTGCTGTCCAGCTGAAAAGGCCTGACGGCCGTGGGCACCTCCAGGTCTTTGTGGCACTTCTCGCCTTCCCAGGAGCTTGTCTCCATTCCGTGAAGGAAGGATGAAGCAGGATTTCCAGCCAGCAGACGCAGCTTTGAACGTGGCCCTGCCAGGAGCTGGGACTGTGGCAGAAAACCTCCAGCAGCCTTGTCCAGCCTCGAGCCTTCCCTCTTCAGCCCCTCCAATTAACCCCACAGGCCCCTCAAAGACGTCCTCTCCCACGCCGTGGGGCGGCCCCTGGCCAGCTGTGTCCCCACGGCGCAGCCTGGCAGGCTGGTGGTGGGGCATGGGGGGATGCCGCCATGGGGGGATGCCCCTTTTATCCTGTCCAGGCACGGTGATGCTGTGTTGCTGGGTGGTGGCACTGTGAGGTGGGGGTGGTGGGGCCCCCCATGTCACAGTGGAGGGCCGCACAGGAGGAAGGCCTTTGGGGTGGTGGCCTCGAGGAGGTCCGTGTGCCCAGGGGCTGGGGGCTGACCCCACCCTTGGTGGCCATGCACTGGGCACAGCTGGGACAGCCTGCTGGGCTCCCTCCCTGTGACCCTCTGCAGCCGGCTCCTGGTGTGACCACGGCAGGGCCAAGAGGCAGGTCGCAGCCTGCGCGGCCGTGGCCAGGGCCTTCTCCTGCTGCACCACAAGCTGCCAGGTAGCTCGTTAGCTGAGGGCGACAGAGCCTGTGCTCTCAGCCTGGAGGAGTCCAGCAGAGCCCTTCCCCCCGAGGACCCAGGGGACCCCCTTCAGCACAGGGCTCGGGCACTCCTGCAAGCCACGCTCCCTCCCCAGTGCGCGTGTGAGCAGGGGACATCATCCAAAGTCTTGCTGTGACATGAAGTCCTTGCAGTCATCTCCTGCTCTGCTTGTCCCATTCATAAAGTTCAGTGGCTGGACCAGGGAGCATGGGAAACACCCTGTCCAGCCTTGTACCTCTACAAAGTCATCTTCCTGAGCAATGGCCGTGGCCTGGTCTTCTGCAGGAGAGGGCAGCCAGCGTCTTTGGCACATGGAGGGCTGCTACACTTCAGTGCAATGCTTCAAACAACAGACCACAGCACGTGCCACTGCACTGAGGCTTCATGCTCTGGACCCAGCTGAGACCTTGGTCCTTGAGAAGAAAAGCTGGCCTGAGAAGGCAGGCCAGCCCCTTTGCCAACTCCCCTTTTGCATTGAGCTGTAAAGATGGCATCAGGCTCATGTTGATGGGGGCTGCCCCTTGTCTCCATTGCACAAATACCAGCTGGAGTGCTCCAGGATGGAGAAGGTGGGGAGGTGCCTCCTTCTTGTTTCCCTCTCCCCTACAAGCTGCGAGTGGCACAGGAGGGGAATATCTCAGGGCAGAGCTGGGAGTGTGGAGAAGAAAGGGGGACGTGTACGTGATGCAGAGCAGGGCTTTGCCCCCAGCCCTGGGGTACCATGCAAGTGTGTAAGCAGACCTGGATGGGAAGAAACACAGGCATATGAAGCAGCTCTTATTGCATCTCTGAGGCTGACCTTTAGTGGCCAGGAGACAGCAGCTGAACATGCCTTGCACTCCAGCTGCTGAGGCATCTTGACTCAGGCTAGGCTTGGGCAACTGATCAACCCTCCTGACTCTGCCAGGGCACTGCTAGACCTGTGAGTGTGAATGTTGTGGTGGGTTGACCTTGGCTGGCCACCAGGTGCCCACCAATCCACTCTATCACTCCCCCTCCTCAACTGGATGAGGGAGAAAATATCATGAAAGGCTCGTGGGTCAAGATAAGGACTGGGAGATCACTCAGCAATTACTGTTACGGATAAAACAGACTCGACTTGGGGAAATTAATTTAATTTATTGCCAATCCAAATCAGAGTAGGATAATGGGAAATAAGGAATCATAGAATCATAGAATCATTTCGGTTGGAAAAGACCTTCAAGATCATTGAGTCCAACCATTAACCATGCCCCCTAAACCATGCCCTGGAGTACCCTGTCCACTCGCTTTTTGAATACCTCCAGGGATGGTGAATCAACCACTTCCCTGGGCAGCCCATTCCAATGTTTGACAACCCTCTCAGTAAAAAATTTTTCCTAATATCTAACCTAAATCTCCCTTGCCTCAACTTGAGGCCATTTCCTCTTGTCCTATCTCCAGACACCTGACAGAAGAGACCAACACCCACCTCACTACAACCCCCTTTCAGGTGGTTGTAGAGAGCGATAAGGTCTCCCCTCAGCCTCCTCTTTTCTAGACTGAACAACCCCAGATCCCTCAGCCGCTCCTCATAAGACTTGTGCTCCAGGCCCCTCACCAACTTGGTTGCCCTTCTCTGGACACTCTCCAGCACCTCAATGTCTTTCCTGTAGTGAGGGGCCCAAAACTGAACACAGTACTCGAGGTGCGGCCTCACCAGTGCCGAGTACAGGGGAACAATCACCTCCCTGTTCCTGCTGGCCACACTGTTCCTGATACAGGCTAGGATGCGATTGGCCTTCTTGGCCACCTGGGCACACTGCTGGCTCGTATTCAGCCAGCTGTCAACCAGCACGCCCAGGTCTTTCTCTGCCAGGCAGCTTTCCAGCCACTCTTCCCCAAGTCTGTAGCACTGCATGGGGTTGCCGTGACCAAAGTGCAGGACCCAGCACTTGGCCTTGTTAAAGTTCATACAATTGGCCTCAGCCCATCGATCCAGCCTGTCCAGATCTCTTTGTAGAGCCTCCCTACCCTCAAGCAGATTGACCCTGCCTCCCAACTTGGTGTCGTCTGCAAACTTGCTGAGGGTGCACTCAATCCCCTCATCCAAATCATCAATAAAGATATTAAACAGAACAGGGCCCAACACCGAGCCCTGGGGAACACCACTTGTGACCCGCCGCCAACTAGATTTCACCCCATTCACCACTACCCTCTGGGCTCGGCCCAATAAGTTATCACAGAGATGCTACCAACGTTGCTGACAGGCTCAGCTTTGGCCAGCAGGGCATCCATCTTGGAGGCAGCTGGAAATGGATCTGTCCGACATGGGGACATCTTCTGGCACCTTCTCACAGAAGCCACCCCTGCAGCAACCCCCACTACCAGAACCTTGCCACATAAACCCAACACACATGGTTACTCAGCCTATCTAAATTTGGGATCCTAGGAGCACTCCAAGTTTCCTACTCCAAGTCTGTGTACCAACTATGCCAAATCACTACCTGGCAAAAGGCAAGAGTGCAGCAATGCCCCTCCTCTGCCTCCTATTCCTGTGCAATGGTTTCTACCCAACAAAAATGTAGGATGTGTAGGTCACTGTTGACCATGTGTGGTCTTATCAACACAACCAGGAGATCACCTTCATCCACTCCAAGGCAGAAGCACACAGATCAAATTAGACAAAGGATGACATTACTTGCAAGTATAGGCAATGGGATCAGATCTACAGTTCATAGTTTTTCCAGTGAATATAGATGAAGCAGAGCGGTGCAAGGCTGGTTTACCAAAGAGACAATTTCCTGTTCAAGAGAAAACCAGTACAATACCTTCCTACCCATAGTACTTCATAATATTTCTCGTGTCCTAGTATCTTACAGCACGATGATAAAGCTCTCTGCTCTGTATTTCAGACATTTAAAGCTTCCACACATAGATTAAATTTTCTTTGAAAACACACCACACAAAACACAGTTGCTGAAAGCTCATGAAGTATTAACTTGAACACAATTTAAAAGATTCATTGCATATCTGAGAAATAATTACTCTCCTACATGTATGGTTAATGAGTGATAGCGAACCAAATGTGTTAAAAGAGATACTAGTATATACAAATGCTTTTCTAATAGTTTTCCAGTCTCAGCCTGTGAATTCAGACTATAAGATCATCACTGAAGCTTGTTATGTTGGCAGTCTTGTTTCTAGAAATCAATGAGTCAGTTGTAATTTATTTACAACCTTACTTACTGTTCCCCTAGCCTTAAAAGAAGTGACTGAACAGTATGTCTTTGTACAGCTGGAGTTGAGTATCAGGAAAAAGAAGAGGCAGAAAACGAACAATGCATGTAAAATGCATTAATACCGTAAAATTTACATGTTGAGCCTTAAGTTTATATGAAGTTTTGCTTACCATATTTACTGTTCTGCTTCAGCTTTTCCCTTGTTTAATGCTTCTTCTGCCTCAGCAATTCAATTCAGGCTCTAAAAGTTGTTTCCCACATGGAAGAACAGCAAACAGTTTTAGTAGACATACTCTGAAGTGTGAATGTGATCAGAATTGACCTCGGATTATAACAAAATATAAACTACTCGGAACAGTCTTTCATTTTCTGTACTTCTGCATTGAACACTGGCATAACTGGCCTGTATACCACCGTGACAAGTTCAAACCTAAATGACAATGAAACAAAATGTAAATATATGCATTTTAAGTTTCCTAACAAGATGAAGTCAATGTTAACTACTGGCCTTCAGATGAAGATACTGCATGCTTATTTTTCTAACATGAATTTCTCATCTTTTCCTGCCACTAAGACACAATATCCTTTTCATGCACATACATAACAGTTTACTCAACATAATATATTAAAAGATTTTTCTAATTAGAACAATGCTTTGCAATATCATAAGAAAATAATTCTTTCAGTATTTATGACTGTTTTCCAAGTTTTGGCAAAACCCAAGTTCAAATAGCTTTCAAATAGTACAGCTAGTCTCCAAACAGTGTATAATTACAAGTCTGCAATTTAGACATACTCTTGAAATACTGTCACCACAATAAAAAAAAAAAAATTAAAATCATCAGTCTTTAAAGTACTCAGGATCATATTCAGTTGTTTATACAGATTTCAAATACATAATAACTATGAATCATCATGGCTGTATTTCTTCATTTATCATTCAGGAGGTGTGATTACTGAAAAGTTTTGAAGAAATCTGTCACAGAGTGATATACTTTAATTTCTCAGTAACAAATTATGACTGAGGTTGCAAAAATTATTATTAATAAATTTATCATGAAAATGGCTTTATTATGAATTATGAAAATAAACGCACCATCAAAATTTGGCCTATTGGCCTACACAAGCTTTCCTGCAGAAACTCGTAACTGATGTTATCAATCAGTTACTATCACGATGCAGGTAAAACATTCCACATAAGCTGTTGGAGGAGTCTCACAATTTCTTTTTGTGAACCATGAAATTTTTTGTCAAAAAACATGGGAGCCCTGAATCTTTATCAGATCACTCTCTTGCCCAACCTGTTCAGTAATTACTAATATATGTTTATAAAAATTTCAGTGAATTTCTTGTTCTGTTGATTGCTACTCTCATCTTTTTGTATGTCCTTTTTTCACTAGTATTTTAATTGTCACAGTTTCTTAGGAGGAGACAATGTGAGAATTACTGATGTATTTAAAAATGCCTTAACATGCTGTGTTATATATCACAAAGAAACCAAAAATACAGCAGATTTTTTTTCTCTCTTTTATTTCTCTCCCCACCGCCCCCACCCCCCAGTTGGTTTCAGATGGAAAGAACAAAAAATGAAAGATTAAAAAAAAGGCAACACCCCCCCCACACACACTTCATCCTTATACTTTGTAGGACAAAAAGAAAAAAATCCCCCAACAAGTCCCTAGCAGAAAAAAGCTTGACTACTATCTTATTAATGCAAATATGCGTGGTGCTATTTCTGTTGCTAAAAATCCATTTGTGTTTCATGCATATCTGCAGGGATTATGTTTTAGAAAACAAACATGCATGAGAAGCTCTTCCTTATGTATTCATTACTTTACTGGTATTATGACAACTTGGTGAAGAAATATAAGTTATAAATTTCTTAGAAGTAGCATGCTAGCTTACCTTAATTCTTATGAAAAGACACATTTTACTAGAAGGATTACTGAAATCACATCAAAACACAACTCAAATTCCTATTTTGGTTATATTTTCTCCTCAGTTACACTGGTGAAGCCCAATCACCTATTTGAAATATATCATGGCATGTAAATATGAAAACATTTCTCCTGCATCCTTACATGCTTTTTAGATCCTAGTCAAGCCAAGACAAAAACCCATATCCATGTGACGAGGCTGATTCTTTTCCTTCATTTAATGGTAAAATCAAATAGAAGCACACAGGCTTAAATGTCTATTTTTATTTAAAGGGTTCACTAGGTCTTTACTTAACTTCACATGGACATAATCTAAGTGCCAAAAAGCAAAGACATGTAAGCATTAGATGTCACACACACAAAAAAAAAATAAAAAATTCACTCTCTCTTCTTTCATAGACTGTCTCATGGACTGACTCACCAATTTGGGGGATAATATTTTCATCCCTGTATTATCAACATTGTTTTCACCACAAACCCAAAACATAGCCCCATACTATGAAGAAAATTAACTCTATCCCAGCCAAACCCAGCACATTGTCCACCCCTTGTTCCATACTGTTTACATCATGCTCAGGTCTCACACTATCCAGTAGATGCTTATTACCCACCACCACCCTTCCCATCCTTTGATACAATACACAGATATCATTCCCTTAGTCTATGGTCTACCCCTGTGAAATGTCTGTAAAATGTCCATAAATGTCCACAAATGTCCACTGAGTTCATTTAGTCCATGACTTTGGTCTCCATCTCTTATGGTGGTCACTTGGGACAGGAGAGGTTGTGTGTTGCATGGAGTTACTGGGCACCAAAGCCAACTCAGGTCAGGTCACTGCTGCACTTGCACTACTTCTTGTAAGGCTTGTCCTCCATTGGTTCGGGTGGTTTCTGCTATAGTAATTCCTATAACATGCAACTCAGATCCTGGGTTACAACAATTTAAAGGTATTTCCATTAAAATTTCCACCCCTGGTCCCTTTGGGGTTTAACATTGCAACAAACTCCTCCCCTTGCCCCTGCTCCGTCTTCGATTTATCCACAGACTGCAGTCCCTTAGGGATGTACCTGCTTCAAGTGGAGCCTTATCTATAAGCCACAGTCTCTTCAGAGGTATACCTACTGTGGCGTAGACTTAGCCACAGTCGCTTTGAGGTGTACCTGTTCCAGCATGGCCTTCTCCATGGGCAATAATGCCTTCAGAGATATACCTGCTCCAGCATGGCCTTACGCACAGCCACAGTCCCTTCAGAAGTAAACCTGCTCCAACATGGCCTCACCCATGGCTGCAGTCCCTCCAGGGGTGTACCTGCTCTGTCGTGGACTCACCCATGGCCACACGCCTTGAGGTGCTCCAGCATGACCTCATGCACAGCCACAGATGCTTCACGGTGTACCTGCTGCAGTATGGACTTATCCACAGTCACAGATGCTTTGAGGTGTACCTTCTCCAGTGTGGACTTCTCTTTGGGCCACAATCCCTTCAGAGGTATACCTGCTGTGGCACAGACGTAACCACAGACAGAGACGCTTCGAGACATACATGCTCTGGCGTGGACTTATCCATGATCACAGATGCTTCAGGGTGTCCTACTCCTGTGTGGGCTTATCCACAGGTCACAGTCTCTTCCACTCAAGTTCACACTGGAGTTCCAGCCTGTCCTCTACAGCAGCACAGAAACAGCAGCTATGCCCTGGCCATCTGCCAGTCTAGGCACATCGCCATTGCTGTTAGCAAAGTGTTCCCAGGCACAGCAGAGTAAGATGATAAGTAGTACAGCAGGCAGTGAAAGCAAAAAGCAGCCACTCATGACCACCAGATTATAATACACAGTGAGGCAAGCAAGCCCCATGCAAGCACAGGAGCCTGCCAATTAAAAGCTGAACAGCAGTAACAGCTACACATTTTACCTAGCACATTCCAATCAAATCTGTCATACTCTGAAACCCTTCGAGATGCATGTTGGGCACCAAAATGGACCAGAATGTGCTGGTTTTGGCTGGCATAGAGTTAATTTTCTTCATGGTAGCTAGTATGGGGCTATGTTTTGGATTTGTGCTGAAAACAGTGTTGATAATATAGGGATGTTTTCATTACTGCTCAGCAGTGCTTACACAGAGTCGAGGCCTTTTCTGCATCTCACCCCACCCCAGCAGCGAGCAGGCTGCGGGTGCACAAGAAGTTGGGAGGGGACACAGCTGGGACAGCTGACCCCAACTGACCAAAGGGGTATGCCATACCATATGATGTCATGCTCAGCATATAAATCTGGGGGAAGAAGGAGGAAGGGGGGACATTCAGAGCGATGGCGTTTGTCTTCCCAAGTAACCATTATGTGTGAGGGAGCCCTGCTTTCCTGGAGATGGCAGAACACCTGCCTGCTGATGGGAAGTGGTGAATGAATTCCTTGTTTTGCTTTGCTTCTGTGCATGGCTTTTGCTTTACCTATTAAACTGCCTTTACCTCAACCCACGAGTTTTCTCACTTTTTCCTTCTGATTCTCTCCCCCATCCCACTGGGTGGTGGGGAGTGAGTGAGCGGCTGTGTGGTGCTTAGTTGCCAGCTGGGGTTAAACCATGACAGTCACTATGACTGATCTGGAGTATGCCTTTCTGCTGTAGATTTTACATGCAGATACAGCAAGATGGTTTGTTCTGAAATCATAATTCTAAAAGGTAGAGAGGCACTTCCATATATAGCCATAAAAGGCATCTAACACCTTAATTTCAAGTCACCATACAAGTAAAAGCAATTCATTAACATTGCACTATTTGTACTGAGTTGTGCCTGTTTATAAAAAACAAAGTTTGACATTTTAATTTTCCACTGCTTCTGGCATGCTTAACTGATTTTTTTTCATCTCTCTTCTTTGTCAAGTACAAAATTGCACCTGCTGGAAACATTGAAAGGTATATTTTTCATCTGTCTTTTAATGAAAGGTGTATCAGTTCTTTTAATGGCTAACACGGAGCATTAGGGTAAATTACTTTGCCCTCCTGCTTACCACTGTAGATCTTCAAAGTGATTTCCTCAGACTTCGTGTATCTCTTTTTTAAGAGATGTCCAATTCTAATTTGAAAACTTCATAGTGTGTATTACTGACTACTTCTCCAAGTAAGTTGCTCCAGTAGCTACACACCTCACTGTGAAGAATTTTTAGCATATTTCTAGTCTGATTTTATTAACTTAGGCAACAGTAACTTGTCCTTTTACTATTTTAATGGATTCTCTGCTGTCAGAAACCTTATTTCCACTGAATTAATGAATAACCTTTCTTCTAAACATTTTATTTGTTAAGTTAAAGCAACTCATATCCAGAAAATTTTAACTTCCAGGAAAGCTTTAAGTATGAAATAATTTTTTTTTATTTTTTCCTGAATTTTTATTCTGCATTATGTTTTCTGAAGATTGATTGTAAGGAAAGGACATTCTCCAGTAACGGCCTCTCTAAATGTTGGCACTCTTAGACACTGCTTGTGGTGGGTTGACCCTGGCTAGATGCGAGGGTGCCCACCAAAGCTGCTCTATCACTCCCCTCCACAGCTGGACAGGGGAGAGAAAATATAATGAAAGGGTCATGGGTCGAGATAAGGACAGGGAGAGATCACTTGCCAATTACCATCATGGGCAAAACAGACTTGACTCAGGGAAATTAATTTATTGCCAATCAAATCAGAGTATGGTAATGAGAAAAAAACCCCAAATCTTAAAACAACTTTCCCCCACCCCTTGCTTCCTCCCGGGCTTAACTCCACTCCCTACTTTCTCCACCTTCTCCCCCGCAGCGCAGGGGGATGGGGAATGGAGGTTGGGGTCAGTTCATCACACATTCTCTTGGCTGCTCCTTCCTCCTCAGGGGCAGGACTCATCACTCTTCCCCTGCTCCAGCCTGGGGTCCTTCCCACAGGAGACAGTCCTCCATGACCTTCTCCAATGTGAGTCCTTCCCACAGGCTGCTGTTCTTCATGAACTGCTCCAGCCTGGGGTCCCTTCCATGGGGTGCAGTCCTTCAGGCACAGACTGCTCCAGCGTGGGTCCCCCATGCGGTCACAAGTCCTGCCAGAAAACCTGCTCCAGTGTGGGCTCCTCTCTCCACGGGGCCACAGGTCCTACCAGGAGCCTGCTCCAGTGCGGGCTTCCCACAGGGTCACAGCCTCCTTCAGGCATCCACCTGCTCCAGCGTGGGGTCTTCCACAGGCTGCCGGTAGATATCTGCTCCACCGTGGACCTCCATGGGCTGCAGAGGGACAGCCTGCCTTACCATGGTCCTCACCACGGGCTGCAGGGGAATCTCTGCTCTGGCGCCTGGAGCACCTCTTCCCCCTCCTTCTTCACTGACCTGGGTGTCTGCATGTTTGTTTCTCTCACATATTCTCACTCCTCTCTCCAGCTGCAATTGCGCAGTTTGGATTTTTTTTTTTTCCCCTTCTTAAATCTGTTATCCCAGAGCCACTACCACCATCACTGATTGGCTTGGCCTTGGCCAGCAGCGGGTCTGTCTTGGAGACGTCTGGCATTGGCTCTATCGGACACAGGGGAAGCATCTAGCAGCTTCTCACAGAAGCCACCCCTGTAGCCCCCCCACTACCAAAACCTTGCCACCCAAACCCAATACACTGCTTTTGCTGTTCAACTTGCTCATGAGGACTAGTAAGTCTCTAGGAATCACTGCTCCAACATACAGCCCCTAAAGTGAGCAAGTCTAAATCAGATGGCCAGGCATGTGGTCTGGCCTGTACTTTACCACGCCAAAATCTATTTCTTTCTAGAGTGAATCTTCATTCATACTCAAGCAGAAGAGCTCTGTGCTGAATACTTTCTTCGAAAGGCAGTTACAGAGAATGTTTGCCATCTGGAAATGTTTAATAACTGCCTGATGTAGTAGCCACTCAGCATACATTTTTGATAGAATCACAGAATATCTCAAGTTGTAAGGGACCCATAAGGATCACTGAGTCCAACTCCCTGCTCCTTGGGACTACCTAAAACTAAACCATACGACTCAGAGTGGCATCCAGACACTCCATGAACTTTAACAGGCTTGGTGCCATGAGCACTCCCCAAGGGACCCTGTTCCGGTGACCAACTATCCTCTCAGTGAAGAACTTTTTCCTAATTTTCCTAGTACTACCTATCTTTGCTCCAAAGCCTAGAGAGTTTTTTGCATGATAGCTAAAACATTCCTATCCTTATTTTAATCTATTAACTTTGGTATTGTGATGGCTGTAATTTATTAATAACTTTCTCCTAGAAAGATGTGCTCTGAACTAGTAAAGATAGCAAAGATTGGAGATGTTCACCCCCCGGAAGAAGTATCTTTTCTAACCCAAGAGTTACATTACCAGTTACCATACTACCACCATATAAAGCCATCACTGTGGGTATACCATGACTCACGTAAGATGGCACCAACACATCTTTGGGTTATCATATAAATGACCCTGAAGAGGAACCATTCACATCTGTTCAGAGACATGAGCCAGGGAATATTTATACTATGCCCACAGAAGCTCATTTCTTCAGGCCTCTACACAAAACTGATCCTCCTTGCACTCTACTATGTCTTTCAAAGTTCTTAACCAGAATTTAACTGCCTCTCTGGTCATCACACACCAAACAGAAGTGCTGACGTGACTAAATACTTTTAGCAGCATCTAATCAAGTCCCTGCTTTCTGAAGAGTGAGAATTATACAGTCCATCCTTAGGGACATGCATAGGTCAAAGAGACAGGATCATAGAATCATAGAATGGTTTGGATTGGAAGGAACCTTTAAAGGTCATCTAGTCCAACCCCCTTTGCTTTAAACAGGGACATCTTCAACTAGATCAGGTTGCTCAAAGCCCCACCCAAACTGACCTTGAATGTTTCCAGGGATGGGGCATCTACCACCTCTCTGGACAACCACTTCCAGTGTTTCACCACCCTCATCATAGAAAATTTCTTCCTTATATCTAGTCTGAATCTACCCTCCTTTAGTTTAAAACCAATACCCCATGTCCTATCCCTACAGGTCTTACTAAAAATCCATCACCATCTTTTTTAAAGGCCCCTTTTAAGTATTGAAGGGCTGCAAGAAGGTCTCCCCAGGGTCTTCTCTTCTCCAGGCTGAACAACCCCAACTCTCTCAGCCTTTCTTCATAGCAGATGTGTTCCATCCCTCTGATCATTTTCGTGGCCTTCCTCTGGACCCGCTCCAACAGGTCCGTGTCTTTCTTGTACTGAGTACTCCAGAGCTGGATGCAGTACTCCAGGTGGGGTCTCACCAGAGCAGAGCAGAGGGGCAGAATCACCTCCCTCAACCTGCTGGCCACACTTCTTTTGATGTAGCCCAGGATACAGTTGGCTTTCTGGGCTGCGAGCACACACTGCCAGCTCATGTCCAGCTTTTCATCCACCAGTATCCCCAAGTCCTTCTCTGCAGGGCTGCTCTCAATCCTTTCATCCCCCAGCCTGTATTGATACAGGGGGTTGCCCAGACCCAGGTGCAGGACCTTGCATTTGCCCTTGTTGAACCTCATGAGGTTCACATGGGCCCACTTCTTGAACTTGTCCAGGTCCCTCTGGATGGCATCCCTTTTCTCAGGCATTGTCAACCACACCAGTCAGCTTCATGTCATCTGCAAACTTGCTGAGGGTGTACTCAATCCCACTGTCTATGTCATTGATGAAGATATTAAACAGTACTGGTCCCAACATGGACCCCTGAGGGACACTACTCATCACTGATCTCCATTCAGACATTGAGTCATTGACCACTGCGCTCTGGCCATGACCACCCAGCCAATTCCTTATCCACTGAATAGTCCACCCATCAAATCTGTGTCTCTCCAATTTACAGAGAAGGATGTTGTGGGGGACCATGTCAAAGGCCGTACAGATAGATGACATCCATAGCTATTCCCTTGTCCACTGATGTAGTCACTCCATCACAGAAGGCCACTAGGCTGGTCAGGCAAGACTTGCCCTTGGTGAAGGCATGCTGGCTGTCTCGAATCACCTCCCTGTCCTTCATGTGCCTTAGCACAGCTTCCAGGAGGATCTGTTCCATGATCTTCCCAGGCACAGAAGTGAGGCTGACAGGTCAGTAGTTCCCAGGGTCCTCCTTTCTACTCTTTTTAAAAATGGTTGCAATGTTTCCCTTTTTGCAGTCACTGGGGACTTCATCTGACTGCCAGGACTTTTAAAATATCATGGACAGTGGCTTGGCAACTACATCAGCGAATTCCCTCAGGACTCTGGGATGCATCTCGTCAAGTCCCATAGACTTAAATATGTTCAGCTTCCTCAGGTGGTCTCAAACCTGATCTTCTCTTACAGTGGGAGGGACTTTGCTCCTCCAGTCCCTGTCTTGAGGTCCATCCACTTGAGAAGTGTGGGAAGAGAAATTGCCAGTGAAGACTGAGACAAAAAAGTTGTTGAGTACCTCAGCCTTTTCCTCATCTCCTGTTACCAGTTTGCCAGTCGTGTCCATCGGCAGGGTACACTTTCTTTGACCTTCCTTTTCTGCCTGACACACCTATAGAAGCCCTTATTATTCTTTACAACCCTTTCCAAGTTCAGGTCCAGCTATGCCTTGGACTTCCTGACCCCATCTCTACACAACCAGGCAACGTGCCTGTACTCTTCCCAGGATACCTGCCCTGCTTCCATTGCCTGTGTATTTCCTTCTTGCCTTTTAGTTTGACCACCAGGTCTTGACTCAGCCATGCTGGTCTCTTGCCTTCCTTTCCTGATTTCTTACACCTGGGGATTGAGAGCTCTTGCCCTCTATGGAAAGAGACCTTAAAGATCTGCCAGCTCTGTTCTGTTCCCTTGTCCCTGAGGGCAGTTTCCCAGGGGGTCCCATTGACTAACTCCTTGAACAGCTGGAATTTTGCTTTGCTAAAATTCAGGGTCCTCACTTTACTCTTCTCCTGACTCTTATCCCTCAGGACTGTGAACTCCACCAGTGCATGATCACTGCAACCCAGGCTGCCTCCAATCTTGACGTCACTGAATAGCTCACTTGCGTTGGTGATCAACAGGTCCAGTATCATGTCCCCTCTGGTAGGGCTGCCTATTACCTGGCTTAAGAAGTTATCCTCAATGCGGTCCAGGAGTCTCCTGGATTGCCTACAGCTCGCCATGCTACTTTTCCAGCAGATGTCGGGGTGGCTGAAGTCCCCCAGTAGGAGAAGAGCCTGCGAGCATGATGCCTCCTGTACTGGGGTAAGAAGGCTTTGTCAATAGGCTCCCCTTGATTGGGCAGCCTATAGCAAACACCAACCACAGGGTTCTCTTTGTTGCCTCAGTCTCTAATTCTTTCAACCTGCTCATGGCTATTCTTCAGAGACTTCAGAGCTCGTCACAATTTATCCAATCCTTGACACAGGAGGGAATCCCTCTGCCCCTCCTTCCTTGCCTGTCCCTTGTGAACAGCCTGTAGCTATCAATAGCCACACTCTAGTCATGGGATTCATCCCACCAAGTGCTTCATCTGGGCTGTCAGCCATGTCACCTTTTTAGAGGAACACATCTTAATTCCTTTGAGGTATTTCACCAGTGTTCCTTGTTGGCTCCTATTACCTCAGGAGCCACTGGCTCATCTCCGTAAGACTTAAGTGTGCTCCAGTGTACCCAGCAAGTCTCAGAGCAACAGCCCGAGGGCCCTCGCTAGCACCCCATCCCTCTAACCTTGGCATGCCGTCCCATGGCTTGTCACAGGTAAGCCTGATACTATCCCACTCCCACTTCAAGTCTAGTTTAAAGCTCTGTCAATCAGTCCCACTAGCTCAGGAGCAAAGACCCTCCTCCCCCTTTGAGAAAGATGAAACCCATATGACAGCAGCAGGCCTGGTGCTATGTAGATCAGCCCATTATTGAAAAACCCAAAATTCTGGCAGTGACACCAGCCACAGAGACATGCATTAATAGACTAAGTCCATCTGCTTCTTCCAATATCACTGCCCGCAACTGGAAGGATAGAGGAAAAACTCTGAAGCAGGCCTACAGCAAGACTAGTGATAATAATGGACTCCTAAGAAGTCTTGTTCCTTCTATGAGAAGCTTGGTTGTATCCAAGCTGAAATACAAAAACAGCTGATAGATAGGATCCAGCAGTGCCTGGGATGCTTTGGCTAGACCTGCCACTTCAGCCGAGAAAAAATGGGCAGTGCGTAGCACCTGGTGCCCTAGGCAATGGCAACCTGACACAGACACCCAGAAACACAGACTAAATCAACTGAAATGTCACCAGGCCTGCACACTTGTGCCAGACCAAGGCTGTACAGCTGCAAAGCTGCCTGGTAGGTGCACATCAGCTATAAATGACCATGGAACAACAGCCAAACAAGCAGCACCTATCCCAGTGGAAAAACCCACGGAAGTCAAGACATGCCATCCACTTTCAGCTCCTCCATCTAGTTCTGTTGCACAGAGTTGACCCCAGTATGTGTGTCTACCTCTACCATCTATCTTGCAGTAAAACACAAACCTTTGTATATTTAACACATTACTGTTGTGAAGCTAAAACAAGATGTATATTCTGGCCAGTTGGTAAAATGTTTTTATGTAGCTTATACTTTTTCTTCCCACTTTTGACACCTATTCAGCAGCATTCATTAATCTCTTTGTCCTCCGAACCACTTGATTTTGCCTCAATACCAACAAAAACTGTGTTTAAAATCATTGTATACATAGCTAAATGTGAGAAGTCTGTAATTTATCTCTTTGGTATCCTTTTATTCCTTTAGGTCCTTCTAAACTAAAAATGTCTTTTATTGGAGGACTGCACCCCACACAGTCCATCCAGTTTTAATACTTTCTTGCTCCTAAGTCAGCTAGTATAAAATTATCTTGGTGGCGTCAGATATTTCCTGAATCTAGACCTGTAAATTCTCTAGAGGCAGAGATTGTCACTAGCCATTTCTATCAGGAGTATTACACACTTAGAGGTTAAAAATTGAACAAGTGGAAACCTTGCTGAATGAAAGAAACTCAGTATTTTTTTCCTTGCATTTTAAAATAGCAAAGTTAGGATATTTTAAATACTTTATTCCTAGTGTCCATTCAAGGGAAGTTCTAAGCATTTTTAAGCCCTATCAGTGAATATATTTTAGGAGATATTTGTTGATCATGTATTTGGACATTTGGAGTATGCAAAGCTTGCCTTCCTACATTTTACTGCTTGGCATGAGACACCCATTGAATATTACAGCGCTTTGGAAACAGATAAAAAAAAAAGGGGGGGTTGATTTCCAATACAAGAAGAAAATTGCAATTCCAAATTTGTACACAATGTCCTGTTAACATCCATTGGGGAAGTAAGGGCTGATGTGAGAGCAGCAAGCAATCCTATGCTCCACTAAACAAACACACAAGACAGTTCTTACATTTACAGCAGTCATTCTGTAAGATTTTCTTGTCCATGACATATGCTGCCTTAAAGACTTGACTGGACACAAGCTAGGAGTATTCATATTGGTCGGAAATTATAGCATTTTGATAGAAGTTTTATTTCACTTCAGAACAATAAGAAGTTATTAAAAATTCATGGAAACAAATATACCATTAAAATTGTTCCAGGAAAGGTTTTATTTCAGTCTTTTGATAGATTTACTACTATGAGCTACAAAAATAGACCACCTGAGCTACCAATGCTTTGATGGGAAGTTGAAAGCCCCAGGGAACCTCAGCCTTTTAGTCTTCAGGCTAAAATCAGAGTCTAGAAGGCCAGGCCAGTTCTGACAAGAAACTACATAGGTTTCTGATGGAAAGCTTTTGATGTTGCTCGAAGAGATGATAAAAAATGCCCACTCTTTTCTTTCCTCCAATATTCAAGCATGAAGGATTGTGTCAGAATCTTTATTCTGAATTTTAAGGATGAAAAGCACTGACCATAATGCTGTGAATATTTCCATCTGTGACAGACACATCAAGAAGCCCTTCAATCTGTGAAATGCAACACCTTTAGTTTGTGACAACCACAGAGACCTTAGTTTCAATCATCTGCTTAAAAGTAAACTCAGTAATAGCATGGGGAGTCAAACTGGCTGTCTGGTATCAGTGAATGCATGCTAGGGCAGGGAAGGTAAATTTTTTTCTCTCTTGTTCAATTCCTGGCGCTTACTGTTGATGATTGTCATGTTTCCAGTTAAAAGTGAACTGAGAGTATCTGAATATCCTTTACAAACATTTTTATTGTCACATCTAATAAATTTTAGTAATATTGATCCACATTAAATAAAGCTAAACACTTAGAGGCAAACTTTATCTCATGTTTACGCTACTGTCCCTTTGTGGAGAAAGAAAGGAAGAAGCAGGGAAGGAGAAGATAATGAAAGGGTACAAAAAGCCAAACTTTCAAACTACCCAACTACTATATAATTCTGGTAGAATTAAACCCTGGGCTAGGCAAATTTTGTGGTTTGTGTTTTCTGTAGTGCACTGAGGCACTGCCTTCTTACTACACTGACCTGCAGACGTATCTGGCTATGCAAGGGATACTGAGATATAATGTCCCTTATATCTGATTTAGTATTAGGTCTAGAAATGCTGCAGTGCTAGGAATGCAATCCCTCCAGGAAGTTGTTTGTCATTGCCTCCCAGTGCTCCTCCTGGGCAGGGTAGCTATGCATCACACCTTCTTTCATGCTGTATCTAAAGGACAAGTCCCAGAGATATTATCTCACTATCTATCTCATTAGAATCACCGTTTAAATTTATCATGTTCCTGTCCCACAGGACAGGATTTAAAGCACTTAACCACATTTTTCTTTATTTACTATGTATTATTAAATCTCATGTTTTCTATGCCTCATTAATGGGTTCTACATTCACTTGACAGCTAATAATATAAGTCCCCTCTACTGCTAATTATAAAAGTCCTACTGAACGCCCTTAGCTTTCTCCATTATTTCTCTATCTTCAATTCTAGCACAGGAACTTCCTTTTAATAAGGATATCACCCCTATTTTTCAGTTATATCCTAAACAGCAAAAGTGACTTTTATTCCTTTTAGTCAGTGAGCTAAAAAGAGAAAAGCATTTAAAATACTTTCCTGTCTAGGTAACGTAGCACAAGTTAAGGTATCAGCAGATTTATTTATGAACATTCTTCAAAACCTCTGTATTTTAAAACTGCTGGAGTACATGGAGGCAGCTTTCAAATACAGGTGAATTTTGCTGTTTCCAGCATGGACAGAATGGCCTGGCTATATTATTTCTGATTCTGCCTGCACTATACCACTCTTCCCACTGTGCTAGACTCATTTCACAAGCATATGCATGTCCCATGCTTTAAATAAATAAATAATTTTTAAAAAGCCTCTGTTTCTTACAGATACAGAAAGGCCCATACTGTCTTATAACCCAAAAAAGAAGGAAAGCAAGCAAAACAAAAATCACTTTATCTGTTCATTTTTTGGTACTGATTCAACTGGACTGGTTTAACAACACAGTATGATGAAGCTGGTCCACACAGATATGGATAAACTTAGAAGTTGTATCCAGTCCATTTCTTTCATACATTTCATCAGTACAGACAGATGTATTGCTGTCCAATGTGAAAGAAGTGCATTTTCACCTGTAACAATTACTATGATGTGGTGGTGTAAGTGCTTTTCTTCATATGTGTCTTGTTACATACTATTGAGAAATAACTGCTATATAGTTTTCTCATGAGAGTAAATACATGATATTGTAAGAATCAGCAAGGTTTTTCTTTTACTTTGCATTATCTTCAATGAATCAGTATTACCTCATATCAAATATTTGCAAATCTAACATTTACCAAAGTCGATGTCACTGTGGAATCTTTTTTATAAACAAGGAAGAAACTGGAACATACAGACATACAAACAGCTTTTTACATAGTACCAGAAAGATTCTGCGACCAGTCCTTTTGCAGTGGGTGTGAGGAAAGTACACTGGCTTTGTTTCAAAAGTCAGTTTCCACTGGTGTTGGTTGTAGTTCATCTTAATGACTGCTAAACACAATGTTTTGTCTCACATGGGTTTGAAGCCCCAAATTAACATTATAAAGTTGAACCATGTAATCATGTTGAAATTGTGACACTGAAGGAAAGCAATCATCCATTAAAATTACAGTATGTTAGTTACTCCTTGGTGATGGAAAATAATGTAATTTGTAGCTCCAGTACACAATCATCACTGTACTTGCAAAAAATTAAAAACAAAATGTTCTGTAGGCATTAGAGATTTATACAAAAAGATATTATCATCATGTTCTGTTTTCACATGCTAATTTATCCAGGAAGGAGACTGACATGCATTAATAACTTTCATTTAACAAAGTCAACATTGAACTGGAAAGGAAATAAATAAACACTTTTACGAAAAATTCTGCCACTGACTGGTTTTTTTCTTGCTCTCTTAAGCTTAAAGTGATTCAAGATTAAGTAATGATAATAACCCTATTAAAGAAAAACAAACTCTGAGATTGATGTAGTCATCATCATGCAAGCACTGCTGAAGAATTACATAAACATATTTGTTCAAAATTCCTTTTTTTTCTTCATAGTTTACCTATTACTTTTCCCTTCCTATGTATTTTTTTTTCCATTATTCCTTGCAAGATTGTGAAAGAAATCAAGTCAACAGTTCAGGCAAACAATATAAAGGGACAGATCTGAGATCAGAAAAGTCTTATAAAAATATAATTTCTTATTATGAACATAATTTACAATCAACAGTGAGGCAGACTGTGCTCAGTTCCTTAGAGTCTTAGTATATACATCAAATATTTCAGGGTGAAAGAAAAAAAACCTCTTCTCTTGAGGAGAAGGTACAGCAGTTTCTGGAGCTCTGCTTTTTATCTTCCCCAAGCAAGGCAGCAGAATGGTCCTAGTCTTACTCATTGTTTGAAGCACTGCTGTTGGCTGGCTATCAGGTGCAATTTCTGTTCTTTCACCAGATCAGACTTGACTTTTTTCTCATCTATCTATAAAAAACATTTTCACACCACAAAAGATACGTAGTCCTAACAGTTCTGCAAAGCATGAAACTTCTAGTTCCTCTTGGTCATACCTGCATGAGAAATTCTCACCTTATTTTTATAACCTGACAGGAGACTGATTATCTAAACAATAAGAAAACTGTGTTTTAAAATTTCCAAAGATTCAGCATCCCAAAAGACTGGGCAACCTAAATAGAGCCATGGTCCCACCTGCTTACACCACTGAAATAATGCAGCCCAGCTGATGGATATAGTGAATGATGCAATTTCTTAACAAAATCCTCCAACCACGTAGTAAAATGGGGACTTTGCCATACATGAACAAATGTGAAAAAACAGAGAACAGTAGCAGCCTTGCACAGGTTGACAAGAGCATGGGCCACTCTCCTGCAGCAGGACCCCTGGTCAAGTCCATTTATCCCAGCAGCTCCAGTCTCAGCCAACAAGAGAGCTCTTTGACGAACATGAGGTAGCCAGATGTCAAATCATTTAAGATCAGGAATGAAAGTTAACTTGTGTGTGCTCCCCATAGCTATCCTAAGATGGACTACTACAGATACCTTGTCAAAATTATGACTGAGGGAGAAACTTGCTCTCTTGGGCTCTTCTCCACCACAAAGCAGGCCAGTGAGATAAAATATCTGCTAGTTTTTCCCGTTTAAAAAGCATCACCATGTAACTGCTACCAAACAAAGATGAGGCTAAACTGCAGTTGGTATGCACTGTGCTGCAGCATGCTGAGCCAGTGACACCAGCGCTGCTGCTGCTGCTTCATTATGAACTGCACAGTCTGCGCTAGTCAATTCAGAAATGCCAGGCCGCAGCATGTAACTATTGCATGCTATATATTACACGTTGCCCTACAAAATACAATGTGGTTATTCAATAGGTGCCAAGTATTTTTCAGATTAAGTATTCTAAACATTGTGCTTACCATGGTTTACCATAGACATTTCTTCTACCACATGCCTTTGTGCATATCTCACTTACAAGACCTTACCACAGCTCTAAGCCTGATGCTTTCATTATTATTACTAGTTTGAATAGTGGATAGGTATTTTGCTTCTACACACACACCTCCCCTCTGAAAAAGCATGGATCACAGCACGTATACAAACTGTGAATGAGAAATATTGCCTCTGTACAAATATGTGCCCAATACTCATGCCTACTTTAAGGGTAAATCAGACTAGTGACATAGCAACCATAGCATGATTTTATCTCCACATGTAAAATTACTGTTCGTGGTATCACTGAAAGCAAAGCCATAATTAGAACACGGAAACAGAGGGCAGGTCCGGAGGACATACACAACATCTTCTGGTAATTAAAGAATTCACACTGCCCTCTGTTTGCTTCAAAGCCAATAATCAAGTTATCTGAAGGAAGTTAACAAGAGCTGTAGTCTACTTCACTTACTTCACATAACATTTTAAATAAAATATTGATTTAATAATAAAAAAGGAGGATGAAGATTTGGAATCTTTTCTTGTTTCTATGAACAATGGACCGTGTGATGAAAGGTATAACAATTCCAGAATACAAGAGAGAAGGAAGAACAGTGACTTTTACTAGGTGATAAAAAGATTTTTTTGATTTTTTTGAAGATTCTTACCCTATGTCCTTAAAAAGGATCGTTATTGGAGTTTATTCCCCTAGTGTTCCTTTCTTACAAAGCATCCATATGCTAGCTTTTATTAATCAATGCCGTTATTATAAATTAAGCAATTTTCATTGCTTATTTCCATTTTCCTAAACTCGTCCCCTTCATTAAATTGATATAAACCACCTTCTCCTTCTATTTGCATTTGAGAAGTCTAGATCTGGACAATTCAGACTTTAAAATACATTTGGGGAATCAAAACTGAGCAGCAGTCTGAAATGATGGCAAATGTTGAATTAAAGCTCTGAGTACTCTTACTGGCCTTTCAGTTTTTCAAGTATTAACATCTTTGCAAAACACTAAATATAATCTTAAAGATATTACATTTACGTTTCAAAGGCAGACAATTCCTGTCTGATTCTGGTTAGTTTATTGGGTTTTCCTCAGTAAGCTGTGAAACATGCTATGTTACAGGTGTTCAAAAAAATGCTTCACAGAGATTACACTCCTAATATAAATATAAAAAACCACTGCTGGCTGAATACAGTATTGCATTCTTTCTTATGCCATTTTAATTAGAAGTTTCCAGACAGTGCTGCAAAGCTTAAAGTTAATTGCTTCCCATGCTTTGCAAATTTACCTGTTTTAACCTGAATTTTATTCTGTCATGTTAATAATGTGAAATTGTTACACTGGTAAAAATACCTTACAACAGGACACAGGCCAGAGACGTTCTCATTAAAACAGGAGAATTGATTCAATGCTCATAGCATGATTTACAGAGACCTTGGAACATTTTGGTGCACTAAAGAAAGCCTGGGTTAGCAAACTTTGCAGAAAAACAATGTATTTCCTTCAGATTTGGAGACTGATTTCCGGCCAAAAGCAGCATTGCATTTGAAAGGCTGCATCTTTTGTTTTTATAGCCTAGCACTTTTCTCCTCATGAAAAAACACAAAGAGGGGAAGTGGTTTGTGAAAGAGTACTCAGGAGGCACCGGGAAAGAGACAAGAAAACACTTTTGAAAGAGAGGACAAAGTGCTAGATGGAAGATGTTGGATACAAAGACCGACCATGAAATGCTGTATGCCACTTAAACATTCCAGAGCTGAGAACTGTAAACTTCACACTGCAACAAAACTGAAATTTACATGTATATCAATACACATCCATAGAGTACAGCATTTAATTTGGAGGTACAAACATGTTCATGGGACTCATGACAAGCCCAGGGACAGAAACCAGAGGAGAAATACTATGCTCTGCTATCAGAGATGAGTTTATAGTGGAAAAATTGAGCCAAGTGAGATAAGATGTGCAACAGACCCTCCCCTATAAATTATTGTGTTATTTTCTCTAATTTAAGATTAAACAAAAATATGTTATATAAAATATGCAATGTTTGATTTGCATTATTGTATAATTTCTTGTACACAGTAGCTCTGTTAAGAAGGAAAAAAAAAATCAGACTAGCTTATAACAGTTGGTACATGATCTCCACAGCATTGATAAAGTCAGACAGCAAAAGTTTTCTTTTTAAAAGAAAAACCTGTAGATACACAATGTGGATATGTCCACACATTGTTCCAGTGTTTAAATGGGATTTTCAACGTGTGAGCAAGGGAGGTGCTGTGGAGTCCCAGGGCGTCAGTAGAATCCACCTGACACAAACTTCATTTGGACAGCAAAGATCACACACACATGCAGAATGACTTACTGCCTCCTGCTGCAAGCGCTAGGACTTCACATGGCAACAGCTCTCATAAGCTTAAATACAGTCAGACAATACAAAATGTAAAGTGCATCATGAAAAGCACGTGGGGAGCATTTAGGAAAAGCATGATTAAGAATTTAATACAATTTCCTTGCTTTGCCACTTTTATGCAAGGAATACAACATGAAGCTTTAGACCCTAAATGTGTATTTGCAAAAAATACAGTCTTTGTTTACCACAAATGTTTTCAAAGGGTAGTTATCTGTTAGAATTTCTGTTGTGATTATTCTTACTATTTTGGTTTAAATACTATCAATGTACTATAATGTGTATACAGGGAAACCGCTTCAAGATTGGTTTTCAGTTTAATACTTACTACTGAATGTAAATGGAAATTTAAATTAAAAATGTGTTTTGTCTAGTTTTGTCTGTTTTGCCATAGCCTGTTTTACATTTCAGCTGAAAAAAGCATACTGTTTTTATATAGCATCTGCTGTTGGGCCATTTGAAATTAATTTGGTGCAACTTTTGTAAATAACAGATTTATTATCAGATTTTCTTCACTGGTCTGATTTTTTTTAACTCTAGGTCCCAACAACTCTCTTGTCAGAATAAAAGAATGTTCTTTCATAAAATAATTAAAAACACTGAGGACTTTTTTTCAACTAATAAGAATATCAATTGGGTTCACCATCAAAATGTGAAAACAAATAAAATACCTTGTTTTGCATGTTAAAGCTTCGTAATTACACAGAGCTTTTCAACTCCAAAGCTCTTTATATGAATTAAGTGGATGTCCCTGAAGGCCTAAGGCAAAATTTTCTTTGCCTTCAAAAAGAGATTTGCACCAGACAAAAGCTTTGTGAAAAACGCAGGACTATACTTTGCTGTTTTAATCTACTGTCATCGCATGTGAGATAAAATATTACTACCATTTTGCAGATGGAGGAGTGAAGATAGGGGGGAACTGAATGGGACTATCCCTGCTCACCTGAAAACTCTGTACTTCACCTTAGCTGTAGCACATTGAGCCAGTGAGAAACAAAATGCGAGGTAATTCAGTTTTCCAGAGCCACGTCAACATACCTTTCAATTATTTCTTTACTTCCTCACCAAAGATCAAGCTGTCTGAAAGTCCGACAATTACCTCCTATTGCACCACTCCACACACAATGCCTTCGCTGAAGCAGTAAGGCAGAGAAAAATGCATTTGCTAGAATTTAGTCAAAAGCTGTTATCTGGTACTCCACTTTGCTTTGCCAAATGACATTTTAAAAAGCACTTGCTAGAAACAGTAAGTTTCCCCAAAACACAGGAGCAATAATTATTTGCTTATGTGAGATAGACCGAAATCTATCACCAATCACCAGTCAGTATTTTCAAACTGAACTTTCTTTTCACTGTCTTTTAAACCACACTACAGATATGAAACTGTAATAGACATTTATAACCTATGAGCTAAAGCATGAATATTTTTTCAGCATCCTTTGCCATAATGACATTTTTTGGTGAGTACAAGTAACATCAACAAGCACTCCTCTTGGTACTTACCATGTGATTTTTATGCCACTTCACTGGATACAGGGAGTACTACATTGGGTCTTTTTATTGCTCAAGTAGAAAGTGCTCATTACCTATTTATGTTTATATATAAGAAAAAACAAAGAGTTGTTTTGAGTGGCATACATCACACCGTTGTAGTGGTTGATTTCCTCAAGATGGTCTTCTGGGGTTTTGGTGCGGTTTGTGGAGGCACAGTCGCAGGTCTTGGAGGAGGAAAGCTATTACTGGGACTTATCCCCAACCCTCCATTTTCCAGAGGAAATGGAGGCAGCGGAGGTGGTGGAGGCGGCAGAGGTGGGCACTGGTGTGGCAGCTTTCCCACAACACGGGCAGGCTCACTGTGCAAGTGCACCTCCCTGTTTTTAATGTTATACCGAACATCACAGTCGGGGCAATAGCCATGGTACTGCACTTTTTCACTAAATCGTACCCGTTCCCTTGCTCCCGGCTGAGGACACCGCTCTTTCTCAGATCTGTGCATCAGAGGCTGCATCGCAGCTTTCTCCAAATTACTGTTTGGTATACAGCATGTATCTCCGTTTGGGATGTGGTTGGGCCCAACAGGCAAGCCCCCATTTCGCAGCAGGGTACCATTAGTCTTGACAGGGTTGGCCGAAGGAGGCAGCCTTGGAGGCTCGTCGCACTTGACAGGCGTCAGTCGCGGTGGAGGCGGGGGTGGATTCGGCTTCCGCAGCACAGTGAGGATAGCGGAAGGGTGCGCGGGCGGCTTGATGAGTGGTGCGCTGCCCCGCACCTTGACCTTCTCCAAGCTGGAAGCTGTTGTGCTGCTGGAGCTGCTGTTGAGTGTGTCCGTTTTGGAACTGTCTGTCATCTCATCCTCCAGCTGCAGGTCAGACGTCAGTGTGTCAATCTGGTCAACCACCTGCACAACAGCCAGAGTGAAAACAGTGAGAAAAGCTTGCCCCAGTGACAGCAGAGAAAAACAAAAGCACTCTCCGCTATTCAGTTTTGTCCTTCCTAGAACTGAAGCATCCAATTTTTTTTTATCATTATTTCTTTTTTCTTGCCAACATAGTAAAGTAATAATAGTAATAAGGATAAGGATAAGGATAGGGATAAGGATAAGGATAAGGATAAGGATAAGGATAAGGATAAGGATAAGGATAAGGACGGCTAGTTTGCTAGCTCATCACTTGAATTCAAAAGAAATATAACTTAAAACACTCTGGAATGAAATTCCATTTCCTTCCCTCTAAGGTTTACTTGGCAATATCATTGTAAGTGAAATGTAATCCTTCAATATTATGCTTTGCCTTCCAGTGCAGGAGGAGACTGAATTATTTAACTTTAGCTTCTGAATCCAAATCTTCTGCAGAGTATCTTTAAGCTCTGACCTTTCACACAGTCTAGATTTAAATATGCATCTCTGTATAGGTGATATTATACACCTACAATCATAAGTTTGGTACACTCTTTCCTGACAATTTTTTAACATAAATAAGGTACTGAGAAGCAACTGCCCTCTTGTATTAGACTGCATTATCTCCCTTTATGAATATTTTCCTTAAGATCTGAGATCCTCTGAAGAAATCCTGAAATAGCATTTGCTCCAATAAAAGAGGGGAAGTAGCTTGGTTTCCAAAGTTACAAGCATTTACTAATTTACGCACTTTATTCCAAGATTTCTTCTACCTCCTATATTTCTGTTTGTAGTTTCTACAGTGTTACATCTCTTGTAGTCCTCCAGATTCCTTTTTCTACTCAATTTTTTATAAGACATGTAACTGTGCCTTTATTAGGTAGCAAAAATTGGTCATGCGACAATTAAAAGCCCTTCCTGAAAACTGCATTTCACTCAGTACCTAGTTGAACAACTGTAGTTCTAATCTACAGGCAACTACAACACACACCACAGGAAATAAGTACACATTTAAAAAGTGATCTTTATCCTTTACATCCTCACAGGATATACATAAAGTAACCAGTAGCTGAAATGTTATTAGCTAACTTTGGTGCATGAATAAAAAGCTTATGCCATTGCTTGGGGTCCTTATGGGAGATCTGTGATGTTCTGGAAGGAGAGCTCGAGGGGGCACCTGAATATAACTGAAATGAAACTAGATGCTTCCAGTTGTGCCATTGAATCAATCCTTCTTACCCCTTTGAGACTTTCATGTCTACTTCCTGCTTTCAATAATTTGGTCTTAATACTATTGATTTCAAACTAAGCTTATTTTTGAGGATTATAAGCCATATGTTAACTGCAAAGAAAGTGAAAGTCATTACTGAAGGTAGCGACTATTCGGTCAAACCAGTAACTCACTTATGTGCCCGAGTGGTAAATAGTAAATAATGAAAGCAAAACCACCATAGAATGAAAGAGCACTTTAGCTTCCACTGCTCCCACTGTAGCTAAGAGTTGTGTAATATAAAATTCATAAAAATTCATATGTAACAATTCAGTTTAGTGCCTTTCTTCTCCTAAAACCAGCAAAATGCAGACAACCATGATTCAAAAAGAGAGCTTTCAAACATCTTTGAAAAAGATTTACAAACCTTTTTCTCTCCAAGACCAAAACAACTACTCATTTATTCACTATTCGAAGCCCAATACCATGTTGCATTTCAGGTTTTTTTTAAGCATTTTTATTTTTCTCCAATAAAGAATAAAGGAAAATTATACCCTTAAAAGACAGACATTAATTACCCCAAATAATCAGGACTTAAAGTATTAGCCTAGAAGTTGAAAGGTACAGTTGAACTGTGGTAACTGTCAGATCCCAAACACCTCCTCCGGGGTACAGCATATGACTACCCTTGGAAATTTCAGAATAAAGGCAGACAAACCACATCTGTATTAAGACAATGAAAAATTCATAGCAAGAAAGGCAGTTTACAGGAGAAGGAACTCACATCATCACCTTACTTCACATATGTAAACCAAGGCAGAGAGAACTTCTCAAAATGAAATAGTGAATCTGAAGGAACAAGGAAAAGACATTCACGTTCCGGGCACTAAGCCTGAAATTCAAGCACCCCTCTGCAAGTGTAGTAGGGATTTGTGTAAATATTATGGTCTGCCTACATATGGCTAAATATAATACTGAACCCTCTCCTGGAATTCAATATGTAATCTTTTAATAAACTATAACAGCTACAGAATGGATTGATGCGACATAAACTAAAGAAACTCCTTGGCAAGCAAAGAAACAAAAGAGCTGTTAAACAGCTGCAGGCAAGAGGGAAAGGAAAGACTTATTTGTAAGGATGCTCAACACAGGAGCACTGGATAGCTTGTACATGTGACAGTACACTGGCCTATATTACAGTATTAGATAATACTAAGCGATAATATTTGGTTGCTTCACATTGGTTAATAAGAGCTATATTAAAATGCCAAGAACAAATATTGGTTTCTTTTGCAATTGGCTTATTCCAACAAAACTTAATTTTTCTTTTCCTCTATTTCCTACCATCATAGCCCCCTCAAAGGGTACCTATGAACATACAGGACCGCACAAACCAACCTCACACATGTGAGGAAAAAGACAGCCATGGACCGCTGATGTGGTTACTGCACAATTAGCTATTGATAAATCTCATCGAGATTATCCAAATAATACATTAAATCTTCCTTACCTTAGTAAAATTCACTCACAATTTCCGATACCAAATTCCCAATAAAAAAGAAAATAAAATACAAAAAATGCATTTTAATGTTATTTTAAGACATACACAAAATTCTTATCATTTTATGTATTTTTTTTCCTGCAGAACCAGTCACAAATGATGGTTTCTTTGCTTCATGTCTCGTGTGCAACAAAGATCATCCCTGTTCCACACTGTACAAAATAAATGTACTCCATGCAACGTAATTCTAGAGAAACAAAATCTGGTGTTTATTATTTTGAGACGGACACATTAAAGGTGATATTCCACTGGTGCTGTGAAGCTATAGCTGTAATTATGCAGCACACGTGTGTCATAAAATGGCAGACCCTGGTGATGAGAAAATTTGCATCCATTCAGATTGTCCTTCTGACAGGGGAAAGATTTCTCAGGAGTACCAGGAAAGTCTATTATGAACTGCCCTTGAATTTATATGACTACAGAGTTTATCTCTTGCCCTCTGGGCAAATGTATAGTACACATCAGAATTTTTTTGTCACCTACCCATTTGTAAAACATAAACCCAGCACGAAATGGCTCTGACATAACAACACAGTTTATCTGTCCAGATTCATTCCCACCACAAGCTGTGATTCTTTTCACTGTTATTTTATTTTGCCTTTTTTTGTCCCAGAAGGAAAAATTCAAGTAAGATGAAAAAGTAACAGGGAACCAGTGACTAACATAGTGAAACTGATGTAGTTTAAAAAAAAAAAAAAAAAAAAAAAAAAGGGTTGAAAAAACCAGCCTCCATTTCACAACGCACTTCCTATGGAAGTAAGAGAGAGAATACTTAGAAACAAAAAAAGCTGCTCTAGTTCTGCAGAATCTGTCCATTTTTCAGTTCTGTAATAAAACAGGACATGACTCACATGCACAAGCATGGGGGAGACATCCTTTTATAGCCTGAGGGGCTCCTTAGCCATTAACTGGATTTGAGCTCTGCAGAGATGCCCACTTCTCTCCCGGCGATATCCTAAGGCTTCAAGCTCTGTAGGATCCAGTGTGACACTCCTGAACGAACCAGGACATCAGCTCATTCCTACGGCATTTCTGGGTTGTTACTGGACAACAGTATTAGGTGCCCAGCAGGGATGGAGTTGGATTTCCCTAGCTGACCCAAAGAAATTAATGAAAGTCTGGTAACACATGTACAGACCCAAAATGTTTTATCCTGAAATCTAAATTGTTCAACAAGTCAAATCTCTGCTTACAGCATCACTTTATCCTCAGAAATATGTGTGGAGCTTTTGGATGTTTGGGGTTTTTTTGGGGGGGGGAGGGTATTATGTTGACAACAACTGGGTATCTTTGCCACACAAGGAGCAGAAAAATCAATTGTTTGGATAAAGCAAATTTAATGTAGATATTATGTTTATCCTTCACCTCCAGTTTACTGATTGAAAATTAATTTGCATTTTCTTGTCCTTTTAATTTTTTATGTAGACACTCAGGTCTTTCTTTCCAGTACTGCTCAAACTAGACAGAAGATCAACAACAGCATCTGTAAAACATGTACATAAGAATTTATAAGCACCATTCAGAACGAGCAATCGATGTGAATTAAATCCCATCTCTACCTAAACTCAAACCAGCAGGTGTATGTTTAAAAACCAACACTAGCTAACAGCAATTTATTAAATACAAAAAAAAACCAAAACAAAAACCAACAGAACTAGAATTAGAGTTATGATTCACAATTATTTTGCTTTTTCTTGTTCTTTTGATTTTTGTACACACTCAAGCCTTTCAGTAGATTTGGGAAAAAAATGTTAATTATGAACATTCCAATTAGGAAACAGTCAAGTGTTCAAACACACCAGTGTTCCTAAATCACTTAGCTCAGAGGGGCTGATTAACTCACTTTCTAAGCTGCCTCTTTGTAGACTACCTAACTACAATTACAGCTTCAAGGAAAATATCAGTGCTGTATGACTGTAGGTAAATCACAGATCTTTGCTAAAGCAAGTGAATACTACTTCTGTTGAGTTCTTGCTTGTCAATGCACTAACTTCTAATACTTTTAAATACATTTTTTAAACTTTTTTTTAATCTCTATTTTTCAAAATGCTTTCTCAAGATATCTAAACTAATAACTTGAATATTAAAAGAATGTGGAAATATATAATTGAAAAGAAGGTAGGAAGTAATTAGGGTACTTTCCTCATACCAGCAAAATCCAAATCTTTAGAGAATGTCACAGATGCTTGAGATGGTTTACAGACAAGTAAAATAACACATTTCTCTCTGCTTCAAGAGCTTTCGGGTTTGGATTAGACACAGAAAACTAAAGAATGAGAATAAAACAAAGCCAAAAGGAAAATGATAGGTCTGTGGTTAAATCTGAAATTTGTGCTTAATTTTTTTAGAGAATTTTAATGTTAATTTTCTGCTAAATAAATGCAATGAATAGTATCCACCAATGAAGTAAAATGAAAACAAACCAAAAAATGCTTAGAAGTTCATCAAAGACGACATGTGGAAGTGAAAACTCCATACTCCAGAGAAGATATAGATGAAAAAAAAGTACCTGTGCAGGAGCTGACAAACAGCCATCGGGAAGAAGAAAAGCAAACATGAAGTAACCAAGGATTGCTTCTTGCTGACAACTTGCCAGGTAGTAGTTACTAAGAGTAGGCAATGAGGCCAGATCACTAGATTTTAAGATGGGAATGCAAAATAAAACAGTGATTGCACTCTGGATGTACTTGAGCAATAGAGCATAGAAGTTGAAGAAAGCAAAATGAATCAGTGGATGAATGTTGTAGACATGACTCCTGAGAGCAAAAGAATAGTGTAAAGAAAGCTAGGAAAGAAAAGGCAGCCATGTAAGACCACACCTCACAAGGAGCTGACGAAACATTTCAGTTAACAGCTAAGGTTCTAGGAGCATTTGGGAGAAAGACTGCATGGCGAAGTTTATACACATAACTTAAATTTATACAATATATAAGATCTATACTAACATTACATGAGTTTTTATTCCTACTTCACTAAGATTAACCATGAATATGATTTGTGTAACATTTGTAAGATAGAACCATAAGTAAACTGAGACTAGAGATCAGTATTTGGAGACAACTTTCCTCCCTGTTGTCTCTGGGAGTGCACTGCATATTAAGCTGTTAGAGAAAATGTAAAGCTCCTTGCTGTAGACAGAGGTAAGATTAAGTTATGTACTACCAAAAAAAACCTTACCAATTGCATTTAGCTTCAGAAATTCTGTGCTGCAACCACCAGTGCATGGAGAATGAACCAGTACTATCAAAGTCAGGAGGTCAAAAGGACATAAATACTACTCACATCCAATAAAAAAGAAAAAAAATTGGAAAACCAAAGGAAGACATTGAAGTTGCAAACAATTTGCAATACAAAGGTATCCTACAATTAACCCTGTCCGCAATGTTATCAAACTCTTATATTAAATTGCTTAAAAATATAGAGCTAACATAAAGTATTGTTTTTCCACTGAGGTCAAGCTGCAGTCCCTGTTTAAGGTAACTGAGAATCTCGTCCAAGAAAACATCTTGTGATTATCAAAAGCAGCCTATGCTGGCTTAGTATTTCCATTGTTTGAGTTGTACTTAAAAGTTGCATCTGGTTTTTACCTCCTCTGCTACGGCACTTTTGTGGGTGAGTATCCTAACTTGATTAGACCAATACTCAAAAATCCGTATATCTTACTGGACTCCAGGATCTATTATAAGAATCTAACCTGGCAATAATAAGACTAAAACATAACACAGAAACTAACAGTTTCTTTTACTTCTTAATTGTATTCCTAAACTTCTCTGAAAAGAGTATCTACAATTATTCACAAACACTGTTTGCAGTGCTTCTCTTTGCATGATTATGTGATACACATCCACAAATGCATATGTAATCTATTCAGAGTTTTATTACCTCCTTACAATAAATGTTTCACCAGGTGTGTTTTTCCTCCTCTTTAAAGGCAGTAGGAAAGAGGGCAGTAAGGTACTGATGTTCAATGAACATATAAACCACTACATGCACTCAATCCACCACAGACAATTGTGCTTTTTTTCAACTCTTGAATAAAGCAGCAAATTGCTTTTCAGAACGAAAAGTAATATACTCTTAAAGATTCATAAATTAAGTTTATAGGGCTTCAAAATTATAATTTTTCCTAAGATGTCCAGCCATTTTCACTGTTTCATATGTTCTTCAACATTCCACATGGATTTATGAGTAAGATTTCTTTTTTAAAATTACTTGCTTCTGTACAGGGTAGCACCTCTCAAAAAAGCTGCATAAGCAAAATGGAGATGGTATTTAGCTGTGATATTACTTCTGAGGTGGAATAGTTATAATCCACATATTATTGTCTAGTACTACACCACAGCAGTGTGCAGCTATGAGATTTGATTTAACAATTTTTTGGAAGTTTTCTAGAAAATGAATAGTTACAGACAGATACTGATCTTTAAATCAACTGAAATCAAGTCAGGTCATGAGACTAGCACAAGTTTTTGCTTTCTTACTTTGAACTAAAAAAAATTACTGGGGAAAGGAACAAAATTAGGTGGTATTCTTTAACTACAAATAAGTGCAATCAAAATGTCTTAATTTCATTATTTTTGAAGCAATTCCAAAAACCTGCAAAGTTTTACATGGATAAATTTTGCACTTTACGCGCAAAAATTAACTACATGACAAGCCAGAAAAAGAAACATGTAATTAACAATTAAACAGCAATCAGCTCTATCACAAAGAGGCTACTCTTACCTTTAAGTAAGGAACTGGCAAACATGCTATGTCAGTAGCTCTCATATCTTATGATTGCATCTCTAATCCTACAAGAAATTGTTCGCTTTCTGTAATTACTACAGGAATCTTTAAGACAAGCTGTCAAACTATTTACCTTCCCATCATCTTAGCTCCTTATTTCCTGTAGAGTTACTAGTCCTTTGTTGACAAAAATGAACATTCAATATAACTAAGGACACAATTAAACTTTTCCCCCACCAAGTCTTTGCCTGTAAATCCTGAAACACCACAGAGCTAACAACAAATGAAAGGGAGGTCACTATTAACAGTGAGAGAGCAGTATTTCCCTCTACAGTTTAAGCCGCATAACATCAGAATAAGACCCTGTTCTCAGGTGCTTATATTCCAGCTTCAGTCATCCATGGTCATATCTTTTGCATTTGCCATAGCTAACTTCTCTACACTGCCCCACAGCCCACCCTCCCCCTGCTCCCCCATCCCTAGTGAATACAGCTTCCAGGTCAAGGAGAAATTGAACAAAATTTAGACTAGAAACATGTTTATAAAGTTGCATAAGCCAAAAAATTGCAAATAGAAACCAAAAGAAGAGCTGTACTAGGAGGGACAAGTGGTCTACTTAGTATAATATTGTGAAAAATTATAAAAAGTAGGTGGCCAGGCAAGAAAACAAGAATGGAAAAGTCACACAGAAGTATTTCTGTAGAATTCTATCCCTGTCTCAAACAATTTCTAACTCAAGGACTTCTCAACAGATTTTGCATTAAGCAGATCTTGACATATTTATCTACCATGAACATGCCTATTTCTGCTTGAACCCACATAAGCTTTTGGCATCCACAATATCCTGCAGTTTCCCACTTCATTATACGGGTATACCACCAGTCCTCTTTCTGCTTGAGAAAAAACACAGAAGCTTTTATAGACAAAGTGCTTCACGGATTTGCCTAATACTTAAGCTGTAGCTGTTTTTTAAAACTACAGCTATGCAAGCCCTCTCAGTCTTGGAATTTGGTTTTGGTTTGGGGTTTGTTTGTTTGTTTGTTTGTTTGTTTTAAATCAAATACATGATAAATGTCTGCAGAGCAAAGAGTAATAACCTCACACAAGGAAACAAAGACTCAAATAGCTGGCTACACCCAGAAGTCCTTCTGCCACCACTAAGAAGTTATAATAAAAGTTTTACAGTATATCCAGCAGCATCTTTGTATTTGAAGCTTTATTAATAAATAATCATGTCTGTTTATGCTAAAATATTCTAGCATAGCACTAGGGATGAATCCAATATTTGAGTTAATTCACACGTCCAGGCAGATTCAAAGTTCAGCTTTCAGGAGACGACTCTTACAGTAGCATCGGAGACAGCTCAGTCACCAACCCTGCAGCACCAGCAAAGGGCAAGGTTAGTGTGACACCTGTCAGTGTTAAGGTATCTAAAAGATCAACACCATCCTAAGCAAACTTACACACATCTCAGCTTGATAATTAAGAGAAAAAAAAACACATCCAGTTGCTGTTGCCAGCAGAAAGTTTTTGCTAAAGAATACACTAATAACTTCAGCGAACTAGTATTACCCTTTGGAGTACGTTATACAGCCATTGATTCAACCTTACCCTCTGTACATAAATGAATTCAGAAATACACTGTTTTCAATGACAGACTTTACTAAATTGTACCCTGACATTTGGAAGTAGACTGAACACCAAGTTAGGCCGGACATAAACGTATAAATGGAAATTTAAGAATATGCTGCACACTTGGGAATCTAACAAGGCCATGAAAGCTCAATATCATCATCCTGACTTAGTATTTCAGGGATAGCAAACTGGAAAGCCCATATTCAAAATCTTAAAAGAAAAAGGCTTCTTTTCCATGAAGGAATAAAAAAAGAAATAGAAAAGGCAGTAAGCTGCTCTCTGTGTTCCGCTTTAAGAACTTAACATAGCCATGGTAATTCCTCTGTGTAACCTTTTGGACGAAGTTTGCTAGGGAAGCTTCTTGGAAGGTCAGAGAGAGAGACAAAGGCAGGTATGCGGCAGGTATTCATAGCAAGAAGAATAGTACAATTATAGTTCCTGTCATGCACAAAAGAACCCTGATAAAATTATGATAAACAAAGAGAAACTGTGAGAAAATAAAGTGAAAAAAACCCAACCAACCAAACAAAAACCTTTCTAGAAAAGCAAGTTCAAAGAATATTTGTAACAAAAAAAAATAGCTGTTCTAAAATATTAACTGAAATAAGTGAGCATTCCTTACGAATCATAACAGAATTTCACACTTCCAGTGAAATACTCACATCATCTTGTATTTGGCAATATAGGAAAGTAATTAATTCACAAAAGTAAAGGGGATTAAATCTGGTTTTATGTCACATCTAGAGACACAGAGAGATGACACTTGTCTTAACCCTTGTAAGGGAGTGCAATGATTTCACACATAGCTCATTACCCAGGCTGAAAGAAAAACTGCAACTCAGACTCATCACTAAAAAAGAAGTCTCACCCTGAGTTATCAGCCATGCCTTTCCTTTGCTCCACTCTCTTGCCCATGATGATGCAGTCACCAAAACTGTGTTAAGCACAGCAAATCAATTCACATATTTGAAATAGCACATAGGATGTGTATCTCTATGGGCAGCAGTGTTAGCTAAGAGTTGTTCAAGAACAGATTCCAAGAGCAGGAAATGAATCTGGCACACCTTGTTCTGAACATTGACAAAAGACTCACAACTAGAAAAAAGGGCTTTTAAGTACTGGAGAAACAAATGAGGACTACATAATAAAATACATAGAAAGTTTAATTTCATATGACTCACAAAGAAAACTGCAACTTAATGGGAAATCAGCAATTTTCCCTTGTCATATTGATGGCAGTTACACCTTTTTTTTTTTTTTTTTTTACTCTTCGAGTTTAGGTTTGACAGGGTAGATATAGCCTGTGTTACTATTTAAGCTCAAGAAAGTAATGCAACAATTCTAATTTTCTTTTGGGGGACACTGAAATCTACTTTTTTTCTTACCTCTGAAAATGGTTATTGTAAGGCTATAATAAGGAGAGAGTACAACTACTTTATTATTTCATTTTTGTACATTTCCCCCTAAATTTGTGGAATTATAAATAATATTTTTGGAAACACAAAAGCTGCAGACCTCTATTTTTATGCTATTAGATGAGAAAAGAAAAAAACATTGAAAATGATGAAGCTGGACATGGTAAATATGCACTTGATCAACTATTTCTGCATACATGGTTTTTTAATTCATTGGCGCAAATTGGGAAACTTAAAAGACAAACTGCTATTCAGCATTCAATGCTTAAATGGACATGTAAATACAAGTAAAAAGGCTTCCCTGTAAAAAACTTACTTAAGAGAATTAACATGGAACCCTTGTGTATGTGTTTCAGTAATACTCTCTGACAGTGGACATCTCTTTTTTAATATAAAGAGGCCAGAGAATACCAGAGCTGTGAGACTCTGGTGTGTGTTCTGAATCAAATGTATCTGTATAAATCAATATTCTAGAAGCTGTGGCTTACTACTGCTTTTCTCTCAAAACAGGCAACAAAATTGAAAATGGCTGCATGTTGACAAAACCTAAGGAATGGTTAGTCTGTGTATTCTTATTATTTCTAGCGTTTTCTAAATAGAAGTGTTGTAAAACAGCTGAAAATGCAATACCATAAAATGCTGGAGATTGTAGTCCCTACGTATAACCTTTGCTATAAACATCGGTTCATAATGACTACAAATAAAGTGATTTTCCTAATTATACATCATATTAATATAAATGAATGCTAAATATTTGTCTAAGCTCTTAACTATTAATGTGAACAGCATGTAAAAGTTCCTTAAGTATGTGCATCCCCAAACTGTTAATGTTCACCATGGAGACTGAAAGTTCCCCTGTAGGATTAGAAAAAAATGTTCCACTAATCACATAAATATTTTCCTAGGTACACTCTTCAGATACATTAAAAACAGCTATTGGGGAAAAAAAAAAATTCTCGTAACATTATAGCTCTGAAAAAGAATTTAAAATATTTAGCACACCCAAAAGAATTTTCTGAGAAGTTGGCAAACAAATCTACTGCAATTCTTTTGTGTTAACTCCAGTCTTAAGCACTAGGTATACTTCTCTGATTTTAAATAAAACACCTCACTAGGCTTAGTATTAATCAGCATCCTTCCTTTTCCTCTGACAGTCTAAAAGAGACTCCAGAAATAAATGTTTAACATCCTTTTGTTCTAAAAACAAAAAGACATTCCCCAAGAACAGCCAATGTATCTTTTGGGAGACCATATGTTGGGCTGGGGATTTTTTGATTGAAAGGATTTTATTAGTGAAACACTACTCTGAGTCTAGATGGCCTCCATATTTTAATATTTCAGCACCATTTCTGTTACAGCTCCAAAGCCACATTTAAGGACAAATGAAATGTGCAATGAATTTACATTAATCTGGAAGTACTAGTTCCAAGCCTGTTGGACACTTATTAAAATACAGTTTCAACAGAGCTGAATGGAACTGGAGGATTTAACTTAGTAGATGCATTTCAAACCAGTCCTTTTGGCTTCAAAACATGACCCAAAACTGCACAATCCATTAAGTTTCATTCTAATTAAACGTTTGAACAAATCTAAAGTTCAAAGCAAATTTTAGATGATGTGACAGCATCGTCTGCTTTTTACAGTGAAAAAATACTAAAGCAGTAGGCTTTTTTTTCTTCAGAAATCCCTGCAATACTCTTTCGGTTCACATGGTTTCACTGAAAGAAAGAGCTTCTATTTATGCAATAGGTTGAACTATCTGTCTGGATAAAAGTAATGTTATTGATAATGATGATTACTATAAAAAAGTTGTATAACTCTTTCAGCTGAGAGGTCTTAAAATAGGTAAGCTGCCTTCCCCCTCCTTGCTCTCCCAGCGAGCTGCTGGAGACATCTGGAAGTAAGTGTGCTGTAGACATTGTTCCAAGAATGAGAGAACAAAAAAGATGTTGTAATATTGACCTTACTGAAGGCTTCTTGTGACTTAGTTTGACTTTTTCCATCTGGATGTACTGAGCAGAATACATAACAGGAGATAGCCCATGGTTAGCTTACACCACTAATAAATAATAGTAATGAACCAGCCAAATCCCACTGCTAGAGACAGTAACTGCTATGAACGATGTAGGTTTAAAATGAATACTTGCTTGCTTTTTAATTATTAGTTGCTCCAAGTTAAATGATTTCTGCTCACACTTTATCACAACATATTTAAGGAATTTAATTAAAAGTCATAGAATATTCTACCTTAATATTCATGGATAACATTTTTTTCAGATTCCTTTAAATAAAATGCTACATGTGCACAGGGGAAATATAAAAATAAGGAGTTTTACCTCATCCTTGGTTCTATACACATTATACATGTCAAAATGCTATAAAAGTTTATTGAGTCTCAGCTCTCTATGGCTTTGGCCTGAACCACATTTTTTATTCAATATGCTAATTATCTGAAGAAAACGAGTAACAATATAGTCTAGTCAAAACTTTTGTCCCCTTAGGCAGATATATAAATCTGATCCCTCCAAGTCATTAGTACAATTTATATATATTTTAAACAGTGAATAAGAGCAAACTGTAGCTAAGGGGTTTTTTTAATAAATAATATAATTAAATCATGTAGCAATAATTACACTAATCACATTAGCATAATACAAACATTGCCAAGACAGCTATTTAAAAAAATTCAAAGTAAATAATGTAATCTAATGTTAAACATTTACATAGAAGTTTGCTTATTTTACAGTTAAACCTGAAGTTAATCAAAATCACTTATTTCAGAGCTTGAAAAAAGCTTTCTATCTGCCTTCTAGTAAAAAAAAAATTAACACCATAAATTAAGGATGCATGGGGAGCAAAGGTGAAGGAGCAAAGTCTACAGTTAATGTTTGCAATGAGATACATACTGTATTTGCTGAGTCCTAAAAATGCTTATCTAACGTCTTTAAGATGTCTTTAAAGTTTAGGAAGTCTTCTGTTTTCAAATCTCAAATTTGTACTATTAATCTCCCCAACAGAAAAAATCAGGAAATCTGTAGGTCAGATATTTCCAGCACTTTTGAAGGAGGTAATTGTTTCAGAGTGTGCCAAAACACAATACCATAGATGTTTTTTCAAGCAATGACTAACATATATTTGTCCTTATAAGACCATTAGCTCATGTTTTTGGCAGTATTACCTGCTGTTCCAATTCTATTTCTGGTTAAACATCAGGTAGGTTATAATGCAAGAAAACAGAAAGTTTTTCTTTGCTTTTGCACAGTCTGCAAAGGAGCTGGGCCTGTTAGCCTGTAATGTACTTACACTCCCAGCACTACTGAACTGTTAAAAGAGAATCTGGCCATCTCACATGGTACCTGCTGTGGTACTCAGTACCACAATGTTGTATCTTTACTGCTTGTGGTCCAGTCCCTCTCCTTGTGTATTCAGTTCAGATGCTTCTGCATCTGTGGCATAGATTTCCCTTGGCTGTAGTTACTTTTGCTATTTTTAATGCAGGAGAGAGGCATGACTTATTGGAAGTATTAATTAAAGGCTGAAGGTGAAATTCAAGAGGTCTGTTTCCCTCAATAAATGAATAGTTACATTACAACAGGGAACTGCAGGAGACTACATTGATGCAGATGGTAGAAAACCATTTCCAAACAGATTTCTAAATACAGTGGTTTGCAGGGTGAGGGAGCAACCCTCTGCCTTGGTCATGCAGGGTAGCGAACTGCAGTCAAGATTCAACACAGCTACTCCAAATTTCCAACTAAACAGAAGGTTAAAATGATTCACTCATCAAAACGAATTGTTGATACTCAGCCTTTGAAGCTTTGTTCTGTTTTTTGGCTTCCCTATGAAGCATTTTCAGCTGAGTCATCATGTTGATGAAAAAGCTATAGAATACTTATTTTAAAGTTATGTATATTAATAATTACTTTTGTAGTGACTATGACAATACGAGGAAAACCTGATCCAAACCTCTTGGACAGAAGAGAAAAAAAGCAGTTTTCTATGTTTGCTGGACCTTCCTTCCACATTGTCTTCTGGAAATTACAAGACATGAATACTTTTTCCCCTCTCTTTTTTTTTTTTTAAATATATGATAGGCAAGCAGCACAACTTCTGCTCAGGTTAATTATGCAATCCCTTAAGTACTAAATCATTTCTTTGATTGCCACCCACATTACTAATCCGCTTTGAAGCATCCTGATATCCTGTCCTTATAATTCCCAATCCCTTTCTGATAATTGCAGCACTTGTGGCAGCAGGAATGAAAAGTTTTGTACCTATTATGTTGAAGTGGTCCTTCGATGTAAAGAGTGAATTTTTCCAGTGCTGCTGGCAGGATGCACAGAGAAGCACTAGGAAAACAGATCAAGTGCCTGCTTCTGCCGCTATGTGATGGAGGTCACCTTGGTTTGCTTTATTTCAAATAAAAATGCAGAATACTATTCAACAGAACATGGCTGGCAAGAAGAAAAGACGTTACATACAACAGACCTTTGGTATATGCATTAACATTTTACCATAAATCTCATTTGCTATTGCTATATACAACATAATCAGGTAGCACTGAACACATAATTATTTTGTTTTCTGGACTATTAGTGAAAAGAAAATTATATAGGTAAGCTTTATAGCTATAATTCGTATTTTAATACTGAGACCTAGAATTTTAGAACCAAGCTCTGCTCTTTAGTAAAGCAAATATAAGCTGCAAATACAGGTACTTGGGGATCAGAATCATAGAACAGGCCTGTATACTAAGGTAAAGAGTATATACATTTAATATAAGAAAGTGCTGCAAACTCTGTCAAAAATATCATCTATACTTGAAATATAAAGCAATTTTGAAATGTCTAAAGAAAAAGCAAGTTCTGCAAATTATTTTAAAGTTTTAAATGAAAATTATTGAAAAACCTATGGAATTACATTTAGTTTTTTTAAAGGCATAAGAGAGGTTATTAGTTTTAGTCAAAACAAAGTATAAAAGTGTAAGATCTGACACATTAGGCAGCTCAAAAAGAGAGAACTCTATTCACAGCTAGGTAGGTTGTATCTTCCTGGTAGAAGATAAGATGTTTCTTTAGGGCTAGATATAACACATTTAAAGAGAGAATTCAGGGATAAGAAAAATTTAACATTAAATAACATTTAAATTTAATTTCAATTATCTCTTCGAGACTATAATTTTGCACAGTAAAATTACTACTAGTTAATTATTGGTACGACATTAGTACTATGTACTAAATACTGCTATTTAATATCTGTGTCTTATTTCATCGTTTATTTCTGTGCAGTGTGACTGTGACACATGCCAACTACCTTCCTGACAGAAAGGACAAGACAAAATGTCAGGAGATAGAAAAACACAACTTGAATGTACAAACAAGGGTCATAGTTATTTCTACTATTCTTAACATCAGAACAGCTAAGACAAAAGCAGCTTTGTAAAACACCACGAACATTGTTAAGCATTTAAGTTTTCCCCAGCTCTTCTCGCTTTCATATGCATTTTTATAGAAGTATTGTTAAAGTATATATGCAATATTACATCCATATTTTACACCTGCTATCAAATATTTATAATATATATGGTTAACTTGGTGATTACTGTATTTTGTTTGTTCTTTTCACTAGGTTAGTAACATACAAGGGCTGAATTACATTTTTAGCCTAATACTTACAATAGTGGCCTTTTTGCATTGATAAAACCATTACAAAAAAAAGGTGTCCACTGATGATCCCTCTCCCCATGATTAGAGATTGTAGTTTCGTTGCTCTTGATTTTACCTCCTTAAGTACTTTTAAGGTCAAAAATTTCCCCCTCCTCCAGATCAAGGAGTGTAAAAACAACATAACAATATTGCAAAAAAACAATGCCATTAAGTCATTGAACATGCTCCTATCCAATCACAGGTATTGCAGCAGAAGGAATAATTCATAACATATTTTTCCTTTCTTTTTGTGTTTGTGACAGAAAAAAATAAAATTACAAGTGTTTTGAATGTAGTTGTTACCTATTCAAATAATACGTAATCTACAGATTATCTTAAAAGAGAACACAGGAAACAGATGCGTGCCCAGTGGTTTCCAATTTCTAGCTCTGCTATTGATGTAACTGTTGTGTTAACGCAAGAAAGGAGCTTCATCTTTATGTGATGCTGTTATTCTCCTTACTCTTTATCTCTCATCCATTTAGACTGTACACTCTGGAACAAGAGTTATATTTCTCTGGCGTGCAACCCTCCCCGCAAAATATGTGCTACTTGTTACTATCATTCTTCAACACTATTTCAGAGAACATTGTTGGCTAATCTTGTTGGCTAATTTTGTTGGTTAATAGGTTCTCCCTACAGCGGGGCAAATAAAACACTTATAGTCAAGTTTCAAGTGTAGATGTTTCAAAATTCAAATGTGCCTTTCATTAACATTTCCTTGCAATGTATGCACTAGATCATTTATTGAAAAAAACACTCAAAATTCACTTCATCTAACTATATATTGTAGAAATTATGTTTTAGATATCAGCTATTATAAGTAGTTGTGGAAATTACATATTTTTTCAAGAGCAAGGTGTAAGTAAATGACATATTAGGCTACCTTACACTAAATTGCCCTGGCAATTCTGAACATGTCGTACCACCCCTGACCACTAAGCCATGTTCTCACAGACAGTGATCAGTACACTCATAGCACTACTTGGGGTCTTAGATCTTGCTCCCATTTAAATGCTACTCCTATCTGCCTAATCTCTCAAGACGTGATTTAAAACACTTGTTCCAGAACCCAAATTTCAAGAAGAAAGCAATAACACTTATATTTTTACAAAAGAAATCCAAAGTAAATATAAGCATTAAATGAAAGACAGGTGAAATACTCCTGTGCACAAGTTGAGTTGAAGTTCACACAGGAAGAGAGCCTAGAAAACCTTTACAAAAGAGGGATATGGCGTGAGAAGTTACAGGAAGTAACAGCAAAGCAGCAGAGTGACCTGTCTTAGCAGTTGAGCCGTGTTATCTTTGGTATTGAAAAATAAAACTTTCTGATCAAGTTTCAGAAGAATTTCAGGCTTCAGCTTTCATAGCATTGCCTAACTCAAAATCACCATGCTTTGATGGAAGAGGACAGCAAAGTGTCAGACTGCAGAAGTCCCCATCACCACACTTTTCGTATTTTCTACTGCGTTCCCATGCTACTTCTGCTTTGTTACTGTCTGGCTTGGTGCTCCAAGTTTCCATGCAGTACAAGCAAGTTATACAGCAAGTTAATGAAGGGATACACAATTTGTGTCAAAAACACTCTGACTTTCTAAAGCTATCATGTCTCTATACCTACTTCATTGTCCATTTGCAAGGCTACCTAAATTACACACTATGAATTCTCTGGCCTTACTTGTTCCTAGATCTCAGAAGGCTGTGAATGCTCTCTGGTGTCCACAAATGTGAATAAACCAGGAGTAATAAAACCATAAATATCTATTGACATAAAACTGTTCACAAATTCTCCATCAAGTAAGCTTTTCCTTACATGTTAACCAACAAAATCTCACCTATCTGAGCATACACAGCTCTTCTTGGTCATCAGTCAGCTTCTGGCACTGAGATCCAAGATGCACTGCGACCCATGCACTTATTGGTTACACCGTACACAGATGATGCAGCTCAAACTTAATGAGCTGGTTTTAAGTCATTATAGAAAATACTACTTTTTCCCCACAATGGACTATCAGAATTTGTAGTAAGCATTTTTTCCAATGAACAAAAATAAACACCAGTATGGTGTCCCAGTGACTAGCAGAAACAATGATATGTTACACAAACATGCATTCATTTCAAAGTGGATATTACTTTGAATATTATACAAAAATATACATACGTTGCGTCCATATATACAAACAGTCACAGCAGAAAGGTAATGAAGCAAATGAAGCATAAAAATTGCTCAGCTTATTCATAAGCTTGCATTGTGTGGGTTGCCTTATGCACAGAAATAAAAAGAATTCAAAATTTCTAGCACCTCTGACATAGAAAAATATAAATCCCAGAACCAGGATAGTTTAATGTACCATAAAAGGAAAATGCTGGAAAGCTACTTCCAAAATGAGAAAAACATTTTCTGTTTTTATTAAAACAAACATAAAAAAGCAATTGAAAACTGGGCACCAAGTAGCAGTAGCTGTGGGATTTTTCAATTAGACCTTTAAGTAGACCAGTTTCACTATGAAAACTGGAAAAAATAAACTTTACATCTGTCATGGTTTAACCCCAGCCAGCAGCTACGCACCACGCAGCCGCTCACTCGCTTCCCCCCCACCCAGTGGGATGGGGGAGAAAATCAGGAAAAGAAGTAAAACTCATGGGTTGAGATAAGAATGGTTTAATAGAACAGAAAAGAAGAAACTAATAATGATAATGATAACACTAATAAAATGACAACAGTAATAATAAAAGGATTGGAATATACAGGTGATGAACAGTGCAATTGCTCACCACCCGCCAATCGACACACAGTCCCTAAGCGGCGAACCCCCCACCCTCACTCCCCCCAGTTTATATACTAGATGTGACGTCACATGGTATGGAATACCCCGTTGGCCAGTTTGGGTCAGGTGCCCTGGCTGTGTCCTGTCCCAGCTTCTTGTGTCCCTCCAGCTTTCTCGCTGGCTGGGCATGAGAAGCTGAAAAATCCTTGACTTTAGTCTAAACACTGCTGAGCAACAACTGAAAACATCAGTGTTATCAACATTCTTCTCATACTGAAGTCAAAACATAGCACTGTACCAGCTACTAGGAAGACAGCTAACTCTATCCCAGCTGAAACCATCTTTGAGATTGAAGTGATTGAAAAAAAAAGATGGAGAGTGTCCTACTGATGGACTCACTACTTCAGGGACATCTAATAACATGACACTAATGTATGCACCAGTCTGAGACTGAAAAAGGACAGCCTGCAGATCTAGGTAGGCATGGTAGCATCAAATAAGCAGTAAGAGGTTTTAGTTTTTTTCTTCTTTTTGATTTTTTTTTTTTTTAAATAAAAAAAGTGATTGAGGTAAGCAATAAGGATGTTCCTTCTCTAGTGATGCAGCCAATATACAGGTCTTTCAGAAGCTTAGCAAGGACAAAGCACAGTTATGTTCAGACTATCTAATTGCAGTTTATAGGCTTCCTAGAATTATTAGGATAAATGGAGTTAATAGGCAGAATAGAGTCCTGAGAGCTAAAAGATTGAATCTTTTAAGCATTGCGATCATAGTATGATTTCTGTAAAAAGTACACCCACATTATAGATAATGAAATAAGGACTTAGTTCCCTTCTTAATTAAATCAATGTGTTTCTATTTGCTGGCATCAGATTCTGATTCCACAGATAAAACTAGGATCCTCACAACCAATAAGTATAATCTGAAATGGTAGCACTGTTATCTAAAAAAAGAGGAGGATAATAAAGAAAACATCATGATGATATAAAGGAGGCAATAACAAGAGGAATCCATGAGCCAAGATGTTGTGGAGATACATGACATGTTCATTCATGCTGACAGTTTTTACCGATGGAGTGAAAGGGAGAACTTCAGAGCATAAGAATTTGTTTTTTTTCTCACTGGGCTGTAGTAAAAAGTGAACCCTAATTGGACAAAACCCCCAGTAATACAGTTCTTTCCATTGCTACTAACAGCAGTAGAGTTACCTTTAATCCTTCTCTCTAAGGGCAGAGTTTAGACAACAGAATCTATGAACATATAAATAAATAAATCCAGGCAGTGGGAATTAATCTTCTGAAGAATACATAGTTAAGGCAGGCTGCAATTATTTGTTGTATTCATGATAAACCGGGAGAGTTTACTGAAAGGTATACATTAGACTTTAATTTAAAAAAAAAAAACAGCTTAGCTAGCCACCCAAGTGCATCTTACTCTCAAATTAATGTGTTTACTTACAAAAAGAAGCAAGCAGTAATATCTTTGTAAGACCAGCTGATGGCTGGAACAAAGCACTCTGGCTTTCAAACACACTGGATATTTACTAAGTAAGAAAAAAGCAAAAAAAGAAAAAGGATTTTAGGTTTTACTTCTTTCCAGCTTTCTGCCCACTTCAACTCCTTTATAAATCTACTTCATTCTCTCAATAAAATGAAAACTTTGAAAGAGGAAGAAAAGCAGATCGTCTCATCCAAATTCTTTACTAAAACCAGACACTATGCTCCAACTTTTCATTTTGTGCATTCTACCAAAAGAGGAGGTGAAAATTAATTCTTGTGATCTCAGAAGTCAGGGGAGAAATCATTTCTTTTCATTATGAAACATGAAGACATAGCTGTCTTCAATCCATGAGCTATGAAATATTTTGATCAAAGAAGCAACATTCAATGAAAATCAAATTAAATTCTGTGTTCTGTTGACTCCCATTGCCTTGTCGAATTTTTTGAAATCTATTATTTGCAGATGTTGCAACTGTCCATTACACTGGCCACTTCCATCACACTATTTTTAACCCTCCATCTTGTTTTGATTAAACATGTGAACAAAATTAAACACAATTTTCACAATCTCATTATCTGACATTTCACACACCTATTTGTTCTTCAGATCTTTCATTGTTATCTTTTGCCAAACAACTTTCCTGCAGTCATGGGTCCCATACAAAATACTTAACATTTGAGCCAAAGCGAAAGTAAAATCATGTTAGATCAAAGCATAACTGACATTTACATTGGTCAACTTTTAAAGCAGCTATAGCTAAACTGAATAAAAATAACTTCATTAATAAGTAGTAATAAAAGAAAATTAATTCTTTTTCCATTGCGCTCCTGTTCTGGTCGCTGGCAGAAGCTACTATGTTCATGTTCATAAAATCTGAACACAGAGATTTGCTAATTGCTACAGTTGCCAAGACATCAGTACTCCAGATTGCACCACTGTGAGGTACCAAAGTTAACTGTGCTGATAATATTAAACTAGCCATTACAATTTTCATATTCAATAGTACCATGCATGTGCAACATCCACATAGCAAGTAAAAGTGTAAGAACAATTCAGATTCCTCGAAGCTTAGTGATCATTAGTAGTACCGAACTCTAAGAAGAAATATGCCGACTGTCCTAATACTGCTCCATGCTTCAAAGCTACACAAGCCATGACCTTCAAAGTAGTGAGTGTATCACTGAATGGTAGATTAATATTCTTGCTTTCTAATAGCCAGTAAGAATATGCAAGAATGCATCTTTGCATGAAAAAGTGTAATGTACCTGCTTCTTTTGGATGTCTGATACCTAGAAACACTGAAATACCCAGAATGATTGAAGGGAGAAAACTGTCATACAGTGATTACAGCCATCTAAAAGTAATGATACTATACAGATCAGCCAGTTAACCATATATCCATATAACCTCTTTCTCACTCTTAATAGTACATTACCAACAAGACGATAGAAGGAAGACTTTGAAGAGCAAAACTTCTACAAGACATGTTAATCTTTAAATATAACTTAAGAAAAACTCTCCTGAGGATTTTAGGAATCCATTACTGTTAGAAATGGAAAAAACTGTTCACCACCTGAATGTAAAGTGGCTGTGAAACATATTGTGCAGCCCCCACAGACCTAAATCTCCACCTTACCTTATTCACTGCTCCTGTACCAGCACTATGTACATCTGTCAGGTTGCAGCACGGAGACCCGTGCAACAGCCATGGCCGAGAACTCTCCCTGTGCTGCTCACCCTGCAGCCAACAGTGGAACCTTAGGCATCATGTTTCAGACCAGCTGCACACTATAAAGTTTTGCTGGCCTAACCACATTACCTAGATCTTGATGACAAGTCTCCCGCTCCCTGACCTCTTCTGCCAGCAAAACCATGGATCAAGGAGCACCATGCCAGTGAAAGGGAGCTCTTGTTGCCTTGCAGTCTCTGCTGCGCAAGGTGCACAGCCGAGCCTGTGGAAAAGCCTCCTCCATAGGCTGGTGCCGTGACTGCACTAGAAAAGTCTCTGCTGCCATCAAGACACCAAGAGACTCTACCGTCACTTTGGAACAACTTCAGATATCAAAAAATCATTTGCAGGAACAGAAAAGCAGGCAAAATCTCCAGTCTCCAGGGTTCATGCTGGATCAGAAAGAGTAACATAATGCTTGCAGACTTTTGCCCCTGACCCTGGAAGCCCCAGCTCTGACCACTATCCTGTGTTTTCCATTAGTTCTCCTGAGATACCTGGGAGATGAAACTGGTATCACTTACCAACTGGCACCCTACTGAGGAACATCACTGCAGCTTCTCTTGCATTGTTGGTCAATCAGGTTTGGGGACAGAACAGTGAATAACAAGTTACTTTGTCCCCCCATAGCTCAAGCCCAGGACTTTTCTGAGGGAGGATTCTGTGAACATGTTTTTTACTAATTTCTGAACCTTAACCTGTAGAAAAGAATTAGGCTGCCTTGAATGACAGAACTATCTATTTAAGGGTAAGAAAAACTCTAAAAATATGGTCAGTAATGAAAAATAGTAAGTCTTCTTATCTGATTTTTTTGAATGCCCTAAAAATTACATTGTATCAAAATATAGGTATATAGGTTTGATGAATAGTCGTCAAAGATTTTGAACAATTACAATTTATTGTGTTTAACATACAAAATAACTTTTCTTACTTTCCTGAAGAGCAGATGTATTTCCATTATCTTGGTTTACTGGCTTCAAATTCTCAATATTGCTTCTGATTTCTCTTCATCAGATATATTTGCATTAAATACTATTTCTGATACTAATTATTTGAGTGACTACTTGAACTTCACAAAAAAAAGAAAAAAAACCACAAAATGTCTCTTCTTGCTTGTAATTGCTTGTAATTCTTCCTACTGCTGCGTAACTTTGTTTTTTAAGTTTATACCAAGTTTAATGAGAATATGATGCGATGGGAGGGGTACTATGTTACAGAAAGCAAGCTAGTAAATATATTTTAGGGAGATCTTCTGTAGATGGAAAAGATGGCTATAGTAAGTTGACTGGGCTATGTAAAAGGTTTTATATAACACATTACTTGGGTTATTTTTATTCACCTGCAAGGAGTGAGTAACTGCCCATACAGAAGTCACAGAATTATGCAAGTTCACACATCAGTGAAAATATTTCTTTTGTCAATGTGTTTGGCTAGGTACTTTTCTTAGAGAATGAGAGAAAAATGATCAATAGAATACTGTACTTCTACTCCTAGAAATTATGGCCTAGCAGTACATTGGAAAATATTATGATTTGGGTTTATTTCTCTGTAAAGCTTCTTATGTGTCAGAGAAGATTTACATGAACAAGACTAAAGAGTACTCAGAACAGTGATTACTATTGCCTTTGAGAAGGACATATACCCAAACACGAGTTAACTTTTTAATACATTTCATTGCTCAAATAGCATTTGTAAGGTGACTGAAAATGAAAGTGATTATCCAGGCAATTCACAGGAGCATCAGGGTGCTGGCACAAGGCTCAAAGCCCATTTCACCAAAAAGGCCCCATGGCTGAGGAAGTGTTGACTGGCTGTGCATGTCCAGGGATATGGTCAAATCCTGGGAATTTTAACTGCTTTCAAATTCAGCAAAAGTGGGAATAAGCCTTTTAGAGTATTTCATCCTTACTGAATGCGCTGCCTCATCTCAAAAACATTAACCTATACCATATTTCTCCTGTGTCTGACAAATGCACTTTGACTTAAACCAGGCTTATTTTTCAATTTATATGCATATTTTATATATATATATATAGTTTATTATGAACATTCACACAGACATATATATAAACACATCAAGTATTCTGCTAATTTCATGCAAGTACTTGCAAAATAATAGTCTACAGAAGCATAAAATGCATATAACTGTGCCAATTAACAAAGAATGAAACATAAGGAAAAGTTTAGTTGGTGGTAGTGGTGGAGAACATACAGTCTCCCAGAAATTATTTTACTTCAGTAATAAAAAATAAAATAAACCCCCCTCTTTTGAAGGCGCACACTCTTTTCAGAGCATAGTACATGTATAATGTGCTCAATGAGGCAGCATATTAAATCATCTGAGATTGCCTAAATTGTTTTTAGAAATTAATAGCTTCTGAAAAGTTTTTAAATTATTAAAGCACCAAATAGATCTAAGAATCCCCTTATATAAGGCACCCCAGGTCTGATTGCCAGATCTCATCTGTAAGGACCCAGGCAGCTGGATGAGCCTAAGGAAAGAATCAGCAGATTTGGAGAGAACAAGGTGGTGAGGGGCATATTGAAGTGGTTGGAGCAGCAGCTGCTCCAGGGAGGACACCCAGGCTTTCACACATTCTACCTGTACCAACTGCAGAGGTTCCTCAAGCATATGCCGAGGCAGACACCTCCGTAAACCTAAATAATCACCAGAAAACAAAATATCCCATTGTGCCTTTTAAATTTTAACAGGAAGGGAGGGAGGGAGGGAGGTGGGAGGAATCAGGTACTGTGGAGACATGAGAGGAATGTGGACAGTTCCAGCCCAGGAAACAGGAAAACAGGAATGGAAGTCCCCTGCTCTGGAGAAAAACTCAGAAAATTAGGAATTTTTCTGTGTTTCTCTATGTGCATCTCATCATACACAACACATTAAAAGTGTATGCAGCAAGGTCAGCCCAGGGCAATGCTTGTAAAAAGCACAGCAGATTGGGGCATTTAAAAAATAAGCTTGACAAAGCATTAACAAGATCTTATGCAGTAAAATTTTATGCAGGAACATCACAAATACTTAATAAGCCTGACTTCCATAGGCCGAGGTCAGAGTTCAGTGTTGATTATTATATGACAAGTTTTATGGTAACAGCATAAATTACTGCAATTCCATGTTTAGATCAGTACACTGAATTCACAAACAAGCATTTATTCATTCATAAATACTTGTGATTATAAATGACCTATTTACTCATGAAAGTTTATGAAAAGAAAATCCCATGAGTTAATCTCTAGAACTACTGAGTATCAGTATATAATTTTTCCTATAAACGCTCATCTTGCAAACCCAGAATAAAATTTCTTTGTTGCTCAGAATCAGTGATAGATTTTTGCCCATCATGCGAAAGACAACTCAGACTAATCTTTTATTTTCTCTTTGTGTTCCTTATTGCCACTTTACAGCTAGAATGACAGGCTACAACACTAATTTGTTAGAAAATAGCTACGGTTTACATTAAGGCAGACCTCCGCACAAAACTGCTTAGTGTGGTGTGGCAGGTCTTCCTGGCAGAAACATGCTGAGGGTGGAATCTTCCCTTATAACTTCCTTTATATATTTTTTTTCATATATATATATATATATATATGTATACACACTCACACAGAGATATATATTTTACCCCTAGGAACATTCAACAATGCCTGGAATCTTCCCAGAATAGGTAAAGAAAAAGATAACTAAAACTTCAATGGTTGTTATGTGATAAAAGGCACCACGCTGCTTCTATTTTTTTCTTCAGTAAGGTTTAAAAATCAGAATCAGAGAAACATCACCCACCACTTTTTGTTTTGAGATGAATAAGCTCACTATCACAGTAGCTATTTTCCAAATAAACTCTAACTGTACATGTTACAGAGAACATTAAACTCCCTGAATGACTGCATCAAGCTGAAATGCACAGGTTTACGCCTTTGCTCCTTTGTGTCCTTCTCCCTCCTCTGTCACTGAAGAGGAGATGTTAGAAATCCAGCAGGGAGGCTCCCAGCACAGGATGAGCAAATCCCCAAATGGAGTGAGCTAACAAGGTAAAGAAGTTTAGCTGCAACAAGAATTTAATTACTGGCAGCATGAGGCCAGTGAATAAATACAAAATGTACTATATTTGGACTGATGTGCCCAGTTCTGGCCCCTCATCCCAAAGATGACAAAGTGGAACAAAGGCAGTGAAATGGCTTTTGCACAGAAAAAAAGAAAAAGCCTAAATAGACTAAGATTCTTCAGCTGGGAAAAGCAACAGCTGAAGGAAGATACAATCAAATCATAAACTGCTATTCACCAACACCTTAGTATAAGTGACTAATCTTTTTCCTATTCACCACTACCAAGGTAAGGATTAGTCACTCACTCTCATAATGCAGAACATAAGGAGCATTAAATGAAACTATCAAGATGCAATTTGAAGACATAGCATAACTGGAATTCTTGTCTTAGCTAATATCAGTCATTCTTTTACATTTCCCACACTCTTCAGTTCAGAAAATCCTTTAAGAAAGTTGAACTTGAATGTGTTCAGTAGATTATATGTTCTCCTCCAGTAAACAGTTTTTAAGAAAAAAAAAGACATATACACTATTATGATTTAAGGAAACTGCTAGGTCTCCCTCTTCACTTCCAACCATGCACCATCCCCTGTCCCCTTGCCCCAAAAAGGAAGAACCATGAGTTACCAAATAAAGCTGGGTATTTGGGGTAATTAAGGACTTATAAGCCAAAGCTTGATCTAAGAGTGGGAGCGTCACACTGTCCTCCTATGTGAATAAATGTAAAAACACGCAACAGGAGGGATTAATAAAACATGAGAGGGAACACAGCAGCAGATAATTAGGATGAATTGCAGATGAGTATCTTTTCCAGATTACATCCTTTTGGCATTTTCCATAGAGAGAAAAAATAAACTGCATTGTCAAGAGATAAGATGATGTTAGGGCAGTTACTGATTTAACTGTGTCCAGCAGCCCCTATCAGCAACTCTGCTTGAGCACGTGCAGCCTAGAGACAGATGTCCATCATCAGATATTAAAATTGAAGAATCAAATATATTTGCATGAAATTTAAAACTACCAACTGATATTCTACTTTTGTTCAGACATGATGAAATACAAGCAGTTAATCGTGATGAAGTTATGTGCCATTTCAGTTCATCTGCAATACCAGCACATTCAGAAGAACATCTTATTATATACTCAAATAAAATGCTGTTCAGATGCAAGAAGAGCACTACTTATAGTATATTTGTTTTATTTATTGTAAAGTTCACTCATGTAAATTAAGTCACGTCTTAAGGGAATACAATTATTCTGGGTTAACACAGAGAGGTGAACATATGCTTTTATTTTTACACACTTTTGATTGTCTGCCTTCAGAATAAGTGACTTCCTAGCACAACACATACTAGTTTTCTTGCTTTTTTTTTTTTTCTTTAATGGAAAGAAGGAAATGGAAAGAATAAAACAGTGAAAGAAATGTTTTACTTAAAAATCACGCAAGTTGTTAAATACTGACTACCACTACCAAAATTTAAGATATACATACTTCTGTACATGCTGCTTTCAGAAGGTATTTGCTAATTTACTTAAATTCCTGTGCACTTTCCTTTCAGGTTTCTAATTTTTCATGTCTCACAGGGAAGACTTTAAATACAAAAATGGGCCTCAGAACAACTGAACATGGGAAATCTAAATCCAAGGCACTGTGCTCATTGTACTCAGACAGCTCTTGCTCCATGAAGGAAAATATTTAAAAATAAAACCTCCTGGCTGAATGAAGACAAATCAGTCCAATCTGAGACCCCTTAACTCTGCATAGTATACCCTTTGTCTGAAATTTGAACAGACTACAGACAACAACAATCCAGAGAGTATTTTATGCAGTGTTGTCCTCTGCTGCAAGGCAATGCAAACACAGAACCCTCTACCGCTGAAAATTCTCATCTCTGTGGGTATTTCATAATTAGGCAAACCCACCCCATTATATTAATCTTAAAGCATCAGCTATTTACCTGTTTCTTCCCAGGCAATTCAGAATTACTTTTTCTTCTTCCATAGAGAAACTACACAATACCTGCAAGTGCATTAAAAACCACTGCTTTTATGAGGGTGGGGACAAGCAGTGTGTCAGTTCCCCTGTGGATTCAATTCCAAGAAACAATCAACTGGCATTATTCTCTTAGTAATAATAGTATTTTTGATGGAGCTCATGCATGTAAAGCAATAAGGAAGAGGCCTTAAAAATTTTAGCTTTGCTTCAAACAAATGTCAGGGCATAGCAGTTGAAATGAGGAAAAAAAAAATATTTACTTAGAAATATTGAAAGGCAATATTGTACGAGGGATGATTTTAAAAAGAAAACACAGGAAGGCATCATATACAAACTCACTTTTTTGAATGTTCACCCTTTGTGATTATGTATTTCCTATATCTAAAAATATACACTGAAATACAGTATGCATAACCCTGAATAAATATCTTGGGATTTTCATTCACACGCGGAAGCCATACATATCAAGCTCCAGAAATGTTACTGAATATACATTCTTGCATATATATTGCATAAGATATTTGTGTAAATCCATGTGGTTTCCCATTTAACGAATAGTAACTACAAATCAGACCCAGTTTCAGCTGTGCAAGGGAAGAATGACAAGTCAGCAGCATCTTCTGCCATCTCAGACTTAACAAACCACACCGGATTTACTGGATTTAACACCGCACCTGCCACACTGGAACTTACAGAACAGTCTTAAACAAGAGTAAAATTTTATCATAACTCTGTCCTTGTTAGATTTTGTGACAGAAAGGATGTCAGTGCTCTAATTGCCTATTTCCTAGTGCATCTAAATGAAAAAGTAAAAATAGGAAAGCTGAATAGCAATGAGGGGATGAAGGGAAGATCAAGGGAGCATCCACCCCAGTTTACTCCTCCATATTTTTCACTGTGGGCATTTTTAAATGCTGGAGGTCTACAGGTTGAGGATACCAGGACTAAGGAACAATTTACAGAGACCATAATGTGGCCTGGGATCATGTGGTGAGACTTTTGAAACACTACTAGAAAACTGCTATTTTATAAAACTTGATGAAACACAAGTTGCTGACATGAAGAGATAAAGACACTGTAAGCATCAAGTGCATTTCATTTTCTCTCCCAGGTGTCTTCTACACTTTTGCTGAAAGGGCAATAAATTCCTAGACTTCATCTTACAGCTGGTGAGTTTCAGGCTACCCTTTCCACAGAACAGCAGTTCTATAAACACAATTTCTGTAGGTCTTCCACTTCCCCTTTATGCAGCAGAGGGGAAGAAAAGTGTTCCTCCTGAAACTTTATCTTTATACCTTTGGCAAGAGGAAAAAAAGAAAATTAGTGATCTCGATTGCCATTTCCTTTTACCCTGAATTCACATCTACTAAGCCTGAAGATTCTTTTTACAATTGTGTATTATGCCTTTTCTTGCCTCACTTGTTCTGAATTAGTAAGCACTTTGCAAACTAGCTTTTAAGAAAAAAAATTATTAATCTCCATTTTAAATGCCATAATTGAGTAATACTATCTTCTGGGAAACTTCTCCATGAAAGGAAGAAGAGGGTGCCTTGGCCCCAACGTACAGGAACTATCCCTAAAGATGACTCAGATTACAAGGCAATCAGACAAAAAACATTCAGATTTTAACTATGAAGTCCCTCTGCCTCTCATATGGAAGAAGAAACTTTAAAATACTGCATTTTAATATTTCTTTAACATGTACTTTTCTTCACATTTGGGAGACATACAATGAGTATCACCGATACCCAAACTATGCGTGAAAACAAATACTGCAATGGCTTGATGAAAAGAAACACAGCATTTAATACACTTGGAGACTGATATTTTGACTGTTGTGGTCTGTAGTAGGAAAAACGTGACAAATTCAATAATATGAACAACACTGAACTATTCAAACAAATAGAACAGATAACTTAAAACAATACAATCTTTGCTTAGATGGACAGACTGAATTTATGAGCATCTTACTCTTTATCCACATCATCTTGATTGTAAGATAGCAAATGTGATGTCTGCATGGCTGAAGCCTCCCAAGAAAGAGATGGTCTTTCCCTATTGTCCTAGTTTGCCTGAAGCATTGCTTTCCTTATATCGTTGTGTAAGAAGGCAAGATTATTTTTTTTTTTTATCTTTTAAAAAGCATGTACTTGAACTCAGGTTTCCAAAATAATACTCATTGGAAAGTAGGCTAAAGAGTCTCCCGGGAGTGCAGCCTCTTCTCGAAAGCTGGCTGTGCATTCAGAAATGTGGATATCCACGTAAAGGACTATCAGACTAAACAGGAATGCAAAAATGGATAACTGGAACTTCAAGTATATTCAACATTACAACTGAACTACAAAGGCCAAGATTCTTAGCTTACATTAGAATCAACAATCTTTATATGCCGTTGTAAAATTACCCAATTAATTTCTCATGCATGGAAATAAAATGCCCCATGAATCCCTTTACTGAAAAGGCATTTCTAATTTAAAAATTTCTAGTGATGTTAGTGAGCACATATATTTATAAATGGGAGCTGATAGCAATTACCATCCTTGATATGATTTATTATTTGGCATTATGTATTATTTGCCCTCTACAGAGAGGTCAGCTGTTCCAGTTTCTGGAATTAAAGGCATGAACTTCTCATCAAATAACATTAAAGAACTTTAATTTCTCCTCATAGCTGCAGGCTACCCTAACAAATGGATTTAGAAGAGTAGAACCTAATTTCAGCCAGATGCCACAGGAAAACAGGCTGTAATATAAATTCAGATTATTTACTATTTGTTGATGTTAAATTTTACATGAATGGGAAAGCTTAATTTCAAGCCATAGTAGATGTCCCTCAGCTCATATCCACTGGGCTTCTATACTGCACTGGAGTAACTGACGTTTCCTCTCATCCAGCAACCTGTTACTTAGCTACCCTTCTGAGAAAGGAGTCTTTAAATTTGAAAACCTTCTTGGCCTGCATGGTAGCCAACATTGTGACCAACAGCGCTTCTAGCTGACAGAAAATGAATAAAATTTAGCAGCTTTTTGTGAAATCTGTGAAATTTCAGTCAGACAGAAAATGAAGAACCAATGCATCAAACCAAGTTCACAGACTGACAAATGGAGAAAGTCCCAAAATCACAAAGAAGTCAAATTTTGCAAAGACGCATTCACAATTATTGGTCATGACAAAACACAAGGTTAAAAATGCAGTCAAAAAGCAAGTGTAAGAGGATGGGAGAACACTTGAAATTTCAGGTACTGGGTCTTAAACACATCCTTCAACTTTCTTCAAACTAGTATGAAATAGCAGTATTGGTCCCAGCCTCCTAGGAGGTGAAGACAACAGTGAAGTTTTATCTTCAGAGCGCCTGCAGGAGGTGTGCACTGGTGGACCATCTGTGCCACAGAAGAAGTCAGCAGCCTGGACAGTATCAGAGGTGAGAAGAAAGGTATGGACTGTAGCTCCTCCAAGCCCCTGTGGCTTTGCAGGCCTGAACCTCCTGAGGTACCGAAGGAGGAGCAGGCAAAGTCCAAGATTATCCAGGTGGGAGTCCCATGATGAAGTGGGCTGGAAGCTCACAACTTCTGGAGCCTGGCTTAGTGGCTGGAAAGCAGATTTGCAGAAAAGGACTTGGGGGTCTTGGTGGACACCAAGCTGACCATGACCGTGACCAAAAAGTGTGCTCTTACAGCAGAGAAAGCCAGCAGCCTCCTGGGAGGTGATCTTTCCCCTCTACTCAGCACTGGTGAGATACATCTGGAGTTTAGGGCCCAGTGCTGGGCTCCCAGTACAAGACAACAGATCTTCCTGTGGGTTTTTGTTTTGTTTTGCTTAACTGTTATTGCAAAGGATTCACATCAACATGGCAGGAGATGCTGCCTGGTTGAACAGTAACTTGGCAAATGATGAAATTCTAAGTGTTTCAGCTGTAAGAACAGAAGATTGTTAAAAAATAATTCTGTTAAACACTTTATTCTTCTAAATCAAGTTTTAATATTATTATTAACAATAAATGTTCAAGAAGCAATGCTGGTAAAAGTAAGGGTTCCCATATAAGTTTCGACTAAAGGTACTGTGCTGCAATGCTTCTAGAAGCAACGTGTCCCATGGCATTATACGCACATCCTTCCTTTACATACACTGCAGTAGGGTGGAAGTGACCTAGATCCAGTGTGCCATCACATACATGATCCTAACCAGCTCTGATACTCACAAGAGAGCTCAGTAAAGACAGCAGGGGACCAGCCTAGGTTTCATTTATACGGTAGTGAGAAGAGATGGAGTTACCAGTAGAAAGACTGGCGAGGTTAAGGCATGGCTGGCTGAGTCTTGCTACAAAACCAAATATGATACTATGGCAGTGGCTTCCTTTCCAAAAAATTGCAAGGAGAACACTGATGGCATTTTGTACAAAAAGACAATATCTGAAAGATCTTTAATCTCACAACAAAAATGGATGAATCTCACCTAATTTCATGCAAATATCACTTTTCTAGACAGTCACTGTTGGCCGCCACTGGACGCAGTTTCTTTAGCTGGATATAGCCTTACCCAGCACAGCTCTTATTTATCAATTTAGAATGCATCAAATTTGGATAAAATTTGGGTTACAATTTTGGATAAAAATGCACTCACCACCAGACCACCATAACAAGAACCTACCTCCTTCCACGATGTATCACACCCTCTAGATTCAGAAGGTATTTCAAGTTACTTTGAAAGGCATCTTTGGAGTGCTGAAGTATTCAACATCTAAAGTCAATCATAAAGCTAATCATTCTTTAACCAACCAAAATGGACAAGACTCATTCTGATGGACTGGAAGGAACTTTTTGGGGTTTTTTTTTGCAGGCTTACATTGCCTACAAAGTTTTTTATACTGGACTATACATTTCTTGGACCTAACCCCATTTCTAAATTTGTTTCCTTTTTTTTTTAAATGATTGCTAGAGTCATCTTCATTACAAAAAAAAACTAGTTTCATTTAAGACCAGTATGCAGAGCCCAGGAGACGATGAACCCATAGTGGGGTCCAGAAATGTCAGAAGGGGTGTAAATTCTGTCATGGACAGAAATCTGACTCCGACATGCCTTTCCACCTTATGAATAAAGTAAAAAAAAAAAAACAAAAAAAACCCACAAAAAAATCCAACCACAAAAACCCATCAAATTTTCTCTAACATCAGTGATATTTCATTTAGCTTAATGACAAGACACTGTACACAGCAACTGGAGATGAGACTTGATGTCTCTTTTTTTAATTATACTTATTTGTCTTCTGTGGTCTGGCACAGAAGCATAATGTAGCCTCTAAGTATAATTAAGCATTAATACAAAGGCCATAAATTATCTCTCAGCCCTGTGGATTGAAAGTCCATGCATGTGTTCAGAATTAAAGAGAAAAAATCTCTGGGAGCCTGGGAGTATAACTGTAGATTCACATTTTAAGATGATTAAAGCATCTTCTTCAACTGTGTGCTTGTACTGCTATTCCTCAAAATCATCACATTCTCACAATATTGAAATTTAATTATTTACCGTTTTATTTCTACTGTGTAGGAACTCCCGCATGCCTGGAATATATCCACAAGTTTTTAACACATGACCAATGTGCTTATCAGCAGATAATATAAAAACATCTTTCACACACAGTCTCTTCCTTTGAGTATGGTCTAATTTTGTCTTTATCAGAAAACATTCAACTGGATTCCTTTGATACAGTTTTTTTGAAAGACTCTCTTAATAACCCTAACTGAAAATCCACAGTCATAGAAAAAAATCCATTCTGTTTCAGAGTTACTAGACCAGTTTAATAAAAAAATTAACTTTTTTTTTAAAGAGAGAGGAGAAGGAACATGGACTCTATAGACTGAATTAAAAAGCCTCACCAAGGCTATCTCCTCATGAAAAAAATGCAAAGACCCTATGAATCACAGAACCTATAAGCAGTTTAGTCCCTAAGTATACTACTATAGGTACTGTAAAATTTTACTATAAGTTGTCCAACTACTTTTGTCAAAGATCCTCATGAAGGATCAATTAAAAATAAACTCTAATTAAACTAAATTTTAATTTAAAGTTACTACTTGTTTGAGGTTGATTACAACATTCCTTAGATGTTTTTCACTCTAATAAATGAGTTTTTAAAAATCCATAAGTATCCCCTGCTCTCTGGGCCCCCATTCCATTGTCTCACCATCTTTGGTGTAAAATTTCTTTTCCTAACACTTGATCAGAGTTTGTCTTCTTGCAATTTGCCTGTTGTCCCTGATCCTTTTGTTATGCATGTCTGAGAAGAGTTTGGCTTCACTTTCTTCAAAACCTCCCATTAGGTAGCAGAAGACACTCACTAGGCACCCCCTGCCCTCCCTTAGCCTTCTCTTCTGCAGGACAAAAGAGCACGGTTCCTCCAGTCTCTCCTCACACCCCATGCAATCCCCCAGAAAGCCTTCCGGGCTCTGTCCAGTTTGTAAATGCCTTTGTCATACTGGGGCACCAAAATCAGACACAGGAAGCTCAGATGTGCTCTGACACACACTGCAGTGCTATTAACCACTTCTAGCTTCAACTGTACTGTTTGATACTGTTGAAAAATCAGCTTCCCTCCAGATAGCCGGCTATGATTGGAATGCAGCATTAAGTTTAAAAAAAGTTACAACTGATTTATATTACCAGGAGTAATTTGATAGAGTGAGAGAGGAGACTGGGAATGACGCCAGTGGTTCATTTTGAGAAAAATAAATCATGTATATAAAGGAGTGATAAATACAAAGACCCTTCCTCAAGCATGCCTGCTGAACTGAATTTATCAAAGTAGCATTTGTCAATGCAAAAAAGAACAACAACAGTAAACACCAAGTGCAGGAGAACCAATGTGATTTACAGAAGCAGTCAGCTTTAGCCTCCCTCTGGTACAAGAGACATTATTGCGAGAGCAGAATTCCTACAGCTTCGAATTGCTTTTGGGAGCAGAGACCTGGGACAGTACTGCTGATCGAACAGAAGACCTTTAGACGTATTATGAAGCCAAAAAGCGTTTCAAATGCTCAGCAGCTTTCATGGTTTTACTAGATGTTGTTTGTAACGTGTTTTGCCAGCATTTGTTATATACGATTCAAATGCTGCATAACTAAGCAACAACCCTTTAATTGTCATGTGCTCAGAATTACTGAGCACATTACAATACCATAACAAAAGGTGGAGTTTAGGTGATGTTTTAAGAAATACTGCAGCTTGCAAAGACATACAGTAAGGTTCACCTATACAACAAATAATCTTAAGAGCAAAGAATGAACTTCCTCTGCATAGAAACAACAACCCAAAGCAGTAATCTAAGAGCAGCAGAGCCACAAAAAGATTTCACAAAGAGAAATTCCTTGACAGCAATGACACATCAGTACGCTGGTACTCTGTTCATGATTTTTTAGTAATATTATTTGATTATGTTTCATTTTTCTAAAGTGTTTCTTGGTTTTTGTTTGTTTTTACAACAGTATGATTTTCTGGGTTCATTACCTTCTGGAGATTTTCAGAAACTAAACTATTAACAATTCACATAAATAATATATTGAGTATTTAAAAAATATCTTGCTGATACACTGGTTCATATAATTTATGTAAAATTTCTTTGTCTGAGAAGTTGATACTTATTGGAATTTCAAAGTACAGGTTTGTATTGTCATAGACAAAGTACTTCTAACAGCAAGGCAATATCCATCTGTTCTTATTTTTGCACTTGAGTACAGAAATAAATGTTTTATTTCAAGACAGCAGAGCTTGCTAGGTGCAGCAAGTGTTGAAAATTTTTAAACATTTAGTGTTCATCAGTTACAATCTTAAACAATTAGCACAGTTGACATACCAACAAAAAAAAAAAAGAAAAAGGTCAGTGGAAAAGTGTTTTCCTTACATTTCAAATATAAATGCATGCAAGTCACTGACAGCTCCTCCATCTGCAAGCTTTGTTATTTTTCTAAAAAATAAAAGGGATACTTCTGCTTCTCATTTCACTACCTGCATGTCTTTCATTTTAATACATTTAATATTTATGATTAAAAAAAAAAAAGTATTAGTGTTCATGGTTCAAATGATACACAGTTTTGAACAGATCAGCTTCAATATACCCCCTTGAGAGTTAGTCTGAATTTCTTTTTCCTGACTGTCAGGTGCATTTTATAAGGTCTTTAGCCATTTATATTCCCAGAAAAAAAAGATAGTTTGAAACACAGCATATGGTTTTCAGACAGATTCTATTAATACAGCTTCACAGGATGCTGGTATGCAGCACAAAATCGGTTAATTTCAGTAAGAAGCAGAATGCAGCAGGTCAGCAACAAAAATTTCCGTGTTCAAAATAAGATTTTTTACATATAAAACTCAAGCAAATACCACAATATAAAATGACTGTGAATGGGGTAGGATACAAAATTCTGAGTTTTCAACCGAGATATACTTCCTCCCTTATGCTTTCCACTAGAAATATGGTCTATCCTTTCTCTTAGTCAGAGCTGCTCATAAAAGGCCATGTTCTCCTATGTCATTCTCTGATTAAGTATCTTCTGTCCTGAAAAGCACATGCTTCATTTACAGCTGATAAAAGCCAAAATGTGAAATGCAGAGTTTTCAAGGTAATTAGCCTTCCAAAACTCTCCAGCTTTTCATGGCAACTAGAATATTATCCCATTTTAGCCTTTGATAGCATCTCTTGGTAGATGCTGATTTTGGGGCAGAAAGTTTATGACTACCTTGGCATCTTCATGTTTTGGCACTTCTAATTTATCATTTTCTGTCATTCCCAATTCACTGATTTTGAGACACTCAAGAAAAAAGACTTATGTCATGAACATATAAAACCTGCAGGATAGACTCTTAACATTTATTTCAGCAATACTGAGGTATCTGGTATTTTCACTGAATTCTCTTAAACCTCTAACCCAGCAATCCCTAATTTGAAGAACTCTCACAGTTAGCCCTACCACTCAGAACAGTCTGTACACAATGGTACTTAAGTATAAATCATGTTTAAAGATCTTTAGGAAAACTGTTATACATATTCTGAGACCTCATAGCATTTAAATAACTAATTTTTATTTAATATCTGGTTTCCAAAGCTTTATAACCAAGTTCTGTCATATTTATCTTAAACTTTGGATAATTAACAACAACAGAAAAATGATAAGAGAATATACAGGAATTTCTGAGGAAGCCTAAGAGCTACCAGTCTTTAACCTCAGAGGCAGTATTTAGTCTTATAGCAAGACTAGTAAGGCTTTTCATTACCTGAACTTAGAGAAGGAACCATTAAATGCTATTACGGTCTGCTTTCCTTGAAATAAATTGCATATTTATAGCCAGCATCTCAGCAACCTAAACATTATTTATCTAATCATGTAGAAAATGTTAACTTTGGTATTATTCTGCTTGTTTTAAAAATGTTCTCCAACACTTTCCCCATATTAATATTTTAAGAAAGTGTTTATAAATAAAATAAACCCTTTAAAAATAATTATGTTGTGTTCTGATTCTGTTTCCTGTTTTTATTGAAGAAAACCATAAGTCAAGACATCAAAACCCTTAACACTGGTGTCTCAAAAGCACTGAGAAGTCAGAACAAAGGAGTTCAGTCTGTAGAAACTCATGATGAATCACCTGCAAGACTTTCACAATTCATCCCATTGGTATAGGAAGGAGTCAAGAGACTTTAGGCTTCCTTCCACCAGCACACCACCTACAGAGAACAATATTCCTGCATTTCACTAATGTAATTTGTTTTCTATATTAGATTCTTCAAACCCATACTCAAGGTCCTGTGCCCCCATAAAAGAATCCATATATTTGGACAAAAGAAGACAATTTCATGATTGTCTTGTATAATTGTCTAACGTGTCTGGGGAGACAAACTAAGAGTCAATTCAGAGGATATCAGCTAACCTAGAGAATATAGACACATCAAAACTCAGTGTTTTGGGTTAGACTTTTTTGGATATGAGAGGTGCGAGATTTATTTTTAAGTGGTACCAACTGTCTTGTATAAGTACGTCTGCCCCATTTACACTTGGGCTAAATTGTGACTTCTTTAAAGTAGTCTGGTTAGTTGCTTCTCGTTGATAGATAAAGAAGAAACACATGGCTTGATCTCCCTTCATCCCCTAGACCATGGTGATAAGCTCTTTCCCATAATATCTGTTAGCTGATCCACTGTTACACTGTAAATACAGGTTTAATGTACTATTGAACGCAAATTTGTCCTATAATAACAGAGCTCCTCCCAGCCCAGACATGCCCTATTTTACTGAAAGGATGGTTTCACTGGAAGGCTTTCAGAGAATAATTTTAACAATATGCCTTATCTGCTCTAGGACACTATCTTTAAATGGCTGTATTCATTTGAGAAAGGAAATTCTAGTCTTCTCAATGAAAAAAAAGGAGGGAACCAAACACAGGGCTAGAGATATAGTAGGAGGAAAACAATTCACAACTTCTGTATGTTGCAGATGCAACTTTCACCGCATATGTAGAAACCATGGTTATCAAGGATAGGTAGGGAAAAAAAAAAGCCAACATCCTGAGAGTTTGTAAACAGCATCAAGAAAACAAATGAAATCTATTGCTTGAGAAAGTTACAATTTCAAGAGTATACATGCAAATAAAAAATGGAAGCAGTTTTCTATGAAGCACTGCTTTTGTACCTGTGATAGCATTATCTACTCTGAAGTTCAGGGATCCTTACAACAAAGATGGTTTTGCTATTTTATACCAAATTAACTTAGCATACAAGATTTCCCAGCTACTCAACAGGAATTTCCTGCTCATTCCTATGCAACCTCTAATCTCTTCTTTCCAAGGCCTCTGGTTCTCCCTCCCCACACAGTCATAACAGAATCTATATATTTCAGTATATAAAGAGAAATTAAGCCTACAATTACACAAGATACACTTAGGATTACCTCCACTAGAGACCTAGTAATTTAATTTTGGTTTAACACACTTGTGAAAAGACTGCAGCTGAAAATAAGTTACAAAAACCCTTCAAGAAGATTAAGATGCTGAAAGTCACCACAAATGAAGACATACACATAAACCTATCATCAATACTTTAATCCCTCTAGGGTATTAAAAAGATAGGGCTACTTAGGATTAGAAAATGTAGGGCTAATATGAGTATGACACTTGAGGGTTTGCTTACGACTGCAAGGCTTTCTCTGTGCCATCTGCACATAGTACAAAAGACTTATTGCAGGACATAACTCTTCTCAAAATCCTAGAAACACTAATCACATATTAAACTTTTCAACACAGCAGGAAACACTTCTGCTCTGAATCCATTTTCTCTAAAGACTGCCCATAATGATCACACTCAGACTCATTTGCAGTCTCAGACAAACTAAAGAGTAAAAACAAATTCCATGAAGTTCTAACATCAAGCTTCAATTATAAGAATGCAAACAGTGTGACAAAATGATATGTAAATGCAATCTTTACCTATGTTTTTGTAGCATTAAGACTCCAAACTTTCTCACATCTAAGGTCCAGCAGACTTGGACAGATCTATGATTTTGTCTGCATAACTACCAGCTTTTTCTGACTCTTTTTCTGACTCTTACGCTGTTACATAGCTTCTTAATGATTAGGAGGATATGAGTGAGGATCAGCGTTCGAAGTGGGTTAGGGGGGTTGATTCTACTACGATTGGTATGTAGCTATGGCTAGCCCCGCAAATTTCTGAGCATTGGCCATAGAAGATTCCTGGTCGGGTAGTGATGAATGAGGTTTGGTTTAGTCGTCCTGGGACTGCGTCAGTTTTTACGCCCAGGGCGGGGATTGCTCAGGCATGGAGTACGTCGTTAGCTGTGACGATGATGCGGATTGGGGATTCTATTGGGATAATCACGCGGTGGTCGACTTCTAGTAGTCGGAAGTGTCCTGGTAGGAGATCTGTTGTTGGGATTATGTAGGAATCGAATGTGAGGTCTTTAAAGTCTGTGTATTCGTAAGTTCAGTATCATTGGTGACCTATGTGAATCTTTACCTATGTTTTTGTAGCATTAAGACTCCAAACTTTCTCACATCTAAGGTCCAGCAGACTTGGACAGATCTATGATTTTGTCTGCATAACTACCAGCTTTTTCTGACTCTTGTCCTAAAGCTAGCTTGAGAGCTAGTGACGTACTCCCCATGCTCTGCTGCCCTGCCTTCAAGCATTTCTAGTCTTTCTGTGTTCAGTTTTCTTTTCTTTACTCTGCTTTTTTCTTGGTGCCCTGCTTTTGAGCCAGTATTAATAAGACTTTTTAGATCTACTTCTTTTTATATCAAATGGGGGGGGAGTTGCTTCCTGTTTAATAAAAACATAACTTTGATGATGCGTATCTCCTCTGTCTATTGCCTTTGAAGTTGGGCTGCAAGCTGGAAAATGGCAGAGGGAGTTTTTGAGCACTTACTACCCTACTTCCATGTTTTTCAATTCCTTCACAGTTGGCTTTCATACTAATTTAAAAGATCTCCTTACTGCTAAGAATTCTTTAAGACTGTTATACAACAAATTACTCACCATATGAAATATGCATTGCATATGCTTTGTATTGTCACTCTGTAGCCTTGTGACTACAGTATCACCATTGCTAGTAATAGATTTCATACCGACTCTGAAAGGCCTCGGGACTTATCAGGCTTTGTCTGAGTATGTCTTGGCTTGCGTAGAGTTTTGTTTTAGCTGGTTTATCTGTAAAAGCCTAGATGCCTACTGTCTACTTTGTTTTACTTTTAATTATCTTTGCATAATCACATGGTATAACCATAATTTTTATATAGCTAGTAGTAAGAAGCAGTTAGACTGCATGGCATTAAATACCTATGACCCTGCCATAATGATGGCATGTGCAAAAAAAAAAGCACAGTGTGACAACAGCAGCCTCAAAAGTGGGGACACAGGCTGAAGATGAAATGCAGAGGAGTATGGGCACTACATGGTAAGAGGGTGTAGAGAATGACAATGGAGATCCTACAGCTATAAGCAACTCCATCACCATCAGCTAAAGGCAATGAAAACCTGGGAACTGGGAAAAGCATTTTTCTTAGGGACAGCAAAGGGAACAAAGAACAGCTACCCAACATACAGAAAACCCATCAAATTCCAATGTACAGTGAAGTTACAGACCAATGAAAATGAGCCTGGCATGAAGTGTGGTGGAAGCCCCCTCTCAGACTCCAGAAGGAGGAAGAAGATACCAAAATCATCATGCTTTCCATGGCAAAGAAGAGGAAGAAACGTGCAGTATCATTATCATAACCCTCCTGGCACATGACAAGCATGTTGGTGGCTTGCTTATACTATCACCACCCACCCAAAACTGAAGCCAGCCACTCTAGGGACCACCACCCTGTGGTGATAGAAGTTGAGCATAACACCAAGGAAAGGGGCAGACAGGAGGAAGGGTGTCTATAAGAATTTTAACAGTATGTTAAGAAGAATGTATGTCGATTGTGCTAGCCAGCTACAGACCTCAAAATTTATTTCTCCTACTGCACCACAGATTCCGTTTTGTTGATTTTGAATAGGCTAACTGCAAAGACAACTGTTTTTGAAGAGTTTGTGTGAAGTCATTCTCTTGATATCTGGTTCCATAATCTTTTATCAGGGAAGGAACTTTGTACTGCTTCTGAAAGATGTACATTTGTTAGGCTTTAAATAAAATTGGCAGCTGGACTGGTAAGTTACCACATAAAATTTAACCACAATTCAGGTTCTCAGTTGCACAGACTAGAGCAGACATACTATCGCTCTTAGCCAATCTTGCTAAAACTCTTCCCAGATTGTTGCATTGTGTGGGGAAGAAAAGAGGGCCTGGCTGAAAATTGATTTTGAGGCTGTCAATCACAATACTAAATGCTAGCTTGTCAATGCCAACTTTAAGGCTATATTTTGTAAAAGGTTTTCACTAATCATCTGACAGCTGCACGACTAAGGAAGAGGCCCTTTGCCAGCTAAGAACTACGCTGCAGTTACAACTAACCATAAGTGTGATCCTTCAGAAAAGAAAAGATTATGCAAAAAAGCATAAGTCTGGCATACTGGGACTGGGATATTTTCTGATTCAAAATACAACTAAAAGATGGCAGAGCAAATCCTTGCCGGAAAAGGTAGCAAGATGTACCCTTTTATTACTGCACAAGACATAGTAAGAATCACTAACAAACATGGAACTCACCCAGAATGGCTACTACCCAGCCAAAGTCTATACAGCCATACAAAATGAGTACTCCCATGAACAACCAGCAATTCAGTCCCATTGAGAGACTAGACGACGGAAATAATACCAAGTGACTATCTGAGGACACATACACCACCACTGATGGGTCCAAAGCTGTTTGGAAATACAGAAAAACAGTAACAGTTGAAGTAGGGTCTCCCTCCCTCACCATACAAATTGGGCAGCAGTTGCACCTTTTGAACAGTGGTTTCCATCTGAGCATTCCAAATGTCTCTAAAAGGTGGTCAAGACTTTGTAGATAATACCTACCTATGTACAAAGCAAGCAAACTTACCTTCAGTATACTACAACAGGCAGTCTAAGCCAGCTTTCTCTTTAAGAAGCAAAGAATAGTCCTAGTGAAAAGGCTGGGAGTATCCTCTGGAGAGTCAAAATAGGTCACTTTCTTCCCTATGTGCATCTTAGGCTATAATTCAGAGAGGTTCTTGGGCAGGCTCCTGCAGCTAGGAATAATGTCTGTGAACATGAGCCAGTATGACCACTGCCAGTCTTGAAATCAGGCATATGAAGCCAGGCAGGGTCTAAAACATGGTGCAATAAGCATTATTCTTCATCAGCACAGCTGCACGAGAGCAGGTGTGCTCAGGAAAGCATGTTACAATACAGAGATGCAGAGATGAGGCAGCAGCAGCAGCTTGTCACCGAGAGAAGAACAACCTGTCCATGTGAAATTCCAGAATTTATGGGGTACAGTTACAAAATACGCTCCCTGCCAGCATCAGAGAGAACTGAACCTAAACATTTTTATCACTGTTCATTAAGCAGCTGGACAAAACTGCACTTAAGATTAAGGAAAATTAAAAATCCCATCATCTCTCCTTCAGGGTGATTCCTCCCTGCAGTTACTGCTGCAACTGCAGCTCACATGGATGTACCCAATCCAGTTTAAAGTAAAGTTGCTAACAAGGTCTCCACGGTAACATGCAGCTCAGCCTTTGCAAACCATCTCCACGGTTAATAAATTGGTTACATAAAACTTGGGTGGGTTTTGCACCTGCACTGCTCTCTGCGCTGGTATGGCAATGCTGCTTGCAGAGCCCAAACTAAAGCTAGTGCAAGCCAAGAAGCTTTCTAGACACTTGCTAGAATAAAACCAGGAGAATTTAGATGATGTGACATTTTAATCCATAAGGAAACAACTTGCCAATGTATTTTTGCACGACTTTTTTTGGTGTGTGTGTGTGATGTCATGCAGCTCTGCTGTCTTGTGAAACTGGTGAGGCTGCAGATACAAGCTGTGGGAAAGAATGAAGTCTTGCCCCACTGTGTGTTTTCCCACTTGTTTTCCCGCTTGCACATTGTACCAGAAATCAATCCAAGATTGGTGTATGCCTTCAAGTTATTCAAACTGCCATTTCCTGCTAAAATTTCTTTCCTCTGTATCATAAATGCAGTAACCAGGTGCTGCAGATATGGTAGCCTCACATGCTACCAGACCATCCAGTTCCCTGCTGCACCTCCCACATCTTGGGCATGTACAAGCTCTTACAAAACAGTGCCATATTGAAACAGTGCAATATTTGGTATTGCTCCTGGCATTGCAGGAGATGTAATGGCTGCTCAGCCAAAGCAAAGGCTCACTCTTTCTCTTGCACACCTTTCTGCCTCAACTGGTCAGGGTTGGGCCTCCTTACAGCAATACTGTTGAAAACAGGAATTAGTTATCAAAGGCAAGATTTTGTGTATATGACCTGGCTGCTTTAGATTTGAACATGCATAGAAGTGACATAATTTGCGTGCTAAGTTTTATGCCCTGTACTGGAAGAAATCTTTCCAAGCCTGCCTTCCTTCCTCTCAGCCCTATCTCAATTGGACAACTGACTATTGTTCTGCTGGATGGCAGATATTTTCCTTTACTTTAGTATTAAAAAAAAAAATTAAGAAAAAATATCCTTTCATCTTGAAAAGGAAAGTGTGATCATTGAACTACTTGCTTTGCTTGATACAATGGTATAATTTTGGATTGACCCACATTTCCTCCAAACATTTGGTGGCTGGTTTCCTTTAACAGTGCTCTGGGAAGGATTACCTTTAAAGTCCCAAGAAGCAAAGCCATACCAAGCCAGCCCGCTTTCAGCCCTAAAGTGGTCAGCTGCTGTGAGACCTTACACAACAGAAACCATTGCCTGACCCCAGCAGTGAGCCTCAGCTTCATCTGCAGAATAAGGTCACAGCAAAAGCAAGAAACTATAATGCTTCACTGTCCTGGAAGCCTTGCGGTGCTCAGAGGATAGAAGATGTATTTTTCCAGATACAGACACATTGTAACTGCGGTTCCTCTCTCATTGTGTCATTTGCTTAACACACCTGCTTCTCTCATGAGCCAACACGAGTCTCCTGTGTCAGCTGGAAAAAGTGTAAGTGCGTGCTCTACCTTGCATAAGCATCTAAATGTATTACTAATAAACAATAATGTTTTATGATATTTTATACAGACACAGACCCTCTTGTAAAAAAGAGTTATTTAATTTGTATGCAACAAGAAGCTTAATCGTAATTCCAAAATCACTTAAGTACATAGTATTTTCCAAGTCAGAATGGCAACAATTATACTGGAAATATCACTTGAAAAAGACTGGTTCGGCTCCCCACAGAAAAGTGTGCTTGCTGCAGATGCACAGAAACATTCCCCACTTTAAAGAGGGTACATACCTGAATGACTAGAGGGTCACAAAAAGCATATATAACTTTCTAAGGAGAAGCTACTTGTGGGATTTGGTTTTTTTACACTGAAGAGCTACATTTCTTGCCGCCTTGTCTAGCAAATGCAGTATAATTTGCTTCAAATGCCCTTGACATTGATTCAGTCTTCTGCAATTTCTTAAGGAAATTTACATTAAGCATTATTACCCCTCATGCCTTCTTTCAGCTATGGCTACTTTTTTTTAAGGTAATACAACTGAACCTACAGTGAAAGAAACTGAGATTTGAAAGCAATCAGTACAGCCACAGCTTGTCAGTTAGCTGGTCTTTAGAAAATCATTAATCTTAAATTATTTTAACTTTCACATTTCATCTTCACATGGAAAACTGTGATTTTGGAGAAAAAAAATCCAAAAAAATTAGTTATTTAATACATGACAAGTTGACTGCACTATAGAAAAGTATAACTTAAGATTCAGATGAATATTTTCAAAGGAAGCTTGGAGAACATAAAAAAAAGAGGATGAAAACAATGTTCAAAACTGAGCTGCCTGCCTAGCTAAATCTACTCATCTTTTTTTGTAGGAAGGCAGGCATACTTACTGTTTTACACAATAAACAGTACTCATTAATTAATCTGCAAGATTTGTTGTCAATAATAGTGCTTGGTTTCAGAGCTGAATGAAATTTGGAATTTTTCTGAAGTTAAAATTGTGAAAAAGTTTTCAGTACATCTCAGAAAAACTAGTTTCTTCTAGTTTCTTGGAAACCTATTTCTGTATTTTTGTGAGACTATCAAGCCATTTTAGTCCAACTGTTCAAACACGAGACAGAATAAAGGCATGAAGCTGAAAAACTGGAGCCAGACCTCTTAACTACCTGGCTGACAGCCTAGAAACTCTTCAGCTTAATTGTAGGCCTTTTTGGTCTGATCCTAACAGTCCACAGGCTAAGAATGCAAACTGCTGCAGCAGAGGTTATCAGACAGCTCTTACTCAGGTACCACCATCGACATCAAGTTGCTAAACCTGCTGGTGCCAGCTTCCACTTTGTGTTAAAGTAACTTCTGAAGCATTACGTATCAATTTGGATACAAGGATACTGGCTGTACAGAAAGCTATTCTCCATCTGGAAAACCTACGGTCTACTTCTATTTTCAACTCGAGGGTGAAACAGTTGCATAGAAACTAAGTATTTTAATAACCAACTGGATCCTTACTTTAAAAGATCAATTAGCCATAAAACATCAGACTTGTGCAGCTCAATATACAGGTAATCATGCAATTGTATTCATGACTTCTCTAAGGGTATAAGGACTCTTATGCCTGGCCTGTAACTTCTTACTCTGGTTTGGTTTTTGCATTTTTTTCATCCTTGACACAAAACATCAGCAATTTCGCCTTCCAAAAATTCTCAGCATGAACTGAAGTGACAAAATAAAGAATGTAACACCTGGCTTGGTAAGTAGTAGTTACTGCCAAAAATGGTGGACAACCGGTTATATATAATGCACAATTTATTTCTGCTGGGAAAAGTCTGACCCCAGTGTCTTGCCTCTCACGAATTATAACTTAATCTTTCTTGACTAGAAATAAATAATATAGCAACATACAGCTGTATACTGCACTTTGCTGTATTTTCTTTTGTTCCCCTTCTGTAAGGCTGCCACTGCAAACATGCTGTTAGTAGCAAACAAGTGGCAGTAAATAGGAAGCCGAGGAACACAGAAGAATGAAGAACTGTATTTCCTAGCAGGAGTATGTGAATCCCAGATCCCTGTAGGCGAGTATGTTCGATATGCTGTGTTCGTTGAAGCTTACAGTATGGTCAGGGCAGTGTTTTATAGCATGGTAGAAACTTGCTACCTGGGTAATTTATGTTGCGTGACAGTAATAGATGAGATTATTAGCATGTCTGGAAATTGATACAGAAGGATAGAGCATGTTCAAGAAGGAAAAGCAGGAAACAAGAAGGAAAAGCAAAAAAGCAACAAGGCATCATCTCACACTACCTAGATCTCTAGACAGAAGAGAAGGAAAAGAGCACCATCCAGCAGTGACTTGCCATCAGCCCAGAAAGTGTAGAGCCATCACAGAAAATGCTTTTCTTGAGCCACAGATAGAACTGTCTGGACTGTGGGACTTGGTTTTAATCATTTAATGATATCTTTTCAAAAAGAATATGGCAGTGCACATGCATATCCAGCATCTTCCTGGAAATTTTTGATACAAAAGACTGAAAATAAAAGCTAAAATAACATAGAATTGCTTTGCTAGATTTAACTCTGAATAAAAGGGAGGAGCTGGTCAAAACATAAATAGCAGTTCACACAACAGGGAACATGTTATTCTTAGGAAAAGAAATAACGTCATCTGAGAAAACTGACTGAACTTTGAAACTAAACCTGTTTAGAGCAGGAGGTTAGACTGAATGGCCTCCACAGGCCTTTCAGACCTTTTGTTTGGGTTTGGGTTTTTTTTCAGGTTCTTTTTTGGTTGTTTGGGTTTGGAGGTTTGATTCTGTGGGGTTTGGGGTGGGTTTTTTTGGGGGGGGGGGGGAGTTAAGCATAAAGACAATCATCTTCAGCAAATAAACTTCTATAAACTCAAAGAATTGATAAGCAAGATCCCATAGGAAGAACAAATTAAGGAGAAAAATATTCTTAATTTCTTAAACAATATAAAAGGGACAAGCACAATGTATCCCAATACAAGGAAACATACTGCATTCTAGAGTCTACTTAGCTAAACTACAGGTGCTCGAGTTACCTGGTCCTGATGAAAAATCAATCATCTAGAACATTTAAGTAACTAGCTGCACCAATGACATAGCCCTTTAATAACTGTTTTGAAAACTTGTGATCCAAAATGACTAGAAGGGGACAAAAAGAATACCTACTTTTAAAAATGTACAGAACAGCAGTCCAAGGAATTACTGAAAACCCTTCAATTTCTAAAAAACTACTGGAAAAAACAGTCAAACCAACTACTTGTAAACACAGAGAGAACAACAGGGAGATGGGTAATAGCCAACACTGGCTTGTCAATAAGAAACTGTGTCAAAACAAATCTAATTTGCTTCTGTCACAGGGTACCAGGTGTAACGGATGGGAAGACACAAGGATGCAGTAACTCTTGGCTTCTTTCTCATGTGTCTTCCTTCTAAGCTAGTTAGGAAAACACAGTCTGCAACAGATACAGCTAAGTTTTATTACCTTTTTTCCCCCCATGTGCCTGTTTGGGACTAGACTAATAAAGGAACACAAAAATAAACTTTTTCTTAACCAAGGAAGAGGGAGAATAGGTTACCTTAGAAGAAGAAAAATCCAGATAACATCTATTGCATGACACTGCCACCTGCGTTGCAAATACACTCAGTGGTACAGAATTTGTGCATGAGTTTTTCCTGCAGAATGCATCAAGGTCATGAATACCCACTTGAGTAAGCCCCTGAGTTATGCCTATGCGCTTCTCCCCATTCTTCTAGGAGGTCTTCAATGCAGGCCTCCCATTTCAGAGGCTGCCCAAAGTAAGAGGTATAAGACATGAGGGCTTCTCCACGTCAGAAATACCACCACAATCCTAGTGCCTTACAAATCCTTCCCACTTACCCCTGCTGTCCCACAAGCTGAAGTGTAGGATAAGCCTGAATACCAGACAGACCTGGGAAAATGATCCTTGCACCCTGCCACCGGTCCCAAAGAATGCTGCCAAAGGGAAGCTTGCCTGCAGGTATTTGCAGACTCCAAACCATCTTGTACAGGGATCCCACCACACCATCAGCAAAACCCATTGGAACACAGTACCACAATAGCACCTGCCAACAGGTCATTGTCAAACTGGAAAAACAGACCAAATGAGACTGTTCAGATTTCTTGCTTAGGTCTGCTGCCATTCAGCATTTCTACTAACAACTTAGAGAAAGGGAGAGGATCCTTTTTAAATCTGCAGACACTGGCAACTTGGTTATTTTGTAGGAGAGGATTAGAATTCAAATCACAATCTTGAGACATGATCTGAAATAATAAATGGGATGCAAGCCAAGTATGTGCTGCCTCTAGATAAGAATATAATCAGCTGGACAAATACAGCATGGGGAAGAACCAGCTAAATCTGAAGAAAGGATCTTGGATCCACAGTAAATCATCTATTAGTTATGAAAGCAGATTTTTACAAAAACAACCAACCTGCAACCAAAAAAAGCCCAAACCTCTCCAAAATCCCCAACATATCAGAAAGAGGTTACAACAAAAAGTGTCTCCACTAACAATGCAAAAGACTTCATGAAAGCTACAGCAACTCAATGGATTCAACTTTTTTAAAAAATTCTTTCCCAGTTTCTAATGCTAGCCAGGTTACAAATGCCTATAAAAAGCTACTTGTCACCAGTTCCTGAAGTAATGAAGCTCCACCTCCACAGGACACCCCCCACAAGCACCCACTCCCCTCTCCCCCAAAGAAAATTGCCTTCAGCAATTATAATACATTGATGTGGACAGGAGATTTAGCAAAAGGATAAAAATTTGTATGTCATGGAAGGTGTCATTGGACCAAAACCAGGACTGAATGTAGTGCAGACCTACTAGAAAATTTATGCAGGAATACAGCACCTCTTCATCTATGAAAAGTATGTATATTTTTTTAAAATTTCTATTTCCACAATAAAATACAGATGATGCATCTGGCAATCTCCAGATATTTACAGAAACAGTAACCTCAGTTACCTCACAGCTGAAGCAAATTTTAGGTGCAAAAAGCTTTCATCAATGCTTAAAGATACCACAGCATTAAGTAAAAAATTTTGACATATAGCCATGCTTTATCAGAGAAAGATTTTTCTCTGCTGTATATTCACTCTCTCTCATACATAGTAAGTCATGCTAACTACAATATTTCGCTAGGATACTGTGATATTCTGTATTTTGCTGAGATTATCCTACCCTGGCAGACAGATTAAAGAGTTAAGACAATTTCTGTATTAATCCTCAGAAATACTTGTTTCCTGAAAACACCTCACAGATACTTGAATCCTGTTGCAAATTTCAAGCCAAGAGAAACATTAACATTTGCTCTTATCTGACCTGGTTAAGTGCAGATTCACATTGTCTATATGCAGGGGGCTTTAGAAGTTTCGCTGAAAAAAGAAAAAAATTCAAGACAATCAGGGAGACTCTTGGCTACATTCAGAGACTGTAAGAGATGGAGCACCAGATGTGAAGCAGGGCAGATGGGTAGAAAGAGCTTACTTAGAGGGTCACAGGATGTACAGGATGACAGCAGGACAGCTGAAAGAGTTCACAATGAAAAGATGGAAGTGTGCTGCACGGACTGAAACAGTAAAATGAAACCTATTTTTCATTTGGCTGACTTTGTTTTAATTTGAAACAGAAAAGGACAGGAGCCTCCCTTTGAACATGAGAGTGCCATGAGCTGCTATGTAGCTGGCACACTCCCACAGTATCATAAAACACTGACTGAGTCTTATTACTCAGTTCAGAAAATGGTTTAGCAGGCATAGCAAAGAATTTTTGCCACCGAGTAGCCTCACACAGAGTGCAATCACCACGCCTGGCCCAATGCTCCTGTGCATACAGAGAAGCAAGGGGTCTGATGCTGAAATTGATTAATATATACCAGCAGCAGGTCTGTGTTGTGGGTTCCTCCTTCCAGAAATCAAAGTGAGCTTAAGAGGCCACACCCAAAACTCAACTTTCTGTTCTTGATGCTGAGGCTGTGCTTACTAATTCTGTAGGAAGCAGGGCATAACGCTTTAGATGCTGCTACTTCTCTCCATCCCTGTCCCAAATCCAGAACAGGAAAGGAGATAACCTGAGATTTTGTAGATAAGAAACTAATTTTACTTAGACATTTGCATCAGCTACAATTTTATGTGAATGAAAGAAGTGAATGGATGGAAAAGCACATTCTCATGTCAGCATCTCACAAACATAACACTGTTTCCTTGCATGTCTGTATACACAATCTCCACAATGACATTAGCAGAATATTAGATTTCAAAGCCAGGAAAGACTGACATCCTTAAAAAAAACAAATAACTTCTGAGATTGTTAGAGGGAACAAGAATTATTCCCAGAACAGAGGCACAGCTATCAAAATTAAAAACTAAAATCATGCTTTTTTAAACAATTTTAAAAATTTCTATGATTATTTTTTCTAACTCCCATGCAATCAGTGACTACATGCTGTCTCAAATTGTGTTTAATGTGGAGCACTATTCTTCATTTATGTCTTTTCTTGATTTGTGACCTTTTTTAATTCATAAATGGGAAAAACACATGGAAACTTAATGATAAACAGACTTGATCCTTTCATAGACTGCAGTCAGCTCCCATCATTTTGCAATATAAATCTGCTAAAGAAAATGTTTTTTAAAGTCAGTGAAAAATAAAACAAGCACAGGTTGGGAGGGGTCAAAATGAAGCATCTTCTGGAGGTACATCTTTCTTGTGTGGCTGTCTGTGTACTACATCTTATGTTAAATGTTTTAAGAACATCTACAGCTAACATTAGTCTAACATACTGTATTGGGTTTGCGTGGCAGGGTTTTGGTAGCAGTGGAGGGGGCTGTAGGGGTGGCTCCTCTGAGAAGCTGCTAGAAGCTTCCCCAGCTCCAAGTCAGACCCGCCTCTGGCCAAGGCTGAGCCCATCAGCGATGGTGGTAGCGCCTCTGGGAGAACAGATTTAAGAAGGGGAACCTGCAGTGAGTAGTGGGATTGGAATGTGAGAGGAACACTGATGCAGATACTGAGGTCAGTGAAGAAGGAGGGGGAGGAGGTGCACTGGAGGAGGGGATGCCCCTGCAGCCCATGGTGGTGAGACGGCAGGCTGTCCCCCCCAGCCCATGGAGGGGAGTGGGGGAGCAGATGCCCACCTGCAGCCCAGGGAGAGCCCACGCCAGAGCAGGGGGATGCCCCCAAAGATGGCTGTGACTCCATGGGAAAGCCTGTGCTGGAGCAGTCTGTGCCTGAAGGACTGCAGCCTGCGGAAAGGACGCACACTGGAGCAGTTCATGAAGAACTGCAGGTCCTGGGAAGGACTCATGTTGGAGAAGTTTGTGAAGGACTGTCTCCCATGGGAGGGACCCCACACTGGAGCAGGGGACAAGTGAGGAGTCCTCCCCCTGAGGAGGAAGGAGCGGCAGAGACAACGTGTGATTAACTGAACCCAACCCCCATTCCCTGTCCCCCTGTGCTACTGGAGGGGGAGGAGGTAGAGAAAATCTGAGTGGAGTTGAGCCGGGAAGGGGGGAGGGGGGGGGGGGGGAAAGGTGTTTTAAGATTTAATTTCTCATTATCCTACTCTGATTTGATTGGCAACAAATTAAATTGATTTTGGTTTTTCCCCAAGTTGAGTCTGCTTTTTTGCCAGTGACCATAAGTGATGAGTAATCCCTCCCTATTCTTGTCTTGACCCACGAGCTTTTCTTTTCTTTTCTCCTCCCCATCCTGCGAGTAGGAGAGGTGAGTGAGCGGCCTCGTGATGCTTTGTTACTGGCTGGGCCTAAACCATGACAGGCATGTAGCAACAAGGAAGGAAAAATTTGCTATTCCATCTTAGAAAAGAAATATGGCACTTCTGCCACAGCAGTAAAATTTCAAAAGTGGGATGAGTGTTAGAGTAGGACCTAATTCACAAGAACGTCTCTTACATTTCACTACCTCTGAAAGGTGCATGACTGACAGATCCAGAAACAATATTGTAATTCTGCACAATAGAAGTTTGACACAGACAGAAGATGTGCCCTAGAAATATCACTGCCAATGTACTTCAATCCTTACCTATGGAAAGGCCAATTCAGTCTTTAATCTGCAATTTTTTATCTTCATTAAAATTGCCAAAAGGGCAACAAATTTGTACGAAAAAAGGACCAGATTCTCAGGTATGGCCACCTGTTCACAGTAAATTGAACAAAAATCATTAGGCTCTTTCACTAAAGCACCAGATAACAATTTCCAATCAGTATTAACCTAGCTGTCATCCAAACTACCAAACCTTTATGCTGAATGATCAGCCAGGAAACCCAGTAAAATTGTAATCTCTATCTCACCATCTTCTTTATGCTTGTCTGCTGCATACTTTTCTATTTTTTTCTTACAACTCTCTTTCCTACCAGTCTTGCATACTCCCAGTGCAGCACACTGAAAAATAGAAAAAGGGATCAGAACATTCGAGAACAGTATTCCAAAGTTGCTGCAAGATGTTCCTGCAAAGAAAACTGGAATGAACAAGTGCTCTATACACCAAAGAAGTAGAGAGAAAGTAATCAGCTTAAAATGCAGCAGAGAGGACTCCTTTAAGAAAACCTTTGTAACGGTGGGGACAACGGAACACTGGACCAGATCAGCTGGGAGTTTTGTGTAATCTACATCATTTGAAATATTCACAGAAGACATGATTTTGATCCAGCCTTAGAACATAGAAAGGGGAAAGGATCATGTCTTAATTTCCCTTTTGATTTCAGGATTGGAAAGCTAAATTACTTAATTACTTGGGCATAATGGATCTGAGAAAACCAGTTTAGAGTAGCAAAAAGTTCTTTAAAAAAAAAAAAAGAAAAACCCTACAATTTTGCATCTTACTATTTGTGCCATGCATTAACATTTTGTGGGTATGTATGTGTACTGCAAATGTTGTAACACGTGTATCTCACAAACTTAAGCACATCTAGTTTTGATAAATATAGCTTGATATTAATAAATAAGCAGACTTGCAACATCATAAAGGTACTAAGAATAAGGACTAAGAAAAAGAAGCACACTAACAGATACCTAGCCTTAACAATACAGAAAGAAATGCTTTGCTGTTTCAATGATCCTTAAACATCAACAGACATGCAACTCACTGGAGTCTTTTATATTACTATCACATATCACCACTTGAGCCAAAATTCTCAAGCTTTCTCCAGTTTTATTCTTTCAGGCACTAACGCATAAAAGATGCAATAGCCTCGGTAGACAGTTAGGTAGATAGGTGTAATCTTGTCTATTCCTAGCACTGGAGTAGTGCAGATTAGTCTCAACCATTTGCCCTGTAATCCTGCAGACTAAAATGGGACACGTATCTCCTGATTTACCAGTTTTCCACCTACTCTTCCCCACAGCATTTCCTATAAACCTACCCTGATTCCCCAGGACCATTTAGTGTTTTTGCACTGAACGCTGCTCAGCACCCAACAACAAGCTGCTTCCCTGCCAACCAGCACTATCTGGCCTCTAGCTCAATAGCCAAGGGAGAGTGGTCATTTAAACAAAGAATGGCACAAACATCTCAACAGAGACTGGTCAGCTATCTGTGCTAAGAAATTCTACATCAAGTATGAACATAAGCAGACAGCATTGAAAATATCTGCAATAACTGAGAGGTAACACCAAACGGAGGCTAAAGCCTGCTGTGGTTTCCCTTGGCTGCAGCCTTTCCATTCTTTCCTCCTTTCACTGTGTTCCCAAAATAAAACCTCCCACCAGCAGAAAGCAATTATCACTGTTATTTTTAGATACCACCTCCCATATACTTCCTGACATTTTCTGCAACAAAGTGATGCCTCTGCTGTTTATGAAAGGAAGCACTTGCACTAGGAAGGAGTTGGACATCCAACCTGTGATCAGAGACAAGATTAAAATATGTACAGCGTCAAAAGCATTTTCTCCTGCTCAGCTCAGCTGCTCTGCCCTGTCTGTTGATTGTTGTAATCCCTAGTCAAAGGTACCTAAATCTCCTGAATTGTTACACAAGGAACTTAAGTACTCAGGTCTGTGGTTTCTTCTGTGTTGGAGCAGCTTCTTATCTACACTGTGTAGCAGTGCTGAGCACGGGGAACCTGAGGCTCCTTGCACACACACAAACCCTACTTCTTCACACGACATGACAAAAGCTGAGATGAAGGCTTACACTTCAGCAACAGTCAGATCAACACAAATAAATTGTTTCCAGACCTCATACAGCATCCATGGTGCAACCGGGTCTCTACATCTGTGACATCTTTAGTGGCTATACTCTTACTCACTGAAGTTGCATCTACACAACATGTGCAAAGATGAATGCTCACATGCATAGGCAGAACATCTTGAGAGACAATAACATGTAAAAAACAACTTTAAATTTTCATTTAAAACCACAAACAATGGAATGTGTTTAGATGGGCATACCACCAAATACAAAAGAGATCAGTCAATTTTTTAAAGAAGAATTGAGAAGTTTATGGCCAGTATCAAATTCATTGTCAAAATTAACTAAGCCACCTTTTCAAACCATAGTCTGTGAAGCCATTTTTTCCCTTCCATTATCAGTCAAATGACAGATAATACCAATGGTCTTTGAACAGAACCAGATTAATCAAAAGGTTAATCAAAAGCATCAAGGAACAATAGAAGTGAATCATGACATCATGCATATAGACAGAAATATAGATTAGTGCACATAAATCCCCCCCCCCATGTCAAATTAAGAATCTCAAATTACTCCTTTTTAAAGGTAGAAATCAATCTTCCATCTTCCAAATATTAAGTATCTACTATCTACAAAAATAGAAGCCTAAATTCTAAACAATGTTTTCCCTGTAAGCTTTACTGTGATAGAATTTGACTCGTCTTGACTATCAGTGTTAATTTGAGCAAGATATGAAATATTTTTAATTCCTCATCTTTAAATCTTATTCAGTACAGACCACTAGGATGCCCATAGGTGTTTAAGGATTTACTGATCAGGAACAATTTGCTCAATCAGTTTGAAGTGAGGCAGTGATAGCAGTTTTCCCTCCTGTGCTAAAAATAAAGAGCCAAACCCCTCCTGTCCCAGCTTGAGCAAGCAGCTTTTCTCCTCAGCTTTCTTCCCTTCTCAGCCAAGCTTCCTTCAGCTGTTTCAATCTCCATTAGCCAGTCTAGGAGGAAGAGCAAATATGTCTGCTGGTATAGATAATTAACCTGGGCATCTATATTGTTCCAGCTAATGCCACACCTCAGACACATGCATGCACTATACGCATTTTTTCCGAGATGTTCCACTTTTACAACGAGGAAGGGCTTTAATGAAGCACCAGCAAATGCCCTGACACTGACATTCTCCTTTCCCTTTAATATTTATTCCTCATAATTTATATTCTTAAGTACTCTGCACCCGAACACACAGACTGGAAGCTGGCAAGAAGGGATACAAAAAAATCCCAGGGGGCAGGGATGGGAAGGATTAAATATGGTTTCTGTATTAAAATTAGACTTTTCAGCAAATGCAAAAAGAAATATCCATTTCAGTGACCTTGCGTTATAAAGACAATCAAGGTTTCCAAGAGGAAGAGCACCTCAGAGAAAACAGGCACGAAAACATGAGAGACCTTTGTGAATGGTGTTAAACAAATGATGGAAGCACTTTTGTTTCACTTGTCATAAAGTTAAAATTCCGTATATGAAGAAGGAGGCCTGAAATTCCAGCACAGATTTGATTTACCTATAGATATTGGCCATTCATTGGCAAAACTGACATCTCTAAGGATAAAATCAAAACTAAATAGGATACCGTAGCAAAAAATATTAAAAAAACAGCCCAAGAAAATACATTTCTAACTTGCTGATCCAATTTATGATTTGCGCTAGTATCATCTCCTCCACATCATGATTATTTCTCACTGCCCTTTGTTAGTGTCCTGGTTTGGCATCTGTTCACAGAACCGTATTTTGGCCCAGTTCTTCTCAAACCCATGTCTGCTGCCTGTGACCACCTGATGGAGCTGCAGTTCAGCTGATTCTCTGCCATGGATGCAGGATCGGCTTGGGTTTGGCAAACAACTCCCATACTGGTTTTACCCTTATTTCACTTGTGTATGGGGAAGAGACCCTGTATGTGTGAGGGCTGCCATAATTTTGTAAGATCTTTCCAACGCTGTGTATTGGCTTTGTATGGCAAAGTTTTGGGGGAGGGGGGGTACAGGGGTGGCTTCTGTGAGAAGCTGCTGGAAGCTTCCCCTGTGTCTGACAGAGCCAATACTGGCCGGCTCTAAGATGGACCTGTTGACAGCCAAGGCCAAGCCAATCAGTGATAGTAGTAGCGCCTCTGGGATAACAGATTTAAGAAAAAAAAAAAAAGTTGCTGGGACAGACAGAAATGGCAGCCAGAGAGAGGAGTGAGAACATGTAAGAGAAACAACCCTGCAGACCCCCAGGTCAGTGAAGAAGGAGGGGGAGGAGATGCTCCAGGCACCAGAGGAGAGACTCCCCTTAGCCCGTGAGGAAGACCATGGTGAGGCAGGCTGTCCCCCTGCAGCCCATGGAGGTCCACAGTGGAGCAGATATCCACCTGCAGCCCGTGGAGGACCCCACGCCGGAGCAGGTGGGTGCCCAAAGGAGGCTGTGACCCTGTGGGAAGTCCACACTGGAGCAGGCTCCTGGCAGGACCTCCGGATCTGTGGAGAGAGGAGCCCGGGCTGGAGCAGGTTTTCTGGCAGGACTTGTGACCCTGCGGGGGACCCACGCTGGAGCAGTGTGTGCCTGAAGGACTGCAGCCCACAGAAGGGACCCACGCTGGAGCAGTTCGTGAAGAACTGCAGCCTGTGGGAAGGACCGTCATTGGAGAAGTTCATGGAGGACTGTCTCCCGTGGGAGGGACCCCACGCTGGAGCAGGGGAAGAGTGTGATGAGTCCTGCCCCTAAGGAGGATGAAGCAGCAGAAATGACATGTGATGAATTGACGATAAACCCCATTCCCCGTCCCCCTGCGCTGCTGGCGGGGGGCAGGTAGAGAATTCGGGAGTGAAGCTGTGCCCAGGAAGAAGGGAGGGGTGGAGGGAAGGTGTTCTGAGATTTGGGTTTATTTCTCATTACCCTACTCTGGTTGATTGGTAATAAATTGAGTTAATTTTCCCCAAGTTGAGTCTGTTTTGCCCGTGACGGTAACTGGCGAGTGATCTGTCCTTATCTCGACCCATGAGCCCTTTGTTATATCTTCTCTCCCCTGTCCAGCTGAGGAGGGGGGAGTGATAGAACAGCTTTGGTGGGCACCTGGCATTCAGCCAGCGTCAACCCGCCACACACTGTTATACAGAACACCTTGTTCTGCTGTATAGAAAGGTTCCCACTTTTAACAGAAAACTGCATTTTACACCTGCAGGAAGAATAAGAACTTACCGACATTCTCAGTTCTCTCCCAGATACGCTTTTCCAATCTCATATTAAAGTTTTCACATGATACTAAATCCTCACTCAATTTCTAATTAGGTTGCTTAGAAAAATCTGATCACCATCTTACAAATGTCTTGTAATTTACTATAATTTCAACATGAGTTTTTGATATGAATTATCTGAAACGGACCAAATTACTGTATCTTTTCAATTAAGATTCAAACATTTATCTATCTTTGAGTCTCTAACTAGCTGAAGAATAAGACTAGATGTTCTGACTGCTAACTTCAGTTCAACGTCCGTAATTCATTAGTAAAATACAATGCACTAACTTCTTTTTGAAAAACTTAAATTTCTACATAGATATATCTATACCTGTAGAAGAATAACATGAAGAAATGACCTTAGTTATTAGCAATGAATGCCTTGTTACTGCAGCTGAATTCCTATCAGCTGTCTCCCAAATGAATTATAGTTGTTAAAATATAGAAAGCACATGGCCTGGTTGTGATAACAGCATAACATTTTTAAAATTCCAAATTATTATCAACCAGAAAATGTGTAAAGTTACTCTTTTATTCCACAATATTTCTTAAAAAAAGATCCTTTGATTTGCAGGCTTTTAGGAACAGAAGTAATAGACTGGTAGAATTAAATAAATTGATTGGTTCTACTTTAATGCCCTCTGTACTTGTACTAAAAAACAGAATTGCCTTGGGGAAGCAGCAATTAAAAAAATCTATATTAAACTCATGGAAATCAGTTAAAGGTGCAAAGATGCAACATGGTGACATTTCTTTAAATATTCATTGCATTTGTTCACTGACAAGCGCAAAATACTCATTCATTTATTCTAACAAAAAAGGTTCTCCACTCTCTCATAGTTCTTTTCTTAAAACAGCAGTTCACACTTTAACCATTATAAAATAACAATTTTACATGTTTTATGAGTAATTCAAGTTTATAAAAATAAATCAAGGGATTTCGTTTGTTTGTTTGCTTTAGAACATCTACATCATTAGTCCTAAATGCTATCAACAAAGCTAGCCATCTCTCAAAGAAAATTGCCCTTTCTTCAGCAAATCAGAGTGATAGTTTTACTCCACTGGTGTATTTGTCCTCAATAAATGCAAAATAAAATTTATCACCTCTGGTCCCTTTAGGTGCCTCTCAATAGGATTTTTGTCCTTCAAGCATTATGGTCTTACATATCACTTATACTGACTTCCAGTTAGCCTACCCTGAAGCTGGAAAGATCTGTCCATCCTTTGTCCACATCTGCTAGAGCAGATGAACTGACTGTCATTATCAGCAAGTTCGCAGACTGAAACAACAGCCCAAGACCCTACCCCATCACAGCAAGTCTCTATTAAAAAAAACCCCATTACAATGTTACGTTCTCATGTGCTGACAATCTATTTTGCAGCTTCTTGCCCTACAGCTGAGAGAATGGAAAACAACAGACTTCCCCACTGGTTAAAATAGAGCAGGACTGCCTAGTAACCCCATGGTCTGTGCTGTATGGCATCTCCAAGTGAGTCAACAGGACAGATACAGTTATCATATCACACGGGTTCTTTAAGTCTTGCAATCCAATTAATTTATGAAGCAGAAACATCTACTTTCTCATTTTAGAAAAAAAATGCTTATTTTAGACCGGTCATGCTTGAGATAGGTTTCAATTTGGCCAAAAAGAGTAGGACTCTAACTTCAGTGCAACTCTACTTCGTGAGTTTTGCCCTCTGCTGAAGTTTCATTAGCACAGAGAGTTGCTTATTGGCCTTCGATCCAGTTCCGCAGACTCAAGTGCATGAAAATCAGTTAAAACCCGCATCCCACAAACTATGTTTCCTCCTTGCCAGCAGTGCTTTGTGTCCGTAAGGCTATGCCCTGTTGTTACACGAGAAAGAACAGGTCATCCTTCACACTGCCTCTGCATCACAAATAATACTAGGAGGAGCCTAACAGGAGAAGGACATTAATCACTACCAAAATTCACATCTGCAGGCTAAGATTAGGATCTACAACCACCTAGGCTGTGCACTGAGAATGCCAAGCTTTTGGAAGAAGTACAGTACCTCTATGCCTGGCCACAGCTATGAATTTCAGAGCCCATATCCTGGGCCTAATCTTGTTTTTGTTTTGGAGGTGGTTTATATCCTACATACATCAAGACTCTTCAAATCAGAAAATGAATGAGTCTGTGTTTGGTGTTCATGCATTTCATTTCTGCTAACCTCCTTTTAATTATGTCCATCACCTATTTGCTGGCAATGACCAACCTGAAAGGGCAATCTCGATGGGTATAAACAGCAATCAGCTAACACAGTATTGCATTACACGCTCTACATCTTCTGCCAGTGATATTTGCCAGTCAAGAAACCCTTAAATCATCAACTTTCTTGTTTCTGAGAAGTAAGACATCTGTTAGAGCATCTGTTCATACTAGGGCTCTATCAGCTAAGCATGTGCAAGCTGAAGAGGTTCTCAAAGCAATTTATGTTGCTTTACACCTTCTCCTGGGAAATGGGTCAGTTCTCCTAGCTAAAACCAAATTCTCTATGGTGAAGTGATGAAGTTCTTAATCAGGGAAGAAGGGACTGAGTTAAACTACTGTAAACTTTCAGATCCGCTTTCCCAGTCCCCTGTATTTTTTGTGGACACAGTAACTTTGTTAGGACTTCACTAGACTAAGTTGAACAGGATATTTGAATTCCTGGCTTCTAGGGATGTATTTCTCAACTCTTGCACTCAAATACCTGGTGCTGTTATTAATTTCTGGGAGCCCCATAGAAGGGGAAAAAATCAATGAGCCTGTCTGCCATTCAGAGCATAGTTTGCACCATTCAGAGGAGTGTGTCTATTTCATGGGAAGGAGACAGCTAAGAGCAGAACTGAGACATGTGAAGTCTAGCTAAATCCTGTCTTTGCAACAGAGTCAACTCACCTAGGTCACCAAAAACCCAAGAACAGCCTCATGACTTCACTGAGCTTCAGATCAGTCACCTTACCTTTACTCCTCCGACACAAAAATGTGGGTACTTATTTCATACAACAGAAGTCACTCTGGAAATAAGTTAACTGGTAAGTACTTTCTTACCAGTGGAGGGGTGAGACAAGTAGCAATTTAAGTTACTAATCTATCACTGTGTTCAGCAACACAAATCATCGTAACGCCACTCAGGGAATTTAATGAAAAATACTTGGAAGTGTAACAATATTCTGTCAGTTCAGATACTCATAAAGGAACTGGAAGATGCTGATTCTTTTTCCTTCCCCACCACGTATGCTCAGCAGCCAGAGCAGGCTGTGGCATGCATGTAGGTGTCCTACCCAGGTGTAACGGCTCTGGGAGCAACACGCACCCTGTTTCCACTCCACTGGGGAACTGAAACACAGCCAACGTGCTCACCGTGGCCTTGAAAGCCAGAAGTATTCCTGAATCACACTGTTTAGACTTACATGTACATGTTGATCCAGATGCTGATCCACAGCAAAACTCATGCTCAACCGGCTACAGACAACAATGTCTACACTACATCTGAAAACTCACAGATTTTTTTTTCCAGACACTGAAGCTATTGAGATGCCCAGGTACTACCAAATCAGCAGATGTCCATAAAACATGTGAACCACAGGTTTGCCTTTTATGGCTTCAGACAGTGGCACGTAAAACACTGAAAGGCCTACCTCCAACTCATCATTTATATCAAACAGCTTCCTACTTTCCCATAACTAGTGAATATGTATCACAGAAGGTTAGTCAAAACCTCCCACTACGTCTTCTCTAAATCTTTGTGTCTGCTATACCAAAATATTTCTCAGGCTTTGCCGTCTGTGACAGATGCTCTTCAGATTTCAGTCATGAAGTTTCTTGTTTTACAAGGATCACAAAACTTTGCACAAAGTACGTGACAAAGATAAGCTCATAAACAGAGATTTAATCAATCCATCTGATTTTTTCTCTTTCAAGCATTTTTTTTTCTTTAAACTGCTCAAGGAACTCAAGTCTTAAGATTGAAATTGTCACAATTTCATTGCCTTAAAAAAGCCATGTATGCTAATGCAAGCATCATAACTCAGCAGCTATCTCCTACTGTATCTCTTAGTGCAATCAGTATTTTAAATATCTTTTGAATTTTGTACCTGCAAGAGATGATGATCACAAATGGCAGCACTTTAACTCTTTTTCAAAACAGCACCTATAACCAGTTACATAGATGTTGATAAATTATCTGACTTAAAAGTGCAATCTGCTAATTACAGGAGTAAATGCTATGGTTTACATTTAAACCATGTGCCTTTAACACCAAGCTTCTCTAAAGTTACAGGGATTACAAATATTAACATAAATTAAGATAAACTTTCACACAGCCCTCCCCTCATTTTGTTGTGCTTAGGTACTGCAACAGTTTGAGATAATCTTAATGGATGTTTGCAAATTATTTCTGTTAGTCTAATAATCGATATAAAAGCTTTATTTCTTGCAAAATAAAAATACATTTTGTAATAATCATATACACTTATTTAATGGTTGCAAAATACCTAAGATTATTTATCTGGGGTTTTTTTTTCAGTTATTTACAGTGGCTTTGCTTTTAGACAATAATTTTTCAATCATCCTGTAAAACTTTTTCCCCCATGGACACAAAACATATGCTTAGCAGAAACTGACAAAATAAAATCTATTTGCAGACCACTAACATGGTGGTTCAACTACTAAATTCCTTCACACCAATGTGCACAAGATCTTAGGTACCCTTAAACCACGGATTACTGGCATAATGGACTAAACCAGCTTGTGTCAGTTCCTACTTATGCTGCTTTAATCAGGATTACCAACACAGGAAAAGCATCAAAGCTTCGAAACACCCATTATGTTCTATTTTGTAAATGAAACATTTTCATAAATTGTAATACTGCAATGTGATATGAACACACTTCATGCATCACTGCCCCCCTCCAAATTGAGTATACATGATCCATATGAACAACTATTGCTATAAACATGTATATTAAATAATCTTAAGATACAATATGCTTGTTTGTTTTTAAAACAGTCACAAAGATGAAAATTACCTGATAATTACTCAAGAGTAGCCTTCTCCAGTTTACAGAAAAAAATTTAAGTATCTTTTACTACATAAAAAAAAACCCCAACACTTCACTTCCTGGTTTAAACTTCATAATTAAGTTAAAAAAATACAAAAATACTGAAAGGGAATTGAATATGAAAATGGAACATGGAAATACTGAAACTAGTTTATAAATGTGTAACTCAGTTGTGCATTGCCTTTGAACAAATTACGAGCAGACCAGATACACCAATCTGCATTTAAATAATGTTGCATTTTCTACAATATATGCAATGTTAACACAAGATGAGATGCATGACTGTGTTACATATAAAATTATATTACAATACACATTTGTGTGTCTTTAATGTGAATTACAGTAAAATTCAGAATAGAGCACCATTTTGATCTCAGTATCAATAAAACAAATAACAGAAGGTAGTTTGGGATGGTGGTTCTGGCAGCCTAAATTTAGAAATATCCTCTGCATGCTAAATTGTTCAAAATTTCAATTTTACCTCTGGAAACGAAATCAAAACTGGTGAATCTGTCATGGATTTAAAGCCTCTATTCAACAAAAGAAAAATGAAACCATTAGAATTTGCTAATACTATAATACTGCATTCCAATTTTTTATTTTTAAGTCTTGCATTGAATTTATCCTTTGAATCCAGCTCCACCAAGAGTTATGTTACCTGTTTAATTAATGACTCTACAAAAATTTGATTGTAGAAAAATGTAAGTAATAAGCATTATTATCCTCCTAGAACTAGAGAAAAGGTAGTCAGCTTCCATCAAAATAGACATGGCAACAATTTAAATTTATTAGTATTTAATATTTAGGGGAAAGATCTTAATATTCAGAAGAAACACCACAACAAACAAAATGTCTTAAAGATTCAAATGAACAACAAAGACAGCACTTTTACTGCTAGCTTTTGAAGCACAGAAATAGTAACGTCTTAATTGGCTCTTATGGGTTGCATAGTTTACTGAGACATTTTATTCAGTGACTCTTGGCACTAGACAGAGAGTTAAAAGAAGGTGGATTTGGCCCATCAGCAGGTCTGGCTCCCCATCAGGTCTCCGCATGTTCCTTCTACTCTTTTTTTTGTCACTAAGCTCTCTGACACTGGTACTGCACCTTTCTGATTAACCAGCTGTAAATCAGAGTACCTAAAGCAGAAATCACAAGTTGCTGCGTTAAAAACAAACAAACAAAAAACAGCTACAGAAAGCAGAGGAGCTTGAATAATTACAAAAGGGAGAAATTGAAGAGAAGTTGCACAAATGACTGATTTCCACACTATTTATCTGACACTTTCTAGAACAAGAACTAAAGCTGAGATTTTTTACATCAGCCCCAAAATGCCCCAAATCTGTAACAACCACAGATTTCTCAGGTTTGGGGGGTTTTTTGGTACTTTTGTTTCTTTCTTTTTAAAGGCTAGCTGTTTGACTAGACAACAAATTCTGTAAGAAGCCATATTCAATAACTACTTCAATTCATTCACATTTTGATAGCATCAGGGAAAAGGCAACTTCTTTTATATAAAGGCACATAAGCTGTAAATACTCTCATGACAAAAAAGGTGATATGCAGTTCTCAACATCTGAGATCTCAACAAAAGGCATCACTTTGACTACTAGTGAACAACTACTATCCTTTCACTACTAGAAAATGATAGTTTACTCTAGATGAGAGGTTAGCTCCCACTAGAGAAGGGAGTTTGTCAGGAGTCAGAACAGGTACACAAAAAGGTTACCTCAGATGCTCTGGCTGCTGCCCAGGTAATCGGCTGGTAAGTTGCAAGACTGCAAAATCTGAGTTCTTTATTTTCTGTTAATACTTTCAGTAACTCAAGCTGTGGGGAAGCTTTTTAGTGACAACCTCCCAAAACTCCAACAGACTTTGGAGACTTACTAAAACAATGATCTTGAATAAGAGGGTTGTCTTTTAGTGTATGTGATTTTCACTATGGTAATTTTTCTTATCAGCTAGAAATAATGCTGTGCTGGGAAATGATGTACAACACCTATTGCTTAAATCCAGTGCTTTGAGCAGCTGAAATGTAAATCTTCATTGCTCCTCTAGTAAAGACTATTCTTCAGCAATGGCTTGGATACGAAGCTTGAACCAGTGGACAGTGGAGGCCAGCTGCATCTTGGTATGCACAAACAGAAGGATGGCCAGTAAATCAAAGGATGGGATTTCCCCATCTCTAGTCAGCACTCATTAGACTACATCCAGATACTGTGTCCAGTTTGGGGCCTCCCACCATGAGGAAAACATCAATAATCCACAGTAAGCTCAGTAGAGGGCCACCAACATGGTCACAGCTGGAGCACTCACCCTGTGAGGAGAGGCTGCAGGACCAGGGCTGGTTCAGCCTGGAGAAGGGACAGCTCCAGGAGCACCTAACAGCAGTCCCCAGTGCCAACAAGGGACTCTCAGGGAGCAGGGCTCTTCTCAGCAGGGCATGGTGGGAGGGCAAGGGACAGGAGAGGCTGGGACCAGCTGTAAAGAAACCTTTCCCTGGGAGGAGAGGTGTGCAGTGGCACAGGCTGCCCGGAGGCTGTGCAGGCTTCCTCCCTCCCTGAGCAGCCTGGTCTGATCCCCATGGCTATCCTTGCTGCAAGGGCAGCACCTTGCACCAGGCACCTCCCGAGCTCCCTGCCCACAGGTTATCCCACAACCCTGCAAGAAGCAGCCAGACTGGTCTGCAGGTTGAGAGGCAGAGGCACTTGGGCACAGCCAAAGGCTGCAGCAGGAATAAAAAAGAAACAAAACCAAAAAAAAACCATGCAAGAGCCCAGAAGTAGATTCCCTGATAAGTTTAGCAAGTGGCCAACGTGAGATGCTTAGCTCAACATTGGCATAACAGTTAAAACCTACATGTGTGCTTTCACTGTTGTTAAAATATACAAAAAATGTAATGTTTTTAACACTACCCTTCTACAGTGCATTGCGCTTCCACACTTGATGGTACTGTTTTACTTGATACTCTGCTCTCGGACACAGGTTTTGAAAAACTTCAGACAAACAGAAGAGGAAAAGCCTGTCTTTAGAGCACCTCAACTTTTCAGAGTACCCCACACTCTTCAGTTTATGACATGAATCATAGAAACTGATAAACCTAGTTGTTTTAAAGTCCAACTAGTCACACGGGTTAATACTGAAAATAAAATACCCATCTGTAAACCACTTCTCAGTGACCCACTGCAGCAGAGGCTGTTACAGACCAGGAGTGCAGATAAATAATTCTATTCCATAGTAATTTCACTTCTTTATACAACATAAGAAAAAGGAGACATTCATTTTCATAATTTACATACAAAGCATTTACAATTTGAATGCTTTATCCAAATCCTGATTTTTTTTTTCATTTATTTGTAATCTCCACTTTCATATGCAGTAAATCTCACCATGCATTAGCCATTTTAATGTCTTACCTGATCCTATTAAGTCTGTTATTTTTTCCTTTTGAAAAGCAGCCTAAAATTGGACACAGTGTTCCAAATGAGTAATTTCTAACATATCACTTTCACTTTTTTTAGTTTCAAACCTCCTCTTAACACATCTAAGAATCCTACTTGCATTGTCAACTCCTGTTGCTAGATGTAGTTAATGCTCAGATCAAGCTGTGATGTTTTCACTGCAGGAAACAGTGACCCTGTAAGTATTGCAATTATATCATCAGTATCATCATGGAGAATGATGCATGCATAGAAGTGGATGTCAATGCAGAAAGAAACACCTTTGTTGAATACATTTAATGCATTAGGTCCAGTTAATAATAGCCTGGTTTGGCAATATAAATACTGGATTTTCATTATTGTTGCTAGACTATGTTTTTCATTTACAATATAGGCCACATATAGACAACCAGCAGGAATTGGGAGAGGACAGGCTAGCACTGGCTGTAAGAAAAACCTTTCCCCAGGAGGACAGGTAAGTGGTGGCACAGGCTGCCTGGAGGCTGTGCATCCTCAGGGGGTCTCAGGCCCCAACAGGACAAAACCCTGAGTGGCCTTGTCTGACCTTATGGCTGACCCTGCTGTAAGCAGCTCCTTGCACCAGGCACCTCCCAAGCTTCTTCCCCAATGGAGTTGTCCTGTATTTGTGATTCTTATTTCAGTGCTGGCAAGAGGGATAAGCTTCCTTGACATCTTTTCATGCCTTGAGCAGTAGGAGGAGCACCACACCAATGACTTCCCTTACAAATAATGGGATTTCCACTGTATATTGTGATGCCCCGGCTGTTTTTATTTTACCAATTTAATAAAAGCCTATCACTGTGGCACTGAAGTACCACTCCAGTTTACAAAACAGTATGCCACCTCTGAAAGCATGACCCTTTCATTTTAAATTTAGAAAATAAAATAAAATTCAGATGCATTTTATGATTACATGAAGAGATTTGTCTAGGCTAAAGATTTCTCCTGTGGTAGTCAACTGAGGTTTATAACTAAAGTTTCCACTGCCTCAGAAATATCTGCACTCCATTTTGCCACACCACAATGTGCTAATGTCAAGAAAGACATGATTGTATGCCATTGCTCTCCTCAAATCAGCTCTACTTACATACACTTCAGATTACATCTAGTATGTCACAGCATGCTTCAAAAATAAAATAAAAAAAAGTCTTACAATGCTATTGACTTGGTCTTGAGATAATTTATAGAAAGCCTTTGTAGAGATGTGGAAACAGAAAAAATATACAAATCTAAAGGAGATTCTACAAAAGACTGATCTATTTTCATCAAGTATTGCACCGAAAATATCTTCGGAAAGGCTGTTGGTAGATGAAAGTCATCAAGTATTAAAAAGAACAGAATACAGCAGTTAGAAAGGAAACATACAAGTCAGTTGAATTATGATTACCCCTGACATGATGTTAATTAATTATCATACAAACATCAATGTAACATTTTGCTTTTTTTAATGTAAACATCAGCTTTCAAAGTGTATACCTTTCTTCCTGTATTTGCACCAAAAATTCTACTTTTAATACCAGCTGTCATCCTTCTTGAACTCAGGTTTTCTAAAGGTCACAACTTCCTATTATCAAATATAAACAGAACTTATATTACACTTTGTGGAGCAGAAAAATAAGGGAACTAGCACTGGTGTCCTGTTAATACTCAACACATTTGAGTTTCAGATACCTTCTTTTACATCCAGTTTAAGCACAGACAGGTTGACAGCAACCTCCTGCCTTTCACCTAAACCAAAATCAGTATTTTAGAAATTCTGTCATTCTTGTTCACTGGGTGGTTTTTTTAAAATAAGTGCAAGAGCAAGTGACAGATGAAGCACTTTATTCACTTTTCTGAGACATTTGCATGAACCAGCATGACAGAAATTCACTGACTGATCCAACTCTGAGAAGCCAAAGGTTTATAGTCATGCAAAACATTCTAATACAGTTATGCATTACCATCTTTTTTCTATTACAATTATTTCATGTTAATGTTTTGAACCTCACACCCCGTGTATACAGCCCATAAGGTGAATAAACATGGTCTTCCTTTTCCTAGTGGGTTTTAGGTACTTAGGTAGTGCAGATCCGACTTAGTTTTATGCCTCAATATTATTACTAATAAATTATTTGCACAAGTTTCCTTCTGACAAAAACAAGAAAACTAACAAGCTATGAAAATACAATTACTTCAGGCAGAAATTAGTGCCTTATGCATATGTGTGCACATATAATTATGTGACATGATATAAAGATTTTACCTGTATAAATTTTATATGGATGATTTTATACAAATATAAAACTTATCAATGACTAACACAGGCCAAGCATTTACCTAATTGTTTTGTTTGTATAACAACTCTGAGACAAAGTCTTGTAAATCTGTACTAATCGATTTATAAGTCAATACCATGTCTACATATATGGAGTAATTATACAAACAACATATTCCATACACATTACATGGGCAATTCTGTTCACTGAGGACTGGTTCATGATTATTTTGGGGTAATAAGTGCAATCCATACTTTGTTGTATTTAGAGTAAGTATGGAGAAGTAACTAATGACAGAATTTAGGAACTCTGCTACTGGTAAATGAAGAATGTCTGCTCTGCAAGCTACAGCTGTAAGTCTATCTGCTGTGCTTGGTTGTGTACTGCTGCGTTACCGTGTGTGACACCACTGCTGTCCCAGATACAAATATACTTGCAAGTGGACAAGAACGTTTTTCTGCTGAAAGTCCACCTTTTAATATACATATTGAACACAAGCCATTAAAGCAGGAGAACCACTCCAAGATGTGAATAGATATCTGATTCACTTCCTTAATAAATCAGGGGGGCATATATATTAATATTCATCTGAATTGATACTTGTCTTGGCAAAGGTATCATTTAGAGAAAAGGTGAAATTGAGTAGTATCTATTTCAAGAATTATTTTAGTAAATCACAATTGAAACAAAACACAGGGTAAAGCAGGTCATCTAAATCCTTACTATATTTTGCAGGCTAGCCTGACATGACCCACTTTCTGTCCCTAAATCAATCTCATGCTCAAGCTGTGGCATGGGTAATCCATTCAGATATTTGCCTCAGCATACCAAAAAGGTATAAAGGGAACTGGGGAATGACAAGTTGTCAAATGCAGACTTAAACTAAGATAAGTGATGTAAGGGTTAAAGGAAATCAGATTATAAACAAGAAGGTCATTAGCAAACCCAGTATCTGCTGAAAACAAAGAATAAGTGAGGAAGTTGCAAAATACTATACCTGTTCAGTTTTAATTTCTTTGTCTTCTACCACTAAGTGCAATAATCCTCACAATGTAGATCTTTAGGAAAGAGCAAACTAACTTTCAGGAAGATAAATCAACAGGAAGGAAATATATTGCAGGGAGATGTCTAGAAAGATGATACAGGTAGGTGTGAAATCACCCACACAGCACATTAGTACTTCATTTTCTTTTGCCACAAAGAGTGAGCCTGGAACAAGCATCACACTGCCATGCCTGAATTAGGGTGCACTCCCACCAGATGCATCATTTTCTCAACTCCCACCTTAGTGGGTTGAATGCTTTCAGTCTCAGTAAACTATGCTTTAGTGCACTACAGGGAATGCAAGATATAGTTATCTTGTACCAAAGACTGCAACATTTTGCTTAAATCAGCAGTGTCAAACAGATACATTCCACAGAGCTGCTACATCTTGTTTGGAAAATTCCCAGAAGCAAGCCAACAAGATACACTAAGTAATGCAGCACCATGTAACTATACCTGCTTCAGCCTGGACTTGGCTTGACCTTGTTCCTGTGGCACCTGCATCACAGTCAACATGACCTAAGAGACTCAGCTTTTCCGAGTCTCTAGTGCCACATGAGCCAACCTGAAATAAAGGTGAGGTAAAAATAAAATACAAGTATCAGTAAAAATTTTCCATGTGGTTTGACATGGAGCGAACTCATTGCAGAAAAGCCTGGTTTAGGCAGGAAGCTCTGCTCCCTCCCCTTAATTTCTTTCATCTTTTGCTGGGTTTGAATATCCTCATGGGTTAAGGCTGTGGAAGTTGTGTCAAGAATCCAGCAATTTTCACATATTGGAATGTGCATCAAGTTTTCCAGTCAATTCCTCACTTCCCTTTCATTTTATTTTATTTTAAGATAAAAAGATATATAAATCCATCAGAGAACAGGACTCCAAGGTCTGAGGTATTCAACCCACTTTAAACAAAAAAGCCCACATAAAAAGGATTTAAAAATAAGTTTCATATCAACAAAACGACACTCATCATGGAGCAATTTTATTTTGTCAGCTTTGAATATATTATATGTAATCTAATTTTAGATTTGCAACAGTATGGGTCTTTTCACTTCAAGAGGCATTCACATCTTTGAAAGCAAATTAAGTTATGCTTGTTTGCCAAGCTTCCCACTGTCTTGCCTTATAAAAAACAAATGGGACTGAATACTTCACTAAAAAGGCTTGATACTTCATCTTTTCACACAAATACTCCAACAAAATGTTTCTGTTTACAGATTTCTCTAAAGAAGGCAACATGCCAAACAAGACATAAAAAGTAAGAAATAGTAATGAAATTAATTCACAAATATATCTCCTGAGTAAGAGGGGTGGTAAGTACTAGAATTTCTCTGCAAAGCTGGATCTGTACTATGGGTGTCAAACAACTCTGAACAGAAAGAATTTAAAATATTTTGCAAATGGCATTTTGGTTTGCCTATTTATATTGCCAAACCACTAAACTGAAAACACACTGTCTTTCCAGAAGAAAGAAATAGTACTTTACTTATTTACAGATCTCATCTCCTATAACAAAAAAAAAAAAAAAAAACCACACAAACCAAAAAAAAAAAAGGTGCCATTCTGGAGTCTGTACCTTGTTTTAGAGCTAAGAGAGAAAAATACTGGCTGAAGAGCCAAAGCAGAGCATGAGATAAGCAAGCTTCAACAGTGAATGCTACTTATGTTTACCTTCTAATAAGGACATACAGGTTACGAAAAAACCCAAAGAAAGTCCTGTCACTTACTAAAAATATATTTTAATAACCCACAGTTTGAATACTAACCTGCTCCCTCCTGAGTTCCCATCTTGAAATAGAGAAAAAAGGAAAGGGAATTATTGCATTGCTTACAAAGGGTGGTGCAGAATGAATGACACTGTCACCACAGAAAAGTCCCAGAGTTTCCCACAAAACACTTTCCATGAAAGACTTTGTGGGATCCTCTAGAATGTACAGTGCTATAAAACAGCAAAATATTTTCCTCTTTTCTCCAAGGACATTTTACTCTCCCTCCCCCCCCTTAAAAATTCAGTATAACCTTTCCCACCTGTACTTGCACTAACTTTTCATTGTTTAACACAGCTGCAGGTTTGCTGTATATCAAGCTAGCTTGTTGTTGCTAGACTCAACTGAAATCTCAAAAAGGCTGGAAACCATCCATATTAACATTTTTGTATGACAGGAGAAAAAGGGGTCAGTCACCAAAAATCTCGTTAGACGAGACAACTGCTTTACTTATGAGAGTGCACAGACCATTCTTGTGCATACCCAGACAATGATGTACTAGCATACAGCAGATCCACTCCATGAACAAGTTGTGGAAGGAAGCTATATAAACCCCTCACACAGCCTCTTCTGTATTAGAATTCACATGGATTGTCAGGGCTTTAAACTTGCATTAACATATATGCTGACAGTTTACTAGTCTGCAGAAGAGTTTTTCTCCACCAAAATGTTAATTACCCAGTGTTGAAACTGTTACAAATAATGATTTAATAAGTTCCCAGGTTTGACAGCCCTAGTGTCCTCCTTGCCAAATGATTAAAATCTACCAAATTTCACCTCATTTATTTCACTTGCAAGACAGAAAATTGAAATTGGGGGCAGGAGGTTAACATAATAGTCTTTTAGAATAAAGTTTTAAAATAAGTCACAAAGAATGACAAAGGAAAATTTTAGTATGTAATTGGCATGTATAACAGAATTTTCCAAAGCAAAATTTTGCTCTCATACCATGAACAAAAATGTCTACTTCCCTACTGAGTGACAGTGTAAAGGATGCTCAAAACAACTGAATTGCTACCAAAAAGGAAGCTTCATTACTTTTGTGATGCATTTTGTCAGTGTATCGGGTTTACATGGCAACGTTTTGGTAACAGGGTGACTGCAGGGGTGGCTTTCGTGAGAAGACATTAGAAGTTGCCCCTATGTCGGACACAGCCAGTTTCAGCTGCCTCCAAGACAGACCCACTGCTGGCCAAAGCTAACCCCATGAGCAATGTTGGTAGTGCCTCTGTGGTAACATATTTAAGAAGGGGTAAAAAACATAGCGCAACAGCAGCTGGGAGAGAAGAGTAAGAAAATGTGAGAGAAACAGCCCTGCAGACACCAAGGTTGGTGAAGAATGAGGGGAAAGAGGTACTCCAGGTGCTGAAGCAGAGATTCTACTGCAGTTCAAGATGACCATGGTGAAGCAGGTTGTCCTTCTGCAACCCACAGAGGACCACACCAGAGCAGATATCCACCCTGGATAGGACACCATGCCAAAGCAGGTGGATGTGCCTTGAAGGAAGCTGTGACCCGATGGAGAACCCACACAGGAGCAGGTTTTCTGGAACAACCTGTGACCCCGCAGGGGACCTGCGCTAGAGCAGTCCATTCCTGAAGGACTGCACCCCGTGGAAAGGACCCATGCTGGAGCAGTTCTTGGAAGAACTGCATCCTATGGGAAGGACCCTACATTGGAAAAGTTTGTGAAGGACTGTATCCTGTGGGAAGGACACCACACTGGATCAGGGGAAGAGTGTGACGAGGGAGAAGCAGCAGAGACAAAGTGTTATGAACTGACCGCAACCCCCATTCCCCATCCCCCTGCGCCGCTCGCAGGCAGGAGGTAGAAGAGTCACGCATGAAGCTGAGCCTGGGAGGAACGGGCAGGTGGAAGGTGGTTTTAGTTTTGTTTTTATTACTCACTATAATACTCTGTTATTAATTGGCAACAAATTAAATTAGTTTTCCCCAAGTCAAGCCTGTTTTGCCCATGATGGTAACTGCCGAGTGACCTCCCTGTCCTTATCTTGATCCACAAATTTTTTGTTGTATTTTCTCCCCCTGTCCTGTTGAAATGAGGGAGTGATAGAGCTGCTTGGTGGGTGCATAACAGCCAGCTAAGGTCAACCCACCACAGTCAGGGATTAAAAATGCCTTTTCCATTCAGGAAGCGTCTCTGTTGAGATGCTTCTTGTTTCACCTTCAACATGCAGCCAACAGGCAAGTGGGAAATTAGTCTCTACATTAAGCTGTTCCCATCACCGAGGCCCACAGACAGCCTTTGGGACAGGTAGAGCCCCTCAGTTCTTCCCTCTAGCATGAACTCTACAAAAAGAAGAAGGATTTGTTCACAGACTGTACAGATTTCAGAACACATCTGAACTCCAAATATCTGTGAATTTTAGATTGTACTGATCCATACTTTAACGGGTTAGGTATTAAGTGCACAGGTGAAGCCCTGCAAATAAAAAATTACTCTTTTCATTTTTCATGGTCAAAGTAGAGAATAGGGAAGGGAGGGAGTTAAAGGTTACTTTATCTAGGTTCCCTAGTTTTATACCTTTTGAAGTCTAATTAAGGTAAAGGTCACTCTCTGAAGTGAGAGGAGCAAGTTTATTTTGTTTAATTTTTTTTTTTAAAGAACAAAAAGGTTTTGCTAAAATATGATGAGAATGACAATGATGTAAAGGCAACTCACTGAAAGCCATCTCAAATTTCCCAAACCTTAAAAAAAATACCCCAGAACAAAACCAGTCTCCAGGCATTCAGGCATTAAAATACCTTTTGTTTCTCAATACCCTTGGTCAAATAGGCCAGGACACTAGCCCTAAAATGTTTATTAACCTAAGAACAAATAATTTCTTCTCCAAAATGACTATTAACATTTCTATCTCAGAAACTACCACCATCATATATGATAAAAAAAAAGAAGGAAAATCACACATAGCTAGCTTTCAGAAATACCAAGCATCTGGAAGATGATTCCCTTTTACTTAATAGGAATCTGCAGGTAGTCAGCATCCCTGACATAAGGTCAAGGGAAGGAAATGAAGAAATACAAACAATGTTCAGAAAATAAGTCCTTTCTAATTATGGCTGCTATGTGTTTCCTCTCTAACCTTCTAAACCAAGCACAGAACATCTGCAATATGCTGCAAAGAGATTAAATAGTACGGTACACATGGGTAGCACAGACAGATGTCCTTCAGTCTGTGTATCTGCTAACCTGCCTCTAGTCATATTTCTGAAAGAGAAATACATGTGTAAGCACATCTGCCTTCACCACCATCCTGCTCACATATACCTTGTAACATATGAATTAAAGAATCAGTGGGATCATCTGGAATCTTTGTCATTTTCATTCTATTTCATCTGCTAAAAGAACCCCCCAAAAACCCCAAAACAGCACTCCATGAATGATAACACGACACACTACTCCTTGGTTTATAACTCTTCACCAGAGCTGAGCAAGAAGTGGTTGCTGGGACTTCCAGGCAAACCAGGAGCTCTAAGAAAAGCAGCAGTATGGGGTAAACTCTCTCAAATAAAGTGCTCTGGCTGGCCTAGGGAGCAAACTGAAGGCTAAGCAGAACCTACTTATGTGCATGTTTTGTAATGTTTGGAGTATTTCTGCCAAAACCACTTACACTGTGAAGATGCAAAACTATAATGCTTACAGTTGTGTTGAGAAAAGTGCAGGCGACCCAGGAGACCTGGGAACCCATGAGGACACATGTTGTGCAAGGTCTGTCTGCTCTTTTCTTTGATTTGCAAGGCAGAAATTCCACATAGGAAGCTTCCTATGCAATTCCCTACAGATTGAGTATGTCGTTGCACCTTTTCCAGACGAAAAAACTCCACTAGGGCTGTTGAAGGGCACTGCCAAGCCAGGCAGTTAAGAGGCAGAGAACAACCTCATACAACACCACCTTCTCCAATAGTGGACAGGCAGTTCCCTATGGATGGGACAACTTAATTCCTGGAAAAATTTGATACTGTTTTTTATGAACATCAGGTCATTCCGTTCATCAGTTAAGCTTAGACAACACACACAGGATGCAAAAGAAATACACTGTACAGCTGCCTACCTCAGCAAGTCCCACAAGGAGAGCAGGAAAACATAGCCAAGACTCATATTCAATGCTCTCTGGAAGACAGCAGCTTTGTCTTTGGTGATTACACACAGTATTCCAAATCGATTCCTTTTCCCCCTCCTCTCAAACAACACTCTCTTTCTTTAGGCCTAATTACTCACCTTGTATATTGTGAGTTTGGAAATCTTGCTCCTGCAGTGCTAAGGACATTTGCATAACGACCTCTGTTTCAAGGTAATGCTTTTAACTATCACAATAATTTAGCTTTTTTTGAGTAACAGAGAAACAGAGCATTTTTCAGACTTCTATTTTTTAATGTATTTAAATGAAATTTAGCACAGAAAAAAATAATGGCATTTTAACAGAAAAAGGGAAGTCAGTGATCACCAATAGGTTCCCATAATCTTGTTACAGGAACTTGCAACTGATACAAAAAAAACATCTCAACATACCAGAGGCGGATTCACCAATCCCATAAAGAAAAAATTAATGTTACTTAGCACTGTGAGTCATGTTTAAAAAAAATAAAAAAGAAGCTGCATTCAAGAAATTGGTTAAGCGCTCCCAAGAGATCTTGCATTTCCCAAATTGCCCAACTGATATGCAGACGTGAAAGAAAACAAGGGTGGAAATAAGGAAGTGATAAGCCTAAAATGGTAATTTAAAAGAATAAGATAGGTAGTTTCTATACGTATTTATCTACATTGAAAATAAATTATATACTTGCAGATGGTGCCTAAACTGAGCTTTCAAACACTACTTATTACAACATTAAAGTTGTCAACCCATTCCAGCATGCTGAAAAGTATTTCCTGAACAAATGTTTCTTCTCCACTTGCAAGGAAGATGGGAGGAAGAGTAACTGAGGAAACAAGAGATGCCAGACATGTGATAACATGTATTAACTCTAGACAAGGAAAGGGAGGTTCACCTCTGCAAAAACACCTGGACCAGTAAAACCACTAAAGTTGTTTTCAAAGCTATGTTTGCATTTTACTCGTGTTCTTCCATTTCCCCTTTCTTTTTCTATCCCTGCCTCAAGCTAGATGAAACCTTCGGGGGAAAAAAAAAGCTATTTTCCACACAAATATTCTGCACAGAGCCAAAATACAATCTGAAAAAGAACAATCACACTTCAAAATACTTGAAAAATAAATATTTCTAGGTGACACATTTTTATAGGTTTATGTTTTTTAATAGAGTTCTTAAAGGTATTTTTCCTCAGGAGTCACTGGCTTGACATGTTGCTGATGCTTATTTCACAGAACCAAATTAAGCTGGCTACAACCATACCGAGAAGTCATAGAGAGCTCAGAAAGGAACATGTTCATAAGAGTGAAGAGTAACTGCCTGAAATTTCTGAGCTGCCAACTACCAAACAAGCAGCAATGCAGCCAAAATAAAACATCTTCCAGCTGAAAAAAAAACCCCAAACTCTATTATAATACTGGAAATACAACCAATCAGTGGGATATTTTTAGCATGTTGTGATACATTCACACTGGGACACTCCTCTCCAGGCTTCTAATAACGAAAAAGTTCACCCACATGACATTAGTATGCAATTTGTTTCATATTCCCAATTAAAAAATTATTGACAATAACACCTTACACCTAAATTTGAGTTAAGTACATTTTCCATGTCATTTACAAAAGATTGGCTAAACATTAGCCCAAATTTATCCTGTTTTATTTATACAGTTCAATAAGATTTCTAGAGCTGACATTCAGCACTTGCAGTATGTAAGTCAAAGGACCTGTCTGTAATATCAGTCTGAGAATTATCCTTAATAACTCTGAATCTATTAAAAGCTTCAAGGCAATTATTAGCCAATAATACACTAGAACTCCTTAAAAAATGGTAGGCAGCTGGCAGCTTTTGCTAACAAAAGATATGCTTACAGAACAAGAATCACATCCATTGAAAGAGGTGACTCTTAGTTTTTCCCTGATGAGTCACACGCCTCTTAGCATATTAACTCACTTCGAATTATTTGAGAAAAGATTATAAAATAATATTAAGCCAATTTCTTTTAATTCCCCTAACTAGTAAATAACACATTTAAATTCCAGCACAGAAAGAAAATTGAACTGAAAAATATTTCTAATATAGGCTCTTTTAGTAAGCTATATCTTAAGTTTCCTGCTGTTCTTCCTCTAAAATTGAATGGCAACTAAGAAATATTATACAATTATACATGTTACAGTTAAATATATAATTAGAAAATGCTGGTGAGTGATATGTAATAAAATAATTTTTCTTTTAAAATCCATACTAGTAAAGTTCAAACACATGAATTTTTAAAAATAAACAAACAAAATTTAATTTCAAATATTCGCTTTTCTCAGTATCCAGTGACAACAAATGTGAATGCAATCATAGAATGACAGAATGGTTGAGGCTGGAAGGAATCTCTAGAGGTCATCTGGACCAAAAGCCCTGCCCATTTGTCCCCTCTGTCCATTGCCTCTTGGAAGGAAGAGAAGTTTTATATATTCACACTGTATGATTCACAAAATAAGATCACATGCCAGACATATAATTGTGTTTGTTACTGAATTAACGCTACATCTCTTTAGGTCTCCGTTCCAGCAGTTTGCTTTTTTCATGCTGGTAGACTTGGGGACTCATTGTGTCTCTCCTCATATTCTCTTTTCCATCCTGAACTGAAAGTAGCTTGCTAAAATAATATAGCACTCACTTTGGAGTCATGCTGTTACATATCAGTCTACCATTACTGATCCCTTGTACTAGAATCCTACCTTAGTTCCCGCTTTTGATTGTGATGTTAAAAGCAGAAAGCCAGAAAAAATGATCTTGAATACTAAGGACTAGGGCACAGGCTATGTTTTGAAACATGAAAACAGATGTTATAGTTTGTGACTGCATTAAAGTTTCTCTCCTTAAACATTTTGAGGCCTTGAAATAACTTCAAAAATGCTCCAAATTTGTTTTCAGTGTAATTAGCATTCAGATAAACTCACTCTTACCAAGTTAAATACAGAATTCAACTCATTATAGACACCAGATAGCAATCCTTTTATCACTGTCTTCTCATCTTGCCATACAAGAGCTTAGTAGTACAACCTCAGTAAACTAATTATGCTCCTCAGTGTATTTACATGCTTAAATATGTATAAAATTATCAAATACTTCTATTTGACTATAGAGAACGTATTCTGATTTCTGCTTTATTTTTGAGTTCCACAAAGTTTATTAGTTGAAGAACAGCTATAAGAACAGAAACTTAGAAAATTAATTATTTAAAAAAAAAAAAAATTTGAATGCTAATAACACAATCTTGAAAGGGTAGGCTACTGAAAATGAATGCTTCTAACCTTCAAATTACTGTAAGTGACCACTAAGACTACAACAGCATTTAAAATCTACAACCTTCACAGTTATTTTGCTAGTTATTAGCCTTCCTTCCCTATTATGAGATTAATGTTCCCTCCCAAAAAAGAGCCAAAGCAATATCCTCTTTTTTTTTTTTTTTCCTTTGCCTGATCACTAGAAGACAACCTCCAAATCCAGGATCTCATTTGAAAGTTTACTACTTGCCAGGTTTCCATTAGCCAGCTTTTTTTCTTAAAGTGGAAAAGGAATAAGAGGAGAAGAGAGAAGCCATTCTTAAAAGCATGCATTTTTCTTGCTCTGCCCTTAACACTGGTTTTCTCAGCATTAGCTTCCAGGAACTCACTTTTGTTTTCTCATCTTTTTTCTGATGACAAGTCATGTTGTGATAAGTCATATCAGGCTGCATCAGTCATGCAGTAAATATACTGAAATGCTGAAAACCACTTTTCCCCTCAAAGCCATACTGACAGCAGTAAAGAATTTAAAAGAAGTTTCACAGGAAAAAATCATGCCTGCATGGTCTAGAAAAAAAAAAGGTACAGCATTAATGGCCAATTTAATCCCTACATTAATTCTGGTTATTAACTAAAGCTGAGCATAATTCAATTCTGATACTTGTCCAAGAAGGAAATTTCAGTCTGCTTTTTTTGTTTTCTTTTGGTTTGGTTTTCTGAAGTCTTTGGATAAAGAGGAGATGCCTCAAAACCAATCAGCAAAAGGAAAAAGCAATAGATTTGAGCAACAAATCTGTGCATACACAGAAGTGAACCCAGAAGATGTACAGTTCTGTACATTGCATGCTTTAAAATATCTCTCCCGCTAACTGACTAAAAGTAATACCCCACTGCAGCCACAAAACAGAGCTTTCAGAGCTTCGCTAGTAAAGGTCTTCTCAAAAAAAAAATCAAGAGTGCAATTAACATACAAAATACTTTTAAACTTGAAGAACTATGATCAAACGGTAACAGCCTTCATATAGGCAAGACAGCAGTAACATGTTAGAAGAGTTTTATAAAATTAGGATCTGTAAAATACAGTCTTCCTGAAATAGATACTGCATACAACCTGATACACACCTGGAAAGGAAGAAAGCAGGTGAATTAAGGGAGCTTGCACCTCCTGAAACCTTCAATGATGCAATACTTATTCCCATGACACACGACATGATCACAGCTGCATGTTCTCCTCTTGCTCCATCTGATCATGTCCACTCTGACAAGTTGATACAAAAGGCACTCCTCTGAAACTCTTAAGATGATCCTGACAGAAGCCGTTCAGTTCCTCTTCCTCCAGAAAAACTCTTCACAGCCTGTTGGAATTGCTTATTGGCAAGGCAGGGGGGCTTCTGAGATCACTGGCCGTAAAACCTGGAGTGTGGCACTACACTAGAAGAGGAACTTGATAAGATCAGTGCAAAAATGTGCTAGTTGCCCTAACATATGGGATATCTTTACCTCTGAATAAGGAGCTGAAAAAAACCCACCAAACAAACCAAGAAATCAGGCCCCCAAAATTCACAACTATAGCTTAAAAATAGATTTTTCCAACAGTGCATTTGAATATATTTACTCCCAGCTCTTTACACCCTTTAGGTCTTTGCAGCAAATACACTACTGCAATGATGACAGCTAGAAAACTGGAAATCCTTGGCACTCACCCACCATTAAAGGTGTGCCAGGAATGCCAGCATTTGACACTGGGTTTGAGGTTTGGAGATTTTAAGAAAACCAGACAAACAGGAATCTCAAAAGATGGTATTGCAGTAGGAGCTTGTGAACTGGGGGAATCTGGCAGTGAACCAATACTGAAAGGCAGCTTGTGTGTTCGGGGATGCAATTGCTTTGCAAAAACAGAGCAGGGCTGGCTTTGAGAGAGGAGAAACTACTTACAACAAGTTTCTGTAGTTTATAGTCTTGTGGTGGGTAAATAGTGGGGAAAAAATAAAGAGGCAGTGATGTCACCTGTCCACTAGGATTTCTGGCTTCACCAGAGAAGGCTTTAGTTAATTGGGAGCAGGTGAACCATCAATACCACTTCTAGCATCCAGTTCTTGCTGTGTTGCAATCACTTGTTCTCCAAGACAGGTTCTGCTGTCACTGACAAATACAGGCTTCCATTCCTCAAGACAAGAGTGATTACTGATGGAGAAAGGGCAGCTGTACAAGAAGGTAGTTAATCCATGATCTATAACATCTGTGTGCTGTGCTGGGCACTCTTACTCATACACCCTGCTGAACAGTTTTCATAATCATTAGAGGCCAAAAAATATTATTATGCTCTGATGGTAGAAGTCTTATGAACCAGTGAGTTCAGAACCAGAAGTCTCGGTGACTGCTGAGGGAGAGGGTAGTCACCAGCAACTGTAGAGATTATTGCAACATCCTTTTCCCAGGCCTTGAGAAAGATAAATTTGTCTCATCCAGAACCATCCAGAATGTTGTTGCAAAGATGACTAACCTAACAAGTCTTTTTGAAGAGGTTCCTCTCTACTGGAACACCTTTTCAAGCATTACCTGTTTTGTTTTCCCTTCCCCATCCTCCACCGTATGCTCTCACTCAGCCTTGCAGCAGGAATAGCAATAGCAGAGTATCCATGATTAACCCACAGCGTTAAATTTTCAAGTGAGAATTTATGACCTTTCTCCAATTATATCCACAGAGGTATGGTGGATATTTCTGCAGAAAGCCATTATCTTCCTTCTGTCTCCTCCTACAAAATATGTGAAAAGCCATAGCTGAACTAATCACATTGATTTATACTGTTTTCCTGTGCTTCCAGTTAATACTCACCCATTGATTTTTGTCTTATCCTTACACCGCAAACCACTGGGGATATTCTTCTACAGTATCTGGTACAATATGGTCCCAATAAATAACCAAATAATATAAATCATTTTGAATCACAAAGTACTCGTGGAAGCAACCTGTGGATTCCTTTCCCTTCGCCACGCAATTACTGACTGAGTCTATTCCACTTTCCAGCCTGAGGTATTTTGTTCTAACCAGCAATGTAAATACTCGCACAAAACCTAGGAATCCTGGTGGCAGGCTATGGTTGTCCCTGTAGCAAAATTAGACAGCTGTGTACAGACTCTCTCAGCTGCTGTTTTCAGTTTTGCTTTTTCCTCCTGAACTAAAATATTTCACATATAGAACTTAAAAAGGCCGAGTCCATTTCACCTTATTCTCCTCATCCCACCCAGTCCCTGCAATACTTCAATAATTCAGATCTGCACTTCCCCCAAGGACATGCTGTAGCATCCACCTGCTCACAAGATAGACACATTCAATGAATAGCAAAACAGCATATTTGTTCAACATAAAATACTTTGTGCCTATTTCTCAAGTGAAGGGACTCAGAGAGTCACACAAAAAGGTTTACAATTCCCATTTCTTGTCTATTTCTGAAATTTCTGCATTGTATGTTTTTGACTCTGCCTTAGCAGTAGGTTCTCCTCACCTCTGCTGCCCCAGATACTTGTCCCTTACAATGCTGATGTTAGGGGTCTTTAAAATCAGTCAATTATCAAACAAATTCATTTTGGGTCACAAAAATAATTTTAAAATCACATTCTTGGAAACAAGTGTGACATGACTGATTTAATATTGCTTCTCTTTCCTTTATTGTAAGCTGTCAGCTCTTTTCTTACAAAGACTTTGAATAAGATATTGTTCAGGATGTTCACTTTTAACAGCTTGTTACTATCAGACCTGTTAAAATAGTAGTTTTGTACTAACAACCACAATCTTCTGTCTCTGGAGACTGGATTACATTTCAGGAAAGTCAGAATAAGCTTCATGCCCTAATGAAGGCTCTTAGCTCCCACGGCAAATGCCATCACAATGCATTGACAATTCAGTGCCCATACTGAGTGTCAGAACTGCAAATTGCTCCTGCAAGGAAACCTGAAATGTCCCTCCGAAGCTGCAACAAAGCATTCACCCAAACCTACCCCCTACCTATGGCAACCTAAAACCAAATGCCCTCTTGGACTTGCAACTAGCATAACACTTAAGATGTCTAATGCACTGTGAATTTAAAAAAAAAAAAAAAAAAAGTTAAAGCATTATTAACATTTGCTATAACACTAATACAGTTGGAGAGGGAAGGGAAAAAAACTCTGAATCACAACAAAAAGGAACCTGCCAGGTATCAGCCTAGCAGGCTGATCACACATCACACTTGCACTGTTCAGCCACTCACCTAGCAGGATTCCCATTAGAAACCAAAAGCAAAGGAAAGATCCTACAGCCTCCGTATTGCTTTGAATTAGGTCCAAAACACACTATAATAATGCAAACAAATAGGCATCTCATTGGTAAGACATGATTCCAATTTTTTTTTTTTTGCACATAAAGAGGGAATCCTTACAGAAAAAGATAGAGCTTTACCTATTCCAAAGTCATCAGTGGAACTTAAAGTCTAGAACAGTTACATGTTTCCTGAGCTATGACAAGGACTTTGCCTTCAGCACCTGGGTTTCCTATAAAAACAAGTCATCTATTAATCAAAGGTGTACTCTTTTTCTATTGCACATTCCATTTACTTTCTGGAACAAGACTTCTGTGTTGGGTGCAGGTGCCCAAGTGCTGGCAGGGGGGCTGCAGGGGCAGCCTCTGTGAGGAGAGGCCAGGGCTGCCCTATGCCAGACACAGCCAGTTCCAGTCAGCTCCAGCAGACCCACCGCAAGGCATGGCTGAGCCCTGCAGCCAAGGTGGTGGCATTTCTACAAGAACATATTCAAGAAAGGGTAAAAAAACACTGCACAACAGAAGCTGGGAGACAGAAGTCTGAAAGAAACAGTCCTGCAGACACCAAGGTCAGTGAAGAAGGAGGGACCCAAGCCGGAGCAGGTGGATGTGACCTGAAGGAACCTACAGCCTGTGGAAAGCCCACGCCAGACCAGGCTCCTGGCAGGAGCTGCAGCCTGTGGAGAGGAGCCCAAGCAGGAGCAGGTCTTCTAGCAGGACCTGTGACCCATGGGGGACCCACACTGAAGCAGTCTGTGAAGAACTGCATCCCATGGTGAGGACCCAATCTGGAGCAGTTCTTGAAGAACTGCAGCCCATGGGAGGAATGTGAAGAGGAAGAAGCAGCAGAAACAAAGCATTAAGAATTGACTGCAACCCACATTCTGCATCCTCCTTAATTTAATTTATTACCAATCAAATCAGAGTAGCATACGAAGAAATAAAACCAAATTGTAAAACACCTTCCCACCACCCCTTTCTTCTTCCCGGGCTTAACTCCACTCATGATTTTCTCTACCTCCTCCCCACCAGTGGCACAGGGGGCAGGGAATGGGGGTTGGGGTCAGTTCATCACATGTTGTCTCTGCCGCTTCATATTCTTCAGGGGCAGGACTCCTCACTCTTCCTCTGCTCCAGCGTGGGGTCCTTCCCATGGGAGACGGTCCTCCACGAACTTCTCCAATGACGGTCCTTCCCACAGGCTGCAGTTCTTCATGAACTGCTCCAGCGTGGGTCCCTTCCATGGGCTGCAGTCCTTCAGGCACACACTGCTCCAGCATGGGTCCCCTACGGGGTCACAAGTCCTGCCAGAAAACCTGCTCCAGCCCAGGCTCCTCTCTCCATGAGTCCACAGGTCCTGCCAGGAGCCTGCTCCAGTGCTGGCTTCCCATGGGGTCACAGCCACCTTTGGGCACCCACCTGCTCCGGCGTGGGGTCCTCCATGGGCTGCAGGTGGATATCTGCTCCACTGTGGACCTCCATGGGCTGCAGGAGGACAGCCTGCCTCACATGGTCTTCCCCACAGGCTGCAGGGGAATCTCTGCTCCTGCGCCTGGAGCACCTCCTCCCTCTGCTTCTTCACTGACCTGGGTGTCTGCAGGGTTGTTTCTCTTACATGTTCTCACTCCTCTCTCTGGCTGCTGTTTCTGTTGCAGTTTTTTTTCCCCTTCTTAAATCTGTTCTCCCAGAGGTGCTACCACCATCGCTGATGGGCTTGGCATTGGCCAGTAGTGGGTCTTGGAGCCAGCTGGCATTGGCTTTATAAAACACAGGAGAAGCGTCTAGCAGCTTCTTACAGAAGCCACCCCTGTAACCCCGCCACTACCAAAACCTTGCCACACAAACCAAATACACTCCACCCCTCACCTCTGTGAATCAAGTCTGTTTTGCCCGTGATGGCAATTGCTGAGTGATCTCCCTGTCCCCATCTTGGCCCACAAGCTTTTTCATCTTATTTTCTCCCCTGTCGTGGTGAGGAGGGGGACAGATAGAGCAGCTGGGTGGGGTTCTGGCAGCCACCCAAGGTTAACCCACCAAAGCTTGTTTTCTTTTGCTGCCAAGTTGGTCTGCTGTCATCATAACAATTATATCTGAAAGAAACTCCACAGAAAAACATTTTAATAGCATTCTTAGCATTTTAAGGTTTAAAGAATAAATTATTGTGTTTTCAAAGGGAAAATATTTTATCAAGCATGGACTCAAGTAATTTCAGTATTTCTTTAAAACTGAATTGGCATTAAAAAAGTCAGAAACCTTTAAAGCCATTGCAATTCTCTTATCTCAGGCAAGAGCCAAAAAAGTGTAAGAATACAACCTAAATAATCCAGGCAGTTAAACGGTCACTAGAGACAAACTTATTCAGCACTTAATGAGATAAAATTAGGAAGATTAAATCTAATTAAGGGTCTTTTAAAGAACAGTCCACAAGTAAATACCTCTTTACAAAACTTCTGATTATCATTAAAACCAAACAGAGACACACAGATTTTGAACTATCAAAGATGACTTCAGACTGTAAAACAATTTTACATTTTTAATTATTTTCTCCCCAAATTAATTGAAATTATAATTAAAAAAAATACAAAGCAGGTTTATACCTAATAAATTTACACTAGTGAAGAAAAGGAGAATGTAGTCTATTACCAGAAACCCAGACAATTCTAGCACCACCATTATACTTTCCTTAGACTTAGCATGAACTGTTTAGCCTTTCCTATGCTTGTGGGGTCTAGTTAGCTTTTACAGACTTAGATTTACGAAACTGTGTCAATTGCTGAAACATACCCACTGTCCTCACTTTGATTTTACCTATAAGCTTAAAATTCCATGTGTGACAAACTGCAGCATTTTACCACTGTAAGAAACCATTCCTTCTAAGAACCATAAGCTGTTTCATATTTTCATTCAAATTAAGAATGAACTGCCTTTGAACCGAGCTGCAAATGAATGACAAAGTCATTTCTGAAAAAGTGAGGGCTATGGTACAGAATAAAGACCCTTCTGCACGTCCAGTGTTAAGATCTTACCATAGAAGAGAATCCTACTTTCCAAATACCCATCACAAAACCCTTTATGAACTAATGACAAATCAACATCTAAAGTCTTAAATAAGAAAGTGTATATAGCAAACTTCCTGGTGTACTCCTGCTCCCCACACACACTGCAGCAGAAGTTGCAGAAGAGTGGCGTCAGCAGATCTGATAACATAACAGGAGGATGGCTCTAACATTTAACAAGGTCCATGAATTGAGGGCCTGGAACTGAAGGAGTGCCTTGGACTACATCCAACTGCAGACAATGATCACACAGTCAGGATTTTGTTCTGAGCAATGAACTTCTACATGTATCAGCATTCTGCAATATTCCGTTAATGAATTACAAGTTATGAGAAAAGACAGCTGCTGAGGACAATCCCATTACTGCTCCCTGTGTTAGCCATTTAGCCCAACAGCCAGATGTTAATGGGAGTTATGGATTAAGTTGTTATAAGATGTAGAGGGACTTAATAAGGAGTGTCATTCCTTGTCCTCAATGTTACTTGGATTTCTTGCATCTACCTGTTTTGATAGGTGTTGGTTGTTTCCTGCTCCGTTTTTCATGCTTACCCAGTCTTGGAAAATGGCACTTTTTAGATTTAATCATCTTCCCAACAGTCTTGCACAGGTTATTCACATAATGTATTTGAACCACTTGTAGCAGTTTCTGCCACTAGGAGATGAGGGAACCAGTCAACTTAGTTACACCCAATGCTGATGGTAACTTCACACAGAAGATGTTTCTGCCATCCTCCATCTACTCCAACTGTTAAGAGCATTCTCCTTTCCCTGGAAGCCTCTTCTCCCAGTGCTGCTTCTGCCCCTTCTCACCTATTCATTTGTCTGTGCCTGTATAAATTACTAACTCACAAAGCAAATAAAATGCTTCAATAGAAGCTGATTAAAATATTGTCATTCTGGAAAAGAGTTCAGAAAGTGCAACAATCCTTGTAACTTGCAGTTTTATTTATTTAAGTTTCAGGAGAACAACAAGATTTTTCGTCACGATTAAAACCACAAGGAGCTGCAGTTTTAACCCCCTTGAAATGTGTGAACGAATGCCATATGAAGTATTGTAAGCAAGGTTTGTGATACTGACTACTCCACCACCAAGTCACAATGACAGTGGAAAGACATGGCTTGGAAGGGAAAGGTCATTTGGGGAGGGGGGGGGAGTGATTTTTTTTTTTTAAATGACAAGCATAAAGAAAGGGAGAAAGAAGCAGTGGGATGCAGTTGATGCAAATTAACTGAATGGCTCTAGAGACAATAATGAGCATACACTACATTATAAACACATTATCCTTATACACACACAAACATCAAAAAGATCTTTTTAATGAGTCTCTAAGCAAACATTGCTTCAACCAGGTTTAGCAATTGCTAATGTTTAAATTATTTTTTAAATTAAAACATAGGTTTCTTACTCTGTAATCATCATTTCGTATCATGATGTAATTTATAACTTTAGATGTATAGGTTGAAATTATTACCTATAACACAACTTTAAGAACAAAATCCTTATGAATAATGTTTCAAATACAAACATCTGCTCCCCTCTTTTTTTTTTTTTTTTTTTTTTTTTGCTAGTGGTTAGATAATTATTCCAGTAAATACTTCAAGAAAAACACTATGAAAAAGTTTTGTCCAAATTCTGGTAATCTTTCAAACAGGACCAGGCTTGTCAGAGGGGTATTGTAGTGTCAAATGCAGGACAAGAGTGCATGTAGGACCCACACACACCTGTGTGAACTCTGCATCAATCCCCATAGAGGGGATGGTTTGGGGCACACTGTCCCTACCTGCCCGTAGCCCACCAAAACACTCTTGTTTTTACATATACCTATTATCTTAAGGACCTTCTGATAAACTACTAGAATTTGACCAATGCAAACCTTCATTCCTTTTTAAATCTGTAGGTCTTGCCCCTCAAGGAGTCTCCTACAGGTGAAGATCTGGTATTTTACCCTGTAGCCAATGGGGAATACTGAAGCCAGTGGGTTTGCAGCCAAAACCATTAGTGTTCAGCCTAACTCATTACCACAGAGAAGACATGGCATATTAGTTTATGAAGTCTTATGAGAGATGAATGTTACATTAAAATCCCAATGAACTGTAACAAACCCTTGACAGAGGGTGATGTAAGATAATGCCAATACCATTTCAGTCCAACTGCAATGACACACTCATCTTTTAACATGATTTGAAGTTTATCATCTTACATGGATCTTGTCTTTCTGAGACTGTTCGTACAGCAATTTCTTCATTTTATTTTGAGCACAACTTGATGAAAGTATGAGCTACAGAAAGAGTAAATCCTGGAAACCTTTAGAAACAGACACTTGGAAATTTAGTGCATTAAATCCTAGCACTCCTGTGTATTTATTCAGCACAGTCATGAGGCTTCATTTCAAAAGCTCCAAGTACAGTGGACAGTCCCTACAGACGTGGCTGTTATGTAATGCACTGTGTAGAAACACGATGCATTTGAACAAGACAAAGCAATGTGTTAATGTGTTATTTGTATAAACTCTCTGTTCAGTGAGGGAGCAGGTTGTAAATGGTATCATTTAAAAAGCAGACGGGGTTGGTATAAAGCTACAGAATACAATCTTGCACGTGCTGTAATGCTACCATTTATCTGGAAGACAGACTTGATGGATGCTGCAAGTGCAAACTTTCAAGCTGCTGGAAGGAAAAAAATTGCAATAATTATCCATAAAAGCTTAGTGGAAAATTTTCTTCCATTGGTTCTATTAAAAAGTAATTAGCGCCTGTGCAACTGCCAAAAATTGGCAATTAGCATTGCCACATAGGAGAACACTGGCACTTAATCTGGTTAGTGTTCTCAAGGAACCCTCTAATGCACTAATGCTATCTGTCTATCCATCTATCTTAGGTACTTACATGGCCCTTATTACCATAATTTATAGGCATTTTACAGTCTTCAGTGCAGTTTATTTTACCCTGGTGAGGTCAGGGAAATACAGTCAAACCAAGTGCACAGATGTGGAGCTCAGTTTAGGCTATAATGTTACACAGCATTTCATTTTCAAAATCCTTTGTCAGGAGGTATTTCCGCGAGCACTATACTTGTAATAAAACCTACAACTAGGTCAACCAAGGAAAAATAATTAACTTCAGAGCTTCTTTCAAATACAAAATCAATTTCAGATGTTAAAATGGTTTTCAAAAAGAATTTACTGCAGCCTGAGTGTAAAGCCTGAACCAGGGCTTGTTTTGGATGTTTGCTGCAACAACAATCCCCAATTCCCAGAATTTAAAACTGATTCTCATTCAGCTATTGAAACTGCAAAGATGGTCTTTCTAGCATCTGAACAGATAGCACATTCAATGGAAGGATAGCAACAGTTGAGCAAGAAAGTTGACAAATGGGCTGTGAACATGCCAGACCTTTGACATTGCTGCAACGAACATCTAGAGAGGTGACGAGAAGATCTGAAAGAAACCACCTTAAAAAAAACCAGATAAAACAGACTGTACTTGTGCATGGGTGTGCACAAAGAACAGACAGGTGTACACTCAAATCAAAACTGTGCTAAACTCTGTTTAGCTTAAAAACCCTAATCTAAAAACACATAAGCTATACAAAAATCAACAAAAGACCAATTCAACTTTTTTCAGTTTCAACTGCTCACTTAGGCACAATTTTAGCTGCACATAATCTAGCAATTCGTCACCTCTAAATATAACAAAAACATAAAAATACCTCCCTTTCTTGTCTCTCCAAGTTGTGATAAGCCTTTCAACACATGTGAAACGAAATATATCACTGACTTCAGGTTTATGCTGCAACACAATTCAGGAATGAAAAACATTTTGCAGGGGTAGCTAAACAGTGTCTTCCCTAATAGTGTATTATGCCAGACGCTGTATTGCCTTTATAATAAGAAATAAAACACTGACAATATCCAGTGAAAGAAATAAGGGAACACCAGAGATAGAAAGAGTATTGTAAAAGATTCATATCTTCATTTTCAGTGTCCTTTTACTACATAAAAAGTACACGACAAGAAAGTTAAATGCGCCATGGAAACAAAGTAGAGTGTATTATATAGTTCATCTATGGGAAGAATTTCCTTTTTGCAATATGCTTACTTTTTTATGGATTCGAATTTACAATTTTAAAAAGCATCTACCCTACTTCCTTGAAGGCTTTGCTTAATTAAAATTCCAGTGAAAAAATGTAACGAGTCTGTTTTCACAGTACATATTATAATGAAGAGCAAACAAATTCTACTTTCTTTTTTTTTTCTCTCTAAAAAAAAAACCCAAACCCACAACTTTCTTCTGAAAGTGACCGAGATCATCTATAATTAGGGATCAAAAGATTCTCTTTGAGTGTCATAGTATCTTCAAAGGTGATTATTGATCAAGGTAACACGGTAAAAAGAGTGCACATTTCTTCATGAGCATGACTAATTTTTTTAATGAAAATAATTTAGATTATCTTTGAGCAATGAGATAAAACAGGACTGAAGTTTAAAACAGGAGATTTATATAACTTTAGAATGTAAGAGAGAAAATAATATCTCATATCAGTAGTACAAAACATTGACTTAATAACACTGTGCAATTCAGATCATCTAAAACTACTGTTTACAGTTACTTTAATCAATCATAAGTAAAATATTTCCATAGACTGATTAGACTCCACAGATCCTGAAATACCTTTTAAATAGCTAGCTGCTTATACCTGACGTCTTTGTGATCAGTAAGCATTACATGAGCACTAGAAGATCCGTCTGCAAAAGTTTCTGCAAAAGAGATTCTGAGAACACAGAATAATGAAAATACAAGGCTGAAATCTCTTCCCAAAAACACAGTCAGCTTTTTGGTGGTATTTTCTCCTTTAATGCATACAGATTTCAATAGCACTTCAGCTGAAAACAGTTAACAGATAGACACACTATTACACTTCTTCATAATTCAGTTAGTTTCAGCTAGCTGTTGATTTTGCATAAACCATCTTAGAACTTATCATTTTTAGTGGCCTCATTTCAGTCAGGGATTTGGTTTTAGATGTTGGTTTCTGTAGATAAGATCCAGTTTTCCTAGACCACTTAAAATTCATGCAAACTTTACATCCCTTTATTGTCCTTTCTACCAAAGTCTAAAGCTAAAAAATTAGGGTCACTGGGTCAAAATTGCCCCTACAATTTTAGTTGGAACCCCTAGCACATACACTTTATGGTCCTGACTTGGATTGCACAGTACTTTCAACATAAATCCCACCTCACTGAATGAAAAAGGTCAAGCTGACCTGAGACTAGACCAATTTCATTTGGTAAAAGAGCCCTGAACTACTGAGTTGGAAGGTACAAAAGCAAAAGAGACTTTTAAAAGAAAGGCGGGGAGGGGGCGGGGGGAGATGATGCAGTAGCTAATTCAATAAATGATTTTCAGAAACACCCTGATTCTACCTTTGCCTCTGCCACACAGCTTGGTGATACCGTAGGAAATCACTGCCATCAAAATTGTACCTAGCTTGCAGATGTATATTCCTTATTTTCTGAACTGAAATACTCATATCTGATTTGCCAAAAATAAACCTATTACAGCTGAAGTCAGTGGAGCTATAAAGCCCTTAATACACTGAAAAACAAGGTTTCTACTGTTTCACATTTGGCACCCTCCAATCTTGTATCTGTGAACTGGAGATAATACCCCCTCACTTTATAAATGCATTATGAAAATGAATTCATTAAACATTTATGAGACTTTCCAGGACCATAATGATACTTATCACATAAAAGCCCAATAGGAAATTAATTCTCCATTCTGAAAAGCTCTGAACATCATGCTATGTATAAGGCATGGGCTACCACACCAAATAACTATAACGACATGGTATCACATAGTAATTATATAGCAAGCATGAACCACCATAAAATACTCTAAGTATGGCAGAGTCTTACATAAAACAGTTATGGGAATGCAACTGAAAACTGCATCAGAACCAATAAAGAAACCGTTTTAAGACTACACACCCTAAGTTTATATTGCATCTCCTACTTTAAAAGCAAACCAAAATAGCGGAAAAGATCAGCTCCATCATTTGGCACCATACTGATAGCTGAGTCATGTAGATCATTATAAGACCACTGGTACACAAAGAAACAAGATAATTGACAGCCATGATATGAAGGATCTGAGAGCGCCATGGACCTTCTACTAGAGGGTTTTACACATTTAGAGATGAAGGTGGGAGAGAGTCCAGGATCCTGGGAGTCTTTTCACACAGCACTCTGAAGAAAAGGGACCTCAGTACACAGATTCTGCTCAAAACTCTCAAACTTAACATCTTCTTCCCAGAGCCCTCAAACATGCCCATCTCTGGTCATAGCCTTATGATCATATCAGTTTTTCATTCACTGTCATCTTCCCATCCCCCTCTGCCAACCTTTCCTTATGCAAAGGTAAATTGTACATGCAGTTTATGTGCACTGCAGCATCCTCATCCCAGTTTACTCTCAACCTGCTGTTCAGTCTTCTCCTTTTATTTCAGGTATGCATCTCTCCACCAAGTTAGCTCAGCAGAGTGGCATGGTTTACCCAGGGGAGGAGGAAAAAAAAGATTAAATCCTCCTCACTTACAAGTTGGAGCCTTGGACTCAGACTTGTTACAGCAGCTCAGAGGGGGCATTTACATCCCCTGGTCATGTCATACAGGCTTCCAGAATAAAAAAACCCAACCAAACAAAAAAAAAAACCCAGAAAGAAAGGAAGGGAAAAAAAAAGCTTTCAAGCATGAAGGTGGCAAGCATGATCAAATCTATGTTTTATCATGCTTATTTCTCTGAAGTAGATCAACCACTTAGTCTAAAGTTTTTAAAAAAGCTAATACCAGCATGATGCAAAGCTCGGCACTGAAAATTTCTGTCTGAACTATTTGGCCGTAACAAAAAAGTTACAAACAACTCTAATGGTATTTTATAATGGGAAGCACCTGGCAATCTAATGATGTGTTACACTATCTGTAACATTATGTTTGTCTGCAAAGCAAAACAAAGCAAAATTAAATTAACAAAACCAAGTAAACTTTTCAGAATGGCATTTGATGCTCTTGAAAGTGTACCCAGCCATTTTGGACAATGCTCCTTTGACATTAATATACAGCATGCTATAGCACATTAGTCCTTCAGACATTATTTTACTTCACTGATAGAGAAGGTTTGTAACAACATGCAAAGACAAATGCTTAATGTCACTCCCTCATGAAAGAACACCACTTAAATTGCTATCTTCAGCTGCTATTACTCTTGCTTTTAATTGGGTATCTTGATATAACATTTCCCAGAGTCTGAAAAACCTTACCAGAAGTCTACTGACTGGAGAGAGGGGAGGGCAAAAAATCTGCTAGAGAATACACTCCAGTTCCAACAGGATGTTACTCTTTGGCCATGGTTTCACAACAGATGAAATCTAACCTTCAAGGAAGACAGGAAACATTGAGAAAGTTCACTCCCATGCTGAGAGAATTAAGGGCTTGCCACAAGACAAACAAGGCCAGGACACCTTATGGTAGTTAGTTAGAAGCATCACTTTGTCTCAGAATAAGGACAGAATTTAAGTGATGTAAATAGCCTTCATCTCCTGTAAGAGGTAGTAACAGAGGAAAAGATACTTTGAAATATGCTTTTGAAAAATAATCAAGGTCTGAGAGAAAACAGGCAGAGAAAAAGCAAAACCACAACATATGCTGTCTTAATTAAGCACAACACAAAAATATTATGATGTTATAACATCCAAAGAACAAAATAGTAACAATAAAAATCCCCAAAGAAATAGAAACGTGTAAGTCTATAAATAACAATAGGTGATTACCACTGTGGAAAAGTCACATGAAAGTAAGAGCTGCAATTTAAGGCAACTAAGAGGAAGTTTTTAAAGGAGGTGGAAAAAAAAATAAAATTAAGAATAGAAAGGATAAAGAATAGCAAGGATAAATTTCAGTGAAAATCCCTCCTGAAGTCGTATTCCTGACATTTCAGATTTCCTTGCCAGACTGCACAGACATTACTCAGACTCTGAAGACCAACATCAGTTTCCTTCACTTTGTGTCTTGCCTTTTTCAGCTCGTCTCTTTGCAGTCTCAACTTCTGTCATTAAATTACAGTGGTGTAACCATTGTTTCATAAAAATGTTTGGTAACTACTAGTCTTTGAACCTATCAGACCAACTAAACCCACAGAATCTACTTCACTGTCCGGTAACTACTCATTCGCTAGCATTTGCACTTCCCATCTCCTCCTAACTCAAGTATGTCCAGTAACACATGCAACATTGCTATAATTAATGGTAACACACAAGTATTCCTCAGGGTGAAACCAGACACATCCTTCTCAACTAGTCACTGCTTCAGTAAGAGGTTATACCACTTTGGACCTTTCAGGCCCTGTAGAAAGAGTAATTATAGAAATAACCCTGCATATGATGACAGTAGATTAACACACTTAATTTTAAAAAAAAACAACCCCCCCCCCCCAAAATAGAAATAGGCCTTGAATTTAAAAAAGATAGATGTTGACAGAATACAAGGGACTGATTAACAAGGTTAACTAAGAAGCTCATCAATCTGGATACACAGAAGGACTGCAATTTGTTCAAGTAAAAGTACAAAACCAATCAGAAGTATCATAGCCCTTCACTTCCGGAACTAATTTGGTGAGAAACTACCTCAAAACGCACACAGAAATAAACAGTCCACCAAGACTTCATGAAAATAAAGATAGTACAGTAAAGAAGAATAGATTGTTAAAGAGATAATTAACAACCTGAATTAGACTTTGCAACCGATATTAAGTAGTGAAAGATTCTTCAGATTTGCTGAAGAAAAGTAAGGAATATGGTTGCCAGTATACTTTAAAGACAGGTGGCCCTAAAATTTTAATTTGTTTTAGCTTTCAGGAGTGCTGGTTGAACTACTTGGCTTTTACTCCTACATTGAATATCAGTTATGCCTATCCAGCAGCACGATTGTCCTGGTTTCAGCTGGGATAGAGTTAACTGTCTTCCTAGTAGCTGGTACAGTGCTATGTTTTGAGTTCAGAGCGAAGAATGTTGATAACACTGATGTTTTCAGTTGTTGCTCAGTAGTGTTTAGACTAATGTCAAGGATTTTTCAGCTTCTCATGCCCAGCCAGTGAGAAAGCTGGAGGGGCACAAGAAGTTGGCACAGGACACAGCCAGGGCACCTGACCCAAACTGGCCAACGGTGTATTCCATACCATGTGACGTCCCATCCAGTACAGAAACGGGGAAGTGGGGGGCAGGGATTCGCCGCTCGGGGGACTGGCTGGGTGTCGGTCGGCGGGTGGTGAGCAATTGCACTGCGTATCATTTGTACATTCCAATCCTTTCATTATTGCTGTTGTCATTTTATTAGTGTTATCATTATCATTATTAGTTTCTTCTTTTCTGTTCTATTAAACCGTTCTTATCTCAACCCACGGGTTTTGCTTCTTCTCCCGATTTTCTCCCCCATCCCACTGGGTGGGGGGGAGTGAGTGAGCGGCTGCGTGGTGTTTAGTTGCTGGCTGGGGTTAAACCACGACAACGATGGACAATGGAAATTAAACTCCAAACATCAGAGACAGAAATGAAAGCCCAGAAACTCAATGTGCTGAGGTGAGCAGCATGGGACAAGCTCAGCTGTGCTGCTCCAGAAATGCTGCCACAGTTATGTCCAGGACGAGTAGCAAGACTCTTTAATCTTTACAGTCAAATGAGATACCAGGTGACAGAGAAAAAGTATTATATTACATTTTTATTTTAATGGAAGGATGGCAGCTACAGGCTGCTAAACCTAAAATGAAACCCCTTAACTTTGGAAATGCCTGTGAGAAAGAAATAAAGAAAGTAAATAAAATTGGCTAAACTATGATAGTCAAAGTACATTAAAATGGCCATACTGGATGAGATCAAACCTCTATTTAGCCTATCATCTTGTCTCCAACAGTGATCAAAAACAGATGCTGAGGAGCACAATGAGTAGTCTCTTTAAGCACTCTCCCAGGCTGCAACCACCTAAGGCCCAGGGTTTTTCTGAAGACGTGCTTCATTCTATACATTTAGTTGGCTTCTGGCTTTCCTATACATTTGGAGAGCTGCCTCGCATTAGTTTTGTCCACTGTCATCTTCAACACATGAAAACTCATATTCTACATAATGTATAGTGGCAAGATGTTCTACAACTTAAGCACATACTGTTTGAAAAGCCACTTCCAGGTGAACTGCTGATTACTTTATAGTTAACTGGTTTTCTAGATATGCAAAAAGCTGTAGATTTGGGTCAGGAGGAAACAGCAATGAAATTCCTTAAGCAGACTTTGGCTGATGTCATACAATATTTTTACTAACTACCCTGTCACAAATGTTGTAAATGCTCTGAGGAAATCTGCTAATCCAGCAGAGCTAGGAGACAATACACAGGGAATAAAGTAAATCTCACAGATGCTTAGAAGTGGAATAAAATTCCCATTGTGCAATATGCAAGATCATAACCATGAGGACAAACTAAATAGGTTTGTGCTACAGACTGGAAGTTCACTAATTCATAGACCTGCGTGGGAAAGACCCTCTGTGTACAAGGTGATCATGGCATGGCTGTCAGCTGCCAGTCTGACACCAAAATGGAAATGCAACTTCAGGATGTAGCAAAAGAGAGAGTTCCAGTAGAGATAAGCGACACTGTGCAAAGCTCTGGTTAGACCTTACCTATAGTATTGTACACATTTCTGTGAAAATTAACTCAATCAAAATAGAGATAGAAAAGCTCTCTGTTTTGTCAAATGGAGAGAGAGTCTAGCAAATTAATAAAAGGAGTAAGACTTTCTTTACTAATTTATCAACATACAAGTATGGGTAGAGGAAGAAATATTCAAGAACTACCTGAGCTGAGTGGCAACACTAGCAAAAACACTCTGGGTGTTTAAAAAAAAAAAATTAAAAATAAAAAAATTTTAAAGGTCCCTAGTTGTTACAGCAACTCTTAAAAATAATATGCCAATGGGAACAGTAGGAAGAAAAGAACAAAAGAAATGGATATATTTAAAATGGAGCCAGATAAACTCACAAAGAAACATGTGATCTGCCTCCATTAGAAGGGTCCTGGATTCAGAGACATAGTTTCTTCCTTCCAGTTGTCTATTCTTAAATAAAACATAGACCACCACAGAGAAAAGTCATGACATTTCAGATAAAATCATAAGCTGACTTTATGGCTGCAATGTCTTTTACTACAATTTCATCTTCCTTTTCTAACTGGAAAAACTGCCAGGTGAAGCTTTTTTCCCCGCCATCTGCCTCCTTTTTCTTCTTTTCTTTCTTCCTGCATTTTCTCCAAGTTCTTCGTTCTATGTCAACAGTTCCAGCATCTGTGACATCCTGAGGTTTTACCAAGAATTAAAAAAAAAATCACAAATAATTCTTCCTACTTTTTATAGTTACTATTTTCTTCACACCTGTAGTGAAAATTACCTACCTTGTTACACAAGGCAAGGATGAGCAGCAGAGGCTCAAGAGCAGTCTGCAAATCAAGAAGTTAACACTGTGTCAACATTCATGCTGAATATACTTTTTGGAGAGTAACAACACAGAACCTTTCTAAAAAGAAACTGTTAAATTCTTGCTGAATTTAATGCAACATGTTTCCCTTCTCATTTAGGAAAGCAGACCATTCACTTGCAAGATTTCTTTCCTGATAACATGCACACTACAATGATAGAGGACCACACTACTATCTCATCCTGCAAATACTTCTACTTAGCCTGTGAATCTCTACAGAGCTTTTACAGTTTCATTATGTCTCAGAAGTGGTTCAGAAAACACTGAGGTAATTTGTTCCCCTTTGATGTCCTTAAAGAAAATCATTCCTTCAGAGAAATCTCTTTCTACGGAGCTAGAAACAGGATGTGCTTCCTAAAAAATAGGAGGACATCTTTTGTATTGTCTGCAACCACTTCCACTAGAAGACATTCATGCATGAACACAGAAAATTATGTAAGGCACATGTTTATGTCACAGGAGACAAGTTCTTCAAGTAGTCTAACTACAACACAGTGCTCTCTGTATGTTAATTTATTATACATATATTTTGCATCTCAAATAAATGCCATACAAAAATCAGAAGCAGAAGGAAATCGAAGATAAGGGTACCGCTAAGGGAAAAAGACTTTGTGATAAACCTCCTCCTAATCTGTACTACTACTAAAATTTTAACAAAATTTTATTGTCACTGTTTATTTGTTTGCCTATTGGGTTTTTCTGCCTCGATTAAACAGTTTCCATTCACAAAAACATTGTACTATGCTTCCTGTGTCTGTATTACATGACAGTCTGCAGTAGGAAGCACATGAAGACTCCAAGAACACCTCCTTCACCAGAAGAAAACCTTAAAGCCACAGAGACTTGCCACTGCTCTATGTTAGAAGAAAGCAAGATGCTGACATCTTGTCCTCTAGCCATACAGGCTCCCAAAGTCTAACACAAAGTTCTTCAATAAAAAAAATGGTACTGAAGTGTTGTAAGACTATAGTTACTGTACAAAAAGCAAGGAAACAATTTAATCTGTTCAAAATAGACATTCAATTATCATAAAATCCACTTGGTCAAGATTTAATGGCAGTATATTAGCATTTATGTAACAGACAACTTTGTTTCATTACATACAAGAAACTAGGACACATGTATAGAAAGAAGACATATCATATCTGTAATTCACAGTGATAACAATGATGCCTCATTCTTGATTAATAAATTAAGCTGAGAAATAATAGATGAACATGGAAGAAGTACTCTGCCTGTACAAAACAAGCACTTATTAAAACAAGAAGTTGATTTTTAGAAAATTAAGGCTCAATAACATTCCAAATTCCCTCTGACCCTTGCCACTCTTTCAAAAGATAGCTATAAAAGAAACAAAAATCATTTGAAAAGCTGTCACATAATACCAGGACATTAATGCTATATTATGACATGTCACTGTCAGAAGTGATGAAAAGTAAACAGAAGCATGCTTCACATTTCGCAAATGATCCACAAGATCTGCAGAAATATAGATCCTTCCTTCTTTTTGTAACAGATTTTATTAACCACACCTGACTCCACAATACAAAGCATCAAGTCAAGGTTGTTTATATTTTTTCAAAGAAAGAATTCATCCAGAGGGTTATTTATTAACTTTTTCTTTTAGTATTTTATTTTATGCCTTTGATTGACTAATATCTGTTAAACATTCAGTCTCAGAAATAATTTATATTCTAAACCAGAGGTGAGTTTGCAGCAGACTACCAAATTACAGAGAAAATAACTGACTAGGTACATTTAATATTCTGTTGAAAGTATTACAAAAGTGGTCCCTATTTCTAAGGTGGTGTACACTGAATAAACTTTGACTTTGATAGAGCTTTTTTTTTTTTAATTCGTAAGAAACTTGATGTAGAGATTCACAATGCTAGCCAAGTATTCATCTCCTAGAAACAGTATACAGCAGTAATTCATTAAGATACAGTCAGCTTTTCTACTAGGATACTACCTGTTATACTTACAATCTTGCCACAAACACTCAGAAAAGATTCACTAGTGAACACTAGATTTTAAAAGTCCTTTTAAGGACTTCTAACATTTTAGAAGAGATTTTTAGAGATTTTTAAAAGCCATTTCCATCAATTACCTAACATTAAATGTAAAATTCCTACACGCGTATCAAATATCCAGAATGACTGGCACCACTTAAGGACAACAGGCCAGTTATTATAAGATGGCACAGGTCTATCAAAGTCAAATTAAGTTTATTCAGTGTACAGCACCTTAGAAATAGGGGGAAAAAAGTCAGTCAAGCCACTGTTCTAATTGTATTATAGTATCCTCAGTTTCACTATATCCTTCAAACCTTCCTCAAAGACAAACCTGAATATTTTCAATGTATCATTTTTTCTGTCTTGTTCTTGATGTTTTAATTTGAAGAAAGAAACAGACTATGTGAAGTCTGTACTAAATAAGAAGTTCTCAGTCCTCTGCAGCAGATTTTTTTTCTAGTTCAGCATCCCCAGCACCTGAAGTAATACAACATTTTGTTGTGCAACTCATCCATCCGTCCCTACTTTAAAGATTATTATGTGTAGCAATATATTTGCTTGGGGGTTGGCCTTTTTTTGTGCAGATATATTGTCTCACATATCTTTGTAGTACACTATATTTTCCGTGATACTCATCAACTTAATTGAAAGTCTCAGCTTAGTCAAATACCTTGATGGTTACACTGTATCACATCAGCAAAGGCTCTGCTTGCTAAGATTCAAGACAGCTAATGAAAATAATTAACTGAAGTGTTTACACATGATTTAAAGTGCTTACAACCCAACCATTCAAATTCTATGAAATTTTTTTTAATAGACAGAATCAAATAACCACCATCTGAAAAACAAGCACATGCAAATCCATTGCCAACAGGTAATAACAAAAAACTAACAATCACAAAATCCTCATTCTCTTGCCTCAACATAAACCTCCCAGTTTGGTCAAACACCAGTTTTCTGTAAGCCTTACAGGTTCACAGTACCACCTGTACTTTGATTTCAAGAAACAAAAGTTATTACTTCAGCAGGTACATATGCTTGTATAGTTTCCTAGTCTTAATAAATTATGCAAACTACCAGACACTGTGTCCATACACAGGATATTTCTTTATCCAAATGCCACAGCTTTACTGAACCTTAAAACAGTCCCATAAAATTACCTATAAGCAATGAAAGTCAAATAAACCTAGAGTGTACCACTCCAGATAAAACTTGGTAGCACTAGCAGAAACCACCTGCTGTGGTAACCTTATCCCATTCAAATGGTCTCTGCAATCATCAGTAAAAACACCTTGAGAATAAAGTACACTCTAGTTGGTAACTGAAAACCATTTATTTAAGAAAGTAGCACTGAGTATTTTGAGAAGAGATGGGATTGAATTTTAAACATTCTGGATGCTGAACTGGAAAGCTGGAAAACAATGTTAACTTAACCTATCATGGACTTTAAATGAAAAACTTTTGCTTGTAATAACAACCCAGATAACTTTGGACCCAAACAACACAGCTTTCAGTTGCTATACCAGTTTGGAAATTGAGCTAGAAAAAAATACTAACAATGCTTCCAGATCCTACACAGAAGAATCTCCTATTAGCATGTGAAAGATGCATGAGGACAACAATTGTGTTACTAACATGAATGCCAGTCACCTGAAATTCTTAAGACCAATGTCAAAACATTCATGTTGACTTTCCTGAGTCAACATTCAAGAATGGAGACACAAGCACTCTCACATTTAACAAGCCAGATGTCATTTAGATAGCCACTAACAGTGAGGTAGATAAAGTTGCAGAAGCACCAGAGACTTATGAAGGAAAAGAGGAAAAGGGGTAGGAAAAGAAAAAAAAAAAAGCCTCATAGGGATTAGTATGATGCAACAGACAATGAGAAATCAAAGTGAAGATTGACATCTGCAGAGGCTGGAGCAAAATTAAGAGAGGGGCAAAATTAAGAGAGGGGCAAAATTAATCTGAATGGTTCAAATTTAATTTGAGTAATTACTTTGGGCTTGCCTGGACAATTTCATTTGGAGGTGGGGAAAAGGATATATCATAATTTCATGGAGAGATGTTACAGATGAGTGGCATTCCTATAAAAGCAGAAGATACAGCCCTCCATTCCCATCATCACTAATGTCACACACATGCTCCAGTGGCTGCACTCACTTACGAACACCAGCTCCAAATCCTTGGTGTATGCATCCGTTATATTTATATAGGGAGTTATACTGTAAATCTGTTATTCTTCTGCCTGAAAGTAAGTAAAATCCAGATTCAGATCACAGGCAGTCAATAACCATTTATAAGTGCAACTTTAATGAAAAAGTAGAGAATATGTTTTTCAGCCAATTTAAAATTTTCAGATAAAGATTTATTGAGGGAAGCTAATGTTTGTAACATAGCATTTTTACCGAATATAGACCTGATTTTTTGATGCCACATGTGGAGTACTGTGTGCAGTTCTGGGTTCCCTAGTACAAGACAGATATGAACGTACCGGAGCTAGTCCAGCAAAAGGTTGGGAAAATGACTAAGGGCTTGGAGCATCTGTTTTATGAGAAGCAGCTGAGAGAACTGTTATTTGGAGAACAGAAGGCTCAGGGGAATCTTATCCCAATGTGTAGAAATACTTGATTGGAACGAGTAAGAAGACGAAGCCAGACTCTTCTCAGTGGTGCTAAATGAGAGGACAACAGGCAACAGGCACAAATTGAAATACAGGAAATTCTACTTAACACAAGACAAAACATTTTTACTGTAAGGTTGATTCCACACTGGAATAGGTAGTCCAAAAAGGCTGTGGAGTCACCATCCCTGAAGATATTCAAGAACAAGATACTAAGCAACCTGCTCTAGTTGACACTTGAATGGGTGAGACAATTTCCAGGGGTCCTTTTCAACCTCAGCCAGTCTGTGATTCTATATTTAAAAATAAATATATTTGTTCCAATTATTTGTCCAATAACTACTGAAGTTTCAGTAGCAAATTCAGCTGGATAATTACTCTCTCATTAACATGTGTCCTTACAAGAATTCAGAGAACTAACACCGAAAAAGTGTTACTTTTGCCCCGTTTTAACAAATAGGCAAGAAAAAGCCGAAGGCGTATCACAAAAAAAAAAAAGAATCTCAATGACAAAACATGTGAAGAAAGAATTATACTTGGGTTTTGTTATGCCGCAGTAAAGAAAAAACATACTGACTTTGGTTTTTTACATTTTCACATTAATTTTATTCAGAAAGGACACAGTTAAATGGGTATAAAACAATAAATTACCATGGAGAAGCAAGCCCAAACTGTTCATTTGTTAATGTTTTCAGTTTGTCCATTTTTAAAATCTGCATCTTTCAGGCCACATAAGCTGCCTGCTTTAACATAGTGTCATCGCCAGTAAAGTACAAAATGTTATTAGATATCAAAATTTTGAATACTTTAAGCACTTACCTCACTTTCTGCAGTTGAATGGAAAGCCCAAATCTAGTTTTTGGTTCCCCACCAAGGTCCTGGAGCCCCATGCAGATGGTCTCACTTTAAACAAATAATAAACTTCTCACACTATTTTCAGAAGTATTAAATTATCTTCTTCTCTTACTTACAACACAAATGATTACAAGTAAGGATGTCTTACTCTGCTTCTACCTTGAAGCTGTTCACTGAAAGAACTGTAAACAGACCACAATAACAAGAAGAACATAATGTCATCATGGGTGAAAGACTAAAATAATTACTGCAGATTTATAAGAAAATTTTTAAGGAGAAAAACACTGGAAGGTGTTTTAAAATTGCAGGATTTTTTAGATTACTGAGAAATAATCTATAGTGAAATCTGGAAATGATTCAACATCAGTGCTCCCAGTCTTCATAATGTAATGTGGCACATGCTGCATGAAACAACGGATGAGTCTATCAACCTTTAAAGACATATGAACATACTATAATTTTTGCAAAAGCAACAACTGATGGTACTACACCTGTTTGGAGGCAATTGCTCCTCGCTAGTCCCATCAGCTGTAGTACAATAATTTTAAACAAAACCAAAATGGCTGCAGCTCCGCCACCAAGGCCTCCCACCCCAGTCATTCAACACACACGACCTGACACAGGGAAGCTGTAGTGAGAGATCTGCTAGAGGATTTTCTCAGCCCTTCCAGAGTAAAAGCAGGCTCTGCTTTTCTTCTTCCCCTGAATACAGTAAGAAAGGGCATTTTGAAGCAGTGCAGGTAGCTGCAGCAAGAATGACCAGAGTCAATGATGTACAGAGCTGGACACGAGCTGTAAGGAGGCATATAAAACACAGCCCTATCTACATATAGGTAACGACTAAGCTAATGTTAACATGCATGGCTGAATGTCAGCCACAGGCTATGTGGCAAGGACAACAGTCCATATGCAAAATAGACCTCTTCACTCTGTCTGCCTCACAGCAACAACATCTACTGAAGGAAAAAATGGGGACACCTGAGCAGGATATACATGAGCTACCTGTGAGGTCACTGACCATTCAGATCACCTGCCTTTCAAAGAACAGGTATAATATACAGAGAAGACTATAAGCCACCAATATTTTGCAGCTCTAAAATAAATGAAAACTAGAAGAGGATAGTCATGCTCTTCATAAAGGTATTGTGAAACAGGCACTATGGGAAAGTACTCTTCAAACTCAGGGACATTTGCACCTCTCCCACACCTCCCCCAAGAGAAGTTTTAATTAGTTGTGTACGAATAGACTGTGAGTAGTAATTTGGCTGGAAGTTTTTGACTGGAAGTGGGAAGGCCATTCCAGAGCTTTGTCCAATGTGAGTACTGGGAACAGAAGCATTGTTTCATTTCCAGAGGAAACTTGTAAAAATCTGCAAAACTTTAATCATGGTGCTCAACCAAATAATTGTTTTTGCATGACACATTCATACATACACATGGCAGCAACTGATTCCTCTGAATTCTGAAGTTTTAATAAAAATGAAGCAGCCCAAAACTAACTTCTGTCACCCTTAAACTCATTTTTGTTCCTACTGAAGTCAATGGAAAAACCTAACTGCAACAGACTGAAGTTCGTGCCTCACTATTTCTGTTTTCTGTATCACGGTCAGTAGTGCACAGACTGTGTAAAGTTCAAGCTTTAGCACAAAGATACATATTTTCACTGAGGTACTGTTTTTATTTGAAAACTGAATTTATATATGCTCTATTTAGCTCATGATTGCACAATACACATTACTATCAGGAGCTTAGTATTGCATAAAAGGAATGAAGTAGCTGACATGAGTGTTTATAAAAACAAAATAGCTAGCATAAATTGACAGCATGCTTCCCTCTGTCAAGCCTCTTGATATTAACAAGCAATGCTCTATATGTACACTAGTTATTCTTTTCATTGTGTTACACAATACAATTACTAAGTCTTTGTAGCTTTGATTACAAATCAGATGTGGAGCAACCTTACCTTGTCATATATCAGCATTTAAAATGTTCCTGACAACCTTAACACAGAGAGTTTTTTAAGGTTCACAGCTACCTTTTAGCTCTATTAGCTTTATTGACACTACCAGCGTAAGAATTTTATCTTAATATATTTGCACTTTTTTGTTGTGTATAAATGTATAAATGCTCCACAGACCACAAGAAATAAAAGGAAAGGAAAATTATGATTCAGTTACCTGCAATGATTATTTATGGCCCTGTTTGGACCCCTGGGCAGATCACAATAAAGTTGCTGTGCAATGCTTCTCTTACATAATTAATCATACTCTGCACTTACAATAAACATCCAGGTACAGTTCATGATTGCATTTGTCACTAAGGACTGCAATAAGAAATCAGAAAAAAGTCTGTCACTGCAGAGATTTGCAAGTTTTGGAATGGGCAATGTCACTAATCATAAAACGCCTTGGTCCTGGTGCCTGAACTGGACCACAACCCCATCTACAGCAATAAAAATCAGAAGAAAGCTTCAGTCCTTCTCACATCTCACTGACCAGATCTGCATATACAGAGTGTATCCACTGAAGTAAGACTCCAAGAGGAACACTCTTAAGAGGGCCAGCATCCAGAATCCGTACATAAGAAGGGCATCTGCATTTACTGGATTTCTAACGGTAGGAACAAGTATGCTCAAAAACCTCTTCCTTCAACTGCCACTACCTAGCAAAAGGAGCAGCAGGTCCTTGACATCTGGAGAGAGCCCAAAAAGGTGAAGAGGCAGGGATCAGCAGGAGAAGAAGGAAGAGATTAAAATGTTTTGCTATTGTTCTACCTACACTTAGATTTCTATACAGTATATTCTATACCTATGCTGTAATACCTGCCCTCCTAGCTTTCATGCAGCAATATGAACCTAAAACTTTTTTTTGTATTGGTGTCTGTATTGCTGCCTGCACATCAGAGATACTGATATGTGATTGACTGTTGCTGCCGAAATTCTCTTGGTGTATACAAACTGCAGCTTCCTAGTTTCTGCATTACCAGGCAAGAACCTGAAGTGCCTTCCTCCATCTGGATCATTAGCCGAACACAAAAACAAAAATGGAATGGAAAACATTGGTGTTGAAATTGTAATATGCTCCTGCAGGCCTGATCCAGAAATTAAGACCATGGAATACATGACCACCCTCCACTTAGAATGATGACTGGCCTGGTTATGGAATAATGTCATCTATTCCATAACAAAATTTGTCATGGTGTTGGGGGGAGGGGGGTTGGCATCTGCTAATTCCATCATCACTTAGAAAACGTTATTTGTTAAGTCATGCCCAAATTTTATAGATCACATCTTTATGGAAAATAAATGCATCAGTTAAATGAGGGAGGATTATTCACTTGTTCTGTCAGCAAGACATTTTTGGAAGATTTAAAGCAGAGGAGGAAGACTCAGAAAGACTGGAAATTTACTGGTGCATGTGCAATGTCTATGAGGGCTTCTGTTTCTCCTGCGCCTCCATTTTGTTTTATTCTAAACATTGGCAATAGCTACATAGCTGCTTCCTTTCGATAAAAGGTTGAAGCATATTTAGCCAATTAAAAGCTATGCAAATGTTTCACACATAACTTCCAGGAATTTGTTCTGCATGATGAATTTTTATTACTACAAAAAGTATTTATCAAACAATTTAGTTAAGTATTTCCTTAATGTAAACAAGTGCAAGGCTACAGAAATGTGCAACATTATCGTAAAATGTGAAAGCAGGGAAATCTTAAAAATTATAATATCAACATTAAGATGATACAGATTCCTGTGCCCTGCTGTCCACAGGTGCACATGCAGACTCCCTACAATCCCTTCTGAAGTCATCAGAGAAATGGGGCTACATCATGCATTTTACATTCAAAATAGTTTGATTAGCTCATGTCTGCCGGTTTCCAATAGTGTTCATCACCTCATTATTTACGTACCAGACAGATAAATATAATCTGCAAGGAAGACTTAATAATAACCATCTTTCTAGACAGACTCCAGGGAAAAAGGTCTTTTACCCAATCCTCTGGAGGAGAACCAAAGTTTAAGGCTTCACCAACTTAACTTTGAAATAGTCTGAACCTAAAGGAATAGTCAGTGTTACTCAATCCTCTGGCATCCCTTTGATTTTTCTTTGGAATGTTCATCAAATAACAGCCACTCAATTCATTTTAAATCCGTTAATTTCTTCCAGCACAAAACCACATCCCACTGTTGGTATACACCCACCCAGTGTTTCCTTTTAGGAAGGAGACAAAACACACCAAGTCTCTCCTAGGTTAACTGCACCCTGGAGAGGACTAGCCATACGTGAGCTCAGTCAGACTCTGGACTGAGCACCACTCCATCCTAACATGTCTCCTAGTCACCCCCCTTCTCCATCCGTAGTCTTTTGTGGTTACCTTATCCTAAGCAGACCAGACCAATAAATAAGGGACAAAAAAGATAGAGATGTTCCACTTTTGAGACACAGTAACTCCTAACATGTACTTGTTTTAATCCACATGATTTAGTCGTGTGTTTTTACAGCAAATTTATAAGCTTCATGGTTTGTGCATGGGATTTAACACCCCACCCTCTCCCCACTCCTCCCTTCCCCCCTTTTAAGTACAAAAAATGTTAAGGCATCAATTAGAAAAAGCTTTGGAACAAGGGGCAGATGCAAATACATTAATGTAAGTAAACTATAAAAAGCTAAATGTAACAAGACGTAAAAGTCTCGTACAGCCATACTCCTTACTGTTACAGAACAGTTCACTCTGAAGCAATGAAACTCTTTCAATTTGACAGAACTTGAATATAAAATCTTACAAAAGAAGACTGAAAGATGCTAGAAGAGGACATCCAGTCTATTCCAATACCTAAAGTGCTACACTAAGCATAATCTAATAAATAATTAAATAATTTATATTTAAGGGCAACAAATAGGTAGACATAAATAGAAAAAAAAGTATTCTACAAATGCCATATTTTTAATATCAGAACTAAATATTACTCTAAATGCACAAAAAAAGCCTTCATGCCCTACTACTGTAGCAGAATTGAAGTCTTTTTTAACACAATAGTAATAAAAAGAATGAAAGGCTGTTTTCAGAACACTGTATTTCTAATAAAAGAAAAAAAAGGTTGTAGCACAACAGCTGGACTGCAGCAAACACCCAGTTAGAAAAAAAGGGTAGCCAAAACATTTCCAGAAGAACATAATTTGTAGTGAAAATGGAAAGTGTGAACTTATATCCTCTAGTTTATCACTTTGCCTGGTCCTACAATAAAGAACCACAAATGAAGCACAGGTATACTTCTGTGTGTAATACACCAAAACTGACTATAGACCAACTTCCTATGTGCTTAATGAAAGATCTGTCAATTCTTCCTAATACCTACAAACGACCTATGAAAGAAACTGATTATAAACTTATGGTCTCATCAATTACCTTACTTTCACATAAAAAGGTATATATCGCATATACGTCAAGAGATCTTGTATAGACTTAGTCCATACTACAGAAGACAGACAATTGGAGGTACTCAGATGGCAAACTGCTGCGGACTTTTCAAAATAAATGTCGTACAAAGTGTATTTAACACATAATGATAATATTGCAAGCAAGCAGATAATTGCATATGCAACCCTTGTTTGTCAGAGTATCACAGCTATCATCCTTATAAGACATATTTAGAGAAAAGCATTACTCAGAAGCCCATGTGTGGTTACGAACAAGATGTAATTATCCTTTTTATAAAAATACTTTTATTTCCTCAAAACAGATGCTCTTGGCAATCCTTCCACCCTTCAAGAGGTACATAGCACTTACAAAGTCACAGCACCATTTCTCTACAACTTGCCTTTTACATTTCACTCTACTTGGGAAAAGGAGTTCCACACCAGGCATTTCCCCATCAAGCAGAGGTAAATCCAGCTCTCTTTCACAGATGCAGTCAACCAGAACAGACAAGTTTGCTAAGATAAAAGATGCCACAGTAAATGATGACATACGATCTCCACCTACAGTGATCTTGTTTGCTCACTAGAGGAAAGCTAGGAGTGATAATGTGCAGAGAATGATTTACATTCATGGGACAGATCACAGTACATCCTCTCCAGGTCCGGAAAATGTGCTTCTGCAGCAACAGAGGCCAGTTTGCTCTATCAGTCTTTAAAACGCTGGAAGAACTGCCCTACAAACAATGTTTATTTCCACTTCAAAATACCTCAAAAAATTACAAAGCACAGACAAGCAGCACATTAAGGGAAAGAGAAATTATAGATATAATTTCAAACAAGGAGAAATCTGGAATTGTGGATGAGAAAGAAGTCTAACAGCTGTGATTAGTGAGCCGTGTGTTTATACATCTTTCAACATTATATGAACCACTGGGTGAATTTCAGACTGCCTCAGATGGCAAAAGTCTGTTGAATGAAACTTGTTGACAATGTTGTTAAAACAGAAAACTAATATTTGATAGCAAAAAACCACAGCCTGTTATAAACGTCAAATACAGGATTATAAAGCAATGCACAGAGATTCTGGACTTGAATTTCGGTGCATAATCCAACCATCTGTCGACCAGTTGTGTAGCAAAATCAAGATAACGTGGAAATCTCCAAAAGGACAGCCAAATTCTCTTCCTTCGGCTACAGCATCTGCCTGCTTATGAACATGCCCGCAGTAATCGCACTCTGCCTGCAGATTAACCTAGGGGAGATGACACTCGCCACCGGCAAAAGGAAGATTGCAAAGGCAATCTTGCCAGATTGGCAGGATAAACAGGGCGCTCAGCTCCCGGTGAAGCAGCCTGCAGAGGCAGAAGCAGACTTAGCCGCGCCGGTACTGCCGAGCCGGGCAAGGACCCTTCGCCCAGAGCGCCGGGTCCGGGGGGGTCCCTGACAGCCCTCACCGGCCGGGAGATCCGAGCCGGGCTGCTGCCAGGGGGTGAATATGGGGCTGCACCGTGCAGCCGAAAAGTTAAACCCTCTGGAGCAGCAGTGGAGCCGCTCCTGACACGTCTCCCGCCGTCGGGATGCCGGCCCGGTGCAGCCCGGGATCGGGCAGGGCTGCGGATCCCGCAGCAACCCTGAACACCCTCCTCGCCCCGCGGGGACCCCGCAGGAGAGGCACCCCCTGCCTCCCGGGAAAAAAAAAAAAACCAAACTCCGAGGACTGCGCCGAGGTGGGAAGTCCCCGGGAAGAGCCGCCTCGCAGCTGGGGGGTACACGACCGGCCCCGGGGGCGCACCTCACCCGGGACCCGGGGTTCCGGCCGTGCCGCCCCGTCCCGTCCCGTCCCGTCCCGTTCTGTTCCGGATCGCCGGGCGCCGCAGCGAGGCACAGCCGCCTGCCCCGGGGCACGGCCGGGGGCCGCGCTGTGCCCAGCCTGGACACCAGTTGCTCGACCCCCGGTGAAGAAGTGGCGAACGGAGCCTGGGAGCGGCGGCGGAGCCCCGAGGGGAGCAGGGCCCCCGGGCCACGGGCGAGGGGTGCTCGCCCCCCCACAGGGCAGCCCGGGGGTCCGCCCGCGCAACCCTCTGCTTCTCACCTCCTTAAGTTCCTTGGCCACGTCTTTCAGGTCCCCCAGGACTAATTCCAAATCCTCCACGATGATCTTGATCTGCTCCTTCACCTTGGCTTTGGAGGCTGCCGGCGGCCCCTCGGACGGCGACGAGGAGGAGGATGCGGTCCCCTTGGACTGGGCGGACATCCTTCGGGGCAGCCCGGCGCGGCCAGGGGGGCACGCAGGTCAGGCGAGCGCGGCGGCCGCCGGCCGCCCGGCCCCGTCCCTCCGGCTCCCGGAGCTGCCGCAGCCGCTGCCGCCGCCGCCGCCGCCTGCCCGCCCGCGCATCCCGCGCCGGGGGCGCCGAGCCGCGCCGCGCTCCGCCGGGCGGCCGCGCTGTGCAGCTGCCATCGGCTCCCGGGAGCGGCGCGGGGGCCCGGCTGCAGCCCGCCGTGTGCCGCGCCTGCGCCTCGCCCCGCCCGCGCCACCGCCCGCTCCGGCTCCGGCTTCGGCTCCTGCCGGGGAGAGGGACCGGGGGAGGAGCGCCCGCCGCCCGCGGCATCGCCCCCGCCCGCGCCCCCCGGGGGCGGGGGAGGCAGGGCGGCTCCTCCGGAAGAGGCGCGCGGCCCTGCTTCTCGCTGCCCGACGGCCCGCGGGGCTGAGTGCACGGCGCTGTATCACGCCCGGAGCCCCCCGCGGTGGTGCCCGGGCACGGGGGCTGGTTGCACCAGCTCTGCCGGAGAAGAATATTTACCCGCCAAAACAGCTCCCCAAAAGGGAAACACTTTTAGTGGCTGGGTCATTGCAAAATTCCTGCCGAAGGAGACAAGAACGGTGCCTGTTTCGGGTGAAAAAAAGTCGTAATGGGAGGTAACACTCGCAGACCTCTGCACTGCAAAGTAGCCGTTCTGGCTCCTCCGGTAAGACTTTGCTGCGGTAACGAGTCTACAGGAAGGATGGTGTTTCATAAATGCTACCGAATTGGTAAAAGGCACTTGCACATCTCTGCCAAGCCCTCTATACTGCCCTGCAAACACAGAGTGATCAGCAGACCCTATTCTAGTGGGGAATTAAACATTGTGCATCTCATCAGATAGAAATAAAAATGCACAGGAGCCAAAATGGCTTTTAGGAATATGCTAACTGGCTCTTTCTCTGAAGTAGGGGCCAGTGCTGCTTTTGAACACACACTTTTCCCTAGTGTTACGCAGAGATCGATCTGTGGGGCAAAAGGAAGAGATTGCTAGATACCATTCACCTCTGGTGGTGTTTCATCTCACTGCAAAAAGGTGGCACGTTCAGGTAAAAGGAATTGGTTTAGGTATTTCCACCTCCCACTAGCTATGAACAGCAAGAAGAGGGCATGCAGCCAAGCCCCACTTCGAGGATCACCATGCATGGTTGCAACTGACTTTGATACTGTAAATGCTTCTGAGAGTTTTGGCAGCCTGAGATGTTTTAACCTAGCTAAAGCAGGAGGGGAAAAGCAGAAACCTTGCCCGGAGCGGTGTGTCTGCACATGGTAAAAATCTCACTTGGAGACAGTTTGTCTCTGGGAAGGGTGTGGGACTGGGATATGAATAGACAGGGCCTGACAGCACCTCTTACTGCCTTGGATTGGGTGTCATTATCTTTCCACTTTTTACCACTATAAAACCTACCGTGTTTGGCTGAAATAATTTGTTAGTGGGCATATATTGTAGGTTTTTTTCCCCCGAGTGTCTCACAGACCCTTTAAACAATTTCAAGGAGGCCATGTTCAAGAAGAGCCCAAGTGTTCCCTCTTGACTTTCCTCACGTCTCATGGTAGATTTTTTTTCATCTCACCAAAGCAAAAGCTCTTCCAGCACTGACTTTTAAAAGCATTTCTCCTGGTTATTTTTGCTTAACTTTTTCTGTATGAGCAACAACATCATATGATTTTCAAAGCTAGCCAAGTAATACAGTCTGAATTTCCAAACTCCAGTCACCACTAAATTAGGAAGAAAGCAACCCACAAGTTTTAATTAATATGTTCGAATACTATTCCTCAAAGGTGTTGTATGTGCAGAAAAAAAAGAAAACATTTATGAAAAGCTATGAGTGAAATTATGCATGCAGAAGCCAGCACATATCCCATTTATAATTAAAGAAAAAGTCAATTTTCTGACAGAAGTTAAGGATACTGTATAATGGCATACTGTACATACCTATCCATAACATGGCTTAAACAGGTAAGGGATGGGTTTTGCTACATTTCTGTAGTTCATCAACATTATCACAAAATTACTACCAGATTTGCTACAGACCCTCTGAATTATGTCTAGTCTAGTTGAGCATTCATTATTAGACATACTTTTCCTACACAGTTGCTTACTTTTTTATTGTCTCTGTATAAAGCCTTGACACCTCTCACTGCTAAGTATTTTTACTTTAAGAAGGGAAAATTGCTTGCTGTTCTATCTCATCAGTTAGTTTTAAGTCATGACAAGATTTTACCCATAATCCTGTGGTTATCCAATTTCCTTTATCCTCTGACCATGTTTGGAGACTTCCCAAACTTTTGAAGATACAAATCGTGTCCACTTCACACATCCTTCTACTTTTGTAGTGACATTCTTCTAAGAGGTGTGCAGGATTATATAGTGGCTGATATTTTGCATTCATCCAGGTATCTACTGCTTATCGCTGAAAAAAACTGACAGCTCTTCTAAGTCCTGAGTAAAGTTCATTATCCTATTGGTCTTGAAAACAACTTTATGCCTTTAAAAAATGTGCTATACCTTGCTAAACCATGTCTCAGTTAACTAGTAGGTAGTGTCCCATAGCAAAGTTATCTACTAGTTGTTCTATTTCTTTTGCTTCTGTCTTTTCAAGTAAATGTTATTTATCAGTGTGTTATCAGTTTATTCTTTTTGAAGTCTTTCTGTCTGTACCTTCACCAAACCTGAAGTGGTTAATCCGGGAAAAGAGGAGTAACTCCTTACTGGAAGTCTGACCTCTGGAGGCCATTAAGAAGATGCAGAGGATGCACAAGAAGTGTCCCCAGAAATCTTGTGAGAGAAAGTTATTTTGGAAGTGAAGGCTTAAGACCTTCAAAGTGCAGTTCACTGATCTTCCACTAACACTTTTTAATCCAGAAAAAACCACCCAAACAAAAACAAAACACGCGTTAAATGAATACTTAGTGAAGTAATGTGGCACTCAACCATACCGTTGCCAGCTGTGATCTCATTAAAGTTGAGTTAGGCTTGGCCTGATCAGTAATTGGAAAGGACATCTTTCAGAAAAATCTTTCAAGATGCTGCAAAATTTTGTTTTGGTGATTCAGTAGATGGCACTTTTCCTTCTGGAAAAAAAGTCCTATATCTCAGCCCAGTGTTACAAGTAGAGTGAACTGAACATACACACAAAGCAGTGATTTTATCATGCTGTTTTATTTATTCTATTCATTTTATGTGTGGAGTCACAAAGAGAGTTGGAAACTATACAGGAAATCATGAGTAATCATAAAATGTACGTGAATCACAGAAATAATTTTTCATGAGAATCAGCCAGATCAGTCACATCAGAAATACAGATATGTAATTACTTTTAAATTTAGTCACTTCTCTCTTATTAAAAAAAACCCCAAAATAATACAAAAAAAGCCCCAAATGCTAGCCTACTTGAGAGGGGCTGATACAGTACCTTAAAACTTTCATGCTTACTCTTGTATGAGAATAGAAACCAAATGAGCACTTTACAAATTATATATGTAGAACTACATCCCGTTTTCCCCAAGTCATTAGTATTTCAGATAGATTAACTAAAAATTAATTTGCTGATGCCTTTTGAAGGTATTTTGTTTGGGGCTTGTGCTATTTATCAAAGGTAAAAGTTGAACAAAGTCTTCTAGGTCAAACAAAACATTTTCAATCTGAATGTTCTAATTTATTTTAAACATTTTCAAACTTCCAAACAAAATTAAAGAATTTACAAAGCAAAAAGATACCTAGCTGCCTAACTAATTTTGGGAATGATAAAGTAAAATCTTAATTTATTTTCTAACCCTCTTTTGAATTTGTCCCTAAAGGAAATATTCCACATACAAGATAGGGAAGCACTGAAACAGTACACCTGTCTTTTTCATCCCAGATGAAATTGTAGAAGAAAGCTTAATATAATTGCTGCAGGCTTGCATATTGGACACATGGTAATTAAGATAGTAATTGAAATCTTCAAAATTAATCATAAGTTAAATTAAAACAATGGGTTAAGCTATGGTACAATGCCACTGACTTATATTCCAGGTACTTGTTAAACACAGGTTTTCATCTTTTATCTTTTCTACCCTAAAAGAGTAGTGGGCTCATCTCTTTCCAAAACGCTCCCATATTTAACTGAATATGGCGTTCTCTTCTTAATTCTTAAACAATTCTTTGACAGTTATGCTGAAGAAGTCACACTGGCTGCTTATGCTCCAAGCTGTTGTAGTTCATTTGGATGCAGGCTGAAAGACTCTTCAGTTAAAGGAAAAAAATTAAAAGCACTTTCTGAAGTGTGGTACAATTAAGTGCCATTATGTTATTTCACTTCTTTAAAAACACCAAGTTCTCATCTTAAAAACAAACTCAGGATCTCACAAAATAAACTGTATACTTCTGAATTAAGTAGGCTCATTTCCAAACAGTAACTAGCAAACATAATGGAAGTCAGGATTAAGGCAAAGTCACCCTTTGCATGAAGTTTTTGCCTTACTTCTCCAACCTTTTTCTTGATATTGATTTAAAATCAGGCATACCATATGCATAGTATGAAACTAGTCATATTGTTCTTTCAGTCAAGTGCACGATCCACATATATTTCTCATGAGGATTTACATATTGGTAAAGATGATACAGGGCTGATTATTTGTAGAGCAGAACTCTAAGCATGGAGATAAGCTTTTAAGAAACTGAACAGACAGCTCAGAGTATGTTATTCTCCTTTAGAAGTAAAAGTGGAGCAGAGTTCTATGGAATCCAAATCTATTTTCATTGCATGTTGTTTGTAATGTGTATAATGAGGCTGGCAATAAAAGTTACTTACCCTATCTGGCAAATCCTTTGTTGAGTGATGTTGTGGAAAGACATTACTTAGTTATTTTGGCTTAACTTAAAATATATATGCAAGAATTTCTCTATTAAATATGAAGAAAATGTCTGCCATGCATAACTCATGTTCAATTCCATCAGTCTGCTCGACATGCCGTGTCACATTAGTTAATACAGTTCAAAGAAAAATCTGTATAATGTCTCTGTATTGGAATGCCAACTCCTAAGATTTATTACCACTTCACAGGGAAATAAGAAATACTACCTAGCTGAAAGATAAACTTACTGAAACTAAGTCCTCAGTGAACCACCTGTGTTCTGTCAGGCTTCCTTGGTGAGATATAAAACAACCATAGCAAATGAACCATCCTTCGTCTGGAATATTCCCCAGGCGCTAAATTGCAGTGGGCTTTTTTCTGTCAAATTTTAACTAGTGATATTTCTCCAAAAATGTCAAAAGCTCTAAAAAGTACACAAGAAAAAGAATTTAAATTATTTATTTTCTGCAAACTAGTCCCTCAGTACCTAGATAAAGAAATAGAGCATCTTACTAAAAAATGAGTATCAGTTATATCTGCAACTTGTTTTAATTCAACAAAGATTCAGTTTTCAGTGTAAAATTCAACAGAATACAGCCTATGGATTTAGTAAGACAGGATAATAAAACCAAATTCAGTGAGAATACAAGTACCTATAGGTGATGTGATATTATGAACCTCGTCCAAGTTATGTGAACTTTGTTCATTCATATTATACAATGACTTCTAACATTGTGTAAATAATTCTCTGTGCAATGCTTTGACTCAACAATGACCCACTGGATAGGCAAGTGAAAAAAAAAATTCTATTAATTTAATGGGGGAGAATAAGAAAACTGAACTATATGCATACATGTCCTTGAAAGATGCAGAAACGTATTTGTGCTCGCAGTAAACACTCAGTTCAGTGTCCACTCTTCTAGTGGACAGAATTAAGAAAAATGGCTGTCTTAATGCAAATGGATAGAATATTATATATGACAAAAAATAAATAGGAAATGGGTCAGGGAAGGAAAAACATGATTATACCACGCTTATTGGATCTCTCTTGCAAATATCCATGAAAATTTTTTTAAGGTATAGGAATAATGGGAGATAAAATACATTTTTTTCTCTGTTGAATACATTCTGCATAATTGCTTGGAAAGAGTAGAAGTTTCTTTTTTTCTCTTCAAAATTGAAAAGCAAGCAGGTGGTACGACTGAAAGGAGAATGGTGGCTGAATACATTTCTGCAGTAATCCTAAAGTGATAGTTTGTATTAGTCATTTCTTATGCTTGTTTTTCAAACTCAGTTACTGGAAGTTATACACTTAATCTAATTTTACCAAGATTACTTTTTTGTTTACTGGTTAACTGTCAGCTAACAAATTGGTGCCTTTTTTTCCCTAAGGAGCTATTGGTTGGTGTCAGATGCAAAGTATTTCCTGTGGAGAAATACCCCTTTACCACTGGCATTCACTTCAGTAGTATGTTATTGCAAACATCTGGAGCACACAAGAAAAACACTGTCTGGATTCTTTCCTAAAGCACCTCCATCAGAATAGTCCAAGCAAGAGAAATGCCAGATTAAATGAGTGACGCAAACATGGAAAAGGACTAGAGTACACTAGCAAGAATACAAAGCTAAAAAATGCAATTCTTTAATTTGCAGGCCTACAGTGGATTTTCTACAGAGGATACAGCCTCTATCTCAAAGCCCCCTTCAGTTACTGCAATTAAAACCCTATTTTTTCTGTGTCATACACCATAAAGCAAAGGTGAACATTCACACATCAAAGCTTTCATTTTAGACTGATGCATTATCTACCAACAGACAATGAATCTCTGCCAATTTCTCCCCTACTCCCCAGATTCAAATTATGTTAAAAGCCATAGTACAAACTAAGAGAAAGATGCCAGAAACATAAACGGGAAGGATCCATTACTCACTGATGAACATACAACTATATTGTGTGAGTGCCAAGTAGTCCCTTGAGGCACAAACCCAAGCACCCAGGGGCACCAGTCAGACTCTTCCAAACTATAGAAAAATATTCTCATATTCCACTCCTAAATTCAGATAATTATAATTGAAAATATGTAATCTTTCCATTATTCAGTGCTCACTAATTATTATATAATGTTAATGTCAGCTGTTATTAATTTGGACATTAATGCTTTTCCACTGTGCTTTTTTAATTTTAAACAATATTTTCAGTGAAACAATCTCCTTGCAGATTCCCACAATCAATTTACCTGGAACCAGTCACATCATTTCTAGCAGTCTCTCAGGACCTATGACCTGTCTTTAAAATGTCAGTTGCAGTGACGCATACCAGTATGTACATTTCATCTAATGCTTCTTTGAGAAGTGTTGCCAGGTATTTTCAAGGAAGTAATATTTTCAGTGGATATTCAAATGTCTCATCCACCAGTCATTCAAACAAAGTGGCTGTTCTCGCTTGCCTCAGCTTTAAATTTGTTCTGGAGAATTTGCGATTCTCTGCAGCTGTGCTGGGAAAACTCACAACTCCCATTGTCCCTAGGTAAGAACTATTACTAACATATCTTCAGAATCAAGTGCATGCCATTTGCTTCCTTGGTAATTACCACCAGTCCCCTTTTAGCTGCTGGTTCAGAAAAAGGAACTCTAGAGCCTATGCATTCTGGATTCTCATCCCAGCTGAAAGGTACAAAACCAACACAGTGATAGAGCTTTAACTTTTTCACAACATTGAATATTGGTTTTCTTTTAAAACAGTGGAATAGTTTCTGATCTTTTTAGCAAGCATCAGGAAAAATTAGTAGCGCTCAGGTGACAGCAAAAGGCAGTTCTACCTTACTCTTTTTTATGATTTTTTTTTTTTTTTTAAACAGGATGTAATGTTGCGAAAGCTTAGGAAGAGAATCCAGATCAGACTGAATTTTTCTATTCAAATACAGGCTGGTTGTTTGACAAGCCAAGCCATTAAATACTAGTAGGTAACATGTAGAGAGAAAAACAGGCTGGTTCTACTTTCTACTTTCAGAAAAGCCCCCATAATTAAACTTATAGCTAACATGTAAGTACAAAGCACAAAGGAGAGATTCCTTTAAAAAGATTTTATTTATATGCTCAATCCTGTTTGCTTAAGAGCCAAAGGGTGACCTGAGGTCTCAAGGTCCATCAGATGAAGCATCCCGTTTTCAGATTTATAGAAGGGGTGTACTTAAATATTGCTCTGTTCTCACAGAGCACCCCCAATTCAAGACAGAAGTCCTTTTACTGTTGTGCAAGTTGCATCAGAGAGAAACAGAAATTTGTAACTTTTGCCTTGTTTAAGATTTTTGGCATTCACTTCTGTTTTCTGCAACAGGAAGAACGTACTTATTGTGGATGTTTATTGAAGAAGTGGGGAAAAATGCATCCCCATTTCCAAGATCATCTCCAATGATCATTTATTCTAAAGTGTTGAAATTTTCATCAAACCTCGGCTTTTATGTGATGCCTTTTGATGTTGGTAGACTTTCTGATTACTTAAGGTCTGTTGTTGCAATGCAGCAGTTTATTATAGCTGAAATGTTTTTTGCATGTTACAGATTCTAAATCTTTGCACTCACCAAGCTAAGGAGTAAAAGATGAGTATAAGCTGTACAACAATCAGAGGTAAATATAAAAAATCATCTCTTTGATTTGGCATTGCCTTTGACAGTACTTCATACATGTACAGATGCAAAAGCAAGGATCTTGAATCATGGCACAAAAAAGGTCTGTGCAGAATTAACTGCCATGGCTCTCTTCTGTATCATTTGGAGTAAGGTGACTCAGTTTTGTTTTTCTGCAGCACTGCCAAATCAAGCATTAGAAGGCTTGGTAGATCAGTTTCTGTTTACTTTTTATCTTACAAAAGAGACACATGATAAGCCATGAGATTCAGAGTTGTAAGTTCTTATATTTACTGTTGCTTTTACTTAGTACTTGTTAAAATATTTACTATCATAACTGTGTTTTAACCATCAGGCTACTCCCTGTTCCTGTGGCAATTAGATACCAGAGGAGGGATTAGAGCCCAGATTTTGCACTCCTAGCAAGAAATTCTGATTTATAGGCTCAAACTCACACAAGCTCTGAATGGCTATTTAACTGATGTTTACAAACTGGAAACTGGTATTTCTGAAGTTTCAAGACAGCTCAAAAACCCCTCAGTCCCCCATCTCTTGAAAACTGCCCCCTGGACTTGTGAGTAGGCCTTGTCACACAGAAGCCATGTACTGAATCCACTGAGACAGACAAAGAGGATCAACTCTAGCACTCAGTGAGGCCTAAGGCTGTTTTAGGCCACCAGAGAAAAGAAGGGACATAGTCCTCTATTGCTACATGCATGGCGGCCCCAGGAGGTGTGCCGTACTTGAAGGCAGGGCTTGAGCAGGAAGTAGGCACCTAATGGTACTGATTCCACCTTCTGGAGTGAGGCTTCTGCGTGTCCTTAAGAACAGATATTTAGATTCCTAGTTTTCACAAGTACAGATCTTTGAGAGTCAACAGACTCACATTTGGGTAGGACCTGACAAAAAGTCTGAGTGTGGAAAAGGGGAGAAAGTGAATATTTACATACTTGTTAATCTTTTTTCCCTTAGCGTCCATGGTTGACATTTCTGAAATGTTGGATTTAAAATTTGCTAGCTATGCAAAAGCTCAAAATTTCTTTTGCAACAACACATCATCAGTAGGGTAAAACTAACTTGTCTCATGATGGTCTAACCCAACTCACATTCCCTATTAGTGGGTGAACAATTCAGCGCTTGGTGAATTTGTCTTTTAAAGACCTGACTATTTTTAAATTAATGCAAGGAGGAAGCATCTTTTAAAAATTATTTTATTTTTAAAGCTTTATAATAAGAAATGGAGCTGTATGAAACTAAACAGATAGTCTGTATTTTTGTCATTTGTCAAACATTTCAGATACGATTGCCACACTCTGATAGGTTAGAAAGTTGAGAGGAATAGTCTCTAAAGTGAGAATAAAGTCTGTCAATCCAATTAGTATTCTTAAATATTGGGTTGACACTCCTAAGTGCGAGGAACCATATGAAGACCTAAACAAGTAGACATCACTCATACACTTTTGGCTAAGACCAGACACACTTCCATTCTTACACTTCTGTTTCTCTTAGATACAAAATGGTGACTTGAGGGGAAAAAGTGTTGGCTCAGTTGTGTGGCAAGATGGGATACTTGGAACTTTCAGTATCCTGGCATGTAGTTCTTCGGAAGATGTCCAAAGTACTTATGTTTTATTCCAGCTGGTATGTAACATACTCTTGCCACAGTCAAGACCTGAAAAGGTTTACTCAGCAAGTGTATAGTTTTCTTACATCAGACAGAGTCACTTTTTTTTTTAGCTCTTACGATAGTACTACTATCTCCCAAAATTATTTCATTTATCTGTTTTTGTTCCTTCTGACTTGATTCTCATTCAGATGGAATTTTCAATCCTTAAGGAGAACAATAAACCTTGAGGTAGTGTGTCCATATTGGAATAATTTTTTGAGAGTTTTTGTACATTATCTTCGGTTGAGATGAGGTAACATATCAAGAAAAAAAAATTAAGATTGATCACAGGTATCAATTTTAATCTACACTAAAATTGAATTCATACAACCACAATGACTAAGCTATAATCTTTAACAGCTTTATTGAATAAAAGCATATACTTTAAATCAAAATTATTGGCAATCTATGAATGTATTATATCAAATATTGAATAATATACAGAGCAGTCTTTTGGCAATGAGGAGCAGGTCATTGCCCTACTCTTCAGACTATAAAATCATACTACTGTCTCCTCCTTACAACCTTATGAATCTTGAATTTTTTTCTGCTCTGTGTCACATCTTCCTTCTCTGATTCCTTAGGACATTTCCATATGAGGCAAAAGGTGTATATTTGAATTTAGTCAGGAAGATTTTATGGTGTTCAATATCTTGAGTAAATTCTCTGATCACTCATAGCCAAAATGTGCAACAGCTCACCATGTCAAGCAATGTTTTAAATCCTAATAGTCCTGGATTGCTCTTGAAAAGACAGAGACAACGGCATACCTTCTCAAGTGGTTCTCCGGCAGATGGGAGCTCCTGTTGGTTACTCTCATGGGATACAGCCCTTTTCTTAGTGTTTCCTTTTGGTTAGCCCTAAGCCGTTCTTCTGGGAGCATGATTATGTGGTTTTTCTCTGTGAAACACAGAAGATCCCCCCTGCAATGCCACTGACTTCTGGTCTCCTTTCCACAGGTCATACACCTTGGATTTGATGTCACAAAGCTCAAACTTGCGTTTCTTCATATTTTTCTCAGGAGTTAGACATATGTTTAGCAGCATCATTGGATAGGTCTGTTCTGTCAGAAAGGAGAAAGATAAGCTGAGGACAAGCAACCATTACCAGAATGGTTTTCTGAGCTGTACTCTGCTCAGGAACAGGAGATGAGCTGCTGCTGCCAAAGGAGTTCTTCCAACTGCAGTTTGTGCCTGTCCATACAGGGATGGCACAACAAACTGCATGTACTGTTGTGCAGGTGGACTCTGCATACCACTGATCTTTGAAACTTGTGGAAATCATACCATGCTTTCAGTCTTTCCTGTTAAAACTGTTTGAACATTTAGAATAATTGTATTTGTTATCCAGAGAGAAAATCCAAGACTGAGAATCACACATGCATGATGATAAAAGCATTTATTTGCAGAGAAGCCTCCACCACTCATTTGTAATCTTAGAAATATTATTCTTAACTAGCCAGGGCTTGAACACAGGTCTTGTCTTTTACACAGTCAATTGCCCTAGCCATTAAGTTACACACAAATGATTTAAGCAAGTATATTTAAGCCACACCCAGGATTTAAAGACATGAAAACTAAGAAAATTGAGTTAACAGGTAAATTAAAGATTATTTTGCAAACACGTTACATATAGTATATGTGCATTGAGTGGTGTGTATTATGAAAAGACAGAAATGAAGACACACTTGAATTACTAGTTGTTCTTAACCTTTCTAAAGACATTCTTATCTTCAAGAAGTGCAAGAACATATAGTTCTTCTTAAGATGATGTATTTATCTTTTCAGACATATCCTTGTTGTCTGCCCTCTGACAGATTTTTAATAGGTAAAGCTGGTGTCTGAGTTTTTTTTAAATTCTTGCCAGGAAGAGGAGTTAGAATTTGGTTACTGTGGGAACAGCCAGTAAGGACATGATGTCGCAGGTTAAAAAGCCGGATTAGTTGACCTCAGTGGCCAAGGATAAAGTGGCAGTAAGTGCTAGCAGCCAGGGAGTGTGCTTGCAACCCAGGTGAGAGGATCTGAAGGCCTATTCTGGATCCTCATTCTGGGTTTCTGCAAACAGCAGCTGGAAGGTTGCAGGTAAGCCCTGGGGGCCTCCAATGGAGATCTGTCAGGGTACTTTGGCACTTTGGGGCTTGAAGCGGGAGAGGATGCTGCAAACTCAGATGCGAGTGCTGAGAAGGGAGGGAAGAAAACTCTGTTATGAGCTTTGGGAAAGCAAGTACTGCCATTTCTGGAGCTGCAAGTGATAGGGCTATGCATCACTCTAAGGTAAGAATACATAGCAAATAAGATTGCTCCCTCTTTCCAGTCACTAACATCCTTCATTCATTACCGTACTGATTTTAGAGAAAGAACTCTGCCTGTTCTGTTTGTACCATACAAAATTAGACCCATTTCAGCTAGGGATTTGAGAACATAACTGCTATGAACTCTTTTAAAACCCAGCACAAGGATCATTCACTCAAGAAATTGAAAGACCTGGCTTCTAACACCTGCCCCAGAAGGACAGATTGGGTTTAAGTAACCTCAGGCAGAGAGACAGATTAATGAAAGATGCTTCTTGTATCTCTGGGTGAATGAAAGTGGGACTAACATCTTGTATATATGCCTTTCTTCCAAAAGAGTTCAGATTTTGAATTCCTATTTGAGATAAGTGTAGCCTGGAGCAAATCACTGAATTTATAGAGAGAAGTAGAGATGAAGACTAAATACCTCCCAGTTTAGCAACTGAACTACTGAGGACCAGCTTCACAAATGCTTACCTGTCCTTAAATATTGAATAGGGAGTTTGAACACTGAACCTGAAACAGTCGTTTCTACAGCAGAATTAGGAGCTTTCTGTTAATTTCTGCCATGCTGAGGTTAAATTGTTTTTTCAGACCTGCTCCTGAGTTTCCACTTCATACTTAAACAAACTTTTGTTTAGATAAAACCTTGCTTTTTATGTCTAGAATCTTGATTTCAGACAGCTATATCACCAAACACTGTACTTACAGAAATGAAATATTTACTAAGCAGATTTAAACAGATTATCTCAAATTTAAACAATTAAATTTAAAACATGTTAAAAAAAATAATACTGAAAGTATTAGTAGGTGTTTACAGTAATACTTAAATGGCTGTGTCATGCCATACATGCCAATTGAATAAATCTTTTTCATTCTTGAATTAACAAAGCAAGGTCTTTCACATTTAAAAGTCACAGGTTATCCACTTCGTTAGGTTAAAAGATTTTAAGCAGTATTATGTAAAATACTTATGTTGGTTGAATGAAACTTTAACAAACTGAATATATTCCTTATAAACATATATTACCAGCACATATATTTCTATAAACTAGGAATGCATCCTCTTGTCACAAAACAGTGGGTTCCAAGAGCTCCAGCTTTCCTAAATCACACTTTAAATGATTGAAGCCATCTAATTTGCACAAAAGAGCAGTGGAAAATTAATTTAAGAACACATTTGGTTTCACATATGTTTGCAATAAAACTGTTGTTTTAAATGACTTAATTAGAACAGTTTGTCATACTTACTGGAAACTAACATAATGGCATTGTTGCGACCGCACAAGTCAGAGACAGAGTGAAAGGACTGGGAGTTGAAGAAAGAGAGCAAGTGTTTTAAAATTCCTGAAGAGTTTAACAGTTCCACAAAAAAACCAACCCCCAACTCCAGTCACACTTCTCTGTGTGTGAACACACATACGTGTTTTCTTAAGAGGAGAATTGCAAATTTCTTTTCTGCAATGTATTTCATCCTCAGTAAACTGTAGTTACTAAATCTGGTTTAACCTATGCTACATGTCTTACAGTGGCACCACACAGAACAAAGGGAAAACATACAGCCACTGCCTTGGCTTTTCCTTCATGGGATTTTCCACTTGGAGCTTTAGCTACCAACAGTGTGCCTTCAGAAGTCCTTTCAACACATTGTGGAAGGAAGGTTGGTGGAAACATCATGGCATAATGACCATCAGTAGTGACACTCAGTGAAAATTTCTAGAATTCAAATGAAAGTCATTTACTGTGATTTCTGCTGATGTCCCCAGAGCAGGTTTCTCCTTTCAGCCCAGGCTCTGACCTGCACTCAGGATCCTCACTAGCCAGCAGCGCACCTAGCAAGGAATTTTAAAAGCTTGCCAGACATAATTTTCTTTCCCCACAAGCTCACTAACCTTTATTCAAATGCTTCATCTCATATGTTCCTGTTTCAGGCAACTTTCTGTAGTATCAGCATTGATCTGGCCGCACCACAGAGCCCAGTTTCTTCAGACAGACCCATTTAGAATTACACCTTCCCTTATAGCTATCCCTCCTCTTTTAAAGTAATTCTAAAACATGAATATTATTTGACTCAACTTATGAACAAAAAAAATACTTTCCTATTTTCCTTGTTCTTACACAGACTGAGGGGATACCTTTCACTAGCTAACTTTTCAGCAGTCACTGCTCCGACCTTTCCACACCATTATTACTGCCTTCTGTCAAGACTGATCCCTTCAAACATGCTGTCACATCAATGGCATCACATACAAAATTTTGTGGTTGTTTTCACAATGCTCTGTGTTCCTCAGAAATCTAATACTATGAGCATAATATGGAAGTTTAATCACACTAATGAACAGGCATCCAAATAATGGAGGTACCTCAAAGCATTTTAAACATCAAGGAATAATGCACAGTAACATGTATTACTGGGGTAGTTTAAAAAGTTATTTAGATATTTAAAAAACAAATTGATGTCTCAAGAGATACTCATATACATTGAGAAAAATAATTAACATTGCAGGAAATGAAAGTTAGAGATGTAAGTATCTTTTAGAACCTCAGTAAGTACTGAAATGCTAGAGATGAATGAAAAATGGAAATTTCTTCCCACTGGAAGTTTCATTATAAAGAAATACCCTGCAACTCAAGAGAATTCAAAGCCGTGAATTTCTTCATTGTTTTCTTGAACTCTTCCTTTAGTACCAGAAATCAAAAGCAGATTCTGTTGCCTTTTCCCCTTCCATTTTTTAGTATCTTCGAAGCAGGTTCACAACCTGTTTGTCTTAAGACCTCTTCAATGTCACACCAATTAGTCAGGTAGGCAGATTGAGAGCTGGGAGAAAGCAAAGACTTGCTTATCACTAACAATAAATTCTCCATGCTTCCCTACCAGACATACTTTCCCTCCTTCCTCTGTAAATGGAAAAAAAAAAAAAAAGAAAGATTGAAAGCTTTGTTGGGACAGGCTAGAAATTGACAGAAAATTCCCATTCAAATACCAGTTGCTTCCCTTATGCCTCAATGGTGGGGAATTTAAAGTTTTGGGACTTTATATAGATTAATTTTACCACCTAATTTTAGGTTTTGCAGGTTTTCTGTATCATACAAATGCTTATTGTAATCCATATTTTGATTTGATTTTTCTCTGAGTGTAAGAATACAAAATAATACATGAAAGTTATCAAACTGGAGCCACATTTATCATTGTCATTAGTAAAATCCACACATTTGAAATGAAACAGAAAAAAACTAAATTAGGAAAAGAACAGCCAATATCAGCATCGGTCTCCCTCCCCTCCTTTTTTATCAGAAACTGAAGCTTTTATGATCCTGTCTGCCACAGATACTGACTAAAAAATGTGAAGGTTTTTTTGCATAGTCCTCAGAGTCAGCAGTGAGTTTGAATCACAGATGGAGTGAAATAGAGAGCTCTTGTCTCTGTCGTAGTTACATATGTCTTTGCTCAAACAGAAATTACAGTTATCAAGTCTGTAGTATGGCTTTTTTCCCATCAGCACAGTCTTTAGAATTAAACACTTCTGTGCTGAGGACAGACTGTTGTACGGTTCATTCCTTTCCTCTCCCCTTTAGTCTAAATTCCATTAAAAACATCTTTGGAAGCAAGAAAGTTGCTTTGATTTTTATAGCCTCTGGAGAGAGAAGGAATTGTATTATAATTTAAGCGATGGAGAGTACTGGCAAGATTAAATCTAATCTAAAAGGAAGAGGCTCAGGAGAAAGATACTTACAACGTAAAAAAACCCAAACCAAACCAAAACAAACACCCACCAACAACAAATTTCAGGATAAAGTTTGAATTCTTGTGTTCTCAAAAGCAGCTACACTTTTAAGAGAATGCCCATTTTTTGTCTTTAAGGAATCTATGTGACTCCAAATGAAGTATTTGTTTCTCCATTTCTCCTTTGGAGTAGGAAACACACAACTCCTGTTCAATTTCTGGGTATGAAAAAGGCAAACAGCAGCAGTCTGTTAGGGAAGAGATGATGTCAAATGGAAATCAGTGGTCATTTATTCTTGAGCCTGAGTCGTAGGGAGTTTATAGAAGGAGGAAGAAAAATCAGGTTGTTTATGTGTCAGCAGGTTGTATAATCTGTCTGCCATCATTATTTTTCTTAACACATCTTCCCATGTTGCTGCAAGTGTTCCAAGCAGTGGCCTTGGTTAAAAAGATTAACTTTTCTAAGGAGGTATTTATACTCAGCTCAATGTGCATTTCAAGCTTGTGAATCTTTGGCAGGACACTAATGATTACTCAGCAAGTAGTCTGCTAGAATTAGTGAATAATTGCAGTAATAAGGATTGTTTGTACAGTTAGAGAATAAACTGGCTATTCTATTGCCCCAGAATCATATGCACATATTGACTAGGCTGGGAAAATTTTAATCTTTTCAAGTCTGATACTTTTTACTTGATGCTGACCTAAGAGACAGTATATTAGCATGCTGTCTTTGCACATAAGCTAGGTAATCTTCAGCAGCGCAATAAATGCCAGGTCCATTAAATAGAGAGGAGGCTTCACTGATCTGAAGGATGTTGGTCCTTTTTCCTTGTGTAATATGCTGTCTTTGAGATTCAGGGCTGTTAAAAAGAGGTGGAAACATGATGTGGTACTAACACTCCAGCTGTCTGCCTAGCTGAATAATAAACTAACATCAATAAACAGAAACTTTTTCTAATTTTCACAGAGAAGCCACATGGAAATGCTTAAAGCAGTGGATAGATTCTATCCACCTCAAATACAAAATAATATTTTAAAGTTATTTTGCAATAACTTTTTGACCCAGTAATAAGACATCTTGTTCTTTTATTATTACATGCTATTAGACTTGTTGAAATATATACTGAAATATACAAGGAAATGTATCTTAATGCAGAATAATTGTCATTTAAAATTGAAAAGGTCAGTAGGGGACTTTTGTTGGCAAAAAAGAAAGTATTGAAGTGTCGAATTTGCAGAGATGGGTGCTGGGACTGGATTTTTATATCTTTTCAAAATGGGCTCTGAATTATATTTTTTTAATTTTTTTTTTAATTTTTTTTCTTTTTCCTTGTTATAGAATACTTGAATATACCATTGGCTTTTAGCCAGGAATCTCTGCTCCTTGAAGAGAGTGCTTAGGCACCTGTTGCTGAAATGGATGATAAGCTGCAAGTCACTTCTGACTGAGCATGGGAACAGAACAAGCTCAATTCATTATGATCATCTGTGGTGTGCTAAAAAACAACTTAGCATCTTAGTAAAATAATAGACAAGGCACCGAATTAATCTTATGTCAAATAAATATTCTGCAGAGGAATGAAGACCTTATAGTAGACATTTGGTAGTAGACTACTTCTTGCTTGTATAGTTCCTGTTAAACTGTTTTGTTTCCAGAGAGAACAAGAAAAGAAATGGAGAGGGTAGATCTAGAAGAAAGATATTTTGGACAGACAGCTACAGCTACCCAGAATAAAATCTTCTGGAGACACTGGAGAGAGATAAATCTGTGTGGAGCAGAGTGAAATTCAAAACATTTTTTCTAAGCTTCCAGAGATGTTTGACTTCTTTCCACATATTAACGGAAAGCAGAAAAAAGCTGCAAAAGTAAACCAGATTTTGTGTTCTTATGTAAGAATATAAAAAAACCTGCTTTCTAGACACTTTTCAAATCAAGAAATATTTTACAGGAAATTGTACCTTTCCACGCATAATGGTCCAGACTCCACTGCCACCAAGGCTAGTGCAACTTTACATTTAAAAGGGATAAAAATGGTAATTAGGCTATCATCCAGTAATTTTTCTTTTTTTAATACATATGCAAAGAAGTAATCAGTCTTCTCCAAACTATAAGGAAAATGCTTTAAAGAAAACTTCACCTCTGAGTCTTCATTTAGCTTGTTTTCTGTCTTCCTGGGTGGGAAATTTTAGCCTTCACAGCCCGCAGCATGGAAAGTGTTATGGAAATATGAAATATTACAGCTCTGCAATGTTTAAAAAAAGATTTATCAGGGTTATGAATCAGATCCAGCACCTGTTTTCATCACTTTGATGATGTATTTCAGTTATATGATTGAGTTATTGCAAGCAGCACCATGCAGCATACAATGTTTCTTTGATGGATTGGACAAAACTAACAGACAGTTACAGGGTGAAGATGTTATCCCAACCAACAGGCTGATGAAGGTTTTATGTAAACTGCAATACTCTATTAGAGAAAGCATCTGGCACTGACTTCCACCAAACATCAGAAGATCTCCTGTGAATGATTTTTTTCTGGTGGAAAATATTGCCTTAGTTGAAAATATTTTTGACAGGAACAACACTGGATCACATTTTGGAGAAAAAACATGTTGAGACTATTTTCCTAATATTATATGAAGCCACTGCCAAATGGTTAGTAATTGACCATCCAAGGCAGAGGAATACACTGACTTGCCGTAAAATGCATGGTTTTAGGGATAGTCAAATCATCCATGAGAGAAGGCTGATAAAGAGGAAGAGATGATGAAAGGCATTGTGGTAGCTTCCCTCAGGCCAGACATACAGGTTGTCTTCACATGGCAGTGAGGATATTCAGAGAAAAGGAAAGACATAGCTCAGCTGTTAGTGACAAATAGTTCCAGTTCAACCACACCAATATGAGTCAGGACTGGGAATACACTGTGCTATGTCCTGTGAGTGAAAACATGTAGTGACATTATCAGAGTTCTCGCACTCCAAGACACAAGAGGGAAATCTCTCAGCACAAAGACAGATTGCTCAGGATCCCTATTTCTAAAGTATTCTGAATATAATCTGCCTTAATTTAAGTATTTCTGTGCAAATGTTGTAGTTACAATAGCACAGTGGGTATTCATCCCGGACCCAACAGATCTGAAGACAAGAAACCAGAGAATTGAAGACATAGAAAGCCAGTTCTACTTACAAATATATCAGTTAGCAATAGAATTACAGTGGGTTACTTATGTTAGCATGTAATATCCGAAAGAACTAATTTGTTTCATTTAATCCCTGGCAGAAGTCACAGGAATCCACATCACAGGAAATCCACTTTATTTAAATATTTAAATCAAAAAATCTAATTTTTCCTTTTAAACATTTCAAGTCAGATTTTGAGTAAACCTCCAGTTCTGTGAACCCTACACAAAAATAAATTCAGAGATTTGCAGCATCTGCACATTAGACCATGTGAGTGCTCATAAACTACTACACTCACCACATTACTAATGTCCCTTCCAGGCTGCAAGAGAGAAAGGACTGTACAATACAAAATTCTGGTCCAGGGCACAGACCTGCGCTTCTGGTCCCTGGCCTGTGAGCTTCAGCTGCATCCTGGGAGCCTGTGTTTCTAGGACATTCGCTGAACATGAAACCCCTTTTTCATGACAGGACACAACCCCATTGCTATACTTTTCAAAATGTATGTAAACCAACCTTGGCTAAGCCTTGGGATCAAGCACAGGAATACAGCAGAGAAAAAAAAAGTTTTGAAGTATTTTGAGAGTTATCTGTGCCTTCTAGTAGTACAAAAGTCTTTTAAATCACATTGTGAGAAGCAAAAAAGATTTTTTGGCAGTTAAGCATAATTATTCTGCTCTGCATGTCAAATGATCACTACTTAAAGTGATGTGATTGAGAGATTTAAGAAGATACAGATTCCTTATCAGTCAGATTACTTTATTGACTAGATTTTTTTTTTCATTTTATCGCAAGATCCAGATTGTGAAAACATAAAATTTGTACTTATTTAAGAGTTACTCCAAAAAAGATGATCTTCTTTTAAGTAAAATATGATTTGGTCCATGAAACTGTATGGAATTAGTTGTCTTTTTTAAATCAGGAGATGACAGACCTAGAGTGACTGTCTCTTCTGGGTATAATGTAATGTATCTCACAGTTTAGTAGACTTAGACAAGGTACAGCTATAAGGTTATTTGTTTGGAAAAAGTCTGAGTACATTTGAAGGGATTGCAATTCTTGCATATCACAGCTTTTAATTGCCTTCCTGGAGGATGTTTACTGGGAAAGAAAGGAGAAATATTTTCTCCTGTAAGTCTAACAGAAGGGAATGTGCAGATTTGAAGTAACGTTTGTCTTTAGTCACAGTAAGAAAACATTGAATTGAAAAGCTTGGTGCTCTGCATAGAATTAATTACACATGACATGATAACCAGCTTCATCCTTTCATAATCCAAAACTCCATCAACTGCAGTGATGTTTGGCAGGTAAACATACTCCTGTTTGGTTTCCATAAAAATGTCTAGAACTCACTGAGTTTTTCCAAAGCGTATTATAATATCTCTCAGAGTCATGTAGTCTGAAAGGTGCATGTGAAAGGTACATACATAGGTATCATTGGTCATGGGAGTCATTAAACAAACAAAAAAATCAATTTACAGCTCCTGGGATTTGGCAGTGAATGATTTAGGAGTAAACAATCATTTCAATCATATTAGGAGAGTGTTCAGAATATACTGGGATAGTCATACCGGAAAAATTTGAAAACTGAAAACATGGAAGGCTAAATCTGGAAAACACACACTGGCAAAGGGCATAGTTTCTGAACAGCAAGGTATTCAGAATTGGAGTAGTCTCCCTAAGAAAGCTTCATTAACTGCTTGAGTGTATAACATTTCTGGAGTAAACTCTATAGGCACAAAATTAAATTATGCAAATTATATTAACAGGTTACTTAATCCAAAGGGGAAGAGGAAGTCACAGAGCAAAGCTGCCTGCAAATTTAGTTTTGACAGAAGTCCTCATGCATGTCACAGCATGACATTTGGTAACAGCGGTATTGCACAGTTAGTAAGTCCAGTATTGCCAGATCATGTGATGAAAAGGAGATTTTTGTTATATTATGCTTTAGGCAGGCTCTTTGTATATATGCCAATAAATGGGAACTAGAAATATATACTTTCATTCCCTGATTTTGTGGGATCAGCGAAATGTCTTGCGCTGTACTGAGAATGGTTCCGACTGCTCCTCAAGTGTGAGAGGATTTGCCAGGAATTGTCTACAGTCCTCTCTGGTGCAATCTTCAGAGGCAGGCGGTGTTTCAGATACTGCAAACACTGACCAAAGAGAAGTCCACTAATATCTAATTCAGAGGTTTGAGAAGATTTTTTTGCAATAATAAAAATTCTATTACTTAGGTTTTAATGTTGTAAAATGTTTTCCTTAGCGTCCCCATTAGCCAATTCACTGACTATACTGATCAAACACTCCTAATTTTAAATATATCTAATTGCTTTATCCTCTCATTTGTGAAACAAAATGACATTAAGAAATCTGCCATTTCTTTGTCTCTTCTGCTGGATTTTCCATAGCTAGTTTACTAGTCAATTTTTTTACTTTTCTGCCTATTTTACTTTCCTTCTGTTCACTGCAAATATGCTTTATTAAAGAAATCTTTATAGGTGGTTCAAATATCGCCTGTAATTCTACACTCACTGCTTCCTTTTGGTCTTCTGTCTTTTAACTTTTTTATGACTCCCAATCCCTTTCCAGATTGTTTGTGTTACTTAAAAGCCTTCCGCTTATTTCTTATACTAAATTTTATATCTTCTAACCACATTGGCCTCTGTTTCCCCATTTTCTGTTTAAGTTTGAAGAGAATTAATTTCTACTATAACCTCTACAAAAGTATTTCTGTATGTTCCAGTGTTCTGGTGGTGACTTCACAGACATTAAAGGATTCAGCAGTTAGTGTTCTTGGCCTGATAAACATTTTTTTTTTTTTTTTCTTTTCCCCTGAGTACATCTTCACTGTTATAAATCTGTATTATCTTATGTGTATCTGTCATGATCATTCTGGGCACAACATCTAGTAGATGCTCTTAGAACTCAAATTCAATAAATTATTTTAGATTATTTATTGGGATTGTGTCATGGTTTAACCCCAGCCAACAACTAAGCACCACGCAGCCGCTCACTCACTCCCCCCAGCCAGTGGGATGGGGAAGAAAATCAGGAAAAGAAGTAAAACTCGTGGGTTGAGATAAGAACAGTTTAATAGAACAGAAAAGAAGAAACTAATAATGATAATGATGACACTAATAAAATGACAACAGTAATAATAAAAAGATTGGAATGTACAAATGATGCGCAGTGCAATTGCTCACCACCCGCCGACCGACACCCAGCCAGTCCTTGAGCCGCGATCCCCCACCCCCACTCCCCCCAGTTCCTATACTAGATGGGACGTCACATGGTATGGAATACCCCATTGGCCAGTTTGGGTCAGCTGCCCTGGCTCTGTCCTGTGCCAACTTCTTGTGCCCCTCCAGCTTTCTCTCTGGCTGAGCATGAGAAGCTGAAAAATCCTTGACTTTAGTCTAAACACTACTTAGCAACAACTGAAAACATCCGTGTTATCAACATTCTTCTCATACTGAACTCAAAACATAGCACTGTACCAGCTACTAGGAAGACAATTAACTCTATTCCAGCTGAAACCAGGACAGATTGGAAGAATCCAAAACTGGTATCATTTAAGAAACTGGACAATGTATCTAAATAAACAACCCCAGATAACATATTTATTTCCTTTGGTAATAGTGGAATTATTACAGTAAAAAACACTTTTCGGTTGTCTTCATCTGTAAGAATTTCAATAGATTCACTATCATCATTCCAATTTTTAAAAAGTGGTTTTTTGCTTGCACTATTTTTCCTACCCTGCAGTCTGTCCATGTGTATCTACAGCTAAACGTTACTTAAAGAAATGAAAAGAGGAAAATATTCAAGGGGCCTCTTCATGGTGGCAACCTGCCAAGCCCATGTGGATTATATATGCTTCCTGCGAGTCCCAGCTGTGGAGTTAGTGGTGGTGTCCAGCTCTCTGGGGCAGCTAATTACCAGTGTCTGCTCACTAACTCTGCATATATGGAGTCAGAACATTGTCTTAGCTTTTAGCTTAGTAAAAATTTTGACACCTATTTTACCTGTGTCGGGTTCTGAGGCTTAAACCCTCAAATGTGGAAGATGGGTTTTTTAAGGATCTTTTAAGATCCTTATATTTTAAGGATCAAAAGAAACATGGGTTTAGTTTCCTGGTGAAATTGGTAAACTTGTCACACATTCAGTATCTTATTTAAAAAGAAAACCTATGCAAGAAATCTCCTTACTGTTACATTATTCTTACCTCTCTTAATTTATTGGAGGATTCAGGGGCTTTTTGCCTGCTATAGTTCACGTTACTCATTTTTGACATTCATTTAACATAAATAATAGGTTTCATTTTGAATTAAAATTTGAGTCATCAGTGTTGGGATATTTTAAAATTCCAGTAAATTATTTAGAGAGAAGACATAATCATCACAGAGCATCCTGAGTGTTTCCTACTTTGTTTCAATGAATTTCACTTCAGTTCAGGGGCTAAAGAAAGGTGACTGCCCCCAGATTGCTATGCCATTATTGCCTTACACAGAGGGTTTGGGAAATTTAAATCTTCCAGTTCGGTTTACTGCTGGACAACTTCAGCAAATACTTTTAGTAGTCCTGTGGAGCAGGCACCATCACCCTAACACATCAGCGTTTCTTGTACCAGTCCTACAAAAAGCTAGAATTCCTGATGTTTCTGAAAGGTAAGCACAGGCAGAATTATTCCATAGCATTTGTTAAAAAAAAACAGGAAAAGGGGAGGAAGTATGTATAGACACTTTTCCACAGCCACTTCCCAGAACTCAAAACCAGAAAACCAGACACATAAATATGGGTCTTGACAAAAACACTCTGAGTACACCCTCCATGCATAAACACATCACTAATACTAGGAAAAAAAAATCAGCTGCTGTGAGATGACAACTCTGAGACATTCTGAGATGACATTCTGAAAGAAGCAGCTTTGATGGAAAAATAAATTTACGTATATGATAAATATACTACCGTTCTATGCCACATGGATACATTTGCATGATAAAGCCTCAGTTATTGTATTAATAAAGATACATCTTTAATGAGTCGATGATCCTGTTCTAATTGCACAGTGGCAGAAATTTTACTATGTATATTTGGTTTCTTTTGTCTGAAACAATAGCTGCAATAATGTCAATGATTTTCTTTGGTCTGGAGCAATAATGTCACAAAAACCAAATAGTTATGTAGTAAGTTTTCCATGATAAGCAAGAAGCACATTCTGCATATTAGGACAATAACTTAAACACATAATATTCATGATGTTTATTGTGAATGTCATGAACTGCTATTTGGATAAATCCAGTTCCAGAAGCAAAGCTTTATCCCTGTTTCTGAATGAAATGATTCAGATTAAAAATGAAGAGAAACTCCAGCAATAGTTTGGTGCTTCTCCAGCCCTTCAGAGCCTTCAGCCCCACCTTCCATTCCACTAAATAATAAAAGAAAGATGCTAGCTGTGAACATTAAATGGATTATATTCTAGGGCAAGGCACTGATTTAATAACAAACAAAAAAAATTCCACCTCTCTCTAGTATCTAAAAAAAAAAAGAAAGAAATGCAAAAAAAGGCCATTGGAGAAAGTGTCAACAAGTATCGAAATGTGGAAAGAGACAAGCCAAGGAGGCAGTGTTGGAAAGTGACAATCATCACATAACAATGGATTTCTAAATCTTCAGAGAGAAAATAATCTTGGAAGAAATACATGTAATTCTGTACTTTCTCTACAAATAATAGTATCTGCATGTATTTTGAGAACAGTACAGATTCATCACCACATAGCATCCGACTAACGTCATTACCAGTGAAACTGTGACACTGTAACATGTCGACCCTACTCCTGGCAGACAAATTAACGTGTTATTGTGGAGTAAACACAAAGTGTCAGTGACAAACTTTTCTATACCTTGTTGTCAACACCTAGTTGGAAGACCTCTGAAACATCCTCTTTCAGATAGATTTGGCACGTATTCAGGGGAAAAAAAGTAATCATCTGCTTGAAAAAGAAATCTCTCAGTCATTGACTAAAAGGCTTGTAAAAAAGTATTCCTCAGAGGATGACTCTCCCACATGGCAAAAAAAAGCTGAGGGGTTGAAGAAAACTTTTTAGTTGGGTGCAGCTTCCTCTTGATCAAATCTCCTCTCCCTGCCTCGTTAAACTTGTCAGGATTGAAGAGCTCAGCAATCCACTTAGTTCTAAACAATCTCTGATTTTTCATTAAGCTAGCTGTCAGAAATGACCATAATCCTTAATTTGCAAAAATGTGCTTTAGTTCTCTCCAACACATCCACACCATCGGCCAGATTTCTATCCTCCAAAATTACATCAATAAAATATGTCATTATGAACAGATACAAAATTCTCCAGGTCTGGTGCATGAACACCTGCTGTTTGCAACCTAGCTGAAAGTCCTCTGCTCAATGACAGTGAAGCTGTGCTACCTAGGCCTCCTGTTGTTGGGGGCCACATCTAAGAGGGGCATATAAATGTGTGTGTCATCATCAGCAGGGTTTAGACAAGATTAACTAATACAAATACAAAAAAAAAACCCCAAATCCCACAACCCTCCTATTTTCCTCAAATATTACTTCAATTTCTTCTTATCAAGAAAGCTTATGAGATTTCACCCTGGGGTAAATTACTATACTGTCATGAATATAATCTCAATATCTGGATGAGAACAGAAAAGAAAATAACAATTTCTTGTTTATAAAAAGCTGCATATGTCTTTTCCCCTCATGAAAACAAGATATCACAAGGCAAAGGCAAAGAATCAGCTGTCATATTTTTCAGAACTGTTATGTAAATGTGACAGTTAATAGAGAAGAATAGGATAAAAATATTAATAAGGCATCCAGATTAGTAAAGAGATGTTTCTGTGTGCATGAAGAATTATTTATAAATTGTAGTTTCTCAGAAGAACATAAGATTGCCTTCATATGGAATCAAATCAGTGAACCGGAAATCTTTTCCTTAAAAGATTTAACCTTTAATGAAGCCTACTGTTCTCTGTTCTCTACTCAATGTGCTGGATCACCCTGCTCTTTAGTCAGAGCACTCACTAGGTAGTTCAGAAGGTAAACCACACAATCTTTAGTACAACTCACAGCAGCCATGGCATCAGTCTTATCACATGCTAGCAATCTGGGAAAGGAAGAAGATAAAAAATAAACCCCATGAGTATCAGTATTATGTACATCAAAGGTCAGGCTTGAGTAGCTGTAAGGGAACTGTGCATTACTCTTAGAATGATCACCCAGAAAACTATTTGCTGTAGTAATTAATTTGTATTTTCAAAGCTCTTGAGAAGTAGAAGATTGGGAGCTTAGAAAACTGTGGAAATATTTAGAGTTCAAACTATCATCAGGAGAAAAGTGACCCCATTAGGATATTTTCCTTCTTTCCTCTTCTGTCTTCAAAAAGGATAGATAAGAATGCTTGTATAATCTGTAGCCTGTAACTCTAAACTCTGTACACTTGTTATATCAGACCTAAGTAAATAAATCCCAGATTAAGATAAATCATATAGATATAAGTATCAATCAGGTACTGAAGGTAGAGTAGGTCCACCTAAGGATTCATCTAGTGGGTTTTATTCCAAGATGAAGTCAAAACAACCAGTAAATCTGCAGTGATGGATATTGTTGAATTACCATAGCCGGATATAATCAAATGCCAGTGATCAGAAAAGTCAAGGCTAGATACAGCATCTCACAACTTCCATTTCAGAATGGATTTCTATTATGGCGAAACTCAGCAATCGATAGGGTAATTGCATAAGACAGAGTAGGTTGTTTCTTTTCCTGTTAGCTTGTCAAGACTCTTAAATTAAATCTTAATTCAAAACTATTTTGCAGATTCTTAATGCAGACTTCAGATTTCTAGACTCCTTACTTTACAGTATCTTCCAGAAAGGAAATAGAGGAGCTGTAATACTTTTCCAATATTTGGGAATATTCTCAAAGATTGCATCTTTAAGCTGTTTTATGAGATTTTATTCTTAAACTAATTGGTTAACTTCTGGGATAATCACAAGTCTGAAACATATAAAATTTTCAAATTGTCTGTGTGCCAGACAAAAGGCTCATAGTTAAACAAAACCAGAAACCTAACTCCAGTTTCCCATAAACTGGGTCAAGTTCGCAGTGCCATAATGCAAAGGATAATGAGTCCCTTTAAAAAAAAAAAATATTGAATAGATCGCTCACTTTCAAGACATACATACAAACTGAAGTGCTGTGGTGATTGGTGATAACAAAGTAATGGCCTGTACAGGATCCTGAAAGTGAATTTTCAGGGGAAAGGGAAGGTTTCTAACCAGCTTGCTGGTAGTCTGCACGGATTCCATATGCTGTACAAGAGAAAATCTCAGACATGATTGTTTAGCAGACTAGAAACGCATGGCTAGATAGGAATGTTGCTATCCCATTTTCCAGAGGACACATGCACCTCTAGTGGCAAGCAGGCACCCAGCACTGCAGGGTCAAAATTGAACATTTGGCAATTTTACATACACCTGGAAGACGTAATTAGGCCCTTCTTTAACCATTCTCAGCTGAAGTTGAGAATGTAGCCCCCCCCCATCCCCACACTGCACACATTTATACATGACAGAGTATAAATCTTAGTGTTCAATAATATAAGAATCATCTTGTATTACACAAACATTTCCTGAAACATTGGAAGAAAGTATGTGGGTTTTTTCTGGAGTCTTGCTGTAGGCTGAGGTACAAATGACTGGAAACTAGCACATAGAGAAAGGCTATTTTATTTTGTACCATCATGTTTTCAGACACTTGCCTCCAGGCTGCATGGATTTCTTTTTAGAGCTCTTGTTTTTGACTTGCTGCACACATATTTTTGACTGAACTGCTCTACAAACACAGTTAGATTCTTTGTGCTACAGTATAGTGCCAGAGTGGTGTAATTAGGTACATTCTTCCACTTGCAAATGCTTCAAAGTCAGGACAGAAGTATCAGTAATGTAACGTTCTTGGAACTGAATAATGGGGGAAAAGCCAAACAGGGCACCATATTACAGGGGTTGTGATTTTGAATTCATAAATATTCAGGTGTTCCTGAACTCATTTTTTTTTTCTTCAGCTATATCAGTGTAACCTGTTAATTTGAAGTGGGATTTAATGTGCATAGTGAAACAGGAGTGGTTCATTTACATAAATAGCAGTCAGCTAAAGAGAAAGAATAATTCTTTTTTCTCAAAACAGACAATTATTAGAAAAAGAAAATGAATTTATTTATTTATAGAAGAAAATGCTTATTCTTACAAAACCAATCTTCAGGATATTCTTTTACAGGATGCTGTTACAAATATTATTTGTATTGTGGTTTCAACTGTTGTCTGGCAATTTTATGACTGTCACAACAAAGCACAGTCTTAGGAGTGGTTAATTGAATTGCTTTTTGCACTAAGCATGTTTCCAAAGGGTGCATTTGAGCATAGGAGAAAGCAGAGGTGTGCTGGAAAGAGGGATGACAGGAACTGATATTATAAGCCAAGTGAAAGTGAGAGTCCATGAAAGTGATAGTTGATGAAAATGGAAAGGGAAAATGGGAATTACAGATTTTGGGGCTCAAAAGTTAAAAGAAGCAGATAATACTAGTGAAACAGGCATAGATAACAGAGTGAAAATAAAAAGCTAAGAAATTACTTCTTGTAGCAGAATTCTGACTCGTATAAGCAAAGCCATGGGAAAGGGTGCTGCAGAAACCAAAACATAATATGATAAAAGTCTGGAGGAGAGTTGTAGCCATACGGCTACTTGGGAAAGAAATATCCATACCACCCACATCTTAAGTTATTACACTCACAAAAGCATCAGGATTTTAAGCACATTCCAGATTAGAAAATTTAGAAATTATTGAGGAATGTGGCAACCACATTACAGATTTGAGTGACAGGCTGGATGGCAGTACTGTCAATGCCAGTCAAGAAATAGAGAAAGTGGGAGAGACAAATAGAGGATTTAGATTAGATAAGAAGAGAAACGAGAAGAGAAGCTGATCTGCAAGTTGTTGTCATAGAGATATTCACTAACTTCAGGCTTATAGATTAGATCAAATTTAGGGATAAAAATTACAGGAATTCCCTGAAGAACCATTGAACTGCCTTCTGATGCTGCACAGGTGCAAAGAACAGCTATAAAGACTGGAGACAAATCAGTAGATGACAGAGTACTATAAGCCAATAAAGAACAAAATCTTACAAGGAAGAGCACAGATGATTTTGGGTGAATATGAACAGTAGTTTTCAAACTTGTCAAAGAGGAAGAGTCTTACATAAAATTGAGTCAAGGGAACTCAAAAAACCACAGGGAGCTAAACTGAAGAAGTTCTAAAGTGGGAAACTTGACAAAGATATCAGTGACAGTTTTAAATTAGCTGGTAGATGAAAATGAGAAAGAAATAAGGTAATTAGGCTATTGTTGTATATTATTTGTACATTATTTGTACAAAACTGTTAATATTAGCAATGAAGTTCCCTTTCAGAAGAGTTAAAACATGTAAGTATCATATAGCATACCAAGTAACAACTACCACCAAAAATATGCTACCGTGGTTGAGCACTCAGAGTTGTAAAAACATTTGGTATGACACTGTCCTGGGTGAAATGAATGAATTAAGTGAAAAAAAGTAAGGACATAATATCTAGTTTAAATATACAAGTATACTATATAACTTTTTTTTGTAGACTATTATAATCCCAGAACATTTTTAGAGTAGTATACTCAGTAGGAAAATATCCCATTGGGTTCAAGGTCAGTGATATGAAAAACTGGTACAATGTAAGAGAAAAAGTCAGGAGATAATTATAATATAATCCTTTCCAATACTGCAGTTTAAAGTGACTGACAGCGATTCCAAATCTAGAAACCTGTCAGTTCCAAAGCATGTGCAGTATTACCTTGACAATGGATTCTTAATAACCTACCTGAATCAAATTTACAAAGGACTTTAATTGTCATGTGCCTGTATGTTGACACATCTCTGAAATACTTGGCTCCATGTTCAGCAGCAGAAAAAAAACCCCAAAAACAAAAAACAAAAACCAGAAAATATTGTGCATCACTGGAAAGGGTAAGGGGAACATGACAGACCACATCATTTTGCCCTATAGAAGACATTGCTGCACCAACATTTTAAGCAGTCTGTACAGTTCTGATTTCTGCATCTCAAGAAGGACATAGGGCAATTAAAAAATATACATAGAGAAAACTAAAATGATCAGAGAATGGAACAACTGTCTTGTGAGATGAGACTGAAGATATTAGGATTCTTCCTTTAGGGTGAGGTGTGATGTGGAATATGATCAAGGTTTACAAAATCATGAAAGTAGGTAAGGTAAGGTGAGTGACATACATTCACTGAATTGTACAATAAATAAAGTTCAGTCATTGAAACTAGAAGCAAATCAGTTTAAAATAGTTAAAGGAAAGTACTTTTTAAATCAGCACCTCAATAATTTCTGGAGTTTATTCTTAAATAAAGTTGTAGAGGAAGTATCACCAGATTCAAGCAGGCATTAAACAAGCTCATGGAAAATAAGTCCATAAGAGATAGGCAGGGATATACCTTCAAACATCTGTAATGCAACAGCTGTAGACATTGGCAGAGGTGGGTACTATGGACCATGGAAAATGGCCTGGGTTGAGAGGTCTTGCTAGAGAGCACTTCCCACTGTCACTGGCTAGCTGAATCGTTGTACTTACCCAGAGAGGCATGTCTATAATGTTTTTATTTTTAAACAGAGTATCCTGAGAAAGGAAACTCTTATCAAACTAAACACACACACAGATGGTATCACTGAAATCTACAAACTGACAGATTTTGTATTGCTAGCTGGGCTTTCTATACAACTCCAATGTCTTTTCTTTCTGATGTGGTGCGTATCCAAAATACCCATACCTAATCCTTTAACATCTCTGATTAACACCAGCATTAGCACGACCTGACTCATCTTTTCTGAACTCTCAGTTCTTCTTCTTGGCTTGATTTCTAGTGGTTTTGTTTATGGTGGGAGTATGCAAAATGACATGAGCAGAATAGGCCTTTGTCAGGCTCACCTTCTGTTGCAAACTCATTCCACAGCTCTTACTGCACAAAAATGTGACCATCAGCACTACTTAGAAATAGACTGCCACATCATTTCTGATTCCTTTATTACACAACTCCCTTAGTAAACAAAAATGGAAGCAATCATTCCTGAAAGATTTTGAATCTTAACCAATGAAGATACTCAGATAGGGGTTGTTTTCTGTTGGGTTTTTGTACTTCTTCTTTTACAATGTTATTTCTGTCTCATTTAGTTTGGCTTCTTTGTTTTTCCAGCTGAACAGCAGAACACAATTTGAACACTTGTTTTAAGGAATTTCCTTCTAACACCTATTTATTCCCCCTTACCTTATTGCTGATCACTTTTGTCAAGGATTCAATAGATCAGTTTTCACAATCTTCTTTTCCAGTGATTTGGAAACTATGATGGTCAAGGCCATAAATCAGGCCATAAACTTTACTGATATTGTACATTTTATGCTTATCTACATAAAAATACCTATAATTTGATTTTAAAATTATGTAGAAAAGAAAAAGTTCACTCTTGATATCTGTAAGTTTATGCTGAAAATTCTTATGCAGATACTAGTGGTTGCACTCAACCTAAACTCATAAAGGCAATCATACTTTATTTGAATAAGTTTTCTTTAAAAACATTGTAGATATAAAAAGAAGAAATGAAAGGATCATAGTGATATGAAGTGCGATAGTTTAAAAGGCTTAAAACCAAAGTAACTTTGTTTAAATCTTTTAAATTACACACAGCACTAAATCACATACAGCACTCTGTCCCTGCTTCTGGTGTTGTGCATGTGAGGGGCTGGCAATTCTCTACAGAGGTCTGTAGAAATGCATAAGTAAAAGGAGGAAAGATTTGCAGGTTTCTGAATTTTAGAACAAATGTCATCTAGACTAATTTGTGAATCCAGCAGCATTGCTTCAGTTCAGCTCAATACTCAGGGAAAAGTCTGAGTGGGAGTATGGTTATGGAGAGGAAAACTATTGACCTCTCACTAATTTGTATGCTTTAGGAGTCCTCTAGTATTTTTTAGGAGACTTTTCACAGGTTACAGCACATTTGAATAACATGGTGCAAAACATTTGTCTCACTGGAAATCAAATCCCAGCTTTAAACAAATAACACGTATCCATTTAGCTTCTGGGTTTGGGCATAGAGATGTTCAGTATGCGTGGTGTTGTGTGGATTGCATCAGCTCTTTATCACATTTATGTAACTATATTTCAGATCTGCTTGGATGTTGCTACCATCTCTTTGAAATTTCACTTTTATACAGACTGTCCTTACTACTTGTTACATCATAGCCTGACTTTCCCAAACGAAGTATGAAGTCAAACCTTTCTGGGCCCTAAATAACAGCTGCCCTGTTCCTATCACTTACCATCTGCTGGTTTTGGACACAATGCAGCATGTCATACTTCCAGCAGTTCACATGTGCTTCCATTGTCAATCCTGGCCATATTAAATTTTTCCTGTAGTTCTAGAACTTACCTAATGAAACATCCAATGATAATAGGCCACATATATTCACCAGCTTTATTCAGTATAAACATCTGGTAATTTTAAGATAAACTTTTTAATGAAAATCATCTGGGAATATTCAGATGTTGCTAATTGCGACATCAGTTTTGATTGTTCTTGATACGTAAAATGCAGTGATGGCCTGAAGAAGAAAAATAATACTCTTTTTAAAGGAAAATAGTCTGAATAATTCAGGTGAATATGTAGATTCTTGCTGATTATTTCTTATGCCAAGAATGAATCTCAGCTATTTACAACCATGAATCAAGAAAAATGTACCTCATTGTTCTGATTTTGCTGCTTTGTCAATTGGAAAAGAACATACTTCATAGGAGTTACTAAAACTGCTTTTCGGTTAAAAATCTAAATTACAGCAATACCTAGAGAATGTCTAATAAGCTTAAATTTATGGATCTCACTATGATCTTATCATTCTTTTTGCCATATAAAAAATTCTGTTCTTAATTACAGCAAACAAGATATTGATATCAAATGTCACACATTGCAACTGGGATTTCACTCATATTGCACTATGTATAATGACAGCAGTAGTTGATCCAGAAAGAAGTATTATTGGTAAGACAAAGACAATGCTTTTGAAGGTATTTGGAGGCTTGTAAAGTCTCTGGGCACCCAAACATCTTTAAAAATCTGTATTCCATAGAAATTTATTGCTAGGGAACTGATTGAATTGACTCCCTGATTCTGACCAGTAATAAAGCTTGACGAGGCACCTAGGCAAGCTTTGGCGAGCTACACTTTTCATTATGCACTTCTGTGGGAAAGTAGCCTTTTTTGAACTGAAAATTAAAATTTTTAAATGATTTGGTGCAGGACCAATTTTAAGAGATTCCTTGGGGCTTCAGAGGTACACTTTAAGACTTTAGCCAAAACATAGCCATCCACTGAAGTTTTACTTAGCAACTGCCTAGCTGTAGAAGTGCCTAAGCTCAGTAAAAACCTGTTTATGGTCCTCAGGGCTATTCTGCCTTGCACCAAGACTTTCTTGAACTTCTTCAGACCCCTGTCTGAAGCCTTATCCAGCCCGACGAAATTCCTCTGAACAGCAGGGTGACCATCAGGTCTCTCATCCCAATTTCTTATTGTCTGTGAACTTGCTTGGGGTGCACTTTGCCACGTCATCCAGGGCATTAATGAAGATGCTGGCCAATATTGCATATCACAAGTTTTACAGAAATCCAAAACCAGAAAAAAATGTCAGGGCCTGGACAGCACCAACAGGCTTTACCAGCCTTGCCAGCCTCCCCGTGGCATCCCCTGTCCCTGCCCATGGCCCAGAACCCTCTCTCAGCATGCCCTCCCAGGTCCATGAGTCCATGCCCCAGTGCCACCACAGCAAGGCTGGTCTCCAGCTCCCTACAGCCCTGCCCTGCCCAACCATAAGGCCCACTGAGCCAGTCCCAACCCACGGGCTGATGGCCCGCCCCTGTCCTCTTGGCTGTCCTCAACCATCACAGGCTGTGTCTGACCCTGGTTCCCCTCATTGCACCTGATCCTGACCCCCAGCTGCACGCTGACATCCCATCCATCCCTGTCACCGTGGCCCTGCCCAGCCATCACTGAATCAGGTCCTAGCCTTGCCACTATAGACTGAATCCTCAGCTTGACCTCCCACCTGCTTCATGACCATGGTACTGCATTATGATCTGGACTCCTGGTTGGATCTTGCCACCACCTCCAGGTCTGTCTTGCTGGCTTCGCTCAGGTCCTCACCTCCCCGTCCTCTCAGTGAGCAGCCCCTGCTCTTGCTGCTTCCTGGCAAAAAAACCATGAACTAGTTTTTCAGGCATTTTCCTTCCTGATACTGCTAAAACAGGCGAGCATAATCCATATATAATTCATACATGGGTGGATGCTGCAGCACTTTCTGCTGGCGCACTCAGCCTATGGAGAGAGAGATTCACAATTCAGTACGTGATTTAAATGGTCATAACTCATTCAAACTAAACCCAATTACTTCCACCATAAGATTTTTTGAAAAAGTGCCATTCTTGTGTCAGATTTCCACTTGCAAGACTCAGCTTTTTTCAGAGGAGTGTTCAAAAATAGGTCAGTTTTTTATATTGCAAAGACCTTATTGTTTTCCCCCCACTTACTCTCAGAAATACTTCAATTGTGCTTCCTCAGGCTTTTAAAAATCAGTGAAAGGCAAAGACCATATAACAGAAGGAAATATTTAGGAAAGGGTTTAGAGTGGAAATCTGTAGGCAACTTAATTTAAAATGGTAATTAATACTCTTCTGTACTAACGAGGGCAAAATCTCCATTTGATTCCAACAGGTTTATTTGGTGACTCTTTTAGCCGATACTCTTTTCCCCTCCTATGTATTTTTTCACCCCCAAAACTTTGCAGAGGTGCTACTATTAAAAAGATTAGCTGATCAGATATGGCAAAATAGCAATTTTACATCTTCTTGGTGACAAAGGACATTGAAGAGGTCCTTGATACCTTGTTTGCCTCGATGTCTCCTGGTAAGACCAACCTTTGGGAATCCAGGGTTCCTGATACGAGAAGGGAAGTCTGGAGCAAGGAAGGCTTACCCTCAGTGAAGGGGGAGCAGGTTAGAGAACATTTAAAGAAATTGAGTATACTTAGGTGCATGGGACTTGATGGGGTGCACCCACAAGTGCAGGGTAAGCTGGTCAGTGTTTTTCATAGGCCACTCCTGAAATGCACAAAGGACAAGGAGGTTGCTGGGAATAGTCAGCATGGATTTGTGAAGGGCAAATCATCCTTAACCAACCTGATAAACTTCTATGTTGAGATGACCAGCTCAGTGGATGAGGGAGAACAGTAGATGTTTTTTATCGTGCCTTTAGCAAGTCTTTCAACACTGTCTTGTCTAGCACTCTCATGAACAGACTGATAAAGTACTGGCTCCATAAGTGGACTTTGAGGTGGACTGAAAAATGGCTGAACTGCCAGACTTGAAGGACTGTGATTAGTAGCAATCTATCTCCAGCTGGAGGCCAGTCATTAGCAGTACAGTCCGGGGTCGATACTGAGGCCAACAGTGTTTAACATGTTCATTAATGATCCTGATTATGGCACAGTGTGCACCCTCAGCAAGTCTGCAGATGATATAAAGCTGTGAAGAGTCACTGACACACTTCATGGTTGTGCTGCCATCGAGAGGGACCTTGACAGGTTGGATATAAAAGCAGGCAGATGTCTGGAGAAGTTCAACAAAGTGACATACATGGACATTCTGCAGCAAGTCCAACAAAGGATCATGATGATAATCAAGGGCTTCAAGTAACTGACACAGATGGAGAGGCAGAGAGAGCTGGGATATTCAGCATGGAGAAGAGAAGGCTCAGGGGAATCTTGCCAGAATGTGTAGGTAGCTGGTGCAGCAAAGTAAAGATGAAGAGAGACTCTTCTCAGTGGTGCCCAGTGACAGGACAAGGGGCAGTAGGCATGAACTGAAATACAAGAAATTCTTTTCAAAAGTAAGAAAAAACTTTTTCACTGTGAGGAAAGTCAAATACTGAACAGGTTAACCAGAGAGTCTCCATCTTTGGAGATACTCAAAATCTGACTGGATATTACCCTGAGCTGTCTGCTGTAGCTGACTGTTTGAGCAGGGGGGTTGGACAAGATGATTTCAATAGGTCTCTTCCAGTCTCAAATATTCTGTGATCCTGTGTGAATTTGTGATTGTGGTGGGTTGACCCTGGCTGGGTGCCAGGTGCCCACCAAAGCTGCTCTATCGCTCTCCCTCCTCAGCTGGACAGGGGGGAGAAAATATAACAAAAGGCTCGTGGGTCAACATAAGGACAGTTTAATAAAGTGAAAGCAAAGGTCGCGCGCGAAAGCAAAGACAAACAAATGATGTTATTCTCTACTTCCCATCAGCAGGCGATGTCTAGCCACCTCCTGGGAAGCAGGGCTTCAGTACACATAGTGGTTGCTCCGGGAGACAAAAATGCCCCCCTTCCGTCTCCCTTTACTTAGCTTTTATACCTAAGCTGATGTCATATGGTATGGAATATCTGTTTGGTTAGTTTAGGTCAGCTGTCCTGATTATGTCCCCTCCCGAGATCTTTCCCAGCCCCAGCCTGCCATTGAGGGGTGCAAAAATGTTGGAGAGACAGCCTTGATGCTGTGCCAGCACTGCTCAGCAGTAGCCAAAACACTGGTGTGTTATCAACACCTTTCTAGCTACCGATGCAGAGCACAGTGCTATGAGGGCTGCTATGGGGAGAATTAACTCCATCTCAGCCAGACCCAATACAGTGATATACACACAGGCTTCTTCCTGTGTTCCACAATAAATAAATACTGACATCAAAAGTATGTTTAAACTGATTAATTGGCAAGAAAATGTGAAGGATGTAGAATTTAAACTTTTTTTGGACTGGATGCTACTATAAAAATTTCATTCTACCATTCACGATACATGTAAAAACCCTACTAGTGGTTCTAAGAAATCCTGAAACATAATTGACTTTTTCATAATTTTTTCCTGAATAAATGTGCAATCTGTTATTGTAAATAATGAGCTGGGTGGTTAAACAACATTTTGTTTGGTTATTAATTGTAGAAATGCTACATGTTTATTCCCAAAGACAGACATGGTGATATCCACAGGTGGTTCAAGAACTTTATTGGCCTTCAAGAAATCAGTGAAGACTTCCTGAAACACCTTTTCAAAAGGAGAATAACACTCATATCGTCAGGTGTGTACGTCTCTGAAAATTTCTTGAAAAATTAGGTGTTGCAGTTTATTTAAATTCCATGCTGAGCATATCAAAGAAATAAATACTAAACTATTACTAAAATACTCTGATTCACATCTAAATAATTATGTAAAAAGTATTTTTAGGCTGCAAAGTCAAATAATTAAAATAAATAAAAAAAAGTATATTATTTCCTAATGCAAAAATGCTAATGCAACTTTCATTCTGCCCTTACACACCAAGGCTGTACTCTGAATGATGTAGAAGTCCCTTAGAAAAAGAAGACTATGCGATGATGTAACTAATGACAGTTTCATAGTGTATCTGTGAAAAAGAAATGAAAATAAAAAATTAGAATGGGAGAAAAAGTGAGGCTACATAGCTGTTGTGGTTTAACCCCAGCCAGAAACTAAGTACCACGCAGCCGTTTGCTCCCTTCCCCCTCCACCCAGTGGGATGGGGGAGAGAATTAGGGGAAAAAAAAGTAAAACTCATGGCTTTAGATAAGAACAATTTAATAGAACAGAAAGGAAGAAAATAATGATAATAAAAATAAAAATAAAAATTAATAATAATAATAATAAATGATAATAATAATAGTAAAAGAATTGGAATATACAAAATAAGCAATGCACAATGCAATTACTCACCACTTGCCAACGGATGCCCGGTTAGCTTCCTAGCAGAGATCCACCTGCCCCAGCCAACTCTCCCCAGTTTATATACTGGGCATGACATCACATGGCATGGAATACCCTGTTGGCCAGTTTGGGTCAGCTGTCCTGGCTGTGTTCCCTCCCAACTTCTTGTGCCCCTCCAGCCTTCTTGCTGGCTGGGCATGAGAAGCTGAAAAATCCTTGACTTAGTCTAAACGCTACTTAGCAACAACTGAAAACATCCGTGTGTTATCAACATTCTTCTCATACTAAATCCAAAATGTAACACTATACCAGCTACTAGAAGGAAAATTAACTCTACCCCAGCTGAGACCAGGACAAATAAACCTACCTTTGACTTGTTTCACTTTTTTATATTTAATATAATGAATTGTTATGTTTATAAGAAGTTATATTTACTATACATATATATAACGAAGAAGAGGTTGTGTGACAGTCCTTTCCTACATTCATTGTCACAGTTTGACTCCAAACCTTCAGCAACAAAGCACAGACTCCTACCACTTTCAGTATTCAATAACTCTGTATTATGAACTTACAGATACACTTACATGAAGTGTATTTATTTTCTCTTTCCCTCTCAGTAGAATATTAATGTAAAAATACATATCTGTTCAACTGGTAGTCATTTTTCAAAGTCAGCCATTAGAATTTCATGCTGTGTTAATTGTTCCAAATAAGAGGTAGAAAATAATGAAGTATAGTTTTCTGTCACTCAGTAGTTATTAAATGTAGCTATGATTGGTAAGGTTTACGTTGATCTCTACATACGAGGAAAGCAGTTTCTAATTTATTCTAACTATAATTCAGGGTTTATGCTGGACAATAATTTCCAATACACACTGTAAAATTTAATTTTAATTGTGTTTAAAGTTTACTAAAAGAATTAGTCATGAGAGAGAATTGTAAATGATACTGGCTCATCAATTAATTTCATACAATTGGATTTTCTTAATTAAAGTGGTCTCAGTGATGATTGCTGGCTGGCAACAGAAGCAAACATGCATCTAGAAAATGTATCCTGTCGCTTTTTAAAGGGAGAAGAAGAAACTGCTTAATTTGAAAAGAACATAATTCTTTGATTCAGAACCTTGAATAGGTAGATTACTGGTAGACATACAATCAGGATGTAAATACAAGATAGAATGAAAGCTGCTTTGTTATCAAAATTGATTTACCTGTGATTTATGTCAATTCCTACAAAATATAAAATTACCTTTATGGGTTTCCAGGAACAAGGCAGGGGGACATTTGCTATTAACTTCAGTAACTTTAGGGTAAGAATTACAATGTCTGTTGAAATTTCCAAAAAAAATGACATAATAAAGTATCTTTTTCAGTGGAAGATCCACAATGGAATAGAACAACAAAGAGTAGGTGAAAAGATAACATCTGTACTAACCACTTAAAAAGGAGATGGGTGTGCAGTGGCCTTTGGTAATGCATTGCCTTGGGTTACAAAGCTGTATAGTGTACTTAAATCACTTTTTCAAACATATGCCCAACTTTGGCCATGTTGATCTCCAGTGGACTGGGGTAAACTCAGCAATGCTCATCTCTGTGTTGAACTATGTTAATGCTAAGTCCATCTTCTTGCCAAGAACATTGATTTACAGGAAGCAGCAGAGGGAAACTCTGCTGCCGCATTACAGAGAGAAAGGGAGCTACACATCCTTCAATGAGTCATTTGACAAGGGATTCTTCTGAGGATCCTCTTGATCTACCAGGTTCATCAGCTGGGTCTACACTGACATTTATTATAATGTCTGAACAATTGCATGACTAGTCTAAGCAACAATAACAGATACCTGGTAGCTGACCCACAGCAGCATTAATTCTTCCCCCACAGGTACAACAGCACCAATTGTGGTATAAAACCAGAGCATTTCACTCAGACTCCTGCTGGTAATTAGGGCCAGTGCCCTAATTAAAAAATGAAACCACTTTCCTAAGTTGTGCAGTAACAACTGCAATAAAGAGAGGCAATATGAAGATTTAGTCATGAATACCTAGCTAAGACTGCATTTCACAAGGACTCTAATTATGCAATTTCTATTGGTCAGCATCCTCACAAGGCTCTGCTACAGGGTTTCTCCCTGCATGTGCCAGATAGTTTTGCATCCCCAAAAAAGATCTAGTTCATATCCTATGTCTTTGCTTCATTTTGCTGTAGCATTTGAGACCATTTCAAGCAAAGAAGACAAAATAAAGAAAAAGGTAATTATATTGTTGCAGAATCCCTAATAGGAACTGGCTTAAAGTCCTGACATTCAAAAACCAGAATAACTTTCAGAGCTGAAATGTTAAACCCATCTTGATATACAGTGCTGTGAAGCGTTCCTTCCAAATAGCTGAAAACAGGTTTTGTTCATGAATTTACTAGGATATTTAGCAGCATTAAAAGACTGAAAATTTCACTACCTTGCTAAATTTATTGTTTCTACAAATATAATATTCCTGTTCCAGTTCTGGCCTTAATTATGGAAGGCATTTGTCTTCAGTGGGACATTCCACTTTAGAACTGATACATTAACAGATCTGGTTAAAGCTTGGAGTGATAAACAACAGTTCCTGTAGAGTGACCAAATTAATGAACAACAATTTAGCTAGCGCTTATTTTTATATTCTACTTCTACTTTTACTTCTACTTGTTTTTATCTTCCACTTCTATTTTCTAACTAAATTCTGACTGAATCTGCTTGGCTGATATTATTTATCTACCCTTTCACCAGAGAGAATTTAGGTTAAAAAGAACTATATCTCTACCATTTCCCTGTTGTGTAACTTTTCATGCACATCTAGGATCTGGTGATGCAATTGAAGGGGATAGGTTTCAGAGCATAGGCAGATCTACCATCTGAAGAAGCAGATTATTGCACTGGTCAAAGAGAAACTGGTATAATCACTGCTTAGCCTCATACATGAAGGAGCAAGAGAAAACACCCTAAATCTAAATAAATATCATAATTATTAAATGTTAACTAATGGAAATTAGTTTGAGTTATAATTCATTTTCCATTTTAGTGCACAATTCTTAATGATTAGCATGTTCATTGTGGTAATACTATCATGCTCGTGACCATATGCTTTTCCATAAAACATATCAAACACTGTCTTTTCCTCAAAAGAAACCACAGTTCTTAAAGAGAAGCACAGTGAAATAGGAGAGTGTAATATAGTCTGCAACAATAGCAGGCTTGCAGGACAAATGAACTGATTGAACAAGAGTCATGAATCAAGAATGCCAATCATTTCCCAAGACTTGGTGGATTTGCTGATAGAGTGCAACACAATCCTGTACCTGTACAGCAATTGCAGGGGGGTCTTATATATAAAATGTCACTTTCACCACCACCCTCCACTATGTGGAACCAGCTACCAGATGACAATAGAATAAATTTTAGTTTCCAAATCAAACCCCTTCTCTTGAGGGAGCACCTTGCAATATGTTCATAAGGATGAAGCCTGATTTTTTAAAGTACATAACAAAAGCCAACTGAAAAAATGGAAAAAAAGAAAATAAATGCTACCAGTAGTAATCAAAATTTTGTGGGTACCTAATATGTCCAGGACTTACATGTAATGCTGTACAGTAAGTGTCATGGTCTCATCTTCAATTAAGTGCATGGAAGCTCTTCTATTACTTTACTTGCAACCACGTGAAGTCTGAAGCACTGTGTAGTTGCATAGTCAGGTGCAATAATTATTTACCCTTTTACTTGGGTTCTCCTTGTGTATAGGTTTAGGAAAACCCCACTTGAACAATTCTAATTTTTTTTATGTTCCATGAAATAAAAAGGATTATTTTACATAGATATATTAAATTTACCAGCAATGAAAACAGTAGTATAAAATAGTATCACACAAGAGACTTCAGTCCAATGGTAACAGCCCCAGCACTGCCTTACCCCAGAGACAATCCCACTACTTCATCTATTCACCTTGTGAAGTTGTATGACAGGGTCTGGTCCCAAGTGAGTAAGAATTATTAATTTGTCAATTTGCCATTTGTAAATTTGACCATGTTGCTTTAATGGAAAGAGAGTTAATATCATCCAAGCCACTCACTGTTTTAAACACAGCTTTTGGTGGCCTAATGTAGTTACTTTAGTGAGAAGATAATGTAATTTCTGTGAGTTTCAGTTTTTAGTCATCTATGTTCTTTTCATCTAGATTCTGATTCCTGGTACCAACCAGGAATGTTAAAATGTTTGTCAGAAATAATCTTGAACAATACTGGAAATAAATGGTTTGAAGACTGCAAAAACAGAGAAAAAAACCCCACATAAGTAAGGAGTAAAGGAAAGAATGAAATAGATTCTTTAGCAGTTCTTTGTTTTCAAAAGATCATGAAGACTTACAATGTAAGGTGCATAGAAGTTAAGGTCATAACTGGACTATATTGATCCCGTAGGGAGCACCAGCTACTGAATTCATGAAGAATTCATTGATCATGTCATTGTTTTACAAAACCCTGCAGAGTACCATTTCATTGTGTGAAGAACAGGACAGCCAGTGTCAAGGATATCTTCTCTCCCACACAGCAGAAAAATTTCATTTTCATTAATTGCGGGTACATGTACACAAGTATATCTGGATAAGATTCTCTTGATTCCAACTACACTGATTCAGAATAAATCAGCTTCCCACTGTGGCCTTTGACCACTGCAAAGAATCACTTCTATCCCATCACATTTTTCTGGGAATCCGGTTTTTTATCCTTCCACATACTATTGCTCATACTGTTTGCTCTTTCTAGGACCTAGAATTTTGTATCTTATGAAGAAAGAATCAGTGCCTTAATTAACTGTCAATGACAAATTAAATTAAGATTGGAGGAGGCTGCAGGAATATATTGCTTTCCTTTGACCCAGTCTCCCACTCAGTGCAAAATTTATTTGGAAAAACTATACTGTCTTGTTTCCCAACATGCAAGGAAAGTGCAAAACACTCTCTAAGGCTTTTGGAATTGATGGGTAGCTGTAACATTCTTGGGTCATTAGTTGAACCTGACACCTAAGAAACACAGACCCTTTGGATCCTTTTTTGGATCTAAGTAAGTTGTTCCAGCAAGTAAAAACTATGAATTCGTGTTGCATCTTACATCATGGGCTGTGATTTGCCTTCACAATATAGAAGAAACTGAATCTTAGCCGCTATCCACAGTGATAACCTCCAAGGATGCATCTTGCTGGCTGCATGCTACTATCCACTCTAACTCAAAAATAAACATAGACAAGATTATGTCTCCAGAAGCAGTGCTGCCAGTAGCTGCATAATCACAATCATCAAAGGGACAACCAGAAGGATAAATTCTACTAAAAAATGAGAGGGTAGGAGAGAAATGGAGCAGTTTGGCTCATAGTGAAAAGGGTAGCAGGAACATATAGATTTCCAGGGAGGAATTTCTGAAGGGTCATAGCATGAATGTATGAATGGCTCAGGAAGTCCTGAGATTGTTGGTTACTAAAAGCGTATGATGGGAGAAATATCACACTATATACTCCCAGTTTTTATATTCTGTCCTAAGGCATAACTAACTGTCAGAGACAGAATGCTTGGCTAGGCAGACTTTTTACATGAATCAAAATGGAAGATCTTATATTACTGTCTTCCTTTTGCTCACAGATCAGGATATCTTATCTTGGTACCAGTATAGATATGAGGCACTGTTATAATTTACTTTACATTGCTCAATTTGAATGAAGCAGTGTGCCCAGCTAGTGGTCACTGATGTGGAATCAAATCCTAAGCTGAATAAAATTGTAAGGTCGAGTGCTTTTCTGTGTACACCCTTTACAAACCACACTCAGCCATATTTTTTGCTTTATTGCTAATGCAGCTGCTATGAACTGTTTGCAAGGGTTCTGGTGAAAAAAAACCTTTGAGGCCAATTCAAGAGAAAAATATCCAGCTTTATTCTGCATTTGCATAATATTTACAGAATATGCCTGCTGTCAAAATGTGTGTTCAATGTATGTAGCTTTCTTTTTTAAAGGCCTCTTTCAACTGTAAAGCACAACGATAAAATAGCTACTCAAAGCCAAAAGTAAACAGTCACACACAAATACTCTTCTCAACTTTTTCTTTGCTGCTGTGGGCCAAATTCTATTGTCAACTACACTAATACAAGCCTAAATAAAGTTGTCGGTTTTAGTATACCTACTGTGGGTATTTACCCATAGAATACTGCATACACATACCACACAGAATTCACCTCCTTATTTATTGTAATGCAGTAAAATCTATTTTTTTTTCCTTAACAATAAGACCACTAATTCAAGTTAAGACTTTTTCTTGCAGAACCCAAAGATAACACGTTATCCACAAAGATAAGAAAAAGAAGAAAGAAATTAATTTGACTGTCATCTAAGGGGGGCAAAATGGTATTATAGGAGGTCATTTCATTCCTTGAAAATTCAAAACTGAACTGACCTTCAGTAACTACAAATCAGAAGAAATAGGAAGAATAGAAAGATCAGGTGACACTTTTGTATGAAAAGGTCAAAAAGTTGTTCTGCCCATGCCTTTTTGGAATCTGTAACATCTGACAGTCCTCAAAGATTCCAAAAAGGCAGGGAAAGACAGGCTGGTAATATTAAAAGTGTGCCATTCAAAATATAGCAGAATAGGAAAACTGTATATTCACAGAATTATGAATATATGCTGCAATTATTTATGTATCTGTAGCTTATGCATATCTTCTGTTCATGTCTTTTGTACATACTTCTCAACAGTAACTTCATGGCTGTGTAAGAGAAACATGTTGAACTACGGGGCAAAAATATGCCTCTACTTGTATTATATTTGTCTAAGTGACAACCAGCCATTGTCAAATCACTTGGTATTCATACTAGATAGTAAAAAAAGTAAGAATGTTCTTTCCTCCCCCCCCCCACCCCCAGCAAGGACAAGTTTGGGCTCATACTGATTCTCTACACTGTTGTGTTATATAGTGTGCCTGGCAGTTAACATCAGTTGGTTTAGTCTGACAAATAAGTTATATATAAACACATATGAAGAGTAGCAGATATGCCATCTACTGAATGGAAAGCAAGGCCTTTACTGTCCTAAATGCAAAGAGTTATAGAAATGGCATCATTATATCTTGAAAAAGGTTGGAAGTGCTCCTTTACTATGTTAGATCACAGAAGTTTATGCAAAATTAACCTCTTCTTAAACTCCAAGGATCCGTTTATAATTTTTTTGGTTGTTTTATTTGCATTCCTGTAAACAGTATAAAACCATCTCAAGCTGACTCTTTAAGCAGCAGGCCAAATTCATTCTAAAAGCCAGTGGCATTGACCAGACAGATTTATCAGAGATGTCCCTGGGCTTGTGTAATGTGTCAGGGAAGCAAATTAAAGGCTTTGGAGGAGATGAACATTTCTGAGGCTCTTATGTTAGAAAAAGTTTTTATCTTTCTTTCAAAAGAAAACATTTCCCATACACGTTAAAATAACCAAACATTGTACAAATGTGAAGGCAGCAGATCAAAAAACAATATGCGGACATATAGACATATTTCATTATAATTTTCAGTGACTGTCTTATCTTAAAGTCATGATGAAGGTAGGGGAACGATACTGTACATTTGAATAAATTAATTACTTTTTTACATGACTACAAACATCTTTTCAATAACTCAATAGGAGATTATTATATTCTCCTACTATGTTCTCCTCTGTGCCTCACTACAAAAACAAAATGAGGGGTAAGTGTATTGTGTGCACATGTTTATAACTAAATGAAAAATTTAAATATACATAACTAATAAAATATGTGTGGGTATGTATGGGTTTTCCTGAGAAAACCTTGAGTGGCAGAATTTACAATACCAAGCCAAAGAAAAGTGCTTTCTCAGCCTGCTTCTCCTTACTGCTTTTTAATTAAGCAATCAGAATCTTCCCATATCATTCAGCATGAGCTATTATCCTTCAGGCTGGGAGAAACTGGTGATACTTTGTTGTCTTTGAAGATTATTTTCTAACAAACAACATAATGTTGAGTGAGGCAGAGATGTAAATGCATTATATCTGATGAAATTCAGATGGTCCATTGGTATTAGAAGAGGCATATGCAAGGATATATGTGTAAAGATACCCTCATTCAGAAATGTATAATTCCATATTGGGACTGATTGGCCTGACATACCACTGAAAGCAGAAGTGGAAAATGTTCAACTAATGTGAAAGCAGATTGAGGAACAGGATTTTATATCCTTTTCCTGATTGTGACAAAGATTCTAGGTTTTGATGGGCCCCATCAATAATGCTTGGAACTAGTCCTGTTTCCAGAAGTTTAGCAGATGAAAGTAAGTTATCTTTGAAAATAAAAACAAATTAAAAGCCATGTAAGCTGTATTCAGCCTGATTTTTATTTTAGCTGTTTCATGAAAGAGGTTCTCAATTTTGTAATAAAAACTGACTCCTGAAACTAGTAGAATATTGTACTAGTACTAGTACAATAAATGATGAGATATTGGCACATGCCAAAATCCACTATCTTCAGTTGCTAACACTTGTGTACTCAGTAACCCACATTCCAAAGTATGTCATTTGATTATTTAGTCCCAGATAACTTAAAAATAGGGGAAGAGTAGGAGGCATTTCTTTTCCTGTTGCCACCAAGTTTATGATGATTCATGTGACATGAAATGAAAGATAATCCTTAGCAGTCTCTAAGAATGGGATATTGTAGCATGCTAAAGCGTCTCACTCACTGTTTCATAAGAGAAGCTCCCATGATGAGTAACTTCTGTTGCATTAGCAAGTAGGCATCTCATCATTCACAGTCTTTTGCATTTTTTAACCAGGAGAAAAATTGCCACGGGGATACTAAGTTTCAGGGTTAATATTGCTGTTGTGGTTCTGTGATAGTATACTTAGTGAAGTATCGAAACACAGAAAAATCAAGAACAAACAATACCCCTCAATTCTTAATTGCTTTCTTGACAGAAACAGACTTACAAAAAACATTGTACCTACAGAGTAGTCTTGTACAATGATTACAAACGCACCAACTAGTTCTGATCCTTCCTATAGTTTTGTAGGCTATATGATTGTGAGTTTGTTTTGATTAATGTGTAGGGATAAAAATGATGCCCAATACCATTATTTTTATTAGCATTTTTGGTCAGGCTAAGCATGCAAAACCAGCATTTTTTATTAATTCAGTGATGCCAAAGTTTAATCCTAACTGGTTTGTGCCTTTAATGTATGTACTAATTGACAATGCAGAGTCAGGAATCAGCAGAAAGAATTGTAAATTAATTAAAAAAGACTCCATGGGAATATTCACTTAATGGTGGTAAAATTCATAATTCATTTTCAGCTATTTTCAATGTTATCTCAAAAATTACAAAGTAATAAATTTGGAGGGGAAGTTGTTCTTATAATACGGTCTGCAAAACTGATAATACATTGAGAATCTGTCTTGTAAGTGGCTTATTTTATGGTACAGTGAACTGATTATTCTAGAAGGCTTAAAGCTGACCCAGAATTAATCTTGTTGGAACAACTGCAAGGTTACAAGTCTGAATTACTAATTAAAATGAAGAATTTTCTTTACTTGCCCATTTGCTAACATTGGCAGAGATCATACATCCTTTTCACTTCTGAATGGCTAAATAATGTTTTGCTAGGTCTCCTGTAGTCTGCCTTAAAAGACAATTCTGTACTTCAGTTGAAAAGAAAGGAAAAAAAGGGTAAACCTGAAATTTCAATACATCCTAAGCAATCCTGTCAAGAAAGGCGTATTTCTTTGCCCCCTCACGCAGGATGTGTAAGTGTTGACTTTTACTCCTGCCTGAAGTTACGTTTAGCTCATCCATCTGCAAAGTATGGACCAGAACTGAGCACTTCTTTACAAATTTGCCAAATTGTAGTGGAATTTGTACTCTAGTGGAAATGTATTCCTAAACTATGGAAATAGACCAATTGCTTCTAATGTAAGGTTTGTGAAAAATGAATCCACACTATGAAAATGTGTTTTGAAAGTTTATAAGGATTTTTGGAAACACATTTGGTTTTCAAATTTTGCACAAGGAACCTTGTTGATGATGAAGGGGTTATCAGAGTCTTCTCCCTTTCTCTACTGCCCCCAGCTTTTCTTCCAGTGCTTGCTTGTCTGAAATGTTTGTAACACTTGAAAGAGTTTAGCAGCTGAGGGGTCTTTCTCCAGTCCAGCAATCCTACATTTGCTCAGTTTGCTTCTTTGATTGATTTCTGTAACTGTTGCTCCATGATATAAGAATGAGTGAAGTTATCCTATCCTTCCCACCTTTAAATGAACTACCACAATTTCCCTCCCTCATCTGTCACATCCATTAGAAAACAAACAAACAAACAAACAAACAAATCCTCCAACATTTATCTTTAAAATTTGACTGATATTTTTCATTACTGTCTATATATTTTGCCAGTCCACCTATACATCTTGGTCTTATTAACAACTATGTATGCAAGGATGTTACTATGGTGATGCAAAAAAATTCTTGGCTGCATGTGCAAGCTAATAATGCAGACCCTCTAGGGTAAAAAAATTTCTAATACTTTACTCACAGTAGCATAAGCATTGACATCAAGACATTTCAGGGCAAATCAACACCAATATTTGACACATGAAAAGAAAGCTATATGTTACTGAAGTGGAAGATTTTTGACAAATGACTCTCCAGTTTTGTGGTGTATATTACCATGACAGGTTCAGTGACACTTGTTCAGCTTTATGGATTCAAGAACAGAATTAAACACTCAAAGTAAAACAAATAAACCAGAAAAGAATAAGGACAGGAATATTTAGGTACTGCAGTTCTGTTCAAAGGTGGTATTATGCAATTCATTACATACAAATAAAAGTGCAGAAAAGACAAGCCAATTGTGCAGTGTACACAGACCTTTGTATTGTTGTAATAGGAATTGATGCCACCATCCGTTCTTCAGAGAAGGACATGTAAGCCCTGTACTATTTGGGCTGATATAAAATTGTGAATTGCTACTACTCAGTGCTCCAAATTTGCTTCTAGATTTTGTGACACCAACAGTCTTTTTTACAGATATATATATAAAATACTCGTAAGCCACGATTTTCAAAAATATGTGAGGATATGTTAAACTAGCCTATGCTGTTATTTTTCAAAGGTGTTTTAACTTAAGTATCTAACTTAGAGACAAATGGAAAATTCATACTGTTGAAAAAGGTTAGATCATTTGACACTTAACTATGTCCTCTTTGGGAAAATGTTTTTATCACAAAACCATTAATATTTGGTCATAATGAACATGGGATTAAATTTGCCGTTACCTATATTTTCTGCTGGATTTCATCAAAACAAACTGTGTACACTTTAAAAATTAATTTTAATTTTCCTTTCTGTCATCTCCAGATTGAATCCACAGATTTGTTCCATACATTAATTTTTTTTTTCCTTTAGTATGTGTGTTGATTTAGATACATCTAGAATAGTCAGTTCAGCTATCTCTAAAGTCTTACTCTGACTGGTGGAATTCTGAGGTAATGATTAAACACTAAACTCATCAGATCCTACCATAATTATCTTACACACCCTATTTAGAGTTCAAAGAAAATGAGACTGTGATCATGAGAGCCATGAAATCAGGCAGCAGGATATTTTGATATGTAACCTGGTAACACTGAATCCTGAATTGTCCTCATAGATTAAAAATACTGTAAGGTAGGCACATAAATATAATATAAATATAAATTATATATTGGATTTTATGTTCACAATGAATAACTAAATATTGGTTTGCAATGCAGAAAAATGGTAGAAATCACAAACATCCAGGTGGAATGAACAATTTACATGTACAAATCTATGCAGCTCTACCATCTTTCCACCTTTTCCACCCAAGAGCTTAGAGTCTGCTAGACTAGTACTAAAAGCAGTACCAGATACGCACAGAAGTTGTAATCCTTGCTCTGAATGCAGTACAAAAGAGAAAGGAAGGAAGATTTACCAGATATCCTGAGGAGCAGGGGAGAATAAAGCAAAGCTTTTCTGCTTTGTCCTGGATTCATAGCATTCCCAGCAGGGCTGTTTTCAGACTTTCTGTAAAAAAAAAAATCATCCTCAAATGAGGGGTGGCTGTTGGGTCTACATTTGGACAGTCTGCTTTTTCAAGTTTTTGTGTGCTGAATCTACCCAGAAATAGCTGTGTATGCCCTCCCATGCTGCTTGTGTAGTGGGCCATATTTTCTGTTGCCAGAAAATCCATTGGCTTCAACAGTGAAAGGTGTTGTGTACAAATCTATCTTATATTGACAGTTAAAAAAAAAAAAAAGAAAAGAAAAAGAGTTGTGATGTCAAAATAAAAGGTTATTTACTTCAGATGGGGAGGATTCAATACAAATTTAGAGAAAGCCAGAGATTCTGTTTTAAGATAAGTGTTCTAGAATTATCAATCAAAAGGGAAAAAAAATCAACCAAGTTGCTTCTAAATAATTATCCTGTGCTTGACATGATGAGTGAGAGACTGTTTAAGCTGAAACATGAGAACCTTAATAAATCACTCATTCTATATATACCCTATAATGTTAGACCTTCTTACTTCGTCTATGAAGGTAATGTTTAGTACAGAAGATGACACTGCAAACATATCTGTGCAGATACAATTCACAGCTCAAAGACGAAAAAATAAACATGATTCATTTCACTTCTTTGATAAATTCACAAGAACCTTTAGTGCTTTAGTTTCAGTCTGGTGGTAATCCTTGAAACTAAAAGAACTCTTGAAATTCTAAAAGGACTTTGACAGACAGCCTGCTTAGTGATCCATAAGGTATGGACTGAGTCACAAATAGTCAATGAGCCTGCTCTCTACATTTCAGAGACGTTGGCTTCTCAGTCAGTGCAGACCAAATACAAAGATCAGATTGTTCAGTTAGTTTCTTTGAAGAATCCTCTTCACAATGCTCCACCAGTTTCACGTGCTTTGCCATTTGAGCTCTACACTCTCATGCTAGGTGAATGCTTTTGGTGCACTCTCTTCTTCCACTGCAGTGCTTTTATCAACAAAGCTGAAAAGCAACTCAAAAAATGTAAGGTTAAATCTTAGCTCCCTCGCTATCACCTGTGCATATTTCACAAGGACAGAGAAAGGAAGGGGCCACGGACAAAGAAAGAGGCCTATTTATAGACCTACCAAAACATCTGACTTTTTGCCTACAGAAAACATAAACTTCAGATGTCTGCATGGTGCAGTGGACTTTGTGAACAGTTAACTCTGTAACTGTAAGCAGACTAAACCAGGTCAGCAGAATGATTGGTTCTGCTGAGGAGTTGGAAGTATTAGTCTAGGCAGATTTCTGCGTTAGTATTATTGTATTACTTCTGGGATCTGAGCTAGTATTTGGATGTAGAAAAACGAAGAGCTTTTTCTCAGCAAACCACTATATAGCACTGTGTAAACATACTTTCTGAGAGAACAGACAATGTGACACTTCTTTTCTAAGGTATTCTTAGATCTTTGCATGAAAAGCTATAGAAATCTCTTTTTTATCATTACCTATGCTAGCATATATAGCTATATTGATAGTAGGTACAGCTAATTATAATAGCTATATAACTATATAGTAGCTATAATTGAGCCATAAGTGCTCCAACAGTAAACATTTTGTACAAACATCTGAAAATTTCTGAATGGGTGAGGGAATAGGGAACATGTCACTAGTTACCAACTTAGTTGTGCTTAATCTGATGTTAACCAAAAGTTGCTATTGTTATTGTATGATAAAATCATTGATTTATAAACAATTTACTACTCTCAATTGGTTTCCATATCAAGGAGAAAAAAAAATAATACATATTTATCTTCCTATGTATTTATCCCCCACTAGCTAGGGACTCATGTCTCTGGCCCCTGGACTCAGTCCTGGAACTGTTTCTCTGGTTTGTTTCTGGACAATCAGTTTGACCTTTTATCATATTGACTGTATAAAACAGCATAGCACTGGCCAAACTGTAGCCTTGCACTTACACAACTGCAACCACTTAAGTCACAAAACTGTGAGGTTTCCAAGTTTTTCTCTCTTATTACTCAAGTAGAAAAATAGAAGGTAGCACTTTCATTTTAAATAGAATGGTAGGCCAGCAATGACAGTCTCAAACAGTTTCATAGGTGTAGTTTTGATATGTGAGAATTGAAATGAAGTAAAAAATAGAAGAATAAGGACTTAGCTCAAAGTTTTGATTGGTATGTATAGAACAGTCACTGAATGTTAAGTCAATGGCAACTCCAGAGAAGGCAGAAGGAGTTTGTGTGGGGCAGAACCTACTAAATGTGATTGTGTTCTAATCTGGCTGCAAAAAGAAAAACACTCAAGGCCTAAAGATCAGACCTCAGGAAAATTTTAAAAGTCCTCTTTTCATCTTTACACAGCCTTCCTCTTAAAACCAGAAGTAGTAAATATGGCAAAACCAAGGCCTGTAGAAGCTGGGCTGCCAGGACAATTGTCTAGTGACTTCAAGCAGTTTTCATAAACTACCAGGTTTTCAATCAAGAATTCATAAATTATGAAGAAGAGAATTCCATTGGACCTGTTTAATTTCTAAATCCATTCTTTCTAGTTTTTTATTCTGCAGTTGCATTCTCAAGGCACATGGAATTTCTGCAATATTACTGTCAGGGTTATTGTGGAACATATTGCAAGGAACATTAGAAGAAAGAAGGGAAATGAAGAAAGTCCTCATAAAATCTTTCTAGAATGATTGGGTCTTTGGGGTTTTTTTGTTTGGGTTTTCTGGGTTTGTTTTTTTGTTGTTGTTGTTGTTTGGTTGGGTTTTTTGTGGTTTTTTTGTTGTTGTTTTGTTTTGTTTGTTTGTTTGTTTAAGCTGGATACATGGCATTCTCAGGTGCATGCTTGTGACAAAAAGAGGAAAAAAAAAATTGAGACAGTTTCTCAGCCTGTCTACCCTGTCTGCCATGACACACTTACAATCTAAAGGATTTGCCAAATGAAATTGAATAACAAATCTGGAGCTGTATTTGCCTATGAGTTAGCTAAAATTAATGAGACTTTCAAATGGAATCAATGTTTGCCATGCATGTTCTCTGTTTTTAGCATATGTCCTCTATGGGGGAGCAAGAGATCCAGAAAGTATCTGGTAAAACATGTTACAGCCACAGTAGGATATTTTGTTACTGCTGTTGGTATGAAAACTAAAGTAAAAAGAGAGGCATTTCTATACAGAATATGAGATATTACAGGCAAATATCATATTTTAAAATCTCCTTTAGAAGATATTTCAGAGATATGTATTTGACAAATCACTTTTAATCTTTTCAGACAATTTAATGGGGACTTGAAGACTAACCTAATCTTCCCTTACAATGGTTGTCTGGGTAACAAACAACAGTTTTATGCTGCTTGGCAACAGATCCTTTCACACTAGTGTGAAAGGCTCTACAAGTATGAGCTAGTTAATATCATATGATATTGATTATTTTCTAGATGAGGTTTTCTCAGAAAACAAGGGAGGTTTGGTGTTTTGTTTTGTTGTGTTTTGTTTTGTTTTGTTTTGTTTTATCAAGGAGCACAAAGAGGAGTCTTTGAAAATTCTGTAAGCAAATCCACAGTATTGCTACTTTCTTTTCCTTTCAGATACCTAAAGATCCTAAATACCTAAGTTCTGCTAGTAAAATTATCCAAGCACCTGCATGTCAGCTTGGGGGCTTTCTCAGAGCCATGTGTTTGTTGATTTCAGTTAGGTACCCACGACCAAATACTCTTGATGAAGTATTCAGTGTTCTGTATACTTTTCTTCAGTTCATGAATACAATATACTCTTTAGATCATATCACCCATCAACAAACCTAGAGTGTTGTTCCCCCATTTTTCCAATAGCATTATGGTTAAGATAGCTACCTAAGATGGAGGAGAAAGACCAAAATTCAAAGCAGATGTTCTGTCTGCTGAAGAACATTGAATCCACTTCTCCCACCTTTTAAGAGACTGTGTCTCTCAACTGTTCCTTTCAGAAATGTTCCATTTTGTATAAAATACCTATGCACTTAAGGGCTGCTACAGGGATATAGTGGCATTTTTTAAAAGGTGGTCTATCTGTGAGCCTTATGGTTATTCTCATGCCATCTCTTTGGTCTGACTAAAATTTCACTATTCATGTTGATTACTCTGTATTACTCCTTAAAACTCATTAAACTAGAAAAGCCTAGGAACCTTAATTAACAGAGGAGGAAGCTACAACTGAAAATTAGTTTCTCTCCTAGAATACTATATGGTAATCAGAGTTTAGGCAAGTCACCTGGAGCCTCAAATCCTCATGTGTGGGAAGGTGCTAAAAAATATTAGATGATATAAGATGGGATAATAAAGTACTGTCTAAGTTTAGCATAACCCTTTGAACTGATTTCCCACTTATTCTGAATACAAATCTCAAGGAGCATGAGGATCCAGTATCAATTAAGCAATAAATGAAACTGAATGCCTACCTGAATTGGAAGATTTTTTTCAAATGGTTATATGTTTGATATATGATGAAAATACAGATGTGTCCTGATTTATACCCTGGCCCAACATAGCTTGTATTGACATTCAAAACAGCAGGGTAGGAAAAAAAACAAACACCACCATGAAAAACCAAAATACCAACAAAGCTCATTAAAAATTTTAGGAATGTGTGATGGAAAACTCAGACTATATAAAAAATAATGAAAAATATACAGAGATATCTGTGGAAAAACCTCTAATTCTTAATATTTCAAAACTGATGAAGGTATTTTAAAACAATAAGCAAAAATATTAAAAGTGACAGAAAATGGCAGTTTGGCCAGTTTAACTGAACAGCTGAGTGACGACTTTGTAACATTTCTTCTCGTCTCTTCTTCTGTGACTTCTTTGGTTCATCATAGCTCTGGCAATTACCAATGGAGGTAGGTAGCACCACTCTCCCAGTTATGCAGATCAACAAAGAGAGAGCTGCTGCCTCCAGTCACCGTCACCTAGAAGCAAGGTTCCTTTATTTCTCTTTATTAATGGTTACAGGAGTTTGAACATGCCTAGTATAAATTATTTCTACCCCTAATGATCTCTCCTTTATATAGGGTGAGTTAGACAGTTTCATTTATATACTGTAACTGTGCAGTGCACAGTAACCCAGAACCCCTCAACACTACGCTGAACCTTGTGCACTGGCACAGGAAGGAGGAGGACTCCAGTCTCACCATTTCCTTTCACTTGGAAGTCCCAGCTACAGTGAGTATCTTCTAGCTGCAACACTATGGTGTCATGTAGAATTAGATTGTCATTCACATGCTTGACCACAAGGACACTAATTGTAAATGAGATGACTCATCTTGATCAGCTTCCCTGGAATAAGGCTAAAAATAGGGCCACTGGTATTATAGTGATAACAAGCTGATGCAACAACAGCTCTCTGAAATTATTGCATCTGCTAAAATAGCTAACAAACATTTTGTAAGAGGAAGTGAAAATGTCATCTTAAAAAGCTGTATAAACTGGAAAAGAAGGCTCTTTTAACTCATGCATTGCAATAGTTTTCCCATTGGAAATACAAGGAAAACCCATTTGAGTTCAAAGACAGACCATTCAGCTGTGCAGCCTAAAAGTGGAAATTCCACAATAGGTGGATGTTCATACACAAGGGTTCTGCATGTCAAGTCATGTTTTATACACCTTAAATTATATGCAGGTATTATTAGTAGGTACCTATTTTAGAAAGAGTTAATAAAAAGGGAGAATCTACTCCTTTTGCTGTGCATTTTCAAAGTGAACTAGTTGCTGTTTGGACACAAAAATTTCTTTCCCCTAAAATTATAGAGGAGAAGAAGAAATAGAATTTTCTTTTGATCTTTAAATGGTTTAAAGTCCAAGAGCAGGCTGTGAGCTGCTTAAACCTAGGGATGTGGAAACAGGCAGAACTTTGACCTCATTACCTAACAGGAGAGAATTAGATATATCTTAAAATGTGTCTGCAGGGTGAATAGTTGCTTGCCAGAAGCATACGATGTATTTCAAATGCTGCACAGTCAGCTAAACTCACATGACCATTTTAGGGTCTCCATTTCTTTTTTTTATCCTGAGGAACCCCCACAGTAGCCAGCCCATCATGCCTATAGCCCAGGAATGCCTATATGACCAGAGACAGTTATTTTCAGATTAAAGGATTCTTAGTCTGAGCCACTGGGGCTTGAAGGAAAATTCTCCCTTCTGACTGCTAATGCTGTGAAAATGGGAACTAAGTGGATTGTGGATGCCTACATTTCCTAGATGAAATGTGTTTCTAACTAGAAACTAGAACTTCTAGAAAAAATGCTTTCTGTACCATGATTAAAAAAGAATAAAGGGGGGAAAGCCTATCAATAAGTGAAATGAAGTTCCCACTTAACATTTTCACAAATCAGAACAATGATTTGTGAAAATCAGTTCAGTCAGCCCCCTTCTATTTTTAATAGTGCTTGTTTCTACCACTTAGAAAATGTAGTTGAGACATTTCACATTAACTGTTGATTTTATTCTCAAACAGTATGATTTCTTGTTTTGTGGTTGAGAAAGCGCTGTTCCACCAGACATTAGAAACATGGAAGACACATCTGTTCTCAACAATTTAAATAGGCTGCTTCTGTAGACAGTGTAAAGATAAAGACACCTTCACAAGGTAATCCATACTACCCACTCTGTTTCTGTTAGGATGGGATGATTGCTCTCTCTCCCTTTTTCTCTTCTCCCGTTACTGTCTCCATCCCTTCCTTGGCTCTGTTAACTTTACAATGATACAGGCAACTAGCTTGAAAGATTTATATCTTTCTATGGCTGAAGTAAAATGCAAAAATTCCCACCTTTTGCATTTAGCTAAAGTTGTCTGCTTGCTAGTTAATCATACTAGCTGCTATTTGTCTATGGACAGCAGTCTAGATACCCTGTAACTGTTGATTTAAAGTACAAAAATATACAGAATTTTGAAATAGCCACTTGTAAGACTGTCTAAATGTTTAAGTGAAAAGAAGTTGATGCTTGAAAGTCACAAGTCACTTAGGTATTTTTGAAAAATTATCCTCTGTTTCAGGAAAGAGAAAGTAGTTAAGATTTATCCTAAAGATAAGCTTTTAAACAGATAGCAACATAATCCAAATAGTCCTACATTTTGTGAAAAACACATTGTGTTCCTGAGATGACATTTATATGGCAAAATGTAGCTTGAAACAACATTTTATGACCATGCTGTAAATCCTTGGAAGAGGAGAGGTCTCCAAGGAGAAAAAGAGTTCTCACACAACAATGGAACAAACAGAATTGGTGGCCATTTTCTGTAGTTTTAGTGAACATCTGGAACTCATATGTTTATTGTTGAAAATTGCCAAGATCTAAGACCAGAAAGTAGAAGTGGCTTGACTTCTGTTAGAGAAGAATAGAACAAATATTAAAGAAATATAATCAAGTAACACAGCAATGAGGAGTTCTACAAAATTTACAAACATGTTTTGGTTTTGTTTGAACAACTGTTCATTGTGCTAACTCAGTCTAACTACCACCATTGAACTCTTGACTATATGACAGGAAAAGTCAGATATACTCAAGTATCACCCATCCTCAGCAATACCATTAGAAGACATCATTAACAGATTTAGAAATAAGGTATATGATTTTCATTTATGGGGTAAAATATTTAGAATTTTAAATTCAGAAAAAAACATTGTATAAGGTTGTCTTGTATAATATAGAAAAAAAAAGGCATAAAGTTCAGTAATATTTCAACATAAAGATTATCTCCTTAGAAGAAAACTCCACTAAGGAATACATTAGATGAGCAAGATTTATCCTCTTCATTAAGACTGCTCTACGTTACTCTGCCACATTGTTGGTATGGCAGTTTAGAAGCTGTAAGCAGCTGTAAACTAAAACCAACCTCTCCAAATAATCTGACTTGCGAAAGAAATGGTCCTAAAACAATTCTCAACTTAGAGGCAGAAAGAAACTGCCTTTGCTTGTTCTTAGCCCTTTTCTTGCCAAAGTTATGTTATGGCACTGAAATGCTTAATTATAGTAGATATGAGATAAAGATAAAATGTCTGGGTTATAAACTCTTCTGAAGTTTGAATTTAGTGTTTTTATTTGGCCTCACCTCTGTATTATACTCTTAGAATCAGGAGGAAAGAGTTTGCTGGAAGAAATTTATTAAACAAGCAAGTTATCTAAAAAAAAGGTACAGCATTCTACGCTGCTGATATGTTGTGAGACAATTTCTGAACATGTTTGCTCATCTCAGAAACTTTCTAAGAAACCTAGGAAATCAACATACTGGATTATAGGCTGTGAAAAAAACCAAACCAAACCAAAACAAACCAAAACAAACCAAAACAAACCAAAACAAAACACAACCAAACAAATTTATGGTTGTGTTTCTGCTTTGTCAGATAAGCAGGTGTCTTGAATCCTGTAGCCTTGTAATAGCACTCTGCACAGAAAGAGGACACATCAATGTTGAAATTTTACATGAGTTTTCTGGGTGACCACAGGTGTGATATTGACAAAAAAAAAAGATACAGACAAATAAAGCCAGGCAAATAATTCCTAATGCCTTATTTAGCAATGTATTCTTGGGGAGGACCCTCATGAGCTAATTGAAACAGAGGTACATACATATTTTTTCTGGGAGACCTTTTTCTTCACACTTGCATGAAGTTTTGCCAGCAAGTAATTTAATTGTTTTCAACAAATGTGGTTTATAGTTTCAAAAATGATAAGTGAGTTGAATTCACACAGCTAAGGAACAAAATAGAAGTAGCAGTGTCATATAACCTCACTGATATATTTCAGGGGAAAAAAAGAAAAGAAACACTTTTACTATGAAAAGCTCTGTTTCTGAATGTCTATGTATTGCTTTTCCTAATTTGGGGGAAAAAATGAAAAGAGCTAACTTATTCTTGACTTGAAACATAGATGCCAAGATTAAGTTTGGAGCAAAGAATTTATTATAAGTTTTCAATCCTCAAAATAAGAGGGAACGCTAAAGAAAAAAATCGATGTTACCACAACAAAGGTACAAAACAGAATCATCAGCATTTTACAACAATGAACATCTGGAATTCATGTGTTTATTCCTGGGCCAGTAGGGAAGCACACATATTATTGTATCTAACTACTTTTTTTCTTATGAAATTAGTTACTCCTCACTTACATAAAACAAAACTAAACAAAAAACCCACCTTATTAAGTCCAAATTATGTGGTTAAAATGGAGTATCTCCTTTGGAAAAAGCCAGTCCTGACTTAAAGACTTCAAGTAGTGCTGAATTTACTCCTTGGTTTTGTATTTCTTTCTGCCTTTTTCATTTCTCCCCATCCTACTGAGACAGCTAAAGAGATCCCAGAATTTATATCCTCAAGCAGATACATACTCTATCCCAGAGGAGTACTGTAAAACTGTAATCATATATCAAGATACAACTCATGTCATTAGGTGTAAGGTGCAGTCCTGCAGACTCTTGTCCCATTACTGAGGCTTCCAGGGGTAAGGAGGAATCTTTCACAGCTGTTTCAACAGTTAGCCAAGAGTTATGTTCCTGTTACTCTTAAAAATAATTACTGTAATTTGTTCATTGTGCTTAGACGACTTGTCCTAAAATCAGAGCTCCACAGAAACAGGAGGGTGAAAACTGTTCAAGTAAGCAGAATATACAACCAAAGGAGCATGTTAATGATATGCAGAAGAAGGAACAGACATTCACATAATTTCTAGAAACTGAAAACATTAATCCATTTTAGTAATAGCCTCAAGCAAAGCAGCTTTTAGGGGGAGGAAAAAAGCATACTGTTAGGTTTGTTATAACTAAATGCTATTTGCAATGATATCTGTGGTAGTTGGAGGCACACATATACCAGAGTAAATATTATTTGAAAATAGTAAGGAATATGCAAAACAAGTATGTGTTTTGCAAAACTATTATACAAAATGAGGTTGTTTCTTTTATTTGCTTAGAGTCTTCTAGAGAATAATTTGGGTAGAAAAGTATGCTGTTAGTCAACCTTCTCTGCTGCGATTCCAAAGAGTATAATAGAATTATCTCCGATCAATAGTTGTATATGAGCTAGCTGTTATATGGTATGTAATTCCCAGTGCTGTAAATGCAAGTCACTAAAGTTGAAACCAAGCCTGGGTGAAGGAAGCACTGCAATCGATGCCTGCGTGGGGCGCTTCCTTTCGCTGCTACAGCTGGGAATGACCTCTTCAAAAGGTGACACAGAGCTCAAGGAATTCAACTGCTGCGTTGAGTTCCCCCTGGAGAGGGGAAAGAGGAGAAGGAAGTAGCAGCAAAAGGCACAGAGCCTGAGGGCAAGATAGATGAAGTGAAGTTGCAGTCCACAAGGCTAAGTCACAGCTACACATATTTCATTTTTGCAGTGTTTGCGTATGTGAGCTAGAAAGGAAGGCTGCAGTGGGAAGAAGGATGGTGGGCTTAGGGATTGCAGGTAGTCAAAACCCACAAGGCCATTTTGGACCATTACAGACATGGTCCTTTCCATAGTCAGATGATGGTGGCATACTCTGAAAGACAGAGGTGGATGTCAAGGGAGGAACCAGCACTCTGAGTCGTTTTTGTACTGTACTGTACTGTTTGCTCCAGAGAGCTAGTAAAACTGTGTCCTAAACTCTGCACGCTTTAGTGGAAACCTGCTGAGACTATTGGGACTGGGGCAGATTTCTGTGGTAAGAACATACATTATTTTTTAACAATACAACTACAACGTGATCTCATAATTTGCATGTCAAGAATATGGGGTAGACACTGATACAGTTATAGAATCCAGAATTAATGAAAAAGGAAAGTTTGTTTTTTCCTCTGTGGTTTTCCAGATCACAGCCATGTCAACCACTTGGTGAGTCCATAATTAGAAACTCTATGTCAAGAATTTCAGAAGTCTATTCTGCAGTGTATGTTATCTTTCTCTAACATGCACTGAAAATAGGGACTACGCTACAGGTATCCATTCTCTTGCACCAAGCATGACAACACAGGGGACAAGAAGGATATTTTTTTGGAGACCTCGTTACACTCATTAGATAAACACAAATATCAAACAGATCAGCTTCATGGGAAACTTCAATATTTGAATAAAAGGAAGCTCAGCAACTGATCATGTATTACTGTGTATCCTTCAGCTGGGGAGAGAATCAAAATAGCCTGCTATTTAATAAATATTGAAAGCATCAATGAGGTAAATTAATAATTCCTCCTAACAAAGGCAAAAACCACCAGAAGTATCCAGGATTCATTTAATGGCTTCTTGTTGAGTATGTGATACTTCAGCAGCATAAGTTAAGGACTCAGGAGCATGGATGGAACAGATACTGGCAGGACTGTCTTTGATCTATTATGGTATAGGTCTATTGGTATAGAGAAAAAAGAAGCTTTTGTGATCAACAATCAAACCTAGTCAAATAATTCAAACTAAGGTGTTCAGCAGAAGAAGCTATTGGAGTTCAACTTTGCAAACAATGATATGAGTAACATTAAAAAAATTGATTTGGCATCTTGTAATTTGTAGCAATAAAGAATGAATCGCTGTGATAATCTCTAAAATGACCCTTGTCCTTTCTAAAAACAAAACCAAACCCACCAAAACCCCCCAGCAAAGCAAATAAGCTCAATATAACTTTTTTAAAGAAAAATCACTTCTGAATTCTCATACTATTCTAACAGAACAACATGGGAACTCTATTCCTTGACAAAGTCAGCAATGCAATCAAAATCTGAAATGACCTGAATTTGATAATATACTGTCAAAACTGCTTAATTATACACTAAAAATCTTCCTGTGTCCCTCTAAGTCTCAGAAGTTAAAGATGCCATTATTCTCATCCATAAAAAAAAGGCAGAAGAGATTGCTACAGTATATTGCCAATCGTCAGCTGTAACTTTAGACCCAAAGGAGGTACAGGTGAAATTATACCCAGCACTTTTCAACTGTGAGAGAAGTAGGGTAGGTGGTTTGTTGCATTCTCTGTCTTTGGTAAATCTGAGAGACACATTTACAGCTGTCAGTACACTTCAGTTTTGTTAACTACTTTGAAATTTTGAGTCTGACAAAAATATACTGATAATATGACATCTGATAACAAGACTATTTCATGATGGTGTGTTTGATATAGTTGATTAGGACAGTGTCCTGACCAATTGTGGCAGGTTGACCCTGGCTGGACACCAGGTGCCCACCAAAGCCATTCTATCTCTCCCCCTCCTCAGCTGGACAAGGGAGAGAAAACATAACAAAGGGCTCATGGGTCAAGATAAGGACAGGAGAGACCACTCACCAATTACCGTCACGGGCAAAACAGACTCAACTTGGGGAAAATTAACTCAATTTATTACCAATCAACCAGAGTAGGGTAATGAGAAATAAAACCAAATCCCAAAACACCTTCCCTCCACCCCTCCCTTCTTCCCAGGCACAGCTTCACTGCCGGATTCTCTACCTACCCTCGCCAGCGGCGCAGGAGGATGGGGAATGGGGTTTATGGTCAGTTCATCACACGTTATTTCTGCTGCTTCATCTTCCTCAGGGGCAGGACTCATCACACTCAAACCCAATACAATCATCAATAGCAAGGCAATGTTTCACACCTGTATAGCAAACTAGATATTGCTGCCACAATGTGGATGTTTTATTTAGTTCAAAGTTTTCTGCTTTGCTCTTTCCAAACTCTGCCTGTTAATCAGCCCAAAGATGTGCTGTATCTGGTAGTCCATTTTGTCAGGCCCTTGTACAAAAGGCTGTCATCTGCTGTATCACTAGGATGGCAAAAGTATTCAGTAGCTTCTGACCGTAAGTTTCTGTTTAAACTTTACCTGGTGAAGGTATATCTATCACTTTAGTGTTTTTCCACTGTTCATAATGACTTCCTACCTCTTTACAAAAAAGGTTTCTAAATTCAATAATCAGTGACTGTTTGAGCCTCAAGGGCAAAACATTTACCATACAACACCTCACAATTGTCTAAAAAGATTTTTGAGGGTTTCAACACCCATTAAGTCTAAACAATTTCCACATTATGAAAAATGTGTCTAGATCAAGCTCCTTGCTTTATTTGGGAGTGGCATGGCTGGAAGACAGAATGATATTGAGCTCTAGGGGGTTTTGTTTGATTATTTTTTTGCTAAAGGCAATGGGTAAGAATTGGTGTATTGGGTTTGTGTGGCAAGGTTTTGGTAGCAGGGGGGGCTACAGGGGTGGTGTAGTGGGTTGACCCTGGCTGGATGCCAGGTGCCCACCAAAGCCGCTCTATCACTCCCCCTTCTCAGCTGGACAGGGGGGAGAAAATATAACAAAAGGCTCGTGGGTCAAGATAAGGACAGTTTATTAAAGTGAAAGCCAAGGTCGTGCGCGAAAGCAAAGAAAAACAAATGATATTATTCTCTAATTCCCATCAGCAGGCGATGTCTAGCCACCTCCTGGGAAGCAAGGCTTCAGTACGCGTAGTGGTTGCTCCGGAAGACAAAAATGCCCCTGTTCCGTCTCCCTTTACTTAGCTTTTATATCTGAGCTGATGTCATATGGTATGGAATATCTGTTTGGTTAGTTTAGGTCAGCTGTCCTGGTTATGTCCCCTCCCGAGATCTTTCCCAGCCCCAGCCTGCCATTGAGGGGGGGGCAAAAATGTTGGAGAGACAGCCTTGATGCTGTGCCAGCACTGCTCAGCAGTAGCCAAAACATTGGTGCGTTATCAACACCTTTCTAGCTACTGATGCAGAGCACAGTGCTATGAGGGCTGCTATGGGGAGAATTAACTCCATCTCAGCCAGACCCAATACAGGTGGCTTCTGTGAGAAGCTGCTGGAAGCTTCCCCCATGTCCAACAGAGCCAATGCCAGCCACCTCCAAGACGGACCTGCTGCTGACCAAGGCCGAGTCCATCAGCGATAGTGGTAGCGCCTCTGGGAGAACATATTTAAGAAGGAAAAAAAGTTGCAGAACACACAGAAAATGGCAGCCAGAGAGAGGAGTGAGAACATGTGAGAGAAACAGCCCTGTAGACACCAAGGTCAGTGAAGAAGGAGGCGGAGAAGGTGGTCCAGGCACCAGAGCAGAGATTCCGCTGCAGCCTGTGGTGAAGACCATGGTGAGGCAGGCTGTCCCCCTGCAGCCCATGGAGGTCCATGGTGGAGCAGATATCCACCCGCAGCCCATGGAGGACCCCACGCTGGAGCAGGTAGGTGCCCAAAGGAGGCTGTGACCCCGTGGGAAGCCCACGCTGGAGCAGGGTTCTGGCAGGACCTGTGGCCCCATGGGGTACCCATGCTGGAGCAGTGTGTGCCTGAAGGACTGCAGCCTATGGAAAGGGACCCACGCTGGAGTAGTTCATGAAGAACTGCAGCCTGTGGGAAGGACCATCACTGGAGAAGTTCGTGGAGGACTGTCTCCCATGGGAGGGACCCCACGCTGGAGCAGGGGAAGAGTGTGATGAGTCCTGCCCCTGAGGAAGATGAAGCGACAGAAATAAAGTATGATGAACTGAATGTAAACCCCATTCCCCATCCCCCCCGTGCCACTGGGGGGGGTAGGTAGAGAATCCGGCAGTGAAGCAGTGCCTAGGAAGAAGGGAGGGGTGGAGGGAAGGTGTTTTGGGATTTGGTTTTATTTCTCATTACCCTACTCTGGTTGATTGGTAATAAATTGAGTTAATTTTCCCCAAGTTGAGTCTGTTTTGCCCGTGACGGTAATTGGTGAGTGGTCTCTCCTGTCCTTATCTTGACCCATGAGCCCTTTGTCATATTTTCTCTCCCCTGTCCAGCTGAGGGTGGGGGGGGTGATAGAATGGCTTTGGTGGGCACCTGGCATCCAGCTATGGTCAACCACAATGATATATACAGCTTTCAAATGGATTTTATCTGCACCATCTGTGTGCCATATTGTGCATGATATAGCAGAATAACATTTATAACAATAAAGTTTTGGAACACACAGATCTTTCAGGGAGTAAAGTGACAATAATCACAGAACAGCTGTGCTGGGCCAACCACATATCTAGAATGGAAGACACCAAAATGCCACTGCAGATCCTGAATGGTAAGCTATAGGAATGGGTGAGGTAGATATACAGGGAGCACAATCTTGGGCAATATGAATTTCATGTCAGTAGTTAATGTTTACTGTCAACACAAAAATCACACCAATACACAGCAGTCTGAATGTGAGAGTCTTGGTTTGAGAAGCTCCATTCACCCAATGCGTAAAAAAGACAGTTTCCAAATCAGCAACGCAATTAACAGGAAGATGCTCCAGCCTAGGTAGGAGAGACTTTCTCTCTCAAGTTCCTTCATCAAGCTTTATATCAAAACACCTACACAGAATGCACTTCTTGTCTTCTTCAATGGCAAAGCACTACTCCTAAAACTTAACTAAAAGATAGTTTACAGGTTTTTAATACCTTATTCTATGTCTTGTCAAGGTTCCATCTAAAATGTAACTGACTACTTTTACTCTTATAATTTGCTATGTGAATTAAAATCTCTAAGCACACAGTTAGTTTCAGGTCCTTAGAGAGCTATGGTCTTGTTTTCTATGTTTTGCAAGTACACCAAAGTTAGCCACAAACCTTTTAAAAATAAGTGATTGAACAAGCCCTGCAGACTATTGGAGAGCAAGAGTAATTATCAAACACAAATCACTTTTCATTTTGCTCTTAAAAGATACATGATGTTTTAATAAAGTCTTTCCAAATTATGGGAAGTATACTGCCTCAAAAGGAAGGTATTATTAAACACAACCTTTTTTTAACCTTATCATGTTTTTATCTGGGCTCATTAGAAAACAGGTTGGCACAGAAGCTGCAGTCTTTGACTGATCATGTTTTCCTTTTAATAAATTGTGATCTCCACAGAACCCTTTGCTCATTATACTATCCTACTAACAGCCAGATCACTAATTCTTTATAAATCAGTTAAATTTAAGTTTGTACAGAGCACTATTGATGTTGGTTGAAGTCTCATTTGCTGTCATTTGGAAAAAGAGAAACTGAAACTGTTAACATGATCTCCTTATGTGAACAAACATGTACTGGTATCATGGAAGAGAAAGAGATCTCATGTCAAACCCTGACCTGGAAATAGATGAGTATCATAAAATATCAAGCAATATTGTATGTTCTTTGAAGAGAAGGTCACAGCACAACATCATGTAAGAAGATGCTACATTGCTGACTGACCCAGTCCTTTGTAATGACAACTGTCTGAACAAAGAAAATCTCCTCTGCTGAGGTTTGCAAAATAGATACACATATGCCTCAAATCTAGAAACCTTTACTAAGTGGGTACAATTTCTATATCTAGAAGTGAACCACAAATCAAGCCCACAAAGCTGAACATTTACAAATGTTTGGAGAGAAGACTCATGTTCCTAAGTAAGACTCAGATTCTAATTTCACACCTGGATTTTTTACTTAAGAAATCTCAGTGAATAATATTTTTGTGTATATATGGAATTTTTTAAAACCGAAGCTTTGTGACTTGAGGCCTTTTTGATAGAGACAGATATTCATATTCCACAAACCCTCACCAAAAATAGAAAATTATTCACTTTCATGTGACTGTATTGAAAAAAAGGAAAGATCTGCTCTTTCATAACACACATAATAATACTAATAAAGCCAGAGACTCCAACATATTAAAGGTTCGAGTCCTTCACAAGGGTTCATGTTTGTCACATTGCAACTCACCATTTTAAAAAGAAACACAAGGAGAGGAAATGTTATTATGAATTCTCCAAGCAAGCTAAATTAGTTTCCATGGCAAAAATGAATCTAGTGATGATTGGTACAGCACTGATGATGTTATTACAGTGTAAAGTAGAACATGCTGGTTTCAAAAGGCTTTTATAATCCCCTTGATAATGCAATATAACATCCAAATAACCACTTTTGAAGCATGAGTTAATGACTAAAATACAGAAGGTTCAGCATGAAACTTGCAGAAATTACTGTGAAGGCCTTAAATTCAGTTGTTTATCCAAACTTTCCTGAAGCAGCCAGACACCTTCTTTTATATAAATTTTGACCCCTTCCCTCTTTTTAGGAATATTGCCTAAAAAGTATCCAACCAGTCCAAACAAGCTATTTGTCTGCTGCATTTCTGTTTTAGAGGAGATGTCTTCAAAGAGGAGAACTGTGTTGAAACAAAACTGAAAAGATGGTTTACCTGTATTCAGACACTAAAGGAACTCAGGCTTTTCTTATTTGTGTGGACTTGGGAGATTCATTCCTTTGTTTCTTTGCTATACTTTTTACTTACTATTACATGCGATTTTACTTAGAGACAGCAAGTTTTAAACCTTTCAGCATTTCCATAAGCATTGCCTCAGAGGAACATATAAAGGGAAGATGACAGGCCATCTGTTGGTCTGTATTCCTTTTAAGATAGTACTACTTCTATTCAATGTGCTGTTAGTTTGTGGGACAGCCAAAACTCGAAGATTATTTTGCTTTCTACCACTGCAGCTTCTTTGACAGGGCGCATGCATCACAAAAGCAGACCTGTACCTTCCGTGATTTTGTCTTCCTCTCAAATGATCTGAATTTTACTCACCAGTGACTGCAAGTGAGGCAGTGATATCAATTTTGTCCCAAACAAGTCCAATTTCCAGGACTCAAAAATGCTGGTGTAGGAATTTGGGGCATAAGTGATGAAATTTAAAAACTCACTACTCTGTAATGTTCTACACAAAATACTATTGGCAACACTATTATTTGTTGTCTTCCAGTGTTATTCATACTTGTCACACACATAAAGCATGCACACAACCAGCAAGATCTTTCACTAGGTGTTCTCTGAACAACAGAGTTAGCGGAGATTGGTTTCCACAGATAGTTTTCCCGCAACAATCCCAGATCCTGCCATCCTTCAGCTACCCTGCACCTCTGCCCTGTCGTACCAGACTTTCCAGGATATAAAGCCCCTTCCAATGTCCTTCATCACCAGCTGGGCAAGTGGCAGCATGCTGTGGCTGGCTCCAAGCTAATCGTGTGATGGGCTGGCAAGTTTGCTAATGTGCTAGCCAGCGGGCCAAATGGAAGCAATAGCTGCGGAGCTCAAACTGCAGCTTGTCTCTCTGCAGTGGCAGTCATTTGGACATCTTTCCTCTACTTATTCACCAATTTACAGAATATGTACCTCTATCCATCTGTTGTATTTGATGTAAATTAAGCAATATGTTTGCAAGATAGTTGCACGATCTAAGGAATAAACAAGTGGGCAAGCAGTGTTATATTTCTAAGTTTTACTTCCTTAGGAAATCACATTAAGTTTTGGGAACTGCTGCAGATTGACACTCAGTAGTGCTTCCTTTACCTTGGCTACCATATTGCCAACATGAATGTCCAACATGAAATATTTCAGGGAGTACTTCTCACACCCGTGCAGTATTACCATATCACTGCATTTCAGAGGCTACTGGGGAGAAGTACCTTAAGCACAGGAGACTGAAGAGTTTAAAACCTTTATGACAATGTTAGCCCAAAAGTCCTATTCAACAGTTACAAACTCAGGACATATAACTCAGTTCATCTATGTCTGACTCTTCTATTTGCCTGAAATCATGATATTATTTAGACAAATGTATTGTCTTCTTAAGTAATTATTTCCAGTGTGACATTGTCATTCTAGAAGATGACAAAGGCAGAACTTTTCTCCATCATACTAGTGTAAAATACTTCCATGACAAGAAACGACAAAAAAAGTATGCAGATTGTTTTGCATTAAGAAGCAGTATCTGGCATGCCTGTGAATAGTGCTGAGGATGATATTACTCCTCCATAGTAGATCTGTTGACATTTTTAACTTTGCGTGCATCCAAATTGCATTGCTTTTTAAAGCATCGCTAGAGATTCAAGAATAAATACAGCCTGTAGCTAGCTCCAGAGTCCCACTGTTCCTTGGTCCGTTCGTTATCTGACTGTCAGCCAAGCATCAAATCTTTTCTTCAGATCTGAAATTGATTAGAATAATATTAGTATTAAGAGATTTGTTGCAAACATCTGTTTAGGTGACTATTTTCATAAAAGAGAAATTCTGCTTCACACAGGTCTCTTCTTGATTTCTACCTGGCCTTCTAAACTGTGAATGCTGCCAGCCCACTTAACCTCTCTGTCTGCTCCTACAGGCTAAGCGTTTTCATGTCATGCCCAGCAACATTGGCTACAACAGTGGAAAATGTGCAGCTGAAGTTAGGTGGAGCAACAGATCGTATCTATTAATTAAATTTATACTTATATATCTCTCTTTTGGTACTAATATATTGGCTTTAAAAAAATTACAAACAACATTTAACAAATTTAACATGGATATAATGTACACCAGAAAACTGAGAAATTACTGGAAATCTATGTACTTTTCACAATGGCATGAAAATTCTTGTTATTGTATAGGGGACTGTTTGCACCCGGATGATGTAGAAGTAAGAAAATGGAGAAACTAATATTTATTCTTTATTATTGTACTAGCTTTCTGCATTGCTCTGCAGAACTTAGTAGTGCTATTGCAGCAATATCTTGAACCTCACATTTTACAGGGACAATTGCATTCAGACTGATGAGAAAAAAACCCTGACTTTACTTGCCAGCAGCATATGTGAAAGTTTGATTCTTTACTTGCATAATTTTATTTGGAGACAGATGGACAGAAAAGAGAGAACATGTATAGCATGTGCATGTGCATTAGGTAGACCCTATTTTGAACAGAACCCCAAACAGGAGAGTTTGAAATAAAGCCAATCGCAGCAATTTCTAGAATTTACATTATTATTTTTCATATAACATACAAAAGTACAAAATTTAAGACTTTTTCTATTAATGTTCTTAGTCAAAAAGGTAAACAGAACTGAAAAGCAGAATTTAGACATAACATTGAGTTGTTATTTTCCATTATAAATTAATTTATTTAGTGATTATTTCCCACAATATTCTCAAGACTTTCTAAAACTCTTCAATTATACCAAGTTTATTAGTACTCCATTAATGGCACTTAATGAGTTAATCTGTGGCTTTCTGATAACTAGGGAATTAGTTATCTCCATTCAAATCCTAGAGAAACATTTCTCAGAAAACTAGGAATTCCCTCAGATGTGCCACACCAAAGAGCTTATTCTGTCCAGCATAGCTATGTCAGAGCAAGCACAATCTAGCCCTGTAAGTATAGCAGTCCTTGTAAGATAAAGTTCAAACCTTATAAAATGAATGTAGTGGAACTTGCAGGTTAAAAGACATTAATTGACATCTTATGCAGAAATCTAAAATTTATGACAATATTTGAGCTCCATAAAACCCTTAGAGCTTCTCAGAAATCTCTTATCTGGAGCATGATCTGACTTTGAAGTTAGCTCTGCTTTTAGCAATAGGTTGCAGCAGAGATGTCAAGGGGTTTCTTCCAACCTAAATTATTGTGTAATTAATTGTATGATTGAATGGTAGAAAGCTACTTGGTGTGGATTGTGCTGGGATGTGAACTTTTGAAGGAGCTAATGTAGAAAAGGACTTTTACATTTGGCTAGTTGTTTTGGTTTTTTCTTTTTTAGTGCCTAGCTAGGTTCTCAGTATGTTAGAAAAAAAACCCTGAAAGAATCTCTGAGCTTAAGTGATTGTAACATATTATACAGATAAAGTAACATAATCTCCAATTTATAGTCTCTTGGCTGGAAAAGACCAAAAGAATTCAGTGATGACCTTAGGCAATGCCATTGCATAAAGCAAAGGCATAATGAATAAGGAACACAAAATCAGGGGTGTATGGCATCAAAGAACTTCTTATGCCTTGGAAAAGGGACAGAGACAAAGCCAGGAGGATGTGCCAAGCCCTTCTTATTTCTTCAAGCCATTCTTCAGCTTTAGGAGAGACTCTCAAATTATCAAGATTTTAAACATCAGAGACTATAAAAATCAAAGACCCCAGAATTCTATTTTGGTCTACATATTATTTGATAAAGGAAACATTAGGAAGCAGTGAAAAGAGCAGAAGCAAAACAAGGTGCTACCAGGATTTGCTTTCATCCTGTTCCTTCTTCTTTCCCTCCAGGTTCACTTTCTTTGCTCAGACTTTCCCTGCATAATCTGCTTTCCATATGTCTCTAAAATATACGGCATGCAGTATACATAGACTTCTAGTATATGAAGACACATCTTAGGGGGTAAGAAACATTAAAGGAAACTGGAATTAAACCAAGATGCAATAACTTTTCCATTTTCAGATTTCTAAGTAGTAGTTTGGGAAAAATGAATCCCTGTTCTGTCAATGGACAGCACATTTTATCTTTGATTTTTAGTTTGATTGTAGCTTAATAGATTTAAATCAACATATGGCCTGCAAGGAAATACAAATTTAAATGAAATGTTACTCTTCTTTTTGGCATAAACTTAATTTGGAACATGATTTTTAAAAGTCTTTCAAGGCAACACAACAGAAATATTAATAAAAATCTCCCTAGATGTTAGGGTAGCCAGTTAAGGAGGAAAAAGACAAAACCTAAAATGTTTTATTATGGATATATGTTCAAATATTTCAAAACATATCAGAAATCAGAACTACATACAGAAATGTAAGTATTACTGGTATCTCATGATCACAGGTCAAAAATGCTTGCATGGCAAACACAGAAACTGATAGCTATGTGTATTGGGTGTGCATGGCAAGGTTTTGGTAGCGGGGGCGCTACAGGGGTGGCTTCTGTGAGAAGCTGCTGGAAGCTTCCCCTGTGTCCAACAGAGCCAATGCCAGCCGGCTCCAAGATGGACCTGCCACTGGCCAAGGCCAAGCCCATCAGCAACAGTGGTAGCACCTCTGGGAGAACAGTTTTAAGAAGGGGGGAAAAAACTTCACAACAGAAACTGCAGCCGGAGAGAGAATCGAGAATATGTGAGAGAAACAACCCTGCAGACACCCAGGTCGGTGAAGAAGGAGGGGGAGGAGGTGCTCCAGGCGCCGGAGCAGAGATTCCCCTCAGCCCATGGGGAAGACCATGGTGAGGCAGGCTGTCCCCCTGCAGCCCATGGAGGTCCACAGTGGAGCAGATATCCACCTGCAGCTCATGGAGGACCCCACGCTGGAGCAGGTAGGTGCCCAAAGGAGGCTGTGACCCTGTGGGAAGCCTGCACTGGAGCAGACTCCTGGCAGGACCCGTGGAGAGAGGAGCCCACGCTGGAGCAGGTTTTCTGGCAGGACTTGTGACCCCATGGAAGGGACCCACGCTGGAGCAGTTCATGAAGAACTGCAGCCCATGGGAAGGACCCACGTTGGTGAAGTTCATGGAGGACTGTCTCCCATGGAAGGGACCCCACGCTGGAGCAGGGGAAGAGTGAGGAGTCCTTCTCCCTGAGGAGGAAGGATTGACAGAGGCAACATGTGATGAACTCATCCCAACCCCCATTCCTCATCCCCCTGTGCTGCTGCGGGGGAGAAGGTAGAGAAAATTGGGAGTGGAGTTAAGCCCGGGAGGAATGGAGGGGTGGGGGGAAGGTGTTTTTAAGATTTGGTTTTTATTTCTCATTACCCTACTCTTATTTGATCAGTAATAAATTAAATTAATTTCCCTCAGTCGAGTCTGTTTTGCCCATGATGGTAATTGGAGAGTGATCTCTCCCTGTCCTTATCTCGACCCATGAGCCTACCGTTATATTTATCTCTCCCCTGTCCAGCTCATGAGGGGAGTGATAGAGCAGCTTTGGTGGGTACCTGGCATCCAGCCAGGGCCTACCCACCATACTATGTCATCTTCTTCATGAAACAGTTGCAGCAGTACATCCCGCCCCCCCCCCATGCTGCCAGCAGAAAACGAAACTTCTCCAGGAAGGGAGAAGGGGAAGGAAACCCTGGAGGCTGCAGGTTGAAATTTGAACTGGCCAATCGAGATGCACCAGGTACACCGAGGTGACCCTCCTGGCCAATAGAATTAAATGACCACAGGTCAGATTCTACAGGGGTATAAACGGGGTCCCGCCGGAGGACACGTGGGCAGTCCTCCTTGGAGCAGCGGGTCTGCAGTCGGGGACTCCCCCTCGGGTCGGGGCACTGCCCGAGGTAACTCCTCGAGGGAGAGAGCCCTCAGCTTTTAGGTGAGTGATACGCGCGTTTTGAGCCATCACTTTAAATCTTGGGAATTCTTAAGCCGGCCGTGTAGTATTAATTCTCTTTACATCATTGAGCCTGTGGTTTTATAAAATGTTACCAGACTTCTAACTAACTTTTGCTGAAGAATAAATCTGAATTTTAACACCTGTTGGATTTGGTTAGTTGTGCATCCGTAACAACAGTAAGTTTCCACAAAAGATAGCAATTTCTGGTGGCATACCTCCTCCTCAGGCTTATTTTTTTCTATTCTTAGTTTACTATGCAATAGGTTTCTGATCCCTTAGCAAGACAAAACCCAAAGAAACTGCTTTTACTTTTAAATCATTACTTATTTAGACATTAACTATGATTTTTGGTCAATCTTTTCTTTTTTAAAATATACTTCTCTTGTTGTCTCTTGCTCTTTTCCTAAGTGAAAAAGAGTGTGCTTTGCTAGAAGTCATATGATATATGAGCTTCCTTAACAGTTTCACATTTCTGTTCTTTGAAAAGAACTTCAAGAGCTACACTAGAGTTTGTCACCCTTTCCATTTTCCATATTTTGGTTGAGGGATAAATTAAAGCCTGTATGCTTTTGCCAAAACATTTGCCTAGTTCATTGACTCATCTTATTAAACTGCATAAATTAATTTAGTAAACTGTCGTAGAGATGTAAAATTATGAGTCTGAAAAGCAGACAAATGATAATGACTACTGCACTAGTAAAAGTACCATTGCTAGGTATTTCCCCCCCCCCAAATGTAATTCATAAATGACACTCAGATTGAATCATTCATTCATAGCCTTGGAGCAGCTAATCATGAACAGTAGGTGTTAATAAAATACTTGTACATAGCAAATAAGTACCAACAACCTTGATTTTTCTACATCATTTGCTGTTCTAGCACTCTATATCTGCCATCTGTCTTTCTACTGCCATAGTGCTTTCATATCTGGTAAGTTTTCCATTCTAGCTCACCTCTACCAGAGAAAACTACTCCACAAACCACACAACCATATATTTTTATGATCATTCCTATTCTATATATGAGTGAAATATAGAAATGAAAGGAAGTTCTTAATATAGTGTACCGGTTTTGGCTTGGAAAGAGTTAAATTTCTTCATAATAACTTGTATGGTTCCATGTTTTGGATTTGTGACCAAAACAGTGTTGATAACACAGGGATGTTTTAGCTATTGCTGAGCAGTGCTTACACAACATCAAAGCCTTTTCTGCATCACTAGCGAGTAGGCTGGGGGTGCACAAGAAATTGGGAGGGGAACAGCCGGGACAGCTGACCCCAGCTGACCAAAGGGATATTCCAGACCATACAACATCATGCTTAACATATAAAGGTGGAAGGAAGAAGGAGGAATGGGGAGACAGTCAGAGTGATGGCATTTTTCTTCCCAAGTAACCATTACGTGTTGTGAAGCCCTGCTTTCCTGGAGATGACTGAACACCTGCCTGCCAATGGGAATTGGTGAATGAATTCATTATTTAGCCTTGCTTGCTTGCAGGTGCAGCTTTGCCCATTAAAGTGTCTTTATCTCAACCCACGAGTTTTCTCACATTTGCCCTTCTGATTCTCTCCCCATCACGCTGGGAGAAGATAGTGAGTGGCTGTGTGGGGCTCAGCTGCCAGCTTGGGTTAAACCACAACATATATTTCCAATATCTGGAAATATTACAAATGCTAAAAATATAACTACAAGATGACAGGAAAAAGCATTAATGGTGGACAGAATGACATAACTTAGGGAAGTGTACAACATCATTATTACTGTATTATTAGAATCATAGAATCATAGAATCATTTCGGTTGGAAAAGTCCTTCAAGATCATCAAGTCCAACCATTAACCATGCCCCCTAAACCATGCCCTGTCCACTCGCTTTTTGAATACCTCCAGGGATGGTGAATCAACCACTTCCCTGGGCAGCCCATTCCAATGTTTGATAACCCCCTCAGTAAAAAAATTTTTCCTAATATCTAACCTAAATCTCCCTTGCCTCAACATGAGGCCATTTCCTCTTGTCCTATCTCCAGCCACCTGATGGAAGAGACCAACACCCACCTCACTACAACCCCCTTTCAGGTGGTTGTAGAGAGTGATAAGGTCTCCCCTCAGCCTCCTCTTTTCTAGACTGAACAACCCCAGATCCTTCAGCCGCTCCTCATAAGACTTGTTTTTGACCAAGACTTGTTTTAAGACTTAGGTTTTTGACCAATTTATAAGCATAAGAATATTTGATATTAAGTTGCCCTGAGTTAGTTAGCAGCCATTAAAGTAAAGTTATACAACCAATTTTTCGAGTTTGCTCTCATTATACCTGCTAGTACTTTTAACATTGTGCTACATAGGAGCTTTAAAGAAGTTGTTGGGCCTTCATTTACTTCTGAATGCTGGTCATAATCTTCAATATTCTAATGTACTTGGGTACTTTCATGGTACAGGAGAGATACCTTCTTCCAAGAGGACTTTTCATAATTAAAAACTTAATGAACATCTATGCTTTTCAATCAGAAAAGGTAGAAGCAATTATATAACTTTGTAATTATATTTACTTTATAGTACTTTCCTTGTCAAATGTGTATTATTTAATAGTGATGACTGAATTTAAGAAATATAAAGAAACTTTGCAGTGTTATATTTGGTGTTTTGACCACAGAATAACCTACTTAAAATATAGAAATCATAATTTTCCATTTATTTCAAGACATTTAGAAATCACCTTCCACTTAATTTTAAATATCCTCCTGAATTTTTAAGCTACTTCTTACTTAAGTAAAAATCTTATTATGTATTTAAAGTGAATATTGCAACAAGCAAAAAGGCTTTTGTTGCAATAATCATCAATTTCAGACTGTTGAATGGGATCAGAGCAGATCCACATTAGCATTTAATGAACATATTATGAACATGAAACTTGATAAACTGTGCCATAAAAAAGTGCTCTCAGAATAGAATGCAAACTGGCTAAGGACCTAAAAATAGACCTCGGTTCTCTCTAAACATCATTTGGTTAAAAGCATACTCTTTGGCAAGTTCCAATAAGGTAAACCCTTCTTAAAGTCTTTGATTGACTTTGCTACACTAATTAGTGTTTCAGAAATCAGAAAACAGAGAGTTTATTAACTACAACAAACTCTCCACAGTAGAATGAACTCCCTGGAAATGCCTCAGTATTGATTCTTGCATTAAAGAACATACTACACATTAATGCGGTTGATATAATTTGGATGCCTGAGGAATTCTACTTTGATAAAAATCTTAGGGGGTATCAAACATGCAAGGTACAGTACAGTGCATATATGCAGAATTGCTGTAATGTTGAAAGTACAGAGAGAAATGCAACTTATTGCTGTCTGTACTGTTGCAGGTAGTTTCCTCCTAGCTTTGATTTAAGCGTAACTTGAGGTCTTGGTATTGATGTGGCTTTTGTTCTGGGGAAAATTGTAATTTTGAACAATACCTGCACAGATGTATGTGGCTGTCAGGGACTTTGGTAGAAGCAGTCTTCATGTAGCTGGTGACAGGCAAATTCTGCAGCTCACCCAGAATGCCATTAAATACCATGCGTTCACATCCAGGTTATTTTATACCCATAAGGTCATGTCTTTCTGAGACAATTTAATCACAAGAGAGCAAGAAAGTATTACATTATTAAGTTGCATACCTTACTTCCGCCAGCTTTGGCAGCCAGACAAATTGCTCTAGGACTTGCTATAAGGGAACCAAATCTTGATCTGCAAAGAAAGATCTACACATAGCTTATTTGCTTTACTTTATAGAAGCCTAAACTCCCTTCTGTTAGGGTTACACTGTAATGTTGAAGTTGTAGACAGTAAGACGTATAACTGAAAGTATTTTGTACTTAAAACAGTCTGTTACAATATCTAAAGTTGGAAAGATATTATGTAAATTAATCAAATTCACAACACCTGTAAGAAGACTATATCAAAGCAGTCTCAATGTACTGTCTCAAGATAATTGCGTTTCTTGCTAAACTTGTAACTCTACAACTCCCTGAGAGAGTTTTCAAGGGAATAGCATCTGGTTGGTCTGGTTAATTTTGCAGAAAATGAGGATGTTGAGAGACAGTGTTAGGATCTGTCTTTCAAGTAAATAGTACAGATCGGTCTTAATATACATATTTTCAGTTGCACACTACAGAAACCTAACTTTATTTCTTGCAGTTAAACTACCTAGCTAAACATAGCACTTTGTGGGTTTCTTTTTAAAAGAATTCTTATTCTATGATTTTTTTTGTGTTTCATAACTAGGAGAAAGTGAAGGAAATCCACTCCCTTGTGCAGATAAAGAGCCTCTTACTTTTGACCCAAAGACAGAAAAGTATCATTTCATCAGATATAAAGTCAGTACCCAGCTGTGCAATCTTCCTTCTTTATTGTAAAAGTCTTGGAAGCATTAAAAATCAGATATTGAACTCAAAAGTTCTTGACGATATCAGTTTATTCTTCTTGCTAAAAATAAAAAAAACAGGATTTTTTTAGTAAGTCTGGTATGTCAGTTCTTATCCTTTCTTTTAAAGGGAAGAATTATAGAAAGAGCTAGTCCATATACATGTATATGGAAATCTAAGAGATTGTATGGGGGTGATTTCAAATAAAGTCACATTAAAATGGTACCAGTTGTAGTAATGGTCTGATTATAGATATATTTGTGTCTTAATCTTACCTGTCAGAAGCCTTTTGTGTTTGCGTTCACAGTATATATTTACCTCAAGCTTAACTTGAATAAGGCATATCACAATCTGTTCGAGGATCCTCTCTGTTGTACCTTCTATCCATAATATTATTTCAATTAAATCTGTACAAAATCACAAACTTAGCTAAAACACTGCCACTCTGTTGAAACACTCAAGTTATTTTAAAATTACACCTTACACCAGTGTAAGGAAAAAGAATCTGGTATTTGTTGTATTAGCTTTCTTTATCAGCTCACCTGCTAAAATTCCACCTTCACCATTTGAGAGTTTTGAACTGATATTTGCTGGACTATTAAGTATATTCCAGTTTGACCTCAGACATTTGCTATTGCAGTGTTTATTGCAAAAGCAAAATTGTCTTTCACTACACAGAAATTGTAACATTTTCCAGCTACGATGAACAGGACAATAATCTGGGCAAACTCACATTAGTATGTCTACATTAAAGCAAAGACCTTCACCACTGAACACAGCTGTCATCTTAAAGTTAGTTTTGGATAAATTTGGTAAGTGTGCTGTCTTTCAATAAAGTCAAATTAAAAAAATTATTCTGAAAATCAGAATAATCTTGCTACATTTATGACTGAACTCTTATTTACAAGGATAAATCCAGGCTGCTTAATTTTTAGTTTGTAATGCCCAGATCCAATATACCTGCTGCCCACTCTACCATGCTTTGAAATCTCTCACATAGTGAACCCAAAACATAAATTATGCTGAGCTCCTCCAGTGCTGATAAGGTGGACTACCAGGAATGCTATTCAATCCCTTGCATGGTGGCATAAATATATACACTCCACATCTACATAAATTAGATCATTTTAGGAACTGGTTAAACTGGCATCATTTGGAAACTTTCTTCTTCTTCCCTTCCCTTCCTACCACTTAACAATAAATTTACCAGTGAGATTTTTACACCAGATTATTCTTCACCATTCTTGCACTTTATTTAGTACTATGAGATAAAAATACTTCTTTTCATTTTCTTCATTCAATTCAAGTTTGTTTGGACCTTGTTCCAATACGTCTATCACCTTTTCAACGCCATGAGTGTTGTTATATCCCATTTCTGATTTATGTTTCCACATAAAGAACTACAAAGGCTTACAAAAATACTGCCCATGGTATTGCATTGTAGTCTTTGGAAAAACTTTAGTAGATCACTTCCAGCAGTGTTTCAAGGGCACATCCACAGTTAAGTGTCTCAGAGCTCATATTAGAGAATTTATTTTTCTGTATCTTAATCTATGCCAACTTGTCCTGGTTTCAGCTGGGATAGAGTTAACTGTCTTCCTAGTAGCTGGTACAGTGCTATGTTTTGAGTTCAGAGCGAAGAATGTTGATAACACTGATGTTTTCAGTTGTTGCTCAGTAGTGTTTAGACTAATGTCAAGGATTTTTCAGCTTCTCATGCCCAGCCAGTGAGAAAGCTGGAGGGGCACAAGAAGTTGGCACAGGACACAGCCAGGGCACCTGACCCAAACTGGCCAACGGGGTATTCCATACCATGTGACGTCCCATCCAGTATAGGAACAGGGAAGTGGGGGGCAGGGATTCGCCGCTCGGAGACTGGCTGGGTGTCGGTCGGCGGGTGGTGAGCAATTGCACTGCGCATCATTTGTACATTGCAATCCTTTCATTATTGCTGTTGTCATTTTGTTGGTGTTATCATTATCATTATTAGTTTCTTCTTTTCTGTTCTATTAAACCGTTCTTATCTCAACCCACGGGTTTTGCTTCTTTTCCCGATTTTCTCCCCCATCCCACTGGGTGAGGGGGAGTGAGTGAGCGGCTGCGTGGTGTTTAGTTGCTGGCTGGGGTTAAACCACGACACAACTAAAAATATTTTTCCACTAAAATTGTTTGGTTTTAATTCATGAAAGTTAAAAAGATCAAATGTTAGTACATGTTAGGTATTAACTGCAATATGCAAATTAAATCTGTTTGGAAATTTTCCAGTTAGGCACATTTCTGTATCGTCTAAATAGCAATGTGTCTGCAAAGGAAAATTGCATTTTAGTAGTTTATTAGATCTTTATAAATGTGTTCAAAAGAAATAAGTTAAAAAGATTCATATAATTTATTTACACTTTTGTGGTGAGTTGACCTTGGCTGGCAGCCAGGTGCCCACCAAGAGGCTATATCAGTCCCCCTCCATCAACAGGACAAGCAGAGGAAGTAAGATGAAAAAGTTTGTAGGTTGAGAATAGAAGAGGGAGAACATTCACCAATTGCCATCACAGGCAAAACAGACTCAACTTGAGGAAAATTAATTTATTGTCAATTAATAACAGAATAGGATAGAGAGTAATAAGAACAGAACTAAAACCACCTCCCTCCCACCCCCTTCTTCCCAGGCCCAACTTTATTTCTGACTCTTCTGTCTCCTGTCCACAAGTGGTGCAAGGGGATGGGGAATGGGAATTGTGGTCAGTTCATAATACTTCATCTCTGCTGCTCCTGTTCCTTCACGCTCTTCTCCTGCTCCAGCATGGGGTTCCTCCCACAGGAGACAGTCCTTCACAAACTTCTCCAGTATGGGTCCTTTCTTAAATACCTTATCCCAGAGGCACTGTCAGCATCACTGATAGTTTCAGCTATGGCCAGCAGCAGGACTGTCTTGGAGCTGGCTGGAACTGGTTCTGTCTGACATGGGGGCAGCTGCTGGTGTCATCTCACAGAAGCCTCCCCTGTGGTCCTTCTGCTATCAAAACTTTGCCACATAAACCCAATACAACTTTCAAAAGACCTTTGACAAGATCCATGACAGAAAGCTGCTAAAGGAAGTATGTAGGCATAAAATGAGATGCAAAGAATTGGTATGGATCAGAAAGTGGCTTGAAGTCAGGAAACAAATATTAAATTACCTATGATGTTCATCAGAAAATGTTTTGATGAAAAAGACAAAAGATTAATAGCACAGTGGCTGGGGATTCTGTGCTAGACTCAGTGTTATTTATTGTATTTATTAATGATCTGGAAAAGGAATGAGCAATGAGGTAACAAGAAATTGCAAATGACACAAAGTTATTTGGTTGGTCAAGTTCAGAGAGGAATGCAAGGAACTTCAGTAAATCATATTCAAAGTTAGATACATTAGTAACAAGATGTTAAATAAAGTTTAAAGTTGATAAAAGAAAACCAATGATCATTGAAAAGGAAAATACATCTTGTGTGGTTCTAAATTACCTGTACTGTTGGAAGAAAGGGGTTTAATAGTCACAGCTCAGTGACGACCTCAATTTCATACCAGTTACAGTCAAAAGGAAATCACAATATTAAAGGCAGCATATAGAATTGCATACAGTGTGTAGAAAATATTCACATATATGAATAATACATAAAATATTACGTATGGACTTTCCAGCTCAATAAGGCTAATAGTTTCAAGTGGCTCAGAGAAGGAAAAGAATAATGAGGTGTCCTGGTCTCAGCTGGGGTAGAGTTAATTTTCCTTCTAGTAGCTTGTACAGTGTTATATCTTGGATTTAGTATGAGAAGAATGTTGGTAACACATTGATGTTTTTAGTTGTTGTTAAGTAGTGTTTATACCAAGTCAAGAATTGTTCAGTTTCTCATGCCCAGCCAGCAAGAAGGCTGGAGGGGCACAAGAAGTTGGGAGGGGACACAGCCAGGACACCTGACCCAAACTGGCCAAAGGGGTATTCCATATCATGTGATGTCATGCACAGTATATAAACTGGGGGGATTGGGGTTGGGACGGATTGCTGCTCGGGAACTAACTGGGCGTCAGTTGGCAGGAGGTGAGCAATTGCATTGTGCATCACTTGTATATTCCAATCCTTGTATTATTATTGTCATTTTATTACTGTGATTATTATCAGTATTATTTTCTTCCTTTCTGTCCTATTAAACTGTTCTTATCTCAACCCATGACTTTTACCTTTTTCCTTCCGATTGTCTCCCCCATCCCATTGGGTGGGGGGAAATGAGTGAGCGGCTGCGTGGTGCTTAGTTGCTGGCAGGGGTTAAACCACAACACGAGGGTATTGAAAGATCTCAAATGAAAACATACTGAAAATATTAACGCTGAATATCTATGAATAACAAATGATTTTCAGAAGGTAGATGGAGAGATTCTGTTATAACACAAAATGGAACTCGATTCAAAGTTCTTACAAATTTTAACATTATGCACAATAATCCATGAAAGTAATTGTCCAAGAATGTCATGGAGATCAAGAATATAGCAACCTTCAAAAAGAGGGATTTTTCTACAGATAACAAATATAACCCAAACTATAACAGTTAAAAATATCAAATTTTGTGGAAGCTATCAAATTCTATGGAAATGAAACTTCTAAGTTCAAGGTTTAAACCGCAACCTAATTACAAACAATTAGAAAAATGTCTAATCATAGGGTAAGGTTATTCTCCCAATTACTTTCAGTGAGGCTATTATACTCTCATTAATGCTGAGGCTGCTGCTCTTTGATGGAAGAAGAGTATATCACTAAACAAACTTTCTATCTTCTCCAGAAAGGCAACCCCCTTGTTGCCAGCAATTTAGCCTTAATTATGACTGAAGAAATTTTACATGTCTGAAGTAAAGCAACAAACTTCATTACCTATCATCTTAAGAAATCAAAAACTTCCATGGTAGACTGGGAGCTGAGCTTAGGCTTCTAAGCTAAGTCTTCTAAGTTAAACACACAAATGGCGGGGGGAAAGTTTAATTTTTAAAAGATACCCATGGCTGGATTTATGAAACAGCTGAATTGATCTCATTTTTCTGAAATTCTTCTAACTGCCTTTTTATGTATTGGTAAGTGGCACCACATCACTCTTAGGAAACTTAGTGACAGGACTTCTGTTAGGCCTTCACTCTTAGACCTTCCATTAAATACATACCTGTAGCAAAAGGATTTTGTCATAATTTTCCTTAGAACATACACACAATGTGTAGTTTACAGACCTTATTATTTTTTTATTGCAATTAGTTTAGGACCATTTCCTTTTTAAAATTAATTCTAATCAAACAGCAAATACATACCCTGCTGAAATTTTCTCACCTTGAATATAGTTCATCAAAGCTGCTGGTGTGTTTTCAGGTGGAAATATTTGTATATTGTTTCAGACTTCACAGCGAAGGCAGCAGTCTTAACAGTCTCCGTTTTCATGTTAATGGCACATTACATTCCCCACACTGTCAGTAAGGCAATCCCACTTAATGGACAGAATAGACAGCTTTTGAAAGTTGAAAATTAAGTAACCATGTCATAACACATGGCTGAAATTGGTTGACGTGGTTCAGATCATTTTTTCCTTGAACAATTAAAATTGTGAAATTGTTCCCAAGCAGAACAATATCACCACTCAGAACAGACCTTAAGCACTTAACATGGGGGTGGAACAGGGAGCCTTTAGGAGAGTGGAATCTCTTTAGTCCTTTCTGACTGGAGAAAACAGTGGAGGACAAAGAGTACATAATTTTTACCTGAACTGATTCATTCTTTTTCAAATGAAAGGAAAAGCATACTAACAAGAAAAGGAGAAGGGGTGAACTACTTTGGACGATGAAAATAGCGCTACAGAAAACAAAAAGTGGCCCTTTCCTGATACTCGTTCTCTCCCAGGTGTGGTACAGGACAGATTAAAATCCTCCTTATTTCCTGAACATCGTCTTAAGCATAAACTCCTATGCCAACCTCAGCAGCTGAAGTACTTCTGACTACAGTTGCAATCTTTCACGTAATTAAAGGTCAGTGTGCACAAGTAAATTAAATGCTTCTCAGAAGGTGTTAGGGTGAGAAAATCTATTTGTCTTATCTTCTACGAAACAAAGGCTGAATGCATGCACAGAGCTAAATCTTCTTTGTAAAATTGCTTCCAGAAAAAGAAATTTTAATACCATTTAGAATTCAAAATCCCAGATTAAGAGTACAAAAGGTAACATGTGTCACAAGTAATGTGAAATGTGATCTCATGGAATTCAATTATCAGCCCAGAAGCTGACAGTGAAGAACAGCAGAAGGTTAGGAACACAAATATACTGAGTTTGACCAAAGATATTGTTTCTTATGGTGTCAAGAGCAGATGCTTATAAAAGAGTGTAGGGTAAAAATATGGAGTTGTACATCTTTCAGAACATCCTCCCATCTTCTTCGAGAACTTCTGGAAGACTTTTCAAAATTTTTTTGACTGGATAATAAACTGGCAGTTGGAAATTTGGTGTTCCAAGTACAAAGTAATAACCAAGTGAATTTACATGTGGCAATAAGGGATTCCAGATAATCCATCTGTGCTCAGGAAAGAGATCTTTGAAACTGTAGATAGGTATCTGAGTGCCATTACAACACTCCTGTCAAAAGGGTCAAAACAGTGAAAATACATAGTAAATATTACAAGCTATCAAGAAAAGAAGACAAGAACCACAAAAAATATCACTGTGCCACTGTATAAAAGTTTATATATGCTATGTTATGAATAACTGCACCGGGATCTTCATCTATTCAGATACAGAGCAAGTGGGCAACATCAGAAATATGCCCGTGTTTAGGGGTATATCACAGGCACCAGATGGCCTGCCTGATGTTAGACAAGTAAGCCAAAGAGGTATTAAAATGCAAAGAACATAAACCAAGATCTCACTAAGAGCCACTTAACCTGTCCACTTCTGCCTGGACAAAGGTGGTCTTTTGTGAAACTGATGAGCATGAGAACTCTGGGATACTCTGAATGTCAGTGATAGCTGAAGTGATTAGGCTAGAATAATGCTTGGTCTGATCCTTACCATCCATTCTCACATTATATACACCCAGGAAAACATGAATTTTGTATCCCCTTAGATCCAGTCTACTGCAACTGGACATACCATATTCTTTATGGGTTTCCAAAAAAATTAAGTTAAACGCCTGCATGTGTACATGCCATTCTCCTGAATTGGAAAGGGTAAAATGTAATGGATTTCTGATATCCATAAAGCAGATGGAGTTAGAACAAGAACACGCTGAACCACTTAAAAAAAAAAAGTCTAAAAATAGGGCAGAATATGCTGCTTAAAGTACTGCACATTTTCCTTGGCAATGTCTTGTTTGTCTCTAACACTGTCACCCCCTTCCCAGTGTCTTTTATGTATTCATTTCTTCTTTGCCTTGGTACTCTTGTTAAAAAATGTAATAATGAGGGCTATACATTTAAGTCTTTATTGCCATCAATGGTACTTTCGTGTTAAAACTGCTCCCATAAGACATTTGCTTTACACAGAAGAAAAGATCTAAGTAAAGATAACAGAAACGTTTTCTAAAGTTAATGTGGATTTTCTAGAAAAAGATAACCTGATTAAAAAGTAGGCTTTTGTATAAGTACTGAGTGAAATCAGGTTTTGTATCTGCAGTAATGCAAGTGACAAGCAAAGAAATCACTTTTCAAAGCATGTTTCTTCCTATATCACTGTGACAGCATTTTAAATCATCCTCCTGCTGAGGGTATATATATTCTGCTCCTTACTAGCAACACTGCAAATTTGGGTTATCAAACATGTCCTTGAATAAATCAGATGAGGCTTTCATACATAACTGGGAAGAGATACAATCTAGGAGAGTCTGACATTTCAAACCTTATTTAAATTGCAGATAATTTCTCCCCTCCTACCCCTGTGCTTGTAAGAATTCTTATACCCATCAGCAGCTGGCTTCACTGAAGATACGGTGATTGCTTTGCCTGGTGAAATACACAAGGTGGACGATTTATTGCTAATGCTCAGGGGATCTTGTGTTAATTAATGAAAAAAGGAAATATCCAGTTGGTTTCTTGGATACCGCTGCATTTTTATGTATATTTTTAGGTAAATGGCAGGTATTCCTATCACCTGCATTCTACTGAAGTACAGGTAACTTCTAGGTCACCATTAGTACTTGAGTCTTCTAGAAAGTTTCTCATTTCTGAATGCATTGGCATAAAGGGTGATGGACATTAGCATGATGAGCAGCTACATAAGAACAATATTTTTTTAAATACAAGAAGAAAAATTATTATTGATTCATTATTTTCAATGTATTTTTTCTACTTGTGCTTTACTTATTATGTAATTCTTCCTTCTCTCTGCTTCAGTTTATTTTCTGTAACATGGATGCAGAAAAAACTGCAAACCAACCATTTTCCAATGGAGTATTTGGACAGCTTGTTCAAATGTTCAAGAGGGTAAGGATCTTAGGCTACAAAATCATTATAACTACTTTAGGGAGGAAAAAATGAGTAACTAACTCACCTCCTGAAATACTCCACAGAAGCAGCATCAGCTAGGCACCATCTGTTTTAGAATTTGGAGAAACATTCAGTCTGGAAATTGAAAAACTATGCATTTGAAAAACTTTTTATAAGGAATAAATAAAACAAATTGTTATAAGATAACTTGCTGTTCTGTGCATATTTTGTATGAGCAAGAGATTTACATGGGCACTGAAGTGTGGATTGAGCAACTTGTTCTGTGACAGCTAAATCTAGAATTATACATGATAAAGGTCATAGATGCCAAAGACAAGTGTAGATTATTTCTGTGTAGAAGCACTGATCTTTCAAGCCACTGACTGGGTATCAAGACTTACACTTATGGACTTTGATAGATTCTCCATTGTGTGGGAGCGTGAGCTAATTTACAAAGACAGATCTCCAGCCAAAATGAAATGTCACAGTACTTCTGCCCTCTGGTTCTCTAAGCTGACTTTAAATGTTAGAATCCAGAGACTCAAGAACTGTGTACACACAAAGATCATTCAGGATTTTCTTTTAATAAATGTAGTGATGTTAGAAAACCATTTATCCACACATATTGAAATTATTTAATGAAGACATAATCTTTAACTCCACTTATAATGTAACTTAATAAGCTTATTAGCAAATACATGCACATGAAGTAATGGTTTTAAAGACTCTTACCATCTGGTTGCAAATGTTTTTAAGTAAAGATAATGAGTCTGAGGAAACTGTAATACATGGAAATGAATAATACAAATTTCTTAGTGGTATTTCTGTGCATTTAGTCTATGACAGAATGTTCTTACATATTGACCTTCCCACTCTAATATTAAAGAAATTAGTTCACTGCTATATGCAAGTTTTCTATAGGAGCCACTAATCCAAAATACCTGTATCCTACCTATGACAAGTTTATTCTTAATTCTTGCTAGTGGGATCCAATAATCTAGGAGAAAAATGGTGCTTTAGATGTAGCTGATGCCTGATCCAGGACTTCTGAAACTTGCTTGCTCTTAGCCAAAGGAAATTATCTTTAGTCTCATTTTTTTGCGGTTTGCTGTGTAACAACTTGTCCAAGGAAGGAAAAAAAAATAATGCTTTCAGTTCTTATGACTTAAGTTAGTGTTAAGCATCTTTGTTAAGTTTGGGGGGGCAGGTTTCAAAAAGCAAATGATTGTCTTGTCCAAGTTTTTGGTGTGATAATTGCACTGGGAATTCAGTTCTGGAGGGCTTATAGGATAGTCCCTCAAAAGAGTATCATTAAAATTAAATGCAGTCATAGTATGTCTCTTCTCAAAAGATGACAGGAAGCTCAACAAAGAAAAAGGGCTTTTGTACTCTAAGATAAGCGGTTCAGCCATTTGCTCTTCACTAAATGCCTCTATACTCTAGTTTATTATAGGCTTTATGCAGCCAACACTTTTCCCCAAGTTGCCTGCAAAACAATTTACCCTACTGAACAACTATTTCCGTCATGCTTTTGACAAAGCCTGAATCTATAGCTTTACTCTTGAAACAGTTTTGCTATGCAGAACAGAAGCTGCAGAACAGATTATAAAGAGATAGCATATCGCTGTCACATTGATAAAATGTCAGCCAGAAAACCTTTGGTAGTCAGTCCCCACCACAAGGATAATCGGTGTACTTTACATGAAACAGAAAGACTTAATAGTCAGTCCTTGATTTAGGGTTTAGAACTTCAACAAAAAAGATGCAGGCTATCAAGGCATGCTCTTCACTTATCGAGGTTGCAGCAATACAGCTGTACGCTCTCCTGCAGGCTGCTTTCACAATGCTCAGTATAGGCAGACTCATGTTTTGTGATCATTTGTGACATGCTTGTTGATTTTGGGTGCCACTTAACCTTTCCAAAGTTTTTACAAGCAATCTATGGAGGTACCACTGAATTCCGGAAGTACAATGTTGCAAAGCATAAATCTCTCTTTAGATATAATCTTTGATGTACCATTTATGTACCATATAACGGTACTCATTCAGCTACATTGGTGATGGGAAATACACAACTGCACAATGACTCTACAAACGTCAGGGCAAATAAAGAGGGAGTAATGAGGAGAAAGAGGAATGGGCAAGGGAAAAGCTACATGATGGAAGAATGGTAGGAAAAGTAACAGGTAAACAGAGTCTGCTCCTGTTGCCACTTCAGTCCTTAAATTAACCAATAGGTATTATAATGTTTATACATGTGTTGTAATAACCATTATTTTAGTTCTTAAACTAACACAGTATATGAGTCAAGTGAAAAAAACAGCAATAAACATGGATAGATGATGTACCAATTTTTTCTTTGTCTGTCCTTCCAGTGCATTTTCCCAAGAGGGTCTTTTAATTGTAGATTACATTCTTCTGAAAATGTTGCCTCTGGGTGTAGAGTATTTTGCACATATTAAACACTGGGGATATCAAAATAATAAGGATTAGTTTTAAAGTCACTGAAAGATTCCTTATTAATGTAAAGTGCTTCCATGTTCAAAAAACAATGCCATCATTTTCTCTGTGTCAGCAATCATTCTTTCATATTTGTGTATTAAGTAGGCTATTAAACCATTCGTCAAGACTCTCATGTTCTTTATGTTCAACTTAAATTTTAGCAGGCTTGCATCTTTCTACAGAAGAAGCAGCTTATTTGTTTTAATAAAAAAAACCCAAACAAACAAAGTGCTTTGAATACATATGACTCAAACTGTAGCACAACACTGTCCTGCAAAGATAAAAATATGTTTTCCTAACTTTAGAATCGAAGTAAATTAAGAACTTCAATGAAATGCAAGAACTTAGTGAGGAACTATTGAAGAACTCACACTAAATAAGAATTTGTCTAGTATGTGTTAAGAAAGCTATGCAAGAAACTGAAGACTAATCTAAAAATACAAGATGCAAAACTGTACATGTAGATTTGTAATTTCTGAGAAACACTGTATTTTCATTTAATGTTTTAGAGTGACAATGATTTTTGAGTTAACTGGATGACATCAGTGTCTGAAATTGCAAGTATCAGTTACTTAGTGACAGTTCTGTCTTGTATGGCACAGCAGTAACATGCCCAGTGCTTCAGCAGCAATTACTTACTTGCATGTTCAAATCAGCAGCATTTTGATTGCTAGAATGGAAATTAATTCTTTAGGGGAATTGTTTAATTTTTTGCTTTTTTTTTTTACTGAGAAGAGGGTTTGGGGTTTTGGTTTTTTTCTTCTCCAAGGACCTTTTGTGAAATTTTTTCATGTAACTTCAAATCACCATTTTTACTGCAGCAGAATATGGTAGTGTGTGGTGCTCTTTGTGACCAAAAGAGTACAGTGTTTCAAATACATGATGCCATAGTAATCAGACACTTCATTTGGCTTGTAAGATAAAGCAAGCAGTCATCATAATATCAGTGCAGCTCCAGTGATGCAAAACTAGTCTTTACAATTTATATAGCAAGTTAAACCTTCAGAATCTTAACCACTTAGTGACATCAGTTTACTAGCTCAAGGGTCACCTTTTTCAGAGCTATCTATTGTTATTTTTCAGTTTGTTAGATCATGTTCATCTTGATATAAAACGGCATTGCAGTATTTTAGACCTCAAAGGATTGTTATATTGAAATTCCAACAGAATTCCAAAAATCTTAAATAAACTGAATCCCTGAAAGCTCTGGAAACAATACATCAAAATTACAGAGGCATCTATCTGTAGTGGCACTTAAGCTAACACTGTGCTGGACTTAACACTTGGCAAGAGGGGTAAGGACTCCTTTCTACGCTTCAGTGTGGGAATTAAAACCTAGTAGAAGAACTCTTCAGAACATTGTTGTTTTCTATGAGTTTCTTTTAAGAAATTAAATTCTTGATTTTCATAAATCCATTTCCTAAAAGGTTGATGTTTAAAGAAAAGAGGAATCAAAACAACACTACTGGAGGAAAAATACATCCAGGACATTTATTTCTTCTAAAATTGTACTTGTATAAAATAACAAACAGGTTCAGTAAATTCCACGTCTGCCTAAATGACAGGTATTCAGTGGTCAGTGATCAACGTCTCAAGTTCATTCACTCATAGCAGTGTGAACCCCACACAGTTCAAAAAGAGTGGAAACAAACTTTCTAAATGTGATCCTGAGAAATCTAACTTTGTAAGAGATTCATCTCAAGAAAGAAATCCAGAGCTAAGCATACCTAATAGAATGCCCTGAATATTATTATGAAGAGTTAAGTAAACATGTCAGAATCATAGGTTACATCTGTTGTCCAATGATTGGATATGGTTTTATCAACCATCATCCCATATGATGATAAAATGTTAATCTTTCTGTATTCTAGACTATGATGTCTTACAAGCCCCCTATATGCCACTGCTGCTAGGAGCAAACCTGTGATCTCATTTCAGGGGGGTTGAAGGGGGAAAGGTTGCTAAATTTTTTGTTTATCACCTGAAAAGTAAAGGAATCTGAGAGTGAACTTGTGTGCTGAAGAGTATATCAGACAATCATGGGAGTAAACAGAAAGAAACAGAAGTGAAAGAACACTCTAAAATCCATTTCCACCTGGATTGCTATACATCCTGAGCTAGTCTTATTATCAGTCTTATCAGCTCCAAAGGATGACTTGGGGGAAGCTACTCCTAAAGCCGATGTGTGAGCAACACCTAGGTTTTGCAGCAGTACTTGCTGTACCTAACACACAGAAAAATGCATCAATGAGAAAGAGAGTAGGCACAGCTATACATTAGTTAAAGGTCATACAAAAGAAAGAAAATTAATTTTAATTTAAAAAATGTGTTCTGTAATAAATGTAGCATACCTACACCTTGTTGCTGCCACTAATTTTATACAGTATTGTGAATCCTCCTTTGTAAAATGGCCAATCAGAGTGGGAAGGCGTAAGAAATGGACACAAACTGTTACATTTGCTCCTATCCCCGGTTTATTATTTTTGGATATATAATTTGGTATATTTTTTAGTTGCTGTTTCTCCACTTTCTGTATAGGGTGACATAATATGGGTAAAACCCACTAGTTTTTGCTATCTGCAAGGTCACCACACAACTGGATTCTGTAGAGATGTGTCATCAGTAGGACTACAGAACAAGATGATTTCTCCAAATTAGTTATCATCTATATTGCTTAGAGGAGATCCAAAGTGGACTGCTGAATACATGCAGGCAATTTTCCAGGGACTGAAAATATGAATGTAGATGATTTTTTATGTCCCAGCTACATTGGACAACAGGTGAAGGAACTTTGTGGGGGGCAAAACCCCATGCTTCCAGGCTGGAACCCCATGCTTCCCCCAACCAAAGGTATATGTTTTTTTACCTGGAGTGCATCTCTTGGTTTTAAATGACCAAAGAGTTAAATGACCAGAGTTAAAAAACAAACAAACAAACCCCCAGACCAAAAAACACTTCATATTTGATCATGTTGGTAATAATGCAACAAAATTAATTTCAAGACTATTATAATGCTATGAAGATAATTATTTTAAACACCCAACAATCTCATATGTGCAGGTGAAGACAGGCTTATATATCACCCTTCATGCTCAAAAAGAAGGATCCACAGAGTTAACAATGAAAGCTATGACAGGACAGAGAACATGTTACTTGGTCAAGATTTCCAAATTACTTAGTGTTCAGCTCAGTTAAAAGTTTTAGACAGTAAGCATAATTTAGATTTGAAGAAAGATCTGGACCAAAATCCTAAGCTGTCCCTCACTACTGTGTTACCTGTGATTTATAACCCAAGCCATACTATCTTGAAATAAGGTAATTCATGTCAGTGCAAATTATTTTCACCAGCAATTCTCTGTCACAAAATCGTAACAAAGATATTTCTGTTATAGGGAAGAATCTCACATTGTTTATGATTTTACAGTATTACAAATTATTTTATTATGTATTTTGCTGTCTTACTAAGCTGGGAGAAAAGTGCTTCGTTCAACCTGTTAAAACTAAGAACTGGCCGTTTTAGCTGAAGGCATGTTTTGAGTGTCTAGTCTATTAATGATAGGAAAGCTCAAAAAGCACATCAGCTAACCTTGTATAGGTATATTCTATTTATTATATATAGCTTTAAAATAAGGAAAAATACTTACTTTTTCTTGTATGACCTACAATCTTACATATAAGTGAGTCCCTGTCTGCCTCAGAAGCACCTGCTGATTTGTTTCAGTACAGATGGAAAGAACTAGAGTAAGATGCTTTTTTCTTTCTTTGAAGATCTTCTGTTTTTCTGACTTTAGTTCCTTTCTGTCAATAAAAGTTATGAAAGTAAAAAATGAAGTTTTAACCTTTATGTGATGCTACATAGGCTTTTTTCACTAGCTGGGGAGAAGATGCAGTGATTTTCTGATCAGCACAGACAACTCCACAGCAATTAGAAAGATGTCTCCCCCATCACAATCATTAAAGAACATGCAAAATGGTATATTAAGTTGCACTGATGCAGGTGCAGTTGTTGCTCAAATGTCCTTCTGAGATTGACTCTGAAAATTAAATTGGCATAACTATTAATGATGCATATTTACGTAGTAGCATACATATTAAACATCATGTCAGAACTGCATGGATCTGACACAAAAGTGGAGCAACTTTATAAAAAAGATCCTTGTGCATCAGAAGCCTAACTCTTATAAATTCTTTTGAATTCTTGAGGTGATTCTTGGCTGTTCTCCTTCCTATGCATTTCCCTGACGCAGCATTGACTACGTCAGTCACAGGCAATATTTGAAGGAGTCCTGAAATAAAATTCAATTGTGAAATAACATACCTTCTGTCACTGGCAAAGTTAAAACAAGACACATGGATCAACTGGACTCTTTTTAGGAGATAGAAATATAATTCTTTAATGATATGGGGAACTATTAAAAATTTAAAAACCTGAGCAAGGTTGAAACAATTAAGATTAAGACCTTTACATAATGCCAGCAAGTGGTACATTTCAAGTTTGTTACATTACACAGAAATGATGTTTTATTACTGAGACCTCAAGCGGGAGAGGAATTTCCTTATGACTTTTGTACTGTGTGAAATGAATGATAATTTTGATCATATTGCAGACAAATGATAAAGTGAATTAACTTATTTGGCCATGTGAAGAAACAGTAGAAACACATAAAGTCATAGCTCTTCACTCCCTCCATAGCCTTATGTTCATTTCCCTAGCAGGCACATTCAGAGTGATAAAGAATATTACATTTCCCAGCTAAGAAGATGATAAATGACTACTTGCAAAGTATAGATAGAACAGCACTAAAGAAAGTAAAGTTTAATAGATAACCAATATATTCCATGATTAATTTTCCTATTACAGGGGTGGTCAAGCTTTCTCAGGCCAAGAAAATAAAGCATGCAATGTTAAAGAGCCACAAAGAAAATACCTAGCTACAGCATCTCTCACACCATTCTTCATTTCTTCTCCTCCCTCTCACGTCCCCCATAATAGCCTCTGAGACCCAAGAACATACTACAAGCACACCATACCCTCACCACGCACACTAGCTCTTGGCTTCAGCTCAATTCAAAAGACATAGTTAAAAAAAAAAAAAAGTAAGAAAAGGGGAGAAAAATAAAAAAATTTAGAGCTGCATGTCACTGTTGGTCATTCCTCTTACAGAATAAACTCATGGAGTGAGAAATCAGAAGCTATTTACAGAGGAAAAAGAAAAACCTCCATGTGAGAAAGGCAGTCTATAATGTCCAGTACAAACACCTGAAGAATTGTGTCTTATCTATGTAACAGGGAAGCTGGAACCACTTGTTCCATGTGCTGACTCAAAACTATGCTGAGATCAGTGTTTTGCTAGGTCTCTGCCATTTGAGCAGTTTCTAGTTAGCATCAGTACTTTTCATAGTTTTTTGCCTTGCTTGTCTGCTCTTTAAGATTCAAATTGGCTTCTATGCATTCCTGTATCATCAGGAAGTGGCATGCCATGTTTACTCCCTTTTGTATATTTCTAGTTGGTGTTACTTTACCTAAACCTCATATATACACACACTGAATGCAAAAGAGTGAGATAGATAGATAGATAGATAGATAGATAGATAGATAGATAGATAGAAAGATATAAAATGAAAAAAGAAGTAGGAATTGAACATGTAAACCTAGGTTAACACCTAAAGTTAAGATACATTCCATCCAAAAAGAAAACTTTCTACTATAAAGAGGAAAGCAGATTTACAAGTGAATCAACAGTTCTAAGAGACATGTACATATCCGGATATATTATAATCCTAGGTAATTGATCTGATGATGATTTTCATCCCATCTATAATCTGTGCTAAGTAACTTGTTGCTTCAGTTCCAATTGCTGTCTACAAACTGCATCTGCTTAGAAACAATAAAATATTAAATAGTTCCAAAATATTGCCAGTAACAGAAAAGTCCTTGGATAGGTTTATCAGTTGAAGAGCTGAAGAAGTTGATGATACATTTCAGTAGATATATTGCATTTACTTCTCATCCCAAACCTAAATAATGTATTTTTTGGATTTTGTTTAGTGTATCTATGGACTTTGATTAGGTCTAACTAAAGAGCCTGACCAGAATTCTAGGCAGAAAGAAAGAAAGAAAGAAAGAAAGAAAGAAAGAAAGAAAGAAAGAAAGAAAGAAAGAAAATGGAAGGGAAAAAAAGGCAAAAAAAAATAAAAAGAGAAAAAAGAAAAAGACTGCACAATACTGACAAAGTTCTGTAATGTAATGCAGCAGGGAAAATATATAGATAAATTTTTGGTCCTCCCTTTCATTGGTGTTTCCCTTAACATTCCTTTTGTAAGCTTAGGCTAAATTTAAATCAAGTATTCGCAAAGTATTTTTAATTTCACCAGGAGTACTAACATAGTAGATTTGTAAAAAATAATCAGTCCTACACCTGGAAATGCTTAAGTAGAAGACAGGATACAAAATGTCCAGTTCTGTCATGTTACATGAGTACTGCTTAGAGCAGGACAACACACACCTGTAAAACTAAAGTAAAGTAATGAGTGGATAATGACACTAGAGCATTTATGTTCTTGTCCTGGATTTGGCTGGGGTAGAGTTAATTTTCTTTCTAGTAGCTGGTATAGTGTTATGTTTTGGTTTTAGTATGAGAAGAATGTTGATAACACACGGATGTTTTCAGTTGTTGCTAAGCAGTGTTTATACTAAGTCAAGGATTTTTCAGCTTCTCATGTCCAGCCAGCGAGAAAGCTGGAGGGGCACAAGAAGTTGGCACAGGACACAGCCAGGGCACCTGACCCAAACTGGCCAACAGGGTATTCCATACCATGTGAAGTCATGCCCAGTATATAAACTGGGGGGAGTTGGCTGGAGGAAGGGGGATCACTGCTTGGGATCAGTCAGCAAGTGGTGAGCAATTGCATTGTGCATCACTTGCTTTGTATATTCCAATCCTATTATTATTATTATTGTCATTTTATTATTCTGATTATTATCGTTATTATTTTCTTCCTTTCTGTCCTATTAAACTGTTCTTATCTCAACCCACGAGTTTTGCTTTTTTTTCACCAATTCTCTCCCCCATCCCACTGAGTGGGACGGATGTGAGCAAGTGGCTGCGTGGTACTTAGTTGCTGGCTGGGGTTAAACCATGACAGTTCTTAAAGGCAGAAAAAGCTGATGAAATGCTTTGTTTCTAAGTGTAACAAAATCCTTTTCTGTGGTGCATAAATTTAAATTACTCAGTACCAACCCCTGCATATTGTCAGACAAGTACATGTCAACTTTGCGGCAGCAAGTATACATATATTTTGCAAAGGAGTGGCAGCTGTCACCAATGAATTGCTGCCTTAAATCCCTTGAAATCAACTCCAATTACTACCAAAGAATGTGAAAAACAATTACATAATTCTATTTTAGTAAAGAACATTATTTTTCTTTCTTCTTAAGAAACAATCACAGAAATGTTTGAGTCTGATGAAATATTAAATTACAGATTTTCTAGACACTGCAGCAATTACAGCTATAGGAATCCATACTTCTTATAGCTATCAATGAAATCCTATGAGGAGATCCTCCACATGTTCAGGATGTGTAAGACCTTTAAAAATAAGCAATTAACTCTTTAAAATCCACTCAAGGAATAGCATCTTAAGCTGTTGCCTTTTAAAAAGAGTCAAAGTCCTTCTGTTCAGCAGATACTTGTATCACAATTATGTCCAGACCACCAATCACTAAAACTGATGTCAAGACAAAAAAGTATAACATAACTGGTGTGAAAAAAATTACTTTCCAAAGCATTATGCAATGCTTATCCAGTGAGCAGCTACCAGTACTAGTATTGCACCACATTCTTGTTCAACTGCCATGGAATAAGCACACTTATTCACAGTGTAAGCAGGGCTTCAATGCACAGTGACATGGAAAACAGAAAAAGTTCTGTTCTTCTGTGAGCTTACCCCAAACTCTGTCTTTTCTTTTTCTTCCTGGAGTCAAGATTTAAGCAATGAAAAAGCATGTTTTCTCTGCTCTATTTTTTTGGTTTTCTCATTAGAGAAAATAATTTTTGATGCTGATGTAATGTTGGGATCACTTATTATTAAAAGGAACTTGCAAAGTAAATGTCACACACAATAAATGCTATAGGAGAAGATGATAAACAGGTGGACAGGACAGAAAGAATTTCTGATATCAACAAAGCAGTTGAACATGAGATTATATAAACCTATTCTTTTTTTAAGTAAGAAAAATGCTAGAGTTTCCAGATTATAGTCAAAATTCCTCACCATTTTAATCTAATTTTATGATGCTCTTTGCCTTGTTTATTTTGAAGACTAAGGCTAAAATATTGAAGTTTTTAATAAGACATTAAACTTTCCTGTGATGTGATCTAAGCTCTCCATTGGTTTGCATTGCTCTGGTGGTTCACATTCATAACTTCAGCATAAAATATTGCCTTTTAATGGAAGGAAACCTTTACAACCTACATTTGCGAGATGGATAATGCTGTAAGAATGAAAGTTTTACCCAGCCATCCATAAGAATTAATAGTCTGTACATTAAAAAATGGACAAGCCAAGAAGCTTAAAGAACCATGCTCATTTCATACTAACCATTTTGCTGCAACTCTGATATTTCTCTTAAATTTTTGTTGACTTAAAAATATGTTTCTTCTTACAAAGATAACTAAAACCAGAATTAAAAGCATATTCTATTTCTGGTCATTCTGGAAGCAGAAATCACTCATTTCAGAGACTGTTGACTTTTACAAGATTCTTGCAAGACTTCCTAGCAAAAAAGACTTTATGCGTCTTTTGTCTTAGCGTGATTCATAGTTGCCAGTTAATCTGGATAGTCTTTTACTGGACATTGTATTGGGTTTCTGTGGCAAGGTTTTGGGGGGGGGGGGGGGGGGGAATACAAGGGTGGCTTCTGTGAAAAGCTGCTGGAAGCTTCCCCCATGTCTGACAGAGCCGATACCAGCCGGCTCCAAGGTGGACCTGCTGCCAGCCAAGGCCGAGCCCATCAGCGACTGTGGTAGCACCTCTGGGAGAACAGATTTAAGAAGGAAAAAAAGTTGCGGTGGGCACAGAAACTTCAGCTGGAGAGAGGAGTGAGAATATGCGAGAGAAACAACCCTGCAGACCCCCAGATCAGAGAAAAAGGAGGGGGAGAAGGTGCTGCAGGCACCAGAGCAGACATTTCCCTGCAGCCTGTGGGGAAGACCATGGTGAGGCAGGCTGTCCCCCTGCAGCCCATGGAGGACCATGGTGGAGCAGTTATCCACCTGCAGCCCATGAATAACCCCAAGCCAGAGCAGGTGGATGCCTGAAGGAGGCTGTGACCCTGTGGTAAGCCCACGCTGGAGCAGGCTCCTGGCAGGACCTGTGGCCCTATGGAGAGAGGAGCCCACGCTGGAGCAGGTTTTCTGGCAGGACTTGTGACACTGCGGGGGACCCACGCTGGAGCAGTCTGTGCGTGGAGGACTGCACCCTGTGGAAGGAACCCACGCTGGAGCAGTTCATGAAGAACGGCAGCCCGTGGGAAGGACTCGCATTGGGGAAGTTCATGGAGGACTGTCTTCCATGGGATGGACCCCACGCTGGAGCAGAGAGAGAATGAGGAGTCCTCCCCCCAAGGAGGAAGGAGCAGCAGAGATGTGTGATGAACTGACCCCAACCCCCATTCCCCATCCCCCTGTGCTGCTGGGAGGAGGAGGTAGAGAAATTGAAAGTGAAGCTGAGCCTGAGAAGAAGGCAGGGGTGGGCGGAAGGTATTTTAAGATTTGGTTTTATTTCTCATTATCCTGCTCTGATTTGATTGGTAATAAGTTAAATTAATTTTCCCCAAGCTGAGTGTTTTGCCTGTGATTGTAATTGGCAAGTGCTGTCTCTCTGTCCTTATCTCAACTCATGAGCCTTTTGTCATATTTTTTCTTCCCTGTCCAGCTCAGGAGGGGAGTGATAGAGCAGCTTTGGTGGGTACCTGGCATCCAGCCAGGGTCAACCCACCACAACATCATTAGACATACATACCAAATCCTTTAGTTCTATTGGTGTATTTTGAGAGTTAACATACTGTTATGTTTATACCTGTCACTTTATAAACATCTCAAGTGGCCTCTCTTTCTTCTTTGAGTGATTTTGAGCACTGCTAATAGGTGACAATTTTTGTTTCCTAAATGTTGTTACACACCCACTCCCTCAAAAACCTGACTCCCTCTTGCAGAGGAGAGTTTAGTGAGAATTGTAGTATTTCACATTGCAGCAGCACCAATTGATCCTGTGCTCACCTACTACCCAGAGCAGAAGGAAGCTTTCTGAAGACTGGCCAAAAGCAGCAGTACCATTTTGGCCTTCTCTAGTCTCCGTTTTGAAGGAGCCAGGCAACTCTGAAATCTATAAGGTGCATTTCTAATTTTAGGTGTAGAACAGTGTCCTAAAATGTTAGCTCTAACCTCTAAGATTAAAAGCTTTTATTGTTTTCTGTCAGTGATAGACATAGTCAATATAATTAACATTTGACACTTTCAGACTCCCCAAAATGTAAAATAGCAAGGCCTTACCAAAAATACTACTAAGTAGCAGCAGCTAGAGCAGTAAATTACAATTTATCTTTGATGGTGATTACATCATGCCAATAATCCTTCCTCACTTTTTACTGCAAGTCTACTGGAGAATTCATTTCATGTAAAGACTTATTTAAAAACTCCCACATGACTAGTATCCCAGAAGCTTAAAAATTAAGGGACTGCCAATAGAGTTTTCAGGATTCAAATAACAGCTTGAGCTGCTCTAAATGGATCGCAAAAACTGCATAACGTATTAATGTGGTGCAACTACAAAAGTTAGAATGAAGCATACAGAAAGCTTGAGAATTCAAATATTTTTGGGAACCAATATGATTCAGGAGATTGTTAGAAGTGTGATATGAGCTCTTAAAATTGCTTTTGTTTAAGAACTATTAAAAAGGAAAATGCAGTTGGATTTGAACCCATCTACTGGCTCTTTTTCTCTCTCTGTGAGTGTCCAACATAACACTCACAAAAATCAGAGAGAGATAGCAGCATGGCTTTTAATGCAAGCACCCAGTAGGTGTTTGAGGACAGTGAGTCACTGACACCACTCCTTCCCTGCCCAGAAGAGGAGCAGACATTTTAGAGAGAAATTTGGGGATCCAGGACAGGATGGAGGATAAGCTTTTCTCCAGCCTTTTAAAACAATGCTATAAATTCATTAAGATTCAGCTAGTGCAGATATTGTCCCAAAATATGCTATGGCCAAATGTTTTGCATGCAGGACTGATCTAAGGACAACGTAGAAAGTTACAGCCTACATCACCAGATAGGGGAACATGCTTACCTGGGAATGAAAGTATCTTTATCTTCCCTTCAGTCCTGTGGCAAATCTATGTGTGATATATGTCAGGAATTCAACAATGCAAGTAGGGGGAAGAAATAGTTTCTGATCATGCTTTTTCACCAGTGATGAAAATTAAATCCTTTTAGTTTCAGAACAGACTTTATGAAAAACCAAACTCATGTAAGAAATGCCAGAAGATTCATGTAGGTAATATCCTTTTCTTTTATGCCTTTCCCCAGCAAAATATCACAACCTATATGGCATGCTGTCATGCTTAGCAACATATCATACCTTTAAGAAATTGGTGTTTCAAAATTATTTGGCCTAACATTCTAACAATATTCTTTCCTAGCACCAGAAAGTAGAAAATAGTCTCTGACAAAAAAAACCAATACAGTCTCTCTGGAAAGACTGAGAGCATCACTTTAAGAGGAAAATGATTGTCTGGAGTTAATGTAGTATTCAATATAAAATGAATTAGAAAAGCTCAGATTAAAAAAAGACATATATGGAAAATAAGAAAAAATACTTCAACAAAATCCCTAACTTTGGGGAATGAGAGGGCAAGATTTCGATGATCCTTATTCTCTACTCCTTTATGTTATGAACACATATATGCTGTACTTGTCAGTTATCCTCCCAAGACAGTTCTTGCTTCCATTAATTTCTGTTCTTTATGATTTCTCCCACATGAGTAACTCAAACATTTGTCACTATTGCTAACCAGAGTGTTCTTGAGGAGGGGAGAACTACAGATCTCAGCTTCATTCTGCATGTGCAACAAAAGAAGCAGCACCAAAGGCAGCACCTTGAGTGCAGACCCCAATACTGTCGTAGCCCTGAGCAGCTGCCTCTGCCAGGAGTTTGGCTACAGGCCATTACTGCTCCTCATCCTGATTTGGCAGCTTAGCTTTCTAGCTTGACCTTGGCCCAGCCCCATCACCACCAACTTTCCTGGTGATGGGGACTGGGAGCTGCCCCCTCTGCCTGCTCTGCACCCTGGCTGGGGTCAGTGGGACAGGCTCTGGCTGGCAAGACCCTGCCCTGCCAGCCTGGGGATCCCAGAGTGTGCCCTACACCCCAGCTGGCCCTTGTTGCACCTTGAAATAAGACCAAGATTCTTTACATGTTTGCATTCCTGTGTCCGAAAAAAACATGTTTAAGTTTTGCCTGTACTCATTCTTTTCAAGTTGTACTTTTCACCAGCATTTGCAGCAGTTCCAAAGACTACAGTAGAGAATACTACATTTGCATATTAAAAAAAGGGAAATAAGCAGTGTTTCTATTTACGTTTGCCAGAATTTCAAGCTAAGAATTCAGTGGTGGGTGGTAGAAAGCAGTGGACCCACAAGCATCCATCTTAAATAGCCTTTGTATTCTTGTTATTTTTCTAAACCCATCATCATTTTAAAAAAAAAACAAACAACAAAACAAAACACAAAACAATTAAACTTGAACTCATCTCAATTTACTGCTGCTATTTGTTTTGAAAAATTATTATTTAGGTTATTAATGTGTTGCTGTCACTCTTAGAACTCACAAGCTGAATCTATAACATGGCCAGAGAGTGAAGGGAGTGCCAAAACATTCACAAGTAGCAGTCTGTCATTCAATTAATACCTGTTACATACAAGTTTCACTAAGAAGTCATTTTCCTAGTTTATAACAAGGACAGTGAAGGAAATGTTTTTTGCTGTCAGGCACATCTTTTCTGCTGGTTTTCTTTCCCTCACTCTGCACTGGGAGAAAACTGGGATTTTATGTGGTAAGTGGGAGATTCTGGTCAAAACTTATAGGCTAAATCAGAGCAAAGAAGAGATGAAAATGTGATTCCTTATATTTAAGCTGAGTACCTAACTGAAACTGAACAGCATAATCATATTTAAAACAGAGACCTTTGTTTGCTTCAGACTGCCAGCGATTAGTAGGACTGCAAAAAATTTGTGAGGTTTTATTGAAGCTAGTAAGCTGAAATGTGCACAAATATCTTTAGCAACAAAAAGAGGTGACTGTGTTTATTTAATCAAGTTCTATATTACAATGGTAGAGTTTATAAACCAAATGAACTCTGCAGCTGATTTCACTTCTGTCCCATGAACTATTCATTTAAAGGCAGCTTTTAGTGCATCCCAGAGGCTAAGCTTGAGTGGCCAGGAGGCAGTGGCTGAATGTGCCTTGCACTCTGGCTGCTGAGACACTTTGACCAAGCCTAGACTTGGGCAACCAACCAACCCTCCCAGCTCTGCCAGGGTGCTGGCAGGCCCATGGTGTGAGCATACATACCATTGCTGATGGCACAGCTGCAGGACAAGGTTCCCTGCTGAGACCATGACACACATGACATGAACGCAGATTAAGGAGAAAACTGCACTTTTATTGCATTCAGGGGCAGCTGAAAAGTGGCAGCTCCTGAGAGATCCAGGGCATCCATGGTGTCTTCGTGCTGCAAGAACAGTGGGCAGGCACTTGGCCAAAATGGCCCAGAGAAGCCCTGGCAAGGGGCTGTGCTCAACGTGGCTGAAGAAGACAAAAAACCCACAGGGAAAACAAGTCCTTCTAGACCCTAGATCCAGGCCACAAGTGGCATCTTCCTGCTGCATCAGGCAGTTAATTTGCCAAAATGGCCCAGAGAAGCCCTGGCAAGGGTCTGGGCTCAATGCGGCTGAGTAAGGCAAAATCCCCCTGAAGACCAGGGCCAATCCTGACCCCAGACCAGGGCACCCATGGCATCTTCATGCTGAAAAAGAAGCATCTAATTGCTGCAAGAGCAGTAGGCAGGACCTTATCCAAAATGGCCCAGAGGAGCCCTGGCAAGGAGCTCTGCTCAATGCTACAAAGGAAGGAAAAAAAAACTCCGGGGACCAGTGCCAACCTGACCCAGGGGGGAAAAAATTCCTCCTGACTGCAGATGCAGGGCACCAGTGGTGTCTTCATGCTGTAAGAGCAGCTTCTACTTGCTGCAAGAGCAGCAGACAGGAATTTATCCAAAATGGCCAAGAGGAGCCCTGGCAAGGGGCTCTGCTCAGTGCTGCAGAGGAAGGACAAAAAAACTCCTGGGGACCAGTGCCAATCTGACCCAGGGGGGAAAAAATCCCTCCTGACCACAGACCCAGGGCACCAGTGGTGTCTTGGTGCTGCAAGAGCAGCAGACAGTCACCCAAAATGGCCCAGAGGAGCCCTGGCAAGGGGCCCTGCTCAATGCTGCAGAGGAAGGCGAAAACCCCCCGGGGACCAGTGCCAATCTGCCCCAGGGTGGAAAAATTCCTTCCTGACCCCAGGGCTGGTGCTCGACCGGCTGTTCCCTGAGCATGTGAGCAAGACCTGCCTCCCAGCCCCACGGGGTGGTCACACCTACCAGGGACTCCACCACTGCCCGACCCCTTCCCTCCTGCAACCTAGATCCACCTCAGGGGCTTCCAGGAGTGGCGAAAGCCGCTGGCCAGATTGACCTTGGGGCGGGAATCCTTCCCGTGCCCGGCAGGACACCACTGGGTGCTCCAAAGCACTGGGGAAGGTGCCGGCTCTGACAGCCCTTGCGAATCTTTGCAGCCCATTCCTTGGTGCCGCTGCCACTGGCTCCGCAGGGGATGAGGACGGTGAGCTCGGGAGTGCTCCTCAAGCACCGGCAGTGCATTCCCGTGGTCTTGGCAGGCCCCCCAGCCAACCTTTGCCACTGCTGTCCAGCTGAAAAGGCCTGACGGCCGTGGGCACCTCCAGGTCTTTGTGGCACTTCTCGCCTTCCCAGGAGCTTGTCTCCATTCCCTGAAGGAAGGATGAAGCAGGATTTCCAGCCAGCAGACGCAGCTTTGAACGTGGCCCTGCCAGGAGCTGGGACTGTGGCAGAAAACCTCCAGCAGCCTTGTCCAGCCTCGAGCCTTCCCTCTTCAGCCCCTCCAATTAACCCCACAGGCCCCTCAAAGACGTCCTCTCCCACGCCATGGGGCGGCCCCTGGCCAGCTGTGTCCCCACGGCGCAGCCTGGCAGGCTGGTGGTGGGGCATGGGGGGATGCCGCCATGGGGGGATGCCCCTTTTATCCTGTCCAGGCACGGTGATGCTGTGTTGCTGGGTGGTGGCACTGTGAGGTGGGGGTGGTGGGGCCCCCCATGTCACAGTGGAGGGCCACACAGGAGGAAGGCCTTTGGGGTGGTGGCCTCGAGGAGGTCCGTGTGCCCAGGGGCTGGGGGCTGACCCCACCCTTGGTGGCCATGCACTGGGCACAGCTGGGACAACCTGCTGGGCTCCCTCTCTGTGACCCTCTGCAGCCGGCTCCTGGTGTGACCACGGCAGGGCCAAGAGGCAGGTCGCAGCCTGCGCGGCCGTGGCCAGGGCCTTCTCCTGCTGCACCACAAGCTGCCAGGTAGCTTGTTAGCTGAGGGCGACAGAGCCTGTGCTCTCAGCCTGGAGGAGTCCAGTAGAGCCCTTCCCCCCGAAGACCCAGGGGACACCCTTCAGCACAGGGCTCGGGCACTCCTGCAAGCCACGCTCCCTCCCCAGTGTGCGTGTGAGCAGGGGACATCCAAAGTCTTGCTGTGACATGAAGTCCTTGCAGTCATCTCCTGCTCTGCTTGTCCCATTCATAAAGTTCAGTGGCTGGACCAGGGAGCATGGGAAACACCCTGTCCAGCCTTGTACCTCTACAAAGTCATCTTCCTGAGCAATGGCCGTGGCCTGGTCTTTTGCAGGAGAGGGCAGCCAGCGTCTTTGGCACATGGAGGGCTGCTACACTTCAGTGCAATGCTTCAAACAACAGACCACAGCACGTGCCACTGCACTGAGGCTTCATGCTCTGGACCCAGCTGAGACCTTGGTCCTTGAGAAGAAAAGCTGGCCTGAGAAGGCAGGCCAGCCCCTTTGCCAACTCCCCTTTTGCATTGAGCTGTAAAGATGGCATCAGGCTCATGTTGATGGGGGCTGCCCCTTGTCTCCATTGCACAAATACCAGCTGGAGTGCTCCAGGATGGAGAAGGTGGGGAGGTGCCTCCTTCTTGTTTCCCTCTCCCCTGCAAGCTGCGAGTGGCACAGGAGGCGAATATCTCAGGGCAGAGCTGGGAGTGTGGAGAAGAAAGCAGGGCGAGTATGTGATGTGCCGCAGGGCTTTCCCACCCCCCTGATGCACCATGCAAGTGCCCAAGCAGACCTGGATGGGAGGAAATGCTGCGTGTAGAGCACAAGGTGCCGGAGGCAGCTCTTAGTACATCCCTGACCCCAGACCCAGGGCACGAATGGCATCTTCCTGCTTCAAGAGCAGCAGGCAATAACTTGGAAAAGCCAGCCTGAGAAGGCAGGCCAGCCCCTTTGCCGAGTTCTATCTTGCACCAGACTTCAAAGATGGTGTGATAGGCCAAGTTGTTCCTTCTGGGATTAGAGCCTGTCATCCACTGAAGTTAGGAAAACATGTTTCATGATTGCAGTAGATTTCTCTAAGCTTCTTGAGTTCACAGCTGTCCTCCATCTCTGGGGTGCCCCTTGGAGAAGTCTGCCTGGGACTGGAGCATCTCTCCTGTGAGGAAAGGCAGAGAGAGCTGGGACTGTTTCACCTAGAGAAGAAAAGGCTCAGGAGGGATCTCATCAATGTATATAACTATGGCAAGTTGAATATGAGTGAACAGTGTGCCCTGGCAGGCAAAAGGGCCAACCATGTCCTGGGGTGCATCAAGCACAGCATAGCTAGCCAGTTGAGGGAGGTGATTGTCCCACTCTGCACTGCACTGGTGCAGCCCCACTTCAAGTCCTGTGTGCAGTTTGGGGCGCCGCAATATAAGAAGGACATTAGAGGAGTGGAGGAAGCCCATGGAATGGGAGAATAATATCTATCTGTTAAAGGACAGGGAACAGTAGTTAATGAGAATGTATAAATCTGTATGTTGAGTACAAAGATAGTTTAAGTATGTAGTGTAAGTTGTAAGTGTTGGTAAGAAGAGAATTCAGTAATGAGAATTAAATACAATGGGATGGTTAGAAGATATATAAATGTACTAAATAATGTGGGACCTGAGCATGACAAAAATGGTATGGACTAAGAGGTGGAGATTGTATTGGGTCTGGCTGGGGTGGAGTTAACTTTCCCCATAGCATCCCTCATAGTGCTGTGCTTTGTATTTGTAGCTAGAAAGGTGTTGATAACACACCAGTACTTTGGCTACAGCTGAGCAGTGCTTGTACAGCAACAAGGGTCTCTCTCCAACATCCCCCCCTCACCCCCAGAGGCCAGTGGGCTGGGGGTGGGCAAGAGATTGGGAGGGTACATAGCCAGGACAACTGACCCAAACTGACCAAGGGATATTCCATACCATATGACATCTGCTCAGCAATAAAAGCTAAGAGTGGGAGGAGGTAGGAGCAGCAGAGACAACATGTAATGAACTGACAGTAGCCCGCATTCCCTGTCCCCCTGTGCTGCTCAGCAGGGAAGAGGTAGAGAATTCAGCACTGAAGTTGAGCCTGGGAAGAAGGGAAGGGTGGGGGGAAGGTGTTCAAAGATTTGTTTTTACTTCTCATTACACTACTCTGATTTGATTGGTAACAAATTAAATTAAATTCCCCAATTCAAGTCTGTTTTGCCATTGCCAGCTAATTGGTGAGTGATCTCTCCCTCTCCTTATCTCAACCCATGAGCCTTTTGTTGTATTTTTTCTCCCCCAGTCCAGTTGAGGATGGGGAGTGATAGAGTAGCTTGGTGAACACCTAGTGTCGCGACAAGGTCAACCCACCACGAACTATTAGACCATGTCCAGATGAGGGAGACCAAGATGGTGAAAGGCCTCAAGGGCAAGACTTCTAAGGAGCAGCTGAGGTCACTTGGTTTGTTCCACTTGGAGAAGAAAAGGCTGAGGGGTGACCTTCTCGCAGTCTACAACTTCCTCAAGGGGGGCAGAGGAGGGGGAGGTGCTGATCTCCTCTCTGATGATGAGCAATAGGACACAAGGAAATGGAATGAAGCTGTGTCAGGGGAAGTTCAGATTGGACATTAGGAAGAAGTTCTTCACTGAGAGGGTGGTTGGTCACTGTAACAGGCTCCCCAGGGAACTTGTCACATCACCAAGCCTGTCAGAGTTCAAGGAGCATCTGGACGATGCTCTTAGTCATATAGTCTAGTTTTAGGTAGTCCTGTGAGGAGCAGGGATTTGGACTTGATGATCCTTATGGGTCCCTTCCAACTTGAGATATTCTATGATTCTACCTGAAGGGAAGGTGCCAAGAGGACAGAGCCAGGCTCTTTTCAGTGGTGCCCAGTGACAGGACCAGAGGCAATGGGCACAGACTGAAACACAGGAGATTCCCTCCGAACATCAGGAAACACCTTTTCACTGTGAGGGTAACTGAGCACTGGCACAGGTTGCCCAGAGAGCCGGTGGAGTCTCCATCCTTGGGGATAATCAAAAGCTCTCAGGACACGGTCATGGGCAACTGACTGTAGCTGATGCAGCTTGAGCGTGGGGGTTAGACGAGATGACCTCCAGAGGTCCCTGCGAACCTCAACCATTCTGTGATTCTGTGATTAACATAAGCTCTAAACACATGATTTAGTCTCATGCTTAACCATTCACCTTAATGCCCAATGTAATGTGTTTTTTTCAGTCATATGGACAGAAGATCAGCATATGTTTTGTGCTGGTTTTGGCTGGAGTAGAGTTAATTTTTATCATAGTAGCTTGTATGGTTCCACGTTTTGGATTTGTGACCAAGACTGTGTTGGTAACACAGGGATGTTTTAGCTGTTGCTGAGCAGTACTTACACGGTGTCAAGGCCTTTTCTTTTTCTCATGCTGCCGTAGCAGTGAGCAGACTGGGGGTGCACATGAAGCTGGGAGGGACTTAGCCAGAACAGCTGACCCCAACTGACCAAAGGGATATCCCATACCATGTAACACCATGCTCAGCAACAAAAGCTGGAGGGAAGAAGGAGGAAGGGCGGGATGTTTGTAGTGATGGCGTTTGTCTTCCTGAGTAATTGTTATGATGATGAAGCCCTGCTTTCCTTAAATTGGCGAAAAACCTGCCTGCCGATGGGAAGTATGATTTAATTGTTTAGCTTTGCTAGCATGTGCAGCTTTTTCTTTACGTATTAAACTGTCTTTATCTCAATCCATGAGTTTTCTCACTTTTACCCTTCTGATTCTCTCCCCCATCTTATTGGGGAAAGTGAACAAGCAGTTGTATGGGGCTTAACTGGCAGCAGGGGTTAAACCTCGATGGGATTGAAGGTTAAGCACAAGTTTTAATCTGTGAGCAAATATGAACCAAAACTAGATTTAAACCAATAAAATAAAACTATATATGTATTCACTATGGCAGGGAGCCTGCTACAATGATTTCTGTCCAAATGAGGTCAGTTGAAGTTATTTATGCTGACTTTGGTAAGATCTGATTCAACACAGTGCACATGTAGTATAGAAATAAGATTTTGCATATCATAGATCTGATCAAATGTAGTATAAAATAAGAAGGAAAAACTATATATAAAAAACAGAACTTCTGCTGCTTTTATGATCTGCAACTTTGATGTAAAATGGTGGCACTTCTTATTTAGGAATAATAGTACAGATGATGAACGTTTCTTTTAATGCCATATCCAAAGAAAGATGTTTCATGTGCTCATTGAGGAGAAGGTAATCTAAAATGACATATTCCAGGAAAGGTATTTCAACCAAAAGCAGTTGCTACATCATAGATCAAGCCAATGGCACTGCATTTAAAAATAAACACAGACATGGATACATATTTGGGAGACAGCAAAGCATTATTGCTTCTTCTGTCAAATTTAACTGCTGCTACAGTCTTAAAATATTTTTTCCTTAAAAAAATTACAGAGGCAAAAAAAAGCAGGAGAGAGTTTTTATGTTTCGTCTTCAAAAGAACTTTCCCTGATGGAAGAACGCTGCTTTCATTAATGTAAATGGGAGTTAGTCACGGAAGAGTGAAGGAAAAGCTTCTCAAAGTACACAGACATAAATATACATAAGGTGGACATCTGCTGACAATGTCCTGTTCATTCTTGAATTTGAGACACACCTGTTAATGTTCCCAGAACTGAGCTAATTTTATACTCAGAGTATGTTGTTATTAAAGTGCTGTCAGTGTGTGTAGTGCAACACATGACAAAGGAAAACACATTGCTCAGGAAATGTGTAATACAAGAAATGATTCACTATGACAAAGCGTGCCAAAACTGTAGCCCTTACTTGTTGAGTAACCCCAATGATTTCAATTCATCAGAAGGGTAGCAGTCCAAGGGTTCTGGAATCAAGACTTCTGCAAAAAGTCTGGCATGTTTACAGAATGAGAAAGGGAGCAAAAATAGTACTGTTTCTACTCTGCAGATTTTCTCTTTTTCCTTATTTACAACTTTTTGCCTTCTGCCTGTTCCATGGTGTGCAAGTTTAGGAAGCCTAATTAAGAAGTAAAAAGGGAATTGATGATATAATAGAAGAAATAAAGATATCAAAAGTTGGTAGATAAGAAAGTCTAAATTTTCTATAAGGTAAATGAGTTTTGCTGCTCTTACTGACAAAAGATGTGAGCTGAAATTCAAGCTGCTTGTGCATTGAAAAAATATTTGTCACCTGTCCCTTTAGATTTATTGCAGTACTATTTCCATGCTTTGTCAAAATGTCTTTCAATCCCACATTAGCTCCCTAGAGGAAAAATAAGTAAGTTTGTTGTCTTTTCCAGTGACCCAACTTTGACAAATTACTGATACATGTTTCACTTAGGGAGAAAATATTTCCACTTGAATTCTTTATTTTCAGTCTGCTGGCACCCTTCAATTTTGGAAGTAACTATTTCTGTAGTGTACCTTTTCAAATGTAAATTATTAAAATTTGTTTAGTATTAATGCTAAGTTTAGCTCTCCCAAATTATTTAAATGGCTACATCATTCATATTTTATCATTCTCACAGCTTCACCTCTAGGAAATACTACATTACATCTTCAAGGTATTTCACAGTTTGCACTGAGGTTGTTAGATAGATTCATAAGAAATGGTGTAAACAACCCATATTTCTTCAGTGCCTAACACTAGACACTTTCTCAAAAAGGATATTAAAAGATCAGGAGGCAACATGAAAAAAAAGCAGGGTGTAGAAAATATGTCACAAAAATAAACTGAAGACTGAACATTTTTGCTTAGAAAGGAGACAAGTAAAAAGAGATCTTATTTGAATTTAACAAATGGCAGATTGAAGTATATTTCAAGATTTCAGCATGTAGAATTAATTTGACAGATAGTGGTGTCTTATGGTTAATGCCTTTATTGTTGTGGCATGTAGAAAATATTGTTAATGTTTCCCCAGGCATTTTCAAGTCCCATCCTTGTTACTTATAGGTAACTGTGATGCAAATGAGGTTGGCATTTTATTTTACTGAGTCACAGTAAATGAAAAAACTTTTATGTCCTTTCTAAAGGAGGACATCTAACTGCCTGGTCAGTATATAAGATAGGATAGAAAACACAGCTATATTCTTTTCCTAAGTAAAAGCTCCAAGAAACTCCTTATGCCTTTTTCCAAAGAAGGGCTGTAGGCCTATAATTTATTATTTATAAATTGAATGAGTCCCAAACCAGAGCACATTTGTTGTTTTCAATGAGACAGGAAAAAAGTTACAAAATACAGCAATAAAAACAGTCATTCAAGGACTTCAAACAAAGAAAAGAGACATGAAAAATTTGAAATAAAATGTAACAGAGGGAGAGAATTAAGATCCATAACACCAAGATTTACATGGGCTTGTCAGTCTACAATATTTAGCTATCAATAGCTGAATAGACACTTCAATTATGTAGAAGTTTTAGCATTCAAGAAGTTAGAGAAATCATTAAAAAATTAAATTACTAAATATAGCAAGAGCCTAGAAAATGTACATAAACTAGAATAATCATCTCGGTAGCACTGCTGGTGCACACAGTGAACTGTCTCTCAAATCTGGATGTGATAACAGGATAACAAAGAAAATTTAAGACAAACAAAACAAACTGATTTTATAAACTATATAGTCACTCCAGATAGCCAACAAAGGTCTAGTGAAGCTTTGCTACTTAACAGGTGCTGCCTAAATAGGAACTGATGTCATGAACTTCCTGACATCATTCTTCATAAAGAAGTCAAGTTTCTATTGTAAATGTAGCAACAACTTCTCCTCCATAGAAAAAAGAATATCACAGTTAACTTTATATCATCTTCAACCTAATAAAGACTCTTCATCTTTAGCTGTATGTTAAAAGCTGTATTACAAAAGCATCCCAATTTATGTAAGAAGAGAGCCTCTCATGTACTTTAGGAGCTTTGTGGTGTATAACTGAATGACACTGTAAGTGGCCCGCAGGCACCTAAGAAGCATATCCATTGTTCTTACTATATACATGTGTGGAATAAATGTAGTTAGTGACTTAGAACTCCTTTTGCAGTCAGGGCAGGTAATATCAGTTTAGCTCTTGGAAGTAGGAAATACGTCCCAATACATGTAAGTTGTAATACCAGCAGGAATAAAACATGACTTGCAACAACTCTGTGCTTTCAACACTACAAGCAACTGAAGTATTTTTCATCCAAATTTGTTGTCTTCAAACAGATATATAGAAGCAGAAAGGGAAGAGGCCATGCAGGAGGAAGACCTGCTATTCATTTGAATCTGGTTCCCCAGGGAAGAAAAAGAATTAATCTACTGTCACCATACACACAATAAGGAAACTATATGTCGCAATAAGTAAGTCTTACTCTTGCTGCCACATATGGACCTGTCAATAAAGATTAAGTGATCAAAAGGAAATATCACTTGCCCTCCACCTTACCCCAAAACCTCAGCAACTACTATTTTACAGTGACAGCTGGCATAGGCTTAGGCAAGGCATGCTAATGGAGTGAGATATGTTTCCAAAGGTTTTGTTTTTAGAAAGTTTACTTTTTCAATGTCAGTTGATAGGAAGCAAATTTATTACAGCTCAGAGCATAAGTTCTTATTAATGAAGACTGCATGTTAAAATTATTAACCCAAAATTCTGGAAAAAAACTTTAAATACTTCACAAACTTGAATATACTTCAAGTCACATTCTCTACAGTTGTTAAACCATTTAAAAAAACTTATGGATGGCAGATCTAAGGTCAAATTCCAAACTCTAAACTAACCTACAACAGAAATTAGAGCAAGGAACTTCTCAAATATGTGTTTCATCATCTTAGATCACATTATGGGTTCATCAAACCCAGAAAATTATTTGATCACTGGACCGCTGAGTAGTTTGTTAAACCATTCCCTTAAGTTCCCTTTCATTTCATAATTGTCAAGTATCAAATCATTATGACAGATATGAAATTGCTCTGAATATTTTATGCTGACTGCATGGTTGTGATGCTTACTCTATCAACACATACTTTTTAATTTAAATTTGACAAGAAGGGGAAATATAAGCAGTAACATAAGAAAATATGCCAAAATAATTTTACTTCGTCCTCATTAATATTTCTGAAACCTGTCAAGATACCATGAAGGCTCATGGGGTGGGGGGAGGAGAGGGAGGAGCTAGTAAAGTGCTAAGGGAATTCAAGTAAATGCAACAAGATTATCCCTTCCAAGAGAGGAGGTGTTTCCTAAGGCACTATTAATGAAAACCCATGTGACAAAAATACACATATAGGTGTTTAAGAAAGCTATTTACACTGCCCTAAGTAAGAGGGCATTAATACATCTCAATATGAGCATGCCAGTTTTAAATTTTTTATTTGCACTTGCTTTTGTTCTTACTGTTGAAAACAAAAAAAAAGCACTTCATTTCACAAAGTTACTGTTAGCTACTAGTAAGAAAATTCCTAAAGAAAGGCTCTCATATGCTGATCCCAGTTCAGCATGCTTGATACCACAGCTCAAGAAGTAAATGAGTGAGGTAGCAATGGAAGTCCTTCCTGTGAAGGACTTGGAGCACTCAGCAGGATTTGGAAAAATCATCAGAATTATCCTGAGATCTGTAAAGATAAGAGACAAGCATGTAAGTCTATTTGATTACATATTTAAATCTTAACAGATGTCTACCACTTCAAACAGGAATCTTAATCCACTGGTTCATGGGATATTTGAAAGTGGCATCATTCTGATTTATATAAAATATTTAATTATCAGGACATGGAGAATGACTTTGTAGGTAGCAGCTGGGTCTGCCTTCTATCTGGTCCTTATGAACTGGCTGCATATTGGTACAAAACAGAAAAACATCAATGGAACAGAGTCCACAGGGGTGTATATGCTGTCACATTGCTTCATTTATTGTTCCACTTTGAGCCTCAGTCTTATAATAGTTAACATTGTACATATCCTGGGTTTCAGTATGGATCAAATAATTTATTCTCCCATTTTTTTATGTGGTTGTGTAACATGGGATAATTCATTCTGGTTCTATTCTCTACAGACAGTATATACAGTTGCAGACTGGTCTGCACCAGTTACTCAAGGGACTACAACTCTGCACCTCATAATGAAAACAATACAAACATAAATATTTTGAAAAACATACTAGATCTCTTACAGCCTAGTGCTCAGACCATTATATCAGAAGGAGATAGAGTTGGCTTTAGATCTCCTCTGACAGACAGAATAGTTGAATCTGCATTTCTTAGACCTTGCTCGGCCAATTCCAAGGCAATACCAGTATTTTACATCATGTGGACGTTCAAATACTACCTGTTCAAATACTTTTTTTCCACATAGATTTTTCCACATAGATTTGAAAAGCCTGATAAACATGAGAATAAATTGGGAAATAATCAAAACTATTTCTTGACTGTTAAAGTTTGGGTTTGAGTTTTGTTGGGTTGTTTTTTTAACCAGTAGTCATGCAGCAGTACAGTTTCTCTTTTTGCCGTCTGTAATTTTCATTAAGTGATTTTTCATTCTGCTTGTTAAATAAGAAAAAATGTAAACTCAAAGTTCAGAATTCCATCATCCAGCATTTTTAATTTTCTGTGAACTTTCTCTCTCTTAACTTGTCATTGTTACTTCCAGATGAACTATTCCTCCAGTACCTTTTTCCAGTTAACAGACATACTGAAAAAAGTAAAACTTCCACTGCTACACCAAAGTGCCTATTAATATTTTGTTGTATGCAAAGACTTTAACTATCACACAATCACAGAGTTGTTTAGGTTGGAAGGGAACTCTGGATACCATCTGGTCCAACCACCTTGCTCAAGCAGGGTCAGCCAGAGCAGGTTCCCCAGGACAATGTGCAGTCAGGTTTTGAGTATTTCCAAGGATGGAGACTCCACAACCTCTCTGAGTGTGCTGGTTTTCACTGGGATAGAGTTAATTTTTTTGGTAGTAGCTCATTTGGTTCCACATTTTGGATTTGTGACCAAAACAGTGTTGATAACACAGGGATGTTTTAGCTATTGCTGAGCAGTACTTACGCAGTGTCAGGGCCTTTTCTGTTTCTCATGCTGCCCCAGCAGTGAGGAGGCTGAGAGTGCACATACCATGTAACACCATGCTCAGCAACAAAAGCTGTGGGAAAGAAGGAGGAAGGGCATTACATTCAGAGTGATGGTGTTTGTCTTCCCAAGTAACTGTTACACATGATAAAGCCCCACTTTGCTGGAAATGGATGAACACCTGTCTGCCGATGGGAAGTGGTGAATTAATTAATTGTTTGGCTTTGCTAGCATGTGCAGCTTTTTCTTTACGTATTAAACTGTCTTTATCTCAATCCACGAGTTTTCTCACTTTTACCTTTTCAATTCTCTCCCCCACCCTACTGGGAGGCATAAACAAATGGTTGTATAGGGCTTAGCTGCTGGCTTGGGTTAACCCACAACACTGAGCAACCTGTTCCCTTGCTTGACAATCTCACAGTAAAAAAGTGTTTTCTTGTGTTAAAATGGCATCTCATGTATTTTAATTTCTGTCCATTTCCTATTGGCCTTTCAGCGGGCACTGCTGAGAAGAGTCTTGCTCCATCCTCTTCATTCCCTCCCATCAGGTATTTTTCCAGATTGATAGGATCCCCCTAAGCCTTGTGTTCTCCAGACTGAACAGTCCAAGCTGTCTCAGCCTTTCCTCATTGCCAGTTGCTCCTGTCCTTTAGTTGCTGTGATGGGTTAACCCTGGCTGAATGCCAGGTGCCCACCAAAGCCGTTCTATCACTCCCCCTCCTTCTCAGCTGGACAGGGGAGAGAAAATATAACAAAGAGCTTGTGGGTCGAGATAAGGACAGGAGAGATCACTCACCAATTACCGTCACGGGCAAAACAGACTCAGTTTGGGGAAAAATTAACTCAATTTATTACAAATCAACTGGAGTAGGGTAATGAGAAATAAAACCAAATCTCAGAACACCTTCCCTCCACCCCTCCCTTCTTCCCGGGCACAACTTCACTCCCGGATTCTCTAACAACCCCCCAGTGGCACAGGGGGACGGGGATGGGGTTTACGGTCAGTTCATCACACGTTATTTTCTGCCGCTTCATCCTCCTCAGGGGGAGGACTCATCACACTCTTCCCCTGCTCCAGTGTGGGGTCCCTCCCACGGGCTGCAGTTCTTCACGAACTGCTCCAGCATGGGTCCTTTCCACGGTGTGCAGTCCTTCAGGCACAGACTGCTCCAGCGTGGGTCCCCCACGGGGTCACAAGTCCTGCCAGAAAACCTGCTCCGTGGGCTCCTCTCTCCACAGATCCGCAGGTCCTGCCAGGAGCCTGCTCCAGCGCGGGATTCCCACAGGGTCACAGCCTCCTTCGGGAACCCACCTGCTCCAGCGTGGGGTCCTCCACGGGCTGCAGGTGGATATCTGCTCCACCGTGGACCTCCATGGACTGCAGGGGGACAGCCTGCCTCACCATGGTCTTCCCCACAGGCTGCAGGGGAATCTCTGCTCCGGCGCCTGGAGCACCTCCTCCCCCTCCTTCTTCACTGACCTTGGTGTCCGCAGGGTTGTTTCTCTTACATGTTCTCACTCCTCTCTCCGGCTACCGATTACTGTCTGTCCCAACTTTTTTTCCTTCTTAAAAATGTTATCCCAGAGACATTACCAATACCGCTGATTGGCTCGGCCTTGGCCAGCGGCAGGTCCATCTTAGAGCTGGCTGGTATGGGCTCTCTTGAACACAGGGGAAGCTTCCAGCAGCTTCTTACAGAAGCCACCCCTGTAACCCCCCCCCACTACCAAAACCTTGCCACACAAAACCAATACAGTTGCCCTATGCTGGACTCTCTCCAGTATGTCCACATCTTTCTTGTACTGGGGAGCCCAGAACTAGGCACAGTAGTCCAGGTGTGGCCTTACCAGTGCTTAGCAGAAGGGAAGGATCATCTCCCTTGACCTGTTTGCAATACTTCACAACCTTTCTTACATCTTAGCAAAAAGGCGGGGTTCTCTGATAGAGACTGTCCTGGGTTCAGCTGGGATAGAGTTAATTTTTACAGGAACCTGGGGGGGGGGGGCGGGGAGGGGCATAGCCGGGGCAGCTGACCTGAACTAGCCAAGGAGCTATTCCATACCATGTGACATCATGCTCAGTATATAAATGGGGAGTGGGCTAGGGGGAGGGCTCTCGACCTTCGGTGGGGGAAGTGGCAGAGCGTCGGGTTCCGGGTGGTGAGCAGTTGCACTGTGCATCACTCCTTTTGTATATTCTTTTATTAGTACCGTTGTTGTTGTTGTAACTTCTCTTTTTTTTGTGTTGTCCCAGTAAACTGCCCTTATGTCAACCCTCGAGGTTCCGTTTTTTTCTTTCCTTTTCTCTTCTCCGATTCTCCTCCCTATCCCACCGGAGGGGGGCGGGAGGAGTGAGCGAGCAGCTGCGTGGTCCTTTGTTACCAGCTGGGCTGAAACCACGACAGAGACCCACAAATTTATTTATTCTTTTTTTTATTTTGACCTTTAAATCTGTATTTCAACACATGTACCTAAATATTCCAAAATTCCTGTTGTTTATGACAGTCATAGAAAAAGTATTGCATATTTGATAATTTACTCATGTGACACAAAGGAATGGTAATAAGATTAGACCTGTAATTTTGTATATTTAAGTGAGAGCACTAAGAAATGGTCCCACTGAAACCCTCACTTTTGGGTTTCTATAAATTTCTAAAGGAATCAGGTATGAACTGTAGCTGGGTAGTTGAAGAAATGCCCTTAGACAAATTAAAAGTAGTGTTTAGTTCCTTATATCAGGCTTACCTCAGGAAATACTTTGTTCACCAGTATCTCACCACCAAGATACTGTGTAACAAGTGATTTATACTTGTTATATATAACAAGTAATTACACTGAAGCACAGACATTACCAATTTCTGATATTGCTCTATAGCACAAAATCAGTTTACTCCTGCTAAAGGTGACTTTGTTTTACCAATTAGGTATGCTACTTTTGTAGAACCCAATTCTTAGGTAATTTAAAACTAACCTTATGTGTCCTTAGTCTCAGGCTGCTTGCAATGCTCAGACAACTACTGGAGGTGTCTGGAAGATGTCAGTTCAACTTTGCAGGAATATTCAAGAATTAAAAGATTGTTTTCATTCCTTACAAGAACAACTGCAGCAAAGCATCTTTTGAACGCATGTAATGCCAGGGTATGAAGTAACTGTTTACAACTCAAACCATCACTTTTTAACTGTGGCCTTGGGAAAGCCAGAGCACCCAATCATTTACAGAGTGAAAAAGCAGTTCCCAGTAGACATCACCTTGTTCCCACTTGACAGGTATCCTCAATGATCTTTCTTAGCTTAGCATCTCAGTTCAACATGAATCTTTTCCATCTCAGAAGCAAGATCCTCTAGTCCAAATTCAGCCTTATATTTACCATGGATATATGGCTTCTGTCAGAGCTTTCACAAAGCTGGCTTTTATTAAGGACAAACCAAGCTTGCATTTACCTACAACACAGTAGGTAGTCCTACCTAATGACAGATGGACTCACTTTCCCTCTCTAGAGCACAGTGAGTAAGACACTGACCTGAAAGAGACTTCAATTTATCCCCTAGTTCTACCTGACTTGAATTTATCCCTGCTGCAAAATTCTGACCTGGCTCCAAACTTAAAACCTGAGTTTCTCTGTGTGAGCCTAGCCTGTAGACTCTGGCAGTATATCGCATACTGAGGTCTAGGTGTAGCCTCAGCTGGTCCATTGTAGTGTGCACTCGAGTTTCCCCGCACATGGCCTGGTTTCCAAGGGAAGGAAGTCAAGTGCACAAGCAAGAAAGGGGCCACAGTGGAGCCTACTGATTCTTTTACCAGAATGGTGGAAGACATCATAATATGCACCCACATGGCAGTAGAGACAGTGAAGGTATTAAGGTCATGCTCTGGAGGCACCCATCTCCCTCCTTCTTTTTCCACTGACAATGGAGAAAATTTAGTCAACAATATTTGACAATTAAGTAATGTGTCTTCAGTGATGCTACTGTCTTCCTCTCTTCTTCATCTGTAACAGCAATGCTGTAGAGCAGGTGCAAACAGTTTCAGGGTCTCTGCTCATTTTCAAAGCTAAATGCTCAGCTCGGGCCTGTCATCCTTGTAGCTGAACTAACAGGGTGCCTAGCTTGAGCGAATATGCCCTGTTTATTAACCTGCCCATGGAGCTATACGGCATCTGGACTGGCACTGGCTCACATCCAGGAAGCTTGAGGACAGTGTAAATGACATCTAGCTGTACATATGGATATTTATAGAAATATGCAGGAGTTGGCAATTACAGATCTGCCTGATTATTCATTATATTAGCAGATTATAGTTCTAACCCAATCTGTCATGCAGGCCTAAGATCCACCAGCAATGTTACTGGGTGTATTCCAGGCTGAGAGCCTAAGCCTTTGAGCAGAAAGAAGCTTGAGCAAAGACACAAAAGACTTCAATGGACAGCATGAGACTGGGTGTGGTTACTCTGACTGACCATGGCTGAGCAGACTGGTCTAGTGTCCCTTAAACAGGCCAAATTTTATTTTACTTCACTCTTGCCTGGTTCAGTTGACTGTCCTTCATGAAGAGAACCCAATTTATGTCATTCCTGGCCAACATCAAGCAGCAGCTGGAATAGCCTTTTCAAGCTCCCTGAGTGAGGGTCACCCACCTCCAGCACTGTTAGACCAACAGCTCTTGGAATTTAGCATGTCCTTAGGTGTTCCTGCCTCAGCCCATACTCCTACCAGCTACTCCCACCCTAGTCACCCCAAAAGCTTCCTATTACACAGGGGAAGAGGAGATGATTTGGCCTGGGTTGTTGTGTCACCTTTGTCTACTTCATAGAATGTACAAGTTCACATATTCAAGGGCAGTTGTCAACTGGGAACCTTTAATTTATGTAAAGTAACTTAGTGCTCCATTAGCAGTACAGAGAGGCAATAACTGGACCAAAGACTGCAGCTGAGAGTCAACAAAACCAGCAAAGCAAGAATGAAAGTTCTTAGTGGAGAACATCTGCTACTACAATAAAATTATGTTTGTTGCTTTCACTCAGGAATCCTGCCAGATACTGTTAGAGAATTAAAGCAAAGAAATGAAAGATAAATTGGTCTACTGAAGAGGCTGGTGATTTCTTTTCTAAAGAAACATTATTGTGAATTGTTCAAGAAAATAAATATACAAATAAAACCCCACACATTAAATTCTATTGCAGCTTCTGATATGTGCTATTTAAAAAAAAAAGCATAGAAGAAACCTGTTGGATAATTAGATCATGAAATACAACTCAGCAACAGACATATAGGCACATAGTAATAACTGCAGCTGAACTTAAGATCTAAGCCTTTAGCCATAAATGAGATGCCCATATTGTTTTTCTGGCCCTTACAGAGTCCAACATATAGGAAAGTGTCTAGATTTACTGCAAGGCAACTTGTAATTTAACTGTCTACAGGATTTGAAAAGCTTCTCGAAGTATGTTTACACTGCAGACAGCACACACTGCATCTTATATAAACATTTGTAAGTTAGCTTTAAACTCCTATCCATTAGAGCACAAGTACACACTACAAAGCCGGCACAAGAGAGTGGGTGAGTATTGTATCAGTAATGCCAGCTTCCTTTATCAAATTCTGTATATTTTTGTTATTCATGTCTTGACATTCACTTTCAACAAACAGATGCCAACAAAATGAAACCCTTATTTTCTTCCTGACTTTGGTTTAAAAAAAAGTTTGTTGATAACCTGCTGTAGCTAACAAGCCAGATGCCCCAAAATGAAACTCTTATTTTCTGACTAACTCAGATCTTCTTAAAATAACTGTGTAGGTAATCTTCTGTAGATATAAAGCCATCTTAGAGTGATCTGATACACATTAGGAGAGCACTTGCTTTGATGAATCTGAGTGGGACAAGCCCAGGGTGAATTAGAAAATTCACAACATACTATAGTGAACAGGGTGACTCCTTTAAGGACTTAATAGCAGCTCAGAACTTGAGTTGCCAAGAAATAATGAGATTTGCCTCCTAACAATTATTAGCCTCAAGTAGCAAGAGAGTGTAGAAAAAAATAAGCTTTGGACCTTACACTAATTGTCCTCCCAAATACCAGAAATGTGCATCTGAAGTGCATATCTCAAGAAAATTTAGCTAATAATCCTAGGAATATGTGGTGACAATCCTGAGCTTGTCTTTTATGAGTTCTCATTTCTGCCTGCTGTCTGAATAAGACAAAATACGTGGGCAATCAGCAATGTTGACATTTCAGGCAATTTAGGATGAAGGAGGAATGACATCTCAGAGCAACTAGGACACACATCTATTGGGTCTTCATCCTGCAGCAAGAGTGACAGATGAACAAAATGTTTCCAGCTGCAGGTTGGAAATAAGTCCTACATATATGTGATTTAGTGTCATTTGGTCAAGAGACATAGTCAGTAAAGTCCTATTTTGTCTGCAGAGACCAAATCCTGTCAATTACAACAAACAAAGCTTTCCAGTTAGTTATAGGGAATATTTTACATACAATAGTTATCCATGGCCTTATTATGGTTTGGCTGGAAATACAGATATGCAGGAAAGAGTTTACATGACTCCAAGTAGCTGCAAGCAAACAGCAGGACCTCAAAGCAATTTTCAGAGACAGTACAAAAGGGGAACCATAATAATACAAAACTGGATATTTGGCTTCTAAGACGTGAGTTGGAGAGTTACTGTTTCCTATTTTGTACATTCTATTATTGTAATTTACAATATCTATAGACTGTTACTAGATTTACAAAAGAGAAGAAATATAGGAAACACTTTGAAACTAGATTCCTAGATCCAGAAAATCTATAGTCCACATTGTATAGCTGCACCCAGCCTGAAATGAAATGCAGAAGGAAGAGTAATTGTTAGAAACTAAATTTAGAAGCCATGAAAGGAGACATGCTTGTTTGTAGCTAATGGCCCCTGATAAAGTATGCCGGCTGGTGGCTGTGGCTTCCCTGCTTCAGAGTTTCGCAGTGCAATGAACCATACGCTTAGATGACTCACTGCCCACAGGCAGGACCAACCTGTTTGATGTTGAAGAAGAGCTAGCAAGAGCAGTGGGGCTCTGACAAGGCAGACAGACTTGGTGATACCCTGTGGATACAGCCATAATGTAGTGCTGAGGTTCTCGTGTGCAGGCATAGTGACAGAATCAGCATAGGATGTACCCTCTGTTCCTTTTGCTGCTTTTGTATTTTTATTTATTGTGTTCTGGTATATGGCAATTGTTTGTTACCTGATGTGATCTTAGCACCGCTTTCTCTGCTTGTGCTTTTGAGTCTTTCCCTGTCTTTAATCACCACTCTCCCATACCCATGTCTTGTTCATTTGGCACTGGATTCTCCAAGATATAGAATTTACTGAACTTTCCCTTTTGATGGATCACACTCATGTGTATTGATTCATTTCCTTGAGAGAGATACAGAGCAGAAATAATTATTACACCAGAGTTCCCTACACTCTACCCTACTGCAAATGCAACAGCTACAAGAATGCAATGTAATGCACTAATCTTTTAATCTTTCTGGTGCTGCTTTGAGGGGGGGAGGGTTGAACTAGACACCTCCTGAGGACCATTCTGATCTGAGTTGTCCTATTATCCTGTAAACACAGGAGAATTTTTCCTATGTCACTAAGAGTTGTCTTGTCACTGATTTCACTACCTGAGTTTCTCTTTTCCCTCCCCTTTATTCCACCAAGTCCAGTTTACAGTTTCTTTGTTCAGTAATGCCTCAGTATTTCTGCACAGAAATAAGGATAGGGTCTACAGACTACAAGATTTCCAGGGCACAGCCAAAACCAGTTTATGCCTGCACTTTACCTAAAACAGTGTGCATCCTCCTCCAGAAGTAAATACGTAGTACAATTAATGACAAATTTAAAGTTGTTTTCTAAAACATCCTATCTAGATACTATCCATTAGGTAAAGAATTATCAATAGAATTTATTTGAGAAGCCCAGAACATCTAACTTTGTGATTTTCTTAATTCAAAATATTTCAACCTCTCCATTTACCTTAGTAGCTTTCTTATTAAAGACATCTATTAGTAAGGAAAAATCCCTGTTTATATTATCTGCTTCAATTATGCTTTCACCTTGAATATAGCAGCACTAATGGTGTACATTGTTAATTTACGTGAAAAGACTAGTTCTCCATTTATATCACTTTATATTCCAAAGAAGCTAGGGCATGCTTTCATGTTGTTGCTGCTCCTTACACAAGTGGGGAAACCTGGATATAGCAGCTAAGAATTACATATCTCTTTGAAGAGATTACTGACATTACTAGCATTGTTCCTGGCATTTTTTGGCTGTGCTCCCATTGTCTGGTGATTCACCAGGGCTTCGGAAAGGACCAAAGAACTTTGCTATCGAGCTTTTGAAAGTCAGTGAAAAACCCTAGGAATTGTCACCTTGTCTCTGACTTCCTTCAGAAGGAAAGTATCTCCAATATCTCTACACAGAGCTGCATTGTGCAACATAGATGGCTAATTTAGCCAAAGCAAGGAATTTTTTCCATGAACATGTATGTTCTAAAATACCAAGGACCACATGCGGAAAATTCATAACCTCTGTTTTGCAAGGAATCATGCTTTCTGATTATAGTAGTGTCTTTTGGTAATCTTCATATCATTTTTGTGAATCTTCCTTATATTCCCAATATACATCGGGAGTACAGTGAAATAATGACACGTTTATTTGTCTCTCACTCAAGTCCAGATGTTAGAAAACCAGTAAAAACTGTCATCAGCCATTGCCTTTAGGACAGCCTGTACCAGGTATGCAGTCCTTCATCTCTAAACATGGTTATAGCCATACCTGTTACAAAGAGAACAGCTTCTTATGTTCCTTCCTTTTGTGCATAGCACAGGTCTCATTATAGCTAATCACATGCAATGCAAATCATTTGGGGGTAATTGTGTACAAAGGCAGACTTTTCAGTAGTTCTGCACACCAGAATGTTTATAGCTTGCTGAATTTATCATACTATGTGTAATAATAGACTTTAGGACTGAATAAATAAGAGAACAAAATTCTCCCTTTTTACCATCCCTGAGCAAGCTTTGCATGTAACTTCGTTGAGAAGCATAGTCACTAATCCCTTCAGCATATGCCAACTAAATATGGGGCAAAGAACAAGGCCAGCTACATGATTCTGTCCCCACAGCACAAGCCAGCAAAGATAACAGTGCATGGCTTTCCTCTCATCCCCTGTCTCAAGTATGACAGTTAATAATTTCTGCTTCCTGCTCATACTAAAAAGGTAAAAACCTTCTGCTCCACAATATATCTTCCATGTTTTTCAGAAGGACACATTAAATTGCAAGCTCACTTTTACAGTTTCTTCGGAACATAAACCTTACATGGATACACTCATGACAAACTGAGTTATGCAGTTAAACAGTAAAGGTTTCACTCTCTGACTGGGAAAAATAGGAATAATCAGGTGGCAAATGTTTCCATTGCTTACATAATTGCAATCGTGTTTTTAAAATTATAAGTAAAAAAAAGGTCTGAGTTGGTGGTTATAGCTAGGTCTTTATTATGAGTCCTTGACACAGAGGGTGGTATTTTGATATGTGGGTCTCACATTAACATACAGTAACTGCTCTGAAACAAAGTATTCCAGACATTCGTCCGTACAGAGGAACTGAATAGCGACAATGGGAAACAAAATGAATCTTGGATATTTAAACAAGGCTTACCGTGCTTTGTATTTATGCCCTATGTCTAAGTTGCATTATCTTGCTGGAACATATTCAGTGGCTGGTTCACTGTTCATGAGGAACTGTTATTTGTAAGAAGATGTCACAATAGCCATTTGTTTTGTGTAAGATAACAGAATAGAACTGGAACACAGACAATGAGACAGTCTTGGTCAGACTCCTGGTTTCAAAACAATAACTCAATGTGAAGAACAGTTGGTCCTACTTACTCATAATCCAGAGAATACATAGGGTGAAAATAAGAAGAAATAAAAGCCGAAGACTGTTAATGACATGGATTAAACAAATCTTCAGAAAAACAGTTGTGAAAGGCAAGCTGTCGCACCGGGCTGGTTAATAACTACCAACTGCCTTGTCATACACTCTTGGCACATTAAGTAAGTGGGATCATCATGCTTGGATGCGTTACACACACTCTGCAGAGAACATGAATTAACCTGAGAAAAGTTATATGCCATTTAGTAATGCAATTAAATACTCCCACAATAAGCCCAGTTTCAGTACATTCACCTGTGGCATGAATTACTTTCTAAAGGACAGACCATTGCTGCACCACTGATGTATTGCAGGATTTATTTGTTCCAGGAAACATATCTGAATGTCATTCTTTCACGCTGCAGAAAAAAGGTATTCCACAGTGCAGATTCCTACATATTTTCAATACATTTGTTAATTTATGTTTTAAAAGACATAGTGTTTTGTCTAAACATAGGCAGTTGTCTAAGCATAGGTATCTAGACCCATTTTAGATGCTCTAGCATGTCCTGTGTTGCTTCCAGATGTTGCTCCACACAGACATAGCGGGTCTCTCACAGGTCTAGTTGTATCTGCCAGCCTCTGACATTTCTAGCCCCCCAAATGGTTTCAAATATAACAAGTTACCTATATTTAGGTGGCTAAGCCCAAAGCCTGGTAAACTTATAAATTGAAGCTATGTCCAAATCAGGAAACTGTTAATTATACAACTCCCTCAGTTATACATTTTGTTAATTAAGTAACTTGCCTCAGTTGGGAGGCTACAGACACCAGACTTGCTAAGAGGTTGCAACTGGTCAGTTGGCACACTACCCAGCCTCCAAGCTCGCTCTTTTACTCTTTTACACAGAGAAAGTGCTGTACAGGTGAAATTTGCATTTTTCTTCTTCTTTTCTTAAGTCTTGGTGTCTAAAATGCCAAGGCTTAGTGGACATACAGCATTTGGTACTGGAATTTTCCAAACAATTGCTTGTTGCATTTTTCTTGTGCCTGAAAATTTTGTTTGTGTATTGGAAGTTAGAGACCAGGAGTATGCTCATACAGTAATTCCTTTGCAATAGTAACCATAACAAACCACCTAATATGTCCAGCAGCTGCTAAACATGACTGACCACACATAAGATTCGTAAGGCACTTTCACAGTCATCATCACTGACGTCCCCTGGCATGGATGGATGTGCTAAAGCCACATCCCTTTCTCTCACACTCTGTAATAGCACTCTGACTTAGTTGTTGTACTCCTGGAGGAGAAAATTACAACCTTTGCTGTACACAGGTCAAAACATTAGCCTCTGTCTTTTGACTTTGGACCTCAAGCCTTCATGTGAAAACTTCAAAACAGACAGATCCCATATACTAACTAAAGCAACTTTTACCCTGCCAGCTGACAGTCACCTTTTCCCAAATTCCAGTTTTACTTTTCAGCTCTCTCAGATTCAACATAAGAAGAACTTCTCTTCCTACATTATATCCAGTGAGTTCTCTGTAATGTCCATTCCAGGTGCTTGTCTCCACTTCTTTGCCAGCCAGCTGGCTACTCTTACAGAAGAGTAGCCTACAGAATACTTCTTACCTATTTCTACCCCAGAGTTCAAGGACCTTCCCTTTAGTCCTCCCTTCAGCACCAATTACTGAAAATGAATCTTGTGCTAGCAGGCTTCACTTCACTTTCATGCTTCTCCTTCCTTACTACCACAGAGTCAGACTGACAAAGTTATTAGTGGAGCAACCAGTACTAATCCTCACTTGGTGTCCAGGCAAGCATGGTGCACTCACTACCCTACTGCTGTCAGTTGTTCTTAGCCCTTATGCTTCCATGAACCTATTGTTAAGCTGTGTGAGAACATACATGTGCATTGGCCACCTGTATTTTCTGTAAGGCACAGGAAACATGAAAGTGTGCAAACAGGAAGGGTGTAAAGTGAACTATACAGAAATAAATCTCCAGGAGTCAATGTTTCTGACAAAAAGACACATTCTAATTGTTTTCAAGATGAGGTGAATGGAGTACGTCAAAAGCAGGGTTGTGGAATACAGGTTTAGTCTACAGTTTATGAAAGGTAACAATTGTCTATTTCTCTCTTCATTTCTGGCAAATTTATCTGTATTTCTATATCTTGACACACAGGTGGGAATTTTGCAGGCCTCTACATTTACTTAGAGGTTGATGCTGTCCTTGCATTAGCCACTTTGCAATAGGTGGTGTGTTGCAAGTGTAACAGCGCTGCTGAGCAGTTCTTTTCTGAAAAAAAGTTACAGCATCCTTTGCTGGCTGCAGTTGGTACCTGGAACAGCACCAAAGCACTTAACTTACCAGTGATTCATTCAGGTGCCCTTCCAAATTGTATTAAGACTAAGGTAATTGACTTCCATAAATTTAGAACAAAGGAAATGTGTTTCCTAATTCAGATTGCATTTGGTTTTAAACCAATTTTGTTCCATTTTAGCAAAAAGAGTAGCAGAAGGTTATATGTTTCAGTATGGTCTACTGCTTAAAACTGGGTTACAAGTTCACAGTTTTACTTATGATAACATCTTAATAGCATATCGTAATATAGATGTGTTCAAAAGTCAGTATTTTTCATACTAATGTTTAAGTCACACTGTTTTAAACAATGACTGAATGTGTTTGCAACCATGAGGCAACTAGAGAATGTAATAAAAACCATTGAGAAATGGTGGTGTGATCAGACAAGAATTCTGGGAGCCACGCTATTTATACATTCCTCTATTACCTCTGGTTGGAATGGCACTTGGTCTAACTTTGGCATGTTTAAGTTTCCCACTCCTAAAATTACTTAAGTGCATAAATTATTACGTACATAATTTTAGCAGGTACGATATCTTCTACTATGTATTACTACAGTAAGAAAACTTTAGAATGGACTGATATATTGACTGGAAATTTATCTAACCCACTGTTTTCCTGCAAATACTATATATAGATAATTCTAGAATTCTCTTAATCTCAAAATTCATGCAACTTTACTAGCCTCATCTTAGAAATAAGCTTTGAAGTACAATTGGTTGAATTCTGAATCACACCAATGATGAATAAAGCATAGACATGACAGCTTGGGGACGAGCTATTAACTTCATGTATGTCAATTTTTTCTGTTACTTTTGATGTTGCAAAACCTTTGTGAACAGCAGGCTTTCACATATGGATTTTAGAGGCTTTCTTACAGCACAGTATTTTTTGCGGCTCTTTGAGTTTTATAGATCTTTTTGTGAGTTTTGTAAAAAACTGAGTAAAAAGAAAAAAAACCCTCCCTAAATAAGAGACTTCTTAACACTGTTATCTCTTGAGAGATTGCCCTAATTTGCTCAGATAATACTTTCACTTCTCCTGTTTTACAGAGTAATTCAGTATGATTAGTACAAATCTCCAGTTAAAACCTGAAATCCCTACTTTTGTAAAGCAAGCATATCAAATGCTTATCTCTTGAGGAAAAAGCCTGTATCACATATTCTTCCTTCTTGTTGATACTTCAGAAATGCCCTTGTTTTATCAAATTCGGTTGATGTGCTTAGCTTTATAGCAACTCATACAGACTCCACTAGTTATTTAGAAGCATTGACTTGCTTACTATTGGAGTTTTTAGGGTCTTTTAAGTATGAAATTACATGCAGTTTGTATCAGAAAAGAATACATCAGGGAAAAGAAATCTACTTAATTACACTTGTTATTATTTCCAGGCTTTAAAATGTTCACATGAAAAAAGATGTATAGCTGGGGTTTTTCATATTTTCTAGTTCATATTTTAAAAAATCCACTTTTTCTTCTAGGAGTGAATTTTGCTTTGGTAATTCTGATTATAATGGTGCTACTGTGTTAAAGTTAAAGCTTCCCCAATATAATAGCAAATTCAAGAAAAAATGTTCTAGGTTTCTCAAAGGTAGCTTTACCTACTGTAAAATAAGAAGGCTTCATTGCCCGTGTGGAGATAGTTGTTGCTAAAACATTTTTGTGAAACAACAGTAAACAAAAGAGGACTCATTTATAAAATAGAAAAGCAGTGACATAAAAAGAAGTTGTTGAATGCTCACTGTGCAATACTTTTATGGCATGAAACAGCTTTTTGCTTTGTCAGTAGAAACAAAGCTGAAGGTAGTGACTTCCTAACAGGAAAGGATATCTACTTTGTGCTTAGTCCCTAGATTTAACAAAAGACAACATGACTGAGAACATTCTGCTTATTTTTTAATTAGAAATCCAGACTTCTTTTAATGCTAAGGTCTGCCATTATGCCTACTGGAACTTGGGGTGACAAGGAATTCACCACCTGTGCTGAAGTGCGATTTCTTTGAGGATAGAAAGTGAAAACCTCAGCAGTACTCCTTAGAAATGAGCCTACCTATAGTGCATTGATGCAATTCCTGTGATATGTCCTTATTAACCAAGTTCATTACACTACACATTATTTGAAACTGTTGTCAAAATCTATTTATTTGTTGCTTACTTTTTTTAGATGAAAAAACCTATAGGTGGAAAAATAAGCCACGATGTATGTGTACTCGATGGGAAGTTTGATGTGCTATTTTACATGCATTCTTACTGAGAGCACGTTTCCTTTGGTGCCTATCATACATCCGGTACTCTATTTTTGGATATGCAGTATTTCAAACTTACTACAAACCTATTATCATCCCTCAGCCTTACACATCCCAGGAGAGAACATAATGTAGAAGAAAATATGGTAGACAAGAGAGATTGTTTAAAGCAATAAGAATTCATTGCTGTAGGTTAACTACTACTTTTTATGCATGTGTCAAAACTAATGTAAAGACCTTAAAATAAAAAATAAAAAATAAAAAATAAACTTTAACAAGCTTTCTTTATGAGATAAAAATATTGACATCTTGTAGGAGACAGGCAATCAAGATTATAAATGGAATATAGTTAATAAATCACAAGAATACAGAGCTGGGAGATGAAGAATTGCATAAGATTGTCTATTCCATGTCACTACACTAAGGCAAAATCCACGGTGCCCAGATAATCCTTAACAGATGTTTGTCTAGCATATTTTTTTTAAAAAAAGATATTTCCTCGGTCCCTGTAGATAGCTCATTCTAACCTTTCATTAACTAAAATACCAGAATTATATTCTTATTATACCATCTTTTAGCAGAACTAGCCCTCTTTTCTGACTCCTATTGCTTGTTATCGCTTGCATTTCACACTGTATAAAGCATCCAAAATTGTTTAGGCTCTTTTGCTTTGGTTTGGTTTGGTTTTTAAATCCTTAGTGATTCCTTTCCCATTAACTAGTCTTTCTCTTTATTATTCCTTCTCTTAAAAATGTAAAAACTACTAGGTACAGTTTTCGTGCAAAATCTGTGTTGGTTTCTTCTTTATTTCTGATTTGATGATGGCTGGGTAGATTAAAACATCCTGGAGATACCAGATCCTGAAAAAAAAAACAAGCCAGAAGATTTCACCAATAGCAACTATTTTTCAGGAATCTAATGATGGAGGGAGAAGTAGTTTGCTTGGTCCTGCACAAGACCTGATTTGAACATACCATTAACAATGGCTTGGACGGGTATATTTTCATTAGCTTAAGTAGTCTGGGCTAATAAAAACTCAATGGTCTATTTTATTTGAGTTTAAAAAAGGTTATCATTAGACAATTCTGGGTAAAGATTCAGAATATTGACTCCAGTGCTTCCAAAGTTTTTGCTGGCTCCCAGTCCTCTTCACCCAGTCGGGCACAGTTTTATGTTTGGGCTCCTCAGTAAGGGAAAAAGGTCAAAAAGAGATTTACCTGGACCCAACTTGACCCATTACATCTCTTAGATGATGTAACAAAAATCACAAACCTAGACTGACAGAATGTCACTTTTATAGGATAGGCATTATCATAGGTTTAAATATTATTGAATAAAGTTCTGAAGCTTTATTCAATAATGTCCCAATCTCACTGCAAAATTATAAAAAAGAAAAAAGGTGCTGATTCCTCAGTACTGTATATTGGGAGTGACTTGAATTTGAGGTTCAGTAAGAGATTCAAAAACTCTTTAATTGCATGCAGATGGCAAAGGTGAATAGAGCCAGCATTTCAAATGAAAAAGGGTTCTGTCCACCACCTTATATGGTATTTTCCAGCTGATAAAGACATCTATACTGAGATTTTGAAATGAACAAATGAACAATTTAGATTATGCTGATCTGATTTCCTTCACTAGGACTTTTTCTTGAACATTTATGAAATTAAATTGAAGAAATGTAAGTAATGCATTTTATAAACTAAGATAGTTCTGTACAGTCACACATTTATTACAGAAAACGCTTACAATAAGGGAATATTAAGATTACATCTGAAGTTCACAAAAGGGCAAGGGGTTTTGCCTGTGCAGCTACCAGCCCCATTCACACAGAAAGCATGATACCTTGCAGAAAGTAAGTTAGGAGGCAAGTATCAGATTTAGCAACAGAGTTTCTCCTTTACTTGATTTGATCTACATCTAAAACCAAATCCTTTCTCCTTTTTTCCAACCCAATCTTTCTTATTACTATGTCTTGGTGGAGCAGAAGTCCCATATGATAAAATGGGCATTTGGTTTATGTTGACATAATCTCAATGGACAAGAAAGAAACTATAAAATGTCTGCATAATAGATATACTATTGCCATTACTACTAATCTACCTGGGGGAAAAAAGGAGAATTTTCTTGGTTTTGTTTTTAATTTGAATGTGGTTTTGTAGGTATACTTTCTGATGTGTTCATTGAAATCCGGATGTTACTTGCAGCCATACTCAGTATTAAATTACATGTCACAAGGGCACATTCATTGTAAAAAATAAATAATGGCTTTCAGGGAATGTTGCCCCTGTTACAGAACAGTTTCTAGAACATATCGTATTTCTCAAGTGCACACAATGCAGTGTTAATTGTCAAATGACAGAAATTTGGAGGAAGAAAACCAACTCTTTCCCCTGAAGTGAACTTAGTGATTTCTGAAGCATTACTGTTTGCACTGTTAAGACTAACAATAAGACTCTTAATTCATACTGAACAGGAAATACAGTTTTGCTGTCTCTTTACTGGAAAAAGTATATGCTGCTACATGTAGGCCATTTTTTGTTTTTCATACCCCCCCTATCCAAAAGACTACAGTATGTTTTTCTTGTCCTTCAAAAAAACAAGCAGCGAACTGCTTCTTCTACTAAATAGAATATTCTGCTGTCATCATACCAATGCTTCCCCTTGGCTCCATGCACTCTAGACTACAGGAAGGTAACACTGGAGATGTGTCACCCCAAAGCTCTTTGACTGGCACCTGACCTACGTCAAAGTCTTTGTTGATACCTCTTGTTCTATTCTGTTTTCACATGTATTACTAGAGTCTGTTGCACAATGAACAGATGTTCCTCCTACTGTGCTGTATGATTGTTTTAAGTGACTTTTTTTAGAACAGATGTTCTCCTACATGCACTTCATTTTCTCTATTTTTTATGGGCTAACAGCCTGACAACTAATTCTTGCTCAAATTTAAGGACAAATGCTCATCAGAGAATCCCACCCAGGCCATGGGCCATCATTTCTAGTAATTAGAGCTAGCTCAGGGTAGTACAGTATGCCAGAATACATTGATATATCAACAATAGCAACGAGAAAAACAGTAGTCTAAGGAGCTAGGCAGGGAAACCATCAAGTTTAAGCCACAGCAAGTCCACATTCAAATCTAATAGCTTACAACCAGGCCAAATCACACTGGGAGTCAAATACCACAGCAGAGTTCAGAAACAAGAATCAGGGCCTGGAAGGAGGCTGAAGTAAGGGAACAGGCAGATGCAGAGGAAATAGAAGAGATGCACAGGCTAGATCAAAAAACTCAGGTATATCTGCAACATGCACCTGTAGAAGTCCCTTAAATGCTAGCTGGGCATAACAGTGCATAGCATTTCTGGGGACAGCTGGCTCATCCACCACAAAGTAGTTGTTGGCAAGACAAAGGAGCCAAGGGAGATCGATAGTTAACTGTTTGGTGAGTGCTACTAGAGGCTTACAAATCCCCAGTAAAATACTCATTCTTTCTACAGGGAAATACTTAGAACTGGTTCACTTAGGAAGAAACTGCTTGCCAGCAAGGGTAACAAAATAATTGCACTTTAAGTTCTGGAATAAAATGAAGTGAAGTTTCTAAGGAATAAAATAGAAACTAGCAAAATGAGTGTTTGAACATTGGAAAAGGTGCCTAGCTGCAGATCCGTTATCATTTTATCTGCTCCAATTTAACTATCCCTACTACATAGTCAGAATAAGATTTACAAATATTGTTAGACTTCATGTGCGCAGTTCTACGATGTATGTGTCTTACTGATTTGTCAGAAAAGAAGAAAAAAAGGACAGGTGAACTGTATTATGTGTCAAATTAGAGATCTAAACACTGAAAAATCCAAAAACTATTAAGAAATAGGGGTTTGCGAATAGTGTTTGACCAAGTCTTTCAGCAATATAAATTCCTCAGAAAGTACTTTTGGGGAGGGCAGGAGGGGGGAGAAAGACATGTTTAAATTCAAATCTTGAAGAACCCCAGTTCTTCAAGGGATGCATTTGTGCAATAAGACAGTTGTTGATTAAGAGAGAAACATTGCTTTCTACAGAAAAGCCAGGATAACTCAATAGCTTTACAATTTTTCATCATTCATGGGTAGGTTGACATCAATAATAAATATGAGCTGCAGATTTCCACATCAAACCTATCTGCATTAAAACTGCAGATAAATTAGAGCATGCTATTGAGCATGGAATAAGACTTCTCAGAGTATTAAATCCATTTGGCTTTGTACTTTATTTTGTTGAATTATGGTACAGGAGATGAGGAACCCTATAGAATTTTGTGAAGGTTTCACTTTTTCTGTTTTCATATTTTACATTTTTATCACATTTTTATTTAGCTATGATTGCTAACGTAAAACAGACTGACTTGCTGTGTCAACCACCACTAACATGTATTAGCTGGGCTGCAACAGAAACAATGTCATTTAACTCCTGTTGCTTTCCTGATCGACAAATCAAGGACTTTCAAATGTCACTTCGTCTTCTTTACTGTAATGCCTGCTTTTACAGGCTTTCTACGTCTTTTTACCCTAAGAAGTCTTGTGACCTGGTATGACAAAGGCACTAATTACAGTCTTTATTAATTAGTGTAATTCTTATCAAAATGCATAATCTTATCATCCTTTACTGTACATTTAACTACACATATTCTCATATGAAAATGAGAGGAGGGATTTTATCAGTTTAATGGTCAAGCAAATTATGTAAAAGTTGATTTTCATATCAAAAGGAACATCTGAGAGCTGTCTTTGGTACTGATGTACAGAGAGTACATTCACAACATAATTCAAGGGTGACTCAAAAATATTGTTCTATGACAAAAAGATCTGGAACCATCTCAAAGAAAAACTATTGGGGAATAATACACACATTGCCATGGCACTACGTTCTGAATGGATGACTATTTTGCTTTACTTCTGCTTGACTTTCACTTACATATTCTGGATTCCAGTTTGAGCACTTGGTATTTTCTACCTCACTTTTTTGCTAGTCATAATATTTAGCTTTGCACCTTACTTCATAATATCAATTCCTACAATCAGAAGGCTTTTCCATGTTCTTTCTGGACTGGAAATTGAGCTTGCTGCTTGAGAAAGAACTGTTTTCTCAAGAAATGTTATAATGTTGGCTTTTACGTTATTTGACACCATAATAATGAATACAAAAAGAGCAAAAGGGTATAAATTGCATAAATACAAAGAGCAAAAAGGAAGACAAATAGATGAAATAAAAAGATAAAATTATGAAAAGGAAACAAAACACATTTAGAGCTCATTGACTTTAAAAAGCAGCACAAAGAAGATGGGAAAGGCCTTTCATTCAACTCAGAGCCTTTGTACTCAGAAACACTGTAAATAAATAAAATATAAGGAAATTTTTGACAAAGCAGTAGAGATGAGAAATATCCTCAATTAAAAACACTTCTTCTGAAAAAGATTGGGAAGAGGAGAAAGAAAATGTCTATTCTTCAACTCAGAGCTCAGAGCCAGACAGAATAACACACACACAGACAAAACCTTTGACAGTGAAAACACTATATTTTCCTTAATTTCAAAATGATAAAATCCTTTTAATATAAAATTTGTTTTCAGGGGGAAAAGAGATGAAAAGTGTGGGAACCAGACAGTTCCTGAGAATTAAAAAGAAAAAAATCTTTTGAAAAAAACCAATAAAAATAGGACACCTACATCTGTCACTCTCAGTTGTAAGATAAGAGAATGTACATGGTTATAAGACTGTCAGTGAGTGCCTCAACAGACAGCTGCTGAGAGATGATAGAATTAGTTAATAAGGTCTTACAATGCCAAAGGAGCAGAAGGTTCTCACTGTGCCACCAGTTATGTTGTATCACAACTCACTGCTACACTGCTATCAGACAGCTGCTTGAAAAAAGTCTGCATATGATGCTAGAGTTAAAGTTACCTAACTGTCTGTGGATCTGAAATGGGTTGTTCAGCCTGTAGGAGCCAAGATACTAACTGAGTGTCTTGGCATATATTTCCTGCCAGTTGCTCTATTTTGATGTAAGAGCCCACAGGCTACTATGTGACACTATAATTGCCTCTCATTCCCTAAATGACTGTCTCTTACAAGTTTCTTACACAGAGCTGTGCAAGAAAAAGTATTTCCTTAACCAATGGAGGCAATCTCATTGCTCTTAAGGTGTCAGTAAAGTATTAATTCTTATTCATAATAATTATATTAACCATAATATATAGGGAACAGAACCACACTGTGGTAGGTATTCTTCAACAAAAAAAAAAAAAAGAAAACTTCACAAGTCTTTTCCTACTGACATGACAATTCAAGTGTGAAATGAGAGAAAATAGGTAAATGCAACATATGGGGAAAGAAGACTGATATGAAGAAAAAGGTTACATATAGGATGAAGATTGGCTCTAAAATGTCTGAAAGTGATTAAAAGCATCTTATATTTGATGTGGTACGGTGAAGCACAAGAAGTTTGCATTTGTCTTCCCCAGTAAAAAGGATCAAGACAACAGGTTCTGTGAACTTTGGCAACTGTTATGTCTGGGCAAGGAAAAGAAGAGGCATGGTTTCAGACATGTTTGATAAAACCAGGATGATATAGCTCTATTTAGCAGGATATATGACCTGCAACGAGTTTGGAGCCTAAATGACACCCAGGAGGCAGAGCTGACCGAGAGGTGGTAGACTAATTTTATCATCTGTCATAATGAAAAAATTAAGGCTAGGCCTTGAGAAAGATTAAAAGGTTTACTTAAACTTAAGGTAACAGGTGGATAATTTCCACTGGGAAACAGATGAGAGAAAGCAAATGGTATCCATGTTGCAATTTATCATTATCAGAAACATATATGAGCCATTAAATTTATGCAGAAATGAGGGTCAGTAGAGAACAGTGGAATCACAGAGGATTCAAGGAAATTCTGTGAAAATCCCAAAGCAGCTGAAAAGAGAAAAAGGAGCTTCCCCTGAGGCCACAATGTTTTCCTTCTTCCCTTGGCGTTGGAACAACTCTCTGTGGGTAACTTTTTGGTAAAGCTCTTAGTGCAGCACAGACAGCAGAATAGTAGGGGGGGGGGGGGGGGGGAATGTGTTTGTTTGGGGGTTTTTTTGTACCAGAAGCTTCCATGTAAATAGGAGTATATTTTGACGGAAGTGCCATTGAGACGGGGAACCAAAGGAACCTTAGTAGATATAGTAGATATATGAATGTAGATAGGAATTGTTTAATAATTATCTAGCTTATAATGAAATTAAAGAAGTTTCAATAGAGGTAGACATGGCCCAAGGGGATGAGAAGTGATGTTTAACGTTTCCATTGTTGAGGCTGACTGGGACAGGAGATAGTCCCTGATAAGGATCAGCAGTGACTCCAAGAACCAGCCAGGACCGACCTTGTGATTTGGACAAATGCCAAGGGACAACTGAGTCTGCGCAGGGACAGAAGTTTAAGAGTTCACTGTGAAGAAGACATACAGCCTTCATCTTCACGACCACCAGACGACCACCATAAGGAGGCACTGCGCAAGCGCAGTTGAGAGGAGACTATGGAAATGACTTCCTAGAGCTAATTATAATATGAAGCAGGGATAGGTAATGCCTGTGTATAGGCATCTTGCGAAACTCCATGTATATGTAACACTTGACTGTATAAATTTGAAGTGAACTGCCAAATCAGGCGCGCACGACTTTGGTGGGACTACCCCCCGTGCGGCCCAGCGCTGAATGAACATACCTACTTTACAATCTCACTGATTGTGGAGTCTGTTTTCCGCACGCCAGTTTGGCGAGCCAGCCAGGAGACTCTCTGCTCGGCTGCGGGACCGACTGCGGAGCGGACGCCCCTAGGCGCGCCCCGAGCACTTTCCTCGGAGGAGCCTCCGCTGCCAGCCGCTCACCGCGGGAGCAGACAACAACCTCCTGAAGCCGCGGTCCAAACGGTATGTTCTACAAGGGGAGCCTGTAAAAGTACAGGCCGGGGCAGCTGGTAAATCGCGCAGAGACGTCTGGCGTGCAGCGTAGTCCCCGTATGGGAGGAGGGTACCCTGGACGGTAACAAGGGGGATTTGCTGACCGATAGAGCGGCCGCTAGCGATCTTGAGGGTAGATCGAGCAAATCCGGGGTGACTGCTGTATCCCAGTATCGGGAGCCAGGACAGACCTGTCGATGACTGGTATATAAGAGGCAGGAGAAGGGTAGGCGCACCCCCTCGCAATTGCGCTTGATACATTTTTGCAGCTGCTGAAAAGTTATCACCTGGAGCGATGATTGTATGGTATGAATGTTTGGAAATTTAATGTTAAAGATTTTGTGTGAGAATGTGAAAATGTTACGTTGAGATTTATATGTGTATATATGTTTGTTAAGGTGTAAATATCTAAAACTGTGGATTGAATGTTTGAGTAAAAGAGACGGCTCAGCTGCAGAGCGTGTGTGGAGTTCTGCTCCACAGTTTTGTAACTTCACAAGGGGTACGGCCGGAGACAAACGAAGTGTGACTCACTGATGATTTGAAACTTGAATTTATATGTTAAAGTTGTAATTTTAAGTTTGAGTTTGATTATCTTAATCATTTTGTGGTGTCGGTATAAGAAAGTCCCTGTATGGTGCATCGCATAAATGTGGGTATTAGAATGGAGTCTTTTACATCCAGGAAATGAGTGTATGCCCTCATATGTCCTGGAATGTGTGTGGTGTAAACAGAGGTTGCAAATAGATTGTGGCGGGGATATTGAATGCCCTGAGTGTGGGGTTTGGACTCCTTGGGATAAGAGGGAACGAGCTACGTACACAGTTGGGATTGTTTGTGGTTGGAAAGATAACGAAAATAGTGAAATTGGTGTGTGAAAAGGAAAATTTAATCTCGGAATTCAGGACATGTGAGAGAAAAACCAGGAGAATTCTATAGAGAGGTGTAAGAAACAATTTGCATGGAATCATATTAAGGGGAGAAGTAATGAAATGGGAAACAATCAAGGGGGAATATTGAGGAAGAGTCCTCTGGGTTGTGTTATTACCCACTGGAAAGATATTGTTGGGGCCGGAGGTACGGAAAATAAAAAGAACCTTATTAAGTATTGCAATCAATGGTGGCCGTTATATAAGTTAGAAGGTGATGCTAAGTGGCCACTTAATGGGTCAACACATTATAATACTCTATTACAACTAATGCTGTTTTTAAGGAGAGAAAGAAAATGGGATGAAGTTTCATATGCTGACATGTTTTTCACCCTCCGAAACCACCCGGAGTGGCAAAGGGACTGTGGAATAGTACCCCCACAGGACCCCATGGTGCTCGCAGTTGAGCGAGAAAACAACAAGGAGCTTAGAGATAAACTGAGACGGTGTTGTTCGGCATGTAGTATTGGACAAAGATGTACAAAGACAAATAAAATTCATCAGGTACCAGAACAAGATCTAACTGATTTGTTTAAGCCTCCCCCTCGACCACAGGAACAGGATGCAGACTCGGATAGAACTCCAACCCCCCCGGACAGCCCTGTATCTTCCCGTACTAGGAAGAAAACTACCTCAACAGCTTTACAAGCACCTCTCCGAGAGGCGGTGAGGCCGGATGGTGGGACGATGTTAATCAAAGTACCGTTTTCTACTGCTGACCTAGGGGAATGGAAAAAGGTTGCTAAAGATTATAGGAGTGATCCGGTAAGTGTAACTAAACATTTCCAATTTATTGTAAAACAGCATAACCCTGATTGGAAGGATATACAGCTATTATTAGAATATATGACCGAAACAGAGAAACAGCTGATTTTAAAAACAGCAGGGAACCTAGCTGAAGATCATTATAAGATCACAGGAGGGGACGTTAAAGAATATTTCCCTCTCCAAGACCCAAAGTGGGATGTTAATAGATCTGCACATATGGAAAAATTGCAGGGGTATCAGGATTGGATTACAAAAGGAATGGAGAGGGCAATCCCCAAAATTATAAATTGGTCAGCTTTATATGCAGTCAAACAGAGTCCTTCCGAGTCTCCATCTGAATTCCTGGATCGATTGAGGGATGCAATGCACCGCAACACACCGCTGGATCCTGGGTCAGAGGTAGGAATACAACAATTGGTCTCCCTGGTTTTGGGTCAATCTACAGGGGATATAAGGCACAAACTTCAAAAATTACGCCCTACAGAGGGTAGGAATTTAGAAATATTATTGGATGAGGCATGGAGAGTATTTAGTAACAGAGAAGAAGGATATAGGCAGGGGCAAAGAAAATTAATGGCTGTTATCCAGGAAGAAAGAGGAAGAGGGCCTAGGCGAGGCTTGCCCCGACTGGGCAAGGATCAATGTGCTTTGTGTAAGAAATTTGGTCATTGGAAAAAGGAATGCCCAAAGAACAAGAAGGAGGATCAGGGGGCTCAAACAGGAAGAACAGTAGCCCATGTGAAGGGAAATTGATGGGAACCTGGGGAATCTACCCTAGCGGATCCACTGGTTATAATTAAGCTAGGGAAAACACAACAAGAAATAGAATTCTTGGTAGATACGGGGGCAACATACTCGGTTCTGAACCAAGCTTTGATGCCCCTGGGAAATATTATGTCATGGTGAAAGGAGCGACTGGCCAAAGTGAAAAGGCATATTTTTGTAAACCTTTAGAATATAAATTAGGAAAACAGTGGGGCATTCATAAATTTTTATATATGCCCAACTCCCCAAAGGCACTTTTGGGAAGGGACTTGTTGGAACAATTGGAAGCAAAAATTATATTCAAAAAAGGGGAAATTACTCTGGAGGTAAAAGATCAAGAATATATTCAAATACTGAGCCTAACCTTAACCAGTCTCCCCCTAGAAGGAAACATTAACGAGGACATCTTAAACCAAGTGTACCTGGGGGTATGGGCTACCGATGCACCTGGAAGAGCGAAAAGTGCCCCCCCTGTTGAAGTTAGGATCAAGGAAGGCCGAAAGCCAGTAAGGATTAAACAATATCCCCTAAAGAAGGAAGACAGAGAAGGAATCCAGCTGGTGATAGAAAAATTTTTGCAGTTGGGATTACTAAAAGAGTGTGAGTCTGAATTCAATACCCCTATACTACTGGTTCAGAAGCCCGATGGGTCATATCGGGTGGTCCAAGACTTACGGGCAGTGAATAAGATAACTGAAGATCTTTACCCGGTAGTGACGAACCTATATACCCTGTTAACTGTATTAACACCTGAATTAACTTGGTTTACTGTTTTAGATTTAAAGGATGCTTTCTTTTGCCTCCCTCTCCATGAAGCCAGCCAAAAATTATTTGCATTTGAATGGGAAAACCCCAAGAGTGGTCGAAAGACCCAGCTCACTTGGACGGTGTTGCCACAAGGATTTAAGAATAGTCCCACCATTTTTGGCAATCAGCTTGCAAAAGACTTAGAATCCTGGGAAACCCCATCTGAGGAGGGAAAGCTGTTACTGTGTGGGGATGATATCCTGATCGCCACCAAGACAGAGAGAGATTGTATGACGTGGACAGTGAGTCTGTTGAATTTCCTGGGACTTCAAGGGTACTGGGTATCCAAGAAGAAGGCACAGGTAATACAACGCAAAGTGAATTATTTGGGCTATGAAATTAGTGCAGGACAAAGAACTTTGGGACAAGCCCGTAAAGAGGCAATATGCCAAACTCAGAGACCTCAGACAGTGAAAGAGTTACGAACTTTTCTGGGAATGACAGGGTGGTGCCGATTGTGGATCTGTAATTATGGATTGCTTGTTAAACCACTGTATGCGCTAACAACCACAGAGCAGAAACACCTTGAGTGGAACAAGGAGACCGAACGAGCCTTTGAGCTACTGAAAAAGACTTTAATGTCGGCCCCGGCCTTGGAACTCCCAGATGTAAGTAAGCCGTTTCTTTACTCACACGAGAAGCAGGGCATTGCCCTGGGAATATTAGCACAAAACCTGGGTCCATATCAACGGGCTGTTGCCTACCTCTCTAAGCAGTTAGACACGACTGCAAAAGGTTGGCCTGGATGCCTGCGGGCAGTTGCGGCTGTGATACTAAACATACAGGAAGCCCGAAAGTTTACTCTAGGCCAGAAAATGACTGTTTTAGTGTCTCATACAGTATCAACAGTACTGGAAACAAAGGGTGGACACTGGCTCTCTCCACAAAGATTCCTGAGATATCAAGCTATATTGATAGAGCAGGATGACGTGGAGATTGTAGTCACTAACATTGTCAGCCCAGCTTCTTTTCTCAGCGGGAACACAGGAGAACCAGTACATCACGACTGTTTGGAAACCATCAAAGCAACATATGCAAGTCGCCCAGACCTGAAAGACAGCCCCATGGAAAACGGAGAAACCTGGTTCACAGACGGAAGCAGTTACGTCCTAAATGGTAATCGACATGCGGGATATGCCATCACCACCAGTCAAGAGGTAACAGAATCAGGGGCTTTGCCCATGAACACCTCCGCACAAAAGGCAGAAATAATTACTCTGACCCACGCCCTGGAATTGGCCCAGGGCAAAGTTGTGAACATTTATACAGACTCAAAATATGCCTTTGGAGTTGTACACGCACATGGAGCAATTTGGAAGGAGAGAGGACTATTGAATTCCCAGGGGAAAAATATCAAACACGCAGAAGAAATTCTGAAGTTACTGGAAGCTGTCCAGCTCCCTAAGAAAGTAGCGATTATGCATATTAAGGCACACCAGAAAGTGAGCTCAGGTTTGGAAAAAGGAAATGAACTGGCGGACAGAGAGGCAAAACAAGTGGCCAGAACAAAGGTAAAAATAGAAGGGGCTTTAATTCCTGATAGACAACTCTCCCTAAAAGGTAAGCCAGAATATACCAAGGAAGATCAGAAACTTATTACAGATTTAGAAGGGTCATATAATGAAGAAGGGTGGGCTCATACCCCACAGGGAAAACTAATCATTCCCTCTTGCTTACTGTGGCATTTGATACAGGAGGAGCATAGAAAAAGACATTGGGGGACAGAGGCTTTGTATAAACATTTAATAAGAGAAATTGTGGCTAGAAATTTATATACCACAGTGAGACAAGTGACTCAACAATGCAATGTTTGCCTTCACACTAATCCTAAGAATACCCCCAAACTAGAAATGGGTCATATTGGGAAAGGCAATGGGCCTGGATAGCAATGGCAAATTGACTTCACAGAACTTCCAAGAAAACGGGGGTATCGATATTTACTAGTATTAACTGATACCTTTTCAGGTTGGCCAGAAGCATTCCCAACAAGAACGGCTAAAGCCCGGGAGGTAACTAAAATATTAGTGCAACAAATAATACCACGTTTCGGGGTTCCAGCAACCATGTCCTCTGACAGAGGACCACATTTTGTCTCAAGAATAGTACAACAAATTAGCCGCCATTTGGGTATAGATTGGCAACTTCATACTCCATATCACCCCCAGTCAAGTGGTCAAGTAGAAAAAATGAACCACTTAATCAAACAGCAAATTGTGAAATTGTGACAAGAAGCAAATCTGACATGGCCTCAGTCTCTCCCTTTAGCCCTTTTACGTATACGAACAAGACCAAGGACAAGGGAAGGACTGAGTCCCTTTGAAATGTTATATGGGAGACCCTATGAAATACAGAAAGGGGTGTCTGTACAAGCTGGGGATGAAATTGTGACCTCTTACATGATAGCATTAAGTAAACAGCTCAATAAAATCAGGAAACATGTAGCTGGGACTCGAGGGAGAGGTTTAGATGGACCTGTACATAATATACAACCTGGGGATTATGTATATGTAAAGTCTCTTACAGAAAAAACCCTGGAACTGCAGTGGGAAGGACCATTCCAAGTACTACTCACCTCCTTTACTGCAATTCGAATCAAGGAACAGAACGCTTGGATTCATCACACCAGAGTGAAAAAGTCACCCAAAACTCCATGGAAAGTCACCACATGGACACTCAGTTTTTACGCGGTAACATGGGCAGCCTTGGTAACAAGGAGCGTAACATGGGATGGGAACACGTTTGTTCAACTCCACGAGAGTATTGCAAAAATAGTAAATCAAACTGATAGCTGGATATGTTCACATTTTCCTAAGGGTCTCGGACGGGGCTACCCTGTAATTGCTACAGTCTTTTCTAACATCTCTGTGATAGTAGCAGCTTTTAATAACATGTCCCTCACAAGGTACACTGAAATACCCCCTGAGAACCTTCAATGGCAAACAGATTTGAGCGAATTGTGGAATGAAACCCAAAAGGTTCCATGTGTTCAAAGGTGCCATCTGAAAAACACAACTAAGAATTCTGGAAGTAATAACACAGACCCTAAATGTGGATCAGTTAAGTTGTTTGTTGGAAGTTACCCAATTGTACTGAATATATTAAGTATGGTAGCACAAACATGTGGAACTCCAATCAAACCCGGGTTGCAAGAACCCGGGGGCATAATTCTATTACACCCAGGGGATGGCCCACCCCAGTAGGATTAGGATGGTATTGGATTTGTGGACAGACAGGATATAAAGTACTGCCTCTAGGTTAGACTGGCCAATGTGCCGTAGGAACCATAGCTCCTAATACCATTACGATTAAAAATTTAACTGATCACGATTCCCAAAACTTTTTACGAACTTATATGAAACCAGTAGTAAGGCAAAAACACACCAGCAATCCTCTAGTGGAAAGACCAACTAGCTTTCATTCCATCATTGGGAGTTAGTGAGTTAGAAAAAGCTCTGGTAAATCTTTTATTAATAATGTCACAATCGATGCTATAAAGGCCCTCCAGGAAGAAACCACTTCCCTAGGAAAAATGGTGCTCCAGAATCGACTAGGTCTAGACATGCTCTTTGCTCAGCAAGGGGGCCTGTACACTGTGATTAATGAACGCTGCTGCACCTATGTTAACCAAAAGAAACGAACAGAAACAGATCTCTCTCAAATTTGGAAAAAAACCCAACTTTTACATTTTAATGTCACAAGATGACACTTCATGGGGATTCACTGAGATATGGGAGAAATTAACCTCCTGGTTGCCAAATTTCACATGGTTGAAACAATTGTTTGTCACTGTAATAATCATCATTCTCTTGTCTGTAGTCGTCTGCATAATGGTTCAATGTGGCGTTTGGTGCTGTAAGAATACAGTGGACTCTTACAGTGAATGGAAAAAGAATCAGTTGCGACGAAAACTTGAGTCCAACAAGTATTTTGAGAAAATGCTAAATAAGGAAATAATGCATTAAAATACTAGAGTTGGATATAGTAAAAGAATTTACTATTTTCTAGAAAAGGGGGGACTGAGACGGGGAACCAAAGGAACCTTAGTAGATATAGTAGATATATGAATGTAGATAGGAATTGTTTAATAATTATCTAGCTTATAATGAAATTAAAGAAGTTTCAATAGAGGTAGACATGGCCCAAGGGGATGAGAAGTGATGTTTAACGTTTCCATTGTTGAGGCTGACTGGGACAGGAGATAGTCCCTGATAAGAATCAGCAGTGACTCCAAGAACCAGCCAGGACCGACCTTGTGATTTGGACAAATGCCAAGGGACAACTGAGTCTGCGCAGGGACAGAAGTTTAAGAGTTCACTGTGAAGAAGACATACAGCCTTCATCTTCACGACCACCAGACGACCACCATAAGGAGGCACTGCGCAAGCGCAGTTGAGAGGAGACTATGGAAATGACTTCCTAGAGCTAATTATAATATGAAGCAGGGATAGGTAATGCCTATGTATAGGCATATTGCGAAACTATGTATATGTAACACTTAACTGTATAAATTTAAAGTGAACTGCCAAATCAGGCGCGCATGACTTTGGTGGGACTACCCCCCGTGCTGCCCAGCGCTGAATGAGCATACCTACTTTACAATCTCACCGATTGTGGAGTCTGTTTTCCGCACGTCACCATAATAGGGGAGTTCAAATGCTGGCAAGTCACAAATTTGAACCAGACATCTTGAAGAAAGAAGGATGACTAGAATGACTAGATCTCCTACAGTTACAACAGTTAGGGGGAGGGGAGGGTGGAACAAACAAACAAACAAACAAAACAGAAGAGGGAATGGTATTTCAGCTGCAAAGAGACATATTCATAAATACAAGCTAATTCTGTTGTTTCTATATGCCAAATAATTTTCATCTTCTGATCCTGGGCAAATCATAAGTAATCAGCTATTTCTTGTCAATTTTTAAAAGTCTCCCATTTAAGTGGCATCTAGAAACAAAAGATCAGTAACAAAACTAAGATGTTTGTTCAAATAATTTTAGTTATCAAAGAATGTAAATCCCATGTATGACAGCTGTATCAGATATTTTCCCGAACAAAACATTCTACACAGGATTCTGCCAAATCTAGTTATTCCTATTATATTCACTCATTAATAGCTCCAACACAGGAAACACTTTGTTATATATTGTCCTGGGTTCAGCTGGGATAGAGTTAATTTTTACAGGAACCTGGGAGGTGGGGGGGGCATAGCCGGGGCAGCCGACCTGAACTAGCCAAGGAGCTATTCCATACCATGTGACATCATGCTCAGTATATAAATGGGGAGTGGGCTAGGGGGAGGGCTCTCGACCTTCGGTGGGGGAAGTGGCAGAGCGTCGGGTTCCGGGTGGTGAGCAGTTACACTGTGCATCACTCCTTTTGTATATTCTTTTATTAGTACCGTTGTTGTTGTTGTAACTTCTCTTTTTTTTGTGTTGTCCCAGTAAACTGCCCTTATGTCAACCCTCGAGGTTCCGTTTTTTTCTTTCCTTTTCTCCGATTCTCCTCCCTATCCCACCGGAGGGGGGCGGGAGGAGTGAGCGAGCAGCTGCGTGGTCCTTTGTTACCGGCTGGGCTGAAACCACGACTTATATATATTTTTTTTGAGAGGATTCCTTTTTTTGTACCTCTTGAAATACTTAATTCAGCTGTGAATTTCTATATTCAATAGAAGTATATATAAAGAAAATAAATTTCCTAAGTAATTTATGCTCTCTGACAATATTTATTTTTAAAAAATTGAATAAAATGTTTAAACATAATAACTTTAACTGCACAAAGTCAAAACAGGTGGCATTTGAAGAACAATTCATGTCTATGGGGTATCAAAACTTACCTTTTCTACCAGAAATGTGTGTGGTTTAGTGGTATAAGAAGACAAGCAAACAAAACCCAACACAACTGTTTCACTTTACAGACACAGAATGATTTCTCTCTGTCATTGTAGTGACTATTTGACAGCAGCTGCTACTCTGTGACCCCTTGGTCTTACTCTATTAGCTTCAGTCTCAGTGGTAGTGACTTCTCTACTTTTGTTGACTTCATCTGCCTGCTCCTCTTTAACCTCTTCCTTTGGTCTTCTTACTCACTTCCTTTCTTTAAATTTCAGCTAAATCCCTGTTTGTACCTTGTGATTTGTCACCTCTGTAAGGACTTCTGTGGTTTTTTGCAAGTACAGATAGAATAGTAATATCATTTTCAGTGAGTTCTTAACTGTGCTTAATCAGAGACAGAACAAAACAGAATCTCTGCTTCTGGAGTTTAATTCCTAGCTAAAAATAAAACATTAATTTTTGTATCAGGTATCAGATACAAGCAAGCATACTCTGAATTAGTTAGTAAAGTAACATTCCCCAGTTAGCTCAAATATTGTATACCTATCATTCAAATAACAAGCCATGACTTTAAACCACAAAACTACACCCAAGCTTATGACCCTGTAACAGTAAAGTAATAGAAAATTCTATCTGATGATGATCCAGTTTTGAATCTTTTGGCAAACCCTCAGACTCAATGACAAAGAAATCGTTGAGTGAACATACAGTTACATTTATAATATTTATTCAAATTAATTTTCATGTTATCGTAGCTCTAGATATTAACAAAACATTTATTCAGAGTAGGTCTTAAAAAGACTCTGGCTTTAGATCCCAAACTGAACAAAAATAAATACTGCAATGTGTTTAACACAAAAGTGTTGGGGACAGTATAGCTCTATGTTCAGGCAAACAAATTGTCAGCCTAATTGGGTGAGCATTGAATAATGTCAGTTACAGGAGTCTTTATTTATGGTGAAACATCTTAAAATTAAAGGTCAATGCAGAAGCAGAAAGTCTTTTGCAGTTTCTTACTGGAAATAACATATTTTCACACTTAAATTCATGCATGTGTTTTTGCTTGAAATATTTTTGTTGTTGTTTTGGAAACATATCTACACTATGGAAAGTTTGAAAAAACACTGCATGGAAGTTAAAGGTATTCTTCTGCTTTGGAAATGACAGTCTGAAATCATAGCGCAAGCAGTTCAAAAGCCAGGAGAATATCCTTCTAAAAAACACAAAAGTTAAAATAATACCAACAGGTCTATAGTTCAGCTGTTAATGCTGATAACTGAAGTGGTACTGCTAGGCCCTGTATAGTCAAAGCCTCAAAAATTAGTCAGGAAATGCACATACTTTTTAAATTGTTCCATCCATTTTCCAACATCAAAGTAAATCTCAAATAAGTCTTTAATTTGCATTTTTAAAAGTCTCTTGATTGCTGGTTAATTAAATATTGATTGTTCAAAGAACACTTATTGAAATTTAGTAGGAATGCAAGAGATAAGCAAAGTTGCTAACTCATTTGTACAAAATTACCTCTGAAATACATGTATAATTACATTCTTATTGTTTGAATGAACTGTCGTTGTTGCTTGAAAGGATATTTAGCTTTTTAATTGGTAGTAATAAAGCTAAAAGGAGCTTCTTAGTTCTTAGTTAATGTAAACACTTCCGCCCCAGGATCCAAACCACAGCCCATCCCTTAGGTCAAGTGGAACTGCAGAACAAGAAAAAAATGTAGCTTAGGACCTGTTTCTCTTGCAGTGTGCTATTTCTCTTACAGTGAGGCCCTGAAACACCTTGATGCCTATCCCAGTAACTCAATATGCATATCCCTCTGGCAATTTCAGTAAAGCTCTATGTCAAAATTATAGACATTTTACTGCCTAGGAGAGGCAAACTACTACATTTATAAAGTGCAGTATTTTCCCTTGCTGTTGTAGATCCATTTTGGTTTACTCACTAGCAAACTCAAGTTCATATTAACATGAGAAATGCAGAGTCAGAAATTCCTCATCCATAACAATGGGGGAAAAGAAGAAAACTGAATTCAAATCCAGTAAATTTAAGGTATTTTCTGCTGCTGTTATGGATATAAAATCAGTGGCTTAGGTTAGATACCGACACTGTAAACACTCAGCAGGAATAAAATTTCTTAGGGGAATCTGCCTTTGAAATTCCTTCATGGAGAATCTCTTTACTGACCCCAGGTAGAAAATGAGGGAATACTCACTCCAAACATAAAGTATTGTCCACACAATGTCCTTTGGGAAAAAAACTCTCTGGCAGGACATTACTTAAAACCTTCTTTCTGTTTTTCCCCTCCTCTTGGATGAGGAAAAATATAGGAAGTAAATTGGTAAATGTAAGAGAGTCTATATATTATTTTATATCTTTTCATATTTTCTTTATCTACAGTGAGGAAGTATACAGTGGGTTTTAAATGTCATTTCTATACACTGTTACTTCAAATACATAGAAAAATAAAAAAGAAATCTCTTCTTTAACCAAACTGAAGATGAAATGATACAAACAAAGTGTACTACATTCCTCGGAGGGGCTGTATTACTATTGTGGTTACTTGGCCTAAGATGATGGTTGGTGGCACTCTTTGTATCAGCAGAGGAAAGACCAGTCAGAAATTAGTAATTTTTGTTCTGCTGAAAAGAAGAAATGGGATAATTTTTTTTCTTTTTTTTTTCTTTTTTTTTTCTTTTTCTACTGAGACAGCTGTTAGTTAGACCCTTCTGCATGCAATCCCACCCATTTTCTCCAGCTGAGCTGCAATGGCTAGTTCCTCATGCCTCTGGTCCTTTCTCATACTGCCGAAACCAGGACACATACATTTAGAGTCTTGGGACTGGGGCCATGCCAGAAAAGATAATTTATCAGGAATATAGTGGAGAGAAAAATGATATCTGGGTATCTTCTCTATTGGCTTTAGCTGCTGGACAGCAGACTTCAATGCATCTTTAACTAAAGGACTACTAGATTGGGAAGTTTCTAAAAAGCCAGCAGATGAAACGAGGAAAGAAAAGTCAGAGTAATTTGTGACAGCTCAAGTATTCAGATGCTTATCCTTTCAAATGTATACATCCAATCTGCAGATGCTCTCTAACCTCCAGTCTCAGCTTGCAGGAGGAGTTGAATGAATCATTGAGTATCTATATTTGATTCAGTTTTATTTCACATCTTCCTTTAAAAACATGTAGATATATTTGAAATAAAGAATTTTTTTTTTCAGCTTTACAGAACCTGTATAGCATTCACAATTTCAGATTAAAACTGAGGCAGCTGATGAACCACAGACAGACAAAATGACTGCCTATATTGGTTTGCAGGGGCTGAGGGGCAGACCATGATGAAAAATCCTAGCACAGTAACAGGCCCTCTGTGCAGGAGGCGGTCCACAGCACAGCTCTCTGCAAACTTCGTATTGTGTTGCAGTCTGGGACCACGAATCATTTTGGCAAAAAAGACTGGCTGCATTTATGGGCATGTCTGATTCAATTGCTGGGCAAGGGACACGCAGAACCAGGCACTGTTGTACTCCAAGTAAAGGAGCTGGGCGGACAGGCACGCATATGGCCGTAGTTTGTTAATCCCCTTGTACTTCAGCCCAGCTGAAGAAGTAGAGCAATGTAAGCTTTCCCAAGCAGGCTTGAATTGAAAGAGTTCAGAAACTGAAAGAGTCTGAGCAAGAACCTTCACTTAAAACACAATATTGAAGAATTTAAGGCAATATCTAAGCTTCTGTTGTTATTTCTTTTCTGAGGAAAATCACTATCCTATCTGTGGGATGAAAACAAAGAAGGACAAGAAGATTTACCAGGAGAGTTAAAATTAAAAAATATGTAACTTAATTAAATCACAGCTGTGCAAAACATGATTAAGTAATTGAAGGGATAGACTCAAGGACAGGGATTATTTTAGGCAGTAAGAAGTGTATAATTATGAGTAATGGGCTAAATCTGAGCAAAAGGAAATTTTAAGGATAAAGCCCAGAAACAAAATCTCACTAGTAAGCTCAACTCATGTACAAAATAGTTTTTGCTGGTGTAACGACAAATCTGGCTTGGGTAAATCTAAACTGGGGCACTCAGGTATTGTAATGAAGAGGGTTATATGCCAACTGAAGAGGAAAAACACCCGAGAATATACAAGCCACCCAGCATGCCAGAATAACCTTTGCTGGAAAGTTCTGCAGGGACACAGAGGGAACCCCCAGATTTAAAAATTTAAAATTTTAAAATCCCAAAATACAAGTGATTGAAGAATTACTTCTTTTTCATTCCTACATTGTATGGCGTTTTCTCTGCAATATTATGCCATTCCCATTGTAATATCTTGCCAATCTATATGTTTAATTGTGCCTGGGGGTGATAGAGAGAAACTCATCGATGGCTGTGTCAGGGCAAGCGGGGATGGATGGGCAGGGCCAGGACAAGATGTCAGCCCATGGCTAGGGTCAGGATCAGGCTCTGTGAGAGAAGCCCAGTCAGGCTCAGCCCCAGGATGGCATCCTGATGGTTGGGGCTCATCCCTGGGCCTTGATCCAGCCCCAAGTCCCAGCACCAAACCCCCAGTCACAGCCTCCCTGCTCAGCGAGGGGCATCCCCACACCTCACACCCAGGTGGCAGAGGGCTGGGTCTGCACCCCCATGGCAGTGGCAGGAGCACACACCTGGCTGGGCTAGGGGTCGGTGCCACAGTGAGGCCTGGGGCAGGGTTCCCAGTGCTCAGCCTGAGAGGATGTACTGATTACACTTAATTTCTGCCATATCTGAGGCATTCACTCTTCGGTTTTACTACATTCTGACATTACTTAATGTGATTACTTAACAGATGGTGTGTTACATAGGTGCCATGGATTTGAGCTTGCGCTGATGAGGAACCGGAGCATGGGTGGGCAGCGCAGAGCTCAAGGGTAGGAGGGATCACTTGCTTCTTGCTCCAGATCCTCCATGCTGCCAGGGGAGCATTCAGCTACCGAAGGTGCATAAAGCCAGGGATTAGCCAAATCTAGCAATGCTCCGGCCACATTTGATTCAACATTTCTCCTTCAAAGTCTAGTTATTTAAAACTGCAAGAATTGCAGTGGTAGAGAGATATGATGTAGCTGCTTTGGCTTTAACAGTTTATATTGTCTGACTCTTCTCTCCTATCCATAGCACAAACTCAATTCATATGGGTGTTTCACTCAGAGACTAAGTATCTGTGAAAAACTCTATCCCTCTTAAAGGAAAAAAATACAACAGCTTTCTCGCCCTGTTCTCCAAAAGACTAGAGGGAAGGCAAACTCGTACAGTTCATGAATTTGTAACATGAGTACCTGCTAAATCCTTCCATCATAACAGGAACAGAAACTGCACTCTGAAGGGCTGCCCACCAAATCTTCATAAATACCTGACTTATTTGGTTAGTTATGAGGCAGAAAAGATTTTGAGAGGACAGACAGTATATGAATGTACAGTGAAAAAGATGCTGTACTGTATTTCAAATGCTCACTACAGTAGACTTTCTGCTACACGCACCTGAATTTTTCACATTCCAAGTACTGTTAGCAGAAGAGGCCCTTTGAACCCGCATATACACAACAGCAGCAAAACAAAATGACCAAGGTTCTGCTCTAGGATCCCACCACCACCAGCTCCTCACATGATTTTCATCTCCCCTCACCTCTGGAAACCTTAGGCCTTAATCTGGGGTAAGGTTTGCCAGATCTTCAGGAGATCTCCCCACAGTCTTCATAGATCTTTGTATCCCTATCTTTCTTTTTTTAAGTATAAGGGAGTAAAATGGTAGTGTTTGCAAAGCTACTTTTCCCCCACACTTTTGCCATCATCTTCAGAATGCAGTTTCAGCTGCTAAGAATCAAAAAATATAGTTTGAACAGATTAAAAAATACTATATATTCTCTGATGACTAGCCAATAGCTCTTATGAGAGCTTTATATTGACAAGATCATGCAACCACTAACCAAGCACACAATAACTCATAGTTTAAGTCCTGAATAGCAGATAAAGTAATTCAAGCTAGCTACTCAACAGCTTTCACTGGCAATATTGTACCAAGGGCACTGCTTAAACTCAGGTTTACTGTACATTTTGTATATTTAGGTAATCACATTTCCGTTTAAGCCCTGGCATGACCCCAGATTCAAGTGAATGTAATAGTCTGTCCACGTGATAATCCTGCTGGGTTATGTAAGGAAATTATTAAGGGTTTCACTATGTCCTGTCAGCTCTGAGCACTAATTCTAAAAGCACATTATGCTTTCTTTGACAGATTTTTAAGGGAGTGCATGTCCTAAATGACTGTTGGTCTGCATAATAATCTGAATGATTACACTCAAAGCTTTTATAAAACATTGCTAATAGTGTTTATTTAAATAATGTTCATTTAAATGTTGTATATTACCAGTTTATGGCTTCATTCTCAGCTTTAGAGTTTGGAATTTCCTGCCTCCCCTCCACATAGGCAAACATTCACAATGCAACTTCCTCAACTTTCAATAACAAGTAACTAAATTAGATTCTAAATTCAGATGCTCTCCTTTGTAATATCCCAAGTCTTACACAGGTATAAACCTAGAGGTATAATGTCTCGGTATTAACTGACATGATAAACACATATGACTCCAGCAGATCTAATCTCTGAATCTCTGTAAGGATCAATTCTTAATCTCCTGGAAATAGGACACAATAGTGAACATAATGTTTTAGTTTACAGCTTCTTAAGAGTTTTCATTTTTCCAATAACTGTCACAGTCTGCAAATGTGCAGAATTTCCTGGATCCCAAGACTTCAGCATTTGCATATATTAAAAATATCTGCATGCAGAAGTGAGAATTCCTGCCTCCTGAATTTGGTTGCTTTCTAAAGCCTCATTTTCCTTTTTTTAATTTTCATTTGGGTTTTTTTTCAGTCAAATTATACTGGGAATACTGGTTTCTATTAAGTTTGCAAATACAGGCAAATATCCAAAATCTAAGCCATAGTGTTTAAAATGTGGCAGCACGGTGCTTAAGATCTAAGAACTGAGCTTTTGACTTTGTCCTTTTCAGTCCAAAGGGACAAGGAAATACTAAATATTTAAAGATTAGGAATCCTTTGTTTTATATCTGTCATGTCTGACCCTTATATCCTACCTATGAACTCTCATGAGTGAAGTAGCTTTATCCACTAGCACATTTTTAGAGCACACCTAACTCAGTGGTAATCTAAATAAAGCATGGCTGGAACCAGCATGAAACACAAGCATGAAACAAGGAATCACTCTTAGCACTTTGGGATTCCTTCGTTTTCTTCTCTATGTTTACAAATTATAATCCATGCTATGTACACTTCTATTAAAGGTTATCTGACAGCAACTCAAAGCAAAAACTTTCAATGAGTACTGTCTAGCAGTTTGAACCATTCTGTAATGATATACTTTGCAGTCTGAAACTGAACCGGGGAACTCTTTGGCACAGACTGTTGTGGAAGCCAAGATTAAAACATGGAGGCTAACCCAAATCACAGAGCATAGATTTCTTGTTCATCATCAAACATAATTTGGAAGCAACCATTGATTCATTGCTTGGAGCTGAGAATATATCAAAACAATAAGCTAGTGAAGAGCATCCTGCACAATATATTAAGTTAAAAAGGAAGTATCTTTCTTTTTAACCTTCCATTCTCATTAAGATGTAACTGTCTAGCATAAAATCACATTTTTATAAAAAAGCAATTTATAAAACAAGTCGCATCATATTTTTACTATTTTTAATCCCTTTCCTGAGCTTTGGATGCTGGACACTATTTGAAACAGACAGCACAGCTTTTTGTATGAAATAACTAAAATAAAAATTAGTTAGATTAATGTTCCTCTGTGTCCCATATATCCAAAATATATATAAAACACATGATCTAACATCAACAACTCCTGTACAAGGATAGGGAATATTTTGCTTTAATCTGGTAATAAAAGATGAATGCTATACATTTGCAAAGGCCTAGCTTATATCTGTATTTCCACTAGAACAGCTTCATTGCTTAAGGAACCAATACGACCTAAGTAAAACTTGGTCTTGCTATTAGCTTAAATTCTGAATACGATATCCAAAAGGCATTTTTCTCAATATTCAAATAAAGTTGCCCTTCTGGGGAAGAAATTTTTTTAATACTGAAGAGCAAGTCTTTGAATCAGTTGTACATGACACGTTTTGTTTGGTAAAACATGCAAAATGCAAAAAGTCTGTGTTTCATATGCCTCTTAGTTTTGGAAAGACAGCTTAAGAGCCCACAGGGAAATTTGATTTAAAATAGCCTTCTCTTCTCCCCTTGATTTTTGCTTTCACCTCTCCCTCTTGTCTCTCTCCAAAAATCTATCAATGAGCAACATTTTGTTGAATTTTTCCCCTTTCTCACAATATACTATGTTTTCTAAATTTCTGAGACTTGAAAGTTTTTGAAGCTCTCAGAAGAAGGGGATTTTTTTGTGATTTCATACTGTGAACATCTTTCATTACTTATTTTTACTGTTATCACTGAAGATTAGGCCAAACACTGTTATTTATATCTCTTCAAAGTTCTTCAGGTTTTTTTTTTTTTTGGAAAAAGATTTAATTGTTTTTACTCCTACAATCTTTTTCTCAAAGATTTATGTGAACATATTTTTGGAGAATGGTGACATGTCTGAACTATTCAAAGTACGATTTGGCTTATTGTTTTATTTATATGTTACAGCTGACATTACTATTTCCTATCTTAAATATAAATATAGCTATGATTTTACAGCAATTCGGATGAGATGCAGATGTGCCTGTTAGCACCATCTGATTCTGCAAATGACTGAGCATCAACAGAAGGTTTACAGGATGTTATTAACACTGTAAACAATTTTATTAAAGTAAAGTCAGGAAGAGAATTTTTTTTCAAAGTACTTAGTAGACTAAACTGCTTCTACAATGTTCCATTCTCATAGCAACAAAAAAATACAGTACCAGCACCAAATATAACAGTTTTGTATGTTAGTCTTTCCTCAGATATATCCACTGATAAACACTTTACTCCTATGAGTATATGGCTATCATTTTCTTATTCCACAAGATGCAAATAATAATTGATAATCACTACCATGTTCAATCTAGATCCATTCTGACAGTATTAAGGCAATTTTAAAATATAACATTTACATATTTACTGACAAGATTCTTAATACGAGATGGAGGCAGTAAGACATGCAAAATACTGAGTTCTATTAATAACAAAGTATTGATTCTAGCAGATCCTGATGATAAATAAAAACTAAAGGCAAAGTATAGATACATTTATTTTCAACACTGAGCCCAGGGTAAAGGTATCACTCAATATCATGAAAGAAGAAGAGTAAATAGAACTTTAAATAAAGACTGCATGTAGCTTGTGCATTAGACTGCAAATGGCAATTAAGAATATTAATGAAAGGCATGGCCATTAGAGAACATCTTCAGCAGTTTTGTAGTTGTCTTTGAAAGAATGAGAAGATAAGGGCAGCAGAGATTTTTTGTTTCTTCTGTTTGAGAACAAGAGAGTGATACAATCCTATATGCCTTTGTTATTATGTGGCCAGAGTTGATTATTTGTGGCCTGATTTCTGTACCTATAGAGAAGAGGTTTACATCCAAATAATTGTACTGATCATGTCTAGACTCACACCACTGCAAAGCCATGGAAAGAGGTAGTTAACAAAGTTGATAGCAAACTAGTTTGTCAGTGGGTGTTTCAGGTACACCCCTTCTGCTCTGCAAATGAAAGGTCTCATGCAGCCACCCTTATTTTATTGTTAAATTCATTCACTCCTGCAGAAGTACAAATGGAGCATATAATTCCTATCCTAAAGAAACCATAAAATAGAGACCTTCCTTGAGTATTTCTATTAATTATTTATCATATCTGTTATAGTAGAGGTATTTACAGTCTATATATCATGCTGTTACACAGATAACAGCTTGAGATGCTCTCTGGCAAGTTCCTGAAAACAAATAAGTGATACTGAATATCATTATCCACAGTGGGATACTCCTAAGGGAGCATCAGGTATATATCAGATGATAATCATTGGATTTACATCATATCATCAGCTTTCTAATCCCAAAAGAGCTGTCACAGACAAAAACCTGTCAGAGCACTATGCATTGCTCAGCTGTGTATGCACGATGTGAATGCAGACCACAAGCTGTTCCTTTGGCCACTTCCCCAATTGCCTTTGATATCTCTTGGGAAAAGCCAGTTCAGGTGTTCTGCTGAAAAGAAGTGGTACAAAATTTATGGCCAATGCAACAATTGTGGCTATCTGTCAGTCATGAAAGTTTTTCCCTAGACAGGTCTGAAACATACTGAATATTTTAAGATTTCATTTTTCAAGTTATCTATTCTACTGAGGAAAATGAGGCATGTAGAGCATGATTTTTAAAACTAGTGGAAATGGCGCACTGTTAGTATACATTTAGTGGTAAAACTTTCCCTGGATTTAATAAGGGTAAAAGTTCTAATGTCACCAAAAGTTTAGGGGTTGAGTTTTGGGTTTTTTTTTAAATAATTTACTGTCTAAAATAATAAAAAAAATTGCAAGTGTCACTGTATTTATACTGTTATCTCAAAATACACTATAATGTAAACATGAAACACATGTTACAGAAACAGAAAAAAAGCTGTAAAACCTAAAATCACTAATTACTTTGCAAAGAACTTTCAGGGTCCCTTCACATTCCCATCATCCCATGTATGGTGTGAAATACAGGTAATCATTCCAATATATGGATGATTATTCCAACACAATGAGAAAGATATAAAAAATCTTCAGTGCAAACAGTATAATTTTCACCTAATTAGTTACCTCAATATAGCAGAGGAGGAAATCAATGACTGTATTGTCAATAATTGCATGAACAGAACTGATCAGTAATTTCTGGTATATGTTTGAAACTATGAAATGTAGTTTCCAACTATTCAAAATCTCCCACGGGAAAACTGAACTTTTGCCAACATTTTTTAAGGATCGGTCAAGAAAAATGAAGCACCATTTTTTGCTTCAGTGAGTAAGCTAATAGCTAGACTACCTAATGTCCCAGGATGAAGTTCATTATATCATTGTACAGTACCTGCTTCAATTACACTTTGTACAGCCAGACTAAAGACCTGTTGTGAGGGAGACAGGACTTTCTAACAAGCTATAAGAAGGTTCTTTTGATGAGTCCCTTCCAGGAACTAAAAATTACCACAGTTTTCACAGTCTTCCGTTATATAGGTACTGTGTATGTTCTGTGTACTATTAAGCCCTGAAAAAAAAGATATTTCGTCAAATTTCACTGAAGATGTCCATTGTCTATATAGTGCATTGACTATATAGTGTCTGCATGTTATGATAATAAATGTATTATGAGATGATACCAGAAATATAAAGGCATAGAAAGGGAATCATCTCTTTTATTGAACCAAAATAAAATTTGGCTCAATTCAACATTTGTATCATATTGAGGTGCCACAGTAAGTGCCACCAATCTAATAGTTGAGATGTCCATGCCTTCACACATTTAAGTTGTTGAGCTCCTTTTAGATCGGGGAAGTTAGAAATATTTGTGGATTTTTCCAGCATCATGGATTTCTCCAGCAATCTGAAATGTCGAAAAACATTGTGCATTCATAAGACTATAAAACAAGCTGCCAACGTCTTCATTTGTCTACCAGCCCAAGCTTATGAGGATCTCAGAGGGTAATATTCAGTTAACACACCAGAAAGATTACCTTCAAAAACTTTTTAAAAAAGAAGATAATGAGACTGGAAGAATCATGATAAAAGGAAGTACATAGGCTGATAAAATCACAAATCTGCTATCAGAGACAAATGGTTGATTTTTTATATTTAAATTTAAAATGCTTCTCCTGAAATCATGAAGCAAATTTTTAATATTCCTAACCCATAACTATAGTGAAAGAACATTTTAAGTCAGAGGAAATGCTACTTCCTGTGTTGTATTTCTTTCCAATTATATAAACTTGACACTTGAATTCCTCAGCAAAACAGCTGTGTGAGTCATAAGCTTCCTTCACAGCTTGCTTCATTGTGCTAAAAATTTTACCTTGTCATTAACAAGGAAAAAAAAAGAAACAAAGGTAGAATGAAAAGCACTTAAAGGTTGGGACTCTTTTTAATTATAGCTGAACAAAGCTGAACAAAAAGTTATGCATATACCACTTAACTCCCTAGAGTCATAGTGACAGTCAACACAATGAACATCAAGACATGTCATCTGGCAATCAGATTCAAAACAAGCAAAAAACAATGGTGCTTCACACAAGAGCCATGTAATTCAAGGTCAAAAAATATTATCGATGCTAAGGTTGAGGGGAAATTGGATGAACTCTTGGAAAGGTAACCTGCATTTGATTATTAGATAGACAGAACCTACATTCAGCTGAGGAAATCTTCTGAAATTAAAACAGTGGAGGTCTGGAGTATGTTGCAGACTCTTACTGACCTGCTTTTATGCATCTCCTTGTGGCCACTGTCGTAGACAGGTGCCTGGGATAAATGAATCTTTGTTTTGGTCCAGTTTGGCTGTTTTTATGACTTCCCATTTAGTCACTAGGAAAGAAAAGCATGGTTTTAAAATTTGTGCTTTTGACACTCTATTTACTCTGTGCGTCTGCTGGAGGGAATGAGAAGTAATTTTTTATTATTATTATTCTTTTTTTTTTTTTTTATTTAGTAGTATGTTTGGTTATATGTTCTTCAGGACAGGAATTGGTTAGCATAATAAATAATAAATTACATTAAGAACCTCATCTTTATCAAATTCAGTGGGTTTTCTGGCATTCTCTGAAAACCAAAAAACATACCACCTAGTAGATCACAATTTTAAATCTAACTGCTAGGGTTAGGAGAGGTTATATTAATTTCTGCAAGGATTTACAAAAAAAAAAAAGAGAACAAATTTATAGAAAGGTACAAATTTTCATGTATTTTATGACAGTTATTGAAGAAATTAATTTCAAGGTAAATAGCTATGATTTTATATATGTGAACTCTTTATTAATACTGAAAATCATTATCTAAGGGTTTGTATGAATGATTTTTCTAGGCCAGCATGCAAAACCAACGACCAGAAAAGAAAAACTATAAATCCCAGACACAGATCACTGTATGCTCTTTTCCTCAGGTCTTGCTTTATTTCAAAAACCAAACCAAAGCAAAACAAACTTCAAAAACAACAAAAAAATCAATTTAAACTACAGTTCAGACTACCCAAGGCCTTTGTAGCTTCAGTCAGCCGCGAGAAGGGAGGTTAGATCTTTCTTACTTAATATCTTACCTTGCGCCATGTTCTATCATCTTTCCAGTTCCCCACCACAATCACTACATATGCAGGAACACAGTAAACCCTGAGAAGTCAAAGCATCTTCACACCCTGTCACACTACTTGTTGGGGAAAAAGAAAAACAAACAAAAAAAGCATTGACTGGCAGTGTCCAGATCTCTCTATCTAGTAGCCGTCTGGGAATTCAAAAACAGATCAATATCCTTTTTTCTGTGAGTAAATTTAAGCTATTCAAGGCCTTGTCGGTAATCTTGGAAAAATTCAGCAACGCAAATAGAATGACTAGATATTATGTTGAGGTCACATATACGGGAATATAGGAAAATAGGAAAGCATTTTTACTGTTGTGTGCCTCAGCACTGTATTAAAAAGTATTTTTAATTTTCTCTTTGAAGAAGTAAATGCTCAGAACTCGTCACAAAAGCATTATTAGTTGTGTGGTCTTCCAAGCATACTTTTTAGTGTAATTCTAGTATTGCAATGGGATCATGAACATAAGCAACTGAAATCAATTTCTGTGGGGTATGATGTGAGTATTATTACAAGAAGTGTTTATCTTCTCAGACTTGAGACAACTTCAAGCAAGGTATGATTTAATTTTCAGATTATTGTCAAGAAATAACTTTGGCACAATCATCTGTTTGTTTCTTCTAAAATACATCTAGTGCTTAATAGAAACCAAAGACAGAAAACCAATTACACTTGTCAATGTTTTGAGCACCACACAATCTTTCTTTCATGAAAAGGGGAAATATATGCTGCCAAGGGGGTCTGATGTTTTAAAATAATATAAAAGCAACTCTTAAGCTCAAGGGCACTGTTTTATTTATCATTGACAAGAATAGCAGGTGATGAGTCATGACTCTTTTTTTAAATTCATTCACTCACTTTCCATGCATCTCTTTTTAACTGCTGAACTTGCAATACCATCTGCTTTCAGCCTTCAGTGACTGAAGTTGCCTCTAGCTGAGACCAAAACCATGAATATTTAACACCTGCAAACAGAAGCAGTAGTTCTCTCAAGACCAGCATCTAAGCTTAGTGGACATTTGAAAACCTGGGTCTGCATTCTCCATCTCTAGACACAGTCAAGTACCTGTGTGACAAATTCAGTAAACACAGAAACAGATTGTCGCTACTTCATGGGTCTCAAATCTGAGGGTAAAGGTCCATGTTTGGTAGCACTCCTATCTTAGAATATGCTTACCTTTTCTGTTTATTGTCTTCTTTCATACAACTCTTTGCAGGACCCTAATGGTCAGACAGCTTTAGGGTTAACACAGCTGAAAAAAAACCTGGACAGAAAAGGAGAAAAGAAAGGAAAGGTATGCTCCCTTCCCATCAGTTACCTAGCCTCCCTCCTAGAAAGGCACTACAGACAGCAGTGCCAGGGAGGCACCAGCAGCCAGAAATCACAAGTGAGCAATGGCAATACCTAAGCCAGGGCTATTGCGCCAGATCATTCCTTGATCCTTCTTAATCAGATGTAGCCTTTGAGTCCAGACTGAGAGAAAAGGCCTGAAACAGACAGGCTAGCGTGATAAGAGACAATAAAAAAATACTTGAATAATTCCATTCTTGGAAATTTTATGCAAAATTATACTTTAATTTATTTATTTGTTGATGGCCTGGTATACTAAGTCTGTTAAACCTATTCACAATAAAATTATATGAGTCCAAGTAAATTAAAAAGCCAAAGGACTGGGCAAAGATAAAATATGATACAGCTACATGAATGTCTCCCAATAACAAGATACCCAAAACCAGGACTCTTTCAAAAAGATGTTCCTTTTTCCACAATGCCTTTTGAAAAATTCAAAAAAAAGTGACATAGCATACCTGCTCATTCTAAGTTCGATTTCTGACCTTTTTTCACTACTGCAAAATAGAAATTTTGTATTGTAACTTAATTTTTTTTCATTTGGTTTCTATGGAGATTATAGATTTTGTCAGGGATAGACTTGTAGAAATTATTTTAATATTTATTCTAGAGCATGCTCTTTTAAGAAACACATTAACTGTGGAAAAAAGAATAGGAAATAAATCCTGTAAGAGATTCTCTAATACTTTAAAATGCATTATTCTGTTTAGCACAAGCTTCATGGTGATGCATGGTCTGGCAATTCTGATGGAATAAGTTATGCAAACGACCTTTAGTGATATTTTGGAAGGTAATTTGCAAAATGTACTCCATACACTATATATACCTCTTCTCTTTTGCTCATTTGCTATTGTTATTGAAGTGTAGCCAAGTGTTTTCTTAACAGTTTACTGACATTACCTGCCACAGTTTAGAACCACTTCCTGAGTCTGCTCAACAAAGGCAGGAATCTGGGTAATATTTATGAAGGGGAAAACCAAAACCTTTTTAACTTGAACTATAGGCCTCTCTTACTAAAACTATTCGTCAGGGCTAGAGAGTGCCCTAGAGTGTGTGGTGGGATATCTAGCAGCAACTGCAAAAAGAGCTCCATATAGTGTTCTTCAGAAGTGTAAGTGAGGTAAATAAAGCCATGTGTTTTAATGCTCAGCAGAAACTGGTCATCTGGAATCTTAAAAGCCTCAGTGGTCAATAATTATTTTGCCGCACCTTTGAATCAGACAGTTTGAGCTCCAAGATAATTAATACAAAGAGGAAAAGGACCATCTCTCCGCAAAGATTCTTAAATCATGCATTTGAAATTCTGTGAATTTTGTAAAACCCCCAGATTAACTCATCCATAAGGCTTGACCTAGTTGTTTCTGTAATTGCCAAATTTTCATATTTTTTTATTTCTCCAAATGTGATAAGAAAGGATGGGATGGCTTAGGGCTGACTTTAAAAGATTGCTTGTTTATTGCTGTGACCTTTATTCTTGCTGTTATTAATAGTTATTTTCTTTTAAACAAATTCTTTATAACTGTTCAGAATTTTGTCAGGCTTTATCATTAGGGGTTGAAACTTCCATGCTCATTGGCTACTTTATGCTGGTTCTAACAAATGAAATGTTTCTTTAATCACTTACACTAGCCCTTTCCCCCCACTCCTCCACAGTAGTATCAAGTTCCGTAATAATCTGGAACTAAACAAGAAAGTTTTCATTTCCTTGCTGACTCTGATACGGTTTCAGATCCCACACATCTGCTTTACCCTAATCCCCATGTACTAGGCTTTTAGTAAAGGTGGCTGCCAAGACTAGAAAAGCATTTATCAAAATGAGAACAAAATTTCTTAGCACTGATAAAACTAATAACTTACAGACTACCACATTACGCTACAAAATCCCAGTATAAAGAAGGTGGGGAGTGGAAGGGGAGAAACATAACATAGGGATCATTTTCTGATTTTTTTTATTTTGAAACCAAGGTTGTTCACTTATTTTTCTTGTTACAAGGGGAATTTTTTTCACCTAACACTTTCACTGTCAAAATCCTGAGGCTCTGCCATAATTTTCACAATGGCACTTCTTCATCAAGCACAAAGAAATACATGTTGCTTGTCCTTATCAGGTTTACTGAAACATTTGCCGTACTGTTTTTAAGGGTACAAATCAGTCTGCTGGCTACTTTAGTGCATAAAATAAAAGAAGAAAACCCTCTTTTTGATTTTCAGTTTCCTGACTGAGTTTTACAGTCCCAGGAGGTAGTGGGTCCTTTACTGAGAAATTACTATGATACAATAAAAATGGAAACCACAATGTCAGAGTGGAATTGTTCCTTGAATTTCTAAATGCTGTTAATTTTAACTCAGCCTAGTCTTACTGTGGATGTAGGACTTATAAAGATACCTCAAGAGCACCCCAAACTGATTACAGTTCCTTAATACTAAGCTCAGACTGCTCCTTGCATAGGTATATCCTTTTAAGAATGTTATTGTTCTCTGACAGTAACCTATGTCAATTCTGCTGTCTGATTTTTTTCAACTTTAGACCACTTTGACAGCTTTTTTATTAAAAAACAATTTTTTAAGTCAGGATCTGCTTCTAAAGTGAGGCTGTAATTTTTTTATGTGTATTTATCACATCACTAGCATCTTGGCATGCTCAGTTGCTGAAGAAAAAAATTCTTTGTGACTCAATGTGCCATCTGTATTCTTTGAGAGCTTGCAAGAGATTCAATGTCATACTAATAAAAGGAAATTTCAGCACAGTTGTGACAGCAGCAAAATCACCTGTAAGACATATATCACCAAGTGGTCTCCTAGCATTACTCCGCAGGTGTCAGTGAAATTATCCAACTAGAGAATTTCGCCAGGCTACAGCTGTCATATCAGTCTTTTATTTTTTTCCAGATTCCTTGTTGCTTTCAATATTTGATTTAGAAAAAAAATCAGTGAGGAAATTTGGACCAATAAAGTATGATCTACCAGCAACAAATGAGATCTGTTTTAAGATCACAACAAAGAGGCAAAAAGAGAAGAAACAGCTGCTTGCCATTTTTGCAGCATCCCATTTTTGTCTATTGCAACCTCATGTACAGTCTGCCTGCATACATCAAAATAAGATAAATCTGCACACAGTTTACCACCTGGATGTATCATGTGTATGCAACATATGCAGAGGGCATGTAACATACATCCAATATGCGTATCAGTCTAAAAGAAACAGCAAATGGAATGTTTTCTTTTCACATTATTTCAATTTTTCACGAGTTTAAGGTACAAAATGCTCCGTTTCTTTCAAAGTTTGACCACAGTAAAGGTCACATTGTTAATGTCAGAATGGTTTAAAGGTATTTTTTGGTAGTTGTCTCACCTTAATGGAAATACTAAATATTCTTTGAGGTAAGACACAGACAAACTACATCAGTAGAAATATCAAGCCTCAATCTAAGGTTCTTTTTTTTTCTATCACACATACTGTACTGATTATAAGTATCTTTGCTGCTTGTAAGACTACAGTATGGCTTTCAACAGTGCAAACTTTTTTCACCTTTCTATTTCTGAATAATTTAAAGTTAAATAATTTTCTGCTTATTTTTTTATGGAAAGGAGACTAGAAGGTGATTAGAGCAAATTGTATTTGAAAGAATGACATAGAATAGTTAGTGTTGCATAGAATGTATTACTTTTCATAAATATGCATTCTGAGATGCCTAACTCACTGACTTCGATATTTACTAATGACATAAAATATGTGTATGTCCTACTCAACATAAGGTACCTGTCTACATTTTCAAAAATCATGGTCCACCACAAAGTACATACCTGTAGCCTGTGGTACCTTGACACCTATTAATTTAAAATAAATTTTCTTTGGCTATATTGTGTCCTTTTCAGCTTACAGACTATGAACATTACCAAAGACTATCTGCCAGAAGATCACTGCAAAGGTTGTCTGTATGGAGGTGTTTATATGGAATGCTATTTACTTTGTGAGCAAATAATTAATATAATCCTTATATAAATTTACTAAAATAAAGTGTACATGTAAAGAATACACAGACAAGAAAAGTGTCATAACTGACTTTTATTTAACTGGCATAAATTATTCTGCATGGTTTTTGTGTATGTTCATGGGTCTCTACATGCCTTTCAATGTTGCCCTTTCCCATAGCTACAGCTACAGCACAGACTACTTGCATTTTTATTTTAAATTTATTGTGAGCCCAGAAAAGGCACCATGAAAGATGGTGATACTTGGCTCTATAATTCCACTTCCTTTTAACCACTTCATCATCTGTTTGTCATTCGTATTATTTGCATGGTAACAAGCAGCAAAATGTTAACATTAATTTATATGACAGATACTAAAGAAGCAAAATAACAGATTATTACTTTTCGCAGTACTAGGAGTTACCCACAAAAAACAAATAGTGAAGAAGAGAGCTTTATATAAAACTCCCCAGCATGCCAGCAGAGTAGTGGTGTCTTTATAAAAACTGAAGTACAGGTAAAACGTGCAGGATCCAGAGATGAAGAATTGGCATTTGACAATGAGACATGTTGTTGTTTACCTGCAAGTTTAATACACATATTTTCAATGATTTCTCATAAATCATGTATCTAAACTATAAAAGTTGTTATCACAATATAAATTTGATAAAAAGGGCCAGGTTTTATTGCTATTTTATTTTAATTTATTGAACTTTATTGCTTGCAAAGACTCTTTTTGATAATTCTGTATTTGCCACTAACCATAGTGCACTTATTTAAGAACACAAGTGCTTATACATCTGCAGTAACTAGGTTGCTGGGGTGTTGTGCCTGCCTGCAGGAACTAACCTGCTCCAAATGCAAGAGCGCACTCATCAACTTGTAAGCATCATCAATAGAGGGGAGGCAGACACATTTCTTTAGGTCACCCCTGCTGGCGTTCTAGCACTTTCCTTTCTAGGCAATTTATTAAAGTACTCAATGGAATATCTCTCATTTTTTCCTTCTGTTTTGTGGAACATCCAATTTTCTCAGTCTGGACTCACCAGTCAGATGAATTTTCTTTTCACATCTATTCTCTGAGCTCTGTTTGGGGAGTTTTGTTTAGCACTAAGGATTCATAGCAAAATTTTTCTGAATACACAGTATTCAGAATGAACCATATTGCATAGCTGTGGCCAGAAAAGTCACAGGGTATACCTGGACAACAGAGCATCATCATTGGACACAGTATTAATGTATTTGTATGAGTATTAAATTATTTGTATGACTTCTAGAAAACTGTATCTTTGAATTCTAATGTGCAACACAGTATTTGTCTTCTACAGATATTAATGCCTTATTATTTAATCGTGAAGCTTACCTCTTTCTGAAAACAGACACAAAAGGCACTAAAATTGACTAGCGCAAAACAGTCATCAGATCTATTGAACTAACAAAATTGTCGTGAGGCATAATTTTTTCCACATTAAGCTGGTATTTTAACAATTATATCACTACTTACTTCTAATAATTATGAAACAGGTATTGGTTTTGGAGTTTATTCTAAGATAATGTGTTCCCGTCATTTTGGAGAAGTTTTGAACAGTTCTGTAGAAACACACACCACGTCTTTCACTGGCAACAGAACACTACTATTTTGCAAAGCTCAAGAGGGCAGAGGGCAACTGTCATTGTTGCAGTCCAATTATAGGAGGAGTGAGAAAGGCGGGATAAAAAAGTTACTAACAAAGATGAGATATTTTGTGCTTTAACTGTGACACAGTAGCTTTGAAAGTATTTCTACACTGGTGCAAAGGAGTACATGAATATCTGCTGCAAGAGCATGACATATGTAACTTAACTTTGTCATTGCCCAGGGGTTTGAGCGTGGCAGAGACCCCTAGGCCCCCAGGATAGCACCAGAAGTCCAGAGGTTATTTGGTGAGTGAAAGAGACTTTGTAGTGCTTTCAGAACTGTGAAAGCTCTATCACAGTGCAGTTCAGAGAGCTATGAGAAAAAACAGATTTAACTGCCAGTGACTGTACATATTATAAAAAAGAAAACCTGAATTTGCTGCAGCAGCTGAACCAAACAGGCTTGATGAACAGGAGCGATGCAATATAAAGCTAGATCTATGACTCAGATGACTAAACAGCATGTGATTAAAGGGATTGGAAAAAAGCTGTCAGATATGCTAAGCAACAAAAGATATGGCCTGAAAAACATCACTGAAACAGGAATATGCGCAAAACATTCTGTTTAACTGTATTTTCTTGTTTCCGATGCATACAGTTTCATAACAAAACAGTTTATTTAAAAGCTGAAACAATGATAACTGAAGTAGAGACTTCACTCTTTCTAATTTGTTCTTTATAGTATTGAAAAAAATTAACAAAGATTTTGTTTTGCAAAAGTAATTATCTGGAATAATTTCCAAACTTCAGTTATGTGACTGGAGCAAGGCTGTGAAGATCATTGGTTACACTAAACTTACAAGCAAAACAAGGAGTAAAATGGGAGATTGAAACTAAACAGACAGAGGCCATGGGTGAAGGAGAAGAGAATGCAGAAAAATTAAATGAGTGACAGCTTACAATAAAAGTAATTTTAGCATATTCTTTGTAAATTCCTGGAACAAATACCTGACTAAATGTATAAAAACTAATATGATACAAGAAGGGGTAGAACAGTCTAACAGTTAGTTTAAATTAGACAGCCTGATGTGAAAAAAGGCACAATATAAGCCATGGAAAACAGACATTCTGTAAATAATCTCTTTGAATGCCCCACATTTTTTTATATGTGATTTTTCTACATATGATACCTAGCTTGAGATCGTGATCTGCTATAGGGAAATAAGAAAGTTGTGTCTTTTTCAAATGTAAATGTTTCCTTTGAAGTCTTCCATTTTAAAAGGATGTAGTGATGCTTATAGTACATTAAAACTCAAGTGATTTCTCTTCACTTGTAGAAGCTTTATATGACAAGGGATAAGTGCTAATCTAAATACCAAATAAATTAGGATAGATTAGTTTTTATTGTCAAAAACTACCACTACCATTCATCAGTCATATGAGTATGAAAGTGTTTGGAGAGACAGGTCAGATTATTTTTACTTAGAGAAACACAAGAGTTGTATAAAAATAACATGAAATATTGAAATATGTCATCTTGTTATGCTCATCTAGACTCAGGTTTGTTTGAAAACTTCTGAACTAATACTTAGATCATATCTTTCTTTTCCAGAAGAACTCTCTTTTCTATCTTAAATAGCATTCTTAATGTTATATCTCAAAAATAATATTGATTGCTTCTTCAACATCATCATGCTTTTGATACATATTTCTTTTACCTTGGATTCTATTCACAGAGATATCCCCATATAGTATTTTTTGCATTTGATTTCTCATTCTTTGGAAAAGTATTTACTGAATTTAAGCCTGATCAGCCATACTTCTGTATCAATATGTTTCATTTGTAACATTTACCTCCAAAATATTGCAACTTTTCCCCCATTGCATCATCTACAAAAATTTGATAAAACTATAGTTGTCATTCTGTCATCAGATTTGTCAATGGAATTAGAAGCAGGCTTATGTCCCTACTTGAAATTCCTCCAACCACAACTCAAGTAAGAGTCATTCATTCCCTAAAAGCAATTTTTCTTCATATTGCATCTCTAGGCCACATTTATTTTTCCCTTAACATTTTCAAAAGCTTCACGTACATTATTTCAAAACTACTCTTTTTGTTTGTTAAGCCTCCTGTCCTGTCAAAAAAGGGTTTAAGAGAAGCCACTTATAACAACACATCTGTGGGGGTTTTTAAGACTTGCCAGACATCAGAAAATTGCTTCTGCAGTAATTTTTATCAGAGTCTTTTCAGTTATTGGTTCTGTGCTGGTAGATCTATGTTTCTGAAGAACTATCCCTTTCTTATTCCAGTACCCTAAAAGGATTTTCATCATAGGCCACCAGTGGAGTACCTTTGACTTTTGTACATGTTCTTGAGCCTGATTTCCCTTAGTCTAAACAGTATGCTTTCTTTATCATTATTTTAGTTAATTATATACTTACTGTTTGCCATTTTTGTAAAACAGTTTAAAGAAAGGAAGGCATTTATTATTCTTATATGTTTGGATCATCAAGAATTTGCTTTTCTTCACTTTTAGACACTGAACCTTAAACTTCCTCTGACGTCCTTTTCCCTCTTGTTACAGCAGTTTTTCATTGCTTTTTCTACTTCTTCATAACAGAAAGTCATTATATCTTACCTTCCTGTTTTTATACTCATATGCATGTACGACTCCTTAAACTGATCTATGGGCATAGGTGTTTCCCTTGCTGTTGTCACTTTTGAAACTCAGTTGAATAAAGATATCTTGATGTATTCACAAGTGATTTTTTTATGTTTCCCATGTACCTCAAAAAAAAAGGAGATTTCAGAATTGCTGTTGGGTATTTAAACTAATCTTCTGTAGTACTTTGTTCTCCAAACACCTCTACACTTTAGTTTTACTTTTCATGGGACCATACTCATCAGATCATCATTTTTTAATTTTTAATCCTTATTCTACAGCTCTCACAACCTCTTTTCCTGGAGAAAACAGGAAGATATGAACAGTTCCACACTGTTCTTATCTTCCATTTTTAGATTTTCCGAGTTTTCTTTTTCCTCTCATTAAAACAGCTGCTCTTCAAGAAATTTTCTCCTTCTGAAAGAGCTCATGCTCCATACATTTAAAAATCTTAATGGACTATCTATGTCCATTTTTTTCCAGCAGATATTTGGGGAACCAAAGCACCTTCTGTTACTACAAAGACCTGGTTTGTATAGTTTTCTAGAAAATATGAAAATCCTTAATTATATTATCAGAACCGGACCATGGCGATGACATTACTCCTACTGTTTCCTCTTTTCCTGGAGAAATTCAGGAAACCTGCCTCTCACCTCTTCCTGAACACAGAGAGCAAAACCAAAGTACCTATAGGCTAAACCAAATAACAACATCCTTATTTTTAAAGCATTAACACATTGACAGTATGAACTTTGTCATAAAATTCAGTAACAGGAGGCACTGGGTGCAAAATTGCTAAAGCCACAACCTAAGTTGATAGGTAGCACTTGCCAAAAAGGTGAGGTCAGCAGACTCCTCCACACAACACAACAACACCAAGGTCACTGAAAGTATGAAGGTCCAGAACTACAAAACGTTTTTCTGCTAAGTGGTCTTATCAAAAAACTGTTTAACAGAAAATCAATGTAACCTTTCCAACAAATTAGAAGAGATGTGCTTAGTATGTTTGTTTTGAAAAGGAAATGTTGCCACTGTGTCTAGACTACATCCATCCAAGTAAAATTGGTTTGAAATTACTAAGTTATATTGTCATGAAAAAATATTTTCAAGTCAATATGAAGTAGCAGAAGTACAAGTCTATCATTGCAAGATCATTTTTAATCCAGATAATTTTCATCTGGTTTACAATATAACTCCAGAAGCAGTGGGAACATAATGGAACAGCTGAAGAATAAGCAGCAAGCAGATCCAAATCTCTTAAATACACCTTCGCTGAGTGTATTGGGTTTACACAACAAGGTTTAGGTAGCAGAGGGGGGCTGCAGGGGTGGCTTCTGCGAGAAGACATGGGGACACGCCGCCACATGGGAGTCACTTCCAGCGAGCTCCAAGACAGACCCACCCCTGGCCAAAGCTAAGCCCATCAGTAACATCGGTAGCTCCTCTGTGAAAACATATTTAAGAAAGAGTAAAAACTGCTGCAAAACAGCTGTGAGAGAGGATCAAGAAGATGTGAGAGAGGATCAAGAAGATGTGAGACAAACAACCCTGCAGACACCCAGGTCAGTGAAGAAGGAGGGGGAGGAGATGCTCCAGGTGCCAGAGCAGAGATTCCCCTGCAGCCCGTGGGGAAGACCATGGTGAGGCAGGCTGTCCCCCTGCAGCCCATGGAGGTCCACAGTGGAGCAGATATCCACCTGCAGCCTGTGAAGGAGGACATGCCCTGAAGGAAGCTGCATGACCCCGTGGAGAGCCCTCACTGGAGCAGGCACCTGGCAGGAGCTGTGACCCATGGGAGAACCACACTGGAGCAGGCTGTTTCTGAATGACTGTGGAAAGTGCCCACGCTGAAGCAGTTCTGAAGCAGAAGAACCACAGCCTGTGGGAAGTACCCACATTGGTGAAGCTTGTGAAGGACTGTATCCCGTGGGAGGAACCCCACATTGGAGCGGGGGAAGATTGTGAGGAGGAAGGAGAGGCAGAGACAAAGTGTTGTAAACTAACCGCAATTCCCATATCCTATCCCCCTGCATGCTTGGAGGGGAGGAGTTAGAAGAGCTGGGAGTGAAGTTGAGCCTGGGAAGAATGGAGGGGTGGGGGGAAGGTTGTTTTATTTTTGTTTTATTTCTCACTCTCCTACTCTTTCAGAAGTAATTGGCAATAAATTAAACTAATTTCCACAAGTTGAACCTGGTTTGCCATAATGGTAATTGGTAAGAAATTTCCCTGTCCTTATCTCAAGCCATGAGCTTTTCATTGTATTTTCTTCCCCTGTCCTGTTCATGGAGGGACAGTGATAAAGTGGCTTGGTGGGCATCTGATGGCCAGCCAAGGTCAACACACCACACTGAGGTAAATCCTTCAGCAGTTAGAATACCAACACTGATTGCCTCAGCCAGTATTGCAAAGGTGAATTAATTTCAGGTAAAACTTTAAATATCCATTTACTTTTGAAGCATGTGTGTGGGAAAGCAGCAATACCAGGACCTTTGTTTCTGATACCTTTCTTTTTGTGCCTTGACTAGGTTATCTCACCATGTGAAGGGGGAGAAGTAATGTACACTGAGTGGGAACAACTTAAATGACACAAAAATATTCCTGAGAGACATACCTGTGCCTGGTGTAACTGGTATTTAGGGCTCATTACAAAATTCCTTTGGGATAGGACCATCCACCTAAGTTAATAGGTCACAGTCTCACACAGGGCTGTAAGTTCCACCATGTTGTACATTACTACTACTATCAATGCTAAATGTTAGTTGTATGACAGTAAAATAGTACTTGACTGTTATATAACAATAAAATGTAGCAACACAGAAGTTACATTTATCACATCCCAAAATCCTGCAGTCTATTAGAACACCAACAGTTCGAAACGTTAAAGACGTCTGACTCTGTACTGGGAACAATGAAACAGTCTGTGTGATAGCTGCAAGGGAAAAGGTTTATATTGCACACGTAAATAAAAATAAGTTTTATGGGTGTTTACTGTCAAATAATTCCCTTCAGAATAATTTACCCTTCACCATCCTGATTCAAACCTACAGAATAGGTAGAAGAAAGATCTGCTAGTAATAGTAGACATACTACGTTATATTGATGCTAGAAAAAGTTAAGTAAATCTGTAGCTGTTGAAAAAAATAGGCACTAGGGCAGAACACAAGGTGTTCTGTAATTTCTAAGAACAAACATGGGAAAAAAAGAAGCATTTAGCTAGCACTACAGTGACAAACTGACACTGCTGAGGGAAACACAAATGAAAATGTCAGAAAAGTGCCCAAAGAATCCCTATCAAGCTTCAAATATTCCAAAAGAATAGGACAACTTAGAGTTCAAAGAGCAGGGAAAATCAAGGAGGATCAGAATTAGAACTGCTAGTATGTTAAAATCCACCTAGTGCCATGTAGGAAAGTCATCAGAAATTATTCTTACTAAAGTGGCCTCATAACTGCAGCATGAAGCTGCAGTTCTGAGCATTTAAGGGATGAAAAATTATTTGAGTCAAGTTTGCATTTTTTTCGTTTTCTGTTCAGAAATATCCCAGCAACACAGGGGTGTCTTACACGAGACAGAGATGACCAAAGACTCAATAACTGGTTACTTGCTGTCTTTTCAAAGAGAAGTTTGCTGCTAGCAGCTAGCAGCTGTCACAGCTACCTCCTATTGACAACACTCGCTTGAGCCAGACAGTCCTGTAAATTGCATTAGCACTATTGACTGGAGCTGAAATTTTCCAGGAAGGCAGAAAAAGGAATGAGAGTATGGATCTGAGCTGCAGAACCCTGTCAACATTTCTATGAATGTATTTATTATTAAATGAAAAAGCTGTTAGAGTCATATCAAATCCTGATACACTAACACAATCCAATTTTCAGCAGCAATTCTGATTTCAGGTTCTCCCTAGACATCTTAATTCTGTCCTCTGCAGTGTGTATATTTTTGATAGGACAAGCACATGGTCTCAGGCACTGAACTGAGGCAAACATCTGAAAAATAGGGGTTTTTTTCAGACTGGGTTTGTTTAAATTCTAATCTAACAAAATATATGAGCACATGAGTAGTCATATTGACTTCAGATTGCCCATCTATTCAAATGTTTTGCTGTAACAGAAACTGTGTACTGAAATGGAAGTACTTAGACATCAAAGAAAATAGTTTATTGGGTAGTTTGTAAAGAAGGTATCATCCTCAACCATTCATGAGTGAAAGTGCAGCACACGTTGAATATTTCATCTTTGATGTATACAAGTAGGATAGGAGCAGATTTACACTTCCTAAGATTAGCACAATGAAAAGGAGCACTTCCTCACATAGTTTAGGCTAAGCACTTTGTTTCTAACCATGAGCTTCCATTTATATTTTGTTGTACACACTTTTTAATATTTGTGCAAATCCTAGCACCTGAAAGCCTAGAATATTAACTAGAGATTCCATAATGGATTGAGAACTTTAATTTATGTTATTATGTAATCATTACACAATCCAGCTTAGTAGGGTGGAGAACTCTAGCAGTGGATTCCTTAAACATGTTGGAAAGCGTCCCAAAAATACATTGACGCAGGCAAGTGCAATAGGAGCACTTGGTGTTGTTGAGTTCATTGGTGGTGTATGAGTTCAGTTGAAGAAAAAAAAAAAATCTTATTTTGTAAGCCATATGCTGCTGATGAAAGTTAATGTATCACTGTATGACAAAAAAAACTTCTGAGTATTAAGACAAATGTCTGCATACATGAACTAATATAAAGACATTTTTAAAACAAATTAAATTAATTTGATACCCTTTTCTTCTGTGACATCAGTTTATCAAATGAATTATACTATACCATGGAGCACAGAAATAGCATGATATACCCAGAGGTGAATAAGTTTTCACTCTCTATGAATTTTTGTTAGTGTCAATCATGTATACAGTCTTGCCTTGTTTTTTTATCAGCTGGGGAGGGGGAGGTATGAGATTGCTATATCAATTTTATGGTTAGCTAAATGTTGATTAGTTCTTTCACTGCTTTGTTTTGATGTGTTGAAATCTGTCTGTAAATCTGACATTTGTAAATTCACATTTCATTGATAAACTACTGGCAGGACATAGAAATTTGCTGCTAGACTAATTATATCACCTCTGATTCTGACAAGGAAGGCAGAGGAGCAACTCATCTTGAAACCCCAGTGTTCCTGAGTTAATTTAATGCCATTTACTTTCTGCAGGTGTTAAGGATGATAATAAAGGTATTATCTTTCTTCTATACACAGGGGTTTTTTTCCCATTTATGTGCTCAGCTATAGTTGACAATCAATTTCAGTGACACATCTCTAATATTATTCCATGGCAAAAGGCTGGATCCAAGCAGAGATTTCTACATGCTTTATCTAAATAAACTTTCAAATAAAAAGAACATTAAAACATGAACATGTAAGTTAAAATTTAAGAGGGTGAATTCCTTAGCAAAATCTACATCTACTGAGCTGCACTAAACTGAAGGCTTCATATACTGACTGTCTTGGTTTCTAAAGCATTTACTTTTACTAAATTAATTGTATTAAGTAAATTCCCCTTCCAATAACAAAATGCTAGGATGCTTCAATATATAAAACTGTTTCTTGAATATATGTTTGGTGCAAAGTCATTTGTTTATCTGTGCAGAGCGATTCAGCTATTGAATTTCTCACGCTCAGCATACTGGGTACATTTATCAAATTACAGAAAGACATCTCCTGCTATTCTTGGGAGTAAAATAATAATAGCAGCAGTCACAATACAGGTTACAGAACTGTAGCTGAAAAGTTCCCTTTCATTGCTGTGGGATGTTGTCGTGGTTTAACCCCAGCCTAATAAGCTGGGTTTTGTAATAATCACCTAATGACATAAATTAAAGTTTTCAGCTCTTCATGTGCTCCTGTAGGTTGAGAAAGATGAACCCCCAGACAAGTGTTTAAACTCCTCAATCTAACAGACATCAGGCTGAATATTTTCATTAGCCTCAACCACTGGCTTTTTTGAAAATGAACGGATCTTGCTTCCCTAACAACCTTCCCCTCACTGCTTGCATGGTATATGCAGCTATATTCCAGCCATAGTATAGGTGACTAACTAGAGGTGGCACAGCTATAAAGCAGCTGCGCTCAGGAGCACTATGAACAATTTGTACTACTTTCAGCTGTTTCAATTCTGTCAGTGCAGCTGTAACTATGTCAGGTGCTCTGACTACTTCCCACACATCTGCAAGAGAGACGAAAAGATGAAACTTCACAAAGAAGCAATTTAGTGAGAGCACTTCACTCTCACTTGCTAGCACAGGTTGCTCAAGAGCTACAAAAGATTGCTATATTAGTCAGTATGATAGCACTTTACCCTGCTACAGAGACACACATAAAATTTAAGTATTTGGTTTAATTGTTTTACATTTATTTCTCAGCTAGGGTGTTTTACAGACACTTCACTGGACATTGAAAACTAAATCAATGTGATCACAATCAAGTTCCTTCTGCTTTCAAAGTGTTAGACTATAGATAAAACTGATGCAGTCAGCCCATAGCTGTTCTTTGGAAATCATTGACATTTTTGTTGTTCGAGAGAACAAAGAGGAGCAAGATACTGTTAAATCTTGTCACTAGTGAAAAAATAAATTGAGTTTGTACTTATATTGCATTGTCTTAAGTTTGCTCAACATCTTCATCATAAGAAAACTGAAAATGCTAGCCACAAGAAACAATATTTTTCAACTACATGGTCCTGTTCTTTCAACAGTAAATGAGGGCCAGGACGTACAAATGAACCAAAAGGAATACACTGTTTCAACTTCTCTTTTCATCCTTTTACCGTCAAAGACAAAACTTTCTGTAAGTTTTGAAAATAAATCCCAGGAAGGTCTCCCATACCTCCCTCTAAGGAAAAGGACCTAGTTAGCTTTCACCTAACAGTAAACTCTCTCTCAAAGTGCTTATACATGAGAAGAAGCATCAATATCTTTACCAGGAAAAGAAAGGCATAGAGATGTGTTTGTTTACATTCCTGCAAGTTAGTGACAGATCAAGAACAAATCTTTTACTTCCCATTATAAGGTTTTAATCATCCAAAATGATAACTTTCAGACAACAGAGAATTTCAGAAGATCTCTCTCGCTATGCCTCACTTTCTACAGCAGTTCTTATTCTGCAGGCAAATAAAAAGGGCTGGTGTCATACAGCTGCCCCTTGGAGACTTAATCCTACTTACTGCTAATCATGATCATCATATCACAAAATTATTTTTCTTGGTCCCACCCTTAGATTCTCCATTTTATATTCCAGTTACAGTCTGAGATAAGAAAAGGGTATTTTGACTGTTGTCACCAATTACAAGATTACCTTTATATGCTACTATATATAAAAAGGTGACCACTGAACTGTTCTCAGAACAGGTAATTATTTAGCTGGGAGATATGTTTCTAAGAGCTTACATTTCTTAACCTAATTTATTGTCCTCCCTCTCTTCAGTTTACTAGAGCCCACAGGTATTTTTTATTAGGCTAGGAGGCATCAACAGCAAGGATTTTGCTTTTTGTTTCTTCTAAGGCCAACTTTTATTATATTGTCTGTAAATGGCTTGTCATCCCAGTTCTGGATGTATAAGATGTAGCAGTGACTGGTGAAATATTTTTCTGTACAGTTAGATGATCTGGAGTCATCACTGGTAATTTAATAGGAACTAAATACCTACAGTATGTGGATTATTTTGGTTCTGCAAACACAATATAGGGAATACCTCACACTGTGAATGGATGTGGTTGAAGTTTAGGGTTTGGTTTTGCTTCTTACCATTAAACAATATATAATCGGTTTAACCACACGTCACAATAAGGAACTTTGCTAGAACAGGCAATATCAAGCTTATCTGAAATGAGTAGAGGTCATTACAACTACTTTCAGTCTGTTCCTCAGTTATGCATTGCAACCAGCGGTGTGTTTAATGCTTGATTCCCGTGAGAAAAATTCTGGGAGCAAAAGACTGTCTGTAGAATATCAAGCTTTTTGTTCAAATGCCTAAAACTAGTCCAAATTGCACATACACAACTTGGCTTTGAGAGGTTTCAAGAAAAAATATGTATAATGGCTGACTTAGTTATTTTACAATCAAAGGAGACAACGATTGGCAATTACAAATCTGTTTTTGTATCTAAGCAGTGACTAGACCCTGCCCACCAAAAAAGTCCCAGAAAATTCTCAACAGAGATGAAAGAGCTGTAATATTTCATAGGATTACAGCTCTGCTTATAGTACTGACACTGTAGAAGGTTTCTGAGCAGCTCAGACTCTTGCCAGATGCTAGTTAACTCACTTGGCTTGAGATCATTGAATGTTGTACATCTAAAAGTGAAGAATCTAATCTAAGATATTCATGTAGATTTCCTTGTCAGTAAATGGAAGTAAAAAGAAGCTCCAGTGGGCAAATAATCCCATTTCTCTTAGACATCCAGTTTAGGGTAAAAGGAATTGTTCTTTGGAGGTTCTGCTTTCTTTCCAAGATCTACCAAGAAACTCTAAATCACAAGCTCAGATTGAACACCTATTTTTTAAGATTGATGAAGATAGGTGACATAAATCACTACTAGTATTTACAACATAGAGCACTGGATTTAATACCTGAACTCAACTCTCTTTTTTCCTTATAGTATTCTCTCAAGTCCCATCCCCGCTGAGAATCAGTAACTCTGACAGAGGTGAATTTTTACTAGAATTGTCAGATATTTTGTACAGCAAGGTGGTATAGTAGCTATCACATATTCCTTTCCCTTCCCTTCCTTTCCCCTCCCTTCTCCTCCCTTCTCTTTCCTTCTCCACCAGCTCTTCCTCATATTATTTCTTTCAGTCAATTTCTGTTTCTAATCTAAAGTTTAACGTCAGCAGTGCAAGAAGACCTCTGAGTAGTTTAATTTTTTTTTAATTTGACTACTTATAGCATGTAAATTTAAGTATCTAGCATTGAAAATCTTCAAGGACAGAGCCATCTTTTTCTAGATATTTATAACAGAGAAAGTGCCCTGATTCTTGCTTTTGTGAATAGAAAGCTACTCATACAATTACCAACAGGTTTTTAAATATACACTTAGGTAAGACTAAGTATTTAAGTAATGAGCATGACAGGAAATCATAATGATTAAGATTTTAATTTAAAAAATATTTTATACATTGTTGCAAAATTGAGTGGTTTGGACCACTTAAAGAATCACCGTCAAAGCTATTGGCAAAAGTGATTTAATAGGAATTTATAAAAGCGTGACTTCACGGAATTCGATGTCAAGGTTCACTCTATTTCTTAATACATGAATGAAACATACAAAGAAAATCAACTTAAAATCAAACTAGAATGATTTTTACAGATAATGAAGGCACAAAAGAGTAAGAGAGAAACATACAAAGGAAAATCGAGTTAGAATTGATTTTTCATGATTTGCACAGAAATCGGGGATATAAAAGGTAGGGAAGACCCTCCCATTGATTCATGAGGTCCAGAGAACACCCCCTTGCTTTCTAAACTCCCGTTGGAGCTTAGGTGCAGCTGGATCCATTCCTAGTCTCAGACTTGGTCGATTGTTTATGTCTAAAGGATGCCTATATGTGAAACAGCAATCTGAGATTCATTCACAGTTTGAAATGAATCATAAGATTTAGAAAAGGCAATACTTATACTGTACTTGCTATAGGATACTTGAGTTAATTCACACACACATGCACACAGACACTAAGATATATTTATAAAGCAAAGCAAAAGTAGGTATACCTGTTAAAAATTCCCCTGGAGTTCAGTGAAAATATTCAGGTCAAATGTCTCGTCATTATTCTCAATGTGCAAAGGGTTGAGCCTCAAGGAGCAAAGGGCATCGGCCCAGGTCCTGTTGTCAGCTCTTGGCAATGGTCCTCTGATTTTCACAAATTGGACAGTTTGCGAGCTCTGAGAGGTGTCCAACTCAGAGGAACATGCTGGTCGCAGCCCACTGTGGTCCAGAAGAGCTCAAAGTGTCTCACTTAGTACCACTATTTATAGATTCGTGAGATGATTGGCTTTAGTCATCAGCAAATTGCTGGGATTCCAGTAGCACTGGTACTGTTTCACATGAGTTACAATTCAGATAAGGAAGACTCCAAGGCTGTCAGAGAATGACTTAAGATTCAGATACAGGATGCTCCAATGCTGTCAGGAGAGGACTGAGATATATCCAAAGGTTGTCAGGAAATGACTAATTATTCCTACTCCTGTCCCCAGCCTCCACTAGGTAACAGGAGTTCTTGGTATGGTCAGTGCAGCTCTCTGCCTTAGCCATGCAAGAGTTCCTGGTATGGTCAAGGGATGCTTAACCTCCCAACTCATTACACAAATGCTAAGGCCTAGCGGGAATTCCTGAGACGGTGGGGGAACGCACCACCACACACATACATATGGTTGGATAGAACCTTGGCTGGATTTTATGCTCAACTACTAAATGCAATTGGGGATATTCAGTCTCTATGAAAAAGAGATGTTAATGTAGAATGAGGAAAGGTAACCTCACATCCAAATAAAATTACAGAAAGTACACATATCTTTTGGCAAACAGATAATCTGCTAGAAATATCTGTTTCTGGCTTGTGACGGTTGCAACCCACCTAGGCAACCTACCACAAAGACCATGACAGATGGTAGAAAATATAGCTTGAAGGGAGGGCATTTGGCAAAATTTTTGGCAGACTAGAAACTGCTAGGTAAAACCAACAGGCAAAAAGAGAAGTTGCTCTCCCCTACATGTGAATGGAATTGAGTTTTTTTATATTTTTTCCAAACCACTGTCAGTCATAAGAGAACTCTGTAGCAAGTATGACAAGGAGAGAACTAATACATAGGCAATGAGCCCAGCTGTATGCTTTGTCGTATTTATATCTTGACCAACAGAAGTATAAATCTGTTTTTTGAGAGTGTTGGTACTCAAACATTGACCTCATCTTCTTCTGTTTAGGTCTCATTCAAAAGTATATATTCCCACCAAAGTCATGTGAGCAGACCAGAAGGGATGGCACTGACCAGCTACAGATGCTGGAAGTTGCAGCAAAAGGTGACATGAGAAGAAGCCATCAAGGACACCTGCTAACCCTAGTGCCTGCACAAGTACACAGTCTCATAGCAGGCAGGGCAACCAACTGAGCATGGCAGGCTCTTTGAGTAGCAATATTTTCTTCCTTCCTCAACACAGTATTTTACTGCAATCATTATCACCACCACCATCATCATCATAATTTTATGCAGTTTATGTTCTATAGGGATGTGAACATGTCTGAATATGAATTTATTCTTTACATTGATGTGATGAAAACCACAAAGAAACATGAAGATTATGTATTTTTCTCTTCTAATTCTGAACACCATTCCACATAAGTCAACATCCTCCCAAAGCCTGAAAAAGTGAGCGGGCTTAACAGTAGATTTGGAAAGTGAGCCCACATGTCTCTCCTTGAGAAAAAAATGGGCCACCAGCAGCCTCAGAGAAGACTGTCTAATAGTTGGAATTCATTAACAAACATGCATATAGAAGCTGACTTGGGGATTCAGAGACCACTGAATAATGCCTGTTTTTATGACTTGCAGGACATTTCAATATGCAGCATAAAGAAACACAATTACACATGAAACTGATAGCTGCTTCACCTACAACACATCAATACCAACTGCCAATGAGGAAATAACTTCTGCGCAGGAGGACCACTGAAGCAAAACCATGTTTTATGAGCCTATGTGAATCAATATAACAAAAAATTCATTTGATTCTCAGCCACTTAGTAAGAAAGAGAAAGTACTGGAAAAACAAAAAGACAAAGTCATCGCTTGGCCTCATCTTTTCAAAGGTATCATGTATTTTACGTGGCAACTTCTGAACACCCAGATTTGGTCACTGAAGGCTCTGTTGTAAGAGGTGCTCACCTGCAGTTCTTTCTGGAGCCAAAAATTAATCCAAATTACAACCTTTGTAAAAGTCAGGCCTGCCTTTTAGAACATGAGAAATGAAGGGCATGGGCCATTGTTGAATGTCTACCAAATAAGAATAATTCAAAAGAATATACTGAAATGCAACCTGTCTCTTTCTGGCAAGCCAGCACTAAACATAATTTCTGAAGGGTCATAAGAAGAAACAGTCCAAGAATTTTTACTGAGAAAAGCTTTTGATTGAACTACACGCCACAAGAGGCAACCTACCAGTTGGTGTTACCTTCTCCGACCTTCCACAAGTGGATTTTTGGCGGGTCGGGAACGGTTGTATCATCAATTTGTTTCTTTGGCCAGGTAGGTAACAAGGCTTCTACTGCATTGTAGAGATTTATCTGGAGTATTCATAACAGTAGAAATTACATGTAAAAGGCTGAAAGGTGGACACACTGTTCACATCAGCTGCTCACATCACTGCTAGCTGAGCTTCAAATTAGTTATGCTGTGTAGGTAAGTCTACTCTCTGCATAAATCTGTTCCTGCTGCTTTCTAACTTCATGTGCTGTTATTTGACAGCCTAATGTTGTTCCTTGAGTACCATTTAATTCAGGCTGTTTTTAAAGTCAGCAACATGGAGAGTGAAGCAGAGCCAGCAAGCTAGGAGAAACCAAGTAACTCACAAGAAGATATTTTAGTACATTATTTAAATATATTTAGCACTCATAGAAATGTCACATTATTCCATGAGAAATTACTATAGTGATGTGAAAGAGAAAAAACATTATTTTAAATATACATACATTTAATTCAAATCTTATGAGGATAAACTTCAGGAAATGAACATGAATACATTTTTAAAAAGGGCAATATGATCCCACATTTTCTTTTCTTTATCTAATATCTATGAACCTATAAAATATGTAACAGTAACAGTGATGGAGGGGGTTATCTGTCTATCTGTAAAGTAGCCTCTATACTTATGGGAAAATAAAGTACTTATCACTACATGCAATGTCAGCCAATATTTTACAGGGGGCTTCCCTGATGGATTGTGCTGCTTTTATAAGGTAAAGTTTTCTGAGTGTACTTTGTCTGCTAGTAGATGGTTTATAAATGCATACCTTCTGCATACTTCAGTGACAGTATACATAGTTTTGTTAACATAATTTTTAAGTATCCATCCCACTCCAAATCAAAATACAAATATATACAGTCAGGTCTTTTTCTCCTTAGATTCTTTGATTTGTAAAGACAATGAAAAAACAAAGTCTTATTCATAAATAAAAATATGCCATTAAATGCATTTATATATATGATCACTCAATCCTAAATATATTTATGTCTTCATGTATGTCCTGGTTTCAGCTGGGATAGAGTTAACTGTCTTCCTAGTAGCTGGTACAGTGCTATGTTTTGAGTTCAGAGCGAAGAATGTCGATAACACTGATGTTTTCAGTTGTTGCTCAGTAGTGTTTAGACTAATGTCAAGGATTTTTCAGCTTCTTATGCCCAGCCAGTGAGAAAGCTGGAGGGGCACAAGAAGTTGGCACAGGACACAGCCAGGGCACCCGACCCAAACTGGCCAACGGTGTATTCCATACCATGTGACGTCCCATCCAGTACAGAAACGGGGAAGTAGGGGGCAGGGATTCGCCGCTCGGGGGACTGGCTGGGTGTCGGTCAGCGGGTGGTGAGCAATTGCACTGCGCATCATTTGTACATTCCAATCCTTTCATTATTGCTGTTGTCATTTTATTAGTGTTATCATTATCATTATTAGTTTCTTCTTTTCTGTTCTATTAAACCGTTCTTATCTCAACCCACGGGTTTTGCTTCTTTTCCCGATTTTCTCCCCCATCCCACTGGGTGGGGGGGAGTGAGTGAGCGGCTGCGTGGTGTTTAGTTGCTGGCTGGGGTTAAACCACGACAGTCCTTTTCCCAACGTGGGGCTCGATAGGCATGGGGATGTATACAATACATCAAAGCGAAAACCTTAATCCACCTCCCACGGATGATAAGCAGCAGAAGAGGGACTACATACAGCAAGCGAGGTGATACATAACAGAACTTTAAAAACCAGAGCAACAACTCTAAGAACACATAAATCAACATAATGACCAGCAACTATTAGACCGATATAATGAATGCTTATAACAAATTTGTTTTAACAAGCTCTGGTCAGGTTTGTCGTTATCTCAACCCTTCGTGCCCCACGTTGGGCGCCAAAAAGGACTGTCGTGGTTTAACCCCAGCCAGCAACTAAACACCACGCAGCCGCTCACTCACTCCCCCCCACCCAGTGGGATGGGGGAGAAAATCGGGAAAAGAAGCAAAACCCGTGGGTTGAGATAAGAACGGTTTAATAGAACAGAAAAGAAGAAACTAATAATGATAATGATAACACTAATAAAATGACAACAGCAATAATGAAAGGATTGGAATGTACAAATGATACGCAGTGCAATTGCTCACCACCCGCTGACCGACACCCAGCCAGTCCCCCGAGCGGCGAATCCCTGCCCCCCACTTCCCCGTTTCTGTACTGGATGGGACGTCACATGGTATGGAATACCCCGTTGGCCAGTTTGGGTCAGGTGCCCTGGCTGTGTCCTGTGCCAACTTCTTGTGCCCCTCCAGCTTTCTCACTGGCTGGGCATGAGAAGCTGAAAAATCCTTGACATTAGTCTAAACACTACTGAGCAACAACTGAAAACATCAGTGTTATCAACATTCTTCGCTCTGAACTCAAAACATAGCACTGTACCAGCTACTAGGAAGACAGTTAACTCTATCCCAGCTGAAACCAGGACAATGTAAAAAACTTCATAGAGGTAAATCCAGTCATATAAGATGAATCTATCTTTTCTTTTAGTTAATTTTATTTTTAACCTCGAGTTTCAATTGAGAAAGAAACTGTACAAGCAAAGATCATGATATTGTCTATACTGTCTCTCAAGTATACACTTACCCTTTTGACAGAAGAAACTGCTTCTCAGGCTTGCTCTTTGCAAGTTCACCAATAAGAAAATGAAATGCAGCCAAGGATTATTCTCTATGCTTAATTATAAAAATATAAGTCCTTAACAAACAGCGCAAGGGGACTGAATATTTCTCCTTTCAACCAGCCTATTTCTTAAGAGTCTGTGATCCATATCAGCCTTCCTAATTCTATTCGTATTCATTGACCCAAAGGGCTTTTCACCCATGTTGTTGTCATTTAGATTCCTGGCTCTTAAGATCAGGGCTGGTTTTTATTTTATGTTACAACATCAGTAAAGACAAGGAAACCTTACTTAGCAACAAAATAATGTTTAAATGTGTAATAAATATATATATTCATGAATTAATACATACTATTAAATGTGTTTATGGACAGGATAATTTGATCCAAAGCATATTTATTCAACAATTTAATGTTGCAAATTTCAGAGGTAAATGTAAAGAATAACACATTTTTATATATTTATATCTTTCTACTATTCTATCAAAACATCTCTTTAAATACTGATGATGTTGAAATCTACATATTCCACTAAAAAAAATAGGGCACCACTGAAGAAGTTCTTAACCTCAGCTCCATTTCCCTTTATATGTCAGTTATTTGAAACACTCAATGAAAATTCTTTATCTACTTTTGAACTAAATAACCAATTCAAGACAAAACTGTTCCTCTAAGTTCTTTCTTTCAAACACATTTTATGACTTCAGCATAGATAAGTATAGCTAGATAAAATAAAGAAAAAAAATATTATTCTCATGTCTCTGGTTGCTACAATATCTTTTTCTCTAATTAAAACTTTGTTCTGAAACTTAAGCAAAACAGAACAGAGTGTTCACTTGGTAGAAAGAATATAACTTTAAATAATTCAAAATTCCTCAGGATCAAGGATCTTAACTTCCACATCACACAACAGAAGGATTTTTCCTTTTTAGCTTACAGGTACATTGCATGGCTCTACTCCTGCCAGAAAGTCAAGAACCTCATTAACTTTAACTTTGTACTTCGAACTTCAGTCACTCTTCATAGTAGAGATGCTTTCCTGAATCAAGACTGTACTATAAGCTAGCATACTTGAATCTAAAGAAAAGCAGAAACTGTTTTAAAATGGGTTAGGCATCTGGCTAGAATCTGGGTCTATAAGCTGCATCCCAAAGCCACAGAACTAAATGGCATGTTACTTTGATTTAAATGGCTTTTGATCCAGACCACTATAACTACATTAAATCAAATAGTATTCTATTCTATTTGGTTCAATTTCTTTATATCAGAAAAATTACGAATGGGCGATGATCTTTCAATATAGTGAATGTTTCTTCAAAGTGACTCAAAGACACAGAAATATTTAACACAAACTTTTATAGAGGGGAAAATTTACTATTTCTGTAGATGCAGAAATCATCATCAAAACCATGACCTGGGTATTATCAACATTTCCTCAGGATTCTGCTTCACAAAGCCAGTTTGAGTCCAAACTCAAAATAAGCTGTCATTTTCTCTGCCATTGTTTTACACATATAAATTCCCCTCTCCCCCAAAAGAAAGCTGTTCTTTACTAACTTTTTCCTGCCACGTTCTTGCCTGTAGACTGTATCTTCAGGAATGCTTGTCATCTGACCAGATTACTTTGATATCGATCTACCTTAGACTTGATAAAATTTCCTAATGGAGCCTGTGATCTTTATCTTTCTGTGAAGCCAGAATGGGTGACGTTCGATCTCTGTGTGCCAGATGATAAGACAGTTGTCTGGGTCATGTCATATTAGAAACAGGGGGTGGAAATGAAGCTGGCAGCTGGTATGGGAGGACAGAATTGGCCTATTCTATTGATAAATAGAATTGGCCAAGGGTGACTGTATTAGGGAAAGATGTCCTTGTACATTTAGGTAGAAACTAATAGAACATTTTTTTTTTCTAAACCACAGGAATTTTTAAAATGCTTAACTTGTAAGTAACATGTTGTACTTTGCAATATGAGGGGAAAGCTACATCCTCTTAAAGCACATTTTTTGTTAGGGCGGGAAACTGCAGCACATTCCAACTTCCTTGCACACAGTACCTGGAGTCCAGACAGAGTAGATAAAACATGTGATACTGTGTCATCTAAACTGGGAAAAAGCACAGCTTTATACATTTTAGTGAGTGTCTATGTTATCTTGGGAAGCCAGCTATCATCTGGCAGGTAACAAAATCTGTAGTCTTTTTGCAGTTTACTGCTAATTCTGCAACATTCACAGCGAATCAAGCCCCCTCTTAAATGAAAAAAATGAAAGCACACTGACAACTGCCAATGTGTAACTGTTTGAACTCTGAATAGGCAAGGTAGGTTCAACAAGGAAAATGTCAGTTCATGAAGAAAGCTGCCTTCTATACTGATATGACCCTCTGGTTTCTCTTAATTTTCATCTCCTTGAGTTACTTGGGAGAGAAAAAATGTTTTTAAAATGTTTTAAATCTGTCATAATTTAGTGTTTTTCACCAAACAAATAATAACCTGATATAAAAGTTCAAGCACACTAAACAGTTGAACATCTGTTGTGTGATGAGCTTTGCACCTTTAATTAGCTCATTTACTTGAAAAACACAAGCTATGCTTAGCATGTTAACAGAGTGCTTCTCAATTTCTCTAAAACATTGTAGGATTTCTGTCCTCTTATTAAGTAAATGGATACTCAAGAACGCAGGAGAGAACACAAATCCTTTGCTCAGTGAGTGGAAACAAAATACTGTATTGAACAAATAATTTTCTGCAAAAGGCCTTTTCCAGTACAGGATTTGACATTCAGATAATGAAACCATGGTTCTAAAGTTTGCATGACCTCTACATTCCAAAAACCTGTCGAGCCAACATAACCTCAGAGGATGCTTTTCAAAATTGTGCAACAGGTCACACATCTTCTTCTGACCATAGCTGATCATCAATTTGCAGATAATATTTCCCAGGTTTTTTTGATACCACAACAAAGAAGGAAACGGAAAATCTCCTGTTACCTACACACAGGAGGTTTGTTCAGAAGGAAACTTTCACTGAAAGTATCAGCATTGCCTGGATTCATTGCCTGTACCTTCAGTTTGAACCCAGATCTTCAGAACATGCTCATTCTTTCACAGGAAAGTACCCCAGCCACAAAACAACAAATAATAAGACATGGAAGCTGTCTAAACAGTAAGAGCAGTCCTCAGGAAATTCTGTCTTTCTGAAATTTTTTTCTACTTGTGTCAGTTTCTTTCAGCCTAGTCCTGGCAACTGCCTCAGGAGGTTGTGTCTTGGGGAACCATATCTGGTTATAAACATGGGAAATACCCCACAGCTTTTCATACAATTCCTGATTATTCCACAATTTCTGTACACTTAGTCATTCAGCCTCTAAACAAAAATGTGCAATAAGTACCAATTTTCTATGAAGATAGAAGAAAAATAGTTTATAGGCAGGGAGGACTTGCATAAATTATTTATTATATGCAATATTAGAGAATTAGGTAATGTTAACATTTAAATTCACTCATCCTGATATTCCTCTTCAAAGTTTTACAGATATCTGCTTGAGAACAGGAAATGATAATGCACTAATACCCTGATCAAATGTAACAGAAATCTTAATTTCGGAATGAGAGGCTTGCTGAATTGTTTATTAAAAACTTTTCAGAGCAAGATTCTTGGAGAAAATATCTGGTCAAGATGCTGTAGCAAGGACCCTGACACTTGTGTCTATAGCATCCAGGAGTCAATAAACAGCATTAATAAGCAACACAAAGTCCCAATCTTGTGACAACCAATTCACAAAAAAGAAGAAAAAGGCTAAATTTAGTAAATACATGATTAAAAACATGCTGCACCACCCTTACACAGTGTTGGAGTGCCTGCTTCATTCTTGAGGCCAGGCTGGTTATCATTCACAAGTGGCAAACAATTGCGAGGTACAGACATCATATAGACTCCTTAATCATATAGATAAGACTCCTTAGATTATTTACTTCATCAAAGACAGGGAAGGTTCCTGATTTATAGGCTAATACTATCATGTACCAAAAAGTTCATTTGCTTAATCATTTTGCAACCATTTCTCATGGGGCAGATTATCTGCAGTTTTTTCACAATTTACCATGTCAACACATACCAATCAAGAACATGAAAGAACCCAGTCTAGCACCTACTGCACTTAATTTGGCAATCTAACTTAACCACAAACTCACTGGAAATTTAGATTGCTGGGAAAAAATTCTGGATACTTCCCTTTGTTTCAAAGACAATCATATGTGTTCTATCTTGCTCAACAGTGACAGTTACATGTCTCTGAAGAAGAGAGGTGGCTCTGCTCTGTTCAGCCTGGACACTTTCCTCAGTCTCTTACTTCCTCCTCTATATCCTCCTTCCCATTTGGCCAAATAATGAATTATTATCAGATCTTAAGAAAAGATCCAAAGCACTGAAGTTAGCTGTCTTGACCTTCCATTTTATGCAGGAGAATTTAGGCTTCTTCAGTTATTTGTGATGCACGCTGCCAAACACAATGTGGTGGTATTTACAGCACCCATGCAGTGCAAGGCTCTGAGGTAGATGCCCTGCTCGGCCTGCACAGGTTGAAGCCCCCACCCCAAAAACCTTGCTTCCTGAAATAACCTGAAGAACTGTATTTTATTCCAAAGTCAGACTGTCAGGCAGCCAGAGACAGGAGAATCATCAGTCCTTCTTCCAGAGGGAGGAGAAACTTTGACTACATTTAGGAGGGGGTAGAACAGAGAATCTAGTTTCTGGTCCTATTATTTTTTGGTAATGATAGTCTAATGTAGCCTCTTCTGTGCTCATGTGGCTAAGTATCACCATCACCACCCATTCTTTAAGGAAGTACTTTTTTCTTAGACTACCCTTTACCATTTTCAGATACCTGCAGAACAATTACTTTTCTGGCCCTGTTTGGGCATAAACAGCAACAGCATCCCAACAAGCTTGGGGTTTTTTTGAGCAGACAGTTTGGATTATGTATGAGCAACTAAAGTGCTAAATAAGGGGACAAGAAAATTAAAAAAACTCGCTTTTTTGTGTACCTATTGGTGTATGTTGACCCATGGTTTTTAATTTGATCCCTCTTGAACCTGTTCAGAGCTTAAGCAATTATCCAGCACTGACATTTCCTGCCTCATTTCTGGTCATGGCAATTTTCATGCAAGATAGTGTAAATGGAATTTGTTAAATTTCCAGATTAATTCTCTACCCTTCACCATTTCACTGCAGTATTGTACCTAAGTAATGTTCTACAGCATTTCCTGCTGTTTTAAGCACCATGGTCCTTTTAATAATACAGAATTAAGCTACTTGAAGAATGTCAAGCATCTTTATTTTCATTCAGATTTCTGTGCTTCTGTACTCCTTTCCTCTTGCCTTTTTTTTTTCCTTTGAATACAACTCAACCCATTCAGCATAAAATATTAAACTTAGTGCAATGTTTGTTAAAAACAAAAGAGATGCTACTGGCATCCTTTTTGTTTCATCCTTTTTTGTTGTTTATTTATCAGTCAATTAGCAATCTGCTAAGTCAACTAAAGTAAGATGAGTGATTTTGTACTTTGAAAAATGTGCTATTTTTTTAATGAAAGCAAAGTTGTCAAAAGGTTATTCAAAATCTGATATTGGAAACAGATTCCAGACCCAGCAATCTGTATGCTGGGAGAGCACATAAGTAGAGATTCAAATATGCTTTAGACAGTCAATAATTACCTTTGGTAATGAGGACACAATAATAATTAAAAAACAAAAAAAACCCCCCAAAACCCCCAAAAAAACAAAAACAAAAACCCCATGAAAAACAAAACAGAAATCCTGTTGGGATTATTGGTCGCAAATGAAGTTTAAAATAAACTAAAAATACACAGTTTTAAATAAATTTGGATCAAGAGTTTGGTTTTGATCCTTTTTTCACTGCTGAGAAAACTGTGGTTAATATTATTCACAGCAGATTGCTTAAATATGAAAAGAAAGCCTGTTTGACGATGATTTTTGTTGACTTTTTAGTGAGGGTTTCACTAACACTTCATAAGAATGTGAGAATGTGAGCTCTTAGATATTTATCTTTAGTGCAATTCTAAATCACTATTTCCATTAAGGTATGAATAAAGGCAGACTGATTTCTAGCTTACACAAATAACAAATGTACTTAGTCTAGCTAGGATTTGCTACCGTTATTCCTTTTTAAACTTAAAAGTATCAGAGGCACATATATCTAAGAATATATATGATTTTTTTTTAAGGTGACCTGAAGAAAGCACTAGAATTAGGGAAGGGAAAGCCTAGGTGTAAGAGAATAAACATGATATTAGTCTCAAAAAAAACCATTTTCATATATAATACCCTGGCAAATTAGAAAATACTTCTGTTTCTGAAGAGAAAAAGAAGACACAGACAAGAAGGGCACTAGGAAACTTTTGTTATCTTCAACTGAATCATTGCTGCCTTAAACCAATATGGATGCTCCTTATTTTCCATGCACAAAGATCTTATACAGAAAGACAGAAGTCTTAACTTCATGTGTTTCAAAATGGACTTTCCTTCATAATTCAACTATTGATTGTGTATAGCAGTAATTGTGCTCCATGAAATGATGCCTCTAAAGACATTGAAAGCAAAGTAGACAATATACTTCTTTGTAACTAAGAAAAACATCACCAGTGAAATTCACAACATGCTCGAGAATAAGTGAATAGGTGCACAATAAGGCTGTGGAAATATGTGGGGAGAGGTTTTTCTGGGTTTGGTTCAGCTTTTCTAGTTTTATCCAACAGCTTGGGGCTAGAGAATATCACTGGGAAGGTCTACTTCAGACCCACCTCCAATTGAGAGTTTTGAACCCTCTCTTTAAGAGCAAGACCTTCTCTACTAAACTGTTGTACTTCATATAATTAAATGGTCTTCCTATCTCCCCTGTGCTTTTTCTTATTCTTGGGCTTAGTCACTGTAATTTGCTATCTCAGCCTCAATGGCTAGGTCACTCTCTTTATCAAAAGCTGGAACAGCTTCAGCTGATAGTACCTTACATTGGCACATCTATATCACCAGATGGTTAAGAAATTTTGAAAGACCTCAGTACAAATCACTGTCATACCAAAACCAGAAGGGAACTGAGGAAGAATACTTGTGAAATCTTGTCCAAGAACTAAGCACCCTATTAGCTGTAGGTAAGATGCCGCCTCTTCCTTTAGAAAAAAGTCAGGACCTTCATAGTAAAAGCAACCGATATTTCCTCTTAAGGAAGAGAATTTTTGTAAAGCAATAATTTTAAAAAGCTACTTTTTGTTGTCAGTCCTCATGGCTATTTATATATCTGTATGAAAATACACAGGGAGAGCAAGTAAAATTTTTATAGAAGAATGCACAAGTGTTCTTACAAAACTTTTGGTCTCCCTTCACCCAGAAATCACTGCCTTATATCTGATGAAAAGCTTTTCCATGCTAAAGACCCAAAATAAAATTTCACTGACAACAATTCTACTTTAGAAAATGAAATTACTTGTTGAAATAAAAGTACAACTGTCCTGCACAACATGGAAATGAAGGTTCAGAAACTAGACAATTCATATTTAACCCTAGTATTTTCTGTGGCTATTTGCTAGACTTCTTCCAGTAAATGGCATTTAAAGGCTTTTCTTCCAAAATGTTGATAGAAACATGATACAAAGCAAAAGGAAAACTTCTGAGAACTATATAATGCTGAAAACTGACTCCACCCTTTTGGTATCATTGCTTAGATACTTCATGATACTCAAACAAAATAAGCGGATCATTTTGCTTAAATCCTGGTCTTTGCAAAGGGTATAAGGAAGGAAAAATTGCATGTGGCTTTTAATTGGAGAAAGAAATAGTGAAGTAGAAGCCCACAAAAGAACATGTAGTTTCTTTGAATACCAGCTTTTGTAAATTATAATCCTTCCCATGGCCAATGTAATATAAATTCAAATCTTGTTCAATCTATTCTCCCATTATAACCAAATTTGATGTAGAGAAAACTTCAGGTCACATTATAGGTGATGTTAAAAAAAAAAGTTAGTTTTTTCAAGTCATTATAAGATTGCAGAGGCTATTAAGCACTGTTCCACTCTGTATTTCATCCTCCAAAGAAAATTGATTTGGAAAGAAAACCTTGCACTGTGACTTCAGCCTGAGTGAGAAAGTAAGTGAGAAGGAGTGCCAAAGAAACCCAGCTATATAGACTTACTAAGAGCAGACTTGGAGAACATATCATATGGTGAGAAGGGATGAAATGGTTGGGTGTGAGGGAAATTTCACTGGTATGGTCTCAAAAGGATATTTAATGTGCTTTACAACCAGCATGTCAAAAGCAGATTTCTCAGTGTGAGGAACAAAACAGAGAAGTTTCAGTGACCTTGAGAAAATGGGGCCAAATCTGGAATAAGGCTTTTCTCATTTTTATCAATTTTTTAACAGTCTAAGTCACTATTTCTAGAGTCTGACAGTTCCTACAAGATGTAATGAAATAAAAATGAATGTATTCTTCCTTAGCTGTAAAGTATGTAAATTAAAGTACTGATAGTAGTCTCCCCTCTTACTGATGTAGTTAGTGAATATATCCTGGGGTCAAAGGTGTTACTTGCATGTAAAAACAGTAAAACCAAGAGAGGAATCAGGCCTATACATTAAGCTAAATTATTTGGTAGCATTTGTGGCTGTAAACAGAACAAGTTCTGTATGAGTTTATATCTTATGCTTCATGTTTACAAAGGTTCTCTCTTTTGTATGAATTTAATAAAAACACCAGTGCTACTGCATATTTTCTTTTAGAAAAGGCAGCAATGAAATCTCCCCTCTGCCTGGCTGTTTACTTTCATAAAATGTATAGGAACTCCATGAGAATCAGAGAGTCAAATTTAGTTGAAACTGGCTATTGGGGTCAAAAGGATCTTCAGCAAGGAGAGAAATGGAGTACCTGCTGTACAACATCATAGGCTTCATTTCTCTATATTTTTGTGGGCTCTCCTAGAAAATTGGCTGCCTATTGCTAGCTTTTCACCTTGACTGAGCTTACTGTCCTCTTGTAATAGTCTACAGTGACCAACCTGAAACTCAGTTCAGAAACAAGCCCCAATTCCTGATAAATTTGTGCAACATCAACTCAAATGCTATGCAAAAGGCACTTTTCTTATCACTAGACTCTGCCTCTTACTTTTCTCCAGAGAGCTTTCAAATTGTGATCGAAATACTGATTTACAAAGAGAAAAAAAAATTAGCACAGCATAAGCTTCAGCTCATAATACTTCTATTTAGTAAGCTGGTCTCTGTATGTGTGTGTGTTTGCATGTAGTTTGCACAGCTGTCTCCTACTGGGGTGGCTTAAACATGACAAAGTGCTTGTGATTATTATGACCTGTACCTGCCCACAAAGCCAAAAGCAATTCTAGTTTTAACAGTTCTTAGATTACACCCTTCTATGCTAACTGAGGAGACTTGTAGTTTTGGAGCAATCTGTATTTTTCATGCTAAACATGCATGGTTATTACTCAGGAATATGGGGCAATCAGTCTTTATAGTTGAGGTGTCACAGCAATATGATAAACTTCACAGCATCCCCAGTAACTGAGAAAAGAAAAAAAAAAACAATTCATCAAGCATAGGAAAATGGCATGATCGATATTTATTGTTGAGTTTCATAACAGAAATGTGACCTATAGTTTTGGTATTCAGAAACCCTCAATGAACAGTAGAGGTTAATCACTATCCATACGCTTGGCCTTCTTGTCTGTCTTCTGTTTTTCCATTTGCACTGGAAAATAACTAAAAGAAACAATACTCTTTCATTTAGTTTGCATACAAAGTGGAACCATTTCAGCCAAAACTATGGTGTTGCAATGATTTAGAAGTAATAGTACAGGTTCATGGGTGTGAACAGTCTCAAATGGTCTCTACCTTTCCTTTTGATGTGATTTAAGTCAGACTGAATACACCATATTTCAACAGGTGAAGATAGTCTAAACAGATATATTGCTTTCTTCAGCTTTGTCACAACTTTGGTTAGTGTTTCCGATGAAAGATGTGTGGAGATTTTCATGACCTAATCCTCCTATTGGTCTTGTCTGTCCTGGTCCATATAATAAAAACAATTCAGAAATAATAGTTAGATGACTTTTAAGTCTCAAAAAGTTATGTAAGTTATATCATCTGTTTTAACTCCCTAATTTATCATTTGCAGATTTACTTCTCTTTAAACAGAAGTTGTTCTTTCAAGATGTTGACAGGATAAAAAACAAAACTGTGACTTAAAACTAGTCTGGATTGTCACTAAAGAATTATTCATCATCCATTTAAGATAGATTTAAATTTTTATTTATGTAAAACCTATTTTGTAAATATTGGAAGTTTCTGAATTGAGACAAAGAAAAGAAAGATTACTGCAACAAATTTTGAGTCTTGACTTTGAAGTGGTTAAATGGTCACAGGAAAGAAAAAAGATAGTGGACTTTTATGTGGAGCCTGTTGTGAAGTTCACTACAAAGACTACTTGCACTGCATCTTGAAACTGAATGACAATATATGAGCTCAACAAATGGGTTAAAAAAGTGCATGCAGACTTGTAAGAAGTGAACGACAATAGTGATAATTACTATGGTGTAATTGTGAAGTGATGTAGTATTTTTTGTGAGTAACAGACTGCCTGTGGCACATATACTTCCTGCAGCAGCAGATAACTGGTCCTTTTAAAATTACAGTAGAAAAATATAACCAGTAAAGGAAAATGTCTCTAAATATTGAAGATTAAAACATTCTCTTTTGAGTTAGAGTGCCCAAAATTATGAGTTTCGAAGAAAAACCAAAATTTTTTACGTCCTGTTGAACAGTTTCAACACTTATCATATGACTCAACTGATTCAAAAGAACCTTTTTTTCCATTTTTCAGTTGCATCTTCCAAGTGCTTGTCTTTAAACACAGGCAGTACTTGTAACGGCTGTAACCTAAGGATATGTGAAACTCTATGCAAAATTAACACCATAACCTCTTCTTTTCCATTACAGCATTATTTATAAACATATTTTATTCCTAAAACAATACTAGAGCTGCAAGATAAAGACATGTTCTTCTGAAGCAAGTGATACTGCAAAGATCCTGCAAAATGTGAATACAGCATTATTTTGTCCTGAATCCTTAATAACAATAAAATATTTTTTGTTTTCAGCAATATAATAAAGTTTCAGGTGCTCTGACAAAAAGTCAAAATATTTGGGGAAGCAGAAAAACACACTTATACTTCATCTAGATCGTGCTCCAGTGGCAGGATTTGTCTTGTATGTATATGTACTCAATTGTACTCTGAAGTCGGCTGTCCCACTGTAGTTGCGCATAAATCAGTTATCCCTGAGCCTACCCATGTGTGTAACTTAAGGGTTCTGCAAAGACAATTTTACTTTTAAGCTTACACACTCTTCACTTAGCTGCCAGATGGCTCACTCTATGACATTGAATGCAATTAGCTTTTTTGATATCATAAAGTATCTCCATGAATGAAAGCAGTACCCTATGCACATGAAAGCAAGTGTTTCCTACTTATAAAGCCTTCTGAACATTTCACCATGAGTAGCTGAGAGCACATTAAAAGGAAATCAATGTTCTTTCTGCACAATGCACCATGTGTTCATTACATACAAATTTCTGTCTGGTAAATGGGCATTTCCCTAAACAGTGGAAGAATTAGGGCCATAAAAATATGTGAATTAAAGCACAACTGACCAAAAAATAACCCAAGTCAAGGACATGGAAGCCCTAATTTTAATTAATTTTACTACAAACAATTTTAAACAATGCAGAGCTTTACTTGCTCCTACCATTAATGATTTCTCATGTAAGAAACATTTTTTTAATGAATTTAGGAGGTTAATGAGTATAACCTATTGTAGGAAGAATAATTCTCCTTAATACATGGAAAGAAATAAGCAGAAAGAATTTTAGTCTTTTTACGTGAGACTCATGGCAATACATTTAGGAAATACGTGTTATCAAAAACAGTTAAAAGGTTTCCTGATAAAAGTAAACAAAATATACAGAAGTCATTCTGAAAAATAGATTAGATTAAGATTTAGCATAGTCACACTTCAACATTTCATACAAACTGTACAAAGTTATACAAAGTCCCACAGTAGTATCTCATAAAAACTATAACATTTTACACACAGTCAGTTTTTCCAGCACACAGTCTTAAGACAGGATTCAGCTGTATAAACAAAACATAAACTGCAGACTAAGGAAAAAATGGGAAGAACAGATCTAATCTTTGTCTACATCTTTGTCTACATCTTCAAGGACAGTCTACAACTTTGAAATCTTAAGTTAAAAATTAAGCTGCCACTTCCATTTTAGCCCACGTTGGCAAACTTAATGGTCTTGCATAGTAAATCATTTCAGTAAAATATGTCCTGATACGAGCACTGTGTTATTCTGTATCATTTGGGCTGGTAAGAGCCATAGCTGACCACAAAATTTACAATGAGGACAAAAATTACACCTGGATCCCAGAAGGTGCATTCCTTAACTGCTCTAATCTTGATGTGACAAGACTATCTATCTCTTCTTTCCTACAAATGTATATCCGATTTTTTCAATGAAATGGGGCATAGCTGAGGGAATGATACAAAACTAGGCTGCAGCTTTCTAGGATCTGTTATTGCCCTCCCACTCCCACATCCCTTGGGTAGACTGAAGTTTTGAGTGGTGAATTTGAGGCTGGGGCCCCATAGCTTTACCCTGCAGTGCCCTGTACTACTTCCATCCTGGGCTTCTCGATCTCACTCAGCAGGGAGCAGAAATGAGAGCAAGGCACACAAGGGGCATTACAAGAAGAGGCCTCCAATCTCAGCTTCCAATACCCAAATAAACCACAATACATCAGATGTTTCACTAGTGAGAGCTTCCTGCTTTCACCCTCAGAATGGGCCAGTGGCACTGATAGTAATACACTGATCAGACCTGTTTTCCTAGTAATAAGCTTTAACAAGTGAAAATTAAAAATTTTGGCTTGGCCCCATTCAGGCCTTTTCTTTTTTAAAAAAAAAATCTTTTTTTTTTTAAAAAATCTTTTACACAGCTGGATAAATTTTCAATATTTTTAGCAATTTTTCCAGAATCACAGAATTAGGAAGCCTTTAAAACCTACTAACCTTGTATTACTGCACTCTTACAATTTACATCCTAGTTCTGAACAAAATGGGAGTTTAGGTTTGTATTTCATTCCACAATGTAGGTGACTCTTAAAGACTCAATATGTGTTTGCTGACTCCTCTGCCTCACAGTTTTATGATCGCTGCTTACGTTTAACTCAATTGTTTTCATTCCAGAACCACCCTGGGAGGTGATGGTCAAGGAATCAGTCAACTTGACTCCTATGTCATATCTTACCAGTCTGACTTTATCGTCAGCATCAGTCTTAAACTGATGCAGTTAGGATCAGGTGCAGCTATGTACACCAGAATCAGGCTACTAGAAATTACAGTTTCAAAGGGCTAAACACTGTTCATTAATGTAATGCATCACATAGTACCAGCATAACAATTCATAGCAAAAAGACAGATTTTTGTTCCCCAAATCTTTTCCAGATCACTGATCTGGCTGAAAGTGCATGAATGTGAAGAACATACTTTCAGAAAGAGTTTAGGGCCTCATGTTGGTAAGTGGAAGAATATTGTTTGATTTGTAAAGTGAACAAATTTAGTATAAACCTTATTAACGAAGAATAAATAGAAAACATAAATTCATAAAATTAATAGGTATAAGTGACAAACACTCCGTAGTGAGAGGCAAATCTCTACAAATTGAAAGCTAATCTATTGAGTATAGCTCAGAAAATTAGTACTTTCATTAAAAGTTTATCATTTTGTTTAGCATTTTGTACATTTAATAACGTAGGAGATAAGCACAGCCAAACAAAGTTGTTTTATGTAATAAGCACTGCTCTGACTGGTCTGTGTAATAGGGATTATGACACTGATCCCTTTTGTTCAACGCAATAAAGATCTGTAGAGGAAAAAAAAACAAACAAAAAAAAACAAAACCAAAAAAATCCTTCAGGCTTAAGCTTTAATGTAGAAATAGATACAACAAATCTATAAAATAATCCCCAAATGAATCAGACTTAACAACACTGCCAAAAAAAAAAAGGTTAGGATCAGCCCAAACCTACAGTACACGGCAGCTAAAACCCACAGTATTACTGAAGTTTAAAGGAAGTGACAGCTTGCTTTGTGAAACTGCACTATATTCTTCAGATCAGCTAAGATCAGAGTGACAGTTTGTCATCCCAAACACGGCAGCTGGAGAGCACCAAGGAGTACACAGCTTGAACAGGGCACCAACTGAGTGTAAAAGAGCACAAGTTCAGTGCTGGAACAATATCAAAACATGACACATCAACATACACTTTATGTGAGATTAAAGGCAACTACTATGCAATATGTGTTTTTATTTTCCAGACAGTTTTCCTTTATTCCTATAATCACTAAGCACCAGGGCTTTAGTAAAAAGTCAAAAGCTCCATCCTTCCTTCTGTGCCAGTTAGCTGACCTTTGCTGAGAAGGTACTGCTCTGTACAAAATTGTTATATCAGCAAAACTTGAAGCAATGCTGGTTAATGAGCACTTAAAGGCTGGAAGTGGCAGTGAAATTCATTATGGGATCTTTAAGGATTTTTCCTTAAAAATCAGATGCGCTGGATATGGGACAGTTATTTCCACACTCTTCACTGTACCAAATTGCACGGCCTTCTTTAAAGACCCTCTGTCTGCACTGTCATCTTTGTTCAGTACCTATTTCTATTCCTTTTCTACAATGTGTCTATAAAGGAGGAGAGAGGTCCGAAAACGCTGACTGGGGCAAGGGTTGCTTGATAATCTATTGCAAATAGTGTCATGACATTGGGGGCTTTTTCTTCATTTGAAACTGATCTTGCAAAGATTTAAGCATGTGAACTTGCCTTAGTATCTGTACTAATAGTCCTAAATACAAGCAAATACCTGTATTTTATGACATACCTTTGAAGATCAGCACTTTGGTTTGCAATCTTTGAAAGTTTAGCTGAACTAAACCTCAAATTTAACAAAACCTTACCAAACCTTAAAAATTAAATAATGTGTGGAAAGTCAACCTGAGACTGCCACATACACAAATATATTCACAAAAAAAACCCCAAAACAAACAAACAAAAAACCCAAAAAACCCCAGTTAATTAAGTCTTCTAAACCATCACTCTGAAAACTAGGATTAGTGATGAAACTTTACTGATGGGCCAATTGCCTTCACATTCTCCTGGAAAGACGTTGTTATAGCACAGAAACAGGGGGGGGCAAAAAACCACCAGACTGTAACAGGAAGGTCACAGATTTTGAAAAAAAATCACAAGTGTGGGTCAATACAGTTTGTTTTAGCTACAGGGCCAGAGTGACGCTACTTGCACACTACTGCAGGATGAGAAGGGTATAGGAACAGGAACAAATTAGAAGCTGTTTGATCCACCACTGCCATCAAAAGAATGTCCATGAAATCACTGTATAGCAAAATCTATGCTTTAAAAAATAATCTGAAAACAATTGATAATAGAACCAAATTGCATAAAAACTCAAACATTGGCAGCGAGATAACAGAAGCATAAGCAATTAACAGTGACCTCAGCTCTTTATAAAAAAAACAGCTACAAACACAAAGCCATGCAAAAATTTCCCCTTGGGATGGGTGAGGAGGCTTGTGAGTTTCAATAAACAAGTAAACTAGTATTTCACCAAAGAAATCATTCCAACGCAAAACAGAAACACAAACACAAAAACTGTATAACAGCTACAGTGATGAAAAGATTCTGCTGCTGCAAAGCACATAAATCCTGCCAAATTTTCAAAGCTATTTAGGTACCTAGAGACTAAGGTGGAGGTATGGGGGATGCTTAGAGGTGCCAAGTGATAACATACCAACCTCCCATTAAAAACAAATGACAATGCAGCTTTTAAAGTCTTACTTGTTGTCAGTACATATCTGCATCCAAAGGATGACCATGAAATCAGGCAGAGGGTATCATCCCCCATATTTGTATAAAACACAAAATTACTTGTTACAAACAAGTTATAAGAAGCTGTTTTGTAACAGAGTACAGCCACAGACACAATCAACAGCAGGAAACCCAACATGGTCATGACTTCAACATCAAAATAAACAGGACCCTGGCTAAATACTTGTAGGGGTATTTTGCAAACTGTTTCAACAGAGTCTTAGCAAAGTGACCAGTTTTCTCTTTTTCTTTCAAGATGTACCTTTCACTTCAATGTTAGGTCTGATGTGCTTACCCAAATTAGAAGTGTTTATGAGAAGAAGAGCAACTGGAAATGCACCAGTATCAGCTACCACAGGATTCATGCATTCTCATTCTCATGAGAAACCTGAGGTCTCATCTTTGTATCTGATTTTCTGCCTCCTGTTTATAATAGTAGAGCCACTCATACAAAAACCATAACCTGTCTTTGGCTCTTGGGCAACTGTACAAGACCTAGACTGTGCCTTCCATGCAGCATTTCAAAATCAATAAGACAACTCAGAATATAAATGGAGTTACATAGGATAACTATAGTAGGCAGAATCAGGTACTGTAAAACTAACCTGCAGAGGAATAGGATACATGCCAAGTGGAAGCTCACTTGCAGGACAAGATTTTTAATAGTCCCCAGTGCCTAAGGGAGCCTGTTACATTGAAGTAGGTGCTACAAAGAACTGGATGGTCTTGAACAAACTATTCTATATTGACTATATCAGCCAGGAGGAAAAGATAATGGATTTTCTCAAATACCATGAAGCTCTGGATAGCAAGATTATTGAAGCACAAGCCAAAGTCATTAAAGTCATACCAGGGCTAACAAAGTGATGCCTGTCTCCAAATACTTATAAAAAAAAAAAAATCTGTCTCATGGAAAGATGAGCGCTGTAGGAAAAGCAGAAACTCAGAAACAAATGAACAAACAAAACCTAAGAGTAACAAAATGTCCACTTAGCATATTTATTGGGGTATTGGATTATTCCTGAATGTTTAAAGAACAAACCTGGGGACAGCTTCTCTTTTGTGTCCCTAAGATTCTCTGGTAGTAACCTGGGCCAAAATTTGGAGGTAAATGTCCACACAGTGTACCACAAACCCTTAAATTATTCTATATATAAACATTTATACTAGCTTGAGTAAGTAATATACAGCATTATGGTAAGTTCAGTGGCTTTGAAACTGATCAGAGAGCCAGGGTAATTTAATTACCTGTGGTCACAAGTTTTCAAAAGCACAAGCACACACTGCTCTCCTCTGCCTTTCCTACCTGGACATTTTTCACAAAACGGGGACACGTCAAAACTCTCATATTTCAAACTTAACTGTATGCAACAAGCACTCCAGTTGTATGACAAATTGCCAGCTTATGTTACTCCTCTCTTACTGCATAGATTATGACAATTAATATATTGGAATTTTAAATACTTGTGCTAAATTCTGTTTTTGTTATGGCATTAATTAACCTAAATTTAAAAGAACAAGAAAAGGAAGCAATACACATTTTCTTTCAAACATATAAATCTGCACTGGAAGAGTTTCAGTCCTATGCTGTCTGTACCCAATTCAAATTTATGTTGCTTCTCAAGTTATTGAAGTTGTTTAGACTTCAGTGGGCCAGCCACTGAACCGGAATTTCTGTGACTGCAGATCAGATGCATCTCTGGTGGAGCTGGGAAATGAGAGGTGGTACAGCCAGTTCCTCAACATGTAATACACAGCTTGTACCTTGCTAGTTGATCTTGATGTGCAGGGTTATAGATACATGATATCAGAGGGATAATATGTCTTGGATTAAAACCTCTTTTTTAAAAAGCATTGAAGATCAAGAAGTCTGAGATCTTTTCAAAAATCTTTCTGAGAATACCAACTTCCTAAATCATGGTGAGATTTCTCCTCCTCTTGAATTGAGAATTGGATTGAGCCCACTAGCTCTTTCCATCCTGAGGTACTCAGGTTGTAAAAGATTTCTGTTCTTCAGACCAAAATGGACAATATTACATCCAATCCTCCAGAAAAGGAAAATTCTGACCTATTTTCAAATGTCTTAAATCCCTCAACAACTCTTGTCAACTTTGCATGGTCATCTCAGTTACAGAGATGTTAAATAAGAGTCAAGTCTCAAAGTTCAGGGAACTTCAGGGTGATGTTTATTGTGACATAAAATAAATGAAACAAAGCTACAAGTCCAGCCCAGTAATTACTCTAAGCTTTATAAATAAGAAATGGAGATTCCTTTCATTAAATTTTGCGGGGGTTTTTTTTGTTGTTCAGTAATCTGTACAACACTCTTGCACGTTTCTGTCATGTACATGATAGCAGAGGTAATAAGTTCTGTTAAAATAGTGTCGTGGACTCAGCCCCGCTGGTAACAAAGGACCACGCAGCCACTCGCTCACTCCTCCTGCCCCCCTCCTGTGGGATAGGGAGGAGAATCAGAAAGGGGAAAAGAAAAAAAAACTGGAACCTTGAGGGCTGAGATAAGGACAATTTACTGGGACAACACAAAAAGAGAAGTTACAACAACAACAGTACTAATAAAAGAATGTACAAAATGAGTGATGCACGGTGCAACTGCTCACCACCCGGAACCCGACGCTCCGCCACTTCCCCCACCGAAAGCTGAGAGAACCCCCCCAGCCCACTCCCCATTTATATACTGAGCAAGATGCCACAATGTATGGAAGAGCTCCTTGGCTAGTTCAGGTCAGCTGCCCTGGCTATGCCCCCTCCCAGGATCCTGTAAAAATTAACTCTATCCCAGCTGAACCCAGGACATTATCCACCCCTTATTCTATACCATCTACATCATGCCCAGATCCTACATTTTCCAATTAATCACTACCACTTTCCTTGTCTTATATACATATATAAATATATGTGTGTGTATACAGACACCACCCCACACACAAATAGCATTCCCTTAGTCTATGGGCCATCCCTTTAATGTGTCCATCAATTTTATTTAGTCCATGACTTTGGGGCTCCATCTGTTGTAACAGTCCTTCAGGATAGGAGAGATGGTGTGAGGTGTTGGATCATTGCATGCTGTCTCTGCAGCTTGCAGCTGGTACATTTGATGCAACCCATGCCCTTGGTCTGTAGGTCGAAGATGTTGATCTTGAAGAAATCACTGGGCACCACTTCAAGTTCTATCACTGTTGTACTTGGCTCAGTTTCAAAGTCCATCCTTCAGTTATTTGGGTAATTCTTACTCTAATACCCTTGATATGGCATATAGACACTATAGATACAATGACATACATTGGCAGGTTATTTAGCAGTTAAATATCAAACAGCCTAATTCACTGGCTATTCTCTCCCCAAATCAAATCTCCCTGAGGTACACATTGAAATTCCCCATCCTTCTACATCACCCACCAAGTGCACTCAGGTCCTTGAGCAGAAGTAATTCCTTGGATGGGTTTGTCTCTGCTTGAGGGAGGACTAACCCAGACTGTCTTTCCTAACATACTCCTTATGCGCACTACAGGGACTTTATCCCCTTCTACCGTATGTGGAAGTCTTGGTTGGGCGGGGCCAGCCCGATTGGCGGATCCTCTAGTATTAACCAACCAGGTGGCTTTTGTTAAATGTGTATCCCAATGTTTGAAACTTCCACTCCCTATTGCTCTCAATGTAGTTTTCAGCAGTCCATTATATTGTTTGATTTTTCCAGAGGCTGGTGCATGATAGGGGATATGATATACCCACTCAATGGCATGCTCTTTGGCCCAGGTGTCTATGAGGTTGTTTCGGAAGCGAGTCCCGTTGTCTGACTCAATTCTTTCTGGGATGCCGTATCGCCATAAAACTTTCTCTTCAAGGCCCAGTATAGTGTTCTGGGCAGTGGCGTGGGACACAGGATATGTTTCCAGCCATCCAGTGGTTGCTTCCACCATTGTAAGCACACGGCACTTGCCTTGGCGGGTTCGTGGGAGTGTGATATAGTCAATCTGCCAGGTTTCCCCATATTTGTAGTTCATCCATTGCCCTCAATACCACCGGAGTTTTAGTTTCTTGGGTTGCTTAATTGCAGCACAGGTTTCACATTCATGGATAACCTGCATGAAAATGTCCGTGGTCAAGTCTACCCGTCAATCACGAGCCCATCTATATGTTGCATCTCTTCCCTGATGACCTGAAGGTATCATGGGCCCACCAAGCTATATATAGCTCACCCCTACGTTGCCAGTCCAGGTCCACCTGAGCCACTTCAATCTTGGCGGCCTGATCTGCCTGCTGGTTGTTTTGATGTTTGTCAGTGGCCTGACTCTTGGGTACATGAGCATCTACGTGACGTACTTTTACCACTAGCTTCTCTAGCTGAACAGCAATATCTTGCCACAGTGCGGCAGCCCAGATGGGTTTACCTCTGTGCTGACAGTTGCTCTTCTTCCATTGCTGTAGCCACCCCCATAGGGCATTTGCCACCATCCATGAGTCAGTATAGAGATAGAGCACTGGCCACTTCTCTCTTTCAGCAATGTCTAACGCTAGCTGGATGGTTTTCACCTCTGCAAACTGACTCGATTCACCTTCTCCTTCAGCAGTTTCTGCGACTAGTTGTGTAGGACTCCATACAGCAGCCTTCCACCTCCGATGTTTTCCCACAATGCGGCAGGACCCATCAGTGAACAGGGCATATTGCCTCTCATTTTCTGGCAGTTTATTATACAGCGGGGCCTCTTCAGCCCGTGTCACCTTCTCCCCTGGTGACATTACAAAATCTTTGCCTTCTGGCCAGTCCATGATCACTTCCAAAATTCCTGGGCGATGGGGGTTTCCTATGCGAGCTTGTTGTGTGATCAGTGCGGCCCACTTACTCCACGTGGCATCAGTTGCATGATGTGTAGAGGAGACTTTCCCTTTGAACATCCAGCCCAGCACGGGCAGTCGGGGTTCTAAGAGGAGCTGTGTTTCAGTACCAACCACTTCTGAGGCAGCTCGAACTCCTTCATATGCTGCCAATATCTCTTTTTCAGTTGGAGTATAGCGAGCCTCGGATCCTCTGTATCCCCGACTCCAAAACCCCAGGGGTCAGCCTCGGGTCTCCCCAGGTGCTTTCTGCCAGAGGCTCCAGGTAGGGCCATTCTCCCCAGCTGCAGTGTAGAGCACATTTCTGACATCTTGTCCTGCCCGGACTGGCCCAAGAGCTACTGCATGAACAATCTCCCGCTTAATTTGTTCAAAGGCTTGTCGTTGCTCAGGCCCCCATTTAAAATCATTCTTCTTCCAGGTAACTTGATAGAGAGGACTTACAATTTGACTGTAATTTGGAACATGCATTCTCCAAAAGCCCACAACACCTAAGAAAGCCTGTGTTTCCTTTTTATTAGTCGGTGGGGACATAGCTGCTATTTTGTTGATCACATCCATAGGGATCTGACGACGCCACTCTTGCCATTTTATTCCTAAAAACTGGATCTCCTGTGCAGGTCCCTTGACCTTACTTTCTTTTATGGCAAAACCAGCCTTCAAAAGGATTTGGATTTTTTTTTCCCTTTCTCAAAAACTTCTTCTGCCGTGTTGCCCCATACAATGACGTCATCAATGTATTGCAGGTGTTCTGGAGCTTCACCTTTTTCCAGTGCAGCCTGGATCAGTCCATGGCAAATAGTGGGGCTGTGTTTCCACCCCTGGGGCAGTTGATTCCAGGTGTACTGGATGCCCCTCCAAGTGAAAGCAAACTGTGGCCTGCACTCCGCTGCCAAAGGAGTGGAGAAAAATGCATTAGCAATATCAACTGTGGCATACCACTTAGCTGCCTTTGATTCCAGTTCATATTGAAGCTCTAACATATCTGGCACAGCAGCGCTCAGCGGTGGCGTGACTTCATTCAGCCCACGATAATCTACTGTTAGTCTCCATTCCCCATTAGATTTCTGCATGGGCCATATGGGACTATTAAAGGGTGAGTGAGTCTTGCTGATCACTCCTTGGCTCTCCAATTGGCAAATCAGCTTATGGATGGGAATCGGGGAGTCTCAGTTGGTGCAATATTGCCGCCGGTGCACCGTCGTGGTAGCAATTGGCACCTGTTGTTCTTCAACCTTCAGCAACCCCACAACCAAAGGGTCTTGAGAGAGACCAGGCAGGGTAGACAGCTGTTCAATCTCCTCCGTCTCCAATGCAGCTATACCAAAGGCCCAACAGTACCCTTTTGGGTCCTTGAAATACCCCCTCCTGAGATAGTCTATACCAAGGATGCACGGGGCCTCTGGGCCAGTTGCAATGGGGTGTTTATGCCACTCATTCCCGGTTAGACTCACTTCAGCTTCCAATACAGTTAGCTTTTGGGATCCCCCTGTCACACCAGAGATGCAGATGGGTTCTGCCCCTTTATAACCTGATGGCATTAGGGTGCATTGTGCACCAGTGTCTACTAGAGCCTTATATTCCTGTGGGTCTGATGTGCCAAGCCATCGAATCCACACTGTCCAGTAGACTCGGTTGTCCCTCTCCTCTACCTGGCTGGAGGCAGGGCCCCTCTAATCCTGGTTAGAGTATCCGTTACTCACTTTTCGCACACGTGAATCAGAAGTCCCTTCAAGAGGATCAGAAATGAGATCAGCCATTCTACTCTGTCTGGGGGTCTGCTCACAGGAAACTGGAGCGGCATTTTTCCAGGAAGAATCCTCTTTTCTGACTGCTTTTTCTCGCAATTCCTGTACCCATGCATCTAGGACTGAGGTAGGTTCTCCATCCCACTTCCTCATGTCCTCTCCATGGTCATGCAGGTAAAACCACAGATTAGCCCATCGTCTGTACTTTCTCTCTCCTCTCTCCTGGGTAGAGGAGTGCTTAATCCTAATAGCTGTGGTCCAGGCCTGTACAGGTTGGGAGGAGGACATATCCACTTTGAATTGCTGGAACTCCTGGGACAATTCCTCTACAGCCGAGACACAGGCACATAAGGAGGAAGAGAGACTTCCTCCATATTACCAGAGTTGGACAGCCAGTTCATCCACTGTTTGTCCATAGCCTTCTTTCCAGGACATTACTGCCAATGAGTTGGCATAGGTTGGTGGTGCACTTCGTAGAAACTTCCGCCACATGGGTTGTGTGTATTGGACTTCATCTGGATCTGTGAGTGACTGTGCATTTTCTGGATCATTATAAATCACCTCCAGCACGGCTAATTCCCTCAGGTACTGGATTCCTCTCTCCATGGTGGTCCACTTGCCTTGGTGACATGTAACTTCATCCTTGAAGGGGTATCTTTCCTTTACACCTAACAGAAGTCGCCTCCAGAGGCTGAGGACTTGTGTTTTTCTCCCAATTGCCTTGTCAATGCCCCCTTCCCTAGACAGGGAACCCAGCTGCTTGGCTTCCTCACCCTCTAATTCCAAACTACTGGCCCCATTATCCCAGCACTGGAGCAGCCAGGTAACAATGTGCTCACCTGGGTAGCGGCTAAGATCTTTTCGCATGTCGCACAACTCACTCAGGGATAGAGATCGGGTAATTATTTCAGATTCTGCCTCTTCCTCCTGTTCTCTTGATGACCCTGGTCCACTTCATCTCTCACTAAGCTAGCTGATTTCTTTGTGTGTTTCTTCTTCTGTACAGGGGCGACTGATACTGGCACAGGTTGGTTCTCTGGTTTCGCTGCAGTGCCGGTTGCCGGGGTTGGGGTAGCCACACTGCCTGTCACTCTGTTTTCCCTCTCTTCCCCCTGAGGGTGCTGCCTAATATCAAGCAGTGTTTGGTAGGTACTGGCCAGGGCCCAGCACAGTGCACTGAGTTGTGCGTTTCTGGAATAGCCACAATATTCTTTTAAATATTCTACCACTTCATGAGGCTTCTGTAGTTGTTCGGGAGTGAAATTCCAAGCCACTGGAGGTGAGAAGTTCTCTAGATACCTGCCCATATCCTCCCACATGCTGTGCCACCCATGAATATCCAGCTTTGGGGCAGATCTCTGGGTGGTGTTCTTAAAAAAACCTTTTTGTAGCCCTAAACAAGACCTGAAACATATTCAGGAGACACAGCACTAACAGCACGCTGGCTTGCACATCCCAAGGATATTCAAAATTCTCAAAAGCTGTTGTAATTAGCCGGAAGGAGAAAAGGGAGGTGAACGAAGTATCCCCCCCTAACTTCCCCATGGATTGGGTGCGATTACCAAAAATTCCGATAGAAGGCGCCCGAAGTATGGAAATGATATCACTGCTGCATACAGACACCAGCTTAACCTCATGACCAGTGATGTAATCATTTCATAAATCGACATTGCCCAGTATAGCAAAATGATAATCCCAATCACTCTCCCAGAGGTGATAGACGTATCCACAGGCAATACATAGAGCATATAAGAAATTACACAACACCACTATGTGAACAAATGAACCAACATTGTAACTAGGATCCATTTAACTAATATAAGAAATGCATATAACAAATTTGTTGTAACACACTCTGGACAGATCTGTCATTCTCTCAACCCTTCTTGCCCCACGTTGGGCACCAAAAAAGGACTGTCATGGTTTCAGCCCAGCCAGTGAGAAAGGACCACGCAGCTGCTTGCTCACTCCTCCCGCCCCCCTCCGGTGGGATGAGGAGGAGAATCAGAAAGGGGAAAATTAAAAAAAAATGGAACCTTGAGGGCTGAGATAAGGACGATTTACTGGGACAACACAAAAAGAGAAGTTACAACAACAACAGTACTAATAAAAGAATGTACAAAATGAGTGATGCACGGTGCAACTGCTCACCACCCGGAACCCGACGCTCTGCCACTTCCCCCACTGAAAGCTGAGAGAACCCCCCCCCAGCCCACTCCCCATTTATATACTGAGCATGATGTCACATGGTATGGAATAGCTCCTTGGCTAGTTCAGGTCGGCTGCCCTGGCTATGCCCCCTCCCAGGTTCCTGTGAAAATCAACTCTATCCCAGCTGAACCCAGGACAAATAGCTAGAGGTAAATGCAAATTGCTCTGTTTCATTAAGTTTTTTATTATGTTTTTTGTTTCAGTTTAATGAGTTTTCACTGTTTGTGTTAAGCAGGTGTCAAGAACTGTGGGCTTTGTGATTTCCCATTCTGTTTCTTGTTGCAAAGCATCTTACAGTACCTCCACTATAAAAATGTACAATACAATGCTATTTAATACTATGTAAAATTTCTCTCTCCAACTTTCTTGAAGTGATAAAAACTTATTTCAGAATCAAAGCTATCTCAGTTGGGCTATACTGTACCACACTTAGAACTAATAATATCGTTAGGCCTTTTTGCAACCAAGAATTTAAAAAAAATAGTTATTCATAAGAAAGACATAATTGACATCAGCAGTATTTGAGAAAAAGTGAAAATTTGGCACATTTAATCATTAGTGTCCTTTGTGACAGATTAATTTACCGTAATTAAGACAACATCCTGACCTTTCAACTGCTTTTACAAAGGACCAAATCTGCTTCACTGGTTTTAATATTCCTTTTTTTTTTTCCATTCTACATTAAAAGAAAAGAGAAAGAAAAAAAATTTTTAAAAAGAGCTGTTTTTTTATCTCTTGTTGCCGAATACTGGTTTTGCATGTACCAGAGTCGCTCCAAGTAATTCTATTGACTGTTTGAATTGACTGCTGATTTACGGTTATTTCACAGAAGAAAAAGAAAGGCTAACATTCCTTGTTGTGGATATGCAATACTATTCAGAAACCAGATGAAAACAAGAACAAAGAGGGGAAAATCCCGGTTCAACATTTCCAAACTTTTCTTAAGGAAGAGATGAATAATTCAGATTAGTTTTATTCCACATACAGCAATAATAATAGCCTAGTACCTCACAGGCTTCTACGTTATCTCCATCAGGTATGAGTACCAAGTCCAGGACCTGATCCTGACTGCAGTAAATTAGCTGCAACACTTGCCACCTGGGAGATAGTTGTTGGTCAGCTCGTTCCAGTCATGGACAAAACTAGTCCATGTTGATTCCTAAACACCTGCTCATTTGTTGTTGGACTCTGATGTACAATTATTCTGAGACTCTTAAGGACTCAGCTTTGTGTGAAATCATTTCCTGCCCAATCTCTAACAAATTATTTGAATTTCATGGATTTCAGGCAGCACCTGTTGACACTCACCCATCTTCTATCACCAAGTACAGTTTGCACTGCAGGGACAATTTTGCATCAAGGTGAAAAAAAAAATCATAGTCAATTAGAATAGTCAACACTTTTTTTTTTTTTTTTAATATATACAGTTTATACAGTTGTAGAAGCTGCAGCTTTTGTAAAAAGAAACTGTTTGTTTTCAATTCTTGTCAGAGGCTCACAATTTCCGGTCTTACTTCCTTTTATTTTCTTCTTCTTAAAAACAAAATACTTCTGTGCAAATATACACATACTTTTGAAATTTAAACACAGTGTGAAGACAGGAGGGAGGTGCTATGTGGGTAATAGCTCATTTTTCTAGTGATGGACTGCCATTTTCTCATTAGCTCCTGCTGATGTAGCAGAATGCTTTACTGAAGTATTTCCAAATTTCTTTCTCTGTATCCATACAAAGCAAGATTTGGAAGACTACAGAGGCTAATACCTGGACATATTTGTCCATTTCACTTCTTTGAATCCAAAATAATTTTGTCTATCTTTAATGTAGAAAATCATGGAAATGGTGTTCCATGACAAAATCTTGCATATGTGTTTTGCATTAGCTGGCTTTGTTTGACATCCTAGTAAAGCGTCAAATGTCTGTAATATTTATCTTTCTTTTGTGAACATCAAAAATTGTTTTCCTTCATTTTAATCAGGATATTGTTTTCATCTCTCAACAATTCAATAGCATGAATTGTCTGAAAACAGTCAGTTTATCTAGGACCTCCTATAAGGGGTTCCATTGAGGTCTCATGAACCAAAAGCTAAGTCTATAGGAGGAAATTAAACAATGTCCAGGCACATTTCCAAGTGCTGGAATGCAGTTTTCTTTACCAATGTTTGAGCAGTCCCTGGTATACTTTCGGTTGTGACAACTAGCACATGACAAAATAATTTCTGAGTATAATTTGGGAGTTAAGTGTCCCAGCAACTATTCCCAACAGGCAGCTGGTACTCATCCACCCTAGTTTTGAGGCTAAGGGGATTTACCAGCCTTTCCATGAGATCAGCCTCTTTGTTGGGAACACCCTAAATTAATATATGTTAGTTTTTATCATGTCTGATTTTTATTTAGGCACATGCTATCAAGAAAACTGAGCCCATACACTGGGATGCTTTGTGAGATTTTACATGATAGAGTAGGAAGGCCACATTTACAATCAAGTTTCATTCTCTCTCATCTTAACAAGCCATGGCTGACCAGATAATAATTCTTCTTTCAAGGTAGGAAACTTCTAATTTTTTTAAAAGCTATTACAATCTATTGTACCATATCATCTTGTTTCATTTTTCTTCCTATCTAAAACTTCACCTATTCATTTCTTTCCACATGGTTTACTTCTAAGTTTTCTGAAAAGGCTTTCTTGAGCTTTGTAAGTGAACACAACCAGCAAAAACAATGTTATGGTTCCTATGAACAGATTGAAGAACACATCCTTTTCAGTGGTATTTTGTGCATATGTGCTTTCATAGTGTGTTGGAGTTACCTGGTGTTTGCTGGTCTTTAAGGTATATCAGGTATTTAGAAACTATAACTGGGTTGTGTTTGGGGAAAGACAACACATTGGTAGTAGTGACTTAAAGTTTTATTACAATTCTGTCAGTAATTGTATACTACAATTGTATCAATAATTACAATTTTATCAGTGAAATTTTATAATTTTATTGTGGTTGTATCATGTTTTTTTCCTTTCTCATCAAGGCAATATGTTCAAGTACAATTTGCAGACCTTTTTTCTTCTCACTAAAATGTTTACTGCTTTCATGAGCTTTTCTGAGCATTCCTACCGGCCGTTTTTTTTAATGTCCAATTAAGTTTCTGACAGCTGTAAGAGGCAGTTGGGCAGACTGTAACATGACAAAATTCCATCCATTTTTGGATATGAAGATTCCAGTGTGTAACTTCTGTTTGTCAGTTTAATAGTCAGTGGTCCAAGCCTTGACTCAGGTTAAATTATTTTTGCATTGTTGAAAAGCAGTGTATTATCAGCATAATCATTCCTTTGTTTCTGGAGCTGTAAAGTAAGCAATGAACCCAGAACAAACTGCGGTCTTGGAGAATCATCCCAACAAAACTGAGTGCATATTAAGGCTTGGACATAGTTTTTTCTTCCTTCAGCTTAAAGTTTTCTACTTTCAGGAAGTGGCCTAGAGTCAAGTGTTGATATCTGTATAGACAATACCATAAGAATAATGCGGGAAATTGTATGCTGTTACTTAGCTGTCACTTCAACTTTTTGGAAAACCTGACTGTTTTTTTATACATATGTATATATATGTGTATATATTGTACTTCTTTCACACCGCTCAAGATACATCTCTCTATTCAACTGTGAAATTCCAGAATAGAAGAAAAAAAGAAACTCCACATTTCTTTTTCTGAAAAGAAGATCATAAGAGTTGAGACAATGGATTGAGACTGCCCAAATAGCCTTTGGATATTTAGAGACTGAGTTACTTCCCATGGTCTGCATGTAACACCAGTCAGCAGGGAACACAAAATTCTTTGTACCAGGAAGAAAGTACACAAAAGAACTTCACTCTTTTTTCTCCTCAGAAAGATGACCTGTTATCTCAAGGCACAGTTTCAAGAGGTAAAATCTTAACGTAGTGTATAGATCTAAAACACCGTAAGGAACAGCTTTAGCTGGCTTTCTAGCATTAATATTATTTTACTAGTATTATATATATTTTGGCTGAAATAAATTGTAACTGATTTCTGCATAAAGAAAGTACCAAACAAACAGGGCAAAAATGAATGCCGCTATATCTGCAAGCAAGAATTAACATTGCACTCAAGTACTGCACGGATAGTTCTTAGGGCAGGTGAAGTAGACAGTTCATATAAGAATAAATCAGCCATGCTGTACCTTTTTTATTGTCAAGTTTTATTTGGTTGATTTCGTGTCAAAGAAAAATCAAATTAAGAAAGAATGCAGAGAGAGAAGGAAAAAATAGAGTCACAGTGATAATTGTCTTATCATATAGTTAAGAGCTAATAGCAGGGTATGGAAGAAATAATACAATTTTCATCAGGTTAGAATGTGAGGGTGAAATACTCAAGTGTCTTTTACTGGTTTGTGTGGCTGCATGATAAATAAACCAGTATTTCAGTAAGGTTACACCTTGGGTATGCCAACTGACTCCAAAGCCCCTGCTCCCAAAAATACCTTCTTGTCTAACTCAAAAATTATTCAAATTAGTCCAAAGATAAAAATATGTAAAAGGGACTTACAGAGGAGATTCAGGAAAAGCCTGAGATCTACCATCAAACAGTTTTATGGACACAGAATCTGTGGGGTCAGGGTTATTGCTTCTATTCTTCACTGACAGTGTCTACACCTTTTTCCACAGATCATTACACATGCAAAGTATTAATATTTACCTTTCTCAGTTCCTTTCCCTTCCTTTTGTTTCTTTATTTTCCTGTTCTGAAACCTGCTTCAGAAAGACAAACAAAATCATTGTTTTAATTAACAAAGCAAGAAACATTATGTGTCATGCAGCTCATACACAACAAATGAGAAAGACTTATATTTAGCTCTTTACCCAATAATGGACAGATGCTAGAGCGAACTCCCAGGATGCAAGACATTTTAAAGACCTTCCCATTTATAGCTTGATATACTTTAAACTCTCTAAGGATAATTTTCATTATTTTTAATTAAATGAACAGCCTGAAGTATTTTCTACACATTACATGAGAAATATCTTGGATCATAGCAGCCTTCATTTCCACAGAACCAAACCCACAGCTAAAGAGAGTTTTGGAAATAGCAAGCTTTCAACAAGCAGGCTGAAGTTTTGACTTTCTTCACTCACTTAAAAGCAAATATATGTTAGTATTTAAATTTTCAAAATTATGAATGACTAATTGGGTGAGCAGGAGAGAAAATTAGTCCAAAACCTGATGGTTATAATATTATCTGGGAGTCACAGCTTCGGTCCCAGCTGTAATAAATAAGTCAGGATTTTATAGCAGTTAAGACCAGGTTAAGAAAAGAAAGTGACAGCCATTTTCCCAAACACATTGTATTTCCCTGTTATGAAATTCCTCAGGTGGTAGGAGATTTTGGTTTACAACCCAAGAGAGACAGAAGATGTCTGAAGTCAGGGTACCAGCATGCCAATGAATGTAATAATACGTATAGTATCCACAGCAAAAGGCAAGGATTATTCTGCTATATGGTGGTTTTGTCCCTTGAGGAAATCTATTACCTTTGTTAGAAAATGCCTGGATGATTTGGGGAAACATTACTCAATTAAGGAACCACACATCACCAAAAAAACCCCCACCTTATTTATTCACACAACCCTATAGCTTATATAGATAATTTACATATAAATTTTATTTATATGCATATTTACATTTTATGTTTATATATAAATAATACTAATGAGATTTTTAAAAAATTATGTCCCAGGATGAGCAAACAAGATGGGAGACTTTCACAAGCAAAGAGCAGTGAAAAACAAAGGATGAAAATAAACAGATCTGGGCAAAAAAGATTGTTGAGGGTAGAGAACATTGCTCTTTTGAGCATATTCAGTGCTGGCTTCAGTCTCCTGTACAACATTTCACTTCACAGAGTGGTATACAGCCCTACGTAGAAACATACTAACAAAAGTAATATTTCTCTTCTTGGCAACAGAGTACTTTAATAAGGCAAGTCAGAGTCCCTCTAAGGGTCAAGAATCTAATGCCCATAGGAATCAAATAACTTGACTAAGAATCCACAGAAAGATAAAGTACCCATATATGTTTTCACAAAGAACTTATTTAATCAACTTTTTGAATGGGAAAGTAGCGTGAAAGGTATTTGCATTCTCCAGTATCAAGCAAACTAAACTGAATATCTATGATCTGATGTATAAATTTGTAGTTGCTACTAGAAAGATGGACTAGTCTACAGGTGCTAGAGACCTGCCTATATGAACACACAAAAGGGAGCAGACCACTTAGCCAGAGTGGTTCTTGGATTGCTAAAAATGAATATATTTTAAAAGTGTCATATGCAGAACAGAAAAGTCTTTATCCAAAGCATGAATACTTGCAGCATCATTTCCTTCTCTGACTTCTTTTAGTTTTTAAACTTTCTTTAAAATTTTGCCAAACACTGCAACTTTCTATTGCAGATGTGCATTTAACTTACATTGCAAAGGGTTTAATGAACACAGAATCTGGCAGATGAACACAGGAATTTCTCTCAAACCCTCAAGTATTCACACTGTTTTAACTCAAAAGTGATGACTGTCATGTCTTGGCATCTTTTTCTCTGTTCTTTGGGCTGGTTATATTTTACAGAGGCATGGTAAGCTACTGAAATGGTCCTGGTAACAGAAAATGGTTGCAGGAGCAGCTGAATGAGAATACACTGACCAGGACAGTCTGGACCTCACTACTGAGAACTGATGGCCATATGCTGTGGAAGACCATGCCAAGAGAATGAAATTATGCTAATCTTGCCCAGGAAGCAGACCAGCCAGGTTTCCCCATTTCCTAAGCCTAAAACCCAAGATTTTGGCTCTTCTGATTGGGAGTAGTCTCTGCCTTTTCTCTGACAGCTGTTCACATTTGCATTAGCAGATCTCACAGTGAGGGGCTGGGTAAGGCTGCAAAATATCTTGCTAGTCATTTCAGGCAACTAATAGCCACCTAAATGTTTCTTACCAATAGATTACCTACATAAATAAAAACTGATTGTACACTATCTACTGTAAATGAAAGCTTTTTTTGTATCTTCTGATCAGCAATACATCAAAATATTCCATTTCTCCACTTAAAAGTTCTCCACATGCTTGCCTAGCCTGTGGCAGTTGCTGACAAAAAAATCAGGATATACTCCTATATCATAGTGTTGAGTGTATAACAAGTAGATACAGAAAAATAGATGAGTAGCAGTCATCTAGACAGTCAAAAGAGGAAGCCACATCATTAACATAAAGTGAGCAGTGCTGTCAGAACCACAACAGAACTCGAGTGGTAATGAACTTAAGTGACTGAATGAAAGATTACATAAAAAAACATTACTACATAAAGATCACGCAAACCCACAAACCATTCTCATGCAAACCACTTTTTTCTGTAGTAATAAAGCTGAAAGTCCAATACCAGTTGAAGTGGGAAAATAGAAGGCAAATTTTTCATCTGAAGATGGCTGAGACTTCTTCCAAGTCATTAACTGTCTCAGTTCTGTATGAATCAAATCAATCTGAAAAAGAAAAGACTAAAAGCATGACATGGTTAACCAAGAGGTTTCTTGGCACTGTTTCAGATTCTTCTTATCTTGTCTAGTATGAAAGAAATTAATAAATAAGAATTTATTTCTAAAATCCAAACTGTCAAAAAATACACATACGAAAAATCAGTGCAAATTAAGTATTTTCTTTATTACTCTTTGACACTACTTTCCTGCCCCATTCTGTAATAATTTAATACATTACAGAAAAGAATAAGGGTTTAGAAACTTATTTATAATACACTGCAACAATAGTAAACCTGGAAACAATTTGTTGGGTTGAAAGCTGTTTCAAACATGCAAGAGTTGATTGATAATTAAAAAACAGTGTCAACATTTATCCAAAATTTTTCATCCTTTGGATATCTTCTCACACTTACTTGAATAAAACTATAATTATTTACATTCATTCATCTTTTGTTAATTTCTTTGGGGTTTTTGTTTGTTTGTTTAGTGGGTTTTTTTACCAAAAACCCCTGCATATGAAAATTAAAAAACAGTTTTAAAAGAATTATTTGCAGTTCTTACTAATATCCAAAATAGAGTTCTAATATCGTGCAGCCTTTAGGTCTAATAAATGGGGAAAAACATTGATAGATCCAATGAACACCTGTCCAAATCATCCAAACTTTTGTCATGTATGTAGTTTAACTGAAACAACTGGCTGTCAAACTACATTTCCAAGATGATCTGTCTTTAGGCAAGCCAAGAACAAAATCACTGTCCTTTCTAACAGCACTTTTGTACTAGCTAAAATTCAGAGCAGTACAACAACAGACACAAGAAAAAAAAAAACATTTAAACAATTGTAAAGAACTTCATAAAAACATCAGGTTTAATCTCAGAGGAAAACTCACATCAGCTAGTACTTCACCAGAACATATTACCCTGGATTCAGATTCTTTCCAGATGACTTAGCCCAAACTGGATGCCTCTCTCCTGCCAGCACTTTCTGTAAAGGAAGAGGTAAATGATCATCCTTCTCCAAATGAGAACTACTGCTCTGAAATAGTGTGCAGGTTGTGCCCATGAAGTGAGAGGCTTCCCCAGACGGCAGTTCGAAGCAGGAGCTATGGACAGTGTTTGAGCAGTACTCACGAAAATTTGGGCCACACACTCCAGTGGGAGGCCAACCCAGTACCTTGCGAGGTAGGGAACAGTTTTGGATGGTGTGATTAAAAGCAATTGAGATAAATCAGAAAACATCTTCTATTTCTGCAGACAGTGTTTGGGCATGTAGACACCCAAAGTGCACTTGCCAACCGTGGGTCATTTTCTCCCACACGAATTTGAGGATACTCATTGTGGTACCAGCCTGAAGTCCCTCTGAAAGTGCAACCCACACAGAAGTACTCTAAAAATTTGTGATTAATAATACTTTCTTTTAAATGGTTCTCTATCATAAAATCCAGGAAAAAAAATATTTGAAATGTTAAGTAGTACCAACACACTGTATATAAACATACATGGACATATATGTATTCTGTATATATCAATTTTATTTTTGAGCCTTAAAGTTGGCCTTGAGTTCAACTACCCAGGTTATTGTCTTTCTGTAATCTTTCCACCAGTCTCTGTAAGATAAAAAGCAATGAAAAAATGTCTGCAAACCTACTGTGTGTTAATCAATCACTGTAGCCTTAGTTTTAGAAACAGTTTTAAACTCATTTCTTTTGCTAAGTTTCCAGCTAAGCCTCAAATTTTTGCTAATAGAAAATTTCCAGGAAATATTTGTCATATTGTGTTGAACAAATATCTGTAAAAACTGTCAGATCTTAGGCAGTACCTATCAGTACAACATCCTTTACCTCTCCACAAGTAAAGGACTGTCAGGAGGAAACGGTAACTATTGCACACACTTAATTTTTCCCCACTGAAAGAAACTTGCTCTTTTTAGGGGCAAGGAATATGTTAAAGATGTAGCAAATATGGTCCACACATTATAAAAAAAAGGTAATGTATACATTTTTCCCAGATGTTTGGGACTGTTGTGTTAAAGCATAACAAATTTTGACAGAAAATAAACCTCCCTGCATTCCAGCTTGTCCTCAGATATCACAGAGGCTGGGGGCAGCTAGGCTTAGATTCTGGGTAATGTCTAATTCAGTACTATAAGGCCAGTGGCGTTCAATATATTGAACTATCACGATTATGGATGCACTAATAGTGCACTGTACTTTCAACTTAGGCACGTTCAATGAACTATCATGGCTAGATTTTAATGAATAGTACAGTTTATTAAAGCAACAGGAGTACATGTTGTTTTGGATTGCCAGTGATAAATACACTGTCTGCAAAGCATGTGCAAATAATAATACAGTTCACTACAAGCACACTAAATTGTGCAAAAACTCTATAGAGATTTCGAAGTTTCCCAGAGAAGCACTCGGTATAACTGAGGCATAACTGAGGTATAACTTGAATCTTATAGGCATCCCTATGGGGGCGAAGAGAGGCTCAGCCCGTCGACTGATCCCAGAAGTCAGCGATGTCCTCCCAATTTGTCTATGATGATGTCTTCCTTAGCATTCCTCCTGTCTTAAGCCCTTTTATATTTTCTAATTTTTAGATGGAGCTTGAGTGACTCTCATCACATATACCTTTATTATGAATGGCGTAAAATCTCCTCGCTTTACTTTTAAAGGTATATTCTACAGAAAATTCAGAGCACATGCTGAATGAGGAGTGGTGGCACCTTGGAGGGGGGTAATTTGGGGGATGGAGGTGTGTTTTGGAATTATAATGAGATTATAATGAGCAAAGTTCACCCAAAGGACATGATTTAATGTGTCACTACTCCAGAACTGGGTGCTTATGTTATAAATCAGAAGTAAGACAATAGCATTGACAGAACCCCATTGTTTCACCTCCTTGCTTCAGTAGACTCAATGCAGGGACCTACTGTTTTTGTTCCTATCGTTCCAGTTCCCCATCCCTGAGATGATATCACAGAGCCTGGCTGCAGTGTCTCCACTCTGCTCCACCCTCCGTGTTGTTTCTCAGAGTCAGCATACCAAGCTCCTCTGGTGTTGCTAACATCTAAGGTTGCAGGTTATGTTGCTTAGGGAATTATTATGGAACAGATTTCATGTATACCCACTGCATTCCACCCTGGAGGTTTACCTTCCCTTAAGAGGAGGGGAGAACATATCAATAAGTCACCTCCAGGAATCATTCCACAGGGACTTCCTCAGTTAAAGCTAAATTAGGGGCCACACCCAAAGGCAACCAGAGGAGGGAGTGTCAAGGCTTGCTGTGTGGAGAAGGCCACTGGAGAGCAGCCACATCACGCAAGAGCTTGAGAATTGCCTGTCATAAAATTGTCAGTCCCACACTGAAATTATTCAACAGCTAGCTGGATGTGAACCTAGAGAAGACATTGCTCTTAACCTGGGAACCTAACAAACACTTTTACATATCTTCCTACCCCTGTTCCCAACACGTGCACACATGGAAGCAAGCAGATTGCCCACAATCCTGGAGGCAGATGGTAATTTCTGTGTGCAAGATCCTGCTTCCCTACCAGCTGCTAGTAGAAGACTAGAGGAAGGTAGCCCTTAAGGAAGCTGGAAAACAGTGTTGAAGATACAGTAAGACTTAATGCCTTTCCTCCTACAGTGGCAACGCTTGATACACAACAGCCAGCTATGACTACCTGAGGAAAGCTTGTAATCACAAGATATCACAGTGTAGCAGGAATGTTTACAAGTAGCTCTCAGATTCCTTAGATTAATGAACTTCAACTGTGTTAAAATACATTGACTCTCTTTCTTGCTTTCACACACAAGAAAACAAGCATTAGCCACTCTGCCTACAAGCAATTTCAGGATTACTGTGAGCTACCGTAAGAGTCTCTACAAATACGTGGAAAATGCCACCCAAACATCAAATCTTTCCCTGTGTTGCTTGCCCAACTGTGCAAGTCATTTCTTCCTACTTCGAGTTTTATGACATGACACATGGTGAAACAGAGCTTAGAGAGCAGAACAGATGGATAGATAAAAAGCATGAACTATGGAAGAAAAAAGTGCATGGGGGGATGTAAAGGGCAAAAGATCTTCAGGGAGAAACAGAGACAAAGAAGGAAAAAGCATAATTTTATTTTCTTTGAGTAGTATGGAAGAACTTAAAAAATTAAAAACAATTCTTAACACTAGCAAGAAGCCCTAGTGCTACCTTTCTGCCTTATGATGGCATTATTTACGACAGTTCTTTGAATACAGAGAATCACATTTCATTAGCATATATAAAGACTACAGGATATAAAACTCTTATTCTCTGAAATACAAGGCACATAGTATGCAGTATACCTCCGACTTTCTCTGGTTAAGCTGCGTGAGAATTTCATCAACACAGATTGTCCATTACTGAATGCTGAGCTGTTCATGCAAGAGACACAAGACACATAGAAATTATTAAAAAAAAGAATAAGAGAACTTCAGAGTTCAAATAAAGTACATCCCCAGTTCTACATTCATGAAAATTTTATGGTTTAACATTCTATGTCTTTGTTCATACAAGGGCAATAGTTAGAAAACTTACTAAAAAAACCCCAGACTCTTTAAGAAAAAGCTGTAGTTACGTCTTTGGTCATGCTATGTTGAAATAAACACAGGTTTTGAGCCCTTTTTCCATAACTTTTGTCCCATTTATTTCCATTTAGGTTGAATACAGTTTATACAGAGAGGTACTAAAGTGAACACTGTAAGAACCTCTAGTGCTATGTTAATATTATGAATCAATGAAACAACTACAGCTGGCTATTGTTAAGTAAACATCTTATTTGCCAAAGAATACAGTTTGGTTATTCATAACAGCAGCCCCTAAATAGTTTCCTCCAGAAAAGCTTGAGTTAAATTTGCTAAACTGGGATGGCAGGGTTCCTCTGGGATGTTCTCCAGAATTCTCCTGACTCACCATTCAGCACAGATAGAAGAAACACAAGTTAAATTCCCACCTGCTTAAATCCCCACAGATTTAACACCCAAAATCCTCTGGTAGTGCTGTGAGGGAGCCATAAATGTAGGTATACCTTTCCCTCTCTTGGTGTTCTTGTGCTTAAAACTTTGCTTTCATCAGAGCAGGACTCGAAGCTCAAGCAAGGGAACCTCCAGACTAGAGACCTCAAACTTTCTTTAACACTGTTTCAGCTCTTCACACACGGTTTGCAGCATACCCTGAATTCAGCAGGGGTTTGGTTACTGTATATCTGGGAAACATAGAAACATCCCAAAGCAAAGAACTTCTCAAAGATAGTATCAGATAAGGGGAAGCGGATAAGAAAATTCCCAGCCTGCGTGACATTGTAGATCTTATCTACAGCAATATGCCATGGCAAGAGACTTTCAGGTATGATGGTCTTACCCCTTTAAATATTTTAAAAGTCAATACTAATACTGCATACAGAGATTCTAATTTCCAGTACAGATCTGCAATGAACTGTTAAGCTACATGACAGAGACATTGATTTCATTGCAGTTTTTAATGTATTTAATGTCATCAAAAGCAGAACAGACACACAATCTGGTTTCAAGATGCCGAATTGGCTACGATGCAAAGCCTGTAATCTCTAAGTAACCAGAAGAAACAAAATAGAGCTCTAAAATATGAGCTTTAACAATACTGCTACGCATCAGAATATCTTGGAGTATTGAAGGTCATTGCATCCTGGGACATGTATCAACAGAAATAATAACTTACTTTCTGTTTCTTCAGTAAGTACTGTCTTTGTTTAACAACAGACAATGGCTTCAAGTGCCAAACACAATAAAGTATGGAGCTAAAATATGAAACTCACCTGCCTGCAATCAGGTATAGGTATATTCTGAAAAGTAGAAAAATAATTGTCTTTTGATAAAAAAAAATGAGAGTCCTTAGGAACAGAAATATTTCTAGTATTGAGTTAAAAATGTGTTTGATTTTACAGAATTCGCAAAAGTTAGGTTGTGGTATTTTTTAGTCTGGCCTGGAAACTAGGAAAATTTTTTTGAGAAAAAATTCCTAACACACTCTGATATGGCAGATCTATGAGACATGTTGTCCTGGGTTCAGCTGGGATAGAGTTAATTTTTACAGGAACCTGGGAGGTGGGGGGGCATAGCCAGGGCAGCCGACCTGAACTAGCCAAGGAGCTATTCCATACCATGTGACACCATGCTCAGTATATAAATGGGGAGCGGGCCAGGGGGAGGGCTCTCGACTTTCGGTGGGGGAAGTGGCGGAGCGTCGGGTTCCGGGTGGTGAGCAGTTGCACTGTGCATCACTCGTTTTGTATATTCTTTCATTACTACCGTTGTTGTTGTTGTTGTAACCTTTTTTTTGTGTTGTCCCAGTAAACTGCCCTTGTCTCAACCCTCGAGGTTCCAGGTTTTTTTTCTTTTCTCTCCTCCGTCTCCTCCCTATCCCACCGGAGGGGGGCGGGAGGAGTGAGCAAGCGGCTGCGTGGTCCTTTGTTGCTGGCTGGGTTGAAACCACAACACATGTAAATTGTCATATTCATCTGGGATCTGCTTCTACATGTAAAACTAAACTTATTGCAGTGATTCCCTCTATGCATGTATTTTTACTTCCCATGACTATTTTTTTACTTTATCTAAATTATAATAGATTAGCCATTTCTTCTTTTTTCTGCATGTGGTATTCACCATATTTTTTATTCATTAAATTGCCTTCTTTCAGTCTTTTTTTATATTCCAGGTGATTTATCACCTATAATGTACTCTATTCCTTCATGATTTTTGTAAATCTATACCACTTCCTTGTTCTTTCTTGTAATATACTGGTTTCATAACAACATACTGCTGTTCCCTGATACCTAAATTTTATTGAAGCAATAACTAAGACCAGTATATTTGATACTTCTTGAAGATCTGCTAGACAAGGCAATAGATTACCTTGGAAGTATAAGGTTGTTAACTTCTGTTGGCTATTAAACAACCCCCAAAAAATTTGCATGCCAAGATAATTATTTTGATACACTTACAATCAATAGTAAAGTTTTATAAGAAATCACCTTGACTATGTTGGGTTTTGGGAGGTTGTATTCTATGCTGTTCTTCTTGAAACAGGCATTTCAGGGAAATAATTTGAATCACAGCAGGCAGTTAAAAAATTGCATTATCCCTGAGACTTATATAATAACTGATACTCAGAATCCTAGGTTTCTCCTTTCCTATTTTTTATTATAGATTTTGGCTGAACAAATTTTTTATATACACCATCTGAAATAAAATATCTTGGAGGGATTAATTGAATTAATCTCCTATTATTCCAAGAGGGAAGATCACACACATGGAATCTTTCCTTTGGACATCTGCCATAGCGCTGCTGTTTCAGAGATCTTCTCTGCAGCATCAACAGTACGTAATATCCCCCACAATTTCAACAGAATCTGAAATGACAATAGCAAGCCTGAGGACAGAAGACAAGCTAATTAGTGAAGTGAGCACCTCAAGAGTTTTAAAGTTCAAAAGGTAGTCAAAAGCAGGTTTATTTGATTAGCAAGTCTGTTTATTTTTAACTACAACATAGGTCATATAAAAAGATTTCTTAGAAATTACAGCCAAAATTTTAAAAAGACATTTTTTGCAATTTGGTTTATAATCAGATACCAATCTGTATAGTTTTTCAAATCAGGAATTTCTTAATGTTTGGACCACATTAAGATCAGTATTTAAATAAAGATAGTATATTTAACATTAGAATAGGAAATCTATTTTCAAATATCTCAGCTGTAAATGTATGGCTTTTCATTATTTTGTAAACTTCAGACAAGTAGAAAACTTGCAAATTATTCAGTCATGATGTAATTTAGAAGTTCTATGTGCTAATTCCTTGATCTTTAACTCTTTTTAAAAAGTTGAATCAACAACACATATTTATCAGAGAAATACATGGTATGGTATTTTGCTGGGTTTTTATAACAAGGTGGATTATATTTTCTGGTTAAGCACAGGACAACAAATCTTGCTTGGGTCACCTGTTATACACACAAAGCAGATGTAGGTTGATACAGGTTTGATTGATAGTCCCTATATATCTTTGTTTCAAGATAGAGTCATAGAATCATAGAATCATTTAGGTTGGAAAAGACCTTCAAGATCATTGAGTCCAACCATCAACCATGCCCACTAAACCATGTTCTGGAGTACCCTGTCTACGCGCTTTTTGAATACCTCCAGGGATGGTGACTCAACCACTTCCCTGGGCAGCCTATTCCAATGTTTGATAACCCTCTCAGTGAAGAAATTTTTCCTAATATCAAACCTAAATCTCCCTTGCTGCAACTTGAGGCCATTTCCTTTCGTCCTATCTCCAGCCACCTGACAGAAGAGACCAGCACCCACCTCACTACAACCCTCCTTCAGGTAGTTGTAGAGAGCGATAAGGTCTCCCCTCAGCCTCCTCTTCTCTAGACTAAACAGCACCAGATCCCTCAGCCGCTCCTCATAAGACTTGTGCTCCAGGCCCTTCACCAACTTGGTTGCCCTTCTCTGGACACACTCCAGCACCTCAATGTCTTTCCTGTAGTGAGGGGCCCAAAACTGAACACAGTACTCGAGGTGCGGCCTCACCAGTGCCGAGTACAGGGGGACAATCACCTCCCTGCTCCTGCTGGCCACACTATTTCTGAGACAGGCCAGGAAGGCGTTGGCCTTCTTGGCCACCTGGGCACACTGCTGGCTCATATTCAGCCAGCTGTCAACCAGCACGCCCAGGTCTGAAGATCAGTCTAGATTTTTCAAGATGGAACAAGACTGTAGCATGAATTGCATATGCTCTTTCAGATTTTAATTCAAGATGAAACAGACTGTGTTTACATGTTTATTCATTTTGTCTTTGTGGAAAGCATGGATTAGAAGGCCATTATTGTGTGGATGGAAAAATAAGGAATGCCATTTAATTTAAAGTTCATTTTAGGTGGAAGAATCGTAGCTGTAAAGCAATGGGATTAAATGTATCTGAGTTGGTAAGTCTGAAGAGATTTATGTATTTAAATGGCACCCATCATCAACATTTCAAAACAAAGCTTTGAAAAGTGTTAACCCTTGGCAAACTGCTATTTTGTTTAGTAGTATTCATATATCCCACTAAGACATCTATACATCATGGAAATAAGCTAAGTCCCATGTCTACCAGCCAGTGTAAATATGTGTTGTGTAATTGTGTACCACTGTAAAGCACCATCCCAGTAACTAACATTGTAGTCCAGAGGTCAGTACTGTGTCCAGTCCTGTTTAACATCTTCATTGATGATCTGGATGATGGGACAGTGTGTATGCTCAGCAAGTTTGCAGAAAACCAAAACTGGGAGAAATGGCTGATACACCAGAGGGTTGTCACAGCCAGAGGAACCTGGAGAAATGGGCTGACAGAAACCTCATGAGTTTCAACAAGGGCAAGTGCAAAGCCCTGCACCTGGGGAGGAACAGCCCCAGGCACCAGTCCATGCTGGGGGCACCCAGCTGGAAAGCAGCTTTGCAGAAAAGGACCTGGGGACAGAAAGTTGAACATGAGCCATCAACGTGCCCTTGTGGTAAAGGCTAATGGTACCTAGGACTGCATTAGACAAAGTGTAGCCAGCAGGTTGAGAAAGGTGATCCTTCCCCTTTATTCAATGCTGTTGAGACCAAACCTGGAGTACTGTGTCCAGTTCTGGGCTCCTCAGTACAGGAGAGACATGGACATACTGCACACAGTCCAGTGAAGGGACACAAAGATGAGGTAGGGACTGGAGCATTGCTTGTATGAGGAAAGGCTGAGAGAGCTGGGACTGTTCAGCCTGGAGAAGAGAAGGCTCAGGGGGATCTCATCAATGTGTATAAATACCTGCAGGGAGGACGCCAAGAGGACGGAACCAGGCTCTTGTCAGTGGTGCCCAGTGACAGGACCAGAGGCAATGGGCACAGACTGAAACACAGGAGGTTCCCTCTGAACATCAGGAAACACTCTTTCACTGTCAGGGTGACCGAGTTCTGGCACAGGTTGCCCCGGGAGGTGGTGGAGTCTCCCTCCTATGAGATATTCAAAAGCCGTCTGGACATGATTCTGGGCAACCCGTTTTAGGAGACCCTGCTTGAGCATGGGGGTTGGACCAGATGACCTTGAGAGGTCCCTCTGCCAACCCCTGTCACCATTCCGTGATTCTGTGAATACATGATAGTTGTAATGGTGTATGCCGTCAGAAGACATGGAAGTATCCACACTTTCATATCAAGTCCATTCTCAAATTTAAGAAAGGATAGAACATCTAATTTCTTTTAAAATGTAATAAATTTCCTGCTGAAAAATTATTAGTAAGAATGTACATAATTTTAGACCATGATCTGCCATTTACTTAACTCAGTTGTATAAAATATGTTAATGTTTTTTTACAGAGAGTGAAAGTCACTGGAAAAGGACATAAAACATGTACCTGATAGCACACAAAAAATAGCATCCAAGTGGAAAAATAGACCTTGAGCTGTTTCCAACATCTATTTTAAAATAAAATCAGCAATTCACAAAAGTGCTGCTGTTTGTTTGTTCACCTAAGATAGCATAAAGAATGCAGTTTATTAAAAATTTGTCTTTCTGGTGGCGCAGGGAAACAAGTGAGATAATTAAGGGTAAAAACTGCTAATGACAAACTGTGTATGACACGGGCATCAGATGCACCTTAGCCAGGATCAGGAACAAGAAACAAGTTTTCCCTAAACTGAAAGTGTCATTTCTCTTTAGAATTTGCTAGAGCAGCAGGATGAATTAGGCATGAACAGCATACGATGTACGAGTCTAATGACAGGAACAGTGTGGGGAAAGTCTAGCTCAGCTGAAGTGCTCCTGCCCCTTCAGGCATACGCTGGACACTCTTGTCACAGGATGTTTCCCCAGCTCTGAAGAAGACAGCCACCCCCAATACCAGGACAGAAGGTAAAGCTGCGTTTTGATTTGGAATTGGTCCGGCTGCAGATGAGCAGCAGCAGTTCACCCAGTTGTGGCTGCTGTGTGAGGGGGAAATGGCATACATATTTATGACATAAAGTGATGCACTAAAATGGAAAAACCCAGATGCCTCTAATTAAACAAATAAACACTGCTGACCCACAAGCTTCCTGGACAACAGGGTCAAAGAAAAGCAAAGAGCCATGGTAAGAATACGGAAGATAATTCTTTCTAAGGAGAATACAGAAAATGTGAATATATTCCTTAAGTTATTAGTAGGACCCTGTTCAAGGCTGTAATAGTAACAGCAACATAATAATGAAGGCTTTCCAAGGCTTTCTGGCCAAGGTCCCTTATATATGACAATGACTAATTCTTCCAGCTCTCTAACTCTCTGACATGCCACCAGGGAGACAGCAAAACTGGCTGTTGGTATTCTGAGTATTGCTTCACTCCAGAAGAAAGGCATCTGCAGCTTTTACTACCCCCATGCCTGTTGCCACAGAAGATGCTCTTGGGACATCGAGAATATGCACACGTCTTGCCTTTTGGATACCAGTAACTTCCCTTTACCCCTTAAATGGTAGGGAAAAGGATCAGTAGACATGTTAAGAAATCCAAAGTGTTATGAAAGCTACAACAACAGCAGAAACAGCCCAGTTACCTCACAGCAGCAGAGATTTATCCTGGGCCTTAGAAAAACTGGTTATCATTATTGTTGATGTTTTAGGGCAAAGAATAGCCACTTGCCCCTAGTTCTGCACACTGCAGAGTTTACTTGCAAGAAGCTTTTGGAGGAAAAAAAACAGTATTGCAGGTGCTTGGCCAGCTGTGATACAGAAAGCTCTCCCAGTGACAGCAACTTTTTAATATATCATATTAAGGGATTAGGATACAGCAGAAAAAAAAAAAGAAATAAAAGAAAGTCAATAAGTAATTAAGTACTATAAGTCACTTAAACAGTGAATAGTCCAAAAGAACTTTAAAGGAAGTGAACTTCCAAAGGATACATTTTGTCTCAATGTAAAAGGCAGAACTATATCTCATGGACAGAAAGGCAAGTACCGGTTCAACATAGCTAGAGATTTCTGTGAAACCTAATATTTACATTCACAGGAAAATAAGAAGTAAAAGTAATGAAGGAACCAAAGGAAAGAACAAAACAAATACCTGAAAGGAAAAAAACCAAACCAAACCAAACCAAACAAACAACCACACATACACATGAAAGAGAGAACAGGTAGAGAAAATTGGATGGTAAGGGCATAGAAAGAAAAGGCCAAACATGAAGAGATTAACTCTAAGAACAGAAAAAGAAAATATAATTACATAAACAGGAGTATGGATCTTTTCATTTGCTTAAGTATAATTTAAAATCTAGTAATACAAATCTGAAGTCCTCTGCCTTAGAAAATAATCTGTTATGATATATTTAAAGGTTATTGAAAATCTGAGCTGTTGAAGCAAACATTTTTGCATATATCTTTCTTTATAGTAGAGTAGATTCATAACTGTATTTCTTAAAAATGCAAACTTTAATGTTAGAAACTTCTGGAAGCAACCATTAAAATATTTTTAACCCAAACAGATCAATTTTTTGGCTTGTTGAACTAAAACAGTTCTTCAAAGAAAGCCTCATTCTGAATCTCCTCTGAATTCTCCCAAGATGTTTTTTACCATGGATCTCTCAGTAAAACTGTGTCTCTTACAATCTTATTTTTTGTCTGCATTATCATTAAAGTCCATAATCTTTTTTTCTGGAGACATGAACCGAGAATGAATCTATCAGAAACCAACCCCCAAATTATAAAAACAGGTAACAGATGTTTTATGAGGTATTTACAATGATACACCTTTTTGATCCATAAACGTCATGCACCATGTAAGTACACTATATAACCTCCCTTTTGTCAATCCTATAAAAAAGAGAAACACACAGGGTCTACATTATTTTTCTTTCTTTATCAGCAATAAGTGTACAGATGGTCAAAGGTGCAGGGAGGATAATAAACCTAAGTGATACAATCCAAAATAAAAGTGCAATCAGCCTATTGAATGTTTTGCAGTTGTTATGATTACCTTGTATAGTAAAGTACAAATTCATTTGATGGTACTTGAAGTCTTTCTTGTTCAGGGTAGAATTATTACACAAGTCTTTTATTCACAGAGATTGCCTAAGAAAATCTCTTCACATTGCATAGATCTTAGTCTTTCAGTGTGGATTTGTAATGCAATTAGAATAGTGAAGATTACAGCTTTTTTTTTTTGCCAGTAAAATATACCATACTATAATGGCAATTGACATTCAATAGTAATATTTGTACACCTTCTAGCAAGACTGGTACTATACCACCATCATGTAGAAATGCATTCTTTAATTGCTGCCAAGCTTGTCTTCCTCTTTAAAGGTTGAAAGCTTGACCCATCTGTACTGGCTGCCAGGAAAAGAAGAAAGGACATGGTTTAGAAGATAGCATGTAAGAGTTCAGACTGGAAAAGTTGAACTGGGGACATGAGAACACAGCATAGGAGAAGGTACTGTATCACCTTGGAGGTTTAATGGAAAATATTTGTGCCAATAAACTTTGTGCCAAGCGTCCATTAAATACTGCAGAGAGCGCAAGAGAGAAGTACAAGAAAGCCACTAATAATGGCTGTTTCAGTATTCATTTCTCCAAAATTCACCTGCAAAGACATCCTATTTACAAGTTTTGCTGTCATGTTTTTTGCTGACCTAAGGCATAACGATGACTTCATTCAGATGCAGTAAAACAAAATACAAGAACAGAGGTGTGTTCATAAGTGAATAAAGCTATTAGTCTAGCATGGATAGCTGTGTGGCAGCAAAGACTTAATACATTTTTCTGTCAATTCTGTCTTCCATCACTGCCCCGAGTGTTCTACCATCTTATGTATTTTCTCATACTTTTTAATTTCTTGCCTAATTTGCCATCTGCCTTCTTGCTGTGACAGTGTTTCTCAGTCAAAGGTGCAGGAGTTAGGACTATTGTTATGCCTCCAGCTTCCTGTAAAACCCTCAGGCACATTGCTAATTTTTGTTGCACACTGAATAATGTACAATCCATCACAGACCACCCATAAAAATTCAGTATTATTAATTTTCATGAACACCAAAACACAGGAAGCACATACTTTCAGTGGCATCATCTTCTACATTCAGGTAAAATGAAAGGAAGTCGAATGCCTAAAATCCCACTGGTTTTATTAATACGTTTATGAATTCAACCTGAATTCTAAATCTTTTTCTTATTTTTTCTTTTTTTTTTTTTCTTAATGTTGTACTCTTCACACTTCCAGAAGAAAGAATTTTGGTTTTCTTAAAGAAACGTAATAAACGTCATGAAGCCAGGAGAGGAAAACATGGTATGTTACCTATGAAGAATAAGAAACTTTATTTAAAACTATAGCTATTTCACAGTGCAAAAGCCCTCTTATCTAGTGCTAGAATGAAAGTGGTATATGCTGTCTTCGTCAGCACTCCAGACACTTTCAAAGTTTATGTCTTTTTTATAGACTGCTAGAATATTCATCTGTCTTAATTTTTCTTTCAAAAGAACTAGCTAAGAAACTTATGTCATTTCCAGTGCAGTACATCACTTGCAATCTATAACTAATACACTCTTTCAGTAGCATGCCAGTGAAGGATGTCAGACTGCAAGGAAGGGTTCATTTAACTTCATCCATTTTTCAGGGAAAATGTCTGATGATTATATAAGCTGCTATCAGTACTAATAGCCAGATAGATAAACGCATTTTAAAAAGAAGTTATAATTTCTCAGTTTCCTGTTTGCAGTGGCTGATGAAAGTGGAGTATTTGTGCCCCAGATCTGCATTCTTTTTACTTCAAAATGCTCTTTTGCCATTTTTTAGACTCAGAAAAATTCAGATTTATACAATGAATCTAATGTTTTCTCTTTTTTTTTTTTTTCCCCTTATGTAAAGGTTGATAGCTCACGTGGGGAAAAAAGGCCACTGAGAAATAGCAACACCTCTGAATGGCTTTAATGTACTGTGGCTAAATTCATTTCTGGTTTGAGATGCCCTTTAAACATTGACAGCCACGACCTTACAGGCTTTCAAGAAGAGTCGAACCATTCAAATCACCTTTGAAGTTTTTAAGATTTCCATTTAAATAAATATCTATAAACCCCAATGATTTGGCCATTTAGAAAACATCAGGTTATTTAGTTTGACACCGTAGAGTTTTCTCCGCTTGTATCACTCTCTGGCTTTGGCTGACTGAATGCAACAAAATTAACTTTCCAACACTAGGGCAAACAGTTCTCAGGGTTTGATTTTCACACTGTTACTCTGCCTTGCTGCATTTTGGTAAATTTAGATCTTCATTTTTTGAAGCAAACACTCCCAATCAAAATACAGAGAGCTTAAGCACTTCTAGGGTTTACCATTAATTCCATGACTGAATTGGTCCAGTGTACCAATAGGGTAGTAAGCAGCCAAAAAGTAGCACTTACTAAAGTTAGATGCAAGGTTAAAAAATGTCTGGACTTGAGTTATACCATTACAATGAGAACAGCAAGAACTGATATAATTGCTATAATTTTTACCCTTTAGCTTGAAGCTTTAATTGCAGTCAATTCCACCTTTTTCTTGTGGAGTTAATACAGTGATCAGCTAAGAAAGACTCCAACGTCCGTATGTGTATAGCTATGTTAACTCTGCAGGAGTCCAAGCCTGGCCCTGTAGAAATTTTGAAGCGCAAAACAGTTCAGCTTAGAATTTTGGTGCCAGAAGGAAAGAGGTATCTTAAAAGCACATCTCTAACCAGCAGGGTGGGAAGCCCCACTGTGTAAGGACGCTAGGAAAAGTACTACTGTGGAGAGTTGTAGTGGGACACACACAGGAAGAAAAGAACAATAATTTTAAACGTGAAATTCCACTTTTGATGAGGAAATAATTTCATGGGGGAATCTCTTCGCTTAACATTTTCAGCTTTAGGGAGTGAGGGTTTAGACAACAATTGAAACGTGGGTTTATTAATTCAACCTCAATTCTAAACCTTAGGCAAGTAACCTACAACTCAGACTCATATGAAGAAGTCTTACACCCATGGTACCTTACCTAAGATCTTTTTAGTACAGTATTTAAGCATGTAAGATTTACACTGGGGCTATCATATACTTCAAAAACTGCATAATTTTTCCTTAATATTTTAAGAAACCACATATGTCACTAGGGAAAGATAGGTTATAATCAGGGAAAGATAAGTAATAGAAAATAAATTGACCACATAACATACAAAAAGATTGAATTTAGGTAATATTATTCAGTCTTCTCTAAGTGTGGAGATACAAATAAGCACTCAGAGGTAAAGACTAAGTTTTGTCAAAATCAGTAATCCAGTGCAAAAAATCTGCCTTTCATAGTAATATGCTTCTAGAGTTATCTTCTGCAGGCTAAGACAAACTCATGTGGCTTTCTACACCATTATTAATAAAAGGAAGCCATTCTGACCTAGCTACTAGCTTTTCAAATTACATTTACTTTCTTTGTTCTTATCTTCAATGAAAGCTAAAGTTCTTTCATGATTTCTCCATTGCTTGTAAATGGAGAAAACCTGGCACTCTTTCATTTCCCAGAACCTCTTCACCTTTTTCCCCCTTCCCTTTATTGCACAGAATAAGTCAACTTCCTGGCACACCTCCTACTGCTTTTACCTATGCTTTCCCCAGGCTTTTAGGAAACACTTTCAATTTCTTTATTACGGGAATTATCAAAGACTTTCTTTATGTCTTTCTTCACCATTGCAGTCCTCAGGTGCTCCTGGCTTCCAGCATGGGCTCCTACAGGGCAGTGAAATGCTTCCTGTATAATTTCCATGGAGTCATGTAATGGCTGAGACCTCAAATCTGTATGTTTGTTTTAGCCTGATGCTACAGCTTTCACCAGCAGAGTAACTAGCCATATCAAAGACATATATAACTTTTTATTTAATGTGAGGCAGGACTGGCTTATACTGGTGCACCTTTAGCTGGCAGTTTTATATCTGAAAGGTCAGACTAGTAAAACATGTCCTTTCATAGGAAGTCTTTAAAACTTTCCTTAAAGAACTATTCCAAATATATCCTCAAATTCTATCTTGTACCTGCTGTTAAAAACAGTTCAGAAGAATATAGGTACATTTTCACAGGGTTTTTTCTCCTCCTACTTTAATTTTTCCCTTACAGGGACCTGTAAGGAGCATAGTGAAGCTCCATCCTAATCGTACATGGTTTATTATCACTGGGCATTATTAATAGCTACAAATATTATAAAGTTATTCAAATCATTCCACATGGTGTCTGAAGATTACATTGAAATTGTATTCCCAAATTAAGTGATTTCTATTTCATACTTACAGTTTCTTTTCCAATGATAGAAGATATTTCAGAACTTAATTTAACAATATGCTAAACAAAATGGAAAGATACAGTAGAAGCACTATTCCCTGTAATTAAACAATAGTGCCAATAATTAGATTTCATTCTGATGCTAAGAGAATTACCACATTTGCTTAGGCAGAAAAATGCAAAGTTCATTTGAATCCTAATGTACTATTCTGCAAACACTGTAAATCAAAGATGAAATATTCAAAGAAATATGAAATATTCAATGCAACACAGCTGAAAGGATAAACTCTGCTGTTGTCTCACATTTTGCAATTTCCCATCAGTTCATCAAATTTAGTAATAGAGACAAATTACAGCAGGATATCTATTAAAATACTTATGAAATCGGTTAAAAAGAAATTCACTCTAATAAGCATAAGACTGACTACTTACTTAACACACACTGACAGGCTACAAAAGACAAATATAGTACACTAGAACTCTGTATGAAGACTGACATTCACATTTGGGCTCTTAGTATATATTATAAATTATAAGGAAGGCTTGACTACCCAAATGTCACATTCTCAAGCTTTGACTACTTCTTGAAAGTAAGCTTTATCTTCCCTTTACAGGATTCCCAAATGCAATAGTCCAAAACCCTCCTTTTAATATAATGTGCTAAGGGTTCACATACTTTCCTTATGTTCAGTCTGTTATGCACTGTCCAGCATGTAGCTAAACCATTTAACTACCCTGAACAACAGCTGATAACATTTTTCAGACTTACACTAGGGCATGATTTAGGTAACAAAGAATACCTCCTTGGGAACTGCAGAGGAGCAGGTTCAGGATCAAATACCATAATTTAAGTAAAGCAAGAATGAATTAAAAGAAGACAAAACCAACAGCAGCAGAGAGAAACTATCAAGGATTTCCATAGTTAATCACATTGCATTTTTCTGTTCATACATTTAGACAGAAGGAAAGGAAAAAGGTGTTAAGCCAGCCACAGAAGGCACGAAAGGCCATTTTAATCCTAGTATGTCCAATGATATGTGAACAATGTTGGGAATTTCAGAATACAAACTGAGCTGGGCTTATTATAATTATGGGGAAGTTATGCAAATTGTTTGCTTTAGCTGATAATTGCAGCCTCTTTGAATGGCTACGTACATTGTCTTCCCTTTCATATTAGCGACTACTAATGTGACTTCTGTACCTGTTCATGTGAGTAATTTTTCAAACACTGCATAGTACACAGGAAAGTTACATTTCTGTGACAAGCCATGTTGCTGATGTGGTTCAGTGATATCAAATACTGTCAAAAGAGAGAAGACCAGAGGAGAAAATAAACAGTACTGCAGCCTAAGGATGTCCCAACCCAAAACTGTCTGTTTTCTAGACAGTTCTAGTTCAATGCAAGAAATTTCCATTGAGAAGCAGCAGATAAAAAAAAGAGATTCAGGGGTGCTGTATCTAGCATTAGGACAGCAAGCACATCAGCTGTACAGTCTGCAGAGGGGGAGGGAGGGGATCAGCACCAGAACTGGGAATATAGAGGTATTTAAAGGTGCACAAGAGAGTCTGGAAGGAAAACTAAATGGGAAAATTTCATGTGGGATTGCCTGCAGAGAAGGGGAAAAACACTCACAGGTAGGGAACTAGAAGGCTATGATGAGGAAGAGCTAAAAAAGTGAGGAACCAGAAAGACAAGTGTCAAGATAATCAGTTTCTTGGAGGATGCACTGAAACCTGAGCAGCCACAGAAAATAATTTATTTCCCCTGGCAAACGTGGGGTAGAGCAGGGAGGAATTGAGACAAGGTGCCGCAGGGTTGACCACTGCAGAGAAGTGGGTCTTCAGCAGTAGAGAGCTGCAGGAGGCTCTGAAGAGCTGGCCAGCATGCAGCCACCACCCCTGTGGTGCTCACCCTCCTGGGGTCCCAGCTGATGCAGACAGCCCTTCATGGGCAGTTATGCAACTTTGCAGCAACAAGCCGAGGTCCTCCTCCATATCAGACATCTCCACATCACCATCTCCCAAGCATCATTTGGATTTCTATTTTGGCTGTTTTCCACTTTCTAGGATATCCCAGCCTCACTACTATGGATAATGAAGAGGTGACAGTGAAATTGTTCTGTTAGATCAGTCCCACCTCCAAAATAAGAAAGAAATATAAATATACAACTTGAGCCCATGGAAAGTGGCCTTGATCTAATGTGACCTGTGCATCAAAGTACTTCCTGATGTCACCAAAAGAGATGCTTTGGGTACAGAAAGTATTACGCATTGTGTGGAATAATAAGAAATAATTCCCCTAAAAGGGGAATTACATTTCTGAAGTTGCATAACAGCAATCATTAAAGAAGTGTCACAGTGAATAGATAAGCTTCAGTGTTAGGTTTTCCATGAATTCTTTGTGTGCACAATGTTTTGGTACATCAGACTGAAGTAAGCGTTTGGAAATTTTATGTGACCATCATTTTAATTTATATTGCCTTGAAACCAAGTACTTTGGAGTGTCTTACAGCACAAAAAAAAAAAAAAAAAAAAAGGCATATCAAATCAAATTACAACATTGTTAATTAAAAGCCCCATCAAAGAGAGAGTTTTAAAAGGCCAAACATTGTGCTTTTTAGTCATTCATTACCTAAGCAAAATATTAGTAGCATCAATGTGAGATTTGTGTCAGTAATGGCTAAACAACTCAAGATATGATCCAAACAATGAAAATGAAAGTTAACACTTTCACAATATTTTCCCCTGTGAAGAACATTATATGGATTTATTACTTACACTGTGAACACTTCTGGTGTAAAGCTAAGACTTCTCACAACTCAGTGCCACATCTAGCAGCTATACTACTTTTTAACATGCAAAAGAGTATCCAGAGATGCTATATCAAATAGCTAATAAAAAACATTCTGTACAAACTAGAAGCACTCCTGTGATACAGTCAAGACCCTGAGTTACAGGGGAGATCCTTGATGCTACCGAGCTTTACCAAGTAGCAGGGAGAAACCACATCAGACAGTGGGGAGTGTTTATAAAACTACATAGCAGCGTGTAGATTTATGTTTGCAAAGTGGGAGACATGAGGAAGTGAGACACAGTTGGGTGCAGCTCTTCAAAGAGTCCAGGACTGCTACAGAGCTGATGGCACTTTTTGGTCTACTGTTGTGCTTTAATGGTCTCCAGTGCTAGAGAAGTTACAAGAATCACTGTAACATGATCATAGTAGGGCTTTTTTATCACTATTAATTGTAATTACCATTATATCCAGTTAAGTGGAACTTTATCTAAAACTTTCAAGTACTCTGCCAACCTACTAGACTCTGATATGCAGCAGGAATTGATTTTAGATTCCCTGAATAACTGCAATTACATATATTTTTTAAGTTTATTTTCACTTGAAAAAAAGTTGTCCAGCTTGAAAGAGTTTTAAAACCCAACAAGATAATACCTCATCTTTGAAGCACATAAGGAATACAAAACTTGCCAGAAAAGTTTCAGGTTTTTTTCTTCACCCAGTCTCTTGATTTCAGCTTTTTGACTTGAGATTGTCATTGAGCATTTCACAGGTTTCTTTTCCTTACGAGTGATTACAAGTGATTTAAAACTAAGGAACTTGGAAAAGTCATTATGTTTTCTCCAATCTACACACAAATATAGGTATTTGCCAGTGATAAATTTCATTTGCCATAGTTATTACTAACTTAACTTTATGATGTAAAGTTTCGATGAATAATAACATAAGCAAAGTGGCAAAAATTCCCAGTGTGGCAGCATTAAAATGAAAATGCTCAGATGCCAGAATGTGTTTGTGACCAAGATATGGTTGACCCCTACTAAGAATCAATACAACAAAGCACAGACAATAAGAAATCAATATGGTATGGCCAAATCCAGATTACAGATAACAAACTTGGTAATTATGAACTATAACACATTAAAATAAATCATCGCTTCACCTGGAAGAAAACACAGTTCCATCAAAACTGATATCCTATGATGATACAAATGACTTCTTAATGTAATTGCTACAGTTGAATTCTGCCAGTATTGAGTTGATTGAAATCCAGCAAATGTATTTGCTCACTCCAACTGAAACTATAGCTTATTAGAAAATGCCTTTCATATGATTTGCTTTCCTGTATCCATAGAGAAATATATCATTTTCATTCTCTGAAATTACTTTAACTGTTAACAGCTATTGGAGTTTAATTAATTTCCAAACAAACCCTTACACTGTAGGAGCTAAGAAGCAAAGGAAGAAAAATGTGTTACTGTGCATTAAGTGGTACCCCAACACAAGTCATTTTCCAGCTCTTCATGTTTTTAGTAGCAGTCCTAACTACACAGCCACAGTTCTAGCCCATACCTTTAACAACTCACCATTTTGTGCCTACACCTCTTCCCTCACTAATGGTTGCAAACACAGAAGAAAGTCATACTCTCTGACAGTTTGGTCATGACCCTATTGCTCCATTGTACTACTTTTACTACAACCTTTAGCAAACTATATTACAGGAAAAAAAAAAGTGTTATTCTATAGCAATCCAATGAGTAAACTGAAACTGTTACTCTCTGGGACCAAAGAAACCTCAACCATCCTAGGAAATCATACAAAGAATTAGTCAGTAGCTTAAAAACTTACAGTCTTCCTTATCAGAAAAAAGCAATAACCCATATGCTCTTAGGAGTCAGGCTTTGACAAACAGGAGCATTAAATGTAGTCCTTTTCCCTTTTTGTTACTATGTCTGGGGTTTTTTCTTTGTAGTAAATGAAAGGTTTGAAACACAAGTAGTGACCTGAAACCTCAGAGAAGAGCACTGCTTAAGCATTGATAACAACTTTTGTTAAAATTAATTTAATCTTTAATCTAGTTTAATGAAAGCTAATCAATAGGTTATTGGCACACATATTCAAAAAATATGAGTTGGTTCATACAGTCTTGGTCAGAATGAGTCAAGTCAGTGAAAACTGCCCTTTTCACATGTATCTGCAAAACAATGAAAGATTACAGGAAGGAAATCATGTGACATTTTATACCCATCATCTGAAAGGTACTAATAACCTTTGGGGTTATTGTGCAACCAAGGCTCATCAATCCTAATCAACTTCAGCTCTAAATTCCTCTGAGGTTTGAACTGACAAGAGCAAGGTAAGGTTGGCTCGGCAAGAAAGATCTTGCAGGGAAGGAGTCTGAATGTCTATATTTGAAGAGCAGTGCCGCATTGGCATGCTATAGGCTCTTATACAGACAGCAAGAAATTTGCAGTCAGGAGACCCGGGTCTGGCACAGCCTAGAGGCACCATGTTGCAGGAATGGAGGTGGAGGGGAAAGAGGTCCTCCTCCATGCTCGCATAAAGCATGAAACTGCTATGCAAAATGCCCTAAAATGGGCAACAGGCTGCTAGCTGGCAGCAGTACTTAGCTACATCTCACAAAAAGGAGAAGCATTAGGCCACTTCCTTCTGCCTGGGAGCTCTGGCAGCCTTTATTTATGTGTCTCTCTATTTGACCTGAGGCAAAATGTCTCTGCACAGCTCCTGAGCTCAACACAGCATAGCTGAGGTCAGGATTGTAAAAGGTCGTGCTTAATAGATTTTGAAATGTGCATAGCATTCAACACTAGCGCAATTAAAAATTGTTCAGTTCTAGAGATATTTCCAACTCAACATCCAGAGGAACAAGGCCAGTGAAGAGAGTGAATAGGCCTAATAGCCCAGGGTATTTTGCAGATCTCTTAATGCTGGGAATGCAAGAGAGAAATTGGCTTTCAGTGATTGTTTGCAAATGTCATTTGCCTTCCTGTTCAACCAATTACCCTGGAAACAGGAAGAGAAAGAAAACATGATGCAAAGATTTTTAAGAACCTTAATATTTGGGGAATTTTCAAAATTGCCTAACATAATTTCTTTAAATTATTTCTAAATATTTTTCATATTACACAAAAGCAAAACCTAAAGAAGCTCAAGCTGGCCCTGGAAAGGAGCTTTTATCAGTCATAAATTACCAAACTCTATGTACTATCTTTAGAGGTAGTACAGGGGGAGAAAGTAAGAGGCAGTAACGTTCTCCATTCTTTTTTTTTTTTCTTAAACTGTGCGGATTTTTTTTTTCTTAACCTGTGTGGATCCTAATCTCTGTAATGCTTTCACAACACAGTGACTCTGTTCACTTCCACAGAGTTGTGCTAATGCTCAAATTACTCTACAAAGTAGAAAATCAGACGCCTTTTCAACACAAAAGACTTGAATGAAAAAAGCCACACTCATTTTACTTGAGAATGGCAGTCTAAAAAGGTTATAAAGTGATAAGAACTTCTTGCCAGTTAAAAAACATAAAGTATGTTTAGAAATTAGCTTTTAGTTAAAGCTGACCTTTTGGAGCATACTGTGGCTAATCTTCATCTTGCTGAAAAGTGTAATTGATAGATTAATTTATTATTAATAATGTATCCAGTGAGGCTCACCCTTTGTTCCTTTTGGGGTTTTTTTTTGTTGTTGTTCACATGCTGTCATTATCTGCACACAAATGACAGTTTGCTCTGATTATCACTCAGAAGTGTCTGGCCATCTTTTACTCTGACATTTCTTCAGAGCTGTACAAATCTCTTAATTGAGACTCATTTTCTGCACATGTTCCAATGCAAACAGTATTTCAAACAGACTGTAGCTGTTCATAAATACCTGTCAGACATTTCCTGGCTAGTTGATTGTGCACAAGCTTATGGCACAAGCAATTTAGTATATGCATACAAATGTGCTTTTCTCCTTATATGTATGTGTGCGTAAGTGTAAACATTTCTGTATAAATATACAATACAAAGGTACTGTAAGGAGGGGGACTTCTCATGGATTAGGCTACACATAGGACAACACCAGATAGCAGGCATGCCTATAGCTGTCTCCCTACAGTATGGAGTCAGGGAAATTAGGTCAGACTTCAAACTATTTCTAGACATTATTATCAATTAATATGTATAATATGATTGAATTAACCAGGGAGCTGCAAAAGTCCTGTGTACAGCCCCCATCAGCTAATGTTTAAAATAGGGAAACAATAACTAGACATGATTTAGGGTTTAGGAACTAACTAGTAGAAAACGGGGCTTTAAGTTTATACGAGAAAAGGTAATGGATTGTGGTCTGGTCAATAAACCCTGAAGAACCGCTTGGAACTGCCAAGGTTAGGGAATAAGCAGGTAAAAGGTAATTCCTACAGGGGGAGATTGCGACCGCCAACTCATTGACCACCTACTCAAATGACACCACCTACTCAAAAGAAGACAATGAAGGAAGAAGACAGACTCTGTGCGCTAATTTGCATGAGGGCCGAAGAAGAAAGAACCAATCATTAAGGAAAATAACAATGAATATGTATTTGTTAAGTGTATAAATGTGAGTATTTTTGAGACAAGGGTGTGCTGTCTTGAGACAGGCACCCATTCATGTGCATCAATGAAATTAATTTGAAAATACCTCTACCCTGTGTGTTATTGGCTTGCACACCGGGTAAATGAATCTGCTTTTAGGACAACAATATGATGCCTTCAGGATGATGCAGACACTTTTGGCTATGGCTGAGCCAGGAAAAGGGACTGCTATTTGCTTTGAAAATGAAAACATAGGACATACTGAGTTTCATGGATGAGCAATTTAATATAGCACAGAGTAGTTTCTATTTCTATGTTTCTAACATTCAGAAAAGAGAGTTAAACTAGACAATGTATCTGGAGGCCCTGCAGTCAAAGTCTTCATTCTGGCCTCAGGACCACTGGCATCACAGTCCTCATACAGAACACCACAGTCCTCCCAACCAGCCCAGCTCAGCAGGTCATCATCCTTCTTGGCTGCCATGATAACACTGATGGCTGACCCCTGTGCAAAGATACAGCACTGATTGCATCCCTCTGCCCATTCTGATATTTAGCAACACATTGTAAACAGATGGCATATGCTATATGGCACAATTACAGCTTCATTTCTTCCAGGTTTTTATATTTTTATTAGTTGTTCCATGACTCATTTTGCAAAAGGCAAGCATCAAATAACTATAATAATAATTATTCTGGTCTTTACTACAATCTCTAATGATCACTGTATGATTCAGCTAATGCATGTTATAACATACAAATAAGATGATAAAATACATCTGTAACATATTTAGTAAAAACCTGGGTAAAAGAATTTTTGTACAATTAAAAATAATTTTGCTTAAGTAAACTTTAAGAAACAAGATCAGTTCAATTTCTTAGGGAACAGAGAATCTTAGAAACAATGAGTTTCACCTTTGCTTCTTGTGGTGATCTGTCGTGGTTTAACCCCAGCCAGCAACTAAACACCACGCAGCCGCTCACTCACTCCCCCCCACCAAGTGGGACGGGGGAGAAAATCGGGAAAAGAAGCAAAACCCGTGGGTTGAGATAAGAACGGTTTAATAGAACAGAAAAGAAGAAACTAATAATGATAATGATAACACTAATAAAATGACAACAGCAATAATGAAAGGATTGGAATGTACAAATGATGCGCAGTGCAATTGCTCACCACCTGCCGACCGACACCCAGCCAGTCCCCCGAACGGCGATTCCCCGCCCCCACTTCCCGGTTCCTATACTAGATGGGACGTCACATGGTATGGAATACCCCGTTGGCCAGTTTGGGTCAGGTGCCCTGGCTGTGTCCTGTGCCAACTTCTTGTGCCCCTCCAGCTTTCTCGCTGGCTGGGCATGAGAAGCTGAAAAATCCTTGACATTAGTCTAAACACTACTGAGCAACAACTGAAAACATCCGTGTTATCAACATTCTTCGCATACTGAACTCAATATCCCAGCTGAAACCAGGACATGGTCATATGTTGATCTCATGGAGAACTGGTTGAAATTCTACTACTGTGTTTTAATGTCACATCAAAACAACATATAGTCTTCATTTAAAAAAAAAAAAGGGACAAAAAGTCAACTACCTCAAATAGATGACAGTTGCAAGGAACTCCCAACAGCAAACACCAAGTCAGAAGAAATCATCCACACCATGAAAAAACTAGAAGAGCATCTCTATAGGAGGTCAGTAGCAACTTCTCTGATTCTTACCATCTGCCTTGCAGTGAAAGCCTGCTCCAACATAAATGGTAAGGGCATGTGCTTCTACGGCCACAGCAGCATCCTCAGCTAGGGCACACAGTTCTGGCAAACTCTAACCACAATGTAAAGCCTCTTTGAGCTTCCCTGCTACACTCGCCAATGCACGTAGGAAGGCAAGAGCATTTTAGCCTAAAAATAAACACTTTCCAGCACAGCACATTCAAACCCGCATCTCTTGCAATTGCAGACACCATCTACTCAGATGCCCCATTTTAATATGGCATTTCTACCCCTGAACCAAAAACTTTGCCCCAGTTTGGTCAACTGCTGTTGAAAACCTGATCACACAGAAAGTATAATGATATCTGATATATCCTGTTATATTTAATCTTTGTATTGACTGCCATGTTGGTTAACCTTATTTTGAAATCAGTCAGACTACCCATCTTCACGAACAAATTCACAGCAACAAGAGAATAAAAATGTTGGGATATGTACTTTTTGCATTCACTAAGCAAAGGTATTCCTGATTAATTTAAAAATCAAGTATAACATCTCCCTTCTTTCCATAGCTGAATGAATTGTTAGAAACCTTTACTTAGAGCATCAACTATGAAAACCCTTCAGTAACCATTTTTATACTGTAAGAAGTAAAAAAATCCAGCATGCTTAAAAATAATTAAACAGTACTCTGTCAATAGCTTTAAATAAAACATGGTTATTTACTGCTGTTTTGAAAGCTGTTCATTTTCTCAAGAGAAGAATGCCCCATGTGTTTATAGTCAGAAACATAGAATGTTTTATGCTAAAAAGTATGTAGATTGCACTAACAAATAATCATAACTGATCTGGCAATTAGCAACTAAGTTGCTAATTATATGACACCATATTTGCATAGAAATCTTAGCTGCACTGCTACAAAGACTGATTGAGCCAATTTTCCCACTCAGATTTCATCCTTTCCTTCACATTCACAGTAGTCGCTAGTAAAGACTATCTGGATAGGATATGTAAGATATGAACAGTATTTTTACCCAAAGCTGTGTTTAATTTATTAATTCCTATACTAATAGCTGTACCAATATTATGAATTCTAGGCACGAAACTGATTCCCATTTCATACATGAAAACAAGGCTGTGTCAGCTATGTCTACACAAATTTGCGTTTCTGTTGGGGTTTTGGAATCAGCAACACAATTGTTTTCATTCATTAAACCCATCCAGGGACAGCTGACACTGTGAGTGAGTCTACATGTTCTGCTTTGGTGGCTATATTAAAATTTACAACTATTCCTGATGATCTTTTAGAAGTCAAAGCAATCATAAACACACACACGGAGTTATTAAAGAACAAGCTCTTAGGAAAGTCAGTTTGTAATATTGGTTATGAATTTGGCAAATGTTTTCACACACTGAGACAATGATGGATACAGGCAGTGTGATGCAATTTATGAGCACTTTAGCGGTGTGTTAGTGACGAACAGAATGGCCATGGCTATTTGCCTCATTACTGTTTACTTTACCTGTGCAAGACCAGAATAACCTTCATTTCAGGACCTGAGTCCTTTTTATATTATCAAAGCACTGTGTAGAGTGCTAAAACTCTTGACATTTGGTCATCTGCAAATATTGGGTCAACACCCACATTCAGACACTTCTGTTGATATCATTTTTCCAGAGGAGCAGACATCACGTGCCAAACATAAGTTCTGAAACTCTTATAGGCATCTGTATAGACATTTCAGGGGGCCAAGGACTATTATGTAGACATTCACTCACTGTTGTGTAGTAATTTAGGTATTTACAGACAGAGAAGACCTGCCTTTGGCCTAAGAGCAGGGTTGATATTTTTTATATTTGCAATGCTAGGATAATTATCTTTCACCTTAATCTTTGGAGACAAGCCTGACTTGTAGCAATAGTTTCATCAGTCTGAACCAGTTTAAAAATACAGATAGCTTTTGGGAACATAAAGTTAAGGCGATATAACTGTTTAACAACTCCGATGCAGACAGCAATTCATGGCTTATCATAAACAACATAAAATTGGAATGAAAAGCTTTCCACACAAGTCTTTTTTTCTAGAAAAGTCTCGCAGAGATATTACTAGTTCTGCTGTAAAATCCATCACAGGAGAAAAATATGCAAAGTATACAAGCGTATAGATATACAGGTCACATACATAAACTATTCTTGTAAGGTTTTTGTTGATAGCAAGATTGCAGTTGCCAAGATCACCCACTTTTTTTTTTTTTAACCCATCCCTCTATCCTGTCAGCTTCCCTTTCTCACTTACAGCTGATTCTGGATTTCTCTCCTATCTTATGCGGCACCTCCAGCTCTGCTTGATCTGATACATTTATTCTTAAAATGGTGTCAGATCAGGCACTGCTCCTTATGCTGCCCCAGTAACACTAGCTTTCACAGGCTGTTAACTGGGATGTTCTCAAAAGCACTTCTCAGCCTTATGGCACACTCCCAACAACCAGAAATGTTTCTGCAAACTGATGTCCGAGGTTGACATTTCCTCCACCCAGTGCCAAAATGAAACTATATTCTGCTGTGATGTGTGTAAAAATCCATTGTTACTTATGGAGGTGTTGTCCCACAAATGGGGTTCATTTACCCGGTGTGCAAGCCAATAACACACAGGGTAGAGGTATTTTCAAATTAATTTCATTGATGCACATGAATGGGTGCCTGTCTCAAGACAGCACACCCTTGTCTCAAAAATACTCACATTTATACACTTAACAAATACATATTCATTGTTATTTTCCTTAATGATTGGTTCTTTCTTCTTCGGCCCTCATGCAAATTAGCGCACAAAGTCTGTCTTCTTCCTTCATTGTCTTCTTTTGAGTAGGTGGTGTCATTTGAGTAGGTGGTCAATGAGTTGGCGGTCGCAATCTCCCCCTGTAGGAATTACCTTTTACCTGCTTCTTCCCTAACCTTGGCAGTTCCAAGCGGTTCTTCAGGGTTTATTGACCAGACCACAATCCATTACCTTTTCTCCTATAAACTTAAAGCCCCGTTGTCTACTAGTTAGTTCCTAAACCCTAAATCATGTCTAGTTATTGTTTCCCTATTTTAAACATTAGCTGATGGGGGCTGTACACAGGACTTTTGCAGCTCCCTGGTTATTTCAATCATATTATACATATTAATTGATAACAAAGGTAACTGGGGCAGGTTCATTTTTATTTAACTGTATGGAAAATGCTTCTTATTGTTTTGTTTTGGTGCATATAGTTTCTTGTGTCATTTTGCTGGCTTAATATTCCACTTATCCTCTCCCACTATCTATTTCACTCATTCCCCACAACTTTCTCAAAATTAGATTTAAATTCCTTGGAGTAATAACTTTGTGTAGCTATATGCTCATTCAATGGGGACTAAAACTTAAGCCTTTGCACATTACTACAATAGAGACAAGGAAAAAGTAGTGTGACATCAAAGCTCTGTTGTTTTTTTTCTCGCGAGAATGGTTGTTAAACTTATCATGAACCTCTGAATGATTTTGGGGTCTTTCTGGCAATGCTATGAGTCATCTGTTTGTTCTCTTTTTGTCCTTGTCTTTGACGACCTACCTTGGCCATCATGTACCAAGAGCAGTAATTCACCCCTGTGGTGAATCACCATTCAGGATTTAGATGTTTCCAATGAGTCATACTTAACCTTATAGCAAGTAGAATGCTTAGACTACATAAATTGTGCACTTTAACTATGGTGTGTTTAAATGTCCATGTCTGGAAAACAAAATTACATATTTCAGTGGCAGAAGTAAAATGAAATGTTGAACAGTAGTCCCTACTTTAAAATCTGCATAAGTAAATCCATTTTTCTTATTCATTTAAAAAACATTGGTCAAAGTATACATAAGATAGAGCTCTCTTACAAAATTTTTTCCATCACAGCAATCATGAGCTTAACAACCTTAAGAGCAAATATTTCTAACATCATGTCCCCCATCTGCAAAGCCTGATGACATCAAAAACTCCCACCCACAAAACAAAAGGTTTCAAATCCAGAGATTCAGAATGTGTTCAGGGACTGCCTTTCAGAAATTAGGCACACTCAGATACACTTTTCAGGAAAATTTATTGTATTGCATTTCCTTTCATCTGCTCTTCTTTGCACTGTATTATACAATGCCAAGTGTCTGCCTTCTGTTATAAAAATTACCTGTGAGAAACGTTATTTGTAATCAACATTCACTCCCATGTGCCTGCACAGACCACCTGTAGTTAATGAGAAAGCAGGGTTGTCTTTTTTTTGTTTTAATTTCCATTCTTGTTTAAGAAAGGGATTATCTCTTCGGAATGATGAGTGTCAAAGAGACTGAAATGAGCAAATGGAACAAAATAAGGCAACAGGGTTTGCAGGCAGTATGTTGTCAAAATAATTTATTAGCTCCAAGGGGTGTACCAGGGGAGATACTAAACTGAAGCTTTATCCCTACACAGCAAATTCAGACTCTAGTCTTGATTTGTTGGCAGGAGGACTCTGGCTGCTCTAAGTACCTCCTGAAATTTGCCATAACTGGCTCCCTGACAAACCCTCCTTCTCCAGCCGTGAGCACTGAATTGGTGAGATTCTACCTATATTCTCACTCATTACCATTGAGAAAAGGAAAACTACTGAAAATTGCTTAGTTTTGTGGCAGAAAAAATGTAGTAAGACTCACAACAGTGTATCGTACCTGTATCATCTGTAAGGGGCAAATAAGTTTTAGTTTCGTTGGTTATAATAAAACTTCAAACTATATTAATGAATATTATGTAAGATATTACTGATAACAGTGATGTGTAATGACTTTAAAACACAGCCTTATTCCTTTAAATCTCTACAGAGATGTGAAGAGAGGCCATTGGCTTTTGTGCACAAATTACAGGATACCTGGATTAACAAAGTGCAAATTAGTAAGGCTTTAACATATTTAAATGCTTTCAGATCAAAACATTAAGTATCTATCTTTGCTACTTAAGATGTGTTTAACACTAGAAATTATACAATCTCTTGTTAAGACACTGACACTCAACTGTTAAAATGTCTTAAATGCCTGGTACTTCACCTATGTGTTCAACCTCCTAGTTTCAGCTGAAGGAAACTTAACACATTTATGCTGGTATAAAAATTACAACTATAAAATGTAACAATGGATAGAGTTTGTAGGCATGCCTGATGCAAAATACTGCTGATGCGCATACCCTACAGATACATTTTTGTTTGTTTGTTTAGACTTTAGAATGTACCTGGACAGAATAGCAAGACAGTATCCTACTTAAAGCTGATGTATATCAGCATGTCTGCTCAATGGATACAAAAGGAAATAGAATTATGAAGTCCTTAGTATTCAAACTGAAGTCTATAAACAATTTTAAACGTTCAGTAGATCATCACACATGTCAGAATATGCATACTTTATTGTCAGTGCACCAGGTAATGTTTTATAATATCACAGTATTTCAACCTCAGACAGAAAATAATCATCCCAAGGTTGCTAAAGCCCATGTTCCAAAGTGGTAACTCAGGTATTGACTTATGTACTGTGCCTTCCACTTTAAAGAGGAAGAAAAAACCTGGAAAATTGGAAGTTACCTTGGACACTGATGCAACAACTATTCAAAAATAGTCCTGTAGCAATAATCATGTTTCTGATGGGAGTTCTGCAGAAAGGAAAACAAATATTTTCTGCTAAAGAACAGTGAACTTCATCTTCATCCACAGACAATATAGTAATACTACATAGTTATCCATGTAATAGTGATTTTTAGGCTAACCTTTGTAAATAAAGTGCAAATACAGATCAGCACCTCACAAGAGACAGATCAAAAGGATGCAAGCATGTGTCTGCTTGTACAGAATTGTCTCTTATGAAAACCTTAAATAGTGTATCGCTTTAACAAACTTAACTTCCTTCATAACTGGGCTGTTGTTGTAGAGTGCTATTCTCTCCCTATTATAAATCACAAATGAAAGATAGACATTAAACAATTTGCCAGGGGCCACACTTGGACTGCGAACTAAATGTGGGTCTTCCAAGTCATGTCTTAGTGCTCAAAGTGCTTAGACAACAATTCTCAGTCTGCAGAGTGTGAAACACCAGCTGTAACAATCATCAATATAATTAAAATTAAAAAAAAAAAGACAAATAAATGAGAAGTATGACTATACCGACAGCATTAAACCATGATATAATCACACAGGAGTCATAAACTAAATAATCTGAGAAGTATCTCCAATTGCCTCCTCTGCCAAACCTCTGAAAAAAAAGCAGAGGTTTGTTAGTTCTCATTAAACATTATACTGTACCCCAATATGGTCACACTTGGTCTCGGTGTTTTAGCTTGATTTCCTGTTTGTAAATATAGAAAGAGTTATGGTGGAGTTAAAAAGTATATTCGACTATCATGTGATATAAAAAGTGACATATCACTAAGCACTTGATAATCATTCAGTACCCTTTCTCCATTTATCCTCCCCTCTTTTATTTTGACGTGCTTCTGGAAGGCAAACATGGCTCTCTGTCTACAGTGATTTATTTGTCATCTCTGAAAGAAGAGGGTAATCTGGAACTTAGAGGTAAAAGTCTTCCCAAGATCTCTCTTTCATTCTTAGGACACTTTTAGACCAAACGTAGGAGATAAGTAAAAGCAAATTCCATTAAATATTTCCTACAAAAGAATGTTCTGCCCTTGTTTGACCAGTCAAGAAAATGAAATGTCAAAAAAAAATACCATGCATACAAAACACATAAGTAGAGCAAATAAATAGAAACTGAACAGAAGATGTCATACAGTATTTCAAGCATACTCAAAATTTGTTACATACCTAGAACATACTGAATTTAAAATGTTCTTCAGTCAAAAGATAAAAATTAGCCCAATTTTAATGTTGTCTATCTTACCATTTCAAATTATTACAGTTGTAATTTATTTTATTTCAGCATAATACAGAAAGCTTTATGTTCTCATGAAAATTACAAGAAATGAGATTTGGGGAGACAGGGGGAAGAACAAAACTTACATGTGTAACAGACTGCTATACAAGAAAACTGTTGTGTTGGTTTCCTTCTTAATTCAGCACTCTCCTATGGACAAAGGGCAAAGAAAAGAGCATGGAAAAGCAAATGCAAAAGCTAAAGCTAGGCCAAACTAAAGGAAAGAAAAGAAAGACTAAAAAAACCCCAGCTTTTATAGTCAGTTTACTTTATGATCCATGTATCTAAAATAACACACTAAAATAGCACAGACCTATCTTTTTAAAAGACCTGCTGAACCTTAAAAATAAATCTTGAATTATAAGTGCTTCCCATAAAACTAACACAATAGCAAGGTCATTTTTCTTTTAGAAAAATAAGTAATTCATCTTTGTTAGCAGCTGGAGAACAGTGCTACACACCCAGAGGACTGTCTTCCAGCATCCCGAGGTAGAGCAGCCGCAGGAGCAGAGACGCACCACTCGGAGAGAAAACAAACCTGAGGTTGCTTTGCTAAGCGGCATAGGCACAGCTGATAGGTCGTGGGGGTTGTTCTGCGATTCTTGCACAGTCTGTGCAGATGTGCTCGCACCAGCCACATCCCCCCTGTCCGGCTGGTGACAGCACCACAGGCACACACGACAGGACAGACACCCACTGGTCACCTTGTCAGCTGGTGGATGGCTTCCCTGCACCCCCTTCACCTTGGGCTCTGCCTCTTGCGAGGTGCTGAACATCCCTGGATACATTCCCCCTGGGGGGTCCTTGATGTCATTATCGTCACTGTTTCTTGCTTTTTAACCAAAAGGGTCCACACAAACCACAAATAGTCACCTAGCCCCAGGCCAATCTCTGACTTTCTCCATATCTAAAGCCAATTAGCAGTTGTTAGCTGAGTTACTACTGCCTTCTGGCCTCCTGCCCCAAATGAGTTACAAAGATGTAAAGTTGTTAAAAATGCATTGGTGCTTCCTCTTTCCCTGGTATTCCTAAACCTTTAAAACAGCACAGGTAGGGTTCAGGTCTCGGTTAGCAGTGCTTTCAGGTAGGTCTCCACTGTGCCAAGTGTCTGTGCTGCTTTGTTTTTCCAGTATGTACAAGGACCATTTTATCGTTGAGAGCTGGGCAAGTACATTTTAATCCTCATCCTGTCTGAGAGGTGCTTTCAGGCATGTGCTTTCAGCCCGTGATACTTAGAAAGCTCTCAAATAACGATCTCATTCTCCTCCAGCTGGGCTAAATACTATAGCTGAAAATTATCTTTCTTTTCCATCAGGTAAGCCTGCTTTTTGAGCTGTCATAGACTCCCTGACTAGTTTAATTTTGTTTCCTATATCCCAAGCAAATGTTCCAACTACTTAGCAGTTTTGAAAGAGGGCTTAAGTGTCTAACACTAGGGAAGAAATCACAGCCATGAATTCCTTTGCTGCTTACTGGTGACATGCTGATGTCAGATACAGAAAATCCTGTGGTAGATTAGAAAGTCCTGGTTTAAATTTAGTTAGCCAAGATCATTCTGATCTTTTCTATTCTTCCTGTTTAATGGTGCCTCACTTGGAGCACCAGTTCTGATCTTTTCTACTCTTCCTGATTGATGGTACGTCCCTCTTGGCAGGAAAATGAACCACTGGTCTGATACAGAGCGACTTAGAGGTCAAAGTGAGGAGGGGATACCTCCTCAAATAACCACCAAAGACCACCCAGGACCCCCGTGCATGTGGAGAAGGCATCTGATGTGTCATGGTTATGTATTCCTATGCATATGCATTAGATAGTTTGAATATGTATTAGGTAGGAGTAATTTAATAAATTAGATGCAATTGTGACTTTATAAAAGGGACATACCTGATGAATCTGGTGTGCTTGATTTGTGGAAAGTCCACCGAGCACCCTGCACAGAATAAAGCAATATCTCTCCTGAGTGTGTGAGATGGGTCTATTGCACATTGGGTAACGAATCTGCTTTTAGGACAACAATATCACCACTTGCATTGATCATAGGATCACCAAGCTGGTATTTCAGGGTCAGTGCTGCACTGTGACAATGAGGTACATGGCTTCCAGCAGTGAATGAGCTCAGATCATAGCACCCAAGAGCTTTGTGTGCCATCTTCTACTGGGCTGCATGAATACATCCTGACACTGAAAGGGGCATGGTCTAAGCAATATATGACACCTATTGGTGGGTGCTTGATTCATGCACTGAGGTACCGCAAGTGTGTTATTAAGAAAAACTGAAGAATACCTTTTAAAAAGGAACCACAGTTTTCCCTTCATTTCAATAAATTAATTTTAATGTTTACTTCTACAAGAAAAACCTTCAGCCTATGAGTTTCACTAGCTGGAAAGGTACCTTATATTAGGTAATGGCATGCTGCTGCTACTCATAAATTCCCTCATGTTCCTAGTACCTTTTGTTCCCATGACATAGCTCATGGTAACTTGTGCTTTCATTTGTTCTGAGATTGCAAGTGCCTGTAAGGAAACAATTGTTCAAGCAGCTGTAGAGCTTTCCCCCTAAATCTTAGCCCCTGTTCTTGCTGACCAATATATGTTTACTGATCTCTGCGTGTATCACTTCTCAGTAGATGAATCTCAACACCCAGATTAAAATACTGTTAGCTGAAGCACTGAATTCTAATTGCAGCACTTAAAACAATCACAGCCAATTTTAAGCCTATAATTTTACCACTGTCTAGCTAAATCTTCTAAATTGCGAAGTATCAGTTTGCAAATGCTGATTAAATTCATTTGACTGGTGTAGTCACTAATGTTTAAGTTTGTGAACTCCACTAATGTTAATAAGCCAGGCAAATACAAAGGTGGTTGTGTGTATACTATTTCTTCTTTGAAGATTATTACCATGTAATACTGAAAATCTTGTACATAAAGCTTTATGATTTTACTTTCCCAAGTTTACATGAAATCTAATGATCATAAACCTTATTAAAACAAGACTGCTAGAATATCTGTCTTGTCATAAAAGATACACAAAGCCTTTTATTTTCTTGTCCATTAATGGGTCCAAGTCCTGCAGTCCAAGGTTGAGATGGAAACTGCTGAGCTGTCATACCCACTCAGTCTGTGTTGTTTCCCAAACCTGTCTACCCTAGTTTGAACTAAAGCAAGCCATGGTTTTGTTACGATACGAACACATACCTCCTATGACCTTGATACACTCCACCAATTTTTTTCATAAGGCAGCATTTGGCATCTGTCAGGAGCTGTTGGATACTGGAAGTTTGACCTCAACTTTTTTTTCTCATCCAATGCAGATAGTCTTCTGGAAAGATTTCTTTGGGATGCAAATACTTTGGATCACCAGGTGACTGAAATTCTTCATTCAACAATGGTTCTCAACTCTCGCATGCCTATATACTATAAACCGAGCAAATAATGTGCTGGGGCCAGCCCATTCCTGGTTCTCTCTTTGACTCCTTCTCACCATGAACTTCTTTGGAGCATCTAATGGGCAGCATTTTGTATGCAAGCTAGGAAATGGAGGTCACCTGACTGCCAGGTTTGCTCTGAGCTGGATGGGTGTTACTTACATGCCAGATTACTCAGAACGTGCACTCAACAGCAGTAACATAAATGCTCTTAATCTGCCTGATTTTTCAATTCTAGACTTAAAATGCTTAATGCTAATACATCCTCTCTTTGTCATGGATTTTGAAGCATGCAATAGCCCAACAAAAATGTCTTTCCACCTCTCAGTTGTTTAAATTTAAAACAAGTGTAAAATTCAAACATTCAGTAGCTTAAAAAGCCCTTAAAAGAATTCAAGACTCATCATAATAACATTGTTCATACAAAAGGAGTTTGTAAAATTATTTTTACTGTAACAAGAATGCCATGAGCAACTGAGTGTATCCAAACTCTGGATGTCATGTTAACTGCATTTCTATTATGTAATTTTAGCTGTTAAAATCAAGTAGCTCTGAAACGTATAAACATGCTAAAATAGTACTTATAACAATAGATTACAAGTAAATGAGCAGAACAAGATCTGCACATGTAGTATCCAAACATGACATGCACAGAATTGAATTTTAGTCTGCCTTTAGAATAAGTTATAGTTTAAAAACAGATTTCTTATGGATATTGTTTAAACTTGTTCCGGCTGGTACCTCCTCTTCCTTTTATTACTATGGAAAAAGCTTCACAGAAGATCTGATGGTGTTTAAATATTACTTTCGGAATGAAACTTCTTTCCAAAAATGTGTATTACAAAATACTTCTCAACTAACTACACAGTAGACATGTGACAATTGTCCTACAGCATTCACTTCGTAATTAGCAGCAAATTAGAATCTCAGATTTCCATGGTGGTACAGACCTATACATTAGACTACCCCTTATTCCTAGATGCCAGCAGCTGAACCATTCATTCTGTATTTCCAACACCAGGACCTGCTGTTATCTTTTTGTGGTGTTCAAATAGACAGGGAACTGCACTTTCCCCAGAGTTCTTGGCTACCTGTAATCCCTTCAGCCTTTGCAGGACTTCTGGCAAGCTTCTTGCTGTGGATCATTGCCTCTTTCTGCCTGTGCAGTCTGTTGCAGTAGAGCAGCAAGAATCCACAAAATCCAGCACAGGGAGATGGGAACACTCATGCTCCAGCTACCCACTAGATCCATTTCTCTATTTGCCAGCTTCAGGGAATCTAGTAGCTATGAATAGCTTCATAATGAGAGTTTCAGTCTCCACTTTTTTGAACTTAGAGAATATGGTCAAGCAGCCAGCAGTTCAGTGAGTACTTACAGGGGAAATTTGCTGGGGAAAAACTTCTGCTGGTGAGCAAGCCAGTCTTCACCTTCTAACTGCAAAATGTAAAGTGAATTCCTAAGAAAGTAGTTGACGTGACATAAATTGCAGTTCAAGACCTGTCCTGAAATTTGGCTCATTCTGAGCATGACAGATTTTTAAGATCCATTGGGATCTGCAAGTTGCTGGCTAGAAATCTATTTTGATTTGAAAACACAATAAAAAATCCTAATATAAGAAATTTCTCTTCTAAATTTTTTCCTTCACTAGAAGAGGTGAGACATTGCCTGACAAAGTTAAGTATTTCCATTGCCCTCTAAGAACTAAGACATTAGTGGATGAAAGCAATGCCATAGATTAAATAAATCTGAATTTTAATAAGGCAATTATCTTCTATTAAAAAAAAAAAAGAGGTCTTAGAGCACTAGCATGACAAATTCTGACTGGTATCTGTACTCATTGTACATGATGCCCAAGAACACCCATTTTATTGATTTCTTATCCCAACCTTTACATATGAAAATTCTTTAGTGTAGGTATAACAGCCTACAATGCCTTCGACTTTTCTCAGTGTGTCGCACTGCATCATTGGGCTTAGCAACTCTGTAGTCTACCCTTTCCTTCTTGGGATCCTCACAGTGGATTAATCATTATCCAGCTCCAATTTGCAGTTTATCTTACTCTTCCTCTGGTGATGACATAATACCCAAGGTTCAATTACAGAGTTTTCTCCATACATCAAGCTCTTTTCTAAGGTTTTCTCCTCTAACACCAGATAACAAACTCCTTGGTGACCCACAATCGACACAATCTGCCTGCAGCATTTTGCTTCATCTCCTGCTAGTTTCCAGCTTTTTGGCTGTCACATCTATCTATCTTCTTCAGGCAGGATATGCCAGACTCTGCCCTGCTGCCAGGCTCAGCACATTGCTTGTCCAGTTCCCCAGGCCACTGGTCCTGCCTAGTAATTGTGCTTGCAATAGAGATAGGTGAGAAAAAAAGATTGCAAAGTAAAAAGTGAACATTATGAAATACAAGTAACGACTGCTACTTAAACCTTGGTTTGAAATAATAGAGCTGTGGTCAATGCCATTGGTTACCAAAAGTGAACATGAAGCTAATGAAATATACAACCAATAAACAACAACAGAGTTGGGTTCTGGAAATTGCTGTGGATTTCCCCTCTGAACAAAGTCAGATCCCAAAACCAACAGCCAAAAAGCATATATTCAGAGACGTCCAGTAGGTGGCAAATGTACAACTAGCCTTATAATCACAAACTTTATATCAAAGAAATATGAAAGACTATGAAAACAAACCCACAAAAGTAGGAAGCAATATGCAATATTGCAGTATAAATAAAGCTGTCTAAATGAGATATCATCAAAAGCAGGATTAGGACTATGGCTAATTAGCATTTCCTTTAAGTAGCTAAGGGCATAAAGCTTCTCATAAATGAAATATACGAGCAGCTGCAAATAAAAACAAATAAAAAACAAGCAGTCTATGCAGATTAAAAACAATGTGTTGTTACAGTCTGCAATTTGATAACTCCAGTGAGCATGTACATAAATATAAATGTGTTCTAATTGAGCTTGCAAGGCTACAGTAAAATGATGAGCATGTTTTACTAGCTCATACATAGGAAGATCGCCACTCAGCCAGGAGTTCGCTCCACAACTGCAGGAGCCTTTCACTCCTGAGCAGTGAAATTCCAGCAGTGGCTGCATTCACCAGGAATGACCAAGAAAGGGATGGAGCAGTTTTAGCTTTGTATTCCCACATCTAGGAGCCAAATTAAGGGGAAAGGAGAGTAAAATATTTACTGCAGTTCAATTTTCCATCATGGGTTGAACACCCTGGAAATTCCCCCACAGAATAGTTGTCCATCAGAGAATGTTGCTTCTACACAACTGAAACATTTTTTCAGGAAAACATGGGTTTCATCCAAAGGTGCAGTAAATAATCACTGGAATATTTACCTTTCACAATAACATAATCACTTCAAAATGAAATAATATTGGAACATAATGCTGCTGCCTTTATCAGAGGTAAATATTTGGCCTCAAAGAAATGGAATATTTTGGTGGGGACAAAAACTGAGTTTAGTGCATTTTATTTCATACTGGAAGTCAGAAACTTTCCATTCCTACTGAAGTAATTGCTGAGTATGTTTCTTTCCAGACAGCAAAAGTCACTCATCAAGTTTGCAATATGGAATAGTAATAAAAATGGGCAATACAATGCAAGTTCTCTAAACAAAGATGTCTTTGTCACACATAATAGGCATTGCCTACAAGTCCTTGTGCAATTGTTCTTGTGAACTATGACAACAAAGGTGTTGTCAAAAATGAACTGGGTTATCCCACTGAAAACAGGAAACCACTGGGACGAGACTGGGAAATTATGTTACCTGAAGTTGTGTAATGCTGGCATTAGCCCTCACCATGCCTACCTGGTTGTATCAGGGCACACAAGAAAACTAAGGAAGAAGCAGAGTTTCCTTCAGGCTCATAGAAAGTTGACTGAGATGGGAAATACATCAATATCAAGGCACAAATCATCTGCTCTGCACTTCTAAGGGAGAGAGGAGCTCTGCCCCTTCCAAAGGAAAGGGTAATCTATACCAAGGAACAATGTGCTAGGAACTCTGGAAAAAGACTATACCTGACTTAATGGTGTTCTACACTGATTTTTTTCTCTACTAATAAAGTGTTTATCCATCTCCTTCTCTGTGACTAGTTCAAGAGAAAGTAACACAGAAGAGAACTGGAGACTAAAATGTCCTATAAGGAACTAACAGAAGACAATGGTAAAGAAACAAATTTGAACTGGAAAGCTGCAGATACTCTGTAAGAAAGTAATGGTTGATTCATAAGCAAGATAACAGTGAAGTTTTTAACTGTGAGGAATGAATATAAATGAATTCTCATTTTCATCTTCTCACAGCTTTTTTGTCTCTGAATTATTAAAATACAGACTGTAACACAGGAGAGGGGAGAAGGAAGGTAGAGGATGGCGTTATATACACACTATAATAGGAAATATGTAAACAACATTCTGATATCTCTTGAAACATTGTCATAAGATTTCATATGGTGATAAATGGGTGATTAGCTCGGAGGAAAAGAAGCTATCAGATACTATGGGAAGCGGAAAAATAAATGTGGAATAGGGGGTTGGAAAGCAGAGAGACATAAAGTCAATACAGAAAGTAATGTCAGGGGAGTCTTTTCCTGATGAAGGGATAGGCTTACAAAGTTACACTGAAGGACAGAAACCATTAGAAGACCCCAGGTAAATAAACTCCTTGTAGCTCATATCCCTTCATATATAATTCACATAAAAGGGCTTTGGTACTGGAACATGGTAACAAAGTAATATTGATAATATGTGAAGGAATATTAATTAAAAAATCAAATATTAATTGACCGTACTAACCTATGAGGGTAATGTGCATATGTATAATACATATAACCATAGAATTTATAAGACTTTAATTATATTTTCAATGAAATATGGTATTTGAATCTGTCCAAAGATGTACTTTCTTGTCATGTGTGCTCTTTGTAGATATTGTAGTGCTGAGTCATCTATAAATTGGTTGTGATTGGGAAAATACTCGTGAAAAGATAATTCATGATTGAACCATGATTCTTTCCTGATGCTTCCTATAGGTCACAAAAACAGACCGGTCCAGTTTACAGGCAGGTCCTGCAGATAAAATTTGTGTGTTTCCAGTCCTGTTCACTGAATTTCTTCAACCAAGAAGCAGAAGTTAACATCTGCAAAGCTTTAGTAAAGATAAAAATTTGGCCATACAAATGACCAGCTCTGCAGCTTGCCATCAGTACCATCTCAACATCTGTGCTCTTGCTCCAAAGTGTTTAAACCTTTCAGATTTTGGGGGGTCATGTAATCTCTGCTGCTGAGTTTGAAAACAGCTTCAGCCTCCAGGCTCTTATCATCTGGGTTACTCCTTACATTAATTTGGCTAAGACACAGGGACAGCCCTAAAGAAGTTCTCAGAGTAAGGTGTTTTGCAGCTCCATAATCCCTGCTGCTGGGGAGACTGCGAGTTGTGGAAGCTGTGCCTCTGTGCAGAAGGCAGCTTCTGATGTCATTTAGGGTGCCTTCAGAGGTTCAGGCAGCTGCTGAGAGACGGGGCCAGAGCAGGGGACAATTCCAGGTCTGCAGCTGCTGCTTGAGTCCCTAGGGACAGCCCAAACTGAAGAGGCTACCCAGTCAGGAAGAATCAAGTGGTCACAGATTTGCTCTTTGGAAACTTGAAAAATTAGCATGATAGGCCCCTGAAACTATTCACCTCTCAATCAGGTGCAACCTAAACAGTCTGCTAAAGAGAGGCTCCTCATTCCCCCCAGTAAATGGAGGCTTGTCCCATGGAGACACCTGCATCCATCCTGCTCTTCTAAGGCCCCATCGGCAGTCAGGGGAGACCTAGCCAAGCTGATCAACAGGGGCTGGGACATGCTCATCTTAAAAGTGGACAAGTAGAATAGACCTGCTGAATTGATCTTACTTCTTTCTATTAACTATGAAGCAAGCAATTACGCAATGACAAGTCTGTATGTAAATATCTACACAGCACAATTGACTTTTAGTCAGGCTGATGCTTTGAGTTCAATAAAAGCCCAATTTGTGTTACAAAAGCACCTTCATTTTTGTATCTACTGTACTGGAAATCCACAGGCAGATATCTCAAAGAGGTTGCATACTTTTTCCCTACCTCACCTGTCTTTCCTGCCCCATGGCAGACTCGTTGTCAGCAGCCCTGCACAGGATGCTTTGCACATTGTGGCCCTTCTGTATGCTAGAAAACCAGGTTGAGTTTTTCACCCATGAACATTACCTGTGTTCTTTAGAGCTGCTGGTCATTGTCTTAGATCCCTTTTTATTTTCAAGAAATCATTGCTGAGCAATGATGTTTGATGCTTTTTCTGCTGATTTGCACAGGCATTGTGTATAGGTGTATCCCAACATCTATTTGGTCTTGCTATAGCACTTTCTTGTTACATCTAATAACTGGCATAAGTACATATGCAAATGCACAGGAAAATATCCATGAACTCCTTATAATCCCATTTCTAAGATAAAATATTTGAAATGTAATGTACAAAAAAAAAGGAAAATAGAGAAATTGTTTTTTAAAATGTAATGCTATAAATGAATAAAATCAGATTTAATTATATTTCATTATGAGCAGACTACGGTCACACTTCAGCTGCTCTTGCATTACCATGCAAGCTAATTAAAATTTGACTGCTCCATCTCTTCTTTTTTATCTTTTCTGCTTCAATACCAATGCAAACTGCCTATGAAAACAAAAAGGAAAATTGCAAAGTTATAAGAAAAAGGAAGGCCCTTCCATGCTAGTGAATAAAAGTCAACCACATCACTTTGTTTAGGCCTGTTACTGTAAATTTCATTTTTGGATAATCCTCATCTATGTTTTTATACTTAGGTCTGCATTTATGTTAACATGTTTTATAGTAAGTTCTAGATATATATATAGACATAAATATAGCACACATATATATACACACACACACAACCACATTTATGTGTACAAACATGCATATGGGTGCTTTCTCATCAAGTACTTAGTATGAATGTTACAGTTTCGTATTCAGATTTAGAGGAATTCATTTCAACAGAAGTTAACATGGCCAGTCCATAAAACAAGTTCCTACCTTCATGTTTACTTCCCCCTCACTTCTTCCAACATGTAAGTATGGAGGAGGAGGTAATTATGAAATGTCAGCCATGCTCAGAAATCCCAACATACATATAGGTTTTTTGCTATGAACTTCAAATATAATAAGATTCTGTTAGTTTTCAAAGGTCATATGGATATATTTTCACCTGTCAACTATTAGAAGTCTTCTATGGCATTTGTTGTTGAAAGGTTTGAATATTTTCCTTTTAGTCATTTACAGAATGAGAGTGACAGATATCTGTCATCTCTTTGTATATATTCTATATTAGCATCTTTACTGCACAACGTGATGAGGATTTCAATTGAGTTTTATGTATCTCAGCCTCCTAAAATAAACTTTGAGCTCTACAAGCAGCAAATTAGTTTTTATTAATACTTTTATATAAATCTATGTATAAACATATTTTATTTGTGTCTCTCTATATAAAAGGCTGTGTGCATGTTTACACACACACACAGAGACCAGAAAGTTAAGAAAAAAATTCTAACAAAGTGGTAGTGGAAACCTAGAAGTTGGCGCCTTTACTAATAAACTGAATTTAACCCATCGTGGCAGTGTGCTCCCTGCCCCCACTCCACCCTTCACCTGACTTGTATTTCCTGTAACCCTGCTCAAGTGATAACCACCAGTGGTGATCGTAACAGATGCATCTGGTTATGGTGGCTGCATCCAGCTCAAAGTGGATTTGGGGGAGACAGATAACAACACAATAGGCAAGGGCTAATTTGAGCAATGCGCCCACCTAACCATGGTGCTGGTCAATGTCCGACTCAAGCCAAATTTGGAAGAAACTAACGTGTAGTCAGTAAGCAAATATGACTATCAGTCAATTATCTTACTCCATAAATAGTGGACAGCTGAGGACCCATTGAGCTCTCCTGCATGGCAGTGGGCTGCACACCAGGATCTCCCCTTGAGCAGGGACACCTCTCAAGGTTACTCCTTGAGGTTGAGAGTCATTGCCACAACAGACTCTTGGTAAGTGATTAGTAGCACGCTAAACTTTGAGATCTTAGCTAAGTGATATAAAGGATTGATTGCACATATATAATCCTTTAGACATAAACCATTGACCAAGTCTGGGACTCAGAGTGGATCCAGCCGCACCTAGACTCCTCTCTGAGAAGGAGTTTAGAAAGCAAGGGGGTCCATTCTGAACCTCATGACTCAACCGGAGGGTCTCCCTGACAGTTTCATCTGACCCTGTCCTCTATGCAGTAAATATCAAGTGAATCTTGACATCAAATCTTGTTAAACTATATCACATTTACTATCAAACTTTGTTAAATGGCTGTTTCATATCAATAAACATATTGCTACTTCTCTGTTACAAATGAAGTATGTCACTCCATCCACAACACCAATGCATGTTTATGTCCCACTGGAAAACAGAAAGCTTGTATTAGAAAAGATATAGGATTATTTCCTGCATCAAAAATCATGTATTTAGTAATCACTGGAGAGGCTTCTAAGTTCTTGTCCTGGTTTCAGCTGGGATAGAGTTAACTGTCTTCCTAGTAGCTGGTACAGTGCTATGTTTTGAGTTCAGAGCGAAGAATGTTGATAACACTGATGTTTTCAGTTGTTGCTCAGTAGTGTTTAGACTAAAGTCAAGGATTTTTCAGCTTCTCATGCCCAGCCAGTGAGAAAGCTGGAGGGGCACAAGAAGTTGGCACAGGACACAGCCAGGGCACCTGACCCAAACTGGCCAACAGGGTATTCCATACCATGTGACGTCCCATCTAGTATAGGAACCGGGAAGTGGGGGCGGGGAATCGCCGTTCGGGGGACTGGCTGGGTGTCGGTTGGCGGGTGGTGAGCAATTGCACTGCGCATCATTTGTACATTCCAATCCTTTCATTATTGCTGTTGTCATTTTATTAGTGTTATCATTATCATTATTAGTTTCTTCTTTTCTGTTCTATTAAACCGTTCTTATCTCAACCCACGGGTTTTGCTTCTTTTCCCGATTTTCTCCCCCATCCCACTGGGTGGGGGGGGAGTGAGTGAGCGGCTGCGTGGTGTTTAGTTGCTGGCTGGGGTTAAACCACGACAGTTCTGTATAATTGTACTACAGAGCCACTATAGTAAATGAAACTTATTATCTCCTTAAATTAATTGATGAAGGTTTTTTTTTATCTATGAATTAGAAACACATGTTATGATAATGGTTAGTGATCTTAATGTGCACAGGGATGAAAACTCCTCTGAGTTCCAGGCATCCATGAATTCCAGTACAACCACTGTAAACCTCAGCTTAGAAGTGGCAAATCTTCTTCCTAGATAAAATACATGAAGTTCAAGAAATTCCAAGTGTGTTTTGCTCTTCTTTGCTTAAGAAAAACCTATGTGTATAACAGCTCAGAGAAAATAACATTTTTGAAAATGATGTATTTGCTTCTACGTAACTCAGGTTTCCTTTCAATTATCACAACATTCCTTCTTTCTTAAATATTTATGATAACAAACCTCCCCTGAAGTAACAAATAATTTTTGTTTGAAGACAAAATTCCACAGCATAAATTCTAATACTCTTTCATCTTAACTTCATGTTTAAGTTATGGTTTGTATAAGTTATAGCAAAATTATGTTATTGAACACTTTATTAATTTAGAGGGTATATTATCATCTGAACTTATGTTTGTATCAAGTGAGCAGTTCATTGGTATCTGACAAGTTTAAGCGTATACTTACATCAGAAAGGTAACAGTAAATTTTCTATTGTGCAGAGGAGGCAATTCCTTCTTATGTGACAGGTTAAAAGGGAGCATTTAAGAATAAATTACTTTTTTAATATATGCATATATAAAGAAAATAAAGATGTTGGACTTCTGGAATGAATTTGACCAGCAGAAATCTTTCAGAAAATGGAGCAAACCACAGTTAAACCAATGCATTTACTGAAGATTCCAGGACCCCTAGTCCTTACTGGCACTACCTGGGACAAATCCACAGTTAAAAGTTGTAGTACCTCCCCCCATTCCCATGAAGGAGTTTGTGGTCTTTGTTCAAACTCTAGCTTGAAGATGCTTGGAAAACTTCCTACCACAGAGGCAAAGAGACTGTAACTATCAAGCTGAGGAAAAAATTACAGTCTGACTACATATGTAATAGCAGATGGTCTATTCACGAGCTGAAACCACTAACATGACAACCCATGAAGGAGCTGAGCCAGTAAGAGAAGAATGATAACAGTTCATTTCCATCTGCAAAAGCTACAGAGGGATGCTTCTTCCTCTTTCCATGAGTTTATGGAAAAAGGAAGCAAGGGGGTCAAGCCTGACTGACCAACCAAACATAGTCTCTCTTCCCAGCTTCATCTTTATAGAATTTATTAGAGTTTCTTAGCCTTACCCAAGCTCTCTCGAACAGGAAAGGTAAGAAAAAAAAACCAGCTATGCTAAGTATCAAGAGGAGTCAACCTTGTAGTCGAGTTAACAGAGCCCAAACTTCAATATGCATTGCAAAGCACTGCAAAAGGGATCACGTTTACATCTGGCTGAAATGTTTTAAATGGGATATCAAAATACTACTTGACTTTAATAGGCTAAGGCTCCTCCATTTAAGCACTTTGTCTAGAATAGATTTTTTGATAACACAGATAAACAAATAAAACATGATTTCAAGTTTTTAATATACTTTGAAGCACACCTATTCTATGACAAAGTCAAGGACTGAGGATTAATGAAAGCATTAACTCATGCAAGGCTGGGGAGGGCAAAGGAAATTACCCTCTCCTTCCCTTAGGATCTTTGTCTGGATGTAAGTGAAGATTTGGCACATCTTTTCAAGTTTCCTCCATGTCAGGCAGCTGTCAGAGCAGCATTTCCAAACCCCAAACAAATGCCTGGGAACAGTTCTGTGCCAGGTGGTGGCCCTGGTGTTTGCAATGCTCTCCGTTAAAGTTTGTATCCTCTGTCCACACAAAATCTTCACCCAAGAACAGTTCTGGGCTGCCTTAGTGACTCCATGGACAGAGGGCTCTTTCCCCTCCATTACAGAAATGTGGAAACTCTCTGGTCTGTCAGGAGACATGTGCTGGTGATAGGCAAAACTTATCACTATTATCTACCTGACTCTCTTAGCATATTATTTTCTCTCCAGTATGTATTTTGTCCCTGCAAGGGAATTTATATTTTTATTTATTTAGTCATACAGTAATCCGAAATAATTTTAGGAATTAATTAACAAAGAGGTAAATGAAATAGCAAAGGAACCTATATACTCTGAGGTTCACTGACTCTTAAGAAGTTTTATTTTTACCAAAAAGTGAGCAGTAAAAACCCACAAATTCTAGTCAAGTTCTATTTATATCTTTGGTACATATCTGTGTATATTTTTGTTATATTTTGCAGATAAGACAAAAGTTATATTCATTAACTTCATGAAACTTAATTTCTCAGCGAAAAAGCCCAGGGGAAAATGTGTATTGAATGGGAATCTGTCATTTTCCGGCTATCTTATTTTGATGACTCTAACTAACTGATGTTACAAAATAAGGTACTGCATTTACTAGCATCTAAGACACTGCATACTTGTGAATATGCACATATAATTAATATTTTGCAAAGAGTCAACACTCTTTGCCCCAGAACTGGCCTGGTAGCATGGTGATTGCCTTCCCCTATGCCTTGTCTTCACCACAGACCCCAAGTGCTGTAAAAACTATGTGGCATCAGCACCCATCCAGGCTAGGCTGGGCACTACATGTGCACTGTGCTCATTTCTCCAATTACAGCCTTTGAAAGGCAAACTGCTTTGGAGACAGAGGTCAATACTGCTCTCCTTGCCCTGGTTTTTGAGGGAAAGTCTAAGCACGTCATACCTGTCACGTCTCAATTTCTCAGGACGATGACTCAGGTTTGCTGATTCCCAGGTCAGGATTAAGGTGAAACGACACCAGGGATCCTTTAACTCACAAAACTCAACTTTTATTTGCTCACAACAAGAATTGTCATGCTCACTACCAAAATTGGTACGCTCACAACAAAAGTTGGCATGAAACTATGTCAGTAAACTGTGTAATATTTGCTAACCATACATCACCAAACATATACTACAGGCCTTGCTTATTTGGGAATCAGTTCAGGGAAGACAATAAGGAGAGCCCTCCCACTGAGTCACGAGGTTCAGAGTGGACCCCCTTGCTTTCTAGACTCCTTCTCAGCGAGAAGCCTTAGGGGCGGCTGAATCCACTCCTAGTCCCAGACTTGGTCAAAGGTTTACGTTTAAAGGGATGAGGTGTAGGGATTACGGAAAAAAAAGACAAAGGGGGGGGGGCAGGGAGAGGAGAGGGAGAAAGAGAAAGAGAAAGAGAAAGAGGAAAGAGAAAGAAAGAAAGAGAAAGAGAAAGAGAAAGAGAAAGAGAAAGAGAAAGAGGAAAGAGAGAAAGAGAAAGAGAAAGAGGAAGAGAAAGAGAAAGAGAAAGAGAAAGAGAAAGAGAAAGAGAAAGAGAAAGAGAAAGAGAAAGAGAAAGATTTCACCACTCCTAGGTCCAGCGTTGGTTCAGTCAGCCGAGGGGTCCGGTTCCAGTGGGCTTGTGCACGTGGAGCTTCAGTTTGTGTCCTTTTATCATTCTTGCCCCTCTTTTGGGCAGGCACTTGAACTCATTAGGCTAACTAGGTAGCCTTTGGGCCTTTGGGCTTGGGGGTCATTTGGGGAGTAGCTTCCTCTTCCCTGTAGATGTGATCTTTGGCCATACATGGTGAGCTGCCCTGCTCAACATATCAGAACAGCACACCAGAACAGGGCACTGTGCACCCACCAGCATGCCCTCCCCCTCCTGTTGCTGACGGGCGCTGAGGGGCTTCTTTTCACCTGTGGTTCCTTGCTAGGCAGAGTTAGTCATTAAGCAGAACTTGCCCCACCACAATGTTTGAGACATTAACTCTTTCAGTCTCTCACAATAACTATGCAGGTAACATTCAGAGATGTGTTTAGTATGAGCTGCTATCCATAAAATTGTATTTATTTATATTAATGATATATAAATTCTTTAAATTTATCTCTGGATGGAATCCCACCTTTACTTTTGGGTGACTATGCTCAGGAACAATGTATTAACTAGTCTATTCTCATCTGCACCATCCTCATTGCTTTTTCAGTATTAATGTCCTAGCTAGAAAGAGAAATGTTCCAACTTTTCCAAGATTCAGTGAAAATGGGCCAGCCAGCTCTTTCAGAGTACCTTGCAAATTGGTCAGTCTTGGTGAAATAAAAATTTAGTTGATGTAGATCCAAAGTACACACTGTTCAGTGACTTATAGATTACTAGAGGGCTAGAAGTACATCACTGATATGTTCTGATTCTTCTTCTTACATCTTACAAAAGGTGTATTCACTGAAAACTTTTGCCTTTTTTTGCTAAGCACTCTAAGAGCACAAAACTGATCATGCTGTCTGAGCTTATCAAATAGAATCCCATTATTAAGGCAAATAGATCACAATCTTACGTAACAGTTTTTCCACACTGTTGCCCAGAATATTTGTAGATGTTTACTGTTCTTGCTGTTTCTCTTGACCTTCTCCATTTCTCTTCTTCTTTCTTTCTTCCTTTCTTTCTTGGCTTCCGGTCTTTTCCTATTTTGATGGCCATTTTCTCTTTCTTGATCAGCTTTCTGGAAGCTTCAGCCTCTCTCCTCCTTACTTCTTTACAGCCACCTCACTTACTGTTCCTCCTAGTTTCTATCCCACTTGACACTTTACTTCCCTCTGTAAGATGAGAGTCTTGCTGGCTTCCCTCTTTGACTTCTTCCCTGGCAAATGCCCACAAGGGTTCGGGGATTTCATACCCTTTTGTTCATAGGGTTACAAAAGAAAGACCCTGCATGAATTCCTGATCTCTTCATGAAAGCAATCCCCATAAAAACAAACAAGCAAAAATATGAACTCAGATTCTTTAGCTGTTCCCAGGTACCATATTCCTCATGCATGAAGGAAGTGATATCACATCAAACTTGGTTACTTAAAATATATGCACTGTACAGTCCTTCAATACCAAGCTCCCTTTCCCTTTTGCTGAAGATTTTAGAGGTTCTATATTATTATTCACTATATTTGTAGGCTGAACACTTTCATATTAATTAATCTGCTCAATTCATTCTTACATAATTGTACCCTGAAAGAATATAAATATTAAAATATTAATAAATACGGTCTAGCTGGTGTTATTAAAGAAATCTCACATCTATCTTTTTTCTCATTTTTTTGTTTGGCCGTAGGCAGGACATGAAGGTTTAGCTTACAAGTCTTTCATATTTGTGCTAATGTAAAATGACAGAGTCTTTCATAATCCTGCCAAAACATAAATTCTTTAGTCTATTAAAGACTGGAAGTTGCGTGTGTATAAAAATGACAAAATATATCACACTGAAATCGACAGAACAGCTATAATACAAAGGAGATGTACCTTAATTAGAGCTCCCTCCCTAGATAGACCAAGCTTGCCAATGTAATTTTAATTATTTCTGTCTATTAAATCTATGATGGCCTATTACTATTGCTATATATCACATCAGAAAAGTACTCTCTTCAGGAAGGCATTGCCATTTTTAACAAGAAAATATTACCATCTCACCATGCATTCCCTTATCATCAGAATTGCTGCCAATAAGCTAAATCAAAAAATTGTTACCCTGCAGAACACTGCATCCAGCTGTAAATCAAGAATGGTTAAGGTAAGGAATATGGAAATATCCATTTACTAACTTCTAGAAGTGACAGGCCAGACTGTACTCCAGAGAAATCTATGGTTTTGCCTTTACTTAAAACAACAAAGTATCTGCCTACCTTTTTTTTCTGACTCATCTTTTCTCAATCATCATATGGAGGCTGAAGCCACTTCATTCATTTCTTTTTCTGTTAATTTAGTGTGCCCTTTTTAAAATCCATTTGCTTGCTGTTTGTATACTTCTGCTTCAAACTACAAATATTCATACGATATTAAACTTGATGCATACACCAATGCCAATGAATGCTATCATAGCAGACAGTCAGACTAATTTCAAATGAATACAGCTCACAGAGGATTGAGAGGATTTACTTGTGTTTGGGAAGTGTCTGGCTGGCTTTGGGTCCACTAAGAAAACAATACTAAAGTGTCATTTCAGACTTACAATTATACAGTCATCTGGATACCCCTGCCTTTTTTCAAGTTGCAGTTTTGTCAAAAATGAGGAAGAAGGGGGCGGGGGGGGGGGGAGGTAAAATAAAATCAAGAAGTCCTTTTTTGGTATATAATTCTGGTGATCTGTAACAGTTTCCATCATAAAGCTGTATAACTTTCAAACAGCAACTGCCTCTTATGGTTGATAAGAACTACAGCAACTGTCTGAAAACTTAACTTCTCTTTCAACCTCTTTGCTATTATGCCTGCTAAAACCAGGCATAAGTCAGGCTGCTTGTAAAAGAAAGCACTTGTCAACAAACCAATTGATACAGTCAGCTGATTCTTCATGCATCTGCCTGTGTACACTATCTCTTCAATGGTAATTTCTTTGGGACAGTAGTCAGCTTTCTGCCCCAGATTTGGAGACACCACAGTCTAACGCTGTTTCTAGTTAGTACAGAGAATAATACTGTAATAATAGAAATAATTTACATTGTTAACCCAACCTCAGAAACCATAAGTTCTGTTATAAATGAATGTTCCAAGCTAGACAGAGAGGACTATAAATTAGAGAACAATAAACTGAGAAGTACTGTAAGCTGAGATCTGTGTAAATAGGAGAAAATAATTACCACTACAAGTCAGATAAAACTATTCAGAATAAATGCATAAAAATACCAAGGAATTTTTCAGTCATTACTGCTTATAAAATATATGAGAAGATGTGATCACAAAAAGAAAGCAGAGAAGAGGCATTATCATGGAGTTCCCCACTCAGTAATAATATTTACTCAGCAAGGGAGATAACAAAACAATGAGAAACACAAAAGAATGTGGTGGGGAGGAAACACTGTAAGAATATACTATCTATGGTGTTGTGGGATCACCTAATATCACACTCACAAAAGCACTGCTTATTATATAGCTCAGAGGATTTTTCATAAACAGCACAGGTAAATGCCTTTAAAACACAGAAGATGATCTTCATGTTCTTACCAAAATCTTGGCACTTTTACCTACCACATCCTCCTGTATTGTCCTGGCTTTCTGCACGTGTGCTGGGAGTTCCAGGGAAGAGAGGGGAACAATGTCATATATTCCTATGTACACATATATATACACCAGGTAATACACCCATGTTAGAACTGCTGCTCTCTCAGATGGACTCCTCCAGGAGATCACCCACGAGTCTCCTTTCTGCTCCTTCAGCAGCAGCACAAAGGAGAGAAACATTTGACTTTTCAAGTCATATTCTTTGCTCAAATGTTTCTCCTCCCAGAAAAAAGCCATAGGTCTGATCTCAGGTGTTTTGGGAGTTGTTTTCAACAGACAGATAGGCAGCGAGGCCATGTTAGACTGTTTTAATTAAATGTCAGAGAGATTCTTTATTAAGTCCAACACCAGCTGAAGAAGGGGGTTTCATATAAATCTTTAAATGAAAGTCTTGTTAAATATTATAACATGTCAGAATGTTTCAATCAAAGCAATTAATGCTTTAGATACTGTCAGACTTTTTTTGTTGCTGAATAATGAAATGAAAAACCATGTTTGTTGCATTGATTATGAATGTCAAAAAAAAAAAGAAATGGTTTGACAGGTGTTATTCACATTTCATTGAGTGTAAGATTATCAGTCATTTAATAAAAGACATAATTTTAAGCTTTTGTAGGTAGGAAGAATATAGTCTTAGTATACATTAACAATAAAACTTGCATAATAAGCAATCAGCATTTGTCTTGAGGGAGAACTGAATAAAAACTCAAGGAATGCTGCAAAGTAAATAAATAGAGATCAGTAAGACTTTTGTCAATATCTTTTTTTTGTAACAATATTTGCATTGCACACACATATATTTCATTCTTGTTTTGACCAATTAGATTGCCTTGCAACATGTCTGACAGTACAAGGAGGAAATTAAAATAAATTCATAACATCAAACAATGCCAGGAGAAATAAAACCAAAAAAGGACATAGCCTGATACAGAAAGTTTTAGACTACTGAATGGATAATAAATAAGAGTTCTGATATGCAACTTTCACAGGTTAAATGAATCAATTTTTCAGAGACTATCAACATTCAGTAGTAACACTGGAAATAATAACGGAAGTTTTCAACAAATAGAGTTTATGCTACCAGCCTTCAGTATTTTTTACCCCATGAAAGAGAGCTGACGTCATGCATGTTACACTTCAACTTCCAGTGCCCACACCCTTTAATTCTTTTTCCAAATTGAAGTCCATTTTATCATGGAATGCATTTCCCATACCTAAGAAGAGGGAGGGGGTATTAATTTTTTCCACATGAGCCAATAATTTTAGGCACTATGTCACCCAGTGCAACATGATTATACTGCTTGCAATGGGGGCTCTCAATCCTCATATCGAAATTGTTCCATTTTGTGTGGACAAAATATCTATTGAAATTAAAATATAAGGTAAGCACCCTAATCAACTTTTTTATTATTCTCAAACTCTAACTCTCAAAGTCAACCAATATTTCAAAACCCTAGGCGGGGGCGGGGGGGGGAACAGCTTCAACAATGGAATTGATGACTTTTTCCCAATACCAGTTGTATAGACTTATCCTAAGAGCTAAAAGAGCAGAACTGCCCTCAGACTGAGGAGGAAATTGGATCCAGGTCTCCTTCATCTTCTGTGAGTACTTTAATGCAATGATTAAAAAAGCAACAACTTCTCCGGAGTTTGACAATTCCAGCTTTTATCTGTATTTTCAAGCCAAAGTTATTTTTAAAGACTGCTTTCTATTCAAATAGAGTACAACAGTCAAGACCACAGGTTTGGAAATGTTATTACTTGTTTACAAATTCACCTAGTTAAATCAGAAACTGGAAACAGACTATACACACAAAACCCATGTTCATTCTGATAAAACTTCATCATGATAATTCATAAATGTCACAATGAAACCGTGTCCTTCTGCTGCAAATAACATTGAGAAAGTGGTTTTATTTTTTTTTAAAAAGGTATGAATGCTTTGAGGACACCTGTAAGAAAGCAGCCCAGATATATAAAAATAGTTGGTAAAAAAGCACTGGTGTCCAGCACAGCAAAAATCCTTCAGATAATGCAGAGCTGAACAGGACTTTCCCCCAGATTTGGCAGAATCCTGCCCTCACTATTTTATTATGCCATTACATGAAACTTTGTATTGTGTCATTGTTGTGGTTTAACCCCAGCCAGCAACTAAGCACCACGCAGCTGCTCACTTACTTCCCCCCCACCCAGTGGGATGGGGGAGAGAATTGGAAAAAAAGCTAAAACTCGTGGGTTGAAATAAGAACAGTTTAATAGAACAGAAAGGAGGAAAATAATAATGATAATAATAACAATAATAAAATGACAATAATAATAATAAAAAGATTGGAATATACAAAACAAGTGATGCACAATGCAATTGCTCACCACACGTCAAACGACACCCAGTTAGTTCCCTAGCGGTGATCCCTCCCAGCCCCACTCCCCCCAGTTTATATACTGGGCGTGACATCACATGGTATGGAATACCCCTTTGGCCAGTTTGGGTCAGCTGTCCTGGCTGTGTCCCCTCACAACTTCTTGTGCCCCTCCAGCCTTCTTGCTGGCTGGCCATGAGAAGCTGAAAAATCCTTGACTTGGTATAAACACTGCTTAGCAACAACTGAAAACATCAGTGTGTTATCAACATTCTTCTCATACTGAATCGAAAACATAACTCTATACCAGCTACTAGAAAGAAAATTAACTCTACCCCAGCCAAAATCAGTCATGTTATATTATTATACCCTTGTAATTACATCCAGTATATGTTATATATTTTCCACTGTAACAAGGGCACATCAGGAGCTGAAGCTAGTGAGCTCTTACCACCAGGTGTTGACAGTTCTGGAATACCACCAGCAGCCAGCACTGGGGAGACTGCCATTGCCTCCTGAAGACCAGCAGCATACGGGCAATGATGCATAGCTCCCCTGACCAAAACTGTCTTCATGTAGCTGTTGCTGGGGGGAGGACCACAACTGTCCAGCCTGCTCCTAGTGACATTGAGAGCAGCAGCCTCCACCAGGGTTATATAATGTGATAGGCCATTGCCTCTGCAATGTCTTTTGTCCAGAAATAGCCCACATGCTTGTGCTGGGATGTGCTCCGGAGTTACAGCAGTAGTGTATCCATGATGTGCAAATTTCACCAGCAGCACATTGGGTCTCCGTTAGCATGCAGGTCTGCCAGCCCAAGGCAGGCAGGCAGCCCACTGGCTGCTGTCATGGTGTGGCCTGTGGGACATCCTTGGGGCAGGGGATGGGCATAGTGGAAGCAGATGGTGAATGGGCTCAGGGATTTTGACCTTAAGATTGCTCCTGAGCACAGTCCAGAAACAGGGTAGCTACATGGCCAATAATACACCTTAAAGCTGAATATACATACTTTGCATTCATCTTTACCTTGAAAAGAAGCACTTTACATCAAATGAGACTTTTTAAATCTCTCTTTAAAAACCACAAGTATTACTCCAAATCTATGTGATAAAGGTCAAAAATAGTACAAAACAGTAGCAGTAAGCATATACCATTTTTAAAGGAGGCCAAGGAGAACAAACAGTAAGTTTTTTAAGAGTCTTACAAAGATTCTACTAAAAGTGTACTAAAACCTAAAAATCTACTAATATAATCCGCACACTTTTTGAATATTAATCTTTTCCCAGTGGTATTTTGCACTTATCATATTACAGAATGTTTTATCAGAAAAGATAGGTAGGGTTAGATACATATAAAGCATCAAATAATAACCATCATCTTATTATTTTCACTTGGTAACATTAATTTCAGGTCCACTAAATTCCATGTGGAAAGCAAAAAAACTCATAGATTGCATAAATTGTTGATCCATGTTACTTTAGACACTTTTTACTGTTATTACTCTGCAATGTGAAACCCCTCAGGAGTAGAGAAACCTAATAGATGTAATGAAAAAGACTACTTAGTCAACCACAACATATTATTAAATTGCATGAAAATTCAGCACGCACAGTTTAATATTGTAAGGTGTTTTAAAAACCATACTCATTTCAAGACAAACAAAGTGTGCAAGTTGTACTCTGTACACCAAACTTCTTCACTGGGGTGGGGAGATGGGGGGAAAAGGGCAGAAAAAGAAACTGGTATTCCAAACCCAAGAAGTATATAAAAGCCCAGGAAGGAAGCCATTATATACTGAAATGCCAAGTGATATTTGCAGTTAGAAGTTCATCACTTCTGACTGCTAAATCTGGATTTCTGTGAAGGTCTAAATAGAATTTACATGCAGAAATTTACAGATGGGAACATAATAGTATTTCTGAAAACAGGGACATCTGATTTTCACTGAATGATGCTAATTTTGAAAATTTCTGTTCCAGCTCTTATGTGCTTTTAAATATACAGCTATTACCCAGAGAGAGCAAGCACTAGTAGAAGATAATGAAACACAGGGGAAAAAAAGCAAGAAACTTAAAACAGAGAAGTACAATAGGAGTGGCATTAAACTTGGTGACTAAACCCTGTTCAGAGCATCACAGCCAGCACTTGCATTCATAAAGCTCCTTCTGCTGTTGTACAAAATTATATCTTAGAGACACAGGGCTTGCTATTATTTACAAATATCACACATTGGTAGCTGCTATACTGCAGTCAGTTCTTATTACAAATAACATAAAACTAGAAGAACCTAGGTACAATTTTATGCTATTAGCAAATACTGAGTCTTGGGGTACTCTCACCACACTTTCTGAGCATGTGTATTTTCACATATGGCTGAACCATTATTTTCAGCATAAATTGTTCTTTCCCATTACCAAGGATTTTGTTCTCCCAAGCTGCTTCTGGTCAGTACAAGACTAAATTTTTTGGTCTGGGAGAGCTAACATAGCAGCCTTTATTCAGATCCACAATGAGAACAATTTGCTTTCCCCGTCCTGTGCAGCGGCACTCCTAAAAAACCAGGGGAACTACCAGCAGCCTGAGACATCCTCATATTGATATTCTTTTGAATAATTATGAACTTGCTAACCCAGCTTTATGTGTCTAAAGCTTTACATCCCTTTTGATCCCTTCTGTCTGTGTTCCCTGCTTCCCTGTCTTCTTTCTACATTAGTCATAGGTGATTACAGGACACGTGTTACAGAGGTTTGGAGATGGTATTAGACTGTGTCAAGTGGAGATCTGAGGAAATCTCTAGCACAGAAATAGCCTCCTGGGACTAAGCAATGAAACTTTTTACTGGAGAAGCTACATTACAAACCTTCAGAGACATAGGAAGATTAATAGTTTAGTTATACTATTAGCATGGTACATTTTTAAAGCCTGCTCGCATACATCTAGAGGTGGCTTTACATATAAGGCAGAGAAGAACAATAAGGAACAATCATTAAAACCAGAACCCTCAGGTATACCAGCTCACACTATAAGACCTCTAAAGGACCTTTCTGAGTCCAGGACTCAACGAAATTATTTCATTTGCAGCTGCCTACTCCACCTTAAGTTTAATGAAATAAATTTAATTAAATAGTTGAATTAATAACATGTTCCTCAAGACTTCCTTATTACATTCACAGTATCTCAAAGTGGTCCAGATTATTTCATGAATGGCAAATATGAAACGTATAGAAAAATACTCCACTTTAAACACTACAGCCAGTGGGGAAACTGGCACAGAAGAAGATAGATTGAAACAGCATACGCTGCTACTTCTGATTTTTAAACATTAGGTGTTCTTATAAGAGAGAATTAACAAAACCATATATTCTGGGTAACTAACTTCTAAATATAAATACAGCCTACTATTAGGGCATATTTTACAAAATGAGTCCATGCACAGATCAACAATGATACTTTATGACAAAGAAAAAATAACAAATACTACAAATACCACATTTATACGACCAAAAGTAATTGGGATCAGAAAGCCACACACACAGAGATATAATTGCCAGCCCCAAAGTCACCTAATTTTCTGCTTAGCAAATATTATACAATTATTCTTTAAGATTCAAAAAAAGATATATTATTTGTTAACATTCAAAACTATTCTACAAAATAACTGTAATGCTGTTTATTTATGAAATGGTTTAATGGTGGTTTGAAGGTACCTGCTTAACATAATGTAGTTACAGAAACATTGAGAATGTTAATTTCAGTTTTTGTGTGTGTGTGTTTTGAAACATTGGAAAGTTTGCTACTTGGCTTCTGGCATTTCCCAAGCAGGTATATATGGTTTTGCTTCTGATGAACAGTTGATTTCTAAAACTGGATTTTTCCTAGAAAGGCACAATAACACACTTAATAATCTCATTAATATCTGTATGAGCTGTGTTGTCAGAGGTGGCATAAACTCTCAGAAAGCAATGATATGATGGATGATGCAGGTAAAACAGTAGTTCTATCTTCCCACATGTTTACATTAAATAATTAGTTTTATCTCATAACAGTTTCACCTACAACAGTACAGAAAACATTTAATTAAATCACATCTACATGTGCATTGTGTTGCAATTACAGTGTTCCAGCTGGCTGTGCTATTTGTGTTTCTCAGATGTTGTCAACAGTTGCCTTAAATTTTAAAAATTATTGAAATGGCAATATATCTCTGGGTTGTGATTCTGATCTCAGGTATAAATGATAATAAACATCGGAACTAAAATCACCTGAGCATTGTGCCCAGGAGTTCACCCAGAACAAATTCATTGAGACCAGAACTCCATGCAGGTCTGGGGATCGTAGCCGGTTGTTCTTAACTTCAGGAACAGAAAAGCTCTGTACAAATTGGCTTCACATTCTGCTTTATCTTTCTTTTTATATACATAAAATACCATAAATTCCAACTGACTCTAAAATTTTCCAGGTCTACTTCATCCGGAGTACTCATTGACATTTCCCAATTGTCAGACATAATTACCAGTATAAATATATAATCACAGTTCTTTTGGGTTTGGTTTTTTAAATCACCTTCTCATCACCTGTGTCATCTAGAGCTGAGAATTTTCCAAGTGAGAACTCAAAGTATTTGCAGATAGTGTTGTTTACAAAGACAAAATATTGTCCACTGTTATATCACGTACTAGCACCAGTAACCAAATAAGCATAGTCGTTAAAATTGTAAACATAATGCTGACAGCTGGCTGACAGCAGCTACTGATAATTTAGCACATAGCGTTGCCGTTAGATGCCCAAAGCAAGGAAACAGGTTCTACCAAACATGCTAATACATGAATGTAAAAAACAGTAAAAATTAACAAGCCTTGTGAAACATGTAGTAAATCCCTGCAGGCCACAACTTGGAATTGAATTGCCGTAAGAGGAAGGGAGAAAACATAAATAAGCCGAAGGCATTGCTACTGCACATGTGCAAGCTGCTCTCTGCAGCAAGTGAAAGCAGGGCACTGAACATGGGCTGCAGGCGCTGCTCAGAGTACACGCTGTCTGCGTTAATGAGACGAGTGTGCAAGACCACTGCAAGTGCCTGCTGAGCGGCACCAGTCAGTCATACTGCACAGAGCTAAATTTCTTGCTAAAGAGGGAGTAGATATTGTGAAATATCAGCTCACCAAGGTAAAAAGAGTACGTGCTGTCAGCCACCTTAACCACCAACACTGCACAGAGGTTTTTGGCCAAGTGTTTGGCACCACATTAATCCCTTCTCATTGAGTTCCCAGTCACCGTGCTGAAATGAATGCTCCTTCCTATATGCACAGTCTACTAGACTAACCCTACCAGTTTGGTCATTGCACTTGGCATCACATGTGGATATCACAGGTACGGGTAAACTGTTCCTAAAATCCGTTTCTGACCACAAGACTGCTCAAAAAGTTGACAGTGCAAAAGAAGGTATACCTAGGGATCAAGGGGATTTTGTAGCAATTTCTGAAGTACAGCATACTTAAATACGTCAGTCTGAAGGATGACAGATTCTTGGTGTGATATATTTACTAACATTGTATAATGGCCAATGAATATCAAAAATGCTGCCATCAGCTTGTTTACAGGCATATAAGTGAGACAGCACTAGCAGCAGGCAGAGGTTATAACAGTGTGGTGATAATTACACCATGCCAGACAGCAAAGGTTCAAAAAAAACTGTGAAGCTGACAGATACTTGACTGGAGTGGCTGGCCTTCACTATCGACATCCCTTTCTTAGTGTCTATACCCAGATTTGCAAAGTCTATTTCATTTTATGCATGAAAGCTGCTCACAATGGTAATCTATTCTCCTTCTCATCAGCTCAGCCTGATTTTTCAGGGTCTGCTGTTGTTACACATTTACTGTGCGCAGTTAATATGGCACCCTTGTTCCCTGCTACATAAATTTGAAGACTTCCTTGGCCTGCCCCATGAGTCCTACATTTGGGGACAGGAAAAAAATACTTCTGGGGGTGCTAACCAACAGCAGTGTTATAAATACTAGCTTAGTCTTTTGCTTTAATTTAAGGGCTAAAGAGTTAGCTCTGAAGAAATATCTCCTTTTTTCTCACTTTGTCAGCTTTGTAGCTTACTCCTTCCCCAAGTGCAGACCTGATCCTTCATGCTGTAGCTGCATGACCACAACAAAACAGAACAGTAAATCTCTAAACCCCTCTACTTGTAGAGGAAGAAGGAGGGAAGAAATTGCTCTGAATTATGTTACTGGCTTGAGTTCAACTGCCAAGAACAAACTGGGAAGGTGTTCATTTTACAGAGAGTAAAGGAAATTAAAGCAGAAAACAGTAGACCATTTGAGAAGTCCACTAAAGCCAAGAAGAAAATAATATATCTTCTCTGCTAATCTGATTTGAAAAGTTGTACATAGGCGTACATACGCACACCAGCTGAAGAGGAAAGAAATCACATAAAAATTCAGTCACTGAAATTGAAGTCCAAGTAGTAGACAAGGTCAAAAAAGGTTACCTGAAGAGAGGTATTAATGGCTCAGCCTCTCTCAGTCACTGTTTGACGACTTTTTTTACATAAAGCTTTTTGTAGCACTTTGCAATTTTGTTCATTCCTTCTTCTTTTAACTCAGTGTTTAATGAGTAGATGTGTCAGAAAAATTGATTAATACTTCTGAAAATATTGGGGCAATCTGCCATTTTACATCCACAGCAATATTGATGACACCCATGGAAATTTTCCCAGGTATGCACATAATAGGCAGAACTGGAATTAATGTAAACTGATGAAGCTCTACTGAAGCCTTTGAAGCTAAACTTCCAGCCCTCCTGTGAAGCTTGCAACCAGGCCTGGCACAACAGATACACCGCATTACCTACGCAGGGGATAATTCTGTCTCCTGATAGTACTGGGCAGAAAATGTAGGGTTTACAAAAAGGTTTTCAGCCTATTCTCATGTTCCAAAGGTCAGAAATCACTAATTTCTGGTATACACACAGTCACAAAAGCTGGCTATGAGTAGGCTATATTTTCTCTCTCTCTGCACAGTACCTTAAAAATTCCAATGTTACAGAAATTTATGTTTTCTCCCACTATTTAACTTTTTAAACATAAGAAGTCCTGGTGCTAGTACAGATATACCAATCATTTATTCCAGTGGCATGTATGAGATGCCAGATTTCAGTGCATCTTATTTGCAGGCAGTGATCTAGTTGTTCTTCTCCCTCTACCAGTTGTGAGTCTACCCAGTCTACCCAGACTGCAGGGAATAACTTACCTTATATGCCTTACTCTAGCAAGGATTTCACCTTTTCCAGTAACTAGAGTCTGCAAACATACAAAGATTTTTTCTAAACAAACAGCAATCTTGCTTCTGACTAAAACTGAAAGGATATATATACAAATGTGCATAGCTCTTACTTCAGGCAATACCACAACTAGGCTTATTATTCATTTCCCATGAAAAATAAACCCATAAATAATGCAATACCAGAGATTTGATCAGAATAGCTTTAAATAATGTGAAGTGACAAGAATATGTATCTCATTGTGTACATTATCATGACAAGGTAAACAGTGTATCACTTTGGCTAAATTCAGTGATTGGCTGTTTCATTTCAACATTGGGCAGAGGATATTTTCCAGCTCAGTTTTAAAGCTATTGCTTCTGAAAGACAAAAAATGGACTTTTCTTCAAGACTGACATGTAACATTCAGCCAATTATTATCAGCTTTATGGAGGAGCAATGTCTAAGCTCCCAGGTCATCAGAGGCAGCCATGCTTTCTGACTTAGAATATTGCCAAGGACAGCAAACTGTAGGACACCTATTGATAAGACATTACTTAAAAATAAAGGCAAGAATAATGACTGTATTTAGTATCTAGAATTTAGTATTATATTTAGCATCTAGAATTATTTGCATTTAGAGGCCATGTTTTCTTTGTATCTTTGTGAATAAAAACATATATATACACACATATGTGTGTGTATAGATATATATATGTGTGTGTATATATACATATATACACATACACACACTTGGCACCTGATTTTAGGATAAAGCTCGTCTTTTGTCCAGCACAGACATTCTTCAGTGCAATACTTAGCTATAAACTCTTTCTTATCTCCAAGTTATCAGAGGCCGCTAATATTTTCCATCCCAAAAGAAATATGGTAAAGGAACTTCTAGCTTTGCATTTCACATCTTTCATACTGCCAGAGCAATTATTGCAGCTTTGTGCTAATCAGCAATGTTCCAGGTGAGAAAGCTGTCATTTCACTGAAGTCTTCTGGTGACATAACAAAATACAAGGCAGCCATTTCATCGGGGAATATCTCTACAATTCCATCCATTCAAACTGTCAATTAAAACATTGTTTTACTGCATAACTGACACCAAATTCGTAACAAAAGAGCTGTCTGACTTCAGAGTCATTGTATAAAGAAAATTACTGGATGACACCTTAACAAAAGAAACATTCTAGTACCTGCATATTATCACCTTCAATATCAAATTGACCTCTGTACCGGTGAAGATTATGGAATGGTTTGTCTTGGGAGCACTCACATGGCAAGTCCAGGACAAGCAGGGGATCAGGCCCAGTCAGCATGGGTTTATGAAAGGCAGGTCCTGCTTGACCAACCTGGTCTCCTTCTATGACCAGGTGACCCGCCTAGTGGATGAGGGAAGGGCTGTCGATGTTATCTTCCTTGACTTCAGCAAGGCCTTTGACACTGTCTCTCATGGCATACCCCTTGAGAAGCTGGCGTCTCATGGCTTGGACAAGTGTACTCTTCACTGGGTGAAAAACTGGCTGCATGGACGAGCCCAGAGGGTTGTGGTGAATGGGGTGAAATCCAGTTGGCAGAGTGTCACAAGTTGTGTTCCCCAGGGCTCAGTGTTGGGCCCTGTTCTGTTTAATATCTTTATCAATGATTTGGATGAGGGGATTGAGTGCACCCTCAGCAAGTTTGCAGATGACACCAAGTTGGGAGGCAGGGTCGATCTGCTTGAGGGTAGGGAGGCTCTACAAAGAGATCTGGACAGGCTGGATCGACGGGCTGAGGCCAATCGTATGAAGTTCAACAATGAATATGAGCCAGCAGTGTGCCCAGGTGGCCAAGAAGGCCAATGCCTTCCTGGCCTGTCTCAGAAATAGTGTGGCCAGCAGGAGCAGGGAGGTGATTGTCCCCCTGTACTCAGCACTGGTGAGGCCGCACCTCGAGTACTGTGTTCAGTTTTGGGCCCCTCACTACAGGAAAGACATTGAGGTGCTGGAGTGTGTCCAGAGAAGGGCAACCAAGCTGGTGAGGGGCCTGGAGCACAAGGCTTATGAGGAGCGGCTGAGGGAGCTGGGGCTGTTTAGTCTAGAGAAGAGGAGGCTGAGGGGAGACCTTATCGCTCTCTACAACTACCTGAAGGAGGGTTGTAGTGAGGTGGGTGCTGGTCTCTTCTGTCAGGTGGCTGGAGGTAGGACAAGAGGAAATGGCCTCAAGTTGCGGCAAGGGAGATTTAGGTTTGATATTAGGAAAAATTTCTTTACTGAGAGGGTTGTCAGACATTGGAACAGGCTGCCCAGGGAAGTGGTTGAGTCACCATCCCTGGAGGTATTCAAAAAGCGCGTAGACAAGGTACTCCAGAACATGGTTTAGTGGGCATGGTTGATGGTTGGACTCTATGATTTTGAAGGTCTTTTCCAGCCTAAATGATTCTATGATTCTATGATTCTAAATTGCATAATACTACCACAAAGGTGCTGACAAGTTCTTGGTCACATTAATAAAAACCCAGGAGCTGCTGGCTGCTTAGTTTAGACATAAATAAATGTAATTGTGCTTAAACAGAGCTTGAGAGCCCACATTCAATACCTGACTTCCTCACAAGAAACAACAAGGCTGGGATACTATTAGACTAATCCTGTCCTAAATTTTACAAACTTCTCCTGTGACTTGTCTCTGGATGAAGAATGCCTTGGTAAGATGAGCAATGGCTTTGCCCTTCATTTAACACTTGGGTTGAATGTGCAGCAAGCTGTTTGCGGTTTTGTTAGGTTAAAAATCCTCCACGGCCACCTTGTTGTAAAAGCCAATAGTTTTGTCCCATCAGAATTGTCTTCCCCACACAATTCAGAAAAGCATTGACCAGGAATAAAGATTTAGTCAAGTATATCTCATTTTTACGTGTTTTCTCTTGTACAAATACCCAGAAAGTATCATTTCCATCCCCCTCAAAAATCAAATGTGAATTAAGTAATTATACAGTAAACTGCAAAATAAAGCCTACATTTTAAAACATCAGTAAAAATTCATCTTACCTCCCACATAAGTGTAAAAAATTTTGAATCTGTACAAATTTCAGCTAAACAGCAAAAATGTGGGTTTTTTCTCAAAAAAATTATAAAAGTGATCTTAACCTAAAATTAGGTTATTGATATAGGGACATTTTTAATTTTCTTGTCAATTACTGTAATTAAATATTAACTCTTTCCAAGTAGACCTAGCCCTACATCACAGAAACAAATTGTAAAGGTCGTGTTGTAGAATGTCTTTATATGATAGTGGTTGGCAAAATGAATAATTTACGGTCTATATACTACTAGTATGTCCAACTCTCTTGAGGCATATATCCCAATAAGCTGCAAAGGAAACAAGCTCATAGGAGCGTGTATTCAATTTTTAATCTGTCCACCTTAACATTCTTTAAAACATTGTGATTGCAAAGACAACTAATTTAGTACTTTCTTAAATAAACTGACTTTCTCATGGAATTAAAAGAAACTAAGAAATGTTATATACATTTTCAAAAATACACTTAAAAGTCTGAAAAATAACATATATTCTTACACATACTAAAAGAATTATTTTCATTAAGATTCCAATTAAAGAGGTCTTAACAGGTTTTTATGAAAGTTAGCTGCATCTTAGCTTGTTAGTAAGATTTTGTCCAAGTAATTTAATCTCATTAATGACCAGTGATGAAGACATTAATACACGTGAAGAATCAATGTTTTATAGTGTGTACCTACCCTGAATTGAGAGTATGCTGCAAAAATACACTTCCAAAAAATAACCCTTAAGAAAAAAAAAAAAAATCTAAAACTAACTTAATGCATGCAAATACAAAGGAGTCAATTTGGCTAATTTGGGCACTGTGCTGCTCTGGTGAAAGCTCTCTGGTGAAAGGTCAGTCAGCAGAAAAAAATATTCTCTAAAAACACCAAGATTTTGATCTAAACGATGATGAGGAACATCAAGATTCATCACTCATTTTGGTTCCTATTTTAAAGGTTTTACTCCAAGAGATAAACACGACAGCCACAGAAGGATGAGACCTATGAAATTTATCCTGAAGAGATTACTTTCATTACAAGTCAATAAATTTATTATGCAAGAGGAACTTTACATGTGACTAATAGTAGAAATTTTACATTAGGCTAAATAGATGTGACAAAGAAGTCTTTTGGGATGCAAAGTCAGGCGCAAAGCCAGTTGATCCAACCTCAAACTTCAAAAAGGAGAAAGGAGTTTCTGGAACATAAGAAGCCTAAATAAGTGTAAAAGGTGCCTTTAAAATGCATGAACATCTGGACCTTGCTAATTGAAAACAATGTTATATAAACAAGAAATAAAAATTTTCCTTCTCTGTCTCATATGTCTTTACTAGAGAGAAATCAATTTTCTTGACACAAGTACATTGATATAATTGATAAAAGGTTTAGCTGGCATGTTTCTCCATGTGTGTAACTTGGAACTGATGCAGTTTCACTATAATAAAACAATAAAAGCTACATTCTGCCAGGATTGTAGTGGGTTGGCAAGTTCTAGGGCTGTCTTTGAGTTCCTTTGCTCAATCTCTGTACATTTGTGAGACAAAAAATGACATAGTAATATAGAGTGTTTCTTCTGAGCTATGACAGCAGGCAGAGCTCGCAATATCCAGCAAAAATCTAGGGACCATCCTAATCTCACTTCTGAGGGATTAAGACATATGGGTGGGGGTAGAAATCACCCTACAGTGAATTTCTCATACAATTTAGAAAAATATTAAAACTAGTTCATGAACTGCAACAAAACACTACAATTGCTGCAGGCAGATTCAAAGTCTGCTATATACATGCTATGGTCATATCAAGACAGCAGGCCACCTTCTGTACAAGGATCAGTTCCTCACTCTCCCTACTCAGTTGCAGAACTTCACATGTACTTCTTTTGGAGCAACCAGTTCTCAGTCAACCTTCTTGCCAACTAGCAGTTACTACTTGACGATCCCCACCTTCAGCATGTATGGCAACTGTGCCCTCACCATCCAATACATTCAATTATGCAACATTATTGTCATGATCATTAGCAAAGGCAGGAAAACAGATAAAGACAAGCTTGAACGAACAATAGATGAGCAGATGCTCTGCAGCTCATTATCAGTGAGTATTCCGTGACTGAATTCTGTGCAGACTGTAAAAAATACCAAGCAGTCTACCAATGACTACTAACTACTCATCACAGAAAAAATACTGAAAAAAACCAATCTACTACTCTTTAATTCATTGAAAATATTGACTTGTGCCCCTAGGTTGCTATGTAACTGTGAAAACTGAATACAGTTTTCCAGCATCTTCTCCCTTTCTTATGTCCTTCAGATTGTCACACCAACTTCTCAATGTCTTGCTTCAAGTGTAGCTCCCCAGAGTTGGAAGCCTCCACGTTCAAGGCAGCTGAGCACCAGCCACAGGCAGACCTCAGTTTTGGAGAGGAGGGATTTTGGGTAAATCCATAACATGAATAGTAAGAACACACTACTGAAACTGTTCTCTAGGTGCGTGTGGTCTCTCGGCCTTATCTGTTTCAGATTCAATTAAAAAGGAAGAGCTCAACATTTCTACTTCCTTCCAGAAAGCTATTGCCTTACTACCCACTCTTTTCAGTCTGCAGAGGGTACAACAGCATTTGCCTGTTTAGTGGTTAATACAACAGGGTGCCCCTCTGATTTATCTTACTGGTTTACACAGGACCCTAGAAGGCCTGTCTGCTAGTCTGCCTTAAAATAATAATAAAAAAAAAAAATTAAAAAAAATAGTAGTTTTCCTGTTTGTATTTTGAATTAAAGACCACTTGCAAATCCACTAGTTTGTCAGTTATAGAATGAGCCAATAACAAAAATGTTGTTGTATTATTAAAAACAATGATCAACTCTTAGCTTTGAGAATCCCAATAAGGTGTTAACAGCACTGTAGTCATGGAAACACACTGTTGTTCTTATTTAAAGACATTAATCTGCCTTAGTTTTAAACAAGAGAATGAATATTTATTTCAAGGAATTTATATAACTTCTCAAGAATAATAAATAACTCAGGTCGAGCAGAACATGTCAACAAGGTAGTCAGCTAACGATGAGTCAAATATCTACTAGTCATATTTGTATCATGTGATATTCCTGACAACATACCAGCTGCCAAAAATGTATTGTAACTTGTACCAACTGTATTTCCACATATAGACAATTATGATGCATTCAGAAGCTAACATAATGTTGAAGACAACGTCAAATGCAATAAATGACTAGAAGTTTTGCTTGACTAGCAAATTAAGCAAAACTGCATCAGCTTTTTCAATTTTCAAATAGTAAAATGCATGTTCACAGTTAGGAAAAGATTTCACTACTGTGAATCTTGAAACAGAACATCTAAGAACAAAATTAAACCTGGTGCCTCACTGAAGTTAATAAAATTCTGTTTAATCACACTTACATTTGTTTTGATACTGTTATTTATGTGGAATCGATACCAAGCATAGAGAAATATGTTTAAGACAATAGGATTTTGAAATAAAGGGTGTCTTTTTCTGAATCATGAGATTCAGATAGAACTTAAAAATAAACTTTTTCTAAGTACTGAATGGAAGTTGAACCACATTTTAATTTTCATTATATCCTATGAATTCGAGTATCCTTTTTACTGGGATATTTACACAGGGCCACAGTATGTAGGAAGATGCAGTTTCATGGTTGTCACTCAAAAGCAAATGCTGTGCAATTCACATCTCAGCATGCATTCTGGATGACCTGTTGATACCCGAAGGAGCCCTTTGTAGCTTCAACACCATCTCCCTACCCCTCACTCCACTATAGCTTAGCTCTGATTCACTGTCAATGGCTGGGGGAAGGAGAGAACAGGAAAGAAGATCTCCACCTGCTATGTCCACTCTCAGCCCCTTTTCCCCACAATGTTGCCAAGGGTTGGCTCAGCAGCTCCAAGACCTTCCTAAATGCAAGCACTGAGACTCTGGACAGCCCGTAGTGCAGACTAGAGAGGTAAATACCCTCTTTCATCCTGGGAGGGGCAATGAAACAAAGAATTCTACTGCACATTCTTTTTCTAGTGCCCAGGCTAACTTTCTTGGGAATAGAGCAAAAAAATCTCTAGAAAAGGTTTAGAACAGTAGAAAATGGGGGGAAGATACATTTGCCTGAGACTTCATACTTTCCTTCCTTGGTTCTGTTATGTTTGATCTAACATATTCTAATTTTGTTTTCCTTATCTAATACTGCTAGTGTAAAGATGAGCCTACAGTAAATTACCTCTACTGTTTTCTTGGACTAGATAAGAAAGTTAGAATAACTGTACTGGATCAGAGTAAACACCCATCTAACCCCTCTCTTAAAAAGTGGATGGCTGAAGAAGATTAGTAGAACGGGACAAGCTTATTTCTCCCAGACTCCAGTCCTTTGAAGTTTTTGGACTTCCTGAGCCTATACTCATGTAGCATTGTCTTTAATAGCTCTCAATGGACTGATCTTCCAATCAATAAAAATAAGGGGTTTCTACCTTAAATCAGCATAACACAGCATCCTGATCTTGCAGAATACCTGGAAAATTTATTCTCACACACCATCCTAGGGTTTTTTAATACTTCCATTTCTTTTCTACATGGTTTTTTTTTTAATAATTTCTGTTGAATAGTTTAATTTTGCATCTGTATAAAAACAGAGCCACCAGCAACACATGACAAAAAAAAAAGGCTGCAAATTCAGTGCCAACATATGACGTTGTGGTGGGCTGTCCTCAGCGAGCAGCCAAGCACCCACCCACTCCCTTCAGGGAGGAAAGGGAGAAAATAGGAAGAACATGAGCAAAAAAACTCATGGAATTTACCATCACAAGCAAAACAGATTCAACATTGGGAATTTAACTTAATTTAAAACTAATTACTGAATTTGGTGTTGAGAAACAAAAAAGACAAACATTTAAACACCTAAGGAAGACACCTTCCCTCCAGCTTTCCCAGGCTCAGCTTCACTCCAGACACCTTCATCCGCCATTCCCAGTCTCCACACCTCCGGTTATCACTGCAGGTTATGCTCAGTCCCTTCGGCAAGGCAATGGTACAGAAGGTTGGGGTCAAGGCACAGCAGTTTCTCTCTGCCACTCCTTGTTTCTCACTCTTTTTTCCTGCTATTCCTTCCCTCCTACTTGTTTCCTCTGCTCCAACATTAGTCTTCCAAAGGCCGCAGTCCCTTCAGGTGTGCCTGCTCCACCATGGAGCACCTCCCTCTCCTCTGGTCTTGCTGTTCCTTTCTTTTGGTGTTTATGACCATTTCTTAAATAAGTTTTCACAGAGGCACCATACACTTGGCTGGTGGGCTCAGCTGTGTCCTGTGGTGGGTCTGCTGTGGGGCCAGCTGGAACCATCTGTGTCAGAAAAACAATGTCCTTGAGGAAGGACATTTCAAAAACAACTACCAAAATTTTTTAATTATTACATCAACTGCCCACACAGGAATATAGACAACATTATGGTTACAATGGACTATAAGTCTACTTGATTTATAAAAAAAGGAATGATATTTTCAGTAATTTCTTTTCATATTTTTAGAGCAATTTTTAATGGCATACTTGAAATCACAGAATGGCTGAGGTTGGAGAGGACCTCTGGAGGTCATGTGGTCCAACTCACCTACTCAAGTAGGGTCACCTAGAGCAGGTTGCCCAGGACCATGTCCAGACATCTTTTAAGTAACTCCAAGGATGGAGAATCCACAGCCTCTCTGGGCAACCTGTGCCAGTGCTCAGTCTTCCAGAGTATTCAGAGATTTTTTTTTGTTCTCCATGAAAACTTTAGAATTTTACTTACAATATTACCTATTCCAAAAATTCTAGGATTTATTATTAAGCACTCGTGATAGATTTCCACTTGTTGTATCTGCAGTAGCAACAAATTTCGGCTCCATAGCCCAGAGCTTGCAGTTCCATGGGCCAACAATAAACCTACACTTCTACCCACTTGTTTTTCCTTTACCTCTCATTCCATCAACTGACCTGAAAGGACACACTTCTGTTTCGTGCTTTATACAGTGCATCTGTTCATCAGGTCTATCTGAAGTGTCCTGACCTCTACAAGGAGTGCCCTAGTAGAGTCTTTCTAAGAAGTGTGTTATGCTTTTTAACTTTCAACAGACCATTACATAATAACAAAAAGATGGATGAATCATCTGTTTTCTAACATTTGTAAGCCTCTGAAGAGGGTTTGGTACAGTGACATTTTCTATGTTCCTACATGACATATAACACTTGAACTGGAATCAGAATGATGAAATATTTCTATGCATTTTCATTTGTACCAGTATCTGTTCATGATCACCTCTAATTATTTTGACCTTTGCATTTGCTTCCTCATGGCTGGCTCTCTGGACACTACATGTATTTTTAATTCAAGTACTCCAAAAGGTTTTACAGCCACTCTGTTTAACATTATATACTTTATCAGCTTAAAGTTTCTTAGTTTATGATGACTTAACAGAATATCCCAACTGTATTATATTAAAAATCAGGAGAAATACTTTCTATTTTATAAAGTTTTCTTTTCATTATCCAGGAGGTATGCTGATTTAGCAATGTTAGGTAGTAAAAATAGACAGAAGGCAATGTAATTTATTGTGGCTGCCACTAGTGAAAAAAGAAAGTCTTCTGAACAGAGCATATATTAATTTTACACAATAGGGCCTGTTTATCTCATAAAGCCACTAAAAGAAACATACTGAAACACACTGCTGCCTTGATACTATGCCAAAAAAATTTGAATATCTTTCTCAGTCTCTTCTCTGATATTACTATAAAAATTAGTATTTATTGAGGTCATGTCTTTGTTTATGCAATTCCTTTAGAGAAAAGTCATACTTAGTTTACTCAGCCCTGGACCAGTATGGTTGCATTTTAGCTAATAGTCTTCACGTCAAAAGTTCTGAGCCATGTCAGTAACTTCGTCTTGTTGTGTCAGGCTTACAGTCCCAGGTAATCCTCTCCAAAATTATGAAAATATTTTCACTAATACAATAATTTTCTTTTCCCCATAGCTACATATTGTGAATTATGCAATTGAACAGAAAGAAAACAGCAGTGGAAATAATGATACACGCTTCACAGCAATTATCCGTATGATAGTATAACTTTTTAGGCATGAAAGCCGAGAACGTACAAAACACAGAATACTAGTGATGAAGAAAAAAAAAAAAACAAAATTACATAAGCACACGCTTCATCAGCAAATGCTGGCTTTTTCTGTTGCATATGTATGATACCAGTTATATTGGATTGACTGTTAGATTCCCAACATGCATACTTTCCACTCTGTATATATAAAGATGTGAAGAGAAAGACCATATGTTACGACTTGATATTTTTTGGCTCTTTCAAATTCATTTCATCATACTAGCACTCACTTTCATCAATTCAGATTATTAAACAGATAATATATCAGTATCTGATGCATCATAAACACCTGACCTGTTAATAGCTAATCTTAAATGTAGGCAGTCTTGGTCTCAGGACATGCAGAACAAATTATTGAAAGCCTGTTATGTGGACTGAAGTTGGGGAACAATATTTTGAAGCATAGTTTGATACTCTTCAACACAACAAAAAATTGAGTCAAAGATGATTCCCAGTTGCTTTTGGAGGAACTGGATGGTTATTACTGAAAGATTACTACAGTCCAATGTACTTGTCATGATAATCAGTAAGTGGTATTTGCATGACTCAGTATAGAACCTTTAGACAATAACTGTTATTACATGCCTTTTCACACACGTTATCTCCTGAGCAAAATGCAGCCTGTTGTGAGCCTCCTCCTGTCCAATATGATTCATCTTTAAAGTAAAAAGCTGAATAGAATGTTATCAACTGCTGCCACATATTCTAGTATATTTTTATACCCTGGAATATCTATTGGATTATTCTAATAATTTCTAGTCCTATACAGTTCAGAGCTGAAGGCAAATTGACTACATTGCTACACTATAAGAAGGCTTTGGCATAAGACAGCAGGGCCCTTGCATCTTCCTAAGAATACAGTGCAATGTATTACCTGCTTTAAATGAAATAAGCATTAAAACTAGTGTCAGCTTATCAAAATTTAACAGGACCAAACAGCATTATTGTAAGAAAATTAAAAATATTTATGGTAAAAAAGTTAAAATACAGATTTCTACCAGTTTCTTTTACAATTTTTAAATTAAAATACTATAGTTAAATTTACCGATAATCTATAAGGCTTTTAATTGTATATGAGCATTTGAACACTGGTGTGAGAGGGTTTTTCCTTTTTCTGAAGCAAATTTTCCTAGTCTGGTAAACAATTTAACGTATCTTAGCAGAACTAGATGCACCAAGCCAAAATGTAGTTATGGCTTGTAAGATGTCCACGTTAGTGAAATGATATACACATTCATCAGAAAAAAAATGTATTATACTTGAACTACTGCAAAACTAACAAATTATAAAATAAAAAAATTAATCAATCCAAAATAATTATTTAAAAATTACCTATTCATCATCACGCAATTCCTTAACATTGATTAGTATGCAAAATCTCATGTCTTGCAGAGGCTGGTTTTGGAAATGAGAATAAATGCATGCATCCTGCTTACTTGCTGCAGAGATTATTCAAGTGACAGAACATATGCAATTTTGAATCATGCAGTTGTCACCATAGTAACATGCCTATCTTTATAATGAACAACATTCTTACAGCGTTTACATTTATCAAAAACTGAGCTTTATGAACCTAATCTTACATGACTGTCTCCATCTTCCATATTTGCTATTCAAATCTTTTTTTTAACATGAAACCAAAGACTATTTTGACTACATATGTCTTTGCCTATAACAAGCCTTAGTTGTATTTAAAATATAAAATTCATTATTTTATGCTTGTAGCACTGTGAGTATAGTAGAGACTTGCAGGCTAGCATGTTGGGCCACCGTTTTCCATAGCTGGAAAAAAGAGATTGCTCTGAAGGAAAGTAGCTATTCTTCTCCCCTCCAATAACAAGTCATAATAAGGATGTCTTAATCATGCACATAATCTGAGGTTCAAAACAGGATTCTAATCTTCCAACTGATATCTTCATGAGCCCTTTTTCATTACGTTCTGTTTTCAAACAAACAAAGCCAGAGTTGTTTAAACAAAGCCTTGCTCAGTGAGCCCACCAATGTAGCTGCACACAAAACACCAAAATCCAGAGGCTAGAGGAAGTAAAGAGTTGAAAAATAAATCTAAGCAACTTAGGACAATGCATCAAAAATTAGATTATTTCCTTTTTAAAATCAAGATCGCTTTCTGATTCAGATGTCTTTCCTCTCCCCTAAGTTACAATATACTTCAGCCTCCCAGATTCTTTTAGTTTGCACCACATTCCTTCATGACCCCATCCAATGAAAGAGGACATGAAGGTTGAATCTCAAATTGTGCATTTAAAGGACCAGTGTGTATTCTGGTTTGGGGGTTTTTTGCTTTGTTTTGAGCATTTTTGCTGGTTTTGTCAATCAAAAATGTAAAAATATGTATTTTCTTGCCAAGATAAATGTTATTCTGTTTTAGGTTGTAGAACGAACCTGAAATGCAAAATGAAAAGCAAGGACAAGGGGAACAAAACAGAATATTTGGAAAAAATATTGATTTTTTTTCATTTTGAAAGTAGTAGAATTATCTTCTTTAGGTAAATAAAATATAGAGAGATGTATAGATATAGATATTTATATATATAATCTATATAATTTAGTTACAACCTACTTTTTTGCCCAGTTCTTATTTTCTCAAAGATACTAGCTGTCATATCTTCATTTTCCTGTTTCCATTTCAACACCCTTTTTAATTTTAAATGGGTGAAAACTCTTTCACAGTGACTTTTTTCCATCAACTGCTTAAATCTTTAATTAGAACAAATAAAAAATGAAGTCTTAAACAGGCTGAATAAGCACTTCCTCCTTTCTCTGTTACTAGGTCAACCATGTCAAACTATCAATTCTATAGCAGCCTGATAACTCTCAAATACCATTCCAATTATAACAATATTTTACATATTTCTGAAGATATAAGTGTTTACAGTCCATAACATCTCCATGTAGGAAGTTGGTCAAGTTAGTAATTATGGTCAACAATGATGCACCTGGAAATGTAAAATAAGCAAAACTTATCTATTTTCCTGTTACTTTAAGATATCTGCTATGACATCCTAAAGTTTTAGGAAAGTTTTATGAAACCAGACTTCACCCTTGAAAGTCAACTTTTGCTAATATACCGTAAGAAACATAGTCATAGTGAGCTAGTGGGTGAAATGCTAAACAGGAAACAACCAAATATATCCATAGCACATTTCATGTTCTCACAGAAAACCAAATTATTCTGAAAAACATGAAACACACCAAGAAAGCAAATGAATTCTTGCTTTAACACAGTTCATCAAGATCAGGTCTTTAGAGGTCATTACAAGAAATGCAATAGAAAGTGAAGGTGATTTTTTAGAACCGAAGTCTCTTTTTGCAAAATATGATCAAATATATACCAATGATTTACAAATGTTTAATTTCACAGGCTACAGATCTCAGAGTGAATTGCTCTGCATTGCTCTTGACACAAAAAGGACTGAGAAAATACACAACATTGAGTTTTATTGTTTCATTATTGATGATGAACTATCTTTAGACCATGAGCAGCATTTTATTTGCATCAGTTACACTAAAATTTTAAATCTACATCAACAATTGGATGCAAGAGCCGCTCTGTTTTCATAAGTTTCAGTAATTTACAAATACATGATAGAAAGATATATAGGAAGTTTAAAATTGTAACGGTGTTCATACAAAGAAGATGCATAAAAAGATTAAGAAAACTTCACAGCTATTCATGCTGTCTTCATGTCATATAAACTTGCTGAATGTAATGGATGCTTACAAAATAAGACCTTCAGAAATCTTACAGAACCTTTCTGTAGTTATTTCACTGCATCTTCAGTCCACACACTTTGCCTAAACAAATGACACTTTCATGGAGTAAAACCATTTCAGATGACTACTAAGTCACTTCTGCAAGCTGTATTTCTCTTTTATTACGCTTGCACAGAGTACCTCAGCCTCATATTTTCTGTTGGCTTTCCTGCCAATGCTTTAACCTATATGCAAATATTGTATTTTACCATCATTTTATTAATCTGTACCACAAGTCAACCTATTACAAGGAATTGTTTTAGAAGATTAACCTTTTCAAAGCAATATTTACATGTCCTTTGGGTCTAGAAGTTCCATCACCAAAAACGACTTAGGATGATGATATTCAATGACAGACAAGAGACTGGACATCTTCAAAGGACATTGAACTCTACAGAGTGATTTCTCATTGATTTTGCCCTAGAGCTCTCTGTTAGACTGTAGGGCTCTGCTACACAGCAAAGGGTGAGAGCAAGGCCCTACGAATGAGATGAACAAATGTGCTGGCAGGTTGTCTTAGTTGTTGCATCAGCTAGTCATGTTGAGTCATGTGTCTACTGTGGATTCATCATCTCAAACCTTTCCATGGAGATGGGCAAGGAATTTTATTGCAAGTGTCCTAAAACGTTTTTGAAATTCCTTTAACTTGTCTTAATAATTTTGTCATCTTCTTGAATTCAGACTAGTTGGGAAATTTGACCTGAATTCCCAGAACATTTGAGCCACTCTGAAACAACATTTTTCAAGAGATAAATGACCAACCAAAAGTATTGGTGCATTATTCACTCTATGTGGGGAAATATTAACCATGCAGGCTGGAACAGTAATAGATGCCTTTTATTTCAGAACCTGATTAGCCACAGAGGTGTTCTAAATGAATCTGAGATGTTTGTTTCCCAGAGATGTGGTGGATGGTATTTCTGAGAATAGTGGGGAGAATCGTTAACAGTGTACATAAAACCTCCTTCTCTTTTGCACTGGAAGGAGTCTCTATCTCTTCCAATCCATGCCAGATTTCAAAGTCCTAAAGTTTTTTTACAAATGTTTGTGTTTGAACATGTGTAATGCAAACACAAATAACCCTGTATATGCACCACACAGTAGCCACACAAATTTTCTGTGATATACAGAGTACATCTTATAAAATTTATATGGTTTGCTTTGATATCAGACTGTATGCTCATTAAGTAGCAATGACTTTCAGATGGAAAGAGGATGTTTTAATTCAAAAATTTATAGCTTTATTCAAAGACTGGGATTTCAAATACTCAAGACGACAGAGCACATTTTTCAGATTTTCACCAAATTTGTTCTCCTATCTGCAGCCTATTTTTAAATTTAGATTATATTTGAGATTAGAGAAGAAATTGAATATTAAGGGTGTTTTGGCATCTTTGAATAAGTGGAAAATAGGTTATGAAATTGCTCATAATGTGTATAAGCAAAAAGAATATATGTGCACTGAGCAATACAAGTTTGTAGATTTATATCATCTGTAGGATCTTAATCTTTTAGGAAAAGCAAATCCTATGCTCAGTACAAAAAAGTTGGGAGTCAGATATTAAGACTAAAATAATGGATAAGACATTTGTATGAAATCTTTTAGATGTTGGAAGCTATCAGAAGGAAATCCAAAGTCAAGGGCTGCAGAAAGCATTTTTCTCACACCTAGAATTATCAGCTTGTGTGACACAGACTTTGTTCACAAGGGGATGCAATAATACAGCTAATGAACTTTCAGATGTATGCCTATTTTCATTTGCTTGTAAATAAAGCAAAGTAAATTAAACAAAGAAAGGTACAATGTTAGAGTGCATAAGCAGAAAAAAAGTGAACAGATCTTGGGCTGGTCAGAGAAATTAATGTCTTTTGGAGAAACTAACCACCCATGTTGATTTCAACTCCTTTTGCATTTACAGAAAGATGTCATTTCCAAATTCACATTATTTAGATTTAATTAGCCTGTCTTATTAAAATTACTCTGTATTAGATTTACATAAACTTACATATGCTGAAGAGCTTTGAAGTATGCATGATTTACCAATGTAAGTGTCCTAAAAAGGTAGGATACCTCTCCCCACCACCACCACCAAATGAGAGCTTAAATGGAAAATGTGACAGTTATCAATCCAGACGAGCATTTTCACCTTGAATTACTTGAACTCCAAGGACTTTTCTGGTATTAGTGCTCTAACATAGTTTGTTTGTTGGGCATAAAAAGCAACATACATCCATATGGCTATACAATCCAGGGTAGCTCCATAGTAAAGATAATTTATATATCCACTGAAAAGCAGACATCAGCCAAAACACTGAAAGCTTAATTGACTACTGCTGAGTTTGAGTTATTGCCTATATTTGCTTGTATGTGACACGTACATTGAGTTTCGGCTTGAGTCAATATGCCACAGACGGCTCTTTGTTGCAGGATTTTATGTTAGTACCTCAGAAATACATTAAATTGCTATTTAAATTAATTTCTATTATTTAAATTAAATTCTAATAAAATCTAAATTAATGATATCCTATATGCCTAACTTGAGTCAATTTAATTTACGATGATTTGGGTTACTGAAGTGTTGAAAATAATATGCTGAGAAATATCCCAGCACTTACTTGTGTCAATGCACACAAGGATCTTTTATTTTTCAATATGTATATATTTTGAGCTTGCATTTATTAAGTTTATCTCACTGAAGCCCATTATCACACAAGATCCTTTAGAACTTTAGCAAAAGTCCTATAAATAAAACTAAGGGCTCTGTGTACTGTCTGATTACCTATCACTCAGTTCAATTTTCACTGTTCACTGAAAGTCACTTTATATTATTATATCACCAATTAATATTATGTTGTCATATCAAATATACTGAATTAAAATATCACTCCTTCCAAAAATAGAATGCATTAAACATGAATATGAAATGAGGATGTTTTCCAGAAGGGCACACACGAGCTTTTCCATTATTTTACTTGCACATCAAGTGCTATTTTTAACATTCTTTATCCTTCTATCCAGCATGCTCTATTGAGACACAGAACTAAAATCCTGTCTAACATTTGCAACATTAAGGTTAGTAAATTATGAGGTCTGAGGCTGGTTCTAGATTATAGATTAGCCAAGATTGCAGATAAACCTAGATTACATGACAAAGATCTTCATTCAACTGAATTCTTTTTATTGTCAAATACTATAACAACAGAAAGCAAAAGAAAAAAGGCTGAAATCTGAACAGGAACCTTCTTGTTCTGCATAAAGGAAATTATTGTTTTCCTTAACTCAGTGGCAAAATCTGAACTATTTTTCTGAGATTTTAAGTATATGAAGCAAAATGAGAATATACTTCTATCTGAGTTCCTAGTAAGTCAGCCTATATTCTGAGAGCGCTAGAAAAATAACATTGAGGGCTTCTACATCTACATTCTTATTCACTTTAATTTCCATAGCAAATAAGTAATATTACTAGTGAATAAATATTTTTCTTCCTAATAGCTCTATAAACTCAACCTGCTAAACTGAGTCCTTCCTAGCATGGTCACCACTGTCCTAGATAAAGCAGGCTGCCTCATCTCACAACCTAAAGGGTCACCCTGCCTGCAGGGTGTATAGAGATTGTGACAGTGGGTTCACAGGATTCCATAATACACAAGGAGACTTGGGCTTTACCCACTAAGTTTCTCTATTATGGATTACCGCAAATACCACAAAAATCACTAGGCAGTATAACTATGGTTGATAAAGTGAATATTTATATATATCTATAAAGCTATTACAAATTATTATCAGCAGTCAATAATATAGCAACAATCAATAATAGCAGCACTCAATAACAGCAGCAACAAGTATACATTTCACACACAGTGATCATATCACATGTCAATAATATAACAGCAGATATAGTAATGATAAATTACTTATATGTGTATATATATATATATATATATGGTACCAAGCACAGCAAACAGATTCCAGAAGGGGCCCAAAGCATCCCAGAGTGGAGGACAAATCAAACTGGCCCCAGAAGTGGGCCCAGAGAGGGGAAAATAAATAACAAATTCTCACTTCAAGGTGATCTGTGTCTCGGAGTTTGGAGTCAGCCAGGCACCCCTAACAAGGGTCAAAATCTCATAGAAAGGTCATGCAGACAGCTCAGCCTGTTTAGGTTAAGGAAAAGCACGTGCACTATGGGAAGTTCCCAGAGAGAGAAGCTCAATTTTGGATAAAAATTAAGTGTATTTTATATCATAGAGACATAAGAGGGTGTAGAACATGACCATTTAAAGCATTCAATAGATGTTGTTAATTTCACCTGGGGCAGCCAATAGATAATGACATTTTCTGTCCTCTCAGACCAGTTTTTAATTTTCCAGACTGTTTTCCTGTTCTTACAGTTAGAACAGCCAATGGCAGCTACCAATTCTCACTTTCTCAGGACATTTCTACCTTTTCAGATGATAAGTAGCTGTTACAGTTCCTTGGTTTTGTGCTTATCAGTGGTGTCTCAGGATGTGTCCAGTTTCCAAGTGCCCAGCTGCACTTCAAAAATGACAGTTGCACTTCTCAAGGAGGCTTCACAGGCCTGGTTCCCAGGCTAATAGTTCCCAAGCTGCCAGGCATTTTCTCTGTCAGTTTCCCAGTCAGTATTTCAGCAGACTTTTTCCTCTGTTCAGTAATTTTCCCTTCTAACCAGGTCTCCTTTCTGGCTGCTCACATCACCTCCCTGCAGGACAGCTTAAGCTCCCAGCCATGCCCTGAGTGCGTGCAAGCAATGGCCTTGCTGACATACAAGCAACACCTTTTGTCTTCAGAGCATAGGCATAATTGATGGAAACCCGCAAACAGCCTTAAATTGTTGGTGATGTACAAGATGGGCTAGAATCCAACTTATTTTCTCCTAGCTGTGCTCACTTTGCCTTGTTAGGTAGAGTAAATGCAGCATATCTTAACTTTTATAACTGAAGTCAGCAGTTATGTCACTGAATACACAAAAGGACGCATTTGTTGAATAGTAAAGTCTCTCTTTTATAATCACTTTTCACAGTAGTGCCACATGTTAAGCACAGACACAGAACTTAAAGGGTTTTGTAGTGCAAGTCAGCTGTGAAGGGCACTGAACTTGAAGGATGTGGTTACAAATTCAAAGTCAGGACATACAGGATTCAGGAATAGTGGGGGCTTTTAGATCTAAACCCAAAGCAAAACCTGGCTTTTCATATTTCTCTTTCACCTATACCTCTTATTTGTGGTTTCTCATATAAATGAGTACCACTAAGAGAGTGTTAACTCTCAGTATGGAAATCTTCCGGATAGGCCATACAATATAATTCTGTTTCTCTGCAGCAAGTTCCCCTTACAGAAATACAACAGTGAAAAATTAAAAACTGCCTTCTGGAAAAGGACTAATACATAAAGGAATGACCAGTAAAACCAGAAAAGGTCAGCTACGCTGAAAGAATAGAACCGCATCAGTAAAATTACCAGCAATAAATCAATTGCAGGTGCTGCAAATGGATTAAACCCCCAGCTCTCTATGCAATCTGTCGACAACCAGACAGCCAAAGTTGGCAGCTGTGGAATGAGGGAATCTCATAAGTTGCCAATTCCATATCAAAGTACCAAATCTTACACGTCAGGTAAACGTTAAGAGAAATATTTCCTACTGTGAAGGTCCTATATAGCGTTTCCTCTTCTTAACTACTACAATCTGCTGTCTGAATGTAGTTCTGGTTGTGAAGATTTCTAGACTTCATATTTTTACTGTTCATAATAATGAAAAGATTTTGCCGTTGAACAAGAAGAGTAATGAGGAAACCAGCTGGGTTCAGTTAGAGTCAAACAACCTGTTTTTGAAAACTACAGACAACTATATGCAGTGAATAGAAGATTATACACAATGCTGGTCAGTTTGCTTTCTACAATACAGAACACAGTGGTCAACACTAAGGATAATTTAAAGACTTATCTAATTCTTATTCACTGCTGTCTTAATTGCATTCTGCAGAGAACATAATCGGCTAGAGAGATTACAGTAAATGTGCATACATTCTCTGGAGGAAAAAAAAAAACAGTTAGGAATTAATAGCACTTGGCTTCCACTGTCCCTCAAGATTTTAAACACAGCATCGGCTGTCAGTACAGACCAGTTTCACAGTATAAATAGGAAAGTGGGAAAGGAAGCTCATGTATAGTCCAAGCTATCTCAGCCTCTCTGTCCTCATTTTTTCCATTCCATTTGTGTCGCATGTAAGCAGACAATAAGGTAAAAGAGAGGATGAAGTGAGTTTATGATCTACCAATTCCCAGCTACCAAAATCATGAGATTTAATTGGAGCTGCTTTACACTATTCTTGCAGTCTGAGGAGAACTGACTCTGTGATTCAGGAGCTACTAAGGTTCTTGTTCCCAACCAAGAAAACCAAGCATGGCTTGAGCCCAAAAGAGGTACTCCGGATGTAGCAGACAAACAAAAATAAGTTACTGCATAAGATCGGAAAAGTTCATTATCATCTTCCACTAATATTACAGAGACGGAAGGAAAGCACCTGTTATCATATAACCTTATCAGTAGCTTTTTGTACTTTTGTACATACTAAAAAAAAAAAAAGGCATTTGAAACTGTCAAAATGGCTGTAGCTGGTAGAAGCAGAGCTATCTGACTTGCTGATAAAGCCCATTCGTTATTGTCATACAAAGGAGGAGGCATAATTAACTGCCTCTTGAAGATCCAGGAAGTACCTTGCAGAGCTTCACATCTGACAGCTATCAGCAGCTGGTAGCAAGGCACTGCAATCAGTGGCAATACATAAAAGCACCTCAGGAAATGGCCAGTTGCCGTGTGAAGAGGCACACAGGAGTATGTTATCCCTGCTCTGATCCTTTTCACCAGAGGATTTCAGGTGGGCTTAGAGCAATATCATTCCCACCAAGCATACATTCATTGGCAAGGCAGTCTTCAGTCTCAGCAGAAGTCAATGGCTGTAGCTGGGAGCTCAGAAAAGCTGTTTGCACGAAGCCCCAGGAAGAATTTAAAAACAAATACAATTACTTGGTGTCTGGCCTCTAGGTTAGTGCAAATAATTTGAATGTCACACAGAATTGCTGTATGCACTTTCTTTAAACTTCTGTGATTTACTCAGTATTTAATTGGAAAAAATATCACAAGGATCAATTGAGTTTAAATACATTCAGATTAATTCCCCTAATACCTAAGTTCCCTGAACTTATTCAGAGAAAAGTAGAATTTAGGAAAGAAAAACGATACTTACTACAGATGAAATGGGGTTAGAGACTCAACAAAATTCTGGTAAAAGTGCTGCAGAATTAAAAATAGTCTCTTCTTCTGCATATCTACCATGCATAAAATCAATGGAGAAATACTATGACAATGCAGCTCCCCTGCTGTAATTATACATTGTGAGGATATTTTCACTGTTATAAAGCAGCAATACTTATATCTCCTAAATGAATACTCTTAGGTCATGTGATCTGATCAATTCATCTTGCAGTTTAAAACTACTTCCATAACTTAACCTTTTTCTGCAATACACACTTTTATCAATATTACTGTGTATCTAGAGATATACAGCATGCATGTACATATATAAACATCCATATTAAATAAACTGACCGTTAGATCTATAATGTGAAAAAAAACAAATACCTCAAATGCTCACACTTCAATGCTTACAATCCATAAGAATGGTGCTTTCAGGCTCTTTGTGTAAGAAAGAAAATTTTCTTGTAAATGAAACATCTTTCCATATCTGTGAAGACCATCAAAACAATTGATACTGCATCTTATTTTCAACATACAAAAGAAAATATGTAAGCCATCTGAACTCACTTCCCATAAAGCCTTAACATTTTTTTGCTAGCAGATTTAAAGACTTTTTGCTTATCCAGCAAAGGATGGACTTCTCTTGCAGCTAAGGTTTGGTATTAAAATCCTAGAAAGAACCTGGGATTTTCCTGCATGCCCATGTTCTTAAGGGTACGTATTCGGGGGGGGGGGAAGTTTTGTGTTTGGTACTAATTTAATTCAAATAGCGAAAGTCAAGAATTACAATGCTCTTGAATTTATTCCAATAAATTCCTCCACAAACTTTTATTTGCCTATTTTACCACTTATTAGAATTCCTGTCAAATTTGAAACTAATTGAAGTCAGCCTTCTTACAGTCACAGCTGACTGGCAAAACATTGTTTAAATCCTAATCTGGTGTTTATTCAGACACTTCACAGAGTTCCTACTCCTAAGAGCCTTCCATTTTAATAAACAAAACAAAAAACCCAAACCAACCAAACAAAAAAACTTTACTATTTTTTGCTGCATTTTACCATTTTCCATGATGACAACTGGGGAACCTATTGTCATTAGCCTCTTTTTTCAATAAACATAATAAATAAAATAACAAATGCATTTTTATGTGGAAATGGCTATGGATAAAATCTACCAAACTATAATTTAAACAGAGATTATGAGAATTTAAGACAATTGTCAGGGAAATCTGGCAGTCATTTAAGTAGATATTCAGTTTCCCTAAAATACTTGATCTGTTCTCAGAGCAGTGAAGCAAAGCAACCCCTGCCAGTAAGCTTATTTTTTTAGCCTCCTGGGGAGGAAAATGAAAAAAATATGTTCCAACACAATAAATATTACTCATGCTGCAAATTTAGGATCTGTCCCTACAGACTTTGGTCTTCCTTTTCCATTTAGTTACATACAAAACTGAAACAAAAATATTTGCCTTTTATATCTTTATCAAATTTGTGTGCCACATTGGAAATTCAGTAATGTCAGCCGTAACTTAAAGAAAGTCCATCTTCCTATTGTTCTGTAAGGCTATAAACCCTTTAAATCACTGTCCACCAACACACCTCAAATGAATTAAATCAGTCATTGCTACAGAATGTCATTGCTGTGCTTCTGGTCAAAATCACCACCCTTCACACGAGAAAGAAAGGAGCAAGGAAATTATGTATGGAAAAAAGAAAAAAAAAAAATCAGAAAGCTAGAGATTGAAGAAGAAAACTAGAAGAAAAAAGGTACTTTAATATACCAAAACCAGATAATATTTAATGGCAAAGAGAATTTGCCTTGGCTAGACATTTTGTCAGTATCAATAATTCAGTAATAAAATGATTTTTAATGACAAACTTTATTTAAAAGAATCAATTAGTGAGGACACAGTGATTGCTACTGGAAGTTTTTGATATGTCAACAGCTACTATCCATACTTTTCCGAGGAAGAAGTTACGGTGCCATGGATGCAGATGAATTAACAGCACATCAGTGGTTTTATACCACCAACAACATATGGTCATCCTCATGACCAATAAGGTACTTTGCTCCCACACTGAAATCTTACTGACTCTGCATCTAGATTTGGAGTATTCACACAATAGATGAAAATTCACATTTTCACTGAAAGAGCAGTATTTTTCCTGGCTAGGCATACCACAACTATTGGAAATGACTGCTGCATCTCAGCTGCTACTGTGCTTCCAAATCGCAGACTGGAGATGATAGCATGACTGTGATTGCTTCCGTGTTGATTTCAATAGTCAGTGTGCAAACAGACTATGTCAAAATCTGCAATAGAGACTAGCAACTTCCAAATATATAACTGAGATTTTTGGTTTTTTAATATTATCTTCAGTTCTGCAAATGGGTAACTGGAGAAAAGAGTAACTATAGCACTATAGAAAAAAGAAATATGTTTATCATATCAAAGGAATAGTGAAAAAGTGAAGAACTGATAATTACGGGCAAGTAGCCAATGTATAAATTGTACAATTACAGTTTTCTACTAGGAGATGAATCTTTAACCATACAGATTAGCTTGAGCTTGGATTAAACAAAAATCAAGAGTGGAAGGGACACTGTTTTGGTATAACTATGATAATCAGAAAAAAAATTTAAAAAGCTAACACAAGTTAAAATGTTAAGATAAATAACAGCAAAGGTTCAAGACACAGGAAAGAATTTTAAATAAACATACACAAAAAAGGTCATTTCACTTATCAAAGAGGAATGGAATTTTAAGAAGAAAATACAGAAAGTGTTAAGATGCAAAATATTCCATTTTTTTTCTGTCTTCCTTTTTTTGCCCCTGCAAGGCAGTGAATTGCAGCCCCGGCTTTTGTAAACAAAAATCAGGTTACAATAACGAAAGCTGAGTACTTAGGAAACATTGAGATCACACCTATGAATGTTTTTGAAACGTTAGAGAACATTACACTTTATAAGGTTTCAAAACTAGACAACATAAAATCAAGAGTGCTAAATGCCACAGGAGCTATATGGACATTAACAGATATTTCATTATGTATTAGGTGTGGGAGATCTTTTGTAGTGAGATCTCCAAGGATTAGTAAGAAGGTACTACTTGCCTTTGCTTCTTCTGCCCTCTCAAACTTACAGCTCCAAGAAATGAGACTTAGGAATTTAGCCAGTCTGTATTGATTGGGCAGTCATTTGTAAGCTCAGTTCAAAATCACGATTGAGAGAGCAAATAAAAAGCTGGGGAAAACTTAACTTGATTGATAACTAAAACTAGTTCCACAAAATTTGCACTTTATACTAATCAGATATATCCATGTGGGCACTTAAAATAAGTAATTATAAAATAATTATAAAATAAATATATTTTATAAATAATTATAAAATAAATTATAAAATAAAATCCTACATTTTTGGTGACATAGCATACTAGTTGTCATTATTTTTACTTTATGAATTAGATATGAAGAATTTGGCAAATGTCCAATTCTACATTTCCTAACACAAACAGAGCTTTCCAACTAAAAAAACCCCAAAAACTATTTGAGGAAGATTAAAATGAAAAATGAACATTTTATCATGCCACGAGCAAACCAAAAGGCACATAATCCTGGCTGTTCTTCTTTTGTTTAAAGAAAGAATATCTTAACACTGCTCTACCCAGGCTGAAATCAAGAATTGCTGGAGCAAGGAAGTTTGTCCAGACTTGACTGCACTGAAGGCATGGCTTGGTTAACAGGCAAAGCTTAAAAACACAGCTATGCATAAGCACCACAATATCATTAAGTATTTCAGAAACACGAGCAAGCAAATAAATGTCTGGATGATGATGTATTTTCCTATATCTGAAGGATTAAAAGACTTCTGTATGACACAGTTATCAAGTCAACACAGATCTCACAAAGTCAGAAAAAGTTAATTGCTGTGTCTGCAGAAGGTTCCAAGGTCTAAAACCATTTCGCTCTCTCCCTGTCTCTAGGATATCACCTGGGATAACAGAGGCTTCTTTTATGCTTTTGTGCTTCTTTATGAGCACAAGCTGAGCTGGTTGGATTTTATAAATCATCAGCTGACAGCATCCTTCCACTCTTCATCCTGCCCTAACAAAAAATGTGCTTGAGCATTTTCCAGGATATAGCAATTTTCTAGCCTAACAACAGCAACAAAGAGGAGGTTAGCTGCAGTCAAGTCTACACTGGGGAGAACTGCTGCAAACTGCTTCACAAATGAAAGTGGAAGGAACACACTTGACTGCTTTAAGCAAGTCTCAGCAGACAAACAAACCTACTTGCTAAAGGTTACCAAGGAGCACTCTTCAGGATGATGCAGAGATTTAAGTGTGTTTGTTAGAGAGTTACAGTTAATTGGGGATGCTCTTCCAAAGGCAGTTTGAAGTTAATGAAAGGTTTCAGAAGCAGGGCAGCCAAAATGCCTGTCTGCCCCACCAACAGCAGTATGATCTCAGCTTAGCCTGAACCATCTCAAAATTACAGAAACAAAGGTGTCCAGCTTTCTTGCTGGCTGGGCATGAGAAGCTGAAAAATCCTTGACTTTAGACTAAACATTACTTGGCAACAACTGAAAACATCAGTGTTATCAACATTCTTCGCATACTGAACTCAAAACATAGCACTGTACCAGCTACTAGGAAGACAATTAACTCTATCCCAGCTGAAACCAGGACAAAAGGATAAACATGAGTGTGACATGGCTTTTTCTGAAGCAGAGAGAAAGAGAGAGAGAGGCAAAGAAATAAAAGGATACACGCTAATGTAAAAGTAACAATACTAAGCGATAATGAGAGGTTAACTTGGCTTTATACCTCAAAAGCCAAAATGGTTTTTTGGGTTTTTTTCTGGGCTTCTTTGTTCTTTAGGAATGACAAAATTCAGACCTCTGAAGAAAATGCCTTTTACAGAATTGTCAGATCAGGATGAACAAAAATAAAATTACTAAGAAAATTATTGACTCCTCAGTATTTTATTTGCAAAGAAAAACAACTATCTGTTTTTAAATTAAATTTCCGCTGAAAGGAAAGGGGAAGAAGAGGACAAACATGCCATGAAGAGATATGGTGGTCAGTACTGACTAACACACAATTCAGATGTGAATTCTCTCTTAATATAATCATCATGTTATCAAACCACAGAACAGCAGAGAATTCATTTACTTCAGAACATTAACAGTACAGAAGCTGTAAGCTAATGTAGGCTGCCTTGAGGACAGCAATGAAGTAACCTAGCTCAGCCTCTTATGCAAAAGAAAGAGTAGGGATGAATAGAGGGCTGATACTCTGAGGGCACAAAGCAAGCTAATAAACGACCTGCAGACAGGGCTGCATCACCCTGCAGTCTCACTGAAGTCAAAGGGGACAGGACCAGAGCCTGCCATATGGTTTTCAGACACTGATCAGAGCCTGTCTTGGTTTATGTACATAATTTCTTTACTACAGTCACAGTGATGGGGACTTTCTTAGTAAGCCTGCTTACTGCTCATAGCACAGGCTTCTAATATATATATAATTTATAGAAATTACAGTGCAAGAAGTAGTTCTGTTTACATTGCCTATTTCCTCATAATATGCTTTCAAAGTATAATCTATTATTAGAATGGGGAAAAAGATAATACAGTATAAAAGTAATAAATGAAAAAGTCAACAGATTTGCTTTTTCAGTAAATTTAAGAGCATGTTAAACAAAAAAAAAACAAACCAAACCAAACCAAAACAAAACAAAAAAGCCCTGCATGGTATTCAAATGCGAGGCAGTAAGAAATGGGTAGCTCTGCCTACCTGTCTTTACCCTCAACAACACTAGTAAAGGAAATAAATTGCATGTCACAACACTATACCTTACAAACTGGTGGGAGATAGTTCTCAATACCTTGATACCTTCTTTTTATGACCAGAGTGTGACTCTGATGTGGATGACAGCAGAACTAGATTGTGCCCTCTGTACCCTTCACATATTTCACTGTGTTATAGAAAGCATATAATCTTCTCCTCACCAGTTATGTGAGGAAATGGTCCATCTGAGGAACACACATTCAGTCAGTATTAAGAAATAAGGCAGAATCATTCAATAACTTCATGTCCTGAAAGGTCCAAAAGAGGAAAAAAAAAATCCATTGTTCTAATAGCAACTGTTTCAATTGTTCCCAAACCAGTCACAGATTTACCGTGTATTTGACTTGTTGAAATGACCCCAATGAAAGTGAGACATTTAGTTTCACAGTAAATAAAGTACTTCTTTTCACTTATGTCTAACGATATCACCAGGATTTTTCCTTCCCCGCCCCCCCGCCTTCCTTCTATGAAAAAAAAAAGCTCATTTCAGATAATTTCCCCCTTTTTTGGTTTCACCACCAAGGGAAAAGCTCACTTTTACACTTCATTGAAAAGTCAAGTTTTCAGCTTTTCCTTTAAGATTGAGTTGATGTATAGCCTGTTTTTGTAAAGTTCCTTCTGCCTTTCTTGGGTCCACTCTGTTGAAGTCTGTCACATGGCTGCATTCTCAGCCTGGCTAAAGAAGAACCTACAATTATCACCTCATACAAAGGTAACTCCTGGCCAAGAAATTCAAAGTATAACTGTCATTCATTTTTAGACACCATAAGCGCAGTCATATTCCTTTCAAACTATGCCCCTCTTAGGATCATGCTTTTTCTAAGTCTCTCATTTATTTTAATAAAAAAAAAGCATCAAAAGCTCCAATTTTAATTATTATGATTCAACAACACATGTTATCTCTATTGCTAAACATCTACATTCTCTCAAAATCAGACTGGTAGTATCCAATAGAGTATTTTTACAGATTTTTTTTTTTTTAAGCTTTATATATAAAAAGAATTTAAAACTTTTATATTCAGTGTAGCTAAGAATAACATGTAATGAACCTAGCCTTACCTTCATTTTCCTAAAACCTTAATGCTTAAGAAATTGTCTAATACAAGGTTTATTTTTTCTTTGTCAATATAAAATAAAAAGCATTGTGGAGGATATGGAAACAATTTCTTAAGGCTAGAAATAAGAATGCCATAAGAATGGCAGCAAACAAGTGTTAGAAGTTAGAGTTAACAAAAATATTAAATATGATTAACAGATTCTTTGTTTAGACTGGTTCATATTCTATATTTTGATTGTGAGCCACTTTCTTTATATAATGTGTGTTTCACTCACATTTATAACTCAAAGCAGCCAAATCCTAAGCAAAAGCTTCTCTTTGGAAAGGAGAAAACTTTGTCAGCTTTTTTTTCTTTTAACAGCTAGAAGGGAAAATTTGCAAAGAAACAGCACAATAAATACTTCTGCAAAGACACAACAAAGTCAAGAAAAGCCATACATCCATCCTTTTCATATAGTACATAAGGGTAAATTTCACTCAGCTCTTGTCATGAAGAAAAGGTAATGAGCATGCCAATTATTCTCTCAGGCTGTACAGGACAGGGTAAAGATTTATTGCTGTTTTCAGACATGATAAAGATGATCTGAACTGCCCAGGATGTTCATACTCAAGCTGTCTTCTTGAATCCAGTTATCCTCTGCCAGAAAAATCCAATTTTAATAGAGAAATGCTGTGTAATCACAGGTGAGAAATTCTACGCCACGTCCCAGAGCACATATATCACATCCTTATTCCAGCTTAGTGGTAGTAGAGTGAAATTAAAATACATGTAGATTGTATAGCATGTTAAGTACCTTTGCCATAATAAGAAACCTTTTAATTGCATGGTGTTCGTATATTTGATCTTTGCTCGCAAAACCATGAATTATTTCAGATCCAAGTAACAGGTTACACTACAGATATTAATTTCTTAGATTCATGTAAAGCCGTTCTTAGCTGAGTTGCCATAAACTGAATTAGATGCCAGTGCATGGATGTTAATATATTCCTTGTCTTTGTGGGCTAGTTTTTAAACTCATACACAGTAAATAAATTTTTTTTCTAGTAAGTACCAAGTTAACTAGACTAGGCTCTTCAATGCTTCAAAAATACAAGCTAGCATGCTACAGCACATTGGGTTTTCAGTCTAGGCACTTCTGACATAAAATAATAGAATATAATTACTTAATTCTATCAATTAAGCATAAGTAGCTGTATCTATCAGCATAATAAGATTATGAGGCTTTTTATAATGCAAATTAGTTAGCTCCTTTTAAACACAACACTAAAATTTTTATTTGAAGACATGACAGTGACCCAACATAAAGTCTACGGTTTTCTGCAGTTCCCCAAGAGCAAATGTTAGTACTAGAAAACTGCGCATTGATAGGTTGGCTTTGTTAAATTCTTTCATTAGGTTGAAACTTCTTACTGGTACAAGGATACACCTTCTTTGGGGCCAAGTATTTCTTCAAAAGGCACAGTAGCAGACAGGTATCCAAAATATTTCATAGCTTTTGACTGAATGGATAGTCAGATAGGGTGACTCCAGTGAAACAAAAGTTTTATTTGTTTATTTTTCTGGCTCCAGTGAACTATGAAATTTTAGGCTGTATGGGTTGCAGATTGTGAGGTATATATTGGCTGGGCAGTGTGCAAAGGAAAAGGAGAGTAGGATGAAAAAGCTATAAACAAAAAGAAACAGCTGTAGACAAAAAAAAAAAGAAGTAAATTTCTGTTTCACTTTTCAAACTGACAGAAAGTTTTATGTGATGTGGCTTTCTCAGGACAGATCACATGCATAATTCCCACTGAGTCATTACCAGGAATAAGACATTGAAGCAAAAACTTTATTCTTTTATTAATTTAGTCTATATTTGATGTCCTGAAAAACAGGATGACAGACTGACATTTCTCCAAGAATTAGAGTCAGGATTTTACCAAATTATTCTGCTGAACAACTATTCTAAAATATTCAGATCTTTGAAAAACAATAGGACAGGAGCTGAGTAAAGTAACTCCAGCAGTGGTCATCCTTCCACAACATGTAAACCCTGTATCAGGTGAAACTTAGGTGGTTACTAACAGCATACCCAAAAGCATCTTGGTCAGAGCATGGAAACCTAATTATCTGTGTTAATAGATGGGACTTTTCGATGGCTTAAAAATATGATTCAGTTCCTATGGCACAAAGGTTCTGGCAAATGTTGTAGCATTTCTGATGCAAATATTGAATTTCATTACTATATATTAGTTCTAACAGCTAAACAAAAATTTACACTTTTTTTTTTTAATTACAGCTCATTTTTTTTTTCCTAATTTCTCAAGATATGGCCTGTCCTTTCCTCCAGGTGACCATATTACACAATTACATTATCCATTACTGAATTCTGTTTTTCCTTTCATTAATGGTTCTTTTTTCCAAACTATCACTCTTCTTCAGACATCACAGATTTTGTTAGCATGGTTCTGGCTGCTGGCAAGACTGTAGGAGTGTCACAAGCAACTATTTTCCTCATTTTTCCATAAGTTTTCACCCAGAATGTTAACAAAACAAGATTTTTTAATGACATTCAGTGGCCATGTAGACCAGAATATGAAATAGATGTAATGCTACATCATTAAATTTTCCATAGGCTGCAATGTTAGGGGATAGGACCCAGACCTGTCATAATCGACATTCTGCCTAACCCTGAAGAATAGTGTGACAACACGCAAAAGTGCCCCATACTTACTGCACAGGAAATTCCCATCCTTCCAGTAGAAGTGTTTGCATACACCAAGAGGAGTCGTGGTCATCTTGCACTGGAAAACTGAAAATTAATCATCAGCTCTACTTTTATACCTGTAATTTCACACCCCTTGGAGATATGTATGCATGTTTGTTGTTTATTGTAGTACCTACTAAATCTAAATATTTATCATGGAATGGTGACCTGAACTGCTTCCTTAGGCCACTGCATCTATTATCGGTTAACAAAACAAGTCATATATATATATAGACACATATTTAAGACACCAGTCTTAAATCCCGTCTTTTTCCTTTGCAACACAGAGGTACTCAAAGTGAACCACCAGTTTCACATCAGAAGCAGGAGAGCTGTGTTTCTACAGTGCCATGCTCAGATCAACAAAGTCCTCTGCTTGAAATGCTCTAAAGCTGCTTCTACCTCTTTTCAGAGCTTTTTTTTCCTCCTTAGACATGACACCTAGACAACATATACACATGTAGACAGCTATGGTGGAGTCTTTCAAATATTAATTGAGTGACAACACATGGTAATGATGTTGGTGCAGATACTTAGCTCCTGCAAGTCATCCTAACTGAGGCAAGAAAGCCATCTCAGTCAATGTTAAGATGTCAGATCTGCCTGTAAACTGTACTTTTTGGGTACTCCTCCAGCCCTCTTACCTGCTGGAAGAACAATTGTAACTGGTCTTCCAATATCCCCCAAAACTGTTAAGAGATAACCTGGCTATGAAGCATAAGTTTTCTAACCCCAGCAACTTATTGGTGGCACATCCCATGAAGGAAAATATTTTTTCATGTGTTAAGAAAAAAAAATCATAAAGCTGCAATGTTTACTGTGCTGATAAAAACATTTTTAAAAAACCAAACAAAAAACCCTCCTTAATTCTTATGCATAATAATATCTTGTAGTAAAGAATTTCAAATGTTAACATGTAAGAATAAACCAAAATTCATTTTCTTCTTCTTATCTTACTTTCATTTCAAGGGATTTGCATGCCAATATACAAAAAATACACTAGATTATGGAATCTATCAATACATGATTCTTTTTCAAAATCAAGGATTCAAGCAGAGTAAACATCTCACATAACTTAAGGTCAAAAGTGAGTCAAGTGACATAAACAGTGTGGTATTTTTGAATGCATAGCTGAAGTCAGTCTGCTTGGTTTGTTTATGGTAACAAATTCACAACAGAATTGAAGAAGAACAAAGCATGTAAGCAGATCACTGAGATTAAAAACAAACAAACAAACAAAAAAAAAACCCCTTTCCTAACATCAGAACACTTGAATCCCAGATTTTGAAAGCCAGTCACATGTTGATAATGAAAACTTGATATCCACCTGCAGATTTATTAAGGAAATCTATAAACCTTTAGATTTCTATCAAAATGTACAGACCTCATCTCAGATCCTTTTCCTATGAAAGAAACCTGCTTCAGGAGATAAATTTGATCTTATTTGTGTGAGAAATTGTCTTCCTACAAAAGCCAGGGCATTATATCATAATTAGCAGAGTACTCCAGCAGTAGCTTCATGTTAATAAAGGACAGCCTGGCTGTAAGCACCCCTAAGATGAAATTTCCCCTTCTACAAAAGCGTCAGGGACCATTGTACATGAATATAGAAACACATACACAATCATGCTCTACAGCACTATTGAAGACAGCTCAAGATTAGCTAATTCAAAACTGAGCTAGTTCTAGCACCAAATACAATATAGTGTTTTGCTAAGTACTGACCATTTGGTGATTTACCAGCCTCAGCTTTAAGCAAGCTAGCCCAAGTATCGTACACTAGGACCCAAGGCTTGGACGCCTGCCCAGAACAATTTGTCCTGGCTCTCAGATCGCTTCCTAAAGGCAGTGACCATAAGCAGTATCTAGTCCTCCATTTCATCATACCATTGCCAGGATCTGCCTACATCGCTGGCAAGATGCAATGTTCCATCCCAAACCTGCAGCTTACAAGGCCTAGATTTCCCTCCATTCGAGATCCCACAATTCAGCCAAATAGTCCCAGCTTCTTTTCCCCCATCAAAGACGGGGAAGATATTCCCAGACATCCCCAGCCTGGTTTTCTTCCTCATCACCCTAAGTATCCTTTAACTTAGAGCAAGATTTTTCTCTCCTTCCCACACCAGTTCACATCTCACTAGATTCTTTGCCCTAGCCTGCTCCTCTCTAATTTTTTTCTTAATTTTTCTTCCCTTTCCTTCCTTTTTCTTGGTCCTGGATGCCAAACAAAGTATCACTCTATGCAGTAGAAAAAGGGTCGCGGTTATGTTGCCAACTTGTCTTCACTCTAGCAGTCATTTCAGAGAAAATCATCTTAGTCATGCTCAGTCAGTGTGATAACAGTACATGGACTTTCTGGAAAACAGTAAGAGCTAGGAAAAATGTTCAGTGAACAAAATTTTCAAGTCTCTCTTGAAAATGTCATTTTGTGGCACGCACTTAAAAGACAAACCTGGACAGATTTTTAGTTATGGCAAGTGTCATACGCCTGACAAAGCCACACCAACACAGTTCAGGTTCCCAGCCCAAAGCCTGGAGGTGTGGTAGCATTTTCCAAAACAAACCCATCCATTTCTTTTTTAATGTAGAATAACAAACAGTATTTTTCCCTATTCTCCTGGACAGAAACAGTTTAGTCATTTGGGGTTTCCAGAAAAAAACAAGCCGAAACACTTACCTAGCATACAAAACCTCAGCCTAACCATGACAACAGTGAAACAGTCTTGCAAGATGTTAGACAGCTATAGCAATTTCCAGAGTTTTAATTCTAAACAGCAAAGGCAGTGAGCCATAAGATGGAGTCCAAGCAGACATACCTTATGTAGCCTGAAAAAGCTCCATGGCATAACAGGATACGGCCATGTAATGATGGGCAGACCAGGTCCCAAGATGAGGAAAACAGCTGAATCAATAAAGCACTCCATATTTTTCTGCTCAAACCCCTGCACCGCTCTTCTGTGAGTCACACACATTCACCGAGGCTTCCCCAGGCAGTGCCAGAAGCACACCCCAACACAGCCCTCTAGTTCACCCAGACTGATACAGTTTTGTACACTCTGCACCTTAGGGCTGAGACAAAATTAATATTTGTCCCAAGTGCTTAGGAGACTGTAGGCAGAAAGGCAGGTAAAAACAGCCTGCCAGTGGTGACCCTCCTGGCCTGGACATGAAGGAGTAGAAGTCCATCCCTCCCTTGGGCTATCAACCACCCTGACTGCCAGCTGCACGAGCCACGCTCCACCACCGTGTCTGCCCGTTTATCAGTCTTGCCTTTTCATAACTAGTGTTTTTCCCGTTGTTCAGCCTGCTTATTCCCATGAAACAGCTCTCAGCCCTCTTCCTCATGGTATTTACAAGCTCAGACTGTCTCCAGACTATAGTATCATGGCCTCAAAGTACCATGTGAGGGAATGAGTCTGCTCCAGGCTCCAGAAAGCCTAAGTCACAGCCAGCCTCCCCTTCCAGCATGATACAGCAGGCTAGCAGGGTCTTCTCAAGCCCATCTGCTCATTACTGGTGAGAACAACAATATAACAGTAGAAGAAATTCCTTCATTAATCATTCTGCCTTCCCAATTTCCTTTTTCATAACAGTCTGTTGAGAGTTGTTTCCCATAGTCCGTGCGTATAGCAGAAAAGCTGTAATCTGCATTATAAAATTAGACTTATTTCCATTACTGATGAAGAAAAAATAGGAATAAAATAGTAACAAAACAGATTTTTAAAATGTTTTGTTATTAATGAGCACCAAAGCAAATGTAAAAGAGAGTGAGGCAACAGATTAAAGCAACACATTATGTTGACTAATTTAAGTTCCTAGACAATAATAAAAATTAATGTCAGCTTGACATTTTAGGGATTTTTTTTTTAAGTAATTTCATTAGGGTTTTAAAGGACAGTAAAATGGTTGTCTCAGTAGCAACCTTATTAGAGTAAAAGAAGTTAAGAAGTAGTGACAACAGCAAAAATATGCAATTCCACACTATTTTCAAGGTTTTCAACAAATTATGATAGCCCCCCCAAGGCACTCTGTTCTTTATACCACACCCCCTGGTCTTTTAAAATAAAGGAATTAGTGTTTGTAAGGCTATCCTGGTTGGTTTTTTCTATTAATTAGGATAAAGTGTTGTGGCTAGCATGCAGTCTCTGGTAATCCTGCTTAAGCACAGCACAATTTGTAATGGGTGCATTATCCCAGGGCAGTACGAAGTAACCTACAGTTACCCAATTTTTTCAGAAATATTTTCAGCATACAATTAATTACTAAGATAAGCTTCCAGCAGGGGAAACGAAGAGAGAGGTAATACACTTTACACAAACTCTGCCAGGGTGAAGTAAAAATTATTTCTCACATACACTGTTATGATTGCTGTTTGATTGCTCAGTAAACACATAAAATACTAGGTGTTATTTGGAGAACCTGATTTAACATACATAAAATTTCCTACATTACATGTAGGAGAACGATATACTATAATTAGAACTTGAGTTGTGCAGAACTATCATGTAGCACCAGTAATATTAAGTGCATATATGGAGTTTAACAGAAATTTTTTAGCAAGGAATACGGTAGTTGAGCTCATCTGAGAGCTAAACTTCTTACTATGGTTTAAATTTTATTCTTACTTATGCAGAACATTCATTCTAATCCACCAAATTTTACTCTTGGATTAGCAGCTAAGCTTCATGGTCTTCCTACTAAATAAAGTCATTTTTTCTCCTTGGTTTACAGCTCTGAGGCTTGGGAAAGCCAAAAGGACTACAGAAATGTTTTCCCCAAGAATTCCTTGTTAATTTTTAAAATCCTTGCACATATATTTCCTTACTTGGTTCTTCCCCAACATCTGTATAATTAGCACTGACAGTTCAATTCTCGATCTTCAATTTTATAAAGTATTGAAAATAAGAATGTTATTATGGCTTGAGAGAAGCCAGACTGAAACTGGCAAACAGACACACCTTTCATCTGAAGCCCAAGGGAACAGTGAAATGTCCCTTTGATTAGAGATGGTGAAACAACAAAAGCCATCACACAAACTGCATGACACACTGAAAGTCCTTCAGTAATTTGAATTATATGGGTTGATGTTAAACGCCAAAGTGGGAGGACTGACTTGGTTGCAGTTTTCACATTTGTGCACATGTGCAGAGAAAATAAAAGAGATGCAGTAAGAAAAGAATAAAGCACAAGGCATGTCAGAAAAGACAGGTGGAGTAACTCTGAGGAACGTTCTGGTGCTGAATACTGGTTGACTTAGGTGTGGAACATTGAGAAAAATTGAATTATTAACTGTTTCCTGGTGTTCATTCCTATGTGTTTAGAGGCACTCAACTGCATTTATTTTTTCACATGAATAGGATTGTATCTAATACCTGAGTACACCACCAATTCCTCTTAGCCAAAAAAGTATTTGACCACATCTTCTAGGCTACATGTGAGATCAGATTTTAAAAAGCCTCCTCTCCTCATCACTTTTAAGACCCTCTCTGGAGGAAAGTGAATGTCAAGTCACATAAAGCAACAGCTGCCAAACACTTTCCTAACTCTTTGATGTCCATGAGCCAGAAGTAATAGTGTGAAGAACACAGAAGTGCCAATGCAGAAAGAGGAACCTCTCCAGAAAGCAGAGTGCTGGTCTGCAAGAACTAACTGGAATTAACAAACCAGAAATAACAGGATGCGAGTTTTCACTTTTTAATATATTCACAAATGCAAATGATGAAATTATCCCATTACAGAAAACAGTGCAGTGGAACCCAAGCAAAGTGAAAATCAAACAAATCCATTTGGGGTATCAGAGGGAATGACACTGTAATTCTGAAATATTATGCAGAATCTTTTAGAAATTTGAAACACCATTTGGGATATCAAATCTCTGCATTAGAAATATATTGCAAAAGTGTTTACAGCAATGCAAGATTTAAGTCAGGTTTTCCTTAGATAGGCACAATGCAGTACAAAACAGTACATCAATGGATCGCATTTTGTGATTAGAAACCTCCAAACTTTCTGCAAAGTGCATTCTGTCATGATACAAGGAATTACTGCCAAGTAAGCAAAGGTGTTCACATACTCAATCTTCACCTTTTTTTCTCCTGCAGTTCAATATATCTTACCCTTCAACAAAAGAGAAAGGCTGTTTTGTGTACAGTCTCCTTGCTTACAGTGACTTTCTGTGCCCAGCATTTCTAACAGGGAAAACAGCAGGGACATTAACAGGATCCACGGCTTGGTCTGAAGGCTGTAAACTGCAGCCAGTTTACCTTGTGGCACTTGGTCTTTGTGGTCTATTTCTCATCTCTCCAGTCAAACTCTTTGCTCAGATCCCCCCCAACTTCTCAATACAGTAGTTTTTCGTTAGCCTGCCTTTTCAACATGCAGTCATCACTCCAGCATGCCCCCAAATGTCTCCTTTACTTATTTTTTTCCCTTTTGCCTGTTTCTTTCCCTCACTAGGAACTCCAACACCCTGCTGCTAATTTCCAGCAATCTTTCTCCCACAACACAGCATATACTTTTCCAGAAAATGACAGTGGTATGATACAAATAGCCTCCTCCCAGTCAGTGCTTCCTCCTTAAAAAAATCTGCTGACTACTCTTGTTAAAAAGCCCAGAGAAGCCTAGGCAGTTAGTTCTTAAGTATATGAAAAAAACAGTCATAGAAATGTCAGCTTGATTTTCTACAAGCTATGACCATGTCTAAGACTAAAAGCAGATGATCTCTTGTGATCATGTTGGCATGTTTCAACAAGGCCAGTATTTTACAAAAGACTTAAACCACTGACCTAAGAAGCCCAAATTAAGCACTCAATCAGTATGATCTTACTCTATCCAAGTTTCTGCAAAACATTTTGAAAGAGTTTGGACGAAACGGTTGCTTGACAAGTACTTTCTTCCAGCACGTTGCCTATTCTCCCACAAGCATCATGGTGTTACTTGAATTTTTGCATAACTTATAGGTATGTAGCCATGGGCTTATGGCTACATAAACCTAATAGTGCAGCCAGGTGACCTACTAATGCACAGACCTGATATTAATAAGCATGGAATCATAGCCTGTATTACCACCTTTATGCCAAAATGCAGTGGCAAAGCATTGCACACTATTGTGCATTGCAACACAATCAAAACCGAATTAGATTAGTGAAAGGACCTGTCTGTTTGTGCCATTAAACTAAACTCAGAACAGTTTTACAACAGTGTAAGTCAATATGTTGTTACTTTTCTAATTTACAGCTGTTCTAAGGCCAAAGTTAAAACACCAGTAAGAAGAAACCCACAAACATTTTTTGGAACTGTATATTGTTTTTATTAGTACATTTGTATAGAACACGTATTTCTAATGTTTTCCCATGTCATCATACAATAAACATTACACAATAAACATCATGCAATCACTAAAGTCTAGCAGAAACAAGTTCCAACAAAGGCAAGAAATAGGCAACAGCTAAATATGAGATTCTACTTTGATTTTGCACACTAAATGTAACAACTCAGTATTTCTTGAAAGAAAGTTAGAAAAATGTGCTGATAGTAAAAGCATACCTAGAAAATAGAAATGGATTCAGGAGTGAAACCAACAAATGATTAAAGGAATTCACAGTATACTGCTAACAGGCAGCCAAAGGAACAAATTGTTCTACTAGTGCAACAAATGCAAATAGCCAGTATCCCATTAACTGCTAGTCCTACTATAATATTATAGCTTTCTGTGCCCTTGGTACAAATTGATCCTAGTGGTTTGAGCATCCTTCACAGAGCTCAGATAAAATAGTGTGGAAAATGGAGGGCTGTAAAAATGATAATGTGATAATTCAAAGCATCTGTGACTGAAGATGCATAAACAACAGTAAAATGGCTTAGAAACACGGGCTGCCAAGCAGCTCTGAAGCCAAGAGAAAAGAGAGGAGGAAAAATCTCAAAAATATGACATTGCCTTTTTTTTTGCCCATAGTAGGGACTCAAGTGTTCTGACTACAGCTGTACTCCTACAGGTCTGAGAGCACGTTATACTTTAAGCAAGTAAGAAATGTTGCTGAAGTCAAAATAATGGATTGACTAACCTAGGCATCACTTAATCAAGAGGTAAAAGGAAGAACTCTAAGTCTAACAAAAATTTATGCAAAGCTAATTCTGTCCAACTACAAACATCTTATCTTATAATATTACATATACAGCTGATATAAGTATGTATTGGGTTTATGTTGCAAGGTTTTGGTAGCAGGGGGGCTGCAGGGGTGATTTCTGTGAGAAGATGCCAGAAGCTGCCACCGCTGGCCAAAGCTGAGCCTATCAGCAACACTGGTAGCACCTCTGTAAAAACATATGTAAGGGGAAAAAACTGCGCAACAGCAGCTGGCAGAGAGGAGTGAGAGAAACAACCCTGCAGACACTCAGGTCGGAGAAGAAGGAGGGGGAGGAGGTGCTCCAGGCGCCAGAGCAGAGATTCCCCTGCAGCCCGTGGAGAACCCCACACCGGAGCAGGTGGGTGCCCGAAGGAGGCTGTGACCCCGTGGGAAGCCCGCGCTGGAGCAGGCTTCTGGCAGGACCTGCGGATCTGTGGAGAGAGGAGCCCATGCTGGAGCAGGTTTTCTGGCAGGACTTGTGACCCTGGGGGGGACCCACACTGAAGCAGTGTGCTCCTGAAGGACTGCAGCCTGTGGGAGGGACCCACACTGGAGCAGTTCGTGAAGAACTGCAGCCCGTGGGAAGGACCCACATTGGAGAAGTTCATGAAAGACTTTCTCACATGGGTGGGACTCCACGCCAGAGCAGGGGAAGAGCATGAGGAGGAAAGAGCGGCACAGACAACGTGTGATGAACTGACCGCAACCTCCATTCCCCATCCCCCTGCACCTCTCAAGCAGAGTAGGTAAAAGAATTTGGGAATGCAGCTGAGCCTGGGAAGAAGGGAGAGGTGGAGGGAAAGTGTTTTTCAGATTTGTCCTTATTTCTCATTATTCTATTCTGATTTTCACTGGCAATAAACTAAGTTAATTTCCCCAAGTTGAGTCTGTTTTGTGACAGTAATTGGTAAGTGATCTGTCTGTGTCTTGACCCATGAGCTTTTCATCATATTTTTCTCCTCTGTGTTGTTGATGGAGGGGGAGCAGTAGAGCGGCTTGGTAGGCACCTGGCAGCCAGCCAAGGTCAACCCACCACAAAGTAATATCAATGCAATATAACTAGACCTTTTGTAAAACACCTAACATAACACCACAAAAATTCCAAACTAAAAAACAAGAAGGCTATAACATACCATAACAGAAGTTAAAGAGAAGAAAAATCAAATGACAGCTCATAACACCATGGAGAAAACATCATCATGTAGGAATGCCTTATCTTGGATTGCACGAAATCACAGAGTGTTTGCTGCCACAGAGACTGCTGCTACAGTCTGTGTTTTATATTACCCCACACTGAAGCAATGCTAGAACACAGTAAATATTTACACAATGGGGCATCGTCCTGGGAAGGTGCAACTCTAAACAGGACTTGGGAATCATGGCAGTGTCATGCTTTAACCCCAGCCAGCAACTAAACACCATGCAGCCGCTCACTCACTCCCTCCCACCCAGTGGAATGGGGGAGAAAATCGGGAAAAGAAGCAAAACCCGTGGGTTGAGATAAGAACGGTTTAATAGAACAGAAAAGAAGAAACTAATAATGATAATGATAACACTAATAAAATGACAACAGCAATAATGAAAGGATTGGAATGTACAAATGATGCGCAGTGCAATTGCTCACCACCCGCCGACCGACACCCAGCCAGTCCCCAAGCGGCAATTCCCCGCCCCACTTCCCAGCTCCTATACTAGATGGGACGTCACATGGTATGGAATACCCCGTTGGCCAGTTTGGGTCAGGTGCCCTGGCTGTGTCCTGTGCCAACTTCTTGTGCCCCTCCAGCTTTCTCGCTGGCTGGGCATGAGAAGCTGAAAAATCCTTGACTTTAGTCTAAACACTACTGAGCAACAACTGAAAACATCAGTGTTATCAACATTCTTCGCTCTGAACTCAAAACATAGCACTGTACCAGCTACTAGGAAGACAGTTAACTCTATCCCAGCTGAAACCAGGACAGGCAGGTAAAAAGCTGAACATCAGTTTCTAGGTCAAGAGGACAAGTCCTCTTTCTGATTGGTTTAACAGAGAAATCCCGAGGACTTCAATCCCCCACCGCAAGCACTCTACAATTACATTCGAATTTGGTGTCAACACTTGAAGATGAAAGTTGATAAATCAAAGAGAACTTGAAAAAGCCACCAAAAAAATAATAAAGTTGTAAAGCACATTTTATGAGAAACTGCAGAATTTCAATCTCCTTTACTTCTCAAACAGAAGGGTAAAATGTGATAAGTACCTAACAAAACTTACATAATCTCCATATAGCATGAACAGCATAAACATAACATCATCAAGTGGATGCAAGATGACGCTGTTTAAAGTCAGAGCAGACAGTACACAACTGCGTTACAAATCATAACAGAATCTCCCTGGTTGGCCATTTCAACTCAGAATCAGGTCTTTTCCCCTAATATTTAAATTCTAATTCAGAAAATTACTTTAGTCTACACTGAGAACTGTTCAGGCTAGATGATCAAATTTGCCAAGGTCTTACAGGCTGTAAATCTACAAAATTAACCATGTGTCAGTGTTGGCAGCTTTGAGTTTTCAATATGCTAACATTTAGGATCCCCTGAAAAGTGGAAGAATGTGCTAAGAAAATAGCTATTTATTTCAAGACATTTTCATATGACCTTTTCTCAAGGATTTTTCATGCAGGTCTGACAAAATATATCTTCCCCCTTGGCTTTCTTATAGACAAACTTAAAAACACACGCTTTCACTGTTTCATGTGTTTCATTTCATTTGCAGTTCTTGCTCATCTTAAAGCATAAAAAACTCCAAAGATTTTGTCTCCAGAAAGAGGCTTATTGAAATTTCAGTGTGGAATACTGTAATCTTATTTTTTTTCTTTGCTTTTTTCCCCTTCTTTATTTATTGCCCCCTGAAAAGAGGAAGAATGGTCAGAGTGAGCACTTGAGGGTGATGGTTTCTATATTGGCAAGAGGCAGTGAGCAAAGATTTGAAACTGAAGGGGGAAATGTGCCAGCTGCAGGTTGCTCTGATAGGAAATAAGAAAGAGCAGATATGGACAAAACTCCTTGTGGGCCTGCTCAGATGCTGCTTGGCATGTCCGGCTCCTGCTCTGGATGTACAGAATGTGGCATCAGCAAATCAACCAAAATACTGAGAGCAGATAAAACACATGCAGTTCAAATGAAAAGGACCACAATTTAACAATATTCATCTCTAGATTCAACCAAGGTATGAATGAGGCTTTTCTGCAAGGCAAGTATCTTCATTGATTCCTAATGAAAGCTTGACAGAATAATTGTTCCTTTTATATGCTTTTAAATGTATTTAAATTTACATCGTGAGCTTGGAATTTTCTTTTTAAAGTTATAAAATGATGTATAAAGCAGAAAACACCCCCTTCCTAGTACAAGAGAATTATTACAGGAATCTGGTATTGGTCAAGCAGTTAAGTAAAAAGCAAACTTATAACAGCTCTTCCACTGTTAAAGTTAGCACACAAAATAAAACAGGCTCTGCTTGGCCTCCGGAGTTGAAAAGAGAAATCTGACAGAGAGAAAAGCAGCTGTAGGTCAGATCTCTTCTCTCCAGCTTCAACCCCCTCCTGCCACCTTGCAGTTGCTTAGATAGATGATCGTCAAAGTTCTGCTAGGGCCTTGGAAGACAATATCTTGCTGGGCAGCGCAGCAGAAACAGATTTTTTCCTGTCTTGTTATACTGATGGGGGATGTAATCTGGGAGTAATATTTTATAATCCCACTAAAACTAGTAAATCAGCTTTGATGAAGGTATTTACATGAGTGAGAATATTCACAAGCACTACCTGCAATATAAGGTAGAGATACAACACTGATACAGAGAAGGCAGCTCAAACTGGCCAAGGATAAAATTTTTAAAGACAAGCCAGAGGATGGCAGAGATTACAGACACAGAAGACTAGTACCTACCGAACAAAAGGTGAAAACTAATGAAAACTTAAAAGTCTTAGAAAGAAACTGCTTGCAGTAAATTTTTAAGTCCCCCAAAAGCCAACAAACACACACACAAAAATATTTGGAAGGAGATCAAGTTTCATTTATAAACAATGAAACCAAAGTGAAAAAGGCAAAAGGATGGAGGCTCTAGACTCCTAAAATACTTTCCATAGCTCAGAGAGGTTATCCTTCCTGAAGCAGTCCACTCTGTCATTGATCAAAAGCTACACATATATCCCCTATTAAGCCTGAGGAGTAAAGGGTCACTGGGCTACAGCTGATTGATATTCTTCACTCTCTCCTGCAAAAATCCAATCGCACCAGAAAAATATGGCTGACATTTAGCGTATACACATACTGTGGTATTTGCTAAGGTTTTAAACAGTTATGAGTCTCAAATTCTGAGAAGCTGGCTTTTTTTTTTCTGAATGCCTGATTAGCAGAGAGAGGAAAAGCTGTATTCTGAAAACTTCTGGACACACTTAAACACTCAACATATTCCAGGGCTCACCTACTATACAAAGGAAAAGTGATTGCTGCAGTGTTCAAGTTCAGAGCAACATCCTTCCCCCTCTGCACAGCTGTCTAAAAGGGCAGATGCTGAGAAGCACTTCTCACCCTGGGACTTGACTGTCAAATCTAAGACTTGGAAAGGAGCCAGAGGTAAAGTGGGAAGGCACTGCTCAGCTCCTCCTCAGGTTTTAGGAATTTCATCTTTTCTTTCATGTGGCTTTGGGTAACTTCCCTGGCAAAGGCAGGCAGTAGAAAGGTCAGGTTTTTTGCTACAGCATTGGCATTCAAAAAAGGATAGTCAGATTCAAAGGCTGTAAAGCTATTTTATGTAGCATAGGAAGCGTTTTCAATCTATTTAAAGAAAGCTTTCGATAAGTTCTCTTTAACTTCACAAATTTTTACACTGTATTGTTAAATTGAGCCTCATGAGACTAAAGCTGTTGAATTGTAAATCTGTAATGTCCAGAACAGGAGTAACAGTCAGTCTGAAACAGGGAGGAATGCAAAGTTGGCTTCCCTAAGTGTGGACAGTAGGAACTACTGTGCCTTCTGCTTTGCTCCCAATTATATTCCTCCAAGCATGGTCCCACAGGGAGCATTAATTACAGTGTGTTCACCACAGCTGACAGAGAAGGACCATGTCATGAAACATCAGGTTTGAGAGGGAAGGAAAAGGGAAAGGGAACGGGAAGGGGAAAGGGAAGGGGGAGGGGAACGGAAAAAAGAGAGTAAATAGGTGTATACTGTGGCCATGAATTTTAAGACTTTGGTAACAGAGAGAGAGGGATTTCATGTTATGAGATAACTAAATGCAGTCAGGCTTTTTCTCCAAACTGCTCCTCAGAACTTGATCATGCACCTCACCAGTTTTCCCCTCTTTGTCCCATTGTTTTTTACTATTCTTTTTAGACAGTTTTTTGTCTTTAATGCCTTCAATCTTGCTTCCTGTTTACTTATTCTGTTTGCTTTATTTCAGTTTACTTAAAAAAAAAATACTGTCGTTACATCATAGATCTAGAAATCCCCATTATAAAAGCACAGACTAAAACCAATCTACAACCTTCTGCTTTTAAATCTAGGGAGAGATAATGTTTAAGGTTCCCAGATAGTTATATAATAATTTCAGGGAGTAAACACCAAGTATATAAACCTCCTGCTAATTTATAGCTCAAAACTGATCAAGAGATGATTAAAACCTGAAGATCGTTTCTGGTTTACAACATTTTTTAAGTTCCACTGAATTTCCTCTCTTACAGATGTGACTTCACAACATATCATGATCATTTAAAGGGAATGCAAGGACAGAGACATCTTGTGGTAATAACATGAGGTATGCAAACAAATGCACTTTTATATACTGAAAGTGCCATTTAGATACAAGAAATAAACTGGGTTTACTACAACTTTTCAAAATAATTTCTAAACAAAAAACTTTCAAATTAAAATATCAAAATGTTTCACAGATAAAAAAGTTTATTATTTTAAATAATTGTTTTGAGGTTTTATTGACCAAAGCAACATTATTGAAATTGTATGTATGGTAAAAAAAATCTTTAAAAAAGATTCAGCTCCAATTAGAGCAAACACAAGCAGCTTCTATAATTTCAAATTACCTAGAAAAGAAATTTAACCAAACAAATATAAATGAAATCAGTGTCCCCTTACAGAAGAACACTTCAAAAAGTCCCTGGTAGAGGGGAAATGAAATGGTGCCTCTAAATTGCAGCAAGGAGAAGTCAGGACAGATGTTGTTTGTCCCTGTGGTGGTCTCTAAAAAAGACTACATCAACATTAGAAGCGATGGCTCAAAGCAATACAGGTATATCAAGACAGTGTGGACTGTCCTCCTGTGGTTGGTCTCCCTGCTGCTTTTCTGTCACTCAGTTTCTTCCTCTTAAAAAGAAAGGGTCTTCTTATCACCTCCATTAAATATTTGGAGTTTCTGCTGGCAGCATTATCCTTTACTTTCAACACAAATAGGATCCAGAGCACTATGGAAAACACCTTGTCGCTGTTGAGAGGCTTCAGTGAGCTTTCTCAGGTAAAAATGGATAAATTAAGAAAGGCATTATTTATAGGGATCCATGACAACATTGAATACCCTAGAAATGCGAATGATTACAGCATTTGTAAATCTCCAGGAATCTAGATGAGCCTGTCTGTTGGTAAATAAATGCTGTTGATCAATATTCCCTTAATTGAAAGGAAAAAAATAAATATATTAAATCTGGGGGATTACAGGAAAATGTTTCAGTGCTACAAAACATTTCTCAGTGCTGAATGACTGAGGGGTCATGAGGTTCAGGGAGGTTAAACACTTCAGCTATGATCACAGATAGAGCTCAGACAACAGCTTTGGAAAAACCTCTCATACCCCAAGCTGCAGCTTTTAACAGCAGCTGACAAAGTCTTATATAGGCATATTATCCATTAGTTTACTGGCATAAAAGCATCCATGCAGGAGATGCTAATTGTTACAAGTTACCATAAAAATAGAAAGGACTATGTCCAAAAATATTTGAAACAGATGTTGAGAGCAATGTAATACATAGGACTATATTGCCCTCTGGAATGTGAGAAAACAAATACGGTAGTGTCTTCAAATAGAGTACTAAATACCTCTGAGTGGATTTACCACACCTTATCAAAACAAGATCTCTTGCATGATACCAGATTAAAAAAGAACAATATTGGGTCTGAAATGCTGAATGACGTTGCAGAGTGACAATGGAGGAGGTTGCTATTAACTGACCTGGAAGACATCACAGGCTGTTTGCCAGTCGTCTAGAAAGTCAGACATTTATGGAACAGGCAACATAGAGTCTAGGAAGTGTGCTGCTCCTGTTGCCATTATTTTTTATTAATATTATTTCCTGTCTTCTGAAGACAAAAATCTTGGTCTAATGCAGCTTTCCGAAGATTGCCGAGGAGGGAGAAAACAGATATGATCAAGATTACTCATTTCTGCTTTCATGAAGTTTCACCACAGCCATTTATATTTTTTAAAATACTGTTAAAGGAAACATTTTGGTTCACCTCTAACCAGGAGACAGTAATTTTTCATATCAACAGCTTGATATTTTTAACCCAATTCCCAATTATGAGTACAGCTTCAAGTCAGAACATACATATTGATTTTTTTTAAATCAAATATAACAGCTTTAAGAAAGATAAAACTGTACAGAGAAGGCAGTCATAGTGTCACCTACTTCAGGCTGTAAACTATGGTAACAAGGAAGAATGAAACGTAATAAAAAGTTCTGAGATCCACCACTGAAGAGATAATTAGTAAGGAAACAAAGCCAAATTAAACGCTGTGCTTGTGACACAGAGTTTTGGAGTCATGCTCTCCTTCTCTCTCACAATTGTTTTCAGCTAAGCCAGAGCTTTCACATTAATCATAAACCAAAAGAATACTGCCTAGGAAAAATAATGGATATGGAATAAGGAGGAAAATAACTGATTAATGAAAGGGTTATGGAAGTCAAAAGTTCCTGAGGAGTGGTGACTGCCAGTGCTGTCGATGGCCAAGGAGGCTAGAAGAATTCAAAGGTTTTGCCAGGAAGCACTGCAGGGATGGCTAGCGATAATGAGCTTCTCACCTGGCATGAGTCCAAGTAAATGCAAAGTTTCAGCTAAACAGGGTAAGAATAATGATGCTGCTGTTAGAGATAGAAACATTACATGCCTGTGAGTTTGAAAACTCAGAATACAGTATATACATCCTGCAAGGGAGTTAAAACAGTGACTAGTAACTCAGACATGTTGAGATGCTGTAAAATTGATGGAATTGGGGTGTTCTGGCTTTCTACTCTTCTACTGCAGAGATAATCAAGGAAACGAATCTAACTCACCGCTCTTTCAAGGTGACAGAATTATTTATTTGTGTAACAGAAACGCAATACACACAGTATGCATAGTGGAAGACAGGTTAACTCAGACCACCCGTGCGATCCAGATGTGCACACCTGCACACAGAGGTACAGACCCAGCCAGTCACCCTTCCGGCATGGGGTGGTTGTGACCTGTAATCAGTACCCTGAGGGCATGTAAGGTGTGAAACAGTCTCTCTCATCCCACCTTGCTCACAAAATAACCCTTGTCTTTGCCTTCAACAAACAAACAGCTTCTTTAAGATGGCAGAAAGTAACCCGAGGAATAGACACACACTTGCTGCTTTTTGGCTGAATGTCCTGTTACTGCCGGCGCTGCATGTCCCATTCAAACTACACTATGTCCAGGAAGCATTTTCCCCCTCTGCCACATTGAAATGTTGAGTCTGTCTTCGCTTGGGAACCACCTTCTTCAATGACTGTGTCTCAGATTATCAGCTTCTCCCTTGCCCTTGCACCAAGAGAAATCCAGAGGGACTTGCTTCTTGCTTCTGCTTGAAGACAGATTTAAGAGTAGATGATCTGTGTCCTTTCACATGTTCTGTGTTCATCTGTGTTCTCTCCTCTCCAAAAGAAATAATATTCACAGTAACAGCCCAGTTACCTTGCATATTTTTCAGATCAGCAGGGAGAACAGTATTGTGCTGCAAGAACTGGACTTGCCCAGGGTTCAGAAGAAAGCTAACTTAAAAGACTGTTCAAACAGTATTTATTACATTTACATTTTACTGTAGATAAGAAAAATCTCCTTTTATGTAATCTCTCAGGAATAACTAAAGCATGAGGAAAAAAAAAAACCAAACTGAAAGAGCCTAATAGGGTCATCCATACACTTCTGCAATGGTTGTAAAGGAACACAGATTTATCCTTGGAAATGTATACCTGGGCCTATATTGAAAGAAAGCTTTCCGTGCTGATATTTTGTGCTGTCACAGACATATCATTGAAAGCAGAATATTTTAACAGAAAGTGCAGATGTTATTCTGTGTCATCATCTTCCTTAAGCACACCCAATAAAACATTTGCAGGGACTTTTTGCAGGGGTGACAGAAGGAAAAAAATCTGAAATATGATTATGGACCTTAACAGTGTACTGCTTAGGTAAGTACTAATAGTGCTTATTCCCTCACAACTGGTAACCAGGTGTGTTCAGAAAAATAAACCTGCTAGCATTTCAACAGATGTATACATGGAACAACATCATAGCACTATCAAGGGTGGAGGGAGTAAGAGAAAATTGAGGAAAAAAATGGTTCAGGCAAGAGAGAAAAGCAGAAGACATGAAGAAGAAGGAGAACATAGAGGTTTAAAAAAACCAACCTGGACAAGAAAAAATACCTCCCCTCCAAATGTACTTATTGCTATCGGCCTTCAGGCAATGTGTCAATATTAAGAGTAACCTCTACCAATACCTTTTTCTCCTCAAAGCAGTATTTTATCACTAATGCCCCTGCCGCAAATATTGTTTGATATATAATCACTTTGTTAAGCTTTTCAATAAAATACTGTCCATTCTGGGTGGAATGAGGTTTTAACAAATTTTATGTCACAGCTACCACAGTAATCCTACAACCAGCACAAGCCTACACACCACCCCTTCTGAGGCCTTACAGGAGTCAAGATAAGATAGCTGTGCATTGCCTAACAGTCCTGCTTACCCATCCCAGGTGCCTAATCACAGCAGCAGCATCTCATTGGCCAATATTTAGTTAATGGCTTATTATATCCAACTCCTTTTCTGCCATATGGTTGTCTGATGCTGAGTTTAGAGACAAGCAAAGCAGAGGACTGCTGGTTGTGACTGTATGCCAGGGATGGTGAAATAGCCCCTCTTACCTTCTGTTGCCTGGGTTGTCTTGCAAAGGAAAGGATGACTGCATGTGCCAATGCTCCCAGGTAAGAGAGGGACTTAGGATGACTGTATTTGTATAAAAGATCAACCCTAACCATGCACAAGTATTTAGAGGGTGAGTAGTGAAAACACAGCAAAAATAAGAAAGGCTTTCACCCGCAACAGCTGTGCAACTAGAGACAGCAGTGAATGTAGCAGCTGGCCTGGCTATCATCCGCTGCAGAATGACTTCTACAGCCTCTGTAACTGCATAAGAGTGTTCAGAGAAAGGTATTTAACACCAAGCTTTTGCAGAAGCTACATTATCTGAGCCTTGTATGAGTTATTCCAAATACCAGAAAAGGTAAAGTGGCGGATGAGGAAAGCATCTGGTATCTGGCTCTGCACTCAGATCCTTCCTCCAGGCTGAAACATCTGCTTCACTCTTGGCTGGACAAATTGAGCAAGATTTGGCATAGAACTGAACTAGCACCAGCACCTCTCTGCTGTGACTACAGTGAAACACAGGCCATGCAGGCTGTAGACAGACTTTCCTCCACTAATGGGTTAGAGGACCTGCATGTTTTTCCTGTCACTAGACACTGAGTCTTTCACATCGTTTGTAATTGGCTACTGAGGTACTACTCATTTTTAAAAAAAAAAACCAAAACAAAACCAGAGAAAACCACAACTATAAAAACTGTCTATTCCATTGTAAGAACCAAATTTTTAAGAAGCATAAAGGATCCCAGTTGAATTTTTTCCCAAGCATTTAAGTTGTTGAGCAATTCATGTTACCTAGCATCACTTAAATACTAGTTTATCCTACATGTCATGCCAAATTCCTTTTTAAAGTGTTTTGAAACCTTCAATTGCTTAACATGTGCTTTTGCTTTGTAAACAATTACCATAGTCTGGGTAATTCTTAAGTATTTTTGACAGCCAGAGCGACAAAATGTCTGTATCAATCTACATGCTTTTACAGACCCTTTTTAATGAAGAACCTGTGTTTAACTGCTGTTTAAAACTTACATTGTCAAAAAGCACAAGCTCATTGTGGTAGGCACGGGATAGATATTTAATAAATTAAAAGCCCTGCACAAATGGATTTAATTTTAACTCAGTCCAATATACTGGATAAATGACTTAATTCTTCTCACTTTCTCAGAAACTATTTCTATTGTTCTACATATACCATTGACAGAACTGCTGCATAATGCTATACTTAATTTCATGAGGTAAACAGTTGCACAGGACTACTCAAGTAAACGCACCTAATTCACAAGACTTGAATTTTCATTAATTATTGGGAGCAAAGGTCTATGCTCTAAGGTATCCACACATCCTGCCCCAAATACAGAGACATTTTTGGAGAAAACCAGTTTGGAGGACAGAAAGCAAACAATTGTATCAAAAATTCCAACACTCAACAGGAAATGCCATTAATTTCATTGATTTTGAGTTATGTTGGGTTACACACAGTTCCCAGGCATGGGTAGATGTTGCTATATGCAGGGACGTTCAGATATCTCTGCAACACAAGCCTGAGACCAAAAGCAACTGGAGGCACATGGAAAAGACCTAATACTATAACCACACCTTGTACTAGTCATGAGGTTTAGCTGGACTAACCTGGAAGTAAGGTGGGATCACACAGACATACGTAGCAACCAGATCCAGGAAAAGCAAGCAGAGAGGAGCTGGCAGTCCTGACGAGGAGATGGGGTGGCATTAGCTGCAGCTGCCAGTGCTCTACTCTGCATCACTAAGATGGAAGGGGCTGAGATTTTTGAGCAGTTTTCACTCTCAGGCCAGCAGTCTGCCCACAAATTAAGATGCTACGTAGACTGTCAGTTTGCTCTTTGGCTCTCTGAGCAAGTATGGTATAGCTCAGTTCACTGATAATGCATATCAATTAACAACTGGAAAATATGCTGTGTATTGCCACTGCTGTATGAAATATTACTAATTGTTTCTAAATGAAAAGACATTGCCTAGGTTTACAACAAAGCAACAGTAATATGTGCTATTTGTTATTGTTAAGTACCGCCAACCTACAATTACATTGAACTCAATGTGCTTTACTTCTTTCATTTAGAGGAAACAAATTGCCAACATACTTGCCACCAAATGACATTAATCTGAGTAATATTCAAGGGGCAATGTTCACTTTGTGACCAATGCTGATCTAGTCATTATGTCTGTTGGGCTTGCCCCAAATGTTTTGACAGTTACATCAACATCTCCCAGAGTATGATGCCATAGTTAACCATTTCTCTTCTTGACAGTGCTCTAGGTTTGTATGACTTACCTCAGCAGCAGTGCTGCTGGAATGTTTTGCACCTACTGCTCTTTAAGAAGCAATATTTTCATCTCCATTGTTTAAAGATCAGAAGACTGAAAGAGACCTTTACATTCATCTGGTCAGCAGAATGCAGGTAGGGAATTTCACCCAGTAAAATGGTCCTACCAAAGGCTTCCTCCTTAATGGTTAATGTCAAGGAAATCATTAATAACAAAATTGGACAGTTAAAAAGTTGTAACAAAAAACAAAATTAGCATCATGAAAAACAACCTGTTCTTCCCATTTCCAGGTCTCTGAACAAATCCCTGACTGTCAGATGACATGCTGACCATTCCGTCCTCTGCGTAGCAAGTAGTTCACAGATACACGGGTAGTATCTGAGACCCACATTAACGCTTAATGGATGAAAATGCAGTTTCCATAGTCAAGCAGCAGAGCAGACCCAAACCACGCAGCTAATGCATGTAAATCTCATCATCTCCACACAGAAAAGCTTCGTCTTGGTTTCAGAAGCCTCCACCAAAGCCAGTAGAGCAACCGCAGTTCAGCGAAAAGAGACCAGGTTAGCTTTAACCAAGCTGCTGCAGGTGCTTGCAGAAGTACAGAGCTCAGCATGAGCTGCACGGCCCACTCTGAGCTCTGCTTCCCACCACCTCCCATGCACTGCTCTGAAGTCCCTGGAAGTCCCTCTGCCAGGCAACTCTGCAGCTGCAGGAATGACTGCAGAGCTTTACCCACTGAAACTGAATCTGGTCTTCCCACAAGCCTAGTAGTTCAAACAGAAAACACAGAAGAAAAGGTTGCTCTGAATGAAAGATACTAAAAGACATAAGGAGGTCTGGGGCAGCCAACACCTATCTTACTAAGGCTCCCTCCCAGTATGAAATAGCATTAAAATTTCAAAGAGGTTTCCTACACATTCCTTAACTCTAATGCCACAGCTTCCTCCTATCTAGTGAATTAAGCAAGCCTGAAATAATTCATCTTTGTCATCTGAGTCATCTTTGAAGTAAATATCAACAACCAAACTCCCTGGCAGTGTGGTGTGACTGCAGAAATCAGCATGAGAGAGAAATGCATTTTACAGGCAGAGCAGATGCATCTTCAGATTTAGACTAAATAACCAGAGTAGTCGACACACGAAAGCTATTCAGAACACTAGTTGTACATACCCAGTTACCATGTTGAGACTTGCAGGAAAGGCAGAGATGGAGGAGAGTGCCAGGTAAGCAAAAGAGAGCAGGCACAAATAAATTCTCTATGTACAGTGCCAAGTTGACCAATAATCTTGAAACTCAAGACATTTGTGCCAGATCCTGAAATGAGTACCTTGAAAAGAAAGAGCACCACAAATTGCTAGCAATTGCTATTGGATATCAGACTTCATTGCCGCATAGCTGTGACTATGCACCAGGCTAACACTGAGGTGTTATTTTGCCTCTCAGTCAATTCACAGAACTTCACTTCAATGTTGAGATCATATGGATGTGTGTAAGAAACATTTTTAAAAATCAACTCTGAACTGATGTCAATTACACTTTTCCACATCCAGAAAATACAATAACAACAAAAGAAATGTTACTAATGAGAGAGAGACTTACTTTGTTGGCTTACAGACTTGGGAACTTCTGACTTGTAATAGCATTTAAAAACACTAATTAACTTTAACACACTCAGTAAGAAGATTAATAGGCCCATATGCTTGTATCAGAAATCGTGTGGCCAGCAGGAGCAGGGAAGTGATTTTTCCCCTGTATTAGGCACTGGTGAGGCCGCACCTCGAGCACTGTGTTCAGTTTTGGGCCCCTCACTACAGGAAAGACATTGAGGTGCTGGAGTGTGTCCAGAGAAGGGCAACAAAGCTGTGGGGGTCCTGGAGCACAAGTCTTATGAGGAGCGGCTGAGGGAACTGGGGTTGTTTAGCCTGGAGAAAAGGAGGCTGAGGGGAGACCTTATCGCTCTCTACAACTACCTGAAAGGAGGTTGTAGCGAGGTGGGTGTTGGTCTCTTCTCCCAAGTAACAAGTGATAGGATGAGAGGAAATGGCCCCAAATTGCACCAGGGGAGGTTTAGATTGGATATTAGGAAAAATATCTTCACCAAAAGGGTTGTCAAGCACTGGAACAGGCTGCCCAGGGCAGTGGTTGAGTCACCATCCCTGGAGGCATTTAAAAGATGTGTAGATGTGGCACTTAGGGACATGGTTTAGCAGTGGACTTGGCAGTGTTAGGTTTGCAGTTGGAATTGATGATCTTAACGGTCTTTTCCAGCCTAAATGATTCTATGAGTCTATGATTTTGTTCATATAAAGAATGCAAACACATTCATAAATGCTGAAAAAGAGCCACTAAAAAAATTGATTCATAATCCAGATCAATATGCCAAAAAAATATTTCTAATGGCTTCCAAATTTTTCACCAAAGTAGTGCAGAGACACTGGAAGTATCTCTTTGCATTTGGAAATGATTCATTCACAAAGATCATCATTTTATATGACCTAATGTTTTAAAAAATTCCTGCATTAAATATAGATCTATTACACAAAAGTTTTGAAATGACAGAATAGAAAAGCATGCATAATACTGTGATAAAAATATGCCTATTATCTAAAGACTTTAAGGTCTTCATGGCTGCTTGGATTTTTGCAGCAGTGATGAATCATATTCATTCTCCAAAACCAAAAGCAGAAGATTCTCCCTTAGTTGTTAGGAGCTTGGACAGGTATATTTTAATCACACCACTCAGTCCGTGACACATAGTCACGTGTCTAACCTTGTTCGGTAGAGAAATGTTCATCATGACCAGCCAGGGTGCAGGTTCAGTAATACTTCAGATGAAAAATACAATTCCCTAATGGAAGTATTTCAAATATGAAAGGGAAATGCATTAAAACACAGCATATAATTTTCATGGTTTCTTACTCCTTCAGATAAGCACCTTTTCTTTCAAGCAATGATGATTCAAGTAATTTAACAGTTAACAGTAATGTTCTATACATCACTCTGAAGCAAAGATGGCAAAATGTAACCATTTCTCTATCCTCTGATATGGTTAGCTATGGGAAATGTAGTGCCTTTAGTAAATGTGATTATAGCAAAGCAGAGGATGATAATAGCACAGATATTGTTACCACAAAGCCACACAACAGTTTTAACTTGATTGTTTCCATTTGCTCAACACATAAGTCAATTAAATGGATGTTACTGGAGTCAGGGATTATTAATACTTGTCATGTTAGAAGAATAGCACCGTACAGATAGAACCAATATGTTGTGGCTGCACCTGGCAACTAAACACCATCTCATGACAGCTCATATTATTATATCCTCATCTAGTTTATTTTTGGGGTTTCCTAATTTGGTCCAAATTTGGATTTCTCTCTCCTTAATCTAAAGTGCTGGCTCACCACTGACCTTTGGAAGCCATGAACTTTCAATGACTTTAAAGTCATCAACATAATTCTTAATCCTTGGCTTTTATCATGATGAGAGAAATCTTCTATCAAGATACATCAATGAGAAAAGTAATTATTCAAAAGGTTACTTGCAGCTTCATAAATCTGAGAATTACCAACCTAGATTTTGCTCTGGAAACACCTCAGCAAGTCAAAAAAGTGCACCATCATCTCCCTTATCAGAAAGAATAAATATCACTTCAAAAGGGCAGTGTTAAATGTTGGTAAGATACCCCCAGAGCTTATTGGCATAGCTTCCTTGGAATAAAGCACCAGATACATGATTTGCAGTGTTCACTCTAGGAATAAAAAGGCCGCATCTCAAGTTCTCCCAGTTAGGAGATAAAAGGGAAGAGTCCCAGTCCTGCTCTGGAGATTAAGACACTGTGGGATTTGATACAGTATGTCTTTAGTAAGACATTCACAATTCTGCAACAGAAAGGAATTGTTGTTATTAATGGAGGATATTTGGAAAAGTGTAAGGTTGTATGTTTGTTTGTTTTCAGGGCAAGATTACTGATTCCCAATGCAGCTTCTACCTCACTCAATTTAGTGCAATAAAATTATAGACTGGTAATCAGCAGATTTCTCTCATACAAGCACTGAATCTTAAGTAGGCAAAACTGGATGCCTAAGAAGACAAGACAGAAATGCCACAGACTTTATAAAAGACACTATAAAAGTGAAAATCTTCCCTCTGACTCACAAAGCATGTAAGCTGAGGCTACTCAAATTTTACCAAGATCTAACAGGGAATTCTTCTGAGCTCAGCAATGTGCCAGCTCCAGTTCAATCAGATTATCTAAATTTTATTTGCCTCGTGTGAGTGCAGATGGTGGCAGTGCACTACTACTGTTCACTAAAATCTGGAGAACAGTGAGAAATGTTGAATTTCCTGCTGATACACCGGGGGGGCTTGCCAAGATCCAGGTAAAATTTACATAACGTGCACATCTCAGTGCACCATTTTAACACTCTGGGTTCAGTTGTAAAATGAAAATAATAATTGATGGCTGCTTCAGTGAGAAACTGACAAAAGGGAACAATTTGTCATTATCGCCTATGCATGGCACCTACAATACCACTTGAGACAGGAGAATCCAACAATTACACATGCAGCAGGAAGAAATCCTGGGGCTCTGTAGCACCAAGACAAACCAGTCATCTTGACTAATACATGTAGATTTTTGCAAATTGATCTATCATTTCAATTACTCTAGAATTGTTAACAAATTAGTCTTTCCAACAACGTAGTTATCATCTTTGCCTTTGCTAAATAAACACTACATTCATGCCTAATGAGGGAATTTCCATTTTAGCTCTTACAGGATACTTAATGTATTCACGTTATTAATGTTTTATAACACTTCCCTCAGATTTCACTCATTCTGCTGCTGCAGATTCTTTTTAAAATTACTTCTTCTGTGACAGATGTCTATGCATGACTTTAAAGAGACATTCAGGGGACTGCCATCAGCATATTGAGGAAATATTTTAAATATTTAAGAGAGCATTATTAATGCAACAAAAAAGATCAGAATAATGAATGAAGAACACAGCATTGGAACCAAAATCTATTTTTTTGTTATTAGAAAGAAATTCCAGTCCAAGCATTCCTGATATTTTCAGACATTCTAGACCCAGTTTTATAGAAGTTATTACATACCCTCAGACTTATAAAAGACTGGAATTCTTACACAGTTCTGGTTTGGGTACCTTTAGACTACAGCTCTCCTGAGGAAATGGAAAGAGAAACTTCCAGTTGTTTGCACAGTACAATAGGACTTTGGAAACTTAGTTTAAGACTCTGCTCTACTCATCTGTTACATGTCCATGAGAAAGTCAGGTAGCTTCTGTGTGCCAAATTTGTCCATTATTCTGATGAGTTTAAAAGTTATGAAAATGGAGGCTATGCAAACAATACCAGCAGGTAGATGAGTACTGGGCAAGTACTGTCCAAGGAATATATCAGTACCAAATCAAAACCAGAATCCCCATGCAAAAGCTTTTAAAAAAAAATCCACCAAAAAAACCTAGACACCACTCCTTTTTAAGGTCTTCTGAAACCAAATACTGTAGAAAATTTAGGATGCAAAATAACTGTTTTATCCAGTAGTAACTTTAGCCTAGAAAAAAAACAAATATTGTGTTTTAATTGCTTCAAGTTAAGAGGTATGTATCTGCCACTTTTTTTTCTCTTCTTAAACTTTTTTGTTGCTGTGTTTGAATGAAAATGAAATTTACCATAATCACATATAGAAGTACTGGAGAAAGATACTGACGGTTGAACCTCCCAATGAAAGTGTTCCACCTGACTGTATTGCCAGAATGGAGTTAATATTCACCTATGAATCTGTAAGAAGCACTCTACAGAACTGTTGATGATTTCATTCTCCTTCCTGTCTGGCTGGATTTTCAACTAAACAAAAACTTTCAAGGAACTTACTATCAGAGCCTATTCTGGTTCTCTGAAATGATTGATTAGCATCACTCCACTTACTTTTTAAGAGTACTAGCAATCAATGAAAGCGATTATGCTCATAATAGAGTACACAGCGAAACATAAGATTTGATGACCCTTTAAAACTTCAGTTATCCTTGTAGCTAAATAATATTGCTAAAACACTCCATCTATATTAATGATTTATACTGCTGACCAGTCCTACTGTGCTTCGCCACTTGCTGCGCTAATTAGACAGGCTACCTGGAGTTTCTGGCTTTTGCCTCACTTTGGATTACAGAACATTACCTTCACATAACAGTTTTTTTCATGGGTAATGACAGGTAGTAATGTCCCTGCAATTTTGGTTTTATCAGAACATTGTTTCATTATCTGGCTACAGAGAATACCATGAAAACAACATTGATATTCAAATTGCACAAGACATAAATGTTTCTTGACAAGCAACACATTTTCCATCTTCATTTAAATGTAAACAAGCGGTTACACACAAGGCAGCATTGAGATGTATGTTCATCTGAAAGATCTACATCTTAGAGTACTTTTGTGGTGTTTTTTACCACATGGATCTTGAAAGTTTAAGCAATGTATTTGTTGCTTTCCATACATCACGAACCTGTGGTAGGACCATAGCAGAGGCACTTAATTTCCCATGGACAATAAATCTGTGTCTGAAACAACCAAAATTCCAGCTTCATTTGTTGGAAGAGTACACCCTCCTTCCTGCCAGCTCCTTCCCCTTGCCTCATAGGCCCAGAGGAACTCCCAGATCATTGAACAGATGAAGCAGAATGGGTTTTAACTGGCAGCCTAAATTGCAGATTGCCATCTGAGATTATCAGGACTCTTTATATATATTTGAATGCCACTTCTTCATATTATAAGTGTCAAAGGAGGAATCAGCAGTTTCAAGATGCAGGGCGTGCACAAAGTTAATGTAGTGTTTAATTAATTCCAGTCTACATAACAATGCTTGTTAATCTAATCAGAATTTCAAACTGTGTATGCATTTGCATATTCCTTCATGACCACAAAAAAGAAAAATAATAGATTGTTTAAAGGTGCCTTGTTGCTTGGAGTTAGGTTGATGATACAGTGTTTGTGATGAGCAAACCAAGCATTATTTATAGCACTGAATTTATTAATTAGTCATAACATCCATGCCCATCTTTCTATCAGCAGAATTTCACTAAATATGAATTACCTTACAGATTTATTTGTCAACTGAGAAGTTTTAAATTGGTGTTTGTCAAAGTGCAGTTTCTACTGCCATGGTGACTTCAGCTACTTGATACAACATTTGTCTTGCTCCAAAATAACCTTAAAAACCCACATAAATGCTAAAAATCCAAGCAAGAAGCATTAGAAGTTTCAAACTACCATTATGAAGAAGAAACCAAACAGAACAATTTCTATGTCCGCTGAAATCACTGATTACAGGCAGGAAACAAAGCAAAGCTGCTCTCAGGAAGACACAGCTACTGACAGTAAAATGAAGGAGGCTGGAATGCATATGCAGCACGTCTGAAAACACAATTCACAGTCAGGGACACAAGGGACTAGTGAAACAACTATGTTGACACAGTGTACGGATAGCATCTTTTTTTTTCAGTGAGAGCTTTCAATTTTTATGAAAGGCATGTGCTAAGGTCTGTTGCAAAATGTAGTTAGAATTGCTAAAATTCATAGATGACTTTTCCCTAAAAATAAGATTTTCTTATTTGTTGCATGTAACATAGGACAACTACTTGTGAAAAAGGACAAAGAAGAGATCGAAATATGAAATCAACCAGCATTTAGCAGCTAAGGTTACTAGAAACTTTGCATTAGTCAACCAATATCTGTAGTAAAAGCCAGAAATATGTCCCAGCACATTTTGCTATTTCACATACAAACCAGGAGTAATTTCGAGCTAAATGCAGAACATGAATAATTATTCTGAGTTAATACAGCCACGATAATTAGAGCACTTGAAACAGAATGGTGACTGGCAGTACCAGAGCATAAAGTGCTAGTAACAAACATGGGAAGTCGTTATCTCTGGTGGGAGGGAGAGACACAAGTAATTACTACCTGCAGATCACTGAGGAACTGGTTGAAATATATTGTGAGGGAAATGGCAATGTATTCCAAACCCAGTGTTTTTATTAACTCTATAATTTCAGTATCCAGGGTTACACTCCAGTCTGGCTGGAGTCAGGCTCTCCGCTCCCAACCATGCCTGCAGAAAGTACTGCCTGCGCAAAGTCCTCTTGGGGAGCAGGACCGAGAGGCCAGGAACCACAGAGCTGGTTTTAAGACAAACATTTCTTCAGTCCATTATCAGTCGTGTGCAAATTCATTAAGAGTCATGATGATCTTTTGTGGTCTGCTTTTATTTGCTCCTCATAAAACAACTCTAAGGCAATCAAACCAGTGACTACACCATTAAAGTACAGCCTGGTTCCTTCAGGCATTACTTAAAAATAAGTGAAAAAGCTGTAATGTAGCACATCTTTTGGTTGTTGTTTCTGTCAATCATCTAGCAACACAGTGACAGAGCGTTCCATCAAATATACACGTTAAAACTCTTGGAGTACAGAGAACAGTAAAGATGTTTACAGCCAGACTCTGTTTTCATGATGGTTAAATTTATATGTAAAGAACAGACTATGCACCTAACACCTAGCAGTGTTTCAAAACCTAGAACCCCATTGCTGCTTTCATTTTTTGCCTCTTCTGAGGAGGAATGATTTGGCAAGAGCAAACTGTGTGGGAGTACTGCTCTCCCCAGCTCAGTATGCGTTAATGACTCCATTTTGGTCTACTTAAAATACTATTTGTATCAGCCCAAGAAAACAATGTTTTATGTAATTTTTCCCCTAACTACAAAATCCCAGTAACCACGAAAGCTCCTTAAAGAATTCTGACATCGAGAAGGCACTTTAAAAAAATTACTTTCTAACTAGCATGTGGCAGCACACTTACTGGCAGAGCTTTGCAAACAGCTCTAAAGAGTTGAAACACACTTACATATATTTTATTACAATCTTCTGAGTCCAAAGCTACCTGTGGCTCTGTTCTATGAGGAAAAAAAAAAAGTTAATTTTTCTTAGGTCTCCTTGATCTTCCTTAGAAAGTTTTCCCAAATACCTGTGTGCTGCAGACTCTCAAAGCCTAGCTTAGTAGGCCTGGCCACTATGCTTGCGGGAACTGCCATAAATAACCGTAAGAATTCCTTCACTAACCACAATCCTGCTAGGAAATAGCAAGAGGGCATCATATGATCTCACATCATCCAGCAGGCAGTTGTTTAGCAGAGCACTCGACCTCTGAAGAGCGGTTTCACCACTCCTTTTGGAATACTGAAAAATTAAATAAAAGCATGCCATTCTGACTGTACATTATTATTTCCTTTCAAAATAAGGTATTTTGATAATAAACAACACTGGCCTCTGCTTTTAGGCTGACCACAAAAGCTACTGAAATTGCAGACTCATTAAGTGGCCTGGAATTAATCACCAAGCTTGAAGTTGCAAAAGGCACATAGATAAAGACGTCTTTTGAAAACAAAACAAAACCCCCCAAAACACCATGCTAACTTGGAACGACTGCAAGTGATCAGATGTTTGATTTTATTTCAGATGTGAATAAGATCATCTATCAAAACAAATTTCCTAAAGCCAAACTGGAGCTTAGTCAGTGTTGACCATTACTAGCCTCACAGATAGATGACTTCTGGGCATTTGCTTAACCCAACTGAATCGGTGATGTGGGTCACACAAGGAAGATACTTCCTCATTTAAAATTTTTGTTTTCCTCAGAAAATGAAAAATAACAGACAGGGTTTATTTGTTCTTTTTTTCTTCTTCTTTTGTACATTTATAGTTTTCCCTGCTGCGCTTGGTCACATACGTGAAAAACAGCACTGAAGAACCAAATAAACACAAATTCATTTAAAATATGTTTTGAGCTAGGAAGGTTATGTTTTCCCTGATATAGTCCTCAGGTGGCCTCATTTTATCTTCATGAAAAAAGAAACACCTAAAAACCCACATGTATTACATTCAGTCAGAAACTCTGCTACCTTTTATCATCTGTTTTCTAACAGGATTACAATGCTCTCAGCTCCATAGCTATTATGAGCTCTGATAAGGTTACAGCAGATACCCAGAATTGCATTACCCACTGTTCATAAAAATCAGGCCGAGCTTCACACAGCAGAATGCTGAACTGTGCAGAGCACAGACCAGTTTTGACCAGAAAAGAAACAGACACAGGGGAGCAGAAAACAGGAGGGTCAGGCAGCTTCATGAAAAGGTCGGGCAGCTTCATGAGTCTCCACTGAGGTAAAGTGCATGACAGACTAGCACAAGTAAAGAACAGTACACAAAAAAGCAATGTAAGAGCAAAATACTTGTATAGTGCTTCGAGATTTAACCTAGGTATGTTGATTGATGTAAGCAGCAATTCAATTTCTATTTTCTTTGGGAACCTGCTGTCCTAATAACATTGGAAACACTAACCAGATTGTAGACTTTTACACTCTAGTATGAAATTAATTCATCCTTTTCTTTTTTTTTTTTTTTTCCTAATCCTACAGAAACAGGAAAATTTGGGGGTAAAGTTAGAGGATGCAATCAAACCTCAGCAATTCACTGTCATTGTTTTTTTGAGTGGGCTGCAGATAGAAACTTGGATAGAAACACAAACACAAGTTTATATCTACTTATTCCATTTTTTACTTAGTTCACAGAAGCCCTGGAAACACAACTGCAAGACTTTTCGGGCAGCTTCATTTCTGTTCTGACTCTGACCAGACAAAATCTAGGTGCCACAATAGACTGTTCTTTCCCATTCCAAATCCAAGTCTTCATAAACTACCAACATCGCTACACTAACCTATGCTTGTGCTCCTCCTGACATGCCTTCACAAAAGAACTGAAAAAATGGGAGAGGGCATAGGTAGGGAAGGGGAAAGAGGAAGTATTGGTTAAAAAAGATGATTAATTCAGTACAGTGACTTGCTGAAAGTTTTAAAAAATGTTTTAAGATTGTATGAGATTATATGCTTCCATAACTAGAGATTTTAAAAAGTTTAACCTTAACATAAATCAGGTATTTCTTTAAATTTGAGTATTCTCAATTGTTTCAGCTTATGAGATGCCCATTTTTTAATAAAATAGTATTAATTCTAGTGAAAAAAGGCACTCATCATCATCAAAGGCATATGTAGTGTAGGGAAATGTAAGAGGAATAATGTTCTAACATGGCTCTTAGCAAGATGCATAGACATTACATAATATAATTTGGACAACTTTACATATTATTGTACCTTGCTTGGTTCTAGCTTTAAGACACAGTGACCTTAGAACATTTGATTTAATTTAGCAGTCTATGGGAACTTTGACAGTGAGAGACACAAAGAGATCCACCTCTTACAGAGCTCAGCCTATCCACTGATCTAAGATCCTATCATGTCAATGCACTGGTTTTTAGATGAATGACACATTTGAATTGTACGATGAGGGTAATCTAGAAGTCATATACATGCAACCACGTTCATAGTCTACTATATTTTTCCTAACTGACTTCAGATCTACAGATGTCCGATGCTGTCTAGCTCAGTCTGCTGAAAATACAGCCAATGGCCTAAAGGAAGGAATTTCTACTGAAGAATCCTTGTGCAGAACTCATTCTCACGAGGGTAGAAAGATATCTGCACCAACTGAAGTAGAAGAAAAAAACATTGCAGGAATTGGGAGATATTAGTATTTCCTTTCTCCCTTTGCCCTTTCAAAGATTATGATCAGAAAGAAAACACTGCAATGAGACTTGTCGTTTCTTTACACAGATCTTTGTTCATGCTAGAGGGACGCAATGTTATGTAAAGACAAAGTCATCATCCTCCGAATGCTGCTCTCTCCCTATGGCCCGTGGAGGGTAATAGAAGATATAATTTCAGTGACATTTACCTCTGTCAGGGTATACTGCATTATATTAAAGAGCCTTATTTAAAAAAAAAAGAAGTACAATAAACTCTTTAAAAATGTTTATTTATTCAGCTTAGAATACTTTGTTATACCACTGAATTCTTCCATTTTACAAAGCATTTTAATTTATCAAGGTGACTCTTGAGCAATGAAGGACAGTGGTTTTTACAAGTAGTACAGCCCAACAGACTAGAATATAAATAACCCTTAGGACTGTGGTGCTTGTAGAGAGGTGGGAATAAGCCTTAGAAGAGACAGCATGTAAGTTTCTCTGTCTGAAGTTGCTCAAGTTCACCTCTTTGCATACCTCCACTCCTCCCCCATTTTACTTGTTTTAATATCCTCTGATCATGAATGCACTTGTCAACATTTAAAGAGCTGTTATCTGTAATTATTGATGACAGCTGGAAGGAGTATTGAACTCCTCTGAAATAAACTAATTAAGAACAATTCCAGTGACTAGAAAGCATAAAATTCAGCACAGGCTTCTCTGAAGTCAAAATGAATAGACAGAAAGCTTATATAATTTTCCCCACCCATTATTACTGCTCTCCTGCTTTAGACAAACCATAAATGACTGAAGAGGACATACGTCAGTGGAACTGCAATTTACTTGTTGGAGGATGGACATAATTGCAAGCCAGCAGGAAGACTGTAATGAATGTAAGGAGAAGGAAAAAGAGAAATAAAATAATACTGTACCATGATTAAAAATCACACCAGTTTACATGACCAGGTTTAGCACTAATTCAATTATTCCAGAAAGACAAACAGCTGAATTCTTACTTACCACCAACTGCTACAAACTCTGATGTCCAGACTTTACACTGATGTCCAGACAGCACCTTATTTACTTGTATACAGAATTAATCAAAACACCATAAAGCACACATGGCAATAAACAGCAGAAAATCTTGCTCTCCTTCACATTAAATAGAGTATATGCACCGTTAAAAATTTTACTGCTAAGATGCTTGTAAAAACCTCCTTATTTGCTAGAGAATTTAGCAATATCACTAAAGAGCTATCTGAGATGTTTGGCAAACAAGTGGGACTTTGCAATCCAAGGTAACGGCGCTTATCCCTAGCAAAGAAAAAACATTCAAAGCAGCAGCTACCCTGAAAAAAAGAATGTGGTGTGTTGCTGTTGCATGTCTCTAGGTCCTCTGTGGAAATGGATGCAACACTGTACTGATACTGTTGTGGCTGGATGACAAAAAGGTCCCCAAAACCCCTTAAGATGAAAGAGGTCCGGACAGGTTTGAAACGTAAGCCCCCAAAACAGAATGACACCATTCTAGATGAAAGCAGCTGAGTATCATTCAGACTGAAACAATCACATACCAAACTGGCTAACATTCCCTTGCATGGATTCTCCTAAACCTATTTGATTTTATTACTTGCTTCTGAGAATACTACTCTTAAAAGCTAGCAACCACAAACAGAAGGTTTTTCACGTACTAGCAATTAAACAAAACCCAAAAGCTCCAAATCACTTCAAGTATATGTTCAACATAGCAAAGTGACCTTACCTTCAACAGTAACAGGTTAAGTTACTAGTTAGCAGGAGCTAACTAGAACATTCTGAAGGTAAATACATTGGGGTAGGGATGAAACCAACATGCCAAAATCATTAATAATGGCTATTCAGGCCACAAAGCAGATGAAAGAATTAAACACCTGAATTGTGCTCCTAGAAAAGAGCCTACCACAATACTGAGAGGTGTGCTCAATCAGCCTGGGAAAGGAGAGCAAAAGGAAGAGCCTTTTGCAGTAAATTAGGGAGGACTCTCTGTTCCACCCAAGATTAACACCTATGACCAAGTCATAGTGCAGGAAAAAGCTGAAGTCAGGCTAAAGTCTAGGATGTATATGTCAAACATCAGTGTAACTTTGGGGTGTATCTTCCATGTTTTTAAGGCCAGTATTGGGGATGTAACTGAAGCATGTGGATTTTGTGTTCAACTGAAACCATGCAGGATATAAATCAGCACAAGAGTACCTATAATTGATATGATTCTTGGGTTATTCTTTCATCTTCACCCAACACACTTAGTAAACTGAGGTTCTTTAGTAGACTGAACTCCAACCTGTTAAATCACAACAGTTTCAAACATACCAACTTCCCTTGCCTGAATATTTTTGCTTTCCACTTCCAAAGGGGAGGAAAAAAACCCAGTCTGTTCCCTCCTTGCAGAGCAGTGCTTTAAGGTTTCAGACAACCTATGGGGCTGAGAAAAAAAAATCACCTGTTGTGAATTTTCAAGACCTTGTGACCTACAGTAAATACCATATTCTTAAATGGATGTATTGATAATTGCTTTCCTAGACTCAAAGTTAGTTCCTCATAGTTCCTTTTTCTTAATACACATATTTTTATGGCATTACATATAGATTTATAGACAGGAAGGATATATGTAGAAAACTAATTCTTTTTGGTGTAGCATGTGTATGCGTAAACATACAAAGCTGAAATCAATCTGTCTTTCTGATACAGTTTCTTAAGAGAAAGTAATAGAAGACACCTTTATCTATTTGTCACAAAGTTGCTCGGTAAATAGAAGCTGGGCAGTACAAGCAATGACTACGTCCCACTTATATACAGCAATGACTGCTGTAGACATAGAACAAGTCTGAATGAGGAAAAAAAGACACTGAGCACACAAAATGTTGGTCACATTGGTGAAATCAAATTTCCAGGTGTTCATGTGGCAATCAGTGATTAAGACCATACTTTCTTCGGGAAAACATATGGCCACAGCTGGTACCTCAGTTCTGGCCATAGGTACAAAATGAGGAATTCACTCTTACATCTTTCCCTGCTGCCATGATGCTGGCCTTCATGAGAATGAATCTACATGAAAAACAATCTGGCTACAGTGACAGCCTTTGGTGCAGTGTAATACCTCTCAGATGAAGAAGTTTCCCCTAAAGAATTAATGCTTACCACTTTCCATGTAATTTATGAGTAACTTGTATAAAAATGACTGTCTAAATAAGGTGGGCAGAGCTAAAGTTCAAAAGTTTTTCCCTGTACAGAAAAAAAACCATAATGACAAGATGTAAATAAATGGAACTGACTTCCATCTTCCAGTTGTTTTAATGGGATCATGAGAACTTAAGACAAAAAAAAAAAATGTCAATTTTAATAACATACCAACTAGATTCATAGAAATTAGACAGTCTATCTAAGGCAATATAAATGAAGACTGACAGACACAGAGAAGGAGATATCAAAGAGGTGTATTGGTTTAATTTTCTTCAGAATTAATATAGAAATATATGCATCTTTGTAGGAACTACATACATATTATTTAGATAAACATGTGCAATGAGCAAAGTATGATTCTCTACCATTGCTGAGAAACAAAAAAGGGACAATAGTAACAGTTACATTCATTTCATAACTTTCTGTCTACAGCAATTAAAACAGCTTGTATATTAGCAGTATAATGAATCAATACATTGATGTTAAGTAGCCTGCAAATGTTTCAATCATTCATTCTGAACTAATTGGAAGTTTCTATCTGCTGAAGTTCTTCACTGCTGTGGTAGATGATCAAACAGTTCAGAGTTTGGCATAATCTTTCAGGATCGTTTCCAATTTCTGGCTCAGCATGATGTTGCCCTTCACTTTTAGTTTACCAGAGAAGAATGCCTACAAAAAGCAGAGGGGGGAGGGGGGTGGAAAAAAAGGGTATTCAACTGTTCCTGCCACAATCCAAAGAGCTGCTAGAATCAAACAAGAAGCCAAAGATAAGTGTGGTTGTTTAGCACTCAGGAAAAAGCTTTCAGTGCGCAATGCCCATTGGTTATAGGTCATTAACAGAAAACCATCCAAGTTCAATTTTAATAGCATCCAGAATCACAGTTTTCTATCTAGCGTGCAGGCACAGCAAAGTCTATCACTCAGGGGAGAAAAAACATAAATACAAAGCAACTTCAGTGGCCTCCATTTCTTTTCTACATATAGCAGAGAGGACTTCTCCTGGGATAAGACAAACTTCTTCACAGAAGCTGATGGCAAAACTTACCGGGGCACAAAAATAAAGTTCCCAGTCCTCCCCTCCCTATGCTCTAGATATCCATATAACCCTGTATGAAATGAGAAAATGGAATGAAAAGGCCATTTAATGAAAATTAAAGGCCTAATGAAAAGGTCAGCTACTTACTCGATTCATAACAATTCCAAACAGGAACTTGCACAATATATGTACACGCATATTCCAAAGAAATGTACTGGCTTTGTACATAGCATATTACAACAAACAGGAACTAAGCAAGATTTTGCCGCATTTGCAGAATCATAGATCAACCAATATTTTCACTGAAATGCTGGTATATTACATTTTTATTGTCCCTACTTCAAAGAGCTGTATACCCTGTGTCAATCTAGCTCAGTATTTTTTTAAAACTAGTTTTGCTTCACTGTGGCTTTGCAATTTGAAAGCTCTTTGAAAGTTCTCAAACAACGTGCTTTTGCATAGTTCCATTAACTTGAAATACATTCAAATAAGGAATAGAGAGAGCCAGCAGAAAAGAATCTTAATACATGAAGCTTTGAGCTTCTTTAGATGAAAAACTTCACAGAAACTCAAAGGAAATACTAATGCCTAAGAAGAGATAATGTTCCTGAATTGCAATCACTGTTCTTTAGCATTCTGAAGATTACATGTCAACATCTTGTTTGTTTATGCTTTATGCCTGCTATATACAGAGGGTCACAAAGGATTTTACTCATGTGGTATGTAGTACTTATAACAAACGTTTGCCATCATCGCTAGTCTCCAATTTTACAATCAAAGTCTCCAACAATGTCTGCTTTGGATGAAAGAAAAAGAACTGTTTGATATATGAAGTGCTTAATTAAAGTTTTCATTTGCTCAAGCTTTAATCTGTAAGCTGACATATTAAATTTGTGACAGTTTAATTGACTTTTACACAAGGCATTTTTATTAGTAAAATTAGTAGTTTTAAGCAGTTGATTACTCCAAGAAGCTAAAAGTGCAGACCCAGATTACGTACCTTTCTTAAATCTTTCTTTCCCTTAAAGATCTACCTAGTTTGGGTGAATTTTGATTAGTTTCAATGGATCTACATGCATGCATTGTCTGAGATTTCTCTTTGCTGCAGTAGTAGCAGTAAATCAGAATATTGCAACAAATACCAACTTCCTGCAACAGGACCAGTCAAAACAGCCTGAATCATCAAACCAACAAACCTTAACCTTGCAAATCTTATATTGTGAAGTGCCAGGAAACAAACAAACAACTGACTTCGTACTGACAGGCTTTATGTCATTTGAGGTATCTTTGTCTCAAGATGATAAAGATGGCATAAATTCTCCATCATGTCTTCTGACTAATTAAGTATAAGGTAACAATGCACTTATATCTCATCTGACTCTCATTTGCACTGTCAAAATATCCAGTGTCGTGGATTTCGGAATGCAAACAGTCATGAACCAGAGCTTAGTTTAAGGCAAATGTGTCCCCATACAAGTGAGTATGTCTGTGATGCACAGATTTTTACCTTTTGGGGGTTGGTCTTTTGTTGTACCACATCCATGAAATCCTCGTCCGAGAGAGTGAAGGTGGTATCAGCCGAACTTCTTGCAGGTCCTTGATACACTGCTCCAGAGCCATTCTTTAAGTCAATTGCTGAGAAGAAGCAGCAAAGATAGTTTTATTTCTAAATAAAGATAAAATTTTCAGTCTAAAGAACACTACTCTCCTTATCTATCATTATAAAGCATCCAGTCTAAACGTAAATCTTGAGCTAACAGCTCAAGCTAACTTAGAAAATGAAAGGGGTTTAATTCTTCTTTAATGAAAGAAAGTAATTGAGATTAGAACAGAAAAAAAAACCCTATTCCTGTACTACGGGGGAGGGTGTTTACAGCAAGGACTGCCATTTGAAAATTCTTGTATAGATGGCAAAAACCATTTTTAAACAACATGTAAGATTCACAAGATATTAATAGTGCAATTACTGCAGAAATGTTAAAGTTAGTAATAAAGCTCTGATGTTTTAAAACAGCATCCTATATTTAGACAAAGCAAATGTGGTAGTGTTCAAACATGCTGCTACATTTTCCCTGTTCTGTCCCACAGGCAACACAGGCTGTTCTGTTTCATGCAAAGAGCATTTAAAGCCTTGCCAAAATCTGCCTTTCTCTTCTGGAAAGCCAAAAATTCCTCAAAGTGTCTGGAGCTTCAGAGTGTTCTTTTCCCACACCAAATGACCTGCCAAAATATTCTATTACAAGGCTAACACTATCAGGTATTGTGTCATTTGTTTAGAAGAATATTAGAAGTATATTTTGACAAGTTGTGCTCTGCCAAATCATTCTCAGATTTTGCAGATTACCAGTCTTCCCCTTTACACCTTTTCCTCTTGGTCCTCCCATGCTTTTTAAGCACAAAACAAAATCATTATTCAAGTGGATGTTCCCGTAAGGACATGACATCTCTAATCACAGAATCATGGCTGCCTAGCCAATACTAATACTGTCAGTTGGTTTCTCTTAGTTGACAAATTTTAATACACTAGCCTAACTATGGAGACTTATTTCTGCATAAACTATCTCGTGTATTTTTTTCCTAAATAATTTTTCTGAAAGGGTAAGGTGAACTATACAGACTGGGAACACCTTTTGTCTGTTTGTGTTAAGTCTTTCATTTTCTGAAATGTGTTCTAAGTAACATTCATCCAGTTATAACAAAACTAGAAGGGGAATTAAATGTACAATGATGCTTAGTGAGAAGTAACATACTGGATTATTACTATCCACTTGATTTAAAGGTAAATTATAATTTCAGGAACAGGTTTAATGGACATCACTAACTTGATGCAGTAAAAGAAGAAAGAAAAAATAAAATTGCTAAGCACCAGGTGAACAATCTATACCTTCTATGTTTGTGGGTAGGAGCTGTGTAACATTCTTTTGATCCAAAACAGCTACTATATAGTCTAACATTGTAAGCAAGCCTTTAAACATTGCTTCTGTAGGTTACGCAGGCACAGACTATTATTTAAAAAAAAACCCAAAACCAAAAAAACCCGTATTGAATCATGAAATGCAAGCTTCACAGTGGATACCAGCTCCTCTGATTATATTAACCAAGCTTAACTGTCAATGTGCTTCTAAAATACACCTCTACTCAAATGCTAGCAATGTTACGAACCATACCAATGCAGCCAAACTGAACTCCCTTTGAGCCAAATAGCGCTGGTCAGCAAGCCCCATGACTAAATTCACAAAACACACACATTGTTTTCTAGGATGCTTACAGTTCTTAATTATTTATTTTTAATTAGTTCTGAACCTTAGAAATCAAAAGACCAAGAGTCATGAGTCCCTTCTTGTGCCTCAGTTTGCATTCATTAATTTTTTTGGCTGTCTCTACCCCTCCCAGACTGTTCCAGAAGGGAACCCAGATGCTGAAAGCCCAACACAACATCTCCCAATACACAACAGACCCTCTTCTTCTCTACTAAGCATTGGCTGGAAAAGCAGTTTTGATATATCTCATTGATAATACTCATCCATCAGTCTCAGCAGTGTAAAGTTTAGATGACAAAAAGTTAGAATTAAAAAGGTGTAGTGACTCAGGCAAGTTCTAACAACTCCTAGATTTTAATCTGAATATAGTACATACTTAACATTGTTACAATCCGTGTTCTCCTTCTCCATTTCCTATCCAAGTCTCAAGAGCATCGCTTATCAGTCCAGGTCTATAATTAATTGTAAGCTCTCAAGGCACAAATATGCCTGTAAACATTCCATAATCATGGTACCATCGGCAAAACTGTTATGTTTAATCACATCAAATCCTTAACATATCTCAAATTAAAACTTATTAGAAATTCTGAAAAAAAAAAAACCAGGACCAATCTAATAGTATTCTCTTTTCCCAAAAATATGAAAATACTATTTCCATTTCCTCTTTATTCTTTTTAAAGAGCATTAAGATTTTTGCTAAGGAAGAAAAAAAGAAAAAAAAAAAAAAGAACAGAGAAGCCACAAAAGAGAAGAGCTCTGTGACAACAAATAATGTCTTTTTCACAAAAACATGAAGGACATTCTATTGTTACTTGACCCACCCCTTTTTTTAAGCTTTATCATAAATGAGTTATTACATCTGTAATGCAAGCAGTCAAAAAAAAAAAAAAAATGCCACCCAAAACCCCAAAGGAACTAGGAGGCAAAAATGAAATCCCAAAACTTGATATGTAAGCCCTAGTGGGTAAATTCTGGTGAATCACACTGGAGAAAGAGTGATCCAAAATACACCATATGTTGGTATTTTAAAGAGGGAAAGGAACTCTCCTCCTTATAGAGAACGGAAAACTAACCCAAAAACTTGCTTGTTCATCTTTTCATGGGGGGGTGGGGGGGAGAAGAAGAAGGATTAGAAACGTATACGATCATTTTTCTTGCCTCCTGACATACACCTAGCCTAGAGTACTCAGATGACAACTGAGACTAAACTACAGCACTGGCACACAGACAAATGGATATAAACTAGCAATGAAAGAAATGAGCCGAATACCAGAACAGATTCCAGCCATCAGAGCAGAAAAATTCTAGCTTTCCAAAACGACCAGAGAGGGTGCCTTCTTGTAAAATATGTCTTTATGAGATAAAGCTATATAACACAGCTGCCTGCTATAGCAGGAAACAGTCTTAATGCAAGTCTCCCATACATGCCTTCTACACATATCTCCTGGATACACGTCTCTATGGTTATAGCTACTATCTCGCCACTGAAGCTTGCATGCTGCACTATGATTGCAGCAGCCAGCTTGATAATGACTTGGTACTAGTGTAGCTATTTCAGTGTTCAGGTGGCTGGTGACCTGGGCAGCTCTCAGGCAACTACCTCGTGCACTGTTAGTGTGGCTTCACTGCTAGCAGTAACAGATGAGTAGCCTAAAGGTGTCTCTGGTGCTCTTTGTTCCTGAGAACATGTAGCCCTCCATGGCTGCTACAGATACAGCTCTTCTCCTAGCCATTCCCATGGCTGATCCACTCCATACAAAACCAGACGTTTGAAACACAGGCATGGTACTCCTCAACACTGCATGTCACAACACAAATTAAATTGAACACAAATTAAGCTGAAGTCCCCCTTAAAAATCAACCCACTTCTTAAATATGTAAAATTTTAGTATTACACACCTGGCAGAAAAGCAGAATCAAGCAGTTTCAGTGGATGAAACAGTAGTTATCCTTCAAATGTTTGTTTTTACTTGTATACATAAGTGTTATATTACAGTAATTAAATATCTATGAATTATTATCATCCATAAGATGCTGTTGTCGGAGACATAATAAAAAGGTCAAAAAAATCCTATGTATACAGGCTAAAACACTAGACATTGACATTCCATAGCAGGTAGCCAAATAGCCTAAAAATCTAAGATTTGGGGCACAGGTTTTGCTTTGCCTTCGAAGAGTGCCTTACCATTTCTAGGAGAGAAATATTAAGGGGTCAGACTATTTTTTGTTTGGTTTGGTTTGGCTTTTATTCTGCTTTACAGAGGGTAAGTAACTGTAATACAAGACTCCTCCTCAAAGCAAATGGAACAACATGTCACCCACTCTTCATTGCCTGAAGTCATATCGCATCATAAATTATTAAGCATTTTCCTCTTCATTTGTCAGATATTCATAAACAACTGCACATAACAATTTCTCCCCAGTTCTCCTAACACAGTTTTATTCTTCTGAGAACTGGAAAGGAATGGAAGTACCTTCTGCTTTCAGCAGTGCCTTCAGAAGCATGATGAAAAGCAACAGATGGGTAAACTCTTCTGAGTACTGTTCTAGAGAGCCATTAACTATCAGCCAACAAATCTCAATGGCAATGTCTTTTCTCTATGGAAAGAGAAGTTGAAATGAGGCAGCTTAAATGCTAAAAAAAAGATGAATATTTTATACCCATTGAAAACAAAGGCAACTGTTGTACAGTAATAATAGGCATCAGAGAGCAAAGCATGCTTTAGGCACTGAAGACAACTGGAGAAGTCAAAGCTGGGGGGTCTCAATTAAGAATTTTGTTAAAAAATAACAGAAGATAGCTCAAGTACCTCTATGCTTATTCCTTACATTTTGATACTGCCAAAATCTGTATTGATTTATCTTAAGAGGATTTTCAGCATCCTCTTAAATTAAACAGCTTGCTTCTATAAAGAAATACCCTAATTAAGACCCGTTGTCAGTGGCTACAGTTCAACCTTGTTTAGACAGTGAATGAGCTGTCCAAAATTTCACATCCTGAATCCAAGATCAATGGTTCTACTCCTCCCCATGGCTTCACAGAGAACTACATAAAAGTAAAGATCACCACTAATTAAACAGACTAGTGTTACTAATATTAGTGCTACCATCAAGAAGTGTCTCTGTAACAACAAAAGCTAAATCTAATTCACAAATCCCACTCCATTTAAAGTAATAAACAAAAATCTTGGCTTACTGCAGAGAATAGAGATCAAAAGGTTACAGTTGTAATTAAAACAAAATACTAAAAATAAATACAAATTTTAAAAAAACCTTTTGGTTCCCGAAAGTCTGGAAAACACCGGTACAACTGCGTACACGAGAACGAATTTCACACTGATCCTTAATACTGCTGCTTTCTCTCATTTGCTTCCCTCCCAGCCTCCTCCCAGCTCTTAACAGGCTCCAGGACATTAGCAGAAGATGATGGAGCTACAATCATTGAGTAAGACAGCAATGAGCTGCAGGCTCAGATTGTTTCTAATGCTGTCAATTGCTGCAGTTTTCACAACAGCACAAAGCTGTGCAAAAGTGACAAGTTAAAAAATTAAAAGACAAGCCAGCACAACTACGTAACAAATTTAATAAGGGAAAGAGGCCTAGCAGGTAGCCCAAGAGAACCACAAACACTGCCTGTAAACGGCTGGGAGGCCCTTAGAGGGAGAGGCCTAAAAAGAAGATAGATAATGAAACAATTAGCATCAACTCCAGGCTTAAATCAAAACAAAAAACTCCTCCAAAATAATCTACCTCCTCACATTTCAGTTGTTTCAGTGATACCATGTCAAGAATTTTGACTATACATGGTCAAGGAGTATGTAATATTTATCCACAGGAACCAAATTCTAAATTAATTTTAATGTTGAATTTTCCTCTTTGCTTTATTGTAGCTATGTACTTTGCTTTATTGTAGCTATGTATGTTATGGGATCTAGCTCTCAAAACAGCAATTTTACTTTATGAAAAGAGAGAAAGATAACTCAAAATTGTTATAATCTAACTTAGCGTAACATTTACAAAACTGATTTAAATTTATTGTACGCAGAGGATCAACTAATAATCAGTGGGCCAAATTTATATGTAGTGTAAAGAAGTGCGATTCTACTGGCAGAGTTGACTAAAATGACACATAATTAAATTAAAGCTATAGCAAAAGTAACATCTTACTATCATCTTCAGTTTTTAAAGGAAAACACAAATTTGTCAAAGGCTAAAATTTTGAATTATGTACAGAAGCTTCCATTCCATTAAAAACAGAAAAAGTCAAGCATTCAAGTCAGTACATGGCATTGTCAATGTTACATATTCTAAATTGGCTGTCATCGTTCACGTGCATTACAGAAGCCTTGGTGATGACCATATAAATATCTGTCAGAAATCTTTTGGGTTATTGACAATATCTTAACTGCAAGAAAGCTGTCTTCCTTTGAATGCAAAGCCACAAACTACTCTCTTCTTCCACATTCACGATGCAAAATGAATTATGCTAGCATCTGGTAGAAGAGACAATACATGATGATGCTCTTGAATACTAACTTACACAAACAAGCAAAAAGAATTAAGCTGGCAATTGCTTACACATCTTGAGTGCTTGCCTGTGGAAGGTCTTTTTTTGCTTTGTGTTTGTTTGGGGTTTTTTAATGACCAGAATAGTGTTTTAAAAAATCCCCCAAATAAAAATTCCATCATGCATATACATACACCTTGCCATTAGAAATCTACCATTAGAGTTAAATACACAGCAATAGTAGTATGCTATTAATCCACATAAGGACAAACTGTGACAACTACAGTTGTCACAACTGCTAACACTCTGTCAGTGAGTTTACATAACTATTTTAATATTCCAATATTACAATTTAATAGTTATTAACATAATTAATTGGTTTATTTTAATATTAACCAACTCCTGCTTTCTTCATCCTTTAACCGCTTGAAATTTCAAAGGCACACAAAAATATTCAGAAAACCATTAGATGTGGTTTTGGTTTGTGTGGTGGGGGTTTTGGTACTGGGGGAGGGGCTGCAGGGGTGGCTCCTGTGAGAAGCTGCTAGAAGCTTCCCCAGCTCCAAGTCAGACCCACCTCTGGCCAAGGCCGAGCCTATCAGCGACGGTGGTAGCGCCTCTGGGAGAACAGATTTAAGAAGGCAAACCTGCAGCGAGTAGTGGGATTGGAATGTGAGAGGAACACCTCTGCAGATACCGAGGTCAGTGAGGAAGGAGGTGGAGGATGTGCACCGGAGGAGGGGATGCCCCTGCAGCCCGTGGTGAGACGGCAGGCTGTCCCCCCCCAGCCCATGGAGGTGAAGGGGGGAGCACATGCCCACCTGCAGCCCGGGGAGGACCCCACACCAGAGCAGGTGGGTGCCCCCGAAGATGGCTGTGACTCCATGGGAAAGCTCACGCTGGAGCAGCCTGTGACTGAAGGACTGCAGCCTGTGGAAAGGACTCGCATTGGAGCAGTTCGTGGAGAACTGTCTCCTGTGGGAGGGACCCCACGGCGGAGCAGGGGAAGAGTGAGGAGTCCTGCCCCTGAGGAGGAAGGAGCGGCAGAGACAACGTGTGATGAACTGACCCCAACCCCCATTCCCCATCCCCCTGCACCGCTGGTGGGGAGGATGTAGAGAAAATCAGGAGTGGAGCTGAGCCTGGGAAGGAGGGAGGGGTGGGGGGAAGGTATTTTAAGATTTGGGTTTACTTCCTATTATCCTTGTTTTGATTGGTAGTAAATTGAATTGATTTTGTTTTTTTCCCTAGCTGAGTCTGGTTTTTGCCTGTGACCATAAGTGGTGAGTGATTCCTCCCTGTCCTTGCCTTGACCCATGAACATTTCTTTCTATTTGTTCCTCTTCACCCCACCAGGGGGGTGACATGAGTGAGTGAGTGGGCTTGTGGTGCTTTGTTGCTGGCTGGGCTTAAACCACAACAGATGACACAGAAAGTTCTTTGAAAAAGTGCTATACAAAGGGAGTACTTGCATACCAATATTCCTGATGAGAAAAGTAAGGGACATATTCTACAGACACCCTTCTTGTCACCTAGATATTTACATTCAGCCTCATATATTTACTACACCATAGAGACTACAGTAATTCATAAGCACTAGCCACTGTTTTGACACCTAAGCTTGAAGGAACTGACCACACTATACAAAAATTAGCACTAACATTTCCAAGATTTTGGAAATGTTTCATTTAAGCTCCTAATAGTAGTCAGCAACAGGAAATGTTTAAATTATTAGATTACCTCCTCCACCTTCCATACCACAGGGAGCTTTAAGTAGTTCCAAATTCATATAGAAGTACAGATATTGTTCACTGCAACAGAAGCAGAGGGAACAGGACAAAGAAACAACAAAGAAAAGTTGTCTATTTAATCCCTTTTAGCTAGGGAAACAGGCACTGGAAGAAGGCACTGCTTTCCTCCCACTGCTTCAGTAGGAAACAGAAGAGAGGACAAGCTTTGTTTGAAAAACAGGAAAGGCTGACTATTTATTCAAAGCAGGAGTACTTTCACTCTCTGGATACAACAGCAAAAACATCCACCTGTTTCCCCTCATGAGGCAGGTAAGGCCACTGCTCAGGCCTAAATCTTTACGTGTGCCTGTTCTGCGTTCAACAATTTGTAGCTTAAGGTCTTCCTGTGCGAGAAATTTTATTCATGTCTTGAACACTCCACATCAGATTTTTCTTCTATTGATTTGTCCCTCCATCCTTTGAACATATGTAATACTGAGTTTAGGTGACAAACAAAGCAGTTCCAAAATTAAAGACAACTATAATTCATCTTGAAGATAGTTTTCTGGTTGTTATTATAAACATGACCATCACTTACATTACATTTAGTTACACATGAAACAACAGACATGACTGATGTAGTGTACAGAGTGATTCTCTAACAAACACAAGTATTCACTTTAAGTGTTTTGGACTTTAATCTATGTGCTTCTAATATATCTTCTAAAAACGTAAGCAAGAACACAGGAAAGACTTCATAAGCCTTCTGTCCAGGTTATAAGCATACTCATCATTTAAATTACTGAGTGTAAAAGTGGAAAACTGCAGACGGTAGGAATGATTAAGAGCAGTAATGAGTTTTAAAACAGATCTTCTGAGCTGAATTATGCAGTATTTACCCTCCTCTCATTTTGATGTATAGGTACTCAGCCTGCATAATCTACAAGGGTATATTCAACATATCAGTTAACTGCTATCCAAACAGAAATCACCCTTTATCCCTCAAAAATTGCTTAAAAGGCAATACAGGTAAAACAGAACTATGTTGATCAATCTACATATGGTATTTTTCCTGAAACTTACGAACAGTCTTGCTACTCAGAATCTCTGCTGGTTAACATTAGGAAAAGAGAAAGTGTCGTTATAGGTTTCTAAACCACTCTGTAAAAGGAAGAGCAGTTTCTTAAACACAATAACCATTTATTGAGAACAGACATTGCAAAGACCTAACAATAGTTTAAAAAAGTCAGTCTATGGGACAAAGCACAACACAGACCTCATCTGACCTACCAACATGTCAGTCTCTCCCCTTAGCCTGTCAAAGTGCAGCCCACCTCTGTATCTCCCCCATAACTGCTCTGACTGGATCCAACCACTGAGACCAATCAAAATGAGGCAGTCTAAGTGACAGACTTGACCAGAAGACTTGCATTTCTCCACAAAAAAGCAAAGGCCTGGAAGTTACAGCCTGACTAAGGTTTATCCCTTTGGAAAAACTTTACATTCCACTAATAGACCATTTAGGACACCTCAGCAAAAAAACTTGAATAAATCCAAAGACAGTGAAGTATATCCAATTACTAAAATTAGACTGTTTTTTGCAAAAATACATGTCCTCAGAAACTGAGCACAAGAGAATTTAAGAAGATAATTTTTTTGAGGAAGCAGTTTTGCCCACGTCAGACCATTTCACACACTTGTGTAATCCGCTTTACCAGGAAACACCTCCCCTCTGACCCATTGCTATTACAAGCTTTAGCCCCTCTTCATCAACCCAGTCCCATGCTTAAATGAGGGGTAAGCACCATTATACCTTCATTAAACCTTGATCTCTGAAAATTTGAATGGAAACAAATTGGGCTATATTTTCAGTAAAGTGATAAAACCAATGCAATAGAAATAAATACCTATTTGTTTTGGATTAGTTCGCATGTATGTCACCAGCAGACTAATTACTGTAACACAGAGCTCCTAGTAGGTTAATTTAGCCTGCTTTTCTAAGTGCAGTGGCAATCCATTCTGGAAAATGTAAACAGAAATGCACTGAAGTTCTAGAGGATGGTTTGCCTATGCCTACATCTAAATAGGCAAGTTACAGAAGTATGTTCCTAGAAAGGTTAGTAACTGCCATTATAGAACGTTATCAGACCTCCTCGTCAGTGGTGCATTCGGTATGCTTTCAGATTTTTAGGTCCTAGTGAATATTCATCTAATACCTTATACTTATTTTCAAGATATCTTTTTAATTAGAATGAGTATAATTATCTCACTTCATTAAAAAAATGCATCAGGGCATTATATAAAAGCTACAACTTACTCCACTGCATTGCTGTTTTCCCATCTTTAGTGATGTCCCATTGGAATACGGCATTTACTTCCTTTACCAATTTATTTCCGATCTCTTTTACACGACGACCAATTTCTTCAAACACAAGGTCACTCTGCAGCCCTGCAGTCTTAAAAAAAGAAAGTGAGTATGTAGAATTTAAAATTGAAACTCAGTTAAAGAAGTACTAAATATGTCTATTAGTTCAAGCACTGTGTCCAAGAAAGTCTTTATTGCAGAATTATTAAATGCAATTGAGATTTCTTCCACCACAAATAATCACCTCTAGCAACTGTCAGCATTAAAGAGTACATTCAAGCAGAAAATGCTTCGTGGACTCTTCCTTGAGAATTATTTCAAATCTTGCTTTTGCAGTTTTTGTCATTTATCACTACAATTTAAGATATGTTTTATAATTAGGGCTCTAAGGGCTTCTAAATTGCCCTTTGTTCCCTCTGGAGGATAACCGTTGCCACTTTTTCCATGGGGAATGGCATGTTAGTTTTTAGAACACAGAAATATTTTTATGAGTACATTACTTTATCTTGACATGGAAGATGTTCAATACATACTGCACCATGAACACAGTCAGAACTCCAGTGTAGACACAATGTGTTTATCATTTAAGACTGGGATTAGCTCCATTTACATTTTCAACTTTTCCAAACATGTATTATTTTGCAAGCCTTTCACTGTCTGTCTTTAACAAATATTTGTACTCGATAAAATGCTACACTTCGAGAAGCTGCTCCAGTGACATTTTTGATCTAACTGGAATCAGAGCAAAGAAGCTGTCATAGTTTTAGTTGTTCTGCTGCACCTACCTCTACACGAGAATGCAATACTCCTCACACTGCTCTCTTGTCACTCTCTGGTTAAGCCTAACATTTTCCACTACATAACAGAGTTCCCAATGACATCTAAATTTGCCAATCTTCACTCAGGCTAGTTTCCCCTGGTGGATGTCTGCCTGTGTCAGCAAACTTCTGCCAAAGCACCTTAATTTCTCATAGTAAGCTTAAAGAAAAAAAACCTGTTCTGCCCATATTAAAAAAAAACAAACAACAAAATCTCTGGAATTATTTCACTGAAAGTTCTAATGCTTATACATTTCAACTTCAAATACAGATTTGGCAACCGTTCAGAATGTCAGAGGACTAAACACAACCAGCAAAAAGAAACAGGTTCCAGGAATGTATCACAAGCTTTATATGAAAGTCACTCAGTATTTCATAAACTTCAATGCATTAAAGTTTCATCCTTCACAGGCAGGAATCAATGGAGAAAAAAAGATATAGTTTATTAAGGCAATGCACTGTGCACCTGTGTCATTTAGACCACATTAAGATCCCAGGACATCCTCAGAATTGCATGTATCATTCTGTCTTTTGTGGCAAGTCCAGTACCCAAGGCTTAATGCATGCTTGCAGAGGATTTTTTAAAATATATATAGTATAAAGTGCGTATCATGTCTTAGGCCTAGCCACGCGCACAAAGAGCTGCCAGAGCCTTCTTGCAAAATGATTCAATGACAAAACTGTTCTTTCCTATGAGTACACTATCTCATTTTCATTTGTTCTGTTCTTCAAACGCCTTCCTGCCACTCTCCCCACGTCTCTCTGAAAAAATTGAGAAACAAAGGTCACACACTTTTACAACTTATATTGAGTTTGATCTTCAACATGTACAAAATAAAAAAAAAAATGCTCCTTTCACAGGTACAGCCCCAAATTATAGGGACTAATTTCAATCTTAAATTATGCAAGTGCTCAAAACTTGTGGCCCTTACTGGCACATGCCTCACTTGTTTTGTAACATACAGTGTGATGCTTATCCTAACAGTTCAATTGGCATCAAGAACTTCAAACTTCATCAGCCATCCTGTTTATCTTAAAATGTCTGTATTTTTCCCCTCAAATAGATAAATGAACGTCTGTACCTTAAGGTGTGTGTTCACATCTCTGAACTCATATACTCATCTAAGTACTGCAAATAAGACCGGTAAGTGATCTAAGTATTTTTCCTGTGTTTTTCAGAAGAGTAAAGCCTAACTATGCTGCTTTGAAAGTTAAGACCTCTACTGCTTCCTCCTACCTTCATAGCCTCCTGAGCAGAAGGCTTATCCAAGGCTGGTACTACATCCACATAGCCCCCTGCAATAGCAACTTCTCCAGTCTCTTTGAGCTGTAGTGGGGGAAAAAAATTACATTAAAAAGGTCACGTATTTGCAAAAAAGTCACAAAAGAAGGGTGACAAAGGAGTATTCCTTACGTTTTAAAATCAGAGACGAAGAAAAGAGAAAACATAAAAGTTCCAGAGTAAAAAAACCCCACCCCATAAATGCATTGTAGTCTTGAGACAAGTTAGTATACTATGCTTTGCAAACAGGTCTTCAAACAAAATAATTATTTGCTTCTGGAGAAATTATACCAAAATATATTGCTGATTTCTGTTCACAAAATGGTAGAAAAACCTTATTTATCTGAAAATTTACCTCCAGTGTTATAAGTTACTGTTAATGTTACTTCATAAATAGTTCTGAAAAATATATTGTTCTAGAATGTTTTTCCTTGAGGTAGAAAAGTAGTTGTCAAGAGTTCATCTAGACAGGTTCACTATGTCCAGGTGCCTTACACTGCAACTTGTACTAAAAACAATTTTTTTAAGCATTATAAAACCAGAAAGATTATAAGAAGAAAGATGAAGAATACCTGAATTCCCTTCTGTTTAAATTTTTTGAAATAGTTAAGTCAGAGAAGAAAATGGGTTTCATTTTGGCATTGTCTATTTAAGGGATCTGACAAACCGTTCTGACTTATGGCAGCAAACAGAAGATGGCAAAATGATTCACTGACAATGCATATAGTTAAATGATTAATAGCCAAAGCAGAGGAATACGCAGTATCACAACCTAGCTTACTGCACAGGTGAAATTAATACAGAAAAACTATATAATAATGATTACTCAAATCATGCCTAACAGCTTGTCACCTGCTGCCACTGCACTTCAGACAATGCTGAAAATGGATTTAAACCAGCTTATCAAAGTTATATGTCTACATTTAGTTTGATTTAACCAGAGTTTATTACAAGTACAAAGATGGCTTTACTTCAGACTAATCCAACATGCAATAAGAAATGGAATTCTGCACAATTCGTAACTGTTGAAACAAGGTGGCTTTCTATAATCCTGTTAAACATTGTAATTTCTCTCCAAAATAATTTACTCTACACTTGTGGAAAAAAAAACTGTAGCAAAATCTCCTCAAACTCTACATATTACAATGACTAAACCAAGCATAATAACAAACCCAGCCTTTAAACACAACAAAACATCCCACTCTGTTTACAAATTCCAAAGGGCTTGGAAGTGTATTATGAATTCTCTTAATTGACACTGAACATGCAAACCCTCAAAAGTAAATACCTGAAGTCTAGAAATTCAGTTAGGACTGAGTGGTAGTACCTTTTAAACATAGCTACGCAATCTCCAATACAGTAATCTCCAAAGCTCATTTGAGGCACCAAACTGTCTTGTTTACTACTAGTAACCAGACATGGAGAGTTGCTACATTGTAGCCTCCATGTTGTTATCATTCTGAAATTCTACAGCTGCTAACCCTTATCAGGTCTGCAAACAAAATTTACCTCCTTCAGTCAACATTTATTCCACAAAGCTGTACTCCTGTGGAAACAGCAATCCTATGTCTTTATGATGACTCTCATTTGAGCCTGCCCAATCCTCCCTACAGCTGTAACTATCCCTGCTGCTGTACTCACTAATCAACAGCTGGCTAGCTTTTTACAAAGATGGGGTTGCAAAACTTTGGCCAGCCAAAGCAATGTAAATTGCACCTGCATAAGCCAATGCGTATTGACAAATACCAGCAGCAAATCATAGTGTCATAGGATGCTACAACAGAAGCGATGAGAATTTACTTTTTGCCTCTAGCTGGAGTATTCTACCCTTAGCTTCCAGTAAGTATCCTACCAAGTGTAGGAGAGGATTACAGGATACCCACACAAAATGCTAACAGCAATGACAAAGAAAATAAAATAATCCAAAAACTGCATTTATAAAAGTGTAAACTCTGTTTCATTGTAGTTACTATGTCCAACTGCTGTGAAACTTCTATTTTTAAGTAAGTTGTTCTGTGTGGACGCAGCTTAAGTTTTACTCAATTTAAGCTAAATTTGTAGTTTACCTGCATAAACTAACTGTCAAGAGTTGATTTAAGATAAACAAACGTTAAAAAAGGATGCATACACAAGGTTATGATTAACTGCAGAAAACAAGTACAAACTATGCTGACCTGCGAATGACTGCTTTTTGCTCTTCCACGGTGGACAAACACAGAAAATGGAATACAATGAAATGAGTTCTCCTATTATTTAATATAAGGAGTGTATTAAGTCCTATGAGTATAATGGTATTTTTATTGGAATTTTAGTGACACCATAAAATAAATAAGAATACTTCATTCTATTCACTTAATTTCTTTACAAACCCTTCTTCAGTGGTGTGCTTGATGAACCACTTTTTTGCTTCCCCTTAAACCACCAGTCTTTTAACCAACACATCTTTCTCTAAAGCCCACAATGGTGAGTGTTTTCTGACCTTGGTCTGAAAAAGGATTCTATTTTCTTCCTTCCACATTTCTGTTTGTAAAGTTTGCCCTGGAAATACTGGTTTCACAAAGCGAACCTAAAAAGAAAAAAAAAAGTAGGGGTGTGAATGGATCTGTCATACGTACACGCAAAGCTCAAAAGCATAGGCTCTACGAAAATGAGAAAAAGCAGAGAGAAAAATCAGTCAACTAGCAACGTAGAAAGCCTAAATATTTGAGTAAATATACTAGATAGAGGCAATACAATACATACAGCAATAAGTAAAAGCAATTGTGGCAGTTAAGACAGTGCAAAAGCCTTTTCCCACACTAAAGATTTTTTTTTTTTGGCACTAAAACCAGAAAAGTCAAGAAAATTAACTGCAAAGAATGAACACACAGACCTTGATCGCCTTGAATCTGTTCACATCATTATTTGCAAACTGCTTCAAAACGTTTCTAGCAGCAAACCCAAAGGAGCATAGTCCATGAAGTATAGGCTTCTTAAATCCTATTTCAAAAAGAAACATTTTAGCATTTATAGTATTAAGAGTTTGCATGTTGCTTCTACAAATATCTGTATTTTATTCATAGTATTTTCCTCCAATAATGTCCTTAATCCTTTTTCTTTTTAACCTAATTTATGCCATGGAAAAAGTGTCTGTTACCACTTACTGTTTCCTCTTCTTTGAGGCAAAGGAAAGTGCTCACTGACAACTGGCACTCCAACACTGCCTATGCTATGTAATACAAGTAGAATTAGCCCCTGTCTGTAGAGGTGACTGTCCTGGTTTCAGCTGGGATAGAGTTAATTGTCTTCCTAGTAGCTGGTATGGTGCTATGTTTTGAGTTCAGTATGTGAAGAATGTTGATAACACTGATGTTTTCAGTTGTTGCTCAGTAGTGTTTAGTCTAAAGTCAAGGATTTTTCAGCTTCTCATGCCCAGTCAGCAAGAAAGCTGGAGGGCACAAGAAGTTGGGACGGGACACAGCCAGGGCACCTGACACAAACTGGCCAACAGGGTATTCCATACCATGTGACATCACATCTAGTATATAAACTGGGGGGAGTGGGGGCAGGGGGATCGCTGCTCAGGAACTAACTGGGTGTCAATTGGTGGGTGGTGAGCAATTGCACTGTGCATCATTTGTATATTCCAATCCTTTTATTATTACTGTTGTCATTTTATTAGTGTTATCATTATCATTATTAGTTTCTTCCTTTCTGTTCTATTAAACTGTTCTTATCTCAACCCACGAGTTTTACTTCTTTTCCCCGATTTTCTCCCCTATCCCACTGGGTGGGGGGGGAGCGAGTGAGCGGCTGCATGGTGCTTAGTTGCTGGCTGGGGTTAAACCACAACAGTGACAAAATGGAAAATAATGAGATTGACTGTTTTAGTATACATGCATAGGCACACCAGATACACAGTTACATGGAAGTATGCATATCAAGGGTAAGAGGTTTTGTTAATGATTAAAAAGTGGTGATACTAAGATTATTTGATGCTTCCCATTTTTAACTCCTATTCATGATTGCCAAAAGTCTTCAAATACAGTGCACACTTCAGGATTAACATTTCTTTATTTAGAAGTGGAAAAAACCCTGAAAAGATTTCAGGCATTTTGAACACATCTAACAAAAAAGAGAGAAAAAAAAAATTATAGTATGTTGTTTATACTGACATTTTTGGTCAGATTTCCTCGCAGTTCTATGCTTTGGAGCAGGAGCTGAATCTTGGCAGAGGATAATCTTTGTATTAGTGCTGAATCTTTTTCCAGTCCTGTCAAAGTCTGACAAAATAAACCTTTGAAAACTGGCCTGAGATCTGCTAAATGCTTAAGGTTTAAAGATGCAACAGTTAAGTTTTAAAGATGCTGCTTGTACTGAGTATGTTCTGATCCCTTAACAGGTTGCTCTGACCTGACAGGGCATGTGAACACTAATTGATCACACTTGCAACAGACCATGCATTCGAGACAGGTCTGTCCAGGTTTGGCTCTGAAACCAGTTGCTTTGCCTGGAACTCATCTGCCACTCTCGGCTGCCAGAGTCTGTTTTTCCTGAGCTCTGAACAACTCCTCATAGCATGTACACAGCATGAAAAGTTGTCCCAAGGTACAACACCTGGGAGAAAAAATCAAAAGCAAAAGCAAAACCAAACAAACAAAGAAGAGGAGACAGGAGAAAGTCTAGCTTGTAGAGAATCAGGAGATGTAGAAGAAGAAGAAATGACCTTCAAGACAGAGACAAAAAAGCCACTAGGACTCAATGCTGGGAAAGATGGGAATTCTGAGACATGGCCCAAAGGGAAGACAAGACTAGCAGGAGTAAAGATGAGAAACAGAAATTTTGACTCATTAAGTTAGGAGAAGAGATGTGGCATGAGGACAGGCTAAAATGAACATGAGTCTGTTTTCTTGCTGCAAGTATTCCACTCTGATCATTCTGCCATTTCCTTCCTGTAAAATATTTGAATATACACACTTTTAATAGCACTTTCTTTTTTGTATGCTTGTACAGAGTATTTCTGAAACCAGAAAGATATGGTATAGTCAATTTTAAAACAGCTTACTGGCATTATTGTAACAATATCAGTATTCAGTATCTCTCTTACAGAATGTTATACTGACATTTAGCTCTTTAAAAGCTTAGCTCAATTCACCATACAAGAACCAAAACCCGCCACTATTTTCAGAACTCAGAAACAGACAAATATATACAGTCATGTTCTCCCCAGTATTTTCTTTATAAAACTTATGCATACTCAAAGAAAAATCCATAAGGCAATCAAGTTACTTTTTATCTAGACTAAAATGAAAACAAAATCAATGTTGCTTTCACTTTCTAGTATCTTGGAAATACTCACAAGCTACAGGAATAAAGGCACAAGAATATAAACAGGTGTTTTCACGTAGTATATCTCCCCTGAAACATTACCCACAGGAAGGCTTAACAGTAACCCTGGAACAACCTAAGCACATTACCCTGAATGCTTACTTCCAGTGCACACTGGTGAGAGCCAGTCAAAGAGAACATTTACAGGGATTAAAGACAAGAAGGTGTGTGAATATGTGCAAAGAAAAAAGCTTTTGTATAACTAGAAGAAATACTTGTGGAATATCTCTACAGTAATTTTCTTCTTTGTTTGAACCTACATTTAGTATAGGTATTTGAGTATGAAGCTGCCACAGTTCCAAAATCCAGTGCAGCAGTTTTCTGTTCAAAGAGACTACCTCACCTACAGAGTTAATTTCATTTTTCACTGTGTCTAAGTGCCAGTGCTCTTTGGGTGAGCAGGTAGAAGATTTCTACTCCACTTCTTTTGTAAGGTTTTTATAGGATTACCATCATTATGTTAAACACTGGGGTTTCAATTATAAACATGTATTTTTCTCCTCCAGCTCCTTCAAGAGTAATTGGGTGATTCCCTTGAAATATTTATCCAAAATCATCAGCTGAACAAACAAACAGAATGGTTTAATAAACTGGGGACATCTCTTTATGGACTCTGGTATTTGATTATCATTATTTATTAACACAAATTTACATAGAATAATACAAAACAGAGTTAACCAAACAATTAGTATGTATTTATGAAAGGAGACAATTTGTGGAAGTATGTTAAGTGAGATCTGAACAACGAAGTATAGCTCCGCTCTATTTATCTTGGTAAGAACACCATACAATGAAACTCCTACGTTAAAAAGAAGTCACTGGAAAACTGCAGATCAATTATTACAGACCAGTATTTTCATGTAAACCTCATGATGATAGCATACATATTCAGGAAAATTTCTCAAGTAAATGAAATTGCTGTCTGCCTGGAGTAATCACACCATACTACTAGCAAGGCCTGAAAAGAACTCAAAAAAATACCTTTAGGACAGAAATTTAAGAAAACAGACCCTTCTTTAGTAATTACATCTCTGCAAGAGTCAGTTAATGTAGCCTACAGTCTGTTGCTTTGGCATGTAGCATTACATAAATGAACAAGCTACCAGCAAGAGGTGCAGTTAGGCAATTTTATAGGAAAGAAATGCTAACCAACTCCCTCTCTCCCACCCTCCTGAGATTTGTTGGGATTGAGAAGACTACACAGTAGCACAAAAAATTCCACTGAGACCAACATAATCTCAAAATGATATAGATGAAAAGAATTATCTATCAAAGAATTTATGGAATTCCTTCTGAAGCTTTTGATAGTCATTTATTTCTGCTTATGAAACAGAGATTGTAAAGATGGGATAGAGGCAACAAATAAACTCTAAAAGGAAAATGGGGTAGAAGGCAGGTTTCCATTGTAGGTTAGGTCCAAGAATCATTCCGCATTCCTAGCTACAAGAAGCAATGCTTTTAAGTGAAGTGTCACATAGAACTTTGAAGACACTAACGGTGACTCTAAGAACAGCAACAAAAAGCACTGTTTTTTCCAGCTTGTTAAAGACGTACAGACTAAGTACAAAAAAGATTAAAAATACATTTACATCATCCTTCATCCAAATATTAATACAATGGCATCCCTCAGCTCACCTCCAAGAGCAGCAAAAGTGGGATCAACATGTAAAGGATTCCAATCGCCACTCAGCCGATATAAGGCAGCCTGCAGAAACAGAGAAAGAAAAATGGAAGGCTAGCTATGCTTGGCAGAAATGAGCAGGAGTCACTCAAAAACTTATGACAGATTAACAAACTTACCACAATCTATTTTACTAGTCCTTAGACAACATACTCTACAATAAAGCAAGTAAAATAGAAATTAAATATTATTGTGCAGACAAACTGCCAAAGCTCCAGGGAAACATGCCAACAACTGTGTGTGGTGGTCTTGGTACATAAAAAAATAATACAACTGCTTAATGGGAAGAAAAAACAACATACTCTGCTGACATACAGATCCACCTTCACTAAAATTTGGCAGCAGTGAAATAATGCATTTTCTAGAATTTGTCCATAGGTTCTTTAGCTTGAAGTGTCATTTTAAAGAGTCTTCTCCCATGACAGATTCATCCACAATTCTTAAAAAAATTATGTGTGAAAACTTTTTTTCAAAACACACACACACTACCATGCTTTTTCAACATTTGAGTCATCTTACAGAGATCAGAAATATCCTTATCCTTCCCTTTTAAGAGTAACATGATTAACTTAATTGTGACACACTTCTTCTCTTAGCAGCCTCATGGGCAGCTGGTCCCAATATTAAAAACAAACAAAACCCCAAAGTAAAAGGCCAAGCTTTCTAGAAGACTTTTGCTTCATGTTGAATATTCTCTTTCACTAGTAAAAAGTAGAGAAATACATATTTATTGTATTGTATACACTATGAATGTGAATAAACTTGAGAAATGATGAAGAATATGGCTACTGTACTTCAGTATTCTGTCTGTGTGGCCTTAGTGTTTTCATTGTCAAACCTTATATTTGCTGTATGTGAACAGTGGCCAGCAGTCCATAATACCATGGCGTGACAAGCCAACCTGTGCATCTTTCTGGACTAAAAACTTATTCCCTGGTCATCAGATTCCAGTGAAATCCAGTGACCAAATGATTGTGGAGTACTCTCTTGTACAACATTCCCAAAAGTACAGAGAAAATAAGTGTATCCCGTTAACCAAGGGGTGTGAAGATTTCAAGAATTTAGTAGTTTTATATGATAGCATATAAAAATTGAACATTAATTTAATTGAAAAGAGCTTTTAAATTGAAAACAAATTTTATTTTAATCGAGCATATTATTGGCCTTTGGAACTCCTTATCGCTAAACATTTTCTCCCAGGGTTTTGGACTGCGATTGTAAAAAGTGGTATGTGTTTATCCAAATGAGGGTAAACTGCACTAAATTCTGTTTGGAGGAAAGAAGCGAACAGATTTCTCAAAGGGAAGGGGAAAAAAAAGAAAGATTCCCCAAAATAACTATTTTCTGATATATGTCTAACACCATTTCTTTTATCAAATCTGAAGCAAAGGACAGTGTAACTAAAGAGGTTCTGAATTCATATTATCATTTTAATCCATAATCCATTTGTTTTATTCTTAATGTTAATATTCAGGTCCATTTCCTCAAGTATATACAGCTTTCACACTAAGCTCTATTTCTCCTTTCTTTGTCCTGGTAGCCCTCAATCAACACAGCAAGTGTCTCAGTTACGGTGGAATGTAGAAGAGCTGGTCGCTACTCTTCTCTGTGAGCATTGGATACGCACATTAAAAAGGGCAAGAAGAAAATCCTAAACTGCACCAGAGTTAAGCATGCAATCTTAGAAAGCCAAGTACTAAGCTAATACTTCTCCATGGCTGCTTACATTGTTGTTTACTCTTTCTGAAACACTTTTCCTTTTGAAAACAAAGATGTATCAGTAAGATGGCATCACTGGATCTGAAATTTCTAACTGTAATTCTACTTTTGCCCAAAACATACATTTATAACTCTTTTTGTAATTATCTTCGAATTGATCCTATGAATTCTTAGGAAAATAGTAAAGACTGGTAAATAGTAAAGTTACTAAAATAAGACTGGGGGTCCGAGTTTGGACCTTCCAAAAGGGACAAAGGAGAGGGCAAATACTTTGCTGAAGGAACAGACAACCTTAAATTAATCTTATAGCATCACCAAGAAGTAGAAATAGCTGAGATATCTCACCTGGTGAGAACAATAAAGTCAAGATCTCCTGAAGGCAGTATCCTCCAGTGCCAGGACTCTTCAGCAAGCAATCTATGAGCCAAATCAAGTTCAAAAGAGCACACCAAATGGACTGCAAATGATCCCACACCACAGAGGCCATTCGATAGGGGGCACCCAAGGAGTGTGTGATGAAAGACACCACACAAGTGCTGGTTGAGTGTGGAACAGGGAAGCAAACTGAAGTAATGCAAATATTTACACTCTACTACACCACTAAGGCAGCTGAAGTGAAGTCATGAGTGGGAAGAGAAAGCTGGAAATGGGCTAACGATTACCATCCATGGAGAGCACCTGCTTCCTTCATTTACTGTTCTCTCTTATCTCAGTTCTCACACAAATAGAAGAAAAACGGGGAACTAAGAGTGCCACCACACTCCCACTCGCACACATAAAAAACCCACAGCAGCAGGGGTTCAGAGAAGAACATGCACACGCTGCTTTTCTGACTTGCTGTGTCTTCATTTGCCCCCACTCTTCCTCTGAGTAGTTGTTAAAACTGTGTTTTCACTGTCCAAAGGTAGAGATGAGCAGCTCTGATGTACTTACCACTAGCTTCTTTGCTAAGAGCTGTCTAAGGCCTTAATGCTACCAATATCAAAGTTATAACACTATGAAAGAGACTTTTCATGAGGAACAGACCCTTAGTTCCTTTTTTTAAAAAAAAAATGAAAACCTGACAATTTAAAGATTTGCTCTTGGCAGAATTCTACAGAGTATCACTCTTCATTACTGAAGTTTTCTTTCACAAGTCTAAAATCTAACAGCAAATCTCTACTCTTGAGAACCAGAAAATAAAAATTGCCAGATGTGAAATAATTAAATTAAACAGTTAAATAACTTTTTAACTAAATTAAAATTTTAAGGTCTCACTTTCATTCTTCCATTAATTTGAATTTTTACAAAAGCTGTCAGGAGGCTATTTTACGAAGGAGCTGTTGTAATACATTTTAATTCAAACTAAGTAACGTTTAGTTGTAGTATTGGAAAATTTATTTATATATGATAAAAAAAGACAAATTTCTGTTTTAAGCTCAAATCTCAACTTAAATCTAGCAATGCAGCTGTTGCTTACTAAAGATGTAAAAAGAACTAGCCATTTATCTGAGGTGATAATAAGCACTACTTGGGACACAATACTTCTACCATATGATTTTAAAAATTACTGCAGTAAAAAATACTTGTCCTTCACTAACAAAATAAATGTAACATTTAGGAAATAATTAGGCTCAGAGAATTAAATGTGATCAATGTATTTAACTAAAAGTCTGATACATGAATATGGGAGGCAATGCTTGTCTTTTTGTACTTTCAACAACTAGAGTGGCACTGGTCACAGCTAGAAAACATGTATGCTGAACTGAATAAAACAGTTACGCAGCAGGTTATTTCAGATTCAGTGCAGCCAAGTCAGATCTGCCAACAAACTTCTTTTCATTTACCACAGTCTTTGGTATTACTTCATTATATAAATTACATTCCACATGAGAACAGAATTGTTTTAGTGTCTTGTTGGCTCTACTTTCTATATTCCTCGAATAATGACATTTCCTGAAGTCTTGAGTGATAGCATTAAAAAAAAAAAAAGAAAGAAAAAAAAAGAAAAAGTGATGCATCCTTGGAGGATGACAACAGTCAATTGATGTGGGGCATTAGATTGAAGTCAGTCATAATATGGTTAGATTGTTCTCCAATTAATAACACAAACTGTCAAGTCTCATTTCCTAACAATTTAGGAGTTCTGCCAGACCACAAAAGAAAAGGCGATATCCAACCTGTCTGTGCCAATTTTTCAATCTTGCCTGCAGACTGCAATAAAGGTCAGTGGTAAAGCTAATGAAAAAGGAAGCCAACTATCCATATATTTTCCTTTCTAACTGGGGAGAAAAAAAGCACTTCCCAAGAGCTTATTTTACAAAGTATGTGTATATGTATACATGTACATATGTGTGTGTACATGTATGTACGTATACTTTACCTAACAGCTTAAGTACAAGCAAGCAGTCAAGTAATCTCATGAAGAAAAAACAGCCACAAATCTCTTCTACACATTTCAGTGAGCTCTGACTTACATTAAGAACAATGAATGTCTCCAGTTAAACTGGCAGTGCTGATGCTTCAAGGGCTCAAATATAGCACAGCACTTAAGTAATTCACTGTACTTAAAATTAAGCAGCTACTCTGAGATCCCCATTTGCCATATCTTCATTTTTAACTAATTACCTCTGTAAGGCTAAGGAGAGATATTGGGAAGGAGCAATTGGTAGAAACCAACACACAGAAAGATAAAAGGGTTTATTTGTTCCTCCAGATAACTATTTTTCTCAAAGTAGGCTTACATGGAAAATAAACAAAATAGTTTAAGTTGCTTATAATAGTTTCCAATGCCTAAATATATTTTGTGGAAACATGGATCATACATGATTCTATTTTTTAACAAGACCATAGTTAACAGAAGAGTACAGTTTCCTGGACTACCTTAGATTTGCAATTATATGTTCTTAATGGTTCTGACTATCCAAACACTACCTACTCCCTAAATACCTTTGACTCCCCCAAGAATAAGAACTACTAAAATGTCCAATTAAGATACCTTCACATACACAGCTATAAACAGGAACACATATAATAGGTATAAAACAGCACCACATCTTTTCTCCTTCCTCATCCTACATTATTCATGTCTTTACTGTTTATCCCTACCATATATTTTTCAAATTTAAAATCAACTTATATATTCTGGCACAGGCTTCACAGAACATTAGCCATTTTCCAGTAGCATGGCAAATCTACAAGAAGCCTTTCCTTTAACAGTGCCCCTCTTAATCAAAAAGAACAAACCACTTTGGTCTGGGGAACTTCAAATGGAATAACAATTTTTATATCCTTTACTAAGACATGCATAGATAAAGGGAGGAAACAAGATGAAGAGCATCTTGTTTAAACAAAATGACTGCCAGGCTAGTACCTTTTCTTCTTTAATCGTTTTACCACACAAAATTCTAGTATAATCCAGGCCCTCAACTATTTTTTAAAATCACCATGACTAGAGAATCATATTCTGATCTTCCCAACAGGAATAAACCTGGGGGCGTTGGGGGAGGAGGGGCACAGGGGGGCTGTGTGTGTGTATAAATCTTGAAATTAGCATCATAACATGAAACAAACTCTTAAAGTAATTACTATTACAAATGCTCACTCACTATACAATTTCAAGGGTTCTCAGAGTATCATCTGCATACTGAAATCTCTAGACAAATTAGGAAAACATTATCAATTCCTTACAATAGCTTCACATCCCTTTGTTTTGCTTGTATCATCCTTTGTTGTTAAGCACTTTTTTTCTGGCATGCTCACCATATCTGTGAACCTACTGCAGCACTTCATTTTCTCTACCATGAAACAAATTATTTAAGCTACAAACAGAAAAAAAAAAAATCACCTGAGGCTCTCAGGAGGCTCTCTTGTACTTTCTCTGAAGTTAATTTAAATTTACATGTTTTCAGGCAATGCTGTACTACAATCTTTACAAAGCAGGACTAAAAAAAAAATTGTCCTGTAACCATATTTTCTCCATCCATGCACATGTTTTCATCACCTTTTCTCTCACATGACTTTATTGCACTCATTCAAAAAATGACCTTAACTCTAAACAATCACCTTCCTATAACTTTTTTCTTCTAATCTGTTCAAAATAAGCATAAAATCTCTCCAAGGAAGCGAACATAAGCTGGAAGAAAACAACTTTTTTTTTTTTCCATATAGTGTTAATGATTACTTATTCTATCTACACGTGTGTTCTCTAAAAACACACACAAATATTTACATATGCTTAAAATGAAAACACAAATGAAATCTGTGTAGAATAAAAGATGACTTTCCACAGGTAAGTATCCACATCCCAATTACACAGAAGCTTGTAAAGGTCTTATCACACCATCCTCAAAGAAAGCACTGACTCATAGTACTGAACCTGTTGACAACAGGCAGAAAATATTTTACACTAGGTTTTAGTTTAATAATTCAGTAGGCTGTTAAATGTTTCCCATGCACCTCTTTCCTTCCAAGATGTCTTTTTAATAAGTTTTTACAGCAAAGTCCACTCTTTTACAACAAACTAGATCTAAGCATAATGGTCTTCACAACTGTTTCTTGTTACATTAAGAACCGCAATTTTAGCTGAACTTGACACAGTGAAAAACTAAACTTGCATACCTAGACAGCAGCAGTAGGAGCAAGAGCATTGCAGGACTGAGAATGACTCAGGAAGGGAAGGACACTCCTGCAGTCTGCTTATGACACTACTCAAAACACGGCAGGTGCCAATTATTTTCTCCTTCTTTCAGAGAAAATGGAAAAGGACTGTATTTTAGAAAAAACTCAAACCACTAAAAAGCAGCAATTTCTTCATGCCCTATCAGTCAATGCTTGATCTATACCTGGAACAGAAGGCTTTACATAGCTTGTATATTTTAAATCCTATCAGATTAATCTAGGTACGAATTTACTGAATCGCTCTAAAAATCTCTGAATGAGTAAAGAATCATTATATTCCCTACATTGGCTTTATTTTTAATGCTGCTCACTGTATCATATTCTCAAAAATCACCATCAGATGCTATACACCACTCCTTTAAACACTCTCTGTACAATTAAAATGCCTCAAACATTTATAAACATCCTTACTTTACAGACTGGAAACTGTAAGACAGCAGAAAAGGTCATAATTGTCAGCAGCACAAACCAATTCCAGCTCTGCAATTTAACATTTGAAGGCCTAATTCTTCAAAGCACATCACATTTTCAAAGTACACTGTACAAGTTCAGAACAGAGCTCCTATGAATTTCAGTTTCAGCCTGTGATGCTCAGACACCATCCTGCTAGTCCAACTCCCAGATTTCATCATCTCATCCTCTCCTATGAGCCACTGATTAAGGAGCACCCATGTCTGAGTACTTTGGGATATCCGGGTAACAGTTGCCCACAGACCATAAGAATTTTATGGACAAAGCAAGAAAAATCCATCGTTGAAGAACTGCAGCTCCAACCAGTCACTAACCATGAGATCATTTTCCTCTCATTACTCCTTCTCAGAACACAACTTCTTGCAACAAGGAACATTGGAAAACTGACTTCCTACGTTATCTCAGTTCATGCATAAAGCCCTCTCTTTGCCTGTGGAAGGAGTTCTTGAAGGAGCGGGAACAAACACACCATTCATGCCTGCATCACTGAAAACTGTATCATAAAGCATTGCACACAAAGGGGATTAAGGCTACAAACAAAGGAAGCTTTATTTGGAATTTTTATCTTTTTAGAGCCTCTGCAACATTTAAAACATTATCGTAGTTTTCCAAGTGAAAGCAACTTAAAAATGACAGAGTATCAAAAAGCTGTTCCTCCAACAGACCAGTATCAGTCTCAGTTTCATCAGCTCTAAAAAGGAATTTTAAAATGCTTGAAAGCAAGGATGGCCAATTTTCCTGACACTGGAAACCACAGAGCAAAAGTATCATGTGCATGAGATACCCAAGTTGCATGGAAAAGTAGCTCTGGCAGAAAATCACATGTCATAGCTCACATGACACTGCTCTGCAGAGACTTACAGGGGGCACAGCTGCATGTAGACAGCTGGTCCTAAAGCATGGTAGGCTGAGACATCATGTTTTTCAAAATCTATCTAAATGGTCTTTTCTACCTCTTTGTCATGACTATTTCTCCCTATCAATGTAAGTAACAAACACACAGAGTTAGAATTTAAAGAAATAGAAAGCTTTAGTGAAATATAGGATACTGTTGCAAGCAAAGAAATTTTTCAACTGGCAACCATTTTCTTAAAATTATTAGACATTTTACTGACATGAGCTGACATTAACAAAAACTTGGAAGTCTGGCAAACTCCACATGTTACAGCTTTATTTTTTCCATATAGGCAAACAGGACAGGTAGCTTTCAGATGAAAGCGGGAAGAGACATAGAATAATAAAACTGAACCAACTTCTTGAAAAATTCCATTTTATGTGCTACTGTTATAGTGCTTATTTATTGTCACAACATTGTGTATTCTGAACATTAATTCTGATATTTGAAGATAGAGAACAGTTTATTTCTTGGGAGGCAACCTGCACAATATCAGAATGCTGTGAGTTTTTCCACAAGCAAACAAAAAAAACCCCACAGAAAGCCTCCAACAAACTGAAGACTCCGTATTTGTTTCCTTCCTCAAAAGTGACCTGCATCACTTGGACATCATCCACTTTAAATACCCACTGCAGCTTATTTTGTGTGTCATCAGAAAATTAATTCCCAAGAAAACAACACATTTGGGAAGGGACTGAAAAGAAAACTCTAAAGAGACAAAACTCTCCAGACACACAGGTCATTCACTGCCTGTGGTTCTTAATTGCATTGGGAACCATTCAGCAAAATCTGTTTGTTTGATTAATTTAAACCCCTGGTTTGAAAATCGACAGGACAAGAGTAGCTTGGTGATACTGAAACTCTGTAACTACATTAAACATTCCCTACAGGGCTGAAATTGAATGATTCATTTCATGCTAAATGGCTAATAGTCAAACACCCTCTAGACTTCTTGATCTTCTGTCAAAAGGTCTATTTTATTCAAAAGATTTATGGCAGTATATCTAGTAAAGCATAGCTCAGGTTACAGAGAGACAACAAGCTAGAAAAATATCACAGCATATGCACGTCTCTACAGGGCAAGCTGGAAAAAATGTCACCTAGTTCTTTGCAGAAAAATTCATGAACACACAGAAGAAATATTTTATGTTCTTCTTCAGCAGGATGCAAATTTTAAGCCTTAAAGCCTTTCAGAAGGTCAGATACTTCTTCTAAATTTTTCTCAACCATTTTTCATCTTTAAGCAGCTTACATCATGGTACTGCAACTCATTCATAAGCACTGGTTGGTGTTTAAAGAACTTCTCAGGAATGGGTACAGATTTGAAACATTTATTATAGTGCCTGCTATTAGTCTTTGATACCACTAACTAAAAGGATTAGTTTGTTCTGTCAATGGTCACTGGCATAACACAATCATTTTTCAAGGAACTGTAGGTGGCTGCACCCTCCACTCTGCTGAACACATGGTGAAGGGCAAAAATGGTTATTAGCCCTCTGTGCATCCTCCTGTTTGAAAACATGTAAAAAACATTCTTCCTCTTGGAAAAACTTAACCCAGAGTAGTTGAGTTAGAACTGAATGTAGCTTTCAAGATAACCACAGTCATTGACTTCTGTAAAAGACAGGAGTCATCACTGTAGACATTTTTAAAATATGCATGATGGTCTACTTATCAGAAGTTCATTACATGATCATCCTATGAAAAGTTAAGGGGGAAAAATGCTAATTATGAAAAGCAGTTTAGACATGTAATTGTGGTAACACAAGAACTGAGTGGTGAATGTCACAACTATCGTTGAAAATTAATACAGTTCAAGATAACTCAAATGCCGTCTGGAAACTGACTCTTTTAGTCTGTCTTGTACTCTATACTAATTCAATAGCTGAATGGCAACAGTCATTTCTGCCAACACCTTTTTCATTTAAAGACGAAGAAAAAAAAAATTTCAGAAACTTTGATGCAATTTGTGTGCCAGCTTCCATTTTCAGAAGGCATTTTAGGCAGTTATGTGTCATTCCACAGACACATAAATGTAAAATCTTGCTAACATTTTCCCAAGCTGTCCTTCACATGAAAGTCTGTATTCCTGCCCATAAAGTTCCCAAGTTCTACACATTTCCCCTCCTGTACACAGGCATCATCACTTAAGCACAGATGCTACTGAATAATTCGGCAGATAAGCATTCTTGCAATTCTCAAAGTCCGCTGGCTGTGGCTCCTGCAGGATCTAATTGGAGAAGAATTCTCTTTATAGATCCACCTGTCACAGTAGATCTTAAAATAAAACAAGTGTGGTGGCCACCCTGTGCCACTTCCTTTATTTCCAAAAACCAATTTTGCAGTAGCAAAGCTTCCCAGCTTCTGTGTTATAAGGTCACTACCACCTTCTTTTGTCTCATGAACTTAGCATTTTATACACAGTAACAATTCTAAACATAAGAGTTTAAGGCTCAGAAACTAAGACTACCGTATGAACAACGGGATCATAAATGTCATCTGAAAATTGATGGACCTGGAATCAATTCCAATATAATCACACAGAGGAGCATCTGAACTAGGGTTCCAACATGCAAAGTAAATACTTTGAACTACTGGGCCATTAGGGTTGCTGTATCTTATCTAACAAAGTGCCAGCTGCTAGAGAACATGTTGCACTACATTTAACCACCTCCTGTGAACACAGTACTCTTTCACCATTCCCTGCTCCTTGCTTACCTTGCCAACTTTCGATGAAGCCTATTCTGAAGAATTAGACATCAGTACCTCCTAGACCGATGCTGTGAATTTTAGGATGCAGCAAGTACATCAGTGATAGAAACAGAAATGGTGATCTAAGTTCTCTTTGCTGGTTTAAGTGGGTAGGGCTAACCTGGACCTCAAGCACATGAATCAGCTGGATGAGACTTAAGTTTAATTCGTATATAATCAGAGGCTAAGCAGACATCACAGTTAGCACAGTTCAGCTGACGCTCAACATTTTAATTGCAACTCCAAAAGCTACAGCCTCCTGCCAGGACTAAGTTGCTTTTGAAAATAATACTCAGTGTCTTAATACTCGTAGCTCCAGACTTTCCTGTTCTATTTGTCTGACACCTGCATATGTTTACCTTCAGAGGAGAATACATTTATTTATTTATTCAGGTTTTTTCCTATGGAAAGTAGATGCCTGTGAACCAGTGGGACTGTGGACAGATGGAAACACACTTGGACAGACATCCGTCAGTATTTCAGCTTTCCCTGACTACTACTACTAATACAAAAATTTAACTTTTTCAAAACTGTGAACTTTAAGCACTTTTTTTTTGTCACAATGTGTTTGCTTGCACAATTTGTTGTAAATTTCATAGATTTTGAACCTCTTTTTTTTTAACTACAACAGAATACAAATGTTTATTTCCTCCTTTATGCAGAATTTTGTAATAAATGATTATAAAATTGCATCAGCCCTATGAAAAGAATGTTTTAGTACGTTGAACACAGTCATAACTTAACCTAGCACAAATTTTAGCTTCACATTGTACATAAATACACACACACACATATATACACCGAAATATACATATATAAATACCTGAGGTATATCAGAAAATTTGAACTATTAGTGAACATCATATAAGACTCCTTTCTCCAAACAAAACAAACACTTCCACACCTACAGCATACAAAACTTTACCTGATCAGCTGTTGTGACATCAGAAATTACAGCATCAGGGGGTCTCTTGGGTGGATTCACTGTTACCTAAAGCAAAAGCAGCAGTATTAATATTTCACTGCAAAAATCTTTTATTCATACCCATGCCAGAATATGTGGGGTATGTATAAAAAGAAACAGCATTTACAAAGCTGTTACGGTTCCTCCTACCCTTTCTACATTTAAAGACAAACAGAAAAAGATATTTAGGCCAGAAAAAGTCTCTTATCAAGGTTAGCTTTACAAAGATAGCTATCCTGAGGCATCAGATCTGGCTAACAGTTACATGTTATAGCTGACCAGTTTGACTACATTCGTTCCAAACTATCCAAAAAAGCTCAATCAAGAATTATTCACTCAGATAAAATAGTCGTCTCATAGAACATTAGTGTTTTGGAACACAGAAACGAAAATGAAGCTTTTAAAATAATACTTTAAAAAGCTCAATGGAGTACAAAATGATTTACTGCCTCTCTCATGGACTACATCACTTTTGGCCTTTAAGAGCTTCCAGCTCTTTTTTTGTTTTGCACTTTTTTCTTTTGTTTTTGCAATTACATGCTGCATATTATGCCCCACATTATTGTAAAAAAGCTGTTCCTTGTGCAATCTACAGCTTCATTGTTCAGTTTTGAAGATAGAAACTGTACCAACAGACTGTCAGAGAACATCCTAGATCATGATAAACACAAAGAACACCATAACCAATTTAAAACTATTAAATTAGCTGAAATCTTTTTTTTCCCCTCTCCTTCTTGGGTTTTCAAAACAAATTAAAAAAACAAAGAGAAACTGACATAAGCTCTAAAATGAAAGGAAGTAACTTGACTCTCACCTGTAGTAATTCTACTTAATCTTAGTTTGTGTAAACTCTTTACCAAAGAAAAGAGAAATTAAAAGAAACTGAGTGCTGTGTAGTTTCACATTTAATAACAGCAAAGCCACCTTCCTGTTTATTAACAGCAGAGCAAACCCGCCTCTTATGTGGAAGACTTGATAACATCACTCCTGCTTTTGTCACTTCAGAGAACCGTAATGGACCTACACATTAATCAGCTTGATAACAAGGACACTACCTAACATGCTTTCAAAACAAGAACAGCTTGCCGATCCATTTCCAGTTGGTTCAAAGAAAGTCAACCTGACCTACAAAGCCATTAAGATGTTAAAACTAGCCAACATATGAATAATTAAGGAAACCCCTCTGCCAGTAGGGCAAGAAAACCCCAACTCAAGAGCAGAGACATGACTTACACAATGTGTTGCTCACCATAGACCTCAACTTGGAAATTTGTTCTCCTTAGTTTGCAGACATAATAAATGTGCAAAATGACAAACAGACACATTATAAAATATGTCTGATCAGCTTGGGATTTCTTTTTGGCACAGAGGGATGTGGAAGTCTTTTTAATTGGGAAGGTTTGCAAAGACAAAGCTGGAAAATTCACGGTTTGAAACTGGCCTCTTGTGTGCAGAGGCCTCTGTTGAATTTGCTATCACTGTGCTGTCTTAACTAGACTACATTTTGTTTTCTTCTATCACAAGAAGGACTGCTGCCTGAAACAGGTATTCTTTATGTTTCAAAATGTAAAATCATTTATATAGCATTCTCATACTTCACTAAATACAGTGAAGAAGCTGCAGTTGCCTAAAGTCCAATGTTTAACTAAAAAATGCCAAGGGGCTACACTGGACTCACTGATGGCACCACTATAGATTAGCAACATTTCCTTTGAACCACTATTTTTTTTTACATGCACTATTATAAAATCTGATTACAGAAGAATTAAGGATTCCATCAAGGACCTTTATACACTGTCTGCAACAATGCTCTGTGCAGTTTTTATACTACACAGGGGCTTTTCCCATTTCTCTTTGAAGCAGCAGGCATTTCAAGATTTGATTTTAAAGTTATGTATGGGAAAACTTCTATATAATTAATACAGATTTAAGTCAAAAAACCTGTAAGTTTACATCCAAAAATCCCAAAGAACATTACATACAGTATTACAGACCTACAAAACCTAGGTATTTCATTATAAGTTTTCAAAAATACTGAGCTTAAAATAGCCTCTATTCAATTGACTGTTTATTACTGTAGTGCTTCAAGGCTCTAGTTCACAATAATCACATTCAGTCATAGCTGGCGCTACCCTTAAACATAGTATTGAAGTAGACAACAGTTATGTGTCAGGCACCTGAATAGCAACTTCATGCATTTGGACATACACACTACACGTTCATTGACATTGTTTGTCATTTGCTAACTCACTCTCAAAATGCAGGAGTTCCACTCCACTGGAAGTGAGAAACTATAATGCTACTTCTCTCTTTTCTTCTTTATGCTTTCCAAGCCTGTTTCATGCAAACACATAGATGTATAAAGAGCTACACCTAGAGATCTCTTCCAGCAATTGCAAGTTCAAACCTAAGACCACACATTTGAGTACTCAGATTTTTACTAAGCTAGTCTTTTTACTAGAGCAACATCTTGCAATATTAACATATGATCACACCTATTAACACAAATTTAACACATGAAAAACAAGTTACTAAACTAAACATGAACACTCTCTGTATACATACACATGAGATTGTCACTAAGTATCAATTTATTTTTAAGTATAAATAGCCCCCTCCACCCCTTTAAACAGAAGCGAAGAAAATCTCCGAGGTGGAGCAGCAGAACACACTGTAATGCTCAACTGACAACACACAGACCATGTATTCCCAATTGGAGATGTGAGCACTGAGGCAGAAATTGAAATGTGATCATGAAGGCAGAGCTGAGACAGTTTTAAATCAGGACTTAGTTATGAGTCTAGTTGGCATAATCCAACAGCTCAATAGTAGGCCCCTAGACAAAGTATCTAAAAATCTCAACTTCTTTGTCACTCTCCTTGCTACCCATGCTCAAACAAGAGCAGCCAAAAAATCTGCTCTTAAAGCTACATATAAAAGAGGTAAAGCTCCCCAAATCTACTTGAGAAAACCAAGACTTACAAATAAAAGCCACTTCTCTGTTCTTGTTCCAAACTAAGAGGTCTCTAAAAATTTTTCAGATCAAAAGTAGATTGAGAAAACAAAACCTTTCCCAAGATAGGTTATAACAAGAAATTAGTAACTTTCCTCATCTGTTCATTTATGCAAAGTGCGATTGGGAGTAACTAAGTACATAAAATCAAAACACATAAAGTTTCTTTTGTTTGCAAAGCTTACATTTGGGTTTCATGAAACCAAGAGTCAGTAAGATTCTTGCCAAATTGGACAGTTGAACTGATAGCATCTTCCATCTGATCTACAGATGTAGGATTTTAAGGAATTTAGCACAGCCCAAAGTACAATATGTAGCAGATTTTACCACTTCTATAGAATTAATCGGGTCAAATTGGGTCCGATTACAATCTGCTACACTGTCGACTTCAAAAGACCCTCTTCTAAAAGATCTAATACGAATCCTCTAGAGGAGCATTCTGTCCACATCATCATGCATTTTATATGATTTTCAATTTTATTTTAACTTCAGACATAATTTTCTAATTCCAAGTCCACAGAATTTAGATTCTAAACACTTTCCAGAGAATCCCCTATTCTGTTTTCCATTACAATATTCCATAGCTGTAATTTCAAATATTTGGATGTAGGAATATCTCATCAGTTGCATGTTTAGCAATTCACTTTCCTCCCTAATTATCAAAAAAACCCTGTTGGTTTCCCATGCCCTGAACAGTACCTTTTAACTCAGGCTCTTCAATGAACCAAAGTATTTAAATTCCATTTGAGTTTGTACCATCACACTGCTCAAATGCTAGTTTATCCTTCCTAGTTGGTATAGCAAATATTTTTCTTGCAGTGCTGACAGAAGTTTTTACGTGCTTTTTTCAAATATAAATATGCGTGAATTTACCTTGGCCTTTTCTGATGTTCGTTTTCCACCAAATCCTCCAGCTCCAACGAAAAACAAAGAGAACTGATTATAACACACTAGGTCCTTTCCACAATAGGTATTCACTGAAAGACAACAAGAGGAAGGTCATATATTGTCTTTGATCTCCTTTTTTATACAGCTAGCATGTGTTGTTACAAGAGAAAAGTTCAGCTTCAAACATGACAAAGTTCATTCTAACAACTGAAAGGACAATGGTCACACTTTCAAGTTGCACTGTTCAAGTCAATTCCTGACTAGTGAAAACTAATGATCTGTTTCAAATAACAGTATAATGGATTTTATCTATATTAAAGCATTAAAATTAAAAAATGAGCTATCAAAATGCTGATGACATTCAAGGTGCTAAAAATATTTGACAACAGAGTGCTGAAATTAGTATTTATTTCAGCTTCTCACACTGCATTACCAATTTATTTAAATATGATAGAATTGTGCCATAAAATATGAGGTATTAGAAGCCGTTAAGAATCCCTAGTGTGTAAAGCACATTACTGACTCATACAAAAAGCGGTACTAATATCTTGTATGAAAAGAGCTCCAGAGCAAGCCTTAGTTTAAGGTTACCTGTTCCTTCTTTTGAAGAAGTTAAACTTCTTACACTGAATCAACATTCAGCTTCCTATTTCCAGTTCATGCCTATTCCACTCCCTTAAACCTTAGACCGAAATTTACAGTATTGTTAGTAATGTTGATTTCCAGTTCTGGAAGAAATTTAAAACCTACTAAGACTCTGCTCACAAAAAGAACTTTTGCATGTTGCAGAAACAGACAGGCTTAATGTTAGCCTGGTATAGAAGCGAAACACAACTAGGAGGAACACAGGGACAGTAACGACCTTTTTACAATTTTATCTGTACACAGAAGGAATAAAAATTCAAGAGTGTTTAGAGATTCACTGCCTATTAACCTACTTTTGCACTCCAATTTCCCAAGGGACCTTGGTATAACCACACCTAGAGATATCAAAGTTCTGAAAATGACAACTTATCAACTTCTGGAGACATTCTGATCTTTTAACTTGGATACAAGTGGAAGGAAATGGGGCTTTGTTTTGTTTTGTTTAGAAAAGAATAATGTAGACATAAAAAAAGAACACAGGACATACTCTTAAAGATGGCTGCTTCACAGATGAGTCTACAGAACACAACATACACATATGACTGACCCTTGCAAAACCACCCCACAAAACACACGCACACATGTGCACACACACACCCTTGCTGAAGGGTGGCAGAATCTAAAATAGCTGCCTTCAGACAGGACTAAGTCTTATTATTAAAGAACTTTGTTCAGTTTGCACAGTGCACTATTCCACCTACATAGGAAAAACCAAACCTTCTCTGAAATCTTTTTCCAAAGAGAGTGTTCTTATTTCAGTACGTTAATTGCCCAAGAACAATTACATTATATATTTACATAGCTATTGCTAATTAGCTCATTACTCAGCTCTCGTTGAAATTTAATAAGCTAACAGTCTTTACTGTGGAAAGGCTGGCAGTTATTGGTACAGCTCGTTAAAAACTGAGCCTGTCAAATTTTACTGCATCCCCTTCAAAAATTACAAACCTTCTTACCATCTATAAGCAAGACTGCTCCTGATCCTTTGTCGAGAATATCGGCAATGGTTGAAACTGAAGTTAATTGCCCTGTAAGAAAAGAAGAACACATACATATTGTAAGGTTTTGCTTCAGGAATGAAGTCCACAGATCACTCTTTACGCTTTCTTACTAACAATAATAATAATGGTAACAATAATCATAGTAATAGTCATAGTAATCACAATCATCATTATTATAATAAAAGTTTCTGGGAATCTTTGCAAATCTTGGTTTGCAGATGTGAGGAATTTTTTTTTTTTTAAGTTTTGTTGGTTTTTTTTTTAATAGAAACTTGCTACAGTGTATGTATTCAGAGCTAAACACAAATCACATTTCAGACTCAAACACATCACTAACTTCAAAGATAGCTCCAATCACTTAAGGATTGTCCACAAATTTCAAGAGGGCTGAGACAACTACAGTTCTACAGAAGAGAAACTCGGGTCAGGGTCAGGGCCTGGGCCTGTGGGTTTATGAAGTTTGTCTCTAAAGAGGTTATTGCTCTAGAGAGATATCTAACCATATATGTTTATATAATCAGCCTATGGAATGGAAAAATAAAAATCTTTATGAAGTCCTGGCAATCCCTTATTAATTATCAGACTTCTTTGAAGTTAATATAACTTTCACACATCTCCTTTTTGTTTCAACAAGAAATTATGCTATTTATCTGTGGCTTGCAAGATTTTTTCTTCCCTCTTCACTCTGGAAAAGTTAATTTTTAAAAACTACTAATGAAGAAACCCAGACACATGCATGCATATCCTGAATGAGTCTAATGAGCACCTCTCAAGTGTTGCAATCTGGGAAAACACAGCCATCTGTGAAAAGAGCTTGCTACTGTAGTAACTAATATATTGAGAATTTTGACAGGAAGAAAAGTAATTGGTTTTTAGCCTCCTCATCGAGATTTCCATTCCTCCTTTACATACATAATTTAAATCTTATCCTCTTACAGGCACACAGATGCAACCAATGTTGAAGAATTTTAGGTAAACATCCCAAAAATTCTATGATACAACCTTACAGAAAGAATTAAAAGTTCTGCTAGTTAGTATCAAATTATATGAGCAATACACCAGCATGTAGCATATTTGCTTATTACCTCAAAGATTAGGCATGAGTTTACTAAGTACACTATAGAAAAGCAACACCTGATCCCAAGAATTCCTTTAATAATGCAACAGGTTGCCTCCTTCTTCCCTGCCTCTTGTAAAAAGAATATGCAAAAAATCCAACTGGAAACAGAGCTTCCCTATTTCCATTTATAATATGGCTACAGGAACTGTTGTCATAGTGAAAAGTGAATCAGCAACACAAAAGGACTGACCTGAGGTTGGTAATGGTTTATACAGTTCCAGATATTGCTCACCATGCAGCATCTATGTAAAGAAAGGCAGCACTATAACAACAATCAATATATTCTGTATCTTCCCCCATCACAATTGCAAGGAAATATACAGTTATTTTAGAAAGTGTTCAGAACAAGCAAATAAAAAACACAACACCACAAGTTTTTTGTTTTGATTTTCCAACTTCATCCCCAAAGGAAAATATTTACAGAGAAAGTTTTAAATTTTTGTGGTTTAATAAAAGCATAGTGAATACAAATTAAAATTTAACAAAAAATTGATCATTCATACCATCTTAGGAAAACACAGGTTATACAAGTGAAGTATATGAATAATTTCTTAGGATGTAAGAATACAATACACTGAATGTTCCTTTTTAAGAATAAAGGGAACTTATTAATGTTACAAACATACTAATTAATGTCACCTTAGAGTTACATAAAGCACAAACAAAATTAGATACTTAACTCTTCCATACCTTTGCAAGATCAATATTTAGTCCTGGAAGAGCAGGAATACCATCAAACATTGAAGTCTGAGCAGGAATTACTCCAAAGGTAGGTAAACAGCAGAAGTCTTCACTTCCTTCAAACAGAAATTTTAGATGATCTGGATCCTTAGTTGACATTCCCACACCAAGGGCATATAGAATAGGCTCTAAGTGAGTATATTTATACACATTGGTAGCCAATTCCCGGCCAACAATGCTTGCCTGGAAATTAAAAGTCAATAAAAAATGAAACTTTGTAATAGTTAATATTGCACTTGCATTCTCTCTGTAATTCTGATATCAAACAAAATTCATGTTTGAGCATTTTCTTTATAGTCACATGTAAACATAAAGTATGAGTAATAAATATATCATAAAATATTAATGTATTTGTTGCAGTATAAGCAACCCTAATGTAGTGAATTATATCCTGCTGTGAGCAATTCAAGAATTAAGTAGTATAACTTCATGCAGCTCCACTCCCAGGAATGTGTAAGAATTTTTCTAAAACAAACCACAAATGAAATAACTGACACTATAGTAAGAATGAAACGAGGAAAAAATATCTATTTATAGAGAAGGAGCCAGAGCAAAACCACGTTTTCCAACAAGACCCATCCCCTGCCCCTCTTCTGAACAATACCCTAACTAAAGAAGCTTACTGAACTTAACAAGTACTTGCATTCTCCATTATTCAGTCTATTTAGCCTTAAATTTTCCCATCATCAATAAGAAAAATAAAGAGTGGAGTCTGGAGATGTTTCTTATTCTGCTTCCTCACTTCAGAGTTTAAAACCCACCTTTCTTTCTGCAGACAGCAAGCCAGAGTAGAAGCTGATCAGCAACACAAGTCTCTCTGCTTAAGGTTTTCATCTAACTTGGAGTGCATCTGGTAGACAGAGGTACTTACCATGTCAACAGATGAAGAAACCACTGATTCAGAGCTTGCTGAATTCATAGAAACATTCCCTTGAGACTCTATCTGACTTAGAGCATCATTCAATACACTTATGGACTCTAGAGAAAGGAATTGAAAGAAATCACTTATAAATAGCTGTAAATTGAGACATTCCAGTTACACACACAACAAACATGCTCGCAAATGAGATACAGCCTGGTACTTCTCAATTCATTTTTAAACACAATAAATAGATATCTGCAAATTGAGCACAGTGCTGCGTTTTACAGGCATCTACACAACAGTTGATAGTAAGTGATCTCTACACCAGTTCCATCGGTTCTGCACCCAGCAGTCAACCTTGACACCTACCTAATTCAAATGCCTGAAACACAACTGTTGTTACATGCCACCATTCAAGCCAAGAGGAGTATGTCAGTAAATATTTTGTTTGATTCCCTGAACCACAACGTTAAGGAGAAGATAATGAGCATTATGTTTCAACTGTCTCAGAAGTAAACATCTGAAAACTAGTACTGCTTTTCTTATCTTGAAAACTATTTGCAATACAAGTAACAGGTCTCATCTCCTGGCAGTTACCCTCTTTCCCAAGTCACATAAACAAACAAACAAACAAACAAACAACTGAGGCTTGAACAATGCCAGGTTACAAGTGAGATGATGTGTGGCTGAGAGACAGAACTCAGCTATGGTAAAGGCAGGCCATCAAGAACAGTTTGCTCCTTGAAGCTCAATATGGCTAAATGGTGTGTTAGAAAGCATGAAACAAAAAGTGGTGAGAATCATGCCCAGAAAAATATAAAAGTCTTTAAATCAGAGGAGCACAAAACCATTATTTAAATACCTTTACCTTGGAGCCCCTCCCCTCCCCTTCAAAACCCCTATACCCATACTGACTTGCACTGTTGCTCAGACTAACACCATATTCCTCTATTGCACAGCACTCCCCTAAATACCCTGCAAATTAGCTGCATACGCTCTTGCAGAATCTTGATTTTCTAAAATATTTCTTGCTTCCCAGTCTCACTGCTAGAATCATCATAACATTATATTTGTAGCCTGAATCTTATGAAGAAAAAGGAACATCTACAAAACAAACCTATGTTGTCACCTCTTCTGCCAAAGACAAGATTTCCCTTTGGGTACAAGCGCTGTCACAACATCACATGAGGTTATGACATTTACGTAATGTGAAAAAGTGCAAAACGAGATTTGTAATTCATAAGAACCCTTTAAAAGCTAATCCCTTTTATCCCTTTTTCATTCATGAAATGAATGAATGAAAAGCAACACAGCTGCTGGAGAAGTAGCAGACTGTTTCTATGTTTCTTGCATGAACCAAAGGCAGGCTTTCACATTGCTTTAATATCTTCAAGGGAAAATAAGCTTTGACCTCCAAGTAAACCTGAAATTTCCTCAACCTCATGTCCACAGCTCATTTCCATGCAGGAACATAACTATAATTCTTAATGGTGAAATCTGAAAAGACAATTACCAACATGTATTTTACATGCAATGACATCATTAAGACAAACAGTATAAAGGCAACCTGTAATTTAATGATGGTGCAGAACACTACCATCTCCTTTTCAAGGACTCTTTCTTCCAGAATATATGACACAACTGGGCTGTCAAATTGGTGAGCTGGCTAGTGTCTGGCTGAACACTAAGGAGATCATAGAATCATAGAATGGCTTGGGTTAGAAGGGCCCTTTAAAGGTCATCTAGTCCAACCCACCCTGCACTGAGCAGGGACATCTTCAACTAGATCAGGTTGCTCAAAGCCCCGTCCAACCTGACCTTGAACACTTCCAGGGATGGTGCACCTACCACCTCTCTGGACAACCTGTTCCAGTGTTTCACCACTCTCACTGTAAAAAATTTCTTTCTTAAATCCAGTCTTGACCTGCTGGCCACCCTTCTTTTGATGCAGCCCAGGATACAGATGGCTTTCTGGGCTGTGAGCGCACATTGCCTGCTCATGTTCAGCTTTTCATCCACCAGTACCCCCAAGTCTTTCTCCACAGAGCTGCTCTCAGTCCCTTCATCCCCCCGTCTGCGTCAATACTGGAGGCTGCCCTGACCCAGGTGCAGGATCTTGCACTTGGCCCTGTTGAACCTCATGAGGTTCACATGGGCCCACTTCTCAAGCTTGTCCTGGTCCCTCTGCATGGCATCCCTTCCCTCCGACATGTCAACTGCACCACTCAGCTTGGTGTTGTCTGCAAGCTTGCTGAGGGTGCACTCAATCCCACTGTCTATGTTACTGATGAAGATATTGAACAGTACTGGTCCCAGTACAGACCCCTGAGGGACACCACTCGTCACTGATCCCCATCCAGCCTTTGAGCTATTGACCACTACCCGCTGGACATGACCATTCAGCCAATTCCTTATACACTGAATAGTCCACCCATCAAATCTGTCTCTCTCCAGTTTAGAGAGAAGGATGTTGTGGAGGACCATGTCAAAGGCCTTACAGAAGTCCAGATAGATGACACCCATAGCTCTTCCCTTGTCCACTGATGTAGTCACTCCATCACAGAAGGCCACTAGGTTGGTCAGGCAAGACTTGCCCTTGGTGAAGCCATGCTGGCTGTCTCCAATCACCTCCCTGTCCTCCATGTGCCTTAACATGGCTTCCAGAAAGATCTGTTCCATGATCTTCCCAGCCACAGGGGTGAGGCTGACGGGTCGGTAGTTCCCAGGGTCCTCCTTTCTACCCTTTTTAAAATGTGACATGTGTTGTTGTTGTTCACCCTTAACATCAAAGGCCTCACCAAAATTGTTTTTTTAAACTTTGGCTTAGTGTTACATTTGTAATCAGCAACAGCACTTGACCTGGATCATACCAGAATCATTTAGTAACACTTTCACTGATTTTTAAAGCATATGTATGCAGAAAAAGCTGTCTTTAAGGATGAAACGTTCCTTCCAGGACTTCTGGGTTTATTTCTTTGTATCTATGACAGACATCAACTGCATGAGATATGTCTATGGTTCCAGGCCCAAATTTCTTTTATGTTTCAAGGTGGCTTTCATCCTTTAATATCAAAGCTACTTTTAAGATGCTACCCCTTTGGATTGCCTGAAAACCTTAAGCAAGCTATTAGAATATCACTAATTACAGGCAGCAAAGCTTTTCTTTTTTTTTTCTTTTTTTTTAAATAAAGGGGAAAAAATGCTAATTTCTTTTTTTCCCCCTGAATTACTACATCACAGAATTTTTCCAGTTAAGAACCCCAGTGCTGACATATTCTTTTCATCTTCCAGGGGCTGCTAGAGCAGCATGCAACTGAAATGTCTCAACATTTTAATTTATTTCAGTCTTCACTGCTCTTCTGCTGCCTGGTATAAGAAACTGGACTAGTATAGCATTAGATTTGCAGTAATATTCTAGCAGTTGACCAGATATGAATCTTTCACAAGGCAGGGTTACACCTTCAAAGAAAGAGTAAATTAGATTATTGCATTAAGAACTACAAAGGTTATGATCAAATACATTGTTATGAGCTAACAATGCAATAAGATGTTGCCAGAAAAGAAAGACAAAACATTACAAAATCACTGATAAGTGAGGTTTGGACAGCGATAAGGATGGTTTCAACTGTCTTTAATTTGCATTCATTCTGAGTACTGAAAAAGACATTGGAAGTGAAGCACAGAGTGGTACATGAGTTTTCAGCCATGTAAATACACAAGGATGTCTGAAATTAATGTTTCAGTGGTAGACTTAACTATGACAATTTGTACTTTCTAATACATGACTCTACAAGCTGAGTAAGGTTCTTCTAAGATCCAAGAAACAGCTTGAAGGGTATAATTTTGGCAGAAACAAACCCAGCAGGAAACCTTTTCATTAATATAATTATTTTTAATAATGGTTTGGGGGTATTTTTTAAGTTGTTATACTGTCAGTGAACTCTAAAACCTTAAATGTCCACTACCCCAGCATTGTCTGCTATTATAGAGGAAAAGATTAGCAGACAGCAGGGAAAGATTAACCTGAAGAGCAAAGGGTGAAAATAGTCACGGCAAAGCCTGTTTCCAAAAGTATTCCTCTCACTTTCCAATTACGGAACATTGCATGTGAACCATACCCTTAACTATGGAGGAAACAGCACCAGTGTTTAAATCCTTTTTAAACACGTAAGAAGAAAGCTGAAATTAAAGCTGGAACAGTTTTCTTCCTATGCAAAACTTTTCTTTATATACAAACAAAGTACACATATATACATACACACCCTCCATGTGTTTTATATTAATTTGCTCTACACCAGAAATAAGCTTTTGAAATGTGCCAAAAGTCAGCCAGTGAGAATACTCAAGTTGTTTTCTGTACCTAGACAGCTTCTAAGAGAATTAAAAATGCATGTGAACGTAAGAGCAGATTACAGACCTCTAAAATACTATATTTAGCTGAAACTGGCTTGTATCTTCAGAACCAAGGAGGAAATCGAGACAGAGAAAGGTTGCCTCATATGGGTGACAGACATAATTAATTCTCTTTTCCTAGATAAAAAAACAACTAAACATACTAACCTGTGCAATACATATTACAGAATGCTGTATACAGTACATCATCTGCAAGACAGAGATGGTTGTCTTCCACCTATCTCACAACACAATTTGATTTCTCCCTTTGCCTAACAGAAGAGTTAGACTAGGACACAAGAGCAAGCAGTGCATTGTGGAGGCAAGGGCTACTGGATCTAGCTTTGTCTGAGAGGGAATATGAGGAGACAACCCACCAACGTGCCATGCAATGCGCAACTGTGACCTACTGCACATGCACCGCATATTCAGAAGCTTCTGTATCACATTTAATTTGGTCTTTCTGCTTATGCACATACACAGGAGCCCAGGACCTCTCAGTATCTCAAAACACAGAATCATGTTACCATGACAAATATGTCAGCTCACTAGACTGAGCTGCAAATGAGACCCTGAGCAATTCTTTTCTAGTACTAGTTAAGCCAAGTCACATTATTCTGCAACTGCTACTGCCTAAGGGCATAGAGGGAGCTGGTTACAGTGACTCACTGATGTACACTGTAAGTTCATTCTGTGTCCTAACCTTAAGCCTCTGATTATGCCCTTCCTGAAAGATTTCTAGCTTGTTCTGAAGTGGTATAAAGTAAGCTAAAACTATTATTTCAGTTTAATCATTAGTAAGAAAATAACATCATCATGGAAATTAGGAAAAAGCTCTAACACAGAAGTCACTGCAGATTCACTGCTGCCTCAGAGGCAGTGACATTTTCATGTTGCATTAAATAGATGGTTATCTTTCACTCCTGGTAAAGGGAATGTAGAAGAATACACGCCAGCAAAACTACATCTTCCACTTCTTCAACTTCCTAAGGCCTAAATTCTCACAGAGCTTCTTAAAAAGAAACCAAAGAAGTCCGTTCTCAGATTCTTCCATTGTTAAAAAGACATTGTGTAGTGAATGCACAAGTAATCCTATCTTCTGCTAGTTAACAGGACTATACCTGAAACTGTGTGGGAGTACAGAGGAACTGCCAGAATTTCTCCACGTACGTTAAGGACTAAGCCTGTAAAGCTGGGGAATAACTACAGTGACACTTCAAAGACACTTGAGACATTAAAAGGAAAGTGAAAAGGCAGGCATAGTCAGTTACACTGACTGTGTCAGATAGCTTTTGGGGTAAGGGGAGGAGTTTGGGCAAAAGACTGTACTGCACAATCACCAGCTGCTCGTCTAGAAAGACGTAGGGTAACAACCGAGAAAGACTGCTTTACTGAACACATTATCAAGGTATCTGAGAAACTTCAGTGGGTTACTGAACTAATATAAACTGCCAAATCAAGTGACAGTTAGCTATTTCCTATTAATTAAAATTGCACAAACCCTATAAAGGCATATTCTGGTACACAAGCAAGAGTTTTTTAGCTTGATTCAGTTTATGTGCCAAGAGAACAAGTTAAGCCTACAAACTGAAGAAGTGCTTAAAAAAAGTCCAAAAAAGATGGAAATAAAAATTTGGATCTTTTTACTTAAATGGGTTTTAAGAAAAAGAATTCAATGTTTTCATTTCTTAGAAAAACACCACTAAAATGTAAAGATGAGAAAGTACTTCCATTTAGTCTTCAGGAGTTCAGCATCTCCAGCAGAATGACCTTGGCTAAAATATACAATTATGAAAGTGCTCTAGTTAAACATCAAATGAGTGCTTTGCGAGGCAGGGGTCTAAATGCATGATTGTTCAGAGAGTAGATGTGGAGCATTTAATTTATTTATCTTTAAGAGAATGTCTTCCCCCTGTGCTTGCAAAAAAGAGAATTCCAAGTAAAAAAAAAAAAACAAAAAAGTACAACATGAATCAAAGTATTGTGTTGTATGATTGTTACACATGTAAGAAAAATTACTTAAAAAAAAAAAAAGCCGACCAACCAACAGATGACACTCCTACTTTTTTGTAATCTAGAACGAATAAAGTCAAGCTACTCTTATCAGCATGTCCAAATTATGAAACAAGATTAACATCTCTGATTATGGGATTTTCTACTATATTACAAGCAAATACTTTATCTAATTGGTATTCTTTTATAATTATACATAATGGTTAGTATGTGATTGCTCTTCACAGCATCAAATTACTTAAATTAACGAAATCTTCTGGGACAGTTTTAACTTGCAGATATTAGGTATTGTAGCTTTTCATTTTTAATGCAAGTAGTCTAATTAGTTTCCCTTATTTAACAGTTGAATAGCTTCAAGCAATAAAATGGAGACTTTGGCAGTAGAAAAAACTTCTAATATAGAACTGAAAATTCTATTCAGCTAACTTCTTCAGAATTTTCCTCAACCTTCCTACTGATTCTCACATATGACAAATTAATGCAAGACTTTTCATTCAGCCTGGCAGTATCTATGGCTTGATGTCACTGAAAGGACAATGCTGTATTTTGTCTAAGTTCATAACAAAACAGAAGCTAAGGTATGTACACTGCATGGGACTCATGCTAATATAATATTTACAATTTCCTGACTGTAGAAACCTGCTATGTTGTATCATAAGCAGATTTACTTCAGAAGTCCAAAATCTTGTCCAGTATTTTCTCCTGATAGCATCAAGAGCAGATGTGGAATATCATATGTAATGCTGAAGCAACTTTCAAAAGAAATTTCCATCCACAACTTTTTTCTACAACACTTTTCTGCTAACAATCCATAAAAATAACATAGTACATGTGAGAGGTTGGAGAACAGATCAGAAGCTATAAAGCTGGAATTATGTTATTATAAATACCATTCAATAGCAGGACAGAGAACATTTATAAACTGACATACATTTGGAAATGGGACATCTGTAAGCCAAAGATCAGTGAAAACAGTCAGTAAGGTGATATAGAACTACTGTATGGCTGGTTACATTCCTCTACCAAGATCTGAGGGAAAGGACAAAGTGTCTCCTACTCTGGTTTTGGTTTAGGCACCTAAAAACATATCCCTAAGGTTTTAACGAAATGCCTTAATGGTTTTCAGGACCAACAGCTTAAATGTCTGCCGTGTATTTAAGTACCTTTGAAATTTATCTGGCATTGTACATAAGGATGCCTCTTTTCCTCCTCCCCCAAACACTTAAATATTGGCATTTCCTAATTTGACAAATATTCAACCTTTGACCTAAATAACGACATGCATAATAACAAAACAACTATCAGTGATACCAAGCACATGTAACTCACACTAACAAACTAAAGGTAACTTCTTCAGAAATCTTGGAAAGCAGTCAGGAAAATTAGTCTGTATGGTTCATTTATTAACTATGACAACTATGGATCTAAATAAAGGGAGATGTAAGACAACAAAGAGAAAGCTTGGAAGATGAAAGAGAAGCAAGCACAGCAGCAGGAAAGTTCAGAGTCACTTTGGCTAAAAAAAAAAACCCAAATCCCAATAAATAATGGGAAGGAACAAAGAAAATAAAGAAAACATTGGAAGAGACAGTCACCTTGGTCACCAGCCAAGGGCATGATGTTACCCAGGAACACAAGGAAGTAAGGAAGAACTTCTTTGCTGTGTTATACCAAATGACTTAACCAGAGAGCTTTATGGTATGGAACTGTCTACCAAAACCCAAGATTCCAGGACTGAAAAGAAAATACAGTCTCTCTATTACACTGCTACTACCCTTTGTACAGGTGCAATCAAATAAAGTACCTGGCTGTAATACATAAAATGACAGTAATGTCACTTCCCTAGAAACTTCTGAGAAAGATAAAACTGTCTTAATTCCACGGGTAAGAACACAAACGTTTCCTTAAAAAGAACTGAATGTACTGAAACAGTAAATTATTAATGTTACACATTTACAAAAGAATTTGCTGGTTCTGTAGACTTCTGAAGTAAAGTTTCAGAAAACGTCTGACAAGAAAGCATTCTCTTCTAAGCTTTGCTTGCCCAAACTACCCCCGTTATCAAAGTCTCCTTTACCTTGGATACTTCTGGGTTTGCTGGCATTACCAAAGTCACAGACCTTCTCCCATTTATCTCTCACTGCCTCAGGCGTCATTGGCTGATTCTTTCCTCTGACAATAGCACCCAAGGATCGCTCCCAGCGCACTAAAGGGAAACATGAGCCAGAGAGTTCAAGTAACAAACAAAGAAACTTTTAGTTTGTTTAGATCACTTTCATCTAGGCCACTACTTTCAAGATGGTGCAAGAAAGGAAAGTTTATAAGTACTCCAATTTAACTCACCAGTATAACTTCAAGCTGGACTAAAAGGGCTTTCTGCTTTTAACTAACATTTAGAAAAGGAATAGCACTGGTTTTAAATTTTATTAAAGCCACAACAGACTGATTACTGCCTGAAAATATTACATCAGTTTTAGGATTGTGTCTAGTGAAAAGTTGTAGCTAGTACGTATCGACAGACATTCTCTTCTGACATGATTTTGGCTCCTAATGCTTAGCAATCTTCTGAAAGCCTTGGAAAACTACAGAAGAAATGTGAAAACCACTTGTTATCTATGAAAGAATGTTAATACCAGTAGACAGCATCTCCAAATGGTCCCTGAAATTTTATTTCAATACCATAACTTGAAAGAAACTGGTAAGGCTAATGTGAAATCAGTTCTGGAAGGATACAGGCTTCCTGGATTGCAACTAATCCTTAATCAGTCATGTTGGTTTTACTCTTAATTATCAATAGGCAACGAATAAGGCCATACTGATATGTCATTAACAACCTGCTTTCACTTTAAAGACTTTTAACAGAGCCATTACAATGATGAAAAATGCTTATTTTCTTTTGACCAGAGAGAAGCCACAAATTTTCAGCTGTATTAAAACTCATCTCCTTGTGGAAGGCAGCAAGAGGTTTTACGCTGCTGCCCCAATTTGTTTAATCTGTAATACACTACCTGGGAAAAGCTATTCCAGTGCCACCAGAACATTTACAGTTAGTTAAAAGTGTACAAAATCTTTACCAAGTGGGCAAAAAAATGTTTTGGAAGAAGGAGGAACCACTTCTTGAAGTAATGACCCTGCTTCCAACCCACTGGTGATATTCACATAGGCTGCAAAGTCCCTGAACAGTTCAGGAAAATAATGCTGGTACTAGGTTCAACATATTTAGGAAAAAAGTTAAGAATTTCACACACTGAATTAAGTTTTCCATCTCATAAGCCCCCAGTATTGTCTGTGAGTTTTCTTTACGTTCATATTTAAGCTAGTTACTGGAGTCACTCAAGGAAAACACTTCGTTAGCATAGGTATTGGTTATTAAGAAGGCTAATTGCCTTAACATGTTAATACATATCACTAGTATTTTTACAGAAGTATAAATAAAGGTGGAAAGCAACTAAAAAGCAGCCTGTCTACGAGCATGTGCTACTTTTATACCATGAAAAATTGGAGTTATCAAGAAAAGGCAGCAACATATACTTGGCACCAAAAATGGAGATTCGCCTTGACTTCAATTATAGCCTCAGGATCCAAGAGTTAAGGTTACTTAGGCAGATTTTCAGTTACTATTAGTCAGCTCAATAGCATAACAAAGGACATACCTAAGTTACCAGTTTCCCCAATGCATAGTGAAATTTGTGACTTTTACTTAAAATAAGCAGTCTCCTCAGAACCCTAGGCTTTTGCTAATCTTCTCTCCCTAAATAAAAATGTCTTGAGCAGAGGTTAACTGCAAAGATGATTTGCACGCTTTTGTTGTAAACTCAAAAAACAAAATCAATCCTGCAACACAAAGCACTTACATTTTCCAATCCATCCAGCTCCCACCTGCCAAGAAAAAAGAAAATCATCAGCTCACCACGTTACAAAGCAAAGTTTTGGTAATGTAGGGAAACAAAACTACACTTCAGAACAAACTCAACATAACAAAAATTTCTGAACTACTGCTGGTTGTATTTAACAGTTTAGTTAAGCACTGGAACACGAGCAACTTAAAATCCCAAAACGAAGATAACAGCTTCCATCCAGTTTGATGACAATACCTAGAATGTATTCCACAAGTAATTCACCCTTCCTGCAAGTTGCTTTCTGTGTTTGTAAGATTTACAAAACAAAAACTTCTTTTGAAGCAGTTGCTTTGCTACCTTTTCAAACTTGTAAAGGTACAGTAAGAATTGTAACAATCAAATCAGTAGTATTTTGAGCACACAACAGAATTTTACAAGATTGTTACTGCCTGACGTACTTGTCACATACAGCACAACAGGGTCAACATTTCTTTTGTCTATGCTAAGAATGTAGTACCTCACATGATAATTCAGTTTTAGCAAAAAGTTTAAGACTGAACAGGCTAAAGCAAATGACTGATTTCAGGGGAAGGAGCAAAGGGAGGGAAAGTGGGGGAAGAAAGGGAAAATAAAAAAAATTACCTCAAACAGACTGCCATTCTCCGCACAGCTCTCGTGGCAAAGCCAAACAACTAACGGAGCAACATACTCTGGTTTGAAAGCATCGACAAGATCTAGAGCAAATTGGAGGGAGGAATCATAAAATAGAAATACTGTATGATTTCAGCAAATTATTCTTACTCTAACACCTTCTGATGAACAGCAGAGCCAGGGACAATTTAACCAGCAGTGTTCTGCCATGAAGAGAAAGGTCAAATTAAATGAAACATTTGAAGATTCATTAAATATGAACAACTGGTGAGATGCGTGTATGCCTCCAAACCCAATGGCATTGGTTCTCAGCCAGACAGATTAAAGACTGTCTAAACGTTGGGAACACTGTACCATGAAGACTGCAAAGCCAGGTACCTTCCTAAATTTCCATCTAACAGGCAGCCTGAAACAAGGACAAGCCACGTAGATGTAATCCTGATGGAGAGGTACCTGAGCAATTTCCCTTTTAATTTGCTAGTCAGTTATAAAGAAAAGACAATATGAAAAGAATTGCAGCTGCTGAATATTTGAGAAACATTCCATTTGGAAAGGATGGTATTTCCAAATGAGACATTGGGAATTATCAGCCGTGCTAAATTTATGTATCAATTGTATTTTGGGATTTTCATTGTCATCTAGCACAAGAGAAAACTATCTGAAAATGGAGATACTGTCATAGAGCAGAGTGTGGTTGTCCAGGCAGCTCTTGCCACATATTCTATCCACTGTCTGAAAAGCAAAAATAACTTTGTTTAATTTCCTTTTTCAGCTTTTAGAATATTATTCTTTCAACAGCAATAGGTACATAGCTGTTCCTGAGCTAAAGGTCAGCAAGCATTTTCGAATATACCCTGACAGGTAAGAGCTGGAAAAGTTTAGCATTACAGGTACTTCCTTAATAGCCAAGCTGAAGTAACAGAAGTTCATTTTTAGAAGTTTCACAAAAGTAAAAGGAAATTGAACTCCATTTAATATGTTGTGTTGTAAGTGCACAGAAAAAGCCTTAGGCTTTTCTGAAGTATTCCACTTTATGTCACGCACCATTTAGTCTCAAAAATTAGCACTAGACTGTTATCACTAATGTTATTAATACACTATTAAATTAATTAAGAAATAGGTGGTAGAAGATTAAAAGTACCACGCAAAAGATGCAAACTACATTTAGAGTTCTAGCAAGAACAACAATAAGTGGGCCAAGTTGAACATACATAACTGGGGCAATGCTAAAGCATAGGTGCTTGCAAACATCTGAAGATGAATAGGAAAATACTGGCTAAGATAACAAGGATAATTTGAAAAGACATATGAAAATGTTTTTAAAGTTTTAGTGTCCAAACCTTTTAAGAGTATTTGAAAAACTGGACAGGGAGGGAGGGAGCGAGGTAAGAAATAAATGATCAGAGCTATAACTATCTTATAGGGAGACCAAAGGATCTCACTCTTTTTTTCTTTTAAATTACTAAGAAATAAAATCAGGAGGTGGTTTTATCACTCTATGTAAATATCTTCAGGAAATTCCAGCTACTGAACTCCACTTTATGCTTCAGGAACACATGGCTGCAAGCTTAATGTATTTGACTCTTCTGTAAGTAAGTGAAATAAATTCCTGGAATCTACAACCTATAGAGGTGCTAGATTTCCTGATCACTTGCATTATTTAGACCTAAACCAGGATACTTTACACAGAACTTAATTAGTCAAACAAAATTAGGCATTCAATCCATGCATAACTGTATAAATATATTACTTTTCAATATCCTGTATATCAGTCTGAAAAATGTAATGATTCCCCTGGCTTTGAAATTTGCCCATCACTAGGGAAAAGAAGGGTAGGAGTGAAATGAAATGGGCTGATTCTGGAAGACTTTCTGAGAGCAATTTCCTTTCACAGACTTTTTTTTCCTAATTCTTTTTGTTTCTTTGGTCATTTGCCAAAGTAATTAGTCACTCTATTCATCCTAAATTTACACTTTACACAGAGCTGTCTCCTACAACGTACTTGATACTGACTTCCCAACACAGTGCTCTGTTAAAACCTGTTCAAGCATTCAAAGATTAGTAACTGTGCAATAAAGAAAAACATAATACATTAGGCAACTCAGCTCATTCTCCTGCTGATCATGGAACGAAGAAGTACACACATGACATGTTGTGCAAAAAACAGTATTTTGCAATTAGACAATATTATAACAAGTGCAGACACCTTATGCACATACCTGATTCCACATCTGATGAAATAAACAAGCCTTCCCACTACTGTAAGAGGATCTTGGAAGAGACTGTAATTAAAGAACCTTGCCACATGAAATTACTTTTGTGAATTACAAAAATTGCTTCTTATCTTGTGGCAGAAAATAAGAATTCCTTACAACAGCCAAAATAAGTTGACAGTTCAGAGATAGAAAGACAGTAGGAATAATGAATTAGCAGCATACGAAGAGTAAAGGATTTGTATTTTCTAAGAAATAAGAAAGTTAGCTGTGGTTCAATTCACTGAAAAATATCAGTACATGTAGACCTTAAACGATTCACCTTGTGGCATGACAGTCTGGGTCAGTCTGGATCCAGCAGTAGGAGCAATTGTGTTGCAGTGGATATTATACTTCCGGCCTTCAATTGCAATTGTGTTTGAAAGACCCAAAAGGCCAAGTTTTGCAGCACTGTAGTTTGCCTGACCAAAGTTTCCATATATTCCAGCAGCTGATGAAGTCATAATTATTCTTAAGGGAGAGGAGAAAAAAAAAGTTCAATGAATTCTTCAAGTTGTTTAATTCTAGACAACAGCATTTTCCAGCTTTGGCATTATATTCTCCATATTACACAAAACAAAAGTGTGCAAATAAGAAAACATTATTTGTTGGTTTTGCTAATAAACAGATGCCTTTTCATGCTTGATCGATAGCAAACATCTGACAAATCCTGAAGCAGTCTCATAGTAGCAGAAAATTAACAAAGTCATGAGCCTTTTTGAGTTATACTTCAAAAATAGAACGGGCATTCTGTGACAATGGGATACGGTGTAGAGAAAAGTATTTTCTTTTCATGTTCTAACTGCACTTCAAGTGGCATTATTCTTGTAACTAACAAATGGCTTCAGCGGTCGGAACAAAATTATTTTATGGAAAATTACTTCACCTTAATATCTACCTGGTAATATGTGAAGACACATTATAACAGGATTCACATTCAAAGAATCCTAACGTGTGTTAAACACATGAAAGATAAAGTCTTGCCTTTTGCTGTCCCCTAACATTATTGCTGTGGAGACGACTGAACTGCTCACAAAAAGGCTCTAAAACCACTGCAGTTCTCAGCTGGTTTGAGGCAAGAAAACATGCTGCATGTCTTCTCATAAATTGGAATTCAAAAGAAAAGGGTCTACACCTTCAATTTTAAACGAAGCCTTATCAGAATCTGTTCCAATCTACTGTAAACGCACCACATAGCTGGGATCAAAATCTATTTCATTTTTATATTATTTGCCTCACTGACAATAATCCAATGTTTTTAATCTAAATAATGAGATGTGTTAAAAGTACTGGCTCGGTATGATCAAGAGGAAAAAAGGCTACAAAATCTATACAAAGCAGGCATTTTGCAGATGGCACACATCTATACATAACCTGCAGAAGCATTTGCTACCATTGTTATCTGAGCAACTGCAGAAAAGGAGCCAAGGGAAGCATTGTCCTAAATGGATGTAACTCCTAGACTTTAGCCATGTATTCTGCCTGCTGATCTCTTCCCTCATCCTTACAGTTCAGTCCCCCGGATGAGAATGAATGTCAGTTTGGTCACAGAACGACAAGAAGCTCATACAGCTTTCAAGATGTGGGTATGGTTGTCAAGATTAACATAATCACATCAGTGTTTCGAAAAACAACAAAAGTGAAAAAATTTAAAGGTCTGAATTCACTGCACTGTTTCAGTTAACAGTAACACATACCAAAATAGACTAAGAACACTCCCACAACTTCTAAGACAAGTACATTTGTCCAAAGGGGAAAAAAAAACAAACCAAACAACCCCAAATAAAAAAAACAAGACCCACAAGCAGAACTGCATGTACCTGTCATTTGAGTAAGGAGCAGGGGAAGAATCCCTTGCACTTGTAGTAACGTACAAGTAACAAACATTTCTAATCAGTTCTCAGGAAAAGAAATGGTATTTCTATAACCCTACAGCTCCTGCCTGCAATATTTGCATCTACATGGAAAAAAACTTTAAACATTTGGCTGGGGAGGCAGAGAGGGGAGTAGAACTGAAAGCATAAGGGCTTACACCTTTGGACTGATTTTGTTTCATCCCAGTGACAGTGAAAGAAAAGGATGCAAAACTCCTCTTTTGCTCTCAGGGCATGCATCAGTCTGTTATACCCTACTGAAAAAGCAAAAAAAAAAAAAAAAGACAGAATTTTTACCTGCCAAATTTCTGATTTTTCATGTGATTCCATGCAGCTCGGGTGACCAGGAATGATCCCCTCAAATGAATTCTATGAATTATATCTAGGAACAAATTAACATCAGTTTAATAATTCCAGGATTTTGTCTCCCAACTTGAAATACACCATTTGTTTCTTCTTCATGACAAAAACTGCACTCTTTTCACACTCTCAAACTGTTACTAAAAACAGTGGGCTTTTTTTTTTTTTTCTTTTTTTATAGATCATTTTGAAATCGTTGCCTGAACATACACTGATTATCTCTTTGGCCTCTTGGATGGGGGTCTCCTGTACAAAATTCACAAGCATTCAAAATTCCTGCACTTAAGCACAGCCAAACAAGGATTACAGAAGCTAGACCATCTTTGCAGAAGTCTGCTCAACTGGCTTATCACTACCTACCATCTCAATGAAGGTTCCCCCTGTTCTTCTGTCCCTTGGCACATCAGTTTTCTTTCCTCTGTTGTTAGTTCTGGGTCTTTTAAGCCTGTTTAGTATTCAGCCAGTCAGTGCTGGTGCTAGGAATGTGTTCTGCTCACAAAACCCATTGTGTGTGTTTCACATGGCTCTTTTTTGTATTCCGCTCAGCAACTAGGAGTGGCAGCTAGGGCCTTTCTTCCCCTTTGGAACTACATACTCCTACCAGGCACTGCAGCACAGATCTGGTTTGCAAGCTGAACACAAGGCAGCTGAACACAAGCAGCTTACCACTAAGCTTTCAGGGCAAAAGATAATTCTCTGATTTGGCACAGACAGACTGTCCCGTCTTCTCTTCTTCCTTTTACCAATAGGAGGGATGTACCTTTCATCTTCCACACAGAAAGTACATTTTAAAGTTTATCAACTCACCCCAATCTTCGTCACTTATCCGAACAAATGAACGGTCTCTTAGGATCCTAAAATGTATCATTAGGAGAACAAAACAAAACAAAACAAACAAACAAACAAAAAGATGAACAGGTTTTTACACAAAAGTGACAGCCCACAATCAAACAGGAAAAAACCTTCAGGTTTACTCACCCAGCATTGTTTATAATGATATCTGGGGAAAAAAAAAAAGAAAATAAACTAAGTGAATGCACTGAAAAATACAAGCTTGTTTCTATACTTCTCCCGCTTCTAAAAATATATATAGACAAGAACACTGCACACATATATCATATTACTATTCTATAGCTCCTTGTCCCAAATAGTGGAACTCTACTGTTGGACAATAATTAAGACAAGACGAAATACTTCAGTACAGGCAAGTCTCAGCCTGCCAAGAGAACAAAGCCTGACAGGGAGGTATAGCTGAGAACTGCTGGCTACCTAGGAACACAATACCTGCAGGATGCAGACATCCTGCACAGTTTTGCAGCTTGCTTTGAATTCCAGAGTGCTCCCAATCACGCAGTTTGTGCTGCCATCTTTGTTGCAGTAAACCCAAATGATAACTGGAAGAACCATAGAATCACAGAGCCACTTGCTTAAAGCACTTGCTTTAGCAACTTGGATCATAACAATTTTTTGTCAAATATTTAATTTGGTTCCTGTTGGCTTTGATCCTGTGTACTTTTAGCCATTTAACCCTGAGTTAAAATCACATAAACTTCACAATTAAACAGTGGCAATCATATGATAAAGAGGGACATTACTTGTTAGATAAAATACCTCAAGGTTTTTGGTTTTTTTCATTTGTGTTAAAGCATTTTGATCTTCACATAGGTAAAAGAGCTTCCAAAACATGACAGAGCATCTCTAATTTTCCTAATTTTATGCAGCTAGTTATAATACTTGATGAATGCTGTGCTTTGAGACAGAAATTGTTAACCATTACTCAGGTTCCAAAATTCTGAAGGGCAGGCAGGAAAACAAAGAATGATATGCTGAGCTTTAAACTTCTGCTAAAAAGTACCAAAAAGACAGAAAAGTTGCCCATTCAGATTTCAAGTAGAAAGTCCCTCATTTACGTTTCACTAAGGACATCAAGGGTTGGTGAGTTATACTGTTGTCACAATGTACTTCATACACTTGTTGTCAATTGTACTGTTTATAATGGCTCTGCACTTGCAAACAAGTTACAATAAGGATTAAACAACTGTACCTATCCTCCCAAAAGCCTCAAGTGCTGTCTTCACAAGCTTTTCACCATCTTCCACTGAATCTGTAAGAAAAAAGTATGAATTTTCAAGTAAAATGAACTGGATACACTGCACTTCCATGACATTAACAACTAATTCCATGGAGCTAGGAAAAATAAATTGTGTACAACCCCAGTATAAAATAAATTCAAATTCAGTCATTATTTGCATGCGGCCTAAAGCAAATCACATACAGAAAGTCCAAATGGCACAATGCTTGCCATTGTAAGAAAAACAAAAAGCAAAACAAGTAAGAATCATCCATTCCCATTTTGTCTCTGACAACTGCAGATAGACAGTTTCTTCATATTTCAACGTTAAGAAAGCATATGAAAGAAAAGGGCATTACTAGACAAGCGTTAATTAAAAAATCAATTTATGGACTTGCTTTTAGCATCTCTGTCTCCCTACTCCACATTACATTACACCTACTTATTTATATGGTATTGGCAAGTTGGCAGTAGTCCTTTATTAAGCAGTGTCAACTTTTCATTCAAGAGGTCCACTATTCCTATAAATAAAGGATTACACCAGTCTGGAGAAATAACATACCGTAATTGGGGACTGCTTTCCCTCCTTTTGCTCTGATTTCATTGACAACTTTGTCAGCAGCTGAGGAGCTCTTGCCATATCCCTTGAAATCACCTCCAAGATCATTCACTGTGCATCACAAAGAAATGCATTTTTCATTGTTAACATTCAGACTTCATGGTCTCTCCTTATCTCATTATCACGCTGGAAGTTACAAGGAGTATTAATACAACCTGCTGCATCTGGATCCTATTGATGATCAGAGATTATTAGAGAAGAACAGTAGATCACTATTACTTTTTTTAAAAAAGTAGTATAACATACATTATCATTTCTTTTAAATAACATGGGAAGCAGAACTTTTTTTTTTTTCTCTCCACCATGCATTCAACTTGCTTGCCCTGCCCAGGCTACATCTCTAATAGTGTTATTGTAGTTCAGTCATTAAGATCAAGATTACATACCAATCATAGGTGATTAATTCTGGTCTCTTGTCAAACTGCTACAGCTACTGCATGAACCATAAACAAGACTGAGAAGACTTTGTTCCTGTTTAACAGAGTAGCTAAAATGTTAGTAAACTTCCCTATAGAACAGATCAAGCAGTCTGAACAAATGGAGAAGAGCCTGCTCTGGAGCTTCAGATCCTACTCCTGTGGGATAAGAGGGCCACATGACACAGAGAGCTGCTTTGTTTCCAAGCTGCTCTCTATCCTGGGCCATGCATCGTTAACGGTAGCTATTCATCACCACAGTTTGCTGCATTGCTGTATTTGCATGTCCCACAGTTTCACGGAATTCATCAGTGGAACAAAAACACCGCCCAAAAATCCATACAGACTTTATATTTGGACAAAGAATTTCAAAAAATGGTAAGAAGTATATTTAAGTGGGTGCAAAAATGAAATTCTAAGAAAACCAGAATTGACTGTGGATTTACATGCACCATTAGTATTTTGCTAAAGAGTCTTTTGCTATGGTGAACTCCAGCTTTATGCCTTCTAACATTTTAAAGTCCTCAAGGAGCCAACCACAGTAAAATTCACAAAATATGCAAGATATTCTTGCTGATCTTGATGATAAACAGCAACTCTAAGTATGCAGTATCATCACAAAAGGAAATAAAACAGTATTATGCCCCCCCCCCTTTTTTTTTAAACTCTTCACATAAAGAGGAACATAGCTTGCAGGACACATGACAAAATTGTTCTTTATTACTCAGACCAAGAAAGTCCCATCTGTATCACAGATGTTGATATAGGTTGTACAGGTTGAATCCTGTATTCAACTTTGTGTGCAGCACTTCCAGAGAAATGTAGAAACACTGCAGAAAATCCATTTTGAGTAAAATGTGAAAATACATTTGAGTAAAGGAAAATGCCAAAGCCCAGAAGAAGTGAGCCATGTAAAGAAGGGGGCGGGGGGGGGGGGGGGGGTTGCAGTATGACAAACCAAACCCAAGGACTGCCTAGCCTGAAGCAGGAAGAATTGAGACAGAACGTGATGATATGCTGAAGTACATTAACAGACTGATGCAAAGAAAGAAAGGAGACAAAATCTCCAAGCTAAATAGATCAATATCTAACTGTTCAAACATGCAGCTAACACAATTCAGGTGAGGCATTAAAGCAAATTTCCAAGTATAGTGAAGCATTAGAATAGGCAACATGGGCAGGCTGCTCAGTCTGCAACATCAAAGGTCTTTAACATGACATTAAATAAAAGCCAGTCAGGAACAGCACTAGGATTTCTAATCTATCCTGGGAAAGAAAAGTGGACAATTTTGTGGTAAACATTTATACAAAAACATTCAGTTAGTCTTGTTAAGACACTAAAACTCTTTACTGAAGACATGCTTATATATGTTTATCCTTCACTTCAACAGTGATTTGCTGATAAAAGCTTAATTAAAGAGTTGGGAAAATTTCCAGAGGCAGCAATGCACCTTCGGCTGACTGCAGGCACTAACAGAGTTGAAGCAAAAATGAGTACACAAGAAAGAACAGAGCTATTCTAGGCTTTGAAAATGATAAAATAAATCAGCAAGTGTGACAGAGTAATTTAAAAAACAAAACAATGGATAAATAACATTATTTTAAGCTCAAGCTTTACATATATAATTTCCAGTTGAAAATATCCAGTAGAAAAGAGCCAGAGACTGCACCAGTTGTGACAGAGCACAGTTATAGTCTGAACCGCAGAAAAGAATTCCTCCAAAACTGAGTGCATGATTAGCAAGTAGTGCAGAGCAGCAGAAGCAAATCTGTAGAGTAAAACAGTTGGTGCTGAGGACCTGACATCTACAGTACCTGTTTTTTTAAAAATAAACCTGCTCATTTCTTGCTGTAGTCTGGTGCCACAAATAAAACACACATTTGGAACAATTTAGGTGCATTGCTAAATTGCATCTTCCACTTTGGTTTTCAAAGGAACTCCCCTCATGCACTTCAATACCATCCCACAATGCAAACAAAAATACAAATAGATACAAATCAGGAGAGATGCTTCAAAAGCATGACTCTAATCTAAACTAAAACAGCAACACAGAAGAGCCCTCAGGTAGACTGAAAAGGAAGAAACAGTACAGTCTGGACATAATACAGGTTGTAAGACAAAACTAAAGCATTCTCTTCCTCCTGCTTTCAACTTTTATTGATGGGAAGCGTGAAAGAGATGAAGCATGACAAAAAAGGTGGTAGCAGGCAGCCTTTGGGTGATAAGAAAAGGGAGATTTCCACTTGGGTCACACTGGTCAGTCTAACCACAGCAACACACACTGACAGCAACTCACTCAACAGAAGGTTGTACACAGAGAGAGATGTGGGACTGGACAGAAAAAGCTCCCATGCTGGGACTCACTGATATTCCTCCAACTAGAGTATTTGGTCACTGTTCTTACAATGTACCTTCATTTTTATAACTTAAAAAAGGGAACTTGTTTTAAAGGGACAAGATGTGACTCTCATATCTGCTTGAGTTAAAAAAATTCAAATCTTTACACAGGTAACTTCTCAACTCTTTGATGTCAGAATCATAACAGAAGAAGAATAAGAAAAATAAATACAAGCATGTAGAGGTAATTGCAAAGCACTACTGTTAGAAGAGATGAAGTGAGGTGCAGTTTCCAGAGGGAAACAAGATGTTTCCCTTACAGACAGTCAATTTTTAACTTACTGATTTAGCTATTGTGCAATAAGGCCATGAGATAAATCAGTATTAGCTGTGGTCAGGCAATACAATACATTTTCTTTTAGATCATTCTGGAAAATCAGACCACTAGCTACACAGAGTCAATACAATTAAACATTTGGGCTGCTTTAGTGACCTAATTTTTGTTAAATAAGAACTTGAGATGAAGTATTCATGTTTCTAGTAAAAAGATAAGTGTCAAAGATGGTAACTACCAGAAAATAATACCTAGATTTTTTTTAAGTTGTCTACACATAGACTTCTCATATTTAATCAACAAAGTAAAACCAAACAATTTTAATGAAATTTTGTAAACTGAGATTGGGATTTTTATTAGAAAGCTACTAAAAATCAGTAAGTAAATTCTTGTCCATAATCTGTTTAAACATTTAACCTTGAACTCATCAATAATACTTGTACAAATTCATTCATAGGCAGTCAAATGGCGATGCCAACTGCCAGACAGTGCCCAAGAACATAACTTAACCTTCAGAATTAGCTTGTGATACAGCATTTTGCAGAACTAAATATTCCCTGAAGAGGGTTCAACCAAATGACTACAAAACTATCAGAAATCCTTTACTGAGAGCTATTTGGCGCTGTCATTGAGACCAGATGGCTCTTCTGTGCAATGCACTGCAGAAAGAAACAATGCATTGCACTTTCAGCACATTCTGTGTTTTCTGGGGGCTACTGATACTGCATTACATTGCAATAACTTCTTTCCTGGGAGAAGGTACTAGAAGATAACATATTCACATTTTCAAACAGTCATATTAAAAGTTTCTGAACAGTATTCACCCAAGACAACACCCTCTCTGGCCACAGTCTACCGTAAAGATTGGTACGCATGGATGAAATCAAGTCCAGGAAATGATATGATTCAAATTGGCTTTTCAGCAAAAATAAGCCCTTGGACAAACTTGGGCGACTTTTTTCATAAGAAAATAAAGCTTACAAGCAAAATTTAAATAGTAAAAGATAAGACAGAAAACCATTAAATAACAAAGGTTACTGTCTAAAAGGGCATGGACTGTTGAATGTGAGCTATGTGAAAAGGCAAAGGTTATTGTCTAGATCAAGTTAGTTAACACAAAACTTACCAACTACTGAAGCTCCTCTTTCGGCAAAAGCCAGAGCATATGCTCTGCCCAAACCTAGTATAAAAAAAAAGTTTAAAAAAGAATCAATTTGTCTCCTGGTTCACAATTCAGAGAAAAAGCTAGACAAAAATGAACTGCATTAAGAAAAATGCACCAAATCAACACAAACACCTTGGAGGTTCAAAGTAAAACACTATTTCCCCCAGGAGTTAAAAGTTTCACATAAGATCAAAACATAAATGTAAACAAACAGATAAATTGTAGACAAAACCTCCAGCCAAAAAAACGAAAAAAAAAAAACCAACAACAAACCCCTATGCTTACTCTTTGTTATTGCACTCAGCAGAACCATCAGGGAAAGCTGTCTGCTGCCGAGTTTGTGCTTGTGATAGGAAAACACATTTGTAAGGCAGAAAGTTTAATGTCTTGATGTAACCTTGAAGAAGGAGGGGATGTTTCAAGTTAATTAATTACATTCTAAGTGAATAAGATACTCTCCTGGTTAAAGTTAGTCTTTTAGATTTGACGAAGAAATGAAACAAAATTTAACTGACTGAAGATGTACTGACAAAATCCCTGCAATTATTTCAATGTAAAGGAATCACTTAATACCACAGTTAACCAGATGCAGCCATAGTCTACCCGTTACAACAGAAGACTGTCATTTTTGCCTCGCATACAAAAGCAAGACTCTTGCACCTTTACTCTGGCTTAGATTCTAGCTGTGCAATACACTAGTTATTTGTTATGACAAATGATTTACAGAGATATTACCCACTATACCAGTCACAAGTTATTGAAATCAATGATAACGATGCTTTTTTTCATTCCAAAAGAAACTGAGACTTGAATGATCAAAAGATGATCCCTCAGAAAAAAGTTTCTCAGAGTGCAACAGTATCTCTTTGCCCCTCAGCAAAACATTCAAAGCTAGCTCTCAGGAGAAAAAATAGGGAAAAAAAAAAATCAGAACTGTTTAGCCTGTTTTGAAACACACTAACCTCACACCAACAAATCAGAATTTTCCTTAAGACTTCTACGAGCCTCTGCAATGGAAAGTATCACATGTGAGCTGCATACATGTCCACTGCCTGATGTAACACAAGTCCAAGAAAACTTTTTTTTGTTTTGAAAAGCCACACAACTGAGAAATGCACAAAACCCAGACCATGTTATGTGCCGGTATTCTCAACTGGCAAGCAAGGACTGAATGCTTAAGAATCAAAACTAGTCTAAAAAAAATTTTAAAAAAATTAGCTTGAATTGCATAAACAATGACAATGCTGCATGACAGGCAGAAACAATACTTCACAAGGGATTTGCCCAAAGTGAAAAGAAACTACTGTATTTTTAGGTGCCTGTGTATGTGAAAACAGGTCTCACTTTAAAACAAATTAGTGATCCATATGTTGCAGATAAATTGCCAGCTCCGATCTGTTCAGCAGCATCCAATTCAAAAATCAATGTTGACAAACAATGCTATTAGCAGTACAGTCTAACTACAGTGCTGTAAACCAAATAAAAGCAAAATAAGAACTAATCTAAGTTAACAGGGCTTCCCTTTATTTTGGCTTAAATTTAATCAACCACTTGTCAAAAAACTATTGTGAAATAACACATCCAAGGAAAGTTTTGTCTATTAACAAAACATTTTTAAGCAGCCTAATACTAGAAGCACAAGGGTCACTGTACCCACGCTTATGACAAGCAAATTTGCTCCACGCAGTGCTTTTTAGAAACTTTGTTATTGCCAAAGTGTCTTTGTTTTGCTATTACCTGTTCTTCAGTGAGACTTGTTATACAGAGAGAAGCACATAAATATAGGTCTGGTGAAAGCTGAAAAGCACCATACAAAGATCTGGCCTCAATTATTCTCAGGTTTGTCACCTTCAGGTGACGCGAGTGGACTGTTCAGTGCTTTCCACAAAATCTCATATTTTCCACAAAATCTCATATTCTTGGTCTTTCTCCGCAAGACATCACATAATCTAGGCCCCCCAAATGACTCCTCTGGCTATGGCCAGCTCCACAGAAAAAGAGCAAAACTTGACATTGGGAAGGCAGAACCTTCTTAGTGGATGGCAGAACAAGCTCCTTTAGCAGCTCATCACAGCTACAAACTTTGCTTCTCTCTAGTCCACACTCACAGCTCATACCTTCCTTCACTGGAAGTACCAGAGTAGGCAAAGGTCAAAGCACGCATTCACAGGAAGAAGGAAAAAAAAAAACCAAAACAACAAAACCACCCACACCTCAACCAAGCCACACCACAACAGCAAATACAAAAACATTTCCTGGCAAAACCAAGCATTCCACTGCAGAACCACCGCCCCTGGAGAGGCCAGGCCCGCAGCCCACCAACAGCACAGGCCATCCCTCCTGCTGAAAGAAATCTCTCCCCAGTCTTTCACCTCTCCGCCGCCCTCTCTCCCCTGTGCCTTCAGCCTGCCTCCCAGGAGGAGGCCAAGGAAGGCAGCAGCAGGTCGGAGGCTGCTTTCCACAGCAGCGCTGGCCCATGTCAATCCCCTGCTGAACAACACTGTGCCAGACCACGCAGGTTACAGCGTCAATCACTAGGTCCAAGGCAAAACTGGAAGGAATTAAGATACCAAAACAGTGCGTGGAGCAGGACACCCATTACTGACTGCTATGAAGTTGTGATACTTCTCCCGGGTATCTAAGGAACAGAAAGCACGCATTTGGAAGCACTGCTAATTTTCAGCAGTATTAGCGCTCAGATCGAACCGCAGTAGCTCCAAAGCACTGCAAGAAACACGGCGGTAACCCCTGTACAGCCTTGGCACTGCCACTGCGGCCCTCACGGGCGAGGGCCGGCACCTGACAGGGCCGCCGCGGGGCCCGGCCTCCGCCGCGGCCCCGCGCCTCCTACCCGCCGCCGCACCTCTCTCTTCTGCGGGGGAAAAAAAAAACAAAAAACCAAACAAACACAAAAATGTTTTCCAGGAGCAAAGCCCTCACTGACGTCCCCGGCTGCCACCGGAGGGCACGGGGGCACCTGTCAGGGCCGCGGGCAGCGGCGGCTGCAGGGCGATCGCCTCGCCCGGCCTGCCGCGGGAAGCCCCGCCACACACCCAGCCGCCTCCTGCGGGGGACGAAACCCCCCGCCACACCGCACCCTGGGACGGGACGGCGCTGCTTACCTCCTCCGGCACCGGTGACCAGCACCACTCTCCCGTCAAACCTCAACCCGGCCGCCATGGCGCTCCGCTTCCCGGCGCTCGACTGCCCGGCCCGCAGGCCCGGCCCTCCGCTCGCAGGGCAGGACAAGGAGGCAGGGGCGGCGCGAAGGCCGGCATCGCGCATGCGCCGCCGCCGCCGCCCTGGGGGAAGCGGTTGGCGGCGCGACGTGGGCCCCGGCAGCGCCGAGCCGAGGTGGGGAAAGAGTTGGGCCCCGCGGCGGGGGGAGGCGGTTGCTTTCGAGCGCCGTCACCGCCGGTTCGCTGTGTTGCCATGCCTTTACAGGCAAGGCGAGCAGCTTGTGAAATGCGGGGATTTTGACAGGCGAGCTTGTCTGTCCTGCTGCAGGGCCGGCACACCTCCACAGGTGTCTAAAGAGGCCACGGCCGCGTAGGGCGGATTTCAAGATCAGGCTGCCTGAACCTAGACATCACGCCTCCGTTTAAAGTTAATCTTGTTTTACTTCTTTCATATTAATCTTATGTTTTATGTTGTGTTATTTTTTGCTTTAATTGCTATTTCCCAATCCAGATCACTGCTTTCAGCTGTTGCTTCTCTGGTTGTGGGAGTTCTTTGGATCAAACAATTAATGTGAAACATGCTGCCTTTTTTTCCCCCCAGATTTGCCTCTCCGTCTGTGGAAGGCTGTACTGGGTGTCTGTGCCCAGGCGCTGGCAGGGGGGCTGCAGGGGTCTCTGTGAGGGGAGGCCGGGGCTGCCCTGTGCCAGAGGCAGCCAGTTCCAGCTGCCCCACCGCAGGGCACGGCTGAGCCCCGCAGCCAAGGTGGTGGTGCCTGCGTGAGAACGTATTTGAGACAGTGTAAAGAACACTGCGTGGCAGTTGTAGGAGAGCGAGAATATGTGAGAGAAACAACCCTGCAGACTCCCAGGTTGGTGAAGAAGGAGGGGAAGGAGGCTCTCCAGGCGCCGGAGCAGAGATTCCCCTGCAGCCTGGGAAGCGGGTTTTCTGGCAGGACTTGTGACCCCATGCGGGACCCACACTGGAGCAGTCTGTGCCTGAAGGACTGCACCCCGTGGAGAGGACTCAGGCTGGAGCAGTCTGTTCCTGAAGGACTGTGCTGTGTGGAGAGGACCAACTCTGAAGCAGTTTGTGAAGAACTGCAGCCCATGGGCATGACCCCATGGTGAAGCAGGGGAACAGCATGAGGAGGAAAGAGTAGGAGAGATGATTGTATTTTGTGGAACCAGCCGAGGGGTTAAGTAGGAATGAACATGCCTATTCATTATATCATTGCAGGCATGGTGTTGTGTGAGATGGTGTCATTCAGCATGTAGTTCTGTTGGGAGTTTTGTAAGGCCACTGCTCTGGATCTCAGCAGTAGATCTAGTTAGGATTTTCCAGTATTACCTACCCAACTCAGGTGATGACAAATTTTATCTGAGCTATGGACAGGGATCTCATGGAGCTATTCCTTCTTACTTGCTCACTCTCCTGGCTGACTGAGAGCACTATAAGCCTGAGCCTCTGGGAGCTGTAAACTCCCTGCTTCTTTGCTTTGTCTGTCTTAAACCTAGGAGGTGCTCAGGGAACAGAGTAAGGAGTGCCCAGAATTCAGAGCAGCTGACTACCTTATTTTACTGTGGAAATCATCGGCATACTCCCTCTTCACAGATGAACTTTAATTCATTATTAACATTTCTTGTACAGTTTGTAAAGTTTGGATTATTTCTGGACTAAGTAGAAAAAAAAAAATGGTTTTGCTGCAGATTATCTCCTTGGCTGTTAGTGCATTACCGTCTAAAGAGAGGTGATAGTTACCCAAGTGATAGCTATTTGGAGACTTCCAAACTCGAAGAAATGAGCATTTATGACCTCAAGTAGTCTGTAACATTCAGTCCTTTAGAAGTATTAGGAATAAAGATGTATTGCCTGTGATTTTATTACATGCGGTTCAGTTTGAACGGAGAAATTGCATCGAATACTATAATTGCAGTTTACAGTTTGAGCACTAGAGGGAGCATTGTGATACAGTAAAAGTGACTTCGATATCTACATTTACAGATACCACACCACAAGTAATGAAATTCTAATACGACGAACCTAAAAAAGGCTTACGCACAGATCAGGTCAAATGGGCACTGCTTTTAATACACACTGGTTTTACTTAGCCAATAGATTCACTGGGATGGTGGCATTCTTCTGGCTGTGTAGGCAGTTTATATGTATGCATTGGAAACTACGAAAAATTGCTCTGGAGGCAGGTAAAGGGAACACAGGACAGACAAATAGCCTACAAAAAAATCACGAGTTTTAACTATGGGAAATATTGTTGAATGTGCACAGAAACGAGCCCTTGCACTGGATGTGTGTTATTCTGGCACTGGTATTAACCGGCACAAAATACCCTCGCAACTAATTACACTTGCAAAGTTTGCCTATTTCATTTGAATGCAGCTCAAGACAAGAGCAAATTTCACACCAGTGAGAGGCCCGGTGCAGTTGGCTGTGTATAGCAGAGAGAACATCACTGATGGTGATTTGTCTGTGCTACGCTTGATGGCAGGAGGAAGTTGTTCCCTGGGAGGGCAGAGCTGTGAGTCAGTTTGCGATTGCTCTTCCTGAGGAAGTAACAGATTGAGCCCATAACTGTTTGTGAGCTTTAGTTTAGTCTCAACACTCAGTATTTTGGTTATTGTTGCTACACTGTAGGATGGGGTTCCCGCTGGGGAGACGAGTGGGAAATCTCCTGGACAAGAGCGGTGCTAGCTGCTGCGAGAGCCACAGGGCTGGCCCCGCCACAGGCACAGGTACAGTGCACAGAAGAGAGCCGTGCACCGATGCAGTGTGTAGCCAGTGTGCTATGTGCTGAGCGTTACGTACCCTTATTCACTCCCACGTGTTTATTAGGGTTGTTGGGGGCTTGGGTCTGTATTGTCCAGTAAGTTTAGGATGTAGTTTGTTAGGGTAGGGGAATGCATGCAAACTAACAGCACAAATACCCACCTTAGTCAACTGTGCATACGCTCCTGGAAACTCTAGTTCAGATGGGGAATGCTCGCAGGAACTAATGTGGTCATCCTTACACCACCAAATTTATTTGCATAATCCCTTACATAATCGTATCTGTCTAAAGCAGCATAGTTCTGTGTGCGTGGCTATAAATGAGTCCTACGAGAATTTCATTCATTTTTGGTGCTGGTTCTGGCCTCTTACATGATCTTGAACATGCTATTTCAACTCTAGGCTTTCAGATTCCATAGTCTTCTGCATCCTGGTTTTTTTATATCATCGGCTATTCAAGGAAAGGACTCGACTCTTGGAATTTGCCTGGAAGCTAGTGGTTACGTGCCCCAGGTAAGATCAGACCCTGAGGTACTTCTGTAGCATAATTTGTTCTTTAGGTAGCTAACCAACAGGCCGTGTTAACAAATCAGGATCTTCTATAGCTTTCTCATTTCGGTGCATAGACTGGGATTAGAATCAGCAACGAGTTCACACTTCACAAAAATAAATAAAATTGGAGTTTCCTCAACAGATTTTTTTTTTTTTTTCTGGAAAACACAACAGAAAGTGCACTGGAGTGAAAGCATGTCACTTCGACATTTTATGTTTTTAAAGTGAAACCTGTCTGTATTAAAAAGATCCAAAAGAAGAAAAACCACTCAGAATGGAAAGGGTTTTGATGGGTTCCCTTAACAGTTGGAAGTGATTTGTTCCAAAAGTCATACAGCTGTCAGAAAATACTTGCATCAGCCTGAAATGAGGTATGAGGGCAAAACACCACCACTATTAACCAAAGCGGGGTGACATTAGGTGGAAACTTGAATGGAGCAGGTCTCAAGCCACAAATCAATGGCAGGTGTCAAACTGAGTTTTGAATGAGTGAGTCTTAGTGGGGGATTAATAGCAGGATATCCAGATTCCAAACTCAGCCAAACAGGGTGTAAAGTGGTCGAAACTGGTAATGAAATAAGTGAGTCGGAAAGGAAGACTTAATTAAATCTGCTTTATTTTTTCTCTTAGTGAGCACTGTGAACTAACATATATTTATCATTAACTCTTTTACTGACATAGCAGGCTTTTTACACCAGGAAGAATTTGCCAAAAACCCCAGGCAGTACCCTGTAATACTGAGTACAATCATGTTTTTTTCTGTTATGCTTCAATGCCTAGACCAGGTAAGTTCTTTTATAAACAGTTGTCCTGGTTTCAGCTGGGATAGAGTTAACTGTCTTCCTAGTAGCAGGTACAGTGCTATGTTTTGAGTTCAGTATGCGAAGAATGTTGATAACGCTGATGTTTTCAGTTGTTGCTCAGTAGTGTTTAGACTAAAGTCAAGGATTTTTCAGCTTCTCATGCCCAGCCAGTGAGAAAGCTGGAGGGGCACAAGAAGTTGGCACAGGACACAGCCAGGGCAGCTGACCCAAACTGGCCGACGGGGTATTCCATACCATGTGACGTCCCATCCAGTATAGGAATGGGGAATGGGGGGCGGGGAATTGGGGGCGGGGAATTGCCGCTTGGGGGGACTGGCTGGGTGTCGGTCGGCAGGTGGTGAGCAGTTGCACTGCACATCATTTGTACATTCCAATCCTTTCATTATTGCTGTTGTCATTTTATTAGTGTTATCATTATCATTATTAGTTTCTTCTTTTCTGTTCTATTAAACCGTTATTATCTCAACCCACGGGTTTTGCTTCTTTTCCCGATTTTCTCCCCCATCCCACTGGGTGGGGGGGAGTGAGTGAGCGGCTGCGTGGTGTTTAGTTGCTGGCTGGGGTTAAACCACGACAACAGTGAATGTTCATGTTGTGCACTAAAACAAATTTGATGTTTGTATGTTGTAAAGTCATTCTTTCAACTAACAGGTTAGATAATTGGGGGGTTTTTTTGGCTTTGTCTCTTTTATAAACTTGGGGTTGCATGTGTTGTGGATACTGTAAGAGTCTTAATCCCATTGAAAATGTTTTCTATGGTGGGCACATTTGAACCTTTTATTCAGGGGGAATAAATGAATTGACGGACTTGCTTTTACTCTGTATTTTTTAATATTGCTAAAAGATCTGTTTGGATCATAAGACTCATTTTCAAGTACTTTATTTGCTTTCTAAATGGTTTTGATCATGGAGATTTGTAGAGGCCTATTGACTGGGCACAAAGATTTCTCTACAAATAAGAGTGAAGGGGGCAACCAGGTGTTTCTTGCCATGACCAAAAACTAGATATTAAATCCATATTAAAAACTGTGGCACCCTTCACTGAACACTACAAAAGCATGGCTTACAACAGATGGTACCTCCGCACAGCCTTAGTGCTGTAGAAGTCCCCGGGGTTTTGAAGATAGATGTTTTCTGCTGTGACCAAAGAGGCCTTGCTTGCAGCCAGGTCATCATCCCCATTTCCCCTCTCTCTCTCTCTCTCTCTGCAGCCATCCTCTGGCTGCCAGTGCAGAGAGGTCATTGAGAGGTCTCAGCCCTCAGCTGCTCACAAATGTTCATCTCGTAAAAATGAACTCTATAGCCCAGCTCCCCCTACTAATTACTCTCTTAGTAAAAGTGGTTAGAGAAAACTACTTATTTTGATTAGATATACAATTTCATGTGCTAGAAACCACTGCTGAGGAATTCCTCATAGCTAGCGTAGTGTTTCTGTTGATTTCTTTCACCTGCAGGAAGAGCAAATAGTATTATTTCCATTCTAACTTGCATTCTGTTGTGTTCTTTTATTTTTCTGTGACCCTACAGCAGTTAGTAAGTGGGGGTTTTCTTGCCATTGAATCCATTGTTTGTCACCCTCAGAACTTGAAAAGCAGCTTTCCTGATGTGATGTTGAGGAGCAGCCTACTGTGTAGTTAACAGTGGATATATTCTTATGAACCAACTGTAAATGTAAATGCAAACATTTTTATAGCTCTTGCCAACAACCCACATCACAGGAGGTCTCATGTCCCTGTTTTGGCAAGAAACATTAATTTTGGCATTTGTTGCACATACCAGTCAATTAAGTGGAAAATTCATGCTGGGGCACAAGCAAAGCACTACGGAAGCCCTCCATTTGATTCCATCAGAGACTTAGGGTTTAAGGGAGACTGAAGCCCTGGGTCAGTCAAGGCTTGGTGGACTGCTGAGCTGGTATGTAGTAACGCATTAGTAGAACAAACTCATTAAGCAGAAACTAGTTGCTTGTGCACATCTACAGCTTTGAAAATACATCCTGTGGAGAGATGTTAGTGAGGTGCTGGCAAAAGGTTATGGTGTTGCTCCTGTAACACAACCACTCCATTCCATCCTAAATGATTCTTCATGAAAAATCCATCAAATTGGCCTCCTTGAAGGCAAAAAAAAAAAAAAAAAAAAGAATAAAAAACACATGGACTAAAATAAGAGGTGAAAGACTAGCAAATAACCATATGTCGCATTCTGTGGAAATCAGATGCATATTGAGACTACTACCAAGTTAAGGGTAAATAGATTCTACAGATGAGCTCAATCTCTAATGAATAGATGGAAGGGTCGAAGTGACTCCTGAGAAAACTGATTCAGTGCAGTTGCTTCCTGAGTTAACAGCCATATTAAGCTTTAGAACAGCCAAAAATTCCAAGAGGTTCTGCTCGTAGAATAAATCCAGGCAGCTCCTTTAATAAACAGAAAATATGCACAAAAGACAAACTGTGCCTCCTAAAATGGCCTCTTCTCTCAAGCTGCCACTGAGGGCATTCTAGAGTTTTTAATGCCAGTGTTACAGAAGCTTTTTTTGTGCACAACAGCACACATGTATTAATTCCCCCCAGAGAAACAGCAGACTTCCAGTTGTCTCTCAGAAATACCCAGTCCACCAGCTTCCACCCCAAACACCCCAAAAATGCAAATGAAAGCCAAACATGACAGGTCCAGATTGACTATATTCTGTGGTGAGAATTCCTCCCCAACCTCCTCCCCTACATGAATTATGGAATAGCCCACTACCTTAGAAGCAAAATGGACAGATGGAGAACAGCCAGTCAACTAAGTAACAACATAAATGCCTTTTCCTGTAGGAGCTTGTACTCCTCTTCAGCACTTGCTTTGCTAATTGGGAATGAGGTGGAAAGTCTGAATTTCCCAGGCAAGCTTCTCCCAGCTCCAAACAGTAGCAAAGACTAATTTTCATCAATACTGTTTTGTAAAGGGCCTCCTTCCCTGTTGCCATACTTTGTAGCATAAGCTACTCAGTTCTAGCTTTGGGGTAAACAGTTGATTGCAGTGTCATAGGATACTGGAACTGTAAGCTTAAACATGCGGTCTTACTTAGCCAAAGTCAAATGCCAATGCTTACAGTAAGCAGTAGACCTTATCACAGTGAAGCAAACTTAATGAGACCTTTGTCTCATCACAGCCTTTTCTCCCAGAAAAGTGCTGAGCTATCCACTTTTCCCTAATAGTTTCTCATATGATGGCACAGCAAATGCACTTTTGGGAGTGTCCATACTGTTGAAATCAAGTTAGGCAGCCTGTAACTGAGATAGATAGCTTTTCAGTTGGGCAAAGAGACTCCCTTTACTTCCAATGATGAGATCATTTTTCTGTTGCTGTATTATCAAGATCCTTGAGATACAGAACCAGCTTTCTTGAAAGTAACAGCTGATCTCATGTCATGTCCTGGGACCAATGCACTTTATTTTGCCCCTGGCTCAAAGCACTGCCTCAGTCTGTTTTATTTCTGAAATCTCTTAGCAGGGCTAGCAGATGGGACACAGTTGTAGGTCTTGACTCTCCACAAAATAAAACTGAACCCCAAACGAACACAGCAAAAAACCACAGTATCTCATGCCCAGTCAGTGAAGTAAACTGAAAGCATCAGCTAAGTGCTTCTGGAATGGGGAAAGGCTGTCCTTTCATGTCACAGGAACCCTTAATTAACAGCAGTCTATGAACAGCCAGGGGACTTTCTTCTCAGGACCCAAGCCAAGCCCAGCTACTGAAATAGATTTCTCAAATGAAAGGAGACTAAATTCTGCTCAAGAAAGCCAAATAATTTTTCAACAGTATTCCATAATGGAGTAGAACTGGTGCATTGCCATTCCCATGCAAGAAAAGAAGGACTGGTGGTATACGGACCCTACTGGGGCTGATTTATTCTATCTACACCATCATACTCTCGATATTAAAAAAAAATCTCACACAACTTAAATGTAACAAAGTTTTTCATCTCTATTAGCTGTGGCTTGGCTAGAACAATCAACGATAAATTAATTCTGAAAAATGTAATTCAAAATGTCCCACAAATGTGTTGCAAATTAAGGGCTTTCGGTTGCCAAGTTTAAAGACCAGTGGGGCTGATACTCTGAAAAGGTGCCAGCAGGAACTGGAGAAGTGGGTGAAAAGCCAACAATTTTCTCTTGGAACAACCTGCATTTATCAAAATCTTCAGAATTATATCCACTAAGAAGTTTCTTTGTAGCACACAAAACACATAGTGACTGAAGAAAGAAACAAGGTATCTAGGAAGAAAGACACAGTGCAGGAGGCTGACTTCTGTTTTGTTTCAGCTCGTATTTCTGTGAATAATAAAAGCACATTTAAAACCCAAATATTTAATACAAACTGAAATAGGAATTAATTTGTCATTAAGCCAATGGAAAGTATGATTTTAAAATCCAGTGTTAAGATTTTTAGAGTAGACAGTGGTGGTGATGGTAAAAGTAATTTATATCTAAATCACAGCAACTGTAGGAAGCTCTACCTTTGTCCTCCACCTACCACACCAAGACTTTCCCACAGGGGAGAACAATAAATAGCAAACACATTTCTGTTGCTTGGGAAAGCTAGGCAAGTAATGTACCTCCTTAATTCTGTTATTCTTAATCATTATAGTCCGCTTCTTTGCTTGATGCTGTTTAATCATGGGACATCCCAAAGCTATGAGCTGCATTTATTTTAGTTTGCTCCCTGATAGAAAGGAATGCTATAAGGGACATATCTGCAGAAACTGCTGTTGTGATAGCAAGTAGAAATTTATAGACTGTTAGAAGACATACGTCAGTTCCTGTATTTCCCAAGATCGCAAGAAATAATGGGTATTGATTCAGGAATGTCCTGCCTGTAAATGTCAGCTTTAAAATTGGAAACCAGAACTCTAAATATTAAAACTGAGTACTAAGAAAAGAGAAGTCCCTTCAGCAATTTGTGGTTTAAACATTAAGAAATCTTGATTTGTGATATAGGCCAAGCACTACTATAACAGAGACAGCTCCTAGACATAGCCTGTAAGAAGATACTTCTCCTTTATTTTCATAGAGGGAAAACAAATCACATGGTAACCTAAAAAATTTAATACTAATGCTAAAGTTGCAATATAATTTCAGCTCCAATATGCAAACTTCAGCATGAATAGGTTAGTAATTTACTATGTACTAGTTTTTAAGAACTTCTTTCTCTCTCAGAACAAATGCAAGGTTTTTGTTGGGGTTTTTTTTGAACAAATTGGAAATAACAACTACATTACTTAGCCTAAAGTTTCTGAGTAGTAGCCACGGTGTGGGTTTGGGCAGCAATTTTTTTTTAAGATAGATAGGAAACTTTCCTCTCCCAAAAGAAGTTTCATTTATGTGCAAAATATAAAAAAAATAAGATATTACAGAACTTTTCTGGACAACTATAATCTCCTTTGACAGTTGTTTTATCCAAAGCGCAGATGTTTGCCACTTAACCATGAATGTTGGCTGACCTGCCCAAACTTAAATGAAAAACAGTTGTAATAAGAAGGTTTCTCTGCAAATGGTTATGCAAACGGGAATCTTCATTTCATGTTCATGCTGAAGTATACCCTCTGTAATGCATTCAAAACCACTAGGGTTTTGTGTGTGTGTGGTTTTTTTTTTTTTTAAAGGCTCAGAAGTACATGTACTGAAATCACAGCTAAATGCTTACTAAAGTGATGAGGGTATACACTATATCTGAAAAAAGTATTAACAACTAAATCAAGATGTAGATTATTCTTTCAGATTCCAAATTACATTGCAAAAAACCCCAGGAAACTGATAGTTAGCTCTGGGTTTTTTTCATTAAGCAAAGTGGGTAACGTTCTATCTACTGTTCTCCTTAGATGCACACACAATGTAATATAATCTTGGGGCAAAAATAGTAGCAAAGGAATAGACCTGTCTGAAGAGTAGTTCTGCCACTCACATGGGCAGGAAAAGCATGCAAGGCCAAAGGAAAGCTACGGTAGCAGGTCATCAGATGGTGAACACTCATCATAGAGAGACCATCTAAGCCCATACAATGTGCAACTTATCCATCCTTTTAATAACACTGTCACCTTTGACAATGATGGACTTATGGGTAGTGTGGATTCCTCTGCTAGACCATGAAAACAAGCATGTTCTGGTCCCTTGAAGAGATACGTGCAGAATTCCAGTTTACCTTTAAATAGTCACATTCTAGCCGTTACAGCTACAATAAGGGGCTGGAAAGCAACTGAAGCCAACTTCCATCAAAATCAGTTCACTACTTTCTTGGGACAGTGCAATCTTTTTAGGGAGGGATGTAAGAAAGCAATTGGCCATCTCCTCACTCCTTTATTTTACAGGAATTTGCTGTATGGGTGGGGTTGAATCTTTTTGTAGAAGAGACATGATTTGGTATTTTCCTAAAGAAAAAAAAAATAGCCCCACACCAGTTGCTGAAAGCTTCCAGACTCCTACTAATCTCTGTGCCTTCTAAATGGAAATATATCTCAAGTGAGCTTAAGGACAAGAATAAGGTTTGTAACTTACCCAGTTGTGTCTTTTTGTTTGTCTTTTTTTTTTGTCTATGCATACACACAAATGCATACAAACATCACTAAGGGGCGGTCAAAAGGTTTAGTGAATCCCTTTTAAGGTGGCACACACAAAATGGCCATGATAACCTCCCTGTATCTTGCTTTCTTTGTATGGCTGAGATCACAGTTGTTTGCTGTGTCTTGCAAAAGGTATCCAAGGTCTGACTTGCCACTTTTTCAGTGCCTCTAGAAGGCTTTAACACTAGTTTTAATTTCCACAACTTCACCAATGTACATTTTGATGGCATTTGGCACTACATTTTAACTAAACATTGAACGGGTGTTACAAATAGGAAACACCTAAGGTACTGAGATTTAAAAGCATAGTGTAAAATGAATCCAAGATTGGACTTTAATGTATTAATGATTTTTATCCTATTAAAACACAATGTTGCATCAGTTTTACAGCACAGAATAATGGCATTATCCTACCCATAATTAAACAGTACTAATGTAACCTTTTTTAAACTCTTGACTATGCCAAGTTTCTGCTAAAGGGTCGATGCTTTAATACGACAAGTGTATTAAAAGGAAAAATGCTATCAATTTATTTCTGAATTTTGATAATTAAAGCCACTATTTATGTATGCTGCAGGAAAAATAAATTAACTGCAAAAGTATACAGCTTGAGTGCTATGTTGTGTTATTTATAAAGGTAAGTCTTTGGAAATCCAGTACAATTGTTTTCTTTCATCATTGCAGAAGTCACCTCTTTGTAATTGAAAATGAATGCCAGACAAGAACTATTGTCACAGCATCTCAGAAGAATGTAATTACATTGTAAGCTACATATAACTTCTCCTAGTTGTCAAGTTTTTATGCTTATAATCAAATCTCCATGAGCTATTTTCACTTCTTCTAAAAAATGAATGGCCAGATAATGCAACTAAGAAGTTACTGTATTACTGAAAATATACATAGTTTGACTACAATATGGCTCATATATATGTGAGTAGCACATTAACAATGTACAAGGAACATTTAAGCAATTTTTGCCCCAGAGAAAATTCAAATTTGAGCAGTCAAAATATTCTGGGTCATGGCTGAAGAAAATCTTTCATGCTTTATGTAGCACATGCATATATTATGTCTTGTTCTAAACAAGGTACTGTCCTGTCCTCCTTTCAGTAACTGTTACCGTTCATTATAAACTATGCTATTTTGGAGAATCAGAACATGATTTAGAAAAAAGGATTTGTGAAGAACACTGTTTCAATTTCTAGAAGTCAAGTTCCTTTTTATTCTCACCTCAGAGAGAAAAATCAGGAAAGAAAACAAACAGCTTTCTCATTCTAGGTGGGAAAAGAAAAGAAATAGGTGGAACAAATACACCAGAAACTATATTCTTTACAGTTTGTGGGATTTTCCTCATGAAATTGCATTCCTATACATGACTTCTGATGGACAAAAGTACAACATATTTACTGTTTAAGTAAAACATGGGAAGGGATCTTAAATGATATTCCTTCAGATGTCTAACCTAATAATCTATTTCTTGGCAAATTCTGGTGTACTATCCTTACATCAGTTCCCAGTTGTTCTAGCCTAGTAGTACATTAATTGTCTCTCTCTGCTGGACACTAGTGGCTTGTATAAAATGAATTCACATTTTGAACAAACATTTCTCTGGCACATTTCTGGCACCTTTCTGGGAATATTCAGAGCCTAGTGACCAAACATGAATAAAAGTGAATTTTCTCTCTTAAAAAATTACAAGTAATGCTGAAGCCATATGTCGGAGGCTGTGATGCTTTCATTACTGGCACAGGCCAAGTTTGCTCTTCAAAATGCAACAAGGGAAAAAAAAAGGCATGAAAAGTTCAGAGTGCAAATATTCTTTGGTTTACTTGTTACAACAAAAGGACACAGCAAACAGCAAAAACACTGGCAATTAAATAAACAGCAAATTCTTTATAAGCTTCCTAACAAAAATGCTTCTGGTGTTTGAAATGTATTAACTTCATGCTTTTAAGTACATTACAGTGTCTAGAAAGTCACATTTTTTTATCCCCCAAGGGCAAGACAGGTAGAATATGAGAGAGAAAAAGATGGATGAAAATAAGAGGGGAAAAAAGAAGAAGAAACAAAATTTATCCAACATTCCATTTTTTCATTAGTTAAATAGTATATAACACAATACAACTAATTGCTGTTTCTAGTTTCATTGTACACAAAGCAAATTGGCTTGGAATTTATTTTCAGCAGATCAAGCTTTCTGAATTCACATCATCATACACATCAGCCTAGTGTATAAAATATACTGCCTCACACCTTTTCAGAAAGTATTGTGACTTATTAGCAGGATTCTAAATATCTTAAGGAATTGCACAGGTAAGTCACTGTGTTTTACCTTACCATAGGTAGAGTTAAAATTATGTACCGCAGGTGGTTTCTAGGGAATACTCTTCCCCAGTTAGGCTATTTTACTGTAGCTTATTCCTCAAATAATCCCCATTTAATCAAAGGAAGCAAGCATCTGTGCAGGTCTATAAGGATCTATACTTGGTAGCCTTGCAGACAGGAAGATTTCACCACTGAGCTGGAGATGAACAAGCCTGTTAAGACTCTACATGACAGCATCACTGATATTATTTGAAACTGAATGCTTCATAAGGGCAACATTAGGAAGCTGTGATCTGTGCAGAGAGCATAAAAGACTATAAATGAATCAAATATATCTATTTTACAAATAAGTCAGAGAAATTATAGAGTGTACCATCACCATGATAGTCTGTTACCGACATTACTGGACTCTGATAGTTTAGAAATAATTTTGTAAATCTATGGAAGATGTGGATTGTCTGACAGCATATTGTTTTGTTTTGTATATCTATCTTGCAAGACTCTTACTCTACTTGGAGCTTTCTCTTTTATTGTCTTTATCCAGCTGTTTCCATAGGCAAAGGACAGTAAAAAAAGTCATGTGCAGTCTTTCTTCCAGATGGACTATGAATAGCAACAGATAGCTCATAACAAGGAATCAATTTAATAAAGATATTTTAGAAATAATTGTCAAAATGTAAAAAAACATTTTTGCATGCTCCCTTATTCCTTCATAAATCAACAGTGTTTCATCTACAAGTAACGCATAGGCAGTCAACATTAATACAAGTACCTATATGTTCCCCTCATCTAGCATTTTGTTGACACCATCACAAAGCTTCTGCAAATGGAGTTTATAAGGTCCAAAGGGATTGTACAAGGCAGCCAAAAATTCACAATCAGAGAAGTGATCAAACACATTGTTGACACGTCCATGTGACTTTGCAGTTAGGTGACGCTGAATGATTTCATGAAGTAGCTCTCTACAATCATTTAACAGTTTGGACAAAAAATTCCTGTCAAAGGTATAATCCACCTGATGGAAACTGACCACGGTCTTAGCCAGCTGATGAACTTTCTTCTTGAATTTCTCCATCAACGCTATTTCATCCTGATTAAATTGGTTGTTCCTGTAGAGAATTGCCAATTTGAGGACTATTTTAATGAGGTTTTTGATGATTTTCTCTGCTTCCTTTTTATTTTGTGTATATTCCTTTGTCACTCTATAGAGCTCATCTAAAACATCACTGCTTGTATCATCGATCAAAGTAGTTGCTATTGATTTGGACACCATTTTTCCAAGGATCTTCTTCTGGGCCTGAATGGCCAGACTTTTGGAGTTGAAGACATCTGTGGCCACTGGGGGGAGAAAAAAAGTATGCAGTCAATACTACATAACAGACGTACTAGGGACAGTAAGTTGAGGAATAGTTCCATGTCTATCCATTCATATTAGTCTTACTAACTGCCACAAAAATAATGCAAACTTATGCATGCAGTTGCAGAAAACCCCACCTTTTCAATCGCTAAAACTGTTGTCTCTAGGTTTACATTCTTTTATACTGTTTTACTTTTGAGAAAATACAAAACCAAGATAGAACTTGCTCAAAAATGGTTTAAAATAAACCTGCCCTATTTGATCAGATGAGTCATAAGTCTGATCTGATTCTCATATTCATAATGAATTCTGAAACCATGACTACCCCAATGTCATGACAATTACCACTGCTACTTAATTAAAGATAGTAATTCAGTGAATCAACTATTGTAAAACTTTTTCGTGCTTAGCATGACATGATCAGTGATCTCAGATCCCACACATCTATTATATTTATGTATATATATATTTTATACATATATATAGCTATATATAAACAAATACAATATAAACACAAAAATCCCTTATCAGCAAACAATACTGAGATTCTCTGAATGCAATCTGAAGCAGCTAATTTTCAGAAGGAAAGCAAGTATAGATTAGCAATTCTATGTCCTATACTTAATGCAGAAATAGAAAAAAATGAACACTCTAGGGATTGCCATTAACATTTGCTAGCATAACCTTATAAAGAAATCCTTCTGTGACCAACAAAGTATATCCTAGAGCAGATTTCCACCTCCAAAACTATGCTTGCTTGCACCAATATACCTAATGACTGGTTTGTAATTTCTTCAAATACTTAAAAGACCCCAAATGCTCTTTCAGAAACTTGTTTTGTGAAATGTTACAGCTCATGTTCTGTTGCCAGTGACACCTATTTACACCACATTGCCTTTGCAGCACCTTCTCCAGTAAGGCACATGTGAATTCATATTGAACTGTCTGGGAGATGGCTGCCTTTATGCTGTAGCTTTCCTGGAGTCTCAGACAGGCTGAAGGAAGATTCAACTGTTTACATTTACTTCACATATGGAAGGCTTGCTTTGCCAACACAGGGCCTGGAAATGTGGGGTTTTGTGGCTTCCTCCCCTCCCTGCCTCCCCTTTTAATGAAAACATAAACTCTGCAGATGCCAAACAGTAAGTCCCTGAATTTGGAAAAGGTTTCCTCTTAACTGTTCGTATTTGGGCAGCTAGGTGTGTTCAGACACAGGGTGCCTCTAGAGTTCCAGCAATAAGAAGAAACCTGTCCTTCAGGACATGAGACACCAATCTGTATTTTTTCTTCAACTCTACCTTTGGGAAACTTGGTAACAAGCTCTATTTCAGTCATCTCAGAAACTTTCAAGCAGGTTTTGTTTCTTAAGCTTTTTAGTGCATACCTGTATTTTGTTTTGAAGTATATGAGTGCATTTTTTAGAATCTTCACTACGTGAGGACACTCAAAAACCAGAGAACCCATTGTTAACCATCTTGAGCAAAGCACTCAAGATCACAAGACAGACATGTTTCTCAACCACAAAGATACAGGAAGACGTTAAAGATGCTAAGCAGTCAATCTGAACTGAAAATATTTGATTCACTTTTCATGTTTTTAAATGTAAAACTGCAACTGTTGCTATTAAAAAAAACCTAATCGAAGTATTTCAAAGGGTGGTCAAATACTAGAACTCAACAGCCAATGCTTTACAAAGATCTATAGATGAATGATAGCTTTTTTCCCTCCAAAACAACAATATTGATTGTTCTTTCATAACTTTTATTTTTTAAAGCCTTCCAATTTAGTAATTGCTCATGATGTCTTCTTTCTGACACTCCACAAAGATATACAGATGTTCGTACTAAAAATTAGCTGTTTCAAAGTTTCTTCCATAAATTTGCAGAGAAAAACCCCCACAATACAATATATATTTTAAAATGTTCTTTCCCTGGGTGCTGTAGGTAGTCTTATAAAATGCTATCTATATCACACAGAATGCTCCACGGTAATTGAACAGAAATCCCTACAATCTGCCTCCAGCGAGCCGCACAAACAGACAGGTATGGTTCTAAGAATTTACCTGCAAAGCATCAATTTCAAGAAACTGAAAACATGGCAGTTTTCAAAAAAATTTACAGTTTTTCAACGAAAACCCCATTACCTTACGTAATTTAACATTTGACAAAGTGGAGCTCGACGTGTAATTACCATTGCTAAGCAAAACAGGAATTGCCCACATACATGAGGTGTTAAACTCTTTATGGCATTTCTCTAAAAACTGTCCAAGTTTTGGGACCACCCAGCACGACCTATTTTCCATCTACTTTGCAATACACCAGAAGTCAGCTTCATTTTCCCTGTGGTATTACATGGGTTCTAATTTAATTGCTAAATACAAAACTTCAGACTTCAGTATTTCATTTCAGTCAATCCAAAAAGGAACTTGCAAACTGTATTTTACAATCAGAATTTTTCCTCATTACCAATGGCAGAAAGACCTAAAATGTATTTCACAGTCAATTGCTTAAATAAAACTGAGTTTAAGCAGTAAGATTACAGAGCTCCTTCAGACTGAACATACATACTTCCTTAAAAAACAGTAAAATTATTACTTACTTGTTCATCAAATGGAAGTGCAATTGTTAATGCTGACAGCAGAAAAAGAGGCAAAATATCGGAGGTGAAGACTGGCCTGGGGCTTATTTATGCTAAATCCAGCACACACTTTATCATGCGCTTTGAAATGCTGTCAGAAGCTATCACAGAGCGAACATGGCTTTTTCCCCCTCACCATACCGGCAGCTCTTCTCAGCTACCTTTCTCTCCTGCCCATGGTGCTTCATTTTGCTTTGGCACCTCAGCATGCAAAAATACATCGTGGTGGTTTCACTTCCTTGAAAAGAGAGCTGAAAGGAAATTGCACTGCTGAGCAAGCAGTGCAACACCAATAGCCGTTATTACTAACTGACAACTGGTACACTTAGCAGAAAGGGAGGGAGAAGAAAGGTCCTGTGACTCGAAAGGGCAGGGGACGTGTCAAAAAGAGGTTAAAACATTAACCTGGTATCTGCAAATGCAGATACTCACGTGTATGGCAGATGCCCGATTCATGGGTCACAGGGTGCTGGTGAGGGGCGGCCACCGGCTGCACACATCAGCAGCGCCCCATTCCCAAAGTGAGGACAGCTGAGCATCCCCTTTCAAACCTCTGACTACAGATTTCAGATGCGAGTACCTAAAAATAAGCCTGTAAATCCACATTTAGACAACTACTTAAAGCAGCCTCATTTTCTCAGGGCTGATTGTATGCAGTCACATTTTAAGAGTGATCACAGTAGCGGGCCAGGATATATAAATACCTGACCACACCTATTGTATTGACAGGTCCCATCCTTGCACTTTAAACTGAAATAGTGCCATTTCTCTGGTGGCCTGCAGCACACCCAGAATTTGGGCATGTAATCCCACTAATTTTAAGCATCTCACAGTTTTTCCTCATGACTGCTCTTTATAGCTCCTATTTCTTTCCTGTGCAGTTTTACACATCACTTTTGAAAAGCGTATCCTCAAAAAATACCCCTGTGAAATCAGTGGAATGTCATTTTCTGTACAATCTATACAAATAAACATGATTATGTTCAGTAGAGCCATGCCTCCATAGGTGAGAGCAGTCCAAAGGGAAAGGCTCTCAGAGGAAATCCTGCCTCCTTTGCTTTGAAATTCAGAGGATCTTAGGGATTAATGGGGACATCTGCAAAGTCTTCTTATTTACGATTTAGAGGAGCAAACACGTTGCTAGAGACTGCCTCCTGTGAAAGCTGGGAGCTTATTAATTATGAAACTTCTTAATTTTTGCAACCAACAGTATGTGTGTTTAACATTAGTATTTTATGTGTTAAAGTCAATAAATATTGGACATGTAGCATTCTGGATGTATTTTCCCCAAAATATTTTACCTTACACATGTTTTCCTTAAAACTGCGGTGGAATTATAAACTTTCAGTGAAAATTTAGAATTGTGGGTTAATAAGGTCTCAGGAGACTGGTATAAAAGTACAAGCAAGCTACTACTTATGGCTGCGATGCTGACTTTTCCCTGACGTGGAAGCTAGTACACCTCCCTCTGTACTGTGGCAAATGCCTATTACCAAATACCCTATTTCTCAACTGTATTTAAACTAAATAAAAAACCAAAAAAAGACCAAAAACCAAAACCAAAAACCCCAACGTAGTATTTTGGAAAAAAAAGTTGAATCAGACGATTTCACTGCCTTAAATCAAGGCAGAATGTTTTTTCCACAAGATAAGTGACATTGAACATACCATTGAATGTTGAGTTGAGTGTATTCAATCTCATGTACATTGACAATGAATACTTGAGTCACTGAGTATTTTTAAGCTTGTTGTAATAAAGAAGGACCATAAAAAAAGCATCCAGTAAAAACTTCCAGTGAACCATGTTAAATTCCATGAGCAAGTCAAGAGTTGACCGTGCTGACATGAGTTGCATTTCTAGTGTATGTACTCAGTATGTTGATACAACAGTCCCAGCAGAAGAGAAAATGTGACTGTGAAGCCATTAATAACAACACTGCTGCATGAGACCCAGTTCCCATTTTAGTGATTGGCATAACATGTACTGCGCTAGTACCTGGTGAGCGCAAGGTCCAAAAATAACAGGGGGTTTGGGGCAAGGCACGAAGAACACTTACACAGGATTAAGAGGCAAGAGACAGCATGGACTGAGTGCTTCAGGCAGCATTTCAAAGACTGTATCACATAGCTTTGAGAAATGTGGCAACCGATTTCCTGCCAGGCATCCTGTGTGGACGAGTGTGTTTGCCTCTCTACAGACTGTGGGTGAGAGCTACAGCTAAAAGCCTGCGCATGCCATATGAATTACATGTTCAGTCAGACTCCCAGAGTGAAAGAGCATCATTTCCCTGGAGGGAGGCAAAATGAAATCAAGCAGGATTGACAGCACTACACTCTCCGAGTGTATGTGACCATGAGTCATGCACCTCCAAAATCATGAGATTGCCTAGATATCAAGGGATAAAAAAATTACTGAATTTTTACTTTTTCTTGTGCCTTCTGCTTTCTGGGTCTTTACAGGGCTACCCTTGTTTTCAGGAATTATACAGGCCAGAAACATTGCAAAAAAATAAATACACTGAGGCATATAAACATATGATTCATGTATAAACACATGACTTCAGTAAGGTAAAGCTCCAACGGTGATAAACTGCAAGAGCTAGCATCAGTGAATGAACAAGTCCTGAAGTACAGAACAGCCAGAAATAGAGTCATAAACCTGTTACCAGGGCTGTAACAATTTTCACAATGTACTTATTACGTGACGATAAGATTAAAAAATGAGTGGTAGGACACAGACTATGAATTCTTCAGATATGAATAAGGTAAGCTGATCTTTCTAGCAGCCACCATGATTTATAGCTTCTTAATAACCATCAGAGCGAGTGAGTCACGGTTTCAAAGAACATTTTTTGGTGGTGTGATTTTTTTTTTTCTTTTTTTAAAAACAGAAGCGTCAGTATTTTGATTCTTATCTAAGTGCTTCAAAGTTTCCTGGGTGAAAGGTGTGTAACAGACTTTTTAAAAACACTGATAAAGTCCTTGCAATGTACAAATCCTTCCAAAAACGCAGCGGTCCCCAGATGGTCACTTCAGCATATTGGCCGGTCTCTGTGTTTGCAAGTGTTTGTTCACTTGTTGGCTTTTTAAAAGCTGATGAAAACTGAAGCTTGTACCAGACATGCAAGACCAGCATGCTTGTACCAGACAGTGCTCTGACAGCTTTCACTCTTCAACCTCAGACACTGGGACTGCAACTTCTAAGCTGGCTGATGGCAGAGGTGAGAAGACGCCAGGGCAGCCACAGAGTTTATGAGAAAAGGACTGCAACAGGGCAGATAGCTTGGGCAATCACCATCAGGCAGTGGAAAACCCAGAGGGCAAACAGCTAAGTGCAGAAGGAGAAAAAAAAACCCAAACAAAACAAGGGCCCTATACAGTTCTTATTTCTTCCATATACATCTCTACTTTTTTGATTCAGGTACACAAGGTCCTTATTTGAAAAGCAAATATTTTATTTGGCACCTTGTTTTTAAAAAGGGAGATTTATATATGAATAGCAATTTTAACTAGAAAACAGTTTAAATTAAAATTTTCAATGCATACAAAGCATTCGTTCATAAAGGTAAGTAACCTTTGCCTACAGTTCTCTTAATAGGTACTGTAAATTGTACTAAATTCTCACTCACCATAACTTTTATCAACTGAGCATACTATGAGAATGTTAGTTAGTCAAGCAATGTGTACTAATTTTAACATTCACACTGGAAGACGCTTAAAAGAAAAAATACCCCATCTGAAGCCAAGCCTAATGCATGGCAAACACTGCATGAGCTGGCTTACTGGATTTGGAAGTCAGCTCTGCAGCTGCAAGTCACTCTGAAGCAAGAGTTAATCAAGCAATTTTGAAAAAAAATCTGGCTAAGGAAGAGTTTTTTGAAATACACAGTATGTCTAATCTGCATACTCATGCTGAAAGTAAGCATATATTCAGCAGCAGCAACACAGGAAAGAGAAAAGCTAGAAAAACACCATTGAGAACACCTTTTTTACTCAATAAAGTGCCAAAGAAGTCATTGTCAATAGGTTTGCAGAACGCATACAATATTGTTATATGCTTCCTGATTTTTCTATTTAATTCTAGCCTTAGTATATTAATATGTCCAAAATTTGACCAACAGCAAAAGATGACCCACATTCTAGCTGCAAACCCAAAAACAAACCATGAAAAAACAGAAAACAAAATACTTTTTTGATCAAGAGGTGAGAAGAATTGCCAAAAAAAGTACCCGGAAGTTAAGGCTGGGTAGCGTGGCAAGGAAAGATGCTATTTCCAACAAGAATGTATGTGCAGAGTTTTGCAGTCCCACGAGAGCAGTCTGTGCCAACAAGTTATTCTGGTTTTACATGCCTGTGCTTCCCACAGCCACCCTGTGCATCACATGATACGTATACTGTAGCTGATTTAGAAGTTTAAAAAGCCTTTTTAAAAGCCCTTTTTCCTAGAGCCTCTCTGTGTATTTTAATTAACAGTGCAGCTCTACTAAGGAAAAAAAAATTCAGATTAACTTCTGATGACTGCTCTTAGAGAAGCATATTTTAAAATAAGTTGGATATTAAACAGAGAAAATGACAGTTGCACAGAGTAGGGTCATGAACTTAATCTGGTATTTCACTCCTTTGCCACCATTTGTTTTCCTTGCTGGAATGTAACAACAGGTGTGGTATTAAATATGCAGCCTGTATATTTCAGCTGTTGGCCATTTCAGGGCTACATCTAGTTCCTCTCTTTCTACCAGGTGTCCATGCACACTCAACAGTAATACTGCACAAATCGTTTCATAGGAAATAAAGTGTATCTTAGGTCACTCCCTTTGATCAAGCAAATGCCATGCAGGTACTGTATTTTTTTGTCCAGCCTTAGAAACATGTACCAAACTGCAGCAAGGCAAAGTGCCAAGCTCCCTAACCCAAGTGGCACTTCCAGTAAAATAATCTAGCTGTTACAATTGAATGTTTTACCAAAAGCTAAAGTTTAAAAAGAGGTATCTAATTGGTCTTACAACCATCCGGGCAAAAGGAGTGTCACAAGAAAACGTTAGCTGTAGGCACAGGACCTAGAGTATAACAGAAGAGCTTCTGGCTTGAATGCAGAAGGAAAAACACTGAGACCAGTATCCCTGGGGAACTCTGAATCCATTGGAGAGACTTAAATTTGACTCGGGCCAGGGTGTGTGGGGGGAGTTAAGAAGAAGTTTAAGATACATATGGCAAAAATACAATGAACTGGAAGGTCAAGACAAGATGGCAACCTGGCACAAGAGGCAGGGAACTCAACTATAAGGACAAAGTAGCAACCTGGCTGTCAAAATGCAAGGGGCACATATTTTGAATGGCATGTAAAGAAAGCCACAGCAGATGCTTCAGAGAGTTCAAATGACAGAAAGGTTTGTGAGTGATCTTACAATGGCTTTGAAAGTAGCTAATAATGTCTTTCCTGTATTTCCAGTTCTGGTTCTCTGTTCTTCTCAATGTTGATCTGTACACCACACTGTCTGTTCTTTGCAGACAGAACAGGAATCCTTCGGTATCTCTCTTTCACTGTAATGTTGAAAGAAGGCCAGATTGCTAGCTTGCACTTTGTTTATATATATTACCCCCATATTTTCCACTGGTTGCCCTGAGAAACTAAATGACACCTGCCCTCCACTCACATAATTTGATTGCTGTTTTCTCCCTTCCAAAGAAACTTCTGAAGCCCTGAAGATTGCCACAGCTACAGGCCAGACACAGAAAAAAACAGTAGTGATTCCCAGGGCACTCAATTCTCAGGCATCTGGTTAGTATATTCTTTTTTCAATATCAACATTGAAATGCAGATTATAAAACACAGGAATATATGCTATCTAAAAATTTTACTTATCAGATCCTGGCTGTTCATTAGGCCTGGGACACTAGTGACACACTTCATCTCTTTTGCAGTTTTTAATTTTTCACTACCTGTTTTCCTGTTTTATAGCATAAAGGATAAGTTTTCTGGCATTAAATGAAAGGCTGTACATAGAATATATGCTTTGTCTACTCTTCCACACAAATCATTCATGGTACCTGCGATTAACGGAGTACTACACTTGGTGGCCGTAGTGGTCTTTTTCCACTGCTCCTGCTAACATGCATTTCCCTTACTTTCCTTTTCCACAAGAAGCAAATAAACCAACACCTCAGTTTTAATTTTTTCTCCCAATATTTAGTAGCCACGGCCTGTTCCCTCTGTATCCAGACTGCAACTACCAGGACTTTTATCTAAACTTCCAGCTATGAAACCAATGGTTGAGAGTATTTTCTCTCCTTCATTCCCTTACTCCCTCGCTGTCAGTTCAGAACAGGCTCCCCAAGACACAAACGCACCATCTATCTTTTGGAGGTTTTGCTTTGACTTCTGTTTCCATTTGGATTGCTTTATTCCTGGCATCTCCAATTCAAAACCAATGCTCAAAACAGCTGAAAAAGTATGCAAAGTATTTCTATACATAAACACTTACTGGGGAAAAAAAAAAGCAAAACACACCTTTAAAATCTTTGACTTAACAACACTTAAACTCTCAAGCTTAAATTGTGACTGTCAAAACACAGGTCCACCTCCCCACATATCTTAAGAGTTTGGTTTTGCTTTCATTAATGTCGTTAAATCCTAGTAGAATATAAAGCATAAGAGAAAAATTGGGTCTTTAATACTGTTAGCAACTTGTTCTTCTGTAAAATTAAATCTTCTGGTTAAACATCATGTGTGTGACAGTGTAATTTTCTTTTATGTCAGGAAGAAGTATTATTCAGATACAGAACTTTGATATCTAGTAAAGCACCAGCAATCCTATTTATTTTTAAATGTTGCAAATATATTTACTGACTAAAACTAGACAGTCTCCAGAGGTCCCTTTCAGCCTCAACTGTTCTGTGATTCTGTAAAACCTGCATCTGTTTTGTATTTCACTCCTCGGAGCAAGGTGTAGGGGATAGAGTGCACTGTTTTTTACAGCTGTTAACTACTGTAGAATTTAAGTGTCCAGCTTCTTTACTTTGCACTGCCATCAAACGGTATTTTTAAGTAGGCGACAAACAGCAATGATCAGCTATGAAGGGATATCCACCACCACAAAAGGTTGTTGTAGCTTGAGATTTTCAGGATTATTACCCAAAAAGTAAGAAGGAAGGAATGCAAATTTCAACCTGGAGAAGGAAAGGCCTGAAGTGGCCAGAATAAACACCATCAATCTAAAGGTTAGATATTAGGAAAAAGTTTTTTACTGAGAGGGTTGTCAAACATTGGAATGGGCTGCCCAGGGAAGTGGTTGAGTCACCATCCCTGGAGATATTCAAAAAGCGAGTGGACAGGGTGCTCCAGGGCATGGTTTAGGGGGCATGGTTAATGGTTGGACTCGATGATCTCGAAGGTCTTTTCCAACCGAAATGATTCTATGATTCTATGATTCTATAAATTTCAAATTAGTTAGATTACATTTTTGCACTGAAATAAAAACATCAACAGTTTCTCTTCACCTCACTGTGATACGCTATCCTCAACTCCCATACGGCATGGTATTACGTAACTAGCCACAACAAACTGATCAACATCTAAATCCACCATAATTTACATCTCTTTCAATTGATTAGAATACCAACTGCTTGTTGCAAAGAAAGGTTAGTTTAAACACACATCCAGGACAGTGATGTCTTGCATCACAGACTTCTAAATCTCTAATCTCCAGCATTGAGGACAAGGCTGTGAGCTTGGTGAAGACATTTTATCACAGATGTAGACACCAGAGCTGAACTTTATTCTTACCTCTTCCTGAAGTATCCACTATTTCTGTTCACAGCTGCTCAAATTCACGATTCATTGTTTCAAGTTCTTTGTTAGTTTCTGAAGTGAAGTCCAAATCACTATTTCTCAGTGAATATTTTTAACATAAATGTTTTTAAGTGAACAGAAACATTAATTCATTTTCTCTTTTGCAAGTAGGAAAAAATAGCCCTTGGAATCAGTAGCTGAAATATTCACCAGTATCATTTACTTGCTTTTGTTAATATTAAACCAAAACTTTCTTCCTCCTGTAAAAAAAACTATCTTTGTAGAACAGTTTGGTGAAGCGGACATAGTAAAAGCAAAAACAAATCTTATGAATGCTTTTAAGTTTTGAAACAATGGAATTTCTGCATTTTTCAAAGTCAAAGTTTCCTACACACCTTGATGAAGTTAATTAAGTGCAAGCTTGTCTGTGCATGCACTGATTCAGTGCTTTATTAATTCCTGTATGAAATGAAATGTAAACATTTTGGGATCACAACTTGAGGGTATCACATTCTTAGAGGTCCACTGAAATCACAGGTCAGCTACCAACACCTTAGAGAAACCTGCAAGCACTGACCTTCATAGATACGTAAAACACATCTCAGAGTATGTCCCTGGATTTCAAATTACAAACCTTTCACGGATAAACACTCTGAAATAAATTAAATGCTAACTCCCACTTTACTGCAATTTATTCTCATTACTGTAAACTGCCAGCAGGAACAGGACTCTCTGCAGACACCCCAACATTTGTATATTGTAAGTCAAACTGAAATGTAGGTTTCCCCTATTACTATGCAAAACAGACTCTCTGACCTTTCATTGCTAATCTGTATAGTTATAAATATCGATACTGAATTCAGCAAAAGGTAGGGAAAAATAAATTAGTTTATACAGTGTGTATTCAGTCCTCTACATTGCTTCTACTGAAACAGATCTGTGGTGAAGATTTTGGATCCCAGGTTCCCCAGACCGAATCTACCATGCCATGCAGAGGCACAGGCTCTCCATTTCTCATTGCTAGCCAGTCAAGCACTATAAATCAACCACAAAACAGATTGTGACAGGGAATCAACTAATGAAACTGAAAGCCACACCCCAACCCAGGCAGGGAATCTTATGAAGAAAAACGAAATGTATCAAAAAACATCCCAAAAGGATGAATACAGAATGAAACTCTCAAAGGTCAGGTTTCCCAGTTTCTCTCCTCCTTGCTCAAAACAAGACTCTACCCAACTGACAGCAGATTTAAGGCTTGTGCTTTTGGTGACATTATGGTTAAAAGAACCAAGCTGCTGGCAGTCACTAATCCCACAGTATCCTGTTCAGTAGTCATGATGGAGGTGCATACACAAAAGAAAAAGTGTACACCTACCATTAAAAAACACAAGTAACAACAAATCTACTGATTCAGACAGAGAAAACATGAAAATCTGTGACTTCCAGATTTCCCACAGTACAAAAAAAAAGTTAATGTCAATACGTATAAGACTAACATTCAGATTGGTGCTATTGATTAATGCAGAAACAGTCAGTTTAGGCACTCAAATTTCTACAAAGTCACGTACAGCAACTGTTACTAACAGTACTACTACTATGGGATACTATTGGATCTATAAGTTATCTACCCAATAAGCAAACATGAAAAATTAATCCTTAAACATGAAAAAAAAGACATTTTAGCTTTAAAGACATTATGAAATAGATGAAATTATTTTTAGCCCACTACTTCTTCTATTGAGTGTGATGTACGGAAAAAGAAAAACAGAAGTTGTTTCATAAAGTAGCATAAAAATCAGTAGCTCTTTCACACTTTTTTATGAAATGCTCTCCTCTTATCAAATTTTGTAATTTAATTGTAACAAAAAAATCAGTCCAGAAGGTTGAAATAAACACCTGCAAAATAAAGCAAATTAAAACTATATATTACCCAAATGTGTTTATAGAGACTCTACATGCCTGAGGAGAGAGGGGGAAGGGGAAGCAATTTGTTTCTCAAAAAGCAGTATTTAAGAACCTTTATAAAACTGTCACATTTAACAGAAGATTTGACCAAATGATAAATCATTACTGATGACAGGGATGACCGAATAAAAATTACAAATTACAATTAGTATTTGATTGTTACATTTTCCTTATGTTATCCCTGGCACATGTATTACAATATACTCATTATTCTCAGAGGCCATTCATTTAGCCTGTTGCTATACTTGGAAATAATACTAATACGGGACACAGCCTTCTCAAATGTAAGTGCAAGGCCCTTCCCTTACGCAGATACTTCTTTTGATTCTCCAGAGATTCACTGACCTTTGCTCCCTGATCTCTAACCTCTGTCTCATTTATGACAGTGCATAGTTTACAAATTCCCAAAGAAAATAACCTGATGGTCTAAGTACTATAACTTAGCAAATGGAGTCAACAACAGGTAAATGGAAGGAAGACAGGGAAACTAAGTCTCCAGTACAACATCAATTCTGTAGAATGGAAAAGACTGGTAGAATTTGAAAACAAAGTACTATCTTCCCGTATGTGGAGTAATGTGTCCAGGTTTGGGCTCCCAGTATGTCTCCAAAACAGGAGCTGACAAACTGAAGCAAGTCCAGCAGACAGCCACCAAGATGGTTAGGGAGCTGGAGCATGATACAGAGGACAGGCTGAGAGCACTAGGTTTGCTCAACCTGGAGACTACTAGAGGACCTAACTGATACAGCTAACTTGTTACTGAATAGTTACAGAGAAGATAGAGCCACACTCCCTTTGAGGATACACAGGAAAAGAACAAGGGGCAACCAACACAAGCAGCAGCAAGGGGAATTCTCATTAGGAATGACCACTTTAATAGTAAGGGCAGTAAAATATTGGAATATGTTGCTAGAGATGTTGTGGGAAAACCACTCTTGAAGACATTACAACTTGAGTGGAAAAAGCCTAAGTAACCTCATCCAACTTTGAATCTGGATCCAACTTTAAAGCTGGCTCTGCCTCAAGTGGAAGATTGTGCCTGATGACCTCCCTACAGCCTCAGCTAATCTATGATTCTCTCCATCAACCAGATAGCTCGAGGGACTGTATCTTATTTGAAATTGAACACGTGAGTCTTGCAGTTTGCTATGGATTAAAAGATTTGATCGCATAAGTATAATTATATTAATGGAATTTTCTCAAAGCAATCTAGCATTCAACCCAACAATTGCAGCTAAATGATTAACCTGTTAAGAGTTTCAGTGATTCTCTTAAGTAACCTAGCAGCTACAGCTAGTGCTTATCCCATGGCCTCTGCTCAAATTACCACCTAGCTTCCTCATCTGTTCCAACTGTACAAGGAAGAGATTGCTAAATACATGGGGTACGAAGTGTTCTGCAGAACACAACTACTCCAGAGGGACTTCCGAACGTGGTATACAACAAAAAACACCAGTTCAACCCATTCAATTCTGAGCCTGTAGCTGAAGCAATGAGAGGGGCCACCTAATTTATTCACAGATTATTGTAAAGGTTACCCTGATTTGGCCAGGAAATTAAAACCAACTATTCTTTTGATTTTTAAGGGGGAGATGCAGAGCTGCTTCCAGAGTCTTACAGTTTAATAGCCTTAAGTCAGTGCTCTTACAGAGAGATTCAAGTGCCCACATCTAGATGGAGCTGCAGCAGCTGTACTACAAACCACAGCAGTTGTATTCCTGTCCTCAAGGCCCTTCATCAGTTTCCTGTATCTTGTTTCATTAAATGCACAATCCTCCAAACTACATTAAAAAAATCTAGCAGTTCTGACTTGCCGGTGTACCGTGGTCTTGTTTCCTCCAAATTTCCCATTGGTCCTTCTTCATTAAGGTGTTAGCATGTTGCTTTTCCTTCCACCCCCACTATGTGCAACTCTTGCAATGCCTTCCCCATGCATATGTGATATAGTATTACAGTGTCCGGTTAGTAATAATTCTTGCTAATTTCTCATAAGCTTACTTCCTTTTTTCCTTCTTTCCTGTACTAAAGTGATATATTTTGCTTTTATTTTCTCCTATTAATCTGGAATTCTAATAATCTATAGAAGGGATTACACGAAATGTCAAACTGTTAAGCATTGCTCTGATTTATAGAGCTGCGTACATGATATGTATGACCTTAGTAATCTTCTAATTCTTTTTATCAGCAGTAGGCAAGTTATCTGTGGAATAAAAAAAATCCTCAAATTGACTAATCTAGATCTCTGACACATCCATTGGGGCCAGATTCTTCCTGCTCCTGAACTGAACTTTTCAGACTATTCTCAACAAAAGGCCCCTGTTTCACTGGCCTTAATGTTTTATGGAGATTGTTGTTTTGACAAGGGAGGGTAGGCAAAGAGCAGGTGAAACAAAGGAAGCCCACATTTTTTAGTCTTCAGTGTGAGAGCAGAAGGTAGGTCTAATAAGTGGAGGTGAGTGCTGATTGTCTGGATAACGCTCTACTTGCAGTTTGGATCTCCTCATTCACTGTTATAAAAGCATAAAAGGTTCTAAAAAATGCTAGTTTTGGAGACAGTGGGATGGAGAATCTTACATTACAGACTCCCATTGATGTTTTGGAAGGAATAAGTGGCCTGTAGGAGCACAGGAGCAACTTTTTGTTATCTAAATGAACACAGTTCTACCCTGCAAAACTTTCACACAATGAAAGGTGACTGCAAAACGTCAAAACAAATCCATGACTACTTACAGGAGGGAGTACTGACTCTCAAAACAGTGAGCGCTCTGTGATTTTATAACCCATGTGCCTCTGTTCTGAGCTCTAGAAGGAACAAAACAGGTGAGCTCATTTCTCAGTAATCTCATTTAGATTAAAAAATGCTAATTGTATCTAAAAAAGCTCTGAGCACTTGTAGGAATGCAGAGATCTCTCTCTCCCATGAAATGTGGTACTTCAAGTATGATAAAGGGGCAACGCAGGCTCTCATTACTTCCAAGTTTGTAAACCAATATCCACTGTTTCATAGGCTATGTACTACATTCACTCTGTTACGTTATTTTACTTTTCCTTTGAGACATTAGATTTATCTCCTGTTGTTTTCTAAATATACAACATAAAACCTGTAGAATGAAGCTGAAGTTTTCTGAAGCTTTAAATAAATTACTATTTCCTTCTACTGAAGAAATACTATGTAAGGAATCCATTAACACCACAATAATTTTAACCAGTATTGGCATGTATTTGAAAAGGTATGTTCATGATACATATTTTTAATATGACAGCATTAAGAACATTCCTTCAGATCTCAGAAAGGAATTAAGTCAAATAACAGCCTGAAACCACTTGGTACCTTCCTTGGTACATGACATGCCACCATGCAACACCAGATTGAAACTATGCCATGGAGTTAAATGCTATAGTCATCTTCTTGACTTTACCATGCTCTTTGTTTCATCCAGGGCAAAAGTAACTACAAGAAAATGTGCCAGGGTTATTTATATCATGACAGTTGTTGGAATCTGTAAATGCAATACACATTGATGCCATACATACACAAACACACACACAAACACATATTTATCACAGCACTGTGGTATACAGATGAATACAAAGATTGTTCTAATGTTACTAAGCAGCATGATGGGAGAAAAGAAAACTGTTTCATGTTACCATTCTAATATGGACCATGCAGAGATCAAAGGCAGAGGCTGAAAAGCCTAGATACACTGCTGCATACCCCATATCCAGCAATTAGTACAAAATACAGTGAAGAAATGATTGTCTTCTAGGAATGCCTTTTTACTCCCAGTTCCTGCTAAAAAAATTAAGATTTGACTTGAGGTCAAAGACTCTACCTTTATTCTATTAATTATAAAAAAGAAAATCTTCAGGAGTTCGCCATTCAAAATTGACCTTGATAGGGTTTCACTGTAACAATGGGTATAGTTCATTTTTACAGTAGTAAAAGCTATGGTCTTTGATCTTGTTATGCAGATTTTAAAAAATAATCCATATTAACCCATTAAATCTACTTTTATAGAAATCCCAGTGTTCTCCAAATACTGCGATTCTGTTGTATAAAGTAGCTGGAAGTGAAGCATTGCTCACTTCATCATCAGATCATTGTCAGAACACACATGATGTTCGATGCTATTACTATGCCCTCAACCCTCCTCTTCATTCAGGCTGATCTTCCAACACACAAGAGTCACACCTGGAAGTTGCATCTGAATTTCAGAGCTCCTTATATATCCCTTCACTAGCTGCAGGCCAGTGATGCTTCCCTGGCTACCTGAGCATCTCTGCCTTAAGAAAAACAGAAAAATTCTGCCTTTGCTTACAAACAACATTAAAACAATATTTTCCTGTAGCTTTCTCCTCCTTTCACTTTTTAGCATGTAGCAGTTCAACCACTATGCTTTCATTGCCAGCTTTGGCCTTGAAATTTACAGAATCTGGTAAAATAACTATTTTATAACTATCCAAGTATACCCTCTATCCCTTCCATAATCAGTCACAGACTTTTACCTACTAATTCTCTGGCTGGACCTCATAATTTTGGGGTAAATCAGAATTTCTCTTTTAGAGTGACATTCAGTCTTGCACCTAAAAGAAAAATCAACCACCCCTACTTTGGTAAATCACTTAAAAGATTATATATGCTCAGTATCAAAAGCCTGAGCCCCAAATTCAGTTTGGATTTGTGAAGCATTGATTTTCTTTATGCAAAAAGCAGTTTCTTGATGAAACAGAGACAGTTAGTTGAAAGACTACCTCTTTTATGCCACACACACAGGACGACTACAAATCCACAGGTATTTGATTGTGGTTTCCAGTATTTTGATTGGTGATCTTTCATGCCATGTTCGATCAGACCAGGCAAAATAGTGTAAAAGCTGCAGTTCCACATATTCACCTGTTAATCCCACGCTTCATTCACATACATACTCATTCCCCTTTTCTCATGCATCTTCTAAATTATTCCTTTACAGATGGGAGTATATTACCATGAATACATTTACAGACTGACTGAAAAATCTCAGTGAAATCTGTACCTCATCTTCCCACAATGGCTACTGGTTTTATTTTCCATTCTAACCTATTAAAATCACCGGCCAGCAAACCCCAAATATTTTCCCAGCTAAAAATAACTAAGCAAAAAGCTATCCTTTCTTTCCTGTCTCAGCCACCTGCTCCAAATGGCTTTTTTCGGCATGAAGATCCTGGCACCTCAAATAGTTTCAAAAGAAATTCACAGAGACGCAAAAATATTTTCAGAGGACTTTAAGAATCTGAGTCATCTAAGAAGGTAAGAGGTTTCTTTAAACAAGTAAATTTACATTTCAACTATGGCCAACTTAGTAAAATCATCTGGAACTTCCTGTATGAAACCAGAGGATCTTTCATGCTATGGCATGCATGCTGATCTCTCCTGCCCTAAAACTGAGGCAGAATGCTTACATTGCCATACTCTTATTCACATAGTATCTTTTTCAAACAGTTTCTATAGAGAAATATTTTTTTTTCAGTTCTGCTTTTCAATAAAACTGTCTTACAGAATCTTCTTGGAAAAAAATAGAAAAGCTGCCTTTTAGGTCATCTGCTCATTCGATGAGAAGAAAAAAATAAAAAGAAAACAACATTGTTGTAATTCTTATCAAAACACAGACTATTGTGCTTCATTACTAACCAGGTTCTATCAGCATTATTAGCATTAAGTTTGATTCAGTCCAAGCTGAGTTTTCTGCAAAACAACAAAATACTCTTCTATGCAAGTAAGCAGATAGAGGTCCCTGGTAATGTTATTCTTCAAGTGGGGGAAGCTGTACAGAGTGTGAGGGGAAAACCATCTGAAATATTCTGAAAATTTCCTGTTTTCACCAAATACAAAATGCTTAGGTTGCCTTACTGCTTGCGTATCTGTTGGGTTTTTTAAATTATTTTTCTGAGCCATACTGGACCTCTGTAAGTCTGAGTCTCCCTATGGACTATTTGGAACCACGAAACATCAATTCTGTTCTAAGAAATCCAGCGTATAACCCCACCACTGCCCTGTTCCTTCTTCTGTATAAATGCGCTTTTGTATATAGGCACTTTCAGGAAATTGCTCTCCTCCTCCCCCGCTTGCTCCCTACTGTCCTACTCTGGCTCACACCCCCTCCCAATCAACACTAGGGAATAACTGTATTTTTGTTGGAGCACTTCCAGCTCCTCCACACGTTCCACTCCAGAAGCAGTAAATGAAACCCTGTAGCTTTGGCACACTCCTCTAAGCTTTAACACACGGACACGCGTGCATCCACCACGCTCATTCGGACAGGGAAGTAAGCGGCATCAAGCTTATTCCCAAAATAACGACCTTTCACTTCTCCCTCATGCAACTTCCTCTTTTGCTGAAAAATGCAGTGCTTCCAAATAAGAAAAAAAAAAAAAAAATCTTCCTCTTTCGATATTCTGCTACCAGTGTTTTGAAACACCCCTTCTTCCACTTATCAGTATTCCACCTGTGAGTAAATTACCATTGCAGAGACAGACAGATATCCCTGGGTGCCAACATTTCGGTCATTTCACATCCAGCGAAATCAGCAGGACTTGGGATGGTTTTGCCAAGGCATTTTCCCCTCCCCTCTGAACACTCGAGAGCCAAAGCGAGCCGAAACTCTTCCCTGCGCTCACAAAACTGGCACTGACAGCAGCAGCCTCTGCCTTCCCTCTCCTGCCAAAAGAATTAAAAACCATACCTTCCTTGGGTTCGTCAGCCTCCGAACTCATGGTGTCAGCTCAAGGCACTGGGGACCAGATTACAGCTGACGTGCACACTGAGAAGCAGGCGCAAGTCAACTTCTCCAAAAAAAAAAAAAAAAAAAAAAAAAGGAAAAAAAGAAGAGAGAGGGTTGGGATTTTAAGGGGAAAAGTCTATGAATTCAGCAAATCACAACTAAGCTACTTGAAAAGGATCCCGCCCCTTTCTCAGCTGCACACCAGCGACTGTCTGGAAAACCAGCACCTTCACAGAAACCCTCATTTTACTCGCCAGCAGTCGCCGTTTAGGCATTTTATTCTCCCCACTTTGTAGGAAGGGTGGAGTTTTCACTTGTTGCAGCTTGCCAACATGGTATGAGAAAGCAAGCACGGGAGACCAAAAAAGCCCTGAGCACGGAGCAGTATCTGATTGTGGTAGCTGACAATCAGATTGGGGCTCTCTTAACTTGCAGGAAAAACTAATTTAAATCAATTACTTTTTAAGCCTAAATTGTACATTTCAACACTGGTTACTATCTGGAATTAGTTCTGTAGTCTCTGTAATTACACTGACTAATACAGGATGACTAAATACATGCTTAAAGGATGAGAAGCAACAGCTTTCTTTCAGGTAGTTTAAACTAAATAATTATTTTTTCTTTCACTCACGCTCAGTGCATGGTGCCATCTACCCTGAAAGGAGTAATTCACCTTTCCTTCTTGGAAAAACTATCTGATTTCTTTGTGCTACAGGCCCTGTTGCATTCTAGAAAACACCATTATTTTTAACTATTACACGACACTGTTGTACAGCACAGCAAGAGAACAGAGGTCTTTTGCAGCCATCCCCCAACTCGCCATGCATCATACACGCCTTTGGAGCAAAATCAGGGGGAATTACTTGGAAGCCTATTTTCCAATTGGCACAGCCTCCAGTAAAATCATTGTCAAAAGGAGCCATCTTTTCCTACTTACACATTTAATATATTTTTAGCACAGCAAACAGGACAAAACCTCAGTGGAAACGTGACTGCTCAGACAAAAGGAGAGGCGTGATCTCTCTGGAGAAGTCCTGATGGGGCTGCCAGCTCTGACATGCAATCGAATTCCCACCTACCTCCCCCTCATAGGGTTAAATGTGTGCACCTGAAGGGTTGTCAGGGTCTTCCTGGAAGTAACACTATTGACAGCTATTAACAGTTAGCAAGCATGTTACTGGAGTCAAGTAGAAATAAGCATTTTTCAAGATGAAGTTAGAAAGAGCCAAAGCTGTCACCCACACAAAATTGGGGCACATAGGAAAAAAAAAAAATTAAGCATTTCAGATTGTAACATTCATCTGTATTCATTAAAGCTTATGGGAAGACTGTAAGTAGGTAGGATGGTCTCATAAGTAAAAGGTACAGAGTCAGGAAGGGTGGTATGAATTCTTCAGCCATGGCAAAGTTACTTTGGGCACTGGGGTAAAGAACACTCAGAATGTGAGCAACTTTTGTCCTATTCTGAGTGATTTTATTCATGATAAGGACTATCCTTTGCCATGTACTTCTCCCATGCCTAAAAGACAGATGTCATTTTAGTTAAAGGCTTTTGGTGACACTGGCAATTTTTCATTTTGCAATACGCCCAACTCCATGGGTCCCTTGACAGGGACATTCCTCAACAAGCTAGATGTCTTCTACAGGCCTCATCGTCTCCTGCGGTGTGGAAAACACAGCAGCTGCATCCTTCAAAGCATAGAGAATGAAAGCAAATATTGCCCTAAGTGGTATCACAGAAAAAAAAGTACTTACAACACTGGACCCGCTAAGGAACCCACATTTTCAAGTTAAAAAAAAAAAAAATTAAAAAGTTTTACAAAATTACTGGTTTGGGGTAATTACTGTTTAGTAGATTGAAACCACTCAGCGCCCCCCTCCCCTCCTCCCCCCTGAACAGAAGAGGAACAGGAAGAAACATAGTGTTAGTCAAGATGGAACTGCAATAGCCTTTGGGGTCCTTTAATCAAAGGGAGTGTTGGTAGATGGGTAAAACAGCCAGAATATAAGTCAGTATCGAGAGCCCTGTGTGAACAGATTTACACAATAGATGGATGCCTTTTGTTATTTTAGATGACAGATGGACACAGAGATAAAGAGCCTTGTGGTTAAATGTCAGCAAGTTCTGCAAATTAAGATTTCTCAAATCTCTCAGAAACATCAGACCTCTCTGGACAGATAACAAAACCCCAATGATTTTGGTTTGTTTCTTCCCTACAGAGTCAAGATTGCATCTCTTCACTCAGCCCTTTTCCTCCTGCATACAGGGTCTCAATTCAGACTCCATAAATGTTTTTTTTATGTTTTGTTTTGGTTGTCGTGCTTCTTAAAAACACATGCACTAGCTGAAAAGACCCCAACCAGACTGAAGAGTGTTTAGGTAGGTAATTTTCTGATCTTAGGTTAAGCAGCAACTTGTAATGGCATTCAATCATGAGGACATTATCACCTTCTTCAGAGTATGCACCCAATGAACTCCAATAATTTTACTTAGAAGGCCAGTAAAAGTAATGGAATAAGGCAGGTAAAAATTAAAGAGAGTTTGTGGAAAACACTGGAACCCAGGTAAGGGATGACACTACCTCACCTGCAGGAAAGAATGACAAAACCTCTAAAAATAGAATCAGTAGATACAGCTAAATTTCATAGGGCAGATTCTCTTAGGGAAAAGAAAAGTAACTTCCTAAAATGAAGGGCTTAAAACCAACCATGCATTTGGAAAGATGCTGTCTTGGAGGGAAGGCCAGAATTCACAGAGGAAAATTAAATCTTTTTTGTGGCACACAAAAAAATGGGTTTACATACTAACTTTCAGTGGCTAAAAGTCTAAAAGCCACAAAGAAGGGTAAGACAAGGGGGTACAGTGAAGTATGGTCCTTTACACCCTTCCTTGCTCAAACAAAAAGCTTCTGGTTTTACTTTACAGAAAACTTAGTTGGTTTTGGTTTGGTTTGGTTTTTAGCTCATCATTTGCAAATTGTCCTCATTTCTGCTAAGACCAAGGCAGGGTTACCACAGAAAGAACAGGCTATAGCCAGGCCTTGGCTTACTGCAGCAATATGCAGGGCATTGTGAAAGGTTGGGTAGCTGTGTCAGCATATCCCCAGCCCAGCTCAAAACCTTGCTCATGTTCTGTGTCTCAATGCACACTGAGACAGCTCTGTTTACAGAAGCATTTTCTTAATAGATACACAGGTGGCAAATCCTATTACATCTTTTATAAATATTTAAAATAAATAATAAAAATCATAGTAGGCCCAAAATGGTGCTAAAATTACTGCCAAGAAGATTCTGAATCTCAATGCTGAAATGTCAAAAAAGACTGTAATGTTTTGGTTCATGAAAAAAAGGAAACAGCACTACTACATGAAAAGTATCAGGAAGAAGCTTTCAAGAGGAGGCAGCTGGCATGGAAGCAAGAATAGAGCTCCTACTGCAAAAAAACACCCAACAAAACCCAACCCTGCACAGCCCTAGAACGGTTCTAGAGAAGGAAGTGGTAATGTAACATTTCAGATATTACATATTCATGGCTTTAAAAAAAAAAAAAAATCCCCATGTTTGGTTAACGTAATTAAAGTTGTCTGGTGATAACTTCTGGTCTTCCAGAAAGTCCCATTCAATGGATTGCAAACCTTTAAACAATAAAAATAAGGTCCATGCCCAACTTCAACTCCTTGCTACAGACAATGGCCACCAATCATTTTATGTTTCTAAGCCAACTGCATGTCTTTTGCTGGTAAGTGTAACTGCACTGAGTTATCTGAAGCCACATGACAGAACTCTGACGACAGCTGAGGAAATCTGGGTTTCCCACCCTACTCCCAACTGTGAGACAAAAGAAAGAGGTGTGCAAGTACCCTGAAAGATCATAATACACATAACTGCAAGTATGGTTTCTTCACGCTACGCCAATAGCCATGCTGTAGAGATTTTCTTTCCCATGAATAGCAAGGCTGCAGAATGTTGTGTGGATCGAGGGAAAGTAAAAGTGTTGCACCACACTGTCCCATGTAAGACTGTATAGTTAAACAAAGTACTGGCTTCCACAGTACTACTACAAACAAAGCTTTTCAACCAGCTGTTTCATGGAGTAAACTCAAAGTTACCATACTTAAATGTAAACCTAGGGATTATGTAAACTTTGCCATTTAGCAATCATGCAGTAATATAAGGAAAGCTTATGCAATCTCTCTTCTGCAAGCCCAACGAGTTGTACCTATTTCTGATACAAGGGGTTTGGGCTGACAAATTTTTTAACTTCTGACATTCTTCAATGGGTGTGCATTACAGGCACATAATAGAAGTTTTCACACAAGACAGGGAGAACATTGGATACTGTCCTGAAGCACTCACATGTATTATTTCTTCATACGTTATCATTTGCAAAATGTAATGAGAAATGATGTGATACACCCATCACCGTAAATGCATTTCAACTATTCTCAAATATTTGAGTTTTTCTCAAACTAATGTTCTGAAAGGGAACAAGATGTAAGATTGTTATATTTCAATCCAAGATCTCCCAAGCAGAAATAAGTGCAGCAGGTCTGGTCTGCACACATTATGGAATCTCCAAACATGTTGCCCTATCAGAAGGGCAACGAGATATTTATACAGTAGAATGACAACAAGATGTTTATACAGTATCTCAGAAAAAAGGTACAAGATAATAGTTCATGGAAAAAAGAGGATGAACTGTTAAATTCAAAAGCCTGGAAGCCACATTGAGATAACATTAGGGAATTAACTGTAGCTACTTCTTCTCCAAGTGGTGCCTTGTTAACTTGCAGGTTTTACCAGAAAGATCTTTTATAGGAGTTACTGATTGAGTAAGCAGTCAAAGACAACATAGACGTGTGCCCTCGACTTGCTGCATTGTCCTTTTCTGCATCTCTTCCAGTACCACTACAACCTTTTTCCAGGCAGGCAGATCATAACTGCACTGAGTTTCAAGATGAACAGGTTTATAAAACAGGTGACATTTTTGTTTTCTAGCCATTCCCTATTAGTTTAGACTAGTGGATGTACTCTTTGGCATACCTACAGAGCACTAAGATCTTGCAGCACAAAGCAAGGAGGTGCTGCCTCCTCCAGCACTGCCCATCTCCTAGGATGCAGAAGTCCACCTGCCAGGCATCCTCCCAAGTGCCAAACAGTGCAGCCCCAACCTGCAGTTTGTGCCTTCTGCTGCCACACACAGACATCACGTGTGTGCGAAGGTGCACACGGACATCACATGTGCATGATGGTGCACAGGGAGGGAAAGGTGTGGAGAGAAGGGTACAGAGCCACAGAAAAAAGTAAAATTTCAGTTTTCTTGCATTGTATCCAAGTTGTTCAGCTTTCAGTTATACACTTAAACAGTTACACACAGACATTCAAATTAGCAAACCAAGAAGCTATTTTTGAAGTTATTTCCTAACCCAGAGGTAGAGCAACACCATCTGTAATTGTTACTTCTATTATTGCAAAAGACAGTGCAATATGCACTGTCTATGTAGCGTGAGTGCAGTAAAAACAAATTCCAACTCTTACGCAATTTTGTTAATTTGGGGTTTAATATTATTTTATAGTAAAAAGAGGACTTTTGATTAGCTGTGTGATTTTTATAGCATGTTTATACATACTAAAAGGATTAGGTACAATAGCGCATCTGTTGTTGCTGTAGCCAGGCTTTTCTCCTGATTTCTATTTGTTTTATTATCTTCTACCATAAACCACAGATGTATCAAGATAATCTAGACAGTGCTTAGCTTTTGATTGATGTCAAAAATACTGTTTTCAACATACAGCATAAAGTGTTTTCATATAACAGCAAAACTCTAATATCTCAGTTATCTATGGTGCAGAATTTTTAAGCAATTTATCTTCATGTGCATAAACCACGTACCAGGTACTGTTTTCATCTTAGGAAAATTCAGTCCACTGAAAGCTAGAGAGACAAAATAAACTAAAACATTGGCAGGTTGGACTGTAGCCAGATCTGAAAAATATGGGTACTCCTGGTTTTGGCCTGATCATCGCTGCTTGCTATTCCTTATTTTTAACTTGTTTCTTCCCCTTCACACAACAGACTTCAGACCAATTCAGATGGTAATGCTTGTGGCACTTGCTGAAGTCCTCACAATACTTCCACCTATTGGGCAGACCCACGAATGATACTCTGGTGTATGTTTCTACCATGTGGTTAATGAATTATAAAAAGTCCAGCCCCAAGGGATCAGGCGATCCCCTCAACAGCTTCTGCACTGTGCTTGGCATCCAGAGCTTCATCCTATTACTCCCCTTCTCCCCTGTGCTGTCCTTCTTGCCTATTTCTATACCCTCCTGTTCAGCATCCATTCTCCATCCTGCTAGTGGTTTACTGAGGCCTGTCCATTCTTTCATTTCCAAATGGCAAGAGCAATATATAGCAAATCTAGTGTGGTACGAACCCACACCATGCTACTGGTGTGGCCTTTGGTGAAAGTAAGCAAAACCTAGGGCTTCACCATAGAGTAGGCTGTACAAAAGTATGTCTAAAGACCTTTCTGATAACAAACTGGCAGAATAAGCAGCAGTACAAGGTGACAAACGGATTCACAATGAGCCCATCAACGTAGGGATAGGAAGAAGCGGCACATAGGGGACAGATCCTGGTTTCCATATGGATGCAGTAAAACTTGCCTTACAGAGGCTCCTCGCCTCAGCTCTTCTCTCCCAGACAGAAAACAGACAGTGAGAGGGTAGGAAAATATATGCACAACAGGTTTCATAAAGTTGAACCTGCTTAATATTGAACATAACTTTGCTATGAAATTTGAAAGTCCCATTATTCTCATCTCTACCATTTACAATGTCCATCTGCGCAATACCACAATCAAGTCAATGTATTTCCAGTGCTGACAGCCCAAGAAGACAATATAATAGTAACCACCTTGCAAACTATCAAGATTACTGTGCAGTGTGCATCTTCCAAACCCGTGTCCCTGTTACAAATGTGCTGAGGTTGTTGGTTTCCAAATAGCAGCAACAGTTGTTTTTAAGCTGCCATTGCCTCACTCAAAAGCTCTGTGGGTATGAGGTGAGGAAACATCTTCACTTAGCCTCAAAACATGGCTTTCTCGATAAGCTTTATCTGCATCTGCCACTAATTGTCAGACCTTTCAGCCACAGCACAGCCTCAGCACAGGACTGGGATGCTGCCTTAGACTGATACACACCTTTCAGCCTCAGGATGAGCATCATTTGTCACAGAACAGCACACTGCTGTGTACAAACCAGCTCTCCGCTCAGAACGGGTTTCACTGGCTTACCTTTTTTCTTTCAAAACAATTCTGCAAATCCACACACAGAGCAATGCCATGACTTCTGAGGTGTGAACTCTGATGTAATTCTGTTGCCTTGACTATAGGTATCATGTTGTACAAAGCCACTAATAGTAACAATGGTTTATTGTAGCCACGTAGCTACCATGCACTGAGAGGAGCTTATTTATCCAGCAGTTACCAATTAGTGTAGATAAGGTTTCAGTGCAGGAGCAAGTATAGAACAATTTCTCAAGAGCAAACATGCCAAATAACATTCAATGACTTGGTTGCTATCCACAAATAGGTGATAATCAATGACAATTGCTGAACGTTCAGGATTTCATAGAGAACATGATGGAAGTTAAAGGCAGTCAAGGTTAGCTGTCTTTGAGGAGCTTGCACCAAGGACTGCAACAGGTACTGACTGATACAGGCTTAGAGCACTGTTTCTCCAGATACCAAAAGTTTCACTCATTATTTTAATTTTTCCTTTAAAAGGAGCACACACAGATTGATGCTGCCAACACAGCTATGCCAAGCAAAAGGCACCATTGAAGACAATGAGACAGTAATGAAGAGACCTGCGTGAGCAGAGGTAGGAAGGTGCAATCCTCCAGTTTGGTAAAGAATACAGAAGATCTGAGCTAGTTTTGTCACAGAAAAATAAGCTTCCCAGCAGCAGTTTATGATAAAATTCTTACAAAATGGTTGTGTTATTATATGACATTGCAGCCTTTGCATAAATGAAAGAAAGGTCTAATAAGAAATCTGAGGGGCAGAACGTCAAAAACAAACATTAAAAACCCCTGCATCAGAAACAGAAATCACATAAAGCATCACAGATTCCCCAGATGAGTGGGGAGTCAATGTGCTACACAGAGACTGACAGCGTCACCACAGGCCATGAGAAGAGATACTTACACCAGATCTGCTCTCAGCAAGACATAAGAAAAGAGGTATTGCCAGATACTTACGCATCAAAACACAGTGCTGGAACAATTTTAATTGGAAAGGGATATTTTAATTAAAAGCAGAAAATCTAATATCACATAGCCAAAAAGAGCTTGAAAACGAAGTGCATGAACTAGTTTTAAACAGTGTTAGTGGAGTGTATGGCTAATAAGGTACATTTTTCTCTTTTTTCAAAGGTATGGCAGTGATGCTGATAGAACAGAAAATTGAGTATTATCTTTAAAAAGGACGGGTTTTGTTCATATAAAAGCAGTGTACATATGGGAAAACACATGTGTCTCAGTTTGCAAGGGCTGTGTTCCAGTCCCAAGCCAACGATCCAAGTGTTTTGCTAATGCGTAACAATCAAACTATGCCCTTTTTCTTTTAGACGCCAAAGCCATTAATCATGCAAACAGTTGAAACACCACTTGCATATCAAATGCAATCTTATCTAGATAAAATTTCAAATCAAACAAAACTAAAAAAGTACCAAGTACCAAGCTATGCGAATAATCTCCTTTTAGTTCAAATTTAATTAGAAGAGATTAAAAGAGGGATTTAAATGGATATTAAACCTAAGCAGAGTTTGCTCTTTAAAAATTCAGTTTAGCTATAGTTTACATTCACAAGCCAGATGTACCTTATTATGTGGTGTTCATTCAAAGAACCATATTGATTTCTGCATGTTCCAAATCGGTTTTACATCAGTTTATCATTTGCCTAAAGCTTAGACTGAAAGCACATTAAGAATCTGGAAAAGTACTTGCAAGAACTGGATTTCTTTGGGGAAAATATTAACTAAGACTATGCTGAACAAGTGCTGAAAAGTCAGTTCGCAATACCCAAACAAATTTAAGAACTCGTCATTTATGGCAGCCTTAGAGGGAAGATTTCCAGCACTTGCTTCCCTTGGCCTGTGGTGACATTTTCATAACTAAAACACACTTGGGAGATCAGCACTTTAAGCTGATCCAAGTGAGAGTGACTGTCTGAGAAGAGCAGCAGCATCTTCCTCCTCTTCTTTTCCACCTACCATGCTAGCACAGGCATGTGGTGTTCACTTAAGGAAGATTCCAGTTATAGCTAACCTTTAATATTTATTTTTTGGATAGGAGAATTTTAACTTAAAATAGCTCTCTGATCCTTTTTTTTTTTAATATCTAATAAATGAATTGCAGCTTAAAGTAAGTATTTCTCCTACAAAAGAAGGGCTTGGATGATTTCTAGTCTAGCTATGACAACTGAAAATCCATACCTTGCTCATTTTTCCCTATATTACGCCAGCTTACGCAAGCAAGCAATGTAGGCAAATTCCAGGTGTAAACTCTGTTTAGCATTTTAGCATTACATTAAAAACTCAGTGTTGGATTTTTATTGATTGCTGTGAGTTCCAATTAAAAAAAACCTCGGAATTTTTGCTGGAGCTTAAATGAGTTTATTTAGTAGAAACATGTCTAACATATCAAGTATTTTATCTGCTTTACAGGAAATTCATACTTCAGCTCTATGCTTTAGCAACAACAATAACAGAGTTTGCATGCTGGGGCCAGGCCACACTGAATACCACTTCACAGGGTTATTGCAAGGCTTTCATGAACTAATTCAAGTATTCAGTTTCAAAAAAAAAAAAAAAAAAAAAAAGAGAGAGATGTAGGTAACAAGATCTGAACAAGACTTCCTAGTCTTTTTGCTCAACATCTTGTTTGCTGAAAGCTGAGTTATGGCACATACTTAAGATGATTTACCCTTCAGGCAGCTGGTCTGTCAGGACTGTGCTACTGCAATTCTTCCTAAAGGCTGAGAACTTCACAGTGTGTTTCCAAAATTTGAGGCTCAGTATGGACAACAGTTAGTATCTTTGGCCACTTTAGAAAATAAATGGAGCAAGAAAAAGAATAAAGACTACCACCAACTCTGCCACTGTTGGTGCACAAGGGATGGGGCACTTTTATCAGAAATCCCACGTAACAAACTTCTGAGTGTTGCACAGAGGTAAAGACTCAAAAGAGACGCACCCACTCCCCCCTGTGCATCCCATATCCATCTCACTCGTGACATCTGTCAGCGACTGATGTAGGTCATGGAGCATTTGTTGCTGGTTTTGGCCAAGGCCACCAGGTGGCAACAGCACCCTGAGAAAAAAAAGCAGTTCTTCAGGATTGTGTTTTGCTCCAGTCTGGGGAACAGAGCAGAACCAGCAGCAAAGGGCAGGTAAAAAAGTCGAGCGGCTTCACTTGCAGCCCCGCGTTAACATTTCATATTGCAACTCACACAAAAAGGTTGAAATTTTGTTTCATCTGTATGTGCTAGAATGGAAAATCTGGAGAACTAAACACTTCTGACATAGTGGCCATCACCTGAAATCGGTTGTCAACACCAGGAAGCAGCACAAAATGTCTATCGCTTTTTCCAACCCAAATCCCACATATGCTTGAAAAAAGACTTAAATCTATCTAGAGGATGTTTACATTAAGATAGCAATATAACGGATGATACAGTAGTAACAACTTGGCTCCATGAATTTAAAACCATGCTAAAATTTCAAGTATCACTTCAAGGTATGGATACAACTGTGCTACTCGCCACTCTCAGCTCTTGCCCCCAATTTCTGCCTGCAACAACTTAGTTCAGCCCTGCTCTGCCTGTATGTTTTTCCCTTCCCTATCCTGCCATTGCCCTTCCAGAAATGGGATAATGCAACATTCTTTTTCCCAGCAGAGGAGAGGTTTTGAGATACCTGTAACTCACCTTCCCAGCCCCAAAGTCAGTGGCAGCCTTTCCTCTCACAAGACATGCAGGATTGTTTCAAGCGCGGAGACAGTGGATAAATCAGGGGGGTAGTGGACAAAAGAGGGGACTGGACTGGAGAAGGTCTCCCTTATTTCAGGAATTCAAATGGGAGAAGGGGGACTTTTTACACTGTAGTCACCTCTGTGAAGGAGAAGTCACGCCAAAACAGGTCCTACGTCCACAGCAAGGTACAACCCGGGTGAAAAAACAGTGGGCAGGTCAGTGTGGGAAGGGAGAGGTGAGCCCCAGCCCTGATCTAATCATCAGGAATCCCGATGGCCTCTTGCCTGATATGTAGCAGTGATATGAGGTCTGAAGTCACAAATATCACTACTATGCAAAATTAAAATCCCCATCATAACCGAGGAATGCCATGGATAAAGACCACACATATAACGCTCACTAAGCCTGCTAAATATCCCCAAGTGTTACACTTTTCTGTGTCACTTCCAGGAAAAGACAAAGTCTCAGTATTCTGTGAGAATTCAAAAATTGAAAAGAATTTTTTCCTTTGAAAATTAAGAGCAACTCAAATGGTGGAGAAAGCATGGTTTACCCAAAATTAGATAATAGTAGTTGTTTCTGTGTACGATGTAAAACTGCGATAGCAGACATTTCTAAAAAATGCAGTTCATTTATAGTAACAGAGATGCAATAAAACAAATTAGGATATTCTAGTCTAATCAGTGTTGGGTAGAGACACCTGCCTATCACATTTTCAGAAGTCTAAGAAAATAAAACAAATACTAAATCTATGTTTTCTACTTCCTGGTTGCCTTAAAGCATTTCATCCTTAACGTATGTACAAATGCATTCACATTCCCCATGAAAAAAGATGAAGCAGGAATTGCCACCACTTAACACATTCCCATTGCTCTAAACAATGCTGTCTAAGCAGGTAAGATTTTCCCCAACATCTTGATCCATATTTTAAGCCAATGTAGAGTTATCAAGTTTTTCATCTCTGGAAGCGAAATTGAAAAAATAAATCTCCATTCTTTATCAAATACCAGACACGACATGCTTGTCTTAACTGTGAAACTAGAAGAATGGTACAAAAGAACACATTAACTGAAAGCAGTAAAACATCATCTATTCAGCAGAAAGCTCATATGTTCACTTGGCTATACAGCTGTTCCATTCAAATTGGATTTTTATATCCAAACAGGCTTACTTGATCTCAGTGCTGTTGACTGCGGGTAGAAAACAGTAGCGAGTCTAGTCAATGAATGGAAAAGCAGAGGTGAAATGTAACATTATGAAGCTAGGCTACAAATATATTTGACTCAAAGCTAATGCAATGCCTTCCCAAAACAGATCATTTCAACGCCTACATAACAAAACTTATTTTTACCATCAGGAAAAAGCCAGCAGAAGCTTACCTGACAGTAAACAGTGAATGTGTTTGGGCAACATCATATTAAAGCCATCATGTTTCCCCATTTCCTGAGAGTTTGGTTTCACAATCTTCTGTGGTTTTTACTCCACAATTTGTATTGTAAATGCAGACTAACCTTCAAGCCTATGACCAATTCAAGGTAGCTCTTCAACAGTCACTGCCCAAACAACCTAATTTCTCTTCAAAATTCCTACGGAATTTAAACAAAGCAGACTCCACATGTAAAAACCTGGAAATCTGTAGGTAAGTATATCAGTTTATCAAACAAAGTGAATCAGGGGTAAAGAAGAAAACTTCATTGCAAAAATCACAGGCATGACAAAAACCACAAGGATAGCCATCTCATCAGTAGTTACAATGTTTTGACCTTACTGACTGCAAGGGAGAGATGGAAATTCCTATTTGTCATAGTGGGTTTCTGGCATTTATTCCAATACTAATCAGCAATCAGTGAAATACAAACACCTAACAGTTAATGAATAGGGAAATAACAAAAAGAAAAAAGAACCTACTGCACTAAAATATGCAAGTATCTAACACCAATAAATAAATCTGTCTTAATACAAGGTTTGGAGAAAAATGCTGTCAAAAAGTTTAAAAAAAAATTGCTAATCAAAACTGGTATTTTTTGATGATTGATTGCTGACAAACACTGATGCTTTGGCTTAGAGTTGTGAACTGGATGCTTTTTCTTATTTCTCTAGGTTTTAAGAAACATGCAAGTACACTTAGCATGAAATGTTGCGTTTTTAAGTGATAAGGTATAGCAAATGTCAGTATCCCCTGCATGACTCTGTGCGACACAGGTTTCTATCGAGCCTTCATTGATGATGCATACATGCACGCACATACAAAGCGCCTGTAGAGTACCTATTATCTATCTATTTTTCCAGATTCTTTGAAATATGGTATCTAAGAATATTTACCTTTCAAAAAGTGTTACACATCGATGCCACCTCCTTCCTTTAAATACAGCTTAAAAATTCTTTGCAGAACTACACATGTACACAGACCAATGTGCACAACAAAAACGACAAACCACTCACAGTTAATAATGTTTGTGCAAGAAAGATCTGAAAGAAAGTAATGTATTTGATGAAGAGAGAGATTTGTGCTCATCTTATCTGATCTCCAACTCAGAGCTACTTATGACTTTTCACCAAATGGTTTCTAAATGAAATCAGAACTGAACCGGGTTTGAGATGCTCAACCTTGACTGAGACTTGAAATAAGAATTTTTTATCATCCTGAAGCTGTTTCTAACCTCAGTATATAAAGAAATAAACCACCCCTCAACTGATATTTAGTCTGAATTCATGTACTAGCAACCTCCATGCATCGAAAGGCCTTGTTTCAGAGGTGAAAGCTCCAGGATACAAATTTGGGGGTGAAACAGGCACTGACTTTCCATTTGAAGTAGGGTGTCTCTCTCCAGAGAGGAACTAGGACCTCATGCATGTCAACTTCCCCTACTGATGCTCAGGCAAGCCCTTATTTAACCTACTGGTGGTTGTGAATCCCACATAAGTTGGCCAACTCTCTTTAGGGGTCCTGATGTCCGACCTAGGGCTGTGTGCTGAAATCTCTCCGTGAATAAGACAGCAGCTTTTTCCTCCCCAGATCTCTTACGGCAAAACTCTCAGGTCTAAAGCAACAGATTTCTGATTTCACCTAGTACTGGTTTCATAGGGTAAAAACACTGTAACTACAAATACCTACTCTAAAATTGGCTGTACAGGGAAGTTAATTATTTACAGCTGTTTTTTACTAAAACTCAAGCTAGACATAAATGTTGTTCTGACTAAATAAGACAAATGAAATGGTATCTTCTGCATCTAAGCAGAACTGCCAACCCCCAACAAATAGATAGTATCAGTTTCTGCACTGAACCAGAGACTAGCTATTGATCAAAGTATCTGATACGCCTCCATCAAAAACAAGGTTAGCAACATTATGAAAGATAAAGTCCAGGTGGTGACAAAAAACATCAACAGCATCTGTGAAGGCACTTGCAAGGCTCTTATTTAACTGTATTTGTGATGTCTGACATTCCCTCAAAATGAAATATGTATTTCTATTTTTATATGCATTTTAGTGATTACAGAGTTTTGGGGATCAGTTTCATTACAAAAATTAAGGTATTTATTTTTAGGCCAAATGCTTGTTTTGAATGTTAACACTCAGCAAATATACTCAGCATCCTTCCCCAAGCCTATGCTACCATTCTGGTCTGTATAAACCTTGATTTATTATAAAATGAGACAGCAATATTAAGCAACTGCCTACCTGGTATACACTTTAGAAATATTCCTGAGACATGCACACTTCATTCACAAACCTTAGTGCTTTCCAAATCCAGCTCTGCTATATTCCTAATTGTGTATGTTACCACTAACCAATAGCTTTAAGAGATACTGTCCACTCACATCACAACTAAGCATGACTGAAGCTGCTGGGACACATGTGTTCACATCTCCTCCCTCCAGGAGGACACAAATAGCTGGAACATGCTGCCACATTCTTAGTTTCTTTACAATCTTTGAATCTCAAAATCAGTTGACAGCACTTGCAGAAAGACAGAGGACTATGAACGTGACTACGGAATGTATCTGGAATAACCTCTAGTCATTAATAAACAGCCTTCACGTCTCCTTCAGGTGACTGCTCATTCATTTATCACCCTCCTTTTCCTCCAGAAGAAACAGCAGACCACTCATGGTTACAGCCTTGTGAGGGTCCTTTGCAAAAGGCATTGATGCCTGATTAAGGTGCCCTGTGAAACACTACCCCTGATCAAAGGAAAACGCTAAGGCACCCAACTGAGGCCTGACAGGGAGTCACAGGATATCACTTGCATAGACTAACACTACATTTAAAATTGTCAAGTGCACCTCATGGGGCTGAGAAACCCACACATTTATGTGGCTGAAATAGTCCAGAAGACAAAAGCGGAAGGATTCAGGAAGGGAAGCTGTCCCAGCACTCCAGGGATTCCTGAGCTTTTTTGAAAAGGAGGCAGAAATGTTCAGTAGAAGTGTGTACCTCAGACTGAGGGGGGAGAAAGGCATCCAGTTGCAATGCTGGGAATCAATAAGCTCAGAAACAGAAAAGCCATTGCTTCTTAAAGTAAAAAGAAAGGTAAGCCTTAGGACTTCTTAATTCAAAATGTGTTATCTTGAACCTTTGTCCTGGGCCTCTCACCAGCAGCCCAGATGTTTAACCAAACTGAGTTATCTTATCTTGTAAGATAACTTCCAAAAAGTCAATGACTTCCTCACACAGGAGAAAGATCTCATATTTCTGTTTATGTGATATATTAGTTGTTAACTGTCAACACTAAAGCATGACAGCTGTTGATTCAGTGGGAAAATGGTAGACATCCCTCTGTACCACATGGAGCTGCTGTGCAGAGGTATACAGAAATGCTGTGCCTTAACCATGCAAGTGTGCTACCACACTGAGGAGAGCGGCTTCCATGTCATCTGAATCTGGATGGACTTTTCCCAAAAAACCTTGTCTAGCCTTGCATCATTCAGAAAGAATTTAAAATTCTTAGAAGGACTGTGGTCACAGCTATCTTCAGGGATTGTTGGTGCCTTGCTTCAATTTATGTGGAATATGGCATGATATACCATGTCAGATGATGACATCACACATTCCACTGTAATAAGGCATGGTATCATAAACATAAGAAGTGATGTTCATGATGATACCACTGCAAGTGAAATGGAAAATGTACAGTCTGTGTCCAAACGCAGAAGAGAGGAAGAAGAAAAAGGAAAACACACCACTTCTGGCAGACATTCAAAGATGTAGTGGTGAGATACCGCTTCAGGCAAAGACAGGAAGACAGCCTCTATCAGCAACAGCACTGCTTCCTTTTCTGAGTATATGGATGAGTAGAAGTGGTCGTAATGTTAAATAACAGAGGTAGAGTTTGCGGTTCTAAAGAAGGTTAAGTTCTGTTTTAGCTTCTTTCAGAGATAGTGAAGAAAATGAACTCCTCAATGGCAGAGCTCTAAGTCCTTGCTGTTGTGACTCCAGCACCTCTTGTAAGGAAAATTCAAAGCAAGATGATCTTCTGGAAGAGTAATGCAGTCAGCTTACTTCTTTGAGAAAAGGAAATTATTTTAAGCATTTAAGTCTAGTGAATATAAAATGTTAATGCTGATAGAAACAATTTCAATTTACTGTGCTAATCTGTAGAGTAGCTTGGAAATACAAGTTTATCACAAGCACCAGGACATATACAGATTTTTGCAAAAAAAGCAGAATAAAGCTGTCAGTTATTTTTCATAGTCAACAGCAATGAGGGAAATCAGTTCAAGATGGATAAAGAAGCTGCCACTGAGTTAAGCAGTAAAACCATGTGAAACTTGTGTTTTCCAAGAATTTTGTTTAGGTAGAATATGATGGTATTCATTGCTTCTGACATCTGGCAGCAGCTTACCGCAAACCCCATAGCAATCAAATACCAGGAGAAAACCTCAGAGCCTTTGTCAGATTCCTCAGACTTGTCACCAAACATTTCAACAACTTTAGGAAAGGCCCTAAGATCTTTCATGGTAGCAGCAGATGCTGGAGGATTATGCCACCCTTGACTGAGGCAGCAAGGAGGACACTATCTGAGATATCACTGTACTGCAGCAGATGGAGAACAAAGCATGGTTACATCCTTTCTTGTCCCTGTATAAGAGGAAGCATCTTGAGGTTGTGTAAGTACAAATAAACTAAAAAAATTATTTATTTTTTAAACAGAGTGAGGCTGACATATGTCACTAAGGATCATCCAGAAATGATGACTCTGAATGCTGTGTTCACTGGTTAAAAATGTCACCAGGGAGACCTGAGTGTTTCCTGAGATTACAGGGGTTTTGTGCTGATGCTCAAATGGCCAAAGTCTCCACTTTTGAGAACAATCCTCTTTGATGGAGGAGGAGAAAGACAAAGGTCTAATGAAATTCTAAGCTGAGTTGTAGTAAAATATTGTATCAGGATTGGTTCCACTGTTATTGCAGTAGCCACCAAAATCACAGAATCACAGATTTGTTAAGGCTGGAAGGGGTCTGCTGAGATCAACCCCACTGCTAAAGCAGGTTGTCCAGGATGGCATCCAGTTGGGTTTTGAATAACTCAGAAACCTCTCTGGGCAATCCATTGCACTGTTTGACCACCTCACAGTAAAAAAGTGTATTCCTGTGTTCAGATGATATCTCATACATTTCAATTTGTGCCCAAGGCCTATTGTTCTGTCACTGGCACTACTGAGAAGAATCTGGGTCCCTCTTCTTCCTTGGTAAGATCCCCCTAAGGCTTGGTAAGATCCCCCTGAGGCTTCTCTTCAAGCTTAACAGCTCTCAGCCTCTCCTCACATGAAAAGTCCCTTAATCATTTTTGTGGTTCTTTGTTGGACTTGTTCCAGTAAATCCATATCTATCTTGTACAGGGGAGCACAGAAGTGGACACAACACTCCATATATGGCCTCTCCAGTGCTGAGAAGAGAAAAATTATCCCTTGATCCTCTGTTTAAGTAATCACTTGCAAACATAAAGAGCAGCTGCACCAGACCAGACCAATGGTCTGTTTGTCCCAGAACTCTTACCTTCAACAGTGGCCAAAAGCAGGAAGACCACAAGACATCCACAGTATACTGACACCAGTCACCCTCCCAACCATCCGCAGCTCAGATCCATCAGAGGCAGAGACTTGTAGATAATCACATACAACACAAAAGAATTTAGAAATCTTTGGAGTTAATACATAAAAATAGAGAAAAATATAAACAGGAAGGATCAGGAACACATTTAAGAGTTCATAAATCTGTAACTTGGGAAATACATTTCATAACTCATTAGGTTAAAGCTTTTAGCTTGTATAACTAATGTGTAAACAACAGAGGACAATGTCATAGTGATCACTAAGAATTATGACAACATTTACTTAAAGGATTTACATGGGAACTACTCATCTACTCAAACATATGTGCAACTTTTTCATGTTTTAAAGTTATAAATGCTTTATTTATTATTTGCTGGATCCAGTCCCAGTATCAACCTATCTACATTTCCTAAATATTACTCCTCTGTGGAATTAAGCAGAACTACCTATTGGAGTACTAGACCAAATTTATTCTTTAAGGACTAGCACTTAATTTGTTTTAATTTACAGTAATTAAGGGTCCTAAAAAAATAGGAGTTATCTGTTTATATTGTAAAGGTAAACTTGAAATCAGAACAAAAGTTATATTAATTTGTTAAGCATTCAAAAAATCTACTTTGTGATTTTATGTCAGCCAAAAAAAAAAAAAAAAAACGGAAGCTACCAAAACTACTATGGTCTTGTCTGGTTTTTTGCTTTAAAAAAAAAAGACTAGTCCAGACACTATCATGACGTTATATATTAACTCAGTTTGTCTGAGGACTGTGCTGCAATTGTTATATCTACTTATCTCTCTTAACTGCTGATTAAGTACTGTGGACCTCTACAGCCTCACCGCATTTATCTTGTAAATGCTTCTGAAAGGTTCCAACAACCTCTCTTGAGGGGTAACAACCAAACCTGAATCTATGCTGCTCGGATCTACTTTTTAGAAACAGCACTGCAAAATAATGCAGGGTCACAAGGGCTTTTGGGTAATTCACTGACAAATCTCTTGGGATGTCCAAAGGGCTTTCAGAACCCCTGGAACAGATATGTAGATGCCCAAGTGCAGTGAAGAAGCACCACGGACATTCCAACAACATCTTCAGTTGCTAAAAATGAGAAGCAAAACATTTTCATTGAATAACTGGGAGCTTCTGTTTGCCATGAGTTTGGTGGACAGCAAGTAAGCCATCAGATTTCTTATGAAACCAGCTTGGCGCTTCAGCTGTCTCTGGGACTGAGGACTCCAAAACACATGTCCCCATATGCTGAGTTGTGCTGGTTTATACAGTCTCTTCATAAGGAGCAGCTGTTAATCAACAGCTTGTGAAACAATCTGCCTGTACTATTGGAGGACACATCTTGCAGGGCTTGTTAATTCAAGCCTTGAGTTAAATTAGGCTCACATCCTGTCCATTTGGAGGACTGCACATGGCTTGTTTGCTTACAACTGAAGCTATCTATGGAAAACCTTCATAACAATAGACAGGGGTAAGAGCTATTTTCTGGAGGTTTTATATTGTCAGTTGGATACAAGTTTCCAAAGATACAACTAAATTTTGGATCCAATTCACAAAGCTGTTAACTGTTTGACTTGCATTTTTGCATTTTCTTTGAGTTTCGAGACAGTCTAAATGAAAGTTTTTGTAGTCTAGGAGAAAATTTAGGGTTCCACAGTCTAAGGGTTATTTTTCCTTTTCTTTATAATTTTAACAGATTTCAGTTGCTGCTGTTTACAGAAGAGTACAGTGTGGTATGGAAGGTAAGCAGTTCAAACCCTCAGTAGAACAGTATGTTGGAAAGTCATGAGTTATTTACTCATAAAAACATGACTAAATTTGGAGATACAGAATGTACTGAACATTTTAAAGAAGAATTTTAACCAGAGAAAGAGGTTAAACTTCTTGGTAATTAAAAAAAAAGTAGCAGCTAACTTTAATTTACATTTCCAAAACTTATTCTCAAGAATCATGAACAAATGAGCAAGAAAATGGAAAGTCTAATTGTTAGAAAGAGGATTCAGATACTTCATTCATAGCAGCTTTCATTATTTTAATTCAATGAGGCTTCAGACGGGAGGCTTGAGCTTATGGGGAATTAACATAATTGGCAATAAGCTTTAAAGAAGTCCACCTTGGGCATTAGAACTTAACCCTTTATTTGGAAAGCAAAATTAAAATGTTGGTCATATAAAGACAGAGTGCTGCCTTTACCATGAATTTGTAGAATATTTGGATTTTCAGAGCAAAGTTAGTAAACCTATTAAGATTTACTGTACTTGCTGCCTTACCAGTGAGTTAATAGAAGTGTACTGGGTCTAGCTGGCATGGCGTTAACTTTCTTCATAGCAGCCCTTATGCTGGTTTGGATTTGTGACCAAAACAGTGTTGGCAACACCAACATTTTGGTTATTGCTGAGCAGAGTCAAGGCCTCCTCTGTCTCTCGCTCTGCCCCCCTCCCCATGTGTAGCTTGGGAGTGGGCAAGAGGTGGCACAGCCAAGACAGCTGATCCCAGCTGATCAAAGGTATTTTCCATACCATGTAACCTTGTGATCAGCACGGGGAAGGGTGGGGGGAGTTTAGCTATTGTTCTGGGACTGGCTGAGCACCGGTCTGCTGGTGGTAAATGTTTGCTTTTGCATTACTTGTTTCTCCTCCCCAACCTCACCCCTGCCTTCACCTACTAAACTGACTTCATCTTGACCCATGAGGTTTTTTCCTCACTTTTGTCTTTCTGATCCTCTCCCTTTCCATTGGGGCGAGGCGGGGGGGGGGGGGGGGGGCAAGTGACTAGGTGGTGAATCCCTAAACAATGTACTCTTCAGCTGCCTCTTGAAGAAGTTGGAAAAAAATCCTAAACAGTAAAATCAGACATCTATGTCTACCAAACGTTCACCACTCTGGTTCAGCAGATAATAAAATATAACTGTAACAGGGAAGCAAGTTACAGCATCTTGGCTTCTATGTATTGTCTTGATTTGTTCAAGTAGCTCTGTCACAGCTAATGCTATTTTAAGTCATCTTCTGTATTATGGCTTTTAGAGAAGCAGAGAATTGCAGCAAGTAACTCAGGATTCAGTCTAACCAGTGTAAGAAATAATATCATTTTAACTTTTTCATTTATTTTGAAAAAGAGACTGCAGATCAGGATTAAATATTACCAAATCTCCTCCTTTAGTTAATATTTAAAATATTTTTAAACATTCCAGTGCTTCCTTTGCATGCACTGACTTACCATTTGTACTGAAAAGCTATACAGAAACAATTAAGCAACTGCTAAAGAAGCATATTTTTAAAACTCTGCATGGTTACTAGTATAAACATAAGAGTATTTTGACATGCATAAGTATATCAGCTACACATTTATTTACTGAGATGTTCATACAGCAGAGGGTTTATCTAAAACACAATACACACACATGTGGATTGCAGATGCTACATCGGGCACCTCTCTCACACATCCTGGAATGCAACCCTGCCGCTGCTGACGCTGAGAAGACAGATATTCATAAGAGTTAACTACAGAATCAAATCACTGGACATAGCTAAAGAAAGGCTAAGATTAATGAAAAAATCTCAGTGTCTGGCATCTTTTGTTTTCCATACATCTATTGTACTTCGACATTCTTGGGTCAAATTTCCCTGCATTCCAAGGTAAATCTCTCACTTTACTGTGGCAAGTTGCACTAATAAATGCCAAACACTACAATGGCACAACATACACGTTATGGATCATAAGAGTTACTCAAAGGCAAATTTTTCTGGTATGCAAGTTTACATTTGAGAAACAAAGCCAAGCTGTATTCAAATATACTCAATCCTCCAAAAAAAAAAAAAACCCCACACTTTAAAAACTGGCTTAAAGAGAATCAAACACCTTTCCTAAAAATATTTCAGAATCCAAATCCTCTACAAAATTTCCTAAAAAATTCTCATACATAGATGTTGATTTCATTGATTTAAAGCTGAATAAATCACATCTGTAATTTAGGAAAACAGCAAAAGAGCAAACAACAAAGGGGAATGGAAAAAGGAAAAAAGTGCCCTGACCAACTACAAGCCTGTTAGTTTACAGCAGCATTCCAGGTTACAGAAAGCTTTTTGAAGAAAGAGAGGTTAATGAAACTGAAACATAATTGAGAAACGGTTATCTCCAAAGTAGGTCAGGTGAAAATAACCTACTATCTTTCCCGATCTAGACTTACTATATAGAAAGCTACTAGTGAACAATTGGTGACTGTTAGTGCATAGTTGGACAGTGGACTTGCTAAAGGAAAAATGGTAACAGGGAGTACTGGAAGGGTAAATACCAGGCTAAAAGAAGGTTTCTTCTACAGTTTAAGTAAGGCTCAATCTCGCAACATATTTAACCAAAACTTCAGTAATAAAACTTGCCTCAAAAGAATGTGTGAGTTTGTGCACACAGAAAGAAAAAACACGCAGAAAGTGAACAAATCTGAGCAGGGCTAGTTTCAGTGAAATGAGATACAGATGAGTATTTCTAAGCACAAAGTCAGACTGAGAGACTTTTATGAACACAAACATGTAAGCATTGCCTCCAAATGAAGTGGTTGCACAATTCCCAACCCTCAGACATGTTACACCGACTCTGTTTTCTCCTCCCACCCCAGCCTGCGAGCTCCCTGTGGTAGCATAAACATCTGTTTAGCTGTACAGCACAACGGATTGCAGAACTGATTCACGGAAAAAAATTGCTGGGGCCGGGGGGGGGGGGGGGAAGCTAACTAATCTCATGATCAAGTTCCTCAGTCTGATGAACATGAATGTTTCTGCTGACACAAGGAAGGAAATAATACCAGCATGGGAGCAGGACTGAATGACATTTTTGGCAGCCAAAGACGTGTGTGAAATTAGTGCTTACTTGCTTCAGTCCTTCAGCAAAGAGAGGATATCATCAACTGGTAACAAAAAGAAAAGGTCTTGTGCCACAAGATCATGACAAATCAACAAATCTGTTACTGCTCCGAAAAAGATAAGACAACAATGGTGGAATGTACAGATTCTTACCTGCATACAAAGGATGACACAAACACTTAGTACACAATTAAACAATAAACCACAGCTTCAGCTCTTCTACAGAAACTCACAAAAGGCATTAACTCTGTGGGCTTAAGGATGCCTTGTTTCTTATCCCAAACCCAATGCTAAGCGAATTTCATAATCCCTTTGACCAATTAGAGACCACATAGGTCACAAAATGGTTCCAGTCATCTGTTTTCTGTTCTAAGGTTGAAAATTTATTAGCTTACGTTACAGTATTTCCTTCAATTACTCAGCCCTTGACCACAGCTACCAGTCCAGTGCTCTAGCTGTATCTGTCATGCCTAATCCTTCACTGCTTGATTACACAGGGACTCCTGCATTTAAAGTAACGGTCACACACCACACTTTTCCAAAAATACTACTCTTGGATAGCCTATTTCTCAGCCCAAATTTCCATTACATTTCTCCAGGCTCTAAGCACGTTTGGTAAGTAAGGGACATTACCAGCCCTCAACAGCTTTCCTTAAGTGCATTGCATTTCTTTCTATCTACTCATCCTGCACCCAACCTGCCAGCATCTTGACCATCTCAAGACCCAGATTCAGGCCTGCCAAGACAACATCCCTAGCTTGGCTGTCATTGCCTCATACCTGCCTCATCAGCACCAGTGATTGATCCCATTCATTTCAGCAAACCACCCCTTTCACTGCACAGCACCAGGTTCTCCTGGAGGAGGTGGGCAAGAAGCCGACACCAGAGCCACTCCCCATGACAATCTGGGATTGCACCAGCTCAATGCTCACCCAACAGGCTTCCTTTGAGGGTCACATACCCACAATCCCAACACCCATTGATGCTTGAAATGTTGTATTTTTCAATATAAACAAACATCACTGAGCTTCTCTCCTGCTGACTGGGTATTTATCTGATTAAACTGGGCCTTCTTCACCCTCAAGTCAACTCTAGATGAGCAGCTACCTCAGTAGCACATGCTCAGAACAAACTCTATTTAAACTTCTTTGCTTGAAACAAGGATAACTTCACCTTTGCCCACAGATTTTTCACCATTCTTGCAATTAGCTCAAATGGATGAATCCTGCCAACGCTTGCTAACAAAGCGATCTGTACTGTTTCTCACACACAGAAAGTGAAGGGGCCAAACACACCGTATCTCTTTTTGCTTCAGTCAGGACTTCACAGCCTTGGCATGCACTAGAGCTGAATCCACCCAGGACCTCACAGCACCATAAGGCCCTGAACTCCAAAAGCATCTGCTACACCATCACACACACTGCTCAGAGCAGCTTTCACAGCTGAGCATGTCTTGCCATACGTTTGCTACTAATGTGCATAACGATCCGATGGTAACGCAGCGAGATGAGCCTGCGCACTGATGATTAGTCTTTCAGGCTGTACCAGAAATGCTGCCGCAATACTGCGACAGTTAATGCCAAGGTGTATCTATGGCTGTGGCACCATGAAACCCTCAGCAGAAGAGCCGATGCATCTCACTCCAGTAAGAAAAGAAAAGAAAAAAATCATAAGAAGTAATTCCAGCACAGACAACTTTATCTAGAGGTGCTATTTACAACACACACGTATGTACGTATGTAAACAAAAGTATGTATGTACCTACACTGTTCAGGAGAGCAGAATTCAAATCAGAGGAAACACAAAGGAAGAGCGTAGCAGTTGTGGGGAGGGAGTGCCTATCCTGTAGCAGCAGGCAGAAGAGTTTGGCTTATTTACTCTTTCAACACACAAGCTCATTACAGAAGGCCTCAGTATAAAAACACCCAGGGGCTGAGCAGCAGGAAATGGAAAGAATTATTTCAGCTCACAGGTTGATATGAAAACAAGTGAGAACAGACCAGCCACAAAAACAGGTAAAACTTTAAACATCAGGAGCCTCCAGTACTAGAGCTATCCTCCACTGTGTACAGAGGGTGCAAGCACCTGCACAGAATTAAAATGAAGTTTGACTGCAACAAGAGATGCAGTTGCTTGCTACAAGGGGACCTGGAGCCTGTGATTCAGAAAACAGGCTTGTTCCAGTTAACCTTTTCCTAAAACACAGCCACCACCAGCCTAATGAAATTGGTATGAGCGTATCCAGGACCAGGACAAAAGCAGAAGACCTCTTTATTATAAACCTTATCTTATGAAAAAGAATTAGGGGACGTCCTAATAATTAAGGCAAAAATTCTGGCAAGTGTCACCTGATTTCAAGTTAACAGCATAAACATTAGCAAAAAATATTTAGCATGCATCCCAAGGTGATCAGTGATAAAACACTAGAAAAGATTCTATATGAATTGAAGTGGATAGTATTAGATATTATTTTAAGAGCACTGAAATGTATGTCCAGAGACATAATATTATTTAAAAAAATTGTACAGCCAGTGGAACTAACAAAATTGCCCATAATTCGTTTGATTCTGATTTACTTCATGTTATGAATATCACTAAGCTAAATTTCATTAAATTAATCTTCCCACTAAACAAAAAAAAAAAATCAACATTTAATAAAGCCATAGAAAATTTTCTACTCCTGCCATGTCAAAAATTATTTTAAAGGCTTCAAATATTTTAAATGTAGTTTTTTCTTTCAGGAAAGAAGCTTGATAAGTGACTTTTTTTTACAGTTTCTATTTGGAAAACAATGGAAGAGAAGAATTTGAGTGAAAGTGGCAGATGACTGCATAAAGAGAGTTGGTTTCAGTCTATGACTGGAAAAGCTTGTGCTGGTTTTAACATGCATCTGCTGAAGCATTTTCTTAACAATTCAGATTCCTGGCTTCAAGTTCTCTAGTAAGGAAAGCAGTATCAGTCACCAGCATAGTCTCTACAACAAATATATTCATTATTTTGCAAGAGGGCAAACAGCTGCACTTCCTGGAATGTGCTGTAACTAGTCATCTTTACCGCCAGGTAATGTTAGCAAAGCTCAATGCATTCAAAACCAAAACTGACGTTATGCAAAGGACGCTCTGTAAAATTTCCTTATTATATGGCTATTGACAAAGTATGCTACCTTACAGCTATCCTGTGCCAGATGTTGTAGTTAACACAAGGAGGTGCTTTAATTGCTATTCTGAGTTACTGTTAGAATTTCATTCTAGGCTACACAAGTAACTTCAGCAGGGTTACAAATCTCCATAATTTTACCACTGAAAAGCAGGTTCCCAATCTACATATGCTACCCAAGCAAGTGTGAAAAGGCCTGAAAGTGCACGCTTCCCACAACTGACAAGCAATAAAGGTGTTCTCGCAAGACAGGAAAGGTGCAGTCCCTGAAGCAGCACCTTCCTATGAAGACTATAAAGTGGAACCTATGAATGTCATACTCCAGGAGTCACTCTCTGTGTTTCTGCGGTCAAGCTCTGCTTAACACATACACAGGAATCGTAGGAAAAAACCCACCAAAATAAGTAATACTTATAAAAATACACAGAACTGATCAAAAAATACATTTTCTGAATATAAATTTTAAAAACAACTCCTTTAAAAGTTGTAGTACTCTGCACTGAACTGTATCGTTCTCCTAAATGATCTCAAGAGAAGATAGTCTTCTATTTAAAGCTTCCAGATGTAGATCTGGAAATGTTTCACAAAAAAAATACAAAATTCTTAAACACGTACATGATACCACAAGTCAAAAGCCATACAGTAACAATAGGATCTGGACATTTTGTAGCTAAAAGTTAAATGAATTAAGCCTCATGCAACCTGCATCTTCTTTTGCATTAGCTAGGAATGTCTCCTTTTGGAAATGGGACTCTATTTCACGTGCAGGTATGTCATTCTCAACAGGCGAAAATAATAAATATAATCAAGTCTTCCTTGAAAATTCTGACTACATTCCAGTGCTATAAAAGGCATTGAGGCTGTCACCTGCCACAGTTAAATGACCACTTTCACTGTTCTCACCTTACTTTTCCTTCCTAGAGGATTAAGGCCATGCATTGCTTTGCATAAAACTAAGTGTACTTTCCCTGAAAATAATACAGACTAGCAGGTTTTAAAGCAGAGTAACTTGTGACTTTCACTATAGGGCCTGCCTTTCTTTTTGGAACCAGCTATTGCCTACTTGTAACAGTTTAGCTGCACAGGTTAAGGACTGAGGTGGGAACTGTACATATATTCACACACATGCAAGGGAACCTAAAATAAAAATAGGGGAAATTAGAAAACATAAGCCGTTTTGCACTTTCTTTGTTATGATAAAGCAGCTATAACAACAGCTTAAACAATCAGACAGCTGCCATGTATTTTCAACTCCAGAATAAACCATCTATAATGTACCACCCAATCCCTGAAAATAAAGGATTTAATGTTAACATTCTGTACTTACAAGTGTTAGAAATATGCAAAAATTATATTTGGATTTCTAAATAGTAAATAAGGACATCTAAGAGTACTAAATAAGATTAAGGCAATACCCACCAAAACTGCACTAGGATAAAAGAGAAGGACTTGGGGGTACCAGTGGATGAAAAATTGGACATGTGCTTGCACTGTGCATTCACAGCCCAGAAAGCCAATTGTATCCCGGGCTGCATGAAAAGAAGTATGAGCAGCAGGTCAAGGGAGGTGATTCTCCACCTCTACGCTCTCATTAGACCCCACCTGGAATACTTCATCCAGCTCTGGGGCCCCCAATGTAAGAAGGACATAGACCTGTTAGAGCAGGCCCAGAGGAGGGCTACAAAAATGATCAGGGGGCTAGAGCACCTCTCCTATGAAGAAAGGCTGAGAGACTTGGGGTTGTTTAGCCTGGAGAAGAGAAGGCTCCGGGGAGACCTTATAGTGGCCTTTCAGTATATAAAGGCAGCTTATAAGAGAGATGGAGAGAGACTTTTTACCAGGGCCTGTAGTGACAGGACTAGGGGGATTGGTTTTAAACTAAAAGTGGATAGGTTTAGATTAGATACAAGGAAGACGTTTTTTACAATGAAGGTGGTAAGACACTGGAACAGGTTGCCCAGAGAAGCTGTGAATTCCCCATCCCTGGAAGTGTTCAAGGCCAGGTTGGATGGGGCTTTGAGAGCAACCTGACATAGTGGAAGATGTCACTGCCCATGGCAGGGGTGCTGGACCTAGGTGATCTTTGAAGGTCCCTTCCAACCCAAACCATTCTATGATTCTGACAAAAGTGGGAGCACATAGTCAAGGAAAAAAAATAGAATGATAGGATGCTGCAATTATCTCTATACTAGGCATTTTCCCAAGAAAATTCAGGGTTAAGGTTTTGCTAAAAAAATATTTAAAGAGTTAAGAATGACAGTGCAGAGTCTGAGTATCTTGAGCAACTTTCTTCAGTCCTATAGCGATAGATTAACGGAACAGGGGGGAAAAAAAAAAATAGTTTTTGAGAAGCAATTTACCTTGTGGTCCCAAGCACTGAAAAGCTTTAATCACAGTAATTTCTGTATGCTATTAATGCAGCAGAGAACACTGCTCAGACATACACTTGCTCAGTGTATGTGTAACTATTTGCAGCTGTTACAAAGAAATTTAGAGAAACCTGACTGGATTTGGCACTCTGCAAAAAAATCAAGAGAAGAGATACGAATCGTAAGGTGAAAGACAAATTTTAAAGCACCTTGCATTTAATGAATCAATTCAATAAACAAGCATTAAAAACCGGTGTCTGAGAAGCCCTCCTGTTTATAACAACATTTAGCTGAGTATGAATTAATTACCTCTTAAACTGTACACAAAAATGGATGTGTGTTAGCTAAGAAAACCACCTCAAATCATGCTCAAGATCAAATATTAATGGTTACGGAAAACTTTTCATCTAAATGACTGCAAAACACAATAGAAATCAAGTTTTATCCAAACAAAAAGGTCTGAATTGTTCCACTCATGTTGAGTAAACGGAGCTTAAAATTTCACAGAGAATGCTTTCCTCCACCAGACCCTTTTCAGCTTGGTTTAGGTTTGTTCAGAACAGACAACACTTCAACATCCATAAACATATTTACCCTGGATCACACAACCAGCTCTACAGCCACCAGCTATAGCCACTATTCACTTACACACCTCTACTATCAATACAAGATTTTGTGTACTCAAAGAGGAACTCGTTTTCCTTTTGCATCGATTATTTCTTACTGGGTTATCTCAGGCTGCTTTCACCTTACACTATTCAAATATCTCCAGGGGTTTTCTGGAGAAGAGCATGAGAAGGAAGAATTTAGTACAAGTCCTGTAAGAAAGGATCACACAAACAACAGGAACTGCAAGGCTTGCTAGTCGAAGTAAACTTTTATATGTACATGGGTGTAAAAGTAATTAGTTTACTTCCTTTAGAGCCCTGAAAAAAAAAAAAAAGGGTACTAAGGGAGCAGGCAAGTTATTGCCCGAAGTCTTTCCACGGTTTTTGAATTTCATCTTCTTATTTCACTAGCTTATGTTAGAATAATTTCTTTAGTTTATCTTCCCATTTTATCTCAGCTGTTAAGATGGGCTGCCCAAATACCATTACTCTAACTTTTGTCCTAAACTACATGGATTTGTGAACAGCCTTGGGATTCCCATTTGAAGTATCAGAACTACTCCATCAATGCCTTTTTATAGCTAAAAATTGTTAGTGCATAAATACCACACCTTGAAATAATTTTAAAGAAAAAAAAAAAGGGCTAATGTTTTTGAAGCACTTCAACTTTTATTCCTTCAAAACAATCTTGCGTTGAAAGTTTCAAGAGCCAGGTCCAAAACAGGAGTTAGTTTTGCTATAAGCTGCCACTCTTCAAGTATTACAGAATAACTGCTGCACAATAATCACGTTCGTACAGGCAGCTATTTCCTATTTCTATTCTTACTGTATGCAGCTGAAGTCTTCACATACAGTAGCATAACTTTTGGGACATGATGGCCTGGCGTTGTGCTCTGCTGCCAGCTCAGCACATGCCGGGAGTCCCAGAAATCAGAAGTAACAGGAGTCGTGGGAGCCCATCATGCTTGGATGTACCCCACCAACCTCTCTCATCACCCACCATATGTCTCTTATCTTCCACGTGGGTACTTTCAACAGCACATCTCCTAAAACTGTCATCAGACAAAACAGATGCTTCAGCTCTGAAATCAACTATATGTAGATACAACTTTTGTATGGCAAGTTCTGAGAGCTAGTTACTCTACCACCATGCTATTTGGACAGACATAGTAATGAATGTACCAGGGAAATACCATCAAATTGTTGTTTGAGACTTACTTGTTCCTCAGGCAGATCCATTTAGGTGATCTGGTCTTCAGCTGCTTGTAAAGGACTGTGATGCCAAACTAAGGTGACCAGCACTGGTGACTTGAACAAGTGGTCAAACACGCTCTGTGGCCACACATGGAGAACAGAGTTGATAATGTCACAATATGCTTTTTAACTGAAAATTCTAGCAGCGTCTAACAGGTCTTTGTATGTTTAATTTTGGAGAAAGTTATTGTTTTCCTAGTACTTTCTTTCAATAAAAGGGGTTGAGAGTAGGATGGGGGTTGTCCAGAGTACAGGGTTTCCCCAGCTCTGACTATGAAGGGCTTCTGCTAACAGGACACATAGCTTTCAGCAAGCAGCCCTCGGTCCATAGCTTGAAAATCCTAATTACAATACGGTCTTGTTTAAGGTATAAACAAGCTTAAAGTATGTTATTTTCAGGGTTACCCTGCAGCAACACTAAGCACCTCAACAAATTACCTCCAAATTAGTCAGGCACAGTAGTGTTGCCCTTAAGGGAACTTCAGCTGAATTTACCTGAGTTGAGGAAATTAAGCAACGGTCACCGCTCTTCGTGCTGTCTGTGTAGCAATAATTGACAAAATGTTTATTTCCCTCAATTGTGCAGCATAACCTCAGAAGTTCTGTACTTGGTCACCTGCCTGAACACAGGAGACAAAAATACCCCTCCCTGACTGATACCAGAGCATTACTGAAGGTGGATGGTTACACCAGGTATGTAACTACAATCTCATGACACATGTGAGGGCTTTGCAAGACACTTTATGTGATGTGCCTGCCCCCCAGCAGGCCACCCCCAGAAGATGTGGGCTGCCCACAGGAGTCGTGGCACATCGAGTGCTTCTGCTCCATGCGTCCCTGCAGTCCAAGGCACTGCGCCGGCTACGGACCCTCACAAAGATCCATGCCCCAGTTGTGAGCTTCCATTAATGATACAGGCGGGTCTGCCAGCTTCTCTTGACACAAGTATGTGCTCTAAAGCCAGCAAGCCTTCAACATGTTTTTACCATAGTGAAATTCCCTGAAGTGTTTTCAGCTCATATCCACCCAAAACAGAAATCGTATCTAGAAAAGCTTTAGTTCACTGATTCTACCACTTTGTCATAGCAAGCCCTTCGTTCACTGAGCACAGAAAAAAACCTGCACTGTCAGATAGTTTCAGACTGTCACATTGGGTATCTAAACCACTTCTTCTGTAGCATGAAGAGGTTTTGAAAAAGACCTCTCTTCTGCCTGTCACTGTTGTCAAATATTTTTGATCAGCTTTAGGTTACCTTATTATGGTCTTATCCAGCTCTTCATATTAAGAAAAAAATCACAAACATACATGAAGTTTTTATTTTCAGTCTGGTTTTAATCTCAAGAAGTTCATTTAAGCTCCTCGAGACTTCTCCTTATCTCTATCCCAGAATTTGATTAAGTTCTGAATTCACTCCTCCTAGCTAATTATTTAATTATTGCTCTGCCTATCTGTTAATTGCCATTCTTCTCCATCAATGTATTTATTGCCATCAAGACACAGAACACCAACTTTGAGATTGTTGCTGTAACTACTCACTTCTTAAACAACGTGGTTGTAAGGCAAATAAAGGCGAAATTGGTCATAACTCCATTTTTAGCACTGGCCTCCTGCGCTACTTTTCTCACATTGGTTGTGTCATGGTTTAACTCCAGCCAGCAACTAGGGACCACACAGCTGCTTGCTCACTCTTCACCACTCCCAGTGGGATGTGGAGGAGAATTGAAAAACAAAGAAGTAAAACTAGTGGGTTGAGGCAAGAAGGATTTAATAACTAAAGTAAAATAAAATATAATACTAGCAACAACAATAATAAAATATAATAATAAGAGTAATAATTGTAATGAAAAGCAATATAACACATGCCCCCCCAACAACAACAAAACCACAACACTCCCCCCCCACCCCAAACACCAAGACAAGTGATGCACAATGCAATTGCTCACCACCCACTCACTGATGCCCAAGCAGCAATCCGCGCCTCCCGGGCAACTTCCCCCAGTTTATATATTGGCAATGACATTTTATGGTATGAAATATCCCTTTGGCTAGCCGTCCTGGCTATGCTCCTTCCCAGCTTCTTGCCCACCTGCTTGCTGGCAAAGCATGGGAAACTGAAAAATCCTTAACTTATTGTCCTGGTTTCAGCTGGGATAGAGTTAACTGTCTTCCTAGTAGCTGGTACAGTGCTATGTTTTGAGTTCAGTATGCGAAGAATGTTGATAACGCTGATGTTTTCAGTTGTTGCTCAGCAGTGTTTAGACTAAAGTCAAGGATTTTTCAGCTTCTCATGCCCAGCCAGCGAGAAAGCTGGAGGGGCACAAGAAGTTGGCACAGGACACAGCCAGGGCACCTGACCCAAACTGGCCAAAGGGGTATTCCATACCATGTGACGTCCCATCCAGTATAGGAACGGGGAAGTGGGGGTGGGGAATCACCGCTCGGGGGGACTGGCTGGGTGTCGGTCGGCGGGTGGTGAGCAATTGCACTGCGCATCATTTGTACATTCCAATCCTTTCATTATTACTGTTGTCATTTTATTAGTGTTATCATTATCATTATTAGTTTCTTCTTTTCTGTTCTATTAAACCGTTCTTATCTCAACCCACGGGTTTTGCTTTTTTTTCCCCTATCTTCTCCCCCATCCCACTGGGTGGGAGGGAGGGAGTGAGCGGCTGCGTGGTGTTTAGCTGCTGGCTGGGCTTAAACCACGACACTTAGGATCAGCACTACTTAGCAACAACTAAAACATCAGTGTGTTATCAATATTATCCTCACACTAAATCCAAAACATACTATACCAGCTACTAAGAAGAAAATTAACTCTAACCCAGCTGAAACCAGGACAAGTTGTAAAACTAGCAGATTGTTAAATTGTGCATGCTGCATTTAAGCTTGGCTAGTACAGACATCTGCTTTGTTATAATTTTAAAACTTAATTTCAAAGTCCACTGTAACAACACACTCACCTTCCCCAAACTCAGTCACCTACACACAACCTCATGTGCCTGAGCAGAAAATAGCAGGTTTTGTGACATGGTTTCCTGTGTACGTGACAGCAGCACATACTCTGACTCTAGGCCCTTGAAGGTTTTATAAGTCTCAAATGCTGACTCCCCATCGCTTGGACCCAAATACACTGAAGACGATTTCAATACACCATGTTTACGATCGATGAACCTAAATACATGCCTTGATATGTAGAACTGGGTCCTTCTTGTAAAGCAGGATTTTTACACAAATATGGGGTTTATTTTTTTAAACGTTTTAAATTTTAAAGCAAGTAATTAGAAAAAGAGTATGCTGAAATACTGAGAAACTTCTAAAAAACCGCAGATAACAAAACCCACGAAGCTTATTTGCAAACACAGGTAAGCAATCAGTATTTAGGGATGCCAGGTGAGATAGACAGCACTGTACAAACTGCAGTTAATAGCAAGGGCCATGTCCTGTGCTCTTCATCTTCTGGTGTCACCTAGAACATGCTTTCAACAGATGGATCTTTTTGTTAACAATCCAGACTTCCAGTACTTTCTTGTATCCAGATTAATATCTGAGGTGGAAGAAACGTATAAGCTGCCAATCATCTCAGATTACATTTGAACACCTTACAGGAATAAATAAATAAAAATGTTCACAGTATTTTATTGCCTATCACTGACTTCGCATTCAGTACTCCTCCTCATCTATTCCCCAGTTACCCTCCTGGTATTAACACCAAAGTTCACATTTCAGGTGACTTTAAACTATCCACCTGCATATTCAAAACCATTTGTACAGCAAACCCTGCTAGTAAATCTGCACAAAAGCATTCAGTCGCAGTCAGCATACTTTCCGCATCATTGACCACTGTGGTGTTTTGCAGACCAGTACAACTCAAATTCATAGCTTGGATTACACCAATTTCTCTACAATTGAAAGGTTAATCACATTTCCACTATTACTCAATGCTACATGTAACTTTTAATAAGTTTTCAAAAGCTCCAAGCAAAAATGGATTTGCAGATTTCTTTTTCTTTAACATGAGGCTAATCTAATACATAGAAGTACTACAACAAACATTTTAATGGATAATAAATTAAGTGGATGTGCCTGGAAATAATAAATTGAATTCACATAAAGTAGCAGATAAGACCTTGATATGAAATTCATGGAAATACAGAAGTATCATATAAACCATTTCTAAATGACATCTTCAATCAAGAAACAATTCTACCTGTCAATATGTTGTCAACTACTAGGGGAAAAAAAAGGGCTGGCAGCTAAAAAAAACAGTATCAAGATTCCCATTACACTGGTTGTAGTAACAGATCTGTATGATCTTATCTCATTATTTCATCAGACAGGAGGCTAAAGCATTCTGTCATTTATCCACATTATTATTAACATTAAATACTACCCAGTGATACAAGAAAAGAAAACTGTAGTCAAACAGAGAAAAACCATTAGCTTCCCCTCAGTGTGTTTAAATTATTCTGAAACTGCTGGAAACCACAGGAAGATGTCAGAAAAACTTTGCTACACTCATCATGGATCTACTTGAGAGTTCAGCAGGAGATATCCCTACAAATGAACCTCACATATTTTATATAATTGCTTTTATTAACTTATAAGAAGTTGGGAGGGAATACGAAATATTAAACCTGTTACCCCACCAATGCAGATCTGTCCTTTAGCTCATATGCAAGAGAGTCAGTCTGCATCACAAGGTTAAAATAAAACAACACAGCTTCCTGATTTTGTTACAGAAAAATGTGGTGATAATTTTTGTTGCACAAAAATTTCAAGAACAGCACAGATATAAAAAGTCATTGAGCTGTATTATTCCATATTTCACTGTAATAATAGCCATAACTAAACAGCTAAAGAGAAATGTTATCAACTGTTTTCTTCTAACTTGACTCGCAAAGTTTTGGACAGCTAAGCAAACTTCAAGGCTCCTAAAATAATCTCAGTTTTGTATCTCTTGGTCTACCCTCTATTTACATTCTCCTTTTCTTCCCTGTATCTCATGCAAAAGGTTTCTAATTTTTAATCTCATAAAAAGTATAATGAAGTTCCAAATGCCACTACCCCTCCCCCACTAGCTGTTTACAAAACCATTCCAATCATGCCAAAAGATAACACAGCTAAAGTGCTAGCAATACTATAATTAAGACCAAGCCTAGACTATTTGAGAGACAGGTTTTAGGTCTGGAATCCTAAACACTACAATTTGGAGGCCCAACAGTAGCAAATTATTTTCCTCAATATAAACTCAACAATTAAAATATATCAAGGACATAAAGCTTTATGTAGGCTGGCAAGGTATCCTCAGGAGGGGAATTTTTTTAAAAAAATAAAACAATTCTACAGCTAGTAGTCATAAAGATAGTACTATGCACAGTAGGATTAGACAAAATCTTAGTATCAACATTTATTGACTATAAAACACAAAGATGAGCTGGAATTTAAAAAAAATATTTGCTGAACAATTTTTGTTGTTTTTTGTTTCACCTTGTAAAGAAGCATGAAATACAAAATTCAGCTGAAGTGCAGCTCATAAAATGCAGAGTTCGTGTTCCAAATTGAGGAGGAAGGATGTGTGGTGAGCTGAAGATGGGCAAAGATTCCTCCACAGGACTTGAAAATTGCTTTAATACACTAAAGAAAATAGGCTAAGCAAATATACCAACCAAATACTCTTCTACCAAATAGTGGAAGGATATCATAAACAAACACATATCTAATTATGAATACTCTAAATTGGCTCAACAATTAGGACTAAATTACAGGCTATTTAACTAGACTTACCTTATCTAGGATTTTTTATGCCTGTGTGTACTTACCACTTGGACAGTACCTTCTACAGCAGATGAGTCAGAAAGTCACAGGTACCTTCTAGTACCAACTAGTATTTCTCTACAACATTCCAAACACCACAGTATCTAAATAATCAAAAAATCTACAAAATGTTTGCAAAAGATGGAGGTATGGTTTTGCTACGTATTTCATATTAATTAACCACAATATACCAGAGAGAGCTCTAAAAACTGACTGCTTCATACAAAACTGTGATGCTTTATTAGTAATAATTAACACAGCAGCAACTTCCTCTTCATTCCTCAAGGCAAAGCAGCACCAAAACCACCTTCATAACTATTTGTATAAAAATAATACTAGAACACTTTCAGTAAGTCAAGAGGAAGTTAATTTCTTTGGACATTGTAACAAAAAAAGTTGAACCATACTTTACGAGCATTTTGCTATTTGTGTCCATCCAGTGACACCAATGACTTGGTTATGTCTTAGATTTCTGCAGAACTGGTGAAAGCAGGAAATTAAGGTTTTGTTTCTTTTAGGACTGAGCAACAGCAGTGATATGTTTATGCTTGGAGTGCTAGCTAGCACACCCACCCAACAGATTTCTGACAGAGAATGATCCTCATCACCTGAAACCTACTTTTAATATCTTTTTTTCAGGATTTCCAGATTAACTTCCAGAATTTCAGCTTTACCTGTAGTTAAAATAAGTTCTTCCGACAAGTATGATATTCTGCAGTAATGCCAACATACTTTTGATAGCTCAGTACTACCCATCAAATTGGAAGCGTCTGACAATGCTATATGGGAATTAGGTCCAAAACAACTTACTTCAGCTAGAAACTAAAGGGAAATTCATCTTCACAGAGAATCAGAGTGGTTATATTTCCCAATCAGTCATTGAAATGTGCTAGCATTTTGTTTGATAAACTACACTTTAGCATGTCTTTGAATAAAATTATTATCTCCTTTTTAAACATTTTTTTCCCCTAACAGATGAAAGATTTTCTTTGCCTCCCTGGATCACTTATTACTTAATTACTTAAAATGCCTTTCAAGACAGCCAATTTTACAACGTTATCTGGGTGTCATATGTATGCTGGAGAAGATAGAGGGCTTGAAAATCAGTTACTTGTAACTAGAGGTTTTTTATTCCCTTCGTAAATTAGGTATTCAACTTCAAAGCTCAAGAGACAAATGTTTGAAAATAACCACGTGCGGGTCTGCTTTCTCAGTTTAAAGCATATTTTCCCACTTCTCAGTACCTTACAGTTTAATATAGTCCATCCTTTTACACATATTTGCTACATAAAGGAGTAACATGGACTATAGTTACAGGTTTTTCTTCAGTTCAGCTATTTAGGACAGCCAATCCTGAATACATCTGAGCCCCAGTAACTTTTGCAGACAAAACACTCAACAAGAAAAACCATATTGTCTTTATAAAAATATTCAATTAGCAGAAAGTTAGGTTATAGATATCAGATGAAGACACCAAAATAAAATAAGCACATAAAATCTTCAACTATTGAACACCAGTCACTTTTGTTTAAAACAGTTTGCTTTGCTGTCCTGCTTCCTGAGTTGCTCTCAAGACCAGCTCCTTAGCAAGGACACAGCACTCAGCCATGCTCCCATAAAGCTGCAATACTAAAGCAAATACTAAGCCATTCGTTGAGGAAGGCTTAAGCACACCACACAATAAAAATTTTGCTATTGATCCAGCTAACAAATATCAAATTCATATGCCAAACAATTTCCACCAGTTCATTCTGAATTCTGGGGACTCCAGACACAAACACAAAGCAGGCCAAATACTCTGCTGTGGGTGTAGAGTGCAACCCATTTTTCACACACACCTCCTCCAGATGATTTATCAACTATCACTCATGGTCAGACATGTATCCAAATAACTGCCATTAGCAATGACTGCACCCAGCCTGATTTCCATAGGATAACACTACAGTATTCTTCACTGCATTATTCCAAAAATGGGAAGAAAATGCTGGGTTTTAACATGTCTAGTTTTGCTGATCCTGTAATATAAATTGCACTTCAAAACTAGATTATTTAAAAATACCCAACCCTATTTCTGGAAGAAAAATGAGATCTTGGATTAAGCCAGCCATATTTAATACTAAAATTCACCCATTAGGAGATAGGCTTTTAGCCAAAGAGAAAGCATTGAAAGAAATGTAGATTTTGGTACTGATATCTTCTGGACTTAATCCTCAACATACATCTTATTAACTTACAAATGCCAACTAATGGTTTTATCATTTAAAAGGCATGTAACACCTCTGAACTTCCTGTAAGGTTTGCTCAAGAGCTGAGACACTTACTTTTCACCATCTGGGTTTCCAAACAAAAACAGAATTGAAATTAATGAAAAGCTTTAACTTGCATTATTTAAAGGCTATGTATTTTCTTTGATACTCCATCTCACACACCTGCTTTACTAAATTCAAGGCTGCTGCAGAGATCCCAGGAACCACCACAGTGAAATAAAGAAAAAGAAGGAAGTGTTTTGGCTCCAAGTGACCGTGGCAATGATCAGTTCAGAAAACAGCATCTGAAGCACAGGATTATCAGCTTCTAATTTAAACCGTGTATTCTGTACTCTTCCCCTTCTTTGAGACTTGTTAGAGATGCTAATGAAACAGGCGCATGCTACTGCTTTGCAAATTACATACCTCAGTCTCAGGGCACAGAGCTCACACTTCTCAGTGGGGGTGAGGTCAGTGTATGTTCAAGTTAAAAAAGGAAATTCTGGTTTGAGCAAAGCATTAATTGAGAAAGAGTGTAAAAATGCCGAGTGCCCCTTCTTGCTCACTTGCTTAACTGACAAAATGCCATCTTAACTTCTACTTGACCACACATAACATTTATTCTGGGTCTTATGATCTGAAGATGCTGGAGGCATAAGGGAGCACCCCCCCATAACTAATTTCAAGCCATACTCACTTTCTTTGACTATCAAGTCAGTTTCAAATAAAGAGGACTCAATTTTCTGCTACATCACAGTTGAAAAATGTTGCAAACATTTCTATTACTGATCAAATAGACAACATGGCTGCTCATGGCTGTGAGCATATAGACACAAAAAAACCCCAAACTAACCCTAAAAATTCCCTAAATTACATTGCCATTAAATCATCAGCTCCTGGAGCACCACATTCTGTGTATTGATACTCCAAATAAAAGAGTACTAGAATTTGTTAAATTGAGATACAAATCACTGGAATACATCTTGATGCTTGTTCAAGATATAGTTTATACAAGGTATACTTTTCTTGTGAGAAAATTCTTCCTATATACTTGTCAGTTAGCTTTTGTTTTGTTCATCAGATCAATCTGATCCACAAACCTAACTTAAAGCACAAGAAATTTTTCAGTGGCAGAAGATAAAAGTAGTTTGAATGATCTACCTAAAGGTGGGAGAATACAAGAAAGAGCAAGAAACATACCTACAAAGAATGAAAAAAAAAGAAAGAAAGAAAAATTAAAGCAAGCAAAATACACTTCAAATGCCTTGCATTGTATCTCAGTGGTGTAAGAAGCTGTAAACCAAATTTACCCAGACAGTAGCAAAAGCTGCACTAGAAGGTAATCAATACAGTAAAAACGCACTTTTTTTTTTTTTTTTTTTTAGTATGTAGGGAAACATACTACCAACCATTTAGATTAAGCGGGCAGTTTAAGTGGGTATATCCAACTTTAAGATCATGACAAATATCACTTGGTAACTTTTTTTCCTTTTTATCTTTTTACTGTTCATGTATAAGAATTAATAAAGAAATTAAAGGGAAATTCTAGGCCAAAACCTCTATTGAGAGGTAAACTCAAGAGTGAACACCTGCAACCTAGAAGAAAATTCATGATAAAGATGTAACTTATCTCGAACCAGCTACTGTTTACACACCATACTTTGTTACTCAGTACTTTTGTTATTTATATAAAAGTAATCTCTAAGGATGCATTATCTGCTTTAAAGGTTATTAGGCATTTTATGGTCCCTTGCTTGGAGGACTCATCTTGACATACTTAAATAAGAAGTTGAGGGACGTTGAGATTTCTCAACCATTTGATTATTTCCTCAGCTATTTGAAGCAGCAATTACTATTCTTTACCTAGCAACAAGTATTTAAAGAAAACTCAAAATAGGCAAATTAAGCCACAAAGTACACCGAAATCTAGGTTTAGTCAGATTAGGCTAGTTACTATTGAACGGAAACGAGCAGCTTCCTGTTTTGGGGGCAAACAGCGAGCAACTTCCATTTCAAACCTCAGTGCTTTGTGCTCCTGCAAAGATCTGCACCATAACCTATGTTTTGATAATATTCCATGTGAAATTTGCTTCCAGGTTATATAAAAATTAGTATGTAAATGTACTAGAATATTTTAGTTCCTTCTTCCTGCTTCTAAGCATGTTCCAGGTTCACCAAATTTTGTCTTCCAAATAAAGGTCTTGGACCTCCTTCCACTGCAAAACTCTTCTCTGGATTCTTTTTTCCTACCAATTCCTGTTTAGATCCTCCGCAAACTTTTATACGGTTTATTTGACAGACAGCAGATAATTTCCACCTCTTAGAAAACAGACTTCTGGGATGAAGCGGTGAGAAATATCTAAACACCTTCTCCCAATACTTGAGTAGCTGATTCCCTTGAGGATTTTTTTTCTCCTCCACATTATCATTTTTCAAATGAGGCAAAGGTAAAAATGTATCCTTTTCATGTAACAAGCAGTACATGCATCCTTTGCTTGTTTATTTAAGTGTAACTGCAAGCAGATTATGTTACATTTTTGCACTATTAATACGTGGCAACAATATAAGTAGCAGGATGAGAAAGGGAATGCATTCGGCCTCATTTCAACTTACAATAGCCCAGACTCACGCTGCCTCCAAAGTTTACTAAAACACTCATTAATCACTGCAAGGTAGAAATAATAATCAGAAACTGCCACCACAGAGAAATACAGATTCCTACCAAAAGCCATTAAATGGAGGAGTTATAAGCCACACACAGTGTTCATGGCTTTTCCTGTTTTTTAAACAACATCCATCTATCTAACGTGCTTCCCACCACGGGAACAGGAGCGGTGTGCAGGATCAGGACCCCGACTCGGCGCGTCTATGCCTTTACAGATACAGCACAGCATGACCTGTGCTTCCCCTGCAATACCTGCCTGGGGTCTGCCAACAAAGAACAGCAACTCTGGATCTCACAGCGATGCCCACAAGCGATTCGCTTCAGGCCAGCGACGATTTCCAGACCATACCCGTGCTCTGCGGCAACCGAAAGGCTAGTCCGCCGTCGCAAGGGCTGCAAGCGCCCGGCTCCGCTGTCAGCGCTCTTCCAAAGCAAATTTCCTATTTGGAGCTGACAAGAGATAAGCAGAGCGGGCAGCAGTCAACCCAGCCAGAAAGTGCAACTGAGAGCTCCTCGTCTGGGGTATCCCGACTCCTCAGAGAAGTTTTGACAGGGCGGTTCGTAACGTGAGTAGTTTCACTAGTCAGTTACGTGAAACAATTTGCAAAGGAGCATAACCGAAACAAGGCACGTGCAGAGCAAAACATCATTCGGACTGCATTTTGCTTTACCAATGCATACGCGTAAGATCGGGAACCTGCACCTCTAGAGAGGCACAGACCGCCAGCGTGGACAGTCCGACCGTCCGGGTTTCTAAAAAGGAAAAACCCACGCTGAACCGTGGCCTCTCTTATTTAATTAGCGGCACGTAAATAAGATACAAACTAATTTTACTAGCAGAATTTTTGCTACCAGTATTTCTAAACCAGACTCGCGTGTCTCAGAAAACTTTGTCGTTTACCAGCACCACGCAGAGTTCAGCCGCATTACCATGCTCGCTGCCTCTGCCTCAACAGCTGCAGATCTGTTTTGTGCGAGCTCAAGCACACCCCGACGAGGGCGACGGCTCACTCAGGGCGAAAGAAGGAATACTTCCGAAAAGAGCCGAAAACTGCCCCGCTGCCCGGGAAGGGCGACAGAGGGAAGACGGGCGGTGAGGTTTCCCCGAACAGAAACCCAGGTACGGCTTTCACCCAAATACGTTTTCGCCTGACCAAACTCTCAACGTGAGTGCTTTGTTCAGCTCTCACCGGGAGAGCCGCTCCGAGGTGCTGCCGGGCTCCGCACAGCGCCAAGAGCCGCCGGGGCGGGGGGCGGCAGCGACGAGACGCGCCCCGGCCCCGGCCCCGGCCCCGCGGGGGCTTCCCGAGTTCCGCCCCGGCCACCGCCTTTCGCCCCCCACGCTGAAACCAGAGTAACTCCGGGGCGGCGCCAGGAAGCAGAGCTGGGCTCCCGGCGCCGCCCGGGGGTCCGCCACCTGCAGCCGCCGGGCGGCCAGGCCCCCAGCCGCCCCCTCGGCGGGGAGGCTGCCGGGGGAACCGCCGGGCTTGCCAGGCCCCAGCCCGCCCTGCCGCTGAGGCGCCGCCGGGCGCGGGCCCGCCCTGCCAGCGGCGGGGCTGCCGCCCTCGCCCGCTCCTTCCGCCGGCGCGCCGGGGAGGCGGCTGCCCGGTGCGGCGGGAACGGGACCCCGCAGAACGGCGGCACTTACTGCGTGGGCGCGGAGCGGAGGCGGCGGCACCTCCTCGGGGCTGGCGGCGGGAGCGGCGCTGCCGAGGCGGTGCGGGCGCGGCAGAGGCAACCCCGGCTCCCCGCGCCGCGGGGCGGGGCGGGGCGGGGCGCGGCCCTGGCGGGCGGGAGAGGGGCGGCTCTGCCCTCGGCGGCCCGGCGCCGCCGCTCGCCCCGGGGCCGGGGGGGAGGGGGAAGGCAGGGCGGCCCCCCGCGGCGGGAGGCGTGTGTCGTCGTCCCCGTCCCTCCCCCGCCCGTCGTTAGTCCCTCTCGAACCGCCGCCGCCAGCGCTGCCCTAGGCAAGCGGCTCGTACGGCCACGGGGGAACGCGGACGGCAGGCAGACCGGCGCGGCGGGAGGCAGTTCAGTTCGGCTGCCTGCCTTCCCCCCCCGGGGCACACACCGAGCAAAGCACCAGGTGGAGGCGGGGGGCGAAACAGGTCTGCAAAGGAAATTGGAGTCGCGGTGCTGGATTTGGGGCACAGCTTTTCTTTGCTTCTTTCCCTGCTTTGCTACCGAAGTACCAGTTAAAATTACGGCAAGGGCAAACCCTGAGTAAAATTGTTCTTTCGTTCTAGTGAGCTGTACGTTGAGGTATATTGGCAGCAGCTTGCTGCCTAGTGTGTAACCAGAGTATGGGCACTCGTCTTTGCATCTCTTCTAGAGGTGGCAAAACGGGAGAGGTGCCGTGCCGTTCCCCAAGACCTTCACAGGCTTTCAAGTTTAAATGAAACAGACAAGGGGTTGAAAAAGTTAGTTGTGGTGATGCCTTGAAGAAAGGCATGAGAAGGAAAACTTCACTGTATCGCTGTAGTGACGAACTTCTGCTTGCTTGAATAACTTCGAAATTTTGGTATGTACGAATAAGATAAGAAAACCTTGAGCTTTGTCAATGGTATGCACCAAAGGCGCCAACAAACGAGGCCTTGGGCCCTGATGTGCGTCAACAGACAAGAAGCCTTCGGTCCTGCTGAGTTTTTGCAATTAAAACCTGCCAAGGCCAGCTAACTAGGAAAAAGAGATCACCCACATTGTGCATGCCCAAAAGGCGGACACTATGCAAACGATACCATGAATATGCATATGACTAGAATAATATAAAATTTGTTCGCTGTAGGTAATGGTGTGGATGATAGGTGGAACGATCCCCCGTGCACCCAGCGCTGCAATAAAGAATGCCTGCTTCCTAAAACTCCAAAATCGAGTCTTAGAGAGTTTCTTCGACCAGCCTTTGGCAACAGTGGAAGAAAGTGACAGAAAGCACCATCACCGCATCAACCTCATTTCACTGAGAAATGACTTAGAACTGATTACAACTGATAGTTATGCATTGAATTAAAAAAAAAAAAAAACCAAAACAAACTCCTGGCCCACCCCCCAAACATCAAAAAGCTAATACAAGGAAAGCTAAGGCATTAAAAAACCCCCAAAACCACAACAAAAAAAAACCCAAAAAAAACCCCAGGAAAGGAAAAAGATCAAAACCATGCAGATTTTAGAGCTAGAAATGGGGAGGAATAAGAAACACCAAGAAACTTGGTAAATCAGTATCTTTATTTTATAGAAAGTAGTTTGATCAGTGTGCTGAACCTGCCATTAGAGGTGGTTTTGCTATTTTTTAGTAAAAATAAACATTTGAAAAAATTACCTTGGAGAACATACTGCCTCCAAGCTTATTTCCTTTTAATCACTGTTGCTTTTTTCGTACCTATTGCAACTAACACTGGGTGCTCTTAAGAGGAAGGGAGTGGTACCTAATGTAGGATATCTCAACAGTTTATTTCCTGTAACTGGTAGCAAGGTTCCTAAAATGCAGTAGAACATGTATAAGCTCAACTTGTGCCACAGCAGCGTTGTACAAAATCTGCATCTATTCCACTCTCCATCTTTCTCCATAAACATCCTGCAACATCAGCTGTCAGGTGAGTATCTTCTTGTTAAAAGTCACACAGCAAGCCAGTTTAAGCACCCAGATGGCCAGAAGTTTAACTCTCAAAAGTTACTAAAGTAACAGTAGAGAACTTGGATCATCTGTTTGAGATAACTGAGTCAATTAGCAACACAAGAATGACACACTCTGATTGCATTATGTATTGCTACAAAGACAAACACAAGTCACAACAGCTCATCTGTGATATTTAAAAGGGACATTATCAACTACAAACTAAGTTATTTTGTCTGGACATGGAATTATTGTTGATTATGCACTGGTAAATGCAAATTTTAATGTCAATTTGTGCACATGGCTACTTCAAGCACAGAACCCTGGGTAGCCGCTATTACCCTTCTGTTTGAGTAACTTGCATAGGAACAGGGAGAAAACATTAACTGCTGGAGGATGAAAGTCAGTGGAAGTTAAGGGCAACAGCTGGAAGAGTTTTGAGTTCAGTCTTCCCTAATGAATAGACTTAAAGTTGAGAGTGTCCCTTTACAAGTTTCAGATACAACAGAAGTTAAGTCATTTTGATTCCATCATTACAAGAAAGCTATCGATAATTTGACTTACAATAATTGTTAAACATCAATGAACATTATACAAGCAAACAACCCATTTGCAAATGAAGTAGCAGCAACATGGAATTCTAGAAGGTTGAGTTTCTGCAGGATTTATTGGGAAGATTATGAAGGTGTGGCAAATACATTGTGATTTTTACATAATTTAGTTTTGAGAGTAGCTTACGGTAACTATAACATTATTGAAAATGCCTGCTTACAGTCAGTACTTTTCTGGTATAAGTGTAAGTTTGCCAGGATTATTCATAGTGCAGCTCTACTTAGAAAAACAACAACATTGTATGTCTTGGCAAATTACATACAAAATCTGCTCAGTTCGCAGATGATAAGACAGCTTTCTGTAATTGCCAGTACAATAAACTGAGCTTGTAATATTAAAGCTAATGAGATACAAATGTTTAAGGACAAAACATCAGGGACATCATTAAATAAAGTTGCCATGATTTTTGCACATTTTCCTTTTCTGAATGTGACACTGTTAGTTCAGTGGGCATAAAACTAATGCATGTATATTAGCAGCTACAAAATCAGGGTTTCAGTCAATTCTCAAGGAGTGTGCTAGTGTTGACTCCATTGTTCTCCTCCTTTCATAAAGATAAGGAATACTAGAAACTCAGCCACTGAGCAGATATAACATATGCTTTGGGCAAGTCTGTTTTGTAAGGTGGTGTCACTTTTAGTCAGTCACTTTTCTGGTCCATCACTGTACTTAAACTGTTTTGACATCAATCTTGACTTCAATCTGTAAGTGTTGTGGAAGAACAATTGCAACTGAACAGCTGTACCAGTTTGAAATGCTGTCACATGTTTCTCCATGGCAAAATATTCACATTCTTTTTATTGCACAATTTGAAAATTCAGGTTATGTGCATAAAAACCTTCATAGTGTTTGCACTGCAACTTGCGAAACATACATTTAAAATGACCTTAATACGTTTTACAAAATCTTTTTAAACAATTTTATATTCTTAAGATAAAAGCATCCTGAGAATGTTACAAAGTTCATTTTACAAGCCCTTCATTTCTGCTATGCTTTATTTATCCCCATAGTTCCTAATTTGACAAGTTTATTTTACAGTTAATATCTTGGTGCTATATTTCACAAAATATCTTTTAGCAAAAAGTACACCATTGGCATTCAAGTAATCCAGCCTCACATCTAATTTACAAATTAAACCTTTGTCAAGCTCTCAAGTCAGGAAAAGTAAACCACAATACTTACAGAAAAAGTTTTTAGCTGACTAAAAAAAAAAAGTAAAGGCTTTGTGCATTAATAATTTGGTCAAACATTGAAGTGACTGAGTTTAATATTTTGGCAAAAAAAAAATCCATCTATCCTTTTCAAAATTCTTTTCTTTCATTTTACACCAGATGTAAACATACAGTACAAAGACTGACAGTATTAAAGTACTTTGCTGTTGAACTTCTTTCCTATTTTCTTTTTTAAAGTACTTAGGAAAAGCAGACAAACAAGAATGTAAGTGCTAATAATCAACTGAGTATCTTTGGGCTAAATAAAAGTCTTACTGGAAAAAATGTAAAAATAAATAAGTTGGTTTTTTTTTTTCCCCTCTACAGACATGTAAATAAATAGTCTTTGAAGAAATTCTAGTGCCATATCCTAAAGCAGTATCTTCCTGTATCTTTTTGATCAAGATTAAAGCTTCACACATAATCTTGACTATTTTATCAGGAAGATATCCATTAATATTTACATATTTTTGTAAAGGGAGTGTTGAGGGTTAAAAATATAATTCTTTCTAATAGGTAAGCCTGCCATCCTGATGGCAGTGATTCAAGCTATAGAACAGAAGACAAGTTACAGAACATCCTTCAGTTTCTTCGACCCTAGACCAGAGGAAGGAGATCAGGCAAGTTAGAGAGGTAAACAGCCTGGATTCCAGGAATGGAGACAGACTGTGGCTCATAATATGAATGCTTGCATGGCCAGGAGTATCTACTCATACAGGCTTTGTTTCTCTTCTACACATAGGTATAAATTTTTATTGTCAGCTGACTAAACAAGTTCAGAAGAGAGACAGTTAGGGTTGCCACAGTGAAAAAGAATAACATTATCTAAGCTTTCCATCTGGACAGACCTGCTTTTAGAAGGCGGCCAGGTGTTGAATATGAGCAGAGACTATGCCCAGATGGTGCACTCCAGGTAGGAGTGTAACTACCTCAAAAGGAAGAATAAACCCCTTCAGCAACACCTTAGTAATATTATAAGCATATAATTCGGAGTCACATATAGCTTTTATTTTAGGCAATGATCAAAACCTGAAGGACCTTGTTAATCTTTAAGGCATCAGTGCATCAGGGACTAAAAGCTCCAGGCAACAAATATGGGCAACAAAAAACAAAACCCCCAAAAACCCCAAAAAAGAAAGCGCATCTTTGTGGCACAAGCTATCATTGTGTATCTGCTTTGTTGTCTAGTTCCAGAAGAAATATTTTCAGGGATGGCAGAAGGGGAATGTTATACACGGTTCTGAAAAAATAATATTAGATCATAAATTTAACATCATTTTTTAACACATCATTTAAAGGGCTGAATCTACCGGGCAAGATTCTCATCTTTACTGTTCCATCAGCACCACAGGAGAATATGTGATTTGCTGGTCCTGTTTCAATTTGCATGACTCCCGTCCCAATGTTTCTGAAGAGAGACTGTCTGGCATGCTCATTGATGAAGGTGTGAAGAAGACTGAACGTAGACAGACTCCACACCTGAAAAAGCATCAAAACATCAATCTCTCATAAGGCTAATTACCATGATCTTAAAATTGACCAGTAATGAGTCATGGAGAAACTGGACTACCTTTTGCATTAATTTTTCTGACACTAACTGTAAAAGAAAAAGATATGTAACAATGTGTAATGACACAAATATAGAATATTAATATTCATTTTCTATAATAAGGAATATATATGGGGACTAAGGTAAGACTAACTAAAAGGAGGACTGCAAGGTAACACTAACATTTCATAACTAAACTAGAAAATGTGAAAGTCAGGGTTCATTTCATAATTAAATTAGAAAATGTGAAAGTCAGGGTTGAGAACAAAGGCAGAACATATGACATATCTGATTATTCCATACCTAAGCAAAATTCTTATTGAATTTACACATCATCACCATCTTCATCTCTGCTCCCTTCCCCTCATTAATACCTTTATGTTGCCTTCAGCAGATCCTGTTACAAAATACTCTTCTGTAGGATCAACAGCAATTGCTTTGACCGGAGAATCATGACTCTGGAGTAACTGTTGCTGCTGTTTTTGGCGAAGATCAATTATACATGTAAAGCCTTTTCTGCCTCCAGATATTAACAGCTGATGTTTTGGAGCATATGCTAGCACAGTTGCTCCACTATCATGACAGATAAAAGCTGAAAGCCAAAGCAAAGTAATTTAAGTAAACACGCAGTACTAACTTCAATTTCACAGTACTAACTTTAATTTTCCATCAACCTCTAATGGTTCAAGATGGTAGCAACAGTGACTTTGATGCTGTAATCCAGTTGACCACAACCAGTCCATTTATTGCAGTACCATACATATGTAAGCCCAGGTTCACATCAGACATCCTGAAGTTGCACAGTATCCTCAAACTAAGCAGTTACAATCTGTATGAAAAAAGAGTATATCTTTTTTTCTATCCTTCTGTAATCACAAACTATTAAGCCTTGACCAGAAACAGCTTCTTTCCAAACTCTCTAATGCTTGTTATTTTAAGGCATATGTTTCCCATAAGAAATGTCCTAAATTACCTGCCCAAATACCTTGTAAGTTTCCACTGGTTATTTCACTTTTAATTTGCTGCTTTTCACATTTGGGTATGCCTACTCCCCCAAACAAGTGGAGGAAGTGAATGAAGATTACAATTACCAGAACAAAGCTTAGTATGTCTGAGACTAGACACTATGCATCCTAACACATGGCATGTAGCACATTGTACTTGTAGTTCAAAGGGTTCTCTAAATTTACATTTAGAAATTCCACGCGTCTCACATACACTTAAGCATTCACCATACTTGAATTACAGGGTGTTCACAGCTCTCCCTGAGCCTAATTCTGTATTTCAGACATTGAAATGTATTTTTTTCCACTGCAACAAAATATTAGTATTAAATTAATGAAACCCTGCTAAATATTTATTACATCTCAAAAAGCACACTTAGAGGAATAATTCTTCTAAAGCATTTTTGTAATACTGTACTATAGGTAACTATAAATGCACACACACAGAGAAAGCATTTAAAACATTCCACAGTACTTGGCGTAATACATAGAATAAAATTGCCATAGAAATGGACAACCTCTGAAAGCAAAAATGCACTACTACTACAAATACAGCAGTTAAGTTCATCTTTTAGTTCAACTTTGAGAATTACTATATAATTTTGAGATCTTATTTGTACATCTGCTTGTTCGATATATTCATAAAAAATATTTTCTAGAAAATATGGTGCATTTTTTCATTTACATACCTTCAGAGAACCATTTTATAATCATGCCTTTTCTGAGACAGGATTTTCACAGAGGCAATGAAATACCTGACAATTCATAAATTCTCATACTCTCCAAACAGATAATGTATCTGCAAGTGCTCAATGCTATCTTTATAGTACCATTTTTTTGTCTAACACTTAATTGATAAATTTTGAGTGGAGCCTCTCTGATTTATGAGTACAGACACAGCCACAGGAAACTTGAATTGAAGGGTGTGGATGCATATCCTGCAAATGCATATCTTGTAACTGTGCTAAAAGCTGTAGTTCTGACAGTTATAGCTATTGTCTTCTCAACATGCTAGTCATTACAAGCAGGAGTTGCTTGGAATCTTAAAAAGGAACAAAAATTACAGATATCTGGCTGTCAGGGGTTGTACTTGTGATGCAAAGATACAAGGTATGCAAAGGAAGGTGTTCATGTCCATCAAACCAATCATTTATATATAGCACTAAATCATTTCTCAAGAATCTGTTTTTATATTCCTGCTGGTACACTCACACAGGACACTGAAAGATGTTTTAATGCTAATATTAAAATTACTTCCCACAATAACTTTTCCATAAAGACAGACACACATTTTTTTTTTTTTTACTGTGATCAAGTATTTTGCTGGTTGTCTTTTACTTACCATGCACCAAGCTATTTGTAGGTGAAACCAAAGTATCCCAAAGACAAATATTTCTGTAGAAAAAAAATCTGTTTTAATTCAGCAACAAATGTTCTAAAGTATTTTGAACACTTGAAAAGTCATTTGAATCTTGAATAGATTGTTTCAGGCATAAAAGCACTGTAAACAGACTTTCAATGATTACTTTTGAGCAGTTCCCAAATTACTTTCATAGTTATACATACACTGCAAGAACATGCCCTCTACACAATCATTCTACAACTGGTTATTCTCATAAAGGATTCATACTGAGATTACAATCTTTTGGTAGCTGAAGTCACCTGAATGTTAGCAGTTTTTGCTGTTTCTTGATCAAAACTTACTTAAGAAAATAAGTGTGAAATGAAAAGCTATGCACAACTCCCTATATCTATAAAAATAATTTATGACAGGCTCATATGAATAGAATAGACTATATCAGTTGGAAGGGACCTACGACGATCATCTAGTCCAACTGCCTGACCAATTCAGAGCTGACCAAAAGTTAAAGCATGTTAAGGGCATTGTCCAAATGCCACTTGACCACTGACAGGCTTGGGGCATCAACCACCTCTCTAGGAAGCCTGTTCCAGTGTTTGACCACCCTCTCGGTAAAGAAATGCTTCCTCATGTGCAGTCTAAACCTCACCTGGCACAGCTTTGAACCATTCACACATGTCCTGTCACTGGATACCAGGGAGAAGAGCTCAGCACCTCCCTCTCCACTTCCCCTCCTCATATGGAACATGAACAGAGGATTTGTGCTTCCCTATGAAACCTCCTTTAATAGGTACACAGAATTTAGCTGTAAACATTGCCTCTCCCCCCCCCCCCCCCAAAGAAAGAGAGCAGAAATAAGTATGTTGCCTTTAAACTGCTCTAAGGAGAATCATCAAAAAAAAAGGTTGGGGGGGGCAGGGCATGGGAAGGAGAGAAAACACCCCACCACTTCTTTTTTATGCATTATCACAGCAGCTCTTACCTATTGTCAGAAGACAATCCTGCTGTGGCTATCAAAGATGATGAACTGATGAAAACGAAGTCAGTGGCTGTTTTGTTATGACACTGCCACGTCTAAAAAATTAAAGTTTAGAAATTATTAATTAAAAAAACCAATGGATTTTGTGTAAGCATGAAATCTTAAACTTCCTCGAGAAGGTAAGCTGTTTTAAAAACAATTTAAAGAACACAGGATATAAAGGTATGTGTATGCCTTCCGATACTCAGTTTTTCATGGAAGTATACTTTCCAAACCTGCATTATTGACAATTGACTAACAATTGACAATTATTGACAAGTCTCAAAGAACATTAAACTTATTTCAGACCTAACATTGCATTTTCTACTCTCCAACTTACTAAGTATGATTAGGATTTAAAAACTTGTCTGTCATACGGATCACAGGATAGCAACAATATATTATTAAATCTTGATTAATACTGGCTATCAGCACCATCCCTGCCCTCTCCTACCTATTCTAAAGGGGGAAGGAAATAAAAGAGAACAGCACAAGTTTATGGAAGCAAATTTAGTTTTCAGCTTACCAAATATGGTTTAGGTGAAGTCCCAGTAAGTGGGCAACATTTCCAATTTGTTTGATATAAACTTATATATCCATCAGCATCAACAATTCCAAACTGAAAAAAGATATATTAATTGTAAATACATATGTATGTATTACAGAGAAGTCATCCACAATTCAGAGAAACTACTTCAGATTTTAAGAATGTGACATTTCTGCTAATTTACAATTATACTGGGGGGCAGCGGTGGGAGAAGAAGGTCAGTACAGAAGCATTCTGCCATTTACCTTATTTCCTTGGTAATTGAATCTCATTCGAGTTACCCTTGAGTTGCCACCAGACCGAAAACATGTGATTTGCTGTGCATGACCCCATTCAAACATTCTTACACTACCATCCTGAGCACCTGTCAGGTCTGTAACAGAAAATGTTTACATGACTTTTCATAGGTGTTGTAGCAGTTGAGCAGGAAGGTTGCTTCCAAAATTTTAAGAAATCTCACACCAGCTCACAACATCCTCAAAATAACCAGTGCCACAATATGTGCCACAGTACCTGGCATAGGGTAGGAGTAGTGGGTACCACTGAAACTTAAACCTGTGCTATTCAAACCTTATTGAATTGTACTTACTTATTATTTAATTAAGAATTGTATTTAGATGGTACTGAAATATGAAGCTATTTACTTGGAGATAAAAATGTATCTTTCATCCAAGTCACAAATAAAATAGAAACACAGTGCTTTTTGCTATAAAAACCAGCACTGTTTCTAAAGGCTAGTCTATATCCCCCAGTACTACTCTTTTTTGGAAATGAAAAGTAGTTTCAGTAAAATAGGGCTTATAAGCAACTTTTAAAACATATAATAGATTGCTGTGCTAGTATAAAATAGCAGCATACTAAGAAACAGGGCCAATAAGTAAATATACAATCTTTAGATAACTTTTTTCTTTTTTTAACAAAACTGAACTTACAATATGGTAATGTTGGATGAGAAGCCATTCTTCTGACATTATTAATAGCCTTCTTGAGCATCTGTTCAACACACAGAAAATAATTAAACAATACTACTGAACAAAAAGTTACTGAACTAGAGCGGTGAGTTGTTTCCTATCAAAATTCCCACTGAAAGCAAGTACTGGGTTTAGAAATTCAGGTAGAAGTCAGTTTCTTCCAAGACTAGTGTAGACATTAATACTTTTGCAGCTTTACACATCTAGGTAAATATTAACTTTTTGCTTCAGAGATTTATGGATCCAAATATAAACACTCCTTAGACTGCAGTCTTACCTCTTTTCTTGCCAATTCCTTTCTGATTCCATTAAATTTATTGGAATATTCCTGAATATTGTAAGATAAGCAAGAGAGAGGCAGAAGCATGTAAAGAAAGAGGTAAACAAACTTTAACAGAAGTTAAAATTTAACAGAAGTTAAATAGGAATATATTTATTTTCAAGTCTACTTAATTTATTGTCATTGACTGAAAAGTGATTATTTGTGGCCATCCAGTATAAGCAATATACCTAGCAACTGGTAAATAAAAAAATTCTTCAAAAGCATTTATAATTTTCCAAATACAGATCCAATGGATTTTCAGTAGTGGATTTTCCTTTTGTTCCTAAATTCCAAACTTTGCTTTGAGCAAGGTACATTACCAAGAATACTGGTTTTCTTTGTTGATTAATTCGTTAACTGGAAAGAGTTCAATATAGGAAGAGAACTGGAGACATTAGACAATTAAGATAAAAACCCCATCTAATTAAGTCATAAGTCCAACCCACAATAGGAAAGGAACAGTAGGGATTTTTCTTCAGGGAAATGCATCTGTATTTTCCTTGCGTGTCTCTTCCCTTCTTTTCTTTCTATTAATGTATGTCAAAGTTAAGTTTTCATTCTTTTACTTCCTGTTAGTTCTCCTCAAAAGCATACGGCTACTTTGAGGACTGACTCTCCTCAGAAAATTGTTGGGATCCAGTCTCCTTACGCATGTATTATTTACCTGAACATTTGAGAAAGAAGAGGGCATAAGTTTATATTCATGCCAGATGTTAACTTATAACACAAACAAAAGGTTGTTGCCAGAGCACCCACTTTCAACACAGCAGCTTACTACACATCAGTAGCAAGCTGGCACTGAACTACTTTCATAGAATCATTTAGGTTGGAAAAGACCTTTAAGATCGAGTCCATCCAACACTTTCAACTGCTATAATTTTGTACAGTATTTTGTTACTACTTTGTCACTGAAACAGTACATAACGAATCAAGTATTTTAAGTATGCTATTATCCCCTGGCCTCCAATCATATCAGGGTGTCAACTGGAAGGAGGTATGAATTAAAAAATTTTACTTGGTTCATATTGCTAAATATGATCCAGAGTTGAAAAGCAATGTTCTCCAAATTTTTAGTTTGCAAACAAGAAGGAAGAAAAACACTTGGAAGGGAAATAATTTATTTTCTTGCTAAAGTTTCCTGGGGTTTGGATTAGTGGAGTAATTGCAATCCTCTTGATTACATTTTAGAAGCAGACTTAGATCTTTCAATTCTCAAAGCTTTTATTATTTGTTGAAGAGAAAGCCTTATGCCTGTCGGTTACCCAAGTTTATTTCCAAACACTTTCCTGAAGATAAAAAAATAAGATCTTCAGATACATACTTTCCTTTTTTCCTGTAAGTACTTTAAATGACAAGGAAAAAAGCTCAACAGTTTGGTAAAACACTGGTGAATAAGACAATATATACATTATAAGATTTAGGACAACACAACAGTGGATGATATTCTTCAAACATCAGTGCATATACAAATCAGTAACTAATTGCAGTACTTTGCTCTCTAAACTTACAGTTTATCTCTATGTGTAAGTGAAAGAACAATTATTCATGCTCATTCTATTTCTTCACCAAAATGAAGGGCTGTGTTGACTTTTACATCTACTAACTTTTACCCAGAAGTCATTGGAAATCATCTTCCTTCATTCAACAGATAAGCATGCATCATGATCTCCTAACGCCTGCTGGATTGTGCTTTGGAAAAATGCAAGCTTACAGAAACAGGCCTCTGAAAGACTATGTTAACATAAATCTCTGGTGCAGCATCTCTGATTTAGAAGCCAAATAACTTTATCAACTGCAAATACTTCCATTATCAATGTAACTGACATTTGATACTGCTAGCCCTCAGTTTGCCCTTAACAATAGCTGATGGCTAGAACACTGATTGCTTTGGTGGAGAGTTGGGTGCTTTAGGCCTAATGTACAGTAAGACTTAAGAATAAAAAAGCTTAAAATCTGACCCACCAGTTATTAAACTGGTGAATATTGGTGTTGGTCATACTGGCTTGGAAGACAAGCTGTTGAACATTACCCGAGTTTCAAAGCTGACAGTACATACTATTTACTTCAATGCTCTCTTAGAAACATCTCCTGTAAGAACTGTGTAAACACACTGTACTGAAGGACATGGTAAGTGAGGAGGCTCACCGCCAGATATGAACTGTGTAACAGGAAACAGTGAAGAAGAGTAACAGAAAAACCCTAGAGCTAATAAAATGTTTTTAACTGCCTGAGTATCAAAAGTTCAGTAGCCTCCCTTGCTGATGGAAGTCAAGCAAAGACAACAAGACTGAAAAGCCAGTAATGGTAAAGAACAGCGGACTATATCTACTAAATGGGCTGCAATTTATGGAAAAGCAAAGATAAGAACAAGGATCAAAAGCAGTATCTGAAGGAACAAAGTAACAAATAGTAGCAACAGAAATATTTTGGTGAAGCTGGTTTTCCTCCAGATCTAAGTCCTTCTACAGTAACACTATTTCTTCCCAAGAATCCCTCTATCTTCCTTCATTTACTTTGTCCTTCATTCAGTACCTTTATCTCCCCTCCCTAATGGACAGGTGTCGTTGTGTGCTGTGGTTGGTTCTCTACTCTGCCGCAGTCAAACAGTATGCCAGACAAAATTAGGTCCAAATTTTAACAGCAAACGCATTCAATACAAGCATAGCCATATCTCTTTAGGTAAGATAGTATAAAATAGAAAGTCACGTAAGAATAGTTTACATTATTAGATTATGTAATTACTACGTTGAGAAATACACAAACACCCGATATATAAATATATATATACACACACATATAAAAATGGAAGCGAGAGGAGAAAGTGGCAAAGGCATTCAAAGAATACTTGCAGAAGAGACCTGACTGTGAAACCAGTGCTGCAAAACTGGCAAGCAGGATCAGTAGTTCCTAAACAGAAGGGAGTGGCACAATACCCACTTCCATGTGTGGATAACATTACCATTCTTATAATGCTCATTCATATTTACTCCTCCTAATCATCAAATATTTTCAAAAATCAACTGCAATACACATTAACACATGGTTCTTCCATTCTGCCACCAGTTACGGACTTGCTCTGAGCTGTTAAATGCCACAAAGTGCAGCCAAGTCACAAGACTTCAGGCATTCAGTTATCGAGGAAAACTCTACACCTATGTGCAGATAGACTGAGAGATATGGGTGTTTTGTATGACCATTTCAGGCCAATTAATTGGCTCCAAATAAGCATCTCCCAGCTAACTAATCAAAAGATCTGCATTATTAGGAGCATCTATACTGCATAGGAACTAAGGTATGTCAATGACGACACTAGAATTATAATTTGATTTGAATTAAATCTGAGCTCATAGCTTTTTGCTCAGGGCCAAGCTTCACTCCAGACACACAATCTATTTCTAAAAGTAAGAGCTACCCTTGTGCACATGTCACCTCTATGATAAGAAGGATCAATTTGCTCATGTGGACATAGTCACACTTTACTGGGTGTCCCTCACTCTGTTGTATTTCAGAAATGCTGAACAGTGAAACTGATTATCTCCTCTAAAACACGATCTTCAGGAGTGAGATATTTAATAACACTACTATGCAGAGTTACAGCAAAATTGTGCAGCACTTCAAAGAAGACAGAGCCGACAACAGCTTTGGAGATAAACAGTCGTACATCAGCATGATGGGTAGTTCAAACTAGGCGTGAAGTTTGTAGCTGGTCCTATTTCTGCAGTCCTGCCTTCCTCATTGTTCTTGTGAACTTCTTCCCCATTTCTCCCAAGTTCAAGTTGCTCAGTTTCCAGAGTTCAATTAATTTCATTTGAAGCCTCTGTCCTGCCAGTGAAATCCGCTTTAGAAGTTCATTTGCTGTCCTTTCTATAGTACAGGCTCATACTAATATACAGTGCGCTACAATGGTACTTTGTAGTAAAGCAGAATTTGGTATTTACTTTTAAATAAAAGCTGGAATAGTCTGGAACTCAGAATGAAACCTGAGATTATGCTTAAAATAGAAGCTACCCTGATATTTCATACAAGTATGTCTATCCAATCTTTACAAATTTATATCCTGAAATCTCCCGCATGTATGCTTTTCAGATACAGTATTTGGCTTCAAGTCGTTAAAGGACAATTTAAGCTGCAATTTCTTACCTGAAACCTGATTCTTTTTTTTTTTAAACAATGTATCTTAAGTAAAGAAAGCATATATGGCTTGACTAAAAACTTTGCTTGCTCAGCTGGTCTATCTTAAATTTTGTGCAGTATAATTGGATGATTACAAAAAATTCCAGCTCGTCTTGAATACACAGAAAAGCTATATTTACTTACATGCTAATTGTAAAATATAACCAGCAACACTGAACAGACAAAAGGAGAGAAGTAGATAGAGTACCTAAGGCTAATCTTTGACAAGCAACTTACCACAGATGCACCCCTGCCAGTTTGTGTACTGCCAAGCCAAGGCATATTGATAGGTGTGCCGGGATTACTATGAGTATAAGGAGTGGTTCCCTGAACATTTACCAGATCATCACGAGCATGTATAACTAAGAAATCATCAGCCCTATAAATGAAACAACATTATAAGTTAGATTGAAAACAACAACATTAAATACCATGCTTTGTTACATTGATTTATACACAGCCAAGCTGTGATATTGGAAACATAGAAAGTATACCCTTTATTTTCTATTTCCACATCATCATCAACCCAGGTATAGATTTGTGTAGCTAAAATCGCAGAAACATCTAATTCTTGAATGTCATGACTCGATGCTATTGCAATGCAGTTCCGATTTGCCTGAAAAAAGTAACACACAGAGAGGCAGATACAAAAGGTATACTCAAAAAGGTGGGGTTTTTTGATTCTCTGGTTATGGTACAATTCACAAAAACATACGCTTAGTCAATTTACAAAACCCAAATATTTATGTCTACAAATCTATATACATAAACTGTCTAAACTTGACATTTCTGTTTTAAAAGGTTATTTGCATCTGGGGTAGCATCACACACTATTTGTATTTTATACTTCTCTCAAGCAGCTTTAGTTTCTCCTTGCTTTCCTCAGAGGATAAGCAAGACATAACTATACCACAATGCTTGCAACCAAGCTCCCCTCCTCCACTAGTTAAGGCTTAAATAGTTACACAGGAGAAGAAAAGATGACTTGCTGGTTGTCTTTGACAGAAGAAAAATACTCCTACACACAAGCTTAAAGAAAAAGTATAGGCCACCCCTCCCTTCCCTCAATCCATTGTACAATAGAAAAAAGACAACTGGTAGTAGAACTGTTTAATTACGAAAAGATAATTATGAAGTGCTTTAGAGAAGGGAGCGCTAAGAGTTCAAGCTGTAGCAGGATATCTCAACCATTCACAATTGGGACTACCACCTGTTTATCAGGTGGAAGTACAACACAATTAGATGATCCTACCTCCTTTATACTCACCTTATTGACTGCAAAAGCAGTAATGATGTCAGACTCTTTATGGATTATTCTTGCCTTGCCTTCTGGGTATCCACTATCTGTTTCTATCTGTATTTAAAAAGTAAAGCATATTTAAATGCAAACTTCTATGCAACACTTCTTTTTACTGGAAGTACACAGACCAAACACTGGATCATATGAAGTTTCATGTATTTTTTTTCTTAATTTTAATTCTAAGAAAATATGACAAATATAACCTGTAATAATTACGATAAACCTGTTTCTTGTGTAGCAATCTAGCTTCTCACTGCCATGTTGAGATTACCACAGCAAGCGTATTGTGTCACAGAAGTCACATTACTGTGTTCGTTCTCAAGTTTTTCAGGAATGCTGAAAACCAGGAAGGCTACATGCACACTTGGGGGTGTTGATAAAAATTGAGTCTTGATGCTTTGTTCTTAAAAAAATTTGCTGAATCTTCTCATGCTCTTAGCAAACACTTTTTGCCACTGAAACTCAGGAAATAGTCCAAAAGAAGGTGCAGACAAGATCCTGAGCAGGAAAATAAATTTGTACTTTGTCAGCTTATCTATTCACCATTCTCCACAATTAAATAAATCTGGAATCCTGCACAATCCAGTAACACAAATTTTTTACTATCACCTTTTCTTTTTCCTTAATGTGATCTAATGTTGTATTTGTATCTTGTCTACCTTTTTGTATTTTAGAAATGCATGCAGGTATATGCCAGCACACAACAAAACTCTGAACTCTATCAGCACTGTAGGAATCCTGTTCAAAATTAAAGAGCTCAGCATTGCAAGTATTAATCTGATAGATTAGAGACTCCAGTCTGTTGTAGTTACAAAATAATTTTACAGTAAAGAGAAAAAAAAAAGGCATTGCCAAACAAATAGTAACATAAAAATTCAAACCTGAACTACAAATATAAAATTTTGTATTTTCTTCAAAACATAAAGAATTATTCCAGAACTACTGTTTCCTAGCCTCTCCCCTTCAATTTCTTATTTCTCTGGTCTTCAAATGACTTAAACAAGGATATTTTAGTTTAAAAAACTAAGATGGTGCTGTCAAAGAACTGCAAACAGTCTTTTTCAAATCTGAAAAAAGTCTGTGGCTGTTATACACCATGAATTAGAACACCTATTTTAAGATTAAAAAAAAATTGATACTCCAGTGTATGGAAGATTGCACAAAACTGCAGTGACAAACAGATCCAAAAACGTGATCTGTGTTGTGTGCTGAACAAACCTGCATAAAATCAAGATTATTTTTTCCCCAGTCAGTTCCAATTACCTACTTGCAGTATTAACTGCTTCACTGCATAATTAATAACAAGGTAGCCCAATGACATCACAGGGCATTCTTATTTCTGTCTTCTCACTAGTTTTGTAAAAGAAAGCCTGAAGAATACAGTATTTCTATGCCTAGAAATGCAAACTCTTATACCTTTTTAGTCTCTCATACCAATCTTTTAAGAAAGTTGCTATAAAGTTGTTATATAAGTACATTTGTCACCATCTTAAAACTAAGGCTCAGTGAAAATTTTTGTAGCAAACTAGTATCATGCAACACAAACTGCTCTAATTTCACTTAACCACCTTCACTTATAGGTAACTATTCTAGCCATCTCATACTGGTGAAAGGTCCTGTATGTGCTATGTTCCCATAGTACTACTGAATATTTTTCACCTGGGCAAATCTCAGCCTCAGCTCTTTGCTTGGCATAGCTATGGAATTTGATAATACATATTGTTCTTACCTGGTTGTTTAATCCAGCTTCTAAGATACATTTAGTTTCAGATAGGGTTTATAACAAGCCTAGTTTAACTCAATCTCTTGCAAAACTGAATTTTTAACTTTATTTGCTGTATCAGCAAAGATTTTTTTGAGGGAGATCAGCACCATTTCAAAAAGGTAATATTTCATAATGATGTAAGGTCTAAATAATTTGAGCATTACTATTCTGTACCTTATTGACGATGGGTTCCTCCACCACAGAATTTTTCATGGTTTCACTGTGCTCCTCTAATGACTTCACCAAGGAAAGAACAACCACAGAACAAAGAATAAAGATAAAACATAACACACAAGGTATCAAGGAAATCCTTAATTCCTTGTTGTTTACCCCAACACAGAACAATTGAAACACAACAGCATGTTGCACACACACACACATGCAATTTATGTAGTAACAGTAATTATCAAATTCTAAACTCTGTATTCAGTACAGAAGACACTGATTTACCTATTCTGCACTGTAACAGCATCTTGTCCATCTCAGAAGTCAAATTTCTTCGAAAATAAGCTATCTCCACTGACATTTTATCAGCAACAAGAGCATACAAATAAAGCCAACACACCTATGCTGTGTAAAGCTGTCAATGACCCTACTTGGAAACATATAAAGCACATCTAAAATATTCCAAAATACCTTTCCATAGCAACATGGCTGCATTAACATAAGACACAATCAGAAATGGTGCATCTTCAAAGGACAAGACAAAAGGAACAATATTCCTTTTAACTGCAGTCTGTAGTGAACATAATTAGCCACAAATACTCAAAACAAGCTAATATTCTAGTTGGAACAGGACAAAGATTAGCTCATACAGAACTCTTTGCTGCCGTGGCTTTACTAGTCATGAATACTCTTTTCCTGCATGTTTAATTTGTTTAGATCTGCCTCCTTCTCCTATGTTTCTGCTACTCCATAGTTTTTCTATAATACAAGTGATTTTTTCAAATTATTGGGAGTAGGGTGAGACAGAAAAGGAGCAACTGAAGAGGGAGAAAAAGCCCAAAACTCCACTACAGAACCACAACTTTAAAAAATTTAACAGAATCTGCAACCTGGAATCCAGCTAGACACTGGGACAAGTTACCAAGGACAGAAATATTAACTGTTGTATGACCATTTTTCTTATTAAATTTGAATCATAAACATGATTGAAACCAGTGGATAAACCCAATATGACTATGGTAGGGACAAACGCAAAGTTTTAGAAGTTTGACTGATTAGGTTATTGTTTTTAATCTTTGAAATTATGAAGTTTGTCATTCTTTTGAGGTGGCTTTTATACTGATCTTAACAAAGAGGCTGACTGTAGCTAAATGCTATTAGTTGTCAGTCTACAGTCAAAGACTGACTTTTGTTTTCAATGAAACAATGGACAAAGATTTTTGATATGAAATACTGTAGATTTAGAGTCATAGCCAAGTATATTATCCAATCATGCTCTAGAAAGTAAACAAGCCAGCCAAATAACTTAAGTAAAAGCTCATAGATTGACCTGCAATATTTTATGCATTTTGTATACCATACCAACCTCATTTATGCATCGCTTCTTTGTAAAAATATTTCTGATAAAGGTTTCCTGGACTTCTTCCTGTTTAACCAAGTACTGCCACAGCCTCTTCACAGACAGTGCAACGTGACTGTTAGATCTACAGAACAAAGTTGAAATAAATATTTACATCATGCTCATACTTACAAAAGACTGCAATATCTTATATTCTAATCAACCGACAGTCAGGAGAAATGCTGAACCAAAAACTACAGCTCTCTGAACACTGCACAAGACCTATTCAGAAGCATTCAAGTACAATCTTCCTGACAAACCTATGTGTGAGAGAAGATACAAAAGGAAGAAGGAAAAGAACATGTAGCATTTTCACCTCCTATCTTGGGACAGTGAGGAAAAATCTCTTTAAAGAGATCACAGAACAATAAGGTAAGCATACAGATCATTTATTAGTCCACCTCATTCTTTACAACATGAATCTTTTCTGTTTATTGCTAGTGAGTGCTTCTATCACATGGACAATGAATGACTAACACTTCCTGCTAGGAACACTTCATCAGCTGTGTAAAATCTCTGAAACAACCACGACTTTTCAGTAACAAAATCAGAAGGATTGTAGAATCAGATCAGACTTCAAATGTTTATGCTCACCCCTAGAAACTGTATGCTCAAACAAAACCTGTAAATACAAATATAGCTGCTTATGGCAGGCCAAAAACCATCAAACCCTGAATTGCTTTAAATCATAATTTAAAAAAAATGCCAGGCAGCAGATATATGTGAAGATGTTCCTTTTTAATCAACTCAAGTTACTAAAACTAAGTATGACAACTGTGAGGTATTTTACAACAAAAAGACAGACCTTCTGTTGATTCTGCCACCACAGGTGATAATAAGATTAAAAAGGCAGAAATCTGTTTAAAAAGTGACAATTTAAGAAACTGACCATACTTTTCTGGCTAAACACGCAAGTATGTGGAGTCACAACTATGCAAATATTAAAAATAGTATATATTTCTTCTCTGATTTTAAGAAAAAATACTGATAAGAATGTAATTATATTCCCTCCAAAGGTGGGGCAATTATTTAATACATTGTCACTCATCCTTAATTATCTCTCAGGGCAAATTCATTATTCTTTATTGTCAACCATAGCGTTTCCACAGAGACACTCAAAATCAGTATGTTAAGCTTCAATAAAAGAACTTTAAAAATGTTGAAACTTTTGATTGTTTTTCCTGATCTTGCTTTGGACCAGAGATGCACGAGTTCTGATGTGTACCCACAATTTCACAATGCATTAGAGCAAACCCAGAAACTGGCATTATATAGTTATTGAATTATGGTCTACCACATGCACTAACAACATAATACTTGATGTATATTAAAGATATTATAGTCAGTGTTTATAGAAATTAGACTCACCTGAATGGAGTGTTTGTAGGCTCAAGTAAAGTTTTATGGCGAAGCAACGCAGGACCAGCAGCTAGGGCTTCTTCAGAAGCATGAACTGAAATATAATATTGAGGTGGACCCCCATATAGCTCAAGACGCCGGAGAAGAACTTGTTCCCAGCGCTGTAGTGTTTTCAAAACTGCATGGCATATCGGGGAGCTAACTGGAAGCTCTAGAAAGACAAGTAAACAATAATGAACCTACCTTCTCCATTATAACCTTGGCAAAGATAATCCCACTGCTAGAAAGCTGAAGTATATTTCAAATATCTCCAAAAGTAAGCTTTATTCAAACCTCATCTTCTATTTGCAAGTATAAAAAGATGAACTGCTTTGTGCTATCATTGCTAAACACAGGAACAGACTTCTCCAATGCTGATGGAAATGAAATATCATGGAAGAGATCCTCCTGGAAGCTATGTCAAGGCATATGAATGACAGGCAGGTGATGAGAGAAAGCCAGCATGGCTTCACAAAGGGCGAATCGTGCCCAACTAATCTTCTGGCATTCTATGATGGACTGGCTATGCTGGTGGGCAAGGGAAGAGCAACTGATGTTCTCTACTTTTGACTTCTGTAAGGCCTTTGACAAGGTCTCACACAACATCCTTACCTCTGAACTGGAACAATATGGATTTGATGGATGGACTATTTGATGGATGAGGAATTGGCTGAATGACTGCATCAAAAAAGAGTTACAGTCAATGGTTCAATGTCCAAATGGAGATCAGTAACTAGTGGTGTCCCTCAGGGGTGCGTATTGGGATCAGTACTGTTCAACATTTTTGACAAGGACATAGACAGTGGTAGTGAGTGCACCCCCAGCAAGTTTGCAGATAACGCCAAGCCAAGCGGTGCAGTTGATTTGCTAGAGGGAAGCGATGCCTTCCAGGGGGACCTTGACAACCTTGGGGAGTGGGCGCATGTGAACCTCATGAAGTTCAACATGGACAAGTGCAACGTCCTGCACCTAGATCAGGGCAATCACCAGTATCAATACAGACTGAGTGAAAAATGGATCGAGACCATCCCTGCAGAGAAGGACTTGCAGATACCAGTGGATGAAAAATTGGACATGAGCTGGCAATGTGCAGTTGCAGCCCAGAAAGCCAACCGGATCCTGGGCTGCATCAAAAGAAGGGTGGCCAGTAAGGGTGAGGAAGGTGATTTGCCCCCTCTAATTTATTCTCACGAGACCCCACCTGGAGTACTGTATCCAGCTCTGGGGCTCCCAGTACAAACACAGACATGGACCTGTTTGAGCAGGTCCAGAGGAGGACCACAAAAGTGATCAGAGGGGTGGAACACCTCCCCTATGGAAAAAAAGGCTGTGAGAGTTGGGGTTGTTCAGCCTGGAGAAGAGCTCCAGGGAGATGTTACTGCAGCCTTTCAATACTTAAACAGGACTTACAAGAAAGATGGAGAAGGAATAGTGGTTTTAAACTAAAAAAGACAGTAGATTTAGATTAGGTATAAGGAAGAAATTTTTTATGATGAGGATGGTGAGACACTGGAACAGGTTGCCAGAGAAGCTGTAGATGCCCCATCCCTGGAAAGATGCAAGGTCAGGTTGGACAGGGCTTTGAGCAACACAATCTAGTGAAAGACAGGGGGCTTGGACTAGGTCATCTTTAAAGGTCCCTTCCAACACAAACCATTCCATGATTCTATGAGACAAGGAGTAGGAATGATTTAACTTGAATTACAGAAAACTACAGGGTTTCCACCAAGAAATAAATATTGTAAACATTCTTGTATGACTTCCTAGTCATACAAGAATGTTTACAATATTTATTTCTTGGCTGAGAAAAAACTAAGTATGCAGAGACTTCTGCTAACTACTAAGCATTCCTTCTCACCCACTCATCTTACCCACCCAGAATGTTATTTCATAAATATACCTGTATGATGAACAGTATCAGAACAATTATTCCCAGATCATGGAAAAATTAAGAACTTTTGAACTGAAAATAAAGCTACAACATATATATTATTTAACAAATTACTGATTTTAAATGTGGCTATTAAGTATGAAAAGACAGCTCTGCTGCTTATTACCTGAAAGATCATGTCCAGCCAAAGGGTAGAAAATCTTCAAATTGTGAAGTACCAGCTGAACCATTGCCAATCTCATGAGTGACCAACTAACAAGAAAGCAGTAGTAAGTCATTTACTAACAAGAAAATAAATTTCTCACTTATTCACAATTAGGATTTAAATTTAGAGCTTTAAATCACCATTATAAACTGCTAAAAACTACAACTAGTATTTTAGAATATTATAGATACTTTGAATTCAAAAGTCACTATACCATGTATTAATGAGTAAAATAATCATTGTGAAAAATTAACTACTAAGTCTAGATAACATACTGCCATGAAATATCAATTAACTGGTGTATTATCTCAAAAGTAAAAGGCCGGAAATGCAAGCCTAGCCATTGGAGAACATCTTGTATTTAGAAGTTACTTACCTGTATGAATTTGAATTAGAATGCTCTTGATTATGTGAATTTGATGCAAACACTCCTCCATCAGTATCTTCATCATCTTCACCACTTTCCTGACTCTCTTCTGAATCATATTCCACTCTACTTTGCGATGGAAAAAAAGGCTAAAAATTTAAACAATATTCCTTGAGTATCTTCTAGCCGATATCTAGTTTTAACTTATCTTTCAAAAAATACAACATTATAATATTTAATGCTTTTCATAAAAAAGCAGGCATATCATCTTACTCGTTTTACTAACATTTGGCATTTGTACATCAAAAGGGTAACTGTCCGTGAGCACTGCATACTTTAACAGCTTAACTATTTTTTACATTACTCAAAATTCTAATGCCAAAAATGAAAATAGTAACAGTTTTCCAATTCTTATTTTGCTTTACTTTCACGTCATATATATCAAACCACACATAGGACACACAAGCTTGTTGTTTGTCAGAAAGAAGCCAAAACCACCAGTGTATTTTCTCCCTAGTTCTTCCAAGGGCTCAGAGGACTAAAGAACAAGAAAATCCTATCTCCTGTCTACAGAATTCAATATTTATGGTAAGTCCACCATCAGTGCCCCACTGTGTTATTCAGTCTTTGCTATTTCTTTTTTGTCCTTGCTGATATGGCTAATATTTGATATAGAAATGTGCCATACAACTCCATACCATTATGTAACTTTCTACAAATAAAGATCTGCCACAGCAGACTTGACAGAAGGCAACACAATTTGATTTCTAGTAAGTATACACATCTATTTCACCCATTTGAAATAGATAAAAAGCTTCTCACATTTTCTTGTTCATCTAAACAGCTGATACATAATTACCTATATATTTGTACTCTGCAACTGTAAAAAGCAATATGTTTTGTTCATACCATTATCTGAAAACAAATTAATTTCATAACAACAGGTTTTAAGAAGTGTTTCAAAAATACTTATAGGCAGTGTTTTAGAAAAAGCTAAACATGAGTAATAAAGCCAGGCAGCTTCTATCACACACCTAAATCAATACCTAGAATAAAGACTTAGAAGAAAAAAATTACCATTCCAGAAGTGATAGAAAATATTTAACTGTCATAATAGCAAAAAATTACCTTAGCAATGAAATAATCCCAGATGCTAAGCTCAGGAGGAATAAATCTTTCTTTGTAAGATGGAGATTCTTGATCTACCAATGGCAATGCAGGCAACTGAGAACTCTCTTTTGGAGAGGTTTTTGATGAAAGGCTGTAATGTTTTTGGTGTTTCTCTCCATCATCTACAGAGGAAGGAAATAGAGTATATTGCTTTAAATTGTCCACCCCACCTCCCTACTGCTTTTTATAAAAGGATTTATAATACAAAGTAAAAATATTTCTCTTTACAAGTTTTCAGAATTTTATCTTAATATTGCTATAGAAAATAAGCACACAGAATGTTAATCCTCAAATATGCAAAACTAATACATAACTAGAACTCCAGAAGTGGAAAACTCCCAGCACAAATAACATAGAATAGTAGAGTACATGCATAACTGCATTAGCAGCTTTCCTCCTACAAAGATGACAAATATTGTTGCTCAAGCAAGAACACTGCAAAACTAAATTACTTTAATAAGCACTACTGAGCACTGATTACCCTTGTTTTTTAAGACAAGCCAAGAGTCTTGTCTTTCAGAATACATAGTGCAAATACCTAGGCTTGCCATTCCTATTCCAAGTTTTAACTCTGTGTCTCCTTCCAGGAGAGGTCTGTACTTTTTTCTAAACAGTATAATTCTGATAAATCCGTATGTCCTGACAATATATTTCTCCAGCAAATATAAAATATCCCATTTTAACTAATACAATCCAATATATACCTCAAACAGGAAAGGACCAATTATTTGTAATAATACCATAACTTGAGGGGTCCCCTCACTTCCCCAACATTGACTTTTTTCAGAATAAGAAGTGTCTATGAGAGATGTATTGAATTATATTCTTGATGATTACAGTACTGAAGGAAACAGCTCATCCAAGCTATCAGAAATATCTTAATGCATTGATATCACAAATGAATGAACAAGCAAGCCTCATTTCAGATCCCTTATTTTCTTATTAATTGAGAAGTATCAACTTCACAAATATGGAAAAAGTAATGGCTTACTTAGAGGCTCACATAACTATCTGATACCCTGAAATCATTCTGGTTCTTAGTAGGTGAATTGTATTGCAATACAGCCTTTCCATTAGTAGAGGAGGAACGATATCGATTGCCACTGTCCCTGAACAGTAAGTTAGTGTTCTGGCTCTCCAGAACACTTCTGAAGTAGAAGGGACGAGGGAGAAACAGAATCATATTTGGAATTTGATACAACATGGTGGCCTTCATTCATCTTCCATCACAGACAAAATGGACTTGGATCCATTTCCTACTTGATTGTAAAATTGTTTTTTTATTTTCAAGTAGATACATGTAATGCATGGAGATTAGTTTTTATAGTGAAACAATTGAATGGGTTCAAGACTTAGGTAAAACAAAGAAAGCTAGAACATTAAGATAAAAAGAGAGCTGATTTTTTGAACTGCCTTTTGAAGTCTCAAAAAATCTCAACACCTATTTAACCAAGTACTGAAGATTTACTTTTTTCTTAAGCATTTCAAAGTCTCCATTTTCCAGTTAAGGTTTGAAACTATGACATCACCCAAAGGAATCACAGAACACACTTAAGTTCTACCCCACACCACTCCTTTTTTTTAAGTGCAAGAAAAAGCAGTTGGGGAAGAAGAGTACAGAAAACCTTTTTGGTTGTTTCTTGTTTAATTAAGCGGGGTTTGTGTTTTGCATAGAGCAATAATAAGACCAGGCAGTTAGTCATAAAAGATCTCATTTAAATACCTCTTAAGTAAGGGGGAATTGTAAAGTAAATGGGTTGCATATAATTTGAGTCTTTGGCTGATGTAAAAGCAGTAATAAATAGGCTCGCAAGTAATAAATAGGGTCCAAGAAAGCAAATCTGCAGGCTGAAAGAGCTGACCTGGAGATTAGATATCCCTGTCACTGAGTTCAAGTATCAACATGTTGGGCCACTGGTTGCAAGGATGACTCAATGTGAACATTAAAAATGCAAATGGATGCTTTATTGTTTCAATCTTCCTTACTCCCTTCTAACAAGGGCCCACAAAACTAACTTCCACTGAAACTTCTGAAATCACCATCTCCTGTTAATAATGCTGGGGATGGCACAAAAAGACCCAGCACCCCTGTGTATGCCTGGAGTGAACTACTATGAAGAAGTATTTCCTATACCCTTATTTTTTTAGTTTACTTATTTTATCCATAGGAAACTTTTGAATCTTGATAGATGCTTGAAAGACTATTTCCTTCAAAACTCTTATGGGTACTCCAATCACTTGAAAACAGAAGGTCTAACACTCTGGACAAAAGAAAAACAGCACTCATTTAAGAACAGTTATATTCCACATGTAAGACTTACATGCTCATAACACAAACTTAGCCAACTGTAAACCCTGAGGGAGGTAAGACGCAAGTTGATTTTTTTTAAAAAACCTTTTGGGTTTTGTATACCTCACAACTATGATCCATGCCGCCCCCCACACCCTCCACCCCAATGGGCAAATTCTCTGTATTCACAGTGGCTGATGGAATTTTTTCATAATTTCCAGTCATTTTTGGACCAGAAAAAAATTGTTTTTCCAAGGATTTTCAGAAACATTTCTGACCACGTATGAAAATGACCATTACTACTACAAGCAGGTGAACTAAAAAATAATTTATATATAGAATCTAAAAAAAGCTGAAGACAACACCTCATCTTTCATCTTGAAACTGGGATATTTTAACAGTCTGTGTTGCACTATTATACTGTATTGTAACTACTTTTTTTCCTGTTAGGGTTATTATTTGAAATCCACTTACCTGTACTGAAGTTGCAAATAATAGCTGCAGTACAATGCATTTTCATTTCATTACTTAAAGCTCATCAGCTAGGAAGAGCATGCACATGCGCATAACTGTATGAATTTTTAGCAATTGCTTAAAAAAAAAATAGAAATTCACTAGGCATGAAATAAGGAGCAAGTGTTGTGTAATACAGAAATAAGCAAGTATATGCTTGCAGCTTGTTTTTCTAAGCAGAATTCAAAAAGCAAATACTTTTTTTTTTCTCGTTCTGCTGTATCATTCTTTGTATTTTTAAGAGTACTGCAAGCTAGCCATTACAAAAAAAAAAAATCAATATTTAAGGCAAAGTACAACCATCTAAGTGGTTTGAAATACATACTACTAATGCCAATTTCTTTTTTTTTTTTTCATTCTCAAAATCTTTAAATAAATTAATAAATTCATTAAAAATCCAACTTTGTCATTTGGAATTTCAGATCAGCAATTATATTCACTTTCAGATTTCTCATTTATTTCTAGTTAAAAACTCCTCCACATGTTTTTTGCATTCAAAACTTTTATAAGTAAAATGGGACCAAAGATAAGACAAATATAAAATTTAAGTTATTTTCCAAGAATATTGCAATATTTCAGACAAGGAAAATGCTTCTACTTCTCCCAAGATCTGACACGTGCAATGATTTTTCAAAGACCTGTTGCCCACATCACCTCTCTTTCACCTTCCCAGGAAGAGCTAAAAGGTAGATCTCTTTCAATTTCCCCAAAAAACTAAAATGCATGTCAGAGTTACTGATTTTTATTGAAGACAGTGTGCAGGCATGAAGCATCAACACCCCAACATCCCATGAAAGATGCAAGTCTTCATTAAGCAAGGTAAAATTATGAAAACCTCCTCTTACAAAAGCATCACCCTTGAGTGCAGGCATCAACAAATATCAGTACTGCTGAAGCCCAGAACAGAGTGGAATGACAGAGACATGACAAAGAAATAGTGATTTTAAATCACACCTTGAATCATTTTAGTAAGTGTAAAGCCCTGCACAGATTTCTGTAATTCTTTGGGAAGCTATGAAAGCCTACTAGAACAGTAGCTTGGTGAAAGTCTACAGCGCTGGACATTTCGACTTCAAACTGAAGAAGTATTTGCATTTTGCAAGGTTACAAATCCTGAAGTTTTCAACATGATATTCTGCTTACTCACGGGCCATGGCTCATGTGGCCAAGGTGATGAATTTAATGAATTAGCACTCAACAGTAGCAACTGCAATTAAGTCCCATAAGCTGCAGTTTGATTACTCTATGTACACAAGACTATGAATTCTTTGTTGTATTTATGCACCATTTAATGAGTAGCGATTCACTGAAAAGCTCAAGGCAAGTACATATTAAACTTTCAGATGTTTCTGAAGACATTATATACCTTGTAAGCATTTCAATAAGCAGTGAATGGAAACCTCTCAAAAAATTATAGAAGCACAACTAAATACTTGGTGGCATACACAAACTTTGTTGACATTTCCTCTTCTGACCATCTAAGGCTTCTTCTACTGAGCCAAAGTAACTCCATCATTCACAGTGCAAACACTTCAAGTCAAACTTCTAATCTGTTTTAATGAGTGACTTAACCAAGAATAAGACAGTAAGAGTGAGAAGACAAAGTCTTTAATATAGAATAGAAAGGCCACACAAGTAATGAAGTACTCAGTACTCCAAAGTACTGTAAGAAACCAAGCCGAATATTGCAGTCTCTAATTCTGAGCTGGAATTCAAGGCAATTATTCTCACATTGATGTCAAAGTTTCCATTACTAACAGTACCACAGGGAATTCTGCATTAAAAAGGAGCAGTTTGGCATGGCTGTTGTAGGTCCTTACACAAGGTGAAAAGCTTTAAAACTTGAGGAATCTGTATCCTTTCATACATTCTGAGATTAAGCTGTTCCTGGAGATATCTAAATATGAAGACTTTTCACTGTTGTTTCAGATTACTGGTGAAACTGAGTAGCAGAAAGCTTCTAAAGCAAGAAGCAGAAAGCTTCTAAGGCAAGAAGCAGAAAGCTTCTAGTCTGAGGCACTACTAATGCAAGTTCCTTTTTTGTTGTTTTGTTTTAGATTCCGGATGAAACCTACCTCGCAGTAGGTACAGCAAGCAGATAAAAGCAAGAGTTCTAAGGGCTTAGTTTTTCTTTACAATTGCCTAAGCAAAACTTGGCCAAACACTAAATTCATCTTCTGCTTAGATGCTACACGATTCTGATGACAAGGTGGAGTGCTTATGGGTGAGGGTGAGAGGGAAAGCCAATAAGACAGATATTGTGCTGGGAGTCTGTTATAGACCGCCTGACCAGGTTGAAGAGACAGATGAATCGTTCTACAAGCGGCTGGCAGTAGTCTCAGAATCGTGTGCCCTTGTCCTTGTGGGGGACTTCAACTTTCCAGACATCTGCTGGAAATACAACACAGCAGTGAGTAAACAATCTAGGAGGTTCCTGGAGTGTGTGGAAGATAACTTCCTGACACAGCTGGTGGGTGAGCCAACCAGGGGAGGAGCCTTGCTAGACCTGTTGTTTACGAACAGGGAAGGACTGGTGGGAGGTGTGATGGTTGGAGGCCGTCTTGGGCTTAGTGACCATGAAATGGTAGAATTTTCAATTCTTGGTGATGCAAAGAAGGTGGTCAGCAAAACCACCACTATGGACTTCCGGAGGGCTAACTTTGGCCTCTTCAACGCACTGGTTGAGAGAGTCCCTTGGGAGACGGTCCTGAAGGGCAAAGGGGTCCAGGAGGGATGGACATTCTTTAAAAAGGAAATCTTAATGGCTCAGGACCAGGCTATTCCCATGTGCCGCAAGTCAAACCGCCGAGGAAAACGACCGGCCTGGCTGAATGGGGAGCTTTTGCTAGGACTTAAGAAAAAAAGGAGAGTTTATCATCTCTGGAGGAAAGGGCGGGCAACTTGGGAGGAGTACAGGGATCTTGTTAGATCATACAGAGAGAAAATTAGAAAGGCGAAAGCTCAGCTAGAACTAAATCTGGCCACTATCGTAAGGGACAAAAAAAAATGTTTTTACAAATATGTTAACAGTAAAAAGAATCCCAAGGAGAATATGTATCCTTTAATGGATACAGAAGGGAACGTAGCAACCAGTGATGAGGAAAAGGCCGAGGTACTTAATGCCTTCTTTGCCTCAGTCTTTAATAGTGAGTCCAATCATCCTCAGGGTACTCCACCTCATGAGCTGGAAGGTAAGGATGAAGAGCATAACATACCCCCCTTAATCCAAGAGGAATTAGTTAGGGACCTGTTACGCCATCTGGACACTCACAAATCTATGGGACCTGATGGGATCCATCCAAGACTACTGAGGGAACTGGCAGAGGTCCTTGCCAAGCCACTCTCTATCATCTATCAGCGTTCCTGGTCAACAGGGGAGGTCCCAGAGGACTGGAGGCTTGCCAGTATGACGCCCATTAACAAGAAGGGTCGGAGGGAGGATCTGGGGAACTACAGGCCTGTCAGCCTGACCTCGGTACCGGGAAAGATTATGGAACGGTTTGTCTTGAGAGCACTCACACAGCAGCTCCAGGATGAGAGGGGGATCAGGCCCAGTCAGCATGGGTTTACGAAAGGCAGGTCCTGCTTGACCAACCTGATCTCCTTCTATGACCAGGTGACCCGCCTAGTGGATGAGAGAAACGCTGTCGATGTTATTTTCCTAGACTTCAGCAAGGCCTTTGACACTGTCTCTCATGGCATACTCCTTGAGAAGCTGGCGTCTTGTGGCCTGGATAAGTGCGCTATTCACTGGGTGAAAAACTGGCTGGATGGCCAAGCCCAGAGGGTAGTGGTGAATGGGGTGAAATCCAGTTGGCGGCGGGTCACGAGTGGTGTTCCCCAGGGCTCGGTGTTGGGCCCTGTTCTGTTTAATATCTTTATTAATGATTTGGATGAGGGGATTGAGTGTACCCTCAGCAAGTTTGCAGACAACACCAAGTTGGGAGGCAGGGTCAATCTGCTTGAGGGTAGGGAGGCTCTACAAAGAGATCTGGACAGGCTGGATCGATGGGCTGAGGCCAATTGTATGAAGTTTAACACGGCCAAGTGCCAGGTCCTGCACTTCAGTCACGGCAACCCCATGCAGCGCTACAGGCTTGGGGAAGAGTGGCTGGAAAGCTGCCCAGCAGAGAAAGACCTGGGCATGCTGGTTGACAGCTGGCTGAATATGAGCCAGCAGTGTGCCCAGGTGGCCAAGAAGGCCAATCGCATCCTAGCCTGTATCAGGAACAGTGTGGCCAGCAGGAACAGGGAGGTGGTTGTTCCCCTGTACTCAGCACTGGTGAGGCCGCACCTCGAGTACTGTGTTCAGTTTTGGGCCCCTCACTACAGGAAAGACATTGAGCTGCTGGAGCGTGTCCAGAGAAGGGCAACCAAGTTGGTGAGGGGCCTGGAGCACAAGTCTTATGAGGAGCGGCTGAGGGAACTGGGGTTGTTCAGTCTAGAAAAGAGGAGGCTGAGGGGAGACCTTATCACTCTCTACGACTACCTGAAAGGGGGTTGTAGTGAGGTGGGTGTTGGTCTCTTCTGTCAGGTGTCTGGAGATAGGACAAGAGGAAATGGCCTCAGGTTGCGGCAAGGGAGATTTAGGTTAGATATTAGGAAAAATTTTTTTACTGAGAGGGTTGTCAAACATTGGAATGGGCTGCCCAGGGAAGTGGTTGAGTCACCATCCCTGGAGGTATTCAAAAAGCGAGTGGACAGGGTACTCCAGGGCATGGTTTAGGGGGCATGGTTAATGGTTGGACTTGATGATCTTGAAGGTCTTTTCCAACCGAAATGATTCTATGATTCTATGCTCTGTTACTCTAAATCAAACATTCATAAAATCTGTAATTGCAGTATGATTTCTAGGAGGTCATGAATAACGCTTTGTGGAGAGCAAGTGAAAACTACAAATTAATTCAGAGGATCTAACAAGAGAAATACATGCATAAGACTGACAGCAGGACTGCACATCCTATGGATAAATTTTATGTGCACATCCTCACTATGAAAGCATCTGTTTCTCAAAACCCCTGGCATGTTAAGCAAAACTCATCACAGTAAGAGCTGACAGTTTAACATTTCCCCCTAGCAAAGTACTCTGAAATAATATTTGTGTTAAAACTTTTTTAATTGCTCAGAAAGGTAGGAAAATCAGCAGAGAAAAACAACTCATCTTTATAGTCAAGTATCATCAGATTTCTGATCTTCTGCATCTGAAACTCAAAATGACAACTTTAAGTCTATAAAGTATACTTGTAAAATACTCAAGCTTAGGAAGTAGTTTTGCATTTAATTTACTCTTGTAGCATGGAATAATTGAATATATGAAATGAAATTATGGATTTCTAACTGTTAAAGCAAAATTCAAACCTTTCTTTAAGAACCCTCTGGATTATAGAGAACTTACCATCTCTATATAGACTTGAGTTGCGAAACAGTTTTCTGAGGCAGTTTTGAAGAGAACCTATATGGTAAATATGATTCTGAAAGATCTACTATAATCAACAATAGGGTTATTTTTCAGATGCTAATTGCCTCTTTGAAAACAAAACATACCCACAATTTTAAGACATAATATAAATTCTCAAATGCTAACCTAATTTATCAAATCATTTGCTGCAACTGCAAAAACAAGAAACATGGATGGAAAGTGTAACATGTCAGGCAGCTCTAAAAAGCATTCAGACTCCTATGCTTTGTCTGATCTTTACTGTGAAAGAGGCAATAAAACAATAGTTTTTCATACAAACTAATTCCTAACAGAGGTCAGGATTTTACAAGACTACCAGGAACTATTTTTTGGTTCCTATTTTTTAGTTTGTGTCTAAAAAAAATCATATTTTTTTAAGAGAAATTTTATATCCAAAAATATTATATGCTCAAGTCAACTAAAGCAAAGAGCAGAAAGGGAAATCATATAACTTTATTGGCCAGCACCGCACATAGCGCTATAATCTCTTAAACCAAGTTTGAAACTTGGAGGTCAACATCCACATTCAAAGTGCTAAAGGATTGGAAGGACAAGGAGGAGAAGACATGCAGGACATATAGTGTTACTGTATTAGAATTTGTAGTGTTAAGAATTTTTGGCTTTTGATCTCTATTAGGGAGTGAAAACATTCACAAAAGTCTAAAAATAAACTTAGGAGAAAAGAGTGTAAGTTATGCATAACAAAATAGGAAGTTATATAAATCTAAATCACATTATGGAAGAATGTGTCATAGTTGACTAGAACAAGCATTTCAGTCACTTCCAAGTGTTCATTTCTAAGTGTCAGAAGAAAAAGTAAGAGATAACAGTAAAGGCACAAAAATACAGCTGATTTTAATCTGAATCCTCTGCCTCACTGAGGTTCTATTTTTTTTCCTTTCTTCCTGTTTTTTTTTTTTTTTTAATTTACAGTGACAGAGAGAGATGTTTCTCCAAAATTCTTTCCCCCAAATTTGCTCTAGATATACATGCATTAAAAACAAATAATAGACCTACAGAATCCTAGAATTACATAGGTTGGAAAAGACCTGGTCCGATCCCTTGCTCAGAACAGGGCTGACCTAGGTGATGGCCTAGTTTGTTCAAGTTCTGAATAACTCCAAAGATGGAGACTCCGCGACCCCTCTAGACCCCTTTTCCAGGGTTTGATTATCCCTACATATTAGTATTTAAAAAGGTCCCTTCTTCCCCTAAATTTTCAGTTTCAGCTTCTTGATTCTTCCAGCCACAGTTTTACTAATTCTGTGATCAGCCAGCCAGCATTCATTTTTAAGAAAAACATAGAGACAGGCATTTAGTATACATCTCAGAATACATTTCTAAGTAAAACCAATTATCTTATCACTTTAAAACAGTAGTAGTGTAGCCATGTAGCTGAGTTAATGCCTAGGCTGTGGTGATACTGCTTAATTTAGGGTTAAACATGATGCACTGTCCTTTTAGAAGGACCATTACTCAATAGCTTCCCTATGCAGGCCTGGTTACTTTGTATCATAACTTATTAACAACTATGCCCTTAGAGGAGAACTAAAAAGGTGATAAAAAGGAAACATCCTGCTCCAGAAGGCCTGAAAGCTAGATGATTGCCAAAGCAGCATGAACTAGGGAAACATGGGACCATCAGGAACACCGACTCAATTCAAGACTGAAAAGACTTGCCCTCCCACACCTGCAAGGAGCACGCTTGCTAATTTACATAGCAAGCAAGGCTAATTTAAATATAACTAACCAATAGTAGATGAGATGGTGACTACTAACCAATGAACATGATTAGTAAAAACCCACCTAAATTTATGTAACAGAATAAATATGTTGTAGTTCTTTGGTGTGGTGTGCTAGCTTTGTGGAATTATCACCTAGCAAACATCTTTGCGCAAACATAAAATAAATAAATATCTCGGCTCTGTGTGTAAGATGGGCTTATTGCACACCAGGTATTGAACCCTGCTTGCGGGACAACAGTAGCAGCAGCATTAAGACACCTCAAGTACAGTTACCAACACCTAGAAAACATAGAATTGCCAACAAAAGTCAGTTCTGCCTTCCAACTATTCTGATATGGCAAATTTACCTTAACAAAATGATCATGAGAAATATTTATTCAATACCACAGAGAAAATGTCTGACAAAGTCTGTATTTAAACAGACTACATTTTCGGTTTTCCTTAAATGCAAGGTAAGACATGTAACACACATCTAATAACAATAATTACAATATAATAATAAAAATTATATAATAACTGAAGTTATATATTTTTTATATATATATTCAGATGTGACGTACAAGGTCACCATAGTCTAAGTAAATTTATCTTTACAAAACCTTCCTTTTAAAAAATTAGAAAATCTGTATGATTTTTGTTCTTGGTTTTATAGAAGTCCAACTAAATTACAAAGGACAAATCTGTACCAAAAAGAAAAGCATTACAGAATTCATTCTGGACCTCGGGATAATTTATAATCACCTGAATTTAAAACTTGAAGGTTGTTTACTTTCCTAAAGGGTTCTCAGACTATCAAAACTGAACATCAACAAGACACTTTTTCTTTGTAATGTCTAGAATGAACTCTTAGAAATCCACATGCATAATAATGCTTATATTCAAAAAGCAAAACAAGCAGCTCTCCAACAAAGATATGAAACACTTCTGATTCTTTCAAACCATGGTCAAAGTCATATTATATTTAATATTGATTTCAAATGAAGTGTAGTAAGAATACAATAGCACTGCCAATTTTCTTTTTTAGAAAGGCCCAATTCAACTGCTGCTTTAATTACAAAACTTTGCTTTAAATTTTGATGTCATGGCTTGCAAGCAGAAGTTTTTCTGTCTTTCTACATAGGCAAAAAAATCACACATAGCAAACTGCATGTAGAGTCCTAGTACTAAAGCTAGTATCTTGCCTGAAGATTTGGCAGGACTATGAGTACTGAAGGCAGTACGGGATTTGGAAAACCCCACGCATTCCATGGAGAACACTACTACCTGATGTGGGCTAGGCATTGGGAAGTGCCTACCTGCCAAAGAGAGAAAACATACTGTATTTGTAAAATGGGAATATATTCCTGTTATGAGATAACTAGAAAGCTTTAAAATTAACATTAAAAACTAGGCTGTAATAGTATAAAAATTTTCTCTTTAAGATGAACTTAACCCCCTCACATTACAGCAATTGTGCTACTTGGAAACCTTATTTCAATAACATTCGCTTCTCTCTTCTACACAATATCTATGCCAATAACTTTAGATCCTTGTTTTTCTTTGCAGATCTAAAAACATATTGAATTCTTACTGAACATGAGGTGTTTAAAGCAATCACTCTGAAGCTTTCAGGAGTCACATCATTTTTGTAAAAAAACCCAGAAGACAAATACAAATAAAACAATAGAACTAACCAGTTTTTGTCTTTAATTGCAGTTGTCCTCTGCTGGGCATATGAGCTCCTCCTCCAAAGACAGCAGACCACATTTTGTTGTTAAGTGGATGAGCCATAATTCTATACAGTTCATTGCTAGAATGTGTTGCTAGGCCATGGATGAACAGACTCAGATAGACTGCAGTTAGAATTTCACAAAGTAAAATTGTGAGACCTGGCTGCGCTTCTTCACCAGCAGAATCCAAGAGACGTATTAGAGCTGTTATACCTGTTTATAAGAAAGAAAAAAAAAAAAGAAAAAGCACATATGTGTGTGTGAACATACTTTGGATTATCATGGGTATTTTGACTGGCAACCGACATTACTTAGTACCTTCTAGTGTGGAAAAATTATAAATCTTAGAGGAAATGGAAAACTCCAGGAGAAAGTGGTATGCTATTTATTTTTAACAGTTTATTATGGCTTTTCAGCTTCATGTTTTGGACAACAAGTTACAAAGAAACACATAGAAACTTTTCAAGAATAAGGGGGGGGGGAAATCACAAAAAAGCACTCAAATTTGGGGCTATATCTTAAATAAAAGAGTGGCAGCTTTAATTCAACTCCCTGGTAGTGAAACCCTACAATACAACATTTAATTACACTACTAACATGAATCTTTCTTCACCCCATGTCTCAAGCTCTCTCTTTTCTGGCTCCTCAATTCTTTCAGCAAAGGGTTAGCTCTTTATTCTCTACCTTTAATCCAGTGCCTCACAGTATATTCAACACATAGCATCCAAATCTTGTACGTAAAATAAAAATACTAATGTGCTCATTGACTTTCTCGTGGTGCTTGTTTCACCAGTTTACACTGTAAGTTGAAATGCTATGTTCTCACTTTACAGTGGTAAAACCAACCAAAAATCACAGGCATCAACTTGAACTATGCATTGTCTGACAAGTGTTCTTTCACTGAAGTATTAAATATCTTGTAGTGTTTTTATGCACCCACAAAAAGTTGTGGAATTTCAGATGTGGCTCCAACTGTGTCACTTTGCACACATAAGCGAAAATACAAATAGCAGTGGCCAAAGAATTCTGCTTTGTGTCATACACTCCCATTTGCACATAAAGCATATAAAACTATTAAAAAAATAGAGAAATCAGTTCAAGGTGATGTTATTACCTATAAGCACAACTGCTAATAATCCCTTGTCTCATTCATCAGAAATTTAAATCTCTAACTAATGAAATAAGGAGAAAACAGATGACAATCCAATTTTTCTCTAAAATCTGTAGGTTCAGTGACAAAATGTTTTGCAGAAAAGAAAAAACAGTATAGCACCAAACACAAAGACTGCTTAAGGTTCTCCAAAAGATTTAATGTGAGATTTTTTTATTGAAAAAACAAATCCCATAATATGAAAGCATATTTCTTGGTTACACTTACATTAGAGTTAGTCCTGTAAACTGAAGCTCATAGACATATACTACATAGCTTACACTCCCCTCTAATGTGACCAGCGTAGCTTCATTAGCACAGATCCCAGCACAGAATTACCTGAAGTCCTACGTGGCTTTTAGAGCTACAGAGAACCTCTTCTTATTATACTTATAAACTTCTTATTGCCAGTAGTTTCAAGTTAGTTCAAAAGTTGCACATAAGTTACAATCAGAAATTCTGAGATGGAGCACAAACTAAGATAGCCTTTCAAGTCCTTTTCAAGAGTAAGGGAGTAATGGTGAGACTGATCTGTTGCCTGCAGGGGGAGCAAGTAGAGCACAGGACCACACTTCACCCTACTTTCTGTTTACTTGCCCTTTACTAGAGCCCCCACTAACATTTTTTAGCAAGAGAAAGCAATATAAATCAACTTAAGTTAGTGAATAACCAGAATTACTAGCTTAGAGCCTTCGAAAAATGAAAATAAAATTTTATTGTAAGAACTTATTTTTACCACACAGATGTTACAAATACTACTAGAAAGTCCAGAGCATAGCTACATGCTCTTACAGTGGATCCAGACAATTAAGTTTTCCTTAAGAGGAAAAAAACAAATCAACTCTAGATACCTGGCCACTGAGCAGGTGATGTATTGGGAGTCACTGTTTCTTCTAAGCTTGCTGTTCTTAGAGAATGGCGCTGAGTTAATAGCACTGTCTGATACACTGTTCCAGTGAACTGATTTGCTTGAAATGAGCTGTGAAACAGAAAAGTGGGATGTCGTATTTATAAAAAAAAGTTATGTTTAAAACTATTCAAGTGATAGACCTTTCCAGATGTAGGCAGGTGTGAGCACTGCCTTCCGTGCACTATCTATTAGACCATCACTACAGTGAGACAGTGCTGACCATTCTCTAAAAAGTACTTTTCATAGACCTTTACCTGTAGCTGTGGCCATCACAAAGACATTGGTAGATGCAAGCAGAGAGTGACGCTGCTAAGGTATGCATTACATATATCTGTAAGACAAAGTTTTATAGAACATATTACACTCAAGATTAACAGTGGTTAGTATCACAGCCTTTCATGCATACAGATTTGTAACAGTGGAACAAGCACTGAATATGGAAGGTGTAAGCACTTATGGCAAAAATCACTTAAAAAGCCACCTTCTCTTGAGAATTCCTTTCAGATAAATCAATTCATTTTGCAATGAAAGGGATCGGGAAGCACTTGCTCACCCCACCAAGCCATAACCACAGATCAGCTCTAGCTGCAATGTTTTCAGTTAAGAAACAGCAACATATTAAACCTCTATACAGCAGTTGTGATTATACCCTAAGAGTAGCAATATGCTGGCTCAGAATACAAAAGCTTTGCTTCAGAATGAAAGTTCTAATGCAGCTTAGTTTTTGATCAATTCTTGTGCAGCTCTCAGACACACACTCAGTATCACACTGATCACTATTTTTACCATAGCTGATACTTTTCTTAATGTATCACAAAACACACTTACATCAAGAGCTAGAGAATCTCTTGATGAAAAACGTTCCGTTAAAAGAATGAGTTTATTATACTTATTTGTCTGTTCCCTCTGAAACGAAGCACAGACTAGGAACTGAGCAATCTCGTGAGCACTCTCTAGAAAATCCTAGTTAAGAGTAAACATGATTTGGGACCCAACGCATACAAAACTTCAGGAAAGGTTCAACCTAACACTTTAAGTTTGGTTTCCAATACAGTATGAAATACAGAAGAAATCTTACAGAAACAACTTAAAAAAACAGACTGTATTTTACTGTATGAACATACATACTGTTTCACAAAAAAGTCTGAGTTTACTGCACTTTGCTAACAATCAGTTTTTATACTTCAAAACTTAATTTTACTTAGGTGTAGGACTAAAATGCAGAGTTTACCATTAATGTAACAGAAGTAATGATCATATTGTCATGCAGAAAAATGTGACACTGATAGCATAGTACAACATGTTTTCCATAACAGATGTCATCTTGGACAAATACCCAGTCCTGAGAGAGGCCAGTCTGCTTCAGCTTGTTGAACCAGATGCTCAGCAGCTCAACAATAAGTAATAATGAGTGGACATTATTTTAGCCCAAGATAAGTACTACAGAAAATATTTGCTCCTCAGTTTTATTACTTGTCACTGGTAGGCACACCAGAGAGTCTTCATGCTGTCAGAAAAAGATTCATGACCTCAGCCAACTGGACTATGACAACAACAAACCCAAACAACTATAAAAAAATACACACCTTGCTGTTCTGAGCATCTGGATGAGGTGGCGAATCCAGGTTTATTATGGTATGTAATATATCATGAGTTAAGTTACCAAGATGTAGCAATGGATTAGCCACCACTGTTTTGGCACTAGCTGTGCAAGCAAATAGAAGAGGTATGGAGCTTTGCTCTGGTAGAGGGCTGGATGGTATCTGTATTGACTGCTCCTAAAATCAAGCAAGAAACACACAAAGTGATAGTATAGCTTCCTAAAGAGAACACAAGAACTTTTGAAGGAGGGGAGGGGAATTCTAAACAACAAAAAACTCATAACCTACAGAAAACATAACATGTTAAAAACAGTGTTACATTATTATAAAACAGGTGCATGCTGTAGTAGGAAAACTTCAACAATAATAGGAAACACATTTTAAAAAAAATATCTACAACAAACCCGAAGCAAAGACACAAACTAAGCTCCCCCACATACCTGCTGAGATTCCTGCAATAGCAGAATTAATTCCATTCTGACAGATGCCAAACCTCCACCATGAGAGCCATGAAGTATACAGTAACTAAGGAACATTCTTAGGAGAGACTGGTATTTCAGAAGCCATTGACGTCTTTTCTGAAAGTCTTCTTTCTGTAGCATATTTTTTTGCTCATCAGCTAAGTCTTCAGTATTTTCATGTAACGTAGCTGCTTCTGGCATAACACAAATTCCTGACTGTATCTCTTCTACCTCAACACTATAATCACAGGTCTTTTGAAGAGCTACCACTTCTCTTTCAAGCCACTGATAAAGCTGATACCGCAACTTCCCACCATCTACCTCATAACCAGTGGACAGCGTACGAAGCTCTACAGTAAGAATTTTCAGGCACGCTCTAAACTTCAGCTGTGCTGAAATTATATCTTCTGATGGACTTAGAATATCTTTGTCATCAACTACACTAAAAGATTCTGTGTGGCTAGAACTTGTTTCATATAATTTTTCAGTTTTCTTCAAAGGTTTTAGCTCTTTCATTACCAGGGAATAATCTTCACTGTCATCACTGTCTGACTGCAGTTTCAAGTGTTCATCTTGGAACACCACACTTGGCTGGCTCCAGTCAAAGGAAAGAGTTGAACTTGAATGTTTTCCCGATGAGCAATCTGAAGATGAACCTAGACCATTCAATACTGCCTGTGACCAATCAACACTGGAAGATGGTTCTTTTGTTTCCAACTCTTTAACTGGAGAAGATGGTGAGAAATCTTTACTAGTATCCATTAAACTAGGGGATCTACAGAATGACTTTGACCTCTTGACAACTTTCGGCATCTTTGATAACACTTCTAAGGCCAACATAGGACAACCAGCTTTTAGATGAGCATATGCAGTGGTGAAAAACAGCTGCCTTTCGCCTAGGTTGATTTTGTCAGCTAATCCATTTTCTACTGTTAGGCAAATGTGTGTGGAAGATGTATCAGAAGAGCCAAAATGACGTCTCAACAAGAGAGGATGTGTTCTTAAGTAGTTATAGAAGTTAAATACTGCAGGGTTACAACTTGATGAGCCGTCTCCATCTGAAAAGATATTGCATCATGAGGAAAATCTACCATTCTGTATGAAATAATCCATCTGAAAAGTTCTAAGTTCATCAAAAGGCTATTAGGTCTTAATATTCATTCTGTTGTTTACCTCACTGCACCCCCCTTTTCACCTTCCTTTGCACCTTTATCATTTGAGTATCTTGGGAGGGAGGACATTGCCAAACCTAATCACTACTAAAAAGAGAAGCTTGAGTGGGAGAGCAGGTAAGACCTTTAATTTAAAACAGGTGCCATTTCCTTTCCTTGCAGTCAGGCCAGTTCTACTGCAGTCAGACAAGACCACTTTCCTGTTCAGTTTAGACTTCTTAAGTCTCCATCACTAAATGACAATAAGATGTAACATCTTACTAAAGATTTTTACTTAAAGAAAAAAAGTCTTTTTTAAAATTTTGGATTACTTTTTTTTATTTTGTCTACCTCTTAACAAAAATGCAACTTATAATAAAACTAGGAATTCCATAACATTTATACATATTGATATCAGTATTACATACAAATAAATGAAACATACAGCAGTGCAAGACCTACACATTTTATTTTCATGTCCAAAACCACAACATAAAAAACCCTGAAAATATATGAGCATCAGCACAGGACAATTCACACAGCTTTCAAAGAGTCCAGGTTAGCTGAGATAGACCCTTACCGTTTCCTCCATCAGGAGTTATGGCACAACTAACTAAACATAATAGGAAAAGGTACAGGAAAAAGCACCTTTTAAGTAAGAAAATAAAGCAAAACACCACAAACCACTGAACTGATAAAAGAAGAATTAGTAAAGTTTAAAATTGATTTTACACCAGAGGACATGACCAAGATGCAAACAACTGAACACTATATCCTTCATTTGCTCAAAATTATCCTGAGGCGTGTAACTTCTACTGAAATCAGTTTTCAAAATGAATTATGCAACTCTGGGGATTTGAGTCTTCATTTATCTTCATCAAGTTTCTCTCAGCAGCCGGGACTGAAACCAGCTAGCATGCTAACTACTAGGAACTTGAAACATTTACCTTCCTTGAGAACATTAGCTTTAGGAAATAATACAACTGATTCTTATATCCTATGAAGCCAGCAAGCGAACAGGGAAAAGAATCACTTTAGGAGACTTACATGCCATTTCAGGCATCACCTGGGCCTCCTTGTATCACATTAAATATCAAAATCTTTTCTATGGCAGTTTATCATTCTGGTCAACCATTCTTCCCAAAGGACTAAAAGCTACAAAACATCATGTCTTCCAGACTTTGCTATGTAACTGTGCGATCAGAAATTTCTTCCTAGGTTGTGATGGAGTCAAATTAAGTAATGAAGTTAATCTGTCTCCATCTTTAAGCCGCTGCTGGAAAAACAGCTGCATCACTGCCAGGTTGTTCTCATTATCCTGATATTCACATACTTAAAGGTTAAATTAAGTATCCATTCATGGGATACATAACACCACCACAGTCACCACATCTACTATAAAAACGACACACCTTGCTACAGCAAGCTATTTACTAGCAATGGTGAGCAACAGTATCTACACTTTAAGAAACTACTTAAATGAACTACTTAAATGAACTTAAATGAACAAGTAGTTAAAACCAACCTAACAGGCAGAATACTCATATTCTTACCTCCATCTTCAACAGAATGTTTAATCAAAGTGTCAAGAGCCTTGCTATAATCTTCCAAAATCCAGTAAGCCATACTTCGCAGAAAAGGGTCACAGTGCATGTTTCCTGAACTCTCTTTTGCAGGAAACACACTTCCCAAAATTCTCTTCTGTAGTACAGATTTGTAAGTACTAGAAACTTCAAACTCTGACTCATAAAGTCTTGATATTACAAGAGCCAATTGAATGTCATTCAGTTTTTCAAGGCAGACCTAATTGAAAAGAAATACATTCACAAGACCAAACATTATAATTTCTCCTCTGGTTAAAATTATCAGAAGTCATGAATTGACACGAATCTGTTCAGACTGAGATAAGTAGGTCTATCAATTCCATAAAAAATTAGCAGGAGCTAAACAGAATAGCTGTGGCCAACTATTATATGCAAGATCTGATCTGCAGTTTCTTCAGTTTAAGTCTGACATGACAATACATCTTTGAAATCAATTGGCTTCAATAAATCATTGTCAGTGTGCACGACACCTCTTGAAGCTGGATGTTTTGGTTACGAAGCTTTACAGAACAAATCCTTCATTATCAAAGAGCTGAATTTCCTCCTTTTCAATTCAAACACACCCAGGACGTAATTTTTTTTTGTGAAGGGATTCTAGGAACCAACCCTCATCACTGCCAGAAAGCCTTCGTTTTCAGAAATGCAACTTCTAATGAAACACTATGTTGTCTTCATACACAACAGGGCAGACAATCTGAAAGCAAGTTAATGGTAAGCAGGCCTCAGTATTATTAGGGAGGAATGAACCATGGGACTTTTTAGTGTCACTAATACGAGAGATAAAAGAGAAACAAAATGTAAAGATCAAGGATTTGTATTTGTCATTAAGTTGGGGGGGTGGGGGAAGGCAGCGGGGAGGGAAAGCACAAACAAACCAGAATCTTCAGGGGTCATACAAATGCAAAATGCAACTCACATTCAATATATTTGTAAGTTTGGGATAATGCAAGTCTTAAACATAAAAAAAAAAAGTGCATTATTTTATTACCTCCACTGCATCTTCTAAGTGTCCTGCCAGCAAGAAAAATGCTGCAGAATGTTCAAAACGCTGTTTGCCAAGCAAAGAAAAAGCATTCTTTAATGCTGCTTTACGCCATCTGTCCTCAGTAAAGTTGTTGCCAAAAAACTGTGTCATTTTAGTATCTTTTTGGGACCTGCAGATTGAACATAATTGATAAAAATATTACATAGTTTACTAGGTGCCTTCATCAGTTCCTCGGATGCCAGTAGCATTTTACACAGATCTTTTCATTAGGGAATGCAGAGGCTTTCATCACACTGGGAGCATAGTAGGCTTCATATTTAAAAACAACAAAAACTTTAGTAAGTAGAAAAACTAATGGTGTTTTCAGTTAACCTGATACAAATACAGAAAAGCTCATTTTTCCCAGGTGAGCTCTTAAGAGCAAGTGACAACACAAACTACTTTTTAAAAAGTTTGTAATGTTATATTATGAAACATCAGTTTGAAACACAGACTTAATTCAGTCCTCTGAACTTAAGCTAAAATTTATGACAATAAACACTCTTCTAAAAGACAGCCGTGTCATTCCACACACTACACTGGTAGTCCTCAAAAGTAAATCAGAATTAAGCAGTGATTGAAGTTACAGTAGATTTGAGAGTAAAACCTAAAGCATCTACATTCAGAAACAGCAACTAAATTACCTCAGTAAATGCAAGCAGCTTAAAAACTACCTATTCAATGTAGTGACTAATTTATAAATCATATCTCAGCTTTCAATGGTAATATTCGTGGTGCTTTTGGATTACCATCACATTCAACTTCTTTCCCAAAATTATACCAGACAGTATAAAACTCCATGTCAGAGCTTGTGTGTCTCCTACCTGTATAATCCCCAGATCACAGCCTTCTTTTTCATTGCGAGGTAAAAAATGGCCGCGTCAAGCGGATCATTGTTTCGCTGAAAGGCTGCTTTAGCTACCTGTGAAGACAGTTCAACAGCAAAACAACAACCAAAATTTAAATGAATCTTAAATGGGATTCTTGTTGCTTCTGGTATCCTACGCCCCATAGTGCTTGGAAGTTCTTTTAATATAGGATCCCTCCTCCCACTATGAGTCTGACATAAGAAAGTTTGAAGATACCACAGCTTCAACCCTTTGTTTTTGTTTGATGCCATTTAGCTAATGCTTTTCCAGTTCTAGAAGCTTTTTAGCAGATCAAATGGAAATGCCTACATCTGAAATCAATTCCTGAAATCATAACAAAATTAATTTATTACTTGCTCTGGTAATCAAAGGACAGATGGAGTCTTGAAGAACAGGCTGGGACCAGTCACAACAGGACAAAAGTTGTTTACAGGAGATTACTTTTGGAGGTTGGAAAGGAAAAAGGGGTAAGTGGCAGCAAGAATAGTCCAAGACCCATATAAGGTAACCTTAAACGCAGGCCCAGAATACTTGGAATTTTTATATGCAAGGCAGGTAAGTTTCCTAAAAAGTGATGATTAATTGCTTAAGATTGAAAAGTAAAAATAGAGACATGCATTTTACCACTTTGTGCTTTGTAGTCAAAGTATCTTGTGCATGTCATTTTCTAGCTCAACACACTTGGCTTTTCCAAGAGCTTAAAATAAGTGATAATTTGGTTAGGCTTATTGCCACATCTGTGATGATTAAAATACATATTTAAAAAAAAAACCTCAAAACCACCCACGCCAAAATAAAACAATAGAAGGTTTTATTATCATGGATATGTATCAATTTGCAAGACAGATGTACAATATCTTAGCTGACCCCATTTCTGATAGGTTTCTAAGGAGAACCTTTTTCCATAACTTGTTTCCTAATTTTGCTATAAAAACCACTATATGCTCAATCTATATCTTGAGCATCCACAATAAGCACTGTGCACTGCCACCTTCAAAATGGAGTATCTAAAAGACCAAAATGTACTTCACACTGGAATTTGAAACCTGAAGTACTAAAAAATCCCCAAACAGTTAAAAATACAAAAGTTCATACTCATACAGCAAACTATATGTACAAAAAACCACAGCATGAAACATTCAGAAACACTGAACTTATCTAAGAATTTAAAGCTACATAAATAGAAAGCAAAGACCAGAGGACAGCTGTTAGAAAAAAGTTTGTTAATTTTGTTTCAGAATGCTATGTTTACCTTTTCTATGCATTTCCGCAGGCTATGGATATTTCGAACCCACCATCCTATACCCATAGCTCTGAGTTCTGACCATGATGGATCTCCTTTCTGCACTGCAGGGAGCATGCTCAGTAGTTCTTCTTCCGCTACTGAATGAAAAGCCCAGGCAAAATGACTAGTAGATAAGCCTGCATGATAAGCCATTAGAAGAGAAAAAAAAAAAAAGAGAAAGAAAAAGAGATTCACTAATAAAATAATCCAGATTCTCAAGTCAAGGGGGTGGGAAAAGCAGAAGGGAAGAAGGTTGAATTGTTTATTTTGGATTTCTAAGCACATTACTGATGAGGCAACAGAAATTTAAGAATATTTGTAAGCACTACGTACCAAGTATTAAAGAAAGCTCATACAGATGAAAACATTTTTTCACCTGCAAACTCTTTATGTAAGTTTGCAAAGAACGGAGTTACTGACTGAAGCTCAAAATATACTTATAGCGTATGGCATTAAGATTAGCCATGATACAAAGTGCAACACACCGATTAAACTTTACAAAGTTTTGAAAGGTAGGTTCACTATTTTGACTTGCATTAGAAAATGCAAAGTTTCAGATAGTCACAGTAGAAAACAGGTCTGAGGATAGAGATACAAAAGAAAACTGGAAAGAAAATTCACATGAGGAAGATAGCAATTACTAAACAGCAGCATAGCTGGCTATGGATAATTGCAACTCTAGTTAGCGCCAGGAGATGCTTCTTTGCACAGAGGCACACTCAAGTGCATCTCTGCAGATGCACTGGAGGCATTTCTTACTCTCACCAATTTCTGAGCTCAGCAGAAGCAGAAGTATCTTAACTACAAGTATTCCATCAGAGTGCTAACTCAATGGTACTCTGTTGTGGCAGTCCTGGCAAATTCCAATCTCTGATGCATCTGAGGGGTGACAAGCCATGAGATTGGAAATGCCATCAACTATCATGATGACTAATGAAAGGGTAAAGCAGCAATCACAGCCAGTCCTTTAGATTTGATTAGGCCTAACCAAATCTACCTCATTCTGTCATCTGCAATATCAGACTGGAACTACTTAAAACTATTCCAAAGAAAACTATTTGAAATAGTTCATTGTATAATTACAGTAAGCATATTAAAAAACATTTCAAGTCTGAGTAGACTGTAAGAGATTTTTTTTTTTCCAAGTATGTACTAAAAAAACTAAATAAATATGTACTCTATTTTCTACTGACTTATTTCTGCAGAAGGTTATTGGAACAACATGGTACTAAAGTACAGAAAAGCCAGTTCTTTTGGGGAAATAGAAAAAATTAAAAGTAAAAAATTGTTAGAAAAAAATCATTTCTGTTTCAAGGCCTCTACATAAAATAAACCTGACATTTTCTGCTATGGCATACATTCATATTGAACTTTTTTTTTTAAAAAAAACCCAACAAAATAACTCATTGATTCTGCAGAGGCATGTCAACAGCACAGCAGTCATATGTACAGCTACATCACTAAGATTCACCTCATCCAAAAAACCACATCAGTTACCTTGGTGAAGCAGTTGAGCTCGATGTACAGGAGGAAGGGAAGTTGTTAGAAACGTGTGAAGCCGAACAGCTAATAAAAATTTTAAACCACACTCATCAAGAGTTTCTCCACCTGGAATTAAATATTTTTATACACACTTTAGAGAAACTACTATAAGTAGCTATTGGGTGTCTTAACAGAAGAAATACTTTACAATTCTATGACTACTAATGCTTTAAACTCATAAATGTAACAGCTTAATTCATAATTCTTCCCTTCAAGGAAGGGAAAGACAAAAATTTCTAATACAAAAAGTTTTGAAATTATTTGTTCTTAATGCAAGAAAGAGAAAAAGTGTTATATTAAAAAAATCCATAAACTTGCTTCTCCATTTCTCTACATAGTGCAGTAAACATTGGCGCTTAAGAAAGCTGTCTCTTCAAAAGTGAATTAGAAACAATTAGGTATGTGGACTGATGGACTAACACTAGCATTAACAGTTAACAATACAAAATTTGATTTTATGGAAGTCTGAAGTCTTGAAACTTTAGTTAAACAGTAAACACTGTGATGGCACAGTAAATACAGGCTATACTATCAAACAAAACTATGACGTGCTTTCATACGCCACAAAAATGTTCCAAAATAGGAACTAGTCCCCAAAAATTTTGTGAAGCACAGTAGTACATTTAACCTGGAAGAGACAACTTACCCTGATTTCTGTCTCTGCTTTCTCCAATGTCAGTACTGGTAGTAGCAATTGTATCTGCCAAGGCCATCAATGACATTTGCTCCATCCTAGTCAGACCTGGCAAGCTTGAATGAAGCAAGTGACGAGAAAGAACTTGAGCATGCTCTGGTCCAAAGTAAGTTGGGCTATATTGAGAAAGATCAATGACTTTTGGTTTCGAGCTGTCTTCATCTGCATCAAATATAACAAGTTCATCTGCACTTATAACAGTATTTTGAAAAAGATCTTCATAATTGTCATTGGTCTTATCTTTTTTATTTTGACTGTTTTGATTATTAGACTTCTCTGAACAGGAATAAGATGAATCATCATCTGCAGCAAGCAGAGCATACAAAGGCAATGGTGGAACAGAGTCTATTTCGATATAGTCTGTAGTCTCAGTTTTGCTGAATGTTTTGGGATCTCTTGCAGTACTTCCACTAGCACTGATGGTCAGAGATCTGAGCCTCTTGTCATGATTAGGTTCAGATTCGTTTATAGCAACAACTTCTCCAGCAATGCACTTCACCAGATGGGACAGAATGGCTTTTGCTCTACGTACTTTACCAAGATCCATGAGTTCCAACAGTTGATATGGATGGTACTGAGGTAAAGTGGGAGATAATGTATGAGCTGCTTCAAAAAGACCAGAATCTTCCATTTCCATAGATAGATCACTGGCAGATCTTTTCCCACTAAGTTTCTGTGCAAGGCTGGTCATAGATCTGGTCAAGGTTCGCTTTGGTGGATGCAGACCTGAGGCGGCTGACTGGCTTTGTTTCATTAAGCTAGTTATGCATGGTGTACTTCCACTGCAGGAATCTCTACTAACTAGTTCCTGCTTGGAAGGAGACTGCCACTGAGAATAAACATGCATTTCACAATCCATTCCAACTACAAGAATACCATCACGCACCCAAGACAAGGAGACTGGAAAAGGAGGTGAGCCCTCTACAGATGAAACCAAGTCGACACAACGCAGCAGAACAAACCTAGAAAGGGTTGTAGCCTTTGTACTGCCACTATGAGAGATTGCTACAATCTCCTTACCATTTTGTTCTTGCGTCTTCCCAGACAGCTGACCAAACATATAAAGTTTTGATCCAATTCCCACTGTTAGAATATGTGAACCATCTTCCCTAGACATCCAGTCTAAGTGTACCAAGTGCTTAGTGCTGGGCATAATATTCCCACCATGAGACAGAGAAACATCTTGTCTGTTATATGCCACTAAACTACTATCAATACTAACACCAGAGTCTAATATGGTGCCTATCTCATCTAAATGAAGAGTCTGTTCTAGAATCCAGGAAGAACCCCCTGTAGACTCACATTCAAAAATACCAACATGCATTATAAAATCTTGAGGAAGATGACTATTTTTAGATGTTACCTGCTTGTATGCTACTGCTAATCTGTTTGTGTGTGCACAGCTAACTTCAGTTGGCCTTCCTGGAACATTAATAGCACTACTACTAAGAAGTCCATCCTCAATCAGTAATGGCCATTCTTCCCATACATATGTAACATCACTACATGCATTATATTCTGTCATGGAAGAAGCTGATGATTCAGTGGTAACTCTGCATCTCCAGAATCGAACTTTTCCATCAGAGCATGAAGTAGCCAGCAGATACGGTGCACGACAGACAGGATATATGGAAGAAGAACTCAGATGTCCTAAAATTAAATGAAATATACTTTTACTGGAGGAAATACGAAAAAGCAAGCAAAAAATTAAAGATGTTTTTATTCGGTTATCATTTTATTATTCTGAAACAAAAAAAATATTAGCACTTCCTCACAAAGAGAGTTGTTTGCAGGGCTTCACAGAGGAGACAACATGACAAAAATAGTATGAAACCATTTTACCCTTTGTTTCTATTTCATGCTCTAGAGGGGAGTCAAATTATATTATTTAAATCTGGATATTAATAACCATCATCTCTCCCATCAGACATTTCCCATTCAGAAATCTAAAAATCTATAAAATATTTTTTGAAAGACTACTGATGGGAGCCTTAAAATTTAAGTACAGATCCTACAAAAATTTTCATGAGAAAAAAAACCAACTTTGTGTTTCAATAATTGCTTTTATTGCAAGAATTTTGAATTCAATAAATATTATACCTTAAATAAAAGCTTGATTTTAGCATTAGTTCCAGGATCAAGATAAAAAGTCAGGGGATCAAGTTTTAGCAAACCTTTTGGATCCACCTACAGGCTTTTAGGTGTAACAACAAATACCAAACTTACCATTACTTTGTTTCTATTTAAGACCAAACTCAGAAAGGCAAGGATTCCTTGCCTTTCTTCTTTAAAAAAAATTACAAACCTGCTGATGGCTTTACACTTATTATCTCTACTCCTTCTGGCAGATTCAACTCTTGACTATACACCATTTTGGAAGACAGAGTAAGCCAGCTGGTGCTCTGAAGGTTTGCTCTACAGGCCTGATACTTTTGAGTGAAAGGTGATGGGATCTTCTCTGGATCTGGTGAAGAATACAATTCTTCTGTTTGTGTTGCCACTTCAGGTGTATTTGGATCTATCTTTTCATCTAAAAAAGTTTGCATTGTTAATTTTAAAAAGTCAATGATTTCTTTTAACCTAAGAAAAAATTTTACTCACATTAAAAGTTCCAAAGAGACATGTAAAACTTAACATGAAATTTTACTTTCATTTTAATGAAATGCATTCCCATATTCAGATTTAAAGAGAAATGCTGGCAAAACTCAGATTAAATACTTCTGAAATTCTAGAACTTCTCAGAAGTTATAGCTTTAAACTCTTCAGAATTAAAACAATCAAACTGTAACCAGAAACACCAAAAGTGCAGATGACAGGTATGTCTGTCATTATCCATGGAAATTAACACTTCATGAAGCACAAAATACCTGCAGCTAGAGAAAATTAAATGAAGACCTCCCTGTCTTACCTTACTAATTGGGAAAATGTATTTTTCAGAAAAGTTTTGTTAATATTTGCTTAAAATGTAGGATCTCAGAGATTATGTGATACAGATGCTTCATTACTTTTTTTTTTTAAATAAAACTCAACAGAAGTATGAATTTGATGGATTTGGAACATGAAAATTGCCAATAGGTTGGTGAAAAAGCCTTATCAGTAATACCCTCACCATATAAGCAGAACAGAAAATTTGGATCTATAGTTTTCTCACCAACTTATAAACGAATTGAAATAATGCTTCAAATAACTGAAGAAATTCTGCCTTTGAAAGCAGCAGTAAGACAAATACCAATTTGGTTTAAATGACAAAAACATGTATTATAACATATTAACCTCTGTTATGTGGTGAATGCCAGATTTGTTTTCTTAATATCTTCAAATGTTAATGGAAAACTACTGAAATATATCTTAGCTTACTTAAAGTTTTATAGGTTTTGTTGTAGTTTGGTAGTCTGAAAGAGAACCAGATTTCAGAACTTCAAAATTGTTCAGAATTGTAATTGTATCTCTGATGTTTAGGTGCTTCAGACTACAGTCCAATTTAGAACTTGTGTAAACTCAAAAATCGCAGAACAAAAACTTCTGAGAAGCAAAACATCTAAACTGTTAGGGTGTAATAAAACCAGATAAATATATTTGCCCTTAGAATGCACAAAAAATACCAAACTTTGGGCTCACGCTGAACTCAAAATCTTCAGCATTCTGAAGATTAAGAAGTAATCAAGAAAGAATGGGTTGTGATGAAAGCTTGTAATCAAAGAATTGCAGATTCTTTTCAAAAAGCTGAAATACATTTTAGAATACACCGAATAGCAGATATATTCATGAGATGGTGGCTTTTTGTTTTTAAACAGAGAACTACAAGATAGAAACTTACCTACTGAGACAGGAATTGACTTCAAATGTAAATGCCACATATGTAGTAGTGAATGGTTGTGAGTATACTCTATTACTATTAAGTAGAATTTTTCAGAGAATCCATTCTGCTGGTTTCCTGATGAAATTCAGAACAGGAAGATTGCAGGGGTTATTCATCTGAAAGCAGAACTAAATTTTGCTGGCTAGCAAACAATCATATTAAGCTATTGCAAACTAATACAGAAATGCAATGGTCTGACTACATACAACTCTGTTACATTAGTTTTCTCAGTATTTTATCACAGGCAATTACCACTACAATTATAGGTACACACATGAAGAACTGTCAATGTTTCCTTTTAGAGAGGACAACATATTTGCCTGAATTTGCTGTGTTTAAAGTTAAATCCCAGAATGTACTCTGAGCTCTACATCTTTGCCTTTTACAAGCTTGTTTCTTACAGTTTCTTAGCTATTTGTTACTGGCAACTGTAACAGTTAAGACAGTGAGCTGGACAGAGGTTTGGCCTTTAACGTATAAAAAGTATACAAGTTACATCTAGAGAAAAAATGCCATGTCAACAGTTGGGAAAGTCACAGCCTGGTCTAATGGATAGGCTCATCAATCACAACCGAGCCAGACTGACCATATAGTCTGGAATGCACAAGAGATACAATGCTTCTTACTAACAAATTATTTGCTATAGTTTCACCCCAAGAAAGGATGACATGAATTTAGGATCAGTTGAAGCCCACTTCTGGAGGGTGCACCCTGCCATTCTCCTTCCTTAGAGCAAAGACGCATTAGGACCAAGAAAGAATAGTTAGTTTAGTGACCATCTTTTCTCCACAATTCCTCCAACCCTTCTTTAGGTGCACATCTACGTAAAACATGATCAAGGATAAGCTGTATTTGCCCTGTGGGTTTGACATTGGGTTGCTTATGGTACTGGGAAAAAAAAGAACAAATCTGCTTGTGTTTTTCAAAAACAACATGAGCTAAATACTTACCTGCTTTATTAAAGGGGAAAGAGTGGGTTTTTTTAAAAACTAAGGAGCTTAAAGTACTAGAAAATACCTCCAAATTACAATGTATGCAAATGATATGCTTCTAATTTACGGTTTTTCAAAGGGTCCATTTAGCCCAATTTCTTACACAGCAGCAATCCATATAGACCTTCAGAACACATACAGATGTATACAGTTGCCCTCTTCAAAGATCAAATAGCTTCCGTATTTCTTCCTTTCTATCATACTCGACATGCAAATGTACAACAAACTTATGCTGTAGAGTAGCACTTCTTTTTGTTCTCTATTTTGTTCCTAATTTTCAACATCACATTTACATTTCTTGACCTCTACTGAGAGTTGGGTAGGCATTTTCATAGATTATCTTCATTACTTCAAATCTCTTTTTTGACTAGAAACAGCTAATTCAGAATTGATCACTATGAATATACAATTCAGGTAATACTTTCCTAGATATCTCCCTTTTCTTCTAACAAAAATAAATTTTGTTTACCAAGTTATTATGCAACATTTTGACACTGTTCACAAGTTTGCTTCCTTTTGTTCAGCATTCCCTTTACTACTACAGATGACTTGGTATCACAAACTTTACTCTAACCCTTTTTTCCATGTTATTTCACTGGAACAGAACAAAACAAAATTGAGATGCCTATATAACACAACCACTGACCCACTCACCAAGGAAAACCGATTATTTATTCCAGAGCAATTCAGATCTGCTCTGACCTACAAATCCACACACTACTCGCAGTATTATATTTTATTGTTGTGTTTTGGGGTATTTGTTTAGCTTGTCATTTATTATACCACGCAAGGCCTGAGGAGCAGTATTTAGCTGATGTAAAGGATGAACATCCATCTTGAAAGCATGCAATAAGCTTTGTCTATGTCATACCCTACAGCTACAGCTCCACATTTAAAACCCTTTCCCCCTCATGCAAGATAGGTATCTGCAATAGAATGCTTAATACAGCACACGATGGGTATCTCATGATTTAAGCTACTTTATCTAAAATTTGGTTGCACACTACTCTTAAAGGAAGTGCAATAACCATGAGTTTCATTAAACTAGATTTTTGTTCTTTGGTATATAAAGATCTCAAAGTAAGTTATTTGACCTTAAAATGCTAAAAGCTGTATAACAAGTTCTTTTTCTCTGTGGAATGAAAAATATGATACTTTGTCTTCAATATTGTGTGAAAAAGAATTCTTTACCAGAGTCTGATAAATTGTTGTTCTTTTCCTTCTCCTGGTTATTTAAAATGAAGTCTTCTTGAAAGACATGGAATAACTGCGTTTTCCTGCCGTGCTAAGAAAGTAAAAACACACACAAGAAGTGAACATCATGGAGTGTACTGTTGAAGACTGCTCTCTAACATGGGAGTTTTAACTTGGGAAGTTATACACATTAATGAAATGTTTCTCAAGAAAATGCACCTTCAGTACTCACATTCTTTTCATTTACAGGTACTATGAAACCAAAAGCAAGTATATGTCAGAATCAATATTTAAATACCTCACCTTTATCTGATGGAGAGCTACAAGTATAGTCTTTATTAACACTTTTTAAACAAGCTAATTACAGAATAAAATGAGTACAGAAAAAGATCTTACAAGCTCTGTGATAGCATCCAGTTCAATGATACACCCTGGGCGAGCCGTAGATTGCTGACTTATGATGTTAAAAACTTCACCAACATATTTCTGTTTAAAAAGAGTCAGAGGGATGGTCTTGTTAACTCAGTTTTGTGCATTTCTATAGCACAGCCTGCTAGGTAGGTAAAACATCACTAAGCAAATATTAACTAAAGCATTAAATATACACTGGTTGCAATCCACTGAGAACACAGATAACATTCTCAGTTTTATCAAAAGCCACATTGTTTTTGATGGCTGAAAGGTGATGAGAACATGTGGAAAGCCTCCTTTCCCCAAGCTGCATCGTCTTCTCAACTTTTCCTTAGTACGGACAACATGCGTGCATAGTTTGTTGCTCTGTTATTACTCCTTGTAGTGCAAACGTTTCAGAGATATTTCCCAACCAAACATTGACCTGCCTCAATATGCACAGTTTGAGATGAAATGGAATGCAGTATGACTACAATGCTAAAAAGCTTTACCATATTTGTTTCTACAAGCAGAGCTAAACTACCATAATCTGTTAAATTGTCAGCAACTAGCTTAGTCAGTTACCAACAAGTCTGAAACTAGTGCTACTGAATGAAGTTCCAACCTCCAAAAACCTGAGACAGCTTTTCACTTACGGAAATTTCTGGATTGGAGAGCTCACACAAAAGTTTCTTAGCATCTATTACAGCTTGATATAATCTCAAATGCTGTCCATCACTAGCCACAAAGCAAGCACTTGGAGAATTACAGTATGCACCTGAAAAGTAAGAATGCAAAAAGTGCTCAAGTATTCAAACACCAGCTTGCTCCCTTTTTTTTTTGCAAGAGGCAATTTTAAAGTTATGAAAGAAAACAATATAGCATAAAAATTCTCTCTTGTTAATTTCTGTTCACAAGCAAGAACTACAAAATTTAATGCTACACTCAGCAACCAAATCAAAGTATATGAAAGGAAATGAGAATCCCATTTGCAAGCCAGAGCAAAATCTACCTTTGCTTTTAAGTGTTCAACACACTCTGAAGTATGCACTAGCATCCAAGAACTTTACTGCACCAGCTCCTAAAATATCAATGCATAAAAAAAGGTAGAAGAACACAGCAATTCTTCACACATGAATAAACAATATCCAAGTATCAGCAACTTGGAAATTTGTGAAATAAAGGACCCATACTTAATATTTTTTCCAATGCATTCAAGTATATCTACATAATCTAATAGCATTATTAGGCTACATTACTTTTATTCTAGAACACTTCACAAATCAGGAAATGAAACTCACCAAGGCAATAGCTGGGTATAAGTGTGGGCAGCCATGCAACATTAGAAAAAGCTGACACATGGAGAGAATTGATCCGAGCAAGTTCAGAAACTCCACCAGAAAAGGACAAAGGCCCAACAGGGTCAACTCTCCAAAGAATAAGTTCACTGTAAACTGCATTGGGATCCTGGGATGTTACATTTGCATTGCCTTTACTCTGAAGTCTTACTGGTGACTCCTGAGACTTTAAAGAATCATTTGCCTGTTTTGCATTCTCAACATCTGGTGAAATTAGAGCATTGTGATGTGAGGTTGTAAGCAGCAGTGGTAATACCGAGTGGCAAGCCAAGTCATTAAGATGAAAACGGTGACCACAATATCGGGATTTATGTGAAATACTGAGTACAGTTGAAAAAGCAGATTCCTCAGCAAAACTCACTAGCCACTGGTTCAATGACCCATCTGCATGTTTGGAAATCATCATAACATTAGGCGTGAAGATACTTAGTTTTAAACTGTTGGTTGATTTACTGTGTCCAGAAGAGATCAGCATAGATGAAGATCGTGTAAGGCCAGGAGGCTTTTGTTTGCCTTGTTGAATAGCTAAGTCAACATTTTTGGTACAGGCATACATCACTATACTTCTGCAAAGAGAGTTTGCATCACCCGTCGGAAATGCAACAGGAATCCTTGAGACAAATGACACCTGGAATTTTAAGAAAGGGAGAAAGAATAAGTATTGAAGTTGTTTTCTCATCATACTTCTCACTGAATAACAAAGCAGAATACAGAAAAAAATAAAGTACCTGCACCTGGCGAAACATGCCAGGCTGGTATTCATCTAGCCAGTCCACATGCCATATCAGCAGTGAACCATCCATAGGATGTATACTGAATAGCATGTCAGCATTTTTACTCCATTCAGAAAGTAGTACTTCGATCTCGTGATCAATAATAGCAGTAGATAAAGGAACAAGGCTTGAATTTGGAACAGTTTTCTCATCACCCAGTTCCTTCTTTTCTTGGTTTCCTTTTTGTTCATCTCCATTTTCATCAACTTCTAGAACACACAGATATATATATATTATATTGAAAAGCAGAAGTATAGCAAGCAGTGTTATTCAGGCATTGGAGTACCTTTCAGACCTTTTATAAGCCACTCATATAGGCACAAATTTAAAATTATAAAAATTTTAACCAGAAATCCTCTAGTGGACCTCAGTCAACAAACCAAAACAGTTTATATTGCACTTTAATTTCAAATACTTTTATTTTTCCCCATTTTATATAAATTTTTGCATGCATAGGCAGAACAAAAGCAGTTATCTCCAAACTGTATATATTTAAACTAATTTACTACATTATGTTATAGAATAGAGCTATTTAAATTAGGTGTACATTACTATTTAGAAAAGAAAGTTAATTCTAAGGTTGCACCTGCTTCCTTAAAAATGTTAAAATAACACACTTTCATGCAAGGCCTCAAGGTCAGCCTAAGTAAATAATACAGCTTTCAGTATAAATAACTCAACCTCTGGAACAACCATGAACAAATTTAGAATTTCTAGATACAGATTTCTGAAAGTCACTTAGGTACTTCCAGTGTAAGGGAAGGAAATGCATAGAAATGCTACTATAATCTGTCTGTATCCTTACACGTCAAGTTGCCCACCTCTTACTTCATGTGAAAGAACATTACAAATTACTTTGTAAAATGAAAGCCATTTGTCTATGGTAAGACATCTACCTTCTTCTGATCTGCCATCCATCTGATTAGATTCCTCAGTGTTAGTCTCAGGAGAATGATGTTCAAAACTCTTTTTAAGTTGTTGCAAAAATACTTCCATGGATAAGGTAAAATGAAGTTCTTTATTGTTTAGCCAGTGCACAACAAAAGGTCCACTTCTTTCTTCATTTTCACCAAGACTCAGAGATGTGATAGAAGGGAGTAGAGGAATATCTACCAGAAAAAGATGTTGACATTTTGAAAACCAAGTAGTTTGGTCAAAAAATAATTTCAGAAAAATTGTTTTTAAGCAGAAACCCTACCATGAAAAAAAATACACTAAATGTATTGCCACCTGTCATTCATTTCACCAACGACATTTACTTTCAGTATAAAATTTCTTGACTGCTACCACAAGAGATGTTCCACAGACAGGCTCTTTGGTATGCTTGCATTAGGATTACAGTACGGCCCTGCACTGCCAGATCTTCATGATGTAATACTGTCTGTACAGGTTAATTTACCTTGTCTTTTGCTACTACAGCTCAGTACAAACCAAGTAATTTAAGCATAATTTCCCAACATTTAGTCCACAATGGAGCCTGCAGTAGGTACACACTGTAATCAAGGACCACATATGACAGGGCTTACACTAGCAAAAACTAGTACAGTGACCAGATGACATCCTCTGTAACACCATCACATCAAGTCAGGATTTCCGATTCCTATAGATTCCGTTATTGTTTTACATTGCCCTGTGATGCTACTTGGTGTCCCAGATGGCCGTGAAAAATAAAGCAATTATCACAAAGTAAGTGACAGAAGCAAGTATCAGACTGCTGCCATCTAAATCAAGAGTGGCTAAAAAGCAGCTAGGTGATTTACTGCAATTTCCTCAAATGAGCCATACAGCAACATGCTTAAAGCTCAACCTGCATTTAATTCCCACCTTGAAGTCTCCATACATATTCTCATCTCCTTCTGCTCCTTATTTATGTAGCATTACTTAAATTCCATGCCCTGGGTGACAAAATACTTTTTACTCCAATTCTGGTTTTATTTTCAAAGCCAGTGATGGCTTTGAATTATTTACCCTCCAGTCTAGCCTAAGAAAATGGTAACTGAGAGCACACAGGACCACCAGGACTACCAGTAATTTTGTTGTGGGGAGGAGACACAGCAGGGGAAGGTGCCAAGAGGAGCACAGAGTATTTAATACAGTCCACCTTCCTAAAAAGGCCAACTAATGCCAGTCTCAAAAATACCGTAATATATTTGGCAAAAACAGAACTTGGAGGGAAGAATTCTGTTGACCTCTCTTTGGAAGACAAAGCTACAGTAAACGTGAATAAGAAGGTGAAGTTGAAAGATGATGTTTCAGATTATAAATTTAAGTACTTTGAGTATACATCAAAAGATTGTTAAAGAAATCAGTTTTCTTACCCATTCTCCTACCTCAAAACTAGCAACTTCTAACTGATGCTCAGCTCTGCACAAAATCCTTAGTGAATTTCTATTTGCTTCATAAATCACATTCACTCTTTCCAGAAAACTTCTAAGGTTTTTGGATTCAATAACTTTTTCTGGCTTTGCCTAAAGATAATTTTGTTCTAACAACCACTGCTTATTCCTTTCACTGAACTCTACCCAGGCTAAGTACCAGTTTAAGTAAGACCCTAGTATAAAAGGTCTGAAGGATTTTGTTGCTTTAAGAAAATGAGTTTCAAAATTAACAACAGAACACAAATACAATAAAAATTTAAAAGACATTTATTCTTATATATGACAGCATTATTCTTCAAAAAGTGAAGTGAATGACAGATAAAGCTGCTTTGGCCTTAGTTTTTATCAAGTACTCCAAATGTTGTAATAAGGGCAAATTTTCAAGTGAGAGATCATAAACTGATTCGGTTTAAATGAAGTGAAAGGAAATACAATTAGGTTTTCAGATTAAATTTAATTTCAAAAGGGCAAACTAAAAGGACTATTTAGAGAATCTGGTTAGACTGATGTACTTAAGGACTTGACTGTGAGGGAGAACAGATACTTCTTCAAATAAAGCTTTAAGATGTGAAAGTTACTTTCAACAGAGGTTCTGCATTAAAGAACAACCAGTTATCCTCCAATCTATTGAGTTAAAGACCAAGCGATCCAAAAGACAGTATCAAGATAGATAGTATTAATACAGATAACATAGAAGCAATACAAGATCAAAAAGGCCAAAGACAAGGGTTAGACACCTAGAAAAGTCTTTTACCATTCTTTTCCAAAATTATTTTTAGTCTCATTCTGTGAGTTGGCTGTTGGGCACATTTATATTGCAAAGACTATTAAAAGCAAAATTAAAGTTTAGTTATTATGTATAAACAAACAAGAAAAGAAGTGCATTAACAGTACGTATAAAAAAAAGATAGTGAAGTATTACATGCTAGCCACATGAAAAAGTTAGCTAGCTCCTTGTGCAATTTGAAGATGCAGAAATGCGGAGAAGAGAACCACAAATCTCCAAGAAGCTTTAGAGAATTTTTCCTTTATGACATTAGATAGTAACGTATGAAATGACTGGACACATTTCCTGTAGAAACAGGAGAGCATTGATGATACAGCACAAAACTGCAAGAAGTTAGCTTGTGGTAGGCTGGACGTGATTCTAGTCATATCTGTTAAAAGAAACATGAACCAATACTGAAAAAGGTGAAGACTAAGTCTAATCTTACAGGAGAAAGTGTAAAGGAACAAAAAAACAATTTAAAAATACTACTTATAAGACAGAGCTTAACTAGTTTAAGAGGAGGATTACAAAATAAGTTTGTTCATTAAGTCTAGACACAGGAAATCACATCACAGCAGTAAAACCTTAATGAAAGGCCATTCAATATTGCACTTTATTCAGTTTTTCAATGAGCAGACATGCACTTAATTTTCAGCATATACAAATGATTATGAACACAGAAATACTTGCAACTATAAGGGATTTTCCTTAATGCCTATCAACATATTGCTTGCGAGCAAGAGAATATTAAAGTTTATGGAACACAAGATGAAGGTGTTTTGCTTGGTTCAGAGACAGAAGAGAAGTATGGGGATGTGTGGTTACTTCAGACACTTAGTGTCAGGTACTCATTTTAAGCAGCTGGAAAATTTTTAATTTATCAGTGTGCTCCCAATATCATACACAATTCCCAATAAATTTGTAACTCCAGTTACAAATACTTAGCCTTCTGCATCTCAGACCACTGTGAATCTTGGTTAAAAGATGACCAAAAATGAAAGACAGGATTACCGTAGAGGAAATTTATTCAAATCATTTCATTACTGTAGAAGGTTCTTTCACGCATTAAATGAAACCAGCATGCATTTTGCATGATCATGTAAATACTGTACAAATAAATCTGAGCCAGTTAAACTTACACAGACAACACAGACCTAACAGAAATTGTAGCTCACCCCGTAGCAAGGATTTACCACAATTCTTACCTGTGGCTGGATTGATACTGGCTGCAATATGGAAGTGACAAAGTGCATTTGCATGAGGAGGGATGTTCCTGTGAACTTCGTGGGGATCTTGCTGGTGTGGAGAATATCCAGTATGTGCTACAACAGCACCCGACCTCCTCCTTCCTCGTCTAAAGTGCCTCAGGTTTAACTGCATGAAGAATAAGGTATCATTTTAATTCCTTCCAAAAAGAAAAAGCAGCTTTCATCTGTAAGTGGTTTTCTAGATACTAGTGAATGAGATTTTTCAGTTTAAAAGGTTCTTTAAAACATCAGTGGAGTTTCTTGCAAAAATTACACTGTTCAGGTTGTGTCTGCAGTAGAGAGATACCGGTGCCTTCATATTCATTTATGAAGGTCCATACAGTACCTTAACATAGTAACTACTTCATATTTCAGTCTGCAGACAATGTTAATACAGTTTTTATACTTAAACAGAAAATACTATTGTGTTTCATAAATGTATACCATGCTTATTCAAGATTCTGAACAAAGAAAGCAGCAAATCTGAATAATCTTATTTCAGAGACTGGAAAACTGGATCAGTAGTTTGGATCTGATTAGATCAGTACTTCCACTCCCACCATAAGAGCCCAGTGAGTTTTAAGCTCTTCCCCCCTTTATGCAAATATATGTTTCCATGGGAAAAATAATGTTCAGTTTAAGATTGACTATGCCAGTATTAAAAAGCCTCACTCCACATACTGCACAGTTCAAGTCCATTGTGCTGTAGATATCTATGTAGGCACCAAAAGATACAAGAAGGTACACAGTTTGTATTAAGAATGGTATTACATTCTTGGCATGTCTTTTCACTTGCTATCCTTTCCATCTTACCACAGCATGCTCATGTAAAATAGTTTTCTCTCAATTTTTATGTAATTGTTACTTCTGATCTCTAATGTTGCCTCATATTTTCAAGAGGAACACAGAACTGTGTCCAGCTTCCTTCCCCCTGCCCCCTTTGAATATTTTTTCTTTGCTGCGTTATGCCTTTCAGCCTGTCATACTTTTCATCTATGCCACATGTGCTAAGAAAGCACCATGAGCATGCTAAATACATCACTCCATTATGATAAAAGCACAATGCCCACATACCCTCTACACAGCTTTGTAGGAGAACACTAATGCTTCACCCTCCCCCTGCTTCCCTTTGGTTAGAAAACACTAACTGGTAAGGATCATTTGCCTTAGAGATACAGCTTACAAGCAGTCTGTTCTACTTGAGGACTACAGCGCAAAGGCAACAAAGGCTATCTTTCCTCCCTCTATACCATCGCTGTTTTTCCAGTTGCAGAAGCCAGAGAATATCCCATAACTTCAGAGGTAACAAGTGAGCCCCTACCATACATTTTAAGGCAGCATCACGAGTGTGTTTCACATAACCTACATATGGTATGTGCTCCATGCTGTTCCTAGCTCTTTGAGCTAGATACTGCAAAGCACTTAGCTTCAGTCACCAGAGCAAAACAGGCAGTAGTGACGTAAGAACAGTGTGTGTTCTAATGTGAAAGCTCAGTATGACAGCTACCAGCTTAGCCTTCCTAAGGAAGATTTCAAATAAATTCACTCTTTTATAACATTTTATGCACGTCTATGGTATAAAGGATTTCAGCTTATGATAACATGTTCAAGTTATTAATTACAATCCTGTCTAAAATTACATGTGTGTACATGTGTTTATTCTCACTGTTCAATGTCACTTACCTCTAAAGCATTTTGCACTTTCTCCTTACTTGAAGTATTTCTCTTGAAGTTATTTGTGAAGTTCACTGCTTCACTCCAATTGTTGTATCCTCCACCATACAACAGACTGTCATTGGGTAACAAAGTCTCTGCCCAGAGACGACAAACATTATCCTTACAGCAAGTCAGGAGTACATTGCAGACAGCACCACTAATGAAAGAAAATTTAAGGTGTGAAGAAGCTGCTTACCATCACATAGCATCAAAATAGAGCAAGTTTTGCATTATCAGTTTTCAGAATTGTACCAACTAACTTAAAGATACTAAGGAAAGAAAAACTCAACAATACATTCTTAGGAAAACAAATTATGTATGAAAGGCTTTCATATTTATTCAAGTATCTGAAAATAAATTACCGCAAACTTCATTACACAACCGTGCAACAACAAATCATGGATTTCAATTTACAGAATTAGTCATAGCTGGAAATGCAGAATTTAGGTTTTTGTTTTTAAAGTCCTTCACATAAAAAGCTAATCATACTTTGGATACTTGTTCTCAATTCCCCAGATCCTATTGCTATATAGCACACACAAAATTATATATCCAGAACAGAGAAACCAAGGTAATACCAGGAATAAAACAGCCAATTTAAAACTACAAAGTTTTCTTAATACTATTTTTCCAAATGCAATTTGTGTTACATATTTATCAAAAATATCCAATTAACCTGAACTAGGCACTAAGGAAAAAAAAAAAACAAACTATGCAGATCATCAGGTTTCCACTTCATGTAAGTTCACAATTTAGTTTTAGCTAAGACTTGAAAACTATATGGATCATGACTGGACTGTCCAGCAGCAAGCTCCCTTAGGCATCATAGAGTACATAGATTTTCAAAACTGATTTAAGGACTACAGTAATGGCATTACGAAGAGTCTTCTACTTAAAGGCTGGTATAAAAGACTGCATAAACTCGCTCAAACACACAAAGGTACGCAGAATTCAAGTGGCTACTATTTGGAATAATATAGCAAAAAGATGGTTACAGGGCACAAAATTGCTAACGGTACTTCAGTTTGAGATTGCATTTACTGGTGAAAAATAGGATCAGGTCATCTAGGAATCATCATAACACACACACAAAAAATCAGACGAAAATATCAATTCCAAATTATCATTTTAATTCAATTTCCAGATACTGTTTCTGACAGAGGTCTAGTTTTGTACTAGATAGAGAAATAAATTCAAAAGACACAGAAATATTTGAATGTTTGAGAAAGATAACGAAGTGACAGGACTTTTGAAGTGCTCTGATTCCATTAGGACAGAAAGAAGAACAAACTGGGATCAAATGCATGAATGGTCATTTAAGAGTGCAATAAAAGGATGCAAAGAGAGATAATTTTGCAAGAGCTGATTTTATATTTAGTCCAATCTCTAAGCCAGTCTGTGGTATTCCTTTCTATCTTTCCAGTTCCTTCCCAGGTAATAGGGTGCTTACCATTCCCTCAAGAACTTCAATGTGACGGAATTATATGAACACACACAAACAATATACAAGGTGTGTAAACTCAATTATTAACTGAAGTAAACTGTATAACTTGTGTGACTGTTGACCGCACAGCTGTGAAGACTATGCAGTTTGGGGTTTTTGGGCCACTTTACAATCCTCAGGTTGTTAGAACTACTGACCGTGGCATGAATTTACTGGTCTTCCTCCACGAAAATGCATTTACTGATCGAGGATGAGCCAAATAAACAAATGAAAAATCAACTTCTTGTTTTTCTGAACTTGCACCAGGTGGTGTTATGGCTGATCGCCAACTGTCTGCATTGTACCACACTTTCACAAGACAATCATCCTGGGGAAAGAAAAAAAGACAGTAAATAAGACTACTTTGCATAAGAATATGATGCACTTCATACATCTCCTGGGTTTTCATTTTTCTGTTAAATAAAATACTTTTCTGATGACAGAAAACCAGTTCAGTAAATAGAACTTCAAAACCTGATATTAAAGAACACACAGTAGCAGAGCTTCCTTTTAATCTCTCTTGCCATTACTAACTTGGATTTAATTTTGCTCCTTCTGTTTAGCTGCCAGTTTTTAACAAAAAATGCAAGCTGTACTGGCTTGAGCTGGTATTCAAATGTTAATACAACTAATTGTGCTTTGACAGAAAAGCCCCAAACCTACTCACAAATTTAAGTGTTAGGAATACAAACAAAGGTCAAAGATGACATCTCAAAAATCAAGCTCAGTACTGCTCAGCCTGCTTTTCTTAGATATACACATACATAAATTGAAAAAATCATGTCCCTAGTGTCCTTGTCCTTATGCCTTTAAGAACCAGACAAATTAATCTGGATCTAGATTTGCAGTTGATGATCAACTATTAAATACAAATGGTACTGAAATACTGTATTAACCTTGGTGTGTTTAACATGACCCTATTGGGGGGAGGTGGAGGTGTTTTGCTGACCAGCATCTTCTGTCATAAAAAATTAAAGAAAGAAGACACAGAAACAAAGATGCATTTTAAAGATTCTGCAGGCAGGTAATTAACTTATTCACTTATGGTAAGAAATCCATTATTAATTTTCCTATTTAGTAATTTTACCTACTTATTCCTACTTAGTAATTGTGCTTTGCATGAGTTTATAACATAAGATAACACAGCAGGACATAAAGACATTCCAGTCAAAAAATGCAAGGATATTACCCCTAGGGAACCTATTTGCAGATTAATTTATTTTTCCACAATTCAATCATATTATAACATTAGAATCCGTTAAAACTTGACTTTTAAAATAAATATTAACTTCTACCCATAAAAAAGTAAAATACATATAGTATATATTGCCAAAAATGACAAAATACTTTTTCTTTTTTTAAAAACTGTACTTGAAGAATTTTATAAGTAATAGTTATCTTAAATATGAGTGCAATAACCCTCCTTTCAGCCACTAAATGGCTAAAGACATCACAGAACGTACAACAAGTAATATGACATCCCAAATAAGCAAAACAGGAATGGAGTATGGAAACTTGTTGCTTTGTTATTATACAGAGTACAGTTTATCACAAAGAAAGTCTAGTATTTCACTTCACACGTTGGAAACTAGTCAACTGGAATGTAGTTTACCTAGGAAAAGAAATCTAGATTATTTTACAAATTTGTTACACCTTTGTCTCTTCCTTAAAGATAGCAAATGCCTTAAAAGTTAGTCTTCTGAGCAAGCATAATGATCTGAAACAGTAAGCTTTAGAGGAAAAAGCAAACACCTACAACTAAGCAAAATGTATGTTACTCATCTGTTCTTGATGCGTACAACTGAATCACAAAAATGTGCATGACAACTATCTTTTAAAAGCAAGACTTATTTGCAGACTGCACCATTCTTGAATCTTTGGATTATAATGCTTGAAGTGCAAACAGCAACAGCAAAGTTCCACATCCTACTACTAAATCAAACACTGTTGTAACCAACTGTTATGTGTATATACTAATTTTTCATTCATGCTTCCAAGACAGAGTAGACCAAACTGCACAACTGTCTTTCATTCTTAAGTCTGAAATTTGTTCTGTCAGGATAATACTGCTCTGGATTCTGTGACACTTAAACCAGGGTTTCACTAATCTCAGCAATTGCGTCATCCCAATTAACCTTACATACTGTCATTTTGTTTCCTTTTTAATAATTCTGCAGTCTCTGCTAAGTTCTTTAGTTGGTAGCACAAATTTGATGCCTACTTACATCTGTTAATCTGTGTTAAAACTGCTTATACTTTTAAGTTTTCTGTTTCTTTTTTAAAAACAGTAGTCTGAAAACATTATTTTTTTTCCATGATCTACTCTGATAGTTCCATAAATTCTCACAAGATGGGTCTGGACATTCTTACTGGACCTTTCTGACCAATGTCAATGTGACTCTCCCCTCAAAGACAACAGTATTATTTGCAGAAAACAACTACTCCCTTAAAATCCCTTAGAAGTAATATAAATTCTCATATGGATTTGTCACACTTTTTCACTGGATCCTCTACATTATCTTGATTTTTTTTCTGCTTTGACTTATTAGGATATTATTCTCTTACAAAACCAGAACAACAAGTTTTGTAGTATAAATAAAAGATAAGTGTTTCCGGAAGTGAAAAGATATGACAGTGACATTTTGCTTTTTTTTTTTTATTTTTCCAAGTGGTTTTATTGCTTTTGCTGATAAACCACTCAATGCTGGGCACACAGAACTAATCTGTAAGATTAGCCACAAACACTGACATTAACTATGTGCGAATATCCCTGTGGAGGGGAATGTGAATTCTCTTCTATGTACACAAACAGGCATACAGATATGTTTACACAAAGAGTTAAAAGAGCTATTGTTGATTAATGGTGTCATGATAATAGTGAAATACTGAATACATTTCCTCACTAGATGAATATCCAGCAGTAAGCTCATCCACAGATCTCCCCCATTCCCTGAAACTCTTCTCTTTCTAATGTCTTATAATTTGGCACTGATTGAAAATGGGTATTTTAAAACTGTAAGCAGTGAATATTTGTTGGGTGTATCCCACCCCCAAACTACCTTTTTCACAAATTCCTATTTACCAAAATTTAAAGATGCATAGAGGGATTACTGGAAATACTATGCAAAAAAATAAAATTAAAAAAAATTAAAAAGTTTTTTTTTTAAATGTGTGGTTTTGTTTACTTTAATAGCTTATCTGTATTAGTATAAAACAATTAGAAAAAACGCTTACCTTTCCAGCAGTAGCAAAAAACTCCCCATCTGGTGAGAATTTCATTAAACAAACTTGAGAAGCAGTTCTATGAAACAGACAATTAAAAATAGAAAATAAGTTTTAAGATCTTTTTAAGAACTCTAAGCAGTTCTTTCCCCTTGAACTCACAAAAGTGATTTAATTCCTATATGCAAGTGTCCATCGTATTGTGTGAAACAACTTGAGCTTTAACAAAATCCAGAAGGACTAGGAGGTAAACTTGCATGCAACCCATGGCTGCGTTCACACAGGAAAAACAGAAAACCAAAAAGCTGTAGCTGAGGGTGCTATAACATCCAATATTCAAAAATACTGTTAAGAGAAAACCAGCTGCAAACAGATTAAACTGTATACAGAAATGCTCTACTTCCACTTCACAATCATTTGGATTTCAAATTGATTTCTGCTGTCCCATGTTATCTTCCAACTTATCTGAAAGACACCTCCATTTCTCATACTTCCTACAGTTGTAACTCAAGAAAACAAAAAGGGGTAAAAAGAGTTATGTAGTTAAGAAGTATCTGAAACTAGTTTTTACAGTAATGGTCACGCTGGTAAAAGATGCCACACCAAAATAATCTAAATCTAAATATGTGGTTCATTTTTGCTGTGTTTTACTTTCATTGTAAATACAAATAAATGAGCTGCTTTTGCAGGTTTTGAAGCACCAAGCTATTGCCTAAGTGACAGGCTTATTAATGGCAAAAAGAAAACACAAGAATTTAATAGTGCAGCACAAGTACAGTGTACATTTTCATCTTGAATTTATTAGACATATATAACAAGTTGTAAGGCCTAACTTTCAGGAATAATTCAGTTAGCCGTCAGGTCAACACAAGTGTGATGCACTTAGTGTGTGCAGTAACAACAGAAAGTCAATTAAAAAAGCCATGCTTCAAAGAAAGTAAATTTCCACCCGGGTTTAAGCAACACTCCTAGTATGGCCAATATGAAGACATTTGGGAGTGTGTCCTTTGGACATGCAAAACTATTCTGGCAAAGGGTAGTACTGCAAGATAGCTATCTTGGAAACTTCTCCTTAAGAAAAACCTATTCTAAATCTAACTGAAGTACCAGTGCCAGAAGACATACAGGCATGAAAGGTGAACTGACAAAGCAAGTTCTGTTGACCCTTTCCAGGACCTACTAGTTCAAAGTACACAACACTGAGCTCTCTGTCCTCCACAAAAGAGTTTAAAGAGGCAAACAGGTGCAGAACTATAAAGACTTCTGTAAGGTTTATGATACAAATGCAAAACATATTATTGAAGGGACAGAGGAAAAGCAGTATCTGTATGATCTTGACTACTGTTACCACAACCCCAGATTCTAAAACCACAACCACAGCATTCTGTCTACAGGCTGACTCCTCCTCTTATTAGGCTGAGAGATGAGGGTCCAAAGGTGTCCCAATAAATTGAGTAAGTCTTCAACTTCTTGTATTCAAAGGAAAGTTTTTCACTTGTCATTTGGATAGTCTTGGGATTTTAAACACATCCTTGATAAAAGTTAGAGAGTACACAGAAAAAGGAACAACTGAAGGGTTTAAAAAAGGATTTTTTCAGGTATATCCAGGGAACTACCCAACCAATGCTAAGTGCTTCATAAAGAATGATTTCAGGTGGGTCTCTCCAGCCAGCCACTTCAGGAGACTTCTTTAAGGAGACTGCCATATGGTGTACTGGTCCCAAGTGAACAGTGGACTTGATGTATTAGAAAACTCTTCCTATGGCAGGAAGGACAGTGCTTTAAGTTGTCTTACAAACTGAAGTACTAAACTAAAACTCTTCTGAACGTACCAATACACAAAGACTAAAATCAACACAAATACACGAAGAGCATTCAGAGATGCAGTAAAAGAAAACGCATCCATCTTTGCATGACTGTTCTAAATATCCAGAATAAACACAGAAAAACTAAAAGGTATGTGAAAGGGGGGAGGTGTATGAGAAGGAAAGAAAGGTAGAGTACATTGGACATAGAAGGAAGTTTATTTTAAACAGTCCTGCAAGCACAATAATTTTCAAGTATGTAATATACATATCTTACTTCTTGTACAAGTCTACTGGGAAAGTCTCAACAGCAGCCTTCCCTCAGTATTCTACTAGTGTTCAATATAATCAAAGAACTGCCTAAGAACATGAACTGCCCTAAAACCAATTACACCTGACTTTGTAGGAAGAAAGAAATATCACATATTCAAGGGAAATATGATTCAAGTTTATCACTTGATAAATTTTATTGGTATGTAACAGCACACAATAGGATTTCACTGAACTACACCAAGTACTTAATGTGAAAGCTACAAATCAGCAAGAGAAAAGGAATTACTTGTCTTTAAACGAGTTTCTTACTTGCATTGCCAGATACATCTCCATTCTCCAAGTCCAACATCTGTTCTTTCAGTATTGTCATCGTCAGAAGGGTTTTCCAAAGGAACATTGGACCAAAGCTGAAGACAACTGGAACCAGTCAAAAGGCGAGTGCCTAAAAAAAATATTTATAACAATATAACTACAAAACAAGCAGCAAAATATAGACTTCTATAAAGTGAGAGGAAAAAAACAGTTTTGCAAAGCTGAAACTGCAGAACAAAATATTCCAGGTATTATCTTAACACTTTTTCTATAGCAAAGTTATTATAATAGCAGTGTGCCTTTTACACATTCCCCTACACAGATACAGATTGGGTCGATCTTGCAAGAAGATACTCTCACATAAGACATTTTGGTTTAGGTATCTACAGTTCAAATTGTGAAAATTAATCAAATTTGCAAGGTGATTATTCTCTAAAAGAAACACCTAGAGCTACTGTAGACATCCCTTTTTCACAACAAATACTTACCATTTAAGCCATGTTTTTAAACATTAGATACTGCTGAGATTAGGATAATTGAGTAAGACCATACAGATGCACCTAGTGTTTTGGCTCTACTGTAACAAGTGACAAAAAGTATATTTCACTCCACTTCAGTGCTGTCTACCATGCTAGGACAAAACAAAAGTCTCTTCCTTGTCCTCAAAGAACAGTGAAATTTAAAAAAAAAATTAGTTGGGGTATCAAAATAGATAGGCACTTCTTTTACTCTATTCTTACCTGTGGGATCCCACGTTAGATTATGTGCTATGGCTTCCAGTAAGATTTGAGCATTCTTCTGCCATTGATAATGTAATGTCTGAAATTTTAAGTATTCACAAACATTAGCATGAAAATGCTTCCTTCCCCTCCCTTCCCATTTTATAACAGAAATAGTACATCTTCATTGCATGCTCCAACTTTTATGAAGGATGCGTGTAAATGAAATTACTGCTTATCTAATAAAAATTGATTCATTCTGATTTTTAAACAAAATAGCTTTCCATTAATCTGACCATACAAATAGAATTTTCAAACTTGTTATTTTAAAAATATAGTTTGCAAAAAATCCAGTACATAAAATCATCATTAGAATCTGAGATATTTTTAAAGGGAAGTCTGATTTCATTTTTGGAAAACAGAAGAGATATATCAAAAATGAAATACACTAGATGCACCTGTTGTTTGGTATCAGTAGTATTGCTGAATTAAACGATTTCAGTAAGGTCAAGATAACACATATGATACTCCCCCCCCCTTTTTTTTTTTAATATACAACAGGACAGTCAACTACCTTCCAATTTTGCATCATTACTTCACTGGAACAAGCTGAGGATTAAATTCACAAAATACTTATCTGGTCTGTTTTCAGAACAGGTTACAAAGTTTTGATGCTTTGAATTATAAAAGAAACTGAAATCATTACTGGAAAATATTAAGAAAAAAACCCCTGTTGGCTCTTAATTCATAAAGACAGACATTTTTAAAGTAATCATCCCCCACTCCAAAAATATCAAACCAATAGGTGTGAAAGTTAAAATATAACAACTAAATCTTGAGAAGTTTGGTAGAAAACAGTATGAAGTAACTGCAGATAAGGATCTAAATGAAATATTTCTGAAGCTGTTTTTTTCTTTTTTTCTGAACATTCTAGTAAATAGAAGACAGACAATCTTGCAACAACCTAGATATGCTGGAAATTATTGCATAGAGGTTAACTGCAAGAATGAAGTAACAGAATATTTCTTCAATTATAAATATTTGAAAGCAAATCATGGGTGGAGACTGCTTCCTCTACTGCTTATGGTTACTACACTAACTTTTGAAGTTTCAAATTAAGTGTACTGTTTACCAGTAGAGAAAAACATTCAGGATGGATTCAACATCTCCAATGATCAAAAAAGAGAGCAGTACTTCTAAAAAGCTCGTATGAGCATAGGAAGTCAGATTTCACCATTATTTTATTCCACTGCTTTCCAGTGGTATAAATTATTATATATATACATATTCAATACTAGCTATTTAATTAATATATATAATACCACTGGTTTACAGTTACACCAGGAAACATATAAGTGAGCTGGTTAGCATAAAGAAGAAAATCCACTATACGGCCATATAAACAACTCATTAATACAAATGGAGAGACCAAACCCCTGAAGAAGATGACAGACGCTTCTTGAGCAATTGCTGTCAAACCTCTCATGTTGTCAAACTGACTTTAATTAGACTCTAATGCTTCTAATTATAAGAGTAATCCTCTCCATGTAAGCAGCATGGTTAAAGAGCTTGCTGTTAATCATATTATTAGCCAGAAATTAAGATTCTGGCTGCTGATTCATTAAACCACTGTCACTGAAACTAAGCCATGCTATCAAGAGAATAAACATTGTTCTTATTCACTGTTATAGCACTGAAGCATAAGCATTCAGTCAGATATTCTAAAAAAGCCATAGGCTTTTTGAAACTATTACAGATTTGACTAAGAGCATGCAGTTTCATAAACCAAAGTTAAAATAAGAATTGTAAAACACATCAGGACGTAAAGGCTGCACAGGATGGTTCAAAAAGGAATTCCCATTACAATGGCTATACTTTTTGGAGAACAGGAATGTGCACATCTTTTGGGGTTCTGGAATATTTCAGTTATGAATTGTAGGGTTAGATAAATCAGTAATATGAAGCATTATAGTAAAACCTTTTTTTTTTTAAGCCATTTTAAATAACATGTCCCTGCCCTCCTACCATTTTTACTTCTCAAGGACCATCTTATGTCTCAATTTTATTCTAGCATTAAAATATGACATCAAAGAAATCTTCAACTTTAAAGCAAACCAGAAAAATTAGTCAGGCTTTATAACTGAGTAAATGAATTAAGGAGTGATGAATTACTTACATTACGATGACTGCTGTTCTGCTTCAAGAGGCTAACTGGCTCAAAGATACAAATCACCTTTCCGTAAGAAGCTGCAATCTAAAGCAGTTTATATTTATATGTACATAAACACACACACAGAAGAAACAATCTATAAAACAAACAAGAATAAGATGCAAATTGTTGATTCTACTTTTAACCCTCCTTGTAGATAAATTTGAAGCTCAGTCCATAGTCCCTTTCCATAACAGAAAAATGACATCTAGCAAAAATCATAAAGCAAACGTTGACAATAATAAAACCAAAACTCATTATTTACACTTTAGTCCTGATAAACTACTGAGAGTACAGGTGGACATGAGCACTTTTTTTTTTTTTTTAATTAGATCTATTATCAACATTCTTTCCACATTAAATTAGGTAAACACTTAAAAGAGTCTGCAGAGTTCACATTCTCAGAAATGGAACCAACTTTGGTTCAGGGTACTTTTGTGGACTTCCCTGGCATGAGAACATGCTAAATTATAAAAAGTTAATTCAGAACACTCAAGCACACAAGCTGAACACCCAATGCAGAGAAATGAGGAACAGAACTACTAAATGCTAACATAAAATACTTCAAAAGAAGTTGCAGTATGGTCAGCTTTAATAAGTATTTTTAAGTTTTATTCCATCAGTGGTATCAGCCACCCCTAACTTGCATTAAGACAAAATTAAGAGTATTTTATCTCAAGATATCTATATAAAAGCAAGTGTAAAAGACTTGCTAAGAGGAGCCAAAACAAGCCAAACATATGTTAAAGACTTCAGGCAGAGAGCCTGAGAATGCTATCACAAGGCAATGTTGCCTAAAGCTACTCTGAAATACAGATTTACAAAAATGGAGTTTGCTTAGGTCATGCATAATGGACATCCTGCATTCTGACGTGATGCTTGATGTTAAAAGGAGCACATCTACAGTTCTGATAGGCTGGAATAGTCAACTTCCTATTTCTGTGAAATTCTGGCTCAAAGTGTTTACAGTTTTCCTTTAACAACACTAAAGTCAGAGTCACTTTATAAAATACATTTTGATTTCAGTATCAGCCACAACAGCTTTAAGAAAAAAACCACTGAACTGTCATACCCAAGTTGTTGTTATTTACAGATCTGTTAACTACAGACGTACATGATCTGTACAAATGTACAGATCCATACAGATCCTAAAATCCATAGATCTGTAGCTTCAAGAGAAACCCTCTACGTTAAAAAGAACAGATAGTCAAATAAATTTGTCACACTAAGAACCTAAACATCAGCCTGACCCAAAAATGCCATGAATAATTTTGTCACAGTTGCAAAATGCCTGAAGAAACCTTTTCCTTACATCTCAGACTAATACTTGCCTTCCCTAATTCTCTAGCTACGTCACTTACTCTTTTATTCTCATAATTCCATTCCGCACACCAAGAGCAAGAAGTTTATATAAATTTATATTGATTGCATTTTTCCCTTCTCTTTTTTTCCAAGTGTGGATGGTTCTTCCTTTTTTTTTATACTTTAGTGGGTGTTTAAGACAAACTAACATCAGCATGCCAAACTGCTAAACAAATAGTGTCCAGAGCAATTGCTACCCCCTCAAAGTTTCTACAGGCTTCCACAACGATACAGCCACTCAGATCAGTCCTCACAGAGCAGCATGCTGCCAAGAAGAGTAAGGCAAATTTGTACATTGAAGAATTTCCCAAACTAGCAAAATAATCACCCAGACATCAACCAAAGGTCTATTGTAGTCCCAAGACCTGTTATTAGAAACACAATGTGCAGAGAAGCCTTACTGAGCTGTAAGAGAGGTTACAGTCACTCCTAATGATAGATAGTGGTAGTGAGTGCACCCCCAGCAAGTTTGCAGATAACGCCAAGCCGAGCGGTGCAGTTGATTTGCTAGAGGGAAGCGATGCCTTCCAGGGGGACCTTGACAACCTTGGGGAGTGGGCGCATGTGAACCTCATGAAGTTCAACATGGACAAGTGCAACGTCCTGCACCTAGATCAGGGCAATCACCAGTATCAATACAGACTGAGTGAAAAATGGATCGAGACCATCCCTGCAGAGAAGGACTTGCAGATACCAGTGGATGAAAAATTGGACATGAGCTGGCAATGTGCAGTTGCAGCCCAGAAAGCCAACCGGATCCTGGGCTGCATCAAAAGAAGGGTGGCCAGTAAGGGTGAGGAAGGTGATTTGCCCCCTCTAATTTATTCTCACGAGACCCCACCTGGAGTACTGCATCCAGCTCTGGGGCTCCCAGTACAAACACAGACATGGACCTGTTTGAGCAGGTCCAGAGGAGGACCACAAAAGTGATCAGAGGGGTGGAACACCTCCCCTATGGAAAAAAAGGCTGTGAGAGTTGGGGTTGTTCAGCCTGGAGAAGAGCTCCAGGGAGATGTTACTGCAGCCTTTCAATACTTAAACAGGACTTACAAGAAAGATGGAGAAGGAATAGTGGTTTTAAACTAAAAAAGACAGTAGATTTAGATTAGGTATAAGGAAGAAATTTTTTATGATGAGGATGGTGAGACACTGGAACAGGTTGCCAGAGAAGCTGTAGATGCCCCATCCCTGGAAAGATGCAAGGTCAGGTTAGATGGGATTTTGAGCAACACGATCTGGTGGAAGGTGTCCCTAGCCATGACACGGGGCTTGGACTAGGTCATCTTTAAAGGTCCCTTCCAGCCCAAACCATTCTATGAGTATGTAACTCTTGCACTGTCATAAGAATAAAGCATCAGTCCTTGGGGCAACAACTTTTCCCATCCTCACCACTTTCTCAAAAGTGGGAATATCACTGGCAGCATCAGGTTCTCATTTTATAAAGTTTTAGTATAATCCAAATAGTTTCTTGATACAGTTATGTTTTTCCCCACCAGGCCTCCATATTGCACAGAAGCCCTCAAGATTTTTCTCATTCATCAAAAGGTCGGTAACTCATTCTAAGTTACATTATCACTCACCACCAAACAGCAGAAAATAAAACAATCACAGTTTCTTTGAAAAGAACCCACAGACTGCCTACTGAAAAACAAACAAAACCACTCCACTGTAATATATTTCATTAAATTATAAACACTGGATTCAAAACTGAGCTTTCATACTGAAAATAATCAGTATTTCTACTTACAAAAGAAAAAGGTCTTATTTAAAAATGTCGCCTTTATCAAAGTCACTGGTTTTACTTACCAATTTTCTACAAGTAACCTAGTAGCACGTAAACTAAATGAAATTTTTAATTAGTACCTAAATTTTTCTTTGACATCAGTAAAATAAGTTTGTTCCATAAAAAACCACTTGATATACATTGTAACACTGCAGTCACCAGCAATGACGCAAACAACTTTGATTAAACATTTCCAATGATCTGAAGCTAGGACTATCTTCTGGCACTCTGTTAGATATTTATACAAGCCAAACCATGAAAACAATTAAAGTTTTGCCAGGTTATCTTTAAGAGTTTTGGCCTTAATTCTTGTGTTCACTGGAGGAAATGGAAAGAGGTTTGTAGCTTACATTGTGTGGGAGAAGATCAATTACTGTACCCACTTACAAATACATTGTTGATTACCAAATTGCCTACAACCAGAGGCAAGAGACTGGATTCAGTGGCCTAAGATTAAATTGTCCTGTTTGTTAAACTAGTCCTTGCAAATCTACGGGAGACTTTTTTAAAAAAGTTTATATACATACACATACATGTAAATATAAACATGTACCTACATGCTTTCTTGGGATGATTAAAAATTCTCATCCATTTTTTTCCCCCCTCATCTCAGTCTTGGAGACAGAAAATCAAGTTTACCTCCAAAAGTAGACTAGGAAGAGAAAAGATGGTGCCATGTTCCCCCCACCCTTCAAAGCCAAGGGAGAGGTGGGTCATACATGAACTTCTAAGCTGTTGCTACTTCAAAGCAGCTTCACAAGGCACTAGCTTCCCAATAAACTAGAATTAGATTTAGGGGGCAAGAATGGAGAAAAATTTCAACACATTACTTTCCTAACTAGAGAATAGCTCTTTTACAAACCAATTCTGTCACCCAAAGGGAGAATGATGGAGATCCTTCAAAGAGATTAAAGGCTAGCTATTAGGGAGAAAACACTGGGTTTAGGCCCAGCTGGCAACAAAGCACCACACAGCAGCTAAGTCACTCCTCCACTGCAGTGAAAAACCTCATGAAAAGCTCACGCGTCAAGACAAGAACAGGGAGGGATCACTCATCAGTTACAGTCACAGGCAAAAACCAGACTCAACTTGGGGAGAAAAAACAAACAAAATCAATTTAATTTGTTACCAATCAAATCAGAGTAGGATAAGGAGAAGTAAAACCAAACCTTAAAACACCTTCCCCCCACCCCTCCCTTCTTCCCAGCTCAACTCCAGTCCCAGTTTCCTTGACCTCCTCCCATCCTGAGCAGCGCAGGGGGATGGTGCATGGGGGTTGGGGTCAGTTCATCACACGTTGTCTCTGCCACTCCTTCCTCCTCAGGGGGAGGACTCCTCACTCATCCGCTGCTCCGCCATGGGGTCCCTCCCACAGGAGACAGTCCTCCACGAACTGCTCCAGCGTGGGTCCTGTCCATGGGCTGTAGTCCTTCAGGAACAGACTGCTCCAGCATGGGCTGTCCCATGGAGTCACGGCCATCTTTGGGGGCAGCCACCTGCTCTGGTGTGGGGTCCTCCACAGGCTGCAGGTGGGCATCTGCTCCCCTGCTCACCTCCATGGGTTGGGGGGGGACAGCCTGCCATCTCACTACAGGCTGCAAGGGCATCCCCTCCTCCGGTGCACATCCTCCACCTCCTTCCTCACTGACCTCGGTATCTGCAGAGGTGTTCCTCTCACATTCCAATCTCCTCCCCCACTGCAAGTTTGCCTTCTTAAATCTGTTCTCCCAGAGGCGCTACCACCATCGCTGATGGGCTCGGCCTTGGCCAGAGGCGGGTCTGACTTGGAGCTGGGGAAGCTTCTAGCAGCTTCTTACAGGAGCCATCCCTGTAGCCCCTCCCCCACTACCAAAACCCCACCACACAAACCCCATACAATGCTCAATAGCAGCTCTCTGTAAAGTAAAAAATTAAAAAGGTACATAATTCGTAAACTACAAATGCTAACTGGATACTTTCAGAAAGGTTCAAAACTGCAACCTAAATAAACTGCATTATTTGCATTCTGCTTCTTCCAACAGATTTTAAACAACAAAGAATAATCTGGAAGCAAAGTGAAGAGAAATCTGTGTGTCAATACTGATGAAAAAGCTGTAAGAAGAAATTCCATCCTTGCAGCAGTGAACTGGAAATGTATTGATCAGTCTGGTCAATAAGTAGATTCTAACCATTCACTGCTTAGTATTTCAGCACTCTGCAAATACATCTAGTCTAATTGCTAACAGCTAACAATATCAACTGTCAGAATCAAAATGACCACATAGGTTTATGAACTGAAAAAATTCTAAAGCGTAGTAAGCTTGATAATTTGATATAATCATATGTGTTAATTCACAATTCAAGGACAGGTTGTCATTTAAATGCATACAGAACTGTTATTGTGCAGTCAAGATGACCTTGCAAATTTGCAGAAAGATTTTCCAAGATTAACTGTGATATGTGATCTGCATATGTATTTCACCATTTGTTAATATATGGCCAGTGGACTCAAAAAAACTTTGTAGTTAACAGCAGCCAATGGAGAAACACATGTAGTGTTTACAGCTACAAGGTACCAGAGACACAGAGGAGAACATTTTGTCATTTTTGTTTATGTTCCTTCACTATCACTGCAAGAGTTCATCACTCAAACATAAAAAAGCAGGAATAGAGAGTGGCTGGGGATCACCATCATAGAATTCACATGTAAACATGAACTGGTTTCCATGCAGAGGTCTTGTCTCAAGATGGACACCAGAATTTAACCAAAGCTCTCATCAACTGATACGGCTTGTAGTGATGTGCAGAAGGCTCACATTATCTCCCACTAGGACAGGCTTAAAGAAAGAAACAAAGTAAAAAAACCCTCTTAGATGAGCCAACATGTAGCCAGACACAGTTCCTACTGAACTGGTGAACAGCTTAATCACACTGTGACATCCCGATGGATAGTTACCTGGTTCTTTCTTTTTTACTGTGACAGAACAATTAAGACAGACCTCTGTAAAAAGGACTTGAAACCTAATGGTGTCTAAAATACAACACTTCTGATCCAGTTTGCCTACATAAGAAAAAGAAAAGCTGAGAATTCAAGAAAGCAAAACCCTGTCCAAGAGCAATTTTAAGCCTTTATGAATTCCTTGAAAGGGATGTCATTTTTCTGGATGACCCGACAGTGTTGTTTGGGAAGCACTCATCTCCCACCAGCCACTAATGTGTCAAAGCATGTCATTGACATGCCCAGTAATGTGAAGCCATAGTGAATAAATTACCTTTGCTTCCACCTTACTCATCTTTTAGTCAAATTCTTGCTATCTTATCTATGCAGCCCTGTGCGTATCTATATCTTCCTGTGCAGCCCTATATATCTTCTACCTACAGATACTATTTCACATTCACTGTGCTGCTTACTACAAAAAGACATGACGCAATCAGCCATTTTACTATTCACTCTTGTGTATCTGCCTTAACTTTCAAGTATCCACACTCTTGAGAAGGTGCTTAACATGACATTGCTAGAAGATTCTTAGAAACACTGCTCTACGTACCTTCCCCTGTTGCATTGAACAGTCCACACACCCCACTTGAATGTTTCCATGTTTTGCTCCAGGGATTATCTGTAATCTTTCAAAGTCAGTCCCCAACACCACAATATCACATCCTGATGCATATGCCTAAAAAAAAAGAAACAAGAATTAAGAAGAGCTTTAGCCACTTCCAGCATATCAGTGAAGTATGAAACAGTATAGTCCACATATCCTATCCACATAGAACATTACAGACAGAAGTACAGAGGTATTTGCAGAGATCAAGTATGTGTCTACAATTTAAATCAAGCAACAGAAGTGGCAAATTACTCTTCCTCCATGCTTAGAAGTGCATCACAACACTTGTTTAACAAGCAGTGGTTCAAGATAGAAAAGGCAAAAACGGTGGAGTTATGAAAACATCTAAAAGAAAAGAAAAAGCATGAAGAACAAAGTTCATGCAAAGTAGGAAAAAGTAATGCATTTCCTAGACTGGAGACAGAGGCATTTAAAAATAATTTTTTGAAAAGGGGGAATAGGACTGAGGAGCTAAAATGGTACAAAGCATTTAGTAAGGAACTTAGTAAAGGGAAATTTCAAAAGGGTAACAGCATGAAGCTTAGTTACAGAAAAGCAAAACTGTGCTTTCAGATTTGTCTCCTGTTACTTGCATTCCATGGATTAATTTTATTTTCTCTTAAATTTATAGTCACTAAGTAACTTGATATATCTAACACATTCACAGAGCCAGCTGATTGAGTACTGCAATGTCTGAGTCAAAATTTCTTCCTATCTGTATGCAAGTTTTGTTAGAAACTGAGCACAGATTAAAATGGAGAGAAAGATTAAACACTGGAGAAACTTGTGGAAACAAAAGTGAGCAGAATAATTCAATAAGCATAAGAATATAGCATTCAAGGATGAAAGTCCTAGAACAAGGAATGTACATCCATTAAAAAGGTAGAGCCAGGAAGTCAGCAACAAAATTAAGAGCACAAACAATAGTATTCTACTAGAGAGCAAGAGAACGATAAAAGGGCCAAAAATGCCCTTTTAGTTGGCCAAAAGATTCAATAGCAGAACAGTCTCACAAAAACTGCAGATGGAAGATTTCCTATTACTGGCATAAATGATCATGTCCTTACAATCAACCCTGCTAATTAACTAAAACCACTTTTGACTTGAAAAAAGGCAGAAAAATTGAATGCTAGATATACAAATTTGAAATCTGATGATCATGTTTTCAGGTGTTTCATGTGAGAGAGTACTTTTACCTAGACTATTACAGCATTACATACATTAAAATAAATAAAATAAAAAATATGGAGATTTTGGTCCCGAGACAATTTTCCCCACAAAGGGTTCAGTGGTATTTCACAAAACAATCTTACCCAGAAGACTGTGATTATCATTCTCAGCCAATATTCAGTTATTACTTTCCAATCAGCAGATCATCAGCCACCCTTAAAATTACCTGATACTTGAAAATGCTGTATATAACGCTTCTGCAGACTAAATATAACCATGTACTTATTTATGATCATTTATTATTGGTCAGGTTTTTGAGCCCCTTCCTGTCCTGTCCCCTCTTCAGCTTCAAAAAGAGGTTCAAGCAGTGTAATTCCTCCTGTCAAAAGAGCAGCATTTATTACAAATTGACATAATAAACGGCAGGCTCCAAAGCAGTCGAATTTAAAACTCATTCCAAAAGAGGAGATTGAGTACTATTTTTTGTTCGAACGTTAAAATGATTATTTTGATATTGCAATGACATGAACTTTGGACCTGTTCCTCCCAGAACTTTTTTTTTCTTTAGTTAAAAACCATCTCACCTGGTGACTCACTGATTAAGTCTGTAGTCCACCAGGCAAAGGTTACTCAGAAGTACAATAGATACATTTTTTTCCCAAAGCCATTTTGTTGAATTTAGTGTTCCATACGAAGGCAATTTTAAGGGGGGGGGGGGGGGGGAGAAGTGCTTCACTTCAAAAAGATAACATGGCTTTATTAAAAATGTCTTTAATAATCTGAAGTGTCAAAGATTGTATGAAGCCTACTTGCTCTTCTGTATAGCCCTCTAGGCCTCATCAGCACTTTATAGACTTACTAGATTTCTCCCATCTGTTTCTCTCCATTTCTAGCTTCACAGGCAAGCCTGAGATCATGTAGCATCATAACACTACAATATTTCCATCACGGTGAGCAAGAACTAGCATATAGAGCAACACATACCATTAGCAGCAATCCAGAAGTTCAGAAACTGATCATTTTAATCGGATGAAGAACTTGACCAGTTTTAACATATAAAAAAAGTCCCGAGTACACTTGGCATTTTGCACTGGAAGAACTCTAAAGTAACTATAAAACACTACACACTGGAGTCTTTAGGAACTGGTATATTCAGCAATGTATCAGGACTTAAAACATTACCAGAACACAGGCTATCTCCTGCTAATCTGGGCTATGCTGGACAGCAGTAGCTCAAAGCAGTATGCAAAAATCCTAGACTTGCCATTTCCTGAAAATATCCCCTTTATGAATATAAACTCTTGTCCAAGAGCTATATACCTCCTCCTCCTCCCTTTTGCTATGTTTAAATATGGCTGCTCTATGTTTAATACTCATGTCTTCCCCAACTTCATATGCTGTCTGTTTAAAAAAAAAGTTTGTTAAATTGGGATGAACTTTCTGAAGAAAAGTTGGGGAATATCTTCTCATCCTAGCGGTTCTCAGTTCTAACAATCAATTATAAGTGCACTCGTAAGAATCTAGACCAGGGTGGGGGCAAGGGGAGTACCCTTTGAAAAATCTTATTCTTGGAAGAAAAATAGAGTCATTCTGTCATGATTTAACTCCAGCCAGCAACTAAGCCCACGCAGCCGCTCACTCACTTCCCCCCCACCCAGTGGGATGGGGGAGAGAATCGGAAGGAAAAAGGTAAGTCTCGTGGGTTGAGATAAGAACAGTTTAATAGGACAGAAAGGAAGAAAATAATCATGATAATAATCACAATAATAAAATGACAATAATAATAATAATAGGATTGGAATATACAAAGCAAGTGATGCACAATGCAATTGCTCACCACTTGCTGACTGATGCCCAGTTAGTTCCCAAGCAGTGATCCCCCTTCCTCCAGCCAAATCCCCCTAGTTTATATACTAGGCATGACATCACATGGTATGGAATATCCCTTTGGCCAGTTTGGGTCAGCTGTCCTGGCTGTGTTCCCTCCCAACTTCTTGTGCCCCTCCAGCCTTCTTGCTGGCTGGCCATGAGAAGCTGAAAAATCCTTGCCTTAGTATAAACACTGCTTAGCAACAACTGAAAACATCAGTGTGTTATCAACATTATTCTCATACTGAATCCAAGAAATAACACTGTACCAGCTACTAGAAAGAAAATTGACTCTATCCCAGACAAAACCAGGACACACTCCACCCTTATGTTCTGGTAATTCTCCTTATTACCTGAAAAAAATTGACATTCGGGAAAAAAAGAATCACTTCTGACATCAGTCTATTCAGATGGATTAGATCATACTTGGTTACATTGACTTCCCGATCCCCAATAAGCTGCAGAACCACTGACCACGTCTTAAGTCTGTAGAGCTGATCTGTCCCCAAAGAGGTAGAAAGAAAGAAAAAAAAAAAAAAGCATTTTCAAAGAGCTTCCAAATATAACTACAGCCAAGCAGAAGGATGATGACTTGGAGGTTATTTTTGACGTTTAGTCAATGTTCGCCTGCAGGAGAACCACAGTTTCAAAGACAAAAAGCCAAGGGATGCAAAGGGGAAGGAAGTTACATATTTCAAAAGAAAAAGAGTGTCTGAATGGAAGGTAACTAAGCTGTCTGGCAAATGAAACTGCAACAGGCTCCCTTTCCTACTGTTGCCTACCATCCCAATCCCATTACACCTCATACTGACCAGACACTTGAGTGTTCCCCTTCTCCTAAGGTATCCTTGCTTTGGTTCTTTGCTGGCCCCACTGCAACCCGTCCATTAGACTGTCTCTGTGCAGAGAAGTCACATCCTCATACACACTCACTGGAACCCAGACTCCAGTTCTGAAAGAGGTTTCTAAGCAGTAGTATCTTATAAAGACATTCCTCTAAAACAAGAGCACAAAACTAACTGCTGGACTAATTTTACACTTACTTTTTTTTCACCTCAGAAAACTTTATAAGGTATTTTACCATAGTATAAGGGAAGTCAGTAGTCAGGAGTAAAGGACACTTTCTATACCCTAACAGTCTCTCAGATACAACAAAAATCAATCCTGACTACCAATCAACTTTATCTACTTTTTACTGCGAGACTTGTCCACAGTAGTTTGCATGTCACTCATTTTCATTTTGACAGAAGCTACTGAGATTGCATTTTTATAAGCTATGGAAACTAAGAAAAAAGGTAATTCAAATGTTCTATTACATGTAGGGCAAGAAGCAATTTCAGGGTCTAAGCACTTCTCGTATCTGTACTCTTGTCTACATGACCTGGTTCCTGCCGGGGGGGGGGGGGGGGGGGGGGCAGGGAAAGGAAGGGGGGCACAATATGCTGCCATACAGTTCAACTAGGAAAGAATTCCTAAACATGTATTAAATTAAAAAAAACCAAAAACAAACAAACCCACAAAAAAACCCACACAAAAACCCAACCAACGAAAAACCAAAGATGCCTTTTTAAAGCGAGCAGAGCCTCTAAGTCTGATTTTGGCAAGCCATAAAAGCCTTTCACCTTAAGAATGTCCTAGAATATTTACAAGAAAGCTGTCTTTGCACAATGGGACAAGCAGATCATGTTGATATTATCATGTTCTTGGAATGTTTATTAAACAATGCTTTGTTCTTCTGTTACACAAATAAACAAGATAGAACTAGTTGAAGCTGCATGAATATGGATTTCACTAGCTGTTGACATAGCAAAACAAGCCTGAAATTAGGAAGTGAAAGATGTTTCAGGCCTGTGAAAATAAATGTGATTTTGCGTGCAGTACTGGATTTTCACAGTTTCTGCCCTTCCTTTTAATCAGATGTCAGCTCTTATACCTAAAATCATATTTCTTTGGGGAAGATTAACAGATATTTTGACAATAACAGTGCTTTAAAAGCATGTTAGTTTTAACAGAAAATAGTACAGGTAACTATATGAACTATTCTAATTTCTTTCTGAAGTGAAAGCCTGATATACACAACTCTTAAAAACAGAGAATGGTACTGGCAAATCAGACTCTGCTCTCAAGAGAAGAAAAACAAATGAGCAGCGGTCTTGACTTCTTACATAGCACAGCACATGTAAAGCAATTATTTCCCTTATACTCGACTGTCTTTAAATATTTATTCTGTGTACTAATACACAAAGTTTTTGCTATAGTTTCTGCTACAGCTACATAAGGACTGACGCATTATCTTTCACAGCTTGCACAAACTTTATTTAACCTGCACCTCTTATGCGAAGGGCCTACATCTCTTACATGAAGGGCACAAGTACACCTACCAGAAATTGCCAGCTATTATCCACAGGTGAATGCAGTAGTACGTGTGCATGCATAGGCATTTATAAGGTAATATATATATAAACACATACAAATATGTATGGGATGAACATACAGACTAGACAGATAATGCAGAACTCTGTGCTGGGCCCAAGGTCATACAGAACCACCTAGCCGAAGTAGACCAAGGGGCTGCATTAACAATTCACAGTAACTTACTTGGAAATGTTCTCTCCCTGCTACAGCTATACTGGAAGCTTACCAGTACAACCACCCACGTTATCTTCTGCTTCTTTTGTTTTGCACCTGATTCAGGTACTGTATCAGAGGTAATTCTCAAGCCACATAAAGGCTATTTTTATCACTGATGGGTCTCAAGAGTTCTTATGTCCCTTGCAAATGAAATGAAGCAAGTCCCAAAGGTCAGGATGCCAAGGCTCACAATCAAATTGACCAATTAAAAAGATTTTACTGAAATTCTATAATAGCTGAATAATATTTCTATCACGTGTGAAAGTGGAAGTTCACAATAGGTGTTTTTATGACCTTTACAACCATTATGTCTTAGGGAAGACTCATTTCCCAGTTTAAAAAAAAAGCTATTCCAAGGAAAAGCACTGTAGACTGGGAACAAAGCATTTACATCAGGTAATTACATCAGGTAGCTGTTTCTTCTGCTGGATTAAGCATGTAAACATAATACATTATCAGCCTGCAAGGGCTAAATACTGCTTATATGCAACACAAATAGGCACAGGTGGGAGATGAGTACTTCCTCATGTCTCACTTCTCTTAGTTTTTCCCCTCTCCTCATTGGTTCCTCTTCTAAGAAAAATTTAGAACAAAGGTCATTCTTATGAAAAGTAAAGACAAAAAATAAAGGCAAATAAATCTGTTAAGCAGGTGATACTGCAGTTACATCTGTATTTTTCTCTTTTGCACAGAATGGTCAAAATCAAAAAGCACAGTCACTATGAACCACATTGTACCTCGCTGAATTATTCTATTTAAAAAAAAAAAAATCTAACCTGTGCAGATATGAATTTGCACTAGTCTTTTTAGCATGGTCTCTCCCCAACCCCATTATTATATCAAAATTTACACTAGTCTAAATTATAGATTTTTAATTTTAAATTAAAATGTAATTTTAATTACATTTAAATATCTTATTAAGAAATTATTTCTTTCATTAAGAAGATTAATTAAATTTAAGAAATACTCTTTCATCATGCTTGGAAAAAAAACCAACTTTCTAATCTATGAAAAGTATTTGAAATAATATACTACTTTAAGTGGCAAATTGATTGGCCATGCACTTAGAATCAGGCTCACTGCAACTGCACTTTTTATTGAAGTGTAAGGAGGTTTTATCCCCCCCCCCTTTTTTTTTTTAATTAATTCATTTAAAAAAACAATTTATTTCATAAGTTCAGAATAGGCTAACTGGAACATGGGGAAAAAAAAACCCAAACCCCAGACTTACCAAAAGGTCTCCTTCCCTTTTCTAAATCACAATCAAGAAGCAGGTATAAACAATGTAACTTCTTGTTAACTGACTCTCATGACCAGTCAGTTAATTTTCTTGACTATAAATATGCATGGAGTTCTAAATACAAAGAAAGTGTTGAGTATTTTCTAGACAAATAAGTTAACAATTTTGAGCAACAGAATCTACTTTTCTTTATCAAAAAATTTTACAAAGCTGGAAATCTTTATATCACAACCCAGTATTTTTGCAAAATTCAGTGTGGTCTTGACCAAACTATCCAAAACCCACATTTTCCAAGTGCATTTCAACTTAACGTTGAAATTCTCAGTTTTATCAGTCATACAAAGGAAGTCTCAAGTCCAGGATGAGTTTAATCACACACAGAGAGGAAATCTGCCCCAAAAAGACTCTGTTTGCATTGAAATAAACCATGCAATTTATCTTTCTTTTCCAAGCTTTACCCCTACAAACAATCAGTCTTTTGTGACTTCCATTACCAGTCTTGGGACTTGTGCTTGTAAAATTGCTATTGCTCACAGTGATTTCTTTTTTTCCCCTCTTCTGATACTTGGAAAAAACCAAAAGGAAAAAAAATATTACAGAAGCAGAACTGAATAAGCAAAAATGCACAAAGCCAACCAATCACAAAAATGGTATCAGTGCTGATTACCCAATAACTTAAATACAACTTCAGTAATAACTAGTACAGCACTACCCTATGTGATGAACTCAACGAACTTATTAAACAAATGGTTTTTTTTACTCAACTATTTCAGATCTGAAAACAATGAAAGAAAGCAAAGGATGTATTCCACTGTGGGCAAGCACACAGAAAATAAAAGAACTTGATTTCAGGAGAAGCACATAGAGAGCAAACAGTTAAATTCTGACTTCTGAGGGCTGAGTTCTCACTCATTTAGTGCATGTTATTACTGCCCACTCTCAGCAGATAAAGAACAGGCACAGTCCTTATGATACCTTGATGTTTATGAGCCTTTTTCTATATACAAATAAAAAGTGCCAAAAACTCTTTATCAGTGTTCTCTCCAAGGAAGGTCATACTCCACTTGACACTTCACATCCTAAAAAAAAAAAAAAAAAAAAAAAAAAAAAGGCCAGAACAACAAACCTGCACACCATTAGGACAAATATGTCAAATACCTTCTTAAAACAGAACTGCACATATTCAAAAAGGTGCATGTAATTCAGTGGGTACAGGCACTTTTTACTACTTTCACTTCCAATTTTTCAGAGTTTAGGAGAAGAATCTGTAGTATTTACAGAAAAACTGTATTATTTTAAAAGTTTTCACCTTAGATAGTCAGTACAGCATATCAGACAATATTCTGAACCATACTGTATCAAAAAAAAAAATCAAAGCATTACAAACCAAGTTCTCTTGTCAGGCAAAGGTAACTCACCCCACCTGTGCAGTACATAACCCTGAAATATCAACCCCTATAAGTTCTCAACTACGAAAAGTGGAAGCATAGAAGTTTGCCGAGACATGGTTTTTTCCATTTCTAAGATACCATTCAACAGTATTTATACTTACTAATGCTTATATCCTGACTTCAGATATGGGAAAACTGTCCATTTTTGTTGTTGGATTTTCTAAAGGTTAAGTCCACCTTTTCCTTCCAAAAATGCAGAAATTAGCTTCATTACCTTTCACTTCTTAATCCTTCTGAGCAATCTCGTGAATTTAACATAACATTATACAATGAATAACAGCACCCCCCCCCCCCCCCCCCAAAAAACCGCCCTGAAGCAGTCAAGGATATTTCTGTTAGCAGTTTTAAACCTGAGGAAAAGAAATCCATAAATAAGCTTGTCCGAGAAAGGAAGATGAATGTGTCTATAGGAAACATTGTTACTATATTTATGTCAAAATAGCTGTTGTAAAAAAGAGACCATAGAAACAGTTACTGAAAACTGCACTTCCCAATCATTCCTTTCTCCCCAAAGAGAGATTCTTACTCTTATTATCCACTGGGGAGCTCTAACACTTTTGACAAGTTAGGCCATAACAGCCAGAGAGCCCTTGAGTGACACTAATAACTCAAACTATTTCCCTCAAAAAAGAATGATATCAAAATGGGAAACTTACATGAACATACTTTGAAAGCTGATTAGTGTAAAGCAAACACTGTAAAGCAAACCTCCTTGTCTCTTACCAAATCACTGGTGGGTCTTCAACATTTCTGGACATGTAAAATCAGAAAGTTTGGCACAGTTGGAATTTGAAGTCCCAATTGCTGCAGTTTAAGAACTCTTCCAACGTGAACTTATTTACAGGATTCATTTTTTTGGAAGCAAGCACATCACTGGAAAAGGCTGTAGATAAACATATTTTGCAAAGCCAGCCTGACTCCGGGGAATTAGCTCTAGGGTGCTTTGCCCTGAACGCTGACTGTAGCCCACCTTTCCAGCACTGACACTGCACCACTGCCGCAGAGTGAAGCTGCGAGTAGCCAGATGAATTTAACTGCGTAGGCCAGATGGGACAGAAAAAAATAAGTTTCTTAATTCTTGCATTTCTATCTATCATTCCCCTATCAAACTCAAAAGCACACTATGCTATAATTAAGGGTGGCCAGAAAAGGCAAGGTTAAAAATACTCAAACGTGGTGCACTGAGAAACTTTGCTGTGCCTTATTTCATTCCTCTTCAGCCCAAAACGGAAGGCAGGAAAGGTATATTTCAGGGAGGAATGGGAAGAAAAACACAGCAACAGAAGTCTGTTTACAAAGCAAACGTGAAAGGGAGGAAAACAAACACTAACAAAAGGCTATAGCCTTCACTAAATGCTGCAAGTGTTTTTTTCTCCACTCTAAGTGTAAACACCGACAGGGAGTTCCAAAATGGTTTTAACATCTTCATGCTCAGGCACGGTATTTCAAGACGTACTTCACCCCATGACCAGTGAGGATTTCCATTACATTCCTGACTGAAAGCGAGAGCTGACATTCCCTTCCACAGAAAGTCGCGTGTACCGGCTGACGTTTATGTAATCTTTTATCAAAGCCACCATATTCCTGCCTTAGCAACACCCCCCCACCGCCCCCAGGAGCGGCATGTGCGTCCCTGCCTCTGCCGGGCGCTGCACTCGCCCCGCGCCTCCTCCATCCCTGCCCCGCCGGCAAGGCCGCCCGTCCCGCCCACCCCAGGCGCTGCACCCACCGTCGGGCTCGGGAACCGCCGCCGCTCGGGCGAAGTTTTGCCCGCCTCCCCCGGCCCCGGGCAGGTGTGCCGCAGGCCCTTCGGGGAAGCCCTCTCCCGGCGGCGGGCAGTGCCGCTACCGGCCGACGACGCTCGTGGGGCCGAGCCGCCCCGCTCCAAGGGCCGGCTGCCGCTGCCGCCGCGCCTGACGCAGCTGCTCTCGGCGCCGGCTCAGGCGCCGGGGGCCGCGGCGCTAGGGGCGCGGGCCCGGCAGAGGCGCCCGGGCCCCGGCGGGGGGACTCACCGTGAAGGGCTGGTCGTGCAGGCTCCCCACGGAGAAGCAGTTGTCCCCGGGGTTCACGGCCCCCGTCAGCACCTGGTGCAGGTTCATGGCGAGAGGGCGCCGCCGACCCGCCGACCCCCGCCACTCGGCCGCCCCTGGTCCCGCGGGCGGCGGAGGAGGCGGCGGCGGAGGAGGCGGCGGCACATACTGCGGGGCGGGGCGGAGCCTCGCGGGACCGGGCGGAGCCTCGCCTCGCCTCGCCTCGCCTCGCCTCGCCTCGCCGGGCGGGCGGGGCGCGGAGGCCCAGCGCCCCCTGCCACCGGCCTCGCCAGCTCTCGCGAGAGCCCGCCCCAGATGCGTCACCGCCCGCCCCCTACGGTGCGACCCCGCTCCCCGCGGCCTGCCCCCGCCCCCCAGCCGGCTCCAGCAGCCGCGCATGCGCGCCGGCCGCCGCGGGGCGACGCCGAGGGCGGGGCGAGGCGGTGGGTCCTGCCTGCGCATGTGCGGCCGGCTCGCGCCGCGGGGGCGGGGCCGCCCGGGTGCAGGGGGCGGGCTGGGTGCGGGGGGCGGGCCTGTGCCCTGCGGCGGGCCGGCGGGCCTGTGCCCTGCGGCGGCGGTCACTAGGGCGGGCAGTGGGTAGTGGCAGCTCAATGGCGAATTTAACTTTCTTACTAAAGTAGCCTTGGAAAATGCTGCCTCGGCCTGGTGGCGAGGGGATCGGTGTGGCTAGCCCAGGGCGTGGGCTGAAGGAGGGGGGACTCAAACCTTATCAAGCCTGCCACTCCACCTCCCGCCTCGCTGGAGTGGACGCAGGAGTCGGTAACCCTTACAAGAGCCAATAACCCCAAACGCATTCCCTTCTCGCCCACACAGTCTCGCAAGTGGAGGGACTTGGCCACAGCCTTGCCACAGGCCCTTGCAAGAGGAAGCATCTGGCGATGGGAGACGTGGTTCCCTGAGGCTTGGGAAATGAAGAAGGCATTTTCCTGGGACACCAGGTTGGCTGTAGGCAGCTGGGTTTTTCACCTGCCTCATAACATGAGGGGAAAAAAAACGGGAGCCATCTAGGATGGGTATTGCTTTACACGCAACTTAAGAGCGGGATTAGTGCAGGCCACTTTGGTCCAACAAAATGAGTCAGGCCCAAGTGCAACAGGCAGCATAGCCTGTGTATTTGGATGACAGGATCTTCAGATCCGTCCTACCAGGACACCTCACCATTTAAGTAGCTCTTCATCTCTAAATGGACTGAATAATTGGGGTGTCTCCCAATTGTGAGATCTCTCTGCTACACTGAAAGCACTTTACGTCTTGTTACTAATATTTTTTTCCACTGTAGCTATTTTTTAGTATTCCATCAGTTTCTCATAGAAACTTCAGCATTACTTGTGTTTCCCCTTGTAAATTTCAGCTCCCACAATTTTCATTCTTACATTATCCCAGTATCAAATATTAGAGCCTCTTTCTGCCCACCAGCTGTTCCAAGATATAATACAAATCAAAATAATTTCATGACGTATAGGCATAACTTGGTGTATCACATCCCACAATATTTATAAGGTGTTACCATGTATCTGTACATGGCAATACCTTTTCTTCTTGTGTTACTTTTCCAGTCCTTGTGTAAGCAAGATCAACCTCATACCCTTTTGGGCATGGTGTCTCACACATTGTCTTAGTAAATATAAGCCTCACATCCTTTCAAAAGCAGGTTGAAAAGCATCTCACCATAACACTGGTTGCTGCAATAATTCATGCAAATGAAAGAAAGATTTCTCGTATTTTCTAAAGCCTTCTGATGTGAGTAAAATTCATCAGATATGGCACTGTGTGTGTATGTAGACATTCCTTCAAAAAGCCATGGTTTTCTCATGCTGGTTATAAACTGCTACCACCCTAATCACTTTTGTTTTGCAAAGGATCAAAAAGCTTATTGAATTGTCCTATCAATGAATAGTGATCTCACCCTTGCCAGGAGTGCTGATCACTGGTAAGTGATCTTATCCTTCTGCCAGCTGCACAATCTCATAAGGCAACCTTAGTGGATTTTTAAGTTAACAAAAATTATTTTCATTCGGTCCTAAGCAAGAAAGTGAATTATGACTGAAAACAGTAAGAGGCCCTAATCTGTGATTTTCAGCACAGCTGTCTACTTCTGGGCTCAGACTGTGAACCTCTCCAGCTTTGGTTGGAGCCAGCTGATACTTCTTCCCACAAGGACTGCTCTGGAATAAGCTCGACAGAAAAGGTCAGAGATCCTGCAGAACCTTATTGGTTCTTCAAGCCTTATTCACTCCACAGGTGCAAAGCACATAGGATTTGCAGTATGACAAGATAGCAGGGTAACAGTAGACAACAAACCCAGACCCCAGTCTAAGGAAGGTGAAGAATTCAGGAAGAAGGGGAAGCTCAGGACACCAAGTAAAAGAATGAAAGGAAGGGTTTGACTGGTAACTGCTTTTTAATCTGTATCTAATTACAACACAGTATGATATGTTTACAACTGACACACCCTGACATGCTGATATGGTAAGAAAATACGGAACTTCTAATTTCCTTCCTAACTAGATTCGGTCTTTGTGACTATTCACATTAGTATGTTTGGCTTACTTCATAAGAGAAATAACCTTTTATTCTCTCCTCTGTGGATAGAGTCAGAGCTTACGTAATGACATGCCAGGCACATGCATCTATATCCTGGCTCCTGTCCCCACAGGGATGGGGCACATTACCTTCCCCCTTCCCACATTTGCTGTCAGCAGTGAGCTGTAGTGCAGGAGCTCTCACTCCTCACTGCTGACTCCTGACACTGCTGCTGTCCCTCTTCCACTTCTCAGCCTGAGTGATGGCAAGGGCAGCCACTAGAAGTGGGACTTGGGCACACGTCCTTCATTTTGGTGCCCCTTCTCACTTCTCTTGCAACATCTGTGAATTCAACTACAGACAAATTATGTACTGTACATTTTATTATAATATCAAAGTGAATGCAGTTTTGGACACTGACAAATTTCAGCTCTGGCCTGTGCAGTTTCATGCTGTAGGCATTTTAAAAAAAAGCTTAAAATGATACAGTACAATTAAAAGTACATTTATACATTGTCTTGTTGACAGAAACACAGAGGTTGGTTTTGCTCAGAATTTCAAAACTTGACAGTTATTGGAAGGTAAAAAAAAAAATCTCAGAAAGCTAATCACCACCACAGAAGTGTTTCCTGTGCTTTTTGTTCATTTTGTGTATTTTTCTCACCTTCTAAGTAAACAGTTTTTTCCAAAAAGCCCTTTGTTTCACCTCTCACTTAGAAGTATCTAAAAACCAGACAAAGCATTGAGTTTGCCCTAGAGAGTTACAAAATATGGTCACAAGCTCCCTTCTGTTGTCTTGCCCCCTGATCTCAGTAAATCTTTCTTTGAGTCTTTCAGGAGCTGTAATTCTTCTCACAAGCTGCTGACTCTTGTCATTCACAACTGCTGCTAAGCAGGCTCACTCAGTCCTTGCCTTTGGCTTTTTAAAGGGGCACTATACAAAATATTCTCCATACCAGCATAGCAGAAGACAGGAACGATTATCACTTCCCAATATTTTAACATACAGTGGCTGTGGCTCTTCTGAAGGCCTGCCAGAATTTCAGCATTTGTGCATGCATAGAAGGGCTTGGAAATGAATGATTTACTGCTTTTTGGTTATTGACCAAAGCATTACTTTTTCAATAACAATGAGGCCTTTGAATGCTCCAGAAAGCAATACCAAGTATATACATACACATTTTTCATTAGTAAATCCTGCTTGTATTTCCCTAATAATGTCCAAGGAAAGTCCAAATGAGAATTTTAAATCATACTCCCACAAGTCTCTTCTAAAAATTGCAATTCAAATTCAATTCAAAATTGCACCTCTGCAAAGCACACGCATATTAACAATATTCTTCAGTGTAATGCAGTAGAAAATCGATGTATATTTGTAAATTATTTCATTTGCACAAGTACAATGACGTACTTTGTGTTCTTTCTTTACAATAAACATCCATGAGTCACTCATTAACAGCAGTGAGCTCACTTGTGTCAATGATACACAGGCAGCTTTGAAAGAAGCTGGCATTTTGAGTGGCATGTTTAGAGTTTGTCTACAGTACTAGAAAATGGTGGGTTTTTCCCCTGATTTCTTAATAAGCTAAAGGCAGGTAGCATTTTTTTTTTCCCTCAGAAATAATTTATCATATGGAATTCACTGTATTTTAACTTGCTTCTTACGAAAACAATGCACTGCAGCCAGGAACAACTGTTCCACCTCACATACTCTTCAACCTCGTTTTTGTTGCCCTTCATCTTTCTGCAGGTTTTGTTTGGTTTGTGAATACCCGAGGCAAAAGTCTGACCTTAGTGAGGTCAAGAGAAAAAACCCTTCCTGATCTCCCCAAGATCTGGAGTTCCCCCTCTGTGCCCACACTGGGAATCACTTGAAGAAGTACTTGATTCTCTTCTTGAGCTTTTATGACTTTTAGCAGTGTAAAAAGAGTCAAAACACAGCGTGGCATCTTGGGAAAACCTGAAATACATAAAGACGTGAACACTGACATCTAGTAGTACGGTCCTAAACAGTTGACCGCTTTGTGAAACCTTTCTTTGCAGAAAGCTTGCTTGGTTCATGTCTTCAGTACCCTGTGTTTTGTTATCTGTAGCCTGCCGGTTAGAGTGATATTTGCTTCTTTTTTTGTACTGTTTTCATTTGGTGGAAGCTCACGTTGCTGTCACATCTCTTAACATGTACAGTGCACTATGTTCTCTTTCACTTGAGTGATCTGATAAAACCTTGTATTTGGTGAAGGAGATACATGCTGACTGGTATACTTTCTTACAAGAGATTAGTAAAGATGTTTTGATTTATTCAATTCATCTTTTATTTGGCTTTTGGTGACACTTCCATTTTATAAGCTCAGAGTATCTTCAGTAGTTGTTTTTCCAAGGTAAAAGCCAGCCATTATTAGATCCTTCAGGCTTGCAAATTAACAGTTAACAATTAACAAGCTTTTAAAATTGCCATTCATATTGAGAGTTTTACATTCATTTCACAGACTGAGATTAAAGCTACTTTTGAAGAAAATCATGAAGGGGCTGCTGGATAAAACATTAACTGTTCACTCTTTCCCTGTTTAATTATAAAATATTCTGTGATCACTGACAGCTGAGGATGCTGAGCTGGACTTCGTCTCTTGAGCGAGGGCAGCGGCTTGGCCCTGGGGAGGTTTCACATGAATCCACCCATTGCTTCCCCAGCAGGCTGCTGCCAGGCCACAGGGCTGCACCACAGCAGGGCTATGAGAGTCAGGCAGGCTGCTTCGGCACAGAGCCACTCTGCAAAATACCTGCTGGTGGACTCCACGGTGCATGGTTGAGAGTAATCTTGCATGGCATGTAGGAGTCCTGTCTTACTGCAAATGCTAAACAGTGCCAATTCCCAGACGCATCCGTCGATTTTCAAATGTCATCAGTCTTCTTGTGCGCAGGGTGCTTTTTATGCCATGGTGCAACAGTCGGTATCCTGGAATTGACTGAGCCAGGCTTTCTTCACCCATACAAAGATGCCATTTTAGTTGGTTTAGTTCTTTGTGTAGAGCTGGGAGACTCCATCTGGCCTTGGAGAAGTTCCTCTGACAGCTCACCTGCTGGCACTGAACTCTGATTAGGCTGCTCATGTATAGTCTCTTACTTGAAATTCACAGGAAAGCCTATTGAAATATGCATTATGCAGTACTATTTACCAGAATGTATTTGTCCTTTTTATGTAAACCCTAAATTATTCAGTAAGTCTATTATTTTCTGAGATACTGTTGATTTCAAGTTGAGTATAATACCAAATATTTATTTTTTAGTTTACTATGAGATGTTAAATGATATGTAAATAAATATATAGACTCCACATTCATGTAATGAATTATCTATTCATACTGCCAGTCTATTCTAATAAATAATATTCCATATATATTTTGAACTTTCATATATGTTTTCTGTATCATATTTGAAAGGATGACACGCTTTATAGGTGTCCCTAACAATCTTATCTGAGGTATAATGCAATCGCTTTACTGTTCCTTTCATGTTTATATCAAGTGTTTGGATGTATATGTTTCCAAATTCGGTATCAGCATATCTGCACAAATCTATTGCATATACCTGTTTATATTTAGGCCTTTAAAATGGCTTAAGATGCTCAAGGGCTAACCTGAAAAAAGAAAGTGATTTTATACTATTTTTTCAACCTTTTACCTCTTTAATGTCCCTTACAGTTAGGTTTTAACCTCATAGGAGGGTGGTGTGAACTTGTGACAGAGGACTGGTTACTACCCCATACCTATACACAGATTTAAGTAGATGACCATTCAAGTATTGGGAAAGAAAAATATTAAACACACCGGCCTGTTGTTCTCTCCTGTTGCAGTGTAACTCAAATAGAAACCATTTTCCCCTTAAATGGATGCACCCTCTCTTATCTCATAGCCACTTTGTGAGGTAGTCTCACTTTTTGTTCTTTTGCCAGCAGTTTTAGTGATATACAGTGAAAGAGCTCATGAGTTGTTTCTTTTTCTGCTTGCTACATTTCAATAACGAAGCCACGTTCCTCTGCTCAGGCATTCATATACATGTATGCAGGGTGCCTGACCAGTTAGGCATACTTGCTTTTTTAATACTATTACCTTCTTTATATTGTTTTTATCCCCCAAAGCAAAGAAGAGAAAGCAAGAGCAACCCAATGAAGGAGAGCTCATCTTAGTGTTACTGCAAATTCCTTCCACCATTTGATGATGTATTTATAGCTCTGTAGAAACATAAAAAACAAAGGCACTCAGACTAATGGAACACTAACATTTCAGCCTGGTGGTAGATTCGCAGATGACTGCTATATGCTGAGTAGAAAATGGCATTGCAGTTACTGATTTTGAGTGAAAAGGCTTGAAAAGATTAAACTATTAAACTTGCTGTCTTTCTCATCACTTGATCACCTGTATGTCATCTGTTTTTCTTTAACTGGTAATAAAGTGTTTGTGTTTTTATAGGAGAGAATGGTATTGAAACATTCTCTGTTTTATAAATAACAAATTGTAAGATTTTTTTAAGTGTAGTTATTGACAGGATCTAAAATTTACACATGCATGTTGTAAGACATACTAAAGGGTGGTGGGTTGTCTGTCAGTACCAGACTTCATCTGTTTTGTAACTAAAGAAAATAAATTTTTGACTAGATTTTTTAAAAAAAGAATACACAATTTCCTTGTTTAAATTTTGCTGTGAGTGTAAAGTGTCACTGTGTTTTATGAAGACTGTGACTTTCCTGAAACAGCATGTGGTTTTGTGATGTGAACTGTTTAATCTGCCCAAGAGCGATAACGCTTTCTCGTGACTCTTCCCCACCACATATTGTACACTCCACCTCAATGGACTGATTTTATTTACTGCTGAGTCAATATTTACCACTTTGCTACTGCCTGCAGTAGTTTTAATCCCTGTCTGAGCAACTGAATGGTACCAGGAGCTTTTTAAAGCATTGAGGCCTTAATCCTGAAATATTCAATGAGTTTCTAGTGAAAGTGAAGGGTGCTCAACACCTCAGAGCACTAGAATGAAAGTCTGATTGCAGAAACCATGTGTAACAGAACAGCTGTAAGAAATATCACATAGTTTTTCATTTAAAGTTTGATTCTTCTTGTAGCATAACTTTATTTGTTTCTATGCGAATTTTAGTATTTCATTGCAGAGACTCATCAGGAAATATTTTTGCTGTATAAAACAGTTAATTTCACATATGAGAGTTGGCACAGGCAATGGCGGGATTTCCTCATCTGTCCTAGCTCCCATTAGCAAGTTGAACTGCAAAAGTGCAGTTAAATGTAATATGTAGGGGGGGAAAAAGGGACTATGCAGATTAACTATGGCAGAGAATTCTCTCAGGTGCTTTGATATGACAAAGGGCTATTTGATGTTGCTGATAATCATATATTGATAACTGTTTGGTGGAGCAGGCATCAGCATCACTGAAAGGGAGAAAATACACTGTTGCATTTACTGAGGCAGGTGCGTGTGTGGCAGCTAATGCTGGGATGAACAGCGAAGGTTTTCCTGTCATATACGGATGGTGGGGTGAGAAGGATGCTGGCAATATTTTATTTGCCTAGGCTTTACCTGTAGGACTTGATCAAGTAATGGGGAAATACTGTATGAGGCAGGGCATGTATAAAACCTGGAAGGTGCATTTTCCATAGTGGTGTTCCACCCCTACAGAGCAAGTAATAGGATTTTTTCCATGCATGTGTGAACAGAAGGGATGCTGTTGTACCAGAAGGATACACCTCAGAAGGAACCAAACCTAAGAGAAAGCAGGAGAGAAATGAAATAACAGCAGCCATGAAGAAGCAGCCATCAAGTCCTACTCTGCTTTGATACACTAAATCACTTTGTAAATACAGACTCAGTTCCGGGCAAGGCTGTTTCAGTCTTTTCTTCCACATTACGTAGATTTTTTTGTAAGCAGTTTACTCTGCCAGGTTTTCAGGCAATGACTTGAAAACAGAAAATCTGTTTGAACCATACAGATATTAAAATGCCAACAGGGCAAATAAAAAACAGCTGTGCAAAACTTTGTTCAATAAATACAGTTATCTTGCATGTAAAAAATTGTAACAGATTGGGGTAGACTATCAGCTGCGTTGTAAAGATTATGCCCTTTAACACATTTTGGATCAAGAGGAGTAAATTTCTCTTCTGCAATTCCAGTGTTTTATTCTGTATGTTAACTGCTGAACTTCCATTGCACAGGCCACTGTGATTCAGTGGCACTGGTAAAAAAACTGTAGTGCTTTAATCAATACCAACGTCTATATAGAATTTTTCTATGAACTTCACATCGCGTATGTTATCTCTTTTTTCTGGGGGACTTTGCAAAGAAACAAGTAGCAAATACAGTCAGAAGGCAAAAGAGAAGCATGATATGCATTCTGTGTTTGCTTTTACATCTTTCTCTATCTTCTTCCTAAATAAAAATAGAACGACCTAGCCTTGCCCCAGGAGGAGAGAGAAATAAGATTCATAGTAATCAGATATAATCTATAATTAGATTCTGTTTTAAATATACCAATCCAGAGAGGAAAATAACCAAGTAAATAAATAAATAAATAAATAATCAGCACTCAAAAGCCTAAACCTGGCAGTTCAGTCTAGGAAATTGTTTCCTGCTCTTGACTTCCACATAAACATTAAACAGTCATGCTTACTTTTTGGGGAGTCTGTGTGCATATATGTGCATCCATATGTGTGTGGGTTTGTGTGAGAGAAAGAAAGAGACTATGAATCATCGCTAATGCATGCTACTTGGCATGTTTTCAGAATGCATAGCAATCAGCAATGATTACTTGAAATTTGAGGAGATATGAATCTTTAATTATTTCATTGCTAGGTGATTCAGCCAAAAGCTCATTACCCTTTGGTTTACAAGATTTTTACCATTCTAAGAACTCAAACTGTTTTCATATTACACAAGAAATACTGTCTAATAGAAAGTGGATATTTTTCCTAGACGTAGCACTACAGTTTTTGCATTAACACCAAATGACTATTTGAAAAATCAATATTTCATCATTTTAATGTGCTATATAATAAGCAACAGAAAATATGAAGCAATATATCAAACCCGTTAAAATCACCAGTTTGGTTTTTATCATAGCTAGATGAAATTTACTGTGACAACTGTAATTTTCCATTGAATGGTTGATACATATGTAATGAAAAATAACTGTCCTCAGGAAAGTGCCAATGAAGTATTATATCTTGGTTTTAGTACTGCTTGCACAGTTTTAAAACCATTGTCTTCAATAACTTAGAAAACTGTGAGCAAAAGAGGGCTCAAAAAAAAAAAAAGATTAAAAAACCCTAGAACTCTTTAACAAAACAATGTACCCATTTTACCAAAGGATATAGATATTTCTGGGGGGAAAATTAAGTGTTCAGATTTCATATTCTGTAACTTGCATGTTAATTCTAACCTGGTTTTAGTTATGAAAGCTTTGGATTTATTGGGTTCCAACTTAAATGCTATCACTGCATTATTTTTTATGAAGATACATTGCATAAAGAACACAAATGTATTTTAGGTTTGAGAAATAGTAATTGTTATAAGGCCACTTTGCATAATATTATATTAAATAAAATAATTGAATTGGAAGAAATTTGAAGTTTCATAAAAGAAGGAAAATGAGCAGACTTTTTGCACAATTGTATATTGCCCACTGGTCAGATGACTGGAAGGAGAATGGAAATTAAAACACAATGCAACTCATGCACTAAACATATCAGCTGCTAATTTTATCAGTTTTGGAGAAATCTAATGAGAAAAATGTCTACAAATAATTTCATTCCTTCCTAAGGCAAGTGATCTAAGTTTCAGTCAAGTGTGCATTTACTGATGAGAGGAAGGAACCGAGAGACAGACCTGGGAATTTTCCAGTCTTTCACAAAGACTAAGTAGATACAAAATAAAAAGATGAACCTCATTTATGTAAATCAGATAAGTGACATCTGACTTGGAGTGTGAAGTTGACGGATACTGAAGTATATAAATACTGGTGAAACACCTTATCAGGCAATATGCCTGGAAAACCCGCCACTGGAGCGGGGCGAGAAGCTTACTAGTGCCCTCTAAAGATGCCATTTGTCACCCATCTATTGCAAATATTTGGCAGTAGCCCCAGTAGGAGACTATCACAGGGCACAGTGGGCAGGAATAAATTAACCAAGTAAAGGGAGAAGTGTGCCCCTTCTTTTCCATTACCACTGTTAAGTGAAATATGTGAGCTCTTGGCCTAAGATGGCTGGGACACTAGATTTATTCACAAGTGTTATTATTAAGATATAAACTTTTTTTAAACATGCCTTCCAGTGCTTTGCTGACAGGCCCCACTGTGGCAGCAGTCAGCAGCATAAAGCTGCCTGTCACATCTGTTCAGGCTCATACGCAGCTCCCTTTGTTGCTGCTTTCAATCTCCTTACAAATGGTCCGTGGGCATGGGACAAATCAGGTGATGTACAGATTGATACAAACTAGATTATTTTACAGTTAGCTGCTCTCCATTAAAAACTGCCTACAGTTCTCTACCTCTACATAAAGGAGTTTATTCAGTGTAGTGCACACACTGAGCACCTGAAGTGGTGTAAATGCATGTTCCCAATAATTTAATTTACTCATTTGTACACCTTTCTGACTTCGCAGTGCACACATCACACCAACTACATTTCTGTTGCACTCTAGTAAACAAGCTGTGTGCCAATCAAGGTAATCTGAAGATAAACCCTTTACAAGCTACCTATGGATTTGTCACCTTTGTTCATATCAGCACAGACTTTTTAATACAGAGGCTGTTTTATGAATTTTACACCTGAGAAGGGCACACAAAATTGACATACTACAACTGTTTTCCCTTTCTCTGTTGTGAAAGTTTAGGTGACAGTACCATAACAAAGACCTTTGCTGCACATGATCACACAGATACACAACAGCAAAATCAGTGTCAGATGCAGCTCGACTACAGAAAACTCTAAAATATGGAGCTTTGCATAATATTGTGCAGCCACAAGCTGCTCTAATTGCAATATTTGTGTTGTTTGTTAAGTGGCTGTTCTTTCAGCACTGCATAGACACAGTGCTGTTGCTTTTGTGATTTTTTTTTTTTTTGCCATGCGGATGTCACCTTAACTGGCCTTAAAAGTGTAGGAGGTTTATTCCTTCCAGCCCATTTCCCACTCTTCACTGAAGTGCATGCTGATTTTTCTTACTGATCTCAGTGGAAAAGCATTGAGCCATCTTTTCCTATTATCTCACAGCTGTTCTTATTACTCTGTGGGCCACAGTTGTAGCATAGGACTTTGAATTCCTCTGTGTGGCAGATCATACTTGTCACGGGAATTGTTAGGGTGTGATTATTTTAGGTCTGTTCAGCAAAGCGCTTCCTTCCAAGTCCTCAGATACAAGTCTATATATGCACAGAATTAATACTATGAAAAAAATACAGCTTTCTATATTACTTTTATCCTTTGGATTTTCTTTTCTCCACAAAACTTTCAGCGTTTACAAGGGGAATATGGGGATGTTCCAAGCTTCTTGAGGAAGCAGACCCATAGCCAGACTCACAGTTCAAATATGCCTGAGCACACTATGGCAGATGGGAGAGACTCCGTGGACGCGACCTATGGAGGACACGCTGTTGGGTTCCCAGCCTGCTCCAGCAATGTGCTCTGAGCCTGGAGCACCAGGGCTGGTTCAGCCTGGACAAGCAGGGGCTTGGGGGCACCTAACAGCAGCCTCCCGTGCCTACGAGGGGCTGTCGGGGATCCAGGATCTTTCAGAGGGGCACAATGGGCAGGTGAGGCACAGGTGAGGCTGAGACCAGCCATAAGGAAACCTTTACCCAGGAGGAGAGGTGGCACAGGCTGCCCCAGGAGTCCCTCCCTGCGCAGCCTGGTCTGAGCCCATGGCCGACCCTGCTGGGAGCAGCGCCTTGCACCAGGCACCTCCTGAGCTCCCTCCTCACCTGGATTACCCTATGACACCGTGGTCCTTTGAACCTAGTCCTCGCTTGCTCTTAATGATGGTGAACCGATCCTTGACATGAATGGAAAAATATCTAACCTTGCAATTTTATGTTACAACCTTTTGTATTACAAGGACTTCCAATGTTAACCATCTTGAAAGTGCTTAGGAGCCCTTCCTTTCAAGAGTGTGTTTGATGAAGCAGATCCCTAAGAGGCACTTCTTTCTCCCTCCTGCCTGCTGCAGCTGCTGACTCCTTTTTCCATGTGAGAGCTGGTAGAAACAGATTTCTACGCTTGTTCTACGTTATGTTTACTTTGCTGCTACATGTTCCTCCTTTGTGTCTCCCACTAAAGGGGAAATGGCAACATTTTCCTGAAAGATTGTCATTCAAAAGCTTATGTTTCAGAGGGATATAAGCAGTTTCCTCAGTAACGATAGCCCTCTGAGCCTACCACATGCTGCTGTGCATGTAAATATCATCTTGAGGCTTTAGCATCCTGGAACCCCTGCCATTTTACTTTTCTTTGCATTTTTATGATGTTTTTAAGTAATTGGGTTCAATTATGCTTTTTGCTGCCCTGGTTAAAGAAAGATTTCTGGCTACTATTTCATGTTAATTAACAGCTCTCCTGGGGATTGTCTATATTTTAAGGCACTATTCTGAAGTTCAACAGAGCCAAGCTTGGATCCTTTATCAAAGGCTAAACTTTGGAAAATCTGTTTGCTCTTTTATCACACTTTCTAGTAAATAGTTCAGTGGATAATATCTGGGAATATATGTTTCTCATTTAACTCTTTAATCCTCCACTATTTCTTTAAATTCCTGACCACTTACGATAACTATTAGTAGACAGATCAATTTTAATGTTTGACAAATACAGATTTATGGTGAGCTGTGACGTGATTTGTTATTAGAGTCTCTGATAGTGTAATTTCAGGCTAATGAGATGACATTATTAACATCATCTTTGCCAGAATGTACTTTAGAGTTTGGCTTCTGCATGTCCAGAGCTGCATTCATCCACTTTACTATTTTTTGCAGGTTTTGTACTTGTTAATTTTTCTCTCTCTCTACAGACTTTTCTTTTATAGTTTGTTATACCATGTGACCTCCACATATTTTTCTGAAGCCTGCTATAATACTTGTGCTGACATGGTTTTATTACCTTAAGTAATAAATCATCAATGATATGTATCACTGAATTGAACTGGTAAGAAGGGGCTCAGTGTGTACTTCCCTGGCTGCCTTACTGGGATGACCTTAATGAATTTCTGCAATGTCTCATCTTTTGCTGTGATTGCTGCAAATGTATTCCTCATTATTTCTGAGACTGGATAATCTACAAAAATTACTTAGCTATAAAAGCCTGTCATTTTCAAATACAGTTGTCAAATACTTTTGAAAGCATTCATGGTATCAGATGCCTCATCAATTTTTATTTCCCTGTTTATGCCCTATTATTGAATCATAGAGTAATATCTGGGGGAAAAAAACCCAGTCGTATTTTGGGAGGCACACCCATTTATTTCTCCCTTCCTATGGATGCTGTGAGTTTCTCATTTGCTTCTACCACAAAGAATATCTCAAAATAAATGTCATATATTTGATTACCCCCAATCACCACAGTCAGAATCTGTCATTCTCTTTTCTTACATACCATAACTAAGAGGATCTTCTGTTCTTACTAATTACTTCTCATGTAAAAGGGTGCTTACACTGCACTTTGAGTGTCTTATGATTAGAGGAATGCTTCTGGGGTGTTACTGGACAGTTACTTCTGCACGGTATTCCACAGGGTCCACAGCCAGTTTTATTCTGCTACTAAAGATACACTGATAAAGATATAGTATTTCTTCTGCTTCTTTTTCTCTTGATAACAAACTCTTGCCAAGTGTTCACATCTTTCTGCAGGTGTTGCAGGATTTTTCAGGTGCTGGACATCATTAGCAGCTGTGCATGCTCCCTGTTTTTGCTCTAGACTCTCTTCTGAAGAGTCTTCCAGCTTTCCAAGATCCTCTTTTGGAGGACAGTCTACTTACTGTAGTTGTATCTTTTCTCTCTAACATTTTATTTCTAGCCAATTTCTTTATTTCACCTAACACACCTAGAGAGCTTGATAAAGCTTAGTCTGTATCTTCTACCAGTCTTTTGCACACTTTGTATTCTTAATCTCAATTACTGTATGATACCAAGTATGTATAATTAAGATAAATATGAGGAATATGATGAAGTGTGTCTGAATCATTATTTAAAGTTCAGTCAAAAAATTCTTTAGAGAATTCTCCTCCCTGCTGCGGTCTGGTATGAAATCTGCATTTTTTCAAAAGTAGTTTTTCCTAGGAATGCAGTTATCCCTCAGCTTACTGTCTATAAAATCTCATTACTTGCCTTCTCATCCTGATTTGTTAAAAACTCCAGTAATTTCAAGAAAATCAGTAGTTCCTATGAGTCTCCTTTCTCTTGGCTCCAGCTTGTTAAAAGACTTGTTGCCTTTTCCCCAGGTTTTCACAATGTTGTGAGTAAGTTTCAAGCCTTCTAATTTTTATTTTTTTTATCCCCAAGGTCCTTTTGGAGGATCCCACTGCTGCTACTGAATAGTGGTTGGGATTGCTCAGAGGTGGATGTAGGGATAGGGATATAGATTAGGAAGGGCTTAATGGTATTATATTCAAATAGGATGGTGGTACATGTGGGCCACTGTCAGCCTTCCCAAAATCTACACAGGTGACGGAACCTGTGACAGCTCCATGACAGCCTATTCCTTACACATGCACTTCTTATAGTGGTTTTAAGTTAGTTCAAGATAGTGGTTTTTGAGACTGTCACATGACTAATTCAGGGCAAAATCAGGTCCCAGTCTTGGAAAGAAGATGATGCCAGTACGGTCTTTGGGATTCACCGCTCCCAGTGATTTCAAAGCTGGCTCTGATTCTCCCGAGAACACGCTGTCCTGGTTTCAGCTGGGATAGAGTTAACTGTCTTCCTAGTAGCTGGTACAGTGCTATGTTTTGAGTTCAGTATGCAAAGAATGTTGATAACACAGACGTTTTCAGTTGTTGCTAAGTACTGTTTAGACTAAAGTCAAGGATTTTTCAGCTTCTCATGCCCAGCCAGCGAGAAAGCTGGAGGGGCACAAGAAGTTGGCACAGGACACAGCCAGGGCACCTGACCCAAACTGGCCAAAGGGGTATTCCATACCATGTGACATCCCATCCAGTATAGGAACTGGGGAGTGGGGGCAGGGAATCGCTGCTCAGGCACTAGCTGGGTGTCAATTGGCGGGTGGTGAGCAATTGCACTGCGCATCATTTGTACATTCCAATCCTTTTATCATTGCTGTTGTCATTTTATTAGTGTTATCATTATCATTATTAGTTTCTTCTTTTCTGTTCTATTAAACCGTTCTTATCTCAGCCCACAGGTTTTGCTTCTTTCCCCAATTTTCTCCCCCATCCCACTGGGTGGGGGGGAGTGAGTGAGTGGCTGCGTGGTGCTTAGTTGCTGGCTGGGGTTAAACCACGACACACGCTCATTACTGGAGTGTCTGCCCAACACCATGAGTGACCATTCTTCCTTTTACTGGACAATACTTTAAAATGCAAATACACACCTTAAATTCACAGCCAGGGTGTTCCTTAAGCAGGGAGCTAGTTTATAATAACCACATATCCCCCTGCCTCCTGTGTCCTTATGCTGTTTTTTAATGATTTTGCTGGCCTGGCATCTGCAGTGCTATATAAAATAGCCTTTCCTTCCTCTGTCTCCTCCATCCCTCCTATGCAGCCTCACGACTACAATCATGTACATTACGTGCCTGAAGGAACATATTTGGTGCCTACATAGGGGCAGCCCTGTTTAGGTGTGTAAGCACACCCCATCACCCCATTTAACCTCCACACAGCTTGCTGCGCTTGCAGGGACAATGTCAGAGAGAAATAGTCCCAGAATCCTTTTAAGAAAATCCCTATTGTGACTTGTTACAAGACCAGAGGGGTTTTGTAGACTGCCAGAAGTCAGGCTGAGGTTGCAGATGAAAGATAATATAGATGCCATGTCCTTGTCTGGGGACTGCCCTAGGAAGTATATTGCAGGGCCATTATGTCTACAACGCATCAAGGTTTCTACTGACATAATTATTTTAGGCATTGATCTTGTCTACTACATTACCTACCAAGCAGATGGTAGACTGCAGTAAAACAAAATTATCTGTACTACCACAACTATTTACTGTGCAAGGCTACTCCATGGAACTACGTATTTAGGTTATTCAGCTTTGTTCAAAGTCTTCCCTAGAAGTTAAAACTTCTTGTGAAAAGAGATTTAGTCCAGTCTAAGGAAAAGAATTTGGTCAGGGTCTGGCAAAGCATTCAAGTTAGGTTATTAAAAAGGAAACTAACTTCTCAGCAAAATAGAAAGATTTCTAAAATAAATAAGGCAGTTTATTTTTACTCCCTCTGATTTGCTAAATACTGTAAGAAAAAGCATGTTCTGCCTGACAATACATTTTATTATGTGAACAACTCTTTGTAGTGGAAACAAATCCATGAACTTCAGCTTAACTTCCTCAAATGCCTAATATCATTAATGATATTGTTGGGATGATGAAAGATTAGCAAGTATATTGCCAGATTAAGCAAAAATATCAGAAGCAAAGCAAAAACAGAATCACAAAACCCAAGATGTGTCAGCAGAGGTAACTAGAGGGGGACATTATTACATCATGCATCACATTTTGTCTAACTTAGTTGTTCACATGCATCTATTTAACAATTCAGGCTTAACCATAAGAATAAATATAAACTAAAGATACGGCTGCGATAGATGCAGTGTGTCTCAACGTGGAAGACAGGGACAAGAAACAGTCCTAATAGCAGCAGATTTGGGACATCTATACTGTTAGATACAGAGTGAGAGGACTGATTTGCCCTCTGACAGTAAGCAGGAAGCATCCAAGAAAGGTCCTGTCCAGGACCAGGTAGCATCCTGAATTATTCCTCTTAATGCACTTGCCAGGACTTAATGCACTTGCCAGCTCAGAGGAGAAAATGGTCTGCTGTGCTGTATGCTTTGCTGTCTAAGGCATGGTTATGGTCAAAGTTCCTTTTGCTGGAAATATATGTCTCCTAAATACACCTTTCTTTCCATGCCACATACTATTTTCTCTTCTCTCACTACACAGGATGAACTTCTGGTTCCATAATTGCCCCTCTCACACCTCACTGTGGTCTATATTCAAGCTATAGTCTAGTCCTACAGTAGAGTGGCAGATACCCCGATATACTATTTAATACTAGTTCTGGGCTTGGTCTATAAGTCCAGGACAATTGTTCTGCAAAAATACCGCTTTGGAAGAAGACAGCTTTTCTACCGCTTTGGAAGAAGACAGCTTTTCTGGCTTGCTGTACTTTCACATTGTCCTGGTTTCAGCTGGGATAGAGTCTATTTTCTTTCTAGTAGCTGGTATAGTGTTATACTGTTTGGATTCAGTATGAGAAGAATGTTGATAACACACTGATGTTTTCAGTTGTTGCTAAGCAGTGTTTATACCAAGTCAAGGATTTTTCAGCTTCTCATGGCCAGCCAGCAAGAAGGCTGGAGGGGCACAAAAAGTTGGGAGGGGACACAGCCAGGACAGCTGACCCAAACTGTCCAAAGGGGTATTCCATACCATGTGATGTCACGCCTAGTATATAAACTGGGGGGAGTTGGCCTGGGGGGATCGCTGCTGGGGAACTAACTGGGCACAGGTTGGTGAGTGGTGAGCAATTGCACTGTGCATTACTGGTTTCGTATATTTAAATCCTTTTATTATTATTGTCATTTTATTATTGTTATTATTATCATTATTAGTTTCTTCCTTTCTGTTCTATTGAACTGTTCTTATTGCAGCCCACGAGTTTTACCCTTTTCCTTCTGATTCTCTCCCCCATCCCACTGGGGGGGGGGGGAATTGAGTGAGCGGCTGTGTGGTGCTTAGTTGCCGGCTGGGGTTAAACCACAACACACATCTGTCAATACTTTTCTTAAGCAGTCTAGAGATGAAACTGTGAGATGCTCACACTTTACAGACTGCTAGTGTTATTTTCTTGTTCTTTACAAGAAATTTCAGCTGAATCTCCTGTGCTATTGCTGTAACCTGAGGCTTTTACTCCATTTGATGTAGACTTGTCTAGGAGAGTATGTTTACAGTACGAGAAAAACAGATCCTATGGAATGTATTGTGCATCTGTTCTGTGAAACTGCCCAAACTAAGCAATGGCAAGATGTTGCTAAGCACGTGGGCATGAGTAAAGTTGCCCTGACATTTGCATTGCCCTCTGCATTGTCATGGTTTCCAGATGACCAAAACTTCTTGGGTTTAAAGAGAGAGGTACTTCTCCTTTTTGGAGGTGCATTCTTGTAGCCAAGAATAAATCACTCTGGTCATCTCTGTTGGTTGCACATACCATTCTGATAGAAGGAACAGTGAACAAGCCGAATGTTACATTGCAAGACAGGTACAGTTTGGACTTCTTTCATCCTTAACTTTCTGCTTGTTTGTTTGTTAAGACCAAAAGTAATGCAGCTACACTTATTGTGGGAGGTGAGTTAAAGAACAGGGAGTAGTTTCCACACATGTGGACTCTGCCTCCTTTGACTAGGTAGGGTAGGGCATACCATTACTGTCACTGGAGCAGGAAACACTACAGAAATACTGTAATTATGATGTTTGACCAGATTCCCAACACACATTTGTGAAACAGGTGATTGTTTTGTTATGACTTTGAAAAGACTTGCTGAATGCAAAGCTTCTAAAGTGAATGGAAAAAGGGCTTCTGACATCCCAGAGTGCCCTGTAAAAGTACAGCTGAATGGAACATTGACTTCCGGAGGCCTTTAATAAAAGCTCACAGTTAAAGATTTCAGTCAGTATTCCTTAACCAGTGCACTCACAATCTTTTTCTCTCCATGTGATGTCCCACCTCTGCATCAGCAGTGCAAGCCGATACAAGTGAATTCTCCGTACATGCTTGTCAGCTTTCCAGAGACATGTAACATACAGGACTCTCCACTGAGTAATCCTGAAAACAGAAACTGCCTAGTGTAGCTCTAAAGCTGCAAAGCTGTGGAGGACACATTGACCCTTACCTACAGTATTTTAGCAGATACCACTTCAAAGGCTATCTGTCTGCTGCTTATTTTAATCTCTCCATCACTGAATTTCACCTGTTTTGTTTTGCATCTGCTTTTTGTATTTTCAGCTGCATTTTAAAGTTACCAAATGACATACACAGCATACCATGATTATATGACCAACTATACTTGTATCAATACAGAGCATAGATTTTGATTTTTTAATATGATTTTAGGCAAGGATTTTCAAATTAGCATAAAGTTCTCAGTTACCTGTTACTGTAATGTGCTCCAGGTTATCAGAGTTGCAATCACAGGCTGTAATTACAGGTTTAGTGACAGAATTACCTCTGTTATTAGCTCAGTATCATAACTGAGGCCATGATAAAATCAGAAGCCTTGTTACCAAACTTTCTAATCAGTGCTGAAAAGACTGTATCTGAAAATGTGTTTACATTTTACAAATGTTCACTTTTTTCTTTTAAAAAAGTGAATGAAAGTGAATGATTTGTCACAGGATGTATCTCATTTAGCTCAGATGTTCAAAGCTGTTTAAAAAGGGAGATGACACTTGCATGTGACCTCATAAAATACCTTTATGAAATTCCATTTGAGTTTCTTATGCAAAACATGAGATCTAATTGCAATAGATAAAACCAAAAGCAACTGAGAACGCAGTCAGTTTTTACAAACATAAAACCAACCAGACTCATGAGCCTACTTTGGCAACCAAAATAGTACTTTGATGTATTTTTCCAGACCATGATCTCTTCCACATCTTTTGCAACTAACCACTAACAGCAAAATGAAGAATTGAGCACACAGAGATTTGCTAAATCACAGAAACGCAGCAATGTGTGATGTGGCACATCACACAATGAGTGGCAGGCTGGCATGTTGCTTCACAGCACACCGTGGCACGGACAAGAAGAATGCTGCAGCAGCAGCAGAGCAACAGGAAAGGAAAAGTGGTGGCTTGCAAAAGGAAGGGTGACAGAAAAAAAAAAGTGAAGCTGCCACGAAATGTTATTTTTAGCTGGCAATACTTGGATATATTGCCATTCGCCCTTCCAGCAGATTATGACTGTACGCTGCACGGGGCTGGCCCAGTCCAAGACAGTCACTGGGGACCAAGGCCAGTCCCATGGACAGCAGCACATGCCCAGGAAAGCAATATTTTTTCCCCGACATTTACATTTTCACTGGTCTTTTACTTTTTTACTGACACTAGAGATCTGAATGGAAAGACGGACTTCTTTCTCCTCCTCATTCCTCCTTCCAGCATGCTTATGCTAGCACTAGTGCCTGGCTAGCCACGGGGTAAACTGAGCTGGTCTATCTGAGAATAAACAAGAAAAAGAAACTGACAGCATGGTTGTGTAGGCACATGATGACTTGCGCTAGCACCAGGGGCAATGGAGAGGGTGGAAAGAAAGGCAAGATCATCACCTTCAGCAGCAGTGACAATTCATGTACACCTTCAAATTATTTGTTGTTATTTAGAAATATGCTGTGACTTTTGAAGTTTGCTAAATATATGTAGGCTTGAGCAACATGCTCATTTGACCTTAATGGAAATTGGCTGCAGGCAGCCTGCAGCAGCATCCTCTAACACCTGCTACACTGCCAGCGCTCACCAGTTACTGAGCCGGAACAAGCAAACATTATTTTATGAGAACTCAATATGCACACGTTTGTCGACAGTTCTCATTAGGAGAAGGGATCACTAATCCACCATTAAAAGCGACTACCTTATCAGGCACAAATGCCTGCAGAGCCATTGGCATCTGCCCACCAAATGCAGAATGCTGAACTCCAAGCACAGGTAGACCGCAAACAGCCATGCAAGCACTGCAGTATTTATTAAATTTGGAGTAGCATTCTTTCTGTCTAATTAGTAACATTTTATAGTAACAAATGCAACCAAAATGTGCAAAAGCTGCCTCTCAATAATATCTGCTGGCATAATTGTATCTATGCCAGAGGCTTTGGGCTCTGCTAGTATACCTGTGTTAGGTAAAATGCATTTGCAAGTGATGAATGATGCCTGCAGAAGTTATGTAGCTGCAACCAATCTTCAGCCTCCTAAGGGATTCTCTCTTCAAAATGGGACTACACTACCTAAGTTGCTTAGACTAACCTGGGTGATACTTCAAAAGAAAAGCTGCAGTCTGTATCGATATTTGTCCTGCCCCAGTACTTTCCGTCTTCTTGGAAGAAAAATACTACAATGTAAGTACCTTTATATAACTTAGTTGAAACTAGTTCCAATGCAGATTCCCAAAAAGGTTTCAGTGTTCTAAGACAGTAAAGAAATATGGTTCTACTCATAATATGTATTTTCTACACTATTACTTTTTCAAAATGGCAGGTAATTATCCCTAAGTGAAAGAAAGAAAGAGGAAGAACACTTCCTGGTATTAACAGCATGTGAAAACAGGCACACCAACAGTTTTGTGATGTAGTAGTTACCTTGCAAAGTCACACCCTCATTATTTCATGCTAACTCATTTGTGTAGGTATAACCAAAAATAAATGTGTATATACAGGAGTTACCATGAGACAGCTGGGATGGAATAGTTATTTTAAGGTATTTCCTCACATGGAAGTAGTTCTTAACAGTGCTTCCTTACAGTGTATCTCCAGGCTGTGGAGAAAAAAGTTTTAATGTATGAACAAATCCTGTGATTCTGAGAAGGAAATGATGTTATGGAAAATACCTCTCTTTTGGCAAACAATGTAGAAGAGAGGTGCTAAAGAACAACAGCCAGCTCTCCAGAAGAATTTTTATCAGACAGAATAAAGTGAGAATCACTGCTGCAAAGCCTTTTGGACATGATTGCACAAATTTTAGTTCTTATGTCAAGAGAAAAAAATGCAGATGAAGAAACAAACAGGAAGTTTCTGTCACTGCTGCTGTTTCTCTAGTTTATGTAAAGTACATTTCCAACAACTCAGTAGTGACTAAAATATCTGAAATCAATTCTGTGTTTTTCAAGTCACTTGCTGTCAGTTTTTACAAAGCAGTGAGTTATCATGAATGACAGAAAAATCCAAAGACTTTAAATAGAACAGGCGATGTCTGAAGCCCATGGGTTCAACAGATTAGGAAACAACATTATGCACTGTACATCATTGTTACACTGTTCTTGCCATGCAATCAATTTTTCAGTACTGGAGGGCTAAATACTTTTCATTGTTTTTCGGGGGGGGGGGGGGGGCTGATTTTTTTTTATCCTTATCTGCAATCCTTAGCTGCCCAGGCAAACAAGTAAAATAGAATGTTTTACTCCCAGCTTTTGTGTTGTAAATCAATTATAGTATGGCATCTTCTAGAACAGTCACAGACAGCTTTTGCCCTCACAGCACCTCTGTGCATCTGGAAAAATACAACACCTCCAGTAGTAGTCACCAAGTCCTTGGTGGGAGGCTGGAGTTGTATTATTCTTGTCAGCCACGTTGTCTCACTAAACTGGTTTTTTGGCTTCAAAAAGGCCTGCCTCGGGAAACAAGAGGGCTGGCAAACCAGGTCAGTGCATGTTTGCGTCGAACAGAAAGCAAGCTCTTCCCCAAAACTCACCAGTTCCTGGTTTTGAGTTCAGACACCCCCAAACTTGTCCTGCACTGAGCTCTAGTGCCACCCATAGTGGTACTTGCCAACATTGCTCATGAACCCCCTAATCTAACATACTGGCTTCTATATGTGCACGTAGGGTTCTGTTCACACAGAACAGCTTAGAAGGTGCTTTGTTAATACCATTCTTCTGTACAAATAGCAAGATATCTGTCTTCTGTTCCGAGGAATTGGCGCAGAAATATAGAAGAACAAAAAAACCCATCATCTCTTCTTTTTCATTGCAGTCTTTGTATAAGCACCTCCCAGCTCACCTGTCTCCAACCTTGTTTCCCCTTGGCTCACAGTTCTCAGTGCTAGTCAGTTCTCCAGGCTCACCTGTGGCACACTGAGACAGCAGCTTAGCCCGTCACAGCTTCCAAGCTCTCAGCACCAACTCCACTCACGGAGCCTACACCTTGTGCTGACACCAGTGACTGTGCAGTGAGCCTGTTCAGGCAGTTCATCCAGCTTAACTGCTGGCTTTTGGATCAATCCCCTGAACCTATGGCCAAGTATGGGGATGGACAGGAAAGAAGAACCACAACTGGCCCGAATTCAACGTTTGTAAGCTGCCATGAAAGCACATTCTGTATGAGGATATGGCTTTTGCAAAAAAAAAAAGATCATAAATCCAGCAGGATTTCAAATTACTTATGTTGGTATTTGACACCACGAGGCAAGCCAGGGAGTAGAAACATGGCATTTTGAATGAAAAAGGTTAAAGCTGCTGGGGAACTACACCTGCCATTTGAATATGCTTGTTTGAGAACTGCCATCCTGACAGCTTCTTCCCATTTCTTAAAACAAATATATATTAAATTTGAACTTCTTGGGGTGGGGGGTGGAACTTTTCTGGGTACACCACTTTTAACAGCAAAAAATGTAACATGTTCTTACTTAACAAAGGCTAATCCTAAAATAAAAGAGAAATGGTTTATATAAGAATGCAGAAGAGATCAGACATGCAAAGGAATGGTACTTTCCGTAAAATTTAATGGACTTTCCATACTACAGTGAGTCTACAGCTAGTCACTCAACATGTGATCATTCACAATACCAAAAAGGGAACAGTGCAGTACATCAAAGGGTATTAAATGCAAGTAAGAAGCTCCCAGTCACACCATCACTTAGGTCTGTAAATTTTCAAATTGCAAACACTGGTCCAAAGAGATGATGTGAGTTCCTCAGGTTTCTAATATGATGGTGGAGGTGTTAATTTGGATTTAAGTATGCACATCAAATACTCAAGTCATGCATTAAATAGGTAGTGTGGATCTATCTACCTATTAGCCTGCAAAGGACTATCAAGTTCTGCCATAAAAACTATTTTACTTTTTGCCTTAATCTTCAATATTTAGGCATTTCTTCTCTTAAACTTGTTCTGTTGTTTAATACTTTTTGGCCTAGAAATCATGCTTCCAATTTTTTTAAATGCATATTTAGTGTCAGATTTGTAGTTTGCTGGCCTGTAGTGAGAGAAGTTGCTGGTCTGTTAAGCTCTGGAACAACATGCATATAGCAAACACTAGTTCTGTTCCAAAAAAATGCTAGGGTCAAGCTGGCTTTTAATCCCTTCTGCTTTTGTTGGTAGTCCAGAACAGCAATGTTCTGATAACAGGAACCCTCTACCTTCATGCCTACATTTTAGTCACGGGCAGTTTATCCTAACCTGATCTCGTGCCAACATTTTCCTTCAGTTTAAACTGATCACTTTGCTCTTCAGATGTATATATACAGAGAAAAGCTACAGCACTCGCTCTCTGTTTAGTCTCTAGCTATTCCCTGGTACATTTGCCTATTCCCTTGACAATAAAATTACTTCATGTTATTATCACATTTTAGGCATCTATCAGCAGATCAATTTTTCTCTTCTGTGTAGTCAGACCAGAATGATTTACAGTGGTTTACTTCTAAGCTTATGACTGAAGCTGATTATACTTACCAGACCAGATAAAACCTTATTCTTTGAGGACTCTCATGGGAAGCTGTGAAGGCATATTCAGGCTCCTGCCAGTAGCTCTGCATGGGAACGCTTTTCAGTAAGGTGGAAGCAGAAAGGTGACCCTGGACTAAGTCATCCACACTCCTTCTCCTGTCCACTACAATTGCATTACTTCTAATAATCAGCCTAAATAAGCTCTTTGTAGTTTATACCAACTCATCTTGTGACATGGCTTTCAGCTTCATAGAAAAGTCCCATGTGTGCCCTCCCCTCCCCCCCACATTGGTCCCCCTGTCCTAAATTAGGTGACAAATAATACTAGCAATAAATAACTTCATAATTTAAAATTTGCATAGTGGTATATTTTCCTTACCTCTTATTTTTTTTGCATTTACACTGTGTTATTTATAGCCAGCTTTAGAATCACTGGTCTCTGATTTTTTTATCTTGTGAGTAAAATGCATTCTATTGGCTATACAAGAAAATGAATTCATTTGTAGCTTGAGCTACAAATACAAGACTACAGCACAAAAATACAAAACCTAAAAGCAAAACCATCTTAATATTGTGTATGTATGTACATACAGGCCTAAATTACATCAAATGGCTCTGAAGACTGTAAATATGTAAACACAATACATTTTATTTTGGATGCAGAACAGAAAACAGGAAATAACACAACCTGCCAACTTATCTGCAGTTGCTGATTTCAGGAGAGGGCCTCTGCATGGAGATTCACTAGTTACTGTATTTCAGTAGATTTCTAATGTAAGCTGCAGCAACCTTGGGGTTGAATTTCATTTTACCGTGTAATAGACTCCAATATAGTCTGTTTATTATTACATCTGACTTAATGAGCACAGTATAACTTGCATGTAAATCCTGGTCTATAACTACAGTTTAATTCTTAAGAGCAGGTATGTCCTGGTTTTGGCTGGGATAGAGTCTATTTTCTTTCTAGTAGCTGGTATAGTGTTATTTCTTGGATTCAGTATGAGAAGAATGTTGATAACACACTGATGTTTTCAGTTGTTGCTAAGCAGTGTTTATACTAAGGCAAGGATTTTTCAGCTTCTCATGGCCAGCCAGCAAGAAGGCTGGAGGGGCACAAGAAGTTGGGAGGGGACACAGCCAGGACAGCTGACCCAAACTGGCCAAAGGGGTATTCCATACCATGTGATGTCATGCCTAGTATATAAACTGGGGGGAGTTGGCCTTGGGGGGAATCTCTGCTGGGGAACTAACTGGGCACAGGTTGGAGAGTGGTGAGCAACTGCACTGTGCATCACTTGTTTTGTATATTCCAATCCTTTTATTTTTTTTATCCTGTCATTTTATTATTATCATCATTATTATTTTCTTCCTTTCTGTTCTATTAAACCGTTCTTATCTCAACCCATGAGACTTACCTTTTTCCTTCCGATTCTCTCCCTCATCCCATTGGGTGGGGGGGAAGTGAGTGAGCGGCTGCGTGGTGCTTACTTGCTGGCTGGAGTTAAACTACTAGACAAGGTGCTACTGAGGTTGGAAAAGACAGCCATAGCTTATCTGTTACTTTACCACTCTCCTACTCGCATAGCTCATGCTGCAGTCTCTCTCCTGGAGTTGCGGGAACTCAAGAAAGAGTGTAAAGAATACCTACCACGATGGGAAGGTCCGAACGCCTACTCTGAAGCACTTCAAATAAAATATCAATTAAAATGGTCAGGTATGTATTTAACGACCAGCAATTAATTTTTTTCTTATTTTTAAGTGGTATCAAGTTCAATCTCCAACATGACTGTCACTAGCACCAGGCGACCGTTCCCGCCAGGTCTTTGGGCGGAGTGGGACGCCGGCAGCTCCAAGCGCTTGGCCGGGTTTTCTCGCACTTCGCAGTGTGCAGAGCAGCCGAAACCCACGCCACATGCCCCCAGCCAGGCTCCGGCCAGGCCCGCCGTCCCGCAGCCTTCCCCACCCCACGCCCGGTACCGCTCGGACAGGCCGAGAGGCACGGCCGAAGCTGCCATCGCGCCGAAGGAGACGCCGCGCGTGGCAGCGCCCGCCGCCGGCCCCGCGCGGTGCGGCAGGCGACGCCGGGGCCTGGCAGAAGGCGCTAGGGCGGGGCCGGCTGCTGGCGCCGCTCTCGCCGCCTGCAGGCGCCCACACCCTTCCGGGTGAAGGCAGGGGCAGCTCCGAGCCCCCGCGGGAGCCTCAGCCGGGGGAGGCAGCGGGAAGGACCCGAGCGGGGAGAGCCGGCCCCCAGGAGCGACGCGACGCGCGGCAACGGCGCCCCCTGCCGGCCGCGCCACTCCCCAACGTGCCGGGTGAAAGGCTCCCCCCACCCCGATTGGATGAGGCCCCACGAAGGGGCGGGGTCGCCTCACGTGAGCGTGGACGGCGGCCTCTCCTGCCCGCTGGCGCGCCCTGGTGGCGGCCGGCGCTTCCCGCCGCGCCGGCATGGACGGGGGTAGTGCGCCGGCTCCGGCCGAGGAGGGCGATGGTTGCGCAGGCCTGTGGGAGCTGCCGGTGGAGCACTGCGAGAGGCGGCCGGAGTGCGGGCGCTGCAGGTGACGCTCGGGGCAGGGCTGTGGAGGAGCCGCGGGAGCAGCGGGCCCGGTCGGCCCTCGCCCCGCCCCGGTCTTCGGGAGCCTGCGCCGGGGCGGCGCGTCGTCGTCGTGGTGGTGGCGGCGGCGGGCGACGGGCGGCGCAGAGCTCCGGGCAAACGGTGTTTGGTTACTTGGCGGCGGGCCGGGCGGGGGGCGGTCGGTTACTTGGCGGGGAAGGAGTTGCCGTCGCGTGCGGCCCCCCCCCCCCCCCCCCGAAATCTCGCACGTCTCCATGTCCAGAGACAGGCTGCGGGAGCGCACACGCGCACCTTCTCGAGATGTACGTCCGTCCGTAGGCAGCGGAGCTGGCGGTAGACGAGAGTTTCGGGCCGCCGTCGGCCGTTTCACCTCAGGAAAACGCCTTCCCTGCGGCGGGGTGGGGGAGCCGCCTCGGCAGCTCTTGGCGGGGAAGATGGTGGGCAGGGGGAAGGTGGGGAGCGCTTGGGGGGACTTACAAAGGCTGGCAACGAGCTGGTGTGAAGTTGTTGGGTTGTTTTTTTCGGTTTGGGTTTTTTTTTTTTTGTTTTGTTTTGTTTTTTTGAGAAGTCTCTGGTTCTCGCCAGGCGTGTAAGTTTGGCTGTACTGGGTTAGACCCCAAGCCTCTCTTTCCAAGCACAGCCAGCATCTGTGACACCTGGACAAGGTGGAAAATGTTTCCTGGAGTCTGTGGGAGAGTGAGGTGGGGAAGAGGAGGGTGCGGTGTCCCCTAAGTGCCATGCGGTGAAGTACCAGACCTCAGTGCGGCTGCTCAGTCTTTGCTGCTTTGTCAAAAGAAAACGAGAAACTAACCTTATGTGACAACTTTGCAGCTAATTTTGAAATCCATTCAAGCACTGGGGAATGGAAGAGTTAATATAACTTGATGTGAACTCGGGTATCTTTTTAAAGCAGGCAGTGACTTTTGATCTTACAGAAATACCTTGTAACCTGATTATATGTCCATGTATATACGTCCTTTTAAGAGAGTGAGTTGGCAGTATGTCAGTTGTCCCTGAACTGAAAAGTTCGTGCAAAAGCACCAAAGAAAAAAATTTCCAGTACTTATATTGATTTCATCTGTTTCTGTTGATCAGTTAAACAAGTAGAAAGGCATGTAATTTTACTAACAGTGTAGTTGTAGTCTCTTTAAAGCATCAGAGTACAGGAGCTTATTTTTGGTGAGGTTCCTGTAAATAAGTCATCATAAAAAATACGTATCATGTAATGCATAACATTTGTGTGAAGTATTAAAAAAAAATAGTCACAGGCCATAGTTGGTGCCCAAAGGTGAAAACCAAGCAGATGCATGACACTACCCTTTTGCTGCTCTTTTTTTCTCCAGTGAGTTTTAGCTCAGGGGACTTCTTGAGCCAGATGTTGGTTTGTGTTTGTTTAATATGCCCCAGTAGATAATTTTTTTTTTCTTCTGTGAATTTCTCTAGCCCCCCCCGAACCCATGTAAAGTTCTTTTATCTGCAACATCTGGCTGGCAAGAAGACACCTCAGGCCAACAAATCCCAGGGGGAAGAATTACCTTTCTGTTTATTTTGGTTGTAGCTGCTACCTTCCTCTTTTGCGCATAGTATTCAAGGTGTGAGCAAGCCAGAGATTTATACTTTGGCTAGTGTGTTTCTGCTCATTCTTATAAGGACCATTCCTCATGCTATGGCTGCTTAGTTTCCTAGTAACCTTTTGGTAAGTGACTTTGTTAAAAGTCTTTTGGAAAGCTAAAGTTGATTTTTTTTTTTTTTTTTTTACAACTACAGCACCCTTATCCCCATGTTTGTTGAATCTTTCAGAGATCTTAAAATAGTTTTGAAAAGCAAGATTTCCTTTTGCAAAAGCCATGCCAAGTCTTTTCATGTAGATCACGTGTGTTTGTAAGTGTTCACTAACCGTATTTTTAATTATAGTTTCAGCTTACAGTAACAGTTTCATTTGTTGCAGATTTTCATTTTTTTGAAGTTGTTTCATGTTTGCCATTTCTGGTCCTGAGGTGCCAAGGAACAGCTGAATGAGAGTTAACCTACTGTCATTCCTTACTCACCTATTTAACCTTGAGTTCTTTCAAAATGCCTGTAGGGTGCTGCTGATTATTGTTGTTTATTTAGTCAGTGTGTTTCATAAACTCTGCTCTAGTTCCTTCGATTTTGGACAGATTCTCTGCTGAGTCACCTACAAAAATGGTTTCCAGAATAGGCATCCCCCTGTTTTCTTTCATAGTAAAACCTGATGGAAAGTATTTACTCAGCTCCTCATCACCATATAGTATTAAAACAACAGCTTCCTAAAGAGCTCTAAATGAATTACACTTGCTGTGAAGAGCATGGGTACAACGAGGACAGACACTGAAAGAAATGTAGGGGCAGAGAAACCAGGGAGGATAAAAAGACCACAGAGCTGCTTGCTTTTTAAGAAACAAGGAAAGTGGCAATTTTTTTGAAACTAAGTTTTTATGGAGGTTATGATGCAAGACTGAATTCTGCACTCAGTCTATTTTTGCCGTGTATCCTCTCCATCCTCTTCCTCATTCTGGTTGTCATTGAGCACAGCATTCTGTGGCATGACTTGGAGTAAAAGTGAGTAAGTCAGTGACTTAGGGTACATCGTGGGAGGGAATGTTATGAAACTTGATGATTACCCTGAATGTTATCATGATGGTGATGGTTGGGGACAGGTATCTTTAACTGAATCCCTCAATTTTCTAAACTATAGTGTAGATTTTTACTGTAAAGCACCTTAATGAATGTGATTTAAGAGTATTTGGAATCAATGTTTATAGTGGTGATGGTCTGAATTCAGTACAAAAGCACAGAAGAATGGGTTCTCTTTAGCATTATCTGGTGATTCCTCATGGGGACTGACTTAAGGTTTTGGCTTTTTTTTTGATATGGCAAGACATCCTATTGACAGCTTTCTAACAAGTACTCATTCAGTCAAGATGTGAAACAGAAATGTGGGAGTAAGGTAGATAAGTTTTCATTTGGATAATGTGAATGACTTGAGTGTCCTGAAGGAACAGAATGTTTCTAAGTATTATGTGTTTGAGACTTTCTGTTGCCTATGGTGGTTGTAGAGAAAATGCTAGCATTTGCAATAGCTTATGGTGGAGAGTTTGAATGAAATAATGTCATTAAATTTTACATTTTGAAGGCTTGTGTGTGTGTAAGCACTAGTTTAAAAAAAAAAAAAAAGATTGTGGAAAATGATCCTACTCATAGTTGCTGTTTGAGGTGGCAAATGGCTGATGCAAAGGAAGTATGTGCAGTTGACTTTATGCTGTTTTATTCTTGAGGCTACAATTTAATTGGTTGTCTGCCAAAACCAAAAGGTCAGTGGTGATAAACTTTGAATCACCGATGATTATTTGATCACTTCTTAGGCTTTCTCAGCTGACAATATTCAACTTCCTTTCAGAAGTTAAAGACATTTAAATTGCAGAATAAGGTTAGTATAGTTTCCAAGTTGCTGTTAGCATGGAAAACAAAATGAGCAGGCCCCACAATTGAAGCCATATAGGACAACAATTTGATTTTGTGGTGTGACAAGCTGAGAGCAATATACCGTTTTGAAATTTTGTCCTTGTATAGGTCAGAGTTCACTCTTTTCTAGATACTTGGTATGCTGTTAGGGAAAAAGCCTTTTGGTAGTACAAAAGCAATAAATGCACAATGACTTGTTACCGCAGATCTTGACTGTGCATGTGCAGAATTTTACTGTAGTAGGAGAACTTCTGAGGAATGTTTTCAGGAAAAACTAAGATTTTTAACTGTGAGTATTGTTTATGATCTGCGCGTATTGCTAGGTCTCTTGTGGGCCATCAGAAATCCCCACTGGAAACAGTCCTCTATGTTTGCAGGGCTAATTTATGTTGTAAAGCTAGGATAAAGTTAGGATAACAACCACTGGTGTTTTCTCAGGTTCTGCTATGATATATGCTGTTATATGGTATTTGTATTTCAAGGGGCGGGGGGGGCAAGAGGAGTAACTTTAATCCTTTAATACAAATGCTCCCTTTGCCTATATCTAAGGTATTACAGATACTATACTTAATCTGGGTACTGTGTGAGCGCTCTTGATAGTGTTGATAGATTGATAATGATGTGATGGCATAGTGCTGCTTCATGTTTTGAGGAAAAATTTAGTGTTCTTATGTAAGTGTCCCATATTTGTTAATATTTTTTAATATTCCTGTTAAGTCATGCAAAGGCTGAAGCAGCAATGTGGTCTGTTTTCAACACAATAAATATATTCAGTTGCTTTATAGCACATTGGTATGGTATTTAAGTGTAAACATGAATTTTAAAGTTTAATTAACAATCAGAGAGTGAAATAAGCATGCATTAATTCTTTTAGCAATGCCTGCTGCAAGAAAATAGCTCCATAGCCTTTGATTTCTTTGATGTTTTTAAAAATGAACTCCAGGCATTTATTTTCACTGCTCTAAGTTTATTGCAATTTTTCACTCCGTGAAAGTATTGATTACTTATCACTGCTTAAACAAACGTTTTATGAAACTGAAACTGTATGTTTCCTCATGGTTCATGACTTTTAAGAGGTGACTTACTGTTCTGTAGGATATATTTTTAAAAGTTTCATGTATCTCCTGTTATGTTTGCATTGAAAAAAGGAAAAAAAACCCCCCACGTTTAGGTGACAGGCATCACTGGAGTGAAGTTTATTATTCCAGGTTCTTAAGTGGTGTATCAAAGGCAAATTTTTTAAAAATGCTATTAGCACTTTCAAAGACTCCTAAATCTGAGCAATATTTTTGCTGAATTTACTAATTTTCAGTATAGTTAAAGGCGTAAAGTGGGTTTACAAGTGTATCTGAGAACGTACATGTCAAAATTACATCGATAAATAAGGTGATCCTGCAGAGTTTAGAAGGAGCTAAATTTGTGCATCATCAGGATACAGAAAGGAAAAGGCTAAGCAGGTGAAACAAAATGAGACCCATTCACATGCATGTTAAATTTGGCAGCAACTAAAAGCCAGATTGTGCCAGTAATTATGTTCTATGTTCCTTCATCAGGAGAGGTGGGTTCACTGTGTGACTGGAAGGACTCTTGTAGGATTTCAGGAGGGCATTGCTATATCTCATCATTTGGTATTAGTGTGTGTATGTATGGCGCTACTGTGAAGGAGGGTAAGTATCGTCTAGTCTATGGGGATCTCTGTTATTTGTGGTTGGTGCAGCAGTGATAACAAGACACTAGTAATATAGGTCCTTCTCCAAATGGTGGTGGAAAGGAGCAGTATTACCATCTCATACTTTGGTGTAATTCTTTTCCACTTCAGGCATTTTCTCTTTTGCTCTCTGAAGAGGATTATCTGCTTCCTATCAGGACATAATTATCAATGACTACTCTGAGTCCTGTAGGGTTAGGGTTCTCAGCTGTGCCTGTAGTATGATCACACTGTCTTGTCACTATTGCTTACATCACAGAATCACAGTGTCCTGGTTTCAGCTGGGATAGAGTTAATTGTTTTCCTAATAGCTAGTATAGTGCTATGTTTTGAGTTCGAATGTTGATAACACTGATTGTCGTGGTTTAACCCCAGCCAGCAACTAAACACCACGCAGCCGCTCACTCACTCCCCCCCACCCAGTGGGATGGGGGAGAAAATCGGGAAAAGAAACAAAACCCGTGGGTTGAGATAAGAACGGTTTAATAGAACAGAAAAGAAGAAACTAATAATGATAATGATAACACTAATAAAATGACAACAGCAATAATGAAAGGATTGGAATGTACAAATGATGCGCAGTGCAATTGCTCACCACCCGCCGACCGACACCCAGCCAGTCCCCGAGCGGCGAATCCCTGCCCCCCCACTTCCCCGTTCCTATACTGGATGGGACGTCACATGGTATGGAATACCCCGTTGGCCAGTTTGGGTCAGGTGCCCTGGCTGTGTCCTGTGCCAACTTCTTGTGCCCCTCCAGCTTTCTCACTGGCTGGGCATGAGAAGCTGAAAAATCCTTGACATTGGTCTAAACACTACTGAGCAACAACTGAAAACATCAGTGTTATCAACATTCTTTGTTCTGAACTCAAAACATAGCACTGTACCAGCTACTAGGAAGACAGTTAACTCTATCCCAGCTGAAACCAGGACACTGATGTTTTCAGTTGTTGCTAAGTAATGTTTAGACTATAGTCAGTGATTTTTTCAGCTTCTCATACCCAGCCAGCAAGAAGTCTGGAGGGGCACAAGAAGTTGGGAGGGGACACAGCCAGGGCAGCTGACCCCAACCGGCCAAAGGGGTATTCCATACCATGTGATGTCATGTCTAGTGTATAAACTGGGGGGAGTGGGGCTGAGGGGATCGCCACTCAGGGACTAGCTGGGCGTCGGTCGTCGGGTGGTGAGCAATTGCATTGTGCATCACTTGTATATTCCAATCGTTTTATTATCCGTATAGTAATACTATTGTAATTTTATTAGTGTTATCATTATCATTATTAGTTTCTTCTTTTCTGTTCTATTAAACTGTTCTTATCTCAACCCACAAGTTTTACCTTTTTTTCCAATTCTCTCCCCCCTCCCACTGGGTGGGGGGGAAGTGAGTGAGCGGCTGTGTGGTGCTTAGTTGCTGGCTGGGGGTTAAACCATGACACGCAGAATGGGCAAGGTTGGCAGGGACCTCTTGAGATCATCTAGTCCAGACCCCTGCTCAAGCAGGGTCAGCTGGAGCAGGTTGCTAAGGACCATGTCCAGTTGGATTTTGAGTATCCCCAAGGATGGAGACTCCACAACCACTCTGTGAACCTCTTCCAGTGTTTGACCAGTAAAAAAGTGTTTTCCTGTGTTCAGATGGAGTTTCGTGTGTTTTACTTGTGCCCGTTGCCTCTTGCCCTGATAGTGGGCGCTGCTGAGAAGAGTCTGGCTCCATCTTCATTCCCTCCCATCAGGTATTTGTACACATGGATAAGATCCTTCTGATCCTTTTTTCCACGCTGAAGAGTCCCAGCTGTCAGCCTCTCCTCTTATGAAAAATGCTCGTCCTTTCGTCATCTTTGGGTGGGTGCTGGACATGCTCCAGTATGTTTGTGTGTCTTGTGCTGGGAAGCCCAGAACTGGACCCAACGCTGCAGACATGGCTTTACCAGTGCTGAGTAGAGAGGAAGGATCACCTCCCTTGACCTCCAGGAGGTGTTCTTAATGCAGGCCAGGATACTGTTGGCCACCTTTGTGGCAAGGGCGAGGACACTTTGCTGGCTGATGATTAGCTTGTTGTCCGCCAGGTCCTTCTCTACACAGCTGTTTTCCAGCCATTTGGTCCCAAAGTGTGTACTGGTGCTTGGGGTTATTCTTCCCCACATGCAGGACTTTGCATTTCCCTTTGTTGCAACTTCATGAGGTTCCTGTCAGCCCATTTCTCCAGCCTGTCAAGGTTCCTCTTGTCAGAGTCCCATAATCCCTCATGAGGTTCTTCTAGATATTCCACATAGGGAAAGGTGTAAAGTTTAATAGCAGGTTTACTTATTTGAACATATCTGACGTTACATGAATTTTGATTTAGCAGAGTGATACAGCAGTGTACTGAAATCACAATAAAATTGCAGTATGGCAATTGCATTCTACAGTGGATATTGGATCACAATAGAAATGTGATTACTAGTCTCTGTATGCTAGCCATCGCTATACTGTGCATCCTAAGTTGCCAGGAAGGAATGCATGGGTTGAATCCAGCTCAAGCCCATTGCTCTCTTCAGAGTTCATTTGGTGTTTGTTCAGCTTTTATACTAGGTTGAGCTGAGCCACATAAATACTTTCTCCATGCTGGTCTGGCTGGGTTGGGAAGATGGTACTCTTTATCGATTATCTCAGGGGAGTCCATTTACACAAACAGTTGATCCACTTAGCTGATAGAGCAGTTTATCTAAAGCAAAAGCCACTCTCCAGTCCTCTTTGCGTTGAAGTAAGTCCAGCTTCCTTTATGATAGCTGTGGTGACTTCCTACATTGTTTTCTGAGCCTTTTCTTGAAAGGGTTCATTTATTGGTCACACCTCTATGTGGCAGCACAGCCATGTACTCACCACTCCTCCCGGAGTATCATCTGTGAACTTGGTAAGGGTGTACTCTGTCCTAGCATCCAGGTCACTAATGAAGAGGTTAAACAGTATTGGCCCCAGTATCAATGCCTGGAGTACTCCATTAGCAACTTGTCTCCAACTGGACTTTGTCCCACTGGCCACAGCCCTCTGCACCTGGCTGTTCAGCCAGTTCTCACTCCTCCTCTCTGTCAGCTTATCTGAGTGGTACTTTATCAGCTTATGTAGGAGGGTGTCATGGGAGGCTCTGACACTGTCAGAAGCCTTACCAAAGCTGAGGTAAACAACATCCACTGCTCTCCCCTCATCCACCAAGCTAGTCACCTCACTGTAGAAGGCCATCAGATTGGTGAAGTACGATTTCCCTTTTGTAGATCCATCTGACTACTCCCAATCCCCTTCTTGTCCTTCATGTGTTTGGAAATGGTTTCCATGAGGATTTTCTCCACTACCTTCCCAGGGATTGATGTGAGGTTGACTGATGTGTAGTTTTCTGGATCTTCTTGCCCTTCTTGCAGACAGGAGTGACATTTGCTTTGTTTCAGTCTTCAGCAACCTCTCCCACTATCCAGAAGTAATCAAAATTGTCCTCAGAGTAGCATCAGCCAGCTCCCTTGCATGGATGCAACCCATCAGACCCCGTCGTGGGCTTTTGAACATCCAGTTTGTTTAAGTGCTCCTTAACCTTGTCCTCCTTGACCAAGGGTAAGTCTTCCTTGCTCCATACTTTCCCCTCTGGTTTCAAGGGCCTGGGATTCCCAAAGGCTGGTTTTACTGGTAAAGACAGAAACAAAGAAGACATTGAGCACCTCAGCCTTTTCCCTGTCCTGTGTCTCCAGTTCCCCTGCCCCATTCAGCAGTGGGCTCATGTTTTCCCTAGCCACCTTTTTTTGCTGTTTATGTACTTGTAGAAGCCTTTCTTGTTGCCCTTCACATCCTTTACCAGATTAAACTCCAGGTCAGCCTTGGCCATCCCTACATGCTCAGACAGCAGATCTGTATTCCTTCTGGGTCACCTGTCCCTTTTTCCAGCTCTTGTACATTTCTTTGTTTTTCTAAGTCTGAGTTTAGTCAGGAGCTCCTGGCTTATCCATGCAGGCTGCCTGCTGTCTCTGCTGATTTCCTGGTTGTTGGGATGGACCTTTCCTGAGTTTGGAGGAGGTGATCCTTAAATATCAGCCAACTCTCCTGGACTGCTTTTCTCTTCATGGCCACATCCTGTGGGACTCTTCCAAGCAGGTCCCTGAAGAGATTGAAGTCTGCTCTCCGGAAATGCAAGGCAGTGGTCCTACTTCTTGCTCTGCTCTCTCTTTTTAGGATCCTGAACTCCACCATCTCATGGTCATGCCAAGGCTTCCTCTCTCCTGTTCATAAGTATCACATTCCGAAGAGCAACTTTCTTTGCGGGTTCCTCACTCACCTGTGCCAGGAATTTGTTATCAATGTACTCAAATCTAGATTGCTTGAGCCCTGCTGTATTGTCCTTCCAGCAGATATCAGGATGGTTAAAGCTGCCTGTGAGGACAAAGGCCTGTGAACGGAAGGCTTCTTACAGTTGTTTGAGGAAAGCCTCATCTAATTCTACCTGATCAGGAAGTCTAGAGCACATATCCACTACAAAACACCTGTGTTGGTCTGCCTGCTAATCTTGACCCATACCGTCTCACTGACTCCTGACCTGTCCCAAGGCTGACCTCCAGGCATTTCAGCTGGTGTCTCACATAAAGGGCAACTTGCCCTCCTTGCCTTCCCAAGCTGTCTGTCCTAAAAAGCCCATATTCCTCTGTCACAGCCTGCCAGTCATGTAAGATATCCCACCATGTCTCCATGATCCCAGTGAAGTTGTAGCCCTTTAACTGCACACAGACTTCTCTCTCCTCCTGCCTGCAGGTTGGGGGAGGTGATCCTTCCTCACTGCTCAGCACTGGTGATGTTTGTTCCCATCCTCAGTCTAGTAGCATTGCAGAGAGGCATGTGAGCATGCAGATTCCCCAGTATGGGCTTAAGAGCCTTCCCCATTAGGCTATTCTGCAGGCACCTTCTTCACGTGCCTGTCCTCACCTCACCTCTGGCTTTTTGGTTGCTATATCCCTTCTGTTTCCATCACTGTAAGGCTTGCCTACTCAACTTCCCTACTTGTTTGTAGAGGAATTACTCCCTTCCCCATAATTTCTAGTTTAAAGCTCTCCCTAACAATAGTTTGGCCAGCCTGTTGGCAAAGGTAGTTCTGCCCTGTTTAGTAAATGCATCCCATTTCTTTCAAGTAGCTGTTGACCCTCAAAGAGGATTCCATGGTTGTAGAAAACAAAACGGGGCTGCTGACACCAGCTGCACAACCAGTTGTTAACATTCAGGGTTCATCAAGACCTTCTGAGACCCTTCCCCCTCACCAGCGGGATTGACAAGAACACCACCTGTTCCCTGGACTTCCACCCCCAGAGCTCAGTAGTCATGCCGGATACTTCTCAGGTCACCCCAACAGTGTCATTGGTGCCTTGGTTACTTTTCCACAATATCCCAAATGTGAGCCTCCAGCAAGCAGCAGACTTCCCTAGAAGACAGATCATGGTAGGCCTCCATCCCCTGCAGCAGGGAGTCTTCTACCATTATCAATTCCTGCTTCCTTCTAGTGGTCCTGAGTGGGTCATGCCAAGCCATCAGAGATGCTCCATTGGATGGCACTCCCAGCTTCTCATCAGCTATGAAGACAGTGAACCTATTGTGTAATTGCAAGTCATTGGGTGGGGCAGGAGCCTTCCTCCTGGAGTGAGAGGTCTCCACCTTCCAGCCTTCATTATAATAAGAGTTCTACCTTAACAGCTTCATGGGCACAGGTTCTTCATGCCCCTCTGCTGCAGCTGAAGGTTCAGGGTCTCAGAAGAGATCCAGCTGATCTCTTTCTTAATGCTCTTTGATACTGTGCAGGGTGACCTCCTCCCACTGCCCTTTAACTTTATAGAACAGCTAGTGGGCAACTGCACGCCTCCTGCGAGCTAGGAGACCCCATGCCCCAGTGATAGGCCCCAAGCACTCCCTGCAGCCTGAGAGTTGCAGAGATATATCCTCCTTCTGAAGCTCCATCTGGGTCTTAGAGACTGATAGCAAAGTGGTGGTTACTCCAGTGGTGCCTGAGAACCATGCCCTGTGACCACCATTGCTGAGAGCAATGTTCTAATCCAATGTAGATTAATTATCATAGTATATCTCAAGTTGGAAGGTACTGATAACGATCATTGAGTCCAACTCCCTCTTCCTCTCAGGACTACCTAAACCTAAACCTTATGACTTAAGAGCGTCATCCAGATGTTCCTTGAACTCTGACAGGCTTGGTGCTGTGACCACTTCCCCGGCGAGCCTGTTCAAGTGACCGACCACCCTCTCAGTGAAGAACCTTTTCCTAATGTCCGATCTGAACTTCCCCTGACACAGCTTCATTCCATCTCCTCATGTCCTATCGCTGGTCACTAGAGAGAGGACATCAGCACCTCCCCCTCCACTCCCCCCTTGAAGAAGTTGTAGCCTGCGAGGAGGTCACCCCTTGGCCTTTTCTTCTCCAAACTGAACAAACCAATTAGCTGTTCTGCTGAGTGAGTTTTTTCCTGGACAGGCTTTTACCAGCTTTCTGCCTGCTGTGGGTGGGGTTATCAGACTGGAGGTAGAAGGTGGAACTGTGGAAGCTTGACTCAGATAAGTTTAAACTGCTGTGAAAGAGCACTGAGATGACTTAATACTACTAAATCAGAAGTATCCCCATTCAAAATAAACTAAAATTAATTGTATATATCTTTCTTGTGAGCTGCAGAAGACAATAATGTAGCCACTGATGATAAGGTTATAGTAATACTCTCATTCCTGGCCATTTGACCAAAAGCTGGCAGAAGGAAATAGTGCCTTCAACAGAGGAGATGGTCTTGGAGAAGTTATAGGATAGTAATGAGACAATGGCAATTATAGATCTGCCAGAAGAGCACAAATAGCTGGTAATAAAATTTAATTCTGAGATGAGGCAAAACCCCCTAGAAATAGTAACCTTTTGTAAACATGAAACTGGCTTTCCAGTTCTTGGTGGCAGTCAAAGGTTGCATTATGAAGATGCTATGTATTGTAGCTTACAAGACAGTATCTCAAAAGTATCTGCAGCATCAGCATTTGCTGAGGAAGATATTTTGGTAGGTAGTATTCAGTATTTTGCAGATATGTCTAACAGAGTGTTTGTGAAGAGTGATTATGTTGAAGAAATTAAATCTTAGGTCTGCCTTTGGATTTGTGTGGAAGGACTTTGTCAGTGACACTACACCAGTTTGAAGCTGGGAAGAGGGGAGTGCCTAGCAGGGAAACACTGGGGAAAGGAATTATGTTTTTTAAAAGAGTTATCTTTAGCTCGTGCTGTTAATAGCAAAGTGGATAAATTGTTCTGTGTGTTGCAGTGTAGCTGAAGGAATCAGAAGTTATTTATCTCATCATGGGTTTTTGGCCTATGGAACTGAATTTTATTTCTTGTAACTTTTTTCATTTATTACTTTTCAAAAAACATGGTGCATTTGCAATTCTGTTGTACCCTTGTGTTGGCCTGGTAATTGCATAAATAGGTTTTTAAAAGTGTTGTCCAAACATGGGGACAGAATTCCCTGAACTGGTGAATTGATGAGGCTTTTGTAAGCTAGTTTCAACACAGATGAGCCTGATAAAATAGTTACAGGCCTTGTCACCTATAAGTTGTATTTCTTCAGGAAATAACTAGAAGTATTAGCAAAGATTTCTCATCTCCTTACTGTGAATAAAAAGTGTTTACTCCTGACATTTAGTGATTTTTATGTAAATCATTTCAAAGATAATTTAGTACAGAAGGGTCGAGATGTGAATGTATTTCAGTTTCTGTAAGCATAGGTATCTAGGCAGCTGAGAAGGTAAGAGAGACCTTGGTGTAAATCAGGTGTTTGACCCTGCTTTGAGGCTTTGTCAAACCTGTAGCAAATGTGAGTGGCATGAAGAAAAGCTCTGTTGCCATGACTGTATTCTTTTTGATATTTGATTTATGCATTCATAGCCAGCTTGGATATCTGTATATTTGCATAGAGAGATCTGAAGCAGTACCCTTAGAAAGCTAGAGGGTGAGTTAAGTGCTTGAGCAAGGAGATTCTGTTGGCCTGTCTGCCCTCAGACTTGGAGTTGATCGTTCTTTACTGGCCAGCAGAGAATCTAGCTGCAAGACCACAGAACAAATTACTGTTGTGAGTTTGACATTTAAACACGTGAATCAAGGGGAAAACATTGCTTAAAGGTTTTACAGCCTAATGCAGAATTATTTAACAATAAATGCTTATTTTTGCAATGCAAAAAGTTATTTTACAAACTGTGGAAGTTTATTCCAGCACTAAGTGGTTATGTAGATTTTCCTGCCATTGGGGCAGCAGAGGGATTTATGCAGTAATATGTCAGCTCTTCTGAAGAGGCTAAGAAATTTTAATAGGGTTGGGGGTGTGGAAGGCAAGTGTACACAAGCTGAAAGTCTCTAGCATTCAAGAATTACCTTTTTCCTTCATAGACATATACGTCTCTTGAGTTCTTGATTTATTTTCAGTAGAAGATTCTCAAGAAGTTTTAAAGAATGTTAGGAGGGACTCTTGAAATTATATACTTAATAGTAAAATAAATGTAGAATTTACTACAGATGAAGTTGTAACTTGTTTGAAATTGGTGAACTAAGGTATACGTAATCTGTACCACATTTTAGGAAGAGAAGCTAAAGTAAGTGGAAAAATTACCAAGCATTAGTTTTGAAGTTCAGTGCCTCTTACAATCTTAACACACTTTTATTAATGTTGCTTTAAATGATTGTAGTTCACACACTAAATTCTGTGGCTTCTATTGTTAGAATTATAAATATGAAGCTAAACATTGGTCAGTGGGTTTCAGTTTATTTTTGTTCTGCATTTAGCAGTTACTATATGCAGAGTAGTTTCTCATGCTGTTGCCTCTTTGGCCTATATTAGCAGTAATGAGTGGTGCCAGAACTGTTGATGATTTAAAAATTTTAGTGACTTGAATGTTACTTCTTTCTGCTGGGCTAAATTTCAAAGGCATTTATTAATTTCCTATTATATTGTGATCAGATTAATGAGTAGTGACCTTTTTAGGCCACTTATTTTGTGTTTGTGCTCGGCTGACTTGGTTAGCATCCATTTTGATCAGCTGGCATTAAAATTAAAATAAAAAAAGAAAAAGGAAAAAAAAAGTTTGTCGGTCTGGCCACATCCTTTTGACTATGGACAACTATAGGCTAGTAGGAGCACAACCAGAGATAACTGCAGCAGAGAATAATCTTGTTCATTAAAGCAACTCTAGTACCTTTGATCTGCTTGTTTTCTGTAATTACACCAAGTGCAACTTTGCCTTGGGGATGGTAGTGTATTGTAAGAGAAGCCAAAGATGTTTCAACATTGATCAAGCCTTCCCAATTTAATCATGAGGAATATTAAAAATACCAATGGTTCCTTTACAAGAATTGCTATTGATTTTTATAAACATAACACAAAGCAAAAACCTAAACAAAAAAATACATACTTTACTTTTCATGCTGTGATGGTTACAGAAGATGGTTAGGTGAGAGCTGCAGACTGTTATCCATATATGCAAGTAAGAGTTGGTTTAAGTGCAGCCAATTCTGTGATTTTTCTTGTAATTTCTGAGGCTTGCATCTGAGATTGGCATGGCTGAATTTCATCTGGAATGTGGTGCTATGAAACAGAACAGTATTTCCTTTTGAGGAAAGCCAGCCCTGGCATATCCCAGAGTTGTTTATGACATAAAAGTACTGTAGAGCTTGTCTGAACATCCTGTGACTGGTGTGATCTTACTTCACTCAGATTCTTCTTCAGTTACCCTTTTTTTAATTCTTCTTTTGTTTTCCCCTCAGCCTAATTGAGTTTCATTTTTACAAAACCAAGATTTCCTGTCACTATCAGATGCACCACTCAAACTTTCCCCCCTTCTTGACTCTGTGTGCCAGAATTTCTTTTTCTTTCTTCTTTCCCCCCCCCCCCCCCCCCCCCCCCCCCGACTTTCCTGAGAATGAATTATCAGGGTGATCTGACTTCTTCCACCCGTAGTTTTTTGGCTGCCTTTCATTTATGATTTTGTTTTTTTCTCCCATTTCAGTTGTGGAAGGTCGTTGTTGGAGTCGTCTTTTAGCGACTGTATTTCATGCCACCATCTGATCTCCTATCCAGATTTATCCCTTGCAATGCGCCTGTGTGTCAGTTTCTCATTTTTTAAGTCATATACTGTCTTCTGAGCACTGGATTCAGGGGGTTTTTGGCTCTTTTATAGCTTTACCAGGATCATACTTTAGCTCCACAAGCTCTGCTGAGATGTTTTTTGTCAAAATCTGTAATGCTTTCTGCTTGGAACAAATAATCCAACTTTGAACTCCTGGATGTGTCAGCCTAGTAGTTGCCTGTGTTGTTACTAGAAGCATAAGCTCTCCTTTGGCTTCTAAGACATAGTTCTCAGCTATTTTTTTCTCCATCTTTCTACATACCATTTCTGAGTTACACCAATGATGCTTATCATTTGTGGTAAGAGTTTCTTTTTAAATTCTTGTCCTCAGTTCCTAAAGTTATTCAACATCTATGTCGGTATTGAAGAACTGCAAACTGTCTGTAACAGCTGGTTTTCGTTAATCATAAGTTTGTCTTCTCATGAATGTCCAGCTGTGTTGGCTTAGTCACATAAAGGAGAATGTGTCCTTGCTGTACTTCATAGTGTCCAGCAAGACAATAATTTAAACAAACAGACAAAACGCGTCCTGGAGGCCTCATCCTATGGCTTTTCTGGCACAACAGTAATAGATAGTAGATGATTTATGTTGTAAAGTTAACTGGAATTTTTCTTACTTAATGAGTAGCCAAATACTGTGGCTGATCTTTATTTCTTTCTACATATTTTTCTTAATTGTTTCTTTATCAACAATCAATAATACAATTTTCTGAGTTTGTTGGGGGTTTTTTTGGTGTGGTTTTTTTTTTTCTTTTTAAGCAGTCAATCAACTGTTTTCCAAAAGGATAGAGATTATAAATAAAATGAGTGTTCATGCTCCTTAGGTTTCGGGAGGAGCACCTTAAAAGGCACACTTTTTATATGAACTGACAATATCTGCTTATACAACCTTACAATGTTTGTTATAAAATATTTTCATTTTCTTATGGTGTCATAGAATAGGCATTCTTCCCTATACTTCTGTTTAGTACCAGCACTTCAACATTTCCATTTATTTCATAAGTCCAGTTTAATGAAATTGAAAATAGGTCAATCATGCACTGGGGAGAGAATAAATGGAGGAAATTGGAATGAATGTGAAATGTTCAGGAATTATGTATTTTGATGCTCACATCAGATAGTGAAAAGAAAATGCTCCTTACCTTAAATAAAGCACCTACAGTTTGTGGGTTTATTAAGGAAGCCAAACAGTCTGGAGAAATCCACTGCCAGAAAAGTTAATCAGAGATAAGGTCAGACTGTTATGAGGGGACACTGACTAACCATGGCTGGTTTTGTTATCAATGGATTATATTCTTAACTGCTAGAAAATTGTGAATCAAATGAGTGGTATTTTATAAAGAACGATGCTCACAAAGGGTGATTTGGGGGTTCTTAAGTTTTGTTACTTGTATAGGACAACAGTAGTTGTCCACTTCAGTTTTATGATGTATAGAACTTGTTTTTCCTGATAGTTCTGAATTCAATATTACTCTTACACAATTTGGAAATAACCCCTTTAATTTTTTTCCTCAGTGTCTATTAGGATTTGATTTAGAAAATTGATAATTTCTCTTTGTTGGAGTTTTCATCAAATGGAGTTCTGAGCCTGTAAAATCGTCAGGGTTTACATGTGTTTTGCTATTTTTAATAGAAGTGATTGTTAGTTGTACCCTCTAATAGGGAATTTCTTCATTAAAATACCAAAGAAATAAGCAATTAAATCCAGATGTGCCTTTTTCTTGGAGACCTACATCTAGTTCTCCAGGAACATCCAAGTTCTTTTAAAAACCCTAATGTATGAAAAAGCAGGCAGCTAATGCAGTGCATTACGTTGATTTTAAGTGCCTTTTAGAATATGTCATCTCCAAGTAGATTAAAAAACCCCAAACATCAAGTACAACAAACTTTCTTATATATATAGCCTCTTTATGCCTTAGGAAACTCAAGCAGAGATTCTGATGAGTATGTATGTGTTTTAAACTCAAGTTGTTTCAGAGGGATCTGGACACCTAAATATCTTAGAGCTTCAGTCTCTAAAACTACTTTGGTGATGTCTTTGACATTTATAACAGGACAGTGGATATAATCAATCAAACCCTATTAATTTAGTTACCCTTCAATATAATTCTGTTGTGAGCCACTGCTTTGGTTTCATATTCTGTTCATGTTTGCAAATATAGATTATGTAGCAGTTTGGAGAGGGGTCAAAGGAGAAATTTAGTAACGGCACTATCAGAGGACTAATGAAGTCATGTAGCACAAAAAGAAGTGGGGGGTAGGGGACAGAAGGAAGAACAGCATGCCCACCTACTTTGCCAAACTGGTTAATGGATTTAATAGCATCTAACCATAATGACAGGTTTTTAAATAGTGGTGGTTACATTTGTCTGAGTAGATAAGAATACTAGAGAGGTGTTCGACAATTTTCTACAGTACCCTGGTAGTCAAGATGAGAAGATGCAGACTGGATAAATGGGGCTACAAAATGAACAAAGAGCTGGCTGGACTGTTGAGCTCAACTGATCGACAGTTCAAAGTCTATGAGACAGCTGCTTAGGAGAGGTTTCCGTGGCGGTTTATGCTGTGTGCAAAGCTGGTGAATGTGTTCCTAATGACCAGGGTGGTAGGGTGGAAGGCGTGCACAACGAGCTTGCAGGTGGCACCAGCATAGAGGAAGCAGTTGCTGGACTGCAGGAGGATAGAGCTGCCATTCAGAGAGATGTTGATGAACTGTCTTGTCATTAGGAACCTCACAAAATTCAGCAAATGCAATGCCCTGTGCCCAGGTCTGAACAAGCCCTGGCAGCATTGCAGGCCTGCATACTGACCGGCAAGGAAACCACTCTGCAGTAAAGAACTAGGGCACCAAGGTGGGCAGCAGGCTGAATGGGGGGCCAGCAGTGTGCCCTGGTGGCAGAAGAGCTCCAGTGTATCCTGGCTGTTTCAACGAGAAGGTAGCTGTGTTTCAATGTAAGAAAAAACAAATTACTCTTTGTGAGAGTGGCTAAATGCTAGAGCTGGTTGCCTGGTGAGACTCTAGAGTCTCTATCCTTGGAAATGCTCAGATCAGGCTGCTCAAGACCTTTGAAATTATTCCTGCTTTGAGTGGAAAGCTGGCCCAGATGACGTCCGGAGGTCCCTTTCAATCTGAATTATTTTGTGAGTCTGTTTATAGCTTTGTACTGTTGTTCTCTGTCTGAGTTAATACAAGTGCTTCTCAGATCAGGCAGTGCTAATTTTCTCAGTGCAAAATCTTAGTGTTGTGGTCCATCTTGTTCCCGTCAATCTCTTAATGAGGTACTCAGGTGCAGTCTAAGCTTGTTTTTGTTAACTTTTGTGAGCATGCTTGCCAAATATACTACGTTAGTTATAACACTAGTGTTTCCAAGTTATACAAGAAAAGTTCATCTATGCAACAGACCTCTGGCTTTCTTATGCAAAAGAAAGTATTATTTTAAGTTATTATTCCTAAGAAATGCTGACTGCAAAGCACCTTGAGTGGTCATTAGGTACAAATCAATATGGTTCTAGGGTTTGATGTGGTGACCGCTATATTCAGCATTTAAAAGCATTTGTGCTTAATTGGTTGTATACCTTAAAAGCAGCATCTTACAGTATCTCCAAAAAGCTTTAGAATAACTTAACGAACTTGATGCCTGGTTAAATAAATAAAATATTCTCTATTCAGTAAAAATCAACACATTTTAATGAAATATAATAACTGTTTACTGTTTAGTAACAGTTATACTATTTTAAAATATGTTATTTCATTGCATTTTACCAGAAAACTGGTTGACTGCTTTTTAATAAGATTGGTGCTAGATCAAAATCAAAGTGAAAGTGTGTTTGACAGAACTGCCTGCTATTCAGAAAAAGGGCGCTAGAGTGTAGTGTAGCATTTATAGTACTCTTACAGCTAAGAGGTGTCAGGAAGTCTTCTGAACAGAACATTGCTTGCACACTGACTTTTTTTTTATATGTGTTATAATATTGAGTTATACTGAAGTTCTCTGAATGTATAAACACAACTCCATTCTTTTGCCGTCTATGGAGAAGTGGTGAATGGTACACTAGAATACTTTAATTGAAGATTCTGTTTAATATTTAACCATTTTCCTAACTTCTGTTATTCATCATATGAAGCTCTGTTAACTGTATTTTTTGCTTACATTCAGTTGAAGGTAAACTGCAGAGAATGGTAGATTTTCCTTTCAACAGGGGTATGTACACTTTAAAGAAGTTTTGTCTGATAGAAGGCATCTACTTTATGTCAGTGCTAAATATAGATTAGAATGGGCTTTCTGTTCGTGTATTCATCTGTTTTACCAAAAAAAAGTATAGCAATACCTTCATTTGCCTTTTTTTTTGGGGGGGGGGGGGAAGGGGAGGGCATTTGTGGAAGGAAAAAAGCTTAAATGCATAGCTCTAAGTTACAGCATATGGCATTGTTGCATGGATTGAGAGATACAAAACCTTAGCTCTTCTTTTAACTTCTGAAAGATGTGTGGGTACTAAGCATGCTTTCATTAAAAATCAATGGCAGAATTCACTTCTGACTTCATTTGGCGTAGAACTGAGCTTTTAATTTAACTCCTCTTTCTCATCTGCTTGTTTTGAACTAGGATTCAGACTTGTTTCGCTATTAGCAAATAAAGTATACGTGCTGATAGGCTCTGTCTTTAAAATACTATATTAAATAAGGTAAAGTTGCATAGGTAGACTTAATTTCCAAATATTAAAAGACCTATTGCTTATGTGGAGATAGAAAAGTCAGTTTTGTTGATACTTGGTCTGTGTTTTTGGAACAAGAGAATGCTGTGAATGTAATTTTAACTTCAAATCAAAACTGAAAAACTTCATGAACTGTGACATGGAAAATCAGTGTTAGAAGTTTTTATTCTTGCGTAGATTCTTGCAAGGGTACCCTTAATGACAAGTTGTAATTATGCTTTTTTAATCAAGAAACCAACAATAACAAAACAATAATGCATGAGGCTTTTAGGTAGTTTGACTACAGATTTGTAGACCTCACAGCTTCAGTTGCTATTTGAACCAATGAATACAGCTGAAATACACTGTCACTAGCTCCAGCTAGCACTGTCTTAATCCCTTAGTTTCTTAAGCTGCCTTTCCCCTGGCTCACTGCAATGTTCACTGTGACCCTTTATTCCACATGGGGTGCAAAAGAGCCTGTGTTTCTTCATGCCAGGGTACCAGACTGAGAAGGAGAGGGAGAGAAGGGCTGATTAGCCACAATTTCTGAGAGTCCTCCGCAGGGAGGCCCTTTGGGCAGGCATGCAGGGGGCTAGCAAGCCTACCAGACCCAAGGCTAAAGAGACAAGCCTCCCCACTAGTCCTGGCAGGTTGGAAAAGGTCATCTGCTGTACAGAATTCCAAGTTGCATGTGTAATATATTTTTGGTCCTCTTCTGGATTATAATGAAAGCTTGGTGCCAGCAGAGAATCAGCGTTGAGTTCTGTCTGGTGGTTTTTATTGCTTTGGAAGAACCCTACGGTTCTGCTGAAAACAGGCTGAGTAGGAGGCAGAAGCAAACTTCCCTTAAGCTGTGCTACTGCTTCTCTGATTTATCAGTTATGTATGTTCTTGTGTGTGGAGATACATGTGTTAGCAATGCACTGGACTGATTTGTCTTGCAAATCTGTATAAAAATGTAATAAAATTTGTGAATAATTGTGTAAATATACAATTAAGACTTATATAATTATTTGTTGCTAACCCAAACAGAAGCTGAAATACTGCTAAAAATAGTAATTGCTGGTGAGTGTATTAATGCTTGCTAAAATGCCACTCCACAATATTAAATAAAATTTATTATTGAATGGAATTTTTTATTTTGAAGTTTGCTGAAATTGGAGTGGCTGAGGAGCAGGTGCGGGAGTGGGGTGCTGCGGGCACAGTGCAGCCTGGCAGTGGTGGTGGACAGCTGGGTGCTGCCTGGTGAGGGCACCCACTGCATGGCAGGAGCAGCCCAGGTTGGATTTTGGCTTAGTGGCCCTCGGTAGAGAAGTCACACAGCAGGTACTTTCTATGTTATGACCATTTTTGCTTCTCTGGACTGTTTTATAGCTTAGTGCTCTCTGCCCTGTTCCAGTCCATGCCTTTAAGATAGTTTCCAGCTTTTTATTTTCAGTTTTAGTCAAGAAAATGAGATAATAGAAATATTTTGGGCCATGTTAGGACAGACCTTCCTAATACATGATGTCATTGCAGGTAAATAGGCAACAATTCTAATTCTAATCAAGTAACTGCTCATGCCTTTTCTCCTTTTTCATGTATAAGCCTTTAGACAGGGGAATAGGTCAGATTGTGTAACTGGAGTTCTTAAAATCCTGTCTACACAAAGTTCAGATTCTGTGTCTTTTCAGTTAAAATTGGTGGGGAGATATAAATTAAGGAAGTGTTAGAAATGAAAACTTCAAGAGAGTCTCTTTGACAGTCTTTATTTTTATAAGCATTTTGTATTCTTATGTTGGAAATGGCTTGGTGCAGCATTTTCAGATGTAGGCACTTCTTAACCATCTTTTAAACAAGCTGCATGTCAACTTAAATAAACCATAGCTGGACTGAACTTTATCACATAAAGCCAAAGGCACAGTTTCTCATTTTTTAATTATTATTTCAAAGGCTAAACCAATAACAAGCATTTGGGGAAACACAAGTCTTCAGTTTGAAGCAAACATTCAAACAAATGTACTTCTGTAGTGTTGCAAAAAAAATTATCTTCAGCCAATGATATCCACAGACCTCATTTAACTTAGGAAGCATTAATTTAGGAACTGCATATGCTCTTTAAAAATATACTTTTGTTTTTATTTTATGCTGTTAACTGGAGTGTTCTCTGCATATATACAAATGGATGAAAAAATGGGGATGCTGATTCTGTATTGGTGGATTTTTTTTTTCTTTTTCTTTCTTGAATTGGTTGGTTCCTAGTTCCCCAGGAAATTCTGAGCTTTTCTACAAGAATTCTTTGGTTACATAATTTTTCTCGTTTGTTCTTGTGACAGCCTCTAAACTTCTGAGACAGATTCAGAATTATAAAGCTGGCAATGTAAAACTTCAGTTTAACTTCTTAATCTTAATGTCTCAATGGCTTGCTTTAAGTGCTATTACAGCTTCACCTTCTTCAACAAATTTAAAGCTCTGCTAACTGTCTGGCATCGAGCTTGTCAGAGTGCCAGCTATTCTGCCAGACTGTAGAGCCAAGATGCATGAAAATGTCAACAAACTCAGGCTCATTAGTTCTTGGCTTTCCTGGCCTTTCTGTAATGACTGCAGTGCTGCATAAACTAAATGCTATTTTTTTATTTACTCCTATTAGTTACAGTGGAAACCACAGCCAACTTTAATGTAAACAGTTGAAACAGTTGAAAGAGTGTTCTCCTATTGATTTGTTAATTTCAGTTATTTGCAAGGAAAGCTGCTTGCCAATGTCTGCTTACATGTAATAAGTTAGGAAAATATACAGGGTGGATATTTTGTTATTTTCTTCATTGTATCTTTTCTCTTTTATAGCATTGGAAGGTATTTGTTGGTTTTATTATGTTCAGATTAGCACTGTAAAGCTGCCATGAACATTCCAGGCTAAAGAATCCCCAAACTTACTTGTTTGTCCTTTATTTATGACTTAATTGGTCAGGCAAAAAGATTATTTGCCTTGGGAAATGGTCACGTGAGAACACTGCACAACTTAGAGCCTTTAGTAAAGGCAGTATGGACCTTGTCCGCATTTCTGGAATATATTGATTTTTGTCTGTATACCTTCAGCATGAAAATATGTAAAAGAACACTCCTTGAGGACAGCTTACACTTACTGTAGTGTTATAAACTTCTCCATAAAAGCCACTTCACCCTTAAGTGGTAATTCTCTAGGTACAACTATCTCTTCAATAAATAAATAATAATAATAAAATTTAAAACAAATCTGTTGTACTATTTACTTAGTGTTCAAAGCCACTGTGAAAAATGATAATGCAAAATAGAAGGGGAGTTTGGAATGATACATCAACTACCAAACGCTTGAAAGGGAAGGTTTTTTCTTTACTAATTTTAGGTATTTTTACAAAGATACATTTTCTGGAAAGAAATATGTATATATATGTTTACTTATTTGCCTAATTTTACAAGAAACATACTAGCTGGTGTAATTTTCCAAAAGGCAGGATTGTTCTCCTTAATGAGAACTCTGATCTTGTCATGAAATAAATGACTGCTTCCATCCCTTACCTCCAGAGAGTTGCCTTTTTTGTCCAGTTTTAGTCTTAAATCCAGGAAGAGTAACATCTTGTAATCTATGTAAGTAAGGCTTTTCAAATGTTTTGCTACAGTTGTTCAAATCCAGATGAGTTGAGCTTTGGCTGAAAATCATTACAAATTGATAGCTGTTTGGTGCTGAAAAAGAAATGAGTTGGTAATGTAAATCCCATTTCCAGTGGTTGGGTGTCAACAACAGAAAACTCCAAGCTCAAAACCAGCACTAACACAACAGCTTCTTTGAGACTTGCACTGAGGATAGTTTTGGTGATTTTGCTTTTCTGAGATACATTTTGTCACTTCCCCCCCCCCCCCCCCCCCCAGTAAGAGTTCAGGACATAGTTCCTGAAATGTACTGGGTTACTCTGAAAGTAAATGTTAAAATGGGACCACGTATAGTCTGTGCTCTTGTTCTGACCACTTATTTTGCTGAACTTCATTTTCTTCTGTTGAGTGTAGGAGCTGGATATGGTCTATTGCTTCATTTCTTTTGAGATATGTGACTTGTTTGTGTTGTTCAGTAACAGTAAAACATGCACTCATGGTTAGCGTGCCGATGAAGACTGAAAGATATCCGAGAGCTGCGTGCGCATGGCCTTACAGCTGTATTCTTTTAAATAGTGATTTGTGCCAGTAAACTATACTTGGAACAAATGGGTCAGATCCGAGCTTCGTGTGCTGGAGAGTTGAACAGTGGTGAATGACAGGTGCCTGGGGATCAGCATAAACTCAGAGCAACTGTACAGTGATATTCTGTGGCTGGTAGGAATAGTGGTTCTGGGATTTTTCTGAGTGAAATAGCATATCTTCATGCTTCCCTAGCTCTTGATGATGGATACCTTTTTTCCTGCTGTGAATTTTTTGTTCCCATGTTCGTGTGAGAAGATGTACAATGTAGCTATTCATGAAACAGATGCCAATAGGTGTTTCCTTTGAACTTACTCTGCTGGCATTGCTTGATGCCTCTGTTAATTGACTGCCTTGTTCCTTATTTGGGTTTTCTAAAGTCCATTGAGTGTTTCAAATTTGCAAGAGAGTGGTAGTTTTCAAATTGATGGAGAAGTCTTGATTGAATATGATGGAAAACATAATCAGGGTTTTGGTCAGGAGGGTTGTAGCCCATATTGCTGAGAGTAGAGTGGAAAATGGAAAGGACAAGGGGATGTATTTTCTCACCATAGCACATAGGAGCAGGAGACCTGCTGAGAGCTGGTGCCAAGGGAATCTGAATGCTAGGAAATAGTGCTGTGATCTCTTAGCTGCTCAGCAGTAGTGCATGCATTGTTTAGAGGCAGGGAGATGGCTCCATCCCTCCGTCCTCCTTTCTGAACCTCTTTCTGTACCTCTTCTTCGATGTATCTCTGAACCCATCCCATTGCCTTCTCCCATTGCTGCATCCCCTGCCCCCTATAGTTCCAGTGGTGGAATATTAGGTTGTTTCAAAGGCAGTTTTTGTCTAAAAATATTGTATTGCTTTTTGAGTGCCTCTGTTGTATATCATGCCTCTTTATACTGTGACCAAGCATGCTGTGTTGTTAGCGTCTTGTGGCAAGAAGAACAGATGCTACGTTGTGTCAACTATACAAATATCAGAAAAGTCTGCTGGAAACTAACTTGTCAAATACAATGGTAACCTGTATGTAATTGGTCACTTTTATAGTCCTGTAGGTTTGGAATTTCGTGGTACTGCCTTGAATCTCTTCTGGTACAAAATGCTAAGCTTAGTCTGGTATATTTTAATGAATTTAAAATGTAGTGCTGCAGTGGCTTTTCCTGGAACTAGATGGAAAAGTTTTGAAACTTGTAACAGAATACATTGTAGGTTTGAATTGATCCAGTCTGATAATGCCCTAAATGTATGTTTCTAGGAGGATGCTTCTCTGTTTCTGCCTAGCACTCCAGAGCAATGAAAGGAGGAAGCTGATATTTGTAGACATTATGCAGAGTCCTGACATTCAAACTCGCTGTCTCTAGCTCATTAGCACAGTTCACATTCCCTATGCATTGGAAAATGATCTTCCACAAAATGTGAAGACACCAAATGACTTCAGAGCTCTCTCATGGTACAGTGGTAGACTTCTGTATGAATTAAAACAAGTATTTCATATTTCTGACCAGCTGAGTTAATTTATTCCTGTGTCAGATTGCTTGAAGTTACTGTCTGTAATTGTATTGAAAAGGGTACAAAAACCTTTGTGCAGGATAACTGTAAAATTTCTTTGAAAATTTACCTCTTTACACCTAAAGGTGGTTTGTTTGCAAAGTAGTTGATGCCTGTTGGCGGGTAACATGGAAATAGTTTTTTTTCCTGTTGTGTGTGATCTTTTCTTTGGATAGAATATCTTTTCTGTGCATGTTTTTACAGAGGTTAGCAGAATAGTCTTGTGCTCTTTAAATGCTTCTAGAGCTGATGAAGAGGTTGAGGACCTGGGGATGAGGAGGAGTATTTGTGTGATCTGTCCAGGAATGCAGGTTGACTAATCAGTAGATATCATAATAATTTTTGAAAGTTGTTTTATTAATTAATACACATATATAATTAATCACCCATTAAGTTATAAATTTGAAATTCAAAAGGCGCAAATAATTTTCACTATGGTTTGTATTAGATGCCTCTCCATTTAAATGTATTGTTTTACTCAGGAAACTGGGATATGTTCCATCAAATTCACTGGCTGCACCATTTAAAAAAAAAAACAACCAACAAACCAAAACCATACACCTGTTTCATTTATTTTTAACTTCTCATGGGAAGCAAAACCTCAGCAATATGCGTCTTTTTTTTTTTTTTTTTTTCTCTTTTTCCTTTTTTCTTGCCAGGAAGCTGGTTCTATACAGGTTACCAAGTGGAAAAGGAAGTGTTTTGTTGATTGTTCTCAGTAGTCCCTCCATCTGTGTTTCTGATCCTGGTTTTTAATTTATGTGGCTGTTAACTCTTACTGAAGTTTGTAAGAATATAATTTTAAATTTTTATGCCTTGTGACCAGTGGGTTCCAAAGTCTTTTGAAAGAGACTGGAGGAAAGGATGGAAGCTGGAACATGATGGAGTCAGAATAATCTTCTGTGCCTGTTTTTTTTCGGGAAACACCATTAAACTAAGGCTTGGAAGTTTTGTTTGAATAAATAATGTTCAAAATAAACCTAGAAGAAACCTAAACAGTGCTGATGGCTCCTTGAGTCTCTCTGCATTTCATGAGAGCTGTAGCACTTCTCAGAAAGATGGCTTTCCAAAACTTACTTTAAAGAGAAATTGAAGAGCTGGTAGGCATGTAATCAGAAAACTGAGGCTAAAAAAGGATGAGCTTCTATTGCATTTTACTTCTGATAAGTTTTTATTTCTTGATCTTGTCTGTGGGAGTCTTCTGTAGGCTAGTTGATTTGAATGGTTGTGAGGGTAGTAATAGACATCTTAAATGTACAGTAATGCAAGCAGGAGAGTTAAAACAACATAATATTATGACCATGAATTTTATAATTAAATCTGAAGTGTGGCAGGGATGATATTTTGTTATTTCTGTGCTCCAGGGTAACTGAACATGAGACTGAAGGACTACTAGCACTGCAACGGTGAAAAATATTTACATGGTAATGTTACACAGCCATCTTGTAGTGCCTTAAAATTGCCCAGCCACTTTACCCACAAACTATGTGCTACTGAGAAAATAAGGGCAGCTCATAATAATCAAAGCAGTGGTAATGATTGAATTGGCTCATCCTGTTCAATTTTAAAACAAAAGAAGAGGGATAACTCCAAGTTATTCCTTCATTTATTATTTCAGTACTATAGTTCACAGTTTCCCTCTTACTCGGTAGTTTAAAAGCACATGTAAGCTTCAGTTAACAAAGCAGATCAGCAGAGCTTGTATATTTGAGACATCAGCCGTGGAGTTTCTAGTTTAAATCTGACTCATGTTTATTGGGATCAGAGGTTGGGCAAGCTTTCAGAAATCTCAAGTCTACTGTGTAAACTTAGCCAGAGTGAGCTTTAGGCCTGTCTTTAATGTACAGTTCAGCTGGTGACCATGGCAGTTTGGCTTTTCTTGAAGGATCTGTGCTTATTATCAGCTACAGGGACTACCAAATCTTCCTTCTGGCTGCACTGGCCCTGGGTTTGCCAGATGAGCCTCAGCCATCTAGAGGTAATCCATTATTTCACTTTTGTTAAGCACAAGAGACAGAGGTTTTCATTTAATAGGGATGGCTTCTTATCTTCCATGAAAGTTGTGGCAATTACATCAGGTCCCATACTGTGTAGCCATCGGGTGAGGAAAAGCAGAAATGTAACATACCCAGCAAATTCTATTTAAGATGACAGTAAGTCCTGTCAGTTACAGAAGGCTACCCCGAAGGAACTGTAAGATTTTGCCCGGAGAAATGCAGAAGTACATACAGCCAGATTTTAGAGCTAACATACAGAAAATAAAAAAATGCAGCTAGGTTATCACAAGCCACTGCAATTGGCATTGTATACATTCATTTTAAATTGTGCAGAATGACTGAGGGTAGAAGAATGGCCATACTAGAGCATATCAAAGATCCATTTGCACAGCGTGCTTCACCAGCCATGAACAGATGTTGTAATGAGTGTATAGGTATATCTAAAGAAGACAGGTTAAGTATATGCTGATACTTCCTTCTCCAACTGCCATTAGCTCAGGGGACTTTGTGCACTGGCTGTGGCTTTGTACCTTCAGTGGTGGTGCTTCCATATCTGATGGATTTTTATTTCACAGATTTTTCTAGTTTCCCTTGAACCCATGTAAAGTTCTTCTATCCACAGCACTGGTCAGCAAGGAGATCTGTGGCCCTTGGAATGAGGAATTACTCCTCGTATTTGTTTTTGACCTGGCTTCTCCAGCCTTTTTTTGCACTTGGAGTGCAAACCGGAGGTTTAGGTAATGGCGTAATAATGTTCCCTGTTTTAATTCTTTCATCCTTTCCTAGTAACACTTAACATCTGATCGGCATTTTTGAGAACTGCCGGGCATTAAGCTGCCATTTTCACAGAACTGTTTATCATAAGGTCTTAACTCCTGAATGTCATGCCATATTAACTTCAGACCCTGGGGTTTTTCTGTATGGTGTGTTAGGATGGTTTATTCTTAAGTGCATCATTTTATGTTTATCTATGTTTAACTTAATCCACTCATTCTTTTAAGGTCCTTCTATAGCTGTAGTGGTTAAGGTGGAGGATGCAAAATGTAATTTTAAAACCATTTTTGATTTGTATTTGTCCTTTAACATAAGCAAAAATAACATTTGTTCTCAAATTTTATAAAATGTATGGGCTTGTGCCTTTAAACTTCCAACACAGCTTTGTAAAACTTCTGAATGTTGTTTTAATGCATGTGTGTAATGGACTTGTGTTAATATAAAACACATATTAAAACATTAGTATAAAACAAACATACATTAACTTTGTGGCTTTTCTCCAGACTTCTCAGGTGGGTTTTGACCTTGAAACCCTTGGTGTTTTGACCTAAACAGTAGAGAAATCTAATTTACTTGAAGCAGCCATTTCTGTTTGGGCAGGTGTGTTTCTTTGAAAATACAGAGTCTGGGGCTTGACCTTGGCAATATGTGTTGGAGCATGAAAATGTTGCCACAAGTGTTAGTAGTTTAAAAACATCAGTTTCCTCTGTATTTTAATATTGCAAGCTTTGTTTCTGGAACACGTGTTTGGCACACTTAACTTCTTTGTATCTTTCCCTAGAAACATCGATAAATGCTGAGCATGAAATTGTAACACTGTTATTCTTTGCTTACTTTGAGTTTAAATCCTTGAATTACCTTCCTTTAGTTTTTGGAATATGTGTGTAAGAGTACACTCATTTGCATTCCCAGAATGGTGCCTGTTTTCAGAAGCGCTTTGGACATGTTGTAACATGGTAAAAGTTAGTCCTGAAGCAAGTGAGGACATTTGTATTTGTAGGAAAATCATACAGAGACTTGGAAGGAGTTTCAGTGTTAGCTCACTATTTTCCAGGCTGCTGCATATTCACTTTTAGAGTATCTCTGCCCCGAAACTAGTAATTGCACTAAACCTGACACCACAGTACAGCACAGTGCACTGTTCAGATTCAGTTCTGCTGGGAAGATAAATTAAATATTATTCTGAATCTAAACATCATTAATTTAGATGTGAATAATGGAAAGAAAGCTATGAGAAGTCTGTGGATGTGCATGGCTGTCTTTTGCATATGGAGCACTTTTGCAAGACATAGAATGAAATTTTTTTTTTTTTTTTTTTGTCCCACCAATGTGACAGGTTACTTTGTCGTAAGTTTTTAAACTAGAAGTGCTGTATTGAAAAACAGGTAAGAAGCCACTGGATAGCTTTGAGCTGTAGTGAAATTGCATACAGATGAATAATACTGTAAAAGCTATCCTCCTTCAAATCCTAATCCCCACCCACAAACCTTTGCCTTAATATTCTGAATACTACTGTTCGTGCCTGAAGCAGATTGCTACTTGCATTTCCAGAAATGGGAGAAAACTGATGTTCATCATTAAATAAGTTCCCTGGTGCTGCCCCTACTCTTCTGTAACAGCAGCTGAGTATGTAGCGCAAGACTGTAGCAAAATCTTTAAACAAAAGAAAAAGACAAAAAGCCTTTTCTGCCTAGGTGGCCTTTCTCAGAGCAAAGGCAGCTTTTGTGGTGGTGGAACAGAACTTCTAGTGTTCTGCAGTGCTTCCTATCTGACTGATGTATTCTGGTAATATCAGTTGCACGTAGGAATAGTGTTTTATTTGTCTCGGCACAATAACCATTAGGTACCAATGTGAAAATACAGAAATAAGTCTTGTGCCCCCAGGATGGGGTTGTAAAAGTACGTATTCAACATAATTACATACCTAATTGGGTGCTTAAAGTTAAATAATGTACATACATATGTAAGTAATTAAATTACATTGGAAAGTATTTTATTTGTCATGGTTTGTGCTCTGCTCCCTACAAATCAAATTATAGGTAGAGTTTATTCTATAACTATTTGCAAATGCTTGCTTTCTGGGTAATTTCCTTTTTTGGTTTGGGTTTTTTTTTGTGTGTGTGAGGTTAACAAAGCTTTAAAAAACTACCTGTGAAAAATCCAAGCAAATGTGGAAAATGCAAAAAGCATATACAAAAGGGAGACTTGAAAATAAGTAAGTTATATCTAGCCAACTTTGTTAAACACCCTGAGATCTGAAATCACTGGAAACTGTTCCTGTCTGCTTATAAAAGCTAGTGAACAATGCAGCTCTTTGGATTGAAGTCACCAGCTAACTGTTTCAGAACAGCTTTGTGTAGTGGATTTTCATGCCTTAATGTCTCCTCAGTGGAAAACGCCACAATGTGGAGGACTTTAACAAATTCTCTTGTTAGTGAAACCAGCCATTTAATAATGGGAAGAAACTAAGGAATTGCACTTAGTATGAAATTGAGTGTCCACTAAATCTGGTGATGAAAAAGAGGATAAGCTTCTACTTAACAATTGGGGTACAGGCAACAAACAGCCTCCAGGGATATTTGCTGCTTCCAGGTTGTTAACAAAACTGTTTTCAGAAATTTCTGTTTAAATTGGTTACACATGAGAAAATTTTGGAAAAGGTGGTACAGTCCTGGAGAACTTCTGAAGTTAGACTCACCAGACCTGGAAGTGAGGTTGGTTTCAGTTCATTCATGGTAAAGGTGCCTGGAATATCCCACTGAATAATGAAATTAATGAATACTTAATTTTATGCTCAAAGCCTCTTCATTAATACAACAGAATGTGCCAAATTTATGCAGGATTAGCAACAGGAAAATGCCAGCACAAGTGTGAAGGAAAAGACGGACAGCAGGCCACTGGAACAGTATACTGGAAGACTGTATAAGAATAATTTCCATTTTGTCATTAGGCTCATTTCTTTGTCATGGGCCTTTTAGTCTAAATATTCTAAAATACTTTTTCTAGTGCTTATTTTGATAAGTACCAGTTCCTTGCCTTGCATCAACACTCTCCCCAGCACTTTGGATTTAGACTGTTGGGTAACCTTTAACTGTATACCCTATGGAGAAGGGAATAGCCTCTGTGTCTCAGTAGCTGGGGCTAGAAGTAGGGGGTTTAAATTAATAAAACCTGTCAACTGTTAAAGAGGAGCTTATCTGTTGTTACTGCCTTTTTATAATGTTGCCATTTACCAGTAAGTACTAATGTTTGACTACGGAATGCTTATACTGGCTTGGATTACTGTAACATTACTTAGTACATGTGGCTGGGTGTGTGCTCTTGTAGACAAGCAAGAGCAGTGTCAGCTGGGCTCACAATTAACTTGATCTGGACCTGTCTTCAGAATTCACTTCTGTAAATCCCATCTACTGCAGTGATTGCTTACTGGCTCACGTTGACCAACATATAAACTGTTACCAATAAAGATTACAAGGAGGATGCAGGTGAAGTTGTGCTCCGAGTACCTAGCATTCTGCTGAAAATCCTGACTTTGTATTTTTTAAGCTCAGAGAGCTTTGTTTGCAGGGATGGTATGATTTTAAGTGGTGAATATTGGTAATAGCTTCACTGTTAAGGAAATCCTTCATTTTTCTGAGTTATTGAGTAATGTATGTGAGTAGCTATAGTGACTTCTGTGCATGCACATGCGTGTGTGTATGCATGTTTTTGGTGTAACAACTTCAATTACTGTATGTATAACTTCAAGCTTAATTCTTTGCTTCTGTTTATTCTTGATCATTCAGCATATTAGTTTCACTCCAAGTGATATTTAAGTTCATTTCTTTAGATAAAGTTCTTCTGCTAGTCATTTTGACAGCTACGTGCAGTACACCAAAGAATTTTAAATAATTTTTATTTTCTTTTTTGAGACCTAAATTAGAAGTTCCTGATAATGTTTTTAGTTTTCATACTAGAGGTCTACTAGATATTTTAGCATAGATGGAATTATAAAAAGGAACCCAATCATAAATATAGAATGTCTGGGGTTTTGTGTGTGTATACTTCTAAAGTTTTCTATTGTAATTAATCTGTTATAAATATTACATCAATTATAAATTTATATATTCTATTATAATATTTTATCAAATTGTTGAAACATTAACTTGGCATGAAAAGCAGTAACAGACTTCTCTGATTGGGGTATGGATACTAGTAAGTTGCTTCTCTTGAAGACAACGAAAGGATTTTTAGAGTGCTTTAATCCTAACCAGACCACAGGGAGGGTCTGAACACTGTTCTCAGAACTCTATTTCAATGAAAACCTTGCTTCTTTATTTTTAGAAACAGAAAATTACATCATGTTTAATACACTGTGTCCTAAGGGGAAGTTCTTTCTGTGCCTCTTAGAATGCAGTATGTATTTGTGCAATATATTTATACTGTCTCTCATAAATAGCTGATTACTTTTATTTTTTCTCTCACTCCCTTCTGTCATGTAGCCGTCCTCAGAAGGTGTGTTTATGTCCATTCCTGCCAATACATCCGCTAAAGGTCTCCACCTGCTTATATATAATTCAGCATCCAGCAGAGGTGAGTAAGGCTGTGGTAATTGTTGGAGTTTGGCTAGAGTATTAATGCAGGAAATGGTAGGCAAGAGGAAACAGCTATGCTGTTAACATCATATAATGATTGATTTTTCCCTTTAAACTTGGTGATTGAAGTGCCAGTTCACCTGAGTTATTGTATCTTTTATTCAGTTCTTCTAAATTCTTTTATCTTCTCAAACCACACCTTATTTCTGCAACTTCCATGCACACAAGACATCTTTTCTTATCTGAATAGTCCTGCTAGAATCTGAAGTCTACTTGCCTTGGTACAAATTGCAAGAATTAATCTTGACATGGTATCTCACAGAGGTGCTTAGAGTTGATCCAGGGAGGAAAGTATTTCGATTATAACAGTGGTCTTTTATTGATGTTAGTGTTCCATTAAAAATATGAATTAAGCAATTCATCTTAGTGATGATCTCAGCTGTTTAGCCAATGAAAAACTATAGTTTAGCTTCAGAATAGTATGTTTTGGTTTACCTAGTAGGAGAATTTATGTTGATGTTTTCTTGTCTGTTAACAACGGAGTATGGTGGTGGATCATAAGGGTTTTAGAAGTTGAACTGCAGTTACACAGGTCTGGATAGATGGTGGGTCTACAAACTAGACTGTGAAGTTCAGAAACCTGTAGTCTTCTGGTCCAGCTGTTTACTTAGCATTATACAGTAGCTCAATCAGCATGCAGTCTTTGCCTGAAGGAACTTAAGCAGAATGTAAAAGAGAAAGTTAGAGAAAAGCGTTCTCTCATAGAGAAACAAAACAGAAGCCATGACTTAGTTGGTCTCTAAATGGGAAAGCTGTGATTTTTAATTGGCTACTTATTATAAGGTTACTGTTTTGTGTTACTTCTTGTTACAAAGTACTTAAGTATATGCTTGTTACAGAGGCACACACAATCAAATGCAAAGGTGTTAAAGCTCAGTAACAAGTAAAGTTACAAAAAAACCCCTTTTACTTTAAGTAAAAAGTTAGTTAGAACTCCGGTAGCATTTGTAAACCACAGGCTCAATGATGTAAGGGGAATTAGTATACACAGCCGACTTAAGAATTCTTAAGATTTAAAACGATGACTCAAAATGCGCATATCACTCACCTAAAAGATGAGGGCTCTCAACCTGCAGGAGTTACCTTGGGTGGTGCCCTGACGCAAGGGGGAGTCCCCAGCTGCAGACCCGCTGCTCCAAGGAGGACTGATTCCCAAAACGTGCTCCGGTGGGACCCCATTTATACCTTTGTCAAATCTGATCTGTGGTCATTTTAATCCCCATTGGTGTACCTGCCATGTCTCAATTGGTCAGTTCAATTTTCAACCTGCAACCTCTAGGGCTTGGGTTTTTTTTGCTCTCCTCCATTTCATTTCCTGTCGGGGGGTGGGGTGGTCATGTACTGCCACAATGCTTAAGTCACTTGCTGGAAGAAAGAAGTTTAAAAATGTGCCAGAGAACTTTGAACTGGCATTTGAATTGTGTTGATTTTCTTAGAGCTGGTGGAAGGTATTAGAAAAAGTTTGCAGATTCTTTTTAGATTTCATACACCATTCCTGTGTCCTTCTGAAAGGCTATCTACACTTTTTACTAATCAGCCATCGCAATAGCTGTCTGTTACAATGGGATGCAACTCTTCCATTAGTATATGTTACATAACGATAATTCATGTGATAAAGTAGTATTGGAAGACCACTGTATTTGAAGACAATCCATCTGAGAAGAAAAATTTAACTATCTGATATACAAGGGCACTTGGCTTATCAGAGGTAAATCCTAACAAATGGTGGGAAGCTAAGAATATCTTACAATGATCTTTGAAAGCATTTGTCTTAGGTCATCACCGGTGATGCTTTTCACTCCAGAACAGCACAGGCATACCTGACAAAAGATAGGTTCCCTTTGCTGTAGCTGCTTATACTCAAAATACAATCAATCAGGCAGATAAGCCTTCTGGACTGTATCTGGTCCTTCAGTCTGCCATTTCATTACAGATACACTATAATAGTCCATTTCAAAAGTATCTCATTAAACTAACAGATAGTGAATGTCTTTCCCCTACTGCACATCAGTGCCAACTGTCATCCTCCATGTGCTTCATTATTTATTGGCTTTGGAAGTCCGCAGTACAATGAAGTAAGCACCAACTATGGTCAAATGATGCTAATTGAGACTTGTATTCCAGTGAGATAGTAATACAGGAAGTCAGGAGCAACATTTCCTGTGCTCTGATTAATGTAACTACGTCTCCATATTCTTACTATCCAGAGGCCATGCTGACAGATAGACCTGTGCAGGTATCAGGTACTGTGAAAGGGAGAGGAATCACTTATTGCAGAACAGCGGATCGATCCCAGGTGAGGAATCCTACCATCCAGCTTCCATTTTGCATAATAGGTCTATCGATTAATTAGATTTTTATTTGTGAAGGAATTCGAAGAGAATTCAGCATTCCATGTCAAGGGCTAAATACTTGTTTTCTGAATAGTGTTAGTGTACCATTGTTCATAATGAGAGTAATTTAAAAATCAAGTATATAGAAACCCAGTATCCTAAGCCCAGCATCAGGACTAGTGGAAAGGTGAAGGAGTTATTTGCCTAGGCTAATTTCTTTTTTTATTTGCATATAGATACAGATATAAAAGTAAATAAAATAATTTTGTCATTTTTCCCTTCTTATGCCTACTGTTACGAACTTTATGTCAGGTCAGTGGCATGGCTAGGTGTATAAACCCCTGTACGCTTCTGTCTTACCTTTGCCTTTTATCATCCTTGGAGTGATCTCCAGGAGAGTTGTAGGCCATTATGTACTTTTCAAAACCTGAGTGACAGGTATAACTCAGGCCAGAACCCTTAAAGCATAGTGGAGGGTATCTGTTTAGCTTGTTCTGCTTCCCTGCCTTCTTTCTTTCTGTAAGTGTAAGAATTTTCAGTGTTAAGCATCTGAGAAGAAAACTTAGTATGTGTGTATTTAATGAATTTATATATTGATCTAATGCCAGTAATTAGCTTTGACTTGCTTGTTATAGTACTGCTGTATTGTGTTCCTTATTGAACAGTAAGAATCAAATATAAGGGGAAAAATTCTGCTAATTTTTCTAACAAGTCATAATCAAAAATGGAGGAAATATATATATCTGCTGGCTTTAATAAATATTTTGATTAGTTAGAACTGTCCTATTCATTGTAGATGGATAATGCTATGCTAACCAAAAGTACCACTAATTCCCAGAAAAGAAAAAAAAAACAAATGCGAAAGTAAGTTGTATTGGGTCTGGCTGGGATGGAGTTAACTTTCTCCATAGCAGTCCTCATAGTCCTGTGATTTGTACTTGTGGCTAGAACAATGTTAGTAACAAACCAGTGTTTTGGTTACTGCTGAGCAGCATCAGGGCTGTCCCTCCAAACCCCCCCTCCAAAGGCCAGTGGCCTAGGGGTGGGCAAGAGATTGGGAGGGGACATAGCAAGAACAGCTGACCCAAGTTGACCAAAGGGATATTCTGTACCACATGATGCAATAAAAGCTGTGTGGGGAGGTGGCATTTGTTATTAAGGCATGCCACATGTGCTGAGGCCCTACTTCCCAGGAAGTGGCTGGATGTCACCTGCTGATGGGAAGTAGAGAATAAAATCTTTTTGTTTTCCTTTGCTTCTGCACACGGCCTTTGCTTTTCTTTATTAAACTGCTTTTATCTTGACCCACGAGTTCATTTTCATCTTATTTTCTTCCCCCTGTCCTGCTGAGGAGGGGGAGTGATAGAGCAGTTTGGTGGGCACCTGGAGGCCAACCAAGGTCAACCCACCACATAAGTCCTCCAATCCTATTTCTATTAATGTACTTCAATGGTCAAATAATGAATAAACAAAGGGTTGCAAATCACTATTAGAACACTGAGAAGAGCAAAGAAGAGAGTAACTGCTCGTTTTCAAACCAGTAAATGGAAAATAACTGATATGATAATAGGTTATATATAGTCTAGTTAAATACAAATGGTTTTTAATGAAGAAAATTATAAACAAATGAAAACTTTTTCAATATTGGTTTGACTTAGCTGTTCTTAAAATTCTGTTCTCAAACAATTCCTTTCAGCTTTGAATTTTATGTTTTATCTTCCTGCAAACATGGATTGTTTTTTAGATTGGAAAATTCCATTTTTCCTGTTGGTAAGAGAATGTATTTATTTGATATGAAAGGTAATTCTGAAGTAATGATTCGACATTCGAGGGAACAGTTGAATGGCTTTCCCTTGACTGATGATAGTTCTTTTGGTTTGCTTATCAGAGACAAATAATTGATTTTCTCCCAGTTCTTTTATTGCCACTTCTTACATTCTTATGAAGAAGGGAGTCTTCTGACTAGTGAATTTGGAGTGTTATTTAATTATGATGAAATAAAGACAAACAATACTGTACCACCATTGATGGCTTATTCCACTTTGCTGAGGTAGAAGAAATCAATGGTAGTTTGAAGGATGTTTCTCCCTCTTGTTTTAGCACTTCAATCCCCAGGTACTTTGATCTTCATCTATCCCTAGGAGACATCATGCTGCTGTTGCTGCTGTGCAAAGTGGTGGTGGACATAGCAGGACAACTTATTCCTTCAACTCCATGATGTTTTATTTATAGAGTATCAGTAGATATGGATCAGAAAAAGCAAAATTAATAAAGGTTTTAGGCAACAGTGATAAAAGTCTTCACAGAATGAATTTAACAGCATTTTGGTAGAAAGAAAATGTGAGAGGTGCAGGCAGCTGCACATTGATACTTGTGGAAGGTAACAGCTGCCCAGAGAGAACTGAGAGAGCTGATTGAGGCCTTACATGTTCACAGATACAGAATTGTTGATATATGGCTCATAAATTAAAAGACAGACCAACGCCTCCCTGGGTTTTCATTAATTAATCCTGTGGTTTAGGGACTTATCTTCGATTTTCATTGTTTGAATCATGACACATTCAGGCTGAGAATATTGTAAGAACTCATTTCTTGCTGGTTTTAGGGCTTTTGTAATCCTCACCTGCTCTCTAGTGTCTTGCCTCCTGCTAGATTCAGCTAGGAACCTTCCTTTCTTCCTCTTGTGATAAATAAATAAACTGAAACTTTCATTCAGTTTTTGGTGTTGGCTTGCTGTCTTCATTAAATGCAAGATAAACCTATGCTCTCTCTTCCTTGATGGGAAAACAAAAATTGACATCCTAATATTCAAGCTCAGTTTGCAATACTTCTTGTCTAGACAAAAACTAGTGTGCTCCCAGCTGTGTTAAATAAAGGACAGAAACAAATCTCTCGGTTTGATAAGCAGATGGTTTGCTTCAGCCAGCAGTACTTCCCTCTTCCTCCACTTTCTGAAGCCCTGCTCCAACACAGCACTCTCGAATGCTTTTTGAGATCTGAAGAGCCCTTGCTCCCCACCCAGGCATGGCAGTCGCCTTCCTCATCTGTGGCACAGAGATGTAGGCAGATGCCCGGTCAGCACAGCCTGAATGACACAAGATGGAGTACTCGTGGCAGTGTTGGTACCATTGTCCTGGTTACTGTGAAGTGACCGCAGAGTGGAGGTGTTTGTATTTCATACTGTCTGCTCTGATACACCCAGTGCTTTTATTTTTAGCACCTGTTTGTGGAAATCGAGCCCTCCCTTCATTTTCCAGTATTAGCTCCCCAACCTATTACATTAATGCTAATGCTGGTTTTTGCCCACTGTTTATTATTCTGTGAAGATTTGTTGTTGTTTTTGATACTGATAGCCTACTTCAAATTTATGCTGATAATCATAAGTTAGGTAAGACTAAATTCAATACTGTCAATCAAAACAATACAATTTGAATGCATCAAAATTGGGTATTTTTTCTTGTAGATCTTTTCTTCTGTTATCTGGTGAGTTTTTTTCCGTGTCTGTAGTCAAAAGAACTTAAAAGTAAATGGAAACATAAACAATTCAAAGAAGCCGTCGTGATCTTATTCAAAAGTTACTTTTCTTTTTTGTAGGAAAGTCGAGTGTTAAGGACGGTACCTTTGCTAGCAGCTTGTCTTCCTCCAGACAAATACAAAATTTTGGTTGGTCGACGTTTTAGTGAAGACAGGTGAGTGGGATTGCTGTGTTTTCTGGTCTTCTGTAAGTTATGGAGATTTTTTTTCAGTGTCTTTATTAATAGAGAACAGAGTTCTTAATTTTTATTTCAAGTGTGTGCATTCACTTTTGATATAAGCTTCTGATTTCCAGCAAAGATAAATTATGTATAATAGTCAGAAACACTTGATATGTCTTCCTCTAGGTTGTAGCTTTTATTATCTCAGTTTTGTGCTCTTGGAAATTTCAGGTGGTTACTCTGCAACTCTTAACTTTTTGCAGTTCTTTTCCTACCTGATACTAGGTTTGTCTTGCTATTCTCTATGGTTCTTTTCATATTTGCTTTGTCTGACAAACCATTTGGTGTTACTGAAATATAAGTAAGAGTTTTACTTGAGTGTGGGAGATTGTACTTGAGAAGGGAGTCCACTGGTGAAAAACTCTTAGAGAACGTTTTTTTTCAAATCCTTTCCTCTTTCTCTTAAAATAAACTACAAGAAAGCATAGCTTTCAGAATTTTTTTTAAATATTTTTTTATTATTCTGAAACCTTGGACAATATTGGTGTCCTGTGTAGTGTCTTTAATCTTCATTAGGTGAAGCTAAGTCTTAGAAACCAGTTCTTGGTACAAATGCCAGTGAAATTTTATTTCATATATTTTCAATAAAAGAAAATAAAAATAATGAATACTGATGAAGGAAATTCATTTAAAATTGAGTTTATTCTTTGAAGAAAACTTTTTGCACAGTTCAGTGAACAAAACTGTCGGAAGGTGATTCAGAATGGTGCTCCCACACCTTTGTGGTGCCTGTATAGTAACTAAAGCACATCAGAAATACATTGCTTTTCTATTAGTCTTCTATGATAATAACTATAATAATGACCTAAGAAATTCCAGGCTACAGGGAAATTGTACTGTCTTCCCATTAAACCTGAAAATGAAGCAACTTTTCATATTAATGTGCAGAGGGTGGAACGATATCAATACAGTCTGCTTCTAGTAAATCTCCTTAGAATTTTTTTTAGAAGTGATGATTACAGTATTAAAGCTTCTTCAAGTTTGAATCCAGAGATATTTCTCTAACCTAAAGGATCCTCTTTAGGTCAAAACCAGTTGTGGAACATCTCAGCCTCAAAATAGTTTAAATAGATTCATAATTACCTAGTTCCTATGAGAACTAATAGAATTTTTTGCCATAAAACATACTGGAGGTGGTGAAAGAAATGGAAGTTTTCTTTAAGTTAATATGAATTTTGGTGATCTGACTTACACAGATGCAGGGCTAAAACAAATTAGGTAGTAGTCATGGCTCCACTCTTAAGTATCTGCAGTATGCCTGCTTTGTACTGTGGATGTAAGTGAGACTGCAGAAATTGGGAGTGCTCAGTCATGGGGTTAATTCTCACCTTCCCGGGAGGAGGAAGAATGAGAAGGAGAGAAAAGTTATCTTCCAGCTTTGCAGTGTGTTACTTCTACATATTTTTTTTTTCTTAGCTGTATATGCTTTCTGCCAATGTTTTAATCCATATTCCTTATTTGTAACTAGCACTTGGTACTTGAATAGCTGGTTAGATCATCATATCAGTGCTATTTTGGACTTCTAGCATCCTTTCAGGCCATAAACTGGGTAGATGTGTTCAGAGAGCTCACATTAATCACCTGGAATGACTTAAGTTCCTTCTCTGTTGTGGTGTGTTCTAGGAACAGGCATCTGCAGACAGAGGTAGAAACATCTGAGTGTTTACCGTGGATGGGGAGGGCTGTACTGGTCCCTGCCCTCCTCTTAGGGCGAAAATCTCTGGTAATGGGACTTCTAAAGCTTCATAAATTGGAGTGGTTCAGCTCATGTTTTATGGCATATTAAACTAAACAGGGCTTGGTTTTTTTGTTTTTTTAAAGCCACGCTGTCTGTAAGCAATTTGGTAGCTGCTGTACAAGCAATTTAATCAACCTTGCCCCGTGTTGGGGGAAGACTTCTGTCTTTGTTACTTTGAAGAAAAAAAATTGTCAAAGAGTGCTTGCTGATACATTTTATAAATATCATTGTTTTGAAGCACATTAAAGCTGTACCTTTGCTTTTTTTTGAAGTTGTGTGACACTATTTACATCCTTTGCAACTTCCACCAGAAGTGCATGGGTTGGAAGGGAACAGAAACAGTATAACTAAATCTGTGCTTGCACTGATCTTACATGTGAACAGTGCCTACAGATGGAGGGGTAATGTGGTGCACACATTCTTTTTCTGCATGTAGAAGTCCCACCATGCGGCAGATGACCTTGATGGTTGTCCATACATTTGTAAATTATCAGAGTAGAATGGTAGTGGGAGTATTTGTATTATTACAGGATCCAGCAGATCTTGGCAACAGCTATGAAACCTTAGAACACTTCAAGGTAGGTAGCCTTTGGGAACATAAATAATTGTCATTATGGATTTGAGTGAAAATTAAGCTGTACACACCAGCTGATTTTTTTTTTTTTTTTAAGTCTCCATCACAACAGCTCTAGCAGTGGCATACCAACCAGCAAACTGACAGTTGTTAATCTGTAGCTGTCAAAAGAGGTCTGCTTTCAGGTGAGAACGAACATACCATCTGCGCTGGGTAGCTCTTTCAGTTTTCAGTGCCCCTCTCTTGAAGGGGAAGACAAGTTTGTTGCCAAGGTGTATGTAGTTTATTTTTCCTCATTTGTCCTAGTGCTACAAAATTACATTTTTCCTATGCTTTGTAATCAGCATCCAAAACTAATTAGGAGCACAGAGGGATTTCATTAGGAACTCCACATAGAATTGGGTACTACAGAGTAACTAGGATGATTTGAAAGCTTAATATTTAGGCCTCTGATGTTTACGACAGTAAGACTGAAAATCAGGCTTTTTTTTTTAAAAAAATAAACAGACTTGTGTTTGGGTGAAAGAGTAAATATTTTTTTTTTATTAATTGACATTTCCTCTACCCAGGTCCACCTTCTTGGGTCACCTTTTCTTGTGGTTGAAAACTAATACACAATTCATGTAGATTACATTTACCTTGTTCTTGATTGACCTATATTGCAGAAAAGCTAAAGAACCAACTTTTGGAAGTCTTTCTAGGAGTAAACAACTAATCAAAGCTTTTTGAAGTTGACGTGTTCAACATATTATTGACACAGTAATGGTAAAGATGAGACATGATTAATCTGATTTTTTTTAAGTGCTAATTTGTGATTTTTCTCAATCTTGTCCATTCTTTCTGCAATCTGGCATTTTAATGCTACTGAAAGTATGTAATTTTTGCATGGTGACTTGACTCGTCAGATGGCATTTCTGAATTAGAAGACCAGTTCTGTTGGTTATCTGTGGTTTTTTTCCCCCAAACACTCAAATTTCTGACCCTTTTTGTATTGATTATGTTATTGTCAGACATTAGGGTTAATCTTTGATGTGCTAAAATGATGAAGCTAAAAGCAAACAGTTTGTCATCAGTATTTAGTGAATGGTGGTGGTATTGTAAAAATAGCACTTCTGTGAGTTAATATTTTCTGTTCAGCTCTTCTTATAGATTTACAATGAACCCAGTATCATAGTAGTATGGCAGGCAGGGGTGTGGGAGTGTGGGGTTAGCATCACTGCCAGATTGGAGATTGAATTTTATGTAAAAGTGTAAAATACTTCTTTGTGTGTCTGACATACCTTATTAGTACAGATCCTGAGCCTGTTAAATATAGGGGCCTTTTGGACATTGGCTAGAAGGATGGCATAAGCAAGCAGAGGGCTCAAATCACTTCTACTGAAATTTTCAAAACTTTTATGCGAAGCAAGCTTCCTTACTTGCACGAGGTCAGGCTGATTCCATGGTAACTGGAGTTTTCACTTTTGACTTCGTGAAGTGACCATGTATCTTGTAGTAGATGCTGAAAAATTGATAGTAAGGATTAGCCAGACTTACCAAAACAGTGTGGTAGGATTCTGGTTAAATTCTAAATTCACAGTAGTTTCAGTTATTTCTATTCATTTCTGTTACAAGGCTGTTGTTTTTGTGGTGCTGATGCTGCAAAACACAGGAGTATATAGAATGATTATAATCTTGACAAAATTTGTTTTACCAATAAATTTGATTAGACACTCTTCTAACAGCCTATACCTTAGATTTTTGAACCTTCTAGAAAGGAAAACGTGAAAGCTAGTTTATACTGATATCAGAATATTTGTATGCTGTATTTGTGAACCAAATGGATTTTTAACTGTAATAATTGTAATGTGTAACTTAATTGCCTTCATTAGGAATGGTAGGAGAATGCTTATATGCTTTTTTTTTACCATTGTACCCATTTTATTTTGTTCCTCTCTCACTGTATTGGGTTTGTGTGGTGGGGTTTTGGTAGTGGTGGAGGGGGCTACAGGGATGGCTCCTGTGAGAAGCTGCTAGAAGCTTCCCCAACTCCAAGTTGGACCTGCGACTGGCCAAGGCCGAGCCCTTCCATGATGGTGGTAGTGCTTCTGGGATAATGTATTTAAGAAGGGGAACCTGCAGCGAGGGAGGAGATTGGAATGTGAGAGAAACCCCTGTGCAGACAGCAAGGTCAGTGAGGAAGGAGGGGGAGGAGGTGCGCTGGAGGAGGGGATGCCCCTGCAGCCGCGGTGAGTTGGCAGGCTGTCCCCCCCCGAGCCCATGGAGGGGAGCGGGGGAGCAGATGCCTGCCTCCAGCCTGTGGAGAGCCCACACTGGAGCAGGTGGGTGCCCCTGAAGATGGCCGTGACTCCATGGGAAAGCCCGCGCTGGAGCAGTCTGTGCCTGAAGGACTACAGCCCATGGAAAGGACTCGCATTAGAGCAGTTCATGAACTTCAGCATGTGGGAAGGACTCAGGTTGGAGAAGTTCATGAAGGACTGTCTGCCATGGGAAGGACCCCATGCCAGAGCAGAAGAGTGAGGAGTCCTCCCCATGAGGAGTAAGGAGCAGCAGAGATGACATGTGATGAACTGACCCCAACCCACATTCCCCATCCCCCTGTGCCGATGGGGGTCTGGAGGTAGAGAATTCGGGAGTGGAGTTGAGCTGGGAAGGAGGGAGAGGTGGAGGGAAGGTGTTTTAAGATTTGGGTTTACTTCCCATTATCCTTGTTTTGATTTGATTGGTAACAAATTAAATTTATTTTGGTTTTTTTCCCTAGTTGAGTCTGGTTTTTGCCCAGGACCATCATTGATGAATGATCCTTCCCTGTCCTTGTGGCGACCCATGAGCTTTTTGTTATATTTTCTCCTCCCCATCCCACTGTGGGGGAGGAGAGATCGAGTGGCCTCGGGGTGCTTTGCTGCTGGCTGGGCTTAAACCATGACACTCACTTAGAAACACTGCTTTTCTCATGACCGTAGTTGCTGTTTACTTCATGTCTTTTCTTTTTTTATTAACAGGGTTTTCTGTACTGACAACTTCTGCCATTCATATTGCTCCTTTTCTGCTTGTCAGCATTCAAATGTACATAACATGCATAATTTCCTTTCCCTCTTCCCCTGCCTTCTCTGGTATGTTCACGTTAGAAATTACAGATGTCTTTTGTCTTTTTTCCATTCTTTGCTTAAGTCTTCTAGCAGCACAAATCCAAATAGCATGTCCTAATTTTTTCCCCTCTTATAGTATTACTTCATCTGATTATTTTACAAATCCCTTACTGTTTTCATTAGCTACCACGTATCCAAGCCCTTTGTGTTTGACTTCAGATTTCTAGGTCTGTGTAAGTTGATGGTATCTCAAATTTGCTAGCATTAGTAGGATAACTTCTGCTTCATAGTTCTTGATCAAAACTTATTTTTATTAAATCAGTATTTCTGGTTCAGTGCTTCTGCTTATCAAAAGCATGTCTAATTCTTCAAACATGGCATCCTTCATGGCAGGGGGATTGGAACTAGATGATCTTTAAGGTCCCTTCCAACCCAAATCATTCTATGATTCTATGATTCTGTGATTTGAAGGATGTCTATTAAGATACTCTTTATAAAGAGATGATACTTCAGAAAAGGGGAAGGAGAGGGCGAAATGTGCCAGTGTCTTTTACTAGCAGCGTTCATAGGACCATATTTAACAATTGCAGTACTTTCTTTGAGTAGTAGGTTTGCTATTCACTATGGAAATATTAGGGAAAAACAACTATAGACTCATATTAATGAATAAAATATAAGTTATGGGATTAATGTTCTTTTTAGGCTACTAATAAACTTTTTGCAGGCAATTGGTTTTGAATAATAATACTGTTTGTTCTGCTCAACGGGAATTTCTGGCATATATTGAACAGAGATAGCAACTATATTTAAAGTGTAATGTGTCAAAAATTCACATTATTTTAGTTTGATATCATAGTTATATAAACAGCCTTGTCACTATTGCTTTTAAGTTTCATTTTATACTTTGTGACAGTTTGAGAGGGGTGGTTTTCCCTTTTCCTTTTTTTTTTTTCTTTTTTTTTTTTTCTGGAAAGGTAATCTTATTCTCAAACCTTCCTTCTTTGCAAATATTCACTCTTCTGTACTTTGCTAATTCTATGCACTATGATAAAGTTATATACTCTAATGAGTGATCACTAACAGGAAAATAGATGCAAATATCTCTGCATCCACCACCCTCTTATTTAGGACAGTGAGGAGGCAATTACAGGTTTATTTGCAGTGCTCTCTGAAATCAAGCTACACAAATCTCCAATACATTCTGTACAGTATAGTTGCCAGCTCTGCTACAGTTCAGTAGTTTCAAACTACTGAAAAATTATTTGGGGCACTTGGGAAAATTTGTAACTTCAACTGGTTTTGAAGTAATAAAATGGAACTTACTTCTGTTAATTTTATAAAGCTGTTTGTGGTAATTACATAGTGTAGGTATGGCACTTTTCTAATGCTTGTTCACAAATAAAAATATTCTTACTGTATCAAATATCAACCTTACCACTTACCAAATAATTTTAAACTATTTACAAGATATAGTTCTTTATTCAGTTAACTTTCTTGTAAGTTTTTTTATGTGCTTCAGCGTCATTATGTTTATTAAACTAAGTTTACGCCTTTTTACTCCATATCTCAATCAATGAGTAGATGCAGCCAGAGATCAGCCTGTCACAGCTTTTGTTGATTCTGTGTACGAAAGTAATTAATGCTGCCTAACTGAACATGTGCTCATTTACATCTGAAACTGTACTTTACCATATCAAATTTCAGATTCCTCAATATAATTTGGATAACATCTTCTCTGGCTATTTTTTTCTTTGACTATTGCAGCCTTCAGCTTTGTAGTCAGTCCATAGCAGTTTCTCTCTGCCATTCCTTCCTCCTTACCCTTTTCCCCTGCTCCAGGATGGGTCCTCTCCATGGGCTGCAGCTCTCTTCAGGACATATCCAACAGGGAACAAGCCTGCAGCTCCCTCTCTACTGAAACCTTGCCGCACGAACCCAACACAGCGCATGATCCTTCTGCTAATGTTTCTGTTCTTAAAGATTATGCGTCACAGTAGTAGAAAAGAACAATTTGATATTATGGGCTTTTTGTTTTTAAATGTATACTATTGCTTTTGTGCAGCAAAAGAACTGTGGAAGTGGATGTAAGTGACCAGTGGCTGCGGTTCTCCAGCTGTGTAACAATAGTGCGGTGGTCCAGATTTGCCTTGGCAGGGTGATGGCTCTGGGCCTATCTCAGCAACAGCTTTGTGAATTAGTGCCAAATTTGCACTGAATTTTTTCTTTTTTCACATCAAATAAAAAGTAGAAGTTATCTGGCATTAGAAATTTATCCTCTGTTTCACTTGAAAATCATTTGTTGCGAGTAATTCGTGTTAATAGTGAAATTAATTGTATTAGCCCAAATTACAGATGAGAAACAGGTGCATTACTTTCTTGAAGCAAAACTCACAACTCTTTTAGGGAAACAGTAATGGATGTCATTTATTTTAAAGGGATGTGGCATTTCTAGATATACTAATTGCTGCTGCCATTTCAAATACATGTTTTATTTCCTGGGCTTCAGTTTCTAATTTGCTTGGATATTTTTTTCTGTATTTAGAAGTTTTGTTCTGACGTCTTTTCTCTGTACAATTCTCTGCTTTGTTTTCTTGTTATACCTTGAGCTAGAATTAAGGTACTGCATGACCTTCTGCTACTATTCTGGGACTGTAGCTTTAGAAATTCCTTCCCCCCGCACCCACCTGCTTGGGCTTATGGTATGTTTGGAGAATTTTTGCTCTACTAGAAGGAGTGGAAGGTTATTTTTGTCTCTGGTGGTGACACTTCAAGAATTCTTCATCAGTTTCCTGGCTTCTATTTCAATTTTGTCACCCTTCTCTCCACAACAAGCACTCTGAAGAAGTACTGGCTTTTAGAATGTATGTAGTTAACATCCTAAATTATAGCAAACAAGTTACAAATAATGCAATGCAGATATTATAAAAAACAAATGTTTCACTGAAGTTTTACAGACTTAGGGGGGTGTGATGTGTTAACCCTGGCTGGACGCCAGATGCCCACCAGAGCCGTTCTATCACTCCCCCTCCTTCTCAGCTGGACAGGGGAGAGAAAATATAACAAAGAGCTTGTGGGTCGAGATAAGGACAGGAGAGATCACTCACCAATTACCGTCACGGGCAAAACAGACTCAGTTTGGGGAAAATTAACTTGATTTATTACAAATCAACCGGAGCAGGGTAATGAGAAATAAAACCAAATCTCAGAACACCTTCCCTCCACCCCTCCCTTCTTCCCGGGCACAACTTCACTCCCGGATTCTCTACCAACCCCCCAGCGGCACAGGGGGACGGGGATGGGGTTTACAGTCAGTTCATCACACGTTATTTTCTGCCGCTTCATCCTCCTCAGGGGGAGGACTCATCACACACTCTTCCCCTGCTCCAGTGTGGGGTCCCACCCACGGGAGACAGTCCTCCACGAACTTCTCCAACGTGGGTCCTTCCCACGGGCTGCAGTTCTTCACGAACTGCTCCAGCATGGGTCCTTTCCACGGTGTGCAGTCCTTCAGGCACAGACTGCTCCAGCGTGGGCCCCCCACGGGGTCACAAGTCCTGCCAGAAAACCTGCTCCGTGGGCTCCTCTCTCCACAGATCCGCAGGTCCTGCCAGGAGCCTGCTCCAGCGCGGGGTTCCCACGGGGTCACAGCCTCCTTCGGGAATCCACCTGCTCCGGCGTGGGGTCCTCCCCGGGCTGCAGGTGGATATCTGCTCCACCGTGGACCTCCATGGACTGCAGGGGGACAGCCTGCCTCACCGCGGTCTTCCCCACGGGCTGCAGGGGAATCTCTGCTCTGGCGCCTGGAGCACCTCCTCCCCCTCCTTCTTCACTGACCTTGGTGTCCGCAGGGTTGTTTCTCTTACATGTTCTCACTCCTCTCTCCGGCTGCCGAATACCGCCGTCCCAACTTTTTTTCCTTCTTAAAAATGTTATCACAGAGGCGTTACCACTATCACTGATTGGCTCAGCCTTGGCCGGCGGCAGGTCCGTCTTAGAGCCGGCTGGTATTGGCTCTCTCGAACACAGGGGAAGCTTCCAGCAGCTTCTTACAGAAGCCACCCCTGTAACCCCCCCCGCTACCAAAACCTTGCCACACAAAACCAATACAGGGGGAAAAGGGAATCTTGTTGTTGAAATTAAGATTTTAAGATGTTTAGAGATGTTAATGGGTGGTTAGCTTGTGTAACATAACAGGCATCTCAAGACTCAGTAAAAGATCTATAAAAGCCTGTTAGAATTACTGTAGTTTCTCTGGCTGCCTTTCGGTATAAGTCCTACATGCTGCTTGAGAGAGGATTAGGCTTCTTAGTCTGGGTGTATTTGTTAAGTAGAGAAGTGTTTTAGCCTATGCTTATGGCTTCTAGGTATTGCTAAATACTGCTGTCTAGGCTTCTCTGCGGTTAATTGCTTGAAGAAGCTGGGTATAACTTAACCAAATGATTGCTGCTGCTCTTCTGTAGAAAGAATATTCATGTTCTTCATAAGAAAACTGTATATTGGTTTTCTTACTTTTTTTCCATGATGCTAGCTAAGCCATAAAATGTTTTTGCTAAGTTTTACATTGTATGACCAGTAGATAAGAAGAGGTTACTGAATGCAGTGTAAAGGAAAAAAGTGTCCTTCAGTAGAATATGGACACCTGTGTTTTAGTGCATAAGAATCTGTTGTTGTTGTGAGGTTGTTTTTTGTTTAAAAATTTTGGGGGGGATGGGGGGCAGGGGTGGTGAGAGGTTTGCAATAAACTCTTTTCGTCGAGGAAGTAATTAAATATTTGAGGGAATTGGTATTGAGGTCCACTAACAAAGCAAAAACTTGCCAAGATAATGGCTCTGCTTTTCATTTCTTGACAGGTACCTTTGGCTGCCATTGCATTCATTTTTAAAACTAATCTGCCCATGTTACCAAATATGACTGTTGGCATATTAGTTAGAAGAGTCAGGTTTTTAAATGTTGAGATTGGTTGAAAACCATTTTTCTAGAAAAACCTGTTAGTACTCTTAACAGTACAGACAGAAAGTAGTTTTCCTTTTATTACTAGGTTATATTCTATTTTTGTTTTAATTTAAGCACAGTACATGGGAAAGAAGTAAATTGAAATTGGAATAATAGAAGAACAATAAAAACAACCCATTATTACCCATTATTCCTTTTTATTCTAGTTTATTGAATGTTGCAGGCCAGCTTCCCTTGTGACAGTAATAAGAAACTTGGTATCACATACTAGGGTCCTGGTACAGACAAACACACCTCTGTTTTATTTACATGTTTATGCTGTAAAAGCTAATGTTATTTGGAGGCGTCGGTAATGATAATTTTTCACTGGGGAACTTACCAGAGTTTTTGCTAACGAAGTATTTTATATACAGGTTTTCATAGGTTAAAAAGGGTTATTTAATAAGATGTATTTATCACCTTTTCCACTAGTAAATGGTAAAATATTTAGTTGTAAAATTACAGGTTTCCAGACCTTAAAAATATTTCTTATTATTTGATCTTTCCACCAAAAATAATTTGTTTATACAATTGATCTGTTTAAAAGGGAAAAAAATAATCCAGATTGTATTAAAGACTAAATGTCATTTATCTACAAAAAAGTAGAGTATCTAATATGAAGACTTTTTTTTCTCTTTCTGGGTATCTCTTATGCTTCAGTCCTGGTCCTAAGAGAGTATTTCTGAGTGTGAAAATGATAGAGGGTTGTTGCCTTTGTTTTTATTCATTTTATTACCTTATGGGAATTACGGGGATCAGTATTACTACAATCTTTCAAGTGTGGGAGTATTGAGAGAGGCAAAGCACCTGCTTATGACCAAGGTGAAATAGTAAAAATGATGAGAAAAACTGAGAAGTTGCCATTACCTTGATGGTTTTCCACAGATAATAAATTGGCATCTGTTCTATAATATTAGTACTGTTCGCTACTAAATGGCAATGTTGGATTTTTAAAATTTGAACACTTGCCTTTCACACTGGCAAAGTTTAATAGATCCCCATTGAATTAAAACCACTTAGAGAGTTTGAGAGAAACTGAGTATGGATGTGTAATAAAAAAGTTTATGATACAAAAACTGGATTGTAATGAGATAAGATAGTGTTTAAATTACACGTCTCAAGAGCATGCATTCCAGAGATAATGAAATGCTACTTGTCTTAAGTATGATCATGGGAATGTATAAATCTGCTATGACAAAGTGGTTGGATACAATTCAGGCACGAATGAAAGATCTGAATAGTTCTGCTTAGTGGAGATTGTTGTCAGACTAAATGGATTATATAGGGCTGCAGTGCCTGATGCATACCAAAACCAAGACTGAACAGTAGTTTGTATGAGAAGCAAGTATTGCAAGTATTTCTCTTACAGAGTTTAAAACCATAGCTGCACCTTAAAACATATCTTTTAAACTACACCATCTTTTTGAGCTTTACATCAGCTGTCAGTCATGGAAAGATGGGTAACACATCAATATAAAATTTCTTATCTATTTGTAGAAAGAGTAGGTGATTATCTTCAGATTGATCTTATTTTTGATTATTGCAATAAAATGTTAACCTGGATTGAAGTGGAATACTGCAACTGTAGGTGTGATACAAACTGATTTTTCTTGGGAATTCCAGTATTTTCTGAAGTCCACAAACTCCTAATTAAAACTCTAAGCTAGTAATATATATAAAAGCAGCAGGTACAGCACCATGAATGAACGTTCATAGGAAAATCATGTGTTATTAAGTACCTGTGTGAGAACACTGGAAACATCATCATGTCTGTATAGAGGATATTCCTTCAGCATAGTTCCGTTACTTGAAATCATTACGTTTAAGAATAAGATCAGCTGAAGACCAGCATTGGCATTTGATGTTCATTACATGATACCCAGCGTAGTTGGAGAAGTAGAGATAGAAAGATCATCAAGATGCCACTGTTACTCCCCTACGAAAGTGAGATCAGCTGCATGTAGGCATGGTATTAATAGCATGTACAGGAGAGTCTGCAGAATTCTCAGTGGGTCTGTTTTAATATGTGAACTTAACTTATTACCGTTGGAGAGCTTGTGAGGTTTTGTCCCTGTATGGTTTGAATCTGTATTGCTGCAGTTATACTTACTATTTCTTTTCTTGCCCTCTGTGGACATGGAGCATAAGTTATTTCCTTCCTCTTGTGATTTTTGGAGACTGTTAACTAGGTTTCCCTTTGGCCGCCTTTTCTCTAAAACTTACAACCTCAGTTTATTCAGTTTCTCTTATGAAGACTTTTTTCCCTCTTGCTGTTCCTGTCAGTAGACCTTCTCCAGCTATTCACACCTATACGTTTGTGGGTTTGCATTTTTTTTTTTTTTTTTTTTTTTTGCATAAGAAAGGACACTGCATTTTAACTGCAGTAGAGTACTTTTTGAGGTGGCCTATAATCTAATGTAAACGCTGACTTGTTTGTTGATGCTGGTTGAGTTGCCCACATTATTCCACTGAAAAGGTCAACTATGAAATTAAATTTTTGAGGTTTTACTTATTCCTAATTTTATTTATTACTAATTTTCCTCTGGATGGCAGACCAGTGTCGTGGTTCATGGTTCTCCCCCGCCCCCCCCCTCTGGTTTTAATTACTGTGCCTCTTTTTTACCTAGTTTTCATGGTACTCACTTAGACTTGTGCTATACTTTTATAACCATCCTTAGTATCTTAGCAAGTCTCTGTTGTATCTATAGTCAGGTTTGCTTATAGTTCTTATCTTTCATATGGTTTATGACATCAGTGAAGTGTTCAGGATTTGGCAAAAGTTCTCATTGCATTTCTTTTTCATCCTTTGCATTTTGTCCCCTTAATTTGTACTTCTTTCTGCTGTGAAATAGTAACTTTATTTTTTTTTTGTCCTTTCATGCTTATTCTTACTATTGCCCACCAATTCTGTGAGCAACTTTTGTTTTTAAAATTCTGTTGGTTTTGTTTGGAAAGCTTGTTGGAGAGTCTCTGCTAGTTTTTAGTAATGCAGAAATGGTTAGAAAAGAAAATTCCCAGCCATTTGATCCTTTATATGCCTCCATTTTATTCTTTTCCTCCTTAGTTATTACTTAGAGATCCACAGAGAAAAGAATAGATCTTGCTCTGCCTTGCAGGCTTCAGAGAAAGTAACACCTCATTTTACTTGCGTGTATTTTTCAAGCAAGCACTTTTTCTATTAACGTCCAATACATATGAATTTAAAGTCCCTTTAGTTCCCACCAAATGTCACTTCTATCACTTAAATCATTTTTTTTATAATTATATTGCTTAATACTCACTTTACAGTACTTCACAAACCTAAATTGTGCCTTACAGGCTGTCACGGTCCACTCGGTGGACTCGTGATGGTTTGTTTGCTACGATCTCGAAAGTGCAAAATTGAGGTGACCAACACCAAAGGGGATAGCAATAATCACACAGTAAAACTTTATTGTATTGCCTGTGAAGAGGCACGCGATAGTTAGAGATGGGTGAAAGAAAGGAGAAAAGTAAAGTTAAGTTTAGAGAGAGGAGAAAGAGAAGTTATAGCTACCACCGCTGATCTCAAGACGTCCTAACGGTCCTGGGTCCAGCTAATGCTGCGTCGTCGATCGTCGTGGTCCTTGGTGGGGAAGCTTTGAATTTCCGTTGTTCAGAAGTCATCTTTTATGCTTAGTAACACACCTTGCTCCACCTCTGCCTCAGGAGTCTCCACCCTTCTTGAGCGAGGCTATTAAGCAGGCACAGGGTCAGTGTCCGAGGCGTGGTAAGTCTTGGAGGCGGGTAGCCTTCGACCAGGAGGTGTGTTTTGGTATTATAATGAAGCAAAGTTCGTCTAAAGTTCATGATTTCTTCATCGATGTTATGGTAACAGTTGCAATCCATCCTTTTTGACAGTAGCTATGCAGTTATCTCTAACGGAGCCTTGTACCGCGCATTCCATTCTTGGGATCAGCCACTGCGCTCCAAACAGGCCGTTGTCAGATAACGTACTGTTCATGTTCCTGATGACGATGTTGAGACAATGCTGATTTTCTGACCGACTCCTACACAGGCAACCAAGCCATGTTCATTATCAGGCCCTTTCAGGTAACATCATCTAAAAACTGTTATAAACTGTTACAGCTGTAATATTTCTGAAAGGAAAAATTAAGCTGTATTCTTCCTCCCCCGCCCCAGTGACAGTTAAGAAGTCAGTGAAACAATTGCCTTGGCTAGGGTAGAATGTTACAGAGCTACACATCCTTTTTCCTTGTTACATATGTATGAGTGAATTGCGTATACTCGTAACTTCATCAGAGATTCACTATGATATACTGTTTTGAGATTTTTACTTAAGGATTGAGATTCATGGCTTCAAAGGCCTAATCATAACCTAAAGGAAGCTTTTGATGACTGGTGTTAATAGTGCATGAATATGTGTGATGTAAAATAAATGAAGGATTTGCTTAGTTGATTGTCTTCACGGCTATTAAGTTAACATAGAGCAATTTTGTATTTGAAATTCTTTACATGGTCCACTTCTTTAATGAGAAAAGTTGTTTGTGAAGTAGCATGCAAAACAAAGTAATATTAAAGCCTACCAAGTCTGGTAATACACTAAAGTACAGTACCTAAATTAACAAGTTCTCATTGTCACTCAGTTAGGAGTTTATACCATTCTTTTGCCGTGTCTTTGAGAAAGGCCAAGAAGGAACAGACTGTTTAAGAGATATTTTTCATGTGTAGCTACATAACGTGTCTTTTTTGTCCTGACTGACGCAGACTTGTGAATTCCTTAAAAGTCAACCTCTGATCTTTAGGAAGAAAAGTACTTGTTTAGAAATTGAGCGTCTCAGTCTCCTCTTGAAATTTGGTGGCTTCAAAGAGTCTGCCATCAGCATGTCTGTTCTGACTGAAATGGAAGGTAAAATTAAAGTCCCCTTTAATTCTCTGAAGTTAGTTATGCTTCACATTAAGAAAGGCTTCTACAAAAGCATGATCTAAAGACCTAGGACTATGATGTGGAATAAGATGTAACTCAACATAGTCTCCAACACTGACCAGCAACCACACTGCTCTTCACTCTCTTCTTCCCCTCACAGTTTAGCCTCTTGGGCTTACTGCTGTGCTCCTTTGCCATGCCCAGCCTCGACATTGACATGTCTGCTGGTATCGGGCCACAGTCATGTTCAAGCATTTACAGGCAAGGTTGACGTTTCAAAGATGGCAGGAAATGTTGATGTTCTGAACACTAGTGAGAAAAGATACAATTAAAGGAGGAACTTCTTTCACCAAATTGATCCTGATTCCAGGTTGTCATAAACTAGTGGGCAAACTCATTTCTGGAGACATTTCATAAACAAAGCTTTGTTGTGAGGCATGCAGTCTAGCTGTCTTGTCTACAGCAACTGCTGCCTCCAGCACAAACATCCCCCCTCATTTTGCATCTGCACTGCCAAAGCTACATGTCTTGATGGCAGGCATGTTATATTTTGCCATGTTTGAAGTCACAAATGCTGTTAAACTGTGTACTACTGTACGTCACAAGACAGCAAGAAAAACAAGATGACCATGTTTCTGACTGTGGGCAGCTGCTGTGTGAAATTCTTCCATCATCATAATCAACTGTTTCTTCAGTAACTTGGAGTAGCTTATTCTGGTGTGGCTGCTTGTGCTTGTGCTCCTAGCTTGTGCTTGTCCTTGTGCTTATCCTAACTCGGCCTTCTGCTCCTAACTTACCTTTGTGTTTCTGTTGGGTTTAATTTCCCCACAGATACAAGTCTAGCTGGGCTACAGAATTGTGTTCCTGAATTTAAATAAAAGCAGCTTGAATTTAAAAGAAACAAACAAACAAAACACACTCCAAAAGATAAAGAGCTCACAGAAGAGTGTCTACAAGCACGGTGAGACTTACCCAATTCCTCTCTCAGCCTTTAGCAATTTGAAGGACTTGGGATCAGAGATGTGTCTTGCTAAGAAGTTGCTTATCTACCTCCCAGTGCAGTGATCTAGTGTGTGGCCTGAAATTTCTGTCTAGTCATTCTAAACAAGGCAGTCTGGACTGCCAACTGACGTGGTACTGAGTTTTTGACTCTACCCTTGTTTTGCAGGGGAAATTTAGGCAGGGATAAAAAGCAAAAATACGTTTTCGTGGGCAGCATAGGACTAAGCAAGGAGCTTCTGCTGTGGCTCTGAGAAGAGTTTCAAAGCTGGTGTATATCCTTTAATATTTCATGAGTTGTCATGAATACAAATATCAGTCTTAATGAAATTGTCTCCTGTATTTTTAATAAGCCATATTTGTCTCAAATCACTCTTGTACTTAACAATGGAATAAATTATTGGTATTTAAAAAAATTAACATTGTTTGAATGTGTTTTTATAGTAGGATTATATGCACTTACTCTTAGAAGTAAAGCTTTGTGAAGATGAAATCTAATTCCTACTCCTTTTACTTACATGCTGTAGTAAGCTTAAGCATATAAGTGAAAGCTTATATGGAGAAAAAGGTTGTACCATAGGTTGTGGATCAGGTTTTCAAAAGAGCTCAGCAGGTAACAGCTCTATTTCAGCATTATGGTGAAATGGCTAATTTTTCACAATTGTTTCCTGTAAGTTTCCTTCAAAAACATTTGACCCTTGTAGTGAAAATCCTGACCTATAGCAGTATTTCAGAAGTAGTGTGTGATTAAATACACTGTATTACAGTGTTTACCCAAAGCAAGCTCATCAGAAGCATATTCTTGCTAAGTGGCTGTGAAAAGTGATATTGTTGATATATACTTGCCTTTTGAATGCCATATCAATTTGCTCAGTTAACAGATTAATTTTTATTTACCAGATGCAAATTCAGTCTTTCACTGAACTTTGAATTTCTTTCATAGATCTAATTAAATGCAGCTGAAGGATGTGCATAAAAACTGTTTTGGGGGACAAATTCTTAATGGTCGTAGTATGTGAATAGAAAAAGTCTAACCACTATGTGTCAGCAGCAAACTAAGAGGAAGCAAAGCCTTAAACCCCAGCAAATACAAAACCTGCAGTGGAATTAACAGGAGGGACCTGTATAGAAATACATACAAATTTTTTTTCTAATTTGTTTTATACAAACTATATCCCTTTCTAAGCAAATCATTAGGTGTTTGTGTTTAGCTCATTCTTCCTGTGCTGTTCTAAGAAGGGAGAACAAGCACGTTTTATTGAATGGAAGACACCTGTTTTAATAAAGCTACTAATGTGGACTGTGACTGTTAGCGTGAACGATAACCTAGAAAGTGTTGCGCAGCATATATTTTGGAGAACCTGTTCCTATGAAAGAGTACTAAATAGCTCTCTGCATGTGCTCAGTGTCACTCTAGGATTAAGTCTGTGGATAGTAAATTCTTTGAAGATAGCAGCAACTCCTACTAGTTTGTAAAGTGTTATGAGTTCTTATGGCAGTGTATGCATAATCAGCCCTCAAATCCTAGGTTAAATTTGTGGGACAAATATACAAAATTTGTTTGAAACACCCCCTGCCTTTGCTTTTGCATATAAACTGTTGTAAACTGAAATGACTGGAATTCTTGGATAAGTATGCATTGAAAACCATTTTTTTCAACTGAATCGTATTTCAAAGACTAATACTTCAGTTGTAATGTTCATAATATGAACTTGTCGTTCTTCATAATCATTATGATTTTGGATTAGTTTTAAGAATTCATTATTTTATTATTTTTTTAAATCATCTAAGAGATGCCAATGATTTGAAAGCTCTGCTATCCCAGAATTAGGATACTTTGCTTTTGATTTTATGTAGCATGATTCTTGGTTAAACTGAAGTGATACCAAATTACTGTAATGTAAGTAAGGTTTATAAAGATAGTGGACAGAGAAATTTCCATGTACTTGTATTTGCTACAGACTTATCTTACAGGTTTCCTGTCTCTCTTTACACTTCTTTTACTGTTCATTTTGGAAGGAAAGATCATTACTCTTCTTCTAGTAAATAATGTTGACAGTAATGAACCACATAGTGTTGCATCAGTCTGGACTGTTTGCTTGGGGGGGTGAGGATGGTCAAATACTGGAATACTAGCTCTAGGCTTACTGGTACACTGAATTCAGTTCCTCTTTCATTTTAGATATTTCCCATATGGTCCTATATGAGTCTTAAGCACAGGGTTTTGATGTCTTAGGCACTGCAATTCTGCCTGAATCTGATGCTGATAAAATTGTGGTTTTGCATATATCCCCACAGAGTGATAATGGAGTGCATGGAGTGCACAGATTTGAAGTACACCTAGTATATATCAACTCAAACCCCATTGTTAACCATTTCTTTCTTCCCTAACCTTTTTTTTTTCTTTCTTTCTTTTTTTCTTTCTTTCCTTTTAAGGAAGATTCTTGCTTGATTTTTGGAGGAGTGGTACAGTTGCCCAGCCCAAAAACCTGTGGGGTCACAGTGGCATTAGGAATTTCTCTGTGTGAAGTTACATACCTACATCCTGCCTGTGTCTGTGTTGATGGTCTTGCACCTAGTGGGTTTTGATAGGTAACATGGAGAGTCCACTTTGTGTGCTGGCTATTGTTAACCTCATTCTGATACACCTTATTTTCTCTGATAAGCTGTACTGGCTTCCCTTTCCACTTCAGAGCACAAATAGTCACACACTATTTCAACTACATACTGCTCTTCTCCTCCTACCACATCAGTTACTCTTTATAACTTCTGAGGTACTATGCAGAATTAATTTCTTATTCTTTGTCACATGCTTCAGACAGTCAGCCCTTGCTTTGTATTTCTTCCTGCTTTCTGTTTGAGGTGATTCTGAAAACTACATGATAATACTGCTGGAATTGATTCAAGACAAGAAATGCAGTCTTTGTTACAAGGTCAGCTTTTTCTCAGATTCTCTCTTACCAGCCTACTTGATTAGGTGGGTTTTGAGACTTCCAATACTACTTAAATGACAATGCCTTTCATAAGTTTTTATAAACTAACTTACAGTGGTGTCCTGCAAAAAGTTCAGGAATTTCTGTGTATGTTAAGTGAACACTTAATAGTTATTCATCTAGTGCCATTGCCAAATGTAGAAGCCAACAGGAAGGAAGAAAAGAATGTACAAATTTGGGGACTGTAACTGTAGAAGTAGTAATTAAAAAAAAAAAAGATAAATTGCAATGGTAAAATTTTCAAAAATGTCCTGTAGATGTGGACCATGAATTGCTGATGTTCTTTATATATACAAGATTCAAAATGGGATGATTGTAGTATTTCTGTGCCAAGTGCTTGAACAAATTTTGCTAGAATACATATGTTGAGCTTTGGTAAACAATTCAAAACATCTTTGGTTCAAATAGATGTTAGAGACTTAATGATTAAAGCATCAGAAAATATTCCTGATATATTGCTTTATCCAGCTTTCATTGATTACTTTTGTGTGTGTTTTTTTTCTCCCCCCTTAGTACCTGAGGGAGAATCAACAACTTTTGAGCTGTTGGAAAGAGAAAGTAGTAGCTGAGTGATGGACTATTTTTGAAACTTAAGTAAAATTTGGAGAAGAGTGGGAGTTAGTAACTTGGAACATCTGGAAGTGTGTCATGAAAACTTGTTACAATTATTGTAATTTTGTGTGTCTGTGCATTGAAGGTATCCTGAATTAGCAACTGTGTGCAGAAATCCCAGTACTCTAATTTTGTATCCTGGAGCTGAAGCAACCAATTTGGAAGAAGTTGCTGTGATGTATTCTAGTCCATCTGTTATGATCATCATCGATGGAACATGGAGTCAGGCTAAAGATATATTTTACAAAAATTCTCTCTTCCGGCTTCCCAAGCAGGTGAGTTATATGTAGAATAAAAATTTTTAAGTGTTTCTAATAGATGCTTGCCTTCTGACGAGTCAGAACAGAGTATTTTTGTGAGGGTGAAAATCATGGAAATATTTTTTTCTTCTCAGCTGTAAACAGCTGACAAGATAAGGAAAACTTGAACAATTAAATAAAACAACCTATAAGATTGTGAGAAAGATGGCTGTAAATATTGGGGGGTTTCCGCTTGGTCACTTGAAATTTGTTTTTGTTTGTTTTGAGTTAATGCATCTAACTTAATAGTGGATCATTGTTTTGCAAAATTGAAAACTGCTTTGTGTAGAAAATTTTTGCCTGTTGCCTAAGATGTTATAACATAACCAATGAAATAAGCATTTTTTTCCCCCTGCATAAGTATGTTGCATTACAGTAATAGGAGAGCTGAAAGTAGAATTTTGTAGCCTCTTACGAAAGTGTCACACTCTTTCCTGCATATTTGGTCTTCACCATATTAAAAACTTTCTGACTTTTGGTAAATGTTCCTTAGAATTTAAGCAGAACAACTGGCCTCATGTGGTTTGGGGATTTTGTTGGGTTTTTTGGTGTTTTTTTTTCTTTTTTTTTCCTTGGGAACATCAACATCCATCCACCTGAACTGCCAATAAGACTTAAGCTGTGGTTATACAATTATTACAGCTGTCCCTACCTTAATGAAAATACCCTAGATTGTAATAGAATGTTGATAACATTAATGGTCATAGGTTCCTGTTGCTGCATTGTGAATGGTATGACACCACTTTTCAAGGAATTTTTTTAGTGGATAATTGAGTGTGGCTTTGGCACAGGAGTCCTGAGTATAAGTTTTGAAGGAAAAACTTAATCTAATGTGACTCAGTTCCTGTTATTGAGTAAGTTTTTTCTCCTCTTATTAGATTGAACTTATTTATATTTATGTCATGTAAACACACCAGGAGGCATTTCTTTATGTACTACAGTTGTGCGTCTGAGGTAAATGCTCAAATTACAGATTTTTCTAGGAAAAGCTTTAATTTGGCACACTGCAGTTTTGTACCTGCATTGTGCATCATTCATAACCAACTTCTTCTAAATCCAGAAGCTGGAAAAAGTTACTGGTTGGATTCTTTATAAGTCTTTGAAAGGAAATGTAACTTTTCGGTTTTGTAGTTTTGTCATATGCTTGTCAATGGAGCATGGAAAAACTGGTCAAACCATTACATTTCTTCTGTGGCTGGAACTTGTGTGCAATACCATAAGTTTGAATTTGTTTGGAAGTCAAATTGCTGTCTAAAGTTTAGCGCTACCATTGCTTTAGGTTTTATCTTGTGTTGGTTCTTACAGTGAGATCTTGATTTTGCTCCTGACTAGTGCCCCCAGGGTCATACTGGTAGGGAGCTCGGGTATGGCAAAGCACACAGCTCCTAGAGGGATGAAGGGCCTCTGGCCCTTTTGAAAGCAAAAACGTGCACCTCCGCGAACTGCCAAATGCAGTGAACACAGCTCTTCTGTAAGTAGCTGTCTTAACTCCAGTCTTCGTTCCAGTTTATAACTAGTTTGCAGTTCCTCATTTATTGTGTTTTTTTTAAACTTTTGGGGACTGCAGACTTTTGGTGTGAATTCACAAATATGTAAGTGTTCTGAAGTATTTGTTTCCATCAGCTAGGTTGATTTGGCTGTCCAAAATCACATATAGGAGCAGTTTTGCTACAGATCAAAATGGGGCAGAATTTTGTCCTGATCACTCAGGTTCTTGTAGAAGGCATGATGTCTGTAAGATATTTCTACCCATATATTGTTATAATAGTGTGTCTTAGAGGGAAGTTTTCAACATTTATAAAAAATAGTGCCCACTGGGTGGTATAAACAAGGATTTTGTTTCTTTTTCTAAAGTATTTCCATAAGACTAGTATTATTTGTCCAGGTGTAATTTGTTGACAAAGCTGCCATTTTCATTCAGGGACATTACTGAAAGTATATTGTAGAAAAAGTATTAATACCAACAGTTTTACTAACAGAAAAAATTCTCTTCATCCTTCGATTAACTTTTGATCAGTGAGAAGATGACTACCTCTTCAGGAGGGGAGAGGAGGTGGCAATTTGCAAACTTAAAAACCAAAGCCTTATGACTATGATGTTAGAACAGTTTAAATGGAATACTGTTAGTCAACATGCTGCTAATTCAAGAAAAGAGCTACTGTAGGTCTTACAAGTAATTTGCTTTAAGGGATGAAATCTATTTTATATCAAATCTGGGAGTTGCTTTTAGGCTCTTACTATAGTATAGCAATTAGGTTATATTGGTGTAAGTGAAACAGAAAAGTAGATTCTAGGTTTTAGTCAAATTATTTTGACCTTCAGAGGAAGATGGTGAAACAGATGGAATTTACATCTAGGAACTTACGGGATTCATTTCAATGTGTTTCAATTTGACTGCAACTTTACGAACAGATTTTATGGAATTTATTTCACTGCAATCCATTTCAAATTCTGCAGTACATTTGTCATATGCTGAGGCACCTGACCATGGATACATGACTTGCCTTTAAGTGAGAAAATGTTTCTATTCATAATCTCTTTAGTTGGGCCCTACCAAATTTGCCAGCAAAAGTAAAAAATCACAAATTCTGTAAACTGGCTATTCTCAACTGCAGAGTGTATTCCCCAGTTAGAAAAAGCAGAAGAAAACACTTTTTCCTAATCTATTCACTTGCAGGGAGGGGTAGAGAGAGGAAAAAAATTGGTTGTCATTCTTGTCTGTTCCTTTTAAAACTTGCAAAGACAGTTTTAGCTTTGTTAGCCAAAGCCACTAATTATTTAATTATTCCTGTTCTTTTGCAGCTTTCTTTTTTTTTTTATTTTGGTGTGGGGGTTTGGTTTTTTTTTTTGGCCTGAGAGAAACAGATTAATATCTTCAAAGATAAGATCCAATGGTTGCAGATAAACTCTAGCCCACTGTTCTGCAACAGCCCTTTTCTATTAATTTGTACTGTGATTAGTGTCCCTTTCTTGAAAATTAACTTAGGGAGTAGTAGCTTTGGTGTTCTAGATGGCCTTCCTTTTCACTTCCCTTCTCTTATGTACTTGCTGCTGACAGAATTTCCTCTCAATGGGTACATGTAAGACAGGTTATCTCTGCAAAACCTGGAAGAAACAGAAGTGTATTGCATGTTTCTGAAAGGTGGGTTTTTTTGTCCAGTCATTTAAAAATTGACTTAAGTCATTTACTTCTGGTGTGCCTAGTTCAACTTTGTTCATGCCACTTTCCTCTATAAAGCTGAAACCTGATCACTGTTTCAGTTTTTTTTTATTGCTGACAGTTAGACTGTCTTGGACTGTGGATTTTGATATTTGGAAGATCAGTTATTTGAGCATATTCCAGGTGATTGCTGCTTTATGGCACTTAACTACTACCTCTGTCTGCCCATAGTCAGTATTTTTGGCAGATCAGATAGTAGGAGCATTATGATATGAAACAGTACTATGTCTAGATAATCCATTTTGTTATCTGTCTCTTCTTCTAGATAGCATCATCTTCGATTTCTCTTTCATTATGGTGTTGAGAGTAGCTTCTGGGCTGTTACTTACTCATCTTAGATTACTGCTATTTCATAATAATAATTGCTGTGTTAGAACCTATTTCTCATCCTATATTGTAAACTATAAAATTTGATTTTTCTCCATTCAGTTGTTAACATGTAAGCTAAATTTAGATTCTAATGACCTGTTGAAATAAAAACAGCTGAACCAGAAAGAAATTGACATTATTTCTTTGTTTAGAAAAAAGCTAATATTTTGCATATAGTTTTACTATGGTATCTGGATTTTTTGGTAATGATGTTTGTCTTGTTTCACTTTATTCCATATTAACACTTATTTTCCTCTGCTTCACTCTTGCACATTATTGCTGAGAAAAATACATCAGGGGCTAACCAGCTAGAGAAACAACAGTTGATTACAACAGATAACTCTTGAGAATAATCAATGGAATTAAGTAACATGAGTTGAAGTCCTACTTCCATGTGGGAAAGATGTTGGAAATAAAGTATTATCCAGATACCTTCTTTAAACAACTTCATGTTGGAATTTTGTTCCCTGTGTTATAGTTCCATTTTGCCTGTGAACCATACTTTTATTTAAACAAGTATAAAGAAAATGGTCAGTCATGCATAAACCAGCAGAATTCATTGAGTAGTAAAATGAAAAGAGAGATAGTTGATCCAGTTTTGTCCAATAGTTGAGAAGGTCTTTAAGCTCAAAACTGCACTGTTCCAAAGAGCAAAATTTTATATATTCATAATGTAAATGCTGGGGCATAAAAAGAATCTGTATTATGTGTAGAACTAAAATACTTGTTTTAACCTGCCAAGCATAGCATTGAGTAAATAAGGTGCAGAAAATGAATAATACTTCAGGATAAGTTCATCTCTTACTTAACCTTCTGTATTACAAACACATTAATTTGGTCACACTGATGTAACTAGAACATCACCTGAGGTGCCTGTCAGAAACACCTGACAGGAAGCACATCTATGAAAAACATACACCCTCCTGACTTACTAGTCATCCAAATTCTGCCTCACCTGTTTCTGGTTGCAGCAAGTGTCTGAGAGGACAGAAGTGAAGTTACTAATCTGGTTTGTACATTATCATTATGGAAGAACTCAATGTTAAAAACAAATTCCTTAAAATTCTTTTATTTTCAAAATGCAAATGGTTTCAACATTTTGGTTTTTGTCAGAAGTACATAATGTTCTTTTAGGCCTTTTGGGTTATCTGAGTGACTTGATCTAATGGCAAGAATGAAAGAATCCATGGGTGAAATTTTAGGGGTCATAAAAGATAATTATTCAGAGTGGAGGTCCACAGAGACTCTGAAAATTACCAGGTCTCTAATACTCAGGCCTTGCCATACATTTGAGAATTTATCGTGTTCCTTTCAGACTTTTTCTTATGTTTTATATTTACCTTCTTCAGTTCTCCATGTGGGACCATGTCTTCATGCTGTGTCTTTTTTCTTTCACATGGGACCCCCTGCAAAAATCTTTTGGACCAGAATCATAGATTCATAGAACGGCCCAGGTTGGAATGGACTCTGAAAGATAACCTGGTCCACTGTTTTGTGGGAAGGGAAGCCTGTATGAGATTATCTAGCACCTTGTGCGGTCACATCTTGAAAACCTCCAGTGATGGGGACTCCACCATGTCCTTGGCGAGGTTGTTCTAGTGATTGTTCTCACTGTAAAAAATTTTCTTAAATTGAGATGAAAACTCTCCCAGTGCAACTTGTACCTGTTGCCCCTTGTCCTCCCCATGTGGTTCCTTGTGAAGAGAGAGCCTCTGTACTCTCTGTAGCTGCCCTTCAAGTACTGGAATACTGTGTTGAGGTACCCCCTGAGCCTTCTTTTCTCCAGGGAGAAAAGACAAGAAGTATTGCCGTGCTAGATGAGATAATAGTCAAATATTGAAGATCATGCACCCTTCAAGTCTGAAGAGACTCCAGTGTTTAATTCCGTTTTGAGTGTTGACACTTTGAATCTTAAAATTATATCTGCCTCACACTTGAGAGGGTTATTTTCCTGAGTGTGCATACATTCTTGAGATAGTTTTGAAGTAATCAGTTTAAACTAGTCTGTCTTATATAAATCTCAGTAGCAATCCTACCACAGCTGTGTGTGGTCACAGCATGTGCTGTATAAGCATGGTTGTGATCCTGGTAAACAGTGGCTTAAGCCAATTCTGTTAAGTACTAACTGAATTGAACCTAGCTATATAAGTGCTCATATGATCTGATCATTTACAGAAGGTCAAAGGGATGTGGACTAAATGCATCTGTATTTTGGCATTTTACTTGCCTAAATTTTTTTAGGCCTTGTAGTGGAGCATAAAATGTAATTAGTACCCCTGAGGCTGTTAAAATGTTTGCTTTATTAAAATAATAGACAGAAAAATTATGGGTCATTTAACATACAAATCGTTCTCTTAAAATTCTGAAATCTTGCCTAATGCAAAATAGAACCGAAAAAGACTTTGAAGTGGTAGGACGAGTAAAAATAATGTAATGAAAGTATTCTAAGATACTATGCCAGGAAACTCTTGGAAAGCTGAGCAGTACTATTGACTGTGCTGTGTGAAACATTTTTTTGCTTTTTGAGATAGTACCACTAAATGGTGATAGAGATGAGCTTCAGTATGCCAAACTAAAATATTAAACATTTGCTGAATATTCTCATTGTTCCCACTGCGGTTGATACTTATACTTGTCCCTACACATGTGTCAGGATACATATTTTTTTCTAAAACAATGAGAGAACATAATAGTGTTTCTTCATTAAAGACTATGAATTGCTTTTTAAGGGTGGAATAATATTAATAATAAAATGGGAGGCAGGGAGAGACTGTTAGTGTTTTACATGCTTGGAACTGGTATTCTGAAAAAGTCCAGTTAGAATTAATATTCTTCTTAAGCTTTCTTCTTTGCTTCTGTGATTTTGAGTGAAATGTGTTTTCCCAAAACATTCATAATTTCTTAAGAACTACTGATATTTAATAAGTATTTAAAAAATCCAGTAAAAAACCATTTTACTAATTTACTTTAGATTTATTTTACTATTACTTTACATTTCACTAAGATATTAAAATATATTTGTGTACTACAGGAAATAAAAAAACATTTGCTGTTTACAAACAAATCTGCTCTTACTGTAGGAGGTTATTGCACCAGAAAGACTAGGTATAAATCACATCTACGTGTGATTTTGTAGAAACTTAATTTGCCCATAACAGTATTCTGGATTTTAAAATGTTTTGTTTTGTACAAAATTTTATAGACATAGGTAAGTGTGGCAATGTTAACTTGGAGCCCTCTGTACCTGAACATGTAACTACATGATAGTCCTGAAAGTTCAAGAATCAGTCTTCCAGATGCTGATTGTTAACAGGGTACTGTGTACCTTCACTCCCTTGCAGTGTGCACCTATATAGAGGGTTTAAGACTTTGCAAAAGTGAACTTTCAGATACGGCTTATCACTGGGGTGAATCACAGACTTTTCTTTCTGAGAAAGTTCTGAGCCATTGAGTTATGAAGCAATGATGTGAAGGATCATACTCTAAGCTCTTGGGGAAAAATACGAGCAGACAGCAGGAATATCAAAAACGTTCCTAGCAGATTTGCTTCTTTGTGCGTACTTGAATTCTTCATTGCATGGATCACAGACTTTAACAGTTGCAGTTACAACCTGTCTCAGTTAACACTCTGTACTTTTTAGCTGATCTTTTCTTAAAGGAAGAGAATATTCTGCTGTCCCTACTCTTCTTTTTATTGGAATTGCATTGCAACTCTTGTTTTAAAGGGTTTAAATTCTTAGTGAAAATGAAAAATACAGTGACTTGTGAAGTATTAAGTGTATTAAAATATTTTTTTAAACTATGATGGATAGTTTGGTTGTTACTAAATACACCAGAGCTTAAAATCAATGCTTGGTTTGATTTTTATTTTATATACTAGTTGATACTTGCTATTATTCAAATCACATGGAGCTGTTTTAATGATGTTGGAGTTCTCAAATGCAGAAATACCTTCTTGCAGAAAAAAAAAAAGTTTTCCCATCTTGAAGTGTGACCTAACTGGCTTTAGTCAGATCAAGTTTAAAGGTTGTATTTAGTGGTTTGAGTGTTATTTTAGCTTTGCTTGTACTGTCCTGGTAGTACAGTGCTAAGTCAGAACTTCTGCTGTAACTGCAAGCAGTTATCTGTGACAGGTGGTGCTCAATGAAGACACCCATTGAGCATGGAGCAGTGCAAAGGCTACGTTTAAGCACTGTGTACACAACTGTGTATTAAACTAAGTTTGGTCATTTTGTTTGGTGAAATGAACTAGAAGTACTTGTGCAGTCCACTATAACTTCTAAATAGTTAAAATTAGCAGTCAGGTGGTAAAAGCTTATAATAAAACTGTCTGTAAGCGAACACCAGCACTCTTATGGATTAAATTTTGTTCACCCTGTGACTGTGTTGTTTCATCTTTCTTACTGAGCTAGACACCATGGCCAACACTTCAGGGTTTTTCTGGCTTTTTCCTATTTCTACATTATTTCCTGTATTCCTACATTATAGTTCATATTTAAATACTCTGTAAATGGTCCTCTATCTGAATAAGGAGGATTTGTTTCATGTTTTGAAACTTTGGGTTGATAATGCAGTTGTGCAAGATTATAATGAGTAGAATGTCATTATAGTTGGAATTTAAGAAAGCACGTTTTTGTCCAGAAAGAGAGGTAGATATGACAATATCTAAGGAAAGGGGGTATTAAAGGAAAAGAGGGTACAATTCCTGCAGACATTATCTGTAAATGAAGAAGAAACTGTTACAACTAAAATTCTTCAACAAATGGCAGTTTGAGCTTTTAATCAATGTTAATCAATGAAGAGATTAGCAATTCTTAATTGCAAGATATACTACAAAGACACAATAAATTGGAGGCATCTGAAGATCACATTTAATCGTGTTCCTTCACAGCTTCACTGATTTTAGGTAATACAAATTGCTATATTGAATGATTTTAAAGATACTGTAGGATATTTTAATAAACTTTGTTGTTGTTTTAAGTTAGTATTAAAATCTAAAGATCTTCAATAAAAAGCTCTTTTAATCAACAGTTCAGTCAGCAGAGCTTTTTTCTTTGAAAATAATCTTTGAAGAAATTTCAGTTGAGCTCTTCCAGAAAGTCCCAGAGGAAATATATTTATGAATCTAACTTATTTAGATTTATCAGAAAGATTTACATTTATGTCTTGAACCAGAATCATTCTTATTGTCTGGAAATTTTACAAATGACAAAGCATGAGCTTTGACAAACTTTATAGCAGAAACTTGAGAGACATGGCTTAAGGTGACTTTTATAGTTTTTAATATGATTACATTGATTATGTCTTGTACTCCATGAGCTGGCACCTTCTCGAGAAGCACATTATCCCAGGATGTTTTGCATAGCCACAACTGAGGGAGAGGCCACAAGCATTAGAGTATGCACTGCAGGCTTTCTTTCAACAGCTGTTGTGGTTTGCAAAGGTGATACAGAAGAGTATTCCGTTAACTTGGAGCAGTGGATGCCATTAGTTCAGAAGGAAGAATGAGCTGGTTTGCACAGCAGGCACTCTTGGCACAGTTAGGCTGGTGGTATATCATACAAAGCAATCACAGAGCACTGCGGGTAAAGCTGCTTCTGTTTACAAGGAGATAAGCATAGCATAGTGTGAACAGATGGCTAAAAAAATATTTGACCTTCTACTCCTTCAGCACCAAAAAAAGGTTGAAAAAATTGACCTAGTGACAAGCTGTATTGGCTTTGCGTGACAAGGTTTTGGTAGCGGGGGGGGTTACAGGGGTGGCTTCTGTAAGAAGCTGCTGGAAGCTTCCCCTGTATTCGAGAGAGCCAATACCAGCCGGCTCTAAGACAGACCCATCTCCGGCCAGGGCCGAGCCCATCAGCAATAGTGGTAGCGCCTCTCTGATAACATTTTTAAGAAGGAAAAAAAAGTTGCGGGGACAGACAGAAATGGCAGCCAGAGAGAGGAGTGAGAACATGTAAGAGAAAACAACCCTGCAGACCCCCAGGTCAGTGAAGAAGGAGGGGGAGGAGATGCTCCAGGCGCCAGAGCAGAGATTCCCCTGCAGCCCGTGGGGAAGACCATGGTGAGGCAGGCTGTGTCCCCCTGCAGCCCAGTGAGGTCCATGGTGGAGCAGATATCCACCTGCAGCCCGGGGAGGACCCCACGCCAGAGCAGGTGGGTGCCCAAAGGAGGTTGTGACCCTGTGGGAAGCCGCGCTGGAGCAGGCTCCTGGCAGGACCTGCGGATCTGTGGAGAGAGGAGCCCACGGAGCAGGTTTTCTGGCAGGACTTGTGACCCTATGGGGGACCCACGCTGGAGCAGTGTGCTCCTGAAGGACTGCATACTATGGGAGGGACCAAAGCTGGCGCAGTCTGTGCCTGAAGGACTGCAGCCTGTGGGAAGGACTCACACTGGAGAAGTTCATGGAGCACTGTCTCCCATGGGAGGGACCCCATGGTGGAGCAGGGGAAGAGTGTGATGAGTCCTGCCCCTGAGAATGATGAAGTAGCAGAAAATAAAGTGTGATGAACTGACCGTAAACCCCATTCCCCGTCCCCCTGCGCCTCTCGGGGGGGTTGGTAGAGAATCCGGGAATGAAGTTGTGCCTGGGAAGAAACGAAGGGTGGAGGGAAGGTGTTCTGAGATTTGGTTTTATTTCTCATTACCCTACTCTGGTTGATTGGTAATAAATTGAGTTAATTTTCCCCAAGCTGAGTCTGTTTTGCCCGTGATGGTAATTGGTGAGTTGATCTCTCCTGTCCTTATCTCCACCCACAAGCCCTTTGTTATATTTTCTCTCCCCTGTCCAGCTGAGGAGGGGGAGTGATAGAACGGCTTTGGTGGGCACCTGGCGTCCAGCCAGGGTCAACCTACTACAAGCTGACATTCTGTTAAGTAGTAGTAATCAAATGTGATGATAGATGAACTTCATACAAGACTCTCAACATGCAGTCTTTGAGGACTTAGTTCGTGACATGTAATGTAATACCCTGTCCACCATTTTTTTGTACTTGAGTCCCTTCCAGCTGAGTGGTCTCTTTACCCTGCTCAGTTATAAATCTTACCTGTTTGTATTTTACAGCCTTGGTTACTAGTTCAAGGTCTTCCACAATGTATACAAAAATTTCTCTTGCAAATCCTGAAATACAAATTTTTTTGTGATGAGGTATGAATTCAGAGGCAGCAACAGCTCCTAGTTTGTTGTGCCAAAGGCAGTGGGAGAAGACATGATTAACTATTGAACCCTAAACCAAAATTCTTGCTACCTGAAAACAGGGGTTCAGTTCTTCCATTGCCCATGAGCTTCCCAAGATTGCTTTTGGTCCAAATAGCTCATTGTTTCAAAGTGGGAGGGAGACGGTGTCACTTCATAGACTGTGGAAAAAGAATTATACAGAACATAAGAGACTGCCGCAATGTCAAAAGGAAGCAGGGAAGTTGATAAGATGGATTGAAGAACTTTGTAAATCTCATACTTTATCCATCTGTTGATTCATACATCTGTCAGTTTCATTTTTTGTAATTAGTTAAGCGTTTGTATTTTTATAGGAGCAGTTACTACAGTTAGATATACACGTAACTGAGCGAAACAGGTAAATTTGGAATTGGAATGCTGAAGTCACTTGGACAAGAAGTGCTTATAGCTCTGAAAAAGGGAGTAGGTGGCTATCACTAGTATCTTCTTTTTTTGGTTAATTATGCATGGGAAATTTTATTTTTATTACAGCAGATTTTCATAAGTCCTAACAGACAGGTGCATATGGGAGCAAAAGGAAAATACTGTTTATTTCATAGTCTGTGGTTGTCTAGGAGGTTTTGTTGTCTCAGAAAAGTAATTTCAACTTTTCTTAATACAGATTTCTTCATTAATATTACAGAAATATCCTACTAATAAAAGGAATTTCTGATAATTTAATCTCAGAAAAAATACGATGGATTTTAAAACAGTTTCCAGCTTCATGTCAGTGACCTGATGAACTGCAGGTGGATTGGCATGGATTTATTTTTAGATAATTGTTCTACATATGTACAGAAGTTTTTTAATATTAATTTTTTTAAATTATGCCATCTAAATAACTGAGAAAATCCAATTAATTAGATTCTCTTACAAAGCTGAAGAGGCATAAAATCCTCCCCATCGCAGGTTCTAGTAACACAGAGACACGTGTGCTTCAGCTTTTGCAAAATTGTTTAACTGAGGATTAGGTGGGAGACAATGGTTGTTACAAGTATTACAGGGAATACTGTGTAGTCATACTTTGTAATGCAAGGCTGGACTTTTTCTGCAATGCTTGATGATCTACAGGTGGCAGAATTGCTCTCATTCTTTTGGTGCTGTGCTCTGTGGCTAAATTAAGGAGAGGAGACAAATATACTTTAAAATAGCCATTAAGAGTGAGCTGGAGCCACACTGTTAGCTAATGCCATTAAACAAGTTTTGAGAAAAATGCAGCTGCAGGAAGCAGAACCCTGCTGTGCTGTTTCATTACTGCTGGGAATATACGGGTGGGTTTACCTTATTTGTAGCATTACTTTGTTAGTTTTTCAGGTGTCAATACTGTCCTGCTATACCAGAGGTATGCCTGTTTTCCACAGGTCTGATTTCCCTCTTTCACTGTAGTCCCAGCATTTCAACCTGTTTGTATTATCTCGTTTTCTTCTGTCACTCCTCATTTGCTTATGGTATGATTTAATTGCCAGATTTGTTGTGGGAAAAACTGTTCTACCAATTTTGGTGTAATTTCAATAAATTTAATTTTTTGTCTATAAACAACCTTCTAATTACTGATTCTGGTAATAGAAAGAAAAAACCCAAACACACACTTTAGGAAGGCTCCCCTTGTCTCTTTGAAATGTCTCCTTCCCCAGTTTGTTCTCCAGTCCCCTCACTGCACGCTACACTTGGCCCCTTCAGTGAAGGGAGAGATGGCGCACAAGGTTGGGGGCAGTGCGTGGTGGTTCCTCCGCAGATGGCAGTCCCTTCAGCATCCCATTACTCGGCCACTGCTCCAGCTGTGGCCTCTGCTTGGTCTGCTGCTAGTTTGGCTCCTGTCTCCCTTCTCCTCCTCCTGGTCTGGTCTGGTCTTTTCATCTGCCTCCTCTCGCCACCTGCTCTGGCCCTGTTCCTTTTTTCTTTTCTTTTTTTCTTTTTTTTTTTTTTTGTTTTATTACTCTTTCTTAAATATGTTTTTGAGCTGCAAACTCCTCTGGTTGTGTCAGAGGCACCACGTTTGACTGGTGGGCTCGGCTGTGACCTGTGGTGGCTCTGTTGAGGTGCTGGCAGCCCTTGGCCACCTCTTGCAGTGCTTTGTCCTGCTGCTTTACTGCTACCAAACCCCTGACAATTATGCCTGATGCATTCCACCCCTCTCCTCAGCAAAATGCATGTTACATTCATTACAAGCTCTGCTTTTAGCGTCACCATAACCTTAATAGACACGTCTTATAAACTACCCTTCCTACCTGACAAGAGGATTGTATGTGGTAGCAGTGTCTATATGTGCTCAGTGAAACTCCCCGCGTTGCCCCTGGAAAACACCAAAATCAAGAGCATTACAATAGTTTCAACTTCTGCATGCATTGCAATCTTTACCCTTTGTCACCCCGGTCCTGTTCCAGGTTCAACATTTCAACAACCTCCACCCCTTGTCTCTACAAAACATGCATCCATACCTGTTTGAATATTCATCTATCATGGCTTCCAAACTTTGTCCCTTTGGGGGGCGTCTCCTTTGTGGCAGCAACAGGATTGACCCATTGCTCCACATATCCCTCCATCAGCTGATCCCAAAGGCTTTTTCCCCTACAGAGGTCAGCATTTACAAGTGACACAGGTGCAGACTACCTGGGACTCTGCTCTCTAGAGCCATCAGTGGTATCTCCCCAGCTCCAGTTTCCCCACATCGCTGTAGCCATTTGTGGTGGGTTGACATTGGCTAGCTGCCTTGTACCTACCAAGCTGCTCTATCACTCACCCGCCTCAAGAAGACAGGGGGAGAAAATACAACAAAAAGCTTGTGGTTCAAAATAAGGACAGGGAGGTCACTTACCAATTACCATCACAGGCAAAACAGACTTGACGTGGGGATATTAATTTAATTTATTGCCAGTTAAACAGAGCAGGATAATGAGAAGTAAGGACAAATCTAAAAAAGACCTTCCCCCCACTCCTTCTTTCTTCCCAGGCTTGACTTCACTCCTGATTCTTCTACCCCCTCCCCCTCAGCGGCACAGAGGAATGGGGGATGGAGGTTGTGGTCAGTTCATAACACTTTGTCTCTGCCTCTCCTTCCTCCTTATGCTCTTTCCCTGCTCCAGCGTAGGTCCTTTCCATGGGGCGCAGTCCTTCAGGAGCACACTGCTCCAGCGTGGGTCCCCCGTGGGGCCACAGGTCCTGCCAGAAGACCTGATCCTGCATGGGCTCTTCTCCATGGTGTTCAGTTCCTGCCAAGAACCTGCTCCGGCATGGGCTCTCCACAGCATCACAGCTTCCTTCAGGGCACATCCACCTGCTGCAGCAGATGTCCTCCACAGGCTGCAGGTGGATATCTGCTCCACTGTGGTCCTCCATGGGCTGCATGATGACTACCTACATCACCATGGTCTTCCCCACGGGCTGCAGGGGAGTCTCTGCTCCAGTGCCTGGAGCACCTCCTCCCCCTCCTTCTTCACTGACCTGGGGGTCTGCAGGGCTGTTTCTGTCACATATTTCTCTCCTCTCTCCCAGCTGCTGTTGTGTAGGTTTTTTTTTACTCCTTCTTAAGTACATTATCCCAGAGGTGCTGCCAACATCACTGATAGGCTTAGCTTTGTCCAGCAGTGGATCCATCTTGGAGACGGCTAAAACTGGCTCTGTCTAATATGAGGGCAGCTCCTGCTGTCTTCTCACAGAAGCCATCCCTGCAGACCTTCCCGCCTTCCCCAAAACCTTGCCACGTTGTCATGGTTTAACCCCAGCCAGCAACTAAGCACCACGCAGCTGCTCACTCACTTCCCCCCCCCCCGCTGTGGGATGGGGGAGCGAATTGGAAGGAAAAAGGCAAAACTCATGGGTTGAGATAAGAACAGTTTAATAGAACAGAAAGGAAGAAAATAATGATGATAATAGTACAGTAACAAAATTACGATAATAATAAAAGGATTGGAATATACAAAAAAAGTGATGCACAATGCAGTTGCTCAACACTCACCAACTGATGCCCAGTTAGCTCCTGAGCAGAGATTCCCCCCACAGGCCTCCCCCAGTTTATATACTGGGCATGACATGACATGGTATGGAATACCCCTTTGGCCAGTTTGGGTCAGCTGCCCTGGCTGTGTCCCCTCCCAACTTCTTGTGCCCCTCCAGCCTTCTTGCTGGCTGGCCATGAGAAGCTGAAAAATCCTTGACTTGGTATAAACACTGCTTAGCAACAACTGAAAACATCAGTGTGTTATCAACATTCTTCTCATACTAAATCCAAAACATAGCACCATACCAGCTACTAGAAAGAAAATTATCTCAGCCAAAACCAGGATACATGTAAACCCAATATACCATAGCAGAGGTGTCTCCCTGCGGCAATGGCTGTGGGCCTCCCTCATTTAGAGAATTTCACTCTTCTGAGTGAAGGACTGTAACTGGAGTGGTCTGATCAGTCTGTGTTGTTAACTCACCACCAGGGTCCTCTGTTTTCCTGTCCAAGATGTTGGGGTGCCCATCTGGGACAGTCACCCCCCACTCTCTGGCAGTGCCCTCCCTCTTTCCACAGCCTGGGCAGCAGCTTCCCCTGCAGGCACCTCAGCACTGCTGGCTGCTGGGTCTCTTCCGAGCTGAGCACTCACTAGTGCCCTGCTATTGCAACAGAGAATGTTGGATGGACTCACCAGCTCTGCTAAGTGGTCCTGGTCTTCCTGTAGTGATGGTCTAGGCTACCACCAGGGCATGGGCTTGAAGCAGGACTTGTCCATTGTGGAGCTGTCTGGAATTGGCTGTGTCTGGCGCAGGGCATCTCCTCCTACCAAGGTCTACCCTGCTGCCCTCTGCTACCAAAACCCTGGCAATTAATGCACAATGCAAAAGTTCTAGGTCTTCATATCTGTGCTGGGACCTCACCTTGTAAGGACTACCAGACAAGCTCAGAAAGACTCAGGGAGCAGTGCAAAGCTGTCCCTCTGTCCCATGGGCAAAGTGGGAAGGTGCCTTCCTGACTTCATCGGACTTCTCCAGGCAACCAGGGTGGGAATGACAGAGGAGTCATGTAATAGGTGGCAAGCTGTGGGGCATAAGGTTTTCCCTTTGAGATAGGTTGTTCTAAATGGCCGGTGCTGACTGCACAGAACAGTCAGCAGGTTGCTCTCAAATGATACCAGTTTTTTAGTTCCATGCACATATTCTCAGTTCTGTACCAGGGAAGATGAGTTTAGGGAGCCCCTGTTGCTAGAAATGCTGTTTTGCCGAAGTGCTTTCAACATATTTAAACAAAACAAAAAAACCCCCACAAGCTTTTTATGATGTCTTCCCATAAGTGATGGGCTGTTAGCTCAGGCATCCTAGCCAAATTCTTCCCAGAGTAATTAAACATTCTCTTAAATTCAATTTTCCCCATTTTTCCAATTGAATTAAGTATTCTTTGTTACACAGTTTTATGGGCTTGAAATGAACTGTTAAATGAACTAGAAAAAAATGTGACCTACTAGTAGGTGAGGTAAATGCTACCATATGCTTTCTTTTTTAAACCTCTTTTTTTACAGCCAGTTACTCATATTTATATGAGATCTTAGGAATCCTGTGGTAAAATGCATCATCATAATGCTATTAAAATAGATTGCACATTTGCATTAACATAATGGTTTTGAGCCGAGACCTTCACGACGATTTGTTTATGAACTCGTTTGTGGCAATAAGCTGCAAAGTTTCAAGGTACCACACAAATATTCTGAGTTAGCACTGCATTTATAAACGGATCATTCCTGCTGAGTTTATTTACTTTCTTCTGTCTGACCTTTGTGTAACGTTCTCATCCCATGCATAAGACGCTCACAGTTCACTGAACATGCTTCAATTTGCAAACAATGTAATCATGTTGTAAGAATGCTTACTGGTAATTTAAAATACCATAGTACTCAATGCCCCCCCCCCCCCCAAATACTTCATTGTCTTCAATAGACAGGAGAGGTTTACAAAAGGTGTTACCAATGACAGGAAGCTATGGCGTTTGACCTCATAAACCAGTTAATTAGAAGTGTTACTACCAGTTTATAGTTGACGTGCTGTCTTCTAAAAAGGCCCTAGAAATTTGCAATGTCAAGGTTATATGCTATCTTGAACTCCAGTCAATGAAAGAGAATTTTGGCAATGTATCAGGCAGGGGGAACTTTTCCTTATTCTCAGCTTCTGAGAAATGCGGCCCAAATCCGTATGTTACAATTTGGAAGACAGTGTGATGAAATATTTATGAAACACTTGTGCATTTCTGTTTCTTTCCCATTGTTCACTGACCATCTTGTAATATGCTTGGGCAGTTGTCAACACAAACTGCTGCCTGAATTTCCAGAGTTTTGATCTTTCACCAGAGTCAGTCACATCAACATCTGCTTTAAGAATTCTTTGCCAATTTACCTTGTTGGTCATGTCAAAACTTCATGCTGTGCAAGGTGAATAGCACGTAATGGATTGACTTCATGGTTTCTGTGCTGCCTCTGCTGGGTGAGCATGTGTTCACAGATGCTTAGGGGTGTCTGAGAGTAAGTCTTACCAAGCAGCTTGCTTGAAATGCTGCCATCATAGGGACTCTTTGGAAGAGCATTCTCATCCTTCTTCTGTAGGAGTCAGTGAAGGGATGCTCAAACTATTGGCAGGACCTTACTGAGCACTGTATCAGCAGTAAGAAATGAAGGCACTGCACTTGGAGTAGGGAAAGCAAGGTGAGGGATCTTTGTTCAAACAAGCTGGCTCAACATACTCTTGCCACTCTTTTTGTTTAAAAGAGAATAAAAAGTTAAAAAAGCTGTTCCTTTAAGAGATCCACCTGCTTTTCAATTCTAGTGGCGCCACGGGAGTTACTAGGTAGGAGAAACCCAATGGGGAAAGACGAGGGATTAAATGCTAGACAGGAAGTGATAAAATGCCATCTGGTTTAAGGCAGATAGGATAAAATGCGAAAGTGTCAATAGGTGCAGGACTTTGAATTGTAGTTGGCAGTAGGGTCTTCTGCCAGCAGTTCAACTTGCAGCAATGCTGGAATTACCAATACAAAACTGGCAGCATGCATAGCTGAGCAGAAGCTGAAATTAATTCTGTTATTTTTCCAGTAATGATTAATGATAGGTAAAGTTATGAATGAGTTGATAGACAAACCGTAATGGTTAAAGGTGTGTGAATAGTTACATTGATGTGCTTTTTAACAGAAAGTGTTTTTTTGTGGTCTAGTCCTCTGGTATGTTTAGATAGTAAAACTTTATTTGGTGATTTGCCATTTTCAAGCGTAGAGGTTTAAAGAAGGAGTAGCAGTCTGTTTCTGAAAGCATGTGCAAAAATCAGAAGAATTTCTTTGCTGGGACAAGCAGCTATTCTAAAATGTAATCTTCCATATAGATAAATTCCTTCTAGAGGAGGTTAAAAACTTATTTCTAATACAGTTAGTGTTCACAGACATGAGTATAATACAGTTTAAGATGTATAGGCAACTGTCTGAACACCTTGAGAGAGGATTACATTTAATGTAAAAATAGAAATATAAAAACATCCAGTCATCTGCATACAGAAAACATGCAGAACAGAAAAGCAAGGAAAATAGCAAGAATCAGTATTATCCTCTGGCTGTATCTTAGCTTATTCCTTTTCCGATGTTTGGTCTCTGAATGATTTTTATAAAATCTCCTATTCAGTAAGCTGAGGAGATGCAGAGAAAAATACAGTCTTTCATCCTCCACAGTTATGGGACTTAGGCAAGTGAATATATGAGGACCAAATAATAAATGGTGCCAAGTAGTAAATACGTTTTATTACAGTCCCCTTTTATCCTCTCTTTTATCTTTCTGTTTTCCTATCTCTGTTTTCCTTTGTCACAGTTTCCAATTTGCATGAGAGAGATTAAATACCAAATTTTGCCATAGACCGCAAGTAAATGGACAATGCCCAGCTTAATTCTTCAAGGGAAAGAGGTATGGTCATGAATAAGTGGTGCAGATGGGCAGGAGGCGAATCAGAACCCAAGGCAACAAAGGCCAGCCAACAACAGTTGCAGCGGGGAAGGCTGTCATAATGGAGGTCCCAGAAAGTGGTATGCATTCAGCCATGCATCCTCCTACTAACAGAAGAAAAATACCTAGTTTTCACTGACTTGTTATAAATGTTTTCTATCTATATGAATGTGACAGTGGTGATTTTACTAATAATCCCACGGGAAAGCCCACTTATCTGTAGGCTGTAGAAGTCTTTGCGAGCTTTGACAGCAAATTTTTGTTTGTGAGTTATGTTGGCTTTTTAAAATTGTTTAATTTTTGATGTAGCGAGAAAACTTGTTTTCATTAAGTAAGTAGCTCATATCTTCTGGTGTATAACTTGAAAGACAAAGATAATAATTAAAATCTACTATATATTCTGAAATGTTTGATGTGTTCAGGTTTTAGCTGCTGTCTCATTACAACTGAAACATTCAAAAGAATATTTTGGACCCTAAAGAACAAAGTGTTTTGTGCTAGGACTGGCAGAAATTGCTGTTTGAGAAGATGGAGATCAGAAGGAGAGAAATGGGCATTGCTTTGGGTCAGGACTTCATGCACAGTTGAGATATGATGCTAAGCAATCAACAGGAGTCTGTTCTTCTGACATTTAGGTTAATTTAAATGACATTGGTCCACTTTGACATTTTTCTGGTCATAAGTACGTATTTATTACCTCTTAATACAGTGACATTTTCTTTGTGACTGAAAGGTCTCAGGTAATTTGCCAGATGTCAGAAGAGTATGCTATTTTTAGTCTTGGGCGGAAACTTGGCTTTTAATCTATTTCTTTGCCATTTCTTTCATAATTATTGTCAAACTCTTTGCTGACTATCTGAATATCCTGCTGCTAGAACAATTCAGGAGCAATTGCAGGTTTTGTACCATTGTACCCATGCTGAAGTTCTCATGGGATATGAACACTTTGTAAAATGGAAACTAGAAATATTTTTCATTTTGATTGAGCTTGCTTTCAAATAACTAGATTAATTGAAGGCTTCTTCCTCCTTTTAGTCTTTCTTTACATGTTCCCTTGTGCCCTTGCCAAAGTTCTTCTCCGGAGCTTCTTCCACGGCTTTTTCTGTATCCAAGGAAGTGCTTACTTACTATTCACATATAATAAGAAAAAAAGAAATCAGAGAAAGCAAAAGTAATTAGTAGATTCCAAAGAACAATGTTATTGCATTGATGCTATTTTTTGATACTGAGGTATTTAATTTTCCTTTTAAATTTTCTGATATTTGCAAGTAATTAAAGTTAAATGGCTGTGACAATACATGTAATTAAATTTTCTTCCTTCATTTCATGACCCTGTTCTCTAGATCTGTACTCTGCTCACTGACTGCATTTACTTTCAGCACTTTCCTGTTGTATTAATTATTAAATGAATTGTGCTCCATGAAATATTGATCTGTTGCCTGACATTCATTTTTTAAATGTAAGAAGAGCAAGAGAGGTATTACCAGAAATAATTTCTGGATCTTTCTTTCTCTAAATTCAAAAAATTACAATGCGTGGAAATTGACTAAAAATGCGTAGTCATTTCATGAACTGCCAAGCATGCCTTGTATGACTTGGACTTAATTATTTTTACATTACATAGTGGCATTATTAAGGTATTTCATTCCTTAGTTATACGTAAAAACCTGCAGTTTCAGAACCTGAGACCATAACCAGATGTTATTTCAATTATTTGTGCAAAATGTATAGTCCAAATATTACTGGGTCAGTCCTATCTTCTGTTTTACCTTAGCTGTAAGGACTTTCCTTTCCTTACAATTCACGGTCTGTTAGCTCTTAATTTTATGTAAGCCATTTGGGTCAGCCTCAGGCTGCCTTATTTTACAGGAATTTGAACTATTACTTTTAGATTAGAACTACAGCTTGTCTGCACTTGCACTTTATCTCAGTTATCTATTTTAACTGAAGACCATACTGTTTTGCTTTCTTTGAGGATAGTAAGGTGGCCTGGGTTTTTTTGTAGTGCTTTTTGTGCTTGTAAATTTTCGTACAAGAAACACAGGGGAAATAGTTAAGGGAACCTTGATTTTCTTTTATCCCTATATGTAAGAAAGATTGGCATAATTCAAGTTTACTTTTTTCTCCTTGCCATATCCATAGCTTTTTTAGAAATATATCGCACAGAAATAGCAGAAGGAAGATGCTCTTCTTATCTCCAGTAACAGCACTTACTGTTTCTGATTTGTCTCCGACTTCTCCATCATCCAGTCCCTCAGTCTTCAAAGTGCTTTACATCATTGGGTAAATACCATCTTACAGATAGAGACCTTGGAGCTCAGAGAAGGAAGGTGGCTTATTTAATTTTGCACTATGATTTAGTGAGCTCAGCTTATTTCCTGACATCAAGTCCAATGTCTTGTCTTCCAGGGAAGCAGGAGACATGCATACAAACTTTCAATCTCCTTCCAGCACTGCAGACTGATACTTATCTGTCACCATCAGCAGCCTAGTCTTGACACCTTAGAAAATGCAGGTTTAGATAACTTCTACTGATGAAGATTTTCATTAATGTAAAAATTCGTGTTACTTATCTAGTAAGTTAGATATTTACTTTCCGCAGAGCAGCAATACTGAAAAGATTACTTCTTTTTTTTAATATTTACTTACTGTTTACATCTTATTTATTAAGCATAGGCCAGAATATCCTGTTTTCTTCTTTGAAAAAAGAGGTTCTCAGGTAGGCATAGGTTTATTTTCCAAACTTCTTTTGGGGTGGACACTTATTTCATGCTTTACATTTTCCATGCGTTGTGTAAGTGATGACAAACATCGTGGGAAATGAGTTGAAACTTTGTGATTCCGTAATTTTACCCCTTCCGTATTGTATGTAACATTAAGGATTCAAAGTATGCAGATGGGCACCTGAAATAACTTCCAAAACATTGTTTACTTTGGTGATACTTCTAAAGTTTGCAGGTGTTTACACTACCTTATTTGACAATCTAAATCAGAGACAATTTTATTTGACTTTGCAAGATGTGACAAGTGCTAAACTGTTGAATTCTCTTAGCATCTTTGAGAAGACTCTAAAAATTTGAGTTCTTAAAAAACTGTAATGACAGATTCCTGGTGGAAACAATTCAGTAGTGATTGCATAGGCAGAGGAAGGGCCTGTTGTAAATAGTTTTATAAAGCAAATGAAGTGCTAAGGAGACCACTGCAAACTGTTCCATGTTTTTGTGTAGGTCTTTGATTTCATAGTGCATTAAAGAGAGAAATATGTAGCCTAAGGAATTATGACGTAGTTGTTGGACTTTCTCAAAACAGTCTGCATACATGGTACTAAGTATTTTGAATTACCAGGTTCTCCTGCAAGAAAAATTGTGCTTTGGAACCTGAACTTTACCTTAACTTCATACAGTATCATGTGTAAAGGTGATCAATATTGACATATAGATTAGATTACAGATATATTTAGAAAAGTGAGGTATCTATTTTAGTTGCTATTTTTTAACTTAAGTAGGTATTTGGCTTGCAATTCTTTCAACTATTTAATAAATGGAAGTTTCATGTTTATGTATCAAATTCTCCAGTCTTTACACAAGCTAAATTACGAAGTGGGAAGCTTGCTGTGTGAGAAACTTGTCTTCAGCAGATAAATGATGCTATTGGTAAAGTTTTTTGTTTACAGTGTTTTTTTCTGCCCTGGTTCATTTGCCACAGTTTTTTACATGTGGGAAATGTAATGTTGTCTTGTACGATCATAAGAGCTTTGCGTTTATTCTGATTTACTTTTTAAAGGCAGCATTTCCTTTTTATGTTCATTGCTTCCTTGCCCAGCTCTTGGGAAATAATCTCTATTGAACAAATTTGGCTGCAGCACTGTAGGAGCACTCTAAAAACTTAAACTTTGGCAGGGGTTAGGTGCAAAAAGTGCATATACTTGTGGGGAGTTTTGGAAAATTTCTTCTATTGTCCCATTCCCCCCCCCAAATTTTCTGTGGGAATGTGATGTAAGAATCTCTGTCTGTGAAGGACACATTCCTTTTGCAATTTAATTTCTCTTCCTGTCAACCAACTATGTCTAAAAATGAAAGCAAGGAACACAGTAGAGAAATACTCTGTACAGTCTGAGTTATCCTCATTAAAAAGTTATTTTAAAAGAAATGTCAGAATATTGTAAAACACTAAAATTATTTTTTCCCAGAATGTACTTATGGCATTCTCAAATATTTTTCTATATACCAAATTACTGGATATTTATTTTCTTTCAGACTTGTTTATACAGTAACAGGAAGGAGACATCATGAAACACAGAGGTGATATTTTTAAAAGAATTGTCATTTGACATAGTCGTGGAACAAGAGACATCGTGTAGGATTATATTCAGATGATGAGCATTAAGTCGTTCAGCTAGTAGCTCTACTGATTTCTTCTGGACCATTTATCTTTAGCATGTGATACCCCACAGCAATAAAATCTGGTTCTTAAATTGTTTTGGTTCCAGAAGCAAAGAAAGGTCATTCTTGAAAGTGCATAGAAGTTTAATGTATTTTCATACATTAACTACGTATGATGAAAGAAATTCTGGGCACTGCTGTTACACAGGTGTGTTTTGTAAGGGTGTATGAAGGCTTCTGGTTTTGACCTGTGAAAGAACTAATCTGAATTGCAACTCTGAATTCAGATTTTTCTGCACAGGCTGAAAGGAGCGTAAGTAGGTAAAACCTATACACAGCCATTGTTCAGCAGAAGCAGTTGTGCTTCTCTTGCAAAGATGGAATATTATGTATTTGCTGCAGTTCCCATCACAGCAGTAGTGAGATATTCTGAGGCTTGTTGTAGTGATAAGACTCTGGAGTCTAACCTGACACCATGAATTGCCTGAGAGGAAGGGTTTGTGGGATACCCCAAGAGAAATGTTTTGGGGTTCATTGGAAATTGTCAAAGGCAATGTGCAAAATATCTTGTAATTTTGTAGAAATTGAACAAATTTATTCAAGTTTACCTGAAAGTCACAATATAATCTATAACTTGTTTCACCATTTTACGTGGAAGATACACAGGAATGTCATGGATATGCCTAAATTTTCAATCAAAAACCATGCAAAGTGAACAGGGGTTTTTGTGACATCTATGTACTTTTTCAGGCTATCCATTTGTGACAGTTGCATGGCAGTTATTCCCTCCAGTACTTAGAAACAAAGTGCTCTTAAGATGTCACTTTAAATTAAAGCCAAGCTTTTGAACAAAATAACTTATTTATATTCTTGATTTAAATTTCAGTAGCATACTGAGACTAAATTTACTCAGGCTATCTTCTCTGTCACAAAGGTAATTTTATTTAACTGCATGAAATTTCTATAAGATACAGAAAATAGTTTGTTTTGGCTTACAGTTAAAAGGTGCTTGTGCTAACTGAATACTGAGTAAAAGATCTTTCCCATGCCTGCTTACCTTTTCTGTCTGAGGTTGGTTGTGCAGTAGCACACATGGAATGCTCTTCCTCTTCAGCACCTTAAAAGCATTTTTTTCTTAGTTTCTAGAATGATGGGTGAGATGGCATGATGTGGTTGTACTCTTTCTGGTTTATTTTGTGCCTTTTGAATTCCTTTTAAAAAAAGTGGCTTATGGTATTTTTTCTGGAAGATATTTATTACAGTAACGGTACATATGAACAATAACTACGGCCTGTGTTAAGCAGGACGGTACTTGCTTACTTCATTCTCTGAGAGTTGAGCAAATTAATTCCCAAACAGAAATTCAGATTTTATGAGGACACTATCAATATAAGTAAAAGAGGAGGGGAACTTAAAGTACTAGGTTCTTCACAGAAGCCACAGAAGGATATGTTGTTCCTCTGCCTGTTTTGAGGTGCCTGTAGTCTAATTGCAGAAAACAGGACAGAAAAAAACAAGAATTGTTGAGTGTGCCCTGTGAGAAAGGTGTACTAACTTTGCAGTCTTTCTGTGCTCTTGGGGATGCACTGTTTTCCAGATACAATTTTGCATAATGCTGGATTCTGTTTGGAGAGTAAAGCTAGTACGAGTAATGGTGAAGAAATCATCACAGAAAAGGTAAAAAGATAAGGATATTGACAGTAAGGAGAGGACTGAGGATAGCGCTTGGAGTTTTCTGCAAGAGCTCCAGTCCTAATATTTAAAATAAGAACAGAAATCAGTTGCCTGTCTTTACTGACTTAAATTTTTAAAATTTCAAACAGCAGGTCTTTGACCCCATCAAGGCAACACTTTTGCTTCCATCAGTTCTGAATGGAACCCAGGATCAGCTGGGTTGTGACTTGCCTGGGGGATCTCCAAAGAGGGCCTTGGAAGAAGAGGAACTCAGACCTGAGAAATACTGAAGGGTTACTATTTTTACTGTGGTTCAAATCCTTTGTAAATACTCAAAGGCTGTAGCATTTGCTAAGAGGGTGATGCGGTGGCAGAGAAGCCAGTGTTATTAAGTTAATGTAACAGTTTGTGAGAATTGCTGACATTCAGGCTTTTGGAAATCCTGGGTCTTGAGTTACACATAGAAACGAAACTTGATTGTATGTGTTGCTTCCTGCTTCTGATGGCTTGGAAACTAAGCCCCCGAACTCCCTTGCACTTATAAAGAGAATAGGTATGCTAATTTCAGTGTTTTGGCTACATTCCAGTGAATAATTGCATTCAGCTTATCTAAATTCCTCTCTCTAGTTTGAATTGGTTGCAATAGTTTTCATCTTCTGTCTTATACTGTTGTTTATTTTGGTGAGTGGTGTTAAATAGGCTGCTGTTTTTTCAACTTGACATTGCTGTATTTTTTTAGTTACTGAAGTTATTCCAAAGTGTGCATATGATTTGCAAATTGCTTTGACAGCTAAAAAAAAAAAAAGTAAATTGTATGTTTATCATTTTATGCACAAGTGGTTATAAAATATCATGATTATTGTTTTGAAATGTACTTAAATAGGGTATTTATGTATACCCATTCTGAGTTTTTGACGTGTAATGTAAGGGGTAGATAATCTGACTGTGTTTACATTAACTGTGGAGGAACATTTCCATAACTTTGAATTAAGCTTGTTCAGCTGGATTTGATACATGCAGGTGACAGACAAAGAATTAATACATCTAGGTAGTGCAGAAGCTTTGATGAGACTGTTGCAATACCCTACCTGAAACTAGTAACTCCACAAAAGGCAAGGCTGGCTGAAAATGAGAGAAGTCATCCTCCTACCCAGTCATGTTTGAGAACAGTAAATATTTCATATATCTAGGCAATTTTTTTCAAGAAGATATTCTTCCCATGTCTGAAATATGTATTAACTATATGAATTCGGTTTGGTTTCTATGTTGTTTTGGTTTTGTCTCACCATTCGGTTTATGCTCTAAGTTGGTGGAGCTCTTCATTGTGTGTTTTATTCATTCAGTGAGTGTACCTAGTTTCTGATTGACAATCAGTCGTTCGGTGAGTCTATCCAATTTGTGATAGACAAAGGCTACCCTAACGGTATTTCAGGTGACTGAGGGTCGCTTATTTAGATACTGTGCTGCTCTGGAGTAAAGAGTAGGGTAAAATGCATGGGACAAACTGTACCAGGGAGTTGTCCTGGTCAGGTATTCTTCCCCTGATCTCCACCACTGTGTTCTCTCTCTGTGGTATTTATGTCTCATCCCAGTGAATGTAATTTTTCAGAAAAATGGATGGGGACCACTTGTTTCCATCCTCTCTGACTCTTCCCAGGAAAGAAGAAATTTGGTTGCTGCTGATGTTGCTGTTAGAAATAGAAAGTTGCCCTTTCGTACATTGTCAGCTGTTTGAGAGCTGCCCTTACACTTCTCGGCTCCACAGTGTAAGGCAGAGTGCAGGCAGATTTTCTTCCACAGAAGTTGTCTTGCAATCATGAATAATTTTCCCTTCTCTGGAATGCTGATGATCTTAGGAGTTTTTCAGCATGAGACTCAAGAAATGAAGTATAGAAACCAGCAGACAAAACTATTCCTAGCTCTTACAAAAAAAAAAAGCCTTAAGGCACTGTTGCCCATGTTGAATAGGGGGAAGCCAGTGTGCCTGCAGGTAGTCCATGAGGTGGTTTCAACCTCTGTAGAAAGACTTTGTGAAGAGTGTGGCTGTCAGCTGTTGAGGAAAAGTGTGGATATGTGCCTGCTCTGCTGCTCAGGATACATGCTGGAGAAACAATGGCCTGAGTTTACCCTGGTTTTTAATACCTATCTAGGAATTTCTAAGTAGGGACCTAAAGCTTCCTCCAGCATGGATCTCTGTATACTTGAAATAACTAACCTTCCTACTCTGTCGTGATGGATATCCATACATGGTCCCAGTAAAGGGAGCATAAAACTAAGCAAACCTTGAGGAACAACAAATGAAAATATTAATTTCATTTTAATTTTCTTTTGCATTTCATTACATACACAGATGTCCAAATTCTACATTTTCTCCCCTAAATCAATTCACTCTCTTTTAATTTTTCAATATCAAATTGAAGAAGGTAGTTGATAAAGGCTAGTATGTATCCACTACCTTCATTCTTAAATCTGCCCTGGATCTATTCCCCAGCATATGGACAGAATTTGCTGTTGAATATCCAAGTAACTGTTAACATCTTTCATATGGTACATAAAAATTCTACAGTATGACTATAAATTAAAGATTGTATGATAGGCTTCCAGTATAGTGTAACAGCAAGCATAATCTGCTAATGAAGTGCTAGGTATAAAATCTTTTCTTTCGACAGTCAAGAGTACAGAGCTAGAGACTAAAGACAGTGAGTTTGCAGACATGGAGTAATAAACTACTTCAACTATCTTGGCTTTAAATATAAAATATTAGGTTCGACTTTGTAGTAAGTAATAGGCATTCATGGAGTAATTTGTCATATATTGTGCCAATTCATTTGCAGAAATATGCTGAATAGGTGCGGAAAATGAAAAAGAGTTTTAAGTGGGGATGACCATTGATTTTGCAGGAAATAACTCTCTATGTTATCACCTGTAACCATTACTTTCAAATATCTAAGAATAGTAAGTAAGTTCAGGAAAGATACATTTATATGTGCTTTGAGACCACTGGTGCATTTTCAGTTTAATTAACAGTTGGTAATTGTATAACCTGATTAAAAATACAATGCCTTCCAGGTAATTATTATAGTAAGCAGCTTTAAAATGGCAAAAGCATCGATCTTCACTCAAGGGTACAAAATAGATTTTGGAATATGTGATTTTAAAATTATTTAATTAAAATGACATTTCCAATATTACAGTTGTAGAAAGAATACAAATGTATTTTTATATAATCCAAAAATCATAATGTTAGTATGCTGTATTTTTTACACAACTAACATGAGTTCAGCTTCTCAATTTTGCAAACCAACTGTGTATTCTTTGGCTGTTGAAAGTGATCTCTCTAAACTATCTAAACAATCCTTGCTGGAAACTTTTAAAACATTCTGAAATGTGCATGTTTTGGTCCTTCAAGCCTACCCAATAAGAAGACTAGCATTAAAAAAAAAAAAAAGTTCCCTTTGATAAACAAGTTAGGACCTTCTCTCACAAAGGTACATTCTTCTGTCTTTTCCTATATTTGAGTATATTGAGCTTTTATAGCTAACTTATTTGTCCTTTCCAGAATGGCTCTCTTCTTCTCTTGTCACCTTCTTTTTATTTATTTATTTTTAATTCCCATTACATTGGGATCAGGTAAACCATTGGAATTTGATCTTATTCATTCAGGTTTCTTCAGCAGCTTGGAGTTTCTCTTTTATGAATGAGATACCTTGAACTGCTGAGAATGGGTCTTTGCATGTAAAAGAGATGAAGGAAAATGAAGCATTACAAGTAAAAGCAAAAATGGGAAAAGCGAAGAGGGAAAATACTGAATGAAGTGAGGAATGCTGAAAAACGTCTGGCACAAAGAATGGGAGCAATATTGTGGTGGCCATAGGGAACAATCACTCATTTTTTTGAGAAGAAGGAAAAATAAAAGACAATTGTTGGGATAAGATAAAAAAAAAGAAAATTGCCTTGCTCTTTTATAATAACTCCTTAGGGTTTATGGTACTTTAGTACAATTTTTTGGAAAAGGAACTTATAATTTTTGGTTAAGAATAGTGACAACGTTGCTAAAACATTGACTTGTTTGGCAAATTATATTTTAAACATATGTGGAGATGGAAATTTTAGGAATAAAGGAATAATATCTGAATTTTGACACAACATATAATATTGTAAATTCTTTGATGTTTCAACCACTGTTTATAAACTCAGTAAAAGCTTTTGGAGCTGATAAAACAGGCAGTGTAGTGGTTGAATTAAATTTCTTTTTCTTAAAAACCTTTAACTTGTGTGATAGTATAGAGTGGTTATCACTTGAGGCAGAACCAACAGATCATTTTCAAACATGATTTAGGTAAGCAAATAGTTCTAATCAGTGCCCTAGTATGTTATATGAGTAAATGTAGTTTCTAAAAGTCTTTCATGCAGAACTTGACAAATAATATTTAACCAAGGTAAATAGTGTCAGTGACTATACAGTCATTGTTTATTGTATGGGACCGTGTGTGTATTCAGAGTGTACAATAAAACAGGCATAGGTGAATAATTTTATTTTTGTATAGGATATCTATGGCAACTGAAATTGGTTGCTAAAATTTCACCCAGTCTTTCTCTAAACAAACAATTGTATTTTTTTTATGTGTTTGTACAGTAACAAATGAGCTGTTCATGTCTCTGATGGCAACTCACAGGTATTATAGTATTATACTTAACAGTAACGTAAAGTCATTGGCTACTGGGAGACAAAACAGCAAAATGGAAAGAAGGTGACCACAGAGGGGAAGGGCCTGTGTTTTGCTTAGTGTAGGAAGGAAGTATTTTGTTTGCTATACTGACCTGTTTATTTTAGTAGAGTGTGCTATTTTTCAGGTGCAGTTAAAACCCAACATTTCAAGTCAATATGTAATTCGTACTCAGCCAACAAACACCTGTCTGTCTACACTTGAATGTGCAGCTGTTGCTCTTAGTATCATGGAAAAAAATAAGAGTATACAAGAGGTACGTAGTTTTAAACATCTGAGTTTTTCTTTTATGAATAGTAGAAGGGCTGCAAAGGTACTTAGCTATTAATGTCACATTTGACATTCAAAATCTTAATGGCATTGTAAGGGTTTTGTTGCATCGCAAACTAAACCAAGAATGTACCGATAGAAACTATTTTTCTTCAGATGTTTATTAACTCTAGCATGTTCAGATAACTGTGACTCTTTCCTGTCATGTTCCAAAAGTCTCTATAGTTTTCCTATTCTTTATACAACATTGCTGTCAGATTGCTGAGGGAACTTGTTAGGTACAAAGGTCTTGAATGATTGTTTTGCTATTCCTCTTTTGAGTATGTTAAATTCTAGTATGGTGGTTTTTGTTCTATCCCATAATGGAGTTAGATTGGCTCTTTTACCACAAAGAGTTGTCTGAAGGTAAACCTGGGCAAGATTCAGGGCTAAAAATCTTGCTTTGATGATGTTTAAAGTACCAGTTAGGGTCAGATCATGTCCTGTAACAGATTGTATTTGGTGCTGCAAGGTCCATCAAGGCTGAATGCAGACTACTTATCTTGCAGACCATTTTTACTGTGGTAGCCCATTTGTGTATGGAGTAATAGATTGGTTATTGAAAACAACTGCTACCTTCTCAACCCATCTCCTCAATTCCTCTTTTTTCCTTGTTTATTTTTTTTTTCTCTTCCTTTTCTTTAGTTGTCTAGTGCTTTCCCCTGGCACTTCCACTTCTACAAGTTTTCACTATGCAGTCTTCAGGTTCATTTGTCTCAGGATTTAAGATTTTTCCTGTAGTTTTTACTCAATCTCCCTTTTGGTTTTCCCTCTTTTTTCCATTTATCTTTTCTGTTCACTGTTTCTCTTTTGTACCTTTTATGCATTTTTAACTCAGCAGTCCTAGTCTTCCAGTTCCTTCTTTCCTTCTACCTCCTTCTTCTTTCCCATCACATTCTCTCATCTTGTACTACTTTCTTGCACACTTTCCCCTGCAGTTCTAAATATGATGGAGTGAATCAAAATATGATGGAGTGAATCAGGTTCTCTTCACCTGTACATTACTTTTTTAAAACGGTTGGTTTATAAGGCACCAAATACATGCTTGCCACAATACAGAATAAAAATCTGTAGAGATGACAGTTGGGGATTTAGCCCAAAACAAATAGAAGTACTACTGTGTATGTTGCAGGGCAAATAGTGCAGAGATGCACTGTTGTAGTTATCTCTTCCTGTGATGTTCTTGTAAGTTCACTTGACATTTCTTATTGCAAAATTTCAAAACATAGACTGCGTACCAGGCACATGTAATATACTAAATTGTACAAACGTAACACGCTAGATTGATTTTTTTTTTTTTTAAACAGTTTTCTTTTGGGTATTTCTTAACTATAGTGTATTGAAAACTACTTTGTTTTATGTACTATGTTAGATAACTGTAATTAACAGTTAACTGTTAGCTGTGGGACAGGCTTACAAAAGCATTTGATCTTCGAGCTAGCTGTAAGGGGGTATTCAGATCGTCTCTGCCATCTAGTTTTTGCAGTAAGCAACTTACTACTTTCCATGCAGTAATATACTCAATTGCCTGTGTCAAACTGGATTAGCTTTTGGGTTTTTGAGAGTCAAAGATTACGCTGCTGTGCTTTGACTTCAGAGAATCATTTAAAAATACTGATCTTTTAAAAAAAGATAATGGTTATTTGACTCCAGTAAATATTCCGAGACCAACACATGCTAATGTGCTGTAATGTATAGAATTTACATGTTGCACTCATGTAACGGAATTTATACTCACTCTAAAGTATGATTAGTATTTTGTAACAAAGGAAGATATTAGTAACCTTGGCAGAGGTTACAGCCTATAATTACTCTGATGTCTAATTTTCATGAAGCCAGAAAAACTTGATGATTATTTAGTTGCTTAGTGATTCATTGGTACTGAATAATGTAGCAAGCAGTGTTTGGAATGAAATTTTTGTGCTGGGTCTTGAACGCTTTGTGCCATTGACTTTCTTGTGCTTTTTCCTAATGGTAGATAAAACCTGAAACCACTTAAAGTCAGGAGAGTTTATTAATTTTAAATTGTACATCCTCTAATAGATGTTAGGAGGTGGTATATATGTATACACACCTTAGAATGTTTATTTACTTTCGTTGAGAACAAAATTGTCATAGAAACATTCAGATATTTTCACCAGTCTCTTCATATTCTAATAATGGGGAATAGTATTACTTCAGGTACTATCGGTTGAGGCTGTTGGGAATTTGTAAAATACCTTTAGAAATAACTTGTTAAAAAGGAAAAATATTTCCAAGGTATGAGAAACTTAAGAAAATTTGGAGATTAGTATCAGTAAAGTTTCTATCTCTCTTATGTAGGATATTAAATTATTTAACTACCTTTAAATTTATGGTTTACTTCTTCAGTTAATATCTGAATTTAAAGTTACTGGGCTGACAAATGTCATTGAGAGTAACTGGTGCTAGACTCTAAAAAGTTTCATTTAGTTATCAGTCAGGTAGGATTAATTTTCTTTTTAGTGTATGTTGGTCTCAGGATATTTACTGGAATCAAATAACCATTATCTTTTTTTAATAGGTCAGTATTTTTAAATGATCCCCTGAAGTCAAAGCACAGCAGGGTGATCTTCGACTCTCAAAAACCCCAAAACTGATCCAGTTTGAGACAGGCAATTGAGTATATTACTGCATGGAAAGTAGTAAGTTGCTTACTGCAAAAACTAGATGGCAGAGACGATCTGAATACCCCCTTACAGCTAGCTCGAAGATCAAATGCTTTTGTAAGCCTGCCCCACTGACCTCCTGCAGCCATGGAATGCAACCCATGGGTTATGTCTTCCTACCAGCCAGCTCACAACTCTTAAGTGTCATCGGAGGAATTTGGGACTTAACAGTCTTGAGTTTAAGTTTATCCTAGGTCAAAGAATACTAATTGGGCATTAGCCTTTTCCTTGCAAGTTGTGATCCCACTGGTCTGTGATGGAAGAGGTTATTAAGATAATGTCCTTCTTAATCTTTTGTTGCTGACATTAGTAATACAAATTTAATAAGCTTTTTGAAAAAGACCTATGAGTAGTTTTGCACCATAGACCCAGGTCTGCAATCTGATTGTGTGCCCAGAATGTAGTACAGAAGGCTCTGTGAAAGAGATTTAAAACTTATCCATGTATTCACTACATTCTAGTGTCCACCCTGGGGTGCTCCTATCCCTCTCCATCAGATAATGAATATTTTGGTACTTGACCTCTGCCTGCTAAAAAAGGTTCCCAGGTCAAAAATTGCTTCTGCAATTGTCATGATGTAGAGTATGGCACCCCTGTGTCTGCCTGTGTGACACTAGAGAGTCACCTCAACATTAAATCAATTGCATTTAGAACCAGACTGGGACAAAGTGTGTGGCCACACAAGAAAATATGGCTCAGAAATTGGAACTCTATGTAAAGAAACTTTTCTAGAAACTTGTATATCTTTTATGACAGTGTGGCTACCATATGCTTTTATGCTAAAAGAATGTAATTATTTATTGTAGAAGTTAAATCTATGAAAAATTAGAAATACTGAAATTAAAGTGGGTTTTGTATATTTACTTTTTCCTTTGGTGTGCTAGAACAACATTGGCATATTTTTCCTTCATTAGGACTTCTGTCTCATTCAGGTCCAGGGTGAATGTTTTGTTAGTGTCTACAACTGACATTCCTGTATTCTGTTTCATCCCTACCACTCAGAACTGGCCCAGCCTACTTTTCAAAGGCAAAATTATCAGTTTCTCAAAGGTGCTTCTATAAATGTTGCAATAGCCAAGAGCTTCATAAACATTCGTGCACTTTTTTTATACCCTCTCTGCATTAAATGAGTGCTATTCTGAGCATATAAGATGGTGAATTGAAGTTGAAAGCCATGGAAGTTAAAGTTGGGCACTTAGTTTCATGCCTAATGTAAGTCACTTCATTTTCCTGTGTGCTTGGAAGAGTCACATTTTAATTGGTAGAAACTCATCTCCTGCTGACTGCAGTTACATTTGTGACTGCTTTACACATCTGCACATGAAGCCCCATGATACTGAGTCAGGCAACCAGAAAATGAAGAACATACAGTTAGGAACCACTTGAGATAAATTTTTTTTGTGTGGCTTCATTAGTCCTACATAATATTGCTGGGCAGAAGCAGGGATACAGTCCAGTCTCCAGGATAGCAGTCCAGCTGCCTTGATCATGAGTCCCTCCTCTCTTTCTAAAACGCTGCCTTAAGGTATTTTCATGATGCAAGCACAAACAGCTTAGTTATTGTTACTTATTTTATTACAGCTTGTTGGCTGAGCCACAGTAATTGATTGTAGTCCATTGCTAAGGTCAAGTTAAAGTCATAAGTTAGAGTAATGTAGCTGGGACTGAAGTCAGGATTGAGTGGGTCCAGGGAAGGAGTAAGGGATGACAGCAGGTAGGTGGATATATGTCTACTATGTGGCTTCTTTTTAGTACATGTCTTATTCAGCTGTGCCCTCTGTCTCCAAAGGTTATATTTTATCAGCATTTATCATCCAAATTATATTTTATCAGCATTTTTAAATAGTCCTTGAATACAAAACCTGTAATAATTGATGTCTCTAAAATAGTTTACTAAAAAGTTGGCTTTTTTGTCTCCCCCCACCCCTTCATCTTTCTGCAGACTATACTCCGTCCACTTCAAGCTTTATGCTCTTTCCAGCTTCAGCATGGTGCCCAGATCCATCACAGCAAGGAGCATCTTCTCAAAAATGGTTTATATGACAAGCCAATGCCAAAGAATAAGCGCAAACTCAGAAGAATGGAGCTTTTGGTGAATAATGTTAAAATATAAGAAAACTGTACTGACAGTACAGTGGGATTTATTTGCAGCTAGCAAATGAATATGAATCTGGATTTGATCCAAACAGTTGACTGTACTGTAATAAAACAACTTTTAGGCCATTCATAAGCAAGAGTTTATCTACCAATGTGACAAACAGTAATGGACAAACTTTTTCATTTTTGCAGTAGGCCACGTGCCTTTGTTCAGATGGTAGAAGATCATTCTCATTTCCTGTAGAAAAGAAGAAGAAAACTCTGAGCATAATTTAGAGTTATGTTATCTCTTGGGTGACAAGTATGATCCTCAATATGACTGGATAAATTTACTTTGGAGAAGCTTTTATCAGTACAAAAAGACATGGAATATGAATGTGATGGAATAGTAAGGCTTCAGCATTTAGAAGTATATTGAATTTCTGCTGAGCATTATAACTTCAGTATCTGATTACAGTAGGTTTTCAAACTGTAATTCCTTATATTACTTAGTTCAAATGAACATAAGGCATGCTATTTGTATAGTTCTTTTTTAATTTGAGTTTTTTATTTCTTACATTATTAGAATTCCTTATCATAAATTTATATACATTTTACAATGCAGTCGGGTTTAGTTTGTCTCTCAGGCTTAATTTTTAAATTAAGCCCACATATGTTTTTACCAGAACCTGAACACTTCTGACTTAAAAAAAAAAAAAGTGAATGTAGAGAAATTATTTTTGGAATTATAACTCAGGTGCTTCACTTTTACTTCAACAAAAACTACTCTTTCACAGAAGGGGACATTTTATGGATGTTGATACGCCATACCCTGATATGCAATCGTTATGATACTAAAGGAATTAAACAAACCCAGTGTAAACATCTCTGTAAGAAGTATGATGCAATGAGAAATGATTATGTCTGGATACAACCTACTAAGATGATTGCAGATCCATTAGGTTTGCATGTGTTCTTTAATTAGTTCTTCTCTTCTAGTAGTGATATAACTGTACCTCTTTCTAATGGGAATTAATAGAAGTTGAAGAATTGGGTACTTTTACAAGCTTTGTAAAGTAATATTTTATGATCTGGAGGAAAAAAAAATGAAATAAAGTTTTTGGTGTTCCTTTCTTCATGTTCATAAATGCCTCCTACATGACACAGATGAAAATGTGTAATATTTGTCTTTACTATTGGTTCCACTGTAGGTAACAACATGGAGCTAACTGGGTACTAATTAGACTTAGAAAAAGATATTTTGTCTTTAATTTATGAGCTGCAAGGCAAGAAACTACAGAAGTGGAGGGTGTAAACACAGCTAACCAATATATTAACTGAAAGCATTTCTGCAATTAACAAGAGGTCAAAATTAGGTCAGAGATTAGCTAAGAAATTTTAGAGCTAATAGTGACCTTTTGTTTAGGCATGGATTAACAATTTAATTTGTCTGGATATGTTAGCAAAGTTTATGTAACCTTTTTCTCTTCTTCCAGTCTAGATAAATCCCGTATCTGTCGCTAAATTCAGCAAACCTGAATTAGTTTTGACAAATCTGAAGCAAAACAGTGTCAGATGATTAATGATAGTGTAGATGCACTTTTGTTCACATTGGAACAGAGAAAAGGACATGTTTATTCCTGTAGTGAAGCACAGCGCAGCAATCTCCAGGCTAGCTTGGAGGCTGAAGTTGCAATCTTGTGCAACTTGCGTGCACAGCCTTGTGTGTGACACTGCCTCCAGTTCTGGGGTTGGCATGGCTCGTGCTGGGCTGGGAATCTGTTTCCCCTGTGCCCAGGGACATGGTCCAAGCATTCCTTAAGGAAACAAGGGTATCAGTTAGGCTTGATTGTTAATGCCGTATTTACATATATGAACAATGTTCACATTTAATGTTGTATATCTTAATTTAGTTTACCTTATTTTAGATTCATCTAGAACAGTAGAACATCTTTCAACCTACGTTGTGAAGATTATTTTCCTAGACAGAAGACTAAATGAGTCTTTTCATAACATGTGAGTTTATGTTATGGAGAACAGAAAGAAATTTGTATTGCAGCCTGGGATTCACAGACATCTGCAAAATGCCTTAGAATTACAGGATCAGAGAAATAGTTGTCTTAATTGAGTTATAATCCGACATTAAATACTCTTGTGCATGCAATCTCTGCAGAGTTTTCATGTTTTTCAGCAAAGGACAAATTCCACACAGCTTACAATAAGCACTTTTTACTTTTGTTGCTTCATCTTGTTCTTCTAATTTTGCTCCTGTGGTTAACAGGATTTGTAGGATGTAATGCTGGATGCATGGAAGCCTTTAATTGCTAATTTCCTGTGTTGTACGATACTAGATCAATCACTATGCAGCAGTTGCTGAAGAAATGAAAAACAATTCATTGCAAACCTCCAGGCATTTCATTTTTTGGTTTTTTTGTATGTCCCATCTCAGCTATAATACAGTGATCATTTAGATGCAACACAGCAGTCACATGAAGTTCAATTTCAGATTTGTTCAAAGCTATTAAACACAAAATACTTTTTTTTACTTTTTTTTGGTGGAACTTACATGGCTTTAAAAATATACATAGTGTAAGAGGAAGAGTTTAGAAAGGTTTTTTCAGGTCTTTTGGATTCAGAATTTATCTCTAAATACATGACCTGAAAGAAATGGGTACTCTGAAGTCCAAGCTCTTTTGACGGAAGTTGTGTGTGATGAAGTAGCACTCTTTGCAAGCAATTTCATTAGAATGAGTTTACTTTGCAATTTTATTTTTTGCTGTAATAGTCAATCTGTTTCATTTTTCACTTACCAAAAGATTAATGAGTGAAACCAACCAGTCTAACAAGATATTGATTAAAAAAAAGGAACGTGTTTACTTCTAATGTTTGGTCCTTTGTCCCTGTCCACTTTGTATTTCCAAATATTGCTACCAAAATGAAATCTGCTTTCCATGTGCCACTATGTCATGCTTTGGGGAACTGGTGACTTGGATAGCAGGCTTTTGAACACATGTAAAAATTTTACGAAGGTGGGCATTGTTAAGTCTCCATATTTTCATAATCTGTACAACAAAGTTTAAGAAAAAAGACAAAGCTAGAAAACTTTCAAAACAAGAACACCCCCACACACACACCTTTTGTTTAGAAAGTTTTCAAATTAAAAGTGAAGAGACGCTCAGAACAAACATAAATTTATTTTTCTTCAAGATTTTAGTTTCATTGCCTCGTAACTCCATTGGAATTCCAGCTGGAAGATGGTGTTACCATACTACCAATAAATTACTCTTTTATTAGTTTTTCTTGAAATAAAAAGGAAACTTTTCAAGTGACTTCAAAAGGTGCAAAAATTATTTTAAGACTAAGGGTTTTCTTCTCAATTGTTACATTAGATAAAAAATTGTTTATGCTACATTATTTTCTACAACTTCCCTGCTTGTTTTGAAATTTAATTAAAACCTGAACTTTTTAAAAGGGATAGTGGTTCATGCTTTTCTCCTGAGGATTGTGTTTATTATGCCTACATACACAAATGCACATAAATTATATATTTGTTTCTGCTTTGAAGCAATAAAAGATCTAATTTACTGTGATTATGTGCCACTGTGTCTCTACCGAACTGAATTTGTTCACATGTGCTGGTATCACAAAGAGGTAAGCCTAGTCCTTTTTTGTGCCTTTTAACACCATTCAGTCAGTTAATGAAGAGATGTGGCTTTTCCTGTGCCATTTGAAGAAAAAGGTTCCTTTGTTATCCATTGAAACCTGCATGAAGACTAAATTGCTGTGGCAATTTCTCAAGCATTTCAGCTTCAGAGCTCTCTTCTCTCTTTCTGCAGTAGTGGCTGACTCCTGTTTGCTACCTCACAAACATGCACATCTTCCCACACTCTAGCATCCCCCAAGCGCTGTATCTCCAGCTCAGTGCCCTACTAGGAGTAACAATGTGAACATCACCCACATTTTTTCCTTCCCCAAATTGTGGTACTCAGGCTAAAAAGAAAGCTGGTTCTGTTCTCATGCAGCCATTCCTCATCTCCCTGCTACAAAACTTGCACTTTAGGGACTTCCATACACCGTTAGTTACCAGGCTTGTTCCTGTGTCCCTTTTCACAATCCCTCCAAAGCCCCAGCACTTCATGTCCTGAGAGCTGCTGCTTTTGTGGTGGGGGACAGGTGACAGGGGGAAGTAAAGAGGGGAGAAGGAGAGAAAGGTCTGTGTTTTAAGAAGTTGAGTAGGTGATTTAGATAAAAGTTGCTTCTGTTGCTAGGGTATGGTTGCTATAAAGCTCGATACTCATCACTATGGCTTGGTGTTCACTTAATACCAAGATTGTCCTAACAGTTTGTCTTGTTTATGGAGTATATCCTAGGGCAGCTACTTTGTTTTACTAGTTTAAGATTCACTAAATATTTATTTGGATCCCTTTGTATTTCCTAAAAGATGCTAACTAGTTTTCTGTTTGAGAAGGTACTTCCCATCACTAAGCAACAGAAAAATTCTTATACCTGTGGTGCAGCAATGCTTGCAGCACAGTTATGGTTTAAGTTGATGTATATACACCACTTGATCTGGTTGGACTATGCATACTGTACATCTTCTGTCATAGATGTAAGAGGCAGCAGATGCTCAGTTGGAAGTAGCTTTGAACTGTTCTCTCTACCCATGTAAATAATAATTAAAAACCTCAGTAGCTGTAACAGACCATATGCTATGCTGTGGCCTACTGTGTCTGTAAGGACAGGTAACATATTTTAGCTTTTATAGCTGAACTGAAACTGGGACTTTATCTGCCATATGAAAGATTGTTTTGGGCTTGAATACTAGGATTTACTCTCAATAAAGAGGTGTATCAAAGAGTATATACAAAAGATTTAAAGCACATTAAGACATATCTACTTCTCTGTGTTAGTGGAATAGAGCAACATAGAATATTTGGCAAATTAATAATATATAAACCATTTGCATATATACATGCATGTAAATATAGATTGTGTTTACAAAATATGTAAGTAATTATTATAAGTTATCACCATCTTTTAAATAGGTTTTAAAAATAAAATTAAATTTCTATGAAAAAAAAGTCAGTGGTTCTAGTGTCTTGTTTGCCTTTTGCTGCTGAAAGGTTCATATGTATATAATGGATGTGTAGGTAAAAGTAATAGTAAATTTCTAGTCGGGGGTTTTTTGTATGCTTTTTTTATACATTTTTAGATGGATGTGTTGAGAAATGGGTCGTATACCGGTTGTGATTAAGTATTTGGAGAATTGAGGTCATTTACATTATATTTGTATTTTTTTCCATAATTACTAGCAGAAGGTAATGAGGAGAAAGTGATACTGTAGTATATTAATTTATCAACTTATGGTACTTTATTATACTTGAAATAGACCTCTAAGGGATTTTAACTTTAAACAAGATCAAGTTTCCTATTCTTTTCAGGGATTAGATGGGATGACTTGCATCAGTCTTAGTTGTGCTGGTGTCTGCCAAATGTGGATTCAGTATTGTGAGGAATACTAAGTTTAGATGAAAAGATAATTTATATAATTTTCCCTAGAAAAGTTATGTGGACTTTCATTTTCACTGAAAGTGTCTATGGAGTAGTGGCTATGTTTTTTTCCATTTGAGTGTAATAGAGTTATGCAGAACTCGAATCTTACTGGTCATTCTGTTTCATTCTGGATTGTATCAATAATAGATTTGTTAATGGAAGGTACTGGTAGTCGGGTATTAGCCAAAAAAGATACAACACTTAGGATTTGTGACCCTTGCCTTATTCAAATACATTTGCTTTCTCTTTTTGTTTCAGCAGGCATTTCTATTAGACAAAATATGTACTCCAGCTGATCTTGAAACAGTTGTGAGATTCTTGTTCTGCTTGGCTTTGTTCACCTGTCTCTCCCCAAGACAGACAGCAGTTCTCCCCTCTGGGATTCGTGCCACTGGTCTCCCTGTGATCAGTGAGAGTTTTACATTCTTTAGCCACGCAGGCTGAACTTTCACCCCTGCCTGCAAAACTAAATCATCCCTGCCTCTCTGTTCAGACAGCAGTCTTGTTTCCTTTTTGACCCCGTTGTCACTGTGGAGTTGCGGATGATATTTTGCAGAGCTGTTCTGGCACTGTTGGGGCATTATGTGCTTTTGATACGAGGAAGGAGAACACAGTGTGAACGTCCATTTCTGTTGCAGTTACTGTTTACTAGGGGTTTATCTGAAATGGAAAAAATAAAAAGTAAGTATTTGTCCAATGATAAAGGACAAAATATAAAAACAAACTTTTAATGACCAGATTTTACACCTTGCCTAGGAGCAGGTAACGGGAAGTTCTCGCTTATGTGCCCTTCACAAGATGCAAGGAAAATTGCAGTCCTTCTGTTCAAGGGAACAAGAACAGTTCTTTCCTTCTGTCTGTAGAGGTATGTATCACTTCAAAGACAGAGGGAAAGGGGCTTGACTATTGTGTAACTCAAAATTGTTGTAACACTGTATATTACCGCTATAAAAGTGAATCTGTGGATGGATGCAGCCTCTTCTTTAGGATATACCCTCAGTTAAGTTTTTGAGGACTTTACATCAGGAGGAAGTTAAACATATTTAAAAATCAAATGAGAAGCATTCACTTACCTGGCAGCATTGTTTACCTCAGACATAAACTGATCTGAATTACTGTTGTTGTTTTCACAGTGTGTATATGAGAAATGATACCTAATTCAAAGTGATAACAAAGTTTGGGGACAGGGAATTGGATGTTTCTGGTTTTGTTTTTTTTTTTTTAAGGTAGCTCTAAAATTCAGGATTGTGGGAGAAATTGCTGGAGGAATTGGATTGGATGTGGAGAGAGGTATGAGTTATAGAATCAGAGAGTTTAGACAGGGTAATTTGCATCTGCTCTGACTTCCTAGCACCTTCAGAAGAATTGTAATGTGAATGCTGTATCCTTTCAGAGAACAGTCTTCATCTTTATATTCCATTGAAATAATAAAAAGAGGTCCTGTGCTGCCCCTTGCAGAGGTATAAACTTTGTGAAGCTTTGGATTAAATTTTGGTGATTTGGATTGAATTCGCTGCAAGTTTTAGTTAGCTTTTATTTTTTGCCTGTAAAATACTGAATATATTCTGCCTCCAAAATTGCTGAAGCAACCACAGAAGATGGAAACCTAGTTACACCTTGTATATGTCTTCAGCTTTCATGATGAAATATTGTCCTCCTGAAATGGTTGTATGAATTGTGTCTATTCAATGGCAACAGCTGATTGTCATCCCCTTTATAAGTTCATCTAAAGTTACAATCATACTAGTTCCTTTATTTTGAGAAAATTACTAGTTCCTAGAGTTAAATGTTTGGCAAGTAGTTACTTAAATTGTATTTATATCAAAATGTTATTCATATCTACCTATTTGTATTTATTCAGTAATTTTTAGGAACTTTGTCATCTGCACAACAGATTTCCCACCTTTTAGTCCAAGGTGCTGTTTCTCATGTGTGGCAGATAATAGACATTCATGAATAAATGCTTCATACACTATTTCTTTCTTGGGGAAAAAAAATGCAATGCTTTTGATTAACATTGGAACTTAATAAAGGGGAAAAAATAAAATATGACAGGAGTGTTCTGTTGAGTGATTCTTCCAGTTGAGTTGATGATTTCTACAGGGGAATGCCTCATGAATAATTCAGGTAAGATGGAAACAAGTGCCTTGCTGGCCAATGACTCAATGAAGAAATCATGTTAGAACCAAAGCATGCTATGTAAAATGCATGATAGTCTTAATGCTGATGTTTAAGTATTAATAAGTTTTATCCTGTAGGATAGCCAGAGGTGCACTAGAGTTGAACGCCAGAGAAGGTTTGTGTATATCACTTCTGAAACTGTCACAAATGCTCTGTTTTAAAATGGAACCAAGTGGATGGTCACTGTTGCCTAAAGTAGCACCAGGCTGCAGTTCTCAGGCAAGCTGAACTGGCATTTAAAAGAGAGCATGGAGACAAAATTTTACATTTAGGTATGGAATAACTATAGGGAAGAAGCAGGTAGTCCACTCTATGTTGCTCTGCTTCCTGAAAAGTTAAACTTCTTTGTGTAAGTAAGCTAAGAAGGAACACAAGCAAACTTTAATAGAAATATCTTTCAGAAATGAACTGTAGTAGCTCATGTAAGAAATGCATAGTAAATGCCAACTGTTGTGTTTTAATTTCCATATTTATTAAACAAATATATTTGTTGTCCAAATCTGTCCCAGTTGTGAATGCAGCTTGTAGATGCTTGAGTTATAGGGAGGATAATGACTGTTACCTGAGAATCTCTGAGGAGTTTAAAAAGGCTGCTTAATTTCTGCATTTTCCTTGTAGTGCCAAAACCTGCTAACATGCTTGGATTATGTTTGAAAGGAGTTTTTGAAAAGTTAATGGGTCGATACTGCTATTCGTATTTATCTGTTTCTTTAGTGCTGTTTGGTAAGGCTGGAATTTGTCCTGCAGCTATTGTGGCTATTGAAGGCCTCTCTAGGGTACAACTGGAGACTGGTCCTTTTGCTTCTTCCTTACCATCATCATGGTTTTGTACACTGGCATAAGGACTTCACTGCAGCATGTAAAATTTGTTTCAACATCCCAGAGCTGAAAATGTGTTCTAATGTGCAGTGGCACTGAAAAGCTCAATGCAATACCTGGATAGCTACTGCAAAAGTTCTTTCCCCTTCTTAAATATGTTATCACAGAGGTGCTACCAGAGTCACTGACAGGCTCAGTTTTGGCCAGTGGCAGGTCTGTCTTGGAGGCATCTGGAACTGGCTCTATTGGACATGGGGGAAACCTCTGTCATCTTCTCACAGAAGCCACCCCTGCAGCCTCCCCCTTCCCAAAACTTGCTGCAAGAGCATCACCCTGTGACCCTCTGCAGCCGGCTCCTGGTGTGACCACGGCAGGGCCAAGAGGCAGGTCGCAGCCTGCGCGGCCGTGGCCAGGGCCTTCTCCTGCTGCACCACAAGCTGCCAGGTAGCTCGTTAGCTGAGGGCGACAGAGCCTGTGCTCTCAGCCTGGAGGAGTCCAGCAGAGCCCTTCCCCCCGAGGACCCAGGGGACCCCCTTCAGCACAGGGCTCGGGCACTCCTGCAAGCCACGCTCCCTCCCCAGTGTGCGTGTGAGCAGGGGACATCCAAAGTCTTGCTGTGACATGAAGTCCTTGCAGTCATCTCCTGCTCTGCTTGTCCCATTCATAAAGTTCAGTGGCTGGACCAGGGAGCATGGGAAACACCCTGTCCAGCCTTGTACCTCTACAAAGTCATCTTCCTGAGCAATGGCTGTGGCCTGGTCTTTTGCAGGAGAGGGCAGCCAGCGTCTTTGGCACATGGAGGGCTGCTACACTTCAGTGCAATGCTTCAAACAACAGACCACAGCACATGCCACTGCACTGAGGCTTCATGCTCTGGACCCAGCTGAGACCTTGGTCCTTGAGAAGAAAAGCTGGCCTGAGAAGGCAGGCCAGCCCCTTTGCCAACTCCCCTTTTGCATTGAGCTGTAAAGATGGCATCAGGCTCATGTTGATGGGGGCTGCCCCTTGTCTCCATTGCACAAATACCAGCTGGAGTGCTCCAGGATGGAGAAGGTGGGGAGGTGCCTCCTTCTTGTTTCCCTCTCCCCTGCAAGCTGCGAGTGGCACAGGAGGCGAATATCTCAGGGCAGAGCTGGGAGTGTGGAGAAGAAAGCAGGGCGAGTATGTGATGTGCCGCAGGGCTTTCCCACCCCCCTGATGCACCATGCAAGTGCCCAAGCAGACCTGGATGGGAGGAAATGCTGCGTGTAGAGCACAAGGTGCCGGAGGCAGCTCTTAGTACATCCCTGACCCCAGACCCAGGGCACGAATGGCATCTTCCTGCTTCAAGAGCAGCAGGCAGTAACTTGGAAAAGCCAGCCTGAGAAGGCAGGCCAGCCCCTTTGCCGAGTTCTATCTTGCACCAGACTTCAAAGATGGTGTGATAGGCCAAGTTGTTCCTTCTGGGATTAGAGCCTGTCATCCACTGAAGTTAGGAAAACATGTTTCATGATTGCAGTAGATTTCTCTAAGCTTCTTGAGTTCACAGCTGTCCTCCATCTCTGGGGTGCCCCTTGGAGAAGTCTGCCTGGGACTGGAGCATCTCTCCTGTGAGGAAAGGCAGAGAGAGCTGGGACTGTTTCACCTAGAGAAGAAAAGGCTCAGGAGGGATCTCATCAATGTATATAACTATGGCAAGTTGAATATGAGTGAACAGTGTGCCCTGGCAGGCAAAAGGGCCAACCATGTCCTGGGGTGCATCAAGCACAGCATAGCTAGCCAGTTGAGGGAGGTGATTGTCCCACTCTGCACTGCACTGGTGCAGCCCCACTTCAAGTCCTGTGTGCAGTTTGGGGAGCTGCAATATAAGAACATCAAGATATCAGTGTCCAGAGGAGGGCGACCAAGATGGTGAAAGATCTCAGGGGCAAGACTTAGGAGCAGTGGCTGAGATCAGTTGGTTTGTTCAGCTTGGAGAAGGGAAGGCTGAGGGGTGACCTCATCACAGTCTACAAATTCCCCAAGGGGGCCAGCGGAGGGGGAGGTGCTGATCTCCTCTCTCTGGTGACCAGCGATAGGAGACGAGGAGATGGAATGAAGCTGCGTCAGGGGAAGTTCAGATCGGACATTAGGAAGAGGTTCTTCACTGAGAGGGTGGTCAGTCACTGGAACAGGTTTCCTGGGGAAGTGGTCACAGCACCAAACCCGTCAGAGTTTGAGGACTGTCTGGACAATGCTCTTAGTCATATGGTTTAGTTTTAGATAGTCCTGCAAGGAGCAAGGAGTTGGACTCGATGATCCTTATGGGTCCCTTCCAACTTGAGATATTCTATGATTCTAGTACACTTCTAAGGTAACTGGTTGAAATAACACTGTACAATATTTCCACAGTACTTGGAGTCTTAACAGCTTGCTATTTTTAAAAAAGCTGATAATTTCTGCTTGGCAACTTTTGTTAGGAATAGAAATAATTGTGCATAGCTCTTGCATACTACCCCTGTCTTTTGTAGTGTGCCTTCCAGGATATAATAGGTTTTAATTAACTCTACTCAATTTGACAAAAATTATTTTAATGATGCTCTGTAATGCCAGAGATTTTACATTTAATGGCACTTAGAGCACATTGACACCTGGAACTGTGTGACATGTTTGTATTTCAGTGTTCCTTGAATCAAAAGTCTGTTTTAATAAAAAATGACACAGTATTTATGATGCTGTGACACACAGGTCATTGATTCTTAAGGCTGCAGTGAACAGTATGGCATGATTTCAGGAAACTAGATGTGATGCCACTGAAATTTAATCACAGTTTTAGCAAGAGTATCAGTAATTCAGGCTCCCTATAGCTTTAGATTTCCTTTCAGGAAATTAACTTTAAAAATATTAAATTCCAGGTAACAGGTCAGATTCAACTTCAGCAAATAATAGTACATGGTTGAGCATGCTTTCTAGTTAATGATATGAGCAAAAAGATTTCAGGTAATGTTATAGACTAATAGTATTTTTTGATGGCTGAGATGTGGTAACTGTTCATGTGTGTCCTTCAGACAAGCTGCAATGTAGAGTAGTTAACGTTAAACACAGATACTAAGATGTTAGCAACTTGTGATCATGTTTTTCAAGTCAGTGAGTTATCCTGTTAGCTGCAAATGCTCAGTGGAGCAGTGTAGGTCATACTAGTCTTTAAGCTTCTCCCTGCAAAAGTACCCAGGGAAGGAAAAAACCCCAACAAACTAACTTCAGCATTACAAAATGTGACTTTTACCAGTGCCTTTTCCTCTTCTCTTAATAGAGCTTTTGTCTCTCTGTGAAACAGAAATCAGGTCTGTAGGCTTGCTAGAGGTTTCTCACTCAAGCTGCAATTTAACCATAGCAAAATTGTAATTCTCATAAATTGCAAACATGCTTTACAACAGCATGAGATACTGCAGATACCCCTTCAGGACTGTTTGGCTTTACTGAGCCTTTCAAATTCCTCTGTTGTCTTTTCTTTGATTTTCAACATCTCCTTTATGCTAGGTATTACACTTTAACCTCCCTAGTGTCTCTCTTGACATGCCCTCTCCCCAAATTAGGGCATATGCTGACCCACCTCTCTGAAAGGCAGCATTTAAATATCTTTCCTTTGGCTTTTGTCTGACAAGTTGCTAAAAACCAGAGTACCCATTTTCCCAACTAATCAGATCCTTTCTTTTATTTTTATATGCCTCGTTTTTGATTGGACAGACTTGAGAATTACTTCTCCGAGTCTCTGGAGTTTAATTGCCTGTAAATTAGTTCTTTCATTTGCCTTACTGTGCTAACCACTTTCTATTAACATAGCTTTCAAAGATCCATTTTCTTTGCTCCAAAGACCTCCTATCTCCATATAAGATTACAACATTTTATGGTTCACGAGGCTGTATCTTAAGCTAAAACTGCAACATACAATTGTGTGCTGCCATAGCATCTGTTTTCTATAAGCTGTTAATGTTTTAAATTTGCTCTTTAGGAAGATCTCACTGATTTTCCCATTTGAGACCTCTTTGGCCTTCAGGTATGTTAACTGGCATTTTATCAGGTCATAACTTTCTATAGAGCACTTACTGTGCTATAAAATACAAGAGCCAGCTCAAGGTTTGTTAACTGTATTATAGGAGATGTATGTGGGTGAGTTTGTAAGGTCATGTTGGTGCTCTTTTGTCTTCTCACTTAAACCCTGTCCCTAGGTCATCTGTATATGGGTACACATCAGGCCTTGGCTTTGGTTTGTGTCTGCTTCCATTCGTGAGGAAGCTCTAGCACTGGATAAAACTCTAGACAAATTGGAAACGAGCCTTCCCTTTTCCAGTATGGACATAACTGGTGCACTCTGAATGGGCCCAAGTCTACTACGGTGGAGATGCTACTGGTATGCACAGTGCTCAGTGAATTTAGGCATAGAGGTGTAGATATTTACCAAAGTCATTTGTGTCTGTTCAGTGCAGTCAGCGAAAGCCTAAGCTCTCCTGGTGTCGCCTCTCTGGACTCAGCCAGCTCCACAGGCAGTGTGCACCCAGTACAGTAAGAAATACTTGATCCTGCCAACGTGTGCAACAGGACTCAGGTACCTCAAGGCACAGGTGATGTGTCAGAACACTTGTTTCTCCTCTTGCCCTAACCTTCCCCCTGTATCTTTGTCATGCCTCTTTGGATAATGAGACAAAAACTGTGATAGCCAAAGGAAAGATATGTTAAGGCATTCTCTTGAACATAATTTTATTTGACATAAAATTTTGCTGCATCAGAAGTGACTGTAGTATCACAAACCCAATGTTATTTCTTCCTTGGGAAGGAGTTTGAACACAGTTAATGTTTAGTAATGAATGAAGCTGGATTTTTTTCTTAACCTTTCCAAATTTTGCCTTGGTGTTTGTTAACATTCTGTCTAGTACTAAAGTACCGTCTTTCATTAAAAGGAAAATTTGGGCTCTGGTTTCTCAAAGATCCGAAGGGAATCTCATACTTCTGAGCACTAATCCTGCTAAAAGTCATTTATACTAGTCATTTGTTTTAATTTGAGGCTGTGGGTAATGGACGCTTAGGCTTCTGATGTTTACTCAGTTTTTGTTGATGTTGTTGTGTAAGCATTTTTCAGTGGAATGGAAATATTTATGTAAAAGTTGAGTATGCATGACAATGCTAATGTCAGACCAGTGCCGGTTGTGAACTCCCTTAAGCTATGTGAGAGTTTGTTCAAGAGAAGCTTTAAAGTTTGTTAAAGGTTTCTAAGACCTGTCAGTGGAACTGGTGGGACTGAATTGGACCTGTACAACGTACTACATCTCCTGTTGATAGGAGATGTAAAGTCTACTTATTTTCCCTTTTTCCCTATCTGCTTCTAAAATGTTTCTATCTGTGACAGTTCTTGAATGTAACAGGCTCATGTCTGTGACTGAAGGGATTCCATTTTCCCCAGCTTTTTATTGTAGGTCTAGATAGCCTTATGTGGCAACATGAAGTATTGTTTTAATACTTTTTGGAAACATTGGATGCTCGCTTCTGAACGTACGTGAGCACTGAAGCTGTTGTTTAAAAAACTTGAGTTTCATGCTGTGCATTTTAAGTGTGCTGTTTTTAAGAATGTTTAAAATAAATTTTGATTTTTCAACTAAGTAGCCCCTTGGTAAAAGAAATGAGAAATAGCAAATAAATTGATTTGCCTCTTAGGGGATGACTTTTGTGTGGTGATAGAATGCATTGTTTAGTCCAGAAATATCAGTATGACACTGGGGAACATAGAGATGGTTGAGAAGCAGTATCAGTTCAAGGGAAATGTGTTAGTGAGGCATTGGTAACTGTGCAGCTGGGAGACAAGGAAAATAACTAGGAAATTTCCCAGCCGAAAGAGAGGGACTGTTGAAAAATGTTGTTAGAGGTTTAGTGGGGCAGAGAAAGTACTAACATGACAATGGGAAACTGAGTGGATTTGGAAGCTGATTTTCCAAGCTGTATGTTTTATTTATATATGTAAAAATATTGTGTGTGATTAGAGAGAGAGAGTATGTATACTTTGTCACCAAACCATGTGTAAATGAAAGCTATAATTTTGCTTTGAGTTTTTGAGAATGTGCTTTTCAACGTCTTGGTCTATAGTTTTTAGTGTCAGAAGAATGCCTTTGCAGGGGCTCTGCTCTGTGGTGCACTGTTGGAGGAACTTTATTTATAATATATTTTCAAGCAGAATTTATTAGTGGTAACCCTAGGCAATTGCTTTGTCTAGAACAAAACCTACATGATATTGTTGTAAATACATAGGGAATTATACACCGAAAGTACATTTTTGGAGCTTGTATCAATTTTTATTCTCTTTTTTAAATTATTGTTTTTAATGATATCTGTCTTCTCATACTGCAAATGATATAGTAGTGGAGTTTTACAGCTTCTTTCCAATTTCTGACTTCAGTGAGTATAGTTTGAGGGGAAGAGGGTCACAGAGCCTTGAGTAAAAGTAAACCTGGCAGGCCTTCCATGTCTAACTACTTTTTTACTCAGAGACATAGCGAAAAAACAGTAAAGTATCTTCTTATTTGGGTTGAGATTTTGTTAGGCACCAACTCTTGCAATGAGATTTGGGTGTCCTTGGATTCCTTTGGAAACCCAAGTGTCAAATAGTACCTGAGACCACTGTCCAACTTTATTTCAGTTAAAGCTCAGCAATGGTGTCTAAGGTCAAGTACGCACAAATATCTTAGCTAAGGAGGAGCCATGAACCAGCAACAGCAGTGGCAACTACTTATAACTAGGGATCAAGCTTTGAGACATTTCATCTGAAGGCCATTTTAAGTTAAGCTCAAAATACATAGGAAAAGTGGGGAAAAAAGCCCTTGAAAATCTTGAAGCTATATATAGCTTTGTAAAGGGTTCAAATAGTTGTGTAGATGACCCACAGTGCTAAGGGGAAAAAACATATCTGTATGGGTATTTAGGATTTTGAATGACTTATTCTGGAGAATGAATCAGGAAAACTGTTACACCTTGCTGTATCAAGAAAACTAACTTCATGATTTTCTTCAACTCTCTGCCAGAAAGAACACATCTTATGTGAGGAAAGTGGGGTGTTTTTTTGCTTTTGTTTATAATTCAATCCTTGTTCTTCACACAAGAACTGTTTTGCTGTAGCAACCTTACTAGCACCCGGTAGAGTTCATACATAGCTTGTAAACAATTCTTTTTGTCTTTGTAAACACCTTCAAAGCAAAGATTTTGTCATGGTTGGATGGAACTGCACATCGCAGAAGCAGCCATTAGACCTGAAGACAGACTAATTAGATGTCTGCCTTTTGCTACATGATATTAAGACTTAAATTCTAGCACACCTAAAGTTCATGCAATTCCAGGCATCAGTCAATTAGACAAAGGAAAAACAGGTCAATTTTATTAGACTCCATCACTCAGGCAGTTGATTATACTGAGAAAACACAGGACTTCGTGCTTTAGCAGAGGGTTTGCTTTTGTAATTGACTAACTGCTGCCTCCTGCTCTATTGACCTTCACTAATTTGTAGTATTGTCTGTTATTCCTTATCTGCACCCGAGTGGGGAGGTTCATATGTAAACATCAACATCGTTAAGGTCAGGGGGGACTGCATCAGTCTCTGTAGCCTGTTAATTTTAATTGTGTGTACAGCCAGGCTGCAGGCTTTCTGCCGTTTCATTCCGCAGAACTATCTGAAAATCTGCAGTCTTTGTCACACTGTCACTGTTTTAATAATAATGACAAGAATAATGAAAATAGCTATGGATCATTAAAACCCTTGAGAGTTTCTTCTGGCATGGTCCCTGCACTGCCACAGCACTGCAGGGGGGTGTCATTGCCTGGGGAGCAGCTCTGTTTCAATGTATAGGATACGCTGGTTTGCCCTGTGTGGGACGGTGGTGTATCAAGAAGGGTATATATCCTGTTGTTGTGGTTGCTGTGGAACACTCTTCCTTTGGCGTATCAGTGGGGAGGCTGAAACTGAGAGAAAATTGCCTGAAACTTTTACTCCAAAATGTTGCATAAACATGCTCAAATTGTATTTCTCAATGTTTCGAGTATGTCTATGTGAAGTGGAAGAGTGTGTCAATGATTACAAGAGCCTGCCAAGATTCCAACTTTTTAAGAAAATGGTTATTTAGTGTTATTACCAATGCAGCATTTAAATGTTTGTGGTTTTTGAACACATTGGCAGTCCTATTAGTTAGAAACATTGTGGCAAAAGGATCACTGTTGTTCCGTATTTTCTATATAATCTCGTTTTTGCTGCAGAATGATTGTATATAAAAATACTGCTTTTTTTCTTCCTCTAAATACTTATGAAGTTTCAGTTCTGTTTGTGATATTTCCCACAGCCTGACATATTTTAGCACAAACTATTTTTGGTAATAAGCATATTAAATGTCCTTATTTTAATTTCACCTCTTTGTTTAACATAGCAAGCTTTCTATTTCACCAAATGATTTTTCTTCCTTTGATGTTTCTTCCCTTCAGATATTTGCATCCACTTTATTTTCCCCTTACTTTACCTTGGCTAAGCTGGCATACATGATAGTCTTTTAAGAGTTTTTCCAAAATTCGTCCTCTAGCCTCTTATGGTGATATTGCTTAGTCTGAAGCTTTTCAGTAAGTTGTCTAGATAAATACCAAGAAGTCTTGGTGCTATCACTCTGATAGCAAATGACTGCTCCTTCTCTGTTCTGTAATGAGATGGAGGACCCAAACATAATTTTTACTTCCCTGCTCTACATCTTAGTGAGCTGTCCCAATTAATAATCGGCTTCATTTAAGTATCAGTATTCTGAATTATTTTGCACTAAGAGGTTCTAGTTTGACTTTTTTCAGGTTGATTTGCAAGGTATTTTGTTTGTATTCCAAAGCTTCCTTGTTTTCGAAACAATACATGTAGGCATTCATAACCCTTATCAGCATGGTATCAATCAGGAATAAAATTGACATACTTTCTTCCTACTAAAGATTGTGAATGAGAATACTAAATAAGTGTGTTTTCTCTTACTCTAATTTGAGCAAGAAGTACAAAAAGAAGGGGAATATATGCTTCAAGGTCTGGTTGTGAAGCAGTCTTGAATGTATGAAAAGATGATGAGTGCATCAATGGACAATGATCAGTTTCACTTTGGCAAAAGTCGATGAAAATGTTTTTAATGATAGTGACCTACCTGATCCTCCCTCCCGCCTTGCTACTTCAAAATGATCTAAGAAACCATTGCTAACCCATACAGAATGCTGAGAAGTGCTAAAACACGTTCTGCACATTGTGATGACTAATTGAAAGAAACAGCTTGATGAATTTTCTAGTTCAGTAGTCCGGCTTTTGCAGAGAAACCACATTTCTGAAACACGGCAAGCTGAGACCAAAAAGTTATTGCCTCTAGCAGTGGATCTTTGATCTGGCTCTGACTGATGTTGCATAGCTGTGAATTCCTCAAGGTGACGCAACATCAGTTTTGAGCTGTTACTTGCAGATCTGGATGATGAAGCAGAAAAATAACCTGTGTACATATTTAACACTGCAGCTGTGTTACACTGCATTTCCTTGAGCTCAAGCTCATGTTTATTCCTTGCATTGCTTTCTTGAGAAGAACAGTGCTGTTTGTTTGTGTATTCGAGAGCCCCAATGGTGATATCTCTTCTTCAGTGTGACCAAGCATCACTCCTGCCTACCAAGAAAGTGGAGATAAGAGAAAGGAAACTAACTGATGCCCTTGGGAAACTGCAGTAAAATATACTCCTGCATCAAATTCGCACGTTGTAAGTGTGCTAAAAGAAAGTAAGTGTCCCACAGTTCTCTGCAAGCTGAGGGGATGGGGGATAAGGTCAGCATAAAGGATGTTGTAAATTCCTTGTACAGCTAGTGAGAAGAAGGAAAATCCTCAAAAAGTTTCTGTCCTAACAGTTACGTATAAATTGCATGTACTTTCTTGGATGTTATTTTCCTACAACAGACAGATGATATCTATCTCCCTGCGTTAGTAACATTGCTGTAGTGACACACAGATGAAGAGTGAAAGGAAATGAAGGCAAGGTCAGCCCCCAAATAAAAAAGCATTCTGTTTCAACAAGCCCTCTATTCCCAGACAGAAGTGAAAGTTTTTTCCTTTAAACCATGCTTCGTCTTAGTGACAAGTGACTGAAACACAGAGTGAAGCAGAGAGAAAGGGTAATTGGGTTAATTCAATTTGGCCTATATTTCCAAGATTTGATCAAAGAATGACTAAATAATTTGAGGGGTGTTGTTTTGTTTTGTTTAATTTCATTTTTAAAAAATATTAATTACAGGTTGTAAGAAAATCATCACAATCCCCTAAGCTTATGAAATATTGTGTGAGATGTGAGTACAGCATTGATACAGATTGTAAATACATAATACACTATTTATGCAGTACATTTCATCAAGAATAATTTCAAAGTGCTTTGCAAATAACTGTGGCTTCTATACAAACCTATACAGTGGACAACAGAGGCCAAAAAAGTGTAATGCCCATCTTAGAAAATTACTTTGAAATTACTGATAAGCAAAGTTGCCTTTATTAGATCATGAAGCAAAGGTGGCAGTGGCAGGGGGAAGAGCTCAGCGGGAAGTGGGGAGTCAGGAGGTTCTTGAGAGACAGGCATCAGGACTGGGAGGAAGGAGTCTATGAATGCAGACTGGTGGGGAAGAAATACTGGGCAGGAATGAATGGCTGATAGTGTTAGAAACTTCAGAGAACATGATGTTAGTGTGAGTAAGTGACTGCGCTCTTCTTGTGTGAACAGGGCTTTTTAATACTAGAAGAGAATTTGCTGTCCTGCATTATGGGATGAAAAAGAAGTGGGAAATTGTGTTAGCAGGTTCATGGAGAACCACTCTGAGATTCAGAGGTAAAAGGGCAAAAATTGGCTTATTCGAAGAAACTGATAATTAGGCCACTAAATCCCATTAGAGAAGAATCACAAAATAGATAAACCTCCTTAGCCCACTTTTCTGATTCCCATTATACTAATTTGTTGAGTATGCTGATTTCCACATCTTTTCTCATTGTCTAAGTTATTAGGAATTTCAGGAGAGAAATAGTATTTTAATCTTTATGTTTGTAGGCCAGAGATCCCCAGCCTCTTTTACAGGGAGACAAACACTGATGCAGAGCATTGGATACCATATTTCCAAAAAGAAAAAAAACCCCAACAACTGAAAATGTGCAGGGAGATTATGAGAGTAAAAGGCAAACTTCAAATGTACAAGCAATTTTTCTGTAGTGTGCTTTTTTTATGTAAGTGTTGTCTTGCTTGGCTGGAAGTAAATGTGATTCGTTATGGTACAATGAAGTAGTGCTGCTTCTTTTTAAACCCGGGGATTAAGTCTACTGCTCTGCTTCTCTGACCTTCTCATCCATGAACAGAGGTTTTGAATAGAGCATCCAGCCATGGCCTTGCCTGAAGAACTCATATTTCCTGAGAGTGTGATATACTTGTTTCACAGTGTCAGAATACCCTGAGCTGCTGAAGACTGGTACTAAGGAGATAAAGCCAACAGGGACTGTGGAACACCACTGGCAGCAAGTTAGTCTGTGACCAGAGTAACTGGATTCTGCTGATGGCTGTGGTTATAGGGGTGGTTGTACCTGTAAGTTTCCACTCTCTATGGGCCTGTTTTTAACTAAGCATGATGTTTTGTTTAGGTCAAATGTTCAACTATGACCCGTGCCTTGTCCAACAAAGTCGAATGGGGTTGATGAATAGGGAGATATGTTGTCATGTTCTCACAGTTTCTGTTGACTTGTAGTACAAGGGTGCCCTGAGACATAATGTCTAAGAGGTCCAGGGTGGTTTTTTTTCTCTTTATTTCAGTATTCTGAGTAGAATCCTATAATTCTTAGTTTTAGCCTGAGTCACCAGCATGAAATACCTGTATTTATCATAAGCATTTTCTCTGTAGTTCCATTTGGGCGTTGCAGCAGATAGATAGGTAGATGCAGTGACCTTAAAAACTCCTGTTCAGAGAGGCTGAAAATCTTCTTTTGTATCTATTCAAGGGTGATAGCCCCATATGAACAAGATGCAGAATTTCAAAGGCTGCAGCTCCTGTGCTGTAATGCACTGGTCACCCAGAGACATTCACTTCATTCTTACCACTGCTCAGATATCACCCATGATGAAGCTACATTGGCTTATGTAGAAACTGATGTCATAATAGTAATCAAATGATGAAATGCATGTGTAAATACCTTTCTCTTCCTCACCACAAACCTGTATTTTACCTGTGTTATTCAGTGACCAGTTTTACCCCATCATGTTGGTAAAATCTCTGACGCACTGCTACCCATCATCAAGGATTTCTACTTTTAGCTTCTTGATCTTCCCCATGAAGGCTAGACTTGACAGGACTCAGCAGATCGGGGCAGACAGACATCCCCCTAGTTCAGTACTGCCATCTTATTTGGTAGGTGGGTCTGTGGTACCTATCCCATCCTCCACTGAACCCGTCACTTTCCTTCTGTGTTGCATCCAAGTTCCTAGTCTTTTCTGGTCTGCTGCATGCAGACTTGGGATCAAGGCTGAAAATACAGTGGTGTTTGTCACTTTTTACTACTGGTGAAAAATGCAGTTAGTAAAGCACCTGTTTGGATTAGGATAAGAATACACTTAAAGGAGAATCTGTTTCATCTGTATTTACAAGATTTAGGAAGGCAGATGGGAAGCAAGCCAGCTGCAGTGCAGTAGGGTTGATTATCCAGGAGGTGGCAGCTGAAGTATTCCGTTGCAGTTAAGAGCGAAAACCAGCGTGTAACTAACTCAGCTTCTGCCTCTTTGCAAGGAAAAAGCCTGTACTTCGTTAACACTGTGCTAAAAAGAAAAGTCATAATGGATGTGTGCTTTTATCCTACCACTTCAAGCATCCATCCCAGCCTTTGAATTAATTCTGGGTATTGTTGGGCAGTGGTACCCAAAATTAATTCAAAACTTGGAAAAAAGGACTTGTTTGCCGTTTCATGCCTGTGCCTTTTCTTTTTTGACTGACTTGAAAATCTCTAGATAGGGGTGGGGGGAGCATGTTTTTGGTTTCTTTGGTACATTTTGTTTTGTGTTCTTTCCAGAAGCTAACATCCAAACTTGTTGTACTTGGAGTGCCATAGGCGGTCAGAATATCATTTTCATCATGGCAATGATTTTAATCTTGCCAGTTCGGCTTAAGTGGTGTCAACACAGCTTCCACCTGACTAACAATCTAGTCTATATATAAATAGACCCGAAATGCCTATTAAGTCTACAAGGTAACATGAGCAAGGGGAAATCAAAGCACAGCTCTATGGGTAGCCCCTGACTATGTTATCCCTTACTAAGAAGAAGCTTTATAGTAGAGGGCATTGTTGACTGGCCTGTTAATGTTATGGAGAGGATGGCTCTTTCAGCCACTTGCGTTAAGTTGTTAGAAAACAAGCTACAGCTGGCCTGACTTCTTTTTATGAAAAGAAATTACACAGACAGCTGGAATCATAGGTGTTTAAAATATTTTCACCCTTAATAAGCTGAAACAGCTAGCTGGGGATTCCTGGATTTTGATTACATGTTTGAGGCAGCCAGCCCTTCAACTGCACAACTTCCAAAATGGCAGGTGTTGATTTTTCTCCCTCAGGCAGCAAGTGAAAATACACTTGTACTCCCTATTAAATTCAAACTGACAAACCCTCCCCAATCAATTGCAAAACAAAAAAATCCCAAATCCTGCTGTCTGAAGTAGAATCTGTACTTCTTCACTTGTCGGAAAGATACCACACAGCTTCTAGGGAAGAGGGCTTCTGTCTTGTAAGGTCCTGAGCACTTGAACCTTCAAGGCCTGCCCTTGAACACAGGCCCTAAGGATGTGTTTAAATATTTGCTAGGGTGGAGTAAGATCTCTTCCTGGTATACTTGCACATCAGGGACATATCTGTGCTGCCTCATTGTAGAGGATGGTAACTCCACTGCAATGGATGCAACAACAGCAGTGCACACTTGGAGAGCTGTAGTACTCAGTCAGCCATCTCTTAATAGCAAAGTGTTGGTAGTGACAACAGTATTGTTTTAGTTCTTGAAAGGAAGAGGTGGATGAATAGCAAATATGTTATTCACTCCACGTCAAGTTTCTCAGTCAGTTATGAGCAAGGTATTCTTGTCTTGATCTCAGTTATTTGAAAGTGTTAGAGAAACCTGTATTAATTAACAGGGAATGATCCATGGTCCAGAAGAGATGGCTTGACAGACAAACTTTTATTAAAGTTTCAGAGTTGTTTACAGCTGATTTTTAAAGAACAGCGTCTACCTTTGGAAGAATAGTAGTTCTTAAATCCCTCTTGGTTTCCATTTGTCTTACAGTGAAAGATATGTTGCTGGTTACACCTGGGTCTTCAGCAATGTAAGTGGGCTTTAAGTGAGACTCCTGAGGCCAGTTCAGGAAAGATAGCATGGATGCAAGGTGTGTATGCTGACCTCCCTAGGCCTTAGGTATGTAGTTAGGTCAGATTTAGGAGACTACTGGCAGACAGATACCAGAAATGGGTGTACTCCTATATGCTATGTGAATTCAAAGCCTATGCTTCAAGGGTAGATTTATGGGGAAGCTGAGGGATTATATCTTCCACACTCCATCACTGTTAGCACTGCCTAAGAGTGACACATTTGGCTCTAAGTGATGGAGCCAGAAATATCACTTATACCTCCAGCCCTGGATTAAACCTTTCTTTGGGCCAAAAGAGAGGTCTGGCTCTTCTCCAGGAAATGCAAGAGCTCAGAATAAAGTCTGAGAAATACCTGTTCAATCACTGAACATTTCTTGAGCCTAATGGCCTGGTTTATCTTGCTCACTTACAAATTCCTGTTTGCTTCCCAGCATACATTTTTAGTATTTTTCTATGTGGCAAATATTGGTAGCAGGATAAATGCTTTTATGTGAAACATCTGTTGAAGATGTGTAATACTGTAGCAAATTCATTAAACTTACTTTCAGTTAATCTTTCTTTGAAGTGTCCTCTCCACTAAACTCATCCCTTGTTTCCTCCACTTTCCTGGCTAATAGCAAAACAAACAAAAAAGTCTCCTCCAAAAACACCCTCTTTACCCCTTAGTCTAGCTGCTGAGACTGTCCTGATGTCCCAGCAGGATGAGGCCTCAGTGCAGCATCCATCAGCTATGCTTTGCGTAGAAGCTGATTTCTTTCCCTTCAAGGCTGTTGGACCCGGTAAAGGACAAATCTGGGCTGATCCTCACATTCTCTGTAGCCTGCTCTTTTCTGGTGCTGAAGTAGATTTGTATGTGCATCACGGACTTTCCATAGGATGAGCTGTAGCTCCAAAGCACTGGAAACACAGGTCCTAAACAGCTTGATACAAGTCTCTTTTAGTGCTGTTACAGCGTTAGCATGCAGGAAAAACTGGCAGAAACAACACGTCACCTGGGGGCACTATTGTAGCCAGATACTCAGATTTCGTGTCATTTACCTTTGAAAGTTTGTACCAGCAGAATATATATATTTCTGGTAAAGTTTCCTGCCCTCCTAAAGCTGCTCTTTATCAGGACATTTCGTTTAGCTCAACTACCGGTTATCATTTTAAATGATCTGTGCCACTGAGTGAAAAACAACAGCAAAAAAGATCAATAAAGAAACTTAAGTTTCCTGGGTTGCTAGCTGTTGAAGTTTAGTTTACTTTTTTGATGAGCCAAGCCTTATTTTATCTTTAAAAATTTCCTATAAAACAGTAACTGTTTCCCTGTGAGTTCTGCCAAAACAAATATTCCCACCATTTTATCTTGTGAGGTAAGCTGATGTTCCATATACTTTGTTTCTAAATACACTTTCTATCATAAAAAGACAGTCTGTATCCAAGATGAGTTTCCTATATCCATGCCTTGCTGCAAGAGACAACAAATGCTTTGAGAGCGTTTATTGCACTAATTTCTGGAGTTAACTGTTACACTACACAGGTATATTCTGTTTGGTTTTATTTTGTAGTAGGTAAGAGGAAATACAAAGAAGAAAGACAGTTTCAGTTGTGTTTATGACGTTACATGTGCTGTGATAGGGTTGCAATGACATAGTAAATTGATGAATTAAAATTGTTGGCAAAACAAAAGCCATGTTATCTGTGACATCCCATATGCTGTGAAGATTGTCAGTCACTGGAAATTGTGTCACTGATACTTTATGATACATCTTATGTTTGGAAAAGCCAGGTAATTACCATGCTGAAATGGACCTGTATAACACATTGTGCAAATTCTCATCCTCTTTTCTTCTGCAGCTGTAAAAGCCCCAACTTAACAATGAAAATTTACCAAATGGTATGTCTCAGTAGAAGACTTTAAAAAGGAAGGTACTGAAAGTGTTAGCTAGACAGGGGCATCCTTTGTTCCAGCAAGCAGTTTTGCCTTTCTGCAAAGAAGGACTGTAAGAGTGTTAAGATTAGTGAGTAAATTTTTCCTGCATGACTTATTACTTGTGGCCTTTTGTAGTATCCCTTTAGCAACTGCTACATGACATGACCTTTTCAGCATATTTATCAGCCTCAGGCTTATGGATGATGCAGAGTTATAAATGTGGTTGCTGGGGGCAATGACCAATTCTAGGAGACTGTTCCAAAGTCCGGTTTTGATGGGGGTAGTTTAAAATGCTTGTGTCCTGGTGCATGTGCCTGACTTCCACTCTGAAGCTCTGACATCCAAGATTAAGGCACAACTCTAATTCCATAGCAATAATTGTGAAAAGGAACGTAAAATTAGACTAAATAGCAAGTAGGCTGCTTCTGATGAAGCATGAGTGTTAGTTTCAATAAAAGATGCAGAATTACAGCATCCTACTTTGTGTTTTAGTAATATACATATATGCACTTATGAATCTTGTTCCCAGAGCAAAAGTAGTGCAAAATTAGTAAAGAGAACAACCTAGTTTCTGAGTAACAACATGAATTTACGGTTTTAGAGGCTAAAGTAGACGTTTATGATGCAATATATTGTCCTCCAATGAAAGAGCTTTTGGTTTTGTTGAAAGTTCTTTCTTTTTGCCTTTTTTTCTCCACAGGCGTGATTGTTCTGTAGTTCCTGTTGTAGGGAGTCTTATCTTTGAAAGGCAGAGGATTTGATATTTGGGTAGTATATTATACTTGAGAGATATGCTGACTTATTAAATTGGTTTCCTAGTACTCCACTGGGGCATTTCTTGCATGCATCTATGAAGCTTCAGATATTACCAGAATATGCCTTCATACTATTGAAGTCAGTCACAAAACTTCTGTTAATTTCAAAGATGCAGGGTCAAGGCCTGGGTGAACTGCTGTACTGATTCTGTGGTTCTGCTCTTTACTCTTGAAAGATCATGCACTATGTCCCATTTGCACAAACAAACCAAACCAAACCAAACCAAACCAAAAAATTCTGTCTTTCTGCATTAATCCATTTACAGGAAAACTAATAATGTATCTATGCGAGTTCATGTGTTAGATTTCCTGGTACTGTTTGGCAGATTTTACACGCCCTCCCAAAACTTCCAGATCTTTCACTGGCAGATATGAATAAGCAAAGAAAGATTGTAACCTAAAGGTAGATGAGGATGAGACAGCAGAATACAACAATCTGCTGTTTGTGATACTGGAGGAGGGAAGAATATCATGCTTGATCAATCACCACATTTTAAACTGTAATTTCTAATACAACAAGATTTGTGTATGCTGTCAGTGACTTAAGTGTTGCTATTTGAACCTATTTTAAGCAGTTATTTCCGATAAAGTTGATAAATTTCTGATAAATTATGTAGTTTCTTAATGTATTTTCCATTTTTTTCTCATCTTCTGTTTTATGGCTACCCTGCAGGACTTGAGTTTTCCACTGTGACTCAATTACTGGCATTAGCACCTGGTTTAGAGCCTGGAGCCTTTTCAGGGCATGAACTTGTTTCATAGCAGGTGCTGCGTCACACGGCTGCAAATCAGGGATGTGAACAGTGAAGAAATTCTCACTGTGTGCCTTCCTAAAGCTTTATTTTTGCCATTTGTGTAGGTAAATGATACTCCTCTTTGCCCACTGGCTTCATATCACTGAAGTTGTCTCAGAGGTCTGTTAAGGCTCCTGCTGACCATCAAGATGGTACCTCTTCTGAGGCTTGTCCCTGCTTGCTGCTGGGACTTGCTGTTTTGGGAAATAAGACACTCTAAGATAAGAAATGGGGTGTATTTGAGAAGGACAGGTTATGGAATCCAATGGCTTTCAATTCCATCCTAGCTCTAGCATCTGCTCATGTTGATCGTTTCTGACTCTGATGTTCTCTGTGATTGACCCCTTGCTTACAGAAAGGAATTATCATTAGTCCATTCTACATCGTGCCATGTAAATGAATTTAGAAATAAGAAAACCTACTTTTGGCGTTTTTTTGTTTTGTTTTTGTTTATGTACTCTGCCAGCAATGTGAAAAGGAGCAGACCTCCAACGAGTTTGTGTTCTGCTGTCCAAAATACCTGAGACTCCCCAGTCCTCATTTACAAGAGGAGATGAAAAGGAAAAAAAGCGTGAAGGCCTGACAAATTTCTGGCTTCATGAGGTGAGGCCCATAGAAAGAGAGTTGTGCATTAGTGAAAATGTACAAAGTGATCAAGTACAGTATAGGATATGTTTAAAGAATACCTCTTGTAAACTTTTATAGACAATTCCTCAACTTGTCCAGAACTGCTCCCTGAGGTATCATTCAAAAGTCTTGCCAGAAGTAACAGATTTGAACAGCAGAGATCTGATTCAAAACATTTTGCACCTCATGAACAGAGCTACCTCCATAAGAAGCAAATAATTTCCATAGAGACCTGCCATAGCTTGTGACATTATTTGAATCGTGGCAATGCTGAGATGCTTGATAGCCTGCAGTTGCCTCCTGTTTAAGACATGCATATAGAGCAATTCATTCTACAGCTATCATCGACACTTCAACATCACATGAAGAGGCAATGATAGACACATACAAGAAGTCTAGGAGGCTACACCCAGCTGAAATCCCCACTTTTTGAGAACCTGCACTCTAGTTTATCCTGTGGCATGGTAGTTTCCTGCCCCTTTTTCCCACTATTTTATGCTGAAATGAGTTTTTGCAGTTCTGGTAGATGCTGATCTGGATTGGGGACAGAGACACTGCTGGAGTCCAGCAAAGGGAGGTGGGGATGTTGGGGAAGGACTAGAGGAAAAGTGGGTGGAGGTTGTATGGTACTGTGTACTACAGTACAGAGATGAATTTAAGGAGAAAGACTGCATACTGAGGTTCAAGACAAAAAACAGGTAAAGCAAGTTGATCTTTGAACTTCCAACATGGTGGCAAGACCAGATTCAAACAGGCCTATTTAAAAAAAAAAACAAACAACAAAAAACCCCCACCAAACAACTCTGCTATTTTTAATATATTTTTCCTTAGTGGCATACTTTCTGTTTGTTGCATTTTTGTTCAGTTCTTTTAGAACTATGTGAATGTATCCTCAAGATTTGGATTTTAAGATTCTAATCCTGCATATCTATGTATCAGCAAAGCTTTAAGTATGCATGTTGGGCCCAACAACTTATCTTTAAGGAGGTCCACAAAGGTATGCAGGACTGTGAAAAAAATCTCCAGAAGAAAAAGATTGCAATGGGGTAAAATGTTCTACTCTCCAGATCATGTTATATAGGAAGGAAAATGAACCACTTGGATAAACTTCAGAATTTATGTATGTATTTTCAAACAGTGTTAGTAGTTTGTTATAAGTTTATGTTTTCATTTTTTTCTTGTATGTCATACAGTTTCAACTCCTTTAAAATAAAGAGTGGCATTGCTTTAAGGAATGTGAAAAGTAACATTATACTTGTTCACTAAACAGAAAAAATTGTAGTCCATGTTAGATGCGAAAACCTTTCTGAGAGCAGCTGTCAGAGTGGTCAGATGTAGATTTTCAGCCAGCTTTTTTTCCCCTCCCATGAAACTGAGAAAAGGGGAGGAAAATGCATATAAATTGTAACATGTTCAGTTGAAAACAATGGCCTAACTGTGGAAAGAGTTCCAGTCAAAAAACCTCATGCTTTCTCCATACCCTAAAGCTTCAAAGAAAAATGTACACCTGGGATGTCTGTAGATGTGGATGAAGCTGAAAATGTGATAAGTGGAAGTAATCAAATTAGTCTATCATAACCTAATATGCCTAATATCTATATGACCATTGGAAAGAATACTTTTTATTAAAATGGTTTTGTCTTTTTCTGGTTTTAGTCCATTTAATGTTAACTAATATATTTTATGATCTATGCTTTTAAAGACAGTACAAAGGATAGAAAAGAGGAGGAATATCAACTGAGTTTGAGATAGTTGTTGATATGACTGCTGGATGCTTCTGATGGGCAGAGAAGATTACATACCCTTCTTTTCTTTAAAAACATGGAGAAGCCACAGCATAAAGACTTCAGTGATTTTATACAGGTATTTTGAGGAGTGTAAGAAAATGAACAGCTTTCAGTGCTGACTTTGCAGTCTGTTCCAGTGGAGCTCCAGTCCAACTTCAGGAATGAGGCAATAGAGCTCTATTTAATTGAGCAATTGAGTGACATTCTATTTGAAAACAGGTTTTTCCAGCATCAGTCCCTATGATCTAAGACAACATCCAATCCAAACAGTTTCCAAATACCTGAGAATTCCCTTTTATGTAATAGGAGTACCGATAGCTGTACTACTAGGTACCTCTGGCTGCTTGCTAGTAAAATCTTTACTTAAAATACAAGAACTCTGGGCAGCTCAGTGTACTTCACAAATGCTAAGTGAACAAGGTCTGCATTTCCCTAGTCACAGACACCATGGGAATGAGTTGCCTGTACACCGGAAGAAAGCAGCCGTCCTTTTCCCCCAGGGAAATGAAATCAGACAGATATGAAGGGTCCTGGCCAAAGTCTGTGGTGCCAAATCTTTGGCACAAAATTCTACATTTTGTACTATTTACACCGTGGTAGAGCTGGGGATGTGACCTTGTGTGCTCTGAAAGACTGGTGTTCAGTGTTACTCATGCCTGCAGTCAGTGTGTTCTGTGGAATACCTGCAGACTTCTACATGTATGTTACAACTGCGCACAGACAGCAAAGCTTAGCACAAGCCAGTGAGTACTGCTTTCTCATGCAGAGACTTGGGAGAGTTTGGGCCTAGAAGAGTCAATTGACAAAATGATTTGCTGATCTTGATACAAACTCTGTCCTGTGGGTAGCTTTGCTTTTTTAGTAGTAGTACCTGAAATTAGCCTGAAAATTTTCACAGGGGCTTCCTTTTAGATTGGTAATATTTAAAATGTTCTATCAGAGGAGTATATCAGAGCAAAGTTTTGTTTGTTGTATTTCCTGACATCTAACTGGGGGAATTACTATGAATGCAGCTCATTATACTACACTAATTTTTCCTGCCAGTCTGCTGAAGTTCTTGGGTAGGCTGTGTCGAATTTGCATTATGAATACTGATTCTACCCACATCTTTTTTCAGGTTTCCCCTTTACACCACATTTTTTCTTTATTGCCTTGTTAGGCTTGCTAACCTTTTCATTCTTACAGCAACCTGGATAGAAAGAATGATTTCTGCCTCCGAGTCCCCTGGAAAACAATTTCTGATCTTTTCAGCTTGAATGTGAGGAAGTGGAACAGCAGCATATGAAACCCTTTATGGGATAGATCTTGACAGGTAGTATTATCTTTCAGAAAGAAATGAGAATGCTCGCTGCCAGAATGTGCTGCTGTCTCTGCCCCAAATTCTATTTTTATTTCTGTTCTCCTTAGCAGAACAGAACAATAATAAAACATTCATTTTACTTTTTTTTAAATTATTTTTTTTAATCATTTTCTAGCCTAATTCCAAAGAGCAGCCTGCACATAGAGATGAGGTCTTTGTAGAATGGCACCCACTGATCCTCCATGGGGCAGCCTTATCTGGCCTGAGCCTGCTAGGTCTCTTGGCAGTGTTGCCGGGTAAGAAGTGGGCTGTTTGCAATCACACTTGACTTGTTGGCTGGCCTAAGTTTTTATTTTGTAAAGTTGTCAGTTTTCTTTCTTTTCTCTGTTCTTGAGACAGAGTTTTTTTTATTGAAATTGAATCAGAGCTGAATTTTACTGCCAAAGCTTTGAAAGGGTTGCATCCGGCAGGGCTATGACCACAGAGGGGAGGAACAGAGATGGGAGCAGAGCGCCTGGGGACAATCCTGCTGCTTCCAGACTTGGGAGGGTAACAGGGACAGCAGTAGATGCCACTCCACACACACCGAGTACTCATTGTGTTGGTGTTCTGCAGCCAGTCTACTGCAGCTGTCCAGTTAGCTTGTGCAAGATAGCTGGCTCTATCTTGAAGATGCCAAATAACAATTACCATTAACTCTTTTTTCTTTCCACAAGAGTGAAAATGTTTGAAGTGATAAAAGTTATCTTTCCTTAGGAGTGAGCATGCACACATCTACACCCACACCCTTGAACTCTTTGACAAGGTTCTGAGCACTGATGTGCTGAATTCCACAAAGCTCCTGCTCCATTAAGTAAAGTCCACATCCTAACACAAATGGTTTAAGCTTCTTGGCCTACCTATGTTACAGAAACCATAATAATGTCAAAAACTATTATGCAAGAGGAAAAACTTGGGGATGATAGGTGGGAAAAGGGGAAGCGGTTTCTATAAAAAAGCAGACATATAGACACAATTTTGAGTTGGAAGCTGTTCCATTTTTTATCCACAAGGGAATGGATAGGATAAATTGCATCTAAAATTTTCTGTTAAGGACAGTCATTGAATTTTAGCATAAGACAATGCCATATTATATGCACTAAGGAAAACTTTTCTTCCAGTACCAAAGTAATGATTTCATTAGAGCTGCATTGTAATCAAAAATGTATTAGTTCATTATCAGGTTCTTTCATTCCTGCTTTGTGTATCCTGAATGCACTGTTGCTCTAGAGAGTTTCTTTCCAAATTCAGGCAAGCTTTTCAGAAAACTTTGTGCTAAAGATGCCCTCTTGTACTACTTTAATCTGTACCTGGTTGTGTCATCTAGCTAGCAGTCTTTAGTGAAGAGGCCACAATCTGCAGTGGCATGTCATATTCAAATGTCTGGAGTCCAGTATTGCTAAATGTAGAAAAGGAAGAGAAAGTAATTTATCTGCAGCTGGCAAATGATAAATAATTGCTCTAAGAGTAGTAATGCAAGGCAGAACAGAATAGAAATTTTGTTAGTAATGGAAAAAGACCCAGGAGGCTTTGGAATATTTCTATGAGCAGTGGATGCAGTTACATTAAGGGAGGACTTCATAGGAAGACCATGATGTGGAGATGTGGAGATAATAGGGATGTTTATGTGAGAATAAGCAGAGCTAAAGAGACTTGTAATACACTGAGACTTAAGTTTAACTGAAAATGGGATCTGGCTACTTCTTAACCAAGGTGGTTATGATATTTGTCAGCCTTGTGACTTTAATAAACCTCTATGAATTTCAGTTGTTCTCCTTCACTTCCTACTATTTGGCCTCAAATTCGCAGTCTGAATTCATTGATTTGTCCATACATTCATCCACCACTTGTTTTTTATCTCTGAAGTTTTGCATGTCAAAGTAGCAGCTGCAGGATTTCTGCAACTGAATAGAAAAATAATACAACCAACTATGAAGGATCTTGAACAGCTAGTTAGATCAAAGTGTGATCTTGAAAAGTAACTGACTTAGTTTTACAGTTAAGGGTGTGAGGCAGGGAGAACATAAGTATTTTGCCTAAATTATGTAGAAACCTTTGCAAAATTATGCCCAGCTCAGGATATTGTTCTGAGCAATATCCTTTAATCATCCTTTCAATAAAACACTGTTTGCAGTTGAGCAGGGACAACTCTCATTCAAAGTCATGTTGGAAAATATTCTAGCACCCAATATGCTACATTTTCATATGCCTGATCTCTTTCATTGAGTTCATTTTAAGAGTTCTATAGTTTCTTGGCTGACATGTGCCTAATCTCTTTCATTGAGTTCATTTTAAGAGCTCTATAGTTTCTTGGCTGGTGTCTTCTTATTGTAGTTTTGGTTCCTTCTTACTTAGGCAGCTTTTGTCCAGGTCATTTGCCTACAAGTTCTCTGGAAGAAAATTTCTTTCCCCTTGCTCTGTGAAGATTTAAAAAAAAAGGGTGGGGGAGGAAGAAAGAAGAACCTGTCACTGGCAAGGACTTCCTAGCTTTACAGGAAGCAGTAGGTATTAGCAATGCCAATGGAAAAAGAGCGCTCATCTACAAATCTTGTAAGTTTCAAGCAAGAGCCTGTGGCAGGGTGAATGTGGATACTTTTTTGGAGACAACACGCCCCTTGGACACTGACTCTGCTGCCCTGCTTAAGAATGGGTCAGTGCACTTGCAGTCTGTGTGGAAAAGCACCTGTTAATCTGTTTGATGTGATGGATGGGAGTTCTGAGTTTAAAATGTAATAAGATGGTTTTAAGGGATAAGGTGAAAACTATAATATTAGCGTTGTTGAAGAGTTTAAATGAGCCCTGGAGGACTGCTTCTCCTTTTGCTTACAAAGAAAGAGAGGATAGTGTTGTCTGGAGAGCTGTGCTGTTCACCTCTGAAGGATCTGGTCTCATGACCTGAAGGCTGAAAGTCCTGTGGTTTGCTTGGCCCTTAAGACTCTTGCTTCCTATCTCAGACTTTCTGGCAGCTGAAGGTAGAGGGGAGTAATGCTTTCTGAAGAAGGGTGTTCTCCTCTTCAAGAGAGAAACTTCTAATTATGTCTAATGAAAGGATATTAAAAGTTTATTTCATTATGGGACTGCAGAGTGGTTCTGAGTTTTAAGACAGATGTTATTCTCTGATGTTTTCCTTATCTTTTGCCAGTTTTTTTCTGATGTCAAACTATTGAAAGGCTGTTCCTTTACAATCTTTTGATTCTTTTTTTGTATTTGGCTTATTTGGAAAATTTCAAATAGTGTGGCCTCTCTGAGGGGGAAAGGGGAAAGGGGAGTATTTATTCTCTTTGATCACAGGCCAGCGCTTTCTTTTGAAATAGTATTGTTGTGTATAAATCCAGGAGAAGGACTTCAAGAACTTCTGCCTACAGAGGTGGGTGAGGACAGAGGAGTGATCTTTCCTGAGACAAAGATTGCTGAGGAGTAGTTATTGGCAGCATGCCTGTAAAGCTGAAACTGATGCTAGGCTTTCATGTCTCATGTAAAACTTCTATTGCTATCTAGTTAGTATAGACCAGGTACATCTAATAAAATGTTGTTATTTAATTCCCATCAAAGAAAAATTTCCAGCCAGACATGTTCTCTTTGAGCAGAGGACAAGTTACAATTTACTAAGCAGATAAAATCTTTCATTTCTCCTAAGAGAAAATATTTGCATCTATAGCGAGAATAGAAGATGCCTTTTCTTTTCAGAAAACAAGTCTAGCATAGATCCGCTTGCACACAGAAGGAAAGTAGGCTGTGGGGACTTTAAACAAAAAGCAACATGATTTTGCAAAAGAAATAAGATATTGCACAGTGCAAAGGTTCATCACTAGACACAACTGATTTGCACATAGCCATCTTTTAAATGAGTCACAAAATATTTTCATCACTTTCCCATCTCACTGTTTTGTAATATAAGGTTATTCCTTGGGAGTGACCGCCTGTTTGCACAGCTATACTCACAATATTGTCCACTATTTGGATTCTGTCTGGGTAATACAATACCTTGACCTGAACAGTTTTAGAAGCATGTGACAATAGTGATGTGATAATTTTGGCTCACTGCAGAAGTAAATGAATTAAAGAGCAGGTATTAGAAAGGAAATCAAGATGGCATTTTCTTTAGCACCCCATTTTGGGGATCACTCTAATTAAAATAATAGAAATGTTAAACATGTCAGGGCAAACCCTTATCTTGGATACTACTAGCTTAACTCCCTCAAAGTGAGAGAAGTTTCACTGGATTTACATCAATGTCACTGAAAGTAGAACTTGGCTTTGACTGAGCCTTGTTTGCCAAGATTTGTAACCTCCTGGTGGAGAGATGAATGAAGATGGATATTTCTTTCTGATGACAGCCAGAAGAGTACTTTCACCCTCATCACAACGTTCCCCCCAAATTTCATGATGCTTTGTGAGTGGGAATGGAGCTTCAAATTCCTGATAATCAGCAATTGTGTATTTGGGAGCCAGGGCCCTCAGGGCACCCAGAACTTTCATCTCTGGCAGTGAATTATGTTGTCCAAACAGAAGATATAATGTTCATACATACAAAGGAAGACATCTAAGAAAGAAAGAAAGAAAAAAAGAAAACATAAATAATAAATAGAAATAAATAAAAATGTCTGGTTTTCCTTGGTACAGTCTTGCATCTAATGATGAAATCAAAGACAATAATTAAAAGAAATCTTCTTCTTCACAATTGTTTAAAGAAATAAGCTGGGCCTTTTCATTTGTTAGTTTAAAAAAAATTATTCTTTTCCCCAGACTCAAAAAATTCAACCCAGAGAAACCATCTTCTACAACACTTGGATTAATAGTCAGTGTAGCTTTTTGCTTGAGAGAATATAAAATTCTTCTTGAGATAATTTAAACAGGTTATTTCCTTAGTTATTCTCTGAAGTATTCTTCATATCCATGAAGCTTATTATGAACCAGAAGACTGAGATTTTTATTTTTTTCCATTACTGCACCCATGAGACAAAATGTCATAGCAACAAAGGGAATGGCAGTGAGGTCATATGCTTATGCCATGCTTCAGTGATGCTTGGCCGTAGGCCACTGTAGTATACCAATGTTTGTGACTAGAGGTTTCTCTTATTTACCTCCAGCATGTGTAGTTCCCTGAGGCCTTGAAACTGAAAAAAAATGCTTTTGGCAAGCGGTAGCCTAGTCACTTCACACCTAAGATATGGTGTTAGTAAAGAACTAACAATTCTTTTTAAAACTTTATGCAAATCAGTCAAATTAGATTTATCAAAAATTATGAAGGAGAGCAGGGAAATTTTAATGAGTAGCTATGCTGTGCATTATCTGTTCACAAAGCAGATGTAATGATGCATTATAAATGCTGAGAAAATTTAATCAGTGTAGAAAAAAATATAATGAAATGGTTGTTTAAACACTGCAAAGCTAATGTTACAGTAATTACTTCCCATTGAGCAAGACATGGTGCACATTATCTAGGCTCTGTTTGATTAGTGATCCTGCCTATGACATCTTGCTTTTTCTTAATTTTACTTCAATATCATTTAAAAAATCTTCAATTCAAACCCCATTTAAAAGAACAAAAGTGAGCATTACATCAAATTCAGTCATCCTTCCCGTTCCTTTCTAACCCAGTCTGCATAAAAGCATGCTTTGATTTACAGTGTCTATATGGAAGGAGGCTGAATGCTTGCGCTTACAGAAAACATGGTTCTGTGGAATTTCTGCTTTTTTCCCCTGCAGAGTGATACCAGCAGTATTACTTGTAATGATACTCATGTTTTTCAAAATGTGCTTGTAGAAGGTGGACTGGAATATATTGAAGTTTTACTATGCATTTTTTCTAAGATTTCTTTTAAATGGATAAGACATGGATTTCACCACTGATCTTTCTTCGTTCTTCAGAGCCTGTAGGGATACTTTTTTACTAACAGCCGTATGCCAGTTTCCAAAGTGAAGCGTATGGAAAATTCTACTCATAGGTCCTCTTACAATTATAAAGCTTAGATATGAATAAACAAGGAATTCTTATTTATCTCGTCTACTGAAAATTTTTTGTAAGAGCTGATTAGGACTTTTGCTTTAGGAACTGTCTTAAAGTCATAGAGATTCTGAATTGTGGCTGATGGTCTTTTAGTCATGTTGGATCATAAATGATAGATTGAAATTGAATTCTTTTCATAACCTCCAGTCAATAAGACTTACTTCATGTTTTAAGATGTGTTCAGCTCTCACTGAACACTGTAAGTGAGAGTTTTCCATTGCTTTTATAAGAGCTGAATTAGAAACCTTTACTAGAAGGTTTAGAAACCACCATCTTGCATTACTGAAGACCAGATCAGAAGGGAACTGTTTTGCAAATGTGGAGTAACAACCTTTTATAGAGAAACCAGATCCAGAGAAGAAAGAGTAGGCATTTAAAGAAAAGAAAAGAAATTATACTCTCCCAGTAGGTATAATTGAAATATAAAAATGTAGCTGGACTAAGTACAGCTACATTACAAATACTGCATGCTCTTGTTTTCACAAATATTAGAAGAGTAAATGTATAAAAGACTGATTTTCTTGCTTTCACTTTGAAGCATGCAACCCATGCATGCTTCTGCATTCTTTCTCCTATTGAACAAAAGAATGTTATTGTTATAAACATGAATTTTAACTGTAATTTTAAATAATAATTTGTGTATAAGCCCTAAGTTGATATTGTCAAGGTAAAGTTTATTGATGGTTTTAGAATCAGTAAGAGCTTAGCATGATAAAAAAATTTTAGAAAGTGAAAAGGTCTTTTGTGAAATATTCCAGTTTTGATTTGTATGTGGACTTGAAAACTTTAACAACTTTGTAACAGTCTCACTGATGAATTTGGAGTCAGACCATTTCTAATTAATGTAATCACAGGCTACTTAACAAAAACAGTTTTCTGTTTTTGATTGATTGCCCAGTTTCTTGGAGCTGACAGTATAAACTTTTTTTCTGCCGAGATACATGATAGTATCTGTTCGTACACTGCATGTATATTGCTCAGGAATAATTTCCATTTTTTTGAATCCTTGGGCTAATTTTGTAAACCTTTGATTCCATTTAAAGAAATTAAGAACATACTGTTTCAGAAGTGAATGGCCCACTAATGTCAGGCCTAGGTATCAGTTGGTACAGTTGCTACTCTTGGCATAAGCCTAGAAATGAAAAACAATTTTGGGCTAATTTGAGAAAGGAACAGGTGAAGCTCAAATAATTTAGGAGCAAGGAGAAATAGAACAAGTGGCAGCTGCTCCAAGAAACATTGGCTTGTATCAGTGCAGCATATGGAAGGGCAAATCATAAGCACATGATTTCAACATCCCTGTGATGAAGGCTTTGCCTTCAGATCAACAGTACACAAATTTTGTTGGTTTTTTGGTTAATAAAGAAGATTGGGTTATGGTTCCTCCAAGAGAATCCTGCAGAGTCACTAAATAAGCTAAGATATGGCTTACCTCCAGAAATACTCTTTGTGTCATGAAGAGTCTTAAATCAATAGCCACAATGCTAAACTGAGCTGACAGTGCATCTAACTGGTATTCACTTGAATAGAAAGAAAAGAAAAAAAAAATACAGATAAAAAATCTGTATACACTTACCTAGTTAGTGTGTTTGGTTTTCCTTAACTAGGTCTCATGTTCTGTTTAGAGCTCTTTCTATAAAACTTGAAGTGGCATGATACCTGCAATCTTTATGAAAGTAAATAGTGTGTCACTGTGATACATCCTACTTTGTTCAGAGACTGCACTTTGGGCTCATATCTGTAATTGCAGTCATGACATGAAGATACAGGGCAAACCTTACAGCCTGATTTATCTTTGTCAGAGGGGTAGCAATGCTCAGCACTGAAATCCAGGATATACGTGACTCTAAATAGAGCAATTTGTCAAGTATTTCATGAACACAAATTGAAATGAAACTAGTTCTCAGACTCTAGAGGTCACTTTGCAACAGGAAGAATTCATTATCTAAGTATACACAGAGGAAAACTATTTCACAATTGAAGTTGATTTGTGAGAGATGGATGTACACACATAAAACTAAAAACTCATAGGTCACACTTGCAAAGTAAACTATAGGAACTACAGGCTCCAGTATTCCCTGGCTAATAACCCATCAGTTCCTCTGAAAAATACAGAGCAGCTGTTGTCATATTGAGTGCTATCAAGTATTTCAGACTCTTTTTGCATAAGGAAATACAGGAATTACCTGCTTCAACCCTTATAGAAGGAAAATGTCTTTTTCATCATGTATGTATATTAGAGTACTGAAGACATATATATACAGCATCCCATCCTAAGAAGAAAGATCTTTTTTAAAGTTTGTGTATTTTATTTCACTTATGGCCTACTTTCAAAATTTATTAGAGAAATGCTCCTCTCTTGAAAGTGTGTTCACTTTCAACCCTATTGCTTCAGAAGCCCAGTTAAAATCTTTCCTGGGTTAAATCTCGATTCTGTCATGGAAGAAGAGGAATTCTGTTATGCAGAAACAAACTCCACTTCTCTCATTTGCTCAGAGTTTGCTGGGATGTGAAAAAGAAGTGAGAAAAGACAAGGAGAAAGAAGTAATGATAAAGATATGAGGGGTGAAATACAAGTTTACAGCTGCAGTGAACTTTATTTTATGTGTGCCAGTGTTTTATGGCAGGAGACCATAACCACTGCTGGCAGGCTAAAGTCATCCGAAGGAGTGTCACTGATCAGCAGTGACACCAGCATGGTCCTGGTGGTGTAGATCTTCCAGAGGGGAGGAATATTGCTTTCCATTGCAGATCTCCAGTGGTACGTAGGCTCTCTTTTTCAAAGGCTGCAAGTTTGACTCTGCCCTCACTTGTGTGGCCACTCTGTTTGGTGGAGAATGACAGCACTTCACATCCACTTTGCACATGTGTGAAAGGTCCCAGGCTGCGGCAAAGGAGGCCCAGTATACAGGATTTTATTTCATGTGGTGGCATCTCTTGAGGGTATGTTTTCCCACTGAAATGAATGTCAAGTTTTGAATCTTTCTTACGGGGTGAAAAAGAAACAGATTAAGAAAGGAGTAATTTGAAAACAATGAAAATAAAAGAAAGCCCAAAATTCTCCCTGAAAGGTGGAAGTATGTTTACTGTGTTCTCCATTTAGAAAATGTCTGGTTCAGGCATCTAATGCAGAGATAGGTATAGATATGTGGTCCCCAGATGTTTTAGACCAATTGAGATACCTTAAAATATTGGATCACTATGTGTCCTTTTCTGTACTTTTAGTTATAAGCATCAGAGCTGCTAATATTTTTGGTTTTTTATTTTCAGGTCATATTTTGAGAAATATTAGTTTAATGTATTTGGGAAACTGACAATCAGTTCAGAGTAACAACTCAGTGCTCTGGATAGGAGAATTTTGAAGAAAAAGAGCCAAATTGTCTGATCTAATACATTTTTAGCCAGCAGAATTTCATTGGAACCAGGGACACTACTCCTGCAACTCTACTATCTGTCCAGATGAAAGGTGCCATGCTCTGGACACCGTATTCCCCTGGAAAACAAAGGCAGGCTGGATTGATAGCTTTTCTTTCTTACAAGTATTCACAGTAGTTTTAGTGACCTACTAAATGGGAGCTATTGGTTGGGACTATTTTTTTATGTTTGGTAGCTGTATATTATATAACTTGGTATCTCATAATTTATCTCAAAATGATTTTCCTACTAATTTTTGGTTGGCAGAGAACATGTTTAATGGAAACCTTTTCTAGCAGAAACATGCTTTTTGATTGACATTTGTCACTGGGAAGAAAACCTCTTTTTGAATCCTCTTGTCCTGTTCTGATTCTGCAGATGTCTGTTAATATGCTTCTGCTGGCTCCCCTAAAGTTTATGTGGTGTTCTTTGTTCTGAAACACAGATAGACCAGAGCTCTGATTTGTAAAGAGCAAGTTGTGGCATAAACTGCAGGAGAAAATGTATAATTTGGAAATGCAAATTCCAGTTCTATGAAGTATTGAAGAAAACAAAGGTTAAAAAACCATTGCCATGGGTAGCTTGGAAAAAAAATATTTGTACTAAGGTGGCTGTAAATAAATAGGCTAGAGATTTCTGACTAGTGAAAAATGACAACCAGGAGTTACTCAACGTGGCTAGAAATATTTACTCTGGTAAGTGCACCATGTCTCAATCTCTGAGGAAAATAAATACCTGATGAAACAACAAAAAGGGCAAAGAAAACTCAGAAATATTGAGATGCCTGATGATTTGTCATTGAAAATACAGAAAATTCAGAACAGGACTGAATTGCAGTAGGAGTATGAGTTTCTCCTCAGGGCAAAGGTTTAAATTATACTTGCACAATTAGGCCAAATGATGGACTCCTCAGAAAATTTCATCAAATTGATTATGTAAGTGGGAGCAATTAGATGACGGCATGTTGGACAGCGCAGTATGTTTTGAAATTACAAAGGGTAGCAGAGGAGAAAGTGGTTAGCTTTCTTCTCTGAGAAAGAGAGAAGGTAGGAAATACTGAGAGTTCAAATATTCAGTCTGACAAGTATCTTTGAAGATTTGGGATTTTGGTCTTATGGATAGAGAATCTTATGGATAGAGAATGAGTTTGTATCTGGAGACTTTTTACAAGGCCATGTGATAGGACAAGGGATAATGGTTTTAAACTGAAAGAGGGTAGATTTAGATTAAATATTAGGAAGAAGTTCTTGACTGTGAGGATGGTGAGACACTGGAACAGGTTGCCCAGAGAAGTTGTGGATGCCCCATCCCTGGAAGTGTTCCGGGCCAGGCTGGGTGGGGCTTTGAGCAACCTAGTCTAGTGGAAGATGTCCCTGCCCATGGCAGGGGGGTTGGAACTGGATGATCTTTAAGGTCCCTTCCAACCCAAATCATTCTATGATTCTATGATTCTTGGACCAGTCTTAGAATAGAATCAGAATCATAGAATCATTTAGGTTGGAAAAGACCTTCAAGATCATCAGGTTCAACCATCATCCATGCCCACTAAACCATGTTCTGAAGTGCCTTGTCTACGCGCTTTTTGAATATCTCCAGGGATGGTGACTCAACCACTTCCCTGGGAAGCCTGTTCCAATGTCTGACAACCCTCTCAGTAAAGAAATTTTTCCTAATATCCAATCTAAACCTCCCCTGGTGCAACTTGAGGCCATTTCCTCTTGTCTTATCACTAGTTACTTGATAGAAGAGACCAGCACCCACCTCACTACAACCTCCTTTCAGGTAGTTGTAGAGAGCGATAAGGTCTCCCCTCAGCCTCCTTTTCTCCAGGCTAAACCACCCCAGTTCCCTCAGCTGCTCCTCATAAGACTTGTGCTCCAGGCCCTTCAACAACTTCATTGCCCTTCTCTGGACACGCTCCAGCAGCTCAATGTCTTTCCTGTAGTGAGGGGCCCAAAACTGAACACAGTACTCGAGGTGCGGCCTCACCAGTGCCGAGTACAGGGGGACAATCACCTCCCTGCTCCTGCTGGCTGCACTATTTCTGATACAGGCCAGGATGCCGTTGGCCGCCTTGGCCACCTGGGCACACTGCTGGCTCATATTCAGCCGGCTGTCGACCAGCACCCCCAGGTCTTTCTCTGCTGGGCAGCTTTCTTGATGGTCTAGTTGGAAGCAAGAGTTCTGGGGAGGCAAGTTTGACACAAACTAGAAGATAAACCAATGTGTTAAATGAAAAAAATTTCAGTTAGTCAAAAAGGTGTTGTCCATTAATTTTTAATCAGTTTTGACTAATTGCAATTAATGGAAAAATACGAGGAGCAAAAATACAAATAAAAATACAATAAATATTAACAACAAGCAAGAGGAAGTTGTAAATCCAACTGGTAAGAAATTTTTTTTTGTAACAGGTGTTTCTAATACCTGATTGGAACTGTTTGTCAGTACCGAAACATTACAAGCCAGTCAAGTTCATTGGCTAAATTCTACCTAAGACATTTTGAGTAGTTTACAGATACAGTTAGGGGAATGTGGCATTACAATGAAATATCATCACTTGATTTCAAGTAATCATAAAAATATAATCTGGAGTTGTAACAATTATGGTTGAATATTATAGTCTAAATTCTGGAATGCTAGAGATATTTAACAATTGTTGAATCAGAACAAAGAACAAAGGAAGTTACTCTATGAGTACTGTTTTGAATACATAAAAATGAGACCTTTTGTACTGCAGAATTTCAATTTGGAGGACATGTGCAAGTGGTCATAGTATAAAGTCATTGAAGTCTCTAACAATTACTGATTATTATTTTCTTTCTCTAATGATATGAATATGTCACATTTAGAGCCTTAAATTGGTGGATTAAGTTAAGGTGGTGACTGGATTGGAAATTGGTTGATGGCTTATAAATCAGTAGTTATGATCTGTTTACTTTTAGTGTAAGGAAAAGGGAAGACACCAAGTGGTCAAATTTTTATTTTAAGTTATAAAAAGCCTTACTTAGCAAAGATAAGGACAACTATAAATAAAACTCTGATGGGAGAACATGAATAAAAATTTTGATCTTTCAGTTTATGGGGAAGTGAAAAACTGCAGTAATGTGGTTGAGAAAGAGGACAATTTTAATTAAGGCCTTCTGTTTCAGTGGAGAAATAAAGTTTTTAATTAAAACAATAAAAGCAATTTCTAAATAAAGGGGGAAATATGAATTATGATAAAACGAAGTTAGAGACGTATAAAACACTTAAGGGAATCTAGAATCATTGTGCTAAGAAGGACAAGGGAGACAAAATGTTTAAAATTTCGTGTGTATAGGAGACAAAGAATGGCAAAGTCCATTTATAGGTGGAGGTAGTAAAATGATGATGTAGGGAAGAGACAACTATTCATAACCATTTGTCTTCTGTATCTGAAATAAATTGGGTGATGTGCCAGTATCACCTGACGATGACATACTGCATTCTCATCCACTAAGGAGAATAATAATTAACAATGTTTAAAGATAAACACTTTAGACAGAAGGCCTAGGCAATTTGTACACAGTCTAATACCACTGGGTAAGATGTCTTTCTTGCTAGCATTAATATTTAATAAATGTGGAAGATTATAACACTTCAGAGAGCTATTTGAAGTAGACAAGCATAGCATGGGTAACTTGTTAAGCTGAGTTCAGCCTTAGGCACTGTAATAGAAAGGCCTGATATTGGATTTGATTAAACAAAGCATTAATGCGGCAAGTTTCACATTTTTCTATGGAAAGCAGGTCTTGTTCAATCAGATTATAACTTTGGTTGCTCAAGGTAACTGCATAATAAATATTTGAATGGCATTCATCCAATGATATTCCAATTTTAAAAGGACACTAAAATAATGTCAGTAAATCAAGTGTGTGTTAAATAAATTCAGAGCTGAAGAACGGATATCTCAGAGAAAATCACCCTGAACAGTGGTATTTCTAGTGGATTTTTTGGAGTATGTACCAGATTGATGGAAGCATTGAGTAGGGTAGTATTACCTGGAAATAAATAAAGTTATGGTTGTTAAAAAATTTGTTGCCTATAAGATTATAAAGATTATAAGAGGAGTAAATAAGGGTAAGAACTGGATTTAATGACCTTGCTTTGTATTATTTCAGCATATTTTATTTAAATACAGATTATGTCTGTATTCCAAGGGAAAAAAAGGAATGAAAAAAACAAGCTGAACTTGTTTTGGAAAAAATCTGGATGTCACAGCTGACAAAACTCAGAAGAAACTGTCAGTGAGTGATTCCCTGCCTAAAACAGCTGTAGAAGCTCTTCCAGAATGAGTAGTGAGTAGGAGAAAATGGGAAGTGTACGTCTGGTTGTAGAATACTGTGTATTGTACACAGTTCTGTAGTTTTGTTTTGGAAAAGGAATTAAGGAATATGGAATGATGGAAGAAATATCCACTAGAATGTGGTGAAGTATGTAATGTAAAATATGTTGATGTGAGAGGCCTTAACCTCAATACATCTAGATCATGAAGGAAAGTTATTCAATTAGAGAGAACAACAGCTTCCTGGGAGGGAAAGGCAGAGTACTTAACTCAGCTGAGATGACCAAAAGGAAGAACCAATGTCTGGAACCTAAAATCAGACAAATTCAGGTGGGAAGTAAGGGGAATTTTTGTCTTTGAGGGAGGGTGATGAGTCATTGGGGAAGCTATCAAAGGAAGTGGAGTTTTTTTGCAATACTCCCTGTCCCACTGTTCTTGGCTTAAGACTGAAAGACTGTTTAGAAAATATGCTGTATTCAGACACAGTTTAGACTTTAATACTCCTAATTATTAGACTCCATACAAGGTCAGCAATGTTAATTTTAATGGTCCATCATATAAAGGGAGTGAGCTGTATTTTGAAATGTTCTTTATCTACATGATAGATGAAACAGAAAGAACACCTTATGCTATTAACTCGTCTGCTCCTACAGGGATGACAGAGGACACTATATCAATATTTTGAAAATGAGAAGAACTGAGTGTAGTAGTTTCTTGGGATTCCCACAAAATGTAGTCCTCTTTTGTTGTTACCTAGTGTTGTTTGGAATTTTCTTGTCTGGAGTCAGGAGCACACAGGTTACAAGCCAGCCTGAGGGACATGCTGTAAAATGTACATATTCACCTCTGAGTGTTGCTGTCAATTCCTTCTGCTTGATTGTAGTTTAATGTCTTGCACATAGTGCTAAAGGTGTTTTGGGAAATTTTTTCTTTCTATTCTGCTTGAAGTATAACATGAGCACAAAAAAATTCTATAGTGGTGAGTGACTCATCCTTTAGCCAGAGTTAACTTAATCAACAACTTCTAAATAGTGAAGATCCTTCACATTGATTCCAGTGAAAGCAGAGCTTTCAAAATTACCTTCCCACTCCCTATTAAAAAGAGTAAAGGAAATTGCTTTCCTGCTTTGACTATAATGGTCAAATGCTAAACAAGAATTTTGTGCAGATTTGCCTTTACTGTATTTGTTATCTTGAAAAATAAGAAAAAGCAGTTGCAACTTTCCTGAATGATCTAATTTATTCCTATGCTAACTACAGCTTATTCAATACTACCAATGGTAGGCAAGAAAATTAAATGCTTCTGTAAATTTTAAGTCATCAGAATTTCAAGGTTCAGAGGGTCTATGATAGAATCCTATGTGTTTTAAAACCATAAAAATAGCTAATCAGCTAAAGCAAATTTCTTCATGTTAAAAATAAACAAAATCTTTCTTCTTGCAATCCTACTGTTTTGCAAATACCTTTTCAAAATTGCTTCAACGATGAAAGTAATTGTTTTTGTAAGCTATAGGAGGTGTATGTTGAGAAATGCACAGAAAATAGTAGGGGGCCCACGCTACCAGCTTAACTGCAGACATTTCGGTGTTGTTTTTTTTGCTCGCCTGCTTGCCAAGTTAGGCGTAATTTAGCAAGCATTTTGAGTGACATTGGTGTCAAGTGGTACTATATGCTTATTCATGGTGTTCAGTATATCAGCACTTAGTGTGGTAGGTACTCTTCAGAGGGTCTAAAATGTATGCTTGTGTAATTAAAATGGTAGAAACCAAAACATGGGAATGAGATTTGGACAGCTGGAAAGCAAATGACCTAGGTAATGTGAGCAGGGCTTCACACTGGCTAGTGTCTTGCTAATTCTACTTTTATCATTGTATTAGATTTCTGTAGGTCTTGAGGAAGGATTGGAATGACATAAGTGAGTGGTAGAAGAGTTAGTTTCATTGTGACTGAGGTACTAGAGGGAAAGAAGGTATACATCATTCTCTTTCTAAATTGAATCCTTGTTGTATAATCACAGATACATTAGGAACAAGAAAAGCAGAAGTAGTTTGCAAAGAAAGAGCTCTGAACTCTGTAGTGCTCAGAGAACAGATTTCTTACTGTTTGCTAACTGGTTTGTCATAGGCTTTCAAATTTAGAGTGTTTTCCAGGCATTTCTTTTGCATCACTGTCATAAACTGACCCCATCTGAGAATCTAGATTTGTACCCTGGACACAGTTACTCCACAGATGTTGAGTGGGTACTACTGATCTTATGTTTATTGTCTATATCACTGTGCGATGTATTACTTGCCACAAGAGTCACAAGGCAATGCTTTTGTTAATAAATAGCTAATTGCCCTGGAATGCAATTGGAAACTTGTTTGAAATCAGACAGAAGAAGGTGTAGATTCTCAGAGCAAAAAACACTGGAGAAGAAATCACTTTGTGGCTCTTTCGATACATATGAAGATATTGTTCCAATAACCCTAAGGAGTCTTGAACCCCAAATATGGTGCAGACTCTCAGGGATGCAAAGACTTGCTAAATAAATTGGAGGTCAGTTTTATCTGCTGTATCTTGGAAATAATAATTTTACACAGCTCTGCTTCCAGCATCCATTTCCAATCTGTGGAATGATTGATTTGTCATTGTTCCAGTCCCAGCAAGATTGTTCATCTTGGAAGCATATTTCCCAGTAGTAAACACAGCTTTAGACATATACGAAATGAAGCACCTATCCCTGAGGAAAGTTAGAGAAGAGAACTCCCATCAATATTGTAAGCTAAAAAGAAAACAATTGGCCCAAATAAAAAGCCTGTGTTACAAATGCCCATAAAACCAGCTAACATTCCTATTTTAGTACTACCGAAGCATCCCACCACACCAGACTGGTGAGGGCAAAATAAGTAAAATGGCAGCATGTGCAATAGATGCCACTTGTAGAAGAAAATCCTGTAGGAATATTGAGTGCTTCATTGAAATGTTCTTGAGCCAACAGCTGATTGCAACTGTAGTTATAACTCTGGGTATTGCAGAGCCATGACTCACCAAAGTGTCCCACTGCTTGCTGACCTTTTAGATCTTCTTCTTTCAGATGCCCTGTTTTCTTGTAGTAAGATAAAGCACAATAATGCATTCAGGCTGTGTCTTCTGTTTTAGGATGTTCAGATGGAAAACTCTGTGTTGAATATGGGAAAAATAAAAGACATCCCTTCTTTTTCTGGTCTTTCGTGTAATGTCTGGTATGAATATTTTTACTTTCCTCTTTGTGGGTGAGGACAAATTGTACTAAGGAGGTGTGGAGTGATTCCTCATACCATTGCTTCTAGTTCAACCCAAATACTCTTTAAGAATGTGGGAAAAAAAACAGGTTAAGATTGATGTCCTCTTACTGCTAACACATGGTAGTGGATATGAAAAGGTCAGGATAATGGGTGAAATGGAAACACACAGTTCTTCCAAAGGCTGCAGGGCAGAGACGTGATCTAGCTGCACTGTGGAGTCGAGTGGTACCATGAAAGGAGGAGAGGGGGAGGCTGTTCATAACAGAAGAGTAAGGGGAGTCATGGAGAACATTACCCATTGCTGCAGTTACTAACATGTATCTGTTAAAATGGTGTATTCCTCAGGTGTATTGCTTTGATACTTCAATAAATACCTAAGTTAGAATCAGGCTGTCACGCTGCATATCAGTGAGCACTGGCATTTGACATGAAGAACAGTTGTTTAGGCTACACCCTTGTTCAGACCACATTGGAAGTTGAAAAACTGAAAAATTATGAGCTGCGGGTAGGACTTTAAATGGCTGCTTTAATTAAGAAGAGCCCATATACAGAAGGTAAGTAGCTAAAAAATTCGTTTCATGCAGGAACTGTATGTCTTTTGCTACAGAGGCTGGACAGGCGGTACAGAAAACGAGGTAAGCTTAGGGAGGAGAAAGGAGCATCTCATAGGAAGCACTGCAGTAGAGATTTGGCTATTTCAGCCTTTGCCATGAGGACCTAGATTAGATTTTTCACAGATGATTGGCAGCTGTTCCCTGTGCTTGACAGAGACCTTTAAATTGCAGGAGGATCCCTGAGCTGTGCTTTCAACGTGAAGCTTTATAGAACACTAAATACTTTCTGAAATAAGGTTGCAGTTGTCTTATATTGAGCATCCACATAAAATGGAACATTTTGACCTTGTTATTTCAGTGAAAGGAGAAATGCAATATCAGTCACTTCACCGTGCTGGGGTGTTTCAAAGATGCGTTGGTTACTGTTTGCAAAGTATTTGACAACCTAAAAAATCCAGACAATAAATGCAAACATGTTGAAATGTGTTTTGTTTTATATCTATAATGGTTATGTAGTGAGTCTGTGGTTGTATTTGAGTATTCAGGATGCCCACACAGAATCCTCTAAAAGTAATCCTCTCTTTCAAAATACTTATTTTATAAACAGATATATCAGGATTTTGCTGTAAAAGATTTTGCTCTTAATAGACTGTAAAATCCACTATTCCCAGAGATGGCTGACTCTTCTCATTACCTAGTTTGAATCAAGCATTCTTTTGCAACCAGAATCTTTAGTTTTTTGAAGGGGAGATTCACAGAGGTGGTGGTAACAAGGACTAGTTCAACTAAGAATATACAATACAGCTTAATTAATCTGTAAAGCTCACAGAGATAATCACTCCTTCTGACTGCTGTATCATTAACATTAGAGCCTGAAAAATCTTCCTTCCTGAAGGTTCTCAAGACAAAAATAAATCTGTGAGCTTTACATCGTTTGTTTTTCATTTTTATTTCCATTCAGTTTTTCTGATTGAGCACAAACTGTAGGAACCCCGAGTGTGTGCACGCAAATGAAAAAATGAAGTACCTTTTTTATAAGCCTCAGAAGCCTCAGAGGGACTGTATTACTTTCACTCAGCAAAAACTACTTTAAAAAAAAAAAAGATAAAACCATATTTGATAGCTGCTGAAAGAGGGAATAATCCAGATACAGACATTAAGGCACAACATGCCATGCAGTTTCAATCTGCTATACTTTAGTAGCACATGAGTCACAATGAGCCCATTGTGAAAGGTTTTCTCCTCTTTGTATATTTTTTAGGACACCCCTGGAGGCAGTGGGAAATATGTATATTTTTGTGCGAGGGAGCACGAACAAACTGTCTTTGGGATAATCTGAACAGTTGTTGATTGATAATTCTTATATGGATTCTAAAATGGAGATTTCCCAGCTGTGCTTGATGAGACTCATCATCTCATCTAATGCTGATAGCTCCCGAAAGACTGTTCCAGATCTCATCAGTCCTGAAACACGAGAGGGGTGGAGCAGACCATAGCAAGTGCCCACTTCACAGAGACCCCATTCAGGCATTGGGTGTCAGCATTTGCCAGCAGACAGCAGTTGGAGTCAAGTCAGAGACAGACAATGACAGATTTAGCATCTTGCTCCAGTTGTAAAGGCAGCCCAGTGCACATGCACAGACTTGTAGTATGAGGAGCATGCCAGAGAGCTGCCAGCGCCTCCCTGCTATAAACAGCACCTGTGCTGCCAAATGGTGATGCCGCTCCATGGCCAGCTCCTTCCACAGTGCCTCTAATTTATGAAGATGATCCCAGGGCCTGGCCCCGCTTTCTCTGGGGGGGTGGGGGGGGGGTGGTAGAATTAAAAATCAAGATCCCTGTTCCTCCTCATATGAGCAGTTCACCTGACCACATGATGCTGAATACTTTCTCAAATTAAGCTCTTCCCTCAGTAAATAAAAGCCATTTGATTCAAGTAGTATGACTAAGAGCACACTCTGTTTTGTGGATCAGGCTCCAGAGGCTGGCTTACCTAAAAATTCAGGTTAAAGGTTTCTCTAGCCTTATCTGTCTGCTACTCTGAATTGCCTTCAATCAAATCTTGCAAGTGATGCAGGACTGAGATTGTTCATAACACTCAAGTGTGAAGACCTACATTTTTCTCATGTGGCTTTTTTTTTCTGAGATCAAGTCAAACTCATTTGCAAACAAGATTCTTTTTTCCCAACTTGCCAAAACTCAATCTTTCTCAATATTCTACAGAAACATTAGGATAATTTCCATGGCTTGTGGTTGTGTGCCATGGAAATTTCTTCCATTCCCTTCCCACACTGCTGTGGGAATAAATGCCCATCAGAAAAAAGCCCACCAAAGTTGCCCTTATGCCAGGTGAAGCTGTCTATACAGCCTGCCCAAGACACCGTATGTGTTGCCTTCCCAGGCCAAAGCATAACTATGAATTTCAAATTGGCCTTTGCATGTGGATTTACTGTGCACTAGAAGTCTATTAAGATTTCAAATCCAGATATAGGCCTCCAGCAGTGAGTTAACCAAGCCCACAAACCTCCAATCACTCACAAATAAACTATTGCTTCAAGAAAACTGTAAGAAGAAATACCCTATGCTAAATGTTGTGTATGTGTTTTGTACTTTACAGTCTTATAGTGGCATTAAGGGAAAAGTAAGTGGGAAACTGGGTTAGAAAATGCCGAAGTGGTGGTTGCCTGGGGAACTTGAATTCAGCTCTTTCTGCAGTACTTTTATAAGTCAGTCTTTGTGCACACTATTGGATACTGCTGTTTTTTTTTTTTTTTCTTTCAGCATGGGCAAAATGATTTATCTTCTTCTGTAATTCTCTACTCAGAAAAATGACTGTGGTTATTCTGGAACTGCAACTGAAGCTTAAAAATTACATAGGAAATTTCAGCCTAAGCAGTTAAAGACAAAGTGTTAAGCAACTAGAAAGACAGACTTATAATGGGAAATGCTGGGTAACCTTAATGAGTGGGAATACTCTGAATTATTTTACTAAAAATATTGAGAAAATTACAGAGCTTTTTATATTTCATCTGCTTTTTTTCTTTAGGACTCATATGCTTATTTTGTTCTTGATCATGATACAGAAAAAAAATTGTTAATATTGAAAAACAAAGGTTCGGTATTTCATGGTTTAAAACAGTCAGCCTCTGAAACGGTAAATACAATGTTATCTGAAATATTATAGTATTCCCCTGAAGTCTCAGGGAAGGTGTGCCTGGAGTCTCTGCTGAACTCAGTAATAACTTCATCTGCAGGAAGGCCACTGCTTATAGCATAAACCCAACCACCTTCTGTAGCCCAGGGACTTCTTGTGCAGGAGTACATCTGTAGGGGGAAAATCTGACTATTGATTTTATAATAGTGACTGTTGTGAGCCTACAACAAGGTTTTTGCAGGAGCTGTAATCTTGCAGTTTGGCCTTTACTTTCAGTGCCACTTCCTATCTTTATGCCCGGATTGCCAGGTCTGTTTACCTATCAGATCTCCCAGACAGACTGGTCAAGACACCACAGAGCTCACTCATTTCTTCAGCTTCAAAGGCAGCACCCCAGCCAGTCAGGAGACAAAAAAAAAAGAGACACCCAAGATGGATGCATTTTTCAAGTAAACAAATGATCAGCAATATTACCACATCTCATTTTATACGGAATTTGACCTTTGAGCCATGTCTTTGCATTAAGTAACTATATTAGATTGGTGAAATAAATTGCTGAATTTTGGGAAAGCTAAAGCATGGAGGCAGGACAGCATGCCTGTCTACCTTTGTACAAGCCAGATGTACATGTTACAATGATTTCAAAAACACTTAACTTGATTTGGCTTTTTTGTGTTATGTGTTTTTTGAGATATTGCTCCTGGCTGAACATGAATTTAAATTATGGGTACTATTGAAGAATCAGTTTGTTGATGATGGTTTTCCTAAGGCTTTTTTTTTCCCCCCCTCTACCTATCTTTCCACAGGGCTGTTGAACCCCACTATTGTGTTTTCTTCATCAAGTAGAAATAGCTGTGTAGCAAAGTGTAACATCTTTCCCAGAACAATCTCCCAGAGAGCCTGTGTGGGTAGATGAAATATTTTTTGAGACATTCTTAAGGTGTTGATGTGATGGTTGTGTTACTGCCAAGTGGCTTCTCTCTAAAAATATTTTCCACATATTTTTCAATTCAAGGTTCATTATTTTTAAGTGTCAAAAAAAGTCGTGTGTGTCACATGACAGGATCATATTTACTGGCATGAAGGAGCAAAAAAGTGGTCTTTTTATTAAGAATCCCAGTAAAGGACTTGTTAGACATATTTTTTTAAAAAAGGAAATAAAAAAGATATTTTACAAAGAGTAGTACCTCTGTTTGCCATCCAGAACACATCTGTGATGAGCTGCCTACAGATTGCCTCTCTAAGTAGAGAGGGTCCTTGTTTATGTCATTGCCTGTTCAAACATCTGGTGTTTTGAAGATATTTTTGGAGGCAAGTATCTCTTTTTTCCTGTGCCCAGAAACCATGAGGACTTTCTCTCCCAGTGAAAGCTGTTATCCAGGTTGTTCTGGGCAAATAGAGGATAAAGGGAAACAACTTTTGCCTGTGTGGCATGAAGCCAAGTGCAACAAAATCTGGTGCAGAGACCCATGGAGGAACCACAGAATCGCCCCTGCCCTGGCTCTGAAGCTCTGTTGTAGACCTTGGAAGAAATTTCTGTATAAACTCTTACTAATTCCTCTGCCTTCACCATTAATAATATTCTTCCTGCAGCAGAGTTTCACGTTTTAAAAAAACTGTGAGTACTGCTTTATGGGAGGCCATTTCACAGGTGCAGGTGTTTCATGTCCCTTGTGTGGCATCTGAATGCCCTTTATTAACTAGAATCATGTCTTAATGCATTATCTAACAGGCAGCAAATAGCATTTGCTCCCAAGGGGCTGTTACATTCAGCCAGCTTGTACGTAATGAGCAAGGTGGCCATTAGCTTAGGATTCTGCTCATTGCTCTGCACTGATGAATACAAACTGCCTGCATTCCTCAGGAACATTGCAATTATTTGGGAATTGAATATTGTTTATATAAGGAACTGTTGTAAAACCTGAAGATGACAATACATGGAGTCAGTTTTTTACCAGTCAGGCCAGCTAGCTGGGGAAATGAGTGGGAAAAATAAAATGAGGAAAAAGAGAGGGCAAACTGGAGCAATAACAATACCTTCCCTCGGTGCAAATAGTTTTATGAGGATTGCTGTCCAAACTCGGTCTCTTCCCAACTTTGTCTCTGTATTGCTTTTATAGTTATGAAAGACAAAAGCTAGATCCTAAATCAAGAAAACATCCTAATTCAGAATATTTCATAAGGCTAGGCTTGTGTGTAACTTATTCAAAAGGGCTAAAACATATTCTTAGAGATAAATAAATATCTAAGTGGTGCTCTCAATTGGAATGATCTTGAGCACATACTGAACTGTTTTCACTAACTGTGTAGTCAGTCATTGGCCCAGGCTACACAGCAAAATCATTAAATTTATCTAGAAGACATAGTTGATCATGGCTTATCCTTTTCAGTGAGCAAGCCAGTATTATATGCAAAGGGAGGCAGAAATAAATTCGACAGGAAGAAAGAGTTCCACCTGTTGCTTGTGAAATATATATATATATATAAAAATCTATAATGTCTCATATTTCACAAACCAGAAAACCATGCTCTACCTTGTTAATTTTGGCTTCGAGGTCACTTCCAACATGCAAAGTGACTTCTGAGCTGTGACAGATATTGGGCAGCTTCATGTCATTCTTGTACGAGAAGCTGCCATTTACTTGTCCAAGCTGAGGTAGGAAAATTATTGCAGCCTGCCTCACTTTTGGATGCTACCTGTATGAGAGAGAAGTCATCATCCGTATTTTCAAGGTTTAACAATAAGATTCATTGTGGTTATATCAGGAAGTGCATTATTAGATCCTGGATTTGCTTTCCTTTTACCTGAGGCCAAATCACAGATCTCTTAGAACAGACATATATATGCGTGTGTGTGAGAAGGGATCAAATCCCTCATTTCTTAGCGTTCTGTCCTTATTGAATCCATCTGTGATTTTTGTGAGGAAACAACTCAAAAAGTGACAAAAGGTGGGTAAACTTTCACTGTTTGGCCTGAAGATGTCTGTGAAGACTTTACAATTACACCTTGTCTTTATTTGTATATTCATGCCAAGTAACCCCAACTAACAGACTTCCAGGTTCATTTCATCATGACTTCTGAAGAGGTTGCCCTCTTGCCTACTGCATAATCTCAGGGTCTGAAGCTGCAACCATCATAGACCTAAACCGCTATTGACGAAGGGACTAACGCAGTGCTGTAAGGTGGGCATGGTTTGGCATGGGCACTCTATGAGGGAAGCCTGGGGAATGCCAGATGCTGCAGAGTGCTTCCCCACCCTGCCTATCCTGGGAGGGACTCCAGCCTACTCGTATTTGCAGTTCACAATTAGTTATTTCAGAAAAGTAATTTTAAAAAATGTGACATGTAATCAAGAATAAAAGTGAATTTTGAAATGCATCCAGCCATCCTGCACAGAGATGAGAAGGCGCATTTTAAGCAAAAAAAGCTTTAAAGAAAACCCTGAAGAGAACAGTCTTTTAATTTTTATATCTGTGTCTATCTATATATTCAGTGTATGTGGTGGTATCAATAAATATGTGTTTATATATGTATGTATATGCTTTTTATACATATGTAAGTATGTGTGTGTGTATCTCCATGTGAACATCTAAGAAAGAACAGACCTGGGGTGGGGAAAGTAGACAAAAAGCAGTCAAAGACCAAACATCTCTGTTCAGGGGTTTGCAGTTTTCCATTTTGGCTGTTTGTTATTAGCTTTGCTGATTAGTTTATGCCTCTCAACTTTTAGATGATGCTTCAGTGATTGATGTGGGAGAAACCATTAAGGAATAGAATATGGAGTCACCAGGAACCAGATTTAAGTTGACCCATGAAGGCTAAAAGATTATGCAACAAAATATTCCTATTAAGAAGGGTGGTTTTTGTCATGACTTGAGGGGGACCTCCCCCCCAAGTCCAGTTTTTATTTATGTGCAAAACTAGAGGTTTTAAATGCTAAGTAAAAGGAAACATTCAAGGAAAAGGAAAGAGAAATAAGCCCAAAGCAGCCTGGATGAGTGCTTACCTAATTTTCGTTATCTACTCTGAGCATTTGTGGATGTATTGCTTTGTTATTAAGTACCACTTTACAGCATATTAGCACCATTTCAGATATTGGCATAGCTGATTGAGGACTCCATTGCTGCAGTGCCTGTCCAGCACACTGTGTTTCTTTTTATCTTAGTGTTTCCCATAGCATTTATGTTTCTCAGTGCAGTTCCGTAGAAGACCTTATCCCACCAGTGTTTTGACATCATCAATATTGACAGTGCCTGTGGTGTCAGCTTGAATTAAATTTTGGGAATTTATCTTACAGTGATTTTAATCCACAGATTAATAGGGAAAGAAATAGCATGTGAAAGAGGGCATGTTACCAGGTATCTAGAGGGCAACTTCAGCTGGAAGAGTGATCATTATTTATGAAGCGAAAGCCCAAGGCATGGTAAATCAGCATCTTATACATTAAATATTTTAGCTCAGTGTTTGATGACAGTGAAAAACCTGTTCATGTACAATTTCTGAAGTGGAAAACTAGATCCCAGAGGCAAAGACAAGGCATACTTGTTCAGTGGTATCTGGATGGCTGTTAGTTGCGGAGAAGGTGAATTAGATGAAGATCCACACTTTGTCTTGGTTCTGCCCTAGACTGAATGTACTTCTCAGTGCTCTTGTCTGAGCTCTGTTAGCTTGTTTGTGATAGGCTATGGAGACTGTCAAAGGAGACCTCACTGGTAATGTAAAATAGTCCTGGATATAGGAAAAGCAAATTTAAACTGGTAATATTGCTTTACTAGTGTTTGTTAGCCTTGATGTATGAATGAATGTATTTAGGTTTGAATCTTTGTGTGGCTGGCTGAGTTTTTTGTCTTGTGTGTAATTTGGAAAATTCCCTTATGTAGTAGTTTAAAAACATTTAAGCGAGTCATGAAGATGTGAATGTTTTCAAGGAACTATGCTCCAAAAAGGTATCCATATGAATTACAGCTCAAACAGTATCAAAATCTTCTAATCTTCTAATCTGTTTTTATTCACAATTAGGGTAATTTGTTCTATGAATCTGACTGAAAGTATCACTTCAGTCAGGGAAATATGAAATCTAATTGAAGATATTTTCAAGCAGCCTTTTGCAGACATTCTTAATCTTGCACTGAGCAAGACAAAGCAATCAGGGGAGGAGGGAGGAGCCATTTTGGGTAACTTGCAGATTGACGAAGTGCTTAAATTTTTATTCCTTAATGTGCCCCAGGACTAAGTCAGCAGGCCAAACTTTCATTTAAAATAGACATAAAGGAGAAGGAAAAAGAAAGATCAAACTGCGGTCAGAGCTAGAAGGTACTGTCAAAAGGCTTGTTAATTTAGATTTCTCTGAGGTGGCTCACCATCTTCTTGAAAATTATTTTTGAGGAGGAAACAAAGGACAATGCAATGTCTTTTGAAGTCAGAGTGCCTTTTTTCTTCTTGTAACGAAGTCTGACAGACTGTCTTTGATCTCTGAAACAATCTATGATCTTGTATATCTTTGATCGCTAACGTAATGGATGTGGTGTTATTTTCTGTGATGTTGAAAGTTGGTCTTAACCAGCCCAGTTAGTATGGGTGCTAATTGAGTTACAAAGAAGCCTTACCTTGCATGGAAGTAAGGGCTTTCTAACAGAAGACACACCTGCATTTGCGTCCTGCCTCTTCTGGAGTGGAAAACTGCAGTGGAGAATCACAAACCGCAGTGCTCTGTAGTGCTGCCTCCTCTTGTCATAGACATGTACTTTTACACGATTAATACAAGTAGGCTATGTTTATGCCTCTCAGTTTGTATAAACTTTATCAGCTGTGTTGTGTTTCTGGAGAGCCTACTGGTGCTTGCCAGTAAACACTTCATCAGCGAAGTAGCACGATGACAGAATCCCCTTTCTCTTGGTGGAGCACCGCGGTGAGTGTTGGCAGACAGACACGAGACATGCTTGGGGAGAGCTGCTTCTCCTTGCTGGACTGCCTTAGAAGAACCAATGCTTTGTTAGAGAAACAAAGCCCAAATTTATTCCTGACATTGCAATTTGAGAAACATTGTTTCTGAAATAAAGGGGTGGAAGTATATAGCTTTATGGCATGTACTAGAAGGAATGGGCTCAAAAGCACTGCAATAGGTTCAACATAGATAGAGCTGTTCTAATTACAGAAATTAGCCACCAGTATCATCAGGTTTTTTTAATTTAAAAGGCAAAATTTTTGCTCTGTCCTGTTTATGAGAGCATTTTAAATACATGGCTCTTCTCCAGAAGAAGAAAGTAGAGGGAGGCTGGCGAAGGAAGTTGAATACAGCTCAGCTGCCCTTGGCAGCGGCCATCTTACCTGCCTGCATGGGCAAATAAATGACTCTTAGTGGTGGGGTGGTGCTATTATACAGTGATAAAGTACGACAAGAGCAAATGAGATGGTAAAACGTTCATGGGATTAAGGCTGTATGAAGAGTTTTATGAAACTTTGTTTCTGAACCACCATTTTCTGAGAGGGATAACTGAGATCACCACACTAAAATGATTTGCTTCCGAGTATGGCAGGCTGAAATATAGAGAAACCACGCACTGAAGTTCAGGACTTATAAAAAGGCCTTAGTTTTCAAAAGAATAGATTTACAGTGTGACTAGTTGTGAGAGACTGAAAGTGTTAATGTCTCAAACATTGTGGTGGGGCAAGTTCTGCCTAAGGACGAACTCTGCGTAACAAGGAACCCTGCACAGCAATGAACCATAGGTGAAAAGAAGCCAATCAGCACAGGCCCATGCTGGAGGGTGCGCAGCTCCGTGTTCTGATATGCTGGTCTGATATGCTGGGCAGGGCAGCTCACCACGCATGGCCAAAGATCAAACAATGGTCATATCTGCAGGGAGGGAGAAGTTACTTCCCAAATGACCCCCAAGCTCTCTGACCTATTTCTGAAAGCACAAGCCGCACATGACACAATTAGCCTAATGAGTTTGAGTGCCTGCCCGAAGGAGGGGCAAGGATGGTAAAAGGACACAAACTGAAGCCCCACATGCATGCCCACTGTAACTGGACCTGTAGACTGATTGGAGCAATGCTGGACCCAAGACTGGTGAAATCTTTCTCTTTTCTTTTCCTCTGACTCTCTCTCCCTCTCTCTCCTTTTCATAGCCTCTGCACCTCATCCCTTTAAGACATATAATTGTTGACCAAGTCTGGGACTAGGAGTGGATCCAGCCACCCCTAGGACCTTCTCTGAGAAGGAGTATACAAAGCAAGGGGGTCCGCTCTGAACCTCGTGACTCAATGGGAGGGCTCTCCTTCTTCCCTGAATTGAGGTATATGGTTACCACAGGTTACACGGTTTACTGAGGTAGTTTCATGGTAATTCCTGTTGTGAGAAATCCCACCACCTAATGTTATGACTCCCAAGTTCAGGCTGCTTCTGCCATAAATAAAATGTTTAACTGATCATTTCATGTCGTTTCACCTTAAGTTAGCCCAATGGAATTCCGAACTCAACACCACTCCCTGGTCTGTCCAGCCCGGCTCGTGACACTAGTCTAAGGAGAAATAAATATACATTGAAAGTACAGAAAAGGGACATAGACTGAAGCTCCAAGAAGAGTCGTGACCCTGTATGCTAGGGTATCGAAGCTTGGTCTGTTCTTCTATAAATTCCCCCTGTCTTTGGAGAATGTCATAGCATAGGATGTTTTGAACTGTGCTGGTGCTATAGAGGCAGCATCTTTGAGGGACATCCTGCAGCAGAACGGTCAGCAAATATCTGCTGTGAACGACCCAGCAATCAAGTCTGGTCCTGGCAATCATAAGCAGCCATGCAACTGTAGGCCTTCAGTTTAGCCATCAATACTGAGGGAAGGGAGGATGTTTTTATGAGCTACTGAGTCTTCTGTGCTATCAAGGATATTGGTCTAGCTGAAATATTTCAGAAGAGTGTTCTCTGGAAACTGGTTGCTTTTGTGTATAGGTGGGCTCAGGGATCAGTGAAGTCTAAACTGAAAGCCTCTGTGTTGATCTTTACTGTTGTACTCACCTTCAGCACCAAAGGGATCCCATGTCCAGTCCTAAGCCAGGGAAAACCAGTTCAGTCACAGATGCTGGGGAGGAGCAAGCACAACCCCATCTTCAGAACTGGCTTCAGCAAAGTCATGTTTGTCCTTCTGGACAGCAATGAATACTGGCTTGCCTTGGGTGGGCTTTGGTTCATTTCAGTTGTGAACATCATTTTTCATACGCTGTTAATTCTTGCTCTGGTTACTCCTATATGGAGGCTTTATAGACTTATGTTTTTAACGTTTTCCAATTAGTTTGCAAGGCCACTGTAAGGCCTGAGGTATTTAGTAGTGAGAAATAAAAATGATCAATATAATGGTTGTCATTACATTTATTATTCATTAAAATGTCAGTATTACAATTTTCAGGAAGTTGGTTTTCAGCTGAGAGAAGTACCTTTACTTCTTTAGCCCTCAGGCAGCTGCTAGGTTGGTTACATTTGATCCTGAATCATTGGGCATGCCTTCACCTATTGTACAAGCAGGAGTAGTGACATAGCTTTGAAGGACAATTCATGTAGGTGCTATAGATCTCAAAATCAATGGAGTGCTGCAAAAAATAATGGAAACCATAAACGTCATCATAAGGGAGGGCATTAATGTCAGCTAATGGGCAGGAGACATGACTGGCTGAAATCATGTCAAACTGAGGTGACTTGTACAGTGAGGGAGCAGTGATACTTCATTTATCTTGCAGTAGCAGTCTTGGTATATTATGGTGCCTTGAATAACGGATACATCCAAAATCATACATGCTTTTTTTGTGTTCATATAAAATGGGTGAATTTATGGAACAGTGCAGGGTACTGTCTTTTGCTATGTTAGAACAGACTGAATAAAACACAGGTATGTGGCCAATGACAAAATTTGGTCTGTTGTACGTGGTAGGTTCTTGCTGTTCAGTTTTTCTGCTCCAACTGCCCCTGTGACCTTCCCCTGCCTTCCCCAGGAAGGTTTAGGTTCTGGAGCTGTAGCCTGTGCATAGTCCCTGCCGGGGCATCATTTGGAGGTGGATCTGCCTGTGTCGGTGTGGCTGTTACCCCAGGACAGCAGTGCTCCAGAGCAGTCATGTGGCACCCGGACTGGCAGCTAAGGATGCTGCCCTCTAAGGAGGGATGCCCAAAGAGTAATGCAATGAGATATTCTCTAGTAGGAAGCAAATCCCCCTTTTCTGGACCTCATTTGCCAAGATGGAATGCTTAATTTGAAGCAGTCACCTCCTGCCTGATTTTAAGTTGGGACTTCTGACTGTAACAACCACCATCTGATATGCTTAAAATGGATGGTCTGTCTACTGGGGTTCATCTTGAAATTGTAATTCTGTTCTACTCCACAAAATTCTGTAGCTTGGACATCAGCCAAATTCTTGTCTTGTTCTTTGGGATTTTGAGATGTGTCTGAATTCTGTAAAGGACTGTGCTATTGGACCATATGTTTATATTATAAGATCTCCTAGTTTTTCCTTGCTATAGAAGAAAATTAGGTAAAGTTGCAGTAAAAAAAATGAAAAAACCAAAACACACACACACAAAAACCCAACTCAGGAAAGAAATAAAATCAGGATTTTTTTTTCATTAGAGGAACTCTATTCTCCAATAAGTATAACTGTTTGCTTATTGAAAGGTATGTAGGCTTTACTTAAAGGTTTACTAGGAAATTCTCCTTGCTCTCCTATTGGGCAGTATGCTATTAAGTGGCTTCCATTGAGTATTTTTAAAAAAAAAAAAAAAAGCATCAGAGGGAAGATTTTCTGTTATAATGTAAGCTTCAAATCAGCAGCATCAGAGACAAAACTGTGTGAATATAAATCCTTCAAGGGATAAAACACATCTGCAGATTAACCCTGACCTCTGCTTAAAAACTCCCAAACTCTCTTTTCTGTATTGATTTGTCTAAACAGGGCTGCCTGCTGCACACAATGAAATGCTTCCTCTGCAGGTCAATTAGCAGGCACCTGGATAGGATTCAGACTTCTGTTAGGCACAGAAAATCCCATAGATGCTACTACAGGTGGTTGCTGCATGTTTGCTAGTGATATGAATATTGCATTTAGAAACTTGGAGTAAATGGTATGAAAAACCTGACAGCTATAAATCTTGTATTTGAAGTGGACGGCTTTATTGACTGCTGCTATCTTTGAGATGGAGAAAAGGGGAAATCTGTTCTAGCCTTTTGATTTAATATGAGCACGCACTATCTAGGGATGATTGATGGTTGAAAAGTGACTTACAAAGTGCTCCGCACAATTGTATTACCCTAGATAATAGGTTAAACAGGAAAGAGGGGCTTCTGAATTTAAAGGCACTAAACATCATTTTATGGCAAATGAGAAAAATCAGTGCAAGTATGACATGGATATGTTCATTTATATTCTAGACCAAACTAAAAGAGCATCCTATAAAATATTAATTTCCAGTCTAGGTGTATGCCACCCTGAACTATTGTCTGGGTCTTGCTAAATTTCATACTTTTTCATGTCCTGAAAAGAGATATTCTGAGTGCATTCTGAAGCTGTTCCTTGTCCACCCACCCCAGAAAGTTAATGTTGCCGTAGAAAAAACTGAGATTATATCAACCTGCTCACTACTGCATGTTGGGTTGCATCTGTCTTGCACCCAGTGGAATTGTAATTACAAAGGTCACCAGATTTTTTTTAATGTCAGGAAATTTCTTATGAATTGAGGATAAAATTATGTCTCCATTGAAGCAAAGAATGAAAATTGTCTTGCTTTTTGTGGAGCTAGCATTTTGCTTGAACTTTTCCACATGTCTACATTTAGGTTATGCTCCAAAGCACATAGAGAACAGATGGGAAAATCATTCAACCTGCCTGTATCTCAAGTTTCCGATCTATACAACTGGGTGGATAATATACACATCAGGTATATTAAGAGGATAAGTTAAACCCTTTGACAGCTCTGAATTGAGATATAATCAATGTGAAGCTATTAGACATTGTATTATTAAGAAAACTTTATAAACAGAGAGTGGTATTCTATTATTGACCATAAATGTGTCTTTTAACTCAGAGTTTATCAAGTAGACATTGTTAAGGGATCATCCCTGGTGCTCAGATAGTGAAAGGTCCCGTTATTGAAATATACTGAGGATTCAGCTGACTGCAACAGTTGACTGCACAGCTGCAAGGCCCAGCTACTTTTTAAACACTTGTAGCTGAGCATGAGTTAGGATTAGAAGAAATCCAGTGTCATGTAGTTTCCAATGAGTGTGAGAATCTTTTACACTGTTTTATTACTGTTAAGCTTTCAATGTTATTTATTTAGAACTTTTAAGAAGATACCATTTCTACACATCTATCAAACCCACAGTATTTTTGTACTTTTAACTTTCCATCGACACTGAACAACCAAAGTATTTTGATACTTACTATAGTCTTACCACTTTTATGAAGAGAGAATCTGTAACACCCCCAAACCTGCAGGCAGCTTAAATTGCCTTAAAAAAAATCAGTTAAATGTAAGAAAGGCATATTAGATCATGGCCCTGTCTTGCAAGGCATACATTCTTGAAAGAGGATAGACATTAAACTGAAGTGATGCTGTTAGACTCTAGACAGTTTCTCTGGGAGAAACTAAAATGCTATTTGTTTTTGATGTGTTTAGGTACAGTACTAAGATAAGTCTATAAACATAGAAGAACTTTATTGCTTTTGAAAGCATTACAGTTTTACAGATGTTGAAATATATGCTAGGTGTTTATATTTAAAAAGTGTAATACCTGTTTTACCATAAATAATATATACAATATAGAGTCATTTTTGTTTGTTTGTTTTATTTTCTGGGTTAGCTTTACAGCTGAGTAAGAGTAGCTTAATAAAATATTTGTTGGTATAACATACTGTTCATGGATTGTTTAGAGCAGTGCTGGGATACACTTTCTGTCTGTGGCTTGTATGATGAAGGAGGATGTAACAGGGTGTATATGGAATCTAAGTATGCACAAAATGTGGATGTAGTTTTTAAATATGAGAAGGAAGAATCCACTTGCTGGCAATAAGACATGTCCAACAGTGCATTTTAAAGGATTATTGAATGCCTTGGGTGTTTGCTAAGGCACAGGGCCAGCAAGGACTGTAATCTCTTCAGAACAAAGGCTGTTGTATGTTAAAAGTAGTAAGCACTTGCTATCACAGCATAGGAATTATGTCAGTGTTATTGACTAATAAAAGCCTTGAGGCCAGTCTCCTCAGACATGGGATGAAGTTTAAGCTCACCACACCTGTCTTCTATTCTACATCTTTATAAAATAGTAACAGTAAAAATGATGCTAAATAGTAAGTCACTGAGACTTGCAGGGTCCTTGCTCTGTGCAAGATATTAACTTTTGTTCTGGTTTTAACATTTAAAAAATTATGAAGGAGACATTTATTAATCTTAAATTTACAGATAAAAGGTATGAGATGTCAAATAAAAATTACAGCGTGAGATAAGATTTTTGGAAATGGGTGCAATGATATCATGGACACCTTGTAGAGAGAGGGGTTTTTTTCTGTTTTAGACTATCAAGACTATTTCTCTGGCAATTAGAGATAGTGTCTCCTTTTGGCAATTTGTCTCAACCATAAAAGACTGAACAATACAGAGCATTTATACTAGAACTTCTGTAAGAAAAGCTTGGAGATACATGACTTACTCTAAAATAAATGGAAACTACTAATTTTAACTAATGAACATAAAAAAAGAATTATTTTTGCTGAAAGTCGGAAAAGGATAAATTTTCTAAGGAATGTCAAATTTCTGGAAAAAAGAAGGAGAAATCTTTGTTTTTCACTAAGCCCCTCTTTTCAGACTTGCAGCCATCCTTAACATCTTCTGAGGCAGAATACATCTGTAACTGTGTATCCTCTCGGTGAGTTACAAAACCAATAGAACTCTAAATGGATATTGGCAAGTAAATGTTGTATCATCTTCTCCATTTTCATGGATTTAATGAATGCTTTATGCTTTTTATCATGCATTAATGTGTATATCAACAGATAGCTAATATTCATATGTGTAATTGCAACAGAGGATAGTAGGAGGCCATAAATAAAATAATAATGACAATTCAATTTAGCTTGTGGTTGTGTCTGTTTTTTTGTTTAATGCTTCCTTTGTCAACATGTCCCTCTAAAGAGTATGCGCTGCAACAATGTTTATTAATTCCTAACATAAAAATGTTACAAATGTTACTTACACCACAATGTTTGAAATACTCAGATACTAAAGTATCTGCACTATTTTGTTTCTCTGTAAGTAAAAATAAAGTTGGAGGGTTTTGCATGAATATATTGTAAACTATGTAAATATAAACAATTTATTAGATAAATTTCTCTACCAATGTTATAGTTTCCTTTGAAATTGTTTTCAAACACATGCTTATATTTATATATTTACATGTGTTTATGTGCATATTATTTCAGGATTATGAAAAATCTTCCTGAAACAGCTGGTTCTAGTTACAGTGCTGCAGTTGGCTTGGCACTTTGGGAGACCCAAGCACTTCACTGTGGCATTGTTGTTCTGCTGCCATGCAGGACTTCACTCAGGAACAGTACAGTAAATACATTTTTCAAGGAGATAGGAAGTTTCCATTGAAGTATGCTAGTATTTCAGTAGAAGCTTCCTTCAGTTATGCAATGATGCCAGGGAATATAACACATCATTTTATTTAGTTACCTTGTACCTTGAATGAAGTGGCTATGAGCAGATCTTTGTCTTAGTCCTGGATGCCTGGTGGTGTTGGCTGACAGCCAGAAATCCTCTGTAGTCTCCAGTGTTGAATAGCTGAGATACATAGATGACATGAGAGAGTCCATAAAATAAAATTATTCTTGTATTTGAAATGTTTAAGTTCTGCTTGCCTAACTAGGGTGCCTAACTAGCCACCACAGGCTTTTGTAGTAGTAGGGCTGCATCACTTTATACCAGTTCAGGATTCTGAGAAGGGTCTTAAAAAAAAAGGGAATTAAACATTCATTTAAATTTCAAAATGAGTTTTGCTGGCTGTGTTTGATCAAAACAAGGTTTGTCATAGGTTCCTGTAATGAACATTTGTTACTGAATGTCAGCACTTGTGTTCCTGCTGTATTTGCTTTCTGTAAGTATTCGCATGAGCTTGTGAGCAAAAGCTTATTTCAAGTGGAGTTTAGGTTTACTCTAGATTGTGAAGTTTAAATGTGCTATCAGTAAGCAACTCTACAACAGAAATTTGAAGTTCTAAGAGTTTCATTGATTCAGTCATGGATCAATACTAATAACATTTGGTGCTTTAATCAGAGGAGAATATCAGAGCCTAAAGTTCAGATTTTAAATAGGCAGCCATAGGGAAAATTAAATATGCTAAATGTTTCAGTGAATATTTTTGAAAAAAGAGGTATTTGGAGAAAACGGTGCATGAGAACATTCTAATAAAGAAAAGTCAGCACTCATCAGACAAGTTATAAAGTGTTACCTTATCTTAAAATATTGGTGATATGTCATTCTGTAAAAGTCAACCTAGGGAAATAACATGTGTAGGCGCTGTCTCCATATCATAATTCTTTTGTCTTACTATTCTTCTAGTTTCTTAGCAACTATATATTGGTCACCATTAAGATTCTACTGCCTGGTAATTATTAGTATTCGTCTCTAAAAATATGGTACATATATGCAAGTGTTTAGGTGACCTCACTATTACTTAAAGTGATTTTTTTAACCTTGAAATCAGTGGGTAGAAAGCAATTTATGATATGTGATTTATAAAGCAGCTAAGTGGTGCTAATTCCTGTTTTCAGCAAAAATGAATTTTAGTAAGATCCAAAGGAACATGAATATTAGATTGCATACTTCCGAAAAATAACTGAAAATGTAATTTAAGATCTCAAGTCTTTAAGGAAATTTTATAAGTTTTACTTATTGTAAGTAATTTCTCAGCTGATGAAAGCAAAGGGTGGTTTTAGCTGTTTAACACCAAAGGTATCTAACTAAATTATGGTATTGAAAAATGCCATAGATGGCTGAATCTAATGAAAGGCATATTTAACCTACAGTCCTGTCTGTAGGTTAAATAAACTGACCAGCACTGGATGCTTATGAAAAGGGCACAACATCACACAGTGGAATATGGAGCTTAAGAGCCGAACAAGGATCAATGGGAGATGTTTTCTGATCTAAAGTAATGTCATTCTCCATTTAATCTTTATTAAAATACATGCATGGCTACCTCTTTAATCTGGTTTACATTAATTCTTTTAAATCCACAAGTGGTTTCATCAGTGGCACGATTTTACTTCCATCAGCACGAGAAGCTTAGTAAAGGTGGCATTTATATGCTTCAGAGTGCAACTGATTTTAAGAAGAAAATGACATCAAATTAATTGTGTTTCATTATTGTCAAAAGTCCTTCACTTAATGTGAAGGCCCAACATAATTGTGCTCAATTAGTCTCTATTTCACTGTCGTCAAATTTTGCAGTGCCGTGCTTAATCATATTGCATAGCACTGACATCATCCTGCATAGCATTTTCACACATGAGTCTTCATGAGACAGCATATATCTCCCATCTGAGGTCATTTGAATTTGAGCTGTAAAGTATTTCTACTGATGTTTCTCATTTGGTGGAGAAGGGGAATATTAAGACCATTAGAAAATCGGACTGGATAGTCTCTTTTAGTTTTCAGGTTTCTTTTTTGACACCTATTTTTCCTATGAGTCATTTGCAATTTTTCTGGCTCATAGCCATCCACTCTGGTGTTGGGTTCCAGGAGATGTTTATCTGTTATTGTACTTCTTTTCATCAGCAGTTCCTTTATAGCCATATCTCTTCTTAATGGATAAATCAGCTGGTTGGGTTTTGATCTTTTTGGCATTGATCCTGCTGTGAAGATGCTGTCTAAGACAACAGCTCACAGAGTTTGGTAACTAATCCAAAATTTGAATGTCAAGAATCTAATCCCCAAAAGTGGAGGTAGATGATGAAATTGAAAAGCAAAGTAGTCCGAGTCATATTTTTCCACTGACATTAGCGTACCTGTAATAGCCTTTTACCAGCAGACAATGCTGACCAATGACTGTCAAGGATCCAGCAGAAATGTGGAAATTTGTGTACTAAAATGTCCATTTTTGAAACTGATTTAAAAAAAGGGTAGCATAAGTATTCACTTGCTGCTGGAAAAGCATTTTTTTGCACTATACTCTCTTTTATTTCCAGTGGAGATAAAAGGTTATGATTCCCCACAGATGCATACCTCTCTTTTTCCTTGGAGGCAAGTGATAGCTTTTTACTTCTAAGTACACTTGTGCCCTTGAGCCTCTGGATACACTTTGCCTGGCTGGTGGATGGATGCTGAAAATGTATGCTGTGCCCAGAAGGATTCTTTGTAGCATACTTAATATGGAAAGACATGAGCTGGAAGAGTGTGTTGGGCTGTGACATTGAGGGGGAAGCAGGCAAGGACTTGCAGTTTGCATTTCAGTTATTTCTTTCTATATATTTCCATTAAGCTCTGTTTTCAGATAGAAAAAGGACCAGCTGATCCCATGACCGCTAAAGAAACTGAATTTTGAGAAACTTTCATCAGGAAGCTGAGTTTCATAAGAAGGTGTGCCCATCCCACTCATGCTTTTGGGTAATATTCAGCAGTCCATTGCTGTTAAGAGAGAAGGATCAAACTAATCCAAAGGGTAGTTTGTTTGTTCATCTTCTCCTTTCTCCTCACTTTAAATGCAAACATTGGGAGATTTTGGGGGAAGTTGCTCACCCGCGGGTAATGTGAGTATTCTTTGTTCTTATTTAAGAGACAGCTCTGGTGAGCAGACACCTCTGTTGCTGATACTGAGGGGCTTTGTAGCCACCAGCTTCTGTCCAGAAATGTGTAAAAGTCAGTGTGTAGTTATGTGACTGTACAGGCAGCAGAAATGGCCATCAAGTTCCAGGAAACATAAGTGTCCCAACTCAAGGCTCTTGTCTGCTGACCAGAAAGGATATCTTTGTCCAGAGGTAAGTGGGCAAAATGTATATGAATGCAGAATTAATTAGTATTAATGTATTTCCTTGGTTTTCAAAAAAATGTCTGAGGAATGTAGATTTAGGTAAAAAACACATCTGCCAGTTTCAGGGACAGTCAGGTGGGAGTAAAAGGGGAGGTTTAAAGAGAATGGAGCCATGTTAGTAGCATTGCACAAGTGCTAAGGTTGTGTTAGTGCATTGTGAGAAAAATCAAACAAGTGTTAAATTTGTTTACCAAAAAATCCAAATAAGTATGCAAATTATATTTCTTTCAAGTGCTCTGGAAGAAATTATTCTAATTGTGTCCAATAAAAACCCCAAACTTTCAATGTGGGAATTGAATGACAGTTGTTAGCAATACCTTTAAGCTGTCTGCCCCACCCTCAAGCCTCCCTGCAATGTCATTGAGAAATGTGTTTATACTGAACTTAAATTATGTGCTAGGCTGGATTTACAGCAATCTAAAGTATTTAATTTCATTTTGGATACATGAAAAATCCTTCATCTTTCCCTAAAATGAATTTTTACAAAGCAGGTTGAGCTCACAAAATATACCTGGATAATTCCCCAACCAAAGGTACAACTCATTCTCTCAGACAGCAGGTATGTTGCAGAGACATTCTTTGATTTAGCTACCTATTATGTTTCTTACTATCATTCTGTGAAACGTCATCTCTGCAAGATGGTGCTCTTCGGTATTGCAGTCAACATTGGGAATGCAGATTTATAGATACTATCACCTCTTTTGTTCTCAGGAGTCTATACCACAGACTATAATACCACAGTACTTTTGCTAAGGAAACCACGTTTGTTCTGTGACTACCTGACTTGGTAGAGATCCGTATGTGTACTTTGTTACTTACCTGTGTTCCAGGAGAGAAACTATGGTATAACTCTCTGACTTTCCAAACCTGCCTGGTGTTAACATGGTATAACCCTAGAACTTTGTCAATATATTTTTCCTGCTGGTACTTTCTAGATCAGTAATGATTTTAGAAAGATAGGTACAAAATATTTTGCTTATGAGGAAAGATATTGGTGGACTTTGGGTAACCCCACTATATATTTAACATTTACAACTAAAATAAATATTTTTTTTCTGATATCTGCACTTTATTTAGTCTGCCCTTTAGTCTTCTTTTGTGTAAGGTAAACAGCTGAAAACTGGGATGGTGGGCAAATGGACCATGAGCAACCAATAGCATTTTACAGAAATTGCTCTAATGAAATTCACCTCTAATGATCTATGTATTTTTGATAGCCAGGGGTTGAGTATTCAGCAAGTGTAAACCAGAATGGCTCACACTTGACTCATATCAGCAGCAATACTCAGGCCTTTAAATCTGCATTTTAAAATGAAAATGGAGCCTATTATTCATACAGCATAGGAGATGCCAAAATTCAGAGCCCACAAATCCTCTAATCATCACTTTTCAGCTAGTGGAATACCAGAGAAAAGGGCAATGTAACTGAACTATCACTATGCCTTTGAATTGAAGGATTTTTATTGTATTACATGGTGGGGGGACAGCCTCTTCCCCAAAGAATAATGAATCTTTTAGGCCCATTATGCCCTTCCAGTTCAATGGCATTTTCTTTAATTTAATGCCTATTACCATTTAACTGCTTTTAAAGTTGCCAACCAAATTAACGCACTGCCCTGAACTGCTGCCTTGGGATTTATATTGGTTAAATCCCTCAAATGTCATGTAATTTTTGTTTTCTATTTCAAACACAGGTTTTACAAAACCTTTGGAGTACAACTCATCTTGTCTCTCTCGTACTCTTGTGGTTTTATTTTGCTGAGACAGGAACGCATTAACTGAGAGTTTTGCTGTAAATGTGTGTGGAATGTGCAGTGTGTGAGGAAGCAAGGGAACTATGAAGCAAATGTTTGCTCTAACTGCTGGGAAACAGTACTGCAATAATGGGTTTAATATTTTTGTTTTGTTTGTATAATTTGGGCAACAATTATAATTTTATTCATGAATAAGACCTTTTGTCAGATACTCAATTAACTTAGATGATGAACTCCTGACCCATTTTTTCTTAGATAATTACTCAACTGAGATTAATTGCAGGAGAGCCAAGGAAGAGATGCATGTTTTAGAATGTTTTTCTGATCTCTTCTGTCATAGAAAACAGAAATTGGAAAAACCCTGTGTCCCAAACTTTATGAAAGTGTTCTGAAAACTTGGAGTCTGAAAATAGCTTTGGATTGAAATTTCTTAGACTTGTTCAAACCCTCCATAGGAGTATGTCCTTAGACTTACTTTGAGCTGAGCCTTTATTTTATTTTTTCTTCTAACTACTACATGATATTAAAAGTAACTTGTGGCAAACTGACAGCTGGCCAGTTTGAATTAACTTCAAGTGTTAATGCCTGAAAATCATGGAAGCCATCAAACACCCTAAAATGCAACTATGCTAGGTCTCATAACTCATCTAGAAGACATGTGGTGTTTGTCCTTAAAATGCATAACATGATAATTTTATGTCTGCAGATTTCAGAGTGGAAAAATGTCACCATGAGGTACTCACTTCTAATTTGGTTATCAGCTTCAGAGACAACAGCAACAAAAAGTTCAGAAATGGTAGCCCAGGCACTTTGCTATAGACTTAATGGTGATGGCCAAAAGAGATGTAAAGTATCTTCTGAATTAGGTTTTCACAGCCATCCCTGAGCAAAGACAGACCCAAGGAAGTCGACGAACACTTGGTTTAGGAAACTTGGACCATTTCAGAACCTTGAGAACTCTGCTTTTAGCACAAAGTGGATGTTAATTGTCCATTCTGTTTCATATTAATAATTTCTGTTATTTGTTCTTGGATTTACAGTTATGTAAATCTTAAAGCTATCACAGGCATTTTTTTCAGCATTTTTTTTAAACAAGAAGATTAAAAACTAGCAAAAATCAAGCAAAACTCAAGAATGCCCCCTCCGTCAACATTTTAACATCTTATATTCAGTATTTAAAATTTCCAGACGCAGATGCTCTTTCATGGTGGCTGTATATGTCTGCAATCAACACAGTTTTGAGGAAAAGGTAAGTATAGAGTTAACTGACAGGATTGTAAAGATATTGTGTCTTTTGACCAAAGGGTGGTAATACAACAGTGTGGAATAACATATTTACTTCATCCTGCTCTGGGTGAGATGGGCTTAGTGCAGGCTGCAAAGGCTAAGTACTTCAACGTGCTTCGTGTGGTCCTGCCTCTTGGAGGTGCTGCAACACCATTAGACAGCTGAAGCAATTCCTTCCTCCTATGCCCTGTGTTGTGTCCAAGTGATGTGGAGAAGACAGGGCAGAGCTTTTGAGATAATTTCCTCACACCAGGAAAAGCCATTGTGGTGAACATTTCCAAAGCAATATGGAGATGCACAGTCTTACATTTTGGATTTTTCCCTCCAAAGCTCTTTCTCCGAGGAAAGACTAAGCTCTGTGCAGTGATTGCTCTCTGCAGCAGAGGAGGTTTCTTTGAAGCTCTGTCTTTAAAGAGTCAGTGCCTTTGATCTGAGATGTATTGTGAAAGTTGACGGCTGAGTGTTTTATGCAATATTCCCAGCGGCTGCCTGGAATACAAGCTCTGGCCAGGCATGATTTTTTTTGTTGCACTACTGTAGCTTCATTGTCAATAAGGTGCTGAGCTAGCCCTCTATTTTTTTTGAAATAATTTTAGAGGAAAATGCAGATGGGATTCAAATAAAGGCTTATACATTCCTTAAACTTTTTAGTGCTCTCTGTTCAAAAGTATGTCTGCCCTTTTTGGACTTCACATTGACATTTCAGTGGGTTCAGCTCAGATTACTTCAAAAGACAAAAGGATTAATGTGAAGCTTAGTGCAGGGCCTTTCAGATGAGACCTTTAAAAAGGATCGTCTTTGCCCTGCCAGCTGACTAAAGTTCTCGTCACACCATAATGGTGATGTGTTCATGGTCCTAGTAAAATGTATGGCCTCTGGAATGGAAAAATTAGTCATGTTGGGGGTCCCCCTCTGCAAGTTATTGGCTGTTCTATACTACATGTATATGCTAATTTGTAAGCTGAGTGACATGCCGTCTAAACTGGACTTAGGTAGTGTGTACATGGTTGAGGGCAAAACCACAGTTTTCTGCTTTAATAAAGGTATGATTCATATACTTTTCTCCAATATACATTTCAGGATGCACATTCTTGCATGAAGTGTTGCATGCATGTCACAGATAATTGCAAAAAAACCAAAACCAAAACTGAAAAAACATCTCCTATGGCTCTCTTTTCCCTTGGTCTCGTCAGGTGTGATATACTATTTTAATATAGAAAGGGTTATGGTGCGTTTCTTCTGGACACTTCAGCAATTTCCTTCAGGGCTATTGCCAAGCTTTTTTCTCCTTTTATTTATACTTTGTGTTCTTGTTAATGTGTACTTAAACAAATGTTGATGTTGATACTTCTGCTCCATTTATTTCATATCATTGAATAAAACCACAGGTTTCCACAAGTATTAATTTTGTGAAGTTTCCTCACTTGCTTTGTGCACCCTGTAATGACTTTATGGGGTTTTTTTCCCTTTTTTTTTTTCTGTCACAGAAAAAACTGTTCTACTGTTTACATTTAGAAAATAAACAATCCTTGAATGCTGTTTCTGCAACCTTTTTATGAACATTTTGAAAACCTGGTATTTTGGAAGTCAGAGATGTGATGACTAGGGAGAACTGGTATTTCTAAGATGAGTTAGTCCTGGTGGAAATCTCGTGTTGACCTCAGAGGATTTGCTAAGTGTTGGTAGGGACTGCAGGATTATTCTCAATGCACTTTCTCTCCTCCACATTTTTTGCCTGGAAGTACAGCAGTCACGCAATAGGTGCAAATGGGAAGTTTGCCCTCTCAATCTGTCTATAGAGAAGTATTATGACAAATGAAGAACGTCTGTAAATTTATAATCTTAATTATGATCCACAAACTATTCAGTACTGGGAAGCAAAATTACTGTGAGTGATAGTGATTAAAGATGGTATCACTCCACCTTACTCTGTAAGCCTTGCTGATGCTTCAGCTTCCAACTTCCTTTGAGCTAGACAGAGAAAACACATGGGAAGATATCTTGATATTTAGCAAAATGCCTGTTTGGGATTAACTGACCTTTCCTATAAATCAGAAGCAAAGTTGCCAGCTGGGCACTTTCTCATATGCAGGCAGCAAGAAAATGAGTTGAAGAGCTCTCTGAAGCAAAACATTACAAATGTATCCCCCTGCCCCCTGCTATTTTACTTCTTATACTATAATAATGCAAGAGCTATTACTGAAGGTAAACCAGAAAAGGTGTTTCAGCTCCAGTGTCTCTTCATCCGCTCACAGGAATCATGACAATTACGCACAAGTTCACATTAATGACTTTATTTTCAAAGGAATCTGCTCCTTGGCTGGCATGAAGGGGAAAGCGTGAACTGACACAGCACACTAAATACTGTATTTCATGTTTTTACCTACATTGCTAGCCCAGCAAAAATGCATGAAAATTATTTTAACAGTCTATATTGATGAGATATAGGCAGATAAGTCTGTCTGATTCAAAACACCTCTCATGCAAGTTGATCCAGCTTAGGACTGTTTAACAGCTGACCTGTTCAGCTGTTGTATATAACAATGATTCTTCTTTCATGTGTCAGAACAAACCCACTATCTTTACTAGGATTGTTCCTGTGCAAAACAGAGATAAGTGACAACAGAGTCAGTTCCAAGCTACTGGAATAGTGCTTTTTGTATTAGACTAACCACATCCAGGCTTGAGGCAAGGAAGTACCAATAAGGGCTATCACACTGCCACATGTGAAGACTTCACATTTAACTGAGGGAGGAACTTAATCTTTCTGCTGCACAACATTACATTTCCCTGGAACTGCACCTACAAGGAGCTCTGCATGATCCAATTTTAATGAATGTCTTCACAAACAGTGGCCATATGCAGAAGAGATTTATTTTTTCTGCAGGCTCAGCAAAGTCTGAGTGGTTAGATCTATGCAAAACACAAAATAAAATTTAAAGTTGAGAAAATATGCTATATTTTCCACTAACTACATTCATTTAGGAAACAGCAGTTCTCGTTCTAATCTCAGTGGGGTTACTCATGTTCTGCACAGTGTATGTTCAGACTCAGGCAACAGTTTCATTCTGGGCTGCACTTCAAAGAAATGATAAAATACGCGTTCTCCTCCTCTGTTTTGTCACAGATAATGAGTGCAGGAAAGGCTCCTTCTTGAGCTTTACAAGAGAAAGAATAGTGTTGTTCAATAAGCTAGTGACTGAAAGCCAGCATGATGCAGTTTTATCTTGATACCAATCAACTTTTATTTGCATCTGCATGTAGCAGTTATGTGTTATCATTATCTCTGTCTTCCTTTTTGGAAGATTTTAAGTGTCCGTGAACACATGGCCATCTCAGACTATGTCCTACAGCATCCCTGCTGTACTTTGCTGTGTTTTGTGCACAGGGGCAGGTTCCAGCCCTGGTTCTTCTGGAGACAGGATGTTTCTTGCTGCCAGTAGGCCTGCTGTTTTTCTCCAGCTTCCCATGGCACTGTCTCAGGAGAGTCACACTTCCCCAGGTCCTCAGTATATCTGTGCTATGTAATCTGGGTGGGTACAGCATGATGGACAGCAGGATGCCACATGTTCCCCCAGAATCTAAGTGTATCTAGGTCCTTTCCTGTGGCTGTCTGGGAACATGGACTGCTTGGGCTGAGTGACGTTGGCTGAATTACTTGAACTGGGCTGTTTGATGTAAAGGTTACCATACATTCTGCAAACGTCTGACCAAGTATAATATTGGGTTCAGCTTTTCTGATTTGGTTCTAAGAGCTGGCTTCATCGTCACCTTTAACCATAGATATTAATGAATTTACTTGAGCTATTCCACCTTTCTCTGGGCTTTGGCATACTAACCTGGGATAGGAGCGGGTGTGTAAAAGTAGGTAGGTCGTGGAGGTGGAGGTGGACCAGGCTCCAAGCACCTTTTAACCCACTGGAAGTCTTTCTACAACAGGGAAATTCTCTGCTAGACCTTGTGCCCGACGATGCATGTGTATTGCAAGATCAGCACAAGTGTCTAATGTGCTTTTTCTGATCAATTTTTCCATGAAGTAAGACTCACTGCCGTTTGTCACCTCTGGCTGGGCCAGTGGACTAATATGCATATTTACTCATCAAGAAAATACAGTTAGAATACCATAGTTGATAGCTTTAGAATCATTTGCAACTCTTATCCCAACATTTTATTGAAGGCTTAATTTATTTTGGACAAGTTGAGAGCAATGACCAGTCATGGTATTTTTCCAAATTGCAAACAACCTCAGAATTACCCATCTGGATTACCAGCTGAGGAGACCTTTGCAAGTCTGCTTCTCACCTATTGTCACACTAATAACTGAAATGACAGCTCTGTATGAAGTTACTATCCTCTTGCTTCACCCCTTTTACTGTTCTGGAAACTACTCAAAAATAGTTAGAGCAGTGTTAGGTATTCTGATCAAATACATTGAGCAGAGTCATATTATGGTATCAAATGATTTGGAAGGCTCATTTCCTGATAGAATAAATAAGTGTGGTGATCCAACTTATAATAGGAGAGCATGCAAGGAGCTGGATAAAATGACTCAGGGTGTGCTGAGACCAGACACAGAGAATTAAAAATAAACTTTCCTAAAAATGGAATGAGAGGCAAAAGCCTCTTAATACAAGATTTTGTAAGTTACTGGTAGAAAGTGTTGTGCATATAATCCTGTAGTATCATGCACAGATATATCAGGGGGTGAACTGATTTTACCTTTTGTAGCTCAGTGACGCAATACTGCTCATGGCTGCACTCTGCGCTTCAGAACATAAATTTTCTATTTTAAAAAAAAATAAAAATTGATTGATTATCTCTTACTTTTGTGAAGGGAATCTTAAGTGTAAATCAGATATCCAAACTGAAAGTTGCTCAAGACTGTGAGCAGTCTGACATGTCTGGAAAAGAAATGTAAGACTATCATTTGCTGCTCCTCCACTGCTTTGCTCTGGTAGCCCGGAGGGCTGCCCTGTGCCTTCAGTGTGGTGGTTGAGTACACATCTCTGTTTCACCTGTCCTGGTCTTTCTGTGTATGGGACTGGGAAGTGTGGGAGGGGAAGACGACCACTTCTGGGAACTTTGTGCAAGGAAAGAAGAGAATAAGCAAGAAAGTTTTGGTTTTGCATAGCTTAGTAATGTTTTTTTCTGGTTCATAGTAGTATATAACTCAAATGAAGATTATAAGCCACAGCAAATATTCTTTAGTATATGCAATTTCAATTTATTACAAAATTCTATTTTAGATATTTAACTCAGTGGAAATTCTGCAACATTCTTCCCCCCATCCACTTTTCTAGATAAATATTGTGAAATAACATTGTTCCAGATTTGAAGCATGTAAAATAATAAAGCAGTAAGACAGGATGATAGTGCATTAATGGAATATACATACATACCTGAGGTACACTGTATATGTAAGGCTGAAGGCCAAGGGCTTTAATCACCTGAAAAGACTGTTGACGATCCATTAGGATGTAACTAGGTATATATTATTTCTGTATTAATAAGAATAAATATGATCATCATAAACTTTGGGAAAAGAAAAATATATAATGTTGCAGAGATGAAGGTCAAACTATTAATTAAAAGATAAAATAAAGAAGCGATACCTCTGGAATGTTTTAAAATGTTTTCTAAATGTGCTTGCTATTTCTAATAAGCATAATTCAGGCCTCATTTTACCAGTCTCTACTTTTTCACCTTCTGTGAAGATTTATTCCACGTGGTCCTGTATGGATTTCCCTTCTTCCACAGGAAGTGCCTGAAGAAACAGCTAAGTGCTCTTGCCTACCATTTTGTCAGACACAAGAGGAATGGGAAACATCATCCAAATTCAATGTACTAGTAAAAGCCACTCACATCAACTTAGTATGGTTTGGCATTCAGAAGGTGAACATACCACTGTTGTGGATGGGATTCTTGGCTGTCAGTACACTGAGTGAATAGATATAAATTTACATCTACGGTGGTTAATTCCTCTGGAGCACAGGTGAGATTAGTGTTCATCATACAAATCATTATTCCCATGGTATTTTTCTCCCATTTGTTTAGATTAAAAAGATACAACTTAAAGACATGGAAGTCAAAACATGATTTTTAACATTTTTTCTGAATGAAAATGCATTTGTTGATCTAGAAGTAAAAAGAAAAATGAAATGCAATCTTGTAGAACTGAAATCTATTTGCAATGTCTTAAGTCTCTAAAAAAGTTATTGCAAAGAATGATAAGAGAATAAGGTGAAATCAGAACAGAAATGTAAGGGATGTCTACAAGAATGTCAACCCAAATGTCAGATAGGGTTTTGCTTTATCCTGCATTTTCTCACTGTCTTGTGTAAGGGAAATGAGCTAGTTATCAGTACCTGGTAAAAAATGGAAATGAATACCAGTGAAAACACCCTGCAGAAATTAAAGACAGAAGCTGGGAGAAGGAGGAAAGTCTCTGAACCTGCTGGCCATGGATCAAAAGGAAACAATCCAGTTAGAGATCGATTAATCCTGTTGAAAATGTAAAAAGTCATGCAAACAGTTGCCCAAACTTGAACTGAACCTCAACCTTAAATTTATTTTTCATGTTTATGCTTTGTTATTTTTACAGTTCAGGTGAAGGCTTGAAGAAGAATGGCCAGAACAGCATAAGAAAAACTGTTCTTGAACAGCTATTATTTATAGTTTGAGTATAAGCAAAAAGAGTGGAAAATCTTGTGAGAAAGTATGGGGGTTTTTTCAGGATGTTCTGTCTAATTTGTAGGCTCAGAAAGTCTGAATAGTTTGGAAAACATAAATTTTGCATCTTTCCCTGACCAGTTGCTAGTTGCTTTTTACCTCTGTAGCTGACAGAAACAGAAGACAAAGGTAAGTGGGATAATGAATAACAATTTGACCATTTTTAAGTAAAGAACATGGAAAACTCTAAAGAAAAAAAAAAAGAAACTGTCTGGAAATCTTGTGTCAAGTACAGCTTTGTTTTCCCTTTTGTCTTTTTTCTTCTATGATTACCTAATGTAGGGGACTAGAGAAAATGGACCCAGACTCTTCTGGGAGATTATGAAATGATCTGACAAGAGGCAACAGACACAGGTTGGAACACAGGAAATTCTGACTTGACATAAGTAAAAAAAAATGTCAGCATGGAAAATTTTTGGAATAGGTTGCCCAGAGAGGCTGTAGAGTCTCCAACCTTGGAGATACTCAAAACCCAACTGGACGTGACCCTGAGCATCCCGATCGATATTAGCCCTGTTTTTAGAAGGGCATTGGACTAGAGACCTCTGGAGGTCCCTTCACCCAAGATTACTCTATAGTTCTGTGGTTTTAATAATATTATGTAAGTTGCTTTCATTGTCAGTGAAATGTTTCTGAATGAAAAAACATATATGTATGTGACATCTGCAGGCAAGAAAAAATTAACCTAGGAAATATTATGGTATGTTGAATCTAGCTTAGCATGACAATATGTGAAATTAACATGTCAGTGTGGACTAAGTAGAACAATTAATCCTTTAAAAAGAAGTTATTTTTCTTACACGGAAGCTGAAACAGAAAAATGATTTGGACAATGTTTAACAGTTAAATTGATCTGACAGTGGTTCACCCATATCCTAATTGATATAGGATTATAAGTCTATATATTTACCTCAGTTTCAAAGAGGTAGCATTTGCAGTCTACATTTCACTGGTGGGAGAAACCTTTCACATAAAATAAATTAAAATGAGAGAAAAATATGAAATAATTGTTCATTTAGGAGACAATCATTAGGCCTGCTGTGCAAAAGGTGTTCTGCCATCAATGTGTATGTTATAGTAGAAAAGGGAATTAATCTGTCAAACTCTCTAGGCCAGTACCTAGCTAATGGATCTAGACTGGAACGCATGGGAGGCAGAGGACCTCAGACTTCAGCTAAGGAAAAGACTAACAAGTTCATAATTTGAAATAAACACTTTTGTTCAGGTGAAGGGAATGTGATTTAGGCAGGGAAGTTATGAACCAGGATAGCATTACACTGGAATTTTGCTTAAATACATTATCCCTTCTTGCATCCCCCAGCTCTGCAGTTCCCAGGCATGCATGCACTGTTTGTGCACATTATTTAAATGTTTTTGTAAGGTCTCTTGCAACACCAAGGGAGGTGGACATCTGCTGTGCAAGGAAGAAGCACAACCAGGCAGAAACACACAGCTGAAGATGAGGTCTTGGTACATTAGAACGGTCTTTGGAATCTGCAATGAGTTGATCTCAGTGCTGTGGCTAAACACACTTTCAGGCCAGGGACAGAAAACCCCTCCTTTCACCCCTGCTGCTTGTGGAGGTGCACAGTTCTTTGCTTTGGGTATAATAGACTTTACTCTCAGTTATATTTCTGCACAAGTAGCAATTTTGTTGTTGATACAAAAGGCACAAGAACTTTTTCTTCGTTGACCTGTACATCCTCTTGTCTATTTACATGTTTAATTTAGGAGGAATAATGTAATTGTGTGTTGTGACTGCTAAATAGTTATTTTTGCTTTGCCTTTATACTAGCTTTCTAAAAATGCTTTGTCCAGGCTTGACTTGAGTTCATCTTGCAGCAGTTGTGGAGGTACAGCATTTTGTTTTATTGGTAATCTTTCTATTTCATATTGAGAAGTAAGCATTTAAAAGACAACTGTATTACAACTTCATATTTGGGACTCAGAGCAATTTATTTGTGTGGGTGGATTTTTCATATGTTACTGTGATTTTCTTTACAAAATCCTCAGGAAAAATAAGTCTGGAAGACACATTACATAAGACCGTAACTCATTTTGTACAAGGGAAGGCTTTGCATAAGCAGTCTGTGTCTGTTTCGGCCATTCTCTAAAAGTTAAAATATCATCAGCCAAGGCAGAAAAATAAGATGTGCACACCACATTTCAGCCAACCGAAACTCTGTGTATAACGTGCTTGAATGACTCTTGAAGCAGCTGAACATTATGTGTCTGACAAGATATAGCAGACAGTATTGTCCCAGCCCTATCCACTCTCATCTGATAAGTGGCTAGGTTATTTTTTTCCCATTTGACACTATCATTTGGGAAATTCCTTTTTATCTATGACATGTTTTTAAGTTAGTATACTCCTGTTAAGGATCTAGTGCGTGTACCTTTCCAATATTAAGATAACAAGAAGAATGTTGCTGTAATCTTGGCCTAAGTTATGGCTCTTAAGCTGTCTGTGCACTGAAAAGTAGGTGAAATCTTTTGACAGAGAAAAATGTGTTGTCAGCTTTGTTTTATCCATGGCTGAGAAGGGAAATGGAAACTATACTTCAGCAGGGTTCAGACACTGATGGCTAAAATGATCTTCTGCTAAAACAAATTAGAAGAGAACTGTTCTGCTTTATGCATCATTCTTTTTCCAGTGAAATGCACAACTAAATGAATTGCTTGTGTGTTGGAAGAAAATCTTTAAAATAATGTAAACAGTGACCATGAAAGAAGCACCATTTACATCATAAAATGGCAAAAAAATGCAGACAGTACAGAGTGAAAGGTTTCTCTAACAGTGTTGGTATCAGTCATTTAAATGTGTGTAAGCTATAGTTTCTTTATCTTGTAATTAATTTCAGTGTTTTGTGAAAATGTGGCAGTGATAGAAACAGCTCCATAGCTGGAGGCAACCTGAACTGGAAGAAGACGCTCATGGCCACAGTTCCTTGGGTCCCTGTCAGTAAGAGACAGAGTGGACTATTACATGGCCTGTTTTTATCAAACTTGCTCTTTCTGTGCTTGTCTACCTTCTGACTTACTACTATCAAGAGCTCACTCCACCTGTCACGTCCTGCTGCACTGTTCTTCCTATTACCTGTAAATTCCGTTTAGCTTAGAGGTAGCTTAAAGGATTGTAAGCAAGTTATCTTAAAAAACCCTGTATGTTGACAGCATTGCCTTGGAGTGTCTTTCCGAAACTTCTGCTGTTGATCTCCTCATGTGACACGCAGCTCCAAACAAGGCACAGAACAATTCTCAGGGCTAAAGTTGTACACTTGAAAACCTATGTTTTGGAAGCTACAAAGCCTTTGTTAGATCACACATGTTGTGAGCCCACCTCCCTCAACTTCTTCCAAGCTGCAGACCATTTTAGTAGTCCTCTGCTGGACACTTCCTGGTTTCTCAAAACCTTTCTGGACCAGGGTTGTGGGATGCCAAACTGGATGCAGCATTTTGGGTGCAGCCTTACATGTGCTGAGTATGGGAAGGTAAATTCCCTCTATCTGCTGGCCACTGTCACATGTAAAACAAGAGCCAGTGGTTCACCTTGCAGAGAAAACAAAGACAGCAATTAGCCACAGGATTATGACTTGAGGCATGAAGTACCAGATTCTGGGTTCAGATACTTAAATGGCAGAAATACATTTTAAGACAATGTTAAATAATGAGCAGATACAAATTCATGTACATTTTGGTATCTAAACCCAGGTGCCTTGTGTAACTAAATTGTTTGCATCTATTATCAGATCTACCTGCCAGAGGCTATTTGCAATTCTTCTAATTATTTCACACGGGTAAGTTATAGGATCGTGTACATTTTCTTTAATTTTTTTCCCTTGTTAGTAGTCAAAAAATATAAATACAAATGGGAAATGTCTCTGAATATTTAGTGTGTGTTTCAGTCTAATATATGAATATTAATTTGTTTTTCTCTGTAACTGAACTAGTATACACAGGGAGGTATGCACAGTAGTTTCTCATCCTTTTCAGCCTGACATGAATTTTGGGTAATCTCTATATATCCTATCATCCTTGCTCATCATTGATTTGCTTTTGCTGAATTTCTTCAGAAAAGAAAAGCGCTAGCTTTTCACTCTAAGTGCAAGTAAATAATGAATTCTCCCTCAAAGGCACACAGTAGTTGCTACATTTCAGAAGACTATACAAAGTCAACGTTCAATCCCCCCCTGCCAAATACTGAGAACCTCAGTACTCTCAGAGTTGAGAATACTCTCATTAAGGGGGTCTCAGGCTTTTTGTCAGTCACTGATCTATCTTCTTCTGATGTCAGCACTTCATTTATGACACCGTTCAGGTTCCATTGATATTTCCAATTTATTTCAAGGCTGTATTTTTTTTGGAGTTGTATACTTGTCCATTATAATGTTGTAGCTCACATAATCATTATACTTTTAGGAAAAAAGAAAAAACCTTGGCATTTCTTTTGATTTGATCAGCATTATTGTTCCTTCCACAAATCATTTTTAGGTTTCTTTTCCCTGAAAAGATGAAAATCTGTGTTTCTTGGTTTTCCCGGAATTCTGTGAGGTCAACAAAAATAAGATGATTAGAAACTTCACAGTATCAGAAATTCTTCCTGTAATAACAATATCCTGTAGCTTATAACTGCAGGCAAATATTAATTTCTGTTGGACAAATACCTGACTTTCACTGTCATCTCCTTTTTCTGTAGCCCCAAAGAAACAGCATGTTTCTTTCATAGACTTTGCTGTCCCTAAATTTAGGTGGTACCACATGATATGTAGTGGTTCTGTATCAAGCCTTGTTCCACTTACAGTGAAATTGTCAAATGTAAGCAAACTGACAGTCAGGGAAGTCCTGTCATTCAAGAAGTGGAGAAACCATGCTGTAATTCACATGATTCTCTGCCGGTTTATGGTCACACTCTAAATGATATAATACTAAAGTAAAAATAACCTTTGGCACCAAAAATACACCGAGAGTCTTATTTGTTGCTGTAAGAATGTGCAAAGTACTCTTACCCAGACTATTTGAAGTGGAACTGTTGTTGTTTTTTCCTGAATGTAAACTGTGGCATTGTGGGTAATTTGGGGTTTTTGTTTTCTTGTGACAGATTAGAAACAGAAAGCTATGGCAGAAATAATTCTTACTATAAGCAGAGTTTTAAACTATTACTTTGCTTCCATGGATGCCAGTTCCACTACTGAACTGGAGATTATTGTGGACAAGGCTGTGCCCAAGGCATGTGGACTGCACCTAGGAGAACTGCAGCATGGATGTTTCTTGTCCTACCTGTCCTCTGCTCTGGATGTAATACTTTGTAATAGACTGCTGGAGCAGCTGCTGGAGCTTCCAACAACTCTTTGCTGATCACCTCTCTCTCCCCCTTCCTCTGTGCAATCCAAGCACTTCCCTACTACTTCTGTATACCTTGTCTATTTTCTCAATGATTTAGGAATTTTTTGCTCTCTTTAGTTAGATAAATTTAATCTCATTAACAATGCTTTACCTTGCCTGCATATCCAATGTCCTATGAAGACTGCAAATGTCCATCTAATATTTTTTGTAACTTTGTCATAGAAATATCTAATAACTTCCCATCTGAAGATCTCACTAAGATCAGAAAAGCAAAATGAAACAGTAAAATACTGTATGATTATCTCATTTTATAATCTGGTGGACTAAATCTGTGCTGTGGCCATTCAAACCTGGAAGCGTGAAGTAACATTGACAAATTAGTATTATTTTAACTAAAGAATCGTTACAATTACTGAACATTTGTGTTCTAGTTTCTCTGAAAAAAATGACACTTCTATTGTGCTATGCACATAGCTGCAAAGACTTGAAATACTGATACTAGTAAAGACTTCAAAGACTGCCCTGCAATCTTTGTATCTAAGATGAGAACTGTACTGGGAGAAGGCAGCAGTTTTAATGACAAAATGGGTGGTTAAAATTGTTTTAGCTTAATGTCCTCATAGATCTGACCTTTGAAAGCTAAATAATAACAGGCTGTTAATATAGAATTGCTATCCATTCAGAAATAGTGCATGGATGGATATATTAATATAATTCTTTGTGATTGTTTTTCAGCAGGTGTCCTAGTGATGTGGGGGCATACCTTTGAATACAAGTGATTTAGGCATGAAAATCAAATGAAGACCATGTTCTTCCAAACTGAGATTAATTACTGCATAAACTTTCTATTGAGGAATATATTCTACATAATGCCATATTTGATAATATGAAGGTTTTCTGGACATTGACTCATTCAGCAGTAACCTGTCTAGCACTAATATCAAATAGCTCTACTCATGTTTTAAAAAGACAGACTGGGAGAGAATAGTATATAAAAAAATAGTTTGGAGCAAATCTAGTCTGTTTACTCAGGCATTTCTTTTAAATGTGGAGATTGAGGTTAATGAAAGGGTTGGGGAAAATGGAAAGCACACTCGTGTCCAGTAATATAGATTTTTTTTTTTTGAGACATATACAGGTGTCATAAAAAAGAAGCTGAAGAGCATGCAAAGTTTTTGCAGTCACAGCTTAAAGAATGTTTAGTTTCCTCAAGAAAATCTGAGGAAAAAAAAGATACTAAGGGATTTCAGTAGTGTAACTTTTTTGTACCAAGATTTTTTTATGCTATGTTATGAGCAAGTATACTAGTATTACACATATTACTAGCTCTATAATCACAAACTACAGTACAAAGAACAAATCGGTGGATGGATTTCTATATGAATGCCAGTGAGAGAATATTATAGAATCTAATGTTATCAAATACATCTATTGATTGAAATTATATATGAATATTTTCAATCTAAAATAGTATAGATTATTTGAGACTGATTGACCTTAGATGCTGGAAGGTTTCAGTATTTCACTGAAGTTGATCAAGTCTTTCTCAACTTTCAATGCTTTATTATTGGCTAATAGCTGTATAAAATCATAGCTTACCTGAGTCTGAATTTTAAAACTGCATTATTGATTAAATATTCCATTAAGAATCAAATTTTGTGAGGTATGGGAACATTGAATCTAATATGCAGTATTATGAACTTTCATACCAGAAAAATTCCATAACCGCAGTAACAAAAAAAAAAAGCAACATTCCATTTAAATGTATTGTGAAGTTTTAGTTTTTTCCCCTCAGTATTTTTCAGCTATAACACCTTTTATTACTGTCTCAAATGTGAGCAAAAGGAATATTAAAGATAGGAATACAGAAAGTTTAGTAGTCTAGGTGTTAGGCCTCCTACAATTAGTCTCATTGTAGGAGACTAGTAAGTGTTTCTATTGGGGGTACACTATGTGCTGCAACTACTACATTACTACTAGAAAAGATACACCTTCCATATTGAAATAGAGTATAAAATGTGAAGAATGACTGGAAGCACAACCACATTAATTCATACAAGCCATCCATGTTTCATAGTAGATTACCTAATATGCCTGTGTTTGGGTCAAGAAATGCAGTGCATCCCATGTGCTCCAGGTCTTATTTTGTCTGGTAGAGTAAATGACAATACTCAAAGGATGTGAAAATAGCTTTAATGATATAATCGGTCTCATTGTGAAAAATACATGAAATCTGCAGCTGACACCTGGAAAGAATTATCTTGGACTATCAACAAGAATGAAAATATTTTATTATAATCTTAGTTAGCATGAATTGTATATACAGAATATAGCAGACATACTTTGAAGGGTGGGACAAGCTCTAGGATATAACCGATGTAAATAGCTGTTGCTCAATGTCATGTCTGGATGTTTTTCTAGTTCAAAGAGGTACTACTAGGAAGCTGTTCCTGGCAGAATGAGGGTCCAGCTCTAATATGCAAACAGTCCCTAACACAGACCTTTAAGGTAGTGTTTTTTTCCTAGAAGCAGTGCTACATGGATTACTTAGTCTAGCCATTAATTGTATATTCTTTACTCCTGGCTGTTTAACGTTTGCTTTGTAGAGAACACAGTAGGAAATGCAAAACTTATACAAAAGACAAAGCCAAATTTAAGTAGTTTTGTTACGACTATGCAGGCAGAACAATCTTCCCAGAAATCAGGCTATTTTGCTCATCTATGGTGGGGTGTCCAGCAGTAGCAAATGGCCTGAAACTATGTTTAACTCTGAGCTGTCTGACGGTTAGAGTGAAAAGAAAAATAGCTACTTTTTTGGTACTCTAATCTCTGGAAACCATACCCATATGATGTTGCTGATCCATTATTTCTTTGTTTATATTGCCAAGTTTGAACAATTGACTGATTTTACCCATTATAAGATTCAGTAATGTCATGAAACCCTGAAAAATGTGAAGTCTAGTTACTGTGTCTCTGTAATTAATATGAGGTAATGCTTCAGAATGAAGCTGATAAGCAGCTAGATAACAGACTAATTAGTAGAGCTGGTGTAGTCCATCAGATACTAAAACAGGTTTACATGAGACACTTGTGGTATTCACAGGGAAAGGTAAGCAGACTGAGGTATGCAAAACACAGCATTTAAATTATATTGCAAGAGTTAAATACACTGTACTGCTCTAACACACAGGCATCCACAATGAGGGTAGAGTATTTAACTAGTTTGTGACAGATGTGTGATAGAAGTTGATAACCAGAGGGAAAATGCATGATATGTTTTACAAAGGACAGATCAAATGTGTATCTGAAAAGCTGAAACATGGAAAGTTTTAAAGCAGAGCTCATGATAAGGCTTGGAATGCAAAAGTCTAGTGGACATTGCTGTTTGTCACCCTGCTTGCTGGGCTGTTCTACTGTTGGGTGCAGAGGTCTGGGAGGAGAATGCCACTTTCCCCGGACTGTGGCACTTCCATCCCTCATCCTTTCAAAGAAGAAACACTGCAGCCAGTGGACCACTGAATGCCAGTAACAAATACCTTTGCCATGGAATTAATTTCCCTTTCCTACACCTCTGTATAGGTGGGTACGTACAGCATCAGTTCTCTCTGACACTTTTAGCTGGAGTTAATTTTTAGGATTTTGTTTTCTAATATGGGAGTTAACATGTGGTAGGTACGGTTTTTGCATGGATGCTAGCTAGGAATTGGTAACTGGTGGAGGTTTATGTCTGTCTATTGTTAAGTATTACCTTCCATATACCTAAAGATTTGATCACACAAATGGTGAACGTTCTGGAAGGTTCAGCCTTATTTCCAAATTAGCATTCTGATGTGGCCTGCTGGACATACTGGAGAGCAATGTAAGTGAGATCTGCTCTGTGCTAATGGCATTAATCAGAATAATTTCCCTAGGATTTTGATGTATTATCATGTTCACCACCTATTATTGCTTGTTGCTAGCTTTCTTTTAATACAAGAATAAATACTCTTTTAATTAAACCATGTCCCTTTGATATTGATATTAAATGCTGGTAGACAATAATTTTCCAGTGAAAAAAATATATGCTTATTATACTGTATTAGGCAGGTTAATATGGTTTTGTACTTTACAACAAGAAAGTTTATTACTATGGTGATGTTAATGCATGTACAGTAATGTTCTCCAAACCAGTTGTTACCAACAGATAAAGGCTGATTTGGTAATAGCTAACCTAAGGCAGGATCTAGGGGTGTTTTTGCACTAACACCATTAACTGCAGGAGGGATGGTCAGGACCATAATATTCTGTTACTAAAGGAGTGCATGACACTGCTCAGTTTTAGTATGAGGAGCTGTTGATGATGCGCTATGTGAAGACCCTCTTTATTGGTTCCTTGGATATCTAAAAGCAGCAGATTAGTGCCAGCCCTTTAACTAAGGGTCTGTCAACCTCCCTCTCACGGACCTTGCTTTGGATGTTGAGGGGTGAAACATCTTTTTGCTGAAGCAAAGCTTAATGTAGTCAGAAGGAGTGTCAAAGAAAATGTTGAGGCCTCAAGCCTGGTTTGCTTCTGAGCTCAGGGACAGCACTTGTGAAGTGCACTGAGGGATATTTCTAGGCTCCTTTTCTTTGAGATGGCAGACTGGATGTCAATGAAGTTGATCAATACCCAGTTCTTTTACATCAGAGCATGCCCCATGATGAGGCAGGCAGGATGTGCAGCTAGCACAGAGCACGGGAAAGCACCACAGGTGAGATCTTTCCCTAATATTTTTTCCTTTGTGACACTGCCAAATCAACATACAATCAATGGCCCTGTCACAGGAGGTACATGTTTGTATTTCATTTCAGCTGGTGACTGTATTCTGAAGCATCTCAGGACCCTTTTAAGTTTTATCATGGACATGTTATCAAAATGCTGTTAAAATGTTAGTTGTTTGCCAAATCTCTTTACCTCAAAAACTCCAAGGGGAAGTGAGTTTCACAAGTCACTCCCTGCAAGAAAAGTTTCCACTGTGATTTGTATAATTCTCTGAAAGCAGTTTCTGGAATGCTGTGATTAAAAAGTGATCAAAAAAAAGCTATAATAAAAAAAATCTCCTGTAGTTTAAGACTTGTACAAATGCTTATCAAGACATAGTCTAATTTGTTTTACTTTCTTTGATTCTGCCAATGAAAGATCCACCAACCCACCTGTAGTCATTGCACCTGACTGCTTCGACCCATGCTTAGCTTAGTGCTGAGCCATGGGAGGGAGATGGTCTGGTTTTGAACTCTTTCTTCTGGGGAGAAGAGAGGAAAGCTGATGGTGGTGGCAGATGAGGGTATTGCTGCCTGTGGGACTATGAGTGAGGCAAGAGCACCCTACTGCCTACCTGCAGCAGAAGCCATCGTTGGACCAAAATGGTGGCTTGGAGGTGGGGTTGGACTTGCTCCCCAGCTTCATTGTCCACCTCCTATTTTTGCCTTTCAGTGAGTGCTGTGGTTTCTGCAACATGGGAAAAGTGTCTGAGGAATGGTGTGAGGTTTGGGCTGGAAGTCAGAAGTATGAGCCATGTGCTGTGTGGGCTAATCATGGCTGCCTTGCAGTGGGTGGTCTCTGAACTGCTGTGAAGCTTTTCTGCAGGTAAATCTGTTGAAACTGCTCCTAGAGGGTGGATTTACAGTAAGGGGTTCATAATTGCAGTTCTCTGTACCATTCATGCTGGTGAAATAGAAGTATGGCTCCAAACAGTGCTAGCAGAGCTGAAAAGAACTAATTACAGCTTTAAAATGAATGTTTGTGGAAAACTGTCTTCACTACTCACTAACAGTTCTTCTAACCTGTCTCTCTACTGAGCACTAGATCATTCAGTCCTACTGTGGTCATCACATGCAGCTTTTATCCAGGAAAGCACTTTTCAGTTTTATTCTCTGAATCTACTTTGCTGTACTTTGTGGAGAACTTGTCCCTTTTATAGAAATGAAATGAGTCTCATCTGTATCAGATAGATGAAAAGAGCAAGGTATAGCCTTGGAGGCTCCTACCCCTTGCTCTACATCCGGATAATGCCCAGGGATCCTGAACCTAAGCCTGAATGCTCAGAAGTTCGTGCAGAGCTCTGGCATCATGCCCGAGTAATTTATGTTAATACGATTTCTGGAGTTCTTCTATCTTATTCTTTTACGTCTCTGTGTTTGACAGTGCTTCACCTTCATTATCTTTAAAGATCAGCACTAAACTAGATATTTCCTCCCTGTTCCCCCTGTGAAAACCAAAACAAATAAATCACTTAGCTTCTTTGCTGTCTCTTTGGTCTCCTCTCTGTGTTATTTTTAATCATTTTGACCTTGTAAACCCAATGACTTTTACAAGGATCTCAAGATATACTTAAGAGATTCCTCTGTATCAGCATTATATTTAAATAAAGTTCTATTATTTTGTTATACGCTGTCTTTTTTGTCACAACTTTTAAAGTGTTTTCATGGCCTTACCAGTATTTCAGCTAAGTGAAATATATTATATCCATCAAGGATAGAATTCAAGCTTTATGTCTGTATATTAAGGGTTATCTCTGAACTTGAAGGTAGTATGCTTTATCATTTTTGAGTATTCATTAGGTAATAAATAGAAAATTTTAATTACCAATTTGAAGATCTGTGTATTTCCACTGAGTCTACTGCACAGATATGTTTCAGAATGATTTCCATAGGTTCATTATACCAGTTTAGTGTGAGATCTGTCAGAGACTCATTGTGATTATAATTTATTTTATCCAAAGGATTTGTTGTGTTCTTTTGCTGGTTTACTAGTTCAAAATAAACTATGCTTTTGTCTTCCCTATCACAAGCAACAAGTACAAGGAAATACAACATATTATATTTCAATAATGGATAAAAGCTTAAACTCCAGCCAGTTCACATCCAAGAAAATGTTGAAAGATTCAAGCTTTGTTTGAAATGATGGCTGTAGTATTTTTTTAAACCAGAATATATTGAATAGATTTTCACATTTGAAAAATTTTATTCTGAAAATTTTGTAACTGTAGGCCATATTAATTTACAGCCTGAGAATTTATGGTCAAGAATTTTCCGTTGAATTTCATTTTCCACAGAGTAAAATCCAATATTGCTGAAATATTTCAATTTCTGTGAAAAAAAATTAGAATTAAGTCTTCACTTAATCTTCTGTGAAACTTTCAAATAATTACAATTCAGGAGATTAGGGGTTTTATTTTCCTTAACACTCTCCAAAGGAGATGTATGTCTTGTCACTAGTCTATATCTCCTCTCAGATTTAGGAGAATGGCAATCTGTTGCAGGCTTGTCTAACCCCCAGTGCATCAATGGCAGCTCATACTGCAGGGACAGCAGAGTAACACTTGGTGTTACACGGCTTTGGTGACCCCCTCCAGGGGGTTTAGAAAGACCTGAATTGCCCAACACCTTTACACAATGAACGTGCCTATGTATGTCCTCCCTATGTCTGATGGAGCTCTTTGTATGGTTGTGGTTAAGCAAACTACCAGGGTGCTGGAAAAGAAAATAATATGCAAACTCAACACGCAACCTTTCTTGTCTCATGCCGTTGCACTTTCTTTAGCACATTGGATTACTGCACATTGCAAACCTCCCTGGCTTTCAAGCAGTCATTTCCTGGCAGAAGTCAATGTACTCTGTTACAAAGGAGATGTGGTGGTACCAATCTCAGTCTAGTTTTCTGGTATTATCAATATATTTTCATGGTAGTGGACCACAGTTAGCAACACGTGCAAGCTCTGGATCCACTTTAAAAAAAAAGAACTAAACCATAAGAGTTTTCAGAAGCAGAAGTGGTGGTAAAGTTTGGGTAATAAAATAATGCCCTGACTCATCTCTAATTAAAAGTGTAATTTATGAAAGGGATTAGTGTTTAACAACATAGAAAAGGAAGGAAGCAGCAGCTATAATTTTTTAAAATAACCTATTACTGACCATCTAGAGCAAATTCATCCATATCTTCAGCTCAGTCAAATCCTTAATAAGCTGGACAATAGTTATAGTAATTATCTAGATAAATTATTGTTTTTTTAAAATGTGGCCAGTGCTTTACAACACCAAAACCCCCTGTTTTTTATCCAGTATGCATTTAATATCTTCAAGCAAGCAGTTGCTGCCTAAAAAGTGCTTTTTTATTCAAATGACACAAGGTAATAGATAAATAACATCCACGGCAATGTAAAGTGCAAAGCAAATGTTAAAAAGGTTTCCTTTATTAGTATTCCTTATTAGCAAATAATTAATTCTTTTTTATTAATTTACTGGTCTTGCCAGATTGTTAAAAATTAATCATTAATGAGAGGCAAATGGCAGCCCCACAACAACACAGCTGGTTTTTGTTAAAGTAATTAAGGCTGGCTGCATTCATGATCACATGTTTGGTACAAATTTTGAGCAATAATTCAGCAATAATTCAGAGTTATAGTTATGTTTACAAGTTTTAGAGCCACACTACAGAGAGAATGTAGGGAAAGGGTTGCTTTGTATGAGTTTCTCACAAAATGGGGAAGTGGTGATGAAGATGATTCTTCTAGTAGGCTCATCCAGGTTTCAGAGAAAAACTGACCATTTTTTTTCCTACAAAAGTCTTCCTGCTTTCCCTTCATCAGTGTTCTTTGTTTAATAAAAGGCAAATTAACTTTTATATTTTGGGAGGAAGAGGGGAAGGTTGCGGTTTTGATTTTGTCTTTCTGGGAAACTGGAAAATTTATCTTAAACAGATCTTTTCTAATTTTCTTTGAATGTTTGTGTGGAAAATATTCACTTTGGTTTTGACTAGGGTTAGCCTCAGGTAGCGCACAGGCACTGTGCTTGTATGCGAGTAAATTGTCAACATTTACTGTGCCTTTGGGCAAACACAGAATTGAACTTACCCACAGTTACTAGCAGGCTAATGCTGTTTGTACAGATGCTGGCTTGGCTATACAGAGGGAAGCCTGAATATGCTTAGATTTTAGGTCAGTGACTGCATGATACAGTTTTCAAGTGGAACTGAATTGGCAGCCGTTGAATGTATAGGCTCAAGGGTCAGCACTGCACAGTATGTTCAACTGTTATTTTTAAGTTTCTGCCTGAGTCTCCCTTGGAAACAGTCATCTGTAAGAATTTAGCTGTCGATGTGGCATAGGAGCAGGTGCAGAGCTCACAGCAACCATGCCGTGAGTCAATACAAATTAAGGGTCTAAGACAGAGACTGAAAGCAAGAGGAAGCTTTGAAGGAGGACATTCAGCTCAACAAGAAGCCAAATATAGGGCAGGAGGTAGTGTGACAAGGAGTTTGAAGTAGGGGAATGTCTTCAACTACTACTGAGAAAGAAGAAGTAGGCATTCAAGGAAAAAAATGCTGGGAAAATAGAGATGAGACAAAGTGAAGGGTACCGCAATAGCCTTCCTAGACATAAATAGAAGTGATTAGCAACAGAGTGATAGTTGAGACCATACCCATTTCCATGAAATAACAATTGTTGGTATTTTTTAAAATATGAGAATCACAGCAATTTTAATCTTTTGACAGCAGTAGAATTCTTCATATTAACATTGATGAAAGATAACATCTCCATCAAAGCCCCCTATTTTTGGAGGGATGATGGTGTACTGCTCATGTGATGCACCATCTCTCTTGAAATAAATACATAAATACGGGTATATACCATAAAAAATACAACTAAAGTTAATGAACTGTTTCTTCATCTGTAACAAATCTTGAGAGCTTTCCTGCTTTGCATGGAAGGTCATAACAGCCTCAGAGGATTTAATTTTCCTTTCTCTTGAAGAATAGAAGAGATAAAAACCTTCCATTATTTGAGTTTCAGATCAATCTTTGTCTTCTTTGCCCTTGCAAGAGAATCCTTGCCAAATTCACATGGCATTGGATGTTCTAAAGGCCAAGTTGTTTTAACATATTTAAGGACATTCCTCAAAATCCCTTTTAAATTGGAAATGAATTTCCAATTCCTTTCAAGGAATTGGGCAAGTGGGTTGGGACCCTTTTCCCAAGTCTTTTCAAATGTGCACTTGTTTTCCGAAGTGCCCTATTCATAATAGTATAACTCACTTATAGCTTTACTTTTTGCCTATGTATTGAAACACTGACTTACAAGCTGCTTTCCCTCTACAACTATCTGTCTCTTACTGTGACATTCACTGTCAGATTAAGCTCAGAAATCAGCATGAGAGGACTGGAGTCTTACTGGTGGAAAAAGACCTGGAGGTTCTTTTGATCACAACAATTTTAGGTCTTGCACATGCTGAAAGTTCCAGCATGTATCTGATGAAATGAAGATAGAAACTGAAAATGTTCCAGGACATAACTTTTTTTTGCAAAAGAAGTAAGCAGAACTTCTTCCAACACTGAATGACTTCCTTTTGAAAGACTGTAAGACACCAGTTACTTCTTGTCCTTGCTCCCAGAACTCATCTTCCTCTTTCCATCCTTTGGTCTTATTTTCTTCACTTTTTTTCTCCTTTTTTTCCTCCTGTCTCTTTTGGAAGAGTGCAGATTTTTTTCATCTGTGGAGAAAAAACTGATTTAACATTAAGGTGATTTTCAACATGAACAAGTAGGCACAGTAATGAATAGGGTCAATGAAAAAAAGTAGCATTGTTGTGATAGACATGCTGACAAGAGCCTGCTTTACCTTTGTCAAAACACTGGTGCCAAATACTAGGCTATTGCAATGTCCACGACGTTAACTGTCTGATTTTGGCAGTTAAATCCTGAGACCTGAGCAAGAGTATCACAAACCTGTGATCTATACTGCCAAAAGACTCCTTTTAAAACAGTCTCTAATTAAGCAGTCCGACTTGTCAGGAAACGTGACCGTTCCACCTATCACTGGAGTTTTTTCCCGTCTAACCGTGCAAATATTCAAATGCAAGAAAAGGATGTTGCTTGAATGCTTAACCAAAGAGCTAGATTAGATTAATACAGTTTCATTCCCTAATACTAGCTCCGAACAGCATGGTAATTATTACGCACTGGTTGTTTGTTTGAATGCAAGAAAGTGCTATGTTCTTTACTTTGTTGTCTGTTGGAGTAGCTTGCTTGCTTTAGTAATGATACTGAGCCTCTCACTACCTTTCAAGATCATATATGAGAGTACTTTTCTTCATAAGACATAGTCACTGAATACCAGTCCTGGTACTTTATGCGTCCTGTGGGTACTGAATGTAGTTTATAATTTGTATTGTGCTGTGTAACCTGATAACATTTTTATTGCAGTGGTCTGGCGATGCCACAAGGACCAAACCATAATGTATAGGAGAGGTGGCATCTCGGCTTTGGAGAATGAGTAAAATAAATCCTTTCCTTTCAGAAGAAAGCTGGGAGTAGTAGCATGAAATAGCTTTATTTTGGAGGGTTGTTTGTCTGTTGGCGTAAAATGGCCAAATGAAATGATGCATGACAGCCACACACACATCCCACACTATAGTTCTGGGACATGGTTGGCCGTGGGCAGCAGGGCTGCTTTTTGTTACGAGTTGGAGCCTGTTCTGCAAGCCATCAGGTCCCTGCAGAGGACAGCTGGAGCAGCATAAAAGAGATCGCAGCGTCTGCTTCCCGCAGTGCCCATTAACTTGTTGTAAAGATCAAGAACAAGAACAAGCATTTCTCTCTGTAAGTGTGCAAGCAGTGTCTGTGTGTAGCAGCCCTTCCTGCCAAAAAACCAAGCTACCCCCCAACCCCCCAAACAACCACTTCTGAAGGGAAAGCAGAGGACTTTAGTTCAGACAAATTGGGGAGCACCCAAGCTGTCTCATGCTCCCTCTGCTATCATCCTGCTTGCTCAATTAAGCCTTAATTAGCTTGTAAGCTACTTTGAGGCAGGAACCACATTATTTTATGAGTCAACCCGATATTTAGCCCAGTAGAATAGCAAGCTTTTTTGGCTTCTTTCATTCCTTTATATAAAGGCCATACAAAATAAATAATGCAATTACATTATTTTTTATGTCCAACTGACTCACAATGTCCTATGTCATATGTGGCAGTCTGTACAGAGAAGAGGATGTACAGAAGGATTCTGGGCATGCATACAAGAGTAGCCGACAGTCACAGAAAGGTGCACCTCCTTTCACCTTAAATCAACAATACCCCCGTGTTCCCAATTTTGAGGACTGTGAGAGTTACTGGATCATATCAGGGGTTACATACTTCCTCCTGTGACTGAGGAGGGGAAATGGAAGCAAAATTCAGAACTCCTGACCAGATAGTTTTCCAACTAGGAATTCAGTTATTTTTATGGTGACATAAATGAAATGGAAATTAGTTAGCTGTTCTGTGTAGAAATTTCTGTTACCTTTGTCTCAGGCTTTTAGCTGCCTGTCCTTGAAACCTACAGAATGTGTGTTCATTTAGGTTTGGTGCTCTAAATCTATTCTGACAGCTGTAATTTTAGGCTAATAAGTGAATTACACAGGTAAGGAAAACAAGCACTATCTCCTCAGAGGTTGTATAAGCCATATAGCTAATGCTATCAAGAAAACACTGATCAGACACTAGCTGATTGATTTTCCCCCTTGGTAGGTATTAAGCTGTGCAGCTGATGAAATTTAACTACTCATGTTTCTCTATCCTTCATTTTTCATTTTATTAGATTTAGTCTATTTGCTATACAGGATCTTTCTGGCAAAACCAAGCCTCCTAGGTAAGAGTAGAAACAACCTTCCCTTTCCGTCTGTGTTCTTTAGGTACAAGCAGTAAAATCCCTTGAAAACCTGGCAAGCTTTTGCTTTTGGAGCACTCCCGGCAGACCTGTGGTGCAAAGCAGTGTCCTCCCATAGCCTGTCTCAGCGGCGCACGCATGTCAATTGGGTAGGTGAGGCTGTAAGGTCTTGTAGGGAGAAAATTCTGTGCATAGCAGCAGCCATGAATCATCCTACAAGGAAGTGGTAATTAAGGGAGGCTTGGGGGACTGTCAAAGTTATGCTGGGCTGCACGGAAAAACAACACGAACAACAGACCAGCCGGAGAGCAGCAGAGGGCACTGGTGATTTAAAGTCATCCTGCTAAACCTCCGAGGCTGCTGAATGCTCTGCAGAGTTTCTTTTCTGTACCACTGTATTGCCCTGAGTCTCACCTAAAATCCCATCTGTTAATGTGAATGTATATGTAATGGGCCCAATTTTCCTCTTATATTTTATAGTGAAAATTAAGAGCCACTCCAATGAGGACAAGGCATTAGAGGGCAGAAAGTGAGAGCGGATTAAAATGTATTATCTGGGAACAAGAATGGGGAAGCAGAAGCACAAGAAATTTTTATGCCTGTTTAGAGAAGCTTAAAAGGTTCACAAAACAGACTACCTTAGGGAAACTCTTTCTTATGCTCTTAGTGAAAAATATCAGATGCTGCAAACAAAGATTTTTTTCAAAGCGTAACAAAACTTTGTATGTGTTTGGAGGAAAAAACCTAGCAATTTGTAACATTCTTTACAGTCCCATAGCTAGTATACCCAATTTACTGAGGGCAGGAAAAAAGCATACAAAATTTCCCAAGCTGGTCTGTAGTTTACTGATGCTTTAAAATTGACAGCTATAACTATTTTTTTATGTTTTATAATGAAATACATGACTTAAATATTCTGAAGCTCCGCACCTTTCACTGTTTCATTTAGCCTGCTGGTTTTGACTTATCTTTCTTTATCCATAGTTCAACTGCACAGCTGAAGGAGCACCCACTGAATTCATCAGAGCTAACAATAACTGTGTATTTCTACCTATAGTTACTACTATCAACAGTTGTTTTCTCTTACCAGTCTTATTTTCTTCTTCTTCCTTTTTTCACCGTGTGTACTATTTCCAGGTCTGCCCTAGATTTCTGCTTGAATCACCTTCTGATCCAGAGCTCTACCTAAATAAATTATAATATCCATTACGTTTGAGATTGTAGGCACCAGAGGACAACAGCTACCAAATGACTATCGGTAATGTGATGTCAAAACTCACCATCAAGGTGAAGATCTCTGCACCACTTCGTTGGCATTGAACATTTTTGAAATGCTGGCAGCTTCATAGAAAGCTTTCCTTTTAATTGTCTTCTGCCAAGCAAAGGCATTAGCCTGCTTCTGGCAGCTTTATGGTTCCAGATGTCCAGATCTCTCATGATATCCTAAAACAGAGGCATCGGGGGTTTACACTTCTATTATAGTATTGTGCTGCTGAATCCCCAGGGTAAGAGCATGTTACTGAGCTGATCTATAGCTATGCTGAAGTCATCATTCTCCATACTGTTTACCTGCAACTTAGACCAGAAGAAAACATAGACCTCTGGAGAGGTGCTGGATCAGAGCATCTCCAGGGGACAGCACAAAAATTTTAAGTGCTACGTATCATTTGACATTTTTCCATGTCTGTGAGGTGAAGCTAAGGTAAGTAAACTTCTAAAATTAAGAATGTTGCTCCTTAAAAATATCCTCTTTACTCACTTCATAACACAAATACTCCAAATCACTGGAACTGATGTCTCAGAAAATTGACCTTTGTTATATATTAACGTTAACAAAAGATCTGGCAATTCACAGATATTTAAATATAGCAGTTTATGCTTAGTACAGTTCCTGTTAACGAGAAGATAGCATATCTTCTCAAATGGTGACAGCAGTCCAAGACTGAGGAAAAAGTTCAATGGTACTGATGGGTTCTGTGCTTAAGCTCTGCAGTTTTGTATGCCTGAAGATCCCTTTTTTGTCTTTAGATGATCCCGAGGAGATTCTACAGACTTTGGACTTGCTGACTTTTTTTTGCAGAACATTAAATTGGGTCTGTTCCTTGTTATAAAGTAGGACTAATGATGTAAATAAAAGGAGGATGGACTATACAATAAGTGGACCGAACAGGTGTCTCATAGCATCAGTCAGGGTGCCCAGTCAATGGGCATAGTCACACCTGCAAGACACCAGGACTTTCCTTCAGTATCACCATTCCTCAGACACTGTATATTTTGTATGTTTTCCATTATAAACCCAATTCCTTACATCTTTATTCTGGTTAAAAATATCCCTCCAAACCTCTGTGTGTTAGAATGCTTCAACAATAAACTGATTAAGAAAGAACTGGGGTTAATGCGTAATCACCCTAAGGGGTGATGCAAGATTAATTTTTAATAGAGTTTCATTCTTTTAGATATTAGATAAGTGATGTGGAAATGCCAGTTATTTTACACAATCACATGTAAATTCCACAGAATAATAGAAATAGACAGGACCAAACAGAAAAAAAATGGAGTTAGGATTCATATTTGACAAAAAACTACTCTGGCATGTTTGGCAGAATGAGAGGTATTTCTGTAGTGTAGATTCTCTCTCTTTCAAAAAAATAATTACAGAAATAAACAGTTTATTTTCTAGTGGATTTTTTTTGTTTGTGTTAATTAATTTCTTTATGTTTGAAAAGTGTTCATAAACAGATAAAATTTTTCTCAGGTATATTTTCTGTTCATTCCATTCATGGCATAATTCCTGGTTTATATCTTGTTTGTAAATTATACATGTTCAGATCTGCATATAGACAACACTATTTTTTTAGCCCTCATTTATATGATCATTGCTGAAATAACCATTCTGTAAACAATGTAATTTATAAGAAAATGTCCAAGGATAGCCAACACTAAAAAAAAGGGGAAAAAAAAAGAACAAAAGCCCAGCATCTGATGCGGTACAAATATTACTTTGAGGTTAACAAATTGCATTAATTTTCTTTTGCCCTTAATGTTTCTAAAGCACCTCTGTCCTCTCACAACTGTTTTTTACGAGCTATTATTAATTTGTTTTCTCCTTTGTTTTAAAGTTTGTGGTAAGCAATTGTTGGTATGCATGGGCACTGGATTTGGCTCTGAGAAACAACCTTAGCCCCCTGCAGTTCTAAGTGTCTTGCCGATGAAAGCTAGATGGGTAATTTAAAGTGCTTTTAATTCTAGAACGAGTCAAACGGACATAATCTGGGTTATATACAGTGAACGTTATTGTTTTTTTTAATTCAGCAATTTGATGATATAGAAGCTCAGAATCTTGCTAGCTACTGGCAGGTTTTTTCAGGTTTTACCTAGTCTAAAATGGCTTGTTTTCAAATTGATAAGGTTTTCTTTGGTTTGAGAGAAATCTGAATAACTCCAGGATAGACCCAGCTTGTTTACTGTGTGGTGTGAATGAGTAATGTTCACAACATCAGCAATTAGTTTTGGATTTGGGCGGGTTTTGGGGGGTTGTTGGTTTTTTTTTGTTTTGTTTTGTTTTGTTTGTTTGTTTTTTGGTTCGTTTCTAGGGATTAGGAGAATAAATATAAGCCTTGTTATCATCTTGTTGGTGACTTAATGGAATTTGAAAGTTTTGCTGTTGCATCTGCCTAGCTGCAAATACTAAGCAATTAACATGTTTGTGATGGTTCTTTAGCTTCAGCAGAGGGATTTGTCTTTATTTTTTGTCAGTGTAGAAGCATAAATGTCTATTACTTGATGTATAACATTTTGTAGGTAAAAAAAGGAACTCCTCCTGTAAAGCCATATAATTAACCATTGGTAGTATGGCTTTAGGTCATACCTCTAGGGCACACCTCTTCATTGTTAAGCAATTCATTCTGGTTATTGAGAACATTAACAGTAATTCTTATAGACTGGCCTGAAAGATATTATGTGAAGTGCTCTTTTAGCTGCCAAACCCCAAACTTATGTCATCCCTGTGTGCTATGCTGTTCCTCTTTGGTGATAAGAGATGTATTGAAGTCAATATGATTTGGAATGGCTAAATACAATGTAAGCTGAAACTGGAGCCAAAATGCCTTAATATGGCAAAACAAATGGTTTATTGGTTTGGATTGTTCTCTTTAATTTTGCATTATTGCTATCACTACACAGTAGTTTGTATGACACCTGACTACTGTTGTACTTTCTTCTTTTGTGTCCTGTCCATTCTTGTGGTAACCTCATTTTATGAAGGTGTTTTCTTACTCTAAAAATGTGTGAAAGTGATATAACATGTTCAGTAGATCTGACTGTGGTTTACATTTATCTGATAAGCCAGCTTTAGAGATATCTGTAAGGTTCTGTTACCTCTAACTTTTTCTAAACCCACTTTTTCACACATCTAGAAGGGGATAAAATAGATTCTCTTCCTTTCTGCACATTTTCAACAGTTTTGCTTACATTAGTTTTCCTGCTTTGTAGAAGACCATATAGCTTTAACACTCAGAGACCTGCTTTTATTTGCAGAAATGATTGTTACTTTTATTTCTAAGTGACTGCATGTCATAAAGTTGATAAGACCATAGCTCTCTACAGTGTCAACCTTAATCACTTTTAAAAGGTGACAGAATAACTGCCATTTAAAATCAATTTTTGTCAGCCTCTCAATATTTCCTCCATTGCTTTGTTTTTCAAAATTGATTACTTAGGATTTTAGAGGACCTTTTGAAATCCACAGCACATTAGATGCAGAATTGCCTAAGATGAACCTTGTAATATTTTGAAGCCATGTTAGCAGCTTTTGTCATTTTAAACACTAATTGGGTTGGGAGAAGACTGGATATTTGAATACTTTGGTGTACTGAGCTGGCAGCAATTGCTGTTTTCTAAAAAATCATTCAACCCCCCCTCCACACTGAAAATGTTGATGCAAAGGTTCATTTTCAGTTATTGATTCACTTCAGGTCATACTGTTTGACTTGGGTTTACCAATTTAGACACTTACAGCTCCTCAGTACCTGTTAGTTTTTACACATTTACAACTATAAGCCACATACATGAACAGTGTGGGAATAGTGACTAAATGCTATGAAATATGTAAAGCCTTTCTATTTATCTGTTCATGTACCCTATCCTTCCCTTTGCTCCCACAATATCCAATTCTTTTAATTTTGGGAAGGCTGTTTTGGCTATGATAATTTAGCATATAGAGGCTAAATATATTTAAACATTTCAAAAAATGAAGGCATTTGGTATCCTGCATTACGTGTGTTGGTCTTTATCTTGTTTTACATGTGTTGGGCTTTGCCTCTTCCATTTTTGTGATTCAGAGTTTTTTTCCTCCCATTCTTTTTTCCCTTTTTGAAAGAGGCTGCCTCCAAGTTTTCTTTACCTTCTGAAATGGCATCTCAGTCACTCCCCATTTTTACTCTCGCACCTAGCACACACTGACTTTTCTCATTGCCTCTCTCCATTCCTCACATAATCTCTTGCACTTGCCATCTCTCACCCCAGTTTTCATACAAACTTCATAGCCAGCACCTTGGTTATGTGTTTCTTTACTCTCACTACTTCATTTGGCCTTGATTTGAGGTCTTGCACATATTCTTTTCCTACTTTGCTTCTCTATCTATGCCTCCTCTTCCTTTGCATCAGTCCCTGTTACCTATCAAATCCCAGTTTACCTATTTTCAAGCAGAGGTCATAGCTGGGGCTCTCGTCCTTCACTCAGTTGTAGAAACTGACCTGTTTCCAGCTGGCTCAGCCTTCATCACTACTTAGTAAACATGCAGCTATTTTTTTACGGAATGACTTGCACAACAAACTTTAACTCCTTTCTGAAACTCTCACTTTTGTGTAGTGTCTATGTAAACAACAACCTTGAAAACAGTTTGATTGTTGGTGTGCTGTGACAGTTTCAGAAATTCAGCCTTTGTCTTACTTGGTTTTCTCTTGCTTTAAATTTCCATTTTAATCTGGTTGAAGGCAGGGATCATTTATTTTCTGTCTTTGTATAACATCAAACGGTCCATAATTAGGGCTGCTAGATAGAATGATAACATACGTAATATACTCATGTGTATCTCATAATAAAAACATTTAAGACATTGGTAAAGATACTGAGATAAGGGTAGTAAGATAAGAGATCTATTGAAATACATCTTTTGATTTACTGTATTTGCTGAAGTTTTGATTAACCAACAGAATACAAAGACCTTGGGGATCTTTGAACTGTCTAAGCCATTTCGCTCTGAATTAATGGCTTTTAGGATTTTTTTTTTTCTTTTTTTAACACTAATGAAGATTTTCATTTATGCTGGGTTTTGGCAGATATTCAACACAACCAAAATACCTGCAGTACCAGTGTGATATACCACAGAGGTTATTTTAGAAAACCAACCAACCAACCAACCAACCAACTAACCCAGTTCCTCAATTGCAATGTCTATCTGTCTAGAAATTACAGTCTTTTTGGTTTGGATTATAGCACATAAAAAGTGTTTTGAATGGGCACATCAAGATTCTAACACTTAATATTTTTAAGCTTATGGAGACTGTAACTGGATTAATAATTTTTCCTAGTTTTACACTGGGACCTACTAGCATGACCCTTATTTCTGTTAGCTTTGTTAGACTTGTAAAAGTCAGTAAATTTTAAACAGGTGTTCTCTAAGTAATAGTATGCTCTTCTATATTTTTTCAGACTGTTTGAAATACGAAAATGTGTTTCAATGGGGATATAAAGTACACAGATTTTTATTCAGAAGCTTTGGGTTTCTTTGAATTCCATGGAAAACATAACACAAAAATCTGTCAAACTAGTACAATTCAGTAACCCAGCCATGGAAAGATCTTTTTTTGGTGATTAATATCAAGACTTTTTCTATAAAATACTGAGGAATAATAATATATTTTGTATTCTTGATTTTAGAATGACAAGAAAATGTCTGCAGTGCAGAGCTTTTATCATATATAGAGTGAACTAAGATGTTAGAATTGATTTTTATTTTCCCCCAATGATAACTTTTAATGTACTTACTGAATTATGGTTAAGATTATATAGTTAGTCTCTATCTGTATAAAAATATCTCCTGATGTCTAAACTGCATAAAATTTTTCCTTAAGCTAAAATATTTAACATTTCCTTTTATCTCCTTTTAATCAGCTGTTTTCTTTACGTTTAGTTTGCCTATTAAAAGAGTACCTTTTTTCTAAACATTTGTACTTTATTCAAAATTCATTTGTACACCACTCCTGCCACTACTTTAGATCCTGTTTTGAGGTCATGAAAGACTAGCACCCTTTCTTTCTTACATTTCATTAAGAATTATAATACTGCTGTCAGCAGAATGCAATAGCTATAGAAAGAGCTTGCTATCTGGAGTCCCTTTTATAACACATTCTTTATAACATATAAATATGAGTCAATGAAATGAGGACATGATTAATGTTACTGAATTTATAGATAACTGTAACTTAGCATGCAGCACATGAGAAGGAAGAAAAGGAGTTCTTTCTGCCAATTGAAGATATCACTAGATCTATGAAGGCCTGGGAAACAAATTTTTAAAATGCCAAAAGTTCCATCAATTACAGGTCTTGTGTAATTAATGTTGACATATATAGCTGCATTTTAGCGCTCCTCAGCAAGAAAAAAGGAGACAGGTAGTGACTTATAAGGCAGAGGAACAATTGCGATCTGCAAAACAAGAAGAGTCAATTGATCTGAGCTGAATAAATTGCAAAAGTTAACTTTAAGAACTGGAGCTGTTACTTAATTTTACAAAAGGCAAAAATCACTTTTACATTAATAGACATTTTGTGTTTATAGTGCTAAATGAAAATAATAGTACTCAGGGTGGTAATAATGAAACCACATGGATTATAGAATGTCTTTGAAATGCTAATACCACATGGTGAAAGATCCAGCGCATGTGTGTACTGAGTGAGGCGAGAAGAATAAATATCCAACATGTCTGTGTAAGACCCAGGTAGAACAGGTACACACAGTTCTGTTAAGTCTTGCACACCAAGAAAGTGAATTTAGGCTAAAGGGAGTCTGGAGAGGAACTGCTGTAACCACTGAACTATGTCTATGTAAAGAAGAATAGAGGACCTTGTCCTGGGTTGGGGGTAAAGTAAAGCTCAAGGTGGTTGCCATATATTTTAAAAGGCAAGGTGTAAATTTCAGAAGAAGAAACCAACTTAATGGGTATAAGAATTAACAAGAAAAACTAGCAGTAAGCAATGTGTGATAGGGATTAGAAGAACGTTTCTGATCCTCAGACCTAGAGCGTAATAATAGTAGAAATAGTAACGTAAAAAAATACCTAGGTAATGCCAGCCAGTTTGTGAAAGTGATATATAGGACTCATTTGCTTTTGATAGCTTCTCTGTGACCCTAGACATTTACCTTTCAACCTGTTCTTGTATTTCCGAGTACTTTGGGTATGGGGGAAGCAATTGTAGCACCAGAGACAAAGCAGATGATTTTTCCTAGCCTTTATTTGCTGGAGGTGAAAGCAGGGTTCTTACACCGCACCTGCACTTCCAGGCTGAAAAAGGTACACTTGTAGTGAGAAAAGGTTTTGGGTTTTTATTTATTTATTAATTTTGCTGGAACTGGAAGGAGCGATTTGGAACAAGTGTCATTTTTAACTAACACAGTGCTTGGAAAAGAGGGCAGGTGGGATCAGGAGAAGGAGGAGGAGGAGGGAGAGGCCTAGACAAGACTTTCTTTTGAGGAAAGGAAAATGAAGCAGAGATGTCTTCGTGTTGGGTCAGATGATGCTGGAAGGCACACCTTTTGAAATATGGGTCTGGGCTGGATGGCATCTGGAAGCGTTCCCTGGGTATGTGTTAGCAAGTTTGTGACACACTCGTCTTGAATGAAGTTTGGCACAAACAGATTTACAGAGCTCTGGGAACAGAGTAACTGCTTCAGGAGGCAGGAAACACTTCCCTTGTGGACAAAACTAAAGCAATTGCTGAGAAGCAGTATTTGTTTCCTATTTCCTTCTAAATTGCTGAATACTGGCTGTTGCTGGAGGCAAGACATTGGACTTGACTTATAAATGGTGCAATTTAGTATAGGAAATCCTATTAGTCAATTTAACTTTATATTGAAGTACTACAAAAACACATAAGAACAAGTTATTTCATAGAAAAACTGGGAGAAATTGTGCTGCTGTGATGGTTCTTGTATAATAAGTAGAAAATAAAATACTGCATAATGATCTGGATTTATGCATTGCAAATCAAGAGGTAGTTTGTGGAAACATAAATAAATTTGATATACCCTTCCATTACCACTGAACAAGTGCTTAGCGGCTCTGAAAGATTGGTTTAAGGGCATTAAAATAGCAAAACACCCTTTGGTGCAACTATTAAACTGTGCTTTCCTAGACCTAAGATTACATTGTCCAGTGGGTGAGCTGGATATATGTTGCCTTTTCACAGCATTTCTAAGTGCCTTTAGGTAGTGGGGGTTAGGTAGCCCATATAGGGTTTAAGGCTTTTTAAAGATCCATTATCTACTAGTTACTACTGTGCAGTGTGCTCTTAAAATATTATCTTGTACGCTAATTGCACTGCATGGGCTAGTGCAACACATTCATGTTATTAAAGTTAATGACCCACTGCATTAGTAGTGGTAGTGAAGAAAATCTAAAGGCAAATTTCCTGTTTTAATTGGAGGACTGTACAGTTGAAGGCAGGTTAGTACCATTACACTGGAACTGGTGATATCTACAGGCCTAAGAAGACAGAAACCATCTATGCTTTGCACATTAGTAAATCTTTTCTCATGTGCCTGTTATATTCTCAAAGATTGCTTGAAATCAGTACTTCAAGTGCAGTTTTTAATATGCTGTGTTCAGTCACTGTCAAGTAAAAAGCTGATCTTACTTTTTATTTACAGTTAAATAATTGCTTCTGTTCAAAGGAGGAATAGCAACTCTTGCCTGCTGTTTGTGATACAGTAAAAACTGGATGGACAATCATATGGACATGGGATGTCTCTTCTGACCCCTGAAATCCTGTTCTGCATTTATATTCATGGTGTCTCCAGGCTGCACCTCTCTCCAAAGCCCGCTGGTGTGGGAGCGTGCAGGAGCACTACCCCACAAAGGAGCACAGTACTGAGTTAGGGCAGGACTTCCTCTGCTGTCAGTAACTCCTGAATGGCTGCTTTTTAAGGCCTGAAAAGCTGTTTTTATTCAATCCCAGACTATTTACTTTTTGCAAACATAGAGTATGAGCATTATAATTTGCAAATTTAGTGGTAAAATGAGTATGTGAGACATGGCAACTCACATTATCTGAGAGCATTAGCCAGTTTGCAAATTCTATTCATGGTACCCTGACTCCTATCCAAAGCAAACTTCTTTCCCCAATTCATTTGTTTGTGATGCTCTGAGTTCAGGCAGTTTCTGCTGTTTTGTGGCATCCCCCTTATGCTTTTGCATCTCGGCTGCAGGCTTTTCAGAGCAAACTCTGCTTTATCCTATTCTTCCTTATAAACCACTAAGCTTCTTTAGTGAACTATGAAAGGGGAAGGCGAGGAGGAGTGGATGTAGCACATGTTTCTGTTTCCAATGCTTTCTCTGTCCCATTAGAGAAGCTCTCAAGAGCTACATTGTGCTAGCTTGGCATAAAGTGCAGATTGATGCCTTCCTGTGAATGCTGCATTTTGTAACAGCTCCTTGATTGTTAGTTAAAGGTGTCTCTTTCTATAGTGGCCCTGTTTGATTCAAAGCCGGCTGCGGCATGGGAGGCTCCATCGGTCACCACCTTTTCACTTACAGACTTGGATGAGACCTGGTTCCCATGACACTGTAGCCTGAGTCAGTTTGAGAGGGCTGGGTGCGCATGTGAGGCTTTCCCTGAATGAATTCAAACCCTCTTCTCTGCCAAAAGGGTCTTGCAAGTTTGTTAATGCATTTGTTAACAGTTTGCCTAATGATTTCCAGGGAGTTAGATATATGGAGGGGAGGGAGTTTCACTGACTTTTTTAGGACTACTGTTGTATAAATCTTTATTTTGTTGGTATTCTGGTAGTTGGTGAGATTTTTAGCTAATCTGCTGTGTGAAGATATCCCTGGATGGGTGAGACATATTCTAAATGCTGAGAACTAGGATATGTATTTTTTTTCTAATGTGTTACTTTCAATGTGTTAGTTTAACCCACAGGTTGTGGTACATTTCTATTACATAATTCCAGATGCATGCATTTTTTTATATACTCTGATAGATGAGGCCTCTAATTATATCCATGCCTTAATCCAATTATATCCATGCCTTAACCTCTCCTTCTTTACTTTTTAGTCTGTACACAGCCATTTTCAACAGTCAGGTCACCTAGCATCTCTTGTGTTCTGTTTCCTCCAAGCAACCTGCAAACATAGCATCCCTAAACATTTATAATCAAATCCTGATTTTATGCAAACCCCAGAATGTTAGTAAAGCAAGACTGTTAAATTGTAATCTCACTGTGTGGTATGAGATCTGTAAATCAAGCTATGTATATTTGCAGTATTTGTTTGGGGTTTTTGTTCTGTTATTTTATCATGTTTCATGTGTTTTTTCCTTTTCCTTGAAAAAAAAAAAAGAGCACTATAAATAGAGCATTTTACATAATAATAATAATAAAAAAACCCAGTTTATTTCAATATTACTTTTTGAATTATGCTTTTCAACAGTTATCAATGAAAAGAATGGAAGCTTTATGGCCTACCTCTTAAATCTACTCCCATATTGACATATTTACCTAGAGAGTAACTCTTGTAATTGGAGCTGTGCTTAAGGAAAAGGTACTTAATCTCTCTGTAGGTTATCACACAAGCTTGTAAAGTGATTACTCATCAATCCTACTTGAATGGCAGATCTTAGATCAGTACCTATTGTTTGTTATAGACTGTGCAATTTCTAGAAATTCTTTATACAGTTTTCTAAGATGCACTGCATGGTATGTCCAGCACAGCTGTCTTAGGAGACAACATTAGATCTCCTATTCAGTCATACAGCATCCACAGGGATTACTGACAGCACCAAGCAATGGTACATCCTTTACTTGCATACGTTGTTCTGTGTACAAGGAGAAGTCTCTACCGTCTTTCATTTCAAATTGCCTAGCAGGGAGTTGTGGGTAAAAATACTAAATGAATTTAAATGTAATACTCAGAAGCTCTAGCATTTTTTATGTTCTTCAGATAATGCATTGCTGACAGAGGGAAAAAATGGAGAGTATGGACATGTAGTTCAAACAATTACACTAGCAGTGAAAATGTTGTATTTTTTATCCTTGAAGGGAAATTATAAAAAATATGTGAAGAAACATATGAGGGATTGGAACTTCTGTTCCTCTGGTACATGACAGAAAAGGGGGAAAATATTTGAATAAATTAAATGTATAAGTGGGACACTTTATGGTGATAGAAACAATTTTTGTGTTACACAGTCTGTATTTAAGCTGTGAAGTGGCAGATCCTTAATGAGACATACATGTAATAAGTAATTCCTGTTAATGAAATATTTTCAAAGAACTATTCAAGGGCACATTTTAGGACTTCATCAGATGTCAATTATAGGCCAGGTTAAGGCCCTGACAGTGGGCAGTGCTCACATATACATCTTTGTATGTATGTATATATATGTATATATACAGGATTCCTGTACCCTGTTATAGAATATCTGATACCAGCAGAGACAGGTTATTGGAGTTTGGTGAACATGTTTCGTGATTTGACGGTAGTTGTTCTATTCCTAAAGGGAAAATGCTCACAGATACGTGGCTGGGGGCTTGTTTATGAGTTTCGTAGGGGAGACAAAATTCTGCTGTGTTCTGCAAAGGAGCTTTCCATGACAGCTTCCCACATCATTTCGAAGTTGTCTTTCAAGCTGTTTCACTCACTGTCTGGGTCCCCCTTTTACCTGTGTGCCATCAGTTATAACTCTGCAGAAGCACTTCTCAGAAATGACTTGCAAACACTTTAAAGACTTACAGACTTTTCTTTTTGTTGTGAAGTTGAAGATGTTTAAATCTGTAATCCAATACTGAGCTCTTAATTTTCTTATCTTTCTTTTCTGCTCCTTCCCGTTTCTCCTTTTCCTAATGCTTTTTCCCAGGTATTTCAGTTCAATCACATAATCTTTTCTGTTTAAAGAATTGAAGCCAGCTGGCTTTCAGGTTTTTTTCATTAGTTAAATGCCATTCTCTTTTTCCCACTATTCTGTATAAAGAGAATTCACTGGCTTTAGAAGTTGTTGTCAAACACATCGAAAACTTTCACTGCAATGCAAGAGCAAGGCTCAGAAAGATAATTGGTTTTGTGTCCACTCATATTCAAGCAGAAAATCAAGAAGAAAAATTTAATTGCACTCATATAGAGCATTTCACTAAAACTCTATATCTAATTACAGTGGTGAACACACAGCTGGAACACTAGAAAGAGGAGATATCTTTAAACCCTTCATCTTTGAAGTGGCCTTTTGGCACCAGATATGATTCAAGTTAAGAAAGCAGCTCTCCTGACAAGTTATACCCCAATAAATGTGTCATTGATGAGTAGGTTGTAAATGAAGCATTTGTCACAACATACGTATTCTGCCTCATTATTAATAGAAAGTGTATTTTCTCTCGGTTGTTTTCCTATACTAATTCACATTCTTCCATGTTTTAAGACTGCTTGACAATTCCAATACTTAATCACAGTGACTTCACATGTTCTATTCTGTGTTGAAGAGTCCAGATGAACCATCCAGTTAATGCAAACCAAGCTGGACTTCTATATTGTGTCCCCCACATTAGTCACAGGATATTATTCTTCCCAATTACACATTTGTTACAGGATTCTGTGACTGTGGAACAAATGTGTTGCTATAAAAGTGGTAGCATATATGTTTCTTATTCTGGAAAGTGTAAATCAAAATGGTTGCATGGAGCATTAGAACAAAATATTCCTTATAGCAACCAACATAAAAAAACCTCAGTTGTCTCTCAGGAATCAAACTTTGACCTGTTACCATTGACCATCATTCTGCAGCTAACACAATGTCTTGCAGCAGTAACAGCAAATAAATGAATATATATTAGCAGATACATTTTTCATAACAAACCCATTTTTGCTGACTTTCTCAATTTAAAACATTTAGAATATTTTTGAGGCTGTCATGAAATAGGCCACATTGGTATTCTGAGCATTTAGGATCTAAATGAAAGATATCTGTGCATTCATAAAATTGTCTGCAACTTCTCCTCCCCAAATGCTGAAATTATGTGGATAAGAACATTTGTTCTATTTCCAATGTTGTTTAGACATTTAAATTCTATCTGTTGAGCCAGGGAAATAACTGACAATTTACTTAAGAGACTGCTGGGAAGCCTGAAATTTTGAACAAAATGGCCAGAAAAACTGGCAATAATAATCAAAACTTCTGAGATTCAATTTCTGGAACTATCACTGAAATCTCTTAATGTCAGCAAACATTTACATGGACTGACTTCCTAGTATTCATAAATAGGAAAGGCATTTGTAGATCTACTGCTTGTACTTGGGAAGTAAAATACATCTAGATTTTAATAGCATATACTAAAATGTCTGTATCATAGTATTCCTTTGATGGTTTGGAATACATTGCACTGGAGGAAAGGGTCTCAACAAAACCTGAGACTTAATTTGTAGTTGGAAATAACTGCAAGCATGTTGTGTAGGTACTGGTTTTGCATGATGGACAGAGTGAACTGCCATGTATGCCGTCTTGATGAACTTTGAGCAGAAGTTTTATTAATGTCCCACTCAGTTTATGGACTTCCCTGTTTACCTCATGCTTTCAGATTTTTTGTATTGTGCTGTTGAACATCTTCCTGTGCCTGAGAGATGCAGTGATTTTAACCTTTCTCACCAAGTATGCATTCAAGAGATTGGTGTATGTGTCTATACTTATACACACACACACATACACACACAAACATATATATATGTATACATACATATATACCTACACTATATATATATGAACCCACAGGGAGGCAATTAGATACAACTGCAAATTTGTGCTTATATTTTATCTCATGATTTTTAAATACATGTATGCTTTTGAGAGTCTTGTCTCATGATTACTTAAATCATTCTAATTTGTCTCTGATTGTTTACAAAGAAGACAGAAAATCCATGTACCATTAAAGACAATCAGGCCCTCAAAGGGGATGAAAAGGAGATTATTTACATTTCAGGTAGCATTGGCCATTCTTCCTCTGGCTCATTCAGTTTTTGAAATGCTGACAGACCTTATTGTAAACCTAGAATCATAAATCAGTACTTGTATATCCAAGTGCTCTGAAATTACGGTGGTATAGTATAGCAATGTAGACATAGAACTGCAGTCTTCTTTGGAAAGATAATCCTAAAAAAAAGGTTAAATTGTTGAAACGACCACTTCAAATGTGAAGTAATATGGGGGACTCTATTCTCAGTTTGGTAAGTAGAAATTTTAACATTGTTTTTAAAGAAGTCCTTTTCTTTCAATTCACTTTTTGTTAGGAAAATGAGGATTGTGCTTGAAGATCACAGTTACTTTTCTTTGTTTCCTATTTATCAGGCTTATTTTGGTTTTTATTAGAAAGCTTCTGAATTTTCAGTCCTGTGAAAACAAGTCTCTTTTTACAGAATTGTGTAATGTGTAGGAAAACAAGAGCAATAGAGCGAGCTGAAACAGTGATGCAGTTGGACATGGCTCAACGATTTTTCTCATATGTTCTCATTGTATCATGTTGGCATCTGGACTACCTGCATAGTATTTGGCCTTTTTCAGAATCTCCAATCTTTATTTTTTCTAGTGCAGATGTTTCAGCCAAATTAATTATTAAGTAGTGGTCAGCCAGAAATTTTGCTTAAAAGTGGTGCAACACAAGAATCATGAGTCTTTGATAACATTAATATGATATTGTTTGTACTTTTGCTAGTTGAGAGACTAGTTTAGTAGTCAGACAAATGGGAACTGTCCTTTTAGACATACATGACCCTTTTAGAGTTGGTGGGAATATGCTTGTAATGCTGTTGAGCTAGCTGTGTGCATCTTTGGAGTGGAAAATCTCAGCCTGTAAAAGTCAGGCTTAAAAAAGAAATTTTCATTCCAAAACCAAGCCTTGGCTTTGAAGGTGTTACTGAAATAATAGTAAGGGAGTCAAGGAGGTAGACTGAAGGCTCAAAGGAATTAAGAGGACTAAGTACAAAGACTGTCATCACAGCCAGATTTGTGGAAATCACTGTTGTGTGAGATCCTACAGCTTGGATGATTTACTGTGCAACCTGAATTCATCTACAAGGACTGAAGGAAGAAAGTAGAGAGGCTTGTATGAACTCACAGCTAGCATTACTAAAATGATTATTTTATCCAGCTGTAATTAGGGGACCAAATTCTTTATATCATAAGCTTAATTATGTTAACCATCTGCCATTAATGTCTTAGCATTTCACCACTTTCAGAATGAAGAATTTTGTGGGTGGAGTTTTACCACCTTCTCAATAAATTAGGAGACACATCAGTGACAATACCACTGGAAAAACTATTTGAATGTGCCTAACTTCATCAGTTTCATGTGACGTCAACAGCTATGAATTACTGGAAGAGTATTTGCAAGATGAAGAATCCTGCTGGTCCAGATGGGATGCAGATTAAATGGCCAAGCTCATTTCCCAGTTGGGAGCTCCAAAGAGGCACTGAAAGAAAATACCTTACTAATCATAGTATTGCATTGAAAACATTAAGTCCCTTAGTTAATAAGGACAAAGGGACACATCAAAGCTGCTGAAGTACAGTTGTCATAAAGAGACAGGGTGTAGCAGAATGTGTCTCCTCAGATGCTGCTTGTTATCCTTTCCAAGCTGCCATGCCAGAGAGCAGGTGCTAGTGCTCAGGAAAACTCTACAGCAGAAACACTGGCTCTGGCCTTTGGGACCAGCAAATGATTTTGTCATCCTGACATCTGAAATCCCTGAATGCACCCTTTGTCCCATTACATCCTTTTCATAGGGCAGAAAATCAGGTTATGTGTCATGCTCGGAGAACTCGAGCAGGAGATGTGCTTAAATGACAACTGTTTTAGTGACTGGATAAAAATGTACACCGTGACCAGCCAACAGGGCAGATACTAGGGTATTTGCATCATTGTAATTCATCTGTGCTTTTCCACAAAGCACTCATCTCTTACATGCTTACCTAAACTTATTTTCGGTTAACAAAAATAGCTGTGGATAATGTCAGCTTACTAATGGGCCCAAGGATAGAATTTCCTTTACTTGTTTGACAGACTTGATTCTTCTGCACAAATCCACGGCTTGCCCAGCTGTGCCTGGAGGCAGATACACTGCTGTGGGCTTCTTCAGTTCTGTTGATGGGTGCTGTTCTGCCAACACATTAAGCTGTTTCTGTAGATAAATCATGCACAAATAAAAGAACATACGTCAAATCTTAATCCTGTTTCAGTGTGGATGAACCAGTATTGCTAAAATAAGACCCCCTTCCCTCCTGTGCTGAATCTTTGGATGCCATTTGGGTCTGAAACAGTTGCATATTTTCATTTTGATAAATATTCCTGAAGGGAGAGCCAGCCACTTCCTTGTTTGTTTAATTTTAATCACTGCAGCAAGCTTTCTTGAAGGGAGATGTTGGAACAAGCTACCTCTGCTGGGATCCCACAGCTGTTGGTGCTCCCAACTGTAGAAGAATTTAAAGCCTCAGAGACTGGTGTGATGTAGCCCTCATGGCCCCCTGTGGAAACTGCTGCCAGGTCTCTGTGCTTCACAGGGAATTTGCAGAGGCCTTCCAGCTGGCTTCCTGAAAAAGCAGGATGGAGCAAAAGTCCACCAGCACCCATGAAGAGCCAGATGGCCCATCTGGCCACCTGCAGAAGATACCAAAGGATGCAGTAATCTGCTGAGCTGCCCTAGTAAAACTGGGTTTATTTGGTAAATTAATTCTGAGGGAGGTTAAGTGGTGTTGGTAAGTATTATACTTTCATATCAAAAACATACCAACAAGTGCAATTGGTCCTCAACAAGGAATGAGAAAAATTAATGATTTCCCTCCACTGCTGTTCTCATTAAACCCTGTCTCCAGCACATGGCTTGAAGAACTGCCCTAGATATGAGGGTGGACCTGGCAATGAAGCCCTCCTGGCCCTCCCCAGACTGTGGATATATTGCACAGATATGTGGCCCATGCATCTTTGGCAGCTTGTGTTTTCCTGTAGTCCAGAGCCTGTGCTGGATCAAAGAGGTGTCTGGTTTATAGGCTCTCTTGCTCTGGCACTCTCTACTCTAATGCAAAGTTTTTGAAAAACACTCTGTATTAAAACTGGTAAAATGTGTTGACCAACGTATTTTGAATGAAGAAGTATAGCTACAGTGGTCACAGTGTATGGTAGGTTTACACTTCATTGTCATGTCATCACTGGAATATTTTTGATGAGGAGAAGAAATCTTTGTACCATTAGGATTTAATAAGCAATTAAACATTCCATGAAACTCTTTAAATGAAATGAAAGCCTGCAACCATCTCAGAAGTAAATCAGAAAAATGTATATTCACAGATTTAAATGTACTTAACATTGTTAACAGTTTATATTACGGTTGTTAGAGATATTGAATCAGAATACTACTCAAAATTCAGAAACATAGATGTAGAAATGGCCCTACCTTACAGATCTGATGATATATAAAGACATTATTGACAGGGTACCAAAGATTTTACTTCAAGTTAAACCAAAAGGGAAAGATTTTCTCTTGCTTTTCTTGTACAATTTTCCTATGTGAAAGATATGTAGAATATCTAATGGAGTGTTGCAGTGCAGCTGAGGTAAGACAATGTGGTTATACCCATGCTGGATACTGAAAAAGGACAAATGTTAAAAGATCCAGCAACCTGAAATTTCTGGAGGGTCATGTGTTCTGTGGGAACTTGATCCAAAGCCCAGTGTTGCCTTTCTATTGCATGCAATAAACTTCAGTATCAGCCTTTGCTGAGCATCATAAAAATATCTGAAATCTTGCAGTGATGTAAACATATTGTTAAAGTTCTCTTTCCTTCTCTTGCCTGTTAAAATCTGCACTTGATCTGTATTTTTCTGTTTTCTGAAGACTGGAAATATGTTTTTCCTTGTTTTCAAGCCAATTTTTGTATGTCAACTATAAAAATTCTGAGAATTTCAACTTCTGCATATTTGCAGTAAGTGACCTAGTTCATTGTAGAAATAGGTTAAAATTAGCCTTCATAAAAAAATCTGTTTTCATCTCATAGAATGTCTTTTAGCCATGTCTCTTTGTATTTCATAAAGTGTCTATCTCTTCATGCTTAAAAAGCTGGTGTTGTTTTCCTTAGCTTTGATCAAGACACGCTCATTCAGACCATGACAGCGTTAATTACATCCAGAGACATGGTAACAAGGCAGGCTTTTTTCTGCCTGATATACTTAGTATCTTACAGTATATAATTGATCCAGATTTTGAAACATTATATATTCTTTTGTTTGTAAAAAATGATCAACTGGTGGAAAATGAAGTTTGGGGGTTTTTGTTTGTTTGTTTTCTGTTTTAATGCGTCTGTATATTAGCATTCTGAAATAAGCAGAGCTGTGTGGTATGTTCACAGTTTATGGTTAAAAATTACACATGCACTGTAAGAAGTCTCAGATCACAATTCCTGGCTGCCCCATGTGACTTTTTATGACATGCAACTTGATAAGTTTATGCTGATCATATTCCTGGTTAGTTTTACTGACTATATTCCACCATTGTTATGGCTAAGAGTTACTATCTGCAGGGTTCATAATAATAACACACTGCATTCTTTATTCCTATTTTTAGGAAAGCTGTAACTGCATGGGGAAAGGATTTGTGTGCTTATGCAAACATATGACTGCCTGAGAGCTTTCTGAGCTAAGTCAGAAGCCATGATAGTAATTACTGGTTTTTACTAGTTCAGAATTCAGCACAGGTATAACTCTGTCTATGTGGTCCAATGACATGCAGGAGATGGAAAATACATTCCCACTGTTTACAGATTTGCTGTAAAAAAATAGCTGTTTTGGATTGTTCCAATCCAAATATACAAAAGTTCATGGACTAGAGCTCATATGATATTTCTGCAGAAGAGTTCTATGATTCTAAGACCTCCCTTCTGAACAAACATTACTGTTCATCTCGGTTCTCTGTCTTTGAACAGTGCTTAAGCCTCAGCCCAAGATTATATCTTGTTTTGCATGGACATGTACAGGAGTGATGGCTCACAAGCTGCTTTTTTTGCCCTAAGTAGCCATCACTATTCATAGAATATGTGTTTGTGGAGGATGTGGGTCTTGACCCCAGCCACCTTCTCTCTGCAAGTGAGCAAGAACAAGGCAGAGCCTTGGGAACAGCTGAACTGACAGGCAGGGAAACTGGTCTGTGCTTAGTAGTGGTCAGCCCAGATTACTTGCCCATGGAGGAGGCAAAATGCAATTTGGTTTTCTTTGACATAGAGAAGCTATATGCAGAGGCTTGAAATTTACTGTATGCCCACAAATGAAGTAGAAGAAATGCTGAAAAATTATTAGCTTGTTTCCTTGTCTTTCTGCTGAGTAGGGTACGATTGTTGAATACTCGCACTTGCAGTACAAAGGCCTTGCCCACTCACTTCACTCTAAGAATAATTTCCTTACTATCATTATTACCTCATTTATACTGCAGTAACACCCAGAGGCCTCAGCAAAATTTAAGAAGCCTCAGCAATATTTAAGGCCTATTTTCCTATGCATTATACAAACAAATAAGGAAGGAATAAGGACTTTGCTTAAAGGAGAAAACAGCTTTCAGGGTCTAAATTTGATTTTCCTCAGCACATAAACAGCTGGGGGTGCATGTACTGTCCATAATAAAAAAGGAAAGCTGAAGATCTATTTTGGACTCAGATGATACCTCTGTGAAAGGATATGGCAAGAGATTTTGAAAAACATATTTCCTTTGTGGTTTAATAGGTTGCTTCCTACCCACATAATATAGAGCAAGTGTACTGATATATACAGTGATGATTTCCAGCTTTCTGTCATCACCCCAGTAAGTCATGCAAATGAACTACATGTGCATGCCTTTTAGCTCTGTTCAGGTGTCTCATTTGCCCATGTGCTGGCTGGGGATGCTAAAAGAACCGGGTCCTTTACTTCACTTGCAGTATCATTGTCCCATAGCAGACAAAACATAAGCCAGCTGGTGAAAACAGTCGGTTCTGCAGCGGGTCAGTTGCGCTAACAGCATGCCAAGTATGGAACATCACTTTATTTTATGTTTGGCATATTTTAAGATCTTAAGATTTCATTAATTTCAGTGACAACGCAGAAACATTCCAGGACACAACCATGCTGCAGCAGTGGTTGGATTTATTGTTAAACGTAATTTTACTGAAGAAATTATGATGCACTGGGGAGAAATGAGCTTTCCTACAGATATCCCTTAGAAGTTAGCTTTGGAGCTAGGCTTGTTGTTATTTTAAACAGAAGTTTAGGAACAAGATGGAGCTTCATAACCACCTTTTTTGTTGTTGTTAGGCAAGCCATTACCTGACCATTTTTTTTCCTTTTAATTTGAGGTAGGGTTGGGGAGGTTGCGATGTTTTACATTATGTGAAGTGCTTCTGGCATTAAGTTATTAGGGAGACTGAGATTGGTTTACGCACTAAGTCATGGTAAATGAATGCAGATGCAAAGACTATGTCAATTGTGTCAATGGTGAAGGCTGTACCACACAGACTGTGAAAAATTAGAGGAGAGCAGGAAATAATTTATTTTTCTAACAACCTATTTCCCATTTACAACTTGTACCTGTTGAAGCTGAAAATGCTCCCCTTGTTTTGTCCTTTCCCTGCTGGCTGTCTCTCTTCTTTATTTGACAGATATTCAACACTTGAGGCCTTAAGTTCAGATGAGTATTATTAACAGCAAACATTACGGTCCCCTGGGGATTAATTTTACTTTGTGTGTGTGTGTTTTCACAATAGTTTCAAGATGCTGGAATGCAGATATATTTCTAGTAAAATAAATAGTTTAGACAGGTTGATTCATTTAGCTACCCAGCAGGATCTGATTGCTTTTCTAAAGTTAATTCCCAGTGAGTTTTTTCCCAACAGAAGAATACTACAGTAGCTATTGCTATGAATGAAAGTAATTGTTTTCTTACACAGAAATGAGTGAAAATTTACTTTTTTCCATATTCTTTCTCTAATACCACTTTTTTCAAGTCACTCAAAGTGAGATATATTAATCAAATAGACATTTCCAAGATACTGTTTATACCATGCCCCATTTTTCAAGAACTAAAGTCTCTGTGTTTTCTGAGGAAATTAAAAGATTGCTTTATTCAGAGGTGGGGTGTTTTTTTGGTTCAAGTTTGTTGGGTTTGGGGGGTGGTTGGTTTGCTTGCTTGATTGCAGCTGACAAAGCTAAAAGACCTCTTTGTGCCTGTCTTCAAGCTGTGTGTGAACTCCAGTGGAATTCTGAACAGGTAAAACAACACATTATATGTGTTGCAGATGTGCTAATAACAAGGTCTTCTGTTGTTGTGGACTTCCTGAGCAGCAACTATGAAACAGAGATGACAAGTATGTGCTTTTACTGGTGGTGGCATTTAAATGGTGTTTGATGCTCTCGAAATAAAAAATGTTCTATTTTCATACTCTTACTGAGGACTGAAGTGCAGATTAAAGTTTCTTATGTATTTATGTGTTGCACCTAGGCAAAATCTAATACAAATAAGATTGCAATGGTGGCTTTGATGAGAGATTCTGCAGCAGATTTAATAATTTGACACATATTGGTTGAGAAGTAGTTGAGAGGCTTAAAGTAGAAAGCGAAAAGTAACTCCAGCAGAAGAATTTCATCCCAATCATGCTGGCAATGCATGTGTAGGAGCCCAGCAGAGGGTGGAAAAGCCCGCAGGGAGGCATGGCCTCGCTTGCAGCATGCTCCTCGGTGCCTCACTCAGTCTGATGCCGTAAAGCCCCACCAGGTTGTTCCTCGGTTGCAAGCTTAGACCCAGGTGGGGTAAGTGGGATTCTCCCTTCACTTTCTGTCCTGACATGGGAAGGGGGGAATTTCAGGGACTATGTCCAGTCCAGTGCAAGAGATAGCAGTCTTCAGGATGAGTTGCATGAAAGGCCATTGTGGGCAATTACAAAGACAGTTTGGAGCTCCTTCTTCAATTCAGTGCTTTTGTCTTAGGTAGTATGTAACTTGTCAGGACAGGGTAAAAGGTCTGGAGCAGTTGCTGTGACAGTCAATGATAACAGCCTGACTGAGAAAGGCTGCAGATCCTCTCCTGCCCTCCCAAATTCCTCCCTTGGTTAAGTACTAGTTTAACACTTCCTTATTATAAAGACTCATGTAGTTTAAACTGTGGCTCAGAATTCTCTTTAAACAACACAACATTCCCCATATTACAGGCTTCACTAAACAACCTACTCCGTAATGTACAGCCACACAATTGTACTGGTTTGGAAATTAAATATTGACAACAGTTTAATTGATTTCAAATTTTATGCTTAACAAGTTTTAACTGAAAGTGAAAAAGTGGTTCAAGGAACAGTCTGAATAGCATTGACTTGTAATAACACTCATTATTTGCAGAAGGTGGTAAGCCCAGGAGTAGGGTATGTGTTTTAAAGGCAGTATGAGTCTTCTTTCCTTGAAATATTTTCCAGTGTATGCTAGCTAACATGAACCACCACTACTGATATAGCATGACACGACCACACCTTTTTGACAGTTAGCTAGGGTGCAGTGTGTTCCCTTTAATTTATTCTGACCAGTTGGATTAAAGATGTCATTCTCAAGTAGATGTTTCTTGCAATAACACCTTGTCAGCCATTTTGGTAGCGTTGCTGCCTACAGTGATCTCCGTCTTGAGTAAGTCCAAAAGTAATGTCATGAGGGAAAGATGATATCTTCTTACTAGGCTAATTTAAAATTTTGATCACTTTGGACTCTCTTTCTTGTTTCCAAATATTAAAAAAATATTAAGGATTGGGATTTTTTTTTTTTAAATTGCAAGCTTATTTAGTTGTAGAACTATAAACAATTATAGAAATAAATATTCTTTCAATTTTTAAATGTTTGCAATGTGTGGGAACAGCTGACTTGACTCTTTATAGTTATGAAGCAGGCATCAGGTGGATTCTTACCTTTCAAATTCTCAGCAGATTCTATGTGGAATTCTACTAAGCAGAGAAATATACACATTTTAATAGTCTTATCCCTTTAAATTTGAGGAAAAATAGATGTAGCCTTGATATAAATATTAATGTAACACCTTCAGGCAAAGGCAGTGCATTTTGGAAACGTTAATTAGCATCTCAGAAGGTTTTCTTCCAAAAAATTACCTGGTACTGCTGTGTGAATGGCTTCAGATAGTGAATTTGCCTTCAGTTTCACTGGGAGATAAAATAGCTGAGCAGGAAAACAGGAACTAGACTTCATAGTGAGTTTAGAAGCAAATCTCATTTTGAGGCCTGTGAAAGAATAGTCTGGTATAATAACAAGGGAATATATCACTCACCAACAAACCTGAAAGTGTCTCATATACGTAGGAATGAATTGAAATTTAGGACCGTGGTAGTTTGTGTGAAAAAAGAAGAGCATATTTTTTTTTCCTAAATTTTATCTAAAAATTTTTATTCATTGAAGCTAGATCATAATCTGCTTGTTTCAGAATCTCAGTTTGATTGACAGATTTACTTTGTTTTACTCCAGTTTTCAGTTTCTTATGGATTTGAATTAGACTGTTACCTTGGGAATTTCACTCCAGAACAGCCTTTCAGAAGGCTGTAGTGACATCTAATCTTTTAAAGAATGTTCAAAAAAACCCCCAAGAGACAATATTCTGAGATTACATCATTCTGGATTTAATTGAATAGGTCTTATAACGGAGAGAAGCAAAATCCAGTATTTGGAAATTGTTTGTAGAAATATTAACCTGGAAATAAAGGTTAGGAAATACATCTTTTACAAGTGTATATATGCTATTTTTTATCATATGCTTGGTTTCTCTTTAGATATCTTTCTGGCAGATTTAGTCACCAGTAACTTGTTTTCAGAGTTATTGGAAGGAGTGCTGTGGCCAACAATGCAAAGGAGGTCATGTTAGACCTGCAAGTTCCTTCTGTTCCTAAATTATATTATTCTATGATGTGAAGCTAAAAGTAACAGAAGAAGTATGTATTTTCATCATATATGAATATGTACAAAGGTTAAAAGTGCTTGGACTTAAATGATAAGGTTATTTATTGGGTAAGCAGTGAATACTGAGACAGACTTGGCAGGTCCTTAAGGATATCCCATCAGTTCAGTGTACACACTGCGATAACTACCTGTAGCCCTATAAACAGAGGTATCTAAAGAAATCACCATGAAGTCTGTTGTCACGATTAAATTTTACCAAAGTACAAACTAAGAACATTTAATAATTGCATGAGTGTTAAGATCCCGTGACAATTTATATGTATTAAGTAGTATCCGTCACCATTTTTGAAAAACTTACGGTTGTGATGTAAACTGGTGTGACTACAAACGAGCCCAAGAAGTTAAAAAAAATGGTAACACAATAATTTTAAATGGGTTTACAGTGCATGAACTAGGCCAAAACGAGATAGACAGATCTTTATTTAAAAGAAATAATTAAAGATAATTTCTCATTTACTGTAGATAATGTAATGCAAAATTTAATTGCAGATCATTAGTTGGGAAGTTAGCTAAGAGTTCAGGGCCCAGAAAGAGAGAAAAGATACTCTGAAAGTGGTGTCCTACAAAACATTTAGTAAAAAGTTTACTAATTAAACTGGAAAAAAAATTTCACAGATTTTAGTAAACAGTTCAGTGCAGAGAAAAATTTAAGACTGAGCCACATATGTGTCTGTTTCTGGATAGGGTACCTTTCTGAAGTGAAACTTCACAGCATGGTAATGCTACCACACATCCTCTGGTGGGTTCGTCATACAGGCTGCAAGCGATTATTAAATTCACTTACCAATTTCTAATATCCAGCAAATGTATTTGTACATTTTCTCTAATAAATATAAATAATTCCTGTAATTTGCATCTGTATTTTATCTTTTACAGCAATTCGGTTGAAAATACAAATTTGACATTTATTTCTGGAATCTGGAAAGTTTTTAACAGCAGTTCCAATAGTTTTGTGATGAAAATTTCCCTGTACTGGAATTGTAAGTCCCAAGAGCTTTGAAATCATGGCAGGCCCCAAAGAAACAAGTGATTGCTTTACAAATACTGGAGGCTTAGAATATTTTTACCTTCATTTTTGAAATATTGTGGGGAATATTTTCTTTCTTTTTTTATTTTTTTCCAATGATCATGTTAATGGGTAGATTATTTTTATTTTTATGAAATTATAATGTTTATCATTATCTGTTCCTAAATTATATGATTCTATGTGTAGCTAAAACTAGCAGAAAAAGTATGTATTTCATCATATATGAATATGTACAAAGGTTAAAAGTGCTTGGACTTAAATGATAAGGTTATTTATTGTGTAAGCAGTGAATACTGAGACAAACTTGGCAGGTCCTTAAGGATATCCCATCAGTTCAGTGTACACACTACAATAACTACCAAAAACTACCAAACTACTGTTTGGAACTGGACTGACAATATTCAATACTTAAGAAGTTGTTAAAAAGGTTGAGAGACTTGCAAAAACTCTGTAATCAGCATATTTCTGTGTGATTCTAGGAAACAGGTGAAAATTCATGTTTCCTAAACTTGATTCTGCTTACCACTTCAAGTACCGAGATAAATTGTTCAGCTTGTGGAACAGTCACATCTGTCTGAACACCTTCACCTTTTTTTTCTCTTTCTGGGGGTTTTTGCAAACCAGAATATAGCTTTTTCAATAAGAAGTACATATATAATCATAGAATCATGGAATGGTTTGGGTTACGAGGGATCTTTAAAGATCATCTAGTCCAAACACCCTGCCATGGGCAGGGACACCTGCCACTAGATTGCACTGTTCAAAAACCCTTCCAGCCTGGCTTTGAACAATTCCAACTGATGGGGCATCCACAGCTTCTCTCCAGGCAACCTCTTCCAGTGTCTCACCACCCTCATCCTAAAAAAAATTTTTCCTTATGTCTAATAAAAATCTCCCCTCTTTCAGTTTAAACCTGTTGCCCCTTGTCCTGTCACTACAGGCCCTGATAAAAGCCGTATAAGCCCCCTTTATATACTGAAAAGGCCACCATAAGGTCTGCCCAGACTTCTCTTCTGCCTTCTCTTCTCCAGGCTAAACAACCCCAAGTCTCTCAGCCTTTCTTCATAGGAGAGGTGCTCCAGCCCTCTGATCATTTTAATAGCCCTCCTCTGGACCCACTCTAACAGGTCCATGTCCTTCTTATGTTGAGGGCCCCAGAGCTAGACATAGTACTCCCAGTCGGGTCTCACCAGAGAGGAGTAGAAGGGCAGAATCACGTCCATTGACCTGCTGGCCATAGTTCTTTTTATACAGCTTGGGACACAGTTGGCTTTCTGGGCTGCAAGCACACATTGCTGTCTCGCATCCAATTTTCATCCACTAGTATCCCCAAGTCCTTTCCTGCAGGGCTGCTCTCAATCCCTTCATTCCCCAGCCTGTATCAATGCTGGGGCTTGCCCCGACCCCAGTGCAGGACCTTGTACTTTGTCTTGTTGAACCTCATGAGGTTCACATGGGCCCACTTCTCGAGCTTGGCCAGGTCCCTCTGGATGCCACCCTGTCCCTCAAAAGAATTGACTGCACCACTCAACTTGGTGTCATCTTGTAAACATGCTGAAGGTGCACTGAATCCCACTGTCTATGCTGTTGATTAAGATATTAAATAGTATTGGTCCCAGTACGGACCCTTGCAGGACACCATTCATTACCAGTTTCCACTTGGACATTGAGCCATTGACTGTAACTCTTTGGAGGTTGCCATTCAGCCAATTCCTTATCCATCTAACAGTCCATCCATCAAACCCATGTCTCACCAATTTATATCAGCAAGAATGCTGCAGGGGACCCTATCAAAGGCCTTACAGAGGTCTAGATAGGTGACATCCATAGCTCCTTGGACCCATCTATAGCTTGGACCCTTGTCCACTGATGCAGCCGCTATAATCTTAAATAATGAACATTACAATCATATAGCTAGATAAAAGGGTCTATTAAAACTCACAAAAGGCATTTTTTGTAAGAAAAAAAAAATGTAACTAAGAATGTACTGAGTACTAATCCAATAACTTTATTGATCAGTAACTATGACTTGTTAGGCTTTCAGGAAATGCTTAAGTTTTCCCTTTTTTGGAAAAGAAAGGAATGGAAATGGAGCTTCGGTGGGAAGAGGAAGTTGGTCATGACTTTCACAGTGCCTGTTATTTTTTACAGGGGCATTCATTTTCCCTTTTCTCCCCCCCCCCCGCCCCCTGCCTTCCTCCCTTAAGATATGACAGAATTTCTGCCATTTGAGTATGTGCAACCACAGGCTTCTTCCACATAAGATTCCACTATTTTAAGAAAAGTGTATATTACTGGCAGCTTTAGAAAACAGGAAATATTCTGAGTGAATCTCAACTGAACTGAAGCATAGCAACAGTGAATACATGAGAATATGTGTGTGCCACCAGAGAGTCCCACTGGCATGGACTCAATATAGATAGGAGTTTGGGATTGTAAAGAAGTCCCTATTTAATAAATAGCTCCAGACTCCTTTGCACTTTAGTCATAATGTCTTCCTCTGTTTTGTGCATTCCAGAGTGTGTCTAATTCCTGTTTTTCACTGAATTCTTGTTTCTGGTACAGTCATTAGGGATAGGATTATTAAAAAGCCTGCATGACATAAATCTCACTGACTTTGTGGGTTATGTGTCAGAGCCAAAAATGGGCCTATGTGCTTATCAAAAGATGGAGTTGGGCTTAGTACTATAAAAATTTCAGTCCTGGCATCATTCTTTTGTCATCCTCACTAGCAGAGATAACCTGCTGATATCACTCTCAGTAGCTGCCTTCCCTTTGACATATCCAAACCATAATGCTTACACTTTCACATCTCTGCATGAGAATTGAAACTATTATTTCAGGACTGAAAGCTCCTTGCCTTGTTTGTAAAGACTAAGGTGAAATGCAGTCATTCACTCCCAGTTTTTCACATTAGAAATGCTCTCCCTAACACTGATTGTATAAATTATTCTGAAGTCTTTAGGGTAGAATGGACCAACTAGATTTGTTTGAATCATGGGCAATAGATATCTTAAGTAAGTTCTATTCATTTACAGGGCAAGTAGGTGGAGTATGAATAAATCTAATTTTTATTAAAATTCCCATGTAGATTTATTTGAAATCACACTCCATCTCAGAAATGCCCTTAATGTTTGTAAGGTATGAGTCAGTACACAGAATAAGGAAGATCTTTTCCAGGGGAAAAAGAAAGCAATGTCATTTGGGAAAGAATAAATAATCAGAGAAATATCTCACCACCAGGCAGTCATCCAGTTTCCCACCTGTGGTATGAAAATCCTATAGGCATGTAACTTTTAAACAAATCTCTGAATACTCCCTGCTTACTGTTATCACCTCTTCGTAGAGGTGCAGAGTGCAGGCAGTGCACTTTGGAAGCTTTGCTGTAAACCTGAGGCTCTCCAGGCAACCCATTATTTTGGTCCTGGTTGTTTCCCTCTGCAATTTCAACAAAAGGTTGTAAAAGTTATATCTGTTGTGCTTTGCCACTAGGATTGTATTTCTGCAACCTTGCATCTGGATTATGTCACCTCAAAGTCACCATTGTGCCACATCCTCAGCATAAGGAGTTAGTACCATGCAGCAGCCAGCTTCCCCTTCTCATGGGGTCACACAGTGCCCTAGGGACACCCCCATCTCCCATGCTGTATAATGTTACACAAAGAATTTTCAGTGAGAGAAGGCTACTAAACACATTTTCCAGCTAGCTGACCCTCTGTTTGCTGAGAAATGTTGATGGAGAGTATCTTCCCTAGAGACTTTGTCCCTCTGGAGTTTTGGACAAGTGTCTAATGAAGCATCTCCTTGATGTTGTTTCCTCCTTTCCCCCAGAAGATGCTGTCAAAGAGCTCTTCTTCCTATCATTGCACTTTCTCCCACTACCCAGAGGTGGTTAGTAGCAAGCTGTCTGCAGTGTTTCAGTTTGGAAACAGTGGTGCTTTGTGTTTCCTAACCAGGAAATGCCAAACTCTATTTGGCAGTCCATGTGTGGTTGTTTGTGTACATGTGTGAACCAGCAGCTGATTTTTACACAACTGCGTGTAATACAGAAGAATAGTCACTGTCAGTCTGTCAGGCCTTGTGCACACACTGCTGGGAGATGTCCCTGTCTTTAGGTTTGTTGATGAAGCTTAAACACATTGGAGATTTTTTTCCAATTATCTGAGTGAATTTGAACTGTTCTGATATTAATTTGAAACTGAACACAGGTTAGTCTACATGTGTGAGTTTTTACACCTAAGACAGGTTATTGAGTTTTAGTGTCTTGCTTTTTGATTGCCTTATTTACAGCTTTTTAAAATACTTGAAGCTGAACTCTCAAAAAATAGTTAAATGCAAAATGATATAAATCAGTGTAATTCCTTAAAATTTTGCATCTATTTTGTATGCAGAAGTATAAAAATGGTGTTTATTGGCACAGCTAAATCCTGAAAGCTTCTAGTGAAATTTCATATTTATATTGCTAATCTTTGTGGTTGATATATCTCTCCTGTAAATAGTCCTACAGGATTTTCTCTTCTACTTGGAATGAGCAAGATACAATTTTACAAAAGCATTTAAAAGAAAATAAATAATATATTCATTATCAAACACTTTGCAATAAGATAATTTAATATTTTTAAAATAATATAAGACGAAAGGCACACTGCTAGCTCTCGGATTTCCTAAGGCGGAAACAAAAAAATCAGCTGAGAATTAATAGGACCTCTTTATGTGGATAGAGTGTCACTTCATTTTAGAGTAATAGAACTGCTGCCTTTATTTAGAAGATTGATATGAGACTACAGGCACACAATCCAGGGATTCTGTTTCATCTATATAATTTTACTTTTTGAAGGACTACCTAGAAATATACTGAATCTAATCTTACAAGATCAGACTTCGTTCTATTCACTGTTACAACATAACTTGAAATACAGAAAATAAAAATTAAGAAAAATGAAAATACTAGGTGAACATATACAAGAAAATAGTTGATACTTTTGAACATATGATACATTAACCTTACACAAACTGCTCATAATTTGTTTTTCCTTAAGTTGTACACACTGCTTGTTTTTCACTGTAGGAAATTAGTATTTATTGGTTAAGTGTTGTGCCATTTTACTCTGCTCATTCTTTTTGATTAAAGCAGTGCCATTAAGAGAAAGTGATGAGAAAATTGGAACTGGAAGTTCCATTTTTTAATGAGATTCCTTTTAAGTTAATTAATAGATACCACCTGCATGAGGTAATGCATAGCAAATAGTACTAATCAGTTTGTTTGCATCTACTAAATTGGATACAACATGTTTTCTTTCATTGTTGTCATGGAATCTATAAATATTGGCTGACCTACCCTGGTTTCTTTTTTGGCATGAGTTGTTACGGATTTCCAAAAACTGCCCTCTGAACCTTGATTTATACATAAATAAGACTTAGTGATTCATGGGTACATTGAAAATCATCACATTATGTTGATAATTAAACAGTGGCAATTTTTAAAATGTGTTTAACAGTGAATATTTAGCACAGTTTTTCCCATTTTTCCTTCTTTAAGCAAAGAATAGAGCTGGATAAGCTTTATGTTGCTTACAATATAATTTCTGAGCACAAAAATTAATAAAAGACATCTGTCTATAAGTATCGTTATGTCTTTACTATGACTCCTTGTATTCAATAACCGATCTTGATATGATAAATAAGTCCAAAAGACTTAGCACATGCTATCGGGAACGACTCTGGCAAAGTCAAGTGCTTGAAGTGAAATTACGTTAAGTCACTTTGGTTTTTTACACTGCTGTGTTATTTGTAACCTTTTTTCCAGATTGGAAATAGATGCAGGATTGTCATGGAGAGGTGTTTATAAATGAAGTAAAACAAAATGATGACTTTATTGGTGTTCTAAATCGGCATTTATCTGAATTTGTAAGGGATCTTTAAGAAAAGGTTGGTTAGGTAAGCAAAATCAGTAGGAAGTATCTTTACTCATCGTGTGATGTAAAATGAAGTTCATTGTGAATTCCCCAAATCATAACGAGAAAGTGAGTCTATGGATAGGATATAGAGATCCATATCTATTTGGGGGCAAGTTCAATAATAACTATTGTTTATCTGTGGGCTACATGTATATATGGCTTGCTCCCAGCCCTTTGAATTCCTGTAGTCTGTTTGCTTGAACTTTATAATACTACAGAGATGAATCAGTCTTCTAATTTTGTGACAGATGCTTTGAAATCTGATGCAACTGTCAAGTTTCCCTGAAAATTTTTGCCTGAGAAAACGTAGGAAAACCCTGAAAATTGTATTCATAGGAGTCCCTTCCATTTTTGCATATAAATGTAAGTGTGGGTTTTTTTCCCCAAGTCCCTAAAAACATACACAAAACAGCATGATGACTACAGTTTACAGGACAGGTTTTGAAAATACGCAATATAGTACCACAGGTGGTCAAGACATTAAAGCAGCAGCTTTGCTTTTACTATTTCATAGAATCATAGAATCATGGAATGCTTTGGGTTGGAAGGGACCTTTAGAGGTTGTCTAGTCCAACCGCCCCTGCAATGAGCAGGGACACTGTCAACTGGATCAGGTTGCTCAAAGCCCTGTCCAACCTGATCTTGAAGGTTTCCAGGGATGGCGCACATACCACCTTTCTTGGCAACCTGTTCCAGTGTTTTACTGCCCTCATTGTAAAAAATTTCTTCCTTATATCTTCTCTGAATCTACCTTCCTTTAGTTTAAAACCGTTACCCCATGTTTTATTGCTACAGGCCCCTTCTTTCTTATAAGCCCCCTTCAAGTATTGAAAAGTTGCAATAAGGTCTCCCCAGAGCCTTCTCTTCTCCAGGCTGAACAACTCCAACTCTCTCAGCCTTTCTTCATAGGAGAGGTGCTCCATCCCTCTAGTCATTTTTGTGGGCCTCCTCTGGACCCACTCTAACAGGTCCACGTCTTGTGGTGGGGGCCCAGAGCTGGATGCAGTACTCCAGGTGGGGTCTCACCAGAGAGGAATAGAGGGGCAGAATCACCTCCCTCGACTTGTCACACTTCTTTTGATGCAGCCCAGGATACGGTTGGCTTTCTGGGCTGTGAGCGCACATTGTAGGCTCATGTCTAGCTTTTCATCCACCAGTACCCCCAAGTCCTTCTCTGCAGGGCTGCTCTCAATCCCTTCATTCCCCAGCCTGTATCGATGCTGTGGCTTGCCCTGACCCAGGTACAGGACTTTGTACTTGGTCTTGTTGAATCTCATGCGGTTCACATGGGCCCACTTCTCAAACTTGTCCAGGTCCCTCTGGATGGTATCCCATCCCTCAGGCATGTCAACTGCACCACTCATCTTGGTGTCATTTGCAAATATGCTGAAGGTGCACTCAATTGCACTGTCTATGTCATCGATGAAGATATTAAAAGGTACTGATCCCAGTATGGACCCCTGAGGGACACTATTCATCACCGATCTCCATCTGGACATTGAGCTGTTGACCACTACTCTCTGGATGTGACAATCCAGCCAATTCCTTATCTACTGAATAGTCCATCCATCAAATCAATATCTCTCCAATTTAGAGAGAAGGATTTCATGGGGGACCATGTCAATGGCCTTACAGAAGTCCAGATAGATGAGATCCTTGGCTCTTCCCTTGTCCACTGATGTAGTCACTCCATCATAGACAGCCATAGAAGGTTGGTCAGGTAAGACTTGTCTTTGATGAAGCCACGCTGGCTGTCTTGAATAACCTCCCTGTCCTCCATATGCCTTAACATGTCTTCTAGGAGGTTCTGTTCCATGTTCTTCCCAGGCAAGTGGTGAGGCTGACATGTCGGTAGTTCCCAGGGTCCTCCTTTCTACTCTTTTTAAAAATGGGTGCAATGTTTCCCTTTTTCCAGTCTCTGGGGACTTCACCTGACTGCCATGACTTTTCAAATATCATGGAGGGTGGCTTGGCAACTACATCAGCGAATTCCCTCAGGACACTGGGATGCATCTCATCAGGTCCCATGGACTTATATATGTTCAGGTTCCTGAGGTGGTCTTGAACCTGATCTTCTCTTACAGTGGGAGGGACTTTGCTCCCCCAGTCCCTGTCTTGAGGTCCATCCACTTGAGAAGTGTGGGAAGAGAGGTTGCCAGTGAAGACTGAGGCAAAAAAATTGTTGAGTACCTCAGCCTTCTCCTCGTCTGTTGTTTACCAGTTTGCCAGTCATGTACATCAGGAGTAGTACACTTTCTTTGTCCTTCCTTTTCTGGCTGACACACCTATAGAAGCCCTTCTTATTCTTTGCATCCCTTGCCAAGTTCAGCTCCAGCCACGCCTTGGCCTTCCTGACCCCATCCCTACACAACCAGGCAACGTCCCTGTGCTCTTCCCAGGATATCTGTCCCTGCTTCCACTGACTGTGCATTTCCTTCTTGCCCTTTAGTTTGACCAGCAGGTCTCAACTCAGCCATGCCAGTCTCTTGCCTTCCTTTCCTGATTTCTTACACCTGGGGATTGAGAGCTCTTGCCCTCTATGGAAAGAGACTTTAAAGCTCTGCCAGCTCTGTTCTGCTCCCTTGTTCCTGAGGGCCATTTCCTGGGGGTCCCATTGACTAACTCCTTGAACAGCTGGAAGTTTGCTTTCCTAAAATTCAGAGTCCTGACTTCACTCTGCCTGTCCCATATCCCTCATGACTGTGAACTCCACCAGTGCATGATCACTGCAACCCAGGCTGCCTCCAATCTTGACGTCACCGATTAGCTCACTTGCATTGGTGACCAACAAGTCCAGTAACACATCCTTTCTGGTAGGGCTGTCTATTACCTGGCTTAAGAAGTTATCCTCAATGCGCTCTAGGAGTCTCCTGGATTGCCTACAGCTCACCATGCTACTTTTCCAGCAGATGTCGGGGTGGTTCAAGTACCCCAGCAGGATGACAGCCTGTGAGTGTGATGCCTCCTGTAGCTGGAGTAAAAAGGCTCCGCTTGATCAGGCAGCCTGTAGTAAACACCAACCACAGGGTTCACTTTGTTGCCCTGGTCTCTAATTCTTACCCATAAGCTTTCAACCTGCTCATGGCTATTCTTCAGAGACAGCTCTTCACAATTTATCCAATTCTTGACATGGAGAGCAATCCCTCCACCCCTCCTTCCTTGCCTGTCCCTTCTGAACAGCTTGCAGCCATCAATAGCCACACTCTGGTCACAGAATTTGTCCCACCAAGTTTCAGGAATGGCAACTAGGTCGTAGTTTTCTAGCAGCATGGTGGCTTCCAGATCTTTCTGTTTGTTGTCCGTGTTGTGTGCATTGGTGTAGAGGCACTTCAGCTGGGCTGTCAGCCATGTCACCTTTTCAGAGGAACACACCTTAATTCCTTTGAGATATTTCACTGGTGTTCCCTGTTGGCTCCTATTACCTCAGGAGCCCCTGGCTCATCTCCATAAGACTTCAGGTGTGCTCCAGTGTACCCAGCAAGTCTCAGAGCAACAGCCTGAGGGCCCTTGCTAGCACCCCGTCCGTCCAACCCTGGCATGTCATCCCATGGCTTGTCACAGGTGAGCTTGATATTATTTCCCTCTCCCTTCAAGTCTAGTTTAAAGCTCTGTCAATCAGCCCTGCTAGCTCATGAGCAATGACTCTCTTCTCCCTTTGAGAAAGATGAATCCCATCCGATGCCAGCAGGCCTGGTGCCGTATAGACCATCCCATTATCAAAAATCCCAAAATTCTGTCCATGACACCAGCCATGGAGCCATGTATTAATAGTCTGAGTCCGTCTGTTTCTTCCAATTTGCTGCCCACAACTGGAAGGGTAGAGGAAAAAATTACCTGTGCTCTGGATTCCCTTAGCAACTGTTCCAAGGCACTGAAGTTTTTTTTATTGCCCTTGGACTATGTGTTGTGGCTTCTTCACCACCCACATGGAAGAGCAATAACGGGTAATAGTCCAAGGGCTGGACCATACTAGGAAGTTTCCTGGTGATGTCCTTAACCTGGACTCCAGGGAGGCAGCAAACTTCCCTAAAAGGAGGGTCTGTCTGGCATACTGAACCCTCTGTTCCCCTCAGAAGGGATTCACCTACAACTATAACTTGTCTTTTCTTCCTTATGGAGGTGGTTGTGATACAGGGGATAGGCCTTTCTGGCCTTGGCAACACCTCTGGTGTAGATGGACCATCATCCACACCATTCATTGACTGACATTCTACATCCAAAGCCTCATACTTGTTGTCCAGAGGGACCTAGGTAGGCAAGGAGGGGGTTTGTCTGCAGCCCCAAATGTAGCCTTGCCTCCATTCACTCCTTTCCTTTAAGCTACTGTATTCTGCCTGGTGGTGGTGGGGGATAATTTCACCCTGACTTCCTTTATTCTGTGGTAAATACATCTCATAATTCTTTCTCACCTACTTTGTCAGTGATAGAAAATCAAACTAACACATGGCCCACTCCAGGGTGAAAGCATTACTTATAAAATTTTGAGCATCTCCCCTCTAATCCCCTGAATTATATAATCTTCTTAGAGTATGGAAATGTCTAGGCTGGCAGGGACCTCTGGAGATCACCCGGTCCCACCTTCTGTTGAAAATAAAGCTGTAGATGAGGTAATCTTGGCCATGTTGAGATGAGTCTTGAGTATTTCTAGTGAAGTAGATTTCATCACTTCTCTGGGCAATCTATCGCAGTACTTTACTGCTGTCATGGTGAACAGTATTTTTCTCATATCCAGAGAGAATTTCACCTGAAGCAGCTCTTGCCTGCTGCCTCTTGCCCTGTCAGGATGATTGCTTGTGAAGGGAGCATGTCCATCTTTCTCTCTTAACTACTTTTTAGGTAATGAAAGACCGTGATTAGATTCCCCTTGAGCCCTGCCTAGGTTGAACAAAGCCTCTTTTTTAAACCTTTCTTCATATGTCGTGTTCTCCAGCCCCCTAATCTTCTTGGTGGCTCTCCTTTGCTGGACCCTCCAATTTTTCAATGTCTTTCTTGAGCTAGGGGACCAACACTGGACACAGTACTCCAGGTGTAGCCTCAGAAATGCCAAGCAGAGTTGGGTAACCACATTCTTTGTGGGCTGGCTATACTCCTGTTGATGTGGTCCAGCACAGAGCTGGCCTTAGATGCTGCCAGAGCTCACTGCTGGTTCATTATTCAGCTTGCCGCCCTCCAGGACTCTGAGGACCTTTCTAGCAGAGCTACTGCCCAACTTGACAGTTCCAGCTTATACTGCAGCTTGGGATTTCCACCCCAGGTGAAGGACTTTGTATTTTGCTTTTGTAAGACTCATGTAATGCTTGTTGGCCCAGTCTTCAAATCTGTCATTGTCAATGTTAATGGCTCTATGTAGGTTGGTCCTTCCTTCCACCACTTCTCCTTGTTTATTATACACAGATTTGGAAATGGTGCCTTCAGACCTGTTGTCTGAGTAATTTATAAAGATATTTAAGGGTATTGGACCCACCATCGACCCTGAGGAGCTCTGCTTGCCACCAGATGCCAGTTTGACTTTGAGTCATTGTTTTGAACTCAGCAGTTCAGCCAGTTTTCCACCCATCTGGTTCTCCACTTCTCCAGTTAATAACTTATCAGCTTGTCAACAAAGATGTTCTGGGATGCTGTGTCAAAAACTTTGTTAAAGTCAAGGTAAGTGAAGCCATGGCTCTCCCCTCACCCACCAAGCAACTTGCTTCAATGTAGAAGACCATCAGACTGATTAAACATGATTTGCCCTTAGTAAATTCATGTTGGCTTTTCCCAGTCACCTTCTGGTGGCTGGAAACAGCTTCCATGAGGATGTTTCATGAGTCTCTTTTTAAGGGACTGAAGTAAGACTGACTTGTCTGTAGTTTCAGAGATCACTCTTTTGACCTTTTGCAGATGGGTGCAATACTTACCTGTTTCTGGTCATCCACTACTTTCCCTGCTCTCCATGACATAAAGCTGATAGAAAGATGAGAGACTTTGCAAAGATGTCAGCTAACTGACATGTTGTGAGATAGTGACATATTGTAGCACTTTTCTGCATTGGTCATTAGTGGAAATGTAGGTCCATAATCAGGATTTCTTTTTTTTTTTTTTAATTAAAACTTAATAGCCAGTAATTCAGTCAACAGGATATGTTGTCCATTTTTTAATGAAAAATTGATAGGAAATCAAATTTTGTCTGAGTGACTATGTGTTTTATTATTCTGGGATATTCAGTGGAAAAACACATGGCAGCAATTGGCTGCAGCAATGCAATTGGTAGGAAACAAAGCAGACCTAGTCTGTGTATTCACCACATATAATCACTGGTGTAGCTCACCAACACACCATGTTTTCAAGAGTTAAAGATATAGCACAGTATGAGACACCTAATTATGAAGCTGGATTGCTATAATTTTTCCAGGTACCCAAATCCTGCCCTGCAGGGTCTGTGACCAAGACTTTCCAGAAAAAATGTAATCACTACCTGTTTTATGATCAGTCTAATGTCTAATCTGTTTCTAAGCTGCTGAAGTAGATGTAGTGGCTCACCTATATTTGGAAAGAAGTGTGCATATAAAATCTGCTGTACTAGGTTGTCCGATTAGTGTGTAATCCTGCTCCATTAGGGGAAAATAATATAACCAGCTGAAAAGGGAAACCTTGCTATTCTAGCCTTGCTTCGTCAAAGATTTTCTATCACTCTGATCTGCTGCTGAAGGAGATCAGAAGTAAATGTGACTGCACAAGGCAATGGTGAAAATACCAGTTCTGCTACAATTTTCTCTCTATTCTTCAGCTGTGTTTTGTGAAGGCAAGAGACAAAAATGTTTCTTTTTACAGGAAAAAATACTTTCTTTAGCAGGATATTGTCTTCTGCATAGCTCCAAGTGCAGAGTCAAGCATATTGCCGTGATCATCTGAAGTGCTACTCAGGACTACTTTCTGCATCCATCTTGCAATGACGTAATAGAATAAAACAGAACAGAATAGAAATGTCCTTGCAAAAGCCTAAGCACAGATTTCTGGAAGTCCAGTAGGAGGAGGCCAAACAAACATCACACTTGACAAAGCAGAAGTCTTTGTGTCTGTATAGTTCCCCATGTTTCCTCCTAGAAAGGCAGGTGGCAGAAAACTTCTGAAAAACTTCCCTTAATGTTTTCCATTGCCCTGTTTTTATTATAAAAGAAACGTCTTTAACCCATAATTAATAGTAGCATGTCCATTTATTTATTCCTGAAGTTGAGAGGGTCAAGTAATGCCAAAAATGAGTTTGTGGTGTTCCTGCAGTGAGACTGAAGTTTTGAACCCAATGCATTTTTGAAAGAGACTAGGTGAAGTTGTTGTCTGGGATGGCAGAGGATAGGATGCAAGACATCCTTTCAAATCAGTGTGTCCTATAAAAGAAGCTCCAACAGTTCAAAAAATTAAATCTACTTTAATGTAGATTATGTATTTAGGAACATTAGACATTTCACGTTCCCTCACTGTTTGATCAGGAAAGGTTTAAATGTTTTTAATATTGCAGATATTTTGCTCTGTGTGCTTTAAACTCATCCATCAATGCCTGGTTTGTTAGAACCTTTTGATATGTTTGAGGTATACTTTAGTGTACCAAAAATCCAGACTAGTTTCTGTCATCAATATATTTTTCTAAGAATTTGGTCTAAGAAATTTAGCATAAACTTAGTATATATTTGGAATTTTTTTAATATAAACCACAAGAAGTTTACTTACTTAAAAGGACCTAAGATGACTTCTTTAAAAAAAGACCATGAAAAAATGAGCTACATCATAGTTCAACTGCAGCCTGATAATGCTAAGTCTCATGCATATTTTGATGGACTATACTGCTGTTACCAGGGAAAGTAGTGCATTTGACTGTTGAGATAGTGCAGCTTACTTCTTACACTTAAGACAGAAAATCAAGGATGAGAAAGTCACAATATCCCTGTGGAGACTGAATCATCTAAGACCCTTGCCAAAGCTAGAGATACCATAGAAATTCTGAAGGCCAAGCCTATCTGATTTTTGCAACACTCTTGCCTTTTATACACACACACATTTAGATATATATGTACACACACGGCCAAATTCACAAGCTATGTATGTGAGCTCTTTACGCTGTTTTAGCCTGTTCAGCTTTTACTTCTATCTTCAAGACAGTTTCTAGAGCTGGGAGGGATCCAGGTACTGAAGTGTCCCACCCACACTAGGGGGGCTGTGGAATCCATTTTCCACCAGAGACAAGAGGGATATGGTTCATCCTTAACTAGCAAAGTACAATGCAGGTAAACACCTTAAAAAAGTTAAAGAAACTTGTGGAAATTGTTAAAGCAATTGTTACACCTTTCAAATTCTCGGACATTTTATTCTTCAGCTTCCTTTTGTCATACTTTCCTACTCACTTTGTTGTAAGAAATAGATATCATTGACTTGTAAAGAATAAAATTAACTTGTCAGGGGCAAGTCAGAATATTTTATATAGTCTTGTACGTAGCTGGAACAATATATTCAGAAAAAGGTATTTGTAGTTGTTGATAGCTGGGCTTACAACTGTTACCATAATGGTTTCTGTGCTTTCCTCTGCTAAGCTTAGATTGTTTGCATATGTGAAGAAATTGTTTGGGTTATTTTTGTTTTGCATGGTCATCATGTGAAAGCTTTTATTACAACACAGCTGAGTGGATGAAAAAGAGGCTGAGCAAAGCAGATTTACAGGGACTGGTCTAATACTAGATTGTTTTTTACAATTTTGCAACTATCCTACATAGCCCTATGGATGTAATACTGTGTGTTTATTAATTTATTTTTTCTCCCTTTAATGATGTTGTTCAGTGTTCTTGCATACAGTTTTATAGTTTTTAAGATAGAGTCCAAAGTTACTTTCAGACTTGCTTGAACCAATTGGTGTTTTGTAGTGCCTTATTTTTTCTTTACCTTTTTATCAACTACCATGTCTAAAATAGGATTGGTGATTAATAATGGACATTAATAGAACCAGTGAATATATTTAAAGGCAATACCAAATTTGATAGGAGAGTTTAATCTAAAAATAGAATTCTTGTATGCAGTTATAAAAATATCTTAAGGAATAGTCTTCAAAGAATAAAGCTGATGTGCACTTCCTAGTTCACAATACCCCTTAAATTAGTTCATTTTAAAATCTCCTTTTTGCACATGTTTTTAGCAAAACTGAAGAAAATGTCAGTCTGGAAATTTTATCTCATTTACAAATGCTAGCTGAACAATTTCAGTTTGTAAAATGCGCAACAGGTTTCTTGAGAGCTTGGCTGTATCATACTTGTCAAATAATTTCTTGTGTAAAATTTGTGTAAAAAAAAAAGACTGCTTATAGGAGAAGAAAAAATATACTTGATGTTGGTGAAAGGAGAGAAAACTCCCTGATGAACCTATAAAACCAAAAGAAAAGTAAAAGGCCACTGCAAGCAAATGTTGACAATATTCAGACTCTTTCGAAACTGAAGCAGGGGTGTGTTTTATGGTACTTTCCATGTGAGTCTTCAGCACAGGATTTTCTCTTCTACATGGGCCCTTAGAACATACAGAAAAACCCTACTAACCTTTTTAGACTTTGAAGAGATAGGAGAGTTATGAGAGTGATGAGTAGTGAGAAAGTGGAGAGAAAGAAAATTGTTTTACATTAGTTATAGCATGCTGGCACTCTGTAGGAGTTGTCAGAGCTGAAGTAACAATTGTACTTTTTAATTGAGATTAAGGGTGCCTAGAGGCTTACAGATGAGCTGATGCAGCTTCAGATATGCAAACAACAAAATATCGTTAGCATGCATTGGGTTTCTCAGGGAATTGTTCATGTAAAGAAAAAGGTCCCTTTTCTCATTGACTTAGATTAGGGCATAGGGTTTATTTGCAGAACAAGCTGTGTATGGGAATAAAGTCCTTTTCTCACTGCTGGGAGCCATGTAGCATAGGACAAGATTACTTTTGTCTGTGTCAGGATAGGTGCACTGAGAAAAAGTAACTTAATGCATCACATTTAAACCTCTAGGGCTTGACCTTTTTTTGCAATTGAGTTGGCCTTTTGTACTCTTATACAAGAAAAGATATCACAAAACTGACACAGGGCCACCTCCAGGTCAGGCATTAGTTAAAGATGCTTCCAGACAACCTATAAGGAGTGTTTGGAATGGGTGATTACAATATATCCATGGAACATTGCAGTGGTGAGTCAGTCCTCTGTTGTCCCTGTCATAACTGTGTTCCAGATGTATGCAAGAAAAGTATGGATTAGGTCTCAACTGCAGCACATATGCACTTATAACTTTTGTATCAATACAGAATTTCTGTGCTGTATATTTACACTTGCATTTGTTGTATGATTTTCTGCTCCTCAATGCTGTATGCATAAAGTGTGCAGTGCCCCTCTATTGTATTGGCTTTGGTCTGCATAAACCTTTGGACGCACAAACTGTATCCTGTGTTCCTAGATTCAACAATAAGAGGAAGGATTCTTTCTCTTCTTTGCTGTAGGCTGACTGCATCCACCTGATATTTATGTCTACGTTCTCTTCTATTCCTCACTATGAGACAGAAAGATTTATTTGAAGCCATAATCTATAAAGATAAGCAGAGATATTTTAATATTAATTTTATGTTCAAGCTGCTGATTTGGGAGCAAGTATTGACGATGGGACATATAATGGAATCAACATAAAACATCCTGAATATCCTGAATGCAGTAAATAAAAAGAACGGTCCTACTTTATGTGACATTATTGGTGGCAGCTTTCTGGTGCATAAGTCATTGAGCTGAAGTTTCAGGCCTAAATTTACAGGCACACTGTGAGATATGCAGAGGATGCTTCTTCTGCACATACCAAGAGTGGTTAAAGACAAAAAATGTTTCACGAGATGAAACATTTTTTAATTTGGCTTTTGAAAACCAACTGAGATACTAAAATGGGTTTAATGATAGTGACAGATGATGTTGTGAGTTTACTCTGCTAGAGAAGTATTTTGACCTCATTGTATTTACACTCCAGCACTTCTAGAGCTTTCTAGCATGATACATGTTGAAAACAGAATCTAGACTATATACTTTCCTTTATTTTATTTTATTTTTTTTAATGATGGTTGGGCTTTTATTTAAGCTGTTTCTATCAAATAGTGAAAAAATATACAATATGTTCTAGGGAAATAATTTTTCTATTTTTTTTCAGAAGAAGTTTGATAGAAGAGTAATGTCATCCCACCTAAATAGCATCCAGGTTTATACCATACACAATGAGAAAAAGGTAAAATACTTCATAAATGTCATCATTTGACTTGCTGCCTTGTAAAAGTTTTAAAATTACTGCAGATGGTTTTTGTGATTCCTGACCAGTGAATCTAACATGTGGGAAGGACTGCTGACCATGGACTGCAGACTTTGGCTCATACAGACCTGGAAGGTGTAAAACATGAAAATGAATAAAGGCAAATTTTCTAGTTTCTACTTTTTATTTAAAATAATCAAGAAAATACTTCTGGACACTCCTACCCTTGTGGATACTTCTCCTACCCCGTGGTCTCATTCTGTTGTGGTCATTGAAGACATTCATAGTAACACAATCAAAGTCCAGAGAGTAAATGCAAATATGTGGCAAAATTTATTTATTTATTAAAATAATCTCATTATAGCTTATAGTTTTCTCAATACTGACAAATGTTATTTCACCTGTTAAAAACACCACAAGAAACTTTTATCATAAGTTACTGCTCTGGATTTTCATGCTGTTTGAGATTCTGAGGTTGCTGAACAATAATAATTTGGAAAAAAAAAAGTAAAGACAATACAAAGCAAATAGAAATTGTAATTTCTCAAAACAGTACTCTTCTGGAACAGATATTATTTTAGTTTGACTGTGCATTTCATAATAGCACAAACATCTAAGTATTGAACTGCTGGCTAGCCCTTCTGAAGCACTGCCAAGTCATTAGATCACCTATGCTTTGCTTCAGGTCTCTGCTCACACAAAGAAGACACATGCAAGGAGAAAGTCAAAGCACCAGAAAGTTTGACTTCATTATAAAAAGTGACAAACATCAATGACGTTATTGCTTGTTCATTAAAAAAAAAAAAAGCTATTCCTGTGTGCACTCTGCAGGCCCCTTCCATTATACAATGTCTGCCTGGGAAATGAAAACAAATTCTTTCTTTTTTTTTTTTTTCTTCTTTTACTATCGCAATTAACAGCTTCTCAGCTTTCAGAAATAATCTTCATCTTCTTTTCCTTTATTAGGATTTTATGTTTTGTGAATATCTGCCCATTAAAGAAGAGGCCTTTTCTCTGGCTGGCACTTGCAACTTAAAAGAGCTCTTATTTAAAAGGCAGAAAAATGAACATTTTGAAGGGGTGTTTACACAGTGTTTCTATTCTAGTGGCTGAAAGGCAATGTTTTTTAAAGTACAGTTTAAAATATTTTATATCAAGTTGATTCTTACACAGACACATTTCATTAAACCTGCAAGACTTTCCTTCTTACTCCATTAAACTCCATTATCAGAATTACTAGTCTGTGGCTTAAAGCCTTAAAGTTATACTGCTAATAATTGAGCAGTTTCTTTCAAATACCAAGTACAATTTAAGATGAAACATAGCTATTTTTTCTGCTAGCTGTAAATCTTGTAGCTGGAAATGGTCCCAAAATTGCAAAATTTGTCCATCCAACAAACACTGACTTTCACGACGTGATCCATCTAAGAAATAAAACCAAAACCAAATAGAAGTAGCAAACTACTTAAAAGGGTAATATTTAGAGGATTAAACAGAGACAAGTAAGCCAGTTCACTCTACTCACATGAGTAGGTGAATGACAACTATATCTTGAACTTAGTTAGGTTTTCAATCAGAGAAAAATATAATTGTGGTTTTGTCTGTATCAGACATTACCTTCACTTTCAAGTATACAAAGAACAAAGACAACCTGTGGAGGATTTAAGGACCCACACTCTCACGTACTGATTTTGGTTCTCAAAATATTAATGTGTTTCTCTCTTTTTCCCCATTGAGAAAAAGGATTAGTTTCTAACAAACGCCCAAACTGACTTGCTTTTCAATTACAAAATAGTCCATATGGTATTTCAAAATGGATTTTAAAATTTGTGTGAGCTGACTTATCCAAGTGGATAGTAACCATCTGGACTTCTCAATAAACCAATATGCATCAAGCATTGAAGACAGAATTCTAAAAGCAAAAGGAGGTGTTTGCAGTTGCTAAGCTTCTTAGCCACCTTTTAACAAAAGGCATTGAGTTAGAATAATGTCTTTTATACTTGCAATAAGCCTGACACTTAAATACATACTATTTGTTCCAGTTTTGATGTAGCCATGAAAGCTCCTTCCAGTGAAACAAATTGGCCATCACAGTCAGCACATATCTCTTGGTATTGTAAATGATCTGGCTGTGTTATTGCCTTATTGATTCTTATACTGAAGTGAGATAGTTTCTCTTGATACTGAAGTACCTACATGTTAGGGTTTCAAAGCTGATCTCTCTGAGGATGATGAACATGTCATGTGCTCTACAGATCCTCAGAATTACTCTTTAAAGAAGATCCACTGGTTTGGTGGTGGTGTAGTTGGAAAACAAGTTACCCCACAAGAGGACATGACTAAGACATGAAGCGTATGTCTGCACTGCACAGTACAGAAACTGGAGTTGTTAGTTTCATCCAGCATGGTGCAGCAGTTCTAACTGCACTGTGGAGTGTTGCTACTAGTTACGTTCCCAAAACCTACATGATTGTATTGGCAAAGTGTTGCACCTCATCTAAGAAATCCTACCTCTTCTTAAAGTTTTTTCATTTGAAAAGGAAGTGCAAACCCTTTTCTCTGTATGTCTGAATGATGAAAAAGAACATGAAAGTACCTGCACTCCCAGAATCCTGTAAATGTTTATGAGCAATAAGTAGACTGTAGGGTTCTTCTGTGTTATTTCCTGAGATGCTGCAACTGGTTCAGTTCTACATAGGAGAGCACTTAAAATTTTCACTGGTAGGTTTCACTTAGCCAAAATTCAGTGTATTAGACAAAGCCCTCTTTAAAGTGTTCCTGGCCTGCCCTTCTGCCTGTTACTTATTTGTGGTGCCATCATTCTTCCTACTCTACTTGCATTTTACTATAAGGGTCATTCTGACTAAAAGAAAATGTCACTTTATTTACAGAGAAATGCAGCAGAATATCATCCAAAGAATAAGCAGAATCCCCCCCCTTCTTCAACGTCATGACAGTCAGTTAAGTGACACAGAATTACAGATGTCCCTGGTAAATTATATGCAATGTAAAAGTACAAAAACCCACCCTGAAACAATGTATGAACGTAAATTTAAAGACCAGAAACTTTGTGATCTTTTTATATTCAATTCACACTAAACAGAAAGGGCAAATTCCTTAAATAGGCTGTTTGAACTGAACAGAATAGAAATGAATTATTTGCATTTGTCCAGCAGGGCACAGTACAGCTCTTTTCTGTGCTGTTTGAATTCCTTGTGCGTCTTGAGAATGATGGATGCTCCAAATGATTTTATTTCTCATCTTGAAGCAAAATGTTCCTCTAGATCATCTGTGGGATGTTACAACCTCTCACCCATTATGTATTAAGGAAATGTTTAACTTGTTGGTGATGAAAAGCTCTCCACTATTTTAATTACATTCTCTGTGTTGATGAGTTATATAATATTGCTATATTTTTGCCAACTTTCTCATCTTTCCTTTGTTGTTTTCATAACACCTCCTTGGAAATGAGGAACTTTTGCCCAATGTTAACTAAGGGTGAAACCTAGGCAAAACTCTGTTGTTGAAACCCTAGATACAGGTATGTCCAATGCTTCATAACAAGCGCTTGAGTCAACTTCTAATGTTATGCATGTGGTAAATGTATGACTGGAGAGGGACCACATAATTAACATAGGAGGCTACTTAGACTTTCTCTGAAAAAGTGGGCTGTGGTAGCAGCAAAGAGGGGAACTGGCAAGGAAACCTCACATCTGGATCTAGATTAGGAATGGATTTGCCTTTTAGGTTTTTGACACTGCATGGATACAGACCTGGCACATTTCATTTTCATGAAAGAAGTGATTTCTACTATTTATGAAATAATTCTGCTTTAAAGCAAATAAATAAATAGTAAAAAAAAAAAAATAGTTTATCTCCCTGTTTCTGATGTTTTCCAAACAAAATTTGGGACCTCATTACAACCCCTTTGTTATTGAATTCTGGGGCTGCAGCTGGAAATGGTAAATAAATGTGGAAGTTTAAGGAATTACACTGAAATCTACTTCATTTGGGGGCTATTTTTAAACAAGTTCTTAGTTGTTGTGAGTTTTTCTTTAAAAACATTACTGTAAGGTCTGTGAAAGTATGTTCATACCTTAGCTCTTGAGAATACATGACGTTCATATCCACTACCTTCTGAAATAGGTGCATTTCAAAGAAGAGTTTTTTTGAGAGATTAAAGAAGATTAATGTAAACAACTGAAAGACGGATGTGCTAATCCTAGCTTTGATAAAGTCAGAGAGGTAGAGAGGAAGGTACTGAATAGCGAATTCAAGATCCTTGAGGGAATAATTAATAAAGGCTTTGATAATACATTAAGTCTCTAAGCTGTGGCTAGGTGACTCCATATGATAGAGTTTGGAGGGTGTGCATCTGACGTACGTATCTGCTACTACACCAGCTAAATGGAGAACTGGTGAATTGGAACATACCATTCCTATTCAGTAGCAATTTCCCAGTTATAAAAGTCAAAGTATGTCTACAAGCATTTTGGCAACTAGCTTCATAGACACTCAGAGTCTGAAGTGGAATTCAAGGGGAATAGAGATCAGCTAAATAAGATGAGTTATATCCATGAAGGACCTTGTAGGTTGAAAGCAAATTTTTAATATCATTTGTGACTTTATGGGAAATCAGTTTAATGATTCACAAGAAATACATGAAATATGATAATTTTGTATTGCTGACTAACCTTGCCTCTGTGTTCTGAACCTTTTCTTCCCCTTTGATCCAGGACAGCTTCAGGAACATCATACTGTATAGGTAATAATCAGTGAAAGGGGGCATGAAGGCATGAACAAGCAATGTCAGGAGGAGAAAGTAAGGATAATGGTCAGGCAATATTTCTTAAGTGACAAAATATAGCTTCTCTTCCTTCTTCTAATAAATTTTAAACAACATTTGGGACCTCACCATGACCCCTTTCTAGTTTTGCCACTAAATGCTGGGGCTGTAACATGAAATAAATCTCAGGAAGATCATTGTTTTAGACTAGGAACATATGCTGCTTAAAAGCAGCTTAAATTGATGTATTGTCTTTCCAGAAATCCTTTCCACTTTATGCAGAAGGTTTTTTGATAGTATCCTCAAAATTTGGGAGAAGATTTCAAATTATCTCTGCAACAGTTTTTCAGATGAGTTGCTGTTTTCTCAAATTTTTTTATCCTTCATCTCAAATACTTTTTAGTCCAAATATGTATGTAGTCTTGCTACATTTCAAAAACAACGAGAAGGGAAACCATTGACATAATGCATAGCTGCAGGAGGAGATGTGGTGATGGGCACCTGATAAAATCTGAGTTTACTGCTGGTAATAAAAACTCCTATTTACAAATTGTTGCAAAATCAAACCTCAACAGACATCAGAAACACTAATGAAGACATTCAGGATATTTTATTATTATTTTTAAACAGATGTTTCTTGGCAGATCACATTTTGCTCAGGGGAATGAGGAAAAATCAGTAGGGAATACTCTTCAGTGCTCTGATGCTCAGGAACTCAATGGGAAATAGCATGTTCTTAATAACTCCTGGATTGGACTTTTACTCATTTGCTTTGCATCTGCAAGTAACTTAAGCAAATTGATAAAGGTCCTTTTTCTTTCCTTTGTATGGCCTGGAGTGAATTAAAATCTCATTATAAATGGGATCTTTGGTGTCTCTTTCTAATTCTTTCCAGATCTTCAGAAGTCATTCCTTGTCAGCTAGAGTTTTGCATTAGTTTGTGTTACTGGGTGGGCCAGTACAAAATGAGGTGATCCTGCTCTGAAAGGAGGCTCTGTAAAATTAGCGTGGTGTGAGTTCTGTGCTTCATTCCATGGAATTTCCAGGCTAATATGCTCAGTTTATAGCTGAAGCTATGTATCTTCTGACTGCCAGTTCTCAAACAGAGAGCGGAATGTCAGATTGGAGCTGGTAAACCAGTTTTAATGCAACAAAGCAAAGAACAGAGCCTCTTTTTGTCATGGTGTAGTTGGCTCTATAGGATTAGCTAAAGCAAAAAGCAAAATGAACTCATTTGGGTCAGCAGAATTAAGTATGTGCATATGTAAGTATTGACAGTCATAGGAAACTTTTGCCTAAGATGCAAAAGGTGTATTTTCATTCGAGGCTTCTGTGATAGTTAGGCCCACCCTTTGCATTACCTGTCATTGGTAGGGCTTAATAGATCATTGTGATCATATATGACTTTAATTCTTTGCAGGCGACAGGGAAGGTAGTCTAGCACTTGATACCTGCTGTCTCCCCTGTTGATTAGGAACCAGTCAGACCTAGAACTATGACAGAAAAGTGAACAAAAATGTGAAATATTATGATAAACTGTCATTTTTCTAATTCTAGCTGATGTCAACAGACAAGTGTCTCGTGATCTGCTCTGGTGAAGTGCTAGCCCCCTTTTACAGAGGCACCAGTGTTCCAGGGTTCTCAGAAGGCTTGACATGAAGTATGCCTGGCTATATTGCATCTTGATAGTTACTCAGAAACCAGGCAAATGTAAAGGCATGAAGCACTCAGGCAAAAGCCAGGAAAACTGTCTGTGATCTTATGCCCTACTTACCATTGCTGTTTAGCTCTCTTTCTGTCATTTGCTGTTAAATGTCTCATACAGGTGGCAAGAACTGGCAGCAATATGTAGATGATGACTACAAAGAATGTGCAAATATTAAAGATAGGTGAAACCAGTTACATTATTTTATTTCTAACACACAAATCTTCTCTAATTGCTTATACTGGGAGGTACAGCACTCCTGGCTGGTTGAGTCAGAAAAGTCAGTATGTCATGGAAATTATCACAGGAGATGTCCACAGCAGATGTGAAGTAAAACACTACTGACTGGGTCTCCATTGGGCAGAGGAGGTGTAGTAAACAGAGGAATGGATGATTTTGCCTACAGAGAACAATGATATGAACTAAGACTTTGCTGAATTCATATTATGAGCTTGAAAGATTTACATTTAGATGTCTACATGTAGATGGTGGTGTACAATTTAGGTGAGAAAGCCTTGGAGATGCTTGTAAGCATCTCAGGTGTGAGCTGAAATTGCTTTTGAGGCAGCACTGCTTGTATTGATCAGATATCTCTGTTGACTATAATCAGAGCTAGAGAAGAGCAGGTAGCCACCTAAGAGTAATTGTCTTAGTTTGGAGCTGTGTCATGGTGCCATTTATGGGGTACAGTGTCTCACATAATTCAGGGAAAAGATTTTAAAGGTAAAAATGGGTGGGTATACCCTAAATAACAGGCTTTGCAAGTAGACAAGTGTGAATTGAGTTATGTGTGAGTACATTATATGGTCTTACTACATGCAGAGGGGATTTGTGCAGTGAGGTTGCTAGTGATGCAAAGGATGTGGTAGCTCAAGGAACATGTATTGTGTTGATATGCGCATTTCCAGATTGGGTCATGGAAGCTCAAAACACAGAAATCAATGGACATATTCATCATGTTTCAGTTTTAACACAAGTATCTGATACTCATTTTAAAAATATGTATCAATCATGAGCAGTCCCTGTGAGATGAAAAAATAGGAAGAGACTGCCAAATGCAAACTTCATCTTCTATGTAAGAGGTTGTGGTTTTGGACCACACTTTTGAGCTATCCCATTTAATCAGCCAGCTGCAGCAATAATTACAGCCAAAAGTAAACATTGCAAACAACTGTAAGTGAAATCTTAGCTAAGAGACCACTGTTTATTTGGTTTTTTTTTTTCAGGAGAGAAAAGTACAGTTTTAATCAAGATATGTTTGTGGAACTTGTCTGATGGGGTGAAGTAAATGTTGCTTTACAAATGTATACAGTGAGCCATAAAGGGATTACTCTATGCTAATTTATAAACAATTTAAATAGAATGCTCTTACCAGAAAGAGAAGAGGATCTTGGACACTTTTATTCATGAGAGCTTTTCTCTTTTCCCTGGAACAATGAAGGGTGTGGAGCATACACAGCATATAACACACTACTCTCTTAAGCCATTGCTATTTTTCTTCAACTTCTCCTTCTTTACCTAGCAGTGTCTTTAAATTATTAAGAATTGCTGAACAAGCTTCATCAGAGTACACTTAAAATAGAGCACGCACATACTAGATAGTACCTTTAAGAAGTATTGTTTACCATCCTGCCATATATATAGGAGTCTGGCCAAATGTTCTGCTATAGCCTTATCAGTCCACATGTACAGTAATTTAAAAAAAAAATCCAACCAAATTTTTTTTAGAGGTGGTTTGCAGATTCTACACTGTCATGGATATCCCTGAACTGCTGGCTCATAATTTTTTTTTCTGTTAAGGAGCTGCCATCCCACTTCTTCAGTCATCTTCGTGATTCCTACAAAAAGACTTTCTAGACCCCTCTTGTTATGCTCTGTGATTCCATGGTGAGTACTTCAGATACATTGTACAGAACTGTGGACAAATCAGCCAGGTAACATAGGTAAATATATGCTCTGGAACAGTGTGCTACAGGCTTGAAAGCCAAGAAAACAGCTGTCACTGATTCTCTGTCTCGTCTTCTTCAACTAAAAGAAAAGAAGATGAGCACAAATGGGACTAAAATATATAGATTATAGATAAACTTGACTTTTTAAAAGAAATGTGCTCATTAAACAAACCAGAGGCTCAGAGGTGCTTTTATGTTTTAAGAACTATCAAGGATCTGGGAGTATGTGAGAAGGAAGGCACTCGGACCAGGGACCTGAAAAAAGAAACTGAAGAGTGATTAAAAAAATCTGAAACTGAATTTCTCCTTAAATAACAAAAACTGTTGGCAAATGAAATATCTATAGATTATGTCATCATAAATGCTCATTTTATTTCATATCACTATATGAGATTACCATATGGAAAGCTTCAATAGCAGCTGTTTTCCAGTCATTATTCCATGTGAAAAGGTTCTCTGAACATTTATAGAGTGTCTTGTGATTGTGACACCAGTATTCAGGGGTTAGTTTTTATTAATTCAAAAGCTTTTATTTGCCATTAAAGTAAGAATTTCATATGCATCTACTGCCCTAATTATGATAGCAACAATGTGACTGACAAGAGAATTAGTTTTTAGCTTGGGGAGTGGGTATGTGAAGTGAGTTGGAAAAAGTACAGAGGCAGGTGCTTACTCCTCCCACCCATTTTTTCTCTGTAATTTAGTCAAGATGTAGATATTTGATACAATATTTTGGTTTCCAAGAATTTGGTTTAGGGCTATTTTACATCTTGACTTAAAATTTCATTTGGAGAAAGAAAAAGATTGGAGTGTTGAAATGATTGAAATGGTCCGTTTTGACTTTGTGGACCTGGAAGTTTCAACTTTTGTTTCAAAGATGTTCTGTTTCTGTTCCCCCCTCCAATTCCCCCTCCCCCCTTTTTTTTTTTACTTTTATGTAAGTACTTGGAAAAATTACATACTTTAACTCCTTTATCCAGGCTAGGCTTGAAAACGTTCTGGGAGATGTCTGTTTAACCTAATCTTAAGTATCTTCAGTAATAGGGATTACATACCCTAACTGCTTAGTCTATTCCAGACGTTAACCATGAATGGAAAGGTTTTCTTAGTATCTAACCTAAACCTTGTAAACTTGTTACTGAGGCTGTCCACAGTGGAACTAAAACCTAATTATCGGTAGCTGTTTCTTTTGAAGCTGTGAGGAGTATTGTTGTGTCCTTGTTCCATCTTTCCCTCTTTTTAGGTGAAAGTAATGTAAAATACAATTTAAAAAGTCAAGGTCAGAATAAAAGATGATGTTACATACATTCTTCAAGAATACATCAGTGCATTTACTTTCTAAAGATATGACAAGGCAGCATTTATTGTCCAGAAAGACAGTTCATGTGTCTTTTTCTTTTTCTATCAAGAAAGAACCTATGTATTTTTAAACAGTTGTCAGGCTTCCTTGCCAAAGAGAAAGGCTGGACCTAAATGCTACAAATTTCTCTGGGTCTGTTTTTGTCCTCTCATTGTATCACTCAGTCATCTCCATCTTGCAAGTTGTCTTCATTTCATCTCTGTGAGAGAAAAACTCAGATAAATTATCCATTTCTTTTTCACTTCTTTCAAAATAGTTCACAGGTAATCCAACCACAGAAGAAAAAAACCCCTACCGTATTACTTAATTGACCAATGAAGCAGAAAATGAAAATAATAAGTATCATGCATTCAGATGTATAATGGAGTGGATAGTTTAGAAGATATGCTTATGTTAGGGGGTTTTTTTGTTTGTCTTTTTTTTTTTTTTAAAGCCTCTCTTCTCAAACAATTTTAAAGTAGCAAAATAATAATGATTGTGATCAGTTTCAATAAGTCCTTAGGGCTACATTTGATGGATAAGTAGCTTGAGCTTAGTATTAAGATCACCACTGATTTTAGTGTTGATTTGAATGACATTTGGCAGACGAGCTCACCATACTCTCTAAACTTGCACTTTGTGCCATATGGGAGATTTTACGTTCACATATATAGTGATTTAATGCTGCAGCTAATCATTTTTCACAAAAGGCTTTCAAGTAAAAAGAAGTCATGGCGTGTTTTCAAATGTTTTGCAAATTGGCACTTTTCAAGGAAAGAGCAACAATATCTTTAATAGTTGTGTAACATTTTTTTCTTGCAAAAATTGATAGTTGATTTTATCCCTCTTTGTTTCCAGATTTTCTTTATGTTATCATACTACTGAAGTATTGAAAGGAACATTGCTACAAACTTCAAGGTTTTCTTCATAATACTGGCAGTAATAACCAGCTGTTTGTATTTCACTGGTAATAGTATTTATATTGTCTACTGTCAGTCATTATAGATTAATAGATGAATAGACAGCAGTCTTTAAGTTCGTATAAAGTCATCTGTGAACCCAGTTCTGGTATCAAGGCCAGAACTTGTATGTGATCCAAAGTAGCCTTTCAGAACGAATGTAATGCTATAATACATCCATCATCTGCTCTGAGTACTAAACTATATTCATTAGGTTAACTTTGTCTAATTGTAGCTTATGAGCATTTAATATGTTTATGCTTTAATCTGATAAATTAAACCTTTGCATCTTTTTTTTGTATAGAACCCTCTAGTCAGTAGTTAAATTACCTCCTAGATAAATTAAGTAGATGAAACTCTTCCTGTTGTAAGGCTGTTTTGAGATGTCTGTATCATTGAGTGGCTCCTGTTGAATCACCTATTTGAATCATTTGCTTTTTTCACATCTCTGGATGTTGATACCAGAACTGAACACGATTTTTCTGGAATGAAAGGAGACATTTGAGGTATAAGGCCAAGAATTGGTTCAGGTTTATTCTCTATCTTTTCTTGTGTATGCTTTTGAGAATGACTATGTTAAAAATGGTACATTAACAGGGAAGTTTCTGTGGCTTTTGTGATTGCAGTTGTTGTCATAATGAGAAACCATGTACAAACCAGCAAAGATCTATGGCATTTCCTTCTTGCAACAAAAACACTAGCCCAGTTTAGGAACACACGCCCCCACACACCTCATTATAATTAATGCAAAACACATTGCAAATAACCAGATGGCAAACAACAAGTATATTGTATATAAATTGTCTTCCAAATATTTTGGTCCTACATCCTGGCTGCCAGGGAATGTCAGTCATAGCATAAATATGTCACCGATAATTTGTCAGTTTGCCCTACTAATGACAGAAACTGTGATTATCAAAACTAATTTAAAAAAATTTCTTAAATAATATCTGTCACTTAGAAATTCATTGAAGAGTCCTATTTAATAAGCAACAAATACAGCGCTGCTAGCAGATAGATAATCCCTGAGTCACCATCCCTGGAGATATTCAAAAAGTGAGTGGACAGGGTACTTCAGAACATGGTTTAGGGGGCATGGCTAATGGTTGGACTCGATGATCTTGAAGGTCTTTTCCAACCAAAATGATTCTATGATTCTATGATTCTATAAGCTATGTAATATCATATTGGAAAAATTGATATGTTTAGCTAAATCAAACATCAGTTAATATAGTCCAGACAAGTTAAATACACAGCAAAAAACCTCACTTTTGTTGAGCTTTAGTTTTTTCCTTCCCCCCGCCCCCTCCCAATTATCCCTTTAACTATCAGAATAAAATTGAGGCTTTGAAAAACATGTGCGACATCACTGTTTTCTGGTGTGGGAAAACCATGTAGACTCTTTAATATTTTCTTTAGATTAAGGATGCTTTGTGATCTTTAAAAAAAATTCCCAGTTTTTGAGGTTTGCTTTCATGTATTAGAAGAAACCTCAAAGATGAGAAAAGTATGAGATATGTGGGACCAGAGTCACCATTTCTGCAGCTTGATTGGTCTCAATTTGGTGTACACTCTGTGTATATTCACTCATGCCTGACACTGTAGGATAAGTGCAAGAGTAATCAATTTTCACTACATATAAGGAGTAAAAGTCTTATAATGAAGAAACTGAAAGCATTTTAGCTTTTAGAAAAGCATCAGTTTGAGCCAAATCTTTTGCAGGTAGTATTTCATTAGGTTGAGGATTGGATTTTTTTTTATAAAAATGTAATGTTTTCTTTTTCTTAGAAAATATAGAAATACATTGAACAATCTTTGCTCAGTGTAAAGGTTTTCTGACTGCAATAAATACATATCAGGTGCTCTGATTAATATGATTTACAGATTAACAGTTGATTTGGCAATTCACAAATTCTTTGTTAATTAACTAGCAACCATTTCTTAAGAAATATCTGTATGCCGGAAACTATACTGTAGCAATGGCGGTTTTGCATCATGAGAGGGCACCTGGGCCTTGTTACAAATGCTGCTTTGTGTACTCGAATGATGACAGACACTTGTACAAGGAAGCGTAAATGACTGCAGAGTCCAGGAGTGCTCCATGGCGAAGCTGGATTGTAGGAAACTGAGAGTCGAGGAAGTGGTGAGACACAAAATAAAAATCTGAACAGTAGGCTAGGCTTGGCTACTGATCTCATTTGTATAGAGTAGCTTAAAGTGGGAAATTAGTCAAGAAAAGATGTGAGACTCTTTTTTCCTGTTTTGGATTCATTAACAGAATTAAAAACAAAGCTGAATGTTGGAAGAAATAATACAAAATAATGACAGGAAATACTGGACTGACAAATGGGTAAGTTATATATGTGTCCATGGTTTGGGGCATATAAAATCTTAAACCTGTACTTTTCTAAAATTTTGAATGTTTACTATTTTATCCCACAAAGACTAATATTAACTTCTTGTAATTTTATACCAAGCACCCCCTGAAACTTAGGGTGAGAGACTTGTCACCTAACTTTTCTTACCTACAGTTAGATACTATGTCTATGTTGGCTAGACTCATTCTGCACTCAGTGAATAGAAGTCAATACTTGTGGAGAGTTGGTTAGTCCATCTGTTTCTGTCAGTTATCTTATGATGGGTGAAATTGCCTTCTAGAAATATGCTGATTATAGAGGGAGATTAGATGAATACCTTAGAGTAGATAGCTGGTTTGCAAAGACTAGCTGGATTGACTCTCATCTTAACTGCAACTCTTAGCTTCGATTTTAAGAAAAATACATTTGGATTTTCTTTCTGTATTGATTTATAGAGTGCTGAGAATAAAAAAAGAAAAGTAAAGACTTCTGCAATAGACTGGCCTCATCCATGTACATTAATCAGGCAGAAATGAATAATTTCATTCTTGTCTACAAAAAATAACAAAATGGAGATGTTGACCACTTAGAAGTACAATGAGCTTCTCCTGTGCAGGCTGGCAATATGAATTTGTTATGCAGGGTCTCTCAATAAGGAAGAGCAAGAAATATTTTGTTGTGTGAATTGATCATGTATTACATTTAGAAATAGACTGAGAATGAGAAATCACGAGGGAAAAAATAGTATCTAACAGCAATCTGTTTTGAAATGACTGAACTAAGCAGCAAACAGGCTACTGACTTCAAGGCAAATTCAGAAGGCAAATTTTCTTCTTCAGTTTATAAGTAATGTAAACATTATTTTTCTAATTAAATCATGAATGCTGGAGATGGAATTAATTTTTCACAGTGAAAACAAAGCTCCAGTATTCATAGGACTTTTGGACCTGAAAAATTATGGCGTTTCCATCCTTCACCTCTCATCACACAGGCATCGTGTATGTAGGGTAGCAGTAGCATAGAGTGACATTCAGGAGAATGTCCATAAGTGAACTTACCAAAAGAAATGAGAAAAAGAATGACTTATGCATGGCAAAGACTGAATGAAAGGGTAATTGCATGTATTTCCTGAGTCACTTTTAAGTGTAAATTGCCAGAGAAAACATAAAATTATATTTTCTGCAAAATTCATAGGAAAAATATATTCATCTGATGCTCTGTGCTGTGTATTTGTTTTGTTTTTTTCTTGGCATAACAGCCAATTCATTAAATCCTGCTGAACCCAATAAAATGGAACAAGCAGGAAAAAAAAGCTGAAATATACCATATAGCTTGTTATAAATTTTCTGAGTATTTGTTCCAGGGAAATAAAGTCACTCTGTTTCAAGGAATTCCTTTCAGGGAAGGATAAGTTTACTTTGGAGGTATTTTGTGAAGAAGAGGGCTGATAAAAGCCAAGGCAATGGTAATACAAGCTGAAGAGCACAAGCAAAACCCTAAAAGAAAATGCTATACCTTAATGAAAGATCACTATAGTTAATCATCATAATCTCTTTCTAGGAAGAATTAGAGTAGTTTGGCTTATACAATACTATTGGGAATTTAGAGTAAAGAGCTTGTTCTTTGTTTGTTTGTTTTTGAGATGGAAAGCTAGAGGTGGGGAGGTGGGAATATTTAGATAGAAAGATTTCCTTTTGAAAAATTCAGTTTCTAATTTCTTTAGTCATTTATCTGTGGTGCTCAATGTTTCTTAACAATCTCTAATAAGATCTGTTAAAGAGCTTAAAAAATGTGGGGGTTAGCTTTCTTTTGAACTGTAATGATAATGATACATGTAAGATAAGATTTGTTCTATATAATGAAAAGGTTTTACAGCAACTAGTTCTTTTGAGGAATAAAATCACACAGAATATAACTTTACCACTCTTTAAGTAAACTTGATAGGGTTCTTTCCTTTTTTTTTTTTTAGATTTAGATTCATTACATTTTTAGTATTGTACTAATATTGCTAGTTATATGATCGTGTATATATACATATGTGTATATAAACATCCGGATGGAACCAATGTAGTTGGCTGTATGATCATTTCTGCCATTAAGCATTATAGAAATTAGAAAAGCAACTCTTACTTACTTGTATGGCAAATGAAAAAAATTAAAATTTTAGATAGATATATTGAGCTTCAAATATTCATAACTATCAGGTTTAACTCTGAGGTCATCTTCTTTAAATATTTGGGGATAGACTAAAACTCAAATCTGTTAAGTTATTTCATAGCTAGCCAGTTGCAGGCCTTCTTGAAAATCTTGGTAAGGTGTCCTGTAACTTACCTGAACCCTGTATCTGCTCATTATTTAATGGCAATTTTGGAGCTATCCCTTAGCTAGCACAATTGCTGACCAAAGTAAAACATGAAATAAACGGAAAGGAAATTAAACTCTTTTATATAGAGCTCCAGAATCGTGTGCAGAGCTCAGAATCACTGTGGGGAATTTCCCAGGAGGAAAATGTCTTTCCCAGTTGATGAAAATAGTTTTGACTACTGAAAGATGAAGATAAAAAGGTTTACAAAGAAAAAAATCCCAACATGAAGTAAATAGCTCAATAAAGATATCTGGTGTAACATATGCACAAATATTTTATTGCAGAAAGGGGTATTGTGCTGTAACATTAAAACCAGTAGAGCACTTTTCTAAAGTTCTTCTAGAATACTCTTTTAAATTATTGATATTTTAATGCATTAAAAAGTCAAAGATATTTATGGTTGCTGGATTCTTTCAGAAAAAGTCTCTTGAGAACTGAGGGATATTTTGAAGTACAGTAAGAGTAGGCTTTCTGCTTAAAAATCAATGGCAAGTTAGACTAAATAACTTTAATAAAAATAAGAGAAAATGTTCTTTGCTTTTCTGCATGTAGGAGAAAAGAGGTTTTGCTACCAAAAATATAATTTCTTCACTTTTTTCTTACCCCCAAATCAATAAAACCCTTCTTGTTCCCAATCTGTCTCATCTAAAAAAATCCATCACCATCTCATATTGATCTGCTGCTGATCCACCCATTAATGTGGCTTTCCAGGATTTCTCTGGGATTGCTCAGGGATGTCCTAATACCACGTTTTCCTCACCAGCAGTGATTATCATCTGCAGCATGCAGGGAATAGCACTGTGGAGCCTGGCCAGAGTGGCAGCAGATATTGCAAATATTATACCAGACTAGGGACCTCTATTACCTCTAGTCCTTTAGACTACTTTCCCTGACATCTGGAGGTCATTAGTGGATTTGTAGTGTTAAAGAGAAGCATACAGAAAAGAATTGCATATTTTTTCCTTCCCAAATTCTGTGTACAGAGGTGGACATAAGATATATCTTTCTTACAGTCTTAATATTGTCATGATATTTCCATGATGTTTTCCCAAACATGCCACGGAATAGTACTCTCTAGACAGTTTTTAATGGGACTACCAAGAGTCTTCTCTCAGCCTTTCCAAATGCTTCACATCTTGGCCCACTTGATATCTTCCTGTTAAAGACAGCCAAACCCCACAATTGTATCTATAGAAATAGATTTTACAGTATTTTCCTTTAAAAATATGGTAGTTTATAGTTGTGGTCATTTCCTAACAATGAAAGACAATACTGTAGCTTCATTAGAGATAATATCTTCCTTAAAACACAAATTACACAACACAAACTACTCAGGAATTTCCCTACTGCAGTGCAATTCTTTCCTATTTATGTAGTGTATGTCCAGGTGTGTCCATAGTGATGTAGGACTGTTGATAAATAAAACTTAAATTGAAACTGGCTTGTTTAGGAGTAAAGCAGTCCTCAACTGCACAGAAGTTTAGGAAAACTTACTGGGATACCACAATACATTGTGGGTTTTTTTAAAAAGTTTTTACTGGGGACTGTATTGATGAGAAAACAGCTCTTTTGGTGAAGTCACAATTTGAGTTGATTTGTCAAAGCAAGAGATGTTTTTTTCACTGAAGCAAGTAGTGAAAAAGTGAACGTTGGGGTTTAGTGGAGGTTGATTTGCCTGGTAATCTGATAGTATTGTTTTTGGATACCATCAAAAATTTGACACATGATTTTTGCCTCTTTCTCATACTTGTTCCATCACAGAATCCCAGTGTATAAAATATCAAATGGAGTTATTACTCATTGACTTCTGTGGTGGTGTATATCATTCTTGGAACCAAATATTATTTATAAATTAAAAAATGTTTCCTCTAACATCTATGAGAATTAGAAATGCCTCATTAACTCTCCTTGCGTATAACAGTTCAGTAATTCAGCATTTTCAGTAGTTCAACAGCTACAATTTAGTGTAATTGAACTGCAATAAATAAAATTTTACACTCATAACTGTTAGTTTAAGAAATAGACCAGTACAAAGTATAATATGAAATATATATGCTTGAAGAATTAATGTTTTTTACACCTTACAGAATTTCTGATTTTCAAAACTGCATTCAGTTATTCTTTTCATTGGAAGCGTATGTCCTTGGAAACCTATCTATGAAACCAGGAGCACATTGGAAATTCTCAGAGCATGTTGATGAAGAAGTAAATTTCATAAAGCCAACAACCTCTAGAAAGTATTGCTAGAATGTTTATGGTCATCTCAGTAGATCATGGCAAGAACTGGGAGCAGATAACAATGTTATAAAGAGTTTATTATCCATAGCAAGTATCTCCTAATTGAGGCTGCAAATGTGTTGACTAAAGCAATTCTATCTTTCTCAAACATACATATTATTGCTGAAGTTCTAGTGTGTTTAATGGGACTCTTCTCTGACGACAGGAATGATGCAGCAGTCAAGCTTTATGATGCATTACAACACCACATATCTCTGGACTATCAGAGTTATTTTACAATATTAAAGAATCTTAGCTCATAAAGTGGAAAAATTCTAACGCTGCAGTTATTACAAAAACTGAATAAAAATGAAATCTTCCTATATTCCTTTTATCTCTCTCTGAGGAAACTATCATGATTTATTCTAACATAGGCAGACTTGCCTATGGTTGTATGTGCAGAGATCTCTTAAGAAAATACATTTTAAATGGTGTTTCTGTTACTTGGAAATTTATGCTGGAGTAAAAAACTGCTTGTGCTTTTCATGCTGAGCAATCACTTTTGTCAACAGGAATAATGTAGTACTATTTACCAAGGTAAAGAAAAAAATGAGTCTTTTTTTGGTAACTTTAAATACTGATTATGGCTTTATGGAAATCTTTTGAAATTTCCTTTGCAGCTGTGCCTCACAGCATGAATTTTTTACAAAGAACTCTTCAGCTACATAAACAGTTTCTATCATACACGGTTGTTTTAATGATAACATCTTAAATGCTTATTCATATAAAGTACCTTAAAAGCAACTTCTAAAGTTGAAAAAGTAGGATCAAAAAATTTATTTCTGCAAGAATAATGGTGAACTTCAAAGGCTGTTTAAAGATGAAAATTTACATCTAATTTATTTTTAATTATTTTAGTTGATTTTGTTTACTGTTAAGGTACCTAGGAGTCCCAAATTTAGGCTATCTTAAGAAATAATGTCTAAAATGTTAAGTGAAATGTAACAGATTAGAATGGTTCATCTAGTTTTTAGAAGTGAAGTTACTGTTCCCAAAGGCGATTGTCTCCTATATCCTCTGATTTAGGATTAAACAGAGAAAATGGGCGGGATCTCCCAGTCTCTCCTCAGAAGCAGTGCACTAGCCTTACTGCCTTCTGGCTGCAGGGACAGCTTACAGCTGGTAGGAGAAGTTAAAAAAGGTGGATTGTGTTGGGCAGATAAGGACATGAGGAAAGAGGATGAAGGAAGAGGTGTTACTCTGCTTAATAACTGCTATTTCAGCTGCTTAAGAAGCAGAAATGCTTGCCTGCAATTGAAGAATGAAAATCTTCAGACTTATTTTGATTAGAAAATAGACACATTCACATGAGATTTGTTCATTTTTAGGTAAATAACAAATTATAGAAAGAAAATAGCTGTGTAATGCATAAGTAAATGTCTGTGTAATACATAAGTCAATATTAGCAAAGAACTCAAAACCAGTTTTCTGATTCCATGTTTTGTCTTTATACATCCCAGACCTCTTACTTCAGCGGTAACATAAGTTCTATGTAAATATGTTAAGCACACATAAGCATTGTTGAAATTATTTTGTTTTACAAATGTGTAGTTTTATTTTTTTGCATACTCATAATTTTTTTGCATCTCTGACTGGGAGAAAATAATAAAAGTTATTTTGCAGTGTGAAAAACAAAATCTTGTGTAAAATTATGTTTAATTATTATTAACAAGAAAATACTTTTGTCTTATGCCCCTGAAAATACATGGAACAATGTGCAGAAAGGGGAGCATAGCTGTATTATATGCCATTTTACACAATATCCCAATTACTGTAGTGTTTATCCAGTGTGCTTTCTCTCCAAAGGTACATTTTCTTCTGAAGGAAATTTTGTATGTTATCACCTGGAAAAAAAAAAGTAACTTACTAATGATTTATTCTTCCTGTAACTATATTTTTACTGCTTCTGTGGCATCTTGTAGTGTAAAAGATTGGTAATTACATCTAATTACAAAACATTAAAATGCTATGACTCAGAAAAATAATGAAGCTTGATTACATTTCATATAAGACATAAAAATCTCAAAACTACATTTTACACTTCAAATTGGTTTCTAACTTGATCAACAAGGAAATGGCAAGGTTTTGAATGTTTAAGAGTATTTGTTTTCCTGAGAGTACTTTAGTATCTTTTCCTGAGACTGATTATTAAAAACAAAGCTTCTTTTATCAAAGGGAGAGTTTAGTTTCATTTTTATTACTTTAATTTACTTTTTAATATGTCTTATAGGTCACCTTTTTGTGGTAATATATGTCAAATGGACTGTGTTAAGGTGAAGGATTAATATTAGAAAGCCTTGATAAATTAAAATATAATGGATTTTTTTTCTAATTTACCTTCTAATAACATTTTTTTTTTTAAATTTAAAGACCTTTTCCACTTTTATTAACTCAACCATCAAGAAGCTATAATAAAGAACTTTCACTCTTTATTACAGAATAAGTTTTTTTCATATCATTGTTCTGGAATAAATGTTCATTTCAGTTACAGTCCAGTTCATAAAGAGACTTGCTTTCTGCCAGCAGCTCACTCAAATATATGCAGTTTTATAGGAGAGCAGAGGGAGACATTAGACACAGATAGAATTGTGCAGTAAACATCATACAGGCAGTAGGGATTTTGCAGATGAAGAAGGAAGGCATGGCTTCCATAAAAAACATAAGATGATTTAAAGAGTAAATTTTGCACATAGGATAAGCACATAAAAAATTGCATTCTGAAAGGTTCAAGTTTAAAATTGCTATATCAGACGACAATAATTCATGCTAGACCATAGGTATGCTATGAAAACCCCTGAGTCATCTGCCTAGAGCTCAGATCCTACTGCCAGACAAATATCCGTTCTAGGCTAAAGATTGATGCACTATGTATCAGCTGTAATCAGACCCAATCACTAGCAGTGCAATTATTTAAATAGCAAAACCAAAAATGTTTAATTATATATAAAAGCTTTCTAAGATTTTTATAGTTACATATTGAAAACTCCTCAAAGTATAGTATTTCAACTTTAAGATTACACTTTTGTAAAAAGTTTTCCACTTTCCTATTCTTCTGAATAATAAATATGAATAAATATGGTCTTAATAATATGAATATATGAGAAGAATACAGAACTTTGCCCAGTGTTGACAAAAACAGTGAATATGTTTAATTTGCACTGGCATTTATATGCTTGCATTTTCCCTGATATTCATACAACTCTACTGACAATAAATTTTATGTGCTGAAAATGCAAGACTGGAAGACATTAAAGAACACAACCCATTATTGGTGCCTCAAAGGAAAATGTCTGGGTTCTAGTTTTCCAGAAGGATTAAAAAACGCATTTGTAGGTGATCTCTTTCGCAATGGGGTGCGGACTTTCAAAAGGGGTAGATACCACATGCTACTGTCAAACTGAGCTCAACATTCACTGCATGGTGCTTAAGTGAAAAATATGGCCACTCACTGTGGTGTGAGGCTTTAAGAAATTCCAGGATGCTGTTTTCACTTTTTATATATTATCCAAATGTATTGCATTCTTTCATGCAATAAAATTAACTTGAAATCTCAGAAATTTCTTCCTAGACTGTGAAAGCATACATGTATGCTGCTGCCTGAATATGCAATAAAATGCTACCCCCAGCATGTACCCAGTTTCATGACTCTATCCTCTCCATGCAACCTCTGTATAGATCTGTTTTCGTTTTACAAACTCCCACATCATGGGGAAGGCCATGCTGCTCACACTAGTAATGTAACAACTGTTACACAGCTGAGGACCCTAGCTCAGACAGTCTAAGAAAGTCCTCCATGGATCTGCGGTGTGACTCCCTGGCATCAGTGGGTATTCTGTCACTGTTGACCCAAACAAACTTTTTTCTGCACTCCCTGTTCTTAGGTACATCCTTTCTTGCAAACTGTTCCTCATTCTAGGCCATAAGAAGGACTTCTGTGATGTGTACAATGTAACTAAGAATGAGAGGATTTTTTTTGTAGGCAGACTCACAAGCCTCATGGCTTGTGATCTTTTCTTTGATTTATTTTTAACTTACCTTCACAGTATCTGTTTCATACTTGTAAGTCAGTCCTGGTGTCCATTAGGCAATTTCCAGAAACTTACTTCTTGCAGGTAATGTAGCATTTCATTCTTTCTTTGCTGAACATTTACTAGGGAGAGAACTCTAATTGTCTTCCCTGATTTACAATATTAATACCTTAAGTAATCTAGGAAGAAACTTACTTACCCTTTGTCTTATGCCTCCCAGTTCTTCCTAGTGTGCAAAGGTCATTAATAATTTAGAGTGTTCTCCATTGCTATAAGGCATTGATAATAACAACTAGATATTTTGTCTCCAATTTGACAAAAATTCGGATGAACTGAAAACAATTCAGAACTTTAAACAAAGGCTTATCAGGCAATAATTTGTCTTCATAAATGTTTTTTAATTGTTGCTGCTCTGAAGTGCTCCCGAGTGGTAGAAGCTTTCTCTCTTGAATGTTCTAGTTAATCTACAGGCTGCAAAGCCTTTTGTATTGTATAAAGCTCCCTTACATTCCCTGTTAATAAACTTCACACAAACAGTGATTTTTAATAGCAAGGCTAGGTTAACAGCTATCCTTAAGGTGAGAATACACAGCTCTAGCCTCCTTGGGTGCCAGCCCCTCATCTGTTTCGGACTAGACCCAGTGACTAGTATGTGCTGCTTGATCTATCAGACCGAGCAAAGGAGAGTAACCAAAGAAAGCATAAGGGGTATTTAACTTCTCATGAATAATCAGACTGAGAGTGTTGATTGGGGAACAGACTCTGAAATACTGAAGTGGTCATCCGGAACTCTTGAAATTTTATCAGGTTTGGGGTGAAGTCCAACAAGATGTTGAGCTCTCTCAGCTGAGATCATCACCACCAGGAAAGTCTCTCAACACTCTGCAAGTTTAGTCATGTTTGGAGTATTTATCATATTGACCCAAAACACATAGCTTTGTGGGCAACATCTGTATTACAAGCAGTGAATATTCACAAATAAGAATTTTATTCTAAAAGTGAAAGTGCTTTTGTCCAGTAATAAGACAAAACCCAATTTTTTACACATGCTGTTGGAATACTTATTCATCCATTTCATTTCCATGGAAAGAAATATTCCTGTGTAGTCCTATTATCCTTTAATGAACATGTTTTACCTGACGTATGGTTTCTTTTATAGTTTAAAATGTGTTAAATTAAACACTTTTTAATTGACAGTTTAATTCCTATTCCGTGGCTTTTAACCGTAAGTTTTATTCAAATATATTTAAAAAGATGAAGTAGTGTCACTTACAAATCTTAAAATACACATGATTATTTTCCCCCTTGATTTCTGTTGAGAAGGACTGCATTGAGGTGAATGAACTGGTTTGTGACTAGAAAATATTTTCTGTTCCTGAAACCATGCCAGACTCCAGATACTGTGAAGAGTTTTGTGAGCACAAAATCGTATTTGTGTAAACAGTTGGGAAAAATGCAACAACAAACATCCCTGTGACTTTTTATCAAGTATTTAAAAAATGTGACTGTTTTATGCCCTTTGCCTGACTATTGCAATGCTTTCTATAGGAGATCACTGACAAAAACATTTGTGAAAATGACATACTGGGAGTATGGACTTTAATACATTAAGCTTAAGCAATCCCACTGGAAAACTTATTCAAAGAACTACAAATATCCTAAAGATCTAATACATTGTCAATGTTTAGATAGAAAGATCTAGATCACTTGCAGTTTGAAATAACATAGTGAAAAAAATGTACCTACAGTGTGATTATGGCCTGTGGTCAAATTAGTCACTTAGATCTCTTTCAGTGTATGCTCCAAAAAGAGTTGATTTCAGTGTAAGAAAGGAGGACATGTAAAGTATATATCTGATGGCTGCCAAAAGATCCCATGTGGGGAATTGGACTAATAAGGATGAACCCACAAATCTGCCATTTTTATTGGGAAGTGATCATTGTTTTGACTTATTTGAAAACAGTACAGATTTGAGAAGGAAAACTGACAAGGAAACATTCTCCTAGGATTAATTTTTATTTCAAAAAATGAAAACAATTGGCACAAGGAACAATTTCTTTTAAGTGTGGCACATAATACGTCAATAACATCATGTGGAGAAAAACAAACTCTTCACCTACGGCTTTCTCTTTTGCTTAGAAACATACTACATTTTACACTCACTGCTGCCTGTACTTGTTAACTGTAGATGACATGAGCAGACAGTGGCAGAATTACCATTACCTTAGATGTCTCAGTAATAACCTAAGGGTCAGTTTGTCTTTTGTGCAAATTGCAAGCTTCATATTTAGATAGGGATGAGGACACTTGACAATCTATTTGTGCCTTTGAGGCTGCAAGAGGACAACAGGTAAGATTCTGCTATGGGCTACTGCTTTTCAGATACTTTTGCTTCCCATGAGTATCTTCCAGCCTTTTCCTCAGGTTGCTATTCTTCCTAAATAAGGCATCAGCATACTCTTATTCTGAAATACCACTGCATCTCTCAGGAAAGCTTGTTCTGTGACTCTTACATTTTGCTGCTACCTTAAGTTGGACATACAGACTCTGAAGACTGCAAAAAGAAACAGCAGACTGAAGATGCACTTATGGTTCCTAAAAGTAGACTCCCACATCTACAAGCTCTAAACATGAAGAATTTGTTTCTTACTTGACAGTGCAACTGCTCCTGTTTTACATTCATACATACATATATATATATGCATGTGTATATGTATGTATATATGTGTATATATATGTATGTATATATATATACACGTATACATATATATGATTTTCAAATTGCTGCAGTCAACCAACTCCCTCTTTGGCTCCTTTAATTAGTTGGGTGATTTTTCTTTCTGAAATATTCTATTCCAAGCCTGAAATATAAACTTAATGCAGGACTTTAATACAATGTCAAATAGATTACAATCTAGTTATTTTCTGAGCCATACAGTTAAAAGGGATTTAACAGCGTTGTGGCCTACATTTGCTGTCCTTACTCGTTATTCAGGCTCCAATCATGCAGTGTATTCACTGGAGGTTATAGGGAAGGAGGGGCATAGCAGAGTGAGTCCTCAGATCTCAAAGAATGGTTGCCCTTAGGACATGCTCTACTATAATGTGATGAAGAAGAAATATAAAATAATGTCAAGCAAAAGAAAATGCAACAGCTCCTCGGGTGTTTAAATCAAGAGATTAGACATGACAAAATAGCCTCTAGGAGTATGTTCATCTTTGATCCTTCTCAGACCCTGGGCTGCTTCTACGTTTCTCTTGTTAAGCTGCAAATAAGTAAAATCAATGGACTTCTTAATATCAAATCAGTTCCAGGATACAGTAATAAATGCTAAATAATTCCCAGCACGTACATTGCTGTGTTGACCGGAGGGAAAACTACAGTTACAATATTTTTCACGTGAGCTTGTAGACAGAGGCCGACTGCTCAGTGCATATAGGACTACTTTTAGAAGCATATAGAGCTGCATAGTGGCTTTTTTGCCTTGGAATGAGTCACAGTGGATTCTGTAGTCTCTTCTGCTTTATGGGATTAGCTCAGCTGACAGAGGAAACCAGAAAAGCACTATGGAACTACTCAGATTGTTCCTAAGCAATACAGTTCAGAAATAAAATGAGGCAAGACCCTGGAGAGACGTAAAATGCGGCAAGACCCTGGAGAGCAATGAGAAGCAGCAGGAGGGAGAAAGGCAAATTGGGTACTAAAAACGTTAAATCACAGAAAAATATATCTGGCTTTGAAAATGTCACTCCAAGGTTTAGACATTAAGAGAAACTGTTGTGTGTTTTTAGTTTTTTCAATAGGAAGTTTTATATGGTTAGGTTAAAATAGAGCCTCCTGTACCTGCTCACTAACTTCACTTTCATAAAGCACTGTAGAAAGCATGCCTCCTTCTGCTTCTTCCCTGGAGTCAGCAGCCCTCACAGTGTGTTAAATATAATGTCCTACATAGCAAAAGTATGGACATACATTTCAGATACATGGTATGCTATTGGTTTCCTTATGCTGAAGCAGACAGTGCAATGAAATATATAGTAAAAAATAAACATAAACATACAGTATCACATAGATAAAAGCAATATATGTAAGTGAAGTTTTCTTTCCAAGAGTGAGGTTTTTTCTTTTCTTTTTTTTTTTGCAGCACTGTTGAGGAAGGAATTTAAATGCAACTTCATCTTACATAGATATCATAAAAGATCTGCGCATTTGCTTTTTTTTCTGGCATTGAGTAACTTCATGTCTACAAACAAGCTCCCACCAAGTTTTTGTGTACTTCTGATTTTGCTGACTTATGTAGTACTCCTGTTCTCTATAGGTAGTCCATTAACACTATAAAATGATAAAGTTGATAATTCAGAGATTAAAATTTGCAACTTGATAGTAGGCTAGTTAATAGGCACGTGTTGCATTAAAGGAATTAATGAGTAGTAACACTAAAGATTGCTATTGAATCTGAAGAGTTTTTTGTTAATAATAACATTAAAAAAAACCCCAACTGAAAAAACAGACCAACCAAAACAACAAAGGCACACATTTGTGTGACTGACACAAATTTCTTGCTGTGCCCTTCACAAAAATAGAAAACAATGACTAATACAGCACTTAGAAGTGTTGCTTTCATCATATGACTAAGATATGTAGTTATGTCTTTTAGGGCCCCAATCCAACAAATCACTTAAGAGCATGCTTAAGAGCTTTTCTGGATCAGGGCCTGAGATAGGAATACTCAAATCTCACGACTCAGAAACATAAGTTAATTTTCTTAAGAGCTGTTAGGAAATTTTGTCCCCTAGTACAGAAAAGAGTTACAGTACATTGTCTGGCATGAGTTACTCCCTTTATCCTAAACAGCAGTTCCTGACTACTGTGGGAGAAAGGATATTGTGTTTGGTTGGTTAGATATTCTGACATTGTATTGCATATCCTACATTGTTCATAAAATAAAACTTAATGTGTCCCTATGCAGTGTGGCTCTCAACTGCTTATAGAATGACTCAACTGAGAGTCATTTCAACCAAGCATCTTAGCTGAGACTTTGCAATACATAATCGTAATGATAGTGAGTTAAACGTAAATATTAAAGGAAAAAAAAAACCTCATAGGTTTTCTAATCAAGTGTTTGTCAAGCTGTTGTATGTAAATTCTTGTTAGCCTGAGGTAATTTATTTTGTTTCACTAGTAGTATAAGATTATACCTTACTGTTTAACATTTCCATTTTCACACACTTATTAACAAGAGTTTCAGGAGAAAATTGTGTTTCTAGTAAAGCTAAAAACAAAGTCTCTCTGAATTTAATTGGGCATGATTTCACTTTGAGAACTTTTATTCTTAGTGCCTCTCTCCTAATTTAAAAATAAAATATAATGAGCATCTCAAAAAGAACTAGAGTGTGAGAGTAAAATCCAATACAGAACCAATATTCCAGACAGCTGGAAAAACCTTATATTTATTTCCCCCTTTCATGATTCCCCCATTCTTCAAATTCTCATTTTCAAAAGCCTGAAGAGAAAAGAAGAATTTAACAACATGAGCTGGAAATCATCAGAAAGAGAGGCTGAGAAGAAAGGAATTTCAGAGCTACACAGGCACTACAGAAAAAACTTTTGATCCTCTGCTGTGTACAGTCTGGTTTTAAACATTTAGTTTAGTCCTAAATACTTCCAGATCTACAGTCCTAAATATTTGGTCAATAGTAAATCACTGAAGTGATACTTATTCCATTTCTGACAGACAATTCCAGGTACATATCAGTCTGATGAAATTTTCTCAGTAATGTACTCTATAATTTCCGTTTTGTCACCTTCTTAATATTCATTATATTTTAATACATCACCCTGGAGAAGTCTTAAAATTAGGAGGTTTTATTCCTTCCTTTGCTTAGTGTTTCTCAAATTTGTGTATATAAAGATGTTTTAATAAATCCTGATAAATCAGCTGGATTGGAGTTTACTTACTGTGATGTTTTTTCCTGAATTCCAACCAAACGCCTTGTGCTATTGTGTTATATAGAGCTGAACACTGTAGGATACATTTTAATTTTTTAAAGGGAGGCTCCTCAAAATGCTGCCAGAAATTTACCTTAGTTTCTGCCTATTCAAAACAGAATGAAAAATGTTTAAGTGTAGAAAAAAATCTTTTTTTGTTATTAAACCAGTGTGATACTTACCAGAATAGTCTATTTTTGGCTAACACTCAGGGAAATTTTTGCATAAATAAACCAAGAAGGAGCACTATTTTTGGAACATTTAAGATGACATATACCTAGAAAGAGTTATTGCTTGTTAGTACACTGTACCTCAAAAGTCAATTTCCCTTTTACAAACAAATGGAAAGTAAATCACTTTATGCCACTTTGCTGAGAGCAAGGAATGTTTAAAATAATAATGTCAATATAGCATGATACTTTCCCTTCCATCAACTCTGATGTCATGTTGGATACTATGTTATTGTGTTATTGGTCCCAAGATTAAATGATTGACATATGAATCATTTTTACTTTGACCCAGGAAAAATTGGAAAATGATAGGCTTGTCTAAAGGATTTATCTTCAGAGTAGTAGAAAGTGTAAAACAACCTAAAATTATTCTTTAATGATGCCTCTTTATATGAAATGCAACTCAGGAAAACCATGATCCAGTACTGTGCTATGAAATATGCTTAAACGTAACATTAATGAGGCATGCATTTTTGCCATGAAAACTGACAGTAATGTGGATGCCCAGTGTCTAAAAACCTGTGTTTTAATACATCAGACATATCTGATGTGGCAGTTACCACTGAAAAACAAATATTTATCAACAGTTTGTTGTGTGATGCTTTTTTCTGATATAAATAATAACAGTGTCAAGGGCCCCGATTTTGTGACGTGTCTTAGGAAACATCCTGTACAGGGAGCTGAATGCCTTGTAGTTTTTGGGTTACATCAGGGTATTATTACAGATGACCAGCAACCTTGCCTTTCCTAGTATGTTCCCATAATATAATCACCTGCCCTGGAAATGGTAAGTTTCTGCTTCTTTGGCCTCTACCCTTTTGGACGTTTTTCTCTTGGGAGGGCATGAATAGTGTCAACAGATCAAATGGAATTACCTAAAAGAAGAAGTGGAAGAGGTCAGACCAATGCCCAACTATTTCTGATCAAAGACTCTTGTACCCAGCTGCTTCAAACTGCAAAAGTATATTTTCCAGGTATGATGAGAAAGAGCATTTCCTGGATTCAGTGCAACATGCTTCTAATTACATAGCATACAAGGATTTAAAGGATAAAATCACAGATTTGCTTTTCCAAGTTACCTTCTTAAATCAGCTTTACAATAGATTTACATTGCCTGTGGATATGATGCAGAAGAGTAAAACTAAGCCCCTCTGACTTCCAAACCATCATCATTTAGAGAGCTATAATTCATATTTAATGAAGAAGAAAGGACAGAAAAAGCATCCACAAGCATTTAACAAGAGACTCTATGAACATTAAGTTTTTATCCTCTGCTAAAAGCCCTTCACCTTATCCTTTCATTGTATAGGCTGATGCAATATGTTTAGAGAAAGTTGGGTATTTTTAGAATGTTTTTATAAAAAAGCTAATATTAGAAATAAATGATGGTTTAGATTTAGATGGTATGGCTGGAGAATTTCCTGAAACGTATAAAGAATATTTTTTTTAATGAGGAAAGTAATTTATTGCAAGCAGAACAAGAAACAATACCAAGTCTTTAAGTCACTAACCTTGATGATGAAGAATAGAACTCAGCAGACAACCTTACCTTTTTACGTAATTACTAAATTAGGGGATGAAAGGAACACACTGAATATTGTTATATTTCTGTAATACATTGGTAAAGTATGATGAAATCTTATTCTCACAACTGATTTAGATCTGCTTGAATACAAACATTAGAATGTGCCTTACAGTTTGACTTAAATGAAAGTTAATGAGAACTGGCAAAGTATTGTGGGTCTGATGGGGAATGATAAGACCTAAATTAGTTAAAGCCTTATTTTAAAATCCTCAATAATCTGGAGAAGACTGTTGTCAATTATAGGTGATAGGGAGGAGCTGAACACACCTGCAATGACAGAAAAATAATTTAAAGAAGATTTACAAGAATAAAAAATAATTTGAAATAATATAATCATTAAAGAAGGTAGATTAATATGTCTAGAGAACACAAACTTTTGTTGGAGAAATGATGTTTGTGTCCATCCGGATGTGCCTGGTAATGACAAGAGAAATCTGGCCTCTGAAAAGCTGGTAGAATGGCGCAGCTAGGGTAGGTTATTCTTATTCCTGTGTCTGCTACCTAATACAACTGTGAAAGGACGCACTGTACCTGAGCTGGAAACTGCCACAGCGAATGAAGGGGAAGTACTAGTGAAAAGGACGTCTGTCTCAAACTCTCTGGCATGGAGATTTTACAGGCTTTATTTTGGGGAGCACCAATCTGTAACCGCAATTTCTCCTGGTGTCTATTGCAGCCCTTCATCTCAGAGTTCTGCTTACCCCGTTGAAGATGCCTGGTTTAGCAGCAATTCAGTGTTCAAATGAACCTGTGTGAAGATTGAAACTGGACTCTGTATCTTTTATAATTTTTCTCACATCTCTTCCCTACAATGGAACTGTTCTAAGCACCAAACAGGTTTTTTGGCTGGGAGGGTCTTGTGCTGTCAGTCTTTCCCATTGAAGTTATTACACTTTTAATCAGTCAATTAAATATTCATTGAGGCATAGAAAAAGTACAAGAATGACCTTTGGTGTTGACAGAGAGCTGGGATGAAAAGAACCTGTGAGTGAGACAATATACAAGTATTTAAACATTGAATGATCTTGTCTTGGAGGGGTGATGATCTTGAATTATGCAGAGGGAGTATGGTAGTTAAATGAACATAATTTAGCTAAAGAAAAACTTTTAGAAGAGGCTCCAGGAGAACATATCAGCCTGCTGGTAATATACCACCAAAAGTAGTTAAAGTGATATTTCTTTGAGGTAGTTAAAATTAAAGTTCGGAAAACATGGCAATAGGGAAACACTTCTGATTTGGGACTACACAGATTTTGCACAAACTCTTTCTTTTCAAGTATACATACCTTTATGATTAGATTCAGTGAGTTTCACTGTATTGAAGAGGTACCTTGCTACCTATATGAGTGCAGGAATCAACCATGGTGCCCACTCAAAAGTTGAAAGAATGACTATGCTGGCTGTGATCAAAGGTCTTAATATGCAGTGTCTGATGGTAACTGGTAGCAGAAAAGGAAAAATATGCAGGAATAAAAAAAGTGATATGCATTCCTAAAGTTTAGGTGATCAATGACATCATCAAGCAGAAAGACTAAGTTAAATAAAAATAGCATTATGACAGAGGAGGAGCTCCCATATTCAATTTCTCTCTACCAGTCATGAATTTGTCTACTTCCATCATACCACTTCTCTATTTTCTGACCTGGAAGGTCCTTGTTTACTCAGTCTTTCCTTTGCGGTAAGGTGCTCCTTATTGCTAATCATCTTTGTCACCTTATACATAGCTTTTCTATTTCTGTTATTTGTTTTCTGAGTTGGAGCGACTGGTATTGCTCACTGAATTCAAGGTGTGGGTGAATAATTTTATTTTCTTGTTTTCTCTTCCTTTTAAAATAATTCCTAATTTTTCACCTACCTCTTGACCAGTGAACTGACATTTTCAGAATATTCCCCACAATGAGTCAGAGAACACTTTCCTGAGAGGTAAGAGCAAATTTGAACTCCATGGCTGCAGCTATTCTTCCCAATGTTTACATGAAATGAAGCATAGTTCCTATTCATAGAATCATAGAATGATAGAATGGTTTGGGTTGGAAGGGACCTTCAAAGATCATTTAGTTTCAAACCCCCTGCCATCCCTTACACCAGACCAGGTAGCTCAAAGCCCCATCCAACCTGGCCTTGAACACTTCCAGGGATAGGGCATCCACAGCCCCTCTCAGCAACCTGTTCCAGTGACTCGCCACCCTCACAGTCGAGAATTTCTTCCTTACATACAATCTAAATCTACCCTCTTTCAGTTTAAAGCCATTACCCCTTGTCCTATCACTGCATGCCCTTGTAAAAAGTCCCTCTCCAACTTTCTTGTAGACCCCCCTTAGGTAGTGGAGGTATTTAGGTCTTGGACACAAAAAAACCAAAACATCTATTAAAGTGGGGTAGTTTGTCCTCTTTATTAATTCTTTCATAAGAAAGGTTAGAGGCTGGGTAATCTTGGAAACTGAAATATCTTTTCATCGTGTGTAGTTTCTGGTAAACACTTTTTCAGGCATTTTGGGGTGAGGAGGATGCAAAGGAGGTTTCTAATGCAAATAGTGCTGCCACTGGCCATGTATCATATAATGCAGATAAACTCTGAAGCACCAAATTAATTGATAATCTAAGAGAGTATATATGGTTCAGTAAAATATCTGTGATTTGCAACTGTTTTCTGTGGTTTCACTCTATGCAATCTGGAAACAGTAGGAAATTAAAATCCACTGAGATTATATGAACACTAGGAAAAATATTACTCAGAACTTCCCCTTTCCTGATGTTGTTTATTTACTTCTGAAGCTCTAGCGATTTTTCCAAGGACTTTAAACTGTTAAAAAGATGAATATTGCATACTTTTCCCACAACAACAAATTCTCATCAAGTGGAAACAACTTTTTGTTCTGTGCATCAAATACTGGAATATTGAAATCCCTGAAATGGCAGTGTTGGAAGGTTTATCATTCATAATAATGGATAAACTGGCCAATTTTATGGAAGTCTGGCCTAATTTCTTAACACTGTCCTATTAAGTATGTCCTATTAGCCCAGTGGCCAGTTACTGTGAAGTTATTGATTTTATTATTGATTCATATTAGATTTATAGGATGCTACTTGTTTTTATTAAATTTCTATCCTGCTTTTAACTTTTCCTTAAATATATTACTATACGTCTCTCTCTATTTGTTTACTATTCTAAAGAGGACAGGTTTACTAAAAACATAGAGTCCTCAGATTTATGCAAAGAAGTACAAATGCTTAGGTATGGCAAGCAATGACTTATGTATTTAGGTATGGAATCAATGAACTGATGGCTTCTTGGACATTTAATGCATACACGCTAGTGTGGTAATCTTATCTGCAGGTACACTCTGGGTAATTGAAGAAATAACAATGTATCCGTCTTACATTTTTCAGGTGGTGTCCTCCAGTGTCAACAATTCTCTGTGGCGCACTGCATGCTTTTGTGGAACACGAAGCACTTTACGTATCTGCTCATAAAATCAGTAAAATGAAATGTGCAAAAGTTTGTTCCAAAGTAAATTTCAAATTATCTGCGAAAACCATAGATTAGATTTCCTAATTATTGTTATAATTATGCAGATGTCCAAGAAAGGTTCAGTAAGAAATGGTAGAACAGACATTGTACCACTTGTAGTAACTTTAACAAAGTCCCTTTAAAAGAATTAAAAATGTTAGAGTCCAAGATCATCTCAAACACAATATTTTTATTGAAAAGGAGACAAAGCAGAAGCAATTTCTAAATATTAAGTGGGGATAGTTCATATTTTTAAGTCAATGCTTTGGATCACAGCTTTTTAAAATGTAGGATTGAGATTAATGGTGGAAAAAGTACCCACCAGTGCAGAAATAAACGTCTATTCACAGTTGCAAAACTGTGCATTTCCCATGGCTATTGCAAATCCTATTGGTGTATGTAGAAATGGCTGCTTAAATATCTAACTAGCCATTAGCATAGGAAATAACTCAGTCTGGGCATGTGATTATTTCAAGAATAGTAGCATTATAGGCAAGTTCCCACTTTTATTCAGACCTGAGGTTTTATTTTGCATTTCTTGTCATTCATATGATTACTCCTGCAAGCAATAACAAGAAAATCAAATTTCTAGTAAACTGCCTTTTTTTTCCTAATTCAGGAACTGCTGGACTCATTATTTCCAATCAAATCTACTGGCTCGAGAATTCAATATGTCATCTAAGGTTATTCAAATAAAACACAGTCAGCATCAAGCATGATGGGAGTTTTATGACTTTTGTGCACATTAAATGGTTTTTGCAGCAATTCTTGTCAACGACCTCTGGCAGAACTATTGGTAAGAGGTTGATTGCTCACTATAGAGTTTCTGCTTCTATGTCTAGTAAAAGGCAAAACAGACCTGCTGTGAATAAATTGTTCCTTTTCTGTTTCTTGCAAGGTCTGGAAATCTACATATGCATGGTATTAAAGGATGCTGTTTCACAACTGAAGGGAAGTTGGAGACATAATGAGTTACTTTTCTACTTCCCTCTTCATTTTTCTGATAAAATGACTCTGTAAATGTACTGCAATGTATGTCAAATTCTGATAATGTTTATGTTTTACTATTTCAAGACTTTTACAATATTGTCATAAAGGTACAAGTCTCTTTCCTACTACTTTTACAGGCACTTTTACTACCTACCAACTTTCAGCAGAAGTCTGTCTGCTCTGTGAGCATTTAAATGAAAACATATTGCTCTGTAATATTTTCTCCATCAAGCTCATAAATGATAATGTATTTATTCTGTAAAATGTATTAATTAGATATATCTAATCAAAGCAATGATTTGTTGAAATCATGTTCTTATGTGCCCAAATGTGTAGCATATCCTTGCATGTCACAAAAAAATGCCAATCTTGCCATAATTCAGACCCATAGATACCAGACAAGAAAAATAATCTTAAACGCTCTGTGGTTATTCTTATGAAAACTGGTTATTTTCCCGAATTGCAACAGTTTGAATACATCCTCCTACAATGGGGAACTTGTTGGGGTTTTTCAATTGTTGTTTTTTTTTTTTTTTTTCCTGCACCCTCTAACAAGGAATGAATCAAGAAGAAATGATAGTAAGTTGGACAGTCCTTCCTGAGCTTCAGAAATGAAAGAACTGCTTCACCTGAAATTTGCTAAAAAACCAATAGTCGGTAGATTTCCAGGATGAAAATGGGAAATGGCTGAACTTTGGACAGTAAGTATAATTTGTACAAGAACTGAAGGTCCCTTTCCAGTACACCTTGTGCCTTTGGTGATGGTGCAGTTCTAGGCAGCTCTCATGTTAGATAATTGCAGCAAGGCTATACAGACATCCTTGTAGATGTAGACATAATGGAGAACACATAGAATCAACATGACTGTCCATATGTTTGCTGTTTTCCAGTGGAACCAGTTGTGACACTGGGGTTTTAACAATTTTCTGGCACTTTTTTGGATACTTTCACAAAGACAGTTATGTACGTGGGCTTATGAACCCCCACATCCTTGTGCACTCATAAAAATGTTCTTTGTGTACTGTTGTTTATGTTCAAGGATGTAAAGCTCTTAGTGCTTGTGTGTGAAGAAATATTTGTTTTCAAGGTATTAAAAATAAGATGAGAGATGACCAATTACTAAAGGATTGCATTTTTATCCACTGTTTAGTTGACACGAAAGCAAAGACATCTTGCAAGGCACAAGGATGGAACATCTGAGTCACTGGGTACAAGCTCTAACAACTCCTGAAGAACATTCAGATGTTAATTTTAGAGAGTCTGTCACATGCTGTAGCAAAGAAATGTGATGAATCATAGTAGTGAATAATACCTGGTACTCAAACAGCATATTTTATCTGAGGATCTCAAAGTACATTACTGATATTTAATTATTTAAATCTCACAACATCCTAGGGAGGTAGATAAGCATTAATTCACCTTGCAAGAGATAGTTCACTTTGGAAGAGGATTTCAAAGATGTTGTTACAGCTTGTAAATCTACTTATGACAGTTTGAATATTCTCAGTCAGGCAGGACTTGACTTTTAGTCTGTGAGGTGGAGAATCCTATGTTGGTACATGAAACAAATGAAGTTTTGGAGTACAATTTTAGAGATACGTAAAAAAGAGAATCCTGTTCCATGAGAGAACTTGGAGATGAATGAAGAATCAAGTCTTCCTTTCCTCTGCTAATTTCCCTAGCATTCAGCCAAAATTTTTGAACTGTATTCTTGAGAGTAGGTTTTTTTCCTGATATTACTAAGCAGTGATATTTCTGAAGTCCACTGACAGATACACATATAAAGTTCAATTTTATTTCAGGCCAGTTTTACAAATTATCACTTGGGTCCATCTGAACTTAAAGGATAATTCTGATCTTCAGCTGTTCGTTAGCTAAAAACCTGTTATTATAAATGACTATTTCATATGCTATTAAATAAACTCACTGACATATTTCACTCAAGGGTATACAGAATTTATTGGCAATCCCGTCTTCTGATCTTTGCTTGTCCTGCTTTACTCTGCAGTACTACTTCATGAGCACCTCTTGGTAGAATGTAATTTAATGAATTCTTGTCATTGCTGGCCCTGGCTCTTGACAGGCTTATTTTATATGGGATTAGTATGGTAAGTTTTCTGGGCTCTCTTTTTCTGGACTACTCAACAACCTTTTCAGCTTCTATTTCGGCTCCTAGATATGGCCTGTTACCCTCCTAGAATTCTCTTCTGTGACCTTAGTGATCTCGACTAATCTGTAAGATGCAACACAGCAATAAGCTCTGGTTTAGAGGCATAATGTTTCCTGGAATTACCAGCTATTTTCCTTCAGGCAAAATGAAACATTACTTAAACATAAAAATATGTTTCCCAACGCTCTGTCTTACACTGTAATACAAATAAATGCTAATCAAATTTGAATTATTTATGAACAATGTTATTAGCTTTTTTCTAAAACTTCTATGAGGATATTTTCATTACAAAGCTACTCCAGTATCTTCTGATAGGAGAAAAATAAATCACACTATAAGAAGAAAACATGATGTCTTGGCTATAATAACACCCACATGCTTTATTTCCTATTTCTCCTATCTAGCAACAATGGATGACCAGACAATATCCATGTTCCATTTCCTTTGTAATTTGGTTTCCAAAAAACCAGAATATGTTGGTGATGTGGCTTGAGAGTTCTCTTCTTATTTGAAAGTACACTGACCAAACCCATAAATTGTATATTTTAGGAGCAGCCCTGGACAAATTGGTGTGGGAATTGATGGACAGTGGCTTGATTCCAGATCTCTCCCACATTTACCTCCTCCCATTGTAGTCCAGAATGATGAAAACAAATCAGTTTTTTTCTGGTGGATTAAAAAAAAAAAAAAAAGTTGTTCTCTAATTATAATAACTTGTATGTCATATGGTGTCAGTGACTTTGGCCTGTCTGATGGTATTTAGGTCAACCTGATTGAAATGAAAGTGTCTTAATTTAAGACCTTGAGTTTAACATATTTAGCTAATTTTGTTAGTTTTAGACTTGGTCTGACCCAACAATGTTGAAATTTAGTCTCCAATATCTGTTCCTGTGTAATCTATATGCGGAGCATGTGGGATGAAAAGAAAGAGTTTGATTTTGTGAAAAATTAGTTTTGAAGACCTGCGCTCCTTAAATGAAATTTTCCACAATTTACTTTAAAGAGGGGCTCAATTCAGACAGCTTTAATTTAGAATATCAAGAGTTATAAAAAAAACTATGAATCTCTATTTTCAAGTCTCTCCTCTGCTAAATTTGAAAGCCCTAGTTACTATTCAAGGGTTTCTTTCTGAGATCTTCCTGTTGAAATATTCAAAGAAGCAGACATATTTTACTGAAACCTTTGTCTTTTAGAGAAAAAAAAAAAAAAGTAATGTTTAATGAGCTTTGAAAGTAGAGGGGTTTTTTTCAATAGTAAATACATTTATTAAATTAATGCTATATACTAATTTCCCTTTACCTTTCAGACATCTGACAGAAGACCAGGTATTTACTTATTTTTTAAAATTTAACCCTCTTAAAAAGACTCGTGGAACATAAAAGACTCTTGAGAAGATGAAACTAACTGGAACCCTCATGGAAAATTTTCCTTTTAACAGCTGTAACTTTCTTGATCAGCTCCAAAGAATAAGAAGATTTTTCTGATGGCCTGGACTTGAAAGCATCTGCCTTTGCTTCTGCAAGGTATTCTGCTCTAATTGTGTTCCATAAGCTAATGGACAGAGGAAATCCAGTTACGGCACTAAATTGCAGTGTCCTATATCAACCTATTCACCGAGACGAACTTCAAATATCCTTAAAATATGAAAAAAAATTGAGAGGAGCTACCAAAAAAAAGGAAAAAATGTACAGAGAAATCTATTTTTAGAAAAGTTCTTACATGTTATTTCAGCTCTAGAGCTGTTGTAATGGCTTAGATATAGAGTAGGCTATACAGCCAAATTCAGAAATAAATTCCAGCTGATACACTGCTAGCAAGCCTGAAAATCTGAGAAAACTAGTTATTACTTCTGTCTGCTTATGTTGCTTTGTCCAGTAAGTAGGTGGGACTGAAACACCCAACATACATTGAAGAATGTAGGAAGAGTGGGTTGCAGCTTAGCAGAAAGGTTAGCAAATTCACACACACAGACACCCCCCTTCCAGACTGTAATTTCAAATACTTAGGCATGAAGCTGCTGGACAAGGTTTTTCTTCACTAAGCCCAAAACCAACATAAATACATTTTTGGTAAAGTTTTATGGCTCTGCAGTTTGCAACTCTTTTGGGTGTTGGGATGATTTTGTGACTGGACAACTTATTTACCTTGGAAAATAAATGATTTGCAGAAATTATTTATTTATTTTACAGATGCAGTGAGAAATATACAGCTTGGGGAGTTGGATCACATCCCTGACTTCATTTAACACAGCCCTTAGCCACAAGGTCCTCCAGCATTACTATGGGTTAACAGTGAGGTGGGTATTAATGTGTGACACGCCAAATGTGTCTGAAAGATGTGTTCAGCGCCTCAGCAAAAAAAAGTTCCACATTCCTGCCTCAGAGCCTGAAAATACCAGAAAATTCATATTGAGTATGGAGAAGTAGACAAGAAAGGATAGTTCAATGTTACACAATGGAAATCTTAAATGTACACTGAATATTTTGAGACTTAGGGTCAAACCCCACTCAAGTCACCTCCAAAAAAAATCTGTCATGATATCAGTATTAGAATTCATTGGGTTTGTTATGATGTAACAAACAGCCCATAATTTTTGTTTAGAAGAGGAACAAGAATTGTCATGCTGAAATTAGTATTAAAGTAGATTGCCAGAACAATATGAAACAGCTGTTGTGTATTAACAACCCTTAAACTTTGTCACTCCACACAGAATGCCTGTGAATCAACCTGCCTGCTTTATACTTTTAAAATGTCATTTTAGTGGATTATACATGTAATATGGATTTGCAGCACAAGACTGAACTTTATCTAGACTGTACAATTCTAGGGCAAAAGGGAATTTTAGTGGTTCAATTCTAGCAGAATTTGTTATTTTATTTGTTTTGTTGGAAGACACCAACTTAAAAGTCAAACTCTTCGTGTTCTCATGAAAATGTGAAAAAGAAAATTCTGGCTGATCAGCTGCGGGCAAAATTTCATAAGATCTAGGAGGAGGTATACCTCAAAGAAACTACTCTTTATATTTAAAGAAAATGAAAGTAAAGCTTTTCAGTGAGATTAACCTATTAGAGCACTTATGAAAGATGGACAAAACATGTTGAATCTCTTCTCCAAGGTGACATAGAGGAGAGTTTTACCTGGCTCTTCCACATCTCAGAAAGTGATATAACCAGATATTAAAAACTGGTGTTTTCTACCTAAGAAATATTTTATGATTAATAAAGTTGAAGTGCTCTTCAGAAGAAATCTTGAGCAAACGACCCCCAAAATTCTATACTCTACAAGTTCACATTTGCTGCATCATAGTTCAGGTAAAATCTCTTATTAGGTCGAGAGAAGCATTAACCATTTTTTAGCTGACTTTGTTTATTATACATACTAATATAATAAAATCACATGCACATCTTAACCTTTTATTGAGGATATCTTTCCTTTAAATAAATTTCCTTGAAATCAATTTTTGGTACCAAAACTAATTTTAACAATTTTGACTTGTAACTTCTGTAGTATTGACTAATTGTTCTGAAAACTCTATACAATTGGAAGAAAAAACCTGTATATACACATACATTTGCCATTGTTGTTTATACAGAATATTATTATTGTCTCAGTAGTTAGAACAGATCATCACACCTGACTGTAAAGACAGTATTAAAAGGTTTCAAGGAAAACATTTATTATGTGGTTTACTTTCTGGACAATTACGTTTAATGAACTGTGATTCTGAAGAAAAACAATGCATTTTTTTCCTGTCATTTAGAAACAAAAAAAATGCACTCTGAACTGTGTTAACAAATGTTTATCTTGGTAAAATACCACTCCTTTGCTTTTTTAAGCCAACACTTAGTTAATTTTCTGATAGATGGCATGTTATGTATGGAGAAGAGTCTCCAAAGTAAGAAAATAAAGTATAAATACTCAGTTTGAATGGACTTTTAGTACCATGACACTTCATGGAACAAACTAAGATCCATTTCGTGGTGTTGACTGGCTTTGCCTTCCTCATTAGATACTGTCAAGGTAGCACACACTGTCCGCTCACCCCAGTATCCCAGCTAACCTCTAATCTTGCAGTTGAGCCTGCACAGGTGGGTGCTTGCACCTCCATGTATCTCCAGAGTCAGCAGGGCTGACTTCTGTGACGCATAGCAAGAAGTTAATCAACTAGCACACTTTATAGATGACTAATATCTTCTTCTTACATTTCATAGGTTGTGTAAATATGTCTTTTCTAACTGGCCCTGCTATCCTTTCGGAAGGGTGAGAAATCTGCTGCGTGCTGGCCAGAGCCCAGCATTAAGCAGGAGCCTCATGGTGCTTGGTCTGCCTCAGACCCCCATCTGCCTAGCCCAGTGTCCCAAGCAAGGGCCCTCAGGGAGTAACTCTGAAAAAACACAAAAGCAGAGCAGATGTCTAGGAATACCACTTGTTCAGCCTCCAGAGATTAGTTGCTCAGGAACTTCCTGTACCTGATGTGTCTTTCTGAGTAGATTTAAGCGATTAAGAAGAAACTCAGTGATTATCCCCAATAGACTTGCTAGACCTCCGTTTGAAAAGGAAGGTAATGATCATAGTCAAAGGTGGGGTATAGGTCAAGATGAACTGGCAGTCTAGCTCAGTTTGGTAATTTTGTATTGTGGCTGTCTTTCTTCAGCCATGTCTTCGCTCCCTCTGCCTGCAACCAGAAGTCTCCTCACGTTGGTATATTTAACATTAATAGTATGTTTTAAAGGATTTGTACCTTTGATGCTCTGTTTGGTTTTACTGAACAAAGAACATATATCTAGAAGAACTAACTATATAAATGAGGGAAATTAATAAAACTAGTGTGGAGGGAGGGAACAAGTAAGTTAAGTGGGCATGGGAAGCTGTGTTCAGCTGAATCAGTATATGTCATCCTTTTAATCATGCAACAAATGTCTGTTATCTAGCTAGGAGAATTAGCATCAGTTATAAGAGGTGTGATTTTGACAAATTTTGTACTTCTGTTGCTTTTTATTCATGTCCATAAATGTACCGTTAGTTACACCTCAGTATAATTAGAGCATATATTAGGATGTATTTCCAGAAAGACCATGGGGTTTTGTGTCTTTTTTTTTTTTTAATTGTATAGAAAAGCTGCTTTATGAGATCTTTGCTGTTTTTATCTTTACCTAAATATACCTCAGATGAGTTAGAAGACAAGCTGAATTTATAGCTTTGAAGTTATTACTGTTCAGTAAATGAGATTTCTACTTAATCTTTTCACTGAATTAGTGAGAATAATTAATTTATGAACCAACTTGTTTCCAGCAAGGAATTACTAGGCATATACACTAAGTACAGTGGGAATCATATATTAAGACACTAATTTGATATGAAATTGCAGCAGTTTGTGATATACTGAACCTAATACAGCCCGTGGCATTTAATTAGTATTACAGATATCATAACAGCTAGCATTACAGTAAGATTATAAAGATATATTGACATAATACAAACTTAATAGAATGAAACTTAAAATGAAGGCAGTGTAATTTGTTCATTGTTTTCATATTGAACGGTGAGGCAAAATATATTTCACACCTTGTTTTTATTTTGATAAACTTGTGCTTCTAGTGTCCTCCAAACTTCTAAGAAATATTGAAAGATATAATTTCATTACATAGAGCAGTGTGGAAGGATTGGTCAGGCAATATGTATGCTTGAGGTTGTATTGATCCAAGTGCTGTGGGCACTTTTTCGGCAGGCATACATAGTGCTGGCTTTTAAAGCCCTCTCCTCCTTTGTCCTTAAGGTTCAGGTAGTTTTCAGAGCACTCCAGAAGGAGGTACTCCTTTATTTCTGTATTTTACATTTCCTTTTATTTGGAATGAGTAGCGTGTATTGAATGTCAGCTGAGCTGGACAGCTAATGAAATTAAAAAATGGGACAAACCCAAAAGCATGTGAAACAGGCCTCTCATATTGCTTCCATTTCTGTTTTCACAGCAGTCTGAGTTTGCCTATGCCTTTGCCTTGCTTTCTCTCCTGGAGACTGGTACTGTGCTAGTGATGCAGATGTTTGGAGGTTTGCAGGGTCTACTACTTTGAGAAAAAAGATTTCAGGGCAGGGACTTCTCATGAAGTAGAAATTCACTATAAATGTTGGTGTTCTTTTTCTCTACATATGTTCCTTTCCAAAAGAAGGAGGATTCTTTCTTTTGCTGATGGGCACCAGATTCTAATTATCTAGCTTTATCTGCATTCATTTGTCCCTCTGCACTGGAGATGTGAGCTGTGTGGATGATAGTGTGTGCTTTCCATGCATCTTCCCTGCAGTGTGGGAGGCTGAATTCCTGTTATGTGTTACTGCAGCGAACCATCCTGCACCAGATTTACTCCTTAGACAGATTTATGCCTTAGTGGGTTGGTATCAAAGAGCCCGGTCATACAAAATGTTAAATAAGCTGTATTTCAATGCCTAGGAAACAGGGCTGCTATCAGACAACATGGGTCGCCATGCAGGATCAGGACCTAAATATGCGTACTTGGTTAGAGAGTGTTTTTACATTCTTATTTCATTTCACCTTTAAACTAAATATAAAGGTTTAAATAAATATCAGTGCTGATTATTTACAGCTTTTTCCCCAGCATGGCTTTAAACATTTATTATTCTGACTCTTTTAAAATACATTGGCAGCTTTTTATGGCTATATTAAGCAAACCTCCAGGGCAGCAGACAAGACAGGATATTATTCTGAGATTAAGGAATGAAAATGAGAAAGAGGGATGTGAACAAAAGACAGACTGAAGAGGAATAGGATCACACTCTCTTTCCACTGCTGGAGGAAACTGCAGCTCCTATTGTGTGTGCTATGAAAGTGATTATCTCCAGTCACTGGTTCTCTCAGAGTCTAAGCCGCTGATTCACTGGCTTTTTCTCATCAGGGCTGGAAAGGAGACATCAAAAAGCATTAATATCCATTATAGCAAAGATCTACACCAAAGGGACCATTAGCTAATCTGCGTTAAAATATTTGTTGGATAAATTTTGTTTCCCAAACACATTTTGAGGTGATTATTTACTCATTCATAACACTTTCATTTTTGCAGGGGGCTTGACAGCTATTGTGGAAATGAAATGTAGCTGGCACTGCAACTCCATGTGCTATCACTTTGATTCCACACATCCAAGGATTATGATTTTAAACCACAGATGTCTGGGGCTTGGCTAATAACAGACAGGATTGTCAGCTGCCCTGTGTCAAGGATAACCGCCTCTCCCTGGGAAGCAGAGATTGAAGCACCAGAGTTACATCCTCACACTGTGAGGTCTCTGATTAACTGCAGCACCCAAAGTGGGCCAGACTGAAATCAATACATTAAGCCCCTATTGATGGAAAAAAGATCCTCAAACCCACTACTAATTTAGAAACAGGATCAATGTATGAGTATTAGAATACTGTATTTTAACATTTTACAGAGGCTGTTCGTGCTTTTCTAAGATTATGACAGGAGAAATTTTTGTTTCTCTGTATTTCACAGAACTCTACTACCATGCCGCTCCGTTTATGACACTATTATACTGAATTACTTGCTTAAGTAATTGTGCTGTGTCATAGCAATGCCCGATGTGCATAATAGACAGCAGTGTAGAAAACACAATACAATGTTACAGCACAATACTAGGTTTTAGTCAGTTTTTGAGCATCGTTGACTGGGTTATCCAAAGTCTTGCATCAGGGCTCTGTGCTCGTCTGTGCTAAAGGGTGTGCATTCCCCCGCTGCCCCATGCTAGCGACCAGGGGTTCTTCCTTTGGTCACCTCACCAACCCTCTCATACCACCGAGGAGCCCAGGCAGGTTCCTCAGTGCCTCTTTGTTCCAAGCTCGTGTCTGCCATCAGGACAGGCGTGGACAAGGCTCACTTCTCTTTACTGTTTTATTAATTGATTCTTTGAGAGTGTGGTTTGATACTTCCAGTGAACCTGAGTCCAGATTGCAGTCTGCAATGTGGTATGGAGCCTTGGCTACATTTTTTACTAGCTCAGCTACATTCAGCTCTAGGTGAAGAAGATAACAGCTGGACAGAGGTGAACCAGGCAGTGAAAAGAAATAATTTGAATTTCTTTACTGTTTCATTATTCTGACTATATGTTTCTAGTTCATTTTGCAGCCTTTGTATTCATTTGAATTTCAGTGCCATGATTGCTGTGTAACTGAAGATTGCCTGCACATGAGTGCAAGATAACTTTACCATGTGAAACTTCTATTTCTTGTTGCATTGCACATCTTGTATCAGAGCATCACGCACACACAAAATCTGTAGCTGTGTCCTGAATGTGGTAGTCTGCTTAGCCACATAGTTTGCCACTATGAACATCTCAACAAGTGACTCTGCTCTGTGTGCTGGATTTCCATTTAATTTTCATTTGAGATATATTTGAGTGTAGTTTTCAAAGTTGTTCATAGGAACAGTTCTAGCTCAATGTGAGATCACCTTTCCATATTGGTAAACAGCCCCGTCTGTGACAGTGACATCACCTCTTAGATCACCTGTGTCACTGAGCACCCTGAGAGGCTTGTCAGTGTTGAAGAAAAAACCTTTCCCAGGAGCTGGCCTGTGGATCAGCTTCTCTGGAAATAAGAGTGACCTGACCATTTTCAGAACTAAATGCATAATTAATTTCTTTCATTTAAGCTCTCCTTAGGCAAGATTTTTCATTCCCTCCCCATCTATAGGCGGGGAAGCAAATATGAGTCTTATACCACATACTGTCTTGTACACTGATGGACAAAACATAGACACACCTGTACATCAATCAACCTGTATACCAAGATGACAGAAAACAGTATTATACTGCTAAAATGCCAGTTTGAGATACTTGTGAAATTATTAGTTAAAGTAACAGTGACATATTATATAAGCAGACATTTACATCTAATTATGTGTGCATAAATCAAGCACGTAATATTCAGATTCTGTTTTTTCATTAGGTTACTTACGAAAAACTTAAAATATGTAAAATTTTATATGCAAAATTAGGTGATCTTTTAATATGAATATCATAATCGTTATTATGGGAGTCCATTTCTAGGAGAAACTGTATTTCTTATGAATAGGCGTATAAAACTCATAGGACACTGCTCTGATTGCTCTTCCATCAGTAAAAAAAAGTTAGGTCAGGGGAAAAAACCAAAAATTTCAATTACATTTACGGCAGCAGCTGAAGGGGAACAAAATCAATGAAAGGAGCATACTTATTAGAGACCTGCAGTTGCCATAAAACTGAAACTAAATCACACTGACAGTGTCTGAACTTCAGATAAATTGCTTTGAATTCAGAATGGGAGCCTGGAGAAATAATGGAAATTATATTGTAGCTCTTGGAGAAAGGGATAGAACTTTTTACATCCATTGCCTCTCTAGATCTTTTTGGTATTTCAGGGATCAAACACTGATTTGTTATATCTGTTTTATTATTATTTTTTGAATAGGGAATCCTATTGTTTCTCTAACAGAAGAAACAGTGCTGTCAATCGTCTTGGCACTGACTGGTTAGAGAATTATGTGGTTTTTAGAGACGAGATATTTCTTCTTGGTAACCATCCAAGGTGACCCATAGCTAGGCTTTAGTTCTTGGTCAAAAAAAAAAAAGACAAAACAGAAATGCAAGAGAAGGAAACATGCACAATAAGATAACTGGTTCAAACTTACTCTTTCTCTCAATAACTCACCTAGCAATTCCATCCATTTTCTGTGACATCTGCACTGAATGGAATCCTCTGCTGTTTCTTGTGAATTTCTTTACTGACAGCAGCTGTGCTTTCTAAATTCATTGTAACTGTCTGACAATTTGGTTCATAAAGACTCAAAATTTAGCTGTCGTTTTAATTGCCTTAACTCCATAGTTTACTTTTTGGAACACCCTTGAAAAAGCTGTTGTAGGCTAGATTTTATAATACTTTTTATTCTTTGGTTCCTTGTTGGATGGAAATTGCTTGCATGGACATTGCTTATGAGTCTCCTCAGAGAGCCCTGGGTAATAGGCCGACTAGTATTCTCAAGACAGTTATGATTACATGTACAGAGGAGATAAGGAAGACTGGAGAACTTCCAGACTACATTGGGAGAGAATTTGAACCAAAGCCTATGTAATAATGGTACAAAACCCTTCATACCAGCATTGTGACCTTGATGTTGTGCTCTCCAGATCATATATAGTATTGTTTTATTTGAAACTATATAATTTGTTAATTATGATTTCTTTTTTTGCAGTTTTGTAGAGCATATTGTAGATATTGATAATTGCTAATATATAAATGTTTATAGAGGCATGCGTCAGTAACACCAATGTGTTACACCATTTTATTGATGTAGAAATAGTTCATCCAGGGTTACATATAGGCTTCACATAACATCTGTATGGAAAGAAGGAACATAAACTCTGAAGTAAAATCCTTGCCACTCTACACTGAAATGAAATTTAAAATGCTGCATTGTGTACCAAGGGAATAGAAAAATAGTTTATATACAACTTGCAACATGAATGCAATGAGACTAAAAACTACCTTTATTAACTGGGTAACTACAGCACCTCTTTTTATTAAACAGATTATACTGGAAAACAAAAAAATAGGAGTTTAGATATCACAGTAGGGCCACTGTAGTGCAAATTATATCTTTGTGTGTGTGTGTGCTGGGGATTCAGGGAAGACAGTAAATAAGAAACTTGTCCTTTCATTTGATTTCCTTCAAGCATTCAAGAAGATTTGGGTATGGGATGGCTTTCTTCATCCATTGCTTCAAGGAAAAGAGGTTTTAAATCTTCTTTGATTTCAGCTTGAAATGCAGTATGACAGACCACCCACTGTAATCTAATGTTTATTTCTATTCCTACCTTAAAATAATTCTGCAGTTTAAAAGTCTTCCAGAACAAAAGTTCTCTCCTGGTATTAATTTTCTGGGACAAATGGAGGGAATTGTACTAGTCTGCTGTATTGCTAAATTTTTTGCAGGTTTAGCAATTTTTTCAGAGCTGAAAAAAAATGGCCATTTCACCAGTAAATATGAACTATTTCATCACCTGGTTCTAATAAAATTAATAATTCATATGTGTTAAAGTGTTGTCATAAAAATTGGGTAGGGAGGTATCACTGAGACTGTGAATTGATTCACAGGATTAATTTATGAGACTGCATTGTGAGTTATCTTCATGAATTTTTCTTCTCAGAATGGTTGATTATATGTTTTTAATGTGTATTACACCATTTGTGCCAGTCAAGTTATAGAGAGGGAAGTTACATTGCTATAAATTTTGGTTAGGATATGCATGTATGTAAGTAGTATCCCCATACAAATGATGCAGTCTCTTTGCTGAAGAAGAGCCTATTTACAAGAGTTATGTAAGACCCTGGCTAAAGTGAGATGGTGAGTTAATTGTGTATGAAGAACTGTCTGCAAGTTGGTAAGATTGGGTGCCCATATATTGAACAGTTTGCCTATGAGAGTGTGTGTTCACCTACAGTAGTTAACAATTTACTGGAAGAAATACACAACTTGATTACTCTGAAAAATGTGCTACTCTTTTTATTTAATGGAAAACAATATGCAGACATTCAGGACTCTTTCATTTGGAATTAAATTCAAAACTCTGTTTGTCTTATGTAACTTTGATTCTTAAAGTTGTGCCAGATCATGATCCATGTTTTGATGTATGTTTCAGATCCTTTACGTTCCAAATGAGCTCAGGCCTAAATTCAGGAATCAAGTCTCCTTTGTAATTATATACAGACATGGTTAGGCTTTTATTTGTGCTTCAAAGTTTTTGTTTGGTTTACAATTCTTCTGTATACTTACAAATGATTTTGAATAGTAACATATTCCATCAACAGTCTTTCAAGCAGCTATATTGTATCCCCTTTAAAGGCAAATTGTTGAGATCTTTAAAGGGATTGTTTCAAGAGGTGTATTCTGGAGGCAGATAAAAAAATGGCTTGAACTTAAATATCTTTGCAAAAGGAGGATAATTACATGGTTTGAAAGAGTTCAAATCTATCTGCAATTATCATGTCCCTCAGAATGAAATGACAGTAGTATCCACACTGGTACCCTTTATATTTTTCTCAGCTTTTCTCGTGTTCTTCAACCCTTCCCCATACTGTTTCCATTTTTCATCTGGCAGCAGTGAAACACAGTAATAAACTATTGGCATCCACAGTTATGCACTGAAGAAACACCCATAAGGTTGTTCAAGAGTAGATTTTACTAGGCTGACCTACACTGAAAGCTAGTCTTTCTTTGTAGCCTGTATAGGCTGGAGGAAATGCTGAAGTACATTTTCCATCTGGAATCCACAGCTGAGATATTGCTAGAAGCAAACAGTCCTCACCATGCACATCGGAGAGGCAAGGCAAGGCAAGGCAAGGGAAAGGCAAGGCAAGGTAAGGAAAGGAAAGGAAAGGACTTGGTCTTCTGTGACTTACACATGGAATCTACCATGGCTTTATTTTCCATTATCATTCTCAAGGGTCTCATCCATTTACATTGCAGCTGTTCGGAAAGGAATTTCTGATTCTATTGCTGGAAAAGAAACTGATGTGCAGTGGCTCTTTAAGAATAACATTGACATTAGGAGCTTTATTCTAAAATGAAAAGTATCCTTTTGATATGAAGACCAACGCCATAACTCTACCATAATATAGAATGAAGTGAGACTAGTAATATCTCTGTAGATCACCACCATGAGACGTTTTTCTACTCCCTCTTCTGCAATGCAGCTATCAGAAGGAATTATCTAAACATTTAATACATGACTTTGAGTACAGTAAGTTAAATCAAATCAATACTTCAGTTGTGTTTTCATATCTGATCAAATGGAAAGTATTTTCCAGTAATCCCACAAGCCCTTCCCTCAAATTCCGTGGGTCAAGCTGAGAATGGTTAAAATAAGTGAGGAATTTCTATCTTCCTGTAGCTAGTTTCTAAGAAAATTCTATCCTCTTCATCTGATACAAAGAAAAATTAAAATTAGGTTTAAGGAACTGATTAGGAATGTTTTTTTTTGGGGGGGGGGAGGAGGAAGCCACACTTCAGGAGTATTAGAATAGTGGAGTTTTATTTCTCCAAAGCTGAAGAAATCCAATTCAACAGAATCCTATTAAATAATTTTGCTTTTACAGGTAGGATTATGCTGCTCAAAGGCAAGACATAAGTTACTGAATTGCATGAACAGACCCTTCATGGAAAGATAGTCAGTTAAAACATGGAAGAAGAAGAAATTGTCATAGGTGAAAATGCTGAAAAATATATAAGCAAACATTTCTGATTAACACCTGCTTCACAACTTATCTGAAACCTATGCTGACAAACAATGGTAGGCACAAAGCTAATACAGAGAAGCATGGAAGAGAGGCATATGTTTATGAAGGTGTATAAGTACAGGTAGTATTTAGGTGATAAACTGTTGAATTGCAGGCTGAGCAATCTTATTAATTTATCATGCAATTCTAACTGCTTTCTTATTCCTGCGCATTTATCTGCCTTGTCTGAATTTGTTCACATGGTTGCAAGCCAGAGCTGGAACATGACTTCAAATGCTATTATTGTCTGTCTGGTGAAATGCGGCAACTCATCACATGACAAAATGGGTTCGTTTAAGCTGCCCATGAATTGAATCTTACAGATTAATCTCATGATATTTCTGTGTGTAAAGAAGCTCTGAAAGAATGCCTAGTTGGTCTCTGGGGGCCTGCCTTTCAATATTGTTTACACACCTAATGATACAGATAGACATCTGGTGGGATTTTCTTTGGCTCTGAGGCATCAAAATGAAAGGATTTAGGTGCCTGAATACTGCTGCAAATTCTGCAGCCCTTATCTGTCCTTACCTGCATATTTAGGAACAAAAGTTTTTAGTTTTAAAAGTATTTAGGAAGCTGCTTTTCTTCATAGGAAGGCAAAAAAATAGTGTCAGTAAGAGAGGTGGGAGAAAAAAACAGGTGGTGTTCTTTGAATTTAAGTGGTATTTATTCAACAGTTAATTCTATGTCTTCAGAGACTCATTGGTAAAGTATTTCTATTGCTTTGCTCAAGTACCACATTTATAAAATAGGATATATAATACTTCAGTCAGCCTCTGTACCAAGGCCTCAACCTGACTGAAGAAGTGGAAGCTAAAGGTAGAAACAACACTAGTGTATAACATCTATGTGTGCAGTCTGAACTTTAGTTAATGGAAGTTTGCCATTGGTACAATCTGATTTAAACTAGCTGAGTATCTTGCTCTTAAATATGTTTCCTTATGTGATTTTGGTGATTTCACTCTAGGCAATATATGCTGAATTTGGAAGCAGTTCAGCTAAAGTTGTTCAGTGCAAAAGTCCTGAAACTTACATGACAGAAACAATTATCCTCACTCTCAAGTAAAGGCATGAGTAAGAGAGACTAGTCTGAGAAAGTTTCAGTTTAAAGAATTCATTTTTTCCTCTTTTTTGTTTGTACCACAAAAGTCTCTCGGTATTTTTACTACTGAAGTTGCCACGAGGCAACCATTGTAATGAAAGAAGTAATCATGAAGGGTACGCTTTTCTCACAGTCTGAAACACAAAGGCCTACAGTCAACATTCTTCTTTGTTATGATTTAACATTTTTCTTTTGTTTATTTCAAAAGCCAATTTTGTATGTCATTTGGTAGAACAATATACCATCAGTCTTACAGATGATTACAAGACCCAGCAACAGCATATAGCACATAGAGCCTAAACATGCAATGCAGAAAATAACAAAAAAGGAAAATGCCCATCTGTTGAATAATTTTTTTATCCATGCATGGAATGGAATGGAATGGAATGGAATGGAATGGAATGGAATAGAATAGAATAGAATAAAATAGAATAGAACAGAACAGAACAGAACAGACTAGACTATCTCAGTTGGAAGGGACCTGCAACGACCATCTAGTCCAACTGCCTGACCAATTCAGAGCCGACCAAGTTAAAACATGTTGTTAAGGGCATTGTCCAAATGCCTCTTAAATACTGACAGGCTTGGGGCATTGACCACCTCTCTAGGAAGCCTTTTCCAGTGTTTGACCACCCTCTCAGTAATGAAATGCTTCTTAATGTCAAGTTTGAACCTTCCCTGGCACAGCTTTGAACCATTCCCAGGTGTCCTGTCACTGGATCCCAGGGAGAAGAGCTCAGCACCTCCCTCTCCACTTCTCCTCCTTGGGAAGTTGCAGAGAGCAATGCAGTCGCCCCTCAGCCTCCTTTTCTCCAAACTAGACAAACCCCGAGTCCTCAGCCACTCCTCACAGGACATGCCTTCCAGCCCTTTCACCAGCTTTGTTGCCCTCCTCTGGACACATTCAAGGACTTTCACGTCCTTCTTGAAGTGGGGCCCAGAACAGCACACAGGACTGAAGGTGAGGCTGCACCATCACTGAATACAGCGCGATGATTCCCTCTCTTGACTGGCTGGTTATCCTGTGTTTGATGCTCCCCAGGATGCGGTTTGCCCTCTTGGCTGCCAGGGCACGCTGCTGACTCTGTTGAGCCTGCTGTCAACCAGCACCCCAGATCCCTTTCTGCAGGGCTGCTTTCTAGCCACTCCTCTCCCAATTTATACTTATGCCCTGCATTACTCCATCCCAGGGGCAGAATTCCACATTTGGACTTGTTAAACTTCATGCCTTTAATCATTGCCCAATGCTCCAATCTATCTAGATCCCTCTGCAAGGCCTCTTGTCCTTCAAAAGATTTATCAGCACCTCGCAGTTTGGGATCATCAGCAAACTTGCTAATGGTGTATTCAACTCCTGAATCCAGATCATTGATAAATATATTGAACAGAACCAGCCCTAGAACTGAACCCTGAGGAACACTGCTGGTCAGCAGTTGCCAGCCAGATGTAGCCCCATTCACTACAACCCTTTGAGCCCTGCCATCCAGCTAGTTCTTCACCCAGCACAGCGTAAACCCACTCATCACATAGTTGGTCAGCTTGTCCAGGAGGGTGCTGTGAGGGACAGTATCAAAAGCCTTACTAAAATCCAGAAAAACTGCATCCACTGCCTTCCCTTCATCCACTAGGGGGGTGACCTTATCATAGAAGGATATAAAATTAGTTAAACAGGACTCTCCTTTTGTGACCTCATGTTGACTGTGCCTTTATATGCCTTTCAATAGTACCCAGTGTAATCTTCTCCATAATTTTTTCCAGGAACTGAGGTTAGACTAACAGGTCTGTAGTTCCCTGGGTCTTCCCTCACACCTTTTTTGTAGATTGGAGTAACATTGGCTACCTTCCAGTGAGCAGGGTCCTCCCCAGACTCCCAAGACCTTTGGTAGATGATTGAGAGGGGTCCTGCCATAACATCCGCTAGCTCCTTCAGTACTCTGGGATGAATCCCATCAGGCCCCATGGACTTGTGAACATTCAGCTGATATAGCTGGTCTCTTACAATTTCAGTGTCCACAAATGGAAGGTCACTGTTGCCACACTTGTGGTCCTCTGACTCAGAGGTCCGGGTAGCTCAAGGTCCATCAGTGTTATTAAAGGCTGAGTGAAAAAACACATTGAATGTCTCCACTTTTTCTTCATCCTTATTAGACAGATGACCATTTTCAACAAGTATCAATCCAATGTTTTCTTTAGACTTCCTCTTGCTATTGACATGCTTAAAAAAGCACTTCTTGTTATCTGAAATAACGCTGGCCAGTTTCAACTCTAATTGAGCTTTGGCCTTTCATGTCTTCTCCCTGCATAAATGAACCACACCTCTGTACTCTTCCTATGAAGCCTGACCTTACTTCCACAGATCTTGGTTTCTTTTTCCTCTTCTGCTCCATGAGCTTCCCTGTTCAGCCAAGATGGTCTTCTGCTCCACTTGCTTGACTCATGACACTGTGGAATTGCCTGCTGCTCTGCTTCTAAAAGATGGTTCTTAAAGACTGACCACCACTCATGGACTTGTAGGAGTCAGTCAGAAAATCAGCATTGTCTCAACATCGTCATCAGGAACATGAACAGTACGGACAGAAAATCAGCATTGTCTCAACATCGTCATCAGGAACATGAACAGTACGTTATCTGACAGCGGCCTGTTTGGAAGCGCAGTGGCCGATCCCAAGAACAGAACGTGTGGTACAAGGCTCCGTTAAAGATAACCGCACAGCTACTGTCCGAAAAGGATGGATTGCAATTGTTACCATAACATCGATGAAGAAATCATGAACTTTAGATGAACTTTGCTTCATTATAATACCAAAACACACTTCCAAGACTTACCACGCCTCGGACACTGACCCTGTGCCTGCGTAATAGCCTCGCTCGAGAAGGGCGGAGACTCCTGAGGCAGAGGTGGAGCAAGGTGTGTTACTAAGCATAAAAGATGACTTCTGAACAACGGAAATTCGAAGCTTCCCCACCAAGGACCACGACGATCGACGACGTAGCATTAGCTGCACCCGGGACCGTTAGGACATCTTGAGATCAGCGGTGGTAGCTATAACTTCTCTTTCTCCTCTCTCTAAACTTAACTTTACTTTTCTCCTTTCTTTCACCCATCTCTAACTATCGCGTGCCTCTTCACAGGCAATACAATAAAGTTTTACTGTGTGATTATTGCTATCCCCTTTGGTGTTGGTCACCTTAATTTTGCACTTTCGAGATCGTAGCAAACGAACCATCACGAGTCCACCAAGTGGACCGTGACAGGACTCCTAAGACCTCAAAAGCAGATTCCCAGGGTACTCTTCTAAATAGCTCCCTGAATATCTTAAAGTTTGCTGTTCTGAAATTAAATTCTGAATACTCTTTGTGTGAAGTTGTTTCATCTTATTTGGTTACATATATTCTTTCTAGTTTCCTGTGTCTCATCTGGCACTCATTTATGACATCACTCTCAACTGAATAGGAACCATTTCAATGCAAAAACATAGCTTTGCCTATTTTGGGGACATATTTTGTCTTTGCAAATGTAATGAGGCTAAAAATAACATATATAATATCACTATTCTATTCATATTGTGCAATGTAATACAAAAGTTCCAGGAGTGATGGCACAATTATGTGTAGCAGGCAGGAACAAGAGCACATTTCACATATTCTCTTCCTTTTGCCGAAATACCTCGAACATGTCACACAAAATACAATATAGTTAAGGTTTAGCTAATACTTAATATTGACAGGTCATTTATTACTATTAAAAGGACATTTTTTCACCAAGACAATTGGAAGCCAAAAATGCCTTTGAAGTTTGCTTAATTAAGAAAAATTCCTGAAAGCTTACTAATTTAGAACCTAGGCTTCTCCGGAATCCATATAAAATCAGTAGTATTCAGTTCTCCCCTCCCAGTTTCTGCACTAACTCTTGAGAAGCCCAGCTGAAGGAGCTGGTAATAACTCTTAAGGACTAGTGAAAGTGATAGGACATTTCCTTTGCTATTGCAAATGGGATGATTTTTTAAATTTTCTTGAATTAAAAAAAAGTAGTGAAGAACATGCACTCTGCCAAAGTAGGAAATTCTTCTAGTATGTGTACTACTGCTATTGGGATAGCTCAGTTTCTTAACTTTTGTAAGCTAGAAATTCTCATCTTACCACCACCACCAGTTTCTTGGCCTACACTGAATTGCAGTAAAATAAATTAAACTGAATTTATCAGTGTGGTCTCATAATGTGATACTGAAACGATTGGAATATTTTCCAGGTTAACCACATTTCATGAAATGGCCTTATGCTTTAGCAATTTTTTCTGTTGTAATTCTCTGCTCAGAGACTATCTTTGCTTTCTTGCTTCTTTCTAAATTTTCTCATTACTCCTTTTACTAACAACATGGCTACTACTTTTATATGTTCCTTTGCTGAATCAGGTTAAAATAAGTAAAATTAAAACTGAGCTCTCTTGAGTGGGGTTGATTTTTTGCTTTTGAAAAAACCCAGAAACCTCTGATTGCTTTTTGCCAGTCCAAGAAGTTCTTCAAAGAACTTATTTTAATAGGATTATTTATCACAGAGAGGTACTGCTTACTGCAAGTAAAATATGCAGTATCATTTTTAAGTGTGTGAGTAACAATGTGAAAAACGTCACTGAAATTAAGCATGTGCTTCAGGTGCTTTTCTGGACTTAGGCTTTCATAAAGTTAATTAAAAAGATTTTTTTTTTTCTTTCCTTCTGTATGTCTTGTATCAAATAGTACTTTTTTTTTTTTTTAATTAGAGAGTGAGACTGGTTCTCAAAGAAATTTAGTAGACCTAATATACTTGGAAATTCTTGAGTACTCCACAAGATGCTATCTCCCAAGTATTTATACATTTTGGAAATTGGCTTTGCTTGGAGGTGAGGTCTCTGTGCTGCTGACAGAGCTTGGACACTATCTGAGCTAATGATGCTCATAGTCATGTTAAAGGCTATTCTCACTCATGCTTGTCCAGCCAAAGAGAGAAGAAAGGTGGCTTAGAGCAATCCTCTCCTCTCCTCTCCTCTCCTCTCCTCTCCTCTCCTCTCCTCTCCTCTCCTCTCCTCTCCTCTCCTCTCCTCTCCTCTCCTCTCCTCTCCTCTCCTCTCCTCTCCTCTCCTCTCCTCTCCCACTCTTGAGTTTTCCTGAGCACTTGGCTCTGCTGAGGCTTAAGAATTATATTAACTGAGTGAAATTAAGCAAACAATTTTCCAAAGTTATAAGCACTAGAGGATATCCATAGCTCAGAAATGGACAGTCTTTTTATCTTTCCTGTGGTTCTCTTTAATATATCAGGAGTGGGCAATGAAAATTCCTCTGGCACCTTCCCTGCTTGTTATAAAAAGGGCAGAAACCCATAATGAACCAAAGCACAGACAACAGCTTTTGCCATCTGCAGAGCTTCCAGACCTTTGCTAATTTTATGGAGATTGGCCAAAGACTAGGGAAGCCAGAATCCCAATTAAAAACATGCATCTATGCATGGACTAGAAGGAAAGTATGTTATAAGTAATGACGATGAGAAAGCAGTCAGTGAAAAACATAGAGCAGCCAAGAAAGTTCAACAAATATAAGCAGGGATACCTAAAAATTCTGTGGATAAAAAAAAAGCAGGGAGAGATAACAGTGGTCTTGCGGAAAAGAGGCAAGATCATCTGTAATACAAATTTGTGTAAGGCAGAAAACCTTCAAAACCAGAATGATGTTACCCTGCTATAAAACTTTTAAACCTTCCTGCTATGAGCTGCTTCTTCCCCTCTCCCAGTACTTTGTCAAGACGGATGAATCATGGTGCACTTACTCCAGCTAAAATAAACCTTGAATTTTAGAGCTTCAGTACTTTCACATTTTTTTTTCCTCCTGGATTGTCAAATGGGAAGATTTATTTTTACTGAGATTAATGTGCAACCAAACTCAAGTATTCATAGCTGGATATTTGTCATTTTGAAAAAATTGTAAATAACCAGAAAGGCAAATGTAACTTTGTAGCCTTTCAGGCTAATGGTTTTGGTTCTGCTTTTTATTTTAAATGAGTGGGGAATAGTCACATAGTAGAAAAATTACACAGGCATCTAAATGGTCATACAGTATCAAACTGTGAATTTTCTCTGATGAAAACACAAGATATTAGGAAGTGAAAGGTGGCTGTTGTTAGTGCCTGAATAAATGAATACAATGTATTTGGAAAGAAAAGGAAAGGAAAATAACAGCAGCAACTTAAGTACTGGAAGTACAGTAAAACAGTTGTTTTCTATTTTGACTGAAAAGGGGGGAAAAAAGGAGGTAAACCAAGGAAAAGATCAGCCATACAACAGAGAACATATTTGGCTTGACTGTCATCTACACTGTTTCTGAATGAAAAAAGTCCCTAAAGCAAGTGTAAAAATACTGTTAATAAAGTCCCTTTGAGAAGCCCCTTAAGTGCTCATGCCAGGTGCAAGAGCCTACATGAAAACCAGGACTAATGAGAAAATTGTTTTGGAGGCTGGGGCCAAGTCTTCAGACAGGTTTGTATGTTGTCTCCCACCACAGAATTTCTCTCCTGATTGCTAGTAGGTTATCACCACAGCTCACCACCTTATGTCCAGAAAAATGAAATAATGATGTTAATGGGCTGCCAGCCCTGGGAGTCTGAAACAGAACAGAACAGAACAGAACAGAACAGAACAGAACAGAATAGAATAGAATAGAATAGAATAGAATAGAATAGAATAGAATAGAATAGAATAGAATAGAATAGAATAGAATATTTCAGTTGGAAGGGACCTACAATGATCATCTAGTCCAATTGTCTGACCACTTTAGGGCTGACCAAAAGTTAAAGCCCATTCTGAACCTCAGCACTGGTGGAAAGCATGGCATTGACTTAGAGATGTCCTGGAAGATGCAGAAAGAGGCTTGCACGGGTTCTTCTGGCAGGTCTGTGACTGCTACCAGTGTGGTTGCTGCAAGGACACAGGCACCCAGCAGTGTACCACCAGCATATGGAAAACATGTCAGTTGTGCTTTTTCTGGTATGGTTCTAGATTAGTTAGTGTTTGCCCTTGTCAGGGATTATGTTGAGCTAAACTGAGGGACAGCATGTCACTGTGCTGCTACAACAGTGCAGCGCTAGGCTAAGTCACTGTATGCCTGCTCCTCTGAGCAGGAAATCAACTGTGGAACAAGGTGTTTGTTGCATCATTGCAGCTGGTCAAGTGTGCTAGTGGATGCAGAAGAACCTGCTTTTCTCCCTGTGCAAGAAGTGGAGGTTTATATCCATGTGATAGAGAAGACAGTTCTAAAATCAGAAAATTTTCAGAAATAAAAAGAGATTGACAGAGAAAGAACATGGGTTTTAGGGTGCCAGTTCTTTAGCACATCTTCCTACACACATATTCACAAGGCAGATCTCCCTCACTTGTGCTATACTACCTACACAGGAGGAAATGATCTAGAACTAATTCTGCTATGACTGTTATCAGAGCAGATATTTTTCCTTGTGACACCTAATACTCCAGCAAACTCGTTAATCATGCAGGCAGTGACCTATTTCTGAATTGAAAAGGAATACAAGGTAACTATGTTATTACTACAGACTTGTTTTTACCAGCTGCATGTGTTATTTAAAACTAGGTTGTGTGTAAAGAGCTGGGCGTGAAAGGGTATGACAAACAAAACTCAATTATATGTCAGATCTTTAAATAAAATAAATTCTGCTCAGTTGAAATGTGCACATGCGAATTAGTAATTTGGTATTTAACTAACATAGTAATCAATTTAAAGGCTCCAGACATTTGAGATTTTATTTATCCATTTATTTCCTACTGCCCATCTGGTGTGCATGCTAGAAATTGTAATGTTCAACAAGCCAAATGAGAAATGTAAAAAAAAAGCCAGACTCATTCTATGGGGTTTGCTTTATAAGGTGTCCCCTTCAGAACCCCTTAGGTGGAATTCAAGTCCATTGCTTAATTTTTAAGTATGATAGGGATAAAAAATTAGCTTTTTTGATTATTTAGGAAATATTCAAAGATTCTGGAGATTATTCCATTAAAGTGCACATAGCACCCTTGTGTGCTTATCATAACATATCAGCTTGACCTAGTAATGATTATACAAATAAGTGTAACTAATTTTGAGACTAATCTCTTCATACTATGTGTCCATGGCTCTTATTCCAGGCAATGGAATTAAAGATAGATAGGATTTTGCAGGATTCTGCAGTGTTCCTCTAAAATTAGTCATGGAAAGCTCAAAACTAGCAAGCAGGATGTGAATTCAGTGATGCCTACTTAAAAAACAAAACAAATCACAGCCAGAAGAGTAAATAGTGCTCCACTTTTATAGTAGCTCAATAGCTGGAGCACTTGTCCAACGGTGGTGTTGGAGACTGCCTACATCTTACATTAAGCAATAACTTAAAATCCTGAAACTGTCCTCAGAGCAGGTTTTGAAAGGTATGTCAGCCTGCTGCCAGCCAAATGCCAAGGGAACCAAACGCCTCTTGTATCCTCTCTCTTGTTCAATCAGTGAATACTTAACCAGTCTGTGCTAAATGGAAGTTCCAGCCTCAGGACAATGGGTCAAACCCACTTTCTTTCACATAAATTAGCCTTCAGATTACTGGTTACTCTTTGAGAAAGGCACAAAAGATTGATGTATCAAGAAAAGAAATAAGCAGTTTTTCATTTTATGTGTATACTACTCAACGTTGTCCAGTACCAAGTACTCCAGTACTGAGATGTAGGATGAAGTTTGGAGGAATGACAACTGTATTTTCCTAAAAAGGTTATTGCTGCTTTGTTTTTGGAGGGAAAAGAGAGTTGTGAATCCTGTGTGCAAGCTGTGCTTTCCAGTTACAGTGAATGTGGTATGTGATTCACAGAAAAGAATGAAGTTTGATTTGCATAGCTGCACTATGTATTTTTTATGGCCTAACATAGGAAGTTCTGAGTTCAGGGAGACATATTTAAACTGGTCTGTGCGAGCACTCTAACTTTGTGAGTACAACTCAGCTACACTCAGATCCCCTTGGGTGCAGTGTATGGCAAGTAGCATTTAACTTGAGATTATGGATTCTGCTCTGGCAGTCAAGTAGTTGAGTGCCAAATTTTCGAAGGAGTATATTCAAAAGCTGTTTCAAATGTAAAGAAACTGTGGGGCAGAGATTTCTTGACAATGTTTGGTTGCCAGTGAAAAATAGAGGAATTTAACCAAAAATCAGCTAACAAGTATCTTCTGTTAATCAGACTTGATTGTAATCCTTGTAGTTTTAGAACAGCCTAGCAAATATTGCCAAGAAGAAAAAGGCACCTCTACTTTATACCAGAACTACAAAGGTGGAGTAAAGCTTTTTCACAACTATTTTGCTCCTTTATTCATCACAAACTTTGCTTATCTGAAGCACTTGAAAGACTTGTTCGATAAATAATGAATATAAAAACAAATTATGAACTATGATATTAGCCATGTTTGCTTCCTCATTGTATACATTTTCTTCCTACATCAAAAAAATAACACTGTGTCTTCTTTATATACATAAATTGAACAAACATAAGTCAGAGGTTTTGGAATACATTTTAAAAATTGTTACAGACCTTAATTGTTGCTTTAGAAATGTTCTAATTGCTATAGGTAACTAATCTCACTTTCCAAATTCCCTTTGAGTAATGTCATGCAGGATGGCTGTATCATAATTCTATGTAATACAGTACATTCTGTTAAGTGTGGTATTAATGGCTTTACAGTTGGAGAAAGAAGAGAATTGTGCACAAGATGAAGGTACAAGAAAGCTCATGGAATATAAGGTGCCTTGGACAACTTGAACACTTTAGTACAAGCCTTGTGACTCTAAGCAATAAGAAGTAGACAAAATCCTACTCCTACACAGCCCTGCTAGCTAGTAGAGGAAGGCATGGGGATACAGTAACCACTACATCTTTTCAAATGGGGTGGGTAGGGCCCTCCTACTGCTCCTGCTCAACACCAAAGAGCATAGTTTAAAGCCCTAGTACCAACCAAATGCTCTGAAATCATCTAATTAGATGCTTGCTCAAGTACTGGTCTTTATACAGGTCTGCACTGTTACCTCACTGGCAAAAATGTTTTCAGCTAAGGCTAAACAAGGAAGCAAAGAAAAATATCTCTTTGTTCATTGTTGTAAGAATTTATGGATTTGTGCTTAGAAAAAACTGAATATTTTCTTTAAAAGAGTGAAACAGCGATTAAATTCAACAGGACAAACTCCTGCTGTGAGGTTACCTTTTTCATTATGTCATTTTCAACTATAATAGCCCTGGGACTTTGTTTCTTCAACTGTCTCACACTGTCTGGAATTTAACATCCTATGGTCTCTGCAGCAGTTATACATTTTTATGTGGGAAACACCCACTTAGTACTGGTAAATCATGAGGCCAGCCAGCTTTTATAATCAGATTCTTTAAAAACCTTTTGTATAAAGGATATTGTAGAAAAGGCATCAATAAAACATTAATGACCTGTGCTTCCGATCTCAAACAGCAGGAACACACACATTCAAGCAGCTCAGTTTCCATCTCTGCTAGAGACTGTAGCAACATGAGCACTTCTGTAGATTATGTTGTGTAAAGTATTTTATTTTCAGCAACACAAAATACAACACAAGCTTCAGTGGGAATCCTGGAATATTAAATACAGCTCTTTTTGTTTAAAGCTATGTATTATTTATTTACTTGCATAGCACCATCACAAAGTAATCAAAGTGTAAATGGTTCCTCTTCATTGAGGGTAGGAAAAAAATAGACAATTCTTTGGCTTTGGTTGCATTGTTTTTCATTGTAAATCATGTTATGGGTAAAATTCGACATGTTGCATGATAATCATTACTGTTCTGGTGCCCAGCCGTCCCTGATATAGGCAATGAAAGTAAAAGTTCTATGCTCCAACAAACCTTTAAGTATTTATAATTTTTTTTTTATGCTAAGCAAGTACATGCAGAATATATGAGACTCATGACTCTGAGTTGATGGTGAGTGATGGTTGTGCCTACCATGCAAGTTACAATAAAAAACTTTGTTGGATTTAGTGGGCAAGTGTGTCTGGCTGAAGCAAATGATGAAGCAAATAAGATGTGCCGGATCAGAGGGAGGTTCTGTTTAACTCCCCCAAACCATGTCTGCTTGTACTGTGTTTGAGCTGTTATGGGGAAGATGACTCATTTATGTACATTAAAATGGCCAGAGAGTCTAGAAATAGATTAGTACTTGAATTCGCAAGTCAGCATCCTGTCTGACTCTTTGTTTTGCTCCCTCCATACCAATTCCACTGTTATATCAACCACAGGGAAGCTGAACAATGTGACACCCTATTGTTGGATGAGATTCCCTGAAACTGTTGCACTGATAAGAGCGTGCTGGATTCTCTTGGAGCTTTTCTTACAAGTTAACTAAGAATAAATTACCTATTTCTTTTTTTTTAACTTTCCCCTGTCTATTTGTGAGTGTCCACGTACTTACTATTAGGTCATGGCTTTATTTTCTTTTTATTAAATCTCAACAAGCTACAGCTGCCCATTAAGAGCAGGAGAGAAGAAAGTAATTCCACTAAATAGATCTTTTTGGATTTAAGTGCCTTAATCATGTGGAAACCAAAACTGCTACCTATGATGAAATTCACTGTCAGAGGACTATTTAAAGAGCAATGCAGGTGGGATAGACAAGATGTTCCCTGTTGAAACAACAAGGAAGCAATACTGAGGTTTCACATTTCCTTGCTTTTGATCATTTGGCAACATATAATTGGTCTGTGTAGAAAATGCCACGCTCTCCTACTTCTCATATCTAGAAGCCAGCTCAAAAATAAGTTCTGGAGAGTTGCCATCATTCACCTCAGCCCACAAAGAGTTTAGATATGGCCAAACATAAGAGTAAGTACATTAATGACTCTCTTTAAATAACATGAATGAACATAATATTGCTTTTGAATTTATATGCAACCACACAGTGCATTGCTTATGTATGTAATACATAGGCATTCATGGTATCTAAGGGGTGTGAGAGAGATCATATCTGCCTTGCTATAATATTTCTAATAGTGAAAAGCGAAAGAAGGAATATAAGAAAAAAAGCAAGCATGGAAAAAATAATTCCTTCATGATATTTTATTGCAGCCAGAGGCTTAAGTATTTTGTAAGCTGGATGTTATATTCAGGTCATTGTTTTGGAAAGGGTGCAGATGGATCTGTCCTTAATGAATTTGGCTTATGCCTTTTTGAAGATTTTTATGCTTTTGGATCTGTGCAGTGACTGACTTAATTTATTTCAGTGATGTGTAAAGAAGTCCTGCACTGAGGCACCAGAATAAGTAAATTTCTTCCCTCTCACAGCAAGGAAATAATTAGACCACAAACCTGAGTAAAACTTTAGTTCCCTGTCTGTATCTATCTCAGCTATTGATCCTTGTTCTGAACGTGACAGCAAAAACATATGTAGCCCTATACTTACAATACTTTCGTCTTCTAAGTATCAGGAGCATTTAAAATGCCATAACACTTGAAAATACCAAAGGTAATGGAAATTTTATAAAGTAAATTGCTAGCACCAAATTAATTCCTTGTGTCACTGCTGAAATCAGTGAAGTAACATCAGAGAGGAATTTGGGCCATGATTTTTAAAATACTATGTAGCACAAATTAATTGTACACCAAAGGCTTTTAAACCATGTTAGATAAGCTACACAGTCAAGGCTAATCTTATTATAGTGAAATGGTAACATTAGAACTACATTACAGAAAATTTAATTCTGCTCTTATGTGTCATATTTAGATGCTCATTATCTTCATTTTCTGCCCTACAAAAGTGCAGTTGAAGCTAAAAACACACTCATTTGCATCTGCCACTTCAACATACTCTTGATTTTGTAGTCTAATTTTGATCATGGTCAGAAAAGAAACACAATCAATAAGAAACAGACAGGTTGTGTTTTCAATGCACTTCTGCCTTGTCAGCCATCGCCTTTCCCCCCAAATTCTGTAATGAAAGAGATATGGAGTGAACAGTTAACAATTTAAAAAGCCCACGTTTGCTGAAAAATTAGAAATCAGCTAACAAAAAGTTACAGCTCAATACATTTATAAATTTGGAAATCAAAGGAAAACAGTAAGGATGTAAAAGAGAATTGATCTTTTTTGAGATAAAATAAAGATGGGATCGCTAATGAAGAAGGAAAGTGTAACTTGGTAATAGAGGTGCCCATGGTGACACTATCAATTCCACATTGTTGGGGCAGCATTAAGGTAGAAAGGTATATAGTCAATGTAAAGAACATCTTTTATATTTGCTTTTGATTTTAAATTAATTCACTGTTTTGTTGTTTCTCCCTAGCATTGTTAGACCATGCTGAATTGCTTCTTTAAAGGTCATCGTCTAATCAAAAAATGTGAGAAAAAAATACAAAGAAAGGAGACAGAACTGAAGAACTGGGATGTGGTAAACTGGAAGACGATCAAAGGATAAAGAGAGGGGTTTAAAAAAATGGGGTTTTTTTGCTGATACATTTGCAGGGAGTATGTCAAAATACTGTTAGTTAGAGGAGTTGCTGTACGCTTTTAATAATGTTGAAATCCTCTCCACTTTGCAGCCAGTAGGAGTTCTGATATTTACCTCACTGTTCTGGATCTGGAGGAACATGATGTCAGGACCTCATCCCAACTTGCTTTTAGTACATCATATTTTATGCATGGCAAATGAAGGATAGTCTGGTTTTGGAGTATTTACTTTGCAGGTCTTGGGGGGGTGTGTGTGTGTGTTTGCTTTAAATGTGAAGTTGCTGAAAGGGAATAAGTAGTGCTAATAGATGAACAAGGTTTCTGAGAATCAGTGTATACAAAAATGCAGGGACCAATGAGTTGGAAGTCAAGTGTCCATTTTTCTTCTGGAAAGGTGGAAGGCAAATCTATAGTTTTATTTTACCCATCTAGCCCTGACAAATCATGTATGCATTTTTTGTCATGAAGAGCACATAAAATGAAAAGGCAAGGAATGCGTACGGGAAGAACTAAATGTGGACAGGATTAGTAGGATTCAGTCAGGCACTGTAAAGATCACTTCTCACTGTTCTGCACCTTGGGTAAAAAAACAGCTTAGAGAAGAATAGTTTCTTCTATGCAGATCTGTATCTGTATTGGTCTTGTGGCATCTAGCATAACAATGCTGTCAATTTTGCTGCTGACCTCCAGGTATTACTATTTACTTTTTTTAAGTACAGATGTAGGGTGATAAAAATAGTCTTTCCATCAGAAACAGGACAATAGTAATATGCATATTGGCTAGTAGCAAGACTTTTGTGGACAACTGTGGAAACTAAGTTTGTCAATTAGGAAAGAGAGCTGCAGCAAACAACATCTTTTCTTCCATGGAGACCAAAATGAATTTAAATATGAGACCAAAGATTATTTCACGGCATCTTGTGATATTAGGAAAAATATAGGTGAAGTGTTGATTTATTTTTTTTTAAATACTGGGCCAAGAGGAAAGGCAAGCAAAAGTTGGACATTAAAGGAAGAACAAAGTATGATTAATAGAAAAAAGACTGGATAGTAGCTGTAGAATGTATATATATATATATATAAAAAGACTGCAGAAGAAAGCACATTTATGAAAATACAAAAATACAAGCAGTAGGGTCTGCTGACTCCCTAAGTTTCTGAGTATTAAACCAGTGTGACATTGACTGCGAATACTCTTTCTCTGAGAGAGTACTTCCTTTTGGCTTATTAAGATGTTGTTTTCAACACAGTTATTTTATCTGAATCTTACTCTTTGTTTTTATGTGTATTCTAAAGCAATTGCTCCAACCTGTGAAGAAATAGATTCTTCTGAAAACATCAAATCTGATCACTGGCTACCTTTGGGGAAGTTCATATCTGAGTCCAGATTGTAAGCTACTCCCATTACTTCCATACAGCATTATTTTATAATATTCATAATATATGGGATTGGAACATATTTGCTGAAAGATCTAGAACTGGAAGAAATGAAACAAAAGAAGAAAACGGTAGGTGAGGAAGTCCTGAAACAAACCTTAAGAGACTATGCTTAGTAAAATGTGCTGTAAAGGGAGACAAGTTGAGGAACTGGAACTGTAAGTATTTTAAAATGCATGAGAGAGACACTAATTAACATTTTCGCAGACTTTACACACCTCCACAAGGGAGCCTTCACAGTATCCCACTATAAAACAGATATTACATCTCAGTTGCCCACTCCAAGTCAACATAAATAAATAAAAACAAATGTTAAAGGAAAACTCCTGCTGCTTATTATTCTTATTATCTTTTGGTTTGGTTTGGTTTGGTTTTATTATTTATGCAACATGATCCTTTTAAAGACATATTGATTATTTTAAGAAAATGTTATACAGTTTGCTTTCATAAAGTTCATTTTACAAGGTACTCAGTACCCAACAGGAGAAGCCTCATTGCAATGTGAAGCTATAATGTAGCATTAGAACATTGTAAGTAGTAATGAGTAAATCTGAAAAAAAAACCTTTCCCATTTGGATCAACTCTCCAGGTTATACTTTTCCAAACAAATTAGGGAGGATAGCTCACAAAAACAAGCTTTCCCATGTGACTGCTGATACATCCTGTGTAGAACGTGGAAAAATAACACAATATCTTTTTTGTCATATTGTTTAAACAATTTAATTTCTAGCTTTAAACAGAGAGTTCAGAGTTCTAATTTTGAATGCATATATATATATATGTACATATGTATATATATTTTAATTCTCAAACTTCTTTTTTTCTGCTATATGGAAACTTGTGTTGCTTTCAGTTTGCCTAATATATTTAAAAAATTCATAGCTATAGGATATAATTCACTTGGTTTCAAGAAGAGATGCAACACACAATAAGTATGATGATGGCTTATGTCATCTGAAATGTGTAGTATGTCCACAAAGAGGAACCCAGCAACAATATTAAAGTGAATGGCACTCCACAATCTTTTCTGACATGCCTGGGTTAGGACTGCAATACTGGGCCTTTAATCTGCAAAATAAACTCTTGCAGTGGGAAAGGAGCTTGGAGTTGCCTGGTGCAAGGAGCTGCTCACAGCAGGGTCAGCCATGGGGTCAGACCACGCTGCTCAGGGCTTCATTGCATTGGAAGCCTGCACAGCCCCCAGGCAGCCTGTGCCACCACTTACTTATCCTCACAATTTCATGATCATAGTTCAAGAAGTACTTACTGCATGGAAAAATAGAAGGAGTCTCAAGTGTTAGGTTTTTTCTCTGTATTACTTAGATTTATTGATTAGATTAGATTGATTATTGATTGGTAAATAGAAAATGCAACCAGAAGTATAAAATATAGCTCTATCTTTGTCTATGTTGATCCTTCACCAGCTCTTCCAAAGGTGATGCTCTTCAGCATGCTCAAGTTGCTTGTGTGATGGCAGGACATTCTGGCTCCTTTTTTTTATTTCTTTGGTGCAAAATGCCCTATAAATCTGTCATAGACTGTCAATTAAAAGGTTGCTTTGCATGGAGGACCTGTGGCTTACTGCAGAGAGCAAGGAAGACCTCTCTGTGGGATCTGTTAGGTTCTCATTTTAAAGCAGGAAGAGGAACTTGGGGCGTGACTGCAAAAAGCATGTTCTGTCTATCTGCAAACATCTGACATTATCCCCAGGGATTAGAGGCATTATTAACTTAGTGCATCTGGGTCTGTTGTGGCTCCTACTGAGACTCTTCCCTTGAGTAAAATTTTCAGAGGAAGTCAGAACTGTTATAAAGGAGAAGTAGATTTCAACAAGATTGCAGGCTGATAGGAGTTAGCTCCATGGAAAGATAGCTCCATGGAAAGGTCAACCTAAAGCTTAGTACTGGTCAAAAAACTAGACAATATTACAGATTATTAAGAAATTAATAGTGGAAGTTATTATGCTGCTGAATGTATACCATTATCTTGAATATCAGCTGTAGCTTAGTTTCTCCCATCTTAAAGACACTGTATTAGAATCAGAAAAGTTTCAGAGAAACAAGATGAGGCACACATCTGCATTAGCAAGTAACTGAACAGAGCAGCTAGTGCTAAGGACCGTACATCTACACTGTATATAGCTTGGGTGTTTCTTTTAGAGCCAAACATTTCTACTATGCACACAGTTCAAAGCCGCCTTCTTGGTGCATACCTGGTGTGGTTGATTTTTTTCTGGAAGAAATCTAGTTCTTATGCATCAAAACTGTTCAATGTGCAGTAAGTAGGACAAACGGGATTTGCTTCAAAACTGCCTTTACTACTTGAATCAGAATGCTGTAGATACAGTAGAAGGTGACCAAGGGTGTGATGTAGCTTCCACAGAGGGAACAATGAAGCTAAGAAAGCAGTCTGCTGCCCAAGAGGGGTCATCTGAGAAATCATTAAATTCTTGGGTGGTATAGACAATCAGAAAAGGGATTTATTGTCCACTACTAATTCTAGTGCAAAAAAACCTATGGGGTACTTCATAAACCTAGCAGAAGAGTAGTTCAGAACAAGCAATAGAAAGGGATTCTTCTTATTGCAACAGGAACTCTGTGTCTTGGGATGTTATGGGTTCTAAAATTCTGTATAGCCTCAAGGGGAAATAAGTTAAATTTATGGAAAAAAATCCATGTAAATTTATAATATATAGAAAAAGTGGCTCTGGCTTAGCAAGTTCCTTAACTGAAAATTGTGGAGACTGGGGATGTTTGGGAAGTATCACATCCTGTTTTTTCTGTTCTAGTACTTTTCCACCACTTACACTTCTGCCTCGGGGCTTTCTTAGAAAGAGGATACTCAGCAAGGCAGACCTATGATCTTACAATGTTTGGTTTTTCTTATACTAATAGATGTTTGTCATTTGATGTCCTTTGCATGTCACTAGTTGGGTGTCCATCTAATTCTCTGAGTTCATGAGTGCTTTCGGTAATGGTTTCTGGTCTTAAAGATCACTCAGAATTGAAATTTCACTTTAATAAGACAGAAACGGTTGCAAAGACAGACACATTCCAAAACCCAAGTATCATTTAGTTTTGTAGTGTCTGCAGTTCAGATTTAGACTGGATCTAGGTTCATATTTAATGAGCAAGCTAATGAATTACAATTGAAACAGTAAGCTAATTCCTCCTAACTTACAGAAGTAAAATTAAATTCCCTTAGTATGTGTTTCAAAACATTGGAATCAGAAAAGAAATACAGCTGCATTTTATTTCTCTTTCAAGAATAACTTTCTTTTATGCCTTGGATTCTTTTTCAGTTCCTTTGTAGAAAGATTTTTCCTTCCATCAGAGCTTTGTTTTGTTAATTTAATTAATTAGACAACAGCTGAGCAAGACACCTTCTTCTAAATATGCTGTTTTACATTAGGATGCCAGTCTTTTTGTATTGATTAAATAGGTATCATTTTCACTGTACTGTGTACAAATAATGTTCATCATGTCCTGAAGTTTATAGAATGACTTGAGAAGTGCAGAACTTATTGCATTAACTTTAGATTTATCATGATTTTGACTACATCTGAAATATTTTATCTCCTGTTGCATTTATCCTCTGCTGCCTTTCAGGATAGTGAAGAAGTAAGTATTACTTTACCATTGGTGGAATATACAGTCATCTTACCCTAAAAGTTTATTTTTGTTCAGTTTTAGTTTTGTATAGTAACAATCAATTTATTTATAGTGACAGATGACCAGTGAGCATCAAGTGGTTCTAAAGTCTTTATTTGAAGAAGATGGAAGGGATCATGAATACTTGTGAAATTTAAAGGGTCTTACAGTGTTACATGTCTCAAACTTACTTAGAAGGAAAACATGGGTAACAGTATAGCACTTTACTGCTGCATGTTTGACACCGTTGGTTGTCTTATGGTTTTTGAGAAAGGTATGGATCAATAGCCCTCAGTACCAACCTGTAGTTTTTGGCCATTAGTTGTTCTGAACAGGTACTAACAAATATAATTTTTACTACACACCATTAGTTTGTTCTTTAGACATGTCCTGTATGTATAATTAAGTATTAACAATGTACTTGTATTTAACTTGTATTCTTCCTTCTTTTTGCCAGAAAAAGGTATCTTATCTGCTGGCAGTGTAAGGGAAGAATAGGAATTTATGAGAAAATATTTAAATTAATAATATTCTGTAGTCATGTCACATCAACTACAGTGGCAACCAGAGTTTTATTTGATGCAAAGCCTAGTATAGTGTGCTGAACATAAGAAAGAAGCTTTGGGCAATGTAAGGTGTTAGGTAAAGGTGATGATATGGAACTTGAAGTTAACATAGAAACACTCTTTTTTTGTCTCAAGCAGATTTGGACCATTATAAACTTGCTTACTCAAACATTTGAATTGAATTTCATTACACAATGATTTCAAAACATTTCAACTAACAGCGTGAATACTGTGAGCAATCTTGAGGTAACTTGCAAAAAAACCCCAACCATGGCCATGAAAACAGGGATACAGCAGCAGGACAAAGAGAAATGTTGAAAATATATTCTGCAGAAGAAAATAACATACAGTTAAGCATTCTTCTATATTATTTTGTAGACATAATCCAAAATTGGATTATGAGAGTCAATGTTAGCAATGTACATTAGGAATTTGGACCCAACACAAAAGTCTGCTTCTCTTAAGAGCCTCTGCTTTATGTCTCAAAGTGCGAGACTGCAGTTTAAGCAATTTGCAATCAGCAGAAAAACCTCCAGGGACAGTCCAAGTAGATTTACTTCCAGGGTTATTCTATTAATATTCTTTCCTCTACCAGACAAAAAAAGAAACTCAGTGTTACATTTTGAGATAGATTTACAAAAGTAAAAAATCTGTTTTAAAACCCCAGCTGAATTACAATCCTTGTATTTATTCAGATACTTGCTGGATCAGCCTGAAAAGTTATAGGATGTGAGAAATATGAAAGTGGAATGTACTTGTCCTACCAAATTTTCATACCAGTTTTTCACGTGTTCAATTTTTGGCATATAAAATACTGAGATGAAATTAATACCTCCATAGTCGAGGGAGGTGATTCTGCCCCTCTACTCCGCTCTGGTGAGACCCCAGCTGGAGTACTGCATCCAGCTCTGGGGTCCTCAGTACAGAAAAGCCATGGACCTGTTGGAGTGGGTCCAGAGGAGGGCCATGAAAATGATCAGAGGGATGGAACAGCTCTCCTATGATGAGAGGCTGAGAGAGTTGGGGTTTTTCAGCCTGGAGAAGAGAAGAGAAGGCTCTGGGGAGACCTTCTTGCAGCCTTTCAATATATAAAGGGGGCCTATAAAAAGGATGGGGACAGACTTTTTAGTAGGGCCTGTAGGGATAGGACAAGGGGAAATGCTTTTAAATTAAAGGAGGGTAGATTCAGACTTGATAAAAGGAAGAAATTTTCTATGATAAGGGTGGTGAAACACTGGAATTGGTTGCCCAGAGAGGTGGTAGATGCCCCATCCCTGGAAACTTTCAAGGTCAGGTTGGACAGGGCTTTGAGCAGCCTGATCTAGTTGAAGATGTCCCTGCTCATTACAGGGGGGTTGGACTAGATGACCTCTAAAGGTCCCTTCCAACCCAAATTATTCTATGATTCCATGAACTGTTCTATGATAGCTTATAGATAGGATTAAAAGAAAAAAATCAGAGTGATCCATTTCTTCATAAATGGCATTTTCTGCGTGTCATGTTACTCAAAAGTTTTGTCCACAGGGAAGGTATAGCACATGGGAATTTATGGATTGCTGTACTGGGTCAGATCAGAGTAATCCCATTTTGATATCTAAAGTGAGAAACAAGAAACAAAACTTCAAATTCAAACTTCAAATTCTTTCAGAAGAAGCCATTTTGGTACACTATTGTTAGGTGCTATGGCAGTTCTCTTGCATGCTGCACTGTAGTGGCCTATATCCCTACAGTGGAAGGATCAAGGCACTCACCTGTTCTCAGACTTGTTTGCTGAGAATAAGTAGCACATAAGTTTCTTACCCTATTTTTTTATAACATGGCTGAAGTACTGTGGTGGGTTGACCCTGGCTAGAAGCTAGGGTGCCTACCAAAGCCACTCTATCAATCCCCCTCCTCAACTGTACAGGGGAAAGAAAGTATAATGAAAGGCTTGTGGGTCAAGATAAGGACAGGGAGAGGTCACTCACCGATTAGCGTCATGGGCAAAACAGACTTGACTTGGGGAAAATAGTTTAATTTATTATCAATCAAAATCAGAGCAGGTTAATGACAAAATAAAACTTAAATCTTAAAACACCTTCCCCTCCCCCCTCCCCCCTTCCCAGCTCAACTCCACTCCTGATTTTCTCTATGTCCTCCCCTCCAGCAGTGCAGAAGGACGGGTAATGGGGGTTGGGGTCAGTTCATCACACGTTGTCTCTGCCGCTCCTTCCTCCTCAGGGGGAGGACTCCTCACTCTTGCCCTGCTCCAGTGTGGGGTCCCTCCCACGGGAGACAGTCCTCCATGAACTGCTCTGGCGTGAGTCTCTCCCACGGAGTGCAGTCCTTCAGGAACAGACTGCTCCAGCGTGGGTGCCCCACAGGGTCACAAGTCCTGCCAGAAAACCTGCTCCAGCATGGGCTCCTCTCTCCACAGATCTGCAGGTCCTGCCAGGACCCTGCTCCAGTACGGGCTTCCCGCGGGGTCACAACCTCCTTCAGGCACCCATCTGCTCAGTCGTGGGGTCCTCCCCGGGCTGCAGGTGGATATCTGCTCCACCGTGGACCTCCATGGGCTGCAGGGGGACAGCCTGCCTCACCATGGTCTTCCCCACAGGCTGCAGGGGAATCTCTGCTTTGACGCCTGGACCTCCTCCTCCCCCTCCTTCTTCACTGACCTGGGTGTCTGCAGGGTCATATCTCTCACATGTTCTCACTCCTCTCTCTGGCTGCAGTTTCTGTGCCCGTCACAACTTTTTTCCCTTCTTAAATCTGTTATCCCAGAGGAACTACCACTGTCACTGATGGGCTCGGCCTTGGCCAGCAGTGGGTCCGACTTGGAGCCGGCTGGCACTGGCTCTGTTGTACATGGGGGAAGCTTTTAGCAGCTTCTCACAGAAGCCACCCCTGTAACCCCCTCCTCTACCAAAACCTTGCCACACAAACCCAATGCACCCATAAACCAGGCCAAGTTTCAGAATAGACTTCTACTGAGTTTGCAGGAAGAGGGGTAGATTAGGTTGATAAAGCCCTGTTAAGGGTATCTGATGATATACTGATTTAAGTGGACTTCATACAGGATAACTGCTCCACCTGTCACTAATATACCAGGTGGCATTGGCACCCTTGCCCAGGCAGTGACCAGCTGCTGCACCACAGCTAAATGCCACTACATGATAGTGACCTTAAATGCATTAGTCAATACCGCACACCTACCTGTCACTAAAACAGATTCTTTTCTATTGACGTCTACAGTCAACCCAACTAATCACAGAGAGTCTGAGTCTTACAGGAGAGCTTAAAGCTCATATTTTTATTACAACATACAAAATTAAAATTAAATAAGTGAATTGCATAGTTTGCCTGTGAGGCATCCATGTTTCCACGTCGATCTTAGAATCACTCAGTTAATATCTGCTAAGGTCAATCATTTCCACATCAGTATCAATTGCAACAATTTAAGGAATAATGTCACAAAACAACAAGGCACTATGAAACTGATGGGATAGTCGCTTCACTTCCCAGATTCTCCCCAGAGACGTCCTATTAGGTAACCTACTTTTTGTTTTCCCTTAGGAAATCACTTTGTTGATTCACCTCAAAGGAGTGGGATTCAAGAAGTGTTGAGGCAGTTCTCTGGAAATGAGCCTCAGACATGGTGCTCAACTGGAACACAGTTCTGGGTAAAAGCTTTTCGTATGTTCCTGCAGCCACTTGTCCAGTACTGGTGGTCTGATATAGAAAGCTGTAGAATGTCTGCCTCAAAACAGCCCATCAGCTTCCAAAGACTTGCTTTATTTTCAGAAATATACTGAATCCACAGGAAAATATAAACAACAACAATACAGACATTATCAACCCCTTTTAGGGATGTGCTTTTTATATATCTATTAGCTAGTTGCCCAACTCATAACAAATGTATTGAGCCTACCTATTTCATAGCATGACAATTCAGAAGGAAAAATATGCAGAGGTGATTTATTTGGATGTACAAATCTGCAATTATTTATAGAAAAAAATTTGAGAGAGGCCAAATTGCAAGGTTTTTTTTCATTAAAAACTTGAATATCATCAAAGATGATATGTGAGAAGTAATAAAGGTCACTTGCAGGAACAGAAAATAACACTCTGCCAGTAGTGAAACAGAAGATCTGTGAAGGTACAGGGGCTCAGCCATCAATAGCATTGGACTTCTGAGAGTATGAAGCCCTTCAGATGTCAAGTCAAAAGCAAATGAGAGCAGATGGAGGCCAAAGATAGTGGAAAGATGAATTCCAAAGGAAGACAAGCGAGTGTCAGCTCATCAGCAGAAAAGATCAGGTGGATAGTATGAGACAAGAACATTTGAGCAGTAGGAGTAAGAACATGGAAACTGCAATTTTATTTTTCTTTAACAGAAAAATTGTTTTTTCATTTTGGTACATTAAAAAGTAATAATACTCCTTCCATACGCTTTCCTCCTTCCAAATTCCAAAAAACCCTTCAGTTGCTTTTTGTGAAACTTTTCATATTTTAGAAATTTAACTTATTTTGTCGAAAAGCATTTCTAACTAAAAATCGTGACTAATACCATGAATATAGCTGGAATCCCCAGTGAGGTAAGGTTTTCACTTCTTACTTTCTACTTTCACAGCTTACCTTCTGTAAGCTTATTCAAAAGCTTATTCTGTAACCTTATTCAAAAAATAGCTTATAGCCTAGCTTTAATGATCTGAAAATGAGACAAAGACAAATAATTTTAACTCATTCCAATTAAACAATAAAACATTTGTAAATGAAAGAAAATTTTCCTGAAGTTTAAATGCTACCTATTCTATACAAACATTCCTCAGCCACATGATTAGTGAGAAAATGATGACTTTTTCTATCAGCACCTTCCCTCCACTCTTTCTAATCACAAAAAGCAAAGTTTTTGGACTTGATTAGAGCTTCATTGTCTTTACTGGGAACACACACAGTAGGACTCGGCAATATTTGTAACTATTTATTTCCAAGGCTTGCATGAACTCCAAAAAGAGGATTTAGGCAGGTGATTTTGAGCTAGATGTAGAAGATTTTGAAATCAGTGGAAATATTCTAGGAGATCTAGCTAGTTTTGGACCAAGTATCTAATGAGTGAGAACTTGGTAAGCAACAGGGGTTTTTTGCATCTGACTATGTTTAAAATTTTTAACTGTTTTCACCTCATTTAGCCAATTCCTTTCCCTTTATACCTTAGAATATTCAAGGTCTTGAAGGTTCCTGTGTAATGGTTATATTGTATAGTGCATCATTACAATATTTCCACTGTTTTTATTAAAATTTATCTCCTTGTCCCAGTATCTCTTAGTTGGAAAATGAGATGTAATGTTGTTTTTATTGTTGCTAGGCAGCTCTCCTTATGTGTTAACTGTTGATTTTTTAAGTCTGCTTTCCTTATCTTATGTCTCCCTGCAGAAGCTATCAATCTCTACCAGATTCCAAGGTGTTCTGGAGAAAGCTTTTAATTTCTCCATTCCCTACCCAGCAAAAAAGAAAAGTAGCAAAAAGGAAAGTGTTATGCTCAATCAGAAATGAGTTTTAATTCCAGTATTAAAATTCCCCAGACGTGTATCAGTATACTTCCTGTGTAGGTGAGAGACATATATGAGTGTATGTGCATTTATGTGTGCAAGCTACTGAATAAAAAAGATAAATACCATTAGTAGAAAGTATGCCTGTGTTACTCACTTCCAGAGTTGGCTTGGTACTTCTGTTTGAGAATAACATTCATTTCAAAGCAAAGGCTGACCTCTAAACTTTTCTGAATATAAATTACTTTAGGCAATGCTAAAATAATTTATGGAAACTTTGTATTTAATTCTTCAGCTTGAGCTCCATGGTGACTACATTTCTGGAATGAGCTTTTGTGGTTTTAAACAGAAAAACCCACTGTAAGGTAGAGTGGGTCTGGATTTTCTTTTTTATGCAATTTAAATATCCCTCCTAAGGGATTTTAAAAGGAAGAAGAGCAGGTGTTTTGATTTGATGGTAAATTGGTAAGCTGATTACCTTGAAAATTGATGCAAGCTATAACCAGAAATCATTCCTCTTCAAAAGATCAAGAATAGGGGAGGAGAGTATAAAACAACAACAAAGCATTCTTAATGTTAAAATATTATTCTTTCAAGTAACATGAATGCAAAAGTTAGTCAATCTATGCTCGTACATAGATACATATATTGATTTTATTATTGCTTAATACAGCATTTATGAATTCTGCCTTCTCAGTGTCTTCTCAGCCCTCTGTTATAGAGGGTAATGGAGAGTAAAAATGATGTTAGTAGCTTGGTGCTTTTGTGTTCCTATTTTTTTGATGAGACAAATTAAGTTGTCTGTGTGCTCTACACAGGCGCAAGCCATTTATAGATCAGAGAATTCTGGCTGATTCTGACCAAAGTCTGATAAGAACATGGATAAAAATTTAAATTTATGATTTAATAGATAGCTCCCCTTCTCTCCCTGTAATTGTTACTTTTCTAGCTATTGACATACCCTTTGCCTATTAACACATCATATAAAGTGGAATCCTCATCCAAAATCACAAACACTCTCTTGCCTGCTCCAAAGAATCATGAGACACCAAGTCATATAAAAAGGCATATGCTTTGTAGCAAAATTACCATTTTAAAACCTCAATTCCATTAACTGTTAATGTGAGAAATTAAATCAATTTACTGTTTTATTCATATAAAAGCCAGGGTCTGTGCTGAAAAAAACCACCATATGTAGTTACTTTTTATTCTATGAAAATTTCAAGGGTAACCAAAAAATCATGATCAGTCTGCTGTTTAGAGACAAAATGCTATATAGTCAATATAAGCAGAATGGAAAGAAAATCAGTATAAATAAACCAAGGAAGATTTTTTTTTTTTTTTGCAAAGTGTGATTTGACACATGCAATTAAGTAACAAAGACAAAGAATTCCTGAACAAAAGACACTTACAATATAAAAATATAAGCTCCAAGTGGCCTTAAATCCTTTAAAGTTATTATGTGCTTCTTAGTATACACACTGAGTATATGAAATCCTTCAAAATTTCAGAATACAGGAACTCAGCACCACTTACATCATAAGATTAACATAATGCTGATAAGCTACCACATTAAAACAAACGGTATGCCAACTAAGGAACATATCCCTCAGCTTTATAGTATACTAATTCCTTCACCTGTGTCCTGGAGAGCAATGATACTTAAAGCAGTTTGCAGCTAACATGTTGTCTTCAGATTTCCATAGGTTGGACTATGAAACTGAAGTAATAGGGGACACTTGAGCAATAGTCCAATATTTCACATATGAGTTTAGCTAATATGACATTTACTTAAATGAGAAATTCCTGCTTTATTTCTTAGATCATTCTAAGTTGATCTACCTATCAAATTCATGCTGCCTGAATTAGTCACCCAGACTGTAGCATGCACCTTAGAGGAACACCTCAAGGAGTGGGGTTTATATGGATGGTTGAGAATTTCCAGAGAATTGATAAAGCCACAGCTAATATCATTGGCTGACACAGAGAAGGTTGTTGGGGTGTTTTTTATGCTTTCTGCTTGTAGGAAAATGTCAGTAAGTTGCTGTATTCTGCATACAAAAGAATTGTACCATAATGAGTATTTCTGGAGGAGTTACTTTGTTCCATTTGGTTCTTTTAATTCAAACCATTAAATAAACAGTAAAGCATTAAACCATCAAATAACATGAATTATCTAGAACAATTCTTTTTTACTTATTATATTTTGACACCCTTCAATCTTTTCTTTTTAATGACTACAAAGGCCCCTTGATGGTATTTCTTCTTAAACTGTTTTTTGCTTCATGTTTAAATTTAACTGGTGAGGTTTATCATATGTTGTTCCATACTAGAAATTTTTAGGAAGTTTTTTTCTTTCACAGTGCTGAGGCTAGTTGGTAGATTTAGTAAATTATAGTTAATAAAGTATGAGTAGTCTTAAGTCTATTATGGATAATTTGTTCTTGCTCTGTTAAAATGGGAGACCTATGCTCTTTTGAACTACATGTGTGGTATCAGAAAGTTGTGTGTTTCAGCATACACATACCATCTTTCACATACCAGAATGGCATGTTTTCAGCATACATCTTCCATATAAGCAAAAAATTTCTTTTATGAAGTGAATAGGTTTAGCCTTAATAAAAGAGACAGGCTAACGTCACTATCTTAAAGTAGCCACCTTTTGTATAAGACATACTGTACAAACTTCTTTTCAAGACTCCACTCAATATGTCAGTTCTTTGTCAGCTTTAGACGTCTCTCACAGATAGGTAAATATTAATTTTCTGGTGTGAATGATGAGGACATCAAGAAAAAAAAAAAATTTCCATTGTTGAGACCAAGCAGGTCTGGGTGATGAGACATAGCTCAGGGGTTCACAAACAACTTTAAGTGTAAGTAAAGTATTCACAAATTTTGTGGGTTTTTTCTGATCTTTCTCCTCCCGCCCCAGCCCCACTGCCTGTTTTTCTCCTTGCTGCTTCTTAAGAAGAAATCATTTAATGTCAGTTATGAAAAAGCTACAGAAATATTCTGAAGATCTTCACAATTAAACCTCTAATTATTTACTAAACTCTATCTCAATTTGCATTCAGCTTGCATTCGCTCCTCCTGTTCCACTAGGCAGCATGTCAGCTATGACACTGACACTGATGAAATGTTTTGATTACCTTTATGCTCTAGAACACCAACCGTCACTGAAAATGCAGAAGCAAAAAACAAAAGGAGGAAAAAAAAAAAGAAACTATATATATTTGACAGATAAAGGTTTGGAAGCTGCTTTACTTCCTCTGGGGGTAATCATTACTATTCTTATAAATGCTGCTGTAACTTTCTGTATGAAAATATAAGCATTGTACCTCAGTTCCTCCTCAGGAAAGGACCCTGAAATAGCAGAATCAAATGTATTTCAGACCCACAGTCAGATATTCAGCTGGTATAGATGGTATAGCTCCACTCATTTCTTACAGTAAGTAGTGTCTCAAAATAATAAGGAAGAGCACAAGAACTGAAAACTCGCTCAACTAAACCCTTTGAAATCTAGAGAGTTAAATGCCAGCTTCGACAGCCACTTCTTCAAAGCAGCAGTGCTGCTTCTCTCTGATCTTGTGAAGGACGCTGTTTGAATGTTTACCTTTCTGAAATGCTCAGTGACACTGTCTGTGGCAGAAAAAATGGAAAACATACAGCCTTAATCAACAAATTTAGAAGAGACAGGCAGCTTGTGCTTTTGTACTGATCTCATGAAATCCATGAACCACTAATTTCATGTGTTTTCAGATCCCAGGGAATGTCTTTGCCTTCTAGTACATATTCTCTCTTAATAGAGTGTGCCCAAAGTGATGGCCACTGTAGCTCAGCTGAAAGCATTCTACTGCAATGTGAAGGCAGTTCACCTTGCAGTTCCAGACTATAGGGAATATTTTCTGTCCTTGACATTAATTCTGTTTATGTGTATCATTGTCAGTAAAACATTTTTGTTAGTGGGTTCCCCTGCCCCCCCCCCCCCCCCCCCCGCCCCGGGAAAGAGATTCCATCTTTTTGAGAGTGAAGTGAAAGTGTGGATCTGGGGGAAAAACTGATGAAATACAAATCTAGTCCTATTGTAAACACCATGCAGCTGGTCATCATTTGTGTGCCTTGACGTTACGTGGTGCTGTTCATCACATAGCAATTCAGAGAACATTTTTTTAAAGTCTGATAGATAACTGACCTCTCTTTTGCTCTCTGCTCTTTATTACAGCAGTGCATCATGCTTTCCTTGATGTTCAGACAGGTTTCAGGACTCTGGTAATTTTTGTTTTCTTTCTTAAAGCCCGAATGTCATTTGCAAGATAAAGTAAATAAAGCTGATCTACTATCTCAGGAATGTTGTACATGGCTGTCTACAGGGCATGTCACACGGCCCTGTTAAAAGAGCATCATACTGAGAAAGGAGTTGCCTTAAGTCAAATTATGATTTCCCCACAGACAGATCTAAACTTCAGCAGTGGAAACACTGGGAGAACTATTCTTAGCAAAAATTATTCCTGGCATGGTTCCTGGCACAGGTCAAGCTATGCTATTCATTAAAATAATAGAGCTTGTCCTATCTATGCCCCTGTCTGTTCCAAACCACCTTGGCCCAGTTAGAGGTACCCAGACCCTTTGAAAGAGGCTATAAACAAAAAATATTTACCTATGGTGACACACTTTAGACTCCTGTGGATCTCTGTGGGTGAACTCTCCACGTCCGTGTATTTAATTCCTAAATATTCATTTTAGGGACTATAAAATATATGAAGATCATCTTACAAAATATATATTTGATGCCTCTGCCAGATGAATACATATCATATAAAAATGTAAGCATGAATTTAACAGTAAGGGTGCTTGAGCCGTTTCCACTTTCCTCACTAGCAATTTCTCCTCACTCACATTTGGCAGCTGGGAGTAAGCAGCCATTTGCATTAGGTGGGATTTCACCTAATCATGGAATGTATTACAAAATCGACTTAGTTGATTCACGTTCAATAGCTCTGTATTTGGTTGAGGAAAATTACAATTCTGCTCCATTCCAGGGGAGGAATTTCCTTCACACAGGGAAGTTTGAAGGAAAATACTATTTAGATGAAACTTGTATAATGTCATCATATCTAAGACTGATTACAGTTCATTGTCAAAAGAGAGACATACAGTAAATAGGGTTCCATGGGAATCTGCTCTGAACTGAGAACAGACATATAAATAAATGCTTCAATAAAGTATATACCTCAATGTAAGCACAAACCATATCTTTACTTTCCTTAGAGATGGTCAGTGGAGTATATAGTCCATTTACTGTATTTGCAGATGGTATTAAACTGTTGAGGGGTCCAAGAGTAGGACTGTAGAAAATTATTAGAATTCAAAATAATGTGGCAGGTATTTATAGTTTCTATGCAAAATCAATCTAAAATATGTAAAAGAGTAATAAGAATAGAAGCAAAGTTCTAAAGTTAGCACAGTTAATCTGCAACACAAATAGAAATGCAGTAGAGGAAATATGCAGTTTATGGTGAATCACAAACAGAACATGACTCAGATGTGTCATGCTGTTGCAAAACCTGTAAGAGCTAAAGATTTCTGCCTTTCTGCTATTTCTGCCTTTTCCTGAAAGCTGCAGTTCAAGGAAGATGTGGGCCAACTGGCTCCAGAGAACAGCCATGGAATAACAGAATATCTGACGAAAAATTGAAGGAGTTTGTGTTGTCTCCAAAGACAAAATAGTAGTTTCAAAGATGAAGAGTGTATAATGTTGTTCATGATCATTGAGGTTAGGACAGGAAAAAACAAGTTAAAATTACAGCAAGAAAGATTTAGATATGGTAGCCATAATTCATGCGATAAAGATTGTAAGTACTGAAATACTTGGTTGAAGCAGGTAGCTGAATGTTGTTCACAAGAGGTTTTTGGAAACTACTTAGCTAGAGATGCCATAGGTATCATTAATCCTTCCTTGGACTTTCTGAAGTTCCCTTCTGTCCTATTTTCCTAGATTCCATAGCATTATTTCTTTTATTCTCCATGACATGTAAGAAAGATTTAGCTGCAAAAAAAAAGGGAGTGTACGGAAGGATTATTTAGTGTATTATAAGGTACACAAAAAGCTCCAGAGTTGTCTATCAATGAATGTTAATGTTAATCTGTTCCTGAAGTGTATGAATAATGATATAATCTTAATTACCTTTTAAGATAATACAACAATATTTGGCAGAGTCACACTGACTGTCTTTGGAATCATCATTACTTTTTCCTTTCAGACTTTGATACAAAAAAATCTTACTGCAGGAATTCTCCTGTTCTGCAGAGAAGATCATAAAACTCACTTTTCATTCATTACTTAAATTAAAATTCACTGCTTGTATGTGCCCAGCATAGCACCCAGCCTTTTGATGCACATAAGAAAGAAAGAAAATTTCTTGAAAATTAATAACACCTCTTTGGTGGGATGAATCTCAATGGAGTTAAGAACAAGAACAAGAAAGCAAAGCCTTGTTTATTGAGACTGGTGTTTCTGAGGAAAAAGAGACACAAAATCCTGACAGAAACATGTCTGTTCTGATGTTCTTATTTTTGTTTCCATGTCTATTTTAAGTAAATTTTGGCATGCAGAAGAAAAATGCTTCACTCTATATTTTTAATTTTTTTTTTGAATGACTGGGTAGTAGTAGTTTGTCAGTGCCTGAAGTACATAAAATATGAGACTAAGAGTTCCATGTAATGTGCTGGAGATGTGGTTGTTTTAAAAACCAAGTGCGTAATTTTCTGAGTATATCTAATGTCTTTTATATGATTCACAGCTGTGGATTCTGCCAAAATAGTCTAAATATACTTCCTGTCTGCGGAGTCAGACAGGATCTTCACCTAGCCTTCTGCTCATTAGAAATTAGTGTGATAATGCACCACTACACTTCATTCAGCTAAACATGATAAAGCACTAATTTTGCACCCAGTGAAATTAACATGAATTTCTACACTGGCTTTGCTGACTCAGGAACTGGTATGAGAGACTGCAGCAATGAGAATAACTGTGTTTCTTCAGAGAAGCAGATGACTCATTTATTCCTTTATTATGATATTAAATTAAGCTGACAATTTTTTGGAAAAGATTGCAGAACAGAATTCAGTGCTGTGCCCCCCTAGGTTCAGAGAGCATAGCAGCTCAAAATGGCAATGTGTTACACCACATAGACAGACCTTAAACATATGCACTTTTAAAATTGTCATTTTGTCTTAGTGAAATGGAATAATACTGACCTATACCCTAAAAATATGCTGAGTACAAAAAAACAGAAGGACATTAAACATGAGACTTCTCAAGTATGATAGTGGGACAAAAATGTACAAATGAGTGTTCACATAATGGTTCATGTTGGTGATTGTTTCCAGATACTTGACCTGGCTTGAGTAAACAGCAGAGTCTGAACTTACGTAGCGGTTGCATCACATTTACTTGAAGGCTTTTATTTCCTAAAAGTTGGGTTTGTAGCTGAAATTTTCAATTATTCCTTCATTTGGCTGTGTTCACTTCACTACATATTGGAAGATGTTTGGTTCCTTTCCTGACTTGCACACAGACTTTTACAGCTGTTTAAATATGTCTATTTTTAAAGGATTTGTTGTCCTGGTAAATCTTGTCAAGATCTAAACAGAAGATATGTGGATTTTCTGAGAGTTGGAAGCAGGAATCCTATGGAGTAAAATACTTAGACTTATGGATTAGTATGAAATCTTACCTGGCTGTTGAAGGGAAAGAAAATTTATAAAATATAGAGTGGCATCCTTCTGATGTATGTTAGCTTGTTTAACTTTTTATTATGAACTAAACATAATTTAATAAGAATTTTATTATTTTTCATCTTAAAGGAAAAATTGGGAACATTTTCATCTTACTTCTACTTCCCACAACACATAGATTAAAAAGAGAATTTTGCCTGGTACTAAATTTCAGCTATGAACTGAGATTTTATGCCTAAGTTCTAGATCTGTGAAAATGGGCTTGCTGATAGAAGTCTCAACAGTCTTAAAAATACATGTTAATTGAAAATCTTTTTGCCAAAAAGGCAAAAAGATTTCCTATAGAGTATCCATATTCAAGTTTGTACTAAAGCATGATTTAGGCATAGAAAGGATTAATGAAGCTCTTGTTTCTCCCTTGGGCCAGTCCTACCGCTAGCCCAACATGGCAGCTGGAGCCTGTGTTCTCACACTTCATACGTTGGCTGGGCAGTTGCAAAGGCTCTCTCTTTTCCCCATTTTTTTTAGATTTTTTCTGTATTTCACACTTTTATTTTCATAAATATCATATTATAAAAAGAGAACCAAAACTTTGTATGATTTTTAAGAGAGACAATCGTAAATTCTGTCTATCAAAGATGTTGCATAATTCATTCAATGTTAATACAGTGATGTATTTAATTCTTTTTCTTCAGGTAAAACATTTTGGAGAACTAGATAGTCTTGACTAAGTCAAGATTTTCTTCCTAGGAGACCACTATTCCTTTCAATACTGAGGAGACTGTACCAACAAAGCATTTAAAAAAACAAAAAGTCAGAGAAAACCCATTTTTTGTTGCCATTAGTATGTTTTCAGAACCTTACCTAAACCATCTATTTTGGATGTTTACTGCTGATAATGAATTGATGTAGATTTTAAATATTGAGAGAACAACAGATTTTTTTAAAAAGATGTGTCATTGTATTCTAAGATGAAGTTTCTATGGTATAAGATATTATAAAGTCTGAAGTTGACTCTTTGATCCTGTATTCATTAATTGTTGAAATTGAAAAGCTGTAGATATCTGTGGATATTTATTAATTGGCATAAGAACAAGACAATTTTAAAGGCAGTTACAAATAACTGTCAGATCCTCAGCTCCTGTGACAGCTATTGGCTTTATAAGAGAGGATGAATCTGACAAACATTCCAGTATTTTATATCATGGAGCTATATATATATGATATATATGTGACCCCGAGCCACTAAATAGCCTCAGAGATGAAGGATTTTGAACAGAGCTAAAGAAAGGATGAATCATCCATAAGAAAAGGAGTAATAGAAGCATGATAAAGGTGTAATAAGTGTAAATAACAACCAGAATTCACAGCCTGATTTGATACTGATTTATACTTTACTGTCTATACTTCAATGTGCTTATGAAATGTAATCAGCTCAGAAGGGTCGTGTTTTATACTTTGTATACTGACTGGAGTATCAGCCTGCCAAAACTTCATCCAAAGCCCAGCAATATCACAGAGGAGCTCATCCTCCAGCATGGGAACAGGTCTGCTAGGTGAAGCTCAACATTAACTTGTACAATCAAAGAGGCTAAAGAAACTGCCATACATGCTTAGGCTTTCCCTGTCTGGTGATGCAGAGCTACAGTTCAACTTTGAGTATGCTGTAGATTTCCACTCAGGGGGCAGAGAGCTATTTGGTGAAGAGGGCTTTAAACTAAAGTTGTTGTGGGAGGGGAACCTCAATCCATTCCACTCCTACCAGTTTGATGCCAGTGCCAGCAACAGACACCCAGAGCCTGGAGAAGGATCACAGGTCAGCAGGAGAGCCCCTGAAGAGCAGCACAAAGGGATTCCAGCCAGTAAGTCAGCTTCATCGTGTGCCCAACTTAAATGCCTCTATGCAAATGCAGGTAGCATGGGGAATAAACAAGAGGAGTTAGAAGCATGTGCACACTTGCAGGGCTATGATCTTACTGCTATCACAGAGACGTGGGGGGATGGCTTCTACGACTGCAGTGTTGGAATGGAAGGATACAGGATCTTTAGGAAGGACAGGCAGGTGGGATGAGGAGGGGGTGTCACTCCCTGTGTTGATGACTAGCTGGAGTGCGTGGAGCTCCACTTGGGGATGGATGAGGAGCTGGCCGAGACCCTATGGGTCAGGATTAAAGGGAGGGCAGGGACAGGTGACATTATAGTGAAGTTCTGCTACAGGCCACTTGACCAGGAAGACTGAGTGGATGAGGCCCTCCATAGACAGATAGGAGCAGCCTCACGTTCACAATCCCTGGTCCTCATGGGGGACTTCAACCATCCTGATACCTGCTGGAGGGACAACATAGCAGGGCATAAGCAATCCAGGAAGTTCCTGGAATAAGTTGATCACAACTTCCTTCTCTGTGTGTTAGAGGAATCAACGAGGAGAGGTCCTATGTTGGACCTTGTTCTCACCAACAAGGAGGGTCTGGTGGGGAATGTGAAGCTCAAGGGCAGCCTTTGCTGCAGTGACCATGAAATGATGGAGTTCAAGATCCTTAGGGCAGTGAGGAGGGTGCACAAGCTTGTTACCCTGGACTTCAGAAGAGCAGATCTTGACCTCTTTAGGGATCTGCTTGGTAGAGTACCATGAGATACAGCCCTGGAGGGAAAAGTAGCCCAAGAAAGCTGGTTAATATTCAAGGGTCACCTCCTCCAAGCTCAGGACTGATGCATCCCAACAAAGAGGAAGTCAGGCAAAATTGCCAGGAGGCCTGCATGGATGAAAAAGGCACTCCTGGACAAACTCAAACACAAAAAGGAAGCCTACAGAGGGTGGAATCAAGGACAGGAAACCTGGCAGGAATACTGAGAAATGGTCTGAGCAGCCAGGGATCAGATTAGGAAAGCCAAAGCCCTGATAGAATTAAATCTGGCCAGGGACGTCAAGGGCAACAAGAAAAGTTTCTATAGGTACATTGGTGATAAAAGGAAGACTGGAGAAAATGTGGGCCCTCTCCAGAAAGAAACAGGTGACCTGGTTACCTGGGATGTAGAGAAGGCTGAGGTACTCAATGACCTTTTTGCCTCAGTCTTCACTGGCAAGTTTTCCAGCCACACCACCCAAGTTGCAGAAGGCAAAGGCAGGGACTGGGAGAATGAATAATTGCCCACTGTAGGAGAAGATGAGGTTCGAGACTATCTAAGGAACCTGAAGGTGCACAAGTCCATGGGACCTGATGAGATGCATCCATGGGTCTTGAGGGAACTGGTGGATGGAGTGGTTAAGCAACTATCCATCATATTTGAGAAGTTGTGGCAGTCTGGGGAAGTTCCCACTGATTGGAAAAGGGGAAACATAATCCCCATTCTTAAAAAGGCAAAAAAGGAAGACTTCTGGAACTGCAGGCCAGCCAGTCTCACCTCTGTGCCCAGCAAGACCATGGAGCGGATCCTCCTGGAAGCTATGCTAAGGCACATGGAAAATAAGGAGGTGATTGGTGACAGCCAACACGGCTTCACTTAGGGCAAATAGTGCCTGACAAATTTGGTGGTCTTCTACAACGGGGTTACAGCTTTGGTGGATAAGGGAAAAGCAACAGATGTCATCTACCTGGACTTGTACAAAGCATTTGACACCATCCCACATGACATCCTTGTCTCTAAATTGGAGACACATGGATGTGACGGATGGACCACTCAGTGGATAAGGAATTGCTGGATGGTCCCAGTCAAAGACTTGTGGTCAACTGCTTGATGTCCGAGTGGAGACCAGTGATGAGTGGCGATCCTCAGGGGTCAGTATTGGGACCGGCGCTGTTTAACATCTTTGTCAGTGACATGGACAGTGGGATTGAGTGCACCCTCAGCAAGTTTATCAATGACACCAAGCTGTGTGGTGCAGTTGACATGCTGCAGGGAAGCGATGCCATCCAGAGGGACCTTGACAGGCTTGAGACATGGGCCCGTGTGAACCTTATGAAGTTCAACAAGGCCAAGTGCAAGGTCCTACACAGGGGTTGGGGCAATCCCAAACAGAAATACAGGCTGGGCAGAGAATGGTTTGAGAGCAGCCCTGCAGAGGAGGACTTGGACGTATTGACTGACAAGAAGCTCAACATGACACAGCAATGTGCATTTGCAGCCCAGAAATCCAATCGCATCCTGGGCTGCATCAAAAGAAGTGTGGCCAGCAGGTTGAGGGAGGTGATTCTGCCCCTCTACTCTGCTTTCATGAGACCCCACCTGCAGTACTGCGTTCAGCTCTGGGGCCACCAGCATATGAAAGATGCGGACCTGCTCAAGTGGGTCTGCAGGAGGGCCATGAAAATAAGCAGTGGGCTGGAGCACGTCCCCTATGAGGACAGGCTGAGAGAGTTGAGATTGCTCAGCCTGGAGAAGAGAAGGTTCTGGGGGAGACTTTATAGTGGCCGTCCAATCTTAAAGGGGGCCTACAGGAAAGATGAAGCAGGACTCTTTATCAGGGAGTGTAGTGATAGGATGAGGGTTAATGGTTTTGAACTGAAAGAGGGTAGATTTAGAATAGATATTAGGAAGAAATTCTTTACTGTGAGGGTGGTGAGACACTGGAACAGGTTGCCCAGAAAAGTAGTAGATGCCCCATCCCTGGAAGTGTTCAAGGCCAGGTTGGATGGGGCTTTGAGCAACCTGGTCTAGTGGAAGGTGTCCCTGCCCACGGCAGGGGGGTTGGAGCTAGATTATCTTTAAGGTCCCTTCCAACCCAAACCATTCTATGATTCTATGATTCTAAGATATTTTATTTATAAACTAGCTTTATATATTAGATGTATTATTTATATGTTATGTATTATTAATATGTTATGATATATTCCATCTTTCAGTTTGAAAAAAATCAGAATCGATGATCATTTATTTGCAACAGTATTAAAAGAAGATATTAACTGATTCCAGTGAAGCTATTAACAATAGAATTAAGCAGAAAATGAGATTCAAGATTTATTCTATAGAAGATTTGCATACAGTGCAAAAATATTTCAGTAATATGTAATCTATTTGCTGTTAAATACATCTAAAGGATGCAGCCTCTATTAGGCCATGATGAAGTGCTGTTGTAAATGATACAGCTTCATTCCAAGTTTTAGTTTAAAGAGATACGGCCTGAGAAATTGCATCAGTGAAAAAAAAAAAGAGGATGGCTAGGAGATTGGCACTGATGTATGGTGTTCTTGATCCATAGATGAGCTTTTGAGTCAGATTTATGTTCACAGTGAGCTCAAATCAATAGAAGTGATGGCTGATGGCTGTGAAACCTCTTAGTCCATTCTCTAGTTCCAAGTTGGCAATTTGCTCATCAAAATCACAGTCAGTGCAAACCTGGTACTAAATTGCATCAGGGCTAGCTGCCTCAGGTGGGAAGCAAAAATGCAAATTGATTTTGAGATTCAATTATACTCACAGACTTAAGGGAAAAATCTAGATACAAAGATATGACAGAATATTTTGTATATTCTTTAAAGGAAAGTCTTGGAAGTTGAAAAATAATATTTAAGTATTCATTAAACTATTCAAACTGAGCTTGTAGAGAGATTAATTGCTTTTACCGTACTTTTTAGTGAAGCATAGGCATATTTCTGCTTTGTACGTTTGTATGCATGTACAGAAAATTGTCTTGACAGTGTTCTGGCTGAGATGTAAAATCTACCCATAATCCTTTTACCCACTGTGACTACTAATGAAAAAATCAGATCATTGCCATGTGCCCAATCCAAAGCTTTGTTTACCCTGTGTGCATATGCAAATAGGATAAAGAAGAATGAGAGGGAAAGCTATTAGTTCTGGTTTGATCTCATACCACTTTTGAGAAGTATATCTACATGGATTTTAGAGTAGTTATTTCTGACAAAGTACTCATATAAAAGAGAAATCAAGTCTTCTTGATAGAAGGGAAATGCAGACTATAATGAAGTCACATTTCTTTACTTGTAAGGAAAAAAAAATCTAAAATAAAATCTCTATCTCATCATAATATAATATTAAATGTATATAATTATTGCCAAAAAATAATGATAAATATAGGTCTATATTTTAATACATTAATGGCTATGAGTTTCATAATAGGATGCTTTAATTACCATTTTTTTAACTAAAGTTATGGAGCTTGAAGTAAGATATTATTTTTATTTTATTTAGTCTTAAATGTGTTACTGTATCTAGTTATTTTTGTGCTTTATGAATGTATATAACAGGTTTTCTTAAAAAGGCTTTTTTTAACATTTAGTTTGGTTTTGATTCTTTAATTTGCCAAACTCCAGTAAATTAGAGATAATTAACTAATTTTATATATCAACTATTCTGAGTACAGGTCAGGAAAACAGTGTAACAGATTAGAAATGAGTAGACTTAGCCAACTCCACATGGGGTCAAATGGATATTTTGTGGTCTGCACTGAAAAAGCAACATGAGCAGACAATTTATACTGTATTATTTAAATTGCGTTTGAAAACAGGACCGCCATTTGTGCAGTTATAAGGAATTTGGTAGAAATAACCTTCTTCCAAAAATTATTTAGAGGAATGACAGTGCTAAAGGTAGTGGTCTGTAGTTTATGAATCTCAAGATAGTTTGAGTTGTTGAAGTTTGGATGACTTTTTGAAGGTCAGACTGCCTATAATTGGTTCATGGTTAATGTTAAACCTGGTTTTATACATTTGCATAATCTCCATGCAGTATAGGGTTTCAAAAAAGAGCAAAATAATTAAAAAAAATTAAAAGCTAATCCACCCCCTTTGCAATTACACACCCCAAATATCTGCTGAAAGATGATGGTAATGAAGGATAGGGACTTTGTGTTTCGAGGCAGGCTCCCCATGGTATTCCTTTGAACTGCTGAGACGTAGCCACTTACTTACTCTTTCTTGTTTATTCCAGTTTTCACAAACCTTGCCACTCAGTGTAACCACATGTTCAAAGCAAAACATAAAATGGTGTAGTTTTACAGAATTCATTAATTTTCTTTGTACTCAAAAGCAGCAACATTAAAAAATGTAATAAGCAAATTCTGAACTCAAATGCGTTCCAATTTTACTGCTGTTTACTTCAAAGGGTCCTGAAAAGATTATGCTAGAGAATTGCATTCTTGTGTTGAAAAATTAATATATCACTGACACTGACCCATTTTCTGATTCTCTCTGCTTTATGAATTTTTAAAGTTTTTGTATTTGTAAGACAGTTCCATGGTTAAATGTCTTTTAGGACACTGCCCCTTGAAAGATTAAAAAGCAAACCATATTATGCTTTGGATTGTTTATTTTTTTTAAATAAGGAAGATAGTATAGAAACTGCAATTGTCTTGCCTGCTTCTGTTGAGGCCAAAATTGCTAAACAGATTATGTTATGTATGCAAAATTGCTCATATTTTTGAGCTGATCCTTAGAATCCTTACTTACATGGTTGATACCAGCTGAGATATTAAGGCCAGTATTCTTGTCTTTATAAATCAAAAAAGTGTTTTCAAATATTTTAGCTGTTATTTTGAAAAGTAATAACTTTCTCTGTGTTCCACAGAGGGTATAAAACTGTGTAGGCTACAACATTGCAAGTGTTAATGCTTCTCTGCAACAGTCAGTTCATCTGACTGATCCAGAATGGTTGCAATATGTATTCATCCTTCTGTGAAGGCAAGACAGAAGCAGCTACAAGGTTAGTAGACAGGTTGTATCATAGGTAATTCAACAACTATAAGGTCTGTGTCCTGGCAAATCTCCAATAACTGTGTTCAAATAGACAGTCATTTCTAAAGAAGTCAATAATGTAAAAAACTATGTTGATGTGGCTGATGTTTCACTGGGTAATGTAAGTGTAAAGCAGGTATTATTAGAAATTTAGTCTTGTGTTTGACTTCCGATGGAGCACATATTGAATCCACAAATCACAATCTTCTCTTTCCCCATCCTGAAAACTTTCTGAATCTTTACAGTCATCCACACCAGAAATTACTGGGAGTCAGTATTAGTTCCCATCTCTTTCTGTTTATTCCAAAGAACATCTAAATGTTTAAATGCTTGGCCCACTATATGATGTAATTTTCATATATTACATTGCTCTATCTTTATTATATAATTAGATTTAAATAGAGTGAGTGTGTTTTATAATGTCTGATTATAATAATATTCTGTTATTTAGTGTATATAATTATCACTGTTCATGGCAAACTATAATTATTCTGTTTCTTGGAATAATTTCTAAGATGGAATTTTTAATGTCTGCTGTAAAGATCCCTCAAATTCATTTTTCAAAGAGGTGGTTTTGATTTTTTAAAGCTGATCTGATTTTTTTGACTGTTTTACATTATTTTGGAGACTTCTTCACTCACCTTTTTGCATCAATCTGTACTATAAGCGAAGGGGAAGAATACAGTGTTCCAACAAGAGTCTGAACAACAATAAAACATGGTGTGTTAGTCTTCTAGGCTGTAAGAGATGACACAATATGCAAGAAATAGTAGTTCTCAGTGTATGATCTAAAAACTGGCTGAATAGAGTTTTGCATTTCACTTGAAATATCTGGATTCATAAAGGAATTATCTTTGTGAACTTGAAAATTGCCAATAACTATGATATGTGCAATATATCACGTATTTTAATAAATATACACAAAGAAACAGATAGCTATATGTTTAGCTCAGTGATGTCATAGAGTAAAACATGGCATGGGATGCTGCTGTACAAACAGGCATATAATATCCCAATATTTTGTTCTTTTCCACAATTCTATTACAGTTTTGTATTTTCTTATTATAATATTGAAAGAAATAAAGTTATATTATAAAAGCCATAGTCCTAGTGAAATCTTACAATGAGAGAAAACGCACATCTTGTTTATCCATTAAGCTCTCAAATAAGAAAGGTACTTAACCACAGTTCCAGATTGCTTAACATAATTAATTATATAATAAATGTAATGAAATTGAGTTTTAGTAGCTTTAAAATTTAAAAAAAATCCATTGGAGATTAGCCAGTTGTCTTTCAGATAGGAAGCAGTTATTGAAAGGTCTTAGTTTTCTGGGCAATTCACCACGAGAAAAAAAGCTATGGGATCCCAGGCTTCAGTAGCTCATAGATCCCATTTTAAGGAAGGCAGCCACCTCATGCCTTCTTGTGAATGCAGTTGAGGGTTAGGTTGTTTTCACCTGAACATGGCATTGCATGGTATTATCTAAATTAAGTCATGAACCTGAGGAAAACAAAATTGCATAATAACATACAGTAATCTGAATGAAGATGGCCCTGAGAGTTTTGCCCACTGTAGCATCTACTTGGCATCAACAGTTAAATGTAAAGTCTGATGAGTGACTTAATTATCATTCATTGACACAGAAAGCAAGAGGAATGGGTATATTTAATACTGTTTCATTCATTTTTATGATTTCCAAAACGTCAACTTCTGCATCTACTTTTGTAGTTTAGTCTTGTTTGGGTGCTTGCACACTTCAAGGTTTCTTTTGCTCTGTTTTTTTGGTTTGGTGGGGTGAGTTGCTTTTAGAGGTGCTTGTCTCTCTCCCCAGAATGTAAGCTTACACTGGATATGTGTGTGAGAAGAACAGATCTGGGAAAGCTGGGTCTCATCTTACTGATCAATCTCCTGGCTGGTGAGGGCATGAAGTCTGTGCTTTGCTGTGAGTACACACCCCAGTTGTTTCACTGCTGGCTGCACATACCCTGGCTTTCAGCAGTCATTTATCAGTATCTAGCAGTTGGTGTCCTGTTCCCCAGCCATTATTTTTACAGTGTTCTACACAAACATTTACAAGAGGCTACCTCACAAATTTCCCGTAAAATGAAGTTTTCTGTGTTTGCTGCAGTTTGAATGGAAGGCAGGATTTCTGGGAATATAAAGGCAAAAAGAAATCTCATTTGTGAGTTAAAATGTACTACAAAAGGAAAGTCTTAATACTGACCATTTATATCGCCATATTTCCTTTGGGCTGGGCACACATTTTTTGTGTAACTCTAATTCAAACTTTAGTGTCTTGCTTTCTAAACAGAAGAAAAAATAAATCCCTCCATTTTACAGAGAACTTACACTTCTGTATAAAATCTCATTAGTCTTGCATATTTTTATTTCCTTTTTTTCCTCAGCAGAGTTCTTACTCTCAGCACTGAATCACGTGTAAGAGGGTAGCTCTGCTGCTGGCAAGAAAAAAATTCCCTTTACCTGGACAGTATGGTTCCTGCACTGCATTGTCAACATCTCCCTTGAACAGGGTAACATTTCTTAAGACTACAGATGTCACTAAACTCCGCCTTTCTGAATAAGGAAAGGCAGAGTTTAGTGACACCCATAACAAACAGGCAAGAAGGATGATCTGAAGTATAGGGCAGTTTCCATATAAAGAAAAAGCTGGGGAGGAATTGACTGTTCAGTACCTCTTTCAGTATAGAAACTAGGGCCTTCAAATGAAGACAGTAAGAGTTAGTGGAACTCCTCACCTCAAGGATGTTGTGTGTGAAACAAGTGTAGGGGAATCCAAAAGGAGACTGAGAAAGCACTTACTATTTAGTAAGTTCAGGGTTACTGCAGAGACAACTTCCAGCAGGCTCAAGAGATCTCCTAAATGGAAAACTGTTGGAAGAGGCACATCACTTACGCTTGTCTACTCCACCTTTTTCCACCTAAAGCCACTCTCAAAGAAAAAAGCCTGGACTGTAAATGCATTAAATGGACCCTTGGTCTGAACTAGTAAAAGTCTCTTTAGCAGTTTTGTGTGTGTGTGTGAAGTTAAAAATTCACTAAATTATTTGCAGTGTTTATGCTCTAAAAACATTTAGGGGCAAAAAAAGGGATTCTGGTTCTAGTTCTAAAGCATCTATCTTGCTCATAATCCAGCTGCTTTTTGTTTCCTGAAACCCTGAATATCTGCAGATGGTTTTATCTTTGGGAGTCATAACTTTGCTTATGGATGCCACCTCAGATCTGAGGGTTGACTCATTTTGCAATCATGGCTTGCATGTTACTTTTTTCTTCATGTTTCTCTCTGTCAGGCAGTGTAACAAGTTGTTCCAGTTTCTATACATCTGCAGATGCACAGCCCATACTATGCTTAGTTTCAGCCATGATTTGAAAAACATGATATGAAATTTCAGATAAAGGTGCTGACATAGTTATGATTGTAACACTGTGTCTGGAGGGCAATTCTTCAATCAAATGAGTAGAACACTAAAAAAAGTCTAATTTTCTAAAATGTCTCACATACTGTCTAGTTTGTTACAAGTTTCTCAGACTGTAATTTTAAATCATTTTTGTTTAGGAGGAGTGCAATATGTTAGGAAAAAAGAGGGAATTATCTTTTTACTTATAGGCTTCTGTGTAGGAAAAGATATCCAAGAATCATTTCTTTTCTTTTGGAAACCAGCTGTCACTCCCTTCAAAGCCTGTGCTGTATAATGATTCCATTAAGATTTTTGTGAAGAAAATGTAATTGTTTCTTCCTCTTGTGGCAGAAGTTATTTTGTCTTTACCTAAAACAGAGCAATATGGATGCTATATATATCATCAGTAGGAATCCTCCAGCTGAGGAGAGGGAGTGATGGAGCGGCTGCATGGTGCTTAGTTGCTGGCTGGGGTTAAACCATTACACATAATGAAACTGTTGAAATTACGTTTTGTAATGATACTCTGCCTGGCCTTTGCATACACAGGTGGAAGAGAAAACCCTACCCCATCTAAGTCATTGTGAGTCTGGTTTTTCTTACGTAAAAATTGGGGGTTTTTTCTTAAATTTAAGTAGGAGAGGTTATGCTCTCAGCAATGAAAGATATTGTCACATTAATATGATGTCTCTGGACACTGAAGTACTTCAGCACTTAGGTAATTTTAACTGCAGAAGAACCACAGCCACACTTGTGTTTAGAGTTTAGAGGTTTTATGCTGTCTATGTGGTTTAATATTTGGGTGCTTAGCCACAAATTAATTTTATCTATCAGGGCTTTTTAAAATTTGACTTACTTCTACAATACCTGAATGCTTTCCGTGTAAATTCAATAAAAATAGCTGTTCTCTAAATAGATTTTTGGGGGTCTGGCACCTTTTTCTTAAAATAAAAAATTGACTGGAACAAAAGGTTATAATTTTTATCCTTTCATATATTTCTACTATTCATTTCTACCACTTGTTTTTTTCTTTTTGTTTTCTGAATGGTCACCTGGGTGGTAGAAATCAATATGATAAGTGTTTTTGTGATGATACAAAGATATTTTTATTTTTGAGATAGAAGTTTTTTTCCTTTCCTTTTTCAGCTTGGCTTATTTGGTGGAGTGGAAAGCAGTTTGGCTTCATATATTCTAATTTATTTGGAATGTATAGTGATTGTGTTCTCTAGCAATATTTAGTATATCTGGCAAGGAGCCAGGAATGAAAAAATACCTATGCTGTTAGTCAAGCTCACACGTGAGCTGTCCAAAGAGGTTTTTGGCTTTTTTTTAACTGCATTAGATAAATATTATACATTGTACAGTTGCTTCCTTGTAGCCATGAGCACTACATATCCCTGCAAACATAATTTGAACCTTTAAATCTGAAAAGTAAATTCAAATAACAGCCTAATTTCCAAATTGCTCTCTCTGTCTCTGTCCCATTTTGGATTGGTTTTGGACATCAAACCTGTTTTGCATTTTGTTTGTTGTGTTTATGTTTATTTGTTTGTTGTGTTTCTGTTTATTTCTTTGTATAACACATTTAAGCAAAAGCTTTTTTAATCCCATTTTCTGTATTCTCCTGGGGAAATACAACTTTGTCAAAGGTGGTTTTGGGGAAATGTGACTGCTTTAATTTGCTGCATCAGCTCACTGTGGCCTATTGAAATTATGCAAAGTAATTTTATCTCAGATGTCAGTATGGACATGTTGTAGTTTTATTCATCTTCTGTGTAGCACTTACTTACACTGATGATCTGCCTTCTTTGCAATTGTCTTGCACCTTGTGAAACAGGCTCTGTAAAGAACTAAGGCATCTATTTGACCTGTAAACCAGTCCATTTCACTGAACCTACAAAACACACAAATACATGCCCTTGACCATCTCTTTGTGACATGTTTTCTAACTTACCAACAGATTTGTAGACATGGAGCCTTGTAGCTGTCCCTGGCTGCTCTGCTGCCTCTCCCACTCCCTGCCTGACCTACTGGGGAGCCCCCATAGCCCTTGCAGAACCCCAGCAGTGACAGATCTGCCTATAGTAATGTCTCCATAACATTGGTGCACTTATGATGGACTTCAGTGAGCCAAATTTCACTCTACACCTTCGTCAATGAAGGAAGAAAAAGTCAATAATATAAATGACTTGGCAAACAATAATAAATGCAATAACAACAAATCATGAAAAAAAAATGCAGAGGGAAACTAGTACATAATGAATGTAAGCAGGGCATAACAAGTAAATCATTAATGAATTGCACTGGGTAGATATTTCTAGTCTAATGAATTATCTTTATTCAACAAACAACAATATGTGAACACTTCATAATTCTAGAACATGTTACTTGCTTCCAGTGAAACAGTTGTATCAATATTACATTACGTTACTCATGCTCTTATTCTGATAATATTATTTTCTCCACTTACTAAGGCACAGTGTCTCACAGGGAAGAGTTATTCTGGGGCTCTCTGTTAAATATGCCATGCAACTAACCCAGATCTGAGGAGCTAATTATGTTATCTGTAATATTATTAAATAATTATAGTACTTGAAATGGGGTCAGAAGTAACAGGACATCCCTGTAGTGCAGCATTCACAGTTCATATGGAGAGCTAGCTTAAAAAAAATTAAAAAAAAAAGAGAGAGAGAGAAATTAATGCTTTTAGACTTTAACCCATTTACTGCTGTTGTCCATAGGTACACTCACAGCTAACTTGTATTTGCAGTTTCTAGATTGTTGCTGCATACTGGTTCTGCAGTCGTTAGTCTCAACGTGGTCTGGAAAACTGATAACCACTTGTCTTTTTTTAACAGTTTAAAAGCTTTTTCTGGCTTCCTGGCTCGCAGTTTTCTTTTTTTTTTTCTTTTCTTTTCTCTCTTTTTTTTTTTTTTCCCCAGTGGGTTTAATCACACACAGACTATCTTCTGAGACAAATTCAATGTAGAAAGTAGGACATGATATCCAGGTGGACTTTACTATCCACCTTGAATACTGGTGATAAATGAGCTGCTGGAGAGCTACTAATTCTTGCTTTGCTAATTTTTGTAGCTGTTTAAAGGGCTGTAGCTACAATTTCTGTCATGATTGTCATTAAAATACCTGTCTTCACAGGAGTTACACAAACAGAGAGAATCAACTGTAGCAGATAAAAAGTTGTTTTGAAAATGCTGACATTGTAATAGCATTTGCTCTACACGGCGTCTTTTGATTGTGTGTAGCTTCCTGAAATCTGCTGGAAACCTCCCTCCTGATGGAATTATACAGTCCTAATATTTTTAGCATGATTATATAATACCAACATTGTAATATGTCTAATGTAATATATAAATCACATGTATAGCACATAGTACATGAAATAAATTCCCAGTTTGTATCAAATATTTTTAAATAACGTATAAAATAATTAAATGCAGGGGTATTATTAGGATGGTATACCACACAACAGGATCATCATACCACATGAATACACAAGAATAAGTCAGAAGACCGCTTACATGTGGTCCCATTTTGCAGTCCCAAACAGAGATATTTTCTTCAGCTGTGGTCTAAACTTCATAATGCTTTGTGCTGACTCCTGGAGTTCACAGCCTCTTGTCACCAGCAGACTATGGGAATTCTTGCACTGAGAATTTCTTACACAAACGTTGCTAAACCTTCATTTAAAAGCTGTATTTGCCCTCTTTTTGTTTTAATATTAGCAACATTATTTACTGTGCTGCATCTGGCTGGGATGGAGTTAACTTTCTTCATAGCAGTCCCTATGGTGCTGTGTTTCATATTTGTGACCAAAACACTGTTGATAACACCATCACTACTTTTGGCTGTTGCTGAGCAGTGCTTGCACAGCTTCAAGGCCTTCTCCGTCTCTTTCTCTGCCCCTCTGGGGGTGGGTGGGGGGTGGGTGAGAGGTTGAGAGGTGACTGTGGTGGGTTGACCCTGGCTGGACACCAGGTGCCCACCAAAGCTGTTCTATCACTCCCCCTCCTCAGCTGGACAGGGGAGAGAAAAATATAACAAAGGGCTTGTGGGTGGAGATAGGGACAGGAGAGACCACTCACCAATTACCGTCACGGGCAAAACAGACTCAGCTTGGGGAAAATTAACCCAATTTATTACAAATCAACTGGAGTAGGGTAATGAGAAATAAAACCAAATCTCAGAACACCTTCCCTCCACCCCTCCCTTCTTCCCGGGCACAACTTCACTCCCGGATTCTCTACCAACCCCCCCAGCAGCACAAGGGGATGGGGAATGGGGTTTACGGTCCATTCATCACGTGTTATTTTCTGCTGCTTCATCCTCCTCAGGGGCAAGACTCATCACACTCTTCCCCTGCTCCAGCGTGGGGTCCCTCCCATGGGAGACAGTCCTCCATGAACCTCTCCAATGCGGGTCCTTCCCACGGGCTGCAGTTCTTCATGAACTGCTCCAGCCTGGGTCCCTTCCATGGTGTGCAGTCCTTCAGGAGCACACTGCTCCAGCATGGGTCCCCCACGGGGTCACAAGTCCTGCCAGAAAACCTGCTCCAGTGTGGGCTCCTCTCTCCACAGATCCTCAGGTCCTGCCAGGAGCCTGCTCCAGCGCGGGCTTCCCATGGGGCCACAACCTTCTTCAGGAACCCACCTGCTCCGGCGTGGGGTCCTCCCCGGGCTGCAGGTGGATATCTGCTCCACTGTGGACCTCCATGGAGTGCAGGGGGACAACCTGCTGCACCATGGTCTTCACCACAGGCTGCAGGGGAATCTCTGCTCCGGCGCCTGGAGCATCTCCTCCCCCTCCTTCTTCAGTGACCTTGGTGTCTGCAGGCTTGTTTCTCTTATACGTTCTCACTCCTCTCTCCGGCTGCTATTTCTGTATGTCCCAACTTTTTTTTCCCTTCTTAAAAATGTTATCACAGAGGCATTACCACTATCGCTAATTGGCTTGGCCTTGGCTGGCGATGGGTCCGTCTTAGAGCCGGCTGGTATTGGCTCTCTCGAACACAGGGGAAGCTTCCAGCAGCTTCTTACAGAAGCCATTCCTGTAACCCCCCCCCGCTACCAAAACCTTGCCGCACAAAGCCAATACATTGACACAGCTGGGACAGCTGACCCCAGCTAACGAAAGAGAAATTCCATGCCATTTAACTCCATGATCAGCAATAAAACAGAGGGGATGGGCATTTAGGTGAGTTACCCATCTTTTGCTCAGGAACTGGCTGAATATCTGTCTGCCCATGGGAGGTGTTGAGTGATTGCCTTTGCATCACTTATTTTGTTTTCTTTCTTTTTTCTTCCACTTCTCCATTTATTAAACTGTATTTATCTTAACCCATCATCTTTCTTGCTTTTACTCTTCCTTTCCTCTTCCCTTGTCCCACAGGGGCTGGAAGTGGGGAAGCGAGTGAGCAGCTGTATTGTGCTTAGCTGCCCACCAGAGTTAACCCACAGCATTTCCTGAAAACCAAAAGTCCAAACAGAGCTGGGCAGACTTCACAATCAGTGAACTCTAGCAAGAGCATCTATTTATAGATGTGTGAAAATTTACTGATGTTTCATTGAAGTTAAATTGCATAACAAATTGAACGTTTGTTGTGAAACTGTGGAATACTGTTTGTTATACAATCTGAGTTAAAAAAACAGTGTGTTCAGGGAGTTATACAGAAAAGCCGTATATCCAGGTTAAGAACCAAGGGCTCTATTCACAAGGAAATGGATTATGCAGACTTAAGTCCCCAAAATGCACATATCGTTTTGCACACAAGACAGCATGGCATTATTCCCTCACAGAACTATTATAGCCAATGTAATACTTCTCATAGACACTATGTTATGTCTAAGCCAGTTCAAAGATGAATGCCAAAAATGGTGGGGACTCTGCTGTGGGGAGAAGCTGTGCCTCTGAACACTTTGTCTCATAAACATTAATATTTCTTTTTGCAAGCACAAAACCCTGTACCACTGAATTATCCACAGAAAGGCAATAGTAAATTTGACTAAATGCAATATTAGAGACCTTTGGCAGCTACTTACCAGGTTGATCCTCTTGAAGGCAATGCTGCTGTTAGAGTGAGTAGGTGCTCAGCGATGCATAAGATGGGTTCAAATTCTGGTCCTACATCCTTATGGCACTGTATAATGTCATTTTCATGTGAGGAAGCAGGCAATGGTTCATATACAGGGATCTGAATGTTTTTGAGACGTTTCTGATGGGTAAATGCCTGGCCTAATAAATTATGTGAAATTGAAAATACAGTCTGTTTAGATGAGTTATGCTTAATCATATGGGAAAAAAACATGTTTTTCAGCTTATGCTTGATTAAACTATTACAGTAGTCCATATGAGAAACTGCTCTAAAATATATGTTAAAAGCAGCATTCTAAGAATTTTCAACCTGTATGTTCTTTTATAATAAAAGAGATTACTTTGAGTGAGAACAGAAAAATAACAGGAGCTCATAATTTCCCCCATTTTGCACAGAGTAATAATTCAGTTAAATTAAAAATAATGAACTGAAAGGACTAAATTCATTGGATATTTCAGCAAAGTATCTTCATTGTTAATTCTAGAACACCCAAGTGTCAAATTAAAAGTCTGCATATTTTCCGAGAATTGTGAAGTTATAAGCAATATACAACTGCATCCTCCTTGAGGAGGATGTATAATGAACAATTTACTCTGAGAGGAATAAATCATCCTCTTGGAGATGTGGATCACAAACTATTTTCTCTCCTCACACTATCCTTCTTTGTACCTGATCATAAACAAAATCACAACACATTGGTGATGTTTTCCCACCCAGCTGTCATAAAGATTGTTATGATGTCACAAAAAAGTTAAATCAGTTAGATTTATGTGTGTAATTGACCCTTTAGTTTTCTAAGTTTTAAATTTAAGCTCTTGTAGCTTTCTCAGGACTTACTGCTCAGTTCTCCTCTGTTTCTTTGACTAAGATTTATCTACACCTTGCAGTGGAGTGGGAGGAAGAGGGATGATCAAGCTACCAGTAACCCACGCTAATACATTTACACAAGGTGTAACTGAAAATATCACAAAATAATGGAAAAATAGCTTGTGTCTGAAAGCAGCACAATCACTCCAGTGCAGTAGTATATCATCATAGCTACTGCACCTTGCATTATGGTTACCATTTTCTCAGAGTATCTTTCAATGTCATTGCACCTATGGTGAAGAGGCTTCTCTGCTGGGGAACAAGAAGCAGCTTATCCTAAACCATGTTAATTCTTGGGATATTCAGAAGTAGGCCTGGAACTATACTTTCCGTTATAACTTTTTTCAGCAAGGCCTGGTCTGATGATTGCACAGGGTATTTTCCACAAGCCAGTCATTGTGGGTATAGTAGTGTTATTCCTCTCTCACCTGGGTATGAAATCATGACGCCATGCATTATGTCCTGCTAAGATTCTCCTGCTGAAGCTCTAACTTTCTGGGGAAAAAAAAAAATTTATTTGAATAGGAGTGTAGGAGGGGAGGGAGGGAGAGAGAGTGAGATGATAGTCTGCAGATTGACTCTGTGAATTGAGAGGTCAGAAGTAGTTACCTGTACTCAATCAAATGAAACTTAAATAATCATCTAAAAACAGCACCAACAGGCTAAAAGTGTCTCTCCCCAGGGATTCCAAGGTCTACATGCCTGGAATCCTCTTCTGTTGTTTATGAGACTTTAATTTCTATTCCTGCTCAAAGTCAGCATAATGATCTTAAAATTGATTTCCTTAATTTCAAATCAAGGTCCTACCTACTGGATCCTCATCATATATTGCTTTCTATAGCTTTTATAGGAAACATCTATTCTACATGCCTAATTCTGGGATAAAATACATGGTTGGCAGCTTGAGTGAACTGAAACTTTGCCCCAGGCCAGCATTAAGCATTTAACTACATTTGGGGCTGCGAGTAGTCCTAGAGAAGTCTCTATTGGCTGTTTAGGTAGATCTCCAGCCGCTAGCAATGAGGAAACCCCATTTTAGCACCTGCTGTCTTGCATGGTCTACAGCTTCTGAGTGGCCCATGAGCTGCTATTGAATTTGGCATGGACGTGCATCAGGACTAGTTCCAAGAAACCTCTTCGCCACCTGGGATTTACACATTGCAGTGTTTCAGTTCAGACATTCGGCCACCAAAGTTGAGATTCGAGATTTGGATCAGAGGTTTTGGCTGTAAGTGTGTAGCACAAAGAAACTTGCCCTCTTCTAAGATGCAGTTTTGTTTCCTGGAGAAATTATGGTCTCAGCCTGTGTCTAGTTGTTTGTCACTACAAGAAAAGTGGTGAAACACAACTCAGACTTAATAAATGTATCCTGGTTTTCCACTTTTTGGACAATCAGTCTAGACATGTGACCTTGTGTAGAAATTTGGCACTGTTTCACAGCAGTGTCTTGTGCCTGTGTATGTGTTGGGCGTCCTCCGTGCTCCAGCCATGCAGGTGGGGGCTCCTGGTATGTCCTGTCCAGACCAACATCATTGTGCAAAAAGTACCGCTGGCTCATATTGAGACTAGTCTTGATATGTGAAGGAATAAGACTTTAGGTGCCCCAGAGAGTTTCATGCCAGGCAGGGAAGTAAATACAGATAACTGCAGTGTTATTTAGTGGCTGTAAGAATGTGGTGTGGCAGCTTACAAGACTGTGTGCCTCAGTTCAATCTGAATTCTCTTTCAGGTACCCAAGCTCTTGCTTCAGATGTTGGTCTCTATTTCTTTGTTGCTTTTGTCCAAAATAATCATCATGATTTACTAGCATATTTAATTATATAAAATACATTAATTAAAAAGGCTATAATAAATGGGTCAATAGGCTAGAAAAATGTTCAAAAATGTTGTTTCAAATTATTTAAATTTTCAAGAATTACATTACTTATTTGCATAGTAGAAGATTCTTTTTTTGCTAGGGCAATCTATTTTTTTTTTTTTTTTAATTTCCATTTCAGGCTTGAGATTGACTTGTTAGTTCTGGTTTGTGTATGAGAAAACAAAATTTTCAGCTGCAAACATCTAGTTATCCACTTAGATATTAAACTTTAGAGTATAGTAGCAGTCTCAAACACATTGATCATGTGTTTCCAAGTCAAATAAATGCACACGTTACTTCACAATTGAAGTCAAAGTCTTGAAAGCTCTTCCAGTTTGTTGGTAATTACTTGAAATATACCTATTGGAATATTATAACACTATAACATTATTATAACTCTGTAACATTCTTATAATATTATAACTTGTTCTGTAATATCACCCAGATGCAGGCATACCTTTCCAAGAAACAGAAATATGACTTTTTTTAAAGCCAAAGAAATGATCTTCTCTTTACATTGTGAAAACAGCTGCTTATGGCAGTGCCACTTACCAATAATGTTTTTGATAATAGTTAGCTAAATGATTTTTGTGGGATATTTCCCTTTGGTATCAACAAGTTCTTGAAGATAGGCCAAAGTATTCAGCAGAAAAGAAAATATCTGTAGCCATAGCAAACACTGATGTGAAATCAAAAGCTATACAGTGACAGACCTCTCAATGGACATTTGTAGTTTAAACATTGACTGGGTCAGATGTGACAGTCAGTATATGTAGCTGTTTTGATACTGTTGGGTCTGCAGCTACTGAAAAACAAGTCTTAATCCTGAAGACCATGTAATGCTAAAATTCAAGCCAGCTATAAAACAGTTGTGGTTGCAACTGAGTGATAACAATACAGTGGGAAAGAAAGATTACTAAATGTCTCATTCTTATACATATATCAAAATACTTTGAAATACATTTTTATTAGTATTTTTCTCTGGAAAAGATGGTTTTACTCCCCACCCCCCCCTTCATATTTATCTTTATGTCTAAGTAGCAGCTTAGAATTGTATTGCTAGAGCTATTAATTCTGTTGACTGGTCTTATAGCCAGTTATGTATATTGAGTGTTCAGCTATTCTCCTTCTTCCTCACTGGAAGGAGAGGAATAAAACACCAATCATGTTTCAGAATATTGAAAAGGTCACAGCAATGTATTGCACTACTACTTTATAGAATGTATGTTGAACTATAATTTTTGAAATCTCATTTTAATAACCAGCACAACATTAATCTGATTTCATTAGTTAACCACTTTAATCAAATGAAAAATAAAAAAAGTTGACACACTCATAACAGTTTTTGGATGACAGCTTTATTACGTTCACCTTTAATTAACCCCCCCTGAAAAATTAAAATTTGGAATAACTGAAAATTCAGTGGAAGATCCAGATTGCCAGCTGTACAGATGAATTTCCTATCTGAGGTTCATGAATGCTTCTTAATGTTGCAATATTTTTAAATAGTTAAGAATAAAAGAAACCCTATTGCAAACCTGAAACTGAATGACAGTAACGTTGCAGAAGGAAATTCTGAAATGACAGCCTCTGTGAATGATTCTTCCTACTTTGTTGCAACTGCCTTTTTAAAAATTAGATTTTCACTCTTTTTAATTTTCAGAACTGAGTCCCATCTTTTCACTATAAACTATAAAATGTGTTGATGCTTCTGTCTCTTTGATCTTGACAATTCATATTCAAAAAGGTCAGAGTCCTTTTTAATGTTTTATGTTCCTTAAACTTTTTTTTCTTTTTCTTTTTCTTTTTCTTTTTTTTTTTTTTTTCCCCAGGTAGTCCAGAGTAGTTGTTATATCTCATCTCGTTCTGCTGAAACTCAGCCAAAGGTCAGTCTGTGAGGAAGTGATACAGGATTAATGCGTCAGTAATTGTTCATCACCAGCTGACATGAGAAATAGCTAGACTGACAGAGTGCTGGCAGATGAGCTTCCAGCTAAAGGAGCTTTCAGCTAAAGGGGATTAAGGCTCAAGTTAAGCCTCTGACTGCCAGCCTGAGAATAAACTAAGACAACGTACTTTCTTTTTGTCAATTTGCATACCATTTTCTCCCAAGTCCAAATTTATTTTGATGAGTTCAAGTCTTCAGTGATACTTCTGGTGAGAAAATTTTGACCAATAAAATTTTTCTGTGGTAGAATATCTGAAGGCAGTAGTCTGTCACCTGCCAAAATAACAGAGAATTATTGATCTTCCTCAGCTTGCACTGCCAATTAGCCTGTAATTATTGCTGTCAGTACCCTGGGAGCAAAGGTGCCGGTGAAACTGGTAAAAAGCCTTTTTTATCCTTTCATGAAAATAATTTGTTTTATTGTAGGAGCATGGTCTTTCACCAGTGTGGCGTCAGTATATAACTTCTATGAGGGCAAAAGAGCTGTTCAGCTGCTTGCTTTTTGTTTGCTACCAAACATAGAGTAATGTGACTGAGACAGCAGAAGTTACTCAATGGATTTAAGACCTAAACTGCAACATACTTTAATCATCCTTTTCTGTGAGCATTACTGTAGGTGAAACATGAAACTATCAGGCAATAAGAATACAGTCGTCACAGCATAAGGCAACACAGACCCATGCATGAAAACACTGTTAAAGTAAAAAAGTCATAAAAGTGGGATGTGCATTTCTTATGCCAAATATATTTTAAGAGCTACAGTATGATAGTAGGGATTCTTCATGTTCAGGACCATTTAAAGAAATTAACTAATTAATCCTTGTAACACTAATGCTTTAGGGTGAGTTATTTCAAGCTGGTTATGAAAGGTGGGTGAGAAGAATTTTATATACCAAAAAGGTGAATCAGGGATCCAATGCCTTGTGTAGCATTGTAGAAGTCAGTAAAAGAGAGCTGCAAAGCTGCTCTGAACCAAACAGTTCCTACTGGGCTATGGTGTAGGTTGTAGAGGTTGGATTGATTTCTACCAGATACAAATTCCTAAAAATTCTAAAATTGCAACAAAGAACTCACTTATCTTCAGTTGTTTCCAGAAAGCAAGAATTACATGTGCAGTGGGGGGTACAGGAGCAGGAAACTGTCTGATGGAGACTATACCATAGCTGTGACTTTGTATGATAGTTTTCTTAACAAATGTGTGCAATCATATTATTTGAGAATAAAAGCTTGTTAACAATTTCAATAAAAATTATTTGCAAAGATATAAAATTATTTGAAATGATGTAAAGCAGCATCATCCAAAATCACTTGATGTTTTTTGTATATGTATGTGACTGACCAAAGAAACTGCACAAGTTTGCTGGGGGCCTGGATTAACACAGAGAGGAAATAGCTTTTATTATAGAATATATAAAGCTTAAAAAAAAAGAATCACACTTTTAGACTCAGAACATCTTCATATGTAAATGGACTAATTTTGCTCACAACATGAGTTCTATATTATTCATTACCTTGGAAATGAAAGACCTACTTTTTAAAGTAATTTTTAACAGTCTGCATACATGGCAGGTAGTTGTGAAGCAGCAAACTCAGTTGGTCTTCCATAAAGTTATTGAAAATTTATGTTCCTAAAGAAAGAGGATATTGAGTCCCATATAAAGAAAGATACAGACATATAATTATAAACTCAGTATTCAATATTACCATTATAGTTTACTACTTGTGTATTTTACACTAGAACTTTCTTATTGTATCTAAAGCAATATAGTGCATGTACAGAAAAGAGAACTAATACATCTGATTACTGTTGATAAAAAGATAAACTCAGATAATGAAAATTTGGCACACAAAAAAATGAAATAGGGTTTTAAACATTAAAATCACTATGAAAAAGGTGAGAATGGGAAGCTGATGCAACAACAGTTAAGGGTAGGTTGGAAGAAGAAAAGGCAGAAACTGTTTCAAGGAGCAAAGAAAGTGAACGGGACTTTCAACAGTGAGAATGGGGTTTTGAACTTGATAGTGAATGTGAGAAGAAATGAATGGACGTATTCAGACACATGAAAAATTCTTACAGACACAAAGAGAAGAAACAGCCTAAGAATAAAATTTTCTCCTGGTTGAGGATGTAGAAGATGAAAGAAGCAGGGCAAATTTGAAGGCATTTTAAATTAAATATTTAATTTAATATTGCCTTATTGAGTGCAGAATCAGAACACAAAGTGTGGCCAGTGCCAGGGTTTCTAGAAGTGCTATTAGAGTTCAAAAGGGCATCAAAAAAGTATCACTATACAACCAAGCATATGGCAAGTTTGTGAGACTGCATTTAAAAAGATGAAAAGCAATGGTTAAAAGACATGTGCATCAAGCTAAAGATTTTTTCTCACCCCCTTCTACACCATGAACAGAGGTGACCCCAAATTATCCAAGCTTCTAAGGGACAGTTTCAAACTTCTATGCTGAAATCAGACTAAATAATTTGAAAGATAAATTTAAGAAGAGACAGGAAGTGAAAAAGTTAAAGAAAAACAACATTAACTGATCTCAAGAACATATGCAGATATTTCTGAAGCAAACTGGGAAAATACACTGGCTAATTTGTTTAATTTAAGAACATCTGTCGAGCCAGAGAGACTGAGTATTTCATAATCACATAGAACATGTCAGTGTTCAAGAGACAGCAGTCAACTTAGTTCCAAGGTGTGCTTTTGAAAAGCTAAAAAAATGCAAACAAAAACCAACGTATATCAGTGTGTGTCAGATGCTGTGGTCATATATACTCGACTTTCAAGAATTTAGCTAAGAATTCTGAGACATGTACAATGACAGTAACTCACTGAGTTTTTCTCTGGCAGTGTATTATCTGATGAATGTAACTTTTTTCTTTTCAGTTTTGTTAATTGTTCTTGGATCATGTTTTTAATGAATGAATTTACTACTTGTACTTCTTTGAGCAGCTTGTTCAAACACGTTTCAGCCAATGGGTGGAGTATGAACTCTCCCCTTTGACATTTTTGCTATTCATTAGCCATTGTGTACAAATGGCCACCTAAGTCATATGAGGTTTTTTTCCTGTCCTCACCAAGGTGTATAAAATGTTTTAAACAAGAGAATAATATATACTGAATGGCAGATGATTCCCCCCACACCATTGCTGTTTAAGGAGAGGAAGATACCATAACAGGGGAAAAGTAGAAGGAGCAGAGTCCCCTCCCTGAAAGAAATGGGGGTAGAGGGACATGTAGAGTGTACAAGACAAATGAGAAAATACATGAGACACTTAGGGACACAGTGGAGAGTTGTGTAATGATAAGCCTGAAGGAAAAATAGCCCAGCATCCATTGTGGCAAACTAAAGAAAACTTGAAGAATGTGAAAGAGCAAAAAGATGGAAGGTAAGTGGGAGGGTAAAAGGGGAAGGCCATAGAATCAGACAGATAACTGCAAATTGATAGGAGGAGTACAAAAGCAACAAGTAAATCTATAGGAAGAGAGCAGTAAACATTATTGCAGATAATACAATGAAAAGTAAGAAGGCAGCTGTCAGTGTGGGACTTTAAGCACAAATTCAAAGACAGTCAAAAATGCAGCAGTCAGTATGGGGGATACAGGAAATTTATACAACTAATAATAAGACTGAAATTAATAAGACAAAAAAGCATGTAGTCTGACAGGTGGTAAGGCACTAGGCAATATGGCAAATGAAAGCCACTGAAAGTTGTTCTTTTTGAGCTTGCCTGATTTGCACCTGGCAAAACCTAATCCTGAATACAGTTCTCTGCCTTCATGGTAACTAGTTAAAAGAGATAGACTCAGAGCTGTTCTGTGAATTGATAAAGTAAGAGTTATACTACAGGAACCACGGAAAGGTGTCTTCAAAGGCTATTGTGCAATACTTTATTGGAACTGCTTCTTTACTAAGATATATGATTAACTATGGAGTTAGTCAATAAAAGTAATAAAAGGAGTAATAAAAGGTCCAAGGTATTGGATATGACCAGGTGAAAGTAGGGACACATCTAAAGAGAAGTGGATAACATTTATACAAAAATATCTGGCATTTAATTTCAGGATTTTCCATATAACTTCTGTTTATCAGAATTTCAAAGGCTCAGAAAAGTTTTACTTTGCTTGAAATAAGACAACAATCCCAAATTCTTGAATTTTCAGTTGTGTTCTCTGTTGATCGCTTCTTTCACATACCCGTACATTTAGTTTTTATTACATTGAAAGTCCAGGTCCATAGGAAGCTGCTGATACCTGGCAGTAAATCAGTTTCCTTAGTCAGAAATAATTAGTCCAACTCTCATTTAGAGAAAAAAAAAAAGAAAAGCTATATCCCGTGGGTATGTATGTGTGTGTGTGAGCTTTCCTCAAAAGATATTTCTCACTGAAGGTGTCTACCAAGACACTTGTAAGTCCTACCTCCCAAGGGAAGAATTGTTGTCATACAGTCACAAATGAGGGCACAGGTGGATGCAGCACATTTTATCCACTTTATCATGCTCCACTTTCTATCACTCAAATAATCTCAAAATAACGTGCTGAGTTCCCTATAGACATGGCCTTAATGCCTTCCTGCATGTTTGAGCAGTGCATAGTAACACATGTTCCATGCCCATAGAAATGACTGCTACAGAACTGATTAACATTAATGACTATACTATATTCCTGGCTAAAAAAAAAAAAAAAAAAGAAAGAAGAAAATCCAAGCCCTTGTTTTTTTGCTGGAATGAAGTATGTTTGTTTTGTGGAATATATGACAGAAAGCACTGTGACATTGATAGGAGGGATATTCAAAAGCAAAGAGGTTGAAGAATAGAGATTTTTATTTTTTGAGAAAAATCTTGGTAAATCCAATTTTTTGTTTCATTTATGTTTACAGTTATACTTTTATAGAGGTTTCTGCATGCTTTTGAGCAAGTGGTGTTATTTTTGTTTGTATATAGAATCATAGAATCATAGAATCATTTCGGTTGAAAAAGACCTTCAAGATCATCAAGTCCAACCATTAACCATGCCCCCTAAACCATGCCCTGGAGTACCCTATCCACTCGCTTTTTGAATACCTCTAGGGATGGTGACTCAAACACTTCCCTGGGCAGCCCATTCCAATGTTTGACAACCCTCTCAGTAAAAAAATTTTTCCTAATATCTAACCTAATATACAGTTAGGGATCTCATAAAAAAGTGTGAATGTTGGGTTCATGCTGAAAATATATGCTATGCTTATGCTATACAGCCAGGTACTTGGTAGGAAAACATGAGGGAAAACAGAATACAAAATATGCTGTTAATAATTCTGCCGTATCATCTTCCTTCACTCTGTCATAGAAGGGACCCTGTTATTCTCACATATGAAACCTCCATAGACAGGAAAATACAATGTGCTTTCTTACAAAAGGGACAAGGAAAACAGATGAAATCTCCTCACACATCTCTGACCTCTTTAATTCTCATGTCCAGTGGCTTGAAGGTCTCTCAGCTTCTTCTTGCAAATGCTATTGCCTTCACATATTTCACAGGTCAAAAGCCTAGGACTACTAAGGCTTCTTATTCTGTACTCCTTTTACCTAAATCTTTTCTATCCAACTGCATCTGTCGTGTTAGTGATGAATTTTGCTCAAGTGAAAACCTTCCCTAAGGTTGCTGAAGAAATACTTTACATAGACTGTTATTGGGCATTTTTAAACAGTATCTCTGCGGTGTCATCTATTCTCTGCAGTTAGAGCTGTTTGAGCATAATTTTTATTCTATTATTTACTTTACTTTGAGCATATTACAAAAAATCTTCAGTGAAACTTGAGCAGCTGAGTATTTGAACTTACTCTTATTCCAAGTTTCAGAGCTGTATTATGAAGAAGCCTGAGGTGCTGTTCCTAAGAATAGTTTTTATTGTTGCTAATTGCATTGAACTGCCACACTGAAATGAATTATAGAAATATAACATTTCTGTTAACACGTCCAGTCCTTACATGCTTTACTATAGTATGAATGACACTATCTGGATAAGCAAATTTTATTAACTATTTTCAAAGTTCCACTGTTTAAGTAAATTGTGTTATCATCTGTAACAGTATTTTCATAACTTCTCTTTGATTTATTAATAATAAGAACTACATGCTGGAAAGAATTGATATAACCATCTGTTTTTCATCTGATTTATTTATGTGGCAACCGTCATTTGCAAAACCCATATTTCCTTCAAGCATAACACCCTTGATAACAACTTCGGGAACACCTGCCTATTAAGTTCTCATAGTCAACCAAATACACAGTGTTTTGTTCCCTTTGCTGATTTATTTCTCTTAGGGAGAAGAACTGATAGTGGACAGGTATTGGCTTGATGTTATCCTGTTTTCCTACATTCAGGAGAAATTATTTATAAAGGATAGCTTCCTCTTTAGAAACCCAAATCTCTTTCTCCAGTGAGAACTCTGCTCAAAGGTAGCTCTGTTTCCTGGCTTCACCCCAGGACTACTGCTTGCTTGGCTTTTTGCTGTGACTCTTACTTACAGGCACAGGCAGCTGTAACACATCCATTCTGCAACCCCCCTTATTATTAATAATCAGTTACCAGGGAAACACTTTTCCTCATACAGCTTAGGTACTCATCAGCTGTACCAGGTAGTCTACCCCTATGGCAATAGCCTCCACTTTTCAGCTATCAGTGCACGAAGGTAGATTTAAATAGTCCTTCTACTTAACCTGAAAGTATGATGCTTACTGCAGCTGTTCACTTTAATCATCTCTATGACTGGCAGCATGTAGTCTCCTAATAGCAGAAGATTAATACCAGACCAATAAATGCATGGAATAGATGTCTTGAATGTGCTTTATATTGATTCTGCTCCAAAGATGAAGGAGTCTTTGGTGTGAAGATTACTAGAAAAACATCCTGACCCCCAAAATTCTGTAAATAACATATAAGGGTAAGATAATCATGAGTGTAAAGAAGTGAATCTATTGCTCACAGCAAACTATTTGCTTAAACTATTTAAAAGCAAAGTTTCATTCATTCACACATTGAAGAGATTTATGAGTCTCTATCACAAATCAGTGTTAGACCGTTTATGTCTGTATTTGCAGAGTAGAAAATACTTATATGTTTTCACTTGTAACATGTTTAGCAAGTGTCCACACAATAACCAAACATATGAACTTTCAGTATAGTGATGGAATATGAGTAATTCTCATTTTACAATAAAAATATGGAGAGAAAGAAATAAAAATCAGGTTATTTATGTAATTGATTAATGTGGTAACTCCCACTGGTATGAGTGTCCTTGCTCAATTCATTACTAGTCTCTGTTCAGTGAACGACAAGTAGTAAGTAATGGCACAGTGTGCCATTTCCAAGTTCTTTCTAAGCACACTGTCTGTTCTCTTAGAAGTACAGCACAAGATGCAGTCAGTTCCCAATTAGAAAATGAAAATACAGTGTGGTCTAGTTAGAAGTACATCAAGTGTGAAAATAATATTTCTACAATTAACAGCTGCTTGTAGTCAGATAAGTTCACTTTCACATTAGATTTCTCATATACACATTGTCTTTATTGACCTACTAAATCTAATGAATAATAAAGGAATATCATTGCATTTCTGCTATTTTTCACTTTCCTTTCTTCCTCAGCATATGCTTCAAAAGACCCAAAAGCTTGTTTGGTTTTTGGTGGGGTTTTTTTTTGTTTGTTTGTTTGCTTGTTTGGGAGAATAGGGGAACTTGAGCATTTTATTCACTGGTGTACTAAAGAGGCAGTTGCTTTACAGTCCTTTAAAATAACAGTCTTTTAGAAACATTCTGCCTTAAGCCGTACATGTCACATACTCATTCCAAGGGTTTTCTGGACAACCTGTGTTCTACTATACTTCTTTCCTAATGGAGCAGTTAGTGAATCCTAATTTTAGATGTCCTGACAACTCTGTTGTACAAAGAAAGCCTCAATCCACTGCTTTTTCTGAATTTAGGTTCCTTCAACAGACCTCTACCACAACAATGCCTTCTTTGTTTTCTTTTTTCAATATTCAGAGACCTTCAGCACTTTGAATAGTGGAGCAGATTTATACTTCTTTGATACAACATGCACTATTTTTTTCCTTATTTTATTTTTCTTAAAGAGATTATATGCTTCTTTATTAGTATAACGACCTGAACCTAGTCTTTTTATGCTAATTAATTTATAATTTTGCTCATGAACTTGCAGCTTCTTCTCTTTGTTCCAGATACATTTTCCGACAGTATATGGACTTTTGGAGCAAAAGTATATGAAATAAAGTATAGGGATCAAAAAGTATACAAAAATTTTTTAATTAGTTCTTCTCAATTTTCAGTTAAATTTCCCATTACCGTTGTTTTCCACCTATGGTCATATGCAGCTGGTTTGGTTCATAGATAATTTTCCTTTTCATTATTTTTCTCCCTTTAACACACAACTTTTATTTCCTCTAGGTAGTCAGTCAACCTCGACAAAGTGTCACAAGAATTCTGTTTTTAAATCAGTTGTGTAACTTAGTAAAATAAATGAATAAGATTTTTCTTTTTTTCAGTTGTGGTAAAGCATTTTAATATTGAGATTCAGCTATTTGTTTCAGTATTAGTGATTAGATTTAGGGTATGTTGCAGTCGGTTTATCTCTTTTTGTCTAAGCTGCACACAGAATCAGAATGAAAGATAGTCCAGTAAGAACTTGCAGCTAAAAACTTTCAAAAGTTGTTTAAGATTTGTTTCAGCATATTCTACTTTTATGTTTGTAGGATAGTTGTCTAGTCAATAGTTAATTCACAGATACATTTAAAAGAGGAATGGAACTTGTATTTTATCTGCAAGGTATTTTTGAATTACATTGAGGATTACTTGCAGGTTTACTATTTTTTCCTAAGTATCAATCTATTATCAAATCATTCAGACTAATTAAATATTATTCAGGTTTAAGAAATGCTTTGCAAGAGTTTTTTCTTAGAGCTTTGAGTTAAAACAAGCAGACTAGGTCAGGAAACTTGATGGATTGCTATTGTATTCAAAATTTTCTTCAGATTTCATCAGCATGCTATATACAGGAAAACTGTTATGGAAGCATTTCAATATAGATTTTAAATGTTACACAAATTAATCAGCATTTTTAGACATTAAATACTTAAGTTTAACTTTGCAAGTACTTTCTTTAATGGTTTGTTAATGGATTAAGTTCCTGAAACTGAAAGGGATGATCAAGCAATTAGGCACAAGCAGTGTAGTTTTAAAGTTCAGATATAACTCTGGCCTGGATCTCAGACAAAACAAATGAGTTTAAATCACTCATTTCTCCTTGTTGGTGTGTAGCTCCATAGCTGATAATTTTTCTTTAGAAATAACTTCATAAGACTTCACCTTGTAATATATGTTTGGGCATCTCTTAACTAGGAATATACATTACTCTCAACCTCTGTTGATTATCTGTGGAGAGATTGATGTTTGAAGATATGTTAGTGTTAATGAATTTCTGGAAGAAGAAAGTTATGATTTAATTGGTTTAATGTTAAGCCATTGAAATAAAGAATTAAACAATGCTCCTGCTTCTTTTCATACCCGTGTGGTACTTCCTTCTGTCATATGAAGCTGTGAATTTCAATGGTAGTTTACAGTAATACATCACTTCTAAAGCACACACTATTACCTTGGTAGTTCTGGTGTCAGTTTTCTTTCAAAATCAACTGTTAGGAGTTGTTTTCTGGCTTCTAACTGGTCATACCACAGGAAACATTTAATACAACAGCACAAATACAATTGTGTATTTGCTGGCAAATACAAAATACTGTGTGTATTTTCAGATATGTTTTACAGCTAGCTGCAATGACGTCATAAATACTTTAGAATAGAATAGAACACTTCAGTTCGAAGGGACCTACAACAATCATCTAGTCCAAATGCCTGACCTCTTCAGGACTGACCAAAAGTTAAAACATGTTATTAAGGGCATTGTCCAATTGCCACTTGACAATTAACAGGCTTGGGGCATCGACCACCTCTCTAGGAAGCCTGTTCCAGTGTTTGACCACCCTCTCAGTAAAGAAATGTTTCCTATTGCCAAGGCTGAACATCTGCTGATGCAGCTTTGAGCCATTCCCACGCTTCCTGTCACGAATCCCAGGGAGAAGAGCTCAACACCTCCCTCTCCACTTCCCCTCCTCAGGAAGGTGCAGAGAGCAATGAGGTCACCCTTCAGGACACATTCAAGTACCTTCACATCCCCCTTAAATTGTAGGGCCCAGAACTGCACACAGTAATCAAGGTGAGGCTGCACCATTGCTAAATACAGCAGGATGATGCCTTCTATTGACCGGCTGGTTATCCTGTGTTTGGTGCTCCCCAGGATGCGGTTTGCCCTCTTGGCTGCCAGGGCACGCTGCTGACTCATGCTGAGCCTGCTGTCAACCACGCAGGGGGTTTTTTGTGTGTTTTGGGTTTTTTTTTTTTTTTTTTTTGGAGGGGGCATGGGGGCGTGGGGAGGCATTGTTTTATTTTGTTTTCAGGTAAAGCTGTTGGAGCTGTAAAGTCTGATTTCCCCTTTCACTTTTGGAAATTTTGGATGATCTACTTCTGATACAGTCCATTTCAGGAACTGTCATATTTTGTTATTGGTGGAAGATTCAGATATAATATTTTTCACAAAATTTAACACTCTTTCATTATTTTTTTTTAAGAGTCCTGTTCCTCTTTCAGATGAGCAGTTAGAATAGAATAAAATAGAATAGAAAATTTCAGTTAGAAGGGTCTACAACCTGCTCCTTCATCCATTATTTGAATAAATGAAAAGAAATATGTTTTTGTTACTGTGGTGAAAGTTTTGTCTAGATGCCTACTATGGCAATATGACAAGAAGATGCAGTAACAGGTTAACTGAATAGCTTTATTTTTCAATTATTTTTTTTACTAGGAGAGAATTTATATGCTTATTTGTGTGTTTTCCAAAGCTAAAGACTCCCAACTCCCAGACCACTAGAATATTCACAGCAGTACAGAAAAAAAAAGTTATGTGAAATACAAACACAGATCATTTTGGAGAAGTCATCTGGAAATTACAAATGTTTCTAGGAGCCTGGTGAAAATAATTTACTTCCTATCATTGACTAAATCAGACATGTACATTTGCATACTTTGGTATTGTCAAAATGCAAACAGATTTCAAAATTTGCAGAATTTCAGTATCCAGCTGCATTGGTTTTCTAGGCCAGGAAACTACTCTGGCATGGAAAAACAGACTACCACCTCCAGTGTTTTTTTTCTGGCAAAATAGAAATCCTGATAATCAAATAGCACTTCTCAAAGAACAGGGAGAAGTATAAATATGTTTGGAATCAAGGCAGCGGTTATTTTGCCTGCCAGGCTACCAAATGCTCCTTTCTTTTACTTTCTCCAGTCATAACTAAGAAAGCTCAAGTGAGAGAGAGGAACATCCAGTTTGGAATAAAAGAATTGCCTGCGGGTATTGTTTCAGCAGACAAGTACACACATCTCAAACTCAGAATTGATACTCCCTCCTTGGTGAGTGGTCAACAGAATAAAAAAAGATTATATAGTATTTGTGAGTGAACTCTCTCTGTGACTGTGTAGTGTATTCTGAGTGCCATAACTGAATTTCTCCATGCACTTTACCTTAATCTGGCTTGCTTTGCATGATTTTGAAAACAACTAGACAAGAACAAGAAACATAGCTGATCTGCAAATTAAGTCTTTTGGAGATACTAACAAATATCCTAATTACTAATATCCTTCATCACACTCAAAGGGTAGCAGATCAAATCCTGACATTAGGTGAAAGGTATGAGACTTAGCAGCACCAGGAGAAATCATTATCAGCATTATCAGACCAGGAAGTCTCACTGCTGTTCTGCAAAATGCTCCTAAGTTTGGGAGAACCGACAGAATTTGTTATTCCAGAATATGATCACACCAGTAGAGAGGTGCTCACTGATCTGGGATAACAGGCATAGTGCTGCAATACTTCTCATTCTTTTTTTTTCACACAGCAATAAGAAGACCAAAAATAGTTTTGCAGTGTAAAAGTGTTCTGTGTCAGTAGGCTTGATAAAGCTTGAGCTGAACAAATGAAAAACACTGTATGTTAAGTGCATGAGAGATGTGTGGAAAGTGTGGCAGGTCCTTAAAGAATAAACCCTGTGTTTGAATACCTTCCTGTTAAATGGCAAAGACACAGGGTAACTGATTTAGGAAGGATTGCACTGAAGCTGGAATTTCTTTCTGATTGTGATAGGTTTATTATCTGGGTTTTCGTGATGAAAAATTTGAAATAGCATTTCTTACAGCATCAAATAGTATGAAGATACTTTAAAGCAATTTTTAATAGAAACAAACAAATCAACAAAGGATTTGACATTTGTAAATTTTAGATGTTTCAGTGAAGTTTGCTGGACAAACATGAAGTATTTATGCCTACCTTTTGGATGTCAACTTATATTCCCCTGCGTTTCTGCAATGCCTCATAGGATTTGTAGTCTAGACTAGAAGGTTGGCTCCTAAAGAGAATGATGACATAGATGCATGTGTTAAACCTACCATAACACTGCAGGAGTATTCAGTAGTATTGATGTTCAATTGATTTGTCTTGAAATTAAATAATAAATTCAGTTTGCTTAAAGATTATTCGCCTGAGGATCCTGCAGAGGGGAATATACAGCCTGTGTACATCACAGCTCGAAGTACGATACTGCACAAAGAAAATACCTTGTTCTGGGTTGTCTCATTGTTCTGTAATGTTAAAAGGATTTCAGCACTTCAATTATAGGGACAGCAATAAAAATAGAACTGAATATCTGAACATAGCATAGAAATTAAAGAAAGTAATTTCTGTCTTCTATTTATTTATATGTCACAAAAATTACTAGAAATATCTTATATACAGGTTTCTTTCAGGTAGCAGACAAGTTTAATCAATGTATAGACCCTAACTACCATTTTTTTTTTTGCCCTGAATTATCTCAGTACAGAATTAAACATAAAGCAGAGAGACATGTCTATGAAACTTCATGAAACCACATGGCTGTCTTTGTGAAAGTGCTGGCTTTAGGTAGCACCCATAACTTGCCATTTTCTCTCCAATAAGCTCAGAAGAGAACTATGTGAAGTCTGTTGGGGGTCGGGGTTGAAGAAGGGGGAAAAGAAGGCCAGGGAATGGGGTACACCTGCATCCAGGTGGCAAAATCAATGTTAGCAAATGATGGCCCTGGTGGTGGAGGTCGGGAGGCTTTCATCATTGCTTTTCGTGATATGGTTGCTCTGAGTAGTTAGATTTCAATTTGAAATAGGGACATTTCACTCCCTGTTGTTTTAAATGGGAAAGTGATTGTGTGGTTATGGAAAATTACTTTCAGAGCTATTCTCAGATTTCAGATACAGTAAATTACTTGAAAAAGAAAAACGCATGTAAGCAATGCCTTTAGAAGTACATCTGAAGTCTACTCATAGAGTGGACTCAAGATCACAAAGAAAGGATTCAAAAATTATCCTAGTGGGGTGTTAATTCTTTGAAATGCAAAACTGCGACCAGACTTTTAAATAGGATGAAGATGGATGTCTGCTGAGAATTTTTCAAAAGTTTATCTATAAATAAGATTCAGACATCACGTGCTGCTGAAAGCCCAGTTAAGTAACAGTACAAATCTTTAAGCATTCAAATTACTTTAAAAATCTGGCTCTATGTGCATATCCTTCTAAAATCACTAAGAATTGGTCACATGAGCCCAGACTGCTCCCTGAACAAAAAGTTCAATTATATTATTTTCAGTCCTGAAGCTCCATTCCACTTTTCTTGATGAAGATGTGCCTTTCCTAGTTACCTTATCCCCTTAGGTCTTATTTTGACACAGGCTGAGCCCGTTGGACAGTGGTTTAAAGCTATTTATTTGGTACCCAAAATCAAAAAGGATTTTGGCACCAAAGCCAGTGAGTAGCTTTCATTTTTACATTTTAGTTGGTGCCAAAAGAATCACGTTTTCCTTCAAAAGGCACTTCTCATTTGGGGAATTTGAGAGTTACCTTCTACCGCCCTGTGGCTTAGTGCACCTAGACAGTCCCACAGTATAAGCGCTAAGAGCTCTGAAGCTTGCATGTTAATAACTCCATGTCATGACCTTATGTGAATATCTCCCTCAAGTGCAGTAGGACAGTGTTTTGTACACAGCAAGAGGCATGTTGCAGAGGTAATGATGGCCAAAGTTTTGCTGGAATGGAAAACTGGCCAGGTTGCAACCGTATATGGATGTATTGTACAAGAATACTGTATTTTCACAGAGCCCACAGAGTGGAAAGGGAAAAAGTGACATCAAAGGATTTCTGCCATCCCAGAGCCAACTCTACCACTACATAGATAGCTCTCCATGATGCTTCATTAGTCAGTGCAAATGGAATAACACGATGAAGCTGCTGTCTCTTTATTACTGTTAGCACAGCTCAGAAAAGGTTAAACGGGCAACTGCCATGCTATATGTCTTTGTCTCCCCAGAGAAAACTTAGGACACGGGAGCATGGAAAGTACTTAATCTCCCTTTCTCCTTTTCTCTTTCTCTTCATACATAGACTTCACATCTGTTCCAAAACATTCATGACAGCTGTGTGGATATACTGTTCCCTAGCAATAACCTTCCACTTTCTCAGGACAAGCTCCAATATTTCATGTCACTCTGTAAACAGGATTAAAAGAAATATGAAAGCAACTTTTGTTCCATTAGCCTTTTCAACTACGTATATCCATCTCTTTTCTTCCTGCTGGAATTCTAACCTAAATCACATTTTACACAGCAAAGTTCAAGTTTTGCACAAAAAAGAATTAGAGAAAATCTGAACTAGTATATTTTTGCATTTTTGAAAATAAATGTGGGCAGCCTAAGATATTTTCTCCCATCTTCTACAGAAAATGAAAACAAAATTAGAAACTACAGCAGAACTGAAAGATATCTCTAAGAGGTAGCATTAAGCATATGGTAATACTGGTTATTTAAAGCTTGGTTGATATCTCTTTACAGTAATACATAAAGTACATAACAGTAGTATTCCTGTACTCTTTTACAGTAGTACTAGCATATAGTAGTTATATTTACAAGGATTATTACTTCTTGCACTAAAGGTCAATAGAGGAGCTCCTGTGTGCTAAGTGTTATACAAAGAGGATGCCAATGATCTCAGTTTCCTAAGTAAACAAAGCTAATTCAAACCAATTTCTTGTTTATCCTCCAAAAACTTCTAATCTCATAGGCCAGTTTAAACCAAGCTGAGAAAGTTAAGATAGCAAGTTCTTGCAAATTTCATGAAGTGGTGAAGAAAAAACAAAAAGGAATTGGAATGTTGCTTTTGAACCGTAAGTACCTAGGTACATATTTTGTGTTCAGAGAAGGCACAGCACATATACTAGCCCATTCAGGTAATGGTATATGTACATATGTACACATGCATGTGCAAAACATACAGTCATAAAACCAATGTAGTATTCTTTGACTCACCAAACCCAAATAAAGAACTGTGGAATGTAAAGAACATGCCAATACCTGCACAAATCACTATATTCAAAGCTGAAATACCATTATTTGTGGGATATGGTGCCTCTCTGCATCATCTGTGCTGCAGAATTTTTTTCTAGGAAAAAAACATCCTAGGAGTAAATAATAAGTAGAAACTGTGGCACAAGAATGTAATCATGTCATTCTCCAAGATACACTTGGGTGTTAGATGCCAGCTCTAAACGCGCCTTACATGGTTGCAGGTCATCACCAGTGCTTTAAACACTTTCTAAAAGACATTTTTTTTTTTCATATTGCTACAGATACAACCTGGTAAATGATTCAAATTTGCTTCAGCAAATCTGAAGCTATTCATCCTTTATGGGGATGAAGGTTATAGGCTTTGGCAGCAGCAGAGATAAAACATCACCCATCATGGCAATATCTTTCTTTCATCCTAGTTATAAAATCAAGTCTTTAATAAGTTACAAGCTCTACCTTGAGAGTAAAGGCTGAATGTTTCTTTTTCTAGTAAAGTAAAAATATAAATAATATGTTGCATCATCAATAATTGTTGGTTGATGCTTAAAGCCCTGTCAGACATAAAAAGATCTTTAACCTTTTCAGTATTTCTTGATGACTAAATTCTGAGCCATGAACTGAAGCAGAGATGACATTTAGAGTTTCTGAATCCTAGTCAAAGACTGATGGGGACTGAAAGGGTTACCATAAAAATAAAAATAAAAAGTTTGCACATTCTGTCACTTTGGCAGAGTGTGCTTTGACAGGTAGGAGCAGCCCAGCTGAAAGAAATCTGTGCATGAGAAGCGGGGAACTGAATGACCAAGAAACTCTCTCCCAGTATGTGAAGAGGTATTAATAAACTGTGTATCTTTTCTTTTAATTTCCTTCACCTTTCTCGTATTCCTTTGCTAGTCCCTCTCTCCCCTTCCATGCCTTTTCTGTTTATTTTTTCATAGTACTTATTCATGTGGTGCCATTTCAGAAATGTCAGTTTTAGACCTTGCTACAGGTGACCTTAACTCTGATTCTGTCACTGAAGAGTACAGTGAAGCTTCATTTATAGTCTTAGAGTATTACTTATATGTTGTGACATTTTGTTGAAGTGCTAAATTGGTAAAGGTAGGTGTGTGTCTGCATCGAGAAGTCTGTTTAAAATGAGTGAAGTGAAACAAAGAAGTGAAAATTTGTGTGTGGATTGTTTTGCATAAGCAGTTACCTACTTTAGGATTATCAGGTGATGTGGTTATTATCTGGGCTTGAGTGAGATACAATAGGTCATCCTCCAGAAACAAAGATCAAGTAGAGATGGAGATAGAAGGGCCAAGTGCTCTTCTGACTTTGTTGTGGGGATGGACAGGCTGCATTAGCCTCTGAGGGACAATGCCTGGAAGTAACTCAATAACTGACTTTCAGTGGGGAGAAATGGTATCACATGCAAAGAAAGAGAAAATTTTCCCTCTATCATTGAAGAAGGTAGTTACCAGCTCAAAACCAACAGACTAGATATGGTGTCATCCTGTGGAAAATCTCCTTACCATGGAGGAGAAATGGAAAATCAGAAACAGTCTTGTATCTGCTCAAGAAAGGAGATACCTGAGAAGCTTCAAATATAGAAAGAACAGATTGGAGGAAGCTGAACAACCTGGGCTGAAACAAATCTTTTGGTAACTGGAAGAAATCTCTTTATCCTGATCTGGGGCTCACAACATTGACCTTATATTTCATTAAGGCTTCAAAGCGGCAGAAAACATTGGACTGGGATACGAGTCTGTGCTATTGGAACATGGTGTTGGATCAGAAATGCTTAATGAGAAACAGACAGGTGTGTTCTTCTGGTGACAGATATATATCTGTGGATTTAGAGTTTTTTTCCTGGGGGTCCAGGACCTAGAGATGCAAACATTACTCTTTTTGCAAATATGGTATCTTAGCTTAGGTATTTAGTTCCTTAGGTGGGGAACTGATGCAACATACAGTATAATTCTCAGATTCACATAACTATGAGAAGTAATATATAGTAATGCAGAAAAGCAAAGTCAAAGAATGAAAGACATGCTAAGAGAGACACGTTTCTCTGTACAGCTTGTATCCTTAGTGTTGAACTATTTGCTGCTTGAACATTACTTTCCTGTTTCACTGTTATGGTATGTTAGTATAACAGTTGCATTGCCAAACCCTCTCAATATGCTGAATTGCATAGTAACTTTGTAGGTAAAACTGTAATTTCCTCATTAGAGGACAAGATTTTCCTCATTAGAGGACAACAAAAAAGCAGGTATTTAATAAGGCAGACTGAACTTTCCTTTCAGGCAACTCTTGCACTTGTTTTCAGTGTATTGTTGTGATAAACAGGTTCCCCTCAACTACCTCTGTTCTGACATCATGATATAACTCAAAACATTTGAAAGTTTTTTTTCTATGTTTTATTATTTTTTTCAATCTATATATCAAATATCTTGTTTTAAAACCAGTTCTTTAAACTGCTTTAAAAAATCTGATTTCAACTTCCATTTTTCTTTCTTTCACCATATCCTTTCTCCACACTAGAAAAACAGCGGGAAGGAAGGAAAAATATAATAAAAGTAGAAGAAAAAAGCTGTCTCATGATTTTAATGTTTTCCTAACAGAAAAGGGAAAAAGTATCAAAGTACTAAAAAAAAAATCTAATCTCAAATTATAGGCTTATTTTTTAATCTTTTTTTTTAGTAGGAAAACATTATCTTTCCTTAGAAATTTTTGTTTTCTAACTGCAAGAAGAAGGGAAACAAAACCAGAAAGAAGCCAATACAATTTCTAAAATAAAGTAACAGTACCAAACACACCATCAGTATTGAAATGAGAATGGCTTTCTTTTTTTTCAAAAAAAGCTGTAGAAAAATGAAAGATTTTACACATGGGGACCTGAATTGAGACCCAGCCACACCGTTTTTTCATGGGGAGCAAAAAACTCATACACAACTGAGTGTCCCTTTTTTTGATTTTGTTTTTTCCTTTTTTAAAGTTCCAATCTAGACTTCTCAATGGGTTTTGTGTCAAACATATTTTGGAATTGAAATTTCTCTGTTGTAAACTGAGGTTGCCTCTTTCAAGCCAAAGGCAATTTTCTGGGTTACAGCAGCTACAGTTTTGGCCCAAATTTGACGTAATAAGCACATTTGCATCCAGCTGTCTTTCTGAGAGGAAGGGATTACAAATGACTCGTATGCAAAGGTTGCTCCACTTTGGAGCATTACGTTCAGGGAAATGTCAATTCAGAACTGATCCCTTTCTAGTGTTGTTTATGAACTATGTAATAAAATACTTTATTTGTTCTTAGAATATCAAACGTAAAACAAAATTTTAAAACACAACATTAGCAGAGCAGTTACTGTTTTCCATGAAGAGTAATCTAGGGAAGAGACTTTTTCTTTATAGCTCATGTTTATTTATGTTAGTAAGTACATTCAGATGCCTGTGTATGCTGTACTGATATTCCTTTCCCATGTGAAACAAAAAAGATCATGTCACGGCATTGCTACTGTTTGCCTACACCTACATGGAAATTCCTTTGCTTTTGTTTGAAAAAAAATATTACATTACAGTCCACAGCTGAAAACTCTGTGCTCCTTGTTAAAATTTACTTTTCTTACTGATGTTTTCTCTTACTTTCTGCTTTTCCTTTCATAATGTCAAAAAAAGCTATCTTAATTTAAGGAAGAATATATTAAAAATTTTGACTTTATTTATTTATCAGAATATCCTGGAGTGTTTTTGAGACAAACAACGATATAAACTTCACAAAGACTGGCAAGGCAAGTTGATATGATTTCATTATAACTTTTAGAGAGCTATAGGATACTATAAATGCTTCCATAACTTAAGGTACACAAGAAAAATAAATGAAGATATTTACTTTCATCTGGGTCTCTGGAAGCAAATGGTGAGAGCCAGTTGACTATCCAGCCAACTTAATGCTGTTTTATTAGTATAAAGACCAAAAAGAACTGCAAACTACAAGAAGAGAGAAAGGAGACAGATGCCTGTTGATCATATTGAAATAGATAAAAATAAATGTTTGGATCTGTAAATTCAAACTGCGTACTCCACCTAAAAAGAAAATCAACTCACTTGTGCCACTTGAAATGAGAAAATAATTTTAGTTTAAAAGCTAAGGGTTCGATGTTGATCTCACTGGAGACAAAGGATACCATTGTTTTTATGCAACATTTTTTAATGCACATAAATGTAAAACAACAGGCCCATCTTGCAAACACTATGCAATCAACAGAAGCAGAAATGAAACTGAAAGACATCTTCAGCTATTAGAAAAATAAGGGTAATAAGATCTCTTATATGTTTCACGATATATATATGACACAAATGCCAGGCTGTTGTAGTTCGTGAAAAATGTTATGCTCTGCAGAGTTTTGTGGACGGAAGTGTCTTCCTGCTGTAAATGCCCTGATAGATGTCGATGTTGAAGACCAACTTAATAAGAAATTGGTATTATGTTAGGAGAGTGGAAATGCCATTCCTGGTAAGGGAACAGCGTGGGAGAAAGTCAGGAAATACATTTGTGGGAGGACAACCCAAAGGAAGCACGAGGGCAAGCAGAGGTGACTTTTTTATTTTTTTCCATTGGTTTCCTCAGGAGAAGATCTGGACAGAGCCCTGCCACGTAACTCTGGTTTTGTGTGGGTGATGGTGGATTTGTGTGCTTCCTGCAGCTGCAAACCAAGCAGGGTGTGCAGCATCCTACTGCTCCAGGGCAGCAGCTGGGAAGCAGGAGGGACTGGGGTATGCAGAATAACATGCAGCTGCCAAGGAAATTTTGTTATAAAAGCCCTTCAACTTTCCTAGAAGAAACTTTCCTGCTTTGTGGGGTGAATCCCCAGTGCCTCTGCTGCTGCTCACGGTACAAAGGCACCCTTCTCCTATGCTCCTGACTGTCCACCCAGCTCAGTTTTCATATGGAAAAGTGGCTTGCTTGTTAATCACACTCCTATCTCTGTTTTTTTATTCATTAGGTGTTCCAGCTTACTAACAATGTAGAATAAACATTAGCAGGATTATTTATAATATAGCATTTACAAAAGCATATGATATGCCTAGGTGAAGTAGGACATAAATCTGATAAATAGAAGTATACTATATACTGATGGTTGAGGTAGGTTGGTAGAAATGGATAAATTCTACTTTCTATATTGTCAACCATTTCACCACAGCGCCCAGGCTCCCAAAGTAGGTGATTTGACATTTATTTTAGTAATGTTCCTATGAATTTATATTCTTATTAATTTCAGAGTTGAGAAGAGGTTTAGTCTATTTTCGTCACATTGCAAATGCACAGGTAGCATAAGCTTTGAAAGGCAGTTTGTTGTAAAAAGAATTACATCTACAGGTTTCAAAATTACAGATTTTCTTGAGGCAATAACCCTGAGATAAGTCACCAGTGGCGTGGTAGGCACAATGCCGTCAATACTTGTGAATGTGCTTGCCCCAATGTTGTCCAGGGTTGTTACGAGTTGTGGGATCTCCTGATATTTCTGGAAAGCACAGAGGAACACCATTTCCTCAGTTTATGGGGTAAAAGCTGGGATATGACATAAGCATATAACATGAAGCATAAGTTTCAAAGTGAAGGCAGATGGGAGGTGGTAGACATAGGTGAAAAAATAAGGGCTGGAATACAATACAGAAGGGTTGGGGCAGAGAAAAGCAATTCAAGAGAAGAAAAGACAAAACAATTTATGATACCAGTTGTGCATAGTGAGGGTGGCTGTGGGGAAAGAAAAAATCTATTGCTAGGCCTTGGATACCAGCAATATTTGCTGAACTGTAATTCACATAAATTCCTGTCTAAGCTGTAGGTGTCTGTGAATGACAGGGACTGCAAAAGTAAGGTCACTTTTTTCACTGTGGTCTCAACTGAGATGCTCCTATATAGTAAGTCTCTATATACTTCTCCAGTAACTCAAAGAAAATACGTCAGTGCCCTTCATGTTATAATTAATGTTTCAATAATTCAATTCTTGGCATGGACACCTGTGCACAACCAAACCACTGTAGAAGGAAAAAAATCACTACAGGGACAGATTTCAGTTTCTCTCTCTCTCTCTCTTTTTTTTTTTTCTTTAATCCCTGTTATTAAAAAAAGATCTGTAGGCAGAGAAATAATATATAAAACAATGAAAGATACTTTCATGAGACCATTTTAATGATAGTGGTGTAATGAAGCACCTCTGAGAGAGTGGCTTTAAAAGACAACCAGTGATGTGAGGATGAGTTTGTATAAATATGGCAATGACCAAAGTACTTGGGCTATGGAGTCTGTTTGGCTCCTGGGGAATTAACTTGTCATGTTCATCTGAAAGTGTTCTATATCACCTGTTAACAAGCCTTATTTGTGACTCTAAGCAGTGTCTGATCATCTGTCTGTCATGCAATGGAAAACAATTGTTTCAATTAACCCATAAGTTGAGAATTCAAGAGAAAAAATATATGGATAGTTTCCATCCTACAAATTTGCTTTGTCTCAGTGTTCTCAAATACACCTTTAAAGCAAACTATTTTTAAGTTGCACTTTTGACAAGCCTCTTGCTATTAATTGAAGACTGATTCTTCAAATATGCAAGCATAAAACTGTTAACTGTGTTGGCATGAATGTTACTGGTTGCAGCAGTGAGTTGAGACACTAAGTGAAAATGAAGAAAAAAAGAAAAAAAGAAAAAAAAGAAGAAAATCCAGAGTGAGTTCCATGGGAATTTAAAAGGTTTCTGGGCTACTTATGTGCAAATGAAGGCATTTAATTGCAAGGTGTCCTCAGTGATAAATGGTAACAAAAATATGCTTGAATAAATTCTCCACTATAAAATGAGAAATTATATCATGACTTTGCCCTTTTCATTGCTCCTTGAGAAAGGTGAACCTCTCTAAAAAATTTATACCATCAGAGCTTCAGGACTTTTGCACTGCTAATGACCTGAGTAACTGAGAAAACAACACCTCTGCAATTAATATAAATGCAGAAGCTTGGCTTCCTGGCAAAAAGAGAGAACAATGAGGGAAACTTTCTAAATTATTGTAGTGGGTTGACCCTGGCTGGATGCCAGGTGCCCACCAAAGCCGCTCTATCACTCCCCCTTCTCAGCTGGACAGGGGGGAGAAAATATAACAAAAGGCTCGTGGGTCAAGATAAGGACAGTTTAATAAAGTGAAAGCCAAGGTCACGCGCAAAAGCAAAGAAAAACAAATGATATTATTCTCTAATTCCCATCAGCAGGCGATGTCTAGCCACTTCCTGGGAAGCAGGGCTTCAGTACGCGTAGTGGTTGCTCCGGAAGACAAAAATGCCCCCCTTCCGTCTCCCTTTACTTAGCTTTTATATCTGAGCTGATGTCATATGGTATGGAATATCTGTTTGGTTAGTTTAGGTCAGCTGTCCTGGTTATGTCCCCTCCCGAGATCTTGCCCTGCCCCAGCCTGCCATTGAGGGGGGGGGCAAAAATGTTGGAGAGACAGCCTTGATGCTGTGCCAGCACTGCTCAGCAGTAGCCAAAACACTGGTGTGTTATCAACACCTTTCTAGCTACTGATGCAGAGCACAGTGCTATGAGGGCTGCTATGGGGAGTATTAACTCCATCTCAGCCAGACCCAATACAATTATTAATGTAATACCTAAATAAACTTTGTAAAACATCTGTTTTCTAAACAATTCAGTCCTGCGAAGGACCAATCATCACTGTTAAAAAGTATACAAAAAATGAATGTAACTTTTTTCTCAGTGGGTAGAAGATATGAAGCATACACTTAAAGTACATCTCGCCATACCTCTTTGAGTACATTCAGTGGATGCCCTTCTTCAGTCCAGTCCCAGCTCAAAAATGCAACCTATAGTAAACTTAGGTTTTGTTAGCTCAAAATACCAAAAGGCACCACAAGCTATGAGGTGTTACTGAGAGACAGCAAGGCAGCATCTTGCCAGTGTCTTATCCCTGTACAACAGCAGGAACGTTGCCAGATGAAAATGCCCACATTCTTCTGCTAAGGGTATGCTTGCAACTGTGATGGTCTCTGGATGGAAGAACAGTTAGATTTGTGGGACAAAGTAGTATGTTTTATTAGCCCAGATGGCACAGTTGAAGAAGTTCTAGGTTCACAGTGCTTTTCACACATTTGTAAAGATGATAATCCTAGAAACAGAACCATGCCCTGAACAGGAGGAAATAAAAGAGAAAAAAAGGACAGCAGTCTCTCACAATCTGTCAAAGGGCAAGTCCTTGCTGTTCCCATGCCAAGCAAACCACCTGAGAATGTAAGATGTGGCCAAGAGGCCCTACTTGACATTTCCATCTCTAGCACCACAAGGCAATATGTTGAAAAACAGTTACATTATAGGGAACAAGCCCTTTGTATCATTGTCCAACTCCTTTCGACTTTTGTGCTTTTTCAATCAATGATGCAACTTGCTCATGTGGCAAATAGCAGTCATCCCAGATCAAAGAACATTTATGTGGAAATGTCGTTTCAATGACTGCTTGAATGGAAGTGTAAAATAAACTTCAGCCAATATTCCATTGTTCAGAAATGTTGCCATGACTGTTTATCTGTCTATTGTAGTTCTGGGAAATGGGAAACTATGTACTGTGAATACTGGCTGTTTGTCCTCATTCACACATGTTCTATTTTGCATTAATGTACATAGGAAAAAAGGTCACTAGAAAGATCTTTTTTATGATAAAGACTGCGTCCAAATTAAGATGTTTTCAGAAAAAAAAGTTCATTTGATTCAGTACAATTTCCTGCAGTGCTGTATGTGGAGTAGGCTCTCAAACCTCAAAGTAATGTTTATCAATGATTTGCCCATTGTAAATTTTTTGCCTCCGTCAGCATATAAAATGCTGTGATGGTCTTTTTAATCTGAGCATATTAAACTGTAAGATACATCTAGAGGAATAGTTTACAGAACTTATTGTATGACTACAGCAGGTTTGTTCCAAGAATACATATTGCAGATAATCTTTAAATTTGCTGAAAGTGCTTGACTATGGAATATAATAAAAATCAATTGTAGAAAAGGAAATCAACTGCAGCATTGCATAAAAAGACTCTTGCTTTGGAAAGCTAAGATTTTATTGTCTTGCTGTAGGCAAGGGATAATGTTGGCAATGGTAAATTCTGTGTTGCAGTAAGTTATACTGTTCTGTGTAAATAGATCCAGATAGTGATGTCTCTGACTAGATGGTATTAGTTTAGGTAAATCACAAAAAACTCTTATAAAAAAAAGGTTTGAATAGGCCATGCAAAATTAATATTAAATTTCCTGTCGTCTACCTCATTACCTTGTTAGATGACTTGTATTAAAAGCAGTGAAGCAAAGAATCAGTAACCTGGGCCTTTGCCATTTCTGCAGTGCTGCAGATACACGTATCACACAATTTATACAGAAATTATGTATGTTGAGTATGCTTTCCTGGAATATAAGTGCATCAGACTAGAAATTATGACTTTATTAGGATATTTCAAGGTTCTGCCTTTTTAAATTAGCCCTGAAAACCATTGTTATTAAGATGCAGGACTGGTGGGTATCACAAGAAGAAATCTTGTTTGTACATTATCCTTAGATAAGGCTGTATGTTTACATTTATACTGTAAATACACATAAACCTGTGAATACATAAACTGCTATTCACAAAGACACGGAAACTGTATGTGACTGTATCTGAATAAATAAAAATAATTACTGTCTTCCAGTTTTTTTTAGAACAAAAATATTAAAAAAACATTCCCTTAGAGGTTATCCAGGTTAAAAAAAAAAAAAAAGAAAAAAAGAAAAGAAAAAGAGGATTATAAAGCAAAATATTTTGACTGCTGGTCCTGTTAAAAATGATATTGCTGGAACACAGAGTCTGTCACTGAGAATAATTCAAACCCACCTTTGGCAACCCATGGTCTTGCCGAGCAACCTCATTAGAATTAATGGAGTAACTGGAGGAAAAAGGCTTGTAGGCCAGAGGAGGTAAATACATCATGAGACACTGGTTTCATTGGTGAAGCTTTAATAATCCCTGGAACTCCTGGAAGTGTTCCTGTTCAACCAAACCCACACGTCTGCCAACTGAACTCTTTGTGGAGCTACATGATAAAACAGGTAGGAAAAGATCATCTAAGTTTTGGATTGTTTCACTTGTTTTGATTGAGCTGTTTTCATTGTCATTTCGGTCCTTCTGAGAATTATACTGCTATGGCAAAGAATGTATAAGGTGGAGTCATGGAGGACCAGGAACTTCTGTATCCACCTTTTCCAAAAGCTTCAGACTCTTACAAATCAATACCCTCAGAACAAAACCTAGCCCCCTAATATATTTGACTTTGAAGCTGGCATTGCGTTGTCTTTCATACTCCCTCATTTTCCAAAAGTGGAGGGAATTTCTTTGGTTGGTGACTTAAAAACTCAAAACATAATTGTCATGATATTACAGTTTGGGGGATGGGGAGAATTATTCCACTCTTCAAAAGCAAAAGAAACTCCCCAAATTACCTACAGATTTTTTTGTTGTTGTTTCAGATTAGAAGAAAAAAGACATAGTCTGATCTGTAAGACCAGCAATTATAGATACAAGTACAAATCCTTCTTACTGTAGAGAAAAGCCAAAAAAGTTTAATGTGAATTATAAGAGAGAGATTTCATTCTTTTCTTATTGCTGCAAGTAGTAAATAAGACACGGTGAGAGGTTTCTTATTTCTGCTGGATAATTATGATCACAGGGTATGTTCTTACTACAGTTACCAAATATGCCTTATGAAAACCATGTGCACATTTACTTAATTGACAGGATCTTCTGAGCTTTTCTGCTCTATTGATATACACATAATGGAGTACCAGTTTTTACAGAACTGCATAAATGCATTAGCTGATGGACTGAAATTTCTCAGAAGTGCCACTATTGGTTATCACTTAGTAGTTCCAACTATGATTTTTCCTGTTTCTAACACCAGAAATCACATCACCCCTGCTAAAAAATATCACGTGATATCTTCAAGAAAAGGTACAAATCCATTGAAGTATTTATTACATTGTATATGATTTGTTGCTCACATGAAAATATACCTATTCATAAATATGGTCTTAATGTACTCTTCATCTTTTTAATACGTGAGTATATGCAAAAGTGAAAACTGGTCTCGGGATACGCTGAAAGTCTAATTGTGATATTAATCCCTTAACTATTCAGATGTGATATTTTGATGAATTTTATTCCTTTCCATCTCCTTGTCTTCACTTTTTCCTTCCTTTGCCTCTCCCTATTCTTTGTCTGTTTGTTTTTTTTTTTTTGGGGGGGGGGGGGGGCCGTGAGGTAGGTTGAGTTTGTTCTGTGAAAATAGGAAGTGCATTTTCTCCTTTACATTTTGAAAGCTGTGAAATTTGTGTTTAATCTCTTCTCATCTAACATCAAGCTGTCAGTTTACAAAAATCTGTAAATAGACCAGGCATAGGTTAATTGGAAAAGAAAGGGACTAGTACCTGACTCACGTTAAAGATGGACAAACAATATGCCCTTGCAGCAAAGAGGAGCTAACAGCCTCCTGGTCTGCATTGGGAAAACATAGCCAGCAGGTCAAGAGAGGTGATCATTACCCTCTACTCAGACGTCCCTTTCAACTTACATGTTTCTGTCATTTTAATATGAGAGAAAGTTTAAAATCACATGCCAGTTTACAACTGACACTGAAAGCCAAGCATAGTTCCTTAGAAGTATTTGGCTCCTCCTCTGGATCTGTGCCTAAATTAAGATATTTTTATGAAATGTCCTTTTAAAAAAAAATCTTTATTGCTAATGGAAACTTCTTTTTTTTAAAAAAAAAAATCTATAATCATTGCTGCTTTAAACTTCCTGTTTTTCCTCCATGAGTTCTGAGAAGAGAATTTCACACTGTTGTCTGCAAGCTTCTGGCTGTGCAGGTAGCATTTCTAAAGTGTTTCCGAAAGACTGTAGTAAAAGCAAGGTAATAGAAAAAGTTGTGCCTCATGTAAGTATATAAAATTTGTAAAAGGTTCCCCACTTCTTAGGGGGCACAAAACCTGAAAATGGTGTTATACCACTCCTAACCTTAGAAGCATGCCATGTGATGAAACACATCTGTCTGTGCTGTGAAAGGCAAGGAAAGTTTAGAGAAGGTTCTGGAGGGAAGTTTACAGCAGAGATCATCTACTGTCACCAGGAAGCTTATCTCAGAATGCATCTTACCCCCCACCAACCGCTCTAGGTTATTTGCTACTTAGGGGATTAAATGTTTGGGAAGAAAGGCAAATAATGATGCTTTTTTGAGAAAGATGCACTGAGATGTTCTTAACCATTCTTATCTATGTAATATCAGCTTAGTAGCTGCTGTATTAGAAAAGTGAATAAACCCAAAGCAACGGAAATGTTGCAATCAACAATAATGAATTTGGCATCTAAAAGAAAGTCAACATGATATTATCTTTCTAACCAGTAGATACTAAGTTCATCATAAAACATCTTTGGGAAGTTTTTATAAGTGTAATAAACTTTAAATGAAAAGTCTCAGCAAAAATAAGGAAGGCAAATACATCGCATTGACTAGGGCACTGATATAAGACCCATGATGTCCCATTCAGTCTTGTACAAGAGGAGAAAAGGTACCTCTTTATTCAAGGGTTGATCAATATTTATTCAGTCTAGATACCTACTAAGGGTTAGTGAAATGATTAGGAGAGGCAGACTTCCCAAACTGACACATAAATGTAGTATAATTTGAAAGCTGCAATGAACAATTCATTTTACTCATACAGGTAATTCCCATTTACCATATACAGTAAAATCACAAGTGTTACTTATTTGTATTGACAAGATAAAGACAAAAAACTTAAGTACATTTCATCTACCTAGTTCATAGATTTCTTAGTTTTTCCAAAAGAGCAAACCCCATATATAAGGTATAGAAAATGAAAACAATATATTTAAATATCTATTCCTACATTATTACAAAGCCACAGAGTATCTTGGATCTGTTGATTCATCCAGAAGACACTTTCAGATTTGTTATTGGACTTTATTTGTATTGTTATACTGTTATGTAGATGGAGAAACCATCTTTCCCCCTTCCACAAAATTAATCTCTCTGCCTTTCCTCTTTCCAAATCTACCCTTGCTTATCTCATACCTTCTTTCATTTGTGTTGGGTTTGTGCTTCCAGAAACAGATGCAAAGAAAAAAACATTGAATTATAAATTTAAAGTTCTAATTTAGTGGGAAACATTAGACACACTGGTTTTTTTTAGAAATCATAAATGAAATCTATAAAATCATGGCTAAATATGGCCTTTCTCTTTTGACTTTACTTCAGATGCCATTGTTCCATCACTAAATCAAAATACATAAAAAAGAACCAGGCCTGGACATACTTCAGACTGAACCTGTTGTTACAAACGCCCAGAGGCAATGATACGGCATTGTGTTTCCTGCCTAGTATCAAAAGAAAATATTACTAAATAATTTTTATTTCTTTACTTCGATGTGGACTTTAAAGTAAGCTTCTCTACTTTTCTACTACATCTCAACAACACCTCAACAGTTACTCTAGTTTGATCAAAACCAATAAAACTATTTGAATACTAATTTTGCTGAATTATATTCGACTTTACATACTTTACATATACGTATATATTTTAGGTTTTCCTTTCAAAAAATGCCAGAGATTTTCCTTATAGAGCCAAACCCTCATTTTAGGAAAAAGAAAGGCTATAGAACATTTTAAGTATAACCCTATGTCCTGGTTTCAGCTGGGATAGAGTTAACTGTCTTCCTAGTAGCTGGTACAGTGCTATGTTTTGAGTTCAGTATGTGAAGAATGTTGATAACACTGATGTCTTCAGTTGTTGCTCAGTAGTGTTTAGAGTAAAGTCAAGGATTTTTCAGCTTCTCATGCCCAGCCAGCGAGAAAGCTGGAGGGGCACAAGAAGTTGGCACAGGACACAGCCAGGGCACCTGACCCAAACTGGCCAACAGGGTATTCCATACCATGTGATGTCACGTCTAGTATAGGAACTGGGAAGTGGGGGCGGGGAATCGCCGCTCGGGGACTAGCTGGGTGTCGGTTGGCGGGTGGTGAGCAATTGCACTGCGCATCATTTGTACATTCCAATCCTTTCATTATTGCTGTTGTCATTTTATTAGTGTTATCATTATCATTATTAGTTTCTTCTTTTCTGTTCTATTAAGCCGTTCTTATCGCAACCCACGGGTTTTTCTTCTTTTCCCGATTTTCTCCCCCATCCCACTGGGTGGAGGGGGAGTGAGTGAGTGAGCGGCTACGTGGTGTTTAGTTGCTGGCCGGGGTTAAACCACAACACCCTACTAGTATTACAAAATAACAATTTGCTGTTAGCAAGTCTAATCCAAGTGATTTGAAATGCCTCCCACATACTTTTCCCATGCTCAAAGGATCATCACTACTATAAAGACAGACCTTACGTATCTGTCATAAGAAAATAAAAAGATAACTCATCTTTAAAGATTATTTGGTAATGGTAAATTTGTTGTATGTTTTGACATTTTTTCTGAAATATTAATTACTGCAAATGTATTTTCCCATGACTTGGCAAGATAATGATGGCTTCCATAAAGAGACTGTACATTTCTAATGGAACTTGAGTAAAATCTGCCTATTAACTTGATAGTGTTCTGAGTTCTGGTGAACAAAGCTATGGATGGAGCATTTTTTCCTTTGGTGTAGTAAAATTATGCCAGCATAACCCATAAGAATTCATTCTGAATATTCTCAAGAGGAAAATAAAGTTATTGTTGAACATCTGCCTTAGGATTTCAGCAGTTCTGTTCAAGCTCAGTTTTCATAATGGAGCAACTTTAATTTCTCTTTTAAATGAAGGGGAAAGTTACAGTTGATAAAATAAGTAAACAACATTTTCAGTTCTAGCCAAATCTCTGTGCTTTCAGAAAGAAATCCTCAGTAGGACTAATGAATGTCATTTTCAGTGGTTTCCTCTTTTGTTTTCAGTGATAAATTGTCAAGACAGCCAATATATTGAAAGCTGGAGATTACATTGTTTCTGAGAACCCTGATATCCGGGGTTTAATCTCTTATCCTTTACAAATTGTATTATTCTAAGACATAGAAGATTGAGGTGGAAAAGTCCTATTAGATAATTGACACTATCAAAGTGCAAGATATAGTCTTGACAGAAAATATATGAAGTATTAATCTATTACTGAATGTGACCTGAGTCAAGAAGGCAAGAAGTACTTCAAACAGGATTTGTTAGAAGAGGAGAAAATTGTTGCACATAAAATATGTCCAATGAAGATTTCATCTCTCTTGGAGACAGCAGCTAAAGTTTAAGAATTTGGTGAGTGATGTGAAGGGTTTAGTTCTGCATTGGTTTTGTTCTGTCTTGTGCTGTACTTGAGCTATTACTTCAGATATGCTCTTAAGGTAGGTGTTGTGTTTGATACACTCCCCACCGCTTGGCACCTTGTGCATTTATGGTACCACTTAGCCAGGGAAATAATGTAATTACATATTTCAGTCATTCTCTGGGAGGACTTACTCTCCATACTTTTAGGCAATATGTAAAAAATACTTTTAATAATAGTAAAGAGGTATGCTAATTCCATCATTTAAGGAATGTCCCAATATAACACAAATAATATAAACTACAGTTGCATGGCAATAATTCTGAGTCTGAAAAAATATCAAGGTGCAAGATTTTTATATATTCAATACTTAGGCCATATTTTTCCTATCAGTGTTTATTATCTGTGTAGTGGAGAGCCATTCAGACTAGAAGTTCATTGCCCAGCAGTACCTTTGCTGACATTTTTATTCTAAATTCCTACTCCAAAGTTTTCAGAGAGGAGTTCAGAAGCTGATCGTTGCCACAGCTATCATTGCATCTCCTGTCTATCTGCAATGACTTGTAAGAAAATAATCTGAAGTGCTGCTGTAGGCTCATCACTACAAGGACAGTAAAAAGGGAGAATAAGGGAAGGATTAGGACCAGCTCTTCCAGATATAAATACCTTCCTTCATTAAGTCTTGCATTTAAATTTTTACTGTGACTCAGAATGCTACAGGGAATAAAAATATATTTGGGAACTATAAAGGAAAGGCATAAGCAAAACTACTAAATGGATTGCAGACAGGATAGTTATGTCAAATCCCTGAGTATGTTTTGGGCTTCTATTCATTGGAATGAGAAGTTCAGGTTTAGGTTGGATAAACCTAATCCTGCCTTTGATGTGGTTGTGCTGCAGTATTTAGAGATATTAGCTAAGCTAACAGACAAAAGGAGTATATGGGTCAATGTTGTACTTAAGTGCCTTTAAAGAAAAAAAAAATTGAAAAAATGATGTTTTTGTTTAGAAGAAAACATTTCATAATACCAGTAGCAGCTAACAAACACATTGCAAATGAGGAGTGAGAGAGTGAGTTCAACTTGACTGCAAAAGCTATGAACATTTTAATGCAGTTCCCTTACCCAGGCTTTACAGTTAACATTTTCATTCTCCTTTGTTATTGCAGAACGGCTCTGGAACAAAGACAAGTCTACTACCCATAGGATAAATGACAAAATCACAAAAGTAAACAGTTGCATGTAGAACATAATTCTTGTGTGCGTGTGTAATAAAGAACTGTATGCAATCAGCAGACAGAGTGAAGTTGTTTGGTATGTGTCTAATTACAAGGTACAGTTTGTGGTGAAAGAAGGAAAAACGTTACCTATATTCTGTTTTGGGGCTGAGCTGTTTCCTCTAACTGGTTGAACTGCCTGCAGCTTAGGGGAGTTTGTTGGAGATTTTGTATTGTTTGGGGTTACTTGCATATGGAAAAGTTGTTTCTATCCAAATTAAAATATTTGTTATTTAACCTCACTCTTCATAGTTTCCAAGGTGCTGCCATCATTTTCTTAATGACTTGTACAAAAAGTGACTAGGCAAGCTTATGTTAAGACAGCTCCATTGTATTCATTTTATCAGGAAAGGTTTACAGGGCTGATTTCAGGTTAGAAAATGCTAAATTCTAATTCTAATTCTAATTTAGCTCCTGCTAAATTCTAAAGCCAGCATTCAATCTTGAACATATGAATATAGTGCTTTTGCTGCACTGAGACTGTGTATTTCAGAGAGTGCTGTTCACCTACTTTGATGACATTACATATGGTATCATAAACTATAATCTAGTAGTTTATTGGTTTCACATTTTTCTTGAGGCACATTCAATCCATTGCTGAATATATGAAATTTAATCCCTTTGGATGTTCAGTAACAAACACTGCTACAGATCATTTAATTTGTCTGACTTTATATAAAAGCTGATGCTAATCAAAGGAAGTAGGAAAAAAGAACATTAGGAGACTCTTCCCTCTGCCTCTGGCAACTGGAAAGTTCAGGGCTCATATTTGAATATGGCACAAAATGTCACTTTGGCAGTCTGTCGTAACTGTATTGTGTGTTCTTCATAGGAACTTGTTAAAAGTGATATTACCATAATGTATATATTTTGTTTTTCACACAGTAGTAAGTATCAGTTTGGGTAATATAAGCAGTTATAACTTTCTTTAAAAGTATTAGATTATAATTAATTATTATTATATATTTTGTCAGTATTATGCTGTAGGAGATGAGTTACTAACTAAACTGTTCTACTGATGCATTTAATTCCTGATGTTATTTCTTTGTAGAAACTTGATTTTAGATAAGGCATGAATTTTGCCTAATAGTATTTTTGGAACTGACACAAACAGATGCTAATAAGAATTTGCTGTGCCAGACATTTTGTACCTGGAAATCTGCCACTAAAATATACGTATACCTGTGTGTATGCATGAGTATATATATATCAATATAAAAATAAATATGTGGTAATTGAAGAAATGTAGGAATGTAAAAATTTGGAACAATATTGCTATAACTCTTCCAAGCCTTGTGTATTCAGTAGTTTCTTCTTTTCATTTCATGGTCACGTGTAGTTTTTCAAACAATATAAGATATCATAAGATAGATGCTTGATATTTTTCTTTCTAGGTACACTTTGCATCATTATTCCTGTATTCTTTCTTTATATTAATTTTCCTATTACTTCAGCCTAGATTTTCTTTTGTTTAACTACAGTATAGTTTCTTCTGATCGGTGCATGAATTCAATACAAACTGGATTATTCCTGTTCCTTAACCTGGGGCATGACTGACATAATCAGAAGTGGGAAGGAAGAAATGAACTCTGTCATATAAGGCAGAAGAGCAGTTCCTTGCGGGGTCTGCAGGGTTTGAGCTCTCCCTGTGCAACTGAACAGGTCCCATGGTGCCAGACTTCCAACGCAGCTCTGCCCTGGCACTGCTCTGCCATGCTTAGGTCTGAGTGCTCTGCAGGGTCACCCTCTAACATGCACTGGATTTTTTTATACTTGTTTCCCCAAGGGGCTGTTCTATTAAAATTTGCAGTTGGTGCTTGGGAGTTTTTGTAATTTAAACTGCTTCCATAAGAACATTATCACCTGGGAATGTAGGAAGGGCTAGAAGGCTGTCCTGAACATCCCTGTGGCAGGCAGGAGACAGTTGTGAAGATGGAACTTCAAAGACATTGATGGAAAGGAATTTTTCTGTGTTGTTCTCAGTTCCAACACTGGGCCACAAAAATAGGATCACTCACTGATCACTCCTCTGGGGACACTGTGAGAGGACAGGAGGCATTAACTAGATATTTAAGTGGGACCACAAAAACCACTTCTTGTTAAGAAGATATGTAATATGTATGCTTTATATGAATAACAAAAAAACCCCAAACCTATATAAAAAGGACGAAGGCTTCTAGGGCAGTTTTGAGCTTGGTTGGAGTGGGTAGAAAATACAGGAGAATTGTTTGAAGTCTGTAAGGAGTAACAGTGAGTGAATTAATTTGTCATAGAATCTAGCAAAGACAGGAAGGACAAAAGCAGTAAGTGAAAAATCACAAGAACCCCCTTCGGCTGGCTGTTTATTACTGTATATTACACATTCACTACTGTAGAAAAGTGAAAGGCCTCTTGATACACACCATGTTGGTTTATGGTCAGATGCATGAGAACGTGTCTGTGTTTGCCATCTCCACACTGAATAAGAATAAATACTTCAGAAATAAAGAAGGACATTTTCCAAGGAAAACAGCAACTGTGGAGCTGTAAATTAAGCTTTTTCTAAAGCTGTGCCACAGTTAAGTTGACGATATATTTACCTTATTTATCATATAGGAGAGTTAACCAAAGCAATAATAGAGCTTTTCCTAAGTCATTCGATCCTACTGTTCTGCACAGCTCCCCTAACACCATCTTTAAATTATGGCTACGTTATGAAATTTTTTAAAGAATAGGGAACAATTTATTTAAAACACATTTGGAACTGCTGTCTTTTGAAAATATTGCCAAAGTTATAAAAATAACAGTGATCTGAGACCAGCAACATTTGACCATATACTTAGTGTTTATATGACTTCAATGAAATTTTTTTTATTTACGCTCCTTTTCTTTTTTAAAGGAATGGCTTTTTAACTAAGCAACTATTTTTATCAATTTAAAAAACCACAGGTTTTTAGGAAAAAGTCTGTGAAGGCAAGCAAAAATAGTTTTCATTTTATCAATGTCTCTGATATTTACACTGGATGAAGTTTATTCTCTGAACACCAACCTGAGTTATCTCACTGGAGAATAATTGCTTCTGTTCATTCTCAATGAAGGGAAAGCTGATGAAGTTATCTTGAAGTCACTGATCTTACCGTAAAATACAACATTTACATAACATTACAAGAGGGCCAAATCAAACACACAGTAATAATAAAAAAGAAATCGCAGAAGACACTAAGGTAACTACCCAGAAAAGTTTCTGTTCTCCTGCTGCTCTTCCACCTGTTCTTAATTCCTTGCTGGATGCCAGTAGCTGTTTTTCTTAGTGGCTATGACCAACTGAGGCCATTAGCTCCAGTCATCTCTTCCCACAGAAGCCAGGTCATGGATTTTGTCCTGATGTGAAGGGAATAAGAATAAAAACACAAAAGCCAAGCAAACCAAACTGACTATAGGCCAGACTTCTTTAAAAAAAAAAAAAAAAGAAAATCCAGGGAGGGGAGAAAAGGAAGATCTGTAAGAGTAAAAAGAAAATTTCCATGTGTTAGTCTTATCAAGTGTTGGTTGATCCAGACCTGAATAATGGCAATAAACCAGTTCAGTCTGTGTTGATGCTAAGCAAATTTGTTACAGAAGTCTATATAAAGAAAATTGCTCTGAAAATGCTAAGATGTGACAAATTTGCAAGAATGTTTATGTCAGAGTATGAAAAATTACCTAAAATGTTTATATTAAGGCTTTGACGCTCTCCCTCTCTTGTCCATGTCTGTCATCAGTAAAGGTCACATTTCTATACACCAATGTATTGCTCTGTTTTCTCTGTTCTAGAGGATGCTGTATTTTATGAGTAAGAAGGAGCTCACTTATCTCTCAGGATGACCCACTCCTATGTTTTTGCCTTAAACCAGTTTCTTGCTCAGCAACCCTCAAGAGGAAAGGGCTAAAAAAAAAAAGAAAAAAAATTCCCCATTTCTCTTTAATGTCCTTTTTCAGCAGCTCAGGTACTGAGTAATTTCCATTTGCTGTTTCACTTAATGACTTCCTGAGTTCAAATCCATTTCCACTGGGATTGGTGTGGGTTTTCTCCCTCCAGCAGCGCTACCAGCTCTTAGTCTAGGAAAGGCAGACATTACAATTTCACTTTTTCAGAAGTTAATTCAATGTCTAATTATTTAAAATTATATAAAAAACATGTATCTTACCATAGTAACAGCATACAAGATGACCAGAGCAGGTGGGAAGACAGGATACGTTTTGTCTTTGTCTTCAGGATATGTATTATCTTTGTCTTCACTAAAAAATCTGGTGCTTTAAATATAGTAGTGACATAATGCTATACATTATTACTTATATGAGTAATAGGAGATGACTTATATTCAACATCATGCCAGGGCCTTGCACTTAGCTCTCATCCACTTTATACTGCCAACCAATCAATGCCAAAACAGTCTAAAATTTGATCTTTGTATACACTGATCAACTAACCACAATTAGAGGTATGTCAGCTAACTTCTTACTGCCCTATTTAAGCATGAGAAAATTACCAAATACATATGGGCAACAAGTGGCAGATATGCATTTAAAGACATCTGCACTTTGGGAAGAATTTGCTGTCTGATGCTTTGTCCAGTCCTTCTTCCCCTGACGACCCAGACCAGGACCTATTGAAATGACCTACAGTTCCCTCTCAGCTCCTTGCCTGTGCATTAATGTTTCCTTCAAAAGGGAAAAAGGTGCAAAAGGACCTGACCCTGATAAGGTTGTACACCTAGGGCCAGGGTTTCCATCTGTCCCACAAGTGACTCACAGATTGGTAAAAGAAACAAGGAAATTCTGAATGATGTGAAGCATGAACAAATGTAAGAGTCTAAGCCAATATGTTCTGACATACTGTATCAGTTACCTGGAAGAAATGAGATTTGCCTCTGGGCTTCATTCAGTTATTAAAACAAAGCCATTTAATTTCTTGGTGAAACTTAATGCTAACATTGATTTCAAATGACAAACAAAGGCTCCAGCTAACTTTTTTCCTTTGCTTACTTTGCATTTCAATACTTCTGGCACTTCTGGCAATTCTAAAGAACTGAAGTTTATAAGACATGATAAATTATCTAATAATTTTTGAAGCCTTTTCTTTGTTTTTAAATTTACAAGTGATTTCATTTTTAAAGCATTTACCTGAAAATGCATGAAATATGTCTTACAGTAAATCATAATGACTGAAAAATACGTCTGCTTAGTATGACTGCCTACATTTCTACTCCTTGTCAGGAAATGACATATGCAGATTTCGAAAAAGTATGAAAAAGATTTACTAACCAATGCATTGAAAGCTCTGTTAATATCCAGGATATAGCAGCTCATTTCCATCTTAGTCATGTGGACAGAAGCTAAGTATTGAGTCAACTGATGACCACAATGCAGCTCCCAGAAGCTTTCTCAATATAGGAAGAACATAACTGTAAGCCAAATGCATTGTTTCAATTCATTCAAAACAATTTTTATGTTGTTGCAATGGAAACTTGTTGTGGCTTTATGACCAGTGCTGTGAATGTCTCTGCAGCCCTGCAATATATGAAGATCAGACATACAGCATCTTTTCAATTTGACACTTAATTCTGATTTTTTTGCATAAAGTTAATTGACCTGGTAAACGGAACCTCTCATGAAACACACAGACAAGAAATGAATATTCACAGCTAAGTCTATATGATGAGACTCTGGGATATTTTTTATCTTAAGGTAATGGCTTCATGCAAAGAGGTAGCCTGAGACATACCTTCCTCCATCCAGTGAACTGAGACCAGAACTGCAGCACATGCTATGGAAGCGGTCTGACCCACAGTATAGACTTAGCCTCTGTGGTCTTACCAAACTTTTGCCATCCTGCCCTATCAGCATCTCCACATTGCTTTCTATTATTTCTAACTGCATCATGTTTAAGATGAGTTGTACAATGTATAGGTCATGCACTAGTCTATTTCTTTTTATTTGTTGTGTAATGTATATAACATATTTGTCAGTGCTGAGCAAATAATAATATGGTATAATTTACTGTAAGCATTTGTTAGGTATTACCATATAATTTTTAAAGACCTAGAAACAAGTACAGGAAAGGAAAAACTCACTGATTCCTTTGTTAACTAAATCAGGAGGAGTTTCCCAAATCTTCTGCACATGTTGTATGTCAGTGCCTTTTCCAAAGCAGCAGTCTCATTCTCATTTTCTTGGCTGTGCCTTTGTTCCTGAGAATAGTTACAGGTCATTTGTTGAACTACAATTCAGTTGGTTTTGAACCTCAGGGGGGAATTTGCCATTTTTTTAATATTTATTTTTTCTTCCCAGTTAATAGGCATTTTTCGGTTTCCCCTTGCACTGATTTCTCAGCTTCCCAGTTAATAGGCATTTTTCTGTTTCCCCTTGCACTGATTTCTCAGCAGTTGCCTTGCTATTCTCTCCCATCAGGGGCAGGACATGAGGGATGTGTCTGAAATAAGTCTTAGCTGACAAGACTTCCAGAGAGGGTCACGAGGTGAGCAGCAGTGATAGTGGAAAGGCAAAAGTGAGGAGTATTCGTATCACATATATATTATATATGTTCAAATATATTGCAGTTGCAGACCTATGTTCTTACTGGGGCCACAAAAATGCAGTGGGATGGCTCCCATGACTGGAGTGTTGCAAAGGAATGGTACAGGCTCTTTAAGAAGGACAAGAAAGGAAGATGGGGAGGGGGAGTTGCCCTTTATGTGAGAGAACAGCTAGAGGGCATGGGACTCTGCCTACTGAGGGATGACGGGCCAATGGAGAGGTTTTGGCTTAGAATTAAGGAGAGGGCAGGTAAAGGTAACATTACAGTAGGTGTCTCCTCCTATAGGCCACATGACCAGGAAGAACAAGTGGTTCAAACCCTCTATAGACAAATAGGAACAGCCTAAGTTTGAAGGCCCTGGTCTTCATGGCTGTCTTCAGCCACCCCGGTATCTACTGGAGGGACAAAACACCAGGACATAAGCAATCCAGGAGGTTCCTGGAGTGTGTTGATGATAACTTCTTCGTCCAAGTGATAGAGAAGCCAACAAGGACAGGTCCTCTGCTGGACCTCATGCTCACTAACAAGAAGTATGTAAAGATCAAAGGCAGCCTTTGCTGCAGTAACCATGAGATGGTGGAGCTCAGGAAGCTGAGGGAGGAGGGTGACAAGCAAGCTCATAACCCTGAACTTCAGAAGAACAGACTTTGACCTCTTCAAAGATCTGCTTGGAAGAGTCCTTTGGGATAAGGCCCTGGACGGAAGGGAGGCTCAGGCAAGTTGGTTAGTATTCAAGGATCACCTCTTCCAAGGTCAAGTGCAGTCCATCCTGATGAGCAGCAAGTCAGGCAAAAACAACAGGGAGCCTGCATGGATGAGCAAAGAATTCCTACCCAAGCTCAATGTCCAAACATCCAGGGATGACATTAGGAAAGCTAAGACCCAAATGGAATTGAATCTGGCCAGGACTGTCAAAGACAGCAAGAAGGGCTTCTATAAGTACATAGGTGACAAAAGGAAGACTAGGAAAAATGTGGGCTCATTGCTAAATGAGATGGGGAACCTGGTTACACAAGACATGGAAAAAGCTGAGGTACTGAATGCCGCCTTTGCCTCAGTCCTTACTAGCAAGATCAGCCTTCAGGAATCCCAGGTCCCAGAGACCAGAGGGAAAGGCTGGAGCCGTGAAGATGTACTCCTTGGTGTAAGAGGATCAGGTCAGGGAATACTTAAGCAGTCTGGATATACATAAGCCCATGGACCCCGATGAGATGCAACCACAGGTGCTGAAGGAGCTGGCAGATGTCATTGCAAAGCCATTCTTGATAATTTTTGATTGATCATGGTAAATCCTGTCTTCAAGAAGGGCAAGGAGGATGACCCAAGGAACTACAGGCCGGTCAGCCTCATCTCCACCTCTGGAAATGTGATGGAGCAGCTAATTGTGGAAAACATTTCAAGGCACATGAAGGACAAGGAAATCATCAGGAGTAGTTAGCATGGCTTCAGTGAAGTAAAGTCATGCTCGACCAACTTGATAAACTGCTATTATGACACCAGTTGTGTACCCCAGGTGTAAGTCCTGCGTCTGGTCCTGTTTACCATCTTCATTAATGATCTGGATGATGGAGCAGAGTGTATTCTCAGTAAGTTTGCAGATGACAGAAAACTGGGAAGAGTGGATGATTCACCAAAGGGTCATGCTGCCATCCACAGGGACCTCAACAGGCTGGAGAAGTGGGAGAACAGGAACCTCATGAAGTTCAATAAGGGGAAGTGCAACGTCCTGCACCTGAGGAGGAACAACCCCAGGCACCAGTATATGTTGGGTGTCACCCAGCTGGAAAACAACTTCATTGGAGAGAGTCTGTCCATTGGACAGAGTCCAATGAAGGGCCATGAAGATGGTGAAGGGTCTGAAGTACTTCTATGAGGAAAGGCTGAGAGATCTGGAACTGTTTCACCTGGAGAAGAGAAGGCTAGGGCAGATCTTACTAATGTGTACAAATACCTGCAGGGAGGGTGTGAAGAGGATGGAGCCAGGCTCTTTCCAGTGGTGCCCAGTGACAGAACAAGAGGCAATAGACAGAAACTGAAACATGGGACGTTCCCTCTGAACATCAGGAAACACATTTACACTGTGAGAGTGACTGAGCACCGACATGGGTTACACAGAGCGATTGTGGAGCCTCCATTCTTGGAAATAATCAAAACCCATGTGGACATGGTCCTGGGCATGTAGCTTTAAGAAGCCCTGCTTCAGCAAGGGGGTTGGACCAGATGACCTCTGCAGGTCCCTTCCAGTCTCATCTATTCTATGATTTTGTAATATTCAACAGAACTTTAAGCCATGGTAATATGCTGGTGTATATTAAAAACTAACTGTTTATGCAATATGGGGGAGGGCAGTGTGTGACAGCTGCCACTTTTAAGGTACTTAACTCTTCTAGCTGCACAACTGTTTTTCATCTGGATTCTGACAGTGATTATAAAAGTAGGTTCAAGCCACTTGTTGGAAAAGGTGTTGAATTAGACAGATGTGAATTTAGGATTTACCATATTGGAAAAGATATGGTGCCTCTAAGATATTTATGCCTGTATTTAAGCTATCGAGAAAAGACTGTTAAGAAAAAAGAGGGTTTTTTAAAATTTATTTTGTCAACACACTTTCCTCTGAACTTCTTAAGAACACAGTGACTTTTATTGTGCTAGCTACATCAGCTTGGTAAATCCTTTACATGTATTTAAGCTAACATGTTATAGAGGTAACTCCTTACCCAATCTTATTTACCCTGTAAAATTATCACTGTTTACAAGCCTGTTTACTGTTTACAGACAAAATATATTGAGGAATGATACTAAGTCCACATCTGTGATGGACATGTGCTGTCCATCACAAAAAAAAGCTGACCTGAAAATTGAATCAGAATAAAACTGATTGATGACGACCTAAAGATAATAGTCGTAACTACCCATTTTGTCCAGTAGCTTGCACACCTATAGCTTTGGTGTTGAGCTTACACTGCATGCCATAACAGTGCTAGCAATTATTAATTTGGCTGGTTTTAACAGCTACAGTACTTGCAGAGAAACAGAGAAAGAAATAGGTCCAATATAAAAAAAAAATTGCATTAAAATAAGGTTTGTAAAGAAGCTACAAAAAACCAGAGTTGGGGCTAACAGAGAGATAGATGGAAAAAATATAAGCAGAAACTCTTGGTAATGAACTAACTTATGGAAGCTCAAGGCTAAAGCTCCAGTAAAAAGATTTCTTCAGTCTTTCCATTTGTTCAAGTTGATCATCCTTGTATGTAACACTGCAGCTCAGCTTTTTCCCCCAGAATGTTCAGAGTGGAGCATCAGCCTTCAGTAAAAAGTTATGAGAAGGTCCTTTCATTTTTCTCTCTCCCTCTTGATAAGAAATAATGAATAGCTGAACTAAATGTTATTACTGGATGATCTACTGCTTAACCCTGTTAATTCTCTTCTCTCCACCTTATAGGAGATGTTTAAGAAAGGCGCTAGAGGAACACATTTTTTACGTTACTTTCTTCAGGTATCTTCCTTCTGTTCACCATAGCCACAGGCTTAGACTGTGTGCTGGTAGATGGGAAATCCATGATATGGATTTTTCCTATACCAGTCTTCATATGGCCAAAATGCTATTGCTATTTTTGAGCTTTCTTCCCTTTCCAACAAACTTATAAAATATAAAAGCCATTTTCAGGTTATTTCAACTGTGATAAATTAACATCAAGCTAGTAAACCTTATTTGGTTGCCTTGCAATAAATATTGGGAGTTGAATATTGATAGCCTGCAATGGAGCCATGATTTGATTTGTCTTTGTATTTTCTGCATAATTTTTGTGTCTCTCTGCCAAGTTTTACTGCAGGAATGTTGAATGCTACGGAGATTTTTTTTTTTTTGCATTTAACCTTGACGGAAATAATTTGTTTAAATTCTAGATACTTCCTCTGAATGTTGGTCAATATTGGAGATCTGGAACACCTAAATTGTTAATTATCTGATAATTGCATCTCATATATTACAGAATTTTCTTTCAGGATTTCAACTTACTTTGAGTTTCTTTAGGAATGATAATGCAACAAAAGTTCATTGGTTAGTGAGATGGTGGCCAGGGAGGCCTCAGCAGTCTATGATTCCCTGCCTCTGTCCTTAGCTTGCTTCTGTGATTTTTTGTGTTCCAAACTACTGTCTCTTTATTTATTTCCTGGTATCAGAAGTCCAACAACAAAATATAGACAGTTTGATGTCACCAAGATGTTAGCTTATGTAATTAGTTTTCTACTTTATACTTTTCTGAAGTCTCAATCTAAAGACTTGTGGGTGAGATACATCTTCCAGGTCTTCTAAGATACAGTTATAAGACTTACTAAAATATGCTCAAGAGCCTAGAAGGACTGACTGTGACAACACTTGCTTGCTACTGTTGAGAGTATACTTTTATGATCTGGTCTTAACTGGATTTTTAACAATGTAGAAGTACAATAGAAATTTAACTTCCTTCCTGTCATAAAACTCTGTATTTCTAAATTTCCTCTTTCTATTGCAGGATACATGAGCCAGGTACAAACACAGATTCTCTCTGCTGAACATTTCACTAGACCCAATACTGCACATGACATGATCCTTATATTTTCAAGCTTTTTTCCTTGTTAGTGAAAGTTTTCAATACACCTTTCTTACTCACGTCAGTGCTTGGACTTTATTCATATGTTTGTGTATCTTCCACATCTCAGTCAGCCCTTAGCTTTGTTTCACAAGATGCTGTGACAAATATGTATATCACAGACTTGGAGCAAGCCTGGAACTGTGTCTGTATTCACTGCCATGTTCTCATCGCACTGTAAAGCTCTTTTCATCAAATACCACTGCAACTTTTGTGTAATCTTTATGTGGAGGAGGTACTACATACCAACTACTGTTTACCTTTGAACCCAGTTAAAACTTTGTCTTCTTAAATCGAAGGCAGGATTTATACAATCTTGCATTTTACATTCATTAATTGCACCTTTTATTTTGTTCAATGAAAGGAACTATGTATTGATCTATTGATGACAAGTGCACCACAGAAGCTAGGTATTAGTATAACACATCAAACTGACTAAAAAAAATTTTGGCCTTTTTTTGGTAAAATTTAATATTCCCTTGAGGAGGCATAGAAAATACACCCTACAGCCTGCCTTATGCACTTATTTGCATATAGAAATATTATCTTATTTGACAGGAAAAGGCTTATTTATGAAAAATAGTCTAAAAATTACTACAGTTCCCATACGGATTTTTTCTGTTCTCAAAATTCTTACATTGACCATGTTACTATAGAACCTTGGTATCTTTGAATCAAGCTAAATAATGTATTTATTTCTAGATGTAGAAACTACTAAATATCTGCTGTACTACAGAAGACAGGTTCAGAGAAGTGTGTTTCATCTAGAGAATATACGTGATTCTGTCAGTGATGCGATGATGTCCTACTTCCATAATTTGAGCCTGGCTGCTGAGGAACCTCTGTTTAACTATTGCATGTACTTACCATAGTTTTCACTTACCTTAATTGGTAGTAATTATTTCATTCCTAAACTACGTAGGCAATTGATGACTCTGTTTTATTCTACTCTAATCAAGTGTTCATTTACTGGAAATTAAGTATAAGATCTTGCTTAGAGCAAAGCAGAGTTTTTTTCCTTGCAATTGTCATTTTGAGCTGCCGTATGTACTCTGGGTCCATCTTTTTACTCTTTGGCTATACCTAAGCCAAGCAGGCTGACATTTATACCTCACTGATCACCAGTGTTTTAATGTGGATAGGTGCTGAGAAGAGGCTCTTTTTTCTTCACTTTGGAACAGACGCAGCCTTTTTTTTACAGAGGAAAAATAACTAACCAGCTAGCTCCTGTTGTGCGTAGTTTTATTCTGCCAGATAAAGATTTAGAGAGCTAGTTTTTTAAAGAATTATATCATACATCCCAGATGCTTATTTGTGAAGGTTGTTTGCAGAATTCATGTCAAATACTGAGAGACTGGAAAAACTCTTGGTATATAGCTGCCTAGACATCTTTTTAAAGTGCTTATATTATGCATTTAATTGCCAATACAGTTGTATAGCAATTCCAATCTATTTGCTAAATAGCAATATTCAGGATGTTTCAGTTTTAAGCACAGCATTTTCCCAACAGCTGGAATTTTTTTCTAGCTTATGGTGTATTTATATGTATTTAAGCTGACTGCTGTGCAAAATCAAATTTCTCTTAAGTCTTTAGAATGGAATGATAAGATACAAAATAAGAGGCTGATCTGAAATTTTAACCTACAGTCAGCTGAAAATTATATTGGAATAGAAAGGGAAGTTATTATGAGTATTTTTTGCTTATGGTATCTGCATATTTCTAAAGTCAGTGGTTTTTGCTGAAGATGGGAAGATGGGAAGTGCTGAGCAGTGCTTTCCTTGTAGCTGAGAGTGTCACTTGTTATTACATGCTTTTCTGTTCTGCCGCACTCCCGAACTGTCAGTCCTCAGTGAGGATGGGCTCCATACCTTTATGGATAATGCGATGTGGCTGGGAATCACAGTTCCCGGTCCCTGGACAATGTTTCAAGAGAGTACACCAGAATTTCAGCTTTTGAGAAGAGAAATACAGAGCATTGGGGTTTTTTTTTTCCAGCTAACACATTACCACTGCTCCACTTTGCTTCTCTGCATTGTCTATTCATTGCACATCTGTTGTGTTGTGTCCAGGTAGTCAAGGAACAGATTTACTGGGCTTGCTGGTCTTTTAACCCCATTAATACATTTCATTATTTCACTTGCAATAGGGACAATTGTGTTCATTGTGCGCACATTAACAGAAAACTCCGGGAGATCAGTTTGACATTAGAAAACATCAGTCAGAACATTTCTCACTTTCTGAGCAGCATTAAATGGCATCTAGCTAGCAAATACAAGCTCTTGCACCTCTCTGGCTGTTTTTCACTTAGTCATAGAGGATCACAGATGTCAATGAATCATTCTTTGTTTTATGGTTGAAGAATCTTTTCAGAATGTAACTTACAAAATAAGATGTCAGCCTATCTTCTACAGTGCTCAGTCATGTTTCTCTTACCTTCACCAGAGATATCAAGCAGGGTTTAACAGTGCCAGGGATCACAGGCACCAGTCCTTTTAGCATTTTTATTTGCTTTCCAGGACTCAAGCCTGTCAAAAGCATATTGTGCCTAATTCATTAACAGATAAACATGCCAAAAAGTTAAGAAGATGAGACACAACCTCAGTGGAGGGTACCACTAAATTTAAGCCATCCCGTCAAACCCAGTGATCCTTTTGCTGCTTTTCCGCTGATGTTTAATCTGTTGTCTCAAAGTGGTTCCATGGTGTGTCTAAGACAAAGCCTTTTCCACAGCATTTAATGAGAAACATGGTCTTAAGATATCATCAAAGATATTGTTAATCTAGAATACTGTTTCATATTTTTCATCAATTATACAAAAAAATGACTATGTTTATTATGAAATTCTGTGGGAAAAGGCAATAATTTTGCTAACACCAGAGAGTTAAGAAGGAAGTAAAGATTTAGCAGGGACTTTTAAGAGTACTAAAAAGCCAGAGTAGGAAATTCAGCAAATCACTATTAACTTTTCTTTGCAGTCAAATGTAGAAAACTAATATTGCAATATACCCATATAGATCACCTTAAATTAGGATCTTCATTTATTGCAGGAAAACATCCCACCCCTAACTCTCAATCCTGTTCAATTTACAGATAGAAATTTACTTAAGTGAGGCTACTCAGTTCTGAAGGTGCTGTAGCAGGGCAGGCAGTGGGATAGTCCAGCAGCAGGTAAGCCACAATTTTTTTTAAACCACATGAGTAAAATTGTGTGAAATTTATAACTTCTAATGTGAATGATGAGAGGTAGAAAAACATGCCTGTAGCAAGACACAAGAATGTGTGAACAAGAAAGACTTGTTGTCCTCCCCTGCTTGCTCCTCTTCACATACCTTTCAGGTTTTCCTCTTTTTAGTTTTTTGGCTTTTTATTTCTTCTTTAATCTTCTCAGAGCAGAAAATTTGTCTTCTTTTGTACAATGAAAACTATGCATATTTTACTGTAATAATAGTAATAAATAATAATAATAACAGAAATGTAAATATTATGCATTTATATTTACCTGTACTCTGCTACTGTATATTGGTTTTATATTTCTGGTTGTGATAACAGCAACCTACTATGATGACTTGCTTCTGCCTACAAGCATAGTTTAGAAACTGTAATTATTTATCCTTCATTATCAAGCTTAGATATGAAATCCAAGACAAATTATCTGTGTATTATGTGAAACCGATCAGAGTTTCAGTATGTACCAGGCCTTCTGGAATAGTAGATATTGCTACCAAGGCCATTATTACACCACGCTGGATAGCATGCACCTTTGCAAAGAAACTGTTGGTGTTTATCCTGTTTCAGAATTAGCTCTCAGTATTTCAAACATTTAAACAATATTGTTCTGATCAAGCTTTGTGTTCACATCAAGCGGTTTTGTAACGAGGTTGACAGACATTATAAAGCCAGAAGAAGACATGAAGTAGAAAATGCGAATGAATTCCTCTCTCTACCATTTCAGTTTTCTTTGCTTTTCACAGGCAGACCTGATGTTATGAATCTGTGATAAACAATTAGTGTGTAGCATTTTGTCTGAGAAATCTGTGTGTGAACTGACTTTTGAAAGAACCATGTAAGGCTGTACTTCCATTGCCAAGCTTGATATTACTAGTATTATGTTTGAAGTTACATGGAGCCAAATAATGTTTCCACCTTCTGGGGAAGGTTTTACAACCTGTACTGCTATATCTCTGTCTGTACTCAGGCTATTGAGGTTACAGCTAATTCAGAGTCTACATAGCCTTCATTGTAAAAATGTACTAATGTTCCAAACTAGGAGGATTTTTAACCCTACACACACATGTGGTTGTGTATACCTATATGTATTTATGCATACAAGAATTAAATATCTATATACTGTGAACAGATTTAACAAATACATGTTGTCTGTAATGCAGATACCAATTTTAGCATGTATTTAGCATGTGTATTTCAGAATTGTACTTTTGGTGTTGAAATGTTTTTCAGGATATAAATCATCAATAATTAATACTACCCTACAGAACAGTGACAAATTATTTTTAGATTTTATGATATCTTTTATTGTACAATAGAGGTTTTAATTATACAGATACTGCCAAGAATGTAGATCTAATTATTAGATTTTTGTCTGATTGCAAGAGCTGCAAATTTACTAACCTCAAAGAGTAAAAAAATCTGTCTCTCGTAGTTGGACTTTGTTTGACATCCTTCTGCTTTTGTATGATACTAAAGGCAAGTAAATGTTCAACCAGAAACTAAGCATCTGTTACCTGCAGAAACTTCTTTAACTCTATTTGTTTCATCCAGTAACTGAGGTAGATGACTAATGAGACTTACATTCTTGAATTCCTTTAAGAAACCTCATTCTTATAAAATGTATGTTCCATGAATGATTTTCAAAGCAGAAGATATTTTAAAATGTGCAGAAAATTATGGATGTATGCAAGAAGTTAGCTCAAATATAGACAATTCTCTTTTCTATAAAATGGGACAAATGCATGTTGCCTTTTTTTTTTTCCCCCCTGCAATAGTATCAGGGAGGTTTGATTAATGTTTGGTAATTTGAAAGAAATATAAATATCCTTGTAAACATGTTACTGTCTTTGGAATTTTTAAACAGCTATTTTTTCAAGGCATAGGGCTGAGTGTTCATTTGCCTATTTCCTGCCATGGTTTTTCCTTCTTGGCATGATCTGTGTGGAGTAAGCGGTGTTAAAAACTGCCAGCTACAGTTTCATCTCAGTGTGCTGTTTTATGCCTGTATTTTAGGCTAGGTCTTTTATTACTTCATCTTGGGATTTGTGAATGGATGAGAACTATTATGAATATTATATAACTTGGGCTGGGGAAACAGGGAGGATTGTTTTTGTTCTCAACACAAAGAGGTCATTGGTCAAGTTCTTTATTAATATGACTAGAGATCCTGCCTTGTCTGTATTACAATAGTCAGAGTCCCCATATAAATAACTGATGACCGGACTGTACAACTTCACCTCCCATGACCTCTATTTGGATAGGAAGAAAACTTTTTCTTCCAGGTTGAAATACTTAAGAAAAAAAATAAGATAATTAATACTGTACAGTGTGACAAAAGCTTACGCTATTTCCTTGTAGCTGACCACCTGGAAACCGTATGTTACTTTAGTACATACAGTTTTGATTTTAAGCATAGTGGATGGATCCTAGATAAGAACAACCTAAGTTTTTCTTTTCATGGATTAATCTTTATATTAAAAATGTTTTTCTAGGCAAGACAAATTAATTAGAAAATCACAAACTGCAAAAAGATTTGCTTGGGTTTTTATTAGCGTGATCAATATCTTGTATCACAAAATTTCCTTTACTGAAGCGCTTTGTCAGGGAGATAAGAAAAGTCTTTATTTAGATGATGTTTGATTTGTATTCAGACCTGCCTACTCCTACACCTTGAGACTGTGTTTTGCATTCATAGATCTTATTAATCCTTATGGTTAAACATGCTGCACTCATTTGAGCTTGGGTGGGAAACATATTTTTTTGAAAGCAGATGAATTCCTATACATTGTAACGAAAAAACCCTATAAAATCTGGACAGTTTATTCTGTGGAAAAACACATTTTAAAATGTTGTAGGTTCTTCTGACGAGAACCTAAAGGACCCACATGCACATAAAGTGCATTCTGTGCGCATTCACAGTAAAAATGCAAATAACACTAACCATGTTTTTTGTCAGAGCTTTCTGTTCCTCTATCACTGTCTTAACATTGAAGATATTTGCATATGAAGCACTGATCTGATGGATTTTGTCAAGAAAATACATAATTTGCTAATATTCCTATGAAAACTTATTCTCATGACATACCTGATGTAGAAAATAATATGAGCACATTTTGTCAATGCATTGCAATATGTGTATATAAGATGGCTTTCTTTATAGCTCAAGAAATTAATAAAGAAAATAGACTAATGTTCTTTCTTAAAGTTGCATAAATGAAATTGGTTCCTGTAGCTTAACTGTCTCAAATCCACAAAATTGATGTTGTTATTGAGGAGTTGGCTGATTCTTCTGACTCTTGGTTTTCTACTTCTCAGCAGCCATGGTCTTTGCTCAGGAGCCATGCAATTCCAGTCCTGCAAAATGCTTCCTGTTCCTGACAGGGATGGGAGAAGATGTAATGGATCAGAAATGTATGTCTACATTTTACTCTATTGCACATGTAAACATAAGTGAAATGCATATACTGATTTGTAATTATATTGTGGGAATGAGATTCATGATTTGTTCAAATGTAAGCTGCACTGAAAACCACAAAAACCTGTTTCAATTCACTAAATGTGGCAGAGAAATGCATCAAGGGAAACTGCTATGTTTACTTATATCTTGAACAGTAGTAGTGTTATTTGAACACTTATAATTTAAACGAGAGGAAATTTTCATGGGGTCTTCTCCTCCTCCCATTAAGGTCAAAGGTGTAGCTTTCATGGAATAGTGCGAAGAGGGGCCACCAGAGTAATAGGAGAAGATCTCCACAGAGAAGCTCCTTGTGACTTTCTAAGGCTGTCATTTTTGGTTTTGGTTTGTTTTTTGTTTTGTCACCAGTTCTTGCTTTAGTGTACCTTAAGCATTTTTGCAGCTCTTGCAACATATGTCTGCTGCTAATCATTGCCCTGGGATTGCCGGAGCTCAGTGCACTCTGGCTCTCTTTTCCCAACTCTAATGTGCTTCCTCCAAAAAGACCTTTTCTAGTCTGGGGGGCCACCACCTTATTGCTCTGCCAGTTGGAGAGTGCAATTGATAGGAGAGAGAATTTTTTTTCCTTTTACTGGAAAACTACAGTTTCTCTGGCTTATGTGAGAGAGCAGACACCCATCTTAAAGAATAAAGATTGGTCAGAGAAAGGAGACAAATTTTCTTCTGCGACTTATGTATTCTATATGTAAAAAAAGAATAAAATCATGCACCAGGAAACAACCACCTGCAAAGTGATCTTGCATCAGTTAGCTTGTGAATATATCAAATTGGTGGGGAACTATAATTTACAGAAGTTTTGTGCTCTATTGTAAATGTGGCTTACACAGTGTATGAAAATGTGTGTTTTCTTGAAAGGGAAAAATAAAATGCCCCAAATAAAATGTATTGTCAGAGCTTTTTGAGCCTTGCCAGGTGCTTTCTGCTGCAACTTTTCTGTTCCATTTCATTTTGGGTGCATTATTTCTCTATCTTATGTATTACCTATGTTATTTGTGTTATATTTTTCAGCAGCTAAGAGGCCAAACCAAAAAAGTAAAACTACTGTTTTAAGAAGCAGGAGGAAAGCAATCGTAGTTGCAAATGATGGCTATAATAAATAAGAAGATTAATTCAACTAAATCCTTCCTTTGCAGCCTGCAAGGCAAAGTGAGACTGCTTTAACGGCATGAAATAAGGGGACAATTTTGTTGGCAGGATTTTCATTTGATTACCATGTACTTTCCCTAATTGCTCAAGATCCTGTCAAAAAAACCTACCCTTTGTATCTGTTTGAGCAAAACCAGTTTGGATTTTTTGCTGAGTCCAGAAATCGTGACACAATATTTTGGGGGCTGTGTATGTAAAATTTATTTTGTTTCCATCTGCTTCTGAGATATAATGTCTTTTTTGCAAATCCTCATTCAGATGAAACCACTTAGACTGAAAAATAGAACTTGCTGTGGAAATAGCGATTAATGATGAAAGATGTATTGCACTGCCATGAGGAAGTTTGATTTGACCATTATTTAATTGAAAAATCTACATTTTAAGTACATATATGAGAATTTTCCTCCTGAGTTTTTAAGAAGTGCAAAGCTGCATGATTAAATAAAAAAGAAAACTTGAAGGGCTGAACTCTTGAAATATAGAGTAAGTACATGGAGAAAGGCATAGGGTAAACTGCTGAATTAATTAGTATTATGGTTAAGGATATGCTATAAAATAATTAAGCATTGTGCTACAGTTAGACTATCATTACAATCTGAAAGTGGGAATGCCTGCAGTCTTTCTTTAGAGACTAAAATTTCTTTTTCTCTCTGGCTTATGAAATGGCATCCTTCCTGACATTTTCAATGTACTTGGGCTACTAAGGCTCATTGTGAGAGGAGTCACCCACGCAGAATAGGATTTGCTAGCTTGCTATAGCTGAAATGGTGGCTGTCTTTCTCCTGAGTGCTTCTCGTTCTCACCAGGAGTGGTTAGCAGTCCTGCAAATGCACCAAGTAATGGTTGTTGTTTCTGTCTGTGCCTTTCTTCCATTTGCTCCTCTTTGCAGCCTTAAAACAATTTGGCATATACAAACCCAAGCATTTTTTGAAAATGTAGCAAAATTATGTGATCAGAAAAACCTGGACTGTGAAAAGCAAGTGTTTGTCAATGTTAAGTTTTGTTTTCTCCATGACTGGGAGTCTGAGAAGTAACATTATGAATATCTGTTCAGGAACTCCATTCTATGGTATCATAAATCTTCAAAGAAGTACATTTTTCTGCCATATGAAACTTCCCAAGGTCATGTTGTCACTTGCTAACAATGATATGACAACCTTTAAAGAAAAGCATTTTCAGTACAGTAAAACTTGCTGGAAAGTCTTTGAACTTGAAATGTGCTGTAAGAATAGGGAGTCCTCAGTGATACAAAGTCTTCTGAGTAGTAGGTGGAAAATTACATTTTAAAAAAAATAAAGGATGTACAAGACAAAAATAATAGCAGGAAACTTGTTCAAAGACAATGATTTGGAGCCAGGTTTTCCCTGAGAGGAAAGTCAATTTGACCTGTTTCCAAGGTCACAAAAATTATGAGTTCAGAGCTCTGACTCAATAACGAGTAAAGTGTTTTGGAGATAGAACCATACCCCTTTCAGATTAGATCTTGCAGTGCTCCTGCTTGATGCTGTAGGAGCAGTAGAGGGGGAAAGATATGCCTCTCCTTGTCCTCCTGTATCCTGGGTGCTTAAAATTAAAGCTTGATTTTCTGTGATGAGTAAGAATGGGGAAAAGAAAAAACCTGCCCACAGAAACGGGCAAGGAAGAGGGTGTCAAGAAGCTTTTGAACCATGGTTTTCCTGATGCACTTTCTGGACTGACATTCTTAAACATCATATCTGTCTGATCTTGAAAATCACAATCTGGTCCCTTTAAAGCTACTTGGTTTATATCAACACAGGTACTTTTCAAGCCTACAGGGTATACGCCAATGTGTTCTCCTACCAGAGCTTTGTAAAATTGGCTGTGTTCATTATGTTTGGATTTCTTTTTCTTTCCTCTTTTGTCTTCCTCTCTAGCATCAAAGCTGTCTGTGACTAGGAGCAGATCCCCTCTGTATTATTAGGTAGATTATAGCCCACAATGTGCAAGATCTTTTCTGAATTTAAAATATGATATCTTAAGTATTTAAGAATTGCAGAGGATAAATGGTTCATTCTGGTACAGCAAATACCATTTCACGTTCTTCTGCTTTTAAGTGTGAAAAGAGAAGTTATATCTCAGAAAAAGCATACATTCACATTTTTTGAACCTTTAATTTTTCTTTTTTGTTTGGTTTTTTTTTTTTTTAAACTAAGTGAAAAGCTGTGCCTCACAGTGATAATGGGAAATTTACATTCCTGCCCAATTCACAATTTTTTTCATATTCATTGCAGGTGAAATTTGCTTTTGTGCAGAGAACTGGCACAAGATCCACGTACTCCTTAAATGTTGCCTGAAAGCATGAGTGTTCTTGCCTGGTTATTGCTTACTACAATCTACTGTGCCTTGAGCTCACTGCAGAGAATGTTAGTGGCCCTACTGCCATTCTTGTCCCAGGGTTCATGTCAGATCAGGACTGGAGGTAGAGGAGCCCATGCAGCTGCTGTTGCAGTGTGATGCTTCAGTCAAAATCAGTGCTCAGCTGCTTCAGGCGCCATGCAGCTTTTGGCAGCTGTGGCAAAGGGATTAGCTTCCATCTAGAGTTCTTAAGACCTACTGTAGTGAAATATTGCAGAAACATGTTGTCTTCCAGTATGTTGGATAAAAGATAAAGGGGAAAGGCAGGTGGGAAGTCTTTTCCAAAAAAAGTAGGGGTTGGAGAGCTGCAAGATGGCATGAGACAGACGTACTAGAAGGAACAAGTGGTGACACTGTATGGAACAGGGGCACATCACATTTTTTTTGCCTTTTACAATACCACCTTTGAAAACAGTGAATCCAACTGCTCAATTCACCGACATGACAGAAACCATCTAAGCTAATCTGTACTCTGATTCACAGTGAAAACACAAATTGTTTTTGAATATCCCAAGTCATTATTGTATCAAATAGACGGTTATTTGAATATACTTAGTCTTAGTCATTAAAAGGGGTTGTAGTGAGGTGGGTGTTGGTCTCTTCTGTCAGGTGTCTGGAGATAGGACAAGAGGAAATGGCCTCAAGTTGAAGCAAGGGAGATTTAGGTTAGATATTAGGAAAAATTTTTTTACTGAGAGGGTTGTCAAACATTGGAATGGGCTGCCCAGGGAAGTGGTTGAGTCACCATCCCTAGAGGTATTCAAAAAGCGAGTGGACAGGGTACTCCAGGGCATGGTTTAGGGGGCATGGTTAATGGTTGGACTCGATGATCTTGAAGGTCTTTTCCAACCGAAATGATTCTATGATTCTATGATTCTATGATTTTCCTGCAGTCCTTAGTCCTCATTTCAGCCTCACAAATACTAAGATTTTGCAATGATTTTGAAGGGCATTACTTATGCAGCAAAAGGAAATATGGTGGTAATTTTTTTTTTAATACAAACAGAAAAATGACTTTATAAGAAATTTTATTCTAAATAATGAAATGTGGTATATTGACACCAAAGAAATCAGGAAATCATGCAAAACTAGGTCTCTTCTCCCTGAAGTTCAATGGGCCAATAGCTATAGCATCAGTCTTGCAGAGGCTCAATGATGTGGATATAATGGGTCTTTCTTTAAAAGTATTCCAGATTTCACAACAATGTAGCACTTGTGATTATAAAGAGGTTCAACCCCTTACAGTAAAGAGAAACAAAATTGCTGGAGGCAGTAGGACCCAATACAACTTTCTCCTCTCCATCCCACCACCCTTTTTTCTTTCTTAGCTATTTGGTTCATCAACAGCCTATCTGCTTTTCCTGAGGTTCAGCTAATACTAAAGTGTTCTGTAATAACTTGATGGCTTAGTGTTGGGTGTGCAGGAGAGCTTTAGCTACTAGCTTTTTCTTTTCTGTAATCATTTTCCAACAAACTGGAAAGAATAGTGAATCCATAATTGCTCTAAGTACTTGTCTTGAGGGGACATATGTGCTTGTAAGTTGTAGATGGATAGTATATGTATGTACACTAGAGATGTACAGAGTGAAACATATACTGAGTCACTTTTCTCCAAGTTCATATGTGAAGTTGTGGGATACTTGGAAAGTAGTGGACACATAGTGAACAATCCAGGCACGATGGACCTGATTAACTTGTGAACCAAGGACGCTTTGCAGGCAGCAGGCCTCAAAGATGCTTTGCAAGCAGCTGGCCTCAAGGACGCTTTGTTAAGGATAATTGTTGCTACAATTTTGATGGAGCAAGCACAAAAAAGCAGGACAAAGTTGGGCCTACGTGACGGAAAGAAGGACACAGAACAGGGTACAGGCGGAGGGAATCATTCGCGTGATCAGAAAGTCTTATCCAATCAAACTATTGCTTTAGGCACGTGGACAGCACATGCTAACCAATCTTTAATCAGCTTATGCGTGATCGGGAACCAAAATGAGTATATAAACTGAGCTATTAGGGCAATAAAGTGACATCTGCTTGATCACATTGATTGTGTGCAGTGTCCGTGACTTCCGCATCAACAAGTGGCACCCGAACAGGGACCCTCGGATCGGAGTTAAATTCTATGACAGGAGCCAACAGAGAGAGGGTGCAGGAGCTGGCCGTAGGTGAGTGCTGCCCCGGCACTCGGGAAAAAACGGTACCGTCATGGAAATCTCATCTTGATCAGGCGAGCGGCCGGGGAGGAGATGGGGTCCACTATGTCCAAGGAAGAGGCAGCAGTGGTTAAGCTCCTCCAACATATGCTCTCTGTGAGAGGATTAAGTTATGACTCGTCTACCCTGAAAGCCTTGTTACTATGGGCGAGAGAAAAAAGCTTATTCCCTACCTTTGGAGATGCTTTTGCCATCCCTACTTGGGAAAAGATAGGGCAAGAACTATGGCAAAACATAAGTTCAGGTTCAAAAGAGGCGAGCAGATATTCCACTATGTGGAAGTTAATTATAGAAACTTTAAAAGATATGAAAGCAGAACATTTGGCAGCAGCTTCTGCTTTTGCCACACTGCAACCTGAAGGGTCACGAGGGATGCCATCCCAGGCGAGTTTCACCTTTGCGCCACCACAAATTCCAGCTGTTGTTCCAACTCGTGTATCAGGAGCAGGGGCTAGTGCAGCCAAGAAATCTGCGGTAGCAGATCCAGAACCCAGAGATCAGCCCTTGGAAAAAGCCAACAGCCTGGCAGAATTTCCACCGCCACCAGCAGAAGAGATGGAAATCAACTTAGTCTCTAATTCTCGTTCTTCATCACCTAAACCAGTTACCTCATCCCTGTATCCACCACTACCACCATCCACTCCTCCATCCCCACTCGAGGGAAAGGAGGAATGGGCGATAGGTTCGGGGGATCAGCAATTAAAAGAACTGTTACACAGACTAGAGACTCTCGAAGCCCAACTGGAGCCATCAGTGAGGCCTGAGCCGGCGTCTTCAACTTTTCCTGTGCCTCCACCACCTCTCAGTGACAGTTTTCCACCGCTGCCTCCAACAAATCCTTGTGTTTCACAGGACGTATCGGGTGAGATCGGTGCCGTGGCTCCTTTACCACTGTCACCTCCGATGACCTTATTAACAGGGGGTGGGGTGGGAGATCCGACAAAAAGATGGAAGGGGGTAATCAGAAATGCTTTAATTGAAGGTGAAATTATTCATTCTGCGTTCCCAGTTGTGGCAGGGGCACATGGGGGTCCTGTTTGGGAAGCGTTAGACTGGAAAGTTTTAAAAGAAGCTAAGCTAGCAGTCACTCAATATGGCTTAAAATCACCATATAGTCAATCTGTTATTCAACATGTATTTTCTACACATTTGTTGACACCATACGATGTTAAAATGATTGTACAAATGTTACTGTTTCCATCCCAACAACTTCAGTTTTATCAAAATTGGCAAGCAGCCTGTGAAAATGCAGCTGCTATCCCACGGCAGAACGGAGATCCTTTGTTCGGAGTGCAAGCTCAAATGTTATTGGGGGCAGGTCCTTATGCCAGATCGGGATGGCAGGCACAATTTGCTACAGAAGTGTTACAACTCAGTCAAGATTTAGCTTTTAGAGCATTGAATAGTGTACAGGATGAGAAAATTAAACATCCCTTCACTTTGGTGAAACAAGGTCCTACGGAAACATTTTCAGCTTTTATAGATCGATTGAATGCTGCTATCATGGCACACCCTGATTTGGATCCTGACATGAAAGTTAAGTTTTTGGATATGCTTGCTTTTGATAATGCAAATGAAAAAACCAAAAAAGTTCTTAGTATATTGCCAAAAGGTTCTACCACTGCTCAGCTGTTGGAAGCTGCAGAGTGAATGTTAGAATCAGAAAAAGCAACAGTGATGGCCGCTGCGGTAGGAGCAGCTGTAAAACCTCTATTAATAAAAGGCAAAGGGGGACGAAAAGATAAAAAATGTTTTCGTTGTGGAAAAATGGGACATTTGAAAAAGGATTACAGGAACCAAATAGTTGTTGGCTCAAGCGATTCTAACCCGAGTGACTCACAGAAAAAATGGTGTGCAAATTGTCAGCGAAATAATCATAACACCCAAGAATGCAGGAGATCTGGAAACAAGTTGCAGAGCGCGACTCACCCATGCGCGATGACACAAATACAGGGTGCCTGGACCGCTGCGCAGCCGCAACCAGTGGAAGCGCAAGGGTGGACTTGGCAACAACAGTAAACACTACACTGATAACTTCTAAAGTACAACTCATAGATTCTGATCAAAAAGGACCATTAGGACATGGACTAAGTGCATTACTATTAAATCATTCTTCTGTTTCTCGAAAAGGCATTTTTATAGTGCCGGGACTTATTGATACAGATTATTGTGGTGTGATAAAGATTATGCTTTATACACTGACTCCTCCTGTTACCATACCAGCTCAATCGAAAATAGCCCAGTTGGTACCATTTCATGCATGTGTGCCCAGAGCGCAGGCTGTGGAACGAGGCCACGGGAGTTTCGGTTCCACGGGCCAACCTCAAGTACTGCTAGCTGTTGACATTACTAGACGAAAGCCTGAAGAAAGAATCACAATGCTGCACCCTAATGGACAATCCCTGACAATGTCAATGCTGATGGACGCTGGGGCTGACGTTACCATCATTCCTACAGGCAGATGGCCTAGTGAGTGGCCGCTAGTGCCCGCAGCTACCCGGGTAGTGGGAGTAGGAGGTGTTCAACAAACAATGATCAGCAAAGTTCTAATCTCTTTTTGCTTTTCAGATGGCACTGTGGTAACAACTCGACCGTATGTGATGCATTTACCAATAGCTCTAATTGGTCGGGATCTTTTATCCCAAATGGGTGCTCGTTTAGATACACAGCCTTTTCAGGAGCGGCCTCTGAGGAGCAGCCTGTATTAAAACTCACATAGAAAACAGATGAACCAGTGTGGCTGGGTCAGTGACCGTTGAAACAAGATAGGCTACAAATAATTCAAACATTAGTAGATGAACAATTAACAGCAGGACACATTGTATCTTCCACAAGTCCATGGAATACACCCATTTTTGCAATCCCTAAAAAATCAGGAAAATGGAGGTTGTTGCACGACCTTCGAGCAGTAAATGCGGTCATGCAAGATATGGGTGCTTTGCAACCAGGTCTACCATCCCCTGTTATGATTCCAGAACATTGGAAACTATTAATTATTGATTTGAAAGATTGTTTTTTCACAATTCCTTTACATCCCAATGATGTTGAAAAATTTGCATTGACAGTGCCCTCAATTAATAAGCAAGAACCAGCCAAAAGATACCATTGGGTGGTGTTACCACAAGGCATGAAAAATTCACCTACATTATGTCAGACATTTGTATCATGGGCGTTGCAGTCTTTTCGAAGAAACAATCCAGAATTGTTGATATATCATTATATGGATGATATATTGATTGCAGGAGAAAATATGGACACGAGTAAAACCTTAACAGAGATCACTGAAAATTTGGAGCCTAAAGGTTTAAAAATAGCCCCAGAAAAAGTCCAGTGTTCACATCCGTGGAAATATTTAGGCTAGGTCATTACAGAAAGTATGGTACAGCCTCAGAAAATTGTACTAAATTCCAAAATTTCAAATCTTACAGATGTTCAAAAACTGATGAGAGACATTCAATGGGTAAGACCCATTGTGGAAATTACCAATGATGATTTAGAGCCCCTGATGCCATTGTTAAGAACAACAACAGGAACAAATAATTACCGAAAACTATCATCAAAACAAAAAGACGCACTCGATAAGGTCATTGACTGTTTCTAATAGTGTACAAAGAAAAATAAGTGACTTGCCGTTACAATTTTTATTGATTAATACTTCCATTGAATGAAAACATCTTATTGGGTTGATAGTTCAGATAACAAAACAAAAAATTGCTATTTTGGAATGGGTATTTTTACCTTTTCAACCTAAAACTACTGTATATACTAAAATTGACCAACTAGCACATCTGATAATGAAACGTCGAAAAAGAATTTTGGAAATTTCAGGACTTGAACCTGAAACCATTCTTGTGCCCATAAGGCAAGACTATTTGGACTGGCTCATGGCCACCTCAGAAACAATTCAAATTGCCTTAGCAGAATATCCAGGAAAGATCACAAATCATTATCCCCCTGATAAAATATTACCATTGTTACAAAATCAGAAATTTGAAGAAAAACCAGTTAGGTCAGAAACTCCTGTTGATGGATTAACAGTATTTACAGATGCAGGAAGAAAATCAAAACGAGCTGCTGTAGCCTGGTATGAAAATGATCAATGGCATCAACAGCTACTTTCAGGACATGCTGGAGATTCTCTGCAAACTCTGGAATTACGAGCAGTTTTGTGGGGTTTTCAACATTGGCTTGATACACCTGTTAATGTTGTGTCAGAATCCTTGTATGTGGTGGGAACCACCCAGAGATTGGAACGAGCAATGATTAAGCAAGTAAGAAATCCTGTTTTACATATGTTGTTGATGCACTTATTATTTTTGTTAAATCAGAGACAAAGTAAATATTTTATTACTCACATCCGCAGTCATCGATTTCAGCATGGATTATCTATTGGCAACAATATTGCAGATAAATTAGTTGCTCCTGCATGGCAGCAACACGGAACTAATTTGTTTGAGCAGGCCTGAGTATCACACGACTTTTTCCATCAGTAGGCAAAAGTTTTAGCGCGACAATTTGACTTGAAAGTCTCCGATGCACAAGGCATTGTGCAGTCGTGTCCCGCTTGTCAAAAGGTGGGATTTGGCTTAGGCATTGGAGTGAATCCACGAGGTTTAAAGTCTTTACAACTGTGGCAGATGGATGTCACCCATGTGCCTGAATTTGGCCGTTTAAAGTATGTCCATGTTTGCATTGACAAATTTTCACATGCGATATGGGCAACTGCTCAAACAGGTGAGACAGCTAAACATGTGATAAAGCATATGCATAGTGCCATTGCAGTCTTAGGTATCCCGCAGGAACTTAAGACGGATAATGGTCCTGCATATGTTTCAACTTCTTTTAACAGATTCTGTACCTTATGGGGAATTCATCACCTGACAGGTATCCCTCACTCACCCACTGGACAAGCCATTGTGGAAAGAGCTTATGGGACTCTAAAATCGCTTTTGCAAAAACAAAAAGAGGGAGAACTGTTGCCACCATCTGAGAGACTTGCAAAAGTGCTGTATGTGTTAAACTATTTACGTTTGACAGAAGGAAGAGACTCCCCTCCTATTGTAATTCATCACATGTCGTTACGATCATGGATTCAGAAAGAAACTGATGCAATTAAAGTGCTATATCGGGATTTACGAACTGGAGAATGGAACTGTCCGGTAGAAGTGAAATTAACCGGTCGTGGTTATGTTTGTGTTTTAACAGATGAAGGACCAAAATGGGTGCCAAGCCGATGGGTGAAACCGTGGAAACAGGGAAAGTGATATCTGATTCATGGTTTCCTCAATTTTTGTTTTTGACAGACACTTGAAGGGACGGTGATCAATCGTGTACCACCAGTTTCATCAGCTGTTTGTCTCCAGAATCAAGCAAGTTGGATGATCACCGTGTCCAATCTGTCATTTGTTTTATTTTAGGTCAAAGATGCTACCGTGGTGGTTTGTTGTTTCAACGTTTTGTCAAGGCGTTGGAGCATTTTGGGTTCCTTCTTTACCCAAGATAAATATATGGCTCATGATTGCCAACCTTACCAATCAATCAACCCTGTGTTTGGCTATGGCCAACCCCGACAACCCATTTTCTACATGTTTGGTGGGAGTGCCTTTGGACAATGAGGCATGGCTGTCGCCAGTGGGACTTCTGCTACGAGTAACCATGGGCACTGGCAAGGTTGACAACTGGGACCAGATTATGCCATGGTTGCCTGGGGCGATAGTGGAACCACAAGAATTAGAACTTTTGGGTTCTGTAAAAATGGATTATTGTGTGATGTTTAACCATAGCAGTAATCATATTAAAAAAGGACAGATAGTAAATGAAACGTTGCTGGAGTATCGCAATGCAAGTGGTTGGTGTAATTATACTAGTCCTAAACATTCGAAACCTAGCAACACACCAATACAATTACCCCCAGGAGTATTTTTGATTTGTGGAGACCGAGCCTGGCCTGGCATACCTTCTCGTTTGCAAGGTGGGCCGTGCAGTTTGGGTCGGTTGACTGTACTACTTCCCAATAACACCCAAATTTGGCAACATAGAAGGAAGCACAAAAAACAAAAACATGAAATTCATCACCATGCATTTGAACCAGAATGCAAGGATCGGGTAGAATTTTGGTCATCCAGCGAAATTGTGGCAGCCAGCATTTTAGCCCCGGGAGTAGGAGTTGCAAGTGCTTTAACGAATCTACGAAATTTAGGTTGTTGGCTGGCCAAACAGAGTAATTTAACTTCACTAACTTTAAATGGTTTGCTTAGCGATGTTGATAGCATACGGCATGCAACATTGCAGAATCGAGCTGCTATTGATTTTTTATTGCTAGCACATGGTCATGGTTGTGAAGATTTAGATGGAATGTGTTGTATGAATTTATCTGATCACTCTGAATCAGTCCATAAAGCTATACAAACGATGAAGGACCAAGTTAAAAAACTGCAAGTTAGTGACAGTTTGGGGTGGTTAGACAGTCTGTTTACCTGTTGGGGAATTATGGGATGGATAAGAGATCTGTTAAAAATGTTGGGAGTTGTTTTGTTAGTATTATTAGTCTTGTTATTAATTATCCCTTGTATACTCAGTTGTATAGGAAGGATGGTACAGAATGCAATGGCTAAAGTCTGGATTGTTCAAAAACAAAAAGAGGGATTTGTGGGATACTTGGAAAGTAGTGGACACATAGTGAACAATCCAGGCACGATGGACCTGATTAACTTGTGAACCAAGGACGCTTTGCAGGCAGCAGGCCTCAAAGATGCTTTGCAAGCAGCTGGCCTCAAGGACGCTTTGTTAAGGATAATTGTTGCTACAATTTTGATGGAGCAAGCACAAAAAAGCAGGACAAAGTTGGGCCTACGTGACGGAAAGAAGGACACAGAACAGGGTACAGGCGGAGGGAATCATTCGCGTGATCAGAAAGTCTTATCCAATCAAACTATTGCTTTAGGCGCGTGGACAGCACATGCTAACCAATCTTTAATCAGCTTATGCGTGATCGGGAACCAAAATGAGTATATAAACCGAGCTATTAGGGCAATAAAGTGACATCTGCTTGATCACATTGATTGTGTGCAGTGTCCATGACTTCCGCGTCAACATGAAGTCAGTACATGATCTCCCAAAGTCTAATATGTAAACTGTGCTATAGTATTTGAGTCTTGAATTTATCATGTTTGCTCTTCTGGATGCATATAATCTTCCAGATGCTATGTTAGAGTAAAGAATCTCTATTTACCTTATTTTACTGGAAGAAGTTACTTCAGAGTTCGAACAGAGGGAACTCTACCTGCACCAGTGCTTCAGTTCACTCTGAAATGCACTGTGTGCATTACTATGCTAGATGCCTGACACAGGAACTGTTAACGATTTCACACACCCTCCCTTCTCCTGTATAATATGTTCTGCAACCACATCTTGCTTACAAAGTATATTTAGAACAGATAGAGGTTCTTTCAGACACAGCTAATTTTGTCTGTTGGCAAGGAAACGCTGGGTTTAATCCTAATTCAGTTTGTAGGCTTGGTTCTTTTCTCCCTTCTCCATCCTGATCTCATTGTCTTCCACTATGGGAAAACCTGCTTTAAACTTGGCTACCAGGACCAAGGAATTCTAGCCTGGTATGATATTAGTTGGTCAAGTACTTAACTGTTATTCCAGGTTTTGTTTCCGTGACTCTTCCTTGACCTTGTCATACCTAAATGTTTTACTCCAGTGGTGGCCCCAGGCAGCTATATGTCTGGAATTTCCTTTTCCCAGTCTGAGCAACACAGCTTGACTTAATGTATAAAAACTGTTGCACAGCAATACTCTAAACCAATGGTTTATTCAGCTGCATATCCACTCTGTCACCTGTAGACTGGTTTCTTTTGCTGCCAGAATTATGCTAATACCTGCTTCAGTTTGTGCAGACCAAAGAAAAGCACACCATCAGAATAAAGTATATTGGTCTCATGGAGGTTTCCACATTGATTATTCTTTAGATTAAACTTTGCCATTTCCTCATAAACAGATTTTACTTGCAAACAGTTAATTTCTTGGTTTTATCTTTACCATTGTCTCATATTACTGCTTAACTGTAACCATTTCATTTTTGCTTAGAACCCAATGTTGTTCTTACTGAATTTATCTTAGCAAGGATTATTAAGCAAATGATGAATTGGAAGCTTATTTGTTTCCCTTCCCTTTCCTCCTACTTCTCTCAGTGTTTGTTTTTCTTGTGTAAATCTCTCTTCCAGCAGCCAAAGAAATGTAGGATGACAAACCAGCCCTCTGACCTGCCTAAGCCACTCTGCCCCCTTTGTTCTCCTTGTTTTGTGGTGTCCCACTTTTGCAGAAAAATTGCTGGAGCATATAAACCAAAACTGCCAGGCTGATTGTTATCTTTTTTGTCTGGCTGTTCTGGGTGGCACTCAACATCTTTATGCATCATTCATGGTCACTGGAGAACACTGAAGTAGAGCTGTCTGGCTTTTCTGGCAGATTATTAAATTTCCTCCCAGCAATTAAAAAATTAGAAGTGAAGATTACCCTTGCAACTACAGTTTTAAGTACAAGTGTCAGTTTGTTGAAATTTTTCTTTTCTGTCGAACACTGCTTTGTATTGTGTGAAACCAAAACAACTACCTGAGATTTGTAAGACTAATATCTTGAAGTACAATCTGATTTGAAAATAGAAATTATTACACAAATATTTCTGTCCTTGTTCAGTCCTGTTCTGCCCTGACTTGTGTCTTTTTGCATTAAGAGTTGTTGACAGGAAGAAATAGGGTCTAATGGAAATTAGAACTGACTAGTGTTTTTTATTCTATTTGGTTGCTATAGATGTACATTCTGCTCTTTCTTCTGAAAATGTTCTGCCTATATAGCAAATTATTCAGTTTGTAAACAAAGAACTATATCATTATGATTAAATTGTAGTGTAATATTAGTGCTTAATGATCATATGCAAATCTCTAATACAAATAGCAGTACCTTGCATTAAAAGCTACATAATTGATCTAAGAAACACGTTTTATTCTGCTTGCAAAGCCATATTAAAAAAAGACCTAATCCAAACAATGAGTTGTATTGAAATAGAAAAAATACATGAGGCAGGACTGCCAAATTATTTATCTTTCATTAAGGGAGAAAATCACACATAATTATCTATGCTATATGAACACATTTGCTGTAAGTTGGCATGGAATTGAGCAGTGATAATCATAAAAAATGGAACCCACAACTAAGCTGAATCTAACTAGTTGTTATTAAGTAAATGCTAGAAAAGGGAATACCGAACAAGGAGAATATTCTCTAAATAGTACTACATTCTCCATAGCCAGAAAGGACAACTCATCATTTTGAAGTATAGAAACAAAATTATATGCTTGGAACTTAATCAGTGAGTGGTTATAATGTACGTCTTTGTAGCTTCCCCATAAACAAATAACAATTGAGCTGCTTTTTAAATTAAAGGAGTTTGATGCTTTGAAATTAAGCAGGGCTGTGATGTTTTGTGGTTTTATTCAGACACTTTGGAAAGATTAAATAGTAAGTATAGAAGGAAAATACGAGATCAGAATTTGCATTTCAAAACATCCTTTGCTTTTTTCCCTAGTTAAAATCTGTTCAGTAGCTGATACATCTGAGCAGCAGAGGGTGACATCCAGTATCATTTCTGAGCTTACGAACCTCTAATCAGGAATACAGTCGCCTTAAGAACTGTCCATTACCTGTGATTAATATACGAGGGTTTCATTTTCTTCACCATTACTAGTTCATTGGCAGCTATAAATATATAGAAAGCTAGATGTATTTTGAATGGTTTCAGTAAAAGAGAAATTGCAGGTCTTTATACCCTTTCAGTGAGAGCGTATGCTGTAGCACATAATAACAGGATAAAAACCTCAGTTTAGACACTTTACAGAACAAAATACTTGTTCCATTATATTGATAATTTGTCTCCATGTTTCAATATGAGATTGCAGAAATTGTTTAAATCTGTTGACATATCAAGTAATAACATGAAAAGCATTCACTATTATTATCCTGATAGAAATTATAACAATTCCTTCAGGGGCTCTGAACCAGAATACCAGAAATTTAGAACTGTTTAGTCAAATGATTCATTTAGATCAAAACCAAAGAAACTTTAAGATCTAAAAGTTTGAGAGAGCTATAAAATGTGTTAATGCAATAAAATTCTTTGTAAAATGCAGTAGTGTCTCTTCCTTACAATCAGTGGCTTAGCATTTTTTAATAGAGCTATCTGAGGATGGAATTTTCTCCAGTTAATATCCTGCTCTTATTTTCTTGGGCAGATCCTTACTGAAGTAATGCATTTTACCCATAGCTTCTTTAATGATGACTGAACACCTAAGATGAGCCTGAAAGAAAATTCTGTGGTTTTATTTGCTTGTTCTTCTTGTTGTCCCATCGTCATGTATTAAATGCATTTAATTTTATATTAGAGATGATTGGGTCTTGCATGCATAAAAATCAGCTTGTTGGAACCAAATCCTTTCTTCAAGCAAAATCTGACAAAAATGTTTTAAATATATTGTATTGACATTTTTAATATTCTGCTTATATAATAAATTTTAGTTATAAACCAAAACCTACTTCATATTTTTTAAAAAGTTCTTTGTAATATGAAAAAATACTTTCAATGTACTCCACAGAGTACTCTCTATACAGTTAATCAGTTGTGAAAAAGAGCCTATTTCTATGATCAAGCCCAAAAGAATAAAGATTGTGCTATCTTGAACGTATTTTTTTGTTCCAGTAGCCTTTTTAGAAGTGATCTCCCTTATGTCCTAGTTACTTTATATACATAGAGTAGCTCAAAATGGAATAAACTAGAAATAATGAAGATTTTTTTAAATTTATCAAAGCATATGATTCATATTGCAAAATCTGGAAGGTTTCAAGAGCATGAGCCATTGCTACTGATTTGTACACAGCTGCATGTATTCATGTCAGCACTCCTGCAGGCAGTAGGGATTCAAAAAGGTGGTTTGCAGGGAGGACACAGCCCCTGGGGAAGACAAAAAAAGGTGATTTTACATTGCTTTACTACTTTGCTATGACTTAGATGATTACATGATTCACCATTATATTCCCTTGACAATTGCAGCAAATATAATGAGTGTTACGAATAGCTTCTGTCACTGCAGCTGTGCTCTCAGATGACATTTCAGAAGGCTACGTGCAGGGTTGTTGCTGGTGCCTTATTTGGCACAGTTTGTGTTTTGGATTCCCCTAAATCTTCATGCTCTGGATCTGGATTATTCTGTGGTTGAAATCCTGCAGACCAAACCCACACATCGCTGATTATGTTGTTGATCAGTGCATGAAGATGAAATTTGTGACTCCATGTATTAATTTTCAGCCTAGCTTCACAGTGATTTCTCTGAAGCAAGCTGACCAGGGTGGAATTAATAGTGAAATCTTGCTCTCTACAGCAGAGGTGTTTCTGCAGTACTGCCAACTTCTGCTAATACTAGGGAATACTTGAATTTGGCTACATTTGTATCATGCATGTGGCTGAAGAATACCACCTTTGTTTTTATTTGCTTTGAGATATTACCGAATTTCTATTGAATGCATAGAACAACACAAGTCTTTATAAGGAAACAACATGAAATCTGTTAATCATGACCTCTGACCATAAATAGGAAACTTCAAAGGTGGTTTTCACTGACAGTCTATAGAAAGAGCAGTGGGAAGTCTTAAATGTTTTTCTCCATCTGTCTTCCATAGGCCAGATTTTAGGCAGACTTTCCTTATTCAGTTGTACTTAGATGCAGCTTCTACAAGTTCTGTTGCTTTTTTCAAAACATTTATATTAGTTTGCCATATGAATGAACTTGTGTCTTGATCAGAAGACAAACTATTCCTTTAGCTGTGTTGCTTTGGAAGGAAAGGCAGTCTATGCACTGCATATTAGGTTCTTTGTACAGCAGGTTCCTTGGAGAATGCATACCAACAGCCTTTAAAATCTTTTACAGCTGTTAATGGTATATCTATGTGTGATTTAGGGGCAGGGTATTGGGAAAAGGAGAAGAAGGCAAGAAATGCACAGAAACATCACTTCTGCAAGGTAAATCTCGGTACATCTGTCAGCCTGCAGAACACAGCAAAGAGAGCTTGCTTTAAAGTTATTGCTATTGTGGCTCAGTCCTAGTTCTCTTATTCACATGTGAGGATTGTTTACTTCTGAGGATACAGTGGAGGACCTCTAATACAATACAGAGAAATAGATTCTTTCATGTGGCTGCCTGACTCCAAAGCCACCAATAAAGCTGTCTTTCAGCCAGTACTTTCAGTGAACAAATTAACTTGGGCTTGTACAAATAAACACACAAAGTTCAGAGCAGTTCTGGTGGTTAATATGAACCATTTGGAGAAGTTCTTATCAAAACAAGGACAAAAAGAATCTTCCCAGCAAATGCTGACTAAGGTAGAATGATATATCTTTGTAATTGCTTGTATTCTGGGCAAGGATAGGGGGTGGGATTCATTGTTGACAGTCAGACCTTGATCTGAATCTCCATTTTTCAGCTCAAAATTTTGTAATGCCTATTGCACCACAGCCAGGTTTAACATGGTTTGTAATATTTGATTTACATAAAGATATAAATTTTAAGATATTAATTAAGCTTAAGAGTACTAGAAAATTAATGCTTATCATGGTTTTAAAGTCCTTCACAGGAATTAGTCATAGAATGCTGTTTTATTCCCCACATTAGACATAAGATATAGAGTCCTTTTCTGATTCAGCATATAAACTGTCATAAATAGGACCAACCAATCCAAATAGGGCTCTTTGCATTCTTTCGAGTAAAGATGCACTGATGCATGTGGAACTGGCAATTATTACATAATGTAATTTCAAGAGACTGGCTGACCTTGAATTTTTAGTGTCCCTTCTTCATGCAGTGTATGCTGGAGGGACAGACAAATTCTTCTGGCTTTAGTTAATTAAGCAGTCAACTTGTTTTGAATTGGTCATTGAAATGAATTGAACAATTAAACATGTTTCCCTCTCCCATCTGCAGCATGACTTTACTCAAAAACACATTCTGGAAAGAGTAAATCCCAGCATATTCTTCTTACACCCTTTGTCTGAGTTGAACAAGGTTATGAAACAGGACTATTTATTTGCTTACTTTCACATGCCCTGGGTTCTAAACACTGGGCTATACTGCTGTTGGTTAGTGTTAACTTAAGATTACTCATTTTTTAGTATGAAAATGCAACACATACAAAAGAATACCGTTACTGCAACAGTAGTAAGAATTAATAACTTTAAAAATATATTTTTTGAAAAAGAACAGAGAATTCACAAACATAGTAAAGTAAAAAATAGCAAAACATCACTGCTTACTTCAGGAGGCAATGATGGGACATTTGTATATTTGTTAGAGAAGATCCTCTGGCAACATGAGGATTCAAACATGAGATTTCTGCAATATTCATTTCTTGCAAGAAGGAAGAGTCACACTTATGCTCTTCCAGACTACTTTTTCACTGGAGTTGCTGGAGAGCAAGCTAATGATGAACCACTTGCAAATGACAGTTTCTAACAGAGTATTTGGAAGCTTGAGGACGTATATAGTAGACAAAATAATGGATAGAAGGTCAAGTCATCTGCATCAAGGCAATGCTACTATAAATTAGGACATAGGTAGCTTAAGAAGTACAAAAGAAGTTAAGTACCCAACAGAATAAAACCTGAAAAATTAGGCCTGTTGATATTATCTTTCTGTCTTTAACATGCAGTTCAAATGGTAGGACCTACTTGCCGGCCACAAATCTTTGCAAAGACCTGCTTTGTCTTTCTGACCCTGGAGAGGGTAAATTAACCATCTACTAAGGTTTTGTCAGGACTGAGATACCACATTCCTGTTTAATCTCATTCAAATGGAAATAAGTTCTGAAGACAGGTGTCTAGGGCAAGAATACAAATTCAACTTTACTCTATACACATGTCAATAAAGAAAAGTAGATCTACCAGAGGTGTAATTTTCTTATAAATCTTTACAAGATGTGGCTATGGCAGAGGAATGACTAAAAGTTGTACTTTGTTCCTGACTATATGTGCTCACTGTGTGTCTCTGTGTCACAGCTTCTTGGTTTACTGTAAGGGAGGAAAAAAATATCTCCTCAGACCAAAACAAGGGTTCTTGGAGTGTGCTGTTTAGTGAACAGCAAACTAAAAATTTGCATTTTCAGTCAATTAAAAAATAATACAAATTTGGAAATAGCCACATTCAAATGAAACATTTCAAAACATACAATATATAGATTTAGCTGTTTAAGCAATTTCTCTTAAATACTACTTTTGATGAGAACAATATTGAGTTATGCTATACCCAGCCAGTCAATGCTATTCTTATGTCTGCACTATCTATATCTCCCTCCCTCGAACACACAAGTGCAACCTTGCCTTCATCACAAAGTTACGCTGTGATGCACTGTTAAGAGTAAAACTGAACTTCTTCCAAATGGCCCCAAAGTGCAGGTTCCCCATCTGCCCTCTGCCCCACTTCTGGGAAACATCTGCTGAAGGAAACACTTGAATATGTTAAAGTTTAACTACCTGTTTAAATGTTATTAAAGTTTTGTAAATGTTAACCATGTAACTAGACATGTGCATGAATATTAATGTTAATGGGAAACACCTTCTTTCGTCTGCTGTTGCAGAGACTGCAGTAGTACACAGCCCCAGAAGGCTGATTCAGTGGACAGCAACTGAGGTTTTGAAGTGGCCTGTAAGTTAAGAATGGGAGAAATCTGTAGGCCATAAATCAAGTGCTTCCTGAGTTCAATGTTACTAGAAAATATGTGACTCAACCTTCTGGGCCACAAAATGGTGTGCACATGGTAAGGAAGCTCTCTCCATGGGGTGCCTTAAGAACCATGATGGATTCACTTTGCAGGGGAGTCGTCTACAATTTTTCGCTTTACTTCTTTATGTGCTCCACTCAGCTTTCTTCAGCTGGTGCTGAAGCCTCAGCTTTGATTTTAATATGTTTGAGAACAACAAAAGCTTACTAAAAGATCAGCTCAGAAGATGCTTTACTGTGAGTCTGACATCACAAGGCTTCCTAGGCTTAGTGAAATACAAACATGAAAGTTATGATACAGCCTCTGTGGATTTACACTCAAGTCATTGCAAAATTATCTCTCAAGAGGGGAATTTATATAATTTCTTAGTAATATTTGGACTTCATGGCTGTCCCAAGACCCACACTGCTCTATGAAGGTGTCCTGTCGACACTAATATAATCTGTCACCTCTCTGGCTTTGCTTGGACATAGTTTGAGTCTTTTGTGACGCCGTTCATTTCCATTAAAGTGAGCGGGAAATTAGAAATGCACAAGGCTAACTAAGGATAACTATAAATGCTCATGATACTAACTTTTTTCACTTTACACATTTTAACTTCAGATGGCAGCATTTCAAAATGCCAGGGAAAAAAATCATGTTAATACAATTTGGGAATGAATAAATTCCTAAGCCTAATGATCTTTTCTCTCTCTACTCTTGTGTTTGCAAGAAATTTAGAATTGCACCCATTTGTAGGCTTTGCTTTCTTAAATGAAAAAGCACAACCTTTTGAAAACCTCTCCCAATCATTTCCCTTCAAAGTAAAGGAACCACCACACACATCTGGTCTGACATACCAGATTCCAATTTAATGTCATTCAAATGGAGATAACTGCTGAAGACAGAAGTGTTTAGAGGAAGAATACATATTCAGCTTTACTATATATACATTCCACTTCTGTCTATAAAACCTGGAACAAATAATTTATTATAGCCCTTGAGTATTCAGAATTAAGTGCCATCTTTATCTGAAATAGATTTAACCTCGTTGAGAATAAACATTTTGTAAATTAAAGACTAATTTAGATCTTGCCCCACCATCCTGTTTATACATTTATTTACACTGACACTGCAGCCAAAGCACTCTTACTCTTAATCAGGCAAGGGTTTACTGTGACATTGTTTCTGGCATTTGTTAATACTTCAGCCTTTGATGGGGTGCTAAAGATTTTGAACAGAAAAAACACACAGCATGTTTGGTAGAGAACTTTCTAATAAAAATATGTAACACCTCTTACTTTGACAATTTGAAAATTATTAAAATACGCTCAAGAAAACCTAAAACTTTCACAGCTTCAATGGTTCCCTTGGAAGTTTATGCGTTATACTCAGTAGATCGGTGACCTCGTCTGAATGTCCTTTTAGGTTTCTGTAGAAAAGTGCTGAATGCAGACATAATACCATCTCTAGTTTCTTACCATTCAGTCAATGAAAAATGTGTGTGAAGAAGTTCTGTTTGGTCTGACTAACATGATTTTCTTCAGTGGTAACTAATTATCCAACTCCTAGGTTTGTTGGAAAAGAACATGGTTGGAAATTTGATAGATTGTATAATAAATGACATCTTGTTTCTCCCCTTTTCTGGGATCAGTTTTGCTTATGATTCATAGTAAAGGAGAAATATAAAATTCCAAGGGGCATTTGACCTCAAGGCTTTAGGTTGCACTTCTTCCTGAAATGTACTGGAGGTTGTTGTAATGCAGTGTTACCTGGTATTACAGTGTGCAGACACAGCCCTGGTTTTCCTGACTCGTAGTCTGACTCAGGCACAAATAACCCCAGATGACACCGTGCGTGCATGTGTGTGTCTGTGGAAGTGAACAGTCTGTGAAGAACTGTGTTGGAATATAAAGTTAGTGTTATGACTTATTAAGTAAGACTTTCCAGATGCAGACTTTTCAATTATCATACACGGACATTTTAAAGAAGCAGTTGGCACCATTATTGTAATTCTTAGCTCAGATCTGCTGCTTTACAGAGCCTAAAAATGGTAGAATATGATTCAGATTTCACATGGCAGTTTAACTGCATGTGTAGGATGATCTTTGGCAAATGATTGGTGTCTCAGAAAAAACCTAGGACCTAATCCAGAGATCACTGAAGCCAATGAAAGTTTTGGGTTTTTCTTTGTAGAATGAACTTTCCTGCTTTGTTCCAGGTTTACAGCAAAAAAAATAATTAATTTTGGTCAAAAACATACCAATATTCCATGTGAACAGGAACGAGTGAGCTCCCAAATACTAGCATCTGGCCTAGGCCCTTGGTTATCTTTCACAGCATATCCGTTTAGACATTGCACCTCTGTATAGTGCTTGAAATTACTAAGTCTGAACCAGGATTTTAGAGGAAACCTATGTGAAAAATGAAGTGTACAGAAAAGTTTGGAAACATGCACTGTACTTGAAATTTCGTGTGATTAACATTTGTTAAATATCCTCCATCAGCATTTTGTCTTTAAAGCAGCTTCATGCCAGTGATTACTGAGGAAAGTCTTTTCTTTTTGACTTTTTTAACACTCTGCAAGGCATTAAACCTTTTTTTTTTTTTTTATTAAAAAGATGAAGAAATTGTGTTATTAAGATATCTTTGAACATTTCAAGAAGCGGTGCTGAGAGCTGCAATGCCAGCTCAGTCAAACCTCTGATATTTTCTGTTATCTCCATGCATGTTTACAGCAGCTGACATATGAAAAAGCTTGGAAATAATTTGAGCTTGCAGGCTATGAAACAAGCCCATTTTGGAGCTGAATCTGGCTGTCAAGTCACTTCGTTGGGTTAATCTGACACAAAATGAAAGCATACAAATGAAAGAAAGTTTTGGCAAGCCCAAAAAGATGGGCACACGTCTGCAAGGCAAGTGATTAGCTTAGTGGTGTCCTTTCAAAAATGACCCAGCAACCCCTTCCCCCACCCATACAGAAACTAGTCCTTTTTGTTCTTCAAATGTTTATTTATAGGATTATAATGGGGAAATGGAGGAGAGAGGGCTTGGGACTTTGATGATAGTGAAAGTCTTTACACCCCAAAGGTGGTAAAGGAGATAAGCATTATAGGATTAAAAGGGTATGACAAATTTGTGTTTTAATTTGGGACACCATTTCAGCCTGAGATTTCCCTTTGGCTGTCAAAGTAGAAGATTTAACTAATATATTCCACAAAGGAAAAAATTAGGAAAGGTGGGAGGTTTTTCACTGACGTGATTGATTGCCTTTGGAAAACAAAGGAGGGAATCATGCTAGGGGGTTGTATTGCTCCTCTGCAAATGTCTTGTGGTCTCATGTCTTACACTGTTGTTTAATTTTACACAGTGCATCTCAGGCAAGTGTGCGCAGAACAATATATATCAAGAAGAAGAAAACACATTTGAGGGTTTGGCCCCAGAATCTGTACAAAGCTGCTTGCTAACAGTAAAATGTATTTTCTGCTCAGTATCTTGCTTACTGTTCAAAAAGAGCAGAGAAAGCAGCAGAGGAGGAGAAATGACAGGTGAAAACGTATAATGGGGTATAAAGAAGACCAGGAAGTTCAAAAAATGAAGGCTGAAAAGATCAGCTTAGTAACCTTGGTTGTTCTCAAAGATTAATCTTTCATTTGATGGTGACACAAGAGCAGTCAATGGTCCCTGTCTCTTTAGAGTAAAACAACATCCTCCTCCTGAGTTATGGGCACCGAACATCAGTCTTTCTGGGACATTGTGTTCATGTCGCACCTACTGCAGCAAGAAGCTGTTGAGCTAGAGCAGAGTTTGTGAACAAACTTGCCTGTGTTTGACAAGGTGAATTATTGTGTATAAGCTGTGAGCAGGTTTTAAAAAAACAGGACACACAAGAAATACTCTGCATTGTATGTCCTCTATTTCTAATGCCTGCTGACAAAGAAGGCACATATTATGGGCTGTAGCAGTTGTCAATGGACTCAGTGGACAGTATACTCTGAGTGGGACTTATCTTGCCTACCTTACTGCTGACTTGAGCTTGGCTAGCTGCCCTTCAGTATCACAAGCAGAGAGAGTGGGAAGAAGCAAGACAGCAGCGTAGATGCACTCTGCACCCTGAGGATGCTTGTCTGGGTTGCACAAAAACACAGGCAGACAGCTTCTAGAGGTTGCTCTCCCAAGCTCTGTTTTTTACGGCAGAGACAAGAGTTTTTTGCCCCTTACACAATTTAGGCTGTTCGCCACAAGAAAAGGGGGAGACAGATTCTGGGAAAGGGCTTTAAAAAAAATAAAAAATATCACTAAGTTTATTTTACTCTGAATCATGGCAAGCCAACATGCAACTAATGGTTAATTAAAAATGAAAGTAGTAAGCAAACTCTTCTGTCTTACTGTGAAAAAACCCATGTTTTGTTCCACATTGTACAAAATATTTCACGTTAGTATTAAATTCTACAATTATTTTTCAGACTTTCAGTTTATGGGGATAGTGGTAAAGAAAATAGGCTTAGTAGATTTTCTTGATTGGTCACCAATTCTACCTAAAATTTAGGTGAACTTTTATATGTACAGATTTAGTTATCATAGTGCATCACTTCACTGCACTACTAGAGAGTCCACTGCAGACCTTCCTCTATTCTCTGGTTTATGTGGCACACCATCATTTTGCTTACAACGACATACTGCAGCTCCAGATTCACTTGAAGATGGATTCCTGGTCATTGGATACAGTACAGCTGAAACCGTGATCAGTAAAAGAAAATAACAATGTGTCCATTGTTACAGTGATTACAGCATGAAACCATACCTAAAACACTATATACAAATGCATATACCTCCCTGAACACAGTAGATGGAAATAATTGGATAGAGATATTTCAGGAGAGGTATGTTATTTTTTTATCAGCTTTTACTTCAGATGTTTTTCTGCTTGCTTTTCTTTGTTCTCTGCACCGGGTGTCTTGCTCTCGCTGTCTCCTGTTTCATTTCATTTGGTTTTATGGGGTGAAATGGGGCGGGCAAAGATAGGAGGATAAAATAAGCGGTTTTACTTTCCATGAGCATTGCTTTGTGTCTTGGCAGGGGGTCTGACTGGCTTTTTGCAGAGTTTTTAAGCTCCTCTTAATACTATGCTTGAGAGAGGAAGTGTGTGCATGAACTATTACAGACAACAACAAGGGAAAAAGTGTTTCAAAACACTATAACTTGACTGTAAATTTCACTTTGCTTATGAATGTTCTGTATGCAACATTCTGAGGAGATTTAATAGTGGTTGTTTGGGATTTCTTTGTTTTTCAGGAACAGACTGGAATATCTGAAATGGGAGCCCCAACACATGGTCGATATTTTCTGAAATTTCTATGCCTATGTGTCAATCAAGATTACTAATATTTTGGAGAGTTTTATTATTAACGCAGAGGCTGTCAGAATAAATATCAGGCAGGGCTGTGAACATATAAGTGAAAGAGAAATGGAGACAAGTAATGGCAGGATAAGTCTATAATAAAAGGTGAATTGGTTGTATCTAAGACCCTGAGAGAAGAACTTAACTTCCATCTTATGGTTTTAAAAATAGAAAAGCACACGTTTTACTTTCTCTGTTTTTAATGGAAAGATTGATATTCTGTTTTATGGTCAGTGATGAAATAAAAAATTAAATATTTTAAACTCCACTTTCTATAACATTTCTTAGAAAAATTGTTTTCTTGGTTAATTTTGAAAATATTTTATAAAATTACCTATGGAGTTTGCAAACTTCAAGCACCAGGGAGTCAGCTTGCTTTTTTTATCAAAACAAGTGTTTTGAGGGTATGTTTTGGAACTCCCTTTTGCAAGAAACTGGGTTTAGTAAATGTCAGGGTGATTACTGCTTTTGGAACAGAGTGGACAAATCACCCAGGCCCTATTCTGCACTTAGCAGGAGAGTTCTGTAAGCCAAGTTGATGTGGATGGCTCTGTGTCAAAATTCAGTAACTAACTGGCTATAGTGTGCTTTCAGTTCTCAACCTGAGACAGCACCAAGAGAATATGTGCAGCTTTGCACGTGAATAGGATAAATAAATTAGTGCACTAAGGCATACCTGTCAGCTCTTGAAAGCTGTACTGTAAACAGAAGCACTTGTTGAGGAAGAATACATTTTTAAATGCTCTTAGAAGTTGCTGGACTGGAAAGGCTTCACAGAGTAAGAGAATGGGAGGGGTGTAACACAAACAGGTGTCACTTTCATATGTCTTCAAATTCACATTTCAGTAACCTTGTTTTTCTGATAAATTTTTGACCCTAATGCAAATAAAAAGCTAGGCTGAGAGTCAAATTCTTGACTAGTGTCTTAGTTACAACAGTTAATTTTACCTTCTTCAGTGACATAATAAATGAATATCTTTGAAACAAGTACATATTCAATCCAGCAATTTATTCTTTTGACTGACTCTGAAGCTATATCTGACAACGTATATCAACTTACTGCCAGGGGAAGGGGGTGTTAAAAAACCAGTCCTGTGAGGAAAAAATACACAATCAGAAAACAAAACTGCAGCAACAGACAGCCACTGTTATTAACCCACAAAAAAATAAGGTTAAAGTGACTTCACTCTCTGCAACTATACACAGTCAAGGAATTTCAGCAAATCAGCTATGGCTGTAGAGATGTGTCAACCTCTCTGTCAAACACCCTCTCATATTCCATCTATATTGACTTTGCTTTTATGTCAAAGCTGTAACACTGTGACCTGCACAAAGGAAGCATGCATATGTATACAGGGCTTTCCAGTGTGCTAATACACAGATTTTGCGAGCAGCATTTGCTCTGGGGCAAAGGACTCCTGTGAGGTCTCTGTCCTCTGCTGAGTCTCTTCATAGCATGCTTCCAGAAGCAAAAATTCACTTGCTCCTAGATGCCAGAGCAAAATGCAGCAGTGAAAGAGTGGACCCTAGAGAAATAAGTACAGTCTTAGGGTTTAAATGGACTGAGTATCTTTCATGTACGTGCAATTTGTGCAGAGCCTTACAGTTGTTATTACAGCTCAGAGTCTTATACCAGCTATATCAGGAATGAAGGAGAAAAGGGAATCTATGGCTTAGGGCAACATGTAGGGTATGCCGGAGAATGCAGATTTATGCCTTGGACACCCTCCACTTCGCTGGCACACTGTCAAAACACCAAGCATTTCTGTCCACAAGGATAGGAGGAGGGAAAAAAGTGACTTCAGATTCACTTTGTAGTCAATTTATTAAATGTCTTTTCTTATAAGGAATATATAAACAAGGCTAGAATCAGGGCATTCATACTATGAGAGAAAAGACAGTTTAGGTTTCATCATCCCTGCAGATATGGAATGGTTAAAAGACAGTTGTTGTTTCGATGTCCTTGTTCTCTTCCCAGACCTCCACTAGATGAACTAAGGCATTTTAAAGCACTTAAGTTTACACTTACTGTCTCTGCTGCCTCAGAGCTGAATCCCTCTGATATACGTTCTCCTTCTTTTACCATGAGAATGTGCCAAATTCGACTAGCGAGGATGTGACACAAGTTTGCAAGTCACAGAATAAGTGACAAAATGTTTTAAATTTTAATATTATTTTGGACTCTGCAAGCAAAAGTTTCTAAGTGAAACGAATAGGATAACAGCAAGCATTTTATTTCTTCTTCTATGGAACAGAGAAAGAATTCCACTAAAATGTATGTGTGGAATATATACAAAGATTTTGCTATTGATTTTAACTGACCTGTGCATGTGGAATATGATGTAATACCCTTAAACAGGAAACATGAAATGAATAATGCTAGAAATCTCGTTTAAAGAGGGCAAAATGTACCATTTCAGATTTTCGTCTTACTGTATATCTGATTTATATTGAAGTTAATATGAGACAATGTTTGCTGATGCCAGACCAGTGAACATCGTTGTATGAAAATCTAATACTATGTAATGTCAGTTAATAAGATGGGAACATTGCACTGTGTTAGACTTTCTCCGGGGAAAGTCACATCACATCTTATTACAGTCTAAGACGATGTTGCACAACCATGCAGCTGCATGCTCTCTTCTATGCCCAGGCCACACTTTGCCTCCCACCAACACATTCCTTCAGACCAACCCACTTGCACAATGTGTACTATTTAGCACCAATTCAAACACCACAGCAAGAAATCAAAAGTGCATGTAATTCGCTGAGTGCAGACTCCAAATAAAAGGGTCAACCAGATTACACAAGAAATACAGCACAGAGAGAACTACTTCAGAGGAAATCTCCTGTCTCAGACAGCAGGGAAACTTTACCTACCATCAATTTTGTGTCCTCTGTACATTATTAAGGCTTATTTATTATACTTGGTGTGAGGTAAACACATTCCATCAGTGTCCTGGTTTCAGCTGGGATAGAGTAAATTGTCTTCCTAGTAGCTGGTACAGTGTTATGTTTTGAGTTCAGTATGCGAAGAATGTTGATAACACTGATGTTTTCAGTTGTTGCTCAGTAGTGTTTAGTCTAAAGTCAAAGATTTTTCAGCTTCTCATGTCCAGCCAGCGAGAAAGCTGGAGGGGCACAAGAAGTTGGCACAGGACACAGCCAGGGCAGCTGACCCAAACTGGCCAACAGGGTATTCCATACCATGTGATGTCACGTCTAGTATAGGAACTGGAGGGAGTGGGGGCGGGGAATCATGGCTCGGGGGACTAACTGGGTGTCAATCGGCGGGTGGTGAGCAATTGCACTGCGCATCATTTGTACATTCCAATCCTTTTATTATTACTGTTGTCATTTTATTAGTGCTATCATTATCATTATTAGTTTCTTCTTTTCTGTTCTATTAAACTGTTCTTATCTCAACCCACAAGTTTTACTTCTTTTTCCTGATTTTCTCCCCCATCCCACTGGGTGGAGGGGGGGAGTGAGTGAGCGGCTGCGTGGTGCTTAGTTGCTGGCTGGGGTTAAACCATGACAATCAGGACTACCTCACAGGAGACATTGCAGTCTGGATAGTGTTCCCTGATCGTGCAAACTGTTTGGTATTGACTAGCTATGTATGTTGCAGACAGATAGTAAATACCATTAAAAGTGCAAAAGGTAGTGTTTGCAAAGCTAACATCTGTATCTTAGCTTATGGTAAAAGCCACAGAAACCTCTTCTTACTCAGAAAGTCTCTAAACACATATACACATACACAAAATATAGCAAGATTTTCCAAATTTTCTATTCAGGGGAAGTTTGATTTTCAAGTTGAATCTTCGGATTAGTGGATCTCCTTGTGGCTTTGACTTGATGTGGCAAGAGCGTGCCCTGGCTCTGTGGTCTTTTTGTCATCCAGATTAGGGATGTGGTGGAAAAATACTGACATCTGTCCTGTGGGCCTAGATCTGGAGACATTAAGGAGAAGGAAGGGAGGGGGATGGTGCAGCTCATATCAGGATACAGAAATCTAGACACAGCAGTGCATACAGATATGGGATACTGGATTAGCAACTGCATTTTCTGTCATGTCTCTGTCCAGTGCTCTTTTTCTCTTTCTGTTCTGGTTGTGAGGTCCATTTATTCAAAGTTTTCTCTTCTCGTACGCATAGGTGAGTAACAGGCAGGAGGTTTTCAACCCCAGTGCATTTTCTATAGCACAGTGAATGTTGGAGCTGTCAGCATGGAAATGTGCATACATGCTGGCAATTCCCATTTCTAGGTAAAACCAGTCATGCTAGAGCAGATGCCCTAGGAATCAGAGATTTTACACATATATATATAAAAAGAGATTTTTTACCACTACTTCAGAAAGGAGGTAGTTTTGAAAATTGTTTTCAGGGACATGTGTCCATACTTGACTGCGGAGTACAGATATACTCACTGAGCCCTTATTCAAATGTCTCTGTGGAAAGACCTCTCAGCAGACTCTTAAGATACATAGTACTATTAGCATGTGACTAGGTGGGAGACAATGCATTGAGTGTCCAGGACACAGCTCCGAGGGGGACAGAGTCTGATCATTACGTCTCATACCCACTGCTTCATGAAGAGTATGAACATCTGATTGTAACCTCAGTCTAGGATTTTAATCTTTTTAACATTAAAAAAGAAAAATCCCCTTTGACTGATTCCTTTTCCCAGGGGGAAATCTTGAATGCAGCCTTCATCTGGAGAAATTTTGTATCTCATAGTTGCAAGATTCTCAAAATAAAGCCTTGTTAACAGTAAGTCTGACAGGCCTTTAACTACAGCACAGTAGTGCTGCCAAATGCAACCAACACACATTGCTGTTTTCCTGTGGCAGTAAAATTGATGCTTTAAATGAGTCTTACAACAGGATTTCTCTGCTAATTGCAGAAATAGGTAACATGTGTCTTGAGCAGCCATTATTCATTTGACAGTAATTTTTCTTAAACTGTAAGTGGCATTTTGTTTCAATAGTGCTCGAATGCCTGATATTCCCACAAGAAATGTTAAAACTCTTGCAGTAAGGAGATCACTGGCTTGTGGTTTCTGGCTTTTACAACTCAAATTACCTGAGGTGGTGTGTGTTTGGCTTCTTTTAATCAGTAGATTTCATATGCAGAGGCAAATACCAGAACTTGCTTTCAGAGCCCTTTTTTGTCCTTTCAGAATATTTCCTATCCTATTAGCATATGGTGTTATTTAGCCTGGACAAAGTATTTCAAATACAGGAAGTAAAAACATTCATGTTAATTTTTAAAAAAGTGAATTTTGTCAAAGAAATAAAGGTGATACCTTGATGAAAAATGAACATAAATACTACTCTGCAGATGGGATTCTTTTTACTGAGCTGTTGGATCCCAGGAGTAGCACAACCAGCAATTTTGGCTTCCCAAGGCTTCCTTAGCGGTAGGAGAACCCTGCATGGTGTGAGGTGCTACCTCAGCTCTCAAGAAGCAGCTCAGGTTTTCTGCCCTTGTTTTCCAGGCCCCTTGGTTGCCATTGCTCAAAAGAGATCTGCCAAACCAAAGTGACGCAGATCACATTTTGCATCCCCCATCCTTTCAACTCCTTTTGCTCCATCGCTTGTGAGACTTGAGCTATTACTTCATATACGTTAAGAATATGAAATTTGGTTTCACTGTATCTTGCTTGCTCAACTCAGAAGAACCTGAGTTTCTAAGCAATTAAACGAGGAGATAGAACATTAAAAGCTTTAATGTGCATTAAAATCCACCTAACAGAGAGGCTTTTTAAATTTTGTCTCCCCAATAAAAAAAGGAGAGGACTTAATCTGAAAAAAGCATGGAGCTGAGTATAAACTGTCAGTAACTGTGAAATACTGAACTGCTCTTCTATCAAGAGCATGAGATGCGTGTAATAAAATTAATTTAAGATTAATCATAAATGACAGTTTAGTAGATTAGGAAAGAGAAAACTTGCATAAGAAAGCACTACAGGGGAATTAAAAGTTACATAAAAGAAAAGGAATTTGAGACAGCAATCACTGTCTCTTCATAAAAAATTCTTTATTGGTTGATCTGCTAGCTGATTTAAAATATACGCTTATATTAACACTTGAACCATTGCTTAAGATGTCATAAGGAAAAACTCTTGTGTACAATAATTAATGTCATTAACATGAAGAATGATTAAATTGTCTTCAGGATGGCTCTAGAGAGAAATTTAAACAGTTTAGAGTTTTGAATAGTGAATAGTGAAATGCTGCATTTCAGGGCTTCTGAAGAAAATGCTATTAATTGGAAATGTAACCACAGGATTTCATGTGGCAACATCCCCTGTCTGAAATCAAGACTAATTAAATTATGATTCCTTACAAGAACAACAGGTGATTAAAAATAGATTATTTTTTTTTTGCTACATCACATCAAATAAAAGATTCATGTTGGAATGGCTCTAGCAATGTCAGTTAATCTTTAGCGTTAGAAGTTTGAAAAACAAACATGGTACGAAACCTCTGAAACAGGCTTTATCTTAAAATAGTATTTCTATGAAAGAAAACTAGCTGTTAAGGAAAGTAATGATTCCTTTGCCTGCTTGAAGTTGCCCAGATAAAATAATATGGTAAGAAATAAATATTTATACTTGATTTAGAAGAGAATGAATTGCTAAACTCAAATTTGTATAGATCCATGCAAGGACGATGAGGAGAAAAAGGAAAGCAGGGAAACCTAAGGAAAAAGACTACCATCTCATGCTCTAAAGTCTAAGTTTTCACCTAACTGAAGACAAATTTAGAATATGTATCTCAGAAATCTCAATACCTGTAATAAATTATGGAAAATGTGTTTTAAAGCCTGACTGGGCAGATGAGTGTCTAGACGTATCCTGCATCTGTTTAATCTGCCTTTTACGGTGACACCTGGTAATTGAACTGGAAGTTCTCTGTGCAAGTGCCATACAATATGAACAGAAGGATGGTCCTTGTTGTAGAAAGCTTATAACTGGAGCATAAAAGAAGAGATGCTCCAGGTTAACCGTTCAACTGTATTATGCTAGACTGACAAAAAGATTAGGTCTGATTTAGCGTGAAGTCTTACAGTGTTGGCCACCGCAATGTCTGCTGGAATCAACAGTCATGAAAGACAAGAATAGCTAGTATTGTTAAAAACCTAGAAGTAGGTCACTTTGGCAATACATCAAGGAAATCTTTAAAATCAACACAGCATCTGCTGAATGGTAATAAACATCTTTAAATTCACTCCCTTCTGGAAGACATGCCCCTTCCTCTGGGCAACAGAGGAAGCCTCTGCTTGAATTTGCAGAGGCAAAATCCTCTCCTGGACTGTTCTTTGCCTTCAGGAAGCAAAGGAAAGGCTAAGAGAAAAAAGCAAAGAAACATGGAATATCCTCCCTTTACAAGAAATTCTGTGGAAAGCTCTGAGAGAAATGCAAGTATTGCATTTGATGAGAACTATGAGCAAGTTCTTTTCCTATTATATAAAGAATGAAGTTATTTTTTTATCTAGCACCTAAACCCATGTGTTTTGAAATGACTGGGGCTCTGAAATTCATGGAACTGGAAATGCTCTTCATTAAAGAGTTCATGTCCTCAGAAAACAGACTTCCCATAAGCCTTCAAAATCTAGCTATATCTCAGAGTTTCATAAGTTGCTTGCTCCTGGCATGAAGTGTAAGAGTAGTATAGAAAATAATCTATATGAGTACAGGATAATATTGTGCCAACAATATATTGGTGGGATTTGCTGATATGTAATCTCTGAAGGATATTGTGTCCATCCCATCTTTATAATTTGACTCTGGTGCTGAGGGTGGGAGAGCAGGTAGTCTGGGATGTTGGATGGAGAAAATCTCCAGTTTATCACATAATGATTGAATGTTGTTATAAATGCTGAAATATTGGCTATAAGCATGTTACAATCTGGTTATGTTTGGTGGGTGTCCTAGGCTTTCCTGGGACTACCTAGTTGTTTTGAAGGAAGCAGGCAAAGCAGCATATAATTTGCATAGCTCCACAAAACTTAATATAGTCATTTAGCTGCTAAGTGTTGTCAAGCCTGTTGAGGTTCTAGATGGGCTAAGAAAGAAAATGCCTAATCCAAGTTATATGACAGCAGAATAGAGATCCAATGTTGATCTTGCATGTCATTGCAAACACTGTGTGTGACTCACCTACTATCTATATGCTTTTCTTCTCCATCTGAGAGGGATTAGTAAGGATAGATACACTGATAAAGTAGTGTTTAAATGTTGTGACAGTCTTACAACATGCTGCCTAATGTAGAATAATGGAATGTTCAAAACAAACCTAAACTTTACCATAGCACGGAGATGATTTTCAAAATGTGTATTTACAGATATCAAATGCCACATAGTTCCATGAAAATGTCGGATTCATGATCAAAACCACTTTGAGATCAAAAACAAATGAAACATTGGAAATTGTTAGGAAAGAATTAAGCAAAACAGAGGACTTCATTTTGCCAGCTGTCTCTTCAACGGTGTGCATAGTTCTGATCTCATCTTAAAAACAAAGAAACAGTAGAAGATGTAGTAGAAGTGCGGAAACTTCAGAAGGGGACAACAAGGAAGATCAAAGGTACCAACCAGCTTCTGTATTGGGTCTGGCTGAGTAAACTAGGACTCTCCAACCTGGATTAGAAAGATTTCAGGAGGTGGGTCTACACATCATCATGTCATGGAGGAAGTGAATTGATTTTCTCACCATCTCCAGGACAAACTAGTCGGAGGCTAGTTCAAAACAACTAAAGAAGGTGGCTCCTAATCAAACAGACAGCAAGCTGTACTCTCTGCCAAAGTTTGTCGTGGGAGCTTAAAGTTCACATGAAGGAATGAAAAGGCAGACTGAACAAGTCCTTAGAAGAGATAGCCATTTAAAGACTTGGGATACACATATGGTTACAAAATACATGTCCTCCTAATGACTCAAGCAGTCCTCTGTGCTGAGTACTGTTGAAGTTCAAAGAAAGTTGTGTTTGGAAGAAGAATCACATGGTTGCCCTTTCTCATTCTTTCTAAGCTGTTTGCTCACAGATGCAGCTAGAGGCAGGAAACTGGGCAATGTGCACCTTTGGACTGACATAGTACAGCTGTTGTGTTATAAACCTACAGCCAAAATTACTACAGATTAAATAACAATTGCATCATATGACTGAAAAGAGGTAATACCATTTTAGATACCTGAAATAAACTTTGAAAAATTCAGTGCCTCACTTCAGTACTATTGATTCCTTCTCATGCTTGTATTTCACTAATTCGGAAAAGTAAACCCTAACATCAGCCATCAAATACTTCCGCAGGACCCCAAGCCAAATGGCATTATTAGGAAAATTTGTATGTGACACCAGTGAGGTGTGCAAATTATTGTTGTATAGAACTGGACTTTTAAATTTTCCATTATTTTGTATGTAAGCAGGTGATAATGATAAAGCATGTTACTAAAGCTTTCCTTCCCTATGATAAAAGTGCAGCAACTTGAAAAATCAAGTGGATGCTCATAAAGTGTTTGAGTCCTTAATTTTGGCTGACAAGTGGAAGACTCTCATCAATATACTCTCCCTTAGTAGAACCTAAGAATACACGTAATTATTATTTCACTCAGCTCCATAATGGCATTTGCTATAATTAACACAGCAATGATTTTTTATTCCATTTTTTGTTCATGAGTTCATAATTTTAAATCAATATTTTAAAAAAAAGAGAAACTTTATAATATCATTAAGTGCTGTAGTATTGACATATGTATATTGCATTTCCAGCTATATTCTCCTTGCTTTTCTATTGCAGTATTCTGATAGACTCCCTTTTTGGAAACTGTCGCATGAGGTTAACATGGTTTTGGTTGGTGTGTGTTCAATGGATAACTCAAATGGGTAAAATTTTTGTTATGCCTAATGTGCTGTCACTTTTTTCTCCCCCAAATGAAACAGAAATAGCTTGAACTTTGAAGCTTCATCTTTCTCATGGCCTGTGTGCTAAAAGCATATGCTGACATTAATTTTGATTAAACATGGCTTCTGAACCCTCATCCTTCCATTATTCTTAGCAAGGCAGCTCCCACCTGCACTTTTTCTGAAAGGCATCAGCACATGCACATTAAAGTTTTACATTGCTTTAGTTCCCCTCTGCACAGGGAGCCACTTCCCAGGTGGAGGTTAGGAATCTGTTTATGTATAATGTTGAATTCATCCCTCTGATTTATACCCTTGGCCCCTAAAGTGAGAGAACATTCATTTTTAATGCAAGGAACCAGAGAATGGAGCACGATAAAGGTTTTTTTAATGTGAACTTTTGAGTAAAAAAAAAAAAATGAACAAATAAATCTTTGTTATCCTGCCTTCATATTTGTATGCCTTCCATTTTGAATCACTAAAAGTTAAAGGAGACTAATATTCACAATTCATTCTATCTTATCTCCAAAATGGGGAAATTTCCCCCTTCTGCATTATTTCTCCAACACTTTAGTTTATGTATATAGATTTATACCAGTAGAACAACACTGCAAATTCTTATATGCTAGTCTCCTGGATATTTTTCCCCCTAATCACACAGACAGCAGACTACATCCAGAAACCAGCAATGAATTTTGCATCAAGTTAAACTGAAGACCCCACATGCATCCCTCTGCTACATGATATGGAGAGGAGCATAATGTGCTAGGAAAGCCCTGAACTTCTGGAAAGGGAAATGCAGAAGTTTTTATGCATGTTGTTTCCAGGAGACCTGTCTGCACTGCCTCAGGTGCATATGACTGAAGTGTGACTGGAATATGGAAGACCGTCTTAGAAAGGAAAATAAGCCCTCATTTCTTGTATGTTAAGGAAAACCAGTTAGAAGTTACTGCCATTCATGTCTATTCATTTTTAATTCCTTTTGAAATACTATAAACCTAAAGTCCAAACTAAATGAATATGGATCACAACAGAACAACCAGAGGCTGTTCTTAAAGGGACATGAAAACTGGGTGAATATCAAGGATGTCACTCTGCTCTCTGTATATTCACTCCTCCCAGAATGCTTCTCTTGCTTTCTTGCCCCACAAAATATACTTGATCTCAATTATCTTTGCAATACTGAGATCTTATCACTGGATTCATGTTTTGTACTCTGTCAACATAGGTTGAAGCTCTTATTTCTATTTTACAGACTATTCTAAAACACAAAAATCACTTTCATGTGTAATAGGAGAACCACACCAAACTTTTGCTAATTTTCATTTAAATGTCATTTACAAAACCAATTCATTCTGATGTTATAAATCACCAGTGCCAACTCATTTGGAACAGTTTAATGTAAAAACGTTGAGATGATTGCAGAAAGTAGAAAAAAGCCAAAGCATTTCACTCCATTAAGGTTAAAAAAGTTGATTTCACTGAATTGTTTTGTTTCTTATTTTTTTTTTCCCTGTCTGTAAAGTACTTAATCTGAATAATAAGAGGCTGTAGAAAATTCTGCTTCTGATGCAATGGTATCATCTGATGGGAAAATATCTAAAATTTTCAGCCAACTATAATACCTATTGTAAATATATATAAACACATTAACCATAATATGCAATAAAAATTATCTGATATTGAAGTTATCTAATATAGCTAAAATATAAATCCTAGGGGAAGTTCACACTGTGTGAAGTATTGGACACTGCCAGGTATTCAACATTTCTACTCCAGAGATCAAGACCAAAAACTATCTGTATTCAGGATCTCAGGTCCCTTTCTTTGTTATGTAACTTATTCCTTCATTACTAGATAGGTGGGAAACATGGTTTCACTTCCATGGTACCTGCAGGGAGAAAGCATAATTTAATCAGGCTACAACACAGAAGTCAAACTAATCAGAATGTTCTTTTGTTATTAAAATTATGGGGTTTGATCATACATTTTCTTCAGCCTGGCATGCAGGAATTGGTCATTAAGACCAATTGTGCACGTAGAATCTTACCTTATTTTTGTCATTAATATATTTAGTTTAAGATGAATAAAAAAACTTAGCTGGCACACGAAATCAGGCACAACTTGTATGGTGGAATAATATATGAAATTAAAGTACCTCATAAAAGTTGGTTTTTTATAATTATATCATCTTTCTCAGGATTAATTTTTTCTCACCTAATTGAGATGAGATGTCCCATTGTCTTCCACACAGCTGCTATTTGTATTAATAGAAATACAGTTTGACTTAATGTTAAAACAGAAAAGCTAACAATTAAAATGAAGCAATTTCAGAACAATTAGTGCCACATCGTGAAACCTGAAATCTAAGAAATTATATGATTAGACATACTGAGTCAAAGCAGTCAAAAAGCTGGCTCAGTTTATGCTTAGACTAAAATTATTATTATGTGCCAATGCACAACTTATCATACTAGCAGGTGAAGGCCTTTTATAGAATTTTAGCATTTCAGTACATTAAGATCATAAGCTGTTTTATGTGAGTTAGGTGAGATTAAAAAAAGAGTTTCTGTTAAGTAACTGTCCTCTAAACACCTGTTATTTAATGAGGCACATAGCGTCAAGCTGTAATTTATATTCTTAAAGGATGAAGGGATTCTTCAATTAGCAAGTTATCAAAATGCAAAGTATTAGCTTTATAAGCAATTTGTGTTGCAATGAACAGATGTAACACAGATGTGGGCTTTCTGCAAACCACTTTAGGAACGATCATCTTAATGCTTTCTAAGTCCTTTTGTAACATTGTTGGAAAACTATTATTATCTTTCTCTTCCATCTATCTATCATTATCTTTCTCTTTAGTGAATCTCATTTAAATCTCACTGAGCTGGGGCCTGTTTTCAGAGCTGATTTATGATTGTACTCAACCAAACCAACCAGCAACTCACAGGTCAGTGCTTATCAGGGCTTGCACTGAAAGATCGGTAGAGCCGCCCCTGCTAGTGAACAAAAAAGTCATCTGCAGGGACTCCTCAGTAATGTTTCAAGTTAGGGAAATTGTCCTTATTATAATGCTATAAGAACTGTAATTAAAACTAATGTTACGCCCTGAAAGTCATTCCGTAAAAGCTCTCACAAAATATGCTTAGATTGTCACCCCACAGAATCATTAGAAGGTGAAATTAGGGATGTAATGCTGACACAGTCTTCAAATCCTCCTAGCTTTGTGTGGGAGGAGGTGAAAAATGACAAATATCAAACCAGTGTTCTTGTTCTTTTGTTAAGCTCCATTAAAATTACAAGTTACTTTGCTTTGTGTAGATGGCAGATACCATTCTATAGTGCTTTCAAGTAGGTTTCTCTGCCCATTTTTACTCTGGACTTGTTAATAAAGAACTTCTCCCAGTCAATGTGCATGTATGTACCCTTCTCTAAACTGAAAGAATTTTTATTGTTTTTTCCAAGTGTCCTCTGGATCAAGGTCTTAGTGTCTTGTGGGCTAAGCCTCCTTTCTGATCAGGGTCAGGTAACTAACTGTCCAGGCCAGTGACAATATGCCCAATAACAAAAAGAAAGCTTTGTGAGACTCTCAGCAGTACTGGCCTTTCAAAAAAAAAAAAAAAGAAAAAAAGAATTTAAACAATTCATACTAAGAAGCAGGAAAAGTATGTAATAAAAATACAATGAAACATTCTTCCAGGAGTGACTTTTTAAGTAAGGAAGAAGTCAGAAAAATTTATCTAAGACAATTCTCAGGAAGACAAAATGGGGGAAAAACAGCCCTACACCAACACAGATATCTTTCTTTGATGTTAGGAAATGCAATCTTGCAAATACAGTGAAACTCGACACTGGTCTGTTATTTCCAGGTGATACATAGCTAGCTTTCAGGTACACAAATGCTCATTTTTGTCAATCTGAAAATCGGTTTGGAAAGGAAAACTGTGTGGTTTGGGGTTTTTTAGTGCTGTAACAAGTCTCCAGATGAATTTTCACTTGTGTAATCCTGTTACTTTGCAATTGTGCCCTCAATGGCACTTGAGAAGTCTCAGTTTTTTAATAGTTTAGGAACTTTGCAATGTTAACTTCTTTACTTTTAGCTCTCAATTTTTCAAAGATAATAAGAAAAGGAAATAAACTTATTAGTCTGCTAATATAAAACCCACAAAAACTGAAGGAACTAGTGGTATTTTATCATATCATGTTTCATGGAGTAATTGCACCAATTAAAACAGATTTTTATTACCTGGCTAGCAGACAAAGATGTGAAAAATCTGTTTGACGTTAACAGCAGTGATAAAACTCTGGGCTAGGACTAGATTTACACAAATGTCTTATGGATCCCACTGGCCACAGGTGCTATAGATAGACCATTTCTCAGTAATGTTCACTTCATTTTCCTTTTTGTCACCAAGACACAATGATGCATTGTCAGAGAAAAATGTCCTGTTACTGAACAGACTCCAGCAGGGATGTGCCACACTGGTGTTATATGTGTAGACAGGAGTAAATAAAAGGGGCATGGGATGTATGAACTCTGAATTCATGCAGATAATGGAGGTACAATGCAGTGAAATCTGCAGCCTTAACTCCACATGCTCCTTTGAGCACAGAAGGCACTGTACTCAAAGAGATGGAAGTGGAAATAGCACCAGGTTTCTACAGCATCACTGGAAAATTGTTTCATCTGCCTAATCATTAAGATAAATAGATGAATAGTATCAGTTTCATGAATGCCTGAATACTTGGGTGAAGAGAATTGCATAAATGCTCACTTATTTTTACTAGTGCTGAAACATCGTAACTGAAAGGAAAAGGGAGTTCAAAAAATTCCTTTTAAGAATCTTTCTTTTCCTTATAGGCTTAAGGTCAAATCACTTTAAAAATCCTATTTTTTTGCCTTTGACCAAAGCTCTTTGTAATTGGAGTTCTAAGGAATGCCTTCTCTCTCACTTTCAGATCACAGCTGAAGTAATGAAGTCTCTTCCATTTCAAGTTTAAAATGTATAAAGTTGGGATACTGGTTTGTAAGTCTGCTTGAGTTAATGTGGGGCATGAGGACAAAGTAGAGCAAAAATACCGAGATGAATAGGGATGCTTGCTACATTATGTCAGAGAAATTTGTTTCTTGAATGTTTTTTCTTTCAAGGGCCTATTTAAAAGGTTGGAGTAGCTGGAAAACAATGGCCATGGATCCTCATTTCCAGATGTGTACAGTGTATGCTGAGAGGGACGTAGCCTGGATCTTGTCAGTTTCTGAGCCAGGTGGGTAGCCCAGTAGCAAAGCCTGAGGAGACTTTGGTAGCCCAGGAGCTTGCTACAGTGCTTCAGAAAATCCACATAGCAGATATAAGTATTAAACGTATTTTCACTATCTTGATATAAAGATATTGCTGTAATTAAAGTGCCTGATATGTTGTGAGTTTTCTGTGTATGCTTCAAACACATTCTCTGGAATGTGACTGTGGAAGTACCTTTGCTTATTGATTATAATGCGATTTCCATATAAAAAGATAACAAGAACAAGATACAGAAAAGTAAACTAGTGAGAAACAGAAAATATCTTATTTTCACAGTGTGTAAGTCAGTATGATTTTAAGCAAATCACAAGTAGTCTTCCTGAAGGTGACTTTCTCATTGCATTTATATATTGCAGAAGAGTTAATAAATCTTTTTCATCACAGACATGGGCTCTAAAATATTCACCCACATTTGACTTGCAAATATAAATTCATCTTCCTTTCTCAGAATTTTAAAATGGTTAAGTAGCTGCAATTCTGTTTGTTAGAGACCAGGAGAGAAAATCTGGTGTAATGACAACAGCACTGTGATGGGAACCCAGCTGTTTCTCTATGGTGTTCTCATTTGGCTCTGTCTCTTTTTGCTCTGACTTGGAATAAATCACCTGGCAATGAAATTGGTAACCTAAAGTTCAGCACCTTAATCTACCTTTTAGTCTCACCATGAAAAAAGTGTTCATTCTGAAAGTATTGCTGAGTGGTGCTAGAAATTTTTACCTCTCAAAAGAGTGGATTACATAGAGAAAAACATAACATTAGGTAGATAACTTTGTGCTACACTGTATGGTGTGTTTATTCTTAAACCTTCCTAAAGCAGTTCAATATTTTACATAATGATACCTACTTATCTGCCTTGCAAATGCACAGTAAAAGGTCAGTGGCATAATGCTTGTGAAACATGGAGAGTATTAATTATTTAATGTTCTTGTTTTGGCTTCTCATAAAATTGAAGAAAACCAAGATGCCAGAAAGTCCCTTTAAAAGTGACTTTTTTTTTTTAGTTATATACTCACTCTGAATCATTCAAAGACAAGACATTTAATTAAAGCTGCAGTGTCAGCCCAAGCAAATAATTTGTTTGTGTGCTTAACTTCAGTAACTGAGACCACTTAATGAACTCAATGTTAAGCACTTTCTCACCATTGCAGATCATCCCTGCTCACAAAAAAATTAGGTCAAAATATCACTAGCTCAAGGCCTGGAGCGCATAGGAAGAGATAGGTCAGAATCTGCATTACAGAAGATAAACGTGTGTTTGTATTTACATATGTATATATATGGCATGATTCTGTGATTTCAGAATCTATTCTCATGGGTACAATAATGTCAAGCCTGTCTTTCTGTCCTTGATGCTAAGGGCAAGTTTCCTGTCAGAACTGCCTTAATGAATTAAAAGTATTATAGGAAAAAAAAAATTGTGACATTTGTACTACCAGCAAGAAGTATGGCTAACTAATGTATCTGGCCTTGAAAAAGCCCTGCTCTGTACATATTGCACAAAACAGCTGAAAGCATCAGAAGTTGGATAACAGGGTGCAGAATAGCAAGTCAGCAAAAGAAGGTTACACAGGGGGCCTAACTATTGTGTGCAGGATAGTAAAGACTGCTTTCTTGAAGCCACTAATGTATATGTTTCTGCACACTGCAGTAGAAAAGAGGTAAAATGGTTTATTATGTGGGGCATGAAAACATTCTGAAATGCAGAGGTTCTGGGAAAGATATTTCACGGTTTGTCCCTACTTCATTTCTTTGACAGTGCTTATGTAAAACAAAGTAGATATTTTTCTGAGGGTTACATTCACGAGAAGCAAATTACAGTAAGTCAGATATGCCACCTTTTAGTATCCAGCTATCCTTGTATTTTGAAGAAATCCAGCCCAATTAATCTCACATTGTTTTCTGTATTCTGTGTGTGTAATGGTGGTTTGCCTTTTCTTTACCTATGTAGGTAGTTACTATGAAGCATCAGCATAAAGATTTTGTTTGTTTGTTTGCTTTTGGTTTTGGTCTTGTTTTTTGACATGGGTTTGAAGCAGCTGGGTAATTATTCACCTTGTTCAGTATCTCTTGCTACTTTGTTGGGTTTTGCTGTAACCAGTTGGAAATGAAAATGGTGCATAACAGTTTAATTGAAGTCTCTTGATTTCATATTGTTGCTGTGAATTGCTCAAACTGAATGTGGCCATTTTAATTAATTATGCATTGCTGTGTTCTATATGTTATAGCTTTAATCTGGTTTAGTATTCCTGATGATTGAAGGTGGAGTTGTGTCCCGATCCAATGTCGGGGAAGGTTTCGATATGATCCCAGGAGCGAGATTAAGACACAAACGAGGTCAAATGCCGTATAGTCAAAAGAGCTTTTATTATCAAAAGTATCAAAAGTGGAAAATGGTGGTGATAGGATAGAATGGAAGAAAAGGTAGAAACAAGCAAGCAGTCGGGATAGGATTGCTAGGATAGTCACCACCACGGATCCAGCGGCATCCCGTTGGTCCTCAGGCAAGCAGTCGGCAGTGGGAGTTGCAAAGATGGAACCAACGGCGTCCCGTTGGTCCTCAGGCAAGCAGTTGGAGGTGGGAGTTGCAAGGACGGATCCAGCGGGGTCCCGTCGGTCCTCAATCTTCAATTCTTTGGTGATGAAGAAGGCCCCCACAGCTTGTCTCTACGGGTTTTTATAGGGCATATATCGATGATGTCATGAGCTGCAGGTTTTGTCTATCACACGACCTTCGCGTGATCGACACCAGAAACCAGTATCTTATCAGCTCCAGCCTGTTTCCTCCTCTGGATGCCTCAATGGCCTGGTAATCGTCCTTATGGACAGAGGAGTGTCCTGCTTAAACAGGCCATCTTAGAGACAAAGGGCTCGAGATGAGCAGTTCACAGTTCCTTGAGATGACAGCCCAGTCCCTCACACCTAACAATCTTTGAGGCAAATAGTTCAAGATAACAATTCAGTCTCTTACAAGTTGTCTGGCAGCCTGAAAGATACAAAGTTAAAATGAATCTGTTATGACTAAAAAGAGTGACTGGATTACTAAAAGGTTAGCAATGCCTAAAAGGCTTCGTAGCTTCTTTGAACTCTTGACTCTTGTAGCCACATAAAAGTTGAAGTCACAATGTAATTTGGAAAGAAGGTATGTCTTTGTTAATCATGAATACACTTCGTGACAGCAAGGCCTCATTTGATTAACTGAAATTGCTGGCCCTACATCCGTGATAATTTTATGTATGATAAAATGTAAACTTATGATTACATGACCAAATTAGGTGATCACATGCACATAAATGATCAGTTGCTGGGGCTGACCTGGAATTTTGAAAAACAGTGAAAATTATAGCCTGTTTTGGTTAAGCCCCTGGAGAAGAAATTTAGAATTAATTTAAACCTATGAATACAGTCACATCTTCCTCAGCAGAAAAATACAGGCAGATACCTGCAAACTGTCTCTAAGGTAAAGATCTCAGTGGTGACTTCACACAACAGTGAAAATGCACCAAACCTTCTCTTTTGTGGATATACTTGGTGAACTTGGATTTTCTCTTTCAGTATTTCTCCTAGCATTTGGAGGTGTACCAGGCAAGACAATGTCTGAAAGACAATGATTTCTTTTAGTGTGTGAAAGAACATGTCTGAATTAGGTTGCCTGAATGCAAACCTCATCTAAGTCATTGGTGATATTTCCCCATGGCTTTGGATAGGATTTAGATGACTTCCCAAAAGAGGGTCAGCACTGACACAGACAGGTAATGCAGGTCTCTATTTATGCCTAAATGCTCAACTTTCTACTGCTGACCTAATTGAAATGTAACCATCTGTCCATCTGCTCCTAAATCAGGATTAAATGTTTTGCTTTTAATATATAACTCATAGGACCCTTCCCAGAGTTCTCTTTACTTGCATCTCAAGGGAGCAGGGACATGCAGGTCACAAGAAACAGTCTGTTATCATTGGGCAAATATAAAATATCTCTAAGGCAGCTTTAATCTGGTGTTAATGCTGACAGTCAGCTCTGCAGACTCTTCAACCTCAAAGGTATCACAAGAGTAAGAGGAGGGTTAAGAAGAAAGGAAGTGGATAAATGATAGGAAAGATAGAGGTACTCCCCAAAGTGGTAATGAGGTTTGTAGTTTTCCAAAGGAATAATTTCAGACAAGGATCATAGAATCATAGAATCATTTAGGTTGGAAAAGACCTTTAAGATCATCAAGTCCAACCGTCAATCCAACACCACCATGCCCACTAAACCTTGTCTACGTGCTTTTTTAATACCTCCAGGAATGGTGACTCAACCACTTCCCTGGGCAGCCTCTTCCAATGCCTGACAACCCTTTCAGTAAAGAAATTTTTCCTAATATCTACTCTAAACCTCCCCTGCCGCAACTTAAGACCATTTCCTCTCATCCTATCTCTAGTTACTTGATAGAAGAGACCAACACCCACCTCGCTACAACCTCCTTTCAGGTAGCTGTAGAGAGCAATAAGGTCTCCCCTCAGCCTCCTTTTCTCCAGACTAAACAACCCCAGCTCCCTCAGCCGCTCGTCATAAGACTTGTGCTCTAGACCCTTCACCAGCTTTGTTGCCCTTCTCTGGACAAGCTCCAGCACCTCAATGTCTTTCCTGTAGTGAGGGGCCCAAAACTGAACACAGTACTCAAGGTGCGGCCTCACCAGTGCTGAGTACAGGGGAAAAATCACTTCCCTGCTCCTGCTGGCCACACTATTTCTGATACAAGCCACGATGCCGCTGGCCTTCTTGGCCACCTGGGCACACTGCTGGCTCATATTCATCCAGCTGTCAACCAGCACCCCCAGGTCTTCTTCTGCCAGGCAGCTTTCCAGCCACTCTTCCCCAAGCCTGTAGCGCTGCATGGGGTTGTTGTGACCCAAGTGCAAGACCCGGCACTCAGCCTTGTTGAATCTCATACAGTTGGCCTCAGCCTATCGATCCAGCCTGTCCAGATCCCTCTGTAGAGGATGATACATTAAGTAGAGAAGGAACCTGGGAAAGAGATGGGTAATCCATCTGTTTGTGCTTTGCTTTCCAGCTTCCTCTATTCTTTTCAGTCAAGGTTGCCCCACATTCACTTCTGTCTAGACAGAAGCTGAGGCGTTCAATGCTTTTTTGCCTTAGTCTTTAATAATACTGATAGGCCTTGGGCTGCCCAGTCACCTTAGTTGGAGGACCATGAGCATGGGAACAGTGCCTTTCCATTTGGGGACACTGAAATTGTAAGGGACCAGCTATATCAGCTGAATGTTCACAAGTCCGTGGGGCCTGGTGGGATTTATCCCAGAGTACTGATGGAGCTAGCGGATGTTATGGCAGGACCCCTCTCAATCATCTACCAAAGGTCTTGGGAGTCTGGGGAGGACCCTGCTCACTGGAAGGTAGCCAATGTTATTCCAATCCACAAGAAAGGCGTGAGAGAAGACCCAGGGAACTACAGACCTGTTAGTCTAACCTCAGTTCCTGGAAAAAATTATGGAGAAGATTACACTGGGTACTATTGAAAGGCATTTAATGGCACAGTCAACATGCGTTCACAAAAGGAAAGTCCTATTTAACTAATTTGATATCCTTCTACGATAAGGTCACCCCCCTAGTGGATGAAGGGAAGGCAGTGGATGCAGTTTTTCTGGATTTTAGTAAGGCTTTTGATACTGTCCCTCACAGCACCCTTCTGGACAAGCTGACCAACTATGTGATGAGTGGGTTTACACTGTGCTGGGTGAAGAACTGGCTGGATGGCAGAGCTCAAAGGGTTGTAGTGAACGGGGCTACATCTGGCTGGCAACCGGTGACCAGCGGTGTTCATCAGGGCTCATTTCTAGGGCCAGTGCTGTTCAATACCTGTATCAATGATCTGGATTCAGGAGTTGAATACACCATTAGCAAGTTTGCTGATGATCCCAAACTGGGAGGTGCTGATGATTCTCTTGAAGGACAAGAGGCCTTGCAGAGGGATCTAGATAGATTGGAGCATTGGGCAATGATTAAAGGGATGAAATTTAACAAGTCCAAATGCTGGATTCTGCACCTAGGATGGAGTAACACTGGGCACAAGTATAAATTGGGAGAGGAGTGGCTAGAAAGCAGCCCTGCAGAAAGGGATCTGGGGTGCTGGTTGACAGCAGGCTCAACATGATTCAGCAGCGTGCCCTGGCAGCCAAGAGGGCAAACCGCATCCTGGGGAGCATCAAACACAGGATAACCAGCCGGTCAAGAGAGGGAATCATCGCGCTGTATTCAGTGATGGTGCAGCCTCACCTTCAGTCCTGTGTGCTGTTCTGGGCCCCACAATTTAAGAAAGTCGTGAAGGTCCTTGAATGTGTCCAGAGGAGGGCAACAAAGCTGGTGAAAGGTCTGGAAGGCATGTCCTGTGAGGAGAGGCTGAGGACTTTAGGTTTGTCTAGTTTGGAGAAGAGGAGGTTGAGGGGTGACGCCATTGCTTTCTACAGCTTCCTGAGGAGGGGAAGTGGAGAGGGAGGTGCTGACCTCTTCTCCCTGGAATCCAGTGACAGGACACCTGGGAATGGTTCAAAGCTGTGCCAGGGGAGGTTCAGACTTGACATTAAGAAGCATTTCATTACTGAGAGGGTGGTCAAACACTGGAACAGGCTTCCTAGAGAGGTGGTCAATGCCCCAAGCCCGTCAGTGTTTAAGAGGCATTTGGACAATGTCCTTTAATAACATGCTCTAACTTGGTCAGCTCTGAATTGGTCAGGTGATTGGACTGGATGGTCGTTGCAGGTCCCTTCCAATTGAACTATTCTATTCTATTCTAATCTTAGACATGAAGGCATCTACTTTTCCGGAGTGAGACAACAGGAGAGGAAGTATCTGATCTGTATATACTGACTTCCTTTTCCATCAGGATTATTTCCTTCCCTTTTTCCAGTGCCCTCTCCCCCCCCCCCCCCTTTTTTTTTTTCCTAACCTAAGAAGGATGCAAATTCAGCAAACTACAAGGCTGGGATTAGCTTTGACCTTAGGCTATTCAAATAGGTTTTTAATTTAGAAAAGGTAGCTCAGTATAGCTTAGATTTCAGTTCACTTCATATCTCAATATAATCATATAATGATACTGCACTACCGACACCATGGTACCAGATTTCTTTGTAGTAAATTCCTTTAGTGTTTGATCTCCACAGGATACCATCACCTGTAGGGAGTCCAATTGCTTCATTCTACATGCTGAACATTTCCTATGCTTTTTGGGGGGTGGGGTGGGGTGGTTTTTTTGTTTTTGTTTTTTGTTGTTGTTCTCGTCTGTAACCAAAATTGGAGGAGGATGAACAGTAATGGAGAGCTAAGACACTGCAACTTGTCCTTAATGACCATCACATCCTTTCTCACATCTCCTTCTAGAAAAGAAAAGCATGGTTGCTGCACAATCCCAAGCTTGGTTATTCTGACATTCATCACACTTACAACATTTTGTGTGCATCTAGTCTTAATAAAAGATGGTAAATGTAGCCACAGGTCCTAGTTTAAAAGTGTCATTCAACTAAGCCAAATGAGAGAAGACTTATTTTGATGTCCTTTTCTGAATCCCTGGCTACAGAGGAATATTGTCTCTCTAGCAAAGAGAACTGAGAAGTCAGAACTATACAGCTTTGGGGCATGCAGTTGCAAGGTTAACAACAGGCTCAAGGTTCCTGCGTCGCTAAGAATGTTCCCATTAAAGCAGTATTGAGGTAACCCTTTTACTATCATCCAGCTTTACATGCATAGCTCCTGTTTCAGTCCTCTGCGATGCTCTGACTGTCCTTGTTCTAGTTATTGCATACTACAAACCTGGTAGCTCCAGGGCCCACAAGTCCTACTAGGAGTTGAAGGATTTTGCCACCACCACAGTGCTATACTGACATGTCCTGGTTACTCCAGGCCAGAGCTGGCTAACATCCAGGTGAGAGCATGAGCAGGGAAAATGCATCTCCTCCTGCAAAGTTGTGTGTAGATGTAACCTTATTAGCAATCTTCTCCTTCCCATATGTCTCTCTTAAAATAGAATGCTTTGAGTTGCTGCACATAAATTGTATTTGGAAGGTTATTCTATTAACATTTATTTTAGACTCTAATGACTTCAGGGAGGGGATTGTCATTTGCTATCATTTTAAATAGCGCTTAGCAGAATGGGGCTCTGACCTGCTGTGCTCCTTACAGCTACCATATATAGATAAATAAGCATCTCCTGGTTTAACAAATGTCTGTAAATCAGCATTTTTAAGCACAAATAGAACTAAAAAAAGCATAAATATGCTTTTTCAATGAAATGAACTGTACAGTCACCTTTTTCCCTTTTAAATGGCCTATTGGATTTAGGGAAAAGGGCAGTGCTTCTGTCCCTGCCTCTGCCAAAAGGATTCACTCTTCCTCTGAGCACATTACTTTCCTTCATCTTCCCTAATTATAATTCATGATGGAACATGAGTAACTCAGAGAATTCAGTTTTAGGGAGAAAAGGGAAACTTTTTCTTTCCTCAATGATATGCCCACATATCACAAGGCAGCACATTAACACTGCTTTCTGCCTGCGTTAATGAACTTTACATCTCGGTAGGGCTAATTTGACAGAAAAAAAAGGTTGAAAGGCAGTGTCTGCAGAAACCTTCATTCAGGGTAGTGTTCCAGCATCTTGGGAAGATTTTCATAACTTTTTTTGTACAGGTCCAGCTGTTTGCCATGCAGCCTAAGGGGAAGTCCTTATTTATGAGGAGAACTCTCCACCACCACTGATTGTAATCATGTGTAAAATGGTCTTTTCATCCCATGCTCATGAATACTTCTTTGTTAGACTAAAAGAGAGCTGCCGACTCAACATCTGCCCGTAATGCATGCAACTCACCTTTTGATCTTGGCATCTATTTGGATGGCTAAAAGGAGTCTGTGCTTCAAGGAGACATTTCCATTAATTATTAGGACTATTCTTTGTTCTTCTTCTAAAACAGGAAGACAGACTTTAACAAAAATGTTTCCCTTTGATATCCATGTAAAGCACACTACTTAATATATTCTTTCATAGAATTACACTTTCTGTAACTTATTAGGGGCTTTGTTTTATGAGTTTTATATATGGAAGGCAATGACAGGTGAGAAAACATCCAAAACTGTACAGAAAGCAATAATTTATTATATCCTGTGGGACTCAACAGCTTGTTATAAATTCATTTTCCATGTAAATGGGCTTAAAAAAAGATTAAACTTCGTGCTGGTGCTGTAATTGTTATTCACACGAACTTCAAAAGAATTTCATTCTTTGACTACCCTTTAATGCTAATGTCCAGAAAAATCAATTTTTGTTTTTTCATTCTTGCATTTGAAATAAACCTAAGCTTACTGCAGTTAAGGGATTTGGATTATTGGCATGCCTGACAAAGCATATTTGGTACACAGAGATTTAAAGAGGTGACCTCCATTTAACTAGAGGTTCAGGACTCAGTAGTCTGCTAACACATCTGAGTACTTCAGGTGATTCAGACCACATAAAAATTAAAGAAGATACATTGAACACTTGTTCTAATCTTATTCTTCCATCCATGACCTAGAAAGCTTTCAGAGAAGCCCTTCAGTGAGTTGCATGCTCTGACCTTGCTCTGTGGTCACATCAGCTGTCAAACACCATCCTGTGATCCAGGATGCAAGTCTGGGTGTAAAAGTGATACTGGGCTTAATGGTCAGAGGAGAAGATGGAGGAGGACCTGTGCACAGCATTCATCTTGCCTCCTACTGGTGTGCTGGAAAGTAGCTTGATGATAGTACTGGAAGCAATACAAACCTCTGTGCGTTGGATTTGCCTTCTTTGGCATCCTTCCATCTCTTGCTTGATGAGCAGTCCATGTGAGGTACAGGTAGCAAATGGCAGTCAGTATCCTCCCTGCTGTGCAACTATGAAGCAAAACCAGGGCATTTGCTTAAAGGGACAGCAAATGAATGCATAATCTTCACATTTAGAAACTCCTGTGTACTTTAAGGGACTGATAGTCATTCAGGATAAAGTTAGATTATCTGAGTTGAAAGCAAGTTTCCAAAGCTGCTCTTTCCAACATCTTAGTGAATTCGGAAAATTATCTTAGTTGTCGGCAAAGGTAATAATACATTAACTTGGATTATTTAGGGGAGATAACAGGGTCAGTGGCAGTGAGAGTTGCGAAGTCAGATTTGGAAGTGAAGAAACATTGGGATCGGGGTAGATTTTGCTGCTCATCAGCAGCAAACTTTAATTACTTTCACTGCCCTGTAAACCAGCTGTAGAGTATCATAAAAGAAAAACTATGGGAAAAGGTTGGAGCCTGCTTTTTCATGAAACTGTCAAGTGTTTGAATGTAATGTTTTAGCTTTTTTTAAGGGAATGTTAAAATTGCAAAATTGTTTACATGTAGAAAATGTGTGATCAGAAAATAAGGATGCTTACATTTGAAGTTTCTCAAAGCCTTATATACGTCCCCCTGAAAGAGAATCTTCCCATAGTTTCTTGTACTTTAAAACAGAATTCTCAAGTAGCTATGATTTTTAATCAGTTAAAAGTTGTCTTTAGTCCAGTTGGTTTTGGATAATAATTTTTCCAGTATATTTCTGTTCATTGCATGCTTCCTAGTTCTAATGAGGCATATTAGAAGTCATGCAAAACTGGCTGAGATGATTCATCTTCATGTCTTGATCTGTGCAGTTGCTTGAAAAAACAGGAGTGTTCAGTTACCATGCTGCTGTTATGCTTAATTTATGAATTCCCAGCTATATGTTCTCAGTTCCCAGATGTTGGAAGAGACAGTCCTTTTCAAACTACTGCCATACAATAATAAGAAGGTTAACTGCATGCACAAAATAAAGTTTTTTTCAGGTGTCAGAGCTGAAGCCATTAATGATCAAGTTCCGCACCTCCACAAACACTTCTAAAAGTACTTCACAAAGGAATTTGGCAAAGTAACACATGATATGCCCAGATGGTTAATGTCACTGACGCCATCCTTATTTGTTTCACTGGCTAGACTATGTTGGTGTTTTGAATAGTAAAATATAAGTTACATACTGAAGATAATTGGCAATGATTTCCAGCTGCTAGCAGTCTGTACCAGGGTAGAGTCCAAAATCTAATACTTAAATTGTTTTGAGGGGATAATATATTTCTACAAAATCTGTTGAGATTTACAGGTGTTTACTCCATATTTATATATTACCGATAAGACAGTTTTGTTACAGAGTAGTATCTTCTCAAGACCCTGTAGTTCTTGTCCATTACAGAGAAAGGAATGATTTAACAATGAATCTTCTCTGTATTCCTACACAAAAAGACTTAAAGGTTCAGATTCAAAGTCACCCTTGTCCTTTAGAGACAGAGTATCACATCTTTTATGTGTGGTAGTCATCTTTCATAGGATTTAAACAGCAGTGTTAACAGGATTAAGTCTCATAATATTACTAGATTAAAGCCTCTCAGGTTAGGTCAAAGATCCACCCAGCTGTCAAAGTTTTCTAGAGAATACTTGGCAGAGTTTTACAGTCATTATAGAGAAAATACCAAAGGTATAGTCTGCACAGGTTCAAAAGCCCCTGAACATCACAAATCTATGTAAGTCTCTCTGCAGCTCAGCTAGCTCTGAGAGGAGGTCCTTCACCAAATGCTTGTGTAGGTCTGCAGACCATCATGGTTTCTGTATCTTAACTGGGATTCTTGTACTAAGTGGATACACTTGAATGATTCCAACCTCCCCGCAGAACAGGCTTTTATTATATACGAGGTCAGATTCAAAATGTACAGCCGCTCTTCCTTCTGTGCCTCCCCTAGGCTCATGTATCATTGAGTAACCAGCTGGAAATACCTGTGTAAGCACAGAACTAGCTGAACCATTCAGTCAGGATTCAAGGATATAGGCAAGGGCAAGAATTCATCTGATTAGGTCACAAGTGATGAGAGCCAAGGTTAGGTGCTCTCACATTTCTTTCTTTCGTCACAAGATTACTATTGCCATATTGCTAACATATATTAAAATTGTGTGAAACATTTGTTTCAGTAATAAATATAGCCCTTTTGATCTGGTCTTTCCACAGCAAGGAAGTCTTTTGCTCTTGGCTTTACATATGTATACATCTGATTTAAGCAAAAGAAAATATTCTTTCCTCTCTTTAAGTGCGTTCTTAAAAGGGTTTTCATAGATGCTCACAATACTTAATGAACATGCTAATGGTTAGGTCCCCAGCCTATATATGCAGGAATGAGAGCAATTTCTTTCTGTAAGGTGGGAGGGAGAACTGCTGTAAACCTGCTCCCTGCAAAAGGTTCTGCTAGAATTAGGTCAAGACTGAAAATAAAGAAAGGCATGATAGTAATCAGATTTATGTGAACTGAAAGTTAGAACAATGTTTCCAAGTGTTGTTTTATCACCTTTATCTATCTGTAGGGGTTTACAATACATCTTGCCTTACAATAATCATTTTCTCTCAGACCTGACAAAATAATAGGACATTTTTCGGATAAGCCAGAGGCTTTTTGCCTCCCAAAGATTCTGACCTATTCCAGCCATGGTGCTGAAAATGACTCATAGGGAATGACTTGGTAGTTTGTAACAATAGCCTTCTGAGATTCAGATACTATGAAGTTAGTTGATACTTAGGTTTTTAACTTACGGTAATATAGTTCTACTGGCAAATATGGTTCTAGGATGAACATAGACTATGCAAATTGAATTATACAGTTTCCTGGTAACTTTACATCTTCCTTATTTTAAAACTACGTATTTTTTAAAACAGAAAAATGCTGTATGTGATGAATACTTTCTTCCGTAAAATATGTATTTTAATAACAGGGAATTAAAACCAGAATCCAGCCATACAAACTGAAATCTGTAAAAATTATGTTAACTTTTTCTGGCTGAGACAGCTCTCATCTCATATCCAGCCCTATTTGTTATAAACAGCAGGTAACACAAATGGGTGAGTGGATAAGGGTGTGGAGAACTAAGACAAAAAAAAGGAAGGGGCAAGATATTTGTTCCAGTGCAACACTCTTTGATTGTGTTAACTTAATTAATGTGTAGGTACCTTCACATGACCTCAGCTGGAAGGCAAAACTCAATAATGTGAGAAAAATGGTTTCTGCAGAGTCTGACTAGCCTGATTTTCCCCAGTACTTGTTTCATCCTGCAGGATGCAAGCAATTGCCACTGATTTGTTGAAAAATCACAATTCAAAACCACTGAAAGTCTATTTTATAGACCTACAAGATTCAGAGAATTCTGCAGTGCTTAATAATCTTACTTTTTGTTTCAGTATTAGTTTTTGTATTATACTTTTTATTAACTGAAGTTCTTTCTCATAACATTCTCTAAGCAACAGCCAGCAATAGTTTTCATAATTTAAAGTTTAATGCAATGACAGCCTATGAAATCTTTAAGCCAGTTGCTGATCAAAGCATCTTTTTTGTTTTCCCTTGTTTTTTATAATGCAAGTTAAAATGCCTGTATTTTTAAATTGTATCCACTAAAACTTCAGGCTGATTTTTAACCTGAGAAATCCTCAATGCTTCATCTTGCCTATATTTAGTGGTGTCTGGCACTTCTCAGATTCAATTAACTTCAGTTCTGGTGAAATCACATTATAAGCAAAATTTGCCCTCATAAACCTATTTTATATAAGCCATATTTTTAAAGAACTGTTTCAGCAATGATAGAGCACTCTTTGACACAAATCTATGACACAGATCTTTATTTTATGAGCAATGGCTTGCTAGCATGTTATTCCTATTTTTTCTTCTTCTTGTGATATAAAGTTACTGTAAAGGCTAAATATATCTGTAACAGACAGGAACCCTACAAGTTGTTCTTCTCAGTTAATTGACATTCCACAGCATCATGACAGGTGTTTAGCAAAAAGGTGGCAAATTATAATTAAATATATTGGACCAATTCTTGGTTTTATTTATATCTGTTGAACCCAATTAGTCCTGTAGAGTTTGTCTGGGCATAAATAGAAAGCAGAAATAGCTGAATATGTTTAATTTTAACTTGCTTTTTTTATTCCAATTGAACATCATGGGCTGAGTTTTGCTGTCTTATATGACTGCTCAACTTTGTAATTCTGTTGCGTCATGCAATTAAAAATAAGAAATGAATATACTAGCAGGAATTGAAGATATATAATTAAAACTAAAGTTTCTTGAAGTGTTTCTGCAGATTTTGGATTGATCATAAGAAATAACCCTTTCAAAAATCTTAAAAACCTCAATTTTCATCAAAACATTAAAATAACTTTCTGAAATTCTGAAGTGAAAGCTGAAATCATATATATAAGTCTAAACAAAAGCAAAAGGGACTGGCGTTATTCCTACCTGCTTTTCTATTTTCTACTTTAAAAATTATATAATTTTTGCTCTAGACACAGAGTACTCGAATTAAGAAGCGGAATGAAGCATGGAAAAATCTCCGACCTCTTTGCCATGTTCCTAATTTTCTGCAAATGTGTTTTGGTTGAGCAAAAGATGAGATCAGATTGATGCAGACAAAGGAAAGTGTACCAGCAGAAGGTACATAGAGGAGCATTATCATCAGATATGGTAAAAGAACAAAAGAGGTCAGAGGAAATGCTGCGATTGGAGTGGAAGCAGCCAAATACAATATTAAAGCTTGTACACTATTAGCATGACAGGGGCAAGAGCAAGTGTTGTTATCAAGACAGACAAAATCGGAAACAAATATTGCTGTTGCAATAAATAGAAGCAAGAACAGGCATTGCTGTCATGATATGGGTGAAAGCAACAAAAAAATGGCAGGGGGAAAGCATCAGTCTTGAAAATGTCAGCAGTGAAAGCAGCATCTTCTTTATTGCATCTGTTAGTCCTTCTACTAACAGCAGAACCAAACAACAACTCAGAGGAAGTATATCATCTAAATGCTAACTACAGAAAAGTGTGCCACCATGAGAAACCAGCTACAGTGAATGCAAAAAAAGCCACTCCAGCACTTTCATCTTTGTAAGTATTATCCAAAATCTTCTGAAATCAAACAGAATCCTTTTGCATATTGATTAAATAGGTTTTGAAGAAGTAAAGATCTAACCATAATAAAGTCCTATAAGTCCAGTGCTGCAATAAGCCTTTCCTGTTGTAACCTTGGGTTAGACATCCCTCACTCTTACCTCCAGAAGCTGCTGGAAAACTCCAACATTGCAGGTGTTCAGGGGAAGAAAAGTAATTTTGAGCCTGCACTGGATCTACCCTAGGTTGTTTCAAGCAAGATCAGGCAGCTGTAGAGGAAGCAAGATCTGGTGCTTGCCTGGGACCCTGGAAGCTCAGGGCAGATGAAGGATTGGGAAAGATGCCTATTCTGATGATTAATATTGATCGTGTTTGTGTGAGCTGGAGAGACATAAGATCGAAGCTGCAAGGAATGAAAAAGTTAACAACTTCTTTTTTAAATGTCCTGTGCCTTAACCCCAGACAGGGGGAACAGTCTGAGCTCCATCTAGATCTCTGGTGCAGTGGCTAAAACAGGCTGAATGAGTCTTTTGACACTGAGGATCACCCAGCTGAGGGTCTGGGATGTGAACACAACCCTAAAGAAGCAATTCAGCTAAGTATTCTATAGCATCTGTTTTCTTCATGAGGAGGTTCTCTAGAATGACTAGTCTGCTGAAGTGCCCATTTATCATTGAAATGATGTACTATTTGAGGTTATCTATATAATAGAATTACAATTCTGCTGTGCATTGGGACTCTTTATTGGGCTTTCTGGTTAAAAGAGTAACTGTATGAAATATAAACTTTAATATTTGAGCTATAAAAATTGTGAAATGTCCTTTCCTCTCCTTGAGTTCATTAAGCCTCCAGAGAAACTTTCAAAGCTCGTTAGTTTATTTCAGTTTGGGTTTCTCATCTCAGTCTCAAACAGCAAAAAATGCGATTTAATGACTTTAGAGGTCATGACTTCTTTGTCACATACAGTGTCTTGATTTGGTGAACAGCTTCATTATGACCAGAAATTTACTAGTTGTTTATTCCTCGAACACTCAAACTGAAAATATTCTCTTCCTCACTTTCAACATTTTACAGTATTTTTTATTAATCATTATGAAATGAAGGCATAAGCTATTTAAGTAGTTTGTTGAAGTTCATGGTATAAAAGGCTTTATACTATGGGATCCAGTTTACAGTTTAGAACTATCTTTGTTTCATAATCAAAACTATACTCACTTTGCTCACAGTCCTCTCTGTTGGAGAAGTGCATCAAGCTAGTATGTAATCTAACAACCGGGTATGTGCATTAGAAAAGAAGGAAATAATAACAAAGTGTCTATTTTTTCAAATACTTAGAAACAAACAAAAAACCCTTCTAGAAACTCCTTGGTGAGAGAGGTCTGTCAAAAGGTAGCCTTTTGTCAGTAATTAGTGCAGATAGATTACGTAACTCCCCCTGCCACCCTCCTCTTATTTAGGTATTGGTAAAGTGCACATCAGCAAAAGATTCGTGTTCAAAAGTGGTTATAATATGAATAAGCAAATGTTATTTTACCTGTTTCCGGCTATTTTGGAGAAAGCTGTATTTGGCAGTGTCCCATGCCTCACAGAGGCTCTTCTTCAGCCCCATAGCTAGTGAAAGGAAGTAAATCGAAGTCTGCTCTAATGACTATCCAGACTTTTATGTACATTGGATTCCCCTGTGTGCCCTTCCCCCACACCATGGTGTAGCATCTCCGGGGTGGATCCTACCTACAGTGATCAGCTGCCTTGGATCCTGATCATCAGGAGCAAGTCTTTGCTCATGCTTCATGGCTGGAGTACCGCGTTGTAATGTATGTCGTGCACATTTTACCATTGACTCAATAAGACCACAGAAAAATTTAGGTTGAAAGGGGCCTCTGGTCTCAAAAACAAGGTTAACATCACAATTACATCAGGCTGCTCAGGGCTGTGTCCCATAAAGTTTTGGAGGTCTCCATGGATGGAGATGCTACAGCCTCTCTGGCCAACCTGTACCTGCACTTAACTACTTCTGTTGTGCATGTATTTTCCTTAAATAAAGCCAGAATATGCCACGCTGTAAACCATGTCTGTTGCCTCTGGTCCCTTTGCTGTGCAGCTCTGAGAAGAATCTGGTTCCATCTTCTCTATAATATAAGTCCCAGTTGCCCCAACTTTATGCAGAGGAAGACAGTAATTAGCTTGCTTCTGGCATTTTTCTTTCTGGGCCAAACAAACCCAGTTCACTTACCCTCCCCTCAAATGTCAGCTGCCCCAGAATTCTAACCAACTCTGTGACCTTCACTGGACTCACGCCAGTTAGGCTGCACTGGGAAGTCTTAAACTGGACACATATATTCCAGAAGTAGCCTTGCCAATGTCCAATAGAGGGAAATAATCGCTTCCCCAACCTGTACCAGTGCAAGGGGTTGCTCCATGCTAGGTCCATAATTTCACTATGATCATGAAATTTACATGGTTCCTGTTTGCCCGTTCCTACAATTTATTGTGGTCCTACAGGTAAGTTGCTTTTATATCCAGTGTTATCAATGCTTTCCCCCTTCCACAATTTGACATCAACTTGATAAGATCATGTTCCTGTAAGGGTCATTGAAGATGTTCAACAGTTTGAAACCTTGAGCAACACCGCCCACAAAGAGCTGCCAGCTACACTAGGCTCAAGGGTTCATCCACTTTTTGCTCACTTAGAACACTGTAAATCTTCAAAATGACTGCCATAATACTGTATTGAAACCTTTGGTAAAGTCAATGTAAATGACATCCTTTGGTCTTCGATTTTCCAGAAAGCTGTAGCCAATTCATCTTTAGACCAGGTTGATCAAGCACTGTATGTCCTTGGTAAATTCAGTCTAACTGTTCCCAGTTGTATTCTTGTCCTTTTGAGTTTGGAAATGGTTTCTGTGAGGACTTATTTCCCAATTTTCCTAGGGACAGAGGTTAAACTGAGACTGACTGGCCTGTGGTTTCCCAGATCCTCCTCTAACTTTTGCCTTTTTCACTCATTTGGGATTTCTGCTCGTCAAACAATTGTTCAAAGATTATAGAGGTAGCCTTACAGTGCATAGGCCAGCTCTGTCAACACCACTGGATGCATCCTGCAGGTGCATCTATTTATAAACCCAAGCCTAAAAAAACAGGAAAATGTACATTCTCTTTACTATCTGCCAAAAGGGAAAAACATTAGTATCATTAATGTCAAAGTTTCCCAAACTTAGCTATAAACAAGGAAGATTGCATCTTGCTGGCAGAGCATGGGAAACTGAAAAATCCTTAACTTAGCATAAGTTCTGCTTAACAACAACTAAAACATCAGTGTGTTATCAACATAATCCTCACACTAAATCCAAAACACACTGTACCAGCCACTAAGAAGAAAATTTACTCTATCCTAGCAGAAACCAGGACAATTGAGAAGAGCTGTTCAGGTTTTACACACTTTTGGACAAGAGAATGAGGGTAGTGTTTCAGATGGCCAGGAATAGCTCCTGAAGGAGAAAAAGTATAACTGTCTGAATTCATTGCAATTGACTAGTACCCTTATAACCAAGATATTTTTTATTTACTTGAACTGCAGTTGAAACTCTCAAGAGAAAGCAAGATTATAATAATGACTACATTTTATTTTAAAATAAGCTAATTAATGCAATAGTTTCCTGGACTTTCCAACAGCTGGAAAATGACATTTTAAAAACAGTGTGATTCCTGAAAGGATAAAATGCTTAAGAGTAAAACTTTTTGGTAATATAGTCTTTCAGGGACTTTATTAATATGTGGATAAACCTCCAGCTGGGTCTCTAGTCTTTGAAAATCATCAGAAACACAGCTTATTATAATATATAAGGTAGTGAAGGATACTGTTTTAAATAAGGTTCAAAAATTGTCAGAGTTTTTGGAATCTCAAACTGAGCTTCAGGCAGAGATAAGTGCTATGATAAAGTGTTTTGTAAATTGTTTTTATATTTCCATAAGTAAGTCTGCTGTATAATTATTATTTTTTTTTTAGTGAACAGATTGAATTAATATCTTCCTAAAAAATAGTATAAGGTGTCTAGAGTTGAACTAGACAGTGTTCCTTTGTCTAGACTACTATTATTAGTAGCTTCTTCTGCATAACAATCAGCAGAACAAGTTGAGAGCCCCAAATACTACACATAATGAACTAGCTGTCTGTTACCAGTTTCAAATCCTCACTTTTCATCACATTCAATATTTGAAAGTGGGTGCATATTTGCTAGTAACTGTGAATAAACACTATCATCTTTAGTTTCCTAATAGATAATGAAACAACTTGCTCTGCTTCTGCTGATGCTGCAGTCGGGTTTGCAACTGCCTTCCAGCATTATCATAGGCTTAAAACTCCTGGTTGAAACCCTGTGCTGCTATCACAGGTTGATTTCCCTTTCTTAAAAGGAATTTTCCATACTTTCCTATCAAAGCATGAAGCTAACTTTTTTAAAAAAACAGCTATATCTTCCTTAATGTTGAGGCACAACAGAGTAGTGGTATCAGAATCCAAGATCTCTGAAGTCCACAGTGGTGACAGCTAAGCAGTATATTTCCTTTCCTCAAAAGTAAATTTGAGATGGCTGCATTTGCTAACCTACAAATGTTTCATCATAGTCAAACCTTCTTGATCTAAGTAAAGACAAATATTTCATTTGGGTCATTTAAAAATATTTTATTCTTCTTTGTTTCTTTTATTTTTAAACCTTGACTTAATCAAACCCAATTTCAATCAAAAAGTGAAACCAGACAAAAAGACCTCTCAAACCAAATGCAGTCTTGCAAATGACTGGGATTTGTCAAACTCCCAGTATAATTCAGGATCTTTGGTCATGTCAAAGTTAGGCAAATATCTTGGGGAAAAAAATCCACTATCCTCAAAATTTTAAAGATATTACCTAGAACAATGGCCTTATCTCTTATGATAAATACAATCTGACCCATTTAAATATTAATCTTTTCCCCGGAACATTTGCATGCAGAAAATAATATTTATTCTTTTGAGACTCTGCTGAAATGGGATTAAATTCTGTATTTAAAAAATCTATTTTTGATCTGCCTATGAAAATAAAGTCCCCATCCCTTCTAATTCATCAGTGATGAGGACTTTTTTCACTGCTTTGCCCAGAAGACCGTAATAACTCTATTGGTTGGATAAACATGCATCTCAATGAGCTTTTCAAACACAGATTATAAGTAAGGGCACGCTGTTCCAAAATGTAAAAAGGCTCCTGCATATTAGCATTGTGCCAAGGCATTAAACATCCTATAAAATTAACACTGAGAAAAGTGACAGAAATTATATAAGCTCAGTAAGATCACTAGTTATTAAGTTCTATCTCTTCGTGTACTTAAAACATGTTCCTGAAGAATAGCCATATACACGTATGCATGAGGTTTAGGAATGAAGAGTCTTTTAAGGAAGCAACCACAACTTCTGTCCCTCTTACTTTTCTGCCTTGTATTTCTTTTGTTTCGACAGCATAGTGGCAGCCAAAGTGATGGTGTTTGGCTGCCAAGGGATTGACCCCATGGTCATGGTCAATACAATGCAGCCTCAACAGAGCCTTTGGTCCTCTCTCGATGTGAGTCCCTTCCCCTTGGCTGCTTTCTCCTACGTGGTTTCCATGATTCTTACCAAATCTCCTGTCATGCAGAGACCTGAAGCCTTCGCAGGTACTCTACAGGGGTACGCACAAGGATGTAGCCTTTTCTTCTGTTAGATAAAGGTCTGTAGCACAGTCGAAGTGGGTCTGATGTCTGATGTTGCCCCGTTTGACCTGGGATCATCATTACTTAGACCAAATCTCCTCAAAGGCACTTTGAGGCTTTATCACTAGGCCACTGCAACAGTTACCCTTAAAATTTGAAATTTCAATTTTTAACTGAATTGCAAATCCTCACAAACTGTGTTTCAGCCCAAAGAAATTTAATGGCTGTTATAATCCCCAGGCAAACAGGATTAGTAAGGCTGTGTCAGCATCTCCTTTTCCATTAACTGTAAGATTTCTTCACTAATAGGTAGTGTTTTTTTATTTCACCTTACCAACCATTTCAGCTGGTTGTTGTTTGATATATAAATCAGAGACAACTCTAAAAATTTATACTTATTTTGCTGTATGCTTATTTCATGGAAATAAAATATAAATGTAAGTAATACTGGAGTACTTAAGGTTTGGTTCATTCAGGCATTAAATGCTCTAAGAAGTGAGTGACCTTCAAAGCTTTTCATGTGGGAAAATTACTCTTTGCTTTTGTGCACACATATCAAGAGAAAATGAGTTGCTAATCTGGACTTCCTAGCATAATCATCCACATCAAATATCTGGTTATGCTTTTTGGGTGATAGCTCTTCTACTTCCATTATTGAATGGCCAAATAACATGACTTGTATTGAAAGAGAGAAAAAAGGACTGTCTCCTCAGCTGCTGAAAATTGGTTTGGATCCAGTAAAATAAGTGCACATGCACCAGTCATAATGGGCCCCTAGTACCAGAGGAATGAGAGCATAATATGATTTCGCAGATCTCTTTACTGAATTGTATTTTGGAGTAGCTGTTTGATTAACATCAATACCTATTTTATTGGTAGAACAGAAATTATTCAAAAGATTGGAGCTGAATAAGACATTCTGAGAGGACAGAATTCTCCTTCTGGAAGTTGGGAGCAAGGTACACCTTGGTATCTAGAAAACAATGAAAAACAAATCAGCCAAACCTTTTCTGTCTAGCAATATTCAAGCATATTGTTATTGTATTTCTTGCCTCCTGGAAATTTTTCAGCTGTGAAAATATTTTGCTTTCAAAGAAGGAAATTATTTTTCAACATGTTTGTATGTTGTGCAGAAGATAACCAAGTTAGCTAAGATGTTCTTATATTCTATGCATGTACATGAAGCCAAAGAGATTCCATGTGTTTCTGTGATAGAATTAGGATGAATTTAATCAAATGAGTGGATGCCAGTAGTACTTCACTTTTTTTGTAGATGCAGCCATAGAAAACATAGAAGATGGCAGTACCTATGGTGCCTTTCTCTCTCTCCTCCTCTCCCTGCTTCCCTCTCATGGGTAGTACACTTCTCTGCAAAACCATTGAAAGAGAGCATTGTGGGCCTGCTAGAAGGTCTGCTTACTGTTCAGAGCACCCAAATGCTTCTTTCTCGCAAACATGGCAGGACAATAGCAGCTGTGTAACCAGACCACTGAGGGATTTCTTGTCCTCTTCATTTGTTTCTTCACACACTGTAATAATCTGATCATGTGTCATTTTCATGACAATGTCCATAAGGTCATGACAGGGTTAGCTGTATAAAGCAAGATTTGCACCCTTTTTAACTACTTGCTGAACGCTCTCAGAGGAGCATGAAGAGAAAGTATGTCCTTCTACTTTACCAGGTTTATAAATTGAGATATAAATATCTTACTGAATAGAACAAATAATTGTGATGAAGTAACTGTTTCCAATTATGTTTTGATCTGTTTAGAATTTCTACTAAAATAGTTCAAACTAGTCACTCACAAATACATACTTTTAAAAAAATCAAAACTAAGATAGATTTCATTCATTTCTGAGTCAAGCACCAGTGGTAAATGTAAGTCTTACTCTGGGACTGACTGCAAATGACATGGGTTCATCATAACCCCACCCTAAGATGAAGGTGGTTGTCATCACAATTATGCAGGTAGTATCTTTTCTAGAAAATCTGATAAACTTTTAACTTAAACTGACTCAAGCTTTTTCAGTATACCATCTGCGTTGCTAAAGCAAGGTGTTCTTCAGTTGTTCTCTCCCCGTCTGTCATGACCCGGGCTGGACAGACCACAGAGGGGTCGTGGTGAATTCAGAATTCCCTTGGGCTAAATTAAGGTGAAATGACACCAAATGATCAGTTAAGCATTTTATTCATGGCAGAAGCAGCCTGAGCTTGGAAGGTGTTACGGTAGGTGGCGGGGTTTCTCACAACAGGAACTGCTATGAAACTACCTCAGTAAACCATGTAACCCATGGTAACCATACACCTCAATTCAGGGAAGAAGGAGAGCCCTCCGGTTGAGCCATGAGGTTCAGAGCGGACCTTGCTTTCTAAACTCCTTCTCAGAGAAGGGCCTAGGGGCGGCTGGATCCACTCCTAGTCCCAGACTTGGTCAACAGTTTATGTCTAAAGGGATGAGGTGTAGGGATTATGAACAAGGAGAGAGAAAGAGAGAGTGAGACAGAGAGAGAAAAAGGGAAAGGAAAGAAAGATTTCACCAGTCCCGGGTCCAGCGTTGGTTCAGTCAGCCGACAGGTCCAGTTCCAGTGGGTGTGTGCACGGGGCTCCTCGCGTCTGTGTCTTTTATAGCCCAGTTCCCACCTTTTCTTACGTCAGTCACACCCCTCTTGGTCTTCTGCACACCGCCCCTAAGGACTTACGTTACTCTCGATCTTGTGCGCCATTGGGGGGGGGGGGGGTGGTTGCGAAGGGTGCCTCGGGCGGCCGTGAGCCCCTTCCTCAAATAAACTTTGTATGACCTCTGGCCATATGCAGTGAGCTGCCCCGCTCAGCGTATCAGAAGACAGAATTACACACCATCCAGCACACCCTCTGTGCCCTGTTGCTGTGCCCTGTTGCTGACCTGTTTCTCACCTACAGTTCCGTGTTAGGCAGAACTTGCTGTTTTAGTATGCAGGGTTTGTTGTTAGGCAGAACTTGCCCCACCACAATGTTTGAGACATTAACTCTTTCAGTCTCTCACATAGTCCTCTGTGGTTACAGAAATGTTGAGCTTCTTCAGAAATACTCTTCCTTTGATTAATTTTGATCATATGCACTCTGGTCTTTATTGTCCTGGTTAAAAATGGAATGGAATATGATAAACAGGAAATCATTTTCCCCTCAGGTTTCCAGCAAGCAAAAATCAGAGGGCAAGTAAAAATTTCATAAGCAGTGCAATTTTATTCAAAACTTGCAAGGGAGATCATAGGACACCAGCTCCTTGGGGTCCCATGCTAAAGCCTGGGCAAATTGAAGGTTTGGATGCCATGCAAAGCTGGGATTAATTGTTTTACACATATGGACTGCTTATTGTGGAGTAAAAAACTGTTGTGTCTTGGTTGATCCACAGAAATCTTCTATGTACCTACTCTAATTTTTCAGTAAACACTAGATAATTCAAATTGGATTAAGCCTAAAAGACAAACTAGTTTTTTTCTAATTCAGTTATTAATCATGCTGGCTTTTGAGTCTCTGCTGGATGAGCTCTAGAAAATCCCTTGCACTGAAATCAGAAAGCTGCCTGTTCCTTTAAAAGGATGTCAAGGCAGAGACCACTTGGCAAATCATGGTACATTTTAGTGGAATGCGGCAGCAGGTGCTACAAACATCCAGTTTTGTTCCACAGCATATCACAGCCAGAACTCAAAGACATTGGAAGCTGAGCAGGAATATCTGAGACATGACCTTTCAGTAAATTTTGCAGAGGGGGTGGTAAATTGCAGCAAGAGTGGATAAGAAAACATCTGAGATGGTCTTTAAACTCAGTAACTATTATTTTCATCAGAGAGGAACACTATTATATTGTCTTTCACTAAGACATAGTACGTGAATGGCATCAGTTGCCTATAGCTCTCATGAACTAGGAGAAACTCTGATCAGATTATTGGATTTTTGGATCACACCTCCTTTAGGGTATTTCCATATAACTTCCAATGACTGCACAGGGCATAGACGTACAGGAGGCCTGTGAACTGGGGAGTAAATGATAGATTAGATTTAAGTTCTTTATGAAGTCTGCTTAGAGGTCCAGGTTCACATGAAGGAAGGGAAGAGTTTTTCGCAGTGTTTGGTGCTTATTTGTAAAGCAGGTTGTGGGTAGGCTGTTGAGCAGACTGCTGACCAGCCTGCTGACTGCCGGAGCCTCCCCTGGTGGGAGCTAATGACAAATTCTTATGCTGCAATACACCTGCAGCATACACTGTGAGGTATCTGTTATTTTTCACACCATTTATTCTTTTTTCTGCCTGTCCTTCATGGACACTCAAATCACTACTTCCTCTTTGTCTGATGTTAAATACTAAAAAAAATTCTCCCTAGGCCAAACGGGAGGAAGGAGCATTTGAAAGCTACTGTGTCAATGGCCGAAGCTGGGATGCAGCAAAAAAACTCACAAGAGACTTCATTCTTCATCCTTTAGCAGGGTTTGCACTTGGGTAAGTGTAATTAGTCCTTGTGGGCTATGTCCTCACTGGCTATTCACTTTAGAGTAGTAATGTGGTTTTGAAACAAATTTCCCAATGTTTCAACCTATCATGTGTCAGTTTAGCACACACAGTCTAGACTCCTTCCACAGCAAATTTTTTAGAGAGAGCTTAGAATCACTGTGATTTTCCTGTCTAAATAGTGATGTTGAGCCCTCTCTAAAAAATAAAGAGCTGTTACTTTCTGTCTTACCTTAATCAAAGGAGTGCCAAACAGAAGAAAGTTGTATTGGACACAAGAGCATGTATTCACAACCAAGAGATGATTAACAAAATAGTTGATATCAGCAGTTAACCTGTAGCAAGTGTCAAATCATGTGTGAGATAGATGTCTGTGGCAGTAAAATGCAACCATAATCACTCATATGGTGTGATTTTGATACTTTTGACTTCATCCGGGATGATTCTAGATGGTATTTACTGATATTGTCTACCGAATCTTAGCCCACTTGAAGGACAGACTCTGACCTTGTTTGACTTATGAGAAAAGAAGGCCCATGGTGTGAAAATAGAGAATGTATGAAGGCTTTATTTCCCTTCCAAAAAGCACATGAATAGGTCAACATGGTGTTTGTTTAGAAGGTAATCTCTTACATAATTCTTCTTGCCATAACAACATTGCTTTGCCCTAGAAAAGATGTCTAGGATATAGTCTATCAAGTTTAAAAGTGTTTTTACCTATACCATGCTGACAGCACATACTAGCATTATAATTGCTTTAGGGCTTTTCAGAACTGCTAGGGAAAATAATACTTCATTGAATGAATATTTCAGTGAAAATCTCCTTTCCAGTGAAGTAGGTCCACTGGCACAAAACAAATACCAATATTCTGCAGACGTATCTATGGGGTATGCAGGAACATTAGCAGAGGTGCACTTTCAGCTGCTATCAGCATCTCATTAACTGCTTGGAATAAAAGAGACACCCTGCTACATGGTGATCTCCTTTCCATTTCCAACTTACAAAATTATAGACTATCTTTTTACTTGTTAAAACATACACTGTATGAGAAAGTTGTAAGATAAATTAGCTGAAAATAATTTGCAGGCAATATGTAAAAAGGTAACACATAATTGGTTACTGCACTGACGGAAATGTACCAAATTTTCCTCATGGAGTTAGTTCAAAATACACCCAGTTTTTCCACATATAGGACTTTTTTTTTTTTCCTTTAATTTGGGAATGAATCTCAAGAACCTGAGTCAAAGACAGGGCGATTTTTTGGCTTTGAATGGGAACTCCATTGACATGCATTTACTTTTTACTCAGCTATGATTGATTAGAAAAAGAGTTCTTTTAGGTGCAATGTGAAGACAAGGAAAGTATGGGGGGAGGCTAGGATACTGTATTTGCAATAAGCTGTTTGATGTACTCTTGGTTTTAAAGGAGAAAATGTCTTCTAATTCACATACAGCTACTTACCCAGGTTTAACACTTTATATATGTTCTTGTGAGGACTTGCATATTCGTATAAATCACCCAAGGCAGCATTACCATTTTTATAGAGAAAAATCAAATATTAATAATACAGCCAACAAGATACTCATGCTTCCTTAGGAGCCTCACAGGTGCCAGGGGAGACTTGCAGGATCCAAATGAGTCACGATCCATAAAAGTTCCCTACCGCAAAGCTATTTAAGTAATTACAAAACTTAACAAAAGCAAAGCAAAATAATATTCGTCCCCCAAATAATGGAAAACATTAATGTCTACAGGGTGCACAGGTCTGCTTAGCCCATGGCCCAGATACTCACAATACGTTTGTGGTAATTAGAATATCTTATTAAAACTAATTCGCCTCCAGATCTCCCACAGAAATCCTCCAAGCAATAACTGCAGTCTTGCCAAAGCAAATTCCTAAATTATATCATTCTCTGTTGGGCAAGCCCCTACAGATATTATTTGAACATTGTTGAAGAATCCTACGAATGAAATGGAAATGTGTTAAAACATTAAAGCTCATTGGGTTCAGAAATCAGTCACTTCAGTCTCTCACTTGTTTTTCAAACATCCCGTTCAGACTCTGGCATGCTTTCTCAATGTTATTTATCTGCCATTATGCATTGAGTTTTACAGATTTCCTTTAATTGCCAGCTTTTCAGTATTTAATTATTCTTTCTTGTACATAGAGCTTTCATTTTGGTTCATTTGACTTTTCTGTAATGGATATTTTCCTGCTGCTCCATCTGTCTGTGGCATTTCTTTCCTGACAGCATAACACAGAGGTGAATTTTGAGATACCTGCATACACTGATTAAGAGCTTGAATGGCTGCATACCATTGCCAGGTCAGGCAGGCAGGAAGCTGTGGAAGGCTGCTGATGGGTGCGCATCCCACTGACCCCCGCCACTGGCCTGGGGAGAGGGTGCACTGTGGTTCACGGATGCCATGGCAGGGATTGGCCTCTCAACAGCCCCAGTCCCAGCTGGCTGAACAGGACCATAGTATCACTTCAGGCCTTGCCCAGGTGCTGTCTGGAGAGGTCATTAAAGTAACAGTCCTGTTGTCATACTTTCCAAGCCAAAATCTATTAACGCAAGCCACGTAAATGGAAGTGTGAATACAACCTGCACTCACAAGTCTTGTACTACTTGGATAATGGAACGTTTCAGCAGCGCTCACCTGAGTACCAGCCCATGCCCAGGGGGTATCTTCCAACCCTTGCTAATTGGTCTTCATTCCCTGCTCTCCCTAAAAGCGCAGTCTTACAAGGGAAAGGAGAGAAGACAGTTTTTAAGTTGTAAAAGAACATTTTCCTACCATCCACCTCTTTTTCTGGTTTGCTAACGTATTGAAATCTTTCTAACATACATTTAGTTCACTTCCATTCAGCTTCACATGTTTGTTCTCCAATATAATGTCTTTCCCACCAGTACCAATAACTGTCACCAGCAACACACTGGATTGTGGCCAGCTTACTTTTAATAAATGACCCATTTGTTTTCAGGCTGTCTGATTTCCTTTGGTTGTAATCTTGTCCATTGGTCCATGGAGAACTCATCATACCTGGCTGCTGCCCATGCCCTCTCTGTCTGTGCTCTGCCAGCTTCAGCAAATGCTTGCAAATTATCCTAATCCCTCAGAACTCCTCCACTTTTTTTCCAAGGAGATGGAAATTATTTTGGATTGTACTGCTTGATATCTTTTTTCCCCAACTAAAACTCAGCCTCAGACTCTGCCTGTCTGCTGTCCACAGTGAGTTTCCTTTCTTGCAGCATTTTGGGATGTCATCTTAATCAATGTCACAATACAGTCACCTTCCAGAAACTTCTGTTTGCACTGAGTGACTTTTCACTGGAAAACTGATTGCTTTGTTGAGGTTTAATTCTGGCTATTGTAGAAATCAGTATTTGAAATTATGATGGTTCATTTTTAAGACTGCCATGAAATCAGACCGGGTTCAAGGATTTGTTTCTCTCCTGCCTCTTCCCAACCTCTCTGCACCTGCCAGCTTGCCGATTCCTTGTCTAAGGAATCAGCCTCCAGCTTTGATTACTTAAATCAGTGATCAAACACTACCGCAGTCATGGCAGTGGATATTTCTCTGTGTCCACAGAGGCACTGTGACTGTTTTGGTTAGATGCTTTGGAGAAGATGCAGTCAATGCCCCCGACAGCTATAGCTTAGTACACACACACACATGGAACAACCACCAACTCCAAGGATGACTGAGGTAGCAAAACCAGTAGGTACAATTCTATTCACACTCAAACCAATATAAGCTAAGTGTAACTTTGGTTGTTCACTGGAGTCTACAGGTTACGTTCTGGAGAATAATCTTTGTAACACAACCTGTAACTGTACTTGCAGGTTGCTTAAAAGAAGTAGAATGATGAACATCCTTTTTGTGTGGTTTTGTTTGGAGGCCACAGAAGATCAACAACAACACTATACTAGCAAATATAACTTTGCACCCTGGGTTGATATGAATACCATTTGACTGGATTCATTTGTTTGGCCTAAAGCTTATTCATTGTTTATATAATATTTTGAGGCAGAGAATGAAAATTATATTCATGGGACAGAATTCTGTCTTGGCTAGATACTGTGAACAGCGAAAAATACACTGTGCCCCAAATGACTGTCATCATCATATGAGACAATAACCTGATAGAGACTGATGAGAAGCACTGGTGTCGGTGAGTTGGCAACTGTTTCAGTGCAATAAGCACATATCAATTGAAGCAAACTATTTGCACTTTGAAACCCAGAAAATTGGGCTTGGAAATTTCATAAGATTAATTTTGTTTATTAAGTCTGATTTTTATGGCACTTGAAGTAGAATACAAAGAAAATAGGCTCTCCTAATGTGCTTTAACACTTTCAGTTTAATACTTCCAAAAACAAAAAAAAAGGGAAAAAAAAAGCATTGAAAGTCACCAGCTAAGATGAGGTCTACGGATAAGATTTCTACTAGGACCAAGCTGGCTTCCTATTCCTATCATCTGATGCCTAATGTTACAGTTTTCTATAAATTCTGTCTATTCTCCTTTTTTTCCCCTCTGATTCTGACTGCAGCCATGTTATTTGCCAGTTCCCTGTACACAGATTATACATAAACAATCAGAAAAGATAAAGTCACAGTGGGGAAAGGGAAAGCCAGCATCACCTGAGTACCTCTCACCTCTTGCCTTTTTCAGTGATATAACTGAAATCGTATTTGCCTGCAGTACAGCAGCATACAGTTCCTACCGAAGTCCCTTAATGGGTCAGATCATAAGAGTGCACAACTCAGTGCACTCAAGCATGCATCTCTCATACTAATTGCGTCCAATCAAATAACAAAATCAGTACAGACTCTAAATCGTTTAGACTTGTTAAAATGCCACTGCTAAGGCTCTTTGTGCCATTTTCAGGGTGTAGCAGCTTCATGCTGTGATATGCTCTAGAAATACAGCAAGGAGGAGGAAAAATACAAAGTTTCCCTCCCATATTTGTAGATAAATTTAATCTTTTGTTTCATTAGCAATTTGTTAGATTTCACCCCTGTCATATGCCCTAGTTTTTTTGCTTTCTTTCCTTAAAGTAAACAGTTCTGGTCTGGGTTTTTAGTTTTGTTTGTTTGTTTGCTTCCTCTTTCTGTTCTATTCAGAGAGCTGCAACACTGACTAGCTGCTAAGGGCGATGGCCACATATATGTGAAGCACACAGTGCATTCTCTGCGTCTGTTGTGCAGATGCAGGAATCTGACCTATTCTCTTCCTCTAAACCACCTCAGCTTCCTGTAAAGATCAGGTTTATACTCCCGTATCACAACAGAAGTTTAATGTGTTTAAATCCTTTCATGATTAAATCCAAAGGTATGATATTATCTTCAAAACTTAGTTTTTCAGCAATAACTACTCCCCAAGTGAATAAATCCATCAACCTCATCTTGCCTTCTACAGCTACATGCCTGCACCTCTGAAACACCAGGTCATCTCAGGTAGCACAAGTGCTGAGCAGTGACCTCAAGCAGAGAGAAACTCCATTACCTTCTCAGCAGGCTTCATGCGATTACTGCAGGCTAGGGTTCAAGTGCATTAGCAGAGAATAGAGGGAAGCTAACAGCTGAATGGTAAAATGCTTCTAGCACTTTTCCCCCTTTTTCTTGCTAATTCAAATAGCTGGAGGGGCATACACAGTTATACTTCTGTTAGACAAGCTGAAGTTGATTAAAATGTCGCATATGCTGGGTATTATCCATTAGGTTACTTTAAAAAGTGTTATCTACATAACCTTTGTGAATTACTTCTAATGTCCTATGAAACATAATCACTGTCAGATGATAATGAAGCATTAAAGTACCTAAAAGGTCAAAGTGTGAATTTAAATTTCTTAAAATTGCAAAGTTGGCTTACCTCTCTGATCCTTTCTATTTAGCTGAAGTGATAAAGTCACTCTGCTGGTAGTAAAACATTCAACTCTACCTTCTGTAAATTTGTATTAGTAATAATACCCTAGAAAACAGAAGTCAAGGGGAAAAACAATATCCCTGCTGTTTACAATGCAGTGTTTGGAAAATATTTTTCTTAAACCCTGTGCTCGATCCCCAATATTTCTGCAATGGCTTTTTAGCGTGGGAGTAGAAAGAGTATCTATGGTACAGCTCTGACTAAGGTCTTGTCTTAGGTAAAATGTAAGAAAAATTCTGCTGGTACAGGAGAATAGGTATCTAGTTCTATCTGTAATGGGAATTTATGTAAATGTTCGTGTGTTCTTTTTTTAAGTATCGTATTACTTGTGAGTATATTTCAGCACAAATAGTATGAAAAAAACAAATTTAATGCTCCCAACACAACAGCCCTCATAAAAGAGGAACCCATCCATCTATCAAGTGTGTAAAGTGAAAAATCAGAATTTAGAAACAGACTTTAGTTTCAAGCCTCTCAGGCACTATTAGCAGGGAGAGGCTGACTCTCCTCAGCCATAATGAAAACTTGTTTCAGTCTTGTGCACAAGCTGTAAATCAAGCAGTGGTCTTTATTGTGACCATGCCTGGCTCTCTGCAAAGTTGTAAGAGCACCAGGCGCTCTCCTGCCAGCTCAGTGCCAGTTGCGGGGGCCATTTGCAGTAAATAATGTTGGGCTGTGTGAAACACAGGTGTGTGGGTGGGAACAACAAAGTACCAGTTTTCCAAAGGACAAAAAATGTCACTGCCCCAAACAGGGACTGTAGAAAGGAAATGAATGTATTTAAGAGAAGGCAAACCCACCAATGTATTAGCTGCCTGGGACCCCAGCTGAGGGCTCCTCCTGGGTGTCAGACGCTGCCTTTAGTAAGCACTGAACATGTCTTTGTATCCCTATATCTGTGTTGTTGCTTCTTCCCTCCACTCCTTACCTCTTTTATCACAGCTAGACTTTCTCCCTCCTTGTTAAATTACAAGGGGGGGCATAGATCTAGTTGCTATGAGTTGGTAAAGGCACCAAAGTGTTCCAATAATGCAAATAATGTATAATAATGACAAATTGGCTTATAGTTCTTAGATTAATAAACATAATCTGTGAAGAATCTTTCTCCAGTTAAGTTTTCTGTAATGGCCTTCTCACTGCAAGATTCAGCCATTGCTGCTGAAGACCCTCAAGCCAGAGGGAGCGGACAGCACTCCCTCTGAAGCCCAGCAGCACCGACGCTGACACAAAGTGCATCCATAGCTGTCAAGGATGGCTAAGGGCAGACAGCCTGTTTGGGCAGCATGATTGCTATGCCTCCTTCTTGCTGAGATCTGATGTGAGCCTGCCTTGAAAGTGCTGCCATAGCAAAGTAGTTTTACCTTTGGGGATACATGTGTACAGAAAAAACCACCCTCCTCAAAAAAACCCAAAAAACTCCTACTGTGGCTCCATGGTATCATCCAAGATTTGTTTGACACAGATAGTTCATTTGTAATAACCATAATAATTATGATTTAGACTTCATCTAAGGTTCTGAAATGACTTAGCATACATCAAATAAAACTTACATTGCTGTGCTCAGCCATATCGTGTTTTTACACCTGTTTGACCTAAGCACAGGTAAAACAGAATCTTTTTCTTTTTTGCAAATTCAGAAATTTTAAGACCAGAAAGGATCATTATACCATCTGTCTGCTTGTCCATTACATTTCTTCTGATTCCCACCCAACTGAAGCCATTAAAATTTTGTGTAACTAAGAGTATGCTCACATTGTTATGAATGTTTGAGTTAGCTCATTTGAAAAAGCCGTCCTCCTCCCAATTAAAATGGGGGTGGGGGACGGACCTAGTCCATTGCAACACCTTAGGTTAACCATCTTATAGCACATTTGTAACAAATTGGTCTGAATGCAGAATTAGTTTCTGTGTCAGTACACCTTCCAGCCAAATGCTCATAATTTCTCTAAATGTCCTATGTCTCACACCTGCAATCATATGCATAAATCCAACAACACATTTTCCAGAAAGGAATCACTCCTCACTCAAATACAGAGAATCCGTCACTTTTATTGGTAGATTATTTTACTGGATAATCAACATCATTTAAAAATGTGCTATATTAGTCATTTGAATGTGACTGGCTTTAACTTGCAGCAATTCACTCTTGTTATACACTTCATAGGTAGTTTAAAGAGCTCTTTAGTTTCAGGTATTTTGTCCCCCTGAAGCACTTACACACCATAATCAAGCTGTCTCTTCATTGATATGATAAAGTAAATGGATTAAGCTCTGTATGTCCCTTGCCAAAACCCAACTTCCCTAGTTCTGGAGTGTGGTTATTTGCCTTCTCTGATTTTCCACCTACTTTTACAGCTATGGGAAAAAAACTGTATATAATATTGGTGGACAGTACTGTCATTTGCCACACAGAGAGGTTTATGTGCCTTCTTTATTTCTCCTAGTTTTTTATTTCCCTGCTTATACATCTAAATATCACCTCAGACTTTGAGTCATAGAAGTTGATGCAAAGTTGTTTGTCTCCTATGATCTTTAAATCCTTCCAGATCACTGCTTTCAAGAATATAGGTACCCATTCTGTATCACAGTGGTGGTTTTTCCCCCCCTAGATTAGTGTCTTTTCCTGGATTCTGTTAAAATTGTTGTTGTTCTAATATCCATTCTTGTTAAATGACATATGGCTGTTTATCAATATTTACAGATACAGTTTACTGTTACTGTGTTGATACAGTGCATTTTATCAGAATTTCATGCAGTTTTAAGCCTGACACTTGAAGGCTAAGACTGTTAATTCTACAGAATTACTTTTGTTAGCCAAGCTTTTTAAATAATATCAAATGAGCATAATTCAGTGGCTGAATTAGGAATCACAGGAAAACTCTGGTGGGGAGGGAGCTTGGGAGGTGTCTGGTGCAAGCAGCTGCTCTCAGCAGAGCCAGGCATGGGGGCTGCTCTTCAGTGCTGCCTGAGCCACCCCTTGACCAGGTTCAACCTGCCCTGGTCCTCCAGCCTCTCTTCACAGGGTGAGTGCTCCAGCCATGATCACCTCAGTGGCCCTCTGCTGAGCTCGCTTGGCTTTATTGCTGTCTTTCCTGTACCGGGGGTCACAAACTGTGTGCAGCATCTGGGTGTAGCCTAATGAGTGTCAAACCAGTAGGGACAATCCTGTCCCTTAACTCACTGGCATACAGCCCAGGATGCAGTTGGCCTTCATGGCTGCCAGAGCACACTGTTGGCTTCTGCTCAGCTCCCTGCTCGCCTGGATCCCCAAGTCTTTCCTCCAGAGCTACCCCCAACCAAGCAGTCCACAGCCTGTATTGCCGGAGGGGTTATCCCTCTCAGGGGCAGGACATCCATGTGTCCTTGCTGAATTTCAGAAGATTTCTATCATCCTGTTCCTCCTGCCTGTCCAGATCCCTCCAGATAGTAGCCGTGCCCTCAAGCATACCCACCAGTCCCACCAATTTGGCAGCAACTGCAAGCTTGACATGAGTGCAATCCCTCTTCTCCTCCAGGTCACATAATCACAATCAGGACATATCCCAGTACAGACCTCTGCAGTAATCCCCTTGATATTGGCATTAACCACTACCCTCTGAGTCCAATCATACAGCCAGTGTTTTATCCATCTGGTTGTCCACCCATGCAGGCTGTAATAGCCTGCCTTGGTTTCAAGAGTATTGCATGAGACATGGTCAGAAGCTTTGTTAAAACTGAGGAAAATAGCATTCACTGCTCTGCCCTCATCCACAAATCCTGTCACATTATTACACAAGCAATTATGTTGGTAAGGTATGGTTGATGCTTGGCAAATCCATGCTGACTCTTCCCAAACAATCCTCCTTATCTGTGTGGCTAGAACTGTGTTTGAATTAATATTAGACTAATTACAACATCTTCCTTAATGACCTTCTCATTTTAATATCTTCATTAAAGGACAATGGGGCTGACTGCACCCTCAACATATTTGCTGACAAAAAAGTTGAAAGAGTGGCTGAAACATGAGAGGGTTGTACTGCCATTCAGATAGAGCTGAACAGTCTAGAGAATTGGGAGGACGGGAACCTCATGAAATTCAACAAGGAGACATGAAGAGTTCTGCATCTGGGGAAGAATAACTTGGGCATCAGTAAATGCAAGAAGCTGATGGGCCAGAAGGCAGCTCAGCAGGGAAGGACCTGGGGTCCTAGTGAACAACAAGCTGTCCTTGAGACAGCAATGCTTCCTCACAGTAGAGAAAGCCAACAGCCCCATGGGCTGCATTAGGCAGAGCATTGCCAGCCAGTCCCAGGAGGTGATCCATCTTCTCTACCCACCTTTTAAACTGCTGAGTACAGTTCTGGGCTCCCCAGTGCAAGAAAGACATGAACTTGCTGGAGCAAGCCCTGTGTAGGGCCACAAAGATGATTAAGGTACTGGAGCAGCTTTCCCATGAGGAGAGGCAAAGAGAACTGGAATTCTTCATCCTGGAGAAGAGAAGGCTCAGAGGATCTCATCCACATGTACAAATACCTGATGGGAGAGAATGAAGATGAGGGGGCTAGTCTCCTCTCAGCAGTGCCCACTGACATGGGCAGTGGGCACAGTTAAAACACATGAAACTCCATCTGAACAAAGGAAAAAACTTTTTTACTGTGTGGGTGGTCAAACACTGGTACAGGCTGCCCCAATAGGTTGTGGTGTGTCCATTCCTGGAGATACTGAAAACCCAGCTGAACGTGGTCCTGCACAACCTGCTCTAGCTGACCCTGCTTGAGCAGGCAGATTGGACTGGAAAATTTCAAGAAGTCTTTTCCATTCTAAACCATTCTGTGAGTCATTAATTTCAGATTCAAGTTCCATCTGTTAACCTAAATAAATTGTATATTTTTAATTTATAAATATTTTCTTATCAAGATTGTCATATAGTGTCTGCCTATATCTTTTTAATTGAGCATACTCAAAAGTGGGAGTTTATTGATAGGAGTTTATTCAAGTTCAGAAGCATATTGGCATTGTCTAGATGTTAAAACCCTTGGGGATAAGCCTATGAAGACTAGCTGTGGCATTTCCAGCCTTTCCTAGGTTATGATCTTTTTGACATAATACTAATGTCCTAAGCATATCTCACCTCGTGGCTGTTTTCCCAAAGTGATTTATATTCATGTGGGATGCTCGTAACACACACAGCAATGGAGACTCATTTTATTGGTGGGAGGGGGGTTGTTTTGTGTGTGTCTGTTTTTTCTAACATGGTTTTGGATCCAGGATTAATTTTGCAGGAATAAAGTTGTTATTTTGCACTTTTTATTAGATATAGTCATGACTATCTGAACACATTACTGCTCCACAGGGGGAACACTGGCAGACACAAGGCACTCTGACAGAAATACATATTCTCCCTATGGGGCAGTAACACACACAAATGATCATGACTATGGAGTTGTATTTATTTAGTTATTTAGATTTATTTCTGCTCCCCACTGTATCTTGTAGACCCATTTTTGAAAGATAAAAGGAAGACTATAAACATTAAGGTTGAAGCTCTCAAAGCCAGTGAGTCAAGATATATACTGGATTAAAAAAGAATCTGAGTGGAAAAGTTTTGGTTTTTTTTAATTTCTAAACGAACCGTGGACACATCTACTTTCAATGTACCTTCAGGTACGTTTGCCTGACTTACCCCTTTTCTTTCAGCCTCAACCTGCTCTCTGTAAACATCAGGGCAAAAGTTGACCTCACAACCTTGTCCCTAAGTGCTCACTCTAACAGCTGCTTTGTTTCTAGATCCATTTGATAACCCAATGTAATACAACATGTGTAACCTCAAGTAAAGCCAACTGACCTCATCTTCTTTTCTTTCCATATGGGAGCAAGGCAGTGCCTGTGATTTACAGCACTGCCTTCCTCGTTCTTGCTGCTAAGCTCACCACGCATCCTCCCCCTCCTCCTCCGTTCCCCATTCCTAGCACCAGGCTCCCCCACCACTCACTCCCCCCATCTGGAGAGTCCTCCACACACTTAATTGACTCTGTAGCTTTCTTCATTTCCCATCAGAGGAACTATCTTTTCTCCCTGCCTTATAACCTTAACCTTCTCTCTAATAAAACAATCAAATCCTACTTCCCATTTTCCAAGTGCTCAATCAGTCTCTCTTGCCCCTTGCCACCCTCTTCACCCTTGCCCCACAGCCTGCAGATGTCATTCCTGCTATATATCATAATGAATGCCTGTGAATGTTTGTGAAATTCATATAAAAGGTAGCAGCTAAAGGCTGATTTTCTGCCTACTGTAGAGGGAAGAATCTGACAAATCTGTTTTGTCTACTTTCAGGGTAAAAGACTGATAAAAAAGAGGTTTGGTAAAAAAGACCTCAGTATTGCACATATATTATTAAATGTGCACATGTATGTATCTTTCCATCTAGTTCTGCTTTTTCTGTCTAATCCTTGTATTGATGGGCACAGAGCTGATCCAAGCACAGAAAAGCCCCAGAAAATACTGATGTTTCTGAAAGTGTTCATCCTGTCTTTGCTCTTCTACAGTGCAACTGCAGTACAGAAACCTTTTCTTTGGTGCACATTATTTCTGCCTTTGCATGTGGCCTGATGCCCTGTTTTCCATCCTAAACCACGTACTCTTTAGAGCAGGAATTTTGTTGAGCCATGCCTATATTTGAGATAGGACCTACAGGCTTGGTAAGGGGATTGATGGGGCTTTATCACTATGTACAGTTCAAGAGAAAAGCAATGTACTGCACATCTCACTAAATGCAGCAGGGAGTGTTTAAGGGGCACTTCTTTTACTTTTTAATTTTGCAGACAAATTTATCAAAGGCCTTTTCATTTTTCAACTTTCCATTTTATCTATCTCAAAATGGCTTGCTATCAATAGAATGAAAATCTTTGCAGACTATGGGTGGTTCGTTGGCCATAGACTGAGAGCCATTATCAGGACTGATACCAGATATCTCGTCTATAAATATACATGCATATTTAAAAGTACTTTTTTTTTTTCATTTTAATTCATTTTCAAGCCTTTTCTTGTACAAATGTTACAACAATTTGGCTTTATTTGTTACTCCAGTGGCTTTTTTAAAGTTCAAATATGTTAATATTTCCTAAAAGCAAAATGAAAATGGTCCTTTTGGTTACATCATTTGCTATTCTTATTGCTCCATTTACTTACTGCAGCCAAGGAGCAGAAAGAGTAACTATAAGAATAACTGTAAGTAGTACACACATGCAATGCTCATGGACTATATGGCCCTGCCAATTTTACTGAAGAAATTCACTAATAAAGGTGATAGATCCAGCAAAGGATATTTGTGCCTGAAAGTCCAACTTTTGAGTGCTTAATTCCCTGAAGTGGCATCATCGACCAAGGTGATGTGTCCAGGCTTCCTGTAGATAGTGGGCTCCAGCATGTAGATGATCACTCCTTGTCTTCTGATGTTCCTCAGCAGAAGGTGCAGTGCCTCCTTCTCTGGAAGCAGGGCACCTTCATCTATCCCAAATCTATACACCTGTCCTTTCCTGAGGGATAGGGTCAACCATTCCTCAGGGGAGCTCAGCACTGCCCAGTCTTTCCAAAAAAGAAAGCCACCACCAGTATGACTGCTGTTAGCAACAGGTCTCTCTGTCACATAACAGCTAGGTTAAAAGTGGGTTGGCAATTCTTGCAAATCCCTCTGCTCCACACAAAGCAATAAGCCCAACAGACTTTGGATTAAATAATAAATGTCTTCTAATTATGACAGCATGGAAAAGCATAAAACTAGTGGTGTTGCAAGAATGTGTCTCATGTCCTTGTCTTTTAAATAGAACATCAGCTGAGCTGCTTTAACACACGAATAAAAAGGTATTTTCACAATTGAATAAAAGCAGCATCAGTGTTCTTAAAATAAAATTAGACTTCTAGGACTTCCATTTACAGTGCAGAAGATTGTTCCTTTTTCTGCTATAATATTTCTGAAAACCATCATTCATTTACTTTGTTGCCTGTAAAATCATAATCCTCTTTCTTTATGTATCTTAATTAACAGATCACACAAACAAAAAAAAATGAAACTCCAACTTTTTTTTTTTTTTTAAATTTCTCTGGAATACAGGGAATAGCAATAGATATTTTTTTTTTTCTTTTTTTAGTTAACACAGATTGCTGGAAGAGAACTGGAAATCTCCTAGCATAGAAATGTCTGTTATATAGCACCACAGTAATCTGTACATCTAGATTCATTTCTTCAGAGTAACAGAGGGAAGAAATTAATATACACTTCGAGAATGTATAAAGAAAAGTATGTTCACAGGGCCCCTTTATTATGACACAGACTTAAAAACCCCCTGTAATACCACAATTAGAAAGGGAGAGCTGTTTGTTATGCAGGCTGTAGCTGGTCAAACAGATGGAAGACACCACTGAGTCCTTTACTAGACACCTGCCAGTCTCTAAATGACAGCACAAAGTCTGGACTGTCCCTTAATGGGACATCTGTGTCTCTGAATTTAGAACTGCCACACTGCAAGATCACACACACACTGGAATACCCAGAGCCACTGCTTGGACACATACCTGATCATTATTACAGTATTATTCATGTGTGCCAGAGCTTTAGAGGGAAATGATTAAATGACATTATAAACCCACCACTAACTGCTCATGGCAGGATGGGGGATTTTTGAGTGGCTGGCAGAATATGATTGTAGTCTAAGTGAAACAGATTTGGTAGAATATTTTCAATTATGTACCTAAAGAAAGGTTCTGGACTGAATACAACCTTATCAAATGCAGTTCACTGAGTCTGAAAGCAGCTGTAAATTCAGTGGAACTAGGAACTGCAAACCATGTAATTTGAAAATGTTCATCATCCAGTACACCCTGCAGATTAGAGACAAGGCTATTTTAGTTAAACAAGTAACTCAGAAATGTCTCAAAATGATGGCTAATCGCAAAGGGTCAAAACAATTGTTGTTATTACCTATTGCTTTAAAAGCCTCACCATTTAGTGCAAACACTTGCAGCAATGTGAGGCAGGAAGTTGAACAGTTCTCATTCTATTTACTCCTAGGGTTCATAAATTTTTGCTATTGTAAGTGGTGCAAAGACAGAAATAGACATGATGAAACACAAAAATGTGCAAAACCTGCCAAACTCTCTCCCTTGCTTGCAGTCCTCCTTGGCTTATTCTGAAACATATGCCATTGTAAAACTGTTAGGAGCCCCTTAGGACCCCTGATTCCAGTAAATTAACAGCCTACACCACCCCTTGAATATAGGAAGATATAAGAGAATCCTGGAAGAAGCTCTAAAAGAGTGAGCAGTGGGAATGAGGAAGGTAAGGGGGAGGGCAGAAGAGGAAATCTCCTTCTGAGGTTTCCAAATAGGAGGTTTTCTTCTAGAATCATTGTATTCATCTTGTAGAAAAAAGGGCCCCAGAAATTTTCTACAGATGTCTCCTGAATGCTGCCTTTGTTTTAACTCCAGCAGGGAAGCTAATTTGCTGATGATGCTTAGGGCACAGATGACCTAAGGTTTTCTGGCTCTATAAATAGAGGGAAGCCCAAAGTGGCTGCATACCTCAACAGTACTTTCTCTGAGCCCTAAATGAGGATTGAAAGTTTTGAAAGCTACCAGTTCAGCTGAAATGCTGGGGAACACATATGTGTTGCATTTAGAAATATAGTCAACCCATTCAGCTCCTCACCTTCAATTATGCTTGAAAGGCTGTAAATTATTTTATAATGACGTGGAAGTGGTTTCTTCACAGATGTACTTTCAAGTTGGTTAAGTATTCTAAAGAAATGCTATGATTGCAGAAGAGAAATCTACATGAGGAATTTTCTTGCTGCAAATTTTTGCATCTCACTGTGAAGACAGCCTGCTTTGTGGGTTAAAGAAGAACAGAAAAGGCAGTCATAGACAATTGTCTTTAAACTTTCCGCTTGAGACTACAAACTTGAAGTCTCTGTATTTTCCCAGGTGTGACAGGTCCTTGTGTAGGATAAATGCACAATGTCCTCTCTCCCTTCCCTGCTTATTTGCCCTTCTTATTCCTGTCCCTAATTCTCTAATGTTAATGGTCTGCAGGAAGCTGTGTAACAGTGTAGGTAAAAGGCACTGGGATATTAACACCCTACTGCCAATTAACTGGACTTGCTTTACTTGACTGTATTTATCAGATGCATAAATTCATTTTTTTCAAAATAAAAAAAAGAGACAATACTTGATGTAATATCAACACCTTATATTAGTTTTAGTTCTTTCCCAAGATTTGTAATTTTTTTAAAATGTGATACCTTCACCACAAATTACAAAGCATAATAAAACTGCTTTGTCTTCATTACATGTTATAAAGTGGAATGTTTACAGACCTTTTGAATATTTTCTCTGCCACAGTTTTATACTCCTGCTCATTGCTGCTTCAGAAGCCTTTGCTTCCAGGTGTGGCAGTCCCAAAGGCTGTATTTTCCACTCCATTTGGGAATGGAAATACAGAGAAGGCAGAACAGGTTGCTTGTCTCTGCACTGAATTAATCCACAGTCGGTGCTTATGAAAAATAAAAACCTGTACCCCCTGGTCATAGCATTCAGTGTAATCATAGGTAATTAATCAACTGTCCACATTAAAATAAAAAAGAAACCTCTTTCTTCTCTCTTCATGAGAATACTGTAAATCTAAAGAATTCATGTACTAGTTACATGACTAGTTACTGACTGCCTGTTATTTTTTTAATTCTTTTCTTTAAGGAAGTGCAAATAAGAATTGTTAAGTGTTCCTAGAAAAAAGAAAAAAATCTGTTTGGCCCTAAGTTTCTCATTATAGCACGTCCTGCTAGAGTATTCCATGTATTGGTTTCTGAGTTAGTTGAAAGACAGACTTGCACAGGTTCACACTACATATAAGATTGTGTTTAAAAATGAAAGCAGTTAAGCTTTGGGACATTTTATATGGGTCTTTATGGGGCAGGTCCACAAAAAGATGTAAAATTTCAAAGGATCAAAGCAATCCCAGGGATGTCTTAAACAGTTTAGTAATGCCTATTCCTGGACACTGCTTTGTAAGTGTAGGTGTAGCTTTTGAGTCAGGAGTCCAAAAGATCTTCTGAAGAGACTTCTCAGAACTGACGTGAAATGTTTCAGCAACTGAAGTGTGAAACTTCATGGTGGAGAAAGCTTGGTGGTCCTGCCACAGAGAAGACCATAGGTACTGCAACAATTCATTTTTAGGTATTTGTGCATCTTCTTGTTCTCCAAGTGGCAGATACCATCACAGCTCACTGGCTAGAGGCACTGGCCGATCTGCATTTTAATTTCTATCTTCTGTCAAAGGAATATTCTCACACCAAGCTCTAGACTGCTTGGAAAGTGGAGATAAACGATGGTGAAGCAATAATGCTGTAAAGAAAGAAAAGAAAAAAAAAATCAGAATTACTGTAGAGCACAAGTAACCATGTGACACGTTATTTGCATCCAAAATGAAAATATCTGGGGAACATAAGGTCTCTTGAGAACATCAGTCAGAAGTTTCAGTCTGCCATTTAAGTAGCTTTCCTATTATAACTAGAATATCTGGTCTTGATGAATTTTCCATTGCTTGAAATCATATATCAGGCTAGGAAGGTAGCAATTTAAAAACCTTCAAGTAAACAGATGATACAGGGGATGATAGAATGACAGTTAAAGAAATTAAGATAATGGACAAAGATAGAGAAAAGTTAATTTTGCTGGCTGGTTTAAGTGCAGTGATAAGTTCAAGAAAAGAAATTTATAAATTCTGATACTAAGAGGTCAAATCAATAGGAAGTACCTAAAATGCAGAATGGTTTTGATTCAGAAAACACAGCTGCAGAGTCATAGTTCCTCACTTAATTCTTTGTATGATGTGTATGTTCAGGACAGGACTGTTATATTGTGGTCTCTTCAAGCCATTGAAAGTTTTCAGAAATCATCATGATATGGAGCTCACTTACATAAGTCATAGTAGATTAAGTTAGTATGCACAGTGGCCAAGATACATTTCTGCAGAAGAATAATGGTGTTAAACAGAATCAAATGAACTTGATGATGGCTAAGTCTCACTGTGTTTTTTCATGACATGAAGGACTGTGGAAAGACTCAATGCATCATCTCACTTGTAGTACTGCACACTAAGTTAGTGAGTCTGATGACAGTGTGATAAATCTACTCCTTACTAACGTGAGATAGCTCAATGAGACCTAAAATGAGATGGTATTCATCCTTATCTCTCCAAGTAAACCAGTTTTCTGAAATCAGTTCATCTTACCTGATAAAAACAGATTAAAATTTCAAATCCCAGTCCAATATGGCACTTAGGTACAGATATGGTCACAAAAAACCTCTGGTATAACAAAATTTGGATGAGAATGCTGGTTCACAACCAAGGCACCAGACTTTTTTTTTAAAAGAACAGAGATCTGCACTTTAACCAAATTCAAGACAGAATTTTGGAGCAACAGCAGCTCTGCCTTGGGGTTTGAGATGTTGGAAACTGGTACCACTGGCTTTGGTACAAATGTGGACTTATTTTGCAAATAAATAATTTAACTGAGGACAATACATAGTGTTCTGTAAAAAGGAGGATTTTGCTAATATCTCCATTTGATTAGGTATTTGTGTATTTCATAAGGTTTGCCATATATCTGGAGCAATTGCTTTTCCTGGCCAGGGAACCTTCAAGGATACAATAAAACACTTTTTTCCTTTTTTTTTTTGGTGGTGCTTCTTTGCTTAGTTGCCAACTTGGGTTAACCCCACAGGATAAGGTAACTACATTCTTTCTTTGGATAATGGTTGTAAGTCCCAGGAAAGAGGGACAGCAATGTGAAATGGTGTATAGTTGAACTTAAAAAATAGGCATATATTACTCATCTGTATCTGCTATGAAAAAGAGCTGGAAAGAATCAGTACTGTTGCAAGGACCATACTATGTAAATAAGGTTTCTCTGTGATAGAGTTGACAGAAGATATACTTTAAATTTTACACCATAAGAATTAGGAATGTTTTGGGCTTCTGGAGTGCAATAGAAGTAGATTAAACTGTTGTCTTTCTGTACGAGCCTTGGCTGAGATTGGGAAGATCAGGGACTGGAAATATGTGTTGTCAGTTCTCAGAGATACAATGGGGGATTTTAAACGTCATTTGGAAAGAGGAACAGTTAAACTACTTCACAACACATTCTTAAAAAGTGCTCTAGAGGTTTAGATAATTGCCAGGGAGACCCCATTGATTGCACAATGGTTACATCAGTCACCAGATACACAGAGGTATGACAGCCTGAACAGTACAGGGATATGGTCTGAATGATAAACAGCAAGAAAATGATAGCACTCAAATGAATAGGTGGTGCTGGTTAAAATTTTTTCTTTGCTCTTAAACTGGGATCACAATTTATTTTCTAGTAAAAATAATAAATACATTCAGTTACTCCCTAACAAGTTTAGAAAGATGGAAAAATGCATTCTGGTAGAGAAAAATACATTATTATGTTTTGTTTACAATAAAATACTGTGGATGTCCTAAAGCTATACAGATAAATGTAAACACTGCCTGTACTTGCATAATTTCATGTTACCACAAGTAGTATATTCCCAATAAAAGTAATGTGTGACTGTATGTTTCAGAGATCTGAGGTTAGAGTATAATGCGACATTGATAGCTTGTAAAACCCAATACCTCTTATGAATGCTCCCTGCATCCTGAGAGCCTTCACATAAGGCTGCTGTTGTTACCTAGCCAAGCTGGCCACACCGTTACCCCTCTCTTTTTCTATGTGTATGTCTGAAATATTTGCCAAATCATTGACCAGTGTTCCCCTGCCATTGCAAAAAAGGCCATGGTTAGAGCACTCCTACTAAGGGTGTTAGGCAGCACATAAAAATCACATGTGATAGTAGTGAAGGTTTACATAAAGGCTTATATTAAGCATACGCCAATTTTATTAGTCTCAACATCTCTATGCCTAATGCATAATGTCTGGTATTACCATTAACACATACCATGTGCAACTTTGAACTAAAATAAAGGTGAAAAAACCCACCCTGAACATGCTCTTACAGAAGCTTCTAATAACCGAAAAAGTCATAAAGTATTACTACAGGATTAGGTCGTTTACAGCTATTTTAATATTTTCAGAGAAGCTGGAGAAAAACATAAAAAACCTGTGCTTGCTGTATACACTATTTCATATGGAGATGTCTACACAGATAAACAAAAGGGTACTGGGTATTTGTCTATGAGACATCTACTGAGTTCTGACAACTTAATACAGATGAAGTAGTACATACACACTTTGTTTTCAAATTAAAGGTTTGATATTTGGTTTTGGAAAAAGAGTTGGAAGCACTGTTGAAAAGCACAGGACAATAGGTCTTTGGATTAGTATACACTCAGAAGATACTGTCAGAATTCTGGTAGGATTCTTTCCATGTGAATTACCTGGGCAACTTCTTATAGTTAATTACACACAGAGGTGAGGTCAGTATAAGCACAAACCTTGATTGCTTTAATAGACTTTTCAATTTCCAACCTTAAAATTTCCTCAATGGAGAAAAGGTGACTCACCTCAGAGACACCTGCTTACTGTAGAATTGTGTTTTGACTCTTTCTGTCTTTAATTTTTGCAGTGAGTCTCAGTTCTGAGTCCTTTTACTGGAGCAGAAAATCTGATTCTGTAGAATAGACATCCTTTCTTCAGTAGTACCTCCAAGGACTGTTCTGATTTTAGAAACTTGTGCAGGAGGTCTGCCAAACTTGTTAGATAGAAGTGTAGACACTATATAATGCTTGCTCCTTATGTAGGTTTTTCACCTCTGAAATTCATATGAAAGAATGTTAGTTCAGGTTTTGGAATTTAAAGAATTCTGGTCTCAAAAGGAGAACAATAACTTGCTGAAATGGCATGGTAGTTACTGCTGAAATGAAAATGTAGTCCAGACTGGTAGTTCTCATTCTAACTGAACACTGAAAGATCAGTCTAGCCTGACTGGATCTGTATTTAGGTTCACTGCATTAGCCATGAGTGAAAACAAATTTCTTCTTTTCTTTCTCTCTTGAATCTCTCATGTAGCAAGTTCATAGTTCATTGAAAAATGTGCATTAAGAGTGCATGGTAAAATGGTTTTATTGTTAATTTTTCCATAAATGAGCTGTGTCCTAAATATCCTTTTTTTTCCTGTTCTGATGCAAAGTTTTCCATGGCTTAGAACATAGGTACTTTCATGACTATTATGGCAAGCAAAGTCTTCAGAGAGAATTGCATTGTGCTCTTGAGGGAAAGTTACACTCTAAGCTTTGCTGATTTCTTGGCTTTTTACTAAAGGAAAAAAAAAAGAACATTACTTTATCCAGTTTGGGCTCATTGTGCTTGCTTATAACACTGCAGACACATAAGACTGTATCTATGACTAAGATGAATGATTTTAAAATATGACATCAGGTAATTTGGAACAGAAACCTAATAAATAACTTGAGCTTTTAATTCTGCTCTGTTATTAGCCAATCACATAATTAAAACCAATCTTAAAGTGGATAAAGGAAGTTATTTTTTCCTGCAAACATGATCAGAACTTACAACTACTTCTGTTATTACACTGATGTATGGTAAATATTCTCAGAATCATAAATTTTTAACAATAAGACTTGAGATGTACAACAAATATCTGTATGCAGTGGTATGACTACAGACGTGTGTTTAAATTCCTGGGTTGCTTATGTTATTTCTGTGTTTCTCATGCTTTTTTTTTTTTTTTAATCAGGAGCCATAAGCACCCTTCACTCAGAACTTTAACTCTCTTTATATTACGAAACTGCATAAAATATTTTCAAACAAAAGATTATAGAATAAAATCCTATCTCATGGTAAATGTTAATGTCACAAAAGCTCCTTAGCATTTTGTAGAAGTGTAAGTTACTTCTAAAAATCCCATTTGAAGAGGAAAAAACAGTTTTAGGTAAATAATGAAGTATAGTATCTTTTTTATCCTTCCTTCCCACCCACTGCCTTGTGTTTAGCTATTCACTTGGATATTTAGTATTAAATGCATTGTAGACTTCTGCCTACATCTGTAGTATATGAGCTGGTATTTTGTTCGACAAGTGAAAAAACCCTTCATTATACAAAAACCAAGACACAGTGAGCAGCAGCACATACTATTCTGTTTTTCCTTTATAATGTGAGGCTAGGTATAGTGCCCTTTGTACTGAGTTACTGTGCCAATAACTTTCATGGCCTAGTCTTTTCTGCATCCACTCATCAATGAGGAATTTCCAATTGCCAATACAAGTATGTAGAATTTTCTTGAAGAAATTAGTAACAAGTTTGGATGCTAGTTTCAAAATTAAATGACCTGACACCCAGAATGATGGAAGTTCCACAGTATCTTTGGGGAAACTAAGTCAGATTTCAGGGCAATAGGTGAAAGATTTCTGCATACTCCATTCTCTTATGTTTTCTTGTCATCATTTGGGGCAGTAAGTCTCACAGGATAGAGGTGCAGACTGAATATGCCTTTTGCTTTTCCACTTCTGTTACAACTGGTGCTTTCCTACACTTGTGTAATGAAGACCAAGCCTATACAGGGAAAGGGAAGTTATGTGAAACCCTGTTGGCGAGCCCTGGACAGGATCTGCATAAGGCTGGGCTGCACGCAGGCAGGACTTGCACAGGCAGCTGTGCCCAGGTGCCAGCTTCAGCCTCCTGCATGTAGGTCAGCCTGCTGCTGAGGAGAATGGCCTGTTTTGGTCAGCAAGCACTTCAATAATAAGTTTCAGAGCTAGGCTTTAAGCAAGCCCCACTGCCAGATGAAGATGTGAGTCACTGAGCCAGTGTTTGAGAAGACAAGAAGCATGGCTCAGTTGCTAGTATATTCTCCCAAAGGATCAGTACCTCCTGCCCTTGACATTTAAATCACCTGAATGGTAGCAAAAATGCTTCAGGGGATTTCAATTACAGCTTATATGTAGGGAAGGAAAAAATATCTCTTGGGCATAAAGCATAAAACAACAATTTGTGGTCTGTGTAAGTTTGGGGCAGGAATGGAGCATTACGGGGGTACAGCTGAACCAGGAAGGTTATCTGCTTAGGAGTAAGGAGTGTACATCAGGTTTGTACGATGAAGCATTGTGTTCTTGTTTGGATGCTGCTATGGTGTTTTAGCATATGACCAACTGCAAGTGAACTCTGGACGCAGTGCTGTAGCTAAGAGAGTGAACACAGTTCTTGATTATGAAATCTGGTATGGTTCAAGGCTATACTCCATCAGAAAGATCACTGACAAAGCACTTTGTCCTGCTCTGTTATATTCAGTTCAGTAATGTTACTTAAAAAATGAAATGTCTCAAAAAAGAGTTATTCACATGAGTAGAGCTGTATGTGTGATCTTGAAAGCATCCTTACTGTTATGGTTGAAAGATGTTCAATCCAAGAAGCTTTGAAATAAGTCATGCCTTTTATGACCGTGTCTTCTAAGTGTAGAGAGCTCTTTAATCTAGCAGAAATTGTCATGAGAGACACAACAGCTAGAAGGTAAAGCTAGACTAGGTCACAATTTTTTTAAAACATGGATAATTAAGTATTGAAAGAGTCTACTTGGGGACATGCTGGTCTTTTCATCACTTGCAGTCTCTAAGTGAAGGCAGGATTTATCTCAAAAATATATCCTGTAGTTATAGTTTTGATAAAGAAATTACTTTGTGACTTTCTACAGTCGTGTTGTGAGCCTATATGATCATAATGGTCCCCTCTGGCCTTAAAATCCATTACACTATTCTTGATTAACTAACTTTGTCAAATGCCACAAAGGGATGAAGGAAGATTTACAGATCCCAAATCACTTGTGGATTTCATATGGCAGTTTTACATATACCTTGGCAAAGTTTTAGCATCACAGAATCACAGAATGATGGAATGGCTGAGATTTGAAGGCACGTCCAGAGGCCATCTGGTCCAACCCTCTTGCTGAAGCAGGAACACCTAAAGCCAGTTGCTCAGGACCATGTCCGGACAGCTGTTGAATATCTCCAAGGACGGAGACTCCACCACCTCTCTGGGCAAACTATGCCAGTGCTCGATCACCCTCACAGTGAAAAAGTGTTTCCTGATGTTCAGAGGGAGCCTCCCATATTTCAATTAGTGCCCATTTCTCTTGTCCTGGCGCGGGGACACTAGAAAGAGCCTGGCTCCACCCTCTTTGCACCCTCCCTTCAGGTATTTATATATATTAATAAGATCCCAATCCCCGCTGAGCCCTCTCTTCTCCAGGCAAAACAGTCCCAGATCTCTCAGCCTATCCTCATAGCAGAGATGTTCCAGTCCCTTAATCATCTTTGTGGCCTTTTGCTGGACTCTCTCTAGTATGTCCATGTCTTTCTTGTACTGAGGAGTCCACAACTGGACACAGAGCTCCAGGTGTGGCCTCACCAGTGCTGAGTAGATGGGAAGGATCACCTCTCCCAACCTGCTGGCAATCCTTTGTCTGATGCATCCCTGGCTATCATTAGTCTTCTTTGCAGTAAGGGCATATTGCTGGCTCATGTTCAACTTGCTATGCACTAGGACCCTCAGGTACTTTTCTGCTAAGTTTCTTTCCAGCTACGTAACCCCCAGCACATACTGGTGCCTGGGCTTGCTCCTCCCCAGCTGCAGGACTTTGCACTTCCCATTGTTGAACTTCATGAAGTTCCTGTCAGCCCATTTATCCAACCGGTCAAGGTTCCTCTGGATGGCAGCATGACCCTTTAGTGTTTCAGCCACTCCGCCCAGCTATTGTGTCATCTGCGAACTTGCTGAGGGTACACTCTGCCCCATCATCCAGATCATTAATGAAGATGGTAAATGGGACTGGACCCAGTATTGACCTGATCCTCTTCCACCAAGGGTACATCTTCATGGCTCCAGCCTTTCCCTCTGGTCTCTGGGACCTGGGATTCCTGAAGGCTGGTCTTGCTAGTAAGGACTGAGGCAAAGAAGGCATTCAGTACCTCAGCCTCTTCCATGTCTTGTGAAACCAGGTCCCTCATCTCATTGAACTATGGGTCCACATTTTCCCTAGTCTTCTGTTTGTTGCTTATGCACTTAGAGAAGCCCTTCTTGCTGTCTTTGACATCCTTGGCCAGATTCAATTCCATTTGGGTCTTAGCTTTCCTAATGTCATCCCTGGATGTTTGGACATTGAGTTTGGGTAGGAGTTCTTTGTTTATCCATACAGGCCTCCTGGTTTTTTTGCCTAACTTGCTGCTCATTGGGATGTACTGCACTTGAGCTTGGAGGAGGTGATCCTCTCCAGCAAATGATGGTTGAAGCCACTCATAAGGACCAAGGCCTGCAAACTTGAGGCTACTCCTATCTGTCTATAGAGGGTCTGATCCACTTGGTCTTCCTGGTCAGGTGGCCTATAGAAAACACCCACTAATATGTCTCCTTAGATATTTAGGTATATGCACAAATACCCTTTGGGGGATATAATGCCAACTGTATATTCCAGTGTAGAGGAACATCCTGAACATCCTTACAGTGACAGCATACTTAGCTACTTAAATATTTTCATCTAAATGTTAATATCTTTTTAGCATGGTGCTACCTGAGAATCTTAAGGTGTCTTAATTGTATTAAGATGCTTAATATTTCACAATAAATTTAGTTTCAGACAAAGCTGAATCTTTGGTTATGTATTTAATTGAAATCTATCTATCATTCTGGTCCATCTAGCAAGTATGTAGGCACTGACCTAATGTAGTGTACACACAACAGCAATACATATCAAAATATATCAAATGAAGTGTATCTAGAAGCAGTGCTCTCAAGTATTTCTTTGCAAGTCATGGTACAGATGACCTCAAAGACCTCAATAAGTTAAAAAGATTGTTTTATGATGTTGTGATTTACCTTGGATGTGAAAATGTACTTTCAATGAAGTAATTTTTTTTCACTTCATAATTGAACGACTTCTACTCCATCAGTTAAGAAATTAAGTCATTCTGAGACAGGAAATAAACACTGAGAACTTATCTGAAAATGCCTCAGGCAACTGATTCTCTTTCACCTAATAGGTACAGACTGACTTTCTGTATGTTAGGGCAAAATGCGACCTTGGAATAGGGAGGCTAATTGGGGTCTGTCACAGCAGCAAGCTAAGATGGAAAAGGTCACACCTGAGAGGAAATAACAGGCCATCGGTCAACAGCAGTGCACTTCCCTCATGTGCTGGGGCAGTGCTGGAAGTGGTGTGCCTTGTGCAGAGCCTGGGGAGCTGCACCTTGCATCTTGTGTCAGCCCCAAGCAGCCACCCCACAGGCGAGGGCACCTGAGCGTGCTGGAGGCTACCATGGCCCCTGGCTTTCTCAGTGTCTTTGGTTTGTTGTTTGCCCTACCCTACCTGCAAGCAAATAATGAAGAATTTGGTTTTTTAATGACACTTTAATTTGCTGATACGTTTCAACTTTTCTTTCTAGTCCTGTCTTTGGCAGAATTGCACTCTTGAGTGAATTATGTTCATATTGTAAATCTGCTGTATCTTGCATACAGTTAAAATTGTGCTTTTATACTCCTATAAGAAAAACATTGCACCCAGTAACAATCTGGTTTTGCAGTCTCCTGTCAGAAGCAAATGATGATCATCCCAGGACTGTGCTGTCATGAGGCAGCTGCCAAACTTCTAAGCCTATTGTAACTGTCTGGTCACCTAGAGCACAAGTGAAGTGGCTACAGAAGATGCAGACAAGTGCTTCTTTGACATTACAAAGTGAAGTAAGACTGACAATACAGCCATTATTTCTGTTTCCCTCCCTTTTTTACTCCCTTTGGAGTTTTTGTAGGGTTTTGGTTTGCTTTGGTTTTTTACACAGTTGATTTTTTTCTTCTTTTTTTTTTTTTTTTAATTTTTAATTTGGCCAGGAAACCTGGTAGACCCATTCTTTCTCCCCACAAACAATTAGATACTGATTCTTTCTTAACACAACCAGACTGCAGTCTGAATTTTTGGAAAGAAAGATTGTAGATGAATATCGTATGAGAGACAAGGGTATCATTAAATGTGAATTTTTCATCTTTAATATTTCCTCTTCTCCTTTCTTATTTTTCTACACCTTATTTGCTACTGGAATTTGATTAAATTGTGGAGTGGCTTATCAATTCTCATAACTTTTATCTTCCAGTTCACCAACAGGAGAAAGGGAGGATCTTATGATCTTTGCTGGCTGAAAAGGCATTTATTTAAACAAAAAACTTATTTTGAGAAATTATTTTGATGAGTGGTCTTTAACCAGTAATTTCCAAAGCATATATAATGCTGCTCAATTCTGAGTTTCTTAGCTTGCATTTCTTACTGCTGTCCTACTTGCCACGTCATGCCACTACTAGTTCCCATTACTAACTTTTAAGCAATCTTGAGGCAATTATTTTATCTCTTAATTCAAAAATCTTCCTTATTTTCTTTTGTCTTGCAAGGTCTCTCAATGCTGGATACCTCCAGAATGTTTGCACATCTACTTTTAGAGTCATTGCCACCTGAGAGCAGACCATAACATGAGGCAAGGTCTTAATATATGTTTTATTTGGCAAAGTCTCATCTTAATTTGTTTTTAATTATTTCAAATTATTTTAGTGACAAGGCATTTTCCCTAATAACACTTATGATTTTGGGAAGAGAGTTATCCTTGGTGCCTAAAGGTTTACTGGATCATCTGCTTCTGGTATTAAATATGAGGGTGAGTACTCTTTCTGAGTCATAAAAATGGTTAGGAGAAAAAATTATCTAAGGATAGATCCACACAACACACCAATTTCAACTGAACTAACATCATCCTGAATTCTTCAAATTATGTTTCCTTGGAGGCTGTTTAGAAAAAAAATATACTTCAACAATTTGATTTCATTACTGGACAGTCCCAAATTTGTCATGTATTACAGAAGTTAGAACAAAGTTGTCAATCTTATTTTATAGACAGAATTGTACCTAGGACGTACTAGCATAATCCATTTTTAATATTTCCTGTGACTTAAAATTGCAGAATAATTCAGATGGGAAGGGACCTCAGGGGGATCTCTTGTCTAAACTGCTGCTCACAGCAATGTCAATATTGAATTTAGACCATATTGGTCAGGGCAACCCTCCAAAGACGGAAGTTGGACATTCTTTCTGGCAACCTGTTCCAATGTGCAATTATCACAGGAAAAAAATGTTTTCATTACTTCCAGATTTCTAACTGTTATGATGTTTTCTATATTCCAGTCATACACAACCTAAAAGGCTTCAGCTGTAAAGCAGATATTTGCAATACTATAATGTTTTGTGAACCTCTTCTTGTCACGTGGATTCACTTAATAGTACAGATCAGGTTTATTTACAGGTTTAGGCAACATACAATATAAAATTAAAGAAACCAGCTTTTTTAATCAGATATCCTGTAGATACTATTCTGTGATTCTATTAATTGTAACTTAATGTCATGAAAATAACATCATAAGATACTATATTCCATGAAAGAGGCTAATAGGAACTGTTCAGGTAAAAAAAAATTGCAACATAAAAAAGATTCTTTAGGATTTTCTATCTTTTTTTTTAACATCAGCAAATTCTGACACTGTGTTTTGCAAAAAAACCCTATAATTGGATTTATTTCCTATAACTTTCCTGTTTTGACACCTTCTATAGCATAAGAGCTCTGATTGAAACAGAATTTTCTTTGGCACAAGAAGTCATTGGTAGTGTACAAAGAACAGTCTGAAGCAAAAAAGGTCAAAATGAAACAAAAATTCAAATAAAGACTATGAATTGACTGATTCACTCCAAAACTCTTCTTTTAACTTTTAATCCACGGAAATGTATGGAATTTCTTTTTTTTTTTTTTTTTTTGAGAAATCAAGAGAGGATAACATTGAAAGCCAATCAGATTATTTCTTGCTCACTTTAAGGCTAAACAACAATATGTAAGATTTAAGACAGGAGTCTGCCTACCCATCTTTCTTTGTCTTTCATTCATAACTCAATTTCTTTCTACTGAGTCTCTATTGACAGCTGAAATAGTATGGACAGCAGTACTGAAAGGACATGTATAAACCATGGTATAGATGGAGCAGTACTTCTTACATGTTAACAAACAGGCATAGTTGAATGCTAACACACTACAGAATAGTTGCTGTAGTGGTGGCACAGAATGTTCAGCCAAGTCTGGATCCTGCATGCTTAGCATTCTCTATTGCACACATAATGTTAGAAGACACACCATTCTTCACTGTTTTGGAAAACAAGTAGCAAGGTTACAGATAGGTTACAAAACCTGTGATATTAAAAATACAAATTCAGATGGATGCAAACCTTGCTTCCAAGAAAAAGGCAAAAAGGATGGATTCTATGTTTATAGGATAACAGTCCTGAGGATGAATTTATTGCAGGAACCAAGGAGATTAAGACTGTCCCAGGAGTGTGTAGTCAAGCTAAATCATCTAAATCAGCTGCTCTGAAATGATCAGGAGATAGAAATTTGTTTTACAACATAAATTAAGAAGTTTATTTTGTTTCTTTAGATTGCTTCAACATGCTAGATCTCCTGTTTTGTTCATCTGGTCAGTTTCCAGGAAGTAACTTTCCTGTTTCATTTGAAGCCCACTCATGTTCGCAGTAGGGAATCAGGACAAAGGAGAGACGGGACTGCTTGAAATTATGATTGAAGCTCACATGTATGTCTGAGGCATTAGGATTGTGTTGATTACATCCAAATGGGCCTAAATGACTGGAAAATGAGGTTGGAAGTCTCGTTTTGGCTTGGTTAATGGACCTGTGGAGAATTCTTTCCATGTACAACCTTCTTGCAGGCACTTTCAGCTGAAGCAGAGGTGTGCGAAGAAAGCTGAAAGTGTAAATGAGCACAGCATATTTTTGAAAATTTCCAAAGAGGTAAAAATGGCTCAATGTTCTATGTTCATCTTTATTTATAGTCTAAAGAAAAGACCTGGCCTCCCCGATAATACAAAATTTCTAAAAAGATTTATTGCATACATGACATAACTTTATAATAAAGTACAGATCAAATGCATGGTAGTCTCCTTCACATAATTAAATGAGAGAAAATTGTCTCAGTAAGAGCTGGACTTTCTGCAGATTTTACATTGATAAAATACTTCAGATTTTAGCCCATTGAGTCCATGTTTCTAAACAACCGTAAATAACTATGTGACTAATGCTTTTCTGCACAGGCCGACATACAGTGGCTGTATGATAAGCACTGATTCAAAGAATGGGTAGAGGCTTTCTTCAGATTAGAAAAAGCAAGCAATATAAAGGTTTCAGCACTAGCAAAATGTACAAACCTACAAAAAGACAGATATAATGAATTAGGGTTTATGTACAAAAAACAGTCATAAAAAGAAGGATCTACTCAGTAGTCAGTACTGTGGCATCATAAGAAGCACCATTATCCAAATAAAACCCACTGATGAGATTACCTATACACTAATCAAACCTTCTAAAATTTATCGGGATAATACACAGAACAGATCAGTCACCCCTGTTTAGAAGAAAAAGTCTGGCTTGCTTTCATGTAATAGACACTAAATCAACATAGGCTCAAATCCACAACGGGATGAGCAGCCCACACTGCAGTGCTTTGAAAGCACAGCCAAAAGACTTGTAGTTTTATAGTCATTGCTTTGATGAGGTACCAAGTGAATGGCACAAGAAAGAACTGAACCATTTCTGAGATACTTGTTTCCTAAATGATCCCTGTCCTGAGAATCAATACAGTCTAGCCGTGCTACACCATGAACATGGCATGAACCTGACTGTGATGAGGCACTTACGCATGCATATTCATGTTCACACTCTCTAAATCCAGCCCTCTGTGTACCCTCTCCACAATACTTTCATTAATTTGTTGTCTTCTTCATAAGGAGAAACACACAAGCAAATCAACACTTTCTGCACCCTGGGGGGCTGTGGGGCAGGCAGAAGTGTGAGGGCGGCTGCTCCCACCAGCCCAGCCACTGGTTCCTGCTTCCAGCTTCACATGAATGCATCAAAGCCCAAAGCCCTGCCAAAGATGGCAAAACAAAACAGCAATTGCAGGAGTACCGAACAGGTTGGCTGATGGTTTGAAGCTCCACACTGTCCTTTTCTACTATTTATATCATGATGAAGAACATTTTCTCATTCTCTGTTGCTTTTTCCACAAACATTAAGTATGTGGGATTGGATTTACTGCAAGGGTTAGTCTTCACTGGTCCACTGCTCACTAAGTAGCCCTTACGTTGGCAATATCTCAGTTACTACAGCCTGTGCCGGTCTGTAATTCACCCCAGTATTTCAATGTTTTCTATTTTAAATTACTCTAAAGGAAAAAACCACATGTATTTGCCTATTCTAGACAAACCACAATAAGAAAACATAAATGATGCTGAAATTTCAGAGAAAGTATTGTTTAGTGGGGGTTTTTTTCCTGTTTGAGGCAGATTTCTGTACATTTCATCAAATACACTCCTTGAAAACTCAGCTAAATTTTGTTTTGGACTTAGATCAGAGTAAATTGTTCCCCTGTACTCAGCACTGGTGAGGCCGCACCTTGAGTACTGTGTTCAGTTTTGGGCCCCTCACTACAGGAAAGACATTGAGGTGCTGGAACTTGTCCAGAGAAGGGCAACCAAGTTGGTGAGAGGCCTGGAGCACAAGTCTTATGAGGAGTGGCTGAGGGAGCTGGGGTTGTTTAGTCTGGAGAAAAGGAGGCTGAGGGGAGATCTTATCGCTCTCTACAACCACCTGAAGGGAGGTTGTAGTGAGGTGGGTGCTGGTCTCTTCTATCAAGTAACTAGCGATAGGGCAAGAGGAAATGGCCTCAAGTTGTGGCAAGGGAGATTTAGGTTTTATATTAGGAAAAATTTCTTTACTGAAAGGGTTGTTAGGCATTGGAAGAGGCTTCCCAGGGAAGTGATTGAGTCACCATCCCTGGAGGTATTCAAAAAACGCATAGACAAGGCACTTAAGGACGTGGTTTAGTCGGCATCATTGATGGCTGGACTCGATGATCTTAAAGGTCTTTTCCAACCTAAATGATTCTATGATTCTATGATTCTAAATGAGGTCAAGGTCTAGCACACTAGTACATAATTGAATACTCTGTAGTTGTAAACCTAGAGATTCTACTGCACTAATTTATGCAGGATGAAACAATACATTTTGAAATCCACACTGAAAAAGAACAGTCTTCTTCACATGTAACAGTTTGAAAGGAAAGGTAACTTAATTTTCTTAGCTCAAAGAATATGGGTAGAAAAATAGAACAAGTCTTGGGGTGCAAAAGCTCTTTTTCAGGTCTGAAACAGAAGCTGGATAAAATATCCTGGTATCATTTCAGATATAAGGAAGAGTCTCTATGCTCAGAAAGTTGCTCTATTTTTCTAACAGATTGACTTAGTTCTGTCTGCAAATTTTTTCTGCTCATATAAGCCCAAACTACACTGCTGGTGTCTCTTAACATGGACAGATTAAAAACCAAACCAAACCAAACAATGAAAAAAAGCCCTCAAATATGATGGTGCTAGGATCATTTATAAATGTAATAAGGAGGAGGTATCTCCTTGCTATACCTATGAAAAGAAATACCTTGATACCTTGGTATCAATACACCCCAACACCTGAAGTCCTTTTTGCCTTTTTTTTACAAAGACTTTCCATAAAACTTGTTGTTCTAAAAATGCTGTGACAAGTAGCAGTGCAAACATTTCAGGGTTCTTTCTTTTAAAGATGATAATTCAAAGCATTTGGCCAAGCTACATGCTCTACTTTTTTCCCTGCATTTTCTACTTTGTTGTTGCATTGAAAATTAATCATACTTCACACAATCATCTTGAATTTAGGTTTGGATTGCAAAGTTAATGCCATATGTGAATATGAGTATCTGTGAAGGAGTTAGAATAACCACTTATAAGCAGTTAGTAATTTAGAAAAGTGATTCTTCTAGCTGTAATGCCAGGGGCTTGAAGGCTTATTTTCACCATTTAACTTTGTGTCTTAATCTAGCCAAAATAATCTCTCCTTGCCACTAGTTAAAATCAGCAGAAAGATAAAACATGTCAGTGAAAAAAGCCAGATTACTAAAACAATAAGGAATCTTAAAGCTTCTTATTAAAAGCATATTTTAAAATCAAACCATGAAAAATATAAAATGCTCTTTAAAAATGTAAGAAATAATTCCTCTTGACAGTTTGATAATGGTTTTCTTTTTCATTAGACTTTCAGATAGTCTGACAAATATGCAAAATATTTCCTTTTCTCCTTTGATCTCCAATAATGGTTTTAGAAGGATGGATTAATATGAACCTTGAGTGGAAGGTTCTTGATTTCTGTCCAATCTTAAAGAACAGAAATTAAGTGCATGAATGCATATAAATACAATACACAAAAAGACACAATTCCCCCATAGTTGTGCATGTGCAAAGTGACAGAAATGACATGTAAAAAATACATGGTTGTGTAATAAGTCATCTGATTCTGTTCCTGTGGGTTTGGGATAGATGGACTGGTCCAGACTGACAGAGAGTACTGAAAAAGCCCTCAGCCTTTGCCTCTCATGTTTTTGACGTATGTTGCATATGCTATAAAAAACATTTTTAAGAATGTTCTTGGTGGTTCTTAGATTATTCTCCGTCTCTGCCTCCCTGGCATAGCTCCCCTTTATCCATTAGGACAGCAGTGATTAGTTTTAGGGGATGTGGCCTAGAAACTAAAACCCCTTTCATAGAAGAATCACACTTTCAGAATTATAAAGAATGAACCTCAGCTATAGAATAAATCCTCTAATCTAATACCTCATGAACATACCCTTTATAAAAACTACATACTGAACTGGACTACAGTTATTCAGATGGAAAAGGGCATGTGGTTGCATTCCCCATTGTTAGAGGTGGCTGTAGATGACCTAAAGATATCTCCTACAAATTGATCCACTTACAGGAAAGATAGCAAGTTTCATGTGAATTAGAAAATAATCTTTTCATTGTTGTTTCCTAGCCTGGCCCATTTATAAAAGGCTGTAGTAATCTGTAAAAGGAAAGGACAACAGAAGCATGAGATAACGGCATCAAGGAGAGAGGCTGAAACAAGAATTTTGAAACCTACCCCAGAAAGTGTAGTATCTTGATTAATTGTTAAAGGTTGGCTTTGTTATGTTTTTCAATGTTGTTTTGGCATGCATCCCCCTCAGTGCTGTGGCTATATCCCTTATTCAAATTCCTGAATTTTACCACCTGCTTACTCCCTTGGCAAGCTGGAAGTGGCAGGAGTAAGATTAAGGTGTTGCTGCACCAGATGGATCTTGCAGCCATCCTGTACCAGCTGAGTCTAGATTTGTTTTCTGAGGTTGAGTTGTATTTATTTCCTCAGCTACCAGCCACATAAAGAACCCGATAGTAATCTATAGGACCCCCCCTCATTGTGCACCACACCAATGAAGGGAAACTCCCAGACCAAAGTACTCCAAAAGAGGAAAAACCCACAGGGAATGAAGCAGTGGCAGTCCTCACTGAGGCAGCCATTCCACTGCTGGGGGTAACAGGACAGCACCTGGAGACAGATCTAGTAAATGCAGGTAGGGAAATACCAGACTTTCAGAGCTAGCAAGTTCAATTTACCTGTATAATTTTAAAAAAGGGCTAGATATTTGGGAGAAACCCCAGCTTTTTCTGCTTTTGAACTTGCAAATTTTGAAACAGGTTTCAAAGTGAACTGCAATATACTCTGAAATGCTGCATAGCAGCAGATGTGTGTTTGTAAATGTGTATTGGGTGTAGGCTGTGGAGGTGGCCTCTGTGGAAAAAGGTCAGGGCTGCCCTGTGCCAGACACAATCATTCCAGCTGGCTACAACAGACGCACCACAGGACATAGCTGAGCCCACCAGCCAAGCTTATGACACCTCTGTGAAAACGTATTTAAGAAAGATCAGAAAACACCAGACAGGCAGAAAGGAGGGAAAAAGAAGAGGAAAAAAAAGAGAAAGAGAATGAGAAAAAGTAGAGAGAACACCAAGGTCAGATGAGTAGGTGGAGATGCTCCATGGTGAAGCAGATATCCACACTGCAGTCTGTGAAGGACCCCCCACGTTGGAGCAGTTGGGTATTTCCTGAAGGAACTGTAGTCTGGGAAGAGCCCGTGCCAGAGCAGGGGAAAAGTGTGAAGAGGAAGGGGTAACACTGAGAAATGGTTACATACTGACCATAATTCTCCATTCCCCATTCTCTGTGGGCCTTTCAAGGTCGGTAGAGGAGCTGAGAGTGCAAGAGGAAAGCTGAACCTGGGAAAGAGGAGGAGGCAAGATATATTTTTTAAATGTCTGTCTTTTTGGTTTCAGTTACCTATATCTGTTTTAATTGGAAATACAGTTAATCTAATTTTCCCCAGGTTGAGTCTGTTTTGCCCAAGACAGTAACTGGTAAGTCTGTCCTCCCTGTCTTTGTCTCAACCCACAAGATTTCTCATTCTGTTTTCTCCCCCTGTCCTGCTGAAGAGTGGGAGTGAGTGAGTGGTCGAGTGGGCATTTGGCTGTTGGCCAAGGCTAACCTATCACAGTATGCTATACCCACATATGTCTCATGAATACAAATCCACTGGTATATCCTAATCACTAGAGTAGAAACATGTTTGGTTTGTTTTAATGTGAGAATGAAATGGGTTTTATTCTTTATCCATCAAGCTCTTCCATGGTCATGATATCTTGGCATGCCAGGATTTTCTCACCAACTACAAATGTCATAAGTTCTCAGTTCCATTAATTTGTCAAATTAATCACATCAAGATTTAGTTTTGATTTTATTATCCTTGTTGTCAGATATAATGTGATAGTAGAAATCTATTATTTTTACTGTCTTGAATAGCTGAATCAGGTTTTTAAAGTCTAAAAATAGGAAGCTACATGATGCTACATGATGCATGAGTAAGAAGTACCTTAGGTACTAACCAACTTAGGTTAATATTTAATATTGGTTTGAAGTTAACGTTTGGATTCTAATTATAGTTTGAATTACTGAAAACATGGGTTCAGCCCAGTACCAGCAGCTGTACAACATTTCTCAGTATTCAGGCTGGTAAGAAAGTGATTGAAAATGGCTTTATTCTAGGTACTTCTTACACTGAAACTGAAGAGTGCTGCATAGGCGTGGTCATAATTTTGGCTATTAAGGCTCTATGATTGTTGGAAATTAGGAACTGGTTAATTAAGGCAGTGTTATAGTCCTGGATATTCGCAGTGACAATCCAAAAGAATAAATTCTTTTGTGAGCATGCTGTGTACAGAAAAGGTAGCCTTGGTCATCTCTTCAGTGATTTTAAGTTTCTGTTTTATTTGGCAGATTTTAGGGCTAGAATTGAAATAACAGTGTCACCTTTCTTATGCAGAGGTGAGGCAGTCATAATATTCTAAGAATCTGCCCTCCCTGACCTGGTGGATGAGGATGCAATGTTCCTATCGATGTCCTAGTGAGAGCTAAAGTTATTAACACCAGATGAAGCAGCAGCACCAAAACAGAGCTATTCTGCTCTACAACTCCCAACAGCATAATAACTTATTACATTCACACAGCATCAAGCTAATGTGGACTTGGTGTTCTAAGTTAAATTAATCCTCTGTGCAACTGATGTACAGCAACTACAAGCTGCTGTTTGTGATCTGAGGATCGGAAAACAAGCTCTGCAGGCTTCTGGTTATTTTTGGTGCATTTCAATATGTACTTAACAGTAAGACACTATTACCACCAACGTCAAATTATTCTACAGTATTTCTTGCTCATTCTGTTCAAGACTATATTTTACAGATATGCATTATGTAGGATTTGATCACAATTTCAATAACAATCCATGTAAAATAGATGTTAGACTGCTAATAATAAAAGACTGACCAAAATGAAATCCCGTTTAAGAGAAGAACACTTCACTTTCACTATCTCATTTCACCAAAAATAAAACAACACCCCACCACCCCACCCTCCATTCCATTCCTGCTGGGTAGTATCTGATGTATTATAAATGATCTATGCCTTTTTATTAATGAATCCTGACAATTTCTTCAGACTTATATGCCAACCACTGCTGCATGTTCAGCTGAACAGTCCGTCTTTAAGCTACCTTAGACCTGAAGTTCTGTTGAATAACCTTGCTAGTCTTGGAAGGTTATCTGAAAGTAAAAACTATGAAGAATGAAATAAAATCTCGGTGAATAAAGTAGTACCTATGTGAAACAGCACTGTTCTGCTTCAGCTTAAAAAAACCCACAGGACTTAAAATTGTACTGTCAAATAAATCAGAGGAAAAATGACTCACCTAGAAAAGGAGGACTGTAGTGATGAGGATTCTGTAGACATTATCACATGCACAAGAACATAGTGGAAAGAACATGAGCAAATGATGCATTTACCAGTAAAGTCCAAGTTTTAGAACAGCACAAGAAATGTTAGGGTTGAATATGAACTGTTCTTTCCCTACTATTTTCAGTCTTCTGTCTTAATTTTACTTTTTTCAGCTTTATGTTGCTATATAAAATAAGAAAATGAAAATTATTTAACTCCTCCACTAAATACTGTAATTGTTCTACTGCTATAGAAGATCAGACAGTAAAGTGTGCACGTATTACTGACAAATCTCATTATTTGGGCTATGATGACAATACTGATAACATTTTCATCTTAAGTGGAATGTGAAAGTACAATGCCAAACCATTTTTCATTGTTGGAGGATCATGAGATTATAGTTTACACCAGTGATAATAACTGTGGGTTTAAGCAGATATTAAAATAAGTGAGAAAGGAAAAATTACTGAAGTTATTTCTTTGGAATAACCCAATGGCATCTACAGAATGAAAATGTTGCTGGTAAGAAGGTACTAGATCTCTGCTGATGGGAGGGACAGGTCAGATCAGCTGGAGACGCTACAGAGAATCAATTATGGTTTGATGATTCTGCAGGTATTGCTAGGAAATAGTATCAACACTACCATGCTTTCCAAAAACACTGGTGTAATGAACAGCTAAGTCCATCTAACTTACATTACCATATTGAGCATTCAGTGCAAACTCCTATGATTTTTTTCTCTATGACACAGTGCTGCTCTCTGTTAGAATGAAGGATGGTACTTATTCTGTGCTCACATGAGTGCTACGCTCTATCTTGTGGAGCAGCATTGACAGCAGTAGTCTTCGTAGAATTGAAAAGCATTTGTATTGTGTTGGGTGCAGGACTGGGCATATATTGTTATAAATACAACTCTTATCATAAAATACAGTAACTATCGTGATTAAGCATATTGGTTCAATCCTCTAGGTCCATGGAAATCACTGACCTCTCTGTGGGAAGTGCCACCAGGGATCTCCATCAGTGCCAGTTACGCAGATGGTTTTTATGAAGTGGACATCTGTTTATTAAAAGTTGGACTAAAACAAAAAACATGTTTTGCTTTTGGTCATTAATCACTACTTGTTACCCTGTTTCAAGTTCAAATTAGTGATGATCTCTCCAAAACCTTGTTCTCTTGCCATGCTAATGGTTAGATTTCATCCTGTCCTGATATACACAGCTAACGGGGATGCCTGCCTCTGGCTACTGGCCAAAAACTACTGACTTTACTGACTTGCATCCCACAATACTGACAGTAAATATCAGTTTTGCTTTGTTGCCAGTTAAAACTATTTAATATTTCTTCCTTTGCTGCTTATAAGGTGTCATGGTTTAAGCCCAGCTGGCAATAAAGCACCATGAAGCCGCTTGCTCAGTCCTCCCCCCCGGGCTCCATGGGATGAGGAGAAAATATAAAGAAACACTCATGGGTTGAGACAAGGACAGGGAAGGATCACTCACCAATTATGGTCACAGGCAAAAGACAGGCTCAACTTGGGGAAAAAAAAAATCAATTTAATTTACTACCAATCAAATCAGAACAAGGATACTGGGAAGTAAAACTAAACCTTAGAATGCCTTCCCCCCACCCCTCCCTCCTTCCCACTCAACTCCACTCCCAGTTTTCTCCACCTCCTCCCCCCAGAAGCTCAGGGGGATGGGGAATGGGGATTGGGGTCAGTTCATCACATTTTGTCTCTGCGACTCCTTCCTCCTCAGGGGGAAGACTCTTCACTCGTCCCCTGCTCCAGTGTGGGGTTCCTCCTGCGGGAGACAGTCCTTCATGAGCTTCTCCAACATGAGTCCTTTCCACAGGCTGCAGTCCTTCAGGCACAGACTGCTCCAGCGCGGGCTTTCCCATGGAGTCACACCATCTTTGGGGGCACCCACCTGCTCCGCTGTGGCGTGCTCCACAGGCTGCAGGTGGGCATCTGGTCCCCCGCTCCCCTCCATGGGCTGGGGGGGGACAGCCTGCCGTCTCACCACGGGCTGCAGGGGCATCCCCTTCTCTGACGCACCTCCCCCGTCTCCTTCTTCACTGACCTTGCTGTCTGCAGAGGTGTTCCTCTCACATTCCAATCTCCTCCCCCACTGCAGGTTCCCCTTCTTAAACCTTTTCTCCCAGAGGCGCTACCACCGTCACTGGTGGGCTCAGCCTTGGCCAGAGGCGGGTCCAACTCGGAGCCAGGGAACCTTCTAGCAGCTTCTTACAGGAGCCACCCCTGCAGCCCCTTCCCCACTACCAAAAACCCCACCACACAAACCCAAAACATAAGGCCAAAGTGACCTCTGTGGAAATGGCTTTTGTTCACACCAGGCTTTTGCACAACATGTCACAATTTTATAGCAGACCCCTTGTAGTGGTACCTCAATTACAGAGTACTGACCTATGTACCGAGACTGACTTACATATGAGCGAGATGGAAGTTTTTATGGAAATTTGGGGCAAACACTTGCAGAAAACATTCAATAGGAAATTGTAATTCTGGAAATTAAAAAGTTAAAAAAATAAAAAAAAGCCTAAAAGTCATTGAAATGGGGCTTTTAATTTAAGATATTTGGGGAAAAAAACTAATCTCTGCAGGACATGTTAGTTTATAATAACATTCTTAATGGAAAATCAAGGCTTTTGTTGCATTTCATTTTGTTTTTATTTTAAAGCCATAAATTTTTGGAACCTTTTGTCCAATAATTTTTTTGAAATAGCTGTGTTTTATTCAGTCCTGTAATTTTTCATTCATCTTTAGACATCATTTTGGTATATCTTGCTGTCCTTAGATGGGGCTATACTGCAGGCCTGAAGCAATTTATTGGCTGTGTGGTTGGTAATACTCCACCCACTTGCTGCTTCATGGTTCATATGATCCACAGATTAAATTTTTTTTAAAAGTCAACAAAGTAACAACCATTAAAAAATATGACTCAGTGGGAAAGTCATTGCAGAGATGTGCGAGAAAACAAAGTGAAATCTGCATGTGAATTTACAGGAAATTTTCACTGGCGTTTTCATTTGAAGTCTTTATAAATTCAGACTTTTTTTTCTCTTGATGGTTTTTGACCATTTTTTTGTTATTGAATGGTACTTTTCATCGATGTGTACCAAAGGCATGAGATACAGGATTTAGCCTACAAAATGGCTTCTTCATCTTAAAATACCGTACCAGCCTGTAAGTGATGTGAGGAGTCCCAGATAATATGATGGTGAGAGCAGTTGCCTTTGCTGCTCCTTCCGGCTCAAAGGAGCAATCCTCCCTAGGGTGGCAGGCAGAAGAAGTGATATCATAGTGCTTTTTTCAGGTGCAGCTCTCCTGATGCTATAAGGCAGGACACTGAACTGGAAAGTGTTGAAGTCTCACGTGCTAGATCCCACCTCTGGCTTTTATATGCACTCTGGAGCATTAATTGGCATATTCTAATGACTGCTTTGTTAATGAAGTGTCTGCAGAGGTGCAGATGTGTACAGAAAAATGTCACTCATGGACCTCAGCCAAATAGTTATGAAACAAAGCTCTTGAGTAATGTTAAACTGGTGGCCTTCAGAAGAACACTGTTTTGTAATTTACTGGCTGAGTGTACAATCATGTATTACTGTAACTGTGTCAGAAGAAAGTAATGTGTGATTTCCTTTCTGGAAATGCCAATGTGAACCAAAAAACCCTGACACCAATCTTTTAAACTTTATTAGGTATGACTGAATTAAAGGAAACACTCTAGGTACTAACAGACTAGCTAAAGAAAAAGTGATTTGAGCTTTGAGGAAAAAATAATTCAACAAAATATATCTATTCAGTTCCTTTAAAGGTGCTGCTTGTTTTTTCAAAGATCAGTCTTAGCATCTGAGAGCTAGTAACTGAGAATAAATTGCATGTTCAAGATAAATTAAATGGAGAGGAGCGTCCATGAACACTTGGCAGAAGGAGGCAACTGTGAAAAATGTTAGCACTCTGCAACAGTGTTTCCTATTTCTCTTAGATCTACCCTTTCCTTCAACAACTTATACCACAACAAAAATAAGTTTTTGAAATTATACATTGATGATATATAGTCAGTATAAAATGTACAACCAGTGCAATGATGGAGCAAGTTCAGCACTAGCTTTTTCTTGTAACAACCACACAGATTTCAGAGAGTTACACACATTTTACTGCACTATTTATTTTACTTTAACATTCTGTATAGAGGCAGGAGTCATGGATTAATTGGAAATACATGTGGGTTCTTGCTCCTGAGGAGCAATCTGGCTTTACTCCAGCAAAGCTCTCAACTTCCAGCACTAGATGAGTCCTAGAGATTGAGTACAGAGGTCCTTGAAATGTCAGGTCCTACAGATTTACAGGGCAGGATTTTGCAGGTGTGTAAACCTGTGTAGCTTTACTGCCTTGGTAGAATTAGTCTGATTTATGCAAGCTGAGGATCTCAGTACAGCCTTTAATGGGAGATTTCCCAGATCTTCCCTACCAAAGGCAAGTAAGCATTGTTCAGGAGAACAAGAGCTGCAAGAGGAGGCTTGTTAAAGAGAGCACTGGAGCTGAAATGTGGTTTAACATCATGTAAGAATCAGAAAGAAGGAGTTAATTTAAGCTGAGTTTAACAAATCCAAGAACTGTTTGTGGAATATGAGATTGTAGTAGATACTCCACCTCACTAAGGACTGTTAGTAAGAGATCAAATTAAAATCATGCTGCAGCTACAGAGCTTGTAATTTTGTGATTCACATAAATATACAAAATATATTTTCCAAGGCACGACTGTTACAAACAACATTTCATACAACACTGTTTATGTATCCATAGATGATAATGTCTCAATAATTATACAATTCTAAATATGCATGGTTTTCTTTTCTTTTGTACATGCTTTCCACTATTTTGTAACAAGAATGTATCCAAAATTTTTTGTGCAGCTATCTGTGTTTTCTTAAATAGAGCAGGTAATTTGGAAAGGTCACTAAATAAAATACTAATACAGACACAGAGTTCTTTAGTAGGTACAAACAGAGACTTAGCAATTTGCTACTAATTTAAACAGGACTTACAAGTGCATATACATGTGTAAACATATTAAATATTCTCTGAAGGTGTAATGTGATAATAATAATAGAAATATTAACACACTACATGATGTGCTTGACCAGAGCCATAGGCAGAGGCTACCAAGATGGCTCTTACAGAAAACAAGATCTCCACTGAAACAGAGTTGCAGAGCTAAGCATCATATTATCCCTAAATGCTGGCATAAATAGTTTTGTGCAACATTTGAGGAGCATAGAAACCTATGAGTTGCTCAAGTGTTTAAAATTGGCTGCAATTGTTCAAATGGCAGGTTATTTCAAATCATTCCAAAGTTGAGATGTGTAGTGGGTTGACCCTGGCTGGATGCCAGGTGCCCACCAAAGCCGCTCTATCACTCCCCCTTCTCAGCTGGACAGGGGGGAGAAAATATAACAAAAGGCTCGTGGGTCAAGATAAGGACAGTTTAATAAAGTGAAAGCCAAGGTCACGCGCGAAAGCAAAGAAAAACAAATGATATTATTCTCTACTTCCCATCAGCAGGCGATGTCTAGCCACTTCCTGGGAAGCAGGGCTTCAGTACGCGTAGTGGTTGCTCCGGAAGACAAAAATGCCCCCCTTCCGTCTCCCTTTACTTAGCTTTTATATCTGAGCTGACATCATATGGTATGGAATATCTGTTTGGTTAGTTTAGATCAGATGTCCTGGTTATGTCCCCTCCCGAGATCTTGCCCTGCCCCAGCCTGCCATTGAGGGGGGGGCAAAAATGTTGGGGAGACAGCCTTGATGCTGTGCCAGCACTGCTCAGCAGTAGCCAAAACACTGGTGTGTTATCAACACCTTTCTAGCTACTGATGCAGAGCACAGTGCTATGAGGGCTGCTATGGGGAGAATTAGCTCCATCTCAGCCAGACCCAATACAGATGTCAGGACAGATTCAAAAAATTTGCAAATAAACTTGGAAACAAGACAAAAACAATGTGTTAGAAGAGAAAAAAATGAATGTATTTTCTTTAATGAAATGAACAGAAGTTCTTCCAGTTTATTATCAGTAATGCTGGACATTAAAAAAACATTAAGGAAAACATAAGTAGAAATTAAGAACATTATACTTTATTAATTTTAAGTAAACATTTGGGAGAGTCTGTCAATTTTTGGAGTAGTGCTGAGTAAGAGTGATGCTTACTCTGCACTAAGATTAGACCCTGGAGGCAGAGTGTGTCAGACACCATTTTTAAATTACAGTCCTTCCTCCTTGCCCATAGAAGTTTGTAATTTACTGGTCTCCTGTTCTAATAGAAAGTCACTACCTTTCATTCTCCAGGCTATCCTGCATGTTGTGGCCCAGGAACAGGCACAGAGTTACCACCTGCTCTCTTCTGCCTCTCTGCCTCCTTGGGCTTCATGCTCCCTGGAAGAAAACGGAGCAAAAAATCACATTTCCTTCCATGCTACCTTTATCTGAAAACTGGTTAGCCAGAACAGAGATCTTAGGCCTATGCTAAGTCACAATATCATTCTTCATTAGTTGTAGCTTCTAGAAGCTTCTCATCACAGCTCCTGTTTTCTGAAAAGATCAGTAACTTAGTGAGTGACATGGGTGAAAGAAGTCCTGATGTGATCCCTTCGGTGGTTATGGGACCAGGAGTGAGACAAGGACCACTACCAAGCTGCTTCAGAATAGTTTACAAAATAGTCATCCTTTGCAGCTCCCAGTTATCACATTTTCTGTGTTGCTCTAAATGAAAAAATAAAACAACTTTGGCTGAATGTGAAAAGGTTAGTTGACATGATCAGCAAATTCCCAAGTGTTAATATTCTTGCTTATTACTTTACCTGATACAGTTATTAGTCATTTAATCTGATCAATAAATATGGCAAGTTGTTCTGCTAACAGAGTTAAGAAACACTTTGGAGCATCTATAGATTGATTTCCATAAATAGGAAAGTGTCTATATCCCAGAAGTTTCTTCTTCAAGGACCACAAGCCCACAAAACCCTTTTCAGCACTCTAAAACCACTTTAAAACTTTCGCACAAAAAAACCCACAAACCAACAGAAGCCACCAAACCCATATTTTGTGGGGAGAGAACAGGGAATATGAAGGGCATTGTTAATACCTCCAGTCCCTCTGATAACGACAGCAAAGGATTTGTAAGGTTTAAATGCACAGAAGCAGTACCATTCAAAGAGGCAGTTAAATTTAGCAATTGCATGCTAAACTGATCATCAGCTTCATAATCACTCCAAAAATATCATTATGGCTCTATATTCTTAATCTAGACAGCTTTGAGGTGGTTTTTTTTGCAGAGTCTGCTGGACTTTCAAAACTGGAAGTGATAGAATGCTGGAGTTTGGCTTCATTTATCACAGCTTGTATTCATTTTGCAAAATAAGCACAATTTTGAAAGACCTTATTTGAATGAAGTATAAAGACCTAATTCACATCTCTTGGCATACCATGAGCACTATTTAAAGCTTTATAGTCAAGTACATTCAAAAGCAGGAAGGCCAAATATCACTTTTTTTTCTGATTAGACTTTGAAGTGCTTAGAGAAAAGCTTGCAATAGCCCATGCAAAGCATCACAAAAAAGCTTTTCAATACACCTGAAACATTGAACATCTTCAAGGGTAAGTGGTATTGGCAGCTGTTTCATTCAATGAAAGCAATGAACTGGGCATTTGAACACGGAAGGCACGAATTCAACAAATTCAGAGTCTGTGATAAACACAAAATGTCAAGGGAGAGGGGGAGGATTTTTGTTTTGGAGCATTGAGCCCAGCACAACTCTGATTCAGCAGCATCATTACTCAATCTATTCCTCATGTGAGGAAAATATTTATTCTGGCAAGGCCCTCTCACAAGGACTTACTGCAGAGGAAACAGTGCTTGGCAGAAAAGTATTTCATACTGTTTTTCTCCATTCAAGTCATTCTCATTTATTGGCTTCTGTTTTTAGCCCACAGAGCATTCAATAAATGTGTCAATTAATTGCTTAAAGATTCTAAAGAAAATTTTACCATGATTGATTAATTAAAAATGAGGCAGTCTCTTGTTAAAGTATCAGCAAGTTTGTTGAGTAGTGAAAATAATAATTTAAACAGCACAGATCAAATTAAATTGTGCTTTCACATTTAATGTTTGATCACACTGGGCTGAGAAATGTCTTTGTTGTATAGTGAAAAACACCTCTCTGATTATCTGTAAATTAAAGGTTTGATATTAATTAGTTTTAGAATTTTCTTAAACATTTCATATCATAGTAAGGAAAGAATTCTGTTAACTTTTTTTTCATAAAAGAAACCCCTAGTAAGAATACCAGTGAGAAAGTGTTAATTTGTTTTTGTCCTCTACAGGGCATTAAGCCTTTATATTATTACTGCCTGAATCATAAAGGAAACTTGGCTTGCAGGTCAGATGAAACAGGTTTCTGGGAAGTAAAGACCTCTGTGCAAATTAATGTAAAAAGCAGCTACAGACATGTTGGCACTGGAATAACAGAAGGAAAATGCAGGCAACTTTATCCATGAGTATATGTTCGTATCCAGACACAACGCTGAATACAGAATAGGCAGAGTTCTAGTGTTTGCAAATACTATAATAGCTGTAGTAGCTGCATATCTTATTATGTTACTAACACTTCTCATCATTGTGGCAGTGCATGTGCCACTTCTGCTCTCTTTCAGTACAGCCAAGTACCTTTAGGACAGGGAAGGACAAGTATGAATTTTTATTTTTTGCCATATTAGACTTCTCAGTGCTAACAGAAATTAGCATCTACATTGATCTCTATCAAACTGTATTCAAAGCAATGGTAAATCACTGTGTTGGCAAGGTAAGTCAGCCCCTTCCAGGAGGATCACAATCTCACCTAGTTTAGCATGCTGTTGCTTTACATGTGTGACCTGATCAAGCATCTTACAGGCTTGGAAATATCACAGATTCTGCAAGATAATGATGAGCAATGTTAAGTAGCTTTCCTCCAGTTAGCAGACTTAAAAGGGGGTTTTGTTCAAATCAGAATGCAAGATTAAATTGAACAGTTCTGTTCTGTGTCACATGATAGTAACATATTCAGTGCCAGCTGAAGGCCCAAGCATGGCAGAAAGGCTGAGTGTGACACCAAGGACCACCTGGCTTTAAGTAGGCCTCTAGATGATCTTGTTAAGGGTGGTGATTTAAGGAAGAAGCATTATTTTGCAGTTGGAAAAAAATTACAGGTTTCTGACTTACAAGATTCTCAACCTGAATTACATACAAATTTGGCATTTGTTTTTTAAAAAGTATACAAGCTTGAAAATAACCAATATGTTGCCATCATCAGATACCTATTCACAAAGGAGGAAAAAACCCCTAGAACTGGCAAAACAAATTTATAACCCTCTTCACTCTGCTGCTATTAATTCAGGTGGCAGTTTACTGATCTTGTAAACTTAATGTTACAACCCAGGCAGAAACATAAGTGGAGTTTTTAAAAATGTTTCCTACAGCTTTTCAACATTTTTACTAACCTCAAAGTCAGTTTTTCAGTGGAAATAGTGTTATATAGTTCCTCTATAACATGCAAACTGCCTATACTTTCTGTTTAATCAAAATCTAGTGGCTTGTAAGCAACAGACCTTGTATGGTTGCATCACCTAAAAGTACAGAAACAGAAAGAATAATCACATCATAAGACCATAAGCACAGGGCTTTAATTTCAAATGGATTTTCTTGAGTTGTAAACTTGATTGTCATCAGATCTAAGGAGGACTGAGTCATTTATTTTCAGTAGTTATGATTTATTTGAGTACATAACTATTACTCTTTTTGTAAATTTTCAGTGACATTTATAAGAACACTGAGCTGTTTGAGAGTACTAAGAAACTGTGACAACTGAACACATAATTTTTGCACTGATTGAATAGCTCCAAAATATCTAGTTTCAAACTTTTAATAAGAATGGAATGTTTCAAATATTTGCCATCAACATTGTGTTGATTTTTCCCCCCAAGTTCAGGCTGAGTTTATGTCTCCCACTGCATGAGCCCAGATGGAGCTCTGGTTTCATCTCCATTCTTTTCTGTGGACTAGAATGAAAGTGGTTTGTTTCTCCATTCATTGTACAATTCTGGGGCAACAAATTCAAAATTTCTTACAAAAGTGAAAATTGCAATTAGGCTTCTGAATCTTTTTTTTTTTTTTACTTTTGCCAAATATGTTTGTTACAAAAAACCACGAAACTGTAATAGTGAGTCACTTGCCAAACACACAGACAAAACAGTTCAATGCTATCATTTGCATAGACACACATACTTCAGTATCAACGAATTCACCATCAGAAGAGCAATGTGAATTTTTTTGGATCTGGGCTGAGCAAGGACCCTGAGAAGGAAAGGTCTTGCCTTAAACTTTTAATCCAGTGTTGTTTTGGTCAGATATTAAACCATTACTTGTATGTTGTGACTAATGTACTGGTCTATTGGGTTTTTTTTTACCTTGCAGTAATTTGCAGACATAGAAATTTTCAGTTGAGGAACAGAAAGTAACTTGGGCATATTGCTTGGTGGAGACCATCATCATTTACAGTAAGATCAGATAGGAATGGAAGTTTAAGATGTGTGACAGGAAGGAAGCAAAGCTAATAACTAGCTACCTATACTGAAAGAATTTTCTAAAGTCCAATTCCACCTTTCCTAGCCTCACCATCTGCTTCATTTAATTATTACATTTACCATCTTGAGCCAGCTGGCAAAATTAACAACTAAAACATCTGGAGTACTTTTGAAAAGGAAAATAAAAGTAAGAGGTGAGGAAAAGAGGCAAAGATAAGGAAAAGATGGAAAGGATTTAATTTTTCTAAATGCACAGGACTAGAATATTATGCTGCGGAGGAAACTGAAAGAGAAACAAGATTCTTCTAATTCCCAGTTATATATTTACTGCCTTCTTAAATGCACATCTCCCACCAGCTGTCTGCTTCTCATGAGTGTTAGGTTCTTTCAAATGAAAACATATTTCCAATGGTCCTTCTTAAGCCAAAGAAAGTCTCCTGTTTATTTCCATCGTCAACCTCATTGAAGGAGAAGGACAATTAATGAAGAAATGGGCAGCAGATAAGAGTTTACACATAAGTTGCTAGCACAGTTACAGCATTTTTTATGTTTTTTATAGGGTAGAGACACATTCAGAAAATGTATAGAGAGTGTCTGTGAAGGCTCTGTTTCAAAACCAAGAGGTTGTCTGGAAGCTATTTTTAATTTCCTTTTAATAATCCAAGAAAAATGTTCCAAGGCCATCTGAAAGTTACTTTAGATTGTTTTATGTTTTCAGAAAATGGGAGTTGTTTGGGAACTCTGGGAAGCATTTTTGCCATGCAACTGACTGTTCAGCTCATCACTTACAGAGGTTTTTTATTTCTACCCCTCCTTGGTAGATATACCAAGAAAGAGTAGGCAAAATATTGCTAAGTGAGGGGGTTGTTATCCTTCTTGGCTGCAAATGTAAGAAGATTGCAGCTAATCCATGAAAACTCATCTGCCTCTACATTTTTCACATCTAGAACAAAAAGTAAAAGCATAGATTAGCTTTTCATTAGCCAAAGTAAAATTCAGTGAATCTCAGTTGCTGGTGTAGAAGAAATTCTTTCAGCATAATGTCAACGATGGAAAGACACAGCATTTAGACTAGCTGCCAAGTAATAAGTAACGCTCACTTTACATTTTACAGTATCATTTGAACTGATAATGGAAAGGGAGGTGTTCAAGGACAATGATTCTTTGCCTTGGAGTATTAAAAGGAGGACCTGAGGCAGGCAAAGTGATATCCTACCTTTTCTGGAATTCTCTTTCTGAGTAAAAGAAGAAACAGGAAGGATGAAAAATTTCTTTCTTTCTGAGGACCCATGTGCTCCAAGCATTTAAAGCAGAAATGATGTGATGTTTACAGCCTTGGCTGTACAATGTTTTCATATGAAATCCTAGCTGCTCACTGAGTAGCAAAGTCAAGCAAGCTCTGTGGCATGTGAGCTGGGATCCAGGTCTGCTCAAGCCTCTGGAAAACCTTCCAAAGATGTCAGCAATCTCCAGATTAGGGCTGCAGGACTGGAAAGAAGCACAGGATGTAGGTCTTTCCCTTCACTATGAAGTAAAACACTTAAGTCCTGTAACAAATGTGTAAGTATAGGTGCACTGCAGGGTGTTGTTAAGATCTCATAAACCTCCTTAAATGAGAAACAGTAATCCAGCAAATTATACTTGGTCTTATTTCACCATTTGATGCCTCATGTTGTAAATAGTATGAACTGATCAGATTCCACCCATGACTCCAAAAGACTGAGGCAGGGAGGCAAATTTTTATATTTACTCTACCATGCGGGTAATCAGTTAGGAGCACTAAAGAGAGAAAAAAGTGTTTCCACACACAGCATGGGCAACTGTCCTGGTTTTGGCTGGCATAGAGTCAATTTCCTTTCTAGTACCTGGTATGGTGTTATGTTTTGGATTCAGTATGAGAAGATTGTTGATAACACATGGATGATTTCAGTTGTTGCTAAGTAGTGTTTATACTAAGTCAAGTTTTTTTCAGCTTCTTGTGCCCAGCCAGCAAGAAGGCTGGAGGGGCACAAGAAGTTGGGAGGGGACACAGCCAGGACAGCTGACCCAAACTGGCCAAAGGGGTATTCCATACCATCTGACATCATGTCCAATATATAAACTGGGGGGAGTGGGGCTGTGGAGGGGAATTGCTGCTCGGGAGCTAACTGGGCATCAGCAAGTGGTGAGCAATTGCATTGTGCATTACTTGTTTTGTATATATTCCAATCCTTTTATTATTATTGTTGTTTTATTATTGTTATTATTATCATTGTTATTATTATCATTGTTTCTTCCTTTCTGTTCTATTAAACTGTTCCGATCGCAACCTGTGAGATTTACCTTTTTCCTTCTGATTCTCTCCCACATGCCACTGGATGGGGGGGAAGTGAGTGAATGGCTGTGTGGTGCTTAGTTGCTGGCTGGGATTAAACCAACATGGCAACTCAGGCGGGACTCTATGGTTTTAATACCCTTAAGTTGGAATTTATTAGAATCAAAGCAGATGTGGCATTGTTTTACCTTGCTAAGTTCTGCATAATTTACTAGAATATGAAGCATATTTTTTTTATATATGTGACAATGCCAATTGTTTTGCAGAAGCTAAGATCGCAGCTACTCTGGAGCAATGAGAAGGAATATTTATTGGCAGAAGCTGAAGAGAATACAGAAGGAATTTCTATATGTCCATCCTTTCTCAAACTTAAAGTGAATCCAAGTGGGGGTCTCCAATGAGGAGCTGAATTTCTGTTACGAGAAATAAAGGTTTCATTACATTGTTTTCCTCTGGAAATGATCAATTATAAGAAACTGTGGAAGAGAGGTTAAAGTGGTTTGTTTTCCTCATTTTTACTGCTTTTTCTGTTCCCTTCAGAATGTGAGCAAAACCTGAAGCCACCCCACTCAGATTTGTTTCTTCTGGCTGTAGGTGGCTTTCAAATTAACTTAACCTTGTGCTTTGGCTCAGTGTGTATGATGCAACTGGCAAATACTCTTACCCTTTCAATCAGCCTTCCTGGAAAAGCAAGTCACATGTAGGGTAGAGATTCCTGTTTCAGGTGGGTGGGAAGCATAGAAAGCCCAGAACTGAAGGACAGGATCATGCTAGCAGATATTAATTTCAAAAGCATCTCACATCCAGGGAAAAAGGGAAAAAAAAGGAATGTCTCAACATAACTGTTTTTACTCAGAAGCAAACAAGCAAATACACCATAAAATGAGAGATCTAGAGCTGCTTAGCCTGGATGAAATCACAATGAAGCACTGAAAACTAACATGCATGAAATCAAAATTTTATCTTGACACATCTCATTCATTTGAATGGGCTTACATGGACATCTTCGATATATAGGAAGTTCTAATTTCTTTCCAGCAGTGCCAGTTATAGATTGACTAAGTTAAAAGTATATTATCCTGTTATATGTTGTTTATTTTTTGTTGTGTCAACCTTAGTTGTGTAACGTAAAAACAGGCATGACAGCATCTATGCCAGTCAGTTGTATATATTGCTTTCACAAAGCTGAATTTAAGTGAATGAAGTTACATAATTTTGAACCAGTGGGTGGAAGATCTCTCTGTTTGTTCGTGGAGGGACAGGGGAGGAGGAAGAGAGAAAACTTTACTTTGGCTGAACTTACTAAAATAGAAATATATGGGTTTGGGAGAGAATGGTAGAGTAAACTGCTAGCAAAAGGAAAGAAATGACAGCTGCTTAACCTGATTCTGCTTTCAATTCAGATAAAAATGAGAAAAAGACAGTATAAGGGGAAGAATGTTTTATTTCATGTCCAGGAAAAAAAAAGATTAAACTTACACAGTCATCTGGCATTTTCTCTTGAAATTACTTTAATCATCATGAGAGGAAAATCTGACTAAGAAAATAAGTCAACAAAGACAAATAGATAGCTTTTGCACACTTGGGTTTTAGAAATATGTTATGTCTTGCTTCCACTTCATTCTATGGAAAAAAACGAAAAGACAAAATGATTTTTAGAGCTAAATAGGGAGATGAAAATAAGGATCTAAAGGTAGATATTAGTGAAGAAAATGTAGTTGAAATATTTTGCTGATATATTATAGTGATCACCTAAGACTGCTAAGTAAATTCCCTCTTAAGGGCTTCTAGCATCTCTCACATGTCACTTTAAACTCCTTAAGAATAACTCACTCTACCAATACAGAATCACAGAATCATTGAGGCTAGAAGACACCTCTTGAGATCTTCTAGTACAACCGTCCCCTGTCAAGCAAGGCCAGTTAGAGCAGGTTGTGCAGGACCATGTCCAGCTGTGTTTTGAGTATCTCCAAGAATATCTCTGGGAAACCTGCCTAAGTGTTTCATCACCCACCAGTAAATAAATAAATAAATAAATGTTTTCTTGTGTTCAGATGGATTTTCATATGTTTTAATTGCACCCACTGCCCCTGTCAGCGGGCACTGCTGAGAAGAGGCTAGTCCCCTCTTCTCCATTCCCTCCCATCAGACATTTATACACATGGATAAGATTCTCCTAAGCCTTCTCTTCTCCAGGATGAAGAATTCCACTTCTCTTTGCCTCGCCTCATGGGGAAGATGCTCTGGTACCTTAATTATCTTTGTGGCCCTGCACAGGGCTTGCTCCAGTAAGTTCATGTCTTTCTTTTACTGGGGAGCCCCAAACTGTACTCAGCAGTTCAAATGCTGGTTAGAGAAAATAGATCATGCCCCTGGACAGGCTGGCAATGCTCTGCCTAAAGCAGCCCAGAGGGCTGTTGGCTTTCTCTACCGTGAGGGAGCATTGCTGTCTCAAGGACAGCTTGTTGTCCACTAGGACCCCAGGTCCTTCTCTGCAGCACTGCTTCCCAGCCTGTCAGCCCCACGACAGTAATACTGTATTGTGGAGTTCAGCTTCAAACTCAGAAGGAAAAGTGTTCTCCGAGACAGGAGAGTGCATCACTTCCATCTTGTAAAATGAAATCAGTAACAAGATTTAAGGCTTGATGTCTAAGGAGAGCATTGTTAGAAAACACTCATTGAACTTTCCATTGGATTTTATTTTTGAGATTTTAATATGAAGCTTTTTCTTGTGCATTGAACCAACATGTCAATTTTGTGCTTTGCAAGACCATATTAATGCAGTGTTCCCTTGTCTCTGAGGGAAGATACTAAGTGCATACTGTTTACTCAAAAGACGCACCTGAGAAGAGAAGCTGGGACAGAAATCCATTGCCACATTTCACAATTAACTGAAGTTATGTCTCTTCACAGACTTATTTTTGTTCATGGAAGCAGTGTGAACAAAGCTAACACTTCAAAATGAAATTTCACCAAATTTTCAAGCCTATTTTTCTAATCTTCTGGCGACAGAAGAACTGATGGAATTTCTGTCATTTGGTGTCAAAAACTGTGGAAGATCTGGAAAGAAAATTTTAATTCTTACAAATCTAAAGATGAGCTTACCTTTCTGTAAAATCTCCACTTGAACAGTATGCATAGTCTCACCTTGGCAAGAATTCAAATCTCAGCTTTTTGCTTTCTTTCTATAATGTACCCTCAGCTGTATTTATGATGTCAGGCTGCTTACTACAGTGAAAGATTAAACTGATATTGAAGACCAACAACAGTCCAGGAAGGTTGAGCTGAAGAAAAAGATCATATAGTTATGTTCCTGCAGTGGCTTATGATAAAAAAGTGCGGTAAAATAACAGTACTGTCATTGCATGACATTTACCTTATTGTCATAATTTATGTTGTTTTCCTGTTCCTAGAATTTTATACTGAGCTAAGACCAACTGTAGCTAAATATTTTTAAAGAAAAACAACAAAATGAAACCTACAAACCACTAAACAGGACAAACGTTTAGTCCAATAATGTTGATTTAACTCCTATCTCAATAAAAGGGGTTATTTTTATCTTAAGTATTAATAAGCTGAACAGGAACCAAAAATGGTTTATTCCTTCATTTTTTAATCTTTTATCTCTTAGGGTACACATTTCATCCTACAATGGCATACAGCAATGCCTGATTGAGCCCAATGAAATGAAAGATAAATAGCTCCAAATTCAGTATTTTATCCCCAGTGACCATGAGATGATTTAAAATTGAATCAGTTGAGAGAAATACTTTATTCTTTCCATTAACACCACATTTTCTCAAACTGAGAAGCCCCAGCCCTGCTCCGTTTTCATACTCAGCTACATATTGCTTTCCTCTTTGGCCGTATGTGATCCCAGCATGCCCTTTCACTTTAATCTGGGTGTTTCAGAATCAGAATCTATGTTTTACTGTGTCTGTCAAAACTACTTTACTGTTTGTCATTCAGTGCATGCACAGAAAACTTTCTTTAACAAAGGTGTCTCTAGTTCACAAAATTCAAGTTGACTGGCTGAATTACATGAGAAGAAAGAAAAAATCTAGAGATCTGAGTCTGAAATCGAGCACAAAGAAAGATAAACAATTTGAGCTCCAGAAAGGCTGGAAGCAACTACAAAAGCAATAGAAATTGTGGAAGATGTTGGACTCATACATGTATTACAACAGCAATGATGTTAAAAAGGTATTATGCTAGACCACATTGAAATGCATGACACACTGGTTCACTAGACCCACCACAGGTGTTTCCAGCTTCCTATCAACATACCTGGCTAAGATCAATGAAAAAGCTCCTACAAAACTTCCTGACTTCCAAATAGAAAAGAATTCCTCTGTTCTGACTTCCTTATCCCTCAAAGAATGTTTTAATTTTGTAGTTTGTAGTTGTCATGGTTTAACCCCAGCCAGTAACTAAACATCACGCAGCTTCTTGCTCACTCCTAACCCACTCGCAGTGGGATGGGGAGGAGAATTGAAAAAAAAGTAAAACTCGTGGCTTGAGATAAGAATTATTTAATAACTAAAGTAAAAAAATATAATATTTACAATAATAATAATAAAAGACAATAATAATTGTAATAATAATGATAGTGAAAAAGAATGTAACAACAACAAAAAAACACAACAAAAAAACCCCAAGAAAAGACAAGTGATGTACAATGCAGTTGCTCACCACCTGCTAACTGATGCCCGAGCAGTGATCTGTGTCTCATGGCCACCTTCCCCCAGTTTATATACTGGACATGACATCCTATGGTATGGAATATCCCTTTAGCTAGTTCAGGTCAGCCGTCCTGGCTATGCTCCCTCCCAGCTTCTTGTACACCTGCTTGCTGGCAGAGCATGGGAAACTGAAAAAACCTTAGGATCAGCGCTACTTAACAACAACTAAAACATCAGTGTGTTATCAACATATTCCTCACAATAAATCCAAAACACACTTACCAGCTTCTAAGAAGAAAATTAACTCTGTCCCAGCCAAAACCAGGACAGTAGTAAAATTTCATATTAAGAGTGATTAAGTAAAGCATAAAAGACAGAACTGAAACAACTGGGCCCTCCTGATCTCATATCCCATTTATGCCCTGTTTCTCATGTCTCCATCTATGAAACGGGTGATGCTTCCCTGCTTGAGTGGAGTGATGGTTCTATATGCTCTATAAAAAATAGCTTGAAAGTTAGGTAAAGACACGAAAGCAAGATGTACTTTTTGCTCCTAAACAAGGTGGCTTTACTAGGTGTTTTGCTCTCTTTGGTGCATTTTTCTCTTCTACATGCTGTCTTCTCATTTTATTCTCAGAACAAAGCAAACTCTCACCTTTTGTGTTCTCCCAGCCCAGGTTCAGATTGGACTGGGAATTGAAGGCATTTTGAGAAATAACTTTTGTTTTTCTTTCTGGGTCAATAGACCAGAACTCTTTTGCATTTAACATGTATTAATGCTTCAGAATCCCCCTTATCAGACCCATCACCTGCCACTGCCTGATTGATTGACATTTCCTATCCATTTCCAGGTCAGATAGTCAAGGGATCCAAATCTTTTTGCAGCAGACTAAACAATGTTACTTTTTTTTAAGACATACTTACCAACAGTCCTATTTGTCCACTTGTATGATGTGTGCAGTATTACTGCTTGTATGGAAAAAGAGACCTCTATTGAAATTAAATGACACAGTTCATAGAATGAATGACCCATTAGGTTAGTTAGATGCAGTGACTTTCAGTGCCAGGCATTAATAATCACTTTTTTGTTCATCAGCTTGTGACAGCTGCAACTGAAGGTTTAAAGCCTCAGAGCTTTCTCACAGAGATTGTGTCCCAAGCAGGGCCGAGCTGTCAGGCTGACAGACAGGAATTGTATTCTTTTTAGGGGAAAAAATATATAAAATTGCAAGCCCCTCTACTCAGTGTCTCACTCTCTTTACCTAGTCTTTCCTTCTGCTTTTCTGAAGTTCTGTTGCTACTAGAGTAGTTTGTAGAAATGGAAGGACATTACAGTCAGAGGGGCCCAAAAACTGACACTGAGGAAAACTACCTTGTAGTTGTTGGGTGAGATGAGTGACTCATTGCCACTGAAGAGACATAAAAGTTGTAAGGAGCATAATTTACATATGTAGACATCTAAAATACACATTGTGGAGATGCTTGTGTTGCCCTTAAGGTACTTGCATAGTTTGATGTGATCAACAAGTGTTTACTATAGAACTATCCTATAGTCAGATGCATGTTATTCTCATATGATATGTTTTCTCTCATTTCATTTATTGTAATTATTACAAAAATAAAAAAGAGTTGGTGTTCAGCTCTGTTTTCATAAGATAGATAAAATCCAGATAACACTATTATCATGACTGGCAGTGTGTGGACTGTGTTCCATCAGTTCTCACTCACACTTACTGGCTTTCCTAATGGTACAAGCTTTTCACTGTGTGTTACCTATGTAAGACACAATTTCTGAATTTATTCCCATATTGATTTTTGAACAAATTCAGATTCTCAAAAAACAGAGAAATCTTTCAGTCTTCCCAGTATCACTCGAATACTTTGAGTAGGTGCTATTTCTGTGCAAATACTGCTCATGTGATGTTTATCTATTAACATGCATAGAGTTCAAATCCATTGCATTCATCTTTTTCATGACAAAAAAAAAAAAATTACAATATAGTATATTTATATAGTATATATTCAAGATGATAGAAGGGAATAATGTTTTATAAAATAACTGGATTTGATTGCTGTGGTTTAATGTCAGAAATATAAATGTTTGTTAAGAAAAAGTTCAGTCTGGGATCTCTCCTTCAATAATGACTGTATTTCTAGTAAAAAGTTGTAACTATGCAATAAACTAAGGGTCTAATTCATCACTTTATTAATAGGAAGTTCCTGTTCTAGCTTTGCTTTTTTTTTTTCCAACCTCCATTTTCTCTGAAACAGGCAACTTGTTCACCAGGCATGGCTAATCCTAAGCTTATATTCCCTTTAATGAGCAATAAAGCAGTAAACCCCGCTCAATTTTGTAAAGATAGCAGAAAATAACTAATGAAGAAGACATGTCCTATTCAGTAACCTTGGTATGCAAGTTAAGAGTAAAATGCACAGAAGGCTTCAGAAAACATAATGGAATGGAACTGGAGCTAAATAATTTCAACATGACTAAAGGGAAAATAATATTTCTTTCAAATGGGCTCAGCAGAAGGAATGAAGGAAAGCATTCAGGGGAAGTTCCGTTATTTGAATCATTGATAATTGCAAAGTTTCCATGCTGCCTCTTCCAAGGTAAATTATCTTTACTTCCATTTCTCAAGTTGCCAGCCTCTTCTAATTTCCTTTCTCTGTCCTTCCATAAAAAATGAGCTGTTCAGCTGAAGAAAGAAAGAATGCTTATATGTTCAAGAAATGCATCCAAATATGCATGTGTGAATACCTAACCAGTGCAGTTTTCCTTTTGGAATGGCCCTTTGTTCCGTTTCCCATTCATCTTACAAGCTTTGTTTGAAAACGTAGATAAGTAAATTGAATGCCCAGTGTAATCTGCAAAAGCAGCAATTAAGCATACTGTAAAATAAATGTTCTGAATTTGATTTGCTGACCTGAGAACAAAAGTAGTAAACATCTTAGCAGACATTGCACTTTCTTATTCTATGACTGCATTAAAGTCAGCCCTTCAGATAAAATAAACACGGTAGCCCTAGTGAGGTTGATGGATTTACAGCCATTAAGGAGATAGTTCATTATATTAAGCTAACGGTCAGTTTTGACAAGAAAAATTATTTAACCTTTTCACGTATGGCCTTTCAATTAGCTTCAGTCTGAGACATAGCAGACCCTTCTGTTTTCCCTTGTCTAAAGAACTACGTGGCCAAACATGAACAGTAATGGTCTATAAACCAAATATGAGAGCAATTAAGATACAGAATACCACTTTGTGTATAATCAGAATGTATTTTTGTCTTCAGAGTTTGCGTTACCACAGCTTTGTAGGACATCACTGTGCAACAGAAGTTTCTTTTTTTTTTGTTCTTCTGTAAGATTTTAAATGGCAGTCTTTTTGTTTTTTAGATACTTTCTTGTGAACACAGTCTGTGTTTGTAAGACATGTGTGATTCAGATTACAACACAAGGGCATGCACACTTCAGCTAGTAAACACCTCTTCAGACAAGATTTGTGTCAGTAGAATCATAGAATCATAGAATATCTCAAGTTGGAAGGGACCCATAAGGACCATTGAGTCCAACTCCCTGCTCCTCACAGAACTACCTAAGACTAAACCATATGACTAAGAGCATCGTCCAGATACTCCTTGAACTCTGACAGGCTTGGTGCTGTGACCACTTCCCCATGGAGCCTGTTCCAGTGACCAACTACCCTTTCAGTGAAGAACCTATTCCTAATGTCCAACCTGAACTTCCCCTGACGCAGCTTCATTCCATCTCCTCGTGTCCTGTCGCTGGTCACCAGAGAGAGGAGGTCAGCACCTCCCCCTCTGCTGCCCCCCTTGGGGAGGTTGTAGACTGTGAGGAAGTCAGCCCTTGGACTTCTCTTCTCCAAGCTGAACAAACCGAGTGACCTTAGCTGCTCCTCCTAAGTCTTGTCCCTGAGACCTTTCACCATCTTGGTTGCCCTCCTCTGGACACAATATAATACTTTGATGTCCTTCTTATATTGAAGTGCCCAAAACTGCACACAGTACTCAAGGTAATGCAGTGTAGTGTAGAGTGGGATAATCACACTAAAGGTCTGTTTCCTCCCTTACCAGTTAAAAGTAATGAAACTTGAATGAAACCACTAGAGAAGCAGAATAGAGATGGCAGTAGGCTGCAATTAGCTGTCCTCTTCCCTCCAAGAGCAGTGCTGGTGGTAGTGTTTACCCTCCTCTGTGTTCCTGTTCAAAGTCAAACAAGTTCTAAGAACAGGTCAGATTTTCCTGGAAGAAAACTGAGGCCTGTCAGGAGAGCTGGGACAGAGGTGAAACAAGGAAGGCAAGCACTGCCTTCCATGAGCTGCCCACAGAGCCAGGGTGCTCAGCCTCCCTGCTCTCCAGTAAGTCAGTGCCCGTAGAGCAGAGCACACACAGGGTTCTCCAGCTGGTACAGGCTCTGCCACTTCTCAGCTACCTGCTAGGCAAAGTCTTTGGGACCCATTATCCTTTTCTTTAGCTCAGTTTGTTTGTTGTTTGTTTTTTTTTTTTTAAAGAAATCTGGGCATGCAGAGACTGCATGTAATCACCCTGGTCTGAGGAAGAGGATCTAAGTCTAAGTGGGAAGCACAAGAGCTTGGAGGCTTAGGACGTTTGTGGAAACGGATGGCAGACTATAATACATACCTAAGTTCAGATTTGGTCTAAGTATGCTGGTTTTATACTCATGGGTTTGGTTCAATTAATTATCCTAATTATTATTCCCAATTCATATGCCCACTAACTGAAACTTCATTATAGAATGGAAATTTGGAAATCTTGATGAAGAATATGAGAGCCAGGAATGCATAGGGCTACCAGTGGCATGTGTTACAGTTTTATTTTTCAACACAAATGCATCCAGTACCTAAAAATAACAAATGGAAAGTTATTTTCTTATCTCAGCATGTTAGTATAATTTATGTGAACAGTATATATTAATTAGCAGGAAAATTTTCCATCTCCGTTCAAAAGGTATTAAAAATATTTATTTGGGCTGCACTGTACCTGCTCAGCTTTGAACAGCTGACTGCTGTAGATTAGGTTATCATAGATATTATACTGTATTTTATTCTTTCTATTTATAGTTACTCTGCTAGTCATTACTTAATTCATTTACAATGGAAAAAATTATGATTAACTCTGAATTCCCCAAATTCTTCGTTAAAATACATATTACGGACTCAAGCCATTCTGTGCACAGACAGTCACAGGCCCAATTTTAGGGGAAAAGTTAGTATCTCCCAGAAAGCCGTCATGAACTCCTGAATGGGGCTTGCTCTATGTATTAAAGAAATGTTATATTTACTGCAATGTAAGCATACTAAAAAGTGAACACTGCTGCCACTGTCTTTACACTCCTGCTCCATATGTTCCTCTTCTTAACGTTCTCTGGAAAGCACTTTTTATTCTGATTAATAATAAACTATAGCAAGTTAGAGAGAATACATATTTTTTGCCTATAATATATTTCTTGGAAATTTTGGAATGTTTCTTTTTGATTTAGGTGAGGCAGGAACCTCACTGCATCTTTTTCTTTGTGAACCAGGCTGTGATTTATGTCCCTGATAAGGAAAGTGTTTAAGCCTGTGTGCAACATCAAGCATGTGTATGGAACACACTAAGTTACTGTTTTCCAATTCATATTCATTTAAAATGAGCTTGTTCATATGCCGTAAGGCATGTCTTCCTTTGCCAGAGGCTGCACTCACACAAATTGGGACCTGACCTGTTTCTTCCTTACTAATGGAGTCCCACCCACATCGTAGATACTGTTTTCCTCAGATTTTTCTCTAAAGCTCAGTGTTATGTACCAAGACCCTGCATAATGCATGGGAGAAGTTAGGAGCTCCAGAGATACCAGGGAAAACCTCTACACAGCAAGCAGGGAAACAGCACAGGGAGAGGTCAGCAATAGAAAATGCAGGAGATGCAATCCCATGCTCACCCGGGCTAGCAGATTTCCTGCCCAGCATGATACTTTCTTGCAGTTCCTCCACCCTGCAGACAAGGACTTTGGCTACCCTGTGCACAAGGCCCGGATTCAGGGTGCAGCTCAGGTCTCAGCCGGCTGGCTGGTGCAGGATGCTGCGTCTGGACCTTCTTAAGATGAGAAGAAGGTGTAACAGCCTCTTCGCTTTTGAGATATACTGTCCTACCGCCTAGCTACCACGTTTCCAGAACACACAGCCCTGCTGTACCAAAACATATTTTGTTTAAAAATCAACACTCTCCTCTGCAAGAGGAGTGTGTTCAAATTAAACTGGCTTCTTCGTTTATCATTTTCTTACTTGTCCACATCTGTGCACTAGATAAATCCATTGTATGCAATTACCTAGCCTTCTTATTAGTGGTCTCAGGCAAGACTAGTTATTTAATTGTTGAGACCAGGGAAAAAGTAGGATGCCAAGAGGTGAAATTATTAATGCCTAGGGAACTTTAATTTTCAATGAGTGGCATTTTCAGGATAGTATGAGCAACTCTGGGGATGCAGGTCTCCCTGAAGAGTTTTTCAATACTGATTTTGAGCACACATGCTTAAAATCAGCTCTAATATTTTATGAAATAAATATTATTTTATTATTATTATGTTTATTATAAATAAATACTAAACAGATAACAAACTAAGATAGTAGCAAAACTATTATACGGCTATTAATTTTTTTAGGAGTCCCTTCACACATACATCTAGCTCATCCAGCTGTGGAGATAGCAAGCTGTCTGAAGCCTCTGAAAGATTCTCCATACTGGAGAAGACGTTGACAACGAGTAGAGCAATACACTGGTTACAGACAAGTGCTGGTAAAGTGATTTCACAGCATTTGCAGCAACCATGCAAATGAAGGGTTAAGATAAGGCTAAAGACTGTCCTGAATTTCTTTTTTTCTTCCTTGAGGAGTCAATAGGTTCTTTATTGTACATTAATCTTTCTGTCTTACTGTCTGTTATCATAATCAATAAAAAAAAGTGTAAAGATATGTTCATGCTTCTCACCGAAAGTTGTTAATATCCTATTCCAAAATGTTACTTATAGTATAAACTTTTATTTTACTATATCTAGAGGCTAACTATACTGGTATTTTACAACAAGAATATGTCAAAATTGGGAAACTCTCAACTGAGAGCTGAGCTTTGTAGCACATGTTAATGCATCTCTCTGTAAAGAATCATTCAGTTTTTACTGTGCCAGCCAGCAGAAACTCAGCAATCCTCTCATGGCGATTTTCAGCTATTCATCAACACAGTAATGCACACCCACACTTGGCATGCAAAATGTGGTGTGAAACAACAGCAGATGATGGATTATGATGATGGTAAATAACAATGATAATGGCTATTGATTTTTTTTGGAGGCACCCTTCGCTGCGTATGTATGTGTAAACAGTGACACAAACAGCTGGTGTTACTAGATATGGTGAATTCACATAAGGAAACTGGACATTTGCAAATCTTTCCATTTGTGGAGGCTGGAAAAGTCAACTCTTTCTCATATGAATAGAGATTAATATATCCTGTATTGCTTTTCTTTGCTGGTTTTTTTGGGTGGAAACTGTATTGGTGCTGTGAAATTATATTTAATAAAACACTGGCAGATCTGATAATTTCAGTCATCAGAATGTTGTAACCGTGATTTAAACAGTGTGAGTCTTGGTGAGCTTGGACCTCTTTCCTAGAGATGAAAAGGGAAGAAAGTTCCACCTAGATTACTGGAAAGCAGATTTTGGTAAGAAATAACTGACCCTTCTAGTCAGTTCAGATTTCTTTATTTTTAAATATTTGCATGCAACACATATATAATGTGCCCCAAATGTGCAGCCAGTAACATGTATAATCTGATAGGTAGTGATAGTACCTAAAGCAGCGTTCAAAGCCAACATGTGCTTAGCTAACATGTGCTCCAGATGAGATAAAAATTGACTGCTGTTAAATGTGAGAAATTAAAATGAACACCAGTTTTCTTGGTTAGCTCCCAGACTTTCCAAGCTGTGACTTTAATGACCTGTTCTATCTGACTTCAGAGGGTTTGCTTAAAATGAAAGATGTGAGTAACAGTTTAGAATATTAGAGCTTCAATAATAATATAGTATATGGAACGTGTCTTTTATCACTTCACATTCACTCTGCCTGTTAATTCATTTGCATTAGGTTTACTGATACTACTTCATATCCTGAGCAACAGCATTCATTTCCATCCTACCTGTAAATTGTAGGTCTAGATTTTCCCCACAGTGTGTAGTCTCTTTTTCAATGCACTGAGGTTTAATGCTGAGTTGGGACAATATGCTTCCTCCCTTGATTGCACTTGCACAGGATCCGAAGAGAGGTAGGAAGGGGTTTTTGGCTCTGGAAAGCCTGGACTATCATTAGGTGGTGGAAGGGAGTTTCCACCACTAATGTGCCACACTAAAATGTGCTCAGCACAGAGGGGCAAAAATCCAGTCCATCCCAGCAACCAAAGGCAAAAGATGTGTAGCTGCCCAGACTGCTAACATCAGCCCCTGAATCTTTGAAAATGTTGGCCTCTGTGGAGTACAACCAGATTTCCCATGTTAAATGGAAAGCAAATATGTTGAAACAAATGCAGCATTTCCCCACCTCCATGGGAGAACAAAGATATTTGACTACTGCTCTGCTGGTGGTTGATTGCTTATAGACTTTTATGGATCTTTCAAAGTGACTGGAATCTTTGATGTACGATCATTTCCTTTGAACTCTAGGAAAACTGCAAGCTTGTTTGTATTGCTGATTTCCATCTACTACTTCTGTTGCATTTCCTCACACTGTAGACGGGGGAGTAGAGACCTTTCGTTATATGACAGATACTCCCGTTCTTTGAAAAAGGGTACAGAAGTTTGTTTAAATTACTTCTTTATGTTGGCTATAATAACAACATGATTTTCTTTTACTGAACTACCACTTTATATTTTGTGATATGAGGAAAGAATGGCTTGCTAAAAGGTAACTGTGACTATATGTATTCCTGAGGGCTAGCTAAAATCTTGACAATTTTTTCTGTGTATCTTGGAAGACAAAAACAAGCCAGAAAGGAGAAAGCAAAGGCTAAGCACTGCCTTGTTTCAGCCTGGCTTTTAGCTGTGAGCTGGGAGGAAAAATGCAATGGGAAAGAGGAGTGAGAGAGAAAGAGAAGTAAAGAAATAAAAAAATCAAAGCAGAATATAATCATCCAGCTTCCTGTCAAAGCCCACAGACTTCCAATCTGGGAAATATGTAGGACTATGAAACTGATATTACCCTCTCCTATTGAATTAGTTTGTCATATTACAAGATACAAAGCAACTGTTTGGTAAAAAAATAATCTTTTACTGTAACCGAAACAAAGAAGAAAGTGTGCATGAAGAGGAACACATCAGGGTTCAACATGGATGGATCAAGTTTTTAAATAAATGGTCTCTAGACCTGACACAGGACTTCACACACTATTCTGTGTGTAGTCCTATTAAACCAAAAGGCTCCTATCTGAGTTAAACATAGGTTTCATGATTTGTGGGTGGTGATCATATTTTCAAAAGCATAAAGAATTTTAAAAAGTCTCAGTAAGCCACGGGAACTAATGAAGCTTTCTGGTTTTGAAAGCCAGCTGTTCACTAAGTAGTCACATTTTGGTTCCCAATTTTAAAAATTACCTTTCTGGCACATTCCATTTAGCACGTGTAGCGAGATTGTTTATATGCCATATAACACCATATTTTTACTAAACATGGACTGAGGTATTCCATAATGGATATCTCATGCTTCTGAAAGCTTTCACTACAAACAAGAAAATCTCAGATCAGATGAGAGATATAAAAAGCTATTTTGCCTGTGGACCTTAATTACTATATTGCTTTCATGAAAAATCTGTAGGATTCCCATGTTTTCAAGAAAAGATTGACATTTTGTAGCTGGTTTTCTCTGGGGGAAAAAAAAAAAAAGGCAAGCTAAATGTCAGCTGAGTTGTAAGGCTTTGCAAGTAACAAACCTCATATTGCAAGTGCTCAGCAGAGGTTTCTTAGAGGCTGGCAGCTAAATTTGCCAGAGATTCCTGCTGCAGCAAAGCTGTGCCAGAGTAGGGCACTGGGGGCTTAGCAAGACAACCTTGCAGTTCTCCAACTGGCAGCCAAGACAGATTATTTGTGAGCAGGAAAAAAATTTAAAAATCTTCATGGGCCTCCTTCCTAACAAGTGGGAGAGTGAAGTGGGAAACTGCAAATCGGAGCAGAGAGGGAAAGCAAGCCCAACAAAAGGGAAAAATATGAAAGCAGACTTGAGGAAGAAACAGAAGAGCTGGGAGGATGTGTTGCAGGGAGGCAAGGGCAGGACAAGGGTAGCAAGCTGTGAGGAGCCAGGGTAGAATCTGTATGCTATGACAAAAGGTTTATTTCTACCCTCAGAGCTTTGGGTAATGTCCCCAAACCCACAGATTTCTTTATTCCTGTACTGCTCTCAAGTAGGCATGGAAAATGTGTATCAGGCCTCCTGGGATCTAGATTGCATTTGCTGCCAGTACTGGTGCTAGTACATATAGGAGAGGGTTCTGGTTTGCATCTGATCTAAAGGATTTCAGATTGTTGACTTAGGAGTCAAAATTTTTCTTCATGACAGAATTCTTTTTTTTTTTCCTAATTTTTATTTCTTTCCAAACTAAGGCTACCTTCAGAAACACAAAACAGGCATATGATTGTGCAATTAAAGGTTATACCAGAGGATGCATACAAAAATGGGAAATTAAGATTGCATGTGAATAGTCTTAACTGTGAGAGTCTTTAACTTTTAATGCCTTTACTTTGCAGTTTTAATATTTTTAGCTCTGTTTTTGTGTGCCCTGGTATATGTGTATTTGTAATCAGAAAAATTTATAGAACTGCTTAGCAACTACTACACAAACACTTTCCTTTTCCTGTCTTTACCCACAGAATCAGGTGACTGGGAATGTCTACTTTTCTGAATGTGCCTTGGGGAAATACACACAATGAACAGATTTTGTTTTCTCAGTTAAATCATTCATAAAATTAAAAGCAGAGTACTGCGTTTTGCTTTGATGTGTTTCAGTTGTTTCACATGGCTTTAAGTTTGAACTTTTTTTTTCTTTTTTGTTATTTTTACCAGTCTGCCTGCTGCTAATTCTCAGCTTGTGGCAGAGGAACTGAGACATGAACATATGCTCTGAAAGAGAGGCTCTTTCACGTTTGGATTTCAGAGTTTTGTCACTCCTTGAGCCCAATAACCTCACAAATTAATTCCTTTTGCTTGCAGTGACATCTGTTGGTGAGGGCAGAGCTGATTAACTGCGGGGCTGGCTTCATTGATGGAATAGCCCACAAGCTGTTTTTAAATGCAGCAGATGTTTCCTCTCTCTTCCCACCATCTTATTTCCAAGAAAGTGGAAACGTTTTGGGAGAATTGATATAAACCCTGTTCACGCAGATAAATTAAATCTCTAAATCTGGATATCTACCACTGCTGCTAACTAAAGTACCTAAATGACTGCTGGGCCAGGGTTATTAATCGCTAAGAAGTCCATAAACACAAGAACAATTCCTTTTTGCATAACTCAGAAAATTGGTATAATGAAAAGGTATTTCTGGCAAGAAAATATTATTCCTCATTTAGTATGTGTACACACCATAATTTTCCCCTACATTCATGTAGATCTCTGCACTGAGACAAATGAACAGAATATGAAAAGAGCTGCTTCTTCAAAATTGAGCTATAAGCTTTATTAAACCAAAGAAAATAGTGGCATTCTTAAGAATCTCAACATTTTTACTTTATTGTTTTCTTCCATAATTTTTCTCATTTGATCTTTTGTTACTGCACTAAAAAAAAAGTATACCTTGGCTCCCAGTATTTATTATCCACAGCTGATTTTAACATTAAAAAAATCACTACTCTACAAATAAATATGCACAGAGTTTTAGATATGAAATTTTGGTTTCAAAATCTCAGGTAACATTGTTTATTTTATATATCATTAATGACACAACAGAAAACAACTGGTCTTTACTTTTAAGTCAAAACTGAAACATAAACTTCTGTTACTCTTGAGCCATATTGACATCATCTTTTCCCATTTCTGGAAAGACATATTTGTTCCTTTTTGGGTACTCCTTTTTACAGTTTCTATATGGAAGTATTTTGGCAAGAAATATGAGGCTATCTTTTCAAAGAATAAGTTTGGGTCACCTTTTGAAAGGAAAATAATACCTAGGACAGTTCCTTAGTTTTACTTGCCTACAGTAGGAAGAATGTCACAACTTGAGTAAACTGGAAGGCATGTCAATTCACCTACTTTCACTTTTGCAAGGGACAAGTTGATGTTGGGTTTTTTGGGTTTTGGTTTTTTGGTTTTTTTTTCAGAAGAAACACGTAGGTTAGAGTGAGATTTGAGAAAACATTATAGAAAAGTGCCACATTGTTGGACAGTTACAGATTGGCGACACTGTTTTCATAAATTTCAAAACAGGTAAAAGCAGATTGATAAATGCATTACAAGTCTATTTTAACTTAGTACACTGTGTGAAACAGACTATGTCTAAGGATAAAGAAAGAGTTGACTTCTATGTTGTTATTCAACTTCAGCAGTGAGATTTCATTATATATGTAGGGTTTTTTCTTTATGTGATTTTATTGTTTCCCTTAAAATTTTAATGAGAAGCAATTTCTTGTTTCTGTGATTACAAATTAAGTGGGACAAGATGTATAGCTATGGCAGTCTCATGTAGAGTCGTGTTCTGCAGCAGGATGAGCTCTCTGAGGCTATGTTTAATAGGGCCTGTCTGTTATTAGCTTTCAGCTCACATGGTAAAGATGCAGCTTCTAAACACTAGTCAAGTATCTCTGATGGCCTACAGCATATAACATTAAAAAAAAAAGGGGGTGGGGGGTGGAGTTGGGGGAGTAAGGGGTCAACATCAGCTTAACAATTCCCAAGGTCTCAGGCCCGTGATACTGAGCGTGGTACATTCGTTGCATCTGAGCTCCAGTCCATGAATAAGAGGAGCTGCACATGGGAAGAAAGTGCATGTTCTTTTTACCATGTGCATATGACAAACCACTTTGACCAAGAAATACAGCTAGACCACTCAAAAGTGGTTGAGGTTTTTGTAAGACTCCTGCGTTTAACTCTGCTACCAATGATCGACACAGGCTTTAATCAAAAGTCAAGAGCAGGGGGGCTGTAGGAATCCATTCAGTATTTTAAAAGGGTGCATGAAAAACAGGTAACACTGACAGTATAACAATCTTATGCTTTAATTTGCTATAGAGAATTTCACACCCCCACTAAAAAAAAAATTAAAAAAAAATCCAAACAAAAAAAAAACAACAAAAAAACAAACAAAAACCCTCAACCCACAAATGTGAAAAATGCGCATCTGTTCTCGTAGAAGATGTTTCCCTAAACAAATAACATTGTTGAATGCTACAGCGTTCTCTAATTTAAGTCTCAGTCCACTGGCAGTTATTTGAGCTATGATCTAATGCAATTGATTTAACTGTAAGTGCATTGGCTATAATGATAGTGGGTGACTTCAGGTTACTAATAAAATCAAAGCCCAAGATCCCTTCCAGCATGGATTTCCTTAAGACATTGCAGAACTATTGAAGACAAAAGCTGGCAAAATATGAAAATGTTGTACCAAGAGAAGACAGTGTTCTTTATTCATATATATCCTATGGGATCATCTTTATAAAATAAGCTAAGTCATTGACAATGACTTTGGCTATCCTTCCTAAACTTAACAATTAAAATACCTAACAGATGGTCAAATGTACCGATAAGAGCAGATCAATTTTCTGGAAGGACATGTTTGTATAAATGGTAAGGTGTCTAAGTGCCTACTGAAATGGGATACTGACATTCCCTTTTTCTAAGCAGCCATAGTTATGGGGGGAAAAAAAGCCTACTAAAGTCACATAAACATGTCAATGAAATGAAATTAAAATGACAGAAGGCTTGATAACAGGTTCACCATCAACATGTATCATAGACAATATCTTCATTCATAATATTGTTCAGCACAAATTCTCATCTGCATACTCGAAGGTGCTGTTGATTTTTTCAGTACAATCCTGTCCACAAGAAGGCAGTTGTCAGGAGATTTTATGGGATTGTTGTTGTTTTGGGGTTCTTTTTGATCTGGAACTTGTTTTAAATGGTACTAAAGTTAGACCCTGCATTTGATAACTTAATTTACTTTCCCACAAGAAGAAACTGTACCTATTTCTAAATAACTTGAAAACTTTTATTCAAGTTTTGATAGCATAAATTAAGGTCAAAGCTTTAAAACTACTTTGAAGTCATATATATATATATATATATATATATATATATATGAGCATTATGTGGAATTTTCTAGTGTGCTTAAGCAGAATAAGCCCGTGAGAGGAATCCCAAGGTTTCTATCTCCCCCTGCACTCTTGCCGCAGGGCCTGTTGTCATGGTTTTGCAGCTACTTGCTGCAAAAAACCATGGGGGTAGTTTGCATGAAATTTCATGGTGACTCTTCCAAGGTTCTGAACCTTCTCCATGGAAAAATGGAATGTTGTGGGTTTCTTCAGAGTGGATGTCTGGAAAAAGTTCAAGTATGGTGAAACAGCAAAAAATGTACATGATTGGCCATGTACCTTAATTGTATGTTTAACACATCTGAGATTTATGCCATTCCACTTTATTGTGGTTGCTGTGCTTGGCCTGGGTAACTTTTCAACATGAGGAAAAATCAGAATAAAGCAATGGGACTGAAAAGGAGATACAAAAGAATATTGCTGCTGTTTTGTAAGCATTGGGAAGTCTGATTTGTAGTTGCATGACTCCACTACCTTTCTCAGTTACCCAATATATACTCTGCAGCTCAGAGAATTGGGGGCTTAAAGCCCGTTTCATCTTGTGTGACCACATACCCCTTTGCAGGGCCCTGGGGCTCCAGGTTAGCTGCCAGCAGTGAGGCAGGAGGGGCAGCATCCCAAACACTCTGCCCAAGCTGTGGCTCCTTTCTGCAGCTGGAGACACCCCTTGGCATGTCCCTCAGCCCAGGGAGACCCAAGAGGACCTGCTCTGCTCTACCAGGTGCAGGGCGTTCACTAGAGGAAAGGAGACTGCAGAGCTGCCCCACTGGCAATGCCTGGGTCCCTTGGCAAGCCTAGGCAATGGATGGTGACACTGGCTTCTGCTTTCATAGTTGAGATGTGCAGAATTACTCCAAGACAGGGGTGAGGCAGCCTCTGATACCCACTTTCCTTTCCGCTGAATCAGCCATCACAATGTTATTTGCTCATAAGCTGGCTGAGAGAGCTGGGTGTCTGACGCTCTTTCCAGACACAATTGGATAAGATCAGAGGCTGGAAAAAGAACCCAGAATAAATCACAGAAACTGTCAGCAATTTTGTCCAAAGAACCACCACCACCAGCAGTCTTAGATTTGTGTGAGTCTTTTTTGAGCCATACTGTTACTACCTGGTTAGATTTGAAATTCTTCTGTATTTTTTTACAGCTTCTCTTTTTCAGATCTTTTTTACATTTGTTTTGTTTAGTTCTTCCCCCCCCAAAAAAAAAAAAGAGAAAGTGAAAAATCATTGTTTTCTAATTCCCTTCCTCTGTGAGCAGAAAATATAAGCATTCCTCTTTTATGAAGCCTGAAAATGGCTTTGGCATTTTCAAGATGTTTTGAAAGTAGTCTTTCAACTCTGTGATCAATTTGAGGTAAGATGAGTGTAAATTACTTCCAAAATGCAAACTCACAACCTCAAATTTAATGGATATATATAATCTGTATAAATACAAAAATTACTTTGTATATTATGTACCAGAAAGAGAGAGGGATGTTACCCATCAAGTAACAGATTAAGTTAGAGATGGGTTTGTGCATATCTGCGTGTCTTTTCCTCACAGGTCATATTGACACCAGAACAGACAAGGAGGTGTGAATAGGCCACAATTATATTTTTTTTACCCTGATAAGTTGATACAGACAGAGATATTTCTATTGGCTAAAGGCCACCACTTGCTAGAAGAGAATGAAAGGAAGGGGGCACTCCATATGGACTCATAGTCTATGGTGTTGTGCACTTTTGATATAAGAGTTCAGAAAATGGTGTTATTTAAGATTTCTGAAGTAGTCAAAATTAATTTTCAAACATCACATTATAGTTTCTGTGTTAAATTACATAACTAATAATTCAGTACTCTTATTATGCTTTTTTCAAAGATACATTATTAAATATAACCTATACAAATTCACTTTTCTCATAATTTAAGTGAATAAAGCCCATGATAAGTTAGGAATAGTTTTGACTTTAAAATATGCAGTATAATTATGCATGCAATTACAAAACAGAGTTGAGGAAATACAAGAAAAGTAATAACAACTGTGCCTAGACTGCAACAATATTGTCAGCCCCATCTATTCACCCTCAGAAGGGTCTGGGGGCTTCTGTAATCACCAGAATAAATTAGTGTTAGAAAAGGTTAAATCCAGCATCAACTTTTTCCCTTAAGCCATGAATATTTTTCTTTTAGAAGTGTGAATAATAATGATAATATCCTTAATTACATGCATATTCATGAAAACAAATGTATACTTAACTTAAATCATGGTGCTAAATTCCACTAGGTCCCATAGGATGTGAGCAGGTGTTTAATTTTCTTAATTAATATTCCTCACTTAAGTTGTTTGACACTTAGCCATCTGACCATTTATGAGGAGAGAGAGAAAGAAAAAGAAAAGCTAGTTCCAAAAAAATTCCCCAGACCAGCAACTTTTTGGTAGTTTCAATCTCCTGGCTTAAACCTCTTGAAGCCAGAAACTTGAACCCAGATCACCTACAAAAAACAAAACAACACTGTGCTAAGAAAGAATTAGCTTTGTCATGTACGCTCCTTCTTTGGGTTGATAGGAAGTGCTGTCTTGCACCTAAGTTATACTTAAAGTGATCTATTTTCATTACATATGCACTAGCAGCGAGTTTTCAATACATGAGTATATTTCTGATGAAAACAAAGTACAAAGAATTGTTGCAAGTCACACAGATGAACTCGGCAGCTAAGAAATACTGAAGAAATAAAAGGGAGGCTGCCGCATTCTGGGTTGGCTCATATAGTTGAAGCAATTCTAGTTCCCAGAAAAATTCAAGGCTATGAGGGCATGAAGCCAACATAACTCCTTTCCCCTGAACTCTCTTCTTAGATATGCAAATACTCTTGCCTCCAGGATTTCTCATTTTCTAGTCAGGAAATCTTACAGAAAAAACCACCACAGTAACTCTACTGAAATCTCACAAAAAAAGGTGAAAAGTGTATTTATCTCTGGAATCTCACAAGAACAAAGTTGCACAGAAAAAGTTGCCGCAATCCAATGAATACACCCACTGTTTATTCAGGTGGACTCCTGCTGCCTTTGGCAGAGAGAGGAAGGACCCTCTCTCACACCAGTTCTGATGACTTTTGGTTCTTTTCAGTAGCTCAGGTTTACTGGGAGATGAAGTTTGAGGATCAGGTCAGGAAACTTCTGTTTGTCAATCATTTTGAGAGAAATAAAATAGACCATGTCTCAGCAATTAAGATACTCAGTAAACTGTTCATTCATCCTACATGCATCGTGTTCCCCGATTGTATTTGCTAATGTATGGCATTCTCATGCTGGTCTGGAGGGTTGATGGACAATGACATGATAACATGTCTCTTAACTTTGGTTTTGCTGTTGTTATTTTTGAACATTCCACCCTGCCAGCTATCCAAACCTTGTTAAGACAAGGTTTGTTTGCAGCCATGCTAAGGGGGAACTGCAAAACTGCGAATTATCTAAGTAACATAGGAACAGTTTTACCTTGAAATGTAAATAATGTTTTAATTTGCATAAATGTTTGATACTTAGCTAGAATTCGAATTTCACATAAATTCTTTTGTCACCTCAGGATTAAAGCACTTAGTTCTGCAAATCTTTTCCTCTCTCTCTGTCTCTCTCTCTCTTCCCTCACAATTGCCACTTAAAATTTTAGCAGAAGACAGTAGCTCTTGAGATTAAGAACAACAAGTGCCACCAGATGAATGACAAAGCAGCATCAAGTCTCCATAATAGTGAACAGTCCTTTGGCACTTAATCCTAGGTCTTCTACCACATCTGCATAAAGCAGAGTATACTTACAGTGGTTTTTAGATATACCTGACATGATCCCATTTTATCAGAATTCAGTTTGCTCATTTCCAGGACACATTACCCTTTGTAATGCTCTGGGAAGTTTTGCAATGCATGACATTTCCAGCAATCGAAACTTGGATCAGGCAAACTCTTCTCCTCTCAGTTGCCATTTGGTTAGGATTGGATTCTACTTACTTTTTGTTTCTTTGTTTTTCTGCAGAGTGTTTCTGGGAAGACAGGAGGTTCTGGTTCTTGAACCTGACAAGACATTTAGTCTCAGCAATTTGCTCAGAAAAGGCAGAACTGAGCAAGGCTCCAGCAGCTAATGTCACAGGCAAGGTTTTTGATGATACCGAACTGGAAGTCTTATTAAATAATAAAGGACAATGTAAAATGTAATCAGATTCAGAATGACTGGAGTCATTTATGTACCTGCCTAATAGGGTGCAAATGGAGTTCACTGCAGATTCAAATACATTAGTAAATTCTGGGCTAAAGGACCACAAGATATGAAATAAATAGTAACGCATGGTAATAAACCAGCAAGGAAATAGATTTCAAGGAAAGTGTAGGAAAACACTGTACTAAAAAATATCAGACTGTCAACTGCAATGAAGAAAACAGCAAGGAATATTTCTTGGAGAATATTCAAAAGAAAAGGTCTAATACAAAATAAATGCTACAAAGACCTATGTACAGTGCTTCTCACCAAGAATGCAGTTATCTGTCATATCATCATGCCTCCCTTGATTCCTGTTATAACAAAAGATTGAGAAAATAGAAATTATTCTTGCTGGGGAAGAGGAAGAAGATTTTATAAGGTCTTAACTTCAAGCTTTTGAAATTGTAAAGGGATTGATAATATTGATCCCCATTGTACTTACTAGTTATACTTCTGCCTTGGAGAAGTTTGCAATCTGAGGACTAGTAAATCACTAAAATTTATCATAGGCCCCAAACTGCTTCTTATTCAAAAATTAATTCTGAAAACCAAAAGGTTTAAACAACTACTTCCTTCTAGATTAAGTCTTCTCTCTGCTGTTTTCCAAGCTTATACTTGAACATGTACATTTTAATCCTTTCATTACTGCGATATACCCTGTCTCATTTTTGTCACTTTAAGTGAATGAATGTCATTGTTTCTGGTTCTGATTTTCACCTTAAGTGGAATATCTGAAAATAAACTCACATGGTGCCCTAAGGTAACTAGAAAGCAGGATCTTGAAGGTGCTTATCATTTATTTTTCAGGTATGACAGAAAAATGGAGACCCAGAGGGGTGGGCTAGCTGGAGTCACTTATGCCAAAGCAAACTTTCCAAATTTGCACGCTAAAAATTTGCACCAGCTTTGCCCTCTGTTGACACGTGGGTTACAGCCTGTGCAGTGCCGGTGGGATTCATATGCGGAAATATGTCACACTTGTGTAAGGCTCTACCACCAGTGACAGGGCAGATCTGTACTAAAAGAACATTTTGGAGGGAAAATCCTACAGACTGTTCTATACAGACACAGGTTATAAGTATGTTCTTGTCTTTTAAAAAACCCAGACATTAAAACACTTCTGTTCATCATTTTGGAGTCCTCACAGGTGGGATTTCACAAGAAGATTGCAACTAAAGGGCTGTAGTCAGGATGAAATGATAACTTACAAGAGGGGCAAAGGCTGCAGCCAAGTTTGCGTCTTTTATTAGACCATAGGATGGAGCTGGGAAACCCATAACCTTAGGGCAGAGAAGGGTGGGCTTGAAAAGAGGCAGCAGACTTTAGCAATCACTCTGGATATAGCCATGGTTATTCAGGTGGACAATGGGAGGAAATGATGTGTGCTAGAGGGGAATTTTAGCAAAGGAGTCAGCAAACACATTAGCGCATATATTAGAAAAAATCCAGGAGCAGCTTTTTCTTTTTTTTAAGACAGAAGCAGTATGTCTGTAGTTCACCCTATCCAACAGCATCCTGCTGCTTTTTCCTACTTGTTATTGTCTTTTAAGTTGCTTCAAGCTTGAATGCCAATTAAAGTGATCCAGAATTTGAATTAAGTTTTAAAAAAACAGCAACTGTTGGGTAGCATTATGGCACAGAGGACACAATAAAGAAAGTTGCAGGGGTTTGTCCCAGCTTGGCAGAGGATTTTGCTCTGCAAACAGTAGCTGGAGATGAGAATCACTTCATTTCCAGCTTAAAGTGAGACTTGTAAGAGGAAAAGTGCTTCTCATAGATCAACTTCCTTACAGTAACAGCCATTCAGAATCAAGTGTTTTCTTTTTGCTCGTCAGATATTAAGTTTCCTCTTTTCCAGCCACTTAATCATCATTGGTAATCCTCTCTACGTTGTGATGGGGCTTATGAAAGTGTACAGTACACAGGCCATTTCTGGGATTGGAGATGAATGGACTCTTGTCCCTGTACCAAGCTTCCTTTAATTGTTAAAAAAAGGTCCTTACCTGAGACTAGGCAACAAGCTTGTATTCAATAAATGAATAGGGAGACTTCTTTTTTTTTCAGCTTGAGTGCTACTGTAACAACTACTTACTAGACTGTGGTGGATTGGGTGCAGTCATTTCAGTTGTGCTTCCCTGAAGGGGTACTGGCCACTTCATTGCCTGTAGTTCTCTAAAGCTACTAATTGATGTGTATATGCATGTAATAAATCAAGTAAGGAAATATTCTTTTGGAATTTTTTCTTGAAGATTCAGAATGTATCTTGGATAAGATTATGTATAAATGAAAAGTAGACATTTGTTTACCTAGGATTACATTTGGTCTTAATTCACCACCTTATGAAAAAATAAAACCATATTTATTAGTGCCTTCTGTGATATACTGTCTTTTTTTTGGTGTTGATGACATTTGTCTTCCTAATTCTCTCATACAATGACTAGAAAGGAACAGTTACAAAGGGAAGAATCCAACTCCTTTAAAATACATTATTAAATATGTTCATTCTTGGCTTATACTAGTTATACTTTGGCTAAATATGTCTTAGGCCCATAGTAAATGTCTATTTTTTTCAAAAAGTCTTTTTTTCTACTTTTTTAATAATGGTAATATTTGCTAAGTCTTAACTGTCTGAATAAGCATTATAGCCATATCAATTCAAGAAAAAAAAGCAAAATGAGAAGAACTGTCTTAACTAACAGTCAGATATAGTGTTAATCTCTGGCATCTGTTCAAGTTCAGAAGGAATAATGAGTGCAATTGTTCAAACTTCAGAAGACAAATACATTTTGTTATATAAAAATTATGAGCAATCATTCTGGAAACCATCAGCTCCTAGGAAGTGGTAAAGTGAGTCATAATTAATAATTTACAAAATCTTTTTAGGATCTTAAACATTATTTTTGCTGTTTAATTTACTTTTATTTTGTGAGTGAATTAGGGGTTCTACTCCACAATTACCATAAATTCCTCTTGCAATAAAGGAAACATAAAACTACAGTTTTTGAAGATGGGATACATATTTGAGAGTGTGTCACAATTACAAATATTTTCTACTGCTCCTTCATATGGCAAGCAAAATGTCTAAAAGTAACTCAAAATGTACAATGAAAGGATAGACACAGGGAACTGAGCTTGTTTAGCCTGGAGAAAAGGAGGCTGAGGGGAGACCTTATTGCTCTCTACAACTACCTGAAAGGAGGTTGTAGCAAGGTGGGTGTTGGTCTCTTTTCCCAAGTGATAGGACAAGAGGAAATGGCTTAAAGTTGCACCAGGGGAGGTTTAGATTGGATATGAGGAAAAATTTCTTGACCAAAAGGGTTGTCAAGCACTGGAACAGGCTGCCCAGGGAAGTGGTTGAGTCACCATCCCTGGAGGCTTTTAGAAGACGTGCAGATGTGGGACTTAGAGACATGGTTTAGTGGTGGACTTGGCAGTGTTATGTTAATGGTTGGACTTAATGATCTTGAAGGTCTTTTCCAATCTAAATGATTCTATGATTCTATATTCTCTGAGTGACTATTGCTTTTAGAACTAGGCTTGAGGGTGAGGGCTCCATTTTCCATTGGTAGTTATTTTGACCACTATGTAGTGCTAGCTCTGAAGCTGGATTTCCATGTAAATCCCTTTTTAATATATTTATTTTTATATAATTATAAAAAAGCAAAACAGACATTGAACTAAAAATCAGTGAGAAATCTTAATTTAAAAAAAGTTGAATTGAATAAGAAACTCCTCATTAACATCAGGATTCTGCTGTCTTTTTGGTTTATTAATAACACTATCCAGTTCCTCAGTGGTCAGAAGGTTCCGCTGACCACAGGTTGCCTGCTGCCTTTGCAGCTAGATTTATAAGGCCTGACTTTGAGCTTGTAGATGTCTTGTTCAGGAGCAGTAAGAAATATTACTGTGTTTTGTCAAGAGTGGCAGAGTTACAGGCCTTAAGTTGCTAGATACATTGCTTAAAGTTGCCAGACGATCGGTGTTTCTGTGCTGTCAATCAGCATAATTTCACAGAGCTCAGCACTATTTCTTTTTTCTTCAGCATTTTCTTTCTTTCTTTTTTTTTTTTCTTCTGTCCACCTATCTTTGAGAGCTGAAATGACAGACAGATCCAACCTATATGCACCAGGTATCAGGTATCTCCTTACTACACTAAGTATGATTTTATACAAAAAAATGCTATGAGTAAAATAGGGTTGGAGTTCTTGATCTACCCACAGGCAAAAAATTGCAAACATTTCAGTATCAAGACACAAAAGTCTAGGTTTACACATTGGATTGAAAAGCCTGTGGTGCCTCCACTGCTAGCACAAAGTACCATCACTTCACTGAAATCAATGAAGCATTGACAATTTATACCAGTCAATGACCTTCACCTTGGCTCTAAATGTATTTGCGTATTAAAGAGTAAGTGAAATCCCACATTTAGTGACTGCAGCTGTTCTTTGTTGCTTAATTAGAATAATCTTCCTATTTGCGGTTGCTGGTGCAGTGATCAAAGTCTTACTCTATGATCTCTTGAGTGCCTGTAGTTCTCACTGCCCATGATTGCTTTTTAAAACTTTGAAACCTGTGTCAAACACACATGCCAAATAATTAATTCTGTTTTCTTGATTTTATTCCTGCCATTGGTAAGCAGCTGTGGAACATTTATTTCTGAATATTTATCTTTCATATGAAACACAGTGTTCTAGTCTCCAGACAAGGACCTATTGAAACAGTAAGATGAACATGAATCATCAGAGAACCTTGAGGGGGTAAAGACCAACCGTATATATCAGCAAGAATACAACCAGTGGGTGATAGGAATCATAGAATCATAGAATAGCCCAGGTCGGAAAGGACCTCAAAAGATCATCCGGTACAACATTTCATGGGGAAGGGAGCCTAGATGAGAAGATTATCTAGCACCCTGTCCAACTGCATCTTGAAAACCTCCTGCAACAGGGACTCTACCATGTCCCTTGTGAGGTTGTTGCAGTGAATGTTCTCACTGTCAAAAATGTCTTTCTTATATCAAGCTGAAACCTCTCCCGATACAACTTGCCCCTTCTCTTCTCCATGAGGATCCTTGTGAAGAGAGAGCCTCTGTCCTCTTTGTAACTGCCTTTTAACTCCTGGAATACTGTAATGAGGTTCCCTCTAAGCGTTCTTTTCTCCAGGGAGAAAAGATCTAACCATTTCAGTCTTTCCTCATAGGGCAGGTTCCCTAGCCCTTTGATCATTTTCTGTCCATATCTTTTTTGAACTGTGGGGACCAGAACTGGACGCAGTACTCCAGGTGCAGCCTGACAAGAGCTGAATAGAGTGGGATGATCATGACTCTGTCTCTGCTAGTAATGCCCCTGCAGATGCAGCCCAGGATCTTTGCTTTGTTAAACTTGCCTTTGTTAAACTTCATACTGCTCTTCCTAACCCACTCTTCTAGCCTGTTCAGGTCTCTCTGTAAGCCGGCTCTCCCTTCTGACATGTGTACCTCACCACCCAGTTTGATGTCATCAGCAAACTTGGTGAGGGTGCTTTCCACTATAACACCCAGATCATTTATGAAGATGCTGAACAGCATGGGGCCCAGTATCAAGTCCTGGAGGACCCCACTTGTGACAGGCTGCCAGCCTGAGTAAAATCATTGATCACCACCTTTTGAGTGTAGCCTATTAGCCAAAGTTCTCCCCGTCTTGCAGACCACTCATTCAATCTGTGTCTTGCCAGTTTGTCCAGGAGAAGGCTGAGGGAAACAGCATCAAACACTTTGCTAAAGTCCAGGTACACAACATCCACTGCCCTTCCTGTGTCAACAGACAGACATCTTATTGCAGAAGATGATCAGGTTAGTCTGGTGTGATTTGCCCTTGGTAAATCTGGGCTGGCTTTTCCAATTGCATGCTTCATTTAGTTAGTAATAGTTTATAGGATCACTTGTTCCATTACTTTCCTAGGGATTGAAGTAAGACTAATGGGCCTGTAGTTTCCTGGGTCTTCTTTTGAGACCTTCTTGTAGATGGGTATGATATTTGCCCTCTTCCGGTCACCAAGGATGTCCCAAGATCTCCACAACTTTTCAAATATTATAAACAGTGGCCTGGCAACAAAGTCAGCCTCTTCTCTTAACACCCTGGGGTGGATCCCATCCAGCCCATAGATTTATGTGGATTGAGCACTTGCAAGAGGCCTCAGATCAGCCATTCCTCCAATACTAGTGAGTCAACACATGAGTTGTTGTAGCTACTTGATCTTGCTATCTGGGGCCCAGCTATGCCAGTAAAGACATGGGCAAAGAAGGTATTGAGAACCTCTGCCTTGTCAGCATTGTTAGTGACTAGTTTCCCTGCCTTATTCTGTACTGGGCCTGTATCTTGCTTGTGCTCCCCTTACTGCCCATGTATCTGAAGGACCCTTTTTTGTTGTTCTTGACATCTTTGGCCAACTTTTGTTCTAGCTGAGCGTTAGCCTTCCTGACTGCATCTCTACGTGCCCTAGCAAGGTTCTCATAGTTCTTGATGGTTATTTGGCCACCTTTTGATAGCTGGTGTGTTTCTTTTTTGCTTTTAATCTCATGAAAAATCTCATTGTTAAGCCAAGATATTCTCTTGTTCTGCCTTCCTCCTTTCCCTTTGTAGGGAATGGACTGTTCTTGTGCTCTCAGGAGGCTGTTTTTTAATAACATGCAGCACTTTCAAACTCCTTTGCCCACCATCAATGTTTTCCACGGAATCCCTCATATCTCAGCTCTGAGCGTATTGAAGTTGGGTCTCCTAAAATCCAGAGTATTTGTCCTGCCACTGGTCTTCATTGTGCTCAGGAGGATTTTAAACTCCACAGTGTTGTGGTCATTGTATCCAAGGCTACCATTGGTAGTTATGTTGTCAAGTAAATCTTCTCTGTATGCGAGCAGTAAGTATAACAATGCACCCTTCCTAGTCAGCATGTCCAGTGTCTTTAGCAGTAAGTAGTCCTCAATGCATTCCAGGAACCTGATGGACACCTTGTGCACTGCTGTACTATTTTCCCAACAAACATCCCGGTAACTGAAGTCACCCATGAGGACCAGGTTCTGTTGGCCAAAGACTTCACAAAGCAGCCAAAGTAAAGTTTCATCAGCCTTGTCGTCCTGATTGGGAGGTCAGTAACATTTACCTAAGATCCCCCATTGTGATGATCCCTCCAATCTTGATCCAAAGGCATTTGTTATAACTTCCATGGTCTCCATAGCTCACCTCCATACACTCAAATTTCTCTTTTACATAAAGTTCAATTCCACCTTCTCTTTTTCCTTTCATATCTTTCTGAAAGAGTTTATAGCCATCCATTGTGGTCTTCCATTCATGTGAGTTTTCCCACCAAGCTTCTGTGATTCTTCTCACATCGTAACTCTTAGACTGGGCATGGACCTCCAGTTCCTTCTGTTTGTTGCTCAGACTATGTGCATTGGTTATATACACTGGAGGTGGCTGGACTTAGGGTTTTTGCCTTTGGAAAGGCTTGGGGAGCATTCTTTAATGCTTTTGTAGTTTCATTCATCCGCCCTGTTGCTTATCAATACACAGGTGTCACAGCTTTGGACCCCACCCCCCAAGTTCATTAGTTTAAAGCACAATTCACTAAGTCAGCAAAGATTCTCCTGCCTCTTCTAGATAGGTGGATCCCATCTCTCCCCAAAAGGCTTATTCATGAGTGAATGTCCCATGATCATAGAAACCAAAGCCCTGGCAACGACACCAGCTATGAAGCCAGGTATTGATCTGCATGTGTCAGCTTCTGCCTGTACCCCTATCCCTGACTGGCAAGAAAGAGAAGATCATTTGGACACCCATTCTTTTCACTTGGGCCCCCAGGGATCTGAAGTCTTGCTTGATCTTGCCCAGGTTTTGCTTTACCATGTCACTGTTGCCTATATGGAAAAGAGGCAGGGGATAGTAGTTTGCTTTTAACCGGTTGTGGCAGTCTCTCTGTGACATCTCTGGCAGGTAGCAAACCACCCTTGACTGTATATCAGGCTGAGACCTGGGTGCCTCAGTGCCTCTCAAGAGAGGCACCCACTACTAGCACCTGCCACCTCCTTTTGCAGCTTTTAGTATGTGCTGCTGGTATGGTTTCTCCCTGTGAATCTTGCTCATCGGTTTTGTCTGCTGCCAAGGCTTCATATCTGTTGCTAAGGAAAGGGACTGAAGTGATATGCTGTTCCCAGGGTCACCAGCGACCATGGCATCTCATCCAGCGTGTTGTCTGTTCACTGTTGAAGCTCTTTGTCTGGTAGCTTGTGGAGATCAGTGCCACAGGGCCTAGTATTTCTTCTTGTAAAGTCTCAAATAATACTCTATTTCTTGTTCACCCTCCCTAATATAGTGTAGCCTGCTAACTTCCTCCTGTAGCTCCTCTACCTGCTGCCTGAGTGACTCCACCAGACCGTACCCTGTGCAGGTGGCCAGGAGGCTGGGGCACAGTCTTTGCAGCAGGAGTTATGCTCCTCCATTCAACAGTGGCAATGCCATGTGTGGGGTGCTGTGTCCAGTTCAGGGCTCTCCAGTGCATCAGAAAGATTGACAAACTGGAGAGAGTCTAGTAGAGGACCCTGATGCTAGTAGTGGTGGGAAGCTCACGGCCTATGGGGAGAGGCTAAGGGAACTGGGCTTGGTTCAGTCAGAAAGGAGAAGATGAAAGGGGAAATAATCACAGGCTTTTCTTCCTAAAATCAAGGTGGGGGCCAAGACTTAGAGAGAGAATAAAGCCACACTCTTCCCTGGGTTGCCCAGCCAAAGGACAAGCTGTAATGGTCACCAGCTGCAGCAAGGCAAATGGTAAATGGAGTAAAAGAAAAAGCCTTCTCTGTCCAAAGACAGGCTCTGGAAGCCTTGGTGACTTTGACCACTCCAGGTGCCAAGCAACCTGCTCCTACATCAGAAGTAGCTGTTCTCTGAGCAGAAGACCAGAGGAGTTGTCCTCCAGAGACACCTTCCAATCTCAATTATTCTACGATCCTCAATTCAGAAATAAAGCTGAAGGGATACACTAGTAGAGATCAGAAAGAGTCTGAAAACACTGAGGTAAAATTCTGTAATTGGAAGTGGAAATCCATACTGTGAAGTTGCTGGGTATTTAGCAGTGCTTCTGAAAAGGGTCTTGGGGAATATCAGACTAAACTTGCACTGGCGAGGTGATATTTATACATCTCTGCCCCCATCCCCCCCAATTTCTACGGTGCACTAACAATTTGTATATAAGACATAAGAAGTAAATTCTCTGCTGTACTCAATACTTTGAGGTCTCAGCTTGAGAACTTGTTCTGTTTGGAACATTGTGATATAGGAAAGAGGTCAACAAGCTGGAGAGACTCCAGACAGGAGAAGTAAGAATGGTGGAGGTTTAGGAAGTACGTCCTTTGAGGAAAGGTTGATGGACGTTCTTTATCATTTGTTTAGACCAACAACTGACAGAGAAGTCCAAGATGTAGTGTATTGTGAAAATATTCCATTATAGAAAAGGGTATCCCAAAGGTGGATTGTTCTGTTGTTTTCCGTGGAGAAAAATACAGGCTTAATTTACAAAAGAGACTGAGCTTAGGTCTCAACAAATATCCAACTCTTAAAGAAGTGAAACATTTACAGGATATCCAGAAACTGTGGATGTTTTCCACTGAAAAAATTTAAGAACAAGTTAGACAAATCTATGCAGTCAGTTATGCACGTAAAATTGGATCATGTTCCAGGTAGTCTGGTTGTTGTCTTCACATTCCTCCCAGCCCTACAAGTTTATGATTATAGCCTTGCCTGTGCCATGCTTTGTGGGAACTGTCTATACTATCAGAATAGTCATAAAGTCAACAGGTATATATTCTTACTACATATTTTGATGCTAAATTTAGGAATACCAATGCAGGGCTTACTGATTTCAGAAAGACTTTAATAACTGTGCCGACTTATACTGACAGTACTATGCCATTTTCTAGTAAACCTAGAAAGGTTTCAGAGCAATGTCAGTGATCACCACAAATCGAATAGTGTTTCTATGATTCAAATGTGTTAAAAGTTTACAATTTAATTTTTCATAAAAGCTAAGGCAATTGTATTACAGTATTTGACAGCAAGATTAGCTACCTATGCTCAGAAATAATGTGTGCTGAGTCAGCATTGTGTAAGTATACAATGGAAAAACTGAATTCTTAAATGTTAAGCTACAATTTGGATAAGAGCTAAAAAAGCCATCAGAATGACACACAAATATTTTCATTTTAAATCATTTAAATCTATCATGAAATCTTCCAACAGAATTTCACTCTACTTAGTATAACTTATTAAATTATATCTACCCATTTTCAAAATATGATTTTAATCTTTACAACTCTTTTTAAATCAATAAAACTTCACAATTGAATGAGGTTTCAAAGTATAGTAGAATTCTTATTAGAAACTATATTTGCTTTTAATCAAAAGGATACACACAGTTGTGAATTCATAATTAATTTCATGATTACTTTCTTGCCTAATGAGCGATTGAAATTTGTTTATACAACTAGTTTTCTCTACTATCCTCACTCCAGAAAAAGGTCTGTCAGCAATCCTATGTAAAATGCCCATTTTAAATAGCAGAATTTGGCAAAGAATGTGTAATTCTATCAAAATGTTTAACCAGTTTTGATATGCCTTTAATAAAATTGTCATAATGTAATATAAAGTGACCACTGCCAAAGAGGTAACGTATTTGCATTCACAACGCTCCAGGCAATTTTTTATTTCCATTTCCCATGAGTCAAACAAACATGACATTCAAAATTGCATGCCATATTGTGATTATCTGGGGACATAATTCAAGTCACCACACTAATATTAATTCTGAGCAGAAACTAGGTTAATAATGTCATACAACACTTTTGTTTTGGAACCAAACTTAGACTGAGCATTCACAGCAGTGTTTGAATGACAGCAGTGCAAAATGCAATATAAATACTACAGTTGCAGGCCAAAATATATTAAAGAACATCATGCTGGAAGATCAACCTTCCAGAATTAGCAAATACCATATTTTTCAGCTCAGTTTGCAAAGTCTGAATCACAAGCTTTCATATTTGCTCCAAGAAAAGCATAAATTTGAGTTTTAGGACTATCGGTGTCATGAAGCCATGGGTGAGTGGTTCATCTCAGGCTCTTTCCCCTCCAGAGGTGAAGGATACATGGCTGAATCCTAGACCTCCTCTCAGAGACATAGGCTGGCACTCTCAAAACAATCTGGGTCTTTTGGAGCTGTGCGCAGTCCTGGGTGAGGACACTAGTCCCCCAGCTGCTACTGGACAAGCACCACTGACTGGGGAACAAGTAGGGTCTTGGTGTAAGCAGTCACCCCCAGCCGTCCTCTCCCCAGCTCTACCATGATGGGTATCTGAATATTAAAGTATTCTCCTTGCAATATCCTGTCACTTTTGTGTCAAGAACCTTAGGTCAGACTGTCCAATTTTATTTCCACGATACCAGCATTTTGCTTTGGGAAGGGAAACAATGGTTTGGACTAAATTTGATTGGAATACGTGGGTGAGAAAGGGGTAAAGGCAGCAGTGGGTAAGTGAAGAGTTTCATGAAAGAAATGTTAACTTGAGGCATCCCAATGAGGCATTATAAGATTCTTCTTCATAAAAATTGATTCAGGAACTTTGATGATTTCCTGGCAGTCTTAATTTAAAACCATAAATTATGGTTTCAGTCCAAAAAAGAAAGTCTTCGAACTAAAAAAAAAGTCTCCTAAACTGTGTTATAGTTCATGAATGCTGCTTTTTTTCCATGAGACTCTTAGGGTACGGTCTAGGCAGCCATTGACATGCACACTCACTAAGACTTTTCCAAACAGAGGTGTTACTTCTCTGCCCCATTCTGTGATCTTCTGCAGCCAGGGACACTTTTCTTTGAGCTTTACTCTTCAGCCCTCCCCTCACAGCCAATATATTTACTATCGCCAATATATTTATTATCTGTTGTATTAACCAATACATTTATTATCACACTTTTTGTGTACAGGAATTCTTACTCTTCACCTTTTGCTTCCTCTGTTACTGAATATTTCTATTTCTCTTCTGCTCAGACTTAGTCCTCAAGAACACTTAAACATACTTAGAACTTTCAGATTTCAAGCTTTGTTTTTATTTTAGCACTTCAAAATACAAACAGATTAAACTGGTTGCAACTGCAGAAGCAGCAGGTGGTTGCACTTAGTAAGTAAAGTGTTTTGTGGTATTGCACAAAGAAATCCATGTTAACCTGGATTGTATTGCTTAAGGATTCAGACCTCTGTAATGTCCATCTCATGATGTTTTCAAGAGAGTAAAAAAAGGAGTCTTGCATGGTCTTGTGATGAGAAAGTCAGGCTAATTGCTGGAGAAGATGTCAGCTGGTGTTTCAAAGGCAAATACAATCCCTATAGATCCCACAGAAAAATCTGGATTACCCCAAGCACCAAACATTTGCTAAAACCCCAAAACTGACTTGCATACATCCAAAAGCTGCAATGATTTCTAGCAGAGAGCAGGGTAATTGTTAAATAAATATGGCACCAGTATATCAGGTTAGCTGATTTTGTAAAATGGATTGTGATTGGTGATTCATAACCACAGATTTAGAGCAGCTGTTACAAAATTAGAGAAATAAGCATGGACACACCTTTACCTAGTGTTGTTTTTGGCATTAGAATGTCACGACATAACACTGGAAGTGATTAAGTGGATCAGGAGCTCAGCCTCCAGTACCCTGTCCCAGTTAGTCTTCTCCAAAATTAGAATGCTACTTTTTATTGCTCTTGCTGGTGATAGACACTACTTAATTATTCAGGTAATTAAGGTAGGTTAGGCTTTAGTGTATGACAGCCTAGAGATTAGGAAAGGACAGAGATGAGTTCAAAACATCAGACTAATCTATTTCCATTGCTCCATATTTTTGAGGCAACCGGGACTATCTTCTGTTGGCAGTCTTTATTATGATTATAGTACTTATTATTTGATTTATTATAGCACTTCACGTTTGGTTTTGGATTTGGAGATGGACTACTTCCAAGGTGTTAGTATCAATTAGGATTAATAATTATGATTGTTTATTTCAGAAATTACTCTGAAACATTGGCGCGTCTTGTACGCTAAGAACCTTCCACGCTAGATTTCTGTCTTTGTAAAATGTAACAATTCTGCAGAGCCAGCAGATTCTGGGTCTGCCATTACTTGTGTTACACACTCAAATTTTAAAGATAATGACTTTGGGATGACTATTGCCATGGCAATATCTTTAACATTCACCTGTCAAAATAGTAGTTTATAGTAGAAAGCACGTGTATTTTAACACTAGCTCACAAAGAAAATATGGAACGAGGAATTTAATGTGAGGATATGAAAGGCTATAAGGACCAATTTTTAGTTTACTGAGAAAGGATTTCTTGGCATAGAGTTATACATCTCTTTGTAAAAATCTGTTTTATTGAAATCAGCCACTAACCTCATTTCATTGCCTCCTTGATTCCTTGTCCAAGAGACATTTCTAAGTCCAATACTCTGATACAATTGTCAGTATAAACCCGAGCAAGCCTTTGGAAGAACACCTGAAATTAATTTGGCAGCTGAGGCATGTAACTGACACCTAGAGATAAAGGAATAGAAAGCTATAAACTCCTAATAAATGATTCTGCATCACCACAGATATTCAGCCTACTTACACTTAGCCAAACAACAGGACTGGGCTTTACGTGTACCAACAGTTTAGCCATACACTTCAGATTAACTTGTTTACATGCTGGAATATAAATAAGCAAGTGTCCAGAAATAAAAATTAGCTTCCATCTATTTTAAGGTAGTAATGAGTCATCCTTACAGAATCATTATCTATTTTTTCCACAGTATTTGTGGGTTAATGCATGAAGGATAGTGAGATAAGAGAGCGAGCAAACAGAAAACTCCTTTTCTTTGGGATCACCCAGACTAAAACCTCTTTATGTAAGTAACTTTTCACTCAGGATATGTTGTATGGGATACTCCAGGCTAATGGTAGTCATTTTTTTAACTGGTCATTGTGTTGTTGCCTCTTTTTTCTGCTTTTGATAGTTCATACCTAGCATTACTTTCTGACATTTCTGTTAAAATGGTGTAATTATCACTCATACAGTCACTGCAGGTCTAGCTTACAGTAACAGAAATACAGAGGCCCTATTGGGAGTTTTTCTCAGTCTCTTCATTAGCTGCATTGAGGGGATGGCATTATCAGATTCCTAAACAGCACCAGAGATATTTGTGTTCACCTGTAGTGAAGGACTAACAGGCCTCTGAAGGAAGGTATTCTCTGCCGTGTAGAGTCTCTTGTGTACATAAAAGAAACACAAAGCTATGAGATTTGGAGCAACAGGGACTAGTGTCCTGTACCACTGCAATCCCTGAACTAATCAACTTGGGTACTAAACAACCTTTGTGAGAAAACTGTTATTTAGAAAAAATAACTGGGTCAAATGTAGTGAAGTGTGGGGACTAATTCTGGGGATAAAAGATAAGCACATGAGGTCTCTTTCTTACTTATCTTCCAACCACCAACTACTTGCTCCTCATCAAGGATTGCAAGGTATGGTGTAGATTAGATTTTCCGTGATGATTTCATATGCTGAGAAGAAATACCTTTGTCTGAGAGCTACTTGGCTTCAGGTAAAGAAAGAAAGCTCTATCCTGTGTGAATGCCAGTTAAAGCCAATTATAACCCAACTGATTTTTCTTGACATTAAAAACAACAACAAAATCAATGCAAAATACAACTCCACCACCAATTTACCTCGAATTTCTTAGTGTTTCTGGATGGAGTCTTAACTGATGATAAGCATGCCCACATGTGAGAAGGAGAGCTTTTATGTTTAAAATAGAGAAATTAAGTGTGGAAGAAATTTATTTTTAAAACCTTGGTAAGGTAAGAGAAAGAAATATTTAAAACAGGTGTCCTGCCATGTGAAAAGTGGGAAATTTGCTGATTCTGTTTTAAGCACAGTTCACACTGTCACTTATTTGAAGTATGCCTAAAATACACTTCCCACAGCTCTGTTAAATGGCAGAAAATTAACTGATTTTTCCATGTGTGAAACACATTGCCAATACCCTCTAGCTATGTCCTCTGATTTCACCCAAGGTGTATTTGTTCACCTGCTGTAGAACTAGAAATCTTTTGGTTGCAATTTTATAGATACGTAAAGAAGTGACCATCTCTTCTTGTACAATCATATAACAGAAAATGTTCATAAGTATCTGTAAGTGGTGTTAATAGGAGGGGAGCCCTGCGTTCAGCTCATCGTCATTTCCAGTGGAAATTTAAGCACACTTTAGGTTTGATCATTGGTTACTATTATGTTTTGGAAAAGAGGGTCTTTCAATTAACCAGATCAGATCTATCAGGAAAATTAGATGGTAGATTCATTGTCTTGATCCTGCTGGAGTCAAAGGATCCCTTACCTATCACTGGTTTGTTAACAGAGAAATGAGAGGAGGGGGAAGAAAGGAAAATATTTGTTTGTTGTGTGTTTGTATATACATATACATGCATACACTCAGACTTAACCATACATAAATTATAGCTGAGGTGCTAGAGAGATAGATATATATGTAGTCTTACAACAGGAATCTCTACTAGAACCTTAGGCTTAGCAGAGGCAGTATATATATGTGTGTGTGTCTTTATGTATATATGTGTACATATATACAGAGGGATACATGGATACATATATCCATATAACCGAATATCCATATAACCCTCTCTCTCTGTATATACATATATATACTTAAACACACACACATATATACACACATGCATATGTAGCATATATCCACACAAACATAAGTTACCAAGGCATTAATAGCGAGCAATAGCTTAAGACAGGAAATGAAATATATGGTATCTATTTTGTACAAAGCAAGCTGCTAGGAATGAAGACAGATGTTCATTAGATGATTTTGTTAAGTACAAATACCACTCTTTACTCTAGGCTGTTATTAAAGCAATTATTTTTTTTAAGTGCACAGTGAAAGCTCTAGCTTTGCAGTACCCCAGTGAGCATTATTACATTAATATAGTGAACTTACCCTATCTATCTGTCATTACCAAACCTCACAATGTATTCTGATTAATGATGCATACTGCAGATTTCGCAGATGCCAGCCAGATGTTCAGAGAAAACTGATGTTTTTTGGCTTAGGAAGTAAAGTATAAATCATATACATACTGACACACCTAGTGGAACAAATAGAATACATTCTTAAGCAAATTTGCTGTCTAGCTCCGATTTATTTTTAGTTAGACAAGATACATGACACAACACCCTGTGCATTTCAGCCTTCTAGATAAAACAATAGATGAGAGGACCATGGAAATAATTAAAAGCAAAAGTTGGCCTGCTACTGGGAATCACTTTTCTGTAAGGTACTCCCCTGCCTCTTCCATCTGGCTGCCTTACAGAGCAGGAGCCTCAGGACAGAGCTCCCATTCAGTGTCAAGGGGAAAAGGAAAGGGGGAGATGCTGTCAGCACAGATCCCAGCAAGGAGCAGGAGCAGGTGGCTGGCTCATGTCCACCATTGTATCCTGTCCTCTAGCCTGTGCTTCAACTCATTTGTATATATGTGCTGCTAGGAGGGGAAGAGACCTACTTCTTTTTCAGTACTGTTATTAACTTCACATCATTAATTGTTCTGCCTCCACAAACAATCTCCTAAACTGATATGTCTACACCGGCATGTTACCCAGGAGACAGGAGTGCTGTGATGGCTCGAAAACCATTTCAAGATTGGAGAAAGTGCTTGGTCCATCAGGTGGGAAAAGCAAAATAAGGTACAGGGCTGGCCTGAACTCAAATCCTGCTGCTAGAGACTGTGCAGAGATCATGTCCTCAGGTTGTGTAGTATGGCATTTGAGCTTTGGCTTGGTGCTGCTAAAAGCTTCACAGGTCCTGGGAGGATTGGAGCTTATTTCCCAGTCTTCTACTGTTGGAGTAACTCTATGTGGTTGGCTATCTAACTTTCCCTAACCAGGTATTTACAGGCTAGCCCTTTCTCTTGCTCCTTTTCTATTTATGAGGCTTCTGTAGTGTTTTTGATACCAAGCTATTGCTTGCTGTCTTTCAAGGAGTAGCAATAGGAAACATGTAGGAAGCACAGGGAGTGACCAAGTGCTTCCCCAGCAGCTTCAGTTTAAGTATTTTAAACCATATCAAACAAGCTTCTGACAGTATTCACTATACCAAAGGATTTCTGTAAAAAATAAAGTCACCGAAGAAAGTAGTCTAGCTGCACCTGTTGAGTACCTGTACTTACACATTCCTCTTCAAAGTCTATTGTTTTCATGGTGTCAGTAAGGAATTGGCCAGCTGGGAACATCCCAGTCATGAATCCAGGCAGCATAATATTAGGCTCTTCCTACCCCCACCTTCAGCCAAGCAGGGAAGCAGCCTCTTCTCTCCACTCACATTACCCTTGAAGGCTGCAGTCTCAGGCATTGCTTGGGTTGATCCTCCCCTACCTTCACATTTGAAGTCAGCTCTGAAACTGGAAGTGGAAAGAAAATCTGAGACAGTGCAACAAACCCGAATGACATCTGAAAAAAATATGTTGTGTCCTTATCTGCCTCTGGGGCCATCCTCCTGTGCTCCAAATGCTTATAGCAGTTTTCATATTTTGTTTACCTGAGCAAAGGAGCAGCAACATAAGCCTCATAAATGTGTGCCTGGTCACTGTCTCCACCTACAAATATGCTGCTTTTAAAGAGAGCAGCAGAACCGTTGCTTCTCTCAGGTATGGATGAATGGCCAAAAATGTCAGGTTTGGGACAGATAGAGTAGCAAGGCGAAATGTATAGTATACTGTGTGGTTCAGCAATTCTCCCATCCCTGCCACTTTTTCTGCTCACTGCTTTTCACTGCTGCCAGAGCAGCACAAATGCATCAACCTCAGTTACTGCATGAAAGCTTTCTGCAGGGTACAGATTTTTAGTCACACTGCATTGAACAGTGAAAATGGAGCAGAACTGTCCTGCACAGCCGAAAAAGAAACTAATAATGGATTTTCCACCTTGCCAAACAATACTGGTTTGCTCAATTTACATCCCTCTCCAGGTCAGGATCTGCAAATAGTGGTATGGTGGGTGGAGTGAAATGCAAACAATAGTAGGGATTTAAAAGCAACCACTGTTATTGCTGTCAGATCCTGGTCTTTGATTTGGATGACAGCAATTCTTTTGATTTGTAAGGGAGATAAGGAAGCAAGAAGACATACAAAATGGTTTATTTAACCTATTACATCTATTACTGTTCATTGTATTGTGCACTGAATCTGTATAGACTGTCCTTGATTCACTTGGACAGACCATAAACTACTAAAGCTGCCCACTTTCTAGTGCATTTGCACAGTGTTGATGAGCTCCTAATTTTAGCATGTCCACATCTTCCTCCAATATAGCTCTGATGCTGGATCTAACTGTTTGGAAGGGGAAGAAAAAAAGTGTTTTCTCTTTTGTTTTTCTTTTACTCCTGCTCAGAATAAAATAATAATGACTCCAGTGTGTTAGCAGATTAATTATAGCATTACAGAATTTCATCAGTGAATTTGGGTCAGTTTTAATGGCTCCACACTGCTGTTATATGATCATGTCAATGATGTCATGTGAGATCACAGAACCACAGAAACATTGGTTGAAAAATCCAACCTCCCGCTCAAAGCAGCACTATTGCCAGCACTGTGCTTCCATCTTGTTAAGTCTTGAATAAGATGGAAACTCCACAGTGTCTCTGGATGACAAGTCCTGCAGTATCCTTCCCAAGGAAAAGGTTTTTCCTAATGTTCAGTCTGAACCTCCCAAGCTGCAATTTGCCCCTTGTTACGGTGTCTGCCCCTACTGAGAAGTTTGACTCTGTAATTTTTGTAAATCCTCCAAAGTAGTTGTAGGCTTTTAGATCATCCTTAACTCCTCTCCTCCAGGCTGCACGAACCCTTTTCTTGTTACTAGCTACCAGATATTGAACAAGTGGTTATTAGCATTAGAGTGTGCCAATGCTTTCAGACGAAAATGCCACAGGAGACAGTGTCAGAAGCCTTACTAAAGTCAAGGTATCTTGTGTTCACCACTGTCCCAGGTTAGTCCAGCATAATTTCATATTGACAGATACTTGTTGATTGTTCCTGATTCCTGTCTTGTCCTTCATGTGTATGGAGGTGGATTAAAAATGAATGAACATATATAAACTACCCAAAAGAAATACTAAGTAAAGTCAGCTTACCTGTCATTGACTCAAAACACACCCTGCCTTTGTCTTAAGCAGCAAAATCAAAACGCACTGGTGGTTATATTGTTCTCTGATCAATACAAGGAAAGACTGCAAGTTAGGCCTCACATGGATCCACAGGGAAGGTTTTGTGGACTCAAATTCATATCGATGAAATGGCAGTGCAAATTATCAACCAAATATACACTGAGCAAGACCACTAGAAATCTTGTCCCTGGTTCACCTTTGTTTATTCAGCAGTGTTTGGCATTTAGGACTGTAGGAAGGCAAAATAATTCTTGGTTTCATTTGTGCCAGGAGGTGCTAATCTAAATGATTCATATTTCCATGGATTTTGCTGGGGCAGATAAATACAGAAATCCATTTGTTCCAGTGGGTGAGCAGAGCGGAGCAGGAGAGTGAAGTCTGATTGTTTTGTCTGCAATATGTTAACTAGTGTGGGGGAATTAAAGGTTATGTGGGGCTATAACTGTTCCCTGGCACATACTGATCTATTTCCATGGCATGCTATAGATATGCACTATAACGTTTCAATTTATTGGCAAACGTGAATGGTGTTATTATAAAATCAAAGGTAAATTTTTGTGCGCTGTAACTTTTCTTCCTGCTGCTACTATTATCAATGAAGAACTCTTTCCCAGCAGAATAACCTTGATGGGTTTTTCAATTGTATTTTGTAACATTTATTACAAAAAAGTGTAAATCCCAGAACTTTATCAGGTCCTGGATGAGCTTCTCAAAAAGACAAACATTAGTCTCATAACTGCTATCAGAAACATCTTCACTAATTTTCCAGATTTCAAGAGTGGACAGAAGAATGTAATGAATGTAGTCAATGTTTTTTCTTTATAACAATGACCATATTAAGATCTCTCTCTTGTAGCCTTGTGCAGTGAATGCAGTAGTCCTGAACTTCATTTGATCCTTACTCTTGCTGGTAGCTTTTGGAGGAAAAAAAAAAAAATACTATTAGAAACATTGGTGCCTTGTACATCATTAAAAGATGTATTTATTGCTATAATTGCACCTAGACTTTTTACAGAGGACTATGTGTGCTTAGGCTTGTGTGCCATGAATGAAGAGCTGCATGAATGTTTCTCCTTCATAGTGGCAGGTGGAAGGAATTATGACTTCCTCTGCTCCTGTAAAAGGGCAGCCAGAGGAGGTAAAATGTGTTACATCAGGTCTTGAAAGACTGTCGGATTCCTTCTTGCTGCAAGGGTAGCAAGCCTGGAGTGAAATGTGCACACTCTGGAGCAGTCCTGGGTTTCTGCCTGAGTTAATTGCAGACCCTACTTGAAGCTAAGGTATCCCAAGTCATTAGTGTCTCATCTCTACAATACTGGGTCATCCAGCACTTCTGAACTGATCCAGATAAAATGCATGACTGCATTTCTGTTGAATTAGACAAAACAAGGTATGGAGCTCATTAGGCACAAAGGAGTCTGCCTGCATGAAATTAACATTTCAAAATGTTTTGACTGAATTTGAACTCACAGTGTGGGTTTGTATCAGATAGGTGCTTTGTGCGAGGCAGCTGCAACCTTTTTGATCTGGTATCGGGAGACCTAAGTGTGGATATTCCTGATGGAGATACAGTTCCCATTTCTCAACCCACAAGTATTTCTTCTACTGCCTGTTTTTGTGTAAAGAGACAGCTGTTAGATGTAAGCTCTAATTCAGTTGTCTCATTAATCTCTGTGTGAGAACTTTCTTGATTTCTTTATCTCAAGATCCTTTGGTCTAAATACAGGGAAATGGAGTATTGCAATTTCTTGTTTGCACAGTGAAAAGTTTCTCTATTCTTATTACTGCCTGGTTTGGACCAGCAAAAAGGTGTACATATCAGTTTTTAATATTTTTTTAGCTACCATTCCTGGTCTGTCTCCCTGAACTGCTAGAGCCACAACATTTTTTGGTTGCTCAGCAAGCCCTACCGCGTATAGTTACATAACACCACACAAGGGAATGACAGACACCTTCCTGCAACCTTGGTGTACTGATACGCATATTGCTTTCAGGAATGGTTTCCAGGACCAGTAAGACACAGTCAGACAGAGATTTGATGGCCATGTGCAGAAATGCTGGCCCAGCCCCAGCCTGACTACCATCCAGGCCAGCACACAAGTTAGGTGTAGCAGGCATCAGGCTGTCCAAGGCAAGGGAAAGGTAGCACTGACACAAGTGCTAGCACACTAAGCCTTCTTCTTCTTCACAGTGCTTCTCACACTGAGGAGACACCATCAAGGTCATCAGGCTGCAGCTGTGGCTGGCCTTTATATAAATACAGACTCAACAGTGGAGAAGATTGGTTGCATTCCCACCCACATGCGTGCACACACATACACACGTCATAATGTGAACCTCAGGAAAGGTCAGCACTTCATGGAGCAGTCTGCCTTACAGACTTTCAGGGGGGGTGCATGGCAGAAGTACATAATTCTGCCTCAGAAATTCTCTAGATAGGTGCGTGGCAGCAAGAAACACCATCATTTTTCTATTAATTACATTTCTATAGCCATTTCAGAGCACTAAGGATCCAGAGAAGCATGACACTAGAGCACAGAATGAGCTATGATGCTGCAGGTGAATTAATTTATCACTTTCTCTTAACTACTGTTTATCAGTTTACATTAAGCTAGGTTTAATACCTTTTTCATACCCATCTTTTTTCCCCCCAAATTGTCAACAATTCTTGATTTCAGCAGCCTTAAAAGAGTGCTTTGGAAATATATTCCCTAACTTACAGAAAAAGGTACATGTAAGTTCATTTTAGTATGCAGTTTAGTCATCTAATTTTTTTATGGTCTTTTTCCTGTTTTCTTCTTGTTATACCCATTTCTATCTAATCTGCATAAACTGTTTTTCATGTGTTATAGCTATCTTAGCCAACAGATGGTGCTATATATAACATTTTTTATGATACTGTATAACATAAAAATAAATATTACAGTTAAACTGTACATGTAATCGCTTTGTTAGAAAATAAATGTGAAATTGAAGTTCACAATAATAAATGCTTATCATAAAAATTAGACGCAAGGAACAATAAGCGTTGAGAGTCACTGATGAATGCTCATTTCAGCCTGCAGGTGGGGAAAGATGGAGTTGCATACGTAAATCTGACTGTGGTATCAATGCTACTGCTCTCGTACATGAGGATCTTTTGCAAAATCATGCCTTCAGGTTGATAGATTTTAAGAACACTAAAAGTATCACTGTCTGTTCTGGTTCCTACTCTCTGGGATTATTACACTTTATCTAAATTGAAACAGAAAGATGTGGTACGCCATGGGTACTCATACAACTGAAGTAGGAGCACTCCAGAAAATAAGAGTTATGAAATGTAATTTTAACTAAAAATCGCCAGTGTTGAGTACCACCAGTGTTTCACACTGTGCTAACATTTCATCATCCAAACAGTGCAGTAAGTTTGCTGGTACTACTCAGGTATGTAAAATTAATCATGTGCATAATGACATGCAGAACAGATTCTATTTTCTGTGGGTTTGGTCTTTCTCTTTGTAAAAGGGATGCAAGCTTCACTGATAAGGCATAACCAAGCCTACTGTGGTGAACATATTTGAATTTCAACAAATAAATATTACATAACTAAGCAACCAATCATAAATCACTTATTTCTGTATACTCAAATACCAACCTAAAAATTTATCCAACAATGTATTAGCCAAATACTATATGTCAGCCCCACCACAGCATTCTGGTAAAGCTGTTATCAATATCACCTTGTATAATCTTTTCTCTTTCAAATAAAGATTTGGTTTTTACAAATTTGCTACTTTATTGAACTAGGCAACAGTTCATCCTAGTTATCTGGTGGCAGCCATCTCACGGAATTTAAGTTAATATACATTTCAGCCTACATTTAAATTAATTCCAGAAAATGCAGGTATTTTTACAACATAAAAACAAATAAAGCAAGCCAATTACAAACATTTTACATGGAAAAATCATGTACTTAGTTCTTTGCTGGAATGAGTTGTCAGAAACTTCATCACTGTGGAATCTCATTACTTTAACAGGGCACAGCATACGTTTCAGTGAATGCCCTCAGTCTTACAAACACTGACACTTAGTCCCTCGTTCACAAGAGTAGATGTATTTTTTTCTAAATTTTGAAATGTCTTCATTTTCTTACAGGAATGTTTAAAGTTTGAGAAAGCGGTCTTTATTTTACAACTTCATAAAACTGAATTTCTGGTGACAATTGCTGAAAATACCTCAACTACTTGTACTCCATCTTGTTTTAGTCCCCTTTTGTTCATATAGTTAGGTACAAAAGTAAGAACTCTCAATCAAACAGTTGACCATTGCTGTTAAAGGAAGATTTAAAATGGTCATGCATAGTGTAGTTAAGTAGTACAATGATAATTTTTATATATCTACCAAAAAAGATTCTCCTTCTTTTTTTAAAAAACAAAAAAGCAACAACTGCCTTTTTAGTCTGCCTTATATGTTTTATTTAATCTTATATTGATTAATGATTAGGGGTAATAGAATACTGCAATAATTTAGCTGTATTCTGAGAGATTTTTGAACTTAAACTGAATTCCTGGTGTTTACTAGGCTGCCCGAGGAAAATTAGAACATTTTTTTTCTTTTTAAAAAGAAAAACAAAATGAACACTGGTTTTGAGTGAAAATGATGTCAACTTCAAACCACTTTCAGGATAGCCACGCACAAAATGTTCGGAATTTCCTTCCATCTTTCCCACTCCCCCACTTTCCTCTTGTGAGCGGGGCAGCACCAGGTTACTACTTTTCAAATATTTTCAGTTATTCTGCTACAGCCTTTAGTCTTGCTTATGTACAGTTTGTCGCAAATTGCTCTCAGTGCTGCTTTCTTGTGAGGATTTGGTAACAAGGCAGGGATATTGGCTGCTGGTGCTTAAGCTATATAATGTTTCAATTCAACTGAGGTCAATGAAAAAACTCTGTCTCTGGTATGGCTGGTGGGTGAGTGGAGCTGGACTATCGCATTTTGCCACAACAGGGCAGGATACAGGGGTGGGGTGGTTATAATTGGAAAGAAGTGTGGGAAGCTTGGTCTTCAGCAGGATCATACGGGGAATTGAATGCAGAAGCCTGGGGAGTGTGTCAGGAGTAAAGCTTATGTAAATCAGGTGGGTTTGTACAGGGTGGTATCACCTAAGTAGCATTCTCTTTTTTTTTTCAGCCTCAGTGGCATACTGCTATCCATCATTTGAATTACACATTGCACTGTGATGAAAGTGTGCACACTTTATCTCATCCTCTCTGTCTGTCTGCAGGGGGAGGATCCTGTTGATGTAAAGACCTAAAGACAATAAGGACAGCATGGGATGAGTTGCAATGATGATACTACCAGAGAATGACCTCCTTGCACTTCCTGGGGTGAAGGTTTCAAATATTACCATTGCTGCTGAGAGTTCTTTTTTTGTCCCTAGGGATTCTGGCTTTTAATTCATTGGTTAATCACTTTGGACTATATCTAAGTACACATCCACAGTGCAGTCTTGCAGCTATTCAAGCCAGTGGTAAAATGTTAACTGAAGTTGGAGAGGAAGAAGGTACCGAACATATTGAATAGCTCTACAAATACACTTGCAGAGCACTAGCATTGGTATCTGTGTTTCAGCCAGCTGAGCAGCCTTGACTTAATTTAATTACGAGTGTGCCTCATCTCTGTGTTTAAACTGACAGCATCCATCCTGCTTGCCCACTCATACTGTGGCTCAAGCCAGCTGTGTCCTTACCGTGTATTATTTGCCCTGTACAATTTCCAAGCCATCTACAACAGACTCCCACCTGACCTAGGACATCGTCTCTCTCTTCACTTCTCACTACCTATGCGGAATTGGCCCTATGGCTTTGTGTCCAGTCCCTGCTACTCGGATGTGCTGGGAGGAAGGACATCAGCTCCAAGATCAGCTGCACTTGTTCTGCTGGGGCCAGATGCACCAAAAGAGGGAAATCAGAAACACCTCCACTTCTACATTACCTTGCTAGTAGGAGCCTGGAGGCTGGCTATCTGCATTTGCTCTCACTTGACAGTGGCTTCAGCTCTCCACCCACTAGCCTGTTTAGGTGGAGGGGAGAGGTTAGCCTCTACATTGGAGACCAAATAATCTCCCACATCTGGGAAGCCCCAGAATAAGCACCTTCAGTGATCTGTTCATAGATTTGTGGCAAGGTAGGCCAGTGCTCAAGTGGTGTAAGGAAATGGGTGAAGTACAAGTCACTTTCTAGTATAGTTACACATGTTATAACAGATGATGCAGCATTCTCAATCACCACAAGACATACGGACCTGGGATGTCAAGCTTCATCTAGTAGCTCTGAGAATCATATCACCATGAAAGCACTGAGTGCCCCCTGTCAAAGAGGGACCCACTAGTTCCCATGCTCAGGGTGGGACCATTGCCAGAACTTGCACAGCCATGTTGTGCCCCTGTTCCCCTGCTTTCATTCTTTCAGCGCTTTTGGCTTCTTTATGTTCATACAGGTCCCAGATCCCTTCATCTAAGAAAATAGCTACCATCAGGCTGGAATGTGCTGCTGGGTTATGCAAAGGTTTATTAAGAGCCTTTTAACTGAAAGTCTGGGCAGACAGCTTGGATGCATTTGTGTGTTTATTTGCAATATAGCTGTTTTCTGAGAAATGTTGCATACTGCCCAGAAGTGTCCACTACCTGAGTTGCTCTAACTACATAATTTCTTAGGTGCATATTGAGGTCACTGCTGTAAGATTGTTTTGACTTTCACGGAGAAAGAAAGCCTTTGTCCTTGGAAGACATGAACTGAGTTTTGTTTTGTTTGGGTTTTTTGTTTGGTTTGGTTTTTTTTTTAATAAGATTTCCTTATTAAATAGCAGTCTACATGAATAGATGTTCAATGATTCTAATGATAAAGAGGATTGCCTTAATGAGGAAAGGTCTTAGTTGTGACTGCCATTCCTCATTACATCATCTTGGTGGACCCTAACAGGGGCACAGACACGAAAAATCACAGAATATCTTGAATTCCCTGTAAACTGGATATGAATTGTCAGCAACATTAATTCACAACAGCATTGCTTTGTCAAAGTTAGTTATATGTGCTATTGTGTTGAGAATATTTGACTGATATGGTTGCCTTTATAATTAGGAGTCTGTCACATTTCAATTATATATTCATACCACTTTTCCAAAGGTTTATAAATCAGATAAACTCCCTCCAGGCTGAAACATGCCATAATGATTACTGTGGGGACAATTTTGTTTGTGTGCTGTTGACCATTGCTTTGCTACAGGATTATTATAGATATAAGGTAGGCTCATGTGTGATTTCATGTCTTTTAGAAAGACCTTATTTCAACAAAAAATGAGGGTTGTTATTTTCACAGTGTTGGCTTAACCATCTTCTCATGGAAGACACTGAGAGTTTTATCATTGTTTTCATTGTCACAACATCCTGGCAATCCTAAGTACTTTCAAAAAGACACTTGCAATGTAAAAGTGCTATTATTTCATAACACTAAATAATACTATCTAAATGAAAGGTTGAAGGAAAAAAGGAGGATCAAAGTTTAAAGCATTTTGTTTGTGAACACCACTCTCAGTAGTAGTTCTCAGCAAAAATACATTGTGTCAAGGTACAATGCAAAACAGTTGGATAAGTTGCAATTTCTTTTAATGAGAAATGCATCTTTGGAGATTGTTTGTGGAGGAAGAACAATTAATGCCTTGAATTTAATTCCCAAAGTAAAAGTCTTTAGAAAAGAACCATTATGGTGTCCAAGAAAACCCCTAAAAACATTCAGTGATGCACAGATGTGCTGTGAAATTCTTAAAATGTGAGCAAACTTTAAGAAGATCCTCACTGAATATTAAACAACCTTGCAAACTGCTGCCCAGAAATAGCATTTTATTCTCTGTTTTCAGTGTGGGGGTGGAGTGTTGAGAGCTTATTTTGTCAGAAAAGAGGCAGTTGTCAATTTTTTTTCAGACTAATTAATTTAGCTTTACAGGTAAGTTAGGCTACTGGATTTATATTTATGGGTTGTTATTAGATAGGGACTAGTGTTTTTAAGGCTGTGTCATGCAGACTAAAGACTCTTTAAAAGTTTGCCTGTATTCACCCATAAATATTGGAACAAATAAAGGCATAGGCTGGGTGGCATTTGCTTGTCCCAACAGGCAATGCACTAGGGATGGCTCTTTCTGCATGCAGCCCAACTGCCTTTAGTGACCTCTTTTCTCTCTGGGGATAGTATTTTACTGGCAATGCAGGGAGACAGGATAAATAAGTATGGGAAAAAGGTGTGGGGAGAAAACATACACAAATATACCGAAATTCTGTTTTCATGTTCGCAATCCAAACAGAAACTGTGGAGAAGGGTGGGCTTTTTTGCTTCTTACATGAATGCAAGCCATATTTCCAATCAACAAAATTTCTCTTTCAGCAGATTGTCATTATTATTAAGCATAGAAATTTTGTGAATGTAGAGGAAACTGGAGCAGGGGAGCTGTGAGGATGATTAGTTTAGCAGCATTAATTTTCTAATAGGTCACATAGGTGGGACCTAATGCTGCCTCTGTCCTGGGCATAGCACAGTATATTTTATAGGATTTGGGCATGCTATTTAACCACTAGCACATTGCCCTTTGTGATTTTCTTCTAGCTATCTAGTACTTGCTGAGCCAGTGCCTCTGCATGGTTTAAGAGAGAGCTTAGGGTACAGGGTGGTCTTAAAGGACAGGTGGATGTGGCCAGCCTAATTTTCTGGAAAGAAGAAGAACTCAAATATACAAAGATGAGTGATGCTAGACCTTAGTCTCCTCCTGTTCTATTTTGTCTACTGGAATGGGCATAATCAACAATACCAAAACGTTAGAGCTAAATACCAGGCAGAATTAAGGAAGGAGAGGAGGGAGATCACTGTTCAGAAGTCACCTCATTCAGGAGATTACAGAAGCATGTACTTATGCTCTTCTGGAGATCAGATTGTACTGAAGTCCCGCTTAAATTTAAGTACTTGCTTAAGTGTACCGTCTAAAATAAGATTTTTCTTTCAAATCAAGCCATATTATAAGGACAATTAAAACTGTGCAGTTTCTATTGGACTAATTATGGAAATCAGGCTTTCTCATGCAAGGTTTGCATTTCTCCATGTGTAGGTTGTCTATTCGTCCTTTAAAACACAAAAAGCTTTAAAATCAGAGAGGAATAGACACCTTGTACCACTCCCTGACATCCTGCTAACAAGCAGGAGGAAAAAAAAAGGTTAATTCTAATATTTCTTGGCTTTGGTTCTGCAGCTGAGAATTTCTTCAAACTACATTAATATAAGTATACCTTTATTTGCATTTAAATACAGTAAAATATTTGTTGTTAAAATTTCAAACTTAGTGTGAAAAGTTAAATTCTTAGACGAATAATTACTCGGCTTGACCTTCATCTCTACAGTGTCTTTTTCCCACCAGCTTCCAACAGTTGTCAGTGAGCTTGCTTTTTCATAACTTCTTTGGATATTTACCAGTAGTATTGCAAAATTTCCTTGCTAATTTTCTATACTCTTTCTTCAATTTAGGCAAGTTGGGTTGGTTTTTTTTAAATAACACCCACACACACCCTCCTAGAGTGTACATACGTTTAGTGTTCTACTGGTGTTTATTTTACAAGGGCAAATTTTTAGTGCATGCATGTGCGTGCACATCTGTATGTGTAACACAGCCTCTTATCTCTTCCTTAGCTTAGCAGAAGTCTTCTCTTTCTCTGTTCAATAATAAATGAGCAGAATCTTGACAGCAGTCAGTGACTGCCTGATGAGAGTGCCAAATAACTGAGCTGTCATCTGGAGACACAGGTTTCAGTTCTCCAAAATGAAGGTGATTGACTCCTCTGACATGTTTAAATGTGTTCTAGCTCACAGGGATCAGTTTACAGTGCCTCAGTCACCTCTGCCAGAAGCAGTGCCTCTGCTAGGCAAGGCTATGGTGTGCTGGTCTCCTTGGCTTCTCACAAAACCATTCCTGTGAAAGACTCTTCTTTTCCAGCTGCCTTCAATTCAAGGGTTCGGGGCAGGAAAACCCTTAATTTCACGAGGGTTTAGTCAAACAAGCAGAAGACAAAAAGCATCTCGATCTTTCATTTACCATTCTGAGATTCGAGTTCCTTCTCTTAGATCATTCATTTCTGAAGGCTAAGAAAATTTTACCAGCCTTGTTAGGGAATCTGGATTCAGTTTTCCCTGAGAAAGGCTTGTCCACAACATCTTCTTCCACCCCATCATCCAGTGTAATGCTGCAGCTCTTATCCAGATGTAGTATATGTCCTCTTGTAGACATTGTCTAGCATATTCTCACTAAAATGACACTTTCCCTTCTGTTAGATACCACTTAATAGTGCAAATGGCTCTGCTATCATACTCTGCCACAGGGTACGCAGAGTCTTATTTTGAGAAGGATCAATATTGCAAAGTACTGATATGAAAAGCCTTTCTCAGGGTACAAGCTTCAGTTCATTAGGGTTGCTAGTGCAAAGAGTTGAGTAACTTCTACTTTCCTTACTTTTTTTCTTCACCAGAATTGAAGCTTTACAGCAAATAAGAAGCATTTGGAATAAAAAGTGTCTGGATTACTATGTATATTCACATTTTAAATATGTTTACAAAAATCTGATGTCTGTGAGTATTTTATAGTAATCTTTTCTGTTTTTATTTTTACTTACTACAGTACTTGCACTGTGTCTATGTAAAACTCCATGAGGCACTATTCATGTGTTTTGTGTTCAGAACATATAAATTACACCTCTAGATTAAGACAGTGGTCCTCTTACTTACTAATGTGGTGCACTAATATGCAGCACAGGTTGTTGCCAGTTTTGTTAGGCCAAAATTGAACAGTAAATGGCAACGAAAAATGTGGCATTCCCAAAAGTTTCTCCCAATATTTTATACTTATATTTTGTCTTGAGGGACAGAGACATCTCTAGGAAGAGATATTTTTTATTATTTGTTAAAAAGTGTCACTTGATAATAAAAGAGATTACAGGGTACTTATTATTGGATAGCTTCAACAAAGTACTGTTAACATGCCTTGAAGCATGAACAGCCAAACCATTTCATGAATGCTTTGATGGCTTTTAGTCCTTGTTATACCTCTAGATACATGTCTCATCCATCTATATATCTAGTAATGATGCAATTTTTTGTCCTTAGTATGCAAGTCATCTTAGAAATTTTTCTCCTATTAATCACAAAACACAGTGTCCTAGACAGTGGAAAAATGTTGTAGAGCAAATGAGACAAACCTGGCTCTTCTCATGGGGATTGTTTGCGATATCATGAGAAAATGGGAATAAAAAATACTTTATCCGATTTTAAGGACTTCACTTAACAGCCCAGTTTCTAAATTATATGTGAGTTATAGAGTATATTGTACTTTCAAATTCATTGCACCAGTAGCCTGTGGTAGAATAAAAAGATTGGTACATTTATGAGAAATTTCCTGTTTTTCTGTGAAGTATATAGAATTAAGCATTCCCAAGCACACTTTACAATAATAAATCCACAGGGGAATAACATTGACCCAAATGGCCTTGACAAAGGTTGCAACTCTGTGCAGACATAGGTGGAAGCACCTCCAGGAGCAGTTCCAGCAGAAGGAGGGTAATGAAAGCCACAGCTGCTGATTATACACCCACATGAACACAGGCTCTAGCCGTAGTTTGTGTTCCTGTACTACATAAAAAGGATGGCTGTACAGTTCTCATGAGTACTATCTTCTACAAAACCATCCTACCAAATGGTTGGAGGTGTCCTGGTTTCAGCTGGGATAGAGTTAACTGTCTTCCTAGTAGCTGGTATGGTGCTATGTTTTGAGTTCAGTATGCGAAGAATGTTGATAACACTGACGTTTTCAGTTGTTGCTAAGTAGTGTTTAGTCTAAAGTCAAGGATTTTTCAGCTTCTCATGTCCAGCCAGCGAGAAAGCTGGAGGGGCACAAGAAGTTGGCACAGGACACAGCCAGGGCAGCTGACCCAAACTGGCCAACGGGGTATTCCATACCATGTGACGTCCCATCTAGTATAGGAACGGGGAAGTGGGGGCAGGGAATCGCGGCTCGGGGGACTAACTGGGTGTCAATCGGTGGGTGGTAAGCAATTGCACTGCGCATCATTTGTACATTCCAATCCTTTTATTATTGTTGTTGTCATTTTATTAGTGTTATCATTATCATTATTAGTTTCTTCTTTTCTGTTCTATTAAACCGTTCTTAACCCACGAGTTTTACTTCTTCTCCCAATTTTCTCCCCCATCCCACTGGGTGGGGGGGCAGTGAGTGAGCAGCTGCATGGTGCTTAGTTGCTGGCTGGGGTTAAACCATGACAGGAGGGCAGGAACACCTTTCCTGTGAAAAAAAGGGTGACAGAGTTGGGGCTGTTCAGCCTGGAGAAGAGAAGGCTCCAGGGACATTTTATTGTGGCTTTTCAATGCTTAACAGGGGCTTATAACAAAGATGGAAAAAGACTTTTCACCATGGCCTGTAGTGACAAAACAAAGGCTAATGGTTTTAAAGTAAACCAGGGTAGATTTACATTACATATAAAGAAGAATTTTTTTACGATGATGGTGGTGAGACACGGGAACAGATTGCCTATAGAAGTTGTGGATGCCCCCTCCCTGGAAGTGTTCAGAGTCAATGTTTTGGGTTTATGTGGCAGGGTTTTGGTAGTGGGGGAGGGGCTGCAGGGGTGGCTCCTGTGAGAAGCTGCTAGAAGCTTCCCCGGCTCCAAGTCGGACCCACCTCTGGCCAAGGTTGAGCCCATCAGCAACGGTGGTAGTGCCTCTGGGAGAACAGATTTAAGGAGGGGAAAAAACCTGCAGCAGGGGAGGAGATTGGAATGTGAGAGAAACCCCTGTGCAGACAGCAAGGTCAGTGAAGGAGGGGATGCCCCTGCAGTCCGTGGTGAGACAGAAGGCTGTACCCCTGCAGCCCATGGAGGTGAGTGAAGGAGAGATGCCCACCTGCAGTCCATGGAGGACCCCACGCCGGAGCAGATGGATGCCCCCGAAGATGGCCGTGACTCCATGGGAAGGTCCATGCTGGAGCAGTCTGTGCCTGAAGTACTGCAGCCTGCGGAAAGGACCCATGCTGGAGCAGTTCATGAAGAACTGCAGCCCGTGGGAAGGACTCAGGTTGGAGCAGTTCGTGGAAAGCTGTCTCCCGTGGGAGGGACCCCAATGCTGGAGCAGGGGATGAGTGAGGAGTCCTCCCCTTGAGGAGGAAGGAGTCGCAGAGACAAAATGTGATGAACTGACCCCAATCCCCATTCCCCATCCCCCTGCACTGCTGGGGGGAAGGAAGTGGAGAAAACTGGGAGTGGAGTTGAGCCGGGAAGGAGGGAAGGGTGGGGGGAAGGTGGTTTAAGATTTGGGTTTACTTCTCATTATCCTGTTTTGACTTGATTGGTAACAAATTAAATTAATTTTGTTTTTTCTTCCCCAAGTTGAGCCTGTCTTTTGCCTGTGACCATAACTGATGAGTGATCCCTCCCTGTCCTTGTGTCCACCCACAAGCTTTTCTTTATATTTTCTCCTCCCCATCCCACTGGGGGGGAGTAGTGAGCAAGCAGCCACATGGTGCTTTGTTGCTGGCTGGGCTTAAACCATGACAGTTGGGCTGGAAGGGGCTTTGGGCAACCTAATCTCATGAAAGTCGACTCTGCCCTCGGCAGGGGTTTGGACTGGAAGGTCTTGGAAGGTCCCTTCCAACCCAAACCATTCTATGATTCTATGATCTACTAAATAACCACTCATTTACTCTTATTTGTTCTTGAGCGCGTTGCTGCTTAGCTGCTTTTTCAGCACCTGGGGACAACCAACTGTCCTGGCATCACCCAGAAATGGAAGATGCCAGAATAGAAGAACAGCAGCTTTGACTCCTCTGACAGTCTATGAGGAGAGGAAGTTTGCCCAGCCATTTTGTAGCCAGAGCCTGTGTCTCCTACATGAGACACCTTCCAGAGTGCACAGAGGAATGCTGATCACACATCAGAGTTACTTTAAGGGTGACAACATCTCAGGACAATCTGAGCTGTCACAAAAAGGATCTGCCAGGAGCAACCTAATGGGAATGTCTCTAGTCAAATGTCTTGAGGACTGCTGACAAAACTACAGCTAGCGTGGGCAGGTTTGTGGCACCTATTATCTGCTGTCACTTAAAGATTAACTATGAGACCTGTGGTGGCTAGTTTGTAACCAAATGAAAGAGGATGAGTAATCAGGTACCATTAGACTGTATTGTCACTGTATATGACATTGCAGTAACACAAAAGCACTGGGAAGTTTTGCATTGCTGTGGCACCCACTGCAAAACAGACCAAGAAAAACAAAGAAAAATCAAGAAAGGGAAATTAAAGTGCTGAATTTCATAATGTTTCCCAGCTGGGACTAAAAGAGAAAATGCATTAATTAATGGTCTGAAAGGACAGTAGATTTTTTTTTTAATTTTATTTTCATTATTTTTTTTAAAAGCTCACAGTATAGTTCAAAATAAAAGAGTGTTTCCCCTCAATTACAATTTGAAGCGTGGTATTGCAAACATTTTTGCACTTACAGAGCAGAGCTTTCAAGCATCCTGTTAATGCAGAGGGCAGAAGTGGAGAGAAGAAATATATCTAATACAGAAAGCATTTGAAGAGAACAAGTCTAATCTCTATTTATGCAATATTCCAAAAAACATTGTTGTTGTTGTTGTTGTTGCAGGGAAATAAAGTCAGTAGTCTGGCCACTTTAACTTCTAGCTTTAGCTACAGAAGTAATGATATATTTAGCAGCCAAACAACTCAGCACAAAACCGTAACTTAGTTAACTTCAATATAAATTATATATTTGAATTGAGTTAGGAAAGCATTTGAAGTAGTGTTGTCTTAACAGAACAATATTGGGTCATTATAACCCATCCCCGGAAATACTGAGAGAAGTACTTACTGTTATAGTCTCTCTTCAGAGTTTTCAGTAATGGCAATCAGTGGTAAACATTCTTCTTGGCACTAAAAGCTCCACATTTTCCTGTTAATGGTGAATTTGTTGTGAGAGTATTGGTACCACTTCAGTAGCTTCCATTTTAATTTATAGAGAAAACTTTGTACAAACTTTAGTTGAGAATTGAGTGGCTTTGCTAAAGAGCCCATGTATAATCTGTATGTCTGCTTTACACCTGGTTGACAAGAGAAGGTCTAAAAGGCAGAAGGGCGTAAGTATATCCTCCCTAAAAATATGTCTTGAACTACTTTATACAGAAGTTTCTGGGAATAAGTTTGGTCTTGCTATGATTTCACACTAGCATTGATATACTTCATTCTGTGTAGTTATTCTTGAAGTATACTGGGCTGAATTCAGAATTAAACATTACTTTTTCCATCTCTGTTGTCTACTGCAGTCTCTATTAATGTTTATGAACCACATCTGCTATTTAGAAAAACTATCCCAACAGATGTACAGGATCAGTTAATACATAAAATCTTGCTCAGATTTCTCTACTTCAACCACTCTGGAAAGTTTTCCCACAAAAGTTGCAGAGCCAACTAGTATAGTGATACTTCGGATTTGTTTGTGTATTATTTATCTTCCACTCCTGACACTTCTTGTGCTTCAGGAACAATGTCTGTACGGTATTTTTACACTGTCTCCATTGCAGGGGGTAGAATAGTACTCCATTTGTTTCTTCTGTGAGTCATTCCTGTACTGTCCAAGTTATTGAAAAGCAAGATTGATATAATGAAAGCAAGACTGTGCTTTCATTGTCCCCCGCTCTCTTAAATTTTGACTCTTGTAATTTAAGCAAAACCCACACCTCAGTTTCTGTCATCATCCTCTGGAGTTTTTATATAACATGTCTAGTAACTCCAAGGCATCCCTCCTTTTTGTTATATACAGTTGTTCCTTCAATAGGTAACACCAACAGTTAGGCAGTTATCCTGAGGAAAGGATTTGGTCTCCATCTTTATATTTTACCTTTCTAATATGGCTACAAGCTTTTGCTCACACTAGCTTTTCAGTAAATGCATTTGTCCATTTTATTTAATCTAAATATAGTTCAAGTACTCTAAAAGCATGCAGCTTTCACTCACGTAGGAAAATGGACATCACAGTTTAGCTACAGAAGTGGAGGAAAACTGCCAGTAGATTAAAAGAACTTCTGCTTCATCTGGCATTTAAGCTTCCTCCTATGGCTTTTTAGGACATTAATTTGTTTACAGTTTTACAAAGAGAAGAAATGCAAAGACCTAAGTTTGTATATGATGCAGATTATAAAGAAACACAGTTTGATCAGTCTCTTTGACCAGCAATTAGCTGCTGATTGCAAATCCCCTCACAGCAGTAATGTATTACTTTATTGAGATAGCTGCTTATCAGAATGTTTAAAAAAAAAAAAATCTTGCCCTGCCTGTATTTCTCCATTCTTCTGATATGTCAAGTGTGAAGGAAACTTTACGTAAAAATTTCATTAGTTAAGTTCTCTTCACCAGATAGAAGTGTCTATCCTTAGTTTGCAATCAAAATGGGAAATATCCATTGCAGTTACGATGTTCACAGATTGACTACTGGCTTATGCATTGTCCAAAATGTTGATGTCACACATATCATTGGGAAATTTAAAAGCACTTTATTCTGATATATACTTTCAAAGTTGTAAGATATTGGGGTTTTTTACAACAAATAAAGTTGATTTCATAACCTAGAAATTTTAAAATGAAGAGACCATTGAGGAAAAGTAGAACACACAGTATTCCTGTAGCAAAGTGCACAAGTTTCAAAACTCTACCTCATACACATCAAGTGTTTGGCTTATATGAATTTTCTGATGAATGTTATAAGCCATACATATCATTTGCTGTATAAACTGGTGTTTTATTCTACCAGTTTAGTTATTCAGTGAAGAATTTCCAAAGACAAGGACCTTTACCAAGTTTATCAGACATCCATGTAGAGAGGTTATGGTCCAGTAGCTTACCCAACAGTGCCCTTTTCTTCATTCAGAACAGTTTCTGGAGACTTTAGGATTTTGAAATTCAAAGGTATGGAAATGAGATATGTTGTTCATGATAAGAAGATAGTTGTAAAGCTGAAAGTTGTAACTCAGGTCCATGACTACCCATAAAACAAACTGAGCTTGCCTCTGACAAATATTTACAAAAGCACAGACATTTTCAGTGAGGTTTCTCTCAATTTGTCTAGCACTGCTATTCACAATGTTCCATGTGTTTTTTTGTTAGTGACAGAAGTCATGCCTGTGTTACTGCCTTGATATTAATTACCTGCATCTTTCACCATATTCACATTCTCAAACATCCCTTTTTTCAATCTGTTCTCAACACCAAGAGCTTATAAACACCTTGCTAAAATATCCAGCATTTGAGTCAGCATTTGGTGCTTAGCCAATTTTGACAGTTTAATAAAAGGCTTGCATTAAGCCGTTGTAACTGGACATGCAGTGCTTACCACAATCTGGAAGCAGCCCAAACCATTCAGTGCATAACTAATCCTTGTAAGTAGACAGACATAAAGACCTGGTGGAAAAAGACCAAAATACTACACAGACATGTCTTTGGCAAAATACATGGGAGCTGTAGATACATTTTCTAGAGTTGGGAATTAGACTGAAGAAATGTGATATTTGGAAGGAGAATGTGCCCTCCACTTCCCCAGCCCTTCTGTGTGCAGGGCCCCAGGGAAGGATGTGGATAAGTTCTCCCAGCCTGCCAACTCATTCTCTGGAATTTGGCAGTCTGCTTGCTTTGAAATAGGATGGCTGTGGGGTCCTGCAGAGAATGGGTCACTCTCTTATACATTGACCAGGTCTATTATCTTGTCATTGAAATTTAACTCACCTCAGCTGAATGTTGGATAGGAGAGTGCATCTACAAAGATCAGGTGAAACATCTCAATATTGCAGATAAACATATTTAGCTAGTTATGCATAGCAATCCATATTCCATGCATAAATTTGTGCTGTCTAATATATGTCATTCTGGTCTGGGACAACAGAAGCAGATTGACATTATATTTTTCTGAGAAATATATGAAATACCAAGGAAGAACTGGTCTGTATGGCTCACCTGGTCCTGCCAAGGGGTTGCACCTTCCGCAGGAAGGCCTTGCTCTGTGCCAGTGCCAAATCACAGGCATCACCTCCACTTACACCTGTTGATGCACAAGTGCCAAAAATATAAAATCCAAGACAAAAAGGCTTAGAAAAGTAAGTGACTGTAGGTGCTACTGACTGCCAGCAAGACAGGTTGTATTGCAGCTGGTGAATGGAAAAGTCATTAAAACCTCTTTGAGTGTCATTAAATACAGTATGTAACTCGAGAGTGCAGCCTGCCATCACTCCATGTGCAGACAATCAATCCACTGTCAAGATAACCAAGCAAGGGACTTGGCTGAGCTGCAGGCAGGGGTGCAGCAGAGTTCAAGGCACACATCCTGTGCTTTCCTCAAGAAGTTGTCGACTGGGGGAAGACATATAGCCACGGATGGTAGGGATGCCAAAGCAGGACAAGGAAGAGAGCTGGGCTGAATTTCACATTCCACATCTCAGTGAACAAGTTATTGAGGTGAGAAGGGTATTACTTTGCAAATAAAACCCCAGTCCAGAAATGTTTGAGCATATGATTTACAAGGACTAAATAATCATAGTAAATGCCCTGATAATAGTAGTAAAGTTAAATATGACTCATTTGAAGGAAAGGGGCCTTGGTAAAATAACAGATGGATGCTTCCAAAGCAAGGATATGCGTTTACAAAGGTGAATAATCTGATGTCAAAGCAATGATGTTGTGGTAGAATACAGTATTTCCACTGGCAAATATAGTTCACCAAAAAAACTCTACCTTACAAAGAACCATCTATGAATAATGTCAGAATTGCCCTTACTTTGCTTCAGGGAAAAAAATACGAAGTGGATTTTTTTGAGAATGTCTTCTCTACTTTGAAAATTTATTTCATTTTCTAGATGTTTTGGAAAAATGACCAAAAACTGTAAAACACTTGTTCATACCTATCAGTTAGTAACATCTCTTTTTCCTATAGTTTTCCCTTCCATTGAGGAACTATTACACAACTTTAATTCACTGAAGCAGTAAACCACAAGCAGATTTTGTGGACTGTGAAGGAAAAAAAATGAAAGTCAAGTTAATTTGCAAGCATTTATGCAAGGATTTTTATGGGAATAATTATGGTCATGCAGACAAACAAAAATATATGTGATGTTTCTTTCCAAATCAGATTATCTCAAATTCAGAATACTGAGCACCCACAATTAATTTTGTGACACTAATTTAGAGATATAAATTCTTTTTGGTGCATAATTTGATATATCATTTAACAATCATAATTCCATATAGGAAAGTTAAGAAGAATAGCTGTACAAAATCTGAGTTTTCAGGAATTGTCACCTGACACAGTCATAGAAAATATTTGTCCAGTTTTCATTTTTACTATACTTATTACTTTTTTGAATAACAGTCAACTGATCCTACAAGCTACTCTTTTAAGTCATTAATCTTATAAGACCATAATTAATTAAAAGTACACACGAGAGAAGTAAATATTATCAATGACTGTTAAGCAACTTACGAGGGTTATAGACGTGCAAAAGGAAAGCAAGATGTGATACTGAATATTAAATATTTTTTTCTGGACTCAATGCATTATCTTTTCTTGTTTTCAGTAGTAAATGCTTAATTACTTGTTGCAGAAATGCCTTTTAGTGTGAGGGGGGAGAAGACAAAAATAGAATAAGCCCCTCTGACAGCAAATTAGTAGCCCATTAAAGGACTGACAATTACTTGTCTAGGAAGATATCCCTGCGTGAGACAAAAAAGTAGAAATGGGGCTGTTGTACACTGGGATGCCATCATCAGGAGACTTTCATTTGTTCTCCTGGCAGAGGTCAGAGATACTCTTGTTGTGCTGGATAACCATAAGATGGCTCATCAGCTTACAATACTGTGGATGCAGTGATGCTTCATTTGCCCTAGGTTTTGCTTAAGCCTAGATATGTGTCACTAATTTTATTTTATGAATCTGTTTCTGTAAAACTGCAAACACATTACTTCTATTGTTAACTAAACCTGCCGTTAGGTATAAACACAAGGCTCACCACCCCTGTCAGCCAAATTCTTATTTTCAGTGAAAGAACTTGTATAAGAAGTGCAAGACCAATTCTTTCTAGCAAATGGCACTTTCACGCTCATCCTGTAGGTTAAAATTTCCCTCTATGCTATTGTTTTCTGAGGAGTGGGACCTTGTGTGCCTCAGATGGGTCAGGAGTGTGCATGGGGGAGGCTCTTGCTGGGTGCTTCCAGGGATGGGGGGTCCTGAATTCACACCACAGTACCGTGCACAGGCAAAATGGTTGTCAGCCTCTGAGGGCAGCTATTGCTCAGACACTTAATAATAACCTCCAACTAACAATTAAAAAATGTGGATCAGAAACTGGGGTCTAAGAATCATCCTCCTCAGTCAGGAGCTAGAAGTAGCCCTTTGGTGTGCATGACAGCAAATAATCACAAAACAATTCCATTACCTGGAATGTCCCTGGAATTACCTGCATGCAAATATTAAGTCATTTTTCTTTACCCACTAAGCAGCCCCAGAGTACACGTGAACATGGTGTACTTTGGAACTGAAATTTACTATCCATTTCTTCAAAAATTTGGTAAAAATAGGCCAGAGGAATAATGGTGTGTTTGACAAGTGATCTTTAAAACATTTTCTGAGGCTGTTCTTTTTCCAGCAACCTTTTCCCATTTGATTAATATTGCTTCCTGTTTTCTGGTTCAGAACATTGCTTCTTTGAGCTGCATTGGATCCAAATGTGAAAGTAAAAAAAACCAACAACAACAACAACATTTTAATCCTAGGAAAACTGGCTATTAGTTCCATACCTTGGCTTTATCATGTAGGTTGTCAAGACACAATAAAACTATGTAATTTTTGCATATGATGCAAGAAAAAGAAAGGAAAAAGAAGCTAAAGTTTTTCCAAGCTAAACTTGCTTTGCAGCTAAACTCTTTGCAGCCATCCCAAACACAGCAGGTCAAATATTCTTGGATTATGTTCAGCTCTCTATGAGAGCACAAGAGTTCATTCAAAATACTCTGTAAAAGAAAACAAAAGACAATTCATTTAAAAGGGATCACAGAATTTCCTTTGGTTAAAGCTGTGTATTAATAACTCACAGAAAACGTTGAATCTGGTTTAGTAAAATATCTGACACTTTTCCCCACTGGAGACATTAACAATATTATTCCAAACATTTGTGGATTAGGCTGATGTAAACTTTCAGTTACCTGGAAATATCTTGGGCACAGTGGATTGTCTACATGTATTATTTGGGGGATAAAATGTTGTATGGCTACAAAAAGCTTATGGCAAGCCCCAGGATGAGGTCTCACATGCCTCTGAGATGCAGTCTAAATAGGAAGGTGGTGTCTAGGAACATGTGGAGTTTCCATAAGAAATGTTCTAACCTATTTGTTTGAATTAAATCAAAGTACTTTAAACACTGTATTTTGTACTGTAATAGCAGAGCTATAACCTCCAAAGAGACACACCGACAAACACACACACAAAGTGTGCTTGTTTGTTTGTTTTCACATTTAAAGGCTTTTTTTTTTTTTTTTTTTCCCCAGAAATATGTATTATGGCTTGGGACAAAAATGTGTGCTGAAGAATATTGCTGTTAGAAGTAACCACATCTTTTTATGGAGTCTCAGGAGTTGGGGATTGGTGTCATAAGCATGAAGAAAGTGGAGGAGAAAGCGATGAGGAGAGAAGCAGCAGGCGGGCGGTCCGCTCTACTCTGGGCAGGCAGTGTGGAGGAGCAGCAGGAGCTCAGAGCTGGAGGCAGGAGGGATGAGGGAGACCAGCAGGCACTTCACAAGGGAGGGCAAGAGACCACTCTGGCAATGCCAGCACAGAGGTCAGCCCGGGGTGCTGGTGCTCGCCTGGACACCAGGCTTTGCCTGCAGTGAATTGCAGTGGCTATTTACTGCAGAGCCTGTCTCCTGTCCAGAAGTAGGGTGTCCTTGGCTGAGGGACATGGCAATTGATCGCTCTCACTAATGCAGATGAGGTTTAAAGAAACAAGTTTCATTCACTGATCAATGTCAAGTTTTCCAAGCTGGCAGTCGAGAAGAGAAATCTTTTTTTTTTTTTTTTTTTTGACTTGTGAACTGAATAATTTTCATACAGAAATCATTGATAAGATCCACACACAAAATGTTATATAATTTCCACAGCTCCTTCCGTGGAATAACCATACCATAGGGTACCCTGCTCTTACACAGCTCAGATTTCCAAAGACTTACTTTCTATTATAAAAAAGTAAGTACCTTTGAAAAGATTTAATTTTCCCAGGGTACTTCACTTCCACGCCTCAGAATAGAAGCTGGTCCATATAAGCCAATTTCTTCAGTAACATAATAGATGAGATGGAGTAATGAAAAAAGGAGTGAATGCTTCCTTTTTTGGTTGTCTATTTTACTACTGATCTGAAGGATTATAAGTAACTGTAATAAATGGTTTATTGGTGATTGTTGTCTCTGTTGTTTTGGACACCTGTATGAAATACAAAAAAGCCCTGAAAGTGGAATACATTTACATTTGATTTTAGCAGCATTCTGTCACTTCCAGTTTAATCAGTCTTTGGAAACCTCTTCAAAGGTGTTGGGCTTTTTTTAAAAAACTATTTAAAAAAATAATTTGCAAGCAAAAACCAGACATAGTGAATAAGGCAGCATTTATGCAAACTTCCAAAATCAAACTACATCTATTGCAATCTTTTATAAATATTTATGGTACTAATTACAGAACTTGTCCTAATTTGGCAAACAGTGGGGTAACTAAAACTCATTAGAAAAAAAGTAAAAGTAGTAAGCAGTATCTTATTATAGCTATAAAATAACATTGTGGTAATATGCAAAAGACTTTACCTTAAACATTTTTATATAAATTATCTGCTGAAGTGCTAAATGAAAGGAAAGCACAATGCATAAAAGCAGATGTAAACTCTACATCCTAATTTTTCACAAGGCTCAGTTAATAATTTCTACTACGCTTTGTGAACAGGCAGTCATACATCATACTTCTACCTGCTCTGAGTTACAGCTGGACTATCCCAGCTTTGCATTAAAACTTCCTTCTTCTGACAGCAGCTGTCATTAATCACTAGGATTTAAAAAAAAAAAAACAAAAACAAAACAAAAAAACCAGCAAGGCTTGCACTGTGAGGTTCTGGCATTGGACTGAGTGTATTGGCTTGTTTGTTTGACAACTCAAATGAATAACTTCCTCGACTCTGTCACTCCTTGACATAGGCTATCATTGATTTTTCCATTCTCTGCTTTTGCTTTTAAGGAACTTTTGTTCCCTGCCTCACCAGATTTGATCCAGAACTTACTGGCATAAAAAGAAATTGCTCCTTCAACTTCAATGGGCATTGGAAAAGACTCGGGTTGAGACTGCTTACATATTTTAAAATACTTTGTCTCTTGCTTTTCTACACTGCTATAATTCAGGAGTTTTTCCCTTACATTTAGTGGTGACTGAACCCTGTGTAAAAGATGATATGCCCATATAAAAGATAATGTGTCCATGGAAAATTTGACAAGGGTCCTACTATAGGTGTTTGAATTCAGCGGCATCAACTGAAGTTAGGCATTAATCACACCAACACATATGTGAGGAGCATTTCCATAGGATTATGTAGAGGACCAAAATTAGTTTTACCTTCAATACCTGGGCAGCTCCCCAAGACTCCAAGGAGATGGAGATGAGGATTGTGGGATTTATAAAAAATCAGACAAATGAGAGGGTTGTATAACAACATCTCCAGAAACGAGGAAGAAAAGAGTCCTTTAAGAGAATATTAGCACAAAAAAAGGACATTTGCATCCTTTAAAATTGCATTTAAAACTTTCTTACATCCCCTTAATAGTTCTTTATTCTTAATTGTCCATCTGGATATGCACTAGGCATGGCTCTATCTGTGTTATGTCAGATATCCACTAAGGAAATGTCAGGCTATGTCCTTCCACGGTAAGAAAACTGTTGTTAACTAGTTTGCTGTTACTGTTTGCTGTAATGAAAAAGAAGTAGATTGTGCATTGTAATAAATGAATGACTGTTTAAGGTCTTCACAGTTGTTGTTAAAGCTGTCTGTAATGCCCACACATGATCCCATGGAAACAGTGTAATTAAATCTCAGCTACTCTGATTCCATTACTATGTGGATGGTGAAGATATGTGATGCAGCCTTATATTTCTTCTATTTCAGGAGTGGTACTATAGCAAGACACTTGCAGAGTCCTGCCTGTAGATTTCCCTCCAATCAGATTTCCCTCTGTCTTAAATTCCCCCAGGAATCTCAAATATTTTTTCTTAGTCATTTTATGATATAGATCAAACTAAAAACTTTGGTAGATAGACGGAAAAGAAAAGGGAAGTTTCTATTAAAACCCAAATAACCCTCATTGTTCTTGAGGGAAGGTAAATGGGGTGCAGCAGTATAAAAGGTTTGAAAAAGCTCTTGTTCTGCCTGGGAGAATCGATACGGCTTTTCTCGACAAGAACTGACACAGTGTTTTATCACTGAGCACAAATTAATCTAGAGGTGCCTCAGCCCCCTGCACCAGGCAGCATGTCGGCGCAATACTGTCTGTAAGAGGGATGCATGACATGGTGCAACCAGGACAATGAGGTACCCTGTCCCCACCTCAGGGCTCCTTCCTCAAGTGACTGACAGGCACTGAACTGCCAGCCTGCAAGTCCCTGCCCCAGGACTGAAAACTGAGGGTACTTCTCCACGTGTTTTCCTTCCAGGCCTGCTGCCCAGCTCTGCCCACAGCCACCATACCACAGGCTGTCTGCTGGCCCCTCAGCCACGAGCATCCTTAGATTGTGAATCCTGGTTTATATTTATGGGAAAATATTAGAATAAGGTAGCACATTCCTAGGAACTGCAATGCTGCTGTAAGCTTTAGTGCATCTCTTTGTATGTGAAAAAATTCTGTTTGATGTAATGGGCAGTTACTAGGATGCAAACTGCATTTTAGAAATTCATCCTATCTCTTTAGGATGTTTGACCTCTGAGTACTTTAAGAATAACTAGAAATTATTTCACTCTCTTTATTATACCTGAGACATCTGAAAGTTACTTTCCTTCCCTACTGTTTCCCAGTTTTCAGCTTTTGATTCATTATGGCAATCTGCATTTGGGAATTCACATTACTTCAGTACTGTTGTGTAAATCCACAGAGAAGTGCTAGCAATTTTATGGTGGTTTATACTGCAGTCAGCAATAGAGAGAGACAGCAGAGAAAGGTGTAGAATTGGCTATTAAGGATGATTGAATGGTTAAAGCTATCACCCAAGCTGTGATGCTAGAAATCAATAGTTGACATGGTGATTTCAAATCTTGTAGATAAAGACACAATAATTGCAGTATCAAGTGCAAATACAAAGGAGACTCCAGAATAACCTCCAAATGCCACCCCGAGACTGAGCAGTGGATGGTCATGCTAAGAGGAAATCTGAAGTTTAGAGGCAGAAAAAATGTGTAAACTGGTGTGCTCTGTAAGAAGAGTACATCCACAGGTTTTGCACAATTCACCTTTCTGCAACCTGCCAGCTTTCTCATCTATGAACAAAGAGCTCTTGTTTCTGCATAGCAAAAGTGCTATGGTATAACCTTGTGGGTAGGACAGTACCTGCTTGTCTCGTTGTACCAAAGAAAAACACAAAATGCCAATGCCTGAGCAGCAGAGGTCACTTCACAGCTGCTGCTGAGCACTTGACTCAGCGTGCTCCCTTGCCACACCCGGAGCAGTTTGGTTCATCTGATATCTCTCTGTCTTTGGTTTTTGTCTTTAAATCTTAACAGAACTACTTATTTCTATTCACAGATTCAGGACTTGTAAAGACTTGCCATAGTTTTGTCAGAGAGGTAAAAAAATGAAGGCAAGGTGAATTCTAGTATTGAATCTGCCTAAGTCAGTGATTTTAGCAAGTGGTCAGTGATTCTGTGGGCACCAATGGACAACATCTAAGGCCATATGAAAACTGGTGGACAACTTTCATTGTTGTTTGAAACAAATGAAGAAAAACAAAGAAAAAAAAAGAAAAAGTACCTATATGCCATCCAGATATCTTACCCATAAAAATATCTAAAAGGCATTACAAATTTTTAGGGGTCCACAGGCAAAAAAAAAAAAAGGTTCAGAACAACTGGCTTTACGTGCTTTCTGTTCAAGAGCTGGTTGGTACATAGCAGCACAATTTCTGTTACATTGCAGCAATGACCTTTTTCCATATTAAAAGAATAATTTTCCCCTCAGGGGTGACTTGCTCATACCACTACTCTCTACTTAAATTTTGGACAGGAAGTTTTAGAAACTGCTTACATGAAGGCTCTGGCAAGAAACTGAAGTGAACCGATAATTCCTCCTCTGTGCCCTTGCCTGAGAATTGTCACTCCGTCTCCCTGTGCACTGCAGTCCTAAAGCACTTTTCCATTGACTAGAGGCTGCTGGTGGGAAGGAAGGATGCAAAGACCTTACGATATTGGGTTCAGGTGCCTCTGTCTTGAGTCTACCGAAATCAACATGATTTTACAGGTATCCACACAGCCAAGATGTGGCTTCCCAACAGCAATTGTACATGTTGTGTTACAGGAAGAGCTCAAACTGCTCCACAGTTCTAGTGGCATAAAATCATCAAGAAGAACAGGTAGTGTGGGTTTTGTTTTTCAATTTCAAAGGAAATTAATGAGCACGTTCACTTGCAGAGGTATTTCTTTTGACATAGTGTCATTGTTGTCTAGGGAAGAGCTGAATACTTCAAAGCTCATTTTGGTTTGTTCGATTTTTTTTCACCAGTAGCAAACATTATTTCTCAGTATGAATTTTTAAAGTTGATCGTTACAAGAAAAGTCTCATATCTGCTTTTGGAGAAAATGTTTTGTGCCAGTATGTTTGCTTGCATTAGGGACCATTACCAGCAAGGATTCAGCCAACCTGATTCCATAGAAGCTCTGCTGGTAAGGTCACATCACAAGACAAGACAAAAAATTGCAAGCAGGCTTTACTTTCTGCCCTAAAGGTAAGCTTTTTTGTCCTGTCGCTCTTACCTTTCTGATAGCAAATGATGGAACAATATCTCCAGCACAAATCTCCTGCAGCCAGTTCAGCTGCACTCCTGCATTTAGTGACGTGGACTGAAAACTGACAGGTTGTTTTTTTTTTCCTTTAAAAAGAAAAGAAGCTACTCTGGAGAGATGCATTTGCTGTTGATAAAAACAGAGTGATTAATTTACATGTACAGCTGCCTTCGAGGCTGACAGTCATCCACTTGACAGGATAGAGCAGCCGGATCTACCAGAAATGAATATTTCATAGCAAAACTTGGCTCTTTCTGATAAACAGGGGAGAGGTGTTGGTGGCAGCACTGCCATAAGCCAACTTCTGTCAGAGCAAAGGAATTGCCCCGAGTGGCAATGAGCTTTGTAGCATGTAAATGGCCTTTGCTACACCACTTTTTGACTAAGAAATCTTGAGTCTGTGATTTTCTGATCTCCGTTTACATTTTAATGCTATTTTGGGGGTTCCACGATGTTAGCATGTATTTCCTTGGAAGAAACTAACATGATGTTGGTAGTAATGATCTATGTGGCAAAAAAAGTTCCAAAGGTACAATGCTAGTTTCCTGTCCCAGAAGGACATGATAATCAAGGTCTTTTCTTTGTTTTACTTAAGGAAGGTGTTGGGTGACTAAGGACAGTCACAAGAGATAACTTGTCTATTAAGTCTAAAACAGGCAAAGTGTCTACCAACCATCTATCATTGTGTAAGCCCTATTATATCCATAGTTGTTTTTATTCATTGGTATATTTTCTGTACTATTCGTGTACATATTGTTCTTACATTAGCTGTATAACCTCCTCAGCTATATGACTGAATTTTTAAGAATAGCTCCTTAATTCTTCTGAATCAGTAATTAGAAGTTGATTAAAGTATATACATAAGCACCTAATTAAGTGCTAAACCACCTTAAATGAATACTTGAACTTCTGAATAGGGAATGAAGTCCCTAACTTGGAGATATCCATCTTTTGAAGTCTGGTATTCCACTGGATACTGCACATTATCAAACTACTGCAGATCCAATGATTATTTTTTGCCTAGTATTGCCCAGAGCAATTGCCTACTTCAAGTTTTTGGTATCAGAATCATTCAGGAAGTTAACACAAATCTCAGTGAAAATAAGTAATATTTAAATCTCCTGGATGGCTTGTTGAATGTGAACCAACATTGCAGAAGCTGGAACCAGTAGGCTACTGTTTTCTGATCTACATATCCAGAAATCAACCATCATTATTTATTTCTTTACCAGAACAATCAAGATGGTTTGCTATAAAGATGCTTATCCTAAGATGTTCCGTTAACAGAAAATCCAGGTCTAACACAGTCCCTTTGAAACAATTAGGTCACAATATTTCTAGCTTGATTCATTGCCCATCTATTGTTTTCCAAAAGAATAAACCATGCAGCCAGATTTATGTGCTTGTTACTTAAAACTTAGAAACAAGAAAGGTAATTCTCTGTTTCACCTATATTTTGCAGCTTAATTGATTAAGTCAAGATTCTACTGGCTTTCTGCATGCAATTAAGTTTTTAGTCCATGAGTAGTCACATACAGCTGAATAAGAATATGGGGGAAGTATGGTATTAATCACTGCTAACTAGGATAGCAGAATCTGCTTTCATTGGTAGTATAAATCAAAAGCATTGTGTGTTTAACATTTTGCAGTCCAGCCATCAATAAATTTAAAATATTACTGAGAAAAAAAAATCTTTTCTCTCTCTCATTCTCTCTCAATAATTGTATTTTTCTGTCTGCTGGTGGACACTAGTTGAACTGGCATTCAATGCAAAATGCAAAGAAAAGAAAAGGGGATTCATAAAGTTAAGTAATTGTATAGGAAGTTTCAACAATGTTAATGCTGCTGCTTTGAGGGCTAGAAAAAGCGAACAAATCTTGCAGAAATTTATTTTCTTATAGGTGGAACTATTGTTCCTTCACTTGTGCCTGAAGTACAACAAATTTGGCTGAAAAAGTGTACTCAATATATGTCCTTGCAGTAATTATATACTCAGGCTCTAGGAACAGCAACATAAATATAGAAGTCTATATCATTTTTAACAAATGCAAATGTTCCAGCACATAATTTTTCTCATGTAAAGCAAAACTTATCTGGTTCTCCTAGGTACTGTTCCTAGGTACATTGTGAGATTAATTGTTTGTAGCTCTTCTGAACAGTTTTAAAGAGAGAGAGGTAAAAGAAGCAGCGTTGGGTATTGTGCTTTTTAAGACTCAGATGATAATGTGGATAAATGTCCCAGTATGCTTATTCAATAATATCTACTGCACCGCCATAAGCATCTAAACCTATTTTCAGGGGAAAAATGAACAGACACACCTGTGATCTTTCCTTTTGAGTGTGTTTGGGTTTTGGCTGTCCCTGCCATCACTGCCTCCATCCCTTAAGGCACAGGGTGAGGTCAGCACTGGCGTCTGCAATAGCTCATGTAAAGGGAGAATGAGCTGCTCCATCTCTCTTCCCCTTCCCTAGTACTCTTACATAGCTGTGTTCATAATATAGCAGTGTTCACTTATATTTTTAAAGAATGAATAAAAAATAAGAACTGAGAAGATATAAAAGATTCTTTCATTTTTTTCCTTCAGAGAAGTATCATAGGCAGAAACTGTTTTTTGACTTGTTCCAGCACAGTTTCTGTAGGGAAAAGGTGCTTTCAGGTCAGAGCCAGCTGTTTCAGGAAAAGTTGCTGGCAATATCAGATCAGGACTTCCATCAGTGAAGTCACATGGGTTATTCTGGAGGAAAACGCTCATTAATGGGGCAGGTGTTGGTCTCAGAACTCACCAGGGTTTGCATTTAACATGGAAAAAAGCAAAAATCTCAGAATTACATTTTAAAAAAATAGTATAAAGTTTTCAGAGTGAAGTGTTAGACAAATGCGTTCTCCTACCCTCAGAGTGCTATTAGCCAGAATATCATTGGTTTCTTTGACAAGAGAATTATGAAAACTGTAGCAAGAGCTGTAGTAATGATGGATGGCAAGACAAGTTATGACGGAAATGTAAATGACTAAATACTGATTAAATGTTGAGAAGCAGCTGAAATGTTTTGCACCTCCAGAAAAAGACAAGAATAGGGTAATGACTGCAAATTGATCTCAGGAATGTATAAATTTGAAATTGCTAAGTGCTACTAAGAAGGGTAAACTGGACCCTGAAACAGTCTCTCAGGAAAAGTGACAGAAGCCTTAAATGTGTGACTGTGCAGAACATTTAAAAATATGACATTGATGACAGGAGGGACTGCAAAGGCATTCCATATTGATTTCCCACATAAGATTTTTCTGTGGCTTCATGAACACATTCAAGAAATCTACAGTACATAAAAATCTGCTGTACACCCCTATCACACATAGAGGGGCCCTTAAAAACTTGTATGGCTGTAAAATCAGCCATATGTGCTTATTGTCTAAAATAGCAGCAAAACCCGCAGTAATGGAAGACAGCTTCTGAGTCTGGTCCATTTTTAATGCCAGAAAACACACCACATAATCTCATTCAGAAATGTGTGAAGCTCCATTTTAAACCTAATTAGATTTTGCCCCTCTGATTTGATCCAATAACTGCTGTCCCAGAACCTCACTCCTCTCACACAAACCTTCATCTAATTTCAACACATATATATTCATGACTGCTTACACTCATTTGTTCTTGTGCCAGCAGCATCCTTTGGTTTAAATAGCTCTTCTCTTTGCCGGTATTTTTTAGAGAGGGCAATTATACCCCCTTTTCTTCCCTTGGATTGCTAGGCTAAACAAGCCAAGTGCCTTTACTCTGCTCATGTAAGATAGGCTCATCATTCCCCTGATCATTTTAGTAGCAGGCTTGGCACTTTCTGCAGCTTGAGTTCATCTTTCTTGCATGTGGGTGACCAAAGTGTGCACAGCATTCCTGATGAGCTCTTGCTGATGCTTTATGCAGAGGTGTTTATAGGTTGCCTGTCTTTAGTAGGAATTCCTCACCTGATACATTTGCTTTTTTCATGACCACAGCAACATTTGAGGCTCATAGTCATGCTGTGATTGATTAAAACACTAAATCTTTCTTTTTCCTCTGTCACTTTCAGTTGATGAGTTCCCCGTTTATACTAGTAGGTCTTGCTATTTGTCTTTAAATGCGTGAGATGGCACTTTGTATGATTAAATTTTATCCATTCTCAGTTATCTCTTTTGACCAGGTCATTCAGTTCTTCCTGTATGATATTCTGATTCTCCTATGTATTAATGATGCCTCTCAAATTTGTACTATAGGTAAATTTAATTATTACATTGCCATTTCTTGTTCCCAAGTCATTACTGCGTAAGATCAGCCTGTGCAAGTCTCTGAGGACTCCACCAGTAGCTTCTGCCCAGCCCAATCAGTAAAGTCATTTCTCTTTTGTCTTCTCTTCTAATGATTCCTGTAGTACTGACGATTTCCATCAGCTTAACTTGGTTATTTCCTATGAGATACCATTCTATGATACTTTTTATTGAAAGCAGGTGAGATAAGTCCATCACTCACCCCTTGTTCAAAAAATACATGTTATCAAATGGGATATTTAGCATGACTAAAACCACCCTTGGCAACCTTTTTTTATGATTTTTGCCAACCTATTTAATTCAACTTATATTTCTTGTACTCATGTCTCTTTCTTTTAAAATGTGTTCAAAAGCCCCATACAAGGCTGACACTGGACAGACTGTATCATGTTTTCTCTGAATACCTTTCCTTGGCATGGGTATCTTTGCTGCTCTGCTTTCAGACAGTATCACTTTAAGCTGGAATAACAATTATAAAATCTTTCTACTGGACCTAACATTTATGGATCAGACCATATAAACTCCGGGGACTTTGTTTGCCACCTCAAGCTGTGTATGTTGGCTTTCTACATGTAGACATGGGAATTTTAAATTCTAAATATAATTCTGCTGGCAGTTTATCATCATCCTCCTTACTGGAAAATGAAGCAAAGGACACATGTCATGTTTGTCTCACATTTGAATCCCTTTTACACTTCATCTTAGCCCCTGAATGTTTTCCCTGCCCTTTTTGTATTTCTGCAACAAGAAAATCTCCTACTCAGTTCTCTGCTGAGAGGTTTCTGTGTGTACATTTTTGAATTTCCATAGCAAGGCCTAACATGGTTTGATTATTTTGGCTATTCTGACTTTATCATATGCCCCCTGCTCTGCAAAAGATAGCTGACAGTCTTTTTTTAACGATCAACCATCTGTTCTATTTCTTGCAGCTTTTAGTTTGTTTTCAGCATCTTTGAGAGGAAGAAAGGTATTCTTTGTTAGTAGAATATCAGATAATCTTTTTTAAGCCTAAGAGACCTTTCCTAAGGCAACTTCTTTATAAACTGCAATACTACAAGCATAAAAAGGCTCTCAAGAATGGAAGAGGCCTGAGGCTTATATAAGCCACGATCTGTTCACTCCAGAGAAAGGAGAGGTGACTAGGATGTTTTAAGTGTGCTAAAGGAAAAAAATAACCCAGAGAAGGGGAGGGAAAGGTGGGAAATGGAAGATTTGGGTATTAGCTGGGATATTCTTCCACAGATGACTCATTGGGATGGAAAACATTTATCACAGTCATTATCAACATCTTCACATGTCTCTAAAAAGAAGATTGTGTTTTCCCTGGCTTTTTTCTTTGTCTGATCTTGCTTTTCTGCAACATTCAAGTATTCTTGCTAGATGTTTTTGCAGCACTGAATGAGATCTTCAAATGTAGTAATTACCCCTTGAAAGTAGAGCCTGGGACAAATGACAGGTAGAGCAAGAATAGCTGAGGCTTCTGAGGTGAGGGACAACAGATGCGCTAGAGGAAAGAAGCTTTTTATAAGCCCATGAGTGACGGCTGGGGGGTGAAATGATGGATGGATGGATGGATGGATGGATGGGAGATAATGACAGTGAGTCTCTGGAAAGAAAATACCTGTTATTCTTAATATTTTCTTCTGCTTATGAAGGAACTCTTATGAAACTGATTTAAATTAGGAAGAAAATGAAAGATAATTAATTCACTTTCTCTTGTGTTTCATCAGTTCACTCTCTGTCTTTTCTCTATTTTTTTCAGTTTTAGTAAGACTGTGATGCCTAGAAAATTCACATCACATTGTCCTTTGGAGAGAGCTGGATGAAGAGGGGGTGTAGTGGAGCTTGGGCTGCTGCACGCCTCCATAACCTGAGCACCACCGCAGGCATCAGGCTGGGTGCTGCACCATGGGTAATGGCTCTACTGACACAGGTGGCAGCGCAGTATCTCTTGACTGACTACAAACCTAATGAAATGACAAGTAGAAGTACGGCAGTGTAATGGAATGAATCTATAGCACCTGTAAATATAAACCATACTTTTATATTATGCATCTGTAATATAAATAAGGTAAGGTCCTGATCGACTGCTGAATCAGTGGTAAAGTTCTATTCACTGATGAAGTGATTTTCACCAAGGACCTAACTTTGTAGTATTGCAACATATAGTTCTTTGCTTTTCTTATTTTGCTTCCTACTGTTACAGTTTCAGGGTTAGAGAAAAACACTGCGTGCAAGAAACTGGGTTTGTATTCTTTAACCTTGCTTGCAACTGAAAATGGAGAAGCAGATAATATGCAATTTCAGTTACACAGCCAAGACCAATGTAAACTGTCCATAATTCTTAGTGTCATGTTCTATTGGCCCAAGAGAAGGAGATGATCCAAATCTTCTCATCCTGTTCTTATTTGCATTTTTTTGGTCTAGGGCTGGCAAAGGGCTCTTCTAAGCTCTGTTTCATCTTGTGATGGGTAATCTCAAACAAAATGTGATGCTTCTATGTAAAATATTATGGGGAAGGATGAGGATGTTTTTATAGGACAAATGTTTGAAAGAAACATTGCATCTGTCAGGGAGCTTGAAGCTAAATTAGGTGAACTACAGGAACTTCTACCAATATGTGTGGCAGCTGCAAAATATTGATGAATATGCCAGTTTAAATGTACAGGGAAATTACATCCTTACAGAAACTAGACTTTAACCTTCAAATGCTAAAATAAATGTTCTGGAAAACATTTTAATCTGCTCATATTTTCTCTATGTCCAGACAATGGTGCAGGTATGTTTAATAGTTACATTCTTACAAGGGTTAGAAAACTAATAAATATTTAGATGCGTGTCAATGGTTAATTAAAATTACATAGAGACAACATGTTACATAAGCAACCTAGTTTATTACCTTGTTTTAACTCTTGAAAGAATCCACTGAATATACACTTTTAAGAATAATTGCAGGGATCATTAATGCCCATCTGTAAAACATGGACAGAAATAGTTATGGTCGTATAAGTGAATGACAGCTACGGTGTTTATAAGAAGCATGGATCCCATGACCTTATGATCTATTTCAGAGAAACATGTAATAGAAATTACTGTCTTCCTGCATTTTGTTGGCTTTGTCCTCCAGTAATTACAACTGAGGAGTGATTTGTCAGAGATGCGTGTCACTGACCGGATTTTAGAGGCAAGGACACAGTTTATGCAATTAAATCAGGAGATTAGAGTACCTATGAGTCAGTAAGAGTAGCTTTCTAGGACACACCAATTTCTGTCATCTACTTTAGGCTCCTGCCTTGAAATGTCATGTTTGGGGCCCATCTATTTCCACTGGCTGCCAAGTGACACACCTGATCTGCTACACCTCCTGGGAAGCTGATGCTTGTCAACTGCTGTCTTCAAGTTAAGATGCAACCCAAGATGAGGGTCTCCAGATAATAGAGCTATCTTACATGGTCATAAGTGTCCTACTTAAACAATAATTTAAGTAACATTGTTTTATTTCAGGAAAGTTGTGGGTTTCTCTCATCTTACTAACAGGCCAGAGACAGACTGCACTGCCTTCTGTCCTCACCCTGGCTCCTGAAATTCTCCACATCATTGTCTCCATCAGGTGTCTTAGCCTCCTGACAGCCAGGTCAACTACCACAACAATCCAGATATAAGATTTCTGTATATATATTGGGTTTGTATTAAGAGAGAAGAGGGACAGCACAGCTTAATTCATAAAAGCAGAAGAAAACTCCTTCAAACCAGGCAGTGAGACCCTTCTATCCTTCTGAAGAGAGATACCTCTTCCACCTAAGAAACTCCTTTCTGCATGCACCTCCTGCCTCCTGAGCTAGAAGCCTCTTAAACTTGCTAGAAGCTTAAAGAACATGTGAGGACAGGGCTATATGCTGATTGTGGATCTTTTCTTGCTGAGTAACAACCTGGCCACCATGGCATGTGAGCCTGCAGACTATTGTGGCTAGAAGGAATTATGCTAGAGACTGCTTTTAGGTACAGATCCAGCAATACCGTGGTCCTATAAATTATAAAGAAATCAAGAAAAAGAACTGTGAGAAAGGGATGATAATGTCCTGCTGGAAGGAGTGTTAAATTAATGCAGAGAGCCATCCCTTCAGTAGATGCCTAAAAACTGCAGGCTGGGTATTCAATATCCAAATGAATTACTTGCAAAATGATTACTTGGAGCTGCACCAGCTTTTGCCTAGTTAGCATTCATAAACCCAACTGCCATAGCTCTGTTTGCAGGCCTGCATACAAGCCCACATGCATGCCAAGAAAGGGAAACATGAGAAGGGATAAAATGAGAGAAGTGAGAAAAGAGAAAACCTTCAGCAGTGTAGCATGGCCATTCTCTCCAACCAAAGCAGTCCTGCCCAGCTTTCCCAGAGCAAAGCCATAGAGGTATAATGAAGAGACATTACAACAGCTGTGCAAATCAGGCACACAAGGTTTCAATGAAATGGACTTGTGCAGTGGAAAGAAAATGCAGGAAGGGCTGCACTATTACTGTGAGATATATAGAGGGTTCATGTGGTATCAGTATTCCTGAGTACATAGAAGCAGAGGATAAGGTAGCCAAAACCAGTTAGCATTTCCAATGATGCAAACAAAACTGTTTGAAAGAAAATTTATGTATACTGTTATCTTCCATTTCTAAAGCAGGAAGTGCTACTCCCTTCCTTCACCCACTGCCTCCTACAATCAACTCTCTCAGCCTTTTAAGAGAGCAATGACTTCCTCTGAGAAGTCTCCTCCTTCTACGGGTGCTTATCAAATGTATCTTCTGAATGCTGGGTGCAGGATATTCAAAGACTTTTATACAGGCAATAAACTCTTTTTGATACCTCTCACATCTCTCTGGAGCAAGGAGTGCATATTAACTGTCCAAAGATAGTATGCTCCAGTCTGTATACAGTGAAACCTTCAGCAGCCATTCAAGGGACTGTAAAAAAACAAAGCTTGAAATCAACACAGATTCCTATTAGCAGAAAGAGAACTGTCAGGCGTGCTTTGGGGGAGGTTTAGGACAGCAGACTGCCAACTTGTGCTGAAATCTCTTATAGGTTTTATTGTACTTCTAAGACCATTTTTAAGTCTTGCCGAAGATTTCTGAAAGTCTTTCTTTTTTTTCCTCTGTCAAAGGAAGAGAATGAAATAGGGGGAAAAAAAATTGTTTTGACTTCTTAAACTTTCCTTCTCTTCTCTGCAGTCTCAAACGGCTCTTCAAATTTGGATAAGATATTACAATAGTGTCATTTCCAACCAAAACTCCATGCTTGCATAGGGGTGGAAAGGATGGAGAGAGAAAGGTTGGTGAAATGTCTAGCTGAAGAACACAATAAATTACCTTTAGGAACAGGAATACTCAGGGAAGATTTTACAGAGGGAACAAGGCAGGCAGTGGCACAGAAACTGAGGTGTAGGATGTAGTCTAGGTCACTTCCAGCACTTCGTTAGTCCTTGCCACATCCCACCCTAACGCCACCACCCAGCAGGAAAAGACCTAGAATTTAATCTTACTGATCATAGCTTCATTCCTTCATCCATCACTAAATCTGTTCCCCGAATTTATAGCACCAGATGATGGGACTGCATCAGAGAAAACATTCCCAGCCTCTCCTGCATGGAAGCCATCACTAAATCAAGAAAAGTAATCTCTGAAAGGGTAACACATAAGGGAGAGTCAGAAAATGCTTTAGGCTCTCAAGCCAATTGAAGGACTTGTGGCAAGGACCTGAGCAATTTTGCTGGGAAATGCTTTTGTTTTCAATTTCACTTTCTTTAAGCAAGAACGTGTGTTTTCATACAGTATTCTGTAAGGTGATACACTACTGGGATTTTAAATAACAGCAAAAAGCATTTAATTTAACTTCAGTGTTGCTAATTCAAGCAAAGAAAATATTCTTTAAAACCAGTAGTCTTAAAAAAAAAAAACAACAAACTTGTAACTGGAAGAAAATGACAATTCAGTTTTATCAAAGAGAAATGTTATGCTATACCTGGAGTACTGTGCCCATTTTTGGGCCCCCCACTTCAAGAAGGCTGTTGGGAAAATAGAGAGGAGTTGTAAAATCCCTTTTCCCTAATAGGAGATTGAGTAGGGGGCAAACACAGACTACAACCAGTACTTTTGGAAATACCTTTTATTCATTAGTCTGTTGTTATTAATAGCAAATAACTATTCAGTCACCACATTAAGTTACTCCCTCATGCAGCTGACTCACAGATTCATTCACAGTTGCACTGTTGGAGCAGCAGTGGGGAGGCCAACCTCAGCTGCAGACTCACAAACTGAGGGTTGTGCTGCCTTCTGCACAGCTGTTTGGAAAGTCCCCCAGGGACTCCTTGTTTCATCAGGTGTGCATATAGCCCTGCAGTCATCATCTGTGCATAGCGGTCACTGACCCCATGGCTGTGGTCCAAGTTACACACCCTGCCGCTCAAACTGGTGTGCCCTGTTGACATTCAGCAAGTTTCGCTGGCTCTTGGTGTCCAAGTTTATCAGTTCTTTTGGTTTCAACAGGACTTACAGCCCCCAGAACTTGTCAGTCCTTGGGAAATTTCTGCATGCTTCCCTCTCAGAAAGTATGTTCCCTTGCCTTGGCCTGCTCTTCACCAGTAACTCTTTTTCCTTCCAAACCTGCAGGTACCTAAAGACTCCATTCCCACCAGCTCATGCAGAAGGATCCTTGATGGCAAAGTGTCCATCATTGGAACAGGTTATGCAGAATGATTGTGAACTTGCCATCATTGGAGGTTAGCCACATACAGTGAGATCAAGCTACAGCTGATCTCATACAGTTTTGGCTACGATCCTGCTTCAAGCCAGAGGCTGGACTAGATGACCTGCAGAGGTCCAATCAGCATTTCTATGATTCTGTGAAATATCAAAGCATCTGTTCTTAAATATTTCTTTAAGAAGAGGACAGATTTCGTTGTCTGGTGTTTTCTGCATTGGATAAACTCCCTTTGGCCAAGGAAAGTGTCCCTCAAATAACATGACCAAAGCCTCCGCCCAAAATGATACATTTTGGAAAAACACTTTTTGGCATAAGGTGATGTCTTCTGTTCTGAAGAAAAAAGCAAAACAAAAAAAGGAAATGGTCTCTCTAGTTCTAATATAATCTATTTTGTGGTACTGTTAATCAAGTCAGCCATGAAACACTTCAGATAAGTCAATACACATATAAACATGGGAACCTTCTGTGATTTTTTTGAAAAAAATTACAAAGCCAGTCTTCAAATGTGCATTATTTTATTTCTTCATTTGAGATTATAAAGCAGATTGAAAATGAAATTCCTAACTTCAGCCATTTTTTAGCTATGATTAAAAATCTGCTTTTTGAACTAAGAACTCAGATATGGCTGAAACAGTTTTACTCAAATCTTCCTTCTACTTAAACCTAAATGACATTCTTAATGCAAGAATTCAGCTGAGAGAGAAACATGAAAATAACCTCACCATTTGGGTTTCATTACGGAAAGTTTGTTCATCCTTGTGCAACCTTCTACCAGGTGCTGGCAGCAAAAAGGGCCAAATCAATCTGCCTGTGGGCCACTTCAAACACTCCAGTAATACTGGCTTAGTCCTCAAACAAATCACCTCCTGAAACGCTCCTGCCGGGGCAAATCTTTCCCAGTCACAGCTGAGTCCAAAGATAACTTTCTAAGGGGAGTAAGGAGGGTACTAATTAATTTGGGGAAGACAGCAGTTAACAGATCAATGACAGTTCAATAGGTTATCTTGGCAATACCCTTAGGGGTCACCTTCCTCTTTGTTAACAGCTTGTGAATGTAAGCAGTGCTGACATTAGCTGAAGAGCCCTGCTCCTTTCCAGGGCCACTGAAGCCTGGGATGTTGGGGTTTGTGAGTGTCCCATCAACTCCAGGCTGAAGCTTTGCAGTGAAATACAGTCCTACACTGCAGCTACTCTGCTCTGCTGTGAGCTTCACAACATCTCAGTGGCATGTCTATATATCCAGCTGCTCTAGAGTATATCCCAGTAAAAGTATGGCAGCTCTGCACACAGAAGGAACCAGGCTTCAGTAACAATTTGGGCAAATTTGATGTAGGTTTATCATCTGCCACATTTTAATAGGGGAGAGCAAGACAGTGTTACTGTCTATGCTGGGTTTGCTTTCAAAAATCTATGAAGGTCCCACAGTCCAAGAGTGAGTTTGCCCAGGTGGAGGCTTTCTGGTCTTGACATGTTTGCAGGGCAGAGGTGCGTGACCAGGGGTGACTGCCCCTCCATCATGGCTGGGTTTGGGGAGCAGTGCGTGATGTTTCCTCTGGCTTGGAGTTAACAGCACTGTAATAAAAAACAAGTCCCACAGCAATGCATGCATTGTCTCTGCTCTTGGCTGCATGAAGACCTGCCTGGGTGGAGCGTATCCATTAACCTCCAAGGTGCTAGCCTTGAGTTTTTCCATGTAATTGACAGCAATCTCTACAGCATACAGTTAAATTTCTTTACTTTTTATAACTGTTTCCCTGGTCAGAAATACCTTCTGAAAGTCTAGTGCAACTGACTCTGCAAGACCTGTCTACTTTAGGAAACTATATTCTTTTTAGTGAAAGAAAGGATTGAGTCCCATGTCCCAGTCATCAGATTCTTCCAACACTTTGTTCTGCAAGCAGCTGCAACAAGCTTTTCTGTATAGATACTGGGTAACAGATGTCAGGCTTTGTGAGGAAAATGTTTAGAAAAAACATCTACAGAATTATTGTATCTTCATAGCTAAAATGATGAATGGCCATGGCTGCAGTTTAAGATGCTGTAGTCTTGACAGAGGAGAATGTTTTCTAAAGGAATGATTTTGTGTCAGGTTTTAGTTATTAAAATGAAAATATTTAATTGTGCAGTCTGAGTAACATGCAGAACAAAAAAAAATCAATGTAATAAAGTTAATAATTTTGATTCTATGACTCTCTTATTGAACAGTAATTTGGCTGAAAAGCAGATGTGCCCTGATTAGGTGTACAAATATAGAAATATATTGATTACAGGAGTGAAACTCCTTGAAGTATTCCCTAAAAGAGACCAATGTGTCTTTTAAGAGAAAAAGGTCTTACTAGCCTTTCCTTTTACACAAAGTTTTGTGAGTTAACATCTCAGTAAATAACAGATACTTATTGACTTCTTTATGAACTATCAGCAAACCTGGGTGATATTATGTTGAACAGCATTTACGGAAATGTATAGAATCATAATTTGATTCCAGTTTATAGGCATAAATCTTGTTAACTGCTGGAGACTGAAGCAGCAGAGTGAACTGTGAAATACCTGAATTTGGATAAAGTCTGACCCTTGGGAATCTTTGCAAGCTTGCAATCTCTTACACTAGTATTCTGTTTTACCTCCTTTCCTCTATTCTGAAACAATTAAGTCAAAATTAATTTGTCTCTTAGGATGTCTTACAACTGCTAATTTAGTGTACATGAACCAGGCTCCCCTCACACCCTAAGTCATAAAATCCCACACTATCTGACCGTCAACCTCTGTAATCCCCTGAAGAGTGTCTAAGAGTTCACCCTGTGCTAGTTGTCCCTTAGGTAAGTTCAATACAGGGAATCCCTTTGGATAAGGCTTATGTCATCATTCTTTGGTTTCCTTTCCTGTGAACACCATGAGGAAACGCTTGTAATAAAATGTAGTATTAGCAAAACTCTTCCTTATAACGTTCATTCAGTATAGATACAGGGAATCAACATCACAGTTTGGCCCCAGGTTCCTTAGGAAACGTTGCAAGAAAAGTGTATGTCCGATCCCACATTCCCATACTTTTGTACAGACATTCTGGTTGAAGCCGTTCTTAAAACAAATAACATAGTTAACAAAAAGATGCTTCACCTATTTGGCAACATCTCTGAAACTGAAAATTCATTCCATAACCAGCAGAAGGCAGAAGATGGATTTTTCTGGTTCACTGCAATAACTTCAAAAGCCATACAAAGAATATTCTTCTAGAGAGTGTGTATGGAAAGTTCTGATTCTCTGCAGGTACTGGGGATGGATGGAACATGACTGCACCTGCACCCAGTTTTAGGTGTGAAGAACGTGGAAGGGAAAGTAGAGACTCATTATGTCCATATGGAAGATGAATACAAAATAGTCTGATGAAGTCATCTACACTCCCTCTTTAATCAGTGAACATATTTTCGTAGGGTGACTTGTTCTGTCTTAAGACAGGTGTATAAGCCTACATCTAGTCTGGTTTTCCTTTAAGGAACTGAAATCAAGGTGTGATTTGTGATGGTTTGAAAAACACAAATTTGTATTCAAATCTTAAATCTGATCACACGTCTACAGAAATGGCATGCAATAGTTCAGTATCAACAACCACTTTTCCTCCCCTCCTGATAACCACAATGAAGTGCTAACAAGGATCTTTCTAACAGTGTCATGTAACTGCCTAGATCAAATTCTTTTACAAAATAAGTCTTGTAACACAAGTTCAGGAGAAAATGCAGAATGACACCCATTATAGCAGCATTAAACTTGTTCTAATTTATCACAAGTGGCACAAGCTGAGAGCTAGAGACAGCTCCTAATATTCCTCTACTGGAAGTAAAACTTGGTTCCAGTTAAGAGTACAATACCAAATAATTCTACAATGCATTTGCATCTACTCCATATAACAGTGGGCAAACTTTTACACTCTTTGGTGCCTTCTAAAGCAAGTAGCAGACCAGGAGAAGTCCAGCAGGACTAGATGAGAGCAGTAAAAAATAATTAAACATTGGGATTTCCTTCTACTAATTAGTTATTCAATTTTTTCTATTCATTTTCTGGTTTAATTTTCTATTTTTTATCTTAATTTTTTTCCTTTCTTAAACTTTGCAAAATATCATTGGGAATTATTATTATTATTATTAATAATAATAATAATAATAATTTTTGTTTTTCTTTCCAGAGAAGGTTCAGATGTTCAGATCCTAGCTGAAGAAGCGCAGAGAACTTCTAAGAAGCATTAGTGGAGCCTTCTTCTCAGAAGAACCTTATCAATGCTTTTTAATCAATAGAAGGATCTGAATTTGTATCAGACTCTTATTACACATTAACAGAAGTTAGAATACGTATGATGGTTTTGGGACAGGTATTGTATTTTGCCTACATTTACTGTTAATCACTGCAAATTATGTGAGCTGATTCATAATATTTGAGAAATGTGTTTTTAAAAGCTGGGGGGGGCAGTCTTGTGGTCTGACTAAGGCATATTTGAATAGATTAAGGTTAGAATGCAAAACAGTTCAATACAAAATATTTTGGAATGCACTTTCAGAAAACAGTGATTTTTTTAAAAAAAATTTTTGTACTTCTACTTCATGCTGACCTACTTTAAAGAAAGAAATTTCAAGAAAATAAAAGACCCAAATATTTTCTAAAAATCAGGCCCCTTTTTAAGAATCTCAAGTTAAAGCTCCAACACCATAGATTCCCAAAGTCACTGTCATTGATGTCTCCTGAAAATATAAGAAAGAAACCTTTGAGTTCTATATGTTTTGTAGGACTGGAAATGAAAATTAGTCCTTCCTTGTTGCTGGGAGTCCTACAATTCAAATAATCAGAAACACGTACCCCCTGTTCAACACACAGGTCTAAGTGATTTTCCTTTTCACCATTACAGAAAAAGTGAGACCCCTTTGGTATTACACGGACATTCATTTTTTATTAGAACTAATAGAATTTGTGGACTGCCTCAGCAGAGCAACCAAGCATAGCAACTTAACTTTAAAGACATGAGAAGGCCCCTTGAAGCGAGAGACATCTTTGTGCTTATAATCCTGGCTAAACTGATGCATTCGGGTTTTTTAACTGAATTGTTTGAGTTTTAAAGTAAGCGTTATCTGGAACAAGAAACAGTAGTTCCAATTTATGTAAACTATAATACCACAGATTCTTAATTGAATAATTTATCTATTTGCCCTTTGCCTTCACATTTTAAAAACTGGTGTACTGTGTTTCATTTCTTGCTTTGTTTTGAGTTTATTTTGTTTTTATTAGTTTTCAGGTGACTGACTTTTTCTCATGTCCTCTGAGCTGACTATACAGGCAATGCAAATAAAAATAAACCAGCATGGTATTGTTGGGTGTTATCATAGAACATTTTATTCATTTGGAAAGTTTCAGAATACTTGGTATGACATACCAACAGAAAAAGTCTACTGTCAAATATTACTAGGCACACTAATGATATATACAAATGGAACCTCTGTGTGTCTTGATTTTTCCCATGCTTTGTCTTTCCCAAACAGCTGCTGCCTTCCAGAAATGTTACGAAACATTTGATTTTTATTAGTTTTTAGTTTGTCATGGAAATTTAGACAGTATTCATGCAGCAGGTATTTATTCTTAGGACTCATTTTGCTGATACATATGGTACATTGAAGCCACAGGTATTGTTTTCACAAACCCAGTTCAGAATGTGTGTGTTTGTTGGAATCAAAATCTTAAAGTTGCTTTAACATTTTTTGTAATGGAAATCCTTAGAAATACACCATGGTTTTGACATTCAGAAGGAATACTGTTCATATATTTTCATGTATAGCAGAGGATATGTAATGACATTTTTTCTGAGGATTACTCAGGGTGTGTTGCAAACTATTGACTGCTCACCAAATTGTATGCTTTCTTTCTGTACATCACATACATTACCTAAGACTAAAATGTCTAGCATGACCAAAGTTAAAATTCCTATTACTAGCACAATGTGGTTCTTTGGTTTTATAACACTCCTGAAAATCTCACACTTCTGTAAACCCTGGGACTAGGGTTCTTAAAAGCCTTTCATACAGAAACCAGTAGGAGAAAGGAGGCAAGTAATCCGCAATAACCTCAGGACTCCAGAAGGGAAAATCCACTGACACCAACTTCAGGCAAGCTAAAATAATTGTAAATATATTTTTAAGACCTGGTATGGTCTGGGGCAACCCAGCCCCGTGCCCACCAACTCAGGGCATGTGTCACCCCATGACATCTGTGCAGACAGCACAGGTGGGAATAGCAGAGTGGCTCTGGCTTAAATCTCACAGCGGTAAACAGCAAGTGGAGCACATTGCAGCAAAAGGACAGAGGAAGGAGGGAATTAATCCTAACATCTATTGCTTCATTAGTAACCCATGTCCTTAAGAGGTATTTAGGCTAAAACTACTGCCAGAAAACCTTAATACAGCAAGGAGCCTTTCTTAATAAGTATTTTTGGTTCAAGGATTGCCAGCTTCCCGAAATTTATTCTGTTCCCTCTCCTGCCATAGAGTTCCCTCCATCTTTAAGTCTTTAAACTAATTATTTGTACACAGGTAGTTCTTCCTTCTCAAAAGAAATCAGGCAACTTACTTGACTGAATTTCCTGGGAGTGGAGTCAAGTTTTTAATGAATGTGCTTGCCTCCTTTGCTGTTAGAAGCACCAGGCATTTTATGGTACTATGCCATTTTATCCCACCACTCCAAATTTTATTCCTCATTCAGAGACTACACAAAATCTTTCTGAGATTTAAATCTTAAATGTTTTTGTTCCACTCTTTATCTTTGTAGAAGGTTTATTTTTTCCACTTAGCCTTTATTGGAATGACTTTTATGTAGATTTTCTGCTACAGTAAAATCCAGGAGAAATTAAGCTCAATGTAAAATGTACAAATGACTTTTGAAGCCATGCCAAATAGAGGTCTTGGCCCTTGTGCCTAGGTGGATTGTCCTTTGGTGTTAAACCACTTTTTAAAAAGCAGCAGTTTCCAGTACTTTACTTGTCACTTATACTATTGGGGATTGAGCAAAGAACAAGAATCAGTCAGATATAAAATCTGATATGATGTTTCTGAGAGGAAGAAAAACCTTATTTCATGTTATTTATATTTTCCAGTTTACTTCCTGTGAAATTACCCTATACACAGCTCATGGAGCAAACATCTTGATACAGAGGGCCCCTGAAAGATCTCCTTCTATTCCCATTGTATTTCTACTGAAAATACAGTAGCCAGTTGTGGGGAAATGCAATATTAGTAAATTTGTTTTCTACTTCCTTCAGAGTGATAAGTTCATGACTTTAAGTTCAAAATAGATTAAGTTTACCTTTTGTTTAGCTACACCTTCTGTCTACTCTATCTTCTATTCCTGTGTCAAATGGCTGTTACTAGGGATTCTGCACTGCCCTCCACCAAGCAAGCTGTCCCTCTCCTTCTCCCAGAGGTCTTGACAAGTGATATTTTCTTCTCTCCCTGCTCGGGACACATTGCTAATTCTGCTCACTCCAACATGTTGAATAAGGATGAGATCTATTTCGTCACACAGTCCTTTGTGTATGCTGTCCTTCCTCCTTGGATGTGTTGTTATTTGCATATTTCCAAACCCAATTAGAAGAGGAAGCATCAATCACTCTGGTCCTGCTGTTGCATTTAACATGAGTGTGGCTTCTTCCCTTTCTTACATACAGCAATTTCATATGATCAGTGTATAAGTGTAAAGCTAGCACACAAAAGACAGCTGGTGGGTTCATCATTAGTATGCTTACCACCCCAGTAGGACAGCAGAGGAGTATTTTGCTGGGTAGGCTGGATGGGACACGCTGCCTTCAGTGCTGCTTTCTCACCAAATCAATCAACACCCTGATTTTACACTTAGTATTTTGTAACTTTCAATTTTGCTGATTTCCCCTTAGCCCCTGAGCTAATGATCTCTTTACTAAGTTACCTTAACTAAAGGTTCTGTAATTTTACCTTTTTCATCATGCGTGCCTCTGTTCTACAGACTTGCTCAAAGCCCTTCCTCACAACTCACCAGTTTCCTCAGCAGCCTGAGCCAGGCTTTGCCTGTACCAGTCCCATAGCAGAGCTGAGCCATGGACCCTGGAGCACCAGGAGGTCAGAGAGACAGTGACAGCTTCTGACTGTGGCAGAAAAAAGGATTTGAAGGATGACAGCAGCTGAAGCCTGTTTTCATTCTCTTCCCCTCTCCCCTCCAAGCTTCTGCTCCTTAGTAATTATTTTCTTCCCTGATGATTTCCAATCCAGTTGACTTCCTTGAACTTTGTTCCTCCATTTCATCAGTCCCCTCACTCCTAGTCAGCTCTGCTAACTTCCCATTTAGAGTTCTTTGCTGCTTCAGTGCACTACTTTAGACCCAAACCAGCATAGCCTTCCAAATAGAGAGAAATTGAGGAAAATGGAGAGATGAAAATACAGTCTGTCTACACAGAGAAGATAACCATGACTGAAATCATGAAGGAAATGGGAAGAGAGGATGAACAAGAATGAAGGTGAACTAGAGGAGTACTTGAGATATTTTTTAGGCCAACTAGCTACACAAAAAACAAGCAAAGTGGGATAGTAGCAAATAGAATGAGAAGTTCCAAAATGCAGTAAGTGTGGTGACAGTAAGTAATGGGAGGATGTCACTCACTGAAAGATTTAATGCACCATTCTAATTAAGAAGGAGGAAGAGAGAGGATTAGAGTGATTATTTTTTAAGGAGCAGCCAGGGAATATGATGCAATTAGTCCAAAGCTGAATTAGTGTTATGAAATTAGCTTTTTTTTTTCTCATTGTTTTTTCTGGCTTCTTTACACTCCTGGTCTCACTTGGGTCTAGAGGGCAAACGGATCAAAAGATTTCCCTCCTGTTGGATTCTTGATCCTGCTAGAACTGAAAAGTGGAAGAAATTATTATGAAGGCTGTGCTAATGAGGCACGCAGCTATATGGTTATTCTAAATCTGTTTAGATGCATCCAGAATATACTTCTGAAAGGTCACTTGTAGCTTGTACCACTGCCACTTCACTTCTAGTGTACAAAATTGAATTATCTCTAGTGCCTTTGCCCCATTTTTCTCAAGATCATATGAAAGTCTCAAGGCCAAGGAGAAGAATCTTCTCTCTTTATCAACATGATTCTGGAAGCAGAGTGATGACTGAAAGGAGGTAAAAAGTGCTTCTATGCCTTCCTTTCAGTATATGCACAGCACTAAGGCCTTTCACACAAGCTAAATCTCATAATAAAATATGACCTATATGGGTTGAATACAGTTTTAGTACTGTATTTCTTAACAGACTTCTTTCTGACTCCTCCAAATCCATTTTTAGTACTTTAAAAACAAAAGTTCAAACAAGCTTTTGACAAATTCAAACACCTTCACTGCATTTCAGTAAAAAGATTTTGGTGCACAAGTCTGTATTCATTATGAACATAACTGACCTTTTCAATAATAACCTCAGAATTCTGACTGTTTTTTATTTACTCAAAAGACTACCAGAAATGCTAGAATAACAAGTCTGATGTATTTAGATTTCTAAGGTACCTGAAAACTGATTTAAATATGCTGAAAACTGCCACAACACACATTGGTGAAAGTTTGGTTTGTTGTTTTTTTTTTCTTTTTTTCAAGAAAACATTCTATAAATCATGGGTGCAAAGTAAGTAAGTAAATAAATAAATAAATAAATAAATAAATAAATAGAAAGACGTGGTAATCAGCAGCCATATTTTTGGCATGAAAGCACTGGAATATACCATAAGTTATCTGTGACCATTAAGTAGGATACATGCACATTACAACTGGCACTTGTCTGCACGTTCCCTCCCTGTCACCAAGATCAATGCTTGTTCACTGTTTTGAAAATGCTTCAAAACAGCCTAAAGTTTTGGCAGGCAGGGAGGCTTAGAGGTCTGAACTCCTGAGTGGGCATGGAAATCCCACTGAACGTGCTTGGATGCTGCAGCCCGATAACTGGGATCTTTGTTTATCTAGGGAACCCTAAGATGTATTTCACTAAAGATTGTGTTTTGTCAGTTTTTTCATTTTAAGAGATCAGGGAGATGACTTGTATCTAAACTATGTTGAATTGTGTTCTTTCAAACGCTTCAATCCAAACTGGAAGGAAAGGACGCTTGATTCTCCTTGGTAAAGGCTGGCAGAGAAACAAGAATTCTGTTAGTTGAAAAGATTGGCGGTTTTATTCTAGAATAAGCTATTGAAGGGAGAAGGTTCAAAGAGAAATTCCATGGGTACCAGCAACAGAGAATTCACCTGAAAATCTAGAAACCTACAGCTAAGTTCCAGATTCAAACCAGACAATGCCTCTTTCCCTTGTTTTGAGCTGAAATTCCACCCTAGACACAAAGCACAGAGCTGGTCAGATTTCTTTTTCAGACAGAAGGTTTGTTTTTCTAAAATACAATCCTATAAAATGTTTATTCTTCGTGTGCCTGGGATATTACCATTGAATTTTATTGTTATCTGTCTAAATCAGAGTACAAAAGTGGCAGGGGTTGATATCTCTTGGTAGTGTTATTCTTGGGAACTGGGGTCTTGCTCCACTGTAGTGTCATTGTGATTATTTCTCCTGTGCTGTTAATATTACACTTCATCATGAAATTTCTGTTATGTCTTAAGATTGTCAGCTATCTTAGACTATCTAGCTCTTAGGAGATGAGCAGATACTGCAGCTGATCTGAGAGAAAAATATTATTATTCAAGGTGTTTTTTTCAGGCAAAATAGTAGTGTGTTTCTGTGACTGTTCCTTTAGAGGCTAAATGTACATCTTAAAATCTGGGACAGAACCTTAGTCATGTTAAAGTCTGTGGAAATGCTGCCATAAACTTAAGCCATATCAGGACTCTTCCCCAGTTTTCCACTGTGAATACTTAGAAACAATAATTGAAAATAAAATTCCCATGAGTATTATGCAATATTTGCTTAAAAACTCACTGTTCTAGCTAAAGATTTCCATCAAGCTCATTACTTTATTTACAGAAAGTAAACATGATGAAGTGGGAACACAAAGAAATGAAATTCACTTTATAAGTCATCCTAACAAAAAAACTTCTTGCATGTTTTCTTTAATACTGTCAGCCCTAAATGATGCTTAAATTTGTTAGTCTTTCTATGGAGTTCTATGTGTTTTGGATTCAGCAAAAAAATTAGGAGCTTTCACCTGAAGAATTTCTGATTTTAATTAATTAACATTGATAAAGATAATTTAAGGACTATAATTGTGAACTATCCAGTTATGATTATTCTTCTACCAGATACCTTTACACACCAAATTTTAGCTCTAAAAACCTTAAAATTTAAAAATCTGCCTTAGTTCTCTATTGTTCTTACAACTATTAGGAAAAAAAGAGGTTGAACAGAAAGAGGAAAGACTGGTTTTTGCACACAGCTTCAATGCACTCCACAGAAGAAATACCCGAGTACCCCGAGTACCTTGGATCTAAGTCCTCATCCTGGCCTTATGCAGCCTAAGGGCTCACAAGGCCAGAAAGTCCAGCAGTAGTTTTGCTTTAATGCTGTGTTCAAGGCAGAGGTACAGTGTAATCAGACAGAATTAACACTTCTGAAAAGCAAGCACCATTCTTGTTAAACCATTTGTTGAGCCAATGCATACACAAGTTAGGGAAGAAAGGGGTATTCGCCAAAGTGGATGACATAAGGTTATTCTCCATAGTCTCCTTTTTGGCTCAGTGGGAGAAGAGATGCTTTTCAGAGGATGGTTCTGAGCCAGAGTCTACAGCAGTTGTAGTAAACTGGGCTAAAATTAGCCTTTGAGATTATTGCCTTTCATTCACCATAACATATCATTAAGGCATATTAGATTATGTATATGGCCACCAGTATACCTTTCAAGGGATACATTTATCCAGTGAAGTTTAATATTCTTTCAGGAAAATGTTTCTGTGGAAAAGGTCAGAGAAAACTCTTTCTGAAGTGCAGAGCAAGAGTCTTGCAACAGGCATTGAGAACTCTATGGGGCAAAAAAGCATCTGCAATAGAAAACCAGGTCTCAAATGATACAATAAAAAAAGATTTAAAGCCATTCTGGCTCTAGTCCCCTTATACATCATTAATATCTACTGCTTCAAGTCACTTCAAATCAAGCATCCCAGCACTTTAACTTAAGTTAAAACTTTGTCTTGCTTCAAAGAACATATAAAATGGTAGAACAAAAAAATATTAAAATGTTACATTTTAAATAGTATTGAAACATAGGGCAGGCTAAATGGTGTAGAGAGAATAAAGAAAGAGATTAGACTGAAATTCATTGCTTTTATCTTACCATATCTCGTAATTTTTATTCCCTCATGCAGCCACTGGTAATGGTCTTGCTTGTCTGAAACTGGAAACAAATGGGTGGAGGTTTAGACTCACATTTACATGCTGATCTACCCTCTTGTCCTTCAACGGGATGTGGTTTATTCAGACATGCCATAGGTCTGCTGCATGTTTCAGTCCTGAGATTGCTTAAACTCTATGATCAAGACCACTTGCACCCTTCATGCTGCTGATTACTATTTTTTAAGAACAGAGTTTAAATGTACATTTTAAATTAGGAAATGTACATTTTAGGAACTATTTTTTTCCTGAAATAGAACTCACCTTGAAAGTTGTTATTCATGTTAACTGTAGCCCATTTGTACAGTTGTGTACCAATAAGGTTGGTTGATAACTTACAGACTGAAACACATTTTACATAACATAAATAAATGCAGTGATGTAGTACACATAGGCAAGTTCCTTATTCCATTCAGTATAGTAACAAAACCAAAAATAGAACAAAAATGCCTATATTTACAAAAAATAGCCATTTATAAAGATTAAGTTCTGTAAAACTTGATTTTTATAATTATTTTTGTTAATTTAATTACTACTTTGGCAAAACAGAGGGCCAGAGCATAAATCTACATTTGAGAAAATGTTGATATAATGAACATTTCATCATAGACTCTCAGTACAATATTTTTTTTTACAAGAACATGAAATACAACATAAAATAATCCATCCTAATTGCTATAAATAAGAATAAAGATTAAATAGATATAACTAGGAAGAAAAGCAGAGACATATCTAGAAAGACATACCATATGCATCATGTACCATGTACATCATGCATCATGAACCTTTGTCCAAGAGGAGTCTTGGACAATCTAGAAAAGAAGATCAGTGGAAGAAGATTTTGGCTTCACTCAATAAGCTGAAGTTGTGAGACTGTTCCTGGTCAGGCGAGAGGGTGTGATTTAGGGGGGGAAGTAGAAGAGGATAGGAATTTTTGTTCACTTGTCAAACAATCACGTAACTTGCGATCACATTGTCAAAGCAAGTTTACACAAATTTTGTATGTAAGGATTTTGCACACTCAGCTAATAACAAAAAGTAAAACTTGAGACAGTAATATTGGGGACTGGCAAAAACGGGAAAAGCAGTAAGAAGTGGACAGTAGAAGGAAGGGGGAAGGAAACAAATGGAAAGGATTTTCAAGCTGTGAAGTCTTAAAGAAATATTAATGCATTGTCCTTTAGGTAAGATTCTGAAAGGGCTTTAAAGATATAATATGGATGTTGAAGATCCAGTTTTCTTTGGATCTAAAAGCAGCTATTGCTGAAGAGCTTATTTCACATGAGGAAAAGATTGGTTATTTTGCTTATTTATTTCTGATTACTACAATGCCATCTGTAAATAAATCAAATGAGAAAGTTTCCCTTTCTGTCCTAAATTATACTTTTAAAGTGTTGACTATTCCAGTATCGAAGTAATTTGGACAGTTGATATGTGTGTAGTTGCTTTAGTAATTATCAACAATTAACAACATATCTCATATTAACTTTGCATTAATGATAATTATATTAGTATTAATATGAAATACATTTTATAATAACATAATTAACATCACACATTACTTTCAAAATACACCAGAATTCCAGGGCTTTGGCAAACAAAAGCCTGTTGGGAAATCTAGCTTGAGCTTTGAAGTAAAAAGAACAATACAGTAAGAAAAACTACCTGACTAAAGGGCAACTGCAGAAACATACTGTAGATACCAAGAAAAGCCTGTTTCTACCTGCAGAAAAAATATGTGGGCCTATGAGATGTCAGTGGATAATAAAAAATAAATGTTCCTCATAAATAAAGCTGATCAGAATGCATGTAAAATAATTCTTAAATGCATTTTTCTGAATATGTCTATAAAAACTTATGTATGATTAATACAATAGAACAATGCACACAGGCAGTTCTTAATTTTTCGGTCAAAAGTCTGTAAACTTAGCACAGTAATAATCTGAAATGGGGGCAGTACAATGTGTATAAATTTTCCCAGTAGACATCTACCATATCTCAGTACTAAAATCACACAGATAAAGGCTTTTGTGTTAAAGAGAGACTTTGTCAAGTCCTCTGCTAACAAAGGCAAAGGCATTTCACAAATATGGTGAAACAAATGAAAACAGTATTTCTTAGCTCAGAATATTATGAACAAATGTAAAAGCTTAAGCAAATAATGTCCCATGCTGTGTGGGCTTTGTTTCGCAATATAACAACTGACTGGGGTTTATTTCACCTTGGTACACGTAGTAATGAATGTCAGGAACTTCAGACCTGAAGCACAACCAAAATGTTGTTATGAACTCTCTCACAGCACCAGAGAACGTAGAAAAGCAGTTTCCAATTGGAAGCCGTAAAAGCAGATGTTTCTGTAGCACAAGCCAGTAGACCACCCAGTTCAGTATGGTCTGCCTGAGCCTGTAGCAAATGCTTCAAAGAAAGTGTAAAGACGACTTTCATGAGTTTGGATTTGAAAACCCTAACTGCCCAAAGGGGCACGTTCTTCCCAGCCCACATCACTTTATAGTGAGCTCATGCCCTGGAGCACTTTTCTGTATTATTATTTCTATTAAAGTAGCACAGTATAATTTTAAAGTCTTTTCTAACAAGGGTAACATTTCTAGTGATATGAATAACATTTTTTCACTGCTGCTAAACACTTATCCACAAGGCTGTCCTGCAGTAATGAGTTTGTGGATAATTACAAGTAATCTGAAATTTGTTTTCTATACATGTGGTTTAGTTCTTCTAGAGAGAAATTTGTGCATACCTCCTCCCAAATGCTTACTGCCTTTGATTTACCCACCTCTATTGCTTCACACTCATTCTTCTCCTAGTTTCTGTAATTCTTCCAGCCTTCATCAGGGGAAACTTGCAGGTGGGGGGAGAAGACATGAGACTCTGGGACATCCTACGAGCATGCATTGTGTGGATCTTCTCATTCACGTGCTCTGGACATGACTGGGGAATCCCAGAATGTGTGGTAAGTCTCCTAACAAGTTGTATTTTCTTTCTAATAGCCTGGTTATCCTTTTACTAAGTAATAATAAGTCAATTAATGCATTGCATTGCAACTTCCATGTAATTTGGTGGTCAAATACCGAAATACTGCCATTTTATTTCCTCAGGACAAATTCAGGCCAGGGGAAGAAGTAGTTCCACTGCCTATACCAAAAGCACAGATGCCAGATTTCACCTGATAGACTACCATTTTCAACTCTTTATAAAGTTTTTTCTTTTATGGGTGTTTTAAATATTCCACTTTACAACTCAATGCACAGAGTTACCCTTCTGACTTTGTCTTAATTAGCAAGCACATACAAGCATACCTAGAGGAAAAAAACATGCAGAAACTACTTAACAAGTCATAAAGCTAAGTATATCTGAAGACTGACCTTAGAAAATTGGCTACTGGTCACCATACGGAACTACAAAATATTTCTATGACATTAGTAACTTTTATTTAGGGATTGTAAAAAGCATATTTTTTCACCTTTGTAAGAATAATTTATTTTACCTCTAAAAAAAGTCATCTTGATTAATGACTTTGAAGAGAAATACGTAAAATTCATTAATATTTTTCCCTTTACAGTTTCAGCAATCACTTCAAGGCTAGTCCTAACACTTAAACAGCATTCGTGTTCTCTAAACACAGAGTGTGTACCTGTGGTTCCACGTACACTGACTCACTTTCATAGCATTCCCCAGCTGAAGGTGCTGTGCCATTCTTTCAGAAATTTCCTATTGATACAGAATAACACTCTTAAAAATCTCGCTATTCCTGAATTTTGAAACAAAATCCCATGGTATAGCACACTAGGCTTCCATGTCGACAAAGCAATTGAGAATAGACTGGCAAACTAAAATATAATAAACTTGGGTTCACTTAGTCAGGAACTGAGTGTGCTTTACCCAACACTTAAAAAAAAGTCCCTAACAATCCAAACAGTATATTTGTGATTTTGTGGTATTCAGATGGAACCAAAGATCTCACACAACTAATACAGTTATGGTTTAGAACAGCAAAAAGTTGTTATGCAGAGGAAGGTGAGTATTGTCATTGCCAAATGATGTATGGAAAGAGAGTAAAGACAATATTTAGCATCAAGATTGAGGTTTAAATATTTTTATTTCAACAGCAATTTTAATAATTCAGGAAAATCCTCATTAACAAATAAGACCAAATTCTGCTTTCAGGCTGAATTAATACATAAAGTTCACAACAACAGAACCCAGGGAATTAATTACTTCATGCTGTAACTGCCAGACGAGTGGTAAAACCTATTGCATGCCACAGTATAATCTGAAGGGATATGGAGGTGCTGTGTACAAAATCAAAACAAATTTATGCTTATAAAGAATTTCAAGAATCAGCTCAAAATACATAATCAGGAGGACAATATTTATATATCCATGAAAAAAAAAATTTTGTTATAGTTGAGTAGTTCTGATATTTCAGTGTGTTCCAGATTACATTGTACACTCTGAAAAGCCAGTGAATGGTATACATGACTGTGTGATCTCAGGTTTGATGATACTGGCAAAGTAATGTCTAAACACAAGGAACCGTCCCCCCAAAAAATTTCACTACAATTATTTATTCTTGTGCAGAGACCTCTTGTTCACATCTATAACTTGTTATAATAAGATACCTTTTTCCTGAGTGACAAAACAAAAAAATATTAAATTCTTGTTGAGTAGATAACGAGGAAATGCTGAAGTGAAAAGGTTAAGAAAGCAACTTTTTATGGCAAAAAATGGAATGTTCCAATTAAGATCAGAATTTTGTTTCAAAATTAAAGATGGCATGTCTCTGTCAAGAATAATTCCTTTGGAAGTTACCTTTGGTTACAGGAAATCTATGAGATCTTTTTATTAATAAAACTAAATCATGTTCTATTAGCTGTATGTTTATCTGTTATTTAGAAAAAAAAATGCTAAGTCATCTGTTCTGAGCCCAGACACTGCCTCATTAGAATGAGATTGCTATCAATTATTGGAAACATTTCCTTTCCATCTGACTATTAAATGGGAGCAGACTCTGTTTGTTGGCATTTGCTTCCTCTTTAACAGTTATTCTGGCCACCTGCACCCCTCACCTGGATGTTGTTATCCACCAGCTCTGTGAAAAAATAATTTCTTATGTATCATAGACTTGAGGAGACATATGGCATCTGGCAATGCTATGCTCATATAAACTTCTGGGGTTTGGGAGAATCATTAATGATTTGTAATCTCTGCACAAATTATCTATGAGTGTTACACTTACTAATGGTAATAGAAGTTGTATGCTTGTTGAGGACTACAGAGCTGAACAGTTTCAGCTAGGTAGTTGATTGGGGTTTGCTCCCAGAGTATGTTACAGAACCCCATTTGCACCAGAATACACACATACATGGAGGACTTCACTTCAGTGACAAAAATGCAAAGTAGTATTGCACAGCAGGAGAAGTCATATTCAAAGGAGCAGGAGAAATAAAGTTAAACTTTATCAAAGTCTGCCACTGACAAAATGAAAGGAGGATTGTTTAATGCAGCAATAAACAACTTAGATCTCAATACGACCTCTTTGTGGAGTCAATACTATTGTTCACTGATGTTTTACCCAGCACCCAAGGACAATCATTCTAAGTTTAAATCAAATTCAGGAGCACCTGCAAAGACACAAAGTATGCAAAACCCATGGAATGAATTTTCCAGCCTTCTTCCTGGTACCTCTTCTGTTATCACATTATAACCCAAACCTGCCAGGCTCTGTTAATTTTTTCATCAGTGCAAGGACATTTCTTTCAAAGGAAACATGATATTATAAAGCTCACTGCACTTTAAGACTCATTCTGAGGACAACAGCAATGAAGTTAAAACCAAATATCTGGCACCTATATTTCCACATTGCACAGAAGAAGAGGTTTATTATTCAAGACATCTTTGATGGTCCAACTTTACAGGCTGGAAAGAAGCCAAGAGAGGAAGGCATAGTAACATTTTGAACTTGGACGAGTTCAGGATGTTCCAAGTCACCTCAACCAAGAAGAAGAGATTTCATTGAAATGGCAGCTCCTGGCTCTTGCAGTTAGGGTTGGCAAGGATGGTGAGCCCCACATGGTGGGGCAGATGTGTTTTTCAGTAGACTTTGCAGTCCTGTTTTCTGAATATCTTCACAGAAGGGCTTGTCTGAGCTTCTGGCTGTTTCCTGCTAGCTCATGTACCAAGACTTCCTTCCCCTAAGCAGGGAAAGGGACAGAAGAAGAGATGTGGCATGTGGAGACCTAATTCCAGTGTCGAGTAGAATGAGAACACCCATAGCCAGAGCAGGAAACTCTCCCTCATAGTGGTATAGGATTCTATAAAAGGATTATGTCACTGAACCACTAGGATTTTCTCATTGTTTGGTTTGATTTCAGAGATTTCTAAATAGAAAAGTGATACCCTAGATCAGCAGACAGTTTATTTGAAGGATTGTTTTAATATATGTTATACAAAACTTCACCAAGGCTAAGCTAGAAAAATTTGTTTTCTTAGGTAAGTCCTCAGAAATATCTTTCTTTGTAGGCTTTCATTTTAAAAGCCACAGGCAGAATCTCTCTCTCTGTACCTCCGCAAGATTAAGAATTTTTCTGGCGTAAGACCCTTGAGTTTCAATCTTAAAGCTATCCCATTACCTCTCCTCTTAAAAGGAAATTTGCACTAGCTTTTGCATTAAGCACCAATGACTACCATTCACCTTTATAAATCTGAATGACATCAGATGCACTCCTTTATTTTGTTTCTTAAGCTTTTTCATGGGCAAGATGCAAGTAATTGCTGTTTGACTGTGTAACCTTTCCCTCAGGGATTGTGTTTCCTCCATCTGCCTATTAGCTGGAATATCTGTAACTTCTGGCAGCAAAAGGACTTTCTTCTGTCTTCAAGGCTATTGTTGTTTAGGCTTGTCCAAAACTAGGTGGAGCATATTGTCTTCCCTGGCTCTTCCAGGCAGTTGTACACTTTTCTTTCCTTGTTTTCTTCCAAACATCAGGTCTTGCTGTACTGACTACAAAACCCTTACAACCTCTGTCCCATGGGCCCAGGTGAGTCTGTCTTTGAGACTTAGAAACCAATAGATCCCTGCCTACAAGATCTTCTTACCATGCATGTGGCAGTGACTACCTTCATTCGCGGTGCCACTGCATTTTCTTTTTCCGAACGAGAAGGACTACATGGATATTTGTTAAGACTAAACATGATGGGTTGGGTAGAGTTTACTATTTTGAAAAAGAAAGAAGCATGGTGGTATTTTTCAGGCAGCTTAAATACTCCTCTTTTGCATGTTTTTTAATATCACTTCTGGGAGGTCACTTAAGTGCAACTGAAGTGGCTGCACTTCTCAAAAGTCAGTTAAAAAGTAGTTTATTGAAGAATGAATAAGCTGCCTCTTTCTTTTCACTTTTCAAGTAGTTTAGCAGTTCCTGTATTCACAGAAGCAAGCATGAACAGACATCTCTTGGGTTAGCCAGGGAGTCAACGTTGCCCCAGGTCTCTTCCCAAAGTGTAACACCACAAGCAGCAAATAACACAGAAAGTCAAAGATGTTTGTGCACAGGGCAAGATACTATTCCCCTCCTCCTTTCTTTTTTTTTTAATTAGCTGCACATAAATTTCTTTTTTTGCTGTTATTTAATATATAGTAGTTCACCACTGATGAATTTGGGCCCCATTATTTCCTCACTGAAAAGGGCTTTTGTTAGGTAAAATGTAAAAACCCTGAGATGGCATCTTGAACAAGGGGACTTGATCTCTGGGCAGGCCTGGGAGCTGGCACAATGGGTTGGTGGGGGGATTTATCTTCCCCAACAGATGAAGGAAAATTAAATCAAACTCAATTTTTATATTTACAATGCTTCCTTTCCACATCATCTGACACATGCACACAGAAAGTCATTTATCATTCTCAGAAAAACACAGGGAAGTTAACACTGAGGTGGCATAGTTAATAAACGTTACCTGTGGGAGACATGCTGGCTGCTCTAGTTTGGACTTTGTATCTCAGAAGTGAAGCTAGAAGTTTCCAGTGTTGTACAGTAAAGATATAAAAAAGAAGTGGAAAGTATGTTCAGAGGCTTGTAAGCCACTGTCTAAAATACAGAAGAATACTTCCTTTATGATAACTTTCACTCAGCAGCAGGTAATTAGCAAAGAAAAGTCATTGGCTACTCCTAGTTTTAGAGTCCATGAAGAGCTTTGCATTGGCATGGCAGGAACAGTGGAGATACAACATGACCTATGCTAGGATAGTGCAGGGCTATGCTGCATGGGAACCAGTTGGAAAGCAAAGAAAACATGACAAATGAACACCCAAAGGAAGGATATAACAATCTGCAAGAAATAAAGGAGAGGAACAATAATTCAAATGATTTTGCAATTAGCTACTGCAAAGCCTCAAAATACAGAAAAGTTCTCTCATTTCTGTGCATAAGGAATATCGAACCCAACCAGTACAGTTTCAAAACAGTATTCTTTTCACAGCCTGACCATGCTTGGGAGTAGTTTCCCCATAAAAGCATTAGGATTTCTAATACTGCTATAAATCAAAAAGGAGGAACATCCTTGTGTTGCTTGCATTCTATGGTAGTACACAGGCAGGTCCAAAAATACAGTGACCCTGAAATATTCACACATTTTTTTTCTTTTTTGTTGCTAAGCAATGACAGGAAATGCATGTTTCAGCTTCCCAAGGATTAGGTCACAAGCCTCTGCACACAGTGCTGCGCTATATTTTATTTACTGTTGATGATAGCTTCCTTTTCAGATGATCTCTTGTCCCCGATTCAGTCAAAAGTTCAGGGCAATTTTGTTTCTAATCGCATCAATCTACAGACCCTGAAAATACTGAATTAAAATAGTGTGCACAGCCTATGATAACCTTTACAATACAAAGGACAACTTTTAAGTGCTGAATGCAGTGTAGAGAACTTTTCTCACTAATGCATCTTGATACATCTGAGTATAGCTGTAGGTTTTCATACTTTTCTTGCTTAATTATTTATTATGAGGTTATAGCATAGAAGTCAGTTGCAAGGTATAACAGAGAAAGGCCATCTCCAAATGAATTTTGTAGCATAGAAGAGTTGTGCAAGATTAGTAATTTCATTTTGGTTTCAGTTTAAACAACAGGAACCCTCAAATCAGTTTGCTTCACATCAGTTTAGCTATCTCAATGAACAACAGCTGCAAGCTAAATCGACATAAGCGTGTACAAATGGATTTGAGTTTCTCTACCCGGGGATGCAGCTTTTGTGTGTTGACAAGCGTTTTTATTAATCTGACTCTAAGGAAGAAGACCCAGAGGAAGATGTACTGAATTAGGCTTTCTCTATTTCTAATCTCCCTCATTTTTTTCCTTTCTTAGCAAGATGTAGTATTTGTAGGTTTAGATATTAGGCTTTTTGATTGAGAATGGAAGAGTGTCTGTCACGCTGATAACAGAACGTTATTTTTATACATAAAAAGCAGGATGGGGAGGGGAAGAAGGCAACATCACAAAGTGGTTAAGATCTAAGATGAACCAAATCACACCCTGCAAGAGAATAGCTCAGACAGATCGTATACAACATACTGGGCAAACAGGCATCTCACACAGGGGCTTTAAGAATGTGCGTAAAGTTACTTGTATGAGTCCAGACCTCAGTATGAATACAAAGAGAGGGCTAAAAGTGGTTGTCAGGCCCAGGCGGTATAGAGGGATCAGGGTTTGCAGTAGAAACAAAGAAAGCATAAATCTTTAATATCAGGTCATTAACCAAGAGAGGGTAAGTGAGGTCATGAAAGCAAAGGAGATTTTTGAGGGGCAAAAAGCAGGGGAAGAAGTAAAGAAATTACTGACTCACAGAAAATGCAAAGGCAAGGGAAGTCCATAATCTGAAAAGCTGGACAATTTTCCCAATAATAATGCAAGAGTGAAAAAAAATAAAGGTTCAAGGGAAATTAACTATTCTCTGGATGGTTTACCACCAAGTTTTAAAGCCAAGTGTCATGCTAAAAGGCACATAATTCAAGGTCATTTGCCTTCCAAAAAGAGGAATAGACAGTTCATGCTTCTTTATCGCACACACAAATCATTTATGTCTGCAGTATCAACAAGCAACCTGTACATTTTGAAATTAGTTCATGTTCTTCATTTGTCAATTTTCAAGATGAAAATCCACTATCTCTGAAATGATGTACCAACTGTGAAGTTAGAGAAAAACAGTAATATGCTGTACAAGGGTTCTGTCTCATCTTTCCCATAGTTCACTGCTGAATTAAAATGACTATTACTGGAATTTCTAACATGCCCATCATTTAAATATGTAGGCATAATTGCCCGAATCTAGGAAAACATCTCTTCCTTTTGGTACAGAAGCCAAACAGTGCTCCCACTGGGCTATAGCCTGAGTCACTAATGTATCAGGCCATATTCTTTAGAGGCACTAGATATACTAACACTAAAAGTGGAATATGATGCCATAGTTTCATCTTCTGTGAACCATTGTCCAAGTCAAAATAACTACTTAGTGTATGAAAAATGAAGAGGTGAGAGGCAGTAACAGGTTGTCATTATTTTCTAGAAGGAAAGTGACTGGCATTAACATGCTGAGAAGTTAGGAGGACTAATCATGAAGCTAATCTGAATTACTGTCTATAATAAATCAACAGAAGGCATTGTCAGAAATGATCAAGTGGCAGATCATAAAAGTTTTTCTTTCTCAATTCAGGCTTTACTAGTAGATATACATTCTGTGAAAAATCTGTGGCACAAAAGATCAGTTAGGAATATGGGTCCAAAATGCTTTATAAAATAGCTCTGTCTATGCATGTTTCTAAACACAGCTGCTGTAGCTGCTGACAAGTATGAGATGACCTTGCATTACCCTTTGTTTGTTTCACAATAAGTTACATATACTACAATTTCTTAATTTATTGCAATTCTTATCCATTGAAATAAAGTTATCATACCGAGTGTCTGAGACGGACCACTCTGCACTGCAGTAACCATTTATAACTTTCTATTGTCTTCATAAACATGATTGATAAGACTCATAAAGGTATAAAGCTACAGCAGCATGTTACTTATTCCTAATAACTAAATGCCAGTTAGTTCCTTTGTCCCTCATGGTTGAGAGTCATTACTATGTCACTTAAGCTTGCAATTCAGAACACAATAGCTTAGGCTACTTAGCAAAATTGATATTTTGGCAGAATTCTGCTTTTCTCTAGAACTGCCATCATGAACTCATACAATAAGCATACTGCCACTTTTTTAGTGTAAAAACAGCAAAGCACCCTGCAGTTACTTTGCAATAATCTTGCTGGGTGGAAGTTAGTATGTGATGATCCTTCTACTTTGTTATGGTTTCAGTAAAAAATTGCTTTCAAAAGTTGTAAACTTTAAGACTTCCAGGCTAAATCAATCTCCATTACAAGCACAGAAACAAATTAATTTTTTTAACCAAGCAAATGAAGAAAAGCATTTGACCTTTGTTTTACTTTTCCTTTTTCATTCTTGTTTCTGGCTCTGTCCAGTTTTCATTGCACATAAGTTTTCTTCAGTATGTACAGATACAGCACACCTCTCACATTTATATTTCCTTCAAAAAATGGTGATATTTACATTGGGCAGGGAACCTCTCTTATTATTTTTGATCCATCTTTCACAACTTGCCATCTTTGAGAAGCTCCTCCCACTCTCATCTGTCTCTCCATTTCCCACAGTTTCTGACTTTTTTGTTATTTTCCCCACTATTTAATTCATGAGTGGCAAGAATACATATTTCATTAAGTTATCAGGTCCCATTTTTCCTTCTTATGTTCTAGACAAAACAGAAGTATGAGTAAACCCCCCCTTTTTTTAATAGTCTCTCCAGAGGGAATTGGAACTGAGGCTTTCTGAGATCACAGTCCTCACCTTTATTTCACTGCCTGTAGGTGAGGCTCTGTGTCATGGAAGAATGCACCAGAAATATTCTCTCAGCTGTATTGCAGAACTCTTATGTCGACAGATGTAGCAAATCAACCTGCTGCCATTTACGTAAGTCCAGTAGATGATCAAGTATGTTTGAAAGTTGGTCCTTAGTTTGATTTCAAGAAGTCTTACCTTTGCTAGAGCTCAATTCAGATGTGAATGCCGGTGCTAACTCACTGCGGGTGAGGTTCTGACATTTTGCTAGACGCCTCCACCTCGAACTTTCTGTCATCTTGACAGCAGAATCTCATTTGCAGAAAAAGGATAAGAAAGACAAATCTGTGTCTTGACACCTTGTGACATCTTTCTATGGGTGATGAATTTCTGTTACATGACAGGTTCAAAGTTACCAAGCAATGGATGGATGAGTGGCATAGTAACTTCAGGCTTGCTGAGAATCACAAGAATACGTCAAGTCATGAAAAACAAAACAGTGTGACACTTTTAGGGATGGGTTATTCTATGCATTTAAGTAGGTTTGAATATATTTTATTTCATAGATACTTAAATTTTGTCAAAAGTAACAGATCCACAAGAGACCATAAGAATAAATAAATTAACTATTACTTCCAGCACTTTAATATTTTAATCCTGATGGCAAATATCTCAGTGTAGGGTATGTCTCACTTTTTTCTTGCACTGAGCATAGTCAAGGCTTTTTCCTAATTCTTCTTTGTCTTCTCTCTCCTTATCTTCACACATTTTGAGTCTTTTTCTGTCATTTTTTATTACTATAGCTTCCTTCTGCTTATAATGGTAGATCCCTATTACTTTTCTTATCTCTAGAGTCATGCCGTTTGCAAGAAAGTTTCACAGTAGAGAGTTTCACAGGGAACATACATGTTGATATTTGTAATATACATACACAGACATCTAAATGTGCACACAGAGCCACAAAGCTCTGGTTTCAACTGAGAAAATGAAATGAATGACTTGATATGACCCTGTGTCTCAAGACCTTAGGGTAAGATCAGTTACCCAGACTATGGAAAACCCAGCTCTAATGTCCTTCTCTTCCTGATGGAATTTGAGCCTGTATTTCTAAGGTAAAAGCCTTGAAAGCAAAACTCGTGTGGGCACTGAGTTTGAGCACTTTGAGTTGTTCTTGCTGAAGCTGCTCTACTTTGTATGGGCTACTTAAATATTCACTCTACCAGAGTGAAGGAGAACATGATCACATTTAAGTGGCCAGGGCTCTAAGCACAGTTTTACATCTGAATGGAGGAAAAAATAAACTGTCTCTATTATAGTTCCCAATTCTTAGGACATGGTCTATTAGGCATCTAGCCTGTGATTAACTTTTAAAAAAATTATATATATATAAAATCTAATAGATATATAATTTTATATATAATATATTAAATAAATAAATAGAAATATAAAAATTAAATAAATATAAAATGTAAAAAATTATAAATATCAGGCAGATTCACTGATAACAGTTTTAGTAGGGAAGGCAACAATGAACTTTGTGGGGCAAATATCCATCATTTTGTTTGTTTTCATCCTCTCCTGGAGAAATATTGACACCTCAGAAAAATCAAACCTCAACAAGTGTTATAAGAATAAGTCATTGATCTACCCATGATTTTTCTGAATTGGAAGATATCTGCATTGATATTTCAAGATGTGACAGCCCATGGTTAATAAGGTTTCGGTAGCAGTGGTTAACTGAAGAACTGTTCATTTTTGACAAGACATTTTGGTAGTCCTAAACAAGTATTGAAAATATGAAATTAACATCTGTTAGTCTAGAAGTAATAATTAAAAGCCACTAATTTATATATTTTTTTAATCCTTTAAACTTTCTCTTGGCACTCCACTAGCTTTTAAAGGAGAAAAATGAGAAATTTGGTTTGCATGCCACTTTGTCAGGTATTGTCTTGTCTGACTACAGGCACTCTAAACACAAACCAGTAGTTTGGCATGATAGCTGTCTCCAGATAGCTTTGTTGGCAATGTAAGATCTGGTCTTTAAATCAAGCATTATCTTAATTTTATATCTTCCCTACCTTAATGGAATTAAATTTCCCTAAAATGTCCGTAGGTTTTAAAACCTCTGTCTCTAGAAACCAAATTTGTTATATGAGATACAGATACTGTTACTCAATTTTTTCTTTCTTTTTCATTTGCTGGCAAATATACTGTCTCTGCAGCATGTACTGCCCAGACTCCCCTTCCCTCTGCCGTGAGAAGCAGAGGGAAGATTTCTTCTGGCATCCCGCAGTGATCTCTGATTTCTCCAGGACTGCAACGATGAGAGTGAGCACACATATGGTGGTTTCTCTCTGGGCCTGGATCTGCTCTCAGAATAATGGAGCTGCTGGCCATGGTGACTTCAAGTGTCTCAGTGGTTCCCTTGCAGGGGCTGCACCCACAGCTGACCACCCACCTCCAAGGGTTTCTGGGTACCTCCTTCATTGCTAGCATGGATTTGCCATGTCTCCTTGGGTCCCTTTTCTGTGCTCCTCCCAAGAGCCACACTTGGCAACCTCACTCAGCTGCTCATGTGAGTGCATAGCCAGAGAAGTCTTCTGAAAACGCCACCTGCAGTGGCAGAAAAGAAGGAGAAATTTTGACAGTTTGTGGGGTTTTGTCCTCTCTCACACTAGAATGACAGGAGTGTTGCTGTATTGATTTGAACACTTGACTTCACCAGTGTAAATAAGGAGGAATCAGGACTCTAAATTTCCCAGTGTCTGCCTGTGTGTGCTGGTTTTGGCTGGTGTACAGTTAATTTTCTTCATAGTAGCTAGTATGGGGCTGCCTTTTGGATCTGTGCTGAAAACAGTGTTAATAACACAGGGATGTTTTTGTTACTGCTGAGCAGTGCTCACACAGAGTGGAAGCCTTGTCTGCTTCTCACCCCACCCCACCAGCGAGTAGGCTGGGGGGGGGCACAAGGAGTTGGGAGGGGACACAGCCAGGACAGCTGACCCCAACTGACCACAGAGATATGCCATACCATATGATGTCATGCACAGCATATAAAGCTGGGGGAAGAAGAAGGAAGGGGGGGACGTTCAGAGTGGTGATGTTTGTCTTCCCAAGTAAGTTATGTGGGATGGAGCCCTGCCTTCCTGGAGATGGCTGAACACCTGCCTGCTGATGGGAACTGGTGAATTAATTCCTTGTTTTGCTTTGCTTGCGAGCACGGCTTTTGCTTTAGCTATTAAACTGTCTTTATCTCTACCCACGAGTTTTCTAACTTTTACTCTTCCAATTCTCTCTGCCATCCCACTGCGGGGGGAGTGAGCAAGTGGCTGTGTGGGGATTAGTTGCCAGTGGGGGTTAAACCATGACACTGTGCCATGGTAAAGACATACTTCTTCAGAAGCTGGACTTCTGAGTAAAATACCAAATTCCAAACCCCAGCCACAGGGGCTGGATACCATGTGGCTCTTAGAATCAGTGGAGCTTATTGTAGTTTACACTGTGTTTCCAGATATTTATACTTGGAACAGCTGTTTTATTCCTGTTGTCTACTGAAAATTATTGCTGTTAAGTACGATTGCCAAAAGTCATGGGTAGAATGTGAAAAAGAATGCAACCTTGTAATGGCATTTAGGCTTCTTTTAGGACTACAGGTAGTTCTTATGCATAAATCACAGGTAGTATTGTATGAGTATAGTAAAGTTGATCTTGGCTCAGATCAATTTTCAACTGATGGAAGTTGACCTGATTTAATACAGTCTTAGGTTATCTATCTTCTTTTCTCAGTAAATGAATTGTGCGTGTTTCTATTTTATGCAGTAATGCATTAACAGGATGTTAGGTACTTTGAATTCCTGTCATGCATGAGCAGTTGATGGCTGCAATGAGGCTGAAGTTGAAAAGACAAAAAGTTTTGAAGTTATGTAGGCAGCTTCCAGCTCAGGTGTAGCAGACCAAGAATGCTTTAATAGCTTCTAAATTATCTATTTGGTTTTGGTAATGTAATAAAATAATTGCATCTTAGTGTTCCATGTAAGAGTTGAATGTTGGGGTTTTGTTAAATTTGACAGTTAAGCCCAGTATCAATTTTTTCCATAGTTTTCAGTGCAATTTTTAGAAGAATTTGATACATAATTCCAATTACAGTTTCTTCCATGGTGATGATACAATATTGAAAATTCTTAATTTTCTTATACTATATGCTGTGATATTGTCTTAATCATTATAAGACAGAAAATCATAGGTTAACTTCTTTTACAGACTCTGACATTAACAGAGTTCTCTTCTTAATGCTCTTAGCAAGGTACTTAAACAGTTATTTCTAGGTCCTCTGAGTAATATGTGGAAATAGGGAATGTTCCCAACAACACTCAACAATCGCTTTTTGCATGATGGCTAGTGCAGGCACTGGAAGATCATATTAATGCTATCAATAGTACACTGTTGCTATTAAAAATGAGCTCTGTTGCCTGTGAAAAAAGGAAGATGAAGAAAGACGAATGAAAATTTAAAAAAACATGAACATACTAAGACTCAAGATGTGCTAGACTGTAATTACCCTCTTCCCTCCATCTGTTTCTTTTTCTTCTCTTCACTTAGAAAACTATTAGCAATTTTCTAATAATACAAGGGCTAGTTATAGCTGTTGTACTAGGATTCTGCAGGATGAATGCATTACAGATAAAACCCCTCATCACACCCCTGAAGTTCCTATTTTCACCTGCTCACATGGTATTCATCCACAGCTTGTAAACAGCTGTTTTCTTTGCTGAGTGAAGGATACTCAGATTCAGCATGAGCCTGGCAAAATTACTTTTTCCCTTGCTTAATTTTAAAGCACTGTGCTTTAGAAAGTGTGAAGGAGAGTCTGCTAGGTAAGGTTTAACAGGTCATGTTTAGAAAGGAAAGAAAGGAAGAGAAAGCTAACAAGGGCTTGCAGATGAGAAGTTAGAGGAATATAAATGAATAAGATGAAGAAGAAAAACAACAGAACTTAAAAGCTGTAGAGAAACAATATATTGCACCTATCCATAACCTAGATGCTGTTCAATTTATTTTATAGTCTAGGATACTAATACTCATGTCCTCTTGTTGCACAGAAAGACATGAAGATCTGGGCAGTTAAATGGAGAAAATTCCAGTATATAGACCCCATTTTTTAAAACTCAGCTTGTAGCATGAATTCTGTCACAAACATTTATTTAAAATATACTTTTTGTTTATCAGACTCAAACTGTGCACTTTGGGAGGTATTTTGCTTGGAGTGGAGCTGGTAGACCACGTGCTAACAGGATAGTAAGTGCATGTTAGTATCTAGGAGCTACAACTAGCTGAAATACTTTTCCAGCTTTTCAGAGGAATTTCTTCTATCAACACTTCAGATTTTTGATTAGCAGTTTTAAGAATATTATAATGCGGATTTTTAATGAATGGTAGAATGAAGGCTGCACCTAAGTCATAGGATAGGAATTTACCATGTAGAATGCTTGGAGACATACTTTCTTTGGATACTAGTATTAAAGTAACCTGTTCCTGAGTTCCGTAACTATTAGTAAATAAAATGCTAAATTAACAAGGGATTTTATCTCATTGGCAACCAGTTGTAATAATGCTGAGCTTCGTGACTGAAAACTGAATAGACTGCAGTACAAAATTTATTGTCATGTAGGATACTTGTGCTTTGATAACCTGCCTTTCTCTACAGATTTGATGTCTATTATTACACTGTAAACATCTGTACGTCACAGAGATTTATTTAGAAGCTGTTACTGCTTTCATTTGTGTCAAAACAACGGAAGTTTAAGGGACCACTAGAAAATCCAATGAAATACTGCAGCAAATGGTTTGCTTCTAAAAAGGTGTTTGAACTACCATATACTGTTGGTGAAGGCTCATAAAGAAACAAAGAAATCTGTCTTAAATTTTATGGGAGAAGGGGAGAGGGGAATTCTGTTGCATTCCCATTGTATATAACAAACATATAACTCTTCAATCTTCTATAAAGAAAATAATCTATTCCAGTGTGATTTAATCTTTATTTTAGCCTTCAAAATACAGCATATGTAATAGGATAACTGCATTCTTAACTAGCTATGATATTATTTGTAAAATGGCATTTCAGCTCATATCAATTTGATACCTACAAGCAAATACTAAGAACATGCAACAGGAAGGACTTCTAAGTGAGATGCTCCTCTCAAACCCGTATTTCCAGAGTTATACCCAGAGGAAGAAGTATTGGATTTTCAGTGTGATATTCTGATCTGTTCATATGTCTTAGGGTTTTTCATTTGTTCAAAATTGTCACTTGACTGAGAAGCAAACACACCAGTCAAGCGAGATCCATGGGTTTACTGTTAAGGTCCCTGTGCTTTTCTGCATTGACTAGAATGAATGCCTACTAAAACAGAATTTGAAACCAAGACAGAGAGGAAAATCTTAGAAATGAAGTTGATTAGCAAGCTGAAGAAAGAGCTTTCTATTCTTGTTAGGTTGCAACATTCAAGTTTTAGTACCATGACCAACTCAGTCAGAAAAATGGAGGAAGTCTACCAAGAATATCGACAAGATGAAGCTTAAATGAGAGTATGAGAAGTGCAAACTGAAATTAGAGAACAAAAGATAATGTGAAGTGCCCAGTCCATGTGGACTCCCAATGAGTAAGGATTGCACTGACATGTTTTTCTTTTGCAATAAGATGGGCTTTTTGAAGAAAACTAGCAATTAACATGAACAGATCAGACAGAAAGTTTGGATGGATTTCTTAGTGTTCTTTTGTTTTTTGTGTGAATAAAACAATTTCATCAGGGTTTATAAGAGGTTAAAGGTGTAAAAGCCAGCAGTACCTCCTAGAATAACTCACTCATCCATTTCTTATCTTGGAGAAGACCAAGGCAAACAAGACTAGTAGTCATAGTCAGAAATTCTCCAACACTAGATCATTGTTCCAGCTATTTCTTAGTATTGCCTGTTCCATTGATGAATTTTTTTTCTGCCCTGCCTGACTCTGTTGGGAGTGCCCATTTGTGACTCACTACTCAATGAAACAGTGTGAACCCAGGGATGAAGGACAAAAACTTTTGAGGATTTATCACATCGGTGAAGATGCTTACCCTGTTTATTGGAATGCACTGAGTCTACGTCCAAAAAAACACTGGGAGAAAGAGAGAAAGACTTCAGGAAATAAGCTAAGGCCACCACGGTGGGTGCTTTTTGGGAGCCCTTGCCTGCCTTGTGTTGTCCACATGATGGCACTGCACCGATATCTGAGATACGTGATGGTGGCGACAGCATGTGTGGCTTTTCCTCATTGTGGTGAGTTCTTGGAATTCTGCAAAGAGAAACCACCGATCCAAAGTCACCCTCTACTAGATGCCCATCCTAGGCTTGCAGAATAGTTTGGGCTTGCATCCAGGCAGTCCATTCAAATATAGATCTAGCCAAAATGGGAGACTTTATTAGTGCTGAGTGATATTAAAGCATCATTGTTACAGAATGTAATTTCAGTATGAATGCAATATTAATAGCAGCAAGTAGATTGTCTCTGCACGTCCATTACTTTGTATTACCTAAATCTGTGCTTGTTGGGCCAAATAACCCTTAAATTCAGAAATGGTTGTAATGTCTTCACTGTAAGCCTCTCCCAGCTGCACCAAACTCCAGTTAATGAGTCAGAGCATTGGGTATGTATAGAAAAGAGTGAACAGTGTGACATAAAGCTTACCCTGAATTATTTTTGTGTCTAAGTGCAGTGGCAGTTTGTGTTTTCCTTTTGGTCAAAGTTGATAATTATAACAAATGACATTGAAATTTGTGGGAATGCTGATCCTGAACAGAAAAGTTCCTTATGTGATTGTCTCAGCAAGGACTTCACAGAAGATAAACTGGATAAATACGGTAAGTTCACCTCATAGATTCTCCAGCATTTTCCCAGCTGATGACTGGAGCTGGGCTTTCTGAGGTATTCTCCCTCACAGAACAATCTGACTTGTTATCATTATTACTTATTTGTCTTAAAGAAAAAAGTTGAGATAGTAAAACCCACATGAAACAAGTAAAATAAAAAGGATGCTTGAGTGATATAAAATTTTTATTTATTTCCTTGGGGACTCACTCAATTCTACCATTCTGACGATGACTAATGTAGCTGGAGAAGGAAGGTCATTACCAGATAATGGAGCCTGTTTATTACATCTCCTGCTATTAGGATGAGCTATTTTCTCCAGTAGATTGTTTAGGATTTCTTAGGGATAGCATTTCTATAGCACATCTTGGTTTTTTTCTTTTTTTTTTCATGATAAAAGAAAAAACAGCATCCAGAGGAGCAATTTAAAACTGGAAAGTTTTCCTAAAGTGCATATATTCTAATATATCCTGGGAGTTGGTAAGTTTCTGTAATCACTGGGAGTGAAGGACTTTATCAATTACAGGCATGTTATGACCGTAATGATTCTATTCAGGGGTGGCAAGGAGCTTAAAAAACACATATGTTACAGCCAAAAATGCACACAGGAAGCACTCTACATTATGTGTCGTGTGCTCTATAGATATTGCTCCAAACTGCATACCTGGGGTCTGTCCCACCTGGAGGGGAGCAGCTGCAACCTGCCCCATATTGTACCTTGTAGTCCTAATGCACTGCCAGGATTAGCTGCTCAGAGCCAGGGTGTATAGAGCTGTGCCACAGGCTCGTCTCTTCCTGTGTCTTTGGGAAGTGATGGGCAGATGTGAAGAAACCATGCACCCTCCGTGTCAGGAAGGTTGAAGGCAGCTGGCATACCTTAACATGGGGGGAGGAAGGTGTACAGCACTGCATCTGGTCTGGACAATTCCACCCTGCAGAGCACTGAATCCAGCAGTAGGTGCTTTAGCATCATGAAAAAAGCTGGATCCTGGAATACAATGAAGAAAGGAAGGAAAAATCAGCACCAGAGGCAGAACAGAAGGCCCGTGAGCCTGCAGTGGGGTGCCTCCAGTCTTCAATAGCTGCAGGGATGAACAGAAGCAACTTTCATTTAGCAGTCTTGAATGGTGCAATAATAGGATTTAGGATGGGTTTGAGGTACCATCTGCAGATGGCCATCAGATAAACTGCCCTCTTCATCTCCCAATGCAGTAAGATGTTTTTTCCAGCCCTGTTGCCACCCTTGGCCCTGCCTTGGTCTTCATGAGCATATGGAAAAATTTTTTTATTTCAGCCATATTATTTTAAATATAATATGAGGTACAACTGCCAACATCAGAATGTCTAAACAGAATATTTCAATAGTTTCCCAAATTAAATGTTAGCAAATTAAATGTTATATTTATGTAACAGGTTTTTAAATTTATCATTTCTGGCTTTTCTGATAGAAAACACTCCACTGAAAACCATACCATGTCAATAAGTTTTGGAAACTGTCATGACAGAAACTTCTTAACCTTTATATTCCTAATGCTTTTAGGCAGCTGTTCCTTGATGCAATTTAGTGCATGCTGGAAAAATGCGTAAGATCTCACAAGAAGCAACTACTTCTACAGCTGAATTTTTTTAGTTCCTCCATATATCATGCACTTGTTTATATATGAGTTTCTTATGATACCAGAGAAATTATATCACTAATCCTTTTCACATTTATGAGTCTCATCTTACTCATATTTTGTCTCACTGTGGTGAACAGGGATTAATTATGCCTTAACAACAATTAATTCTACCATTCACTGTGCAGTAATGTTGAAGTTTGCTCAGGAGCAGCACTTATCAGAATAGTCAGCACAGGTAAATGGAAGAAGTGACAGGCACAACAGCAAAAACTGAAAGGAAATAGCAAGAAGTCATCAGGTTGAAGGGGGTTAAACTCCATAGGGTAAAAAAATAAAGTGTTATGTTTTAAAAGGCACCCCTTACACTAGGAATAAAACCAGATCCTTTATTTTGGAAGAGAAAATGAGGAATAACAATTAGGAAATTACATTTAGTATATTCCAGCCCATTGCTCTTCTGAGATCTTTGCTGCAATATTGCTAGCCTGACCAATGCACCTGAAGTTTATTCTCAGTTTTGAGCCTTTCCACCAAAAAAAAATGAAACCACATATATCTTACTTCCTGTAGCAAGCATGTTTCTTCCCAGATTTTCTCTATTAGCACAAGAATGAAACAGAGCATCACAGGAGTACAAACACCTAGCTTGTGCGCAACTTTAGGTTAAGTGCTAGCTCTATTCTTTTCTTACTGCTTTTGGCACTGGTTTTTAGTTGATTTATGTGCTTTGTGTGTTCGGCAGTTACAGAGCTAATGCTTTTTCACTAAAGGAAAAGATAAATCATATAGGATGAATAAACAGACTAAGGTTTTTAATGATAGTGAGAATATAATTCTTTTTAAATTCTGTGAAGTGTTGACAATCAGCTAGTAGAGGCACAGGAATGCTGTTTCTTTTTGTTATTTCTACTGTTTCTTATGTTTTTAAAATCACTGAGTAAATCTGGTTATTTGTATGTAGAAGGTCCTATCTTTACATTTTTGCCCCACAATCCTAGACCGAATAAGTACTGGTTGTGGCATTGTTAGAGAGGAGAAGTGCCAACTGCTAGTCATGATTATTCATCACTGAGGGTTGAAACCTTCAGAAAAAGCAATATTTAAATTAACTGAATGTTCTCTTGTTGAAAGTATTTATAGAAATCTCTATAAGTACCATATTCTAGTGCTTTAGACATTTAGAATGGTTTAAACAAAGCATAGGTTGGAAGGAATAGAAAAATCAATTCAGCAAGAGGTGGTATCCTGTTCTTAGTGCTGTCTAAAATGGAAGGTTACAAAGCTTGAAGAAGTTATATTATCTATCATTAGGCAGATATAATCCATCTCGTGGAGTACATAGTAGGGGGATACTGCCAATACCTCTCTCTGTTAAATAGAAATAAGGAATAATCTGACTCTGTAAGGTCTTTCATCCACACAGTAGTAATCAAAACCAAAAGCATATAGAAAAGCGAACAGCTACTGCTCTCCACTGCTCTCCACTGATAAAACAAAAATAGAAAATATATTGTCTACTTAGAAGCATTTAAGGAAATAAATTCAGGTGAGAGTCATGTTTTTCATTCTAGTTGTATCAGAATCTACCCTCAGCTTTCTGTTCATACTTATTTCTCACAGTAAATTGTCACTATATAAGGAAACATTTCCTTTGATTTCTGTCACCCAGAGCATCTATGCATAAATTCATATTATATTTTCCTTCTTGAACTCTTGAAGATAGAATCTGTCCTTCACGGTTCAGCAAACCAGTGTCTCACAGCTGTTTCCATAAATACTTCAGTACTTGCTATGCTAGCAAAAATAATCATTTCAAAGGAGAGTTTTAAAAAATTCTGTACCACAGATCTTTCTTACTCTAATAGTACTGACTGATTTAAGAGTTTGCTGAATAAATCTGCAATTTGGTAACACAAACTGTTATTATAAATTCCTCATCCCCTCAGTTCAGTTTACTAGACAGTTTTGTGGATTTGAAATAACAGTGTGAATATGGAAAGCAATGGAGAGAAGACAGAAATAGTATTGCATTGAGATAGCTGTGTTAAGTCAGTGGTGCAGGAAAAGAATTTCAGGTGGAAAGGATTTTTCTTTTTGTTAAGGAAATGGAATAATTTAAAATAATTTAAAACTAAATAATACTTTTTCTGGCCCAATGTATACAATTCATTAAGAATTATGTTTGCAATAAAAAAGTAAATTTGAAGAAAATATAAAAAATTAAAAATAATGTCATTAAGCAATAAAATGGTTTTGAATTTTCCATGCATTCTTTGAATTATTTTAACAAGGAAGTTCAATAAAAGCAACATATATTCTTAAAAAGTTTTAGTGTCACTGAATGAGTAACTTTTCTCTGGGAAGTTCACCTAATTCTGATTTATCTCAGTTTAATGCATGGAAAATCAATAGGTACACTGAATCACTATGGGCATAGCATGCCTGCACCCCCTTTGCTAACAACTGGCAATTTCTGACAGACTTTTAGGACTATTTTTCACATGCCTAAGTAGTTTGAGCTTAGTACTACTTATAACATCATAGTTATTATACACTATGACGTTATACTGTAATTATTTAAGTGTCATAGTAACTAAAAGTCTCATACAAGGAATAGACTGTCACAGTAAAATGCAAGCATAGAACAAACAAAAAAGGAGTTAATGACATCAGGTCACTAGTTTAAAAGTTATAAACAGAGCAATGCAGAGAATAGGGAAATGTGGAGCTATACATAGACAGTCTTGGCACGAAAATGCCATTCAGAGCAACCTCAACAAGCTATAGAAATGGGCCAATATTCTTCAATCAGTTTCTTTGCTGCTTTTGTCAGAGATATGTGTGGCAGAACAAGGGTCAACAGTCCTAAAGTGAGGTAAGGACAGGGTCAACTGGGCATGAGGGGAAGACTTCCCCATCCAAGTGGTGAAACACTGAGCAGCCTGGTCTAACTTCCAGACTGGTTTTGAGCATGAGGCTGGACTAGATGACCTCAAGGTTATGCTATGATTCAGTAAGCCTCTCAACTCCCTGCAAACTTTTGCTTCTATCACAGCAAAAAGTCTGATGAGGGTTTGAAGAAAAAGAAGGCTGCTACTCAAATTCTGGGAAAGCACCTATCAAACCTGTGGGGTGTAAAGAGAAAGGGGAGGCGTATTTGAGGGGACTGCGACACATCCACGAAGATGTTGGGAAGATACGTCACCATTCTAATATGACTAGAAGAAGGACCTGAAATGAAAGAGCTATGTGATAAAACAGACAGCATTTAATCTGTAGTTACAGGTGACATTATCTAGAGATAAGGTCTGAACAGGAGAGATGAGAGTGCAAACAGACACCTACAGAATCACCATGGAAGGGGGGTATATTCGATGAGAGGAAATGTTACAAGGAAAAGTTAATGAAGGAATTACAAAGTAGGTGTAGGGGAGCCAGGACTGGATTTTGAGAGAACTTGATCACAGAGATTAAAGACAGCTGACCAGATGAGAAGATGATAAAATTCTGGTTCTGTAGGAAGAGAAAATGAAGGAGAGGGAGGTCATTAAAGCAGTCATTTAAGGACTGGTGAAATGCTGGAGGGAGCTTTGAATGGTTTCAAGGTTGCTTTAAAATAAGGAAAGAGAGATTGCCTGAACAGAAATTGTAAATTGAAGTTGAAACAGAAAAGAATATGTATTGATGGTTACAGAGATGAATAAGGCTGAAAGCCTGAGTTTGGTTCTGGAAAAGAGGAAACTCGAATCTGTGAGGTGAGGAGCAGAAAACAGGAAAAGGCTGAAGGTAAGAGGTGGCTCAAACTGAAGTTGATGTCACAACATTGAAGACGAAAGAAAATAGGAGAAGTAGCAATGTAGTAGCATGCAATGCTACAGGTTTGGGGAAAAGTGGCTGGAAAGTTGCCCAGCAGAAAAAGACCTGGGGGTGTTGGTCAACAGCCAGCTGAATGTGAGCCAGCAGTGTGCCCAGGTGGCCAGGCCAGCGGCATCCTGGCCTGTATCAGAAATAGTGTGGCCAGCAGGAGCAGGGAGGTGGTTGTACCCCTGTACTCGGCACTGGTGAGGCCGCACCTCGAGTACCGTGTTCAGTTTTAGGCCCCTCACTACAGGAAAGACATTGAGGTGCTGGAGTGTGTCCAGAGAAGGGCAACCAAGCTGGTGAGGGGCCTGGAGCACAAGTCTTATGAGGAGCGGCTGAGGGAGCTGGGGCTGTTTAGTCTGGAGAAGAGGAGGCTGAGGGGAGACCTTATCGCTCTCTACAACTACCTGAAGGAGGGTTGTAGTGAGGTGGGTGCTGGTCTCTTCTGTCAGGTGGCTGGAGATAGGACGAGAGGAAATGGCCTCAAGTTGCAGCAAGGGAGATTTAGAATGGATATTAGGAAAAATTTCTTCAACAAAAGGGTTGTCAAGCCCTGGAACAGGCTGCCCAGAGAAGTGGTTGAGTCATCATCCCTGGAGGCATTTAAAAGACATGTAGACGTGGCGCTTAGGGACATGGTTTAGTGGTGGACTTGGCAGTGTTAGGTTTACTGTTGGACTTGATGATCTTAAGGGTCTTTTCCAACCTAAAGGATCTATGATTCTATAATTTCAAAAGTTCTAATTCTGGAAACTCAGATTATATTATTTGAATTTTTTCATTGAATTTTGTAATTCAGAGTGTATATTGTTCTTATCGCACAAAGTTGATAGAGAAACAAAGGATGTAAGAGAACTTGGAGATGATGCTGAATAATGCTGGTATGTCTTTCGTATCAGTTAGGCTTAATGTGGTGGGCTAGTTCTGAATTTTGGCTAGTAAGTAGTTTTGGTGGATTTTTAGGAAGAACTGCCAAATCTTTGATTCCCAGCTCTAATCCAAAGGCAGACTTTAAATGATACGTCTGATAAACCTCAAATTTTAAGACCAAGAAGATTGAGAATATTTCGTTTACTTTAATGATCTCTGGGGAATTCAAAGAAAGACAGAATTTTGCAAACACACTTTGAATGAGTCCTGTTAACTTCTGTCCCTGAAGAAATTCAGTTGGCCAGTACACTTTAAACCTTCAAAGATTTTCATAATAACTTTTCAGCTAATGATTAGAACACTTCTGATTAAACAGTTCTGTGAAAAAAATGTTTAAACACATCTAGTTCTGATGAAGTAATACGATTAATTTTTTTATGTGCATATAGCTTTTTAGCATGTACAATGTAATATCAGTCAAAATTTTCATTTCAGTATCCCAGTGATTAATAAAATAATTAAATAATCTGACAGGTATAGCTTGCAAGTATATTTTTCTTTTCAATCTCTGTGAAAAAATGAACAGAAGCATATAATTCCTTTGTTCTTCAGGCCACTTTTAATGAATTTATGGAATTGAATATATTGCATATAATGTAATAATGGAACCTTGTCAGTTAATACTTTCAAGTGGTGACATAGCTATTCTGGTGAATTATCTGTGAACAAAAAAATTATCCACTTACTGCAAACAAGGTTTCTGATTATCTACAAAAATGGATTAGATAGTCATACTTGAAATTATTTTCTTGTGAACTAAAGATTGCTTTTAGAACTATTTTTCAACTCAAAATGGAGTATAATTTGATAATTTTAATATGGCAATTTTAATAAAACTAACAGAAGTAATGTCTGGGTTTTGATCACTGGACAAATTATACACAGCTCCACTCAGGTCTGGAGTGATGATTTTATTCCTGTCACAAGATCTTTGATCAGAAATGTCACTTGCTTCTGATGATCACAAACTGCTATTTATACTTTTTAAAAAGGGGGAGGAGAGGGAACATGGCACAACAAGACCTCTTGGGAAATCATGCAAGCATCTTAGATGAAGAGACAATGAGCCTACATCATTTTGTCTGTATAGACCCAAACTGTTCCTCATTATGAAAGTTAACTATTGCTTCAGAGTCAAACTTATTCCATCTTCCTCAAATGCCTGTTTCTTTTTTATCATATATCTACATTTCAAATAGCTCATAGTTATTTTTGCATGATTTCAGATTATGGTAATGTGAAATCCAAATTACATCCTTCATTCTTAAAATTCTAGCTCATCTTAGAGGCTTTCCTAACCTGAAGAACAGATTATGTTTACTTTTTACTTGCCCAGCTTCTTTCAAAAATACAGTCTTCTGTGCTATTGTTCATTGTTTAGAAATAATCTCAAAATTTGCTAATATATTAATTATTCAGAATTATTCCTTAATTTCCTCAGTAAAATAGCTTTAATCTGTAGATCATTGAAATTGCAAATATTATAAGAATGTAAAGTTGGAAATAGAATTTGTATACAAGGCAGGCAACATAATTAACATCCCAGCAACTGTGAATTTCAAATGTTATATGCAATACATTATAATATTCATTATTTATAATGTGTTGTTTATGTAAATCACCTACTGAGATACCAGCAACACTACACCATACTTTATAGACTTTATCAATATAACATAAAAATTTAACACATACATTTTCAGTCAAATATTAAATCCAGGAACATTTGGGAAATATTTCATCATATGATCAAAAAAAGTTTGAAACTGAAAATTTTTCAGGACTCAGTCCTTCAGCTTCTAACTGCACAACCCCAATTCTTCCTTGACCTTAAATGAAAGCAGTTAGATTCTTAAACCAAATTAAATGTTGGACCTCTGTTGCAACATTAACAAATTTTATGATTCAATTCATACTGACACTCCTAGAAACATTTATTCCAGTACTTTTAATCTCTAAATCCATTTGATATTTTTTTAACAAACAATGGAATTAAAGGTTTCAGAAAGTTAATAGTAAAATGAAGTATGGTACGTTAAAAGATAGAAGAGGGAAGAAAATTCCTAATTCAGGGATGACTGAAATGCACTATTGTAGAAAAGTATTGAGATTTTTCTTATTCATTTCTTTCCAAGTTGATTTATATGTCCTCAGTTTCGTTACTGAAGTACATTTCAACCTAAAACCTGTGGATGTACAGGCTTCTGTTCTGGCTGACTCCTGTTCAGTAAGCAGGTCTCTCTTCCTAGTGTGTGTCTGGTTTTTGTAATTACATTGTTAAAAGAAAATGTGTTGCACAAGAAAAGTTTCCAGTTGTAACTGATTAAGAGATAAAGTTCATAATTGATTTTCAATGTGTGTAATGAACCAAGTTGTTAGAATGTATATATTAATACAGATGATAATTTCTTGTCTCACTGAATATCAAGATTAATTGTCTCCTAAGAGAAATCTTGACCTTAGCTTCACCTCAGCTAATATTTATCTTTGAGGTCAATAAATCTTAATGTCTTTCTCTGAAGGAGTCAATACCTATTTATTGTGAGCATGATGAATACTTAAAAGCATATACATAAATTTGTATTAAAATACATTGGCAAACACATGCAGAATTATGAAAAATATGTTGTACGCATTGGTTTTAATTGTAATCCAACATTTCTACCTTGTAATAAGAGCTGATTGGATATTATTTTTTAGGACTTTCACCTATTTTTTGGTTACTGAATCATTCACAAACACATTCCAATTTTTTTATAAACATATATGTTTAATGTTCACATAATTTTGCTGAAAAATCATTTGAATCCATACTGAACAATCACTAGGTGTTTAAAAATTCACTGTAAAACATGGTTATTGCATACAGTTACCTAAGCAGAAAACAAAGATTATTTTTTCTTCTGTGACAGGATCAAATGGTGTCACCTACAGATAGATATAGCCAAGAAGTGTAACTGTAACACCAACAGGCCTTGTTCATTTGCGGGGTAACCAACCTGGCCAGCATCCACCTCACTTACACCCAAGCAGCCATATGTCTTCTTGGAGTCTTCCTGCTCTTTCCTTTTTGTCAATTATTTCACAACACAAAACCAGGATAAATCTGGTTTTTTTCTTATGGGTAATGGGTGGCTATACACCATCAAAAGCAGATCACAGGGTGTTTACTCACTGTCAGTGTTTGTCTCATATTATTTTCTTCATTCACCATTGTAAGAAAATTCAAAGCTGTTAGCTTTGCTGAGTATTTTTCTGTTGATAGGCACTTTGTGAGGAAGGATTGCTTTTTAAGTCTTTAAGCATCATGAATACAATACTGCATGCTTAAAAACCGTATCTCTGATATTTAATGGTGCCATTTAACATTTGAATGGACCATAACCAGGGCTAAAATTTACTTCTGTTTGACTAACAGGTTTGATTTTGCCAGGAGTGTGACCCAATCAATAGAGGGTGATTAAAATTAATGAAGCTTTGAAAACCTTGAAAGCCTCAGCTAAAGAGAGACTGTTTAAACCTGGTGAGCTTTCAAGTCTAAAGAGAGCTTAATGAAATTCTTACCAAACTCCTTTGCATCCTAGCACACACAAACATTAAAAACAGCTGAACTCAGTTCCCATCATACTTTTTCTGTACTTCAGACACAGCAATTTTTTCCTAGGCAGGTTTAACTCTAAAATGAAACAAACAAATCCCTGGAATGAAATATTGGCAGCTTTCAGGCTGGAGTTTCACCCTGACAAGTTGGCATGCTGGCCAAACAGCAAGGAGTTTGTGAGCTCTTCTTCCATACCAGACTTGAAGGGGTGCAAGCCTGGTGAGTGAGAAACAGATGATGAGACTTTTGATGATTCACCAGTCTTTGACTTCAGTGGAGAATATTTAATCATCACTGGCCTACACATATCTAGACTGAGCATATAATGCTATTAAGGTTAGATCGAACAATTATGCTATGTTTGTATAGACAGCTTAATTAATTCTTGAGCTCCAGAAAGTGCTTTTGTGTATCTTACTAACGCTTTAAGCAGGCTAAAATTTCCGTTACAAAGTTTGAGCTCTCACCTATGCAGGACTCAAGATGAGTATCTTGCCATTCCTTATTATGGTATGGGAATACAAAAACCAACAGGATGAAGTTGTGAGCAGGAGTACCTTCTAGTCTCAAAATAACTCAGTTATTCACGAAAGCCAAAATTAATTAAATAAAGTATTTAAACGAATTCTTCTCTTTCCTAACTGCTTGTCTTATGAGCCAGGTTGCCAGCTTTGACCCTGGAGGTCTTCCAGAGCTGTGTTTATTTTATTGTATTAATCTCTAGCTTCACATCCACTGGCAAATATTTTGTTCTCATCTGCTTATTCAGAAATTAAAAATGTAAAAAACACCCCTTTCCAAAGGATTTTCTTAGTGAGTTCATAAGACCACTCCTATTAAATAGCAATTAAGTCCTGTGACAGTGACCAAGGAAAACGGGACCTTGCTGCCCACTTTAATTTCCTGAAGGACCTGCTGAAGGCATGATATATTCTGTACTTGGCCAGTAATTTCTAAGAATACAATACAAAAAAGGTAATTTAACTTGTATATCAGTGTACAAACTATGTATGTGCCCTACATAAACCTAAAAAAAACTTGTCAGAACTAATTATTTAAAGTTCTTGGGAAAGCTGATGAATTGTGATTGCCATGGAGATTTCTCTTCAGCTTTTCAGCAGTGACAGCACTTGGCTGGACTTAAAAGTATAGATCATGTTTTCTGGGTGAAACAAATTAGCTGACGCTAGAAAATCACCTACCATGTAGATAGACCTTTGCATATAAATTGCATGGGAGTGAATGAAAATTTCACAGGCTGGAGTTTGAAAGCAAATTTGAGACCCATGTGACATGTTCATGAAGAACATGTCATGCTAAGAGGAGTTTGGCATACTGACAATTATTTTCACTCTATACATAGTGTACACAGCAGAGTAACCATATATGTAAAAAGGATGCATTGTGTTCTTCCTTGCTGACTGTGGTTAAATCTGAATTAATAAGATCCAGCATCATTTCAACTTTTTTCTCAAAAAGAAAAGCACAGGTTCAGACAATAGAATATGGGCTACTTCGGAAGCGAAAAGCATAAATATTGAAACATTTCTGATAAAAATTAGATCTACAGTCCTGAACCTCAAACCTTAACTGAGGAGAAAGTAGGTTTGAATTTCATCTGGTCATTGTTGCTGCAGCATCTGGAAAATAATTCCCAGATCTGAAGACCTATGTGCAATCCTTTAAAAATCTGGATCTGTTTCCAATTTTGGATGTTGTGACTCATGCCCTAATTAAACTGATTAATATGAAAGTTAAGATGAAAGTTAAAACAAAACATCTCCCACCAACAAACATAATTGAATAAAGAGGCTTGGCACTTTCTTCTCTTGCTGCTTTTATAAAAGCATGCTGTGACGCTTACACAGTGGTCTGAAAGAAGTGATATCTGCCTAAAGCCCTAGGTAAAGACACTTTTTCCAGAGGGAGGTGGAGTGTCTTGGTATTCCTTACAGTCCTTAGTATTTGATTTCAAATCACTTTTTTGCATAGAAGTTTTTGGATAAGCTTTCTGAGACACCTGAGTGTCCCAGGATACTTCTCAGAAAGCCTTTATCACTAACACAAGGCTTGGGATTACACCTGGGAACCAGACTCTGAGGTATTGCAACAGTTTACTTGTAAGGATCTATGCTTTTTATTGGTGTTGAATCCTAACTAAAAAGCAAATGGATACTAAGATTGTATGAAAATTTGCAAATGTCTATGCCTTGTTATCTTTTGGGGGATTTAGTGTAATTTGTGTTAGATTTGCTGGAAGTATTTAAGCATATCCATTTTAGAATAGATCATTAAGGTAATATTTGGTCAGCAATGGTGAATTTGCCATTGATTATGAATTCACTCTTCCTTGAGATGAAATTTAAAGGACGTTCATCCCAAAAGTTGAAAGAGCTTAGGGAACATACAGCTCAGCTGAATGACCTTGCATACATTCACTACTAAGAACTTTGTATTGCCTGCAGAAATTTAACATTCTTACATTCAAATCTTTTCCAGCTTAAGAACAAGCGTTATGGTGCTAAATTTGTACATGGAAAATCTCTGGTCAATGTTCTGAATTAATGTATTTGAAGGCATTGAAATCTGTTCACTGCATTACACTTTGAAACTGAAGGATAGAAATGGAGATAATAAATGTCTTTCTCAATTTTCCATTAAAAAAAAAATCCAAAGGTTCTGAACACAATTTGCACCAGCTGATTAAAAGAATGAATCATAATAATGACTTTACAGAGAAGTTCTTAATTTACATCTTACTAATTGCAAACATATTAGCCTTTTAGGATGAAATTTCTGTTCTGGGAATTTTGTAGAACTTGATGATATGTATGATTATAAAGATAGAAAGAAAGTATTCACAAACCATGCTGGTGTTTCCTGCACAGTTCTTTAAGGTGAACATTTCATATTTTCTTCCATTTGTAGGAAATTATTTTGGATGTTTGTTTATAATAGTGCCAGTTATCCTGACATGTAAAAGATATAGGAGTTTCAGGGTACCAGAAAAAAAAGAGGTCCAAATTTAGTTGAAAATCCCTCTATCAACACTTTCCTGAGCAGATTGAGAGATGCTGCATCAGGCAAACCACACAGTTGTTTCTGACTAAGAGGCTGTCCTGGGTTCAGCTGGGATAGAGTTAATTTTTACAGGAACCTGGGAGGTGGGGGGGCATAGCCAGGGCAGCCGACCTGAACTAGCCAAGGAGCTATTCCATACCATGTGACATCATGCTCAGTATATAAATGGGGAGCGGGCCGGGGGGAGGGCTCTCGACTTTCCGTGGCGGAGCATCGGGTTCCGGGTGGTGAGCAGTTGCACTGTGCATCACTCGTTTTGTATATTCTTTCATTAGTACCGTTGTTGTTGTTGTAACCTTTTTTTGTGTTGTCCCAGTAAACTGCCCTTATCTCAACCCTCGAGGTTCCAGGGGTTTTTTCTTTTCTCTCCTCTGTCTCCTCCCTATCCCACCGGAGGGGGGCAGGAGGAGTTAGCGAGGGGCTGCGTGGTCCTTTGTTACCGGCTGGGCTGAAACCACGACAGTCCTTTTTGGCGCCCAACGTGGGGCACAAAGGGTCGAGATAACGACAGATCTGGCCAGAGCGTGTTGAAACAAATTTGTCATAGGCATTTCTTATATTAGATAAATAGATGTTAGTCACAATGTTGATTCATTTGTTTACATGGTGGCGTTTTGTAAGTTCTTATGTGCTCTATGTATTGCCTGTAGTTACGTTTCTCACCTCTGGGAGAGTGATTGGGATTATCATTTTGCTGTACTGGGCAATGTCAGCTTGTGAAATGATTACATCACTGGTCATGAGGTTAAGCGGGTATCTGTATGAGGCAGTGATATCATTTCCATACTTCGGGCACCTTCTATTGGATTTTATTGGTAATTACACTCAATCCACGGGGAAGTTAGGGGGGGATACTTCCCCCCGTCCGTTCGCCTCCCTTGTCTCCTTCCGACTAATTACAACAGCTTTTGAGAATTTTGAATATCCTGGGGATGCGCAAGCCAGTGTGTGCTGTTAGTGCTACGCCTCCTGAATATGTTTCAGGTCTTGTTTAGGGCTACAAAAAGGCTCTTTAAGAGTACCACCCAGAGATCTGCCCCAAAGCTGGATACTCATGGGTGGCACAGCATGTGGGAGGATATGGGCAGGTATCTAGAGAACTTCTCACCTCCAGTGGCTTGGAAGTTCACTCCCGAACAACTACAGAACCCTCATGAAGTGGTAGAATATTTGAAAGAAAAATGCAGTGGCTATTCCAAAGACGTACAAGTCACTGCACTGTGCTGGGCCCTGGCCAGTATCTACCAAACACTGCTTGATATTAGGCAGCACCCTCAGGGGGAAAAGGGGGAAAAGATGGAAAACAGGACAACAGGCACCGTGGCTACCCCAACCCTGACAACAGGCACCGTGGCTACCCCAACCCCGACAACAGGCACCATGGCTACCCCTACCCCGACAGCAGGCAGTGTGGCTACCCCAACCCCGGTGACAGATACTGCAGCTAAACCAGAGAACCAACCTGTGCCAGTATCAGTCGCCCCTGTACAGAAAAAGAAACACACAAAGAAATCAGTTCGCTTAGTGAGAGATGAAGATGAACCAGGGTCATCGCGAGAACAGGAGGAAGAGGCAGAACCTGAAATAATTACCCGATCTCTATCCCTGAGTGAGTTGCGTGACATGCGAAAAGATTTTAGCCGCCACCCAGATGAGCACATTGTTACCTGGCTGCTCCGATGCTGGGATAATGGGGCTATTAGTGTGGAATTAGAGGGTAAGGAAGCCAAGCAGTTGGGATCTCGGTCTAGGGAAGGGGGCATCGACAAGGCGATTGGGAGAAAAACACAAGTCCTCAGCCTCTGGAGGCGACTTCTGTTAGGTGTAAAGGAAAGATACCCCTTCAAGGATGAAGTTACATGTCACCAAGGCAAGTGGACCACCATGGAGAGAGGTATCCAGTACCTGAGGGAATTAGCCGTGCTGGAGGTGATTTATAATGATCCAGAAAATGCGCAGTCACCCACAGATCCAGATGAAGTCCAATGCACACAACCGATGTGGCGGAAGTTTCTATGAAGTGCATCACCAACCTATGCCAACTCATTGGCCGTAATGTCCTGGAAAGAAGGCTATGGACAAACGGTGGATGAATTGGCTGCCCAACTCCGGCAACACAAAGGAAGTCTCTCTTCCTCCCTATGGGCCTGTGTCTCAGCTGTAGAGGAATTGTCCCGAGAGTTCCAGCAATTCAAAGTGGATATGTCCTCCTCCCCACCTGTACAGGCCCGCATCGCAGCTATTGGGAGTAAGCATTCCTCCACCCAAGAGAGAGGAGAGAGAAAGTACACACGACGGGCTAACCTGTGGTTTTACCTGCGTGACCATGGAGAGGACATGAGGAAGTGGGATGGAAAACCTACCTCAGTCCTGGATGCACGGGTACAGGAGTTGCGAGAAAAAGCAACCAGAAAAGAGGATTCTTCTTGGAAAGCTGCTGCTCCAGTTTCCTGTGAGCAGTCCCCCAGACGCAGTAGATGGGCTGATCCCATTTCTGATCCTCTTGAAGGGACTTCTGATTCACGTGTGCGAAAAGTGAGTAACAGATATTCTAACCAGGATTAGAGGGGCCCTGCCTCCAGCCAGGTGGAGGAGAGGGACAACCGAGTCTACTGGACAGTGTGGATTCGATGGCCTGGCACGTCCGACCCACAGGAATATAAAGCTCTAGTAGACACTGGTGCACAATGCACCCTAATGCCATCAAGTTATAAAGGGGCAGAACCCATCTGTATCTCTGGTGTGACAGGGGGATCCCAAAAGCTAACCGTATTGGAAGCTGAAATGAGTCTAACCGGGAATGAGTGGCATAAACAACCCATTGCAACTGGCCCAGAGGCCCCGTGCATCCTTGGTATAGATTATCTCAGGAGGGGGTATTTCAAGGACCCCAAAGGGTGCTGTTGGGCCTTTGGTATAGCTGCATTGGAGACGGAGGAGATTGAACAGCTGTCTACCCTGCCTGGTCTCTCTCAAGACCCTTTGGTTGTGGGGTTGCTGAAGGTTGAAGAACAACACGTGCCAATTGCTACTACGACGGTGCACCGGCGGCAATATCACACCAACTGAGACTCTCTGATCCCCATCCATAAGCTGATTTGCCAATTGGAGAGCCAAGGAGTGATCAGCAAGACTCACTCACCCTTTAATAGTCCCATATGGCCTGTGCGGAAATCTAATGGGGAATGGAGACTAACAGTAGATTATCGTGGGCTGAATGAAGTCACGCCACCGCTGAGCGCTGCTGTGCCAGATATGTTAGAGCTTCAATATGAACTGGAATCAAAGGCAGCTAAGTGGTATGCCACAATTGACATTGCTAATGCATTTTTCTCCATTCCTTTGGCAGCGGAGTGCAGGCCGCAGTTTGCTTTCACATGGAGGGGCGTCCAGTACACCTGGAATCAACTGCCCCAGGGGTGGAAACACAGCCCCACTATTTGCCATGGACTGATCCAGGCTGCACTGGAAAAAGGTGAAGCTCCAGAACACCTGCAATACATTGATGACATCATTGTATGGGGCAACACGGCAGAAGAAGTTTTTGAGAAAGGGAAGAAAATAATCCAAATCCTTTTGAAGGCTGGTTTTGCCATAAAAGAAAGTAAGGTCAAGGGACCTGCACAGGAGACCCAGTTCTTAGGAGTAAAATGGCAAGACAGGCGTCGTCACATCCTATGGATGTGATCAACAAAATAGCAGCTATGTCCCCACCGACTAATAAAAAGGAAACACAGGCTTTCTTAGGTGTTGTGGGCTTTTGGAGAATGCATATTCCAAATTACAGTCAAATTGTAAGTCCTCTCTACCAAGTTACCCGGAAGAAGAACGATTTTAAATGGGGGCCTGAGCAACGACAAGCCTTTGAACAAATTAAGCGGGAGATTGTTCATGCAGCAGCTCTTGGGCCAGTCCGGGCCGGACAAGATGTTAAAAATGTGCTCTATACTGCAGCTGGGGAGAATGGCCCTACCTGGAGCCTCTGGCAGAAAGCACCTGGGGAGACCCGAGGCCGACCCTTTGGGTTTTGGAGTCGGGGATACAGAGGATCCGAGGCTCGCTATACTCCAACTGAAAAAGAGATATTGGCAGCATATGAAGGAGTTCGAGCCGCCTCAAAAGTGGTTGGTACTGAAGCACAGCTCCTCTTAGCACCCCGACTGCCAGTGCTGGGCTGGATGTTCAAAGGGAAAGTCTCCTCTACACATCATGCAACTGATGCCACGTGGAGTAAGTGGGCCACACTGATCACACAACGAGCTCGCATAGGAAACCCCAGTCACCCAGGAATTGTGGAAGTGATCACGGACTGGCCAGAAGGCAAAGATTTTGGAATGTCGCCAGAGGAGGAGGTGACACGGGCTGAAGAGGCCCCGCTGTATAATAAACTGCCAGAAAATGAGAGGCAATATGCCCTGTTCACTGATGGGTCCTGTCGCATTGTGGGAAAACTTCGGAGGTGGAAGGCTGCTGTACGGAGTCCTACACAACTAGTCGCAGAAACTGCTGAAGGAGAAGGTGAATCGAGTCAGTTTGCAGAAGTGAAAGCCATCCAGCTAGCGTTAGACATCGTTGCTGAAAGAGAGAAGTGGCCAGTGCTCTATCTCTATACTGACTCATGGATGGTGGCAAATGCCCTATGGGGGTGGCTACAGCAATGGAAGAAGAGCAACTGGCAGCGCAGAGGTAAACCCATCTGGGCGGCCGCACTGTGGCAAGGTATTGCTGTTCGGATAGAGAAGCTAGTGGTAAAAGTACGTCACGTAGATGCTCATGTGCCCAGGAGTCGGGCCACTGAAGAACATCAAAACAACCAGCAGGCAGATCAGGCCGCCAAGATTGAAGTGTCTCAGGTGGACCTGGACTGGCAATGTAGGGGTGAGCTATTTATGGTTCAGTGGGCCCATGACACCTCGGGCCATCAGGGAAGAGATGCAACATATAGATGGGCTCGTGATCGAGGGGTGGCCTTGACCATGGACACTATCGCACAGGTTATCCATGAATGTGAAACATGTGCTGCAATTAAGCAAGCCAAGCGGCTAAAACCCCTGTCGCATGGAGGGCGATGGCTGAAATATAAACAGTGGGAGGCCTGGCAGATTGACTATATCACGCTCCCACGAACCCACCAAGGCAAGTGCCGTGTGCTTACAATGGTGGAAGCAACCACTGGATGGCTGGAAACATATCCTGTGTCCCACGCCACTGCCCAGAACACTATCCTGGGCCTTGAAGAGAAAGTTTTATGGCAACACGGCACCCCAGAAAGAATCGAGTCGGACAACGGGACTCACTTCCGAAACAACCTCATAGACACCTGGGCCAAAGAACATGGCATTGAGTGGGTATATCACATCCCTTATCACGCACCAGCCTCCGGAAAAGTCGAACGATACAATGGACTGCTGAAAACTACATTGAGAGCAATGGGGGGTGGAACTTTCAAACATTGGGATACACATTTAACAAAAGCCACCTGGTTAGTTAATACTAGAGGATCCGCCAATCGGGCTGGCCCCGCCCAACCAAGACTTCCACATATGGTAGAAGGGAATAAAGTCCCTGTAGTGCGCATGAGGAGTATGTTAGGAAAGACAGTCTGGGTTAGTCCCCCCTCAAGGAGAGACAAACCCATCCAAGGGGTTGTTTTTGCTCAGGGACCTGGGTACACCTGGTGGGTGATGCAGAAGGATGGGGAAGTTCGATGTGTACCTCAGGGAGATTTGATTTTAGGAGAGAATAGCCAGTGAATTAGGCTGTTTGATATTTAACTGCTAAATAACCTGCCAATGTATGTCATTGTATCTATAGTGTCTATATGCCATATCAAGGGTATTACTGTAAGAATTACCCAAATGACTGAAGGATGGACTTTGAAACTGAGCCAAGTACAACAGTGATAGAACTTGAACTGGTGCCCAGCAATTTCCTCAAGATCAGCCTCTTCGACCTGCAGGCCAAGGCTGTGGGTTGCACCAAATGTACCGGCCACAAGTTCCAGAGGCAGCATACAACAACCTAACACCTCACACCATCTCTCTTATCCTGAAGAACTGTTACAACAGATGGAGCCCCAAAGTCATGGACTAAATAAAATTGATGGACACATTGGAGGGATAGCCCATCGAATAAGGGAATACTATTTGTGTGTGTGTGTGTGGGGGGGGGGGGTCCATATATATATATAAGACAAGGAAAGTGGTAGTGGTTGATTGGAAAATGTAAGATCTGGGCATGATGTAGATGGTATAGAATAAGGGGTGGATAATGTCCTGGGTTCAGCTGGGATAGAGTTAATTTTTACAGGAACCTGGGAGGTGGGGGGGCATAGCCGGGGCAGCTGACCTGAACTAGCCAAGGAGCTATTCCATACCATGTGACATCATGCTCAGTATATAAATGGGGAACGGGCCGGGGGGAGGGCTTTCAACTTTCGGTGGCGGAGCGTCGGGTTCCGGGTGGTGAGCAGTTGCACTGTGCATCACTCGTTTTGTATATTCTTTTATTACTACCGTTGTTGTTGTAACCTTTTTTTTGTGTTGTCCCAGTAAACTGCCCTTGTCTCAGCCCTCGAGGTTCCAGGTTTTTTTTCTTTTCTCTCCTCCGTCTCCTCCCTATCCCACCGGAGGGGGGCGGGAGGAGTGAGCGAGCGGCTGCGTGGTCCTTTGTTACCGGCTGGGCTGAAACCACGACAGAGGCTCATGCAAATGCACAGATATGTGGAATTCTGCTGCCCAAGACTTGATGATTTGAGACAAGGGCTGTCTCCTCCTCCATGGCAGACCAAGGGTCAAGGCCTGCAGTCCATATTCAGCAGAACTCCCGCAGCACTCATGGGATTTAATAACTTCAGAGGAAGCTTTGTCAGCAGCTGTGAGGCAGGTATTATTGCTGTCTTGTGACAATATAGGCACCGGCTAGTTACCTTCAGTTCAGTTTTGACCCTATCATTCATTTTATGAAACTCCAGGTATTATGGCGTTTGCTTCTGTGACTCAATGTACTCCTTCCTGTGTCAGAACTTCCATTGTAAAGTATTTTTTTCTGGGTTTTTATATGTCTGTTCTAAAATTGTTCCTTTGGACTGAAACTTGGTATTTCAGACTAATGTTTTTCCTGGTCTAAACAAGGGGAGTGGAATTTGAAGAAAAACACTCTTATAAAACTAAACTGAAAAAGATATTTTAAAATATTTTTAATTGTATTTGTTCTCAACTCCTATATTTACAGAATTAAAATAAAGATATTTCTTGAAACTCTGTTATTTATCAGTTGATAAGCTTAGTGTTCAGATGTTCATCAGGAGCATTGTTTTTCTAAAAAAAACCCACAGTAAAAAAAAAAACATTTTCTGTTGCTTATACTCTTCAAGAATAAGGAGATTATATGATGAAATTAACATATCTGAAACAGGGCAAACATCACCAGTGGAGGCAGGATATTGGACCAGATAGACTAGGTTGGACTAGATTGGACTCGATTGAACTATTCTTGTCTAATAAGGCTATTCTTATGTTTACATTCACCACAAGGAAATGTGTATGCTTTAAAAATTGTGTCACATGTAATAATACCAAGGATTAAAAAAACCCATGCAAAATCTTGATATGGCATAAGATTTCTCCTAGTGACCATTCATGAAACACTGTAAGAACAATACATGACACAATTAAAGAAAGGATATTTCTTTTTCTTGAAAGATCATATGTCAGACATTGTTGGAGAAGGACATGAAGTTGACTGCACGAATTGAAATGCAGCATAGGTATTTCTCCCTAACTCCATCTTCCTAAGAGCAATAATAAAACAAATGTTTGCAGTTGTCAATGAGTAAAGGCATGCATTCCTCAGTGATTGGTCACTGACAAAGGTCTTTGAGGGGATATTTGTGCAAAGCCCACCCTTCATGTGTCTTTTCTACAATGGCTATTTATTTTTCAGTTGGCAAATTAAAATTTTTAATAAGCTAATTATCGTCATGCGGACTATATTTCAAATCAGCATTTGTTTCTTTTCTTTCTTCAGGAGTTAAATATTTGCCCTTGCATTAAAAACTTTGTGGGGATTCATTCAAAAGCACTGTTAATATTCCATTGAGAAGGTGCACTAATGAATAGCAAAACAGTGACAGAAAAGTGTAAACAGCAGGTAGTTTATAGATAAGGGTGAAACATTACCTATGTCCTCCAGAACTGAGGCACAGCAGGATGCTCTCTCTGACGTTGTCTCAGAGCATCCTGTTGTGCCTAACTGCTGCAGGGACATATGGTGTCTGAATTCCTCATCTTTACAGTGTCATGTCTCACTCTTCTTTTAATACTGACCTGTAGAAGAAGAGTACAGAACAAAGCAGTGTCACAGAGTCGCTATAATTTGTCTGCCTTGAGCTCTGTTCCTGAGAAAAACAAAAACTTGAACAAATAAAAAGTTAGGAGTGTTAGAGGGCAGACATAAAAAAACAGAAAATATATAATGTAATTATTTAAACATGAATGGGTTAAAAGAAATTATATGTATAAGCTGTTATTTTTTAAGTATCAGGGCAGACGCAGCACAAATTTATGCTTTATACCCTGATGTGAAAACAATCAGAAAATGAACTGCAGAGCAGGAGTGGTTTTTAGGTTCAATTAAAACATGGATGTATGTGTCTGCATGAATTTTTCTCAATTACTTGTTCTTTTCTCTTTGGGCAGTTCTAGCTGCAGTGCACTTAGGGAAAAAGAGATAGAGTATTAAAATCAGGCAAATGTCATTTTCTCCTGTAAATGTAGGAAGAACAGCTCCTGATGACCAATATGGAAGGGAATTAATATGATTTTTCCTATTTGTGATCATATTTTGCATGTATTGTCAACATGTCAGTTGCCTGGATTCTCTGCCAGAATGCAGGTTTTGAAAAAAGTCTTCATTTCCTAATAACATTAAAATCATAAACAGCAGAAATGAAGACTTAAAACTTCCAGTCCTGAATGGCCAAGGGAAAGAAAGTGCCAGCAAAGGAGAAGGAAGCATCTTGCATTTGGTGTGATAAAACTATTTAAAATGGAAGAAAATTGCCATCATATCACCTGGAGAGTTAATATAACGCTTTTAGGAATGGGCCTGTTATCTCCAGTAACAGGTCTGCTAACTCTTTCATAACTGAAATACACTTTGAAATCTACTGACTGACGTTAATGAAAGTGGGAGAAAGAAGACGATTCATAGTCAAATACTTTTCTCCAAACTGGGGCAAACTGGGACCTCAACAGTTGTGTGTGAGTATTTAGAGTTAAGGGTAACCATGCTAGTCTATTACTGAGGATCATTTTTGTGTGTCACACACAGGGTATGTAAACAAAAGTCCACTCATTTTCACAGCCAGGGTGCTTGTTCACCTTGACCATTGAAATGCCAGTAGTATGGCAGGTGTTATGTTAGCTGAGCTGAAGTGTGCTGGTACTGATCCAGCAGCTCTGGCTTCTCATCTTCTCAGCCCCTTTGCCTGCTCTGTGCTCAATGAGCTAGACATACAACATGGAGAAAATCAAATAGTAGGTAGGTCATGATTAATTAGAGAGTATAGAAACGGTTGGATTTCTTTGACCTTTCTTTTGTGTGAGTGGTGGAAGATGCTTGTACTGCTTGCTGTACAAATAACCTGTCTAGAAGGCAGAAAGTTGAGCTGCTTCTGGCCACAACCAGTATCATAAAAGTGGTTGGACCATTTATTTGATTTATCATGGAAATTATTCTGCTCCTCCCACAAGTACAGTGCTACTAAAAGCCTTTAGGACATCCATTTTTAACACCAATCTCTCTGAAAACTGCAAGACTTCCCAGCTGTCCAATGCTAGAAGAAGCAGCTCTATTTCCTGACATAGTCTCTCTCTACTTGAAGGTATTTGATTTGGAAAAGATGACATCTGCCTTGTTACTGCCCGACTTTTGCACCATGACCTTCTCTTTCCTTTCAGATGTATACCAAAGTACTGAGAAAGGCACCAAGATAAATCATTGTCTTTTGTGTCAGATTTCCAAGGCTGACAGCAACATTGACAGAAAATTACCTAATCTCAACTAAGTCCCTGTGACCTGGGCTCTGGCATTTAAAATGCCCAAAATCACAACATAAGCCATCAAAAGTGCTAACTTTAAGAACTACTCAGATAACCCTCACTGTTACCTACAACGAATGCCACAGGAATACAGCCTTACCTGTTGTCCCTCATTGCACACTGTTCAGACCAAAATATCCTCTAGATTTCACTTTCATCCTGTACACATGAGTAGGAACCACTTCTCCTAAACCTTACTGATGTCCATAGCCCCAGGTTTATAGACTCCAAATTAGCCTTTACAGAAAGTGGGAAAAGTTTGGCTGGTAGAAGTGAACTTATGCACCACTCAGGATGGTAGTTTTCAAGCTGTGAAACTGTGCACAGCCTCTTGAGGGCTAAGTCTGAAATTTCTTAATCCACGGGCAATAAGAAGCACAATTACAATTCCTACCCAGATAATTTGGACTACGTAGTTTTATCTTTTTTTGCTTTCTTTTAATGAGAGGTTGGCACTAGGAGGATATTGCAATAGAAAGGCAGGTTTTTACTGGGCTCGTTGCTGTCTGCTTAATTAGGAAAGCCAGCGTTATTTTTTTAAAAAAACTATTCTTAAAAAAAGCATGGCTATACCTTTCAGCTAGGCTTAAGGTTTACTGGAAAGTTTGAAGCAATAAGTCATTTAATATTGTGATAGAATTTCAAATCAATAGTTGAAATGTCAGTAGAAAATAAAGTAAGTCATTTGGAAGAGATACAGAAGTTGTCAGGTAAATGTCAATCTATGATACTGTAAACATTAAGTCTGCCAAAAAAAGAATGCACTGATTACATCGAGTTTGACAGGTAGAAAGGACTGTTGAATATACTTATTGTAAATGCCATTGTATTAGCATTTATTCAGGTAACACTGCTGCTGAGCCGAACCTGATGCCTGCACATATCCAGTCACACGCACATATGTTCCATATGTCACTGAAGAGCAAGTATATTGCACATAACCATACTTTCTAGTCAAGAGAAATGCCCATGCGAGCTGAAATGAAATGGTAAGTAACTTCTCTATAGAAAGCAGCCCAATGATAGAGAAGTCAGGGTAACTTACTATATCCTTGTCATATAATGGGATTTATTGGCAATGTAATTATGACCACATCTTATACAGAGCAAAGAGAGGTATTTTTTCCTAGTCTTCACTCATGCACAACAAACTTCTTTAGCAAAACATAAAGTCAAACACACGCTGTTTAGGTTCTTGTTAAAGGTCAGAAGCAGTGAAAGAAAATGTCTTTTCCTGTCAACTGGTACCTATTAATAGTTGTTCTTCATCATACTTTTTACAGTTGTACAACTCTTTATCTGGTCTCCAAAATAAATACACTATGAACAGCGTGAGAACTTTCCATAGGACATTAGCTATATTTTCCTCTAGAAATCTGAATCTGAGAGTGTTTGTTATTATACCAAACTATTGTTCACTATCAGCTGATTTAGAAGCTGAGAATAAGTCTTTTTCCAGGCTATTCTTGTTTATTTTACAGATACTGGTATCAACAATGTTACTACATTACTCTAAACATTGTGAACTTTGGGTTTCATGAAAAATATGCAGGTGAGCAATTAACAATAAATGGATAACTTAGGATAGACATCATTATTTTTCCCTGCATCCTACATATAACTTAACTGATATATCTCAGTTATGATATGCAGCAGCCATATTCCAGTCCTCTATTAAGAGAACTCTTCGGTAATCAACTGAACTTTTCCATATTTCTTTTTCATATGTGACTTAGTCATGGTAACATGATGCCCTTTATTATTGTGTCATCACAGCATCCCACACCACTATAACCTAACAAGGGCAATATCACTGTAGTAAAATGTGTGATAGAATGGGGAAGGCATTTTTATGTTCTGCTATAATATTAAAACAGAAACTAGCATATCATCGGAGTTGTGGAGATACGTGAAACCATAGTATTTCTATGATGACCAGTCTATAGTTCATGAAATGCTGTAATGTCGTCTTCGCTGAAGGGGGAAGAAAAGGTATACTGCCTTCTGATGGGATGATCCCAGACTGCCTGCTCACTTCCCAACTTTTCAGGACATGACACTGTTCTACCATGCACACAGCACTCCTATGGAGATGGGATCCACTGCTGAAATCCCAGTGCCTGTGACAAACCATGTCTCTGCTAGGGACTTCTGTGGGAAATTCATAGCACTTACTTATGTAAGTGGAGGGTACAGGGTCAAACTCATACATTGTAAGTTTTATTTGCATCTGGTAAGCACAGCCTCAGGATGAATTATGAGAACCAAAATATATCCCTTGGTTGGATGATCAAGGAGTACTTTGAGATCTGATTTACTTAGGAAATACTGCACTTAACTACTTTTGTTAATTTAGATTGTTTGATGGATATCTCTACCCCACACACATACAACTGCTTTTGCTTATCTGGTGATTTAAAAGAGAGGTCAAATGTTCACTCTTTCCTTGGAAGGAAATGTGAATTGTTTATGCCTGAGAGGAAGAACTGGGGGTAATCTACACATTCTCATTGCTCCATTTGATTCATCGAGGAGAAGTGTTTTTGACTGGGGCAGCAGAAACACCCAGCTGAAGCATGGAAAAAAAACCCCAGTTCTCTGGAGGGCAAATTCATGCAAAAGCAACATAAAGGGATGAACTGTTTGTGTGAAAGGAATCAATATTCACATGCAAATGAAGTCCCTGTAGTTTATGAAGCAGTCCCATGCTTAAATGACTCACTCTGGAATAATCACGTGAAGGTTCAGCTCTAGTTTATTCTGCCACAGGGAGTTTTGAAGGCGTTCTTTCCCCCTGCATTTTTTATGACTAAAGGGTCTGAGGAAAATATGGCAAGTGGAAGCAGGGGGGTTTGGGATCACTTATACATGAAAACATGTTTTGTCCCAGAACTAGGACTCTTGTGCAATAAAGCTCAAGGTTATGTTAAACATTTTGCACCTGCACTTTCAAAAATCTCTTTCATGTTCTGTTAATATGTATTAGTCTTAAGTCAGGAGAAGGATGTAGATCAATAGTCAAGGGAAATTATAAAGGCTTTTTCAAGGACTTTTGAAAAAGGTTTCTCTGGGGCTTTGGACTCACGTTATTTCACAACACCTACCTGCAGTACAAGGAGAGGGCTTTTTGTTTTGAAAAAAAAAAATTAAAAGAAACCTAGTATAAGTGATACACCATGTTGAAAAATATGTTTTATTTGTACAGTCCTGTGTTTTGGTTTCTATTCTTTGTTTTGGTTTAAGTCTATGAGCAAAGATGGTGGAAACTTGTACTTTCAAAGACAAAGGGGACTAGATTATAATGGTGCCTTTCATCTCTAAAGCAGTTAGCTGGAGGGCAGTGCAAAATGGTTAGTCTAAAAATGAGTTTAAGTGGCTTTATCTAAAATATATACATTGCTGAGTGGACTTCTCTGCTTTTTCCCGTTAAAAAAGATCCTCCTTTCATAAGGATCTTTATGAATCTGCCTAATCATAAAAGGAGCACACTTCTGTTCCACTATGGAGAACTTTATAATTTTTAGCAGATAAGAAAGTAAGTGTTCACTTTGAAGCAGCTGGTTTAACCATTAAAATTAAATTTTAAGGTGCCATTCCAGCATCCACTGAATGTAATGGAGTTTGGAAATTGACTTCAGAGCAGAGAGACACAAGCTGAGGAACCTAAAAGGCCCATTCTTTCAACACTAAGAGTTTTTGCCTGGTTTACAGAGTTAAAAGCTGGAGATGATCAAATCAGATAGTCTGACCTCCTGGAAATCTGTCCGCATGAAAGCTGTCCATGTAACACTATTAACATATGCCTTTTGCACCAGGTTATTTCCTCTAACATTCAGACATTCATACTATTGGAGCAGAAGACATCCTTTCCTTACGCATTCAGATTTGGAATGAGGAATGTAAGATACAGACGTGAAACTGGGAGTAAATTGCTCTGACTAATAGAAAGAACTCGGGCTCTCTCCTCATCTAGTGCTTGCAAGTGTGCACAGGCTTCATGCTAAGAGTCAGATTAAATAGGTCAGTATCTCACTGACTATGGTCTGATGCTGATGGAGCAATCATTAAAGTATAACTTACTAATTAGTAAGCAGGGACTCTCCAGACCCTAAAGCTTATATTATTCTACCAAGTCTCTCCATGTACACTTTTAATAATAATTCTGCAATTCATGCCCCTCCACTTGGAACACTGGGTGGATATCCTGGATATTTTTATGTGCATTATACAGGTTGTATCTTATTTTCTTTTTTATTTCCCACATGGAATTGATATATACAGTATTAAAAGCTGTTCATGTTCCCATATATTCAGAATTTTAATGTGGAAAAGATAAATTCCAGATGATGCTCTAAAACTATGCAGGTATTTCCAAAGAGGGAGGGGGCTTCCCAGTTTGTTTCTTGGTAAGTTAAGCAGACTTTTTTCAATACTTCCTAGAAGCACCATTTGCCAAAAGAAATACCATCTTGCTTTGTTTTCTTTAATTTCTGCAGAGCCACATTTGGCGACCTTCAGTTTCCTCCTTGATGAATCTGCTCCCACAACAAGTGTGGCAAACTTTCATGAAAAGCTGGAGCCTGCAATTCTTAACAGTCAGGTAGCTCAGCCTTGATAAGCTGAGGAGTAAGAGGGATAATGATTTCTTCTTCTATTCACATATGATTTTAAATACTTGCATACAGTTTGAATATGCCTGAATGTATTCCTCACCATGAAGTGAGCAATCTTCACTTGTTTCCACTAACCATTAACAGATGCACTTTCAAGATGATCACACGGATAGACAATATGATTAAACAATATGGCAGGTAACCCATTTTGGCCTTGAGGATGTGTCTGAGTCTGCTTTTGAGAAACAGTACATGCTCATTGCAATGTAGAATAATAGACGTAACCTAGAGTAATTGGCAGATCAATGTCCCTATAGAAAGATGGCACAGCAGAGGGGCTCAGTTACCTTAAAGAAATGCTTACTGAGTGAATGATATGTGCTGGTGTTTTCCAAGTGGGAACATCCTATCCCCTAAATTCACATTCTCATTTAGTCTGATTCATGGTCAGAGTGTGGATTTTGCATTAAAACATGTGCTAAGTAGATCTTCTCAGACTCTGCCATATTACTTTTGGTATTCTGTTATAACACTTCTGAGAATCCCATTACAGAAGAGAAATTGCAAGCTAGTTGGGTAAATAGGGATCTGAGGTAAAATTTTCATTACATTGCAATTCCTGTTCCAGGAGTATTTTTTCATTTTAAGTCAGACAATCCCTGAGTAAAAAACTGCACAAATTACCTCAGGAGCAGACATTGGTTAAGTCATACTCCTTTTTTTCCACAGAATGCTATAAACTCTGGTTGCACAGCCATTTCTTCTTATGCTTCCATTCTGGCTGAATTAACTTTACATTGCTTGCTACAAAACTTGCACGAGACTGGACAAGATTTTCTCTACCTTCCTTCCAACCTGGTCTAGAAGTGTTGGGTAATGGATTATTTCAAAACCATAGAATCATAGAATCATTTAGATTGGAAAAGACCTTCAAGATCATCGAGTCCAGCCATCAATGATGCGCGCTAAACCACGTCCTGAAGTGCCTTGTCTACGCATTTTTTGAATACCTCCAGGGATGGTGACTCAACCACTTCCCTGGGCAGCCTCTTCCAATGCCTGACAACCCTTTCAGTAAAGAAATTTTTCCTAATATCCAGCCTAATCCTCCCCTGCCACAACTTGAGGCCATTTCCTCTTGTCCTATCTCCAGCCACCTGACAGAAGAGACCAGCACCCACCTCACTACAACCTCCTTTCAGGTAGTTGTAGAGAGCGATAAGGTCTCCCCTCAGCCTCCTTTTCTCCAGACTAAACAGCCCCAGTTCCCTCAACCGCTCCTCATAAGACTTGTGCTCCAGGCCCTTCACCAGCTCTGTTGCCCTTCTCTGGACACGCTCCAGCACCTCAATATCTTTCCTGTAGTGAGGGGCCCAAAACTGAACACAGTACTCGAGGTGCAGCCTTACCAGTGCCAAGTACAGGGGAAAAAGGATGTGAGTTTGAACTCTGTCAGCCTCAGATTAAAACTGCTGCCTTGATATATGCTCTGGCCCTGATGTTACTACCTGAAAGGTGAGAACCACATCTCCTCTAGCAATCATTATTCAAAAGAAATAAATTCACCCTTCCAAGTAAAAAATCATGGAAGTTCTGGATCCTGAACAGATGGAGGAGTTACGTTCACTCTTTTGGCAGGTACCTGGAGCTTGGAAAACCAGGGGAATTATAGACACACCTTTATGTTTAGTTTTCATATTAGCTAAACTGTTGCATTTTCCCATTCAGCATGTAGGGAAACCAGTCTGAGGTGACTGTCTCATTCCGTGGATGCTAGGGGGAGTTAATACAGGTCATGTCACTGACTCAGTCCACTCTGGAGGTCAGAAACTGCACACACCTTTCCTCCTGTTCTCAGACACACTACCTTTATAAGCACTGAGGCACTTTTAAAATTGGCATCCCTAAGCAAAACTTTTCTAAAGATGCAGCTGTTTTCACATGTGTAGATACATTTCATATGAGAACAAGCCTTGAGAAGTCTAAAGCTTGGCAAATGTTTTGTGCCAATGGAGATTGACTTTTATTTTGTCTTTCTCTTCATTTTAGCAGGTACATTTTTCATACTTCTCATTTGTAACTTAAAAAAAAAAAGTCAGATCTTGCATTAGGAACCACCACATACTCATAATGTGTGACTAAAAGACATGGATGCTGAATAGGGATACAGATCTTTCTGAGGTGCTAAAAGGAGGTAGTTTCCTGATTTTTCTGCATGCTCTCCTCTTGTCCTCAGAGACTGTATTATTGATGGGACCTGTTCCCCTATGTGGTTGCTGTTGCACAGTGTATAGCACAATAACTACTCTTCACCAGGATCCAAATCTGAGATGATACTCTATTTTTCATTAGTACTTATAATTTTTTTACTCTTAGCTTCCATATTGTTTCCTAAACAAAGCATGAAAGCAAAACTCCTCAAAGGGAGCTTTTGAACCCCAAAGAACACATAGAATTTAAAATTTATTTAGAAAACATTACTTGCTTTTTGTATTATTTGTATACAAACAATTTTTTGTAATTACTGATCTCTAACAGAGATTACTTTTGTGTTTATGGAAAGAAGCAGGTTCAGTCTCTAGTTGTTTCCTGTCTGAGTCACCTTCATTAACCAAAGCATTTGGTCACTTGAATCCCATCAGATCTGAGGGTTACTTCAGTAAACAATGTATAGTACAGCAAATATTCAGCATATGTTCTATAGCACTGCTGGGACCTATATTAAAATTCTGTTATACCAAATAGTCCTTCAGATTCCACATCTTCTGTGGATCTTATTTGTAAAAACAAGATGTCCTGATAACACTGAATGAAAACACTTATTACTTTTATCAAAATCAGTGTTTCTAAAATGCTTCAGGGATAAACCCTATAGTCTGGGTATCTTTCTGGGTGCTTCAACAAACTCTACAGGATGGAAGGAGACATTGGCACAGGTGGCTGGAAAGACATGACTATGGCTGTCAAAGATGAGTCTGTAGTTCAAATGAGATTACATTTAGCTTTATTTCTGATTGTCTTGTCATACTATAAAGTCAATATTGGCATAGCATGCAGACTTGAAAACTAGTGTGAGCTCATGTGTAGTTAAAGAACCATTAAAATATTCTCAATTAAAGTGAATGACTCCTGTTCCCCTGTGAGTATCAGTGGAATTTTGTGAACTTACTGAATAAATCTACTAACCACTCAAACAAAAATGGACTTATATTACTAAGAGACTTGAATATGAAAAACAGATACCTATAAAAAATGAAATGTTCATGTTCCAATTAAAAGAAGAAAACATAGAATCATAGAATGGTTTGGGTAGGAAGGGATCTAACAGATCACCTGTTTCCAACCCCCCTGCCATGGACAGGGACACCTTTCACTACATCAGTTTGCTCAAAGCCCCATCCAACCTGGCCTTGAACATTTCCAGGGATGGGGCATCCACAACCTCTCTGGGCAATCTGTTCCAGTGCCTCACCGCTCTCACAGTCAAGAACTTCTTCCTTACATCCAATCTAAATCTATCCTCTTTCAGTTTAAAGCCATCACCCCTTGTCCTATCACTGAATGCCCTTGTAAAAAGTTCCTCTCCAGCTTTCCTGTAGGCCCAATTTTCTTGTGTTCACTTATGGTCCCAAGTTTGTTTCTTCTCTTTAATCATAAGCTTTACCAGGCAGTGAAGAAACTCATCAAATCTGAAGGATATTTTTACAATGAAATACAACCCTTTTTAAAAAACTGAAGGATGAAAATTAGCTGAAGACAAGCTACTATTAGAGAATCTAGATATGCATCAGAGAGCAGTTGTCTTCTACATTTATTTTTCACTCATGAGTGACCACATCATGTTAAAGAATTAACATAATTTATATCAATGATTTGCTGCTGCTGTGGTGTGTGAATAAAATAATATTTGCCCTAATATTTTTTTTTTAATTTCAATAACTGCATTTTTATCAGCTATATAAGTTATATAAATAGCTAGGGGAAAGAAGTATTCTGTACACTCAGTACTTATTTGGAACAACACCTTCTTACCTGTCTATATTGAAATGGTCTCAACTTGTCTCCCTCATTTGTTATGATTGTTTTGATTCTTTTTTGATTCTTGACAGATTATTGCTAAAACTTGGCTAGCCAGAGCTTTAGAAAAGACCACAGGATTTCCAAGAGTTAACTGGGTGAACTTGGTCAGTACCTTGGCCAAACAGATTCATTTGATTTGTCTTTTTCAGTGACCTTTTGACTTACAGTCATCTGCATTCTTTTCATGCTTTATTTCATTTTCTTTTACTGGAGAGCACTTTGGAATGTTTGTCATGAAAAGAGCTACATAAATATTAATGTATTGATAGTGTTATGGTTTTTCAAGCCTATTTTTCATTTCACGGGTTTTAAGAGCTACAAAATTTACTGACTATACAGAAAATATAGTATAATGGACTTTTTGAAATGCCCTGAATGAGATAAAATATATGAATTATTAATCCCATGGAAGTCAGTGCTGTCTTGCTTATAGACAAAATTTTCCGTGCCAGTCTGAGATTTTTTTTCTTTTTTTTTTTTTTTAACTGTGCAAAGTTTGTGATGAATACACTTTATGCCTCTGGTTTTTAAGTAAGCATATGTTCCTAATTACATCCCCAAAATAGTGATATGAATTCATTTTATGTGCACAGTGTTGTCATCAGGATGCACTCTGAACCTCCGAAAACTACAGGGAACATGGAAGGAGACATTCATATGGGACTGTATTTCCTACAGGCAGTGCTAGCAGACACCCTCCACCATAGAAGGGCAGCTTCAGACTCTGAATGGGCCAAGGGGAGCATGCTTTAGGGATGCCTTGACTCAGTTTATTCTCCACTGGTTTTTTTTCCATGACCTGCTGTTTCCTTGTCTTTTTTTTTTTTTTTTTCCAGTGGATATTTTGCCATCTGGGCTCAACAGCTAAGTTATAAGCTGTGAGGCTCATTTATCACACCATGGGAGGGAAGCCGTCAGAATCTGTAAATCTGCAACGGAGCATCTAATACAGACTAATGAAAACAAATGGAGCTCAAGGTAAAGGCTACTCTCAAATCTTAACTCATCCAGCTGTTTTCAAAATCATGAATGTTTAAGCCCCCTGAATCTTACATAGCTTTTATAGGGTGGTGGCTAGATTCAACTGAACCAGATGGAGAATGCATCAAGCCTGGACTGTTGCCCTTTCTTCTGATTTGCATCAGTTGTCGAGTTAGTATGAGCTGAGATAAGTTTTCCTAATTAAAAAAAAACCTCTGAACATTAATGTTCCATGCTGAAAAAAGGCCTGGAAGGTGTTGAATGACTTTTTTTTTCCACTGGTTCAGCTGTAGTCAATTATATCCACCTTCTCATAGCTCAGTGTGTTTTGTTTCTTCATCCCAGCTCACTGCCCTACTGCATCACAGAATATCTTTCAGGAATGCTGTCACCCTACAAGCCATGGTTTCCCTTCCTTATGTTTGTATGACTAAGGCATAAGATACCGAGCATGCTCATGCATGCTTCTGAAGCTACAGAAGCAACAGAGCGATATATGCTATTCTTCCCTACCTACCTTCACTCAAAACCATAGGTAATTCTTACTGGAAACCCTCAAACTGGGTAAAACTTGACTAAAACTGAAGATAAACAGGTAAAACTGAAGACAGTATGCAACTGTATTACCTGCACTATACCATCCATCATCACAGTTTGAATTTGTTGACCTTTGGAGCATAGAGCAAGATTCATCTACTAACTCAAGTGATTGCCAAAGTGATACTGGGATGTGTGTGATCGCAAGTATCTATTTATAATTTAACCTCTAACCATTCTCTCAGAATTTTTTAGATAAGTGCATTTTAGAAATCAATCAATAAATAAATATCTCAGACTCACTTCAAGGGCAGAATGTATACCTCTCTCTGAGTCATGGTTATGGCAGTATTGCATATAACCTAAGACAAATGGCAAGAAGTAGTACGGCAGGGTGGGAAGCCTAAGAAGCAGAACTGTACAATTACTTCTTTACTTTTCTCATTTTTTTAAACTGAAAAATACTACAAGAAAAACAACAAAACTAGAAAACTATGCAGGTATTTTATATATTTAAAATACAGAGCATCTTTACTTTTAAGCTTGCACAGAATTATGTAGCTGGGTGTGACAATGAACTCTATCTTTTTTTTTTCCACTGTTATGCTGTTGTTCTTGTCATCATGTCCAAAGCTAGAAATCAGTTACAGACTGGCTTTCAAAGCTTCCTTTTATCATGACAGGATTTTTATTCCTTCTAGCAGAAAAATTGGGCAGCTATTTAAGTTGTTGAACTTTTGTGTTCCATGCTTTTTGTCTGAAGGTTATTTATGGAAAAAACCAAACCAAAACAAAAAAAACCCAAACAAACAAACAAAAAAACCCCTCAACCCACAGCTCAAACTATTCAGCTTTAAATTCTGGATGTTTTGACTACATTTAGAGCACGTGCAAGAGGTTGCAGGTGATGGTCAGCACTATACTTGTTTTCTAATACACTTCAAAAAATTCAGTGGTTATTTTTTTATTGGGGTTTTTTCCGACTGTATTACTAGAGGATTAATGGAATGTACAGTTTCTGGTGAGAAATAAACAATAGATACCTGGCTACAGAGAAGTGTACTTTTTTTAGTATCAAAGGTGTAAGAAGCATTACCTTTCAATCTGACTCGTTCCTTCCGGAGCAGACAGGAAATTTTAAGAAAAGCTTCGGTACTTTGCCTTAAAAGGGGTGTATTTTTAGCAGTCTCACACAAGCCACAAACACCTAGTCCACAATACGGTGCTTTATGGGTTAATTTGGTACCTATCCTCCAAATTAAAGGTGAGAAACAAGTCAGCTAAATACCCTGGATCTGTGCAATGGTACTGAAGCACATTCCAAGAAACCCCTGTTTAAAGACAATAATATGACTTTTTACTGTGAAGTGGTTTTCAGGGAGAACATCTTGGTTTCTTTTCTGTTTCTTATGTCAGCATACAAAAAATTCATAAAGTCTGCTGAAGCTGATCAAGATAGGACTTTGCTGAGTAAAGCAGATGACCTTTATATCTCATTTTTCTGCCAAATTTTTATGAACTTTCTAATTGATATTATTATTAGACATTTTATTGAAGTTAATTGCTAAGTTATGATGACATTTTTATCCTTTACCACTGAAATTTCCTTAGGAATATAGTTCAAGTTGTTACATTAGCATTTCAGTGGCTTGCTTGCCACATGTATTATTTTCCTCTCATTGGCCTAAGGCTTGGTAAGCTCCAGTATACTCACCCCATGACCTGGCAGGACAGTCTACACAGATCTTTTTCTCAAAACCAAAATCAACTTGCTCCTTCTTATGTTTTGCAAGAGAAGAAAGCATAATTCCATGTATTAGAAATGGAAATATTTCATCTTCAACTGAAACATTGTATACAGAGGTAATGAATATGCATCACCAATCTGATGACAATTTAAAAAAAAACTGAAAAATTACCTTTAACAATATTGATACTAGAAGCACTGTGCAAGGCCCTGGTTAGACTTCAGATATAAAACTTTACAAAATTCAGGAGAAAGAAAGGTGAATTCAACCTCATCTGTGTGCATGTGGGGATACATCATATGAATAGAGATTGTCCTACAAATTGAGATAGAACAAGTATGGCATGTTTCAGACTAGTAAAACACAGACCAAATGAATATGAATATTGGCCGATCAGAGAGACATGTGAACAAAAAATATATTTAAGGCAAAGCATGCAGCTGGAATGAGATCTAATAGGTCTAAGCTGATTATGAACATATTTTGGCTGAGAACTTGGAGGCTTTGAATCATCATAGCAAAAAAGTTTAGAAAGATTTGAAACGGGTAATTGTGGGGAGAAAATGGGAAGCTGCTATAGTTCATCAGGGGAACTGCATGGTGTACCTCTGCGTGGTGCAGGAGGCAGATGGCCTCCACCACCTGGGATGTCTCCTCAGGTCTTGTGTTGCCTCATCACACATGTGCAGATCCAATGGACTAATTGCAGAGAAAAGGAAAACTGGCAGTTATTACTGGAGATATGATGAGAAGGGAAAGAGCCGTGAAGGAGGTCATTCCCATCTGTGTATTAATTTAATTACACTGAAGAATTTAAAAGTGATTTTGTACAGCACGGCATTAGATTAAGTGAATAATAATCTGGTAAACTCCATGGCTAGAGAGCAGAACAGAGGAGGGGAATCTTTGATGAGGAGCAAGTATCACATTGAAAAAAAAAAAAATTTAAAATGCCACCATTTTGTTGAACAAAGAGCTGTCTTTCCACTCTCAAAATTAGAGATGACATATAAGTTTTGAAGTGATTGGCCCATTTATCACACTGATCACACTTTCCACAAATAACCTCTCTAACAGTGCCAGGGAGATGACACCCAAGCCCTGGCTGCAGCACTTGGCTCAGCCCATGGAGTACCCCACTCCTGCCTGAAGTAGTGGAGCTGAGGGGCTGCACTGGGACATTGCACGGCAGTGCCAAGCAGAGCTACCAGGCCAGTGCCTCACGTCAGGGGTTTTAGGTGGGGAAGGGCTATATGACTGCTGTGGCAGAGGGACGGGTGAGCAGAAAACACCTCTCCAGCCTTGTGGGTGCCTCTGGGTTGCTTGGTGTTGGAGGGCAAAGGGGGAGAGAAGAGATGGTACTGAGATGAAAAGCTCACAGCTAGGCTATGGAGAGTGCCAGGTTTCAGGGTGACTGGTTTTATACTTCCCAAAGCACAGGCTCGCTGGTAAAAACTGGATGAGGGTCTTGGTTTAGTTTTTGACCATGCAACACAGAAGTTTTTTGTGTGTTCTTGGATCTGACATTGGGAAAAAATGACTGCAGAAGGCATTGTGGTGTTGGCATCTTTCAAAGTTGCAGGTGAACAAATGCAAATACATTTCTGTCTGTGAAAAGAAAAGAGAAGCATTATGTGTATTACAGGCTGAATGGCTTGAATAGCATGAAACCTCTGGCTACAGCTTTAGGAGATTTTCAGACAGATTTCAAAATATACTTGCAGGATGTTTAATAATAGCAGTGTGATGGGTTAACCCTGGCTGGACTCCAGGTTCCCACCAAAGCCGTTCTATCACTCCCCCTCCTTCTCAGCTGGACAGGGGAGAGAAAATATAACAAAGAGCTTGTGGGTCGAGATAAGGGCAGGAGAGATCACTCACCAATTACCGTCACGGGCAAAACAGACTCAGTTTGGGGAAACTTAACTCAATCTATTACAAATCAACCGGAGTAGGGTAATGAGAAATAAAACCAAATCTCAGAACACCTTCCCTCCACCCCTCCCTTCTTCCCGGGCACAACTTCACTCCCGGATTCTCTACCAACCCCCCAGCGGCACAGGGGGACGGGGATGGGGTTTACGGTCAGTTCATCACACGTTATTTTCTGCTGCTTCATCCTCCTCAAGGGGAGGACTCATCACACTCTTCCCCTGCTCCAGCGTGGGGTCCCACCCACGGGAGACAGTCCTCCACAAACTTCTCCAATGTGGGTCCTTCCCACAGGCTGCAGTTCTTCACGAACTGCTTCAGCATGGGTCCTTTCCACGGTGTGCAGTCCTTCAGGCACAGACTGCTCCAGCGTGGGCCTCCATGGACTGCAGGGAGACAGCCTGCCTCACCATGGTCTTCACCACGGGCTGCAGGGGAATCTCTGCTCTGGCGCCTGGAGCATCTCCTCCCCCTCCTTCTTCAGTGACCTTGGTGTCCGCAGGGTTGTTTCTCTTACATGTTCTCACTCCTCTTTCCGGCTGCCAAAATGCCTCCGTCCCAACTTTTTTTCCTTCTTAAAAATGTTATCACAGAGGCGTTACCACTATCACTGATTGGCTCGGCCTTGGCCGGCGGCGGGTCCGTCTTAGAGCCGGCTGGTATGGGCTCTCTCGAACACAAGGGAAGCTTCCAGCAGCTAGTTACAGAAGCTACCCCTGTAACCCCCCCCGCTACCAAAACCTTGCCACACAAAGCCAATACAGCAGAATACCTATGAGAAACATATGCTTTCTCTGCAGTCTGTTTCATCTTGATTTCTAATTCAAGAGGGCCTGATCCCAAATTTCCTTTTTCAGCCAAAACTCTGATGCCCTTATTACAAGCTTTGTCTGAATAAGGTTGAATTGGTTCAAGGGGTATATTTTTAGCTCTGGTAAAAATAAAAGAATGAGGATCTAAACTGTAAAGTGGAACATTTGTGTCCAGGAGCTTGAAAATCTAATATGAAAAAGAGATTTTTCTCCCTATAGTTTCTCTTGCAATGTCCAGCTTGGAAGGGTGGTAAGTAACTGCATTTGGACTTCCATATAATTTTGTTGTGCTCAGTTAGTAGTCCTGTATAATCTAACAGAAACATCACTCTACACAGTACATACACTCCAAGGTCTTGTACAGACTACCACTGATGAATGCTCTTTCATATTATTGTGTGATGTCAGTGTTCAGCAGTTTACAAATATTTGGCAGCAATTCATATTAGAAAACATCCTAGAAAGTGATAGGTACAGTATCTACAAAGAAGGAAAACTTATTTGGAAGACTGTTTCTCTAAGCTGGTTTTGCCAGTCATTTTGTGTCAAGCCACAATTGACAAAACTGGTGAAGCCTGGTTTCTCACCAGATTCAGTTCCTTGCTTTCCATGCCACATTGTGCTGCTGACTCCTTGCACAACTGCCCATTCTGGTCTTCTTGTCACACTTGTCTTTAATTCAGCTCCAGTAGCATTAGGTTCAGCAGACTGGACTTTCTTCTCTTCTACTGTTATTATCGTCTTCATTGGAAACACTGTTGACGAAGGAAGACCTAAAAAGACTGCATGCAATTTTAAAATAAGTTTTATTTGGCAATCTTTTCTTGATCACTCAATATATATTATTCTTTTAAATAAATGGTGTGAAATCTTCACATTCTGACCTTCTTCACATGTCTGAACTGTACAACAATTCTGAACAGACAACAATTTCCACCTCATTTGGACTGCTGGAGGGCAGCATTTGTTTGTGGGAAATGTGACTTTGGCAGGGTAAGAGAGAATAGCGGGAGGAAGAAATTAAGTTGGGTAATAAATAAAAAGTTGGGAGCAATGTGAGAATGAGTAGCTGAAAGGCTGGAGAAGAGGAGAAGGATAGCAAAGTGAGGTCCAGGAAAAAAGAAAAGGGGGTGGGGGGAGAAAATCCAGAGCCAGAGCCAGAGACAGGAGACTGTAGTGGTGACAAAAGGTAGTGAAAACCCATCAGCTGTACATAGAAGTGGACTTGACTTAATTTTTCTGCTGTGTCCTTGATCATTTATCATGACAATTGCTTTGTAGAAAGAAACAGGAAAATACTGGGACCTCTTATCCGTTACCTCCATGAATTCTGCCAAACTCTCATTATTAGCCCCTACAGGGAAGGGAGTGCAAAAATGTGGCCTAGTGCCTTAACACTTTGCGCTGGTTTTGGCTGGGATAGATTTAAATCTCTTCATAGGAGCTTGTATGGGGTTATGTTTTGGATTTTGGTCTGAAAACAGGGTTGATAACACAGGGATGTTTTAGTTCTTGCTCAGCAGGGCTTACACAGCATCAGGGCCTTCTCTGCGTCTCACCCTACCCCACCAGTGAGTTGGCTGGGGGTGCACAAGAAGTTGGGAGGGGACACAACCTGGACAGCTGACCCCAACTGACCCAAGGGATATTGCAGACCATAGGATGTCATGCTCAGCATATTAAGCTGGGGGAGGAAGAAGGAAGGGGGGGACGTTCGGAGTGATGGTGTTTGTCTTCCCAAGTAACAGTTACGTGGGATGGAGCCCTGTTTTCCTGGAGATGGCTGAACAGCTGCCTGCCAATGGGAAGTGGTGAATTAATTCCTTGGTTTGCTTTCCTTGCACATGAGGATTTTGCTTTAGCTATTAAACTGTCTTTATCTCAACCCATGAGTTTTCTCACTTTTACCCTTCTGATTCTCTCTGCCATCCCACTGCGGGGGGAGTGAGCGAGCAGCTGTCTGGTGCTTAATTGCTGGCTGGGGTTAAACCACGACACACTTAAAGGGTTGGGTTTTTTTCCGCTTGAGTTGATCCAGAAGGAAATAGTTGTTGTGAGATCGAAGCTTTGCCTGTAAAATGTAAGATTGTGCTGGAAACACTTTGCTCAGAATTCTTTCAGACATCTGTGAACAGACTGCACTATACACCACAATAATTTTGTCTTTCTTTTAATACTACTACTTTTTTTTTTTCCCCCAAAAAAACATTAGTTAGTTAACATGTTCTTGCAGGATAGGTTTATGATTCCTATTAGCTCTAACTTGGAGTTCTCATCAGCCACTACTTAAGACGATGCCTACAGCTTGAGCATTTTCATTGCATTAGAAAAGGCACTTCAGAATTTCAAGCTGACACCCTACTTCTGGTGTCAGCTGCTTTTCTCTGTGAATAAGAAGGGAGTGGGATTGAGGGTCTGTCCAAAGACTACAAGAAAAGATGCCAGCAGCAAATTGTGGGGATACTTGAGTCTACAGTGATGAGAGCTGGATAACCATTGAGTTCTTGGTAGAGAGAAGTGTAGGATGCTATTTTCTCAAACACCTGGTTTTGCCCATCATAATGCTTACCCTCTCTGAAGTGAAATGAGCAGGGGTCACCAGTCATTCAAGTTCCATTGACACTACAAATATTGACCTTGTTCTTGACCATAGAAACAGGTTTTCACCTCAATCTCTGTATATTATTGCATCAGTAGTGAAAGGTTGGACTTTTTTTTTTCAGGAGGTGTTCCTTTCATGTAGGTTCATATAGGGCTCAAGTGCTATCCTTATTAAAACCTTTGTATAGTGGAGAGTTGTGGGGACAGAGCATGATGAGGGGTTCTGAATTTTGGAGATACTCATACAAAATTCTAAGAAACCACTTGACATTAGCTAAGCTTCAGTCTACTTGAAAATACTAGATCGTGTGGCAGTCTCAAAAGTGAATAGTAAAATCTGCTCTGCTTTTTGGGTGGAGACTTTTGTACTGCACTTCCTTGAAAGACAGCATAAAAAAGTACAGTAGTGTCTACTCTTGCTTGAGCTGGACCACGTAAAGCATTCCTGATGTGGCACAAAGACTTTTAGGATTGAGGCCAAAATAATTACATGGTGTAATTTTGCCTTTCAAGAACTGCTCTCAGCTCTAACAAAAATGTCAATAAAGTTTGTTTTCTTTCGAAACAGACTTTATCTTATAGCAGCAGACATACAGAGTTCAGTGTTGGTAGCTGTGACACAGTGGGCTCTGCAGACCTCTGCAGCCTTTGGTTCTCCTAAATCACTATGTGCCAGATGCTTTTGAAAGAAGCAAAGTGACTATGTCACTCAGCAGTCTGAAGCTGGTGCCAAGAGCAGTAAGACTATCAGCCAGTGAAACAGCCCTCACCCAAGTTCTGTTCTTCTCATTCAACTGCTGGCTGCTATTTAAGGTGATCCTTTCTACTGAATTCCCCATGGAACTCTAAAGCAATATTGAAATATCAAATGTTTTTCTGCACTGGTAAATGACTATGGAGCATGGCGTGGAATTTTTCCACATCGCTATATGTTCAATTTTTTATTCAATTTCTTTGAAAAAGCAATACTTCTGAACTTCATGTGAGGATTTTCAGGTAAATGTTTCCTGTTAGATATAGCTGATCTTATTATAACTATTCTGACCTAATCTTTATGGTTCTTGACTATGCCTTTAGGAATTCTCTATAGGGAAAAATCTCAAAGTGAAGGCCCATTGAACTACATTAGATATTTTATTTTTAGAAATGTGATTGGAACGATAAACATTTTAACAATAGAGATATAGATGCCTGCACTTTAGCCTTTCTAAGAGACATAGATTCTAACTTCATCTTTTCCAAAACAATGTTAGTCATGACTTGCCAGTATTTCCATTTCCCTCTAAATATGTATTTCTCTATCTATAAATATGTGTCTATTTATACACACACATGCACACTTCCACTCTCTGATATGGGAAGTCTTGTATTAAAAGGTGACCTTAATTTGCCCTCCTCCAGTTAAATTACATTTTCTATTACATAATAATGTATAATACTTCTATAGGGCTGTATTTTTAGCAGATGTAAACTGTAGTGGCCATATTGAATTGCCTTGTCTATCTACACAAGCTGAGGATGCAAACTGTTGTAGTCAGCTGTGTATACCATAGATAGGTATGATGTATGATGAGAGGCTGTGCTAGAGATCTGATGGTGCCATGTGTATTAAACCAGTCACTGGGTTTAACAAAAAAAATTGATTAGGGAAATAATAGAGATAAAATGTGTGCTTGCTGGAAATGAAGAAAATAATGTGATGAATTGTATCCAGGGCACTACTAGGGCATACTATAAATTGTACTCCAAGGTTTTGAAACAAGGAAAATTTATAAAGTGGATGATAATTGCTAAACAACTGCAAACTTTTCTAATGTATCTTCCAATAAATCTGCATAACAATGCAGTAGGGAAATAGATTATTCTGGATTAATTTAATGAATTTCACGAATGGATGTATCCAGACATGCTGTGATACAAAGATATCCTGGGCTGTCTGAACAGGGTGTAAGAGGGGATGTCACATTTTTTCAATTAAAATAATATGCTTTTACTGTTGTTCTGTTACTTAGCTCAGTACCTTCAAATAAGCATACACAGTACTCCCAGAACACCTTGTTCTTGCTGTATTCTGTTTTTTTCTCTTCTGCTTCAGTTTATTTAAGCAAAATTTCTTCACCTTGATTTTGTGTCTGACCACCTAAAATGCAACAACGATACAGCTAACAATGCACTGTGAAAGAACATACTTTCTTGCAGATATATATGTCCAGGGAGTTTTTAAACATTGTCTTCACATTGGCTGTTTTCATACTTTCTATTAGAACAGTCCAGGTTCCTGAAGCATGAATTAAAATGAAGGGAGTGTGCAGTCCTGGCATTTGGTCAGAATGTTTTGTTGCTTGAATGAAGATGATTTGATGTTGTTCAGGACCATTGAATTACTTCAGATTCTATGATGTTTAGTTTTCCTTGGGCTCCAATCCTACAATACTGACATACCCAGACTGCTGTTTGCAAATATGCAGAGCTTTGGAAGGTTCATAACCCTAGCTGTGAAGATCAGGGCCAAAAATACTAGGGTGATGGGAATCCAAAATGAAATTGGGTCCCAGTTTTATGATCACAAACACATGCACACATATGCCTTGTCTGTGGCAGTCCAGCTTACAGTAAATAACTGCAGACCCTTTCTGCCTAGCGTCCCTGCAATCCCTTGCAGTGTTTCCTCCTCTGAAGGGTAGTAGCTCTGTGAAAGAGTAAACAAAAGAGAGAAGACAGCAGGCAGTTAAAACATTTCTCTGAAACATAGAGAGGATGAGATACAAAACCAAGGAAGGTGAAAGGATATTATAGCATGAAGGTACAGGTGGCAATACAAAAACACAAATCGTCATGTACATGTTTGAAGTGTTTTCTTATTTATATTGGTTAGTTTTTACATAATCTTGAGTGAAGCAGAAGACAGCATAGCATTTGTTGGTAGCCTGGCAGGTTTTTGCAAGCTTTAAAGCAAGCAAACATGGTTTCTGTAAAACTAAAGATTAGAAGTGAATACTAGAGTTGGGGCTAATGAGCAGTAGTTAGATAAGAAAAAGTTGGGGGAGAGCTCATATAAACAGAGGAGGGATTTGTGCTTAGAGGTACACCAGATGATCTGAAAAAGCATAGGAAAGCAAATTGGCCAAGATTCAAGACATTCAGAAAAAACTAAATTACACTTCCAATTACAGAGTTGATAAGAGACAGAACCTGCTTACCTTGTCACCCCACTGGATGTACTGTTAGATGAGCAGTCCAGAATTTTGTTACTTTGAGGTGTAACCCAATATCCAGAGTTATGCACGTGCATTCCTACAGAAGCAGCATAAGCTTCTTAGTAATAGGGCCCTCTAAACCTGATTTCAATACAATGAAAACAAGATGTGAACAGCAGTATAATACTGACCTTCTAGTAACCTCCACCACTGATAAAAAGCAAAATTGTGAAAACCATATTGGAAAAAAAGCATCTGTAACTGTTGTGGGGGCTTTCCGTAACTGAGAATTTGTCACATTTTTCATGTCATCAGCATTGACGGGGTTTCTCTACTCTAAAGCTGTTTACGACTAACGGCACATGAAGTTTCTTATTTAAAGTTCTGTACAGACTTCAAAGACCATTTGCTGATTGGATATTGCTTAGCTTTGGCCAACTGTGCTAATAATTCTTTTGAAGTAATTGCTTTTGCTCAAAAGAGCTCCTTTTTGGATAAGGCTCACACAGTTTTCCAATGTCTAGATTTTGGACCAGGCATTAAGTCATAATGTTGGCCTGGAACTGTTCCCCTCACACCCCTTCTTGTACATGCTGGACTAGGAAGGGAATTTAGACTAGGAACTATTTCAGACCATCTGAAACTGCTCTCTTGGAACTCCTTCATGAGTATTGTATTCCAGCGCAGGATGTGCTGTGTGCAGTGTCTGGGATAGAAGCAAGAGAGTTATCGCTTATTGCTAAAGAGTTTCATTTGTAGCATGAAATCATTATGGAGGTGCTTAAAAAGCAGATAGGGAAGATTTTTGTCTTACAGGCAAAAAAACTTCTAACAAAATATCCTCCACTTATTATCTTCTTAAAATTGTTGTCAGAATGCAATTATGCAAATGAGGATCTGCAATCACACTGAGTATTTGTTCCATTTTTGATGCATATACTTACTGGATTGGAGCAGTATTTAAAAAAATACACCCCCCCACCACCACACACAAAGCCGTACAGCTGAATTCAGGGAATGTGAAAGAGCATGAGAAATTCCCATTGGAACCATTCCCATTACATTGCATAAATAAAAGATAGAGAAGTTTTGGGGTGTGTTTTCCCTCCTCCATTTTTCAGAGAATGCTGAGTGTGGGGAATGAAGCATTGCTGAGGCAGTCAGCAGCACCTCTTCTTTCCCGATTTCAGCCTTGTTTCCCCTTTCAGACCCACCAGCTTTCTCTCTCTTCCCTCACTCTTCCACAAAAGATTTCCAGCAGAGAGCAGCTGGTGCCTCGTTTTGGCTGCTTTCCCCAGACTCTGGGGGCTTTCACTAGAAATCAATGGCTGCTTATTTTCCCCAGTACTGTGCTTTTTATGTGTGGACTGACATGGCCTCAACCATACTGACCCATTCTGCTGAGCTATTTCCATTCAGATGTGCCTCTTTACAAATAGCGGAAATTAGTAGAGGGCCAGTGTCAAACTGCTTGTCACATCTTGTTTTCAATCTGTTGAAATCAGGTTTATAGTGTCCTATTCAGAAGCCTAGACTGCTTTTGAACGCACACAATGCATTTCAGGCGTTCCATCAGGCGATAAATGAAGAACTTCACATTGCTATTAAAAAATAATCAGAATGATTAGTCTTTTGAATTTTCTGAAGTAACTTATTTGCTTGGAATTTGTTGTCTTAATTGCACTATGTCACTTGCTCGTAGGTATTCATCTCCATAAGATGTAAAATCATTCCAAGTTGATCTGTCAGTGTAGCAGTTGTACCATGTGAGTAAGTTCTCCCATTGATTTAGCAGTAATGAATGAATGAGTAAGTGAATGAATGAATGAATAATCAGAGGATTGCTAGAATGGATGCAGTAAACCTGAGCTACTAGTATTCTCTTAAGCTTCTAAGAACTTCTGTCTAATATGGTTTTGTTTTATATCTCCACCTAATGAGCAACCATGCTAGAATCTTAATGAGGCAGAATATGCCTGGAATTACACTTGGTATTATGTGTTACTTCAAAAGCAGGAAGGAACTTTTCTAAAGTGCTTATAAACTTAAAACTTTGTGGAAAGATATGTTTTTAATGACATTTCTCAGGACTATTATTCTGCAATTTAGCAATATATTATTGGTATATTACTAAGTTATCTAAGCATGAAAGAAAACCTTATCACATGTTAAGAAAACTTTAAGACAGACAATAATTTTAGCTCAACTCATTTGAACATCCTCACACTCGCCAAGTACTTTATCCTTGATGAGTGCAAATGTTTTGGGCATTTGATGGCATTTGATCACCAAATAATAAAGCTATTGAAATAACATATGCAAATGCGCAGTGTGCAATTTTCCACTAATTTTTACCAGTATGCAGAGGTGTAGAGCTCCAGATAGAAGCGTTACTCGTTACATGCTCTAAAGCAGCTGCTGTCATGCACTTGTGAGAACTTTGAAAGGGTTACCCTAGGAATACTTATTTGAATCTCAATATGTGTTTAGTCAAATGAACAGTCAGCCACAACTTTCCCTTTTCTTTGAAAAGAGAAAAAAATCAAATGGGGGTGGCAGAACCCCACAGAAGTTCACTGCAGTAGTGGAAGGAAAGTCAGAAAAAAAATCAAATGTTCTGTGGTGCACATCACCCAAAACTGCTGAAAATTCTTCTGTGAGTTCCAATGTTCATTAACTGTCAAGTTATTAAGCCTGACTGCAAGGAATGAAGCTGTTTCTGTGTCAATGCCAATAAGGGGCTCCTTCTGCTAAGTGGGGTCCTGTAGTTAACACCAGGATCTATGTATGGCTTGGAAGCAGATCTTCAAGTTCTTTGGCTATGGAGACATTAGCAAGGATAGAGATTTGCTGTAAACTGAATTCTTGCACCCTGTACCTGAGCCTATTATCTTTGGTTTGCGTGTGTAGACACTGCAGGAGTTGCATAATTCAGCAATCTGTTCTCGTTTCCCAAAAACAACTGCTTTTGTAGGTCTGAAAGTTATAGAGAAAAGGTTGGTGGGGAAAGATGCATTCTCCAGTCCTACTGACTGCAGGATAATCATTAAGTATGATTTGGAATATCTGGTGGGTTAACTATAAGTTAGAAAATAAAAAGAAATACCACACATCTTAGAAGAGGTAGTATATAATTGTTTAAATATCTTCTGAGGTCAGTTGCTATCTTATCTCTTAAGTCTCATGTAACAGTGCTATGGCCAAACTCCATTAATCAGTGGTCTGACTTATGTTTAGCAAAGCTTTTCTTATGTTTCCCATGTATGACATTTTGAATTGTGGCCCGAATCCATCAAGATCAGTCAATTTTTTCAAGTTAACTAGACATAAAGCCGAGTAGTAACATATCATATCTTTCAAATGCAAGGGTATTTGAGTCTGGAGCTTAGCATGACCTCTCTATTTAAAGTAGTTTTCCTAAAATAATTTTCACGGAGGCTCAAAAAGCTTATTTTATCCTTTGCATCTTAAAAAAAGTATTTTCCTTCAGAACTCTTCTTGTCTATAGTGTCAAGAAAGATACATCAAATTCACTGCAGGCCTGCAGTGGCCAAGCTTTTAGTGTACTATTTCTTACCTGGCCTGTGGAACAGAATGTGGAATCCTGAGCTGTCATTCTCACAGATTGACATCAGAGGTTGGAATTTTACACACCAAAAAAACCAAACGTCTTTTTAAAAAGAACATGCTTCCCTTTTTGAAAGTTTATGTTCTTTTATTTCTTTGTAAAGCCATAATTTCACTTTTGCCAAGTGTTGCCAAAGCTTGAGAACATCTGGATTTTTGTTCTAAAAAACCATCGAGCAGAATATGGCTTTGTTCAGTGGTTTTTAACAAATCTCTTTTAAATATGATTTATTTATCATGAAAGTGGAAAAATAGACCAATTAGCCAAGGTTTTTTTTCCCTTCTAGGTCACTTCCAGTATAAGGCAGAAAGCATTGCGACTGAGAGGAGAGAAGAGGACAGGGATAAAAAAAAAAGAATATTCAGATAGGGTAGAAACAAGACCTGAAAAAGAGGACTGAGATGCTAACTACATCGTATCATCTCCTCATTTTGGCAGAGAGTTTATAGAGAAAAATCCTGGAAGAAATGGGCATAGCTTTCTAGTACCACTGGAGATGACTTTTTGTTCTTTTTTTTGGATTAAGAAGGTGAAGTCTGATCACAGACTCATGTAAGAATCTGTGGAACGATTTAGTCTTCTGAAGTTATTTGTCATTTTAAAAAGAAAAAATAAAATATAAGCTTGGCTGAGACAAAATTAATGTTTTCAAAATTTTCAGTAGTTCATACAATTAAAATGGTTTTGGAGCTGTAATGATTATTTTTCAACACTGAATTGTTTTGCTGACTATTTAAAAACAACCTTTTTTTGTGCTCTTTATAAATCAGAAAATACAATTTTGAAATGAATGTATGAAATCTCATTTTAAAATACAGGAAATGCAAGAACCTTCCATCATTATTGCTATTCCAAACAGCCAATTTATTCTAATTTCAATTTCAAATTCTTCCAGTGTTGCCAAAAATGAATTTGGAAGTTTTGCTGAGGTTTAAAAGATGCATTCTCTCATTAGGCATGTTTACCTTTCTTAGATTAAAAGTCCCGCCAGAACTTGCTCAGTCTTAACAGAAGCCAGCTAAATGCACTGCCAGTGTGTAGAGTGTCATATGCAGTGAAAGGAACAACGTGTCTCTTCTTACAGGCAACACAGTCAATTCTGTAATATCTTACGCATGGTGAAGGACAAAATCTATCCTTAATGATTGGGTGCCATGGAATGAAATGTTGAGTATTCCTTTTTATGAGCTCTGTGATTCCGAGCCAGTGTGTACATAACTAATAAAATGACTGAAACAATATTTCTTATATGCTTATGATCACAGATGTCAGACGTGGGGTATTTTAATAAACAATAGGTATTAAGGATACTTGTTAGGCACATAGAACAGAGAATGGTTTGGATGACTGCATAAGAGCAGAGGAAGAACCAGTCTAAGGACCAAATCCATGAGTATAGACTGTAAAGGAAATGTGAGCAGGTCTGTGTGTTAGAATTTGGAGCAATAACTTGCTCCTGGAAAATACTACTGTCTAGTGTTTTTACACAGCATATCTGTTTGGCGTTTTTTAGCACAAAGTGGGTAATAAAACTATTTTACTATATTCAGAAACAATTCAACAATTCCAGAGGGCACTGGTACACATTCTTTTACCCCAAACAATATATCAGCAAGGCACTTCAAACACAATAGCAAATTGAGTGATGAGAAGTTTATCCAACCAGAATAATTGGCCCTGAACATCACAATTTAAAAGGGGATGGTGAATGCCCTTGGGTAAAAGCAGCATAGAGCTCTTTCTCTCTGCAGAGAACCATCAGAGGCAATACAGATTTCCAGAACACTGAAAAAAAAAAAAAATTGCATGTTATTTCCTATCATTGTTTTCAATAACTAGGTTATGTGAAAGATACAGAAAGTATAATGTTGTATTTATGATCTCTTAGTAATGAAAGATGTTAAATTACTGATGTGCATAAAAGCACTGATTTATCGTCTTTCTAATAACCTCTTAAATCTGATCTTGGAGAAAGTTACGTATCAGGAGGGATATGCCTCAAGCAAAGTATTACAGCTATAGGTTGCATTTTAAGGCAACCAGTTTCTTATATCCATGTTTATGTTAATAACAGCAATTACCTCTTGTACAGCAAGAATATCTGGACTAGAATTTTGTAGAACTTGTGTATACACTACATTCTTATGTACATGTGCTGTAGACATGTACATGCTTGCTTTGCAATTAGAAGCCCTTTCTTCATGTCCTAAGTCTGTATTGACACTATAATGGGACAGCATATGTGCTGCAGATCTATATGCTAAAATGTCTGGTTACATTACAGGGAATGTATACATAACACGTCTCATGATGTCACTTTAATATGCTTTCTTTCATAATAATAAAAACATTTTTCCAGGAACAGAAACCATGTTTTCTACCTCACGGTCCATGGTTTTAGGAGGGACTTTTGTATAATTTCTGTAATCTCAGAGTACAAGTGTAGAAGTCCATAGTATTAGAAATAAGACTTTAAGAGGCAATATTAAGACATGTGAGCCTGCCTTTGAGGCTTCCCAAATGTCTACAAACTGTACTGGGTTTTTTGAACATCCATATTCTGTCCCTGACCTGAGAAAGCATCATTATTGGAGCAAAGATTTAAGTGGTCAAGAGTGACTTAAATAATGTCTCAATGGGTATGGAAAGAAATGTGCTTAATATTAGGGCCAATAGACATATAGAGTTCACCAAAGTTTTATTATACAATATAAAGATTTAATTTATCCCACTGTCTTACTATAAGAAATCTGCTGATTTGCCCTTATGTTCAGTTTCTGTAGAAGTCCTAAAGGCTAAAGATACATATCCTGCTTCAACTAAATGCTCTCTAGTCTTTAAAAATCATCTGCTTGTATTCAGGCTGCTTGCTTTGTTTTAGGACAGATACACCTAATCCATTATGATAGTTGTTAACATGACTAGAGACAAATACTCAGTGAGCACTTGTGGGAAATTTTGCGAAAGTTTGCAGGATTAAGCAAGGGTCTGATTCTTATTTAGTATTTCCTCATAGAATATAAATAATCTGTCTCTTTCCTATCATGCCACATACATAAAGGATTGAAGCAGCAGCAGCACAGGGGGATTCTAAAACATCAAATATCCTGCTTTTTAATATTTGTGAAGAAAGGTTATATTTCAAGGGAGAATGGATTTCATGAAAAAAAAAGCATATATATATATTCTTAAGAATAGCCTTGAAATGTCTAAATTTGGCTAATTCAATATTTTGTTCTTTCAGAAGGGAAGCTTCCAATGATGTGCCATTCAAAACTTCTAACAGTAAATGGAATTTGTACTGGACTCTTAGAAGATGTTGACTAGTAAAGTATGAAGTTAGTGCCCAACTATTTAGAGACTGACGCTAGACACACCCCTATAGTGAATAGCAGTATGGTTACTGAGATTAATGGGAGCCCTTAAACCAGGACAGAAATCCAGCTGACTAACAAAAGTGATAAATAAGCAGAGTTCAGCTGGTTTCCATCAGTGCTTCTGTAAGTGGTGCATGTAAGAGGACATCTTTAAGGCTCCTGCAATAGCTGCACTGTTGGGCTTCTGTTGTTGAGCTAAGAAATCTTTCACCAGTAAAGATTGTCTGTGCTGTTACTCTTTCTGATAGTTCAGACTCTTACACCTTCCTCTGGGATAAAGGACAAAATACAGGATCCTAGAGTAATGTATGGTATAATACCTAATATATAAATACTTAACTATCGCTACTGAGATAGTGGGCATGTCCTTTTTAGTCAGCGGTGCTTTCCAGTTTCAAGACAAAGCCTACAGTATCACAAACTTGGGCATGTAGCTGTTGTCTTACAGCAATGATCTGAAAGGTACGTCCATTAACTGTATGTGAAATAGTCTGATTTTAGTACTGAAATCTACTCTGACTGTCCCATGATGAAGGCTGGCTCTTGATTCAGTGCCACTTAAAGCATGAAGCTATATCATTGATGAGCAATCCTTTATGGGCTCTCAGCCTGTCAAGAATCAGATTTTAACACTACGCTGTGTTCTGTATTGCACCTGGGTGCATACAAGCACATGTACATAGTATCCCACAGTGTCCTCATATTCCAGAGATATACATTGGTAAAATATTAATTCTCTCACTTCTGTCTGTGGTTTTGGGGGGTTGTTCTAGGGGGTTTGGGTTTTTTTTTTCCTCTGTTCTGGTCTGACGGTATCATGACATTGTGTACTGTTATCTGTTGGTCCTATCTTTCCTGACTCCTTTTTTCCATAACTATGCATGCTTCTAGCACAACCACAGTCCCTTTAATTGGTCTTATGAACACACTTTAATTGACCCTTCAGATGTTAAATAAGTAATAAACAACTCATATATGTCAAAGAATTTCAGATCACCAATACAGAAAAATCATCAATCTTAATAGGGAAGGAAAACCCCTGCAAAAGTCTTTGTTTGTTTGTGAAATGCTTATCACACAAGAAGTCAAGCTTAATGTGTCATAGTTAGTAATCCACAGTCAGAGTCTTGGGGTGGGATTAGTGCTTGTTTACACTAATGGCAGCACTATGCAAGCTGAATAAACTCTGTTATTTCAGATATAACCTTTATTTCACATATATATATATTTCATACACAGCAGTATGCTGTGTTTGGTACCCTGCTGCCGAGTTCTCTGTTAAGCTGCAAAAACAATTTCAGTGAGTTATATTGTTTGGACAACAGAATTTATTGACCCATCTTTTCAGGCACTGGTTACACTTTGAAAAAAGCTGGATGGTGCAGTTACTTTGCCATCTGTGGCAGCAATAAGAAAACGTGAGGGTGATGGTCATGATTCTTACTGACATGTTATATCCTGGTATCTAATAACAGCTGACAAAGAGGAACCTGCATATGTTCCTTGAATTCTTTAAAAGTTACAGGCTCAAAGCTAGAAAAAACAAAAGACCACCATGCAAGTGATTTTGATGTGCAAATTCTGTTTACGTGAACTAAGTATTGAAGAAACCATAATGAGACCTACATCTAAAAATGTTATCAGTAGCAACACCACCAGGGTTTCTATTCCTGATGGACCTAGTCATATCAAAGCTCTGGCAAAGATGAGAAATGAAATAGCATCATGTATTTTTCTTTAGTTGAATTCCTTTGGGTTCTATTCCTGCAGTATTTATCAAAACAGCACTTTTCAGCAGCTCCTCTGAGGATAACAGCATTCCATTTCAGTTCACAAAGTTAGTGTGATATTGTTGGACCAGACCTGGGGCAGAGGAGGGGGGAGGAGGGGAAACAACCAAGCAAAATCTATCAGCCAGCCAAAAGAGAGGAATGACGTCTTTCACATTTGGCAGTCCATGAGTATTTTCTCTGAAATCAGATCAAAATTTTACATAATAACTTTCACAGAGTGGACAATGGCAAAAAGTTAGCACTTGTGTATCTATCAAAACAAGTTATCATAGATACAGCTACTGCTTTTAACAGTAATTTGAATACTGGGATAAAAATCCAGATGCCATCTATTCTGTCTTTTGTCTATTAACCTAACTCTGCTACTCTAGGTTTGGGGTTTTTTTAAAGGATTCTCTGTATTTTTGTGAAGTAACAATTCTTGCATATGGACTTAATATTATGTTTATTTCCCAGCTTGCCTGTTAAAAAGCAAACTCTGGATTGCAGTGTCATAACCATGAAAATATCAGCTCTGCCTTGGGATTTCACCTAAGAAATTCCCCTCTACTCTACAATTACTGTGGATGTTACACAGGAATTTTGCAATAGCAAGCTGCAAATGAGAAAGGTATCCATTGTACTAATCCCTGGTTCAGTACTTTGAACTATAAAATAGAAATAGGAAGGGGGGGGGGTGGTTCCTTTTTTTTTCTCACTAAGCAGTTTACCTTTCCAATATTAAACAAATTCACATTAGCTAGAAATATAGATAAATAAAGTATTAAAAATATTTTAATGAGACCTTCTATGGATGGGATCATCTCCCTTAACTTTAGAAGTCCATATTTGAACTATTTGTTTAGATTCCCTTGACAGCAAATGGAGAGAAATAGACCTTTCTAAAGTATGATTCATCTTATCTATTTCAGATATCTACCTTAGGATGAGATAAATTGCATTCTAGAGAAACCAATTTTTCTCCATTGACTGCGAGTAGTGTCTAGATTATTAACATAGAGCTAGGTGTCTGTAACATCTAAACTTCTAATGCAGAAAAAAATCATACATCTAAAGTTAGAGGAGATGAATCCCACCCCATATTTCAGTTCTAGAAATATTCTTGCCAGCTCAGTTTAAGAAAAATACAACTGTTAGGTGCAATGTATCTCTTTTAAGACAAACATAGTACCACTGATGCCTTTTTATTCTCCCTTTATCCACGTAGCTGTCAAACACAGGTAACAAGTTTGCGCTTATGGGTAATGTTTGTAGTTCAGATATATCACTGAATCTGTGCCAAGACTGAAAAGTAATTTAGGGTCATAGCGGACATTTTAACATGTAACACTGTTAGACTGAGGTTTACATCCCAAATGTCAACACCCATGACAATGTGAATGTAATCCTCTCTTGTGACTTCTGCCTTATTAGTATATCCAAGCTGAACGACAATATCTAAAGTGGAGAAATGCCACTGAGGAGATAAGTTAAAATGCCTTTTAGGAACAAACTACACCATGGAGCAAAAGTGTTAGGATCAGATGCATGGATTCAAATGCTAGCATAAGAACTGTAGAAGATTCAGGGCTGGAGATCTGCCCTTGATCATGTCGCTTACTGGCATGAACAGATTGGAATTGTATCAGACACTGCATGTGCCAAGTTGATTATGAGGGATTGAGAAGGAAGCACAGAAAAACACATCCTATCACAGCCTTAGCATTGTATGTACTGTTTTGGAATGGTCAAATGTCTCTTCATAGCGAAAACGCTACATGTTTGGAAAAAGTGACATCTCAACAGGCTACACCTGGGAAACAACTTAAGGTCATAACAATAAAATACCAAACTGAGACACAGCACAGTCAATTAGTCACTGAGAAAAAAACCTTCTATGAGCAATGATTTAAGCTAGTAATTCTTGAAAATTTAAAATGCCTGCCCTGATATACTGCTAACTGCAGTCTGTTCATATTCTGTAGATAATTTCAGTAAAATGAGAGACAGTAACTTTGCGTTCTGTAAGCTGAAAATGAAAACCAGATATGCATGTTCAAGCCATTTGCTGAATGCTGTTTTTCAGGAGAGAAGCTGAGCATATGGATTCTAGAGGTGAATATGCCGCGGAAAGAAGTACATTGATGTAGTCTCCAGTTAATAATGCAGCTGACAGGAGCCACCATTACGTTTTTCCTAAGCATGAAAAGGTGCATTGTGGTCAAAGGGCACTTCACTTAGACTGAGAAAAATGGTAAATTTGCAGCCAAGATCCTTTTGCAGGCACTAGGATGACAGTGGAAGAGGCTAAGTGAAGAAGGGTTGCCTTGCTACCTGAGTGCCTTGAAAGATGGCTGCTCATATGGCAAGTGCTCAGAGCCTGCAGGGAGTATGGGTGAGCATGCAAACAACCCTTTAGAAAAGGCAATGTACTTCTACTTCCTTGCTTTCTGAGATAGTCATGTAGCACCATTGCAATAAGGAGACAGGATTATGGCTTCACTCAGTGCTCCTTGCTACTTAAGGTGTTTTTCTTCCCCGGAGTTTTTAATCTCTCCTTTGCATTTGCTAGTTTACAATGGTGTTAGCTATCATAACTTAAGTCTATTCTGGCAACACTCCAGAGAACAAACACAGAAATGCATGAAAGAAGAGGTATTTCATGTGCCAGTAGAATTTTGCTTCTGCTGAAGAAGTGCAGTGGCTGGCACTCCTTCCTGTGTTGGAAACTTGCCACAGAAAAAATTTCTATAAACCCCTCTGTCAGGAAAGAATGCAGGCATTTTGTTCTGCGAAATTCAGCATCTTAAATGAAATGCAAAATGACAGTTACCTGCGCTGCAGAGCACTGGTAACTGAGGCACATGGGAAACAAATCAGTGAACAGCTGAAGGACAGACTCTCCTTCTTCCTATATAACTATCTGTATTACAATTATTTGTTATGGCTAATTCAATATAATTAGCATAACACTCTGATGCCATTCTTAAAAATGTTAGTGAACAGAATCTCTGTGGCTTGCTTTTTAATAAAAGAAACATTCTGTGAACTTGTTTCTTGGACATATTTTACTAGTGTTAAGCTGTGTTAGCAAAATAGTTACTTAGAAGCCTCATGCTTCTAATTGTTGTGTATATGTATGTTCAGTAATCGTACAGAGAAATGCAGCTGAGCTGTTAGGTATTCATAATACTGAGCCCAAGTAAAAGGCACCTTTTTCATTAAGGCCACAGTCATCAGCCATCCAAGTATCCACAGAATGATACAGAGCCAAGGCTAATGGGGATGGTTTGTGGGTTTTACTTTCGCATGCACACAGTGCCTCCAAAGGAAGCAAAAGACCCAAAGGAAGAGTCTGGATCTATAGAAGACAAAGAAGAGGTGGAAATGCTAAGACTAAAAGAGGCAGAAATGCTAAGATTCAACTACAGAAAAGTTGGGAATTATTAAGATAACCTAGAGACCTCCTACCTTATCAAGAAACCTGTATGCCACATGTCGTGGCAGCACTCCATGGATATATTCTGTGTGCTATGGCTATAGATCCTTGGAGTGTTAGGGCAGGGGCACAACCAAAGTATGCACAGAGGTGTAGTGTAGAGATAGAGTCCCTCTGTTGTCCTGAGTATGTGTCCTGGCATCAGGGAGCACCTGATCTGTTGCTGCAGTATGGGATTTGTCTCTTGACTTCTTGTCAGGTTACATCATTCCAGAAGAATGGTAGTGGTTAGCTGATGTGAGTGTTACTCATGTTGATGTGTTTTTCTAGGGTCAGTGTCAGACTGTATCATCACAGTAAGTTGAATTGGTGTTTGCAGAGCAAGCTGGGTAGAGCTGGACAGTTCTTACTATCTAAATTTGTTGTTTAAGACTGGTGACATGTTCAGATAAGCATCTGAGGATTGGGGCTCTCAAGTAATACTTCACATTTTTCTTTTTTACTCTAAGGCATAGAATCATTGTTTAGAAAGGAAAGCTAAGGGTTTGATGCCATCATGTATCTCCAGAACTAGAGGCAAGTAATCCATTTTTGCATGTATTGGGAACAGGTAAAAAGTGACTAAAGCCATGAAACAAAATGTAGAAGTGTCCTTTTTCTGGTCCAGTAATACAAGTGCATCCATTTTACAGTGTTATGTGATAGATGATTATGACATGCCTTAGGCTCTGATTCAAATCTTTCCTCAAAAGAGGGTAGACTTGAATTTGGATCTAATTTCCAGTAGATCATACTTGAAAATCATGACCCTCCTGTGTACTCTGTTCCCTCTGTCTGTTAATCTGTGGCCACAAAGTGGAATAGCATCAACAAAGAGATGAAGACAGCCTCACTTGGGAATACTTTGGTAGTTAGCTCACTATCTTTGGGAATGCAAGGCTTAGTTTCTTCCTGCTCTAGGTGTGGTTGAATGAGGCTGACCTAAGAGATTTGCCAACTCCAGGTCTAAGCAGTCTTAAGTGCTTAAGAACTGGGCATGATCTAAGACTGCTACCATATAAAGCTTCATAAACAAGATTGATGCCAGCTCTGAGATTTGGTAGGGTACTGGAGATGCTGCTGGCACCCCATGGTTTTTCATATGCATGCAGTGGCTTCATTGCTCTAGACATTTTGCTACAGGATGAAGAAGTAGATAGGTCATTTCGCTTGATGTTGCCCATCTAGCCTCAGGCAGGCCTGCAGGCTCACTCTGTAAGCAGGAGATCTTATCTGTAGAATGGAAATCAGAGTTTTGACTGCTGTGATTCTGCTGATTCTTTTTTTTCCCTACAGCTTGTTCAGATGTCATATAAATACATGAAATCTATGTTTATGGACTATAGTCAACTCCAGGGGATGACTGGTAATCACTCATAGTAGATACCTACCTTCAATTGCCACAAATGACTGGAAATGTCTGCCTCCCTCCTCTGTCAGTATAAGGAGCCTGCAAATCTAACAGAGCAATTTTTAGAGATCTAACTTATGTGAGACGAATTCTACACTCATTGTTGTCTAAAAACTGGATTGAGGGACCTAAAACAGCAGTTGGTGCTCATGTCCTGAATGACTTACCTAAAATCATAGGAGAAATTCATGGAAGAGGTGTTTGCAATAGAAAGCAGACATTATTAGAACTAATCTAGAGACTTAACCTGACTGACATTCTGTTGAAGAATAACAATATGTGGCTTTTATAAAAGCTCACACATTTGCCTGGAGATGCCGTCATCCTTAAAAAGTTAATTCCTTTTAGCTCCATTATTAGTTTACTAAGCTCTTAATTGAATTATTATGTCAGTGAATTTTGTGGATTAAAATTAACATCTATCTATTGAAAACCTACAAAAACCAAACCTTTAGTTTTTTAATGTTTCATATTTAATACACTTGCAATTTCCTCTTGTCATTTCTAGCAAATAGTAGTGACGTTTCACTGATATCCTTAACAGTGCTTGGTAATCTCTTCTGAAGGCAGGGTAAGCAAGAGCTAAGTTGTCATAGCTAAGATACTAACCAAAGGCTTGCACAAGAGAAGATAAAACAATTTTGATGTATTGATTTTTTTTTTTTCCATTATTTGTATTGTTTGCTCATGTCTTTGATTGGACTTATCCTGAAACTGAATCCTGAAGTCTTTGGGGGAGAGAGCTTATAAAATGAACAATGATGTAGCAATGTAACATTACTGACCAACTAGTTGTAGAAGTTTACAGAAGATTAAGATCCCATAAATTGGTTAAGACTTTAAGTAGACAGTGGGCTTCACTTGTCATTTTCTTGCCCAGCTAAGAACCTCCTAAAGTATCGTAAAGCATCCAAACCTGGCTAAACTCAACCTTGCATTCAAACCATTATTTGACTGATTTATTTTTACTGTTTCCAGAGACAGATTTTTCTGTATTTGTAAAACCCTTTAACAATGGCAAAAAATCTGGCCCTGCTACATACCTCCTTTTAAAAACAGTGCTTTTGCTATTTTCTAGATTTCCTAGAGCATTTCAACAGAAGCCCTACAGCATGCACTCAGAAAAGTGTTTCCTAATTTTTTTTCTCTCTCAGTTTATGTGATATCTGAAATTAATTAACTAACAAATGTCCCATGTTATCAAAAATTTTTATAAGATCCCTCTTGGACATTTGAGTGTTGTAATAATTCTGTTTCAGAATGTTTGGGCATCACAAACTTATTACACAAGGGGTAATTTGATTTTTACTGGTACAGTAGCTTGTGCCTGAAGACCACCCTTAGAGAGGCCCCAAGTGGCTTTACACTCCAGCAGGCTCATTGTAAAAGTAGCATAATAGGATGAAGCATGGGGCCGGGGGTGGGAGATGGGGGGGTGGGGGCGAAGTGGTACGCAACTCTAGCAGTAAGTTTGGCAGTAATGAAAAATTCAAACAGCCTGATACAAAATCAAAATGCAATCTGACTTTTCCTGAGTTTGAAAATAAAGAAAGAATGAAAGCTGGGCAGAGAAAGGAAGAAAAGAAAATGTTTTGACTGAAACATAATTACCTTCTATTTCTGTAGATCACATGACCAGGTTTTCTCTGGTATGCTCTTTCCTGTAGATGTTAAACCTCAGTGGGTGGTTAGGTTTATTAAAACAAAAAAAAGAGCACACACACAAAAGAATGGTATCCATGTGCCAACCCAGCTGTACAACAGTAGTTTCAGAGACATGAATCCCTCCTCTTCCAGCAGCACCTATCCCATACGCTCTCCATCTTCCCCTCTCTGCTTTTGATCATCCTTCAAATGCTGCAGGCACAATATGGTACACAGCTTTATGGCACCCCCATATTGACCTATGCATACAGCTGTTCCGCAACATTTCTACCTTCATGTATATGCTCCTTGTGTGTATGTTCTTTGAGATTGGGAGTATGACTCTGAATCTAGTTTCTTTAGATAAGACAGTTGTAAATATCCTTGCTTTTTATAACTTTCATGACACTAAAATTGAATGAAATGTGAGCTTTGAATGATGCAGTCATTGTGAGGCTCTTCGTCAGCGGCACTAGTTTCCATTCTCATCAGTTTGCCAATCTTTAGACTTTTCTCTTGATTTATTAGTCTTGCCATTTTCTTAGCTGTATTTTTTGAGCAAAATCAGGACTTTTCTATTCCAGCAGGATATAGCTGTTGCTCTGATTTACTTCTTGAATTATTTTTTTGACTTCTCATCTGACTGGTGAAAGAGCTTCTCATTCTTCCCCTGTTTCAAGTTCTTATTACACTTAAATAAGGTTACTCAAGAAGCCAGTGGTTGTATACAATATTTCTGAATCATTCCTTATGTTCCACATAGGTGTTGTCATGAGACTATGATTCCTCTTATGTGGTTCAAATTACCACTTATTTGGTTATCAATGAATTTCACTTTTTTTGTATTTGACATCATGCTGTTTGAAGGATAGATTTTAACTTGGAGGGAGGGGACCATTTGAATCATTGTGGGTGTAGTTCAGGCTGGTTTTTTCTCCTTTGTGTCTGAAGTGTAGTTACAACATGCTACTGAACTACATTAATAACAAAATCATGGGTTCACTCTGGACAGGTAAAAGGTTAGTATTTGAAATCCAGATCAAAGAATGTGGAGTGAAAATAAATTTCTTTTCCAAATGTGCTGGAAAGGGCAGCTGACTTACTAGTTGAAAGGTGTCTGCTTTATAACTTCTGAATTTGGTTGTACCATGTAGTAGCATAGTTGTGATGCCATCCAGTAGAGGGCAGATGACATATAGCCATATTTTCTTTATGATATTATAATACATGATTTATATGACCAGAAGAAAAATGTCAACGGTTATCCTTCCTTCAGGAAAAAGGGAGAGATCAGGGAAATGACATTATTACTGAGTTCTCAGGCAAACCATTAATTATTTCTAAGATATCACACAGGTGATATCACTGTTGTATACATGGTATCTTCCCAGAATTTTTAATAATACTGTTAAAAAAAAATCAATACTGAATCTAAAAGCAAGAAGAAGTAATGTAAGGGACAACAAATAACTACACACTTGGGTGGGAAAGTTGCACTGAGAATGGTTTAAATTTACTCTCTGTGAAGAATCAAGTATTTTAAAGATACTTTAGGAATATTTAATGGAAGAATTCCATTCTTTAATGATATCTTTAAGCTTTAATCTCTAAATATCAGGCTTCTCAAGAATGGCTGTAGAAGAACAGCTGCAGAAGACCACGACAAACTACAGTAGCAAGTAATTATTTTATTTTTTTTCTCAAACGCTTAAATTTTTTTGGTCTATAATGAAACAATTCTCCATTAGAGATCTAGTAGGTATTGAGAAAAACTCCAAAAGGAGTTATTTTTCCATAGAGGACAGACAGGGTTTAGAATGCAAGAAGAAATAAATAAATATCCCAGGCTTGCACAAACCAATTCAAAAGAAACAATGTATCACAACAAGCAAAACACAAAACTGTATGTTGTGTTATTAATGCAGCATTTTAGCTTTGAAGTCTTACAGGGTAGTGTATTATGGGGGGTAGGAGAGGGCTGAGTGCAATACAGGTTTTGTTCAGCTAAACTAAACAGGTTTTGCATATCATAAGAAGGAGCTGTTTTCATAATGGAGAGCTTGAACAAATCTGCCAAGCTTCAGGGAGGTCACACCAAACAAGTGGACTGTTCCCAGTGCTGTGATTTTTCCTGTTTATATCTTATCTTCTTCTAGTGTAATGGTCATTCTGCAGCTTTTCTCATACCCAATAGAAATCAAGGGTGTTTCTCCAGTATCATACTTCTAAACTTGTTCTGAATACTGCGATTCTGTTTTGGGAGTTCTTTTGTGAAGGTCGATAACATCTTAAAGTAATTTGAGATCCAAATATCATTAATGAGAATTTTTTTCCCTTGCAAATATAAATTGGCTTTGACAGTGGGTTGCTCTAGGTACATTTGTGTTCTTTACTGGATTCTTTATTTCACAGACTATTGAGCCAGCGGTCAAAGTGCTCAGTCATGGTTTCCCAGCTTGAAAAGCAGACAGCGTAAGTGGGAACATATATGGTTGCCTGGGGTAGCAGAACTCAAAATACAGCTATACTGAAAAGCACAGATTTTGTCAGTCTCGTCTGGCAGAACCTGCTGCAGTAGTTTAAAACATGGCCTTTCCAGGGCAACCACCATTGAAAGGGATGCTTCCTCCCTTGGCTACTTTGACTACAAATCTGACAGCCTCCAGCAGAAGGGCACAGTGATGGCTGGAGCTGGTAATACATTAAGACTCAATGAATGATGTTTAGCAGAGTCTACAGAGCCATTTCTTAAGAAGGCAGCAGATTTTTATCCATCTTTGGCAGTGAAACTGGAGTACGACATTTACTCTGCCTCACTTCATAGCATTCCTATATCTTTTCCAATAAGGAAAGATATTTTCTTACTACTCACCTCAGAGAGTTGAGAGCATTGGCCTAGCTTCTGCTGCAAAACCTTTCCACAGACTCCAATGTACTTGAGTTACCTCTGTGTAACTTTTTCTTTTTTTAATAAGCTCCAACAGGATTTAGGAAATTTAAGCATTACACAATCCTTTCCTTGATATATTGCTATCATTTTCATCCTCTCTTACTGGGTATGCCTGTTGTCAAAATCTTGTTGCACATTTGCTAATTTTTTGCTAACGTCTGCCACCTCTATTCACAGTGTTCTGTCTACATCAAGTCTTATCAATACCAATAAAAATTCTTGTATGTGTTACTCAACATGAAACAATCAGAATCTGGCCTGTCAGCTGAAATCTTCATGCTGGCAGGGACCTGTAATTTGTTTCTCCTTCTCTATGATATTATAGAATGTATGAGTATCTTCTCTCTCTGGCTTTACAGAAGGGACAGAGCCATTTCATAGTGACTGTTTCAATCAGTTAACATTTGAAGTCCTGTTTTTAGTTTCCTTATAATTTAGGCTTGGATGACTGTTTTGGCTTGTGTCGTGGTTTCAGCCCAGCCGGTAACAAAGGACCACGCAGCCGCTCGCTCACTCCTCCCGCCCCCCTCCGGTGGGATAGGGAGGAGACGGAGGAGAGAAAAGAAAAAAAACCTGGAACCTCGAGGGCTGAGACAAGGGCAGTTTACTGGGACAACACAAAAAAAAGGTTACAACAACAACGGTAGTAATAAAAGAATATACAAAACGAGTGATGCACAGTGCAACTGCTCACCACCCGGAACCCGACGCTCCGCCACCGAAAGTTGAAAGCCCTCCCCCCGGCCCGTTCCCCATTTATATACTGAGCATGATGTCACATGGTATGGAATAGCTCCTTGGCTAGTTCAGGTCAGCTGCCCCGGCTATGCCCCCCCACCTCCCAGGTTCCTGTAAAAATTAACTCTATCCCAGCTGAACCCAGGACATTATCCACCCCTTATTCTATACCATCTACATCATGCCCAGATCTTACATTTTCCAATCAACCACTACCACTTTCCTTGTCTTATATATATATATGGACACCCCCCACACACACACACACACACAAATAGTATTCCCTTATTCGATGGGCTATCCCTCCAATGTGTCCATCAATTTTATTTAGTCCATGACTTTGGGGCTCCATCTGTTGTAACAGTTCTTCAGGATAAGAGAGATGGTGTGAGGTGTTAGGTTGTTGTATGCTGCCTCTGGAACTTGTGGCCGGTACATTTGGTGCAACCCACAGCCTTGGCCTGCAGGTCGAAGAGGCTGATCTTGAGGAAATTGCTGGGCACCAGTTCAAGTTCTATCACTGTTGTACTTGGCTCAGTTTCAAAGTCCATCCTTCAGTCATTTGGGTAATTCTTACAGTAATACCCTTGATATGGCATATAGACACTATAGATACAATGACATACATTGGCAGGTTATTTAGCAGTTAAATATCAAACAGCCTAATTCACTGGCTATTCTCTCCTAAAATCAAATCTCCCTGAGGTACACATCGAACTTCCCCATCCTTCTGCATCACCCACCAGGTGTACCCAGGTCCCTGAGCAAAAACAACCCCTTGGATGGGTTTGTCTCTCCTTGAGGGGGGACTAACCCAGACTGTCTTTCCTAACATACTCCTCATGCGCACTACAGGGACTTTATTCCCTTCTACCATATGTGGAAGTCTTGGTTGGGCGGGGCCAGCCCGATTGGCGGATCCTCTAGTATTAACTAACCAGGTGGCTTTTGTTAAATGTGTATCCCAATGTTTGAAAGTTCCACCCCCCATTGCTCTCAATGTAGTTTTCAGCAGTCCATTGTATCGTTCGACTTTTCCGGAGGCTGGTGCGTGATAAGGGACGTGATATACCCACTCAATGCCATGTTCTTTGGCCCAGGTGTCTATGAGGTTGTTTCGGAAGTGAGTCCCGTTGTCCGACTCGATTCTTTCTGGGGTGCCGTGTTGCCATAAAACTTTCTCTTCAAGGCCCAGGATAGTGTTCTGGGCAGTGGCGTGGGACACAGGATATGTTTCCAGCCATCCAGTGGTTGCTTCCACCATTGTAAGCACACGGCACTTGCCTTGGTGGGTTCGTGGGAGCGTGATATAGTCAATCTGCCAGGCCTCCCACTGTTTATATTTCAGCCATCGCCCTCCATGCGACAGGGGTTTTAGCCGCTTGGCTTGCTTAATTGCAGCACATGTTTCACATTCATGGATAACCTGTGCGATAGTGTCCATGGTCAAGGCCACCCCTCGATCACGAGCCCATCTATATGTTGCATCTCTTCCCTGATGGCCCGAGGTGTCATGGGCCCACTGAACCATAAATAGCTCACCCCTACATTGCCAGTCCAGGTCCACCTGAGACACTTCAATCTTGGCGGCCTGATCTGCCTGCTGGTTGTTTTGATGTTCTTCAGTGGCCCGACTCCTGGGCACATGAGCATCTACGTGACGTACTTTTACCACTAGCTTCTCTATCCGAACAGCAATACCTTGCCACAGTGCGGCCGCCCAGATGGGTTTACCTCTGCGCTGCCAGTTGCTCTTCTTCCATTGCTGTAGCCACCCCCATAGGGCATTTGCCACCATCCATGAGTCAGTATAGAGATAGAGCACTGGCCACTTCTCTCTTTCAGCAACGATGTCTAACGCTAGCTGGATGGCTTTCACTTCTGCAAACTGACTCGATTCACCTTCTCCTTCAGCAGTTTCTGCGACTAGTTGTGTAGGACTCCGTACAGCAGCCTTCCACCTCCGAAGTTTTCCCACAATGCGACAGGACCCATCAGTGAACAGGGCATATTGCCTCTCATTTTCTGGCAGTTTATTATACAGCGGGGCCTCTTCAGCCCGTGTCACCTCCTCCTCTGGCGACATTCCAAAATCTTTGCCTTCTGGCCAGTCCGTGATCACTTCCACAATTCCTGGGTGACTGGGGTTTCCTATGCGAGCTCGTTGTGTGATCAGTGTGGCCCACTTACTCCACGTGGCATCAGTTGCATGATGTGTAGAGGAGACTTTCCCTTTGAACATCCAGCCCAGCACTGGCAGTCGGGGTGCTAAGAGGAGCTGTGCTTCAGTACCAACCACTTTTGAGGCGGCTCGAACTCCTTCATATGCTGCCAATATCTCTTTTTCAGTTGGAGTATAGCGAGTCTCGGATCCTCTGTATCCCCGACTCCAAAACCCAAAGGGTCGGCCTCGGGTCTCCCCAGGTGCTTTCTGCCAGAGGCTCCAGGTAGGGCCATTCTCCCCAGCTGCAGTATAGAGCACATTTTTAACATCTTGTCCGGCCCGGACTGGCCCAAGAGCTGCTGCATGAACAATCTCCCGCTTAATTTGTTCAAAGGCTTGTCGTTGCTCAGGCCCCCATTTAAAATCGTTCTTCTTCCGGGTAACTTGGTAGAGAGGACTTACAATTTGACTGTAATTTGGAATATGCATTCTCCAAAAGCCCACAACACCTAAGAAAGCCTGTGTTTCCTTTTTATTAGTCGGTGGGGACATAGCTGCTATTTTGTTGATCACATCCATAGGATGTGACGACGCCTGTCTTGCCATTTTACTCCTAAGAACTGGGTCTCCTGTGCAGGTCCCTTGACCTTACTTTCTTTTATGGCAAAACCAGCCTTCAAAAGGATTTGGATTATTTTCTTCCCTTTCTCAAAAACTTCTTCTGCCGTGTTGCCCCATACAATGATGTCATCAATGTATTGCAGGTGTTCTGGAGCTTCACCTTTTTCCAGTGCAGCCTGGATCAGTCCATGGCAAATAGTGGGGCTGTGTTTCCACCCCTGGGGCAGTTGATTCCAGGTGTACTGGACGCCCCTCCATGTGAAAGCAAACTGCGGCCTGCACTCCGCTGCCAAAGGAATGGAGAAAAATGCATTAGCAATGTCAATTGTGGCATACCACTTAGCTGCCTTTGATTCCAGTTCATATTGAAGCTCTAACATATCTGGCACAGCAGCGCTCAGCAGTGGCGTGACTTCATTCAGCCCACGATAATCTACTGTTAGTCTCCATTCCCCATTAGATTTCCGCACAGGCCATATGGGACTATTAAAGGGTGAGTGAGTCTTGCTGATCACTCCTTGGCTCTCCAATTGGCAAATCAGCTTATGGATGGGGATCAGAGAGTCTCAGTTGGTGTGATATTGCCGCCGGTGCACCGTCGTAGTAGCAATTGGCACGTGTTGTTCTTCAACCTTCAGCAACCCCACAACCAAAGGGTCTTGAGAGAGACCAGGCAGGGTAGACAGCTGTTCAATCTCCTCCGTCTCCAATGCAGCTATACCAAAGGCCCAACAGCACCCTTTGGGGTCCTTGAAATACCCCCTCCTGAGATAATCTATACCAAGGATGCACGGGGCCTCTGGGCCAGTTGCAATGGGTTGTTTATGCCACTCATTCCCGGTTAGACTCATTTCAGCTTCCAATACGGTTAGCTTTTGGGATCCCCCTGTCACACCAGAGATACAGATGGGTTCTGCCCCTTTATAACTTGATGGCATTAGGGTGCATTGTGCACCAGTGTCTACTAGAGCTTTATATTCCTGTGGGTCGGACGTGCCAGGCCATCGAATCCACACTGTCCAGTAGACTCGGTTGTCCCTCTCCTCCACCTGGCTGGAGGCAGGGCCCCTCTAATCCTGGTTAGAATATCCGTTACTCACTTTTCGCACACGTGAATCAGAAGTCCCTTCAAGAGGATCAGAAATGGGATCAGCCCATCTACTGCGTCTGGGGGACTGCTCACAGGAAACTGGAGCAGCAGCTTTCCAAGAAGAATCCTCTTTTCTGGTTGCTTTTTCTCGCAACTCCTGTACCCGTGCATCCAGGACTGAGGTAGGTTTTCCATCCCACTTCCTCATGTCCTCTCCATGGTCACGCAGGTAAAACCACAGGTTAGCCCGTCGTGTGTACTTTCTCTCTCCTCTCTCTTGGGTGGAGGAATGCTTACTCCCAATAGCTGCGATGCGGGCCTGTACAGGTGGGGAGGAGGACATATCCACTTTGAATTGCTGGAACTCTCGGGACAATTCCTCTACAGCTGAGACACAGGCCCATAGGGAGGAAGAGAGACTTCCTTTGTGTTGCCGGAGTTGGGCAGCCAATTCATCCACCGTTTGTCCATAGCCTTCTTTCCAGGACATTACGGCCAATGAGTTGGCATAGGTTGGTGATGCACTTCATAGAAACTTCTGCCACATCGGTTGTGTGCATTGGACTTCATCTGGATCTGTGGGTGACTGCGCATTTTCTGGATCATTATAAATCACCTCCAGCACGGCTAATTCCCTCAGGTACTGGATACCTCTCTCCATGGTGGTCCACTTGCCTTGGTGACATGTAACTTCATCCTTGAAGGGGTATCTTTCCTTTACACCTAACAGAAGTCGCCTCCAGAGGCTGAGGACTTGTGTTTTTCTCCCAATCGCCTTGTCGATGCCCCCTTCCCTAGACCGAGATCCCAACTGCTTGGCTTCCTTACCCTCTAATTCCACACTAATAGCCCCATTATCCCAGCATCGGAGCAGCCAGGTAACAATGTGCTCATCTGGGTGGCGGCTAAAATCTTTTCGCATGTCACGCAACTCACTCAGGGATAGAGATCGGGTAATTATTTCAGGTTCTGCCTCTTCCTCCTGTTCTCGCGATGACCCTGGTTCATCTTCATCTCTCACTAAGCGAACTGATTTCTTTGTGTGTTTCTTTTTCTGTACAGGGGCGACTGATACTGGCACAGGTTGGTTCTCTGGTTTAGCTGCAGTATCTGTCACCGGGGTTGGGGTAGCCACACTGCCTGCTGTCGGGGTAGGGGTAGCCATGGTGCCTGTTGTCGGGGTTGGGGTAGCCACGGTGCCTGTTGTCAGGGTTGGGGTAGCCACGGTGCCTGTTGTCCTGTTTTCCATCTTTTCCCCCTTTTCCCCCTGAGGGTGCTGCCTAATATCAAGCAGTGTTTGGTAGATACTGGCCAGGGCCCAGCACAGTGCAGTGACTTGTACGTCTTTGGAATAGCCACTGCATTTTTCTTTCAAATATTCTACCACTTCATGAGGGTTCTGTAGTTGTTCGGGAGTGAACTTCCAAGCCACTGGAGGTGAGAAGTTCTCTAGATACCTGCCCATATCCTCCCACATGCTGTGCCACCCATGAGTATCCAGCTTTGGGGCAGATCTCTGGGTGGTACTCTTAAAGAGCCTTTTTGTAGCCCTAAACAAGACCTGAAACATATTCAGGAGGCGTAGCACTAACAGCACACACTGGCTTGCGCATCCCCAGGATATTCAAAATTCTCAAAAGCTGTTGTAATTAGTCGGAAGGAGACAAGGGAGGCGAACGGACGGGGGGAAGTATCCCCCCCTAACTTCCCCGTGGATTGAGTGTAATTACCAATAAAATCCAATAGAAGGTGCCCGAAGTATGGAAATGATATCACTGCCTCATACAGATACCCGCTTAACCTCATGACCAGTGATGTAATCATTTCACAAGCTGACATTGCCCAGTACAGCAAAATGATAATCCCAATCACTCTCCCAGAGGTGAGAAACGTAACTACAGGCAATACATAGAGCACATAAGAACTTACAAAACGCCACCATGTAAACAAATGAATCAACATTGTGACTAACATCTATTTATCTAATATAAGAAATGCCTATGACAAATTTGTTTCAACACGCTCTGGCCAGATCTGTCGTTATCTCGACCCTTTGTGCCCCACGTTGGGCGCCAAAAAGGACTGTCGTGGTTTCAGCCCAGCCGGTAACAAAGGACCACGCAGCCCCTCGCTAACTCCTCCTGCCCCCCTCCGGTGGGATAGGGAGGAGACAGAGGAGAGAAAAGAAAAAACCCCTGGAACCTCGAGGGTTGAGATAAGGGCAGTTTACTGGGACAACACAAAAAAAGGTTACAACAACAACAACGGTACTAATGAAAGAATATACAAAACGAGTGATGCACAGTGCAACTGCTCACCACCCGGAACCCGATGCTCCGCCACGGAAAGTCGAGAGCCCTCCCCCCGGCCCGCTCCCCATTTATATACTGAGCATGATGTCACATGGTATGGAATAGCTCCTTGGCTAGTTCAGGTCGGCTGCCCTGGCTATGCCCCCCCACCTCCCAGGTTCCTGTAAAAATTAACTCTATCCCAGCTGAACCCAGGACAGCTTGAAAATCACCAAGTGAATTTCAAATGCAAGCTGCTATATGACAATTAGCCTAGAAACAGACATTATCTCAATTTGCATGGTAATTAACCATTCTCTTCCAAGACATGTCAAAACAATCAGAAGAGTCTAATGAGATTTTATGTGAACCAACTGCTGGACATTCTCTTTTACTTTAAAATATTCCGCGTGGCAGTGGATTATTATTCAATTTGAGACAATGTTACTGAAAGTCTGATAGATTAAACATATTGTGGAAAACGATCTAAAGTCAACATGAGAAGCATCAGTGAAATAGTCATGTGAATGAATTTTAAAGGATATTTCTATGACAAGACACTGGACAGTGAGTTACTTAACTGGGATTGAGATAAACATAGGATTGATAAACTGGGATTGAGTGTTACATAGGAGATGCATTGCCCTGGTAGGACACCGCAGTGCAAACTCCCACTTTCTTTGTTTTCAAAGACTCCAAGTTTTCCACAAGCTTAGGCAAAAATGACTCCTTGGGTTTTTCACCAGACCCCTCACAAGAAGTGGTGACAACTTAGCTCTGGATTCCAAAAGTATTTAAAACAGACGATCCCCGGAGAGAAGAAAAAGTTGCAAAGCTCTCACCAGCTTGTGAAATACCTTTAGTCTAATTGAACTATAGACCAAAATGTGAGATTGCCTCAGTGGTGTCCTGGTAGCCTTAGAAGAGAGATACGGTTTTGCTGATGTGTGCTCATGGTAATGACACTTTACATACCAGAGCTGGCTCTGCTCTTGCAACACTATGTTTTATAGTATTGACATAGAGCCATCTTTTTCTTGGGAGGGTCCTTTTTTGTTGTTCCTCTGTGTCTTCTAATTTAATTTATACCTTAGGTAATTAGATGTGGCTGTTAACTGTGTTTGAGTAGATTCTTCAGAGGAGGAGAGTATGATGTCTGACTTAAAGGGAGATGAAAGAAACAAAGGGTATCATAGGTAGTCAAAGGCAAAAAGTTTACAATTGCCTTCCCATGGCATGCAGTGAGATACCGTCCTTGAGCACAAGTGTCAGATAGTAAAAGAGCGTAAGAATTAGTAAGATATTGCCAAGCTGCAAATGAAAAATACCACTGATCTAATTGATATGCACTTGCTTTTCTTAGCAAGTCATAAATGTATTGCTTGGCTTTCAGAACATCTGCAATAAAGTGGCAAAGGTTGGGTTGTTTGGGTGTTTTTTCCACACTGCTGCTCTCATTGTTCTCAAATAATAAGCTGTTGTCTAATAAATCCGTTTGAGTTTTGAATGAGGTATTAGCGTAGTTCAGCATTCAATTGCTGTGTGTGTGTGAACTTTAACATTGTGTTGTGTGGCTTGTTAGTGCTGTTATAGTGCTTTGCAGGGATCCTCATTTCTGGTACCTGAAATGTCCGTAGTACTGCTTTGGCTTGGCCTATCCCTTTTATGGATTAAGTAGCATTATACCATTAAACTGTCTGTTTTACCATGTAATCCAATCCAAAACACAATATCACATTATCTTACAAAGAATCAGTTTCCAGCACCACAAAGTACCACCCAGGAGAATAGCTTAAAACACAGTAGAAGACATAAGCAAAATGAAGCGTCTATGACAAATTTTTGTAATTCTTCTTTAGTTACCTGTGTTGTTCCTATGTATCAAAAGGTGTCACAAAACAACTGAAATTTTTAGAAGTGGGGAAAGATTATGGAACAGTTTGTCTTGAGAGAACTCACATGACAAGTCCAGGACAAGCAGGGGATCAGGCCCAGTCAGCATGGGTTTACGAAAGGCAGGTCCTGCTTGACCAACCTGACCTCCTTCTATGACCAGGTGACCCGCCTAGTGGATGAGGGAAAGGCTGTGGATGTTATCTACCTTGACTTCAGCAAGGCCTTTGACACTGTCTCTCATGGCATACTCCTTGAGAAGCTGACGTCTCATGGCTTGGACAAGTGTACTCTTTGCTGGGTGAAAAACTGGCTGGATGAACGAGCCCAGAGGGTAGTGGTGAATGGGGTGAAATCCAGTTGGTGGCGGATCACAAGTGGTGTTCCCCAGGGCTCGGTGTTGGGCCTTGTTCTGTTTAATATCTTTATCAATGATTTGGATGAGGGGATTGAGTGCATCCTCAGCAAGTTTGCAGACGACACCAAGTTGGGAGGGAGGGTTGATCTGCTTGAGGGTAGGGAGGCTCTACAAAGAGATCTGGACAGGCTGGATCGATGGGCTGAGGCCAACTGTATGAAGTTTAACAAGGCCAAGTGCCGGGTCCTGCACTTGGGTCACAACAACCCCATGCAGCGCTACAGGCTTGGAGAAGAGTGGCTGGAAAGCTGCCTGGCGGAAAAAGACCTGGGGGTGCTGGTTGACAGCTGGCTGAATATGAGCCAGCAGTGTGCCCAGGTGGCCAAGGCCAACGGCATCCTGGCCTGCATCAGAAATAGTGTGGCCGGCAGGAGCAGGGAGGTGGTTGTACCCCTGTACTCGGCACTGGTGAGGCCGCACCTCGAGTACTGTGTTCAGTTTTGGGCCCCTCACTACAGGAAAGACATTGAGGTGCTGGAACTTGTCCAGAGAAGGGCAACCAAGTTGGTGAGGGGCCTGGAGCACAAGTCTTATGAGGAGCGGCTAAGGTAGCTGGGGTTGTTTAGTCTGGAGAAGAGGAGGCTGAGGGGAGACCTTATCGTTCTCTACAACTACCTGAAAGGAGGTTGTAGCGAGGTGGGTGTTGGTCTCTTCTATCAAGTAACTAGCAATAGGATGAGACGAAATGGCCTCAAGTAACTAGCGATAGGATGAGACGAAATGGCTTCAAGTTGCGGCAGAGGAGGTTTAAATTGGATATTAGGAAAAATTTCTTTACTGAGAGGGTTGTCAGGCATTGGAAGAGGCTGCCCAGGGAAGTGGTTGAGTCACCATCCCTGGAGGTATTCAAAAAGCGCGTAGATGGGGTACTCCATAACATGGTTTAGTGGGCATGGATGATGGTTGGACTTGATGATCTTGAAGGTCTTTTCCAACCTAAATGATTCTACGATTCTATGATTCTATGAAATGCTATATTTTGACAAGAGGTATCTTATCTCTTACTCCATTGTTTTGTACCTTCTTTTAGCTGTATTTAGACTGACCTGATTTGTTTGCATTTAAAAATCTACATACAATATGAGAAGTGATGCCCCTGACAGTGGTTCCTATGTACATGAAATATCTTTTAAAGAAAAGATGAATACATCTTGAGCAGTTTTACAGCCAAAGGAAGATCAGGGATTTTAAAAGATGGAACACATGTAATGTAGGGCACATCAGCTGAATAAACTGTGTAGGACATGGAGAAGTCTATAGGTTTGATGGTTTGGGCTTTTTTGTTTTTAAATAAAAATAGTAGGTTGTATAGCACAGCAAAGTATTAAATTGGTGATGGTTTGGAAGGTGAGGTAGAAGTCCCTTCTGGGCCTTGATAAAGGAAAAAAAAAAAAAAAAAAAGAAAAGATTCAGTCATCCATGAAATGTATATTTAAGTTCAATTCCTGTAAGAAATCATCCCTTTTTCCAAAGTCTGCCCTTTTCAAATACAAGATTTTGGTTACCATCAGACACAGATACATAAAAATTCCCTAAACCTAAAGGCAATCATGTGTGCTTAATATCTGTATTATTGGCTCATAGCCAGTGTGTTCAGTAACAAAAGAAAGGCACAATGGACATGAAACTGGCAAGAATCAAAGGGATTTGAACTGATTGTTTTGATTTACAGTACTGGGAAATATGCTTTTTTTGAAAGTTTATGGCAACAGCCTGCTATCAGAGTTTCTGAAAAGTGTTGTTCTACTAGGTCCCATACCATAAGTAGCTATGGGGACTCTGTAATTACTTTAATTATTAATGAAGTGGATATGTAAGAATGTGCTTTTCTTAAGCACTGGTTTATCAGTGATTTGTGACAACTGGTAAGGGATGGTTCATTGGCAGGGAATTGACAGTCCAATTTTTCTGTATTATCTGACCACTTGTGTCATAAAAATCCTAGATCTTCTGACGGGGTTATACAAGCAGCAAAGATTTACTTTGCAAAGCTATAAGAAAATCCTTGCAGTACAAATATTCATATACCACCAGAAACCTTAAGTTAGAGAATCCCACAGTGCTTCTCTTATGACTAGATTAAAATAAGACCTGAAATGCCACAGTGCGCAGCCTCGCAAGCTCTTGTCTGGTTGGTTACTCGGTCACCCAGTGGAAGCCACATCCCTCTATTATGCACAGTCATGTCTTGTACTACCTGTGAAGAGACTTTTACAGCTAAGAAATAGATCAAAAGGAGACAGCATACAGGGTAGCGAAGCATATGAATTTAGCTGATTAAGCATACGAATTTAGCTGATTAACACCACAGAGTTGGTTATGATCAAGTCCTATCTTTCCAGATTTGCTGCCATTCTGGGGACATCCCCATTTGGGGGATTTACCTTCCTCAAATAGATGTGCAGAGATAGCATGGTTTAGAGAGAGAAAACTATCCAAGCAGTCTTTCAAAAAGTAAAAATACATGAGGTGCTGTCAGCTGTTTCCCTTACAAGGCTGTCACCATTAAGTGGTGGAGCATTCCTTCCCTCTAATTACTTCTACTCATTCTGTGAGATACTTTGTCATTTCTAAGCTCACCATGCGTGAGAGCCGAGTGGTTCTCCCAGGACAGACAGTGTTTGTGGAGTATGTGTTTTCTGGTATCTGGCCCGCTTAGAGAACCTTGTTCTGTGTCACCAGCCTGCACCTTTGACATCCAAGCTTAAGTGTTCCCCACTGAGATCTGTTCTGTTAAGTCCATAGTAACTTTGCAATGAACTGTCAGAGCTTTCAGGTGAAAAATTTGCAGTATAATTCCACTCACCTTGCCATTGAGAGTATGTTCATTGGTAGTTACAGTATTTGATCCAGCAATGAACTGGAAAAAAGATAATGAAAGTTTCAAATATATTTCCTATTGAAATTATTGCATGATTGAATTAAGGAAAAGGGAAAGCTCAAGGTATAGGGCTTTATGTTTGTACTAAAGTTGCCAGTGTAATAATCATAAGAATCATCTCTTCAGTTTATGTTCATTTTTAAACTCAACACTGAATTTTCTTATTTCTTCTTTTGCAACTTGAGCACTTCTTTCTCAAGGACTTTCAAGCACATGGACTTCACTATAATGGAAACATTAAATTAGATGATTAAATACTCTGACTGAGGACTGCTTCAAAGGCTCATGAAAATCTCCAAAGATACTAGGTGACTTCCATGGACTTTGGAGTTTATATTCACTGAAATCAATTATGACATGTCTAGTTGATTAGTGAAAGTGATAATTAACACAGTCCTAGTTAATTAAATCGATAGTATCATGCAATTAGAATAATAGGATATGCAAATATTCTCAGTAGCAATTTCATGCATAATCTGGAGACTTTGAATTATTTGATAGAACCTATCCTTACCAATTGAATACAAAATAAAATGAAGAATGTAGTGGTTTTATTCTCAAGTGCTGATGTGCGGGAAAACATGTATTGACATGATGCATTATTTTACGAACTCTTACTCTACAAGCTGCTCTCGACATTTAGGACCTTTGAATGTACTTTGCAGTAGCTTTATTAACATTATATTATCATGATAGTCACCAGTAAGAGCACAGAGGGGAGTGGTACATTATCCCCAGTATTAGTGGTTCACAGAATTTTATGAAGGCACCAGATATTTTAAATTCCACATTATAAACCAGTAATTTCAGTAAAACATTTGAGTATCTTTAAAATAATCTGTTTTTTCTGGGGAAGGAGTGGCTTATACATAGATCTCTTCATTCTGTTGCCTAGGCTGTAATAGGCATGATCTTGTGGCTGTGTCAGAGTAACGTCATTAAATTGAAAATGGCCTAGACTGTAGTCAGTGGTAGGCAGGTGACTGTTTTGTATCACTGTACTAAACAGAAATGAAGGCTATTGGAGAACATCCAGTAAAACCCCTCCTTATAGTAAACAGAGCTGGGCCTTCTGAATAACCTTGTTATGTATAGTAATTAGCAGTTCTAGAAAAGAAAATAGATTATTAAAATTCCTGAGTTAGGACATCCATCTCCTCAACTTGGGAACATGAGAATTTTAATTTTTTACTGAAGTACTGTAAGTTTGAGAACTGCATAACAAAATTTAAATTTTAAGATCATGTGCTGCTGTCACATCAAGAGGTATGGTGATTTTATGCAATAGAATTTAATGAATATTATAATGAAAATCTCTTCGAGGATGGCTACTTTCACAACCAGCAGCATTTGTGGACTGTGGTCAGATCTGCAGTCAGTACACACCACAGACATAAAATTATTATTAAAGAATAACTCAGGAGGAAAAAAATAATTTATACTTCTAATCATCTCACAAAGGACACTATATTTACTATGATATTTTTTCCTTGTAATGTTCTCTTCAGACCATCTTATTGCTTTTTAAAAATACAAGTAGCATCTGTTTTATGTAGTGTAATAAGGATATTTTTATAGGTTTCAGCAGCTTGTTTGTTATACTTGCCATGATTTAATTTAATGTTGTGATCGCCCTTTCTTCCTATACTCTGTGATGTCACCCTGCATGCTGCACATTTCCGCTGTATTTACATAACACCATTAGGAACCAGAGATGAGTCTTTTCAGTTTCAAAGTACAGTCTGAGCAGTCCCACAGGATATGGGGCTTTTTGCTGTCTGCAGTGTAACTTATTATGTCAAGCCTGAATTGATTTGTCAGAGTGGTCATCAGTGGTGTAAGGTGGTTTTAATTTCACACTAAAGTTTAGGCACTATTTTCCAAGGGTAATTAAGTAAAACCTGTAATTTCAACAAGCCACTTAAAGGCTGATTTAGATATTGGTTGTGTTGTAATACACAAACTAACACGGCCATTATTATTGTTACAACTAGTCATGACATGAAAAGCAAAGAGGAAAAGTGTACTCCCGCTTATTCATTAATGTATACAATTTAAAAAGGTTTTTTGCCTCATATTTCCCTTCAATCTGCAGAAAATATGGTCATACACAATTTTGCTTAGACAAGTGGACCTAAAATGCAGTGAATTTATTAGACTATATTCATATTACGCCTGCTTGCAATTCAAAGCTATCTTACATTTTGACACTATATCTCAATTGCAGCTGAGAGCATTGCCAGTTAAATATAATCACATTAGTAAAGAGATGAAATTCCAGCCTTCTGTGCTTTTTTAACATTAATTTCATGTATCTTAGCAGAAGGACTCCAAATTTGAGTAACTGCCTTGATTTTCTTGCTTTTCTTTTTTTCCCCAGTTGGCTAAATTAACATAACAATAGTGACCATAATCGAATTGATTACTTCAGTGCTAGCAAAGAAATGTGCCATGTCACGTTTCATCGCTGGGGGATTACAGAAATAGGATGCTTTAGACCAGAATCTGAGCTAACAATGTTAACGACAGCCGTCTTGCTCTCAAGGGTTACTTCTTGCATGATGGGTGGTAAGCAGGGACAGCCTTCTTGTTATGTTGTCTTATTCTCTCATTGTTTCAAAAAGTCATCTATTTTTACCTGTTTCTGGTAAAGAAGATAATGCAGTTCATAGCAAGATTATCAAAAGCTTGTCATACAGTCTTGCATATATGTGATGTGAAAGAGGGCTTTCCACAGAAAGGGTGACTGGTGATAATTTCAAGCTGGGAGTTCTGTGTGCTTAAACAGCAAATGACAGGACTCCAACTGTACTTGAAAGTGAAGTTGGTTGGGGGGGGTTAATCACTTCCTGTTTGTTTCTAATGGAGCACTTTTAACTATAGAGTTACAAAGCTAAACAGTTGCTCTCAGGGTATCTGAATATCAGTAGTTGCAGCCAGATGTATCTCTGTTCTCCTTCCAGCTGTGTGCATCATAGGATCCCATATGGAATATGAAATGTGCTTCCTTATATTTAACCACAAATACAAACATAATTGTCACCCTTTCCAAAGGTGGTCAAGACATAAGGGCACACACACGATTTATAACATGGATCAGTATTATTTATTGTAAAGATTATGAATGCCAGGAAGTTGTGGTTACCTTTGAAGATTCTAATAAGCTTTGAGAGGGGAAAAACGAATAGAGGCTGAATTGAGCTGGGAAGCAATGGTAAGCATGAAGCTATCTGAGAATGTGCAATGTAGCATCTGAGGTTTTGCATGATCCAATATGTGCTATATAAATAGCTATGCTGCATCTTCTGTGGTGGGTCAGTGGAAAACAAACTACCGCCTACTAGTTTGCAATAGGTCATTGCAATATGCTGGAGGCATAATTTCTCAGGTTCACAGGAGAGGCTGACTTGAATCATGATCCATGAATATGCTTCCAGTGGGATCTTCCAGCAGCTTGCAAGTCCCATTTTACTGCCCTTTGGAGTCAGAAAGAGCATTAAATAAGGACAACAGCAGATAGCGTCTGCTTATCTCTTATAAGAGATAGAAGGAGCTTATATCTAGAGACACTAAACTGAATTAAAACATTGGGAAGATGATATCATTTTAAATGTGATTTGTCTGGTGACATAACATTCATTAGAACAGTGACTGGACAAGGTACTGGGCTTTTAATAAGGCAGCTTAGGTACAAGTTATGGGTAGAAAATTTAAACAGATGGCTATGTTGCTGTTTGGCAACAGAAACAAAGTCCTTTCTAGACATTTAGTTTAAAACTTAATTATGTAAATGAAATAAATTTCTATTTCTAATACAGCTGATAAAAAATAATTGGGTTCCTGTTGAAGGTTTTCCTTGAAAAAGGTATCAGAAAACCAAATTATGAACCTTTTTTGTGTTTATTTTTAATGTTTCTTTAAGAAACATCTGAATATCCACAGAAAGTAATGCTTTTGGCAAAATGCTTTTGACATAGTTGTAGCTGAAATCTCACAGTTAAATTGCAAGTAGAGACCTTAAGTGCCTGAGGACCATAGGTATATCCAGATGGTTAAAAATTCAGCATCCTTTGTTTTACTTTGGGATTAGACTTCACGATCTTTTTGTACAGAGAAGAAGGCAGAACTGGGTCTCCTGAATCTCATATTTTCAAATACGTTAAATGTTTTCAGGTCCTCTAAAAACCCTCATGATTTAAAGCTATTCAGCATTTACAGAGGATCACATTACTAAGTAGGATTCATATTTTCACTGAAAAAAAACCACTGTGAGCAGAAAGGCCTCTCAAACTTGGTACATTAGAAAACTCCCTGAATGTACTTGACTGGAATATAGATTATTTTGTTACTGAAAACTGATAAAATATTTATTGATAAATTGCTTTGGAGCCCTTTTGCAAGGCAGTCCAAAGTCAAACTGATTCAAACCCTGTTGGAGGCAACACATGTAACGCATGAGTAGGTGCCACACTGCCACTCAGGAGCTGGGGCTCTTTTCCCAGCTCTTTTACTCACTTCTGTGGCAGTCTGGAACAGTCATTTCTCCTCTTTTCTGTGTTAAAAAGCAGGGTTGGAGGCTAGGAGCATTTTGATGCTTTTGGCATATATATTGAGGATGGCAGGAAAAACAAAACTTGTATTAGAAATTTTTTTCCTTCATTAAATGATTTCTTGCTTTGATTTGAAAAATGGATTAGAGTCTCTGATTCTTTTATTTCAGAACAAAATTTTGCTTAGATTGTTCATTTTTAGGCTGTAAATAAACTTTGGCTACCTTATCACCCACCTTAAAGCAAAAGACTACAAAAAAGCATATATGTATTGCAAAGTTTGCTCAGGATATACTGCTTCATGTCTGCATCAGTAAGCAATGGAAATAGCAGTAAGTATGCATGTGTAGGGTATTGAGGATGCACCATCCTTCCTATATGCTCTTGGAGACTAAGACTTCAGACCAGCTCAAGTCAGGCTCCATGGACTGCATCTTTAGGTTAAATTCCTCTGAAGAGAGTCCAGCTTATACACTCTGAGACCACTCTGTGATGGGACCCCAAGTATTGTAAGGGGGGAGGATCTGCATGCTTGCTTCAATAGCTCTCTTCTGATTCAATGGAGAGGCATCTTCATTCCTCTGTTAAGCTGCAAGTGGCACAGGGGTATAGCTAAAATTTGACTACTGGATAACACTCTTATATGAAGTTTTTATCTTTAAGCTGTATTTATTTTCAGATATCAATGTGTCTGTTTAACAATGACATTTGGCATACTACTTGTTACTTACATATTTAATGAATCATTTATAATGTGCCCTTTGCTCTGGCATATGGGTTTATGACAAAAAAAATCAAGAATTAATATTTAATTGTCCATATTGGGGAGTAGAACTAATTCTTTCCCCTGTTATCTAAAGGAAAGTACTTAGGAAAATACAGACAATGCAGCATGACAGAAGAAGGAAGCATGCTGCATTATCCAAGTGCATTTGGTTCTGGGAGAACCTATGTTCAAATGAGTATTTTTTTCTGCTGTTATTTTTTGCATATTGCATGAATATATATTAGCTGCATGCTAAAAGAAACACTTTGGTTGAATGGAAGAAAGTCTCAGAAGCCAGCAGTTTCTACTGCACTTCATTCTGCTGAGAAATTATTCTTTTACAAGTAGTTCTACTGACAAAATAAAGACTGTGTGCTGAATTCATTGTGGAACAAGGTGCCACTCATCAAAGGGCCAGGTTGGCTGGCTGTTGTCCTGTCTTCTTTCCAAGTCTGGTTATTTGCCTCCAGTCTGTGTTTCTTAAAGACTGACCCAGTGAGCAGAAACAGTGGCTCTTATATTTCTAATCGATGAGCTGCTAAGGAAAACATCTAAGAAAGTATTAAAGCCAGAAAAGACTAGAGTTGTTACTGTCTGTTGTATCAACAACCCAGGTTTTAAAATCATCTTGCTTCCCCTGATGGTGCTGAGATCCTTTACATGAAAGTTAGTCATCTCTCACTGTTTTGTAAGCTTTCCTTTCCCTTTTGAAATAGGCACAAGGAGGTATGAATCTGAACTGAAACCTCATTTGTAAATCTGCCTGATTTCATATGTTTAAATTAGATAATTCATTTTAGCGTAAATGCATGGGTGGTTTTGAACTTCGTGTATGAAATACACTTGATATGGAAACATTTCAGCTTCTGCAGCCATTTGGTACAAGGAAGGTTAGCACATACGGTATGTAAAATCTGAATCCCTCTCAGGGAAATCCTTATTTGAATTGTAGATGAGAAATTTCTAAAAGTATAATTAGCTTTGCTTGATACCTTTTTCTCCTCATTCTGTGAAGAAATATCACCCACAAACAAGGAAAGAAAAGAGGATGCTTTCTCTTGCCTGTTAAGCAGCTGGGAAGCATTGCACTATCATGTTCTCTAATTCATATCTCACCTCTTATTCAGCAAATCCCAAGTGGGTTCTGAGTTTGGAGCATCTTAACAAACTGAGCAATAAAAAGAAGAAATAATATAGTAATGCCCTTCTCAATGGTAGCTGATGATAGTGCTCCAGGAAAGCATTCTAGCAAAGTAAAGTGATATCTAAAGGTGTACCAGTTTTCTCTGATTTGAAAGGCGAAGAGAATGCATCTTTTAGTTCTTGGACAGGCTACTAATTGTCCCCTAATTCTAGTCATTCATGATTCTTGTTTGCCTTGAAATAGCATGGCTGATGGCAAGTACCCAGCTGTCATTTCCAATGCGTTGTCTGCCCATGTGTTAACAGAGTAAAGTGACTATATTCGTTTATTTCTTTGTTCATTATTCTAATTCTAAAAGCATTTTCTAATTTGGGGGACAAAGAGCTCTTTGAAGCTTATCTACTTCAGGACCTCGTATTCTCATCTACAAAGATGAGGAACACCATTTCACTTGCACTTGTACTTAGCAACTGCGTGAGGAAGGGCAGGAGACTTCCTCATGTTCTTAAGAGGTATACTGATAAAAAACATTACCCATTAAAGAAAGTAGAGAAGAATGTATGTCCCAAAATTAAGGTTCACATCCAAAATTCCCTGGAATTTGGGCAGAGGTTCAGAACTGAGAATTTTGAAGCATACTTCCCTCTTAAAGGAAAAATTAGAAGACTTGAGGCTTATACTTCATCTCAAGGTGAAAGGAAGTAAGTTGTGCATCTTGGCAAGGAGAAATGGAAGATGAATTATGTGGCTGAGAGATGGATACTTTACCCAACAATGGAGTGAGCAGACTCAGGAGATGACAGTGATTTGAACTACCTGGAAGAAACATATGCATCATGCATTGTTACCAAAACATTCTTTAAAAGGAAGCTTAATTAATAGTTATATTAATACATATTTGTTTTTTTTTCTCTTCTGAATTGTAAAGCAACATTCAAATCACATGTTGAAGGTATCAAAACAGCTAGAAATTGGGTGGTTGGTTTGCTTTTGATATTTTTTACTTCCCCCCCTCCCTCCACTTAATGCCGAGATTCTCACTTCTTAATGTGATCTCAGGAACTCAGGACTTGAGGTGAAATCTCCAGCCCTTTGAGGGTGATTGACTGAGACTATGTAAATGTGGAAAGAATTGAGGTAGTGTTGTAGAATCCTAAAATTAGGAGGAAATGTCTGAATAATGCAGGATTCACAAAAGCTAAAATTTTGTAATAAATCTCAGCTCTGGGATATTTAGTAAGACGATAAAAAGAAATTACATGGAAAATTTAGAAAACTTCTAAATGGTTCTCTGCACCAGAATGAAATAAAATGCAGAATTTATGTAAGACAGAAATGTGGATTCTTACTGCTGATGGCGATTCACTTTTATGTTTAAAACAGCATTGTTTTAATCATTAAAAGAACATTAACAATTTTTTTTAATGTTAAATCATAAAAGTTTGATTTGATTTCCACATAACCCTCCTTTTCAAGTACTGATGTCGAAAGCAATATATGTTAGTCTTCAATAGGCTTAACATTCACTTGGTGTCAGCTGTGAAAAGCTGGAATCAATAAGCACAATCTCACCTATCAGATGAAAGTAAAAGAAATAGAAACCTATCACCTCATATTCCCTTTGCAGACAGTTTTTATTTATTTATTTTTATTTGACAGATATTCTACCTTTATTCCACAGTGTGTGTTATTCCTCACTTGGTAAAAGAAGAAAACATATTAAAAAAAGAAAAAAAAGAGAGCGAAAGAGTGAGAAAAATCCTTATAATCCATCCTACTTCTCCGCTTACATTGTTTGCCTGTCAGAAGCTATACTTCAAAATAAACGCTCACAACTGTTTGTGTTTGCCACAAATTCAAGACAATTTTGGCACATTCAGGCTCTTGCTAATGACCTGTAATTTTGTTTTCATCCACTTAACTTCACAGGTTGGATACCTTTGAAGTGATCCTTGAACCTGTGTTTAAACTATGAACTTTAAGTGCTGTAAATCTGCATTCAAATCTAAAGCAGTCTTAAAGACGGCAGCTGGCAAGAAGATAAATTCAGGTGGCTTGCCAAGTAATTCAGGCAGCAGCACGCTCCAAGGGGTGGAATTGCTGCTGCTGTAACAACAGAGGCACGTTGGCTCTCATCTTATTGCCAATCGGTTTAGTTGGCTGAGTTCATGCTTCTTTGTCTGTATCTTTCAATATTTATTTGACACACTCTTTCACAGTGTGTTTTCCCTGGAAGACAAGTAAAAAATGTATCACTTCATAGGTCTGAGCAAACAGTCTTTTCCCTACTAACATGTAAAAACTATATTTGATTGTTGTTGATGTATTATTGTGAAAAGTCAGGGTGAAAGTGAGAACTTGACCCTTTTGTGCAAGTACTTTAGTCATTTTCTTCCCTTTCTCTTCTCTCTTAATCCCCTATTCCCAGTCCCCTCCCTTTAGTTTATGTGGCTTTTTCAGAATACCTTATAGCTTTTGCAGCAAAAGTCTTTCAGAAAGCCATTTAAACTCACATCTTTAAGTTCCTTTAGCATTTTGAAAAGCTCTCTGAAGATGAGAAGTGAGATTTATAATCCAGTGGGCTTTTCTTCTAAAGCTGCTTTTTTAATTCTGGCCTTTTTTTTTTTTCCTGTTCCCTTCGCTTCTTCCCTTTCTCCTTCCATATACACTGACAAAACCCTTTAGTCCAACCTTTCCCTCCCATCTCCCATGTATTAAAGTGTAAAATATGTTTGGGGGTTTTTTTGTTTGGTTTCTGGTGTTGAACTCCTGGACCTTACCATACTGAAATTAAATTTCTTGTGAAAATTTAACAGAGCATGAGGAAACTCAGGGTGTGCACCAGGCAGATGAACATATTGTGGGTCTAAGGCAGAAATAAGGAGGTGGAGGGCTTTTGCGGGATGGGTGAGTGCTGACAGCTGGAAGCCAGAATGTACATGTGGAGAGAGTGTAGTTTGCTCCACCAAAGTGCTAAGCCAAGGCAGCGGTTGGTACAACCCAGCGCTAGTTGTGCTTGCTGCAGAACATTTTCATCAGATCCATTCCAGTCAGCCTTATTGAATTCCCTTAAACTCTCCAGAGGTAGTAAAGTACTGAGGTACTTACCCATTCAAGAAGGTCTAGTTATAAGATATGCCAGTGTGGTTTTGTTGCTCATTCAGTATCATCTATTTTAAACGTATTGAGCAATCAATTTAAACTTGTTATTGTCACTGGGGTTTGAAAATTTAATAAGCAATTACAAGAGTCCATTCCTTTGTTTTTAATTTTTACTAAGATGTTGTTCAATTTCAGACCTTAAAGCAATCATGCTCTCCGGAATATTGAATTGAACGAGTCCATAAGTCAGACCAGCTCAGACCAGCTCTTAACCGTATTTTTCTTCACTGATTTATTTGGCTGAATGATACAGTATCTCCTTGTGGAATAAGCAAAAAGGAAATGTAAATGCAAGTTAGACCATAAATATAAGGCTCTGTAATGATTATCAAATCAATGGGCAGCAGACCATGTGACTCTCTTCCTATTTTTTGTTATTGTATTGCTCTGCTTTTTGTCAATACCTAGGGAAAAAAAAACATGTCCTCCTACAATTTGTAAATTCATAAAATGCAATTCTCTGTATAGTTCCATATATCCCTCATTGATCTTACAAGAGAATATCCAGAGAATCTAGGACTGCATAACTCAATTATTTTGGTTTCGTTTTCCATTTCCCTTTCCCATTTTTTAACAAAGCACTTTCTTTCTTCACTGTTTTTCTAATTTAGTTCTGACTGAAGAAAAAAACATTACTTAATTTGTTTTCTGTTTCTATTATTCATCAAGAAGACCAGCAAAATGTTCCAAAATGTGGATGAATTCTATTTTAAATTACTACAATGTTACTCAGACACATTTAGGCTAATACTTTTAAAAAGTAATCACATTCTCATTCTTATTATGCCTATTTCCATATTGCTGTTAAAGGCAATGATTTTTATGGGATTTTCTTCAGTACCCATCACACTGGAAATACAAAAGATTGAAGTAAAGCCTCAATGAATAGTAGGTAAGGTTGCAGAAAGACCAGAATTACTTCTCTGGAAATCGATCTAGCCTCTGAGAAGAGAGGGCTTGAAGGACAGAATTCTGAAAATATCAAAAGCTTTTTATTAATTTTTGTGTCAATATTTAGCAAAAGCTGATGCTTAGATTTCAGCAGATAGAGAACAAATTCTTCATGTGTTTTCTTGAAAATTGCATCTTAATATTAAAGTGAACATAAATAGTTTTTAATGGTTGTGTAACCTTAAATTAAATTGAAACTTTTCAATATGTCTTAGAAAGTGTCCAGTGGACTAAAAGTATTTTATTTTTAAATGGGATGCTGTTGCATTCAGATGGAATTGATTTCTTTTTCCCTCTATATTTCCACTTTACCATAGAAATAAAACTGTATAAATTGTGACTCCTGCAACAATTTAAGTGTATACCATCTTGGGGACTAGTGTTTTTCCTTAGTAACTAAAAGTCCCAGTAATATGCTAGGAACAGTTTCACCATCCTGTACATTCCTAATTTTCTTCTAAGAAAATCCTTTTTGATACGGTTAGCTTTTGTTTAATTCTTGTGTTTCTCCCTAGAGAAAATCCCATCTATTCTCAGCTGTAAGAAATGCTCCTGGACAAAATCTGTGTAGTTATTGCAAGTTATTTTTTTTTTCAGGTTCCTGGGCACAGATAGGACCACTTCAAATCAGAATAATACAGACCCTATTTGGAGCATCTTTGTATAGTTCTGACCAAAATCCTGCTTTTGGAGGTACTTTAAGGCTAGGTTACTCTCTACTTGACTTCCTTTGCTTAGACTGTTCTTTCCTAACTCTTCCTGGTGGAAAAAGTGGTGATCCAAGTGCAACCCAAAACAGTGTGCGATACTACGACAAAATTATCGTGCAGAACAGTAGTAGAAATGTTGGGAATTTGCTGTAGCTAGAATAGTAGCTATCTCACCTTTAATGTGTATTTATTTCTCTTCTCCTTCCGCTGCCCTGAAAACAAAACCATTCTGAAAAAGTAAATGAGTAAGCCAAAGAAGTCATCACTGGAGGATGCATTCTTAATATAAGCAGGTATCCATTTATGAGTGGAAAATAAATGAGAGTTTGCTCCGTTATCTGTACTTATTTTCAGGCAATTTGTTTTTGTTTACAGAAATGCATTTGTCTACACTCCATGGTCAGGTTACTGTGGATTAGATGAGATGTTTTTCTTCTCAGTGAAATGGCCAATATCCACTTGAAAAATTCGCTTACAGTCTGGTAAAACAGATCCCAACACACTCTTCAGAGAGGTAGCCTTTGTTACAACAGGCAGAGTTCTCACCTATCAAACACACTGCCTTGCTTTGCATCTGGGCTGAAACTGTGGGAATGTATCTGATTATTTTCAACATTTAAATGTCAAATTCTGTGTTTTCTAACTGCAGAAATATGGTGAAAATTAAAGTCCTGATAATTTAAGCTATTGAATCTCAAGGCCTTCTAAAAATTTGGGTTATAATGTAAATGGTTTTGGGGGGGGGAATTAATTTAAAAAAACTTATAAAATACCATCATTTTAACAGATTAAATTTAATCAACTGAAACAGTAGAAAGTGAAATGTGTTAATAGAAGAGAAAATATCTAAATATCAAATGTTGTTTCAAAGTAGACTTAGAAGTAACTACAACACTACTTATACTTTTCTTGCATTTTTTTCTAGGTCATGTCTGAAAAGCTTTCTGAATGGCAGCTTTTGTTTGCAACATTTGGCTTCATATCTTGTTCGTTTCCATTGTGTCTTTAAAGAAGGACACTAGAAGACAAACATAATGAAGACGTATGAGGAACATGTCTTCACATTTTCCATTGTCTGCTTTATTTTGTGTGTTTTTTCCAGTAGTGTGGGCAGATTTAGGAGAAAGTATGAGGCAGCATTTACAGAAAACCCTAGGGAAAGAAAAACTTCTGATGTGCAAGTATTACACTCCCTTGAAAGACTAACCTGCCATTTTCATTTAAAGTTTATTTATTTTTCTTTAATTTCTGATTTGTAATTTCTAGTAAATGAAATACAGTGCTGCTTTGTTGACCTTTGTCATCTCCATGCAGGCTATTGCTTAAGTTACTGACTCATATGTTACACAGCTAAGAATGTGAGCAATTAGATGAATGGGTTTCATTACCTTATGATTAATAAAAGGTTGAATTTTCTAAGTCCCAAAAAAATTGTCAACTATGAAACAGCATTTATGACGTAGAAAAGACATAGACATTGTTTATCCAGTTCTCGCACATGCATGTGTGTTTGTTCATGCATGCACACACACATACACACACACACATTTGTTAATAAATAACATTTTTTAAAAAAAACAGCTTTCATGGTCTTGACAGTGTTAGTTCATTTTTTTCTTCCTTCTGTGAAAGACAGAACCTGCCTATATTACAGATGATGTGAGTTAATCTACTCCTCCACTATCTTCCTACTAAAATGTGATTCTACAAATGCCTCCTTCAGATGTATTTTAGGGACCAAGCTTGAGTATTTGTAATTTATTCAGAAGATTTTGCTTTAAATCCAAATCAAGAATCTTTCCCATCAAGTTTCATTTAATTTTAAAAAGATAGAATGAATACATTTTAAATTCGTTTCCCCAGCTCCACACTTAAGTAACTTGTACCCACTACCTAACTGCTGGAAGCAAATTGATCTTTTGGACATACTGCAGTATTTGCTACCTAGGAGCCTAATTTTTGGAAATACAGGAACACATTTACTCTTCCACATTCCCACCTGAAATAATAGGTTACTGAAAGTAAACGTTGTTATTGATGCTCATTTTGCATGTTGCAGTGCTAGATTGAGTACTGATTTACCAGGTAGTCTTTGTTTACTCTCAGTATCTGTTTTTGCATAATAGTGTCACTAACTTTCAGCTCTTTTAGATGCAGTTAGTAAATGTAACATTTCTGGAAAGAAACTAATCATTATTTTGGAAAACATCATAGGTGAGAGTATGTTCATTGGTGGGAGAAGGACATAAAAAGTGAGAAGTGTTTTTTCCTTTTCTCTGCGCTGGAATGTGACCAAAACATAAAAATATAAAATGTTTCCATTAAAAATAGATTTTTCTCTGTAAATATCAAAATATGAAAATAATCCCCCAGCCACACTTTTGCTCACTATGTGTCCATCCATGTCTGTTATTTCAGTCTTCCATATTCTACTTGCTGTTGTGTGAGTCCACCTTCATGCTTTCCATTGTTCATTCACTTATTCTTCAGCCGTCATGATCCATTTATTCTTTGTTCTCCAAATTCTTGTCTTTATCTTTTATATCTAAAATATCACTCTGCTTTTCCCTACCATTTTCTCCCACTTACTTGCTGTCTTTCCTGGGTTTTTATTCTCTGTGATTTCTCTTCCTTTTAAGTACCTGACTTTCGCACCTTTGCATTGAATAGGGTATATAAGATTTTTTTTTTCCCTAATGCTTTTTGTTCTAATGGCAAAATTTCTCATTCTTCCCTTTCTGTCTATATCTTTTTCCCTCACTCCGCTGAGCTCAGGGCACTGTGTTTCTCAGCCAGCTAATCAGTGACTGGCAGGGAGACAAGGTGCTAAATAGTTCTGTGCCGAACAGAAATACCATTTTCTCTGTTTTGCTAGCTTGCTTTTCCTCCCCCACCTCACTCTTCAGCAGTCTGCAGTCACAGGACGAAAGTCCTCCTGAAAGCTGCAGTGTGCCCAGCTTTGCCTTTCTCATCCTTCTATCCCTTTGTGGCATTTGTGCCGATAGCATACCTTTTCCCCTCTGCCTGACCTTCATATGTCCTCTACTTTTGCTCCTGCTTTCATCTTGTATTTAAACCTTTGGAAATAAACATTTTCTGAAGGGTTGCAAAGGTTTAGCACAATGTATTTTTTTTCACAGAACAGTAGAGAAATGTAATTCTTCCTTTTCTTAAGGCTCACACAGTGTGTGGGGTTTGTATCTACTCTTATAGCCTGTGATTCAGAGTACAACAAAGAGCAGTGTAAACAGGTGTTTCCAAAGAGATGTCTTCTACACCCAGGTTTTCTAAAAAGGCAATAAGAGATAACCCTTCTTCTTCACTGTCCATGGACCTGAAAACCATATTGTTACCTATGGTATAGGACTAGTTGATAATATTAGAACTTAATGGGATAAGATGTGATCGATTGTACTACCTCAGTGAACTGACATGTTACACAATAATTTTAAACAGAAAGTCAGTGCTCTTTCAAAATAACATTAAGGACAACATCAGGACATGCACGGTATATCACAGAGACCATCAGTTCATTCACTTAATAGAGTTATGGAAATATGGTAACAGCCATTAACAGTGTTGTTGATTGTGTGGATTGCAGCTTAGAGACCCCTGCTATTCCCCATTCAAATAAATTGGAAAGCTGCAGCAAAATTTATTGCTATCCAGTGAGTATGACTGTGTACAACATGTTGGAGATTGTCACTGCCCTCTGCTTCCTTTATTGCATTTGAGAAAGGATACTTTTATCTTAGTTTCTTTTACAACACAGGAGAAAAAAATTAAGTCCTGTGTCCAGAAAAAGACAGTGTACCTTGTTGATACTCAAGAATAAAGATTTGTTGTGTTTTAGTGCTACAGATGGAATGAAATGAGTGATTTTTGCCAATACAGACTGGATTTCTCCTCAATCACAAAGTTACAAAACCCTTTATTTAACCTCACTCCATCCAGTTCTTGAAAACAACATAGAAAGAGAACTTGTTTGGGTATGTATGCACAAAGGGATATTGGTTAATGATGAGTCTCCTGAACTCTACCACAGCATGAACACTACCTATTACAAACCGTTGCAAATATGCCTCAGTTTGTAATGCTGACATAGATATTCACATTTAACTTTCTTGTTGTTGGACAGATAATCTATTAAGGGATAAATGTATCTTATGTGATTTAATTTCTGATAACAATATGAAAGGGCAAAAGGAAAAGCACTTGTTGACTCTGATCTTAGTTCTTCTTCTCAGTTGTTCTACTGTTGAAAGATTTTTGCATTATTATTATTATTTGATTGGTTGGCGGATTTTTTTTGTAGATGAGCAATTGGAAGAGTTATACTCTAAGCTCATGTATTTTGTGGTAGAGATGCTACCTGATACAATGAGGTTTTAATAAATGAGTATGAAGGTAGTGTGTATTTGTACTGCATTGTGCTCTCTATTTAATCAAAAACTTATTCAGCTAGCAAAAATTCCAGGAAGTGAATAGGTGTTCAGTTTGAATTGTACTAAATAGTTTTGGATAAGTTACGTCTGTCAGTAGTTGCTTATTATTTCAAATGATAATGGATTCAAATCTGTCGGAAAAAAATTAAATAAAGAGGGGGAAAAAAATCTGCTGTTTTGCCTACATTCTTTTGAAAATAAGAATTTCCTCCTTTTTTTAAAGTTCTCATGATATTTAAAGCCATTACCTCTAACTTCTGGTTGGGTTGGTCATACTGTGATGAAAGCCTTTCATTCCACAATTTTGATCGGTAAAACAGTGCCAGTAAAAAGCATAGACGCAAATCAAAGCAATAGCTGGTATTGCAGCAAACCTAATTAAGCAATTATAGAACGGAAAACTTTGGCTCAACATTCAGGCAAACACTTGACAGCTAAGTATCATAAAGATTGAGATACTAGTTTCTCCATATAGGCATATCTGCTTATAGTGATAAAAAAACTTACAAATTTGGGAGTTTTGTGCATGTGATACAATGGGCTAGAATAATTATTTTTGTTGGGTTTTAATTTCAGAAACAAGTAAAATGCTTTAGCTAGTGTTTGTATATACTCTCACTGTAATGGAAATTAATTAATAATTCTGTCAGTATTGAGTTTGTATGCATTGTTGAACCATTAAGTGCAATGCTTTTCAAATGTCTTCTCTGGGCTATACGTCACTTTCATGAGTGCAGCAGACCCTTGACTAATGTGTGCTTTTATCATTAAAACATTGGTCTGGCTAAATTTCAACATATTAAGCAAAACCAACCGTGGCTTAAGTCTTTCTAAAGGAGACAGGGAAATTTGACTTTTATTAAGTGTGGTTAAGCATTTAGACTCTTCTGTTCTTTTCAAGAACCTTATAAAGTTAACAAAATGTCAGAGATTTCAGAGTTTTAAACCTGTAAACTGCCTTCAAAGTCCAATACAGCTGATGCAAAATTGCTTCAGTAGCCTGGTAGGCTGTTTATTCCCATCTACAATAACTGCAGATACATTAAATTACGTTAACGTAACATGACTGACATGATTTTTGTATGTGTCTGTTCATCTGTTTTTGTCAACCCATACTGAGGTAGAGATCTCAAAGCTAACACATATCAAGTTTCGCATCAAATATCGGAGCATGCACAGCAAAGGCCATAACACAAATATCCCCAAGCACTCAGTTCTACCTGACACTGAAGAATTTGCACCACTCACTACATGGGGTTTTTTTTTCTATGTAGATACTTTGGTGTGTACTAGTAGGTGAGTTTGTAAAATCAGTTGCAGGAAAAAAATCTAGACGGCAGCACTGCCAAGTGTTTCCCTGATGCACCATCAAGACAGGGAATGCAAAGCCCAATGGGAGTTGAGATCCTTCCAGGGAACTGCAATTCCAGATCAACCTGAGCAGTGGCTCACATGGGGCAGCACAGACAAACACAACTTATGCCAGTCTGTCCTAAATGAGATGTTTATATCTTGATCAAACCCCTGAAATTCCACAGCAGTTTTTCAAAGCAAAAGTCAATGTATTTTTATCTTTCTTTGGGAAAAAAGTCTGGAAAATGCTAAAAGCAGGGGTAACATGGAATCCACTGACCAGCTGTTTTTGCCAGGTAACCTGGGGGATGCTTAGCCTGCCTGACTGCTTCCCAATTGCTGTGAGTTCAGCATGTGGCTTCTTTGGCAAGCCTGTGACCCCATACTAAAAATTAACTATTCTTAACCGACTAATGTGGTTAGGTGACAAGGCCCAGACATTGTGAGCAACCACAATGTGATGGCTTCTGCAGATCTGTAGAAAAGAAGTTAGTAGAAAGCATGAACAAATTAGGAGTTTATGTTACATCCATTATAATAACTAGATAATGTCCTAATCACAACAGAAGGTATAAGCACTATGCAAGATAAGAAACTCCATGGTAATTTGATCTTTCTTCCACTGAAGGAATTAAAATTACAGAATCAGAGAAAAATTTATGTTAGAAGGGACACCTAGATGTCACCGAGTTCAACTGCCCACTGAAACTGAGGCTGACCTCAAAGTTTTGGATTATTTTGGGTTATTTAAAAACTTAAATCACTGTAGCTTGATGAAAAATGTGACAACAACAGTGAGGCCGGTAGGAATGGAAATCTTTCTGGTGTTCTTACGCCAGAAGAAAATAACAGTAGAGATAGATATAAAACCAGCCTGCTCAGACAGTGATGCTGAAGTGCAGCTGTCAGACTGGTGTCTACTTCACTACTAAGCTCTTTCTCTGATCTTCCTAACAACACAGATACTTGTGGGTTTTGTTCCTTCTCTTTCCTTTCACATATGAAGACTTTGTTATTGCTTGAATGTGGCTTTCTGACATACTAACAGTAAAATACATTGTCAGGACTGATGTCTCACTAATGTAACTCATCTTCCTCAACTCTGTGACTTTTTGTTACAGAAGACTGGTGGTGAAACCCAATAATCACCATTCAGAAAAAAATCTGAATTCCATTAAGAGTATAGACTGCTTAATACAATTCAGTTAGTATATCTTTTGAGCCAGGGCTTATTTCAAAGAGTCAAATTGCTCACCAGCCTCTCCTTTCTCTATTGAGCTCTGAGTCTATGTGTGCCTTCGCAATGGCTAAGGCACTAGTACTGATATAGAGTCCTTTATATATGATGACTTTGCAAGAATAACTCAAATTCAAGAATAAAACAATTGTAAAATACTAAATTTCGTAAGGAGGACTGAAATCATACATTTACTTCACCAAATCAGCATAGCTAAGGATAATCTTTAGGAAAAACATAGCATAAAGCAGTATCATTCCCATCGTAATTGGAAGCTTTAGACTGGAATATGATGGGAAGCATGCATTTTTAATAACAAACTTATTTTTAAATACAGTAAAAGAGGAGGGGGTGCTTGTAACTACTTCCAGGCAAAGAATATGAAAAAGTCTGCTCTGTAAGGTAGTACATATGCTCTCTGGTTTTCCTGTCAAATAGCTTCATAGGTGGGAATGTTGTAATGTAGCTGGGTAGGATTAGATCCTGTGAGTTTTTGTGACTTTTTTTTCTTCAGTGCATTTGGTTATACTTCTGGAAAACAGAATATAAATCAAAGACACTCAATGTGTGTTACTCTTAAGATTGGCATGACATTAACAACTATTGCCAAGATATCACTTTAGAATCTCAGAAATACTCTTAGGCTTAGACCAAATGTGTTTTAAGATGCTTTCAGTAGGCAGCTTTGTGCCATCTTAAGATCTATGACTTGCAGTTCTCATCCTGCTCTTCTGAAATCTGAATTGTAACTTGAAATTCCATCCAGGTTACCCAATTCAGAAGGAAACTGCTATATTCTGTTCTTCACTCTCCTTCTAACTTCAGCTTCATATAGATTTTAAAATGCCATTTCACTCTGAGAAGTAGCTGTGTCAAAATAACTTTGTTGCTTAGCAGATTTTCTTATCCATATTCCAATTCACACTGCTTTACTTAAGTGACAAAAAAAAGTTTTTACTCCTCTGAAGAGGTGCCCTCACCCTGACAAAGTTATCTAGCTTTTACTTGGTCTTAGTTATCATCATCAAAATTGGTAGTATCTAACTGTGGAAACAGAAAGGCATACCAATCACCTCTGTAACATTTCCCACCTTGCTTTCATCCCATTGTCCAAACATCAAGGGTTCATGAATAAAGGAAGACAGAAAAGGAGCAGTGCCTAGGAGGCTGGAGACCTTGGCAGCAGTCCTGGTGAGCTGGGGACAAGAAGCAATATTCATTGTGCATATGGAGGCTACCCTATGCACACACAAACCCAGTTACTAACTGCCCTAACTGCCGTCTATGTATACTTGTATGTATGTAAGGGTCTTGTTATTTTTGCCAAAAAAATGTCAATATTTACCATGTATGACAAATTAACTTCAGTTTTATAACAGTATGAGTGGAGGAATGACTTTATGGCACTGCAATTACTTAAATTTTTTTTTTCAAATAATTTTTAGTAAGCCTCTGAACTATAGTATAACTGGAGTGACACACTGTGATGCTTTTAACAGTGCCAGGTTATGACTCTCTGGGTATAGGGTTATCTTTTCAAATTCTGAATTGTTTCAGCTTAGGACACTAAAAAAGCTCGTTCCCTTGAGCAGTGCTAATAAGGTTTTCTTCTTTATGGATTTGCTTCCTTTGTCCCTTAATAGTTCAGGAAGTCCCATTGCTGTTCTCCATTCCTTCTCTTACAGGGACTCACAGGAGTTCTTGTGCCTAGTGAGCTACCTACATATTGGTTGTCCAGTCAGTGCATTTGTGATGTGGAACAAGTTACATGGTCAGCTGGCTGCTCCCAAACATTCTGTACAGTGGTGGTGTGTTGTCTAAGTGTCTTCTGGGACACTAATTCAAGACTCTTTCTTCTGCCTTTTTGTTGATCTTTCATAAAACTTGTAGGAACATATCACTGAGAATTCTTTCAACTTTAGCTGAAACTGGCCAACAAACTTAGAGGTTTTGGTAGAACTGATAGACAGCGTGATCCCACAGGACATGTTCTCACAAGAAATCCAACCGTCATTTTATTAATTCGCTTCCTGTATTAAGCACAAGTCACCTTACTGTTGGACTGCCTCAATCCCTTACAATATGTATCAGGGATGTTGTAAAACCATACTTGTTGCTTATGAATGAAAAGGACAAGTTTACTGACGTTTCTTTAATTTGTACTTTCATATTTCTAGCTGTGATGTTTATCTTATTGTTTGGAGGTTTCTTAAACTATATTCTGAAACAAATGCAGTCACATGTGGTTCACATTCAGCTGAAATGTTATTGGAAAGTTCATCTATGTTGCTGGATTCTTTGACAGAAACACACCTCTTCATCTGTCCTCTTACTAGATGTTTCCTCTGCTCCATGAAATGTAAACGGTATCTTTTCTTTTAAAAACCTTTCTCAGTCCTTTCTACCCTGACAATCTTCTCATTCACCACAAACTCCAGGTCTGACCAATCATGATGTCAACATCCTGTTATTTAAAGAGGTGTTTATGTCTTTTACACTCCATTCTGCTTGGGAGGAGCTCCCCTCAAACCTTCACAAAGCTGCACTATTATCAACCTCTGAATTACTTTTTTCTTCTCCGTGGTGTTTATGCAAAATTTGACAGCAGGGTGCTACTACAAGGGCAGTCAGGCTGACCAGCTTTACTTTCCCTGTTTCCTTGTGCTCTTCCATCTATTCTATGTCCATATGCTTTCTTTATCTTTTACTTAATCTGTAAGGTACTTGTGTCAGAAAGCATCTTTTCTCTTTCTGTGTAACATCTGTCCTGATGATTTCACAGTCTCTGCCAAGGGAACTTGGGTATTGGAGCAAGGTTAATATTTCTGTAAATAAGTGACTATTGGGAAGCTCAAAATACATATAAACCTACAATGCATAGCAACAAAGCTTCATTAATAAAAGTGCTTTCCATCCTGTTTAATTAAAATTTTCTAGACATTTCTAGTTCACATATTATCTGGTATTCATTTGTTTTGGCTTCTGCTCTGCTGTTTTCACTAGGACTTATCTTCAAATGGAGCCATTATTGTGGGATCAAAAATGTTGCATCCATTATAACAGAGTGGCAAAACTGGCCTCAGGCTCCACATGTGCACTGCAAAATAACACCTATAAAAAGGTATTTTTAAAAAAAGTTGTTTTGTTGTGGTTTTTTTTTAATGATTGGCATCAGCGCTTTGACACAGTCCCTTGACTAGCTAGGTGTTATGTAGGATGGTTCCTTAAAACTGCTCTGTTGACAGCTGCCAACCATCGTGCTGGTAGAGCTGGGGAGTATAAGGGGCAACACGAGGAAACCCAAGCCCAAGTTTCCTCTATCCCAGAGGGATATTCCTCTATTCCTTATGCTGACCTGCTCTGCTAGCCTCCCAACAACTGTTATCAGCACAGTGCAAAAGAGCTACACCAAACTCAAGGGTCTAGGCTACTTTTTTGTCAGAAAAAGATTTTTTGTCAGAAACTAATAAGGCTTGCAAGTAAGCAGATTCTTTATATGAAACAGGTGACTCCTTTAATTTCTTCTTCTTGGTATTTTGAGTGTCTAAGGAGAGCTTTGGTAATAAGATACATTTGAAATGTCTATTTCTTTACAAGGCACAGTTGTAAGAGATGAGATTTGATTGCTTGCTTGTCTAAGTTTTTCTTATTCTAAAAATCTGAAGGGTATTGTGTGCTGTAGTCACAAAATTAATCTACAGACTACTAACGTACCCCCAGCTGCATAAGTTCCTCATGAAGTCCCGGTACTGCAAAGGGATTTGAGTGCTACCCTAAATTATGAAAGCAAAGCTACAAAGAGATTGCTCATGTCCCTAGACACAAAAATATCTTAATCTTTCATATATACTTTGCAGAATTGTATTTCATATTATACTCTGAAAACTATTGTAAGCTAAGTGATAGTATAAAAAGATTAGTTTTACTTAAGTTTTCTGAAATTGCTGAAGGACTGCACTACTGCTGAAAACAGCAGTAGTAGGCTTTGACATTAAAAATTAAGGTCTTGCAAGTATTTGTTTAACATAAGCAGCAATCTTGAACAGGAATGAATGAGAGTAGTGTTATTGACATAAGTCAGCAGACCCAGCACTTCATTCTCTTCACACATAGATGTTCTATGAGCTTTATTTAATGCTTCATGTTACAGGACTCTGACTTCATCACAGAGTTCCAAACAGCCACAGGCTTCCATAGCTTTTAGTTCCACAATCTTTTAGTTTAGTAGATGTAAATAAAATAATAGCAGAAGAGCTTTTCAAGCCCTTTAAGAAGCTGAAGTGCAAGCTGAAGTGCATAGATGTGCACAGTAAGATTTTTAAAGATTACTTGCCCAGTTACGTCTCCTTTCTTGACAGGATGAAATACCTGAGGATGTTAGGCAGCCTGATTAGAGCAGAAGGTCCAACTCCTACTGAGAAGATGAATAAAAATAAACCACCACAGAAACTATTTTCATCCAGTCTGTCTAACAGTGAGAAAAAGACAATAATGAAACATTTTCTCATGCAAACTCCCTTTGAGGTTTCATCTTTTATTTCATTTTGTGAGAAACCTTTGATTTTATCACCATTTGCTCATTTCTACTTACATTAGGCCTTTGGATTCCCATTGAGTTTTCCAGCATTTAGGCAAATTGGGTAAAAACTATTCTTATTGTTTTCAAAAGGTGGGATGAACAGCATGTGGCTATTTCTTTTACTTAAATTTACTGATCCATTATTGCAAAAGATTATTTTCTCCATTAGTTTTTAGCAAAGTAGAAGGCTCAAGACCCACACATGTAGAAACTCTACAAACTTTAAAAATCAAACACAGTTTCAACATCAGAACTTGCAAATTATCTTATTATAACCCAAAAATTTTGGTGGACTGTTCCCAAAAGCATAGCTAGGAGTTTTCAAATTTTAACCATAACTTCTGCTGTTATGAAGGGAAAAAATCCCAAACTCTTCTTAATATTAACCTTTCAATCACAATACTAGCAGACTCCCACAGGGTATTTACAAGACTTACTCAAACTTCCTGTAACAAAACAAAACCCTATCATTTGATCTACAGACTTCTGTAAGTAGAAAAGTTCAAACTATGTTTGCTTTAAGATTTGTTGATGTTCACAAACCTCTTTTGCAGACTAAGCCTACACTTAAGCAAGCCTGACTCTGAATTTCTCCCTCCAAAACATAATTTCATACATAGTAAGAATTCAGTCTGCATCCAAGCTGAGCAGTAAGCACAGAATAGAGATGCTGATGTTATAACATAGTTTTCTGAAAGTACCAGACCACAAACAGTGAAAGAAGCAAAAAGAGCTCCAGAAATTATTCAAAAAGGAATACAGTAGGGAAAGCATTATTATGCTACTGCATAAATTCATCATTCAACTACTTTTTGAATGCTTCCATTTCTGTTATATTATTTTTGAGATGTGAGCACAAGAATTGAGGAAAATGCAGAGAAGGGTATCAGGGATGATCAAAGTTAAAGAACAATATCTATATAAGGAATAACTAAATAGACTTGGACTTTGCAGCCTGGGAAAGAGATGAGTGAGGAGGGATAGAATAAAAGTCTATAAAATCATAAGCAGAATGAAAAGAGAATAAGGAATGATTATTTCCTCTCTTTTCCAGCAGAAGGGTAGGGGGCATGAAAAGAAAGAAGCTGAAAAAAATAAAAGGTGATACTGCTTCACACAGCTCCTCAGGAAGTTGTATATGCTCAAACTTTATGTAGGCTCAAAAAGGATCTGGGCAAATTAAGAAAAGTGTTAAAGAGCTAGTCAAAAGCAAGAGTTGTAACTCAGAAAACCCTGAGTCATAGTTGCTAGCTGTAGAGATATACACAGAGCATCTGCTGTATTAACTGCACTCTGAGATGACATTCTGGCAAAGGCTAAATTTTCATCTCACTCAGTAGGGTTACCTAAGCATATATTTATACTCTGTGTGTGTATATGTACATGCAAAAGATGGACTTTAAGTGTGCAAATGCATTTTGCCACTTTTTTTAATGTATCTTGGAATGTTCCCTGGTTTAGTAGATTTTTATGAAAAAAAAAAAAAAAAACGAAACAATAGAAATGCATTTTTATATTGCACTTTACCATATCCCTTACAATATTGAAATCAATAAATCATTTGTGTTAAATAGCATATTTCTAAGAGAAGTGGTTTTATTTGACTTAGATCTTTTAGACTCTGAAATAGTTGAATTGTCTCTCTCTGAAAAAAGAAAATAGACAATATGATGTAGTAATAGAAAAATATTTTACAGATTTTAACAGCTTATCTCTCAAGTTGTCTATCCCTAAAGTAGTTAAAGATCCTTATGGGATTGTGGACTTGTATTTGCCATCCTTGTCTAAAAACACTACCCTCACACACACACACACACGTGCTCCTCCAAGATCACTGCAAGACATACAGCATTTCTCAATATAACCAGACATAACCCTCAACAATTATTTCATTTAAAATGCATTCATTCTATGTGTATTCTTTAGATTTTCCCTTTAACTTTGGGCCAGATGGTGCCAGCGGGAGCTCGTAATGTGAACCTGTTCTCACAAATAAGGAACTTTTAAGACATTGCCCCTCAGTGAACTGCTGTAATATCCAAGGGTACTGACGCTTTTTTTTTACAGAGGCAAGGGTTGGTTTGCTGGTATTGAATAGGGTGAGAACACAGATCTCTTCTTTTTTCCAGGTCTGAACATAAAGACAGTACTGATTATCACCAGCCTCTGCATAGAACGTCAGAGCAGCACAAGGCTTATTGTATGTGACACAGACCCCCATGAGTATTGACACCATTTCATTTAACTTCTCTCCATTTAAGCTGTTTTTTACCCATTGGAAGCCTTAATGTGTAAAATAGGTAGTAAAAAAGCATGTAATTTCAGCAGGTAAATGGAATTCAACTTTTTTGTCTGCTTTCTTCTAGCCATTCTGACTTGCATAGTTACACTGGCAAAGGAAGCTGGTATTTGAAACTGGGGAAATGAATGATTGTTTTCAATAGGTGCAATAGTTACTGCTTCAGACAAGTATCATAATTAAAGCTGTGTTCTAGCACCCTTACACAGTGAACAAAAGTAGCTTCACACACTCTGTGGTACACAGTGGTGAAAGTAGAACTATGGCAGTTATCCCAAAGAAAGCCTTCTCAGTGATCAAATACAACAAACTTAGTAAGTTTCATTTTATCTTAAGTCAAGGATACCCTATCTGGTAGAACTGAAAATGAGATTTTAGCTCTGTGAGACATCTGATATTTTGATGTTTTATTTTCTTTCGCAAGGAAGATCTAAGTTGCAAAACTTTCCAGAGGAAAAACATTTTCAAGAAAGGTCAATTCAGTAGTGAAGGCATTTTTCATTTTGAATGGGCCCAGACTTACTTTGCATGCACCTAAGCCAGTATTGTGGCTTACAGGAAAAGCAACACAGCTGTCTCATACTTTAAAAATTGGACTTCTCAGTTGCCAAGGAAATGTACTTTAGCTGGGAGTATTCCTCTGTGGATAAACTTGCTGTGATATATCATGAGAAATACAGTCTAGCCAAGCTGAAGCAGTGTGAAGTACCCATACTGTACTACTTTAATGAGTCTCTAAAGCTGCTTAGGAAAAAGCAAAATGCATTCAAAGCATCCAGACTGAAATCTGTTGAGGTAGATAGACTTAATTGGAGAAAACAAGTTTCACAACAGAAAGCAATTAGACAACATACTTTCCCACAGACTTCTTGATTTGAAAAACCTGTGTTCTGTTTAAAAAATGTCTTTGATAAATATAGGGAGCTTAATCAAGGTCATATTTTAAATAGCAATGAGTATGAGCCAGGGCCACTCACGGACCAATTTTCCAACCTTTACTTATGTTCAGTAACTCCTAATTTGCATGCAGTCCTGTTGATCTCACTTGTTTTATGATATAAAGCTACACTTTCCACACAAATGAGCATTGAAGAATTGGGTCCCAATTTATTCTGCAATGCAGTTAACATTGAACAAAATACTTAGATACCTAAGACATCCTGTGAGATGATACAAACATTAGCTAAATATTTTACTTAGTTTTGAATGTTTTCAGCTGTATCTACTGGCAGAAAATATTTTCCTTGGAGCACAGCCTTTTTTTTCTGCGTGTGTTGCCTCTGTTTCTTTATTCTTAAGGCTGGTGTTTATAGAGAAGTAACCTACAGTTACTATTAAAATGTCCTCTTTTCTAAATTTCAGGTTCTTTGGAGGCTTCCGACTTTTTATTTTCAATATTTCAAAAGCACAGAGTTTTGATGAAGCTGGGTAGCAAATAAAATGAGAGCAGTATTTATGTATTCTTTTTGGTGTTCCATATGTATGTGTCATCAGTGTCTTTTATTAACACCTTTATTGATTCCTGTGTTTAAAATCACTTATCTTTTCCATGAGTTGATGGAATAATTTCCAAAGGTCTTTCAAATTTTATGCTTTTGGCTGAATTAAAGAATGAGTAAGGCTTAGACAGTCCAGGAAAATATCTGGTTTAAAACACTGTACACCCTCATCTACACAATGAGCCAAAACCTTTTTGAAATTGCAGTGTTGGAAATCACATTTGTGGTAGGGTTTTATGCATGTGTAGCTCACAGTGCTATTTGATCTTATCAAAACCCTGACTGGATTTTGATTCAAGCTCCTAGAGAGGTAGGAGAATATTATCCTTATTGAAAAAACACTAGCAACTTTTAGATGAGGAACTGATGGTCCAGTGGTCTACCTAGCAAACCATCCTTTCTCCACATGGTTTTCTTACTCTTTTAAAGGCTCAAAATCACTGAGCTTTAGGCCCAGTTTCTAAGTAATAACAGTAAATAGATCACAAAATCTAGCTGTATCAGGGCTTGCATTCTTTGTTCACTACAGTCTATTGATGTAGGAAATTGTCTTCTTTCTGTTAAAACTATAATGGAAGCTTTACAAGGACAACTGTATTTAGAGACTGGACAGCATATTAGAAAATATTTCAATTTTAATGTGGGATGTATAAAATTTATTTAGTCTCTTAAGTTCCCACTCAAATCTAGAGACTTTCCCATATAGTCTTCCCATAACTCTTTCTTCAGTTAAGCATTTCTTTTGCATTCTACTTGAGAAAGAGCATTAGTATAAACATTAGTATTGGTTTCCCAGTTAATATGCATGGCTCTGGCTAATAACAAACAATGCCTGAATCTTAGCATGACTTATATTTAATTAAATAAATTTTTTTCTCTTTAGAACCTTGAAAATCTCTCTGGTCCTTAGCTTACCAAATTTCTTTTCCACACCTATGTCTCTTAACAAACCAAAACAAAAGAAGGAAGGGGTAGATGGTTTGTGATGTCTATAGCATATTTCTATTTCATGACATGTCTTCTCTTTGTCTCAGACTTTCAATATATTTTCCCTTATAGTTCTTAATTCTTTCCTGAGGAGCCACATAAGAAACTCCTTTAGTGCTGGACCAACAGCAGTCTCACACTGTGACAGGCACCTCATTCAATCATTGCTAGGTCATTTTGGCCAGACGGGTACAGCTGTGGAATTAAAACCTTCCAGTTAGTGAGTAATTACATTGGAGAAGAATTTGTGGTGTCTGGGTGCAGACAAAACAATTAATATATTCCATATATTTTTGCAATATCATCACCATCTAAAAATTGATTAATTGGTAAAGAATCCCTTATTGATGAAGTCATTTGTTTTCCTTAAACTGGGAAAGAATTAAACAAGAACAGTTCCATAAGATACTTGGAAGGAAAATTATTTCTGCCTTTTATGCTCGCCTTAGATACTACTAATTTATATATTTTTGTGCATAATCATTTGAACTGAGTAGTAATTGCCTCAAAGTATACCCTGTTTTCTCTGACTTGCATTTGGTTGAATGATGTAACAGGTCACAACTATTTTCCGAATAACCTCAAATGATAAAAACAAATTCCCTACAGCAACACATCAATTATTCTGAAAGAATGATAATATTCTTCCTGGCTGGTTTTAAGTTCTGAGGTATGCAAAAGTTGACTATCAAGGTTAAGACCAGTAACTTCAGCTGTAACAGAAACAAAACAAAACAAAACATAAAACAAAAAAACCAGCAAACAACAAAAAACAGTAAACAACAAAAAAACCCAATTTATTACAAATTGTGGGTTCATTAGAATGTGTGTATAATTTTGAATGCATTAAGAGTATGCCACACAATAAAGTGCTAGCAGTACTGGAAAAACATTTTACATTATGTTAGTTTATTAAGGTGATGGTCATTTTCACCATATCCGATACCATATCCACTGCTGGAGCCGGCTGGTATTGGCTCTGTCGGACATAGGGGAAGCTTCCAGCAGCTTCTCACAGAAGCCACCCCTGTAGCACCCCCACTACCAAAACCTTGCCACACAGACCCAATACAAAGGAAGAAGGAATTCTTTACCATTTTAAGGCTCGTTCAGAATGCCATTAAAAAGTAATTGCTGAAGTTCAGTGTTTTAAATCCATACACACTTAATAATTTGCATCCTTGAATTTTTTAAAGAGCTGGACAAGTATCTCTCTGGATTGTTAATTTTAATTTTAAAAAAGTCTTGCAGAAAACTGTGAATTCTAAAGGACTGGAGGAAAGCTAATATATCAATAACTTAAAAAGGTAAATGGGATGACCTGGATAATTACTGGCTTGTCAGTGTGACATTGATCTAGGCAAAATAATGGAATGACTTAGATGGAATTCAATTAATAAAGAATTACATAAATAATGAATTCCAATGAACAATGACTATGGAAATTGTGCCTTTCAAGCAATCTTGACACTTCTTTTGTTGGTTTGTATTTAGTTGGTTGTTAAAAACAGCAGTACTGTTAGAATTTTCTGTAAAATGAGGTTTTCTCCTTGGCCTCAAGTTATCTTACATTTTCATCAGCAATGTGGAATAAAATACTACCACTAATCCAGTTTCCAGAAGAAAAGGTGTATGGGACAGTAAGTAAAGAGTACCTTGTATACAATGATCTGTATTGTCTTTTTACATTCCAAGTAGGCTGTGTTTCTGTGTGAGCAAGTGTAAAGTGATCTAAGTGGAAAATCTGTAGATCTTAAAAAATTTGGCTTGGCATTCTGCAAAAAACTTGGGACTGTGGTAAATAGACTGCTAAGCTTGAGCTCCTAATGGGTGGCACAGAGGACTGACAATTTGAAAATGCAGAAACAGTGGGGTTTTGAATAATAAGTGTATTATCTGTGTTAGTTTTGCTGCCTGCTTCTACGTAAAATATTTCTAGAATATTAGAGAATTCCTTGATGTTCCAATTGAAGAAAGATGTGGAAAAAATGTAAATGGGTTCTGAGAGATGAAAATAATTAAAGGATTGGACAGCATACTTTATAATGGAAGACTCCTTGAGCTGAAACTGAAAGACAAAAGAAAATGGCTTGCTCATAATCCAGAAGTATCAATACAGGAAAGAGGAACGACAGAATAGAGGCTTTTCAATAAAGCAGACAAGGAGAAAATAGCATTCACTGGCTAAAAGCTAAAGCTAGGGAACATCAGCTCCAAATGGAAAGCACACCTTCAATAGTGGTTCTAAATGGAACTTTCTCATAGAAGTAGCAAATTTTCTATCAGTAGAAAATAGAAATGGAGATTGGCAGCTTTTCTAAAAGGATTCTTCTGGTTCCAAGACACATTAATTCGGCAGAGTCCTGTTATGTGGGAGAGGAGGCCAGGAAAGATGGTCACGGTGATCCCATTTAGCTTTATTATCAACATATCTGTTAAGAGCATGCAACTTTAATGTTGTTGTACAACATAAGAATGCCATCTCTAACCATGCACATTTCTTTTATTTTGACTAAAGGAAAAAAAATGGTATCTACTCTGTTCCTGGGTATCAAAAGGTTGAAAGCTTTGTGTGTCCTCCTCCCAAACTGTGTGTTTTCCCTTTCCTAGCCAAGAACACTCAGTTTGCCTTAAATTAGACTGATATTCTATATAATACACTGAGGACCACATAATTTATAGGAATGTAGGTTTTTGCCAATGTTACCATACAATCCTTCCTAAATGAACTTCCTTAATGCTCCTGTTCTGATTGTCCATTCACTGACTCTGCCTGAAATTGGCTGCTCAGTAGAAAGCTTCTGGTAGCTTTTTGCCGGGCTGTTTATGTGTAGGGTAAGTTGCCGAGGAATGACTCACTATGAGACATTAAGTTACAGCTAGCTGCTTATTTTACTTCTTACCACTCAGTGTTAGTGCTGAGTGACTTTACCCCATGTAGCAGTGTTATCCTCAAAGTGTTAATGATCATGGTTAGCTCCTTTCAGCAATACCTGCAAGACATTTCAAACTTGAAGTGTTTAAAATTATTTGGGTTTAGTATCAGTAGAGAAGCGTGCTTGAGGGAGCTCCTTGTCAGCCTGTGTCAGTCTTTCGGCAAAAGGAACAGAAAAGAAGGGCCTGATACTGAACAAGGGCATCAGAGCACCTCTGCAAAGGCTTGAGAGCTTGGGGGAGCTTGAGTAGGGCCTTGATTAGCTAGGCAGTACTGTGCTGGCAGGGCTGTACCATGGTGGTTTGTTTGCACTCAGCCCTGATAGAGGCAGATGTAAGCAAGCTCAGCTGGCGGGTGTAATTTCTTAGAGGACTATCTATAATAGAAAGTCTGTGGTGCCTTTCAGGGCACATTCCATGATTTCCCACCCCTCCCCACTGCAACTGCTGCCTTGAGTGCCAGCAAGAGCTCCCTGGGGAGTATGTGGGAGTGCCTGGCCTTTACAGTTGTAACCCAACACACAGAGTACACTTACAATCAGGCTGGAGAAGCTGTGCTGTGCAGAAGCCTTGCCCAACATGCCTTGAATTTGCAAGCAAATTTTTCTTAGAGCTAGTGGCATCACCAGTCCCTCCTGCTACTCTCTCACCTGTCCCTCTGCAGCACAGACAAGGCATGCAGTTTCTCACTTGCTATACGGTCTTGCCAGTCTACATACTGGCAGCCTGTAGACCATTGCTGTACAGAGATGCATTTTGTGCACATGCCCATCCCTATGCTTTGTGATAGTTTTTGACAATCACATCCTGTTTTAAGGCTGTTGAGCAGGTGAGCTTTGCAAGCTCATGCAACATTGTTCTCATTCAGTTGGCCAAAGTGGTCTTTAACTAAGCCAAGGACAGCCCTTTCAGTATGGGGGAGATTGAGGTACTTCTCCTTGTGTACAAAGTGGCCCAGGAGGCCCCTGAGCTTTTTTCATAAGGAGGTTCCTGTGCAGCTTGTGGCCATATCCATGGGAGTGAAAGGAAAGGAAGAAATACTCATTTCCCATGGAGTGTGAGGCAGAAGGCACTTTTTAACCCTACCTTTATAGGGTTCGTCCTGATTGTCAATATGAAGCAAGTGAGAGACCCCTTACCTGGCCTGTCTGGAGACAACCGTGTAGTCCCTACCAGTGGGTTGCTACTAGTTGCTGTGTACATGTCAACTGAAAGGTGTTTTGTTCATTCCTGCTGTCCAAAGATTCAGGTTGTTGCATATCTAGCCTGTGTCTGACACCCATGTAAGACCTGTGAGGCCCTGGAGCAAGAGAAATGGCATCCCTTCTACGTGCAACTATTGGCCCTCCTTCAGTGGACACCATGTGGCAATGTTTCCTGTGAGGGCCTGTGGCAATGCTCCCAGAGGGGGCATCCCTGTGGTCTGGGGCATACATGTTTGCTGGATGTGACCAAAGTCCTCCAACATGCTGATACTTCATGCAAGTTCTGTTAAGGTGTCCTGCTGCAGTGTCATGAAGGCTTTGCGGATTGTCACCCTTGTTATGCCCTGATGGGTAGCCCAAGGAAGTAACTGAAGAAAGTCTCAACTGTGAGGGTGTCCTCAGCTTTTGTTGTGTGGGGAATTAAAAATGAGAGAGAGGTTCCGATCGCTTAAAGAGTCCAATTGTTTTAGCAATAGAAAAATGATTTAATAGAAATTTGTATAAAAGTGCGACTTCGCAGAATTCATTGGCAAGGTTCACTCTATTACTTAGTACATGGATAAAATGCACACAGGAAAATTAAATCAGAATCAAACTAAACTTATGTATATAGGGACCAAAAACATAATAGGGTAAAAGGAAATGTGGGAAAGGGTAAGGAAGACCCTCCCGTTGAGTTGCGGGGTTCAGAGAAGACCCCCTTGATTTCTATACTCCTGTTGGAGTCTAGGTGCAGCTGGATCGACTCCTAGTGCCAGACTTGGGCAACAGTTTATGTCTAGTAGAGTAAAAGGGTAAGGGAAACCATCCCATTGAGTCACGAGGTTCAAAGACCCCCTTGCTTTCTAAACCCCCTTGCTTTCTAAACTCCTGTCGGAGTCTAGGTGTAGCTGGATCAACTCCTAGTCCCAGACTTGGGCAACGGTTTATAGCTAAAGGGATTATGAGTATAATAGCAGCCTAAAATTCATTCACAGTTGAATAAAAATCATGACAGTAATTTAAGTATAAATTTGAAAGTATTAACTTATAATATAATATACTTGCTATAACTTACTTACTATAGCCTATTCAGGTTAGTACACATGCATGCATAAAGACACTAAGAGAAATACATATAAGAATGAAAGAGAGTAAAAGAGAGAGAAAAAGAGGTATATCTGTTAAAAATTCCCCTCGAGGTCAGTGAAAATATTCATGTTGAATGCTTTGGCATCTTTAACGGGCAAAGGGTCAAGCCTCAAGGAGCGAAGAGAATCAGCCCAGGTTGTGTCGGCTTTCGGCAACAGACTTCTGATTTTTGCAAACAGGAAAGTTTGCGAGCTCTGAGAGGCGTCCCACCCAGAAGGAGATGCTGGTCACAGCCTGCTGCAGTCCAGGAGAGCTCCAAGGGCCTCACTCAGTACCACCGTTTATAGGTCTGGGAGATGATTGACTTCTGTCATTAACAAACTTCTAGAATCCCATCTGGGCTGGAAAATTCCGAGACTGTTGGAGAATAACTCAGAACATAGATAGGGGATGCTCCAAGATTGTCAGGGGAGGATTGTAATGTCTCAAGTTTGGTATGAGAAAGAACTGGCTGTAGGTTGTTATGAGAACTGGCTATCTCTACTCCCGTCCCGCCGCCTTCATCGGGCAGCAGGAATCCTTGAGACACACAGCATATCTCCTTGTCTTAGATGTGTAAGAGTTCCTGGCACAGTCAAGGGTTGCTTAACTGCCCAACTCACTACACTAATGCTAAGGCCTAGCGACCCTCCCCAAATTCGTAAATCAGCCTGGAGAGGGGGAAAGAAATGCACCATCACAGCTTTACACAGTCACAAAGTAAAACACTCATCACTCAGAAATGGTTTCTTGGGATTCATTCACCCAACTGCATACACTGAAAGTTAAACTTGTCTGATAAGCTCTGCTGAGCCCATGCTATTCCTGGGAGAGATGGCCAAGGTAGGCAGTGAAAGCAGTCCAGTGGCCGTGGCAGGAGAGTGAGGTGAGATTATATGGATCTGGATCCACACAGAAAGCTGCCATTTTTTTAGTGAAGCTCAGCTGGAAAAAGGTTGGAGACCCTTGCCAAGAGTGCACCCTGCATGTGGGCTGGTTAAACTGCCTGACAGCCTAGTCAGTGTTTGAAAGACTTGTTAGGTTAAGGTGTCAGCTTTGCCTGTGCCTGCTCTGCAGCGTGAATCATACTTAACTCAGGTTTCAAAGAATCTTTAATAAGTGCCCCCTATCCAAACAGCTGGCAACACGTTATGATCTAATTGAGGCAGAATGGCTATAAGAATTGTTACAATGAAAGTAAGTGTAAAAACAGACCAGCAGCATTCAGAAGACAAACAAGTGCATTCATTCAGCAAGCACGGATTTTTACAGGTGTTCAATGCTTCTGTGCTGTCCTGAAATGCCTCTCAGCTTTAGAAAGAGGTCATTTTGTTTTAAAGGTGGTAATTCCTTTCATCGTTCACTTTTGGTTGTCCTTTCTCAAAACAGAGAGGGACAATCTGTCTTCCCTGAACTCCTAGGCCTTATTTGTTTATGTATATAGGGTTGGGGCTTGTCCACACTTCTGTGTGTTATCATATATCATACTTTTAGATGCAGTTATCCATTATATGCAAATTTTGTCTCAACCAAGAACATTCTCACTTGAAATCTATAATTCATTAGATTGCTACAGGTCTTATAAAGCTCCTGAACAATTAAGCAGTACAAACCTGTATCCCTCTAGGCTCATCAGTTTTCATGACTGATGTTGTGGCACTGCATCCTCCACACAAGAAGGCAGGGTGCAAGGCTTTTCCTTGAGAATCAGCAAGTTGATGGAGCTGTTATTAGAAAAGGCGAGATCATTACCCACTCCAGAGACCAACATTTCTTTCCACTTGTCCAGGAGACCTAATGCTGTCCGAGAGCTCACACAGACTTACACAAGACAATAACTACATGGTTCTAAGCCAACTTCCCATAACAGTAATTTTGAAAATTTCTAACATACCACTGCAGAAAAGGAATTGTAGATTCATCAAAATAGTTATTTATTATCAAAATTCTTTTTATTTAATTTCTTTTCCTTTTTTCTTTTTTCTTTTTTCTTTTCTTTTCTTTTTTCTTTTTTCTTTTTTCTTTTCTTTTCTTTTTCATTTATTTTTCTTTTCTTTTCTTTTCTTTTTTCTTTTCTTCTTTTCTTTTCTTTTCTTTTCTTTTCTTTTCTTTTCTTTTCTTTTCTTTTCTTTTCTTTTCTTTTCTTCTCTTTTCTTTTCTTTTCCCTTCCTTTCCCTTCCCTTCCCTTCCCTTCCCTTCCCTTCCCTTCCCTTCCCTTCCCTTCCCTTCCCTTCCCTTCCCTTCCCTTCCCTTCCCTTCCCTTCCCTTCCCTTCCCTTCCCTTCCCTTCTCTTCTCCCCTCTTCTCTTCTCTTCTCTTCTCTTCTCTTCTCTTCTCTTCTCTTCTCTTCTCTTCTCTTCTCTTCTCTTCTCTTCTCTTCTCTTCTCTTCTCTTCTTTTTATTATTATTATTATTGTTATTTATTAAAATTGTTATTGAGACAGTTCATTCTAACAGCTACCCCTGCTGACTTGCAAAATGTCTGTGGAGGGAGTGTACGCTCATCACACACATTGCGTATAATGGCAAAGTGTAACCAAATCTGGACCAGAGCTAACACTGTGAGAGAGGAGAGGATGTAGAGTCAAAGATCAAGTGAAGCAATTTCCCACCTTATATTCAGGTATGTTTTCATCAGCTAAAAACTCATTTTAGACCCAAAGTCTTTTGTAATCAATAAAAAGGCTCTCTGCTTCTAGTAAATCTAGGAGGGAATAGTTTACTTAACTGACCTAAAATATTCACTAGATTTAATGATAATATTGGAACTCTTATGACCCTCAGTTCATGTCCTCTCCATGTGCCAAGACTTACAACTGTAGTACTCCAATAAACTAATGCTATCCATTCTGAAGTTGAATGAATATTGGCCACCTGATCTTCCTTTAATTTTTCGGTTAACTTACCACGTAGTTCTTTAGCTTTTAAGTTAACAAAAATATATGTGGCTGTGTACCATTTCTGATATGAAGGTCTTTTGAAAATTAGATTATAGAATCATAGAGTCATAGAATAATAGAATAATAGAACAGAATCATAGAATCATTTAGTTTGGAAAAGACTCTTAAGGTCATCAAGTCCAACCATTAACCTAACACTACCAAGCCCACCATTAAACCATTATAGTGCACTATTTCCAGTCCTACAAATATGTTTGGAGTGAACCCACTAATGAGTTGTTACTTCAATTCTTATGGGCTTGGAAAAGTATTTTACACTACTTCTTATCATGCTGGTTAAATGTCTTTTATTTAAAAATATTAATTTATTTATTTTCTTGGATTTGCAAAACCAATGTTTTTATAGTGATGTATTTCTTGCATAATAAACTTTCAATAATATGTTTACCAAGCCTATGTCTTTAAAGATACTGAATTAAAGGGCAGTCTGTGAATATGAATCTTGCTCTAAATTAACTTTCTTTAGTTACAACTGGAAGGATTGACTGTGATTTCTTTTAAGAAAGAGGTGGTTTATTTTTCTTTAATTACTCCACTACAAAATCTGTTCTTAAAAAAATGAATGTTTTACAAAACACTTAAACATTTATAGGATGACTGTAAATATTATGAGGTAATAATCCTGCAGAAGTCTGATATAGTTTCATCTTTACTAGTATAAGCTAACAAGGAAAAAAAAAAAAAATGTTAGTGGTCAGTCCTGCTCTGCCTGAGGGACTTGTGAGCTGATAAAGTGGTATCACCAGGTAAATCCAGAATTATTTCATAAACACCTACCAAAATTCATGAACTAGTATTAGCATGACTTAAGTATTAGCTGATCAGACTACAGGATTCTTATTTTATGGTGCTTAGCATATCCAAGATTATAACTAATTACAGTTAAAATAAGCAGTGTAGAGGCTCCAGACGTTTCTCTAGAAGTTCTAGTACTGATCTTTTCACATAGAAGGGCTTGAGTCCAAATTGTTATTTCTATTTCAATATTAATGAATGGGTCTTTGAAAATATAAGAGGTGTGTAGGGTGTGTTATTATGAAACCTACAATGGGTTTCATATTTGCAGGCAAATCCTCATGTAATCTGAAACTCCCACAGTTCTGAAAGTCTTCAGATAGATTAGATCTCTAATTAGACAAACGCAAACTTAATTTGCTATTGAGAGAAAACATATAATTTTAAAGAAAGCAGTAAATAGTTCATCTGTTTCAAGTTAATAGTGTAATGGCTTACTGTATATCACTGCATATTGTAATACATACACTGCACATCTGTAATACAAAATGGGAGATTAAAAGTATGCTCCATTTATAGTAGGTAGTAGCTTGGAAGGCCAGATATTCACTGGCTAGCCAAAATAAGGAAAAATTGAAGACTGTAAACTAAATATGTGATGGAGAAATTGTAGTTGTAGTTTTTCCAAGGGAAGAGGGAGGAGGTGTTACTCTGAATATAACTACATAATTCAAAATAAATTCCTAGAAAAAACACTTAATTCATTCAAAATTTGGAAGTGAAATTTAGCAACTTCATACCAATGTACCAGCATAATCAAACAGTTTATCACAAAAATGTTTGTTTCGATACTTCAAAAGCCAAGCTTGTCCAAGCTTGCTACAACCAAATTGACCAAGTAGTATATATGCATGCAGTATGGGGAAGAACAACTGGTTTGGGAAAAGCTTTTATGCTATCAGGATTTGTATTTCCATCTGTTGGGAATGGATTCAAATCCATTTGGCTCTGTAAACATGTAATTGATAATAGTTCATGTTGGAATCTGAATTTACAGGAAGTACTAAAATTGTTAATTATGGGGTGGAGAAATTAAGGCTGCAGCAGAAGCAGAAAGCTGATACTGTTTCTGGTCTTACCAACAAACACAGAAGCAGACATTTTGTTTTAGCAGTTTGGTTATAGAAATCATATAGAGCAAACGCTCTTGTTTTATCAGGCAGTCTTGTGCTTTTCCTTTGGCTGGCAACATGATCCGGCTTTTGTGAATAGGGGCTGTGAATGAAATACTAAGTTTGGGTAACCAGGAAATGCTATCAGCCAGCTTCCTAACTGACTGCTAGGAATCATCTCAGGGAAACTGGGAGTAGAAAGGAATTCTGCTGAGATTTATTTAGTAAAGTTCCTGCATCATTAATTGCTTATTCTGAGCAATGACAAATAATTGAGAGCTGATCAACAAGCTAGTTCTTGAGTATCCCTTGGGAACTATGTGATTATTTGGGTTCTGCTTCATGATATAGGTGGCTTCCCTAAGCCCTAGAGGAGCTGCCTATACTTTCTTTATCTGGAGAGCTATTTCTGCAAGTTTAACTAGCAAATTCAGGGGGTTGCAGCCTAGGATGTCCAGATGGTGCATAAGTATTCTAGAAGGCAGTTACTTGAGTAATCCTCTCTCTTCAGACTCAGAAAATAAAACCAGTGTCTGAGCTTCATTCTGCCCATCTAATAACTGTCCTCAAAGAGTTTTAAACGATTATAAAAATCAGGTCTAACAAAGCTTTGACTGATATTTAATCCCTGAGAACGTGCTTGATGCCTCCTAAGGATTTTCTGAGGACTCAACTCTTGTTTCTGAGGTTAGAAACTCTGGTACTCAGACAAGGAAGATAATCAGTCTCTGTTGCCTTTCCTTCTATATGAATTACAGTGTACTACGTACAATGCAGCTGCAGCATAGCTGTGAAGAGATGAATCAGATGTAGGACTGCAGACAAGGACAAATCACATACCATACTGTGAGAGCAAATTGTGCTAAAACCGCATGTGCTTATGCTAACTGACGCATTGATGAATCCAAATTATCCTCGGCAGCCCTGAATAGTGTCATGGTCAGTATCACATTAGTCAATGTGGCTCTTGACAGCTGTGGTGCAGTTCATTGCTGTAGCAAGTAGAACCAGTATAGGAAGTGAGCTTCGGCTTGCTCAAGAGCAAGTCCTCTGAGCTTTCTAAGAGACATCCTACATGGGCAGTGTGATGTAAAATATCAGAAAAGGGATGTATAAAAGCAGTGTGACACATGAAAGTAGTCCACTGCACTCCTGAAAAAGGGAACAGAAGAGGGGTCTTGCAGTCTCACATGGGGAAAGTTCAGGTTTTGTTATATCAGTCTACATTTGCATTTAATTTCCATTGCTTCAAAACTAATAATGGTTTGAAAGTCAGTAGTAGAAAAGGATGACATTCTTTATTAATATTTTAATACACACACGCTAGATCTAAAACATTGAAAAGAAAGAACTTGTTAATTAATTTTGTTCAGCAGAAGTGAATTCAGTATTCCAGTTACTTATCCAAATGTAAATCCATGTGGGGGTTGATCAAATACTCTTTATAATGTACATAATTAAAATTAATCTTAAATTATTTCCTGACAGATTTTTTTCTGGGGGGGTAAAATGGCCTATTTAGGAGTACTAGTATTACCAGCAAAAAAAGCAGGGAAAGGTTCATGAATTAACTTAATACTTATACAGGCAATACTGTATACTTGTAATGGGAATATGATCACTTTGATTTAGTCAAACTATGAATGAACTTTTATCTAAATGTTCTGTTTTCCCAGATGCTACAGAAAGCTAGTATTGATTTGTCTTACAGATGGATGAAAGCCATCGTCGCAGCTATGACAACTTGGGAAAACCTACGTGGTGTGTGTAATTAAAATCTGACTCAGATGTAAGGTGAGAAAGCATTATGGTAACACAAAATGTTACCTCTCTAAAAAATCAATCCCATCATGATGAGTTTGGAAGGGCCAAGTGTGGCTTGTTTCTGCTAGTAAATAGATTGCTGTGGCTTTTAAAAATGTCAAGGTCCACTGCTTTGTGAGGGAGCCTGGGGCACTGTCTCTGATTGTGTTCAAGTCTTAGGCAGATGCCTGTAACTTAGAGAACAATTGAGGACATGAAAATTAAGAAAAAGCTTCAAGATTTTGTCTATTTGGTGAGGAATGCTGAACATTGAGAATGACCTTTTTGTGACAGCATTGTGTAAAATATTGGTTACACTCTGGTAAGATCTGATGACATTAAAGCAATATGTGAAATACATTCTGATGTTCAGCTTTATTGTTTTTGTCGGCATAAGCAATTATTTGTTCTGTGGAAAATGCATTCAAAAATTTTGAGAAACTGAAATGTTTTGTTATCACAAGGACCTTTTTAAAGCTTAGGTCTTTCTAAAATTTTTGTTTCCTTTGACAGCCTAGCTTTTTAGATTAAAACTTTGAATGCTAATCAAAACAGCAGTAACTGTAGAGGCTTAAGACCTTTTATTGATTTCACCTTAACAGAGTGTTTTAAGTTTCAGATCAAATGAAATGTTGTGTTTGAACCTTTGTCCTCCAAAATATTATCTTGCTTTCCAAAGAAACTGGGGTTTTTTATCATTAGGATACAACTTGTCTTGTCAGTAAAGCAAGAAATTATCATTCACTCAGCTCTCATACTGTCTTCCTAGTTTTGTTTCTTTGATGATAGTCCCTTTCTTGCTGGATATGATCCAAAATTTTGGCTATACTTTCACATTTCAGATCTGCATTTTAGCTAAACCTGATTCCTACCAAACTGGAAACTTTTTCCAGCGGACTTCGTACCTTTTGGGAATTAACAGATCAAGACATAACAGTTCTGGTTCAAATTCCCTGACAAATAGCCAGGAATCATAGTAGTCAATTTCGTAAAAACCACTCTGGTCACTTCTAGACACCACTAGATGTCTAATTACATTAGATGTAATTTGAAAAATGTACCAGTTTGAGAAATAAGCAGAACTTATTTGTTTATGAATGTTAGTCACTAAACTTGCCCTTATTTGTAGTGGTAGCAGATGTTTAATTCCTTCAGAAGTTTTGGGAAATCCCAGACAAAATTAACACCATATTTCTCTATTGATATTTTTAATCTTGCCACCTTGCTTATTTCACATACTCTCTAACTTCTCATCTATTTTATCTTTTGGGGTATAAGTGGTCTTTCATAGCAGAGATTCTGCCTTGTACTTACACATTTCTTTTCATTATTAGGACAGTGGTAACCCTTGAGACTTCATTCAGACTGTGACTTTAGTTAGGTATGAACTATTATGCTTTATGATCAGGCTGAACTCTAATTAAACACAAAAGACCAAACTTTTATCATTTCTGTACTCATGACAGACTGTTAATTTAGAAAATGGAATACAAATTTTCAGGTACTCTAGCATGTTTGGAAGCAACCTTTGCACATCTTTTTTCTAAATTATATTATAAAATCCTGCTTAGAACAAAAGCACACTTAGAACAAAATACTGGAACTACTTGGAATGGTTTAGTTATAATTGTCCAAGTACTTTCATCAAATTGTACATGATATTCAGCCATTTCAAAATATGATATACCTGATCTCCTGAAAGATGAAAAAATATTTACCTATAAAGAAGAGAAACGTTTGTGGTTTTGTGCCATTTCTTCATTTTTTTCCATATAAGATTTTTACAGGTTTTAGCTTAGTATGCATCTGTCCCATCATGAAGTACTGTTTACTAAATTGTAATAATGATACTTGGTGCATCAATGTTTTGAGTTTCTTAAAACATGCTTGCTATCTATATATATTCTATGGACTTCAGATCATATAAATTTGGAAATGAGCACAAAGGTATTTTTTATATTTTGCGCCACTTTATGGAAAGAATATTATTTAACACATTTGGGCAAAATGCGACCACTTGCTATTCGATTCAAGTACATATACCTAAGTATATTTCTACCAGTGATACAAAAGCTTTTCTGAGGTTAAAATGTGCCAAAGAAAAATTATGTTACCTGTTGTCACTCACTGAGATTAATAAACTGATGTTAATGAGCTATTATGGAAGGTTAATGTCATCTGATTGCCCTTCAGGTTAGGTATAGAAGTTCACTGTGACAAAGCAGTCCAAGGCAGGTTTAATTCCTCATTGCCAGCTTTCTCTATTAAAATTGTCTGAATTGTTTGGACATACAATATTGCCATAATAACCACTGAAACCTGTTTCTCAATGTATACACATGCAGTATTTCAGTAGAAATCAATGGGACCTCTGTCTTCAGGTCTTGAAGTCAAAAGTCATTTTGTTGAAAGCTAAGCTTTTCCTTATAAATAATGTTTTGCTTTGTATTATGTATTCTTTCTGATTACCCTACCCTGTTTCAGTGGTCTCTGGACCTAGTAGCAGGCATCCCACAGGTGAGATTGCCATTCCAACAACCTATTGCTATTTGTCACTGTAGCTTGGGAGGCGGGGGAAGAACAAAACAGCGAGTACAGTTCCATTTGAAACTGGGAAGTGTTTTCCTAAGGGTTTATTTTGTTTGGATGCAAAAGATGTGTCTACTGTATTTACAGCTACCAGTACCCATTATAAAGTATCAATGCAAAGAAATAGTCTCTGTAGAGAGGGCCAGCAGGTTCAGCTCATTTTAAAGATCTCCTTTGTAACAAAAACTACCTGAAATAATTAAAACAATGAAGCTGCCTTCATTTTTCCTTCTTAATTATGTAATAGTAATAGAAAATGCATACTGTATTCTGTACGTACAGTAGAAAACTAGTATTCTTATACACTGTACTTGTTATATCCCTGTTGTTTTGTCCCTGTTTCTACCTACACCTTACCTGCAGACTCTGTTTTTCCGTGGAGAAGAAGAAGGGAATCAAAAATCCTTCAGAGCTTTCTCTGGCTTCTGGGACTCTTTAAATCTCTTTGTTTCTCATAGACTCCAGAAAAGACAATGAAGCTTCTTCCAACTTTCCATTCAGGGTTGGAGTCTGACTAGATTTTTCCTTCAACAAATAAAGTCACTTGGTGAATGGTAAGAAACAATGACCAATAAAGCCATTCTGTTCCAATTACTATGGCAGAATCTTCTGTGGTCATTTTCAGATAGTTACGGCATATGCATATACATATGCATATGTGTATATAGAAACATTTACACAGATATATATCTTTGTGAACTTTTAATGAGAGGAATAGCAAACTGAACTGCAAGGTTTTGCTTTTGTTCCTGGTAATTACCTCTGCACTTACCTGACAAAGTACTTTAAGATGGGATCCAGTTGCCTAAACATAGGAGCCTATAGTCATTTGAGAAGCCCTAAATTATCCTGTCTGTCCTCCAGCAGCAGCTCCAGAGCAATGCAGGTCTCCTAGAAGTCCTGTGTCATATGTGTCAGCCTTGCAGATCTGTCTGAATACAGCCTCTGAAATGGCATTGGGATACCTGTTCCAGGCAACTATATTTAGCTCCTGGAGTCTCATCTTTTCCACAAAGCAATAGGTTCAATAGTATATCTACACTAGGAAGGTTTTTGCCATTCAAATGGAAAGAAGTGAATTTGGCTGCTTGATATATTTATTTATGTTGATTTCTGAGATGTCTCTCTTAACTTCTGTTGTTCAATGGAAAAACTATTTGTAAGAAAATAATGTCATATGAGAGAAACGTTTCCTGTAGCCCTTTGTTGGCACACTTAATTTGCTTGTCAATCTGGTGTGAGTTTAAGTGTATCTGGCCATGCCATTTTGTTTGTGTTCCTTCAAGCAGCTCCCAGGCCTCCATCTTAGCATCTTATATTTCATTGCTGCCCAAGGCAGGAACAAGAGGGAAACTAGCTCAGGTGCTTGCGCAGGATCAGACTGTGGCCCATGCATGCCTGTGCACAGGACAACAAACTTCTCTCTTCCCATCCTGTGACAAATGCCCAGGTCGCCAAGAGGAGTGGCTGAAAGATGCTGCTCCTGATCTGACATGGTGGGGGAGATGGGACACCTACATGAATGCGCACAAGCATTGGCTCCCTTCCACAGTCATGTTGGCAGCTAGCTGGTGCCAGTGAGAGCAGTGGCGTGCCTTGTGTCACTCACACATAGCAATGAAGGAAGCAGAAGGCACAACGTGACTGAATTTGCTCCTTGGCAACGGCTGGTGTGTTACCCTACACACAGCACGTGCAACAACATACACCACCATCGTGACCCTGCTCCCCAGTGAGCTGCGTCAGACCCTGTTGATCTGCACTAAACCAGTTGTGCTTTGTTTGCAACTTCTGTTCCTTTGGCTGCCTCTGTTTTATTTTTGCGAGTGCCTCTTTGTTTTGCTTCACTAAGCAGATAAAGTAAAATAAGTAGCTGTATCTACTTCTGTTTTATGCTGCTTTGAACACCAGCTCCTTGCAGATGCTGCGCCTTGTGCTGGGATTTTTGGCAGGGTGCAGATGAAGGCAGTGGGCTTTCATTTGCCATCTCTCGGAGGGTACCTTGGAGCTCCTCAGCTGCAGCCAGAGATGTGGCCCAGGGTGTTTTATAGCCTGTGATGTGCCTCCTTACTGAGTTGCATTTGCTGACACAGCTCACAAATTCCCCCTGAAAGAGAGGCCTTGTTACTGTATGAGAGAGTAAAACAGTATTTATTGTGACCGCCTCCTGGATGGGCTTGATCATAGCTTGAGGGCCTAGCTTTGGACTAAAATAAATAGTCCGTGCTGTAGGTTTCCATGGTCTGCTGGACCGTCATGTAGAAAAAGCAGAATTGCTTTGACAAGAGCTGGTGAATAACGTGTGTTTAGACAGACTTAGACTGTTTTTAGCAATTTAAAAATACTATTAACACTGCTAAGCTGTCTTTAGAAGGTACTTACTTACAGGGGCTTCAGGACAATGCCAGTGGGAATAAATTGGCTTTCTGCATCCTGATGTTGAGTCTGGAGCTGAGTCTTGTTTGGCAGCACTGGTTCACCAAGCAGAGCTGTTCTCTGGCCTCGGGTACTGGGTGACAGGTGACCCCAAACCTAGAAAAGTGTATTTTCATGTTAAAAGAAGGAATAATTCAAACCCTTATGCACAAATCAGTAAGTTGGGCAATGTAATAAAGCCTGTTAGGCAGGAGAAAAGAGGGTTGGATTTGAGGCTTCTGGTGCCAGTTATATGTGTTATACGCAGTTATTATGTACAGTTATTACGGTGTGGAGGCATTATTCAAAGTACAATTTTAACAGATAAGACAAAGAAAGGTCAGTGCTATTCTTAGAACTATTAATAGGAGTTTCTATTAATAAACATGAGGAAATAATTTACAAAATAATACTTTCATAATAACAAGATAATGAAAGATAATAGTATCTGTTTGTAGTAAGTCTTCTTTTACTCAATAAGTTCAGTCCACAGAGTAAAATTGAAGGCAGTGAAATTCCACAAAAGTAATGAGACACCCCAGTATCAGCTGTTCAAATTCTGCCTGGAAGCTGTGCTGTTGCTGTTCAGCTTCGGGAAATTATAACCAAAGTCACTGGAAGGAAACAGATGAACTCCCTCTTGGGATAGAAGCCAAGCTGAATGTTATTCTAAAAAAGTCCTTATGTTGTGTCAAGGTATCAGGGGAAAATTTTCACCCACCCTTCCTTTTTGGTGTATACAATTACAAACATACAGGGTTTCATCATATTTCTTTCTTCTCCCTTTCTGGCTGAAAATCTGAAAAGTTTTGCATGGATATCTTAGAAAGTAACATAGGGGCAGGCATCCATTAATGGAGGTGGAAGCATGTGAAGTTATTTAAAGCAAAAGTAGTGGAAAAAGAAAGCCTATGCTCACTGAAATGTCCGAGTAGTGTGAAAGGCAGTATCTCTAGAACAAGTTTCCTAAAATTGCAAAGGAACATAAGTATAAGCTCAGACAAAGTTTGTCCTGTAGTTTTGAAGGTCTAAAATTTTGATGACATGGCTGTGAAAAACTACAGCCACCAATGGGTGTAGTGCTTCAAGAAATTCTTGTGTGGGCATATGTACCATCCAAAAAAAGCACTCTGTAAATATACTTAAATCAGTGTGCTTAATGGAATAAGTTATAACTGCAAAGTGTATAAGTGACTATAAGATCAGCTAAAATAACTCCTAAAAGCTGCTTCTTTGGTAGATTTTTTTTTTTTTAATGTAACTATCAGCCTATGTGTATCAGCAAATATTGTTTTAAGAACACACGTTTACACTTTTTCTCTGGAGAAGTGTTGTACTGCATGGCACCCAGGGAACAGTTGGCATGGTTCCCTGTATTGTTGAAGTAAGGGTGCAGAGTATCTGTGCTATTTTCTGTATGCCTCCCACCTAAGTGTTGACTGGAATAAAATCTAGGCAAAAATCCTCACTCTTCTTTGTGTTTATATGATCAACATGAAAAATATACAGGACAACAAAGATTTTACAGTTCTTGAAGAATGCTGTAAGATGAGAGAACATAAAACTTTATAGCCTAGAGAAGAGAAGTCTCACGGCAAGGGGAGGGGGGGGATGATGGATGGCATGATGATAGCTTATAAAATGTCTTCAAAGTAACAGTATAAATAAAAGAAGACAATTTCTTAGGCCCAAACAAAGAAGAGCAAATAATGCCATTTGGACTCCAAGTATTCAAGCAAGGCAACTAAGCAACAAAGAGGACTGGCAGAGGGGAGGATGGGGAACTAGAAATTCTAAGGAAAAATATAAGCCTGTTGGGACCTGCTGGTGGCATTGTCGTGGAAAATCTAGTGTGACCAAATGGGTGTTTTCTGGCTCTGTTTCCTGTGAAGCATATCCTTCTACTTCCTCCGCAGCTATAGAAAAAGCTTGTCTGCTGTGGGACTGTTGCGATGGTATCACTGTGGGAAGAGTGTAGGAGTCTTTTTATCTATTTATACTCTTTTTACGCATGCAGCATTAGTAGAGGTGGTTGGTTGGGTAAAACTCAGTACTTCTAGTTATAAGTAAGTCAAGCACTTAGCTGCATCTTTAGGTACCTTAAAAAATGAGGGAGAGGAAAGAGAAGTATTTTTGAAGAAGCCTAATTCTCTGCTTTTCTAAAACTAACTTGTGAAATGGATAATGTACACTTAATGTTTTATCAGCATGGTATGAAAACAGGCAGTGTAACAGGAAAAAGAAAGAACATATTAAATTGCTCAATTAGCTCACATATTTTCATGAAGTGTTGCAGTAGTTTGCAAGCTGTATTTATTACTCTCTAGATTGACTCTGTTCTTTCAGTGGAATTGAAACGGTTGTAGGTATGATCTAGTACTATGTCCAAAATCACCTTATCAGTATCAATGTCTTGGCAGAGAACAATTTACAGTATAGTAAGTGATTCTTCACTGACTCTAAGTGTTTATCCTAGCCTAGAAACCTAGCAAAGCCTGCCTGTTGTTGAAAATTGGCAGACGTTCCTGGGACATGAGAAAGTGTGATGACAGAAATGGGCTGGGCCTCCTGGAGTAGTTTACCTAGAACAAATGTATAACCGGTGTGTATTCTTCAGGCAGTGGTAGTTTCCAACAGTGGAAACTGTAATGGGAAAAATCTGTCTCCTGTTTCAAAATAATAAAGCCACGCCTCCTCCAGACTTCTTCCAACAACTCTTCCAGGAGCAACCTAAAGTTAATACAGTGGGTGGTTCCGTTCAAGTGAACTATTTACTGTGTTGCCGCTTGTTTTCAACACAGTGAATCATATTTGCATAATGGTTGACTAACTTACTATCAAAATATTAGCTTGATATGACTCCATACTGTATAAGCAGCTTACTCCTGTATCTGTCTAGTGCAGCAGTATAATGAAAATATTGATGGGAAGAGTCCTGCCTCACACAGCATTGTGCTAAGCTAGTACAATGGCACAGAAACTTGCTAAGACACTGTAAGCTATAACATATGAATATTTAATATTGGTATACAGAATATATGAATGTTAATCTTGCCCATTGTAGTTCCTAGATACTGCCTTGGGGCATTCGGAAATAGTGTGTTTCTGATTAATCCAAGACTTGTACCACATGAGCACATGTGCGTTGTCCTGATAAAGTTAAAAAGCATGTTTTGCCATGTAAACATATTAGGAGTCTAAACTATTTTGAATTACTGCCAGCTTTGAGGCTTTGATACTAACTCATTGACTTTTCTAGTTGTGTGAAGAATAATTCTCTCCTTACTGACTCTATTGGAATTTATTAGCAATTTCTAGAACACTTTAAAAGTCTGTAAATCTGAGTTATTACTTGTGGCTTCGCTATATTTGTAGACAGAACAGCCTGTCCTTTGTCGTTTACATTAACACAACCAAATAATACTTTTGGGGTGTGAGGCTCCTCATATCATACAGCTGTTCTGACCTGTGATCCTGGTGCTTACTTAGTCATATGAGAACTAGCAAGAAGTCAGTTAAGATCTGAGGGAAGAAGTGAGTTCTGGGTGTCTAGCCTTTGTCAGGTAGGTACTACATATCTGCAACTTAACTTTTCTTCATGGAGTATTCTAACTTTTTCCGAAAGGCTTAAAAGAATTCATGGAATATTTAATGAATTTCTGAATGTGGCTGGAAAATGGTACATGTGCAAAAAAGTTTTACTGTAAAACTATTTGCAAATTTGGGACAGAGATTAGCACTGACACCCACTATAGCTGTATATTAGCCACAGGATTAAAACTTCATCTTTTTCACATGTTTCCAAGGCAGCTTTTCATAGCCAATCTCAGCATTCAATGTTTTTTTCTGCATACTAGCCAGCTGCTCAGAATTTCTAGTTATTTTGGTGAAGAAGCATTCTGTGTCAGCTGAGAAATGTTTAAGATGAAGTTAGCCAAATAGTTTGGGCTGGGAAATTGCAGATACCATATGGAAATTATATTCATATTATCATAGAATACATAATATTAATAATGAAATGCAGATATATCATGGAATTAGCACATGATTAGATACACAAAACAGGCATATGTATGCAGATCTGTTTAATATAAAATGACTTGTGTATGCATATAATTAACAAGAACGCAAAAGAACTTGTGTTGCAATCAATATAGATACTAACTACAGAAGATGTTGCATATATGAAGCTCTTTGTTTAATACTGTGCCAGTCATAAATGATGCAGTCTGATTGACTTCTGGGTACCAATATGGGAAAAACAGTTAAAGAGTAATAATAATTTACAGACGCCTAAAGAACATACTTGCCTTTATGTAAGGCATAGAGAACATTGAAGTTAAATCAGCAAAAATAAGATCATCAGCTGGAGTATTCTGTAGCCAAAAAGGCAAATTAAATTTAACCAAGTTCAGAAGACCAAAGGTGACCAAATATGCAAAAGGAGATGCTGAAATTGACAGCAGAAGAAATGTCTTTATTGGTAAAGGAGAGCATGCCATAGCTTTAAAAGTTAAAAGGAATAAATAATGAAGAATATTTGGTAAACAATAATGGCCATTAACACTCCATTTTTAAAGAATATGTGGGAAATACCATTGTGATACTGTGTTGGTAAAGAGGATTGAACACTAGTAGGGAAATTTGATTGACCTGAAAGCAAATTAATGCATATATAAACAAATTTTGCAGGTGACAAAACAAAGAGAGAACCAGCATAAATGGCAGGTGACACTGAAACGAGAGAACCAGCATAAATGATTGCAGAGAGGAACCATCCTTTGGAAAGTGTTACAACTACTGATGCCATTTTATTAAATACTAAAGGCATTTAAAATAAAAGAAAAAAAAAAAAGATGTTACATATAATCTTGATTTTTTTTTTAAGATTTGTAACTTAAAAACATTTGATTTCTGTATAACAAAGTTCATGCAGAAATGTCCTCCATCAAAGACATATCACGGTAACAGTCTTTTAGGAAGTCTGGAAAAGAAATCAAGCAGGTAGTTCTTCAGTTATGTGTCTCATTTATTGCCAAAATTGTGAAGAGAAACAGGTAAACACTACCTCTTAGCCTGATGAGTCACAGGTCATACTCAGTCCCTGTGGAAATACCAATGGGGCCTGAGAGTGTTAGTAGAATTGTCTGATGAAGACACAAATAAATTTAGGATGTATCATTGGATGCATCTGTTGGAAAAAGTGATGATGAAGTTGAGGGAGGTATATCCTCCCTCAGACTCAAAAGACACAAGGATAAGATGAAGATACAAGCTGGCAGAAACTATCATCACAGATGTCATTTTAAAGAACTGGAAGACAAACAAGAAATTATTGGAGAGTGTGAATGCATAAAATCCCAAAATTGTGGGGAAGGAAGGGACATGGGAGAAAAGAAAGGGGTGGGACTGAAGTTTTCTTAATAGTCTACTCAGAGCACATATGCCTGTGAGGTTGGGACATTGGACTGACTATAAACAATAGACATCTGGTCTTATCTCTTAAGTAAGACATCAAAAACTGTCCAGTCACCTTGGATTGCAACGTGGTTTTTAAATGTGATTTCAAATGTGATATAGGCATGAAAATTAGAGAACTTTGTAAAGTTTTCTATCGAATCTGTGCTGAATTCATTAAAAACAAGGAAAGATAGAGTTTGAAGTACCTTGTTTTGAAATAAAATATTTAGACTTTTGTTGCAAAATTCCTACTTTGTTTAAAAGACATATATAATGCTAGAGGTAAAAGGAAAAGACCAAGCAAAGTTAAGGGTGTGGTAATATCATCAAAACATTGTGGGGTATTGCCTATCAGCTAAGTGGCTGGGACTATGTGCTCATTCTTAACTATCTAACTGGGAGGCAGTCTAGTCTTAGTTAAATTTCAGTGGAAAATATTTTAAGCTAGGTTGCATTTCATTGCAACTGAGAAAGGCTAAGAATATATTGGTATATTTTGGTAAATTAACTGAAAAAATCAATGTTTTGCCCAATGTTAATTATGTTGTAATTACATTATCACGTAATCTTAATTACAAAAGGTTGGGAAATTTTGCATAGCTCTGAATTTTTTTTATGATTTTGGCTTACTGTACAATTATATGAGGCCTCAGAAGAGATGAACCACTTTCTACCATTTACTAGAGCAACAGATGTGTTTATAATTGTTTGGATATATTCAAATGAATGGGTTTTTATACTCATCCAAAGAAAATACTTTCAGTAGTTAGGAGTGGCTATAGGTCATATGAGCCTAAAATTCAGCCTTGCTGAATTTTTTTTTTACTCCTTAACAAAAAGAAAACCTGTATCCCAGAAAAGAAACAGGTTCCCAGAAGGCTGCCTGCTGATGTGGGACAGTTGGCAAGTTTTCCAGACCAGAGGGTGAGTTATTTAGTAGCATTGCTGTAACAATCCCACAGTCCTCACAGCCTCCTACCCAGGTAAACAGGTGGCCATTGTAGAGACTTGCCATTTCAAAACTGTGAAATCTGTCCTTCTCTCAGGACTATTCAGAACAACACTTTTTAGTATTCTGCTAAAATGCTAGTCACCAAGATCTTAGTCTGTTGTAAAGTACTGTGGAGCTGGTCAAGCAGGTGAAGACTTGGATGGGAGGAAAAACAATTTCCTGACATTTTAGTCTCTCAAATGGAGATAACCAAATTCATATGCAACCTAACATCTAGTTCAAAATGTCTAGAAATATTACCTTTCCCATTTAGGTGGCCAGCTATAATTCAGAACTCATTATTCTCTTGGTACTCAGGCTTTAACTTTTTTTCAGTAAACTTAGTAATTATTCTACTCTGCCCTCTGGCTGGTAATCAAATTCACTGTCTTATGGCAGTTGTTAAAAAACTCTGCAAAATTCAACAGGTAGATGCTGGGGGTTTTTGATATGTATCATAAATTTTCCATATATCTTTTCACAGGGTTTTCTGAGATAGAGAGGGGAAGGTAGTCTTTGTAATAATGTTCAGACAGACTCTAAAATTATTAATTAAACAGAGTGACACAACTGGGTTAAAATACACTGAAGTGGCAGTCAATCCTGGCTGAGCTTAACTGGGAGACAGAGTGCAGGCAAGTGGCTTTCTGCAGCCTGCCATTTCTCCGAATCATAGAATAGTTTGGGTCGGAAGGGCCCTTTAAAGGTCAGCTAGTCCAACCCTCCCTGCAATTAGCAAAGACTTCTTCAACTAGATCAGGTTTCTCAGAGTCCCTTCCAGCCTGACTTTGAATGCTGGGCTGGCTCTGCAATCTTAGTCTATTATTTCCTTACCAGGTCTGGTTTCTTCCATGATCCATTTTTACACTAAGATAAAGCTGTTGGCACAAGCTAGATATAGCTGGATTTTTTTGTTATTTACCTGATGTATGTTATTATTATAAGTAGATCTTATGTGTAGAAAAAAGGCTACTTCTGTCAGCTGACTGCTGAATGTTATGAAGGGTGCAATCCAAAATTCCTTCCCATATACCTAAAAAGTTATCATTATACATTCTACCTAAAAGTGTTGTCATTGTCTTTTACTATTTACCTCACATGAATAGCTGAGTGATGTTATTTCTTCTTCCATAAGGAAGTATCCTGAGTGTCCTCAGACCTCTGAAATGAACTGTGCTGCATGCATGCTCATGCAGACTTATGAAATACTCTGACTTGGTTTGACGTATTTTTGATGAAAAACTGGAATTTGGTAGAAGGTATATAAAGATGTATGAGATGTTTTTCACTCCTGATGCATTTTATTCTCATTTTCACTCTTCTTTGCCCTCCAACTTACTGAATGGTCTGCTCAGTAGAAGTTATTTTCTCAGGTAAACATCCCTGTATGGTTTTTTTTTTTAATCTGGTTTTGTTTTTTTTTTTCATTTTAATTTGCTTTTGGGAGGGTCAGATGACTTTATCAGGCACATATTCCCATGTGTGTGGCAGCTACTACATCCTGTGTTCTCTGTTCACTTTACTGAATCTTTCCACATAGAAATAAAGACATTGCATTGCTGTTGTAGTGACAATCTAAAGGACAAAAAAAATCCACACTACTGGTGCTAATTTTCATCTGTGGATGAGTGGTGATGAGGTATGTGCATTTGTTCCCTGCTTCATTCCTTTCAGTCCTTAGCACTGACACAGCTTGCTGCAGATGTTCCCTCTAGGTCTCACTTCTGGGGTAATTGCTCCACACTTGAAATTTACCCTCGCACATCTACTGCTATAAAGCTTATTTTGGACTGAGAGATTTTATAGTTATGATTGTTAGTGATATTTTCTTTAACGTCATAAGGCAACTGTTCAACTGTTATCAATTAGTATTGTGACTCTGACTTCAATAGATCTATATCGAGTTGCCACAGCCACAGATTTGGCCTAAAATTTCTTTGGCTTTGGGACATGTTCCTCTGAGAATTCCTTAATTAACACCAAATTTTCATCAATCCTTTCTCCCCTCCTCCTGTTAATTGCATGCAGAGAAGGAACATATCTGTGAATTGAATCTTGTTCTGGATGACCACTAATTTATATTTGCCTTTTCACTGGGGACAAGGTAATACAGGTGAAGAAAGATGCTCAGTCTTTCCAAATATGTTTAATTTCTCATTGAAACTTGACTTTCCATGGGTTTTTTATTTTTATTCTCACTTTCCAACAGTCAGATTCACCACCCCAAGTTAAACATTATAGCATTGTTAAATGAAGACAATAGAAATGATGGACAATAGGAAAGCAATTAAGAATAATGGAGAAGAGGATTGATCCATTTGTTCTACCTCATTACATCTTCATGCTTTAATGTTTTTAACATTTTGAAATCTGTCAGAAAAGTCATTTTAACCATTCTCTTCTTGGCTATTGCATGTGAAAACACTTAAATAATAGCTGCTCAGTCACTAAGTTTTTCTTTGGAAATCCAGTTCTGCAGTTTGCAATTTAAGTTCTCTAAGTTTATTAAATAACCATTTAATCATTTCTGTAAGCAAATATTACTTCTGCTTCTAGTGATAAAATGTGTACCACTGAAGAGCTAACAACTTGCACATTCACTATGTCTGGCATGAACAAATATCTGGCTAAATTGCACTGTGTTTTTTAGCATTGGTCTTGGTTCATATGATCTATTCAGTCATAAACAACAGTTTGTTCTCCATGTGTCATGTATAAGTCACTTGCGTAAGTCACTTTCTTGTTTCTATTAACAAGATGCATGCAGTGCGTTGAGATGCATGAGTGTTCTTCAAAGATGGATGATCATCAGCCATGCTAATTAAATTTACTGAAATCTTACTAGTACTTCTTCTTTAATTCAGTGTTACTTCAAAAGTCCTTAACCGTACACCAAAAAAGAAAACCGTAAGGGGTAAACTGGTTTGGAGTTTAAGAGACTGAAGTCATTGTAACATACAAAATTCGGAAAATCCTAATTAAGCAACCTGATGTTTTTTGTTTAGAAATGACTTGACATTTATGTGGAAATAGCAATTTCTTAGGTGCAGTTCAATGTACTTTTGATCTTTCCTTGTTGATTTGGATTTATTCATTTGATCTGGCTTTACCAGGGGGACGACCATGTATGCTGCATTTTAGGAAATACCACTTCCTGTGGAGACCCCTTTGCTATTAGATTCTTTGATCACAGCTACTTCCAGTACAATTTACTTTCATCTTCAGGCAGGAAGCAAGCAACAGAAATTAAAGATAGAAAAGCCCATTAGGTCATTCCCTTCTTTCCATTTGCCAGAATGGGATCATTTTTTTCAATACATAGGAGAGACTACTTTGCCTTGTGGTGAAACAACCACCACATCCTGGTACTTCTTGCTGATACAGGAAGGGCAGCATGTATAAAAAGCCTGTGGGCTTTGTGGAACTGCAGGCCAGAATTGCAGGTAAGCAGCAAGGTCTGCACTGTAAGAGCAGCCAGAAAACTGCCAGATACTGACAGAGAGGAAGCTCAGTGTAAGAAGTCAGTGAGAAAAATCATGTTCTCCAATGGATCAAAAACCTGTTTTGTTTTTCTTTTTATAAGACCCAATATTTTTCTGCTAAAACTACCTTTACAGAAAAATGCAGATTCAAGTTCATTGAAACATTAAATGCATGTTGGTTTTGCCAAGTTATATCAGCAAGGGAAGGAAGCTTAAAAAAACCTCTCCATGCTTCATTTCAATCTTTTCAAAACAAAATGGCATCATCTCAGTTGAAAAACAAAGCTTTTTACAATTCATCCGTTTTAAGTAAATTTGAAATAGAAGATTAAAAAATAAAAACTTGCAACAAAGCAAAGTTTTCAGTTTAACCCAAAACACATTTTCAGCTGCTGTTTGTGGAACTGTGATAAAGCAGGATGACCAGCTGTTCACATAACTCTGGCAAAACCCTACTTCAGTAGGGAGTCAGATTGCAGAGACCATGATGCAAGGTCTCTCTGCTGCTTCCCCCCACCCTCAACACAGCTGATTTATTCCACAGTTTCAATCCACTTATAGATCGTGTATGCTTCACCATAGAAATTTGTAACCAACTTTATCTGTCCTCTAGTAAAACTGTGCATGATACTGACAGAACCACGTAAAATGACTAAGCTTTAATGAAAAAAGCTAATACCCTGCCCAAATACACTCTTCATATTTATCTGATAAATTCTATTTATTCCCTCTGTTCCCCCAAATCTCTACTATTTCTCTGCATGTAATACTGCCAAATATTTGTACGTGAGTACTATGGTCTCTCTAACTAATCATTAGGCAAGGCAGCCATTTTAATTTTATTAAACTTTTCTCCCAGGGTAATTCTTCTGTCTTGATAATTTTTTGGGTTTTTGTTTGTTTTTTCACTTTCTTCTTTGTTTGCATCAGTCTCACAGATACTGTAATTGATTTTAAGTTCATCTGTACCTAGTAAGCTTATGTAAGCTCACCATGGCAGTGGTGATCATGTAAGATCATTATGGCAGTGGACATCTCTCCCTGATGAACGTCAGACTTGGACATAAAAATTGCAGATGAATAGTGTTACCCTTTTTCTCCATCTGCTGAAAGCAGAGGGTTGCTGCTAGTCTTTCTGTGGCTGGTAAGTAAAGCCTCTTGTCAGCTTATATTTTTAAGACCGATTCAGTGAGCTCTTGCACTGAGCTTTGAAATATCTTCTCTCCATTTCCCAAATTCATTATCTGCTCTCCTTTGAAGAGAATCTGGAAATTCTTCCCATCCTTTTCTAGCACAATAAGATATTCCTCTTTGAGGTGAACTGGCCATGTTTATCTCAGTCATTGTCTGGGAGCCTAGCACACCCTCCTGCAGTATGTATCTATAAACATCTCTGAGGATGTACATCTAAAGGAAGAAAGAGAGTGTCAAACCAAAATCTGTCAAACTACCAATTCTGAAGGAAGTAAAATCTAAGTGGAATTTTGAAGCTCTGATTTTGGCATAATTCACTAGAGATACTTGTTTTCCTTCCCCAGCTCTAATATTTTTCCTTATTTCTTGAAAATCTTAAAAACACTTGTGATAATTGCTAAAAACTCTGAAGAATGTACCAAAAATTTTTTGAAGATGTGGTGTTTTTAACCGTGGTCTAAGTCAGAATAGTCCTTTACTTTAAAAAAAAAGAGAGATAGAGAGGCATAGGGAGATTTTAAAAGATTTTCTGTCATGACTGAGCACAGGAAACTTCTGTGGGTCTTATCACACCTTCAATGTATATATTAAAACAGGAGCATATTGCAGCTCAATGTTTACTACACTCAGCATAGAGAACAGAACCAGTTTTGTTCCTGATGCCAGTAAGTGACCCAGACACAAGGGTGTGAATGTTATTTTTCCACTCTGCAAATCCTTTGTTTAAGCAGGTGCAGAGGCCCATGCTTCATACGCTGCCAAATGGTAGATGTTGCATTACAAAAAAGACCATCTCTGTTTTGAGAAGCAAAAACTGCAAAAGCAAAGTTAAGCTGGAAAGAGTACCAGAGTTGACGCATTTGATGAAGAAATCAATGACTGATTAAATCAGGGACACTAATATCTCCCTCTTAACAGTGTTAGGCAGTTTGGCATGTTCAGTGGCTCCAGGAGGGGAACGCTTGGTGGTTACAAGGACCATACTAACATTGATCACACCATATGCCAGATTGTCTGGCTGTGACCTATTTCATTTGAAACTGTTGTGTGTGCTATGCCAATCCTTTGAAGTAAGAAAAAAACCATGATGAGTTGTTGGCTATTATCTTGAAGGTCTGTCCAAGTCTAACTGATCTGTGATCATGATGTATATTGGCGGCTGCCAAGAATTTGCAATAACCTACTTGCTGAGGGTTGCCATCTTCCCTTCAGTTATCCAATCTCATGACACACTGCAGCTGATCCAGCACTGGTCTGTGTTTCTCACTCATGCAACCCTGTCAACAAGAAGGGGAAAAAGAGAGCACAGGCAATGAAATATATCTTAAGCAGTTGTCAGAAACCTCCCAGCAGTGAGACTGGGACTCCAGCCTCTCTCCAGTGACAGCCCCAGCACTGTAAGGTCATGGTCAAAACCCAATTAATGCTTACCAATTCACCCAGAGCAGAGAGACTGACAGCCTACTCTGGATAGGACATTTGGGAAAAAGATTTCAAAACCATTCCAGTTGAGGAGATAACAGAATTCAGACTTTCTGACTAAATGCTCTTAACAGTGAGTGGCGCTTGTATGGGAAGGATAGGGGAAATCAGCAAAAAGACTGGCTGCAGGAAAAGGATCAGATAGGCAGCTTCACCTCCATCTACTTATGGCAGCTTCTGAGAAATGCTCTTCAGTTTTTTAAAAAAAAGAAAGAATTCAAAAAAAGGCAGAGAACTATGCCTCCTCAGTAGAGGAACTTCTCCCTTGTCTTTCGATTTAAGGCACAACACCCCCATGGAAGTGATATTTAAAGACTAGCCCTCCTGGTGGCAGTTCCTAGTGGATAGTTCCAAAAGCTCACTGCTCAGCACTCTGGCTTGGAGGCAGGCTCTCTTCTTGAGAGTGTAACACTATCTATGCATTGTAAAGGAATCATAGGCATCTGAATGCACAACATCTGCTTCTGAAATGGGTGCAAAGTGCCTAAAAGCTAAACACTCCTGTGTTCTAAGACGTGACCCTTTTGTGGGTTCAACTTCTTGGAACCATGAATATGAAAAAGGAAAAAAAAATGTCAGGGAAATACTGTTGTTTTATTAATATTTCATGAACTATTTACAATACATTGAACCCTGAATGGGTGTCACCCTGTGATCTCCATGTTGCAGGAACATGTGCTTTTAGCTGTTATTCTGCCTTGGTTTAAAAATACAGGCACATGTGTCACCTAGCACACGCATGGTGAATCTCATGGCAGGGACAGGTTACAACTACTTTGTCAATGTTGATAGTCAGTCTACATGTGATTAATCGAGTCATTGCACATGCATGAGATTCAACAGGCCTCAGATACCTTGATTCATCAAATAAGCATGTTACCTTGCTATTTCTCTGAAACATTTTAATACTGCCACTTGTCTTTTTCTGAGAGGCTTCAAAATCTATAGCAGTTCTTCACAAATGCACAGCACCAAGGAAAGGGATATGGGATGATAAAAGAAGCTTTACCATTGTCATGTATCAAAACACAGTGGGTTTGTGAGTTTAAACAATTGCATTTGTAGCATTTTGCAATGCAAATAGGCTAAGGACTGTATTCGTGATCTTATTGAGTCATTGTGTAGTTCTTTATTTTTGCATATGGAACAGAGAAGAAGTATTCTCAACTATGAATAACGTTTCTAGGATAAATAGTTTCCAGAGACAGGCCATTCCAACATTGTAGACTTCTATGACTGCTAACATCAGAAATATCTTCAGAAGTAATCAACCAGCCTCAGATCTAATTGCCATAGCTGAAAATAAATGTAATTTAAAATGTGACACAGATGTATCCAGACCATAGACGCTAGAACATATTTCCGTAATCTTCTGGCAATTTAGCAGTCATGCACTAACATCACTGTTGGAATTAGTGAGATAGATAAACTGTTTTCAGTGGGGCAGGACATATGTAGGTTTCCTAAATTTCAGTCACAATTTCTGCAAAATAGAGTGCAGGAAAGGAAAACATTTTAGTTCATTCCCTGCTATGCAGAAACATAGATCCAAGGGAAAACAAGTGTACAGAACGTATTGTAAACAGCAACCCTCCACTGGCCTATGAACGTTTCTTGTTTTTCAGCAACACTAAGATACTGAAATGTAAGACTGAAGACAACTTCAAGAGGTCATGTAGTTTGCCTCTGTACTCTGAGGTAGGATTAGATACACATGTGCAGGTTCTTGCCTAATCTGTTTTTTAAAACATTAAATGTGTGTTTTTACACATCTGTCTTAGGTAGTCTTTTGTGGCATTAATTATCCTTACAGTTATATAGCTTTTTCTAGTATCTAGCCTCAATCTTCTTTGCTACCAATTAAGCTGATTACTGGTTGTCCCACCCACATAATAATACCGCTCTAAATATAGCATTAAACATAACCCACTTTAAAGTTTCACATGAAGCAAGTGTCACAGGCAGAACCATTTTTCTAATGCACTCCCCAAGCTAATCAGTCATTCAGATAAAAATGATTCAGATGTAGCCTGTTGTGTGACACAAGAAAATAATTCAGGAAATAAGGCTTTGTAATACATTATCTAGGTTTTTTTCTTCCCACTAGACAAAAGTTTCTCTTAGCTCCCTTCTTCTTGAGGAAATATAATGAACTGCCTTGATGAATATCAGATTTTTGTTCTGCTGTATTTAATTTTTGGAAGAAAAGAATTTAAAGATCCTGGACTGCATTTTCATACAACCTTCAGAATTTATGGATAGATTGTATTAAAAATCACCCCGAGAACAAACTAAAAGGAAAAATTCATGTCCTCAGCATGGAAGCAGAATATAGGTATCAATGTAACCTATGTTAGGCCAAAACTGATATTAAAACAATGTAATATTAAACAACATTGCAACACTGGAGTGGCTGTTGACTAAGTACAGTCTATTACACAGGCAGCCAAGTTCACCTTTTTATAGTATTCTATGATGTCTGAAGATTAATCCTCCTGTATAGGAGTTCCTGTCTTGAAACATATATGTATGTAAGGATATAGCCCTTCCAAATAAGAAAGGTAGGTATGGTTCAGCACACTGTTTATTTTAGACAAACTTGAGGTGACACAGCAGCTATTCTGCAGGACACAATGTTTTTATGTATGTAACTGTGGATTTTAGAGTAATATGCTAGTAATGTCTTCTTGGTGGGATTTACTGGTGACATGACAGATTTATAGCCAGGAACAGATGTTCCTTGTTTCTTAATAGCTATAGAAGAGTTATGTTTACCAGTGAAATTGCAAAATTATCTACACATAGTGTGGAATTAGATCCATTATTAGTAGAAATGTACATTGGTTGTGTCATGTTTGTGCTTTTTAAAAGCTGGGGCAATTGAATATCAGTATCAGTTTGAAAACGCTTTCAGGGAAAAAAAAAAAAGCAACACACAACCAAAGCTCAACTTAATTTCTTTTCTTTTTTCTTGCTCTCTATTTGTGAGCTATTAGTCTTTAATCCATCCTGAAAAAGACAGAGGTAAAGTAATTCCTGCACCAAAACTCTAATTATTAGTTTCTCTATTTCATCATGAAAATATAATGGCATGTAAAATATAAAATATTTTTATTTCGTGGAGGGAAGCAGTGCTTCTCTTAAGCTAAACTTTTCACAAAACAAACTGAAAGAAACTGAAATATTTTACCAATAAGCTTAGAAAAAAATGTGACAGTAAAACATAGTGAATATAGCAAACTTTGCTGCCTGTATAATAGGCTGCACTTAGGCAACAGCCACTCCAGTATTCCAAAGCTGTTTAATATTACATTGTTTTAATATCAGGTTTTGGTCTAATACGGGTTACATTGATATTTGTATTCTGCTTCCATGTTGAGAACTTTAATTTTTCCTTTTTAGTTTGTTCTCTAGGTGATTTTTAATGCAAACTATCCATAAATGCTGAAGGTTGTATGAAAATGCAGTCCAGGATCTTTAAATTATTTTCTTCCAAAAAATTAAATACAAGGTTTAATACTTTCATTTCTCAAGAAGGAACTTCATAGCAGAGGGGAAAGAGATATTTCCTTATGATTCCTTTTTTTGAGATGGATCCTCCATTTTGTTTTGTTTAGTCTAAGTGCTCTCTTTATTACAGAGAAGAGAAAAAAGAAAACTAAAATCTTTTCTGTAACTGTACCTGAATTTTTCCTTTGCACTGTCTTGTGGTGATAAATTCTGCACTCCAAAATAAAGTAATTGCCTAAGAAAAAAAAAACACAAACAAGCCTTATTAATATCATCTGTGTGATGATATTAATCACTCTCCAAAAAAGTGATCAAATTTAGTGCTACATATAATATAGTGTTTTCTCAAGCTGGTAGGTTTACAAATTGCTAATGAGATCAAAACTTCTAACGCCCTCTCAGTTCACCTAAACCAGTCCAAGATCAGTGCTGACTTAAACATACATTATGAAGCTGAAGCAATAATTAGTTGGTGACCTTGGTGAAAATTCGTTTCACTTCAAAGAAGAAATTATGTGGCAGATTTCTCCACTGTAAAACTGCCCATCAGACGTGGCATCTTGGCACATGACATGAGGGACCCAGCACCCATGGGCACTGGAAGCAGGAGCCAGATTTGGCTCAGCCAGCATATATGGTGCAGTGCTGTGCAGAAGCTGGGGTAGATGCTACTCACCTTATCACATTAATATTTTGCTTGCAGTCTGCAGACTGTACTTGCTTGTAACATCAGTGAACTATCTGTGATAAACGTTATCTTCAGTTCAAGATTCAGGCTACCTAGGGTTAGCTTTAATGGCTGAGCCATGTGTGAAGGAGGATGGGGGAATGAAGAACAAGCTTAGTGACAGTATTGGCAAGAAACACTTTTAGCAAAGGCAGAAGAGCAAGTAGATGGGAACAGTAGGGAATAGTAGGCGTTGGGCATAGAAACTTTTGTTACAGTAGAATAATACCTTTAAAAAATGCATAATGTGGTATTACCTCTGCACAAAAGTAGGAAAATGACTTGGTCTGTCACCCTAGTCCTACCTCTAGCTAGTCTGTCCCTGCCCTTTCAGGGTATATATGCAGCAGAGGCTATGTTAGTCTGCCCCTCTATTTTAGCACAGCACAGTTCATCCCTGAACAGTTAGTTATCTGAGGAAGTACCATAGGCTTTATTTCCAGCTCTGTATGGAGATGAATTTTAACTCAGCCACACTTAACATGTAGCTATCTTCTGAACAAGTGTCCCAGAGAGGCGATGAGTGTGAACCCTTTCCCCTCTCTTTTACCACTTACAGAATCAAGATTTGGTACTTAAAGTTTAAATCTTGTCTAAGATTTAAATGGTAAAACAAACATATCATTCTGCATGGCTAGACAATTTTCAAGATGTTTCAGGAAAACACATTATAGCAGTATTGGTATATTTATTTATTTTTACCCTTAACGTGCATTTGGAAAGAGACTATAGGCATGAAAGAGAAACTTAGGTTTTTATTACTTTTCATTCCAGAGCCCTTACAAGTGGAAAGTGTTTTGAGGTTTTTAGATGTTGCTAGCTTATCTTTCTATTTATTTATTTACTGGCATATTTATCTGCTCTGTAGGAAGTTTCTCAGAACTCAGTCTTTTATTTTGAGAGTCAGGTTTTGTTCTTTTAGCCCTTCTGTAGATTAAAATATCTTCATGTGACTAGAATTGCAGGCTAACTAGGCATTTGTTGCTTGTGTTTTTGAATTATTAAATGTATACCATGGTTCTCATACTTTTCAGGGCCCAGTCTGGACAACGGAGGAAGCAAGCATCTTTTTGTTGATCTGGGGCATTGGTAGGTAAACATTATGAACAAGTAAGAAGCAAATACATTTCCTTTTTTCAGCTGGAAATAGCCTGGCTGGTTCACCTACCTTGCAACTCCTAACCTTGGGTAAATCACAATTTCTCAAGTAACCATTAAATAGTTGGAACTTCAGCTGAGTGGAAAAATGCATTCATACATATCTTGTTCTCTCTCTCTGAAACATTTCCTTACTCTTCAGAAAGATTCTTAAAATTCACTTTTTATGTCTTGGTATTCATAGATTTTCAACATCATACTTTAATACTTATGTATTAACAGACTTAATAATTTTATTTCTCTTAAAATTACCCTATGGATGCTCAGATTTTAAATGTAGGCCTGTCTCACTCAGCACTTAGGTTGTTCCTCCATATGGTCTATCAGTCATATAGGTATACCTGTGTAAATATGCTTCCCTAGGCTGTAACACATTTTCTATGATTTTTATTTATTATATATTTAATCCAGTTATCTTTTAAACTGATAACTGTGTAATAATGCTCCAGCTTTCTCTGGGCATTTAAATGGAGTATATTGGTATTTCCCATCTTCCGAAGCCTTGATAGTCATGAAAGGATCACTTGAGTTTTTACACTGACAAGCAGAACATGAGAACATGCTCAAATAGCACTTTATGAAATTGATGGCGATAGCAGACAAACCAATGGGTCTGATTTTAGCTGAAACAACTATGATGTATTCATATAATCTGTGTGTTATTATATGGCTGATCAGGGGTTAAGTATACACCAGTTGTACCTTGGGAGCCCACCCAGAAATTACAGTTGCCTGTGGATTAAATGTGAAGAAGAAAACTTTATTTTGAAACTATTTTCTAATAGGAATTGGGAAAGGAGATGAATATCTGGATTTAACTTGCTAGAGAGAGCTATTTTGTATGGATAAAATCACAGATTGAGCCGGAGTCTCAAAAGTCTGATTCTAATCAAAAGAGTATCTTCAATTTTGAAAGGTTGATCTTCAGTAGAGAGGCTTGAGAATGGATTTGCATCAGAAGCTACATGCACATTGCAGAGCATCAATATGGTAACATTCTCTGATTTTGTGAGAAAAAACAAACTTAGCAACAGTGCCAGGATGTCATAATGAAAGAGTGAGGGAAATATAAGGTCATCTTTAGAATAAGCAGTATATGCCTTATTGGGCCATTTTGTTCAAAGTGTCAGTTGTGGTAGCTAAATATTTCTCTTAAACAGACCCTCCAGCATCAGCTTCAGTGTCTGACATACAAAATACCTTAAATTCACTGAAATACTGGAAACTGCTTCTGCCTGTTTTTATTTATAGTGTGTTCTCTTAGTTAAATCTCCTTTCATTTCATTGAAGTTACATATTACCCTGTATCAAAACTAATTCAACACAAACTCTTTCTTCCAGAAAGAGACTTTTTTTCTTGAAATTCAACTGGCATCACTTTATACGTTATAAAATAAACAGGAAAATGTCAGAATTTGGTAAAATATTGTCTCCTGTTAACTTTCATATTGCACTTTGATCTTTGTTGAGTGAGATCAAAATATTTACTGCTGATTTCAGTGAGGAGGAGTGGATGGCCACAACTGATTGCCTTGTGTTCAGTCTAAAATTGAATGAAGTGATGTTGGCCAGCAAGTGGATGAAATTACACGGATATTGACTTTGCTTTTGTATGAAGGCATATTTGCTTCTTTCTGAAATAGGAGAGTAATCTCAAAGCATTCGGGATGTCTTTTGACTCCTTTGGTCTTCCTGTATCGCTAGGTAATTCTAAGACTTGATTCTTTCTTCCAAATCTAACCAGTGAGGATTGTGATTTAATTCCTTCCAGAGCAGACAAAAAACCATCCACCTATTACTGCTGTAGAGGTACCTAGAAACTCTTAAGGCTTCAAAGCCAGAGCAGAAAAAGAGAATTTTTTTGTTGTGCCCAACTCTAGTTGCTGCTAAGTCAGTCTGGGATTTAATTCAATTTTCTGATCTGCATCCCTACAGCTCTTTCTGGTACCACCTCTCTCTTTGCAGTGAAAAGAGGCTTTGGCTTTCAGTTCAGTGGGCAGTATTAGCAGGGACAAGATGCATTCCATTGAGACAGCCCTTGAACGTGGGATTCACTGCAGCTGGAGATCCATCTGAGCCAGTCTTGACTCCTGTAGGGTAGGATAAAAGGCTCATCACTTTGTTCTGCCCTTTTCCACCTTGGATTGTAGACTGCTCCTAGCAACACTGTTCTGGACACTGCCTTGTTTTGTTCCATTTTTAAAATGAGCTGCTACACTGTAGGGACACATACTGAACTTTACTTCTGCGTATAATATGAAACTGGTGACAGCCATCATAGAAAGGAACAGGAAGAGAAGAAATACTTTGCAAGGCTTTGTTTAGTTATGCTGCATGCGGAGACTTATTTGTAACATTGGTAAAGGCATGATGCATTCATATACCAGCAATCGTTAAACATTTGTCACATATGATTTGTTAACAGTCAATACTTAAAACCAGAATAAATTTTTCAGGTGTAAATAAAACTCAGAGCTCTCTCTGACAGCTGTCCTATTGATTACAGTTGTTAAAAGTGTATTTGTAACTCCATCAAGTACAGTGATTACAAGGAGATTCAGCTAATCTTTGCAAGATAGTTATGGCAGTATTTTCCTAGTCTATCTGCATATTGGAGAATGATGAAGGTTAGGGTGGAAGCATGATGGAAAGAGAAAGATGTGGAAAGGAAGATTGAAAACAACCAATCAAAGAGAGGCTGCAATCAAGGAGAGGAGCACTTAGAAGGAAAGTTAGGGAGTGTTACAGAAAGACATAGATGGAAAGTAGGGAAAAGGAAAAGTTATTAGATGAAGAGGGACAATGACATAGATTATGCAAAGGGCCCTGGTTTTGTCTTGTGTTCACCAGCCCAAAATTCTCTTGCCAGCTTTGATTGTCATCAGTAAAACTGCTTCCTCACAATTACCATATGTATCTGGAAGCTAGCCACACTCCTTGTTTAACCACAGTACATGCTTTGGAAATTTCATTTAAATGTCAAAACTGTCTGTTTGAATTGAATTGGATTCTATTTAACTGTTTGTTTTTATCTAAGTCAACTTGCAGCACCAAAATAGCTGCTGATTTTTCTAACTTTTAACCTCTTCCTCTCTATTTCTGACTTTCTGTGTGTCAAAATGCATTTTGGTTTTTTTATGTGACTGTCTCATATACGCATACAAGCACACACTAATAAAAGAAGGGGGAGGGGAATCTGGAGTTTTTCAGAGTGCTCCAAATTGGCCTGAACTCCATATTTAAAGTTTACTGATAGCATAGCATTGAACTATCACATGTAGCATGACAGTGATTCATAAAATGCTCTTTCCGGTCCTCCCTTTAGATCATCTAACTCTGTTGTTCATGATTATCAAGATGTCCCAATACATAGTTAGAACTGCTTCTCTCAGCCTTTTGTCTTGTACCCTTTTTAGGTTTTCTTAGAGCTTCATGGAGGGTAGACACAAGTGGGTTGCTTACATTTTTGCAGATCTAACAATAATATTAATCAGTTTTCTAAAAACAGTCCTTTAAATTATCTTTTCATACTCATCCAAATATTTTAGAACTACTTGAAATTTTGAACAAGTTTGTTAGCCCTTCTTCAGCAGCCATTAAATCATCTGTATGCATCTTACTGGAAGACTTTTCAGATTCTTATCTATTAATAACTGGAAAAACAGCTGGTGCCAAAGCTAACCCATATGGCAGATCCTCATAGTGATACAAGTGCTTATGGTGGTACAATAATGAATGAAAAATGAAAATATTAATTGATGATATATACTGTAGCAGAGAGGTTTTAAGGGATCACCATTTGTATGGATCACACAAGCACTTCTGACCTGGCTGTTCAATACAAGGGCAAGGTCTTTCATTTATTCTTATCATTATGGATGACTGTAGTTTGGAGTAGTCCCAGTTGAGCAGGCAGCTCTGACTAACTTCTTGTCTCCAGAATAACCTGAATCCCATTGTTCCTCTTTGGTTTTGCATACCACATGGGTTTGAATAACTTAAGAATGCAGAGTAATATAACATATAGCCCTTTTTGTGCTTCTTCCATTTTCACCACTTTCCTGCTAAAGATTTCTTGCTTCAAGCCATGCCTTGCCTGTTATAGCATCTAACCCTCCTTCCTGCTAGTTCCTTTATCTCTCATCAGCTATGCTTTTACAGTTTCATCTCTCCCTTGGTGTCCTCTTCAGCTTTTTGTTCTCTTTCTTTCAACTCATAGTATAAAATGGACTACATATGCTTCAATTTTAAGCATCTTTAAAGCACCCAGAAAACATGGCTGCTTTATCTTATTTTCCTTCTCTCCTTGTCTGTAAACCCTTACCATCTGTAGTTCCTCCCTTACCTGGTATGCATTCTTTTTCACCATTTTTCTCAACTTAAATCCTCGAGGCAATGTTTTTATCTTCTTTTCTTGACATGTCAAGTATCTGCCAGTCCTGTGCTTCCCTCCTTCTGCCCTTTCCATGTTTGTGTACCTCAGTAGCATGAATTGAATGAGTCTTTTACTGGTCTTTATCATTACTTGCTGCTTCTTCCACAAAAGTCTTCACTGCCACCCTTTAGTTTTCCTTCCTCAGCTTACCTGATGCACAAACACAACGTCATGATCTTTGTACCAACTGACCTCTCTCTTCATTCACAGTCTGCCTCTTTGCCTTCAAACCAAAAGCTCAGTCAGTCCTTCTGATATTTTCACAATGGTAACTTGCACTCAACTCAGGCTCAGCATGATGTAAACAGATCTCGCATTCACTCCTATTGTCTAGTCTTTCTTTCTTGCTGCTTCTGTAAAGCAATTTATCACTCAGGCACATTATTCCAAACAATTATTTTCTTCTTACAAATATGACTAAGTTCTCACTTCCATGGTGTATGTGAATGTGAAAATCTCAGGCTCTTTGCAGCCCTGCATCAATTATTCTGGCTTCCTTTTCATTACTCTTGATAAATTCTGGGTTTACCCGTAAGTGGCCATCTTGAATGCAGCTACAGGGGATGTTTTCCTGCCCATTATTTTCTGCTTTCCTTTTTGTCCAACAGGAGGAGTTTCGCCTTTGGTTTCAAAGCTTTTCATGGGAAGTCACCAGTTATCCTCCAATCATTCCTTTTCATACTTTCATCAGCAGTTGGCAATTACATAGAAGCAAGCACCTTTGTGCATTTTTCCTGTGATAGTTTTCTTAATTTTCCTCTCTAAAACTGTCTTTTGATGTTCTGCTTGCACATCACTTGCAGTTACCTGTGCCAGTCATCTCCGCATCCTGAAATCATGTTATTATGATTTTTTGTCTTTATCTGTCTCATATTATTTAGGTGGTATGTACCTGCGAGGTCTCTTCTTTTCATATGTCAGGATTATGATTATTTCCTTGCCAAAGCTCCATGTAAAATTTTGAAACCACTGAGGTCAGGACTTTCCCCCATAATGTAAGAGTAGCAGTATTCCATTTATACAGATTTAACCTTCTGCTAATGGAACTTCAGAAGACAGAAAATGGCTCTAAGGAGTTGGGAAGGAGCTAAGATTACATGACACTGTAATGCTGACACAAATTGACATAGTTCAGTACCAATCTCAGACACTTTTGGACATACCAGAATTTTAGTTTTTCACCCACATCTTGAAGCAGTTTTTCTTTAAACTTCCTCTATAGAGTTTTTGGGGGTTGTTTTCAGGTAGAATGATCTTCATGTGTTTGTTCTCAGTTCCATAACTATGAGCTAATGCTTTGCTGCATCTTCAATAAAAACTACTAGTGCTGTTTGATAGTACAGCCTTTGGGATAGGAATAGACAAGTCGTTATTTTCTTCCAAACTCTCTTTCCTGGCATTTTTAGTCATTCTTTTTACTTTGTAGCTTAAACATCTTTACTTTTTGCATAAATTCGCTTCTGTTTCTTTTGGTACTTCTCATAAATTTATTTCTTTTTTTTTCCTTTTCATTCAAGTTAGCATGTGCAATCCTATGGTATTCTGCAATTCTATCATCTAGCTATTCACTATACCTCAGCATAAAACATTTTGCATGTGTTGAGCTTATCTTGTGATTGATGTGCTACTCATTTTAATGTTTTTGTCTAGCTGCCTGTAGTCACATAACCTTTTGTGTAAAGATTTTGTCTTACAGACACATGCTTCTGTAAAAAGTCTGTAGTAGTAGCTTTTGTGTTGTTCTCTAAAAGGAACTGTCCCTTAAAATCATCAATATATGTGGCTTCTCTATTTTTAAGTGTCAGAGCTCTATTATTTGCCTTGTTTTGCTAAAAATACATTAAAAATAGACTTACTGATATCTATATCTTTCTGATATGACTGCTTGTTTAAATATTTTATATCAAGTGTTCTTCAGACTAAAACCCAGGTGTCTTCTTATCCCCACCCAAGCAGTCTTTCAGTGACCTCTGCTTTAGGAGGCAGAGATAACTCCATCTGCCTACATTTTTTCTGTTGAACTTATTTCTCCACCTTTTATCTTTTTACCCTTCTAAAATAAACAGCACTGAACAGACCACACTCAGGAGGTGTGGTGGTGAATTCTCTCAGCTACATGCAGCAGGTCCCCAGGACACAGCAGGGTATCCTTATACCTTTCCATGTCCATCCAACATCCCTTTGACAGCTCCCCATAAATGAGGAAGAATGCTCAGCTACTAGCTTCCTGGTGTTAAAAATGATGTGGAAGATGTCCATTTAATGCCCTAATATTACTACGAGACATGAGTGTCTAGACTTACTTTTTACCCTAAGTGATGGTCTGAAGCTAGCATCCTCAGTGTTTGTACAATCTGGTTTATTTCCTCTATGTTTTCATGAGAGCACCTAGCACTTTGTTTGTTGCTTTTCCTCCTTTTCAACTGCGCAGTAAAAAGCAGCTGAACTTCAGACATATATTTTAGTACAAGATACTTCCTGAATTTGGTTCGCATAATTCCAGATGGTTTCATACAGCAACTCTACAGACTTTTTGCACAGCTCCACTAAGACCTCATTAAAAGAACTTAAAGCAGCAGAGTTCCTGTTTCATCGCACTGTATTTGTATATGGTTTTGTATCTTTACTTTGGCATAGCAATAACTTCCTCCCTGGTTTACTTAGTTTTTCCATTTTCAAGTTTTTAGAATTCAGGGGGGAAAGAGATGAAGTTACACCAGGAATGAGGCTGCCTGTTTTTCTTTGCCAGGGGCACTGCATTTCAAAATGGAAAAAGCTTCTTGGAAACATTCTGCTTTCCAGTTACTTACAGAGTCATTCACATGCCTAAACAACACATAGGCATTTAGTGCCAATTTAGATGCCTTCAGGTACTTAAGACATCTGCAGGGTAATACAGTATGACACAGGACTACCAGGAGCCCCCCCATCTGTCTGGAGCAGCAGCACAAGTCCAAATGAAGAACATCATTGGCAATTTTAAAATGGTACTAGAAACCACATGTAGGCAGCTGAATTGCTCCCTTAGGATATACACTGGTTTCAACACAAGAAGCCTATACACAGTGCTTTCTGTGTCCATTTTACAGAGCTGCACAGTTTAGCAAGAATAGATTTTTCGTGGCAAACACTGAGAATAGAGATTGATTGGAAGCATCCTGTTTCCTGTAGATCAGGTTGAAGTTGCATGCGGAGCACCAGAGAGGGACATTTCCTGCTCCTGGGAGTAAGCAGGACTTTTGTAGATCTGTTACCTCAACTGTGAAATGTGCAAGTATTGATTGATTCAAACACAATCTTCTTTTAAGGCATTTCACCACTGTTTTGTCTCTAAGGCTGTGAACATGTTTTCCATTGTTTATATTTCACTGTCATGAATCTTTACAGTCCACCAAATTCTGGGAGCTGCCATAACATCTAAAGTAAATTATACATTCGTTTATGGTTTGATACTTTGAAATAAATTAATTGTGACAAATCCACATATATGTATGTTGTGCAGAATTACCACAGAGTAAGTGACTGTGCATGTGTTTGTGAGTTGATACAGGATCACCGATGATCACTAAAACCATATTCATCAGAATCACAACACTGTTTACATCTAGAATAAAATTGGAGAATGTTGATGGGATGCCTGATATATCTCTGATGAAAACCTGGTGATGTACAGAATATTTTGTTTGCTGCTCCTTTTGTTATCGGACTAGTCTACTGTTTCTGAAAAGCATCCAAAAATATTACCATTTCTAGCAGAGATTTAAAAAAATATAGATTACCCTCCTATTTTGAGCTACGAAATATCTCATGTAGTCAAAAATAGTTGTCCACACTTCCTACTTTTGGGGGGGGGGACTTTTTGTCACATGCCTAGATGTTCAGTTGTCACTGAACTTTTTTTCATATGTCCTTTCATTTCACACTAAGCTTCTCTATCTGCATTAAAACAACCATTAAAAAAAAAAAAATTAATCAGCCGTCTCACTCCTTTATTGTAATTATTTTTATCAGACCCTAACTTTAGACTTAGGACAACAGTCATAATATTTTTCTGTGTCAAGATGTAGCACAGTAGGAAGCTTTTATTCCAACACGTTGACAATGTACAACTTAGTACTTTTCAGTGCTGCACGCAGATGTAAGTGGAGGATTAGGCTGCTAATGCTAGAAGTAAACATAAACAGAATTAATGCAGAGACTAAGCAAGGTCAAAAAAATAAATCTTCCAACAAGATTAAATGACTTGAAAGTTCTCCTGTGGTAATTACATATTAGGTCTCTCCAATCATATACATCAACCTCCTTCTTTTCCCTCTTCCCATTTCTTACCAACTGCAAGTAATAGAATGTTTTTTCTTCTGATAAGAAACTAGAAGGATCTTAGGAGTAAGATAAATACTAAAATGTTTTATATCTCTTGTATTTGAAAATGCCAGTCCACAATTTCTTAAGACCTCTGAGTCAGTCCCGGCTCTTAGATCATAAACTTTAATTATCAAAAGGCAGTATCACTTACTATTCCACTTTAGCATTCACTCTAATTTTCTTCAAGTTACATAGATTTGAGAAACATGGCATTAGGGATACATAACCTGCAGACATCTTATGGTATGACAGAATTAGCAAATGGAAAAACTGCTGAGCAGTCCTGTATACATTTTTGTGCTATATAGGGAGCTGTGCTGCAATTTTCTGTGCAGGGATACTTGTTTGATCTCTGTTCAGGGAGTGGAAAATTAAAGTTAGCAGAATGAATGTTAGAAAAAATAATTATTGGTTATTGTGGGGTATTTTGCACTTTATTACTGAAATCTAGAGTTCTTGAAAGGTACTTTCAGTCATTCAAGACTAATTGCAGTATGCTTGCGTAGTGGTAGTGTGAGAGTCCAGGTAGAGTGAAATCCTGTTCTGCAAGTACACATTGTATAAACTTAATGCCCTATTGTGTGCAAATTAGAGGGAATTAAAGTCTTTACAGCCATATAGCCTACATGAGTAGCTTATCTTCATAAAAAATAATATATGATGTATGGATAACACAACCCTGGTCAACCCTCCCTGCCCCCAGCTCTTGGATGCCTACCAAGTTGCCACATTGAACTTGTATGTCTTCATGCTTTCTGGAGGCCAGATGAAACCCGTGCCTCTGGCTTTCCAGGATTCCTCTCATTACATGGATTTCTCATTTTAGCACTTAAAGAACTGAGAACAGTTGTCAGGTCTTGCAACTGGCACCAGTTCTTCATAGGCTGTTCTCTTACTTAAGCACACCTTTATCCACAGTGCCAGCCTTGAAAGTACTTTGGTTCAAATTTCGTCCCTTTAAAGAATGTGGCAGTTGATGCATGTGAACCCAAGCTTTATGGAGCTCATGCCTATGCAAACATACCATCCAGTTTTGGAATTCACTTTCGTTTTTCAACTGGGCTAAATCTGTGTTATTATTGTACAGTTTATCATGGCAGTTGCTTTTATATTATTCCAGCTACAGCAATAATTCTAGGTCACGCCCGTTAACACGCAGTGTGGTGTGTATGCTAAGCCTGAATGATCACTTCCACTACCATGCAGAAATACATATCCAGTTGTCTTATACTCCATCAATATTAATAATCATTTCAAGCAGTTCATCTGCAAAATGTAAGAAATATTAATCTTTTCCTTTTAGCCCTGCTATTCTTCATACTGTGTTCTCAAAGTGTGTTGGGGACGTACAGGTATTGAAGAGCATCTCTTTGCCTCCATCCATGGGTGAAGTGAACCTCCTGTTTTTATACAGTCTTGTTCATTAGACTTCTCTGCTGGAGCTATAAGCTGCTGTTCCTCACCTGAACCCTGGCTGTTCTGTTATGGAAAGGTTTGAAAGCAGATGAAGTCTGCAGTTTTTGTTCCTCCTTTTTGATTATGTGACAGAAGTAGTCTTCAGCAAATGTGGACATGAAAGACAGGTATAAGAAAGAGCTTGAAAAAAGGATGGAGAAAATCTGAAAGTGAAGTTGGAAGCTTCATTTGGGCAAGTTGTGGTTGAGAAGCAGAGAGCAAGGAAGAAGGACAAATTTGCATTCATTTTGAGGGCATGTCACTTTCCAGAGAACGTAGTGATCAGGAAGAGGATCCAGCTCACAATGTAACTCCTGGCTACATTGCATGACTTTCCAGAAAAAAGTAGAGTCTGGAATCAAAAAAAAAAAACCCTTTTTTTTTATTTGATCACGTATTTTCAAAAGGCAGATGTCACAGATAATTTTCGTCTATATTACTGTAACATATCAAAAATATTTTGGAAAGATTTGTGGGAGTTTTGACAAGTTAGAGAGTTGGCTAAAAAATGACAGTTGGACATGTTGTCTGAAGTAATTTCAGAATAATTTTATCTATTGTCTAGCTGTTTTTTCATATAACATATAACTTAACAAACATGCATCTGAAGATGAAAAATTTGTCTTTTGAAAACATTACTAGTTGACGAGGGCCTAGCCTGAGCTGGAGCAATGGGTAAGTATCAGCAAAAAATTTTTTAGGACTAACATGCATTTAATAAATGATAATATAATAATTTTCTAGATTATGTGATGTCATCTTCATGCCATCTCGTTTTGGTAGAGACACTATTCCCAAGAATCAGTCAACAGCACGAGAGAAATGATTGTAAACATTTTCACATATATGTCTGCAAAGTAATCAAGCCAGGGAAAATCCTACAGTAATTTTCATGTGACAGAGACTCCTTGCAGCTCAACTTCTTGAGATTGAAATGCATGAGAAAGATCTTAAATAAGAGATCTAGAAAAATATATATGCCAAGTTGGGAGGCAGGGTTGATCTGCTTGAGGGTAGGGAGGCTCTACAAAGAGATCTGGACAGGCTGGATCGATGGGCTGAGGCCAACTGTATGAAGTTTAACAAGGCCAAGTGCCGGGTCCTGCACTTCGGTCACAGCAACCCCATGTAATGCTACAGGCTTGGGGAAGAGTGGCTGGAAAGCTGCCCGGCTGAGAAAGACCTGGGGGTGCTGGTTGACAGCCGGCTGAATATGAGCCAGGAGTGTGCCCAGGTGGCCAAGAAGGCCAACGGCATCCTGGCCTATATCAGGAACAGTGTGGCCAGCAGGAACAGGGAGGTGGTTGTTCCCCTGTACTCGGCACCGGTGAGGCCGCACCTCAAGTACTGTGTTCAGTTTTGGGCCCCTCACTACAGGAAAGACATTGAGGTGCTGCAGCGTGTCCAGAGGAGAGCAACCAAGTTGGTGAGGGGCCTTGAGCACAAGTCTTATGAGGAGCGGCTGAGGGATCTGGGGTTGTTCAGTCTAGAAAAGAGGAGGCTGAGGGGAGACCTTATCGCTCTCTACAACTACCTGAAAGGGGGTTGTAGTGAGGTGGGTGTTGGTCTCTTCTGTCAGGTGTCTGGAGATAGGACAAGAGGAAATGGCCTCAAGTTGAGGCAAGGGAGATTTAGGTTAGATATTAGGAAAAATTTTTTTACTGAGAGGGTTGTCAAACATTGGAATGGGCTGCCCAGGGAAGTGGTTGAGTCACCATCCCTGGAGGTATTCAAAAAGCCAGTGGACAGGGTACTCCAGGGCATGGTTTAGGAGGCATGGTTAATGGTTGGACTCGATGATCTTGAAGGTCTTTTCCAACCTAAATGATTCTATGATTCTATGATTCTATGATAATGTTTTGTAATTCTCTCCATTGGTATGCCCCACATCGTACTCTGTACTAATGGCCTACGCTTATCAGGACTTCCTTTCTTGTGCATTTCTTCTGCACCAACATGAAGTCAGAACATATTTGAAATACACAGTTGGAAGCAGTAGCTGGAAAGCAGTAGCTGGAAAGCACTTTCAATTTATTGAATTCTCATAATTTGGCAGATACAAAGATTAAGAACTGTATGATACCAATGAATTTGCAATGATATTAAAAAAAATAATACTTTTGCTATTTTTCTTTCAATTCTTTTCCAAAACCAGGTGGTTATCTTACAGCCAAATAACTAATGTACATTAACTGTCTCAATTTAAGATCCTAATAAAGACAAGTCATGAGTAATTTTTTTGCTACTACTGTGTAACTAGGTGAGGTTAACATTAGAGCCTGACCTCACCTACCTACAACATGGTCAAAAATTTCATTTCCATTAGGATTTCACAGAAAGCTAGCTAATGCATACAATTATCTCATTGTTAAAAAAAATGGTTTTTTGATAGTGAAGACATAGCCTAAGTCTACGTAGTAAGACAGATGGGGCTAGTTGTGTGAGCAAACAGGATTTGGTTCCGTATGGCTCTCAACCAGAGAAGCCATAAGCAGAATGGAGCAAAATAGCAGGAGGTAGCTGAAAAATATGAGAAGGACATTTGGAATAGAAAGAATGAGTATCAGTAAAAAAGCAGGTTTATATGCTAATATTAATTTTGGAAAATTGTCTGCCAGCAGATGCATCTTGCTAAAGAACTGTTTTCTTTATTGCAATAACAGATGTATATAATTGTACCCTGAGTAAATGGCATTGGCTAACATCAGTCCCATATGCTTTTTGTTTTAAGGTATAAAAAAAAGGTAGTTATGCTCCAACCATTCTGCCAACATTAGTTCATTTACAATGTGGAGCTGTTTCTTTTTAATCTAAAAGTTATAACCTGAAATGTTACCTGATTTAAATTTCAAATTCACAGGTCACTATAAACTTTTATAGTGGTGAACAGATGTTCATGTGAGCTTTACTTAGCTGTAGAGCACCTTAAAAGAAAAACATGTCAATGGAATGTCAAAATTAAATCTTCATAGGAAATGCCAGGGGGCTAAGTCTTTCAAAAATATTGAAGTTTGCTATTAGTTTTGCTGTAACCCCTTGGTTTTTGTCCCCCTGGCTTTACATAAACCACAGACTACTCCTGACTGCTTTAGAAATTTATATTCACTCAGAAGGGTAGTTTCAAGACTCAGAGGTAAAGTAGAATTGCAACACATATGTGGCTTTACTTATGCTATGTGTTTCTGCACATCTGTGTAGACAGTGTCTTGTTCAAATCTAAAAAGACTTGTACCTGCTACTGTATTTGTACTTAAATGTCTCATGACAGTTAGCACTGATCATAACAATTCAAAAAAAGAAAGAAGCAAATTGTCAGTACCACACTTTTCAGGGACACATGCAGCTCTTCCTTAGCTTGTAAAATGAAGAGGAAAAATTAGGAAAGTGTCAGACAATTTATCAAAAAAGTTAGCTGTAACTTTGCAATTTAAAAACAAAGCTATTAGCTACAAATATTTGTGTCCAAATTCTTCGCTCAAGATTGCTGTATTCCTAAGTAACTCCATAAATGACTTAGGGTTTGCAGTGGTGAGCAGCAGATCAGAATCAGGTCCTCAGAGTTTGGTTCATTTGCTTGGCTACAGGTATCGCAAGTCTCAAAGCTATGAATAATTTCACAGCTTGAGCTGAAGTATTATGATTTGTTATTATCTCTCACTGAAACATACAGGCTCAGAAGGACAGTTCATGTCAAAGTCATTGTATACATTCTAGTGGGTCATAAAACCAGTCTGATCAATATTTTTGTATACTGAGAATGACTTGGGGCCTCAGCATTCTTCATTTAAGGAGAAAACTCTGTCTCTGGCACAGTCTTGAGCACAGATTCATGACTCCCTCCCTCACACCCCAGCCTGCTTTAGAGGATAGCGAGCAGATGCTTAAGTCAGCAACATTATCAGCACTCTCCTGCCTTTGTCCTTTCATATAGGGCAGGAAAACAGCACAAGGAATGTAGAGGACTTTATGAAGGAATAACAGAAGGAACAGAGAGGGTTTTTCTCAGGCCTAGTGATGTGCATGCACAGTGCAGATCTGCCTGAACATAGCACTCTCACTCCATCTGGAAGGTTTCTGAAAACAAGTTTGGATTTTGTTTGGAACAAGAATATTCCAGCATATGAAGCATCTTCACAATGCTCTCCTTCTAATGGATAACATTCAAGTATTTCTGATTGAACATTCCTCTTAAATTCTGCTCGGTCCAAATCAACATGTGCATTTGGGTGGCCGCAGCCAGACAAAGGTCACTGGTCAAAGGCCTGTTCATGTTCCCAGTTCAGTGAAAGCCAAGTTCAGGCTCTAATTTAGCAGAACTTACGATGCCAGCTCACAGTGTCTTCTCTGGCTCAAAACTGTTCCCTATATATTCTGGGTAAAAACTTTTTATTTCTTATCTTGGCATAATTTTATGTGTTTTTATACGGCTGTAAACCTTCTTATTTTCATATCTGAAGTTTTGCTTAATTTTACTGTTGGAATAAAGATAGTACTCTCTTATTCTTATTATGAGACACTGCATCATCACCACTTTATCCTTTTGTCCCACGGCAGCTTGCTTCCTTGCATATTGCTTTTCTTCCTATTGAGTTTGCATGGGAATCAAATTCCAAATTCAAAATTACGCACTGAAATAAACAGTGCGTAAGGATGCTAATGATGGGGCATGACTCCAGTTACTCTGCTGGCATCTTGCTGCTATCTGGATCATCCTTTAAATCTCATTTACCACCCAACCACACCAAACATTTGTGGCCCTGGGATGAGAAGACGGTATGGAGGCAATAACAACCAGTGATGAAAAGGAGGTAGGGTTGCTTCTGTCAGTGACACTGGCTAACAGTGTTACATTATGACACCCTGACACTTCATAATGTGATAATTGTTAATAAGGATCATATTGCAGAGTTAACTTCACAGGCAAATGAGTTAGCAAAGGCCTGTTGGCAGGATCTGAAGAGGCGTAGCAATGGCTTAGCCCATTGAAGATGTTATTCTAAAGTATCAGGCCTTGATCCCATTGTGAAGTTGCTTTTTCTCCACAAAGACTCAAGGAGGAAAACAAAGCCACACAATTCAGGTATGTACATCATGCTGTCTGGCTTCCTACTGTCATTAATCATCATTTTATTATTCTATGTGTATAGCTCTTTTAATTCCTTCCTTTTCCCTTCTGACCACCTGATCCATTTTCTCCTACTTCCTCAAGGCTCTCTGGTGTATCAATATTTTTTTCTAAATAAACAATGCTCCAAAATGATGTATGTATGCACAGTAGACTTCAATATTTAGAAGTCTTTGGTATTTAAGCACACAATTTTTCTGTTAAGCTACAGTGAGACCCAGCCATTTGTAATTTTTCATTTAAACTTAAGTCCTGAATTCCCTTTTTAATATTTGCTGACAAAAGCACAAACTCAAATCAGGCCAACAAAACAGTCTTTCTTTAAAAACTGGTGGCCTTGAACTCTGTCATCTCGTTGCCTCTTTATTTCTGCTTCTAACAAATATTGTAAAGAAGATCCTAATTTCAATCAGCTGCTGAGAGTGGTTCTTGCTTTAGGTTGAAGGTCAGAAATTATCCCTCATTTACAAGAAATGCCTTTCATTATTCCAATAGACATTGGTTTTGATGTCACTGAATAAGGGACCACTGAAACTCCTGTTTGCCTAAGTATCGTGTGTTACATTTGATATTTTTCATTAGGGTTGTAAATTGCTCTGATAGCAAAGGCTACCATAAGCCTGTGTATACAACTAGCTTAGCCGTACATTAACCAGTGATCTGCAGTATGGGCTTCTTAAATATAATTGCTCTGGCCCATCTGCCCGTGGCACCAGCTTAGTTGTAACAGAGCCCTTGAGCATTACACCTCCCTTTTCACCAGACTTCTTGAGGCAGAAGAATTTTAGCATACAGCCTTTTTTATCCTGTTTCCTTTTCCCCAAGTGTCTTCCCGAAAACTTAGGGCTCCCATTTCTCGTTAGAATGAAATGTTCTGGGGCAACTGCACAGGTGTATTTTGTAGCTGTAAGTTCATTTAACATTATGCCCCAGACCAGAGTGCCTGTTTTTTTCAAGGTGCCTGCTCAGGACGTTCAAAGTCCGTGCTTCTGCTGTCACCCGCACAACACACAGCTCGTAGCCCAAGGGAAGAAGACAAGTGAGGATGGATACCAGCCACTTTTTCAGCTTCCCTTTCCATGCTGCTGCATGTTTTATGGCATAACCAAAAAGCCCTGAGGGACCAGTCTGGGTTACAGTAGTCTGCCAAGCCTGTCCTTTGTCATGGCTGCATTGGAGGTGGTTCAGACAGATCAAGTCAAACCATCTGTTGAAATCAAACTGTCTCCTAGCATGCTAGGTACAGCTTGCCTCCAGCAAGCCCTGTTCTGGTTGTGGTTTTGTCTCTGGGGCCACAGTGCCCACACTTGGATTAGGAGACTTCTCCCCAACAAAATGTTAAACCCACTTCAGCTTGGGCAAAAGTCCTTGTTTGGACTCAGACATCCCTGCCTTGCTTTCACGCTTCTCATGCCCATTTCCCAACTGAGGGAGCATTATTTCATAATACTGAAGGACAACGCATCCTGTTATACCCGGCACAGTGTCGCTCAGTCTCCACCACCACAGCATGGTCAAGGCAAAGTCTCTCTGATGCCACTCCAAAGGGATCTGCAGGTAGTGGTTTTGCAGTTCCTTTACAATCTGTCTTTACTGGAGGACTCTCTTAATAGAAGTAGTGCTTTCAGACTGTTTTTTACATAGTCCTCACACTTTTTCTCTGCAGAAAGACTGTGAGCAAAGCATATATCTCCCCTTTTTCCCAACACGTTTCTTGTAGAACTGCAGAGCAGCTAATAATGCCTAACATGTTAATGGGAGCCTGAAACCAAATTCTCTACTCATAAAAGGCCTTAATCAACATGTCAGACATGTCAGGAGTTGAGTCTGTGTAGACTTTTCTCAATCCTTCCCCGTGTAAGGAGCAGTCCTTTCTCATGCAAATAGATCCCAAAGCCTATTCGGTTTCCTGAATGAGTAATGCCATTCAGGACTGGCCCTGCTTCCTCTCACAGAAATCATGCCCAGATAAACTTCTACCATTTTAATGAGCAAAAGGCACACTTTTCAAAATATCCTATGCCAGTTCTGCAAACATTTCAGCTATAAGGAAGGATGTAATTATACACGCTCACTGACAGCTATTAGTCTCAGGCTCTGCCTTCTCCAAAAAAAAAACCTAAACCAAACTCCATCGAAGTGTAAAACTCTTTATACATGAGCACAGAGTTTTGAAAATCGGTTAAAGTTAGAAAAATAATCTAACTTCATTGAAGCACATGGGAGTGATTATAAATCAGACACAAATTGTGAAAAAGAATCTGCAAATGTATGGAAAGGTAAATTCTGGCCATTCGCTGTGAAATAAAATAGACTGTTAGCCAGATAATGGAATCATAAAACACTGGCTGCATTTTTCTAGACATTTCCAGGAAAGGAAATATAAAACCATTTTGGTTTTTTTAAGCAGATTTTCAAATTTTATATTTTTAATGGTTTCTCTTTCAGTCAATTGGCAAAAGAGCTTTAGGGAAAAAGCTGAATTGTGCCTTTCTTCCCCATGCAAGTTATCTCAGTGATTTACACAGAATGACTGATCCTAGTTAGGCAAAATGTAGAATAATTAGCACAAACTGCCTGGGTCAGACCCATAGAAATCATTGGGTTCAAGAGAAAAAGGGCTATTTTTTATTCAAAGGGTAGCATTCACTCCTGCTCATACTGAAGATGAGGAGTCTTTGCAGCTAACTTCAACAGTACCTGTATTTTATTCAAAACTTACTGTCTTTTGAACTAAACCTTTGAACTGAATTTAAACTAGTAACTAAGTGATTATTTAGTTCACTTAAAATAACAACTTAGTTAAACTACCAACTCAATGATGAAATATAACTGTATGGTTTACTGAAGCACTAGCGCTTGAAGGAACTATCTTCCAGTTCATGTAAGTCAACTCATCATTATGCTGCAGAAGTGTAACTGTCACATCTGTGCACTACAGCCAGCATACCTGGTACACTGAAGCAATGGACATAAAGTTTGTGTGTTTAAGGGTTACTGGACTAATTTAATTCATTCACAACCGAAATACACTGTCTTATGGTGTCTTAAAATGCTTTCCACATATCGCATCTCAAAGCTCTGTGGGGGTATTTTTAGCCTGCTTATGAATTAATTGCATGCAGACACATGCACCAACTCACCTATTCAGCAAGTGGCAGCTTAGAGTGAGGATCATTTGTTTTAGTGCGATCTAGGTTAATCTGCAGTGGTATTAGCTGAGAGGGGGAATACAAGCAAGGACACTTTGCCTGTTATCTATTACTTTTTTCAAATAATAACAAAGAATTTTAAACATCTATTTAAAAATCAGAAAAGAGAAGATACAGTATTTTGCGCAAGGGATATTGCTCAGATGTCTGACACCATCTTTAGACAAAATGCAAAAAGTATACAAAACTCTAGTCTTTAATAATGAAATTTTTCTTCCAATGAATTTACACTGTATGTTAGCTAAGCTTTTATCTTTTCTGCTGTTCCCTAACACACATCCACAAAATTTCTCAGGGATCAATTATTTCCCTAGGTTTTTGTTGTTGTTGTTGTTGTTGTTTTTCAGGCTAACATATTTTAATGATATTTTTCGGACATATTAGGACCAGCTCTTTATTTAATATTTTCTAAAATGGAATGCAGGGAAAAGTTCAAACTGTGTAGTTCACAGGACTAAACTGGGAGGGAGAATTCGAATCTTTTGTATCACAAAGTGTCACTGCTTTAGGTTTCGGATCTTTTTAAGATCTGGAATCCCAGCTATCGAAAAGTCATTACATTCTAGTGCTAAAACAGATCTCTGTAATTTAGCTTATGATCTCATTTTAATCATTACTGAGGTTTATAGTGAAAAACTATGTTCCTGTAGAACAAAACATTGATCAACAGTAACACTGAGGGACTAGAGGATTTACTCTATGCTACAGATCATTTTTTCAATATCAAGCCTTACTTCTTCACAAAAATTTTAACTTTTATTTTCCTTTTATTACACCGTATAAAAATAATCTTCGTGCTGTAGCTCCCTTTAAAACCAGATGACAGATTTCTTAAGAAGATTGTAACACTTTGGCCACCTGAGGCCACAGAATCTTTTAGGACCCAATTTGAAATCCATTGCACTGAATGGAAAGACTTCTTTGACTTGAGTTAGTCAAACCGTGGAGCTGCAAGAGATGTGGTATGGGATCTAGACTGATCCTGACTGTACCCAAGCATTTTTCATGTAAGTCACTGTGAAAAGCACCTTTGACTCAATCGCTCATGAATGTAAGAGTGAGAGCAGTACATAGGGTGAAGAACAGTGAGAGCATCAGGATGCTTGGAAGTCAGTCATGCCTCTGATTTTTTTCACTCTGCACTGCAAACCAACAGATCCTGACAGTCAGGTCCTGCCTTCTCCTTGCCATACTTGCTCCAGGAATTGTTCAGCCCGTACACACAGAAAGAGCAGGAGGAGGAGAATAGCACAGGGCAAAATAGTTCCTGCTTTATCATTTGCACTGGAATAATAAGAAAATGTAGGTGAGCAGGGGGAGACCAGACTTTCAGCAGCTTTTGGTGAAGAAAGCAACCAAGATGACAGGAAAACTGCTGACTACAAAAAGTATTCTATTCAAAGTTTAGGAAAGGTAATAAAAAGTGTAGAAGACAATAGCTGAAATGCCTGCTTTGGCACTGTGAAACACAAAGGGCATTTGTTATTGAATTTACACAAAAGAATGCTGAGGATCACATCTTGTTCACATTTATTCTAGGAAAATTCCAACAACTTTTGGAGGAATAAAACCAGTCCTTTTCCAGGGAGATGTTTCATGATTCTATAACAACTGACTATTTCAGTAAGTACGGTTTCACTTCAGTAGGTTTTAGAATCATCCTTTAGATTTTGCAGAGCAGATGTATGAATTTTTAAAGAATCTTATTTTTCTCAGTTTCTATAAAATGGTCCAAAACCAGTGAGAAACCATTATATACATAAACACAGACAGGATCTAACCTTGTGTTTTGATTCAAATCAGTAATATTAAAAGCCATCTATATGGTTTCTAAAGAGAAGAAAAATATGTGCATACTTTCAAAACATTAAAATACAACCTCAAGATGAAAATTTGCCAACTCAGTTCTTGTAACGTTCCCTCAACTCCCATTGAAATCAAAGGGGCACGTGCTTAAACACTTTCCAGGAGAGAGACATTTTCTTGAATTAGTCATAATGAAAATGAATTAATTTTGGTCTACTTCCCAATATTCCCCTAGAGTCACAGTTTGTATATTTTCCTCCCAACTGTAGTCTGGGTGAGATTTTGTGCCTGGAGTTTTTGAGCTATAAGGTTATGTAATCAGCAAAGCCTATTTCTGCTTGGCACAACATCCTGCTTTGCCAGATTGGTCCTAAAGAAGGAAAAATAGAACTGTGCCACAACACTAGAAGTAATGTTTTCAAGAAACTAAGTGTGTACGTATGCATGTAAATTACCCTGAAAGAGAACAGTTGATGTCTCAAAGTAAATTTTTTAACCTCTGTGTACCAGCTATAAGGCAGTAAATCTAATTCATTAACAAAAATACAGTATCCCTAGAACTAATGATACAGGAACAGTACCGCCACCTTGCTGGAGGAACAAAATAACGTGATTTGTGTTTCTCTACATTGTTTGGATAGCCTAGAATTATCAGAATTAAGTATGGTAATAACCTGGTAATTAACAGTAATTTCTTTTATCACTGTGGAAATGGCATTACGGAAACAACACTGACCTATAATTTTTTTCACGAGTTCTGCAGTTATTGTCACTGTATTTCTAATTACCCTTGCAGTCACCCAAACTATTTCAGAGCAGTTACTGAGATGATGCCAAGCACCCTGGATCATCTTATTTTCTTGATCAACTGATTAAAAGGTCAGAACCATCAAAAAAGATTAACCATGATGTGACAAGCATGGTGCATTGAAGAGGTAATTAGAACTATCATCTCCACTTGATAACTTTGGGGAATATAAATGTATGTAAACAGGCAGAATTCAAAAAAAAAGAAAGCAAGGTTGTTATTGCTTTAGACTGCTCATCTATAATTAAAACTGTAATTAAAAAATATAGCAAAAAGTGAAGAAGTTGAACAAAATACAAAGCAACTACATTTATTGCTTGTCCTGTCTATTAATTGCTATTACCATCAGTGTTTTATGTGCCTCCTCCACCTCAGAGGGGAGAATGAAGCCTTAGAGGTTCAGGAGTAGCTGCTGGTAGTTTTAGTTTGAGCCTGGATTTCTCGTTCCTTTTCTTCCATCCCTGTGCAGCACATAAATGCCATTTCACATAGCTGCTTGCAAAGCAGTGACTGGGCAGCATCTTTGATGGAGCAGGCACCAGAGGCTGGGCCCAAGGCAGGTGACAGGGCTGCGCTGGCTCCTTTCCACTGGAGCTACAGAGGGGGAGGCATGTCAGGAGCTGAAGGACCACACATTTCCGCATGGTCCCTTGGGAACTATGGGGAGCAGGTAAAAGTTAATGTATCCCTAAATCCAGAAAAGAGAAAACTGTGAGGTTGGCTAAAACTGCCTTTCCTTCTCCCCCACCCATTTTTTGTGCCAGTGACAGATAGACAAGGACAGGTCTCCTGATTTTGGTAACAACTAAAGAATGAATAAAGAGTTTCTGCTGAGGGTGGTTCATGGCAGGACTCTCAAGGCCACATGGCTGTTGCCACCTAGACAGCCTACCCTTCTGAAAATTTTTTCAGTGTTTAGATGAAGATCACCTTCCATAAGACTGTTTTAATACTTTAGAAAAAGGTAATCAAATATTAAGTGTTTGTATTCTCCTAGAAGTGGATCTTCCTTCTAGTTATTTGGAGAGGAAGTGCTGCCTAAAAAGGAGCAGATGGGGACATCAGAAAAAAACATAAAGTGTCCCATCAGCTAATCTGCATGAGTGGAATGAAATACTCAGTACAGATGTTTGTGGGTGAACATGTAGCAGGAGAAAATAGTGGCAAGAAGAGCAGAAATGGTACAAAAACAAAAGGTCTGAGTCATGCTTCTTTTGTTTTTAAAAGGTTCCAGTTTCATCATCTTGTCAGCTCCTTGCCTTTGCATTTTTCCACCCCAATTCTTTCCCTCTTCCCACTCACTTCCTCTGTTCCCCCCTCCACTTCTCTTTGCTGTGCTTTTTCATCTGAAAAGCCACATGATTCTCAGCACTTGCCTGTGAGTCGCTGGGTAGGACCGCAAGCTGTCTCCAGCCCTGCAGCCTGAAGGGTTCTGCTTTAAACATGCTCAGCAGGTAGCTTTGGAGACCACATGCTGCAAGGGACCCTCCCAGTACCAGTGCCAGTGAATATTAACATTTAATATAACGTGTATATCATAGAAATACATTATGCCTATGAAAACTATAATAGTATGTTTGCTGTTTCAACTGCCATGCTTTAGATGATAACAAGATGAAGGGATTCAGTACTTGTAAAGGCAAAGTGATCGTGTATTAGCTGGACTTAGCAGTGCTATGCCTGTGATTTAGCTATGTGTGCATGGATTGACTTCATGCAGCTTCTTTCAAGCGCTTCTACTGCAACCGGTGTTTCCTCATTCAAACTCCTTAAAGGTTGCTATAGCCACCTTAGATACCAGAGTTGTTAAAAACCCTGTAACACATGTCTAGCTTCATAGTTGTCACTTCCCAAGGCAGTCCCATTTTATGAAATGCAGGTCCATAGTGTTTGTATTTGGACTTTTCAGACTCTTTTAAGATATAGACCATCTTTTAATACAAGTTGTCTTGCCAACAGTTCGCCTCCCCTACATGACCACATAGATCAGACCTTCCAGTTAGACACGACAAAACATTTTTTAAGAAATGTTTTTTAAAAAGAGAAAATTACTTTTTTTATATATTTATAAAGAACTGCTGGATTTCATTAAAATGAGAAAGAGCTGGAAGTATGTAATCCCCCAGATCTCAGCAAGCACTGGGCACTGCTCTGTAAGCCATGTGGAGCATCTCTGACTTAATTTTATCAACAATGAGAGTTGTCTTTCTAGGAGAATTTGCTTTCAAGAAAGAAAAGGTTAAGCAGTTTGGTCTCAGTTCTTATCTACAATGATAAAGCTTTACATTGTCCTCTGTCTCCAAAGCCAATGCTGATAGTCAGGGGAGGAGTTATCCATGAGTGGAAGGTATTCACCAGGGAGCTCTAAATCACCCAAGTAGTAGCTTCTGCCTCCTGTGTCCTGAGCCATTTCTGGAAAAAATCTGTTTCTGGCAATCCTGACATGTTGTATGGGCCCAGCAAGGCTGATTGTTGATGTCATACATTAGAACAGCTATTACACTTCCCAAATTCATGTTAGTTTCCTAGCAGCCCCTGGATCAAGACACCACAGCACTAACTGGAGTGTGAGTCCTTTTTCTGTTGAGTGTGTCTTCACATTTGGTGAACAGCCTACCCTGAATGTGTGCTTTGTCCCATCTCAGTTAGGCATACCTCCAGAAAAGCCAAAAAATTACATCGGTGAGACATGAACCAGTATATTTGCATTATGTGTGTAAACTTGTTTTATTTGCTGCATAAGTGGTTGAGATAATACTACAAACATGCCTGAAGATGACTGTTTTATTTATATTTCCTTATAGCAGTTCTAGTATTTTAAATTATTATAGTAACAGCTATGAGAAAAATGTTACATAGTTAGTGTCTCTCTACATGGAGAATTTATGTAGCCTATGACTTGTTGAAGCTTTTTTTTTAATATACTAAATATTTTTCAGCTTAATCACTCATGCATAATGTGAGAATGTATGAGGGTCACTCTCTAAGAATGCAAAAACACATTGCTACGTAACAAAAGAGTTTAGGGAGCTGAAGTGGTGTTCTCGCTGAACTTCACACACAGGGTTATCTGAGTTCTTTTATCTATGACACCTTATACATTTCCTCTCATAGATTTTTCATACTTGCCTTCCCACCAAGCCATGGGTTTTGCCTCTGATTTTCCTTTGTGGAATTGAAAACATGAATCTAGGAAAAAAATCTGCCTGTTAGACAAGTTGATAATGAATCTCAACATTGCAGCATCCCATTGAGTGTATTGATTACTACTACTGCCCATTCACCATAGAATGTCATACAATGGCTATTACAGTTTTCACAACACTCAGTCTAATTATATGGTCTTTGATTTTTCAAATACAACAGAATTTTAGTGGCAGTTGCCCTTTTATAATAGCCCTCTTTATTTGCTTCTGGATTTAAATTCTGTACTTCTTGATCAAGGGACACTTTCTATTATATTTCAGAGAACAGTGGGTTATGTAAGAGGTAGTTCTTATTTCTGAAAACAATCTTTATTTGCAGAAATACAAATTGCTTATGAAGTCTCTGACGTCACAGACCTTGTATGAACTTTGTTCAGTTTAGACAATTAATTTCAGAGGAGAAGTTAAATGAAAAGAAGCATGATCAAATAATTAGAACGTTAAACTTAGCTTAGAGCTCTTGCATTTGTGATAGGGAGCCCATGTTTGTGATCTGTAAATGAGTTGTGGCATATATGTGCTTCAGTTTCTTGATCTGTAGTGAAAAAGTCAAAGATAAGAATTTCTAAATGCCTCATGAGAGTGTTGAAGGGCCTACATTTACAGAAGCTCAAACCAGTAACCCAAAAATCAGCCTGACCTTGTGTTTTGTCCAGTGTGGGTTCAAAGTTGTGGGAAAACAGACTGATTCTGTACCTACAATACACTGAAATGAGTTTCAAGTTCATTAGAAACTAATGCAAGATTTCCCAAAAATTGGACACGTGCTTGCTTAAAACTTGGTGAATCTTTCAGGATTCAGAAAGTAGAAAAGTAGGTGAGAGTGAAACAAAAGGTTAAAAACTGGGAATTTTATCTGCTTTATGTTTATCATGAAAATACAAAAAAAAAAAACATTCATAAACAAAGTAGAAAGCCGTCCTTTAAATGCTAGGTCACCTTGTGTGCTGCTTCAGCATATGTCATATGCCTTTGAGTCTCAGGAAGTAAAAACCAAAAGCAATGGTTAATCTCGGAAATCATCAGTTTCATATAATTATTTTGATTGGACTCATCCCAACTATGAGTTCATGTATGGATTTCACTAACACTGCCTAATATATAATGGTAAGTTATGTATTGCAATAAAACACTGACTGGAGAGAAATCCTTGCCTAGTTCAAATCCCCATTGACCCAAGCTAGGCTATGCTTCAACTTTAGTTCTTTCATGCCTCTTATCACTCTTGGATTTCAAAATGCACTGGAAAAGGAAGCACAAGACATGATCTCAACACTTCTGGGTGAAACGATTTGCTATTCATTATATAGGGAGTCATCCATTTACTTACATACAAGTCTATATACTTATGTTAACCTCATAAAGGGATGAATTTCTCCAGCTTGGTAAACAGAAGGCAAAGAGTTAAACTCCTGTTATCCTTAGCCAGAACATCTGCAGCTGCTACCTGAAATCCCACATTTGTGTTTAATAGTTATTGGGAGAGCCTTTCAGAACATGGGCTCATCTAATTGATTCCAGGTGCCTGATTCCCTGCAGGGCAGGTAAAATAAGGAGAGTGGCAGGAGGAAGGGAAACAACATGAGTTTCTTCTATACAGACTTCAAGATGTTGAAGACCTGTTGCATGTGGTTAAGCTTTATGCTGCCAGAAGCTCACTGATATTTGAGGCTACCTGGTCAAAGGGAATTCTCATTTACTGCTAGAGAGTTGGTTCTAGATCCCATATACGGTATCTATCTGCTGCAGTGTAGCACCTAGACAACACCTAGAAGGGCCTAGGCTTGACTGCAAAAGTTTGGGCATCAGAGGAGTTATTGCAGGAACCTGCAGAAACCTGAGGCTGGTCACAATTTCCTCCATACCAATTGTAACAGGAGCATCAGAATTGCTGTTCTTGAGAGGGTATTCCTTTCATGTGTGTTGCAGAAGTGAAGTAATAAATAATTTTAAGAAACAGGTAGACTTTTGGTTGGCTCCTGGTAGTGTTCCAGCAGCACACACACATTCCTACTCTGTACCCTGGTATAGATCAGGCCCTAAAACCCATAACAAGGAAGCCTATTTCATCAGAACATGTTGATCTTTACAAACTTTAGCCTGACTTAGTAATGTGCAACAAGAAGCTGAAACTAAAATTTCACCCATTAAAGTTAACCCCCCCACACATGGGGATGACATCAACAGAAACAGCTAGGTGTCAGTTTTATACAGTCTTAAGTGAGGATTTTCTGAATACTTTTTACTCACCTTGAACTTTCTATTAAGAGACTAGGCATTGTAGGTTTATAAGAAACTCATTTTTTTAAATGAAGAAAAAGAGGAGAAATCAAAATGTATGATAAATTCTTACTCTCCCTTGCCTAGATCCTGGACACCTAACACTTTGCTGCATATCCCAGAGGTGTTCAACCTAAGAAAATTTAGGGTTCCTCCAGAGAAGTCCTGAGGTAGCATCCAGTTCCTAACCACCCTGAAAACAAGGACAAGTCCTTTGGGTTTTCAAAGATTTGTGTGCATTCCTGTACTCTCATCTTTCCTGAGAATTACCCAAAGTCACTGAAAGGATAGGGAATTCCACTTTTACTAAAGGAAGGCTCAAGGAGCCAATTAACTATAGAGACCTGACCCCTAAGTGAAGACTTTCCGTGTGTAAACATGTGACTTCCTTTTTATAAAGTTCTGAAAATTGTGTGCTTTGTGCTAGATGGATAGGCTCTGATGCCTATCAATCCTTAGAGAAAATAGGCATTGTTAGAGAAACAGAAATATACCTTCAGTGCAGTCAAAGGCATCCTCAAGAATTTACATGTTTGCAATGCCAGAGATTTATTCAGCTGAACATAGACCCAAGCATCAATTTCAAATACAAAAAAAAAGATTTCTCCAGCTGTTGCCACATCTGTTATCAGGATCTGCTGCCATGACAGTGAATGTACTTAGGCAATTGTTATAAAAGCAACCTTTGGCTCTTTGTGCCCACAGGAAAGTGGGATCCATTGGAGCCTGAGAGACATTAATCTTTTAATGAAGAATATCAAAAGTGGATTTAAATCTTAACTGAAGATAGGATACTAGGATATCAAAATCAGACTGGGGGGGGAAATACTGCAGTACTAAAATAATGTGCAAGTGAATGTGTCTGGAAACTTAAACACAGTATTAGGAAAATTTATGTAAAGTCACTTTGAGAAATAGAATGACAGACCTTGAGCTGAAAACAAAAAGGCTCATGTGTAAATAGGCATTTGTCGCTGATTTAAATTTACACCTGTTTACTCTAGCTGGTCAAGAATTCTCAAAGGTTTTTGTACAATATTTTAATGTTTCTTGACATATATACCATTCCCCAAAAAATCTGTCTTGGAGCAGTATGTGAAGTGAGAAGCAAGGAAGTTCTCTGAAAATATAAATAACTTGATAAGTGCCTATGAAGGTATAAAGTTCACCTTACAAAAAGTGTAAAATTATGTCAGAGAAACAACTAGTTTAAAAGAAAATACTTTTAAAATACTTTTTAAATAGTTGAGATTTTTAGAAAGACTTTTTATGTTACAGTTTTGTGAAAAACTTGTAGAGAGGAGGAGAGATGCACAGTATATTGCAAACCTTCTATACAAGTCTGTAACAGGCTAGATAGCTGTCATGCCTGCGGTTGTTAGAGTCTTTCAAACTGCTCAATCAGTAAAGAATACCAATACAAACAACTCTCTTTGATGATTTTCTTTTCAGGTCAGTTCTTTCATCATGAATTTGCCTTTTGGCATCTTTCTTACTACATGTTCAGTGCACTAGTCAAACAAATGTACTGTCACAGCCATCATAAAAAGTCATCAAGCATTCCAAGCTGAACAAATTGGTTTGCACCTGCCAAATACTGCTCAATTGTTATTTTGATACATTGTGCATTAAAGCAAAATCCATCAACAGAATAGTTTGAGAGGAAATAAAAAGTCTTATCTTCTGGGGAAGCCTAAAAGACCAGCTATAGTTGTGGTGAAATTTCTGTGCCATGATTTAATTTAAAAAGAACATTGTCTTATCCTTTCACTACTAGATATTAAGTTAGATAGTCTTCTGAAGAGATAGCGGTAGTAGTCCAGATAACAAAACTGCTATTACAGCTGTTCTTCCCATGCAACTATTTCCGCACCTTAGTACTTCATCTGGGGACTGAGGCCCTCCCCGTGGTGTGCTCTGTCCATATATCCAATAAACTGATAGTCCTAGTTCCAAGAAGATGGCTGCTATCTGTGAGGAGCAGGAAGCACAGGAGTACAAAGAAATCTTATCAAAAGTTTTGCATTCAACAGACCTTTCCCTTTCCTCTTTCCTGGACTGTCTTTTTTTCACTGAGGTACTGCTTTCTACCCTATTTTTATTCACTTTCATCTTAAAAGTCCAAAATTCTAATCAGCATCTTTCCTTTTGGAAAGGAAAATGGAATGTGTTGTCCACTGGAGACTGTAAATCCATCTTTGCTGCAGAATTGATACAACACACTTCTATCTGCCAGAAACACTTGCTGCTCTATTCTAGACTTCTCAATATGACATTCAAAAAGTGGCAGGTCCTAAGGTTTCCTTAAACATATACATGTATGTGCAACATATACATATGCTTAGCTGGACACTTCTTTGATGTGCATGCAACGGGGACTTAATCTATTTAATTTAATGATTGGTAGCTGTTTGACTTTGTGGGTTTAGAGCAGCTTTGGTGTATGACTACAACAGAAGCAGCAGCTTTACCAGTAAGAATTTTCCATTCATTTTCAGTAAAATGAGAATCCTTGCATTTCAGAAGGTGAAGGATTTATGTTTCACCACTTACTATTGTGCTGGTGTTTCAAATGGGAGCCTGCATGTCCAGAAATCCTAAGCCAATGATCCAGAAAATGGTAGGGTACATAAAACTACAAAGAGCATGTTCTTCTGCTGCAGATGCAAACCATCTAGGCCAGTTCATAAAAGTTCCTACTGCACAGTGAGCTGTTTGGAGCATGGACTATGGTAAGTGTAATTCTGGCTTTCCTCATGTGGAATGATTGCTGGAGGTGACTTATCGATATGACACACAACCCCTGCCCCTTAACAGAAGGTAAACCTCCAGGGTGGAATGCAGTGGATTTTCAAGAAATCTGTTCCGTAATAATTCCCTAAGCAACACAACCTGCAACCTTAGATGTTAGCAACACCAGGGGAACTTGGTATGCTGACACTAAGAGAAACATGGAGGGTGGGGTGGAGTGGAGACACCGCAGCCAGGCTCTGATATCACTGCAGGGATGGGCAACTGGAACTACTAGAACAAGAATGGAAGGTCCCTGCATTGAATCTACTGAAGCAAAGAGGTGAAACAATGGGGTTCTGTCAGTGTTATTGTCTTACTTCTGATTTATATCAGAAGTACCCAGTTCTGGAGTACTGACATGCTAATTCATGTCCTTTGGGTAAACTTTGTTCATTATAATCTCATTATAATACCAAAACACACCTCCATCCCAAAAACTACCCACCTCTGAGGTGCGACCACCCCTCACTGAGCAGGTACTCTGAATTTTCTCTAGCATATACCTTTAAAAGCAAAGCAAGAAAACTTTATACCAATCAAAGTAAAGGTATGTATGACTAGAGTCACTCAAGCTCCACCTAAAAATTAAGAAAATATAAAAGGGCTTAAAAAAGGAAGACTGTTAGGGAAGACACCATCATAGACAAGTCAGGGGGACATTGCTAACTCCTGGGATGAGTCGACGGACTGAACCTCTCTTCTGCCCCATAGGGATGCCTATTGGGTAAGGTTCAAATCTTCGGTTATACCGAGTGCTTCCCTGGGAAACTTAGACATCTCTATAGTTTTTCCATAATTTATTGTGCTTGTAGTCGACTCTATCACTATTTGCACGTGCTTTTCAGACAGTGTATTTATCACCAGCAATCCAAAAGAACCTGTACTCTTGCTTTAATAAACTGCACTGCTCATTAATCTAGTTCATTAACACAACCAAGCTCCATAAGTGTGGTAATTCTCGTGCGTTGAACACGGCTAAGCCAAGAGTGCAGTACACTATTAAGTGCATCCGTCATCGTGATAGTTCAGCATACTGAATGTGACCAGACTTACAGCGTTGAATTGGACATCACTCAGAAATTAAACCTAGCCGGCCCCAAGCCCCTCTGACATCTGAGGATAAGCTGGAATGCAAGGGGGTTTATTTTCTGCCAAATTCCTTTACTCTTTAACACAACACCTCAGTGGAACTCCAATCTGGAATGGGGCTTTTAGGTACCATGGTCCTATAAGGTGCAAGACAATAATGTGAGTTTTGCCTTCCTTTGTAATGAAAAGGGATCTTCACAGTACTAGCAAATGGAGGATGCCTGCTTTGCCATACATTATCTTGCCCCCAGCTATCAGTGGATTTAAAAACATAAAAGCTGAAGGAGGATGAATATTAGACTTTGTTCAGAAACCTGTTGTCCTAGGCTGTTTTGAACTGCTGCAGTGAAACTGCAAAGTACATGCTGTGTGGCTATAGCAGTTCTCAGTTATATTTCAAAACCATCAAAGGTAACATGTCTTGTATTTCTCCTTTGGACCTGGAAATTGAAATAATAATGAAGACATGTGTTTCTTTTAACTTTCTGCATGGCTGGGCTCACTTATTACGGAAGTTTAGTGTTGATGAATAGGTTAAGCATGGTTGAAAATTAGCCTTTCCTCCCCAAGAGCTTATTTGATTCAAGAAATTTCTCAGATTTTTAAAGGTAAACTGATTTTCTTCAGCACTTGAGCAATCACAGGTACTTATGAATAGTCAGTGCAAACATAAAAATTTGCCATTTCACTTTGCTCATTTGTTCTTCTCTCTTGCATCTTGGCAAAATGTGCCAGTCTGGTTTTCTCTAACAGCAGCCTCAGAAGTGCTCCTACCTATTGTGCCAAATTCTTCATGGCTGGTATATCTTTATAAGACAGAAACACAGCATAATAATTCCATTTTTTTAATAGAACAGATTTTTGCAATGTTGCAAACCACACAATAGCACAAGCTCTGTGCTTGATTGTGTTAATTATATGAACATTTCCAAAACAAATTCCAATTCTTATACAAAATATGCATGTGTCTGTGTCTTCTTTAACACCTGTTTATTGCCTCTTTCTTGTCTTGCTGTTGACTGCTACTAAAGACCTTTCTCTGGGACTTACATTCAAAACTTTAGTTGGCCAGAGAAGCAGTCCCACCATGATGAAGCTGGTTATGAACCAGAGACTACATGTTTGGCCTTATAGTACATTCATCGTTCACTCGCCAATCCTAAAAGTATCCCTAGCAGCCTGATATAAGTGCTCCTTTAAACAACCAGGTTTTATGTCCAGAGTGAAATCATTCCCCTAGGAACCCAGTGCAAACAGTACCAACCATAGGTAGCTCCTGCCTTCTGCATTTGTGGTGCAAGGGAAAGTTGCACATTTTCATCAAACTCAGAGGTGCACATGGGAAAAGGAAGAAAGATCCCCAGTCTTTGAGCCCTATCCAAGATCAGCATTTCTCCTGAAACAGTTTCCTTTTGTGTGTTATTGCCAGACACAGATATGGGTGTTGCATGGAAAGTGCCACAGTTAATCCACTGATATTCTCTGCCAAGGAGCAAGAGGAAGAGCCGAGAAATGTAGGAGCTGGTGTGGAGGAACAAAGCTTCTTTGTACCCTGAGACTCAAGTACATCCTGTAATAACTGTGGTAGGACCACAGTCCTAGGAGAAGCAAACTCACTATTTCTAATACAAACAGGAATGGTGACCATCTCCATCTCACTCATGGTACAATCAAAGGGGTCAATTTCTCTGTGGCTCTTATTTTCAGAGGAAATCATCTTCATTTTATTATAAGCAGAATCCATTTCTCTATTCACAACATGAACACCCAATAGAGAGAGATATATTTTGATTGCAAGCAGCTGTTGCCATCTGATCAGGGGATGTATTGCAAATATTTTAGCAAATGTTTCTCTTCCTCCTCTTTTTCCCCTAAGACTCTGACAAAGTTGATGCGTGTCTGTGAAATCTATTCATATGTGAAGAAATTCCCCATGTCGACCCCCAGACAGCAGGCAGTACCATTTCACAAGCACATATGTCAGATGGCACCCATTAGAGTTTAAACTTTGTTCTCTAAATTGGACTACACAGAGTGGCAAGAGAGGTGTGTGTTTTACATGGTGAAGCTTGGAGGTGACGAGGAAGTTCAATCCCCTTTGACTGAACCTGAAACCAAAAGCTCACCGTAAGCGTGAAGTTAGACCTTCATTATGTCTTTCCCTAGGTGCTCCACTGAGAACAGCAGTGTTTAAATGAGATGTGATACTACCCCAGAAACAGGCTCTTTAGAAGTATTATTATGAGTGCCAGAAAATATTTTCTGCTGTAGGCCAAGGAGAGGGAAAGAACCTTAATCTCCTCAGGGGGAGAAGAAGGAGTTGTTTAAACAAAGTCCCTGACTCAGATCTATAGGGAAGAGAGCAATCTACAGTGACAGAGCTCCATATCTCTGGTTTTAATCTGATTCATCACTTTCTTAACTATGACTGTGAAACCACTGGGACAAAAACTGCTTGTTCCTCTTTGTGCTGTTACTCTTCAACGTGAATAAGGTGAGCAGGACGTGAACAGTGCCATTACACTGTGGAATAGACACCATTTGCATATAATATATTTAAATACAGACCCAAATTCTGCCTTAGTATGTGCTCAGGTTCTCATTCAAAGGTGGAAATTTACTCCACAATTGCTTAGTTACTATGTACTTTAAAGGGGAAGTAAATCAGAAAACTTTGTTGCACAGAAAGAGTGCAGTTTTTGATTTGGTGTGTACAGCAGAGTCCAGCAAGGTGCTGAGGTGTGCAGTCTATCAGCTCCCAGCAAGTCCAGTAGAGATGGCACATGCTGAACTCTTCCTAGAAAATACTCTCTGTCATCCAGAATACTGACTGAATGGAAAAGGCAAGCATCCAGTGGCTCACTTGATGTCCCTAGGCAGTCTGCTGCAAGATTAATTTCAAGTTTTAATGAAAATAAGCGGTAATGATCTAATGGGGTTTTTAATTAGAAAATATACAGTCCTTCAGCAGATTCCACTTGAGTTCTGGGTGACTGAAAAGCAAATCAGAACAATCACTGGTGAATACAGAGATACTTATTCTGATTATTCTAGGAAATTGTAGAGCTTCATACTCCATAGCGTAAACAGTGTATCACAATTTTGCTAAGCATTTGTGGACAAATACTGTAAATACACACAGAACATGTATAGCAGTGCTGTAATTATCTACACCTACATCTGAAGGCACCTGTCACTAATATCAGGAAAAAGCCCATTAAAAAAATATATGTGTGTACAGTACTTGTGCATCTGCTGATATGATTGATCAAGAGTACAGGCTGGATCCTGATTCTTTGATCTCCACATGTAACTTCTGTTTACTTCAGCACTTGGGAGCTGATTTGTATATACCCACTTACTCTAGAAGTAAAAGCTATCCATGCTCTCATGTGCTTTTTCTCAAGCTTCTCTCACTTTCTCAGCTTGAATGATTCACATTAGAAACACTGCCCTTACGGTTTCTCTTCATGCTCTTCATTTCTTTTGCTGGTACACTGTTCAGAGGATGCAAAGAGGTTAAGAGTGCTTGTGGTTGTGCTGACTGACTGTGATTTGACCATACAGAGCAATATTGCTAATAAAGATTTCAGATAACTCCGAAGTGTAAGATTATTTCTGGGATTTACTGTTAAAAACCCTAATCCCTTTCTCCTTGGTAGCTTTGCGCTAACCTAAAGTTCCACAATGAGTATTTTAAAGTTTTTTAAATTTTATAGCCTGGTATACTCTCTGATAGATTCTTTATCACCTAGGGTAAAGTAGAAAGCTTGCTTTCATGAGATAAAAAGTTATTGAGCATGTTTAATGGAGTTTCACCACAAACAAACAAAAAAAGAAATTTAATAATAAAATACAAAGGGAAGGAAAGAAGAAACAATATGAAAAGCAAACCACATTTCTAGGACACCATTTTAACACTTTTAGGAAAAAAGTCCTTCTAATCTCTTCTTTCTAAATGCAACATTTTTATTAAAGACTGAAAAATAAATATGCAGCTAAATAACATAACTCACAAAATTATTTTCATGGCTCTGCAGACAACAGAGATCAATGGAGCATAGACAGTTCTGGTGTTCGAATAACCTCCTCAAAAACAAAGCTCAAAGCAGTATGAAAAAGACAGACCACTCTCAAGCACTATAAGGTGAAAGTGTCTTACGATGTTGCATTGCTTGAAATATGCCTAACTGTAAATGAAATTATCAACCAGGAAGCTTTCATGCAAGAAAACATCTACAGTTACAGCCTATACACAGTCTGAGCTCTAACTTAGTTTCCTTTTTACCAGGAAATAGTTTTTGTCTGCTATCCTATATAGACAGCACAATAGCTAATTAATACTTAATGCAGCATGAATCCTTTAATGATGATAGACTTTATCTTGTGCACTTGGACTTTTGTGCTGCAGAGGATTCCCTTTGGTTTTCTCTGCGTGACAGGGTTCTAGAAAAATAAGTGAGAATCTCTGCTTTTCTTGAAAGAGTAGTTTTAGCTGACTGCCCTGTCAAAACAGGGCTTGAAAATGTAAAACAATACACAGTAGGCTATTTCTGTTACTGCATTTTTCTTACAGATGGCTGGAGAGCAGGGGAATAGGCCAATAAATGACTTATATGCAAATATGTACAAATGAACACACACAAGCTCTTTAGACAGAAACCAGTTACATTTGCAGTTAACGTAAAGTAATCTTCCTGGTTACTTCTCCAAATCTGTAGGCTGGATCTTTGCTTTGTGGACAAGAATAGATTACATTTTTGTGGGGGAGGATGGACATGTTTTGCAGGCTCAGACAGGCTCTGAATACTGACTCATGGGTACAACCTATACATACATTTTGCAAGACTATCTTTTTCTATCCATTTGTGGGCAAAATCATGTTCTCTCCTTATTCATTCTGGAACACTCTGCAGTGTTTCTGAAGACTTGGATTTCATATTTCGTTCCTGCGGGGACAGGATTGCTATGGAGGACCAGTGAATCTTTGGGAAAAGGACAGTCATATCAGAATATTTCCATTTAGGCTGATGATGAGGGATGTATCTTGAGCCTGGTAGAACGTTGTGTTATTAATGCTATTTAAACAGTATTTTTTAAATTTCTGAAATGGAAAAATTATCATCTTTAAATAGTGCAAATTGAAGCTACTCATGATGTATTAATTTTTTTCTGTGCTACCTTATGGATTTTATAAGGTCTGAAAATATTATATTATATATTACATATATATTTACATATATTAATATTTCTCTTAACTAAATATCAATAACATGGAAGTAATTCTCATGCTGTCAACATCAATGTAAAGCCATCAAAACAAAGTCATGGTCTGTAAATAAGCACTTCAGTTCTTTCCATTCAGGAATGGTATAAGGGCTCCCCTGGATCAGAGCTTCTCAGTAAATTGTCTCTCTCTTCTGCATCCTGCTGTCTCTCCCAGCTGCATGGCTTTCTTCACCACCCTTCTCAAGGCCTGATGCTCCTCGCCATTTTACATCCTTGCATCCCCAGGGCTAATGACTGAGCCCATCAAATGCTGTAACATTGCCTTTGCTACTGCTGGCAACCCCAAAACATGCCTGCGCGTGAAGGTTATTTTTCATGTTTAATGAGGTGCTGTGATTATACTGGGTTTTCTAGTGTTTGCCATGATGTTAAAGAGTCACCTTGTCTGACATTGTAAACGAACTGTATTTGCAAAGTAAATATTTTCTCAAAGGTTTCAGTTCCCAAAGAGCAAATTTGAAGCTGCCTAGTGTTCAGATGTACTTGCAAGTAATTTATATCATTGCTCTCTGAACCATGTGCACTATTCTGCAACATGCTTCGAACTGAGAGCCAAAATATTAGCTTCTGCCATGTGTTTTGACTAAGTCACATAATTATAGTCACCTAGGTGACACCTGATAACTATGACATTTGCATTCTGTGCATATACCAGTCAGTCCACATTCAACAGGTCTCTGGAGTCTAAAGTTTACCACCTGGTAAAAAGAGCATGATGTCAATGAATGTATTGGACTGGGTTATATGAGAACTACATCCAAATCCCAAGCGCTGATTAGCCTTGGGGCAGGAAGGTGCAGCTGGCTACTGTTCAAGGAGCCCGCACAAAGGGTTCAAGTGGAGTGTGGTGGCCCATGCAAAAAGGTGAGCTTTATTGAAGTCATCTCATTTCTCCACCTGTCAAATGAGGAAAAATAATAGCTTTGTTCACAGTGACATTGTGAAATAAAGACATTAGTTGCTTGTGAGGTACTTGGAAATCCTCCGATTGAAGATACTATGGAAGTGAAAATTATTTATTATGTCTACAAATCGTATGTACCTGTGGGCTTGGTTTGTACAGAATAAATTATGTGTTACTAGCACAGGCCAATTAACCTATTTCAAAGGTGTAAAAGATACAAAGCACGCTGCCTTTATTGTATGCTAAAATAATTTAGATTTGGTCTGATTTTGCTCTCTGTTTTTAAACAGGTGGGAGATGTGACCCTGTAACCTTTCATCCCTCTGACGTAACTGTCTTGCTAGCCTGTTTTCTTAAAGCATTTAGGGTTGGAAACTATCTTCATTTGAGAGAAAATCTACTGTCTCATTCTATTATTTTCTTTACAAAAAAGACTTGCTTATAAAAATATGTATTAGTAAGTGGTACATTACTTCTTCCCTATTAAAACCCTGAACAAAAGTACTTGGTTCCATGTTTTTGCAACTTTGGTCCTTGCCCTGAAAATTCACTGACTTACCACTGAATCTATTCTGTAATTTCTGGGCTTGTTAAAAAAAAAGAATAATTTTCTGCTGAAAAAAAAATCAATAAAATGTTAAAAACTCTGGCAATGAAGTATAACCACTGTTTTCGCTCTGATCAGGCCTGTCTACAGATTACCGTATAAATCCATTCCCATCCCAGACTGCAAAACTACCGTTCGTTGTTACTCAGTTTTGTTTGTGAAGAAACACTTCTCAACATCTCTCTGGAAGCACAAGCAGCTCTTAATATTCCTTTGGCCAAATGTCAACAGGTGCGTCTTCCAGCTTTCAAATTTGCTGTACATGGTGAGGAGTACTTTGGTGTGATGGTAAACTAATCACCACTGGGAAAGAGACTTTTCCGTTAACACAGTTCCACCTGCTTAAAAACACTTTTTCATATAAGGCCTTTTAAAAAAGGCTTCCTCCCTGTGTAGGTGAAATTAAGTCCTATTATCTGGGTAAGCTTATGTTTTAGTTTTGTGTGGCGGGGTTTTTGGTAGTGGGGGAGGGGCCGCAGCGGTGGCTCCTGTGAGAAGCTGCTAGAAGCTTCCCCAGCTCTGAGTCAGACCTGCCTCTGGCCAAGGCCGAGCCCATCAGCAATGGTGGTAGAGCCTCTGGGATAACAGACTTAAGAAGGGGAAAAAACCTGCAGCAGGGGAGGAGATTGGAATGTGAGAGAAACCCCTGTGCAGATATTGAGGTCAGTGAAGAAGGAGGGGAAGGAGGAGCGGGGGAGGAGGGGATGCCCCTGCAGCCCGTGGTGAGACGGCAGGCTGTGCCCCCCCAGCCCATGGAGGTCCACGGTGGAGCAGATGCCCACCTGCAGCCCATGGAGGACCCCACGCCGGAGCAGGGGGATGCCCCCGAAGATGGCTGTGACTCCATGGGGAGGCCCACGCTGGAGCAGTCTGTACCTGAAGGACTGCAGCCCATGGAAAGGACCCATGCTGGAGCAGTTTCTGAAGAACTGCAGCCCATGGGAAGGACTCAGGTTGGAGAAGTTCATAGAGGACTGTCTCCTATGGGAAAGGCTCACGCTGGAGCAGGGGAAGAGTGAGGAGTCCTCCCCCCGAGGAGGAAGGAGCGGCAGAGACAACGTGTGATGAACTGCCCCCAACCCCCATTCCCCATCCCCCTGCACTGCTGGAGGGAGGAGGTGGAGAAAATCCAGAGTGGAGTTGAGCCGGGAAGGAGAAAGGGGTGGGGGGAAGGTGTTCTAAGGTTTGGGTTTACTTCTCAGTATCCTTGTTTTGATTTGATTTGTACTAAATTAAATTGATTTTGTTTCTTCCCCAAGCTGAGCCTGTCTTTTGCCCGTGACCATAAGTGGTGAGTGATCCCTCCCTGTCCTTATCTCGACCCATGAGCTTTTCGTTTTCCCCTCCCCATCCCACAGCGGGGAAGGAGTGAGAGAGCAGCTGCATGGTGCGTTGTTGCCAGCTGGGCTTAAACTATAACAGGTTAGTTGTAGAAAAAGGGATAGCAGCTCTTGTTTGCCAAATGAGCTTCTTTCCTTCACACAGTGCAGACTTTCCCTTAGAAACATGCTGTCATCAATTAATATAAATTGTGACCTGCCACTTTTCACATAAGACAAAATAACATATCCCTACCTGCATTAAGACTGTAGAGATACCTGGAGCATAGCTTCTTCCAGGGTCTTATTACTGAGCAGGGAGCAAGCAAGTTGTCAGACATCATAAAATAAAGTAGTCATAAAAGACATTAAAGGGGAAACGTAGACACTGCTGAGAGCAGTGAAAACAGGGGCAGTCAGGTGACAAGCGCTCAGAGTGTGAATGTGACTGGGAAGGAAGGTGATATGCACCTTTGAATGGTAGCTGCCACGCCACTGTCTCTGTAAATTGCTCTCTTAATAGACAACTTGGGAGTGGTTGGTTTTATTTTTGCAAACATGGAGTCCTCTCCTGTCACTACTTAGTATGTGACACAAGTAACTGCAAACCAAAGAAAACAAACAGCATGCTACAGTTAAGCAGAAGACTTTTCTTAAGCAGAGTCCTTCCACTTATCAGCCTTGGCAAAGAGCCTCAGTACATATTTTGTATCGTGACCCCGTATATGAAATATTGACAGAAATGGAGATTCTGTTTAAAGATAGTATCAGCATTCTTTGGGTAGGCTCTAAATCATAAAAAGCAACTCAGCATGTTGTTTGCTGAATTATGCTCTCTTTTCATATGTTTCAACACAGAGTAGACCTTGAAAACACAAACTGTTTATTCATAAGGTGGTTTAGGCATTTACATGTTTCACAGAAAAAGTAAACTTGACAGGATATACTCTTTTGTATGTTTGAATTGTAATACTATTATATTATTCTTAAAGGGATTAGAGAAGAACCAGAGGCCCCAGGAACCTCTGTATTTTTAAGCCTCTGATACCCTTTACTAAGCACCACCAGTGCTGCCTTTTCATACTTACATCTAGATAACTCCTGAAATTAGAAAGAGTGAAGAACAAAGGGGAGAGGAGGATGTCTACAGTTCTGAAACATCACCTGTTTCTCCTTCCTTCCTTCCTTCCTTCCTTCCTTCTTTCTGTCCTTCCTTCCTTCCATCCTTCTCTCCTTCCACCCTTCCCTCTTTCTGTCCTTCCTTCTTTCCTACAGCTATCATTTTCAGAGCACTACTAAAGAAACTGCAGTTCAGTTTTTGGCATGTAGCTGAAGGTAGTGGACAGAGAGCCACTGGAGGAGCATCATGGTATCTAAGACCACATTGCCATGGCTGCAGATCTTGTCTGCCTTCCTGCTTCTTCTGGCTGTGGTGCTGCATTTCTTTCCCCCTCTCCAGGCTGATTTACAAATTCGGGGAGGGTCGCTAGGCCTTAGCATAAGTGTAGTGAGTTGGGCAGTTAAGCGACCCTTGACTGTGCCAGGAACTCTTACACATCTAAGACAAGGAGATATGCTGTGTGTTTCAAGGACTCCTGCTGCCCGATGAAGGCGGCGGGACGGGAGTAGAGATAGCCAGTTCTCATAATAACCTACAGTCAGTTCTTTCTCATACCAAACTTGAGACATTACAATCCTCCCCTGACAATCTTGGAGCATCCCCTATCTATGTTCTGAGTTATTCTCCAACAGTCTCGGAATTTTCCAGCCCAGATGGGATTCTAGAAGTTTGTTAATGACGGAAGTCAATCATCTCCCAAACCTATAAACAGTGGTACTGAGTGAGGCCCTTTGATCTCTCCTGGACTGCAGCAGGCTGTGACCACTTAAAGATGCCAAAGCATTCAACATGAATATTTTCACTGACCTCGAGGGGAATTTTTAACAGATATACCTCTTTTTCTCTCTCTTTTACTCTCTTTTATTCTTATATGTATTTCTCTTAGTGTCTTTATGCATGCATGTGTACTAACCTGAATAGGCTATAGTAAGTAAGTTATAGCAAGTATATTATATTATAAGTTAATACTTTCAAATTTATACTTAAATTACTGTCATGATTTTTATTCAACTGTGAATGAATTTTAGGCTGCTATTATACTCATAATCCCTTTAGCTATAAACCGTTGCCCAAGTCTGGGACTAGGAGTTGATCCAGCCACACCTAGACTCCGACAGGAGCTTTGAAAGCAAGGGGGTTTTCTCTGAATGTCATGACTCAACAGGAAGGTCTTCCTTACCCTTTCCCACATTCTCTTTTACGCTATTACATTTTCGGTCCCTATATACATAAGTTTAGATTGATCCTGATTTAATTTTCGTGTGTGCATTTTATCCATGTACTAAGTAATAGAGTGAACCTTGCCAACTAATTCTGTGAAGTCGCACTTTTATACAAATTTCTATTAAATCATTTTTCTATTGCTGATACAATTGGAGGTGATTCTTCAAGCGACCCAAACCTCTCTCTCATTTTTTAATTCCCTCCACGACACTGGCAGATGTGCAACTCCATCTCTCTGTCCAAGTTTTGTTGTCGGCTTGAGGATTCAGCAGTTCCTGGGCATTTCAGTTGTAATAAAGTTATGAGAGGGTTGACTATAACAGCCTCATCTTCACCTATTGATCCCTAAGCATGCAATAAGGATCGAGGCTATGAAGGTTTGTATTTACAGTCCTCAATACAGAACAGTGTCCAGTGACTCCATTAGATACCATTACAGAGACCTCCAAAGTCTTTTTTTTTGCTGTTGCTTCCCAGTAGACTACAGCCTTTTGTCCCTTTCTTCTGGGAAATCTGTCTTAGTGCTTTTTCTGGCTCCAGGATCAGGGCACATGGGATTTCTTCTCACAAAGTGATTTGTGCAAGTTAAGAGCTAGCCCTGGCACCAACATGTCTAAACACTCTTTAGTTTCCTTGACTTTTCTCATCATTTAGATTATGTAAATTCAGGTTCCACAGACTTTCTTTAGAGCCACAAATTTATGCAAATATTTTTCTCTTTCTGGGAGTTAGTTGTTTGGTTTTAGTGTCCATCTTTTTCAGATTTTCCATTCATCTTTTGCAATTCATTGTGAGAACTTCTTGGGGCTGCCTTGTAATCATTAAATGTATTGCTATAGCCACTAGACAAATACCACTATGAGCAAAAGCAAATCCAAATGCTAATTCAGTGTGCAACCTTAGGATGTTAGTACTGGGTTTTTAGAGTACTGCAGCGCTTCAGAGATGTAGTGAAACTTTTGGGGGATTCTGGGTTTGTTTGTTTAGGTGGGTTTTTTTAGGAAGGGTTCCCACATATTCTTCCTGTGGGATAAGAGTGGAGTGTTTGAGCATTTGACAGTTTAAACAAAACACCTGCTTCATTGTGGAGAAGGCAGGCAGCAGCATTTAGCAAGCACAGACAATAATAACATTTTCTATATAGCTCTTATTTTGCTGTAGAAAAGTTGACTCACTGGTTTCACTGTTTAAGATGCCAACATGGGAAACCCTAAGAAGTGGGTCTAAATACTTTCCCCTGTTCATGTTTTATGCTCCACCAGGACTGTATTAGCCTCAGGAACCTGTTTTCCATTCAGAGACAAAATAACTATATCTACTATACTGCAGAGGGTGCAAACCTCAAGTGAAAGCTTTAATAAGCCCTGTTCTTACTTTACTGGAGGCAAGAAAATCCCTGCAGAAGTTTCTGGAAGTGGGTGCTTTCTTATTCATGTATGTCCCTACAGTACTGAATAGTAGAAATATCGTTTAATTATGGAATTTTGCTGCTGTTTTTTGCTTCTTCCTGTGGTAATAGATTAGGAGGTTTTCAAGGGCACTTGTAGAAATTCTACATTGACATTTCTGTTAACATTTCCTAACTGGAAATGACCAGCTGGAACAGACGCTTCATTTATCTCCTAGTGGACCTGTTGTTTCAGTTGAGGGAGGAACAAAGAGAGGAAAGAACTACATCATCCACATTTGCCATGAAATGGCTAAATCTCACCTTCTCCAAAGACTCTCTAGAGAAATTCAGCCACAGATGTCCTAGTGACCACCTGCCATCAAGTATGGGATAAATTGCAGAGATGGTGAATACTCACAGATATTTTTGCCACCAGGAGCCAAGGAAATGTTCAGCGCTCTCTGCTGCTAGCAATATCAATGAGATCTGTGTTGTGCACCTTGTAACATGCTCTAGCAAAGCTAATCCCTTTGAGAAAGTGAGCTCCTCCCTCATTGGAAATGGACACCTACAATTAATGCACTCTTCTGAACACTTTGATTTCACCATGACCTGTATCTCCCTATCTAAGACAAGAAAAATAACAACACTTCATCTGATGAAGATTATAAGGATAAAGGCAGTGCTTAGAAAGCTCTCAGATAATGTCGTGAGAAGAATTATAGAAAAATCTATGAGGAAAATAATGATTTTGCACCGAGCACAAGGATTGACTGGCATATACTAAAAAGCAAGGTTAGTGACTACAAATTCAGAGATTGCAGTCCAACCTGTGAACTGAAGATAGGATGTTACAAAGGGGAAAACTGTATAGGATTATACTGCCAAAAACTGCATAAAGGCAGAGTTGATTGTCCTTTTATGCTGTTGAAACCTTTCTGTGGTCAGCAAGAAAGAGTTGCTTCAGATCCCAAGAAGCTCTGGCTTTGGACTGGGAGGTCAAGCCAGGGATCCCAAATGAGCTTATCCAAGTGAGATGGCATCATGTGGTGTCACTGGAGGGCTCATGCACTCCTGTTTCTCTGTGCGTGGAAAATAGTGCAGAACCCTTGACCTCACAGAGAAATTTCAAACCTTTGTCTTTGTCTTTTGGTGGAGATATCTGGACAGGTTATATATGTCATATAAATATGACCACTTCAAACAGACCATGAACTCAAAATTTATTCAGGAAATTTTGGGAGTCTTTGGGATTGATTCAACCACTTTGTGTTTCACTCAGTAAAAAAGCAGGAAAGATTATGTCCAAAGACTGGAGAAGGAAAAAATAGCCCTTCCTGCTTATTAAGATTCACCATTAAATGTCAGCAATAGTTTAGAAATTAAAGGACATATAAATTGTTTGTTTATATGTAACATACAACAAAAAAAGCTTTTGAAACAGCAGTAAGGGGAGGCAAACAAGACAGAGTGCCCTGCCTGCATCAGCTTTTCCTCCTGACATCAGCAGAAGCCTACAGAGTTGCCTTTCTGAGTATCAGCAGCAAAAAAAGTCAAGCCGCAATTTTGTTAGGGTAGGTGGAAAAAGTAATTTACAGCCTTTAGTGATGCATATTTTATCACATGCTGGGGAGAAGCTGCAGTAGCCCCATAGCACTGTGATGCATAAAAAGATTCATTTAATAAGTCCCAAAAATATAATAGAGCTAATTAAAACTTTGGCATAAACGTCATGCTGCAAATTTTAGTCATAAGGAAGGATCAAGTAAAAGTTTTAAATAGAAGTGAAATATTCCAAAAATATATTTGATCGTACTGAGGAGTCAGGTGTGTTTCATACACAGTGGAAATAGCATGTGTGGTGAGTTGACCCTGGGTGGATGACAGGTGCCCACCAAAGCCACTCTATCATTCACCTCTTCAGCTGGACAGGGCAAAGGAAAACACAACAAAAGGCTCGTGGGTCAAGATAAGGACAGGGAGGGATCACTCACCAATTACTGTCACGGGCAAAACAGACTCAACTCAGGGAAATTAATTTAATTTATTACCAATAGAATCATAGTAGGGTAATGAGAAATAAAAACTAAATCTTAAAACACCTTCCCCTCACCCGTCCCTCTTCCCGGCTTAACTCCACTCTCGATTTTCTCTACCTCCTCCCTCTGCAGCGGCACAGGGGAATGGGGGTTGGGGACAGTCTATCACACGTTGTCTCTGCTGCTCCTTCCTCCTCAGGGGCAGGACTCCTCACTCGTCCCCTGCTCCAGCATGGGGTCCCTCCCATGGGAGACAGCTCTGCACAAACTTCTCCAACATAGGTCCTTTCCATGGGATGCAGTTCTTCACGAACTGCTTCAGCGTGGGTCCCTCCCATGGGCTGCAGTCCTTCAGGCACAGACTGCTCCAGCGTGGGTCCCCCGCAGGGTCGCAAGTCCTCCCAGAAAACCTGCTCCAGCATGGGCTTCTCTCTCCACAGGGCCAGAGGTCCTGCCAGGAGTCTGCTCCAGCGTGGGCTTCCCATGGGGTCACAGCCTCCTTTGGGCACCCACCTGCTCCAGCGTGGGGTCCTCCAAGGGCTGCAGGTGGGTATCTGCTCCACCATGGACCTCCATGGGCTGCAGGGGAATCTCTGCTCCAGCTCCTGGAGAACCTCCTCCCCCTCCTTCTTCACCGACCTGGGTGTCTGCAGGCTTGTTTCTCTCACATATTCTCACTCCGCTCTGTGGCTGCAGTTGCTGTTGCATGGTCTTAAATCTGTTCTCCCAGAGGCACTACCACCATCACTGATGGGCTTGGCCTTGGCCAGCAGCAGGTCCGTCTTGGAGCCTGCTGGCATTGGCTCTATCAGACACAGGGGAAGCTTCTAGCACCTTCTCACAGAAGCCACCCCTGTAGCCCCCACTGCAAAAACCTTGCCACACAAACCCAATACAGCATGGTATTTGGAGAGGGCATAGATTTATTGAGCTCAGCACAGAGGAGCAGGCTGTGTTTCATGCTCAGGGTACTGAACTTGTATTAGAATAGGGTTTCCTGGTCATCATCTTCCACAGGGACATTGACAAAGGCTTTTTGTCATCCTTTCTGCAGTTCACAGGTTACCCTCCTCGTCTTTCACAGGAACTTATGCAGGGAGCAGCTCCCCTGCAATTCTTGGGTTGTATTCCAGACTGTGGTACCTTCCATACAGGAGGAGATGTTAACATACCACTTTCCCCAGGAAGGAAGTAGGGATGGAAGAGCAGCGGTGATTGCAGGAGATGATAGGGTGTAATTCATTTTTCAAGGGTCATGCTACCAATACTGCCATTTACCTCACCAAGTCATGATGCCACAAGCCGCTCAGCTTTCTGAATCTATTATTTCAAAGATTCTAACTGTTCATGCTTTTCTGAGGCTGAGATTTGTTCTTTGGAGGAGTGCTTTAAAGTGCAATTCCTTTGAAACACACATACAATGCCTACTTCAAGTAAAAGGAAAAGAAAAACAAGAAAGACCAAAGTGTGAGAGTGTCCACATTCTCTGTGTAAGGATGGGGAGGGGAGGGGAGGGGAGGGGGAGGGAGAGGGAGAGGGAGAGGGAGAGGGAGAGGGAGAGGGAGAGGGAGAGGGAGAGGGAGAGGGAGAGGGAGAGGGAGAGGGAGAGGGAAGGAAAACTTTGGCCCAGAAGAAAAATTTGTTTCTGACCTCAAACTTGGGAATCAGTTCAGCTTGGTACATTCTAACAAGCACCATTGCCATTAAGACATAAGCTGGAAAGGGCATATGGTTCATCATTTATGTCCAAGCAGTGCTGCTGAGAGCTTCACAAATATACAGAGGAGAAAATAGACCCCAAGGCTTTAGTGTATGGATGAAACATTCTTTCATTAATTGAATTTCACTCAGTCTGGCCTATTTTTGAACGATTTAAAGTAAATTTTATGGTTTCAAGTACTTTTTCTGCTTAGAGAACTCAAAACCAGCTGTAATTTTTTTAGTAATATTTGCAGTCAATTGTTCCCAAATGGAAATGAATTGGTTTTCCCCATTTGGAAAATGTATAAAACTAAATCAGGTTCCTTCATTTATAAAAGCAGATATCATTCATGCTTTTAATTTTACTTCTTTTTTTATATTAGGTATGGAACTATTGAAGATTCCTTGAACCGAGTCTTTTAACAGGTCATTTCTGACACAGTCAATCCTAATGAATTCATAAAAATCAGTGCAGTTTACTGTTATTAATGCTTTAAAATGTTCCTGGCAATATTCCTCCTCCTAAATGCTTCATTAGTACTGTTGTATCTTCATGTGCTAGTGGTCATCAGACATTATCCCTGGGCCTTGAGACATAAGAAATGCTTAGTGAGAGAATTCAGAGCTTGTAATAAGATGCCCTAGATAAATTTAAGGCATTAATTAGTGAAATTCATCTCTTCTCACTTAGCATTGCATAGGGTTTTTTTACTTGGGGTCTTTTGTTGTCACTTTTCTGCTATCACTTAACATAGGTTTAAAATGCATTTGTTCTTTTGTCTGTAATCAAAATGTTTATATCTATTTGGAACCTGCTTTTAGAAATACTAATCTCCATATGGAAGATAAAAACATCATTGACAGAATATGCCAAAAGTGTTTCTTTCATGAGTTTCCTCTAGATTACTCCTCCAGAGATCAAAACCTTCATCAGTACCAAAGGAAGAGGGAATTGGTTCCTTTGGATAATATTTGCATAGAAACCCTGTATTGATACCTGACTTCAAAAGGAGCCTTTACCACCCCTCTCTGAAAGGGATTTTTTCTGGCTCTGTATGGGGATGAAAAACCTCCTTCAGGTAACACAGTTGCAGAGGAAAGGAGGGAGAACAACTAGCCCCTTTCCCACAGTAAATGACTGGGACAGCAAGAGCACTTGCCCTGCCCGGCCACTTTACTGTTCGGAGACAGGGAGAAGGGCAGGAAGATGCTGGAAAGAAAAAGTTCTCCATGCCCATTCATCATAGCACCCCGACTAACATTTTATTTGGCTTAGGCCTATTGTGCAGTATTTACAGAGTATGAGGAAGACACAGTCCACCTGAGTCCAAGTGTTTTCTAGGGTACCCTCATTGAACTCAGTGTAAATGAATTAAGAAGTTAAAAGGTCCATTTGATACTGTGTTAGTTTATAATATAGGAAATGAAAATGTTATATTTTCAACTTTATAAACATTTTAGGGAACCATCTATCAAGTGCAAGCTGGCAAATTGTTTTGTTCAGCATGCAAGGGCAATGAGTTTATCTCAGCATCAATGATTGAACTGGTGATTTGGGACTGACTAGTCTGAGCAATCAGTTTGCAGATTTGAATGAAATAAGTGATTTGTGACTTAGGGAGAGAGAGCAACATCAATAATGCAATTCCCTACAGCAAAAAATGTTAACACTGAGGCAGTGAACTTATCCTAGACTTACTTTACCGGCCTATACAATGACTGAAAAAACACTAATAAAGTCTAGGTGATGGCTGTATTTCAAAATAAACTCCAAAATAACTATTAAGATATGTGACACTACATTAAAGTGATATTTCTTGCTCAAGTAGAGATAACACACAAGTCTTTTTTACATTCCAGTCAACAAATGTTGTGTTTTGGAGTGTTGCAAAACTCAGTTGCCCAATTTATTAATGAATGAGAACATCCTTGACAATGGGATTAAAATGTGAAAAAGACAATGATAAGGAAGAAGACATGTTAATTAATGGTATGTCTTCCTCAGAATATATTGCTTTTCTGCATCAGCATTATAAATAATTGAGTAACCTCTTGAGGCAATCATCCAGAGACTGTTTGTAAAAGCAGTAACTTGAGAAAAAAAAATCTGAATAAATGGCTATAATAAGTGGAGTGGAATGTGCAGTTGTAAGCCAAAGGTCAGTAAAGCTAAATACAATGCAGGGTTCAGTCCTTCCATTATACTTTACCAAAATTCATATCATTATTCTGTACTGATTGGTTTTGTTAGGAGATTAAAGTATAGTTGACCTCTTCCTCCTTCCAACAGTCAATTTTAGATATAAAATGCCAAAATGCAGTTGGCTATTAGATAAAATTGCACTGTAAAGGGTATTAGTTGAGTCAAAGCTCACTTCCATGGCTTGGATATCAGTTATTTCCTTCATATCACCATTTAGCATGTAACTTTTTCATTCCAGTTGTCAAAGGGTTACATTCTGTTCATACATAAAATGTCACCTCTGATACTCAGAGAGCAGGGTCTGTGACTTTGAATTACAGAAGAGAGTGCTACACAGCAAGGCCAGAAATAACCCCCAGGAGGTCAAATGAGTTTGGAGAACTTTAGGTAAGAGTGTGTGTGTGTGTGAGAGAGAGAGAGATCATGCGTGCGTGCATGTGTGCGGGGGGGGGGGGGAGTGTTAGTTTGTTTATTTCACCTGAAAAAAGAAGGCCCATGTGACTGCTTTGCTTCTCATCATCCCCACTATTTACAATAACATTCCTTTATGGTCAGTTTTCACTGAGTTTGACAGACAGAAGAGGTCTTAAGGAAATGAAGCTCCCATACATTTAATACCTTTGACAGCTAAGCAAAGAATTTTAACCGTAATACTGGCACCACTAGTTTTAGGGAGGAAAGTAGGGAAAACAGCCATATCCATTTTGTGCAGCAGCTGCCTGCTGGACAGGATGACTCCTTGTAGTAGGATCTAGCCACAACCACTGCTGCCCGTCATTTGGTTGACATGCCGAGGAGGAGGAAGGAAGGGCCATGTGAAAGGAGCTCTGTGTGCTACCATGGGCATGAAGGATGCCCAGATTACTGCAGTGATCATCTTATGCGAGCCACGGAAAAGCTGAGGTGGGAGTGAGTATAAGGCGTACAGGGACATTGTACTCTCTCTCCTGCAAACACTTCTTCATCCTTTCTTTTTTCAATACAATATCAATTTTGCTCTGCCATATTTTTCCTTTGTAAACTCTAACCATGGAGAAAGAGGAGGTATTTCCATGTGTGGAAAAATTCATTGAATTCATGGGTTAAGAAGATGCAGAATGGGAAAAGACAGCAGGGTATAAGAAATGGCTTTGCAGGTGTTGCAGACAGAAAACTGTAAGTGTGTGGCCACAGCCTTGTGGGAGAGAAGGAGGAAGGGTGGAGCATCTTGGCACAGCAGTCCAGAAGATTAAACGGCTCCCTTGCCAGTGCCAGAATAACAGAAAAGAGGCATGTGAGGGTAGGGTAGGTGAGAAGGCAAAGGCAGCAACTTGTGCAAGTCAGTAGGAAAAAACTCTGGATGCTGTTGAATAGAAGCTGCAGTGGAGACTTCCCTCTCTTGAGCAGGTCTCAGATCTCTTGCACTAGAGCACAATGGAGCTATCCGCCTCCAAAAGAGCTGCTGTAGGAAATCTGGTAATCCTATTGCAGATAAGCCTCAACTGCTGTTACTGCTATTTCCCTCACACTTGGGAACCGTCCAGCAAAATGACACTTGCTGAAAAAAAAGTTTAGCAGCAGTTGTTTGCCAGCCTAAGAAATCAAAGAGACTCTTGAGCATTACAAAGGGATTGTTTTGCCTTTCTTTGTCATCTTCTGGAGAATCAATGATTTGAAAAGACCAAGACTTGTTCAGTACCCTGAAGAGCTAAGGTGCTGTCGGTGACTGCAGTGCAGCAGCTGCATGTTTCACCTACACAAGACTGGTGTGCAAACAGCACAGGTGATTTAAGCAGAAACCTCATATGAGCAAAAAGGGAAAAATACTAAGTGGCAACTTGGTCCATCCAAGTACAAAAGCATGAGCTTAACTTCAGACACTCAGTTTCAGCATTGCTTAATTTACTGGAATGATTCACCTCCTTAAAGATAAGCATATGCCTGTGTGCTTTGCTGCATGAGGTGTTTAAGCAATGCATTGCATTCTCAGTTACCCTGTTTACACTGATTAAAATGATACTTCATTTGAGTGAGACATAGCTTTAGCAAATGGGAGAATAAACTGGAGCACAATGAGAGTAAAAGCTTGTGAAGTAGATTTGTGTAGCAGTCAGCCAGTTTGCTCAGTATCTCTTGGAACAACCCATGGCAAACTATGACAAAACTCAAATCATTGCAGGATATCTGGTTGCTGAAGTATTTTATCTGTCAAATGTTTCTGCAATACAGCTCCTCATGTCCCAGGTGTTGCTTTGTTTTGGGGACATGTTAAAGAAAAGCTAATGAAGAGTTAAGAAGTGCTTGTCTTCTATTCAGTCTGTTTTTCTTTCTGTTTTATTTCTTTCCAGTGTTTCTAGGGAGTTTTTTGTCTGCTGTGGCAGGAGCCCTGAATGCTAGCTGTTTTCAGCCACTTGGTTCAACTCCAGGAAGTCGTGCTGAGTGAATTACTGTAACATGCGAAAATGGTGCGACAAGTATATTTTACACTCCCCTTGAATCAGATGGATAAGTGAGAATTAAATTTTGCACTAACTTGCTCAAAACAGTTAGCACACAATTGGTATCTGAATGTTTAGGCTGATTACGATATGAAAAATACAGAAATTTTGCCTATTTGAACAATGCACAAATACAACAAAAGTATTTTTCACCATTATCAAAAATCAGGGACTTTCAGCCACTCTGCTAGAATGAAGAATGCTACATAATACATGTCACATTATACAGGTTTCAAAACTAGTCAGGGCCTATTACCAGATGGGCAGGAAGCAGACATCTCCAAGGCATTTATTACCTAAAAGGATACAAGGCACTGTGACATAGCAGTCAGAATATAAGGAATGGGGAATTTAGTTCTACTCTATCACTGATGAGCTATCTGCACTGAAATAACTTTTACTGGGATTTTTCTTTGCCTCTGTTTCCCCTACGATGTTGAGCAACCATCACCTCTTGTCAATCTGTCAGTTGATAAAAACTGTAGGCTGCTGTTGGTTTTTTCCCATCCTGTGTTAAGATTGATTATTAGTCGTCCATCAGGTCTCGGAATCTTGTAATATTTTTTTTGGCAGTCTGAAAACTATTGTTTCTGAAGGTAACCACCCAAATGATATTGTTGATAATCTACATGGAACCATTCATCCAGGTGTGGCCTTCACAGTAGGAGAGATGTTTCATCTACTGGCAGTCCTTACCACTACATTGCAGAAATGACCATGGAAAAGCTAGCATGGAGAAGCTGGCAACAGCATCACCACCTCCTTCCCCCAGGATCTATTAAGTAACCTTCAAGTATGCCTAGAGATCCCTATGTGCACAGTGTTTCATCCTGCTTTGTGGCCTCCTCTTTAACTAGCTGGTTGTACCCGAATCCAGTCTTCCCTCTTTCTGGTACCCCCATGCATTGAAGGGTGGCACAAATGCAGAACATCTCAGGGTCCACTTTGAACAACCCTGACTAGTCACACCAGCACCTGGGGCTTCTGGATTTCAGTGGAGCAGGCATTACAGGCTGTAGGAATCCGCAGTATCAGACAGTTACTCTTCAGGACAAACCTGTTAGGCAACATTCGTTCTCTATCTGCATGCAACAGGGAACAGCTTCAGAGCTCAGACATGTACTGGGACACTGTGGAAGAGTGTTTTAGCTAGCCCTGTGGCATCATATGTGGGAGAAGGGAGACATTTGTAAAAATGTTAGGTAAAATTCCCCTCAAAAATGCAGGAAAACTCAGGCTATATAGAGCAACTTCTAAATTTCACCCTCTTTCACAAAACAGCAATAGTGAAAAAGTAGCTGTGAAAAACAATTGGTTGCAACAGCAACTTCTAAACTTACCTTTGTACCTTTATATTGCAGGAGACAACTGCAACACGCTACAGGGTTCATACACATCAATGCACCCTCTATTTCAAATGTGATGTTTGAATGCCTCAGGCCTAATTGTTGGTTCAGTTGTCATAAACCATGGGGAATGTTGACTGAAGGTCTCATGGTAAAGTAGGATAGGGGCATTGTGTTTTACGTTGCCTAGGGCATATGGGACAAAGGCTTCCTTGTTTCAAGCAGAGTAAACTCATCAAGTCCACATTGTTTCAAGCTGGGTTTTACCCTGGGATCAGAAATGGTTAGAATGAGTGAAAGCACAAAAAGGCAAGTGATTTACAACCCAGTGGGGAAAAATTACATTAAATGCAATAATAAACCGAGAAACAAAACATCTTTCTTCGATTATTTTTCTTCCATACTCATCTACAGGTGGTAATTGTTGTTATCGCTGCTTTATAAAGAGAGACTGAATTTTATCACTACCTAGTTAGGGTTTAGGTTTTGGGTTTTGAGTGGAAGTATTTGTTCTCTGGTTTTCTGGTTTTTTGCTTTGTGAAAAGAAGAAAACAAAGCTGAAGGAATAGCATAACATGGCTGCTTACATATTTCTTTTTTTTTATCAAGAAATAAAAAGACTCAAACTCTGAATCCTGCAATGGAAAATAGAAAGTGTTTCACATTGTTCATTCATGACTCTTTCTGCTGTAATTAAGCAGATAATGCTCCAGATGGCTTAGTTTTCAAAATTAATAAATTTCAGCTCTGCTGAGTGCTTTATTTCAAAACATGCAAAATACTAACCGGAAGCTTTTAGTAACGTCAGTTGTAAATGTCCCAAAACACTGGAGGCTTTGTGATATTCGCCATGTGGGGCAGGGATGTAGTATCCCAAACTTTGTGCTCTGTGTGGCACTGTGCCACTCAGCTCATGCAGTTACAAGGATCCATTCCACACCCAGCAGCTCCTCTGGAGCAGATTCAGCATTTCTTCCAGTTAGGTATTGCCTGTCCTCATTGCATCAGTTTTCAGGGATGGACTGAGACTTTGGCAAGGGATATTTGAACGGAGACATCTGGCCCTAACAGTCCAGTCAAAATGAGAGTCCTGCTTGTTGCTTGGGACAAATACGTGCAATACCACCACCATCAGCATTAAAGTGATTTGCCACAGTTGCTCGTGGAGGTCAACTGAACTGTGTTTCCATTTGTTCTCCCTCTGTGGCAACCATCTGCTTGCTTTGGGAGGGAGTCTGCAGATACATGGCACGTTCTTATCCTGCATGCTCAGGCCTGAGGTACAGCTAGCCTATGCTGGGACTCACCAGAGGGTTTGTTCTGCCTTGTATGCTTCTCTAGACCAAGTCCAATCCAGCCTTGAAGTTCAAATTTCTTTATCAGCAACTTAATGTGACTCTGGAAAAGAAAATATTCCTCTGAGTTCTCTGTGCAGCCTTTTCTTATAATGGCATGCACGTGTGAAAGTACTGCTTAATGGATGATATGTTATTTCATGTTTTCTTGTTGTTTGTTCCTGAGGATGAACTACTTTTACAAAAAACACTGCATTAAACTTGTAGAAGTCTTCAGGCATTATGAACACTTTTTTCATCTTCTGCACTGCTTCTTTTTGCTGGATCATTTGTTGGCAACCCCTGTCACGTAGCTCCAAACTTTAAACATCTCAGAAGTCTGAGCCTACTAAAAGGCACATTGCTTACACGTTCCAACATCTTTGCTAAAGGCAGGGCATTTAGTACTAAGGCCAGTGCAAAAATTAGCATTGCTTCTTCTGTAGAGCTTAGAGTGTGAAAGGCAAGGCCTTTCAGCAGAGTGCAGGGAAAATCTGGAAAGCAAGGGCTAGCCCATAATATGCCTTTGGGAAGGTTTCATGGATGAGGTTAATTTTTAAGGCTGTTAAAGATGTGAGTGAAGTCATCAGTAACCTGACTGATCTGGCATCTCATATAGATACCTGGCACTGAACGGGATGTGCTCCCTTTTCTGGGTCACGGAAGATACAGAGCATTATTGTTGCTAGTTTATTAGAGGTAACCCTCTCACAGTGCTGGGACACAACCAGTTGTTCGTATTCTCTTATTCCTGAGTTGATAGTACTGAATGATTGCAAATACCCTGTACCAAAGAAAAAAATTCACTTTGTGGAATTGATTCTGGGCAGAGTCCAGCCTGTGCTCACCTTCCCTCAGTAGTGTCACTGCTTGCGTGCTCACTCACAACCCCGAGCAGAGTGGAGAAGACACACAGCATCTTTGCTTTGTGTCACTGCTCAGAGGCTTCCAAAGTAATCCAGATTTGTCTTTTCCTCGGCTCTCTCAGCAGCTGGAAGAAAGATGTTCTGTGAAGTAGTGTGTGAGGCCAGCATCACCTGAGGATTTGATTTTGCAGACAGAGCTCTCTGGGTTTGGATTTATGGTTCCCACATGCTGGTCTGTCAGCATGAAGCTGCTGCAGCACAGCCAATATTCTGGGTCGCCGTTTGTGGCTTTTTATACCTTTTTGCACCTTTTCAAATTAAGACTGTGCTCACTATCAGACAGAGCTGACCACAAGCCACCTTGGGCTGCACCTTCTTGTTTTATCTCATATTTTCATGTGCAGGTCAGTCATAGCCCTTTTCCCTTATTTCCTCTGAAACTGCATTCATAAAAGAGCTTCAAGTTTTATCCACCACTACCCCAACCACCTGTTTCTGCCTCTGAAAACAGGATTATTGTAAGTGATTCAAACCACAAATGAGAGCACAGGGAAAGGGATCGTTTGATTTACTGTAAGGCCACTGTGAGATTTCTTTCAAGCTCTGATAAACAGGCTTCTCAAAGATCTTAAAAAGCATCTCCAGGGCCAGGACCACTGTTTACCCATTAGAGACTCTTAACCCACTTATAAAAGGCTGTACTTAAACAAAAACAATTCCTTTCTAAGGTCCTTTGTGGTAGGCTTCACATCCTGCACAAGGAATGATCTGTGTGGTCAGCGCTCAGAGCTGTGGGGCATTGGGCAGTCATAAAAACTGTGAGACTATGGGAGTAGTGTAGGAGTAACCTGCAGATTTACGGAAGAAATAATAACTTCTAGTTGACGTTGGAAGCACTGAGAGTGAGAGCAGAGAGTGAAGAAGGCAGTTCTCTAAAGGATTCCGTTTTAAAGGTGTCATCAGCAAGGGCTGCCAGAAGAAGAATATCAGGGGTGTAGTGACTACGTCAGTAACAGCAGCAAACTACAAGAGGAGGCCTGGATTGTAGGCTGGGAGTTTCAGTTAGGTGGTTCCTTCCAGTTGCTGTGGAAGACGTAGGAACTGAAACACAGAGGGCACACTGTGTGCGCATACTGGCAAGCCTGTACCACAGCATTAAGGCAGCTCAGGAGGCTTCGGCTCCCAGACCCACATCTCGCTCACTGTCCTGTGCTGTGTCTCACCATATTTATAACCAGCGCTTGTGAGATCAGGAGCAGGGCCTGCCAGATGGAGCAGCTGGTGGGAGGGGAGGCCCAGGAGCTCTTCTGCACCCAGCCCACCCCTCTGGGTGTGTGTTGTGGTACTGTACACACAGTGCATGCCATGATCACCTTCACGTACTGCACCCTGCCTGTTTCACAGCATTTTCATCCTCACTTGCCCTTGTGTTGATAGGAGGACTGCTTCTAAAATCTTACACCTCTTGGGTGGCTTCGAACAGTCCTGTTTGTGCCGATTAAAAAAAACAAAAATGAAAACAAGCAAACAAACAAAAAACCCCAACCAAACAAAAAAAAAAGCAACAGAGCAATTTCCTCCTTCAAGCTAAATTAGGAACAGCGTCAATCCTAGACATAGTGAACTGTTAAACTGTTCTGATATAATGTAAAACATTCTAGCTAGAAACATCCATTTAACTATTCCATTGGGGATCTGAGGCTCCAAGTTTAGGAAGATCAGTTTCTAATACAGGTCAAGCATAAAATAGTTGATTTTAAAGTACATCGCTCTTATTGCTAGCTTTTTTATTCGAGAATACTCCTGGAATAATCTTCTATGGCTTTTTCTGTATTCTACAGTTCTCTTATACCACTGAATTACCAATGAAGGACTAAAATCTCATATATTTAGTGAAACTAAATTCAAAATAACCAAAGTGTGATAATATATGATGGAATTAAGTAATAATGCATAAGGATTTACTTTTAGGGCTCTTTCACAGTATCGCTTTTTGTGAGCAATTCCACCACATTGAATTCACCCTGTTGAATGCTCCTTTACACATCTTGCCGTCAACAAAGTTGCTCAGAAAGCACCTTAACCATTTCAGGTCTCTAAATGTATCACAGTTCACCCACCACTAATTAAAAGATGACCTAACGAACCCTGAGGTAGCTTGACTAACTTGATATAGCAAATATTAGCAAAAGTATATTCCAACATTTCAGTATAGCTCAGGACTTAGAAAAATCTGGAGATCTTCTGCTTGGAATGGAGAATTAAGTGTTTGTTCCAGGCTGAATGACTGAGAGATTCAGTGATTTGTGTATTATTCTCTAGTTTGGTGGTTCTTAAAACAATAAGTACACTTAAAAAAAAAAATCATACCACAGTCCTGTGTGTGAACACCCACTTCTTTCCCAGCTTTAATCTAGTGTGTGTTCAAAGGTATATTGTAAAAATATTCTTGTTTCTGAGCTATAGAAGTGAAACCCACAGGTGCTGTGCTGGATGATTTTTATTACTTTTTTCAAAAATCTATTCTACATTTCCAGGAGATTTCACCACACTTAAGGCTTTGATTTGTCATCCATCTATTTCAACGTTATATACTGTTCATTATAACATGCGGCTAAGAAGAAATGGTTAATATTCACAGAAATGACAGCTTTGAGACAAGTTACTCAGACAAGCCTAATATTAATTTTTGAGTGTTCCACCTTCATGGGCAATGCACAGCCCTCTGGCAGGTCTGGTGATCGCCTGGCTCATCTCAGGTGAGCCTTGGGAGGGATCATGTCTGAAGGAGAGGCAGAATTCTCCTTTGATCTAAGCTGCCAATGCTCAACTCTCGTCAAAGGATGAAGCACTGCCCTCGCTGTGTGCTTTCAGTTGAGTGTTTTGGTGACTTAGCCCCAGTTCAAAGTCACCTAAGACCTGGAGGAGCATGACAAAGCCTTGCTGCTGATCTGGGTAGATTTTCTGTGCCCTGTTTCTATCTGGGTGGTTGATGAGCAGGAGGGTACTGTCTGGATGTACTTACAAAATACAACAGAGTACGTGTTTAAGACCAGCAACTAAATCACATAAAAGAACTTGTTAGAGAATGAATTGCACCCAACCTTTTTTTTTTTTTTTTTTTCCACTTTTTAATACAGAGTGTGAAGAAAAAGTCGACATTCAGAAATGATCCATGAGGTTCCTTGGGGAGGGAAAACTGTTTTGGTAAAAAAGCTGTGGTCACATTCCAATCTTCAAATTATTTGCATAAACATTGCAATATTTTAACATTACTGAAAGTCTTTTCAAAGTAAAAATAAATAAAATGGTGCAATATGCGGTTTTGATATTTTTAAATCAATTCTGTTTCTAAAACAAATGCTGATCTATGAAATGCTGTTTGAAAGATGTCAACTTTACTGAAACGCCTGTTTCTGGGGCAACCCTGTTTGATTTACACTTTCTAACCAGATTTTCTCTGCAGAACTTTCATGCTATTACCCTCTATTGCACTCTGTAGTCATAGCCTCTTCAGTACCTATTAGGCTCTTACCCTTCCTAAAGTGCTTTGTAGTAAGTCAAAGTAAATGGGTAGGGAGAAATGGCCTTTAATATTTTACTGAGCAAACCTGGTTATAACCAGCCTCCTGTCACGCAGGCTTGGTTCTTGAAGTGTGTTTCATTAATTCTTCAGTATGTCCTGTGATATCCTTTCTGCTCATCATAGGATAAAGTTCATTTCCTTCACACTTCTTCTGGAGCTCTTTGAGGTGGTCTTCATTTTTGTTTCCAGATGTACCAACAGTTTTGTGCTTCTAAGCCAAATGTGGTTTAAATTTCCCTTCCATTCAGGAAATGAACAAAATAATCCATGGCTATGCTCATGTAAAGCACATCATTTGTCTCCCAAGTGCTTGCAATAGAGTCAGGAAAAGCAACTGAGTGCTGGCTGTCCTTAACAATAAAACTTTCTCATTTCCAGCCTAGGACCCATTATGGGGTTGGAGTCCATTCTCCAAAGCGACTTCAGAAAATTTTATGTGTCATTGTGTCAGCCACGTCAGTTTATTAAGTTAAAAGACAGCAAGGATATCTGAGGGAGGTGGAAACTGCTTTAGTGTTTCCTGCCCCTTGCAAACATTTGGTCCTGAAGCACAAAAGCAAATGTGATTTCATCTTGAAGTTTAAAGATGTGTCTGGCCCCAAACCGTGCCAGCATAGTTCTGCCCTCTCCAGACCACTGGTGGGGCACCCAGCTCCTGCCAAGTCTGTGTCAAGGAAGTGCCAGGAGAAACATCCTTCGGCTGCTCTGGGAGGGAAGGGTCTGGGGAGCAGCAGGACATGAGAGCCCAGCCACCCCCAGGCCCTCAGCGTGAATCATTCTGCAGCTTCTGTGGCCTCTCTAGCAGCAGACATTTGATGAGTTGCTTTCTAACCCAGTAACCTGGCAAACACTGTGTAACCTTTGTGAAACCCAAACAGTCCGGATCAGACCTGAACATCAGGCAAATCTTTCTAATCTTTTTTTTAATATCACACATGTATATGAGCACCTCATTCATAACTGGTTATTGTTTAGCTGGGTGGAGGGAACCTTAATGTTTCTAAAGCATGAACAAGCTGGTACCTTAGAGGAATATGTTCAAAGCTAGGTTTAGAGTTATTCCCTGTGTGAGTCAATAAGCACTGTAGAAAATGCAGATGATGATATACGCTGTCAAGTAAATTTAATTATTTTTCCTGTCATCCCATGCAGGCACACATATAATCATTGTCCAGCATAGTTATCTGTTGCTGTTTTGGGTTCGTATGCTGGAAAAAGGTAGGAGATTTTTGTTTAAACAAAGAAACAAACAATAAATCCTTGGCTTTTGGTCCAGTGGTCTGAAGCCAAAACTACTACAAATATATTACTCCACATGTTTCAGATTAACATGAGAGCCCGCACATAAGGAAAATATTCCCTTCAAAGTTGCCTGCTTTTTGTAACATTAAAACCTAAACTACTGTGATTGGCAGGGCCAGTGCTGGCAATTTTTATTCTCATGGTTTGTACCATGATCTAGCGTAACCCATTATCTTTGGACTTATGGGTGTCATGAACAAGTGGACAACTATTCTGAATTGCCTCCAGACCTGGCAGGTATCTCTTCCAGCATGCATAAGTTGCACCTGACACACACATTTGGCACATTATTAACATGAGAGTCTGACTTGGGAAACTGGTGAGCACTTCACTTCCTATTGAGGAAGAGCATCAAGACCTTAAAAAGCAATAAATGGAGAGGGCAGTAACAAAAATAAAACACTGCAGAATACAGCATCTGGGGTAGAAGTTGCTGCTGCATTTTGAAAGGCCCTTCTCTTTATGGCTGCCTGGGATGGGTGTGGCTAGAGAAGTTCTCCAAAGCAGCTGAGGTCTCCACTATTCAAAACAGTTTAAAATACCTTTGTTCCTAATTTAATTCTGGAAAAAGTAAAAAATGGAGAGGAGTTTAGGATATAATCTCTAACAGCCAAAATTACTCTAAAAACAAGCAGAAATTCAAACAGGTGGGATGTTCTCGTCCTGACTTTAATAGGCATCAGACAAACAGCCAAAATTAAACTTCTTGTAAGAGTAAAATTTTATGATCCAAGAAATAGAGATAATTAACTAATAAAAATTTCAAGATTCATATCGTATGCAAATTACTACGTTGTATGAGGTTAGAATAGAAGAGCCTTTCATGGTCCTCACCTTGAACACAAAGTAGAGTGGGCAAGGACTTGTGCTCATACACTGGTCAGATGGTCAGCATGCACCCAGTGCCTCCTCCACATGCAAGACCTACTGAGAATTTGCTAGGCCTCTTCACTACACTTTTTCAGGAGGTCAGGTCTCATCCTGCTCCCTTATTCTGGAGCATGCCATGTAACCAGCTTGTCTTAAAATGTACAGGCAGAGTTGATTTAAATTATTATAGCTCTCAAACCTAAGTAATGGATACACCTTCACAATGCATAGCTATACCTTGCTACAGCATATTTCAGTGCATGTAGCTCTGGACTATAAATGGTAAATTCAGATTATTCCATATTATTAAAATGCCTTGTATCCTAATGCATGACATAGCCAGCCAGGTCAGAGAAAACAAATCTGAGCTTCCCTCTGAAAATTTTCATTAGGGTAATAATATAGAAAGAAACGAGACTATGACTAATTCCTTCTAATTTATCACAAAATATTTAGTGATTACAATATTTTAGCTTTGGACCTACTTTTATAATGTGTGAAAGAGGAACTGGCATTAAGCATCTAACATAAAAAAATCTTTCACGTAGTTGCAAGACATATACACCACTAAAATAAAGTACTGTATTCAGGCTGATAAGGTAAATATAAACTGTAAGACCTGGCTGCTTCTTAAACAAGATATATTTTAAAACACCACTACTTCCAAAACTTAAAAAACAATCAAATGATTTAAAAACATACCAGCTTACGCAGCATAGAGATTACAATAAAAGTATTTCATAATCCAACATACTCACAGGTAGTGGTTTAATTAATTTTGAGCCTCATAAAACTCCTTTAAAAAAATCAACAAAATGGCCTTGACCTTCAGAAACATAGGGAATTGGCCATGCAAACCCTATCTAAGTCTCCTCAAAACTGCAGTTGCATCCTGTGGGCTTTAGATCAATCAATGGTTTAAGTTTCTTATTTTAAACTTTGCATATTTGATTTCATCATTTAACCAGCCACCCTTTTAAAGAGAGGTCATTAGATGGCCAAATTGACTGACTGATCATTTCAATCTTTTTTGCACATGATAAGTTTGGGGTCAGATTGTTTTAATTAGAGAAGTGGTAGGTATACTAGACAGACTCTGTCTGAATGTTAACATAGGTTAATTGTACTCTGTATCAGTCCTCATTCTTTCAATGAAGTCGGTAATATTTATTTGCTTCACCTCCAGTCTGCATAGAGACACATCACTTTCCTGTGCAGTTGCAAACACATTGCATCTTAATCATTTTTGACAGGCTGCTTTCTCCACTGAGAGCATGTCTCAGACCACAGAAAACATCTGTCTGTTGACGAATACTCTGCAAGGGGGTATGTATACGCCTTGTAATTTCTGGTCTTTGTTGATACAGAGCATTCTATTCTGTGGAAAATTTCTTTCTCTATACCTTTACTTGTAAAATGAAGTCTATTCCCTTGGCCCATAGAAATGAATCTGTGAAAGCCAGTAGTTTTTGTTTATTTCCACAAGTAATTATTTCCTCTGTCCACCCATACTCCTAAAATAACACACAGGTAGGAAATACATTAAGCTGCACTACTTTTTGTCCTATATACCATTCCTTCAGGTAAGAGCAAGCAAATAGCTTGAAAAGTTGACCTGAATTTTGGGTATCCCTGACAAGATACATAGAAGTTGCATATACCTGAAGGTCTATGTTTGGCAACCCTTTTACTGATCACTATTATCCCTACAGGAACAAGTTAACCACGGGACCAAATCAACTGTTTGTCTGCTGTCATCTGCCACAGATCTAGCCCTTTCCAAAGACTGTAAGATGCAGAGTTTCAGGTATCCACCTCTGACCAAATGCAGTGATTTCTCCAATGTCCCATAAAACACAAGTCATTGAAACTGCTCTCAAAGATGTTGTGTACTAGAAATTCCCAATTACTCTGCCTACTAGTGATGGTGCTCTGAGCAATTCCAATCTTCAGTATCACAGGGCTCGCAGGTAGATATGAATTAATTATTTCTTTGCATATCATGTTCCTTTCAGCATTCCTGGCCCATAGATGCTTTAAACCAGTATAGGGAAGCAGAAATATAGAGCCCATGTTAAGACTTTTCTTTTCCAATAAATACACAGTTTAGGAACAGGAAGTTGCCCAGTTTTTGTTGAACAATTGTGTGGTTTTGTACTTAGATAAAGACATGTCTGTGCTAACTGCTCCTGATCTTTTTCTGTTCTGTGTTATGCACAAAGGAATGGACTCCACCTAACTGTAAGTGTATATAGCCATTTTTTTAACTATGGTTGACTTTTATATGCCATAGCTTGTGGAGAAGCAAATAGAAATTTTAATTAAAACAGAGCTCAGTCAGGTTGCACCTGCAACCTTTGAAATAAGAAGTAGGGCTGTTATCCACTTGGCTACCTGGTCACCATCGGAGTATATATATATATATATATGGGAGTATATATATATGGGAGTTTACTAGCTGCACTTCTGTTCCCTGAGAAGAATAGAAATCTGGAGAGAATACAACATTAAAAATCATTTTAAAAATCAAATATAAGTAGTATTCAGCTCAAACAAAACCTACTCCCCAATTCATATGAAGATCTAAGTGCCTAGAAAATTTAATGAAGGTTAGATTTGCAGTAATAGGCTGTTATTTTGCTTAAACTAAAGATATTTGAATAGTTTTAAGGGCCAAATACTAGCACTATTCAGTACATTAGCTACTGATTTCAATGGGATCAAGGTTTGGCCCATCATGCCCCATTTTGGCATTCTAATGAATTTATTGTTTGACTGCTTTGAAAAGTCTCTTGGCAGACAGCTGCTGCAAATAGAATGATTCGGTAATGTAGGGCCATTTTTTTCTCTCTATGCTGTACTGGCTGTACTTTCAGCTATTGTGGATTAGAAATATTATTCAGCAAAAGAGCTATATTAAAAATTTTGGAGGGAAGTTAATTAAAAATCAGCTGTAAATGCTGACTGCAAACAAAACTGACTCCTTACTTCATAACTCTATATGTAAACAAGATGTAATAAAAAGTTAAGCTAATCTACTGTTTTATCAGAAAAAAACTGACCTGAAAATGAGTTACATGCTTCTTTAATACTTAATCCATAAAAACATGCAGAAAGGTGGCACTAATGAAGTGACTTTGGGATATGGGAGTGATTGGGTCTGTGCAAGCCCACCAAGGGACTAATATTTGAGAGTTCAGTATTAAAGTTCACATCTGAATATGAACTATCCCTGGGATGTCAGACAATATTTAGAGCCTAGAAAAGGGTATACATTCACATATATTCTGGCTTGTTAATGTGAGTTCTGTAAGACCAACACATTTTTCCTCTGTGAGTGGTTTATGTTGCAGGGTTGGTTTTTTTCTTATGTGGATAATGTGCTATTTCACTTTCTTAATTTTTCTCTTGAAGATGTAAGGATCTCTGCTCTTGACAGACTGTGTTGATACATGTCTCTATTCTATGTGGGTAAATGACCCACATCCCGCTTGTACGTACATCTTCAACATGTGTGTTTGGGAATCTGAATTGCTTACCTCAACTATTCTGGTCTCTAGATGTGAGATTCCTAGCTCAGGTAACTGAAGTCACCCAGTGGTTTGAGGTGAACTTACCCTAACAAAAAAATGCCATGGGCTTTCTTAATATCCAGCTTTTTAATGGTTATCTGTGATGCACCTTCCAGCCACAAAAAAAAAAAAAAATTAAAAAAAAATTGTTTCTTACCAAATTAAATCTGCCTAGGAAAAATTAAAGTGCTATGGATGGCCATGGCAATGCTGGTTTGGACTACAAAGCTATGCCCTCTAGTCAGCAGAATACTAGATACTCCATCAAGTATCATCTTGCCTACACCGTATTCATGAAACTGCCTATTTAGCTGAGATCAAACATACCATGATGAGACAGATATATGTTAAAGTTCAGCATATGCAGGTGACTACTAATCTCAAGCAGCCTCTCTGACATTGCATTGTATAGCCACATGTTTAACCAGATAGTTTGACTTTCACAGCAGGACCATCTACAGCAGCAATGTGTGAATGGTTAAGCACTTCACTTTGTGCAAACTGGGGGCCAATGAGTAATACACACTCCCTGCCTCACTCTGCTAACTCCTTGAAGGAGAGCGTGATAGGATGCTACGATTGCTATGCAAGTTTGTTCCAGCTGTTCTAGGAGAACATCTGTCTTAAGTCATCCATGTTTGCTGACTGACTGAGCAAGCTTAATGAAATGCTTTGTGTGTATGGTAGCACTCTGTAATGACATGTAGAAAAAGGGAAGAGAGACTCAGTGGAAGAGCCAAACAAAGCCAAAATAGTTGCTGTGTTTTGCAGTGCATCAGGGATAGCTGCTGGTGCTTCTCATTTACATATACCATGAAGAAATTAGGCCATAGTGGATGAGTCTTGAAACATAAGGAAAGGACCCACAGAACTGACATTAATATGGTTTCAGGGTTTTAATAGCCCATGTCTCTGCAACAGCTCCATTGGAGCAGTTGGGTTATTCTCACTATCCTTTTCTAACAGGTGGGTTTTATCTGCCCCAGTCTTCTCCCTTCAATCATTTGAAATCTAGCTAACTTGTCAGGACACTGATGAAAGTTTCAGGCAGGCTGACAATGGCACCACTTGCAGCTGGAATAGTGGTCCTTTTTTAACTTATGCTTTGGTAATAGTAGCATTGCTGCTGGCAGCACTAGAACAGTTAGCAACAGAATTCCTGCTCTCTCTGCAGCTCTTCTGCAGAGCACTCAGTGGCAGCGGGCAGCAGAGCATAGACATACTTTGTGTATTTTAAGTATACAGACAAGTACGTTCTTGACACACAGCATTGTCACTATTACAGTTCAAATAGGCGATGCAAATCACAGAAAAAGAGCTCTTTTTTAATATCCCTTGAATGACAACACTCAGAGAATAAAGACTTGAAGTTATATATTCAACATTTGCTGTCTAAGTAGGAGCATACTGCAAAAAAGTAGTGGATTGTTCTTGGACGTAAATGTTCCACAGCCCCAGAACTGCAAAAGCAGGCCTGTGAGCAGTTAGACCATTTACAGTTAGTCTCTCCATCTTCTGCTATTAGTCTTCGTCTGTACCTCTGTCTCTCACTGAAATGGTCATGGAGAATTTGCGGGAGCTTACAGCTTTTAAATAAGGAAAAATATATTGAGAGAAAAATGCTGAGATTTTTGATTCCTGAAAGAGTGTGCTTCTACTACTAAATCTTAGCATATGAGCCACTTTTACAAACACATACCTTTGGGGGAGGGAGGGGCAGGGGAAGAAAAAGCACATGATCTTAGGCAGAAGAAGTTAGAATTATCAGGGTGTGACTTGCTATAAGATACTATGTTGAGTTTTTCAAGGAATGTTTGTACAATGGATCACCAATGTACTACAAATTCCTGGTACCATTGGGTGGAAATGAGAGAGAAAGCACCTTAGTAAGCATAGACCTTAATGGTGCTTACAAAGAGTCCTTAAACGTTTGTGCAAGGTTCCCCCATAATTTTTAATACAGACAAAATGACTAAGAAAAACATTATGGGAAAAAAAGAAGCAGCATGCAGAAGCCTCCTCATTAGCTGTAATCCTGAGGTAAATTACACATGTTTATGCAGGAGGTCAGTCACTTCTGTAGCAGAGAGAAGGTAAATACCTAGCTAGTCAAGCGTAGCAATTGTACCCTGAACACTTGGCAATAGATGGAATTCACCATTTGATAAAACTGTTTACTCTAATTCACTCAGTAGGAATAGCCAATGGTTAAGTGAGGCTATATCTCACAAGAGTATAATCTATGGAAATGTATGTAGCATCCCATGAATACTAAACAAATTCATTATGATCAGCAGTATATCCAATGAATCTGTAATGATGGAACCTTTAAATTAAATTGTCTCTCTTGATTTTTCAGTGTAATCAAATTCATCAGCCCATTCCTTTTTTTTCCTTATTTAAGTCACCAAACCCATGAGCTCGTCAACATATGAAAGCACGTTTGAGCAGCTCAGCTCAAGAACAAAACAGCGGGAAAGAGACAAAGGAATCATTCTTCACATCATGGAGCACCAAATTCTTCATTGTAAAAAGCACAGTGAAAAAAAGACAGGGATTAAGAAATACAGAACAAAACATCCATGCTAGAGAAACTGCAAGGGCTCAATTTCGTAATCTCTATTCTACAAAGGTATTGTAATGCCTAAGGGGAATAAGATACCCCCTGACATTCGGATCAGTCAGAAACATTTCTGAAAGACAATTGTTATGAAGCTCAAGCCAGTTTCTTCCTGATGAGACAAACTCCCAAACCATATGGTGACAGGAAAAACACATTTTTTCTACCTGTCCCTCAAACTCTTACCAGGAGCACCTCAGTGGTGCCATCAGTAGACTGCTTGCACCCGCACTGGTCAGAGAAGCATTTCCCTAGGCTAACAGCAAAGTGGTTTTTTACTTTGGGTGAACTACCTGCCAGGACAACAGGTATCCAACTGGGACACAAATTCTTTCATTTCTTCAGCATTACCATCAAGTCATCATAGAAACAGCAAATAATTGTTTTAAATGCTGTCCTAGCATTGTAGGAAACCTTGGCTTCCTTCATCTATTAGTGACAGTCTCTTAGTGACATCATCTTCCAAACAGTGCAGTTCTCCAGCTGCATTATTTGCTTTTATAGTGCACAAAATCTGTATACAGTCACCAAAAGGCAAAGGCTACAGATTCTGCATGTCTAACAGTTCTGAGTTTATACCTTCACATTTCTGTGTTGCTCCCAGTAGACTAGTAGAACAGGTCACTATCAACACTATTGCATTTATCTGATACAGAGAATATGTATATGAACACCTCAAGCTTTAGTTTCTTATGTCTTTTTTAAACAGTACAGCCAGCTGTAATGTATATTTTCAAGCTGAAAGTTCTTCTGTAGCTAGTAGAATTGTTGAAAAAGGGCCTTTACTGGCAGTAAATAGCAGCATTTAATTGTTTTTTAAAATCTATATCATTTCAATATTTACCACAGTGAAGAGCTTCTCAGCTTCTTTATTTCTCTGTTGCAAATTAGTTTAAGTCCTCTGTAAAAAGTGTGGGTTTATTCTATCCAATGCATAAGCATTATTTAAAATACAGCATCTCACTTCAGTATATGTGAATTAGAATTAGCTGGAATTAGAATTAGTCAAGGAATCAGAGAAACCTGATGTCATTGTTGATGACAGGTGGTCTTGATAATTTTTAATTGGTCACAAATGAATTGCAGCATTCTTGTTTATCCAGTAGGTCAAAGTGCATGTACTTTGCTGTGTCAACATTTGAAAAAGCTCTGTGAGCAGTCTTCCTGCATCAGATTTTTCATCTATGAAGAGACAGAAATGATACTTAACTTGCTGTATATTTTCTCTGGGGAGACCTTATAGCAGCCTTCCAGCAGTTAACAGAGGCCTACAGGAAAGATGGGGCGGGACTCTTTATCAGGGAGTGTAGTGATAGGACAAGGGGTAACAGTTTTAAACTGAAAGAGGGTAGACTTAGATTAGATATTAGGAAGAAATTCTTCATTGTGAGGGTGGTGAGGCACTGGAACAGGTTGCCCAGAGAAGCTGTGGATGCCCTCTCCCAGGAAGCGTTCAAGGCCAGGTTGGATGGGGCTTTGAGCAACCTGGTGTAGTGAAAGATGTCCCTGCCCATGACAGGGGGGGTGAAACTAGATTGTCTTTAAGGTCCTTTCCAATCCAAACAATTCTATTCTATGATTTGTTGCAGTTTCAAAGAAGCTGAATCTTTAAAATATGTATATACACAAACCAGTCACAACAAGAAAAGTACCTACGAAGTTTTTTACTTGACAGAAGATGGAAAAGATTACTGTGTTTGACCAGTGGCAACTAATCAACACCTTTAAAAGAGAAAGCATCAAATGTCCATTCAGATCATGATGGCACAAAAATGTAGTATGAACAAAAATATTAAAAATTAACTGAAAGCCAATTATATCATCTCTTTAGAAAATTTTGTGTTTGAGACTTCCCTTGGCTTTGCCTCCTTGAAAAGATCTGCTGCTGGAATACAAGAACCTTCCACAGCCACTTCTTTCAGACTAGAAGTAGCTTTTTCTTTTAATCAAAAATTCAGTGAATGCTTAAAGATGAAATCTTTGGAAAAAAGACATTAGTTGTAAAAACCTCTCAAAGTATTTAAAGGGTTTTCAGGATGTGGTTGGCGAACCCATGACAGCCTCGGTGCTTTGAAGGGATCCACAAAAGCTAGACAGTAAGGCAAGTATCACCAAGTGAGGTGTCCCATAATCAGAGAAAAAGCCTCCTGAGTCTTGCCTTTCTCCTGGCCTTCTGAAATGCCATAAGAACTACCCCATTTTTAAAGAAACCCTACAAACACCAAGTATTAATGGGCTCACAACTATCTCCTAAAAGCTGAATATTTCTGGAGCCAAAGTACTTCTCTGTTGTTGTAGTTTTTATTACTGTAATCTTTTTTTTTTCCTTGACTGTCATGTCATCTTGAAATTTAACTAGAAATTAACCATAAGTTTGCCAGATTGCTGGCCTCTGAAATTTTCTTCTCATTTAATAACCACAATTTCAGAAGACAAGGAAAGAACATACCTGTTGCACAATTGAGGCATTCACCAAGAAGCTTCTGTGTTTATTAAGTAAAAGAAAATATCTTTGACATAGTTAGAACTTGTGACAATTTCTTAGCTGAAAGCAAGTTGACACTTGATTATATAAAAAGCAAAATAAAAGAATGTTGTTACAGCCCAATGTCAGTTCCTGTAGTGCTTCCCTGAAATGAGTAAGAACAATGACTGAATGCAAAATCTATTTACAGAAAATTACAGCTATCTCACCAGTGTAACAGCTAAGGTAGCACCATGGCAAATTAGCCAGTGATAGTGGGCTGATGCTTGAACTGAACTCACAACATCTTGTCCAGTTCAGCTAAAACCAAAAAAGGAGTAGTGTGACATAGCAGCTACTATCAAGATCATCTTGAAGCTTCTCATGATCACATCCTTACACGGATATTTATATTTGGCCTTAGCAATAATGAAGATGAAATCTCAAGATAAAATAGATGGAGGACAAGTATTGCTACTGAAACAGTGAAATGGCCGTTGTTTGTACACCTTGTACCATAAACCCATCTCAGTTGAGTAAAATTCCCTGAACAAAATTGCAATTACACATAATGTTGCCTTGAGTTACTTTGTGCACAGTGCTTTTTAACTGTTTTTATTGTCAGCATGCTTAAAAGTCCTACACAGCAATACACGTACACAAAATTTCAAAAGGGGCTTAAATGCCTCTATTGAAAATATCAGCGATTCTCAAAGACTATTAAGTGCTGCCACTTACATTAAGTATTGCCCAATCAAAAATATCCAGCTGTTTTACACTGGAAGCCACAAAGATTAACAGTCACTGAACTGATTTTCCTTTGACCAAACACAACTGTAGGAAGAGCATAAAACAGGCAGGAATGGGATTCTGTAATACTGTATTCTAAAGAATTTTCAATCAAACAAACACTTGAACAAAACACTTGAACAATCATTTGAACAAAGTCTGTACCCTACTATTATGGGAAGTTCCAAACATTTCATGAAAATAACTGAAGCACAGAGCAACCTAATGTAACTTTAAAGGTGGTCCTACTTTGAGGAGGAACTGGACCTCCAGAGGTGCCCTCCAACCGAAGCCAGCCTGTTGCTTTGAGCAATGGATCTCAGCTATGAAACCAGACATCTCATTTCTAAACTCTTGAAGAGTCGTTGTTTACTATACAGGTTTGTTTTCTATGCAGATAACAAATAGAAGAGCTGATGACCGTATATCAAAGCTCTGTTCTCTCAACCAAAGATAAGAGGAGTCTGAAAAACTTTAATAAGATTACCTTGAGTCTACCTAGTTTAGAATGTCCCAGTATTTTCAGGAGATGCCAAATGCAAAAGAAGCCTCCAACTGACAGACCACCTACAGTTAACTTTGTAAACAAGCCACCTAAATGAAACAGCTTCCCTGGATTGAGTGATTTATGACTAGAGACACTTAACCTGAAGCTCCACACTTTTTCCCAAACGCCTATCTTCCAAGTATGTGAATAGTTCCATTTACTACAATAAGAGACTGCTGCTGGCTGTAAGAGGTTAAGCAGATGAGTAAATATTTATAGAACTAAATTATTGCCAAAATGCTAGATACAAATAATTATGCACCACTTTTTAATTGTAAACATTCAATATTTAGAAAATAAAATCTATTAAAATACTGCTCTTAGCTTTTCTATTTTCCTTTAAAAAAAAAAAAGGAAGAAAGGAAGATAAGACAGAGGAGGAATTTCATTTCAACTGCGTGATTTAGGATGCAATATTGGAAGAATTTTTTATAACCTGACCTATAGCAGAATAGAACGCCCTTTTTCTCATTTTCAGCACATACTTTTAATGCTGATTGGCATGACTACAGTGTAATAAAGCCCAATAATATAGCAGGTTATTAAATACTGATTGCAAACTGCCTTAATCTGTGGCCTCCACAGATCCCTAGCATTGTAAAAACTCCCACCCCCTTTTTTTTTCTGGCTGCTGTAGCTTTTTCCAAATTATCCTGTGCTGGTCAGCTGTTCTGTATAATTTGATATATTTTATGGCAACCTTCAAAATATTATTTTTGTAACTTTTGTTTTGGCCAGTAAAACTCTAAGGAAACACAGCTGATGTCTCTCTCCAGATATACTTTCACTGTCATGTTGTATTTTGGTTTAGCTGCTGTTAATGTAAATATGTATGATCTCGAGCTTTTAGCTAATTACTCATTAAATTAAAGTGGTCTTAGTCAATTTCCAATGCATACATCAAATACTACAGCACTTCTAAGCATCTTTTGTTTAGTGGTCTCTGCTACTGTCCCCTGGGTAAAATTCATCCTTTTTCCTAAGTCTCATGGCTGGTGAGAGAAATGGCAAGAGAGGAATAGCCAGAGCCAGTGTTAGCCTAGGGGGTGTTGCTTGGGGTAGCAGATTGCTCAAGGAAGAGGCATTTAATCCCTGCACAGCCACATATTCTGTGTTTCCCCTACTAGTCTGGGGACAAGAGGTGGGAGGGCAGCTTGACAGGAGCAAATGACCCTGCAGGGAGCAGGGCACTGCTGGAATGGCTCCCCATGAGCCAGGAGAAGAGGGCTTCTGACTTTGCAGGTGCTACAGGCTGCAGCTTTCCAGGGCTAATGCCCCCAGAAGAGAAGGACTTACACTGGTGAGAGACAGGAGATTTTCTTTGTCCCTGCAGGGCACTGATGGCAGTAGACAGTCCAGGTCAAAACACATAAGAAGGGAACAAAGTGACATCTGGACCAGGAAATCTATTTTGTCCTTCCTCCAGAGCAGCAGAATATAACTTTTGCCCACACTGCTGAGAAGGCCTTAACCACCACTTCTTCTCTGTGCTAGTATAAGTATTCTCTGCACTGGTTTAAGTAGTACCAGACAGCAGCAGCTGAAACACAAATTACATAGAGTTATGCTCCAGAAAATTTTTTGAGGAGATATTTGCTGTCCCCGTTCTTACTATATTCTCAGAACACTCTGGTCATTTTCTGTGTGAGCAAAAACGAGCATCGCTACCTGTGCACAAAAAAACCAAGCTTTCTAACAAAAGGAAAATCTTCACTTTAAATGCCTTTTGTGGGGATGGATCTGGGTAGTTGAGGTCAACATTTGGTTGTACTCTATCCTTCTGCACTGGGAATGTGTGCAGAGCAACTACCCAAATGCTGCTTACCTCTGCAGTCGTGATTATTGTTCATACTCTCAGGACAGTGGGTGGCCTAACATTTCATGTTGCAGGAAACAGTAGCAAGAGGTTTCTTAGACATTGCTGCATGGCAGAGCTGCTCCTGTATGAACTCATTTATGTTCAAAGATCTGTTTTAAGTAAAAGTTTTAACTGTGCAGACCCTGCTATTTTAGGTGGCATCAAACTAGCTTAAAATTAACAGCTTGAATGCTTCTTCTTTTTCAGCTGCTATGTTTGTGATGCATGGAGAGGATTGGTGGTGGTCTGACAAAAAAATAGAAAAGAGTGGAACAAAAGAGTAATGGAGAGGCCAGAGAGTATTGTGGAAGACCAAAGTAATTGTTACAGATGGGGTTCGATTTTGTGAGGCAATGTCGTCTTGGAAGGTTTGTATTCCACCAACTCTCCCTGTTTGCAGGACTAAGTGTAAAATTTCCTACCCTGGCTGTTTACCAGTAAAGCAGCATATTAGGACTTGTAACATTTTATTAATACGTCAGATTATTCCATTCGATATGTCAGATTATTCCATTCAATGAGATTTCTTGCATCCAGAAAAAGTGCATAGTGTCTTATATAGAAAGATGCTAATAGATTTTAAATTTTAACTCTGCAGGGCAATTTAAAGTTTATTTTCCTTCTTCCAACTGTTGGATTGGGTTTGGGGTTTTTTTTTGTTATTATTGTGTCTCATATGTTTATTACACCCTCGTCGTCTTCTGAAAACTCTGGTTGACTTTGGCTGTTCGTTATTATTTGGTTTTCTGTATCCCTTTAGTATCTCTTTAGGACTTCTCCCTCTTCCTCTCTCTTTTCTCTCTGAGATAGATTTGAATTTCCTCTCTGCGTTTTCTTTTCTCTTAAATGCTCCTCTCTTTTTCCCTCTGTTTCCTTTCATTATATATTCTTCCCCCATGGTATGTTTGTTTTGCTATCAGAGAGGAAAGTAATGAGGGTCGTTTACAGTTGCCACATCTTCCAGAGTTGGGGTGAGAGGTTCTATGGTGGATTCAGGAGTTACTACTGTCATACAAGCTGCTGCCCCAGCTCCACTGTGCACACAGCTTAGGTACAGGATCTTTTCTCTGTTCCTTAGAGTCACCACAGAGAATCTCCTCAGCAAGTGCTTGCACAGAGGACAAATGCCACAGATATATGGCATTTTGGCCATATATCTCTTGGAACTCCCCCACTTGATTCAAGGGTATTTGGAGTAATATGTGATATAACTTTTGCATCCTCTTTTCATAATATAAAAAACCTGTGCAATCTACAAGCATAAAGAGATGGCATAGAAATCAGCAACAGCTCAAACGCTGAAAGTCCTGGCTTCAATCAGGTCCTTCCCTGTACTTATTTAAAGTATTCTGCAGAGTGGACTTGGACAGGGAAGGCTGTGTGACTGTTGATCCAGCCAGCATGAGCTCAGTTGTTAACAACTGTGGGCTTTAACAAAATAAGTACTTCTGGTACTTTAATTCATTTTCTTCTTCCTATCGGCAAATAACATGTATGACAAATATTCGGCTCCAGTGCTGTATTTCTCCCATCATTTTTATGCATTTCATTCAGCCTCTTTTGCAGATTGTTGCTAGAATGAAAAGACAGTAGAAGGCCGTGCTTCCAGAGATCAAACTTCCCATTGTTCTTTGAATAAGAGATTGTATTTGAGTACAGAGATTTGCATAAGAATTAGTCCCCTTCCTTGTATCAAGTCAGCTATTTTCAGCTCAGTGTAGCAATCTTCAATTTCTTGGTTGTAACTATGGCAATAAGATTAGATGGTATTCAGTAAAATTCATTTTATAAATTAGCATGGGAGGGTGCCCATGACTGTGATAGAAGGAGATATGTAAAAATATTGTGGAATGAGATTGAAATTAAATCAGAACTCAGAATATTCTTCAAAATAATGATTCTCAAACTCATCCAGCACCATCTGGTAGCTTGTGAATGATTTACAGTTAACCACAATAAACATGATGGGATCAATGGGCCTGATGGGGGTTATAGTTCTCACTCAAAGTCATTTTGAAAAGACATTTTAACCCGATTTTGGGTGGATGCTGAATTCTTTGATCTGGAACTTTTATAACAGTAGCACTCAGATCAATTTCAAACACTTTCATTACGGTACAAATCTACAAAGCTCGTTATGGTCTGGGAAGAAAAAAAAAAAAAAAGTCATGCTCCAGGCCTCGGGCCATGTTATAATGAGGGTAAGAATGAGCAGTGGTAGGTACTATTTGGAGTTCTGCCTCTGCCTTTCTGCTGCATGGTACAGTCCTGTCAGTTCATCAGAACAGCAGACTTTAATCTGCACACACTAAAGATGGCTTCATGAAGTTTTGCGTAATTTGCAATAAATCTTAGTTTTGATCATATTTCATTACTAATGAGTCTCCTGTCCATACCTAGCCTTTGCTGTTCTTAATTATATACGCAAACAGGGTTAGAAGGAAGGCAGGTTTAGATACATTTATTTTCAGATGTTTAATGAACACCTTTTTTTCTATTATTTGCATTTTCCCAAGGAAACTGTTACCTTAATAAGAAAAGCATTGCAAAAAATGTATTTTGAAAAGGTATTTGACTAACTGGTTCTTTCATTGGTATGCTATGACATGATACTTAATTTAATATGATATGATATGATACTGAATTGATATTGATAGGGTTCTTTTACTGACTATGAAGAAAATACCAAATTTCAAAAAGCAAGTGAAGTTTCATTTTTCTTCTCCTTCTTCTAAATACAGTCTTTCACAGCTTTTTTTGGATGTAAGTTGGTATATTAGAATGCTGGCAGAGATCAGCCCTGCAGCCTTGCACAGGAAGACAGCAGTATTACATGAAATTCCATCTCCCCACACAGGTTAAGCACAAATTATGCCCTTCAGTAGTGCATTAGGTCTGTACCAGCCCTCTGCAAAGCGAGTTGTTCTCATGGAAAAAATGCACATTCAAATAGCATAAATAGGTAAAATAGAATTTTGTCTTTATAAATAATGTCCAGCAGCCCTGCTTCATAGTCGGACGTGGTCATTCTACCAAACTGCATCCACAGCTTCCAAGATCATGAGTAGCCAAACTTGGCCCTTCAGGAGGAAGGGGGAATAACAGATTATCTAGACCTATGCAGGACTAATATTTCTGTCTGAAAAGGTCATCTTCAGGTATTTTCTCAGTGCTCAGTCCTGAGGTAGCAAAGCTCTTAGGAAGAGCACTCAGACCCTGTCAGGATGAAGCCATTATTTCCTGTGTGACCATTCTGGGCATTCCCAAAGTAAATGAATGTGCAACTTTTGGGGGTTACTTTTTTTTTTCCTACTACCTTCCTCTGAAGTTATTTAATTGCAAATCCTCACTGAAAGCCAGGAACAGGGACATTACTTCAGTAGACACATCGTGCATTATCAAAATTGCTTTGTGTTTCTTCTCAGGTAAAAACAAGAGCTATTGGTGTGGAAATTTACTTGCTCTTGTTGTTCTAAATGAAAACAAATGGATGTTTGCATATAAATAATCATAACCCATTTTCTTGCCAGCAATACATATTCCAATTTGTGGTATATAAACCATCAGTTACTCAGTGGCTCAAAAACTATTGTGCCTTTTTAAAATGGTCTATTCTGCAGGATAAAACATTTTCTAGCAGCATAGGTAAGAGCTTGCAGTCACAGTTTTAAACCCTCCATACTTTTGCAGGACAGGATTCGACAGTATGCTTAGTTTGCCGTGAATCTCTGAAATAGATCACACCATGGCACAAATTCATCTTATACAGGGTATGCATTACAACCAGGGGTTATAATGCAATGTGACAGCAGAAAGACAGTGCACATACCGGATTACTAAAATCTGTGTAATATGTAGTTCTCAGTGCAGAGATTTTAAATGAAGCAAAACAGTGGGAAACCTGAAATCAAATACTGTAATTCAGGAGGCAGCATGACATCCACCCTGATTTCAAAAGCAAAAGGTGAAAGGATCAGGTAGGTCCGTGAGAGCTGTTCTGTTCCCAGGTAGGAAGAGTATCAGTCGAGGACACAGTTTGCCAGACAGTTTGCTACGTGAGAAGGAGTGGAACCAAACCATCTAACACATGTCAAAGTATTGTTTAAACTCTTGGCATTTACAAGAAAATACCAGATAGTCCTCATAGGTTTAGCTCATGCCATTTAGAAGAAGCACTCATAGGATAGGTAAGAACCTGGTAAGGACAGCTTTTCAAGAATCCCCAAAAGGAATATCTAGTGCTTCATTCTTATGCAATGGAGAGATTTGCCTTGGATTTCAGCCCTCAATCTAAGCTCCTATTCAGGTGCCAGAAGTGCTGCATAAAGGCATTTTATGGGTAGCACAGCTCCATTAGTAACTTCTCTCATAGCAACTGCCCAATAAATCTCTTTTCTTGACTTTTCCAAGCATCAAAGTGAACAGTAGTGGCAGGTCCTCCAGTTGTCCCTGTTCCCAGACAGACAATACACCCTGAGTTGTTTCTTTCTCTGCGTTGAATGAGTATGAGCTGGGATGCATGTGTGCATTAGCAGTGGGAAATAGCTGACAGTCCAGTCGAGAGCAGGTGAGGCACAGGTTAACAAAAGATTTCTGAAAAAGCCTATCCTGCCTATCTTGGGAAAACTTGCAAATTATGTGTATAAATAAAGGGAAAAGAAGCCACTTTAAAAGAAGAACTGGTTTTCAGGCACTAAACTGACCTGCAGACCTACTTATTACATCTCGCTCCTGTCTTAGCCAATCAAGGCCATACAGCCTTGAAATGCTATGGAACAATCAGTTAGGTGTATCAACAGCCTTTGTAATTGCTGACTGTGTTTCTGCTTTTAATTTGTGAATGCACTAACTGTGTTTCATAATGCCTGCCTCTGATTGAAGGAAATGCCTGAGTGTAACAGGAGCCTGTGGATAAGGTTTGCTCTCCTCTTGTCCTTCACATACTGAGAACAATGAAGAAAATGAGTCATTACTTAGCTGACAATGTAGCAGATCAGAAGTAGCTGATATTTATCTCTGATTAGGAAAGCATCACTATAGTTCTTTTTACCTGAGCAACTTAAAACCATTTCTTTAATCCGAGAGAAAGGAAGCTCTGCTGTTGTACTGAGTGGAGGATATTTTTAGAGTTACTGAATACTGTAGGATCAGAATTTCCACCTGTCTTTGAAACGTGTTGCAGCTTTCCTGTTCTTGTGGACTAGATTTCTGTCTCATTATAGCCTGTCCATCCTACTCTTTATACAGTTCTCATGCAATGAAAGAAATACATGGGGGCATACTGGTATATAGGGCACAAACAATGCCCAACTGTTTGTGTAGGTAGCTAACCTGCCAACTTTTAGCTCCTCCAGGTGGATATTTGGAGGGCTATAAGGCCCTATATGCTTGTGCCTTTAGTGCAGTTATGAGTGAAATGAAATACCAAAACCCTCACCTCCTGAAAAACATCTATATAACATTACATTTTGGATTTGTGGGGAACTGAGTTGTCAAAGGTGCAAAGCACAGTAAAAATGTATAGATGAAAAGGAAAAAAAGAAAGTAGTTGTGCAAAGTGCTTTAGGGTAAGTGAGGTATAGAAATATTTTTAGCAGTTTTAATCAAGCTACAAGGAAAATTATGCAGCATATTCACTCTTGTAGGGTTTATACTGTCGGTATTCATCATCAGTATGGGCTTGTTGGTGCACAATTCAGCTGAAACAGTGAGATCCACTGTCTTTTTGATACAGCTGATATGAAGAAGATTCATTACCTTTATCAGAAAAATACAGGCTGATCGCATATGTAATTTTTTTCTGCAAAGTAGTGTGCTGGTTCAGCAGACTCAGGACGACATCAGAGTTTAGCTTAGCTTAGTTTCATTCTACTTCTGCTTTGGAATATCAAGGCAATGGTGTTTAATTCACAGGCAGGAAGAGGACACCTTTATGGTCAACTCCAGAGCAAGAACAGGAAGCTCTCCTTGGAGTCTGCCTGGCTTATTCCCTAAAAATCAGAACAAACCCTTCACTGAGGATGGAAAAAATTGGGGGGAAAAGAGAGGATCTTCTGATTAAGGACCATGAAGAGTGAAAACCCACAAGCAAGCATTATGGTGAATTCATCGCTTATTCTTTACAGTTGAGAATGCAAAGCAAAAACTGCATCATCACCAGAATGCCCTTCAACTGTTTTCTGATGGCAACACTGTTGCTGCTGTGACTCATTCTCCACTTCTCATTGTCTTGTGGTTGTTAAGCCTATGGGGACGGTAGCTGGCAGCAGCCCAGCACTGGCAATCTTTGCCCCAGACGCCCATAGGTCAGCATGCTCAGAGAGGGACAGAAAGTAGGATCCATCCTGAGGCCAATACCATAACTCTGCTGCCACAGATCACTACTTTTATTACAGCAGATCCTGTAGAAATGCCCCAAATCCCCACACAATAACAAGAACCTGCTTTCTGAATACATATTACAGTGCAGTCAATTCCTGTAGGAGATGCAGCAGTTTAATGTGAAAATTTCCTCATTCAATCTTCGCTTGTTCTTTCTGAACCACTGGAGCTGCTCTTCACTGCAGAGTGGTTCTACTGTGCCCTTTCCTGATGTAAATCACATTACACCCAGCTAGAACTCTCCTGCCTGTTTGCTCGCCAAATCAACAGGAAGGCTCACACTTAATTTACAGGTATCTGCATTTGCTGACTTGTCCTATTAAGCATATTGACTGGCTGTTTTACTAATTGAAAGTGCAAGAAAATGAGGAAGAGGCAGAAAGAGGAGTAAGCAAGCAAGCATAAACTGAGAAAACCCAGTCCCTGACTTTCTGGAAACTTGTGGTAATTTACATGTGGTAACTCTGAAATGCCTGACTGTTTGAGAGAAATTGGCTAATGGGTTCAGAGCTGCCAGTGGGGAGGGAGAGGATGCCAGGCAAGCAAAAAGCCAGTGTGGTTATATACGTCTTGTTTCCTTGGTGAAAGCAGCAGGGAACAAAACAGCATTAAAATAAAAACTAAAAAAAAAAGTAGTCATGGAGATTTTTCCTCAGAAAGCTCTAGCCCTTTCCAGCTACTTTAGCTGGAACATACAGTCCATCACTGGTCGCAAGGCCCATGTGCCACCTATATCCCACATAATTTTATTTGAGGAGTACGTGCAACTCAAGAGGGATGGATTTTTATTGTTTATGCTCTCTGCTCAGGGCAAGCATTTCATTCTAGTTGAGCAACACTTGGTAACAGGTTGAACACACAGGACACCCCTCACTTGTCACTAGAAGTAAGAACAAATTGCAGATACAGATATCAGTTTTCATAGAGCTTGATGATGTTGGGATGCCTGCTGCTACTTTGGTCTTTACTAATTGTCACAGAAAGGATGGGGTTGTCCAAGCAATGTGTCTTACCAGGGTGCACTAGATCCCCCTAGCAATCATCATTAGACAATTACCTAGAGAAGCAGATCATTTTCTCAAAGACAGAATCAGCTCAAAAATGACAACAAGCTAGAAAATTAATTCTTGCACTACTTTATGTTAGCAAATATGTAATGCTGAAGGAGATCAATAAAATGTTTTATTATAGGAGTTCTGATAAAGAAGTATTGTACTGTTTTTAATATTACTGCTTAGAAATTGTCCAATGGAAAGTATTTTGGGTTAGATTAATAAAATGTAGTGTCAGCTGAAGTGAAAGACAAAAATTTAAGCTCCTTAATCTCATCAAAAACAAAGCCATTTCTGAGCCAAAATGTTCTCATTTGAAACATTTTGTTATTCTGATTTATTGAATGACTTCTGTTATCTGGAATCTTTAACAACATTAAAAATTCACTGATGTGTTCATAAATCAGTTGAATTTTGCAGAAAATACTTAGCTTTCATTTGTTTGGGACACATTGTGGCTGCATTTGTCTAGGCAGCTTTCCAGGGAAACAAGACTGAAATTCTTCAAAATGCATCCCATTTTCACCAGTGAAAGTCTTGACCAGGGCTTGTGACCCACTGTCTCTTATAACAATGAGCTACTTGAAGGAGATACACCAGTTGGGCATTGCTTTTTTTTTCCCCTCATGAAAATGCCAGCTAAACACCAGCCTCAAACACAGCAAAGATGATAAAAGAGAGTTGGTTATAGAGGATGTGAACATACTGAGGTACATAGCATGCCAGTTTAGACAATTAGTGCGTATCAGCAGCTGACTCCATGCTTAAATATTTTCATTTCCAGCCAAAAAAGATTATCTGTGGAGCTGGTCAAAATGTATACTAACACAGATGCACTATCTGACTATGAACAAAGCAAAATATTTATTTTCTACTGCTGTCTTCTTTTCTACCTGCAAATATTACTTCACTGTTTGTTTGTTTCACCCAATGCAGCATATGAAGACATTCAGAAGTCACCTGGACAAGGCTCTGAGGAACCTTATCTAAGTAGTTGACTCTGATTTCAGTGGGCAGTTGGACCTCCAAAAGTCCATTCTGATCTATATTATCATTCAGTTCTTTTTTATTTATTTATTTTTAAATAAATACCAACAAGCTGCATATGTAGGAATAGAAAATGAATAGAAATAGCTTCTCTGTCCCATTACAGAGCTAATGATGGGTGACAGTACTAGGCACATAGTCCTAAAGCATGACAGCTGACTTTAGGGAAGGCACCTCTTTGCAGGTACAAGTTCTGAAGAGGGAGTGGGGTGCAAGATGCGCTACTGAGAAGTAATGCTTTTGCAGATGCTCTCTCAGATTGGGAGACAGTGTCTCTACCAGTGCTCTAATGGGGAGGTGTTGATATTAACACCTTTTTGCTGGTCGTGCCAATGCTTTCCTTTCCCTGAGTCTCCATTTAACTCCCCAAGTGTGAACAGAAAGCTTCAGCCAGAAACAAACATTTTAAATTCTTTCATTTTCATGACAGCTGACATGTGGTGGGGTTTTGGGGGGGGAGGAGGGATAAGAAATAAGTGATCTTTTATATATTGAGGCTTATGTCACTTTCTGGAAAGAGTTATTGTGGGGCTGGAACTAGTTCCAGTCAGTGAGACCTTTCAAAGTTAAACAGCCCTCTTAGAAAGCTCTGCCAAAGCCTTGGGCCACAGCCAGGGTGACTGACAGGGAGTCTGGGTGGCCCTTTTCTGGGAGCACCCAGAGATCCCTGAGCTCTCACTGCCCTGGCACCAATGGGAGCTGTGGGCTCTCTCTAGAGCCTGGCAGTGGAAGGTGGTGGCTATGGAGGGCCTCCTCATTGCCCTCTTCTGCTGCCCCATTGAGGACCCCTGCCCTGCTGCCTCCCCAGGGAGGACCCCTGCTCCTGGCCCAGCCCTCCTGTGGCAGCCCTGCAGGCCAGGCCATGGAGGAGCTCCCCTGCAGGCACCTTGGCCGTTCATGGGGGTCCCGGCTTCCCCTGCCATCCCTGTCCCGAGATGCCTACGAGGAGCTGGAAGAGGTGGCAGGTCCCTCTACTCTGGTCCAGGGTAGGGACTGCTCAACTGCAGGCCCCCAGCCCCCGCTGAAGAAGATGCCCAGCAGCCCCCAGGCCCCACAAGAGGCCACCCCGCCAGCAGTGCCAGGAGGGCACCCCACTCTGAAATGACTCAAATAAACAATGCTTTCACCATCTAAGAAACTCTCCCAAATAATAGATACACCGTGAAATTGTTCTTTCAGAGGGTGTTTGAAGGAAAGCTGATAATCTGGCGTGCTTACAGTCGGTGATGAATTTGGTGGAATAGGGTTTTTTTCTCTTATGGAAGGAGCAGCTCTGAGAAACAGATTAGTTATACCTGCCCTTCACAGTCCCAAACACGGACAGCAGTTGACAGAAGGCACAGCACCAGGACCAGCAGAATAAATAGTATTTCTGTAACTTTTTATTCTGCACAGTCAAAATTAAATATGTTTACATGACTTTTCACTACTCAGAGTCTTCATGGCAAGAACCTGGTTATCTCTTGCCTTACTTTGTTTGGGCCTTTCCAAACCACATATAAAATGCTCCCATTAGCATAAGCAGAGATCTTGCATTTTTTGGTTTTGTGCACAGACCTGGACACACTTTGTCAAGGTATAAATGACTATGCAATGTAGAGGAGAAGCTAACTCCCTATATAGTTATTCACAGAAAGGACTGTATTTCCTACCTATTTCTCTTGAGAAAATGAATGATACATGAAATCCTAAGAAATAAGCTCTGAGCTAAGCCCTTTCTACCCCTCCTCATTCACCTCTCTGAAGGATTTCTGATTCAGTCCAGCACAGATTCAGAATTTTTACTTTTTATGATAGGAACTAGTTTTTTTAATTTCTTACAACTTGCAGTGTCATCATGACTATTAGGCTGTTCCCCCTTTCCATCTGAAATTACAGGCTAGTTTAAATCCAATTTCTGATTTTTTTAATGTAAAATGTATCTTCCTTCCAAAGGTAATGTAACAGAAAGCACATTTTCAATTACTTTACATGAAATACGAGTGCAGTCTTTGGCCACTACATTAGTTTTTCTCTTTTTGCTTTCACACAGTCATCACAGGTAGCACACTGTGACATCATTTTCTGTAGTAAAAATACTTCCTTTTTTTGTTTTGTGTCAGTATTTTGAGCCAAACTCCCATGCATCTATTTCCTATCAGATCCAGCTGATTTAACTTACTGAGTACAGATGAAAAACAACTAATGAATTTCTTGTACCATTGGTTACAAAGAGCGTCCAATAGCAATCGTTAATGTCCACTCGCAAATTTGCTTCCTCTGCCATGACATGAAAGATTTCTTTGGAAGTGCCTTTGCCTTATCTCACACTTGAAGCCATTTATCATTGAGAACTATGGCTTCTTTAATCGGCCAACCCTAATAGCCATTGGCTCTGTTACAAGCATTAGGTATATTCCTTCCATCTTAAAGTGCTTGTCTTAACATTTTCTAATTAGGCATAAAGAAAAGACAATCTCTGTAATGAAAGGGAGACTATATGAGAGATTTTGAACTCACATTGAAAAAAATGTCATTTATGCAGCAGAAGGAGAGAATATTCCTGACCTTGAATACCTTTGGGAGTTGCTTTCCAACTGTTTACCTGAATAGACCTGGGGGAACATTTTTACAAATCTAATATTTTTATTTATGTTAAGACAGCTGTGGCCAAGATTAGGGAACCTTTATGCTGGTTTCTCTAAAAATATGTGTAAGAGATTGCTTGGCAGAGATTACTACCTGAATAGGCAGTGCAGGGAAAGTGTGGGAAGGACACATTATGATTATTGTTCATGTTTTACAGACAAGGGACTGAAACCCATAAGGGCTGTGCTGACCCTTTGCAGTGTAATAATCACACTGGGAACAGAGTAAGCTGTCAGGCAAGCAGTCTGGTTCCCTGCTTCTGTGACCAGTGCCCATTCCCTGCAGGATAACACCAGGAACCTGCAAATTCGCTGTTGAAATAAGGATGCTGGTGCTTCAGAAAATGCACACTGTAGGCAGGGCTATAAATCCATTTTTTATGCTGCTTCTTGCTTTTCTGGGAGGTAATGGCAATGTAAAATTTTTGACTACAGGCTAGTGAGCTCTTTCCTGAAATATTTCACCGAAGAGCTTGTCCACCCTAGGCCTGGCTGTATGTACAGTAGATGTCAGGGTCCCACGTGTACATGGTTGTGCCTGGTTATGCCAGACCTTGCCAGTCTGGCTGGACTTGAACTACAATGGCCTCTCTGGATTCTCCTAATTCAGGCAGGATCTTAGCTGAAAACTGGGTTTGACTGAAAAAAAAAAACAGCAGGGCTAGTGAGGACATGTCCGCAACCTTTGACGGTGTGTGCCCATTCACATTAGCCTGACCATCTCCAGCTCTTCTCCGAAGAATTACACCTCACAGGAAGAGAGCATGAGTAGGTGGAAGTCCTGCTGCACAGGCTGTGTATGGAGTACAGTTTATGTCTTTAGTTTTCCTTCAGTGAGATAATTTCTAGTTAACCTAAATAAATTATCATCTCTGAATGAAGAGGGATTTGGCAGTGGGGAAGAACAGCATAATCATTGTTCTTACAAAGAGAAGACTCAATATCTTTCTGGACTAAATATAAAGAAGTATTATGTCCTCTTTCACTGTGCAATGTTCTTATTTTTGTCAAGCAGCAATTTCCTTATGCATTGAACTTGCTTCCATACTATCCACTGCTTCTGTTTTCTTCTTTTTAAAATTTTTCCAGGTCAATTTTCCCAAGATTTTCCAACTTATTAAGATTTTTCACATTCACAGGTGTTGGGTACTTGATTCTTATCTACCAGGATCACCCATTGTTGCAAGAATGAAAGTGTCATCAAATTTTCTTGTAAAATGGGGTCAGGTGTATATGGTTTGTCATTATATATGTGTGTGTATGTGTGTTTATCCAATGAAGATATTAAGAAAACGTACTCAGTTGCCAGTTCTGTCAACACAGAACACTTTCATATTTAATCATGTATTGTCATTACACCATATTATTATTTCTGAGACATACGCAGATATGACCTTCATTATTCAAATTTCTGCTTAATGTATTTTAACATTGCTGTGCTTTTGATTCATGTAAAATAGGTTTTTTTCTAAAATTAGACTACTTAATAACAATAATGAATGTGAGCTTTAATCTGCATGCAGCCCTGTCCTCTTACTCCCATACTGCACTAAATCGGGATCTTTTCAGGCATTGTAATTTGGGAAGTTGTTCCTGAGCAATTGCACACACAGTTAAGCTAATCTTTCTTCCTCAGGATGGGAGATTCCTTCCTGATGCAAAACTAGGGACTGTGATTTCCTTTTCCAGGATACTTGACTTTGACTGATAGCAGCTAACCTATTCCTTAAAATGTCCCCTGAAGCTGATGCTGCCAAGCCCAGGGCTGCGTGACCTGCCCTCCTCAGGCAGAGCATCCTGTGCGTAAAACTATTGTGTCCCAGGGCGTGTGTGCATGGCAGTCCCTGTGGGTGCGTATAAGGGTGTGTACAGGAGAGTAAACTTCTTTCATCAAGGTTTCTGCAGACTTCCAGCTGAAACAGCAAGCAGAATACAAACATCAAACCTAAAGTCAAGGCAAGAAAGCAGAAAAAAAGGTGTTTGGGCAGAATATAGGTTAAGAAAAAAACCACCTTTTTTTGCTGACACTAGCAAGAAAAACACATTGACATAATTCACTTGAACAGGAAATGGCATGTTCTCCTAATCTATCGATGAACTTTCTGAGTCAGTTCCTTGCTGTTGTGAGCTGTTACATGGTTATTTACACCTGTGCAGAGTACAAGTCTAGCAAACAACTTTCCTCCTTTTGCCCCTACATTAATGCTTTCCCTTTAGTTTCTGCTCATTCTGTGGCAGCGCCATGGAGAATCAGCCTTCCCAGAGGTGCGTACCAGGTTGCTTCTGTATCATGCCCTCCATTCTCACTTTGATATAGGGTAACAAGTTTGCATTAATGTCCTCTCAGTTGCTTTAAGAAGGGATCAATTTAAGACTATCTCCCACCCCAGGCCACTGCCTGTCTTCCTCCCAGGCTCCCAGACCCTAACCAGCCAGTCCCTCCCTCCGTTCAGTCACCTCATACCACTGTCATTTTTCTCTCTCCTGCCAGTCCTCTTTCTCTGCCAGGTCTGCCTGGTGTTCCTTGTCCAGCATCAGACACTCTCTGATTTCACTGCTCTGCTACCTTACAGCCCCTTAATTTCTGGCTCCCCATTCTCTGTCCAGCTGATTACAGCCTCTACATCAAGAAAGCCTCTGTCATGATCCAGGCTGCTCCAGCCTCCCACTAGCTGGTGTGGCATTTTTTCTCCTTGACATAAGCATTGCACGCCTGGGCATCTGCAGGAAGAGCACAGAAGGTATGTTCCTCCACCTCCAAAACATAGCCCCTGCTACCACCCTGGCTCCTCAAGGACAGACCCAGGAAGGGTGCAGAAAATTCAACTACTTCAGGCTGTAGCCATGGGCTGTGGCATGCACAGCACAGAGGAGCTCCCCTGAGAAATGGCCATCCTGCCCTAACAAGTCTCTGTGGATCATGCATGAGTTGTCGTCTCCAGAGGGCTTGTAACTTATACTCACCATGTGATTTAAACGACCAGCTACTCCAGTCTACTTCTGAATAGCAAATGCTTACCATGCAGCAAGATAGGGCCAGCCCAGGAGCTACTCACAGGATGAATAGCTCTGAGTACAGAATAAATCACAGCAAGTAGCAAGCTGTGTGACTTGTCACAAGCATGAGAGGAGGAAGAACCTGAATTTAAAAAATTACCTTGTGGCAAATTATTTACTTAGTTGTAACAAAGGCAGAGGACCAGATCCTCAGGTGATGTAAGTCACTGTAACCCTATTGAGGTCAAGACACAGATTTTAAGACCAAATGGGACTTCTACATCATGTAATTTGACCTTTGCCAAGACACAGGACAGGAAATTTCACTCATTCATCTCTTTATTGAATTTAATAGTAAATATTTGTCAGAGGTGACATTAATGGGGTGTTGGGCTTGATATGTTTTTTCACTGTTTCAAAAATATTTTGTAACACTGTCACTATGGAGCAAATATATATATCCGCATATGCTTGTGTGTGTATACATTCACTGTAGGCATGTGTTGAGTTCTTTAATGTCATGTTTATTTAATTAAGCTCCTAGAAGAGGGACTTTTCAATTTATTTTCAGCTGAGGTATACCAGTATGGCTGAGTGACATTCACATCTCCCACAATTTTTTGTAACAGAGCCCTAATGTTTCCCAGTGTCTCTGGTTAAACTCTCTCAAACTCCAGTGGCATACAGATTTTTCTCCAGTCTGCTCTCCTTGGCAGCAGCAGGGAAACACACTCTAGGTGGCTGATGTGAACAGAAGGTTAAAAATTCAGCGATGCATCTGGGACTACAACTGGAGAATCTGGCAGAGTACCACAGAGCAACACAGAAGACAGGAAGCCCCACATCCCCAAGACAGCACATCATCAAAAGTATAGGTGACATTAAGTGCTGCTCAGATGTCAAATGTTTGTTCTTCTCTGGGTCAGAATCATGGTAGCTGCAAAGACTGTGGATACAGGCAGAGACCTGATGTGTTGCTTCTCTCAGCCCTGAGAAACAGCATCTGAGGCAGAGGGCATAGCTAAGGCAAAAGGGGTATAGAACTGCCCATCTTGCAGAGAGCAGTTTTGATAACCAAGAGAAAAAAGGGCAGTAGGTGACTTCTACTGAAAACAGGGAAATGCACTTAAACCAAGGACAGAAACCTACTATTTTCATGTGCATGAATGACATACTGTGAATTCTCTTGTGTTTTCTATGCTGTCTACATGTGTGTATATCTGTGTGGTTACTGATTAGTATATATGACAGAACAAAATATAATTAAAGTATTTTATATTAAACCTCACAATTAAAAATTGGTACAGCTGATAACCTCTTTTCTGAGTTTAGATTAATGGTGACATCTAACTGAGCTGTAACTGAACTACAGCTGGCTATCCATGCATCATTACGGGTATGCCCAGCGTCACAGAGAGGACTGATAAAGATCAGCCTGCCCTGCCTGTCCTAGTGCCTTGTGTAACTTGGGATGATAAAATCAATCATATGCAGTTAGGCATCAATTTCATTATTGGAAACATACTGTAATGCAAAAGACGTCCCTTGTGCTCCTGGTTAACATGTGCATAGTAAGCACAAATATGGCAGATCATTTTCACTAGGCAAATGTTCTCCTAGTGTGAAAATCCTGTTAAATATCTTCACAATCTTTAAAGGGTAATTGCTTTTAAAAAATCCCTGATAAGTTGACTGTGATTCTTCATTCATGCACCCTAACAATGGTCCACTGTGAGTGAAAAAACGTTACCTATCAATTTGACTAAATATTCTCCCACAGTTGCTATTTCCTTGTTCAAATACATCTTCTAAATTGCTGCTTGTTTGTTGTAACGTTTATAAGACACCATTTTACCAACACTGTTTTTTGTTATGTGACACCAGCCTTTTCCTAGTGATCATGTAATCTTGTTTTTGTTTTCACTCATGCTCTGCTGCTCCTAGCTTCTTCTTATGTATGTATGGAGGAGACAGAGGAGGAGGAAGGGATTTTTGCTCTTTTGTTTTACCCTCTGCTGTGTCTGGCATGGTTCAAATTGGTCCCAATTCTGCAACTTCAGCCCAAATGCCTGACACCTGCCTTGCTGCCCTCAGTGATCCTATTAACTGATACTGTGTGGATTTTAGCTTGCAGTCCCTTGAGAGAAAGACCATGCCTTCATTGTACTGCAAAGTGCCTAGTACATACACGAGAAAAGTCAGTAATCATAATAATAAAACTCCACGAGAAAAAATTGCAGACCTAAAAGCTTTTGAATTTCTCAGGGTATTTTTTCACTTTGATTTTAAAAATAATTTTTCCTATAATTTAAGCAAGTTTATTGTCTTGATTTCTAACCTATTCTCCAAGCCTGTATATAGTATAAAAGTAAGAGCTTTGGACAAGGTCTGTGAGAACACCCATTCCTCCTTAATGCATAAATCAGGCTTTTTAATCCACAGTGTTCAAGTGGTTTGATGAGGGTGTCACTCGTTTAGTTCTTGGCTTCCTCAAACAAACCATGCCCAACAGCGTAATATGAATTTGGATTTTGATCAAGGGATTTTAGTGACAATATAAGCCACAAGAACAAAGCTGGTATAGTTTCAACTAAAATCCACAGCTGAATAAAAAAGACACACAGACATTCTAATGATGCGCTCTAGGTGTAGTCTATTTATATGGCTCAGAGAAGACATGAAGGGAAAACAAAATCAGCAGATACAAACATTTACATTTGGAAAACATTGTGTGAGTTACGTCATGTGCCTCCTTCCTTTGTGGTATCTGTCACTGAAAACCCCCAGCAATCCTTTGAACATTTAAAGATAATTGCAAATTTGAGTAGCTTTTCTCAAGATTTTGGTTAAAACTTGATAGTTCCTATCAGAATCACATAGAGTGGATATTTATAGCATTTTAGCTCCTGCTGCATGCTTCCTTTCATACTTGAAAGCTTCACATCATCTTGTTCAGCAGTCACAGAATGAATGGATTATATTATATTTATTTTTTCCATAAGAGCTTTTTGTATTTCATTACTATTTGCCATCTTTTATGTGTGCTATTAATAGAATTGCCACACTTCAGTTAATAATTACCAGTTAGCAGTAGCAAGATCACTTCTGTAATCCATTTCTTTTTAGTTGTTTTGTTTGTTTATTTGATTATCTATTAGAAAATCAGAGATTTCATTGCAGTTAACATTCCCAGTGACACAGCTGTAGTCTCCTTCAAATAACTGAACAAACTGTGTTTGAATTGGCTCATAAGATACGGGTTGGCTAAGAGCTAAAAGTAGAAAGACTGCTTTGAAGTTACATTTTCCTTCTCAGTAATGTCCTCCACAGCTTTTAGGATTTCTATTCTAGACCACCTTCTGACCATTATTTCAGGTCGAAAGAAAAGAATGCAGAAAAGCCTATACATTGCTTAGCTTCATAAATTGTTCTGGGCTTCAGTTCCCAATGGTAAATGGGAATATTATACTTCCCCAATAAGTCTGGTTTTATTTCCCATATTAGTAATGCACTGCTGCCTAACAAAGATATCATGAGAGTGAATGAAAGACAGATAACAAGACAGTGCCTCAAATACAGGTGCTTTGTCTTGAATTCAGGACAGATTACCCTTCTCCCCTAAATAATGCTATTACTCCTCATCCTACCTCTGTTTCTTTCTTCAGGATACACAACCATACTAAGGTCTTAAACAGGGATCTAGCCTTATAGTGCAGTGCTCACATGAACCTCAGAATATACATAGCAGTAACAAGTGCTGGCTTAATGGTTTAATTTTTAGATGGAGTTATCAGTCAGTTACAGTGGGGTATCAAAGTGACATTGAAACTGTGACTCACTTGCCACAGAAAACAGAGCAAGAAGTCATCAGTTCTTCATGCTTCTTTGATCAGGTCACAAAGAGAAAAGGTAGCTGGTGTCCTGTTTTGGAGATGACACAGTAGCTTGTCCCAGGAGCTGCAGTAACAGTCCATTATGATCCAGGAGAAGTATGAGACAGTACAGAGGGACTGAGCTACAGAGGCCAGTGAAGATCAGTGTAAGATGGAAGGGATAACAGTTCAGCAGGACGGGCAAAATTCGGCGGTTGTTTGGATGCTCGTGTAGGTGAGGCATGGTGGAGGTGTTCAAGAGGAATTCTGCCCTCCCTCTCCCATCTGAAAAACCTGATAAAACCATATGCAGTCTCACTTCCAAATTTCCTCATGGTTATTATGATACTAAGCTAAAGTTCTCCAAGCCACAGGGACCTGCGTGTGTTTTCTTCTGTTATGTTTCCATGTGTTTGATATTCTTTTTTTCCTTCTGTTTCTCATGCTAGAGTAGCCAATCCAAGCATTCCCAAGGACATTTTGCTGCAGTTCAGCAGTGGAAATTGCTGTCTATTCATTTGTGACCTGGCCATCAGATCACAAAATGGATAGACACTGCATGCTCTTTGTTTTACCACAATCTCTCTTTACACCATATGGTTATTTTCCCTTTTAAATGGCACAAGGTACTCCACATTCCTCTTTAAACATTTGTCTACTCGGTGACAATATTTTTACAGGATCTTACAAGTTAGAAAGCAAAGATAAATGCTTGAGAGCTTGTTTTGAGGAGTAAGCTTTGGCAGCTGCCTGTGAAATGAACTACATTCCCTTCCTCTTCTCCAGCTGATGTACAGCATCCCGGAAGGTGGTCTGACAGCGTAAACAGAGACAGAAATTTCTCATTCACTGTCTTATAGTCAGAGAGTAATTTCTCCTCTGCCTGCGCCACAGTATGCTATGGAAATGCAGAGCTACTACAAGAGATGATGGACAGTCCCGCTGTGCGTAACTAACAGGTGCCACACAGATAGATTTCACTGGCCAAGCTGGGTGTGTCTCTGCAGAGGGTCTCCTCGCAAGCTGTCATACAGTCTCTGCTCTTTCCATCAGGGCTTTATAAATCCACAGGCACGCATGTAGGTTGTGGGGAGGAAAAGAAGGGTGACATCAAACGATCTTCTATATAAATCACTTCTCTCTCAAGTAGGTTCGCATGACTTGGTTTCTGGTGTCATTTACAGTGGTGAAAAGCTGGAGTTTCACTATTTACATCTCAGGAGTTATAACTGAATTTACACAGGTGTGACCAAAAGCCATGTTTGCTTTCTATAGAAATCTGCATATTTATCTTTCTTGATAAAGTGCTGAAAGCGATGGGCACAAAGCTGGCAGTGTGCCTTAGCTGCAAACACAAAAGACATGAAAGAATGGTGACAAGTTTAGAAATAATTTTTTCCCCCATATTTGAGAGTCAAATGGGTTCTTCTTGGACTGTAAAGCCATTAAAAAATGAATAAGACTCAGCATTTCCTTAGGTTTATAGCACACAGAGATAAGGGAGGGAAAAAAGGAAACAGTTTCATTTCTTTTCTGTTTTACAGTCAGTCTGAATCCTCTTCGTGAAAAATGTTCCACTTTTTCTGACCTTTCCCACCATGAATTTAAAAAATGTCACCTCTCTACTCAGTCTCAGATTTATAGCAGAATGTCTAATGCCTGGGTTGTGCATACACAATTAAAAAAATAAGAATCACTGTTAGTAATCCGTGTAATACCATGTGGGTGGATTTGGGTGAGCATGAAAGCTCCAGTGAACTGTTCACCTCCACAGTAAATGTAGCAAACAATCCCCTCTAAGTTCGCAAACTGAATGCTGTTTTCCCATGAAGAAAAACTCTTTATCATGCAGCCTGAATGTGCCCATTAGGATGGCAAAGGAGTGTGGGTCTAAAGAGAAAACTTTTTGCTGGCAGCTGTGGGAGAGGGATTCTGCAATTCTGTGGCAGAGCAGGGTAGTCTCAGTCCTGAGCTCTGGATCCTCAGTGCTCCCGAGGACTGCATCCTTTTAGCAAGAGTCAGGTCTCAGCTACCTGGCTCTAAAGCCAAATAATTCTGAATTTTAAAGCCTGTTGAGTTGTTTCAATTTGTGTCAGCAAGCCTGAGATCAGAACCTGACCTATTGTGGACAGTGTGTCTGAAAGACTCATTACTTTTCCCTCTCAGCTTCAAAGCAGCATCTGGACTATTGATAACAATCTTGGAACCAGAAGCTGTGAAACGCATCATGAAAACCCAGCTGAGAATGCCTGAGTGAAACACAGCCAGAGCAGCACCGTCATTAAGGACTAGTTTTCAAAGCAGGGCCTCAACCATCCCACCTGTTTGCCTGCATAAACACACACCATCAGATTGATTGAGGCTAGAAGCTGGCTTTAACATGCCTTAAAGCATGAAGAGTTATCCCTAATTACAATTCTAACCTATCTAATGTAGCTGTGGATGGTCTAATTATCTACATAAATGTTTAATTACTATTTGAAACCTACTAAGCTGCTGGCCTTAGTGAGACTGGTGGTAATGATTCACAAAGGTTACAAGTCACAATTAGATAGCAGCAGGGCACACTCTGGATGAGAGTGCCACCCAGCACCAAGTAACTCTGTTAGTGAGCCAGCAGGGAATTTAGGTTTTTACTAACAGAGATTATAAAGGTCTTGCTTTGTAATCCTTCTGGATGTTTCAACCATGGAGCCTTATCTACAACAGTTTCTCTATATAGTGGGCGCTATCAAGTTGCTCTGTTTTTGAAAGGTTTTCCATTGTTAGGTTTTATCGGTGAGAAAGGGCATGGTTTTGGTTTTCCCTTCTAAAAGGAGTGAAAGGGCAGAAATGTCCCTGGCTTCCTTGGTCAGAGACACCTTGGCCACCTGCTGTTGGGAAAGATGCGATGATGTCCAGATATAAAGCACGGATGAGCGGGATGTTTGCAAAATTGTGAAGAAACTTCAATTACAGCACAAAGGATGGCTACAATCTTTGCTTGACTAATGCCACATTGCACAGCTGTTACTACCAAAGGGACATAAAAGCTACCAGGGGATGGACAGTAGGACTCCTGCAGGGGTGGCACTGGAGAACTCCCAGACTGCTGAAAGCTGGCATTGCTGCCCTTAGGAGGTCCCTGTTGCCTAACCCATTCGAGGTGGGCCAGGTTTGCCTGGGCCACGTGGTGCAGGACTGGATCAGAGTGCTTTGTGTAATTCAACCCAGTGGAGCAATGCACAGGAGGCGCTTACAACTGCTGTCCCTTATATCAACCCACCCAGCTCAGCAGGTGAGGGAAAAAAGTAGATGTGCTTTTAGAAACACTGTCATCATCTATTTGATGATTGTCCACCAAAGCCTGGATTCAGAGAAGTAGGTATCATGAAACAGACTCAGGTCATCTGGGGCTTGGGCTTGTTACAGCTGTCTGCCTTTTAGTTTTGACATGCTGGAACTCTCCAGGTGGGTACCAGCTCACCAAGCAGGCAGCAGCACAGCTGCCCTCCTAGGACTGATTCTCATTACACTTCTCTCTGCCAGCAGTCTGATGATTAAAACCACATTCATAGCATGGCATGGCACATCACAGAAAGCTTCATATAGAAAGAAAGCAAATCATGCTTGAATGCCTGTGTCTGAGCTGTCTTGTATCTTCCTTGCTGTGTCTCCCACAAGCCAGAATTTCAAGAAACTGTTACAGAAAATGCAGCAACTGCATTTCCTTTGCTTTGTGACCAAAATGAGTAACAATAGTAGGCGAGGAAAAGCTTGTGAGAGATAAGCATTAGCACTGTGAACAGATACTTCTGTGGAATACCTTTGTCTTCTCCTAACTATCCTTTTTGGGCACTTGGACAGCCATTGTTCTGAATGCTGTTGCAGAAGAGCTTGGCTTCTGGGGCAGCTTGCTTTGGCTGCTGCTTGTCATTGTTTCTAAGCCTCCTGCTGTTTTTCTAAGCCTCAGTGGAGGCCAATAGTACATTTGTTTCACTTCAAATTCTTGCACAACGAACACAGGAAAGAAGCCCAGTTCTTGCACTCAGGGGAATGAAGTGCTGGGTATAAAAGGTCACTGGCTAAGGGCTGCTACTCTGTAGATTAATGTTCAGGTTCACTTCGCCTGTGCATTGTCATTTCTACAGAAATAGACTGCTCACTTTTGGGGCTCGCTGCCTGAACCAGGAAATAGTTCCCTTTGCAAAGTAGAGGGGTGCTCCCCCCGAAACCCTGCATGGCCACATTGTGTGCGTGTTGCAGAGGGCTGCAACATACACTACTTTACTGGAGACAGTACTGCAGTTAGCCACTGTCCTTAGCTAGGGACAGTTCAGCTGGAGGTATTGTTTCCCGGCAAGGGTGGTAGAAGAGGAACAGGGAGAAACAGGCAACTTAAATGTGCTGAGGATCCCTTTAGGAGCTGGGGAGAGGAGAGCAGGCTGCGATTCTGTGTACACCTTCTGCTTGGTCTCCTGAAAGCTTGCCACTGAACTGAGCTTTTGACCTTCTTCTGTCCTTTAGTGAGCACTCTGTGCCTTGCGGCTCTGGGACATATACAGAGTGTGTCCTTGGGGTGGGAAGCTCCCTTCTTCTCCTTCCCCTCCACTCTGACACATGGCAGGTGCATTTGCTCCCATTTCACACAAGTTGCTGCCTTCCAAATATGAAAAACATCAGAGAACGTGGGGAGTCTTGATTAGGGTGCTGGTGCCCTTCAGAGTGAGGGGAACTCTGGAGGTCAAGACGAAAGCAGCAGGAGACTGCAGCCTCCAGCTTACCTCGTTAATTCATCTTTCATCTTTTTAGCTTAGCAACTCACATAGTAGGCACTGTGAAATGTCCCATGACATTTCAGCATGAGAATGAGTGCAGCCTTGGACAAGATGAGTGGAAAATCACTTTAGGAGTCAGTGATGAACTTATTCAAAATCTTCTCTTGTTCAAGACTCAGAAACATTCTCCCTGCAAATCTGTTTGAGGATCTAGCTAAAGCAAAGACTCTGATGATAATTAGACCTCTGACAATTGTGGTGGGTTGAAGACCAGACCTGTTGTATTAGTCTTGAATGCAGTTTTACTAGCCTATTATTTTGCTCTGTTTTTTAATCATCTTGCCTGAAGGTTTGTGTCAGTTCTACCTTGTCACTTATCCCTTTGTCTCTTGACCTGCTAAAATGGAACACAGAACACTAGTAACATATTTAAAAAATGAAATGGTGAAACATTAGGCATTGCAGAAGATTTAATGGGGAAAACTTTCATAAAATATCATTCAACACATTCAAAACTGTATTAAAACTTCCTGTACTACAGAGTCAAACAACTACAAACCTCAGTGTTCCTTATGAAAAATCAGCCCCTTCCTTCTTCCAAAAATGGGTAGAACAATATAGATTTTGGTGGAGAAAGTGGATTGGTATAGAATCTTGGGTTTTCTCCAACTGGAAAAATGAAAAATTTATGCATGTATAACAAGGAAAGAATAACCAGGAAGGCTGCATCACATGAAGGCTATTTTCAGTTCACTTTTGTGTTATTCTTAATTGATTAGTTAATTTTTAGAACTTCAAAACTTTTAAATCGTGTTTGTCCTCTGTGCACCTGTACATCTCACAACTATTAGACTAGGGCTTACAAACTTAGCGATGAGATTTTCAAAGCTGCAGGAAGAGTGTGAATGCCTTATGCTTATTTTGGTTACTTCAAGCCCTGCTGGTATTAAAAGACCTATCCTAAGTAAAGCCAGACTTCCATGCTGTGTTAAATTCCATTATAATGGTGGCTACAGTGCTAAACTTACTGATTTGTAGGGTTTTCTTCATGCTTAAGGTGTTTATTTAGAAGGTTAAAGATGGATTTGAGTCTGTAACTGAGGTTCCCAATATGAATGCTATGTTCTTGTTACCAGTGAGTCATACATACACACATACACACAAGCTTTGGTGTAATGGCAGCTGCTAAATAAAAGGCAGGCCACAAAGACAGCTCTCAGTCCTTGAGCTTGCCAAACCTAGGAGCTGCAAACACTGCAGGGAGTGGAGTAATCACTTGGAGCTTACTGGCAGCACCCAACAAAATGAGACCACTATGTTGGAAAATTAAAAGACGCTTGTGTTACAGATCTCTTGGACTTCATGGATTTAATGGGTTGAAAACGAGGTTTGGTGGCAAACAGCACTGCACAGTATATCAGTAGTGAGCTGCTGCAAACTCGATTACCTGAAGCTTCCACTTACTTCTTAGGAGTAGTCCTGATTAAAGTGCTTAATTGTATCCTAGCTTTGATATTTAAGGGTTAACAACGGAGTAAGCCTTGTTTAACTGAGAAACAGCTTCCAAACAAATTACAGATAAAGAACAAATGATATGTTTATGCCTGTCACATGTTTGAGTGAGCAAATTTCATTGAGTCCATTACTAATGAGAGACAGTCTTTTACAAAACTTAATCCTTAGCTTAGTTTGCTCTTGGGTGTTTCCTGTCAGCTTTGCTTCTTTTTCATCTAGAATGAGCTTCCTCTTACTCTTTTTATCCCCACCCCAGCCTTCTTTTAATATCTGGGGCACCAAAATCATAATATCCCTTAGACATCTGGGAGATCATTTGATCCAAACTCAAACTAAACATTATGAGATGCATTGTCTACTTGATATCTTCAACCTTTTGTAAGGACTTCCACAGATTTTTATATAAGTATGTAATGCCCATGTTCTCTGACTTTAAGAAATTGTAAGGACAAACGACGAGCATGCTGAATTTTTTTCATGGAAACCCTTAAGGAACAGGGATGGTGAATTCTTCTTAGTCTGACGTTACCTTTCCATACAGCTCAACCAGCAAGAAGCATTACAGGTTTCTTTAATTCCCAGTCTGGTATTATCTTTAAAGAAGAACTTCCTGTGGTGAAGTGTTGCACTTTGTTCTGGCCAATATAAATGGCTGTATTAGGTTAATATGATTAAGGCTAATGAGACTCTGAACCTCATCCAAAAAATTTGTCATTAAAGCACATTTAAAACTGATGAATTAATTAGTAAAATACAAATCACCTTTTAAGCAGGATGATGCCAGGGTTAGTCCAAAAATGCCAACATCCAAGCATTTTCTGTGTGGTGGCTTCAGCTTATAAATCTGAGAAGAGGATAGAAGGACAAGTATGCTGCTAATGTATACTCTGGCACTGATCCTCAGAACCCAGAGAGCAAAATTTAGCACAGAGGGAAGAGGCAAAATGGCAGGGTGGGTATTTACCAGCATCTTTAGCTCAGAGGACTCTTGCAGCTGTTTCCACCTGTTTCCACCCTCTTTTCCATTATGTTTAGGAGCAAAGAGGAGAGGAATGTTTGGCAAGATTTTGTGAATAGCAGAATGTAGTTCTGGATGCATTTGGGGGACTATAGATCTTATGACTGATTTTCTCATGAGATATATGCGGACAGTTCCCAAGCAACTTTCCAGAAAACCTTAAGGATTGTAATTAGAGCCCCAGAAAGGGGATTAGCTTCACTTCTCTGATATTTAAAGAGGTTCCAATTCCTTTCTAATTTACCTAACTTCAACTGAAATTGAGAGATCGATCAAATTCAAGGTGACATGAAGCACAATGATTACCTAGTCAGGCTTCTCCTGACACGACTGTATCTCTATGACATAAACTGTTTTGCAGAGTCCAGTCATTTTTCATCAAGTCTGTAGCTCCTTTTTGAGCTAAGGCATCCGCTCTTGACTCCACTACAGCTGTAGGCAAATTGTTCTAATAACTGACTCACTATTTTATTGTTACTAATATATATGCTATATATTAGTTATAATAGTTACTAATAATGTTACTATTATTTGATTTCTGTTAATTCAGCCCAAACCACCCACAGTTTGTTTCTCACTGCAAGAGTACTGAGCTCAATTCAGCAGTGAGAGAGGAGACTATGCATGGCATGTACTAACTCCCATAAGTGTTGAAAAAATTTGAGCTGTTAATCTATCACCACTTTTGTAATCCAGTTACCTGATAACTACTGTTAATTATTTTATGGCCCCCTTTAAAACTCCCCTGTACCTGATTGGCCTGAGAAGCAAGTTTGTCATGGGATATGTGTTTGCTAAGGACTGCCATCCTGATTTTGTGTAGGCATCATGTGAAGTTGCATGGAGTTTGCTCAGAGACTCGTTTGATAATCTTTTGATGCTACCCAGGAGAATCTGGTTTCTTGAGGAAACTGGGAAGTGGACAGGTTTCAGCCTTATCAAAATGTTCATATTCTCACAAAAGAAATAACCTAGCAGAGCTGATTATGGACTGAGTTAAAAAAATCTCCACAAGTCAACTTTAAAAACTACGTGGTAAAAATGTATCAGTTTGCATTTAATTATTTAGTCAGGCTGTTATACTGACATGTAAAACCATTAATCCATCAGTACCAACCCAGGCAGTGCTATCTGCACTCTTCTGACCACTAAATGTTTGGTCTTATTTAATATATTAAACAATATAGAGGTATGGTAGAAGGGCTAAAAAAGACAGGCTTGATATTAGATACTGTAGTGCTTTCCACACTGCTGCATTAGGCAGCAGAGACCTGATTCTGTTCTTGCTTTGCTTGGCATAAGGGAGCAGACACAACCCAGACACACCACCAACGCACATGCCATGCACAGGACAGAAGGTCAGATCTGGGTGCAAATGCATGCCGTGCAACCGCACTGGGGAATTGAATGCTCACTGTGTACACTATAATTGCATCTCTACCACGTGCAGGCAGTAGAAATTGCCTTTATTGAGAAAAGGGACATTGGCCAAGATTGTGGTGCTGTCACCAGTCCATTTAGAAAGAGCAATAGATTTGTTCTTTGGTACCTGAGCAGCCATAAGAGCTAAGCAGACAGGATCATAGAGTATGCACCTAATTTACTGTCTAGCTGATTCACAGAGATGAGAAGGTACATCATCAGTCAGAAAGCACTTATGGGGACAGTACGTCTTTGCAACTCCTTGCATGTAATTAATTTACACTGCAGAGCAGAGCATGTACCAGTTACTCTCACCAGGTGAATGCAGTTCCTAAAATGAAACCTCTGGTTTGGCTTTGTTCAGGGATTCACAATCTCCTTCATCTCATGGGCAACGATGTCATTATCTTATGTTTGTCGTTATCTCACTTAGAGACTGTAACAGCCAAAACTCCCTAAATATTTGATATTTACATAGTTACCACCATTATATTTTCACACTAAGAATTACATGATAAGGATCCCCTTTAAAATATACATGCAAGTATTAACCGTAGTTTTGTATGTAATTACATATGTACTTAGTAATATGTAAATGCAAATTCAGTAATTATATATGCAAACATACAGAGCTGTGATCAGCACTGAGAGATGTCTGGAATGTGTCTGATACTAAATTGCTGGGCCGTGGAATTTTGAATCAGATTGATGTTATTATTCTTCCAATTCATCATTACCTGATGAATCTCATGTACAGGGTGTGTTTACCTGTGATTTCTGGCTCCTATTCCACTTCCTGCTGGAAATTTCTTGTTCTTTGCAGCATTAGTAATACATTTATTTCCAGTTCAACTCTCTTTTTTATGCTTTCTTCTTTATTTCTGTTAGATTCTGTCTGTTTGCCTTTTTTAATTTCTTTTTTTCTTTTTCAAAACTATTCTTTAGAGGAAAACTAAGTCCAGAGTTTCTGGACCTGCGTGCCTATATTTAGACTCATGTAATCAGATTTATGGTACCTAAACAAATAGCTCAATCATCAAAGTTGTTGAGAACCCATAATTATCATCAACTTCATTATGTATCTAGTTTCCACAAATCAAGAGCTGCACAAGCTGGTTTTGGAAATATGCAGACCAGTGGGCCTCTGTTTTTAAAACTATGATCTTCTGTGGCTTGTCTGTGAAATCAGTGGCAAGCTTAGAACAGAGGAATTCCTAGCTTCCAGGCCTATGGCTGATCTATTTGCTGCTGTAGATGGTTACGAATGCATAGGTAATACCTTCATTAAAAATCCATCTTGTTTTAACAGGAAATTCATTAGTTTGTTACAACATAAGGTAGCTGTACACCTAGCTCATGGACTGAACTTTTTTTTTATAGCACAAGAACCTACAAACTCAAAATCAGCCTTACAGATTAGTTCCCTGCTACAGGACTCTTGTAAACTCTTAAATACATAATATATATAATTCATCATTCCTGAAATTTTCTAGCAAAATACACCATTTTCTAATTTGCAGGAAGCTCTCTTTATATGTCAGTGCTAAACAACGGTGAAAGAAAGAAAACTGTTAATGAGGACAGTTACAAAACACCTACCCACTGGGTAAACTTTCAAGGGAATGCAACCGCATTTTTAATATTTTCTTACAATGAGCAAGATTTTTTGCTGGGGAGAGGCACTGAATGGCCACAGTAGATCACCCTAATGGGGTTATTCTATCCTCAGGTACACTGCGGTCTGCTTTTTGCTTGCCTTTTTTTGCTCTAGGTACTATGAAGCTCAGAAGGGTTTCCTTATTATTCAGTTTTTATTGTAACTGTTTCATTGTGCTAGTCCCCTCCCCCCCAACCTCCCCAGAACCATCTGCGCGTTGCCATGCATTTGGTAAAGCTGTGGTCGATCAATTCTCTGTAAGAAGACCTTTCAGGTTTTCTTCTATTCAAAGGTTTTCAGAGTGAGGCATGGGAGCAAAGTCAGAAAAGTTAAGACTTTCTAACTTCCGTCGCTGCTAGATGTGGCAAGCTGAAAGCCTGAAGAAAACACTGCCTGAGACAATTATGTGAAGTGTGAGAAGGAAAAGATATTCATTTGACACTGGGAAATGCTTTGAAAAGAGTCTTTTCCTGATGGTGTAAATTGAGGGGATAGTATCTGTTAACAATAGGTTTCTTGCTAGTTAAAAAGATTACGCATCTAGATTCCAAGGTTTATTTTGTCACTGTTTTGACAGTCGGTAATGTCTGCAAGTACTTTTCCAATATTCCCATGTATTGAATGAAGCTGACGTTCATTAACTAGCTTTTGGCTTCTGAGTTTGCTCTCAGTTTAATTAATGTATTTAGCTAGTTGGGAGCTACATTTACATGAAAATGAGAGTATAGCCAGTGGAACATCTACTGATCATTTCTTATGTATAAATACAGACATATTGGGAATGGACATGGCCACTGAAAAAATCCAAGCAAAAAGTTTCTATTTTTAGGGTAAAATAAACAGAAATAGTACATATGGAAATACAAATCATTGAATAAGTTATTGGAAGAAATGTGACAATGATGGATGTTATCAGAAAGAGGGTTGTTTGGGGCTTTTTTATTTAGCCTTGATTAGCCATTTCATTACTGTAATGCTTTTCCAGCTTGTAGCTAATTAGCTATGGTTGGTCAGAAGATACCAGAAAAATTCCTCGTACAGTGTCACCATATCATCAAAGCTAGAATAGGACCAAAACTTAACAAAAGGCTCCTGGAATCAGCCTGCAAAGGCTGATAAACTTCCATAGAAAGGGATTATGTATCAGATACAGTGCAGAATGACCAAACAAAATTGCTGTACAGGGTGCACAGTACAGCAATATGGGAAAGGAATTGGAGCCTATGCATGATGATGACACATTGGTTTATGTGGATGTTTATCACTAAAAGGGTTGTCAGAGCCTCTCACCAACAGGAGGAAAGAAATAGAGCAGAGATACCACACACAGACCAAGCTGGCATAAGGAATTGGGTCATTTTTCAACCCTTTCCCCACATCCACTTTAGATTATTCATACTTCCATTTAATCTGTTGTTTGCTGCCTTATATTAGTGAATAATTTGCTTTAATAAAGAGCTATTCAGTGTCTAAAAATAAGACAAGTTGAGCAACCCTACACTAAGGGACAATACTAGGGGAGCATTTTCAGGAAAACGGGGATTGTGTGAAGTAAGGTAGCTTTTTTAATGAATGGATCTCAAAATTAGGATCTGCAGGCTCAAGCAATTTCACATCACAGGCTTAACCTGCTATGTAATCAATTTTTATATCAGAATATGTACCTTGAAAAGCATGAGAACTTGATGCATATCTGGGTGTCTGGCATATGTGTGTGTGTGAAGTGCATCTCTTGATATAAATAAATTTGGAGAACATATTATATAAATAAAACTGAGCAAGGAAACATTTCTGCTTTGCTTGGATGAAATAAAATGGTCATTAAAAATTTATTATGATTCTTAAAAAAGATTTGGACCAAACCTATCCTATTAAGTGAGGTGAAGGGGAAAGACTTTATTGTCCTCAAAATAGAAAGGATTATTCACTGGCTGATTTATTTCCTTCCTCTCTGTCTCTCTCCTTTATTTACATTTTCTGGGGCTAAATGACACAGTGCTGAGTAGTGAAAGCATAAGGTTTGGTCATGACATTTTTGCTGCCTCGGCTGATTCCATTAATCTTTGCAAAGCTGCACAGGTGGCGGTGAGGGTGTCCCTTCCAGCCACCCAGCTCATTAGGCTTTTGATGCAAGAGCAGCAGAGGCAGCGTAGAGCGCAGTGCCCTGGCTGCTTACACTCCCAAGTGTGGCTGCTTTGTAAGGAGACTTTGGTGTCATGAGTCGGCTACCGAGGCAGCTGAAGAAGTTCAGAGGGATGCAAACAGGCAAAAAAGTCTAAGCTGTCCAAGGGGACCAGAGATTTTGGTGCCTCTCTCTCTCCTAGCTGTATAACTTAAGACTCTGTCCTGGGTTCAGCTGGGATAGAGTTAATTTTTACAGGAACCTGGGAGGTTGGGGGGGGGGGGGGGCATAGCCGGAGCAGCAGACCTGAACTAGCCAAGGAGCTATTCCATACCATGTGACATCATGCTCAGTATATAAATGGGGAGCGGGCCGGGGGGAGGGCTCTCGACTTTCCGTGGCGGAGCATCGGGTTCCGGGTGGTGAGCAGTTGCACTGTGCATCACTCGTTTTGTATATTCTTTCATTAGTACCGTTGTTGTTGTTGTAACCTTTTTTTGTGTTGTCCCAGTAAACTGCCCTTATCTCAACCCTCGAGGTTCCAGGGGTTTTTTCTTTTCTCTCCTCCGTCTCCTCCCTATCCCACCGGAGGGGGGCAGGAGGAGTTAGCGAGGGGCTGCGTGGTCCTTTGTTACCGGCTGGGCTGAAACCACGACAGTCCTTTTTGGCGCCCAACGTGGGGCACGAAGGGTCGAGATAACGACAGATCTGGCCAGAGCGTGTTGAAACAAATTTGTTATACGCATTTCTTATATTAGATAAATAGATGTTAGTCACAATGTTGATTCATTTGTTTACATGGTGGCGTTTTGTAAGTTCTTATGTGCTCTATGTATTGCCTGTAGTTACGTTTCTCACCTCTGGGAGAGTGATTGGGATTATCATTTTGCTGTACTGGGCAATGTCGGCTTGTGAAATGATTACATCACTGGTCATGAGGTTAAGCGGGTATCTGTATGAGGCAGTGATATCATTTCCATACTTCGGGCACCTTCTATTGGATTTTATTGGTAATTACACTCAATCCACGGGGAAGTTAGGGGGGGATACTTCCCCCCGTCCGTTCGCCTCCCTTGTCTCCTTCCGACTAATTACAACAGCTTTTGAGAATTTTGAATATCCTGGGGATGCGCAAGCCAGTGTGCTGTTAGTGCTACGCCTCCTGAATATGTTTCAGGTCTTGTTTAGGGCTACAAAAAGGCTCTTTAAGAGTACCACCCAGAGATCTGCCCCAAAGCTGGATACTCATGGGTGGCACAGCATGTGGGAGGATATGGGCAGGTATCTAGAGAACTTCTCACCTCCAGTGGCTTGGAAGTTCACTCCCGAACAACTACAGAACCCTCATGAAGTGGTAGAATATTTGAAAGAAAAATGCAGTGGCTATTCCAAAGACGTACAACTCGCTGCACTGTGCTGGGCCCTGGCCAGTATCTACAAAACACTGCTTGATATTAGGCAGCCCCCTCAGGGGGAAAAGGGGGAAAAGATGGAAAACAGGGCAACAGGCACCGTGGCTACCGCAACCCCGACAAGAGGCACCATGGCTAGGGCAACCCCGACAACAGACACTGTGGCTACCCCAACCCCGACAACAGACACCATGGCTACCCCTACCCCAGCAACAGGCAGCGTGGCCACCCCAACCCTGGTGACAGATACTGCAGCTAAACCAGAGAACCAACCTGTGCCAGTATCAGTCGCCCCTGTACAGAAAAAGAAACACACATAGAAATCAGTTCGCTTAGTGAGAGATGAAGATGAACCAGGGTCATCGCGAGAACAGGAGGAAGAGGCAGAACCTGAAATAATTACCCGATCTCTATCCCTGAGTGAGTTGCGTGACATGCAAAAAGATTTTAGCCGCCACCCAGGTGAGCACATTGTTACCTGGCTGCTCCGATGCTGGGATAATGGGGCTAGTAGTGTGGAATTAGAGGGTAAGGAAGCCAAGCAGTTGGGATCTCGGTCTAGGGAAGGGGGCATCGACAAGGCGATTGGGAGAAAAACACAAGTCCTCAGCCTCTGGAGGTGACTTCTGTTAGGTGTAAAGGAAAGATACCCCTTCAAGGATGAAGTTACATGTCACCAAGGCAAGTGGACCACCATGGAGAGAGGTATCCAGTACCTGAGGGAATTAACCATGCTGGAGGTGATTTATAATGATCCAGAAAATGCGCAGTCACCCACAGATCCAGATGAAGTCCAATGCACACAACCCATGTGGCGGAAGTTTCTACAAAGTGCACCACCAACCTATGCCAACTCATTGGCCGTAATGTCCTGGAAAGAAGGCTATGGACAAACGGTGGATGAATTGGCTGTCCAACTCCGGCAATACGAAGGAAGTCTCTCTTCCTCCCTACGGGCCTGTGCCTCGGCTGTAGAGGAATTGTCCCGAGAGTTCCAGCAATTCAAAGTGGATATGTCCTCCTCCCCACCTGTACAGGCCCGCATCGCAGCTATTGGGAGTAAGCATTCCTCCACCCAAGAGAGAGGAGAGAGAAAGTACACACGACGGGCTAACCTGTGGTTTTACCTGCGTGACCATGGAGAGGACATGAGGAAGTGGGATGGAAAACCTACCTCAGTCCTGGATGCACGGGTATGGGAGTTGCAAGAAAAAGCAACCAGAAAAGAGGATTCTTCTTGGAAAACTGCTGCTCCAGTTTCCCGTGAGCAGTCCCCCAGACGCAGTAGATGGGCTGATCCCATTTCTGATCCTCTTGAAGGGACTTCTGATTCACGTGTGCGAAAAGTGAGTAACAGATATTCTAACCAGGATTAGAGGGGCCCTACCTCCTGCCAGGTGGAGGAGAGGGACAACCAAGTCTACTGGACAGTGTAGATTCGATGGCCTGGCACGTCCGACCCACAGGAATATAAAGCTCTAGTAGACACTGGTGCACAATGCACCCTAATGCCATCAAGTTATAAAGGGGCAGAACCCATCTGTATCTCTGGTGTGACAGGGGGATCCCAAGAGCTAACCGTATTGGAAGCTGAAATGAGTCTAACCGGGAATGAGTGGCATAAACAACCCATTGCAACTGGCCCAGAGGCCCCGTGCATCCTTGGTATAGATTATCTCAGGAGGGGGTATTTCAAGGACCCAAAAGGGTACCGGTGGGCCTTTGGTATAGCTGCACTGGAGACGGAGGAGATTGAACAGCTGTCTACCCTGCCTGGTCTCTCTCAAGACCCTTTGGTTGTGGGGTTGCTGAAGGTTGAAGAACAACACGTGCCAATTGCTACCACGACGGTGCACCGGCGGCAATATCACACCAACCGAGACTCTCTGATCCCCATCCATAAGCTGATTTGCCAATTGGAGAGCCAAGGAGTGATCAGCAAGACTCACTCACCCTTTAATAGTCCCATATGGCCCGTGCGGAAATCTAATGGGGAATGGAGACTAACAGTAGATTATCGTGGGCTGAATGAAGTCACGCCACTGCTGAGCGCTGCTGTGCCAGATATGTTAGAGCTTCAATATGAACTGGAATCAAAGGCAGCTAAGTGGTATGCCACAGTTGATATTGCTAATGCATTTTTCTCCACTCCTTTGGCAGCGGAGTGCAGGCCACAGTTTGCTTTCACTTGGAGGGGGATCCAGTACACCTGGAATCAACTGCCCCAGGGGTGGAAACACAGCCCCACTATTTGCCATGGACTGATCCAGGCTGCACTGGAAAAAGGTGAAGCTTCAGAACACCTGCAATACATTGATGACATCATTGTATGGGGCAACATGGCAGAAGAAGTTTTTGAGAAAGGGAAGAAAATAATCCAAATCCTTTTGAAGGCTGGTTTTGCCATAAAAGAAAGTAAGGTCAAGGGACCTGCACAGGAGACCCAGTTCTTAGGAGTAAAATGGCAAGACGGGCGTCGTCACATCCCTATGGATGTGATCAACAAAATAGCAGCTATGTCCCCACCGACTAATAAAAAAGAAACACAGGCTTTCTTAGGTGTTGTGGGCTTTTGGAGAATGCATATTCCAAATTACAGTCAAATTGTAAGTCCTCTCTACCAAGTTACCTGGAAGAAGAACAATTTTAAATGGGGGCCTGAGCAACGACAAGCCTTTGAACAAATTAAGCGGGAGATTGTTCATGCAGTAGCTCTTGGGCCAGTCCGGGCAGGACAAGATGTTAAAAATGTGCTCTATACTGCTGCTGGGGAGAATGGCCCTACCTGGAGCCTCTGGCAGAAAGCACCTGGGGAGACCCGAGGCCGAGCCCTGGGGTTTTGGAGTCGGGGATACAGAGGATCCGAGGCTCGCTATACTCCAATTGAAAAAGAGATATTGGCAGCATACGAAGGAGTTCGAGCCGCCTCAAAAGTGGTTGGTACTGAAGCACAGCTCCTCTTAGCACCCCGACTGCCAGTGCTGAGCTGGATGTTCAAAGGGAAAGTCTCCTCTACACATCATGCAACTGATGCCACGTGGAGTAAGTGGGCCACACTGATCACACAATGAGCTCGTATAGGAAACCCCAGTCACCCAGGAATTGTGGAAGTGATCACGGACTGGCCAGAAGGCAAAGATTTTGGAATGTCGCCAGAGGAGGAGGTGACACGGGCTGAAGAGGCCCTGCTGTATAATAAACTGCCAGAAAATGAGAGGCAATATGCCCTGTTCACTGATGGGTCCTGTCGCATTGTGGGAAAACATCGGAGGTGGAAGGCTGCTGTATGGAGTCCTACACAACTAGTCGCAGAAACTGCTGAAGGAGAAGGTGAATCGAGTCAGTCTGCAGAAGTGAAAGCCATCCAGCTAGCATTAGTCATTGCTGAAAGAGAGAAGTGGCCAGTGCTCTATCTCTATACTGACTCATGGATGGTGGTGAATGCCCTATGGGGGTGGCTACAGCAATGGAAGAAGAGCAACTGGCAGCGCAGAGGTAAACCCATCTGGGCGGCCGCACTGTGGCAAGATATTGCTGTTCGGATAGAGAAGCTAGTGGTAAAAGTACGTCACGTAGATGCTCATGTACCCAAGAGTCGGGCCACTGAAGAACATCAAAACAACCAGCAGGCAGATCAGGCCGCCAAGATTGAAGTGTCTCAGGTGGACCTGGACTGGCAACATAGGGGTGAGCTATTTATGGCTCAGTGGGCCCATGATACCTCAGGCCATCAGGGAAGAGATGCAACATATAGATGGGCTCGTGATCGAGGGGTGGACTTGACCATGGACACTATCGCACAGGTTATCCATGAATGTGAAACATGTGCTGCAATTAAGCAAGCCAAGCGGCTAAAACCCCTGTCGCATGGAGGGCGATGGCTGAAATATAAACAGTGGGAGGCCTGGCAGATTGACTATATCACGCTCCCACGAACCCACCAAGGCAAGTGCCATGTGCTTACAATGGTGGAAGCAACCACTGGATGGCTGGAAACATATCCTGTGTCCCACACCACTGCCCAGAACACTATCCTGGGCCTTGAAGAGAAAGTTTTATGGCGATACGGCACCCCAGAAAGAATCGAGTCGGACAACGGGACTCACTTCCGAAACAACCTCATAGACACCTGGGCCAAAGAACATGGCATTGAGTGGGTATATCACATCCCTTATCACGCACCAGCCTCCGGAAAAGTCGAACGATACAATGGACTGCTGAAAACTACATTGAGAGCAATGGGGGGTGGAACTTTCAAACATTGGGATACACATTTAACAAAAGCCACCTGGTTAGTTAATACTAGAGGATCTGCTAATCGGGCTGGCCCCACCCAACCAAGACTTCCATATATGGTAGAAGGGGATAAAGTCCCTGTAGTGCTCATGAGGAGTATGTTAGGAAAGACAGTCTGGGTTAGTCCCCCCTCAAGCAGAGACAAACCCATCCAAGGGGTTGTTTTTGCTCAGGGACCTGGGTACACCTGGTGGGTGATGCAGAAGGATGGGGAAGTTCGATGTGTACCTCAGGGAGATTTGATTTTGGGAGAGAATAGCCAGTGAAGTAGGCTGTTTGATATTTAACTGCTAAATAACCTGCCAATGTATGTCATTGTATCTATAGTGTCTATATGCCATATCAAGGGTATTACTGTAAGAATTACCCAAATGACTGAGGGATGGACTTTGAAACTGAACCAAGTACAACAGTGATAGAACTTGAACTGGTGCCCAGCAATTTCCTCAAGATCAGCCTCTTTGACCTGCAGGCCAAGGGTGTGGGTTGCACCAAATGTACCGGCCACAAGTTCCAGAGGCAGCATACAACAACCTAACATCTCACACCATCTCTCTTATCCTGAAGAACTGTTACAACAGATGGAGCCCCAAAGTCATGGACTAAATAAAATTGATGGACACATTGGAGGGATAGCCCATTGACTAAGGGAATACTATTTGTGTGTGTGTGTGGGGGGGGGGTGTCCATATACATATATATATATAAGACAAGGAAAGTGGTAGTGGTTGATTGGAAAATGTAAGATCTGGGCATGATGTAGATGGTATAGAATAAGGGGTGGATAATGTCCTGGGTTCAGCTGGGATAGAGTTAATTTTTACAGGAACCTGGGAGGTGGGGGGGCATAGCCGGGGCAGCTGACCTGAACTAGCCAAGGAGCTATTCCATACCATGTGACATCATGCTCAGTATATAAATGGGGAACGGGCCGGGGGGAGGGCTTTCAACTTTCGGTGGCGGAGCGTCGGGTTCCGGGTGGTGAGCAGTTGCACTGTGCATCACTCGTTTTGTATATTCTTTTATTACTACCGTTGTTGTTGTAACCTTTTTTTTGTGTTGTCCCAGTAAACTGCCCTTGTCTCAGCCCTCGAGGTTCCAGGTTTTTTTTCTTTTCTCTCCTCCGTCTCCTCCCTATCCCACCGGAGGGGGGCGGGAGGAGTGAGCGAGCGGCTGCGTGGTCCTTTGTTACCGGCTGGGCTGAAACCACGACAGACTCCTATTGCAGAGAGGTCTCGTTTCTACAGGAAGGGTGTGTGTCAGAACAGCCAGGATTTGGGGGTCTGTCTGTTCTCCAGCAAGAGTGTTTGCTCATGGTGCCATATTCAGTGTTTCCCAGGTTTTATGACACCTAGCAGTGGTATAACTTCAGTTGTGGTGTAAGGCTGTGAAAGTCATTTACACAAATCAAGTTAGGAGGCACTCAGGGAGCCTTTGCATGATCTCCTGCCAACGTGACTCATGTCTGCGCTGGGAGGGGACCCTCTGTGAATGAGAAAACAGCTCTGGATTTTAGCTTCTGTGTTGAGACTGTTGGGTGCTAAAAATATACAAGTTTTGCATTGTAGGTCAGTGGTTCCTCTGCTCTGCCATCACATGTCCAAAAGGTTTTAGTAAAAGCTGTAAGAAAGAAGATTTAGAGACTCATAATAAACACTTAAGCAATGACATGAGATTGGAGGAAATGTAAATTTTATAGGTGTGAAGAAAATAAACTTGGTCTCATATTTCCAACCATATTTCAATAGCAGTTGGCACTTAAATATCCATGTTGATCAGAGTTTCTATAACTGATGCTAATAGGCAAGGTAGTTTGACAATCTTAGGTCAGGAAAACGTGCTATGGCATAATGGGAAATTTTTTTGCATGTAAATAACTGTCACCTTTATTTTCTTTCAGTCTATGAAATCTTTTGATAAAGGTGAGCAAATGTTTCAATAATTATCAAAAAAGTATTGAAAATGAAACCTCTGCATTCTCCTGATCCCATATAAAATCTTCTGAAACTGAGACTAAACAAATACAATTTCACAATCACATAAATTTAGATGTGATACATGTGATTGATGTGATGTGATGGTAGGTCATAGGAAATGGAGATCAGTCATACAGCTTCTTCACTTGGCAAGACTAGTGCCTTGTTTTAGGGCAGAGCAAAGATATTTAACATCAGCTTTGCACCTGAGGAAGAGGCCACAAGTTCAGATACTGGGGCAGTGTTTCAGCTTGGACGGTGATCTAGAACACCTTTACAATAGGATTGTGAAATTGTGTGAGTCTGCACAGAAAACACAGATAGATGCACATTTACTGGGATTAATGAAAAATGTGAGCAAAAACTCTGCCCGCTACCTGGAAAGTAAAGTTTAGATTTCTTGCTTTCCCCTGGGTAAGGAAGTAATGCAACTATTCCAAAAATTTTGTTTCATTAAAATGTAATGGCTTTATGGTGGAAAAAATGGATAAGGGTTTACAGTTTTCTTAAGTCTTCAGGCTTTAACCTGTCCTTTGGGTTCCTGAAGACATCCTACCCCCTCGAGTTCCTGATGAACTCATTAGATCTTTATCCTGTTACTAAAGTTTAGACTATCACATTAGCGAAAGCAACATGAACTTACTTAGGCTAATCAGGTCCTGAAGTGCCCATGAACTTCCCTAAGGTACAGTGAGCAGAGAACATCTTTAATCCTTAGGATATTGCGTACAGCCCACCAGACTCATTTTCATAAAAGTTAAGAAATGGCAATACTTGGTTGCTGTTAACTGATCTGTGATGATGCTACCCTGCAGGCTTTCCTGGCAGTCCCAACAACTCTGCCCAGCCGGGTCTACCCACCTTCCATGGATGGGCAGGAGGCTGGGGGAGATGCCCAGCCCCGGCTTGCGTGCAGAGGTACAGGGGACCACCTTGCTTGCTGAGCAACAGCTCGTTTCATCAGCTGCAACAGAGAGGGAAAGAGTGTTATCTCTGGCCCATCCTTCTTGTGGAGAATGGCAAGCACAGCAGGCCAGTTCACGTTCAGAGACACAAGCCCAGAGTACCTTTTCTTAACTCACCGTCCATATTCCTGTTAGCTGTCTTTAGCTCTTTGGAAATAGGCAGTAGAAAGGGTGTGGGAACATAGGTGAAGGTGGGGATGTACTTAGTCAGCAGGAGGTGTGCTTTGGGGGGAAGAACAAATGCTGTTTCCTGCTCTTTGAGACCAAGGGAAAGGCAGAGACAAGATGGTGACCAGCAGAACTGAATTGTTCTGGAGGCAGTTGGGAGGGATTACAAAGTATCCAGCCAGGTCACAGGTGCAAGCCCAGGTGCAGTTTTTTACTGACACATCTCTGGCAGATTACCTCATTTTCAAAAATACTTAGGTGCCTGCATCTGTGATTTGCATCCTAGATAGGCAAAAGGGACCAACCCCATTGAACAGATAACTTCAGTGTTAAACAGTAGCTCTACAGAACTTGTCAGCTTCTTCTGTGCTCCTTCCTTTTAGGAAGACTTTTTACTTTATTCATATTTTTGGTTCACCTGACTAGTTTGAACTGTTTTTCCTGTTGATGATGATGACTGTTTTCCAAAACCAAACACAGCATCAGTTTTACTTCCCATCTGTTTCTCATTATTTGTTGGGCCCATTAAAGAGAACATTGCAGTAATTAATGTTAGAGCAGGAGTTGATATTTGGAAACCTGAGCACTCCTATCAGCAAATAACTTCAAGCACTTTTTCAGTGCTGCGCCATTGCCAGTTTTCCTCAGAGCACTTATATGTCACTGTGTGATTACAACAAGCCTCTCTTATGGAAAAAGAAGACAAGAGAGCAGTTTCTGAAAATCTCCTACAGTTTCACCCTCAGAATTAAGAAAAGATGTCTGCCTGACAAGTGGAAGGATGACTCTCATATCACATCAATGAGCTGACCATGCTTTCACCTCTCCTCTTTAGTCTAGCAGTATAAATTCATGATCATTAGCACACAGGTGCTCAGTGTTCCCAGCAGTCAAGCAACGAGGGAGTTGTCTTTATTTCATTCCAGGATTTTTACTTTCTGATTTAATGTAGTAATTTCAGTCATTTCTTGAGCACAAAGGACTCCTGTGGCTGTTTCCTGAGAAACCACTTGGGTGGGAATGGGGCAACATTTTCTGCTGTCTTTCTGCCAAGTCTCCAGCTTCAAAGAATTAGCTTTTAGGATTTCCCATAAAAAAAGCTGAAGAAGAGAAAAAATAAAGATTACCACAACAATTACAGCAGAAAATAATCCTCCTGCACCAACAACTATGGAACTCCTGATTTTACTTTGCAACCTTGGCCCTAGCAGTTGGAGCTGGGAATTAACCCCTACACTGCTTGACTGCTGTTACCATTTATTATTCATGTTGCTGTTCTGCCTGAGGCCCCAGCCAGTGCCTGAACTTCTTTCGTACTAAACATTGCATAAGTGTGAAGTATAAAGACAGTCCCTGACCTCAAGAGTTCAATAGATGCAGAGTTTAATCATATAACCCTTTTTCCACTTGCATTGAGAGCTGCTCCTTACATTGTCACATCTGTGCTCCATCTGATAGTTAAATAGTAATTAATAATTAAATAAGGGGAAACTGCTGAGGTTCTGTTGTGTCTGCTTTAACTCTGCACAAAACATAGTTAGAACTCTTCTGTACTCACACCATTGCAGCCATGGTACCCTGTCATGCACTTATATACAAGCTTGCAAGAAGGAGAGGGTATTCATGGGCTCCCATAGCACCTCTGTATGATGAACAAGAAAAGAACACGAACCTTGCATCTCAAGGTCTCTGGGCCTTCTTATATGGGTTTGTTTCTGGGTTGACTTCTGATCCTGCTGCGTGTGCTGAAGAGCATGTACTCCTCAGATATTTTACATTGTGTGAGCAGCGAAGTCTGTTCTTTATTTTTATTTCATTTGTGCGAAGAGCAAAGGCTTTTAAAAAAAGTCTTTGAAATTGCATGTGACAGCTTATCATGAACATCATTGTTACCCTGTCAGACAAAATGCAGTAGCTTTAGTTCCCACGGAAGAGTATCAGAGCTGGACAGATTCTGACCTAAATTACATGGTATAGATACAGAGCAGTTCTTCAGCCTACCTGATTTATTGTAGCACAACTGAGCTCAAAGTAGGTCTTAGTATTTAATCTGCAGATTAATATTTTATTCATATTTAGTAATATTGCCAAAACAATCCAAGATATTAATAGAAAGCTACCAACGCAACACAGAAGTAGGTTGTTTTCCAAATCTCCTTCCCAGAAATCTGCTACAGGCTGACTGCAGATTATTGAAGCAACATATGAAATAGTAATAGCTTCAGATGCCTTAGATGAAGTCTACAGTACAAGTGTATATTAAAAGATTTGGGTCAGAAATGTAACAGGTCCTTACAGAGGTTTCTGAAGAAAAATGCCAGTGCCTGCGTGAATCTGAACCTGCTACATTTGCAGTCATCCCAGACGGGGAATCACAGGAACTGTTCTTGCAGTGATATTCCTGGGCTGAGGGAAGCACATGCAGAACCGTAGCCCATATGGTACACTGGGATTTGGTTTTCTCTGTTTCACTAAACACTACTTTTTCCCATTCCATTTCCAAGGGCAGGGAGGTGGTCATATATGTAGCTGCTGTGTACACAAAACCACACCAAGATTACGTTGAGGGACAACTCAATGCTGGGTGGTTAAGGATCCAAAGTTCAGAAGTACCAGCTGTCAGTCCCTCACCTGTGTGGTCACTATGACAAATTTTTTAATTGTATGATCTTACAGTGCTTTCCGCTTGGTCCCTGTCTCATTTGTGAATAGACTAGTACTCAGCTGATGAATGGCTTTTCCATATTCTCCTCACTTTGTTCCATGGGTGGCCCCAGGCCCTATTGGGTGCTCACAGTGCAAAAGCCTTGCTCTGTTCTAGGGTTGCTTAATTCTTCATGGCATTTTCTGAGGTGCTTATCAAAATTTAGTGCCAGAACCAAAGAGAAATGGATTTGGTGTTTTGACCTCAAAAGATTTTGTGCCTGCCCTGCCAAATGCTGAGCTGGTTGGCTAGGTTCCCTGAATAACATGGCATGAGGTAGGCATTGCAAGAGGCAATCTACAAGGGCAAATACAGAGAGATGCAGCATCCGCCCCATGAACAAGGAGGTACCTAAGTTTAACCAATGGGGAAAAAAGGAAGTCCTGCTTCTCTGTGAGGCTTACAATGCCCCAGTCAATGTGAGCAGGCCATGCCTCACTACACTTAGACTTCACGTCTTCCAGGGCTTGTGATACCTTCTTCTAACTTTGGGGAAAGGAGCAGCGTTCACTCCTTTCTTTCAGAGTGTGGCCAGTAAAAGAAGAGAAGAAAGAGGTGTTGCTCCTAACCTTTCATTGGCAGCATTGGAAGGGGAATACACACAGTCTGTTTCTTCTCTACCCAGGAGAACAAAGATATTGTCCCAAAAGGCTTCCAAGTTTTCTCTGAGTTGGCAGAGAGACTGCCATCTCTTCATCCCTCTGTCCCATCAGAGGGACATCTCTTCCCAGTCCATGGGAAATGAATTCAACGTCTGAGCACAGGAGGTCAGAAAACAAATTTTCATAATGGGAGACATTGAAAATATTTCTAATAAGCCTTGGTAGCCCTTCTGCTGATACCATCTATAACTTTTTTCCTTCTCAGCCCCCCACAGGGCCTTAATCTTTCTAGTATTACTCAAAAAGAAGTAGTACTTCCTCCTGTATTATTGGTGCCAAAATTGTTGCAGTAGGAAAGACAAAGTAAAGGTCCAGTGTAGAAAAATTTACTGAAAACAACTGATTATTTGGGGGGTGGTAATTATTATTTTTACTAACTTGTCATTTTTTTCCTTTGAAAGGACTTACAAGAATGAGGCCAAATCACTGATGAGTCATTTGTGAACAAAGATGCTTTGCAGTGATTCTCTGAACATGCAATTATGTGCAAATATACATGCTTCCCCACAGATAATTAATCTGAGGATCAAGGGCTGAGATCACAAATTTCCTTCAAGTTCACATTCAGCTCTTTTCAACTAGTGATTCCAATATGCTTTTCAGCACAAAACTGTATTGCAGGTTCCTAAGTCACAAAATAGCACTACTAGGAGCAACTCAGACTCTAAACATCATGTAACAAAAGGCAGATGAAGTTGCTCCTAGAGGCACAGTGCCTTATGCTAAGAAACTTTGCAGATGAGTTTATAACCCTCAGGAAAAAGATGAATGAGAAGACAAAGGCCGCCAGTGGTATTAGCTGATGCTTTTCCAAGGCAGAAATTTAAAGTATTAATTCCCTCTTCAGTCCTCACCCCTTTCCTCCATTCTTCTTGTCACTGATGAATTTGTTACCATGCCACATTTCCAAACATGACATCAGAGGTCATCATGAAAGGGGAAAATATTTTTTTAGATGAAAATCAAAAAGGAGCCACAACAAAAGCTAGAATGGGTAACAGCTCCTGCTACAAGGTTAAAAGTCCATTTAAAAATCTCATTATCAATTGTCCTTTACTGTCCTGCTCCCCTTCATTGTGTGAGTAGTTTGCAGCATGGCAGGCTTCCAAAGCTATTTTTCAGATGCTTTGCAGCAGATGTGATAATTACAAGATGCATCATCATGGAATTTTGGCATTTATCTGTTTTCCTTAATTTCATTTTTACTACCTTTCCTTTAAAGACAGCGTGGATTAAGGCCATAAACTGTCAAATTCTGTATCTTAAGAGGCAACCAATATCATGAAATGCAAAATGATTTAAATTTTCAATCAAATGGACAGAAATGAAAAATTCAGCCCAATTCCAATAGAAGCATTTAAAGGCTCCCAAGTTGGATTTCTTTTCTCCTCCTTCTAATCTTTGTAATTCCAGTACTAACGCTAAATCAGAGTTTGTAGAAAATTTTCATGTCCAAAATTAGATCTGGTTAATAAGAATAGGATTTTAAAGCAATCCAAAGTTGTTTCCCTTCATCTTTTCCTTGGTGCATTTAGGAACTTCCTCCCCCCAAAGAATCAGGCTCTGTGGCATGATTAATTCTTGCTGTCAAGAAACAAGAATGCTATGACACTTGCTAATCAGCAGGGAAAAGGGTGGGAAATAGTCACTCATCTGCTCTGAAAGAAGGATTTCTGTATCTAAGGATCTAAATATTAAAAAATCAGAACTGGAACTGGCAATTAGAGTAGGCACTCTGTGGACAAAGCAGCAGATGTGGCTATTCTTTTTAGCTAAAAAGGAGGATCTTGAGAGAAGGCAGTGTGCTTCCCCCCGCCCCCGCCCATCACAATACGACATTGTGAACACACACACATACATGGATGCGCGCGCGCGCGCACACACACACACACACACACACACTCCTCACTAAGGATGCAAACTGATCGCGTGGCAGAGAAAGAGAATACAACCTGCAAAGCACAGGGAGAAGTGGAGGGAAGGACATATGGTGATGTTTTGCTGTGCTTGATACTGCCTTGACATGAAAGACAACTCTGCAGGAGGATTTGCAATGTCCATCAACATGCAAAAGGCAGCTTTCAGCTAAGCGGTTCTGATAGCATTGAGTGGCTAACAGGCATGGAGAAGTGTAGGCCACCTGGGGTCACAGGATAATTAAATGCAATCCTGGTTTTCTTTCCTTCACTGTGGAAAAAAAAAAAACCCACAACAGAAAACAAAACAAAAACGATGAGCCCTTTCCTCAGAAAAGCAAACAAATTTGCAGCTTTTTCTCATGTAATTAGTTACTACTTCTGGTTAAGTTTTTATACACAAACATAGGAGCTTTCACAGCAGTTTCGTATCTCTATGGGAGATGTCATAGGATAATAAAAGACCCAGTGGCAAAAGTTAAGGAGATGAAGGGGAGAGGCGAGGGGGGGGGGGGGGGGATGATATTCCCACCTGAACTGTTGAAACCACTTGCTCCAGTGACTCTTGTCTAGTTATTTTGCATCAAAGTTGTTTCAGGATTGTAAAACATTCAGGTGTTAAAAAGGCACCAGGTATTTGTTGGGCCAAAGGTGATGTTTATGCCAGTCAGCTCACTGGGGCAGCATACCAGACTTCCCTGCATTCATGAGAACTGTCAAGGCTTCTGGGCACCACAGGTTGCAAAGCTGGATAAGGTGATTTTAATGAGCTGCACCCAAGTAAAAGCCAACATATGTTTTGTTTTATTTAACTGCAGCATGGCTTGGGTGGGAAACAGATTTCAACATATGAAGGCAAGAGCACTTGCATTTGCAACCATCCCCCCTCATAACACATGTATCTGAAGCTTTATTTTTGCCTAAGAGTTTTAATTCTGGAACAAAGGATTTTTATGCAGGTAGCATTTTGCATATGTAACTACTATTCATTCAAGCTGATTCCATTAACTTTCCTTTATTAATGTAGAGATTTCAGGTTTAAGAAAGTCACAGCTCATGGAAAGACTCCCTTTTATTTTTTTTAACCTAGATAATAATACCTAATAAAACTAATAATAATAATCTTATTATATAATAATATAGAATACTTATATAATAATACCACTTATTGTAATATTACCACTTATGTAATATTACCACTTTTTCATCCTGAAAACACTGTACAGGCACTGCCTATGAGGTGGGAGCAAGTCTTACTATCTCCATTTTACAGATTAGGAAGTTGAGGCAAAAAACTAAGATTTTAATATTTTACCTCTAGTATAAAACCCTGGTTACTGAAAATCTTTTGTCTTGCTTTTCTCTGTTGTTTCCACTGATCCAGCTGCACCATCAGAATCTCTGCTAGTGGAGTCTTCAAACTAGCAAACCAGCATTCCTACATCCTACCCAAGTTTTTGCTGCATCTTTGCTGACTTCAGACCCTGCGTAAAATAGGCCTTTCTCAGTTGGGAAAAAAACAACCAACCAAACAACAACATCAAAAAAACCCCTTCCTAATTCCAGCTCTCATAACATATTTATTATTACCTTTCCCTTTTTTTAACCTATAATGTGTCCACTGGTTTCCAGCAGAAAAAAAGCCTTCATTTCTGCATCTCCTTTGGCCTAGAAAGCATTTCTGACTATTACTGGTGTTGCTCTGCAAATTATTGAGCCTGAGGGTCCACTCATAAATTATGTGTTGTCCTCTGCACAAATGCTTACCAAAAAGACAGTTCTTGTTAGGAGGCACTGCACCGTACAGTTTAGCTAGTGCTTACCAGGAATGCCTCTTTTACTTGAGTTTAGGAACAGTTCAATTTAACATAGCTTGAGGTCCATGGAACTCACAGCAGGCACACATGAGACAAGATGCCCTTTACATGCTTGCATTTGAAAGAGGCCTAAGTTCAAAGCTTAGATGAAGAAAGGTTTTGGCTTGCTGTGTCTGTATCTCTGCATTTCTCTCTCCTTTTAATATCTCATCCTAAAACTATAGTACTGGATTTCAAAAGTATTCAGGGGATCATGTTAGTATGACATCTGTTTGACAGTGTAAAACTGTATTTTGCTGTAAATTTTTACCTTGAATCAAAATCCACAGTACTTGCTGGAAAGAATTCTAGCTATTTCAGGGGCTTTCTCCAGACACTCTCTAGCAAATGTCAGAGTAATTTTCTGTGTAGGTGGAGGCTAGTTTGATTGTCACCAAAGTGTTCTAGAGCTCAGTAATTCAGGCTATATTTTATTGTATGGAATAGCAACACTAAAGACACTTATTTCCATTTGAAAAAAAGGAAAAAAATAATTAAAGACAGATTAATTATATGCCAAGACATGTAATGTCATGGAGAAAAGGGTATGCTGTTTGGACTACAAGCAACACAGACATTTCAGCATCTCATCAGCTTAAGGCATGCCTTTTTTCTCCCCAGTTTCCCTCCTGTAACACTGTAGTACTGTACCTCATGAAATGACATGAGTATGAAGTAACACACCATAAACTACTGGCATGCAATAGCAAATTAGACTGTGAAACATTACAACATACTGCACTATAACAGCTAATACATTTTATAATATTTTGTTTATTTTATTGTTCAAGTGAATATTTGCCTCTGGCTTAGAGAGTGACTCTTCAGCCAGCAGTATCCTTTGGCAGTCTCAGACAAAGACAGCCTTCTTGGCAAGCAAGACATATTCCACCACTCATGAATTGTAAACTGCTCTGCTTGCTGCACACCCCATGCGGTCCAGCCTGAAGTCCCCGCTGCAGCCAGAGCACATGGCACAAGCTGTGTGGAGAGTCAAAGTCGTCATTCGGAGCCGAGCCCCAGCGAACAGGGTGAAGATTCAGACATTAATTGAGAAACCTGTCTTTGCAACAGTGCTTACTGTTAAGTGCTGGCCATGAGGAGGGCAACATACTGTTACGTATGTTCAACATCAACGCTGTGGAGTGTTTTACTGACCCCTCTACTTTTCTAATTAAAGAAAATCACTAAGATTTTTATTTCCTCTGCAACTCTCTAAAAGTCATTTGGCCACTTTAACAAACTAAATTAGGAGGATTATTTCATTTTCTATTGCTTCCTCTGCCTGCAGCACAGAACCACACCTTTCATATCAGGATGTCAGGGAGTGACAGTATGTTGTGTCTAACAGTATTAATGCCTCTGTGTTCAAGATAAGCAAATAGCTCAAGGACAAAGTCTTTTTTTCTGTATTTTGTGGCAGTCTTTTTCATGACAGAAGTTTATGGATCATTCATTTTTATGGTGTCTGAAACACTTAACAATTAGTAAGAGTCTACAGAGGTAAAAAGAGCAACACAAAATATACTCAGCAGCCATTAGCTATTTAAGGCCTGATTAGATACAACTTTTTTCCCCTCTGTCTCCTGTCCGTTTGTAACCACAGAAATTAGGAGATCAATTTATAAGAATAATACTTTTATTTGGTTTTAAACTGGCTGAAAATTGAGACTGGCTTTTAGGTATGTGCATGGGAATCTCCCTCATCATCTGAGCCTTTCTTCTTCCCTCCCTCATGTGCTGGAAGTCTGCTGACAGTAAAAATTTACTGAAAAGCTTTCCGAAAAGATTAAAAAAGAGGAAGAAGGTAGTGTAGAAAACAAGTCCAACAGCATATCATTGAACTTCAGTGAAAATCCGATATGGCAGTATAGTGCTATATGCAGATGCCTGTACTCTTTAATTAGGCAGGAGCTGTCATATCTGCAAGTCCTATGAAATTAATTGTCAATTTGCTTGGGATTAGTCTAATTCTATGTAAATTCCATGCAATCTGTAGTTTGCAGAAAGTGGGTATTATATCTGATACAGACCACAATTAACCATATAATCCCCCTAGGTATAATTCTTCCTACATCTTGTGCTAGGACAGGTGGGAGTAACTTACTGTGTGAGTCATCCTGTTGAGATCCATGTAAAAACCATTCATGAGTAACCCAACAACAATAGGCCTTCAGATTAAACAGAAGATGGTCTTTGGTTCAATTACACAAATAATTAAACAATAAGAAAGAGATAAGACCACCATCCATCACTTTTAGACTAGCATAACCACACACATACAGTTAATTGTAGCATGAACAGTATGACCTCATGGCATTACAAAGATTACATTTTTGTTAACCAGAAGGAAAATTGTCACGATGTCTCCCATTAATTTTGAGAAACACATCTTAACACGATTACATTTGCAGGAGTTCAGCTTCCCCAGTAAGGCCAGAATTCTCAGAAAAGCCAGACATCAAAATGAAAGCTGAATTTTCCAAAAGCATTCAGTGCTTAACACTGCCCCTGCATGGTATCTGTGGCTGTGTTTTCAAAAGAGCTCAGTATTTAACATAATGAGAAAAACATTTGTGAATGCTGAGCTATTTTGAAAATCCTGGCCATGAAGTAAAGTTTTCAGAAGTGCCTAAGACCTTGTTTCAGAAATGAAAACATGATCTCAGATACACAAACAGTTTGCTGTGAATAAAAAAATCAAGACTTACCAGCATAATAAATTGCTTGCATGTGCACTGCTATGTCTTTCTCACCCAAACCAAGTCAAGGTGCTATTATTCAATATTGACTGAGAGAGCATTTAGGATAGCACAAGCACCTCAGTAATCCATCCATTGACTGATAAAAGCTGCATATAAAAATCACAAGACATCTTCAAACACACACAAGCATCCAACTTCTATAGAAAGTAGGAATGTAGATGTTTTTGAAAAACAGAAACAGGCCCCTTATTTGCAGGCTCTTCAAAATTTTAAAGTAATTTTAAAATGTGGTTCTAAAGCACTTCTGACCCATAGTAGGTACATTTTTTTAAATCTTCCACAAGCATGTCTTTGGTAGACAAGGGTGAATAATTAAAAACTGCTAAGTAATTCACTAATATTGCTTCTTTTCTGTTCAGGTGTTTTCTACAAGAAGTTATGTTCTTCAAAGCAGGCAAAGGTATTTGCTGGTGTTTTCCATGAATAATTTTTTAATATAGAGCCCATTCAGCAAGAGTTCACTGCAAATATTCAGAAATGATGATGTGTCATTTAGTTAGATAAATTACATCATACTGTTTCTTTTTGCCTGAATGGGTGACTTGGATAACTAAGTGGCAACAGGAAGGCTCTCAAATTGCAATCCAAGTGTTAAATCAGTCATTTGAAATTACGGATGCAATTAGAAACTTGCTGTGAGTTATGTGCGTGTATATTCCAGTAACAGACCCATGTATGTATGTGTACATGCCTTCAGGACCAGCTCTTTGACTGGTGTAAATCAGAGTACCTCTGTTGAGAGCTGAGAATCTGGCCCATATGTTTAAATCCACTTTTCAGAGCTATGTAAATCAAGTCAGTTTGTATTTGTATCCTCCTCAAAGTGCTCTAAAGAATGCATTGCAGGTTCTCACGGCTGGTGGGTAGTGTGCAGCACAGCAAGCAGATCCACGTGTATCTCTGTGGCAGTCTTCCCAGTAAAGTAATAAACTAATAATTAAAGTTGCACCCAGATATCTTAGTCCTAGCTCTTAGCCCAGCTCTAGCCAGCTTCTAGGCCTGAGAAGAACACTGCTTCAGGGTAGACACAACTGATTTATTTTTTTAAGGATACTGTGTGGGGTATCCACACCATGGTACACCTCACTGCCTCTTGATCAACTTCCTAATTACCTAAAAGAGACTGGTGCAGCTGCACTCTCCACACCTGATTGTGATTTTGCTTACGCTCAAGCAGGAACTGCTAAGAATATATCAGAGTTTCAGAAGTTTAAACTAGGTGTAAATAAAGATCACAATCTCTTCTTTGAAAACTTAATAGAGATCCAGATTGGCCTGTGTTCTGCCAGGGCATTAGTCAGTTTGAAAATGATGATAATGCAGCTTTAGTCAGCCGCACTTCTTCGGTCTGTTTTTCTTTCCCTTAATGGAGGCAGCACACTATTGCAGGTCACACAAGATAATGTAGACTGAGTCACTGGTTCTCTTACAGTATTTGTCCATCAGCTGCTCTGTCATCTGGGGGATGCCACTTCACTTCTCAGAGCTTACTCATCTCTAAAATGTATATATTAATATTTATCTCCCTTGAGAAGTCCCATATGACTTAGTCTTCTCAAACTCTCTGAGACCATAAAACCAGCAAAGAAGAATCTAGTATCACTGCTGCTGCTTCAGCATGTTAGAGTTTATATAGTAAAAATTTATCAGACTGGCATGCTGATAAAAATTGTGGCATAAAGCATTTCAATTAAGCTGCTTGAAATATTGACAAAATAGTGCATCCTTATGTTACCTGCAAAACAATCATCTCCAGCGTAAATTACAGTTCTGTATTTGGTATCTGGTAACATACATGTCTTGGTAGGAGAAACTTTGAAACAGTGATGTGTGTGGATGAATATTTTGACAAAAGTTCCCATGCATTTCCATGCTTAGCTGGCTGCATATCCTATGTGTCGAGCTGTATTGCTGGGAAACTTACTCAGTGGAAACAAAAACACTTTCTCTCAACCAAAAAGCAGGCACCACAGTTTGTCAAATGAGTAAAACTTCTGAAGGCAGAGGCTTCTTGCTTGTGAGAAGCAATATGGGCAGATCTAATTTCAGCCCTAGATCGTTTTCAAAATTCTGCCATGGGAGGAATTTGCACCTGCAATTTAAATACAAGACTAAATCAGAAAAATTGCTCCTTTGTGTGTGTAATTGCAGGGACAATTAAAATAATTAGAGAAAGAGGTGTACAGAGAGCTGTTCATAACTCAGTTTTTCATCCCTCAAAGCCCTTTGAAATGTGTAGCCCTAACTTTCTGAAAATGACGACATATTGTTCTTTAAGATATACCAAATTGTACTCCCTAGCATTCAATCTGTAAGGTAAAGGCAGGTTTGAGCATCAGTCTTCTAAGACAGAAATATTGTACCTGTGAAATACGTGGTAATGCGTGTAACATTTGGTGAAAGTCAGTCTTTTCCGACAGCAAGAACCCAAGCCCCTGGGAGAAGTCCTCTCTGGCAAGAATCATTTACCTATAACCAGAAAGAGATGAACTCTGCGAGAGGGAGAGAAAGCTCAGGGAAAGTCCAAACTTATCTGACGGCAAAATTGTAACGAAGGTCTCCAAGCCCTGAGCAATTTTTTTCCAGCACATCTTCATTTTAGAACTGTGGAGTTAGTTACAGGATTGCATGTATCCAAAAGAAGTTGCAAAATAATTAAGTATGGAAACCTTGGTATGGACTCCTGATCAGCTACCTCAAGGGATAATGGATTTTAGCAATAACACAGAGAATAAAGTCCTTTCTGGAGGTCTCTTGCCAGGCTCATTAGTTCTGTTGGCCTTATTTACCTCTCTGTTCCTCTAGTTTATGCTTCAGTCAGTGAAGTTACTCCAACATAAAACTTGAGTTAGGTGTGAATCAGCTCTTATGATTCCATAATGCTTTCAACTCAGTTGTGGCTGCTAAATCTTGCTGTGGCTGACTCTGTATTGATTTTGCCCAAGCATTTCTTTTTAATTGATTTGAACAATATATAAATTTTACAGCAATTAAGGAAATAAGAATTGAGCATCTAGCAGTACGAGGTAGTCTGCAAACCTCTGATAATCAGGATGACAGTTTATGTGATGATATATTTATTTTTATTTTTTTACTAGTGTATGTAAATTAATAGCCTCTGCAGATCTGCTTTTACTGTGACGGATATAAGAAACTGTAATGATCTAATAATTCTTATGCTGCAGGGCAGTCAGGTATAGCTGCAAATTTATTTAACTAAAATTATATAGACAGGACCTGAGACTTATTGATGCTGAGCACCCACGAGTCCTCCTGAAATCCATAGAAGCTAAGGGTGCTCATCACTTCTGAAAGTAGGCTAGTAATGTATTCACAACAGGCTTTGTACATACAAGTTATCCTGTGAGCAGCAGCACTAATTAGGCCTGATTTCAGGAAGACTGTGTTCATACTTGCCTGCCCTGCAATAACTCCCAGTCCTTCCACCATGGCCCTCTCTCACCTGTGTAATCTCAATTCCCCCAGCTCTGTTCCTAGAGCTCCTTCAGCCCATGCTCCCTCCCCTTCCTCCATGTATCCCCTGTCCCATTCCCTCCTTAATATTTCCTGCTTCTTCTGCACCTCTCCTTGAGCACCATACACCTACCTCTTGCCTCCTTTCCAGTTCTCATCTACACCAAGTGAAAAAAAGCCTGATTCATTATTCCCTGATGGGCTTGAAGTTGTTTGGTCATGTTGGCTGGCCAGCTGGCAGGCAAAACAGAGCAGGTAATTGTTTAATTCACGCTGAAACCCTCCCTTCACTGGGAGTACTAATTTAGCTCTCTTTTCACTGTCTAGCTGCCAGTTTTCATGAAACCTGGAGGAACACAATATATCTAAGGCTGATACCTCTCTGTTAAATTTAGTTGAAATAAGCCAACAGAATTAGAAGTTATTTGAGGGCAGGACAGAAAAACAAATGGGCAAGCAGTACTGTTATGCAAGCCTTATTTCCTAAGGAAGCCAGGCTAATAAAACATGCAGGCAGCTGTTCATTGTTTTTCTTCTCATGACCTTTTCTGTCTGCTTGGATCCCAGTTCCACAACTTCATCCATGTTAGAAGACCAGTGTGTCCATTCAGTATCCCAGTTACACACGTGCAGCTGCATGCAGCCTCACCCATGGATTGTAGACCATAGAAGGCTTCATTTTCAAGCTCTTTGAACAAGCACCTTTTCATGACAGCAACAGTGTGTGATCCACCTTGGCACTGTTAACAACTTAGAGACCAGATACCTCATGCTGTAAAAACTTCCATCACGTTCTTCCACAACACTGTGCAAATTACTGAGAATCTAATCCATTAACAATAACTTTATGGTTTGTTCAGTCTCTTGGTATTATTTCTTTATGGTGTACATAGAGTTGCAAAGGATGTGTGGGGGTTTTGTTTCTCTTCTTACATAGCAAACCAAACATTTTTGTCACTTTCATCTATTAGAAATACTTGATCTTTATTTTCTTCCTCCCAGGAGCTTTTGGAGGTATCCACAGAGATGTGACATACAAACTTAAACTGGGCCGTGACTTTTCCTCCTCATATGGGCGCTGTGGATGTGAGATGCTGATTATCAGAATCGCCAGAGCAGTGATAAAGCCTGTGGGAGAAAGCTGGCCAATTGTAAACATGGATGTGCTTGTTTGCCTAGGGCAGCTGTACTACTATGGTTGGCACAGCAGTGCTAAATTTTTTCATGAGTGGTAAAATAGAGTTCACTTCTGGTCCTATATCTTTTTCCACAAAAGGAAGGACTGTTGTCCTATCGTAGACAAATTCCACATTGAGCAATTTGTAGAGAATTACAGTTGTAGAAAAGAGTTCTTCACTTCTTGCCTACAGAGATTGGAAGTTTCTTTTAGGCTTATCCAAAACTACTGGAGTGAACTGGGTTTAGACCAGACCTTCCATGGACTAGTGCATGCTGCCCATGAGACCAGCTCTAATTCAGTACAAAACTCACACTGATTCCATCAGCATATCCTAAACATGGCACAAGTGTATACCAAGAGGTTTTTAATTACCACAAATGGTTCTGATCACAGCTCCACATCACATTTTAAAGTGATCCCAGTTTTGCCACCTCTGAGACATTGTTCTGCACAGACTTGCTGATCCACCAGCCATGATCCAGCCCCTTTCACCATGCCTAAGAGCACTGGGATGTCACAACGCCAGCCACTACAGCCAAGCAGCTCATACTAGCCCCTGGTGATGCAAAGGCTATGGTACAGAAGAGGCGTTAGGGCACAATTAAGAGGGAAGTTGTGCTATTGGGGCACCATGGCTTTCCAGCAACCCCTACCTGACTTCCCAGCTTTGAGCCTGTTGGCCTGAAGACAGACAGGGAAAGAGCAGAAGCAATTCCAGCTACAAGTTCGAGAAGCTGTCACAGTCACCTTTGGTGCTTTGTCACTCCAGATGGGTCCAGAACCCATCAGGAATGGCTGGGGACTCGGTCCGCAGTCTGCATTTCTGCCAGCCCATGCACCAAGGCACAAAAAGGTTAGTTTATCAAGTCTCCTCGGCAGTATAGGCTAACCAAATTTTGCTGGCATGCAGATGGAAAGCTAGTCACTTCCCTGGACAGATCCTCAGTTTGGACAGATTTAATGGAGCCCCTATTTCTCTGAAGGAACTGAGACAATCCCTTTGCCAGACTGGATGGACTTTGCCTTTCCCTGAGCTGTGAACTTGAGAGGGACTGTCATGGTTTAACCCCAGCCAGCAACTAAGCACCACGCAGCCACTCACTCCCCCCTCCACCCAGGGGGATGGGGGAGAAAATCAGGAAAAGAAGTAAATCTCGTGGGTTGAGATAAGAACAGTTTAATAGAACAGAAAAGAAGAAACTAATAATGATAATGATAACACTAATAAAATGACAACAACAATAATAAAAGGATTGGAATGTACAAATGATGCGCAGTGCAATTGCTCACCACCCGCAGATTGACACCCAGTTAGTCCCCCGAGCCACGATTCCCCGCCTCCACTCCCTCCAGTTCCTATACTAGATGTGGCATCACATGGTATGGAATACCCCGTTGGCCAGTTTGGATCAGGTGCCCTGGCTGTGTCCTGTGCCAACTTCTTGTGCCCCTCCAGCTTTCTCGCTGGCTGGGCATGAGAAGCTGAAAAATCCTTGACTTTAGACTAAACGTTACTTAGCAGCAACTGAAAACACCAGTGTTATCAACATTCTTCACATACTGAACTCAAAACATAGCACTGTACCAGCTACTAGGAAGACAATTAACTCTATCCCAGCTGAAACCGGGACAGGGATCCAAGCAGGGACTGCAGCTGCAAAAGTCATCACCACCTCTTGCCTCCTCCAAGGGACCTGGTTTTGAAGAGAGGTCTCAGCAGCCCACTGCTTGGCTCTGACCAGCAGCAGCAGCTCGGTTCTGCCATTGCTCAGTCATGCCACCCTGAGAGGGAAGGAGAACAGCTGGTGGAGAAGGAAGCATGTTCAGTGGTAGGGAGCAGTCACTGTGCAGGCACCAAGGCCATTGCTGCTTCTCAGTGCGGCAGTCTCTGTCCCCAGAGCTGTCTCCCAGGGGCTGTCCTGTCTGCACCACTTGCACAGTCTGCCCATGGCCAGCACCAGGCTTGTGGTAGGCTGGTTCACTGGAGCCAGGTTCGGTTGCCTTTGGCCACAGAGCTGGGGCAGCAATCAAAAGATGCTAGTATGGAAGGACGTCTCCTTCTGACACAGGTACACCTTTCTCTAGTTGCTGAGGTAATGCAACAGCTTCTAGTCTGGTCCAGCACACACACCCACTGTTTCTAACCATCCTGTTCAGCCACATTCCTCTCGGGAACATACCGAAGCCTTTGGCAGGTGTGGATGGGTGTCTGCTGAGCGTGGCAGGGGACCTGAACTGCTCTTCTTGCACTTCTGCTTGTGTCATTTTCATTCACCAGGTGTCAGGTCAAGTGGTCCTTGTTGCTTGACTCTGTGTGGGTGAAATCTGTCAGCACTGAAGGTGGAAATGACCAAGCAGCACCTGATTTTACACATTCAGCAAAGAAGTCTGAGTTTCTCTGTAGAGAGACAGCTCTTCCAGAGAGCGATTCAGAGCACTATTAAATCACTCCTTGGAAAAGTCTGCCTCTCACTTGAGAGAAGGCAAGGCTGGATCTAATTATGGGCTCCAGGAGAACTTAAAAGCTACAACATCCAAATGCTTATTCCAAGTGTGTGTTGCCTCAGTCCCCAAAACCTCTGGCTGTGCTTCTACAGAGAGGAAACCCAGGCCTAAAGCTTAGATGGGACTTACAGCAAACTCAACTGATCAATAAAATCAAAAACAAGAGGTATCCCACAGTCAGTTTACAGCCAAGACAAGGAGATTATCTTCCTTACATTGCCTAAACTACTGTGAATCCCACAGAGTTTGGGACAGATCCTGCGAAAGACTTACGACAACTTATATCCATAAAGAACTAGTCCTGTGTAGTGTATCTTTTTCACATTTTTGTCTCCATGTAATCTCAATGAAAAGGGTTTTATATGGTGCAGTTACTGCTTCTGTGGAAAAACTGATAGTAAGAAGCAGATCTGCACAACCTTTCTGAGAAAGAGGAATGGTACAGAAAGATATATGGGGATTCTGCTCTGTACTCAGGCAGCCTGCGTCCGGAACAGCACTGGGTATTACAACCATCAGTTAAAGGAACCATGAAAAATGCTGTAGTTAGTACAGATTTAGGTTATTAACCTACTGTTGATTCTGTTTCACCCCAGCTATTTACTTGAGAAATTTTACACATAAAAATGAAACAGTATAATTTTACTTACATGTTTGCACATTGTATTATAACTGAATTATGGAGAAGCTTTTTGTAATTATCTGAGTGATGCTGGAGCCCTTTTCCTTTCTCATAGGCGAGTGCATTAATGGGAGAGGAAGGTGAAGGGATCTACTTCCTACAGCTTCTTTTCTTAACCAGCACCAGATGATGTTTGTGACTGAGCACCAGGAGAAACTTTAAGGAAGTAGGCTGACTGCCCAGCTGTGGCAGTCCCTCAAGACAGAGGCACTCTTGGGATCCCCGAGTATGCAGCAAATACCAGGCAGTTGTGTACTCTGAATATTTATAAATTACTTTTATGAATGACAGTGCAGATGGTGCTTTGCCGTATTTCTGGTTTTTGCCTTTGCCCGCCTACTCCCCAGATCTGTCTGTAATTAGCTGGAGAGCCCTGCAACGCAAGGATAATTTTGGGACCTTCAAACACCAGGCATGGTCTCTGTCTCCTCTGCCTGTGAGGGTGAAGGACTGATGATGCTTTTCATGTGTTGGGATGGAGGCCCTCCATACGTGGGTGTTGGCTCTGATGCATGCTGGACCACATTCCAACCTCTTTTTTTCTCCCAGCTTTTCCACATTGTAATTCCTTTTGATACAGATTATTGTCTCATGACTGCAAACTAAATGCTATGGAGTTAGGCCCCAGGCTTAAAAGATTTTATTACAATAGTTGTACCTTGATTAAAATAGTTCACCTACTAATTCTGCGGCCTGGAGATCATATACATGCTCTTTCATGTGCATGATAATAATACGAAAGCATCCCTCCCATTAGCCTAGCCACAGCCAAAGTATACCAAATCTATAAAGAAAGATGGCATAGACTGCTAGGCTTTGCAAAAAGAAATCCTTAGGGGAGATTTAATCACTAAATGCTCTGAAGCTGCAGCTGAACAAAAATAGCAATCCAGTGGATACAGACCAGAAGAAGGAAAAATTAGCAGTCCATTTAACTAACAGTAACACAAACAATAAATACTGTGTGGGTCTGGAGAGCTTTCATTGTGTGATATAAAAATGCATCTTATTGTTTCTGCTTATACTCAGTCCTTGGTGAGACCACTTGTCTGTCCCTTCCCCTCTCCTAAGATTCTCACAAAATGGGCCATTTTTATCTGACTTTTACTAACTCATTTTGTTTCTGGAAGAAGAGACAGCTCTGTCAGTTGTAGTGTCTCTTCAATACTCAACAACAAGCAGAGAGCCTGGAAAATATACATTATGGAATCAGTTAACCATTTAAAATATTTAGAAAGTTACTTCCCTTCCCAGTTCTGTAAACAAATATGAAAGGCTGCTAAGCCAGAAAGAAATCAAATCCTACCACTGAAAGCAGCAATGAAAAAATGCCAATAGTAAACTTTAATTTTAATTCTCCGCTGCTATAACCATCAGTGAGTGAAGACTGAGGTTTTTGTACTGCAAAGAACCTGGTTAAGATTTTTTTTTCTTAACTTTTCAGCACAAGAGTATAAAGAATGCCATTCATTGTAGCAACCCTGCAATTTGGTCCTTCAGTGTGACTTCTAAATACAGCTATGTGAAATGCTAGGCTTTTAGTTTGCAGGAATTGCTAGACTTTTTTTTTTTAATGTTTGTGGGAGTTTCAGAGGAATCCCCAAATCTCACAGCTAAGCACTGGTAAAGCAACAGCTCTCTGGCTAGGTTTGGTCTCAGATCTATTAAAACCAAAGCTGGGGTCAGATTCACCCCAAACCTGCCGTTTCTCTGGGTTTCCTCTCTGCTGAGCCCTCTGTGCTAAACACAGAACTCAAAGCGGACCAAAGGCTTCTTGCAGCCCTGGGGAGCCCTTGGCCGGTAGACAGTGGAGCCCAGCCTCCTACTTCTCTCTCCCAGCCAAAGTGTGAGGATTGGATGCAGATGCACTGCACCGCCTTCCAAGCGCCTGCACTAGCTTAAGAGTCAGTGAGATAAAATTAAAAGTCAGTGCAATGCAGACCTTAAGTTAGGTCACTCTTTACTCCTGGGGCTGGTATGACAGCCACCAGGCAGGAGGAAAAGAGGGGTGAAGTCAAGCTATGCTTGCTGCACAAATAGCTCCTCCCTGCAGGGACAGCAGTCTGAAAAGTGGCTCAGTCACAAGCTCTTCAGCAAATTCCAGTTCTGTAATACCAGGAAACTTACATATGATCAAAGTACTTCTCAAACACTGGGCCAAATTCCTATCTCAGTTTTACAGCACAAGTCCAGAGTAACTTTTTAAGCCAGTAGAGTTGTTGCTGCTTAACATCAGTATCAATCTGGCCCAACACGATTTGGCTAAACTTGCTGAAATTATGGCAAAATATGTAAATGAGGTATGACTTTAGTCTCTTAGCTTTCCTTTTCAGGGGTTTGCAATTTCCCTTTTGGCTCCCGCTCCCCATTTAATTATGCCAGGCTCTAAAATGCATTCTCAATGGCAAGCCAAAATTTTGAGTAATTGCAATGAATGGAGGATTTCTTGTTCCGACACACACATTAGCTAATTTTCCTTGGGTTCTGATACTAAATATCAAATTCCACCACCCCTGTGTCTCTGGGCTGGGTTGTTTTGGGGTTTTTTTTTCCTTGTTTTCCAGTTGCAAAGCAGACATCTGGCAGCTCTCTGGTGGCAATAGCTGATACACTCTGCTTGCTGCGCTTTACCCATTTCTCTGTGGGAGGTAGGAAAAGAGGCAAAAGCAGCTATGGTTTCAGATTCAAGCCCTTATTTTTATCCTATGTAATTCCACAGGGGGATGTTTCTTCCTCCTACCACCCTCAGGCTTGTGCTTTCTATTATCACTGAAAGACCCGACTAGCAAGAAAGGCTTCCCCTGCCTTTAAAATCAGGGAAATTCTTTCTGGTTTCTCCTTTTGCAAACGGCATTTGTTTCTTCTCCTCTTAAGCCTCAGATGAGCTCCTCCTTCTCTTGCAGCCCCAGAGGCAAGGGGCACCTGCACTGGGGTGGGGGGGTGCTCAATTTAGTGCTGCCACCTGGCCTGCCTGATGCTTGCTGCCTTGGAGATCACAGCAATCGGAGGAGCATTGTGGAGAGCACCTGCCGCACTGCTTTTTCTGTGGGAAGAGTCCCCAAGAGGAATATTGACATGTGGGATGGGGAGGGGAGAAGGGAAGCAAGCACATGACTTTATCTGCCATAATTTTCCCTGTTTGTCCCTTGAGTTCTTGAAGGAGAATATAACAGAGCCCTCCATGACCTCAAGCTTTCACCTTAATATTAACCATGATTTAGATTACCGTGATGTTGATCAAGACTGAGTAAACATATAGTATACATAAATGATTTAACTCTAAATCAACAGCTACATTTTTTCCCAGTAATGATCATCATTAGCCTGGAATGTTTCTCATGCCTATAATTTTTTAATAGATTGAAATTATTTTTACTGTAAAATAATCCCCACATGCCCCCATGTAATTTTTAATATTAATTCATTCCTATTCCCATATCCATGACAATCCTGCCTGAAGTCGTTTAGGCTTATATGAGAATGATCAGATTTTATTCTTATGCAAACTACAGAGCCTTCTAGTCTTTTGATACCAATGCATTTCAGCTTCCACACTGATGCTGATACAAATTAATTGTCAAGATTTTTCACGTGGTCTGTGGGAGGACCTAACTTCATGTGACACTTTCTTTGCTCTCCATTGCAGAATACATGCTGATAGTCTTGAGATTATTTTGATAGTTGGTTCCCACTGTGCAGACTTGTACACATAGTCAATAGATATCTCTGTCACGTTTTCATCCTACTGTATTTACCCTACTGTCTTTACTCCAGCTCAGTTACATTGCAAGAAACTGTTCCCTGATATTTAAGAAAAATTAGAAGTACTGATGTTTCTATTAAGCAGACTTATGTCTCTGCAGGAATAACAACTATGCTGTGCCAGCCTCAAATAACATCTTCAAGTAATTTTCTGAATAATGTTGATCATTCAGTCTCAAAACTGCATTTTTCAATTTCTAAACAAGCCGTCATAATGTTTGGAGTTGTCATATGAATATGTATTATAAAGCTTTAGTACCTGAGAATGTCTGAATGTATAAATATGAAAAAGAACACAGAAGAAAACTTAAAGTGTTTTAAAAATAGGTTCAACCAATTGAAAAGTCTGGCTAGAAATTTCTGCGCTGTATACTGAGAACGCACAGTAGCAGTGAGCCCAGTATCTTGAAGATTTGCAATTACTTTCTACCTCATATCAGTTTGACTGTCAGCAGCTCTTAATGTACCTTATTAAAGGATCCTCCTAGAATACGTAGAACAGGCTTGGTGAGTAAACACACACACAAAAAAAAACAAAACCAAAAAAACCCCTGCAGCCCACAGTTTTGGCTTCATTGCAAGTGGTAGTAATAATCTGCACTATTTCCTTTAAGCTCGATCACAGGGCAGGACAGTAAGGGCTGAGAAATCTTTAAGCAGAAAACTGAACATGAAGCAGAGGGAGACTGTGTAAAAGCAATAATTTTGTGGAAGTGTCTTTTTTCCTAAGCACATTTCTGGTTCAGCTTTAGAAAGGCTAATGTAGCACTTGGGCCAGCTAGAGGGACATTCAGGTTCTGCAGCAGCAAGAATTGGTCTGCCACCAGGGCAGGTTGCTACAAGCACGGTGGTTTACTTATCCAAACCACTGGTCCATTAGGAACCATTTTAAGTCTCAGAGACAATTAGTGCTTCAACTGCTGCTAATTTTTCTTGCTCCCTGCTTCGAATCACTGTATGTGTTGCATGTGAGCGGATTACCCCTTCTCTCTGCAAAGAGTGGGCAAGTTTACACTCAGCCTGTCTGTCTGATGTGTCACTCCCAGCACACAGATGGAGTTTAGCCAAAGCTATCATCACAGACAGATGGTGTATACGTAGTCGTGATCTGTAAGATGGACTATTGTATTGCTTTACTTTATGGCTTTCTACGTTATGCTGCCTAAACTCTAATGTGTGCAAAGTGCTGCTGTCAGAGTCTTAACTCAGAGTGAGCGGGCTCAGCATGTCACACTAATCTTGAGGGAATGGTGTTGGCTCATTTTCAGAGTTTCAATTGATTTTAAAATTGCTCTGATGACTTACATAGCTGGGGAACTAATTGGGGAAAAAGTATTTGTCTCTCCATGTAAGGTTAGGCATCACATGAGAGGTCCACACCCTCACCAAAAGTATAGGTTGGAGTCATAGCATCCTCATGCTATAACTGCTGTGCATCCCAGACCCGGAATTTAAAGTCAATTACAGTCAGGAGGGAAAGGTGAGTAAACTCATTTTAAAGGCAACTGCCATTCTAATTATTTTCCTCCAGTATCTCTTTTTAAATTGAGCAGCTCTGTCCCATGGAACTTGTGTCCCCTTCAGCTTTTTAAAAAGTGATCTACTTTATGTTATAGATTCAGTCTGATTAGTTTAGTTTCTTGCTTGTACAGAAGTTAATCATACTTTTAGTATTGGCTAAGTAAGAAAAAAAGAGACACTCAGCAAGAGAGGTTTAAACACCTATATTTTACGTCACATTTGGGACAGACTAAGTGCATGTATGTGATCGGTTACTGTGGCTCTGCTGATGTGCACTAACTTGTTGAGCTGCAGTAACTTTAGCGTCTGTCTGAGCCCTGAGGGTTTGTCTACACTAAAAAGTTGTGATGTTTAACCATACCACTAAAGTGCAACATTGCCCTTAAGGACAGATGCAGTCAGCTTGATATAAAAGTATGTAAAACCATGGAACTTAGTCTTGTAAGAGAATAGCAGTGAGCTAAAGGTACATAAAGTACCTTTATACCTTACTATAACATTATCTGTAGGACAATATGCCAGAAGATCACCACTCTGTGCAATTAAACCAGTGCAAATACTGTGCAGAAACCAGGCTTGAAATAATACAGACACATATTTCAAATCTTTCCAGTTCTGCAGTGTGTGCCATTCAGCAGGGAAAAAATATTTCACCCAGATTACACACAGGAAAAGTGTGTAGAGTGGGAGGGAAACACACAAATTGTAAAATGTCACAAGACTATTGTATGAGAGAGATTAAACCTTTCTGTTTAAGCAAGAAATGGTGTATTAAAAATTCAGGAACTGAAGAGCAAGAAGGAATCTGAACCAAGGGTCACGTTGAATTGCTAAGCTTTCTACATTATGTGTTTATTTGGTAATTCATGACAATTAGGTGACTTTAGGAAGCTGGAAAGTAAGACAGTAACATGATAGTGAGCAAACAAGTTTTGCTGGAATTCTTGTAGGGGCTTGATTTGAGACTTGGGACCCATCTATAATGTATTCACGGAGCAAGAAAACATGAGCCTTGCAGATGTATTGGATAGACAGAGCTAAATTCTAGTATGGAATATACATTATATACTGCATATATGCACAGAATGAGGTCTGTGAGGAAATTCTTCATGGTGGAGGGACAGCGTGGCTCCTGGAATGGATAATAGATTACAGACCATTTCTTTTTACATGATTTAGAAGTACTGCCAATATCTGTGATAACATAATCTGCTCTGTGAAACAACTTGGTAAAAAGTGTAGGGCACACTCTTTTTGTCCTCTGAGAAAAATGTGAGGTCTGAACTTCAGGACAGAAGAGGTTCCTGCAGAAGTTGGGTCCTCGCTGTCAAATGCAAAATGACAGCCACTGTTATAGGACAAATGGCTATCTTTCATTTCTAATGTATGACTTTATGCTGTTGTATTTCCTTTTAACCTCCATGGTGTATTTATATGTTAGAGTCTGTTGGGTTTATGTGGCAAGGTTTTGGGGCAGGGGAGAGGACTGAAGGGGTGGCTTCTGTGAGGAGACACCAGAAGCTGTCCCCATGTCGGACAGAGCCAGTTCTGGCCAGCTCCAAGATGGACCCACCGCTGGCCAAAGCTGAGTCTGTCAGCAATGCGGGTAGTGCCTCTGGGATAACATATTTAAGGAGGGGGAAAAAAAGCTGTGCAACAGCAGCTGGGAGAGAGGAGTGAGAAAATACAAGAGAAAGAGCTCTGCAGACACGCAGGTCGGTGAAGAAGGAGCAGGAGTTGGTGCTCCAGGCACCGGAGCAGAGATTCCCCTGCAGCCTGTGGGGAAGACCATGGTGAGGCAGGCTGTCCCCCTGCAGCCCAGGGAAGTCCACGGTGGAGCAGATATCCACCTGCAGCCCTTGGAGGACCCCACACTGGAGCAGGTGGGTTCCCAAAGGAGGCTGTGACCCCATGGGAAGCCCACGCTGGAGCAGACTCCTGGCAGGACCTGCGGATCTGTGGAGAGAGGAGCCCATGGAGCAGGTTTTCTGGCAGGACTTGTGACCCCGTGGGGGACCCACGCTGGAGCAGTGTGCTCCTGAAGGACTGCAGCCCATGGAAAGGACCCACACTGGAGCAGTTCGTGAACAACTGCAGCCCATGGGAACTCTGGAGCAGTTTGTGAAGGACTGTATCCTATGGCAGGGACACCATGGGGGAAGAGTGTAAGGAGGAAGGAGCAGCAGAGACGAAGCGTTATGAACTGACTGCAACCCCCATTCCCCATCCCCCGGCACCGCTTGGGGGGAGGAGGTAGAGGAAGCAGGAGTGAAGCTGAGCCTGAGAAGAAGGGAGGGGTGGGGAAAGGTTTTTTAGTTTTGTTCTTGTTTCTCACTATCCTACTCTGTTACAATCAATTGGCAATAAATGAAATTAATTTCCCGAAGTCAAGTTTGTTTTGCCTGACAGTAATTAGTAAGCAACATCCCTATCCTTATCTCGACCCAGGAGATTTTTGTCATCTTTTCTCCCCTTGTCCTGTTGATTGAGGGATAGTGACAGAGCAACTTGGTGGGCACCTGGTGGCCAGCCAAGGTCAACCCATCACAGAGAGACTAGTGTTAAAGGACAAATTCTCACATGACTTTATCTTCTCTTATATTAGACAAGTCAAAAACAACTAAACAACCATCTCAAACAGTAAAATGCCACTCAGTGTAACAGAAGTAGTAGACTCTGGCCCTGCACAAGTAGCTCTGTAAAGAAGAACCTTCCTCTGCCAAAGACTTGCTGACATTTTAGTACCGATTTTTTTTCAGTGCACAAGCACCAAAGTGCTGATTTAGTTTTGTCATTAGACTTCATAATCACAAAATGCCCTCTAATTCTTCTGTACCAATATATCCAGCACTACTAGAAGAATGCAGATTACACTCCAAAAAACAGCTAACATAAGGCACAGCAGTGTCAGGACACACTGTGGGAGACTGTTCCTGGAGCAGTGGATGCACAAGTGCTTTGTGCTGATCATGCAGCTGCACACATGGATTGAATGAATGGAGTGGAGATTTTCCAGAAAGAAGTATAACATCCAGAAATAGTTATTTGCTGGGCATTTCACAAGGATGAAAGCAGCTACAACAGAAAACAGCATCTGATTGTTACACCAGTGTGGAGCAGGCAGTCCCACTTCAGGCCTTTTATTACTTAGTGAGATGAATATTCAGAAGAGTGTTACATTACCGGGCTTCACCTCTTACAATGATACTCCTCATATCTCTGAAATTAAGAGGGAACTAATATTTACAATGACATATCTGCAGAGTTTGAGCCTTCCAGCTTACTTTAGGTGTATCAAAGACTGTCTGTTAATGAATATAGCCTCTAATGCCTGCTTAGCACCAGAGAGGTAACCTGGCATTTCCTTTTGCCTGTAGCCTGGGACACTGTCTAGAGTCATAGGTACTCAGGATATGGAGTTATCCTCAGCAAGTGAGAATGACTTTCCAGTCATCGCTTCTAGTTACCTCTTCCTGCCTTTAATATGCCCTCAGTATTTCATCTGTAAGAAGAGCTGTAGAGAAGGAGGTGTAGGTCATGTCTACACTGGACATCATTCTTGTACCATCTAAGTGGCAAAGAAAAGAAGGTTCTCTGAGGTTGCTGGAAAATGAGTCCAGATTCCCCGCGAGCTATCCCAGCACCCAGTGGGAATGAGGTCCTAGACAGCCCACAGCCTGTGTTACCGTCACTTAACACATTGAACCAAGTATAATTCGAGTTAGGAAAACTGACCACATTGAAACTTGTACCCTGTCTCAAACATGCAGTAAAATACAACAGCATGACGAGTTTCATCTTTCATGAGGGAGAACCTATTTTACCTCACCTTTTAAATAACCATACATATAATCACCTATCACAACTCAATGGTGCATAGTAGACACAGTAACTCAGCCTTGTACCTGAACCATGTGTTAAGTCTAGTATATTTGTCAGTATGTACACATATATATGAACTTTATTTTATTTCCTCTTTTACTGGTGTTACATCTATGTGTGTCATATGTATGTCTTGCTAATATAAGTGAAGGAAGAGCCAACTCCATAGCTATGAATAACCTGTAGACTTTATAAGCTTAGTTTGACCAAACACTTTTGGTGTAAATGATCCCTTTGGTAGATAGGGAGACTGTTGCTACATTATGGCACACAAGATGACTGCTGGCTAGTATGGCTAGTAGTTGCCTCTTTCTATTTTTAGTTCATTTTCATTACAACTGTTATGTCATGTACCTTTAATAACAAAATAATAATTCATGCATTTGTGATGCATGTCCGACAATGATAACACACTGCCCACATAGCAGAGCAGGGTACTTCTGCTGTACAATTACATTTCATTTCAGAGCTTTCAGAAAACACAAATTTATACAATATGTAGAGTGATGAATCACCAAATAAGGCCATGTACAATTAGATGTACTAAATTATATGAAACATGCAGGCCCCTGGAGTGGGATCCAGAATTCTGAATTAGGTGCTTTCTGTTCCACATGTACCGCCGAGGGAGACAGAATCTCCTCGGGAGGACAATCTGAGCATCTTGTAAATTGAGCAAGTGATTAGGAAATCAGTGTGCCTGAAACTTCACCCAATCCAGATGCAGAAGTCAGAGTCAGGGCTGCAGGCATGCCCCTCCACATGCTCCAGCTCTGAGGCTGGCTTTAGCAAGTGGGTGAAAGTATACTCGTATTTTACTGAGAGGCAAAGCAAAGCAAGAGGGATGAACAAACTCTGCCCCTCCCTGTAACTTCTTGTTTCCTACTCTCCTGGTTTCAGCTGAGATAGAGTTAATTTTCTTCCAAGTAGCTGGTATAGTGTTATGTTTTGGGTTCAGTCTGAGAAGAATGTTGGTAACACGCTGATGTTTTCAGTTGTTGCTAAGTCATGTTTACACTAAGTCAAGGATTTTTCAGCTTCTCACGGCCAGCCAGCAAGAAGGCTGGAGGAGCACAAGAATTGGGGAGGGGGCACAGCCAGGACAGCTGACCCAAACCAGCCAAAGGGGTATTCCATAACATGTGACATCATGCCCAGTATATAAACTGGTGGGGAGTGGGGCTGGGGGCGATCGCTGCTTGGGAACTAACTGGGCATTAGTCAGCAAGTGGTAAGCAATTGCATTGTGCATCACTTGTATATTCCAATCCTTTTGTTATTATTATTGTCATTTTATTATTGTTATTATTATCATTATTAGTTTCTTCCTTTCAGTTCTACTAAACTGTTCTTATCTCAGCACATGAGTTTTACCTTTTTCCTTCCAATTCTCTCCCCCATCCCACCGCGGCAGGAGGAGTGAGCAGCTGTGTGGTGCTTAGTTGCTCGTTGGGGTTAAACCACGACACCTACTCCTTACAATAATATGGAAACTTTCTCACCACAGTGCCACAATTTCATTCCAGTGCTGACTGCCTCAGCTATCGAAGAGATAACGTGGTGCAGTGCAGAGACAGGGACCCTGTGCTTTCACTAAGCACAGCGCTCTGCTGTTGCAGCCTCCTCTCTTGTGACTAAAAAGGCTGGGGGACAACAAAGACGATCAGCATTTTTCCTTCTTGCTTTGGAGACACAGGAGTGGGAAATGACATGCAAGCTTTCTCAGGCTGTGACAAGGACTAAACTGAAGTCTTCCACGAGTTGGCTGACTGCTTTTGTTATCTAATGAGTGGTGGCTGCTCCTTTCTCTCCTGAGACAAACAAATTGATCACGTCAGCATTTGAGTGAGAATCTGATCCTGCCAATAAGCAGTCATATATATTTGGAGGACAGTAACTGGGTGGAGTCCTGTGTCGGATTAGGCAGAAACAAAGAGCTCAGCTGTACTGAGAGCTGCATGAGATCTCTGAAGCAGAGCTCTGGGTACACCAGGGACTCTGAAATCAAAGAAGGATGTGCCCAGAGCTAAGCAGCAATTGGAAGAGGGTATATATGTGGACCTCAATTTTACACTTTCATGCCACAATTCACCTGAATTCTAGTTCACCTATCAAAGTCCTTTATAGGGTATAGTTCATGCTTTCATCTTGACACAAATAACTGGATCTTCAAATTAGGATGAACTGTGGTTGAATCACTGATTTTTCCAGATGTTTGATGTGTTTCCAGATGTTTGATCTTTTAAAAGTAAGACTAAAAAAAGCTAATATGAGAATATGACATGTTTATATTAGATTTACATTTTATATGCATACTCCAACCTACCAGGAACTCTAGAACAAAAGTAACCTTTGATGTCTTGGTGATGTTGTAGCCATTGTCTTTCCAAAATGGTGAGATGTTCATTGATATTCACTGAAGAAAGTGTCTATGTCAAAATATGCACATATAGGGAAATATTCTTTGTTTCTTTAAAAAAAATGAGAAGGGAGCAGAAAAGTGTTCTACACTAACAGAATTCTTTAAATTGTCTCCTTGGTTTTATGCAAACTATTTATTATTTTCAGGATCTCAGTATTGTAAATTTTGCAGTCTTGGAGCAAAATATTATATACAAAGGAAAATAGAAGCTACATAAATAATTATTAGTAGATTAAAATTACTTTCCCATGACTACATGGTTTAAAAAAAGGAAGACGCAATCACTGGAGCTCTATATGTTAATACTTCCTGGTCAGACATACGTCAAATAACTCTTGGAAACAAATTGGCAGAAAACCAAAGCTCCCTGCAAATGCAAATACGAGACAATGAAATTAACCCAACCTCGAGTTCATTTTAACTCTGCATGGTTAAAAAAACCCAAACCTTTTACTTTCAAAATGGTTATTCTTTCTTCATCATCTTCCCCCACTTGAAGACAAGCATTTGACAAATCCTTGTCAGCTTGATCTTCTGGGATTACTTAATACTTTCAAAGATAAACATTTAGATTATATAGAAGATCCACAACTCCAAACTAGAACTGCAATATTCAAGCAACTTTTGTCACTCAGAGAAATTCTTGTCTAAAGAACCTCAGATGTTATCAGTAGTTTATGACCAGTTTGAATTTCAGTCTTTGTGTGTATTGCTATACATTTTCAGAATCTTATCACAGCCAGAGATGTAGAAGCCCGAGCATTTCTGTTAATTTTGTGCCGTCCCTCTCTGGAGGGGCTTTAGGAGGGTTACTAGGGCATTTTACTTCACATGATTACAAGAATTGCCTGAGTAGGCCAAAACTTCCAGTTTAACACATTTTCTCTAAGAAGGGTCAAAAGTGATTTCCCAAAGAAGTGCCTTCAGAGCAAAGCAAAGATATACTTAGACTTCTCCTAAATTCTCTCAAGCTTCCCAGAATTTGCAGCTTGTAGGGCTCCTGGTTCAGAGGTGATTTTTCATATCTTTAGAAGGTGTCAGGTATTTGTCTTCCAGTAGCTAGTTCAATTTTCATTTGACCCTGTGTGAAATGTTAGGTTTCACAGCATCTTGTGGTGAAGAATTTTCACCGTGTAATTACTTGTGTGTGTAAGATCTACCTCCTCTGATTGTCCTGACTTGTCCTTCTCTGGATATTTTCTAAATCTTCGACAACCTTTTTGAGAGCAAAAAACTATAGGACCTACCACAGATTTATAGTGGTAAAATTTTATCCTCTGTATTCTTTCCTACTTCTTTCCTAATAATTCCCAACAGTCAGTGTGCTTTTTTGACCACTAAGCTGACATTGTCATGAAACTGTCTGTTATAAACTCAAGATCTCATTCCTGACTTATTACAGTCAGCTCATAGACCATATATTTTATATTTTCCCCACAAACTCATGGGGAAAGGGAGAGCAAAGCGAGGTCCTGTGTGCATCAGTCTGTATTTATCTTGTTAAATTTCACCTGTCGTTTTAATCCCCAAATACAAAGTCCCATAAAGTTCTTCTGCAGTTCTGCACAGGTAGCTCCATCATTACTACCCTCAGCAACTTGGTTTTGTCAGCAAACTTTGTCACCTTTCTATTCACCCTCATCAAATCAAAAAAGTTTCCTAGGTCTGCGGCAGTCAATTGTCATGTACATCTGCACACCCATGCAGTAAAGGGAGAGATATCAGAGCTATGGAGGAGAACAGCGAAACAGCCACAGGTTTGAATTGTTTGCTCATGCATGCATTTGAATCTAGATTGCAGGAGGCTGATGAGGAAAAAAGGAGACAAAATCAATCTTTTGGAAAAAAAGTCATCTCTAAAGCATAGTCCTGCTCATAAAGTAAAATTCCTGCAAGGCGCATCAGTTGACTATATTTTAATGGAGTGTAGACTTTAATCCAGTTTAACTAAGTCACACTTAAATCAATTTAGAACCCCACTAGCAGACTTTAGGGAAGAAATATATCACAAAGTAACCTATCTGTTATTACTTTCATAGCAGAGCTACTATAGTAGATTACAGGTGTTGCTTCCATGCATGCTTGTCCGGGGTGCATGAGAAATGTGACACCTCAATACACTGCATTGTTACCAGAAATAGCAAATGGACCCACACCAGTCTTCCAGCATGCTTTGTTGTGACAGGAGGCAGAAAAGTTCCCCCAGTCCCTCATTACTTTATTTTTACATGCTAATTTATTAACAGACAGGCACTGTTCAAAAATGCTGTTGTATTTAACACAGGCAAGCCCTCCTTCTAGCAAACTTTGGCTAGCTTGTGAGCTGTGTGTCTTGGGTCAATAAATTCTGGCACTGCTGGACATATGGAAACCAGGAGGATCCATACCAGATACAACTGCTGCCTCCTGCTAACACATGGCTCCTTGAACTTCCCAAAGTCAGCACATGTGGACAGAATTAGATAAATGGCATAGAAGATACATGAGCTAAGAAATTCTCAGGCTAAATAGAAGTAGACTTAACACAGAAATAGCATTGTAAAAATGCCCTTGGAAGCAGTGAATAACATACAACCTGGAGATAAGAGACCATGAGGATAGCTGTGGAGGGATGTAAGCAGGAGCAGTTGTGGTCCAGGTCGTTTGGTTTGCACCACAGCCATTTGTTGCACCACAGCCATTTGTTGCACCACCCCAAACTTGTGGGACTCCAAGGGGGAAGGTAGAGTAAAAGAGCCCAGGGCTACCTAAACTGTTGAGTAACTTGTCCGGGATAATGTTGGTTTCTGCACATTGATGCAACCTTTTCCTGGCAGCCTGTGGGCCATATACATTCTGCACTGCTTCTGCATGCCTGCCATACCAGCTGGCTCTGTTTTCATGTTTTCAGATGGCACCTGATGTGTGGTCTGCCAAAGGCTCCTGAAAGATTAATCTGGCCTTCAGCAAGGGAAACAACCTCATATTAATCATTTGTCCTGCTTTTTTTTTCCATTCCCTGCTATAGTTTTTGCCCTGAAATGACAACATAATTGAAATGCAAATAGATAAGACAGCAATTAATAAAAATACCTATCTTTTTTTAGTTCTTTGCATTTCCAAATTAATGCAAGAACACTGTGTGACTCAGAAAACAGCCAGTGACTTTTGATCAGTGTGTGTAATGATAATGTATGTCCAGTGAAAATTAAGAAGCCCTTTCCTGAGGCCACCTTACTTTGCTGCTGGCTGGCTGTTTTTAAGTCAACAGCACAGTTGTGCACTCTGTGCTACCAAATGCAGTTTATCATCAAAGCTATGGTACCAGAAAAAAATAGCTTCACTAGAGTATGCTTATGAGCAGATCATCAAAACCTATTCCGAAACTTCCAGAGCCTTTGTTAACCCACAGTGAATTTTCTGACAGAAAGTTGCAGGTTGTCAGGAGATGCTTAGTGAGGTAAAATTTGAGGGAGTTTCTTTAAACACAGAGGTCTTGGGGCAGGGGAGGAATGACAGGTGACTATATGAGATGCCTGAGAGGAATGCTGCCCTCTCTATCCCCTCCAATAGTATGCCCATTGTTGATAAACGCTGTCTTCCTTTTGTTGGTGTTCATTGTGGAGAGAAATGCACTAGTTATTTACTGGTGAAAATGAGATGGCAGTAACAAGCAATGGAAGACAGTGTTGTTTTTCATTTTGCATTGATGCCCCTCTACAGAGGCATGCATTTCTCACATTAATCTTCTCAATGCCTTTATTGTCCTGGCTTCCTGTTACAAATCAAGCTGGTGATGGCAGCCCCATGAAATCCCATTAGCATACCAAGAGCAGTGTATTACAGTACCAGGCAATAGAATAAACGCAGAACAATAAGTATAATAGGGAATGCATTACCCCAAAATGAAATAGCAGCTCTGTACTGAGTGCCAGTTCTATAAAGGTGCCTTCTCTGCTGCTTGAAAACAAATAAACAGCATTTTGGGGGTTCAGTTTCACTGTCAAGTAAAATCTGCCTCGTTTGAGCCAAAGAAAACAGAGATGCAAGAGGAGCTACATGCCCAGGTGCAACTGTCTGTCTCCCTGTTCAGGGATTCTAATTTTAATCACTTTGAAAGACTGACTTTCAGGTATAAAAAGCTGCCTATTTTTTGATCTACAGATATAACTGGACCCTGCAAACAGCTGAACTTATTTTAGAGTCTTATTCTTTGCTTTGCTTTTCTGGCATCAATGGCAGTGCATGATGATAGCCTTCAGAAGAGAGGTTGTCTTTAAAAGCAGCAGTGTTGGTTTTTAGTGCTATTTCTTGTGAAGCCTGCGCTAGAAGGGAAGTTGCCAGTTTGTAGATGGGCAAGCAACAGCCTGCTATGGATGAGTAGGAAGACAGCTGGGTCATCAACATATACTAATACATCAGTAATGCTGACAGTTCTCAGGGGCAGGCCTGTATATGTCTTCCTCTTAGGTGGTCTTAATGGTCTTGAAGTAAAGGTACATACAGTAGGCAACTGCAAGTCATCTTTGGAAAAAAGCGCAAAACAGCTAGATAAGGAACAATCCTGCACAGGAATTAACATTTACCTTTGCTTTGGAACAAGGATTGTAAAAGACTCTTCAAAAATGTGGATTCCCACTGCCTGTCAAATACTTGTGTATTCAAAGGTGGGGAAGCAGCTGTGTTTTTCCAGAATGAAAAGGATGATCAATGCGAAAGGCTTTTAAGTAAAACTGTCAACCATATTAAAAGAGCAAATCAGACTAGGTATTGGCATATTGTTTCTGATGACGAATCACTTTCCAGTTTTAAATATAGCTTGTAATTCTAAAAGAGTAAGTTTGGATTTTTTTCATCAATGCCAGATGCAGAGTTTCTGTGTTAGTAACTTAAGATGATATAATGACATGGAATATAACTTTATCTCTGAAATAGTTTAATTTCTAAGTGGGGCTGTGACTTAGCAAGCGGTCCAAGGGGTCTCTTAGACCAACGGATCTCCAGTGAACTCTGGGCTCTCTCTTTGCAGATGCACTTGCAAAAGTCAAGTAAAATATGAAATGAGAACTTCTCACAGAAGATTTGTATTAGGAAAAACATTTGCAAGTTTGGTTGTTCAGCTGGATATAGCTGAAATGCATTGTCATGGGACTTAGTTAATGTTGTTTGGTATATTCTTCTTTGTAAAGACTTTGTGAAACTCAAATACTAAATGGAAAAAAAACCCAGCCACAAAACAAAACACAAACAACCCAAACCTGGCTGAAAATGTAAGAAAACAGGCAATGTTGTGTGATACCTGTGTGTTTCATCTTTCCAGATAGGTTAGGCCTGCTTTGACACAAGAAAAACAAGGCCTTCATGAATTAGGCCAAGAATGGGGATGGGAGAGGAGCATGAAACCTGAATATCTTCAGAAGCTTAAAAGAAATGTTCCATTCAGGAGTATAGACTGAGGCTGGACAAAGGTTTGAAGGTAAGAGATGCAAGTGAGAGCTGGCACACAGAAAAGCATCCAGTCTGTGCTAGTTTTATTTAAGTTTTCAGGCAGCTCTGTCTTGTCCCAGAAGAATCATAGTTGCATAATAACCATGTTGAACGGTGGATATGGACCTTGTTATGTGAGCACGAAGGGACTTGCTAGGATTTCCCACTTTGGCATATCAAAGAAGATGCCTATATGGATTTTGCATAGCAACACAGAACTTTTAGAAGGGACTGTTTTAGTCATCAAGTATAGACAAGCATGCAAGAAATTTTTAAATCACATAGATCTACAAGATCTCTACTTCACCTGTCCCTGCATATAACATGCCAAAGAAAAATTCCTTTTACCTTAAAATAAATGGAGGCCTTTCTGTATAAGAGATGAAAAATGAGGTTGAACTACAGGAAGGGAGCATGAGAGCTCAACACTGTTGCCACTATAGGCTGCTCCAGAATCCATAAAACCCCACTTGCTCAGCAGCACCTGGGTTTAGGAAGGTTCAAGAACAGTCATCTTAGCAAACACAGTTTCTGTCCCTAACTCCAGAATAAATGTTGCAGAATTCTTAAATATAGAAAACAACAAGACAGGAAACGTCAGGATCTTCCCTGATGATAACTCCTTAATTAAGGGATGGGGGATGTCAATAAAGTTTTTCAAAAAAAGCCCCAAGTAGTCCAACAAATATGGAGGTCCTTGTATGTCTACCCATAGTGTGAGAGGGAATGTGCTAAAAATATAGCTAAAGGGCAATTGATTGCACAGCTTTTGAAATTGCTACCAGCAGTTATGTAATTGTTTTTCTCCCTATAATATCATGTGCATGCATTACACCTTATGAAGACCTATGAAACAGAAACTATTTCATGTTCACCTGCCTGCTTCAAACTAATGCCCTTGGAAGACTCTCCTTAAACAACCTTGAAGTTGCCTCTGAATCATTCCAGGAAGTGCATATGCAATGAGAGGTTTGGGGTGAAATTATTCATCCCTTAACTATTTGGAAGTTCCCCATTGCCATAGTGTGCTCATGCTTTCTAAATTGTTAGTTGTGGTCATTGTGAGATGAGTCCTCCAAAGATCACTGATGCACGTGAAGAGAGAGATGCATTTTTCACACTAATCTCATGTTATTCAGTAGTAATCAGTAGCATAGAGAGCTGGTTCTGAAAGTTCAGTTTCAGTTTAAACTGGCCTCTGAAATTGAGTGTTCCCCAAGTTCTTCCCTTTTAAGTTTTCAAAATATGCATGTGGCATAAAAATAAAATTACTAATATGATAAACAGCATTTATGTGAGAAAACCATTAACAAATATTTTAATAATGCACTTTTATTTCTAAATCCCCATAAGAAAACCTCACTACAATGGTAATCCACTCTGTAATACCTTCCCTTAGCACTAAAAGGAAACTGAATGAAAATCATCTCAGAGGTGTGTCTGAGCATAATTCGCTTTGAGCATGAGCATATTAAGTTTTATGACAGTCTGAGCTTCATTTATAACTATTCCATAGAAGCTCTCCAACAACTAAGGCATTACTGCCCTGAAAACGGATGTGGTATTCCAAAGCTTCACTTTTCAGATGTTCCCTGTAGTCTTTCTTGCCCTTCAGATCTAATAACAACATTAAATGATCTATTCCTCTTTGAAGAAAAGAATAAATAAAAAATAGTCTGCAAGTGACACTGTTGGCTGCAGGCATTGAGGAAATTCTGTGCATTTGCCTAAGTCCCTCCTACTATCCAAGTTGGATTAGGGTTCTGCTGTGTAAAGCCCTATTGTACGAAATGCTTCCTGTCTCACAGACCATAAGCCAGGATCCAGAAAAGCCTTTAGGGATCTAAGATAGGCTTTAGATGAGTAAATACAAATTGCAGTCCTCAGAAACATCACTCAGCTGTTGCCTAAATCTGGAAAGTGCTCAAGTTTTTAGCATTATGCTGACTTAAACCTCGGCTTATGGTCTTTCCTAAAATGACTGGGAAACCCTGACAGTACCACACAGCACCTTCTGTCTCATATGCAAGCCCCACTGAGTCCCACAGTCCAGATCTGTTGTCTGTTGAGTGGCTCAATACAATCTGCATTGTGAGAGTGCATCTTCCAGATGGGGTCCTGCAGAAGGCTTGGCCATTGCATTGCCCCCAAAAGTGTCAGATGATGGACAGGGTACACCACTGTTCCTGCTGTTTATGGAAGATCTATTTTGGTTCTCTTCCCTACCTGAGAAGATCCCAAAATATTTATCTGCCCAGATCCATCCCTCGTCTCCTGTCACCTGCCGCAGTAAGAGAGGGACTCCTTTATTGGCAGGTTTTCCTGTTGTTGATCCACTTATTATTGAGTATGTCAAAATAAAGTGAGGACAGATACTACGTGAGAGCATATCCGTCTGTCCCTGCCCCTGGACCCTAGTCTCTGTGTACTAACATCAGATATTTTACCAAATGACCATTTAATATAAAATACAACTAAGTAGGAAGAATAAGGCAGACTGTCTGCTCTAAATTCCTGCTGGCACATTGCAAGGTATGAATAACTTAAAGGAATTTGATTACAGTGAACTATATTCAGAGTGTTCATTCAGTTACATCAGTTCAAAACTGCACTGTGGGATGTCTGGTTGGTGTCATATGTTGCCTTCCAGCACGCCAGTCAATGAGGCAGTCAGTGAGGTATAGGACTTCCAAGCCGCTCCTTCCTGGGTTTTTTCTTGGAAAGAAAGAAAGGGAGAGAGAAAGAGAAAGAAAGAAAGAAAGAGAGAGAGAGAGAAAGAAAGAGAGAAAGAAAGAGAGAAAGACGAAAAAGAGAAAGAGAGAAAGAGGGAGAGAAAAAGAGAAAGAGAGAAAGAGAGAAAGAGAGAAAGAGAGAAAGAGAGAAAGAGAGAGAGAAAGAAATCTTTTTTCTATGTTTTGTAATGCTACTCATCACTAGTTTGTGAAAATGTCAATTAGATCTCAGTTATACCCTCAGAGCGTTAATGTGACATTGGACAGGCTACCAGACCTACTACTGTGCTTGTAGCACAGGTATTTTGTATCCTTGGACTGTCTTCCCTGATGACTTTCACTTTTTAATGGAGATGAATGTATGTTTAGTGAAAAACTAGTTGTAGTTTGATGGCTAATGATTCCTGTCTTTCATTAGAAGTCTACCCGTTGTGAGGGGGTGGGAGTGTGTTTGGTTTTGTTGAACTCAGTTCACTCTCTGAGTGTGCTTTTTTTGCAGGATTCCCTGCTTTGTTTACTTTTTTACTTTTCCTTTCTTTAAGTGCCCAGGTTTTTTTCTAATTTCAGCCAAAGCAAACAGAAAAATATTGCAACAGATAAAAATCTTTAGTGGAGTTACAATTGAGAAATTTACAGGCCTGTTGCTGATCCAAAGACGTTTAGGCAAGTTTGATTGAGCTTTGAAATGAAACATAAAGCTCTACTAAAGCTCTGTGCCAAGGCATTACCACTTTCAATATTATCAGTATTATAATAACACATCAGAGAAGTTCACTCTGATTTTACCCTGTAGTTCTGCTGGCCTGCCTTCACCAAGGTTTTCACACCACACAGCTTGCCCACCTGCAGAAAACGGTCACTATACCCCTCTCCAAGATCTGTATAGATCCCCAAAAAGATGTATGTTTGCCTAGAGGTCTCCCAGCCATTTATTGCCCCATTCCCTCATTCCTCAAAGTGTAACTCTGGAATTAGCCCTTTATTCCCAGGAACATATCAAAGTAATATAAGGTTAAGCTGTACAATAATTTTTGAGGAATAGCCGCAGTCCAAGAAAACTCTAGAAGAAAATGCTGTCATTCCTATTTGATGCCTTGTCCTGTCTTGTGATTACACTCCTGTCTTGCAGGGAGACCTCCAACAGATTTGGTGGGGGAAGGCAGGGGAAGGTGATTAAGATCACCCTTCACCAAGGTTAAAAAAAACCAGGTCACTTCATTACAGGTTTCTCAGGGGAACAATCCAGACTCTCATTGTAAATGAATTATGGTTTCTAAGATACCTCAGTGTTTTGGATGGTGATTCCAAGTAATTAGAAGAAATACACAGCATGTAAATAAAGCTAATAATTTTATCAGGCACTTTGTTGAAAAATGAGGCTGTGTGATTTTTCTCTCTGGGCTTTAGTAAAAGGGAAAATAAAAGAAAAATTAAGGATTTTTTTTCTGTTTGAACTCCATTCAACTTTATTTTGACTGAACAGGGAAGGGAGCCATAGGGGCCCTAGAAAACCCAGTTTTATCAGTTCAACTAGTACACTGAAATATTTTGCTTTTGAGTGAAAAATGATGATGCTAAAAATGGTTGTTAACGAAAAGGAATCTCATATGTTTATCAATTCCCAGCATTTTTAGCTAAATCAGCATTTACACTAAAATCTCTTATCTTCATTGTTCAGTTGTTAGCAGCCTTTCTTGTGTCTTAAGCTTTCCACAAAATTCTGTTTCTGTTTGTAGGAATATATAGGAAATCAAAACTCTAGCCATTGTGAGAAAACAAAATACATTAATATTTTTGAGTATTTAAATCATATGGAAAGGTAGACAAGTCACATCATTTTATTTCTAGAACTATTCTTAATGATCCTACATATTTAAACTGAGGAAGTCATTGCGAATAAGCCCTAGACACAGTATACTTAAGAAGTTTAATTTTTTATAAATTCATATTTTCTCTGAAAGTGAAATCAAGTGATCTGTCTTACTTTCAACTCAGCAGATTAAAATAATCTCTTAGGGTCCTACCAAGACAGAATTTTACAAATACTTCATTAACCATATTCACATAAAGCTTCACTACCAGCACCTCTGCATCTACAAAGCAGCATCTTTCCACAGCTCAGTTTGGGACTTTTATTTTCCCTTTATCCAACAGTGGTATCCTCAAAAATAATGAATGTTTCAGTCAGAGCTCCCACAGTTCCTTAAGAATACTACAAGGACTTTATTGCTAATTGAAGAAATAGATAACATGTGTCTTCACTTCAGCAGCCTTTATTTATTTTATGGACATTTTTCATCAACTTTCAGACATTTTCTGCTTGAAATTCTACATAATTTAATGTTCCCCATCTGGAATGTTAATACTCTGTGTGAAGAAAAGGAAGTCAAAAGGAAAAAAAAAAAGTAACAACATTTCTTTGACTCCCGTGTCAGTAGTACCAATTAGCTACATGAATTTTCCATCTGCTTTTGCTAAAGAATACGTGAACAGCTGCATCCTACAGGAAGACAACCTGATGCAGCCAACAGAAACTGTCAAGCACCTGGTCATTTCCTGTCACTAGCTTCACTACTGCTGCAGATATCAAATCACACAGGCTTTGTCTGCTAACTTTGAACAAACTCCACTTAAAAAATTGCTGCTATTCTGCTTTCTCCTAGTGAAATCTCTTTGTCTACTGATTTAAGTGTTTTGATTTTATATTTTACTTTATGTGCATTGGCTTGAATAACATAATGCCATAAGTGAGGAAATTTATGGGCCTCAAAGTCTCCTAAACAATAAGTACACCAGAGTAATGCTGCAAATTAAAGAGAAATCAATGATTTTCTTTGGCACAGTCTAACTCTGCTGTTAATTGGTAATATATATTGTGTTGGGTGGTTGCATCTAATCTATTTGCTTAAAGGAATACCTACCTCTTCGACCTTATGTTTCACAGTATATCATGCAAACTTCCTCATTCCTCAAATTTAAAAGGAGATACTATTTTCTACCCTCCTCTTCCCCCCTACCCCCCCCCCCAAAAAAAAGATGCATAGATATTATGGGGATAGATAACTTCGAAATGTCTGGCTACCTGACTTATGCAACTGGAAGTACTGATGGTTTGGGGTATTTTGCATGAAGCACAAAGTTTCTTGAAAGATAGCTGGACCTTTTGCTGCTGTCTCCTGCTGAAAATTTTGAGGGAATGCCTTTCTCCTTGTTCATTGTTGAAGCAATCTTCTGATTCCCATGGTATTGTTCAGCTCTCTGGCTCAATCAGTGGAAGGCTTATAAAGAGGTAAGACCATCTGTGGTGTTAGGCAGTGAGTGAGAATGCTTTCTGGAACTGTCAAGGGAATTAAGAGGGTTCTAATCTTTTTAAACCCAAGGACTGTGAACCTTGTAATTTTGACCTTGTTTGTGAAATAACTGACTTTAAAAGAAATAGATCATTCTGAAAATAATAAAGTTGGGGTCAGAATTTATACTTACATTCAACATCTTCACAAACAGCAATTGAAAGTCACTCATTCATATATAGTTTGGGGCATGACATGTATGTATTTATGTAATTTCAGTGCTGCATCTCCTGTCAAGAGTTTTGCCTGACTGTAAAAACTGCCTCATAGACTGCCTGCCTTATTAAATTTGCTGATACCATGGCTGTGGTCTGCAGAGCTGTGAATGCAAGACCATCTCCTTCGTATTACTCTAGTTTTTAAGATCTACATTCCTTCTAGTTCCAAATGGTCCAATAAATTGTCTTCCTCCTCAGTTTCCACAATAATCATCTTCAAAAACAACTGTTGCAACAGAGGTTTTGTATTGTACATGCATGCATGCACTATGAGAATGCAGTCAGGGTTTGCTAGTAGGTCCATGCCTAGAAATAGGGAGGATGCTTAAGCAAGCTTTCCCCTGTGTTCTGTGAAGGTCTCTGTTGCAAAGACTTGTTCTGTGTTGCCTTCCCTGGTCCTAAGCAAACACAGGCTCACAAAGAGAGCACCTAGCAGGGAAGCAAACATCCATACGGGAGCCTGGGCAGACTCTGGAGGACAGTCTTATATGAGTTGTGCTGGCATAGCCATAACTTTGCAACACAGTACTTCTGTAAGGTCAGCTCACACTGGGATGTGCGACAGAGCAACTGCAGCCTCTTTATATCATTTGACTGGGAAAGACAGGTTTTCTGGCATGAACACATTGTTGTACCTTATTTCTACACAAACATTTGTGAATCTCCTGCATTTTTAGCAGAGGGAATTGAAATGCAGGGGTCAGAGCTATAACCATCAAGTGTCTTAGCTAATTGCAGGTGTGTGTCCTGTGAAACCCACAGCATACGTTTACAGCATTTCATGACACTTCATAAGTTCTGGGTGAGCTGTTTCGTCTTACTCCTGTGTTCACACCTGTCCCCAGAGTGCCTGTCCCTCATTTTTTCCTTTCACAGTTGACAGCCAAGCTTTTTTTGGTCTTAGCCCAAGGAGCTAAAAAAAAAAAATCATTCCGACTCTTTGATTTACAAGGTCATAAGTAAAACTGAATAAGGATCTTGTAATGGGAAATGCATATGATTGGTATTCAGCAAACTAAAGTTGTGATTGTGATTACTAAAATTCAGAGTTCACAAGACCCCTCAGAGATAAAAGAGAGTTCTTTTATGAGTTCTTTTATGGTATGTTTTTCTAGTCCTCAGAATACCCAAACATCTGCCTCTATGAAAAAGCAATGACTTCTTAATATAAATATCTCTACCTTTTAAAGATAATATCTGAAGCAAAACCTGGTTTTCTTAAGATATATTTAGATGCTTTAGATAATGCTTGTTCATGAAGAAGAGAATATAAATTATTTTTGGATCTTGAATAATTAGGTTATCATGTTATGAGGGATTTTTTTAATCACAATGTAGAATTATGTGGTTTGCAAGTACCTTCTCTCTTCATAATCCACTTTGTTGCAGATGTAGCTCCATTCTGCTTTTCTTTTTTAGGCAATTGGCCTGGACAATAACTATATCCTGTCAAAATTACACTTTAGATCAGAGAACTGAAGATCATAATAGGAGATTCTGTAATTAATTTTCAGAGATAGATAAAATATCCATAAATCAAAGATTAAGCTACAGCAGATATTCTTCATTATTGGAGCTATTTGTGCAAGGTTTATTCTTGACTCCTATTCAGCACCTTGTACACTTGCTTTAGCTCTATATAGGTTCCTGTTGCAAAAGATTTATAATAGGTGTGCTGTTGTCTAAAATATCAGCTCCAGATACCTGGATTTTTTAAATCTGCACCTATTCATTAAGTTCCCAGCTCTAGCTTACCCTCCATAAACACTTCTGAAGCACCTAGACATTATTTTTCTCCCATAACAGTGTAACTCTCTTTTTAAGACTTTTTTATGATGACAAAAACTGTGATAAGGTCTCCTAGTACATCATGCTTTATCATTACCACCACTGCTATAACAGTACCACTCTACAACACACAAACGAACTGGCTTTTGTTTTAGATTGCACAAAGTATCCATTAGACAGACACATACAGTATGTCATATATCTACATTGGATAGCAAGAAAGGCTGGGCCATCATGGCAAAAGTAGCCCATTTTTTTGGATGAGGCTCTGTCCTGCTGAATCATTTGTGGTTTACTGACTGACTCACTGGATGAACCAAATGCTGCAAAGCAGGGAATTATGTCAGATAAAAATGGTGACCAATAATTCCATTAAAAACTGAAATAGGGAAAGGTGTATTATACTGTATTGCTTTATTTGGAAAGCAGAAGGATTGTGAACCTCCTGAGGTAAATTTATTTTTATTTCTTTTGATTTACAAAACCACCCATTTTGCAGTCTTTAAGCTCTGCACACTTTGTCATGTAGTAATGGTTCATAATATGAAGCATCAGTCAGTGTATGTATCTAGATACAAGGCAATGATCATTTAATCCCATAATAGTCACTAAATAAATATATACACAGATATATAGCATCAGTCACCAATTGCTTTGGTGTTTCCCATCAAGTGTAGGGCTCCGCTGATCTAGGTGCTGTACTAATAGGGAAATATTTAATGCCTTTCATATTAAACAGAATGCCTTTCATTTCATCCCCATGGTTACTGCCAGGCTTAGGGCTAGAAGCACCAACAACACACCATCAGAGAGAGGTAGGTAAGAGGCACTGCAATGGAAGATTGTGTATTGGTGCAGCTGGAGATGTGCCATACGCTGCCTGTTGGTATGGCTATGCAACATTTATAACCTTTAGTCACCATGGAGCACTAGGGAGAGAGAGAAGGTGAGCAGGAGAAAGAGAGAGCAAAGGAGTGAGAATAAGAGGGAGAGGAGGGAGAAAAGGAGGAGACAATGGTTGTTCAAAGTGCAGAAGGAGCAGTGGTGAGGGGGGGAAAAGCAACTTATTAGCAGCAGTTGGCTATGAGGAGCTCCACTGGGGAGACAGAAAATGCAGCTTGAAGGCATTGGTGTGAAACCATTGGCTGTGGTGACAGTTTTGATGTGGTTCTGTCTCCAGCCGCTACTGTGGTTGCTCACACTGCTCACATCTATCACTCCCACAAGCCTGAAAGAGAAGGCAGGCTCTGCAGTACCATTGGGTAGATGTAAAAAAGCAGGCAGAGAGGCAGTGGACTGAGAGGGGGAAGGAAATTCTTGCCTGCGAGGACATGTCAAGCCTGTCCCACTAGCAACCCTATCATTTAAATCACCAGAGCAACAGCTTATGCTCCTCCAATCACCCCAGCAGTAATGTGCTGTGCTGTGAGTTATGGTTTCTCAGGTATGCAGGTTTGTGCCAGAAATCATCAGCGTCAGTGAAAGTTCATTATGTTGGATGTGATGGTTTGTGCTAGTTCTGTGAGTAAAGCTTTATACTGGAGACTTCACGGCTTTATCATAAAGATTTCTTAAGCAAGAAGCTGAAAAGACGGTGCTAGTGACTAATTTCAGACACCATAAACCAAGAGAAAGGGAAAAGATATTCAGTGGATGTCGAACATATTCATGTCAGTCAACCAGCAATATCTTCTTGTTTACTCTAGATTAATTATTTTCCTTGTTGTTCAAGTCTTCATAGATTGTTTTTTTCCTGTTTCAGTGATATAATAATTATATAGGCAGAATCACTGCTCTAAATGAATTCCTTGTTCTACTTGTCAAAGCAGTGGGACCCAAGGTATGCCTTACTAGTTACGTGTAAATGACAAAGACTAAAAGAAGTCAAGTTAATTAAAAAGAGATGAGAACATTAATCGATTGTTTTCCACGGTTGCAATTTTTTCTTATAACCCTTTATGTTCTTTCTTGATCCACTTATGTGAAAAATAATGCTGCTACTTGAATCAGACTTCCAAATTCTTTCAAGTCTACTGTGCACTCCAATCTTTAACGACAGGCACTTAAACAAAATGCACTGTTCCACTGGATTTACTGTGAGCCTCTTAAGAGATTCTTCTGGTCAGCAAACTCACTTGAAAGCTTGACAATCTAGCCTTTTTTTAATTTGAAGAGGAGCTAATTTAAAATCATGGGAGAAATCAAATGTAGGAAATTAAAACAGCAAATCAACAGAGGAAAGGTGAACCAAATTAAATGGCCAGTGATTTAACTGGTATCATCTCCTCTGATCATGGATATGTTATGTGAACTTCACCCTCCTTCCTGCCAGTACTTCTTTAAGATCACTGGGGGTGCAGTAGCTACTTAATACATATACCATGAGTAAAAATAATCTTAAAATATTTTTCCATAAATGCTTCCATTTGACTTCATATCCCTGTGGTGAAATATCTCAGCATAAGCTATATGTCTAAACTGGTTTCCATGTAGCATGATTTCTGATGTGATCACTTAACAGAAATTAGACAATAACAGAACTACATCTGGATATATTTTTTCTTTTGAAACCAGTTACAAGCCCATTTATTTAAGCCATAACCCTGCCTTAGTGATCCTGAAACTAGTTACAAACTTGCTAAATCATTTTGACTTAAAAAAAAAAAAAAAGGCAAGCAAGCAATCTTCAAAGTAGGCTTCAGAAAACTGAGGAAGAGATATCGATGCTACCTATGCCTCTTTTCATCTCATGGGCTAGTGATACGTGTACTCACCCGAGATCAGCTCCCTCATCCCCCTGATGGGGATTTCAGCTGACGTCTCTTGCAGCACGCTGCCTCTATCAACATGCCAAAGTTTATTCCAGGATGATCAATCTCCCTGTTCATATCTTGTCAGCCTCACTGCTGTCTTGGTGCAACGGCTCTTTGGATAGGTCACATGAAGTGGAATAGTGTCATAAATGAGGCTGGAAGTAATTCAGCCTCGCACGCCCCATAACGCGACAGCAGCAGCACTCCCCTGGGGCCTCCGAGCTCCAAGTCTTCTCAGACAGAGAAGAGGATTGAACCCAAGCCTTGCCCAAGCCATTGATCAGACTAGTCCCCAGCCTACCGGATGGATGAAGCAGCTGCTGCAACTACATTGATGCCAACATATCGCTACTAAAAACTCTCCCAATGAAAGGAGACTCCATGCGACTTGAAGCAGAGCATGTGAAGTCTTCCTCTTTTCACCCTTCAGCCTCCGGGTCTGCTTACCCAGGCTGTAACCCACATTGTGTTAACATTTGGGTGCACAGTCCCACATGACTGTGGTTAATCACTTGATCTTTTAAGAACTCCATCACCCAGTGCCCACTCCAGCTGTCTGAGGTCAGCTTTCTGCAGCTCGCCTGGACTACCACTGTATTTGATCTGCCAGGGGAGCCAATCGTGTGATTCTCTCTTTAATACATTTCGATCTGGACATGTCAGGTGGGCAAAACCCTACCACTTGAATTGTTCAAGTCAGATAAAACACTGTTTAAACAGGCACATGAGGGCCTTTCACACTTAATCTCCCTGAAAATATTTCAGAGACAAAACAGACCTTGCACTAAGCAGAAGAAATGTAGAACTGTTGTGAATTTGTGAGTGACTAAAAATAGCATGTCATAGGAACTTCTTTTTTTTTCCCCATGTCTGGTAAAATGAGAGAAAAGTAATCATAAATATGCTGTCCTGTTTTACACAAGACTAGATCTCAGCCCAAAGATATAGTCATAAACTGTCAAATCACACACATAGGTTTTCGTAAGATGCAAACCAAAAACCCTCAACTATATTTTAGGTCTCTGTTTTTCCTTTGGGGTTTTTTTTCTGCCTCTGTACTGTCTACTGACTCCCATGTAAAGAATAACGTTACATTTTATCTTCTTTGCAGAGAACAGTGATCTCTTAATTTTCAAATAATTTTACAGGAAAATAGGTTTTCATACAGGTTTTGTACTTGGCTTTTTCAACATCTCAGCCCTGAGATATGCACATGGAAAGATCTTCATGATGCTATCTTGATCTGCCTCTAGTTAACAGTGAAATCCTACCCCACTGAACTCAAAGGCATTTTAACATAGATTGCTGTAGCATTGGACTCCTTACCTATTTCCAGGGACAGCCTAGAGAAATCTAGCAACACATGTTTCGCTTTGAATCTAATGGATTAAATGTGGTTGAGGGCAGACTTACATCTCTGGCTTCCCGCTTGCTGCTGCAGCTCTATTTATTAATTCTGCAGTGGGTATTTTATAGGCGCCATGCAATGCCAGCTGAAGGTTACCACAGTAAAGCTGCAAAAAAGATGAGGACTACAAAGTCATTGGCACTTTAATTCAGCTGGAAAGAGCAACTTTTGCTTTTATCATCCTTTGTATTTGGCAAAGGTTAGAGTTTATCTGAGTTTCACAAGCTGCCAAAATGCTGAGTAGATCCTGGCATTGTCTCAGTGAACACTGAATTGCATATTAATTGAAGATCTAAGGCTCTACATCAAACAATAGAAGTGTAACCAAACATTGCAGACCTGGGACATGAATGTCTCTGGAGCTAGATGTGAATGTTTGATTTAACAAGACCCTTTAAATGTTTCCTATAGAAATGTTGCTAAATCCTTTGAAACTTTGACAGTGTTTTGCTACTACTAGCTGCAGCTAAAAATTATTTTCTGGAGGTCAGTCCAGCCTGCTTACCTTGTGGTCATATCCAAATGACCAGTGTTAGGAACAGCCCCAGCATCCCATCTCCTAGGGCTGCTCGACATGACACATGTCATTGGAGATTAAACACCTCAACCTCCCACAAGGCCTATTGATCATGCACACAGGCGCATTCTTACCTTACTGCTTCCTAATAAAAGGGGAAATAAGATAAGGGCCATGAGAGGAGCTGCCTATCTCATCCTTCCAGGAGGTGTATGAGTGTTGCAAGGGTAGAAAACAGCAGCCAAGGGAGGAGACCTAAACCAGCAAAGTGACATTTGTGCACTGCTTGAATAAACAGGTGAATTCAGTCACAGTGTAATGCATTAAGAATTTCTATCAGCCACAGACAAGACGACATCTCCTGGATGTCATTTAATATATGCATATACATGAAACAGAAGGAGAGAGAGAGAACAGAGCATTTATCCAATATGAGATACTAACAATATAATGCATATTACTAGAGGTGGAAATCAGGAATAATGCCAAGGGATTTAATGGATTCAAATCCATATAAAAACAGGTCTGGTAATGATTACAACATATCTGAGTTGCAGAAATTGTTCTAAGATGTTTATCTGGATAGGTTTATTTCTTTATGGAAATTTGCATTGGATCTGGGTCCGGCTTTGCTGCTCAGTCCTTCTTTTATAGTCGTCCCGATTTAAAACAGGGAATTCCAGCATTTGTAAGTTTACATGTTTAAGTATGGCCTCTCTTGCACATGATATGTTTGTCCAGGGAAACACTGTAAATTAAATCCCAGCTTCAACAATGTAGAGGTAACTGGCAATAGTCAGTATCATTGTGGCTAGTTAAGTCCCTTGCTTTAGAAGTAGAGTCACAAATACAGGTTACAGTATGGATGTGGTATCATAATTGCATACTAGATACCTACATCCCTTTCTGGATCTGACTCCACCTGACTGCCCTATGTATATTGTGTGCCATTTACATAGGATATTTTGCTCAGCAAATCCCTACACATCATTTTTCTCATTACATTTGTAATGCAAAAATTAAATAGTGCACAGATGTAGAAGACTTGCAAGTATAAGTGATTAATGATAACATATGTAGTTTTAATGGACCTTCTTTTAATGGATAATGGATTATAATCTTCAGCATGCAATGGTGTAATTTTAGATATGATCCAGAAGTCTAGGAATCAGACATTCGAGTAGGAAGTAGCTTAAAGTACTAAGTATTTGCCATAATTTTAGGGGCTCAGTGCTGTAAACTGCAGCCAGGAAAATTTGCATCCCAGGGTTGGATGTCATCCAGAGAAGATCTTCAGGCTCCCACAACTTCTTACAGACTTACCATAGCAATTTCCATCTCCGCCCCATCCATACAGCTGACTGCTTTCTTTCTGTCCTATACTTTGAGGATGTACTCATAGATACTTCCAGTAAATACATAGGGCAACTGACTCTTAAGATTGCAGAGAAAGGACTGGTGAACTAAAAGATGTTAAGGCTCTATTTCCATATTCAGTACACATACTTCAAGTAACAGAGCTTTCTTGAGTTTCTTTTATTTCTTTTCTCATGGGCATATAACTGATGCATTATAAAAACTTTGTCCTACAGCTACTGGAGCCAGAACAAAGAGGTCATGGTTTTGAAAAGTCATTTATTACCAAGTGCCTCCTCTATATAGTTAAACACACATAAAACCTGTGATTCTAAGAGGTAGCAATAAAAAAACCAGCAGTGAGATAAGGGAGGTAAGTTCAGTGAGATAAGATCTGCTCTATGTAAAAAACTGTACATCTTTCTCCTATCAATACAGCAAAATGATTTTGACTGTTGACTGTTCACCTAATTCTTCCAAACAATGTTTTACTTCATAGTTACTATTTATACACACTACCATTTGACATGCTGTATGTTATAAACAAATCATATTTACCGCTGTTGTTGGAATGTTAACTTCCATAAACAAGAAAGTGTGTGCAAGAGCAACATCTCTCAAGGAGAAAGTTATAATGTAAAAATGAGTTCCTAAGGTAAAAGATACTATTTGTGATTTACCCACATGTTCAGAGGTGACTAACAATCCCCACCTTGCTTCAAGATCTAACAATAAAAGAGTGCTTCCTAGGTAGTTCTTCTAAGACAAATTACAACTTCAAAGGAAAGAGTAGCTCCATTCACAAAATAGGTCACCAACAAGAGCTGTCAGGTGGAAGGAAACGTAGCAAGCTAGAAGTGTGGAAAAATGGAAAGTAAATTTACTGAGATCTCCTTCATGATATACAAAGGAGAACCTCCACCTGTTCTCATTATCTCTAGAGAATTTTATAGCCTTGCTTTTCTAACACTGGATACAGAAACCTCAGTAACCAAAAAAGAAAAAAAACCCCAAAGATTAGAGAAAACTTTTTATTTTTTAGTATTTTTCAGAGGGTGTTATGCACAGTGCAAAGTCAACTGGAACATATAATAAAATCTCTTACAAAGCTTCACTTATATATTGCTACACACAATACAAATAAGGAACAGACTGTATTTACTCTCTACTTTTTTTTTTATTTCTTCATCCACCACTGAATTCCTTCAGTCCTGATCTTCCAGTCACATAACTTGAGGGCAATTAGTTGTGTACTGGAACCCTCTCTTCAACTCATCCAAAAAAAGTGAATTGTTTAGCCACTTGGAGACAATCATTACGTAGGAGCACAAATCTGCATCCAGTATGTTACCTGTTGTTCAGGAATTGTCTTCTTCCTGTCAGTTTGCTTGCAAAACACATTAAAAGCGCCTCCCACTCTTGTGTACAGCCAAAGAGTGCAGCTGGGGCTTTTCAAAGAGGTGGCCACCCTTACTTAATTACCTGTGCAGTTACACAAGCTGAGCTAATAAGGCTAATTGAGTTTCCCATGTCACACTGTAAACTCATCTGTAGAAGGGATCAGTCTGCTGATCTAAATAGCTGGTGCGTTTTGCCTGTTTTCTAACAACTGGTGGATAGAGAAAATACAGCAGTCACAGATTTTTAAAAGTCCTCGTTTATTGCCAGTTGCCATACAGTACTGTTTTCAATGCTTCCCTACCCAACTTACACAGGGCATTCACTATAGAGTGTGGTAATAGTGTTGTATTTTAGGTTTGTAACATAAGCCATTTGTCTGGCATCACAGTACATACCGTTTTCGCATCCTAAATCTAGAAGGCTGAGAAGTTGAGTCTATCAGTTCAAAATTAAATGTGGATCTACAGGACTCCCCCAGGTTTTTTGCAGCCACATATGCAGCACTGGAATATCCAGCTTGCTTGTTCCATTGTATTTCCTCCCAAAGAGGAGCTCTAAAGGGACATTTCTTTGGCTGCTGAATGCCCTGTATTTTCTCTCTTCACTAATCACGCATACTGTGCGATGTAGAGTTTGAACTGCTAAGCATAGTGTGATTCACTTTCTTATGTGAAAAAAAGGCAGGACTGTTGCACTTCACATCAAAATCAGTGAGTTTGTAACTGCTGGGACTTTTAATGATTGATGAGAGCTTTGGCATAGTTTCTGTTTGGAAAAGAGGGCTTTGAACTGGTGGATGAAATACGAAGAGGAGAGACTTACATAATGGACCCATCTCCCCTAATCTCCTCACCAAAGAATACACAAGGAAGAAAAACAAGGAGTCCCTTGTAACCCTTACAGTGACGAGCGCCTCGTTTAATGTATTCAGTTACTTATTAGTAGGCCAATATAAATCTAGCACAACAGTGTGCAAAGTCAGCAGGAGGTCTGAATCCTGATGTTATTCTTCCCACTGCTGAATAATGATCCCAACCACCAGCTTCAGAAGCTCATCCTCATTAGTATGTATGAAATGAGTGGAATAAACACTGGGAGATTTATATTGTTCTGTATTCAATTTAATTATTAAGAGATGGTTGCTGATTTCTGGAGGAAAGAGGCAGTGTCCATAGATTCCTGTGCACCTTTCATTGTTATTAGTGGTAGAAATCTATCACAGCATGGTGACCTTAAAAAGTGCCCTCATCATTTTCTAATCCTACTGACATTCATTAACTAGACAGTTTAGCAACCTGCATATTATAATCTGCCACCAACATTAAGGTCACTGTAGAGTTTCACTATAAGCCCCCTCACAAGGCTTTATAACTCTGCTGGAAAATTTAAGGATAACCAAGGAGTACTTTTTGCAGTGCTCTTGTCTATTTTTAAATTCTGGATAGGCCAAAACAAAAAGAACAACAAAAATGCCATTAAAAAAAACCCCACAAAACAAACAAACAAAAAAACCCGAAAACCAAACCAAACCATCTGTCCGTTGGTGTCAGATGCTGCTCTGAGAGCAAATAGTATAGGTAAAGTCACTGTGAAACCAGTTCCCAAGAGGCAGGAATGGGATATTAATTTCATTAGCATGAAGTAGACTGTGGGAGAAGGTAGCTTTTATATGTCTTATCTGACATACACAAAGACCATGCCAAAATCTGGATTTGGACTTGAAAATCAGTGTCTCACCACACTGAGGTCAGCTACAGTTTTGCCATTGACTCCCGTGACACCAAGAATTGAAACGGATCTTCCAGTTTAATGCCTGCTTTATTTTATTTTATTTATTTTATTTTACAGTTATGGTCTTCTTAATTCTCTTTTTTCACAGGAGGCATGGTTACAAACTGGTTAATGTTACAGATTTTGCATCTCATGTGATTTTCTGGTCCCATGAAAGTCAGTGACAAAACTCCCAAAGACTTCTGTAGGGCCACTTTTTTACCCCAAGCACTAGCTCACATCAAACATAGCTCATTTATAAATCTACTTTGTTTTTTATTCAACTGAACACCCAAATTAAAGATTTCAATAGAATAGAGGCCCAAGCAAAAACTTAATACTCTTAAATCAAGTTTTATTTGTGTCTTTGACATAGTATGTAAGTAGATATTAAAATGCACATATGTTTTCTGCTGATTTTCTGTGAACACTAATGCATATTCCACACAGGGCTGAATGTACAATTCAAGCAACATCCACAGGAAGTCCCTGCCAAAAGTGAGAAATAATGTTGTCTTCAGGACAGACCAAACAAAGAGTTAGTCACCAAGTATGTTGCTATAAATGATACCCCGGGCAATAACATGTGAATTTATTTTTCAGCTAGTGGGAGTTTCATCACTGATGGCACATAAATGAGGACGCCTGTGGTTTATTTCACGCAAGTTGATGTTTTCCTCCACGTTTCTTCTTCTTTATACTTAGTCTTGCCACTTCTGCACCTATGAGTTATCCTTCTTTAGCTACTAAACTTCCACACAGGGAATGGTAAGTACACTCTAACCATGTTTGGTATGATGGTTTAAGGAAAGGCCAATGGTTTGACTCAGAAATTAAACGTGTCTCCAAGCAATGGAAACCCTCCTTTTACAGTGAGTCAAACAGGCTTCTGCTAGCAGTCAGTTTCTCTTGCCCTTTCTGTTTGATCAGTGACAAATCTTCCAAATGGTTTTCACTCACTTCCTCTCAATTTTGCCGCAGGAGTATCAGGCGCAGCAGAGTGGCTGAAACTCACTTAGGCAGGGCTGGAATGTCTAGGCTGTGATTTACCTGGGACAGTCACACTCAGGAGCAGGGCTTAGCTAATTATTGCCAGGAATGAGCAAACACAGGAAGTCTCTGCTCCCCTTCCCTTATTCCCTGGTAATAGTGCAGGCTTCATTAGCAAATGCTTTTCAGCTCTAATAACCACCAGGAAACTCCAGGCTACAACCAGCCTGGAGGGAGGGAGGGGTTGTACCTGGCAGTAATGCTGTTGTCATCATCATCCTCAGACGGGCCAGAAGCTATCACCTCTGCACGCAGTAAGAAACATCTAACTCCACAGCCACCTGTACTAGCTTCAGCGCAACTTCTTGTGGATTAAAATCCTTTTAAATACAAATACCATTGGCAGGGTACAGATAATTATCTGGAAAAATCTAGACTACTGAATTTGTGTCTCCAGCATTCTTACTACTTTTCCTGGCCTAATGCAATACAGGGAAAAGCGAAATAAGAGCCCTTTCTATGCCAGAACTAGAGCTAGAAATGCCATCCTGTCAGTTTTCCTCTTAGGAAAAGGATTACAGACAAGCAGATGAAGAAAAATATCCATTTCAGCTCTTTTTCCTGAATAATATCTTTGCTACATAAAGCATACTCGGGAATCCCTGAAAAGACCCCCATCAACTCCCCACTGCCGATTCCCCACCGTAACCTGTAAAAGCCACACTGTGCTACAAACTGACAGCTCATCCCACATCCTCCCTTGGAGAGGAATCTTTTTCTGCTCTTCCCCGTGAGACACCAAAAACATTAACTCACCCTTGGCGAGGGCAGGTGCATGGGGAGGATGGGAGAGATGTGTTTCCACTCACCTCTTGTTTTCACCTTGCTCACAGGCGTCAGCCATGAGGAGCCAAACTCCAGCCAGCCTACCTGGGGATGATGACCACTGGTCACCCTGGTGCCTCTCCAGACTGATCCACCATCCCATCTGTGTCGCAGAGCACTGTTATTTCCCAACTATCCTGTGTCACTTTTTCCACACAGAATTAGGTCCAAATAGCTCATCAGGCTGCATGGGGAGGTGCCTGACACTGATGGAGACTGCTTTGCTGAAACCAGGACACGCACTTTTCTTCCCAAATACTTTGTCATGTCTTTCAACACATTTTCAGTCACTCTTCTGTATCTTAGCAGGCCATAATGTGTTTGACATTAATTTCTTCTTTAGTATGTAAATATATTCATATTATTTAAAAGCTGGTGTAAACCTAGAGCAACTCAGCCTCTCATTTCTTGTTGTTTTAATTCAGTCATCTTGCAGGATCAAAGGATAAAACCTGACTAAAAGATCATTTTCCATCAGCTGCTTATTTGTCAGTGTTTAACCAATCCCTTTTTTCCTACATTGCTTTACTATATCTCGCTAATCTTTTGCTTCACATAGACACTATTTGCTTTCCTCTCTCTTTGGTCCTCTTTCTTCCTTTCTCTTCCCCCCCATCACTTCTCTCTGGTTTCCCTCCCTCTCCCCCACTGCACACTCTGCTTCATAAATTTTCTTAGCTGGAGCCTTCTCCTCGTCTCTTCCATTTTGTTGTGGCTGCTCTTTCCCCCTCTGTTCTTCTCCTTCCTCTTTTTTTTGACTGTCAGTCACAGACCTTTTTTTTCTTCCCACTGCCATCAATTTGAGGGTTAAAAAAAGAATTCAGCTGGATGAGATTTAATGTTATGAATTAAAGTGTGTGTGTTGGGGAGGAGGACGGAATAAAGCCTCTTTATTTCAGATACTGAAACCATTAAAGGCTTCTCTTTGCTAATATTGTATTACCTGGCAATTCCACATACTGTGTGTTCCTAAGGGCTCAGTTCAGCTGAAGGGACACTGAAAGCAATGATTTTGACTTATTAAACTAACCACTTCTTATTATTTAAAATTGGATTTGCACTCAGTTTGATGCTGTAATTGTATTTAAAACATTTTTATTATAATACTGACTTCTTTTAGTGCTGTCTTTTCAATTATGATAATTTTACATTTAGTTCCCCCATCTAGATCTGTCTTGCTCATTGCTTTTTTGGGAGGCACTGCAATGGTTCACTTTGGACCATATTTATCCACCGCAAGAACCCAGACAAAGCCAAAATAAATCTCTTTTCTCACTGTTTTCCTTAAGGTCTTGATCAAGCCCCTGATTTTACGGAGTCCTGATGAGAACAGAGGATCTACCCTAAGGAAACTGTATGAATTTGACTTAACTTTCCAATCAAAATATATTTTGCATGTTTTCAGAGAGTCTCTCTACACCTCTTCTCTTGCTGTCCAAACAACTCAGTAGTTAGTGTCAAACCTTAATCATATAAACAGAAGCAGCAGCTGACAGACATATTTTATTCTGTTCGGTTCCTCATTGTACTCAAAAAGGATGCAACATCTAAGCACAATGCTGGAAAAGCTGGGGGGAGGGGGAAGTTTCTGAAATAGTGAACTAAAAATGTAGGGCACAATACTTGAAACTAAACCACCATGACGTAACTGAGGACCATACTGCCTTCTCCCATAATAAGACTGATGGGAAAGAAACCCTGAAAACTCTCTTCAGATGCTCTCTCTACAGTTTATGATTAATTTTCCTCTCAGAGACTAACTAGAAGAGACTAATGTGAGATCATCAACATCCAATGTGTGAAGACAGTAAGCTTCCCTTTATGGAAAATCCGATAGAGTTCAATAGCAAATAATTTTTCTAGTGACTTAAACAACCGCCTATGGAATACAACAGATCAGTTATATTCCTGTTGTGGAGCTCGATAGGCTAGTTAAAAATTACCATACACTCCCTTCCCGGCAAAATTTTAATGAAACAGATCATCAGCAGGTAAAATCGATATGGATGCACTAACATTAACAGGATTATGTTAATTTACACCAGAGGAGGATCTGGCCCATGTGTGTTTAGAGTAATTTGATAATGAAACTCTGCAAATTTCTGTTGGTATTAACAATTGTTAAATTCTACATCACTTTCCCATACTGATCTTCCATGCTCTGTTGTTTTTTTAACAGGGAACCACTCCCTTCACCATATGGTCCAGCCACTATCCACAGTATTCTCTGCTTATTTCACCATCATGTAACACTCTCCTCTTCTGGGAACTAGATGACACAGTGACATGTGAATGTTGCTCACAGCGCAACATGAATTTCTGCTGATTTTTCTGGCACAGTACAGCAGGGGCTGACCAGGGCAGCCTCCTGCATAAAACATCTGCTCTGCAGCCTTGTTTGCCTTCCAAAATCCTCCATAGTTATAAAGACTAACCTGCACAGAATTGGCACAGAGAGACTCCCTTTGCATTCCCAGGCAGAGGCAAATCCTTCAGTGGAGTCTGCGGTATTTCCAGTGAATATTTTGAACTAACTTCCTGAATTTTGAATGCTTTGGGTGCCCCTGCTGAGCACACCCCAAGTCAGCCTACAGTCATCTGGGTATCCATTTGGAAGATGTCTGAACAAAGTGATTAAGAAAAGCAGATCCATATATGCCATCCAGCAACTTAAAAATGCGGCATTTCTAGTAAGGTCCTTAGTTGCAGAAGGGATTTTGCAGGGATTCACCAACCATTAAAAATCACATCCATGGAGGAAGTTCATGGCCTACCTGTTCTTAATCTAATCTCATTTTACGTGTTTACAGAGGTCTGTAAAATGTCTAGCGCTCGTAATTTTAAACTATGAGCCTGACTCTGCAGGAGTTAAATGGGCAAAAGACCCATTGCAATTTTACACTAAGAGACTGAGAATTGGGTCCATGTTGGATTTTACGAGTCTTCTTTCCTTCAGCTGCAGTCTGCCCAAGAACAGCTATATGCTGATTAAAAACCTGTCCACTTTCAACCACGTTTTCAGGGTACAGCTGAGTTTGGTGAATTCCTCTAAAGTGATTAAAAGAAAGATCTTATATTTCTCTGTGTAGGAGTAATTACTTTGCAAGGCATTTAATAATGTTGTCTTGACAAAAATCATATTTACAGTTTGATGAGCTTTCACTATTGCTGTAAGATTAAAGAAGTCAACACTTCTTTATATTAAGATGTACCTGCACTCACCATTTTGGTTTTATTTGTGGTGAGATATATCCTCACAGGTAAAGGCATCTCCTCTGATGCCAGAATGGGAGAGGGGGAAAAGGAGTTACAACCCCTCCTAAGATTACAGGCTTCGAGTGCCTCCTGGACATCAAAACCATCTCGTACCTTCCTTGGGGCAAAATCCCCTTGTGTTTCTCAGACAGCTGTCAAAATCCTCAGTTCTGCCACTCTTATGTGTTGTTTCTTGTCAACATAAAACTCTGCTGCACTTTGAACCTTTGAAATAGGTGCAGGAATGAACTGAATCTAACAATAACAACTGACAGAGAAATTGGGGAACATTGCACAGGTTATTCAGATGTGGGAAGATAATGAATGGGGATGTGCTCAACAACAAAAAGTACCATTGCACCTCTGCAGTATCCCAGCTCCTCAGAACTGTATCTAATGGGATGCTGCTCCTACAGTCACATGGCTCTGGGAAGTTGGTAGAGTAGAAAATATATATGTATACAGCATGAGGCTCAGCATGCCAACTTGCATTGAATTTCACACAGCCCAACTGAAAGAGTCAGCTAATGCCAGTGAGGGAGAACCAAATGCCCTTCCCCATACAGGCCAGGTGTCCCACGAACTTCAAGTCAACAAATTTTGTATGTGATTAGGAAGGAGGGGTACAGGTAATGTTTTCATATGAACTCAAGTCAAATCTTTGGTAAAAAGTCCTACGCTGAAGAGGAGCTGGAGAGAGTTGGAGAACTTCTCTACAGTTTGAGTGAATTGGTCAGATAAGGCTTTCAAAATGCACAGCTCCATGGAGACCTCACCAAGAATTCCTGACTGGAAAACCCACTGCACCCTACCTCTGCAGCTGCCAAAAAGCAGCCAGTGAAAAAGTATGTCTTTTTTCCATCAATAAGGGTAATAATTCCCTTCTCCAAGCCAGTGTGAGTAGCCCACAGTTGTTAACTAGTCTAGGCAAAACAAATAAGGTTGTGTCTCTGTTTTCAGAAAATCTGACAGCATGGAGAATTGAGATTGATATTAAAGTTCCATGAAAATAGGCTAAAAAACTTGGTGGGGGAGAAAAGATGAGAATAGTTTACTGGATTGGGTACAGAGAGAGAAAGGGAACAGGGAGTCAGGTAAAAGAGGGTGTTTTTTTAAAGCCATGAAGACAAGTCTGATTTTGCAGATTGATTCTACTAAGCTAAGAGCAGAAGAAGCAGTAAGGGAATGAAGGACAGAAGAGCCAACTTTCATTTGGGGAGAAGGTTAAATGAAAAAGGGCTACGATGTGTGATTTAAGTGAAGAAATTAGGCAGTGCAGGCTTGGAAATTAAAGATGGGGAAAGAAAATGGATGAATGGAAAACACTTCTGTAAAAGAACCTGAATATAAACCTTCTAGCAAGTGATGCCTTAGCAGTACCAGTGTCTGGAAAATAGGATTTTTTAGTGCTGCTTCCTGCAGAACTTTCACAATATAAAAATCGGGTCCACATTTTTCAAAACCCTAAATATAGGAGGGGAAAGTGTTCTCTGTCAGAGAGGCTTTTTTGATTAATGAAGAAACGCAAGTGTAAAATAAACCATTCGGTATTGCAGAAATATTTGTGAAGTATCTGAAGCACATGGTAAGGGCCCAATCTAGATCTGCTTACAGTTCTAACACACAATAAAGTCAGTGGAAGTTTTGAACACCTCAAAACGTATGTAGTGATTGAGCATAATGTAATGATTGAATGCCAGCCTTTGGTATTGTTGAATGGGTATTTTCTGCAAATCCTGACTGTGTTCAGTCTCTGTTCTCATTTCCTGACAGAGGGAGAAGTAGCATGAGATGATCAGGGGCCTTTTTGTGGAAATGGGGTTAGGGGTCTTGGCAAATCAAGGTACATTCATCTGGTTTACCCCCCTGACACACGCTTGGGTATGCAGAAATTATTTGTACTGGTTCAGTTTCTCTAATTGCTTTCAGATCTGGGGTAAGTTTGTTTCACTAAAATTTATCTGTCCCCAGCAATTACTCTGGTACAGAACTCGCTTCTGTTTTAGATTTTCAGGGAAAGAAAATGTATATTAAGTCTCAGTTCCTTTGGTTAGAAAATTATCCTAAGTATACATTCAGTTTAAACTGTCTGAAGGAAAGAAGAAACCTTTCCTTCATACAGATGAATGTTTTCCCTTGTAATCTAACAACTAGAAATTGAATGGATGTGTGTGTAATTTTAGATCCCAAATCAAATACCAAATGAAAACCGATTTCTCAGAGTCCTTTCATTATCTGAAAATAAAAGGCAGAAAACCAGCTGTCATAAACAAGTAATTATTTTAATTTTAATGCCACACTTCGTGGCCTGACAGCAAATCCCCTAGCTGCAGTCTGTCCTTTCTCTTATCTGGTCTGGGGAAAAACAAAAACAAAACCAAAAACATGATAAATCACGTTAAAGCAATTGCACATGTAAATGACTCCTCTGGAAACTAGTTACCTTCGCGCTGAAATAACTAGAGGCTCTCCTTGCCGAGATCTAGAGGGTGGAAATTACTGCTAGAACTCCCGAGGGGCTGCATGCCGCCGCCAAAGCAACGTGCACGCGGACTTTCAGCTCACCGACTTTGGGCTGTTTTGTCGGGTTTATACCGTAGTCCGCTCCCGCAGCTTATCCGTCCCGGCCCCCATGCTCTGAGAGGTCAGCGGGGCGCGGGGGGCCGGACCCGCGGGCGGGCGGGCGGCTCGGACCCCACGGCGGCCGCGGGCAGCGGCTGAGCGACGCCCGGCCCCAGCCGGGTCTGCCAGCCCGGCGGCCCCGCACCGCCCGCTCTCGGGGACGCCGTCCCTGGGCCGCCGCGGCGGCAGCGGTGGGGGGGGGGGGCGAGGCGCGGGAGCCGGGGCGGGCGACTCAGCCCCCGTGCGCGGCGGCGTGGGGAGCGCTCCCCGCCAGCCGCCGCATCGCCCCGCTGCACCGGGGACGGGTCAGGTGGGGGGGGGGGATTACAGCCGCCGGCGGCGGAGGGCCTCAGCGCGGGGCCGGGCAGAGGGGGATTAATGTATTAGCGCCGCTCGCTCCTGCTCCTGGCTGGATCGGCTCCGAGACGGGGATTACCGCAGCCACCGACCACGGAAGCGGGTTTTAGGCGGAGGGAAGGGGGAGAGGAAGACAAGCGGTCAGACGAGACCTGCGCCAGCTGCGGCCCTGGTCCCGGGGGGATGCGCCCGAGGGGACTCGGCCCGGCCTGGCACCGCGCCCTCTGCCAGGAGGTAGCATGCCCGGGGCCCCGCCGCCGCTCTGGGCTCCGCAGCGGCCCCTGCTGCCGCGCCCGCGGCCCGCTGAGGAGCCGCGCATCCCCCGGGGGGCAGCGGGCGGCTGCCCGGCACCGTGTCCCCGCCGCCGCGGGCGCTCCGGGCTACTCTGGTCGGCCGTGGGCTTCTCCGCACCCACGGCTCCGCGCCCCGCGGGCACGGAACGACCACAACGGTTGGAGGCGGCGCGGGAGCTCCGGCGGCACGGGCGGGGGCCGGGGGCAGCGGGTGTCCCCCCCTTGCACCTGCTCGACATCAGTCCGGTAACGCTCAGCACCGGCAGGGAAGTGTCGCTGGCAGCAGCGTCGCCGGTAAAGAGCATTGGAACGAGGAGCCGCGCCACCCCCACCCCGCACCGACACCCGCCGCCGCCCCCCCTCCGCCCGGGGCTCGGCGACCCCCGCCTGCCGCCCCGCCGCGAGCCGCCGAGGCCCCGCCCCTCACCCGCCAGCTCCGCCCCCCCGGAGGCACCGCCCGGCGGGGCGGGGCGACAAGAGGGGCGAGGTGCGGGGCGCGCCCGTCCGCCCGCCCGCCGCCATCCAGTCCGGGCTTTGTCTCCGCCTCCGCCGGCGGAGCCGCGTCCCAGGGGCCGGGCGGCGCGCGCCGGGCGCCGAGGGGAGGCAGGGCAAGCGGCAGGCAGCGGGAGACAGCGGCTCCCCCGTTCTCGCCGCGCACAGTCCAATGCCCGGCAGCCCGGGGCGAGGAGCGACTGCGCTTTCCTGCCGTGGCACGGCGAGTGCCTCCAGCCTAGGAGTTCTCCTGAAGCAGCCGTCACACCGGGAGCACTTGTGGTAGAGAGGGAGCAGGAGGAGACCCCGAAATGACTTACCTCTCGAGGCGCGACTGAAGGGGACTTACTGGAGTGGAACCGTAGTGGAATTTGGGTCTGGAGAGGAGTTGCTAACGCTTGTTTTTTGTTTTTTTTTTTTCCTTGTTCTTCTTCTCCCTGTTCCCTCCCCTCTTCGCGCATCATTGGAAATGAACAAATTGCATTTGCAATTCAGAAAGTAGAAATACTAAATACTCCATCCCCCGGGAAGCACACATGTAGTAATGACAAAGGATTGCAAAGGAGAGAGTGGCTCCAGTTTCCCAGAGAGATCCCCTTAAATGGATTACTAAATGGGACACTACATCAGCTAGTTCTGTCCTCTACCTGCCTAGATACATGCACCGAAAAGGTACAGTACTCCCCCGTCCGTATCCCTACATGATGTTTTGGGGTTGCTCGGAAAGGAAGGCTCCCGGGTCGCCCCGGCAGGCTCGGGAGGAGCGAGGATGGTGCGTGGTTTAAGGCTGGCTGCTGCTTGCTGTCTCGACAGCGTTTGCAGCGCTTAGGGAGGGGGAGAAGAGCCGCCTGCAAGTGCACACGCTGCGCTTGCTGTTGCCACTTTCCAGGCATCTCGTGGCTTCGCCTTTTTTTTTTTTTCTCTTTTTTTCTAACCCCCCCCAACTCCTTAACGTGTTAGCCTTCCGCCCTAGCCCCTTGGCACGGCTTGCATGCGCGGTGCTCGGTCTCCTCTCCGCTTCCCCAGCCCCGAGCCCTGCTCGCAGCGGGCCGGCGGCAGGGGGTCGCGTCCGCCGGGGCGCGGCGGGGAGCGGGGCAGCCGCGGGACGCCGCCGGCGGGGCTGGGGCCGGGGCCACCGCCCGCTCACCTCGGGGCCGCCGGGCATCGTGTGGGGCTGGGTCGGGGAGGGGGTGTCTTTGTTACAGGGACAATGTGGGCGCTCCGTGCAAAGGCGTAACCCCGCGGTCTCCGCTCTTCCGTGCGGGGTAGTTGCGTCGCGGTTGATTTTTTTTTTTTTTTTTTTTTTTCCCCAAGGCAGGGCTTGCGTTTTGGGGGAAGGGGCCGGGAACCGAGGAAACTTCTTCCGCGGCGCAGCCCCGGCGCTGCCCCGGGCTTTGTTCGCGATCATGGGCTGGGGCCGCGGGCTCCCCTCCCAGCGGACAGCGGCCGTCGTCCCCTCCGCTCCGACCCCGGCCCAGAGGGGCTGCCGGCTGCCCTTCCGCAGCCCCCGGGGGAAGGGTGGCTCTCGGGCAGGGCTGCTCCCCCCGCCCCCCCCCTTTCTGCCGAGCGCCCCCAGCCTCTCCCCCGCGGGCCTCTCTTCCCCGGCTGGTGAGCGCAGGCAGGCGGGCTGGGCCCGGTGCCGAGCCCGGGGAACACCGGACCCCTCGGGGCGGCCCGGCGGGCGGGGAGCATGGCGGGGCAGCCCAGCTCCTCGCCCTCCGCCCGCGCCCTCACCCTGCCGCTCCTTCGGCCCCTCTCCTCCCTCCGGACCCGGGGCAGCCGGGCGAAACGGCGGAAAAAGAGAAAGTTTTTCTAAGGGGGAATAACAGATCCGGCCGGCACAAAGGAGTTCCTGTTCGGCCAGCCCTCCCAGAGGGGCTGCGGGCTGGCGGCGCGGCGCCCCGCACACGCCCCGCGCCGCCGGGGAGCCCCGGGGCCGGCGGCGGGGCGCCTTCGTGCTGCTGATGCTGAGGTGGGGAGGGATGCTGCGAAGGGATCAGGATGCTGAGGAGGGGAGGCATTCCCCCCAACACACGTACACACCCCATCCCCGTGTATGCGCGGGCAGGGAAGGCTCCCAGCCGAGGACGAGATGGCGTTAGGAACCCTGGCTGCGGCTCCGCAAGAGCGGGAGTCCGCACGTCCCCCCGGGCTGTACTCCCGCCGGCGGTGCGCAGGGGACGGGGAGCCGGGGGGCGGGGGGGGGGGGGGCGCGGCGGAGGCTCGGGCAGCCCCTGGGGCCGGCTGAGGGTCAGCACCGCCCCCCGCTCCGCCGGCGGGGAGGGGGGCGAAAAGTTTGGCTCTCCTTCATCACGCGTGGGGAAAGTACCTACTTCTAGCGAGGGCTCGACCGTCCCACCGCCCCTTCCTTCCTTCCTTCCTTCCTTCCTTCCTTCCTTCCTTCCTTCCTTCCTGCCCCAGGGAGGCGTTTCCCGGGGGTGGCTCCGGCCGGCGTGCGGGCGGGGGGCTGGCGGGGGAAGCGGGGCTGAGGCTGCAGCCCGGTCAGTCGCAGCGGAGATGCGCTTCTGCCCGTCGCCGCCGCCGCCTCTGTCCTGCCTGGCTCTTCCCAGGGTGAGTCGCAGGGCGGTAACTGCTGGGTTTTCCTTAGGCAAATGGCTCTGTCTTTTTCTAAGCTTGACCGCTTGTTCAGAGGGAAATTTGTTCTCCTGCTCCTCTCCCGAGCTAATTGCAGCTTTTGAAGTTTGTAAACATGCGCGCTTGTGCCAGCGTCTGTGCAGCGCGGATCTCTAGCTGCTGTAGACAGAAAATGATTCACTAATAGAACGGCAAGAATAAAGGCTTCAGTCAGTTCTGTGATAAATTGTAAAGGACTCTAATTCCTGACTCTGCAAGGTGAACGCTTGATTTTTCAAAGAAGCACACGCGGCTTGCAGGCGTTGTAAAATAACGAAGAGCTCAAACGTCCACAGCCGTTTGCTGGCACAGGGCTGCATGCGGTGGCTTATTATTTGACATAGATTCTGCTAACTTTCATTTAGTATTGTTCAGCAACGATATTAATTATTAAGCTAACCTCAAAGATGGTAGCTGGAGGTGTGATTTTCCCACAGTCTTTGCAAAAATTAGTTCCGTGCCTGCTTTTGGTTTGCATTCATTTAATCTAAGTGTCATCCAGTGAGCCATTCTCATCCAAGTAATTTTTATTTGGCGGGTAAATCTTTTGGCATCAACGTGAGAAAGTCCAGCAGAGTCAGGCTCTTTTAATCACAGAACTCATGGAGATTTTGAGGAGTCTGGCATTTCTCTCAGACTAAGATTTATGTAGCTGTTACCATGTTCAGGGCTTCCTTTGCCATTTGTTTTCGGACCAGAAAAGCAAAATTATCTTGCTCTGGTTAACTTCTGTTTTGTTTTGGGGTTTTTTTTGTGTTTAGTTTTGGGTTTTTTTTTTATAATGAGACTAATGTACATCGCAAGGAAATTTGAGGCTGCTCCAGCAAACCCCTTTCTTCATGGAATTGCCTAGTACATGGTTGAACGCAAATACTAGCTTCAGTAAGATCGGGAAGGTTTGTCACTCTTAAAAAAAGCACAGTTGCCAAGGCGTTTCACTGTCTAGGGTATAATTTTATCTAAAGGAACCTGTTTTTAATATGGTAGCTTCTCATAAGGTATAAGACAAAGAGAATATATACTAACTCTCTTTAAAGCCAAACAATTTCCTATGCATAAAAACGTTGATCTCCATTCTCCTCCACTCTTCACTGGAGAAAATCTCTGGCTTTCGTGGAAATATAGTTCAGGAGCAGAATGCCCAGATGAGGTTTCTGTTGGAATGCTAAATGAATTTTAAAATAGTAAGTAATACCATAAAGTATATTTGCAACACTTGCTTTTCATGTAGTAGGAATTGAATGCTTGAAGCATGGGTAAATACTTTCAGGGAAGATGAATCATATGGTCACAGATGTTCTATGTATTCTCAATTAGTCTACATTAAAACTGTATGTTCTTACTTAATGACAAAACCAACCTTATCAACTGAACTCATACTACTTGAACCAAAAAATAATTGGGCACTGACATCCATGAGAAGCATGACTAGGTAACATCTCTAGCTACTTGAAGATGACAGTGAATATTAGCCATAATCGCCTCATAATGTTTGTAAATAGAGGATTGCAGTTATTGGCGTTTAAGACTGAAGAAGGAGATAGGTCGGGCTAAGGATGAGGAGTTGCCTTCATTGAATTTTTGAAAAGGAAAAAGAAAAAAGGAAAAGAAAAGGAGAGAGATCAAATTAATGACCTGTGATAAATCCAGGCTAGAACTGTTTGCATTAAAAAGGAAGTAGGTGATTGTGAACTTGCTTGTGCATGTTTTGTGAAGGGAAGGGGAAATTTGTCATCTTGTTTTGAAGAGCCATACATAAATACACATGAAAGGAGTTTGCATGGTTTACAGCAGGGGAGACATAAAATGTTTTAGGATTAAATTGACCTGAGCTAATACATGCCTCACATCCAACTTGTTTGCAAGAACACATTGTTATACTACCCAAACAAATGTTTTGTGTATAGTACCTGACTCCCATACGCTATAGCAGAGTGCTGAAAACAAACAACTGGGTAAATTCTGGAAAATAACATTCAGCTCTATTACACGTAACGTACGCTAGAGAAAAGTTGAACCATACTAAAAGAAGTTTTCACTATCCAAATTTGATACAGATGCTGCAGTATTTTACCTCCTACTATTCATTTACTGAGGAGGTAAATCTTTAGCCCTTATCCTTCCCAGTCTCATTGACCCAAGTAAGCTTTGCTCACCCAGCGAAGCCTTGCTTGCTTGAGTAATTTTCTGAGATTAAAGGCAGTTGCTGAAATTTTACTCAAATAGGGACTTTTTTTCACGTTTAGGCCCCAATCTGAAAATACTGTTCTCTGTTAGGAATCAATACGTGGTGAGGACCTGAAGTTATGGTGCGAGTACATTCGCTCTGGATCAACCTTCAGTGTTAAGTCAGACCAAGGTCTGCGTGTTACAGAGCAAGTCGCGTCTGACAAATTGTGACAGGCTTTGTCTTGACTGGGCAACAGAAAAATAAGAGGAATAAGCAACGCTTTTTACTGGTGACTGTTTGAGCATTTTATGCTCATTAGTTCTGTGCATCAGGATTATTCTGAGGTGGGTGAGGCGTACACAGAGATCAATACAGTCAGTGGTAGCATGGAATCTGGCTGCTGATCAACAGCATACAGCAACCATGAACAGAGTTCAAAGGCAGAAACAAGCATCTGGGGGGAAGCCTGGGCCTGAGCCTGACACCTTTCTGTAGGAATATTTTTATTTTTGGCCTGTCGTACCAGTCTTCTGAATGAGGAACAGCTTAGATGTGTATAGGGTCTGTGAAGGCAGAAGTGGACTTCTCCAGTTCAAGTGCAAACCTGGCAGACTGGAGTTTGCCTGTCTTTGTTTTCTTAATGTGCTGTCTTGTGAGACAACTGAACCATTACCTATGGCCATGGAAATAACCGAATGTTCACGTTTATACAATATTAAGGGATCTTTAATTGTCCATGGTTAACGACGCTTTGGTTTTGGGTCTTGACTGCAAGATGGCAAGTATGGCAGCACAGCTCCAAGGTGCTGCTTCAGGATTTAAGGGAAGAGTGCCACCTACTGTGTTATAATTACACATATTGCATGTCCTGCCTGTCTTCTGTGGGTCCCCAGGCTGCTCATTTGCCTATCGTATTTTAGCAGCTGGAAGATGTGAAAGGATTCAAAATTAAGTGTGGTATGGAAACTGAGGGATTTGAAAAAAACATAGAAGGAAAGAGGTATGCACCTACACCTTCAGGGTATTCTGGAAGTCTTAGGAGGGCTTCCTTGAAAGACAGGCATAGAGGCATTTGCAGGTTTTGTCACTTCATATTTACAAGGGCTGCTAACAATTAGTGGAGCCACTGGAAATAGGGAAGGGGATGAGAGATTTATGCCTCCCCCCATAAAATAATCATATTCTCAGCTTTCTTGCACCAGATGAACATAAATGAGGCTGCCAGACTTATGCCCTCTGAAATCTAAAGTTTAGCTCCAGCTATAGTTTAATAAAAAGAGGAAGTAGATACCATTTTTTAAAGAAAACAGCTTTCCAAAAAGGAAGAAGAAAACGAGAAAAACCCAATATGAATTACGCCGTAATTCGCTGCAAAACCTCTTGAAGTGTTTCCCAGTATAGAACTGTAGTAATTTATCAGCCAAAAGGAGGGGTATACTATGTTCTGTGTGAATACAGAGTCATTTTTGTATGAAAGGAATTTTTCCCCAAGCCCCAAAGTGTTTCTTTAGTGGCTGAAATAGAGATGTAAAATGAAGTAGATAAACCAGCTATTAACAGAACTGCCAGTTGCTGTATCTCTAGAGTGAAGACATATGGTAATTCACTACATTCAGTGATGACCTTTCCTTTAAAAGTATTGTTAATAATAGGCATTTCTATATAGAGTATTTAGACTAGATACTTGAAATTCACATATCATGGACTACCCCATGCCATTTTTTTCGTTTTTGTTTTTTTAGCTACTGACAAAACTGCTACTGAGGAGCTTTCTACAGAAATACAGTTTTACAACATTCATGCAATGCTGAAGTTAAAGTTTCTGGGGGCAGATGCACAGCATTGCAGCATATCATGCGACATGGCAGCATGTGTGCTGTCCTCGGTATGGGAAGCCTTTGGCTCCTTCTCCCTCACCCTCCCCAGGTAAAGCCGTGCCTTGACTGCAGGGTTATACCCTTTGTGTGATACAGGCAAAAAAAGCATTCCGATGCTTTTATGATCTTTGTAGCCAGTTGCCTTTAGTGAAAACTTAACGTTTATGAAAGTGGAAGGAAATAAAGAATATTTTTATTACACCCTTTCACCTTAGCCTGAGACTGTCTAGTGGATGAAGACTATAATACTAGTATTTTTACTGGAGATAATAGCGGAAGTTTGATTATGCACTTCAGAAAAAAGGTATTCCTAACCCTCATCAATTTTGCAATGACCCTGACAGACTCACAGGGCCTTCTAGTAATGAAAATGTGTAGAGTATATAACAGATATGGTCGGGTGTTCCAGTTCAGCGGGTGGAAAAAGTACTCTCTCATATGAATCCCCGACACAATAGGAAAAACTGTGTCCAAATATATTCCTGACTGCAGCAAACCTTATTTCTACTTTCTTATCTCTGTCTGCTCAGCTTCACTCATATGTTCTATATATTGAGTATTCCTATGTATGACTTTGATAGTCAGATGGGAAATCTGCTATGTTGGTTCCTTCACCATTGTTCATGAACATTTATCCATTACTTGCACTTGAGGCAGCCGTTCATTGAAATGTTAATGAGAATTTGAACAGTTTATAGTTCTATAGTATATTTCTTTTTTAGCAGAAAAAAAATTGCTGTTTTGTTGATGCCTTTCGAAATCTACTTTTTATTGGTGGATTGAGATGGATTCTATGCTAATTCCTCCTGCATTCCTGAATTATGGCCTAGCTAGGCACTGTCGCTGGGATCTTCATCTATTAATCATGGAAGCTGCTTGCTTATTCGGTTGCCATAGTTTCAGTGCCTCAGATAGTGTTGGGGTGCCTTGGGAAAGGCTTGAGATATACTCGGACTTGCAAGCCTTGCAGTTATTTTGGCAGTAGAAGAGCTCTGAAGGAAGAGAGAACAGCATCCAATGTTATTCAGAGTTGGACTGAGGGAGGAAACTTCTGGATATGTCTCTCTGGACCTTGTTATGTGAACGTCCAGCTGATATTTACTCCCAAGATTTGCTTTTTGTTTTGTCTTGCTGGTAAAACTGTACCCTTCAGAGACTAATGGCTACCTTTATCCATTGCAAGGGAAAAAAAAGGCTTTTCATTAGTTCTGCTGATAAATGGTTGGGTAAATTAGGGCATTTAGGGTTTCCTAAGCAATCCAGGTAATTTGTTTTACGTTCTCTTTTGACCTAGCTACATACAGCATGACATCATGTTTGAGACTGAGTTAATATTTATTGTTACTTTAAATTTAATAAAATGACAGTAAGTACCCTTTTGTTAGCTGCAGAGCAGCTTGAATTACAAAGTAGAAAAGGGGAAGTAAACTTTTTTCAGATAGAACTAGTGCTCTTTCAGCACTGTGTTGGCATTGGCAGTATTTTTTTTTTAATAATGTTTCAATATCTGTTCACAAATTCAGCGTTAAAACATGCATACTTTAAGAAATGTGGAGCTGTGAGTAGTCAGAAATAGCTTTTTTGACAAATGAGAATAATGGTAAAGTAGTGTCGTGGCTGAAACCAGGACAAGTAGTCAATAGGTCTAACGGGAAAGTAGCTGGAAGACTGACTTGTCAATGTCATGCTGAATATTGTTGTGTCAGTTACGCGCAATACAAAATGATGCACAAACATCTTTCACTAAGCAAATCATGGTCTCCTTTTTCTTTTCCCATTGAGAAAAAATTTTCATCACTTCTGTGTGAGCAGGAGTAAGCCTCACATTTTAGTAGATACTTAAATCCCATTTCTCTTGCACTTTACGTTACAGTGTCTCCAGAATTAACTGATTTCCCTCCAGCTCTAATAAAGCAATTTGGTTCTTGCACAGATAAACTTGATACTTATCTTCTGTTCACACACACACACAAAAAAAAAAGCTTTGAATATTCACATCAAGCAAAGAATGATGTTAAAAGCTGTGCAGTTTAGATTAAAGAATTCAGTATAATTGGAACTAATCTGGAAAATTAGCCACTTTTTTACTCTCAGATGGTTAGCTTGCATTCAAAGATGAGTTTTAAAGCTTCAGCTTGGGACTTTACTGCCCAATCTTGTCAATTTTTCAAGTGAGATCAACAAGCAGATTGAGAACATGTGCCTGTTATTTGTAATCCACCCTCAGGAGTGCTACCAACTGAACAAATTGAAGTCCAAAAATTTCACATGAATTTTAAAGATGACAAAGCTTTGTTTGCTGGTAGATGCACAGTAAATTTGTATTTGTAGTTTTATACTCTCACATAGTACGGAGGCTTCTCTTTTATAGTCTGGATTTAGTGCACTCTGTTGTATATGCATATTTTACATAAAATTAATCCCAGCCTTTTTCCTGTTAAACGCAAAATGTGCATGTATCTAGCAGATTGACAGTCTGATAGAACAAAATAATATGCCCTGGTCATTTTGTAGTTCCCTTTCAAAGGGAGCTGGTGATTGCATAAAAAAATTGTTACAGTGGAAAAATATCTTAGGTCAAAAGCTGTAGAGGTACAAATTCAGTTGTGTTTTTCTTTTCAGAATTTATTGTACTCCATTTAGTTTCAGGGCAGGTATAGAATTGCTCTGTATACAAATTAATTTAAGCAGTTCTGTAAGGTATGTTTGTACATTCTTTAACATTAATTAATGATTTTTATTGCTTATTATTTATTTTTTACCTCCAAGAAACAGAGAAGTGAGTGATAAGTGATTGTGTAGTCAGTATAGAGGCCCAGTCTTGTTCCTGTTGGAGAGTAAAGAAGAGTTTCTACTGAACACCTCAGCAACAAGCCCTTACTCCATTTATAGTTCAATACAGTTCTTTTGGTTTGTTTGTGGTTGGTCATAGAAGTTCCCCAAGCAGCTGAATTTTAGCATCAAATGTACTAATCTCATCAAGGAAAGAAAATAATAATCTCTGGGAAAGCAATTGATGTATTTGTGTCTTTTTAGCAGTGTTACGGAGTTTGCTTTGCAAATCTGCACATGTGGAATAGCATCTTGCTGCCTGAATATTCCTGGCAGGCTGAAGCTTGGCTTGGGCTGCATGCTCACGAAGGGACATGAGAGAGAGGAAAGGTGTCCCCCAGTTCAGCCTCAGCGCTCCCGGTGCCTGTAGCTGGTCCCCAGCTGTGGGGAGAGTACCCCCCCGGCTCCGCTTGGTCCTTCGGAGCGGGTGGATGGTGAGGAGGGATGGGAAGGCTGCTGGAGCCCTGGCCCACGTGCGGTGCCTGGGAAATGCTGCAGTCGCCGTCGGTGCGGGATGGGAGGATACTACTGCATCCTGTCCCAAAATGCTAGAGCAAGGAAAAAGATGGGATGGGATGCCTTTGTGCCGCCTGGAGCTGCTTTTCCGCTGCTTGCTTTACACGCAGGGTACAGCTCAGCGTCTGCCGCCTGATGGCAAAGTAGAGGTTGAGTCCCATGGGATTATATTCCGTGACTAGTACTTCACGCCATGAGCATGGTGAAATGCAGCCTGGTATTTGATTCAAATCAAATTGATTCAAATGCCTTTTTTTATTATATAGAGAGGATCACAGGCTGTTTAACTGCAATCTTGAACTTTGGGTCATAGTCTTTATAGTACTGGCTTTTTGTCATAGCTCTCTAATGAAAGAAGAGCATCATGCGTTAAAATAAACTTCTGAATTTAGTTTTCCATATGAACAAGATTTGGTACTATGTGTATAAATTTATAATAGTGTTCAACCCATTCTGCTTCTGAGTAATTTGTACTTATTAATTACAAATGCACAGCTTTTGCAATTAGAACTTAACTGATCCTAACCATGTTAATCAGAAATGACCACAGTTAAATTGATTTTTAAAAATTTACTGTAGTCTGTTGTAGCAGCGTGATTAGATAACATATTTTTTTAAGAACTGTGTCCATGCAGTAAGACTTTCTTTTATAGAAATACATTGTGCAGATTTTTTTTTTGTTCTTGGAAAGCAATTAAAGAGGAGAATATTATCGGGTTTCATGGAGAAGTAAGAAGACAAACTTTTTTCTAGTGGTTCTTTGGGATGCTTTTTTTTCTCAGCTGGTGAAATTATTGTTTAATTTGAATAGGAATTTGTTTTTCTTTAAAAAGAAATCAAGAACTGAATCCTTAAAGAGCTGCTGTGGGAAGAGGAAAGATTTTTGCATGAGCTATTACACTTTTTCATTATTATCTGCAAGGTGTTTCCTTTTAATTCTGTTGTAGGGAAGTTCAGCATGTTCAGATACACTGATTAATTCCGTCACGAGACGCATATATTGCAGGGTGGTGTCGTCTTTTTTACTTTATCCTGTTCTAAGCATAAGACCTAGAGATAATGCTAGAACACTTCCTTTCCCAAGATTTAAAAAAAAAAAAAAATTCATTCCTTTTCGTGTTCAACAGCATGTATAGTCCGAAAGGCAAATTTAGCCAACCTGGAGCTAATAGCCTGAAGGTGTGAGATGAAGGCTGGTGACTGGCTGTGAGAATAATGCAGTTTTGATTTGTCAGAACATTTTTCTTAGAGTACTACATACATGTGTTAAACTATCTATCAGAGAAAAACTTCAAAAATAAAAGGCAAAGTGTGGAATAGAGTAAGTTCTCTGACACACAAATTCTAATTCTTTTTCAGTGCACCCTTTACATTTTTGACCAATTGTTTTTGTTTGTGTTCATCTGTTTTTGTCATAAGCTCTCTTGTGTAGCTGAAAACCTAGAGGTAACATCATCTGCTAACCCAAATAGCACCCAACTCAAGTGTTGTTTATGTAGCAGAGGCAATTCAGCCAGGCCCTTTCTGGTGACATGTTGGTGCAACTAAATGCTGGTGATGTGCTGCAGAAGGGTGGAAAATGTAGACTGTATAATGACTGCTAATGTTGGAGAAGGAGTCTGTAAGAATGCTGGCATTGATTTACCTTGAATAGCAAATCAGCTCTTTAGACTTCTTTCTTTTTTTCTTTTTTTTTGCCATAAATGGTCAGTAATCTGTTTTAGTTTGAAATAGATGAAAGAATTCGTTGTTGTCACAGTCAAAGAACTTAAAAAACTTTTCGAAACCTGGAACACCTACACAGATGCTTACACCACTGTTTTTTTAGAAGGACTAATCCTGACCTCCTTCTTTGTGCCAGGCTCCCAAGATCCAAATATCTGGATTTCCAGCTGTAAACCTTTATTCAAACAAGTCGCCTTAGCTTACGTGAATACGTAATCAGAAGCAATTACATCGCTCATGTAGATAGGTGCAGAGGAACTGGGCCGAGGCACAAGAATATGGGTTAGCAGGATCTAACTTTTGATCTGTTAAACATCAAACAGAAAAATGAGGGCACAGTTTTGCTTCAGATTGCATGTCCATATTTATTTCACCAGGCATGGGATTTGTTTAGAAAACCTAACCTCCAACTTGTTCATGTTGGTCACATAAACCTTGCTGACTTCAGTAGGAGTTGTTAATTACTGAAATTTAAATTCTTTGGAGGAAATTAACTTATGACCATACCAAAACCATCAAGAAGGCATTGTACTGTAATGGCATCTGTACATTGAATTGATATTTTAGCTTCAAAGAGTCTAGTACTGGAAATTTTTCAGCAGTAAACCAGCAGAGAATGTGTTAGTAGGGGGGCTGGAGTGCTACTTTGCAGCTACGCTGCCTACTTCTAGACAACCATCATATGACAGCCTACTCTAACAACTACCCTCATTTAAAAAAACAGGGTTGTGTAAGAAGGAGCACAAGACTTTTACTGAAATACATTTATGGGGGGAGGGCCTTAAAGATTTCAAGGGGTGGAATTTACTGAGAGAGAATCCATTGTATTTCCATTGGGTTGCATGTCAAAGCCTGGAAAGAGGCAAATAACTTTTCTCACCATTACATAGTGGCCTCAGAAATTGCTACAGATTTTAAGAGAAAAAGGCTTTTCACTTTTTGACACAGTTTCTAAATGCATGGGTACAGCTATAACTAATAGTATGCTGTCTAGAGAAACAGAAGAAGAGCTTGGTCACGTATATTTTATGCTGAAAGGGAGAAATGCTTCTTTCCGACAGTCTGTTCAGCTGGGCTATTTACATTGTGAAAACCAATAGGAAAATGCACTGTACTTTTTCCTTTGCATGTAGCCTGCCCTCTTGTGTTTCAAAATCTCAGTGCAGACGCTTCAGGGTAGTGAAAAACATGGAACAAAACCAAGGAATGATGGACACAAGCCATGCTCTTCAAAGGCACTGATTTTGTCTGTGTCTGTGAGTGTGTGTCGTCTTGCTGTTTGCAGTATAAGAAGCAATATAGTTTTCAGCTTTCTTAGACAGAGACATTAGAAAGTGGGTTAGCCAAACTGATGTGCAGAAAAGCTCTAGGAGTGAATTCGCAGCGATGGGTAAAGGCCGTAATGCACATGATTAAAGTGAGACATGCTGCCTACACGAGGAACTGCTAACAAGATTCTTTCACAGCTTTCATGTCTCAGCCCTGCTTTTACAGAAAATAAATTAATGTTTAGTTTCAGTGGTTGCACGGTTTTGCTCAGCCCTACAGGATAGATAAGACAATCAAACTATACAAGTGCAACCAGTTGAACACAAAATAATACAACTTGCACTGAGCAGAAACAGTGACTGTGCACATTAGCAAAATGGTGTCCGAGGTTAACATTTGGTTGGTCTATCTTGAGCTCCTGTTATCTTACTGTTTAGTTCTTCAATAATCACAGGGAACTGAGGCTAAAAGCACAGCTCAAGTTAAGGCAAATTAGTTGAATTTTTGAGAGAGAAGGGAAGATAGAAAGAGATTCCATGTCCTTTAAACAATATTTTTTGTCCCTCCTGTTCAAACAGGAGGGTAGAAATTGCTTCAAGCTATTAAATAGTTTCTGGCAGTAGTTCTAGCACTTCCCCTTGCTTGTATGGAGTATATTTTCTGTAGCTCAGAAGAGTATTTAAATACTCTCTTACGTTTAAAAAGCTTCCAGAATTTAGAATTATATAAAGTTTTTGCAAGATGCAGAAAAATAGACTACAGCAGCTGTATGTTGTTCCAGTGTTTAGAAGAATAAATAAATAGTAATTTAAGTAATTCTTTTTTTAAAAAGTGACTTAGAAATCAGCTAGAAATATGTTTGACCCACAAATCTAAGGCCGTTTTAATTTTCAATTTTCCAAACAATTTTTTTAACTTCTTGAGAAATAATGTGCACTTGGATTTGGATTTTGCCTCAGGTCAATCCCATGTGAACTCAGTGCTTATTTTAAACCATTTCATTTGTGTCTTGCTTGAGACACAGCATCTTTCAGCCTTCATTTTCTTAACAATAGTCATATTATGGATCCAGAACAGGTAAAGTGCAGATTCTGAAAGTGGTGCTTTTAGCCATCCAAGAGTTACTTTTGCATTAAGGACTCAAGCCCAGGTGCTTAAGTCTTAACAAAAAGAACTTGCAGGGGTTAGCATTTTTTTGCGGGTTTTTTGCCAAGCAGCTGGCATTGCATGCAGAAGAAAGGTGATGTGGTCACAAAGCAAGCACTCAGTTCTTCAGTCTCATCTGATCAGGTCTCACTTAAAAAAAAAAAAAGAGTTGCATGTGCTTAAATGCATGGTGGCTAAAATGTCTAGAGACTCAGAACAGAAACAATTCAAATGCATACAGAAATAAATCAGACATGCCAAAAGCATTATGAAGGATTCCAAGCTTTCTCTTCCTGGGTATGTCATGAAGGTGATGCACTGGAAATACACTGGTGATGCAGGGAAATTCATCTGCAAATAAAGATGTTGCCTGATTGCTTCACTCGTACCCGTTACCTGCTAGTAAACCAGACTTTTCGGACCAGGCATTTGTTTATTTAGATTTCTACTTTGTGTGAGTTAGTAACTTCAGGTTTGGAGAAGTTAAGACTGGAATCTTCCAGTTCTTCTCAGTACAAACCACAGACTGTGTAGGCATCTGTCCCAAGCCCATCTCAATACTTGCTAAATAGCCTGGATAATAGGGAGGTTGTACATTGGAGAGGGTGTTGGATTTTCAGTGTGACCAACACAAGGTGCAGAGAGATGGAGAATGTGTTGTAGCACCAAGTCACCTTGCCAAGAGTGCTGTCCCAGCAGCCCTGGCTCCATAGACATGCTGCCAGCCCCGGCTCAGGTCTCGCCAGTTCAGACAAGGAGAAGTGCTTTCTGCAACTCTGTGGGGAAACCAGTTAGGATGAAACAGAGGTGCCACTGAGGGACAAGGCAGCTCACGCTAACTAGACTGATTATCTTCTAAGAAACAGGTGGGATACTCCATAAAATGTTACACTGTCGTGATGGAACCTGTGATCTCCTAGGAACGTATACAGTATTTCCACAGACGTCAACAGGTGTGAAACAAGGGCACCGTCTGTGGCCATGGCTTTGGCTTAGAAAACACTAGGGCACCTTAAAGTCACTTCTGTCATTCTCTGCTTTCAACTCCATTGCAACTTTATGTTATAGCGTGGGATATGAAAAGATTAAACTTTTTTGTGGAGCCAGCAAGATTAAAGACAAGATGTCTCCCTTAACTGCAGGAAAAATCCTCACTTTTTATCAGTTTAAATGAAACCTTCTTCTTGAACCGAGTACTTCATACCTAGTACATATTTTCAGCATTAACTCGGGCAAAAGATGGGAAGCTGTGTTGTCCTGCTGAAGGATACATTGGAAGAGAATAAGTAATAGAGAATTTATCTACTTCAATATTTGTGGTGTCTTTTGAAGTGTTAATAATATTTGGAAAAGTTTGTATGTCAGGTTAATGCCTGTTCTGTGAGCTTGTGAGACAGTTTGCAAGAAAGCTATGAATAATTTGCAGATTTTTTTTTTCCCCCATAGCAAAACTACTAAGATGGTCCAGGTTGACATCACTTTATCTTGACCACATTCTTTTGACTGAAGCTTCACTCAAAATATTTTAATGAAGAGAAAGATGTTTTTGATAAGTGCTCCCCAATTAAGTTGAAGTTAAATTTATGGAGGCATATCAGTGGTTTTGGCATGTGTACTCTCTCAAAAACATTATCTTTGAAAAGATAACATCATGACTGAGTAAGTCAACAAGAAACCCATAAACCTTGAAATTACGAGCAGATACAGCTATGGTACCATACTGCTCTTGCTGGATCCCAACTACCCCCACAAATGGTGGAACAAACACAGATATGTAGAGTAATGTTTAAGGAAGAAATGGTTATAGGCAGCAAGGAAAGTAGCTGTGAGGTCAAGGCTGAGGGGTGGAAGGTTTCTAGAAACAGAGGGATTAAAGGAATAGCTGTGGGTGTATATCCATACTGGTACAGAGGGATAGCTGAAGTGCTAAGGTATAGGAGGGGAGGGCAGGATGAAAGTGCTGTATTTCACTGCTCGCTCTACCTTACAAACTGGCAGTATGCTATGGGACGATTCCTTTCTGATGAGCTGTCATTGCCTAAGTATATAGGAAGCTTGGAGTGGAAAAAACAGATGGCACATGGGAGATGCAAGTGACATAGTTTGTCTCTCTGCCTGATTTCTTTACCCTTCATAGAGAATTTGGGGAGGACGGGGGGGGAGAAAGCCCAGATGGGACTCTTCTCTGTCCCCACACCCTCCTCCTTGCCCTGGGAAATCTCACGAGACTCCTTCGAAGGTTTTCCATCATTGCTGAGCATCTCGAATGATTGGCTTGGAAAGGCGTTTTTTCTGCGGGAAGAGAGATTGATATGTAGCAGTGCAGAGAGAAGAGGCACTGAAAAGAAGTACAGTAAACAATTTTGTTGTAATAAATCTTGGGCAAAGAAGTGGAAGGAGGCTTTATAATATGTCCATTTTGAGGGAAGCTGCTAATGGGTTGTATGATCTCCTTGCTGCCAGGCCAACGGTTAGTTGACGTGTTTGCAGCCATGAGGGAAGAGCATTGGCACTACCCTTTGCAGCTGGCTGGTCAGCTGGCTGGAATAAGTTCATAGCTTTTGGCCAGTTTCCACTGAACTAGTAAAACTTCCTTTAAAAAAAATCCCCGCACCTGGCACTGTTTAGGAAAATTGTGGGTAGCCTCAGTGGGGAAGCAAAAGCCTAGCTCAACACAGGGGTTGAAATTCGTAAAAGTTAGATTTTGATATATTATACCTTTTTAAAAAACATGGCAACCTGTGTTTTTGAAGAGAGGGGTTTTGGGGGTGGGTGTGGGGAAAGGGCGGCTCTGGAGTCAGGAGGCCCCCAGGTCTCTGCTGGACGCAAAACTCTTGCCGAGATGAGCAGGACTTGCCTTTGTGCAGGCAACAAGTATAGGCTTGGTCTTTGTAGTAGGGGAAGAGTAACATCGTGGCGAGGATCATCATTTTAAGGTGTGATTGTCACTCCGCAGCTGCAACTGCTGATGTGCCAGTAGGCATGTGAAGTTCAAAGCCCCATTTCCAGCTCCGGACCTGGATGTCCGCAGAGAAAAAACCTGCCGAGACGGCTGCTCTGGAGTGAGCCAGGAGTGCAGCACGCCAACTGGGTAGTACCAGGAGGCAGGGCAGTATGTGTGGGGGCTCTGCCTGCATTGTGGCGAACGTGAGCAATCTGGTGTTTGTCACAGGTCTTAAAACTAAAACTGAGTGTAAATAAAGAACGCTGCTGCAAGCAAGCAGGATTTTTATAGCCGTTTCCAGGAATGAAATCAAACCTAAACTGCGAGGGAAATATTCTCTGCCATATTCAAAGTTTGTGTACAGAACTTTTCAAATAAATGCTCTGTAAAAATGATTTAATTCTGCTGTGATTATGAACTTTTGCAAACATGCTGTTTCACGTTACTCTCTTAAATAAATTTGATTAGTAACAGCTGTGACTCTTCAAGTCCCCCAAATTTTATTTTCTCAATAGAAGAGAGTTGAAGAAATCCTCAAATTATTGTAAATGAAGATTTTGTTTGTATTTTAAGCTAAAATGTGCTTGACAACATCCCAGCAATAATTAGGTGGACATGCTCCTGCTTGGAGAGGCTGCAATGAACTGCCTTTAGTTCAGACAAACAGTCTTTTCAGTTCCTGGAGCACTTTGTGAGTATTAGTTGCTACATGCCGAACCACCCCCACCCCATCCTGTTCGGGCTAGGCACAGACACTCGCCCCCTCCCACACACACCTATATCGCATATCTTTTCTGGTGGTAGTGTTTGTTTACCACCCGTGTCTGTGTTGAAGGTGTGGTGCTCTGTGGGACAAGACAGTGTTCGGATGCTGAGGACATGGGTTGTCTTTCCCACCTGCTCCTCCCTCGGGCTGAAAATACGCCCAGTTAACGGAGCAAGGATATGCTCAGCCAGATGTGCTCTGTGCTTTTGAATCCATTCTTTGGCTTCCCCCCAAAGATGCCAAATCTCACTTTACAGCACAGTGTGCTGCAGAGTTTTGCCTTCATTAGAGGACAGAGTTCCCTGGCCCCAGTTCTGCCATCTACTGCTATTGCTGCCAGCGCTGGGCAGCTTTCTGCATGTGTGACTGCAACCTACTTCTCTGCAATCCTTGTTGTGAGCAAGGGCTGCAGGCATACTCTCCTATACAGCTCTTCTGCTAATGAGCTTGTCTGCTAATTAAATAGAAAGACGAAGTTGGCAATGTCTTTGATATTTATTCTCAGTGTGGCCCTTTTGACTTGTTTAGAGTTTCAGGGTGGTCTTGAGGGAAGAGATTTGGTAAGCAATTGCTGAGTTTGCAGTATGCTTTATCAACATTGAAATAAAGTCTGTAAAATATTGTTTTGTTCCTTCTAAGCCAGATAATGCAATATAATTTTAGAAAAGTAAAGCTTAACCCAGACCAAACTTACAATTTAGAAGCAAAAAAAGCCGCGTGGGAAAGGCCTTTTGTGAAATTTATTAACGTTTTTGTGTATGCCACACATGCTCAGCGACATCTATGATGAATGACAGTCAGAGGTTAAATAGCATTTATTACACACTTTTGACCACCTTACTTGCACTTTGCTTCCTAATTCTCCCCCAAGATTACATTAACCATTTCAGCCTCCTTGAACAGCTTCAGGCAGCTGCCATTTCCTTAGAGGGAAAAAAAACCCAACCCAGCCCAGGACAGGAAGGTTGCCTTTTTACCCAGCAAATGAAGAGTGTCCTATCTAGATGTACATTTGCCAAGGGTAAAACATATTTTTTTTCTGAGGTAGGAAATAGGTTTAAAACCGAGATCTCTGATCTGGTAGGGTGAGAGGCAGATGGCTGGACCCCCAGGTGATTTGTGTGTGCTCACTCACTGCTCCCTATCAAGCATCAGTGCTCTGCAGTATGCAGAGCAGGAGATTTCCGTACCTCCAAGGAGAAACACACTACTTGCCTTCTAGTTGTGTGACTTACATGGGTATCAGAATGTAAAGCATTAATGCGCCTAAAAAAACCTAGACTGGGTCATGCTACAGTTTATATTTTTTAATTAATTACTGTTTTTTCCTTCCTTGCTCTCTCTATCTACCTCTGTAGATAGATGCTAGGTAGCTAAAGCACTAAAGTTGGATATTCACAAAAATATGTGAAAAATGGTACAAAGCCATAAGACAGTTTAAATAGGTGATATGCTACAAGCATTCAGGAATGCTTCTTCTGTTCATGGCTCTTCTCTGAAGGTTTGTTCATAATTGTTGCTAAAGATGGGATACCAGGGTAGGTGGACTTCTGGTTGTAATGGCCTGTATGTCCATTCCAATGTTCTGATGGTGTGGAGAGTTTCAGGCATGTGCCGTGGTCTGCTGTTCAGCAAGAGTTACTGGTGGAGGTTTGTATGCAGACTGAATGAAAAAAATTAATGTTACTACTCCAGCTCTTTGCTGGGGTGAGGTCAACAAAATAATAAAGGAGAAGTTGAGGTAACCGTATGCCACCTTGGTGACACAGTAATTTTCACGGACTTTCCACACAGCAGAATGATTCGTGACTTCCCACGGTTACTTCATAGTGCTAATTTCAAGCCCAAGAATTAAAGGACTGCAGATCTACTGGTATCAAGTAATACTTGAGAGAGTAGATCTCTCTGCAACCTTTTGGCAATCCTGGTAAGTCTTGTTGAGTGTGTGGCGACCATCAGGCTAGATGCTTATTTCAGTTGCAGTCATTAAATGGAAACAAGTGCTGCTTACATTTGTGTCTTCTGTATGAGAAAATTGTGAGTTCAGAAATTGGCATTAGGAACAGATTATATTAAGGCAGATTATGGAAATCTGCAGATACTAAAATTTGTATTCAGGTGAAAGGTGTTGAAGGATAGATATACGTTATATAGGGTGATCTCTCTATTTCTTGGTAGTTCATTAGTATTCAGTATGTATGAGAACTGATCTAGACATTGTAAAGTACAATGGAAATATGGCTAAATAATTTTTCTTTGTACAATTATGTAGAAGAGCAGTGTGAGTTAATCATCAGAGACCTGTTTACAGGCTGCACATGGGAGAGTTGGACTGCAAGGGAAAGCATTGTAGGTAGAGTTATTTTCATTCTGATCCCTTAAGTGATAATGAGTTGGTGCTGACCACTAAATATATTGTCCAGTTTTTTCAAAACAGAAAAAAAACCCACCCTCTTTTCTATGTAGGGACATGAAGAAGTGTAATATTAATTGCCTGCTTTGTATTTTTAGTGAAAATACTAAGGAGCTATCAGTTTTATTATTTTGCGTAATAATAAAGCTTAATGCTAAAGCGAATGTTTTATTGGAGATGCATTTGAAAATTTTCCCTCTCTTACAAATAGAGAGATTTTAATGTTTTATTTTCTCCAGGGATTTGCTCTTCCACTTTAGCTTCGTTTGCTTTTGTGGAGGCTTAAGGGAGATGTAATGACTTTCAGAACTGCTGAATATTCAAGACTTCTGGTGCAGTCGGTGGGGCTGGGAGCTGCAGCACACTTTCGAAGGGCAGGCCACAGACGTGTACTTTTCGCTTACAAGAACAGGCAGCACAGATCTTCCCTTTAACCGGATCCTGCAATTTCTGCTGATGCAAAATCCCCCTGGACTGTTGGCATCAGGTAGAGCCAGCCTACGCGGTGCAGCCGCCCCAGCCCGCTTCAGCCCCTCACCAGGCTCTGCTGGGTTGCGCTGAGCTCTGCCCGAGGCCATAACAAGCTCACCTCTGTCTGCAAGAAGTGGTACTCGAAAAGCTCGTTTTTATCAGTGGTTTGAATTCCTTAACCTGAGTCTGACAAGTGGTGATAAAATATGTCACCAAGCCTTTCCTAACACTCATGGCAGCGTGCTGTTTTTCTGGAGTCTCTGGAAATAGGAAGAGACATACTGTTGCTGACCTCCACTGATCAGGTCTTCAAAATGATGAAATAGGGAAGCTTGCAATGGCTCCCAAGGGACCAAAGAGTTCTCTTACTCCTCGAAATTCATTTAATATCGTGATTCCAGAAGCCAGAGCATCAAAGAAAATACCCAATGTTATATAGCCATGTGATAAAAATTGTAGGATTAGCAACACTGGCACACGGGAAAACTTTTCTTCAAATGTATAAATACGCACTGCATTAGCTGGCAAGTGATCTTTTGGTGATTCTTAAGTTATCTTCAAAAAGGTGTATGTTTTTGTCAGCTGCCACTTAACACAAAAGATGACTTGATGAATAAAGAAATAAACAGTTTATAAACTTCTGTGTTACTGTTCATTCATTGTCAGGTATGTCAGAGTAAACAAGGAGACATTCCCTGTGAGCAGAGAGTGTGTGAAACTAATGGTGTGCCTTCAGACCCCAGGCCTGTTTAGCGATGGGTTTCTTGCAAATCAGTTGTTGGATTTAAGTTATGTTTTAAACAGCTTTATTCATAGACTATGGGACTGGAAAGCAAGGTCAGTGTAGAGTCTATCCTGTAGTTATTAAAGCAGATGGTTGAAAAATGCAGGCAGACATCTGCATCTGCTTTGCATATTTAAATGCAATATAAAAAAAAGGAAAAGCATCTCAAGTTCTGTGGGTCTTCTAGACAGTGGGTGTGTATTTCCGAGAGGAAACTAAGAATAACTTTAAAAATTCAGGAGTGCTAGGGCAGCACGAGAGGGAAATTGGGAAGAGTGTGACTCTTGGGAAATAGTTTTTTGCAACTCGTAAAGAATATGAAGAGCAGTGACATTGCAGTTTGATTCTTGAACTTTATAGAAGAAATTTAGGCTGTCATCAGCAATCAGACTGTCACTGGGAAAAGAAGTATCATCTGCAGTGAATCCTTTTTAAAAAAAAGAGGAACAGTTTTCAGAACTTGTATCTGATTGTCAGTCCTATTGTATTTGAAAGTAGGAACCAAAGCTACTGAATCAGGGCTGACCAAGAAAAAAAATATAAAAAGTGAAGATCGCTCTGAATAGGCTGAGGGTAGTTCCACAGTCACCAGCACATGTAGCAATGACCCTATTAAAAAATCTGCTAAAGAGCTGGGAATTGGTCCAGTAAATTTGCTGCAAGTATATTCACTGTCTGGTGAATGGATTTGCAGCAGCCCTGTGCCCGCACCAGCTAGGTGCTCTTGTGGAGCAAACTGACAAGGAACAGCATTTTTAACCCCCTGTATGTAGGCACTGGTGTGTAGAAACAGGAGGAACAATATCATGGCTCAGTGTGCTGAGGTGTGCAAATTGTTGCTTAGTGGTTCTGTGCAGAAGCCCTTCGGCTTTGTCAGCACAGGGTTCTGCCAGGGTGAATAAACTCCCTTGTTTGAGATAGGCTCACTGTTGTTTCACCTTATCAATATATAGAAGCTTGGACAAAGTAATACTTACTGTTCCTATGGAATATTCCAGGAAATGAACTAATGTACTTGAGTATTTCTGTATAGAAAGTGAAAAGGAGTATAAAAGCTGTAAACAGAATTATTTTCCGGTGATGTTCACAAATTAATCAGATAGGCTTATGGATGTTACGGATATTAAGATTTTGCACCCGCTTTCAAAAACAGGATATAGCCTCCAGGTAAAGTTAAATCGATGCTAAGTGGTATCTCTCTTCCTTATAGAAAGACCAAATATTTGATAATTACTTGTCATGAAAAAACTCCTAATTCTTCAGTTCATGTAGAAACCATATTTGCAGCCAACCATTGTAGTATATGAACACTTTTGAAATAAAACTCAGTTAGTGGGAATGAATTTCCTACTGGAATTCACAGTGGTTAGAAGGTATTATTCAACCCAGTCTCACATAACTAATTTGCGGCTCTTTGAAAACCCTTGCTTTAGAGAAGTAACAATACCGTAATTTTCAGGGTTTGAAAGGAGGAGGGGAAGCTACAGACCCTGACTGCAGACTCTATAGAGGAAAGTTCCAGTTGCCTGTAATAGCGTGTAAGATCACAGAGAGTGGCAGAAACCTGTGGGAATCCTGCACGTGGCATGATGAGCCTTTAGAGCAGCCCTTGGTTACAAACGCCTGGGCTGAGGATGTGCTGGGGAGAGGTGTGTGAAAAACGTGTCACAGCCGGGGGCCGGCCATACTGTTCCTGGAATTTGGTAGGACGCAAAGACGTTCATGGCTTCTTTCCCTTCTTTATTTCCCACACTGTGGTGTTTTGGGAACCAATAGTTAAGGACACAACCTGGCAGCTCTGTGCCAACATTGGACAACTCCCTTTCTGAAAAAGCTGTGTTGCAGCTCAGCTGCAGAGGTCTGTGTCCAATTTACCCTCCAGAGCCGGGATGACAGCACTGAAAGGGACTGAACCAAAGAAACTTCTCCCATGAGCTGGCCAAAAAAGCGCTGTTCATGCTTGCAGTTCAAAAGCAGAATGTCATCAAACAAGAAGGGATAAGGAAATTTTTCTTAGCTTTGTTTTTTTTTTTTCAACTCCCTTTAATTTTGGAACATGTTTTTTATTTTTTTTATTCATTGCACATAAAACATACTAAACTGCCAGACTTAATCTGAAAACTAAGGCATTTTTGCATGCCTTATGGAGTACAACACCTGCACTCCACAGGACTGAATTCTCTGTTGATAGAGCTGGAGCCGTGTTTTACCAGGGCAAACAGAGACTCTAGACGTGGCTGGTTGGAAACAGTGGGAAGAGTTACCCCACATCAGGCAGCTGTTTGTACTAGCTTTATCCTTATCAGAGAATTCAACAGCAGTTACTTGAGAAAAGGTACTTTTGTTTTATTTGTTCAATGAGCTCTTGTAGTTTATAGACAAAAAACATCTCAAAAAGCTTTTGTCTGAAAGGAGCAAGGGAAACAAACACCTTGTGTGTGCAGATGCCATATGTGTAGCTGGAAAGGAATTACGGGAACTTGCAAACTGCTGCTGGCAGGATTGAGGTGGGAAGTGGGTTCGTGTGTGAAGGAGCAGTCCAATGTGTGTCAAAGTCCTGCAGTCTTACGGCCTCAGCTAAATTTTTAAATAACAGGAACAAGGGAGGTGAAATATCCTGTGCTCTTACTTGAAATGCCTTTGCTCCTTTCATTATTTCCTGTAGTAACGCACAGGATATCCAGCTGATTAGCCATAGCAGGCTATGTGATCTTCATAACATCTACAGGAACCTTCTAGGATGTAATCTCTTGCTGAACCTGCAGAATAAACTTTTAGAATTCACCAGCAATGCCAAATATTACTCCTACATATAAGGGTTTTGGAGAAACTGAGTGCAGACGAGGATGTCAAAGATCTGGTCAGCTAAGATAAAGTCTTACCATTTTTTTGCCAACCAAACTTTTTCAGGTCTCTTCTTTTCCCTGTGTCTTTCATCTTCTCATATCTTCTTTTCTGTATGTCACCATGACCTTATTCTCCAGGACATAGGTAGGTTAAGACTCATTATCTACAACTATGCGTTAATTAAAGTTCATTGATCCCTGTATGAGTGATCTTACTCTGAAGTGACCCTACGTCAGCTTAACTCTGCGTGGTTTGGAAGATTAGTGTGTTTTGAGAATTAACTTTGAATTCACATTTTTCTTCAATTGTCTTGACTTTCCTCAGGATCCCAGTATTGACAGGCTCCTAATCTTTACTGCGGTTCAACCAAATCCTTTCTTCCTCTGAAGGATTCATATTTCAAGCCTTTCTCCTTTCTTCTCTGTAATTGCAGCTGCTTTTCTCTCTACATGTTGATTGCAGTGGTGCCTGCTCCTCCATATTCTTTTTTCTTTTGCTTGGTTTCTTACTCTTTACCTCTTGGAGATGAGGGATGTTTGCCCTTGTCTTCCAGTATGTGACAACATCTCAGGAGATCTGATCTTCAGGCTCTTTGATGCATTGTACCATCAGTCTTTGAGGAAAACCTGAATCATCTGAGATTTAGGAGATCTTTGAGAAGCAGACAACGTTGTATTTGCTGATCCCAACATTATATTAATAAAAATACTTTCTCTGTAAATGGTGAGCCAGGCATAGAGATAAAGCATTATTTACACAAATGTGAAAAAAATGTGGATGGGGTTCAGGATTTGAGCTGGAGTTCCAGTTGCAGCTGGTTCTTAATTTTTCCCCAGACAAAAGCAACTATTGCTAACTCAACCAAAAATTTAATGTTGTATTGAAGGAAAAGACTTGTGTTCATTTTTCATTGTCATCGAAAATATTTTGACAAATAAATAACCTGCTAATCTGAACAGAATCATCACTAGCAGAGCTGTTTGGCTAGTTAAATTATTTTTAATAATGCATGTTCTTGCAGCCACAGAAAGCGGTAGCTGTGGTGTGTGCTTGGGAATGAGTGTCAGAGGGACCAGTCATCTGCAGGTCTCTCTACATGATTAGCTGCAAAACTTGTACCTTTTTAAGCTTTTGTTTAGGTTATTAACCTTTATGTACAAAATAGGCAGAAATATCCACCAACACATCTCCATCTTAAAAGAACGGTTGCTTTCCTGTTCTTCATCTTAATAAAAAATGGGTGCTTTCCTGTTGGCATCAGAGTCTCACTCTGTGAGCCTCACAGCAAGAGAGAGATACTTGCTCTTGTGAGGTCAGTGGAAAAACTCTCACTAACTGTGATTTTGTTCCAGGTTCTTGCCAAACTGTTCTGAACACGTGTGGATTTATCTGGGGATGAAGCAGCTGGGGTGCCCTTCATTACTGGCTGTCAGAGCGGTCTGTGCTCTCAGCCATGTGAACTGGTAGCAGTCAGAGCTGCCTTTGTGCAGATCCAACTCATCTCGGATGAGGCAGCTTTCTGTGCTGTTCTGAAAAGCTGGAATTCAGAAGTATTGGTGCACACGTTGGGGCGTGCGGTGCCTAAGAGGGGTGTGTATATATTGCTTCCTGGTTTGGAAAGCCTGTAGCAGTGTAAGGAGTTTTATATTAACTCTGGTGCATACATAGCTTGCAGTTTGTACTGTTGATTTTAATGATGAAAGGAGGTGAAAGTAGAGATGGAGGTAACCCTTCGACTGAAAATAAGTTCTCGAAAGGGAAAGAGAAATGGAGGATGAGAAAAACGGGTAAAGTCCGAACACCTTTCATGCCCCAGGTTCAGCTTGCAAGTGGATCCCAGAAGCAGTCCAGCTGGAATCACTAGTGACAGGGGTTGTTTCAGTACATTAGCAAGGAGTGTATCCAAGATACAGTTGCTCAGGTCTGGCCAGAAAAAAATAATGAGCACACCCTCTGGTACTCTTTAAAGTTGCGCCAGTTGCAGCTGGCCCATATTCAAACCTGTCATCACCTTCACTGCCTTCGAAAGAACGTTTTGCTAAAAGGTGAAGGCATATGCTTTTCCCCTTGTTTCATCTGCACAACTTTTTATAATCTTCAAGTAAATAAAAATGCCACTTAGGCTTAAACAGGTCTCTAGTCACAGTGCTGGGATTTACTGAAACTCAGATTTATTAGCCTGTTTTAACATGTTGATTATTCATCACAAGCAAAGTCAACAAATATGAGTGCAGAAAGTCTTGAGAAGGCAGCCTTGTAACTAGATAACTGAACTTTTTAAGAAGCAAAGAATGAAGTTCAAAAACTCAGAAAAAAAGTAGAATTAAGGTATTCTGAAAGTTCCTTGACATGGAAAATGCCATGACCTTCACGTGTGCGATTCTTGAAAAAAAAAAATTCTTCATATTTGAACTTACGTGTTCTTCTTAGTCATTTGTAAACCAGGCTTTCATTAGGCAAAGAGAAAAATAGCAAATAAATTGGAGCGTGAGGGCAATAGACACTGTGCATTATATTTATTATTTATTATTTCAGGGGGGAAGGCCCCAAAGCTGGCTTAGCAAAACACCATATTATTAAGCATTGCGAAGGCTAAAAATGTACACTTTCTAATGAGGACCATGGAGATTAGCTGTCCACTGAATTCTAGTAAAAAGCATGTTGTACTTCATTTCTCTCTCACAGCAGAGGAAGTCAGGAATTATACCACCAAGCCAATACCATTGTTGAGTATGAATCAACCTGGTGGCACTTAGGTAAGAATCTTTAATTTCGGTGGGAACCTAACGTTGAATTTTCCTGCAGAGCAGAATTTAAACAGCGTGAGTTCCTGCACAGTTTTCACTACTGCTAGTGTGGTATTCTTTGCTGGGATTAGCGGCATGCATATTTTTTGGTAAAATGAAGCTTAAAGTACTTTGTTTTGTTCTGCTGAAAGGAGCAGCATGTTGGTGAACAAATATCTGTGAGGACTGAGGTTGTCCTCAGAGCCTCTGAGCCTTCAGAAGTGCTTTCTGCAGTCTGCCAGCATAGGGTCTGCTGGGCATTTTTGAATGCTTTTTTTGTCATTGAAGGGATTTTATGAAATCTGGCAGAGTGAAATAGCTCACTGAAATAAGAGAACACTAATTTAGTAATGGGGGTTACAGAAAGCAAAAAACACGTGAACAAGGGCATGGTAGAGTTACACAGGAGAATTCCTGTGTGGATAAATCAATATTCTTTAAGGCTTACAGAACTTGGAGCTTCTTCCTGTCCTAGATATCCAGCCGCGTGTAAGATAGCAGTAAGTGTGTTAGAATTACTACAGTGTTTGAACCTGTAATGGCAATAGTGTCTTAAGTACTGGCTCACAAAAGTTATGTGGGTGGACTATCATCGTCAGTATATAATCATTAACCCTTTCCTGTGCCACGGCAATCTCCTTTTTAGCAGTTACTTCAACTATATTTTTAGTATGCCATCTTGTATGATTTATTCATTCCGACATCATGGCTTTCAAATGAAATCTCTCTGCAGTTGTTCTTTTTCTTCTCAAAATGGACACCTTGTTTTTATAAGACTGATAGATAGAAGGACTGCGTTGTCTAGTTTCACTTCCAACAAGTTCAGGATTTTTAGACTAAGCTAATTCCAGTTAAGTAGTAATTTGCTTCAGCAAGGCCAGCATGTAACTCAAGCTTTCCTTTACTGCTGGGGTTTTTCTCACTGCACCCTGCACCTGCCCCCCGCCCCCAAATCTGTGCAAGTGTTCACAGGGATATTCAGCCTTCAGCCCATATGGCACAAAACCAGTTGTTGACATTCAAACACTTTGTCATCTTTCAGAGAGCTCTGTAAAGAGCTTTTGCAGCAAGGATGAGAGAACTGAATTTTTATGTTACTGTTGGTATAGTGTGTTTCAATTCCCATAGTTTACACTAGAAACTCTGACTCAACTTTGCTAGTGGAAACTCATTTGCAGAGTTTTTGGCCTCGATTTAGAGACAGAGCAATAAACTGTAGCCCAAGGGCTAAGAGAGATTAAAATTAAGCAAGGAAAAGGGAGAATTGTGCCAACTAGGAAAAGGTGGAATTTCCAGGGAGCAATAACATTACCGTACACTTGCCTAGCATCCTTTATTTGATTATCTTGAAGTTTACTCCATTACTACGAGAAGTAATGGAGCCTCATAACTTCCTTGTGAGGCAGGTACTGCATTACGATACTGATTTGCAGGTGAATAAACAAAGGCGCAGTGCAATACTGGGACTCTCAGCAAAGTCATAAATATTCTCAAGAGAAGACTGGGAAGGGGTGGCAAAGACGAACTAATGTACTGTGGACTGATACCTACTGGTGGACCGATACCTACTGGTGGACCACCCATACAGTGCTGAGTCTTAATTCGGCATGGGTGCCTGGCATCCCTCTCCCGGAGAAAATTGTCTCTGAATGTGAAGAGGACATTAAAGAACTCTCTCAAAAAAGAACAAGTTTGGAGACCTGGTGTATCAGTTGGCTACTAGCTTGCCACTTTGAACAGCCACTGCAGTCCTGCTCTGCCTTTCTCTCCTGATACTTCATTTTGTTTCTCTTCCTGTTCTTCCAGTGCAATTCAAATGAATTAGTGGCTTAACTGTCTCTGCTAATACAGGGTTCGACTCAGCAGTCTAAAGGGAATTTCCCATCTTTCATTTATTTGGCTATGATGTATTCCTTTGGGAGAAAGGATTGGGAACTGGGAAAAACCATACATTTCCTAACCTTTAAAAATTAAACTGCAAGGCCACCAATTGTTGGCAGCTTTGTATCCCCTACTGGGGAGCGTAACTAGTGAGGGGAAAGTGCTCCACTTATACCTCATCATGAAGAGCAGGCTTGAGTTACACTGTGACTAAGTGCTTGATCCTGCATGCCAAAATACATACCTTCTAATTGACATGAAAGCAGCTTCTGGCTTGGTATTTAGGATGTAACAGAGCTCCTAGCACAGGCTTGGTTTCCAGAATAAAGCACATCTTTTTCTACCATGCATGTTAATGCATTGTCCTTCTTCCTTCTCCTAATAGCCCGTGAGATTTGAACTTGGAGTCAGCAAAGTAGGGGCTTTGTAAAGCACAAAAGAACACCAGGTTTTTATCACACCATGCCTGTATAAAGAGCTGTTCACCCATTCAGTTGCTGCTTGTATTGTGCAGCTGTTACTCTCCTGCTGAGAACATCTTGCTGTCGACACTGAAGTATTACCTGCAGAAAACACTGGCACACTGAGCTTTGCAGGAGGAGCTGGGCTTGGGGATTTGCCAGATCCCTTCATGGAGAGCTGAGGTATTTTATCCCCCTGCGTTTTTCCCATTCTAAAATCCTTGTAAATAAGTAACAAATTTTTGTCCACCCACCAGCATCTGATCCGGGATTTTTGCACGATGATGTCTTCCCGATGTGATGAAGGTCCATGTTTCTCGTCTTCAGCTTCTCCAGAGCTGACAGTGGGGCTGCGGTGGGCGATGGCAGCCCTGTGCCGCATGTGTCCCTGGTGGGGGGAATGCAGCTTTCTATCACAACAGCCCTTTCTTCACTGAACTGATGGTCAGTATCTGGTCAGCCTCATCTATTTAAAGTCAGCCAAGCAGGGATCCCTGTGCTGGTGGAGAGGGTGCTTTGTTTGCTTATGAGATAACAGGAAATTCAACTGTTTCCAATTAAGCACAAACAACTGTGTGAGGACAGGGTGAAGGAAGTGTCTGAAATCCACAGAAGGGAGGGGGTCAGAGATAAGCTCAGCCTCATTCAGTCTCCAGGGCTAAATTTGGCTCTGTGCAACTGGGGGTACAATTCCCACTGTAGTTCAGGGCTGAAATTCTTCTGAGCAATTAATGCGAATGGCTATATTTTTAGCCTGGCATCCTAAAGAAACAAGACTTGTGTAATTGTATTGTCTGTGTACACGCAGTTGTCAGCTCCCAGTAACTTGTGAGTTTTTGGGTTGACTTAGCCCAGGCTGCAAAGTAGTGGTTTTCCAAGGTCTCTCCTGAAACCAGGCAAGCAGGTGGAAGATTGTGGCTTCAGAGAGGCGAAGGGCATGTGGGAAACTCGGTCCTTTTAAAGACATCAGCATCAGGACACAAATTCCTAACAACTAGGCTTCACTGGTTCCAGTGCTTGTTTAGTAGTAACGTCTCCATATAAATAAACAGAACGTTCCTGCTGTAGGGTTGTGTGAGGCTGAATTTGGTATGTTGCGTTTTGCAGTGCCCGACACATCCTGTAACATAAACTAGCAGACTAGCTAGTGCAGAATATTAATTTTGTAAGGTCTGACTTGCTGGCTACACTCCCATTTACTTTATTAAATTAAATGGCAGTTTTGTCTGCCTGCGTTTTTCAGGATCCAGACCCACAGTTTGCGTATTTTTAGCAGTTTGAAAGTGTAACAGTGCATTGCTCCTCATCTTTGCCATATGGGATACTAACCTTGTGCGGGAGATGTAACCCCATTAAAATAAGACAGTATTAGGAGAAAAATGCATGGAAAAACGGCATGGAGATCAATGAATGACTGTGTGCAAGCAACAACAATGTGTTGGACAACAGCATGGCAGGCTGGTAAGTGATATACCAATGTCAACTATCTATTGTATGTACTCAGGACTTAAATGTTCTCATCTTAAATATTTGTGCTTTGTTGCTTTTTCATCTTTTTTGTTGTTTTTGTGAGGAAGAATGCTGAAGGCACATCATCTGTATTTCTGACTGGATCCTTTAAATCCAATGGGAATCTGTCCACTGGCTTTACTGAGAGCTAAACTGATCCCTCGTTTTAAAAATTAGCCTAGTCTTTCTTTCACTTTGGAGTGGCGTAGGAAACATTTAGAACCCTTGAAAGTACAATTTCAGGCTGTAAAATGGAGCATTGTAGATCCCCTTCTCATGTGGAATTGATTTGATGTCTGGGAATGCCAAATTCCAGTCCGATACAAATTGCAACAGCTGAGTTACAATTTTTAAATCAACCCTGAAGATGAGGGATTTATAATGGTTTCATGGGAAGGATGTTTATCTTTGCAGCTGTATGAAAATAGAGGTCTATTCCATTTAGATTTATCTACCCAACTCCCATGAGCCAAGTTAGGTACAAGTTGTGTTAGGCTTTCTCTATATATCCTTGCTCCCTCTCATTTCTTGCAGGTTCCCTTCCCACTGCCTGTGCTTCTCCCCCAACTCTGTCCTTCCCATCTTGGTCCTCTTCCATCCCACCTTGCAGCGTAGAATTCTTTTCCCCTCCTTGTGGGCCATTTGTCAGTCCTCTCTGATGCAGCCACTGACTGAGGTGTACGGTAGTGGTCTGCAGGAGGACGTTTTCCTGTGCTTTTATAACAAGTCCCTGTGCTGCAGGCAACAGACACAATTACTATATAAATCAAGGCACACATGGATACACACAAGGAGCTGGGCCCAGACTCGAAATCCTTCATCTCTGAAACATAAGGACAATTCTCATGCACAGGCAAAATTCCCTTTGCTCAGTAAGTCTCCAGGTGTTTTTAGTTTGGATCTCACAAGAGTGATATGGTTGTTTGGTGGACCACCTGCCTTCCCACCCATGATCTGAAAGCTACTTTCCCTTTCATTTATGATTAGAATGTATCTCAGACAACTACAGTGATTGCTGGCATGTAAGAGTGCATTTAAGAAAGTATTTAATGTATTTTAATGTATTTAGATGGCTTGTGACCAGACAGGTGCTGACGGAAGTGGTGGGGAATTGTCTTTTCATCCAGTAGTGACCCACGGGACACAAGCTGTGAACCTGTGTTTGGATTTAGCCATAGTATTGGGACCTACAGTCTTCCTGTGAGCCAGCTGCTGAGAGGGCAGCATCACTGCCTCCTTTAATATGCAGAATACTTCCTTGTGTCCTTCCCTCTCCTTGAATTATTTCTGTAAGATTAAAAAGTTGACAACTTAGTAAAGGAACAAAATAACACACACCCATGAGACCCAATTTCCAAGAACGGACTCCAAATGAAAATGAGTGTGCTACACAACAGTAGCTTTAACAATGTGTTTTCTTACTCTTTCAGTTCCTTCCATCCAGCTGATGTCCTTCTCTTATTCCATTTTCTTAGGGTTCTCCTCTGAATCTTTTCCCTTTCTTCTCCCTTTGCCCGTAATTGCCTTCCTTCACTTCTGAAGATTCCTTTACACATATCTGCACCTGTCCTCCTGCCTCACAGTCTTTTTACAGCTATATTAATTTTGAAATGTCCTTTTCATCTTTGTATTTTTCACTCCATCTCCCACTCACCGACCATTTCTCTCCCTCCATGCCCAGATGCCACAACAGCTCTCCCTCCCTAGCCTGCTTCACCTGTTTGAACCTCCAGCTTCCCAGTTTTCAGTCTTTGTTCTCTGCTTCCCAGTACCTGTCCTCAGGTCTGCTCCCTGTTATTTTTTTCCACTTTAGCCTTGCTATTCCCCATTTCTTTTCCAGGTTCTTCCATCCACTGTGTGTAAATGTAACTGTACCTTTAGCCACTTCTGTTCTTTAGTGTGGGAAATCTTTTGTAGAAATCTGAGAGCAGGATTTAATCCCAAGCATAAAATACATTTTGGAGGTTGTGGTGATTCATGTCTCCTTCTCACATTAGGCCCACTCCTAGTGTTTAGCTAGGAGTCCTAACAAATCCATGGCACTGGGAGACACTGGACATTTGTTCTTCCGTCAGTGGACATGACTGGATCAGTATTGCCTTGAAAGCGTCACAGTATGAGAACAGGTTAAGACAGCAACCACACAGCAGTGAGGTGTGGAGAGATGCAGCCAGCATCAGCACTAAGGGTCGTTGTAACTTGTAACACTGCGTCATCACATATGCTCAGGTATATTCATACCTCCTCTGTGTCGCTCTTCACAGTGGCTTCCACAAGGCCTAAAACATAGTCCATGTAGGAGCACTGCTTGAATTTTATTTCTCACTGTACCTACTACTTGATACTATACTGGCTTGTACAAAATGCCTTAATACCTGCTTCTGCAACTGCTCCCCATAGTGAAGTCAATGGGATTTCTACATGCAGAATGAATGCCAAACTCCACTACTTTAGAGTATAAAAGCTTCCCAGGAGTAGGGAGTGCATCTCTCTGTGTCTGTACAGTGCCGAGCACACAGCTGGTGCTCAATAAATAATGTATGTATAGGCTTGGTAAGGAGTGACTATTCATCTAGTGCAGCTGAGGTGAAACATCTTTTTGTAGTAAGAGGCAATGCATTATCACTTTTACTGGTCTGTTTTATAATTTAGGCTTTAAATGATGAAAGTATATTAGCCAGCTAGTTCAGGGGGAACTCATTTACACCGCCTTCACACAACATGTCCCATGTTTCAAAAGACAGGAAGGATAGCTAGTTCTCTACAGTTGAATGCATAGTGATTAAACTGTCTGGGCACCAGCAGTAGGCAGCCATCGAACAGATCATTATTAAGATGGCTATAATTACAGAGTGAAAGCAGCCCCTTGCAGCGCACTGGTAATCTGCTTTGAAAACTGGGGGCACAAAAGCATATCTCCTTTGTATGTTGAGGCCCAAGCTGTGCAAAGTAGCTGCAGATTTTTATGTTATGTCAGTCATGTCTTAAGCTGCTAACTGTTTCTGTCTGTTGTTTGGAAGCTGGCCTGTTTTCCTGGCCAGGGGGATCTGAGATGATAGAAATAAGTGCTGAGTAAAGGGCTGTTTAAAAAAGAAAGTATAGCTATGACACCTCCACAAGAGCTCTCATGGTATTGCTTTAGTCATTAGCTGAGTGGATACTTGAGCTTAATCAGTATCAAAGGGACGTACACAAAGTCATCTATTTCATTAAGCTAATTTACATGACTCGGCTTACCAAGAATCAAATTTTCATGTATTGTCCACCTTGCTGTCAGCAAAATAAGGGGAGAGGGAGGAGTAAATGGTAAGCAATGCAAGACTGAGATGTGGTAGTGTCTGTCACTTTTTTCAGAGATAGTTCCTAGTCTCTCAGAAGCCTCAGAAGTCTCTCAGAAGCTTTTGGATACCAAAGATACAGACTAGTAAGCTTTATAAAGTTTATTTTTAGTAACTTCTACTTAGAAATTAAACTTACAGGCCTTTGCTAAGTGCAAGATCTTCAAAGCTGTGCTTAGTTAGGCTTTTAGCTGCTGCTGTGGTTGAAGAGGAAGGTGAGTGTTGGTTTGGGAGGATTAGAATAGTTAGCTAAAATAGACCTTTAGCCTCCTCTGGTCCCTGAGAGACATCAATGAAGTGTTTTGTGTGTAGCTTCACACAACATTGCAGTCACAAGGGAATTGCTGCTGCTGTTTATATCGTACCAGATCCAGCTATGGCTTTAACAGAAAGCTGCAATGTGCCGAGATGGCTGTTGTTCTTCTGTTTCGTCCCTGGTGCTCATGGCACTGTCCTCCTTCAGTACTGAATTTTTGCCTGTCTGTCTGTCTTTCTCTGAAAAAGAAAGGTAATATTTAAAATCTTCCTTTTCATTACTGCTAGAATTGAAACTTAATGACTGTTGAGTGAAACCATATTCTTTTAGTTCTATCATCTGGTAACTGTTTGCATGTTAAACCTTCAATTTGTCCAAGACATTGTGACTGAGGTTTGCTTTTATTTGTTGTGATAATTAGATTATTCTGGTTAAGCCCAGCTGTTGGAGTCTAATAATTAAACATAATTTAATTTGATTGATTAGACAGAATGAACAAAAACTTTCATAAGACAACTGAAAAAATGTGAGGCATCATTTCTCTTGTTATTGCACCAACACTGAGTAATGAATTCTGCAATCCGTTCCCAGACCCTGCCCAGGGTTTTTCAAACATTACTGTTTCTAAAGTCTGCTGTTTAGGAAGAATATTTGATAACAACTCTTTTGTTATTTGAATAACTTTGGTAGGTATAGCTAGGAAAAAATGGAGCTCTGACTGACCACTTGGTAGTGATGGAAAAACTAAACAAATGCATGATTATGAGCTGAGTATTTGCAGTGAGATGAATCGTCACGTTTGTGCTCCTTGAACTGCTAAACTGTGCTCTGAAGCCATGTCCCTGCTGAAACAAAAACTGCAAGCAATAGCTCATCTATCTTGGGGAATGCATCCCATGTGTGTGCATGTGTGCGTGATTCAATTTTTAAGGACTTGGTGCTGGACTGGAGGTCAGCAATTGAATGCGTTTGTTCAAGCCCAAAACATTGATCTGAGCAGTTTGGGATGTTGGAATTCAGTTATTATGGACACTGTTACGCTGTTGAAATGCTGTCAGTATTTTTACAGTTTAGTAACTGAAATGTTTGCTTAGAGAAAGAACAGGGCCAAAGAAGACTTGTGTATTTGAATCAAGAGAACTGCAAGTAGGAACAGCTTTTCTTGTACCTGTAAAAATTAAAAAAACCTCCTTTATCCACATATGTATGTGGATTGTAAACTTTTCAGGACAAGGCCTAGCATTCTTGGGGTAAAATACAAGTTTAGGAAAAAATAACCAAAAGGAGCTCCAGTGCAGTAATATCTTCTGCCAGTGAAGATACTTTTCTCTTTCTGTTGGTAGCATTACTTTAATCCCAAGCGGTAGTTTGCCATGTGGGTTGTAGCCCAAACTTTATTATTGCACCAGTGACAGACAGAAGGTAGGTTACAGTCTTCTAGTTTGTAGTTGGGTCCAGCCAGCAATGGAAGGGGTAGCGTGGACAGGGCTGTGTAGTGCACTACTTTGTTCAGCTGATGCAGGACATTGGTTGACTGTAGATGATGTGCAGTTGGTTTGTGACAAAGCAGGAATCAGTAATCAAATTGCTGTTGTAGGAAATCATCAATTCATCTATTGTATAGATCTGCAGAGTCAAAGAGAAAAGGATATAGGAAGGAGGAAAGGTGGAAGACTGCTTGCTGCTGAATAGGCTCAAAGGAGAGGTTTCTTATCCTTGCGTTCAAAACTGTGCTACCTCTAAAGTCATATCTGGTTTTGCTAATTAGAGCTGCTTTGTTTCAGGCCTGTCATAAAAGAGAGCTTTGTGTGCTTTTACGTTAGAAATACCTTGAAAGTGGCATATTGGAAATGAAAGTTTTTTATGGAGTTTGTGTGTGTTGGTTCATGCAGTACCATTAACCCTACTTGAGAGAGATCTAGGCAGGAGGACCCTATGGAGGATGTGTGGCTTAGCATTTTTCTTCTAATATGTTTGACCTTGCGTATTTCTAAGCATGCATAGCAAGAGAAGAGACTGAAGTGGAAGTTGTGCTGAAAAGATTTCTGTCCTCATTTGCGTTTCCAGTCAGGCAATGTTCTTCTGGATGACTGTGTCCAGCCCCTGGGGAACACACAGCAGGGCGATGCACTTCATTCCTGGCAGGGGGAAATGGTTACCTTTGGCAGGTCAAGGGAAAGGAGGGTGCCTAGCTCTATTGACTGAGAAAGAGCACGGCAGTTGATCTGTCTCCATGACAGAAAAAGAAGGAACATGTCTGGTGAGCTCCTGGAGGAAGCAGCTTTCTTTCCATCTTCTTCATTGTCCAGCCCCTGGAAGAAAGGTACCACATCTCTCTATCCCAGTTTCTCCATCTAACACCTGCCTTCAGAGCTTACCAGCATCCAGCTGAGAGAAATGATGTCACAAGTCAGCTTTATTAAAATGTACATTAAGAGGTATATTCCAAGTTTAGTCATCCTTTGATCATCAAGAGCTGGTTTTTTATTTATGTGAAGCACTAGCTATCTTCTTAAAGCTGTCCAAAAAAGAGGGAAGATACCATCTGTCCCCACAAGCTTGAAGCAAAAATAATGTTCTCAGCTTTTGGGGAACGTAATGGTGTGTGTGATCTGTTCTGGTGTAAGGAAAGCCAAATCTGTTCTTGCGTGAGGAAAGCCAAGTCCTTTTACGAGAGAGAGACCCTGTATGTGATAAGTGCAGGGAAGGGAAGGGATTGTGGGGAGCTCCTTAGGATTCAGAAAGGAAGCATGCAAGCATTTCTCACAGCCTGTACCAGGGAGGCATCGGAGTTTTCAGTCTCACAAACCAATTCTGTTCTTTATAACAGCACTTTATTGTAAAGCATTGCCAGTTTGCAATTTCGTCTTGCTAGTCACAGGTTTCTGTTGCCCTTCCTGGCTGCATGCCCCTCCATGCAGACTCTGTGCAGATTGCTTCTTCCTGTCTGGGGCAGTAAGTAATACTTTTAGGACACCAGGGAAGAAAAGTATGGTAATTTGCTGAGGGGAAAAAAATTGGTTTCTAGCTCTAAATTAAGGAGGGGAGTTGTGATAGGCACCAGTGTTCAATGAGGTAATTGTAAATTATCAGTGAATTTCCACCTTTTTCCCCGTTTTTTTAAATATGTGAGAACACACTCAATATTCCAATACTATTTTTTTTTAATAAAGTTGTTCTTCAGCATGTTCTGAGAGTGCCATTTGTTCTGTGGCTGGACCTGTTTCTGACTCCACATGCAGTAAGCATAGCTTACTGGGAAGTGAGCTAAATAAAGACCTTTCTCCTTTCTGGAATTTTTGTGAGAGCGTGAAGTTGTTCTGGGCTGTTCATCCCCCTGAGGTACCTCTATGGCTGGTGTCTAGAAAAAGCTATTGCTGACAACCCTGAGGTAAAGTGCATAATAGGTAACAGGGTCCCTCAGAGCTTCCAGAAAAGATTTGGTAGGTTAGGTGCTTTCTTTCAAAGTTGCATTTTTCCATCAGGAGAGGGGAAGTGCCTGAAGGGATGTCCTTTGGATCTCTTTGTTGCTGCAAGTCATTGAGAGAAGACCTCTTCCAAAAAGCTTTTTCAGTGAGCCATCACAGACCGTTTTGTAGGTGGTATTGGTCCTTGTCGTGGTTTATCCCCAACCGGCAAATAAGCACCACACAGCCACTCACTCACTTCCCCCGAACGCAGTGGGATGCGGGAGAGAATCGGAAAAAAAGTAAAACTTGTGTGTTGAGGTAAGAACAGTTTAACAGAACAGAAAGGAAGAAACTAATAATGATAATAATAACAATAATAAAATGACAATACTAACAAAAGGATTGGAATATACAAAACAAGTGATGCGTAATGCAATTGCTCACCACTTGCCAACCGATGCCCAGTTAGCTCCCAAGCAGCGATCCCCCCAGGCCAGTTCCTCCCAGTTTATATACTGGGCATGACATCACATAGTATGGAATACCCTTTTGGCCAGTTTGGGTCAGCTGCCCTGGCTGTCTCCCCTCCCAGCTTCTTGTGCCCCTCCAGCCTTCTTGCTGGCTGGGCATGAGAAGCTAAAAAATCCTTGACTTAGTCTAAACACTACTTAGCAACAACCAAAAACATCAGTGTGTTATCAACACTCATCTCATACTGAACCCCAAACGTAGCACTATGCCAGCTACTAGGAAGACAATTAACTCTATCCCACCTGAAACCAGGACAGTCCTGTTGTTCAGGATACCAGAAATTATCAATGTATATAGTCATAGACACTGCAAAATTGACTTTTTCACAAGCACAGGTTGAATGTAGGGACATACATGTGCAAGAATAGTCTCTTACTTAAAGCCAATGTAGTGATGTTTAGCACAGAAGGATAATACCCATGAGATTCTGTTTTGAATTGCTCACAGGCAAATTTTAACAAGAGGAAATACAGCATGGAATATGACCAAGAGCATCTAATTTGCTTACTCTAAGAAAGCAAGAATTCAAACCAAACCAAAAATTTCTTCTTTTAAAAGATAAAGTATAACCTCAAATTTCACAGGAAATTTGGATGCAGTATTTCCATTTCCTCACATTAGATGGGAGACTTTGCCCATAAGCCATATAAAATTAGCAGAATTTAACTGAGTCTTCATGTAAGGGTATGTACTTTTACGAGGATCAAAGTATTAAATATATACAGTTCTCTATAACTGGAAGGCTTATGAATAGGTAAAGCAACATCACCCTTGAGCTGATGCAGATGGTATGAGCTGTAAGCAGCTACAGGTCTTTCTGAAGTCCAGTGGGAATCAATACCCCCACAATCTAGCAGGTGTCAGTGTCAGCATTTCCACTGGCATAAATAAAAACAAGGCAATGCCCTTTAGTTTTTACTGCTAACTGTGTGACTGTGCTGCACGCTGGGGAGTCACTGCTCTCTGGTGCAAGGAAGCATAATCTGTGAGACATCATTCATACATGTAGGCAAGACTTGACATGGGGTTGCCGGATTGGATTCCAGTTGAGAACGTCACACCTTGATGCCAACCTGGATCTCTTCAAGCTTTTCTAGTGAGTTCAGCATGGTTCGTGCATACAGCCTTCAGTCTCATTAAAAAGTAATTTGATTTTCTGGTCTAATGTCTTTTGTGTTTTTTTCCTCTTCTATCTGCTGGCAGGAATTTGGGTCTTGGCTGTAGATAAGCTCCTGGCAGCTGATCAGCTGAATGTCCACATTATTGAGGCCAACGCAAAGTTAGAGGAAACTCTCCCTGCAGCATTTGATATAAATCACGTAAGCAGCAGAACTGCAGAGTAAGAAATAAGAGTAGCAGTTTGCCAGCTACGCTGTCTTCTTCCCTGTTCCTGCACAGGAATTTCTGCTCTGTCAGGCAAGCTAGGAAGGATTCATTTGGGTTCAAAAACACCTGGCAGACTTGTTAAAAACATGTAACTGTGTGTGTCTACTCATCAAGCAATCTTGCTGAATTCACATAGATGCACTCAGCTAATGAACCATTGTTTTTCCTGCATTCCCCACCTTTAAGGAGTGAAGTTGCAGGGATGGGGGAGAGCAGGAGGAGGTTTGGGAATAGGTCTTTGGTTGTCTGAGAAAGCCTTAGTATTTCAGTTAGAGCCAAACTTTCTTCAGTGAACCCCAGAGCGAGAGTCTTCCCGTCCTGGTGCTGGTGGATGTTATTTCATCACTGGGATGATGCCTGCGTTCTGTCTGTTGCACACAGCATGGTTTTTTTCAACTCCACAAAATTAGCTGGAATATTAGTAATGATGTTTTCAGCATCAGTCATTAGCTGTGTGCTGGTGCCATGACAATGACTTCTCTTCCCGTGTATCTCATTATTTGCAGTTGGAACCTGAATGTAGCCAATCATTCCTAACATAGCTGTAGGACGTGTGAGCAATATAGAAACGTCTTTGTCTTGCTGCGGGGTTTTGGGCTGCATAGCTGAGCCTGCCCTAGCGCAGGACCTGGAAACAGGCTGCTGTCTCATCTGGGTGACAGTCTGGATTGTCCTTTGCAAAAACCCTGCACATGGTATCAAAAAGACAGAGGATATTTCCCGCAAAAGAAGAGAACGACTTTGCCTTGCTCTACCAATGAGCCGGAGAACGGATTAGAGGCTTTTCCTATCCGCAAGGAAGCTCATCTATCATGCCCCATTCAGGCAGTCATACTCTGTGGGCTTGTTCTCTCTTGCTACACTGAACCTTTTTCTCCACAGCTTTTCCAAAGAAGTAAAGCACATAATAACAGAGCTATTGCTTTTGTGACTTGTACTACAGGCATTTGTCAATGCTGCTTTGACTTCCTTTTCTATGCTGCTCTAATTCCCTCATGCTGTGCTGAGAAGCAGGTGTGAACAAATGTGTAAGGATGCCTGTATTCTTCAGTAAGTGGGTGAATGTGTATCAGAAGAGAGTAGTATATTTATGTGGTGCAGGGGCTCATCTCTGTCTAACTGTAGTCTTCTTTCTTTTACTTTTTCTGACCCACACCACCTCAATTTTAAGTTCACCCTTGAAATCACATCAGGTAGTTCATGTTGCCTCGCAGTAACAGACCCCCAGTAGTTAAAGTCCTCTTGCACCGTTCTATTAATTACAGGAATTGTGATTTTTATATTCAGAGGTTAATTGATGATATCTGCATATAGCATTTTCCCTTAAAATAAATTGAATTACAGTAATTAACCTTATGTCCAGGTTAACAGACAATATCATTTGTCTCAGCAGTATCCTGGAAGTAGGATTTTTCTTATGTATCTGTTGGCTTCTTGCTTTGCCTTCTGTTTTCTTCATAACCCTGAAGCGGCGGAATGAAGAGAAGAGTGAAAAATGTGCCATGTTGGGATATTGAGGTGATCCCTTTACTCAAAAGGCATTCTTGAGGGTAGAGTACTTTCTTATATTAACTTGTCCATGAATCTGTTTGGATTATATATGATGTAAAATTTGGGAATATCTTGGGCTTGAGTCTAGGCGGAGCAAAGCTCAGAGTCTGCCACTTGCAGCTAGCAATTACTAGCAAACTGCAGGAACTGTATTATTGCAAGCATCATGCTCATCTCAGAGGAAAAGCAAACTACATAGATTTTCTGTCTCAGAGTCAGATTTATTCTACCCCTTTAAGGTTTCCAAAAATATCAGCAAAAAACATTGGGCAACAAAGAGTAATCATGAAAGATAGAAATCTATGAAATTTCTCTAAAGTTTTAATAAAAAACCTTTCCTGTGATAGCTGAGCCTTTTAGGTTTGGGTGAATATTTATGAATATATGGGCATATGTGAATGGATGGATGTCTGAGAGAGGGAGATGCTAGAGGTAGTGCTGAGAGACAACGTTACCAGTTAATTTGATTGTTTTCTTAGCACTCAGAGTCCTTTGGTTTTTTTCCCTACCTGCTTGTGCTTATCCACAGGCATTTTTAAAATTTCCCTCAGGGATTACATTTGTTTTGTGGACATTTTTGCAGTAATCTAGTTCATGCTTTTCTGCAAGGTGCAGAGAAACATGAGGAAACTGATTTCATAAACAAATGAGGGGCTAAATTATAAATACATATTGAGAACTCTTTTCTTACCTGCATTTTTTATCTGTCATAGACAAACATAACCTATCCTGATGAGTTTGCCTGATTTCCAGAGGGAAAAGCCTTACCCTTTTTTCCACCTGTAGCAGTCAGCTTGCCTGACCACAATGTGTCTGCATGTCCTTACGCTGAGCAGCCTTCCCCAGAATACAATGCTGAGGTTTGGCCTGAGTTTTCCTGCTGCCACAACTAGACTATTGCAGTGTGGAACAAGCGGTGGGCTCTCCAGAGGTGGCTGTTGGGGTCAAGCACTTTTAGATAGTAGGGTGTCCACAGCTGGAGTAATTAATATGTAAATGGTAATGTCTTGTTCTTAGCATTTGCAGTGTTACCGTAGATTTCATTCACATTTTGAGGGTAGGGACATAGTTTGATGTTGTATCAGACCACTTCATGCCAAAGTTGATTGGTGCCTTTTGAAAAAATACTCGGACAAAACTTGCTGTTTCACTCAAGGTGAATGAAGCTGGGTTAATGAGTCAATTTTTGCATAAATGGATTTAGGGCCAGAACTGGCCAAATTGCACGAAAGCTAAGCAGTATGCTCTGATTACTTAACAGCTGACTTAAATGTGAGGATTTGCATTTCTCTACTGTTTTATCACCTTAAAAAATGGTCAATTCCGTTTCAAATAAATGAAACAAGTTTCCTGAAGAATACAGCCACAGTTCATGCATTAAATGCATGAACGTTTGTTGCATTAACAAAAAGCAAAGGAGAATTGTTTGTGATTCCATTGAGCTTTGAACACAGTGATATGATCTATGGGATCCTAACTTTTTCTTCAAAGTTAACCTATGCCCTTGTATATCGATCTGATCTGTTATGCAGACGTAAGAGGACTGGAAATTAAGTTTTTCTGCCTGGTTAGAGAGTGGAGGAGGGCTGCAATCCATTTAAGTATGTACCAGCAGTGAAAGGAAGCAAATGCTAAGTATCTGAGGGAATCTGACCTGAAGAGTTGGCTGAGCTGTAGGGATTGTTTTAGGATTACTGCCTGATACTAACGTTATGTTTACAGCAGGCATGTGGCAGCTGAGACAATGTCTGCAGGGCTGTGTCAAACTTTTAATCAGTGACAATTGTCAATACTGTTGTGAAAATGTATCTGGCTTCGTGTTTCACCTTTATTATCTAAAAGGAGGGGAAAACAAAGGGAGGCCACATTTCTTTCCCATTACCGCTTTGGGTTACCTGCAGCCACATAATTTTTATTCCATCCATCAGATGAGAGAATGGAAGGTCAGTTGACTGGCACTGATATTTCCCAGGCAAAGAGAGGGTTGGGGAGAGTAATGGTGTTGCTGGTAGTGTATCTGTTTTCTATTAAGCATGCTGAGAAGAAACAGCAAAGTATATATTAGAGATGGCGTTCTCTCCTGTCAAAAGGCACTGATTGCTACATTTAGCTCTTAAATCAATTCAAAATCTTGACAGAGGTTTGCTGAAGTCCCACAAATAATCAATAGAGCTATTTTTATCTCCTAAATGAGTGAGGCTTTTAAAAACAATAAAGACATCTTTGTAATGACCAACCAAGCTGTTCCAGAGTTAGGTCTGTTGCTCTGTGTGGTTGGGGGTGGTGAGTGAAAGGGGTTATTTAGGCATTGCCTTTGTTCCATTCTGCAGGTTTATAACCCTAAAATAAAATTGCAAATGTTTCTGGCAGTCATCCTCCAGGCACAGATGGCTTTCCTCCCAGTTTTGGCAAGCCTGATTTCAGTATAAAACTGAGCAATTATTAGAAAGTGAAATATTGCATGATATAATACGACTACCGCCACCATCAACATCATGACAAATGGAGCGTTCATTGTTTCTGGTGCTGTGTCAGAGAGCTAGTGCCACTGCATTACCCCTTCCTCTAAAACCTGTACCTTTGCTGCTGCTGGTGATGCATAGACAGGGGGATGGAACAGAGCAGATGCTTTAGCGAGGAACTGTGGCCATTTTCTCATTTGCGTTGGCTCTATATTTCAATGCAGATATCACTGAACAGGTGGCTGATGAGGCCCCCGTGGACTGTTTACAGTAAAGGTTACAACCAAAATCGATAGGCCTGAGATGCTTCTAATTCCATCTGGGAGATGTTAATCTTCCATCTGACTGTTCCCTCTCTGAACAGCAGCATCCTATTAATGCTGCAGTCATCGGGGATGTCTCACTCAGGTCAGCAGAAGGTTTCTCCTATTTAGGCCTCCATTTGTTCTTTACATTTTCTTTTTGCACTGCACTGGCTCGAGCAGTAATGTTGATCTTGACAAGACAGGTTGCCAGTATTAAGCATGCTGAGTTTTGCCTACTGACTTGACACCTGCTACTACCGTTCGGCAGACCGAGGCTCATCACTGCTGCCTGGGGGTTGTCCAAATCTTTTCAACTTATCGCTTACTGAAGCAGGAGGTAGTGATGTTACGTATCACAGCTGACATTATTGTGCGTGATGTATGGCCTTGTAAAGTTGCAAATGAGGGGAGAGGAAAGCTGGTAAGGACTCACGCTTGCACAAACCTGAACAAAATAAGCAAGTACCCCTGAAACATGCGTGAAAAGTACTTTGTATTTTGGCTGAAGTTTTATTTTAGACGCACGTTTTTGCAAGTTTTCATGGGAAGATCCGCATGGTCCATGCGTCTGTGTTTCATCAGACTAGTAATGAAGTTCATATTATGCTTTTTAATGGAGGTGGATGCTGTTGCTTACTATATGAGGCAAAATCGCTCTCATTGGTGTCTTTCCCTTGGGCCTAATCGTCACATCTGGCGTGCAGCCTGCGGCAGCTGGGCAATGAGTAAGCAGTACTGAATCCAATTAAAATGGTAGTAAAGCGTGTATAGCAGAGGGCACCCATGCATTCCTCTTACGGTCGGGGAGAATTTTTTGATAGTGCACAAAAGATGAGAGAGGGTGTGCTTCATACACATAATTTGGGGTCAACAGGGATGCTAGACATGTGGGGGCTTCCCTTGGGCGCTGCCTCCCTACCCTCACCAGCATTCAGGAGCAACCCCTTGTTACTGCATGATTTGAAGGAGTACAGGTGATTACCCCAATGCATTCACACACCAGCCTCTCTGGCATAAGGGCCAGCTACCTGGAGTGCTAGAGTGCTTTTTTGGCCACATGAAATGAATGGCCAGCTGTAGAGACAACAGGAGGAGGACAGGAGAGGAAGGATGAATGATGGCCACACCATCGGTCACAAAAAGATGATGGAGGTTGGTAGACATGATGGGCACAGAGCTGGCATTAAGTCTCTGTGGCCACCTGCACCACCATTCAGGTGACTGAGCAGCAACTGTCAGGGAAAGGATGACACAAGAAAAAAGCTGGCCATTCTGGGCACTGTCCTGCCACGTGCCAATTCAGTTGTAATGTCTGGCACACCATGCTGTGTCTTGCTGATAGCCACTTGTGTCTCCTCTCTCTTGCGCTCCCCAAGCACCCACTGAGCTTCTGTTCACTCACATCTGTCTGATCCCCTTGGCACCACACAGCCTGGGCATTTTGCATGATCCTTTCTGCTGCCAGGTGCAGCCGTGCGAGGTGGCTGAGCAGCAGCTAGCCCACCACCCAAACACACATAGACAAAGGATGCTCTCCTGAACAGCTCTGCTGTGCCGGCCTAACTTTTCTCGTTTTCTGGAAGCTGCAGCCTGCAGGTTGTATTCCTCTGTTTTTGTTATTGTTGTTGCATTATTCTTAATTCCTTTCTCTGACTTGCACAGAACTCTTGTCTTTCACTTTCTAGGAACTGTGAATTTAAAGGGGTAAATAGCAGTAGCAGCGTCTTCCACTCAGAGATTTCCAAAGACTTAGCCAAAGGACATGAAGGATGCTTGCCAGCATCTCATGGCAAATCTGCACCATAGCAGGGAACAGCAGTCAGGTCAGCCGACTGGTTTCTGTGCTCTGCCTTCAGCAGGGCAAAGCATGTGCTGTGTAGATGAATATGTATTTTTTTATGTACAGGCAAACAGATCTTGCTCTGTAAGTCTCTTTCAATGAGACGCTGAAGTAGGACATAGGTTTCTGATTCACTTGCATGCCTTTAAACCTCTTACTGCAGGAGAATCTCAAATCTTTTTGTTACATCTGTTACGCAATTCAAATCTTTTTCTTCCCTGCTTTTTTATGGTCCTTTTGTTTTTCCCAGGGTAAGAAATGCTGAATGTGATGAGAACGGCTATTTGCTGAGTATTTCCAGGGTCACTTCACAGAAGCTGCTACTTTTCTGGTCATGCATTTTTCCTTTTGTAGTAGTTCAAATTCATCCAGCTTCAGTTTTTAGTTTCCTCACTGTTTGGTTAAATGCTGTTCCTTCTTACTAGACTTGCTGTCTTTTTGAAGAATAAGTTATTTCTACATGTTTGTAGAAACAAAAGAATTTGTTTAAGAGAGTCATGGTTTTTTATGGCCATTAGGTTTTCTGGTCTTGCTTCATGCATAACACAGACCATTGAATTTTGTCTGGTAATTCTCACATTAAGCTTAATAATTTGTGGATCGAAGTGCAGCTGTCATGTATGAACACAACCCATCATGGTATAAAGAAGGTTTGTAATAAATGAATATAACAAGATCTATCCATTACTGAGCAGGCTTACTGTGCCATGGGAAAATTCTTACATGGTTACATACTGTGATTTTACTTGGAGTTACGCTGGGGTTAGCTGAAAGTACAGTGAGACCAAAGCAACAACATGGGAGGTTTTCTAACATGGAAGACGTCCCTTTCAACAGTTATTTATAGAATGTGTCTACGCAGTCACTGCTGTTGCTGTTGAATTTGTTCTCAAGATCAAATCTGGCCTTACACTTTTATAGAGTTTACCAAGAAGTTAGCTGTTCCGTTTAGGATTTTTCATGTGATTTGTATAACCTTTCTGGAATTCATAAGCTATAGATACAATAACCTGGTTACTAGGGTATTATGGCAGCAGCCATGTAAATATTTCCTTAGCCAAGCAGCTACTCTATATGCATTTCCACCCAGAGTGTTGTTCACTAAACACTAAAAATATCAGACAGCAAAAAGCAGAGCTCATCATGGTGGCTTCTTGTTGGCTCAGATAGCTGTGGATAGCCATAGTGGAGGGCACTTGGCACGGAAAAATCAGACTTTTCTCCTTGATTTGGAATGATCATTACTTTCTTAGCTTCAGAAACCCCTTCGTGCCAGCAGTACGATTTTTAAAAATTAAATGCCCTTATTTCAAGCATCTACATGGGGGGTATATGTATATGAATATGTGTATTTATATGTACACATAGGCTTTGAGTGAGTAAATATAATAGTAATAGCAACTATATTGCACTAGTATCTAAATGTCCTACTTGGAAGTGGTTCACCTTTGGGCTGCAGTGTACAAACAGAAAAACTTACTCCATGTAGGAAGGCAAAACTTCAATTTCTATGTACATTAAGAGGTCATATGGTTTATTTATACTTAATCATAGTATGACAAAAAGGAGGGAACACAGAAATAACCAGAACAAGTCATCTTACGCAGGTATTTGAAACCATCAGGTTCAGAAAGAAGAATCAGAGCACCAAGTATCTTGCATAAAGTTGTATTTGCATTGGTCTTAGGGATGCACGAAGCAGATTACTTGGGGGTTTTCTGAAGTGTGGAAGAAATCTGATCTGCTCCACCAACTCAATGTCTACAAGTCATTACATTAGACATAGATTATAAAACATGCTCTTAAAACATTTCCAGGGCTGTATTTTATTAGCATGTCTGCTAATAAAAAACCACCACCAAAATGCATTCCTCTTGTCACCACTAGCTTCCTTCAACAGGAGCAGTAATCATGTTTTTAACAGGGAGAACTGGAGTTCTCGGAGCCAGTTCTCTCTCAACCAGTATGGCTTAATGGAGGCCAGATTGAACTGCAGTGGTCTACAGTGACTGAAGATCTCTCCACTGATGTTTGCAAAACTTCCATTTGGAGACAGTGCCTGTACTCACTCAGCATCACTGTCTTCGCTCATGCTTCATCAGACACTGCGTTCACAAGCACTTTTGATGAGAAAGTAGTTTCAGCACAGTTGCAAGTGAGAACATTTGCATCACTCCCAGGAGCCCAACCAAAGCTGAGTATTTGCTGAAAAGGAAATTTGTACTAAAAATAGGTGTGACCTTCTCAAATCAGCACTTTTCTGAAATTCCACTGAAACAGTACAGCTCTTTCCACCATTGTAAGAACAGCAAAAGTAACGTTATGTTTGAATAATTACCTCCTAGTAAAAAGCTGCCTTTGGATGCAACTTGAGTCGTACTCAATGTTACTTTATTGGCACAGGCATTCATACAGATGTATCAACTGAATTGTTGACAGATCAAAGTAGACACTTTGCATTTACTTTGTATGAATTTGAACAACTGTGTTAGCACTAGAGCAGCAGAGAATTATGCTTTTTTTTTCTCTCTTCTCCCTCGTTTCTTCCCCAGAAGGTACCCTTAAGAATAACAGAGAATTTCATACACTTAAAAACCTACTAAGTTTTTAGTCTTTGTTAGAAGGCAATATGTCAGTTCATTTGTCAATTAATTCTTTTCAGGTAAGAGAAGAAAGATCTGGCCTGATAACATGTACCTAAAATGACAAAGTAAGCGTGCTGGGCTTGTTCATTGTTCATTTTCCTGGAAGCTGTCTCCCTTATATATTTACGTGGAGCAGTACACATGTGTGAATGACAAGTAGGGAATGGTGGTGCAGAATCACCCATGGGAAAAGTTTTTCAAGCTCTAGAGTGGAGTGGCAGCGATACGTCTGTAGTACTGTAATGCTTTCCTCATAGCGTACACACATTGTTAGATAGTGGATGATGTGCTGATAGGGAGTAGCAGCAAGCAGCTATTCTTATGCTCCAGAGTCTCACTGTGAGCCAAGTGATTTAAATTGTCAGCCTGCAGACTGATACAGTGGATGAATACAGTTTAAGTGGAAGAATTGGATTGCTTGATAAGTTCTTCCAGTTAAACTGTTGCTCTTCATGTGCGTTTCTGGAAAGACTGCTGCATTGGGCTGTAACAATTTCAAGAAGTAAAGAATTTCGATCTATTTGTGTATTAAGTGTATTTGTGTATTTGTGTAATAAGACATTGTTTTGTCACTTTGCAGTGTACTTATAGGGGCAAAACTTTTAAAGCTGCAAAATTACATTTCAAAAAATTGTGTAGAAAGAAAGGAATTAACCCCTTTAATGTGTATATCTTAATTTTAATTCAAACCTTTGGGGGAAAACTGTGTTTCCGAGTATTATATTTACTTCTGCTGCTTATGTCTACTTTGGGCATTCCTAACAGCCCCAAATGATGTTTCACTGGGCATGGAAACAAATAGAAAGAAACAGTTTCTGCCCCAGAGAGGTAACAGTCAAGAGAAAATGTAAGAGGTGCTTAAAGAGACAAATGGAGGAAACAGGTAAAGAAAGTGTCTGCAGGCAGACATAGCTGTGTCAGTAATCATACTCAGCTATCGGCCTAATCGGCGCTAGATGGAAGTGCTTCTCTTGGGGCTTGTATGTACTATCTTCTAGTATGCATTCTCATACAAGGTATAATAAACAGACAGTGTCTGCATTGTGTTGCATTTATTCTTGTTATTTTTATCCTTTGCCATCCGACACTTCGTTCAGTTAAGGTGTCAGTCATTGCCTTACATTAAATTTTATTTTTTCTAGTCTCAGTGTAACTCAGTCTCTCACTTATTTTGTTAATAGAAATAGAGAATCAGCCAAGTTTCCAATTTGTGTGTTTGAATAATAATAGGCAAACACAGAGTGTAATAAATCATTAGTCCTTATGGACTGTATCGCCCTGCAACAGAGTCTCTATTCCAATCCAGTTATAGGAGCTGAAATTTTAGTTGAAAGCAAGTATCTGATAAGGCAAGTTAATTATTGTGACATTTTCAAACTGGGTAAAAGATGAGGAATCAGCTGTGTCTGTGAAATTACAACTGAAAATGCAACACTCAAGACTTGTTAATGGTTTTTTTGGCATCAAGAAAGGAGACATAGGTATCTAATATTAAATGGTGTTGCAGAAGAGCAAGTTAGCACTTTGTTTGCCAAATTAAGTTTCAAAGACTATGTAGGTTATGAAGTTTGACTTTCTGCCCATAAATCTTGAATGACTGACAGACTACTGTAAAATAGCTTTGTTCAAAAGGAGTCTTTGGCAGGCGGCATCAAAGGTTTGAAACTCTGGAAGGGATGAAAAGAAAACCCCACTTTTACACTGATTTCCCCTGCAGATCAGCGTCTCTGTGAAATTTGCCTGGGAATTATGAGCTATTTACTGTATTATGTGCTGGTTTTTTTCACTGTATCCAATGGCCCCTGTGGTTCCTTTTATCTTCAAGATTTAGGGATATTTTTGTACATGAAATGTGAATGAGTGAATGCGTCAGTGGAACACAGGGAAAAAAACACTGGTTTTAGACAGTTCTTTTCTCCTTTATTTTATCACAAGTTGTAGTATCGGTTTTATGGCACCTAAATCTATGGGTACATATTTTTATGGTAAAGCCCAATGACATGCACTGCATGCTCCATCAAGCTCTCTCAGTGTTTCTTCACTTGATTCACAACTCTGCAGGGTATGAATCAGTCCTGTAGTATAACCCTTAATCTCTTTTTAACCAGAATAATGTGGTGTGGTTTTTTTATTTATGGTGTGTGTCATTGTGTCATCATCTAATTATGTAAATGAAAGAAGGGGAAAACAAAATATTTCCCGGAAAACTCTTCTTAGCTGTCCATCAGTGCAGGAGACAAAGTTTCTTTATTGCATAAAAGCAGCTGAGGCAGAAAATTCTTCATAACTCACAGATACTTCAGTCTACCCTCAAGCAAGACGTGGCACTGCTGGGGCATGGGCTAAAGGGAAACTGGTCTGGTAGGGCAGTCTCTTCTGAGAAACGTGACATACCTCCTCAGGTATGGTGAGAGGCTTGAGGAGAAGGAAATCTCCCTCTACTTCCCATTGACTCTTTTTAGCTTTCTGTATGCAGTCGTTAAAACTGCATAGACAGAACGTGCTTAAGCCCTTGTTTGTCTTCCACAGGGTGAAGTGAAGAAGTGAAGCCTCACAGCTGAACTACTATGAGGTCAGAAGCCTTGCTGCTATATTTCATACTGCTACACTTTGCTGGGGCTGGTTTCCCAGAAGATTCTGAGCCGATCAGTATTTCGCATGGCAACTGTAAGTATAAGAGGCCAGAGGACTTCATTTGCTTAATACTGATCAGGGGACTTCAAATCAACAGTATTTTGTTACTGTTGCAATGAATAAAGTTGTTTTTCTTGATGTCTTCCACATCAGGCAATTTATGTTCTCAGATACTAATATAGGAACATGACATTTTCACATTAACTTATGACTACTGGGTGGTAAACTCCTTGATCTTCCAAAACCACATCCTTTCTCCTGAAACAGAGACACTTCAGTAGCATGATCAAACCAATTATCTTCCTCTATCCAGCAGCAAAGGAAGGAAGCCTTCTCTCCGCTCTGCCCCATAATCAAAGTGACCTCACCTGACTTGTGAAAATATAGTTCTGGATAACCAGTGAAGCACTTCAGAGTTTCAACCATAGCACACTAAACCGAGCTCTGAAAACATACTTTGTTGATCTAACACAAATAACTGAACTTCTTTAAACTCTGATGGATTCAGCTTTAGCATTAGGCATTTTTTGCTGAGCTGGAAATGTAGCTGAAAACCAAATCAAGACAAAGAATCTTTTGTAACAGAATCTGTCTTCTTTCTTACTAGCAGTAATTGGCAAACTCTCCAAAATCTAGGGTAACACAGACAGCTGCAAATTAGTATTGAGATTTGCTGGCAAAACAGGTGGAAAGCTTTCTGTGCATTTCACCGTGCAAGTCAGGCTTAGCATAACTGATTCTTTCACATTTACCTCAGCTCAATTATGATTACTGCAAAGAAAAGGCTTCCGAATTCCCAAAGGTTCAGATGTTTAAAAGGAAGTCTTTGGCGCCTGGGTCTGTAAAAGTATGCTAAGGAGTAGCAAGTCAGCAATGAGTAGGGTTATGTTTAAGCTTACTTTGGGTCAGGAATTTGATTTTAAACTGAATCTCTCGATTGTCCTTGCTTACTGTGCTTTGGGGTGGCCCTGGCACCCGTAAACTTGTCTGTCTTGGGTAACAGCAAGCTGAAAGACAGACCCCAGGGGCACACTTGATGTGCTCCAAATGCTAATAGGCATCTGGGATACAAGAACAGGGCAGCACTGCTCTGAAGCAAACCCTGCTAAAACATGTCTAGTGTGACCACCGGGTCTTCAGCACCAACATTTTCACCCTCCAGAGGGGTGATGCTAACTGTCCTTGCTAATGCAGAAATAGCCAGTCTTGATGCTTTTGGAGCAGTGGAACATGGGATAACTTTTTCCTCTGCAGCATGGCATGCTGAAGTGCACATGAATGTACAGGCCCCCGGCTCATGCTAGATCCATGAGTTACAGAGGAAACGGTACTGGACAGAGAACAGCCTGACGGTTCAACTTGGCATTTTGCATGTAGGACTTGGTCAGAAGGATTAAGCTTCTGAACGTAAATCCTGCCTGGGCTGTCCTAATTTGTTTCTCCAGGAGTTTTCAGCATCTGGTTTGCAGGGAAGTTCCTGTTCCTATCCAGTTTTATCACCAGGCTTTCTGACACATGGCACTCTCAGGTGCTTTGCTGAAGCCATGCTGTGAATCAATACTTTGACCAAGCTTAATAGGGAAAATACTTTTAGAGGAAAACAGCTGAAAACACTAAAGCAGTAGATGAGTTTCTGGAGAAATAGACTCCCTCAAACAGCTCCAGGTTTCTGGGAAAGCATATTAATGAGGAAAAGGCTTAGGCATAGCTAGATGCTAGTCAGCTCTGTATAACATGCACATGCAGCAGTTCTGCATTGATGATGGTGCTCATCAGAGGTTTATCCTCTGCTGTCATCTGTCATTTTGTTTACTTAACTAGCTCCCTAGTTTGTGCATCTAGATGTCATGATCACATGTACATATGAAGTCTAACAGCAAGGTGGCACTTGGTCAGAAGCGTTCGCCGTTGTTACAGGTTGTACACACAGATCATCTGGGGAGCAGCAGCACACCCCATGTATGCTGAGGTCTCACCAAAAAAATTATGGGAACACAGTGAATAAATGCTCTTGCTGACTTGTAGAGTGGGAGGGAAAGCTGACTTGTTGATAGCATAAGCTCAGTACAGGGCTTCCAGTCAGTATTGTTGTCCAGTTGCCAGAACTGGAGTATCAGACTGGTTGCCAAAATAATACGCAGTGACTTTCATTTTATAAAGTCCAAGTGGTCGTTTCCCACTGTTTCTCAGAAATCCCCACAGCTGTTCTACAACGGCAGTCCAATTCTGTAGGAAACCCAGGGAGCTGGCAGTTTGAATCAAGGAGAGCCAAGTCTTTTGCTTTAACCACTACCAGTCCAGTCATTGTGGTGATTGATGGGCCACTGTGAAACAGCTTTGTCCTGCTAGACACACTTTGGCAGCCAGGAGCAAACATTTAAGCTCTGCAACCAGTGAAAGAAAAACTGTGAGAAAGTGCTGTGTACCTGTGTGCCAAGAGCTCCAGAACAGCTTTACGCTCTAAAAAAACCTCACAATTTTTGTCTTCTACAAACGTCATGACTTTCTCCTTTGCAGCTGCAAAGACTGTAAACTTATAGAACTCTCCAGCCCTCTATGCTCGTGCCTTCCAACTCCAGGCTGTGCTGCCAGAGCAGAACAGAAACCACAGGGTTTGGCTATAGCTGGGGTCCATGGTGCTCCATGTTATCACTGTTTCAGTTTGCGATTCTCTTTTGACCCTGGATCTTTTTTTCCCTTCCCGCAGATACAAGACAGTATCCAGTGTTTGTGGGTCACAAACCAGGGCGGAACACCACGCAGAGGCACCGGCTGGACATCCAGCTGGTCATGGTCATGAACAGGACCCTCTACGTTGCTGCTAGGTCAGTAGTCCCCTACTTTGCTACTCTTCCCTTGCTGCTTTCAGAGGAGGAAGGAGAAGATGAGGGATATTCAGAGTTGTTCTCTGCCGGACACATTATTTTTAGGATTTTCTCACATTCAGAGAGAGCTTTGCAGGCTCTTAGTAAGACATATTGGAAACCTTGTTAGTCGGTCAACTAAGGTTCAGTTTTGCAAGGTGCTGAGCCAGGCCTTTCAGGAGTACGCACCTCTCCCTCCCTTTGAGTCTGGCAAAAGCGAAGTTGCCAGAGAAATTGTTTAGCCCCACAGAGGAGAGAGTCCATTCTCATCCTCTAATTTTGTTCGTGCACACCATTAATAACATATTTTAGAGAATGAGTCTGATGGTGCACAAATGCATGTTCAGATAAGAGTTATTAAACTGTAATGTTGCTGGCTTAGCCATGTTTTTAATATCTTAAGACAAAAAAGAGGCAAACATGTTTGCTGCTCTTCTTTCAATGTACTCAGCAAGGTTAATTGAATTTGGTGTCTGGATTTTTTTGGAGAGCTATACTGTGCAGATACAAGCACATACCTTTTTATAAAAATTGCATTTAAAGCCACCCATTTAGTTTGCATAGCTCAGCGTGGCACCATCAGCTTCAGTGGAGCTATACCGATTTATACAGCTGCCAACTTGGCACAGCTCAGCCATTAACACTTCCTCTCCCTGTCTGTTGTTAGCAAAGGAGATTGACGATCTTAGAGTGGGAATTACCTGATGGATGCAGCATGAAAGCAAGAAGGGTCCAAATTAGCAAGGGTGGGTAGTCCAGTTTAGGAGCTCTTGCACCCAGATCCTGTCTGGGACCTCCCTGCAAGCTGCCCCTCTGGTAGCAGCTTGTTTCCTGCATGTTTTCTGGTCCTTCTCCTCCACTGGAGAAATACACACCCTTCTGCGTGTGCCACAGAGAGCCAGGCTGTTCATGCAGATGGGAGAGGTGGTGGGTGGGATGGCCAGGAGGTGAGAGGGAACAGCTGCTGAACAGGCAGCTTCTCACTACCAGCCCTGTCCGCAAAGCCCTTGGCAGCCTTCGGGAGCTGCCTGGCTTTCTTCTCAAACAGACACTCTCCGTCTTCTGGGTGGTCAGATGTGTCCTGTGGTGGAGATCTGTCTGTTGATCTCCACTCGGCACCAAGTAATCGATCAGCTGCGCTACACCAGCAAAGTCACCGAATGCCGTTTTTACCTAGTCGTGTCCCTGGCTGCTAGAAGAGCACAATTCTACCCATTCCCCTACCCAGGCATTGCAGCTGTAATGGCAAAGCATGGCTTCTTTGGGCTTCTCGTATACACCAGTTTGTATGGGGTCTGGGTGGCGGAGCTCTGGGTTCTCACTCATGCCAAGCCCTTACGTGAAGTCTGGACAAAGAGCATGCATCCTTCCATCGGAGCTGTGGTGGTGTTGGTTGTAGGGCAGAAAGTGCAGGCAACCCCACAGCAAGGCCTCCCTGCACTTTGCCTGAGCTTGGGGATTAGTATTTTTGCTGCATTTAGTGTGATAATGAGCAAGGCGGGGGAGCAGGCTGAAGGGGTTTGAAAGGTGGTGGCAGGATTTCCTCCTTTTCATGGCTGAGTTCCCTTTGCTTTCCTTATTTGTTTTGCTTTAAATTAGGAAATCATTTGCAGTTGGAAGGTGGTAAATCCGCTTTGTGGATTTTGCTCTGCTGTATTCATAGTTTGTTCCCAGACTGAGAGTGACGCAATTAGACTGGTGCAGTGCCCCAGCAACTGGCATTACAGCAGAAAAACCCAGTGAAACATTTTGGGATATGAAACCACTGTGTGCACAAATTAGATAAAGAATGCTAATATTTGGGGAATAGTATATGTACTGGTATTTGAATATGCATTCTTACATATTATGTGGCTATATATTTGTATAAAACAGTTTACTACAATGAGAGTGCTTATATATTCCTAGGGTCTTGTGACCTACAAAAAAGAATAAAGACCTGGTCTGTTTTGTACTTACACAAGCACAAAAAAATCTTCTTATACTTTTTTCCTTTGATAACTTAAAAACTCTTTGACATATTCTTTTCCCCCTCCACATGTTACTGAATAAAATCCCTGGGCTGAGAAACCTATGTGATACAAGTTAAAATTCAAAGGTCATTTTTATCTTTAAGTAATAAACTTCAGAAAATGAGTCATCCTTTGATAACTAGTGTGAATGAAAGTTTGTAACTGCAATACCTCATTTCCTTTAGAGGTAGTAGTAAATCTAGAGACTGAAGCAAACGTGTACACAGTCAAAGGTGTTTCTCAGAGTTTTGTGACAAGATTCATTGAAAACTGTAGCTAACATAAATCCCTTAGCTATCATATCAGATGTTGCTTTCATGCTGGTTTTTTTAGACATTGAAATATAGTGATGCTAAGTTTATGTTTGTACCCAATTATCTGAAAAGCAATCAAAACAAATTATTAAACATTGAGAGGTTTTATTTTGGGGTTGTTGGGTTTGGGTTGCGTGGTTTTGTTTGTTTGCTTGTTTTAGAAAATCCAGTGTTTACTTTGCAGACAGTTTCTGTGTGCAGGAGCGGACAAAGTCAGATTTGAGAACTGCTAACACTTTATTACTGAGCTACTGGCATAAAACAAAATTTCTGTCTGTCAGTTGCTTATTTTGTCGTATGGGGTACATGACTCTTGTATTAGCTATTACCAAATAAAATTTTGTGTTGCTTCAGAAAGGCTTTATTTCATGTTATCAGGCAGAGATATCCAGCCAATGTAAATTAGAATAACTCAGCTGAAGCCCATGAAGCCCATACTGTCCGAATATCTGGCTTGCCGTCTGCAAAGGGCCAGCTCTGTTTTCTCGCTCCTGGTGGGAAGGGTACTCCCTCGCTGCCTCTCTCACACTTACCCACACCCATGCACACACCCCCTTTTCTAAGTTTGCCATGTCTCCTCCTCCCATTGTCTTGTATGGTGGCAGCTTTTGTTCACATTATCTGCCTCCCCTCATGTGTATGTACGAAATGGTTTATTGAGCCCACGAGGAATCAGGATGGCTCCCTCCTCATTTGCAGTTACACATTTCCAGACATGCACTGAGTGGCCAAGGGTCATGCACAGCCGGTGGCATTATTTAAATTCCCTTCCTCCACAAGATTATGCCATGGCAACAAAACTTGGTTCTGCTGACTGGAGGTGGGAAAAACGGAAGCCCTAGGATTAAGTCAATTTGTGTTAGAATAACTTAATTAGCAGTGAGCTGTACACATACCACAGCTAGTAGATAGTAGGAGTTGGGCAGCAGTGGGAAAAGGAGGGCAAGGACAATCCTGCATTGTCTGTGGTTAGAGTTCTCCCCTGAATTTGACAGCTCTTTCATTCGCTGATGACACTGTCAGCAACTATGTTTCACAAACGGCATGAGAAAATGCTGTGTAATTTGCGTGATACTAACCCTCTTTCAGATGATCCCGTAACTTAGCATCTGAGTTTTCTTTGAGCGGTTTCTTGAACCAGAAAGTAAGTCCTCTGAGAGTTGTTTTATTGAGAGTGCAACTAAATAACTCAAGACTCATTCTGAGTACCACCACTATATTTTCTAATTGTCTTGTTTAAAAAGAAAGCATCATAACCACTGGAAAACAAGACTGATGCTTAAAATCAAGAGCTGTGCTGGAAGGTTTTTAGAGCTCCAGCCACACCTAATTTGCAATTCAAGAAGTCTTGTTCCCACTTTTATATAGTAGGAGTGACAGCAACAAAGAGTGATGTACATAAAAATGGAACCGTGCAGTAATCTTTGAAGCTGGTATCATGCTAATAGGTAATTTTAGTGAAGCACCAACCCTGACCACTGCTCTGCCAGTAAAGTCAGGCAAATAATAAACTGAAGCATTAAACTAATCTTGGAAGTAAATGACAGCTCTGGTTTTACAGAGTCTGGAGGAGAAGAAAACCCACAGCTCCGCAGTTTGGCATCTTACAAAGCAAACAGCCTCAAGTGCCGTGGCAGACAGTAGATTTTTAAAAGCCAGTTCCCACAACAATGCTGCCTCTTTTCTCCACGTGAGAGAAGTGTTGCTTATTCCTCTTACAGTAGTATTTTGTGTTTGCTTTATTTAAGAGACTAGCACTGTTTCCCCAAAACCCAATAAAATGAAGCTAACCTTGAGAGACTGGAAACAGTCTGTACCCTACTTTTAGCAGACCCCTCCAATGCTGTGGATCATGCTCCAGCTGCACAGCTTCCTGCATTTTGAAAAAAGTCAGTGTTATTTCAAGGAAAAATGAGATGCTCAGTCCCAACTGGATGTGGTGGTTGCGACAGCATTGTGGGTTGGTGGGTTTTTCAAATTTTAGGTTCCATACAAAGATGTCCTTGTTCTCAGCTTACACAGAGGAGAATGTTTAAAAATATCTCTTTACCTGAGTAGCTGAGTCTATTTCCTCTTTCCAAGGAGAGATTGGCAGCTAATTGTAGAGAGGGACAGGTTCTGAGGAAAACAGGAAAGTAAATGGAAGAAAGAAATGTGAACTTTTTTTCAGAAGAGTATTTTACAGTTTAGTTTAGTTTGGCCACTGGTGTGTGAAGAAAAGAATGATTTCTGGGAATAGTTTTGTGGCTGTCGGCCTTTTGCCTACCATATTGTCAATCAAATTATCACAGCTGAGGTTAGACACATAATTTAAAAAAAAAAAAAAAGAAAGAAAGAAGCATTAACCTCTTTTTAACCCTGAATGGCTAAATGTGGCACATTGACTGCTAGCCCAGGAATCTGGCAAAGGCTGCCTAAGAGCTGTTGCAGCTGATGTCAGGATATGCAAAAACATCTGCATGCTAGATCATGGCATCTGCTGTAGGACCTATAGAGCAGAAATTATATGAGGCTCATCGCCTTTCCAAAATCTCATTTGTTCAAATAATTGCTTTTGGGAAAGAATCTTGCTTCGAAGTTCTGTAGCATTTTTCTTTTTTCTTAATGGGAAGGAAAACAGTTTATACATGAAAGTGCTTTTCTCGGAGAAGCAGGTGATGCTGCCAGTAATGTTCCCTGGTAAGACCTGTGATCTTTTTTTGAATGGATTATGGATTATCTTGTGATAGATAGCTCTCTTCATAGAAAATGAACTGTCTGACTACTCCATTTGACTTTGCATTCATTTGCCTTTGTTTACAGGGACCATATTTATACTGTTGATATGGACACATCACATACAGAAGAAATTTATTTTAGCAAAGTAAGTAGCTTTTATCATCATCCAGAAACCAAGGACACTAGAACAAACTTCAAATAAATAGGAAGATGACATTGTTTCAAACAACTTGTGAGTGCTGCTGTAAAAACTGTAATAAGCAAGTAAGATGGCATTGCTAATCATATTTGGGGAAAGCTAGAATAGCAATCATGTCGTCTGTGAATTTCTGATAAGTGATTTAGCTGGGCTGATAAGCAATCTGTACTTAAATACAGTGAGGTCCCTGATGGAACATCTGTCAAACATCTATTCATTTATATTCAGCAGTTTTCTATAACAGCTATGCTATCCCAATTAAGTATACAGAAACTTTCATCATAAAAAGCAAGTGGTGTTTACATATTTTCATGCACACAAATTTTATTCACTCATGCAAGTACTCACTAAATAAAATCTTATTATAACACCACTTTGTAGATGTATTCACATTATCTCCATGGGAAGTTACATTCAAACTAAGAGGAGCTTTGTCTGCATTACCATTTTTTGTATTAACATAAACATACTAGAAATAACCTCTTGTCAGCTCCTTTGCATTGCATTCACATTGTGTAATATGTGCCAAACACAGCCTTGGTCCAGCAGAAGTTCATATGAATTTGGGCATTGGATGAATTCCACTGTAGGAGGAGAGAGCGTTTCATTATAACTATGAAAGATACTGAAGATGAGCTTATGCCCAACTGCTCATCAAAAAGTGAGGGCACAGGCTTGTAAAGCAAATAAACATCCATGGTTACTCTTTCAATGTGGAGCACTTCATGAATGCACTGTGCCTTAGTTTACTGGTGGCAAACACTGTCAGGACTATTGTGGCAATAGAGTCTAAGGTGTTACTATCTTAGGCCATGTGTTTTAAATAAAGTTTTATTATAATTAATCAGCCTACCACATTTGACCACTCCTGAAACTCACCGCAAAAATATCCAGGCTGGATATTCTGGAGAAAGAATGTTAGCAGATAAAGTCAGCGGTGTCTTGATAGGTGGAGGGCTCTCTGAGCCTCTTAGCTGAATTGAAGTGATAAGAATTACCTGAATTTAATTTCTTTGCTAATCTAAAATGTTGTCTTCTAGAATACATATTTCATTTAGAATCCAGTTAGGGCTTATAGTCCATAAATGTTTATTCTTATGTGCAGAAGAAATTCAAATCAAAAGAAGAGAGCATCTACTACTTTTAAGAAAAGTGCACATATTTTTGAAAGTTGGCTTATTGCTGAATTACATTGGTTTAGGCTTTAAAAAGAAAGGATAGGTTTCTAGTCTAATGAATAGATGGCAACACAAAATTAAGTGAATGCTCCACATCACTGATCTTTCATTGTTGTGGTGAATTAATCATGGAGAAAGGGTGCAGAAAGCTTTCAATAAATATATGTTCAACAGCTATTCTCCCCTAAGGGGCTTCTACTTCTGAAATCAAATGCAACAACCTCTGGGCTCTAATTGATTTCTTTCTTGATCCTTGCAGAAATTGACATGGAAATCTAGACAAGCTGATGTAGACACATGCAGAATGAAGGGAAAACATAAGGTAGGCAATTTTCGTTTCTTCTGCATCTGCCACTTTAGTTTAGTTGCTTCACTATTATCCCAGGCTGCTGGCTGTGATGTGGAATGGATCATGCCATTCACTTCTCGCCAATAATTGCTTTTTTTCATCAACTTACTGAAGGCTTTAATTTGCAAAAATAGTTTACTTTTAATGTGGTAAAACATTATGACAGGAGCCACAGCAATATCCTGAAATACTTAAAGCACTGAGGATTTTGGACATAATGCTTAGTGTACTGATTTTGCTTACTACTGCCTCAAAAGCTAAGTGCTGCTGTCCATCCTCCTGCAAGAATTTACCGAGAAGTTTGTGTAAAGCATCAGAAAGCATGAATGTGTACAGTTATAGAAGGACTGTTTCTCACACCAATTTCACCCTACTGTAACCTATGACTAGCACAAGTGGTATCAGAATTAAATGCAGACTCTTTGATTCTCTACACCTGCTTCCCCTTCTAGTTACAGATGCTTTATGCCAATACATTGCACTGGTGATGCTACTGTCTTACAGCAAGATAGATGAGAAGATCAGATTTTTCACTCATGAGGAAAGCAACAGCCTTCAAACAAAATTCGCCTATGTGAACAATAGAAAAATCTGAGCTGTAATATGAATATCGTATCTTCAGTTCTTTGTAACCATTTTTAATCCACTAGAATATAAATCAGTTGCGTCTTGCTCATTGTCAGTTAAACATAGTTGAAATAAAGCCCAGAATATCACAGTGGCTACCAGCCAATTTCATTTTAAACCTGACGATGAAATATCGTGGCATAAAAATAAAACCAGACACCCAAAATGCAGTAGTTAAAATACTTTTTATTATTTTTCTTCAGGATGAATGTCATAATTTTATTAAGGTTCTCCTAAAAAGAAATGAGGATACACTGTTTATCTGTGGAACAAATGCATTCAACCCTTCTTGCAGGAACTACAAGGTATGTGATCTGTTTATGGGATTTCCTTTATGCCTTGTCTTTCTGTTGGATTTATTGTGACTATGCTGGCAACAGCATGAGGTTGTCATTCAACAGTGCATCATTCAACTCTGTAGCATTTATCCTGACTCACTTCAGTGCTACAGACCTCAATGTTGAGTGGATTTCTGAGGACTGCTTGCATAGATTACCTACTTCTTTGCAACTCCTGCATGTCAAGAGTTTATTGCCACTTTACATTGCCCTCCATAGGTGCAGAATCCTTCAGACCCCGGCTTGGGGATGTAGTCACTCCTCAGAAAGTTTCTCAGCTTGTTCACTGAACCCACATCAAGTCATAGACTGATGCTGAGGATTACCTCTGGGGCAGCATGTTTTAAATGTCTCTATTGTACTGTTCTCAATCCCAAAGCCAGTTCTCAAGATGCTTGAGGGCTTAGCACAGAAAAAGCTGAGAAGATTAGTGTTGGGGACCCCACAGATATGGAAGCTGTGGAGGTCCTATGGCATTGTATGCTGTAAAAGTGATTGACAGCAGATCTCCACAGGGAAAGGTACAGAAGGAAGGTGATGTGTTCCTCACTAGCTGGGGATCTGCAAAGCCAAAACATTATTTAGAGCAGTGTAGAAAACTGTGCTGGTCCATAGACACTTGACATTAATTCCTTGACCCCAATTTCTTCCTTCGACATACTGTGTCCCTGTTATCCGCATTTTAACAGGGCCCATTTATTCAAATATTTCCCATTTTCTCAGGCTTGCACCAGTATAATCTGATATAACCCCCAACAGTGGATGTCTCTGGAGTAGCTTTGAAATTGATTTGCTTAGGCTCTTGAGATCCAGACTCTTCTTTTCCAGGCACTGTTATGTCCAACAGGTTGTTTCTCATCCTTCTTTAGGAAAAAGAAAACAGCTTGCTAGTGCTGCTTCTGATAAAGTCACAGCACAATTCTCATTCATGTCATTGGTTTCAGAGTTATTGTAAAAAACAGAATAAAGACATTAACATCCAGGGAAACAACTGCCTTAGTGGTATTTGCTGTGACTGCTGCTCTTCCTTGCTCTTTCTGCAATGCTGCTTTACCTTGTTTAGCCACTGTGATGGCTATAGTCTAGGAAACACAGGAGAGAAGTTCAGGGCAGTCTTTTCTTTCAGTCTGTGGAGGAATAATCAGATCTGAATAAAAATACAAGCCTGTGGCTTGCAAACTGTGTGGTACAGATAGCTGTTCTATTAACAGCCATTTCTTCTTTTCCTATTTTCCTTGCATCCTGCTCCTAGCATGCAACAAAGCTTCTCGTTCTCAGTGCTGGTTTTAGTCTTCCAGCACAGTTTGTCCATTTTTAGCTCTCAATACCATTAATGTGGCTAACAAATCTCAACCAGTCCACTTGCTAGAAAGCTATAGGTCTTTTAATACAAATACAGATTTCCTTGGCATCCTGATGTGAGGGATATAAATCACCCTCCTTATCCTTACTGCAGGTGTTTCATTCCCTTTGATGGATGCATGGCCTCTGCAGACTGCCTCACCAGTTGCTGAGCTGCAGGGGCTGGATAGTGATACCTCTGGGAGGCAGCAGCAGGTCTCCAACACCTGACCTGGCTTTTGCTCCATGTATTTCTGCATTATATAGAGAGAGCACAAAAGATGTGCCGAACAGAAAACAGGGCTGTCCCTTCACTCTAACAATGGAAGTGTTGATCAGCCTGGGGTGTGGGGCTCAGTGCAGTGAAAGTTGCTCAGGGCTGTAACTCGTTTCCTCTCACTATCATGTGAAATGCTTTTCAGTCCTTGAGTAAACACAACTAATTCCCTTCAGAGTGGATTTTGACAGGAAGGATACATGACAGAAAACAAATAATAACAAATCGTCCACTGGAGGACTTGGGTGCTGTAACATACAAGCGAAAAGTTGATTGGAGTAGTTGATGGTGCTGGGTGTCTTATTTTTCATGCTCTGTGAACCTGTACTGTATGTGATTTATACAGTATGAGCTGCTCAAGTTACTTGAATATGCTAGAAAGACTCTTATTCCCAAAATACGGTGGTATAAGAATCTTAAAGAGGTAAGAGCTGTACCTTTCCCCTGTAGCTCACTAAACCCTCCTGAACTTAGCGTAAAGTTGATCTGTGTATTTGTATCATTATCAGTGCCCGGGTGAACTTATTTCCCAGGAGTTACACTTAAGCCTCAGATTTTACAATTCCTGCACAGATTAATTCTTGCCTGATGGTAAGAGGATTTCTCCCTGACACAGACTCAACTGATACAGTAAGACTTGGAGAGCATCCTTCTGAGTATGCAAATCAAGGAAGAGAGCACCACTGTTGAGACTAGAGCAAGAAGGATCTCCGGACTTTGGGGAGAAAAATGCACACACAGATAATTGTCCTAGTGTTGTTCTGACTGCTGTGGCTTGCAGTCTTTTCTGTGTATAAGAGCGCTTCTGTTGGATCACTGTTGAGGATAAATTTTGAATCTCTGCCAGAACCACAGACCACATAGCCTGCTGTAGTTCAACAGGAAGCTTGTGTATAGATAAAATATAGACTGAAGACTTTTGTAAAATGTGTCGGGGTAAGAGTGATTAGCTGCAAAAGAATGACTGACTTATTGGATACGTTTTCTTCAGACTGATTTTATTTAACACCATGATTTTTGTCAGGTTTTTAATTCATAGTCAGGAGCACAGTTAGAGAAAGGACCTTCCTCTCTGCCCAGAAAAGAAGAAACACTGTCATAAGCCTCATCCTGGATAAGAAGTTTTGTTTCTCTATCTGAGGAGCTCCCTTTCATTTTTCAGATGGATACCTTGGAGTTCCTGGGAGATGAATTCAGTGGAATGGCCAGGTGTCCCTATGATGCAAAGCATGCCAATGTTGCATTGTTTGCAGGTAAAGTGACGGAGATAAACTTTTTTCTTTCTGTTCCTGCAGCCAGGCTCACCATAGCACTGTGTCTCTTGAGTCCAGAATGCCAAAATCTAAAAGGTGGCCAAGGGAGTGAATAATGGCTAAAAATAGGAGGCATGAGTCACTAGCATGGAAGCCTTCCCTTCTCTGGGATTGACTTCACTATCATAAACATTACCTGAAGCCTCAGTTTCCTGGTTCAGTATTTCCTGGATTCGTGATAATATGATGCCAGACCAGTGTGAGGCACCATTTCTGGCTGCATCCAGCTTCTGCGAAAGTCAAGGGAAGTCAAGGCTTGAGTGAACTTTAATGAGGAGCAGGCAGGATATGCTCTTTAACAACTGTAAGCTTAAGGTAATCTTCATAATAAAAGGAAGCTAGGGAACATGCTGTGATGTGCCCTTTTCTAGATCTAGAAGGAAAGGGAAGGTGATTTTATTTTCAAGCAGAAAACATCTCAATGTGGTGTTACCAGCTGTTGTAGACAAAGGAGAGAAGTGTGTTGGTTAATAATGATTTATGCTGCATGCAGCAGAATACAGTTAACTGATTTCTACTACAATAGGTAAAAAAAAAATGAGTGCTTATTAATGGGGTTAATTTGGGCTGTTGATTATGTGGTATTTTGGTACTTCTCTTCATGAATTCCTGATTAAATTGTTTCTTTATTGAACTTCTCTTAGTGTAAACCTTGCCTATCTTTTCTTAGATTTGGCTGTAAAATAGGTGGTAAAGATAATACAGAAGCCACTTATGATAATGCCAGTCCTCTTCAGCAGGTGTGATGCTAGAAAGCAGAGCCTGGGCGCTCACATGGAAATACTTTAGCTATTCCTTTGAAGATTTAAGAGAGGGCAAGTGTTTCAGCCACTCTCAACTGAGTCTGTAGCCAGAGGGCTTGATTAAGCACTACTGTGTTTGAGGTGGCATCTGCCTCACAAAGGACAGATTTTATAGGAGGTTGCAATTTTATTTTTCTTTTTTTTACTCTTTATAGTGTAAATAAATCAGTCCTTTTTTTTTCAAAAATAATGGTGATGATGATGGTGGTAGTATGTAATTTCTTAATTACAGTCAAAAGAACATAAAGTAGAAATTATCTGATTGTAGCAGGTAATTCATAAATGATGGAAAGAGAGAGACACCTTCAGAGAAAGTTTTACCCTATGTGTCTCAGATTCCCTAGCCTTAGGGCAGTTTGAATGACCTTTCAGAAGGGCCTTTCTCACTATACTAGCCAAGAAAGCATTTATGACCAACTTAATGTAAACACTTACCTTGCATTCAGTTGAAGTTTGGTAAGATAACTCCTACTCTGTCACTGAAGAATTCCTCGCTTTATTTGAAAATAAAAAGAATATTTATAGAAGTGATCATAATCTTTCATGATGATTCAGAATAAATTTGATACTATTCAAGTGAATTCTTGTAGAATATACCTTGTAAATCTGCTAGCTTCAGAAAATCACTGTTTGATATGCCATACATATTGATACCCATGATAACTTTTCAGAGTGCAGCAAAAAATGGTTTCAGAGCAGTTTAGGGCACTAATCCAGGTCATCTGAGTCTGTTGGGTGCACTTAGATGAATATGGCTCTTCTTGCAGACTGTAGCTATTACAGCTGATATGTGCGAATTGTAATTGGTCACATAGTCTTCAGGAACTTGGCAGGAAAGAAAATAAATGTGTGATTGTATTAACATGAGTTCAGACATCCATATCTAAACAATTCAGCTTTTTATTCTATTTTAAAATTGGTTTTAGTATCTGCTTTTTTTTGTAATTATTTTTTTCTGGTTTTGCTAAGGAAAAAAAGTCCATTTTTTAAGAGCCAAATAGTGATGGGAATTGTGGGACTCAGAACAAAGACTACAGTCCTGCTAATAACAAACAGTCTGATTTTTAAATCTTGAGCTGAAATTAAACATTGTCTGTATGTGCAATGAGGAGAGCTTGACGAATAGAAGCCTCTCTGCTTTGTCCTTGGTATGTTCTCAGCACTGGCGCCTTCAAGGCCCAGCACCCAAAATAATCTCTGTCAAAGGAGATGTAGGCCATTCTGATTTTTATGTAGACGCAACAGAGACACAAGCTGCTGTCCTCATACCACGGTGCTTGTGCTCCTACCAGACATCATGTTCCAAGATCTGTCTCACACATGAAAACATCCCTGTACAGTTACCGTGACCCACAAACAGATTAGCATTTAAAAATGTTGTTGGAGCTCATGCTTTTACTGATAGCTTTGCATCTTTTGGTTGTCCTTGGGGTGCCATTTTGTAGACCCTTTCTTACCGCTTGTCCTCTGGTTCTTCAAGAGAGAGGAATGCATAATTCATGCAGGAAATGCCTAAAACACATTGTAGAAAAGAAACATAGACAGGCAATCCTCCTCCATCTCTTTGCATCCCTGTTTCGCCTGAGCTCCCTGCACGCTGTTTAATTTTTTGCTAGTGATCTTTGGCAGAGGAGAAGTGCTCTCAAAGGGAGAAATTTGCATAAGTGTCAATTAGCTGACAGTCCCTAAGACCTGCCTGGTTTGCCCTCCCAGTTAAAACTAACGGTTCTGTCACGGCTTCCCCATAATTATTTTGCTCACATACATAGGCAGAATTTATGAGCATTGAACCAGAGGCGTGTGTAGGGAAACTGGATAGGGTAGTTCAGTATGACCTACCTAAAGTGGAGAAGAATTACACCATAAGGTTTCTTCTCCCACAGCATCCCTCTGAAACTACCGTTTTGAAAACTGGTGACTTGCTTGTTCAGTGCTCAGTCCCATTTACCTAGCTGGATTTTTTTCCCTTCCGTGTTCCTAAGGAGATTATGATGATTTTGTTTGCCCCATCTCATCTTACTGATGAGAGAAGGCCATTATATTATTTCCAGTGCTCCTCCCCTCTTGTTTCTTCTTTCCTTCCTCCCCAGAGGGAAAGCTGTATTCTGCCACAGTGACCGACTTCCTTGCAATAGATGCAGTCATATACCGGAGCCTTGGAGACAGCCCAACTCTGCGGACAGTTAAACATGACTCAAAGTGGTTGAAAGGTAGATAAACAAACAAAATGAAAAAAGTGGCATCTCTGATGAGAGTCTTGGGTTCCTGACAGACCTTTCTGTCGTTTCATTTCACCAACGCTTTCTGGCAGCAAGAAGAAAGTAAATTGCATCTCTTACTTACACTGATGTGTTTATCTCTTCCCTCTTCTCCTGACCCCAAGTTACTGGACCTGACAGAAACTATGAGCATGGTAGATCAGAATATATATTCCAGCAAGCTTTCCAAGCTGAAATCCATCAGTTTACAGCTGTTGGATATAAAGGTTGGAACTTGCAGGGCTCGGTGTGCTTGGGCTGTGTTTGAAAATATTCCTGCCCCAGCACTGTGTTAGGTAACAGTCAAGGCTTCATGAAGTATAGAGGGCTTGTCCTGTAACATTAAGATTCATCAATGAAAATAAAATTGTGGGAATATTGCACAAAGCCTTTCTTTTATGGTCGTAGGGATTGTACAGCTGCCATTGAATTAGGCAATTTCTGTGCTCTAAATGCCCTCATTGTTAAGAACGGAGCTGTTTAGCTTCATGTAGGCGTTATGAATAGTTAGCATTTGGAGTGATTTTAACAGTGAGCAAAGCCATAGTTTGAAGTCTTTTTCTGCATGCAGAAATGTTTTGCCAGGTGTCGATTTTAGCTGTCCCACTTTGCTTGCTGCTATAGACATGTGTGGGCAGAAACAGTTACATCGTTTGTTATTCCCTCCACACACAGCCTGCATGCCATAAAGAGCACTGCTTGGACCCCTTGGGCATACCATTATATATTGCCTCTTTACCTTTCCTCGTACAACGCGGGGCAGATGTGTTATTGACAAACCCTCAACTACCTTGCAGTGATGTTGCACAGACTTGACCCCAACTGTCCTGTCCCCAGACAGTGATTCTTCTGTGGTGGTGATGTTGCTAGTTCTGAAAACTGAACAAGTTTGCCTAATGCGGGCATTTCACCTTTGGATGTTTAGTGTGAATGTATTTGGCTTCTCTTTGCATGCTATATGCTGTACATGGTGCCTAAATAGGATGCCTGGGTTTTCTTTCTAGAACCATACTTTGTCCAGGCAGTGGACTATGGCAATTACATTTACTTCTTCTTCCGGGAAATAGCAGTGGAGTACAACAGCATGGGAAAGGTAAGGGCAAAAACATTGCCTTGAATGACTTTGTCAGATTCAAGAGGAGGAAAACATATGCTATTCTTGGACCAATGCTGTTAGGAGTGACCTTGAAATGAGAACTATAAATCATGATGACAAGGTCATCATTTTGAGAAGATTCCTATCGCTCAAGCCGAAAGGTTGGTTGGAGTGAAACATTGCACTGTCTTGAAAGGAAACAGGGTGGTTTCTTATGGTGACCGTGTATGCTGGAATCTCTTTTCTCAAATCGTAAAAAGCACAAGGCAAATGTAATTAGTTCAGCATAGTAGGTAATTGTTAAAAATGGATTCCAAAGCAGGGAGATATTTTTCTTTAAGAAATCTGGAGTGCTGAGTAAACAGGGGCAGGAATTTTGTGTTCTGCTGTTCTGCAAAGAATAATTAAACACTTTCTGCATTTTTGCTAGTTTCACAATAGCTTTCTGACTAAGCAGTCAGAAAAGCTGACCAAGGTCACAAAGGTGGAGGGCAGGAATAAAAGCCCAGCAAGATTTGCATAGGTTTTAAGTGCTGAAAACACAAGAGTCAGAGCAGGCAGCGTGGGTTGCAGGGACTGTGAATATAAAATGTGCTTTTGTTTGGGGAAATAGAAAGCTAAGCAGTCTGTATGGAAATGAGTTTTATATGGGTTGAGAACAGATCTCCTGAAGGATTTATGGCTGTATAGTAAATGCCACAGCCTTATCTTTTATAGCACACTGTTCCAAAGCTGAATTTTTTTCTCTGTTTCTTATTTGTCACAGATTATGGAAACATGGGATTAAATTAAGCACCTTGCTGTGTTATTCCAAATGTTCTAAAAGTGCAACTCCAACAAAATATTTTAGTTCAAACAAACATTTCATTTTCTCCATTATTTTTGCTCTACTTCTTCCAGGTAGTTTTCCCAAGGGTGGCTCAGGTTTGCAAAAATGACATGGGAGGATCTCAGAGAGTGCTGGAAAAACAGTGGACTTCATTTCTCAAGGCTCGCTTGAACTGCTCAGTTCCTGGCGATTCACACTTCTACTTTAACGTACTGCAGGCGGTTACAGATGTTATCCATTTCAACGGCCGGGATGTTGTTTTAGCAACCTTCTCCACTCCATATAATAGGTAATAGGCGCAATAACCTTTTACCTTCTGTTTCCTTTATGTTTTGCTTTTCACTGCAGTTTCTATTTACTTTATGAAGGTACAAGAAGTGATTGCTCATACAATGTAATTATTATATACCACGCGCTTATCGATAGTTCGTGTTTCATTTTAAGATACTCTGATATTGCTTACTGCATTTTATACCTAATAATTTAGAGCAGCTTTCAGCCATTTACTGTCTGGAAACATTCCTTGGATGAACTTTTCTTTACATGGGAATAATTCAGACCAGCCACCAAGAAGTTTTGCAGCATGTAACTTGCAGAATGTTATTCCAATGAGAAAATATGGAGGTTTTTTCTCACAGAAAAAGGACTGGGTCTGTCCTGTTTACATCTAAACCTCCAAGAACCACATTAGTGCTCCTTCCCTTTATTTCATGCATCCCTACTGACTCTTGCATTTTCTCCTGGGACAGTCAAGATCTTAAGCTGTCCTGCTGGCTGGGGAGGAGGTCCCCAGAACACTCGTATTTCATTGTTCGCGTGGTTTTCCAAAAGTTCATCTGCAAAGAATTTATTACCATTACACATTATAACATGTTTCTCCAGAAGTTATTAGAAGAGTAACTGTATCTAATTATTGAGGTCTCCCAGAGAAGTTAAAAAAATAGTAGCATTCTAATTAAAAAATATATTGCTGTTTCACAGAGTAATGTTTGAGCTGAAAGGGGAACTTTATTGCTGAAATTCATCTGGTTTTGCTGTACACTCGCCACCTCTTGTCAAAGCCTGACCTCAGTGAGGTCATGCACAGAACTGACTTCAAATGAGAGTAAGCCCAGGCCTGTAATGTATAATCACTGCTTTTAACATCAAAACGATAGGAACTGCAATGGAATAATTATGCCACCAATAGGGAATACAGGCTTAAATTAAGATGATCTCTTCTTATGCAAACTAGCTTAATAAAAACAAGTGAACAGAGATTCAGCATCAGAAAATAGGTTGTATCTTGAGATTATCTCAAAATTGAGATTGTCCTCCCACTCTGCTAGTATTTCCTGTGGTGTGTCATGGATAATACTTGTTCTTAAACCCTGAATTTTATAATCTAAGTACTTGGTGTTAAAATCAAGGTACTATTTTATAGGCTCCAGTTTTTGCCAGACATTGAAGATGACAGGAAGGCACATAGGCTTGGAGACACCTCATTAACAGACCTACCTCTGACATGGACGCATCTTTCTCATTCCTCCTCCACTGAGGAAAAGCTGCAACAAATATCTTTGATCTCTGGAACAAAGCCTCACCCTAGTGTGAGCTGGAAGAGATTCCCCAGTCTAACCTGAGGTCACCCAGAGTAGGAACTGGTGATGGGTTGTAGTCCAGTGGTTGGGAGATGGCTTGGCTGCAACCCACAGTAGTCCATCCTTACGGCTTTATCACACTGTGGATCTGAAAACTGCCATCCTCAAGAGTAAAAGCTGTTGCAGTCTTCTCACCGCAGCAATCCCTCCATCACTGTGTAGTTATGTGTTGAGCACAGTTCTCAGCGCTTTTAGTTCTGTATAGGACACCTCAAGATTTTAGGGTTGTTTTTTCTTAAGGCTTAATTTAGCAAAGTGCAAAATCTTCTAGCTGGTGTGGGTCTTGAGGTGTCTTTTAAGATGAGGTCCTGTGTGTGGCCAAATATACCTTTGACCAACTCTTGCATCAGCATATGTGTGGCTGCCTCCATTTAAAACTCTTGCTATGTAGTATCACGTTAATATAGAGCTTTGAAGTTTCCTTCCATATAAAAAAACCCAATCTGTGAAGGTCAAAGTAAGACTCCCTACTTGTTTCCTTCAGTAATAAGCATTTTGAAACCTTTTAATATTCAAACAGTTATTTTTCTATCAATTTATATACCTTTACGAGTTTAGTTTTATTCTCTGGAACAGTATAGTTCCTACATTTTTTCTTTGGTGTATAATAACCTACTAGCTAAAAGCAGGATTGAAAGCCTCAGCCAGCTGTGTTCATGCTATTTACCTGATAAAATCAAGTGGTGAAAGTCAGACACAAATACAGTAGTTCACGTGTAAAAAAATGAAAGGTAGATAAATGAATAATTCATGCTTCCAGGCGACTGACCGTGGGAAACCCCTAAGCCTTTCAGAAAGTATGTAGGTAAGGATATAATTACATTTAGACAATGCTATCATGCAGTTGCTTGCAAATAATCAAAAAGTTGAAATTTACAACTTTATGATCTAAAAATAAAATTGAATTTGCTTCTTTAAGCTCTTTACACCTCATTGAGTTAAGCAAATCCTAAGCATAGTTAACTCCTTTCCATGGGGAAAATTTGGTGGAGATCAGGCTGTGGGAGGATGGAGTAATAATGTGTAAATGCCAGGTCAATGGCATGTTGCAGCATGCTCCCAGTTTGGTCAGCACCAACTTCTGAACTGTCTGCGGTGTATTTTTGGCGCGTGACAGGGACTGTGAGAATTAATACTGAGAGATGTTGTGACTTACAAGAACTTAAATTCCCAAATAATGGGCTTTGAATGAGACTAGCTATTACTCCTCATGCATTGCCAGTGGTACCCAGAGTTTCCCAGATTCTTTCCCTTCTTCAAGATGATTGTAATTACTTGTTTCTATAGAGGCTTTGAAACAAATTGTGCTGGCAGGAGCTGTCTGCTGATTGGTATATTTCAGGCTTTTCCATGGGGCTGGCTTTTCCTGTCAATACTCAAGAGGTTACAGAGTTCAGGATTGAGTAGCCTGTGACAGGAAGACTTCTATACAGCGTGTTTTTCACTCAAGATTTTATGCATAACTGCAGAATGAGTAACAATTTCTGGGAAATGTCACTTTGCAGCATCCCTGGCTCTGCAGTCTGTGCCTATGACATGCTTGACATCGCCAATGTATTTACTGGGAGATTCAAAGAACAAAAGTCTCCAGACTCCACATGGACACCAGTTCCTGATGAACGAGTGCCCAAGCCCAGGTATGTTTCATGCATAGTGATACTGTTCTGTTCCTGTATGCAGAACAGAGTACTTTTTGCTAATTTGAACAGCCTTGTAAGGTGCAAATACAACTGAAGATACATGTTGTAACAGTAAAATAGAAGTTGAGTTGCATTTGGATCCAAGGTATGCAAGTGAGAATTTTTCCACTTAAACAAGATTTGTGTAACATAAATCAGGCCAGCATCAGATCCACTTGGTCAGAATAATCTGTCACTTAAGAGTGGTGTGAGTTACACACCTGTTGCAAATTGGTTTGGTAATGGATGTATCTCATTACAAAACCTGCACCAGTTCTGTGGTTTGCTGTTCTGCGGTTAACATGCAATTTATGTGCCACAGAGGACACATCGTGAGGAGAAAAAAACAGTGTTCCATCAAAATGGAGATTCGGTTTACCTCGTTCCTCCTATGAGTTGTTTTCCCTGTTTCCACTTCCCTCCTGTTTGCACGTGGCTCCTCTACTACACTCTATTTGTATTTCCTACAAGCACCCATTTCGTACAAGTTGCTGTTGACAGCCATTTGTTAACTCATTTACACCAGTGGCATTTTGCTCTGAGAATATGATATGAATGTAGACAAAGCAAATTCGTTTATCTCAGTCAGGCTCTACCACTTTAATGTATGTTTTACATCGCTTGTGATATCTTACATAACTTCAAAAGAAAAACACATCTGAAGCTCTGTGGTGGCAACTGAGCTTCTGCCTAAATCCAAATTTGGCCCATCATGTCTTAGAGTTGCCAAGTACAGTATTCCTCTGCTGTCTTTATTCTGAAGTTGTCACTCAAGAGAAGAGACTGGAGGTAACTGGAAAATCTGGTAAATTCTGTGTGTTTTCAGTCTGAGCCTTAGTAAGGCACCTGCTAGTACTGTTGCTGGATTTTATTCTCCTTTTTGCAGTGTTTCAACAACTCATTGACATGATGGGCTGCCTTGGTAGTGCAAGGCTGCACCAGGGCTCCAAGGTCATATGTTTGGAACTTACTCAGAAAGTATTGGCAGGGAAGGGGGAAAGGAGAAAGAGAAATCTTCTCTTTCAGTTGGAAGGAAGAAGAGAAAGTTGCATTATGAGTTTGTGGGATGAGCCTATAGGAGGCTAACAGTTATGATGAGGACAGGATAATAGTGCTCCTTCTAAGCCATCAGGAGATAATGTGAACTGAGTTGGTGAACACTGTTTCATGTAACATTTGGCCACAAATCTGCTTAATAGAAATAATCATTACTTCTAACTCATGTTGAAATGCATGAGAGGCACAAGACGCCTTTGAAATAAGGTCATTTTTATTTGGATATCTCAGTATGGTGCAGAAACATTAGTGCTCCTATGATCCTAACATTTCTCAGAAACATACCAGAGCGTTTCAGGGGCCTCGCTTCCCTTTTCTGCTGAGGTGCACAGCAGAGTTTACTCAGTTTTATGTTTACTCGATTAAACCAGTTTTGAGATTAAAACAAGATTAATCCAATCGTGTGATTAGGATTTAGGAGGAAGTAGGCCTCCAGATTAGATATACAGAAACCCTAGGCACCGCGCTGCCAGAAGGCATAGGCTGCTCCCTAGAGTTCTCTGGGAATGTCACCTCATGAATCAGTGCCCTTGCAAGGACCCAGGTGATGCCGTTGGTTTCTCCTTCTTTCCCTCTATTCCTAATTCAATATGCCGTTACAAGACAACTAAAATATTTTGGATACGAAGAGGAAGAGCACACAGTCTCTGCATGTAGTGTTCATTGTGCAGCTGTGTTGAACCCGACTCATTGACCCAGCTAGTCCCCTCCAGTCCTATGCTACCTTCCTACATAACATTTAGTTACCTAAGGTTTGAATATTTATCTAAATCTGAGCAACAGGTATGATAGGACTCGTACTATATTTTGTTCAAGTTGGCATTACTACATTGATGTCAGTGACTCTACCCATGTTAGAGCAGATGAAAATGGGACACTGCAGCATGTTGATGAGTGGGTGGTCCATCTTTCATCATCCCATCTCACAGTGGCTTAAAGACTTGAAGAATCGTAATGCTCTAGGAAATGGGATCAAATGGACCTTTTGCTGGAGAAAATAACCCACAAAAATATTAATAACAGGCAAAGCATTTTGCTGCTTCCTGTGTAGAGATGACCTGTCCAGGCAGGAAGGTTAAGTTGCCTCTGAGGAGCAGGGTAGATTTTAGGAATAGGGTGAGCAGATTTGCATTTAAGTTGTGGAAGAATAATTAGAGAACATTTCAGTGAAAGTTGTCAATGTGCTACCATACTGAAATTGTCTCATCCGAATTGAAAGAAGGGTAAAACCAATGTCTACATGGATGCTTGCTGGGTTGTCTTCTCTAATAGTCGGCTTTCTACCAGACGGGACTGAAAGCAGCATTCCTTCACACATTCTAAAAAAATCAGATTCCTTCTGTATGTTAGGGACTGCTTTTATTCCAGGAAAGAGCAGTCAGCTAGGCAAGTTAGAGATCAGAAAGCACCTATGCCAATGGGCAGCATCAAGCCAAATACATACATGCAGTGATTAGGTTCCATGTGAGGATGAACTACAAACTGTGTGTGTCACACTCCTGCTGAAGAAATGTCTTTGTGCTTTTCGGTGACATCTTAAGTCCTGCTGAGTGAGGATAGAGCAGGATTTTAGGCTTCCCCTGAGGGGCTGAAAAAGTCCACCAGACTTCTCAGTCCTCCATTTAAACCCCTGTAATGCACATCAGATTTCACTGAGGGCCTCATTACAAAATGAGATTTGCACTAGGCATCAAATAAGTGTTCTGGCTTTACCCTCTTGTTTTATTTAGGCCCGGTTGCTGTGCTGGCTCTACATCATTAGAAAAATATGTAACCTCTAACGAGTTCCCGGATGATACTCTGAACTTCATCAAAACACATCCACTGATGGATGAGGCTGTACCTTCCATTGTCAATCGACCCTGGTTCCTGAGAACAATGGTCAGGTATGTACCTCCAAGTAGACTCTTGTCCTCATTGTAGCTGTGAAGTTGTGCTAATAGCCTTGCTCAGAATACTCTCAAACTCTGTAAACATCCTTGGTATGCTGGGCATGAATCCAGCTAGGAATGATGGCAGCGCTGAGCAGATGCCTCAGAACTCCCTGAGCAGCTTTCAAGATAGGAAAAAAACCTCAGTCCTTTCCAACCACGCTGTGCTGAAACCCCACTCTTGGAGGAAATGCCTTGTGGGGAAGGTTAACCCGCCTGTTGGCTCATGGGTCAGTGTTTGAGACAGCTCTGTAGAAAACTTTGGGCAAGGATCAGCAGACAACCCAGGGATATGTACACAGGGTACAAACATGTCTGCCAGGATATGTTCACAGGATATGAAGTCTGTCGGGATATGTACTGGTATGTTTTAATGTTTACAGAAGTGTACAGGCAGAAGTAATCACATAATCTGTATCCTTTCTATGGCAACAAGAGAAAAATAATAATGAAGAGATTTGAACAAAGACTTATAAATCAGCAAGCCTCAAATATGCCATCCCCTTCCTATCAAAATACATTCCCACTCTCTGCAGTGGTCACTACACTACTTATCTACCCTCCACTTGTGAACAGAATAATGTGACTAACTTTTTCCGTATTTTCCTTTCTTCCTCCGTACAAGGGTAGAGTTTCGTGCCGGGCAGTGATTAGCTCTGGAAGGGTCTCACTTAGTTTTAGTAATGTATCTTCTGTCAGGTTTTTATGTCAGGTGCTGTACCTCCAACCAAAGACGAGAGCAGCAAAGTCTTGCAGAGGAGCACTTTCCTTTGATCGCCAGTACCAGATAGATAACTGGTGCCAAATCACCAGTACTCACTTTCAATAAATCGTGTCATCCCAAGATTCAATATCATCTCAGCACTGAACTCGCTTAGTGGCAGTTGTGTGATTATTTTAGTGAGGTAGAATGGTGTTTAATGTCTCACTGTTGCACTGGCACAGCTTTTCTTGCCAAAAAGTTGAATGTAGATCAGTTACAGTTATTGCTGCTTTTAATGGTACAGAGCTTCAAATTAAAAAAAAAATTCACTGTGCTGATTTTCTTCCTCTGCCTGAATAAGTCACCAGGCTAGTACTTTACTTTTGGTTGGAAGGATAATTCCTAAATGGCCTGAGACTCTTAGTACCCCTTCAGTTTTCTGCAAACACTTCTGCTATCTATTGGACATACGGATGTGCAGACAAACACAGGAAAATTCCCCACCATTTGGGGAGCCAAACTGGTACAGTTTGTGTTGACTTACAGGGTTATTCAGCTAGGAAAAGTGCTTAAATATGTTATATGGTTGCTAGAAGGCTACCACACAATTTTCTGAAGTGGAAAAAGTGATAAAATAAATGGCAATCTAATCCCAAGCGATGCAAAATGCTGTATTGTTATTCTAGATACCGCCTGACCAAAATTGCTGTGGACTCTGCTGCTGGGCCGTATCAGAACTACACTGTAGTTTTCTTGGGATCGGAGAAGGGAATCATCCTGAAGTTCTTGGCACGGACAGGAAACAGTGGTTTCCTAAATGACAGCCTTTTCCTGGAGGAGATGAATGTTTACAATCCTGAAAAGTGTGTATCTGATTCTTTGTACTAATGTATGGGTGACTTTGAACTTCAGATTTCCCAGAGAGTAGGTAGTCCCATGAAAAGGGAAGTGGTTAGAGAAGCCAAGTTTTTTGAGTAATTTTAAATTGTTTGAGGAGGGGATGTCTGCTTATCAGTCTCTACATTGCAATAAGATATTTTTTATTCAGTATGTGTAGAAAATAGCCCATCCTATGCAGCAGTTGATGGATAATTAAAAGTGAAATTCTGCAAAGGAAGATTAATTTTCTAATCCTATGAAAAAAACTGATTCCTCTCCAAATAATTCAACAACCAGCAAGCCACTCTCCAAGGGAAATTTCCCACATTTGAGCCTTACTTAAATATGCCTAAGGGGACTTTGAAGTGGCCCATAATCACGCAGAAATTTCAGCTATTTTGAGTGCTGGAAAAAAATAAACAGAAAAAATGAAGGGCCCTCAGAAAGCTTGTCTGGTGTGCTATGTCTCTTCACTTCTTACTCCCCTGTCCCATGCATTTTTAATACTCGCTTATATGTCTATCAATGTTTTTAGTGGCTAATGTGTGTTCTTTTTCCTCGACTTGTTCAATTCTACCTTTCTGAGGGTTTTTTGTGGGAGTTGATGGGGGAGGGGAGGTGTTCAGCTTGTGGAATCATTAAATTTTCATCTGGTTTCCCAGCAGAACTTATTTATAACCTCGTCTCACTTTTTTTCAAATCAGGTGCAGCTACGACGGCATGGAGGACAAGCGGATCGTGGGCATGCAGCTTGACAAGCCCAGCAGCGCCCTGTACGTCGCCTTCTCCACCTGTGTCATCGAGGTTCCCCTGGGACGTTGCGAGCGTCACAGCAAATGCAAAAAGTATGTGTTTTCCGGTGGCTGTCAGAAGCCCACGCGGCAGGCGTGGGGAAGGCGGGAGCGCTTACGCATGCCGCCTTGTGTTCTTCTTTCTCCAGGGCCTGCATAGCGTCCAGAGACCCTTACTGCGGGTGGGTGAAGGAGAGCGGGTCATGCACACAGCTGGTCCTTGGCTCCAAGTGAGTAAGGGCTCTGGCGGGACGGGCCGTGAAGCTCTGGTGTTGGCGCCAGGCGGTCTTGGGCAGAGCTATGTGAAACATGGGGCTCTTAGGGAAGGAAAAATGTGGGAAGTGTTTGTTTCTACCTCATTTGCATTCACCTCTGAAATGTCTCACAAATTTTTTTGATGTGAACTCTCAGCTGATTGGTAACTGCTGAAAGAGGAGGAAGAAGAAAATGAAAGAGCTGTACTAAGGTCCGCGTGTTATTGAAAGGAGGGAACTGGATGGGTATGTCTGGACCAGCCCACACTGGAGCCATCACAGCTGATTAAAGAGGCAATAGAATCCAAATTAAATTACTGAAGCAATTTGTCCACTGAAAACAAAACCAGTCTTTCTAATTTACTGTGCATCACTAAGAGGAATCACAGAGCACAGTAAGAGCTTAAAGCAGATTCAGAGAAGTGCTGGATCTCCCCTTGCTTAACAGTAGAATTTAATTATTTTATAATGATGAAGGTCTGTGAAGGTTTGTTTAAATGTGGTCACTAAAGCTTCCTTGCTGGGAGCTCCACTTCAGAGCTCTCATTTCTTGGCCACATCTGACACACCTCATGGTTGCCCACTCGGAGGTACAGCTGTACTTCCTCAAGGTAGTGGTGGAAGTGTAGCGCAAACATCACACAACCTCGACAGCCCCACAGCTGGTCGCCCTTAACCCTGCTTCTGTACAGGTCTTCAGTATATAATGGATGAGTTACCATCCCTGTGCTTATGTCTTGTTCTTAATTAGCTATTTCAGTTCAAATTGTTTTGTCCGCCAGGGATGCTATAGCTATATCTGTCTGTATATGCTTTACTACAAGAGTGTGGACTGTTCCTGACTGGACATTTGGTAGAATAATGTTAAAATGCACCTGTGTCCTTATCAGGTTTTCTCAGCATGCCCAAAGTTCTTGAGTGTTTTTGCACTTCCATAGCAAGTTGTAGGGGACTGCAGGTTGTCTTCCCCCAGCACAGTACCTACCCAATGGGTTAGCTTCCTTCTCACGTCAAAGTATTAGTGCACCTTGTCTACTATATGGACAAGTTAAGGTAGGATCATAATTGCTTCTGATAATATCATGTATTATAGAGTTAACAGTTCAAAAAATATGAATGTTCGCCTCCCTTGACAATGAGGCATGCAGTAGATTTAAAAAAAGTAATAATAAAAAAGACAAAGCATCATCAGAAGATCATAAGAAATCATTTATCAATGACAAATAACTCGAATGTCTGTGTGGCAATTTTTCAGCCTTTGCGTGGAAGTTCCAAAGAAACAGCCAGTTTCCTGGTGGGGCTTTATTTCAATGTTGCACATGTGATAATTTCTTTCTGGTAGTGCCTGTGAGTGTTATTCATACTGTTTTGTTTCTTTCTATTATTTAGACTGGTATTTGAACAGGACATAGAACATGGCAATACAGATGGCCTGGGTGACTGCCAAAGTAAGCAAAGCTTTTACCCTCTGTTTACCATGTGTCACAGCATCCTTCTGAATGCCTCAAATTACCATTACCTGTCCGGTGTTCTTTTGTAGCAATGTAAGCCACAACAGGGGCAGCAACTGTGGCTAATAATGCAGGTCCAGAAGAGGAACGGTTGTTTAAATGTATTTAAAGAAAATAGCCCAGGTGGTGTGATTTATACAAACATCAGACTTCAAAGCAATTATGTAGTGAGAAAACCTCAGTTCTACAGGATATTGATTATACAAATGACATAATGAATTAGGTGTTCATTGCCTTAATTAGCCATGGTGGTTGGATTGTTTATGTAGATGTACAGAAGTGGCTTGGTTTCTTGGTGTAGACTGTGACTTGGGCTACATTCCCATACAGGACAGGGAGACAGTGAACTAAAGCTTCAGTTTTGGATCCAGATCAAGAAGTGGCAACTACTTAGCTTGTGAATCTTAGTGGATTTTACACACAGGCTGGACAACATAGTGCTATTATGGGTCAGGCACTACTGATTCTGCCTAAGAAATTTTGATGGGAAACCTGAGGTACTGACAGCATGAGTTGGAAGCTTAAACACAGTCTTTAAACATTTACATTTTGCACTGAGGTGCTTAAAAGTGCACAGCTTGCACTGCATGCAAAGAAACCTGGTGTGCTGATTTCTGAGCCTTCAGGAATACCAACATCTGTGTTCAGGATAGCTCTCGTTCCAAATGTTCTTGCCAGGGTTGGTTTAATTCTGAACCCCAAATATTATTTATAAACCTTATGAAATCAAGAATCACATTCTTTTCAGCCCAGCTTGCACTGATGCCTGTAGATGCAATAAAACTGCTGAAGCTGAGGAAGTAACGTACAGTGAGAGAGTCATCACTTTTGGAATACAGAGCAAAATGATGGAGGGCTAGAGTGTGCCATGGGATACAGTGCAGGCCAGCTCCTCTGGAGGAAGCCAGAGCCTTCTCATGCCTTGTGCATCCTTGTTCAAGAGCCGTTTATTACTGTGATCACTGTGCTTGAGGGGATACAAGGATTTCAGCCTCTGCATGCCCCCTATCTCAACTACACCTGCCTCTGCCTCTGCGCTAAGATAGGGTTATGTAGGCTGTCTCTAAGTTTTTTGAAGGAGGTGTACACATAGTCCCTCCTGTGCTCCCTGTAAAATGGGCTAGCACCAAAATCAGGTCAGTTCCCAGCTGGTGCAACTTTGCCCTTTTCAGCCAGTTTTGCTCTCCTTGGGCAAATAGGTTAGACGGGAGTGGAGTGTACCTGATATGAGTTAAATATAAAAGAAGGGTAAGAAATTATTCAGAAACAGCACATTGTGCTCATGGAGAGAGATCTGCTCCTGTGCAGAGAGGAGCAAAGCCCATACCCTGCTTAAATCCCTCTTTAGCCCTGAATGATGCATTGAACCTCGACACTGCACAGGGGTAGATCTCAATCCCTGCTAAGCCAGCTGATCTTTACTTCATGTGGTCTTGGGTCATGTGAGTTTTGTCCTCATTGACTCACATTGCTGGCTGCATCACTTGTAGTGCGTTGCGTTAGATTAGGACTTGCAAAGAAAGCCATGGCAGGGAGGACACTGACCTTCCCATTTGCTGTCCCTTGCACAGGGCTGGTGCAGAACACTTTTAAAGCCAGACATTGTTGTCAGGTATGTCTGAATATTAGTTTTGCCTGGGTCCTTAGGGTACTAATCACAAACATATAAATATCAGCTGAAGCATAAAAGTTTGCTAGCAGCAAACTATTAAAAGAAAAAATGAGAGAGAAATAATGATTTTTCCCCTGTTATTTGTCTTTCAGATTCCTTCGTAGCCCTGAATGGTAAGGAAGTTCTTAGTTTCATTATTTACTGACAGCAAACCCATTTTGGAGGAATCACTTTTTACTAAACTTTTCAGTATTTTCATAGTTTTGTTTTATTTAATGTTTCTTCCCAATTTATTTTGTTCATAGACATTTCAACTGCTTCACCTGATCATGAAATGTCTTACGACACAGTGTATGGTCAGTTTATGGGTGTTTTTAAAAATTCTCCCCAGATCCTTGTGTTAGCTAGTAGTTCTGTACTCAAATAGCCGTTACCCTTTTTTACTTGTTTTGTCTTGGTTTTGAGGGCCTGATTCACTAATCACAACTAGGATTCAGTCATACCTCTTGATTTTCAATCCCTCTTTTCTACTCCTCCCTCAAAACTGTCTCCATTGAATTAAAGTCAGGTATGGCTATTTTAAGGGCATGCCAGCAGACATGATTAAGAGCATGCTTCATCTGAACACTCAGACAAAGGAACACTTGGGTACAGTGATGCATCTTATCTGTTCACCAGGAAAAACAAGATAGCAGCTCATATCCCACTCATGAGTCGTCCAGGCTGGTGTCATGACTGCTACAGCAGCCAGTCAGAGATACCTTAGGGAAAGGAGCAGAACTGTCCCTGGGTTACAGAAAGATACCTCATAAGGAAAATTAACCTGTTACCCATGTGAGTTGAGACTGGGTTATGCCTCGATTCCTGAAGGTTCCTGTCACCTCTAGGGTGAGTCATTTGTTGTCCATGCTTGCAGTATCTTAGTGCCTGAATGAGCCCTGGTCTGTAAAAAAAAAGGATTTGCATACCAAATTAAATGACCTGAGCTGACAAGGAGCATTAGAGTAGCAGTTTCCCATGAGGCAGCTGTTAATCTGTGCTCACAGTACTTTCCACCTCTTTGTTCTGTATATTTGGAAATGGATTACGCTGGTACTTGGGAGTGCAGAATAAGTGTCTTCATGAGGAATTATTGCAGAATAAATAATCACTTTAAATTCAAACCTAGACTTAGATTGCAATAGTTTCTCTTTATAGACATCCTGAACAAAGACAAGTACTCACAAGCTAAGAGGATGTGTGGTATTGCTCCCAGTGAAGTCAATGGCAAATTTCCATGTGGGATGGGATCTTGCTTGTGAAGTTGCTTTCACACTGTACAGGACTAGCAGTTCATCAGAGCTAGGGCAAATTCACCTTACATTTGGCTGAATGTAGCAAGAGATAGGTTAGCGTGCAGTTGCAATGAATATTTGATTGATCCTTTCATCTCATGCCTGCAAAATACGTAGGTACAAAACAGAACCAATGACAGCTCAGTACAGCAGAATATAAATAACTGTAGGCACAGTAACACTGTTCAACATTTGTAAAAATAAAATCAAATTCCCCATGTTTTTTATTACCAGGAAATGGAAAAGGTGCAGGTGAAACTTGTTTGAAAGTATGATAATGACAACCAGTGAAAGGAACTTCCAAAACCAAAGACAAGTTGAGACTTCATAATGTATGGAAGACTGATGGTTTCATGTGCATATACAGCTTGTACTTTCTTTCATTTGAAAATTGCTATATTTCCAATGCAGGGAGCAGTAATTAAAGAACAGTAATAATAAAATCCATACTGCTGAATGTAAAGATAAAGAAAATGGCCTTGGGCATAGTGCTGAAGTGCCAGAAATGTTCTAGGGTTCCTGCTTCTAAGTGCATTCATAGACTGCACAGTTATAGCTATGGGCCTGTGGTTCTGGATCCTGTCAGCCATCATATTAGCAGGGACTTTAGCAAAAGCTGATATTTTAATCTGACCAAGAAAGCAGAAGAGTGATTCAAGTAAGCAGCAGAGCGAAAAAAGCTGCAGTCCCAGGGAGTACAGGTAACAAAAGGGAGTCCATTTTACTGTCCAGGCATGTCAAGCCCGAAGACAGACTCCATGAATTAACCCACTCTTAAAGTAGGACCCTATGGCCAGATGCAATGGAGAAATGCTGACCCAACATTAACATTGGTTCCCATTCATGCCCTGTCTTTCACAGATGATTTCACTGACCCTCCCCAGGTACATCCTGATATCATGGTCTCTTCCTTTTATGGGTTTAGTTAAAATACCCATTCTGATATTATTGCAGGCAGTCTTTCTTTTCACCTATCATGGCAAAATATGAAAGGAAATGTGTTAGTCACCTCTGTTGATCTTCCACGTGAGGAGCGTAAAAAATTCCAGCATGAGGTAGTAAACCAGTCTCAGTAACATGCACATTTGCTAACTGTAGTGACTGCTCTGAGTCATTTTTTTCTTGAGAAAATGAAAATTTTATAAATGGTGTGTTTTAATGTTATTGAGTACAGTTAAATGCATAAGTAAATGGTATTTCATAATAGATTAAACCTCAGAACACTTGGATATACCAGAATACCAGCTAAGTGAATGCTCACGGTGCTTTTGGATCCGGTGGGCTAAATATATCCAAAGGCATCTGAAACTCCAGTTGCAGAAGAAGTCTTTAAGGCCTGATTCCCTTGATTTACTCCACTATAAATCAGCTCACTTCAACAGCCTTACTGCCGACCCGTAGCAGTGTGAATGAAACAAGAACCAAGCCCTTAATCTTTGTATTCTTGGCATCAGCCTCCTCCTGAATTTGGCAGGTGGGCTCCCTTTTCTGGGGCAGTGTCATGTGATTGGCTGTAAACAAGTAGAGTGCAAAGTCCACACAGGTGACTGTTCAAGTGCATCCCTTTTGACACCCAAGGAGAAGATAGCAGGCTGAAGGTCTGGCTGCAGAAGGTCAGAGAGAAGTGATGCAAGAGCCACATATTTAAATAAGGAGATTAGGCTGGATTCCTCTGCAAAATTGTAAGCGGCTTCAATTACCTTTGGAAACATCAATTCTTAGTGAATTGGGCCCTTATTTTACCCCCTAGCCATAGTCCTTTCTCCCTCTGTTGTATTGATTTAGCCTTTCCCTCTAATTGTCTAATTAGGTTGCTATAGCTGTTATAGGATAGTGTGCAGACATCTTAACCTCTGAGAACCTAATGACTTGTGCTTATTAGAGCAACTATCAAATACGTATTGAATCCCTGTCTTTGTTTTAAACCTGAAAAAAACTGCTTATATTTTACAAGTGCACTTCAGAATGAGCTATATTCAGAAGTGCAGCCCTTCTGAATCATTATCCATGCCTGTAGACACTAAGTGCTTTTACTCTCCTTCTGTTACTTGATTACAGCACTCCAAATGAAAAGTTTTTGCAAATAATGGAAGCACCTAAAACAGATCTTTTAAAAGTGTGTCTATTTTGATTTTTACGTTTGCTTTAAACAAAGAAGTTTCAAAAGCACTGTGTCTGCAGTTTTTCAGATGGTTTGTTTTAAAACAAAGGCAGAATCGGTTTTTTAGATATTTAGGTATTAACCGATATTAACATAGAGGTACTGACCACATCTCAGATATGCTAAAGCCTCTTTAAATTGCAGCAAAGTCTATTTCCACAGTCAGAGTCATAAAAATGGTGTAATGGAAAAAAAGGCCTACTGCGTGTTGCAAACTATACACCAGATTGTAAAGGTTTAATAATGTCTTTGTGTGAGAGGTCCAGGACTGGGTTGCCTGCCACTTCAGTCTTTTCTCTGTTTATGAGAGAAACTTAACTAGCTCATACATTTGTGGTGCCACTCTGCTCAGAGGTGAATTTCACTCAGCAGGACTGGCTATTTGGGCACTTACAGGACACAGTGATACTGCTTACGGGAGCAGCCACTGCCCAGTACTAAGTGTTTGCAGAATGCAGCTCTAACGCAAGTGGGACAGGCTATTAAGTTCTAATCTGCTTCTGCCCTGCTTCCTCAAAATCAAGTGGAAGAAAGTTTATCTCAATTAGGTGTGGAAGGTTGTTTCTCAGTGTGTACTAGACTAACACATTAGTAACAGAGCGAATAGACTGATTTCTCACATTTGTGTGAAACCCTTCTCTACCTAACAACCATATGGTACACATTAATATCTTCACAAAGCCTTAGCTTTCCATTACGAAGAAGTTCTCTATGTATTTGCAGCATATGGTTCAGGAAATCTTTTCTTTTTTTTTTTTCCTTCAGAAAATGTGTCCCTTAGGCATATATTTCCTCTAGATTAGTGTATTAAGAAGTGTTTTTCTTTAACCATACTTATGGCTTTTCCTTAGAATTCCCCCTTTAAGCACACCTAAAGTGCAAGTGTCTGGACAGAGATATGGGCATATAAATGCATATGAAACACAGGCATAAAATATGATTGCTACTTGGCAAGATTTTCTTCTCTTTTACCTCCTTATCAAGCTATGACTAATTGCTTTCTTATGTTGAGTGCAGCACTATTTGTAGGCTGACCAAATATTGTACAGATTATTGTGGTTGCTGAATGGGGTATTAACTTGGAGACTGCAACCCCATGAATGCTGGCACTGTGGTTTATTCCTTAGGGAAAAGAAGACATGGAAATCTCATAATTTCCATTTTCTGGCCTGTTCTCTGTCCCATTATTTCTCATATTTCGTGGGGATGGGCACAGGAGTTGACAAGCCTAAAATGGTGTAGGGGTGCATGCGTTCAGGCTCCAGCATATTCTTACTTCAAGAGGGCATGTGTTTTCAGTTGCTGGACCTCTCTACCTGTCCTTTTGGAAACAAACATCCTGCTGGAGGACTGCTGTGGAACAGGCAGTACGTTTGGATGAGAGTCCATCATCCAACTAACTGTGTGTTACCAATGCTCCCAGCCGTGCTGTGGCTTATGGAAACCTTTTAGAAGTGGATAATGTTTGGCTTCGCTTTTCTATCTGAGCGACAGCAACATTAAAAGCTCTGATTTCAACAAAATGCAGCCTCTAATTTGATGTATTAAAGAAAGATGGCTGGGAGAAACCACACTTCCTATCATGAAAGGTAAAAAATAATCCAGTGCCATTGTCAGTATAAGCCTTCAGCCTGAGGTCCAGAGCTAAATTGTGTTAATGATTAGCTGTAGTAGCTGAGGGTTGGCTTTGTGGTGAGAACACTGTGAATTTGACCAATTTTCCCTGCTAAGCATGCCAGTTACAGGAGTTAGTTGTGTCAATGTCCTATGCAAAACCCAGTCTGAAGTGCTGCCATATATAATCCTGTGCAGTAAATCGAAAGGGCTCCTCAAAAATATATGGAGGAGCACAGACATTTTCTTCCTCTAAGACCATTAATATTCAGCAGGACTTCTTTAAATCATAGCAGCATCTTAATAGAAGTTGCAGCTTTTTTTGCTGACTTCATCAGTAGTTCAACCCCATGAAGCTGGTGAAAGGGCTGGATAAAACAAAGCGCATGGGTGCATTGAAAATCTTGGGAGCATTGGTGGCCAGCATTTATTGCTGATTGCTGGAGTGGAATTGGGGAGCTAGGTTAATCAGCTCTCTGTGTGCTTCTGAGAGCTGGGATTGGATGGCTTTAGAAGCCATTTAAACCAGCCTTTTTGAGATGCAGCTTCCAAAAGTTTTATGCTTATCCAGTGAATGTTTAAAATAAACTACAGAAGCACAGTCTCTGCCTGCCCAGCTCTGTGCCCTCTCCGTGAGGCTTTAAATTTGGTCTCCTTGTGTTGCTCTATCTCTGCCCCAGCGAGTCTCAAATTATTTTTCTGAGCAGTGAAACAACATCAAGGAAAGGAGTGGGGAGAGGGTCCCTGCTAGGGTAGTCTGTAGCCTGGTGATTGGACTCCTCTCCAAGCGAGACTCACATTTAAGGAAGGAAAATTAATTTGCTGGGCTGTTAAAAGGAGGCAGGAGAAAGGAGGGCTGCTGTCAGTCTGTCTGGCGTTATCTGAAGAGAAAGCGTTATCTGCCATTCTGTCTGTGGATAATCTGATTCTGTTAGTTTGTGTTTGAGCATGTTTCAAAAACCCCTCTTTTGATTGGCTCTTTCAGGAAAATAGCTAAGGGGAAATATAGTTACTCCACATCAAATTAAGAGGCCCAGAGCTCCTTGAGTCCTGCTGAAAAGAATTCATTTTGGTGCATGTGCCAAAAGGGAACTTTCAGAGACGTGTGCGGTTTTGCAGTCAAAATGTTGTGCTGTGGATGGAGTTTTGGTGCTCCCTCCCCGGCAGCCATGGAGCAGCCTGAGCCACTGGGAAGTCCAGGTTGGAGCCATCATTCAGAGACGGTAGACTCCAAGCAGTCCAAGCATTTTGGGTGCTGACGTAGTTCTCAGGATCTAGCTGCAAAGGATGTATGAGTCTACAAACATGTGTCCTCCCCAGCCAAACCACTGTTAAAATTGTGCGGTGTTTCCAGCAGGGCATGTCCTGTGAACATGCTGTTTGTTGGGGTGTATTTGATAGGCGAGGAGCTCATCAGCCTTATTCAGGACAAGAGTAAGAATGTCTAGAGTAGTTGTAATGGAAAAAAGGCATGCGAGACCTTTGTCCAGCAGTCCCTGGAGTCACGGGTTCTTGGGCAGATCCACATAGTAAGGTGCTGTCTTCAGTGTCTCTCTGAGCAGAAATGATGTTTGGTTTCATCCTTACCTCAGAGCCATTTTGGACCATCAGCTCAGACAGGACCGATGGCAAGGGTGCAAGCGGGTGCGAGCGGCTGACAGGTCCTGCGCATTGCCCATCCGGAGGGCGATGCCACAGTGCGAGCACACCGGTGCTGGGCAAGTCCTTCATTCCCTTGGGGGCATGGGGCAGAGAGCCACAGACGTCACCGTTTTGTAGCTCTTCTGGCATTCCCCTTCAGTTTTGGCCATATTAGAAGTTGTTCCATTTTAAATGGGTTTTAAAATTGCTTTTTAACTAAACCAATACCAGACACCATGGGCCGACACTTCAGTGTCAGCCAGGCATGTGTACCAAATCCAGCCGAAGGATGCTTGACTCAGATGAAGTGTGCTCACCCTCTTCCACACGCATTTAACTCTGTTGAGTAAAAGGACACAACTGCCAGCTCAGCGGCAGCCCGAGGCGTGCACGCACCCCTTAACACCCTGATCTGGAACGTTCAAATCCCCTGTTTCCTTGGGCCCATGCTTTGAAGGACTTTTGAAACATTGCTCTGCTCAGCATAAGACGAGACATTCACCCATCACGGAAGCAAAACAGTGCATGCATTCCTGAGCGTGGAGAGGTAGCATGGTAAGAGACTAATGAGACTTGTCTTCCCTACCTGTATTTATAATGTAAACAGGACACTCCAGTTCCCTAGTCCCAAGCACCACCACTTCTGACTCTCGCGCTCGACAGGGTTATGATGCTAGGGGACGCATGCTGGATTGGAAGGATCCGCTTGGTTCATCTGAAAATACAGATCCATATGTGGCAGTTTCATCCCATAATCATCAAGACAAGAAGGGTAAGGCCTTGGAAATGACGTCCTGTGGTGGCGGGGGGGGGAGGACTAAAGTGTAACTGCTTCCAGCTGGCTCAGAGTAACATGTAATGAAACTCCTGTGCTATAATTAAAAGCTTATCGTAAAGCCTAAAACTAAACAGCCAATCTCAGACTCAGTCCTAGATAATTCACTGCCTGAGGAAACCACACAAAACAAACAGAAGTGTATGCCTTTGCAGAGTGTGTTGTGCATGTGTACGGGAAGGAGGCAAACAGTGGGGATTTAGCTCTCTTTAAACTTGATCTACCCTGTTGATCTGGCAGAGGAAGATCCGTGGCTTCCCATTGTTCTTAAGGGTGCACTTTTATATGCCTTTTTGTCTGAATTCCCAGGGCAGGACAGCAAATCTCAGCTAATTTCACGTTATTTCCGTCTCTCGACAACAGACAGAGATACTGAAGGTCTGCTCTAGTTTAACCATTGAAGTAAAACTGACAATAGTCCTAGCCACTGGGCCTAAGTCCCACTGTCTTCAGTGAGACCTGAGCATCAAATACCTTTGAGAGTGGGGGCTGTGGAGGTCATTAGCATATTTTAAAAGATGGGAAGGTGACTGCTGGTGGAGAAAGATTCTGTGTTGCATTTTTAAAGCACCAAAAGGTTGGGATTTAGGTGTCACTTCACAGTGTTCAGACCTGTACTGAAGCACACTTGGGTCTAATACAAGTGACAGCCCTGTCCTTTGCCCTCCAGTCCCCCCTTGCTATACATACAGAGAATTAGGCAGAGAATTGCCTAAATTTGCCGCTTGAACATACTTAGAGAAGAAGAAGCTTTTCTCCTATGTAAGGGTGGTGGTGCCCCCTCATTCCATCTTGGCCCTCCATCGTTCTCCCAGCTCCTTTTAATCTGTGTCTCAAAGAGGTTAAAATGGTTCCTTTGTAAATAGGGGACTTAGGTTCAAATAGCTCCACTGCCTGGAGAGATCTGAGTCCTTGTTATTCTTCTCCAGGGTGTTCTTAGATTGCTTCTTTCAATCTCTTCTCTGTTGAAGATGTTTCACTCTATATGGACTAATTAAGTACTCAGTGGGCCAGAAGGAGGATGGGTATGAGCAAAACTCACTTGCTGAGTGGTTAGGGCACTCACCAGGGGCAAGAACACACATGAGCTTCAGTCCTTTCTGCTATGAATACTTGATATAAAACACTTAAAATATTAATTGAAATGTGGATTGCAGTCTCTATTGTTCATGCATTTTACATGAAAAACTCATTAGACAAAAGCATCAGCTGTTCCTGGAGAAGCTACTGGCATGCCAGACCTGCTGCTTTGCGTTGTCTGCCCAAACTAGTCGGTTACTAAATCATATTCCTTCCCCTCCGTCTGACCCAGTGAATCTTGAATTCCCTGCATTAGCTGTGGAGACTTTCAGCAGAGGGTGATGAGCACGTTAACATTGCAGAACAGTCTTCAGCAGAGCTGCACAAACAGCTGGCGACCGTTTGGACCCAGACTGTGAACTCAGTGCCTGTTATTCACAACAGCCCCAAGTACATGGTGACTCCCACAGTCCTGGGATATCCGGGATTTCTCACTGAACTCCCCAGGTTTGACCTTAAAGAGCCTTCACGGTTCCTAGCCATGAAGGCAGTGGGTGTCACCTGGCTGGCCCAGCAGAAATGAAGCCTGAAGCACTTTTCAAGCTGAGGAGACCAGTCAAATTAGGCAGGAGATGCAGTAAAATTTCCTGAGATGCCATGGCAAACATTAATCTTGTAGCCTTGGCTTTTGGGCTTGATGGCAGGAAATGGAATATGAAGATTTGAATTCCCTCAGGCAGAGATTGTCTCCCACCTCCCAGCAATTAGCTTTTCCTATAAAAAAGGGAAAAACTGCCATTTGCTCTTCTTCCTTCGACTGGGTCTTAGAAGTGGCCCCTGTTTAAACAATTTTTTTCAGAGCAAAAAGGTGAATTTCTAGAACCCGATCAGACTTACATGTGAGTTAAGCACAGGGCTCCTCTGCACCCTGCAGACCTGCGGGCTGCTGAGCCTTGGCAGAGGAAAAGTTTCAGGCAGCTGCAGTACTCAAAACTCAAAACCGTAACTTAGGGTGCGAGGGACTGAGGGTGCTGAAGATGAAAGCTCAGATTCCTAATTCCTACTTAAGCTCAGTTTGAGATATCGTCGTCATTTTTTAATTCGTCAGCCCTTGGTCTTCAGTTGTAGAAGGGCAATTCAGAAAAAGTGATTTCTGGGTATCGTGTTTGTAGAGGAGAGAAGGCAGGTAAACCTGCATGCCCTTCTAAAGATGGCATGTGATTTACCTAGCACTCCTCTTTCCTCTCAGCAATAAATCAGTGATAATGCTGACAGCCAAAAAATAAGGCTTTTTTCTTTTTCTGTCCAGTCTGTTAGTAACACCTGGTATTTAAAATGCTTGAGGTGAGAGGACACTTCTTAGAAAATCCAGTGTTCCCTCTTCTGAAAATAAGTGATATTGTTCTCTCCTCCACCCTGAGAGGAGGGGATGTCATTAAGCAGATTTGATGTGGAAGGAAGGAAGGGAGGAAGGGAGGGAGGAAAGAAAGGAGGAAGAAAAAAAAGAGGGAAGGAAGGAAGGATGGAAGGGATCCTTGAACCCAGCTCTTCTGCTGGCGTCAAACAGGGGAGTGGTGTCAGAAACCACCAATAGTGGAAGATCTGGCCCTTTATGTACCCAGAGGAATGCGGAGACATGTATGCATTTTAATGGCACTATTTGTTATGTGTGGGTCCCTACTTTGCAAATCCTTTGCAAAGCAATGCTTAATAGATGGAAAGCTAGCTCTTAAAAGCATCTTGTATGCCAGTAGCAGCTTTCAGAAGAGCATGCAGTGAAAATATTAATAAATGTATAGCTGATGGATTCTAATCATTTTCGCTTCAATTCACTGACTGATGAGGTGGCTTACATTCAATAGTTCCCTACCCAGGGACTGATGGTTACCAAACAGCCTTAGTAGCACTTGATGGGATCATTTAAATATCATGCATTCATTGGTGCCTAAGTATGAATATTGACAAAGCTGGAAGCAGTCTACATGCAATCAAAACAATGGCGGCAGAGGTGACCGCATGGTTGTTACCATTACCATCTACTTGTGTGTTGTTACTCCTTGCCTTGCCCAGTCAGAGCCGGTTGGCTCCAAAATTACTATTGATTTGTTGTTTTAAAAGGGCAAAGGAAAGAGTTCTTGCACAAAATTAAATCAGAAAATGTTACGCTTGCTATCCTTTTATCAAGATTTTGTTTTCACTTTTGCTGTGATTTCTTTTATTTTCACACATTCACAAAGAAAAAATATTCTCTTTTTTTTTAACATTTTCTCTTTGTTTTGCAAGGTGCTTTGTGCTGTTCGTCATTGGTTGTGTCTAATCCTTTGGACAGTGTTTTCTTTCTTTTCCTGTGCTCACAAATGGCTTCTTACTGATTGTACTAATTGTACAGAATTCACTTGCTGCTTTCTTTTCTGTAACACGGGTGCTTTGATGATGTCACATCTATCCATATGCTTCACTTTTAATTCAGTGCAGGCATCTTGGGGAATATCTGTGGGGGCGTGAAAAGGGGGTTCTTTGAAAGGGTTGACTCATGGGAATGTGACATTTGTGTGCCACAGCTTTAGTAGCTAAATATACTCTGGGATTGTTGTTTCTGAGCTACATCACATATCTTGCCAAGATGAAAATGTGTAGTGCAACCCATAGAGTGGGAATATGCGTTGCCATTCAACTGGCATTTTCATTTTGGCCATTAAGGAATCTGCCCTTCCTGTTGCAGAACAGGAAAAAAAAAAAAAATCAGCTCTGATTGGGCAAACTGCACCCCTCTTTCCTCTTCTCCTCCGTCTCCTCCCCAGAAAAAAAAAAAAAAAAAAAAGAAAAAGAAAAAAAACATGTTCTGGAGTATGTTTACGTTTTGTTTCCTTTCTTGCTGTGTTTTAGTGTTAATTTAATTGTGTGTTTCTCACCTTCGTTGAAACAGTTTCCCTAACCTCACTGTCTAACCTTCCCCCTGCTGCCATTGTACTTGGTCTCCCCGGCTCCTCTGCAGTCGTGATGCTCCTCCTGTGGAGCACTCCAAGGCTTTACCCTCTACACCCCAGTAGTGCCATAGCGCTGTGTCTCTCTGTAGTCGTCCTACTAACGAAGGGGGGAGTAGGCACGTACTGCTCATAGAGAGGCCTACGTGAAGAAAACAAAGTGATTTTCTTCAGGAGTAGCTGGCCTTGCCCCTTATTACCCTGCTGCCCTTCTCTGCTGCCTCCTGTCCTTCCTGCCTCCCTTCAGAAATGCTTCATGCTTTTCAAGTCCTGGGTTCATTAGCACAAATGTAGCCAACTGCTCAGTTTTCTCACTCGCTCCCTAAATGCCTGGAGCCTGCTTTTAATCACAGTTTTGATAAATCAGTTGCAAATTCAGCTTACAATTTCGTGGTTCTGCTACAGCTTCTGCTCCGCAGCATTCAGGTGGATGTGGCCAAGCTGGGCGCTGAATGATGAAAGTGTAGCGTTGCTGTTAGCAGGCTTAATGTTTGTATTCTTACTTGTCTCAGCACTCATTAAGTGAAGATTATGAGGTGGTATCTCCTTTCCTTAACAAGCCTTTTGTCAATATCCATGTAACTATAGTAGAAAAAGCTGATTAGAAGCGGACACAGTTTACAGAGTTAAGAGTTGCTGATGTCTTTGGATGTCAAGAATGCTCCTATCGATACAGTATCTGGTACCACCTATTATTTTATAGACTGTAAAATCTATATTATTAATAACTGCAGCCCTTCCTCTGGTACAGAATTAGACATCATTAGCAATAGTCAACTCCTGTATTTGGAGAGGGCTGTGCTACTGGGGAGCTCAAGGGCTGTTCATTTCAAAACCTGAATCCAGAAGATATTTCATATTGTACACAAGTGGCAGTGTTACTAAATTTTACTGTGATTATCGCTACTTGAAAGATTTGCCAAGTGCTGACAATGCTTGTCTCCAGAGAGTCTGCAAATGTTCAGGCAGATTCTGCTGCAGTGAGACAGTTTTATATGAAACTTCAGGTACAGTTATGATAAAGAATGTAAAGTGCTGATTTAACAAGATACTTTACAAGTAGACATGAAACGAGAAAAAAAAAATCTGTGGCAAAGCAAAGCTTCGGACTCCTTTTTGCATAAATTAAACAACTGGTGTTCATCATGGGAGGGCTGAGTTTTGCACCAGGAAGTACATTTGCAGAGTATGTTTTTACACAAAAATATTGTTATATGCTAATATGTGCAAGGATTTAAAAGATTCAAAGCATTTTATATCAGAGGAAGCAGGGAGAAGTTTTTATTATCTTGCTGGCATTTTGTCATATTCAGAAGAGGATTTAAAGTGGCACAAAATTTATCAAAACTTATCTTTTGAGTTGGTGTATGCAGGTCTGAGGGGGAGAGCTTGGATTTTGAAGCTGAAGCAAATACTCTGTATTTGATCTGTGTCATCATCCTGGCACTGTTAGAAGAAACTGACTGATCCTAAAAAAACCTGTTAGGCTAATGGGAGAAGGAGTTGCACCATAGTCAGTTCTGCCTGGATGGGGCTCAGGAAGAGCTATAAACTTAAAGCATGTGTGCCTGGGAGGAAGCTATGCAAACATTGCTATACTTTCCCCTGTCTCAATCCATTATATGCTCAGACATAAAGCAGATTGCAAGTACTTTGCAGTTCACTAACAGTTTCAAGTGCTGAGGAAACAATGAAGATCGAATCAGACCAGATCCTTCACTTACTATACTTTTAAGTCTTTTGCCCACAGTCTAGTAAAATAGTGCTGTGAGAAAGGGAGTAGGGAATTTGCCCTGATTCTGTCTATGATTCTGTAGCATTTGGCTGAGATTTGAAGTGAGAGGTGTTATTCAGAGCTGTAGTGCTTCACAAACAGATTTCACCTACATGAGACACAATGACATGGGACTTAAGTCCATTTAAACTTTTATAGAGCCACATCTAGATTAAAACCTACTTACTTTTCCCATTAGGATTTAATCAGAGGTTGGTGGGATGAGTCTGTGCTACACAAAGCCCTATAGATTTTCTTCCTAAAATGTTCTTAGGTAAACTAGCATCAGCTTACTGTAAACATCCCTGTTTCTAGAAGGGGGGGCCTTATTTACATTTGTCGCATATACTAGCTGCTTGTGTGAAATACTAAAAAAATCGTTTTTTAAAAACCAACAAACAAAGAAACAACCCTATATTTGTCTAGAATGGCTCTAATGAGCAACTTGTCCAGGAACTGAATGTCTCAGAGACTAATCATGGCATACCTGCTGTGGAGCACCATTTTAGCTCCGTATCAGATAAATACCAGAAAGCCGTTGTTAGCAATTAAATGAGACCAAATTTCTCAGCAGAGTTTTTAATGGCCAGATACCTGTGTCACCAGACCAGGCTAATAACTAGCAAACGTGCCAGAAGATTGATGACCTCACCACGCTGGAGTCACTGGTATGCTGTGATACACACCAGAGGGCTGTGCAATCAGGATTAAGTGAACACACCAGACTTGTCCAGAGGAACGACACTGATCCCTCCTCTGTTCTGTCTTGCATGTACGAGCTGTCTGCTCCCAGGGCTAGAGTCAGGTAATCATCTCAGACTGCATCGTCCAGTTCAAACAGTGGCAGTAGAAAACTAGATACTAATTAATAAAATGGAGATTGTACATAAAATTGATGAAAGAAGAATGCTGGAAGGATGTTTCTGACAACAGACTTTCTTCAAACTTGTTTTCATTATCTTTTTGTGAGTTTCTATGAGAACAAGAGCGAAGAGACAGAGCAGACAAGGCATGCAGAAAAGATGACAGAAACTAAGTCCACGGACAGGGCCACATCCTTAAGCCAATTTTAATCAAACCTGGGGATTGTATTAGAATACAGGGCAGTGATTTAGTGTGTCTTCTCTGTGACTAAGTCTTCTTTTCAAACCTTATGTAAAAAAGCCCCAGCTCATTTACTCACAGATTTTCCATAGTAACCTTCTGAAAGTGTAAGGAAAGGAACAGTTTTCACTGCAAAAGATCGGCAAGGATGAGGAAATCTAAATAACGGAGAGGGTATATTCCAAGACATACCAACTGCCTGTGCCCCACCTAAAGAAATGCCTATACTTCAGCACTGGCACTAACTTAAAATTTTCAGAAATCAAAATATTTCTACGTTTCACTAACAGTTTGGATTTCAGATTGACTAGCAGAAGTGGAAACGTGAGGAGCAAGATTAGACCCAAGAGCCATTTGCTATTTAGTAGCGAAAAAAAACCGTCATTGGTAATAGAAGAGGTTGTGTCAATGTGCAACTGCTGGGTATGAAAACGATCAACAGAGCTTTTCTGTCCCCAGATTACTGGATCCTACAAATAAAAGAAGGGTGAAGTTTAAATAGAGCTCATCAAATGTCAAATGTGGCTGCCGGAAACAGCAGGTGTCCTTGACCTGTAATTGTCCGCCTGCATAGACTGAGAGTCAGGCTATCTGTTTCCAGGCTGCAATGAGCAGTAGAACCTTGTCTTACTAAAACAGAGAAAAACTGTCATTGCCCCAGGACCTTGATCTGCTTTTTCAATAAAAGAGGCCACGTCTAATTTGTCAAGGCAGCTGCTCAGGGTTCAGGCCATTAGAGCTATTGTGTGATGGACTAGATCCCCAGCTGCATTCATCCACAGTCACCCGGTGAGGACAGCTCGGTGGAGGAACACAGACTGCCTCATGCTCTTGTTTGACCCTTGTAGCACTGACATATTTATCAAGAGCTGGGAATTTGCTGTAGGGTATGCTGGCCACACAGGGCCACTACTCTATCTGGAAATAGCAAAGCATAATTGGTGAACAGGATGTTAAGTAACACCCAGTTTCAATTTTGTGGCGTTTGTATTGAGTATAGGGAGATGTTGTGCCATGCAAAGATGCTGAATTGGGAGGGCAACCTAGCCCTTTAAATAGGAGATTTCTGAAACTGCTTTGAAATTTGAAGGGATTTAAGAGCAGAAAATCTAGTAGCTGAAAGATGCTTAAAGCACCTTTTGGTGTTAATGCCAGTGTACAATTAAAATGTCAGTATGCTGTTAAAGATATTTGAATAATTAATTTTTCTCATATAGGATGTGCCTAGTTTCAACAATTGTATTAATTAATAGGTAAGATGTCCTGTGGTAATTTTACAACAACCTAAACTTTGACGGTCCTGGTTCAGAGCACTTTTAATATGATTTGCGGACTGTGAACTCTTTAATTACATGGCTCTGTACAAAACACCACCTACATTCTTCTCATATAGATAACCTTTTAGTGAATGGTATCAACATCCCGTTCAGTATGTAGGAAGGATCCTGACTGACCCTTTTCCTGTTTTTTCTTAGTTTTCTTTAAGACTGTCAAAAAGGCGAGCTTAATTCTTTATGTCAGGATGGGCTGGTGCTTACTGATTAACAGCATGCAGTTAATTAAAAAAAGAAAAACCCGGAGAGGGCATAATTTAGATTTTGCCATGTTAATTTTATTGAACATTAAATACAGATAACAAATGTCATTGCATTTGGAAAGTAGTCATTCCTATGAATATCCTTAGTTTAGTCAGGTGTTTAGGCAGGTGTTACTTCGAGCTCTTTAATAGTCATTCAGTGAGACACTCTAGTCTCTGGTATCCAATTACTGTTGCTATGATTTTTGCTAGACTTTAATCATGTGTTCTAAGATTTTCTGTGCCAGTAGCTGAGAAAGAGGATAGGGAAAAATATGTTGTTATTGTCATGTTACAAAAAGGAGTCTCAAGGGCATTTTATTGAGAGGTTTTGAAGCAGATGATAGTGCAAATTTACTATTATATCAAACATGTGCATCCTGACATTTCTGTGAGGGGAAAAAAGAACTTCATTGGCCAAGCTGTAAGTTCTTGAAAAATCTCAGTCCCTCATACCCAGAAGAGACTTGTCACAGTTAGGCAACTAAACACACAGACAACTCCGTATACATTGAGCATTGGTGCTGTGACTGATGAGCACTTCAACCACCAGCTGATAGTCTGACAGCTCTCCTTGCCCCAGCAGATCAGAGTAAGTCAGAGTCCCTGCTGAAGTAGATTTTAACAGCTCCATTGGCATTAGAAGAGCTTAGGGCAGTTTATAGAGAAGTTGCTCAGGAAGCATTAAGAGGCATTTCTGGCACAGCTGTACAACTCAGCAAACATTTGGAAATGGCTAACAGCACATTCATCACCAACTTTGTATTGGCCAGGAAGAATACCTGTAACACTCTGAAATAGTGAGTCTCAGTGGATAGCCTCCAGACCAGTTCCAGCCTCCCACATCTACCAAAGTGGTTAGCCCTGGATATTAAACTGTAGTTCTCCCACCAGCAACCAAACATTGCTATCTTCTGTGAAATAAAATCTCAGATGAAGGTGCAGCTTGATAGCATTATCACAACTGGGCATGAACTAGACAGTTCTTTCATATGCCCAACAAGGATTTTTTTAATTGGAAAATAACACCAGCTGCATGCTGTCAGTAATATGCCATCTTGTTCATGCTCCATCCCATCTTACCCACAATTGTGATAGAAAATAAAAGAACAGCTGTTAAAAAAAAGGGAGGGAAGCAGGCACATTTTTTAAGCCCTACAAAGCTACTGTTATTCACTATCTTGTTCCTGTAGAAAGAAACAGAGGGGTTTTTTTGGAGAGCCTGAAAGATCTGCAATTCCTAAACACAAACAGTACCAGCACAGACAGGGAATTTAAGCGTGCACAGAAACACCTCCTGAACAGCAGCACACCGAAGCCTTCATTAAAATAATTCCAGATGTCTTTTGAGGAGCACATATTTTCCAGGTGTTTCCGTATTTTTTAAGCCAGAAAACTATACTGAGTTCCTGTTTGGAAGCAAGCAGCGTGAGTGAGACAGAAGCCATAATGCTGGGTAAACACTGAGTACCACTTGTTTTTAAAGAAGCTAACAGAAGTGGTCTTGTCGTGTGGTGCAGAAAAGGCCGTTGGTAATTTCTTTGAGCCTGTGGTCAGCACTTGAGAAATTTTAATTCCTGCAACCAGCTTATAGCTCCCATCAAACAGTTCAACAATTCTCCATGTGTATTCGTTGCTGAATGAGTCCCAATCAGAGCAGGAGTGCCCTCTGTCCCTTCTTCTGCCTGCTCTCCCTACTGAACCTCTTGCATTCACCACAGAGGCTGCCCAGAGGTTTGGGCAATCATGGCTCATAATAAAGAACATAAAGAGCACTGCTTTTTTTTTGCAGATAGCATTTGGCTTTATCTCTACAAAACACTAGTCTCTATTCAGTGTCTTAAAGAGGTCTTACAGTCCTGCAGCACTCTATATGCTTTTTGTCTAAATATGACCAAGCTACAGGCAATGCCCTGAGGCAGTCATCCAGTAAGACCAATTAACTTTCCATACCCAGCGGGATTTGTGTATCTCAGTGTGCAGCTCTCACTCATTGAACTAAATTACTAATATCAAATCAGCGGGTACTTTCATATACCCAGCATCAAGACCTGGAAAGACAATACAGTTTATCTCTACTTACTCATGGCAAGACAACTTGATAACATCAGCTGTGCTTCCCTGAAAGGTTTGGTCTCACCTACACTGTGTTTAGAAAGAAGGAGAGGGAATAAATATGTATCCCTGAGAGAAGAGAGATTGTGATAAAATTTGTGAGGGTCCCAATGCTAGGAAAAAAATGAGGCTTTAACCTTTCACATGGAAGTATGTATATCTGTAGATCAGTAAACATATCTTGAGAACCAGTCTACAGATACGAAAAAGCCAGTCATGTTCCTTGTTATAGCACCTACCTTCATGTTGATTAACTAGCAGTGCAAGCTGCCTGGTTTGCCTGCAGCAGTGGAAAATAGTGGCTTAAAGGAAGAGCATAAGCAGAAACTGAACAAACACTACAGTAAATCCAGAAAACAGAGATTTGATCCAGTACCAGAACTGAGTGGAAGGCTAGGGGAGTTGTATTGCAGAAACACTGCTGTTTGTGAGATGTGTGATAAAGCAAATACACAGGTATGTCTACCTGGCCTGTCACTGGACAGTCAAGAGTGTGTCTGGATTGGGTTTGAATGTATGTTGGAGAAGACACTGGTTTGCACACACTACTGTGGTTAGGTTGCTGCTGGCCCCAGGGTAGCTTTCTTGGAGCTGGGGCAGGTACCTGCTTGCCAAAGTATGTCTTCTGCGATGAAGCTACAGGTTCACCTCACCCAGGGAAGCAGACTGGCCATAGTGATCACTGAGCATGTTAAAAAATGCACAGACAGGAAACATCAATGAAGTTATGGCACCAAAGTGTAAATGTACATGCAGTGCCTGCAACGTGGGGAGGTGATAAAAAAAAATCAGGTTAAAAAATGCAGAGAACTATAAATTTGACAGACAGAAAAATGCATGAAAGAAGCCACCACTGGAGATAGAAAATGAAGGGAGAGACAGATGATAGCAGCGCCAGGACAAGAATTCCATCAGGGAAATGCCATCTTTTACCTCAGGATATGGCTGGAGTAACCATGCTTGGTTTACTGGAGATACTGTGGATTCGAATGAATGTAACTGAGAGGAAAGAAGGCTTCTGATATTTGTATTGGAAGAGTAGTGAGATACAGAAAAACAACTAGCGGTACAATTATTCTTGCTGTTATGGCCAGTGTTTCAAACGCATTGCAATTCCTCAGTCACTTAATGTATTCAAAGGCAGATGAGGCTATGGGACTGCAGTGCAGAGGGAAATGATAAACCTAACAACAGACCTGTATAAGCTATTTTTTGCCTACAACACCAGCCCTGCAAATATTTCTAGAAGAAGCAGTCTTGTCTTTTATTGATCACTTGGGGACATGTTTTAATTCTTAAGTCCAGGTCTTTTGACTACACCTGCAGTGTTCATGAGTGTAGGAGAAATGAAGAGTTAATCCACAGTGTTTGCTTTCTGTCACAAAATATACAGTGCTGGCGTTTTAACGACAAAAGAGGTTTCATCCTTCCTCTGTGTTAGAGCAGGCCTAACATGTGGTCCAGCCATGCTCCTAAAGTGCACCAGCAACACAGCTGTGGGCAGAAGGACTATCCCTAAGAAATACAGTCTATGTGCAGGAGTAAACATTGTTGGCTTGGTCACATAGTTGTTCAGCAGTTTAATAGTCATTTCCAGGGACCTCAGGGAATAGGATGTATAGGGTACAGTCTTACTATTTAAATGTCTTGGATGTTTAATAGATGGCTCCTTTCTTAGTTCAGCTGTGATGTGTTCAGTCACGCTAGTAGCTCAAAACTAGCATTTCCATTTTTCTGTCCTTAAAGAAGATCAGAGCTGATGAGGAAACAATTTTTACTTTTAGGTCATATGCAGTGTTTGAAATTTAACCCCAATTCTTTCATCAGGGTGCTTTGAGCTTCAGCCTGCTAAGCAGAGCTGCTTATGTTGACATTCAGCAAACTTCACTTTTCCCTGTTGCACAGAAAGGCCATAGTTCAAAACAGGCTGTAAAAAAGGAGAGGAAAAGCCACAGAATTTCTCAGTGACAGCTTCCCTATCCTTGACACTGTTCATAAAAACTGCTTCTAGAAAGGCACTGGGCTGCCCAGAATACATAATACCCACAGGAGGAAAAGAAAAAGAAAAAAACCAACAACAAAAAAAAAAAAACAACAAAAAAAAACAACCAGCATTTGTTCTGCACCATCAGAGGAACTCCATGCAGTGAAATGGGAACTGTGAGGATGAGAGATTCACTTTGCAGGCTACAACAACTTCTCTGGAGCCCTGAAATCATGCATATTCAGCCAAACATATGTAAATCTGGTTTAGCCCAGCTGTGAAAGATCCCCTAAAGTAAACTAATAAAGAGCAGCTGGATATGTTTAAGCTCATCCCAGGCATAGTAGAAAGGTCCCAGAATGTGCACTGAGCTTTTTTTACGTCATTAGAGGAAATGCAGCAGACTTTAAAGGAAATTTGTGTTTTAAGATGCAAAGCAGCATAAAGTTTGCCTCTGCTGAGACAAGCTATAAAAGAATTAATTTTCCTTGACGTTTGGATTTTATACATCTTGTTTTAACTACTGTGAATGCCTGTGTTTTACTTTTTTAAAGGACCTGCTATGTCTGCTTATTCCCCATCACACAGAGGCATCTAAAATTATCAGTGCTCACTGGGAAAGGGTGAGAGGTGAAGGAAAGTACTGAAGTCAGGGAAGTTCAAAATTACCAGCTACTGCATACCACCTGCCAGTGGGAGAAAGGTTGTCAAGCAAGTGCTTCTAGTGCAAGAGCTGGCCTTGAGCCGAGCCACTGGGACAAATAAAATCAGGCTGGCTTCAGGACTGTAATGACTTTCATTGTTACAATATAGATCCAGGAGGCTGTGTATCTCAAATCTTCTCCCACACCTGCAAACTTAATAAACTGGTTTATTTACAGAGATACTGCTTAGAAGTAACGCAATTTAAAAAGCTCTAAGAGCTTGCTATTCCAGTCTTTTTCAGGTCTGCCTCCCCTTCGTTTCAGTGGGGATGGGAGTTGTCTGAGCATGAACTTGCTGGTTCAGATCTTGTAATTTCCATCTGTAATAATCCCTTTCAAAAAAGAACTGCTTGTTTCTAATTTCTCAAAATTCACAAGTGTGGCCATCACGTAGGTTTTGCATGGGTGTTGTGGCATGCAGAAAAATTGGATTGCAGGCTTATAATCAAACTAAAAACAGATAATTGAAATCCATTCTGAAAATGTTATGTCAAGATTGACAGGTTATCTCATATGGACATTGTGGAGTTCTCCATCTTCCCATTGAGAACAAAGCTACCTGTTGATCTCCCCTCCTTTAGTAAGTTACAACCACCTTTTTTCTACAGAGAGTCATGTTGACAGTCATTCATCAAAAGTGGAGAGAAGTAATATAATTTGGACCAGTTGAAAGGAGAAATAAAACCACCCTTAGAGATCAATAGATGAACCTATCCTGGAGGGATTGCTTCTGAAGTATGTCTGATTAAGGGCCAAAAAGCCCAGACAGAGGCCACTGTGGCTGATCTGATTGTTTAGATCCTTTTCAAGGCTTTGTTACGTGTTACTTCAGGCACGTTATATATCGATTTTCTTTTCATAGTTCTGAAGTACGATTTCTCCTCATACTTCCAATGATCCCCAGGCCTCTTGTAATTGAAGGTTTTTTCTTTACCAAATTCATTCTTCTCTCCAAGCACATGCATGTCCTTTTTGTTTGCTGTGTATCATCTCAGACTGCTAGCTTGGGCTAGCCAGTTGGCTTTGAGAGCCATAGGGCAATATCTGTGGGGAGATGGATTGCTCTTCTCAGCAGAGTCATGCAAAACTTACAGTTGCAGACCTTTATAAATCAACAATACTGCTTTACTGCAAGGGGAGGGGGAAAAAAAGCATATGCCAGCAGCTTTAACTATGAATGTTTGAGCTGTTTTTTTCTAGCTGGTGACACCAAGAATCCAGAAAAGCAGATACTGGGTAGAATTGCACTGAGTCAGCAGAACGAGTCCTTGCAGCCAGAAGGAAGATGAAGGAAAAAGCTTACTTACTGTTTTCAGCAAAGCAGTTCCAATAAAGTGGCAACATCAAATCATTGGGATTATAATGCGGTTGGTTTATGTCAAGCCTTGAAATTATTCCTTCAAGAAAAACGTGAGATAAGATCTCAGAAATGCATGATAGACTCTGGTCATTCCTGAATTTGATATCACTTTAAATCTGTGTGTCCAGTCTAAATTCATCTGAATTTTTTTTATTCCTATTGCTGGTTAAAAAGGAGGGAGAAACCTTGTTAATACCTGCAGGGATTTTCCAGGCTGAAATAGTCTTTTAGCAGCATGAGACTGCCTGTAAACACAGTTCTAACACCTGGAGACACATGTTGAAAACCTATTCAGTGGTATTTAAAAAAGATATTCTGAAGCCCATAAAAACCTCCATTCATAATGAGTCTATACCAGCGTTTCTTGCACGTCTAAGCAGAGGGAGACATACATCATACAGAGAAGCTTGCACTGAAGAATTAAATTAACTGCAAGGTTTTCCCCTCAAATAACAACAGTAAAGAAACCATTGTACCTTTCTAGAACAATGACTTGTTCTGTGGAAAGTCTCAAGTGATTTTGTAGGTGCTGGAGATAGAAGTGGGGTCATTCCCATTTAGCTAGAGAGGTGAAGTTTAAGACAGCAATGACACTCACTCCATGACTTCTGTTAATGTGTGGTAAATGTGTGACGTAAATAATACCTTATTCCCTGATAGTTATTCCCTTACTTCCCTGCCAAAACATCATTCGTCATTTCCCACTTCTGTGTTTCGGCTTGGTGTGTGCCACCATTTTGGGTTATTAGTTTACCATCTGTTGCAGGCAACTTTAGAAAGTATAGACAATGACAGCTCCCTGCAGAGGTCATCACAGAGTGTTGGTGCACATGGCATGTGGTCATCTCATTGTACAGGATACACCTCTCACAGCCATAAATCATTTCTGGGGCAGAGGTGTCTTTGTCTCCACATTACAGCTAACTGTAATGCTCAAACTGAAAGGCATTATTTTTGGTGACAGGTAACTAGTTATTTACACATGGGAACTTGTAGCTACAGGACCAGGTACTGCTCTCTGCCCTGTGAGTTATTCTCACTGACTTCAGCTTGGTTGTGAAAGAAGGCAGCGTTTGGACTACTGTATCACTAAAACAGCCTCACATTAAGCTGTTCAAACTGGGAAGTCATTTGGTGTTCATTTTCTTTCATCAAGCAGTTATGATGGTTATAATCTGGAATTTCAGTTTGTGATCACTCCAAAGCATACGCCAGAACCTAGGCGTAGAAGCATGTGATTGTGGGGCTCTTCTTGATGTTCTGCCATCCCTGTCCCTGGTCACAGGTGAGACAAAGAAATTTAGGCTTCATCATGGGATGTTCTTTTTTACACTGTACATGCTAAAAGGACACAGCTCTTTTGCTGGGCCTCTGGAGTTGAGGTCTCTTTTGCTGGGCCTCTGGAGTTGAGGTCTCCTTTCTGCAGATGCGTGTTAATTCCTGTTCTCCTGAGACACACACCTTACTTCAGATCTCTTTCCAGGTAGACCTTTGATCAGTACTTTCCAACTGCAGCTTTTTATCAGGTTTTAGCTCACTTTCATTTGCTTCTGAGAAAATAGGTCAAAGACTTCACAGAAGTCAAAGGGTATCATACTTAATGTTTCCCCATAAAAAGTAAGCCTTTCTCCTGTCAAGAAAGGAACTTTATCTGGTTTAATGTAATTTAATTTTGGCATATTTGCTTTGTTGGTTTTTTTATAATTACTTTATCATCCTTTGGATGCTCATAAAATTGATTGTTGAATCACTTGTTCTATTGTCATTCGCATTCTAAAAACTGCACTGGCAGGTCTGTCTTGTGTTAGGTCCTCCCTTCAGCTCATCTCAAAGGCAGGTAATGTGTTTGTCCTTTTCCAGAGCTCTTGATGCTCATACTTCCTCCAGCATTCTCAAAGATACTGCACAGTGTCTAGAAATTGCTTTGGCTAGCTCCTTAAGCAGTCAGGGATGAATTCCTTTAGACAATTTGAAAACATATACATTATCTAAATATTTCTACCTCTTTTCTCTGTTCTGGTTGACACTTATTCCCTGACTTTGTTACATTTCTGATCACGGATCAGAGTGGGAATTTTTGCTGAAAAGTGAAGCAGGAAAAGGAGTAAATGCTTCAATGCTCATGCCATGTATTCTTTAGAATGATGAACTCTATTCCTTTGTGATTATTTCATCCTAATTACATTTCTGCCCTCAGAAGTTCTTTCCTGTTAGAATTAGAAGGAGCAGAACATGCCCAGAATAGCTTCATCAGCATTTTCATGCGATAACACTTTCAGCACTGTGCACATCTTGCTTTTTAACTTGTTTTTTAGCAGATATACAGGTACAGTCCTAACCCTTGAATACTTTTGTTAATTGGTGAAAATAAGAAGCCTCATCCCCTCTCTGCTTATGATGATTTAGTATACAGTAGATCTATATCATTGTATCACCTCTGGTCTTTTCTTTTCTCTCCTATTTTCACCCAGAGACAATTCAACAGTCTGCTTCTCACTTTTTCCAGAACTTTAGAAAAAGTATATGTATTATTGATATAAAATTTAACATCTCCTTTCTTTTTCCCCAGCTACCTTTAATGAACAAGCTAGATCAATACTCTTCTCATGTGATTTAGCCAAGCACTAGCTCATTTCAGAATTGAAACACTTACTTTGAAAGTTTGGAAACATTTTTCTTAATGTCCTCTTAACCAGCCAGCCAGTCAACACTGTGTACCTTACGTACAAGCTCCACTGGAAGAAAGAATGAATTATGTATAAAAGAATAATACAATACCATATCAGGTCTTCTTTCATTAGATGACTAAAAGAGGTGATTTTGCATGTTCTAGATTGTTACAGGACAGGGCATACTGACTGAGAAAATGAATGGTGATGTTAGGAGATGGAGACAAAAGGACATGGGATGAAATTACAGAAAGTTAGTGGACGAGGAAGGATCAGGTTGTCTACAGCAATCAGAATGGCCATGAAAAGTGGAGGATATCAGGTGACTAGCCTGGCTCTTGTAGTGGCCAGAAATAATAGTACATCGCATGTGGGAAGACCCTGAAGTCGTAAGCCCAGTTGTGATTTGCAAGGGACAGAGCTTGACTTAACTGGAAGGCTTCAGGGAGATAGATAAGTGTCAGCATGTTTGTGGCATTAGCAACATGGAAGGTCTGATCCTCAAAGGTGCGAATGTTTAACCTCGTCTGTGTCTTTGAAGCTTTTTCAGTTTTACTACTATTTTTACCGCCAGACCTCTCCCAAGTATAATGTTAATACAGGTAATTCTGTCAACAATATTCCTTTCCAAAGAATAGCTGGTTATTATCCATGGTGATACATCTCCATGCACTACAGAAAACAGTCAAAACAGTCATGGATGAGCAGTTCAGACCACATAAAATAAGCAATGTATTTTCACATTTGGAAAGAAGATATTGCAAACAAGAAAGTGCTAGACATAATATTTTAAAAGTAAAAGTATTTAATTTAGAATAATTGTTTTATTATTAAATATAAGATAAAAATAATATACTGATATTTATATCAATCATATTTTACAGTCTGGTGCCATAGCATTTTATGCAGCCAGCCCAGTCAGTTTTCCAGTACACAATGTCTTAGAAAGATGTCAGATAATATATAGCTGTAAGATTTTTCAATAGCAGCTATTTCCTCAAAGCTGGGAGTCCGAATACTTTACTTGACTTTCAAAAATGTAGGCCCTACATTTTTCTGATTATTTTCTCCATTTATTTTAATTCTTTGAATAATGAGTGCTAGTGAATGATGCTAGACTGAGCCTTGGGGACTGTGGTGTTAAGAACTGCAGAATAGGTAAAAGTGTACACAATGCAGTCTGTAAAGTGGCATGAACACTGTCCTATCTGTTTCCTTTCAAACTGGCTTGTTTTGAGGACATAGTTGGGATCACACAGTTCTTTATTCATCCCAGCCTGTGAAGGCAGTTAATACTGATGCTAGGGGCTTGAGAAGTTGATTGGCAATGACTGCAATTACCAGCCTATTTCGTATTACATTTCCCTCCCCTGTGGTCATGACAGTCGGGTGCTGAACATTCCTCATACTTTTTCATTACTTAATTGTATCTGTTCCATAAACATTAATGCAGGGTCAAATCTTGCCCATCTTATTTCATTTAAGTTAAACTTGTTGGGATTGCTTGCATAACTAAAGACACATGGATGAGATCCATCATAAAAAATAGATTACATCATTAACCTGACATTGTGTCCTGAGAAGATCTGCCTGCCTAGAGCAAAGCCACTAATGTTAAATATCCTTTAACTCTAGTATAGAAAACATAATAAATATCAGGAAGGTTTGAGCTCAAGAGGAACTAGCTGGAATCAGGCTGTTTTAAGACCCTCATAAATTTCTGCTGACAAAACACCTGCAGTGTGTCCTTTCAGCTACCCCTTTCTTGGACACACATGGTTGCTCAGTCTGAACTGTGTGTTAATTTTGTAAAAGTGAGTTGTAATGATTCAATATCTGTTGGTAATGTAGAACTGAAGATTTCATATGGCTTTTGTATGCAATGATGCAGGTTTGTGCTTAAGGCTGCCATTCGCAGAGTAGGACTTAGCCTAAAGCAGAAGGCTGAGGGTGTAGAACAACCTCACTTAGCCAGTAGGAAGTGTCAGGCACAGATGTGAGCTGTAAGCCATTCCCTTGCATCCTATCACTGGACACATGAGAGAGAGATCAGCACTTGCCTCTCCATTCCCCATCATGAGGAAGTTTTAGATAGCAATGAGGTCTCCTCTTCTCTAAGCTGAACAAACTGTATCTTCAGCCGCTCCTCATCAGTCATGCCCTGTAGTCTTTTCACCATCTTTGTTGCCCTCCTTTGGACACATTCTAATATTTTTATACAGTTGGCCTTTTTGACCACAAGGGCACATTGTTGACCTGTATTGAGGTCAACCAACCATCATCAACCAAAACTACCAGATCCCATTCTGCAGGGCTGCACTCCAGCCTCTTTTCCCCCAGTCTATACATAAAAGGTGTAGGTGCTTACACCCTCAAGTAGGCACTTCGCAGGATTTTGAGTCTTTTTCATGCAAAAAACATTAGACTTAAGTGCTCAAGGGGGCATATCTTTGAGAAGTTTGTGCATGGAAGGTGTCCATGAAATTAGGCTTTTTAAGTTGAAGCTTTTCTTAACTTCATGCCCAGCAATGCATTTCTGGGTAAGACTTAACACTTCCCTGACCATCCTTCCCACCCACTTAAGACTCTGTTTCCAGTTCTCCAGTTAATGACAGCAGATAGTTTTACAAGTGTAAATAAATATCGCAAAATGCTGCAGAGTCTAGCATGTAAATATCAACAGATGAAAGTCCACAGAGGACCAACACCTTTGCAGTGAAATGTAGTTACTGCTGACTGTGCCGTAACCACTAGATTGTGCTTCTGTTCTATATACAGCAATTTTGCATGTGGATTGAAATTACAGAGCTAGGTTCTACTGTTGCTTTTTAAGTGCTGATGGCAAAGAATAGAAAAATCTGCCTCTTAAAAAGCTTCTGGGCTTTAAAAGAGGGTTCTCTTAGAAACACTTAATTTGAAGATTGTTTCTAATTATATATTGTTTTCTGAGATTTGCTTTCCTCCCTTTACTTTTTTACTATTAAGACATTTATATGAATGTAGGCTCTTGCTTTCTTAAACGATCATCCGCTCTTGCTATTTATTCTCCTCATGAAATCATAATCCTTTATTTGTCACAGCACAACAGTTTCCATGGCAACCAGCTGTGATGTCACATGCAGGGGCTTATGATTTCAAAAGCTGTTTTGCTTTTAAATATAAAGTTCCTATCTTGTAAGCAAATATCCCCTGTCCACCTAAACACTGCAATTAAATGAGGACAGAAAAATATATGCTATAGAAGCAAAACTGTATCTAGCCAGAATACTTACCAAAGGTTTCTGTGAGATAGTGGCAACTTTTCAATGCTCTTTTGACATCATAGTTTTCTGAGGAATATTTTGCATTTGGTTCTAATTCTGGGCCACTAATACCTTCTCTGCTAAATACATGGAAAGACATTATTCTAGAAGGAGTTGATTTGCAACATGGAAGTTTTTTATCTTCACGAAGTCTCAGGAGAGCCTTGGAGGTACATTTTTCTGTCTGTCTCTCCTGTAATAATGACAAGGATTACTTTTCCTTAGAGCATGTGGAGCTTTTAATGCCCTGGCACTTGGACCCTCTCTGGAGAAAGAGGTGGGAGAGATGTTCCTTCAGCTCCTCGTCAGGCTGTGGCTGCTCCTTGTTAAGCACTAAGAACAAAACCAGAAATGAAAAAAAAAGAAAACTAGAGGCTCCGTGCTTATGTTTCATTAGTGCTGCTGGCTTGGTGCCCAACTATGTCAGAAAAAACTACTTTCTTCAGAAATTCAGGGTATTAATTAATGCTGTATTAGGGACTTCAGATGGAGAAGGTGCACTCTGCCAAAGATGCTTTCTCTGACAGCGAGCGCTTGGAGGGCCAAGTAAGATCTGACAATGATCTCTGACCATAGCACAGGACCACAAAATGAGGCCTTCAGAGTCAGGGCTTTCAGATGAGAAAGCATAGGCTTCAGCACAGAGGTCGACCTATTCATGTGTTCAGAACAAGAGAGAGCTTTTAAACTTAAAATAGCAAGGACAGTCATCTAGCAGGCTCAACAGATTTCAACACTGTTTTGTATCTTTCATAGTTATTTAAGCATCCTCCTGAAGCTCAGGCATGTGACACTGCCTTTTAAAACACATGACAAAGATAACAGAATGATGAACAGAGAAAGCAGCCTTAAACAATGTAGGATGCACTTCTCTGGTACTTGCAGAGCTTCTCTCTTCTTTCCTCCTTTTAAAGGTTTTTCAATTTGAATGGTTTACCATAGTAAAAATAATACGGTATTAGCTGAGGAGAGATTGGATGGAGGGAGGGGAGGAATGAGCAGTATGTCAAAGGAGGAGAAATACTAGCTCTGACCTGCTGAAGTCAGTGTGAGTTGCCCAGGGCCAGGATTTCAAACCGATTGCACTTGCCCTGCAAGTAAATTCTCTCTCCCCTCCTGAACTTTGTAGTTTTCAACTCCAGATCTGAAAGCTGTACTGAAAGCCCAAGGCTGCACATGCTAGATGTAGCTGGCAGGTACAGTATGTCTCCAAATTTGGGCAAGCTGATCAAAAATCACCTTACAAAACACAAACAAACCTCCCAGGGCGTGCCTTTGAACAAAGTAGTTAATGATAAATAGCTTTTCCCTGTCCTTAGTTTGTTTAACCACCATATGCTGTTTATTACAGGAGTGATTCGTGAGAGTTACCTGAAGGGTCATGATCAGCTGGTGCCAGTCACCCTGCTAGCCATTGCTGTTATTCTTGCTTTTGTCATGGGGGCCGTCTTTTCAGGAATCATAGTGTACTGTGTCTGCGACCATCGCCGCAGAGACGTGGCTGTTGTGCAGAGGAAGGAGAAGGAGCTGACCCACTCCCGCCGCGGCTCCATGAGCAGTGTTACCAAGCTCAGTGGCCTCTTTGGGGATGCTCAGTCCAAGGAGCCAAAGCCTGAAGCTATCCTCACGCCTCTGATGCACAATGGCAAGCTGGCTACCCCAGGCAGCACTGCCAAGATGCTAATCAAAGCTGACCAGCACCATCTGGACCTGGCTGCCCTGCCAACCCCTGAGTCCACCCCAACCCTGCAACAAAAGAGAAAGCCCAGCCGTGGCAGCAGGGAGTGGGAGAGAAACCAGAACCTCATCAATGCCTGCACAAAAGATATCCCCCCGATGGCCTCGCCCGTGATTCCAACCGACCTGCCGCTCAGGGCTTCTCCTAGCCACATTCCCAGTGTTGTGGTCCTGCCCATAGCCCAGCAAGGCTACCAGCACGAGTACGTTGACCAGCCAAAAATGAGTGATGGGGCTCAGGTATCTGTGGAGGACCAGAATGCCACCCTCGAGTACAAAACTATCAAGGATCATCTCAGTAGCAAAAGTCCCAGCCACGGGGTTAACCTGGTGGAAAATCTCGACAGCATGCCACCAAAAGTACCCCAGCGGGAAGCTTCCCTCGGGCCCCCAAGCACCTCGCTGTCACAGAGTGGCCTGAGCAAGCGGCTGGAGATGCACTCTTCTGCTTACAACGTGGACTACAAGAGAAGCTACCCTACAAACTCACTCACGAGAAGTCACCAGACGTCGACCCTCAAAAGAAACAACACTAACTCCTCTAACTCGTCCCATCTTTCCCGCAATCAGAGCTTTGGCCGGGGCGACAACCCACCGCCGGCCCCCCAGCGAGTGGACTCCATACAAGTTCACGCTGCCCAGGCACAGGCTGTGACTGTATCTCGGCAGCCAAGTCTCACTGCCTACAACTCACTGACGAGGTCAGGGTTGAAACGCACACCCTCGCTAAAGCCAGACGTACCTCCCAAACCTTCCTTTGCGCCGCTCTCCACATCCATGAAGCCCAATGATGCGTGTACATAATCGGGGCGGGGGGGGGGGGGGGCGGCAATTAAGCAGAGGTTGCCCTTGAAAGCCAGTGTTCTGCAACTGTTATCACTCGCTCCTCTGAGAAGATGGCTGTTGCAAGCTGAAGATGTGTTGGATTTCTGCTCTCTGGGAAAAGTGGAATATTTTTTTAGACCCGAGCCATATGACCCATGGTTGAAGGTTTGCAATTGCAGGACTCACCCCCACAACCCACTAGTTCCTTGCTCAAAAGACTAACCCTCCATCACAAACGTTGAGCCAAAAGCACACAGGTGAAAGATGACTGTGACATTTCACCCCCCGCCCCCAACTGCACAGCGCATTCCTGAACTGGGAAGGAGTGCTCTGAAAAGCAAAATAAATAATTACAAAAACAAACAAATTTTAAAAAGAAAAAAAAAGAAGAAAAAAAAGAATCCATTGATAAAGCTAACTCTGACTTAACAATGGCAGAAGTTTACTACATGCAGGTACTGTGAAATGATGCCCATCAGTGTTACAGCCATTTGGTTACAGCAGTTAAATGCCATGTTGGGCAAACTATGTCATAGATTTCTGCTACCCTTCTCTTTTAATTAATAACATGTGACTGTTAACGCAAGTAACTCCTCTTATTTATTGTTCAACTTTTGTTTTTCCTAAGGAAATTACTTCTGCGTATCATCCTGTGAGCAGCTCTTCAGAGAAGTACCTTGAAAGTTATACCTATTTAACATGAAACCCATTAACTGGAGTAATTAAAACTCTTTTATTTTTCCAATAAATTCACTGAGTTAGATAAGTTGGAGCTGGAATTCTGAACTTTGTGCCTGGACTGCCTGATTAGCTGAAAAAAAAGGGGATATCTATTTAAGTCTCTCAGCTAATTAGCTGGCTGGGCCTCTGACCTAAGACAGCAACAAACAAATACTGCAAGTTCATAACTTCTAACTGCAAGAGAAACTCTTAAAAGCCGCACATTTGTGCACCATTGCTATCAACATGGCTTTGTCAGTAGCTAATACTTTCTGTGAAGGCACCAGCTTGTGATGTGCCATCTCATTTCACCTTGCATGTGAGACGGCAAACAAAATCCTCAAACAGTGTGAACTAGTTAATATGCCGGCTGTTACCATGCATAAATTATGGTCTTATCACACGGGTTTTTCGTGGGAATATATCTGTGAATAGCCTGTTTTCTTCCACATGTAAATTTGTGCCTTACACCCTCAGTTGTGTATACTTGTGAGCTGTAGTATGTAAAACCTTTTTCTTTTTCCCCTTTGAGTAATGCAAATATTTATTGATCCTTCCTCCTCCAAGCCCCTTCAAGAACTGGAGTAAAGACATTGAAAGAACAACGTGGTGGTTATTGTCATAACCCCGTGCCCCCCAAGAAATTAGGCTAGCACCATAACCTCCACTTCAACTTGACTTTCTAGCTGTGCCAAGTCCTCTCTCAAAACCACCCACAAGCAGCGATGCTCCCAAGGCACCATGCTGGGGATTCTGCCTTCCCCCACCTCCTGCTCCCCCTTTACCACATGTCAGCATGGGGATCATTCTCACTGGGCAGCAGGGAAGTGACCAACACCCTTGTCCACGGGGCTGGTGTGTCCCCTGGCTGGGGACAAGCGCCGGTGAGAGGGGCCAAGCCCTGCAGAAAGCCCGGCTGCACATCCTGCAGCACGCAGTGCACATGGAGCTAGGACAGGCAGGCAGGCTCCTGCTGTAGCTACCTGCTGCTCCAGAAGGATGCTGCATATACTTCTTTGGGGAAAAACGTAATTTTTTTTTTCCTTTGTTTCTTTTGTGTGACTGTGCATGTAGCTAGCGTGGGAGTGTGCGCGCACACAGGTGTGTGCGTGTGTGTGTGTGCGCGCAGGTGTGTAAGTTCCTTTCCAGTCTTTCAGTTTATGCAAAAACGTAGATGTGTTTTTAATCTGTTACAATAACTGTGTCAACATACTGTAGAAAAATGATGGGGATCGCTTCTAAGCTTTTTATATATATATATATATATATCTACTGAACAGTATGTTTGAGTAAGGTGGTTGTTTCTGTTTCAATTTGTTTTTTAAAATTTTATACTTCCATTTGTTTTTCAGGGTTTTGGTTTTGTTTCTGAATGATTGAAAAGACAGATTTTAAGTCCATTAGCTTATAGATGGTATATATAAAGTCTGGATGGTCTAGACCAAAGTGTGTAACAAGGGTGCTCGCATGTTCTTTCATTTCATCATGGCTTCTTTTATGAAACAGTTTTGTTCACCCTTAGTGAACTATGCAGACGGGAGTAGATAGATCTGTATCCAAAGCAATGTTGTTGTTTTAATAAAAACAAACAGAAAACCCTTTGAAAACAGTAGGTAGCAAGGTCATTTGTGTTAAAAGAACCAACTTGCAACCTTTTTACCAAGCTCCAAACCCCTGGAGCACCAAATGCGCAGGTCCCCTTGTTACTACCCTGCAAAGCATTCTCCCAAAATGTAGAGACAAAATGATCATGGCAACAGCTTGTGCAGCGATCTGCTGTCGCGATGTACACCACATCAGTTACCGGGTTGACCTTGAAACACACATTTTCTAGTCAGTGGGTCTTCTGGTTTTGTCCTTTCCCACCCTCAGTTCCCTTCCACCCTCTGTTTTGAGGTGTTCATGAACCTATGTGTGCCTTTGCTTTCCACCCTTGCTATACACTGGTAGATGCAACAAATTCAGACTCTCATTTGTTGTAAAGTTGTAAAGTATTGTGATGTCACCAGTTTCCCTTCATTTCCACATCCCCCTAACATCTGATTCACAACTTAATGTATGTTGTAAAAAAAAAAAAAAAAAGGCAAGAAAGAAAAAGAAAAAAGGAGGAGAAAAGGGGAAATAAAAGCTCTTGATTACATATGGTAATAAAACCAGACTGTTCTACCTTATTTCTTGTGTCCTGGTTCTTTTGTTTCTGTGATGATTTTTCCGTTTCCTTAAAAAAATACAAACAATGTGATGCTGATCATTTAGATCAGGTTATGGCAAGAAAGAAATTTGTTACTTTATGTCTGTTACGGAAGATGAGCTTGACTTCCGAGTAAGGTGATGGTAATTAAAAATTGAATCACGGATTTGCTCTCCCTCTATTCATATTCTGCATTTTCTTTTTATGAGCTTGTTCATCATCAAATATTTATGGCAGACTTGATAGTTTAAAAGATCAAGGCTGGGATTTAAGCACGCTTGGTCCACCAAAATAGATCATCATACAGATGTGACTTCATCTCCAGGCTTTACAAATTAATAATGGAGGAGCCTGTGTTTTCTTTTAGCAGGCATAAATCTATTGTGCTTCATGGGCCTGATCTAGAGGATGTTGCCTGAGACTAATTCTGCAAAAAAGTGGTAGTAAACCGTTAAATAACAAAAGAGTATATAATCTCCCTAGTCCTGGGAGTTGTTAAAATATACCTGCATTCTCCACATTGATTTTGTGTAATTGGGGATCACTTATACACAGCCATTACAGTTCGGGTAAGCGCTCGGTTACGCTGGTTACTGGGCTTAGTGATTTTCTTTTGTGACAGGAGTTTTGTGTGACCCTGTAGAAACACAAGATCCGATCCAGTAACTTACCCTTGGTCAGGACATACCTGGGCTTTCCTGCCCTGTCAGGACACCCTGTTCTGGACTTAGATCCTTACTGATACATGCCAGTCCCTCACCTTGCACCATGGATAGCCCTGTCACTGGCTCCACAGAAAGTGGTGAAGTACTAGCTTTCCTTAAGGAGTGGGACATGATGGATTTAAAAAGAGAAGTCACAAAGCCTTGTCACGCTCTCCTTGGTGGAAAGCAGCAGGCCCCTCTGCAGCTCCATCTCCCTCTCTCTGCCCTGAAGGACACCGGGGCTCCAAAGGTGGCGGCCTTGGCGTAGCAGTGACATGCAAGAGCAGAGCAGTGCAAACATCATTTTTCAGTGCCTTGCCCACAGACACGTCTGGTTTTTTCTCAGGTGCAGGCTTCCTTTGAGCCAGGCACACTGGCATGCAGATGTGCGGTGTGAGGGCACGGAGGATGCCTACAAGGGCTGGGACCTGGCAGCTGCCCCGAGTGATGCTAAGGGACCACCAGTCTGGGGACCGGGGGCACTGTACAGTCACACAGTGCACCATGCTGCTGCACCTGACCTGCACGCTCCCAGAGTCGCAGCAAATGGGAAAGCAAAAGCTCTCTGGCTGCTTAGAGACGTGTGTCATTTTCAGTCCTGCAGCCAGTCTTCTGTGAAGTTACTTTGTCCAGCTTTGTTTGAAATGCTTCATATAAGCAATACCTAGGGAAACTATTCAAAGATTACCTCTATTTTAACACTAGTAATAATATTCCTCTATAAACAACTGCAGGCTGCTGCCTGGAGGACAGGGCCCAAGAACACCTCCAGCAGTGGCGCTGGCTGCCTCCTTTGCAGAGCTCCTTCATCCGTTGCCAGTGAAAGAAGGTGCGTTTAAAGCACGGGCATGAAGGAGGGAGGGCGGGAAGGGGGATGCCCTGATGCATGAGCCATATGAGGTCTGTAACTGCTTTGCTTGTGTGGCCACAAATGGCTGCCCAAGGGAAGGTGAGAACCTAGCTCCTTAAAGCATCTCTCTGCTGGCACACACATAGTCTCTGGCAGAGACCTGTCTTACTGTACTGCTGTGCAGAAATGACCAGGAGGGGAACTGAAGGAAACATGGTGCAGCAGACCCCACTGCCCTGGTGGGGTCTTAGCCAGCCAAGCACAGCACAAGCACACACAGGAGCACCCTGCCAAGGAAAGGTCCCTCCACTGAACACCCACAGCTCCCCTGCCAGAAGAGGCAGTGCCCTCAGCCTCCAGTGTGGTGGCTTTTGACGGGGGAGGAGACCTCTGAGCTAGCTGCTGTCTATTTGAATCATGAGATCCACATCCTGCAGTGACCGCTGGTGCCACACTGCAGAAGCTCCCTGGGGTTGAACAGGACGGAGAAGATACCCAGGAGAAAGCGGGGGTGTTTTGAACACTTCAGTCAAGTTAGTGTCACCTTATTCACAGTATTAATGGTACTCATGTTGACCTCATTTAGCATGTCATCAAGGATGCATGGAAGTTCCTTTCCAATCAGCATTAATTTGCATACATATTTTTACACAAAATGGAACCCAGCTAAATGACTCAACAGGTCTCCATAAATAAATCCTGGTCCACCACCTTGTTCCTACCCTCTCCCTCCAATAGATATACCTTTTCAAACTACACGAGTGTGGTTTCAAACATAACTGCAAATCCTGCCCCATTGTAGCTTCTACAGCAGGGAATATTTGCACCTGAAAGCTCCTCACAGGAAAAAAATGTAGGCAATCAGGAAAAGCATGGGCCGTTCAGTGCATTTTACTGCCAGCAGGATGGCAATACACAAGGCTGATTTTGCATGAAAGGGGTGCCAGAATAAAGTACCAGAACAGTAATGCATCGACACTAGGAACAACACAGTGGTCCAGCTGATGGCCAGAGTAATTTCTGGGATGCAATTCCAGATCATTCTTCTGTCACAGAATTAGCAGGATTACTCTGTGCTCTGTCCCAGGGCTGGACATGGATTCTTGCTCCCTAAAGCTTGCTTATGAAGCTTGTTTAAAGCAATGTGGAGGACCCCAAGTGGTAGTCTTTTCTACCCCACTGCACTGAGGCAGGATCAAGCAAACCTAATCCATTCTTGATGGCTGATTGTCTAACCTCTCCTTGTAAGAAGAAGCAAAAGTCACCCAAGGGATCAACATCAAGCATTTCAGAGTGTCTAAAGAAAATAATAAGCTAAGAAAGTGGGTTGGACTGGCTTAGTTAAGGCCAGTTTTCTATTTATCCAATTAAAGTTAATTTCCCAGAAGTATGGCACCTGCTCCAACCAACAAGTGTTAGAGAAACACATTGTGTGTGTAATATTAATATGCTTCCTGCTGATGCGTGTGTCTGCTAATGAGTCTCTAAGCAGTCTTTTTATTACTTTTTTCCCTTTTTTTTGAAGAGTGGAGATACTTTTCTTTTCAGAATAAGTACTAAGACCATCATCACATGCCTTGTGCAGGAGAACTATGATGTGTTAGACTTCTTTGTATGAATAGAAACAGGTAAATAGTCATCTATCCCCTGACTTTGTAATTTAAACAGTGTAAGTCAGTAGGGAAAGGCTATAATTGGAGTCAGAGTAAGCGAGGTGAAAATTGCTAGGTGGCAGTACCATCTGCATCTTGTTTTAATTAGCCAAGTTTATCATCAGAGTATAAAACTTTCTGCTATTCAAGTCCTTGGCTTATTTCAACCATCGAGCCGAAGCGATTGCCACATGTCTAGGTAAGCACAATTACTGATCAGCAAAAGAGAATTATCCTCCCCACTGATCTGGCTAACAGTTACTGGGAGTAGGGACAAAAATATGACTAACCAAAAGATCATTGTCACATCTGCTTAGTGTTTCATGACAAACCCTATTAAGGCTAACAGCACCACAGTTAATTCAATTAGATCAGTGTTTTTCTTTGCTGGCCATGATGCATTTGGAAGACCAGCAACTGTATGCAGAGTGTGGCTGGCAGTCTGCTGCAAGGAATAATAGCATCATAAATAATATATTAAGACGAAGACATATCTAGCAGGCTGCAGTCAGAGCACATCAGCCATATAGCTGAACCCTGCAATATCGCAAGGGGGGAGGAAAAAAGTAGCTATGACAGGAAATTATAACAACTATAAATGACAGGGACTACAGGAGGGAACAAAACTCATTAGGTCAGCTCTTTAAGCAAAGTGCAGGGGAAGCACGGGCCAGCCTGCCGGCAGCAGTGGAGGCACTGCGTGCCCTCACATTCATCCTCCTTAAGATGAAATCTCAGACGTCTAGTGCTGGATTTAAAGGAAGATGTTAAATAAAAAAAGGTAGCTGGCAAAGAGCTCGGTGGAAACCCAGCTCTTTCTCTGGCCTGCAAGCTCTGCCCTAGCATTCAGCCCCATGGAGGACTTTCCCCCCGCCTGCAGCCTGGGACCGGGACAGCGGATCTGCCCCGTTTTGGGGAAGCACCTTGCACGGCCAAGGGGCTCAGCCTGCAGGAGGGAATGGCACAGATAAATTCAGGGCGGACGAGTCCTTTGTTCCGACCTGCTGGATTTGGGCTAGCAGGTGGCATGGATCAGCACGTGGGCACAGCCACACAACTGCTAACACCAGGGAGTAAGAGCCCTGCTTGCAGAAATCCTGTTCCACCCTCTTCTGTGGTCAAAGGGGAAAAAACCCAAAATGCATCTTTGCCTCAGCCAACATGCTAGTAAAAAGGTGCTGATAAGAGCTTCCCAAAACAATTTCTGCCTTTTTTTTTTTAATACTGCCTTGCTTTGTAGAGAAATGCACTCCATACCAGAAAAGAAAAAAAAAGAAAGCAAGAAGGTTTTATTTCTCTGACTTTTAGAAATAATGACATAATCTTATCAATTCTCGACAAATACAATCCAAAGTATTCAGGCTGCTGATAAAGGTGCAGCAAACTGCAGATTGAGCTTTTTTTAATGCTGCATAAATTGCCTGTGAAGCAACCTTTTATGAGATATGGTGGTTCAAACAATTTTGCAAAGAGCAGGAGACAAAGAGTTCCTTTTACACTAAAATGGTTTCCTAGGAAACACTGCAAAATGTAACGTGATACCTCTTTGTGGAAGTTCAAGGACTTGTATGTGCAATCGCCTGTGTTTCTCCTGACCCTCTTTTTTTTTTTTTTTTTTTTTTTTTGGTGTGGTGTATGGTATCACTGGCCAATTTTACCTTTTGATGGTATCACACGAATAGAACAAGCCGGTACCACAGCAACCCACAATCTGAAGGATGCTTTTCTCTTTGATAATCAAATGACTTCTCTAAACAGAAAAGAAAAATTTTGATCGAAACCAAGTCTTTTCATCTGTAGCACCATGGTTTCAGAATATGGAAAAAACAATGACTGAAAATTCTCAGAGCCAAATTTCAGGTTTCAAACAGTCCTTGTGCCTGACCCAGCATATTTTCTCATCTGTATGGAGCCTATACTACACAACATAAATTGATAGACCTAAAGCATAAACCAATACCCTGCAATGCTAATCATAGATGTGGACATACGTGTTACAGGAAGATCAGACACATGTCCAGATCTTCCTTTTAATTAAAGCCTAATAATCTGCCCAAGAGAAGCACTTTGCCCTTCCCTATGTACAAGCAGTGTGTCCCCAGAAACACAAAGTTTCTGACTGGGACAACTCAGCTGTATCCAAACAAGAGGTAACTATGTCTGAATTTACCTGACTGCATGCCTCTTTCATTAGCTGTACTACTCTCACAGATGGTAATAGTGACACAGCATTAGATGCATTTCCTATGCATGTTAAAAGACTACAGAAATACTGATGTATAAAACCCTTTCCCCCAACCCTGACTATTCTCAAGACCTTGATACTCTGAAGTCCTTTGGTAGACAATACATGACCCTATGCAGTGCTGTTAACGTGTTCTTCATCCTCCCAGCTGTGACCTGGGCACCCAGACCCATGCAGTTCTGCCCAGCATTATGGCCAATTTAAAAAGCATGCTGGCCCAGCTGCAGAAGCACTACAACAGTGCATACAAGGCAACAGAGCCAGACTGACAGGGCCCAAGCCTCAGCATGGCTAGCGGTGAGGGCACACCTCATTTCTTGCAAGATATTTTACAAGAAGTTGCTTTGCAATAGACTATAACTGGATAAAAGATTTGAAGCGGGCTGGGAATAGGAACTGGATCTTAGGACAACATTTGCCTGGTTTGGAGAAAGGGCAAGCCAGTATTTCAGAAATAATAGCATTTAGTTTAAGCAGAGCGTCATTCATAGATGACAGAGGCAGTCTCAGTCAGTGAACCTCCCTGAGTTAACCGGACTGTGTCTTTGAGAAGCACACACACAATGTGCTGATCCCTAGTGCTGCCTTTCCACCCCAACTGCTAAATTTCACCACCTTGTTGCAGTGGATGGTCCTTCATGCCTCAAGCAGAGCCTGGGACAGCAGCAAGCTGGAGTGTGCATGGTGATGTGTCCAGATCTGGTCCTGGGAAAGGTCTCTAGAGTGTTTCTGTGCTGCAGGTAACTGACAAACAAGGGCAAAAAGTCACAGAACAAAGTCCTGAGATGTTAGCTCGTCTTTATAAGCACAGCAGAGCCCAAGCAGCGGGTGGATTAAGGGCTGATGTTTACTGTCAGTGCAGAAATATGAACTTTGGGGAACTACTGAATTCAGCAGCATGACCATGGAGTAAAGGAAAGAGCAGTGTTTGGATCCAGATGCGCACCCTGGAAGAGCTGGAGAGCATTCCTGCTGGAAACATAGCTGCTGACCCAGTGAAACACTTAACTGTAAGCATGATTTCACCTAGTGAGCTCCAGGTTTTAAAACTGGGCCCGAACGACCACTTTTCTGGGCAGAGGCCCTCCTGAAGAAAACATGCTAACCACATTAGGAACGGTGCTGAGCTTCTTCCAAACCAACCCAGAGCAGACAGCCATGCAACCTCCATAGGAAAAACTGCCCTTCAAGCCAGGAAACCTGAAAGAGTTACCTGACAGAGCTGAGCAGGTGTAAAGCAGTGCCGTGCCAGTGAAGGTAAATTGCAAACTCAGGACTTGCTTCCACGCTCTCCTTGCTCATGTCCCACTAACTCCATGTGGATGTATTGGTTACCCGGTGTGGTACTCACTAGCTGTCCTTGTGGGAATGTCTGAAGCACCAAGGATACAGGATAGGGCTTGGCTGTTGCAATCTGTAACACTGTTTTGTTCACCCTCTGCTGTACTAATAGGACTAAAACACATTTCAATGAGATTTCATCTTTAAGATCAGCAGGTAATCAAGCCCACAGAGATGCGCTATGGTTATATAAACACTTTCTGAGTAGTCATACATCCCACTTCCCCACTGTCCTAAACTGTTTATTCTGAGTGCCCAGTTACTGAAGATTTAAATAATTCAAGTCTGCATTCAAACAGCTCTCCTTTAGTGTAACTTGCACATTTAAGTATCTCCTAACTGCAGTACATCTGCCATTTAGAGATTAAAAACCCTGTACAGACAAACACATTTACCGACGTAATTCATACTAAATACTAGTCAATGCAGGGAAACCTGACTTTCAGGCAGGGGCTTTCTGAGGTGGAGAAGAGCCATGAGTTAGTCAGCCTGTGATGCTGGGGCTTTGGCTTTGTCTCCCAGTGTAACCAGCTCACCACACAGTTTGTTGAGACTGTCCAGAAGCCAGTAACACCCCTAATCACAGATGATACAAGATCTTCTCTGATACTCAAACACAGAATATGGAATGCATTAGGCTGACTGGCAGAAAACTAAATAGTCTCCAGAGTATTTGCTTTTAAATGAACATGCCATTTTGTATAACAAATGCAACTCAGTAGGTTTTTTGTTCATCTTGATTTTTCAATGAAAGTGAGAAAAACAAGTCTACCTGAAGACTGAACTACTAGCTGCTACAATGCTGGGAAAGACTTTACTCATAATTAGAGTTGGCCTAAGAGCAATAAAAAATGATGTATCAATCATCTTTGGATTCTGTGACTATATCATATAAGACAAAGGATAAATTACCCCCTGGTCTAGATAAAGATGTATGTGGGCTTTCCGCATTGCTTTAAAAATGGAAATGAAAAGATGTCCCATTAGCACTGATCACCCAGGCAGTGCTATAGTGTGATGTCCTTCCTGACTTCTATGCACTGCCAGAACTGCAGTCATGACCAACAGGATTTAGCATGTCTGTGGGTCCTTCACCCCATGGGACAGGGAAGGCCTAGGAGTCACTGCTGCTCCTGTGGCTGGCACTGCAAAACATGTGTGCTGTGAGTGCTGCAGGGAGGGCTGTGGGTGCAAGGATCAGCTGACGGCAAGGATGCTTGCAGTCCTCTGCAGTGGTTGCACAGAAGTGGCTCTTGCTCCCTTCCAGCCTGGAAGTCTGTGGGCATGCACAGGTGATTTCAACCTGATTTGGAGAATGCAGGGAAACTTCATGTAGTTCAAAAGGGGTTTTGAATCAGGCTGTTCCTTTTTAAATCCTTCTTCTCTCTCCTCTCCCCCTTATCTTGCTACCTGCCCAACAGGGACTACTTTGATGCAGAATGGGCTGGATGACCCATTTTATGAGCAGACAAAGTAAGGACTGAAGCCGGTTTGTCCCAGGCTACCTGCAAACCAGCAGCAGGGACAAGGGGCAGTCACAAGGTCCCAGGTCGCTCTCATCCACATTCTCCTCCAAATTGCCTGGTTTAACTGGCAGCTTTGAGGAAAGGCAGAGCTCCAGAGCCTGCAGAGTCAGGTGGCAGAAACAGAGAAAAAAGGAAGGGGGTTTGAAAGAAACAGAATTCTCTTTTGCCAAGAATTTCCATATAGAGCAGGCACATGAGAACTCCTGTCTCAAGCAAAAGGAGCCAGGAACAAAAAATGTCCCTTCCTGCAGGGTGGAAGAAGAATAAAAAGGGAAGCTGCGAGTGTGAGAGCAGGGAAGGAAAGCAGCGTGCTGCCCTGGGGTGCAAGGGCCGCGGGTCGCTCGGGGTTGGGCGGGGGGGGGGGTCTCCACAGAGCAGTTCCCTGCCTTGAGTGGAGAGGTGCAGGTGACAGGCTGGGCAGCAGCTGAACCAGCGGCTCGCACCAGCCACCATGTACCCCACAGCTCCTGCCCTGCCCGGATGCTCACGGCACGGCCAGCTGCCAAGGGACTGGCAGGCAAAGGGGATGCCTCCAGCATTGTGGGATTTCTGCTGTCAGAAACAGTCCTGCAGCAATTTGACCTTAAAACTTCAACTTTACTGATATATATATAAAATATATATAATAATATAAATACTTATATAATTTACATATATGATATATAAGATACATTATTATATATTACATATACTTTATATGTAAAAAACCCAATACTCAGCTTGATAGTATACAACAAATTAACTGCTTATATTCAGTTCTTGGTACAGCAACTTGTTCACAACAGTGGCAATTTGTGAAGTTTATTTTTCAAGAGATGACCATCACCAGTCCTTTCTCCCTCCTCTCCCAGTCCCTTCAAAAGTGAGGTTTGCTAGCTGTAGAAAATCTGACAGAAAGTAATCCTTTGCACCTTGTTTAGCTCCACATGGCTTTACCGGGAAAGCAAAGGGCTGCCTGGGGGTGCAGCAGGGAGCTGCCCCAGTGCTGCAGCCTGGGGGTAGCGCATGCAAGGAGGAGGCTTCCTCCCCATGGAGCAGCATTGTCGTTGGGGTGAGGCACAGGAAGGTGCCTGGGGGTCTCGGAGACCTCGCCTCTCCCTCAGAAAGGTCATGGTCACAGAATGAAGCAATGTCGGGGGGGCAGAGTAGCAGGCTCTTCCACGAGGAGGGTAGGAGTAGATGGGGCTGAAAAACCTGCTAGCTTCCCACAAGAGAAATAACCTTATGAGGCTAGAATTTAAGTCATTTAAGAGACGTGGTGTGGTCTTACTCATGCAGCTAATTAAAGGTTGTCTCACGTAAAGGAAAAAAAAAAGTGTAACATTTACAGCAATAAAAATGATGAGTGATTTGTTTCCAAATTGTGCCAAAGACAAAAACCCACAGAGACAGCAAAGTTTTTTCTGCTTCTCCTCTGGGGTATGAAGACTGCAGGCAGCCAGCTGCCTCCTGCCCAGGGGGCTGGCATTGGCCAGGAGCAATTAAAGACTAGATTATAATTGGGCTTCAGTGAGCTACCTCTCTAATCAGTCATCAGCTGTACCGATGCTGTCAAAGTAGCTTGGATGGTCTTCACTTAGCCTTTCTCTCTGTTTATTTATGGGGGGGGTTGTATGGGTTTATTTTTTTTTACGTGGAAGCTAGTGCCAGAGTTGAAGGGCTACCTACCATGCACAGCTATTTCGGCTGCTGTCCCTTTCCCAGGGCTGTTCTGTGCTCCCAGCTAGAGTGGGCTGGGAAGGTCCCACAGATGAAGTGCCAGCCGGCTGTCTGCATGACCAGCATGATGCACATGCCAGTACCGTTCTTTTCCTGCTCTCCTCTGCTGCTGTGCGTGGTGGTGAGCCTCGTGCCTCTGCGCCGGGGCAGGGGAGGAGGCTGCCTGCCATCCCTGACCAGCAGCTCTGCCAAGGAGGCCTGGAGGATCTTCAGTCACAGCAACTTGGAGCTGGACCACATCCTTTTCCTCCTTCCTCTTGTCTCAGGATGGTTTTGGTCCCCTCTGTGACCTTGGCTGTGCCAGAGAGGAAGCGCTGGAGAGCTGTAACACCCCTGCACAGGCTGGGCAAGCTCTCCTGGGCAGCAGCGTGGGCTGGTGGAGATAAACCTGGGTCCCCTGACCACATCATGAAGTCATAATTTTTTAATGTATATTTGTGCATATTACAGAATCCAGATGTATTCACAGGCTCACAGAACAGCTGAGGCTGGCAGGAACCTCCAGAGGCCACCCCGTCCAACCCCTCCTGCTCAGGCAGTGTCAGCTAGAGCAGGGTGCCCAGGACCATGTCCACTTGGGTTTTGAGTATCTCCACAGATGGAGACACCACAGCCTCTCTCAGCAACTTGTTACAGCGTTATATCACCTCCATAGTACAAAAAGGGTTTTCTTACGTTTAAACAGAATTTCCTGTATTTCAGTGTGTGCCTATTGCTGCTTGTCCTGTCACTGCATACCACTGAGAAGAGACTGGCTCCCTCCCATCAGGTATTTGTATATTTATATGGGGTTTTTTAATACCCTATGTTTAATAGAAAAATAAAAGAGGGTTTCTGTAACTGAAGCAAGAACTGAGCCAAGTAACACATAAAGGAAGAGAGGCAAACTGCCAGGAAAGCAAAAAAGTGGAATGCAAAGCTACATGGTAAAATACATAGTTAGCTTGTCTGTCCGCATATGAGAGCATCAAGAAGATTTGTTGTCAGATGCTAACAAACTTCCTCGGATCATATATTTACATATCTCCTAAAGTGTGTGTTTCCATCAGAGTGAAAAGGATTTTCACTGGGCTAACACCACCCTAATCCCCCACTACATTTCAAAAGCTGGCGCTATTGCAAAGCACATTTGAAACTTCAAAATGAGAAGGCATTAGAGGCTTTCAGATGCGGCAGGAGAAGCTGCCTCACTGTAGCTGCACAAACCACTGCTCTTGGCACTTCAGAAGCAGCATCCATTTCAAACACCCACCTAGCTGAGGCCCCTGTGTTCCTGCTGGGCAAAGCCTAGTTACACTGCAAAGAGAGGCAAACAGCTTCTTGCAGTGGAAAATATTGGACAGCCTTAAGTACAAGTACACATTCACCCACATCCTACCATGTCCATTAATGCAGGTAATGTTACTGCAATTAAAAACCGTGCATTTTCCAAGAAACCACAGTTAACCCATCTGTTTAGAATAGCTTATCATCAGAATAACATCTCAGATGCCACTATGCAGTAGGCACTGGCATATAACAATGTTTTTATTGGTAAGTACTGCATGTAACATTCTCACTTGAAGACCTTAGTACATTAAGGAATTTTCCTTCTGAATAGTTCCATTTAATTTCTGTATTTTCACTTAATTCGATGTGCAGTAGAAATATGCACAAGCCAGAGTCAGGTGTTTTTATTGTCTTCTGCTTAGGGTAAAGGATTACAGTAAAACAGTCTCAAAATCTCACTGAAGGCCATTTTGATTTTTCTGAACCCACCTCCATAGCTACATCTGCCACATTGCCACTTGATGAACTGCTTGCCGTCAGTTAAAGGACGTTTCTATAGGATACAGCAGCACCAAATGAATGAGACCAGTTGTCGGGGTAGTGCACGCTGCTGAGCAGTACCATACACTGAGCCTCAGCCTTCCTCCTTCTGTGTTGCTTTATGCCCTATTAAAGCTTAAACTCTTGTCTGTAAGTTGAAAAACCTGTTGGAAATTTTGTCTTCAAAACTTCAGACACTTGCCCATATATACTTTAGATGATGGAGGGAAATAGTGCAATCTTTAAAACAAACTGAAACTCCAGGGGAGACTGGGGTTATGGTGGCTCTGATTTTCACAGTAATCCATCACCCGTTTTGTATTTGTGGGAAAAAGACTTTACAGACAATATCTTATTTATTGGTAACTTGTAAAAGAAAATATTTGCAGATGAGCCTAATCACAGAGACAGAGGCTTTGCATTGCTGCTTTATACAGAGGTAAAACCCTTTCTGCTGGCAGGCTACCAAACAGGAGGGCAAACATCCACCATGTGTAGGAGGCCTGACAAGTGCGATGGATAATGAATGCCAGTCAAGCAGGTATTTTTGGTAAAGTATGAAATAATTCTTCTGCCTAAAGCTATGAATTTCCTCAAAAAGTTTACAAGGAAGAGATGGAAACTAAGATTTCTGCTTTTATGTCCCACTTTCTTACAGACTCCCTTTTTTGATTATAGATAAAACAATTCATCTTGCTGGGAATGCATTTTCTTCCTGTTTATGGACATGCAAAATGGCTTTATTATAATAAGACATTATTATGTTTGTATCATTTATTGACATCTCTGAAGTCTTTTAAGAACCATGGATGAAAGGTGCTATACAAGTGCCAAGTACATCATAAATTATTAAATGTTTCTTCAAAATCTGCTTGCTTGGTCTTCGTTTCATCTACTGATACCAGATTTCAGAGCGAGATACACAAAAGGCCTTTATGAAACTTCCCCCTCTTTGCCATCATCCCCATGCTGCGCAGGACGAGGCAGAATCAGAATAAATCAGAATAGACACCATTTTCAGCAAGGCACAGCAGCGACACTTCTCAAGCAACCTGAAGCCACTCTGTACCTAAGAAAATTCAGAGGCATCTCAGTTCTCTTAAATTCAAGCAAAGAAAAAAGAAAAAAAAAAAAGAATGAAAGGAATGTGTAAGTTGATTATTTGCAGTTACACCATTTGAGTTTGTGTCTTTCAGAGCATCTCTGCAAGGAAGGGATCCTGAGGGCAGCGAAGCTAAAAGTAAGCGGCAGCTGTATACAGCCCTGCCGTGCCGCTGTGAACAGCCGTGCCTAAGTAAAGCAAATTATGCAGCTGCTGCTGGGCATTTAAAATGTATATGAACAAGCTGTCAGTCCAAGATCTAAAACTTATTCAGTTATTCAAACTAATTCAATTCCATCACCCAGCTCTGACACCCCTGGCACTTGCTGCAGACCATTTTAATGGGAAGTGATATGTAAGTGCAAACACCTGGGAGGCGGGTGGCACGGGGATTTTTCTGATACAACAGTCATCACTGTGGTTGTTAACAGCACTGGCATTTATGTGATCCTAATTATGGTGTAAGCATAAGACAGGCGAGGAAGGTTCACATTGCTCTTCCTGCACTGCTCTCACACCGTCTGCGGGCTCCCACCACCCCCTGCATCCCTCCCACCCCGTATGTCCCCCTGCTGCCCTGTACGTCCCGCACAGCCTCCACTGACCCTCACAGCCAGCTGTGCTGCCTCATTCACCCTGTCCACAGACACAGGCAACACATTTCGTGTCTTCAATGTACCTGGTAGGGCTTACATCAGTATCGTTCAAGCCTTCAGCATCTCTTAGGTCAGACGAATATACCAAAGAGTAGCCTGAAAGAAAACAGTTGTTTGCAAGAAAATGTTAGAAGCAGTGAACTTTCCCCTCTGTTAGTTAGCCTTTGTTTAACCACAGCACAGACGATTGTGACTGTTAGCAGACCTGATAACGGCCACCCGCTGTATTTGCGTTCACATATCTTGGTGAGAGCAGTAAGAGCATGAAAGGAGGTTTTGCCTTGAGACCAAGTTCTGATTTATGCTGAAGTTCCCATCTGCAGATGTCCTCCAGGATTTTCAAACACCACTAAAGTCTAGACATGGACTTTTTGGTTCCAAAACAATATTGCATTAATTGTGCATGAAGATAAATCACAAACTGGCTCTCTGGTAGATCCTAAAGTATGGTTATTAATGGGGCTAGATCCAGCAGGGTTCTCACAGGACTGAGTTTTGGGCCAACGTTATTTAATTTGTTTTTAATCAATATTCCAAAAGATGATATAAAATCTTCAGCGGCAGTGTCTGCAGATGCTGTACTGGTTGCCCAGCACTGAGCAGTGAGCAGTATGTGTTGTGGCTGCTCACTGAGCTGAGCTGAATGCCACATTTCAATGATTTTTCCTGTATGTGGGAACCTACCTGCCCAGTGGGACAATTCAGGTGGGGTGCAGGAAAAGGCTGGCTCCCACGTGCCATACAGGCTCAGTCTGCACCCCACCTCGAAGGGACATAGTGGGAGCCATGTCTCCATAGGAAAACATAGCGGTGGTCACAGTCAGTGCATGCGTGAGAGGGAGCAAGGTGATTTTTGGCCTTGCCAAAGGACATGGTCCGGCTGCCAGAGATGTCACACCAGCATCCCAACACCTCTGTATTGTGCAAAGCCTGGGCTGTGTGCTGTTTGGCTCCTGGGTTGTGGCCTTTGGGGTGTGAGATGGCTCAGCCCGGCTAAAACCTCTGCCTGCAGGATGTGCAGGGGGGCCAGCAGACAACTTAATAGCCTGTGATTTACCAGGGGCCAGGCTGAGATTACTTAATGCTCATTACTTGAACTCTGCGGGGCTCTGCTGAGATGCTGTTGCTTATATCAAAGCTGCACCCAGTAAGGTCAGAAGTCCAAGGAGGTGGAAGGCAAAATAGAGATGAAGGGACTTAGTTCAGGTTTTATATCCCATTGATGGCCAAGCCAAGAGCAAAACCCACTTCTCCTGCCCCCAGCCTTGCACCCAGGCTGAGCCTTTGACCTTGCTCTTGCAGCAGCAGCATTGGAACAGAAAACCAGCTTTTAATGAAGTTCATGTGATCAAGTGGGTTTCTTAAATACAATGGTAGTTTTCAGCAACTTAAAAAGCAATTCTTCATTTGCTAGTCAAGGTTACCTTTGCTGTTAAAAGGGTTGTTGTTGATATTTTCTTTTTTTTTTTTTTTTTTTTTTTTAATACAGAAACCTTTAAATTCACAGCAGGTTTGTCCACACAGGCCTACTATGCCAGCTCATTTTAAATAAAGTGGAGACCCAGCCTTCTGTCTTGGACGGGAGGGGCTCCACCAAACACAGAAAGCTGCAGCTCCAGTCCCCTGCTGCAGCAGCAGTGCCTGCCAAAGGGTCCAGGAGTGCACCAGGGCATTTCAGACCCAAAGGAGCCATGTTATTCATGTTCCCCCTTCCCAAAACATGCAGCTGAAAAAGAAATGAAAAGGAAAAAAAAAAGAAAAAAATGTCATCCTTTAGAAGATATTTTTGAGAGCACTGATATACAGGTTAACCCTGGGCTTTGTTTCATCACATGAACGTGAAGCAATAAATTGCACAACGATGCAAACACCAGGCTCCTCTGCTTTCGCCACACAGGCTTTCCTCTACAGTGAACAATGCCAAGGGGATCACAGAGTGGGACAGCCACATTCTTCTGACACAACAAACATTTTGTGGTGTGGACAAGCAATGCTATATGTCAGAGCAGTAGGCAGAAGTGCTCTTGACTTTATTTTGTATCATGCCTGAGTATAAACAGTGATCGTGGTCGAAAGATTAGATCCTGCAGATCCCTCAACAGGAATTTCCTGATGAAAAATTACTTTCTTTTGGTATTTGTTGTACGTCTCAAGTGATCCAGTTATCAGAACAGAAAAACTGTTCCTGCTTGTTTTCAAATCAACAGTACTTTCACTTACTATTAACATCTTGTAGCTGTGCAAAAAAAGCAATAAACATGACTGTGGGGCTTGTTCATTTTACCTTTCAGAGGTAAAACCTATACGTATCTAAAATATTCTCAGATTCCTTTTCCAGACTCACTGAAAAGAGCACAGTTAAATTCAAATGTTGATGTAATTATAATTTTCTCACATTAAAGGGCTTTATTTGCTTAGGTCTTTTTGAATGATTGTGTTGCATGTAATAGGAAGAATAAGCATCATTAATTCACTATCTTATTACTATTTAACATGTAAATTGCAGTAGGGCATGAAGGACCTTCTAATGCAAACCTTGGTCCTTCAGAAATGCAAAACACAATCGGCGCGTGATTCCCAGCATAGGGACACTGGGGGCCACCAGAGCAAGGGGGAACTACCCAAGGAGAAGAGGATAGGGCCCCAGCAGTCTCCTAGCTGGTTTCTTTCTTCTTTCCATGCCTTTGCACACTGGGAGAAAACACCTATGGCCTGAATATCACAGGGACAGATATGAGGGAGAAGTGTCCCTGTGGCTTTTCTCCCCAGCCAGACTGCATAGATGGCCTTGAATTTAATTAATGCTCAACAGAGTGCTGCACACTGGTGCAAGCCAAACTAAGCAGCGTAGGACCAATTTGGAAACAATAATCTCTCTTTCTCAGTATGTATATAGATGAGGAGATATATCCAAGGTTTGGGTTTCAGGCCACTTTGGGGAAGGGAGGGGAAGTGCAGGTTGTGATCACATCTGTTTTTGCCTGCTTTCTCAGTAAATGAGGGGTATGAGTAGGAATAGCTGGTAACAGCCGAGTTTCACTTAAAATAGCAGTAGGTCACACTCACACGATGCTTTCTGAAGAGGGCAAGGTCTGGTGCTAGCTGTAAATGGGGAGAGCAGCATGTGGGAAGCAACTCAATTGACAGGCAAGGACCCGAGAGGTCATGTAATAGGGTTCAAAGTCTGTTTAACCATGCAAAGCCGACCTGGGAAAGTGCCTAATAAAGCATCAGATAGGTGAGGCACAGCTTTCTGCGTCAAATCACACTGTCTGGGCTAAATCACTGGAAAAGCAAAGCCCTCTGCACAGCGGCCGTGCTGTTAATGGGTCTCATCCCTGCACTGCCCCCCACCATCACACGCATGGGCAGGCACATGCAGGCTCACAGACCCCCACCGCTCCGCCTCATATCCCCCTTTCCCCACATCCCACGGGGAGGGGGGGAACGGCGAGAGCAGGCACCGGCAGCTGTGGCCAGGGTCCTAAGAAAACCTGGGGATTTATGTGGTTCTTGTAACCAGATCTCTGGTCCCTGGAGGGCTTGAATGCATTTTGCTGGGTGCATTTTGCCACCTGCCCAGACAGGCTTGCAGCCTGCCCTCTCCTTGCAGGCTGCGCTGGAGGGAAAAGCTTCGCACAGATGCTCGTTGTGACCACCGGAGGGAAGGCAGAAGACAGGGGCTGCAAAGCATGCGGGGGACCTCCTGCCAAGCAGCTAAGGTCATGAGAAGGCTCATCATCTGCCTTTTGGGGTGTTCCGGCGTAAGGAGGAAAACAAAGCAGAAGATGGGTGGGAGGAGGATGTCTAAACACACGCAGTGGTGGTCAAAGCCCCATGACATCAGCAGCGGCTTGTACAAAGTGCCGGGACATAGGCCTCTCCTGTCTTTGGGAATCCAAGGGTGGTGGGGACAGGGCCCAGGTCAAGGGGAAAGTCCAGTGCCTGGGTCCCACCAGATGATCTCACCGGCCCTCCTGGCTGGAAAGCTACAAGGCATTTTTCATCCACTGGGAGGGACTATTTAAAGGATAAAATACCTGAGGGACTTTGGGCTTGAGAGGACAGAAAACATTTGTCTAAACTTATTCCAGGGAAAATAATACATTTCCAGCACAGTGAGATGTGAATGCAGACATCTTTTAACCTATAAAAGCACACAAACAAACCACGCAACAAGAGCAGTTCAAAGACATCTCATTTACTTAGAAGCAGAAACTGCATTCATTCAAAGACACAACAGTAAAAACCTAGGGGAAGGAGAGCTTTAAAAAGGGACATTTTAAACAATGTTTAACCTAGGCCTGAAATACTTCAGCCAACATTCAGATAAAAGTTGAAGAGAAGGAAGAAAAAAATACTAATTCCTTTGAAAACTTCCATGAAACAGCCCTACTTTTATTCCTAGTTTGTTACATTTCACAACTATCTTGAATCAGCTCTTTGTTAAATCAACTGCATCTTTCCTGTTAGACCAAAATTATGTGTCAGATAGGAACTATCCACCCCTTTGTTTTACAAAACAGGCTATTTGCCAAATGCTGTTGTGTTTAGCAGTCTTAACTTTATTTCATCATATTATTTTATTTTGGCTGTTAAGCTTAGTCCAAATAAACCTCAGGTAACCTAGCTTTTAAAAAAATTAAAATGGTCATTATTTGAATTGCAGAAATTAATTCTTCAGTCTTCTGCAGTTCAATATATGCTTCAGGGCTTGTGTGCATGACTTATGTGCATGTATACACACTCCCAGCACCAGCTCGAGTGTTCCCCAACCTTTGCAACTTGAGCTGCTGCATTCGTGTCACCCACTAAGCTGTTAGAGACCAGAGCAAGGAGACCAGAGTGAGTGATGGTCTTCTGGGGACCACTCCCAAAGAGACTGCACCTTGAGGAAAGGAAAGACTCAGCAGGAGGAGGTTTTCTGCCCTAAATTGCATCTTTTACTCAAGGAATCTCTTTTGTTCTCTTTTATATGCTGCTCTGCTCTGAAATCTCTTAAGCTGCTTCTGGTCCTGCGCAACCCCAGGACGTACAGTGTTGTGGGACAGCTGCTTGCAGCATGGTTACAGCCAAGGACACCAGGTGGTTTTGATCCTCTGTAGTCTAAAGGAGAAATTCTAGTAACTAGTAAAATCCTTCTAGAGCACAAGTTCCTTTATGAAGATTAAAGAATACATTTACATGCCCCATCTTTTCAAATCTCATCTGAAAACATAGATTTTCTCGTTCACCTGTACCTCTTAATTTCTCACTCACTTAGATATTGTTTATCATTCTGCTTTACAACTGCATTATTTAACTGTACAGAAATCTGTAATTGTAGTTTGCAGAAGATTATACATAAAATAAACCAGAATTATATATGTTACCCTAGGGAACTATATTAAAGATGAGCATATAAAACACAGCTCCAAATGTACTACACAGCCAACTGACTTGTTGTGTTCTTAGTCCTTGTGAGGAGCAACATCTCGGGCTCCTGGAGTACAGGCAGTCTTGGTGAGCAGCTCAGGGGGGGTGCAAAAAGCTAGGCCCAGGATTGAGGGGTAACTCCAGCTATGACCGCTCTGCAGGTAAAAGGACTGTCTTCTGGTTCTCCACCAGGACACCTTTGGGACCAAATTCCACATCCTTCCTTACACTGAACTGATTACAGCCAAGCATGAACAGTGTGCTCTACAGTTGAAGAGCAGCTGAATTAGGCCTTCAGCAAACACAAGAGACAAAATATTAATGGGAAAAAAGGTAATTTTTAATTAAAGAAAAAGGTGGAGTGGCTAACTATCCAGGCACCCTGCTTTCCTTAGGGTTATACTTCATGAGTATTTGGCTGCCATAGTAATTTGGGAGCTATGTGTATGAAACTTCTGTAAACATTAATTATATACCAGGAGCTATATCCTTATACTTCAGCCTACAGAAGCTAAATTATAACTAACCCTCTGATACCCAGCAACAACTTCCAATACATTCACATTAGATAATTAAATGTTTTTTTTCCTCATGATACCCAATCACTTCGTGATCCTTTTAATGGACTGACCCTTAACAACAGCTTTGAGGCAGGAAAATGCTACCCTATTACACGGCCAGGGGAGCAAGCCGGGGAGAAACCAAAAGGAAGGGCGATGCTGGAGGGGGAGGTGGAGGCAGGACACAGGACCTAAACTGCCACCAGCTTCTCCTACCGCTGACAAAATCTGCTGAGCTTGCAGAGGCATGGGGGACACAGCAGGATCTGACCCATGTGTGCATTAGCTAATTCAACCAGTGTAACTTGGCACACCTCTGCTGGCTTCAGCAGTGCTCTGACAGCCTACTCCCACACAGGCTCTTGGACCTATGTCTAAAAAGTATATATTTCATCTACCTCTGATAGTTCTTGTAATAAAATACTGTAAAGTGCATTGCTGGAACAAAATCTGCCCCAGCAGGATACCGGAGTGGAAAACCTAAGATTTCTTTCTGTCGCTCTGATAACTACTCTCACTCACAAACGTGGTAACATATACCAGCAAATGCTTTTTGCGTACCTATGAATTTCTCTGAAGGACAGAAATATTTTGCAATTCATTTCTATTGCTACTATTCATTATGCTATTCAATTACATTAAGTGCCCTAATTACTTATTTACAAAGGGTTAGTAACTCTGTACTTTGTACCTGACATATGTACTAAGCTTGGAGGCGACAAACACTTCTATGCATTCATCTCTTGCTAGTAGCTGTTTTCAATAGCCCTTTCTTTCCCACAAGGCATCAGGTCAGCAGAGTTTTAGAGGGAAGACATGACTTTTGGCTGATGGTGAGCCCAGACCTGGGCAAGCCTGGGAGGTTTGGTGCTTACCTGAACTAGTCTCGCTGCGGTCTGTATGTTTCTGCTGGGGAAGGCAGGGACACCTGGCCTGTGTTTCCAGCAATGGCATGTGTAGACTGGGGGATGTGACCTCCTCAAGATGTCCACAGAGGACTATAGGCTGGGAGGGATGTTGTGTGCCAGGGCCACTGCTGGGAGATGCCTGCCTGGCAGCACCAGCCCTGGGGCACTGGAGACCCCACCAGCACCATGGGGGCTGGCAGCCTGCCCCATAGCCTCACTTGTCCTCCTGTTTCTGTTCCCTCTGAGGTTTAGCCTTGTGGCAATCAAGTTCTTCCTGCCTGTCCAAGAATATCAAGTCCCTTCACCACAACTTGTTTGGGATTCAAGGCTACCCTATCTCCAGTTGGGCTTTTCTTTTCTGGCTAAAGAAGCACAGTTTGTCCAATTTTGTTCATGTTTTCTAGTCTAGTGTACTACTCCCACTGTCCTCTTGGCTCTAATCAGGTAAAGTACCCTGGTTTTGAGATGCAGTGTCCAAAACTGGACCCAGTTGTTCAAGGAACTATTTTCTGTGTGAAGCAGATGTGTATCATGTGGCTTGCCTTCTTACAGTCCTGTTCATGTACTGTAGGCAGGTGGGTTGTCACTTAACACTATGTCTGCGTACTAATGTCTATTTCCATTGAAAGCCATATTTTCCCCCAGTGTTGTTTGTGCAGCTGCTTTATTCCTCATGTGTTATACCTTAGATTCATCCCTATTGAGTTATAACCTATTTTTTTCCGTCCATATCTCTAATTTGTTGACATTATGTGAAATGCTAATCCAGACTTTCAACCTCCTTGCAGCAGCACTGATAAGCATGATCACTATTCCAATATTCAGGTAAACAGTGAATTACTGAATAGTCCCAGTGTTCAGAGCTGCTGAACAGGTAGCTCGACAGATGCAAGGCTGCTGCCGCTCTGTGTCCCCAGATCCACCCAGCAGCAAGGCTGAGCATGTATTCCCAATAGGCACAGAGCACTCATCTCAATGGGAAGCGTGCAGATGGCCTGATCATGGTCCTCCTCCCCTTCTAGTAAGTGACCTTAGACATGCAGTCTCTGCAGTAGCTGGTCCTGGATCCCCAGCCTCCCTGGCTGCCTTACAAGCCACAGCTCCACTCCAGCTCCTGCTATTCAGAGCCTCCCCTGCACAGACACACACAAGTCCCCAAGGAAAGGTGCATACACTCTGGTCTCCCCAGGTGCCGGCACCCCAGTTGGGCAAGTGACCCATTGGCCGTGGTCTGACTCCCACACCCCATGCATGCACATTCATGCAGAACGGAGTCATTCACCCAGGTAAAGTGCACTCACCATTCCTGTTCTCACACAGTTGGCCCCTTTTATCCCTTCTTCCCTGTTTTTCCACACTTGTTCCTTCTCAATCCACCTTGATCCTCCCTTACTTTACTTCTGGTCTTTCTGCAATCATAAGGCTTGCACATCCCTGCCACCACCCTACAAACACCCCATAGCAAGTGTTGCACTGTCCCCAGATTCTCTTCCCCAGCATCCCATCACCGCCTGGCAGCGACCCCTGAGGCTGCTGAGAGCTCCAGGGAACCTCTCCCACCTACCCCACAGGGTCTTACCCCGCAGCCTGGGCCCATCGTTTGCCAGATGCTTTTCTGACTACCTTCTCATCTGCTCAACAGTAGAGAGCTGTGGACAGCTCGCCAATGACAACTACTAGGTGACATAGCAAATACCATACATACTGAGACACACTTGTGAAAGGAAAATGAGCCAGATAAATAGATACATTCCTCAGATCAAACTATGATCCCTGCTTTGCTGAAGCTGGTGCAATTTTTGCCTTTACCCCATGGTGAACAAAATCTGGCCCTCAGCTCCCTGCATGGTAACTGGAGTCTCACGTGGGCCCATGCACATCCCCAGGGATAGCCAAATAAGAGGGCAGATATTCCCACAGCAAGGGTCTCCTATACTTTTCCAGCAGTCGGTGCGAGGCACAGGCATGACATGTAGACACAAGCTGAGATTTCTGCGAGGCTTGGCTGCTCTGGGGCTGCCAGCCCAGGAAACTCACTGTTTCTGTCTTGGGGAGAGCCCCCGTGGTCAAGTGATGCCATGACAGGGGCATGGATGCACAGACCCAGCAGGAGCTGGAGGTGTGCCACGAAGTCTTCCTGGGTACCACCCTCAGGGAGGGACTTTCCTCTCTCCTGAGCCCTGCTAACTTGAAGGGTACCAAGTGAAAGCCACATAGCGGGGAAATGGACACTTGCTGCTGTGTCCCAGTATGGACTTGGCAGCCCTTTGGTGAAAGACAGCTTGTTGTCCAATTACTCTCAACTCACCCTTAAATCAAGCTGCGTTAATACAGAAACATTTAATCACAACCTTCAAAATAGATGGGACAGTTTATCCTTTTGAAGATGTAGGTGAAGAAAGGCAGGGAAAATGTGCTTAACATACAGCTAGTAAAATATGAAAGGTCTCTCTGTTTCTTCCACTTTTCTGGCTTTTCTCCAGAGCTGGCTGGAGAGCACCCAACCTTGGTAGAGCATGGGAGCTCCTACAGTTAATCTCTTCCAAGGGGATCTAACCTTCCTTTGATACATCTGTGTCTCTTTCCTCCTCCCTCTGACGTGGTCCTGAGATAGTTCTGCCATCCTCTAATCAAAACAAACATTGTTCAGCTCCTCAGAGATGCAAACACAGTTTTGCAATGCCAAGCATTGTCTCCTGGAATTGGCCAGTTAATCAGCTACTCCTGTAGGTAAAAAAGGAGACACCCTCCAGCCCCCAAAGCATTAACCTCTCAGCTTGAGGCAACTCTCCCTACTTGCACCCCAAAGTTGAAACTAGTCCATATGTCCGCAAATGCACTCAAACATCAATATCAGTATGGGATAGACATAGTGTACAGCACAATGCTGGCTTGCAGCCAGCCACAGCTGTAATCAGCCACTCAGCAGCATGAGCTTACCCTCCCACAGCAGATTTCTTTGGGCCAAACAAAGGCAAGAGGATGAATGAACATTTGTGCCTCTGTAGCATAAACATGCACAAGGCTCAAAGAGCTGGAAAGCCCCCTTCTTGCTGGAGCACTGGATAAAATTTGGAGGGCAGAGCAGAAAGTGCCAGAGGGGAGAAGCCAGAGGCAGCAGAAAGCCCATCCTCATGCATGTGGTGAGAGCGCTGCTGTTTTCACATCTCTGTAAATATTGCTTTAAACAGAAAGTCAGTTTATTTCCTCAAGCATAGGCTGTTTTGATATTATTACCCAGCATGTGGTAGGTGAACCGAGAGTACAGATCCTCTTGTGACACATCTGTAAAGTTCCCTAAAACAATAACATGTTATTAGGAGGGTGGAAGTGAGAATATGGAAAATAAGGGCATGAAATGTGACACCTAAGCACCACAGAAGTATTAAGGCATTCTAGAAATGCTAACGCTAATTTTAACATAGTTGTACTGAAACTGCCATTATTTAATTATGTGGTTTTGTGCTGTGAAGAGGATTTGATTGGCAAAAGAATTACTTTGAGATGTATTTAAACCCTGTATACAGAGTGAAGCAAATTAAGAACTATCCAAAGGGTAATACATTTAAATGAGAAGACACCTTCCCCACTATGCATCCATGCATACCAAAGTGAACATCACCAGCTAGCAAAATCCTTTGAACTGCGTACATTTTACTTGCTGAAAATATATCCACACAAATGGACACAATGGCACACACCTAAATGTAACATATACCCAGCTAAGTTCTAAAATAAGTATCAATGGAATTCTAATTCACACACGATGCTACAGAAAATGTTAATTTGAGAAATGTCTGATACCAGATTAGAACATACTTAAAAGGTCTTTGCTTCAACATGCACTGGAGAGGTGTGGAAAATTCAGAGCAAACTGACAACATGTTTGATTTATTTTCCAGAAATCTCTGGAGCTCTGTCAGCTTATCACAATTAATTCCAAATGCAAAAAGAGCTTAATATGTTGTGCAAGGAAAGAATTGGATGCCATGTCTGACTACCTTCTGACAGGAGAGAGAGAGAGAGAGACTATTTCATACAACTGTTTGAGGTATTCCAGTTTCATTCCTCTGTTGTGACAGAGGAGCACAGAAACAGCATCTTGGGGTGGTGGGTTGGCTTGTTTTATACCACCAACAAAGTGAAAAAGAAATTAGAAATATTTTTGACTTCTCATCATCAACAGTGACAGCTTAAGGAAAATAGGAGCTACTCCTCCAAAAGCTCTGTACACCGTTAGTCCATCATGCCGGCAGGCTCACACACGTACAGATTCACAGCTCACTCATGCTGCACGAAACAGTCTTGCATTCTTGAATAATTTAGACAAAATATGTAGACACACTGGGCTCTTCACTGTAATTATTCAATGCTGATGTTATCCCTTGCAGAAATCTCAGAAATGTTGGCGATGTACACTGGGAGTTAGGGTGAGGCAGAAATATCTAAATAAAGGAATTGGCCCAAAGAAGTTGCTCGTACTTCATTACACAAATTGCCTGCATCCTTTGTGGCCAGAGGGCATCCTGGATGCATACAATAAAGCAGTCAATAGATCTAGCTGGCCTGACTGGCACTCAGATAGCAAATCACTGCAGACCTTGACAGTATAACAGAGGTCATAAAGAAATAGAAGAAACAGAAAGAAAACTCTTTTCCAGTGTATTCACCATAAGCAAGCGCTTTCCTCAGAGCAGGTGGGTAGGTCAGCCTTTTCTGTTCTCATTTTGCATCAGAGGAAACACACTGCAAGCACAGCAGCGAGAGTTTCGGGATGCTGGTGCGCTGGGAATTGTCTTAGGACAAGCAGGGCAGCAAGGAAGTTCAGGGCATTGCTCCTGTCTCTCTTGAGCCTCTGGTACTCTAATGTTATAGACTGTGCTTCCCGTACTGTGCCACTGCTGTGGGAAGGATTGCTATTGATCATCTCCATCCTTACATGCAAAGATCCATATTATTATTTTGTTGGGTGTCTCCAGGGAGGGAAGTGGCACCAGGAGCAGATGGTAAGGGGGTAGCAGCTTTCTGAAAATCAAAGGTGGCAGTTTTGCATGACTAAACTGCTTAGAGAGATTTCTATCCTGCATCTCTCCCACAAATGCAAATTATTGCCATTGCTGGGCTGGCGTCTCTGTGGGTAAAGTGAATCCAGAGAGCTGGGGGTGACAGCACCCGGCCCCTGCATGTATGAGGGCAAACAAAGCAAGCCTGTGGCCTCGGACAGCTCTCTGCACTGAAAGGATTTGAGGAAAGTCCTCCACTCTGGCAATTGAGCACAATTAGCTCGGATCTCTCAGATTTCCTCTTGTGGAAGAGATTACCAGCAGGCCTTGCTGCTCAGCAGTGCTGGGCAGGGCAGGCAGAGGGATTCCTGCAAAGGGTGCATCTGCAGGGGTCTCCCCATACACACCCATCCCCTCCAGTGCCTGCTCCTGCAGGCATCTTGCTAAGAGCTGTGTACATTTGGGATCAGCTCTGCTGCAGATTGAGCAGCACGAGGGCTTGAAATGTTTCCTTTCCGTTCAAGAGCACTAACAAATTCAGATGGCCAGTTGGTAACCAGCTGCGCCTGGAGGAGCCACTCAGTGCTGAGCACCTCAACGAGGATGCTTCAAAACTTCTCTTGACACCCTCCTCCCTGCAGCACCTTGGGGGTCCTCTGCTCCCCCAGCCAAACGCCATCCAGCTTTGGCAGTGCTGTGGGACAGTTCCTGCCCCCCACATGGACACCACTGCCTCCCACCAGCTTCGAGGGTGGAGGGTCCTCAGCACCTTCCTCCACCCCACCAGCCCTGGCCCTGGCCCTGGCCCAGGCACTGCATCACCTGCAAAGCCACCCTTCACCCCTTCAAATGGGAAGCACTGGACACAGAGCCGTCATCCCCCCTCCTCCCCCTCCCTGATTGTTAGGCTCACAGATAGCTAACGCCCATATGTTTGTTTCCAAAAACCGACTTTGGAAACACAGTCCTGATAACACATCCCTCAGCAGCAGGAACGCGCCCGCCTTCCCTTTGCTGCCTGCCTGTTTACGTACCCTCCGTCTTCACAAAATATGGAACTGTGACGGCGCCACCGATGTCTGTCAAGATTATGTGATTACGCTAACCACCTTAATATGTATATCTTTACATAACAGCTAAGCAGACACTTCACACCCCAGCAAGCATTCAGCAGAGCCGAGGATCTTAACATCAACGCAGATTAAACCCAGAGTGCCATGGAAAAACATCTTGTAATTGGTGCAACTCAACCAGTTTCAACAGAAATTATCTCTGGCCTGTAAGATACAGAGAAGCTGTGAAATGGATTAGCTGAGACAAGGGAGGAGAGGCACAAAAAAAGAGAGGAACAAACACTAGTGCACACTAAACTAGGTAGGAGAGCTGAGACAGAGTACAGATGTGTGTTCAAGGGCGTTGAGTATGCTTCAGCAGTAGTCCTTGCCTTTTCCCACAATAAGCTGTTACCTGCACGGGAAAAAAACACAACAAAGCAGGCATAAATGTGCAGCTCCTATTCAACACCAGAGCTGGTTATCAGCAGCGAGGCCCCATGTCCCACGGAGTACTTGTATATTTACTCTCGGCTTTACCTGATGTGCAGATAGGTTCATTGTGCAGTTATCTAAGTAAAGACTGCCAGTGGTTTGGGGGCTTTATGGTATTGACTAAGGCTATGAAAATAAAATAAAGGGCCTGGGACTGAAAATATTAACCCTTTATGAGCCAGAGACACCACTTCATCTTTCTGTACAGGTTCTAGTGCAGAAGAAAAACAACGTGATTCATGCACAGGGATTAATTTACATAATGCAGCTAAAGGCCTGAGCCTGGAACATGGCAGGGACCTGGCTGCTTCCCACCCGGGATGGTGAGATGTATTAATATATGCAATTGGCGGCAGTTGTGCAATGAGCAGGATCAGCACTGTGAACAACTAGAGCCTGCTGCAGAGACAGCTTCCCCGCAGTCTGGGCCCAGCAGTTCCCACAGCTGAAAGCACCAGAGGTATTAAACGAGAGACAGAGGTATTAAATGCCACAATATCCATTGGAAAGAAACAGGGCTTCAGAGAAGACCCGTCACCTTCTCTGCTCCTCCCCTCGCACAGGAGCACAGAAGGAGCCAGCAGCAGGGTTGACACCCTGAATTCCCTGTACTGCACAAGGACCAGGCAGTCCCTGAGCCCCTGAGCCAGCCTCCCTTCTCCAGGGCTGCCCAGCCCAGGGCTGCGTCAGCTGCTGCTACTATGGGGGAGATGCTAAAATACCAGTGGTGGAATTCATGGAAGGGATGACATCAGGACAGAGACACCCCAGCAGTATCTTCAAAATCAAAAACAGAGTTTACTTAGCTTCAGAAGGAGTGTTTGCACATAATATAGCAGCAGAGAGGAGAAAACATTGAAATACATTCTTCCAACAGGCAAACCCCAGGCTGTTGACAGCCTCTGGAAAATTAAAACATCCATAGAGGTTTTTCCCTCACAGAGTATTCATTTGAATTAAATACACAGAACACATCCTAATAAAAAGATATGTATTAGAATACAATGGAGAACATCACACAGTGTGGACATCTGCAAGTGGTGTGATCTCATTGACCTTCTCAGGAGGAGATGTACCAAAGTCAAGAGAGGTTTGTAAAAACAGGCTTTTTGTAGAAACATCCTTTCATCTCCATATTCTTTCCTAGGAAAAGAAGTACAATTTAAAAAAGGAAAGCTTGAAGAAGCCTACCATAAGTTACTAAGGAAATTGTCTTTAATGTTTAGATTTGCATTTCATTTCAGTATTTTCTTAGTACTACCTGCAGAACTAATTTGATGATACAAGTTTATGTTAGAGGAATGACAGCTCTCTGAAAATGCCTCCCTGAGAAGCATCTGGACAGTGGACAATAAAGGTATAACAAAAAGGGAGGAGAAAAAGTGATCTTCCTATTGATCTGAAGTTACTGATCTGCCACAAGGGGCTACAACTTTGCAGGTGCCTAAAGTCATATAAGGCACGTGACATGGCAGCTCTACCTTTGTAAGAGTCTGGATACTTAATCAGTTGGGAAAATGTTATGCGCCAGCCACAGGAAACGACTGTAAAATTTCTATGGTGTGCGTCATGCTATATATAAAATCTAGCTACTAAACAAAATAAGAATGCCTAGTAGAAGAAACTGAAAAAGTGGGTGAGATGGAAGAATGACCTCTTCAGAATTTCAAAGCAACGTACAAGGAAGGTGGGCTGAGACATGTGCTTTAGCTTACTGCTTAATGAAACTTGTGGGAGAAGGACTGTTTAGGCAACGGGGCAGGGGCATCCACAGCTCAGTAACAGGCTTCATGGGGGACCTGCAGCAACTCTGACCCAGGCTGAGCCCTCCAGTCATCGGACAGGGAATAAACATTTCCAGCTCTCACCAGGAAAATCTGGTGCAATGGTCTCTTTGGCAACCATCCCCATGAAAACAAAGAACTGTCAGTCCTGCCAGTCCAATGAAAGGTTTACAACTCATTTACAGATCTGTTCTGTAAGCTGTGAGGAAGGAAAACACTGCCCATAAAGACTGACTTGCTAAAACAGTCGGTATCAGCGGTGCAGCCTGCTATAAAGGCAGGCAAGTGGAGTCTAAGCACTCCTGACTCAGGCAAGCAAGCCATTTTCCTCTTTTTTCTTCAAACTTCCCAAGGAGGGACATTTACCAGCAGGCCCCAGCTCCCTGTGAGGCATCCTGCAGGGAAGGGGAGCAGCCACGGCTGCCCAGCAGTGCCAGAGTAAATGCAGATCCCCTGGGATTACTCACCAGCCTGTTCACAGTTTGATCCCACTTAGCACAAGCAAATATCAAAATATTTTGTTTCTAAACAGAAGACTGAAGACTGTTACGCAAATCATTCTTATCCTAATGCACAGGCAAATGATTGAATTAGAGCAATAGGATTAGATGCTAATTTGTCAATATGATAGTTCAATTTAGAATATATTAAAAAAAGAGAAAAGCTGACAGTAGAGTTTCTGGTCTACCAGTCAAACCTTTCAAGGGATGACTTCTTCTCTTTCTGGAGAAAATTCCCCTAGAGGAGGGTAATGGACTAATTAAGGCAATTAAAGACAAAGGCATCAGGGGCTTCCCTCCAAATCACAGTGAGGAAGTCGCCAAGGCACTGAGCCCTCTGCTTCCCTGAGCCCACATTGCCTGCAGCATGAGGGGGGGCCACGCTCTGGCCTTCTCTCCTTCCTGGGACCGGTTTTGCCCCAGCTGGGCAGACGGAGTTGTTGCCTGCCCCGCGCCCGCCTGTCTTGCAAGGAGATGCCCAGCCCGCGGCACCACGCTGTGCCAGAAGCGAGCCGGTGCAGCAGGGCTTACCCCCACTGCCATGCAGAGGGTATATACGGCATTTACTCCAAGGCTACAGTCTGTGTTTCTAGTGAGGAGCCTCCTCTCACTCTTGTAGCCCTACAGAGGAAACAGCAACATTCTCCCGTGGTGTTACAGTCCCAGCACCATAAAACCCCTCCTTCTCCCCATCTTGCCATGCAGTCCTTTCCCTTTCTATTGGCTCTGGCTGCAGAGCAAGCCCAGCCTGCTGTTTCACCTTCAGCAGAGAAAGATCAGTGGAAGTGCCTGATTGCTTAAAGTATGGTACAAGTAGCACTAGGCTCTGATATAGCAATTCCTGTCTGAGACAATTTAGCTTTTGATCTCTGGATGCAGTTAATTGCTAGCTATGCAGACTTCGTGGAGGAGAAAACAATCACAAGCAATTTTAGAAGTGAGATGCTTGATGCTTAATCTTGCACCTGTCCTAAGAACTGAAATGGGCTTTTCTTAGTCTGGATCTTGCTGCACAGAGCTGCAGATGAACCAAAGGCAAAACATTTCAAATGTCAAATAGATGCAAATCCACTGCTTGCTCTCATGATAAAAAGAGAAAGTCGCCAGGACAAAAACAATAAGCTGTTGCAACCAATATACTCTCATTAACAGTGTTCTTCATGTCTTGAAAATAAGGCAATAAATCATATACAGAATAATTGGAAAAAGCAGCTACATTCATTGTTCATTTTGGTCTTTTTTTATTTCATGTGGGTAATACAAGGACAGCAGAGAGCCAAGTCTCACTTCTCCAGGGAGAAAAGCAATACTATTTTCAGATGGGGAAGGGAGGAAGATAAGACAGGACACCTGGGAGTGCACCTAATCCAGGTTCGAGACCCAGCATGTAAAACAAGTGCCAGCAAAAAAACCCCTCTGTCTAGAAGCTGGTTAGGTGTGTCTCACATTCTCTCAACCACAGCCACCCAGCTACAGGCATAAGCTGTGACAGACATCCCACTACCCATCACCAATTTGTTTCTATTCTCCTGGGTGTAATAATGACACATCTCAAACCCTTGAAAGCCTGATAGTTTGGCATTGCCTTAAGAAATGTCACACCAAAGCCCTGTTTAGCCCACAAACCACAGCCAGTTATGGCTGGCAGTGAGGGCTTCAGAGGGGTATATGAAACAGGGCAAGCACCTCTCCCTTGCTCCCATGCTGGCCCCAGTTTAGGACCTGGCTGTGCTGGAGGGTGTAGCCACACTGACCGGTTTGACTTGCCCCCTGCACGCACCCTCTTTTGGTTTACTTACCCCTCCCTGCACGTTGGTACTCCAGCATCCCCCATACACAGGAGCAACAGTGCAATTCTGTATCGCATGAAAAAAACACTTCCCTGTCTCTGCTTCAAATCTGATAACCAGCTTGCTCACTGAGCAGCACTTGGATGCTTTTAGCAAACTCTCCACAATGACTCAAGCTGTCTTTCATTTTTTTCTGAGCTAAAAGATCATAATTTTGTATATGTAGTCACTTTTCCCCTGACAGCCCCAACACAGAATTTCATTTTAGTGCAATAAGCTATTTCAGTATCTTTTCAGAGTCAGCACTAGCTTTGGTTATCCTGAATAACATTTCATTGGTTGTAAACATTGTCACCATTTGCTTGTGCCACCTTCTCCAGGCCATTTAGGAAGATGCTGCACATCAGGGTGAGGACTGGTGTCTGTAGGACCACCTCCTGATGTACGAGGTCACCGTTTCTTCCAACCCTCTCCTTTCTGAGGTTTAGTCCACAGGTAACCTCTGCTGGGTTAGCCCAGAGGGTAACCTCTCCTGTTCCATAAGAAATGTCATTTGTTAGGAGCCTTTCTTGCTTCCCTAAGGCTGTGTTGAAAGCTACATAGACCAGACAAGCACCCTCTGTATGCTCATGAAATCCTCCCAAGAGCTCTTATGGCTGTCAGGCCTGATCTTCCTCTCAACACCCTTGTTTCTTCTCAAACCTCCAGCCAAATCTATGACCACTACAAATGAAAGCCTTGACTGACCGCTAACTCCCAGGATCACTCCTGCAGCCCCCGTCAAACCCTGGCATCACATTCCCATTTCCATCCCCCTAAACCCAGAGCTGACTGTGGCGCCAGGTTACACGCAGTTAGTAATTCAGAAATTTCTTATTTGTGGTGTATGTTTTTTCAGGACTCCTGGGTAAACACCATCTGGTGCTGAGAATTTGTTAATGTTTAGTTTATCAATTTGTTCTAACATGCCTTTTCCCAACACCTCCATTTGAGGTGGTTCCTCAGACTCCCTCCCCACTCACAGCGTCTCCATTGTAGTGAATGCCAGTGTAAAGAATTTGCTTAGATTTTCTGCAATGCCCTCGCTCTCCGCCAGCAGATCTTTTCACATGGGGGTCATTTACTGGCCCCACCAGCTCCTGATCATCTCTGTGGACTGTGGACTGGTGTTGCACAGCCAAACTGATCCTGTTAATATTTATACCTCAAGATAGAATTTAAATGCATTTATACTTCAAATACATGCTGCTAAGTTTACTATGAAAATTTCAGATGGAAAACACCAAATGTGATCTTGGTACACATCCAAACACAAATGTCAATTCTTTTGAGTATTTCCAAAACTGGAGCAATTTGTATTTTAGGGATCTACCAAAACTAACTGATAACCAGCCCACAAGCACATTGTGTAGCCTCCAGTCACATCAAACGTTTGCTATTGATGGAGATGAATGGAGCCTGGAACAGCACCTTTCTTTGTGTTAAATGTTCCATTCAATCCCTGAAAGTACTCAACAGGAAAAACAGAAACCAAATACAAGATGACCCTTGCCTCGCCAGGCACAGTGCTTTTGAAGCCCCTGTTTATCTGAAGCGTTAAGATTTATGTGAAGTTGCTCATGAAAATTCATAACGAGTGTTTCAGTAGTGGAAGGTAAAATATTTATTAAAAACAGTGGATTGAAGAGAAAAGCTCATCCCTGTGATCAGTTTGTCATACATAAAATAAGCAATAAAGGTGACTGCCTAACATTTACTTACAATCCCAACTTAAGCCCTTAGAAAAAGAGAACCTGGAGATAAGGGGCAGGAGCTTCTACAGCACTGAAAGAGAAGAGAGCAGCTTTGGTGCAAATGAGAGGGAGATGAGGAGAATGATTTATAAGTGCAATGATTAGTCTTTCACTTTATGTGGGAACAGACTTGGGCATTTGATTAAATATCCAAGGTAGGAGAACAACATCTAATAACATAAAATCTTGTTTTGCAACTGCTTCCAAGCTCTCACTCTTTCTTCCGTGAAAGTGATTTGAATTTCAGATGATTGAGGTTTTGATTTGGTTTTTTTTTTTCTAAATTAAAGCTGACGTCTTTGGAATAAATTTAAATGTAGAGGTGTGGAAAGGACAGGAAGAGTTTTATTTACTAACTAGCGTAGTTTCTTCATCTTCTCCTCTTCTCCTGGTCCAGGAGGGAAGGAAAGCAATCATAACAATGAGGAACATGCTCTTGGTCCCGGGGCAAAAGACCATAGCAGGCAAATTAATTGGGATGCTGTTTAGAGTTGAAATATATCACTGTGTATTCATCAGCACTGGGCATGATGACACATAGGGAACATTACTCACATAGACGTGGTTAGGATAATAAACCGGCAACCCAAGTTTGGGAATATAAAGCAACACTTGCAAGTTCATCTGTCAGACTTCTCTGGTACTCGAGGTGAGGGGGTAGGGGGAGGAACCCAGGAGAACCTGAAATAGCATACCTTCATGCGGTAAGATAATACCATCGCACAGCTCTGAACGGTGGAGACAGCTATTTAAAATTCTTTTTCATTAAAGAACATTTTTAGATGCTTAGCTATTGCTTTTCTCCTCTCTGTTTTCTGGGTATCATTTTAATGAATATGTATATTCCTGAATATTTTATTTATATATGTTCACTCCTTCTTCATCACAATTCTACCTTGTTACTAAGTGACGAGGCTGTGCTGTTGCTATGTTTTTTTCCCTCAATAATCCTGTTCGTTTGGTGCTGCCATTCTTCTCCCTGTACAAACAGGCCTCAGCCAACACTGGAAGAAAGAGCTGGCTTTGTTTCAAGGTCCCAGATTTCACTTGTGTTGGTAATTGCACGAGCTATGCTGAGTTCACAGGTGCATGGCCCTCTGAGACTTTCTTACTAATGCTGTACCGCAAGCTGCAGCTGCCGGACCTCCACCCTGCCAAAGGCAACCGAACCAAACCAAGGAACTGACTGATCTGCCAGCTCCGGCGGGACAATTCACCCAACCAGGAGACTTCACTCACAAGTACATCTATCTGCAGGCACACAGCCGTTAACGTGAGACCGTGTTGGAACCCAGGAATCCCACCAGAGCGCACCCGAGGTCTCACACAGACAAACAACTTACATGAGCAAAGAGATTATTCATTCAAAAATAACCCAGTTACAGATACCTATTGTGCTGGAAAAAACAGGTTAGTGCCTATGCGTAAGGGTGTTTGCCCCAGGTGGGGTTGCAGCAGGAGCTGTCGGGCACTCGTGGCTGCTCCCACCTCACCGCCTGGCGTATGCCCAGGGAAAGAGAATGTTATCGATCCAGACCACCCGAGAGGCATGTCCAGCCCTTCAGGGCTCCAGGGATACTGGGCTTACGGAGCACAGTTAAGGCAAAGGTGGAGGGTACCAGTTCAGCTGCAACCCCAGACCTGGGCACTGATGCACCAGGCTGTTGTGCGCCGGCTTCCCCAGGCTCACCACCTCCTCTGGCCTGCTGTCCCTTGCAGGGTGCTGACAGGGCAAGGGGAGCCCCCAGCCCTGGGCAAGGGTCACGGCTGGGTCTGCAGGGGGATGCTCCCAATGCATACACTGCGGACCAGCCGTCGAGGCAGCAGGAGGAGAGGGGAGCTGCTTTGCATGACACAGCCTTGCCCGAGACCCAGCCTGTCCTCTTGGGGCTGCAGGGCTCTCTGCAAAGGAAAGGAAACTTCAGAAAAATGTGCATTTTAAGGCCAGAAGAGACTACCCATATCATCTAGTGTGATCTGGGAGTAGAGCTTCACCCAGTAATTTCTGCTCCAGATTTATTTGGATGTTTTCAAACGATGTTGACCTTGATACTATATTGCAATCTGCATACCACAAGAAAAATACAGCTCCATATTTATAAAAGCTTACCCTGTAGTATCAATCAATTTATTTTTTACTAATACATTCACACTTCTTTCTCACATCTCAAATTCTAATTAACAACAATCAATGGTTTCATTTAAAATAAAAGAAATATCCTGTGTTATGCAACTACAACTAAGAAAAAAACCCCAAAAGACCCAGAAAATAGGCCCATTTGTTTGCTCTCCTGCTGCAATTTGAAAAGCAGATGATCTGGTTTTTTACAATTGCTTTAAGAGCATAGCTTTGTCAGCCAGACTCCCGATCTAAGCCAATTTTTCCAGTTGATTTGCAGACCCCTTAAAATGGGTGTTCCTAATCCTGTTGTAAACACAGACATGACAGATACCTCTCTAGCAACAACATCCATTGCAGCTGTGAGAGGCGTGCTGGAGCAAGGCTCATGTCCCTCATCCCACAGCATAATCCCAGGTTTTCACACACAGTAAACGGTTTTGTATCCTAGCCCAATAGTCAGTTCACTAAAACACCAGACCTCATTTTCCTAAGCTCTCTTGCATTCTTATTATTTTTCCATCTCTGATAAAGGCTGGTTCGCTGTTAGTTACTTTGCTCTCCCCTGTCCCACTCCCGGTTCCCTCACCAAGAACCACTGCGCAGGAGCTTTCAGGCCTTAATTGCTCTAGTTTAGCGTGGATAGCAATTAATTTTAGTAGGAAAAACAGGGAGCCAAAATGCACTGATGCAGACATAGAGATTTCCAGTGTGGAAACAATGAACTCGCCTTGTTCCCTTTGAAGTCTGATTCCTGGCATGTTTAATTTAAAACGAATATATCTCCTGCTGAGTGGATAGTCGGCTTGAAATTTGGACTGAAGTGGTGTCAAGCTGCTCAGTGGTAATAAGTGGCACATTTGCCTCAGCTTCCTTTCAAAAGGTATTTATTTTTGGTCTGAGAACTCTGAAGTTAATTTGGCTGCTAGTCCAACGAGATCTCAGTCACGTAAAGATTTTCATGCTTGAAAAACATGTAGAACATAGATATTTAGGAATGAGCCAGCAATGGAGCATAATCAGTATAGTACTTTAAATTGTGCAGCCTTTCACTTTTCTTTCAAGCTGAAGAATGCTTCACGTTTTGGTAGTTGTCCTCTTAAACACACCCTGTACTTTACTTCTTCACTAAGACATAACACACTGAGTTCAGCTGGCATTGTTTTTGAGAAGAGTACCAATTATTGTCCAGGATAAAGCAACGATTTTAGAGCATTTTTAGCAAAGAAGAAAAAGCCTAATGAGCTATTTCTCAGCTTCAATCTTGACAATACATATATGACCTGTTTATTTCATATTTGCCAGGCTCTCCCACCAGGCTCATTATCGAGGTATAATAGCACCTAACAAGAATAATAAGAGCAAATATATAGTCTCATCAATTCAGACATAATATTCAGCCCCATAGAGATGCCTCAAATAAACTGCCAGGAAAATTACAATTATGTTTTGACAGAAGCATTTGCATGTAATATTTAATAAAAAAAAACCCCAAACACTTACTAAACCTTAACACTTTTAACAATGACAAAGTGACAGTCAAAAGTGACCTAATGGTATGAATATTTAATTAGGCTTAATAAAATATACAGTCAAGACCAATACCAGTAACTAATTCCAGGGACTGGCTTATTTTTTGTGTGCTTTAAAACCATTTTGCTTGATCACCAGGAGGAAGAAGAAAAATACCAGCGTTTTACAAATCACTGCTGAAAAGAAGTTGGAGCTGGCTGCCTCTCTTCGGGAAAGTCACACTACTAGATCAGTACACAAACATATTTTTAAGGCGTTTTAAGATTTTTTTCCTGAGGAATAGTAAAATCACCTGGATAAACATAATTACTTTCCAAGAGGCAGCACTTTGAGCTACACATAGAGGGAGGCAGAATGCCTTTTTTTCCAGTTGTCATTACCAGCAGCCCTGCCCAGTCCTGCTTTGCAGCCTAATTTGGGAATTTTTCACAGGGCACCAGCCTGTGATTGCTTTTTTCCTGGAGTATCCCATGCCACTACAGAAATAATGGTATGTTTGTACCAGCCCTCGCAAATGATGCCAGCTGCTGCAGAATGGATGTTAGCAGGGGAAACCAGACCTCAGTTTTAAGTGAGAGAGGGGAGGGAGCCCACATTGCCACGGCTCGGGCTGGCGCCTGGTCCCCAAGGACTGAGCTAGGTGCTGCTGGTCAATGCCGCCGGGTCAGAAGACAGCCAGAGGTAACCCAGTGCGGGCGTCGCATCTCCACCTCTGCCTGTGGGTTATAAGCACTTCAGAGGCACTGCTCACCCATCTCTTGTGACCCTTTTTGAGCCATATTCAGATGTGGTCACCTGGGAGCTGGAGCTCCCTAACACCAACCCAGCTCTGCCCAAACTGCACTGAGGCTTCTTCTAATCGGGCTGGTGTATAAGTGCTGTGCACACTCCTGCTGCACGGTGGGCAAGTGTGTGCTGTCAGGCCTCAGCAGGCGGGCGGCCTGGTTGGAGAATCACTGGCAGCAAGGCACAGGGTAGGTGCAAACAGCCTGTGCTGGCCAGTTCTTGCCTGACAGGGTTAATGACTTTCTTGCCTCCCATAACTTCCATCTTGAGCAGTTCGATTCGTCACAGGGGTTGCCCAAGGGAGAGGGACTGCTGCAAGGAGCTGAAGCGTTACCAGAGCGGAGCAAAGTGCTATCAGCGTGTGAAGAGATGGCAGCAACTGGTGAGAAGAGCTGATTGCCTTAACAGAACACACGGTGTGAAAGATAGAAATAAAACATCCACCCTGTGGAAGGAAGAAGTTGTAGAAGTTGCAGCAATACTTTTAACAGCAACCTGTGCTCTTCAGCGGGTGCACTGTCCAGGTGGGACCTGTCAGCATGGCCATACCATTTAGACCAAGGGAATGAGTCCAGCTTTTTTTCAACTTGTGATTCAGATGATCGTAGCTGCTCTTCCCCAAGACACCTTCCACTGTTTTGGGCTGCCCCAAAAGGACAGTCCTGGAGTTTCCTTCTTTGAACTGAGAAGATCCGCCATGCAAGCAAATTCATATCTGAGACAAAGCATGCAAGGAAGATGCAGGGTCTTCTTCCGCATCATGTGCATGCAGGAATGGGTGTTGATGGGAAAGAGGTTTTCAGTGTTCTGGTGACATCTGGCTTACAGCCTTCAGGGAATGCTTATACCAGAGACAATGTCTGCCCAGTAGAGACTGCCTGGCCATGCCTAGGGATTGAGTTCCAGGTTGGGAGGGTTAGCAAGTGGTAATTAGTCCTTACCTACAAACCACCAGAGACTAGCCTCCAGGTCCTTGGCAGTTATCTCCCTGTGTCTGGACAGCTGTTCCTCCTGGGGGAGAAAATGCACACCTTTGCTCCAGTCATCTGTTCCTGGGTGTGAGAAATTTCAGTGAAGTTCTGCATTGAAAATTGACTGCAAACACAGCACCTTCTCTCATAGCCACCCTGCTCACTCTGTGAATTGTCACATCTGCTGACTTCAGGTGACTGAAATAGATTCTTACTACCTACTGCTTGTTAGCTGCATAAAACCAACACCATTGAGAGAAAGGGAGAAAAAGATGGACTGTTCTCCCTATTTCATAAGCTTTCACAACAATTTTCTTTACCAGGGACAGTGCAGGACAATGAGAAGCCACAGCTTCACATACAGATCCCAAGTAATTATGAAACACAATAAATATGGACTATTACAACAGATTTTTTCCAAGGTTATTTTTCAGAGAAGAGCTGTACTGTAACATTTTATAGAATTACTTCCCAAAGACTGCATTTTTGCAGCAGTACAGTTATTTTTAGCATCCAAAGCAGACTCTGGAACCACCAACCTAAAAAAATGCCACAAGGTACACGGATACCAGCTCACCTGATACCGCAAATCTTGAGTCTGTAATTATGCTACCAAGGGGTCTTTTAATTTTTCTGATCATTCAGGGAATATCCCACACAAAGCATTCTAGTAGCATGGTTCCTCCAACACCATTCAGAAGTCTTGGATCAGAGCTAACATAGAAGGGAGAGAGCTATTTAATGAATAACAGGCACCACAGCAGCCAGATTTTACTTAGGGCCTTTCACACAAGAGAAGGAGTAATGAAGTCCTGGGGAAGGGAGGTCCAATGACGTCTTTGTCATCACATAGCCATGTCAAGTCACCGACTTGGTCCGTGAAGATGCTCCAGGCCCTGTGTATGTGCCCTGGCTGCAGAAATGGTACCGCTCTGTTTGCTGCTTTTCAGTGCAGGGTATTTGTATGGTATAGACAGTTCTTCAGGCATAACAAGGGAAAGAGCAAGCAAATGACAGATGAAAATTTTGTGCTGTGCAAATAAACATCATGAACAAAGCCCAGTGAGTACATAAATCCCTGCCTGGTCAATTATGAAGTTACATCTTTATCTACCATTGTTACCCAGAGGAGGGAAACATCCAGATCTGTGGCAGTTTTGCTCCAGCACCAGCTGCAAGATATGTCAATAGCTCTAACTGCTGAAAACCTTGTTGAGGTGATGAAATCCACGCTTTCTCTTCACCCTCTGGGACAGCCAGGGATACTGATTTGAAGCCAGAGTCTTTTTTCTCATGGAGATATATGCCGCTGCAGTAAACCAACTTGCTTAATCAGCCCTCTGATTTATGTGGTCTCAGATCAGGTCCTCTGCAATTCTTCACACACCTGACACTCAAAGTGCAGATGCCTGTCATTTAAAGGCCTAAAAACCATCCAAAAACCATTACAGCTTTTTTTTGCCAGACTCCTCACCTGGAGGAAATTATTTCCAAATCCCCAAACTAGGAATCGGCATAGTTGGTTAGGACTAGGAACCAGTACAGCAGGTCAAGCCAAACTGGCCCCTGCTCCCACCCCTGTGTTGAGCTCTGCAGCAGCTGTGCCTGATGGGGATGATGCCAGTCCACTGCTGGCCAGCCTCCCCGTGATGCCCTGGCACACTTGGAGAGGTGGGGAGGGAGAAAGAGAAATAAATAATTTCCTCTCACTTCTGCTTTGTCCTCTCCTTACAATGGGGTGAGCCCTGCTCAAGGCACCCTGCGGAGCTGCTCTCCCACAGCCTCTGTGGGCTGCTCCTCTGCTCAGGGGCTTCAGGGAGGGCTTTGGGAGCTTCATGGGGAGGAATAGGGATCTTCCTAACCATTTCTGGCTGGGAAGCAATCTACAGCTTCCAAAGCCGATGTTTTTTTCTCTGGCATTAGGTGGAACAGATTGCACCTCCACAGCACAGCCTCGCCTTGCCACCAGCAATGTGACCTCAGGCCCACATCCCAGGTTGAAGCAACCAAGAAGTGACCCATTACTTCCCAAGGACACTTCCCAAACATGATCAGTAACCAGCTGAGCTCCTGCAGAGCAAAAGCCTGGTTTGGATGTTGTAGGATGAACTGCAAAGCCATGACCAGTTATGTTGACACCTAGTTCTCAGGATTTGGAAAGAACTGTTTCTATATTGTTTCTTCTGCCTAACACCTTGTCGGTTACTCAAGGGCATTTAAAATAAAACCAGATAGATTTTTCACTGGGAAGATTGACTCTTTTACCAAGAGTCAAATCTTCTGGGATGTTTGTGAATTAATTCCTTTTTTTTTTTTTTAGGATAATGAAGGTCATATCCCCAGGAGAGCGCTTACTCTGCTCTCCTTTCATCCACATGCAGAGACAGGAGGGAGAAGTAAGGTGCAGAAAGAAAAGGGCGAAAGGTGGTGCCGAAGCAACGCTGGAGAAGTAACGTAGTGAATGGTGTGAGGGGTTAGTTTGTCAATTTGTGCAAGTCAACATCGGTGAAATGAAGTGAGTTGCATCCACAGGGGAGCTGACCCCTTCACTGCAGAGATTTCCTGATTCTTAGCTGCCAAAAGGATGAAGCAGCAGGCTGGTTATATACCGTTCTGGGTGACTGTTTCCAAATATTTCCAAACAATTTTAATGTTCCTTTCTTGCTTGTCAGGGTTACATATCCTTGAATAGGGTTTCTATAACAGGTTTCTAACATCTTTTCACATATCCTTAAAATGGCCTGTAATGTTACAGAGAGCTCTAATTTTGCATGGTTTAAACCAGTCATAACTGCAGAGCTGTTATATCCTGTGCATCTTGCCTCAAGGCACAATGTAAATGAAAGTGGAGCTAAGAATAGGGCCTCGTGTCTCAGCTGAGGGGAGAAGCATGTGCCTGCCTACATAAAAAGAAGTAGGTTACGTTTGGAATAGCAAGAGATTCTCCGCTCCCGCCCCCCCCCCCCCGAAGAAAAAATAAAGTGTCAGAAGTATCAACTAAACAGAGCTGATCTATTCTCCTTGTCTCGCATTCCTAAGCAGGTAAACTATATATACAAGAAAAATGGACAGACAGAAAATTCCCAAAGGAGAATCTTCTCTTGTTTAAGACAATTAATTCAGTCTTCAGAGACCATGAAGTCTGAGTGTTTTTAAGCTCCGTAATGTCAGTCAAATAATTATCTCACAAAGTGTGTTTGTTTAGGTGAGGTCCCTCTGGTTTGGTTGCTTTCCTGCTATGAAATACAAAGCTGCTAACCCCTTTGAAAAAAATACAGGGAAATCAGAGAACATCAAGTTTATATAAACACTGCTTTCCACTTGTATTCTTCATTTAAGTCTTGGTGTTAAAACACCTTAAAAATAATGCTTCTGTGTGACACCAACTTCTCTCCCAGTTGTATGTGTAGACAATCAGAGTGAAACATTAAAATAAAGAAAATTAAACACATTGCCAGACAGTTGAGTGTTAAACATGTCATTAACTGAAAATCTTACACTGAAGCAAAATACAGAAATTTCAGAAAAACACCCTAATCAAACACATTTGTTTTATTTTTGTTAAGTTAATTAAAAATAGAGTATTAATTCAGTTGCAAAGTGACTCTGTCATTAACTTGATTAGATATTTTCAGATGTAGAATATTTTACATTTAGGAGATAAAATCTGGCAGTGTGGCCCAGTGGATATGGAACTAGATTAAGAATTAATCCATTAATTGGCTGGGCAATTGGGCAAAGCACATAATCCCTCTGCATGCCTCATATTTCTTCCTCTTTAATACAGAGTTTTTATTCTCTCCAACTTTCACAAAGTGCTTTGATATACACACATAAAAGGCTTATATTAATTATTATAGATGAATACTGAAATGCCATAAAAGCATTGCTTAATGAAATATTGATTTTAAAAAAATCAAGTGGGACTAACTCCTTGCCTTAGATATTGAGGCAATGCCTGTGAACTAGGGGTCTTAGATCGGTCTCCTCGGAGATGATTTGCTGCTCTGAATGGAGGAGCAGACAGAAAATAGAGCTATTGCATTGTTCAATGGAAAAGACAAGCCCTGGGTCTCCTAAATGACCAACCGGGAATGCCATTAACAGTCCAACCACATGCACCTAAGACGCCACCACTGCTCATGGGAAGATCCCTGGTGACTTCAGTGTCTTTGGGCTGGGTTTTTTTAAAGTGGAAATGAAACCTAGGGGAGTTGAAGATATAAATTCATCTCTTGCAAAAAGCTTCCAACTTCGTGCTCTGTCTCTTTCAGTGGAAAGTGGTCTGGACCTAGGCGTGGTGGTAGCATTTAAAGGTTAGTAGCTAATGAGGCTGCGTGGAGTTGGAGACACCAGGGATGGGAGGAGGAGGAGGAGGCAGGAGTTTCTGCTAACAAAATGAGGGAGTCAACAGAAAGCTGTTCAAGCTTACATTTGCAAAGACATTTACAGGATCCCACAAACACCTACAGTTTAATGCACTGTGGGTATTTTAGGTGACAGTGGTATGCCAAAGCATTTTGGTAACACAATAAGTTTCTTAACTGTAAGGGCAATCTGACAACAGCCTTCTAATTGGTGCTTTATCATTAGAAGTGCTTGAAAATAGCTTGGAAAGCTATCTGGAGCATCTGGGAGGTGGAAAATCATGTGAGTAGCTTGCAATGGCTTAAACTAAATAATGTGATCCTTCTCCATCACAGTTATGAAATGTGGCACCTTATTTTTTTATGTTCATATTAATGTCCTTCTCTGAATTCTGCTTTTTTTGTGTTACATTTTTCTCTTACCATTCCACATTTTTTTCCTAACGCATTTTTTTCCCCTCTTTCTTTATACCATTTTGTGTACCAGATGGCACCGAGATAAAACTCACCACAACTGTGTTTCCTGAAGCTACAGTGAACACTGCCGAAAAGTTTACCAATCTCATTTGGCTTTGCTTCCCTGCCAGAAAATCACTGGGAAGAGTGGCAGGGGACGAGTAGGGCCAACTCAGATCTCAAGCCCCGAGGCTGCATCTGCCAGTGCACCACAGGTCACAGAGCCAGTGAGCCTGGCAGTGCTGCTTATCCACCAGAAAAAGAGGAGAGACACGTGCAAAGCCAGACTCTCACCTTTGTTTGTCTCCCAACCTAGATCTGCGGTTTCTGAAAGGAAATCTGGCTGCCAGAGAGGCTGGTGGCACAGGACAGCCGTTAGCATTTGCACCACGCTTGGGCTGCAGAAGAGCCCCTGGGAACCACGGGGAGTTTGGGGCTGCATAAAGCCAGGCAAAGCTCTGACAATGCCCTGACTAGACTCCAGCGCAGCCAGGTATTTTATCACAGGTGTAATTTTAAGTGCATCCATAATTCCACCAAAATCTGCAGGGCTATTCACATCTCTCCGTTTAGGCATTTATCCGTAAGTGCTTTGCTGAATCTGTCCCTGGGAGCTTATTGATTTTTTTTTTTCCTAAAACCATGTTTAGACTGCTTACCCCACACCACAGTTTGCCAAAGTCTAATTAACAACCCCACCACCACTTACGTGACCCAGAAGCACAGTTTAAAGCACAGATGGAAGTGAAGACAGATCAAGTGAAGAGAGATAAAAGTTCCCATAGGATGAAATTCAGATAACCTTGTATCAAATGCCTATGCCACCAGTAGTCCAGCTGGCTTCCACAAGACCCTTGCAGGAGTAAGGTGACATTCAGTGGGAACTGGGGTATTGCAGTTAGGCACTCCATAGCAGAGAGAGCACACTGAGACGTGAAAACACAAAATTAAGAAAACAATAAGCAAGCAGTGAATGGCTGGCACAGCCCAGCCTGCAGAGCCCACCTGCCATACATTTGAGGGGAGCCTGTAGAAAAGCAGGATGACTGAGCTTGTAACCTCCTGCACTGGGGGACACGTGGCCTGTGCTCAGCCTTCTGCAAGCCTCTGTGCATGGTACATTAAGAGGAGCAATTCAATACAGCAGAAATAATAGAAGCCAACAAAAAACCCCACCACATTTACTGGTTTATGGCATGGGGGCTGGGAAAATCTTTCATCCATCTAATCTGCAGCAATGCATTTCTGGCTTTTTATTGGTGTCAGTGAGAGAACTGCAGGCGCAGAGGCTCAAGGCACACTAATTCATGTCCTTCTATCCTTTCAGGACACTGCGCTGAGTCCAAGAGCCACCATTAAAATGAAGTCAAGCCCAGCAGAGAGGAGCTTAGGGTTCAGTTTTGCCTTTTCTACTGGGAGCAGGAGTACAGTCCTCTGTTTCCATGACTGCCCCGAGCCAGTCATTTTCTCAGGTTAGCTTGATCTGTGCTTCTGCAACAGCAGACAATACAGTGGCACAAATCAAAAATATCTCCACAGAAATAATTTAAAGGGATGATCTAGAAATAGACTGAGTTCTCACCCAGGGCTTCAGTTTTGCCAGTGATGGTGGCTTTGATGTGCCTTCTTCAGACACCATGCTAAATTCATACATCCATCTCATTTTCAAGAGTGGGAAAATTAATCCTTATTTTAGCTCTGTCACTTCAGAGAACGTACACCAAGAAGGAATCAGCCCTTTAAAATAGATCTGAACTCAAGTCAGAGAGGTGAAAGTCTAATGCTTTATGAGCATCCATTAAGTATCCAGTAAAAGTGCAGAATATTCCAGATTTTATCCATCTGATTTTATAGTTATCTGAATAATGGAGACAAATCTGAAAGCTGGATCTATTAAACTCTTCATATAAAAACAAAAGCTGGGAATCAGCAAAAAACTGGAAAGTGTGAAAAGTTTCACTTCAGTTCCCTTTTTTTTTCCCCACTGTAACTTCTCTCCTACTGTCACTTCAGTGATTCAAATTCTACTCCACCATCTGTTCTGAAAAGAAACAAATGGAGTGTGTCTAATTTCTGGAGATTCCGAAATAACCTGGGTAATCTGGTTCCAACAAAGAACCTGAGTAAGAGTCAACTTTCTGATCTTTCTGTTATACAAGAAAATGCAGCTGAGACTGGGCCAAAAGAATGCTTATAGAACAGAATGCAAACATCGCAACAGTAAATATAGACCCAAAAATATATTTACTCCTTCACTGCATTGCTCCGCCTAATGTGCCTGTTACCTCAAGTGACAGGGTAGTGTCTCACTTCAGCTGCCAGACTGCGTAACCAGTCCGAAGGACGTTCACAGCAAAGTTACTCAAGAAAGTTCCCCTAAAGCTCTGGATTAAAAGCTGAAAGTTGACTACTGAATCTGTAATCTAACTTGGCAGATTTGAAACCATGTTTTTAACCTTGTCAGCTGCCCATGAGTTACACAGCATGAAAGGCATCCCTCCCCCTTGATGGCCAAGGCAACTGTACATCATCTTTTCACTGTGATGTGTGAGGGAGATGACAGATGAGCCACCTCCATGTTCCTGTTCAATGCTGAGAGATGCAATATTAATGACAATGCACAGCAGCCACTCTCCAAGAAAAAAAGTTTTTAAAAAAATACACTGAGGGAAAAAAAATGCCTTTTAGAAGAACTCCTGCACTTTTTCATATGCATTCCTAACTTTGCTTCCTTCTACATAATAGCTTGTATGTTTACACATAGCCAACAGTCAGATAAGAGTGAGAAGAAATAGAGCTGTTATTTCTCCCATTAAAGATAAGCACAAATAGTTACACGAGCACCCTATAAAGATTGCTGGTTAAATGTACAGTGACTAACTAGACATCACAGCATGGAGTCTTCGCTTCCAAACACCACATCTGCTGAACATCGCAGACTTACCTTATAACGGTTTATAAAACAGTCAGGCTATTAAAACAGGTAACTGCCTTTCAGATTCCCTCTGCAGAAGAGCTTGTTCTGTCAGCCCAGGAGGCTAGAAATGAACTTCTGGTGGGGGCTTTGATCACTTCTGCTGGAGATTTCTCTTTGGTCTTATAGGCTTCAGATAGGCGTTTTTTAAGTGACTATCTAGTGTGAGCAATATCTAGCATGCAGATATACAAACACAGACACTGGAAGTCTGAATCTGTGAACTCTGAAAGCTTTCTTCTTTAAGTACATCTGCAGATGTACTTAAGTCTTCCGACAGCCAACACACACCTTAGTTTTTCGTTGTTATGTGTGTAGGATCCAGACAGAAATTATGACAGTGCTAGTTCTGGAGATTAATGGGTATAGGACTCACCTTAAGAGTGAGCTCTGTGGCAGTTCTTAGCACGACATTATCCTGATGAATGGCACCCTTGCTTCTGCCACTTTCCTCTGGTAGGCTTAGCAAATAAGAAAGCAGTCTCAGTGCAAAACAGAATTATTTCAGCATTGTTCACATGACAGTGTTCACAGGCTCCTTTCAGGATCAGGACTGCCTTGCTCTGTCATTGTACAAGCAATCCTATCCCAACAGTTAAAAAACCAAGTCCCATAAAAAGACTACGAGTCAGAAAAAATCAAGTGCAAATAAAAAATGCTGCACACAGCACCCTGAATCCTGCATGAGTGACAAGCTTTATAAGAAACAAAAATGGAAATTATTCTAAAATTATTTTAAAAGTACTAGAGGGGGCTTATATATGCCTTAGAAGATGAAGCCAGCAGTGGGAGGGAGAAGAATATAAATAATTTTTGCAGAGTTCTAAATGATGAACCATTTGTCACCACTGGTCAGCAAAAAATGGTGACCTTAAACCATTCTTTTGGATAAAATATTATTCTTGTTTCAACAACAACATCTTCCAATTTGCCAAGACTAAATGAACTCTACATCATCACAGCACCGGAAATTATTTCACAAAAGGGTTTTATTAGGTTGCAATTAATGGATGACATCTTCATGGCCCACTGCAGGGCTATGCAAAGCTACCTTCACCTGCCTCTGTAGTGTTCCCATGCTGCTCAGTCTGTCTAAATAACTCTGCTGAGAAGCAAAATATATTAGCCGGGGTAGTGGGCTGCTCTTTTGTGGCTACTTCAGCACCTCAGCTAGCCCAGGTATCTCTACATACCACTGCTTGGATCTGCCTGTGTTCCCATTTTTCACTTTCATTTGCTGTGGAACACACATTGGGTATCCTTTCCTCATGAAATCTTTTGTGGCAGCACCCCAGGTTCCCTAATTAGGATAAGATTGGATGCAAATGACATAGCGAACACTAGAAAAATAGATCCTTCTGCATTAATGAGCTCTACATAATAAATTTGGACTTAACTGAATTTAAGTACTATGGTCTTAGGATTCATATTGTAACAACGTAAATTCTTAGGTATGTTTTTTTTTTTTTAAATAGCATTAGCTACATTTATAGCATTCAATGAGAGGCATGATTTTAAAACAGAAGTCTTGGGAAGTTAGAGCTATTCTTTTCAGATATCAAGTCCACTATGCAGAAGCCAACCTGCTTGGTCAATTTCCCTTGAAAAGATTATCTGCATTGAGAAATATACCAAAGCAAACAAATGTTTTATTTCCCTTTCAATTTAGGCTCCATTTTATCTAATGAGGCAGACACTGAAGCTATACTTTGCATATCTGGCTTTTATGGATCAAAGAATAAATATTGCCTTGCATGTGGATTTTATTGCTGTCAGGGAATAGTTCCTCTTGTTCTTTTTCGCTTATATTACTAGACACTACTGGCACACATACTGACTTTTAAGGTTTTTACAATGTATTAAGATAGGTCCACAGATGAAGCTTGATGGAATTCAAAGTAGGAAATAATTTTTCATCTGCTTCCTTCCTCTCCTGACCATTTGACTTTCTTGATCCAACAGGGGATGTGAGTACTACCTCTATTTAAGCTGATGTAATGCCTTTAAAATGGATCTTAACAGAGGCAGTAGACAAGATGCTGTAATAGTTTACTTCTCTGTCCAATTTATTAGCTTTCTGTCACCATTTTAGAGATTGCCAGACTCCTGTAACACTATAATCCTTTTCTCTGCACTTTCTATATGTGACATTTGATAAATAATTTGATAGTGCCTCCTGAGAACTCCCCTCAAATAAAAATTCTCTATCCTCCCACCCCTGACCCCACCCCAACTCCAAATCAGCAACAGACCCTAAGGACTATGGTTATGAATACATATTAATTTGAAAAGAAATAAACAGTTTAAGTAAGCACAACAAGAAAATATCTGCCCTTGAACAACAGACAGAAACTTACATCTGCTCCAAAGCAATTTCAAACACTCTTTATGCATAAAAGTTATCCCATTTGGACATCCCACCAGATGGATGCTTCTTGGGTATCTTCAAACTTCATCAACAAGGGCATTTTCTGTAGATCTGTCTGCAAGCTGTAAGTAACTATGTGGCTATAAATGCAAGTTTCAGCTTCATCCTTTGATTTTGCTTCAGGTTTTTGCAAGGAGAGGCAAAAATCTTTGGGACTGAAATTTGATGTGGCCTAGCTTTAGTTCAAGCAGCCTTTGGCCTTTCTTTTATGAGAAACTCCCTATCATTTTATATCCTTGCAAAAGTTTTCACAGCCTGAAGATGTCTCTCAGGAAAAAGGTGGATTAAGAGATATCTGTATCTTTAGTAGGCAGCACATTTAAAGCAATCCTTCTTTTATGGACCTCCAATATAACAGAGAGGTACTAGAGGAATAACTACAGTCTAACACCTGATACTTGGGTTCCTGCAAAAATAGAACAACCTTCCTAGCAATCAGATTAAAAGTTAAGAATAAAGGTTGTATAAATACTAACACTGTAAGCTGGTAAAAAAACCCCAGCCAAACAAACCAAAAAACCCCTAAACAAACAAAAAAACCCAACACAAGAACAAAAATGTTTCTGTAAAAAACATGCCAGTGTAGGCAATACAGAGTCAAAAGGAGTATGCCAGCACACTGTTCAGCTGAGGTAACTGGCTGTGACACCTGAAGCACTAAAATTTTCTGGTTTCTTGGAGTTCAGATGTTCTGTATCCTGACAGTTATTAGGTTAATCTGCATTCAATAAAAAGCATCAGAACAATGGCAAACTGAGACTAAGACTTAAAACAGTACCTACATGAAAATGAAGTATATGTGCACCTGAACTAGCTTCATAATGCAGGATACTAGACATCAAAGGACTCAAAGCCCAGCAATCGGAGTGTGCAACAATTTCACTGTAGAAAATTAAGCCATTCAAACTTCTAAGTGCCCCTCTTTGTTTCATTTAAAGCAGCAAGTATTTTCAGTTTTTAAATTGGGAGTACACACAGACCCTCTGGAATATGGGCAGAGGCTACTTGGTAGTCTGCTGTGCTGCTATCAGATCCTTCACAGCACACTCCATGAGAATATTTCAATTCAGTTTTGCATGTTTTTGGCAATACAGAATTATTTGTATCATAAAACTGAAGATGTTCTATGTTCTTATCATTTGCTGATAAGAAATGCATCAGTCTTGCAAGCTCAGCAGCTAGTATTTATGTATATCTCAGTTTTGATCATGAACCATATCTTTTAGCAGGAAATTAAAATCTCTTGTGGAATAGTATCAAATCCATGCTTACAAAACACATCAGTGAAAAGCATTGCTGATGTCTCCTCAGAGCATTTAACTTGACCATGTCACATTAATCACCTCTGAAGTAAAGGAATGACTCATAATTGTTTTCCATTACCTTGTGTTTGCTTTTTCAGCATTGCAAAAATGCCTGGGCCAGGACCATGGATCATAAATCTCATCAGACTTGCAGACAACTCTTTGAGTGTTTTTTGCCATGCTATGTTACATGTTAGCCTTTTTTATCTGATTATAAAAATCTGTTTCAAATATAGGTACTTGTGAAGCATCGTGTTGTCAACCTTCTGTTCCTTTGAACACAATGCTCCTGTCAGTCTGTACAGATGGTAAAATTAATCTATAGGGCTGTTCCATATCCTCTAGGATAAGCTCAGACCTATTTGCTTTTCAATGAAGTGACTGAAAACTACTGTGTACTAATACCCAAATAAACAGAATGTATTTGCAGCTAACAGAAACATCTTTTTCTAATGCAACAAAACCTCTATAAAGAAAAAGTTTATGTGATCACTTAAGGAAGCAATGGAAACATCTGTTTCTTAGCAGGACTGATCTTCTAATAAAAGTGGATTAGAAATGTGCTTCAGGTGTCCAGAGATGTTTCTTTTTTCTTCTTCTGTTTTTTTTTAACAGGCTTTTCTTTATCTTACTGTTTCCTGATCTTCTCTGGTGTTTGGCTGGTTTATTTAGGCACTTCCCCGTCCCAGCAGTACTGACCTTGGGTGTCATCGTGATGAACAGTGCAATTTTACACAGTATAATCCATTTGAGAATGGTGTTTTACTGGCTTTAAGATCTGTACCGAGTCCTTTGAAAGTGCACACCAACAGAGGACTCTTGACAGAAAAAGGGCATCTCCAGATCCTTCTTTTGAAAAGCGGCCAGGGTACATATGTTACAAATAGGGAAAGAACATAGCAAAATGTTAATTACAACCGAATAGTATAGGGCAAATTGTGGGCAAAACCAGTTAGCTCAAGATGCACAGTAAGCCAGGGTAAAAACAGTAAAAGACAGAATCTGTCAGCAAAAAGGTCAAAGAAGAAATTAGTAAATTTGGAGGAAGGTTTTCACAAAACCAAAGGGAGCATCAGAACCCCAGTTCATGCTTTAGTGGGATGCATCATTCTTGCTGGGGCTTTAGAACTGTCCTCAGAGATCACGTTCATAAAATCTGATGGCTTAACGACTAGAGACTAGGGAAAGGTATCTGCGCTTTTCAGATTATGTGCTGTTAAGTAAGATCCACACCAGCAGGCTTTCAGCCAACGTGCAGCCAGGGAGAGGCATGGACAGCCATTCCATTTCAAATCTATTAATCTAAATCTTTGGAAATCAATCTCTAATTGTTTTTTCTCCAAGCACACTCTTCCTTGAAGACAAAGTATTGTTACAGGTTGGCGCAGTTGTGTTTTCCTGTTCATGCTCATGTCCATTGAACAGTTACCAGTGGATTACAGCAGCACCATATTCCCAGACTGGGAAAAGGATCAGCTTTCAAATATGGGAGAAATATGAGGAGAAAAGGGAGAAATAAGGAGAAAAGATTATGCACGGAAATCTGTAGCATCTTTTCCTGGTCACCAAGTCATCGGAAAGATTCTGTCAAACCAAAGAAAATCATGAAATGCTTTTAACCAAAGCCAGTATCAAGTATTCACTGAAGTATTGACAGTCAAGAGGTAGAGCAGACCTTCATACAAGTGATATGAAGATCTCTTGTATCTATACAAGAGATATGGCTACTTTATCTGGAGGATGACAGAGCTCTCAAGGGCTGGATTTTCAAGGGAGGAACTATTACTTTTGATGCAGAAGTTGGCTAACACAGCAGCTGAAGGCACTATCTGATATGAAACCATTGAAATCACTTGACTGAAGATAGGTATGATGAAGGGGCTACCCTGGCAAATAAGAAGTACAGTCATGTCTGCAGCCTGGGTTTGATTTAGGCAGAGCTATTAAATGCAGAATGACATTCCAAGTTCATACTTTGTGACCTTGCACGCTGGAATAAGGCTGATTAATAGGAAATTTCCTTTCTTCCAATACGCTGAAATCATTATACCACAGGGATATGACCTTTTGCTCAGATACTCTCACCCATTCATATCCAGGCCCTCTTGGAAGGAACTCAAGGGTAGATTTTATTCATCTAACATAGTAGTTAAACCATGAACTTTGCTCCAGGCACCAGAGTAAGCTCCACCTTTGGCTTCTCTTTCATATGGACCATTTCAACTAAATATTCATTTAAAACCCCTCTGTTCCCAGAGAGGAGACTGATCTCAAAAACTTACCAACTTCAGTGTTGAGAAAGAGACATTCACCAGTCCAGAACTTGGTTTGTCAACCCTGACAATCATAATCTGTTCAGCCAGAAAGACATTAAAATTGCCCAAGGTGCTTTGCCCTCCCAGTTGGGTGCTGTTTGCAGAGGCAGGTAAGAACAGCACTGCCCAGCTGTGCATGAAGTCATTCAGGGCCTTGTATCCTCTGTCCTGACATAGAAGGGCTTCAGGGCACTCCTTCTACTGACTAGAGACACAGAGGAATCAAACAGTAGGCTACCAAACAGCCTTCTGATGGGCAGATGCAGGGGTGACATCTGACAGGGTATGGGAAGCTGCAGTTCAGTTGTAGAAGGACCTTAAAAGGACTCCAAGTCACTCACTGGGTGTTGCAATGAGGAGTGCACACAGTCTGCGTTGCCCAAATAAGAACTGAGAAAACTCCATTTCACTGCAAGTGTCGTCAGTGATATACTGTGCTTTCTTGCTTAAAGGAGACTCTGCTCTGCTTATTTTTTTCTTTTTGGCTCCTTATAACTTCTTTTCTTTTTTAAGATTATGTTTTAGTATCAGATTTCCTAAGAAACTGGGACCACTGCTGTTGCCTGAAAACCAGATTCGTCCCCCCGTGTGCAATGAGCCAATAATCACACACTTGGGAGAGACATTATTTATTTCATATTTGCGCAAAGATGGGCACAAGGTGGTAGTTCCACAAAGCTAGCACACCCTGCAGTTAAACAAGCAAGCAATTTATACAGTTTTAGATTCACCCGCTTAGTTTCCAAAGTTCTTCCCCAAAATCATTATTGGCAGTGGCTTATGTGCCACCATTTCTTTTGGGCTAAGGTTTTCCCCACTTCGAATTAAAGGTACAGTGTTCTCTTATTCTACAGCGCATGCTCAAGGTGGGGATGGTGGTGGTAAGTCTTTTAGGTCTTGAATCGAGTCAGTGGTCACGATCTACCCCTGACGCCTTTACTTTTCCCCTAGTTCATGCTTCTTTGGCAATCATCCGGCCTTCGGTGCCTTCTGGGGCAGGATGTTCCCTTTTACCAGTCTTTAGTTCCCTCTTCAAGGGCATAGCCTTAGCAAAGCCTGCATGGTTTACACAAACTAATGAGGCCTGCATAGTGAAGTCACTGAGTAATGGTCCTCCTTAAAGGACAATGCATCATGTTTAACCCTAAATTGAGCAGTATCACCACAGTTAGGCTGTAACTCAAACATATGACTACACTGCCATTCATCCTGTGAAAGACAGTGAGTGAACACAGCTCTGAAGGGATCAGCCCATGTTTATGGGCTTCTTTTTTCTACATTTATCTGATGTACTTCACTTCTGTTGCTCTAAATCAGATTCTGAGGATGATTTAGCTTGCTGCAATCCATAAGGATGATGGGGAGAAACAGGGATGATTTTATTCATGTAAGGAGTTTGACTGCAAAAGAGAAACTGGATCACTCACAGGTTGGACTGAGACTTTGCTCCAGAAATGGCCAAATGGTAAATAATTCCCCTGTCCCAAAAGACTGGTGGTCTTGTTTTACCTCCCTTCCCACACAGACCTTTTCTGGCTCTCTCTCAAAGTGAGTTTCAAACTTGGGGTGCTAGGACAACCTCCATGAAAGCTTTACCCTACCCGGAGATGTGCTGAATGTTGGCCTGAGACAGAAGGTCCCCTTGGGAGCAGAGATGAAGCAGGAGAGGAGAAAGGTCCTTTTTTGTTCTCGAGGTCTGTGGTGCCTATCTCCAGGCTGTGTATGAGCTGGAAGTGGCAGGAATGTGTTAGGAATTAGAAAAGATGGCAGAGACCCACCATCACAAGGCATAGCTCCTGACTGAGACATCAGGGATTCATCTGGGATGCAAAGCGCTACTCCTCTGACCTCATTCCTCACATGCAGGAGATCTGGGCAAAAGTGCTGCTTGTCATCAAGAAAATATTCTCATGCCTTCCAGATTGAAGAGCCAAGCTAACAACATTCAGTCTGGGCTTTGTTTTGCCCAACGCAGTCAGCTGCTCTGATCTTTTCTTGACTCACTGTTGTCCAGGAAAGACAAAGAGCTCACCTAACTGGCAGTCTGAGATACAAACCAAGGCTTATAGCCTAAGCTGTACCCCAATGCTCAACAGGGAGCAGTGGGTGGAACAGGAAACATGGTCCTTTCCTCACTCCCCTGGGCTTTGCTCAGAATCATTCTCAGCTGCCTACAAGGATATTGGCTATGGCAAACACTTCAAAAGTAGAAAAAAAATCCAAGAAAGCAAACCTTCTTTAAAATGCTTACTGCATACATTAATTGCATAATTTCTTAAATCAAATTGCTTTTGTCTTTTTTTTTTTTTTTTTAAAAAAAAGCTGCATTTCTTAACACTTGGAGGCAGAAAAACAAACAAGTGGGTGATGGAAAAAGCACAGTATTCTCATGCTGTCCATGAAATGCAATTTAGCTAAGTTGTCCTACTATTGAACCTGTGGATTGGAATGAGAAGAAACAAAGTCAGCTCACCTGTACGCAGACCCCTTCATATTAACCCTCGTGGGATGAACCTTCCAACACAGTGCAGATGCAAGGAGTCTCGTTAGCACTGACCAGGGAGTCCTGCTTCTCCTCCCTTCAGTTATCCTGAATGACCAGAAGGTGAATTCCAAAAAACACAATCTGATGCTCCAGCATGTCCAATCCTATAACATCCTCTACAGAAAAGTACTCTACAGCTATCTCAGAGACAGATACTATATTCATCCATTGAATGTATGCTGTATATTACCATAAAGGGACAGTTAAGGTAACACTGATGACAAGAAATTAAGTGTGTCCCACTGTTGAAAATATTTTGATAAAGAAATTAAAATCCAATTATATATATATAAGAGTTTGGTTTGATTAAGAAGTAGAAAATTGTGAAGCATAGGTATGGGAGTGTTAAGTTTGAAATGTAGTCATAGGAACTTAGAAACTTTAGGAACTGTGTTATGTGTGACTATAGGAACCTTAGTATTGTTAAGTTTGAAATAAGCAAACCATAGAAACCTCACCAGGAAGATACTGGTCTTTCTATGTTTTGTTTCAAAAACTAAGGAAACCGTCATGGACACCAGTTTGCTGCTTGGAAACCCCCTTACCCTTCCCATCTCGTAGAGTTAAGTGAAATTGACCAATGATTGTTTTAACATAGGAATATTAATAAGGTGGTAGGATTAAAAGACCAATCATTGAAAAGGAATTAACATTTTGCTTGGAAATCTAGTGAATATGTATAACAGGTGTGTATTTAACTGTATTGTTAGACAAGACAGGTGCACACGATAGGTGGAGCGATCCCCCGTGTGCCCAGCGCTGCAATAAAGGAGTGCCTGCTTCTTAACTTCTCATTGCTGTTAAGGAGTTTTATTCCAGATTTCGGCAACACCACTGGAAGAAGAATTTGCTCTAACAAAGTGATCATCTTATTTGAAGAGCCAGTCAAGACAGTTATATTTCCAACATGTGTAGAACTCCACATTGCCTTTCTATGATTTCAGTAAATAGAGGAAACCTTGGAAAACCATGGAAGATACTTTGGCCTCAGTAGAGAAGGAACTGATCTTGTCAGTGAGAGGGACAAGTGCTTCCTGGATACATAGATCAACACAGCTAGACAGCATCTGATTTGTAACAGACCAATATTTTCCCCTATCTCTTGAAAAACTCAGGAAGGAATGAAGGGATCATCTAAATACTTTATTTCAGTTAAAATTACAGCATGTAATTGGGTCTGATCAACATGATTACAAAGGCCAAGGGAAAATCCAATAAAATTGATTCATTACTATGGAAATTAGAAATCACTTTATGCAAGAGTTGCAGATAAAAGCATCTTACTAGTTTATGAGACACCATGAACAGTGTATCAGACAGTAGCAGCGTAGTTCATCCACCTATATGAAATCACTGTTATTCAGAAGGCCAGTTTGGCTGCTCCATAGAAAAGGAACTTTCTCACGCTGGCTCCAAATGTTGTTCATTTTCATTAGTCAAATAAGCTATACAACGCTCACAAAATGATATGATACTTATTCACTGGGCAATAGGCATTATTAAGCTGCCATTTCTTTACCATAATGTGAGTGAATTCATAATCTTTGAAGATATGATATGCCAATACAGCCAAACAATGAAATGTTACTGATGCTGTTGGAAATCAGAGAATATGAGATGGAACAAGTGTGAAGGGGAGCTTATACCATTTTATCACAATAAACACTTTTCTTCCTTTAACCAACATAAGACTTAGCATTTCAGTAAATTCTTTATGCTTTGAAAGAACAAGACTTCAGAGTCTTTAAAATCAGACGGTAGGAAATGAAGCTGCAAGTCATAACTCAAAACTGATGTGTCAATAAACCCAGGAATTAAAGGCGAATTTGAAAGCCTCCTCTGAAGAGCCAAAGCAGATTTGGCAATTAGTCAAAATTTGAGATAGTAAAGATGTATTTGTCTATCTAGCTACGCATTTTAACAAAAACAGAATGCAGAAACTTACACACATTTCATATTTTGTTGAGAAACAAGAAGTATATGCCTAAGGCTGAACTGGGCAAAGATAATCTAATGCATTTGTACTTAACAAGCACTCATGTGCTATTAGTGTTGCTAAGTGATGTACAAATGATTGCTGTTTACCAGTAAGTTGATATTTTTGAGGTAGTTCTCACACTGGTTTTCATTTTATGTCCAGAACTCCAAGTCTTCACATCAAAACAATACTGATGCTTGTTTACACCCAAACCGAAAGATCTCCTTCTTTTGCCAATAGTCCATTTGAGGCAGATTTTGATACTACAGCTTTGAGAGAAGTACAGTCATGGAAAATACTACCTTTAATGTCTGAAGAAAGATGAATCAAATGTTTTTAAATGCACTGAAAGATCTGAAAGTAGATTTACTAATTCTTACTCATTGAAATTTCCAGTTTTAGAGCTCAGTAAATCTCTGCAAATATTTTCCTTCAACATTATCAGAAGCCTTGGTAATTTCAGTTCTGGATCATGCCCAAGGGATATTACAGACCAATGGTTTGCTAGGACTCTGAACTGAAAAGAGCCTGGGACGTATCCCTTTCCTTTCCTGCAGTAAAAACTCCAAAATACCCACAAGACTCACTCTTCAAAACTATGTTTTACCAGAATGCAAAACAAAAGCTTGAAGACCTTTGGCATGCACACCCCTGCCTATGCTTCCACACCAACCTGGTGCATTCAGTTCTGAAGTGGCTACCTGCCTTCTTCCTCCCAGTAGTGTTTTTCTTTCCACTGCCTCTGAGGTATGGCATGGGTTCTAGTCCCTGCTGCAGGCAGATCTCCCATTCTCTCCAGGCATCCCCCTGTCTGTGCTGGTGCTTCTGTTTCTCTCGTTCCCTGACACTGCTGGGACACCAGGACTTTATCCAAATTAAGCAGGGGAAGCTGCTCTCAGGGTCAGACTAATCTTCCCCTCTCCAGGTCCACTCAGGCCCAGGGGAGCAGCAACCAGAATAAAAGCCTTCTTTTCTGAAAGACCTAACAAAACCCTCCTAAATAGTTCTGCTCTTGCGTGGTCAATTTTCTCTCCTTATTCAGGAGCACTGAAATAATTGACAATGTTCTTCCCTAAGATGGTACTGGTTATGCCATTGCTACCTAATAATGTTCAACCCCAAAGCTTCCCATTACACACAGAAAAGTCTTTCTAAACTGTTTATTTCTGAGCGTTCCTTGACAAAAGATAACAACTGTACTCCCTACCGTGAGGTATACTATGGCTTTTATTATGGCTTCTGACAGTAAGACATTTGGTACATTTAGCAAAAAAGAAAAAGCAACCACTGCTGAAGAAATCATAAATCTTTTCATCCACCTGCAAACAAGGACAATCACTAAATAAATTTTACAGAATCCTTGCAATCTTAGGCTTAGTTTTTTCTGGCTTTCCTTTTAACATTATTTTATCACTTTTAAAATATTTCCTATTAAAGCTAGATTTAAAATGCTCTTTTTTGTTATCCCAAACTTTTCTTTGATTTTGGCCAAATTTGCACCAAGGCTGACACTTATGGGCTAGTTCAAAATACTAGATACAGTTACACAACTGGCCACAGTTTTCATAGTTAACTCTGGTTTACTTTGTTTCCCCAATTTTCTTCCCATTCCCCTAGTATATAAGGTTTTTCTCCCCCTTTGCCTAACATTTTCTTTGTATATATACTTTTGCCATCTTTTCCAGTGTTCCTCATCTCTTCCTTATAGTTTTCCAACTCCCAAATTCCACCTTTGGGAGTATCCATTACTCTGTTTTCTCCTTCCTTTTTCCCCCCATCCAGTTTCTCCCTACTCTGTCTTTGACTTCTTTTTCTTCAGATGTGTCTGCTAATTTGTCCAATGCTTCTTGCACTCCAAACTAGTCCTGCCTTCACCCCCTCCTCCAGGATTCATCCACCACCGCCCACATTCACAAAGATAACTTAACCCCTCTCTCACATTCAGACAACTGCCTTAGTATGTCCTGTATCCATACAGGAGAGTCTTCAATTCGCTTCAGACCTGACTTCCAGAACTTAAGCTCTGGAAACACAGGGAAAACACTGAAAAGCAGTGTCCTGGCACACGACATACTGTCCCACAGGACCAGTGGAGAAGCCACGACCTAACTGTCAAGAAGAAGGGGATTCTCCTAGCTGGGCTAACTACAAAGCACTGCTAATGCTGGCAGGCAGAGGGAATGGTGGGTATGTGCTCACCTGCAGACACACACCAACCTATGCAGCCTGAGATGAGTGAGCCGTCAAGCTGTTGTGGAATAGCCAGACTGAGGATGTCTGTGGGTGGGAGTATTACATCCCCAGAAGATAAGGCATGTTTGCCACTGGTTTGAGACAAGGTTTGATTTTGGCAGCAAGCCTCACAAGGTGTAGAGGGTAAGATTCTGCCCTGCAACAGTGACTCATTTCTTCTTTCCAACAGGTTAATAGTGTTACCTTACCAGAGTGGTACAGTATTGTCTGGCATTTCAGTTAAGAACTATGATAAATGTGTTTTTTCTCTTCAGTGCCCTTTACTCACACGTAGGCTGTTAACGACTTTATCTTCTAAATCTATTATCTCACAGCTTAGACAACTGGTGCAAACACCTTCAGTACAGCACAATCCGTAATAAAGCAACACAAAAAGCCCAAAACAACCCTCCAAAAGCAACAAAGCAAGAAATCTGACACAAGAGGACCTAAACACTAGCTATTCAAAACATACCTTTTGGCTATACTTACATCTACTGTCATGAGCAAACAAACCTCAAAAGAAAACGGGCTGGTTGGGTATTAACCACCCCTCGTTTAGGCATCTGGAAGAAAAAGCCTTGTTCAGGGAATCCCTTAAGGAGGAAGAAAGACAAGCTAATGCCAAAGTTCTTTATTTCCTCTCACTTTCTATTAGCCTGGAGTAGAGAGTTGTATATTGTGCCCATTATCAAGGTGCAGCAATGAAGTTGCCTGTCAATGAACAGCAACAAACAAGAACTAAGATGAGTATCTTCTCATACTGCTCATGAATCTCCATTCATCTGGAATTAACGTGTGAAAATACGAGTAACTTGGCCTTTAAGTCACTGTACTTTATTTCTTCCTGTTTGATGTAAAAATGGTGGTAGGAGCAAAAAATAGCTTTCAGAAATCTGATTGTCAGACTATTTCAGTGTTCTTTGTTATATACTCTGAGACTTCTTCCCCCAGTTACACACCATACTACTTAGATTCATTGGTATGCATGCAGTGCCAAGAAGCCGTATCTATTCTCCGTGCCAAAAGTAAACACTGAAATCAGTGACATTGTTGATTATTTGGAAGGAAAAAAAACCAAAATAAAAAAGAACAAAGATAATGAAATGAAGTTAAAATAGCCCAAACTAAACCAATTCATTTTTAAATTGTGAATTTATTTTGACAAATTTGAAATAAGCATTATCAATCATGTGAATAACAATTTAAAATGATAGAGATTTTATTAGTTGTGTATTTTTTTTACTACTTTTATATTCTTTTTATGTCTAAGAAATAGACTTGATTCTTGGTCCCTCACTAGTATGCAAATTTCTACCAGAATCAACTAACACACATAACAGGACAAAAAAAAAAAATTAAAATTCTAAAGCATGGTAGCATTCTTTTTTCTTTCTGCAAGTAAAACTATTCTTCACAATTGCTCAGAAAACAAGAGAAAGTCCATTAGAATCTTCAGACTCTTAACAAAGGCTCTTGGCTAATGTTACTGGTCTAAAAAGGAGATGAGCCATATAATTTTACAGGAAGCAACCCACTGAATCCTTCAGCAAACACAGCTTGGCAAACTATCTTCAATTCAAAATAATGAGGTGGCAGGAGTGTGATGGAGAAATAAGTCTTCAAAAACATCACATAAGGGAATCCAGCTGTGCTTGTATAGTTTCCAGCTATTTAAAGGAACAAAAAAGAGAGAAAAAACTCCACTCATATAAAATGTTGTTTAGAAACATGCAAACAGAAAAAACCCACATTCCAATATCTTCAACTATGCATACTAAATCTATTCACATAGCAATAAAAAAACCCTGTACTCATGAATATTTGTTTTTACATGAAGCTATTAGAATTCATTGCTGCAGTCTAAATATTCAAATTTTAAAGAAACAGTTGTCTAAATACTGCCTTTTTTACATGCACAGATGTTTTTCTGTGAATTTCCAATGCATAATAACAAGAAAAAAAATAATAGAGTTCATTTTGACTGGATTACGAGCCTGGCATTTCAACTGAAGATGTAACACAAAGATGCTCTTTCCAGAGAGCTCCTCATTGTTAATCATCAGCTACTCCTCTCGATCTAACTGCCAGGTATGCTTACAATGACCCAAGCCCTGCCTATGCCAAATCTGAATGCACAGACTCTTCTTGAAAATGCTTTATGTGATCTAACAAATGCAACAGCCTTAATTAAAGTTGGATCCATTTTCGTTCCAGTTTCATTAGATTTAATTCATATAGGCAACACTTCCTGCTGAGCAGCATAAGGTGTTTACAAAGAAGCTATAGTATTGTAAAATCTACAGACCTTGTTATAGAACTCAAACAGCTCCTGATGACTAAATTCTACAAACATTTTCTTGAGGTTCTGTGAAGGAAAAAGGGAAAAAAAAGGAAGGAATAAGCATACTTCTTTTTCTTTTCTTTTTGGTATTAATTCCACTAATTCAGTATATGAGATTAAGCTACGTGAAAGATAACGGTTGCAACAGTTAGTTTTCCCTCCATTCACTACAATGTCCCTCATACATACATAAGTCCACAGGCACATTTATTCTCCTGCTGCAAAGAATAATAATAAAATATTCTATGAAAATGTTTTTGTTACCTTATTTTTAAGTCAGACAAAAATGAAAGATATCATTCATCTTTCTCAGCAGTCCATCTAAGATCTGGTAAATACCATTACACAATGACAAAGTCAGTACTGTATTTGATTGAACTTGCACAGCTATTAATGTACTGCACCAGCACAGAGCTAATACTTCCATTCATTAAATTAATAGCTATGATCTTAGCATGCTGACACTGCTATAAGCATCTATGCACAGATTCAGCCCAAGTTAAAAATTAACACAACAGCTTCAAAGCAGTGCTTAAACACTAAAAAAGCAAAGTAACACAACTGATGGAAACTACTGTGGATAAAACAGATGGTGGTAATAATTCTCTGCATGTACGTGCTGATGTCTGTAGAGATGGGGGTTAAATTAAAATTTCTGTCCTGCCTAATTCGCTTGCATGAAACAGGTACTTTAACGCCTGCTACTTTCAATCACAGTGCAGATCTGTCCAGATGATTTCTAGTCTTATTCCTTCCACTTCGGTTTGTCACTTTACTTCTTTTAAAATAAATTCCTAACTATTACTGCACATTCTCTGTGTTGTTGCTAGACTTTCCAAGGCTTGGAGATATTCTTGTGGATAACAGCTGCACTTCCATAAGCACTAACAAGGCTCTGTGAAAACTGAATCTGTGGACACCTCTACTCACAAAATATTATCAGCTGAAATAACGTACACATGATAATTTTGTTTAACTGGTACCAACTTCATGTACCACTTAAGTTAGTAGAAAAACACTTATTTATCAATTCAGCTTAAATGAGCAGGGATACTTTTGCATACAGACAAGGCTGTGGGCCAGATTCTGTGTACTCTCATACCGATGCAAGTCTCGATTTAAGTCAGATAATGCTGCTGAATTTGGCGCACCAACTGCACAAGAGCAGCAGAAGCCCTGGGAACTCAGGATAGGTACTGCCTGGTGCCTGCTCATCAAAAGGAGCTGTAAGACACAGGAAAGGGATAAAATGACTGGGGCCAGCCTGTCTGGTGCAATTCCTCCTCCCCACTCTGCAGAAAGAAGGATCCTTTCCAACAATTTCAGGAAGGCTACAAAAGCCTAGAAAAGGACCAGTGATTTGCATGAGAGACCAATCTTCCCCCTCTGGGAAGGAACAATGCAATTCTGGGAATCATATGGTGAATACAAAATAAAACTTCCAGGACAGCAGTTCTCTTTGCCATGACTCCAGCTGATCCTCCCTCCAAAGAGCATAATGCCATGTCAGGGAAGTAAAAGCATTTTTAAAGGCTTTCTAACAGCTAAGAAACAAAGAGAAAGCAAACAAGTGGTTTCTTCAGAAAAGAAAGGGGGTAGAGGAAAGAAAGACACTAATAGCAAATGGATCTACCATTTCAGCCTGGATGTTTGTTTGGCATATGCCATTCCAGAAGGATTTTGGTGTTCGAATGGAAGGAAGTGAACTGAAAAGAGGAGGTTCAGAATAAAAGGAAGATATCATATATCTTAAAGTTTATCAGTCACAATGAATAGTCAGGGTCATCTCTTGCATGGTTTCTGGCAGAAAAGCCTGCTGGATTTCGATATGACAGTTTTGCAATGCCTCCAGAGAGCGACAGTGGGTGCGTAGCACCTCCAAGCACCAGATCTCATTTCTCTGAGCATTATGTCTCATTCAAGATGGGCATCTTCTAGTACTACTTCCGATCAGCAAGCAACATCAACTTTTCACACGCACACAAAAAAAGAAATTTAAACACTTGTCTTTCATATTTTCCTCTAACTATATTAATTACTCTAAGTTATAAGATATGCAAATGAAAAAAGTGTGGTCCTTTTAATTCAGGTTCTTTTTATACTAAAAAAAAATCACTGTGCTTTATGAACAGGCTGAGATCTCTCTTCCCATTATTATTTAATAATCACAGTCTGATAACTAAGACAAAATTTATGTTGCATTGTGGCAGGCAAATGTCTGCAGAGATCTAAAAGAAAGCATGCTGTGCCAGGCTGTGTTTCTGATCTGGGTGTGCAGGTGGGAGTGTCAATGGGAGAGAGGGTGTAACAACCTTTTATGACACATGTTATTTATCTGCACTTAACCCTCTGCTAACACAGAACTGTTTCTGTGTGTAAAAACCTGGTACATCTACTACACCACTTCAGCAGAGAGCAGTGTCACAAAAAAATGTGCAGAAGTGTGGCACCAGTTAAAAATGTTATTTTTACAATATTACATTTCTCACTAGTATGAGTCCCTTGAGAAAGGTGCCAAATGATCACTGTCATGTGATCAGGAGTTCCTGTAAAGACCACAAAAACATCATATCATAACTAGGTCCCTACCAGAAAAAGCTACGTCTGAGCAGGCTGGTGGCCCCCCATTTTTAGCTGAGTTATCCATTATTCACTTATTTGCTTTATTCTGTGTGAACACAAACAACTGTAATTAAAACAATGTGTCACAGGACTAGCTTACCATCTAGTTCTGTAATTACTCAGTAAAATAGTATTAAAAATTACTGTATAGATAGACTATTGATAGAGACTCCAGAGTAGGCAAACTCCTAATCTACTTTATGGAATTTTGCTCAGATAAGTATACAAAATTACAAACTGCAATAATTTTTTAGCCATAACTAAAACATAGGGTAAAAAAAATCACTTTCAGCTTACTGACTTAATTAAATGTCACTGTGTGCAGATAGAGTCTCAGCCTATTTATGAAAAGTGCAGCTAAGCTGCCTTCTTTTATCTGCACATACAGGTTTTTAGATGTTGTCTCCAACCTAGTATGTTTTTCCCAGAAGGTAAATAAGAAAACAGTAATTTGCTGGATGTCTAACTTCTTTCTTCCTTCTATGAAGCGTATCATTCTCTTTTCCTCTTTCCTGATAAATCTCCTCCCATTCCTTGCTTTCGCTCTACTCTTTCCCTCATTTGTGGCATCTCATTTTCTCCTTGCTGTTATCATCTTCATGTGAAACAAAACTAAACAGAGTAACCAGAAAACTAAACTGAATTTATTCACATTGCCACACTCAGCCACTCTAATACTTTTTCTAATTACATCCTAAACTTTGTTGTTGTGGCAGTAGAAGTCCTAGCTCATACTTTTAAGAGTTTTAGCCTTGAGGGCGACAGCTTCATAGCATCAGAGAAACATAACTGAAGATGTTATTCTTATGAAGACAAAGAAATCTCTAAAATACCAAACATTCATTCTTTGGGCAGCTTTGAAAACTTGGAGACAGGCTTTTTGTCTGATTCAGTACCCATGAAGAGTGGCAGGGACAGCACTGGAGTGATATGCTCAATGAGCATAGCTAAAGAGGTGATGTGCAGCATCTTCAGCTAAATGAAGTTGCTGTTAAGTTCAGTGTGCTCAACTCCTGTTAAACATGACAAAGCATTGCATTTACTACTGGAAAAGTCTGCATGAATTGCAGGTGTCGCCCAAGACAAATCTTTACATCACTCTGAATCCATCGTAAGGAATATGGTACTAAGTTTTCTGAAACGTACAGTTTAACATACTTGGCCACATATCACCACTGAAGGTATTTTTAAGTGTTAAAATTAAATTTTAGTGCCATTTTGCCTTTATAGATCTAGATGGAATCTGATTTCATTCTACCTCTTCTCTCACTCCAGGGTTGTATCAATTTACAATTTACAGCCTCCTGAGAACTGTGAAATTCTAATAAATTTAACTGATTAGGGTTGTTTTCTCCCCTTACCTATCTTCTCATTTATTGTCTGGTATAATTTTGAAAAATGTAACAGCTTCTGCAGTCTCTAAAACAGCTGTTCAAAAACAAATTTCCTTGGGGGGGTTGGGGGGAGAGAAAGGAAAGGAAAATGAAAATAAAAACTTCCTGCTTCCAGTCAACATTAATATGCTATCCTATCCAAAACAGCCATTCTGAATGTATGGTTAATTTTACAAAATAGCCACAATCATTTCATATACACTTAGCTTACAACCACCAGAAAACAATTAGGCAAATTTTTAGCTGAACATGATCATCAGCATAAAATGATGAAGATTCAACTACACAAGATGTAAATAGAGTCTCCAATTTCCCATTGCCTCAGCTAACGATTTATTTTAAACATTAATACCTTCTTGCTGCAAAATGTTTCTGTGGAAACCACACAAAAAAATGTCTTCTTAAAATACTTTGGAAAGCAGAGGCAAATTCCTGGTTATAATCAAAGGAATTGTTTTTGGTTTGCTTTTTGTGGGGTTTGGGTTTTTTTAATCCAGTGCTCTAAATACTTCTTATTTTAATGTACTACTGCAAAAGGCTTTTTTACTAATGACAGAGTTTTGCAACCTTATTTATTGCCCAGCTGTATTCCACACATTTAACTCCCCCACCCCATGCATAAGCATAGAGCAAGGCACTAGGAGTTATAAATAAAAGGCAAACTTCTAGTTTTAAAGCTAACTTGAATATGAAAAATTGATATTGCTGTAATAGTTCTCAACTGCAAAGCTGTAACTACTTTTATGACATTGCAAAATAAATGCCAAGTATTCTGAAGCAAGCAGATGGAGGGGCAGGCTGGTTTGTATATCTAAATGTCTACTGATAATGATAATGTTCTATGACTGAGCACATGTAAAAAATTACAGTATATTCAGTGAAGTTTGTTGACAGTAACTAGCTGAAGCAACACATATCCCAGTGTCCATATTTTAATATAGCCTTTAATACTATCTTGAGCCACATCTCAATTAGGTTTAAGAGCAGAATATTTTCACATTTGCTTTCCACTCTCCAATTTATTCCTATTAGATATCCTTACAATCTCAGACGTAATGGAAGGATATGGATAATTAAACTAATCAGTTTACGGCCAAATTCAGATGCATTCCTAAACAGACCCCAGTTGATTCTTAGTAGCCTACATTTCCCACTGGACCTATCAGTTTCTGTGCTACATCAGTTCAGACTTCCTTTAAATTTCCTTGGACCCTAGAGAACTATGCATTCACTTAGACACTTACAGATGGGAAGAGGGTCATAAGTTGTATCTCACAGAATTTATCAGCAAGTTTAAGCTGCTTGGTCAGAAAGATTAACTGTAGCACGGTAAGAAAAGCAGATGTGTTAAAACAGACCAGCATTACTTAAAAGCACACCTGTTCCTTAACTCTCTGTATATAAGAGACAGCAGTTAAGACTTTTTTATATTCTTACAGCAGTAGATGGATGTAATTCAGCTCAGAGATTCAGCAGAACACAGGGAGTTAAATACTGACTTATATATTCCTAATTACACTTCTTTCACATCATCAGAAAATGTGACCTTCAAACTTCATTCTTCTTCCAAGCTTATTTCCATTTGCAATACCAAATAATTATTTTTTTAGAGAAAAAATTTTGTGCCTTATGACTGAATTACATGCATCTTCAAGTCTCAGTGTGCAACTGTTACAAAAGACAACATCTTTCATAATAACCCCCTCTTTCCCTGATCGATACGTTAACATTTAGTTTGCACATACACTGCATTCTACCTTTCAAATTTGCATTTCTTTTTCATATAAGCTTAAGAATTTCAAATTCCCTGTGGTATTTAGGGACATCAAAATCAGCAACATACTGAGGATGTCTTTCCCTCCCTCTGCAATGTATTCATAAGCTCCCTATCCAAAGCTCTGTGTTGATTCCTGAGATCCAATCAGCATGTTACTGGAAATTGATGGTTTGGAGATACATACAGATAATCTTATTCCAGCAGATACAGGACCATCTAAGCATGTTTTCATGGAAAGTCCCTAGAATAAATTCATTGCCCAGTCCGACAGTGAGCCAACAAACTCTGCAGGCATTTGGAGACGTGCAGAAGACCTGACATGCTTCCAAACAGCAACAAAAACTGTCAGTCATTTCCATTTTCACTCCTTCTGTTCCCTTCCACCCTCATGAAAATATCCATTACTGGCTGGCTGAACTGGTGCGAAGCTACAGACAAGAAATGGGACACAACTACTAAAAAGACCACATAGGCTGGGAAGATTACAGTGGATTACAGGCAAACAGGTCCCTTTCTTCACAGTAGGGGAGAAAAAGGCTTTTAAAACTGAGACAATTGTCTGGAAACAAAGAACTACAGTTTTCACCTTAATATACCTAATCAGAGTAAACACCATCTTGCTAAAAAAAGGGGGAGATAGCAAAGCATTTTTTTTTCCCAACAGTTGTATACAGGCGCAGGGCTCCTTTGCCTTGAATGTGCTAGGAATTTACATTCCTATAAATAACATTAGGTTGGTTGGTCTCTTAATGATACTTTTGCATGGGAAACCTCCCAAAACCAGAAATCTAGAGTTATAGGGTTGTCAATTCTGTGCAAAGATTATGTTTAATACACTTTTACAAAAACACCACAAGGAACAAACAGGATTTTGGGGGAAATAGGTGGTAAACGTGTATCAGTGCATGCCTATCACAAGAAATATTTAAAAGCAGGTCTTTTGTATTGATACCTCCCTGTATGTTCTACATACAGAAAATGTCTCATAGAAGATCTATTGAAAGCCTGACTCCCTTCTGTGCCTGTTCTGTATTTTGTATATACCGTCACATGCCCTTCCCTTCTTTGAAGACAACTCTACACATTACAAGTTCATTAATGACTCCTCACTAGTCTCCACATGGGAGATCAGTCACTAACAGCATAAAGCATCCATCCACACAAATGTGACATTGTAATTTCAGGATTCAATAGGAAAACTTGCAGGTATAATTCCCAAATACAGTATCCAGAAAAAGATGTGTTTGAAAATTGTTAGTTTCATTCACTAATAGGCTACCACACAATTACTAAGAATACCACCGTTTAATCTAAGTAACACAGGTCCTAATAATGACAACTTTCCTATTTCATCTCTCACCTAGTTTTGCAAGTTATACTGTGCTCCTAATACTGTAGAAAGCTCTCTGAAGAAGCAACCTCACTAAAAGTTTAAAACAAATATACTCTTTCTTCCTATTGAATTTCACTGTATCACATATGGAAAAAAGAGTCTCTGGGAAAGCACATACTCACTAATTGTTGCATATTGCTTATACAGTGTACAGTCTGTAGCTGTCAGAATACAACTTTCTTCTTTAGTCAGAATGCTACTTTGATGACTAAATAATGTTACTCCTGAGAAGAAATTAAATTCTTTGATCTTCCATGTTTTTGTACAGCTCACTTGGCACAGAAATTATGATATTAAAAAAATCAAGTTCATGAACACTGCAAGGAGAAACAGGGAAGTTACAACTCTGTGTTTCATTTATTTCAGCCAGAGTTATTATGTAAGTCTTCAAACACGATGAAGACCAGTAAGTTCACATTTCTATTCTAAAGATATCTCACATCAAGACTGACACAATAGTCTTACATTCACCTTGAATGATAAGGAATTCACTTTTCTTCTTACGCTTGTACTCACAGAGAACTATTGCTGAAGAAACAGAGCCCAGCAGCAAGCATGCTGGCTCCAGAAATGCTTTCAAGCTTTTCTGACCTCACATGTTCGCTGGATTTGATCACAGCTAAATTCATTTTTTACAAACTACACATGAACAAGATGTCATGTAGGCATGGTCATAAAATATTTCCATTATTGTACTCAGAAAATAATCCAGTTCTAGGAAGCTAAGAGAACTGAGTGCAAACTTTAAGGGCAACATTAGCCTAGCATTGGCATCTGAAAACTTAAGATTATGGACTCAAATGGCAAACACGGCGACTTAGATAAGTATCTTACAACAGTGAAGCTCAGCCCTACAGCATCGAAGGCAGACTGAGACAGATCTGTATGTAGATATACAATGGTCAAAACCTCCTACAGCAAGGAGAGCAGCTCATCAACATGCACAGAATGTTTCAGAGAGCTTCTCACACAGCTTGCTTGTAGCGGACGTGATTAACATGGAGTTGTAAATCCTTTACGTTCAAATCAGATAACACATCTAACATTGAGTCTGAAGAAAGCTGGACTTAGAGAAAGCTCAAGTTGTGATGCAAACTGCTCAGGAAGCCACCCTTTTGGTCTGAACTAAAAGCCAGACAAAACCTCCTCTGTCCAGGGGCAGAAACTTGGGTTATTGTAGTCTGCATCCACATCTAGAGCAACTGCTCTGACAGAAATTTTATGTGATGTAGCCATGCAGATGTGTAACACTTTAAGAAGGTTTTAGAAGAATGGAGGAAGCTGGCATCTTTTTGTAGTGTTAGCTTCTGAGCCTACCTGGGTCAATAAGATACTGCAACACTGCATTGTTTTACCATGGAAGGCCTTTCTTCACCACCACAAAACCTGAAACTATCTACTGTTTCTACCGAGGCACAAGAGAAGAGGCTGGCTAAAAGATGCCAGCAGCGAGAGGAAAGATCTAAGGAAGCTCAGATCCACGTGAAATCAATGTAACTGATGTGAAAATACCCCTTTTAAAAAATCTGCACAAATATTTACAAAATGTCAAGATCAGATAATTTGTAAATTAGTCCTTTTGTTTGGGATGGGTCACTCAGAGCATCACCAATTTGGATTTTGTTAGGCTGACAAGCAAAGATAAAACGTTTGGGGTTTTTTCTGTGCTAAAAGGGTGTCAGCAAGCATATCTCTGATCTCCAGCAGGCAAATTACTCCAGCAGCTAGCAACTGGGTGCTTGTACACAAGTCCCAGCTGCTGAAAGAGACTGGAAAGCCATGCGGGAGTGAGGGGTGTTAACTAGCAGTCTAGTCCCCAGCAGGATCAAAGACAGAGCTCTTATGGAATAAGATTGTTTTAAAGTAGCTTTCCTTTTTTTGTAAAAGTAGATTTTTTTGTAAAGTAGATTTCCTTTTTTTCTTTTTTTATTAGGAAGTCGCCTACTATTTTTACTGTATTCTAATAAATAGAACAGATGTACAGCTTTTGCTACAATACTCACAGTTTACAAATAAATGTCAGACTTCTAGCCAGTATCTCTTCCTCGCCAGAAGCAACTAGCAAGGCCTTGAACTTGGGCCACCTGTTTGGATCAAGGACATACTGATGTTGGAGTGTGATGAAAAAGACATCACCACGCTGACACAAGCAAACATCAACATTTCTCAGGCAACGTGGCACAGTGCAAAAGTGGAACAGGTCTTTAAAAGCAGTTTCTTAAATTACACAAAAAAGGTCTTCCTTTTTACAAGGATTAAAAAAAAAAAAAAGACTGGGTGGTCTTTTCTGATTATGCCTCTGCAAAATTAAGAAGAATGTGGAAACAACCACTTATTACGAAGCAATCCACCACCAACTTTTCTTTCTCAGTTTGTTGCTAAAGGTTACACAAGTTCTAATGATGCAAAAATTAGCTATTCTGGCTTTTACACAATGTAATTTCAGTGATCTTCTTGCTTTGTTACTTTTGCTGAAAAGTTATTTAAAGCTTGATGCAGTGGTGCAGAGTGGATTCTCACTGCTTACAAAGAAAACTGGACAGAGTGCTAAGGACAGAAAATACTACAGGTGTCGTGTAAGTGTTTTCACATACAGCAAAGATGAAATAAACCACTCACCCACAGTTTCCTTCAAAGCCAGAATATGAACATAAGTATACAGGTAATACCCTCTCAGGGAAGAAAAAAAACAACTTTTGGCTAACATAAGCAATTTGAAAGAAAGTATCAAATCCCTTTTTATTTTCTTCAAGTCTGTGTGCTATCGAATTACAGTTCATACAGGTTGCTTTAAAAGAGAGTGACCAATGTGAAGGAATACACTACTAGATTTGGATTATTCTACAGATGGCTGGAGTACAATGCAGTACTCAGGCTGGCTGCAACGGTCTCAGTGAATATCAAAACAAAGATACTTTTTATGTTTTTCTCTCAAAATGAATCCATTTAGCTCCAAATTAATTACATTTTTCTCTTTCCAGCCAGCACTGCATGATGCAAACCTAAAATGCTAAAGCAAAGAATAAAAAGTGGTATTATATGGTGTAATCTTTTCATAAAGATAGACATGAAATTAATATTGAAACTATGCTTAATGCTTTTCAGGTTTTTACCTTTTTAACATACACGTTCTTCAAAGGGAAAAAAGGAAAAATAAGGTGTTACAGGTCAGTTTGCAAATGCTATTTTTTCTGTATGAAGAATTTTATAAACTGCTGTTTAAATCCATGTTAAAGATACTAAGTCACTTCTTCAAAAAAAATACTAAAAGCTTATGATTTGTTTAATGTCTTGTCTGCACTGATTATAACACAGGTTAAAAGTGTAGTATATGAGTTAGTCATTGATATTTAGATTTGCAGTCTAAGAAGTTTTGAAACTTTTAAAATAACCTAACATGTTTCCAGATTTTTCTTACATCTCCTCTTATACATGGAGAGAATGCTAAGAAGTATTTGCTGACTACCAAAGGTTTTTAAATTTAAAAGAAAAATAAATACAGGAAATGGTTTAAAATATTTTCTCTTGAAATAGTATTTATATGCTACTATGGAAAGGAATTTAACACAACTTTCTTCCTCATTTTAGTCACAAGAAGGTTTTCAACATGCATACTGTTCCCCACAACATTCTCACCTCTAAATAGGAGAGATACAGATTTGACGGATGGACTGGTAGATGGGTAAGGAATTGGCTGGATGGCAGCACCCAAAGAGTTACAATCAATGGCTCAAGGTCCAAGTGGAAACCACTAATGAGTGGTATCCCTCAAACGTCTGCACTAGGACCACTATTATTTAATATCTTCATTATTGTCTTCATTAATGACACAAATAGTGGGATTGAGTGCACACTCAGAAAGTTTGTGGATGACACCAAGCTCTGCGGTGCAGCTGATTAGCTAGAAGGAAGGGATGCCATTCAGCGGGACCTGGACAGGCTTGAGGAGTGGGCCCATGTGAACCTCATGAAGTTCAACAAGGCCAAGTGCAAGGTCCTGTTCCTGACTTGGGGCAAGCCCCGGCATCAACACAGACTGGAGGATGAAGGGATTGAGAGCAGCCCTTTGAAGAAGGACTTGGGGGTGCTGGTGGATGAAAAATTGGATGCGAGCCAGCAATGTGCACTTGCAGCCCAAAAAGCCAATCGCATCCTGGGCTGCATCAAAAGAAGTGTGGCCAGCAGGTTGAGGGAGGGGGTTCTCCCACTCTACTCCGCTCTGGTGAGACCCCACCTGGAGTACTGCGTCCAGCTCTGGGGTCCCCAGTACAAGAAAGACATGGACCTGTTGGAGCGGGTCCAGAGGAGGGCCACAAAAATGATCAGAGGGATGGAACACCTCTCCTATGAGGAAAGGCTGAGAGAGTTGGGGTTGTTCAGCCTAGAGAAGAGAAGGCTCCGGTGAGACCTTATTGCAGCTGTTAAGTACTTAAAGGAGGCTTATATGAAAGATGGGGACAGACTTTTTAGTAGGGCCTGTAGTGATAGGACAAAGGGTAATGGTTTTAAACTAAAAGAAGGTAGATTTAGAATAGATAGAGGAAGAAATTTTTTACGGTGAGGGTGGTGAAATACTGGAACAGGTTGCCCAGGGAGGTTGTAGATGCCCCATCCCTGGAAACATTCAAGGTCAGGTTGGGCAGGGCTCTAAGCAATGCAGTCTATTGACAGATGTCCCTGCCCATGGCAGGGGAGTTGGACTAGGTGATCTTTAAAGGTTCCTTCCAACCCAAACCATTCTATGATACAACGATACATGTCTTAACATGTGACACTATTTTACAGACAAAAATACATTTTAGTACTTGTACTACAATACTCAGACAAATTAGAATGATGTCAGTTAATACTGAAATACCTTGGTTTTAATACTGACTTCAAATATACTCAAGTCCAAAACAGCTTGATTTTCTCTTCTTAAGACAGAAGTAATGAGGTAATGGTAAAGGGAACAATGAAGAATGATATGCAGGTATGGTAGGTTATAAAAAATCTGATTTCTAACCTGACATAATGACACATACAATGTTATACATATAAATGCAGTTTTTACATAGACTAGAGACTTTAGCTTAAAGAGGGAAAGAAGAATATGATGGTGAAGAGTACTACCAGGGAACTGTAATAGCTGCTTCCCCACTGGCTAAATGGGGACTGTTAAGTCTGTCTTTCCTTTATACAACAGAAATATTTTCCAACAATTTCAGGGAAAACGTACCTATCTTGAACACACCGTACATTCTCCCATATTCTCGGTTGTTAAACACCTTCAGGGTATGACTATCCATGTACAGTAAATTGCTTTGTCTTTAATCTTCATGATTCACCTATTCTTCTATCTAAAGCAAGATTCTGTGTTTTTTGCACTGTTTTCCTAAGAAAAATGAGGAAGTAAGGAGGACTGAACTATCTCAAGTTCAAATTAAGCATACATCAGAGACAAAATGGAGACTCTAGACTTCCTATTTCCTCCTATTTAGTACCAAGCCAGTGCTCTAGTTGCATTCAATGTGTAAAACTGTGCACCAACTGGCAGAAAAATGAACTGGGAAAACAAATGCTTGACAGATGAACCGATGAACCAGAAAGATACCCTCATTAACCTGGTCAGGTAGTCAGCTGAGGCCTCAGGGTGACAGCAGTCTTATGAAAAAGCATATTACGAGTATCTGCGCTCTCTTACTGGTGAGTGACAGAATTAACAGTTGAGCAGACACTAAAGGGAGATACCATTAGATTCCAGGCATGAGAAAAATTTTGTGACTGCTGAAAAGAGAGTAATTCCACAGCCCTATGCAGAGGAATGAACTACCAAAATTGCAAACCAGTTGTTTTAATGAGAACAAATAGTTGTTTTAATGAGAACAAATAGTCCAATATGCTTGGGACAATTATTTTAAAAGGATTAAATCACTATTGTGTAGGAGAATCAATTCTACTTGGATTGTTTTGTTTATCTTGGAGATAAACAGATTAACTTGTCTGCAACCATAAACTAGCCAGAACTCTGGTGGTCAGGCAAAGGCAGTGTGGGATCAGAAGGTGTCTAAGGAATATGTAGATCCAACAGTTCATTTGACAGTTGGCAATCCAGTTCTCAAACTGATAAATGCAGTACTTGTTTTTTTGTGGCATTGTGGCTGCTAAAGATGCAGCCTACAGAGATATTAAAATCCAAAATGTTAGAACACAGCCTGAGATTGCAAGAGGAAGGACCAACTGAATAAACTGCATCTCCATATCAGCAAGAACTTTGGTAAATACACAAAGTCAGTTTTTTAATTTGGACTGTTTCTCCAGGAATTGTCCATGTTTTCTGTGTGTTGGAAGTATTGAAATGTGAAAGTAAACACATGGGAGGTCAAAAACTGCAAGCCATTCAACAATAACCATGGTTGGTACAGCAACGAATGAAAACTTTTTGATACTGAAGATCCAGAAGATCCTCTATTGAAGATCCATTCCATTCCTTTTTTCTTTGGGAACTAAAACTTTTCCTTCTGAAATACATCCTTCGATAGGTCTACACGTAAGACAAGAGACTTGTCTTAAAACATATCCCATTGTATGAGGAAGAGAAGAGAGCATTTATCTCTGTTAGCAAGAACACAGCCATCAGGCAGAATCAAGTGATTCTCCTCTGCTCGGCACTCGTGAGGCTTCATCTGAGACACTGCATCCAGCCTTGCACACCCCCAGTAGTGGACAGATGTTAAGAAAGTGGAGGGAGTTCAGCATCATCTGGATGGTTATCATCTGGATGCACCACATGTGAGGAGATACTAGGACAAGTTGGGTTTGCTTAGTTTGAAACAGGGTTAAGAATGGGGAATCTAATTGCAATCCTATCTGTAACAGTTTTAGCATTAAATTGTACCTCTGTGAGAGGTGATTTTAGTTTATCTTGTTAAAGATTACAGATCTTATCTGTTTAGAGACCCTACCTCATACAAAGAATGATTTTGGTAATAAATAACAACCATCCCTTAGCTGAAGAGTTGACAAGGAATGCAATTTCAAGCCATCCATGAGGATTCAATTTCCCTGAATTTTTTTCACAGGGAGTCGACCCAAATGAAATCCCTAGAAGCTGGCAATCACACCTTTTAGATGGCCACTGTTCTTCACTCTTAGAAGACATGGAATGGGATGTACATCAAACAAGTAATCTCAACAGATATTGGCTGATCAGCAGTGACAGTAGGCAGAAAATGATCTAGATAACTTGGTAGTAGGCCAGTAAAATTCACAAGGGACAAGGCTGTTGAATGGCCAATCTTGGGATCCAAAGACTTTGCTGACCTCTTGCTTGTCTGTCACCGCCAGTTTAAAAGTGCTGCAACTGGAGTCTGATTAATGATTTTTAAACAATGCAAAAGTGTTCCAGCACAATCTCCAATAGCTCTGAAACTTTAAAAAGAGTATAAAATATCCATAAAGAGCAAGATAGGACTGAATACCCAAAGGGTTCGGAGCTCTTGGATAAAAAAATTGCTGCTATTAGTCAGTTACGCCTCCAGATACTACCATTCAGAGCATCACCTAGCCAATAGGGCTCTTGGTGTAGAATCAAAATGCTATGGTCAGATAATACAAGGTGCTAGATTCACTTCAACTGTTAAAATGTGTTTAATAGAAAGTCAATAGGTTAATTTTGCATTAGTGGTTGCATAGCCTATTCTCTCAGAATAAAGACAGCATAAAAACACAAGGCTGGCATAAACTCTGTATTTGTTGCATATATTCTAGATAATGTGACAGAATGGCAATCATGTACCCAACAGTACAATTCTTCTGTGAGCAATCTGGTTAGTGCAGAGATACAGTACTAATGATTGTGAAATCATGCCTAGACTCCATGGCGTAAACTTAATTGTGAAACCATGGCATTAGACTTAATTTCTTCTCCAGGTACTGACTGGCTGTGAATTGAACTGAAGACGCTATTTACAGGCCAGTATGTGGCAAATTTCCAAGCAAACAAGAGAATGAAGAACTGAAGATAACTATCAAAATGGGGCTGTAAATTACCATGCTGAAAGCTCTTACCCAAAAGCTCCCTGGAATTTTTCACTACTGTGAAGACATACCACAAAGAATCTCATAGGGCATTATTCAGATAATAATAATAATAATAATAATAATAATAATAATAATAATAATGGTTACTAGAAAATGCTGCATTTTCTACAATTCTGTTTAATGCAGCATGGCATCATCTCCTTAGTAGTTGCATTTTCCTATATAATGCATTTTGCTAACACTGTGTTTACAGAAACCAAGACACATTAAACACTGACAGAGATCCACATTCAAAACCTACACAAATTAATGAAATTTTAAGACAATTTACATTGGCTACTTCATAAAATCCCAGCATCCCACTGCTTCTAGCTGCTGACTACAAAAAGCTCCTAAATTCTAGCCAGTTGAATGACTACAGTTGAAAGCACAAAATAATGCAAGAATTTTAAAACAAAATATAGCTTTGTCACAAATCCTCTTTTCCACCCTGACCACAGGGGTTTAAATATGCAATGGTTTCATAGCCTAGAAAATGTGTGAGATAACTCTGACTGAGGATTACAAAGAAAGTAATTAGTTCATGCAGATCAATCCAGAAATCGACGTAGACATTGGAAAAGACCGACCTCAGGATCAAGAGACTGCAACAGCAGGTGCTGTCCAGCCCTGCCATCACTCTGTGTTCTAGGAGCCAGAAGGAAAAGATAGTCCTTCCTTCACCATCCCTGTAATTCCCAGTTAGGTGATACCTGGCCTTCGATAACAGCCTCTCCCTGTATTTCTAGACTACTACATTGGCAGCTGTGTGAAATGAGGTAGGGGGTCTCAGTCATAACCCACAGCATGCAGAAAAAAGCAATCGAAGTTTGCATGTTTTATTGGTCTAAACACTTAACCAGTGAGAGATAAACTACTCACTCATCCAAAGAGGTAGCCAAGACAGAGTCTTAGTACAGGAAACAAACACCGTTCTTCCACATGCGTGTTTGAAGAGCAGGGCATAAAGAGAAGCGTAGTCTTGTTATGTATTAGGAACAACAGAACTGCAAAATAACAATGTATAATACAGGAAAGGCGGAACAGAGACCTTTCTTATAGCCAGAAAAGCTTACTGCTTTCCTTATTGCAAGGGCCTGACAACGGCAGATACCACCAGCAGAATTTTTCTACTCCTAAAAAGGAATTTTGATGGACTATGGTCAGAGACCAACATAAAGTCTATATATTAAAAAAATATACCCACAATCAGCTTATTCCTACTGAATAAGGATTTGACCAGAGTGGTTCACTAGTACCATAGAGAAATTAAAAAAACAACAACAAAAAAAGAGATATTTTCAAAAAAGTTAAATACAGATGTTATGTTTTGCAGTGATAAAAACTTTCTGCTCCATCAGTACAATAAATTTATTTAATGCCTTCAACTAAATAAACAAATTTTTAAATCCATAAATCTCTCGTTCACTTGATGTTAAAGTCTCAAAGTATGCCCAATATTTTTGCCAGTATAGCTACTTTTCAGTGAACTGCAGTGAACGCTGTATTATTTGGGCTTTTTTGTAGCTGCTTTTCAGTGAATTGCAGTGAACACAGTATTATTTGGGCTTTTAAATTTCTTTCTTTTTTGGTCCCCTATCAGGAAGCCTATTCATGCTATATCAGAAATGGTTCCTTCCACACTAGTGTAATGTAGAAAATCTAATATCAAAGGAAAAAACTTGTTCTAAAACCTGTGGGTAAATATTAGGTGCATATATGCAGCACTCATTATTTAGAATCTTGTATTCTGTCCTTTTAAACATTTTTTCAATTCAAGCTGTTTTGAATAACAAGGAGGAAAAAGGCACCTGAAATAAGTAAATTTTAGAGATTTTGCTTTTTAACAAAAATGAAAGGTGCTCATGGGCATACACACTTTATGTAAATGCTTAGCACCAAAGAACTTTATTATGGTTTAGATATATTTCAGTGGATGAAAGGGAGGAATGGAACAGGAGAAAAGTAAGAGCTTTTAATGTACGCATTGAATTAATCCTACATCAGTGTAGATTAAAAGAGCAATAGTGGTAAATGAAAGTCTGTAAAAATATATATATTTGAGCTTTCCAGCATCCCTGAGAATTTACCAAATATATACTACCTTTGTTCACAGGTTTGCGTGTCATCTACAGCACAGCATGAGATTAGATTGGCTCTACAGCCTAATGCTTTCTTGATACATTTACCTAGCCACAGCTCTGATGTTCAGTTCTCGCTTTCGCTGAAAGATGAAATGGCTTGCACACACTTCTGCTGACTTCATTTTCCTCTTGATCCTCAACACTAAAAGCTGAAGTTTTAAAAGTGGTACTTCTGAAAAAGCTTAGGAGACTGTAAGAGTGGTAACTTGCCTCATACATAATTTCGTAGCAGCAATTTATATTTTTTTATTAGGAGTAAAGTGCAAATTTGTATAAATGAGTGGTAAATTCAGTTCCCTCACATTGCAGTGAAGAGCAGTAACAGCTTGACTCTTGAGATATTTTTGTTTATTTTCAATCCAAGCTTGGACATGTTTTGCATGAGAGATGATATGAATTTCTACACTACCTAGGTTCTACTTCCATACTCACATAGAAAATATATAAATCACACAAAGAAATGTTTTCTTGTGGCCCTCTATATATACTTCTACAAAAAAAACCAGACACACCTACAATAGAAAAATGTTTCTATCAAAGAATTAAAAGTCTGAAATCTCATTTGAAAATTACTTGTTTTTCAAAAAATCCAATTAATTAACAAGCAGGTTTTAGGCAAATCCATCTGTCCATTCCAAAAGACAATTAATAGCTTTGCCCAGAATATTAAATCTTACATGACCACAGAAGTACTGACACTTAATTCAATACTGTACCATCTTGCTAGAGGGGAAGAGCAGCTCTTTTGTAAACCCTATTAAAAATGTATGAGATTTTTTTATTTTGGAAAATCTAATTTTTTAATCCATAACCCTTAAACATCATGCACATTAAAAACCAACATGAATTCTAAACAAAGCAGGTCAAAACCAGGCAGCATATATTAATAACAATGGGGCTATTAGCATGGAATCAGAATGCCAGTATTAACATGAGTAGGTGACATGTCTATACAGCGAGCTAACTGACAATATGAATTTTCTCAATATGCACACCTTTTGCCCCAAACTCCTTCTGTGGCAATGGTGATGCATGCATTTTATGCAGCAATGAGAAAACAAGTAAGTGGCATTATTTTTAAAATACATGCCTTTATTTGTTTTTGCCCAAGAAGAAGAAGAACTGGCAGAGGACAGAAAAATAAATTCAATAGCGAAAAAATTATGATTAAAGAAATCTAAGATGCAAAATGCAATTTTTTCCTGTGTTAAAGATGACTTCATAAGAGACTTTAAAGCACATCATAGGAATATCTGGCATTGTCATGGAAGTCAGAGTTACAAACTTGGAGAAGGGAGCTATTTTCTGTTGCAATACCACAAAATCAAAGGATCTAGAAAACACAGGCATATTTAACGCTAGACTCCACTCCTAGTCCAAGGAGATCCCAAAGCCGCAGTCATACTCCCTTTAAAAACTTACTTCTCAAACTTGAAAGCACCTCCACACTCCAGAAAGAAGTACCTTTTGTCACACTCTGCTATCCATAACTTCAACTCCATTTATATTCCATCAATTTCAATCGGTAACCTCTCGTCAGACTTTCTCTTCTCCCTTCATCTGTTTGCAGGTAAGTACTTCAAACACTTTGGGATTGTTGTCAAAGCTCCTTGAAACTGCTTCTTGAAACAGGGTGTCTGGCCTTCAGAAGTCATCAACCATTAATTCATTTTTAACAAATCTAACTACAGTATGGAAAGAACCCTTGCAAGTGTGTCCGTTTAACTGACAAAATAAACTTGGAAATACTCTCTTCATCATTGCAATTTTTGTTTAGCATTAAAGTAATAGACCCAGCTGTCCCTTCAGTTTATTTCTACCACAAAACACAAAGCCTGGTGAATTCTCAAGCAATTCACACAATGGATGAAACACCAGTAATTATGGAACAAAGATGCAGAAAGAGAAAGGTAGCAGAAATGAGTAAGCAAAGCTTCCCTTAAAAGATAATTAGCTTTCCAGCTAAAAAAAAAAAAAAAACAAACCTCACTTTCAGATTTCTTCTGTTTCACTGTGAACAGTCTGAAACCAATGACTTTAGAGGTAGCAGTGTATGTACATCCCTATCAGACAACCTCCCAGACTCCAGCTGGATTTCTTGAGCCTCATGTGGGTTTATCTGTCTAATAATCCTCAGTAGACCTCTATTCAGAAGCTTGTCGCATCTTCCCTTAAGCCCAAGTAAAATGTTTGCAACCACATTTTTGGGCAAGGCTTTCCAAAGGACTACTACTTCTTATGTAAATGAATCAACACTTCAGCTTTAATTAAAAAAAAAACACATCCTGACATATCAGCTCCTTTTATAAAGTTAGTATGAGTCAATGACAGTTGTATTGCTAATCTCAGTAAATGCCTTCCCTCCATCTGTTAATTGTCATACTATTGTCAAATTGAGGGGAATATATTAAGATGCTACTTAAAGCTTATACTACGTTTTATCCACTGAGCTTTAGAAAGACGTATTTTCTAATGCAATAATAGGGGATTTGCTTCAACTCCCAAAGCACCTTATCCATTAGTCCAGTTTTTTTCCACCTTTAGTACAGCTTCTCTATACTGAAGAATCCAATTTTCTCTCTACTTGTAGAACTCATGATTTGGGAGACTTTCAGTTCCTTTCAGAAAATAAAAGATGCTTAACTCCAAGAATAGGCAAAATATGACTTGAGAATGGAAATGAACTTTAGAAAAGCATGATTTCCTGCTTTTTAGTTGTAATCAATATACAATTATTAAAAGTAAGAATCACATGTTGATTCTGAAAAAAGAATTTTGAGGGGGTTATTATTATGAAATTATGTTGGTAATGAAATGGAATTACTGCTCACCATCAACCACCTTGCAAACATCCATTCTTTTCTTAATTATTTTTTTCAACACCTGGATAATTCCTTCAATTTTGCATTCCCATTCCTAAAGCCAAACCCCCTTTTTTGACAAAAAGGTTGTTGTCCCTTATAGTTAGGAATTTCAGAACATTACATTATTTTTAAGTAATCACAATTACAAAGTACAGTAACTGATTCAATTACAGTTTCTTCAGAGTAAATACATATTATTTCTTTTACACTTACACTTTGCAAATGTATGAACCCAATGATTCCTTTTTCTATCAAATAATGGATAATAATAAATGGGTTAACTATTAATAAACATTACTTATTATTAAATTTACAGTAAAAATAATAAATTTAAGTAGCAGCAGGACTAACTACTAAAAATCATAGTCAGACTGCAAAAAGGATGTAATTATTTTTCTTGCTGCCAAAGCGCCAACTCTGTCTCTAGATAGTAAAATATTCTTCCTTCCTCATGCAAAACCGCTATGAAGGTTATCACTTCAATGCATCTGCTTAGTTTCTTATTTCATAAAAATGTAGCCTGTTGCCCTACTGTAGAAACCTCCCAGCAGTGTGCTACAAAAAACTAGACTCTGCCTAAACATAACATAACATAACGTAACGTAACGTAACATAACACAACATAACACATCTCGAGTTGGAAGGGACCCATAAGGATCATCAAGTCCAACTCCCAAATTAATGTAATGTTGGCCAACTGCTACTGCATTGCCAGCTTTCTTCTGTCATAATATCCCTTGCAAGTTACCACTCCAATACGCTTCAAAAGTTCGTATGTCTTTAGGTGACAGCATATTAGATTAACATAAAAAGGATTTCCATCTAGCCAAATCTGGTAATGACTTGCAATAGTTGCCAACTGTTTATCAGCTTATGTTAAAAGAACAGCTGATTTCTATGTATATACAACTGGTTAGAGCTGCACCATTCAAAACAGTTCAGCTGACATTTTTATCCATAAGAGTAAACTGGGTAATGTGAGTAAACTTCTCAAATCCATGAAGAATGCAGACTTTTTGGTAGAATGTAGATGTTACATTCTCATAATAGCTTAGTGTCTTCTAAACACTACAAAGCTGATACACTACCACATGATAGGAAGTACTGTCACCTAGCCACCCTACAATTGAACATACCACAGATTGTTTTTCTTTCCTCTACCAAAACTTCAGAGAGAAATTTTTCAATAACAAAGCAAGTAAATTCATATTTATTGAAAGCAAAATAAAAGTATTTAATCCAAAATACTGTTTATAGCACAGAGAGCATTAGTACCCATTAACTTGCCTTATGTTTTTAACACAAACAATGACACTATTACTGGGTTGGGGTTTCTTTGTTAGGTTTTTTCTTTTGTTTGTTTCAGGACCTGAGCACCTAAAATTTTATCTTAAGGACAAATAAGCAGACTATTTAAGTTTCTTAAACTTCATTGGAGTTTACAGTAAGCTAAACAAGAATAATATTTAATCATTCATACATGTTAACTTTTAAATCCAGATTTATTTACTTTCTAAGGTTGTATCTTTTTCCCCATCACAAGCAATGTCATGTGTATCATTAAGGCTATGTAAAAATTCTAATTAAGAACAAAGAAAATTTTTCATTGCCTTTAATAGAATTCTGTGATTTTAGCCTGCAACTGCATTAACATCACTCCAACTAACACCACTCCAACTAACACTAAACTATTTTAATAAGGGCATATACTTATGTCCCCTGTTTTTTTATAGAAATAAATAATAGGCAAGATTGTTATTCTCCTAATATGAAAAAAACCCCAAAGACAAGAACATTATAAAACCATAATTTGCTCTAACAACTTGATGAAACTAGTCATAAAATAACAATGTTTAAGTTTAATGTTCTGCAGGAAAGCATACTGTGTATGGCAGAAGAGAAAAGAGACATAAAAGAGGAAAAATTCTACATATAGGGAAATATTTAAAGATGCTGAAAGTGATTTTCTCTCCCTTAGTATCTGTCACAGCATTTTCAGAATCTGTATCTATACTTATGTTATTGTTAATATTAGCATAACAGTTCTCTGAATTTATTCTGGCTCATGCCCGTTATGCTTACAAAATTCAACACAACAGCAGCACAGTTCTAGTTGAAGATCTTGCTGTGTCTCCTTAGCTGCCTATGCAACAATCTCAAGCACAGGCTGCAAAGGCAATCTTTGCTCTTCGTTTAGCAAACTCTTCTTCATTGACAGCTTTGTGTTTTTCTTTTTGTCTTTGCAGTAATGAAGAAAACAAAGAACTTGCTGAATGTACATACTGCCTTAGACCTTGTGTACAGAATTAGTTTAGTATTTGGTAACACTGCAAATTTACTGGCATTTGTGTTATATAAAACAGCTCAACATTTGGATGGCTTATGATTTCATAGTGCATCTGCAGAGTTCATACATAATACATATTTTTCTGAGGTTCATCCAAATAAAAGGAACTGAACAAACAGCAATCTGTGATGATGACATGGACGTCATCTTAGCTGGAAAATGTAGTGCTCCCTCAAAAGTAAAATAAGTAATTTTACCACTGCATTGAATATCACTTTAGAATTACATTGCACTAACTAGTTTGAATATTTAGAAAGCCCAAACCTCATGGATGGTCTTTGCAAATCTAGTGCCCATATATGCAGAGAAATACTATGTTTAGTCTTCTACACTGCCAAGCATGAAGCTGTGCAGGGCATCTAGAAAGAGAAAGGGAATACAGATCCTAAGGAGTACTAAACACTTTGTATTTAACATTGCATTACTGGTATAATCCTATATTACTAAAACTTGCATTCTGTACGCACCAAAAGTAAAGATGAGTGACAGGTGTAAAGGCAGAGACAAATCAAAAGTAATTAATCACTGAGATGCTTGAAGATGGTTTACATCAGCCCTCCAAATTCTTTTACACTGAAGGATTCCTTAAGTTTCTTACAGAGCATAAATAAAACAGGAGTTTAAACACTATTGAAAGAGAAAGCTGTCAGCGTAAAAGAATATTGGAATGAAAACAAATTGACACAAATTAACAAAATATTCAGCTCAAATTCAAACAAAGGTTCTTAAACACTGTGACAGAGAAACCTAGAGGAGTCTTCCCATCAAAGTAATGGGGCCAAAAATCGGAACTGATTTTATAATGAAGATCACAGAATTTATGAAGGAGCTATATGACATAGCAATCTCATGAAAGCAAGGAAATAGTAGCACAAGGTATCACTTTAAGTTCCAGATTCTTAAATTCTCATCCAAAGAGTGATGCACCCAAAATCAGCAGTCACTTCTGAGCACTATATCACTGGATATATTGGAACAAAGCAACTTTCAAAAGTATTAGAGAATATTAGTTTCTCAAAGCACACTAAATATTAACCCACATCAAAAATAAGCCAAAAATCCACTGTATATTGACAGCTAAGGTCAGCTAGTGCCACAAACCTCCCTTGAATCTTAAAATCATGAAGCTCAAGACTTAACAAGGAAGCAGCCTCCCACGTACCTTGCTCTCTGCCCATTGTTTGCAGCGTTGTTGATAATACTGCCCAACACAACATAAAGCTTTCAGTTCTACATCCAACACATCATAAATAGCAACATGTACCTTATCTTTATCAAACCTACAAAATCTCAGAAGCAGCTTTGAAGCAACAGAATAGTATATCAGATTGTCACACAGTCCATTTGTTTATTTTGCTTTAGTATTTGTGACAGCTGGTAAGATAAAAATCCACTCTGCCCAGACTCTCAGTTTAGTGTAGTATCCCTGGGATCAGTGGGTACTCTAACCAGCATCTCTCCTACATAATTTCCCATCAAACATCCTAAACCATGTCAGACTCAGTGATGTCAGAAATAGCTTCAGGGAATATTGTATATTGTCACTGTGAAACAGGCACAGCAGGTTACTCCAGAGAATAATCTCTTTCATTAAATTTTTAAGAAGTGAAATATCATTAGATGATTCATTCTCTGCAATCTGTATTGTTTTGTAAAATAACTGAAAAAAGAGTTCATTGATCCATGTTTTACATTTTTTCCTTTAATTCTCTTGGGCGCAGAGGAAAGACAAAGTCTTCAAAACTCTGAGAAGTAGTTTCAGTTTTATGTCTGGATTTGAGTCGAGTCCCAAAAGGGCCAATCTGTAGCTAAATGAACACAGGGAGAATATTTAATTTTGCTATCATCATAGGACTGATTTCCACACAACAGAAAGAAAACATTCTCAGTCAGCTCTTGTCCAAATTGAAAATCTCCAATCTTCGTATCTTTTTGCATAACACCTCATCCCTTACAGCCTACTGCTTTTGTACCAAACCCCCCCCAAGCTTTCTTTATTCAAATTTTTCTTTAAATGTAGTCTTCTGACGCTTGTTTCAGATGCACAACAGAAACTAATTTTAATTTTCTTCTTGTGCCTTCATTCTGGTAACGGATATATAAAGAACATTTAAACTGTATTACTGAATTTAGAAGATTTTGTAGAAGGATCCTTTCACACTTCAGTAATTGTATATAACTAAACAATCTGTACTTGACTGAAAACAGGCTTCACTGTTTTTAATGAAAGTTTCCTCAAATAGTAAGAAAAGTTTCCCATTCCTCAAAAATTGCTTCGCAAACTGAGGCACATTCTGATTTCTAAAAAGCAAACTTTTAAAAAACTGACGTGTAGTAGTATCTTTGGCATCTTTAGTTTTTTGGTTTAGAAGAAAGAGGAGCTATAAATAATGACAAAGCTTGCCGCAAGTTTCTTATCAGATGCCTATTTGTATGAACAAACATGGAGTAAGTAGTAAATTCATGTATTGGGGGGATGAGCACTAAGAAAAATAAAATACAAGATACTATGCAAATTCAAGCTAAGCAGTTCATGGAAGCCACAGCTTAGGATCAAGCCTGAATAACTTACTTTAAAGGATGAAAAATAAAAGGGATGTGTGCTTTCAAAAATATTTGGAAAGGAGTAGTGTTCCTCAGCACAGGGCAAGAGCTAACACTGCATGGAACCACTAAAACAAATGCCTAGCTTTACATGCTACTTAGAGCTCTCTGTTGAGAATAAGAGATGCAAAAGAAGCAACATGTGTAAAATACACATTATAGATATTGGTACAGAAGAAAAGAACAGTCCCAGCATGTGAGAACAATTCAGAGTTTCAAAAATCTGAACACAACTTGAAATGGTCAGGATGCTTAATTCTGTATTGTATGCCATTTGCAGTTGCTGGTGAAAGATTTACAAGATTTTTTTTTTAAATTATTATTATTACTTTTATATAGTTGACATTTCAATATTGTCCTCCATTCTAAATCAAAATTTACTGTATTCTTAATCCTTAGATATGGATGTTTACATAATCACCTCAACTCACAGGACAATGAACTATGTAGTATTAGACTCCAACATGTTCTTAGTACTAAAAAGTTACTGGACTTGCATAGAGACACACAAAAAGGATCAAGTACAACAGGAAAGAGGGCCTCTGCTCTCTGGCCACCTGCCTTTTCCTCCTCTTTGGCTATCTTTCCTGCTTTGAATGATAAATCTGCTTTACCACAGAACAGCATTCACTTTTCAAAACACCCACTTTGGGATCTGGCATTTCCAATTAGAAATATCAATTCTAGGCAGACAGGGGAGGGGAAAGAAAAGGAGATATTCTAATGAGAGTAGCAACCCATTTGGGTTTTTATTTGTTCACTGTTGATGTGCTTAGGGATATATCACTTAATTAATATAACACAAAGATAACAGTTGTGTTCAAGGTAATCCTTGTAAAAATTCAGTCAGGAACATGTGCAGTGATCATGGTTCAATTGCAAGTAGGTCTTGTCAAGCTTTACAACATATATGGAAACAGCACAGACTATTCTCCCCTTCTCTGGTATGGTAGTAATTAAAATACAAATAATTAATTAAGATGAAGCTTTTATTATTAAACTGTAATTTTTACAAAACTTTAAACCAGCAGCTTAGAAGTCGAACAAATATTCAGGAATAAAAATGTAAGCATGAAAAATGTTTCAGATTTCAACTACAGAATACGGGCAAAACGTCTCCAGTGGAACACCACTTTGCAAACCTCTGTTGTGATCTGATTAAAATGTGAAGACGCTAAGAAATGATGCACAACATCATTTCTTTCTTCTCTCTCAAATTTGCAAAAAATTCTTAAATGAACTGTGAAACTTTTTATACCGTTTCAAGCTCCTTCTTGGCAACCAAACACGCAAACCATTAATTTCTTCTGGATATTCTGTTTGTTTCGGTTTTCTGACCTATTCTATACATTACTGGAACAGTATCATAACCGCACAAATGCAAAGGAGGTATCACCAACTTCCAACCTCCTCAATTTTTTTTCTTCTGCAGGCTGAAAGAATGTAAGCTTTTAATAAGGCTGGTTAAGATTGCTCTATTATAGCAACTTTCTCCTATAAAATGCTGAATTTGACATGTTACTGCAGAAAATTTTAATTCTAATGAAAGCTTAGCTAGAAACCTGTCTGCTTTTCTGGCAGCTCCTCTGCCTGCTTCCCTGGGCCTGAAGACTGCCAAGGACACAAGGCTAAGGACAAGAGGAAATGGCCTCAAGTTGAGGCAAGGGAGATTTAGGTTAGATATTAGGAAAAATTTTTTTACTGAGAGGGTTGTCAAACATTGGAATGGGCTGCCCAGGGAAGTGGTTGAGTCACCATCCCTGGAGGTATTCAAAAAGCGAGTGGATAGGGTACTCCAGGGCATGGTTTAGGGGGCATGGTTAATGGTTGGACTTGATGATCTTGAAGGTCTTTTCCAACCGAAATGATTCTATGATTCTATGATTCTATGATTCTAATGAGGTTCTCACATCTTCCACCAATCTGTCCAGAGGGCTGCTGCAGAGTGAAAGTACCAGGACAGCGACAGGTTTGGATTTCCAAACCAGTGCCATCCCTGGCTGTTGAATGACAAAGATATTGGGGTTTTTGAGCTCCAGGCCTAACAGCAGCACCATCAGGGGCTGCTGGAAGCTTTGGCTTCCAAAATCTTGCCAACAGGCTGCCTCGTGGCCAGCCAGACCCTCAAGGCTACCACTGCTTCTGGGTGGCAGTTGGCCAAACATCTGCTACTCTGTCATACAGGGTAGGGTACAAAGTCATCCAGGTTATCACAGAGTCTGATATGTTCCTTGGCAAGAAACCAAGATCCTTATCTCTATGTGATTTTCCCACACCTACTGTTAGACCTGAACAAGACTTTGCAGTTATTACGGTCCTCAGCCTGCTTGATAAAGACAACTGTCATTTGTTGCAAAGGACAAAGCATGGTAAGTATCTGTTTTTCATTTGTGTTGCTGGTGGGTTTTGTAGGTATAAAATATAATACAAAAGAAGATGTAATAAGTTAATCTTTTTTTCTCCCTACCCCCTCATTAGGACTTGATTTCCTACTCTGCAGTGCTCTGGACTGAACCACAACTGTGGTATCACTCAAGGGAACCAGTCTGACACCTAAAATTTGGTTTTGGACACAAAATCCAGGCTGTTTTTACTTACACTGCAGTTAAAACATTTAAATAGCAAAAGGCATTATATATACTATGACATGTTGTAACCAGAAATCCTAAGCCATTCTGTATGAAATATCCAGTAACCAAATCTGAAGGGTAAAATCTAGAGAATCAATGAATAAACAACTATTCATTAAATAACAGATTACTTTAGGTATTATCACATAAAATGGACCACATAAGCAGGAAAAGAGCCTTATAGTCAAACATTGTATCTGTTGCAATGTGAGCAACATATAAATGGGTTTAATAGAGTAGTAAAATCATCATTTTCTGAGTACAGCCAGTAAGCCAGGAAAAATAAAGTAGTTTCTTAAGTAAAATAAGCTTTGAAATGAAGTAGAAGTACACTGCACTGAAATGGATGAGAAGCTGGTGAGGTGTCCAGTAATGATGCATTTAAATAAGCAATTTGGCTGGAATTTGCAGTCATCTGTGAATAATTTATCAAGTTGAGTAAAGCAGCTCAAAAGCACATGCTGGCTAAAAACTGCTGATTATTTTTGCTGTGTCAAAATCCAAAGTCTCCCTCAGTTTCAGTTCCTTTTCTTCTAAATCCATAAAATGGCTGAGAACACTCCTGTACACTGCCTAGGTGACAGCTGATCACAGAGTTTATTTTTCCTAAAAATATTCCAGAACAGAGACTGTAAAAATGGACAAAGTCTTTCTTCTTTCTCTAAGAAAACAAAAGGAAAAATACAACTACTAAAGCGTCATGTACATTCACACTGACACAGCATAGTGTGCATCGGTAGATTTCTACACACTCTACAAAGTACAATCAGTGTCTGAGACTCAGGTACACTGCTTATCCCACAAGACATACAGTCTCCCGCTCTCAGCAGCCTATGCGGAGCCTGTATCATAACACAGACTTCATACACTAACCACCCAGAATTAAAAAAAAACCCACAATGGGACCAGTGGTCTCTTCACTGCTTGTCCCACCTTACACTCTTCAGACACTGAAAAGGAACATTCAGACTGCTTTTGGAAGGAATTCAGATACTGGACCTCAGACTGATTTCTTTTTGTGTTTGACATTTGAATATTTTCAATCCTAGCCTCACTGGAGAGAAGAAATGTTGCAGAAGAACAATGAATTCTACCTAGTTGTAAAAGAACTCACTCTGTAAGACAGGTGTGAAAAACTTTTGCACCATATCACTGTTCCTGTGATCAGGAATAGCATATTTATTATTTTGAACTGTAGAGTCCAGAGCCATCATGAAGAACCCTCTGCCTCTCTAATTACAACACACTTTTATTTATACCACAGGGATTCTTGTCCTTAGCAAGCATACTTACCTCAAATGTAGTGATGAAGAGCAGCCTACCTCAAATATTTCAATATTGCATCCTTTCTTTTCTATCATAGTTCAGCCTTCATGAATCTGTTTTTGCCCATATACAAACACTCCACTTTCTGGCACCCTGCCTCTAATACGGTGTACCTTTTTGCTGTCCCTCACTAATGCTGCTCACCAAAAAAGTTTTATTCCCCCAGTTCCAACAAAAGCAGACTTCGCTCCAACTTGTAAAGCTCCCACCTTCTGCCTACATTTCTCATACGCAGCTTCCAGAAAGGGAATCCCTTCATCCTTTTACTGTTTAGTCACCTCTTGTAATAATTCATCGAAAAAAATCAAAATTCAACCCTTAAAATTCAAGCATTTCACTTGCTTGAACCAAAAGCTTGATGCCATGCCCAACATGGAAAATGCCCCCCAAAACTGTCTCTACTTTTGGCTGCCTTAGTTGCCATGCCCCTCCTCAAAGTACTGAACATCAAGGAGAACAAAGAGCATACTGACACATTCAAAGTATTTAGCTTGACAAAGCCAAATGACTTCAACTAACAAATTTCTAGAATATTTCATTTATCCACAGAACAAAATGGCACTGCACAGTATTTCACAGGAGAAATGTGTTGTCAGATTAAGAAAAAAATAATTTTCCTAATTAAAAAAAAAAAAACAGCAAACCCCTTCCACTTTACAGCTTTGAGGACACAATACTGAAAAGGTCCTAAAGCCTATTAATTAAAATGCTTTGGTTCATTTTGTTGAAGAAAGCATTCAGATTAGTGAATCCATGTAGAATTGATCATTATAATAATATTGAAGTTAGTGAGACAGAACTCACATTTGCACTAGGAAAAACAGTGTTTCCTGTGCATTTTTGGTTTTTTACATAACAACAGAAAAAAATCCACCTGCTCAAGAAGAAAACATAGCATGTATTTCTTCATGGATCCCAGAACAAATTTGAAAAAACTTCTGCTGACTTGACCCAGCTTGACAATATAGATCATTGCAATGATTTAAAAGAATGTATAAATATTACATGTTATGAAACACACAGATGCTACTAAAAATAATATATTCAGACACTATTTCAAATAAAATAAGTTCTACTAATGCAATCTATATTGCAGCATTCGGAGATAACAGAATAGGAGCATGATGTAGCACCCCTCAACAGCTGCTCTTAAAATTTTGTTTTGGAAATGCAGCAAATGGAATAAAGAAGTGGAAGTTAACATAGTCTTAACTCATAAGTACATAGATCATGAGTTAATTCTATTAAAATGTGAATAGAATTGTGTCAAAATGAAGTATAATTCTGAACAAACTTCCTTCGTCATTCTGGTTAAGTGAATTAAACTTTTCTTGATGTATTCTCACTTGAGGCTCAAGAATCCATTACAAATGTCTAAACCAAGACTGGATAACATATGTCTTGTGGCTTTTTCATATTACCATTTTAATTTTCAAAATACCTCAAGAGGTGAAAAAGCACTGAAGATGAAAATACTTCTATCAAAAGAAAAACAGAAAGAAAACCCACATAATTTAATTAGCTGAGAAACCAGAGCTTTGTTAAAAGTTGTAAATATAATAAAGAAGATTATCACTCAGCCACAGAAATATATCTCCCAGCATGCCTTTGAAGAAGGACATTTAAATTCACCAAAAGATCAATTACTGTTTGTAAGGATAACTACGAAAGTTAATAGAGAGCGTTGGCAAGCGTTGTTCTCATAATAAGCCAGCAAAGTACCATGGATAAAGTAATACAAAACATTAAAGCTTTAGAGACTATGGCTCTCCCAAAACACAGCTCAATCACATACAGAAAATGAACAGAGGAAGGGCATATTTGAGACTCTGGAAAAACGCAGTCCAGAAGTTAATATTCAAACCCTTGTGTTGGTATTACTGAGTACTCAAAACTCAAGTTCAACAAAAGTATTCTTCCTCAATTGGCTGCTTTTAAGATTTCCCCTTAAGGCACCTCATGTGCTAACTCCTTCTTCCTAGATGCTTCTCCATCTGAATTACAGCCTGTAAGAACTTGCTGAGCCATGTACACAGGAATGAAGCAATGGACCTAAAAGCTTTATTCAAAGAATCCTAGTGCCTTCTTCCAGGTTTTCCTATGAAAAGTGAAGATGGAAAAATATATGGAAAAAACCCACTCTTTATATGTTTTGAATGTCCCAAAGCTTAGTTAGCACAGTTCAAGTGGGCCAGTGGTGTCTCAGATCTTTTAGACTGTGCCTTAGGCAATAAAAAATAATGTACTTACCACCCCCATAACATGACCTTGGTTATGAAGTCAGGGAACTGCCAACAGTCCCTGGGAACGGTTCAGTGACAAGGGTTCACAGATAGGAAAACCTCTGCACTTAGTAGAGGTTGTCCATCTTTTGATTTCTTTGCAGCAAAAGGATGAACTCCTGAAGAAAGCTACCATCTGAGAAACCCATACAGGAAGGACAGCCAAGAGGCAGGACTAGATGATGGTTCTCAGGGGCCTGAAAATTGCTACAAGATACATGAATAGATATGTGAATGAACTAGAACAATGTGTTATTGTTTATGCCGTATTCACACATTTACATTCCGGCACATATTTGCAAACACTCCAGCTGCATTCACTATGTTAACACTCAGTGTGGCAACCAGTGGAGTTGTTAGTGAGAGCAGCCTGGAAGAACTGCATCTTGTGATTTGAAAAGAGTATATATTTATCCCAAGGAATCAAGAATGCCTCCTTTCAGGGCTGAACTGAATTGATTGTGTGGGAATGATTCAGCTACAAAGGTTCCCTAGAGATGAACAAAAATGCCTTCATGTCATGGAATTACTAATAGCCTACTGGCATATATGACAATGAATCCTGAAAGTATAGTGAGGGGTAAGTGAAAGGAGCATCTCAGAATGAAACCCCAGGCAAGTCTGGTGTAATTTGTGAAGAGTAAGCCGGTGCTGGGAAAAGCCCCTACTTGCCATACCTATTTAAAAATCCAAATTTTGCCAGGAAAGAAGGACGTGTTAGGGCTTTGCCCTAGAGAGCTTAGGTGTTCTGTGCCCAGATCTGTTGGGGCACCTGCAGAGGCTGTGCACAAGCATGTGAAGATACAGCAAGGCATCATTCCAGAAAAGTAGAATTAAATCCCGCAGTGGAAGCTGAACACATTAAATCATCCACTTTCTGGTTTCTAGAGGCTTTGTATTAGCTATTCTCTACATCCTCAAAAACTACAGAGCACCAGTGAATAATCTTAACCCCATCTTAGTGAAGCTTTTATTCACTTATTTCCTTGGTCTTCAAAGCAAAAAATTTCCTGGCAGGCCCTTAATTCACAGGCCTAATCCTTCTATCCATTTATGTGGATTCTTTGAGGAGATACTTCTGAATACAGAATGCTGTAATTACTCCTTTCATTGCCCTTGCATCATCCTCCCATTTCTCTGTTGCTCAGCACAGCCTGGCTTACACTCCTGAGGTACCTTCCCAGAAAGGCAAACCTTAGTAAAGGTATGGGGAACTGAACAGCAGAGGATGCAAGAACAGCAAAGGACTGGTTTGGAACAAGGCTGTATTTAAAAGGTTATGAAAAAGCAGGAGCCAGCAGTACAAGAGGAAGATGGATAGAGGCAGGACTTAGGCCGTAGCAAATTCTGACTTCATATTCTGCTGTTACAAGTTTATTACACAGTTTGGGACAAATTGCTTAACACATACTCATGCTTAAAGTTAGACTGAGATTTGCCTGTATATAAGCCACTACCGTCAAAGTTCACAAGGAACTACAGAAATAACCCAGTCACCTTATCAAGGCTTGGACAAGGTCCAAACCATCCTGTATCACCCAGATCAATAAAGCCTTTATATTGACAAATATAACCTTCTTGCTGCTATCTTCCTTCTTTAAACCAAGAATTTCACCAGTAGTAATAAAGGATATGTCTGTAGGACCTAAACTGCTAATGGCCAGTGCCTTCAGGTGGACATCTTTACATCAGAAAGGTCTGTCTAACCACACACGACTCAGGGGTACGAGCTGTACCTGAACAGGGTACACGAAAAACAGAGGCTAAGTGCATGTTTGTAAAATGCTGTTAGCCAAAACACAGAGCGCTGCCTGTGAGCCCGGCTCTCCCCCTTGGTGTGGGTGGGGATTGTGCAACCAGCAGAAGGCAGGCTTTCTGCATTATGGGAGGGAGGTGCACACTGATGGTGCTGGCTTCCGCTGCTGACATTTGTCCCTGTCCTTCAGAGAAAGGCAGAGGCATATATGAGGGGAAGAAATGAATAAAGTCTCTTAGGAGCACAAAAATAAATCCTTCTGGACGATTTCCACCAGACTAGTTAATGTCTGTGCAGGAAATCTGGCAGACTGTTGATCACTCTTAGGAAGTGACCAGCTACGTGGAACCATCAAGTCTCAGAACTTAAAACCTCCAGAGGGGAACCAAACAGGTACTCTGGGCCTTTTTGCAAAAGCAAATGGGAAGTATTGTGGTACCTGTATATATTAGAAGCACAAAATACTGTTGCCACATTTCTCAACTTACTTTAAAAGTAAAAATATTGCAGGCATCCTCACTTTAAAAAAAAAAAAGTAAACGTGAACTGCCAGCACTATTTCACAACCACAAGTTTCATATTTTAGAACATTCAGGGTAACTGAAACAAAAAGTAGCTTAATTATAGCAAGTTAGTGTTCCAGAATATTAATTATTGTAACGAAATACAGATAAATGGATCAGGCAATGATAACACAGGCACAAGGAAAATTATTCTTTGTTCAGCAATTTGTTATTGTTAGACTTCATCTCTTCTGACCTGCACAAATTGCATTTTCCTACTTTTGAGAGGACATTAAAAGAAAGTTTCTCCCTTACTTTTCCTCCACAGCAGATAAAGCTTACACTTGAACAACTGAAACAATTGGAATCAGTTCAAACAGTAGCTTGGGTTGCAAACAGAGAAAATGCAGCTTTTTATTACATTGAGCTATTCCTGTTCAATTTTAATAAATACTTTGATTAGGGGAAAAAAAAAATCTCAGCTACTGTATAAGGTTATTACACTCTTCCTGTTTTCTACAGTTTTACAGTATTTGGAAATCAATATGACTCAAGTAGCACACAAAGTACTGAAAATAGAAACACCCAATGGCTCAGCAGGATGCAGCATCCTTGAACCTTCAAATGAGATTTATAAGAAAGAATAATTCCTGTAAAATATGTAGTTTCATCCAAACTACAACTTTTGTAGAGTTTCCAGAAAACTTTTATAATTACCATTATAAAATGGCATTAGGGAAGGCACAAGGGGCACAATTCTAGAAAAAAATTACACATATTGCTGCTTACTGAACCGCATCTCTCATGAAGATTACTGCCCTTTTGTAAGTCATACAAGCCACACTGATAAAAATGCAAAATTTCTCATCAAAACGTAATTCATTAAGGAAATGATTATTTTTCTTACTCCCTTGTTCTTTCATCCAATTTGGGGAAATTTTTCTGCTCCAAGAGTACTTCTCTTTTACTTGCATGACACCATCTTCCTAAGAAATAAGGAAAGTTGTCTATTTACGGCCATCCCTACTGTCCTGTCTACATTTCTATACCACTCAGTCTCCTGTCATCCTCAGGAGATTCGGTCATTCCATTCCTGCATGATAGTCATAGTCTAAAATTCACCTTTATTAAAAAGCTTCCATGCAAAAGGGTTTGATTCATTGTTTACTACTCCAGTATATAGCAACACACAGCACCATGTGGCTTGGAGAAAGATGAAAATCCCAGTGTGTGAGTTTACTCAGTGGAGGCTTGGGAGTTGCTGATTGGACAAGGAAGAGTAAGTATTTGTACAGAAGGGGACATTCAGGCTCACTGAGGCAGGAACAGCATTGTATTTATGAAATACTGCCCCTCCTGTTTCATCCCATGAACTTGGACATTTTCCAAGGCAGTAGGATTACAGCCAAAGTCTGCTGCCATCAGCCATGCACCTCTCCAGCTGCTCAGAAGAATTGCAAAGGGGATCCCAGAGGAATTCAGACTGAACAGAAAAAAGTATTTCCACTCTTGGGCAGGTGACACTTTTAGTAGTTCTTGTCTCTCCTCCATTTTCATTTTGTCAATCACAGTATCTATGGCCCTTCTCATAAAACATTCTTAGAAAATCCAGGGAAAAGTTAAATTATAACAGACACCAATCATTCACACCATTCCTTCCACACAGGCAAACTTCTTTGGATTTGCAACCCATTGTATCTTTCTCTTCAGAACCAAACAGGTATCTTTTTCAGGAACAAGTATGAATAGTACTTCATCTAATTAGTCTGCTTCAGCTTCTTATAACATTACACAATAAAGTTAAATTATAGTTTTGCCTTCTAGCCTCAGTTCAGATTTAAATAAAACATCTCATGAGAATCATGGGACCTACAGCATGCTGAAGAGCAGAGTGAAAGCCAATTTTAGTGTTAGAATTAGGGAAAAAGTGATCTTGATTTGTATGGATATTAAACAAAGGCTTTATTCTTGAACATAAGAGCTTCATAAAAGTAAGGTGAATTTATGCTTCTCAATCCAGCTTTTAATATCTTTAATATCATTTAAATATACAAAATGCTAAGAATAAAGAATACAAAGGAATGTTGAGAATAAAAAATAAAACCATTTAGAGGACATCGTATGTATTTTTAAATCTAAAATAATTCTGGAACTGGGCTATACTTGTAGTCCACTTTTCTCTCAGTAAGACAGTAAGGCACAGATCTTGTGATACCATTATCACCATGGCAAATCTAAAACATTGATTTTACATTTATGCTTAAACATTCCCTAAGCATTACGATATCCATGAAAGACATATGAGCTAATATGTCTTAATGCTTATCTTGTAAGAGGAATTCTTGTAATACTATTGTTCACAAACTTCACTTCTGTAAAATTGCCAGCCTCAAGCACTGCTTGTTTTCCTAAGACCAAAAATAACTTCTTTTGTCTATTCTTCAAAGAAACAGTTTCAATCCCATTTCACTAAATAGCCTGACTTCTTTAATTAGACTGCTTTTCCAATATATTTAAAGTGGACTTTACATAGTGATCTATTTATTAAAGATAAAAAAAAAGCCCAAACAAAAAAGTCACCTGTATTGTTCATTCAGAAATTTCAGGGGGAAAAACTGAGTCTGTGTAGGGCTGGTGAGTCAATGCAGTCTCACACACAACTGGAAATTTGTGAAGAGAGATGTAACTCAGAGACAATTTTTTTTTGAAATACAGCAAATGCTTAGTGTACTTTCAGAAGATCATCTTGAAAAGTGCCAGAATGTGCAAGGACTCAACAAATGCAGTTTCTGTTGCAGTAATACTATTGTATATTAACTACAGGTTTTAACAGTTCATCGCTTCTAACAGAACAGCTAGTAAAGTACATTTATCAAAGTATGTATCTGTTTAATATTGTCATTTGTTTAGACTAACAATTCAGCTGACCCTAAACTGTTTTGAAGCATATGCATTTAGCATCCAAGTCTCTCTTGCTTTCAGGTATAGAAGTCATATTACCATCCTAAATACCAACAAGAGTACCAAAAAACCCCCCAAACAATCCAAACCAAAAACCAGAAAGTGTATGTCATTATTCTCATTACTTCACTGAGGTGATCAATGGATTAACTTTTGTCCATTTAAGAAAATATAAAATGGGAGCATAAATCCCCATGCAACTTTGAGGCAGATGCAATACTTTTTATCTTCTGATCCTGGTTGCTCCAATCCAATAGAGTGTACAAATTCAATCACTTTTAAATACCTGAGTACTACATGGAAGACAACAGAAGTATCACAGATGCAAAGTTAAGCACATGTAAACGGTCTGTTGGACTACAGCTCCCACACAGTAACATGTAAGATAAAAATAATGAAAACTTACTGAAGAGTTCAGGACTTGAATGGCAAGAACTTGACATTTCTTTAAGACAGATCAGAAAAACAACCCAAATATTTGAAGAACTTGTATGGCAATCAAAGGAGGAAAACAGATCTTTCATACTGTTAAGTGAATAAGTAATTTTCTTGAAGAAGCAGAGAAACTAAAACTTGAAAAAGTAATGTACTGATAATAATTAAGTATGGTTCTTAATGGATTCTGTGCCTGTGTGCACACACTTGTGTGGTCCAGGTAAGACTGAGGCTTTCTTATATGGACTCTTTCTGTCAGATACTATGTGAACTCATCCTGCAGCTTTTCATTTAGTCAAGGATTTACAGGGAGCAGTACGTCCTGCACTCAAAATAAGCAGGAAAGAAATTATGTTTGATACCTCTGTTCTTTTTTCCAAACTTAGAAGAAAACAAATAATAGGTTCAAATTGCTAGGGGATAGGAAGACAAACACTGACTACACAGATGATGCAAGTTTTCCTACTTTAGAGAGGAGGACTCATCAGGACAAGAGCAGGAACCCAGCTATTAAATTGCTGGAACACTTTGCAGGCCACAACACTGGGTACCAGTAAGACCTCACCAAAACTACTACATGCAAATCTGGTTGTCCATTTGCAAGAAATAGGATTCAGGTTGGCACAAGAAGAGGAAAAGGATGCTAGGAATTTCAGGGAATTGAAAGCTTATTTATATTAGCAACAAAACCAGCTTGGCTTACATAAGGATTGCAATACAATGACAATTAGGGAGTCAGATTGCTCTTTAAATGTCAGAGGAAGTGTCATAAAAAACTCTTAGGATGAAAGATAACTTTTACACACACAAAAGAAAAAAAAAAGGAGGGTAGACTTCGAAAAGAGACCAAATATTACAAGGTTCATTGTCCTCAGAGTAGAGATTCTGGTCAAACACTTAGTAGCAACAGCAAAGGTAAACCACCTAACTAGAGTAAAGATGCATATAACTGTATCACACAGCTAGGAGATGTCTTTCAGATTCATTCTCCAACTTTTCATTTTTCCCTTCAGTGACACTTTGTTTTCAATATGCCAAAGTGTATCACATAATTAGCATAAACATTCAAATATGTAGCCATAAAAGTTGTGGCAGTAAATACTGAAGTACCATGGCCTTAGTTTCTACAGTTTATTATTCTGCTATGAAAACAAGTAAATGCTATGCCACCAGCCCCCAGGATGAAAAGAATTTTTTTCAATATATGATCTAGCAACTCTTGAATCTGATTACTAAACAAGAATAAGAGTAACAAAAATAAAAGGTATTGAATAACTTGGGGCAGGGGGGAGAAATCTGACTTTGGTAATTAATTTAAAAAGTGTGTGGCTTTTTTTTTTAAACACAGAAAATGGGAAAAGGTTAGAGGACTCTACAAAGCAACCCCCAAAATATATATCAAAGTTTCCAGAAGATTCCCTTTCAGACTAGGTTCTGGAACATACACCCGTTAGCAATGAGAAGAGTTACTCCAACATCTGAACTATTTTACACCTAATGAATCAGCAGGAGTAACACATACGGTGTTGATATATCAGCCAAGTCTTCTCCTCTGGGAATGGCACAGTTCATGCAAAAAGCTGAACAACTCCTTAAATATCCACTGTTGAGTAAAACTTTGAGAACCGAAAAATAAGGTATTGTTCAAAACAGCAAGACTTCACAAAATGAAACCACAAGCATAGCAGCTGTCATAATAGAAATCCATATGAAATCTCTTTGCTGTTGGTTTCTGTGAAGAAATACAAACTTTCAAGGCCAAGATCTGGATAATAACCTTGTGGACCCTCTTAGGCATTCCTGTCCCTCCAATTCCTGTGTATATTTCCCTGCTCTGTAACAAAGGTATTGCGCTTTTTCTCACACTTGTGCACACAGTCACTGGTAACGCAAATAATTTCCATAAACCACGAGTTTGAGTTGTCACCTGAATCATTCCATTATTAGGACCATCATACATGTTCTGAATTTGTAATATTCAGCAACTCCTAAAAAAGAGCTTATTTCAACTTGCTTTTGAAAGAGGTGAAAAATCTTTGCAACACAATTACTAGTAAATGACTGAAATGCATGCAGATTTTCTGCTTTGCGTGTTTTTATTATTGGTTGAGTATTTAACCTACGCGCTGCCACTGGAAGTGATGCAAGGGACTGTGACAGCAACTATTGTAAATGAGAGCAAATATTCCCGCTTGCCAGTGGAAGCCAACTCACCAGGCAGCAGCAGCATTCTGGTGGCTGGCCTTGGCAAGGTACACAGCAAGGTCACAGTAACTTCACTGCCCGCAGCAATCAACTGTCCCAGGCAGCGGCACTGAGTGAGACAGCCCCTCCTGAGGCATGAGCCTGTGCATTACTGATTCAGTGCAAGAACACTGTGTTTGCAGAAATAGTAATAGAAACTCTTGTGACAGTGGAATAGCAGGTTAAGATCTGACAATGAACTCGAGTTGAAAGAGGGGAATAAAGGACAACGCTGTTCTTCAGACAAATGACTTTGATGACAAATAGGTAGAATAAAAAGAATCATGGAAAACAGAAAAAAAAATGGAGAAAAGCATTGCTTACCCCAGAAGTGAAAATTCCAGTCTGCTTCAGAATTAGCCTACCCTGCTGAACAAGATGGATCCACAAATATTCTCCATTAAATATACTTAAGTAAAGAAATACAGTATTTCTCCTCCACTTTGTAGGGAAAGAATTTAACTCCATCCTGATGGGATGTCCAACATCAGTGCGTCACCAAAGATAGAAAAGGATTAAAAAGACGAAGATCCAATTTTTAAAATAGATACTGCTTTCAGAGAGACCCACTAGTGATACTCCATTTTGCAAATTAAAAATGCAGAATAGTACCATGAGGAAGAGAATGTTCACCATTGTTTTAAATATGTTCCATATGGTCTCTCAGGCTAGAGGTTTTCATAGCCTTTAATGAAAGGGCATGAAGATTGAAGAGAAAAAACACCTCTTATTAACCTTCAAAAAAATGAAAATGCACCTTTCAGGGCATATGAAAATTCACATCCTGGCAGCTGTTACTAATGATAAAATATCAGTCATAAACCAGCATAGCTAGAGATTTTCTGGAAAAGAAGCTGCATTCAATCTAGAATTTTAGAACTCATCTGAAACTAAAAGTGTGCCAGAGGCATATGTCAGTTTGTTTGTTTGCTTTCTATTTTAATTAATTAATTTACTTATTTTAAATCTGTTTTGCATGTGGGCAAAAGCCAGGGGGGTAGGGGGGTGGGGACGGGGGACAGGGGACAGGGACGGGACAGAATTTCCTGTAACCAAGTTTGTTTTTGCAATAAATACTATGTTGATCCTTAACAGAATTCTACTCTCATAATAACAATGCCATTGTTTCCTTATCCTCCCCTAAACACTAGTCTGTAAAGTGATTATAGCTGGATAACAAGCTTTAAAGGATAGGAAATTCAAAATGTTTGTAAGAGGGAAACAAAAATAAGGCTACTTGGGCATCCAGCAAAAGGCCTGCATTCAGACACTTTTTCATGTAAAAAATGAGCATTTTTACATCCTCACACAATCCTATGCTCATGGCCACAGAAAAGGCAACAAGCTAAATAATAGGAGGTGTACCATCTTATTGTGAGTTTAATGAACACTCCAAACACAATTACATTTCATTTTTATCTGGACTAAGTTAACCACTACTTACCGTTGTGCTTTATTCATCCAAAATGGGTTCTAAAGTGATCTTTTTTCATCAGAAGTTTCTGATGAGGACCCAGACAGAGTAATACTTAACACTGACATGTTTCAGCCACTTGGTTGGTACAAATGCGAGTGGCTAAAAATGAGATATGCCTTGTAGCCACTCTTTCATGAATATCAGTCCTCCATGGAAAAGCAACTTGGAAAGTTAATACAATGATGCACACAAGTAAAGTCAATTGCATGTAGCTTTTACTGGGGCTAACAAATCTGTATCACTGCTTTTACATTAGAGCTATATTGCATTTGAAGTGCAATCCAGACAAGACACTCAGACTAGCAATTTCCATCCTCCCTCCTTCTTCCCCTCTCTCATGCAGTATCCATATAACATACACACATTTTATCACTTTTATTTTTCCAAGGTTCCTGCCATAAAGGATCATTTACTCACAGTAGATGAAATCTGCAAGAGATGCAGAGAATACTAGATACTCTGGAAACTGTTGAGGTGGCTCTGCTTACTATTTTTAATGACAATTTCTTATAAATGTGGTAGATTTATATGTAGATGTATTTGTTCCTTTTCATATGTTTCTTTGGGAAATATGATCTGAAACAGAATCCAAGGATTAGATTCAAATGCTCCTAGAAAAAAAAAAAAAAAAAGCTGTATTCTCCTCCATAAACTCTGACCCCAAGACTAAAGAGCCATCCTTGCTCCCATAAAATGAACGAAGAATTCTCTGATCTTCCTAAGCTGGGTTTTGTTCTTTTCAGAGACTTTCCAGTGGAAAGATTTGCATTATGGCACTCTTTCCTGAAACTCTTTTTCATTCTCTCCTTGGAAAAAAACCCAAGTCTTAGAATTTTTTTCTCTATAGAAGAGTGACCTCTGCAGCCAGTCTCTGCAGAGCTCTTTATGCTGTTCTTTAATCTTTTCTATTTCAGTGTCACAGATTTGGGGAGGTGGGGGCAACGGGGGATGGAGAAGAGAGGAAACAGGAAAAAAAACCAAAAGAAAATTATCAACCTCTCAGAAGTCTGATATCAAGTATTTCAAATGTAGATAGTTTCCATCTCCCTCTCCTTTGCTACAGGATGAAAAATGGTTCCAGACTTGAGGAAACAAAACCCAAAATCATCACTAACAAAGAAACCATAACACCATGCCTTCTTCTGCAGCACTGAAAGAAATTTAATCCTGAAATGTTCACTCAAGAGGTGACCTCTCTGAATCTGTAGAAAAGGATTCTGAACCTACTGCTGACCACAAGTTGAATCAACAGTGGGATGATGCTGCCCTCTCTAGTACATTAACAGGAGTGCTGTATAGAAGACACATGGAGGTTTTTTGGTTTGGGTTTGGTTTTTTTTTTTTTTGTAGAAGACATCAGCTGTGTCCAATTTCAGTTACTTTAATTCAAATGTAGACAAACTGAAAAGAGCATGAAGTAACATTCAGAGAATGTGATTTACTAAAAAACTGAAAAAATTAATTTGTTTAGAATAAAAGAAATTATCAAGGGCATATACTTCACATCTTGATATATTCAGAATACTGTTATAAAAGAGATCTGTACTCCATGGCCACTTCACATGGTAAAAGCTAGTAAATAGACCAATTTGCAGTAAGGGAGATTTAGTGTCAGTATCTATATAGCTGGAAAGATTCCTTTCCAGCTATATGAATAATTTGCCCCAGTAGAAAGTATGTAAGAAACTTAAAGAATCTCTGCCACTGGGAAATTGTAAAGAACAGTTAAGAAATATCTCCTGGGGAAGGGTTAAGCACAACATATCTTTGCATCAATTTGCTTTTGCTTTCCAGCCTGTCACTTACAATGCAAGTTCAAAAGGACGAACACAGGTAATGAGACCAGAGACTCCTTCCTACTTGCCACCTTCTGTATTTGCATTGAGAGCAGTGTGAGAATATAGGGTACCACAGCCAGCTTCCAGTACGACTGGGACAGTTAGAATAGGTATTTTTACATCTTTACAAAGACTCTACCTTGCTGCTTGTAGGATCTTTGCAGCACTTCAGGCCAGCCCACTACGCATGGCACCCAAAATGCCTGCAGCCACCTATATCTGTATCTAGAGAAACGATCACGAGAAAACTTTCTGCAGTAATGCAGAATAAATGCAAATCCAGCAATACTGAGCAGGATCCTGTTTTGCAGGTCCTTACGCTTTTTCATCTAAGCAGGCAATACAACAAGCCTTCACAGAGTCACAGAGTGGGTGAAGATGGAAGAGGCCTCTGGAGACTATACATTCCAACCTCCCTGCTCAAAGCTTCTCCCTTCTACCTGTCAAAAATTGATTGATCTGAGTGTTCAACAAGTTCGATCACTCCCAGCCTGTTTCAAATGAAGGTCTGGATCTGCCATCAACGAGGAGCAAACAAGAGTTTGCCGAATAAATGAAGGATTTGGTTAATAAATTAGAAATTATTTATTAACATGCCCTATGAAGAATTAAGAGTCACTACGAGAAATTTGTTCCTTCCCCCCAAATTAATGTATATTTTCATATGTGCCATAATTTCAGGCTACATTTGATTAAATGGAAGATGAGTAGCTAAAAAAAAAAATAACATACTGTCACGACTACGAAAGAAAAGAAAAAACCTAAACAATATATTCCTTTTATATTCCAACAAAATGCAGTAAGAAGCAGCACTAGAAACAGTTCTCTTCACAAACTCTTTTTCAACATCAATTCAAAACCATAATAACCATCTAATCTTATGCAGCCCATTTTGCAAATACAAAAAGGTGCAACGCATGGGATGATGGTAAAATAAGTGTTAACTAGGCATTTGTTCAAGATCACATTTACCACACATGGTACACAAGCCACAGAATTTAGTATAGAATAAAGAAAAAAGAATCCTAAAGGCTTTTCTACTTGTAACTGAGTGTAAGTAGAAAAGCTGCCTTTGACTTTCAATATTTCTTGTCCAAAAAGTGTTGTATCTTTCTGATATACAACATCCTGTCCTAAACAAAGGAGTCTCTGCTCCTGGAGAGAAAAACCTTAATTTTGAAAGAATGGGTTACAAAGCAATAATCAAGAAAGTCTAAGCCTAATGTTTTGTAAATCTACCCAGGACAAAGACATTGCAAAGACAATAGACTGCATCAATTAGAACTTAAGAGACCAAAAACATAGCTTGGATTTCTATAAAATCACCATACAAATTGTATTGTGGCCAAGCTTCCTCTTCATTTACTCAGCTTCTATTTTTTGCTCTCCTGTAATACTCTGCTACCTAGGGATCTCCCCTTACATTTTCCTCTCTCTCCTATAATGTATCTTTCTATGTCCCATTATCTAGCTGCTGACATTATGAGACTTTTAGTCTAAACTACCCTCCAATTTACCCATTCTTTTGTAAGTTATTTAAATACCCGAACACTGCCTCTAGACATGTAAGAGCTGTATGGTCACACCAATAAGACCCCTGCAGTCAGGCATCACTACTAGTTTCATTAGATATATAAGAAAGCCTATTTTTTTGTCTGACACTGTAAACGTGTATTGAATTTGATTAGTCAACCTATATTCTGGGTATATCTATAAGTGAAATAAAATTGCAAAATTATGATAAGTAATGTCATACGATTTAAGTCTAAGCACTGGTCTCAAATCCCAAATAAAAAAGGCAGGGCAGCTGAAAATGCCCATATACAGATTATAAAGGTATCACTAATTTTATTCTACTCAATACGTTATCTATAATTTATTAGGGTTTTCAATTCTGTACAGAGAGACTTTCACTATTTTTTAAACTTAGTTTTTTTCTAAAACAATGTAACAAATGGTGTAGTCAAAACAAATATCACAAAAAAGAAGAGTGAAGAGGACAAGAACAAAGATTAAATTATCTTAAAATATGCAGAGAAAGATTTTTAGAGAAAGATCTCTCCTCAGTAATAAACTTTTTGTTATTTATTGTTCCATGAAAGTCATAAAAATGAATGATACAATAGTTATGAAATAAACAAATGAAAGGCAGCTATATTTATAGGTGTGTATCTATTAAGAAGTGTTTTAATAATCAGGCAATATTTTATTACTATCAACTTCAAATCTATTCTAGACTTGTACTTAAAATGCATACTCGACAACTACCACATGAAAATCCCACATCTCACAAATCACAATGCAAACTAAAACCTCTTCTCTAAGTCAATTCACAAAACCTGAGACTCTATTTAGTGCTTACCACTATTTCTGTGTGAGCAAAAAAAAAGAAAACAAAGATGTCCCAATCAGATTTTTTTTTTAAATCCTGCCCTTCTAAAAAGAAAAGAAAAATAAAACATAATTGCAGCTTCAAACTAGGAGCCTTGTGGGGTTGGGGGGGGTGGGTTAAACCATGTTTGAGGTGGTAAAAACAGGATGTAAATATTTCTAAAAGTTTTTGTAAAGGTCTTTAGGAGTGCCATAAATTTAGTCACTAGCTACAAAGCATTGAATCTCAGCAGAACATGATGCGTTGTCCCCAAAAAGCAACAGCTTCTCTCTCTAAACTGCATATTTTGTCAAATTACAGTAAACCTTAGAGAAGTATCCAATAAGTTCCTCCAGAAAGCTTTTTTCTTGTGATATATACAAGGTTCAAATGAGTAAGAGTTAAGGGGCAGGATGCTTGCTGGGGTTTGCACTGAGAACAGAGAAAGTTGATGTCAGTTTTTCATACTTCCCTACCTTTCATCTCAGGGTTTGGTGGTCCCTGAAATGTATTTATAGTCTAGAAATGACATTCATTGTTAGCTTGCAGATTTTATTTTATGGGTGAATTTTGAGAAAAGTGTAAACAACAAACAACATATTAAAAAGGATAGTTTCCAAAAAGACAGAACTGTACTTAAAATTCTGAATTTTTATTTTTAGAGAGAGGGGAGAGAGAGAGAAGGTAGCTTGATTTTCAAAAGTTCTGAGTAACCAATTATTGCCATCTGTACAAATAAAAATTCTTAAAGTAGAAGTATTTAGATATTAACTAACACAGAAATTGTCAGAGTGACATATACATAGACAACACTGTAAACTCAAGAGGAATGGACCAGCATGTAACACAGTTTCTTTCTAAGATTTAAGGTCTTACATACAATTTAAAATAAACTTCCAAGGTATTAGTAATTTGTTAAAAATTACTTTAGATCTACTGACCTTTGAAATAAATAAATCAACTTCCTGTGAGATTACATACCATACATTCAAGCTACCTATACCTCATGTCTCCATATAATCTGCATCAATTTATCCAATCCCAGTTTTCACAAGAATATACAAATAATTTTATTTGGGTTTGTTTTGTTTTGTTTTTTAAGGAGAGTTTTGGCAACACTGCCAAAAAGAATAATACTTAGGCTAAAATTTTCCATGCAGGCGTCTGCCTCAGACTTTGCTTTTAAATTTACTTAATTTTTGGCAAAAATTATCTAGCTTTTTCCAAGAATTCTCAAGCAACATCCTAATTTCTTTGTCACGAGACTGTTAATTTCTCTTTCTGCTACCTTTTGACTCATTCACTGTACAGCTTCTACAACAAAAGAGAGAAATGCTATGAAAAACCAGCTATTGTCCTGTAGTCAAAGAATGTAGTATGATGACAGTTACAAGCAGACACATCCTCTTAACTTCTGTGCTTGAATCTGCAGCTTTAGCTCAATAATGCTATATAAGTAATTAATTCTGGATCATTTATTAAACATGCATCGATCCTATAGACTGCTCCTCCATCAATCTACAATTAGATATTAATTGAAATGACAGTTGAATCTTCCTTCTTACAACACCAGCACTTCAAACGAGTGCACTAACTCTCAAGGTTGAGCATCTGTGGTGAAAAAACTACAGTCATTGTTACCTATAGCAGCTTCTCATATATGTGCATCTTGCATGTGGCATTTTACTTTCCCTTTCTCTTGGTGACATTTATAAAAGATCAGATTAGCATGGTGAAAAAGTACCTTGAGTTTCCTAAGTGATTTTGCCCCAGCATAATGTCTGGTTCCTATTGGTTCATCCTATTGGATGAATCTGGATTATAACGACTAAGTTTTACTTTTTCTGGGTTTTTTTGCTGGGAGTGAGGGGATGGTAGTAAAGAAATCTGATACTGCAAAATGAAAAGTCTGTTTTTCTGAACTGAAAAACTGATGGTAGCAAGGAAGCCTACACATCACTGATCAGGTTATTGAAACATATAATAAATATACATAATGCTGTAACAAATGTCACAGATGAGACCACAAAATACAGGACAAATTAGTTTACATACATTCATTTGAAATTATAAGTCTCTTACACCTTTAGGCCAGTCACATCTTCTGTTGATAACCAGTCTATTATCCTTGAACCTAGACTCTGTTTTGACTGTAAAGCTACGTATCTAGAGATGCAATTAAGAACAAAATCTGCTGGTGCTCTCCAAAAGATAATTTATCAATATTTTTGTACTCAGAAGTAAAAAAAAGGAAACAAAAATAAATGATAGCCATAAAAAAAAAAGTTATTCTTCTTCCAATGTTACATACAGGCGATGCATAAAGATACTTGTCTTATTCATGAATAACATAGAGAAAATTTTTGAAATCTGGAAGTAGTTTTTAAAGTCTTGATGGTTTAAAGCAAATCTTTCAGGTAGATTTTTTTAAAGGAATACTTCAATAAAAGACAATAGCAAGGAAACAATCAGACTGGAGCAGTACTTCTAGCTTCTGCCAACCATGGGTAAGATGACATGAGCTTCTAATTGCTGCATGAAAACAACATACCACATCAGTGTAATTTGACTCAGGATAACTCAGTCCTCAAGTAACTAACACATGAACTTTCAAACTAGTGAATTAAAATAAAACTTTAAAAAGTAGGTACTTCCCTGCAATCAAACTAGGAGCTCTTTTCAGCTATATGAAGCAATGAACTCAATTAAAATAATTAGTTGCATCTGATTCCATGACAGAAAGATGAAATTACATCACTGCTAGCAGCAGCAACCAAATGGCAGACGGTAAGCATGACACGAACTTTACAGTACATTCCAGGATCGGCAAGTAACACATAACTAGATTAATTTCAATAATTTAGTGAGCGACTTGGAAGCTAGTCTTTTTTTTCTGTCTAAATTTACAATATATGAATGTTTATATAGGAATGTTTAACAGTGTCTACAAGTACCAAGTGTTTAAATATCTAAAGTACTAATGAATACTTGAGCCATATGGTCAGCCCAGAATATATACACAAAGTATACCTATAATACTTATCTAAAAATGAATACATTGGTGCTAGACTGATTCTTATTAACTCTTTTAAATGGGGACTTCTTTCATCTGCACATTAAATTTACAGTAAATTAGACTTAGATTAATCCAAAACCATACAAACCTACACTTATAAGCTACCCGTAAGTCTCCTAAATTTAAATGCTATATTTCAGCAATTTCACTGAAATATATTTCTCTTTACCAAATATTTATATAAAGGATATACTAAATATCAACTACAAGGATGATTGGAAAATAAGACCAAGGACAATACTGATCCCGGGACCTGCCAAATTAGGAATAAAAATGTAAGTACACACTGTACTGGGTATTTTGGTGGGTTTTATGAAAATAGCTATGATGGTCAATATTTTAAATGCTATGCTCTTCTGTCTAGGATTAGACAGAAACATAATTCTACCTTCCCTAGCTATATAAAGAGTGGTAGAACTTAGGTTTTCCAATCAGTCCTTCATCTTGCAGAAAAACACAATTGGCCTCCTCTTCTGAGTTACAACAGCATAAATTTCTCACAACAGTAACTCCAGTAAGTTAGTTGTGTTCTGTCATCTCGAGCTTTCAGGGAAATTAAAATACCTCTCACACTTCTTTGATGTCCAAACTAACCTCTTGAGTTTTGCAAACTACCCATGGAGTTACATTCTTCCAAAGCATATGGGGTTTGAGTAGAAGCACATCTTGCAGTTCTCCACACTCACTTCCCTCCTACTCATGAGATAGCTTTATCCTGTATGCACCCACCTCTTTTACTCCTGAGCTCTCTTAATTTAATTTTCTTTTCTTCATTATCCAAGATTGTCCTGAGTTTCATTTTATGATCTTGGTGTAACTTACCAGGATTCAAGGTGCTACTGTATTAAAAAGGCATATACAGTCACTTCTGTTGTCACTGCAAACACTGGTAGCTACCAAATGCGATGAACTAAGGTCTTGTTGTTCAAGCATATCTGAATACTACTACAACTACTACTACTACTACCAATTAATAATAAATCACCTTCAAGGACATCACAACAAAAAATAAAACAATCTCTTGATGTAAGAGATAGTTGGGTGTTAGGTCTAATGGAATTACTGGCTTTTCAGGTGGAAAAACAAAAGAGACAGAAACAGAGATAGACATCAGGTTTCACACCTTAAAATCCCAAACCCAAAATAAAAAAAAAAACCTAAGAAACCCAGAAAAGAACCTTATATTTACACCTTTGTGCATAAACTTCCCATGCTTCTGAAATACTAAAAATAAAGGCTCTCTATGCCTATACAAGACAGAGACAATTCACTGATAACATGGCTTCATGAAACTCCCCTTTTTATCTCATGTTTCTGACAACACGGGGGCATTTCTGTAGGGCAGGACCACCCAAATACTTAAATGCCCATGACAGTCTGCAACCTAGATATACAAGGCTTAGATACACCACTTCGAGAGGGTTATTAAGGTGCAGCATCTGCAAAAGTTTATCAAAATAAATATTTTCAACCTAAGTTATATTATAGTTCTGCATTTTTTCTATTAAATGAAATTTCAGGTTGAGTAGATTTCCAAATTAATCTATTAACATTCAATTCCAGTGGCTAAAACAAACTTGTCAGAAGATACGGTTGGCCAGGCTCACTCCCTGCTACACTTGGGAGTATTTTCACAAAAGCAGGGTTACTGTTAGAGGTTAAATTGAGCTTGAATGCCCCAGAAGTTTGTTTGGCATCACTGTAATGACTTCCCCATTGTGCTTTGGGTCCTATCTCCCATGAGAAAATGTACAAGTTTTCTTCTTTTATCTTCTCCCTCTTCAGTCTGCATTTCATAATTGCTAACACAGCACTGAAGCATCACAACTTGCCCTGCCTGAGTAGAAGAATTCTCAATACAGAGGTGCAGGGATACACAGCTACTTAAAGACCCTCTGATGCCACAAGAAAACAGCATATTTGCTTGAGGGAGAGGAGGAACAGACATAGATTGTATTTATATACATAGCTTGGAGTGATACATATGCATTTTTTTAGTGTTTCTTTCTCAGAACTGTCTTGTTTTTAAACACTCCTGTCCATGCCCGCCCAAGCTCCACAAAGACCTTAGACTTACCATATTGCACTTGCACCCCTCTGATGGTATCAAGCTGAAAATACACCTTTTAAAATAGCTTTAGTTACTAAAAAATACAACCCCCTTATCATGGTTTAACCCCAGCCAGCAACTAAGCACCACACAGCCGCTCGCTCACTTTCCCCCCCCCCAGTAGGATGGGGGAGAGAATTGGAAAAAAAGTAAAACTGGTGAGCTGACATAAGAACAGTTTAATAGGACAGAAAGGAAGAAAATAATAATGATAATAATCACAATAATAAAATGACAATAATCATAATAATAAAAGAATTGGAATATACAAAACAAGTGATGCACAATGCAATTGCTCACCACTTGTGGACTGATGCCCAGTTAGTTCCCAAGCAGCGATCTGCCCTCCCAGCCCCACTCCCCCCAGTTTATATACTGGGCATGACATCACATGATATGGAATACCCCTTTGGCCAGTTTGGGTCAGCTATCCTGGCTGTGTTCCCTCCCAACTTCTTGTGCCCCTCCAGCCTTCTTGCTGGCTGGGCATCAGAAGCTGAAAAATCCTTGACTTAATCTAAACACTACTTAGCAACAACTGAAAATACCTGTGTGTTATCAACATTATTCTCATACTAAATCCAAAACACGGCACTATACCAGCTACTAGAAAGAAAATGAACTCTATCCCAGCCAAAACCAGGACAACCTGCATTACTTTTTTGCAATATAGAGAATTCAAAATATTAATGAGGTTTATGTGTAAGTTTATCAACAGTTTATCTGTTTCTTCTCTTTGATCACAAGCTGCTACTAATATCATGTTAAATCACAGCATTTTTCCCCCACAAAAAAATTATGGAATCATAAAAAATATTAATTACATTAAGTGAAGAAATTACAGTAAGGTTGACTAGAGACAGAGAGTAATTAGAAGTGTTATTTCCAGTGTTAAAAAATAAGAGTGAGGAATCATGAGAGAGGACAAAGCATGCACTTTGTTTTCTTTGGATAGGATCAATACAGTATATGGAAGGAAGAGGTATTTTCATGCCCCTAAGAAGTCCTACTCCTTTTCCCCTTAAATAATACTCAATCCTAACAAAATCTGAGTCTTACTTAGCACAACTCCTATCCCACCAATTTCTGTTGAATAATCACTGAAATGGCTCTTTCATAGATGCATCTACGTTCTCCAAAGCAAAGAAAGTGTTCTTCACTGCTGCTTAGCATCACACGTTGTCAAGGGTGTCAGTGCCACTAAACACTAAGATAGAAACAGGAGAAGAACACTCACAGCCATCTACAACCAGCAACCTTTCACTCCATCCTTACGTGTGATAGAGCAAAACCATACTCTATCACATACGCCTGACCTCCACCTTGAATTATTTAAATCATTGTGGTGAAAAACAAATGTGAGCACATTAACAAAAATCCAGTTCATATATACTTGAGCATAGAAAGCCTAAATGTCGGGATGGTCATCACCCATTGCTCTGGCGTAGGTTTTTCTGTGTTCTGGGCACAACTCTAAGCGTCTTCCAGTACCCAGTGTTTCCTATAGCACCAAAGGAGTCATCTCCCTACCCACTGCTCACTGCTCTGTCACCACAACAGCTACGCTCCTCTGCACCAGCAAAACTGCCAAACAATAAAAAGCACTGAAACGAAGACTTTCATGTGACTTTGACAAAAGACGGCAGCGAGCACTCCTGCAAGAAGAACAATGGATCTTAACCACATTCACAATGGGAGCCTCAACCCTTCAATTTAGCTTTTCCCCTAAATGTCTCACACTTTCAACTATGAACTAATCAAGCTAAAAAGGCAGAGGGAGAAAGATTGTCATTTCTGTTTTTAAATACAAAGGAGACAGTCAGGTACTATCAAGATGAAGGCTAGCAAGATTGACACAGGTAGGATTTATGTCTAACCATCGTGTTGGTTAAGGAAGGCACACACCACTACAGACCTTTTCCAGCAGATTTGCAGAGTATGTCTCTGTGCAAGAAAAACAGTACTGAATTGAATACTGTATTTCATTAAGATGTTCTGTAATCCTGTGGCTGGCCTGTTAGAGGAATATTACTGGATTTTTTTGTAATATTTGAAATTCTTTTTCATCATAAAGAGGAAAACAGCATCTCACAAAAACTTTTATAAAATCCTCTCTCTGCCTCTTCCTCACAGCATGCAGCAAGCATCAAGCAGAACTCAGTGTAGTCCTGAGTCTATCTATACATTAATTTTTAGAATCCAAAGATGAAGTATCACTAGGGTTCCCAATTACTTGCCTAATACATTTTTGAAAAGTAGGCCTAGACAGTTTTATAAATAAAGGCCTTATAAAAAGGCATAGACAAGCTCATAAACAAGCATATTTTACATTCAGAAAAGTTCATAAGCTATTCAGAGAGACTGCTGAGAGTCACTTGTGGTTCTTTCGACACTGAAGAACCTAATTTTCTTCATTTGGCATTTTCATCAAGTCATGTTGTGTTTTAGTGGACAGTTTCTCACCCAAACAAAAAATTCAGATATGGTCACACTCAGAAACAGATAGTCCAGGCTAACCTCCTATATTGTGGAGGTAACTAAAATCCTAGATCACTGAAATGAATGTCTTAAAAATAGGTACTTCAGTAAGTCCTATGATACCAAACTGTACGGACACCAGTAAATAAGACAGAAAATGACAAATTGAATGCAAAACTGCAAGGGCTTTACTAAGAAAAAGTAAGGCTACAATGTGGAAGGAAGCTATTGGACTAGAATGAGATTAAGAGTGATGTTCTTACAAACCATTCTGAGAACTGACCTTACAGCAGAAAAAAGGAATAAAAAAATTGGATCACAATAATGTCACTTGATGATGGTTAAAAAAAAAAAAATTAAAAATTAGAACTACTATTTCTACAGAGAAGACCATCACATTGACAGAACTGAATAGCCTTCAATGACCTAGTGATAGTAATGACACAATGCAATAGCACAAAGTCAAGGTCAAGCACTCTGGGAACAGGAAGAACTTCTACTGTAAGCTAGAGGATCATCAGCTGCAATAACAGAGGAGGAGAATGACTTGGATGAATTAATCAATCGCGATGAATACAAACTGTCAGAGATGAATACAAACTGTCAGAGAGATACAGTTGCAAAAAAGGCAACTGCAGTCTGACTTTATCAAGGGAGAAATTTTCAGCAGAGATGGGGACGTATTAAAGCCATTTTACAAGAAACCGGTAAGATCTCAGCTGGAACTCTGTGAAAATTTCTGGTCACCTGCCTTAAAAAAAACATGATTTAAGCTGAAGCATGTGCAGAGAAAAGCTATGAGAATAACCAGGGAAGCAAGGAGAGGATAGTACAAAGACCATACTAACAGAGCCTGGTTTAATTAGACTAGTAAAATGAAGGCTGAGAGGCAATGAGAGTGCTCTCTATAAACAAATCAGAGATGTAAGAAAAGGGAAGGAGAAAAACTCTAAAGCTATAGACAACACTGGCACATAGGAAGTGGATATTAACAAGCAGAGCTGGGAACCGGAAGCCCTTGTCATCAGGTGAACAACATTCTGAACATTTTTTACTAGTAGTTAATAGGGGCAAGAAACATCACAGGAGTGAGAGGCATTTTTGTATGGTTATACACAACACTACTGTTGTTGAAGGCCAGAAGATCCCGGCAGTCCTCTTTTCTACAGACCTGTGCATTACCCATACTCCAAGCTCGGACACCACTTTTTTGACTGTCATTCCTTCCATGTTTTCTCTTTTCCTACATATAGTGCAGAAGCACAAGACTATTTGCATGCACTTCCCTATAAAACCTCCTCACTCTGAGGTATTCCTAAGCTCAAGGACTCTAGCCCGAAGACTAAAACACTAGCGTTTTCTGACTTAACCACTAGTGTACCTAAAGGTGTAGAAGAAATTTTGTCAGACTCTCCCTTAAACAAAAACCCAGCATATTTTTAATGTCTGCAATACATCCCAAATACAGCAGCACCAGACAGTAACTTTATAGATCATGCTGTTCTGCATAATTAACCAGTCTGCCAGTTCTAGCCTTTTCTCCCCATCCTTATATTGTAATTCCACAGAAAGCTGGTAATAAACTAACATCTGTTCCATGCTGCATTGTAGAACAAACTAAATCAACTAGTCAACCACTCTAACCACATTATTTAATGTAAGCAAGCTGCTGGCATCCTGGGCAACTTATGTAAAGATTTCAATCTTCAAAGAAACACATAACTTTGGCATGCGACGTGGCACTAAATAGAAACACAAAAACCGTATCATACCAATAATAAATTTTAGTATTTAAATGCTAAAAAGCTAATGCATTTTAAAAATAAGTTTCCAATTTGAAGGTAAATAAATAAATAAGGGTCCTTAAAAGTAGTAACACCGGAAAAGAGTGAGTTCTCTTCAATTTGCTTAGAAAATTTTCACCACTAATTAGAACCAGCTAACACCGTGTACCTGAACAGAGACCAGACAATAGCTTGACATGAGCTGTTGCAATCTATCTCATACCTAAATCTTTCCAATCTACTCTATATACTATACCTGTAATACTTAAATGAACCTACAGTAAGCAGCCTCTCAGGGAAGCTATTATTTTCAAACATGGGGGCAGTGGACCCTCAAAACACTGCTTGTCCTACCCAGAAGTTGGACATTATCCTAAGGAAGAGCATTATGCTATGAAAAGCCATATTATGAAAGATCCACAGCCAGAAATCCAGAGCAGGCTAGCAATAGCCTTCCTCAGCAATGACCCCAAGTATCTAGCACACTAGTTATTTACATTAGTCTGGCTAGATTATGAACATGCATCCAGCAAAGCAGATGTGTAGGCACATCCAAAATCCCTTGCGTCCAGACCCTTCATGATTCTTACCCAGTCAGCTGTAGGAAAACACATACATATCCTAAAACTGTGGAGATGCTGGTGGAAGACTACACTACTTAAACCTGGCTGCAGATGCAGAGGGCAAGCTAGTATGCATTTTGTATTTTAAAAGTGGATGGTACTAGAATTCAGACATATCTGAACACAAAAGTGCATGCTTACTTAAAAATGTGAACTATATGGACCACTGATACAATCACAAGCCTCTTCTTTAGGTACTGTCCATGGCAGACAGGAAAGGCGATGAGCTCTTCATCTAGGGATGGGGAGGCATCTTCATTCAGTATGAAAATAGGACAGATATATTTAACGTCTAATCTTTTATTACTCCTAAATGTCACTTAAACTGCGTAATTTTTTTCCCCAGTTTCAACCACTGTTGTATTGACCATACGACAGTTAGGAAGTACTTTTCCCTGCAGCTCGCTATAGCTTGCACTTGCAAATACTGTGCTAACACACTGATCCTAATTACTGCTGTTATTGAAAACTCAGTGCCAGTTTTCGTAGGCACCTGAAGCCACATTTGGCTTGGGCAATTATGGGTTCTGTATGTTATTCCCTTGCTAGCTAGGTTTATTCTCTTTCAGTTAAATTCAGTCTCTGCATCACCATACTCTTACCTCTAATGAAAAGATCCTAAGCAGGGCAAATGACGTTCATTTTTAATAAAATGTAACTGTCTCCATCTAATATGCAGTCCAGCCTGATGCATGCATACAGTAAAGAGAAAAAAAACACTAAGGAGGGTAGCATGGTGATCAGGGAGAGAAAATCGACTGTAAATACTGAGTTGGTATGAGAGAGAAGGTAACTTGGAAGGGAAGGTGCACCTTGCTGCTTCAAGAGCTATATTCCTGGAGAGAAATAGTGAGCTGCTGCTCATTCAGGATGAGGTATACTTAGAAGTCTCGCTGCATGGACAATATTGATTTGGAGGCATTCCTTATGTAATGACCATCTGTAACGTTATAATTAGACTGAGCAGCATACGTGCTGGATTCCTTTTCAACTCTGCAGGCATACAGCCCTTCACCTGTAACCGGCATATTAAGTGTCTTTGGCAATGACCTTTCACTGTGTGATTTGTCCTTGCAGGCTAAATAGCATTCTCTACCTAAACTTATTTAGTCTTCTTTGGAAGTATACAATAATCTCAGTAGGCACCAGTATTTTCACTGGTTCTCTAAAAATCACTCATTTAACAAGAATTATATGATTATTGAATTTACTTGATTCACTAATGAACATTACAGAGGATTCCATGACAAGAAATGAAGAAGATATAATGCTAATATAAATGAACATATTTTTTCTAAAAATTGCCACTTTAAAAAACAGTACACCACTGATTTTCTGTTTCACTGTAATCTTTCCTCCTGCTGCTGACCTGAGGAAGACGTTCTTGTTGGTGTGAGAGCTACAAAAAGACAGTATGTTATTTTCCTAATGTAGGGTTTGCTCATTAGTTTGAAACAGATCAAAAAAAGAGTTTTTATTTTAATGGCAGTCTTTGAAAAAAGAAGAAAGATTGAGGAAAATAGCTAAAATAATATAGCTAAATCGAATGTGACATTGAAAAACTAATAATTCTTTGTGTAGCTCTTTCTTTAAATTCCAAGAGAATAGCAGGCATTTCTGGAGAGAAAACAAAAAGATACTAATACAAGTGAATACATTTTTAAAAATTAGTATTTACACAAGAAGAAGAACCACAAGGTTAAAAACACGGGCTATCTCGGTGCTCTGCCCCATGGAAATCCAATTAGGCGTTTACAATGACTTAAATCACAGTATGGATCTGCAGAGGATCAGGAGTGAGCTCCACCCTCTGGTGGTTTCTTCCATTTGCCTCAATTTCTCACTGACGTGAGAACTTGGGGGTGTTGGTTGACGAGAAGCTCAACATGACCTGGCCATGTGTGCTTGCAGCCCAGAAAGCCAACCATATCGGGGCTGCATTAAAAGAAGTGTGGCCAGCAGGTTGAGGGAGGTGGCTCTGCCCCTCTACTCCGCTCTGGTGAGACCCCACCTGGAGTACTGCATCCAGCTCTGGGGTCCTCAGCACAGGAAAGCCACAGACCTGTTGGAGCAGGTCCAGAGGAGGGCCATGAAAATGATCAGAAGGCTGGAACACCTCTCCTATGAAGAAAGGCTGAAAGTTGGGGTTGTTTAGACTGGAGAAGAGAAGGCTCCGGGGAGACTTTATAGCAGCCTTCCAGTATTTAAAGGGGGCCTACAGGAAAGCCCAAGAGGGACTTTTTAGAAGGGCATGCAGTGATAGGACAAGGGGTAATGGCTTTAAACTGAAAGAGGGTAGATTTAGATTGGATGTAAGGAGGAAGTTCTTGACTGTGAGGGTGGAGAGGCACTGGAACAGGTTGCCCAGAGAGGTTGTGGATGCCCCATCCCTGGAAGTGTTCAAGTTGGTTGGATGGGGCTTTGAGCAACCTGGTCTACCAGAAGGTGTCCCTGCCCATGGCAGGGGGGTTGGAACCAGATGGTCTTTAAGGTCCCTTCCAACCCAAACCATTCTATGATTTTATGATTCTCTAACCATGCAACACAGGACAGCTTTACCTCATCGCAGTATCTGTTAATGTCTGAGTTGATAATATCCACCAACTACTGGTGGCTATGTAAAGCACAATCTCAGACTAGTTCCCTAAAAATGTGTACCTGCATCCCAAGATGACAGCCTTCCAAAAGATTGCCTTTTTTGTTCTCTTTTCTAAATGTACTTTATTCTGTCCAAAACACAGGTTTGAAGCACGCCAGCAAGAAGTTGTGAGAAACTGCCCATTGCATACATCTCCACTGTAATTTTCAAGTTTCAATGCCTTCCTCTAGGTCCCTGATCACGTACCACCTTATGTATACCACTTCAATACTCAGCTTAAGTAAAATATATTACTTACTTCCAGATGAAGCTATGGCACAGATAAAATAATAGTTTGTTACAAGCAGTAGAAATGCACAGCAAAGTGCCATGCTCTCCTGCTATTCTACCCAAAGGAATTTTTCAATAACTTCAGCACACCACATGACCAGAAAAAATTCATAATGTCCTTTTTCTGCAAGACCAACATGACTACCTGTGGTAAAGCTCAAGTCTCAATTACTCCGAAGATCATGGTTCAATATTTAGCCTGAAGTAAACCATACATTAATGCTGTTCTTCCTTTGTAATACTCCTTCTTCTCAAGATGGAATATAAAAGGAATAAAACTCATCCCAGAAGCAGAAAAGCTGCTGCAGATAGCACCGGCTCAAAGCACAGAAAACAACTAGCCAGAGGAAGCCTTGAAGGCATCACCTGAACCACAGGAAGCACCGCCAAAGCAACCTCACTGGGATCAGGCAGTTGACTGGACAGCATGATGCATCCTACAATGTCTGACTAGGACTACCCCTCTGATGTAAAGACTTGTGGGATGCTTTTGAGATAGCAGAGAATGGAGATCAACAGTGTGTTGTGAACAGCACCCAGACCAGTAATCCTAAACCATAACCCTTGGTGAATATGACAGCTGTTTGATAATACCTCAGCACAAAGGTGCATTGCACAATACAAACAACAATACAAAACAAATATATTCAATACCCCCTGATTTCTAGATGCCATTAAGAAAGGCTTCCTTCCTGGGATTCTTCCTTTTGAAAACACAAACACCATAATGATCTTTCCTCCCTACACTTAATATGAAATTTAACTTGGAAGCCATTAAATTTGACTAGGAGCACCAAGCTGCTCCTTAGATGGAAAAAAAAAAAAAACAAACCCCCAAAAAACCCTCCCCTAAAACCGAAAGTATGTTTCAGCTGCTGATATATTTCCTACAAAAAAATATGGTATGGAATTAAATTCCAACAAATACATCATTAATAGGAAGCTGAGCTGGAATAAGATGCACAGTAAGAACACTATAAAACTAAAATTAAAATCAGTGTTGTATTGAACACTGGATGTTATTGCTGTTTTTCAGAAAAATATTTTATTATTCAATGCTAATAAGAGTACTGTGGAAGTCAAAAAAAGTATAATCCTAAAAAGCACACATGAAACAACCAACCAGCCAAAACACCCTTTCTCCTATCATTATTCAGCCTATAAAATATTCTTAATACTTTATTTTTGTTGCAAAATTTCATGAAGCGCTTCTTTTCCTACTCTTTAGATACTGTGAAAACTGCAAAGCAATGTGAAAGCTTCAATGGACGTGAAATATAGTTGTGTTCTTTTAAACAGAGTTCTGAAACTAATTAAGCTGAAATACTGCAGAAGATGCTATAATAGGAAAAAGTTGATGAACCCATAACTGCATCTCAACTGGGCACACTGTGGGAGAATATTTTTTTTTCATATAACTGCCAATGCTTATGGGCATTTAGAAAATTGTTAAAGTAATTGGAAGAAGTAAGTAGGCCACAACTGTACGCATTTGTGAAAGGTGGACACCCAGATAAGAAGCTTAGGTGTGTTGATAAACCTGCCTGAAAGTGGCTTTGCTTCCTATATTGCTTTATTTCTGGAGTCGGTTTTATTTTCTGTGCACTGAAGCCTTACACTTTGATTAGAAACCAACTTTTAATTGTGCTGAACTTATTTTAAACAGGAGCATTTTAAATGCACCATTCTCTCCTTCCTATATTTAGTGGCTCTAGATGATAAAGTTCATTTTCTACCACTCCACCACCTGTAGGGTAGTGACAGTAATGGCTCAAACAAGGAGAACAAACGCCTGGCTGAAACAGGCATTAATGAAACAGCAGACAGTTCTCTGATGCACAAAGGTGCAGGTGTGAATACCAGTTCTCCACACTAAAACTGCCCCCTGTATCTGCAAGTAATTAGCTGCATTGAAGCAGTTGTACATGCAGTTTTCTTTATGTATTGTTCAGTATTTCCCACTGAAAATGCAGTTCATGCAGTTTCATGCAGTTCAAACTTAGAGCACCTAAGAAGTCCCTTAGACCTAAACCATAGTTCTATCCTTCACAAGATTAAACCTAATTAAACATAAAATACAAGAAAGTAGAAGAAACTCTAATATGTACAAAAAACCAGAGCATGGATGCTTGTTGGATTATGAAAGCTACATGTGCCTTGTATCCTTACTTTGACGCAAACATTTGCATTTTTTTTAGCTTTTGTTTGTTTTCATTTTTAAAAAATGCTACTACTCAGTGATTTATTATTTATTTTTCAATTCAGGGGGTTGGAGGCTATTTTTTCAATACAATCTTGACAGATTACAATAAATGTATTTCTTTAAAAAAGACTACATTATCCAGTGGAACAGATTTTCATGTGTAGATTATTTGTACTTTAAAATACAATCACCTCAAATTGTAAATGAAGATAAAAGTTGTATCAACCCGTGCTGGACCTGCACAAAAGAATGTTTGAATAGCTGTTCAGCTCTGTTTCAGTAAGTATTTTATCCAACTTCCAGACAACACAATGCTCAAATCATCAAACAGTTATTAACATACTTTATAAACACATTCTAATAACCTCTTTCTTTCTTGAAGCAAATCAGACATAACATGCAAACAGAATCTCTGACCTGAAAGCTTCAAATTTTTAAGAGCTGGAATAAATCCTGACCTAAATTTTACCTTTTTTTTACCCACCATTCTCTTCATACAGGAAAAGATTCACTATTTTCCATCAAAGAATTGCTCCTTATGAGGAATCCAGTAACAGCAACGTGGATGTCAGTTTTCAAAAGAAACAATGCAAACAGGTAAGCAAGTTCTCATATTTCTATCTGGTAACCATGGTGAAGCCTGTCTTTTTGGACAACAAGGAGAGGCACTTGGGCCCCAGTTCAGAAAGAGCTCATTCCTCTTCAGAAGAAATGAAACCTAAGATTCTCACATGAAACCTGGGAGAAAAAGGCAAATTGAAAAATTCATGTTAAAAATACCGAAGCCTGCAGCACTGTAAGCACTTAATGCAAGTGTTGCATTGGTCTCCGAAAGCACGTCCACTCACATTGAGTTGTACATGCAAGCATGGCAAGGTAAACTTGCTCCGAGCACCAATCTCAAATTAGGGGAAAATGTTCCAGGATTCTCTGATATGATGATGTTTTTCAGAAATGTCTCAAAACCCAAATGGAAGTAAAAGGCCACAAATGCAAATGTTACCTTAGTCCTCAGTGTTCAACTATTCTTCAGGGGGTTGGTTTTTATTTTTAAAAAGTACTCCCATGCTCCAATATTCCAGCAAATTGTGAAAGAAATCTTATTTATATCTTGTAAAAACGTGAAGTACTTCGAGCTCAGCATAACAAATTCATAAGAGAGACTAAGTCAATCATAGCTGAACATGAAGACAAACTTTTTGCCTTCATTTTTAAGCTTTACTTCATGATTATTTTATTCTGTGAGTCTATATGAAAGCAAGTTTTAGTACTCACAGTAAAATTTGGCAACTGTGAGAAACCACTTGTATTCTTGTTCCCCTTACCTTACAATTCTTTCCTCCTACAGGCTGAGTTAATTAAAGCCAAAACACTTTTAAAACATGCACAATGGATACATTTGAGGTTTATGATGAAGGAAGGTGGTAGAGTGTTTACATCTTATGACCTAAAAAGTTGGTGTTCAATAATGAATGGGGTTCTACAACTTGGCTTTGGTGTTACCAGATCTGTAGACTACCAGTGCAATGTTAATAAGATATCAGCTTATACTTTTTTTTTTTTTTAAACCTCCAGTGGTAATTAAAACAACCCCTGATTTAGAGTTTAATTAAGAAATAAGATAATGGGATAATAAAAGTCCTATTTAAAAAGCTTAACTTTTTCAGCCTGATATCTCAAGTCAATTAGCAGACTGTATTGTCTATCTTTTAAAGTAGCACTGTCTTATTATTGGCTACCCACATATTTGTTTAAATAGGTTCCTTTCCTGGTACAGAAGTGGGAGTAACAGATTTGTTGGGTCTGGCTGAGAGGGAGTTAATTCTCCCCACAGCAGCCCTCATAGTGCTGTGCTCTGTACTGGTAGCCAGAAAGGTGTTGATAACACACCAGTGTTTTGGCTACTGCTGAGCAGTGCTGGCACAGCATCAAGGCTGTCTCTCCAACATTTCCCCCCCTCACCGGCAGGCTGGGGCAAGATCTTGGGAGGGGACACAGCCAGGACAACTGACCCAAACTGACCAAAGGGATATTCCATACCATATGAGGTCTACTCAGCAATAAAAGCTAAGTAAAAGGAGGAGGAAGGGGGAGCATTTGTTATTTACTTTTGTCTTCTGGAGCAACCACTACGCGTACTGAAGCCCTGCTTCCCAGGAAGTGGCCAGAGATCACCTGCGGATGGGAAGTAGAGAATAAAATCTTTTGTTTTCCTTTGCCTTCACGCAGGACCTTTGCTTTTGCTTTATTAAACTGTCCTTATCTCGACCCACGAGCCTTTTGTTCTATTTTCTCTCCCCTGTCCAGTTGAGGGGGGGAGTGATAGAGCAGCTTTGATAGGCACCTGGCATCCAGCCAGAGTCAACCCACCACACTGATTTATTTTTTTTAACCTCTTGAAGCAAGGAAATAAAAATAATCCAGAAATTTGGTTGTGGGTTTGGTTCTAGTTTGTTGGGGTTTTTTTAATTTTCTTAAGAAATATGGCTGAATATTTGCCAGCTCTAAAAAGGTAAGTTATGGGACTAAGTCACACATTATGCAAATGTCATCCAGTATTTTAACATGAGAACCTTTGTGAGTCATCTTCTATTCAAAAATCTTGCTCTCTTTTGCTCTGCATGGTCATTGTCCACTTCCACTGTAGGCACTGCAGCACTGGGGTGCTGCATGAGTACTCCAAGTTATCACTGCGTCAGTCAGCACATATGGTATAGACATACCTATATGCTTTACGGAATTTGCCCCAAACAAGGAGCCAGCATCAGTAATGTCTTTGTCATGGTAACAGTAACTATTTTCTGTACATACTCAACACTTTCTTCAAAATCACAACAAAAATTGTCCTGTTTTTTCTTGTTGCAGCACGAGAATACAATCAGCCTCTGCAGTTTCATTAGTGCTAAAGCAGAAGCTGAATTTATGTCTACTTAACTAATTACATTAACCAATTGCTCACTAAAGTGAACTCTGTGGATACTGACAGGAAATCATGCAGGAAGAATCCCAAAACACAGCAGAAGGGAATTCCCAGTGGTTTCCTCTTAGATTAATTCAATGTAGAACTGAGGAAATGGATTACATATCGAATCATGGCTCAGCTTGGTACACAAAGACCAATTTCAGCATTTCCAATTCAAATATTTCAGTATTTTCAATATTTTAGATTTGTGTTGGAAAAAAAAGTTGAAATGGCAAGAGATTCAGGGCAAGATTTATGAAGCCAGAACAAGGGAGGAAATCTCAGACAAGGAAATGTCAAATTTTCAAACATTATTTTATAAAAAGGCCATAACTGAACCTGACAACCTAGACACCACTTACGAAATCACGACCGAAATTTAAACTGATAAGTAGGTTAAAATAACGAAAAAACCAAATAAAGGAATAGTGAAAATCCGTGACAATAATTCACGATTACTTTCTGGAAAAGTCAGATCTTCTGTGTTGTCTTTGTCCCACTTTGCCTAAAAGACAGAAACAATCAGAATTGTAGAGCTCCAATTTTCAAGTGCAAGATTATTTCAGTGTATTCTACAGCAGTGCATTCTGGAATACTTTCAGGCAATATTATAGCAGTAATCTGTATGCTCCCCATCCTACACTGAAGGCAGCTGGCTGGAAGTTCCATCAGTATGTAAATTAAGAAGTAATGCAGGTCTTCATTTGTTTGCAATGAGTGAAGGACCAAAGAAAGGCTCCAGAACTTATTCTCCTTACAGGACAAGAGAAAAAAAAAGAAGTAATTACATATTTATCCTCTGCTTTACAAACTATCTATCCTCAATACAATGTAAAAATAGTATAAACAATAGCAGGTTATCTCCTCCCCCCCCAAGTGCAGTCCACAATCTGTGGGGTCACATTCTATGCCTATTGAAATGGCAAATTTTTTCGGCAAATTTTTTCTGCAAATGCATCACCTCAACGATTGCTGAATTTCCAGTGAAATCTGAACTCACAAGCAAAATAATAAGTTCTCAGTAAGACACAAGCTCAGTTACATCACCAACACCACAGTCTTTAGCCATAAACTGTGGTCTACACCCACCCACAATAGAGAAACCACACTTTTCAAATCCGTATACATACTAAAGATTCACAACCACTCACTGCAGAGATCAAGTTTTGTTCTTACTGACTTGTAGGCTTCTTCCAAGGCCACAGAAGTGTTTTCCAGGGGTACAATGGTTTGCCCAGAGAGCACATTTTCTCTTTCCCTGTCCACCCTTCGCCTCCTTTTCTTGAACTTTTTGTCTGGTCTGCTGCTTGCAGAAAGAAAACTGAAGCTAGGGTAATACAAACATTGATTCTATTTGCCTTTTAACTAATAAGATACCATGTGCCAAACCACTATTGTAGGTGAATGGTTTTTTTTCTTTTTCTTTTTTTTTTTTTGGTTGGAGAGAAGGCAGGGAGAAAGGAGGAAATGTGTTTACTTTTTTGCATTTACAACTCTTGAAAACCAGAAAACACAGGGGAAATCACAAACTCCATAACCACAAGAAAACAATTTCTATTGCAAGTCATTTTGTTATGTGAGGAGGAGTATCAGACTACTGCTCCCTTACCCTTAAAGCACAAAGATGCAGGTTGGTCAGCCAGTTATTAAAGGACTTTTGAGACAGTAATGTTCTCTGCAAAATAGCACACAGGTTATTTTAAGTGTCACTACAGTTTAACTGTTGCCACTAGAGAAAGCAGAAACACTTTGTTCCAGTTTCTTCCTCTAGTGTGGTTTTGCTGAAAAAAACCCCTAAGTTTTATTTCTAGTTTAACCTTCTATGATAAGCATAGCTTAACCTTTTCTCCCCCGTCTCCAACTCATGCTTCACTCATCTGAAAAAGCTCCATTTTCTTGACTTAGGTCCTTCTGCGCTTTTTCCTCTCTTTAGACCCATTTGGAGCTGTGAAGATGTCCCTTCCCCCATTTAAGCCTTTTATTTTATGGCACTTATCTATTTTTAAGACTTAAATGTTTCAGTCAATATGAGGCATTAGGGTAGAAAATAATTGTTGTGATCTGTTCCTCTGTGTTGCTTAATGAAGTAAAAAGGAAAGTTGTATAGCCATTTGGCAGTCTTACTGGCTGTGAAGTGTCATTAAGTAAGAGATGGCAAGTTTTATCATGCACCTCTGACTACTAAATTCACAAAACAAACAGAAGGTTTACCATGGGAGGTAGAGAGAGATCAGGCAATATCCTCAAGTCACTCTTCCAGTAAAACAGCGTGTGGTTACTGAAATTGCTATGGGAACATGGGAGTTCATCAGAAACATACAGTTCTAGGTGAAAATGTGCCTTAACCTTTTACATTACCACTACTACAGAAAACCCAAGGTGTAGAAAGGCTGGTGCTCGTATACCAGGAAAAACTAAAACATTAAATTTGAAACAGTGTCACATTAAATTTTTTTATGCAGTCTTTGATGTTAAGCAGTAGTATTTGATTAAGGAAAGTCTCAACATGTGTCCTCCAGTAATGCACTTCACTTGATTTCAACACATTCTTTAACTGCAGCTGAAAAGAAGAGGCCACAGGGAAGGGGTAAAGAAGAGTCAACCGTTTTCTTTTGAGCCAGTGCTGGATGCAATTCTGCTCAATGGACGACTCGTATAATTTTGGAGAGAAGTAAAGTTATATTTGGGTATCTCCATTGCGCACACAAATTCTGCTCTGATTTCCCTCCATGTCTTATGGTTCCTTGATAATGAAAGTGTATTAAAAAAAAAAAAACAACCAGTCCTTCAGCCCAAAAAACTGCTAAATTCACCAGAATTTAAGCAACTGTCTGCCACATTATTCATAGTTCCTCTTAACCACATATCCTGTTTCCAAATATTCACAGTTTGTGAAACAAGGGCTTACTCCCTCTAAACACCAATTAAGAAGTATCTTTCAGGACAAAGTAAAACAGTATTCATCAACAGATAGCTATCACACCACCTCCACAAATATATTCAGATTTTGTACCAGGCTCATAATAATTGTTGCACTGAGGAAACCTTAGTTCTCTGATTTCTGCAAAGGGGCCAAAATGTGGTCTGGAAATGAATATAAATGTCAATTATTAAAACAAATCTTCCAAACGCAGAATTCAGCTTACCCAGGTTATTTGAATTACAAAACCTGGCTTCTCAAAATACAAATGAAGTCTTCTAAACTAAATAGAATACCAAGAAGAAAAAAAAACACCAAACAATTTTAATTATCCATGTAGCATATTTCTTTCTGCTTCCTGTCTTTTACCCCATTAGGACAGTCCTTTAAAGTGACATGGAAGAACAGCAGAGGGCATTTGAAATTTTTATGACTTTTCCAAGGTCATGGGTATCATGGATGTGATTTAATAAACCAGTAGACTTGGGTTGATAGAGCACAAGGAATGAATTAGTCCCTTGCTCATTAAAAAAATTCATCAAGAAAAAAAACCCCCAACAAACACAAGCTTTTTGCTTTCAACAAGCAAGCTATCTATCAGATGATGAGGTTAAAAAATTACTAGCAGAAATACAGAAAACTGCTTACACTGGTAAGTGAATGTATCTGGAATATGGTAAGTATTCAACCTGGCCACAGGGCCTTGGCAAACATGAAAATGACCAAACCAAGAATATAAGACTATTAGTAATGCAAAAAGATTCCCATTACACAGGGAATCTTTCTCCATAGGACATATTTTCTATAGACTTGATATCCTCATGAGTTTGTATATAATAAATTATTCAAATAATAATGAGTATGTTTGGGATCCAAAGACCTGAAAGACAGGTTTAGGTATTTGGTTAAGTCTACTCTAAAAATTATACCCAGTTGTTCATTTCTGTCAGAAGGCACAGAACTCCTACACCACAAGAAGCTCCAAAACATCTGCATGTTTGCCACACTGATGTAGGAACAAATGTGAAAGCAGCTCTTAGAGAAAGCAAGGTGACACACCCCAGCAATTTCAGGACTAGCCCAGCTCTATCTTCTACCCACCTCTTCCCTCACTGCTCCTGATTCTCTACTTCTATAAAACCTCATTTTACAAAATATAGCCATACTGAGATGCAAATCTGAAGTTTCACTTACACTGTTTTTAACTAAGCCATAAACATCATAATTGACAAAACCCACTCATCCACTTACCCACCAGTCTGCTGTGTATGCCATACTTGTATTGCCAAAAGTAAAACATAGAGGAGTAAACAATAATACAGTCCAGACTTGCAAATGGTTACAGCACAAAATTAAAGACAATAAAAGAATGTGTGGATTTCTCACTTGGAAGTATTGGCCGTGTCTCAGACATACTTATTTATTACTTCAGAGTATCTGACAGTGTAAGGATAGTTCAGATTGCGTCAACTGTTACAACACACATTATGAATACTCTTGCTCCCCTCTGTTCACAAGAGCCAGAATTAAGACATGCTGCTTCCCAGTAGACAGTGCTTGGGTTCTATTCCCAAACTTACCATCAATGTGTGGCATAACGTTCTGCTAATATTTTACCTGCATGTTCATTAGTCTGTTTCAGATTAAAGAATTTAAATACATTTTTGTTGTAAAGCTTTTAACAATTTACAAACAGAAATCATATTGAAAACAGTATGCCAGAATTCCAACAGACTTTATTCAAAAATATATTCTTTTGAAAATGTAATTCCACTCCTAATTCACAATTGCCTGCTACTGTTTAAGTTGTTACACCTAAAAGGTCCATCTTGTCTTTAAGAGCATTAACAGAGGGAAAAAAAAAAAAAACCTAGATCCCTACTTTACTGCAAAGACTCTGTTTCATTATGATAAAGAAAGGGTTAATTTTGCATTTCCAAAACTTTTCGGAAGTCTAATTTAAGAATTGAATCAATAAAATACACAAGACCCCAAGGGGAGGGGGGCACATATTAGAAGCAAATGGTAGAATGTTTCAGTGCATGATTATTTTTCCTTTAAACAAAGCACAATTTTTAGATTAAATAAGTGAGAAAGGCAACAGTGTTATTACTCCTGCTATGTTCTGTAACAAGCACAACATACTTTTATCACCAGTGAACACTGAAGGTTAGTATGCAGTTTCATGTGAAATTTGAGCAGTACCTTCCACTGACAGAATAACCACTGTTAAAAAGTGTCCCAGCAAAATCCTGCTTCCAGGCTTAGCCTGACAATAATTAATAGGTTATATTTTATAATATGCTTTCTGTAAACTTTTTCAATTTATTAAATATAGCAATATAACATTTTACAACCATCCTTCTGTCCCTTACAGCTTATGAAAACTAAATGTGAATTCAGTCTAATAATTGGCTTGTACATTTCGGTTTTACAAACCATCATCTTCCAATAGGTTTAAAAAGAACCATACATACACAAGACAGCAATGCCACAGAAATGCAGCCACCCACTACTCTGCTTTCCCTAGCAAGCTGTCCAGGTTCTCCATCCTCATTCACCATTCTCATGCTCGTGTTTGCAGCGGACTGAAAGAAGGTAAGTGCTTTGACTGCACCTTGAAGGGAAACCACATCAACACCACCCCTTATGCCTGAATTGCTTGTAGAGGCATTACAAACATACAGGCGCAGCCTCAGGTGCCAAGCAATGGCACACCTCAAAGTACTGGGGACTGTGCATCCTAATTGTGGCTTATCACACCAACCCTCTGCCTGCAGACCCGTCTACAAGCAGTATTGAGCCAGCAATGGACCACAGCTTTATGGTCATTCCTGTGTCACACACCAGCTTGGGTGTAGGTGTAACTAGGTACACAGCTTGTCACACTGAATTGCAACATGCAATTTTAGCAGACGGTGTATTAAAATAAAGAATATTATGGTTTGTTACTTGTGAACTGGAGGGGCAAAGCTACACAGAATCCAAATCTTCCACAGTGCTTCCACAGCTTTTTCTACAGAGCATTAGCACTGTATTAAAATTAGTATCTAAAGAAAGCACTGCAGAATTACAAGGCGAATCAGTTAGCAGGTCAAAACACTGATATGAGGAAATATGAAAGTCCTAGACTAAAATCAACAACTGCATTTAGCAGTAGTCTGAAGGAACATTTTCCAATTATGGCAAAAATCTGCTGGTTTTAAGTATAGGAAAAATGGATCCTGGCTGCAAGGAATTTATAAATGCACATCTTATTCACACACAAAGCAACAAGTTAAAAAAAACTACTAATTTCAGACCTTCTTAAGGAAATTAATCATAAAAGTTACCTATCACAATAACATACTTTCTCAATGCAGAACACTGCAGATTTTAGAAAGAAGTCTGCAGCAAATTAAGGTCAGCATTTAAAATGTTGAAGCTTTTCAGAGATGCACCATTACTTAATTTTAGTATATAATCTTCATGTCCCATTCACCAAATCCTACACTGTAAAATGTGGAATCAGATTACAGATTCATAGAAGAAATAGAAAAAAAAGTTTCCTTGAAATGCTACTCTGCTTATTGGTCCTAAACAAGCTTAAATCACTACTATTACCCTTAAAATTAAATAACTCAATAATCATAAAGAGTGCAAAGACATCAGATTGCAGGTCCCCAATTGTTTGTCTCCTGCACTACAAGTTCTGCCCAGAGTAAGTGCAACCACAAATGTATGCCCAAATGCTATTTTAATATAATATTAAATATGGAATACCACAAAATTTGCACTCCAAGCACAGAGTTACTATTGCTTCTGGTCCTTTATCCTGTATATTGTTTTTACCTCATTTCAGTGCTTTCGTTCTCATCAAACAGCTCCTTACTGTGCATGTTTCACATAAGTAATATAATGCCAGGTTATGCTAACTATAGTAATACTGGTTAGTGCTTGACATAGGTCCCAAGTCTGCCAGGTTATGAGCAACTCATTATTTTCCATTATCTAGAGAAGACTGAGTGATTTTAATGAGAATCAATTTCATTGAAGAACTCATCTGCAATGCTATAGCACTTTCGTACATCTCCCGATGAGTAGCATTTCTAACAAAAATACACTTGGACATCTTAACATAATACCCAGAATGGAAAATGTGACAAACTGACTAGAATTGTGTGGGTTTTAGAAAGGGCCAAAACAAATTAGGAACGTTTCACAAAAGCTAAGTACAATTCTGCCTAGGAAAGAGACCCTTTGATTTGTGGATTTAATGTCTCTATTGCTTTCCTCCTCCAAAAGGGTGGTCCTACCTTTTATCCTCACTGGAATCTGGGCACTCTTGCTTACTTTTCTTGTGTAAACAAAACAGAGCAGATTAAATACTAAACTAGTCATGACCCTATTCAGCTTCTTTTTCAATACTCTGCAGAAGAGTCTAGTTAACACCTTCGTAACTGATCTCTCTCCATAACTGCAGAATAATTTAGCTTGAAATGGGCCTCAGGAGGTCACCTGGCTCAACCATCCCCATCCTCCCTGCTCAAAGCACGGGTAACTCTGAAAGTCCAAGTATTTTGCTTTACAGTGAATTTTCAACATATAGCTTCTGCAGAAATGTCCACTTCTGACATCTTACTCAAGGACACCACTTTTGTGAAAATTTAAATCTCTTTTAAACTTTCCAGCTACAGAACCACATAAATTGTTCCTTCCAAATTTAATTTAGCCACTTTCAGTGATGTTCTCAATTTTCTCCCCTCCAGCTTGAAAATCTTATTTAAAATACTAATTGAATACATTGAAATCCTTTTGATAATATTCACTATCATCTTAGACAAGAATCTCTGAGTTTGAGTTGTGGTTGCCTTAATCACTGTATTCCTTTTTATCTTTTCTTCATGACTTTATAATTTTTTGCTTTTTGTATCACTGCACATGTTACAAGTAACATCCTTTATTTCTATGATTTCCTTAGCCAGCTACATATCAATTATTAGTTGAGAAAACAAAGTGGTAGGCTAATTCCTGCAGCTCAGAGAGGGTTTTCCTCCTCAGCCATTCATTTCCTGCCTCCGTCAATTCCATACATTCCATGCCACTCTTGATCCTTTAAGTGAATCTGTTTTGGCAATTTTATCTTATCTGTTACTAATGTGCACAATATCTACTCTAAATATGTTCCATATTGACGTTTCCATAATTTCCATTCTTCTCCCCCTCCTATTTTCTCTTTCATAATGCATGTTGATTACAATCAGGTAACCTTCTTATCATTGCTATTTCATACCTGTACATTTTAGTTATATGCACTTTACTTACAAATCAAATTCTTCTTATTGTATTCTTTGGTTTATGTTTGGACACAAGAGAAAATTATTTTAAAACAGCTTCAGTAGCATAAGATAAGCTCACCATCTGTAAAACTTTATATGCAAACTTTATACATAAAGCTCTTTGAGACTGTGAATTGCTTGGGGTAAAAACTATATTATTTTAAGACTGAGCATATGAATGACACTACTAAGAAAAAGAATCTAATCAAATGGCACTTCAGTCAAACATACAAACTCGATTACAAAAACTAAAAATGCTTAGCAACGTCCTGCTTTTTAAATTTGGAGGAATTCTTGAAATATTTGTCTCTCCATCTCACTGATTTCATTAACAAGAAACACCAATGCATCAACCTTAAGAAATTCCATGCAAGTCATTTCTCTCTCCTGCCTCTGAAAACAGTAAGTTTTACAAACTTACCAGAAATCTTCCTGATCTTTGTATCGGTAGCAATACTAAAGGCACAAACATAGATGCAGAAGCGTCTCACTTCTACCTACATCTGTAAAGCAAAATGCAAGTCTGAAGATGTCTGCTAAAATCTGGGACACAACTGCGATTTTGGAAAGCACGAGTCCAGCAATCATGAAGAAGAAGTGTAATAGTTAAGAACAGGGAATAGTTTAAAGTTGCATTTTCTTCACCACGTCACACCCTTCCTCACGCTAACAACTCACAACCACCTGAAAACCACAGTCTATTTCCTTTTGTCAGTGTAATTTTTTTGTAGGGCCCACTGGTAACTTAAGCACTCACGATTTCTAGAAACCTCCAGGACATTGGCTTTGTTTCATTTTCTAATTCATTTCAGGGATCCATTTTGCAGTGTAGTTTTACAAACATATCGACACAACAGAGAGTGGTGAACTTCATTCACCAGCCTTTCTTCCACCTACTACAGAATAAAACACACAGTTGGGTTTCGATGGATTTAGAGAGAGAATGAATACATTTCTCAACAGCCAGCAGGATGAAGGGGTTTTGTTTTGTTTTGCTTTTATTTCCAAGGTTCATCTCTGCAGCCACAGTTTGTTCTACTGCTTTTATGTTTGCTTTGAAGGACGCTTCACAACTGTTGACATCGGTATCTGTTCACATGCAAAAAAATCCCATTTAATTTAAGCAACATTAAGGTCTACAGTCTGTATCAGTAACTTCAGGATAAAAACATGTTCAACATTCTAACATGAACAGCCAAGGAAATTCAATCCCATGCTGTGCTGTTCCCCGTGATGCCTGTTCCAAGGGTAACCTTGTCCTCCTTCTTGGTCAAGGATTTCCTGCCCCTTTCCAAATTGGTTCCCAGGCTTCGTCCAGTCCACAGAGTAATGTAATTGTAAGCAAAATAGATTTTACTGTCACCCACACGTCTGCAGTCCCTCACTATATATATATATGTATATATATTTTTTAGATTTACAAGTTTAAATAGGGATTTTTATTATAATCAAAAAAATCATTGGAAAAATCCTTTTGGTCACCTCACCCATCTTTCTGCTAGTACATGAGTGTATTCTATCTTACACTCTCTGGAAATGGTTTCTTCTGTTTTCTGTAGAGCATTCATCTACCTGGGGGAGATCAGTCACCACCTTCTACATTATTTTATACGCCACCTTCAGAAAGTGGAGCGTATACTGCTGATTCCCTGTACTATATTAAAGACTAGAAGGAAGCTCAGCCAAGCACTCTCCTCCCAGGTGCATTATTTCAGCCCCTGGACTGTGTGCTCTCCACAGTGCTCAAAAGTGTTATGTGCTTGGTGTTTAATGACAGCAAAGCCTGACCTTAAATCAGAATGCTCATAATCAGTTAGTGTTTGGGCAAAAATCCAGGACTTCCATGAGAAACAATCAGCAAAAAATGAAATGGTAATATTTACAGTTTAAGTCAATTAAACTTGAAAGGGATTTTGTGGGACAAACTAAAAGATACTGTTTTAGCCCAAAGGCTTTCTCCTTGACATATTCCAAACGCTTTTACACTCAGTAAAGGTGTCAGCATTCTTTAACCAAAAAAAAAAAAAACAAAAAACCAAAAAAACCCCCAAAACTGCAAAGAGTTTTTTAATGGAAGTGTAAGAATTAGATGCAAACAGTAAAGAAATGGTGACTCCATGTAACTAGATCTATTTTTTTTTAAACTTTTCCTTCCACAAAGCCATAGAATAATTTAATTTTCTCCATCTCTGAGGTAATATGAAGATATTAACATATGCCGTACGTGTACAATGGCAGATAAATTTTGCACCTGTTCTAGATGTGTTGGTAGAACAGCACATTACTGGATATTGTTTCCAGTGGCAATAATAACCTGCAGTCTTCCTAACATTCACACTCTCCCTACTCCTGCAATTTTTTGTGAAAGAATTAAACACATGCCAATTCCACAGAACTCTGAAAATGGGAAGTGCTTATTTTTATATGAAGACAAATACTAAAGTAATAGTATTTTGGTTTCAAGCTGCAGTTTTATAGGCTGACTCATGTTTGGTCCACAATTCTTATTTCCTTCTTCAGTTAAAAAAAAGCTAATGCTGAAAGCACATTACTGAAGTGCTTCAGAAAACACTGGAAAAACAGAATGCTGATTTTTTTTTTTCCATCATCTGAAGCCACATTGCTATAAAAAGCCAGTAGTCTCTCAATTCTGCAACTTTTGAGCATCTTAAAAATAGTCAGATTAACGAAAACATTCAAGTTACTTCAACAAATTCAAAGCTGGGTTATGTTGAATTGGAATGTTTTGAAAACAATTTTATTGCAAAGAAGGAAGGAAAGGATTTAGAACAAGTATCCACAACTTAGTGTCTCACTGCGGTTCTTAAGTTACAGCACTGCACCTCTCACGCTCAGCTCTGACAAATATGTTTCATCTTTCTATCCATAAAGAACATATATACTAGATGCCCTATTGGGTTTGGTTTGGGGGTTTTTTTTGTGCTTGTTACATCATTCCTCTGCCTTACTATTACCACACATCTTTGAAAGACCTGCTGTTGGTCTGTGGGTCACCCTTGGATCACACTCCCTCAGTTACAGATGTGTCAAAGTCATCAAAAAGCAGTAAACACAACAAGTGTACTCTGTCCTAGACAGGCATCACAGGACTCAACCTTAAAGTCAAGGATGGCTCCAAGTTCTTTGTGACTCCCTCAAGGCCACAGGAGCGTACAATTGCTGTTTGAAATGGTAATGTGAATTTTAATGCAACTCCACTAAAAAAATAAATTCAAATTATGCTACACTTGAATTTTCAAGAGCTTTTCAGAACGACTTTTCAGATACCAGGTTGAGAACAAAGCACTGCATCATGTGGCATAACGCTTCTCACAGTGCATCGCTTCCCTGCATGTTAATCATCCTCAGCCTTACCCAGACAAAGCTGTACAGGTTCACCTCAACTTCACTTAGCTCTCAATGAACAACACTTCCTTGCTCCTCTGTTGCTGTTAATTGCCCTTACTGCCTCCACCTCCCCATAGTTGTTTCATGCACTTCTGTTCTATGTTATACCATTCTCAAACATCACTGTGCCAGCTTACCTGAGTCTGCCTGGCTACAGCACCCTTGGCAAATCAATGCACTCCAACAGAGAAGCTCCTTGCTGCTGCAGCAAAGCAGTTCTCCTGAAAAGGTTTAGTATTAAACGTTTCCTCCTATATTTTTTCTCAAATACATCTGCATTTAGAAAGAAATCAAATAGTACCAATTTCAATACTAAAAACTGGCTATTCTTGATCTCAACCATATTATCTCCAAACCACTTTGGTCCTCATCAGAAAGACTTTCATTTTCACTCAACATGATACGAACTTAGAAAGAGTAAACTAAAATGCTCACTCAAGAACTTGTTAAATGTTAGCCTCCAAAAGTACAGATAGGAATAGACTGCGATCCAGGAACTCTTAAACTGTCTAAACACTGCCTAAACATCTGTCTTGGATTTATATCATTCCATGCTATCCCTTTAGGAGCAGAAGATACCCTACAGCACAAGAAGGGCTTTAAGGACTGAAGAACAAAGGACACCAATATAATAAAGCATTATAATGATACATTCTTTAATTAACTTTTGTTCAAAAAGAAAAGAAACAGAAGCAACAATGAAAAAAAAATACTAATTATATGATGGCAGCACTTGAAAGCATGTAGTAGAACTTCTTAGATATAGCACCAACCCCAGGAATTCTGTCCCACTTTGATGGCAGCTCTGCTGTTAGAGGAATTTCAAAGATATTTTGGAATCTGTAGCATTTCTTTGATAGGAGCACAATCTGTTTGTTCCTATGAAGATGGGATGACGGAAAGGAAGAAGGAATGGCAATGTGAAGAGGAAAAGTGATCTAGAAATGACAACAAGAAAAAACAGCTCAGGAACTCTGTTTCTCAGCTGTCACAAGGACTTTCCTGAATCTACAGGTACCTTTCTTCCTAACTTTAAATTGCATCTTCAAATGAACCTTCTCCTCCTGACTACTGTTAGGATCTTCTAATAAAACACACTTCCTTTCCAGTAATAGCTTCAGGTATTTGCAGGCAGTATTTGTAATGTTTATGCACTTGTTCTTGAACAAAGATGCGTCTTTATTTTCAAGTGTGTACAGTTAGATTTTGAAATTCCTTTATTTAGGGTTCAGAATAGGAGAAAAGGAAAGACGACAGGAATTTGAACTTCCTGTGCAGTTAATGAATCTTATACTCAGTTCCGGGCTCTAAAACCCTCCAGGACTACTAGGTATGACAGCACTCCTAAGCCACCAGTGGGCAGCCCCCTAAGGTATAGATAGCATCAGTAATTCTCCAGAAAGCTTCAGCCTGCTACTCTCCTATGCCAACACAGTGGATAATACATTTCTCCATCTCATGAAGGAGACAAGTGAACCCTTTGGTGTTGAAGTACCTAATCAAAGAAATATACATCGACCAGAGTTGCCTACAAATCTGGCCCTTGGCAACTTGTTTTGCTGTCAAATTCCCAATCTCATAACATGACTTATTCCCAAGCATAAGCACCTCCTAGCTCCTCATTTCTGTTGATGTTGGAAGAGAGGACAGATAAATAATGCAGCATTTTCAGCCTTCTTTAAAACTCTGCTGCCTACCTCTATGCACCAGAAGTAATCCAAAAGGCCTCGAAGCAGGCATTACTGAAAAACTCAGTGCCTAATGCTGATGTTGTTGAGGAAGGAAAGCATTTACAAACACCACTTACAAAGCAATTTGCATAATATTTTGATTACATGCGCAGCAGAAATTGTGATCCCCTTACACTGAGACACCTATAAACTCACCAAGAAAGCATCACAGTGCAGTTTTCTCTTCCATTTGACCCACTGGTGTGGTTCCATCTCATGGGCTGGCTGGACAACTTAGTTTCTGACTACCTACATGCAAGTACAAATATGTTGCTCAAGGGGTCAAAAAAAGCAGCAGCTTTTCCTCATGTACAAATTTCAAGATAGACAAGCATTTTCACTAGCTTTGGCTCTATTTTTGGTTTTGTATTGCCCTTTCATTAGCACAAGGCTTCAAAATGTATTCTTAGTAACAAGATCTGTCTCAATACGGAAAAAAAAAAGCATTTTCCTTTCCCCCTTGAAATCTTTCTATTACTGCCTTGCCAGTGAGTGTGCATTCCTAGAAATATGTATTTGTTATTTCATTAGTAATGATGTTATACAATCATACTGAACAAAATTTGCTCAGGGGATGTAGGCCACACTGTGGGTTGTGGTTTTTCTGTAAAAGAGGTCATATTTCATGTATTTTAACCAGTGGAAAAGGTCACTTGTCATAGCAGCTTTTAAAGTTTGCTAAATGTTCATACAAGCCAAGTGGCACAAATTAGATGCCACACAGTTCCAGATACCAGACTCCTGTCATTCGTAAACAACAGGAAACGAGATGTGTGAAAATTGCCACCTTTGCATATAATTGAGGTGATGACCCACCCTCTTCCACCTGAAGCATGGCTGGAAAGGGTGTCACAGCATTGTTACAGATGCCTGTTCAATGTCAAATGCACAGTGTTGATACTGTTTGAGAGCATGTATTGTATATTTATTGCCTTAAGCAGGACAGATGTTAGCGACGCAGGAGATGCTCACTTTGTACTCCTTCAAGAATATACATACTACTTCTCCAGGAAGCCAGATTTGGCAATTTCATTAGTTTGCTCATTGACAAAAAAATTAGCAAAAGTAACAGGAAAGTAAGCCCAGCAATTCTGCAAAGGGGACAGAAAATACAGAACAATCCAATTGCTTTTAAATTCAAAAACATGCTGTTAACCCACAAAGCAGCTTGGTTGGAAACTCATAATCACTGAGAGGATTACTTTTTCTTGGCAGTACCATTTTGTAGCAAAATTCATTAAACAATGCATTTAAAGAACTGACATATGAAAAGCAGAGCACGGGGAGAATCACAACAATGGTGAACACAAACATAAACTGAATGCAAATGAAGAAGCACGAGGTCCTTCTGTACTACCTGGAGCAGACCTGGCGAGATGCTTGTCACATAAAATACCTAATTAGTTTGTAACAGTCTAAGTAATACAAAGCTGCTGGCAAGGTATGAACCAACAGGGTAACTGGATATGATTCTCCTCACCATAATGTTTTCTAAAGGTGCATGAGACAAAAGCAAGGTACAACCTGCACAGTATGTGAATTGCTCTGGCAGCTGCTCCTTGCCATCCTTTCACACCCAAACAATCTCTTCTGATATAAGTGTTGGGTTAGGAAGAAAAGGTATGCATGTGTGTCATTCAACAAGACACGTGACAGGTTGTGTATAATGACAACAGAGAGGGGGGAAACATGACTGGGTGCAGGATGCACAGCCCCGAAGTGGTCCCATAGTAAGGGACCTGACCCTGGCAAGATGCAAATGCTCTGACACAGATCAGCTTCTCTCCTTTGGGCTGCACTGTAAAAATACTGTAATAGAATCTGTAATTTCCTAATCTAAATTAAAGTTTCCCATGTGATGGCCTCACTTTTTAGCATTACAAAAGAGTCACCGTGTTCAAATGTTTCAAACAGTTCATTTTTTCATTTCCGTGGCTAGCTCTACTCTTGAAAGGATTACAGAGAAAGTCTGAAAAGAAAATACTGCCAAGCACTCATATTTTGAAGCAGAATCTCACAATTGTTCAACTTCATACTTAGAAGAGTACTTATGGCACTGTAGAGTTAAAGCCCCTGTAAATTTACCAAAACCATCCCTCTGCCCTCAGACACTCAGCAGTGCTTCTTCTGGAAGAAAGGTAAACTGCCCCATTACATAAATTTAAGCGATATCACCCAGTCTCTCAAGTCCTGTGCAGCTACTTTGACTGGAAACCTCTACCCTCACTCAACCAATACCTCTGTCCCTTCCAGTGCAGAAGATGGAGTTATGACCGCTGCAGTCAAGATGCTGAAGGGAAAGTAGGCAGCTGTTCCCAGAGCAGCTCCCTGGCTTGCTCTCTCCCAGGATGGGGACCTCGCTGTTACCTCTCTAACAGGTCAGCACACACTTCAGCATTAGGAGATGGCTCATCTGAAGCTCCCCACTCCAGCAGCGCGCTTCTGACTCTCAAGCTGGTGCTGATCTTCCTCCATGCAAACATACTAGCTACTCAAACACAGCTCTGTGTGCCCGTTCCAGAGCACATCCGCTGGTAAGGGAGTTGAAAAGTTTGTTGGAGAGGACAAAACAAATTAGAAACTAATTTTTTAAAAAATCCCGAGATTTGACATGCAAGAAGTTAAGGAACAATGAAAGTTAACTTTGCTAAATATTCCCAGATTTTAGAAGTTATTTAAATGTTGTGAATTACCTACAAGATTTTTAATCCATTTGGCCCAACCTCCTTTTTGCACTTCAGAAACATAAAAAGGCAAAATCATACTTGTTAAACGTAATTTACTTTCAGCTTTTCTGTCTATTATAAAGACAGACATCTTCAAGCATCTGAGGGCACTCGCACAGATTTTAAAAGCACGTAATTACACTCAGGCTTGCAATGAAATGCTTACAAATACGCAATGGACTTTTATAAGTTTATATATCAATTCCAGCCTGTACAAGACAGATATTATACACAACTTTAGTGTCAGAACTGCCTTAGAAATGTAAATGTCTTAACTGAATTTGATGTTGAAGCTGACCTTATTTTGTCAGGACACACAGCGTAACTATATAACTATAAATAGGCAAAAGAAAAAACTTAACAAATACAAGAACTGGAATAACTAGGTCTGCTGCAACTGAAGAACAGGCGAGTGATTTGATACTGTAGGGAGAAAAAACAGAACTAGAGACTGATTAAAATTACTCGTTTGATGTGCAAAAAGATGTAACACAGCAGAAGTTATTTAGGCAGCATGACACTCAGCAAGAAAACAAATACCCCAAATATTATGGTACTTTAAAAAAATGTTCATTTATATAACATTCTTATAAATTTTTCCTATAAAAACCTGCCCTACAGCAATAATTAAGCAAAATGGATTGAAATTACTACATTGTACAAATCAGAAATTAGCTATAGTGGACTTGTAGTCTACGAGACTGTTTTATGAAGGTAACGAAGACTTATCACAGGAGAACAATGAGATCAGTGTCTGACCTGGGTTAAAATATGTCAGCCTGCAGCTAGGCTTTTCAGAAGCTGCACAGAGAATCAACATAAGTAAGACAGTAACAGGCTGAGTGACTACTCCGTGCCTCTTATACCTTCCTGCTTATCCTCCTTCCTCTTAGAGTATCTTTCATATAATTTAAACAGCAACATAATATCACAGTTTCCAAGCTAATCCACCCACTTAACTTTCAAAGGTGAAAAATGCACGTCTCAGGACAAAACAATCAAGTACATCTTATAAAAGAAGTTGAGAGGTTTGTTCAGGTATGCTTTTTTGTGCACCATTAAAAGAAAAGGCAGGTGAAATATTGGGAAAAACAAGGAATAAAACTCCTGCCAGTGCTCCTCAACAGCTCAAGTTCAACAAAGTCAGTATCATTATTTCTTCTATGAAAAAAATGGAATAAAAAGTTATACAAATTACTAAAGAACTGCTTAGGGTGGACAGTAAGAACCCATTTCATTGGTATTTGTTTTAGATTTGTTCTTCTGTTTCTCCACAGAATTTTGTTTCTTCTGCTTACAACACAAGAGTTCCATTTCTATCCATGCCCATCACGGAGCCTTCTGAGCAGTGTTTCAGTAAACAGCATGTTTAACACAGGAATAGAAGGCAGAAAGTTTCCTGTATTTTCTGCCCATCCTGCCACAGCTGCAGAAGTACAATGCAGTGGTGAGAAAAGAAATACTAACCAACCACAGTAAGCCTGAAAAAAACAGGAAATTATGCAAAGAAAAGGTGGAGTGCTGCAGTCAGACCAGGCAGGTGTGGATACCATACTCTCTCTCTTCTACAAGCCTGCTATTTTTAACAAATAGGCTGCATAAGACTTAAACCTTTCTTTGAACACTCCATACTGTTCTTTCTGGATACCCCAAGCAAGGTCATTAACCTACCTCTTTTTGGAGTATGTCCAAAAAATGCTTTCTCCGGTGCAGCTACAAAAGTTAGAGGCATTTATAGGTAAGTTCACAACTTGCATTAAAACATTCTGTATATATTTAGATCTTATTTTTAACTCCCTCTTTTTTATATTTGCTTCTCTCCAACTAAAGATCTCATATTCAGAGAGTGCCTCCAACACAGTACGCACTACCAGAAGACAAGGCATTAAGAAGAGTGCACCTCTCCCATTCCGACTCAAGAAGTGAGCAGCAAAGCACAGTCTGCTCCTAAGCTACCGCTACAGTAATGAGGAACAAGGCAGCTGCTTCTGAAGCATCAGTATAAATGAAAAACAGGCAGTAATCATGACTGTAGAAGACAATCCTACCTCTTCCAACAAGCTCTGAAGGTATCCCTTAGATGGGAACCAGCAACAGGAAAATAAAAAACTGCTGGCTCTTAAAGATGTGAAGTATTTTGAAGCATGAGTCTACTGAGAAAAAACACATGGAAATTCCTTTTTTAAAATTCCACATCCCTCATAACTTTTCTCATTTAGAACCCCTCAAAGGAAAAATAAAGGATTAATAGATAACAAAACCTTCCACAAGCAAGTCTCTCCAAGTTGCAACTGCTGAGCAGTAACAAGTTCAACATTTTACAGATGGAAGAACTGAGAAGCTGAAAATGGAAAACTGAGAAGCATTTCCAATGGTACTCAAAAAATGTACAGACACATGTTTATAGGTAGATCTGCACAGCTTCCCCAACACCAAGGCTTTCCATATGTAGCAAGTTAATCTCCTACTTTTATAAAAAATATATTCCACCTCTTCTCTGCTTGCTACTAATTGTCAAATAATGCAAGAGACAACCACTCATACCTGATTTAAGCATTCATACCCAATTTAAATGCCATGAAATGCTACTCACTTGATATACTTATATCTAAAGGCCTTATGACACTCTGAATTTTATACCTTATAACATTCAGCAGAAATTTTTATGTATCTCTACATAGAATAATTATCTGTTTTTAAACATCCACGTTAGAAAGCTGCTAACTTGGAGATTACACATTGAATTCCTCTGCCTCTGCCTCCAATTCTCAAAGGCAGCAGTCAACTTTGTTGTAACAGAGGACACATCCAAAAGAGCTATGTTGGTAAGACTGAGCCTTGCTGTTAGAGAAGGTTCAACTTTTATGTTCACCTCTCCCTAATCTCACCCATTTCTTACACCACCTTATCTTTCTACCTGAGAGTCAGGAAGAAACAGACATGGGAGAGATGCCAGTTTTTAACACATTTGTGAAGGGACCACAGAGCTTATTGCCTAAGTAAAAGCGGGGGATTGGTACTGCCTGGAAGTACTGCAAAAGCATAGCAAAAGTACTGAAAAAACCAGGGTTATTTTCTATTGCTACACACAAATGAAGACAACAGTTCATTTGCTAAAGCACTGCATAGTTTATGAGAATAGCAGGCAGGAAAATATATAGATGCCTGAGAATTTGCAATGAATTCCATGAATGTTTTTCCTTCATCTGAAAAGACTGAAGGACCAAGCCTACAAAACCGGTTTGAGGCAAATGAGAAACAAATTTTGTAAGAAAAAAGGTGGCATACACAACGGCATTAAATGACGAAAAACTCACCAGATCTTTGTGTTTTTCAACTGCCCTCAAGGCCTTAAAGTTTAACTCTGCCTGGCAATGAAATGGGTCGCCAAGTCTAAACTTAACTTTTAAGTATTTCAGCTACTTTTCTTCTGCTTATTTGGACTGATAGTAGTAAATTTACATATTATGGACAATTCAATTTACTCCTGTACAAAACAAGAGTTTCAGTACTAACTATAGGCTGAGGTTGCCCAAGGCTGCAACCAACTGTACACAGTCAACTGGGACCATTTTCCTCTTTAATTCCATGACACAAAGACACATGGACAAAGTCATAAGTGTTTCAGCAGGAACCGAGCACATGCAGAGGCTGTAGCCAGTTTCAGAGTTTATAAATTCATGTGTTACAGACTGTATTCATAAATTGTGTATATAGCCAGGTGAAACAAAAGAATTCTGTAAAGAGCACTGTAAAGACATCCTCACTATAAGCTGGGTAATTGAATCATGTAAGATCACAAATGGAGCCAGATAATTAACTACACCCTGCAGTACAACTGCCTGAGGTGAGTGCATACTCCTGGAGTCACACCATCTGGTAAATGGTTTTTAAGTAAAATGTCAAACTACTCACAACTTACAGGACATGGGTTGCTCTGCCATCCATTTCTACGCTCGTAAGAAAACAAAAGTCCTTTCAGCATCTTGAAAATTCTGGACTGCAGCTTCATTTCTTCCTCTAATCAGATGGATTTAATCAGAGATAATAGATATGATAGATCCAAAACAGTCTAATGCAAGAATTGCTGTGCATTACAAGTCCAGAATTTCTGGCTCTCATGATTGAGCAATGAAATTTCTGACAGCTTTCTGTAGCAATGTGACAGCCTGGAAGCAAATTACAAATTTCAGGCTCATTCTTCTGAGCTGCTCTGTAGTCATATGTTTGAGTTACAGCCTAACTGTGGTGATACTGCTCAATTTAGGGTTAAACACGATGCATTGTCCTTTAAGGAGGACCACTACTCAATGGCTTCACTATGCAGGCCTCATTAGTTTGTATAAACCATGCAGGCTTTGCTAAGGCTATGCCCTTGAAGGGGGAGCTAAAGACTGCTAAAAAGGAAACATCCTGCCCCAGAAGGCACCAAAGGCCGGATGATTGCCAAAGAAGCATGAACTAGGGGAAAAGTAAAGGCGTCAGGGGTAGATCGTGACCACTGACTCGATTCAAGACCTAAAAGACTTACCACCACCATCCCCACCTTGAGCATGCGCTGTAGAATAAGAGAACACTGTACCTTTAATTTGAAGTGGGGAAAACCTTAGCCCAAAAGAAATGGTGGCACATAAGCCACTGCCAGTAATGATTTTGGGGAAGAACTTTGGAAACTAAGCGGGTGAATCTAAAACTGTATAAATTGCTTGCTTGTTTAACTGCAGGGTGTGCTAGCTTTGCGGAACTACTGCCTTGTGCCCATCTTTGCGCAAACATGAAATAAATAATGTCTCTCCCAAGTGTGTGATTATTGGCTCATTGCACACCGGGTGATGAATCCACTTTTCAGGCAAAAGTTTCACACACTCAAGATTATGCAGTCATTCTTAATACAGCTCCTACAAATATGAGGACTTTTCTCAACATTCTGAAACCTCCTCTCAGGGAAGTTTCTGCTTCCTTAACAGCAGCAGTACTTACTAGATTTTAGTTCTCTGAACAAAATTGGTTTCATGATGTACCTTGCCAAAAGCAGCAAACTTGCTTCTATACTGAAGTTCAGAAAGACCTCAAACCAGGACTGTGATTCTGAGGCTACCCAGGCCTCCAATTACCTCCTCCAAATAGGAATGAAAAAACCTTTTCTCTCAATCTCATCCTTAAACATTTTTGCATTCACCCAAGGCCACTTACTTTTTGCAATTGCTAGAGACTTACAAATCTGCTTGACAAGAAGAATAAACTCAGTTCAGGAGCGTACATGCAGCTTGTTTGTGTTCTGAGAAGGAAATGGGTGATATCCTCATCAGAACAGAAAGTGATAGAGAAGTAGCTGATGAATTCGAGAAGCAATTTACAATTGTTTAGTCTTTGCACCTCATCACAGTTCCTCCAGCATCATGTCTTTTAATTGTCCTCTTTCTTTGAGGCCCTACAGATGCAAACTACTCCTCTATTTTGAAAAAACTGGCACCTAAATGCATCACCCCAAAAGCTGAGGACTGAGGAGGCAAATGAAGGGGGTACATCACTGTATAGATGCTCAACCCTGCCACCTCCTACCTCTCTGGAGTGGGAACATATCACTAGCATCCACTAGTTCTCACAGTTATGTCACTCCACAAATAGAACTTCACTTCAGAAGGAAACAAAGGGCTAAACTGAGAGGGAAGGGAAAGCACAACCGTATTTCCTTAAATATCCATCCAAGTGCATATCCTGCCTGCATGCCATACAGGCTCCACAGAATCTACAGCCTGAATTGAGTGATTGATCTAGCTCTGCTAGAAGAAAAGCTTTGTTTCTCTTCTACTCTGCTTTGTTGTTAAAGCTGGGGAAAGTATTCATAATGGCAAACTCAGAAAGCAGAATGGCATACTTATTGAAGTAAACAGAGCAAAATACCTAAGGTCTAGATTTGTTCGCAGTCCAGAAATGTATAGAAAGTCTGTAAAAACCAGGAGTAAAAAAAAGAAAGCGATGTCCTGTTACTTTAACAAGTAAAAAATAATCATTTAAGATTTCCAGGCTTCTATTTACTCTGTAGAATGATGAATATGTATTACAATCTCAGCTCCAAATGCAGTCAGACCCCATTTTGATTTTGAACAGTTGCAGAAAAAAATAGTTTAATATATTTCCATTGTTATATTCTGCTTTTAAAGCATCTAGAAATTAGGGCAAATGAATTAAAAGGAAATAAAATTAAATTAGTATAGTAACATTTTAATATTATCTGTCTTTTGTCAAAAGCATTACATTAGCAGGCTTAACAAACCAGCACATTTATCAGTTATTCTTTGTCTTGCGCTGGCAGACAAAATCCTGTAACAAAATTCTTCAAATACATGTATAAAGAAGGAACAAAATAAACAAAGTATTGAATTCTCACAAAGAATCTATACATAGCATTCACACTGGAAAAAAAAGAGCTCCCCCAAGAAGTCCTTAATGGTTAAGAATGAAATCGTAGATGAAATAAAGAGAATGAAAAACAAGAAAAGAGCAAAGTCTTCCATAGGACAAATTGTAATTAGATAACTGAATCTAATGAAACCTGTGGAATGAATTTACAGAAAAAAATTGGTAACTATCGAGAGACAACACTGCACAAGAACAGTTTATTTATCCTAACAATTTTCAAGCATAAATGTTAACTACAGATCGTGTGTAAAAATACATAATAATAAATACCTTATACAGTAATGCACTTTACTGGATCTTCCTAGTGAAGAGGCATAGCAGCAACTCTTTAAGAACACACTCTTACTTCTCACATTCCTCTGCAGAAGAATATTCAGCATCAATGATGTGAAATTTCTGAAGCCCTCAGACCTTTTCTACAGCCATTACCACAATTTTTTTTTTTTATATGGCTCCTATGGTTATAGAATATGATCACAGTTGTTTAGAAAGGTATGGACTAGGCGGCCTAAGGAATTACTGCTATGAACAGTGAGAAAGAATGTGCAAGTGTGTGCCTATGTGGATAATTATTAAATAAATTACTGAAGGAAACAGATACTAAATAAACACAGCACGTTTTGGGATCAATCTTTCTTTGCAAATCAAAATCATAATTAGCAGCACAGATTATCAGGATTGTTAATTTGTGCTCCCTCTACTGGTTAATTCACCCTATAGCCATAAAAATAATAAATCCAAAAAATCCCCAGATTGCTGTGTTGCAACTCAACAGCCCAAAAAATCTGAAACCAGATTATATTATTAAAGAAAACCCTTATACACAGCTGGTATCTTACACATCAGTTCTAAATGTCACCTTAGCTCATTAAAATGTCAGAATGGAAGCAAAAGGATCTTGCAGTTCAAAAAGATGTTTTCTATCATACCAGCTTGTTTTGTGTGCCTAGTTGATAGAAATTCCACTTCCCTCAGATTTAAAAATGCAATTAAACATTTCAAATTCTGAATCGTTGTAAGAAGCCACTGTTAATTGGATTTTTAATTGAAAGCTCCTGTTTTCTCCTTCTCATACAAAACACAAGCAGCAACCAAGCTGCAAAGCAGCCTAGATCACAGGACAACTTGGGCTGGAAGGCAGGGTTTGGCAGCCCACCTGATCCCCCACCCTGCTCACAGCAGGGCTAACTCCATGCTTAGTCAGGATACTCAGGGACTTGTCCCGTTGACTCCTCTCAAGGCTGGCAACTCTGCAACCTCTCCAAGTATCTCATTCCTGTATTTAATCACCCCCATGGTGAAAAACTTTTCATGGCATATGCAAAATATTTGTTTAGATTGAAATCAAGCATAATTCAAAGTCTGAGTATAAGCAAACAGCAAATTTGTAACAAAACCCAGGAAAAAACAGTTTACCAAAAATCATGTCATCTGATCACAATTACTCCTAGTCATAAGCAGCATTATTTACTGGGCAATGCAAATGTCATTAGCTTGAATCACCTGAAAGAATCAAAGGCCACCTTACTTTTGAATTTTCATGGTATAATACCTATGGGACTCTGCATTTCATCTGAAGCTGACAGAATATACTCTATAAATATTTATATAGCATATAGCAGATTCTCTGACTTTTTATTTCACAAAACACCAATAACTTTTATATATCCACAGGTTTTCTGATCACCTCTCCTGGAGAGATAATTTAAATACTAATTTTCAATGTCTGCTTCTGACAAAGAACTGTTTAAATGATCTTTAAGTGGAGTGAGTTGTAGTAAACATTAATGTACTAGTACAATTACTTTTAGTTAGCAAAAGCAGAAATAATGGCCAATTTCATTTACCTTGCTCAGTATGGGTTTTTTTTAATTAATAGGCTTTAGTTTTAGATGAGCAAGACAAACTTCTATTGTTATATACAGATTAGAAGTGTAAACACTTAACACTCCCCACATCATCAAAATTGATTCTGAGTAGGATCTCAAAAAAGCATTCAGAGCCAGTGTAACAAAGAGCACTACTGCCCTCTAATGAGACAGCCCGCAAAAGCTCCTCTGCAACAGTTTTGTCTCTTTCCTGAAAAAATGCAAATTATAGCCATGAATTAAGAAAAAAAAAGTTTCATGAGAAATGAAGACAATCATTAAGAACATATATGCTATATTCATACCAAATTTCTGCGCAAAAGACACACACACATAAATTTGGGGGGGGGGGGGGGAAGCATCTAGTATCTAGGATTTTCAGGTAACTTAGTGCAGAAAGAGATCATGAAGATGCAAAACAGCACAAAAATTATGTTCCAAAGTTTTTGTCAGTATATAAGCAGATATTAGCCAGTCTTAAACTCATTCTATACTAGGATGGAATCCCTCAGCAAAAAAAACCTGTAGTTATTTTCACACCAACACAGATTTTTAGTGTCTGTAGTGTAAGAGCATCAGTATGTTTTTCTTGTTGCACTGTTCTATCTAAATGCCAGTTACAAGTCTATTCTAGGCTTGTAATTATTGCAAAATAATTCTGATCTTGTGGGTAATTATACCCACAAAAAGAAATAGAGAGGAAAATCAAAAAAATCCACTTGCTGAATTCTGTTTGTAAAGGAAACAGACAAACTTTGTGTGTCATTTGAAAGTGACATTTTTTCCTCATTTTTTTAAAAATTGTTTTGCCACAGAATTGAATCTGTATGCAGTGCTGCCCAGTGCAGCTCGGACATATTGTCTGGTTCCTGTATTTGCATTTCAAAAATACAGATTGCAGTGAACTGCTGAAAAAAATACAACTGCTGCAAGTCCTGGTGAGAAGCACAAACGTAAGCTGCATATTCTCTTTTATTCTACCATAAATCAGAAATTCCACTCACATTAGTAAAATTACTGTGATTTAAATGCAATGCTAAAGCAGAACTGAGTTCTGATTTTTCCCCTCAAATCTTTTTACTGACTTTTTCATAGATAAACACTGACAGACACCACAGCAGTAAAGACTCTAATTTCCGTTAGCAAGATAAAGTTAAAAGCAAATCACGTGTTTAATTTAAAACATGCTAGCTAACAAAAGATACAGATTTTATGAATAAAAAATTACAGTCATTAGTGGGTTTCGGCACTGAAACACCACCAGTCACTAAAATCCCTGAACTTAAGACTTTACCTTAAAAATTGTAAATATTGGGTTTCTGTGGCTTCACATACTATGTCATCATTCATATAAATACATCATTAGCACTGAAAGGTTGCAAGTGACGAGTAGTATCTTACATAACTACACACATGGTAGAGGGCTGCAGGCTACTAGGCATTAAAAGTATAAGAAGTACCAATCACGTGCTATATGATAAAAATAAATTATCTACAAAGATATTTGAGAGACCTAAAATAACCATATTCCACGATATTCCTCTATTACGTTACAGCCCAAAGAGCTGGTAACACAGCACTCAGCTCTCAGTTCACCTAATATGTATGCTATTACAATTCCAAATGCTTACTATAGTTTTATGAAATATAATTTTATGAAAACACTGGCGAGACTAACAATGATCAAGACTTCAAACGGATGCCTCAGAACTTTGAACACAAGGCCATCACCACAACTCATTCCAACTCTGCCAGGAATGTATTTCTTACCTTTGAATCTTCGTCGCTCACTCCCAGCTCTAGCACAGCTCGAGGAGACTTCAGCTTCGCTTGCATGGACTCTGCCATTTGAAGATTAAGCTGCCATCCAATTGTTTCGAGCTATAAAACACAAATTTAGATTACAATCAGATGGTACAGAAGCACTCAGGTCAACTTTCAATACTGTGAACAGTCTGTGTCAGTGAACACGATGTCAGGCTCTATAAATGTTAAGCATTTTTATACAATGCACATTCCGCAAATTCTCCTGGACTCCAAGACAGATTTGCTTCTCCCTCTTGCCAAATTTATCAGTTCAAAGTGCCTGTGACCACCCAAAATAAAGCTACTTCATATGCCTCAGGTCTGCTGGAACCAATCCATAAAATACAACCAAGGGTCCAAAATAAGGTAGTTTCCCCCTTCTTGTGGAAGTCTATCAGCAAAGCTGTGGATTCGATTTTATTTTGTATTTATTTTTCTTTTAAGAAAAAAATTACCAATAAATGGTAAACCAGCTAAAAATGGTAATTTCTTAATCAACAGATCTATTCATGGGTGTTCTACCGTATACAGATGTTAATGACAAAAATAATTCTGTGCTGCTTTATAAATTGTTATTACTGAAAAGCCAAAAACCAGCTAAGCATGTGAGCAACAAAATTTTTAATAGAAAGTTACACACAAAAAAATTTCAAATTGCTTTTTAATCATTAATCTAAAATGATATTCAAACGTGGGCAAGCTACACCTCACGCACAAATGAAGTACGCAAGAACAGAACTACAAGTCTTTCATGAAATAACCTACCTCACTTTCTTGAATAAAGAAAAGTCAGATTATAAAGTCTTACCATCTGGCAAGTTAATTTGCATACAAGTTCTTTTTAATCTAGTGTCTCCCCTCTGTTAGTAAATATTGTGGCTGACTTGGTAAAAGTGAAAGCGTGCCACATCTCAGTTAATCTCTTACCAGTCCAACAATTCAGCTAAAATCATCAATAGCACAAAGTCATCCCACAGGCGCTGCACTGTGAACAGCAAAGAAGCCAATACATACCCTGCCTCCTACAGCGACAGTAATGTCTAGATGAAAGATAGGAGAGAAAGTGAGTGGCAGAAACATCTTCCATGGGCATAGCTCAAAGACAGAACTTTCAAAATTTATTGCAGCTATGCCATTTACATTTACATGTTAGTGTATGTTATACTGCATTTCTTTGTATATTGCATCAATATTATACCAATTATGTAACAAACACTGAAAGCCATAGGACTAAGCATACCAAAACGAAAATTACATATCATGACCTATTAACCACCACTGCCAGTCCACGATGGTTAGGGAGTTTAGCCAAGGCCAAACAAAGTTAACAGAAGGACACAGTCAGTCTCAGACTGACTTTGTATACAGCTATAGGAACAAGACAGGAGGAAGAACTTCAGCAGGTCAGCCTGTAGTCTGTCAGCCACTCTGCAATAAAAGCCCCTATTCAGGCTTCATTCTGAGGTGAAAATAAGGAAGTTTACACATAAATCAATAAAAGCATGCATACGACACAAACAGACACAGCTGAAATGCTGTAAATCTGGTCTAGCTTATTTTGTGGTAGGCATAGCTTTAGTTTCAGTATGCCTACAGCCCATGAACTAAAGATGCTTTAAAAGACAAGTTTTATAAATTCTAAAAGCAGATTAATTTTTAATCATAATTCTCTGTATTGATTTCCTCTAACCTGATTACATCTTGGTTGATGAAAATAATAGGGCATTGCCCATCCAACCCAGAAGTACAGCACAATCCAAAGTGGATTCTGTAGACGTGCTGATGTGAATCACACTAATGGAGAAGTCTGCTAGGCCCCTGTGCTGGCCAGTATCTGGAATCTTCCAGCAAATTATACCAGAATGACACAGCTGGAAAACATTTTTCTCTCCACAGACTTCAATAAAATTAAGTAAAGAAATTACCTCTGGTTCTCTCAGGAGCACAAAGGTCTTAGTGTCTTGCCTTATTCTAGGTTTTAGATCAAGAAAGAAGTTCAGCTCAGTTAAAGAACCCTACCAAAATTGATAATGGTCAACAGAGAAGGACCCAAATGCTGACTTAAGAGGTTAGTGGTGGGAGCAGCCTGAAGCAGACAACAGGGAACAGTACCGCCTATTTTGATAAAACACCTAACCACTAAGGTCAGAGACAGTGCGCAAGCTCTGGAATGCAATGGCTCTTCATATTGCAGTCACTAAGGTTTAAGCCCCATGCTCCTCCATTTAGAAAGGACTTTCAGTTACTTAAACAGTTTATTATAGTAGTATGGAAACCAAGCCTTAGACTAGCAGCTTATACAGGATTATAAAACAATGCCACTAGAGACAAGAACAATATCCTAGGAAGCCTGACTTTTAAGACTTTTCTAAAGCTGTTAAACAGTGTACTGTATGTAGCATGAAAAACAAACCATCAAAAGTAAAGAAATTCAAATTTATGTCTTCTATTTCACTTCTAATACACATCTATCCAGGAATATTGTAGAAGGCTCAGAACAAATACAATATATGTGGCAGCACAGCGGCCTGAGTTTATAGCTGAACAGCAGCCATAACTCTTTTTTTTATATTGCTTTACCTTAAAATTACTTTGTTTTCCTATACGATTCATGTGTCTTTTCTGTTTTAAATACAGTTGTACAAGAACAAGTTTTGATTAACAAATAGTACACTGCCTAAGGCTTCAAAATGGTCTAGCTATTTATTTTCTTGAAAGAAAAATGTAACATGTATTTGGCCATGGTCATGTTTACTTAGAAGACATTCAACATCCTGAAATATCAATTAACCTTTTGAGAGTGGTGACATGTTTCTGCATGGCATTTGTGTCAAGGCACAGTATTTGGTAGCCACAAAGCGGTAGGTATTTTAGGGCCAATTTTTTAAAAAATGAAAAGAACTACAAAATTATTTTCATTTCTGATATAAAACTTGTTACAGAAAACAGAACGTTGGGAGAGACTATATGATACCAGAATCTGCAATATATTACCTGAAAAGCATTTACTGAGGAGGAGGGGGAAGTATTTCTCCATAACTAGCATGAAAATAAAGCCATGGTTTTAGTTACTATAGCCCGTTATCTTCTTTTTACAATTTCTTCTCAGCAGTTTAGAAATGTACAAGCTACCTTGTCACTGCAACAATAAAGACCATTGAAAATGTACTATTTAGCACTGTAAGTTCTCACTAGTATCTCTGGCACTTACTTAACCTCAGGGTTATGTTTAAAACAGGTGCAAGCTGGAAAACAAGGTAAGGAAAAAACATAGATACTAAATAAAACCAAGAGTAAGCACGTATGAAAATGCTCCAGATCTGCTCCATGAACCCTACGGCAAATGATTCAGGGCAACAAAGATATGAGGAAGCTTTCAACAACCACTGTAATCCTCAGTTCCCATGTCTATTTTGTTCCACTCAGGCTTCTGAACAGGATACCATGACAGCCAGGACTAACAGGCATGGAAGGACCTATGCACTTCTTTCTCCCTTCCAGCACTCACTCAGTATTAGCTGTAGAAAAGATAAGGTGTTATACCTGCTAAACCAGCTCTGTACCCCCTACAATCATAGTGCTTCTCTTCTCAGTGGCAACCCACGCCTGTCCCAGGTGCAGATCCACACTAGAGAGCTGCCAGTTCCCCTAATATGAAAGGACCTGACCCTTCATCTTTAGATCACTAACAACTTTACAAGACTCTGCTCTGTCTGTGATGAAGTCTGTGATACCCACAGTCACTTTTCTCCAGTGTAAAACATGGGAGCTTCGGACTCATGCCCACTGTCTAGTCTACCAGACTGCTTTCCATACTAAATAGTAGAGTGTAGTATTTCACATATTAGAACAAGATCATCAGCAATCCTACTATGGTAAAATGCTTGGGTGAAAGTCACCCTCTGCAAAAAGCCCATGTGCACTAAATGTCATCAGCTTTCACAGCTTATCCAATATAAACGTTAAGCACTATCTCCAACCAAATAAATGATTTCACACAGCCAAAATTAACATCCACAGAATACACCATTTCCCTCATCGCTTACAGCCCATTATGTTTTTACATACTATTGTCTCTTTCTCACGTATTTTCACTTTTGACTGCCCATAAACATTTCTACAAATTAAACCAAAACTGAGAAGAAATTCAAGAAATCAGATAAAGAAGACAAGTTTCTATATTAGTTGTCAAAAAATCAAAATAATTCTCCTTTGTCAACTACATAAAGATATTTATTTTATACTCTTTAATGAGAAATCAAATAAATGTGCTTTTGCAAAGAAAAGCAGGCTAAAAACATCAAGGAGAAAACAATCTTAGCTATAAATGAGCCAGTCTATCAGACTCAAAAACAAAGGACTACAACTTTGAGAGAGAAGGCAGACTGGATGTCCAGAACAGGCATGTTGAAGGGCTCCAACCTGAAGACCAAGAACAGAGCCAAAGTGACTGAGAAACTCACACTGGAAAAAATGTTGGCAAGGACTTTGATTTGAGAAAAGAAAAAAAGTGGGAATATTGTGAAGAAGGGTAAACTAAAAGTGGAAACAGAATTTCAAAAAATACGTAAGCACCTAAAATGTCTTCCCTAATACTTCCAACTTCAGCCATTCAAAACTTCTGGAGCAGGGTCCAGCATTTTTAGGGGAGGAGAGGGTAAAAGGGGTTTAAATGCTCGGTCAGTACCAGAGCAGGGAAAGGGGATATTTTCTGATTTTGGACTTGAGTGATATACTGAGATCACACCTCCTGTCTGTCTCTACACCCATGGAGACTGGAAGCTTGTTTTAATTTTAAATGGAAAACTGGAATTTTCATATAAATTACCCACTTCTAGAAGGTGAAGCTTTCAGAAGGTCATGTAATATCGCAACGAATCATTACAGAAACTATACAAAATCAGTATTACTGCCCTCAGAACTCGCCAATGTGGCACAGCTTACTTCTTAAAACAAGGCAAGCAAGATGTTGTAATACCATGCAAACCACTATTTCTCCTCCATGGGTAATCCATGATTTGGCATCTATTTGTCCCTTAGAAAGTGCTGTAAGCACTGACCTCAGAGAAGGTAGGAGTAACAGTGAGTAAACTGAACCTGGAAGAATTACAATATGGAAATACTGCTTGGACACATAAAATCAACATGACTGAGGTTTTTATAACCACCAGACATTAACACAGTTATGAAATAGCTGATGACATGACTTTGCAGCTCAAATTTAACATATTATGAAGATCTAATTATTTCACTCAGATTCTTGTACTCCATCCTCTCAGGAAGATTTGCTGCTTTCAGAACACCTCGCTTTCCCTAAATAGAATAAATACGATGTACTTCACTTCTGTGTAATACTAAAACATAAAATCATAATCGTCAATTAATGAGAGAATAATTACATTCAGAGCACATACATGATTCAGAACATGTGGGCAAATGCACTTAAACAGTATTATAGGTTAAATATGACTTAACAAGCCCCTATAGATAAATTAGCTACAGGAAAGATTATGAAGATCCTGGCATATCCATCATTAGGATCTCAGACAAACAAATGGCTATATGCATTTCTATAGAGAGAGAGAGAAATGCTGATCAGCATTTAGCAAAGAGCAAGAAAAAGAATTCACAAAATTAGAGTTTGATCTTAAAGTCTAAAAAGTGAGAAAAACAGACTTCTGGGCTGAACTTGTTAACAAGCCTGATGGGCGGAGAATGCAGAAGCAATTCTAAATTAGTAGCAGTGTTCTGTACTTTTATGTTTATGGGGGGAAAAAGCTCATGAAAGCCTGGATGGGAAAGGAACACATAGCATAAACAAACTAGCATATGCAATTTGTGAAGTCTACTACTACAATTACAACAGACATTTTCAGTATTGCCAAAAGGAAATTGGTAAAAAGGAGTGGTAACATTACCACTACGTTTGGTAATGTTTGCAAATCAACTATACAATAATACAATTTTTCAATTGTATTATTTCAGTTTGTTATTTCTCCCATTGTCAATGGGTTATGGTTTAGTTTGTCTGTTTGGACTTCTTTTTAAAAGCAACAAATCCCCCCAACAACATGTGGCTTTTTAGAGAGCAAAATGTTTTCACTACCCTGAAGTCACTAAGGGGCTGTTGGAGCTTCCCAACATGAGTGGTAAGAACTTTAAAGCAAACTGAGCTTGTAGCCCACAGTCAGAATTAAAAGCCAGTAAGAGTAACCTTTAGAATAACTAGATCACATGTTGTGAATATTGAGAAGAAGAACATGTACTAAGGAAATTATGGTATGATACTAAATCTTACTCATCTAGTTCATAATGCACCTATCAGTTCAGTCAAATTGGCCTCTAGTGACGTTACTAACTTGAGCACAGCTGAAAATAAATCTTAACATCCCTTCTGAAAATTCAAATCTTGGCACAAAACTGTGTGCTTCTAATAGTACTGCCTCCTGTCGTACTGGTGGTGCCAAAGGACTTGGTTAATATGGACATCCCTGTTCTTGGTTGCCAGCTGCTTCCTATGGCACAAAATGCCGGTTTTCACTTGCATAGCTGAGTTCTAACATCCAAGTCTCCTGACTTTGAGTCAATACTCAAAGAGCTGCTTCAAGGTAGTTAAAGTGCATCTATAGTTACTTTCCTTTGCTGGCAGTCTGATTAATTCGAGGACAGGCTGAAGCAGTGTAATTGACTTCTTTTTTTGAGTTTTTAAAAACTGCATAATAGAAATAGAATGCCAAAAAGAACTTCTTACTGACTCATTCTTTACAGGTACCACAGAAAACAGTCTTCTGTTAGGCAGAAGCCTAACAAACTATTTCAGATAAAGTAGGACGGTTGCAGTAATACAGAAATTAGTTTCATGCTCCACGGGTATATAGGCCCACCCATTTGATATTCAAATAGTTTAATTAACTTAAATGTTACTGCACATGAGATTATGCCTTTCATATCCTGAGAAAAAAAATATACATGCCTGTTTCTATAAAGCTTTTTCTGTAAAAAAACAAAATAATATGCAAGTGTAATGGCACTGGTTTTCAGAGTTACACTCTCCTCATCTATTTGTACCAAATATGGTGTATCTGTAAAAGCACTATATCAGTTTACATGCAGCAACTACTCTTGGAAGTAAGTTCAGCTTCACTACATCAATGCTGGAGTGCTCACCTAGTTAAAAGGCTACTTTAATTCACTGTCTACAGTAAATATTGATAACTTAAGATTCCAAAGTCTAAACTGCTACTATTACAGCGTTAAGAGTGAGTAACTAACACTGTAGGAGAGTGCATAATAGGGGGATGAAAACCCAGCCTTCAGGCCATTCTTGAAGAAGTAGATGTATGATAGCTGGAGAAATAAGGTTGAAGAGCTACGCTCAAATAGCACCAGGGTGAGCAAAAACTATTAGATACTTTAAAGATGGAGCCTGACAAATTCAGAAAGTCACTATATGATGTGGCTGCTTGCAGTAATAGGGAAAATGAACAACTCAATGTCTCTGCCCACATGTACCTTAGAAATGAACCTATCCTGCTCCCAAAGGCAACAATTACAGAAAGAGAAAAATTAAATCCTGTTTCAACAAATGAAATCAGAATTTTGTCTTTTTAACTCAGATACTAACTCACTCAGTTCAGCTATTTTCCCCTCTAGTTTGAGAGCAATAGTCCAACTTTAAATATCAAAACATTTCCTGGAACAATCTGAAAGAGCTGTTTATGTAATTTAAGACATCCATAGTATTACTCTCATTAAAGCTGTTACGACCAGTGAAGTGACAGATAATGGGATATGAAAGACATATTCAGCAAATCTTTTTCTCATATTATTACAATAGTGTATATCACACTGACACAAAACATTTAAGAGTGTTTTCCAACTAACAAAATAATTTAAGGAAATAAATAATCCATAACATAAGGATTTTTCTGGTGCAGATCTTTCACTTACAATACACTTATTTCAGTTGTTCTAACCAAATAACCTAGAGGAAAATGAGTATGGCCATCCGTTCACTCAGTTTTAATTCTTGAAAGAGTAACTCCAGTAGTTCCTCCACTGAAGACCAAGTACTCCTCATTTCATTGTAGAAAGTCAGAATACTCACATTTTAAAGCTTGGGTGTCTCCTCCACTCATCTTTCAACAATCAAATTAGACAAAATGTACTAAGTCAGAGTTACACAGATGAATACCTTTCATTTAAATAAAGTACTGCAACACATATATATGGTTTTAATAAATTAACTATCAGTTTTGTATGGATGGGAGAGGACTAAAGGTATATTGCCTGTTAAGAAAAGCACTGGTCTACAACGCACTACTCTAACTTTAGACCTGTGTAATCACACCAACATAAAACTAAAGCAAACCATTAAGTCTGCTCTCTAAAATTTACAGCCTAAGATGCCAATTCTGTTCTTCATCAGCACACTCAGCACTGCAGAATCAAACCTCCAAATTAGATATGAAAATGTCAATTGTGCCTGCTGTGATGATGAAAATAATTTAGGTAAGAGGCCAAGAGAAGGATTACAAAACATGTATGACTGAACTCCTTCAAAAACTCTCCCTGCCTACTTAAGAAAAGAATGATAGTGCAGAGGAGACACCAGCAGGATAAAGCCAAAAGTGTATGCAATACAGCAAACAAATATTAAAGAAGAAAAAAAGGTGCACATTTTTAAGAGGAAAGCCATGAGCAACAGGCACAATTCGCCAATCATCACAGGTAGGGTCTTCATCACAGAAATATTCTGTAATTAGGAAGAGATTGTTTCCTTTAAGATAAGCCCCAGATCAAACATCAGTTTCGTACTGATGGGAAGCTCTAGCACTGGGGGCAGGGGCAATGACTGCATAGACACACTGATTTCTATTCTCTAGTGTTGCTACTGACTTCAGTTGTATTAAGGTGGCATGAATATCTTTGAAAGAAGTTCTGGGTGTTGCAGCCTCTTTTCTGCAGGCCTCCATGGGTAACAACTGCTCCATGGGCGAGGTGTCTGCAGTGAAACAGCTGGATTTTCACATCGGTTGCATATAGTTTCTGACTACAGTCTTCTACCACATTTTGAATAGCAATGGAAAAAACTGATGGTATACACTATTTCAAAAGCTGTCCCCCTACTGTACAAACACACTCAACTTCAACACAATTCAGTACCCCCATTTTATAAATGGATTACTGAGGCATTTTGTGGCTTCAGTGAAAAGTACTCTTCTGTGGCAGATTGAAAATCTGCAAGACTCAATTTTTATCCAGAAATATGAGTCACAAATTGAATGATCAGCATCTTCAGCTGACGTTATTAGGCAAATCTTCAAATTAAACCCAAGAGTCAGAGCAGGCTCCACAAAAACATTATGTAACTATCAATAAAACCTTAAATACATCCACACAAAGTCAGGACAATAGAGTGGTTTTTTTTTAAAAAGCACGAAAGCCTGTAATTAAAGACAGTCATAACACATATGCACAGCCAAGTTAAGCAGAGGTTGCACAGCCAACTACAGTGCCTCTAACTAAATTTTAAGACCAGACTTTGCAACCTCAATGCTAGTTTTGCAATGTATCTTAGTCATGTATTCATAAGAAAGTAAGAGTCACTGGATGGATCTTATCTATCTAGTCACAATACTAGAATGTAATGTCGAATCCAATTCTGCTTTAATCTTGCAGATACTGCAAGACCATCAGTAAACAGACAAACAAAACAAAACAAACAGGAAAGTAGCAACTATGTTTTTCACCAGTAGACAAGAATAACCTTCCAGGCTCTGAAGCAGTCCACATGCTCTAATTGTCTCTAACTAGAAATAGTGGTAGCTGTAACATAAAGGTAAGGAACGGGTTGGATTGGGTCAGGCAGACAGACAATGAATTTAGAGAATCCTGTAAAAAGACTGACCGAACAGAACACAATTCCCAAAGGAAAAAATTCTGAAATTTTAAAAAACAAAGGGAAACTATTTATGTGGCTTTGTGTCTTAGCCTCGAAAGAAGGCACTGTAAGACCAACGGACTGAAGATAGGTTGGGCCAGACCCCTAGTCGCATGGGACATTCAAGTGAGTGGGACAGGGAGGCACTGAAGAGTGCCACAGGCCATGGGTTATGTTTGCTGTGCAACTCTTAGATCCCTCACCACAACTTCCCCTAATGATATCAGCAACTTTAGGAGGCAGGGGGAAAAAAAAAAAAAAAAAAAAAAAAATGAGGAGCAATAAGTGTTTTAACTTTGTAAACTGGGACTTTCAGTTTGTAATTAATACTAGAAAAAGCAAGAGGAGCAAGCCAAAAAGCCAGTACCTCCATTACCTCTCAGAGAGGATTTGAATATTAAGAGGGTATTAAAAATAGAAAAAGAGACTGAGATCTAACTCTAAAAGGAAAATTTGCACAAATTATATACCTAAAGCTATCTTATTTGGTGAATATGTAAGATGAACTAGATTCTTCATCTAAGATTGGCTCTCTCCTGGAGGGTTAATTTCCTCTGACTTCCCATTTTTGTCTGCAAGGATAATGTCCTATTGCTCTTCAGCAAACCTTACTTAGCACATATGCCAGGCAAAGTGGTATTTTCAGACTTCTTCATTCAATACTCAAACTAAAACTCCTCACATCTTTAATCTTTGAATTTAAAAAAGGAAAAAGACACACACCAAAAAGTACCAGTGTATTTCAAAAGGGAGTAAACAAAAGAAATAATATGACATGAAATTGGTAGAGCAAGGCTAATGCTAAGAAGCAACAACTTCAAAAGACTTTTCCCTAACTGAAGTTACTACAGGTTTTCACCTTTACATGTATTTTAACTGATAAGCAGCTAGCTTGAAAGCAAACAGAAAGGGACTGTATCACAAACATTAAAAACAGCATTCGAGGTTCCAAAACCCCAGTATTTAGGGATTCACTTTGTACAAAAGATAAAAGTGTTGTTGCACTTTGTCCCTCTCTGGGAAATTTGTGGGCACAGAGTTACAGTAAAAATATGCACCAGTCTACGAGTGCTTATATGGAAAACTCATAGCTGACTGGCTCTTTTATCTAGCAGAAGAATATATAGCAAGATCCAATGGTGGGAAGATGAAGTTAGACAGATTTTAATCAGAGATAAGGCACACATTTTTATTAACCATAAAAAATACCCCAGAAGTTACCTGTCATTTCAAGCCTTGAAATCACAACCAGACCCCTGTTTCAAAAGTTCTTTTACACATTGAAGAAAAAATTACAGTTTGTATTACACAGGAACTTACACAAGATAAGCATGATACTCTTTTATAACCTTAAAAGATGCTATTTTGCATGTAGGAACAGAACAAATGTTTCAGATGTTTTTAAACATTCTCAAAATGTACCTTCTTCCAACTTTTATTATTTCTACTTTCTTGGTAGAAGACAGAAGAGGGTAAGAAGGATAGGAAGAAACTCATTAAAAAAATCCTCAAGAAGTAGTACCTAAAAATTGTAAACAATTAAAATACCTACTAACAAAGTTGGGCGAGTGGAAGATTAAACAGACCCAGTTGTGCTGTAGCTGGCTATTAAAATAAATCTCAGTAGGTATACAACTATGCCTTTACTACATCTTTCATCATTTGTGCTCTCTTTGCCACTGTCTGTGATGGCATCATATAATGCAATTCACAACTCACTGTGACAATGCCCATAGGTACAACACGGTCTTTGTGACCTCTGTTTGTCACTGTAAGAATGACTAGTGGATCAGACACTAACAAAAAACTGAGAGATTCTTTCTGTTTGAGCTATATTCCTCTTTATTTTGCATATCTTCTGATACCAGAACGACTTTTTCCCCTCACGACACACACACAGAGCACACCAATTCTGTTCTTTTTTGTCATAACCACCATAGGATGTATGTGTTTCAGAATACTTCTGCAGATTTGCCAGCATTTAGGAGAGGGAATTTAGCATATTCACATTACATATACACCCCTTAGCAAGAAGGCCAGTTTCTGAGAAAACTACTTTCAGAGTTTTTCCCATATGGCTTCAAACAGCCAGTCAAGATACAGAATTGACAGCTCTGTCAAGAATTTTAGGTATGTAATTTCACTAGTTGCATTCCCACGCATCATTATATTAAGTAATGCTGTCTGAAGGCTATAAAAAACTTCTCCTGCTTGGCAACATAGGATTCTTATCTTTTCTATTTTTTATATATATATATATATTTTAAAGATACCCTCAGTAGTTTTCCAAGACAAGAAAGCTATGAGGCACTTAGCTTGACCTGCCTTTAAAACAGATAGAGTACTTTACACAGAGTACCAAAAAACCATACAGAGAACATAATATAGGGGGTGGGGGAGAAAAGCAACAGAATTGATGAAAAATTGCGATGAGAATTCACAGTGAATCCTAATAAAAAACTAGCTCTTCTTCACAGAGAGGAAAAAATACATTTTAATCTGATCAATATGTGTCCTGATGTCTAAACTGATACATTACCCAGCAAAGACTTAAAAACTGGATCAGATTGGTATCAGACTATTATTACTGGCCTATCATTCTAGAGGCCAAATTAAGAACACATTCAAAGAAAAAACTGATACAAATACCATCATTCTAATTGACTAGGATTGTATTATACAGCAGAAATAATACAATAAAGGGACTGCCATACAAGTAAAGATTCAAAGAACTAATTAATGCAACAGGAGAATAGATAATTAATAACGCTGTGCAGCTGAAGACTGCCTATAGTTCAGTGAAGAAAATGAAAAGATGAAGTGAGAAAATAAATACTGTTTAGCAGTACAGCTTTAGTTTAACTCCACAGTTTTTCTTAATTTCTGAAGACAATAACGTCCTATCAGCTAAGCAGTCTGCACCAATAAAATTTCAAAGACCTATGTTCAAAAAAGAACATTTTTTCTCTAACAATTAGAAGTAGTGTTCAATATGCCACAGAAAACTTCACCTAATCAGTATTCTGGGAAATACTTGTTCTGTTGCTCTAACAAACTCAGTTTGGCTTGTCACCCTAATGAAGCTATCAGCCAGCACATTACCACCTACATCTCTTGCATAGAACTGACAGACCCAGAACCCAGAATACTAGTTTTTACCGAGTTGTAGTTTGCAGGCAAGAAGAAAATCGGGTTTAAGAGAAATAACGTGGCAATACAAGTGAAATATCTGTAAGAAATTACTTCTTGTAATAACTAGTGGTCTGGAGTCCCAGTCTGAGCACTGCTGCAACCCAAAGGTGCAGTGGCCTACTCTCTCAAAAATGGTGATGAGCCAAATGAATAAGTAATATTATGAAATAATAATCCCGGACAGTCAACTACCCACTAGTTTTGGCCATAAGTTAATGAATCCTCAGTTCTTCCTTCAATTTGGCCAAAGGTTCCAAAATTTGCGTGATGTGCAAACCATACCGCTAAATAAAAAAAGAAAAAACTGTCAACCATTTTATGTTGTCTTAAAACAGAAATGCAAGATTAGAGCCTGGTCCTTCTTGTGTACCCTACAGGAAACAGACTTAGTAGCAGCATTTCAGCAGCACTTCCAAAATACACAGCTAAGTATCAGATGCCAGGAGAGACTCAGAATTATTTTGCCACTTGGATTTTAGTAAAACACTTTAAAACAAAGATAAAATTCCAATTAGATCTTTCTTAGTTACACTGCAAACTCTATGTTGTACACAGTTTCCCAGAACACCCTCTCATGCTGGAACAGAACTATCAGGATCTCAGTAATAATCATCATGACCCTGATTCTGCACTCAGAACCAGGTGAGCTATCCCATGCATACACCCACTAAAGCTGTTACAAAGAAAATCCAGAGTTGGTAAGTGTACAGAAAAGCATATGGCAAGCAAAAGCATGAAATATTCACACATACTCTGCATTCTAAATTAATATGTAGTCCTGCACACCACCTGAACAGGACAGTAAAAGCCCTTACCAAAGATGCAGTGACAACCAAAAAGCCCATACAGATTTTTAGAAGTGTATGAAAGAAAAAAAAAAAAATCTGTATTCATAGAATCATATTATGGGTTGGAAGAAACATTTAAAGATCACCTAGTCCAACCCTCCTGCTGTGTGCAAGGACATCTGTCAATAGATCACATTGTTCAAAGCCCCTTCCAACCTGACTTTGAACACTTCCAATAATGGGGCATCCACGGCTTCTCTGGGCAACCTCTTACAGTGTCTCACCACCTTCATTGTAAAAAAATTCTTCCCTTATATCCAACCTAAACCTATCCTCTTTTAGTTTAAAACCAATCCCCCTAGTCCTGTCACTACAGGCCCTGGTAAAAAGTCTCTCTCCATCTTTCTTATAAGCTGCCTTTATATACTGAAAGGGTCCAATAAGGTCTCCCCGGAACCTTCCCTTCTCCAGGCTGAACAACCCCACCTCTCTCTGCCTGTCTTCATAGCAGAGGTGTTCCAGCCCTCTGATCATTTTTGTGGCTCTCCTCTGGACCCGCAGCAACAGGTCCACGTCTTTCTTGCTCTGGGGACTCCAGAGCTGGATGCAGGACTCCAGGTGGGGTCTCACTAGAGCAGAGCAAAAGGGCAGAATCACCTCCCTCAACCTGCTGGCCACCCTTCTTTTTACAGAAGCTGGGATACTATTGGCTTTCTGGGCTGCAAGTACACATTGCTGGCTCATGTCCCATTTTTCATCCACCGGTATCCCCAAGTCCTTCAATCTCTTCATCCCCAAGTCTGTGTTGATGCTGGGGATTGCCCCGAGCCAGGAGCAGGACCTTGTGCTTGGCCTTGTTGAACTTCATAAGGTTCACATGCACCCACTCCCCAAGGTTGTCAAGGTCCCTCTGAGTGGCAACCCTTCCCTCTAGCAAATCAACTGCACCATGGAGCTTGGTGTCATCCACAAACTTGCTGAGGGTACACTCACTACCACTGTGGCATTGATGAAGACATTAAATAGTGTTGGTCCCAGTCCAGACCCCTGAGGGAGACCTTTATTATAAAGCCACCACATAAAGTATTAATATTTCAGGCAAGCCCATATCATACTCTATTCACATTAGTTTCTTGCAAAATATAGCAGAAATATGTCAGAGACAGATAACTTGAAGGATGACAAACAGGAAACTTCCATGGAATGAGAGTGAGAAATCACAGACTATGCAGCTCAAAATAAAAACAAGACCACATTCTTCTTTAGTATTTCTCATAATAAAAAAAAGGGGATACACATTAAAATCAAAAGATAATGGATATACTGTTTTTAAAAAACATCAATACATATCACCATTCCCTCAAGTGGTAGAAAATCAGAAATCAGGCAAGTACACAGACTGAAACCTCCAGGTTCATTAAAGTAGGATATTTCACAAGTGACAATCAATCATCTTTGAGGGTATAAGACAGCTTCTAAGTCACGAGGTGAGGCAGAAGTTTTCATCAAACAGGTTAACTAAAGGATCCCACCCCTACACTTCCATCCAAGGTGCCAAAGACAGGATACACAATGAACAGATTTTCTGATCCAGTACAGCAACTCCCATATTTCTGGAATCTGAATCACTAACAAAACTACAAGGTACACTTGACAAAAAAACCTGATCATTATGAATGCAACTTCAACCATACACAAAGCATGAATAAATCAAGAGTCTTAAAAAACCCCCAACCATCCAAACAAAAACAAAAACAAACCAAACAAACAAACAAAAAAAAAACCAAAAAAAACCCCAACAAAAAATCCAAAATCAGCCCCAACAAACACCAATCCTCAAGATTCCTAAGGAAAACAAATGTCACTCTTATCTTCAAGAAGGAGGACCCAGGGAACTAAAGGCTGGTCAGCCTCACCTCAGTCCCTGGGAAGGTGATGGAACAACTAATCCTGGAAACCACTTCCAGGCACATGAAGAACAAGAAGGTGACTTGAAGCAGTCAGCATGGATTCACAATGGGGAAGTCATGCTTGACCAACTTGATAAACTTCTTCAACGAAATGACTGGCTTGGTAGACAAGGTGAGAGCAGTGGATAGGGTCTACCTTGACTTCAGGAAGGCCTTTGACACTGCGTCCCGTAAGATCCTCATAGACAAGCTGTTCATGTATGCTGACGATGCAGAAAGAGAGGCAGACTGAAAACTGGCTGAATGGCCAGGCACGGAGGGTGGTGATCAGTGGCACAAAGTCTAGTTGGAAGCCAGTAACTAGCACTGTATGCCAGAGGCAAATATTGGGTCCAGTCCTGTTCAACATCTTCATTAATGATCTGGACGATGGGGCAGAGTGTACCCTCAGCAAGTTTGCAGATGACACAAAATTGGGAGAAGTGACTGACAGACCAGAGTTGCGCTACCATCCTGAGGGACCTGGAGAGGCTGGAGAAATGGGCTGACAGAAACCTTGTGAAGTTCAAGAAGGGTAAGTGCAAAGTCCTGCAGCTGGGGAGGAACAACCCCAAGAACAAGTACATGCTGGGGGCCACCCAGCTGGAAAGAAGCTTTGTGAAAAAGGACCTGGGGGTCCTGCTGGACACCAAGTTGAGCATAAGCCAACAAAATGCCCTTACAGCAAAGAGGGCTAATGCTATCTAGGATTCCATTAGGAATAGTATTGCCAGCAGGCTGAGGGAGGTGACCTTCTACTCAGCAATAATGTGGCCACATCTGGAGTACTATTACCAGTTCTGGGCTCTCCAGTACAAGAGAGACATGGACTTACTGAAGAGAGTCCAGCAAGGGCCACTAAGATGATGAAGGGACTGGAGAACCTCACATACAAGGAAAGGCTGAGAGAGCTGGGACCGTTCAGCCTGGAGAAGAGTGGGCTCAGGGGGACTGCATCAATGTATACACATACCTGAAGGGAGGGTGCAAAGAGGATGGAACCAGGCTCTTTCCAGTGGTGCCCAGTGACAGGACGAGAGGCAATGGGCACAAACTGAAACACAGAAGGCTCTGCCTGAACACAAGAAAACACTTTTTCACTTTGAGGGTGACCAAGCACTGGCACCAGGTTGCCCAGGAAGACGGTGGAGTCTCCATCCTTGAGACATTCAAACGCTGTCTGGACACAGTCCTGGGCAACTGACTCTAGGTGGCCCTGCCTGAGCAGAGAGGCTGGACCAGATGACCTCCAGAGGTCCCTTCCAACCCCAACCATTCTGTGATTATGTTGCTGACAATTATGACAACAGAACAGTCGTATTCTTTCTATGTACCTAATATTGCTTCCGTGAGAGAAGTGAACAGCGCCAGTCATTAACTTACACACAGGCATTTAAAGAAGTACCTACAGAGAGGGCAAATTTTTAGGGTCAATTGTTTTAAAAGTTATACACATATATACATGTTGCAGAGAATACTGCTAATCAGATACACATCTCTTTTTACAAAGAAATAAGTTAATATAATTTCTACATCAATCTAAAAACCTAAATTGTAAATCTAATCTAAAAAGCTAGCACTCTGGTCTAAGTATTTTTCAGGATTCTAACTTTTTTTAACTTTAATTCGACATGTTGAAAGTTTACAGCAAGTTGGCTACTATAACAATGTATCACAAGTAAGAGAATATTTTGCCCACCACTTCTCAAGGTATAGAAAGATAATACAGCAAATACGTGCTGATACACAAATATTTATAGAATATAGAAGGAAATAATGCAGGGATCATGCAGTCATCTACTGCACTCATAAGACATTACAAGGAGATTCAGAAGATAAGGAGATGGCAAGTTCTTCTATTATCTCATGCAATTTCTAAAATATTTTATCTCTGTGTGCCTTGTCAGCAGAATAAATACCTCATTTAGCAACTAGTTCTGTGAATTGAGGCTTTGGGTTAAGGAAAAGTTCTCTTGAACTTCAAGTTTTTCACTCAACTAAAATCTACAGGATTAAGATGTTTTCAAAACAAAATGAGAAAGTAAATTCAAGTTCAAACTCAAGTTACACTCACAGTCAAACTGATACTCAACTCATCATCTAGGCTAGGAAAAGGAAAGAAAAGAGAGGGTGAAATGATGCTTTAAGCACATGTAAAGGCACACACCTATTTTAAACCTGCTTTCACGCTAAAAAACAAGTAAGTTGCACTGTGATATTTTGGCCGTTGCTTTTCTACAAGGTTTATTACAAATGACAGTTTAAAACTGCTTTATATGGGATATAATACACTAGCAAAATGCCATTCCATCATATGAGACCGCAGTGAAGTCACAAAATCTCCAAAACTGTAACATACACCAGAAGCATTGTATCTTGCAGGGCTCACAAAACTGCAGGCAAGAAACAGAGCAATGTCATCGCCAAACAGAAGGACCACAGGTGTGTATGGTACTAGCTCCAAATAAAAGAGGATCAAAGGTGGTTTTATTAGTTTCTCATACGCTGAAGACCCAGCAGTAAAATATGTATTGCTGTATAGTCCATGTGAAGTAAATTCTCAGACAGGTGCTTGGCAGGGTATCTTCAGAATTGCCTTCCGTTCTGCACACGTATACTGTATTCTGAAAAGTTTGCCTTATCACCTTCTGTGATTTCACTTGGTCTTCAAATTACTCACCTCCTTCAATGGAGAGTCATACTTGCCTATATACTCACGGTATTGCTGACCATTTAAACTTTGGGACTTGTACGCTTAGCACTGTAAATATTATTGCAAAAAGACAGAAGCCCAAAGTGTCTTGTTCAGCTCAAATTTTTTTTTGCATACTTACATTATCAGTCATTTACTTGGTTAGGTTCATGAGTCACTATAATTTTGCAGATTAAAATCCTACAAGTTTTGTGTCTAAAATTACCCAGTTTTACAAAGGATCAAGTTTAAATACTTCGGAAAAATCACCTGTGATGCGATTCTGAATATCTTTACTCTGCTTCACAGACATATTTTGTCTTCTCAAAATGTGCATTTTACACCTAAATAAAATTCTAGGTTTATTTAGGTGTAAACCTACTGGTATAAATTACATTGTTCTACTTCTGTCAGTGTATCATGTGTACCTTATATATAAAATTATTTTCTATGTATATTTTACTAACCAAATCAGAAAGTAACAAACTGAATCTTATCCCAACGAGTTATATAGCAATGATAAAAATAAAGTGAGAATAATTGAGTCAGTGTTCCACAATTCTTTTGAACCATTTGATCCTGGCTGCCACTGATGTGTTCTGTATACATCTCCTACTGCAGTTGAAGGCTTATTATGAATCAACAGAAGGATGTTATTATACCTACTCATAGATGCAGACATTTTGCCTGAAGACACACTGAGACTTCCACAGCACATACCAAGGTTTTAACTGGTAACAGGCACAGGTGAAGCAAGACTTTTTTACCAAGGCATAATAATATCTCAAAATCATAGTAAGTATCTCACAAAATGCACCATCCAACCAGCTTGCAAAACTAAAGATGGCAGGAGCTCAGATACACTTTAAGTACAGAGAATCAACAGGCTGATGAGCTAAACCACTACAAGTGTTCATGAGCACATTTTACCCTTGCCCTATTGTAAAGCATGTTCACAAACATCTCCAAATGGTATGTAGGTTGCATTACTTTACATTGCTAACAATGCACATATAGTCAGGTTCCAACAGGTACAGCAGCTCAGCTAACATGTAACATCTCTTTAAGACAATGGAACTCCACTGCCCCAGCCACATTTATCTGCTACCTAATAAGTACCCTTTTTATTTTCCAGTACCTTGGCTTGTCACAAACTTTGTATCTTAGTCTAAACTCCTTGCTTTAAAACAAACCTACACAGCTTTATTCTCTCTTAGAAAAAAACATTACCTTCTGAGGGGTCAAAACCCTCTGCCTGAACTTTTCAATGGTATCTTGACCTGCAGCCGCCCATGCACTGGCAAATGTTTCAGCTTTGTCTTGATCCAGGTGAATGTTTTGCAGCTGTTGTTGCAATGAAGCAGGTTTCAAATTATGATAGACTGCCTGTTAAAAGGAAAAATAACTGCTGTTGTCGAGCACTGCTCTACAACTTGTGCCAGATAAATTCTACCACAGATGGCCACCGTGTTCACACAAGATTTTTACTAGCAACTCTACTGTGGGACTGCAAGCATCCTGTTCATCTTAACCCTCTGACTGAGAAGACAGAAAAGTGTAACTAACTATTTCAATTGTATCTCAAAATGCAACATTACAAGTGACTTGTCTGAAGACAAACTGTGAAAAAATGTATACACAAGCTAGATCTGAGTATGTTTCCACTGTACATAATGCCAAAGCAGCTATCACTGAAAAAAACTTGAGCTTTGAAGTCAATTGTGACCATGAAGAAAGGACAACTTTTCCAAATTCACACTCCTCAAGTAAGCCTGAACTACAAGGTAATATTCTGAAAAGACAGGAACAGTTTGCCAAAAAAGGTGAGTTAGAGATAACCTCCCTATTAACATCAATTTTTGTGGTAAACACTCTATATTAGTATGCTCATCTCCACTTTCAAAACAGGACTCCGTCAGCACCAGGGCGGGGAAAAAAAAGGAAAAAATAAACAACACATGCAGCAAAGACCATGCAGCATTTTCATTATCTATAGTGTCCATAGACCAAAGGGCTGTTAAAAAAGTTACGCTCTGACAGAACAAGCAGCTACTCTGTGAAGCGTAGCTGTCAGTGGGAATACAAAAGAGTCCTCATACAACATGTATTCCATCTGGCACTCTTCTTTGGGCAGATATTAATATCCTTCCCTTTCGTTTTTGGTTTGTTTTTTTTTTAAATGCCAAAGAAGTAACTCCTAGAGGAAACTGAACTGCTTCTTCTGTTTATCTTCAATAATTATCGTATAAATGAAGCAGTCTGATGAAATTAGGACCAGACAATAAAACAGGTAAGTTTGCTGTTCGGTTGAGATGAAAATTCAAAATTCCAGTTTGGATGTGACGTCAGGTTTTGTTTTGACTTTTCTGTGCACAGGAGCCATAGGGAGGACTGTTTGTTTGTTTTCTTTCTAATGCTGTGGAATGTGTTAACTAAGTGAACTAATCATAAACTGACATGTAAGAAAGGACAAGATCCAAATCCCACAACAGACCATCAGTATGCAGGCCCTCTGCATCAACTACACTTACTATACTTGCATGAAATGGATGGATAACATCACAGCTGTGACAATTTCTAAGAAAGTTACTATATTTACCCAGTAATACATTGGCTTTGCAACCTGAGTAGTGGTAGACTGTAGAACTGGAAAACCTTCCCTGTTTACAAGACACTTAGCTCTACACCATGCAGTCACCTACTCATTCAGATACTAGAGCTACATCAGCTGCATCTGTTCACCTAAGTACAGACTGCTTCTGTGCATGAAAATTTTCCAAATCTGACACATCATGTAACTTAAGCAGTGCTCAATAATGCCATCTAATAGTCTCCTTACAGGAATTAAAAAAATGCATGACTGGCTTGCTTACAATGAATAAGAGGAAAGACTATAACTCACAATTATCAGCACTTCTCTCTGAGTCATGCAGAGCTCGCTTCCACCACCTATATTTACATCAGCTGGAAACTCACTCCACAAATGCAATGAGTCCAATCTGAATCAGGAAAGCATGCAAACAAAAGCAGCAAAATCATGCCCCCAAAACATACATAATATACTACAGATACATATTTTCACTAATTCCTTTTCAACTTGACTTTTATATTTTTGAAATCTACAATCAAATAAAAACAATATATTCATCTATTCATAATGATAAAAACAAGGTACCTGTTCCAAAATGAATGATATAGTTTCAAGGACTAGATGAAGATCCTGTTTTTCCAATGAAAAAGCTATTTGAAGTTTTTCTTCCTCCTCTTCACTGAAGATACTTTCAGCCTGAAGCACAAAAATGGTTAGTCCTCACATTCCATTTAGCAACCAAAAACATAGCTGTCAAAACAAAACCTTTCTCCACATTTTTATAAACATAGTGGCTGTCCAGTTGTTTCTAAATAGAAATAACAAAGTAAAGCTCTTTTCCAATAGAAAAATACAATGCAATTCCTCTCACTGAAAATCAAAATTAAAAGCCAACAGTATCACACAAGAAGTTATTAGGATTACTTGAAGTACATCACAAGAAAATGCTTTCTCTTTGCACCTGAGAGACACTGAAGAAACATTTTTCTTTCAACTATCACACCATCTCCATCAACCTTTCATAAATAAAAAATAAGAAAAGTACAAAGTGTGTTACTTTAATCAGACTCCAAAGAAAACAGAAGGCAAAACTGTAGTGAAGTTAGTTACATATGCTCCTTCCACTCTGGATATTCTTCTGAAAATCATCCATGCTGTTACAAAAAAAATAAAGGCCTAATGTAGGCTTATCTTGAAAGTCAGATTTGAATCTATAGCCTACTGTATTACTGAAGATTACTAAGAATGTTCTGTATTTTTAAAATAGCACAGTTATATTTATTATACTACAGCAAATTAAATAGTAATTTAAATGCAGATATTGCCATCTTTTAAAACGCAATTACTAACAAATCTATGCTACAGACATCAAAACACCATATTTAGACCACTTAGTAATCCAAAACTGCAAAGCTACACAAAAAAGCAATTCAGCTATCAGAAAAAACAAAATGAGGCAATTACACAAAAACTTCAATAATAGCAATGTTTGTGACAAGAGTATCAAAATGGAAACATTATTTGAATCATTAGCTGTTAGAAGGATATGCAGAGCTCTGAGAATCTGCTTTGTTAAGGCAAGTAAATTTAAAGTTTCCAGCAATCTAACGTGCCCTAGAGTCAGATACTTTGGAAAGGCCAACTGAACGATTTATGAGATTGACTCAGCAGGCTAAATTAAAAAGACCACTCCAGCTCACCTAAACACTGATTAAAACTGTGAAGAGCTACTTAACTGCTACTGAGTAGTAAAAAAGAAAAAAAAAAAAAAAGTTGGTGACACTTTCCAGTTACCAGTGAATTAATATCCATGCAAAACAATTGAGAAAACCCTCTGCAATAACAGTGGCAACAGTAATTTTGGTAGGAAAAGAAATCAGCACCTGAATCAAATAATCAAAACAATCTTTAGAGTCTCAGAATTATGACCTTTAATACATTTGTACATTCTACCTGTGCTGCTCCTAACCTGTAATATTTTAACGCTTATTTTGCATATATTCATGTATAGAAAACAAATTCTGTGTTTCTTTCTATATTTTTTCTAAATACAGAACATGGGAATAAACAAAATCTGACACTGAAAGATAAAGAAAATCAACAAAGTAATTTCTGTTTTAGCATTTATCTTTCCTGCAATATTTAGTCCAAACATTAGTTTTAGTCTCCATTTCACTTTTTGGCACTGCGCAGTGAAACTGACTACTGATTTTATTTCTTTCTTTATTCTCCAATTAAAAAAAAAAAAGAAACAACTTTCTGTAAAGATGACAAACATTTTCACGAAATTTTAGGGACTTCATTTTTAATCTCAATTCCACTGATGGCTTTGGTTGATGGACGTACAGAAATTAAAAGGAAAAAAAAAAGGCAAAAAAAAAAAAGCATTTAGCGCTTCCCTTGCGAGGGCAAGAGCGGAGTTTGTGCAAAAAGCCAAGGAACCACAAGGAAGCAGCGTCTCCTCCGAGAGCTTTCTCAGAGACGCCAGCACCTGGAGGCGATGGAAGCGGGTTGTAAGAGGCACTCCTCACGCCATTCACCTCCGGCCGTTCATTACTGGCTCTTATTTCATTCACCTGAAACAGCTCTGAACAATTAAGTGATGAATGAAATTAAGATCAAAAGTACTTAAAAAAAAACAACAAAAAAAACCAATTTAAAGTGGAAGTAATTGTCCCTTAGCACAGCGGAGTGCCGCCTCTGTCCCACGAAGACGACTCCGCGGCGCTCGGCCAGAGGCGGGACGCAGCTGCTCCCGGCGAGGCTCCCCGTCCCGTCCCACAGCAGGGAAGGCCAGGCTGCCCACGCCGCCGCACCGAGGGCGGGAGCGGAGCGGCACCTGGCACGTCGCTGTTCCTCGGGGACACCGGTACCGCCCGTCGCGGACCCGCTCCCGCGGCTTCGCCCGCAGCAACGCCGCCAAAGCGCCGGCGGGGCCCTCCCGTCTCTGCCGCCGCCGCCGCCGGCGGCCCGAGGCCCCCGCTGCCGCCACGCCGCGCGCCGCTGCCTGCCGAACGCGGCACCAGCGGGCTCCTAGCGGGCTCCCCCCGCCCCGCCGCCGCCTGCCCCGCCAACCTTCAGGTGCAGCTTCTGGAGAAGGCGGGAGAGGAGCCGCGGGAACCGGCCCGGGTCCATGGCGTTCAGCAGCGACACGGCCCTGCGGATGCTGCACGGAAGGAGAGGAGCCGGTCAGGGGGACCCAGGCCGTGGCGAGGCGAGGCCCTGTCCCCGACCCGCCCCGCCCTGCCCTGCCGCGGAGGGAGCGCAGGCAAGGGCGGCAGCGGCGCTGCCGCCGGAGCGACCGGTACCTGTCACTTTCCGGGACGACGGACGCCGCCATGACTGCCGCTGCGGCCCCGCCTCCCCACCCCCGCGACGGCAGCCCGGCGGGCCCAAGCGCCGCCGCTCCGCTTCGCCCTGGCGTGGGCAGGTCGGCGGCCGGGGCCGCTCTGGGTGAGGGCCCCGAGCCCCCACGCACAGTCCCAGCTGAAGGCAGGGCGAACCTGCGGCGGCCTCCGCGGCTTGGGGGGAGCGGTGAGAAGCAACCTGGCGGCGCCTCGCTCACGGGTCGGCAGCACCCCGCAACCGCTGGGAAGGCCGTCGTTGAAATCCTCGGGTTTGAAAGTCTTGAGGACGTACTGGCGCCCAGCAGAAAGTACCGGGGAGCGGCATTTCCCCCTCTGTCGCGTGTCGCCCGTGCTCGTACTCGAACCGTACCGCAGAAGTGTGGGTGGTGCGAAGCCCCTCGGCCCCTCCCGGCCCCACAGAGCCTCCGTGTTCCCGTGTGGTAGCGCCCAGCCAGCTCCGAGCCATGGGTCCGTGAAGCTCTTGTTGGCGGGCCGCGAACCTGTGGCACGGCTGTCACCCCCGCGGTATTACGGCAGAGTGTTCCGGAGGCGGTGGAACCAGCGGCAGCTGGCTGTGTGTCCATCTTCCCCAAATAACCTGTTCCACGGGTGGCAACCCCAAACTCTCCCCGTGCGGGTGTTACCTTGAACGGATGTAACGTCTGTGAGACCTCTGGTTCCCATCAGATTGGGCTGAAGTGGAAAAATGGGCTGAAAGACCATGGGACCAACAAACAGAGGAACAGGGAGCATGACTGCGTGGGCCTTGTTTTCCTAGGAAGCAAACTAAAAATATTAAAAATGTGCAAAGGGCTTTTGAATGTGGTTGTAAAGGTTTGTAAGATGTGGCCCGAAGGGTTAGGTGTATGGTAATAAATTATGGTAGGGTCAAGAGGCAGGTGGGAAAAGGCTGAAAATTTCTGAGGTACTGTAAAGAAATGTTTTATAAACATAGATGCCAAAATCCTGACTCTGTTGAAGAGAGGGGAATTTCGTTATTAACTTCAATAGGTCAGGGATTTCAGCCACGAAATTTGAAAAGATAATGTCTGTTTAAATAGACTCAGCCTTAAGAACCAACTTCAGGAAAAAAGAGTGGCAAACCTGGCCGTACTTCAACAGGAATTTTAAAGCAGAGAATTCCTATCTGACACTTCAACAACACTTGTAATATACCCCCAGCAGAAGCTGGACCCACAGTCACTGTTACAAAGGGCAGCTACATTTTTCATGCTATTGTTCTGGGGTGAAATATAATTACGTTCAACTATTTAATCTGTTTTTCTGTACTCTTACAAAACATGAAAAGACAATATTCTCGCAAGAAATTTATTTGGCTGGAAAAGAAACATGAGTGTTTCACTCCACGCTGAAATAATGTAGCCTCTTGTTCTAGGAAATCTCCCCCGAGAGCAGAATTTTATAAAGTTTGTTCAGTCAAAACGAGCAAGGGCGACTGGAAGTCTAGACAATTGCTTACTTATTTTAAAAAGTTCCAGCTGATATAGGTATTGGATGCGCCACTCAGGTTTGCTGCCAATTCTCTGGTTTTATAATCATATGGAGCTATTTTAAAGTGTTTTCTTTCACGCTTTGCTGCATCAAATGAATATTAAAAATGAAGAGTCAAAACAATGAACATTAAAATCTCAGCTGAAGAGGATCCCGAGCAACCTCCTCCAGCTGGACCTGCTTCACACAGGAGGTTTAACCTGAGAGCTCTGGAGGCTTCTTCCACCTGTATGATTCTGTGTTCAAAGCCTCACTGAAGAAAGACAGGAAACAGAGCAGCTGATTGGAAATAGTAAGTAATGAAGCTAACCTGACAAGGTGCTGTCAAGTGCACAATTAAATCATTTTTTTCCAAATACATTTTCTGTTCCTAAAAACGAATTATAAAAAGTTGTGACTTCTCATACATCCATTCCTTTAATACTGTTTTGTACTTGCATCCATGATCCATTTTTCCAATGTGAATAATAGCTTTTTTCACTGAGGTAATGATATTACACAATTTAATGAATTTTATCAGTTGTCTCAACTATCCATCTAGTTAAGAGATACTTTGAGTCAAATTGTTAGCCGTATTTTGACTCAAAATACTCCATTTAGACATGCAAATGGATGTTGTGGGGGCTTTTGGATTAATCTGCTCACATCCTATGACAAAATCTTAGGCATCAGTGACTGAGACTTTAGAATGTTTAGCTGCTAATGAAAGTTGGGAATCTTACTGCCTTACAACAGTCTTGAAAAGCTCGGTCTTCCCTACTTTGGATTTCCAGAAATTGAACTATATATTCTGTTCTTTCACAAAGACCAAACCAGCCTTCATGTTATTTGATTACAGTTTGTTTTACAGACTTTTCTCACCACCTAACCCTTCAGTTAGAATTCATTTAGGCTCTGCTTTTTAAAATACTTCTGTGGTTGTCAGATGAAACTGATTATATAGAGCATGAAAAGGATGTAAAGTTAGGAATTACAGAATACTTTCCACACAAGGCTAGTTAAGCACTGTAATAAATTGCATGACAAAGTTGAAGAATCTCCTTCATTACAGGTTTTAAAGCACAAAGGGACAAACACCTGTCGTGAAAAATGGATAGTAAATGTGTAGAAACTGAGTAAAGCTGATCCAGCATTGAGGACTACAGGCTCTCAAAATCCTACCAGGACCTGTTTTCTTTGAGTGTATTATTTTCCTCTTTTTTTTCTTGGCTCCTTTTGATCCTCTTTTTATTCCATAGCCTTTTACTTGCGATGCCATTCTGTCTACACTCAAGCCTTTCCTTTTCCTGTCATCTTCATCTCTGTTATTTTTCCTAACTTCTGAAGGTACACACAAAAGAACATGCTAAACTCCTTCAAGATCTGATTTGTACAATATCCCTGACACTATTTGTTGACTAAATAATTGTCCTGCAACTCATTGAAAATAAACCAATAATGTTTCACATAAATTTTCACTTAAACTTGCAAGTGGCTTAAGCAATTGAAGTTAGCAAACTATAAATTTGTGGGGCGGGGATTGAATTGTACCTTTTACCTAGTATTAAATAGCTCAACTTTTGAACTGTTGTTGAAAAAATAGTTCTTTTTTGTAAAGTGTGTTCTAAGTGTGTCAGTTAAGTTACGTCTATCAGAAATAAATACTCTTCTCTTGCTCTCTGTGACTGTTATCATTATGAAACAATCTGCCATTCTTTCTGTGTCATTATTTGCATTCCACTGAATGAGTAATCTCATTAAAATCACCAGGACTACTTGAACTCTGCTCGGAAAGAGTAAGGGCAGGGCACTATGAATAAAGGAGGGGCCCTCTTAATTTATTAGCTCTGTATGCTGGCTTATTGTTTGCTATTTTTGTGCTTATATGTGAAATTTCACTATTACATCTAGTCATGTGAAAGGAATCAGACACAGTGGGTGACACAGTGCTTGACAATGGAAATCAGGGCTGCATAGCCTACTCCTTTAATCAAAGGCACCTGTGAGCATACAGGAGATTCAGCTGTGGACAATAGGCCTTAATTTATTCCATTATAACACAAACAGGTGTGATCCCATAAGAGATCAGCATTCATACATTTGCACCTGTGTAGAGGTGGAAGCAGGTCAGTACTTTGCAGGGCCAGGTCAATGGAGAAAAGATATGCTGCCCTCTGCAAATGACGCGACAGCAAATCTTTCTATGGTTCATGCCAAGATTACAAATTAGGGTTAATGAAGTGCAGGTATCATGCTCTAACTAATGTTCAAAGTTGCAGTTAGCTCAGACTTGATATGTCTGTTTTCCAAATAGAATGTGATCAAACAAAATAGTCCACTGAAACATGCGTAATTGGTTTTAAAATGTTTTGAGATCATGAAAAATGTGTCAAAGGAGAAGCTACAATCAATATTGCTATCAGTAGCTAAGAAACCCAACAGAGCTGCAACAACTGTAATGCTTTTGGTGCAGATATTTATCTGAGGCATATTTATCCAGAAAGTATTAGTCTATATTTCTTTAGTCAAGCTCTTCTGGTTTTCCCACTGAAGTGAATGAAATCTGTATTCTACTCTGCTGTGGATGTATATAGCAAAAGTTCAATTGTGCTCTTACAGAAGGTGTTAAAAGGATCATGAAAATTGTCTGGAAAAGAGTTCAAAGTAAATTACCTTTTTTAATGCCTTCCTGTGTTTGTATGAATCACAGAGGCTGGCAAATATTAACTGTAGAGTTCTTACCTCGACAAATGCTGGCATATACTAGTGTAAGTTCAATAACAGTATGGACGTATTTTCCTCTCAGTGATGTGGTGGGATTGAATGGCACCTTGCCAAATGCAGAAGTTCCTTTTAAGCCAGGAGGAACGGTTTGGTGGTCTCAGGTTGTGACTGAAATATCTAGACTTTCTGGAACCACAAACCTAACTTCTCCCAGGTTTGACTGTCCTTCATCAATTTTAAAGCCCTGTAGGTAAACTGAATACCATGCAGTTTACTGCAGTTACCTAACATTAAGTCTCCCATGTAGACAGGAATCCAGTAATACTTTTCATACAAAATTTGGGAGCTAGGTTTGGGGAAAAAAAGACTTCCATTTTCTCGCTGTTGTTTTACAGTGCTATAATGTATTGTATTCGTAGTCTGTGTTTCAGATGTGCTACGCTATATATGTAACTGTAAATCAGTATCATGGAGCCTTTACATCAAAGGATTTATATAAATAATTCTAAGTTTTCATTGTGAAACTTTGCATGAAGGATTTGCAAACACTAAGCAAGAGAAAAGTCAGCATAATTTTGCCCATTTATTAGCATGGAAACAGGCAGGCACAGGAGTGGTGACCTCGTTACAGCTGACTAGCTAGTCAGCCTCATGCCCCAATACAGCTTTGGTCTACCTTCTTATTCAAAACTCCCATCTCAACTCATCTGATAAAGCCTCGGGTGTTCTTTGTCTTTAGCACACCTTTGCATCTTGAAAGTCATAGTATTTAATGGCCTTCACTTTCATTGTGGCCTTTTCTGAGCCACATGATAATCATTTTATTAATATTTCCTTTAAATTGGCTGTTGTCTTAGGAGCAGCTGTAAGTATGCAATGCAATACACAAGGACAGCTCTTGTGTTTTTTTACTCAAAGATGTGACAACTTCTGATATTGAGAAGTATAGACAAATTGTTAAATAACGAGTGTCTTCAGTGGCTAACTTTCTGCCTTAAAGTCTAATGGAGTGAAACGAAGGCAAACAACAAGATGCTGTGCATAACTCTTATTTTGTTTTCTGAGTTTTCAAGTTTGTAAATGGCAGGACATGCACAGTGGAGTCTTTGGAATTGAGAGGATCGCAATAAGACAATGCCCAAGCACATATGAGGTTAATAGAGAAAGAACCATATTTATCTATAGAAAAATCACACAGGAGCACATTATTCATTTCCATGAGATTGACTTCTTTGTACTAATAATATCTAAGAAAGCAGAGGATTAATATCTCCTGCCAGATAGATATGGATTGTAAGCAAGGGAAATACAGTGGAAGGCACAATGAATTCAAATTAAACAAACTGAATCAATTTTTAGGCAAGAGACTGAGAGGTGGTATCTTAGCTAGGCTATAGTTTAGTAGGTACCTGTGCTTTCATCTTAAGCCACAGTGGGATCATGGTAGCCATGAGCAAAGCAGCCACATGGACAAGGAAAAGACAGGCAAAGTAAATTCACAGTGTCATGACTGTTTAACCTGCATAATCTAGGGTGGGAGGCCAGAGAGGGGAGAGAGAGAAGAAGGACCGATAGACCTTATGGAACAGTTCATTGATCTGCCTCCCCTTATTTTAAACCTTAGCCTTGTAATGCAAACTTATTCCATAGGGAAAAACATATTCTGTTTAGACTGACATCTTATAAAGTAGAAAGATGATCTAGTGTCATCTGGAGAGTGGCCAATTTCATAAAAGACTAAGAAATGTTCTCTGCCTTTTCTGGTAAAGCATTTTATTTAAAACCACAATGTCATGCAGTGTGGCATTATGTAATTGCCTAACAAAAACTATCAGATATGGGCACTCTGTTGTTGTTTTTGTATACATGTATCTGCCACTAAGTTTCACAATCAGTATAAACATATTGATGACACTAGAATTTTTCTTTCTCTTTCTGCCCACCGCCCCCATCCCCCGTACAGCTGCCCTAATAGGGATTATACTTGTGCAGCGTCAGCTGCTCATTTGGAACTGGGGGAAAAGTTAGCAGGATCATTGCAATGGTAAAAAGTCATTCTCAAACCAAGCAGAACTGACTCTGCAACATCCTCTTATTTCACTATCCTTATCTTCGCTCTCACTTCTGTTTTTTTTCAGGTTTTGTGCTATATTTTCAAGGTTGCACTGTGTTTGTGATGGAATTCTCTTATGCTTTGCATTTAGCTATGATTGTGACAGAGGCATAGTCCATGTTAAAAACCACAAAGTAACACCAATGAATTCAATAATGGGATTCTAAAGATTTATGCCAGTCTGGGTTTAATCACATTACTCAAAAATTTTAACATGTAGCCTTACCACAGGAATCCACCTGAGAAACTATTTGGGTTTTTGCCTTTAAGTGGAAAGAAAGTGAAACTAATTCAAACCTGTCCATTTCAGATCTCGAGGTCATTACAAAGGAAGGTTGCCATCTTCCTGTCCATGTAAATCAACTCTAACTTCTTGAAGAGCTGCTTATTCGATCAAGTTCAGAATGAGTCTGTGGCACACCTGGAACAAGAAACCAATCCCTGACTACAGTGGCAGGATTTCCACCTACCTTAAGAAATATAGCTCAGAGATGATGTGGGCTATTTGGACTCTTGGCACAAGTCAAAGGATACTTTGGGACCAGTGAGGTATATGACAGAACAGCACCAGATCCAACTGCCAGACAGAGAGTGTTTTAACCACCACAGCAAATATTCTTATGAAGTTTTTTGGTACTGGGTGTTTTTATGCTACAGGCTTAAGTACTGAGGTGTCATTAGTTGAGAGGAACAACAAATCTTTGCAAGGTATCAAGTCAGAAGGAGATTGTGGTGTTAAGGAATTCTTGGGATCTGTTCCAGGAAGTTTCTTCTACTGGGAGATATCTCTGCCTTGGAGCAGGAGGTCTTTGTCCACAGAGAATGACCTCCTGTAGGTGAGAAAAGTGGTGCCACATTCGAAGTTGGGAGAGTCTCCTCAAAAACAGCAAGCACTGGGCCCAATGAATGATTCCCCACTAGCAGCACACTCCTGGAGATTGCCTGTGGCAATCTGCAGCCTTCCCCCCTTCAAGATCCAGAGGGACCCTCACTCTTCAAAAAGGGTGTGACTGCCCATCATGAATGAGAACACCTACCTAATAAGAAGACTGGGTGTAAGTTATGCTATTTGAAATCTGTCATGTCTTGCATGAAGATGAAACTCCCAGAACTGAAGAGACTTCTCTGTTCAGAGGAAAAAATATCCAATCCGTTTATCTCTAGTTATATAATTAATGACCGATCAAGGTTGAGTGTGCCATATGCTGTAAAAAAAATGCTGACTGAACATGTTGGTTTCAGTCTTGTAGCCTGGGCAGCAAGAAAGAATTGCAGTCATTTCCACTCTCCTCTATATACAGAGGGACGTGGAAAGTCGTGACCTAGTTTCAAAGAACTGTTATCTCAAGTGACCCCTGCCTCATTTATACAAGACGTGAATGCATCAGAAGGAAAAGACACTTGGACAAGCATTCACAAAAGAGCGAGCTGTGTCACACATCTGAGTAAATGAACAAGCAGAGAAATTGGCAAGAAAAAAAACTCATTACAAGTAATGTGGTTCAACTTCCAAGGGTAAAAAAATTGTCTTCCCACAGCAGTCCAGTCACCTTCAGTTTTAGAAAGTCAAGATTTAGAGAGGACTGACTAGATGCCTCAGTAAAGCTCACAACGATGAGGAAGAATGAAATGCATACTTTTACTTAATGGGTGTTGACGCGGAAGTCACGGACACTGCACACAATCAATGTGATCAAGCAGATGTCACTTTATTGCCCTAATAGCTCAGTTTATATACTCATTTTGGTTCCCGATCACGCATAAGCTGATTAAAGATTGGTTAGCATGTGCTGTCCACGCGCCTAAAGCAACAGTTTGATTGGATAAGACTTTCTGATCACACGAATGATTCCCCCCGCCTGTACCCTGTTCTGTGTCCTCCTTTCCGTCACGTAGGCCCAACTTTGTCCTGCTTTTTTGTGCTTGTTCCATCAAAATTGTAACAACAATTATCCTTAACAAAGCGTCCTTGAGGCCAGTTGCTTGCAAAGCATCCTTGAGGCCTGCTGCCTACAAAGCGTCTTTGAGGCCTGTTGCCTGCAAAGCGTCCTTGGTTCACAAGTTAATCAGGTCCATCGTGCCTGGATTGTTCACTATGTGTGCATTACTTTCCAAGTATCCCACAAATGGGGAAGGTTAAAGTCTGCTAAGTAGGCAGCAATAAAGAAGCACAAGCCCCACTGCCAGGCACTTCACTAGAGACAATTCATAAAGCCAAGATTTACTATAATAAAATGTGAAGAAGAACTTTGCTCAGGTGCAAAAACTACCAGAACAAAATCAGTCAGGGACAGAAAATGGCAACACACTGATCACATTCCCAGCTTCAGTTTCAATTGTATCATAAACCCATTTCCTGTTGCAGCGACATTCTGGTCCGCATTTGTTTGAATTGCATTTGGGGCAGGGATAGAAGCAACCCAGGCAGTTCTTTTCCAGGCAATCACACAAATCAATGTTATTACAAAGCAGCCTGCCATGTTTGTCATACTTCTTTGTAGTTCTGTGAAAGAGAAGAAAAAGTGATTCTCAGAGAATGCTTCAACATGTTCAAAGACTAAACCAAGTAAATGCGGAAAACATCTGTCCAGGAGCAAATATTTCCTCTTTAACAACCTCACAGCATAATGAAATACCAGCATTATATCCTAATTGCAATAGCCACTGTTATTAAAAATGAAAGCGTGCCAAAGTAGTAAATCAAAATTCTCTTGTCACACAGAAAAAACTTGTTTTCCCAACACAGCTGTTATGTAATAAGAAATCTGTCTGCAAAATATTATGCTTTTATTCATTCAATTTATATTCAGTAAACAGCATACTAGACATTTTTTAAAATAAAATAAGTAATAAATTAGCACATCTTACTTGCGCTTATTAAAAAGACCTTGTTTCATCTGTGACATGCATGCTTTCTTTTTCTGCTCTCTAGTTTCAGGATTGAAGTCAGCTACCTGAGGTCCTGGATTTTGAAAAGCTAAGCATTTTAATTGTCTCTCAAGTTGCTGCTATAAAGAAACAACAGAAAGTTTATAATTAGTACAATTAGAACAAATATTTGCTAGCTGCCAAATGTCCTCACTTGCTTTCAAATGACATTAAAATTAATATTCTTGATAATTTAACACAGGTAGGAAAACAAAGCAACCTAAATTAAGATCACACTGTTTAAAATGTTTGCTTGTCTGACTGTTAATTGAGTATTCCTTTGACTGACTGTGCATCATGACAGGAAAGGGAAGCATGACCCTGAATACATGATTGGTACAGTGGCGTAGAGTATGAAAGTTGTCTTGTGGGAGGGAGAACCATGTATTTTTTTCTTCTACTTTATCCATAATGTAAAAACAAGTACTATGATTATAAGCATCTCAGCTGGATTCACCCTTACCTTCACTGCTCCCTCAGATGCCTAGAAACCATCTTTGTCCAAACAATCTGGGGGCAAGAGAAATGTCTGGAGGGGCAACTAGTGCAGGAAAGAAGCATTTGCACAAGTGAGGAGTATGAAAAAAAGCATAGACAAAAATAAAGAAGCTAAACTGAGCAAAGTTTTGAGAAATAGGAGGGAGCATTTTCTTGCCTACTTTATGGAATTCGTGTTTGCAGTTAGCTAAAACTGCTAAATAGTTTTGGAGATTAAAACATCAGCTCTCTGTATGGCCATTCCACATAGCCCATGTAGGTTGAAAGTCATGCCTAAAGTCAATGCAAACCATCATAGGCATTTTGTCAAACAATTTCTCTTTGGACAATAACTGTGGACATTGCACATACACTTGTCATTCATTATGCAAAGGCACAAACTTACATACAAATTTATCTTTTCTCCTCTTTGGTAAATGGAGGTAACTTGCCACCCCTCAGCTTTCCTGGTGTACGTCATTCCTTTCAGAGTCCACAGTCATTTTTTACAAACAAGTGAGTGCCTTCATTGCTTCTCATGGGTAAATCAATGGCAGTTCAGTCCAATCTGCTGATACAGTGATTTGGAAATAACTGTGCACTTGAGTGCACTTATTTACAAAGTTGTTGATGCTGTGCATCTTCAGTTGCATCCTCCTGAAAACCTATAGGGTTATCTCATGCACCTACACTATTCAGACATTTCTGCTTTTGAGTCTGGGGTAGATTTTCAGTGCAAAAAATATGCCTCAGCATCATCATTGTCCATGATCATGAATTGTGCAATTTCATGTCGGAAACAAATAATAAGCTATGGAGATAGTCCTCCCTCTAAGAGTACTTCTCCTATTTCCCTACTTACTATTTCATTTGATCTCAGAAGTACTCTTAGCCCTCTAAATCACTGCACTGCAAACTTGACTCATTTCACTGTTGTTATTACTGATATTTCCCTATTGATTCCAGCTTTTTATTTTTGTAATTATAGAAGACATTGAAGGCAATGGTAAGTATCTTGATAATAAAATGGTACTGGAGAAATCATACCAATTGTTTTTGTGATACTGAGCAGTCCTTAGCAGGAGAGACATTTCCTTCTGCGGGTGTTTCCTGGGCAGAATTGCTTTTCTTGCAGTTTTCTTCTGCATGATCACTTATTTGACTACCCTTGTGAAATACATACATACGTGTGTGTTAGACATATACAGAAGTGTGAGATTGCCAGACTTTTATGTGAAGGTTTTAGGGTGAGCAGGTGATATTCATACTATGTTTTTATGTATTCTTAACCAACAGCAAATGCAGAACAAAATGTGGCTTAGTATCAGCCTCGATTTTAAAACTGTATTAAAATAATATAACTAACATAAACAAAAGCTGTATCACCAAAGCCACTCTATAATTTGTCAAGCAAAACTTGGAAAATCTTTAGTGTTTAAATAACACAGAAATTGAAAGAAATACTGTCATGTCTGAATCTGTTACTGGCACCGCTTCACCGCATTGTCACCTTTAATGTAAAGGTGAGAAGCGGTATTCTCACAGAACACATAAAAGCAATCGGCGATGTGCAGTGGAAATGAGAACAGCACGCAGCCGGCAGTCATATTTCTCTTACCAGCAGGTGACACTGTTGTCCTAGCTGCGGTTCTGTTTGCAAGGCTCCAAAAAACAGCGGCCGCGGCGGTGGGGAGGGAGAGCAGGAGCAGCCTGGGCATATTCTGTGACATTATTCATGGACACCCAAAGTGTGTGTCAAAGCTGTGACCATAACAACTAGACTATTCCCTGCAGATTCACAATTTTCTTCCTGAAGACTTCAACCAATGGATTAAAAGTAAACTTCTTGGCTTTTAAATCTCAGTCCTTAGCTTTGCAAAAGATTTTGTGTATAAATAGAATGCGTAATTGTTAGGTTTAATAGAAAAGAAGTGCATCACTCACACTGCTTACAAAGCACCGAGAGAGGACTATGGGTTCTGTGAGTCTGTCCTACAAAGGCCATCCATCACCTCTACCCTGTCACACACAAATGGTGGAGGCAACTGTTTGGGATGGGTGTTAGCTACTTCTTCCTACCCAACTTGTGAAGCTACTTAGTTAAAACTTTTTATGCAATATAGGCAGTTCCAGTGCCTCACACTTTAACCCCAAACACCACCAGAAATATTTAACCTTTTGGGGAGTTCCTTCAACCCTTCCCCAGGTGCTGCCAAGTCTCTCCCCCATTGCCTCTGAAAGGTAGTGTAGTGGCCTCTGCCAGGTTATCTGGCACTTTAGCATTGTTGCCTAAACCCTGTCCCAGAGAAGATCTTCATTTCACCACTGCCAAAAGGGCCAGCACCTCTCTGAGAAAAGCAGGAGAGGAGTCCAGGCCTTTAGTTCCCTCTGTTGCAGCCCCGCCCTGCAGGGTGACAGCCAAAGTGGGAATACCAATGAGAAGGAAGAGACCTTGTAACAGAAAGGGACGCTTTATGACAGATGAAAAGAACAGCCTTCAGCCTGTTTCGGAGAGGGTTTCCCTTTCTCCTCTTCAGTGTCCTTAAGAATGACTGAGATTCTGACACTATTCACAACAGGATGTTCTACAGTAACAATTTTAGTCCTGGCACTTGAGCATCCTTTTAGGATTAGAAAAGGAAAGCTATTACCACGCAGTTAATATTTGCTATATGGGTGAGCCTGCTTTCCTACTGGAAATCTGCTAGGGACCCACAAATAAAACAAGAATGAAGGCCACTGCTCCAGAGAAAGTGAGTACTGCTCTTCATTTGCACTCAAATTGGAGTCCTGATAAGGATTTGCTTCCTACGTCTCCTCTTGTGTCCAACCATGCATCCAGCATTGTTAAAGCACTTTATGAGTATGTATGACCATGATCCATGCCTGTTTTATTACAGTGTGCAGGGTCCAGGAGCAGAACAGCCATCAGCAGCTACCAGTGTAAGAGGTAAGACAGAATTCCCACATGTCCTGTGGTGGTGTAAATATTTGACTCCTTTGGAAACTAGCATTTACCTGGAGCCAAACACCCAAAATCAGAAGCCACTTTTTAAATACCAGCAGAAAAGGAGCAAGCATCTTGTTCCAAACACATTTCAAATGCCCTTGCACCTCAGTGACAATATCCCACACAGAAAATGTAGTGCATTTCTGTCTCCATATATATGGTAAAGTGTTAGTTTTAATCTCCAGGAAAGATACTCAGAAATGATGCAGAGTGTGACTAGGAAACTGTGCAAGATTCAGAAATTGCTTGAGACTCACAGGACTGGTTATCCTCCATAGCATGTTCTGAAAGAGGATAGGGGAACGAGGGAGACTGAGACTCAGACATCCACTCTCAAGTCTGCAGAACCTAATTATCCAAAGGAAAGTATTCTGGGTCCTGAAGCAGAGTTTTTTCATCTACTGTTTTTGGTCTGGCTGTAGTGATAATCCAGGGGCAATGCACTAAACACCAGTCTCTTCCATAAAAATTTAAACTCAGGACAACCATCAGCTGCACTCTTCCTCCGCCAAAACCTGTGTTCTCCCACACCTTTTGAATACAGCAAGTACTTCCTGGAGGTGATCATCCATATCTCAACATCCTACTGTGGCTGTAGCATATGGCTAAGAACTGGCAATTTCATCCCAGACCCTTGGCACAGCTGACAAGGCTAAAAGCAGATTAAGGGAGGAAGAAAATCAGAGGCGGTGTTATATTAAAAAAGACTTGGTCTTATCCAAGAGACAGATGTTTCTGCTCAGAGAACAGTTTCAGAAGATGTTGGGATTTGGAAGGAACTGCATTTGTTTGTGATTTTCATAAGAGAAATATTTTTCTGTATCTGCTCTTTCAAGAATTTAATATTCGTATTTATGATCCTTGCAGATTGCACTGCTAAATATTTCAGCTGGTGTGAAATGTGGTGACTGGCATTCCAGACACTTCAGGCTGCTTGATCTCAGCAGCCTAAAAAGCTATTATGTCTGCAGGGCTTGCCAGAGTGAAGGCACATTGTTTTCAAGTTGTATTTGTTCATGCCATTGGAGACTTTCTGGTTGAGATCTGTAAGCGTGTTCACCACGTTCAGCAGGGCAAGACAAGATGCTGCCTCTATGGCTTTAATCTCCCTTTGCCCACATGGATTAGTCTGACCCATTGCAATAGTCCCATCTTCATCATAGCCTAGCTCTGCAGAGATGTCTGTGGTCTCAGAAACCAGCAGTCAGGTGTGTGGCACATTCAAGTATGCATCTCGAAATCTCTGTAGGACATCTGGTGCCAGCCAAATTAAGAATGAGAATAAATTAATCTTCCTCAGGATCAGCTATGGACTGAGCTGTAAAGATGTGGAAAGGCAACTTACCAACTAGTCCATACCTTCTCTCATAGCCCCAAATGTGCATGTGTGTTCAGAAGATGGCCTTGAAGCCAGCCAGGAAACATAGACCAGATGAAGAAATAGGTCTCATGTCTTGTAACTCAGCTGGTTTCCCAGAAAACTGATCAATATGGTGACAGAGCAATGGCCCATTCTGTGACCGGAGTCTGGAGGAGCAAATCCCACCCTCTCCCAGTAAAATAAAACAAATCCTCATGAGTTTTCCCTGCCAAACCCAGAGCCTTTCTGCCATATCTGGAAATGAGGGATCCTTTAGCTGAAATCTAAAAGATAATTATAAAATCATGTGCATCTTCTGATTGTCATGCAATAGGCAGACGAGGTCTGCCAGACTTACATTCTGAAAACCTGCCGTTCTAAAGGGCGTATGTTCAGTTCAGAGCAGACAGCAAGAGAGAAAGGAGGTTCTCCAGAATTTTAAATTGTACTTACCAAAGGAAGGGGCTGGCACAGCGTGGGTTTACTGCTGCACAGTTCCTCTGATAGTGGAAGTACAACATTAGCCCCAGAGCGACTGAAACAGAAGACAAATAATCAAAATAGCACTCCCCAGAGAAGCAAGCTGAAGACAGTGCCAGGTAACTGTCTTAAAGGACCTCACACTTTCTGTCTCATTAATAATGGCTTTTAAATAGTACTTAGCACAAAGAGTGGGAATTGAGAAATGATATAAACTGTGATGAGAGTCCTCATTTATTACTTGCATCTGTGGTATGTTCACAGAAAAAATGTATTTCTTAGAGCTCTTTTTTCTTAAAGGTAAGTAAACAAAAATACTGTAATAACTACTGCATTTTACAAAAATTGAGATTTTTTTTTTTTTGGACATGGATTTAATAAAGGAATATTTTACCACTTCAGACAAAACATTCTGGATTCTGTTCACCACCTCCAACAGACAAAAGTCATCAAATAAATATGCTCCCCAATAGGTAAAGTGACAATGCAACCTCACAGTTCAGCTTCCTGCTTTTCAGGGTTGTTTGTTGCACTAGTGGAGACAACTTGGGCTCCTCCTGTTACCTCCAGATGCCAATTTCCATCATGCTGCAATCACTTATGACTTTCATTACTCTTCCCTAGAACACAGCTAAATCCTAATAAACATCCAAAACTGTCAAGTCTTATAAATTCTTCTGTTGCACTTAGACAAATAGTCCAACATGTCTTTTTTATCTTCATCAGCAGTATCCATCCACTCTCTGAGGTGTTTCACAACCCAGTCTGAAGGCAAGTAAATTTATTATTTACCACACTATTTTCTTTACCTCCAAACACTTTTAAAACCAAAAGTTGATATAATGTTCTAGCAGCAGACCTTAGCTAGGTGATTTAAATGCTGCTACATGTACCTTCATTTTGCTCCACAGGCTGTTTTCCTTGTCATGAAAAATGAACCAGAAATCCCTCAAGGGAAAAAAATTCACCATCTCCAAGGTACTCATACAGCAGCAACCCACAAACAAAAACCTACAACCTCTTTTATTCTCTTATATTTTTTCCAATGTTCTTCTGATTTCTCCATATTCTACATAATGGAGAAAACAGGAATTATTAACTCTATAAATATGAAATTTATTATTAAGCCACCTTATACTTAATATCTCCTTTTCTTCCATTTTGCTAATATTTATATATGTGTAGCTGAACTGTTTCTGAATTGTTTGTGCATGAGTTATGATATTTGTTTATCATGGCATACATGATAACATGCAGCCTGCAGTCTACTCAGAACAGTTTTTACTGAGTGGGTGGTAGGGGACGAGTAAGTGAGGATGTACATGTAGATTAAAATCTTAGGTGACGTTCGGAAAGATTGATTCTGGTGGTGAAACTCCTAATGGTTCCTTCAGGGACAAGTCTTCCCCACCATGAGCATGTGACTGTAAATAAGTTTTGGAGATATGGTAAAAATGTCCCTACTATTTGTGGGGTGAAGGGAGGGAAGAAAAACAAAGAAATGGTTACAGATACGTTAAATTTCTTTTAAGCTTCCTGGGCATTATCCAATGTCAAGTTGATTGCTCCTTGTACACCTTAGTTCACTCTGCCACACGGTGTGCTCAGTAGCATCCTGCGGCCAGTACAAACAGGGCAGCTGAAGAGAAAAAAAAATGCATTTTTCAGTGTTAAAAATTAATCTGTAATGTTATTACCCCATTGGAAAACGGTTTCCTGGGGCTTTATGATTTCAGTGTTAAAACACTAACACAGAGGGAGGTCTTAGTGATGCTCCTCACATTTTCTAATTCATTTCCCCCTCCTCCCCCCCCCCCCCCGCCCCCGCTGTTCTAAACTGCCGGGTTTATCAGGTGTTTCTGCCTCTTGTTTTCTCCTTTCTGGATGTTCAAATCAGGAAGGGGGGGGGCACAGGGGGGGAGCCGGTGAAACTGACAAGGAGAAAGCACACGAAAGGCAGGGAGATAATTTTAGTGGCTGAGATACCAAGGAGAAGAGGCTGTGAAAGGCTTGTGTGAGGCACAAGGGGAGAACAAAACACCTTCCTCCAGGGAAGACTAAATCCTCCTTGTCGACCAGCCCGGCACTCCCGGTGCTGACAGAGCACCTCACGGCTTGTTTAGCGCCCTGCCTTCCACACAGCCGAAGAGAGGCAGCAAAAGCGGCCGCTTCCTACTACCCACCGCTTTGTTACCATGCCCGGAGCCAGAGGTCCGGCCTTGGCGTCTTCTTGACCGGTCTCAGGAGGGCTGCTGCCTCGGCAGCGGGCTCTGATCCCACCTCCCGACACCCCCAACAGCTCGGCGTTACCGCCGGGAGCTGGGCGTCCCGCAGGCGAGGTCGCTCTCTCCGCTTTCCTCCTCTGTCAGTTACGTCCCTCCCCCCACGCTCGCCTTCCTCGCTGTTCCTCCCTCTCTGTCCCTGCTGTCGCATACGACGACGTTCCTTCTTCAAGCGCTATCTCCCCCTCTGTACCGGCTCTGTCCGGGCGCTGGCAGCGGGGGTTGTGGGGAGCTGTGCGGGCGGAGGCCGCGGGCAGCCCTGTGCCGGTCACGACGGTTCCAGTCAGTTGCGGGACGCGCCGGAGCCCCTGGGCCAAGCTGGCGGCGCTTCTGGGAAAGCCTACTTAAGAACGGGGGGAAATGCCAGGCGAGCAGAGGACTGGGGGGAAAAAAAAAACATAAAGCGAGGAACAGCACCAAGGTCAGCGAGACGGGCGCGGCAGGAAGCGCTGCGGGCGCCGGAGCAGGAGCTCCCCCGCAGCCCCCGGAGAGGACGCGGTGGAGCAGGTAGACGTTCCCTGAAGGAACGGCGGCCTGTGGGAGGGACCCCACGCTGGGGCAGGGAAGCAGCATGAGGAGGAACGAGCGGCAGAGAAGAGCGGTTAGGGACTGACCTCGACCCCCATTCCTCCTTCCCGCTGGGCTGCTCGAGGGGAGGAGGTGGAAGATCTGGGAGCGAAGACGAGCCTGGCAAAGAGGGAGGGTGGGGGAAGGTGGTGTTTTAATTTGGCGGGTTGTTTCGCACTCTCCAAGTTGATCTTAATTGGCAATAAATCAAATCACCTTCCCCAAGTCAAGTCCATTTTGCCCATGACAGCAACTGGTGAATGATCTCCCTGTCTTTATCTCAACACACGAGCTTTTTCACCACGTTTCCTCCCTGTGTCTTGTTGAGGAATGAGACAGCATCAGGACAGGCATCCTGCAGCTGGCCAAGGTCAGCCCACCATCCCCGCTTAGGTCCTTGCCTCAGAGAACATCCCATCACAAAAAATGACGGACAACAGACCCCAAAAGACCAGAGCCCATTGTCCCTCTCTTGCAGGGAAGATTTCAACTTTTTGGTTAAAGAATCGCCAAAAGTAGCAGCAACAGTGGTTTTAATGAAGTAAGATATTACAAAAGCGAGACTTAACAGATGGCAAGGTTCACTCTATTACTTACTGCACAGAACATAGAGTAATGATTCAAAGTTACCAATACAAAATCTTAGTGCACTATAATACAAGGTATGCATGGTATCTTTCACTTACCAAAGATCTGCAGTTGGTAAGGGATCTGTCAGCCTCGAGGAGTGAGGAGATCACCGCCATGCAGCCAGCTGCTTAGCAAGGAGAGCTCAAAGAAGGCTCACTTAGGCTGTAGTATTTATGGAATGAAGTGGTTGGCTCACAGTCAAATTACATGCGATAGAAAAGGTAAGCATGAGACTTCTTGTACCCACAATTTCCTTTGTTCCTTGACAAATGAGTCTTGGAACAACCGCCTGCTATTCTTGTGTTAATCACACGGTCAGTGTTCCGGTTTCCAAGCTCATATGCATCAGTGCTCACCATGTCATCCTGTTCCTGTGTGAGCTTTCAGAGAACAGGTTGGAACTAGTGAAGTTTTTGGCCCAGTTAAGGCCTAGGCCTTTACTGCCTTTGGAGCTTGAATCAAACTACCACTGGTTTGGTCAAGGAGTCGGGTCCATCCATCACACCCTGCTCCAGGAGCCCCTGCACCTCTGGCCCAGGGGATGCAAAGGTGACAGCTCTTTTTGTCCTCTGTGTCACTGCACAACACGAATGTGGCAAGGCTACATCACTGTTCATTTATGGCACTTTAACCCCTGCCCCCTTTTCCCTAACCCATACTCACCCTTCTGGGACTTGCAACAACCCTGAAAGGAGCAGGTTGCTCCACCTGCCTCATCTGTGTGTGCTATCAATGCAGCCAGGGGGCATGTAGCTTGCACCTTGACCACCCAGGCTCCACAACCAGCTGCTTTCTCTTCACGTGCCTGTGAGGCTCCTCGAGATGCCAGGGAGGAAAGGGCACACAGGCAGAGTGAGGCAGCAGGGCAGCTGTGCCTGGCAGTGCAGAGGAGCAGTTGGCTGGTGCTCTTGGACCTTGATTAATACAGCTCTGAAGTCTCTCTTCCTACTGGGAACAGCTTGGCTTACAGTGATGGAGAAACTGGCAGGGAGAGTGCATGGCAGCAGGGGGACAAGCAGCAACACAGGATTTCTTAGTGCCAGCTCTGGTGTTTGGAGGAAAGCTGCAAGCTGTGTGCTGTGGGACAGGTGGTGATGGTGGCTGCAACAGAGACTATGGGACTGTATTGATCAGAACTGTCAAGGTTTAGGCAACGGTGGCTGCTGGTGGGCCAGGAACTGCTCTGTGCCTTAACAGCTGCATCCAGCTATCTCAGAAATTATAGAATCATAGAATCATTTAGGCTGGAAAAGACCTTTAAGATCATCGAGTCCAACTGTCAACCATGCCCACTAAACCATGTCCTGAAACGCCTTGTCTATGCGCTTTTTGAATACCTCCAGGGATGGTGACTCAACCACTTCCCTGGGCAGCCCATTCCAATGCCTGACAACCCTCTCAGTAAAGAATTTTTTTCTAATATCCAATCTAAACTCCCCTGCCACAACTTGGGGCCATTTCCTCTCGTCCTGTCTCCAGCCACCTGACAGAAGAGACCAGCACCCACCTCACTACAACCTCCTTTCAGGTAGTTGTAGAGAACGATAAGGTCTCCCCTTAGCCTCCTTTCCTCCAGACTGAACAACCCCACTTCCCTCAGCCGCTCCTCATAAGACTTGTGCTCCAGGCCCCTCACCAACTTGGTTGCCCTTCTCTGGACAAGCTCCAGCACCTCCATGTCTTTCCTGTAGTGAGGGGCCCAAAACTGAACACAGTACTCGAGGTGCGGCCTCACCAGTGCCGAGTACAGGGGAACAATAGCTTCCATGCTCCTGCTGGCCACACTATTTCTGATACAGGCCAGGATGCCATTGGCCTTCTTGGCCACATGAGCACACTGCTGGCTCACATTCAGCTGGCTGTCAACAAGCACCCCCAGGTCTTTTTCTGCTGGGCAGCTTTCCAACCACTCTTCCCCAAGCATTGCATGGGGTTGTTGTGACCCAAGAGTAGGACCCAGCACTTGGCCTTGTTGAACCTCATACAATTGGCCTTGGCCCATTGATCCAGCCTGTCCAGATCCCTCTGGAGAGCCTTCACCCCCTCAAGCAGATCAACCCTCCCTCCCAACTTGGTGTCATCAACAAACTTACTGAGGGTACATTCAATCCCCTCATCCAGATCATTGATACAGACATTAAACAGAACTGGCCCCAATACTGAGCCCTGGGGAACACCACTTGTGACTGGCCGCCAACTGGATTTAACTCCAGTCACCACCACTCTTTGGGCCCAGCCATCCAGCCAGTTTTTATGTAGTGAAGAGTACACCCGTCCAAGCCATGAGCAGCCAGTTTCTCCAGGAAAACACTGTGGGAAACGGTGTCAAAGGCTTTACTAAAGTCCAGGTAGACAACAGCCACAGCCCTTCCCTCATCCACTAGGCAGGTCACCTGGTCATAGAAGGTGTCCTGGTTTCAGCTGGGATAGAGTTAACTGTCTTCCTAGTAGCTGGTACAGTGCTATGTTTTGAGTTCAGTATGCGAAGAATGTTGATAACACTGATGTTTTCAGTTGTTGCTCAGCAGTGTTTAGACTAAAGTCAAGGATTTTTCAGCTTCTCATGCCCAGCCAGCGAGAAAGCTGGAGGGGCACAAGAAGTTGGCACAGGACACAGCCAGGGCACCTGACCTAAACTGGCCGACGGGGTATTCCATACCATGTGACACCCCATCCAGTATAGGAACGGGGAAGTGGGGGCAGGGATTCGCCGCTCGGGGGACTGGCTGGGTGTCGGTTGGCGGGTGGTGAGCAATTGCACTGCACATCATTTGTACATTCCAATCCTTTCATTATTGCTGTTGTCATTTTATTAGTGTTATCATTATCATTATTAGTTTCTTCTTTTCTGTTCTATTAAACCGTTCTTATCTCAACCCACGGGTTTTGCTTCTTTTCCCGATTTTCTCCCCCATCCCACTGGGTGGGGGGGGAGTGAGTGAGCGGCTGCGTGGTGTTTAGTTGCTGGCTGGGGTTAAACCACGACAGAAGGAGATCAGGTTGGTCAAGCAGGACCTGCCTTTCATGAACCCATGCTGGCTGGGCCTGATCCCCTGCACATGCCACGTGAGTGCACTCAAGATGAACCACTCCATAATCTTCCCTGGTACCGAGGTCAGGCTGAAAGGCCTGTAGTTCCGTGGATCCTCCCTCTGATCCTTCTTGTAAATGGGCGTTGCATTGGCAAGCCTCCAGTTGTCTGGGACCTCCCCTGTTGACCAGGATTGCTGATAAATGATGGAGAGTGGCTTGGCAAGCTCCTCCGCCAGCTCCGTCAGTACACTTGGATGGATCCCATCTGGTCCCATAGACTTGTGAGTGTCCAGACAGAGTAGTAGGTCACTAACTATTTCCTCCTGCATTATGGGGGGTATATTCTGCTCTCCGTCCCTGTCTTTCCAGCTCAGGGGGTTGAGTACCCTAAGGATGATTGGTCTCACTATTAAAGACTGAGGTAAAGAAGGCATCAAGTACCTCATCTCTGGTGGCAATGTTCCCCTCTGTATCCAATAAAGGATAGATATTCTCCTTGGCTCTCTTTTTACTGTTAACGTATTCTGTACTCTTCCTGAGTTGCCTGCCTTTTCTTCCAAAGATGGTAAACTTTCCTTTTTCTCTTGAGTCCTAGCAAAAGCTCCCTGTTCAGCCAGGCGAGTCATCTTCCTTGGCAGTTTGTCTTGCGGCGCATGGGAATAGCCTGGTCCTGAGCCATTACGATTTCATTCTTGAAGAATGTCCAGTCTCCCTGGACCCCTTTGCCCTTCAGGACCATCTCCCAAGAGACTCTCTCAACCAATGTCCTGAAAAGGCCAAAGTTTGCCCTCCAGAAGTCCATAGTGGTGGCTTTGCTGACCACCTTCCTTGCCTCAACAAAAATTGAGAATTCTATCATTTCATGGTTGCTAAGCCCAAGATGGCCTCCATCCATTACACCTCCCACCAGTCCTTCCCTGTTTGTAAACAACAGGTCTAGCAAGGCTCCTCCCCTGGTAGGCTCACCTACCATTTGTGTGAGGAAGTTATCTCCCACACACTGCAGGAACCTCCTAGACTGCTTGCTCTCTGCCATGTTGTATTTCCAGCAGATGTCTGGAAAGTTGAAGTCCCCCACAAGAACAAGGGCACTTGATCGTGAGACTACTGCCAGCTGCTTGTAGAATGTTTCATCTGTCTCTTCAACCTGGTTGGGTGGTCTATAACAGACTCCCAGCATAGTATCTGCCTTGTTGGCCTTCCCTCTCATCCTTATCCATAAGCACTCAACCTTGTCATCACAATCGTGGAGCTCTGTACAATCAAAACACTCCCTGACATAGAGACCCACCCCACCACCTCTCCTTCCTTGCCTATTCCTTCTGAAGAGCTTATTGCATCATCCATCCAGATGTCATCCATTGCAGCACTCCAGCCATGGGAGTCATCCCACCGTGTTTCTATGATGGCAACTAAGTCATATCTATCCTGCTGCATAATGGCTTCCGGCTCCTCCTGTTTATTGCCTATGCTGCGTGCATTGGCACAGATGCACTTGAGCTGGACTATCAATTCCACCCCCGACATTGGCATGCTGCCCTCAGGCTCATCTCTGGTGAGCATAGTTTTATCCCCTTCCCCCTTGAAACCCAGTTTAAGGCCCATTCTACAAGCCCCACCATCTCATGAGCAAGAATCCTTTTCCCCCTTTGAGACAGCTGGACTCCATCTGTTGCCAGCAAGCCCGGTGCCATGTAAACCTCCCCATGAGCAAAAAACCCCAAATTCCACTAATGGCACCAGCCTCTGACAAAAACAGCCCATTGCACACCAGAATTGTAGCCAGTCAGGGGAACACATGGCACCAATGCTCAAATATATTTAAGAAAGAGCAGTTGGGGGGCAGGAGAAAATGAAAGAAACAAACTGGAGGAGACACGTGGAAGAGCTGCAGACACAGCTGGAGATGTACACTTGGGAGAAGGTGCTTGATGCCTCCAAGGCAACTGAGGCCTGTGGGCAATGTATGCCAGGGCAGGGACACTGGTGAGGGGATATTGGCCCTGTTCTAGATGAACAACACAGGATCTGAAAGAACACAACATAATCCTTCGAAATACCTCAGGTTGAGTTTCTTTGGGGAAAGAAAGCAAGGCAAGCAATGCACTGAAGAGGATCCTGAACTTCTCCCTCTTTACCCCATTCTCCTCATTCCCCTTGGATTTTTCCTTGCTCCTGTAGCTTCCCTCATTTGCTTTCTCATCTTGTCTCCTCTTTGAACCCCTGGTCCTTTCACCTCTTTTCATCTTCCCTTCCCAACTATTCTGGACTAAACTTCCCCTGGCAACATTTTACCCCTAAACCCAGCAGGTCCAAACCATTTCCTTCCAACCATGTGTAACCACTCCACCTCTTCCTGAGGTCCTAATTCTCCCTTACTTCTTCCACTGTACAATCTCTTCCCCACCCTTGCCATCTCCCCTGAGTCTCCTGCCCTGTCACACATGCATGCTGTAGAGGCAGAACAAGTGTAACTTTTTGACTTCTATGCTCTCAGGGCAGAGAGCAGGACTTAAGGCAAAAAGCTGGTCTTTTCCCATCAGAGCTACTTTTTTTTCCCCTCACTACTAAATCTACTAAATCCCTCCTGTCTATCAACGACACACCTGCTCTCACTGGAAACTGCCCCATACACACACACACACATCTCCACAATTACATGCCCCATAACACCTACACAGTCTGTTTAAGTTCTGTACAAGCTCATTTCCTGAAGTCCCATCCATATCCTCATACTCATTTTCAACGAACTTCCTTCCACCCCAACTCCCTTTGCAATTAAGCAGCTTTCCCAGCTTGCCCTGCATTCCTCCCACGCGCCTCTCCTTCCCTTGCTGCATCTCTCAGTTGCCGCTCTCCAAACCTCTGTGCTCAACTTGTACTCAACAGCAGCAAGAACTGCCATTGTGCAGCTGTCAATGTTACATGCCACCAAGTGGAAATGTGTGGACTCTGGTAGCAAGAGCAATTCAGATTTGCTCCTACTCAGGCAGCTTGCCTAGCAATCATCTTCACTATTTGCCTCTGCCACGAAAACTGTGCTCCTATTCTGCAATACAGAATGTCAGCCAAGAGGCATACATTAGTCAGGAGCCATTATTTGAAAATAATTCTTATTTAAAATTGTTTTAGTAATTGTTTACATATTGGCATTTCTAATTAAGAGTTTTGTTCAGTGCAAAGAAGAAAAAGATAACAAAAGAATAATAAGGAAGAGTGGTTAGAAAGGAAGAGTGGTTACTCATGGTTGGAAGGAAATGGTTTGGACCTACTGGGCTTAGGGGTAAAATGTTGTTACGGGAAGTTTAGTCCATAAATCCTGCAACAATTACTTTCTTGAGCTTTGCTTAGCCCATACGATGAGGTATGCAGAGCTAGTGATTAACTAGTGGGAATCACAGGAAATGCTGAAGCAAAACCCTTCTAACTCATCACAGCCTTGATGACTTCCTTTGCTTTCTGAATCAGCTTGATGAAGATTTGTCAAGAATGCACACAATTTTCTTTGGCATTACCCTTAACTGGATCACACGCTAGAGGTCAAATGACTCCAGCACAAACCTGGCTGCACCAGTTGGTAATTCTTGTACACTAAAGGGGTCCTCAGGTAGTCTCAAAATAGCTACAGTTTTTCTTTTCAGCCATGTGGCGCAGAGAAGATGCATTGCAGCCAACATGACAGTGTTTTCCTTAAATGTATTTAGAGGGTGCCAGCGAAAAATTCTTTGTATTAACAAGTCTGGGGTTTTATTCCTTGTCTCTTCATAGTGCAGTGCTCTAGCTTCTTGGGTTTCCTGCATTCCCACATAACATTGTTTTCTACGTTAACGTGAGCACCAGCACAGTAATTTTGTCATAATACTGTTACCCCACAAATAAACAAATTGCATGGACTGAGGATCCCATACTTCTTCAAACACAAGCTAGTATGGTTGGCTAATACTAATGACTGAATTCTGTCTGTCTGTCACCTCAAAATAATACCGCGTAAGCAAGAGGATTAACCCTATGTCTACATCAGTGAGCAGCTCAGTCCAGTAAGAATGGAAACACTTGGTGATGTTCCAGAGGGGTTAGTTTAGACTAGTTGCATTCTAGTGCCATGGACAAAAGGACCATCAGATGGTGGTGTCTATCAGTTGCACACCAGGAGCTCATCATCTCCCAGATAAATTTCATCCAAAAAGAATTCAGTTCACACACTCCAAGACTGTGCTGGGGGTTGAAGCATGCTAAATGGAGACAACTGGGAAGGTGTCCTCAAAAGCACATTCCTAATCAAACACCAATGTGAATGTAGACACATTAAGTACAGACCTGCTAAGGAAAAATAAAGTTTGAATGACAAGGTATTCATTTATTACAATGAAAACTGGAGGTCTCTTTAGTCCTTCCCTCCCTACAGCTCTGAAGTAATTCTCAAGTTTATGTTTCATAGCTGTGTTCTAAATTACCGTCCTCTTCACAATTTACAAACATAGAAGTGGAGAGAGACAGATTAAATTATTTGCCCAAGATGACAGTAAAAATCATGAGCAAAATAGAATATAAAACTTTTGCAGCTTCCTCGTGTGTTTTTTCCACAAACTTGTACCACACCTTTCATTCTGATACTCAGAAAAAACAAAGGATTTAGACTGTATCTATATGTTAGGTTATTATTAGCAACACATCCCTACTAACAACTCATCCAGTAGGAAATTAATTTACAGAAATATAATATGAAAATCTATATCTCGTTTCCTTTGCTGAATCTTTCTTTTCTTTGTGAACGATTTTAGCCTGACTTTCTGGTGGGAAGACAACCACGGGACTCATAAAAATGTGCTTTTTTAATTACATCTTAAAATGAATACCAAAATGCTAGTGAATCACACTCTAAAATACACTGGAAATTGTTTTCCAAGTCAATCATCTACATTTTTCTGCAACCAGCTGGCAACTTTGCTTAGCAGTTCTCTCCTTTCCATATTTTCAAATTTTGTAAACTCCAGTAGTAAAGTAGTAGCCACTCTCTCATCCTCTTCCAGTGTAGCATTATAAAAAACCTGCAACTGAAGACATATAAACACGAGCTTAGCTCACATAACTTCACTTGCAGCAAGCAACTGTGTACCTGACAGATGCTTTAGACAGAATTGTACAGAAAAGGGGGAGACAGCAGAGACTAAAGAGGGGATGGCACAAGCTTACTGATTTACACTAAGGTGGGAAAGCTCCTTGCACATCAGGAATGTGCCCTTTTGCTGTCCCTCTAAAAATCCTTTCAAATGCAGCCAACTTCACTAGTACTGGTGGTACCCCACAGTGTCTAGGACCAGTTGGGTAGCAGAATCCTCTTGTGCTGCCTGTTCTACAGTCACAGAACAATAAATCCTTCCCATCAGTCTAATGAGCAGAAGATGAGAGGACTGAAGAATAGCAAAGAAATATATGGGGGGAGCGGGAAACAAACAATAAGAGAAATGAGATAGATGTCAGCGTGACAGCCAGCAACCTAACATGCCAGCAGCCCAAGTTTTAGTACATTTCCTGGAGACATCATGGCAAAGGTGATCTCTACAGACAGATTTTAAAGAGGAAAATGAGACAGCTTTGATAATATTTATTGGGACCCAGTTCCAAACATGAAGGTTAATTTAAAGGCTGGCACTGGGCTATTGCTTTTGCCATCCTGGGGAGTTAACTTGCCCCTAAAGAACAAAAGGTGAAAAATTTATAGTTCATGAACATCGAAGGGAGGTTTCTTTGACTTTAGTAGCTAACTCTCTGTATCGCTCTCCTCATTAAGCATCCCTTCTCAGTTACTCTCTGTACGCATGCATCAATCAAGAGCAAAAAAGGGAAGCAAATATTTTCTTGTAATGACAGATACTAGCAGTTTGGGCTGGCACAGAAATGTGGATCACATGCAGACAGCAAAAAAGCTGAGCTGTTGAGAAAAGAAAATAGTACTTTGGGAAAGAATCTGGGGAGATTTGGACTGGAGGTGAAAGAACAAGAAAAGAGTATGAAATCAGCACTGATAGTTATTTATTAGTCACAGGCACTACTGTGGATTATTGTCGGGAATAAAATAAGACAGCTACAGCCACCTCCCACGGATTTCCACCCTTCAGCAGGTTTCCCAAAATCCATACCCTTTTACCAGATGTACAGCAGCCCAATTAGAAAGTATTGTTCATGGCCTCATCTGGGCTGCCACACAGTCAAAAGGAATGAACTGTGTCACACATCTAGGCCATCTGATCAGCACATGGGCAGGCAACCTCCTACACTGCAACCACACAGAGCAGCACAATGTCCATCCCTGCACAAAAGCCCACTTTCATGCCATGCTCAACAACCAGCTGCACACACAGACTGCAGGGTTGTGGGTGCATGTTCATATGTTTATTTCTCAGATGAGGAAGTATAATTTTTCTCAATGTCTCAGCACAGCAACGTTATACAATACAGTCTATGATTTCTTTAAAAAATGTGAGATTTAAAAAGCTGTATTTACAAACTGGCAATAAAGTTAAAACTAACTGCTTCTCTGATTTACCTCTTGGATCTGTACATCTGTATTGACATATCTTCCCATGACTTTTAATACATCATGTAATAATTCCTTCCCATACCTGTAAAATTGAGATAAAGGTCCTTCAAACAGCATATTAGCAATATACTACATCTCATTTGAAAATACTCCCACTACTTAGTTATTATTTACCATGTTGGAAACACCAGCTAAGATGAAGTTTGCAACTCTGTACTCTTTTTCCCCTTTTGAAGAAATATCATTAACATTCAATTTAGACATTTGAGCAGGATGAAACACTAATTCCCCTTCATCTTCATTTCCCAGCAAGATCTGGTATTTCTACTTTGGTAATGTGAATTCTTTGCTTAAAATGGATAATCTTTGTGAGCCCATACAGCCAAACTGCGCTAGAAAGGCTAACCAATAATGATTCTAACAACTTCGTGTTTCTGTTAGTATCCTGAGGATGGCATATAAATTAACACCCACACTAGTCTTTTAGTTTGAAAATAATGGATAAGTTTCCCAGCAAATTTCTCATCAGTATGGAACACAGAAGAGCTTTGTAAGGGAATAAGTTGGTGTGACACAAATCTGCTACAACTTGCCTTTTCTAGTGTTAACAATAAAGATACACATTTGAATGCTCCCAGATGGCTGGTTCTGGTTATGCTGCCACTAATGGCTCCCAATGGACTCCTCTGCCACCAAGAGCAGCAGGAATGTACTGTCACAGACATGCTGCTTTTCACCATTACCACCAAGGAGAGAGGGAGTCTTCGAACAGACATCAGAATACTTGCTTTGCTCAAGACAGGTAGGCCAAGCTCACCTACAGTTTACCTGCATCAGTGCAGGTAGGCTGGAGATGGGTTAGGACTTAAGTCAGGGAATAATACTGTAGTTGGTCCTTGCAGTGCTCATAACCTGTATGCTCCAATCCCCCATCTCTCCATACTCTCTTTGGAAACGAGGTTACAATCTTACTCCAGCATTTTACACCCACATTTGTGAAATGCTAGTAGATAAACCCATTTCTAGAGTCAGATTTTCCAGGAAATTTAACACTCTAAAAGCACTGAAATAGTCATGAACAGACCAATTTTTAAAGCATTCTGTGTCTGATGTGAGCTCTTCTTTGACGTTAAGCCCTGACCAGAGTTGAATCCTCTGAAAACCCTGCTCTGCATACTTAAGGAATTCCATCAATTGTTACAAAAAAGCCATCTCTGGAAGGAAAATCTGCACCTGGATTTTACAGCTCAAACATAAAGATGGAGGAAGAAGCCAAAGGGCCACAGAAGTAAAGGGAACCCAAAGCTGTTGCTTACCATACCTTTCACTTAAAAGTGGCCAATTTTCTGTAACAAATTCCCAGGCTATACGGTGCCCAATATCCTTAGTTACCACATATAAGATTATGACTGAAGTACAACTGGAGGAAAATAATGTATCGCTGAGTCCATATTGCAGGTATCTGTTAGAAAAGAAGGTAATAATTGTACCTATCACTTGCTGCTTAACAGTGATGGTCTGGAAATATCATGCAGTTCAGGAAAATTCCTGTCTCAACAAATACCAGAATGTGGAAGGTTATACCAAAGTTGGTGTCACTCTGAGCTGTGTATTCAGCTTGAGTTTTGTCTTTACATCGGTGAAATCCCCTGTTCTTGCACATCAGCTCTCTACTTCTCAGTAAAGTGAGGGTGTAGCACATCAGATGGATATATGTGCTTTTCTTATCTGTGTTACAGAAAGCCAACCACTCCTACGAGCCAACCCTGTGGAAGGGCAAACTGCTCCTCAGTTTCTGGAGGAAAACTTGTCACTTTGGCGTGACACAGATGGAGCCTAGAGAGTAAGCTAGCAGCAAGACACTCTGTTATGCAAAAGGGACCTGTTTATAGGGTCCCCTATAACAAGACCCAATAACAAGGGGTCTTGGATGCTTTCATGGGGGTTAAGGCATGATTTCAGAAGTACTTAAGGAACTATCTGTCAATGATGTCAGTGGCAGTGAGTGCCTGAATATCTTGAAAAAGTAAGTAGCTATTCTCTTTGCTGCCTCAGTGTATCACCTTGCATGCTTCTACTTTCAAGGAGCGCTGTTAAAGAGTTATCTTCTCATACGGTCTTGCAGGCACCTGCTTTATGGGTAGAGTAGGTGAGCTGGGTTTCGCCCATTTGCATGCCACCACCATGCTTAACAGCATGGACAAAACATACTGAGGGCCAGGAAAAGCCCAGCTTAACATTCCTCACCCCAAAAGACTTTCAGGGTGTCATTTAGAAAAATAGATTGGCTTATCAGCTACTAAGGCACAGGGAGGAAGGAGGTCATCACCACTCCCTGAGTTTGTCCAGGACCAGTGCTAGCCTGAGCCAATGAAAAAGTCAATAAAGGACCATAGGTTAGGTGGAATATCAGCATAGCTAACTGGACATCTCTTTGCAACCCATCTTGCCTTCTTCTTAGGCATATTTGTTCTGTCTTCTCAAATGACCGCCATCACAAGAGCAGGTGGCTGGCAGGAGAAATATCTCTGCTACTTTCAGAGCTTTAGACCCATTGAATTTATGCCAATTCTTGGATGATCATTCTTTAGGCCATCACTGGCAAATTTCTGTCCTTTGACGAATTCTTTAGGTAATGTGGACATGACAGATTCGAGAATTCAGCTACAACATCTTTTTACTGATGTAGTGAAAAGAGTTTATACAGATGCCAGTGCAAGATAATAAATAAAGTATTCCAAACTGTGTTCAGGAAGTGTTTGGACAACACTTTTGATATATGGCTTAACTTTTAGGTTGCCCCATATGGAGTCAGGAGTTAGACTTGATGATCTTGTGGATCCCTTCCAACCCAGGATATTCTATTATTCTATGATTCTATGAAGCTGGAAATTTAAAAAATTACTTTCCATTGTAAGCCTGCACTTCAAATGGTGAACAGCTTGCTAGTAAGTCTATTTTCATTTTTGCCCTTAACCTGGGTGATTTGGCTTCCACACAGAGGCTAAATAGACGATGACACTTTAGTTTGGAAACAAAATAAGCAGGGGAGAAGGAGTATGGGAAAATGATATAAAATCATAAATGGCAGGGAAAAATGTCAAAGCAAATTATGATAATTACCGTTTCTTACCAGAGAGTAAGGGCAGCCAATGAGTTCCAAGTTAAAAAACAACACAAAATAGGTTTAAAACAAAACAAAAGGAAGCATGTTTTCATACAACATGCAATTATACTATGGGATGTGTTGCCATAGTCTGCTATAAAGCCTGAAGGTATACTTTTAGTTCAAAAAGGTTACTAAATACATTGACAGAAGACAGGCCCAGTGTTAGACATGACACACTAGTTACCAGCTCGGGAAATCCCTTTCTCAGTGATTACCAGCATCTGGGATGTTATACCAGCAGAAGGATCATTTGTGTTTGCCCTGTTTATCATACTTTCTCCATAAGAAAACTCTTAAGATTCTTCCAGTGGTCTGTAAGACATATGCTTCTGGGGCAGGGAAACCTCCGTCAGGTTTGCACAGTACAGTATTTGTGTTCTTATGATTTACCTCTATATACACAAACATATACTTTGATCAAGGTCACCTGTAAAGTAACCATGACTCTTTAGCACAGCTCATGGCAGAGAGCAGGATGTCTTTATCCTCCTTTGTGGAGTCAGTATGGTTATACATTTCCCATGCAAAATTCCATTCTTTATCACTTCCTACTGCAACACCATAGCAGCAGACTGTTCTTCTAATTAAAAAGGGAATTCTGCAAAGCAAAATATGATTAAAAGGTACTGCATTGTTTTAAAGTTAAAAGCAGCAGTTAACACATAACTGAAAACAAATGTTTGTTTACAGTTAAAAGATGCACAAGAAAGGAAATATAGCAATCTAAATAAAGCTAGGAAATTTGATTGCTTTATTCATGATTTAAACATTTAAAAAGCATGCAGTTTAAAGGCAAACCAAAAACATTTTTTAGAACAATTGGATCAAGCTATCTTGTGTACATACAGTGTCACTGCCACTCTTTCACAACCGAGCCTAGGACAGAGATCACACCATTAAAGAGTGTATGGCTGCATATAAGCATCATCCCAGACAAGCCCTTCCAAAGTTTCTTCAGTGAATGCATACAGTAGGAAGAGCCATGTGCAGCACAAATGGAAACAGAAGGGACATTTCTCCATGCAGCAGGCAGCCTCCTGTTACTCCCACCCCAGGGGAGAGTCCTCAACATGGTGATGAATTTTGTAACAGAAACTAAATGCAAACATTATTAGTGTAATACTTCGTGTGCAAAGGCTGAATAGAAAATTTCTCCCGTGGCAATGATGTGTCCCTGACATTAAGACATTGTCAATGCTTTCCAGTGATAGCAACGTATAATAATATGCAAGCTCTCTGAAAACAGTTTAAATTAATGGTATTTTGGACTAATTCTATGTAGGAGAATGGGTCCCATTGCTACAAATGAAACGTTTAACTTCCCAATGGCATGCTGTTAATCTGCTTAGCATTACATAAGACCAAGATTCTAAGTAGAGGTGTAAAAACTATCTTCCATTAGATCAGGAGATAGAATTGGAAAAACAGACAAGTTTCTGGTCACAAAAGCCATTCTTCAGGCCCAAAACTGGAAGCAGCAAATTCAAATTTAAATGTAATTTGCAAAGAATTCCTGTGAGTTTCAGTAGACCATCCTAGAGAAAATGGGGATGATACCAGCAGAAAGAGAGACAATATTCATCAGAAGGAAGGCTATATAACAGCAATCCTCAAAGCAAAAGGTAGAGACAAGTAGGTTTTAAACTCTGGAAACTAAGACAGACTAGTGGGAATGAGGGAGAGAGTCAGGTGTTTTGCATGACAGACACCGCTTGTTAACAAGTGCAAGATGCAGTGATTTTGATAGTCCTGTTGGGGATTTCACCAGCATAATAACAGAAACCGTGAATACGTTTTATATTTACTGCAAAAAAAAAGTTTGGATTCATTTAGCTGGATATGTGCTGGAACATAAGGGATCTGCCACCGAGAATGATGCTTACTGAGATTGAGTGGTTATGTCAAGGCAAAGAACAGTCCTGCAAGGAATCCTTTTATGACAGATCTTATTTAAGTTACAGAGTCTAGTAATTTGTTTAATAATCATTTCATAAGATTGCAGAAAGAGGCCACGGTAGAGTCCAGCAGAGTAAAGCTGCTTTGCCTAAAATACAGCTATTTATTTTGCTACTGCAGCTGTTCCAATAGTTTCACGAAAATGTTGGTTACTGAGTGTAAAGTTGTGGGTTGAAGAGCAAATAGACAGCTCTGTGTATCATTTGGCTGCAGCTCTGATGTTCAGCATTTGAGGTGGGCTGTATGGGCAGCCTACTATGGGACAACAGTCTACTGGCTGCTGACATCTACAGTGGCCCTGAAGTGGTTTATGTTGTTCAGTTCACAGAGGAAGTCCACTGTGGTCCAGAGGGACTTTGAAGCTTGAGGTTATGTTAGATGAGGGGTGGGGCTTATTAATCTTGATATTTTTTCTGGGAGTGATTGTGTGGTTTGATATTACTGGCCTGCCAGGATTCTCTTGTTTCTGGATCTTGGGGAGGATGCAAAAAGCTGCTGGGAAGAAGGGTGGATTATTTTACATTGTTTTCCTGAAGCCAATGCAGAAGTGACATAGTGATTTCTTAACTTTTGGGAGAAACAGCAGTATGTGGTTACTTTTAGTAAATAACTAAAATGTACAGCAACATTGTCCCTCCCTCTAGACTAATCTACTAGATATTTCCTAGACAAGCCAGTATAGCAGCACAGAGAATACATTAATTTAGCTAGCTCCACTTCACTCCTAAAGCAAAAAACAGTAAAACTGAGTAACTGGCTGGGAATCATGGCTCTTAGTTCATTATCTCCACGGAACAGATAAAAATGCACCGTATCAAGTCCAGTTAAGTTCTGCCAGGAACTGTTTGGAAAAGTTGATCACTTTATCTGAAAGGGAAAAGCATTACTTCCTTCCAAAGATTGGAGAATCCTACTGGGTTCTACCTGTGGCAGAACAGCTATAGTGTGCTGTTATGAATTTTGCTCTCAGAATGGAGAATGTAAGAGCATCTAAAGGAAAACTGCCTGTGAAATATGAGTCAAAAGTTTATTGTGCCCTTTTCATTTTCTATCCAGCATATGAAAAGCCTCTTTAACTGAACAGGAACTGTGATCTCTCGTTTGAAACCTAAGAACTGTCCTACCTCCTTGTATTGGGTTTGTGTGGCAAGGTTTTGGTAGCGTGGGGGGTTACAGGGGTGGCTTCTGTGAGAAGCTGCTAGAAGCTTCCCCTGTGTCCGACAGAGCCAATGCCAGCCGGCTCCAAGTCGGACCTGCCGCTGGCCGAGGCCAAGCCCATCAGCAACAGTAGTAGTGCCTCTGGGATAACAGATTTCAGAAGGGAAAAAAAAGTTGCAGCGGGCACAGAAACTGCAGCTGAAGAGAGGATCGAGAATATCTGAGAGCAACAACCCTGCAGACCCCCAGGTCAGTGAAGAAGGAGGGGGAGGAGGTGCTCCAGGCGCCGGAGCAGAGATTCCCCTGCAGCCCGTGGGGAAGACCATGGTGAGGCAGGCTGTCCCCCTGCAGCCCAGGGAGGTCCACAGTGGAGAGATATCCACCTGCAGCCTGGGGAGGACCCCACGCCAGAGCAGGTGGGTGCCCAAAGGAGGCTGTGACCCCGTGGGAGCCCGCACTGGAGCAGGCTCCTGGCAGGATCTGTGGACTCATGGAGAGAGGAGCCCACGCTGGAGCAGGTTTTCTGGCAGGACCTGTGACCCCGCAGGGGACCCACGCTGGAGCAGTGTGCTCCTGAAGGACTGCACGCCATGGAAGGGACCCACGTTGGAGAAGTTCGTGGAGGACTGTCTCCCGTGGGAGGGACCCCATGCTGGAGCAGGGGAAGAGTGTGAGGAGTCCTGCCCCTGAGGAGGATGAAGTGGCAGAGACAACGTGTGATGAACTGACCCCAACCCCCATTCCCCATTCCCCTGCACCGCTGGCGGGGGTTGGCAGAGAATCCGGGAGTGAAGTTGTGCCCGGGAAGAAGGGAGGGGTGGAGGGAAGGTGTTCTGAGAGTTGGTTTTATTTCTCATTACCCTGCTCTGGTTGATTGGCAATAAATTAAGTTAATTTTCCCCAAGTTGAGTCTGTTTTGTCCATGACGGTAATTGGTGAGTGATCTCTCCTGTCCTTATCTCAACCCACGAGCCCTTTGTTATATTTTCTCTCCCTTGTCCAGCTCAGCGGGGGAGTGATAGAACGGCTTTGGTGGGCACCTGGCGTCCAGCCAGGGTCAACCCACCACACTCCTGGGTTTTTTTCCTTAAGACATGATCATTTTTTTCACTTAATAAAATTCATAGTTGTATTTTTTCCCACACTTATAGACATATGAAGTGTGAGGCTCTAAAGTCCCTTTGAACTTATCTCAGTTCCAGGAAGGACAGCGAAATTAATCTTCTCCATCTAATTCAAAACCAGATCAGCTAATACATTTCACAGACTTTTCAGCTCTTCAACTGACATAAGGTATGTAGTATTCCACAAGGAAAAAAAATATTCCAAATATTATTAATAGGGGAAGATAGGTGACCATTTTGAAAACAGCCTGAGAATTCAGTATAGCATTTTTGCTTTTAGTGTGGGATAGCAAGAATATTCTGTCTGGAACATAACAATATATTTAGGCTATTTAAACTTTTCAGTTTAACTGCAAAGCACAATTTCATTTTTATGAGGATGATCACTACAAAGCTATTTAAAAAACCACAAACATAAAAGTACAAGTTCAGTTTACTTAGCTAACTACATGTATCAACAGCGATACAAGTAACAACAAAGTATTTATTACAAATACAACAAATAAAAATAATAATGAACTTCAAATATTCACTCACCGGTGCCAATACTATTTGACTATTGCACAGAAAAACATCAGAAGAAAGAGGGAGGAAAAGAGAATAAGAATTTCAATACATTATAAATTTTCTTTAACAATGCAATACTCAGATACAGAAAGTCTGATCCTGGTAGAGCCCAGGCTCCATCCTCACAGACCAGAAACCTGACCGCTAGGCTCCAATATCAGCATAAGAACTGACAGCTGTTCCCAGCACCTCTTTATGTGAATACAGAACATGCAAGGCAATTTCCTGGGCTCACCATGGGCAGATGCCTGTATTATACAAACATCATTTCACTCAGTATTGCTAAGAGAAGTTTAGAAACTGAGTTGGTGTACATGGTAACCCTAAGGCTGGACTGCAGTAACAGGACTGGACAATAAAGGATATTAGCCCTAATCTGAGGTTCACCTGTTATGTGGCTAAACAGATTTTGGTCTTCATGGCAAAAATTTGCATCCTCCAGCCTGTAAAGTCTATGTAAAAAGCAGTATTTATGAAATCATTGTAAAGTTGGGATTTGGGAAAGAGGCGGGGGGGGGCACAGTTAGGCTTAAATTCTGTCATTCTGTCGAGGAAGAAGAGCAGTGTATGGAAGCATTTCTCATTCTGCCTCCCCCATGTAAAACCCCTTTAACTTTCCACCTCACTTATGCATGCACACCTCTAAGAGCACATTATCATTCTTACTCGTACTCAGGGTTGTCCATCCACTTAGCATACAGTTCAGATGACAGGTTCAAACAGTCTTGGAGGCCCAGCCAGCATGCTGTTGCAAAAAGTTTTTCCAAATACACTCTTGAAGGGAAGCCAAAACAGCAAGAATAAAAGATACATATTCCACATTTGGAGTACTTGAACTGTGTTTGACCAGCACAGTTTCAGCACATGATGCCGCTAACCCAGGAGAACCTCTACTAGAAACAGTTGAGGTTTAATTAAAAAAAAAAAAAATTAAACTACCAATAATGGGTTTCTGACATCAATATCCATGGAAATTAGTGAAGCTACCAATGTACTACAATTTGTCTTAGTTTTTTGTGTGGTTTGTATCCCTCTTCGTAGTTTTAAGAGACTAGCTGCATCTAGTCCAAATCACTCTGACATTCAAAACTGTGGCTGCAGTGGCCTTGCAAAATGAAGTATTTTAACGTTCTAGTGATTGACACATAAATCATATGTGAAATTCATTGCTATGAGTTTTTCCCCAACTAGCAGCAGCCTGTTGAGCCTGTTCTTCACTAAACAAAAGCTACCACTCAGATCATTAAACTATCATCTTTTATGCTCACCAAATAGACTGAAAATATCCCAAACTGTCCTGATACTGCAGTTTCATTGGAGGTGTCATCTTAAGTAACACACACTTATAGGACAGTAAAAATAAAAATTGAGTTACATTCAAATTAATTAGAGCATTCTTCTGGTATCTTGTATTTAAATTTACAGAGGCAAACTGCAGTGTATCAGATCAAATCACATCAGAACAAACTTTTGAGAAAACCAGAATACTTACTGAGCAAAATAGTCACCTTCCAAAGCATCAACATTTTGATGAATAAAACCTGCATAATAATGGTATATTGGCAACATTCTCTTTAAAAGGTATTTCTTTTAAAAGAAGGGAAAGAAAAATTAATTTAATTTAGACACAAGTTTTTTATTTTACTTTATCTATCATTACTCAGATTTATCCTAAATATTTACCACTATTAATTTCTTGACAACACAGCACATTATAATAAAGTATGTAAGTTGGGTCTAAAATTCAATACACCTGTACATCCATTCAAACTGGGAAGTTACCATTTCACATCACTAGGACCTTTGAACTCATTATGAAAGAAAATAAATTCTCATTCTCAGAGAAAAAGACAGAAAAAGAACTTCTCAACAGAAAAGACTTCATTCTTCTCACATACTTCAAACATACCTTTATTTTTACAACTTAAGAGAACTACTATTGTGGAATTGTACTTCAAACAAAAGTGAAATCTTCAAATAGAAGTCAAGGAAATAAATAAGACAGTATCATCTCAGGTAGCTCAAATATGGGAGAGAATCATCTCATTTAGTATCCAAACCCAATTCCTTCTTTCTCTCCATGAAGACGAACTGGAAGGCAGTACAAACCACAGAGCACATACATACCAGATGCCCTTTATACATAGTAGTGTTACTCCCACTACTTACTACTGGCTATTTACTACTGACTGATATCTGTATTTTCCAGATCCTCAGTTTTACAAAAACCTAGGATCAAGCTTAATATAAAGAATGTGAATATATTTCTGCTTTAAAATAAGAATGGCTCAAGATTCAATGATATTTATCATTGACTAATATATACAAATAAGTACCTCCTCCTTTTTAAAAAAAAAAGTTGACAAAATTATGCAAAGGGAATGACAAGAACTATCACCCATCATAATCATCATTACATTCTTGAGAATTTTGAAAGCATTCATTTTAGTCTGATTTATTTAAATGGCCTAGTATCTTTGCTAACTAACAAAAAAGGTGGTACCTTTAAAAGTGGATATACTTCATAGTTCTTTAGAGTACTTTCCAAATTCTCAGGTACTAGGTTTAACAAGACCACATTCCATACAAAGAGTTCATCTTCTCTGGCAAGGTACTTTGTTAGTTCAAGCGCTGTTTCAATCTGAATGTATCCAAACCTATTTGAAAATAAAAAACCTCATACTTGAACATACCTATTCACATTAATTACCTACCACAAGTATCTGTTTATTTAAGAAACTGACAATAAAACATCAAGATACTGCATGGAAAGTGATCTAGAAAAGACACTGGAAAAATAAAATAAATAAAAAACAATGGTGCTTTTAAGAGCTGAACTCTCAAAACATTTATTACAGAGCACAGTGCTACTATCAAAGTAACAGGACAAATGTTAGATTTAACAACTTCAGCATGGCATTTCTGTGCTTTAGTGTGGAATTAGCACAGAATTAATTTCTTCCCAATAAAATTCCAATTCAAGCCCCTCTCCTCCAGAACAAAAACATTTCTAGTGTACTTACATAGGAGCACAGTTCTATACTTCACAGTTACATTCCTTATTAAATACTAGTTTTGAGCTCTCTTATGAGAAAGGACATTTTTATGAGAGGAGGAATGGGAATTTTTAATTCCTGGTCTCAGAGCTACCTCCACAAGCTCTGAGGGGGGGGCAGTATGCTTTGGCCACCTCCTCCCTGAGCTCCCACACCATAGGTGTCTGATGCTTTTGGGGTCTCTGGTACATTTGAGGCACAGACATATTTATTGCTTCTTCAGCTCACTACAGTACTGGTGATCTCTCTAGCACCACAGACACAAGCAACTGAGTCATCCATCAGCAAGGGAAATGAAAGAGGTATTAAGAGTGATGCAGGACAGCATAGCTGAAATAGCCCAGAATAAATTAAGGGAAATTCAGACTGTTCATTCAGAATCTTTTTTCTGTTACAACAAATGTAGGTTCATCCCTAAAAAACTCATGGCAGTCCCGTTATTTAAAATATTTCCTAAGAGCTGGAACAAAAGTTAAACGCAATTTTGAAAGAAATCACTGACCACTGATGGAAGAATGGATTAAATACTTAACTCCCCCACCATTTTGTCAAAACAGCTGTTGTTTTTCTGATGCACATATGGGTAGGAATGAACAAAGCAGAAGTAGCAATGTTGAATGCAGTCATGTAGTTTAATTGTTTTCTATGACATATTCAAAACATACTTACTGTGTCAATGCAAAAACATCATCTATCAGCTGGAACCTGCTGACAGCAGGAATAGCCTGCAGAAAGCATTCATGTGGTGTTAATAGATCTAAACATGTCATTAAGAGTTTAAAAAATCTTTACTATGTTTCAGAAGGATAAGACAAGTCCATAACACTTTTTCTAAGATGAAATCTTCTACAAAACGTCATAAAATGGATCCTGCATTTTAAGCTAAAATAATGTACGTGCTTTTAGGGATGTTTACATATATAAAAATATATAAATAGACAGTTACATAATATATTTATATATATAAATGTACAGCTACAGTACATTAAGCATGGAATTTCAAGACCCCTTATACTTGCATGCTGTAATGAAAATTAAAATACAGAAACACTACATATCCTACAAATATCCTAGTTACATAGTTTCAGTACATTTTTTCCTTTTGAGGCTTCAGTTCAGAATACGTACTCAGATTAGTCCAGAGCAGAGTGTCTGGCTCTATCATGAATTAAATGACTGAGGCAGAGCCGTGGGTGAACCGCTGCCTACAGCTCCTGCTCTCACGAGGACTGCTGGTCCCTCCTCAACTCCACCCCTTCAGCTCAGCCGCTGCTTGAGCAAACCTTCCCACCGACTGGTGCCAAAAACCAGCCCCACATCAGCACACACCTAATTTCCTGCTGACTTAGATATGCTGTGAAAGAAAAAAGCCTAGAAGAAAGGAAGCCAGTGTGCCGTAGAAAGGTTTTAACCACACTGCATGCTCTGCTCGGCCTCGCGTCCAGACCTGGAGAAGTCGCCTGGCTGCACTGATTACTATTATGCTGAAATCTTAAACTTTCTCACCGTTGTTACCAAAACGAATGAGCTGACATTACTACTAGAGCTTCTAGGGTTAGGCAACATTAAATACTATGCAACCCCATATACAGCCACAGGTATAGGCTGTTCTGTGCCACTTTCACCTTCAGCCCAGGCTGTGGCAACTCAGAGGTGGGATGAAATCTACTCTGAGTTATAGTGTCTATAGAGGACTGAAAGAGCCCAAGTAGAACTGATTGGATCTTCTCTTCTAAGAAAAATCTCCACCAAAAAAAAAACCCAAACCAACCAAAAACCCCAAGCCAGATGATTTTTTTTTTTAAATTTCACTGGCAGAAACATTGTGGTTTGAGGAAATGTGGAAATAAAAAGCTTTCTCCCAGCTTTCCTTCTCCATGGTTACCTAACAGCAGATAAAGCTCAGTCACACATCCATACCGATAACTCTTTGAGCCAAATTTAAGAGATTGGAAGAACCACAAGCTGTTAAGACAACTTTGAAGACAGAATGCCATCTTATATCATTTTCATGCTTATGTGAAACTATTTTGGCCTGTTCCTCTTCCACTATGGAAGGCTGCCAGTAGCTTTAGTGATGCAACAGTGGATCATTTCTTCTTAGGTGATATATGAGTTTCTCATTATTTCAGGTTTTCATCACTGTGATTACTGGTAAGAACTGCAAGAAGAAATAGATGGAAAGACTCTGTTTATAAGCTTGAGAAAACAAATACAATCTTACCTTTGGATCATTTTCAAGCAAGCGTGCTAATCTTTTTAAGTTTAATTGATCATAGTTCACTCTGTAGTATCCACTTAAATTTACATTGAGCAGGATCCAGTCATATTCTGACTCCGATACTTGCATTTCAGGAAACACTTCTGTAAAGTGACATTAAAATGTATCACTTTATTTCTGCGCACTGCTAAATTCTCTTGCATTTATAAACATTGGACTTGGTGTTCCTCTGAGACCTGAGACGCAATTTTGAGGTTGGACTCAAAGAGAATCCCCCAAAAGCTCAGTGCATTTGTGAACTCTGCTCTACACAGCAGAAGAACTTCAACAAGCAACTGACCCCTCAGGTACTGAGCACCTTGAGATGACAAAGGGGATGCAGAAGACCCACTCTGCTCCCACCCTTTAGCTCATAGAGTTCAGAAAGGTTACACAAGAATAAACAATCGGGATGAGGAGCAATGCCCTCACATGCCTGCTACAGGGCATGCACCCCCAGCACGCCTGCTGCTGCCAGTGCTGCTCCAAAACACAACGCTCAGTACCTTAAGGAAGAACCGACTACCTACCAGTATTCACATAAATGGAGATCAAGGAAAGCAAAACAGCTAAGTTTATGCAAGAGACAAGTAATCAAAAACATTTATTTTAAATAATAGTCCCATAGTCCTTTTGAGTTACATCACTCACTGAAGGCATCCTTCTGCAGTCCCATTTCATCTCACTACTACCTACTTTATGTGTGCTTGTCTGATTACTTGCTCCTGATAGCCTACAGTACCTCTGAAGGAGCCAGTGCAGCCCTGAAGGCTCTAAGCTGCCTCATCAGAAGAGGATTCAAATGCTGCTTTAACTGGTTACAATCATCCCAATTTAAGAAGGCAAACTCTCTTAAGACAATAAATCAACACTGGCGAGTAGTCTAGACCCAGCACTGCTTTACTGTGAACAGAAGACTGAGACTTCAATGTGTTTTGACAGAGCAAGTACTCCAGGATTCATTCTCAGTCATCTTCACAAGTTAAATGAGACGGAAAAGTGGCACAAGACAGACACTGGCTTAACCATTTAAAAACAGCATGGGTGACTAGAATATGGCAGTAGCAGTACTTCCTCTATTATGGCATATTGGTTCAATGCTCTGCTAATCATTAAGAGCACTTTTAGATCCGGCTAAAATAGCAAAACTATGGTCCTCCACTCCCCAGGCTGAGTGAAACATGTTCTACCATAACAACACTATCCTCCTAGTGTGTCTTTCTTTTGCTGTGCAGACATCTCACTCAGAGGCAGTGACCAACACAATTATATGGGCAGAAGCTAAGTATGCAGGAGTTGCCTGCGGAGCCCTAAAACAACAGGACAGGCTTTTAACACTGTACAGTGCAGCACTGAATGAACATACTTGGCTGCTGGTAGCAGCCCAGCTTGGAGCTTGGAGTTTAATTTAACCTGCTTAGAAGTAAGATAAATCAGCTCCTGCAGAGCTCTTTGCAGCAAAAACACACATAAGCAAAATCACTTTTGAGATGTCTCCTCTTTATGTATCATTACGCCACTGCAACAACTATTCAAAAATTCAAGTTAAAACTCTACTTTGTACCAAATCCCTCATTTTCATTTATCAAAACCATTCTGATGAATAGCTCTGAATGATAACATAGCAGTTCTCCACCAGAAGCCATTTCAATCTCACAGGAACAAAATGGTAACTGAATTTAAAATTACCCTTAACAATTCTAGCATTGTAAGAAACCATTTGGTTTATTTATGTATGAAAAAGTCAAAAAGAAAAGTATTATCTTTTTAATCTTAAAATGTGAATGCAAATTCCTTGACTGAGTAGTCTCTGGTAAGTTTGATACATGGCTTTCAAATACAAGTGGAATGTGTTTTAAAGACTGAATTTCTACTTCATCATAGTCCCTTCAGGCAGATGCAACATGATGGGGTTTTTTAATAACTTCTGTAGCTCTTAAGTCACACAGTGGGTGAGGAAACAGAATTGGTATCACTTCAATAACACAAGCTTAGCACATGACCCAGTTCTTCCAAGCAAGTGCTGCCTAACAATTCTTTTCCGCCAATTTTCTAAATTTTCACCTTAGCAATCATTGGTTTATTTAACTTTAAAACATTCAGAGGAATAAACATCCACTGTTTGCTTATTGTCCATATACTGTGAAATCATCACTCAAGCTATCTTATTGCCTGAAAAAGACGGAAAGTAGCTTCAAACCACTGCAAACAGAGGGTGGAGAGCTGCAATATGCACACAGCATATTGTAGTTTTGCTTTAAGCATTCCACAAACATATCAGTCTCTGCATTTCCTTGTAACTGATTCAAAACCTGGTGGAGTTCAGGGCTGACTTGCCAAAGAAAAATTATTACTCCACTCTAATTTAAATTATATTTCTTCTTTCTCAAAAAATTATAGCTGTTTATTGGAAAACACTGAGATGAAGAACTGAATTTTGTATTTGATTGGAGATGCCCATAAACCCACTTTTCTATCGTAAACCTTTAAAACTTTTAAAAATCCCACTCTTTTGGTAAGAGGGGGTTTTGCATTTAATTTGCATAAACAAATTAAACTAAATGGTGTTGAAAATATTAATTTCCTGTTTTTATAGATATCCATGTGTGACAATGTTAGGTCACTTCACACAGATGGTTTTAATTTTTTCAGTCTTGTATCTACTATTTGAGCTGATCATTTGCTGATATATCACAGCTGAGATCCTACCTATACTCAAAAGCTGTCATTAACATCAATGGGATCTGCTGGGGTAAGAATACTACAGAAGCATGAAGAGCTAAGAGTTTGGATTTGTGTACACAATGACAAAATCAAAATTATTGTGGAAATCTCTACTCGTGTTCCATCGTATTATTAACAACATACACTAAAGTTTGATGCAACATAGAAAAAACCAATCTATTAACCTATTTGAAAATCTGTTGCTATTGTAACACAAAATTAGCACAACAGATAAACATAGGTATTTCTGTAATAAAGTTTTATCTCCCTATTCAATTCAAATATATCCTCTGTTTCTAGAAGAATTAGGTGTGGTTTTGTCAGCTTGGTTTTAGCATGTATGAACAAATACATTACTTACTGCTGCTTTTATCTAGCCACATTAAGGGTTGTGATGATCCATTTCTCATCCAAGAAATAGGAATAATCCATGTGTTACTTGACAAAAAGAAGAGATAATATCATTAATTCTTATGCTTAAAAAAAACCCTCTCAGCTGATGCTCAACTAGATTGCAGATGAATTCCTTCTTACAAGAATCTCCATCTACCTTCTCTCTTCCCTGATGCACAAAACTTCCTCAGACAGTGATACTTATGCTGGATCAGCACTTAGGTTCATTAAAGATAAGGGAGTTTTAGCATGGCTTTAAATAGGCAGTCACGTCTAGTAAATTGTTCGATGCTAGGTATTTGAATACCGCTGTACCTCTGTGCTCTGGCTTTCCTTCTTCAGGCAATAATTTTATTCACTTATTACACTTCACCCTATTTCTAGAGAACATAAAGCTCCTTTTCAGGAGGGCCCCAGGCAAGCAATGTAACTGTAATTCTGACAACTACAATTTCCTTTCTGAAGGAATGTAAAACTCCTGGCAAAAACAGATGAGAGCTTCAAAACCCTGAAAAATTCTGTAACACATGATGTGGATTTTCTTACATTCACATGGTATTGCCTCTTGCTAACTACAGTAAAGTAACATTTGTAACTTGGAACTCCTTATCTGAGCTAACCAGAAGTGCTGAATGGACCAACACTCTGCAATTCCAGGAGCTTGGGACCAAAGGAAACTCTGTGGTTCTCATCAACATTTCTTTTGGCTGTTTGTATGACCAGCAATAGCAGCCAGGGAGAAACTGCTTTGGGTTTTGCTCTCCTTTATGCTTCTTCCCCACATGAGAACCCATCTCATGGGCCCTGTCCAGGCATCCTAATGCTCATGACAGCTGCTGAATTTCATGAAAGTTCAAACTCTAGTCATGAGTTTCCAAAGTGGGTGACCAAAGGCAGCTTCTTCTATCACCATTTTTAGGCATCTAAATAAGAGCACAGATTTCAGAAGCACCAGGCACTCAGCAATGTTCACTGACAGGAAGGTTAGAGCTGCATGTCAGGTACTCAGCACTTTCTGAGAAAGGGGTCATTTATATAAGTACTTAAATGCAACCAACCCCTTTACCCTTGCCAAGCAGAAGCAGCTGAGAATATGTGCACTGGAAAGAAGCTACAGCATCGTTCATCCAGGTCCCCAGTCCATACAGCTGAGGAATGAGGAAAGAAGAAAATGCCAGGCAAAACTCCTGCCCTGCAACCTATTCATGGCCTGTGGCTGTCCTTAAAAAGTCATTATGTGGCTGGAAAAGTCACTACTCCAGAGGAAAGCAACCTTATGGCAAAACAAGCCGCTTGCAGAACAACTGCAAACTCCAGTCTCATACAGATTTTACTTGACAGCTTGTGACAAGAAAAAACATAAAGTTAAAAAATCAGATGGTCAAAACATAATGTCCTAACTGAAGAGTTTCCTGCAAAAAATAGGGAATAAACATACAATAAAAATACAAGCTAAACATACTTGTAAGAATCAGTACTCTTTTCATTCTTTTTATTAAGAAATTGTTCCTGACTGATTGTGCCAGTGGTTAGATTTAATGTTAAAACTGGAAACCCATTTTGGCATGTCCAGGAATCCATTATTTGTTTTACAGGTGCTGGCAACTGAACTTCATCCTGTGCATCTATGACCTGCAAGAGAAACAGGAATTAGAAATATTTATGATAGACAGGTACTTACTGATACTGCTTCAGCAACACTGTGGGGGTTATTCTAACATATTAGAGAAAATATAACTGCTTAGCAGTTTGCTATTCTTGGATTCATGAAAAAAAAAAAGTAACAAAGTCCCAAGGACATTATTGACATTATAATAAAGACAGCATAAGCCTTTTTAGGAATTATGAAATACTGAGATGACATTTCTCATTCTTACAACCTCACTGCTAGCCTTTCTCTTTTTAGTGTTAATATACTTACACCCTGGTATGGCTATGACAAACTTAATTTGCTAATTTCATTCAAATAAAGCTGCTGGAACACAAAGATTTTTAAGTGACTATGTAATGAACAAACTGAATAGTAAAGACAAATTGAAAAAGATATGAAGCTAGAGTCCCAACTATTGTGAACAGGTACACTCTTTGTTGGCTTAAAAGACATGGCTGCCTTGCATATCTGAAATAGTGGCACTCCGTTCTTAACCTAAGTCTGAGTCTGCAACACAATGGAAGCCTTCTTCAGAGGAACAGGAAAGTGGAATTTTAAAAAATAAACCTATTATTAGCACCTGTTTTCTTATTCAGATTTCTGCCAAAACCAGTAAAGGTTAAAATGCTGAGCTACTGCCCTGGGTATAGACATTGCTGGATCTGTGACATATCAGCATCTTTGATCATCAAGCCCAGAGCATCACACACTTTGATCTGGCAAAACTTAAGAAGCTCCAGAGGAATAGGCTATGCAATTTCATGTAGGCTTAGGCAATCTCCATGAAACCCAAAACTCCACCTGGCCCTGATTTCCCATCTCATCTCTCTACTCCTTGTACTTAGCTCCACTGATCTCAGGTGCAGTAAAGCAACCAAATAAACACTTGTGAAGACAATAGCCAAAAGAGCCAGCAAAGCAAATTCTATGGAAGAGAAAGACTGCACTAGGGATAGCCAAATTCCAGTGCAGTCTTCTACAAATAGTATATGCCTTAAATTTGGACTGTGCCAAACACCAGAGCAAGAATAATAGAGATAAAATTAGTACCATCTGTATGTGGGTCCAGAGATCATCCTGGTTAGCATTTGAGAAGGAAAATTCTTTCAGATACAACTGTAGGGAAACAAACACAAGCATCAGAATTCATGAGGGTTCAATGAAAAACACCAGCAAGGCAAACAGCAATTTGTACAATTGTAATTTTCAAGCTTGTAAGTCAAGATGATGGTATTAGTTTTTCAAACTTACAGTAAGTGCTCTGATAAACAACTTCTGAGTCAGGAAACCAGAAAGCATCCAGGTAATAGAAGCCCCCTGGAGTACAAAAAAAGCTGTGAGAAAACATGAATTACTATTGCAATTATTATTGCAGTATTTTTTCAAACTACATTCCAGAGAACTTAGGCTACTCCTACATTTCATGTTTCACGGGAGTTAAAAATGTTTTCACCATTTCTTTCATAGCCAAATGGATCTGCAACATCCAATAAACTTGTGTGTGCAGCAGAAACAAATTTTGAATGATAAATCAACCTACAAAAAGCACTGTAATTCAACAGTTCCTCTCAAAACTACTTTGTACCATTAGTTTAGAATATACAAGAAACAGGAAGAATTTTGTATTTTCTAACCTTGTTGTACGTGATGCTGTCAAACAGAGACATTAAAGAAAATGATCCTTTGATCTTGTCTTCACTCTCTGACAGTGATCGAACTCCTATTTCATTGTCTTCCCTTAAGACAGGTTGTACAACACGATCATAAAAGATTTTATCCTGCAAGAAGAAGACAAATCTAAGTGAGCTGAACAGATTCTCAGGACAGAATGTAGATTATGGGATTAGCACTAACAGAAATAGTCTGTCAATAAACAAGGAACGATCCATTTCCCTCCTCCCTAACTTTCCCATGAAGTAAAAGGGACCGTATACCCAATCCTAACACTTTCCAAAAGCAACATTAGCAGTCAGTGAAAATTTGACATCTGAGAAGACTGTGAGCTTGGGCCTGGCAAAGGCAATTACAGTGTAATCCTGTATTGGCTTTGCGTGGCAAGGTTTTGGTAGCGTGGGGGGTTACAGGGGTGGCTTCTGTGAGAAGCTGCTAGAAGCTTCCCCTGTGTCCGACAGAGCCAATGCCAGCCGGCTCCAAGTCGGACCTGCCGCTGGCCGAGGCCAAGCCCATCAGCAACAGTAGTAGTGCCTCTGGGATAACAGATTTCAGAAGGGAAAAAAAAGTTGCAGCGGGCACAGAAACTGCAGCTGAAGAGAGGATCGAGAATATCTGAGAGCAACAACCCTGCAGACCCCCAGGTCAGTGAAGAAGGAGGGGGAGGAGGTGCTCCAGGCGCCAGAGCAGAGATTCCCCTGCAGCCCGTGGGGAAGACCATGGTGAGGCAGGCTGTCCCCCTGCAGCCCAGGGAGGTCCACAGTGGAGAGATATCCACCTGCAGCCTGGGGAGGACCCCACGCCAGAGCAGGTGGGTGCCCAAAGGAGGCTGTGACCCCGTGGGAGCCCGCACTGGAGCAGGCTCCTGGCAGGATCTGTGGACTCATGGAGAGAGGAGCCCACGCTGGAGCAGGTTTTCTGGCAGGACCTGTGACCCCGCAGGGGACCCACGCTGGAGCAGTGTGCTCCTGAAGGACTGCACGCCATGGAAGGGACCCACGTTGGAGAAGTTCGTGGAGGACTGTCTCCCGTGGGAGGGACCCCATGCTGGAGCAGGGGAAGAGTGTGAGGAGTCCTGCCCCTGAGGAGGATGAAGTGGCAGAGACAACGTGTGATGAACTGACCCCAACCCCCATTCCCCATTCCCCTGCACCGCTGGCGGGGGTTGGCAGAGAATCCGGGAGTGAAGTTGTGCCCGGGAAGAAGGGAGGGGTGGAGGGAAGGTGTTCTGAGAGTTGGTTTTATTTCTCATTACCCTGCTCTGGTTGATTGGCAATAAATTAAGTTAATTTTCCCCAAGTTGAGTCTGTTTTGTCCATGACGGTAATTGGTGAGTGATCTCTCCTGTCCTTATCTCAACCCACGAGCCCTTTGTTATATTTTCTCTCCCTTGTCCAGCTCAGCAGGGGAGTGATAGAACAGCTTTGGTGGGCACCTGGCGTCCAGACAGGGTCAACCCACCACAAATCCTCAGGGAAAAGTAAGTCAACTATATTAAATAGCAAATGAACACATACTGGAAAGTGAAAACCTGTATCTCATTTATATCTGTATGTCGTTAATATGGCAGCATTTTCTCCTAAATTCTCTGTTTCTCCTGCTGCAACCCTGAGTAATAACCTAAAAACTAAGCTACTGAGGGTAGTAAGGTTTAACAGTGCAGCATTTCTGCTGTAATCAGGTGAGAAATATGGAAGGGAAATGGGTCCTTTGGTGTCAATCAGTGAAGTTCTCTTTTTGTCAAATGATGATTCAATTTCCCCCAGCTGAGTGTCTGTCCCATGATGGGATGGAAAATGACATAATTACAAAGGCAAAGAAAAAACCCTAAATTTTTAAAACACTGCAGGCCACTTTGAGTACTTCTGCTTCTTAAGGAGAAAAACAGGTTTCCAATTAATGGGATCAAATTTGTTGACCATTTTTCTCCTTATAAACAGCCAGTAAATTTAATTTTCATGGTTCAATTTGTAATTGGGTGGTGACCAGTGGCACAAAGTCTAGTTGGAGGCCCGTAACTAGCACTGTACCCCAGGGGCAAATGTTGGGTCCAGTCCCATTCACATCTTCATTAATGGTCTGGATGATGGTGCAGAGTATACCCTCAGCAAGTTTGCAGATGACACAAAACTGGGAGGAGTGGCTGATACACCAAAGGGTTGTGCTGCCATCCTGAGGGACCTGGAGAGGCTGGAGAAATGGGCTGACAGGAACCTCATGAAGTTCAACAAGGGGAAGTGCAAAGTCCTACAGCTGGGGAGGAACAACCCGAGGCACCAGTACGTGCTGGGAGCCACCCAGCTGGAAAGCAGCTTTGCAAAAAAGGACCTGGGGACACGAAGGACACCAAGCTGAACAGGAACTAGCAATGTGTCCTTGCAGTAAAAAAGGCTAATGGTATCTAGAGCTGCATTAGGAGAAGTATTGCCAGCAGGTCAAGGGAGATGATCCTTCCTCTCTACTCAGCACTATTTGAGGACACACCTGGAGTGTTGGGTCCAGCGCTGGGCTCCCCAGTAGAGGAAAGATACAGAGCTACTGGAGAGAGTCCAGCAAAGGTCACAAAGATGATGAAGGGACTGGAGCATCTCTCCTATGAGGAAAAAGGTTCAGAGAGCTGGGACTGTTCAGCCTGGAGAAGAGAAGACTCAAGTGGGATCTCATCAATGTATATAAAGACCTGAAGGGAGGGTGCAAAGAAGATGGAGTCAGGCTCTTTCCAGTGGTGCCCAGTGACAGGACGAGAGGCAATGGGCACAAACTGAAACACAGGAGGTTCCCTCTGAACATCAGGAAACACTTTTTCATTTTGAGGATGACCAAGCACTGGCACAGGTGGCCCTGAGAGATGGTGAGTCTCCCACCTTGTAGATATATTCAACAGCTGCCTTGACATGGTCCTGGGCAACTGGCTGTAGGTGGCCCTGCCTGAGCAGAGGGTTGGACCACATGATCTCCAGAGGTCCCTCCTAACCTCAGCCATTCTGTGATCCTGTGAATGTGTATGGCCCACAAAACTGCACAAAGCCCTGTATTCTCACACCTGTGTAATTTACTCTGGATTTCCAAGACACACCACATAACTGTAATTTATCAAATGGAATTACTGCCCAGTATTAAAATTTACTTTATGGATGTAAATAAAATGGCACTTGTTCATTTTTAGAAAGGCAAGCTTCTAAATGAAAAGATTAAAATTAAAAAGGAGACAAGGATTTATTTCCAATTTGAAATTTGGTGGCCTTTATACTTTTCAATGATATTAAAATACTGCATTACAGAGATTAAAGTGAGCTGTTGTTGAAGTTCAAAGCAGAAGGTTTGCATATCCCATGACCTAAAAATCCTTCTGACAGAATTTGTTTGACATGCCTGTATTAGTTTCCAGTTAAGCATGTAATTAATGACTTTGGTGAATTAGAAAAGGAAAGTGACAAACAGTATTTCATCTGAGCCAAATAAAAAGCAGACTGGTTTCACCACAGTCTTGGGCCTGCCCAAACTAAAGGCGTCTCCTTTTTTCAGAAGCTGAGGGCACTGTGCACAGATATTTGTGATTGCACAGGTGAGTACACCTCATCTCATGGCTACAGTTAGCAGCACCCATCCTGTCTCAGAGTTTAACAGTCGATGGAGTTTTCTAATATGCTATGGGATTTACGCTTATTCCCATTTGTGCAGAACAGGAGGGAGTTTTACTCTGCTGTCGGATTAGCTATGTGCATTATATTTGCCTTACCTACAACCAGACATCCATAGACCCAGTGGGGTAAAGAGACTCAAAATGGCACGTCTTAGTCACTGCCTGGTAAAGATACCTGACCTATGGGATGCTTGGAAAAGAGCTTGGACAGGCAGGGAGACAAACCATCAGCTACAGGACCCAGGAGAGAAGGCTGGGTTTGCTACATGACAGATCTAGGGCAAAACACGAACTCCTTGTCACTGCAGAATCAGAGCTGTCCACCTATCCTCTGCACCAGCTGTAGAAGAGCTAGGTATGATCACAGCCCCCAGCAGATGGAGACCCTCCAGGGAAGAATCAAGACCTGCTGGGCTTTCCCCAGGGAGTTAAATTACTAATACCATGTGTGTACGGAAGGGTTAAAAGATGGAATTTTGGTCCATGGATGAACACTGGGTAAGAAGTAGATAACTGAGAAAAGCGCAGTCAGCACAGGGAACAGATAGTTTATTGTCTGTTGTTTGAAATGCTGACCACAGGAGTAAGAAAGTTGAGGGGAGGACATGCAGCAATGGAGGAATACAAGGCATAACACATAATTTTGCTTACCTTGTAAAAATCCTGTGATTGGCTAGAGCATAGTGGACATGACTGATGGATTATAGTAATATGCCACGTGTACAAAGCCCATGAACCAATAGACGGGATGGCTATGGCACGTGCAGCGCGCCTGACCAGTGGGTGCTTGTGCCATAGGCTCCCTATGTTGCAACTGAGACGTGTTCCAGCACTCATTGGTCACGAGTGTCGACACCCATTCCTCCGCAAATGTATAAATACCAGAGTTTTCTGAAGAGCAGTGGGCCAGTGTACGTCAAGGTCACTGTTGCCTCCGTGGGGACGCCCACGTAGAGCTGGCACCTACCGACTGCTGGGCTGAGCTCGCGGCGCAAGACGGCACAAGAATGTACAGAATGTACAGATGGTTCATCTTCTTCACAGTCCTTGGGTCGGTATGTTAATTGCTTTTTTTTGCTTTGTAAGATGCCCTTAGTGTAATGCATGGCTGTAGTTAATAAAACGCTTGCTTTTTCCCTTGTAGTCAGTCTATGTGTGTTTACCTTCTCGGGAATCCTCAAAACCACCCTAAAACACCACGGTTTAATTAAATCCCATCTCCTGCACCCTCCTTTTCTTTGTACATGCTGGAACTTTGCTACTTTAGCTTACTTCAGTAAGCGTTACTACTTACCAGTGAAATCTTAGATTCAACAAAGGTAGCTCCCAGGTACTCAAAGTAAGATGCCAGTCCCTCATTAAGCCACAGATCATTCCACCAGTTCATTGTAACCAGATTTCCAAACCACTGAAATAGAAAGAAAAAATGTCTCAACATCTCTTTGGACTGCTGTTTTCATTTTTACAGGTTAAACACACATACCTATGCTGAAGTAACTTTATTTAATGTGTACACATCAATTGAATAAGTGTCCTGGTTTCAGCTGGGATAGAGTTAACTGTCTTCCTAGTAGCTGGTACAGTGCTATGTTTTGAGTTCAGAACAAAGAATGTTGATAACACTGATGTTTTCAGTTGTTGCTCAGTAGTGTTTAGACTAAAGTCAAGGATTTTTCAGCTTCTCATGCCCAGCCAGCGAGAAAGCTGGAGGGGCACAAGAAGTTGGCACAGGACACAACCAGGGCACCTGACCCAAACTGGCCAACGGGGTATTCCATACCATGTTACGTCCCATCCAGTATAGGAACTGGGAAGTGGGGGGCAGGGATTCGCCGCTCGGGGGACTGGCTGGGTGTCGGTCGGCGGGTGGTGAGCAATTGCACTGCACATCATTTGTACATTCCAATCCTTTCATTATTGCTGTTGTCATTTTATTAGTGTTATCATTATCATTATTAGTTTCTTCTTTTCTGTTCTATTAAACCGTTCTTATCTCAACCCACGGGTTTTGCTTCTTTTCCCGATTTTCTCCCCCATCCCACTGGGTGGGGGGGAGTGAGTGAGCGGCTGCATGGTGTTTAGTTGCTGGCTGGGGTTAAACCATGACAATAAGATGCTGGATATTCCTTCAGATAGTCAAAATACAATAGCAAAAGATGCACCTTGGAAAAAATCAGAGGTTCAGGGCAGTTATTTTTTATTTGTTTTATCCACAATTTCATACCATGAGTATGGATGTCAGTGCTTTATGTCATTCTTCTACTCTATGTAATTTTAAACACTTCACAATAAAATTTAAATATCTGAAAGATCATATGAGGTTATGATTAAAAGTAGGGCACTTATCAAACAATTACAAAAACATTTTTCTATGTTCTTAACAGAAGGAAATTGTCAGGGGAATGATAAACAGAACTGGGGAAATAACCATTTCCAAAATCAGCAAATCCCTACCTTGGCAAGCAATAAAACTTCCACAACAGCTTTTACATACTTACATTTGGCAGCTCATATTTAACAAAAAACTGATCACTTGTGGATTTGTATTTTATTCATTAATTCTTAAAAACTTGAACTACTGCTTTGTTTTAAAATAGAGTTTAATTAAGTACTGACTATTGTTTCATTGGCCTGCAATAAAAACACTCTGTTCATCTGAAGGTCTGGTAAGTTACAGACCTTGTCAGAAGGGCATACAAGTGCACTAGCCAAGTTAAACTCTTTCACTAACTTTGTTGACTAAGTGCAAACAGTTGTTGCTGTGACAAACAACAGTAAATTAAACAGTCAATAAAAAAGTGAAACTGCATTATCACTCCAAACCAAGTAAGAAAAATTTTTAAAATCTCTATGAAAACTGGACCAAGGTCCAGCTACGGTGTAAAATGTGTTCATGTTAATTTTGTTCTATCATACCACAGGCTGTTTCTTACAGAAAAACAAATACCTTTTGCAATATGTAGATGCACTGCTACTACAAAAGAATACTTATCAAGTCCATTAATCCTCTCACCGAAGTACTAAGTATACTGTATATAGAGAGCACTGTGTCATTTCTACATCCCTACAGTATTTTCTAGTATGGCATTCAGGTACTGCGTAAGAAAAAGAATAAGTAGCCCATTAACAATTTTGTATCAATGAGTCCTGTGCAGTCAGTATGCAGTCTGTGATATCAGAATCTGCTTTTAATACTGATTTATCAGTGGAACATATGATCAAATAGTCTTTCAGTACTCTAGTGCTCACACCCCCTACTGTCAAATCACGATTTTTCTTCTACTAATCAGTGACTGCATCACCAGCAACCGGAAGGAAACAACCTCATAGGCAAAAAAATGTACAGAATTTTTTACCACGTGCCTGGTGTCCTAGCTCATGTGACACCATTATGGCAATCATTGCCTTTCTGCTTGTGAATTTATCACTTGGGAGGAACATCAACGATGATTCTTGGAAAGTCATTAGTCCCCAGTTTTCCATAGCACCTGCTCCAAAATCAGGCAGTGCAACCAGATCTAAATTGATTCAAACAGAGAAAAAAAAAGGTGTCTTTAAAATATTTGGAAGTAAAATGCTCACACGATTTTAATGCTCACACTGGCTCAGTGTGCAATTAAAGGATACTACATTTTAGTGGTTCTTTGCAGTATTATGGCAACACTCTTGCAAATGGTCTGTGAAATTTCTTCTTGTCATACTTTTCATCTATGACTGCCACTCTTTCAGGGAGCCACATAACAAATTCCCACGAAGCCCAGATCTGTACTGTATCTTGTACACACAAGTGTTTTGAACAAAAATGAAGGCTGTATTCTACCAATGCTAGGAGAGAATATATTCACTTCTGGCTCTCAGAAATCTTTCTCTGGATGAGTTTCTCCTGTGTTTGGGAAAGATCATACTTACATCTTTCTTCAGCCTAGCAACTGATAAAAAAAAAAATCTTGCTCTTTCAGCTCTGTGAGTAGAGGGATCCTTTCCACTCTTAGTTGAAAGGTGCCTTAGAAACATCATCTCTTTGTTTCCACAGCATGGCTGTTACCTATGTCCTCCCCTTCTGCCTCATGCACAGGGAGCAGTTTTCCAGTTCAAATGTGAGAGAGAAACATCAAGGATCTCAAAGAAAGATATAGTGTTTAAACTCAGAAGCAAAGAGCAAAATTTGGAAAAGATACATAGAACATTTTGGAAGCAGACACAAGCTTGTACTCCAAACCAGCTGACCATGAGCCAGTTTCAGTCCAAAAGCTAGGCCGTTAATGTAAGCATGGTGCTGAACCCAAGCAAAGCTAGATTGCGTCTCAGCAGGGCTTATCAGCTCAGCCTTACAGCAAAGGTATGTCACTTTTCAGTGAGGCAGCGCTCATCTAGCCAGCCTGGGGCAAGAGAGCTCCCTTGTAACTGCATCAAGATCAGGTGAAGACAAACCCTTAAACATCCCTGATTTTAAATGTGTTTATTCTTAATTTCACATTTTGAGTTTGCAATAGAAATGTCTAGCATTTACAAGGAGCTATTCTTGGTTGATCTAATCCCATTGATTTGTAAGCAAAACTTCAAAGAAAGTGGGAAATGCAGTTGGTATTGCATGACATTACAGTGGGGATTCTAATGGTATTACAGCATTCTGCGAAACTGAAATCTTACCTAAGAGGAAGCCTGCAATACTGTTCTTCTACTTCAATTTTGTAATATTTTTATACTAATGAATTGGCGTATTGACACTGATGCTAAACAGAAGAACACGACCATGAAATAGAATTGTCTACAGCCCTTGAGTAGCTGGTATGATTACTAAGATAACAAAATTTAAAGAGCGAAGACTGCATATATTACATTTTCCATAAGAAGTATAGTGAGTAATTCTGCAAGTTATTCCAGAAACACTGGGCGATAATACATTTACAAAGATGAAAATTTATTTCTTTCAAGTGCCAAAATACAGATTTGACAAATCAACAAATTACCTAGTCAAGAAAGGAGGGAAATTCTTCCCCCACAGTCCTGCAACCTGCTAAGATCATGGGCAGGTCCAAAACTCATTTTAAATAAGAACTGCCTTCTGTGTCCTCACTATTGTACAAATTTGTTTAAAAAAGCATGTTTCCTGATAATATTCATGCTGAAGGTCTTGGGAATCCAAGTACAAGTAGTGGACAAACTGTACAGTGGAAGTACGTGATGGCACCCTTTCTTCTTGACTGAAACTTGACTTAACTGACTTACCTGATGTCCATTTTAAGTAGAAACAATGTTTTCCTGCAGGAGTCTTTTTTCTGGGGAGGAATGTGCAGGAACATACAGCCAACTCACAGGTAAGACAGGGGCATATTGAAGAAAGCAAGGAATGCTTTGGGGAGACATGGGTTACAGCAAGCATGGATTTACTAGGAAGACGTAGGGACTAAAACATCCTTACCTGGTATGGTCTCATATGCATCCCAGAAATAGCCACGTGACTTAACAACTCCTTTCTATCCACTTTGTAGTCCCATCTGCCCCTTTATTAGGAAATGATGCTTTAAAAGAAAGAGTGGGATGTAAAGCTAAGAGTGCTGAGTTACGGGTTAATAAGAGCCAAAATGCAGAAAGGAGAATTCAGTAAGCTAAAGCTTAAGGGGTTTACTCCATGAATGTGGTAAGCTGTAAAAAGAGAATACTGTAAAAGAACCCATTGCTTCTATGAATGTTACACCATCAGCAGCCAATTCTGGTCCATTTAAGAAAACAAGTAATCTCACCTGTCTTTGGCAGAGGGTAGCTGACATTAAGTAAGTCTTCCAGAAATGAAAATACTGGGCCTGTAATATTTAAAGCATAGTCAACATACCCATTTTTAACTGCCTCCTTCCGAGCCCAAATACGTATCTGCAAAAAAACGAGGCAGTGTTACTTTAGACAACCCTCATATTTTCATTTTCTTTGCTTCTCTTCTGCGAATCATTGTTTGAAAATGCTGTCAATCCACACTAGACCATTCAATGAAGCTTTTAATGAAAAAAATCCCAACTCAAGTTTTGCTGGACCTAACAAAATGTGGCACAGAGCCTAACCCTGCTAAAATCTACAAAAGGCCCCAAAAGGGCCAAGATTTGAATCCAACTACACATTGCTGGAACAAACGGACTCCTGGTTTTTCTTTTATTAAATGAGAAATGCTGTAAAACTATTTAGAATCACACTTCTTAAGCCAATGTATTCCAGCCAGTGAGTCTGGGTGACAAACTTTCCTTCAGCCCACCACACGTTCTCTGAAAAGAGAGAAATGCATATTCAGAGACTATTTGCTGTCCAAACATACACATCTCTCCTCTTGAACTTTCTCACAGACTGAAACAGACCACTGGCCTCTCACTGCTGCTGGAGAAAGCAGATGACATCTCAGCAGATGACATCTGTACTTCTGAGTACCAGAGACAGAAGCAGCAAGCAAAGCTTTCCGCTGACGTGCCCATTTGCTTTGACACAGTACTGAAAAGGGCAGCTGCTTGTCCAAGGTGATGGAGTAGACTGAGAAAAGGTTTCTGTCTCCATCATGTATCTCTGGACGTGAGACCCCTCCAGGTGCCTAGCAGCTCAGAACTCCCACATTTCTTGCATCTAAATGCAATACATTTGGTCTCACAAGTAGCTGCACAGCCAAACCCCAAGAGCACCATTGGGAAGCATCAGGATTTAATTTAAAAGGGAAAAAATAAAGCATATTCAATCAACAGAGTATCCTCAGCCTCTGAGCCCCTCTTTTCAGCCAAGGCTTCAGAGGAAATTCAAAGACCAGATCACTTCATTTTGCAAAACCTAAACACAATGGGCAGACTTAAAATCCTAATCCTAGTATAAGCTTTGAGTTATAATACCTGTGTTTCAGGTTGTAAATTACTTACCAGAAATGACAAAACAGACACAATGAACATGGTGGTGTTGGGTTGACGGTTGGACTTGATGATCTTAGAGGTCTTTTCCAAACTTAATCATTCTATTCTATTCTATTCTATTCTAACATGCTCACACAAATACTGTGGAGGCATAAATTGAGCATCTCCGTCTGAAACCAAGGGGCAAAATACCCTCTCCCCTCTATCTCACAGAACACAGGTGGTGCCTCTTCCCTCTGAATAACGCTCATTTGAATGCTTTGCTTTGCTGACTCCTGTCAGTACACATCAGCCCAAGGAAAAGACAACACAGTCAGAGCTGTAAGCATCCAACATGTTCTATACAGATAATGACATACCAAATCCAACCTTCACTTTAAAAAGGAGCTAATATTGTGCTTCCTAGGTCACCTCTGCACTGTCCTCCCACCTTGTCCCACCCTTCCCCAGGAGGATGACAGTGAAGTAACCATGAAGCTAACATTGTGCTCTCATTTATTAAGGACAGCAAGTATATGCTACCCTTAATAGCTTTATGCTTCAGTCGACTATTCATTTTGGAACAACTTGATACATCTTTTCCCTGTTGACTTTCAGCGAAAGAAGGAAAGTGGAACAACTGGCGCCACTGGAGTATATTTTTTACAGCTTCCCTCAAGAAGCTTTGGCCATTGTAGTGTAAGAGAAAAACTAAATACTCACTGATGAATAAGCTTCAAACACAAAATAGTCACTTTTGGAGGCTAAAAAATATGTCCATGCAGAATAAAAGGTTAAAATACTAGTATTCAAAATGCCTGGAGTACAGTATTGGTCCCACTGATGTCATGATGCTGCTCCCCAAAGGGCCTTGAAGAACAAAGCACTGAACTTCAGTGGTTTGTCACAGCAGTGGAAATGGCTATTTATTCCAACTAAGACAGCTAAGAAGATAAGAAGACCCTGAATTATGACCAGTACTTTCTGCAGTGTAGCTGCTCCTAAAGTTTTAACATACAGAGCCCATACCTACTTGTGAACTTGTATGAAACACGACAGGACAATAAACTAATTGTCCTAAAGGAAAGCTTTCCACAGAAATATCTGCAGCATAAATGTTAGTAGTTTTGCCACATAAGCAAATAGGTTTGGAATGGAAAGCACAGTTAATGTCTGTGATATCTTCTAAAGCACGATGCACCACAGAGCCAACTTCTGTTGTAAACTGCTATAATGTGTTATGCAGCCTCCTATTTACCTTGTTTCCCCGCTCAGTTCTGGTGACATAATCAAAATCACAAATCACAAAAGCAGTCAAGTAAGTTGACATTTTCAGCGAAGTGTTAAATGTGGTAACAGCCCACAGGCTTCCATTTTCATCCTTCATTTCAGATACATCTAGAAAAAATATCAAAGACATATTCAAACCATTGCTCTTTCATAACAAACAAGGAATTTTGTGTTTTCTGCATGTTTTTTTACACCTCTCTTCAATATGCTGTATTTCTGCACTAACTTCATATCTTTCTGGTAGAAGGCAAGCAGCCAGACTCGTTGCTACTGCCACGTGTCTGAGTCGTGACCTTCCATGCAAACACCAAAAATCCACTCTTGAGCTTCCTAACTGAAGTCTTGGAAGCATATCAAACTGCATAAGTTTCAAGATATGGGCAAACTGTGGACAATTTATCCCATGCTGCATATCTCTAAAATGTATGATCTATTATGATTCAAATATAGGTCACGTGTGCCCCAGAATTATGAAATACTTAATCAGATACTTTCCTTCTAAATACGGGGGACGTGGACAAGATTCTCAGGGGAGGAAAATGCTTCAAGTGATTCTCACAGAGATCCAATCTATTATAATTCCTAAGTTACTTAGCTTCCCTGCAAATCTCATAAAACTTCCTTTTACTGGCTGAAAATTATTTAGGTGAAAAATAAAGATTCATGGCACTAAACTGCAGAAAAAAGCCATTAAGAAAGAGGCAAGTAATCCAACAGATTTCTGTAGGAATACTAATTTATGGAATTTGTTTGGAATTTTATACCCCACCTGCATCCCACACAAGATCCCAGCAAGGGATGGGAGGAGCATCTCTAGAGCCTTACAGTCCTCTTGTTCTTATTCTGCACATACACAGGAGGCTATAGTGTCTCTGTCTGGTAAAACAATTTTTCATATGTTGTAAATATGTCTTAAAATCTACTTAGAATGAAAGGAATCCCTTAATACCACAATTACAGGCTTTGCATACTGGGGCTGCCATTTTGTTTTAAGCAGATGTCACGCAGTAAGACAGACACACTGACTAAGCAGTAAATGCCAGGAATCAAACCCTGCGCAACCACAAGTCCAGCACCCACAGGAGAGCACACAGCAACTGACAAAACTACGGAATTATTGCCATCAGAGACATTAATTATGAATGACTGTCTCCAAATTTTTAAGTTCATGCACACAGATTTTCTGTGCATTTTCAAGGCATTAGTACATGGACTGCTGTATTGGATGATACAGTCTGTTTAGATAAATTACAGCCTTTTTAAAAGTAATTCAGGGGGAAAAAAAACCCGTAAGTCTACTTGCTGTTTACCTACCAATAGCAGGCATGTTGGAAAGAGCCACATAGCTTGGGTCATGGATAATTCTGATATTAAATGTGGCCTTCATGGCAGGTTCATCAAAACATGGGTAAACTGTCCTGGCATATGTTGGTTCCAGTTGGGAGGCAATCACCATACTGTATTAAAAATACAAGTAAGATTAATCCAGCATGCTACAACTGATCAAAATCAATATATAGTGCATAAAAACACCAAATCAGAAAAAGCAAGAAGTGAATCACATAGGTATGCAGATTTGGAAAATGTTTGTTTATTATTTAAAGCCATGATTAAATCCCCATGCCCAACAGACAGTTCAGTTTGGATGCTTCTAGAGATAACCAGTCTTTTTTAATTAGGTTGGGTTTTTTTTTTCCTCACAGGCCTTTTCCAGATATCATAATTTAAATATTTGAGCTTTTCTAGTTTGTTTATTAAGATGGAGTTGATTAAAGTTTTGCAGGCAGCAGGCCAGTGCTCAAAAGTGATACAATGTCCAACTTTAATTTCATAATTAGGATCTCTCCGTACACCTGCTCCTCACTCTAATTCATGCACTCTTACTTTAATGGTACATTTTAATAAAAAATTGTAACTGTTAGGTAACTGGGTATACATGTACTCGCACACTTGCGTCAAATCACGTAGAGAAGAACCCAAGCAAAAGCAGCACCAGCGCTGTCTCAGTGCACTGGCAAGCCCAGGAAAATATTCAAGAGGATCCTTTTCTACCTTATGCTATGGACCCTTGCCTCACTTGGGGCAGATCTCCGTGACACACTGTGACAGATGTACTCCTCCTGTTTGAACTAACTGAACTTTGGTCCAAGCAGATGCTCAGCCAGCACGCCTAACCGAAGTTAATCCTATTGTGTGAGGCTATCAGTGAGAACTCAGCACCAAACCCAAAAAAACAGGTTTGGCTGGAGACTGGGCTGATAAGCGTCTGAAACTGCATTAACAGTAGAAGATCCGACTACAAATCAACAGCTTTACACTATAAATATCTGCAGCCATCAGGGTCCATTGAGCTCTCCCTCCATAGCAGCTGGCTGCACGGCATTGATGTCCCCTTGAGTAGGGACACTTCTCAAGGTTACCCCTCGAGGCTGAGAGATCCCTTACCTCACACCAGACATCGATGGGTTGGTAAGTGACATTTTTTGCATGCATGTAACATTTAAGATACGTATAGTAAGCTTACGTGGTAATCTTTGTACCCCATACTAACTTGAAGTGTAGTCAATAGTAGAGTATTGACCGCCAATCCATCTGTACTTATTAAATATTTTACATGCCTAAAATTACTGATTAGAACTCAATAAAATAACTACTAGATCAGATCTGTCTGAGTGATCTCTGACTCTTCTCCTGTGTCACACACTGGCTGGAATCAAAAGATAAATCACCATGTCCCATGGCCAAAGTTTCAAAGACAAGCTGTACATCTGGGCTGTTCACATCAGGGCATCTTTACCAGGAATTAGAAAAAATACACACGCAGTGGTTCTCAAAGCTCCATACCTGTCAGCCAAGTAGCAGCCAGCAGCTGGGCATACAAGAATGGCCTAATCTCCTCTTTCAGTGACCTCAATACTATCACAGGGCTAGTATTTTTCAGCTGTAGTTGAGGTGTTCCCTAACAGTGTATTCACACCAGGTTCACAAAGGCTTATACTTAGCATAGAGACATCCCAAATGAGCCAGTAGCCATCAGGACAGCATCCATACATTAAGTAACATTATGTAATGAGTCAGATCTGCACTACAAGCACAGCGTGACTGCACCTGATTGTGATCTGTATTGGGTCTGGTTGAGATGGAGTTAATTGTCCCCTTAGCAGCCCTCGTAGTGTTGTGCTTTGCACTGGTAGGTAGAAAGGTGTCGATAACACACCAGTGTTTTGGCTACTGCTGAGCACTGCTGGCACAGCATCAAGGCTGTCTCTCCAACATTTTGCCCCCCTCAACGGCAGGCTGGGGCTGGGGCTGGGCAAGATCTTGGAGGGGACATAACCAGGACAGCTGACCTAAACTAAACAAACAGATATTCCATACCATATGACGTCAGCTCAGATATAAAAGCTAAGTAAAGGGAGATGGAAGGGGGACATTTTTGTCTTCTGGAGCAACCACTACGCGTGCTGAAGCCCTGCTTCCCGGGAAGTGGCTAGACATCGCCTGCTGATGGGAAGTAGAGAATAACATCATTTGTTTTTCTTTGCTTTCGCATGCAAACTTTGCCTTCACTTTATTAAACTGTCCTTATCTTGACCCATGAGCCTTTTGTTATATTTTCTGCCCCCGTCCAGCTGAGGAGGGGGAGTGATAGAGCAGCTTTGGTGGGCACCTGGTGCCCAGCCAGGGTCAACCCACCACAGACTGAACCATGTCCGAAACCTAAGGTTGCATGTTTTAAGATTCCCTTTTCTTGGACCTGAAATGAATGGATTAGCTTTCCATTGATATTTACATCACTTTGCAGAAGACATACTGCATTGTGTGCCATTCGACCCAAGGAACAGAGTCATCAGCTTCCTGCTTCCATTGACAAAAGTCAACAATGCTTTCCACCCAGTTGCCAAGGCCAGGCCTCCAGGAGCCCTATTCTTTTGAAAGATGTTTGGCTGTTGCCACTTTAATAGCTGTGCTATCTAACCCTGCTCAAGGCTGATCTAATCAACCCAGTGCTGAAAGCATCAGCAGCTCATCTACACTACATCATCCTCATTGCTGATGTTGGAGAACTGAGTTAATATCAACAGAACGACCCTGTAAAAGCACTATACTCTCAAAACATGGTATATTTTGCATTTAACAGACATATCTGATGCTGTACCGTAACACAATTTATGACATTTAAAAGAACCCATTTTGAACGCATGCTGATGCACAGCGACTATCAGGACCATGACGTCTATTTTGAAGTGAGGAACAGCTAGAGAGAGAGCAGCACAGTGTATTTGACTTCTTGCCCGTCATTGCAGGAAGATTTTCTTTATGGACCTGATTCCCTGAAGGGTCAAGTGTGTGCTGTGCCAGCCACCAGCTGCCTTGCTGAATGCAGCTGAAGCTCCACTTGAGACAGAAGTATCACCTCCTCTCCTCCTTTACCCTGTCGAATGACAGAAAAGTGACTTAAACTTCTGCCAGGGTTGCACAGGAGCAGCAAAAGTGACAGGCCACTTCATCGAGCAAATTAATCACTGAAAATACTCTTATCTCCTTCCACCCATGCAAAGTATGCTTTTGCGCATTCAGTTATGCAATCACTTGCAGCTTCGTTCTAGGAAACACTGAGCAACCCCACGACTGCAAATTCCCCCACACCCGTGCAATTACTGCCTCAGGAGGCTCTGTACCAGCAGAAACTGATGCAGAGACTTAGCAAATTTGCCCACAAGACATTCTTGTTCCACAATACAAAACAGCATATATTGGGCAACAGCATCATGATAAAAAAGAAATATGAGGGCAGATTAAATGTTATTTTTCAGCAGGACTCCAAATAAAAATGGGAATGTTTCATGCATGATACACAAATAACTGGTGTTTCAAACGCACATTACCTCATATAATTTGTCAGAATGAGTCATTGTTGGGGCTTTTTTCTTGGTTTTGTTTGCTGGGGGTTTTTTTAAGGTGAAGGTATTAGCATGAACTGAATTACTAGCTGTCGTGGTTTAACCCCAGCCAGCAACTAAACACCACGCAGCCGCTCACTCACTCCCTCCCACCCAGTGGGATGGGGGAGAAAATCGGGAAAAGAAGCAAAACCCGTGGGTTGAGATAAGAACGGTTTAATAGAACAGAAAAGAAGAAACTAATAATGATAATGATAACACTAATAAAATGACAACAGCAATAATGAAAGGATTGGAATGTACAAATGATGTGCAGTGCAATTGCTCACCACCCGCCGACCGACACCCAGCCAGTCCCCCGAGCGGCGAATCCCTGCCCCCACTTCCCCGTTCCTATACGAAATCGGACGTCACATGGTATGGAATACCCCGTTGGCCAGTTTGGGTCAGGTGCCCTGGTTGTGTCCTGTGCCAACTTCTTGTGCCCCTCCAGCTTTCTCGCTGGCTGGGCATGAGAAGCTGAAAAATCCTTGACTTTAGTCTAAACACTACTGAGCAACAACTGAAAACATCAGTGTTATCAACATTCTTCGCATACTGAACTCAAAACATAGCACTGTACCAGCTACTAGGAAGGCAGTTAACTCTATCCCAGCTGAAACCAGGACACTAGCAAACTTTTTTCCACAAAACAAATTACCCAAAAGGAAATTAATTTTTAAAAAAGCCTAACATTGCCTAAGCAGACAAATAAATTCCTCTCTTAAGCCTACAGTTTTGTGGATAGATTTCATTTTCTTTTTTTGTAAGTATCATATAATGCCTCCTTCCCCTAGTAAAACAAAATAAAAGCCACAATACTTTTAAATAATGAGAAACAAACAGATAACAGGATATCTTAGCCTAAATCTTTGACAATTTATACTACACGGGTTCTTTTTTTTTTCAGTTAGTGTCTAAAAACAAGAAAAGGAAAATGACGAATGCATCCTGTATAGTACATGAACATCCAGTGGAAACTGTTTAACCTGATAAAAACGCAGCATAATTGTAAAAGAAATGTTTTATGCTGATGCAAAAAAAGGTTATTCTTCTAAAAATGCCTTCTCATTAAAATAATGTTATTTGTCATACTGATAGCATAACGGGTTTTTGTGTTAACATCTTTTATATCTGATTTCTTCCATTTTTAAAATACGTAAGAATTAATCTGTAAAACAAACCCTGAAGTGGCTCGAAGTAAGGGAGTTTTACAGTGAGCAGAATCCTGTTCTGTGCAGCAGCTGTCCCCAGCACCTGGTCCCTTTTTCAGGTGAACGGTGCTCAATACTAAAATGCAGCCCAAAAAAACACCAAACCTGTTACTTGCTCTCTGTCCTATGCCTTTGATGGTCTTACCCACAGATTGATATAAAACAGAGCTAAGAACTTCAGATCCCCTGCTCTGAGGCACAGTTAACTGTACCCATGCTGTTCTAATCCCCTTTGCCCTCATTCTAGTAATTGGTGCGGAAGCAATTGATAAAAATCAGCACAAATACTGTGTTTGATTACATTTTGGGATGCCTGTTAATATCAGCCCTATGCAGTCAAGTATTTCATAGAAGTTGCAGAGGACATGTGCAGAATGGCTACCAAGCAAAATTCTCAAAGGATTCTGAAACACTGATGTGAACAGTGACATAGAGCCTGCATTTTATAGCACACTCCATGGGGATCCTCTGACCCTGGAGTAGTATACATGAGCTCATTCACAGCAGTGTAAGATCTGTATGCAGAATGATGCTACCACAAACCTCCTGCATCGTGTATGTTTGAGCCAGCGCTGCTAGAGAAGGAGGGCAAAGGTGGTTTCTGTATCTTTCTGACTACCCAGATCCTGGCATGGACTCTCCCAGCTATATGCAGAATACAGATTCCCTATTTCAACAGGAAAGCCTTCAAATACTTAGTGCTAGTGAAGTGGGAGCATCCTCCTTTTTTACTTCCTTTGCTCCTGCAAGCACTGCAGATATGGGCTGTGCACTATCCATAAAGAGTGCTCCCATTTTTCAGTTTTCTTTTGTGTGTAAGACCTGATCAGGTGGGTAGTACAAATTGTCAACAAAACATATGCAGTCATCAATCATCAAACTGATAACAATTTCCGTGCTGGAAATTTAGTGAAGTTTGGGCTTTGGTTTCTTCTGTTTTCCATGGAGGTGAGGTTAACACTTCTGAAAATAGCTGTCTCTGCAAACAGCTTTCCCACACCACCTTGCCAGCGTGCTCCGGCTCCAACTTGGAAAGAGGACAGGGAACAGTACTTTGTGTCAGCTAGCTAATTCTGCCAACCTGCTGAGAGCAATGGGGATATCTGACCAAGAAAAAAGCTGGTGCCAATGCCCAGATGGAACAAACATTTCAGGGACTTCGCTTCCCTTTAGGATCTAGCTGTCTACTGAAACCTTGCCCTTCTCTGCTTAAACTCTTCTGAAACGAGAGGTCTCTAGTGGTTCCATAAGCACAAATTACAAAAACCACTAAGGCTTCTAGTGCATGCAAGAAATACAGGAGTCTGCATGACCGCAGATAAACAGCACATTGTCTGTTACAGCTGATGGTTTAAGTTAGGTGCTGCGGTCAGAAGCCTGTGCAGGAATCAGACCCTGCAAGTCTGCCAGAGCCAGGTACAAGTCACTTTAAAAGAGCTACAGGACAGTCTGCTGGAGATTGTGATTTCCTCGCAGAATAGTAACGGGCTTCATACCGACAGCTGAAGGGCACTGAATGTTTTTAAATTGCTCCTGATCTATATAATCCATTAGAATCCAACTTTTTACATCATTAGCAGCTTGCTAGAGCTACAGACTATATCCCTCAAAACACACCTCCTCCAAAAAAAAGAGGAAGGCAAAATCCCTTCAGTGTAACTAGACCCCATCAGATCAGGAAATGGCTGGCAAGGTGATGACTTAATTTTTAGTGAAGGAAAAAATAACAAGATACTGTTGCATACTCTTGATCCAGAGAAAGCCTTTTTAAAGCAGAAAAGATAAGCAAAATCCATTCAAGAATATCAGGAATGTAGGCAGTAACCAAAACAATACATCATATCTGCAATCAGTGGATTTCCTCTGATTTATTTCAGTGTCTGAACACCACTAGCATCTCTTTAACCAGACTGCGGTCTCACATTTCATTAGTGCTTCGTGATGAGCTAAGAATGAAATGGAACAATTGTCATAAATCCTATAAACAATGGGAAATTGAACTATATACATTAATTCAATGATTTTTAAACATTTTTTTCTTATTTTCTACTGTGGCAGCACAGCTGACAATAGCTTTTTTTTTTGGATCCTCTGAGTTTTACACAGTCTGAGTCAAAAAATGTCAGTCTAATTCAGTGTTTCTGAGACAGGACTTGACTGAATTAATACAGCATTGGAAAGCACGCTGATACAGTATTAAGTAATTAAGTGCTTGCTCCTTTCTTACTTATTTGGATTTTTTTTAAACTATGTAAATTAAGCACAGTGTTCTAGATTTTCCTTAACTCAAAAGTTGCACAAATAATCCCATGAATGACAATCAGTGAATGAAGAAATAGCAACTGAAGAGAAACAGAATATATTTCCTAAAAATACTTATTACCATACTTCATTCTTCTCTCAACTTATCTCTTTTTCATAAAAAAAAAAAGTCTGCATAAGTTAAATTTTCCAGATATGGCAGACAATGGTATCAGTGAAGACTGACATAAGAGCTGGCAGCTGAAAAGCCAACTTGTTGCAGAAAAAACACACAGTCCTCCATCATTTCAATAAAAACTATTAACTTAATTTTGTGGTTTCATATTATTCCTACTGAATATTACCTGCTTGAACAAGAAATCTATGGACTGCTGAGATACCGTTTACTTTAGTGGACTCATCGGTAGGCTGAGAGCCAAGAACACTTTTATTTTAACTCTAGTTTTCCTTTCAACTCACTGATTGCTGATCCTCAGCAATTCACTACATCTTTAATTATTAAAAATTAAATCACTTTAAAATAAGCAATTTATCTGCCTCTTCTTTAAACACCTATTTTGAGAAACTTGTCTTCCACTGCAACTATTTAAACCATAATCTTTAGTTTTATTTTTCTTTAGCAAGTTTCACATCCAGAAGTTTATAATGCAATTCACCATGAGAAGATTCCCAATTAAAAAAATAAACAGGCAAGCATTGTTTTTAAGGGTGAAAATATGTTTTAGAAGATTGACTGCCTGACAAGCTCACAATGCCCCAGTGCTGATTTTGCAGTTCAAAAGAAAACAAAAAGGAAAGGATCCTAACAGCACTTACTAAGAAAAACATTGGTTGGTTGATGACAGCCAGACGACTTCATGTGCAACAGTACCTACAAAGTCCAGCTGTCTAAAGGGGCCACCCATCCCACTCCATCATACTTCTGAAACTGCATGGGGTCAACATCTCTCAACTCATGCCCAAATACACATCTGAAATCCTGGGTTCTAGATAAAGACGTGCTCCCCGCAGACATAGGCAGTGGACATGAGGTCAGCTGTCGGCGCTACACAGAGGTGTGTGGTGCTGGGATGAAGACTCTGAGGCAGACTGTGGCTCCCAGAAACTGGGCGTAGGTCCTGTCTGAGCCCTCGCTGCCACTCAACGGCACAGAAAGAGAGGCTTGAAATCGTCCAGAAAACGTTGCTTGGCCAGCTGAGATAGGCTCTTTCCTCTGCCAAAGACAGATCTCTGTCTGACAGACCCTCAGTAAGCCCTCCCAGACTACCTCCAGCGCAGCAGCTCCTCACCAGCCTCTGCAAGCAAGGAGGTCTTCGCAAACCATCTCAGCATGGTCTTCCCAAGCCGCCGCCACCAGCCGTTGTTGCGGATCAAGGCAGCTGCTGAAGGAAAGCCAGGGCAGCCTAGCTGGTGCTCTCCGGAGAGGAGAGCGACCATCACGGAGCACGGACCCGAATTTCCGACAAGCTCCCTTCGCAGCCCGCGACCTACACCTGGGGAACGGGTGCGGACTGCGCCAAGGGGCTCACCCCGCCCTGGGCAGCCCTCCCTCCCGCCGCCCAAGGCAGCGAGCTGCTCCCCCAAGTGCCGCCCTGCCCTGGTACCACCCGAAATGCTCTCCGCGGAGACGCAGCAGCTCCCGGCGCTGCGGCCGCCGCCTTCACGCCACGGGTGACGCCGCCGTGGTGCCGGCGGGCCTCCGGCGCCGTCGGCGGAGGGGCGCGGGGTCCCCGGGGCGGCCGCCGCCGCCTACCTGCTCCGTCCCTGGTCGGTGTAGCGGGTGAGGAAGAGCCCGTCGAGGTCCTCCTCCAGCCGGCCCTGGAAGCCCAGCTGCAGCACGTAGCGGCGCCCGGCCCGCAGCCGGCCGCGCAGCTCCAGCACCGCCACCTCGCCCGCCGCCTCCTGCCGCAGCCCCGCCACCTCCACGGCGGCGCCCGGCTCGGGCAAGGGACCGCGCACGGCGGCGGCCCCGCGGCTCCGCAGCCCGGAGCTGTGCAACACCGCCGCGTCCGTGTCCTGCCGGCAGCGCACCGTGATGTTCACCTGCCCGCTGAAGGCGAAGGGCCCCGCCTGGCCCGGCCGCACCTGCGGCCACAGCTCCAGGTCGTAGTGGAGCGGCACGAGGTGGCGAGGAAGGCGGCGGCCGAGGCCGGCGGCGGCAGCAGGCCCCGGCGGGGCGGCGGCGGCGGCGGGGCCGGGGCCGGGGCCGCGGCCGCGGCCGGGGCCGGCTGGCGAGGCGGGGGGCGGCGGCGGCGGCGCCTCCTGCCGGCAGCGCCCGTAGAGGGCGGCGAGCGCCAGCAGCGCGGCCAGCAGCGCCAGCAGCAGCGCGGCCAGCAGGGCGGCGGCCCTCCGCCCCACGTACAGCCCGCGGCCGCCGCGGCGACCCATCCCCGCCGCTCTGCGCCGCCCGCCGGCCCGCGCCGCCCAGCTGCTTAGCGGGCGGCGGCGCGGGGGAGTGAGCGCGTCTGAGGGCAGGGCGGGCCGGGCCGGGCTAGGGGAGATGTGTCCCTCCCCGCGCCGGGGAAGCCGCCGCCGGGAGGGCTGCTCCGGCGGGGTGGGCCGCCCGGCGACCCCCGGCCCCCTCGCGGCGGGCGGAGGCAGCGTGGCGGCGGGGGAGCAGCCGCCCCCCGGGCTGAAGCGAGCAGCCCGCGGGGGGACGCGGCGGCAGGCAGCTGAGCAGCGGCTCCTAAAGCCCGGGGGGGGCGCAGCCGGCGGCGGGGGTGGGCGGTGATGCTGGGTGCGCTCCGCGCCCGAGGACCGCCGGGGCATGAGCGATCGCGGCGCTGCCCGGAGGGCCGGCCGTCGGGCCGGAGCTGGGGGATCCCCGCGCCGCGGCGGGAGCGGAGGCCGGAAAAAGGGAAGGAAACAAACCCCCGGGTATTCGTGCTTTTTCACCGCCGTAAGGAATGGCAAGAGAAAGGATGAGAAAACGGGGGTTCGCTGCTTGGAAGCGTGCAGTGTCGTAGTTGGAGCGGATCGGCTCTTGAGGGAAATCTACATGTTGAAAGATGTGGGGGAAAGCCATCGAGTCTGAAGGATCCTTGGCACATAAAAAAAGCACGACCAAAGTGGGTTTCTGATAAGTCGTCCTCTTTTAGAGCCTCACTTCCCTGCCTAGTTCACTCGAGGCTATAAACATCACTGCGCTTTACGTGCATAGTTAACCCCGTTACAATCAATAGGATTAATCCCGTGTTCCCAGTTAAACACGTACTTAAAGGGTGTGCCGAGCTGAGGCCGGATTGCCAGCCAGATTGCAAAATTAAACCTTTGTCACCGTGTAAAACTTGCCTGTTTGTTTTGCTCAGTTGCAGCTCCTCTTTTAAATCACAATGAGCCATGCGTTAACAGGAGCAGTAGCCAGGAACAGTGGCCCTTGCCATGCCATTGCCCCTGACAGTTTTTAATCTGGATTACAAGCAGGTTTTCCCCCTCCTTTGTTTTTTAAATTCACTTCCCCCCTCACCCCTCCCCGCATTGAACGCTAGTCATGTCCCTTGGGCGTATAGTTCACACAACAGCCACCCTCAACACTAGAGAGCTCTGTTTGCAAAATCGAGGCATTGGATTAGATATTACAGTCTGTTTTGTCGCCAGAGTTAAAGCTAAACTGACTAAAGTAAATTCACCTCAATGACTTAATACTAAAGGTTATGCCTCCTGCTAATTTATTTGTTAATTGAGAGAGAGACCTTTTTCGTGGTCCTGTACAGAATACAGCTATTGCTTTCCTCATGCTGGGCACAGCAGGGGTGGCTGTTACAGGTCTAGAAAATAGCTTGGAGCCACTGAACAAAGAAAGTGTCTGGTTCCAGCAGAAGACCATAATCTGTTGTTTTCCTGTCACTTGAGGGGTGGAGGGGATCCCCTCTGCCAGCAGGTCCTGCTGGTTGTGGGCTCCCCCACTCTTCTCACCTAATCTGCTGCCTGCCCCAATGCCTTTGCTGCTGTTACCCACTAGCTTCCCAACAGGCTGTCTTTTGGCACTGGCCCATCTTCTGCTGTTTTCTTTCACACAGTTTGACTTGTATGTTTCTGTTTCTGTGCTAGTTTTTGCATTTTGTTCTCATTTACCCCAGTCTTCCCTACCCATGCCCTGGGACCTGTTTCTGTTTCTTCAGTTCAGGCCTCTGTACTCTTTCCACACAACCCATCATCTTTTCACCCTTCTGTCCTTGCACATGCCTCACATACCTTTACTCTTCATCTTGCACATCATCAGCTTCTTCCTTTTGTCCTAGCATGTTCTGCAACATTCATTATATTTCCCTCATATTAAGACTTTACAACAATCTCCAACAAACTTCTTGGAGGTTGCTGGACCTGGAGCCACACAGCAGCCCTGAACTGCCAGCCCTTAAACAAGTTTGACCTGCTGCATGTCACTTAAAAGATTTCACAGAAAATGTTTTCAATTGTTTAGGAAAGTATCTTTTCCCTCTTATTGTAAGTGTAACTTCGGGAAGCAGTTTGTTGTGCCACTCCACAGAGTTGCTCCATCCCATGGGAGTGCTGACACACTACAGAGACTGGGTAAGATGAATGATCAAGAGCTCCCACAAAGATCAGGAAAGACAGTGCTGCAAAAAAGGAGGTGACGGGAAGAAGAAATCACAGAAGTGCACCGGTATTTCTAAGCCAAGAGCCCAGATGTCATAGAAGATTATGGAGGGTTTCAATGCCTTGATTTCCAAATGTTTTTTATATACCCTTGACATTGTTCAGTAAAACCATGCTCATCCACTCACCCCCTCAAAACAAGACAAGACACAGGCAAAATTAAAACTATGAGGCATTTCTTCCCATGTCTGTGAAAACAAGCAGAACTGCTCAGTAATAAGCCAGTAAGTAGTGCAGACCCTACCAGAAGGTTGCCCTTCTTAATGGTGCAGGATATGTTTTAAAGTTTACAGTGCATATCCATAAACCGTACTTTATTTTCTCTTGTTTGCAGTGGGGAATTCAAACCTGTTCCTTTCCTCAATTAACACATAATAAAAACACAATAGTTACGACTTGCAATAAATATTTTAAGACGTGCTGCTTAACTACCTTTTCCTCCCAAATAATTTGTAACAGTTACCTTATAAAGCAACTGATAGGTGAAGGCTTTTACCAGCCCATGACCGTGGATTCCTGTCCTGGTGGGATCACACACACTGACATGTTTGAAATGGGAAAATACTTTGCATGTAGTACAAAACTTGTGAGTAGCTTCTGTTGCATATATTACAGTTTACCATCCTGCTGAATTTATTTGTGGAGTTAAGATGTCTGAACAACACATTTCTGAAGCCAAAGCTGCAGGAGGTCCTGGGCCCGGACAGGCACTCTGACTACAGCATGTCAGGCACAGTATTTTGTTCAGGCCACAGCTCAGCCCAAATGCTGACCTTGGATGGAAAAGGTAGACTTGTATTTAAGTCAGCAGAAGCCTCTATTACACATCTGAAGGTAGAAACAAATCACCTGTTATAAAAGAAGTCAGACAGCTCTGTTACTGTGAAGGACACCCAAGCATCTGACAAACTTTACTATCTTGTTCCAGATGAAGGGGTCTGTGCCATGCTCACTAACTGTTCAAAGTCCTGTTGGTGTCCACTGAATTTTAAACAACAGAGAAAGGTCACATATGACAGCACGGGATCTACTATCCTTTAAGGTGCAGTAAGGTAAACAACACTTCATGTGGCAGCTGGCTGGGATATTCGACATGTAATTTCAGTTAGCAAAATATTACAATGACCCATTCTTAAAGTTCATCAAGATTTTCAGGTTAATAGTATCGTTTTCATAAAAAATACTGTGATATCATCATAAATCATATATACTGAATGCTATGAAAAAGGATAATCATGTGTTTAAGCAATATGAAGTAATTGTTAGGCTGAAAGATGTTTCCCTAAATCACATTATTAGTGATTTGTTCAACATAATTTGAGAAGTTCTGAGTGATGGCATGTATGGCAATTCCAGCAGTGGGAGTTGGGGGTCATCAGCACTCCGGAAACTTTGTTTTTAATAGAACTGTAGATCTTGTTTCCTCTTCAGGTTTTGGGGAGGTGCCCGATTTTTTCTGTATTTACAAAGTCAGACCAATGGTCCTTCTAGGCATGAGGGATCTGTGAAGTCCCTTTTTTTTTTTTTTTTTTAACTTGGTCTGCTCATTTTATGAACTGTAATTTGCTCTGCATCATTTATTCTTGTTCTTTAACAGAGCCAATAATCTATCAGAGCTGACAATGTAATGCCTGGAAGTATCTGTGGCGGGAGCTATTCCATAGGAGATGCTGAAGTCGCAACTTTTACTATTGCTCTGGAGGTCTGATTTAGTGGATATTTCAGGTTTCCCAGCCATCTGAATTAAGAAGTGTGAGCTATAGATGGACGTGCATAGTTAGCATAGCTGCAAATAAGTACAATACACATGAGCCAAGCATGAGCAGTTGAGGACCATAACTTCTTACTGGACATGTCAAAGAATTCCTCAGCTTTCCTGCAGGCTCAGGATGAACACTTTATGTCGTCCTTCATGGAGTATGTATCTTCAATATCAAAGTCAACACAGGTGATACTAGTTATCAAGTAACTGGAATTAGACTTGAAAGAACGAGGTTTCCTTTCACTAACGATAAAAAAAACCCCACCTCCAAAACCTCTGTTTCAATGTTTCTGTCCTAAAGAGATTTTGTACACTCCCTGTACAGATCTGTCAGTGGATATAAGGTTTATAAGCTGACACAGTAGCAACTGAGCATGGATCTATATTTGTGTTGACAAGATTGTCTTAACTGGCCGGTACAGGACGGTACAGAAAGGCAACGTGGAGACTTCCAATTTAAAAGGGTCAAATTTGACCAAGCATTGGAGTATCATCAAAAAACATGACATTGAAAACTCAGATTAACAGTTTGGAGTGACATGTCATTGCGTGGTGGTCACTATGTGAGCAAGGAAAGTGCTTTCACCATAGAAAGTCATGCATCTAATTAAAAAATTGTATGTAGGGAAGCATGCTTGAAATGTTGCCATTATTGGTAATGATGTCTGATACTGTAATTGAAGTAATTTTTCACTCCTGCTTTAATTAAAAGATGTTCCTTCATGGTTTGGACCAGCAGGCCACTGATAATCCTCTGTAGCGCCGACTACCAAACCATGCAAAAATTTGCTTGAAAATTTTGTTCTCATTCGATGGACCAGCTGTGACCTTTTTACCAGGGCCTCGCTGACTGCCTCCATGGAGCTACATACCAATGTGTTGGTTTGGATCTACACAGCAAATGGTAGGTAGTAGCAACAATTCTCACCAATGAAGAAAAGACAGCAAAGACAGCAAAACCTAGTGATTTCTTTGGGTACTTCTGCTTGTGGAGGACAACAGAACAATCCCTAAATGGTATGGGTAAAATGGGGTAGTGATGAACCATAAAACTGGGTGTTAACAAAATGATCTATGTGTCCAGTGAGCAGAGTTGTGCTCAGAGCTGAAGAGGACTCCCTCCAAACAGCTCAGGGTGCTCAAAGGAGCAAGAGAGGCCTGCAGCCCTGGCTGAAGGTGTATGATACCTGGGAGAGCAACCTCCTCTGAGGGTTGGGTCAGGAAAGCATCTCCAAGGAACAGGAGGAGATCCACAGAACAGTATGGAAAGTAACCAAAAAGTAACTACAGCAGACGTGAAAAACGCTATCCAGAATATGAGCAGGAGACAAAAATGACACCAAAGCAGGAAGCAAGGAAGCTGCGGTGTTATCAGTAATTTTTGTGTATAGTTGGTAACTCTATCAGTTGGCTTCTAAGCTGTGGCAGGCAATTAATAGGACTGATAAACCAAGTCTTGCAACTGAGGATATGTGGGAAAGAAGTATATCACTTTTTCACCAGTTTGCTTAGCAAGAAAAAAAACATGTAACCATGCACTCTTAATTGGAATGAAGCTTTGAAAAAAAAAAAATTAAGGATTTAATAAGAAAAGGATGAGTGGATGCATGAATCATCTGCAGCATGTGAGACTTTGTTCCAGATGGCATTTAACTTTTGTTTAATGATTTCTGATTTTTACTGCACTTAAAAACAACTTGAATGGGTATCAGCTTTTCTTCAAATACACCAACATTTTCAGGCTTGTGTATGAAAGTGAGCAAACATTTGACCAGAAATAACTTGTAAGTTTTTTAAATGGCATTAAATGTCAGTAGATTGATACTGCTTAATATGATGAATGTGGGTGTATTCGAAGTTGTTGGCCCTTTTTATTAAGTGTTTTACAAGCTTTCAGATGCCCAGTATTTTTCTGGCAGCGTCACTGAAATGAAGCAGGAATGTGGTATTTGTCCCCTGAGTGCTAGTCATACTAAGATTTATCAGCTCTCTAGGACGAATAGGAAGTTAAATTTTGAAGAACTGACATATTGAGATACTGTAAACTATTTCTCACCCATGGAGTTAGACCAATGGAGTTGGACCAAGGACACATGTGTCTCCTCTCATCTCATCTGCTTCTGTTGCAAGTAGGTCTCTTGGATGGTATGCAAGCCTGAGATTGCAACAGCCAAGTATAGGAAATGCTTCACGAAGCTTACTTCAGCCCTAGAGCTGCACAGGGAGCTGAAAGGGAAATAAGCAGAACCTTAAAGCATCTGGCTTGCTCTCCTGTTACTATGAGGAGGATAGCAGAAGAGAGAGCAATGGTTGATCCTGCTGGAAATAACCTCTTTATCCACATTAGGCAGGTGTCAGCCGGCCTGGCTGTCTGGAACGGTGGGCAATGTTCAGTCTTTGTCAGGACTTTTGAAACTGGTCTCCTGGTGCACCTCATGTGCTCCAAACAGTGATGGGCATTCAGTCCAGGACACCAGAAGAGAGAGGTCCCGGACACCACAGCTAATCTAAAGTTAACTCCCTGGAAATGCATATGCTTTGAGGACTGGGTCCTCTGTACCAACTGCTTTGCCTTACAGATCCACTCCTTTTGGGCTACCCTATCTGTATATCTCAACTTAACCTTTCTTGCCCCAGTGTCCTAGGAAACTACCTGCTTTTTCTGTGCTGAGAGTTAGCTCTGCAGCAAAGTGTTATTATTGCACACCTACAGCAAGCACCACTGGCTCATGATCATCATCATCAAAATATATATATATATACACACTTCAGGTACCGAAAGATTGTTTTTAAATGTTTTCAAGATGTTTGCTACATTTTGTGATGTGCCAAATTTTCCAAAATTACTGAGAAATGAGGACAATTGCTTCCTCACTGGTTTTTTTGCTATTAAAATCTTCATTAAACCAGTCAGACTACAGAACACCTGAAAATTACTAGTACGAATTCACATACTGGCAGAGAACTAAACACCCAAGACTTCAACAGCTTTAAAGCTTACAGGTAGTCTTTATTGCCAGAATCTGGGTATTATATTTTGCAAGATACACTTCTTGAAGAAGTTCACAAAACACTCCTTGAATCCTTATTTGTCCAACAAACCTGTGCTTCACTGCAGAATGTGGCTACATGTCAACTTGTGATCAAATTGGCCAGAGCACAGTGTATCCCTACAGAATCTAGACAGCCTGTTTTCCAGGGCCTCTTTCTGGAAGACCTTTGGTGGAAACATACTAAGGCTTGAGCCTGATTTATAAATGGAATAAAACAGGTCTCCAGTTTAACCCTTTAGTATGTTGTTCTTGCATCTCAGAGCACCGTGCCTGTTTGTTTAGCATTCTTGTCTTGGTGTAGCCTGCAATCCCATTGCAGTTCTCTGTTCCTACTTGTCAGGTTTGCTCTTGCAAACCCTAAATCCGATCTCACCTGATCCCTAAACACTCTGATCCATTCAGACAAAAAAGAGGAAGATCTCTGCTGAAGTCTGTATGATTGGCTGGCAAATAATTTCAGTATTTTTGGCAAATGTCTGTACTTGGTGGCATGCAACATGGCACAAGAAAACCTATATGTGACGAAAGTCATGGAATTGTTTCAGAATGCATGAATTATAAAATACAAATCATAAATCTTTTGTGTGGATAGACCTGGGAAGGGGATGTACCCTGTGCTGTTGTACAAATCAGTTTCCTACAGCGAATGTGACATAGAATAGGATATGGAAATGGGACGTCCCTACTTACAATAGAATAGGAATAAAGTTTTCACCTAAAATTTATGTGTGTAAAACAATAATGCTGCTGGCTACTAGACCCTGTCTTCGGTGCAGAAAAGATCATAACAGAGTAAAGGATGCGGATCAGCCTCTGAATGGCTCCTTCTATTAATAAAAAAAACACTTCTGTGCATTTGTCTGTGTTCTAAAAACTATAGTTACAAAAGCCAGAGCTTCTTGAAGGACTAATTATATAGTAGATGCCTCAGAGGCATTGCTCAGTGGCAATAATAGGGTTGGGGAAATATTTCTGATCTTTCTTTTTTGCAGAGCTGGGACAGCAGGCTGATCCATGCCACTGACTCCTAAATGTGCTGTGGTGGTTTCCAAGGTGATACTGGAAAGGCATTAGGAGAACACAGTCAGGATGCATTCTGAGGCAGATGGAGATGGTGATATGAAGATCAGTGAGAAGACAACTCCCAGCTGATGGCAGGTGAGGAGAAATGGTAGGAAGTCACAGGGCTTAGAAAGCAGCAGGCTGTATCACTAGTTTATTCAGGGGATAGTTTCTGACTGATTAGAGTCCAGCTGCAGGAATACTACAGTTTTACTAGAAAGTCAAGATGGGGAACCTGTGCCATTTATAATCAACTTGCAGCATCACATGATCAAATCTCTATGAGGGACAGAGAGACATGTCACAAAAAGGAGGATCCCAAATTCTTCATGTCTGCTACAGGGATGACAGAAGCAGAGTCCTCCCACCAAAAACACACACACAAAAAAAAAAAAAGAAGTGACCAAAGACTAAGGCAAGTTCAACCTGAGAAAGTTTGGGTGCATACAACATATGTTATTATTGTGTTCTGAAAACAGAAAAAATGATGTCAGTGAAGTACGGAAATGGGCTGCTGGCCACACACTTCACTCTGAAATTAGAAAATCTAGCTGCCAGGCAAGAAGAGAGGGAAGCCTAGCAGGCAGATAAACCAAAAGAAATACCAAGGAAAAAGCAAGTACATTGTGGGAAAGCATTCAAAGCTTCAGGTTATGAGGAGCTCAGTGCTGACACTGGGGAAGAGCACAGTTTTGTAGTGCTCGCCACTCCGAAGAAGGGTGGCCCCAGGATTCTTCCCACCCCACCACCTGGCAAGCCTTTGGGATGATCTGCTAGTGGTGACTGGACCTCATGCAGTGAGCCAGTCAGACAGGTTTTAGAAAATTGCATTGTTGGACTCAGCACGGAGAAAGAGAAGCTGTTCAACAGCAAACTGGATAAGACACCTGTCCTTCTCTTACGGCTTGTCTACATCACATACCAGTATTATTTCTTACACTGTCAGCTAGTGACTTCTGGGAAATTATATAATCCACTCAGTTACTTGGAGAGAAAAATGTTTGCTGTATTCTTCATGAACTTTAGTCCTTAAGGCATTTTTCCCACAGCTGTCCCAAACTGGTTTCATTCATATCTTGAAGAACTTCTTTGGTTCACTATACTTCCTTTACTGCTCTGGTATCATACTGACTCAGTGTCACGTCCATCTTTAAATACCACCATGCCACCAGATCTCCCTCTTTTTCAAGGATTTATTGCTAGCATCAGACATCACTCTTGGCCTTACATCAGTCACACCTGGTTCTGGAGTGACCACTGCACAGATCATATATTTCCTTATGGTTTGGGGAAATGAGGAGATCACATCCTGTCTCAACAGCATCACTGTTATGCCTAGATCTAGAGAAGTACCCGGCAAAATGAAGAAAATGGATGGAGGCCTTTCCAGGGGAGGCTGCAGTGCTGTGACAGAAGAAAGGGCTCTTGCATAAGAACAATAATGGACAGCAATCGGACATATGCACACATTTTCAGTTCCTGCCCCTAACATTACAAACGGGTCTTATTTTCTTCCCTGGGGTCACTCCTGTTGGGAATGAAGTAACCCTACAAACACAACTGCAATTTTAACCAGAACATAAAACCTGAATCCCACAAGATCTATGTCCTACCCCCTGAAGCTGACCCTGAAGAAGAGATAAACCTCAAAGCCCAAGCAGATGTCCAACATAACTATACCAGGATTATCATGGGCTCACTTACAAAAAGGAATTTTAAAATAACTTTTGTTCTGGGGACCTCATAGGAAGCTATTGGAAGCTTCTCAAGCAAGCTCAGTTTTTATTACCAGCCCCACACCCATTTCATGGTCTCTCCAAATGATGTCCAGGATGAACAGTCTATGCTTTGTAGTGTTCCTTTTCTGAAGTATTGTCCTGGTTTCAGCTGGGATAGAGTTAACTGTCTTCCTAGTAGCTGGTACAGTGCTATGTTTTGAGTTCAGTATGCGAAGAATGTTGATAACACTGATGTTTTCAGTTGTTGCTCAGTAGTGTTTAGACTAAAGTCAAGGATTTTTCAGCTTCTCATGCCCAGCCAGCGAGAAAGCTGGAGGGGCACAAGAAGTTGGCACAGGACACAGCCAGGGCACCTGACCCAAACTGGCCAACGGGGTATTCCATACCATGTGACGTCCGATTTCGTATAGGAACTGGGAAGTGGGGGCGGGGAATCGCCACTCAGGGACTGGCTGGGTATCGGTCAGCGGGTGGTGAGCAATTGCACTGCGCATCATTTGTACATTCCAATCCTTTCATTATTACTGTTGTCATTTTATTAGTGTTATCATTATCATTATTAGTTTCTTCTTTTCTGTTCTATTAAACCATTCTTATCTCAACCCACGGGTTTTGCTTCTTTTCCCGATTTTTCTCCCCCATCCCACTGGGTGGGGGGGAGTGAGCAGCTGCGTGGTGTTTAGTTGCTGGCTGGGGTTAAACCACGACAAGTATCAAACCCTTCTGGTTTTGATTACCCATTTCAAGCACCCACTCAATCCATCTACTCATTTAATAGTCCCTCAGTCCCTCTTTGCATGACTTCTTCCCTCACCATGTGCTCAAAATATTGCCTGTGCCAATAAAATGTGAACTCTGAAGTGTTTATTTGTGTAATATAACAAAGCGTTCTCTTTCCCTTTCAGATGGCTCCTGTTCCATACTCTACTTCAGCTGATAGCATCTTGGTGTAAATAAACACTTGGCATAAAGACACTTCACAGCAAAGGCTTTTTTCCTGCTGTGGTTGATGCACAAAGATGAATCTCAGAATAGGAAGTAGATGGCTTCATATCTCAGCAACATCTTGAGTTTACAGCTACCTTGAGCTTCAATGGGGTATGTTTCCATAAATCAAGACGTTTCAAAATGCAGAGGAATAAGTGACAAGGAAAGTGAAAGTACAAAAACACAGAATGATTTTGGCATGAATTGTGGAAAGCAAGAAAGTCATTCCAGGGCTCACAAAAAGTGACACCAGCGCTGGCCTTCTACTGCAGCAAATTTTTGGAGACCACTGTGTAGAATAACATCACTCATATTTTGCTGATACTCCCATTGCTTTCTCTGCATCTTGATCAAACTGGAGATAACATATTACAAAGTGAAGATGACCCACAACATGTAGTTGGGACACCCCTATTTTGCATGGATTACATAAAAGAATATTCAGCAAATGTTTTCCCCAAACATTGCACAGGCAAAGGCTGAGACATCTCACCTACATCGAACAAAGAGTATTACCTTTCTTGTCTTGTATTCATTTAGACATATATCCCATTTATTCCATCAGATTAACTTCTGCTCTATACTGATATGCAAGAAGAGTATGTATTCTGTAAAGGATGAAAAAGCACTGGTCAAAAATAATCACTTTGTGTTTTATGCATGCCTTTTGTCCACCACTCTTTTCTCTCTGCTCACTTTCATGTGTTGCTAACCCAGGGGTTAGGCCCTGAGAATTTGTCTAGGCAGACAGCTCATTACGAACCCTTCAAAGGCACCATCTGCTCCGTGTTTGTGTGAGCAGATCTTTGTGAGTCACAAAACTCACAGGTGGAGCTGAAAGATCATGATAACATGATTCATGAGCCATGATCTGAAAAACTCCAGTTTCTTGTCTCTGGGTTTGTTTACTAGTATCATACAATGTGGAGTAGCCATTACAGATGTTTCTTCAACTCCCAGGATGGCTGACTTTGCAAAACATTAATAGCCCCAAGTGCAACCTTTGACCCTTCTGCCAAATCTGGCTCTATTCTCCTTCATCCTTATTCCCCTTTTCATATTTTTGTTGTTCTGCCTGTATTTTCTTAAAGTGGATACAAACAAGAATACATTAGAACCCAACCCTTTACAATAATCTTTCCAATCTCATTTCAAAAGACATAGAAATCTCAAATGTTGAACCCTAACATCTTGTCCTCATTTGGATTTGGGAAACACAAAGGGCAAAAAGGAGTCCTCGCATCAACTGTGTTCTTTCCACAAGTGTCTGGGTTGTAATCCTTGGTCAATGCTGTCATAAGATACAGAGTGGGTGCAGACTAGTCAGGAAACAAGTATAGACAGCAGTACAATTAGTATGGCATTATATGGGTGTACAGTATTTAACCACTGCTTCTCTGGGCCAGAAAGATGTCAAACAGAAGAAGCAACATAGAGCATAGTGGACAATACGCCTTCCAAAGAAAGATCTGCCCTCATCTTACCTGGTCCATTACACCTTCAGGAGCTACCTCTCCTGATAGATGTCACTTTCTTTCCCCCCGGTAATTAAGTTTCCCCTAAATAATTCTGTTTGAATGGTAATACACACCAAGTTACAGTGTTTTACACCATTCTCAGTTTCTTTACTTCCCTCTGTTCACATTCAGTGTATTATGGGATCAATCCTATTGCTAGAGAATCTTCTCAGACAGTGGGTAATTTTTCAAGAGACTATTAGGGGAAATATCCCAAACAAACTTGTTCGACCAAATGCAGCCATACAGGACTCTGTCTCTGAATAGAACAACTGCATATATTCATTTTGATGGTTTTTATTTCTCAAACTGGAAATATTTTCAAAGTTTAGTTAACACAATTGTATTTTAAAAAAAAGCAAGTGAGCCAAATCCCTGGCAGCATGCCACTTTTGTTCTACTGCTTAATCTTTCTTCTCCTTCCCCTTCCCAAAAAGGGATACAGAGGGGAACATTGCCACCAGAGATGAGGAAAAGGCTGAGGTACTTGATGCCTTCTTTGCCTCAGTCTTTAATAGTGAGACCAATTATCCTTAGGGTACTCAACCCCCTGAGCTTGAAGACAGGGACAGAGAGCAGAATATACCCCCCCATAATGCAGGAGGAAATAGTTAGTGACCTACTACGCCATCTGGACACTCACAAGTCTATGGGACCAGATGGGATCCATCCAAGTGTACTGACGGAGCTGGCGGAGGAGCTTGCCAAGCCACTCTCCATCATTTATCAGCAATCCTGGTCAACAGGGGAGGTCCCAGACAACTGGAGGCTTGCCAATGCAATGCCCATTTACAAGAAGGATCAGAGGGAGGATCCACGGAACTACAGGCCTTTCAGCCTGACCTTGGTACCAGGGAAGATTATGGAGTGGTTCATCTTGAGTGCACTCACGTGGCATGTGCAGGGGATCAGGCCCAGCCAGCATGGGTTCATGAAAGGCAGGTCCTGCTTGACCAACCTGATCTCCTTCTATGACCGGGTGACCCGCCTAGTGGATGAGGGAAGGGCTGTGGCTGTTGTCTACCTGGACTTTAGCAAAGCCTTTGACACCGCTTCCCACAGTGTTTTCCTGGAGAAACTGGCTGCTCATGGCTTGGACGGGTGTACTCTTCACTACATAAAAACTGGCTGGATGGCTGGGCCCAAAGAGTGGTGGTGACTGGAGTTAAATCCCGTTGGCGGCCAGTCACAAGTGGTGTTCCCCAGGGCTCAGTATTGGGGCCAGTTCTGTTTAATGTCTGTATCAATGATCTGGATGAGGGGATCGAGTGCACCCTCAGTAAGTCTGCAGGTGACACCAAGTTGGGCAGAAGTGTTGATCTGCTTGAGGGGGTGAAGGCTCTCCAGAGGGATCTGGACAGGCTGGATCAATGGGCCAAGGCCAATTGTATGAGGTTCAACAAGGCCAAGTGCTGGGTCCTACTCTTGGGTCACAACAACCCCATGCAGCACTACAGGCTTGGGGAAGAGTGGCTGGAAAGTTGCCCAGCAGAAAAAGACCTGGGGGTGTTGGTCAACAGCCAGCTGAACGTGAGCCAGCAGTGTGCCCAGGTGGCCAAGGAGGCCAACGGCATCCTGGCCTGTATCAGAAATAGTGCGGCCAGCAGGAGCAGGGAGGTGGTTGTTCCCCTGTACTCGGCACTGGTGAGGCTGCGCCTCGAGTACTGTGTTCAGTTTTGGGCCCCTCACTACAGGAAAGACACTGAGGTGCTGGAGCTTGTCCAGAGAAGGGCAACCAAGTTGGTGAGGGGCCTGGAGCACAAGTCTTATGAGGAGCGGCTGAGGGAAGTGGGGTTGTTTAGCCTGGAGAAAAGGAGGCTGAGGGGAGACCTTATCGCTCTCTACAACTACCTGAAAGGAGGTTGTAGCGAGGTGGGTGCTGGTCTCTTCTCCCAAGTGACAAGCAACAGGATGAGAGGAAATGGCCCCAAGTTGAGGCAGGGTTTAGATTGGATATTAGGAAAAATTTCTTTACTAAGAGAGTTGTCACGCACTGGAACAGGCTGCCCAGGGAAGTGGTTGAGTCACCATCCCTGGAGGTATTCAAAAAGCGCGTAGACAAGGCACTTCAGGACATGGTTTAGTGGGCATGGTTGATGGTTGGACTCAATGATTTTACAGGTCTTTTCCAACCTAAATGATTCTATGATTCTATGATTCCTTCACTCATGTAATAGATACTTCAGTTGCATAAACATATTTTATTGTATCATACAATGACAATCCAGGATTGCTTCAAATATCTTAATGGTTCTTTGTTGTGGGTAGTACGCAGCAGAAATAACGAAGCTTGGAGTGCATCCCAAGAATTATCTCAGTACTCTCCCCAAATTCATTGTGTCACCCCTAAACAAAGTGGTGTGATCATAATAGGCAAGAATTAAAGACTTCACCATGGGGAATGGTGACTTCATTTTAACATAATGACTGTCCTTCTGAAACTGCAACGAAGCTGACTTTTGCCCGACAACTGTGTTTATTGTTGTTGCCAACTCTGTTGTCATGCTGTATCCCTTAGTACCATCAGAGTGGTTTGTATCAGGTAGGTTCCCCCCTACCCCAGCAACTCGCAGCTCAATGGACCAGTTGCTACCACAGCACACGGAAGACAGGGCCAAGCTTAAAGTCCATCTAGGAGATATCTTCCACTTGCACAGCCGTTAGTTTTCCTTTCATGAACTCTCATTAGAGTGTTGCTTATATATCCAGTACTGAAAAGCAACTCAAAATCTTTATCATTCATAAATGATAGATATCCAGCAGTTGTGAAATAATGATACTCACCAGCAGCCTGAAGCAACCAGCAGGACTCAGAAACCAAAATGAGTCTATTGCCTCATCTACCATTAAACCTGCCACAAAACCAGTATCTAATCACACACAAATCCCTCACATGCAGAAATCTGAGGGTACCCGGTGTGGTTGGTACAGTGGTTTGTCACACCAACACTTGCCATTGCCATGACTGTTGTGCAAACAAAGGCCCTTTCCTGAAACTAGCAGAAGGGGAAAGAGGTACTGTGGTGGGAACTGAGTGACAAATTTGGAATTGGAGAGAAGTATGGGATGAAGGAACTGCAAAGTATGAATTTTATAGCTAAAAGGAAGGTTTCCTGTATCTCTAAACAGGGAATGTCATAGATATTGCCAACTGAGACAGCAAAAAATTTCTGAGAACCCCTTTTTAAAAGTTTAACATTGCACTGCTCTGAGTATATATCCATTATTACTTTTCTGCTGGCTGATCCTGAAATAGGTCTCAGGATACCTTTACAAAACACCACATCTTTTGCACACATTTGATTATTTAAAAGAAAAACATTGAATGTGAACATACACAACTGGTTACAGTCATTTAAAGATTCTCTTATTCCGTATTGTAAATACTGCCAGCAAAGCACTTTTGTTTGCAATTGCAAAAGAAAGAGGCAGACAAGCAGCAAGACAACTTTTTTGGCATTTTTAACTTAAAAACAAGAATTCCAGGAATGGTCCAAACAATCAGAGAACTGGAACAATAGATTTCCAACAGGAGGGGTAAAAAAAAAAAGAGAGAGGAAATTCTGAACATCTGCTTCACTTATTTACATGTTTTAATATGTGTAGAAAGATTGTTGCCTCAAAACCAAAAGAGAAATTAGTAAAGGTCTACTCTTACATCTTTTATGCTAGAAAATTTGTGCAAACACACTCCTTTCTAGTTAACCTAGAAAGTCTTTGTGGTTGCTTCCAAAAGTGTCTTACCTTTTCTCTTTTCTGTAAAATTGATTACCACAACAAAATGACTGCAGTAGCAGAAAATGCACACATAGAGCTAACTAAGCCTCCTATCATACAGAAAGGACCACCCCCTCCAATAGCCTCAGAAATCACATCTTGACCATGCAATCCACTGGGATCATGTGGTGAAATGAAAAAAAGCTGTGCAAGTGGAGAGCTTGCTAGGTTCCAGCAAAATAAGTAAGTACAAAATAGCTCAGTGATACAGGCTGTAAGTAGCAAAATAACACCAGGGGCTTGCATCTGGCATGCTAATATTGCAGCTTTTTCTTCTATTTTTTATTTAATTTTTTTTTATTCTATTGTTTTTTTGCTTACTCTTCAAGAGCCTCTCAAAACTGAGACGGCATGCTCAAGGTTGAATCCTTAGCTTTACTCTTGCCAACTGTACAGAAGTTCATAGGTACAGCTGTTAGCACACCTACAAAGGCCAATCTTGCTACACAGCAGTGGTAGAATATGTGTATATCTCCAGCAGCAAACAGGAAACATTAATTTCAGTGAAAAATATGAAAATGACACTTTGAGTTAATATGAAGTAAACCATTTCAAAAGTATTGGACTGTATACTTGCAAAACTATTTTCATTTTTAAGTGTGTTTTAAATTGTTCACATTTTAATTTTATACAGTCATTTTCTTTGTATTCTCTTTTTTAATATGAATTATGAAACAGTGAACAATGAAATACCTGAATATAATTTCCTAACCTCCATAACTAATTTACTGAGTAAAATTTAATATACTTATTACTAAAATACCTACAGTAATTCTAATAACAAAAGTAATTATGAACAGATATAATACAATGATAACTTAAAAATATCTACCATAAAAATAAGGAATAAAAACATATCTGCAGAGCTCTAAGTGCAAAGTGAACCGTTTAAAGTTCAGACAAAACACTTCAACTAAAGTGAAATGAAAAATATGTAGAAATGCTGAAATTTTTCACCAGTTGGATTTATTGTGGCATCCAGCTCTGTGCTTTCTGGGGATGTGATATATACAGGCAAGAATGCCACCATGTAACTTTTGGTATGTTTGCAAATCTTCATCTCTGTGGTATCAAGGAGGGTGCAATTTCATCTTTTGGTTTTAAAGTTTCCCGTCCTCTTTCAGTCTTGACTATTTTTTTATTCCTGCCCCCGTGCAGCTGTTCACCCCCTCCTGTGCTGAGCCAATGTTATGGTCTGTGAGAGCAATGGGAAAGAATATGAACCCCCCCATCACCTTAAAGAGGAAATATAGAGAGAGGAAGAAGGGAAGCAGTGATGAAGTGTTGATTGTGCCCTTTCCATTCATATTTAATGAATTATTTGCTTCTCTAAAGTCCATGTAAACATTGTCAATGCCTGTACAGTGTCACTCTCTGAGTGACCACATGGCATGGTACTCTTCTGACTTAAAAACTAGACATCTGCAGGCTGACAAGCCAGAGCGAACCCTGTGTTAGCATAACAAAACTGGACTCTTATCAGGAATATTAGCATAAAGCCAAATTAGTGCAAGTGATATGACTTTTCCTTCTAAACTTCATGTTTAGACTCTGTTGAATTAACGAATTAATGACTTGCACGCAGGTTACACCCACTTCTTCTAGGCAGCATAGGCTGAAGAAGACACTTGTCAGTTACAATAATGTTAAAACAAAGCATTCTCAGAGGAGCAGATGAAAAAGAAACCAAATCACCTTTTTCTCAGCCACATCAGTATTGCTATTTCTCCTGAGCCCAGAAAAGTCAAGGAAAAATACCATCCTCCACCTTTGAGGTCTTTGACTGGGAAGCACTGTTGGAATCCCACATAAATTATCCTTGATTCTTAACTTACTGTATGCTGTTACAGAGTCTACAATGAATACTTCATGTCAACGAGGTTTATATAGTCCTAAGATTTCTAAGGCAAAGGTAATAAGCTGAAAAAGCATTTTACAGAATCTTTCTCAACTGAAGAAACATGGTGTAATGGATGGGTGTTTATTTTTCAGTTGAAGTCACTGTGAGATAAAAGAATTTATCCCAATGCAGATATAACAGAGAATGGAAAATGTAAACCATCTGCCTGTGAAAAAATGTAAAGGATTTATGGAATGATTGGGAGGACTTCTGCACAATGTATAGGCCATAGAAAGCTTTTGCTTTTGATCAAGAGAAAGGATATGCTGAAACAGCCACAGACTCTTTGCCAGCACATGGTAAGAAAAACACAGGAGTCAGTGGAGACACAGTTCTGACTTTACCATGTGTTTGGAGACACATGGTCCCAGACCTAGCATTTTACCACTTTAGCATTTATCATCTTAGGCTGTTTAACAGAGAGTGCTTTACCCTAGTCTTAGATATACTTAAATAAACCATCTGCATGCCCAAACTTCTCAGAAAGATTTTACAGCATATACTGCCATAGGAGCATCAGAAGGCGGCCCACCATTTGGCTCGCTACATATTAACTTGGTGTTGCTTAAAATGGACATCACAGGACAGATGTAAGATTCAGAAAAGCACCTAAAAATTGCTCTGGTAAAACGGCTGATGTAATCATCAGATTCATTCATTTGTAATACCAGGAAAGACAAGAGGTCCCTTTGAGTTCAGTGATCCCACAGTTAATTCATCTGGATTTGATAGGTGAGAGTAAGACTGTGGTCAGAGGCAGCAGGAGGTTTTGCAGACAGGAAATCACGGGAGTAGAGTCTTGGGGAGAAAGCTTAGTCCAAGATTTACGTTCTGTTATTGTTACTCAGTAATCAATCAAGCCAAGCCCCGCAAAACATAGCTAAGCTATACAGTTATATGGCACACTGTATTTCACAGGCCAGCAACTCTTTTCTGTGCTCTGGGGTCATGGAAAAGTAGAGATACTGTTCTGAAGGCGTATTGGCATGCTCCAGGTCTTATAAAAAACTGAGGAGAGGCACAGGGTTGTTGTCTTGAATTACCCTTTCATGCTTTCTATACTGTATCTGTCTCCGTATCTCCTCTCAGGAGCCCCTTTTCATTTCCACTTTTTCTTGCAGCTTACCTGCCTCACCCTTGCACTTTTTAATGGATTGCTAAAGCTGAATCTTCCCAAGACTGGAGACAAGAGGCAGGAGACACTCTGACACAACCAGGCAGCACAGATCCTCAGACTGATGGGCAAACTGGCAATCTGTCACATACAAATGACAAAACCTAGGAGGAGACCTTATAAAGGAATAATGTCATGTGTTATGGTAAAATCTATCCAGTTCTGAAGAGCATCTTATGACACAGACAGAGCAAGCTGCTGCCCCTCTCCAGGCAGGTAAGTCAAGGTAATAATGAGTAGAGGCAACAACTACTACAGGCTATTAAAATGGTACAATGGACATGGATGGTCCATCCATTTGCCAAACAGAAAGTATTTGGTACAAAAGGAAAGAGAAGGGCAGAAAATGGAGGGTTTGAGCGTTAGAAAAAGTGATCAGAATTTTTCAACTGTACAGAGTAGTGGATTTTGCTGTAGTCTTATTCAGAGAATGAATTGAGTATCTTAGTTGAAATAGATACTTAATTCTCTCCACAATAAATAGGTAGATGATAGATAGATAGATATTTAATTCTCTGTAATTTTGAACTCCTCTGATGGCAAAGGCCTGTCAGTTAAGTAACTTTGTCATAAACAAGTGACTGAAGCAGAAACACATTTTATCTGTAACTGCTGTAACAGCAATTATTAAAAGTTATTTTGTGAGCTGTAACAAATGCATATATAATTTTGGATTTTTCAAGTTAGTTACTTTTATGTTTCCATTACATGGTCTTTACTTGTACTGAATAGCTTATACTTTTGGATCCAGTTAAAATAGCCACTTTTTAAAGCATACAGTATTGTTTCTTGAGACTTGAATATAATTGCCCTAGCCACATGAAGAAAGCTCTCCCAATATAATCAACATGAAAGACCTCTTGAGAGTGACCAGGTTACATCACTTACAGTGATGTGGATTATATAAAACATAGGAGTAAAATTTTAAATCCTACCAAGAAATAGTAGAAAGGACTGCAAATAAACCATTTTCTTATATGAAGATCCATAGCAAAAATTACAGAGAATGGGAGGAAATAAATTCATACAAGAAGAATCAGGATTAGTATTCATGTAAGGGTTAAAGCACTCTTCTCTTTTTCCTCTGTAGATGAAGATCTCATGATAATAGCATACACAGTGTGGTTATGACATCACAGCCCCCATAAACACAATCTATTAGAATTTTTTTTTGAAAGACTGCATATACCAATGTTTATTTATTAGAATACAGTTGGCATGACTGTGTGATGGAAAACAAATAAAACTTTCCAAACACTAAATACATTTATCCAATCCTAAATAATAACTCATCTGGGCAGTCAGAGATAGTTTTGGTTACTCTATTAGAGAGGGCAAAAACTTCAAGAAAAGGATCTGTAGAGCTTGAATTTTATTCTTTATACATCACATAATTAAGACTAAGGAACTAAGAACAGACACTAACTCCACTTACTAATTTACAAATGAACCCGCCAGCTCAATGGCATGAGAGGGCAGCCTGTTGGCTTTTATGCTAAACTTCCTACCCATTGAATTACCCAACTCTAGTACATTACTCATTTTTTTATTTATCTGGTTTTCTATACTACAATAATTACATGCCATCTGAGTGCCTCAAATAGCATATGCTATGCCTATCAATGCTAAATGGCAGATATTCTTACTAGTATTACCAGCACACCTGTCCAAGGAAGAAAGCTTTTTCAGTCTTCCCTTCTTCTCACTTTTGAACCTGTTGATCCATTTCAGCCTGTGTGGCAAAACTAGACATCTCAAAGATATTTAATGACCCAGATGTTACATATCTATATAGAGAGAAAACAAAATCCAGTATTCTTTCTGAGGGCAAAGCTGGGGAAACAGCTATTCCCTGTTGCCTTTGGCATGGAGTGGCAGGCCACTTATCCCATGTGCATTGGCTGACCCCTCAGCTTATGGCACTGCCTACCTCATTAGCTCATTCCTAACTCTAGCTTGTGTTTCTCCCCTTACCTCAGAAACACAGGGCAGGGAAAAAATAGACAAGAACATGGAGGCAAGTGCTGAACAGGAAACACTGCTAGCACAGGAAGATCTCAAGTTACTGGGATGAATATCTCATGGGAAACTGGAAGGGAAGCTGGCTTATTGCAGGGAGAGGTGTTGGGTGACAGAGATTTAAAGGAAATCGGGCTTCATTAGTTCTGCTGCTCGTGGAATAACTTGTTCTCCCTTATGGTTTACTTACCATGTTTCAGCAAGCATATGGAACATAACTATTCTAATAGCATCTTCTGAACTCGGCAAATATTTAGGAGCTGCATTCTAATATGTGTTCTCTTTTTCTAGTTGTTATGCATTAGATGAAGGTGTCATGGGATACTGCTGCTCAAAAGTAATGCTTGGCTAAAACTGTCCGGATAGAATGGGTGGTCATTCCAATTCCAGGAGACAACACACGTGTCCAGCTGTGTGGAAAGGAGGAGACAAATACATTTACAGGTTCCAAATAAGGAAGACTTCAACTGGAAAAATGTCCCTGTTGCAACACATAACTGTCTCTCCACCCTTAAAAAACCTCAGACAGATAATTTCTCCCTTTTGAGTCATTCGTTTACCTCTATTTAACAGGAAATATGAGACTATCATGCAGCTGTCCGCATTCCCCTTGCAGTTGGAATAAATTGGTTTAGATTTATTCAGATTAATTTAGGACTAGAAATATTACTACAGCTTTACCCTTCTCAAAATCCCATGTACTCATTTGACACTCCAACCAACCTGTGTTTTGTTTGCCTTCACAACTGCCAATCAGCTTGGCAATGGACCAAATCCCAAGTCAGGATGCTCTAGTGCTTAGTGAACCCTGAAAAGCACCAGGTCAGTGGGAGCTTCAGGGTATGTAGCACCTTCCAGAATCACCTGTTTTGATGTCATGCATGTTGGCACCTTGTCATTGAGTCGTTAACAAGGGTATACTTGAGCACATGATATGCTCAGGAAGACACATCCTTCCAGATATCAGTTGTTGGGCTTTTTCCAACACTTAACCTTCGTTTCTCTCCTCAGCACCTCTAGAGATTGTCTTCCCATGCGTTACCCTGCTTTGGTGGATAGACTCTCAGAAGCCTAGCTCTCCAAACCCACTGGAGAGGACACTGGGCTGTGAAATCTAGGCAGCAGGAAGGCACTCCAATCCTTTTTTCTTGTTTTAAATCTTGTTCAACATTTTGGTTTTTCTGGACTCTGGAAGCCAACTCACATAAGTAGGTAGACGGAGACCTGCAATTCCTTATATTAAGGCAGAGCCTCTTGTTAGTACATTCATCTACAGCTGGGCAGATTATAGGCAGGGATTTTTTCTGTGTGAAGAGAGAACTTTAATTTAGATTACTTCTCTGAGGACTTTACCATCTGGAAACAGAAACTGCTACCTAGAAAAAACGAACACTAAAAGCAGAGGCTCAAAGCTACTTTATGAACCTAGGCTTCTGGCAATAGTAGTTAGTTGTTCAAATGCCTTTTAAACATCGCCTCATGGACCTTCCCGTCTTTGCACACAAAGCCATATTTTGAACCACTTAGGAATGTTATAATTTGTTTGATATGGCCTGTGGTTTCACAATGATGCTGAGCTTGTCATTGAGGTTACCCTAGAGAGAATGACAGATTTGTTTAGATCATTCTTTGCCAGTCTTTGCTAATCTTTGCACTCTTTAGAGGGGTTTGTGCAAATTGTAACATCTAAGACGCTTCCAGAATTACAGAAGTCCCAAAAGAATACAAAAGAGTACAAAAATGAATGGAGAAACACTGGCATATTTGATCACAGGGTTCAGCCCCCCCATCCTACTTTCAAGACACTTTATGAAACTTGCACAACCCCTTAGTCCAGCTAAATAAATACTCAGTTAAATAAAGCTGGTCTAGCTTGACAGCAAAATCTAGCTTTCAGTTTCCATTGTTCCTGTCACAATGCTATGCACTGAGGTACAAGGATGTTAAGGAAGCTTGTTTGATCAGTACTGCTTAGTATCAGAAATTTGCAGGTTTGTTGGTTTCCTTCCCAATGTGCAGCTATACAGACTGATGGCTCCCATTGAGTCTGTGTGGAATCCTGAATGGTTGGCACTGCTGAAAAGTTCAACTCTGTATTTTGTTAAAACTAGCATGATTTTTTCGAAACCTACATTCTTTATGGTCAGTGCTCTGGATTTCCTGATCCCACCATTTCCTGGTACCAAAGACTAAGGAAGAAAATCTGCAGATGGTATAACCTGGCAAAATCAATAAAGAGTCCGGCTTGTAACCTCTCCCTACAACCTTCATAACCTATATTAAGTTGGAGGGATATGAAGAATTATGTAAAGATATAATGTTTTATATATACAAATAATGGTAACCATAAACACAGACACCTTTCTCCCTGTATAACATTAACTGCCACTTGAAATTAAGAATCTTCTCTATCTTTTGAAAAAATTAGATTTTTGCTATTGCATTATACCGAAAATAAAAATGCTCCACTTGTATTAGTTTGAGATGTTACATACTGAAACAATAATCTTTTATAGTGGTTTTAATACAAGATAGATTGATGTATTGGATGTTGTATGTTTTCAAATGGAGAAAAAACATGCAAAATAAGTGAAGGTCAAATTTCTTGTGGTTAAACCCATGAAGTAAATAAAGAACATATTTTGTTTGTTTGGATCTTGGGGGAACAAACTGTTTTTACGGTGGAGTAGTGTATTACACTAAAGCAAGCACTGTAATGTATTGCATTTCAAAATCACGTATGTATAAAATAAGGAATGTACTGACATCCAACATAATCAGCCTCAGTTACAAAACCTGGAAACAATTCTGAAAAGTGAAAACTTGAAAAAACATACGTTTATTTTCTAAATGATAACATACAAAGGAGGAAAAAAACCTGCACTGAATGTTGGCGTAAACCTTCTTATTACTAGGAACTAATAGTGAAAATTTGTTTATCGTACATGACTTTCTTACATGAGTCTAATTCAGACTGATCATTCAAAATGGCTATATTTGAAACATCCTGTCTTGCTGAACCCCACTAACCTCCTCATGATCCAGGTCTTCATGATGCAGTATTTTACCTTAATTCCCATACTTGTGTTTCACTAGGAAAATTGTACATCATCTTTATTGAATATGACTTGGCAGGTATTTTGTAAGTTTTGCTAGTAAAATTTAAAAATATGGTAACTTAAGACAACTACAGTTCAGAAGTGGTTAGGAGGAGTGTCTGGAAACTTTTTAAACTTTGAAAATTGTTCCTGTTCCATTCAGGGAGAAAACCAAGATCCTTCAAGATTTCCTGCAAAGAAACAGAGAATGAGAAGCTCAGAGTAGAGAATAACATTTTGTTATTGGAACTACTAGTTGACTGGAGGGCATCAGCAGTCCATGCAGTGATACTGCTTTGGGAGCTCCTTTGGTTTGAAGCAAAAATTGCATGTAGTGAACACCCTCAGCAAAAATTCCTATCAACTTTGATTCACTCATTAACATCTGTGGTCACACCTAATCACCATTTTCCAAACCCCTTATTTTGCAAAATTCCTAACCTGCTGAATTGATCTCTCTCTCCCAAGATAAACAAGCTGCTCTGTATTGATTTATGAGTGGTTGCATTTGGGAATTACTATGTGGTAGGGAATTACGACATTTCTAAATTAACAGTCGTGTTGAGTATGAAAATGCTAGCCTCTGTGATCCACTGGAACACAAGATGGATCTCAATATTCCTAAAGGAGGAGTGAGTTAAGCTCATTAGTTTTATGAATACAAATAAACACAGTGTGTTTCTAATTATATCAGTGAGGCACAGTAGAGTGCGAATTAATAGGATACTTTTGTGTGCCTGAAGTCTGTCAATCTTTTCAAAAAACAGTGTGCTTGCCCCTCTTCCTTTCCCCAAGCACAGCTGATCACTAAGCAGCATTAAGTCCATCGTCACAGCCAGGACAGTTTAGGTCACAATCCTTAATCTCCTTTATATGGGGACATTTATACTGTCACTACATAAGCGCTACACAAACAAGTAACACAGCCTCTTTGCTGGTTGTGCCAAGTGGTATGAGTGCTGTGTGTGGTGGAGCTTAAGAAGAGTAATACTACATAAGCAGATCTGAAAACATCCCAGTCACAACTACTCAGACCATCTCAAGCTCAAAAACATTTAAAAACCTACTTTTCAGGGCTATCCTCATAATAAAAGGGACAGAAAAGAGAACAGATTTAAACAAAACCCAAACTTCAAAATGGATTCAAGTATGATGGTCTTCACAACCTCTTATGGATCAACATTTTGCAGGCTATTACATCTTCATTAGGGGCATATGATTTTTCAGATTAGAAGTGCACTTTACACAGCTACAACTCTAACTTCCTGATTGCTTAACTTCTGTAAGATTATGTTCATTAAGAAAACACAGGAAAGAGAACAGAGGTTACCTAAATTGGAAGTTTTGTGTGTGTATCTGTTTTTTGGGGGCTGAGTTGTTTTAAACTGCAGAGACACCATGATAAATTTAGTTTAATTATGACAGTTGTGATTATTCCTCAATTGCCACATAATGGTAGAACATGTCTACGCTGCACGGTCGTCTCGGCAAAACTCTCATGTAAGTACAGCTATGGTTTATTCAGCTTGGACAAAGCACTTTTTCGTGCTTAGAAAAAGAGTTTAGAGAAGTAGTAGGAAAAGAAATTATTGTACTTTTATCTATCTATCTACCTATCTATCTATCTAATCCCCCTCCTGAGTCCACTCCAGCACATAAGCTTAGAAATTTCACAAGTTAACAAATTTCCAGTAGATCTCTGATCCCATTTTCCTCCATAAGGATCAGCAATAACCCCCAGATCCTATCCCTGATTCACATTCCTCTTTCTGCTAGACCCTCCACCCAAACAATTCCACAACCAGAAAGGCACATGCAATACCACTTAACTGTAAGTTTATACTAAAACAATGCCCTAATAAAAACAAAACGACTTTTATGTATTCATTCCAAGACCAGGAAGTTTTATAGCTGTCATTTGGACCTGTATACTTTGGCAAATACACTAGCATAACTCATGCAAATTCTCTGGCATGGATAAAATTGATTTTATTCTGGAGCAATTACTGTGTTCACAGAATAAATGTGGGTTTGATATTAAGATTTCATTTATGGTAGAAAAGCCTGTCCACCTGGAGAAGACATTCCAGAGCAGTCTGAAGAGAAAATTGCCCCCATAGTCCTCCCCAGTGGCTTGATAGGATCCATAATTTTTATCCAGTCAAATGCTTCTGCAGCAAAGTCACAGCCCTTCCTGATTTTCTCATCGGGCAGTCCTCCAGCAAACTTCACCCTGTGCAGCAGAGTCTCCCAGTAGTGTCTTGATTCTTTCACTCCCACCCTACATTTGTGAGTCATCCTTGTTTTTTCTTCAGATATTTCTTCATATGCCCTCCATGTGTCTGTCCTCCTTCCCATGACTTTCTCCATCACCCCTCTCTCAAACTGTTTTTTCCCTAACTGTCCTCAACTCCCATTCTCTCCTTGCCAAGAAACTCCCTTTTTCAGTTTCTACTCCCATCCCAAAGTTTTCTACTTCTTTCCTTTGAGTCCATTAAATTAATGGATTTTGTCAAAAACAGATTCTTGCCTGATTGCAAGCAAGGAAGCAATATGGCCCCTCAAGCAGAAAAACTGGCATTACTGTCACCTCTCCAGCTAAACTGGAGGTCTGCAGCTCCCCGTGTGTGCTGTGAGCCAGCGGATTAGAGGATCTGCCTAAATATGAAGCTGTGAACCCCAGCTGTCCATCAGAGCTCCTATAAACAAATCCTCCACTGGAACTGCCTCCCCAAAACTCTCACCCGCTAAATCTCTACAAAGAATAAGATCTCTACAGAAACTCTGAAGGAGGGGATAGATTTTTTTTTTTATACTGAAACCCAGAAACTCTAGGGAGGGGAAAGGCGAACAATTTTGTTAAGGCAAAGGAAACATATGGTGTAATAATTAACTTGAGGACAACATAAAATCATATTAAAATACATTTGCACTGGCCCTGTGCTGAAACTGTGTGCTGAACAGGTCTTTGTTGGTCATTAGTCACTGAAACGCACAAACCTTCGGCACAGTGTTTGAATGTAATAAAAAGACTAAATAAGTGGAAAGCCACTGGCAGCACACCTTCTGGTGATGGACTGTCTCTTTTCTTTACTGTTCTCCCTAACTTGAAACATCCTGCATTCAGCCTCCCCACTGCTGTCCAGACACAGCTCTGCTTTTGCCATCCACCGTGGGGTGGGTCTGTAGCCTGAAGCCACAGCAGCACATCCTCGGCCCTCGTAGGGCTCTGAGCATCCTGGGGCTCCGCGCAGTCCCCATCCGAGCTGGAAAGAAAAGGGAAGGAAGAGCAATTGCATGACTGAACCACATGGAGCAGACACACACACATACGCTGTGCATTGCAGGGCTCATCGGAGACTGCAGTTTGCTAAGCTCTTCTAATGAATCCAGGCTTGGTGCAAATGGTGCCATCTCCAGCTAACGGAGATACAATCCACAGGATCAACCTGGGAGAAAGTGTGTGCCTTCACTTTGAAAACTCAATTATAACCCTTCTCATCTCCATTAGCAATTCTAGCCCTTTCAAATGGTGCAATCTTTCCAACATATTTGAACTGCTATTTGGAATTTCATTGCTAAAAAATCATGAGGAAGGCCAGTGGGAATGACAAGGAGAGGCATTTGAAATTCCACAAGCGTGTCCTTCTAAGAACAGGTATGACTGCCACAGCGCCCATCAGTGAGTGGATGTTATACACCGTTACAGTCAAACTCAGAGAGGAACACATAATAGCTGAATTGCTAAATACACCTCTGAAGTATGAAACAACCTGTTATTTTCACTCTTGTTTTTGATCAAGAGACTTTGCATTGCCTGTATGCTTTTAATTTTCAGTTGTTAGAAATCGAAATAATATCTAAAAACTTAAAAAACTGGATACCAAGCAAACTTAAGTGACTTTGGAATACTGTTCATCCTTTCGGTGGACAGGAGAGAGATCTTAAAAGGAAATACCACTTGGGAATCTGACTCTTGGCACTGAAATTAACATACACGCTGAAGAAATCCAACATTCCTCTCCATTTAGGCTATCATTTACTTAATAGGTAGTACTGCTAGGAGGGTGCATGAGTGATGCATGAAGCATCAGAAAGTGCACAAACATGGTATAAGTAATTTCTTGTTTGCAAACTTTTAAGATTATGTAGCACTTACTAAGAAACAGCAAGTTTTCTCTTTTCTCATATGCAAATCCATTTGCTTCCTTCTTGTGCCTTTCTCTGTTACTGCTTCCTCATCACTCATGCCAGCTTTAGAGATATGTTTGTCATAAAAGTAAAATTAGACCAAGCAGCAACTGTCAGAAAAAACACACATTTTACAAGCAGTTTAAAGCTTGCTGCCTTTCTCTTTACCTGAAAAAGATCTCGTTTTGCAAAGGCTTGTCCATTTTCCTATATATATCAGTTAACCTAATAAATTATTTCACAACTCTGTCATACTTTTATCCCTGGGTTATAAAATAACCTATTTAGTTCCTTCTTTTATAACCTTCCTTATCCTTTATTTTCCTTCTGGAAATATTTTATTTTGGGCAGCATTCTTTTTAAGCTGCTCTGCAAACTACCAATATCTTTTCACCCAAGCCCTCTCATGAATATTTCCCTCCTGGGAAACCTAAGTGAGATTTAGCAGGAAGCCCTTCATCATACATACTTATGAAAGAATGAATTTACAGTAACAACTTCATGCATGATGCAAAGCCCTATTGTGTTTGTACCTTTCCACCTTCTCTTCCCTCATCCTACTACCTCTCTTACTATTTTCTTGGTTTTGGTTGGGCTAAAGTTAATTTTCTTCACAGTAGCTCATATGGTGCTATGTTTCAGATTTATGACCAAAACAGTGTAGGTAGCACACCGTGTTTCAGCTATTGCTGAGCACTGCTTACACAACATCAAGGCCTTTTCTCACGCTGTGCCTTCAGCGAGCAGGCTGGGGGTGCACAAGAAGCTGGGAGGGGACACAGCCAGCACAGCTGTAATTTGTTTGTTCTGATCCACAATGCTTGGATATGAGTGTTTTAGTAAACTGCAATCTAACTTAAACTAAGAAGATACTAGAGTGGCATTTAATGACTTAAATGGGCTGTAACAGATTCCTAAGAACTGAAATTTCCACAGCCACAGGGTCTCATTTAATGGGCTGACACTTCTAAGCTTTTGCAATCTGTTGCAATGATGCCAGGAGGAAAAGGATGAGCACTAACTACTTCTTACCTTGCTACAGTGACTATTTCCTGGGTGACTTGAAATTGTAAAAGTTCTGGCTGTTCCTACCTGCTGTTGTTTTTTTTCCTGAAGATCATCTGAGCGACAGCACCTCTTGATGGAGAGCTGCAGTTCAGGCCTTTTGAGGAGCCTCATACCACCCAGGAGAACTGTAACACCTCATGAGACTTCCTCAGACAACCAGTCCTATACTACAAACTCAAATGTTACCCTCTGGGAAGAGGCTCTCATATTAACTTTCTCCCTCCTTCGCCTGCACCATGACTCCACCATGCAGGTCTATATAAGGGCTTGTCCCTAACAAATGTTTATCTGTCCTTAAGTGAGCAGGGGAAACCTGAACCAGGATGCAGATGCCTGTATTAACATATTTCTATATAGCAACATATTCTATATATCGCCTGGGCAAACACAACTTGAATGAGTGCACAACACCTTGCAGAGGGACGGCAGCCAGAATGTGCCCTGCTGGACTTTGCTGGAGGTATCTGTGATGATACCTGTCCTGAAAAGACACAAAAGAATGACAGACTGACAGCCCTCCCTGGTGAAGCAGACTCTGTAACAGAGACACAGGCAGGCGAGTCTATGACACATGAGATGCCAGGGTGTCTCAGGGAGGAACAGAACCATGAGTTCTGTCCTAGGGTGACCCAAACAATTTCTGACGTCAAAACGGCACCTCACCTGGGAACGGGATGGGTGTTTGAATCATGGAAGTTCTTTGCTGTCCTGACACACATCAGCACAACAAATTATTGTAAAGACTATTTGGATTGCAGAGTCCATTCCAGTTCTGCTTCTCTCTATGCGCTTTTGCAGACTGGTCAAATTTGTTGGGATGGGCCTTTGGTGGAGGAGATGTGGGTGTGACTTAACATGGCTACACCAAAGGCAAAAGTTTCTTAGATGTACACAGAGTACTGATCATACAGGTATCCCGCCATACACAATGGGTCATGCAGGTACCCTGCAAACATCTGAAGACAGCTTCTGAAATTCAACTTATGTCCCACAGCAACTCTGCTGGCTGAGTGCTGAAAATCATACAAGAGGGTCCATGGATTGGACCATGAAAGCCGAAAGAAAACAGGGATACACTCATCCATCCAAAGCAGCTCACAGTCATCATTACAGGTCTGCTTCTAGCTTCAGCTGTGGTGACATGTTCAGAGACAATCCGGAGGGGGATTTGCTCCACTCCTGGTGCAATCCTGTTGGGTGGCTGGACAGCAGAGCCAGCCCAGAAAGGGACCTGTGGAGCCTGTGTGTGCTGCTGAGTTTCAGAAGAGCTAAACTGGGCAGAAAAGCAGTGGAATATGGCACAAGTGTGCCTGTCACTCTGCCTTTCGAGATGGATGATGGATCAACTCAAATGCCTCTAGCACTCCAGCCACAGGCATACTCAGTCTGTGCAAAAAGGGGATGTCTCGACCTCTGGTTCCTCCCTGGTCAGACCACACTGTCACAGCACTCCTAATGCACCACAAGGCCAAAACTTCTGCAGACAAGAAATGTGGCTGCTAAGCTGACATTGCAGTGTGACTACCTTTGCCCTTCCATGCATGGAACAGAGGTAATAACATGACCTGAGCTCAGTAAGCATTTTGAGGTAAACACTGAACACCAAAAGGACAGATCATTTCCTTAACTGAAGAGAGGAAGAGTGATTTACAATTTGTTACGATAATCATAAAAGTAAGTAACAAAAGATTACCTTTTTGTGAAATTAACTGTTCACCTTTAGTCAGTTTTGGCAGTACCTGGCTGCTTTCCTTGCTCCTAGTAAAATCATGAACACTCTGTGCAGAAGTTGAGAAATGTATTTTGTGCAAGACTTAGGGTCTGTTTTTCTTTAACAGCTATGAACAGACAATGATTTGATTTGTGACATTTTAATTTCCGGTTCCTTTGGTATTTTATGCCCTGCATACGCTGTAATTCAGTACCAAGGGTCTTTATGAGGTAACCCTTACAACATTAGCAAGTTCCCATTCTGCTGTCAGCATAGGCCTAAATAAAAGTCAGGACTAATTTTAGCTTTTATTGGAATGTGCTATTAGAAAGAAAAGGTCAAATGTGCTCACAGGAAGGCAGTGTCAGTTTGAGTTTCTGGCTTGAACCTGTTTCGCCCTTGCAACAAGGGACACTTTCCTCTACCCATTCCTGTCAAGCAGATTAAATCACAGCAGCAACATCTGTTTAAGAGGAGGAATTTTGTATACACTTGTAATGTTATAAAATACTCCCTCTTCCCAAAATATATTCAAAACAGTGATTCACTATTCAGGGATGAGAGGTGAGTGCATTGACACAGTACTTGTACTGTCTGGGCTGTCAATACTGCAGACAGCATTCTCAGCTGATTCTAACATGAGATACTTCTCTTTTAGTGAAAAAGAGTCAAAAGATTTTTTCAGCAGTACTTATTGCCCCTGCCCCAGTGGGAAAACTAGCTGGTCCGTTTCAAGCCTATGGACGCAGCTGGGAATGCCCAGTCATTCTGTGGAACTTATCCTTTCTGCCCTTTCTCCACTTCTTTAGAAGAATCTATCTTGCAAGAAGGAAGAAAATCATTTGTCTGCTCCACATGGGCCTTCAGAGAAAGTCTTTGGCTCCTGAAAGGCATATGCTTCCAACACCTTTCTTCTCAATACTTGAAAGTGAGTCTGTACCCCAGAAAAGAATTTTTCTTCTCAAAGACAAAAAAAATTACTTGCCAGAACTAGCAGTTGCTTTCAGGGGCTAATCAGACCTAATCTTCTCCTCATTACTAAGTTTCACAATAAATATCTCTGAATTTGAAAGGCATAATTCATAGAGGGAGACATAGAGTTTGGAGACAAGCAATCTGAACTGCCACTACCCCCAAGCCTCAAACGTGCTTTCTGAGGGCACTTCACCCTGCATCCCCAGAATACAAACAAATGTGGAAAATACTTATCTTGTGGAATATTGAGACAAGTAACTACCTGTGATACAGGGACTTTCTGACAATAGATAAACAGGAGGTGTACGGAAATGCAGGAAAAGTAAGTTAGTTAAGACATCCTGGAGGCTTAATTACTAATTTGTATTATTAATGTTACAAAGTCTCCTTAAAGTTATCTCTGTCCATGATTTATCAAGGACTATCAAAAAGCAGTACAGATAATACTGACTACAGTTAAATTGCTATGATCACATGAAAAGGTTTCTCCCCAGAGAATTTCACTAGCAGAGAAACTGAACTGAATAGAAAAGAAAACCTAATGTGGGAAGCCAACATGAGGTGTTGTCTCATATACCGTAAGCACCAAATAGTCTCAGCTACTGTTTAATAATGTTTTATTTGCAGTTCTAAGAAATGCCCAGATTTAGGAAAAATGGCTTTCAGTGATTCATTTACACATGCTGGCATCGTGATGAACATCACTTAAAAGACAGGCCCTATGGAGGTAGAGTATTGCAAATTAGTTGCCTGGCTTCTGCAGCTGAAGGATGACCTCTTCTCCTTTTTAACAACAGCTAGCGCACAAGATTGATGTTACATATAAATATACGTACACACCGACATATATATATGTTAAGGTGGGGGTTTTTGCAGTTACAAAAGCATTAAAAACATTTAAATTATATTCAGGAGTTTAATCATCTACAGCCCACAGCTTATTTTCATTTTAAATCCTAAGCAGTAGTTAAGAGGACACTGGTGAAATAAGAGAAAGAATTCAAAAGGCACATCATTCTCATGAAGGTGATGAATACACGCAGATTGGCATTGTAGAAAACCTCTGAATGTCTGCAACACAAGGTAAGCCCTAGAAGGTCAAGAGTAAGAATACCATTTCAATCACTTCTATCAATCAAGTACCCCATCTTCCTCTGACTGGTTTTAGTTTAAGGCCTGGCAGGGTCAAATGACATGGTAAGAGAATACTATCTCCCCAGGCAAACTAAAGACACTCCTCTGGCAAAGGGGTGGCAAATAGGTTCAGCTACCCTGAGGAAGCCCACATTGTCATACCATCTGTTTTTATTTAAGAAAAAAATACTACCATTCAGGCTTTCTGTACAGTACCTCTTCTGTGTGAGAGAGAAAATTTTGTTTTGAAACGAGTACAATTTTACTGTGAAAGTATGATAAAGAATTTCTTCCCATCCAAAGATTTTCTGAGTAAGGAAGCTCCAGTTGTTAGTCACAGCCTTGCATTAAATATTTGCTGACCAGTCAAAAACAGAGAAGCTTCTTCAAAAGTCTGGTGTCTATGGAAGAGCTGTTCAGAGAATCCTTTCCAGCACAAGTCATGTTGTCAGGCAGGAAAATGGTAGTATAAACAACAGTAATGCAAAACACAAAACTTTAAAAAAAAAAAAAGCTTTAAAATAGTCACATAATTTTTAAGAGCCACGATCTAGGTTCACTGAAATTAATGAAAGCTTGTTTACTGACAGATAAGAGATGAGAAATTAATCTGAAATATGCTTCACATCAAGATGCATCTCAGACATATCTTCTCTAAGGATTTGGAAAAATGTTTAATTCAAATAAACCCAGAAAAGATTTCTCTGCAAGGAATGAAAAATCTTTTAACTACATAAGCTTACAAGTCTGAAAGTGAACTAGAGGAAAAAAAGTGAGACAAAAATAGAGGAGCTGGAAGAATTTCTGAAATTGTGACCTTCTTTCACAAATAGCCAGAGGAACTCTCCGTAGGTCAGAGTACCAAATGTTTTAAAATTTCCTATTTATCCTTCGGCAGCAGCACTAACTAAATCCTCACAGGGGGAACAATGCAGAAAATTTGCAACATCTTTACTTTCAATGTCACATGGTCTATGCATTAAGCAGAAAAACAAAAGTTGGCAAAGGCAGGTGAAATTATAACAGCTCCAGATTTGTACTAAGCTGTCTAACTTGGGAATACTAAAGAATACTCTACTTCATAAGGAAAAAAAATGCTGCACATTTCATTCTCTCTTCAGTAGAAATGAGAAAGCTGCAGTTTTCTACTTAAACCCTACCTGAAGTTTCCTGAAACCTTAAACAAAGAAAATTAATTTGGAAGAATAAATATTCTTTTCAAGAGGTATGGAGAGAGCAATTCTGTTTTCAAAAGCATTTATAAAATAGTGTTACTTGATGGTTATTAAATGTAATACAAACAATATACATGAAGTTTCTTTACCTCCCCCCTTAATAAATATGTTAAAATTCCTTGGACTGTATCAGATTTTCTACTTCAAAAGTAATTTCTCTTTCTTTTTTTCTCTCTCAAATGGTCTCAAAAGGCACCACTGATAGTTACTATGGATGAAACAGAGAACGTGATGTGACTCCAAGTTTATCCTATGGGGTATGTCTTAACATTCAACTCAAAGGAAAAGAATGCTTGGTTTACATCAAATCCAAATTCCTGAAGTAACACAGGACCTCTCAGACTAGCCCTGAAATATGTTGTCCTTGATCCAGTATCACTGTATTTTCATATACAGTATTAACTGCATACTTATTTGGAGAAGAAAACTTTACAGGAATTCTTAAATATCCCAATGATAGTTTTATTATTCATTTAAACAGACTTGTACATCGCACAGAGCTTAAAAGCATGATTATAAAAAACAATCACTACCCCCCGTTATTTTTTTTAAATCACAAAAGAGTTTAAGAGCTGAGCAACTTACACAGAGGTGATAGCACTTAGATTTTCTGAGGTCTTGACAATACTAAGTATCTCATGAATCTAATTCTTGAAGTAGAGAATCACAAATGTCACCAGGCACAGAGGCCCTATTAAAGTATCCTCATTTATCTTTCCAGAGTGCCTTTCTTTATCACATTACTCGATACACTCACATTTACAATTCTGAGCTGCCCAGCCTCCTCAGCCCATTCTGTACTCATCACAACACACAGAAATTGCAGAGACCCTTTTTCCCAAAACAAAGTCAGACCATCAGGGAAAGTCTATCAGATTGTGTAAGTATCTTCTCAACACCAACATGTAAACAGAAGTCATTGGGTCTTCAGTAAAGGCAGTTTTTCCTTCTGAATAATAATGAACAGCTGTTGTGAGAAGTGTAAAGAGCCAATATGTTCAACACAATATCCCCATGTAATTCCTTCAGAGATTAAACTACAACATTAATGCTTGCTACAACAGTATTTATATATAGTCAATTGGCTCCATGAATAGGAAATAACATGATTTATTGCAAAGAGTAGATTTCAGACAAACAGGTATTTAGAAGTCCGGTTTGTTATGATTTTATTTAAACAAAATAAGAGTTTAATGTTTTCATGCAACATTTGCACTGAAGTCTTAAATAATCATGACAAACAGCAGAAGTAGTTAAGGAATGCACTAATTATAGACCTTAGTGAATATACAAAAAACCTCAGCATTATAGGTTATATAAAGTAAATAACGTCTTTAATACTTTCCCAAAATACTGCAGCAGCCGAGACACAGTGATATGCCTTACAAGGGCATAGGAATGTAATTTAGAAATCACACCAGAACTACCCATTTCCTTTAATTTCACAAACAAGGCAAAAGCAACATTCAACTCCACACACTGATTTTTCAACTTATGTCTATACAGTACCTTGAGTCTTATCCAAATAGTAAAAGTTAGACATGTCATTTATTTAGTAAACAATTATGCAGTAAATCTCTATTACATTTCTTTCTTGGTTTTACCTGGAGTAGCCATGTTATTTAAAAGAGGGCAGGTTTGGCACTTTTATACTGATGTCACCAATATTAATATTTCTTGGGATCTCTGGCAGATTCATATTCTTTACAGCTGAAACAGCCCGGGCTGGAGCTCCTGCTAAACCAGCCTGTGTATAAAGTGAGGAAAAATGCAAGTCAGGCAAAGCTGATCACAAAAAGATTAACTAGCAATATACACAGACAACTAACTTTTCAAGTATTTCCATGGTTACACGATTAGAAAGACCAGATGGTAGTTGTGTTTGGAATGAAATGGGTTATTTGGAAATATTAAACCAGAAAGAGAAAACAGTTCACACATTCCTTTTTTATATGGTAAGACATGTAATGTCAACTTGATGGAAAAGTATGCACGGAGGAATAGGAGGCTTATCCAAGCGTGTGTAATCTGTAGGTTATAAAACAATCCTGAGGTATTTGAAGTCCAATGTGCTGTCTTTGTCTCTTACCTATTCTAAAAGTTCACCTGGTTCACAGTTGACTAACACTGGTTATAGGTTCAGAATGTGTAACCTCAAAGTAACAAGCTACTGAATGTCAGTTGAACCATATTACTTATCTAAATGAATGTGCATATAAAAAAGGTTTTTCAAGGTGGTGTAGCCTAAAATGAAAAGGATAAACACCTTGCATTTGTGGATGATAAAGAGCATGCAGAGAGATCATTTATATAGACCAACTGGAGTAATCTGTTGTCCCACAGTATCTAATTATATGCTAACATATCTGTAGCCCCCAGGGCACACAGAACATTATATAATAACCTTGTTATGCCAAATTAAACATTGAAGTACTTATTTCGTATTAAAGACCTATTGTATGTAGTCTCTCTTCATTTAAAGCCAGAGCCTTTCTGTATAAATATGCAAATTTTACGATATAGAAGTAAATTCATCACTGACTTCTATTCAGTTCTGCCTTTTAGATAAAATAACAGCCAGATTTACACACTAGGGCATATTACTGAAATGCTAACAAAGATGATTTACAGTTCAGAGATCAGAAGACATACAGAACCTGATCCTTCCCTATTGCTTCTGAAGAATACCTCTTCAAAACCTCAGTATCATAAGGACTATTAAAAAAAGGCCAATAATTAAGTTATTAGTGTATTTGATGCTGTGTAGAAAAGGTACTATTCATTTTAAGTACGGAAATGTTTCTCCTAAAAGTTCAGACTCTATGTGTATTTAGAATTAGCTGTGTGGTTTTACTTCAGGCTTGCCACAAAAGTGTAAAAATAATTTTTGTTCTTGCTGGGGAAAAAACCAAAAAGCCTGGAAGATTTTAAAAACAGAGCTCTTATTTGCAGAAAAAGACATTATATTCCAAATTCTGGGAATATGTAAAAAAATTAACTTTTTATTTTGATGTTTTAAAAGTAGGATTAAAAATACTCATAAAGAATAAAAATGACTAAGTGATTTTTCAGAACTACTACAGTTTTAGACTGTGGCATCTTGTAGGCCCAATAAAAAGGAGCATTCCACAAGAAACAAAGCAACATGCTAAGAACTGGTTAAACAAAAGACTAAACCTGTAGAAATGGAAGGTCTTTCATAATAAGAGTGTCAAAGACTGAAGAAACCAGTGCATTTGTAGATAAAATAATTCTGAGCAAGAAATACAGCAAAACAAAAGAAGAAAAAAATTCTGGAAAAATTTGTCACATTTTATTATTAAATAGTGTTGGTAGGTGACTACTGCCCAAAGCATAACCTTTTCAGATTCTTGATTTTCACTGAAATTCACTGCAATTATAAATACTAAGGAGTACACCTGACTTTGTGGTGTCCACCTGCACTATTGTACAAAAGGAGACAGACACCTCATATACTTCTCAGATAACAACTCTACTTTTTGAAGGCTATAAAAAAAAAAATTATCCCTTTACTACTGTCTTATAAGAAATAAATGTAAGGTCAAATTAAAGTAAGATTTCCACTCAAAATCCTACCTACTGTTCTTCTCACTTCAAAAACATAACCCATAGTAAAAATAAAACCAATTAAAGTTTCCAATTTTGAACTAACTCTTTTATATCATGTGGAAAGGCTACAGCATCATAAATTCCGAGATTTTAGTCACAGGAGGATTCCCAATACCAGGAACAGAGACCAGAAAGCCATGAGTCATCTGTTACAACATCCCCCCTCCAAACACTTATATACGAGACATGTCAAAGTTGGGAAGGGGGTAGAGGAGAAAGCTCAGGAAATCTTGAATCTCTAATGCAACCAAATAATTTGCTCTCAATTTGGCCCTGACACAATCCAAAGTATTTGTTCTCAGAAGTACGGACTAAGTATAACTAAAAAGGTGCAAAAAAGTATTTTCAAAGCCTCTTTTTCCTTGGTTTCCCTTAACATCACCAAATGTATCAGGTCATTCACTTCAGAGGCTGTTTCAATTGCAATACCTTCATGAAGGGGAAAATCTGGACCTAACTCTAGTAATATTAAGAAATGCAAGTATCCAAAATCTGCATCCCTGAACCTGCAGTATCTTAAAGGAGCAGTATTAGACTGCAATTTCTTGCTATTTATTAAAGAACAGTGCAGAATATAATGAAGCTGCTCAAAAGCTGTCCTTTTATATTTGAGAACTTGGAAATACTAATTTGAAATCAGGAGGTAACTACCAGTGAAGTTTTATCAGATAAAACAATAAATGCATTTCCTTTTTATTTGGTTCTATCCTTGAAATTCTATACTGAGTAACTGGAGAAAAATTCTTTAAGCAAAACCAGAAGTGGGGCAATGTAAACTGTTTTCCATAGAGAAGATGAAAATACTAATAAAGTAGTAACAAAAGCAATGAATTATACAATTTGTAACTGAAACAATGGGAAACCAGAAAAATATTGTAAGTGATGGACATGGTCCACACAAACAGGCATGGCTGGCAATTCAAAAGAGAGATGCCTTCTAGGTGACTAGGATGGAGATTCCTTGCCCTAGTTTAATGAAAGTTAATTATTCTTAATGGACAAATAAAAGTTTTAGTATAACTGGTCATTATTTTTACCTACCTGCAGCTATCCTCTTTACACAGACTTACAGTCCCTGCCTCCCGCCCCAATGGCATAGGATACAATGGAGACACAATTGAGAATTATTTAAAATACCACAATTGACATGAACCTTCCACCCCCCTATACAGTCACGACTTTCAACAGTCACATTTCATGAGGACCATTCTGGATCAGTATCAGCAAATATCCCTGACAAAAGTACTGCGAATTTCAGATTACCTCTTTTTTTACCAGTGAGATTGTCTTTTGCTATCATATGCTGGAGTAGAGGTTTTCAAACTATTACATTCTCTTCTCCTGTAATTCTCTACATTAAGCGAGTGGGTTTGTAATTCAATGTATACACCATATGCATAGCAGAATGCTATTTATCATGATTAATGTCAACCCTATCAAGCACCATACAGTCATACAGTATTTCTAAGAAAGAGCAAACAGTTCATAAAAAAAATGTTTAATGGATAAAATGACTGAAAAGTACTTAAACTCCCGAACTGGGTAACTAATACATTATTTCAAATGCTATTATATCTGAATGCCTTAGCACTCCTTTTCAGCATGTCAAACAGTGAACTAGTATGCAGTCCTTCCATTTATTTATCATTTCTTTTACAGAAAACGAACTGTATTTACAAACACAAAAGTACTACAAGAAGTACTTCTGGCCCAATATGCTTTTAAGTAGTTTTATAGAGGTACCTGATTAAAAGAGCCATCACTGTAACATTGAACTGGACAAGTTTCAACTGCCCTTTTTTATCAAAAAAATTCAGCAGGTAAGTTGGTGAGGTGCAAAGAAAAAACTGTTTCACTTGAAAAAAAATAAAACATGTAGCAAGCTTTAAACATGCAGTGAATGATGAATTGTCTGTCACAGCGAGCAAATGACTTAAGCAAGTGAAAATGAAACTTAAGATATATTAATGAAAATTCAGAAATACAATAGGAATAGCATACAGCTGGTACTACAATAAGCCAATACACCACATTTTTGCCACAGCTGCTTTGTATTCTCAATTTCATTTGTTATTGAAGGTTGTACTTTAATGTTCAAACACTGTATATTAAAATTTTAAGTTCAGTTACTGTAAAAAATGCTTGTAAACATGTTCATATACTTCTACAGTGAAAGAACAATGCCACATATGCAAAACAATAATGCTATTTTAAAGACTGAAATAAACATTTAATAACAGAACTTTTATTCTACTGGACCTAGTCTATCAAGTGAGAAATATGAGCTGCTGTTAGTTTACTTAGGTCATTATTTATCACTATAGGAATCAATTTTTTTCATTCTTAACATCACCCTTTCTCATAATGGCCCACTGATAACTTTATGTGAAAGTGATCCCAGAAACATTGTTTTACTCTTTAAAATGAAATTCAGATCATTTGGAAAAAGTATTGCACATCACAAATGTAGTTTGCATAGACAAATAGGAAAAAAAAAAAGATTCAAACCGCCATACCAAACAACTCTACACAAAGCTAGCTATGACTAAAATAAACATATAAAAATATACAGCCTACTGGAAAACAAAATAATGAAGGCTAACGCTTTGCAAAATAAGCCACCCTTTTCCAGATATTTTGGAGGTACTAGGACCTCTCTGCTGCTGGTGTTTCATACCAGTGCTTCTTTCCAGAACAAGTATGACTTCAAAGCAGCAGCGTTATGAAATCATGAAAGGATGCAATACATAATATAAAGGAATGATCATGTCCCCTGCTTATGAAGTTAAATAAATGAACATAATTAGAGAAAAAACAAAATGAAGTCTGCAAGTATATCAAAATGAGGCCAAACAGATAAGACTTAAGACATACTCTTAGAAATTTTAAGCACTTGAATCACAAAGAGAGTAATGGATGAGAATGATTAATTATTTGTTTATTTGTTTTTCATTGCCAGACCCAAAAATAAAAACAGAATATGTGTGAGCAGAACAGAGAAAAAGAAAACTAGTTTTGCACAAGTAAAAAAAAAAAAAAACCACAACCAAACCTGAAATCAAGCTCCCTACTGTTACAATTAAATACAGATTACATGTTACAAGTGTTGACATATTAGGCAGAGGAAGGTCATTTGCTTGATTTTCTTCATGTGCTATAGCATACTTCAAATTTAGGTAAAATCTTTCATACTACCCAGAAATATTTTTAGCTAATGCTTTACAACTTAGTGCTACTAAATCCAACTACAGAATTATATTTGTTAAATCTTAAAGGTATTACATTACTTTATACTAGAAAGATCATGTAAGAATTTAAGAGCAAAGATATTCATAAATTAAATAAACTTCATCTGCTTAAGATTCCAGCTGTTTAAAATACCTGCAGTTTGAATACACAGATACTTAAAATGAGTGGAAATGAATTTTGAAGTACTGCTATTAACATTGACCGACATTCAAACTGTTGAGCCGACCTAAATGTTTCAAACAGCAAATGACAGGGGACAACAACCATAAACTGAACTTCAAACATACATTTTCCTCCTCCTTTTTCAGTTCCTTGTTAATATTCATGTTCAGTGACTGCAGTTACCAAGATATCTTAAAGCAAAATCCAGTGATTCAGCAAACGTACATCTGAAGTTGAGTACATGCTGACAGCCGTTCTCATTTTATGTTTTAAATACTTAAGGTCGAAAGATCAACTTTGGTATTTCTACATCATCTTACAAATTGCATTGATAAATTTATTCTGTATGTATAAAACTATTTGAGTCTGTTGGTTTGTTGGTTTTGATGGGAGTTTTTTTAATGTTTTGTTCACCTGAAACTTATTCTGAAACTTCTCTTTGCAAGCAGGTAAAAGTTCTTTGTTTTCATTTGGAAATACTAAATGGTGAAGCAAAAGAGTTCATATTACCTATTTTAGATTATTAGGTACAAAATTCTCCCAATAAGGAAGCTATTTCTATTATGTCACCACATCATATTTTGTTATCTGTGTGTTCAATTTTTATTCAGATTAGTTTTGCAGGTTTTTTTGTTAATATTTATACAGGTTCATACTCCTTTGTTTCTTAAACAATGATACAAAGAAAAGTTAAATTCTAAAATGCAGGAAGAGAAATAAAATAAAAAATATGATGTCAATGGAAGCTAGTAAAATACACTATAGCCAATAAAAAGATGAGGGAACTACAAGAAGAAACTAGCACAAAAGTAGGCTACAAGGACTAGTATGGGTATTTTTACACAAAATTTTTGAGTCTGGCCTACATAATTTATTGCCTTTGACATCATTTTGCTTTCCCTTTTTGTTAAAAGTACATTTTTTCTAAAAGTCAGCAATACCTTTGTCTACCTGTCCTGTCTGGGAGACTGAAAGATAAAGGTCTGTAAGAGAGAAGAATGGAAAGAGCTAGAAAAGATCAGGTTTGGAAAAAATGAGGTCCAACTTAAAAGTCTAAATCACACGCAGTTGAACACTCCAAATAGAGAAGAGGTAGCCCAGGTTTACCTACAATACTTCCAGAGGCTCTGGATAAAATCCCAATGACCCCTTTCCCAAAAATTCCCTCCCTTAATGACAATAATCCTTTGGCTTTAGGAGGATTGACCAGAAACCCATTCACAGATAAACACTAAACTGAAAGGTAGGGAAATGCATTTAAGACATTTCTCAGGGTAGAAATAGAATTTCCTTTGTAGCCCAACCAAGCAATGTAAGAGCTGAATCAGAAATCAAAGCTAGGGACTTCCTCATAGTGGTTTAAATAATTAATCTCTGTTGAAAGCATTAACAAATTTTTTGAGTTGGTAACTTTGCTCAAATATTTGAGAATTTAATAAATACATTTGATCTTCTTCACTAAATTCTAACTGAAAGCCTGTTTAAAAAACTTAATATGTACTTAAATAAATACCTGATGTCAAATGGCTAAATTTTGTATATTAGGGAAGCCAGGTGGGCACAATACAAAATTTAAAATACTTCTGAACATGTAGCTCAGTTACAACTTTATTAGCTTCATCATTTCAGCTATAAAAGAAAAGGCAATTTAACCTTAGAGCAGCTATTTTATGGATGCAAGAACTATGACAGGAGTCTAACAAGCCAAACAGACTAAAGCAAGAGTGCTGTGGCATAGGTGGCAGTCCTATGAACTACAGACTATACCAATAATTTCTAAATTTTAAAAATAATTTTTTTTTAATTAAAGGAACTAAGAAGATCCACTAGTTTTGATTTCTTAGTGACCAGCATTCAAAAATATTATTAAGTTATTACTGATTTTGATTTACATGCACTGGATTTGTGTGTATCTTGAAAATACATGTTCAGGAAAGACATGTTGAAAGATTTACAATCTTGAGCAAAAAGACAAAAGGAAAAGAAATAGCAATCAGGAAATTTCTGTGGATATACATGAAACAAATGATTAATGATCTGAGGAAATATTTACCAGGTATTGTGAAGTATCTCAGCATTACAGTAACTGTTAAATTTGAAAAGAAACAGTCACCGAACTAACAAAAAAAAACCCAAAACCATTTGTGGTGAGCAGACTGTGAAATGTTCTACTCCATCCCAGTCACCAAGTGTTTTAATTTATCACTGCTACTTCTTTACCTTCTACAATTCATTGCTGAATGTAAAGGAACAAGTTACTATTTGCCTTCCACGTGCTCTGAGCTCTACATGTTTTTTATGTCTTCTACCACCTATTTTTATACTAAAAGCATCTTAAAAGAAAGAATGACTTACTGATGAACAGAAAACAGGAAGTATTGCAGCTGGACTGCAATTCAGCTGCACTGAATCCATACATTTAGGATGACTAGTCAGAGACTGGTCTACAGTTGATTTGGTAACAGAATTCACATAATTAAGAATAAATACCTTAATTAAATGCTTTTAGGTAAAACTGATATGCACATAATACACAGTAGAACATAGCTGCTCAGTAAGTTCAGCTTTTGGGACACTATGTTAGTTTTCCATCAAATAAAGAAAAATGTACGTATACAGAAGTTATTCAAATATAGTAAAATTTATGAGAATAATTCCAAATATTAATCTCTGTGATCAATGGCTCATTCTGAGTTTGAGAAAAATGTTAAAATGAACATTCTGAACATCTTCATAATCTACCATACAATCCTTCTGGATGCATATTGCTATGCACTGCATCATATTGTACCTAGCTTTTTCCTGTTTTTCACACAGTGTTGTCCTGTTCTTGGATACAGTTTGGAAGTTGTGCAAATCAGACATTAAATGTATTAAAAGACTTGAGGTGGTGCAGTGTGGGATAGCAGAATTAGGAGAACAGTATACATTGTACCACAAAAAAGCTGAACAATTTATTTCTCTCTGTTGCACTTAAGTTAAAACTAGTAAGTCCTTTGGGTCTTCTCCTAAAATGTCATTTAGTTCATATTTATGCCACCTACAATATTTCAATCTACTCAGCTGACTTCAACTTTAGGAACAGTCTCCAATTTAAGCAAGGGTTTGTTTAGAAATTTGAATATTACACTTCCAAAATCAGATGATGTGTTCTTCTGTGAAATTACTCTCATCAGGAAGAACCAATCACAGACTCAGCTAAGATGTACTAGTAGTATTTTGCTTACAAGGCATGTCTGGTGATATTAAAGGAACAGTAACATACTGTGTTATAGCTAAAGTAATTCTAAAATCCTTTTAGTTAAAAAGTTTCTTTCCTAAACACAAATTCAAAAATTGTTGAATTGAAAAGGGATTTCCACAACTTACGTAAGCGTCCCTTGCTTAGACTGTTACGGGCATATACAAAACAATTTTCTCACTCGAATCTACTCAGCTGAAGACCAAATGTTCAGATTACAAAAATGGCAGAATTTGTATTTAAAGGGTCTAAAACTGGGATTTTAATTCTATCTAGTCCATTTCAGTCCAATTAATTATTTTGTGTTGCACTATTACTGTGACACTAAATATGCTGCAATTTATTTCAGGTGCCAGAAACTTACTAGCAGACAGGAATATGTAGTCTTTGTATACACACTTTGGTTCTTTATCTAATTTCATTTAAGTGTTATAGTCACTAGTCCAGCATAATAAATACACTGGAAATAAAAGACTTTCTGCAAGAGAAACTTAGAGAACTACACAAGTATCTCAATAGCAATGGTGCACAATGCTATTAGATACAAAAAGCAAAAACTAATTAGCAGTGACTCTAAGCAATTATTACTTATGATGTAAGGTATGACATCATAACCTAATGATACATTGTCAATTTCTAGCTTTATAAGCAAGAAGCTGTATATAGTTTGCTGCTGAAGGACAAACAGCATTAGATAGCATGCATTTACTACAACCATGTTTTTAGTTTAGAAACTACATGGTAAATCACTCTTACCTCAGATTTCTCCAGTTTATTTTGAGCATCAATCTGAGTAACAATTTCATTCATGTTGGTCTCCAAAACCATTCCACCCATGACCATTTCGGCCAATATATTATGGACCTAAAAGAGACCAAAAGAAAATTTTAAAATGCAAAACATCCTACATGCATCTGGACAGATGATATCTAGATTCCTCAATACAGGAACACATATATTCAGTAAGTCACTTGATTAATGTCAGCAATTTATTTAAAACCATTTGGGAACAAAGCTCATAACTTGATGTTCATTTCTCCAGTACCTTCTTTGCTCATAGTTCCATTACAAACTCATCAGCTATACCACTTTGCTTATCAATGCTAGAAGAAACTTCCACATTGATCTTTCTTTCAGTACCTGTTTTCTATGCAAGGACTATGGACAAGACTTCTAATTAGCATCAATATTAGTAACACCTCTAAGGAACAGGTTCTACAAGATTAAACAAATTGCTCACAAATAGATGTGTAAAAACTACTTTGGGCTACAGCAATGAAGGAAGAGAGACATAGTGATGCTCACCCACCATGGGTACCAAGACTAGGCTTAGAAGTAGAATTAACATAACTGAGATGACCCATACCTGAGCTACAGCGTAAACAGGGGGTCTTCAGCATCTAATACTAAGATTGACAGCTAGGACTCAAACTGAAGGACAACATAAGCCAGCTGCAGACATTAATGAAATGGGCATGTCTAAATATCCCTCTTCCCTGCAACCCTGATTTGGGGTTGCAAGCCCTGGTTCACAAATCTCTGCTTCAGAGTCTGTATTTGCACTGTATCTAAAGACTAATTTTTTTTTTTTAGAAGGCATGCTTCCACATACTTTCTGGTAAAAATCCAGAGTTACTATGTAATGTATAATATTTTAATCCCATTATAATTCTGAAGACAAGGAACATTTTATTACTTTTCTGAAATAAACACATGGTACAATCTGATACTTCAAAGCATAATTCTGCTATTATTTTGGATATTCTTGCAATCTCCCTGTGCATCAAGGATAGAGGTAAATCTCTAAATCAAACAATTCTGAAAATGAGTTGCAAGTAGTTTATCAAAAACCACTACACTTCCCATTTTTGTGCCATACCTCAAAAACAAAATTGAAGAGTTGTTTCCTTGATAAATCATTAGTATACTTCGGTAGAAACTTACAATCAATGTGTTTAAAGAGGCTGAAAACACCTCTTCCTCTGCCTATTGCTGCTGAGTAGAGCTTTAAGAATCAAATACTTACAAGAAAGATTAACAATCCTTACTGAGCCACTCCTTACTCCTGGCATATGTATGTCCCTCGTAACATAGCAAGCTAAAAAGCATAATATAAAAGTGGTGCCGAAGAATTAATTATCCTGGCTTGTTATTAGGTGAATTTAAAAGCTTTTTAGCATCACAATCAGAAAAAAAAAGATAAAAACATGGTAATCGAACATTATTGTACTCTACACCAACAATCCAAATGCATTGGAAGACATCACCAATATTCACTTCTTTTTACTGAAAACTTGTTTTCACTCATAGCATAAGGAAACAGTTTATAGCTATTACAATATGCATAGCCACCAAAAACAAAACGTAAAAACTACAAAGGTCTTCATAATACAGTATTTATCTGGTGATTTTTGTTCTATTTTATTTTATCAAGAATTTACTAAAGCAAGTATTTTTCACATGCTATGAAATTTAGGGTTTTTTTCTTTTCTAGTTTCTGAATGGGCATTATAAAGACTTATAGAAGGACTAATAAATAATTCATGTCTCCCTATACAAGTGGAAAATTTTCTGGCTAGTCTTATCTAATCTGAGCATTTATTATGAAGTGGTTCTTTCCCATCTCTCAATAAAAATACAGCATAAGAGTGCAAATACCATCACTTGCTACTGCAGATTATAGATTTGGGTTTTATTTTCTTTCTAAAAATGCACCTGGCTCCAAAACAGCAACTGCAGTCACCACCTCCAGATTTTAGGGGAGTATTTCTCATTTTGCTCTTTTTGGCAGAGCTGGTGATGTTAAGGAAGAAATTCCAGCTGTAACTTCAGCCTCAACCAACAGCCCCAAAATTCAGAAACTATTCACTTTAAAATCAAAAGAAAATTTCCATTGTTGAAGAACACATTTTAATTTGTGGAGCATACCTGAAACTGCACTGATAATTACATGAAACACTAAATTCCAACCTACATCCTGGAGAAGAAAAGGAATTTAGTTCCATTTCCTCTTAACATTCTTGAAAACTTGGTATGTTCTAGAACTTGGCCTTGCTTTTAAAGCACAGGAATAATCCATACATATTTCTGACTGAAGAGGCAAGAAATGACACCTCAGTAAGTTCCTGCTTATTTTGCTCTTATTCACCAGAGAACTTCAGAGAACAAGCCGTGGAAGTCTAGTAGCACAGAAGAAAAGAACATAAAAGAGCAGGTCTTGATCTTTACAGATTATTCATTTCTGTTTTAAAATAAAACAAAAAATAATGAGTGATGATTTTACAAAAAAAAAAAAAAAACCACCCAAACTTTTCTCAGGTAATCTCTAACAGCTTACTGATACGAAATACTGAGACGCTAAAGCTCTAAGGTAACAGGCTGAACTCCACATGAAACCTACACAAAAATGACTGAAGAGATTGAGTGACTGGTTAGGTTTTCACAAGTGTTCTGCTTTCTCTGAAACAGATTACAAGGTGCATTTAAAAAGAAATGTAAATAAATTGTGCCAGTTTTGGTAGTAATTTTTCCCCCCCTAATAGGTAAAGGTAAGCAATTACAGTCCTGTCAACACCACTCAGATTATTTTTTTTTTTTTTCCTCTAGAGTATTACTGACACAGTAAACATATAATGTATTCATATACATTTGGGCCCTTCAAGTACAAGACAGGCATCAATAAATTGGAGTGAGTTCAGCAGAGGGCCACCAAAATGGTTGGGGCTAGTACATTTGTCCCGGGCAGAGAGGCTGGAGCACCAGGGCTGGTTCAGCCTGGACAAGGAGGGGCTTGAGGGCACCTAACAGCAGCCCCCAGTGCCTACGAAGGGCTGTCGGGGAGCAGGGCTCTTCTCAGCAGGGCATGTGGGAGGGGGCAAGGGACAGGAGAGGCTGGGACCAGCCGTAAGGAAAGCTTTCCCCAGGAGGACAGGGGAGTGGTGCCAGAGGCTGTCCGGGGGCTGTGCAGGCTCGCTCCCACCCTGAGCAGCCCGCTCTTACCCCATGGCTGACCCTGCTGGGAGCAGTGTCTTGTACCAGGCACCTCCTGAGGTCTATAATTGAATTATCTTACGATTCTGTAGTAAAAATATGGTACTTCATGACGTGGAGAGAGTTTCACTAGTAAAAACAAATGCTTCAGAGCCAGAAACTTGCTCTATCCATTACAGGCAGGTAATCCAAATTTTTGGAAAAATCTAGATGCAGAGAATTAAGGACAATTTAAGTGTAATGCATATGTCACCATATGAATTGTACCAAAAGTGTCTGTATATATACATATATATATATGTGACTAGGAAAGAAAAAAAAACATGTATACATAAATATGAAATTAAGAAAGACCAATTCATTGCATTTCTGAATACAATGGTTTTGCATCAGCCAACCTCATAAAAGCCAGATTATGAAATTGCTCAGGAACATACTAACACTTACTACTTCTCAAGTGTAATAAATACTTTAAAGAATAACTGTGGAAGGATCACAGGCAGTTATACAGGTGTCCAAACAAATCTCCAAGTTTTAGAAAACAGCATCATTAATATTAGTGTTCTCCATCATCACTTGGATTGAAAGAGATACTGGACATCACTGAAAATAATGACATATGCCTTCAACTATGAATGCACAGCACATCAGTAGCATCTTTGCATAAGGTTTTAAAACACTGAAAGCACGAACAAATGCCTGTGGACTGGGTTTGGTTTAGGGGAGTTTTGTTTGGTTGGTTGGTTTCAGTTTGGGGGGGGGGGTTCCAACTTGGCAGAATATGCAGAGATATTGCTTAATAGATGCCAGTAAGAGGCCCAGTTGGTAACATCACCTTAAAACAGTAATACTGCAAGGTCTCTACAATAAGTGCACATTATGTATGACAGTTCAGGGAACAACTCTATGATATGACCTATCTGATGCATTTTGTGTAATATGAAGGCAGACAAATTCAAGAGGTGGCCAAGCTTGAGCAGAGTAACTAGATCACATGACCTCCAGATGTCCCTTCCAGTGTAAATCATTCCATGATTCTAAGAACAAACTGTTTTACTGTTTTATAAATTTAAAAAGGAAAAAAAAAAAAAAAAAAAGGCTTCTTGAGCACATAAACCACTGATTATAAAAGTGAGGTTGTAGCCCAAACACAATGGAACAAGGCAACCACTGCATGATGCCCAGAGAATAAATTTGATTTACAGGTTCAAAGAATGCATCTTACCAATGCATCAATTCCCCCTGGTGTAAATTCTGAAAGAAGTTTGCAACATGCCAGCAAGCTACAGATTAAGAAGTAATTGACAAGGGACTACTGTCTGCAGTTAAAAAGGGGCAGAACACAAACTTCAGGTTTCTGGCCAGCTGTAGCACTGACGCCATAACTGTACAGAACAGCAGTATACTTGTACAACTGGCATCAATATCCATTGGCAGTTATTGCCATTATCCTTCTTATGATGGATGCAATGAAGACGGAGAATGAATACAATTCTGAATACAGCTTCTCACAAATAAAATTGCTCATAATCAAGACTGTATAGGCAGATTTACAAATAATACAGTAGGCTTTACAGACAGAAAGAACAGCAGGAATTTTTTTTTCTTCTAAAGTACACTAGCTCACAGAGGAAGTCCTAGTATTCTATATCAAAACATTAAGAAAATATCATCCTTAATCTTTTTAGTTGTAAAGAAACTATTTCATTACTCTAGATGTTGGTGTTTTAAAGGATTGCTTAATTATCATTTTGCTCTCAGAAAGTTCTCTAGTAAGTATACAGTACAAATTAAAGCACCATGAATTACTGCTGAGCAGTTGTTTCAGTATTTCATGTTCAGTGTTTCACATTACAGAAGATGTACACTATAGCATTTACCTTTCTATCATGCAAGTTGCTTTAAAAACCATGAAAGTTACAATTTCTACTTACACCTAAGCATAATTAAAAAACTTTATTAAATCCACCTAGTTCATTATCTGGTTTCAAAAATTCACCAGTTGACACTTAAAACAATTATGCAAGAAATCTTAGACTACCGTTTATCCTGATATAAGTTCTCTGCTTCCAAATATCTCCAACTTATGGATTCCTGAAACACAGATAGTTTGCTGTTTCTTGCTATATTGTTGTACTTTATAGCCCCTGTCAAATTTTCCTTTGGTTAATATGTCTAATCACTTTTGAACCTATTTATAATATTCTTGGTATCTACGATAAAATGGGAAAATGGCATTACATAATTTAATTATCAGTCATGAAAACTGTGTTTTCTTTGTTTCAAATTTACTTCCTGAAATTTTATCTGATATCCCACTGTTCTTTATTTCTGAGAAACACAGTTCTTTTTCTTGAGACCCTTCAACACTTCTTTTTATATACTTCTTACTTCTCTGCCTCCAGTATCTTGAATATTTAACAACTTCTTCCATGCAAACTGTTCCATACCTTGGATCATGCTTTTTACCTTTCTCTGTATTTTTTTTCCTACTTTTAGAAAGCAATACACAAGTCTAACACACAGTATTTAAAAAGTCTATAAAGCATGGATTGACACAGTAACTTAACCATTTTTTTTGTCTTGCCCCATTTTTCTTCTAAAGGGATGATTTTCTAAATAACAGAATACAATTAATTTTACTTGTAAGTCTTAAATGAAAGGAAATCATGACTATGACCTATAATGTTACATAAATATTTGTCCTGGGTTCAGCTGGGATAGAGTTAATTTTTACAGGAACCTGGGAGGTTGGGGGGGGGGGGGCATAGCCAGGGCAGCTGACCTGAACTAGTCAAGGAGGTACTCCATACCATGTGACATCATGCTCAGTATATAAATGGGGAACGGGCTGGGGGGAGCGCTCTCAACTTTGGGTGGGGGAAGCGGCGGAGCGTCGGGTTCCGGGTGGTGAGCAGTTGCACTGTGCATCACTCGTTTTGTATATTCTTTTATTACTATCGTTGTTGTTGTAACCTTTTTTTTTGTGTTGTCCCAGTAAACTGCCCTTATCTCAACCCTCGAGGTTCCAGGTTTTTTCTACCTTTTCTCTCCTCCGTCTCCTCCCTATCCCACCGGAGGGGGGCGGGAGGAGTTAGCGAGGGGCTGCGTGGTCCTTTGTTACCGGCTGGGCTGAAACCACGACAGTCCTTTTTGGCGCCCAACGTGGGGCACGAAGGGTCGAGATAACGACAGATCTGGCCAGAGCGTGTTGAAACAAATTTGTTATACGCATTTCTTATATTAGATAAATAGATGTTAGTCACAATGTTGATTCATTTGTTTACATGGTGGCGTTTTGTAAGTTCTTATATGCTCTATGTATTGCCTGTAGTTACGTTTCTCACCTCTGGGAGAGCGATTGGGATTATCATTTTGCTGTACTGGGCAATGTCGACTTGTGAAATGATTACATCACTGGTCATGAGGTTAAGCGGGTATCTGTATGAGGCAGTGATATCATTTCCATACTTCGGGCACCTTCTATCGGATTTTATTGGTAATTACACTCAATCCACGGGGAAGTTAGGGGGGGATACTTCCCCCCGTCCGTTCGCCTCCCTTCTCTCCTTCCGACTAATTACAACAGCTTTTGAGAATTTTGAATATCCTTGGGATGCGCAAGCCAGTGTGCTGTTAGTGCTATGCCTCCTGAATATGTTTCAGGTCTTGTTTAGGGCTACAAAAAGGCTCTTTAAAGAGTACCACCCAGAGATCTGCCCCAAAGCTGGATATTCATGGGTGGCACAGCATGTGGGAGGGTATGGGCAGGTATCTAGAGAACTTCTCACCTCCAGTGGCTTGGAAGTTCACTCCCGAACAACTACAGAATCCTCATGAAGTGGTAGAATATTTGAAAGAAAAACGCTGTGGCTATTCCAAAGACGTACAACTCGCTGCACTGTGCTGGGCCCTGGCCAGTATCTACCAAACACTGCTTGATATTAGGCAGCACCCTCAGGGGGAAAAGGGGGAAAAGATGGAAAACAGGGCAACAGGCACCGTGGCTACCGCAACCCCGACAACAGGCACCATGGCTACCCCTACCCCAGCAACAGGCAGCGTGGCCACCCCAACCCCGGTGACAGATACTGCAGCTAAACCAGAGAACCAACCTGTGCCAGTATCAGTCGCCCCTGTACAGAAAAAGAAACACACAAAGAAATCAGTTTGCTTAGTGAGAGATGAAGATGAACCAGGGTCATCGCGAGAACAGGAGGAAGAGGCAGAACCTGAAATAATTACCCGATCTCTATCCCTGAGTGAGTTGCATGACATGCGAAAAGATTTTAGCTGCCACCCAGGTGAGCACATTGTTACCTGGCTGCTCTGATGCTGGGATAATGGGGCTAGTAGTGTGGAATTAGAGGGTAAGGAAGCCAAGCAGTTGGGATCTCTGTCTAGGGAAGGGGGCATCGACAAGGCAATTGGGAGAAAAACACAAGTCCTCAGCCTCTGGAGGCGACTTCTGTTAGGTGTAAAGGAAAGATACCCCTTCAAGGATGAAGTTACATGTCACCAAGGCAAGTGGACCACCATGGAGAGAGGGAATTAGCCGTGCTGGAGGTGATTTATAATGATCCAGAAAATGCGCAGTCACCCACAGATCCAGATGAAGTCCAATGCACACAACCCATGTGGCGGAAGTTTCTACAAAGTGCACCACCAACCTATGCCAACTCATTGGCCGTAATGTCCTGGAAAGAAGGCTATGGACAAACGGTGGATGAATTGGCTGTCCAACTCCGGCAATACGAAGGAAGTCTCTCTTCCTCCCTACGGGCCTGTGTCTCGGCTGTAGAGGAATTGACCCGAGAGTTCCAGCAATTCAAAGTGGATATGTCCTCCTCCCCACCTGTACAGGCCCGCATCGCAGCTATTGGGAGTAAGCACTCCTCTGCCCAAGAGAGAGGAGAGAGAAAGTACACACGACGGGCTAACCTGTGGTTTTACCTGCGTGACCATGGAGAGGACATGAGGAAGTGGGATGGAAAACCTACCTCAGTCCTGGATGCACAGGTACAGGAGTTGCGAGAAAAAGCAACCAGAAAAGAGGATTCTTCTTGGAAAGCTGCTGCCCCAGTTTCCCGTGAGCAGTCCCCCAGACGCAGTAGATGGGCTGATCCCATTTCTGATCCTCTTGAAGGGACTTCTGATTCACGTGTGCGAAAAGTGAGTAACGGATATTCTAACCAGGATTAAAGGGGCCCTGCCTCCAGCCAGGTGGAGGAGAGGGACAACCAAGTCTACTGGACAGTGTGGATTCGATGGCCTGGCACATCACACCCACAGGAATATAAGGCTGTAGTAGACACTGGTGCACAATGCACCCTAATGCCATCAAGTTATAAGGGGGCAGAACCCATCTGTATCTCTGGTGTAACAGGGGGATCCCAAGAGCTAACCATATTGGAAGCTGAAATGAGTCTAACCGGGAATGAGTGGCATAAACAACCCATTGCAACTGGCCCAGAGGCCCCGTGCATCCTTGGTATAGATTATCTCAGGAGGGGGTATTTCAAGGACCCAAAAGGGTACCGGTGGGCCTTTGGTGTAGCTGCATTGGAGACGGAGGAGATTGAACAGCTGTCTACCCTGCCTGGTCTCTCTCAAGACCCTTCGGTTGTGGGGTTGCTGAAGGTTGAAGAACAACACGTGCCAATTGCTACCACGACGGTGCACCGGCGGCAATATCACACCAACCGAGACTCTCTGATCCCCATCCATAAGCTGATTTGCCAATTGGAGAGCCAAGGAGTGATCAGCAAGACTCACTCACCCTTTAATAGTCCCATATGGCCCGTGCGGAAATCTAATGGGGAATGGAGACTAACAGTAGATTATCGTGGGCTGAATGAAGTCACGCCACCGCTGAGCGCTGCTGTGCCAGATATGTTAGCGCTTCAATATGAACTGGAATCAAAGGCAGCTAAGTGGTATGCCATAACTGACATTGCTAATGCATTTTTCTCCATTCCTTTGGCAGCGGAGTGCAGGCCACAGTTTGCTTTCACTTGGAGGGGGATCCAGTACACCTGGAATCAACTGCCCCAGGGGTGGAAACACAGCCCCACTATTTGCCATGGACTGATCCAGGCTGCACTGGAAAAAGGTGAAGCTCCAGAGCACCTGCAGTACACTGATGATATCATTGTATGGGGCAACACGGCAGAAGAAATTTTTGAGAAAGGGAAGAAAATAATCCAAATCCTTTTGAAGGCTGGTTTTGCCATAAAAGAAAGTAAGGTCAAGGGACCTGCACAGGAGACCCAGTTCTTAGGAGTAAAATGGCAAGACGGGCGTCGTCACATCCCTATGGATGTGATCAACAAAATAGCAGCTATGTCCCCACCGACTAATAAAAAGGAAACACAGGCTTTCTTAGGTGTTGTGGGCTTTTGGAGAATGCACATTCCAAATTACAGTCAAATTGTAAGTCCTCTCTACCAAGTTACCCGGAAGAAGAATGATTTTAAATGGGGGCCTGAGCAACGACAAGCCTTTGAACAAATTAAGCGAGAGATTGTTCATGCAGTAGCTCTTGGGCCAGTCCAGGCAGGACAAGATGTTAAAAATGTGCTCTATACTGCAGCTGGGGAGAATGGCCCTACCTGGAGCCTCTGGCACAAAACACCTGGGGAGACCCAAGGTTGACCCTTGGGGTTTTGGAGTCGGGGATACAGAGGATCCGAGGCTCGCTATACTCCAACTGAAAAAGAGATATTGGCAGCATATGAAGGAGTTCGAGCCGCCTCAAAAGTGGTTGGTACTGAAGCACAGCTCCTCTTAGCACCCCGACTGCCAGTGCTGGGCTGGATGTTCAAAGGGAAAGCTTCCTCTACACATCATGCAACTGATGCCACGTGGAGTAAGCGGGCCGCACTGATCACACAATGAGCTCGCATAGGAAACCCCAGTCACCCAGGAATTGTGGAAGTGATCACGGACTGGCCAGAAGGCAAAGATTTTGGAATGTCGCCAGAGGAGGAGGTGACACGGGCTGAAGAGGCCCCGCTGTATAATAAACTGCCAGAAAATGAGAGGCAATATGCCCTGTTCACTGATGGGTCCTGTCGCATTGTGGGAAAACATCGGAGGTGGAAGGCTGCTGTATGGAGTCCTACACGACTAGTTGCAGAAACTGCTGAAGGAGAAGGTGAATCGAGTCAGTTTGCAGAGGTGAAAGCCATCCAGCTAGCGTTAGACATTGCTGAAAGAGAGAAGTGGCCAGTGCTCTATCTCTATACTGACTCATGGATGGTGGCAAATGCCCTATGGGGGTGGCTACAGCAATGGAAGAAGAGCAACTGGCAGCGCAGAGGTAAACCCATCTGGGCGGCCGCACTGTGGCAAGATATTGCTGTTCAGATAGAGAAGCTAGTGGTAAAAGTACGTCACGTAGATGCTCATGTACCCAAGAGTTGGGGCACTGAAGAACATCAAAACAACCAGCAGGCAGATCAGGCCGCCAAGATTGAAGTGTCTCAGGTGGACCTGGACTGGCAATGTAGGGGTGAGCTATTTATGGCTCAGTGGGCCCATGATACCTCGGGCCATCAGGGAAGAGGTGCAACATATAGATGGGCTCGTGATCGAGGGCTGGACTTGACCATGGACACTATCGCACAGGTTATCCATGAACGTGAAACATGTGCTGCAATTAAGCAAGCCAAGTGGCTAAAACCCCTGTTGCATGGAGGGCGATGACTGAAATATAAACAGTGGGAGGCCTGGCAGATTGACTATATCACACTCCCACGAACCCGCCAAGGCAAGTGCCATGTGCTTACAATGGTGGAAGCAACCACTGGATGGCTGGAAACATATCCTGTGTCCCACGCCACTGCCCAGAACACTATCCTGGGCCTTGAAGAGAAAGTTTTATGGCAACACGGCACCCTAGAAAGAATCGAGTCGGACAATGGGACTCACTTCCGAAACAACCTCATAGACACCTGGGCCAAAGAACATGGCATTGAGTGGGTATATCACATCCCTTATCACGCACCAGCCTCTGGAAAAAATCGAACGATACAATGGACTGCTGAAAACTACATTGAGAGCAATGGGGGGTGGAACTTTCAAACATTGGGATACACATTTAACAAAAGCCACCTGGTTAGTTAATACTAGAGGATCTGCTAATCGGGCTGGCCCCGCCCAACCAAGACTTCCATATACGGTAGAAGGGGATAAAGTCCCTGTATTGCACATGAGGAGTATGTTAGGAAAGGCAGTCTGGGTTAGCCCCCCCTCAAGCAGAGACAAACCCATCCAAGGGGTTGTTTTTGCTCAGGGACCTGGGTACACCTGGTGGGTGATGCAGAAGGATGGGGAAGTTCGATGTGTACCTCAGGGAGATTTGGTTTTGGGAGAGAATAGCCAGTGAATTAGGCTGTATGATATTTAACTGCTAAATAACCTGCCAATGTATGTCATTGTATCTATAGTGTCTATATGCCATATCAAGGGTATTACTGTAAGAATTACCCAAATGACTGAAGGATGGACTTTGAAACTGAGCCAAGTACAACAGTGATAGAACTTGAACTGGTGCCCAGCAATTTCCTCAAGATCAGCCTCTTCGACCTGCAGGCCAAGGGTGTGGGTTGCACCAAATGTACCAGCCACAAGTTCCAGAGGCAGCATACAACCACTTAACACCTCACACCATCTCTCTTATCCTGAAGAACTGTTACAACAGATGGAGCCCCAAAGTCATGGACTAAATAAAACTGATGGACACATTGGAGGGATAGCCCATCGACTAAGGGAATACTATTGGGGGGGGGGGGGGGGTTGTCCATATACATATATATATATAAGACAAGGAAAGTGGTAGTGGTTGATTGGAAAATGTAAGATCTGGGCATGATGTAGATGGTATAGAATAAGGGGTGGATAATGTCCTGGGTTCAGCTGGGATAGAGTTAATTTTTACAGGAACCTGGGAGGTGGGGGGGCATAGCCAGGGCAGCTGACCCGAACTAGCCAAGGAGCTATTCCATACCATGTGACATCATGCTCAGTATATAAATGGGGAACGGGCTCGGGGGAGCGCTCTCAACTTTGGGTGGGGGAAGCGGCGGAGCGTCGGGTTCCGGGTGGTGAGCAGTTGCACTGTGCATCACTCGTTTTGTATATTCTTTTATTACTACCGTTGTTGTTGTTGTAACCTTTTCTTTGTGTTGTCCCAGTAAACTGCCCTTATCTCAACCCTCGAGGTTCCAGGTTTTTTTTCTTTTCTCTCCTCCGTCTCCTCCCTATCCCACCAGAGGGGGGCGGGAGGAGTGAGCAAGCAGCTGCGTGGTCCTTTGTTACTGGCTGGGCTGAAACCACGACAATATTGTAATCCATTTACTCCCTTCTCTTAAATACACTGTAAGAACAAAACAGCACTAGCAAAAGTTTGCCCAGATATGAGCAGGAGCAAGACATACATTTTTAATATTAACTATTTTTTTCATTTTTCATTGCAAATACATTTAAATTAATAAATGCACATTATTTTCTCTATTTTTTCTAACTAAAAATTTCACTAATTATTTTCCTAAAGAAACAAAAAATTTTCTGAATTAAAAAAGCATTGAACGGCAATGAACTGCAAAATACACTTCAACAGTGTATTCAAAATAGTGTTTAAGTGAAAGACTGAAGGCACACGCAATACAGCTCCTACATTTATATCCTAAAAGAAATCAGACTGTTGAGAACATCAACTTTTCGAAATCTGAAAAGGCCTTTTGTAATAATAATTTTGAGGTGTTTTTACAAAAATCAAGAGTGCTTCCTACTTCTGTTCCATGCACTGTCTAAAAGCATGAATGCATACTTTAACAATGTGGAGAAGGAATGCATCAAGAAAAACCTCTCCCAGGAAAATTTGGCAAACACATTTTCTTGTCTTCAAGCTGCAATCTGATTCTGGAGGGTTCACTGTTCTGGTCAGATAATAAACTCTTGGAAGAGATCATGATACTCCCAGGGGTATTTCAGTAGACACCAAAAACTTGCAGAAAAATAAAAGTATTTCCTTACATCCTCAACTGAATGTATTCTAGTATTTTAGTTGTAAAAGATGCTGATGATAGCTTTCTGTGACATCTTTTCCATCAGAAAGCATTACACTCCTGGACTCAGTGTAGGAATCAGTACAGGACTGAAATAAACCTCCTCCTCTGGAAAACATTTTGCTCCAGATATAGCAAGTTAGTTTGTTTGGTTTTAATACAGCTGATCTGTAAAAAAGAAGCCCAATTCTCTCCTGTACAAACTATACTCCCCAACACCCCAAGTCCTCATCTGCTACAACACTTAAGAAATACTATCTCATTCCCACCTATATTCCATTATCCAAGTGAATTCCTAGTACTATACCAATACCCTTCTTGAATAAGCATCTGTCTTGCCTGCAGGTTACTATAAGCCATCACTGGGTCCTGTATAATGATGGCAGCCTGATGAAGGTAAATGTTTCCTTATAGAAATGCCATAAAATGCTACTAAAGAGGCAACAGCTGTTGAGATTACATAGTTTAACTCTTTTACATGCTACATCATTTTTCACACGAAAGGTATTTCTTGTTTTTTAGGTAGTTCTAGCCAGATGATTCGAAGAAAGTCACCTTCCACAATTCCATCGAGAACTGAAGACACAGATCAACTCTCATCCAAATTAATTAGTCAATCCCCACTTTTCTCAACACCAGACCTCTCAAAATACAAATATTTGAAGTGTTTCACCCCAAACAGGTCCCACATGTAAGCATCCACTATAACTAAGATTCTGTCTAGACCAAACATCCAGCAGCAGTTGCTGGTTTTCCCTACTGCACTCTTGAAATACATTAACAAGCCAAGCCACAAATATCTGACAAAAGAAAGTTGATGTGTTTTAACTCAGAAGCCTCAACGCATTTTGCTTCTTGACAAGGTGACCTTATTAGCAGTTTAAAGAGAATTTAATGCTGTAATTTCATTCTCATAGATACTGGTTTTTTCTTACAGATCTACACTACTAATGAACTTAAACTGTACCAAATCAAATGTTTTGATCTTCTGTTATGGTATAAAGTAAGTCTTACAAACCAATTACACTGGAGAAAAAGAAGAAAAAAGAATGGAGATGACATCAGATCAGTCACAACTGCACAACTAATACTACTGTACTGCCGGTAGTAGCCTTGCATTACTGCAGAAGTTCAGCTTTCTGTATTGTATTCTTTTGTCGACTTATGCTCAAGTTAAAAATCACTGCACTGATTAATACCATGTTCAAAAAAATTTTTAACACAAGGTTTCACTTATCTTTTACTTTGGAAATGGGTAACTTTTGCTAAAATATCTAATTAGTATTTAGGGCTTACATTTTCCTCAGAGTTTGAAAATTCTAGCCTAAACATTTAATGGAATTCTCATGCAGTTTTTTAGTAAATCAAATGAAACACTTAAATCTTAGCTTCCCTTTGACAAATAGTTTTCAAGAAGAAAATACCATCTCATACCCAAAACAAAGTAAAACATTCTTGAGAAATTTAACATTTTAAAGCACCCAAGTTCTCAACATTTTATCAGAAAGATGTTTCTCCTGTGAAGTGTAAAAGACTACTTATGTCAAGGAATGCTACTGAACAAAACATGCTACAGAGCAACAGCTTGGACTGCTTAGCAGCACAAGTATTCTGCAGCTAAAGACAAAGATCAAACTCCTTGCCACAAAACAGTTACAGTAATTGTGTTCTTTAAGCTCAGAAGCCAATATATAAACCACTCAAATTCCTTTGTACTTTGCCATTCTGGAAACAGCCAACATGTTCCAGTCAGGCTAGAAATCCTAACCACTTGTCATGAGCAGGGCATCAGTTCAAACACCTACTCAACGTCATTTGCATGTCACTGTCTGGTCAAGGTACAAATGTTTCTTCCAAAAGAACTTCCTGATTTTGAAACAAAGCAAGTCAGTTCCAAATGGTTATTTCAGATACTTAACTTGTTACTATTTTTAGTCCACCTTTAGTGATTTTTGTCTTATTTTCCTTGGCATAGTTTGCTGTCATGGCAAAAAGATGTTCACAGATGGGGAAAGGTGACTGCACAGAAAGCAACAGTAGGCACAAAATGCAACTGAAGGAATAAATTCTGTGTATTTAATTCTCAGCATTTTAGGTATTACACCAAGAGGTGCCAATGTCCTTCTAAATGACAGATTACTACAGTAATAGCATTTCTCAAAACTAGATTAATAAAACACTTATTCCTGATAGCTGGGAATATTCAAACAAGACTGTTTCTAAATGTTTGAAAAAAGACATAATGTCTGTTTGAGATTTAGAAGAGAAAGAACCACACAGCATTTAAGTTACATAATCATAGCATTTGAAAAGCAACTGCCAGCCTTAACCGGAAAACCCTGTAACAATTTCAGTTCTGAGTAATGTAACACCTAACAATAAACAAAATAGAACAAATTATTTCTCGAAACTAAGTCCTACTCTGAGAATATTCACGTCTCCAATTTGACAATTATATGTGCAATAACACTATGCAAATTCCCACATTATTTTTGCTCAGAAAGACATGTTCCACCATAGCCTTCAAGTCTTAAAAATGATGTTGATAGAAACTGTCTGGATTTCACTGACAATAAAAGTAGAATCACTGCAGAGTTTAATACCAAGTATCAGTTGAACCAAACATTTTAGTTGACAAGAAATATTACAGGAGCTCACCACAGTACCTTGTCTACATGGAAAATTAAATCCAGTTCACAGACATTTTCAAAACATTTGTCTAGCGTTTCCACAAATACCTGCAAAGAGGAAAAAGAGCCAGAGGTCAAGCTTTATCAGAAACTCAGTAGTTCCATTAGGTGTGAGGTTTAACAAAAGCAAATACAGAAAATAAACACCGGGCAGATTTTAAGGCATTAAAAGCATCTATAGAAATTATGTGGTTAACATTGTTATGCCAACAGTATGTTATCTGTAGAGGGCAAAACTGTATGCACAAGTCAGTTTATGTTATAACTCTGCTAAAAAGTCACACATTTTTAAACAATAGTTGCATCTTGAAAAAACAGTAACATCATCTATGCTACAATTTTCTCAGCCCCAATTCAAAGTCTTCCACTTCATTAGAACCCAATTACTAAGCAAAAATCAGCTAGTTTTCTTCATTATTATTACTATTTTTAACAACTACTACATTGCAGGCATCTCCCAGTTAACCAGATGACTGTTAACTTTGACACACAGAGACACATGTGCAATGCAAACTGTCAGCATCATGCAAGTTTGTCAGCATTACGGCTTCCAGTAACAGTACAGCAGTTTTCACCTGGTTTAGACCTGCTGAATTCAGGATGGACCAAGGAAAGAGGTAGCTGCCTTAATATCACACCTGCTTATCCTGTTAGGCATACCACCACATAAAATTTAGAAAAGTCCAGCAGTTTGTACCCAGGCAAATAACCCCTCCCTGAATCTAGAATGTAAGTGCACAAAGCAGAAAAATCCAAGCAGCTGCTGAAGTCCAGCCACTGATGATGTCTGCTGGATAAGGACAGTACGTTACCCTGCTTTGGGTACTTCTGTAACAGATTCCTTCCTCCTTGTGTTAGCCAGTTTTGGTAACCTAAGAGCATCACAGCCCCCAATTAGGCCAGACAATGAAAAGATTACTGTACTTGCACTCCCAAAGCTCCTGAATGCCAATCACTATGTGCTTGTGGCAGTGCTAACAAAGACCCCATCCAGTGTTAGAGAGGTATAAGCACAGTTCCCTTTATGCAAGGGATAACTCCTACTGACCTAGATGAGATGTGTCAAGACCTGTAAGTTAAACACATGCTTGAGTTTGAGAGCTTAGGGTCCTCAAAATTAAAAAGAATTTCTGTAAGAATTTACTGATCATTTATTAATGACTAGTAAATAAGATGCAACTTGTGGGAAATTTTAATCTCAGTTTTTATATGTTGCAAGGCCGTTTTGTCACAATATGCATTTAAGTTGTCACTGTATCTAAATTATTTTTTTGCAATTCTAAACTCAAACCTTATAGCAGCAATATGGAAGAAGTCAAACACCTGGTTTTGATTCTCTCTCTTTTCAACACAGTTTATTAATCCCATCTTAGTCTTTGAGAGGAACCAGATTTCAGACTGCCTAGGCCCAGAAAAACAGGAATGAGAAGCCATGTTCTGCTGACAAAAATAAAGTTGATAAAAGGGCTGCTTCTATACATACATATTTATGTCTACAGACCCAGTGAAACAGGTCTGCTTGACATCAGCCATTTCCAGTGTCTACCTTGCATATCAAGAAAGATTACTTTTACATCTGAATCCCCTGTCTCAGATTCTGCTTACACCATAAAGGAGGATCACACTCTGCTGTTGCTATTACTAGTATTATCAATGTCCATTTTAAAATCAAACTACACCTAATTGATGTTCCATGCATTTAGAACAAGGATTATACTTTAACACCAAATACCAATTCATAACTTAAACTAGGAACATAGAGCATTTTCACAGGCAGACTCAAGACAGTAAGGTTCACTGACAACAGTTAACTAAGTAAATGAATATGCTTCTGTCAAATTATACTGAAGCTAAGTGAACCACATCTTTTTTTTTTTCTCAAGTATTTGTTAATTTGTTGTGATAATAACATGTACTATAAAGAAGGGATGCGAGCAAACAAAAAAACTTGTATGTTAAGCAGAACAAACTACACAGTTCACAACTATGTGCAGCAAGACAAATGACCACAGACGTTCTCTTACTTTCCTTGTACCTTAGGAGAATGTGGTTACAAGGACAGTGCTGTTTGGTATTAGCTGCAGGAAGAAGATTGGAAATAGAGTGTAAACGTAACCTTTATCCAAAGGTTTCAGTTACAAGAGCTAACAGTTTGACACTATTTTTGAAAGAAAAGAAGATATTCCACATATACATCACCAAGTTTGCACACGAATTTACGTACTCTGACTTTGACATCCACCTAGTTCCTTGGAAAACAAAGGAACACGTTAAAAACTAGAACTCAAAAATCTTCAAAAAAGGCCCCCAAAGATATGTGTATTTAGTAGCCATATGTATGCCCACACATCGACAACACAGAAGTTTTATTTTTGTGACCTTCTTCCAGTAACTAGGGCTTCTCCTGCAACAACACTTGATTCACAGTTACAATGATTACTTTTAAACCTTTATCCATTACATGGTGACACCACCACAGACTGAACTCGCAGATCTCTGCTTGCAATGCATGACCAGTAATGCAAAGCAAGCATTTTTTAATCCAAGGGAAATCAGCTGGCACTGAGTATTCTTCAGAGAGATTTTTCACCGGCTAAGGATTTCTCATGGAAACTACAGAAACTTCCTCAATCTTCCATTCATGATGAAGAGTTCACTCAAGAGTAATGCCAGCACTGACAAGGTATACATCTACTACAAATAACTGGTCTTTAAAAGGATTAGTCTACAAGGTAAACTAGATTTTTTATACTAATATTCTTTGACCTATTTTAAGATGCCTTCAAATAAAATTAGAGCCATTTTCATCACAATTTTACTTGAGAGTCAAATGAATTGCACGCTATGGCAAGCAGTGCTAGAATTTAAGTACTTCAGTAATTACTTCAGATGCCGCAGACTTGTAGATCAAAATAACCAGAAGAGAAAACACACCAATTGGTTCGGGACACACACACACCACACATCAGTTCAAAAGCACCTTGTGATGTTCTTGGAAAAGAAACATAAATAAATGAGTCAAATAGCAGGAATATAAAGATGCATGCACAATGAATTACTAGCTCCCCCTTGTGCTTCATTTTTGAAATCGTTATCTTTTATATTTAAAGAAAAAACTATGCACATCTCCATGCAAGTAAACAGAAAAAAAGAAAAAAAAAAAGGAAAGAACCCACACCTTTCTTTTGTAGTAAATATGCTTTAATAAAGCCAGATACACACCTGGAGAGTAAAGTATATGAATCAAAATACCAAATTGTTATTGGATATACACAAGCCAGGAGCTTCCTATAACCAGTAATACATCAAACAAAATACCACCTTTAACCATGAAGGGCTCATTTTTTAATTAGGCAAACAAGACAACAAAGGAATAAAACATACATTAATATTGGCAAGGCTAGCAGAAAAATCAGAACACCTATCAATTAAATGCATCTGATGCTAGATAATGTCAAATACTAACAAAAGCAGGTGCAAAAAATGAAGTAAAACCAACAGGAGCTACTCATATCAAGAATACCCCATCTTTCTTCCTAGGCTAAACAGCAATGGTAAACCTCAAGACAGAATTAATTTAATCTGCCCATGGAGAGTCCTCTGCTTCACTGCTTTTGACAGTTCAAATGCTACTTGAGACTCCAACTAGTTTAGAACATAATAGTCCGATTATATAGCCAGTTCTCCATACACAAGACTGGTTTCTCTTCTGCTCTAAGTCATCGTTCACATATGATTGCAAGCACATGAAATCAAATAGTGTTTACACAGCCTTTCTAATTGGGAAATCCTTGGAGCAGCTGCTGCGTTTTCCCACACTTACACTGACACCCCAGTTTTCTTTCAATATTTTTTTTTTTTAAACTACTCATAGATTATACAGAGAATGCCAAGGTAACAGTGTAAGTGAAAGAGTGTACAAGTCCTGCTGATTAGTCAAAACAGAAGTGTGTTAGGTCTTTCAAGCAGACCTACCTATAGGCTTAATGCATTACCAATAAGGCTTTTTAGGTCAAAATGTTCTTTTTGTTCTTAATTCCTGCCCTTTACTTTCCACCCAACTCTAAAATAAACTAGTCATGTTAACTGAGAACTAGTTAAGGATTTTTCTGCCAAAATAGGTACACCAGTCATATGCCTCTTCTTTTTTTATTTAATTAGCATAAAAGAATCTCTGGTCAGGATGATTTATCTCTAGGAACTGAGAAAAACATCTTTCATGAACTGCACTGCATTTCCCATATGCATCTTACTGAACAACATCACCTTGCAAGCCTATATACAACATTTCATGGAAGACTGATCTCACACATTTAGCTGCTTACTTAGTCAACATGTCTTGGAAGTACAGCAATGGGCTAAAATCCTCAAAAATGCTTAGAGTTGACATAGGCTTTTAGGTTCGTAAGACAGTTAGGTACCATTGTAAATGCCACTCAATTTTTCCTCATGGCAGTCTACAGCTATTTATATTTCATTACGTACTTTATTTCCATGAGCTATAGCCTTACACTTCACAGGCTAATGAGAAGAGTCTGAAATAGCTACAACTCATGACATAATTCACACTGAATCCAAAAGACTACAAAACCTACCAAGCATAGCACAGATGCTGACCTATCTCCCATCCAATTAATAAAAAAACAATAAATAGAATCTTGTGTTTGTATTAAAAAAAAGAGAAAACAGACAAAAATTAACAGTATGAATTTGCCTGAGGAGTTCAAACACATCTAGTTTGAACACAGTATGAAATCTGAGGCAGAGTCTGCGATTTGTAACACATACAGTGTATTCATTAGGCCTGAGCCAAGAAGACTTACCTGCGAAACAGCTCTGACTTAATGGTGATCTAAGTGGCCTTCACAGCAGTATCTTATCTATTACAACAAAAACTTTATGCAGAAAAGAACTGCAGACTGCCATATATAATCTAATCCACTATAGATTTATACAGTTTACAAGACAGAAAACTTTTAAGGGCTAGACTGAGTTCTAGGTTCATTTCACCAGTTTATTTTCATGAGATCATAAACTGGCCCTCTACATAACTACTTTTTTAAACAATTCAGTATATGTATGATTCATAACAAACTCCAGATGGCTGTTACCTGTGTTGTCTCTGAACTATAGTAAACAAAGATGTATGAAACATCTTCTCAATAAAAAAAAGACAAAGCTTATTTGCTTGAGTAGATGTGTATGTGTATATACTGCCAGCCTGAATTGCACTTGGGGTTGAGATGTAATAATAAACTTTCTGAGGGTGCTTTTCCAATGTAAGATACATATAATTCTGATTGCTATTGCTAAGAGGATTAAACAGATCTTTCTTGTGAGCCAGACTGGAAATGAAAAATGTTTAATTATAATCTCTGTATACTTTCTGCTATGATCAAATGGTTGAATTACAATGATCCAGAGAAATGAGAATACTGAACAGCTGCAGGTACTGTGAGACTGTATTTATACTCAAAATCATATGGGTCAGAAAAAAGTAAAGTATTTCTATAAATAGAAATAGCATTTCTACTATTTCTGCTTCCTTCAAGTAATTATACTGGCACATAATTAAACACCAGGGCGTAATGGAAAAGATGGGAAATATAAAAACTGAGAGACTGAAATCCATCGAAGTACTTCTGGCACAAGAAGCAACACAATTTAGAGAAAAATTTAGTATATCCCTGATTCAGAGAGTTTGAGGGCTAAATAAATATAGGTAGTAGTAAGCTCAAGCAATTTGCTTCAACACCTTAAAGTAAAATTTAGGTTACACTGTGTAACTGGAAATAACTAGAAGCTACTGATGTTACGTTTTTAATATACCATAACGAATAAAATCTTAGTTGAACTTGCATAGTGGCCCTGCAAAATGTAACAGGTCAGACAATTGACCTAGATAGTCTTTCCTATCCTTATTATCTGATTAAACATAAGATATTTATAATATCCACTTTATCTGAAAAATATCCCTAAGTCACATGAAATATTAACATGCTTCTTTTCTCAGTTTATAAATATTTTAGCACTTCCAAGTAAGAAGACACACTATGCAACATGCAACTAAGCAACTCTGTACAATAAACTGCTAAAAACAGGTAAGGCCATTGTATACCTCACTCAGTGACTTGCACAGTTCACATATTGCAGAATGTTTCTATGACCAAAGATGATATAAAAATCTAGAAAAAGAGTTTCCTTCCCTGCTACCCACACAGCCACTTGGAAATACAATTTGTATCTACTGTCCAGAAGAGCACTAAACACTGAAGAGCTGTTCTGAACACTAACAGGTGACTATGAGAAGCTATTCAGCTCCAAGAAAGGTCTGCAGGGAACTGTGAAGCCTTTAAGGCTCACAGTGCTTTCTGCAGTGAAATAATATATAGATACAGGCTCATGTCTCAGGTTACCACAAATTTTACTTATGTAATAAATCAATTCTCTTGATGTGCAAGCTTTTGAAAGGCTTAACAGTAAGTGAATCATACACATCTATCTATCTATCTATATATATGAGACCCATTTTATGTAATGACATACATCACTTCATGGTGCGAAACTATTTTTTGTCACATCTGACTACACTAACAATCCTCAGTGAAATCGTTTATACGCAAATTTTAAGTTGAAAATCACTGGTGTAGCCAGAGTTCTCTTGACGTAACTGTTTGTAATACAGAAATTATTTTTGTTGCTGATTTGATACAGACATATTTAACAGTTTAAATCATACATGCTGTATTGGCAGCCACGCAGAAGACACTGTATTTGAGGAGTTAGTGATCTTTAACAGGCCGCGTCTGCTCTACTAGGCTTGACAAGCTTCCATCTTATTAATGTAATCTATGACTTACAATGTCTTTGGGATACGTGAACTGTGGGTGGATCAAGGAATGGAATGTTTTGATCCTGACCAAGAGACTGTTGCATGTTTAGGAGTTAGTAATCCACATAACAACCTGATCAGGCACAGCCCTGTGCTGTGCTGCACAAATCCTTTGGCTGCAGGACAAACTGAGCCAGCTCACTGTAACAGAGGAGCCTGCAGGCAGCTCCCACTCCGTACCGGTGATTACACCACCTGCATGGCCTTCACTGTAATTCAAAGCGCAGCAAGAAGTCCTCATGAGAACATCCTTTAGGAACAGAATTGTCTTCTTGTGAGGAAATTACATAGTAACTCAAAGGTCCAAAAAAGGGAGAGCTCCACTCCATGGACAGGATCTGCTCTGCACAGTGCACCGTGGGAAAATCCGCCTGGGCTCCATTGGATGCTGCATGAACACAAGATGCCCAGCATCTGAAGTGGTGTAAGATTTACTGTCTAGATTCCTCTCCTTACTCGGTTTTATCAAACAGTTATCATATTAAGCCATTTTGTTGTCGAGCCTTTCTTATTCAGATCCAGAAAGAACCTGTACCGGCTCTCTTTCTCCTCACCTCTCCCCACCTACCCCACCCCCGGGTGAAGAACACATGCCTAGGGCAGCATCTGCACTCATTTTCTAAGGTATATCTGACCAAAGGCTCATAAGCAACAAGGAAAGTTTCATCCAAAGAGGTTTTGGACATGTTAATCCGTTTTATATTTGTAGTGAATATATATGTGTGTCTATGTGTGTATATACACACAACACAGAGCTTTATGTGTCAAGGCTCTCATAATCTAAACTTGCCTAGCGAATGTTTGAACTGCACCATTTTTATCTGCAGCCAAAACAAGGCCTTGAAAAGCTGCAGCAAAAAGAATAGCTGCTGATTGTTCAGTATGTTCCAAACAAACTGTTTCCTTACTTTCTCATCAACTTGGGAAACAACTTTTTCAAAGACAGTCCAGAGAACTGCAAGTAATCTAAAACTAATACTCAGCACTTTGGGTGTGTTCACAGTATGAAAGCCACCTTCACTTCCACATATTACAGAAAAAGATACAGCTAAATATTGAAGTTCTAAGGTACTTAGAAGTAGAATTCCACTTATTAAAAAAAACAAAGCAGCAAAAAAAACTTACTTGTATGAGGTCTAAAATGCCAAGCTCACTTTCTGAAGAATCCACACAGAAGACAAAATACAAGGTGGCATAATGTCGGTAAATTAGTTTGTTATCAGATCCACCTATTAATCTAACCAGGAAAGAAAACAGGAAAGCTTAGTTAGCATCTTAGGATAAGCTGGGCAAATCCTCACAGTTACTTCAGTTAATAGGAGGCCTATTGTTAATGGCTGGCTGGAGCTTTCCCAAATCTAACTACATCACAACTTTCATTTTGTGATATAATTACAATGGAAGAAACCTAAGTACCAAGACAGCCCAAGTTACATTTACCACACAAGCACAGTTGTTGTTATCCATATGGATAACAAGTACATCAACAGATGCACCTTTTTATTAAAATCAATTCAAACAGATCATTTAGTTTCACCAAAAAATGGGTATTAAAAGTACTTCCATTACACACTAGTGGGCACTGTACAGGGATTAATCTGCTTTACAGATTAACAGAGTGTATGCCTATGAATCCTTCCCTGCCCTTCTCAGAGGAGCATTAACAGAAAAAGAAAACTATAATGCAGACTGGCATTTGGATTACAGAAAAAGCCTTGAATTGGGTTTATGTTGCACTTAATTCCCAAGAACATGTAACACTTGTGCTACAAAATGTTTGGTATCTTGAGAAATAAGACTGAACTACAAGCAATAGTTTACGATGCAATGTTAAAGTCACAGAAGCAATTACATTTTTATGGACTCACTGATCATCAAGTTACTAAGCAAGAGAGGAGGTCTAAACAGGTATTTACTTCCACTCTTCTACTATAGCCCTCCCAAAGAAGGTACATAAATCATAAGAAGAGATGTTCTTCAGATCATTGACATTTGCTTTGAGCAGTAGGAGGCCTGCTCAAATCAAAATGAAAATATTTTGTAGCCTGAAGCTACATGGCTATGAACATCATAATTCCCCCTTAATTCTGTACTAGAATTGAATCACCTGTTTGGTGTATCATAACTCACCCCTTTAGTTTCTGTCTTTATCATAGGGAGAGAATACATCAACAAATAAAAAGAACAAGAAACCTTTTAGGTCACTTTTGCTTAAGCACATTGCTTTGCATTAATGCTTGGGTGCGGGGAGGGGGAACCATTTGCTCCTGAAGAGTGGGAACCACATTTAAGAAGTACGAGACAAAAATATTACAAACAAATGTGAAAGTGGAAAGAAATGGCAATTAAAGTTTCCTTTTTTGTGCTTTATTTACCCAATTCTTTCAAATACTTTAGTACAGAGTTAGTATATATAAACTGTTGAGGCCTTTGGGTAAACTGCAAACTATAAAGTGATCCCTGTCCTTAAAAAAAAAAAAACCAAAAAAACCCACGCCTGAAAAAATATATTGAAATGGTAACTCTGGAACTGAGCAGTAGGAGGAAAGCCAGAATTGTGTCCTCTGCCTTAGTTTCTTTCTGTTACACAGCTGTGATTTTTCTAAAAGGCTCCAAATGGCTTCTTTCACTTACAGAATTCAAGCCAGCATGTTTCCAGCTTGAAATCATCTCCAAGAACCTAACAACAGAATCACCAGTTGAGTAGTTGGAAGAGAACAATTTTAGTTTAAAAAATAATGAAATAAAAAAATCAGGAATCATCTTGATCAGAAAGAAGACATCATAGCTGACAAGGTACAGCTAAGCATTTAACTGACTCTGCATACAGAAAATTTAGGCATTAACATACTAACTTGCAGTAATTAGAAATTTCCATAATTACAGTATTTAACAGGCTATGACAACCTCTGTGTTTAGGCTGGAGATCATGATCTTACTCCAGCAATTATGACTCCTTTTCCTAGAAGGTGGCTTTGTAACTACTTACTCTTGATGACTAATATCTCAAAATAAAACAGTTCTCCATTTCAGAATTTCTTCTCTTCAACTAAAGCAAGACCACATTAAAAAACCAACCGAGAAGATTCAAGAAGGAATATTTTGTGTGTGTCTTCTAGAGACAGAAGACATGTCTGGCTTTCCTTCCACCTTGCTCTACCTATATTAATAAAAAATCTTGGTTGACATTGCATTAGTTAGCGCATTTAAAACTTACTTTTTCCTTCCTAGCTCATATAGCAAGCCTGAACCCTGATAAAAAGGCTGAGAAATCCTACTATCAGAGGCTGTCCACTCAAATTTTAGGAGCTCAAGCCAAAACACCAGCTACAAAATATTTTAATCTTCTCAGTGGGTACGCAAATGCTAATAACTCTTTAAATGAGACTAGAAATCTTTAGCTTGATTATAGGGAAACTGGTTAGGTATCATCTGCCTGTTTCTTCCCCAACTCGTGTCTGAATATGTGGCACTCTGTCAGTTACAGCACTAGAAAGAATTAGTTTTATTGCCTAAATCATTTTGATACATATATGTATGCTTCAGTTAGTAAAGAATATGTATACCTGGTGCAACATGATAATATTCTTTGTGTATTAAAATGTCTCAAGTACATGGCATTTACATTACAGCTGTAAAAACAGTTATATTACAATCAGCAGTAATGATATTTGCTAGCCAGTAAGTATTGGGCATTTATTTCAAGCTTGATACTTACAATCCTCCTTCTAGGAAATTACAGACATTTTCATCACGTTTTGATACTAAATGGAAAGTTTCTCTGATAATTTGTTGCTGCGTATCTTCACTCTATGAAAGAAAACATATTTTGCTATCAAGCTGAAATGGATCAATTAACAATGCATAGCACACATAGGTAATAAATAGAACACAAAGTACATCAGCACCCTCAAACTGTCTACTTCTGAAGCCTTAAATCTGCCAATTAACAAGCTGCATATTGTTTTTGTCATTTCAACACAAAAAGACATTTTTACAAGTTAAGTTGCAGAAGAATACATTACTAAGAAACAACTGTGAAAAAAGTGATTGTTTTTAAGAAACTGCTAAAAAAAAAAAAATCTAAAAATAGTTTCTTCAAGCAAACAGGAAGTCTTCAAGTACTGTGAATTTTTTGTATCTCCACCATAGCCTCAACAGCTACGGACATGCTTTGAAACTATTTTCACCCACGAACAAGAGGGAAAAATTCTCAAAAGCGTGAAGGGGTGGGGTAGCTAAAAAACCCATAATACATAATGGCATCATGAGCAACAGGTTCTCCTAAGCCATTAAGTTACTAATCTGCTAGAAGGAAAGAATACTTCCAAGTTTGAATTCGCTTGACTCTTCTTGAGTCCCCACTGCAACTCCATCATTCCTGCACACTTGCTTTTGCTACCCTTCTGTAAGAGTGGACTCATTTTTAACAAGTCTGTATTTCCATAGTCAAAAAACTTAGATACAATTCCTAAAATCCTGCATTTGTTTTATAGCACAGAACCCTGAAGTTATCAAGTATAAATAGCCCCCATCCCTGCCAAAGCGTGTAAGTCAGCATTTTAAACCATTATATGAACAAACACTCTAAGCAAAACTGGACCATGTACCTTAAAAGTGATTTCAGCTAGAACAGTGTAGTACCCTGTGTGACTGCTAAGCAAACAAAGCCTGGCATCCGTGTGGTTTGCATTCATCACCTTCAATTCATGTATTATTTTACAAACAACCTCTAGAATCCACAAAGACATCAGCAAAAATCTCCAGCAGAAGTAAATTGCTCCATAAAACACAGAGCAACGAAGTGCAGGTTCCTCTGCTTCTATAGTTGGTGTTCCTTAAATTGTGCCTGCCTTGCTCCACTGCAGTTATCTCCATTACTTCCCCCATATTTTCTACAGTAGCAGGAAAGAGACAATGTTTCTTTTTTCCTTAAGAAACTGAGATACTGAGTATTAAAAAAACCTTTGTTTTCAGAATCTGCCCTTATTGACAAAGTTGTTCAGAAACTTATTTTTAACTTTGAAATTATGGCCACAGGTCTATATTCTGAAACATAAAACCACAGCATGTATGTCCTCCTATTTAATTGCCATGAATTATTACAAAAGATTATTAACTTCATTTTACGCAGTAGAAATACTTCCCATTCTCATATATATCAAGGAAAAAAGTTACACGTGTTTTTTAAGTTTTGGTATCACAAAGCAAACAAATACCCCTTTCACAGATGTGACCAAACTAATCTCTCTAGAAAGTGGGAGATAATTCCATCTGTAGAAAAAAACCTGAGATTTGCCTCAGTACTGGTTCAATTGGTATCAATGTATGTGAAAGTTTCAGAAAGTCCAAAAATAAACCTGTCTTACTGAAGTCACACACAAAAAGATAATCAAGACAATTGCATCTGTTTCTGTGCACCACAAAGCTTTAGGGAAATCACCTCACCACATAATTTCTTAATTTCATTTGCTATTTTATTTTCAAAATTTCAAGGTGTTCTGTATACAGACATATTACCCTACTTTCAGCACTGAAGATTTGTTGTAATTCCAGTTATGAAAGTAGTAGAGCAGAATGGAGTTGGCAAGAAAAATCTGGTATCCTCCTGCCATTCACTCCTCTCCTTCCTCTGCTTCTTCCTCCCAGGACTTTGATTACACAACAGTAACAGAAGACACAAAAAGATAATTACATTTGAATGGAAGATGAGAATGGAAATTAACTGTTTCACATTAATGCAAGTTTTGTATACCTTTCCAAAGTCTTTCATCTACCTATTTAATTGTTACCTTCACAGTGACAGGTGAAAAAAAACAAAAAAAACAACAAAAAAAAATTTTAGTAGGTTACTGTAGCTCTCCAATGGAAGTTATCAAGAACAGAGTGGGGATGCACACAAAGGGGAATGCTTCTCAGTATGTGTAGGTGAGAATATTCCATTTTAATTTTTAAATTAGAAATGCCAGACAAAAGACATCTGCTTGGTAAGCCAGCACTGACGAGAAAGAGGAAAACAGGTTCACAAACCTGTACTAGAATTGCCCACTATTGCCTTTCTAAAGAGAAGGGATCAAATTCAGTCTTCCACAGCAATTACCTGTATCAGTTACACCCTTTAATTAAAAGCCTGACAGTGCAAACTGAAGCGTCACAGTCATCATTTCTGCTCTGAGATGTAGAAGTAAGGTACATCCCTTCCGACAAAGTTAAATACGACTTCTCTAATAGCCAGAATTGCAAGTAAGTGGCCACAAATCCAAGTAAGTAATAGCACTACTGAAGATGATTATTTTGTTTACATAATTCTGGGAAGCATCACTTGTTTTCTTGTGTTTTAATGCCCAAGACCACCCCAAGCTGAGCTGAGCCAATTTGCTAGGAAACACAGTACGTGATCAGAACACTACCTTAAAATCTCTTAGCCTTGAACTAAATCAACTGTTTCCACATTGTTTCTTAACTCCCCATGGCTGCACTTTCTCTTCATTCAGATCAAGTGCTTGTGCTGCACTTTCAGAGCTGCTCTGCTTCTTGCCTTCCCCCGCATAAAAGAACATACCTTCCTATTTAATTACATTTCTTTTCCACCTCAACTGTATTTTTATACTACTCTGAAAGTTTCCAAAGGAAAAGGCTCTGCCTACTGGACCTGCGAGTCCCATAAAACTCATCTTCCCACTTCCAACACCTCTGCCCCAGCACGGAGGCACGCAGCACTACACAGAGACGCCGAGAGTCGGGCTGGAAAGCACGGCATCGCTTCGAGCAGCGCTTCCACAAGTAGGCTCCGAGAGCCGACTCCGCCGCGGAACGAGACTCCCCTCCTTCACTCTCAGTATTACAAAAGGACAAATGCTGGTGAAAACGACGCTAGCTGGGAAAACAGCGTTCTTCGAAATCTCGTTTCCCCGACTGACGGCCCTCACAAGGTCCCGGCACCCTCCATTCTCCCACGCCCTCGGCCCACGCCGCTGCCTCAAGCATAGAGCAGGAGGCAGGCGGCCCGGCCGGGCCAGGCCAGGCCGGCGGCTCCCCGCCTACCAACCCCCACAGCCTCACCCCGCAACCGCCGGTCCCGAGGACACCCGCCGCCCCAGGAGGACGGCCGCCCTTCCTTCCCTTCCCTTCCCCCCGCGCCCGCCCCAGGCCCGGCCCCGGCAACTAGGCCCCGCGCGGCCCCGGCCCGCCCGTACATAGCGCTGGTAGAACTTGGAGAGCCGCGGCTTGCCGTGGTTGTTGAAGATGAGGATAGCTTTGATCATGGCGGTGGCGGAGGGGGGAGGGGAGAAGCGGCGGCGGGCGGCGGCGGCGGCGGCCGCCGGCCTCGCTGCGCTGCGCCCCTTCCCCTTCTCCTCCTCCTCTTCCTCCCCGCCCTTCCACCCCTCGCTCTCGGGGCGGCGGCAGCGGGTCACGCGCACCACGTCGCCGGCGACCCACGGCCGTTAGCGGCGGAACGGCTCCTGCCGCACGTGACGCGCCCCTCCCCGTCACCTGACGGGAAGGCGGCGTTCCGCAAGGGACAAACCGCCTGGCCTCGCGGCCTCGCCTGGCGTCACTTCCGCCGCTCGGGGACCAGCAATGGCGGAAGCGGAGGAGCAGGTGCCTGCCTCGCCTCAGATCAAGGGCCGAAACGAGGGCGGGGAGGAAGCCCCGGAAGCCGGAGCTGCAGCTGCAGCGGGAGCTGTTGACCCGGTCCCGCCTCCGGCCGTCTCCCCGGGCACCGAGGACCCCGCCGGCGACACGAAAAAGAAAAGTAATGGGGCGAGAAGTCACCGTCGGGGCGGGCGGGCGGGCTTGTGCGGTGACGGGCTGGTGCGCTGGCCAATCGGCGGTGGGAGCGGGAGGGGGTCCGGCCAATGAGGGAGCGGGGGGGCGCGTCCGCCGCCAGCGGCGTTAACGCCTGCTGCTGCCCCGCAGTTGACATCCTGCTGAGGGCCGTGGCTGACACCCCCATCATGAAGACCAAGAAGTGGGCCGTGGAGCGGACCCGGACCATCCAGAGCCTTGCTGACTTCATCAAGAAGTTCCTCAAGCTGATGGCCTCCGAGCAGCTGGTAGGGGCAGGCACCTGGCGGCCCAGCCTGGCCTGGCCCGGCATGTGGCAGGGGTAGCCAGGAGCCAGCCATACCGGGGGCTGCGCTCACCCGGGGCCCAAGCTGTCACGCCTTGCAGGGAGACTGTCTTGAGTCTAGACTTCGGCTTTTAGCAGGAAACTTGGCACCAGCAAAACTCTTCGAAGTACACACCGCAGTATAACGTTGAGATGAGCTGCAGCGGTGCGGCATGGGTATGCTTGGGTGCTCAGCTCCCACCTTTGGCCTTTTCGCAGTGTCTCCATTTCTTCTTGTCTGATGCTGACATGCAGAGCTGTGTGCACATTGTGCTGCGATGCACTGCAGTGAAAGGTTCATATGCACAGTGTAACTGTAGAAGTCAGGTATACGGAAGGAGTATTTGGGAAAAAGTCTAAAGTGTTTGGGGTTGACTTTCTGAATATTGGTGTCTGTTTCCTTCAGAATTTACTTCTCAAACAGTTTAATTACTGTCATGGGACTGATTTCTCCTTTAAAATGGGTAGCTTGGAAACATTCGCAGTTTGGCAGCTCATTACCAGTATTGTTTACGTGTTCCTTCCTGTGAAGCCCACATGGCCTTCTGATAACATTGGAAGAGCTGGAAAAGATTCAGAAATATGATTGTACTAATTTTGCTATTAGCAGTAAACTCTTAACATCCATATACTTCAAAGCTTTCAGTCAAGATATAATGTTACAGCTAGACTCATCAAAATAGTCAAATGTGTAGCTAAAGCATAGATGAAAGCAACCTGTTCTTGGTCTGGAGGCTATTGTTTAAGCATACAGGCACAAACAGTTTCGCTAGCCATCTCTTTCACCTGGAAATCATGAAGGGTTTCTTTTTTCCCAAGGCTTAATATCTCAAAGAAGAGTAATAATTCAGGTATTTACTGTTCACGGATATTCTCAACAGTTTAGTTCATTAACTGCTATCTCATTATATCAGGAAAAAATACAGGAGCATGGAGTCTTCCACTGTGGTTAAGTTTAAGGCTATACTTTGGGAACAGAGCCCTAGGAATTTTGTAACTCTTCTTTGGCAATAGCACAATACTCTACTACACATGCCATCTAGCACTGCAGATCCCAAGGCCCTCTGACATTATGGACTAGCTACTATATGCGTGTATACATTTGGAGCAGGAAGTGAGAAGGATGACTTCAAAAAAGAACAAAATTCTAATTTCTGTGACGGCTGTTCTAATTGAGCAAGTTTAGAATAGCGGGAATGGTTTGGATACTTGGAATAAGAGCAGTAACAAAACCAGTGAGTTCACATTGTGCTGCTGTATGGGAGACTAATGGGTCAACTTGCAGGAGAAGGAAGTCCACATGCTTGCTTTGGCTTGGTCTGGTTGGCCAGTCAGAGGTGACTCCTGGAAGTCATGTTGCCCCTCCACATGGAAGTGAAAATACTAATTTGTGGTATTTTGTTATGGACTGCAAAGATTATAAATGGTGAACAGAGAGCATATTTACCCACCTCTGGCTGCAGAGTGTTTCTTCTATGTGATCTATGAGATCTGTGGGAGATCTCCCATCTTCTGTTTTCTTTTCTTGCAGTTCATATATGTAAACCAGTCTTTTGCTCCATCTCCAGACCAAGAAGTTGGGACTCTCTATGAGGTGATTTTCATCTTAAATATCCTTTCCAAATGTGCTTACCAGAATTTGTCAGTACAATTCTGGCACTTGAACTCTGTTACTGCCCCTAACTATGCTGGTAATATCTTGCATTAAATGTAATGTAGTTGATATTCACAGATCTGTATGAATATGATTTAGAGAGACATGACTTCGTACAATCTCTGGAAATGCATCCCTTTACATGCAGTACATTGTCATGCCTCCCGTTATGATGGAGAGCTTTGTTATCCATAACACTATTCCAAGACCCAGTTATCTGGTGGGGGGCTTTTTTCTTTGTTTTGCTTTATGTATGTGCTAGCCCATGAATGATCTTAACAGCTGTTGTTTTGGTTTCTTTTTTCCTTGCAGTGTTTTGGAAGTGATGGCAAGCTTGTACTGCATTATTGCAAAACTCAGGCATGGGGTTGAATGACAAGCAATACAGTTGTTTTCAAAAATGGAAAAGGGACTAACTTCTTGAACTCAACTTGTAACCACACAGGAAGAAGGATTTTTGCATTTCTGCTTATGATTGTACACTCATAAAAATTATGCAGGTGAACAGCATGAAAGAAGAGCTGCCTAGGCTATCTGATCATGTAGCTTTTTTCTGAAGTACAGAAAAAAATCTGCACCTGCCATCTGTAGAGTAGAGTGAACTCTCTTGTTGCTGATTTCTCAGTTGCTGTATCTGAAGGAAAGTTATTTCATAGTTGTCTGGAGGACTGACAGGACAGCTCTGTCGCTCTATATGCTGTACTGAAGATAAAAGTTCCTTTTTATTAAAAGGGATGTTTATTGTACATGTAGCCTGGGATTCAGTTTACTGCTGACACGCTGTACATCTGTTATGTGCATTCTATTCTTTGTGAAGTCTTCAACTTGAATATGCATTATTATCTCATGTCATTTCAAGATAGTATTTTGATTTTTTTCTCATAATTAATATCTAGTATTGGTGTATAATCTAATTACTTCACCCTGTGCCTTCATTGTGATGGTAACATTAGTACCTCATTTATATGGCACAGCATAATGATAGGCCTCAAATACTTTCCTCTTTCCCAAATTGTGTAGTGATTTGTTGAAGATTGAACGCTTCAGCAGTTGCCAGGGTGTTTTTTTTCTGGCACTGTTTAATGACTAGCATCATTAGTTGAATGATGCAACTAGCTGTTGGATCTTCAGTTAATGAAGAAATAGACATGAGGTGCTAAAAACCTACTCTATATATTCTCCTGGCTGCTGTTATTTTCCTATTTCACCAGCTGCATGGTCCATCAACAAAATAGAATGCACTTGATATCCTTTTGCTAAGTCATAACATAATGATTTATTTTTTTTTTCATCCTGGAGAGGACTTGGTACCTTGACTAGGATACTGACCTTTGCTTTTATTTATTGGAGGGGAGGGGGTAGGGGGGGTTGTGGGTTTATCTTAAATGTGTGTAGTACAGTCTTTTGTATTTGTTTAAGCTGAACTAAATTAAATGTTAGCTGTTCAGTTGCAGACTGTTCTTGCGCTAGATGACAGTTTTGGTCCTTGACGTAATCCACTTCTTCAGCACATAGAGACAAAACAGCCTGTTCTAGTTTAAAGCACGCTTGTACGATAGTCTTAAGCCATTCGTTGGTGTTTCATGTATAAGTGGCTCTTACGTGTTCTGTGCAACCTGTGTATCAGATTGTTTCTACCCTTAGAAAACTTCTGGAGAACTAATACTCAGCTTAACTTAATGGTGTTGCTGCAGTTTGCATGCAGCCTGCATATATGGCACAGTAACACAGGCCCATGCCCTGAATGTTTGCTATGTGAATAGCTTGATATATTTTACCACTTTTTAAGTGGAAAACCTGGCTTCATTGGATTAAGCTAACAAGGCAGAATTGGTTGTAAACTTAAACACTTCAAATAATGCATACTTTTGCCTGCTCAGAACCCTGATCTCATGAATCTTTGTCTATTTAAGAGAACTATTGCAGAGGTAAGCACTCTGTCTTCTTGAGGAAATTGCTTGCTCGGTTACTGTGAGGCCAGCGTAACCTCGCACAGCCACTAGAGGGTACACAACGACAAAGGTATTTGCACAGTTTTTCCTACCTTTTTTTTCTGCCCCCCCCCCCCCCCCCGTCTTTTTTGTAATACGTCCACTTACTGCCCTTACAAATATAAGTAGTTTGCTCTTCTGTGTGGCAGTATGTTTACCTAAGATAAGCTACTAGTCTGTCTCTCTTTAAAGAATGTTCTATTGGTGCCTTTCACCTCATTTGATCTTAACAAATGAAACTACTGCTGTACTGGAAATGTGCTCTTCAGAAGTGATGCAAGAAGGCTTCTTTGTGTGTGTGTGTGTGTCTTTTGGGGGGTTTTGTGTTTTGTTTTGTTTTAAAAAAAAAAAAAACAAATAAAAACCCACTAGGATTTCGAGGTGAAGGAGAACTGTAGGTCATTGTATCTTGCCAGCTTATGGTAGAAGGTTGTCCTTCATGTTGAATCTACAGATAATTTGTATCCTCTGAAGTTGAAAAAAAATAAAAATGTTTGCCTTGATCCCTTCAAAGGTAATAGTCCAATAAGGTAAAACCCACAGTAATGGTTTAGATTTCTTTTATTCACCACATGCATTTCTGAACTTGGATAACTTACTCATGCAGATTTGAATTATTCACTTATTTAAGATTCAGCTTTTTCCTTGAACAGTATTTATTTATTACTGTTTGTTCCAGCATTTTTCTGTTCTTAATTTTTCTCCATACTTCCCCGTATTTCTTGGCTCCTAGTTTACCAGTATATAGTGACTACTTACCTGATCCAGCTCTTGCTTTCTGTTTCCTGAATGCTCTGAGTGGCTGCCTTTATTCTGTTCCTTTCCTTTAAATGACTGCCAGTTCCAATTCTACTAATTCCCCCATGCAGCTTCTGTACTTTCTTCACAGAGAGTCCTCCTTTTTGCCACTTTTCCCTGTAGTTTTCTACCATATTGCATCAGAGAGGTAGTCAGTGCTTGTTTATCTCTGGTAACTCCTTAAGGACCGTGGGGTCTCTGTCTGGAATCAGGGTGTGAGTGTTTTAAGTGGCAGAAACTTTTCCTTGTGCATATTCTTAAATAACAGATTAGACTGCAAATGTGTCAAGTAGATAATGTACCAGGTGAACAATTAAGTGACTAGCAGCACATTGCTTATAGAATTTGCAAAAGACAAAGGTTGCGAAAGACATGTTAAATCTCATATTTTAAAAAGTGACAGTTACAGCATCTAAAATCATAGATGATCCTGAAATGCTTTAAAATGTGTGTGCTTACCTCTTTAAAAAGAAGAATTCCAGTAAATTGAAAACATCAGAAGCTTAAGTAGAACATGAAATATGTTCTTGGTATTCAGCATGCCTTGAGCAAAAGTGTTGACTGTATAGTTTTAAGTGGCTTCATTTGCTACAGTGGGAGGACAAAGGATGTGAAAGTAAGGGCTGACCTTTTGGGCAAGTCTGTGAGACTTGTACAAGACCCAAAAAAAGTGTAGACTTATTTAGAAGTTCCACCCAAAGATGCTACGGTACTAAGCTACCAATATTTGTAATATAATTTAATTAACTTGCTTTTATGTAATTGAATTAACAGAACAGGCAAATTGAAAAAATTCAGTAAACAAACTAATTTTTAAAGATTGAGTAATAAAGGTAAGTATTGGAAAGGAAAAATATTATACTGGTTTTATGAAAGACTTGGTACTTCACAACATCCTGATACTGAAAAACAGTGCTATGCAAAATTCAGTTATCCTGTTTTCAAAGTAAGTCGCCAAGTTCAAACACTCTGAACCAGAAGGCATTATTTATATGAACTCTTACTTGGATGATGGTTTAGAGACTAGCATTAATTCTAAATTTCTAATTTGTAGCTTGAACTAGTCTTAAAAGTACAAGGAAAACACGAAGGAGCTAAGCAAAACTGAAGTTACCTCAAGAGTGAAATGATAAAATACATAGTCATGTCACCTATGTTCATATTGAGCAAATGTCATCTTTACTTTTACGTCTTGAAGAACTACTGCTAAGGTGTTAACAGAAGATGTGTCTGTGTTAATTATCCCCACAACATAACTTATTGATCTACAGTAAATTCAAGGGGGGAGCGGGGGAGGGGGGGGGAATTCACACATCCATTCTGCAAACTCCTTCTCAACTCTAAAGCAGCTTCTGTTTATCCATTTTACTGTTCATGCTCATTTTGCAGGTCAAATTCTGCTTCTGGTTTACACTGTTCTTGACTGTCCTGAAGTCTTCATTACTCTTCAGGGGTGTTGTACAAAGGCTACTCAAGTCATAACCGTACTACAACATCTTCATACTTGGAGATGAGACAAAAAAGGGGGGAAAATACCTTTAAGTTTGGGGTTTTCGTGATGATTATGACTCTGTTACAAGCTTGTATAAAATGCCATGTGCATTAAAAAACAAGAAGTGTTTTCAGTCTTGTTTTGTATTGGATCATCAAGAGAAGAAAAACACTTGACAAGAAAGCATGTTTAATGTGTTTGTTCTTATTTGCAGAGACCACGCTTCAGCTTTGCTAGCATCGTATGCTCCCAAGGCTAAACATCATAAAATTCTACGTATTTTCTTGTCCCTGCTTTGCACTTGCTTTGATAGCCATAATGCCACGTGATGCCAGGTGCATCTCACTGTATTTTAGTCAGAAAACTTTTGACTTAATGCCAAAATATCTAGAGAGTCAAAAACTTGTTTAGAGGTTTTTTCATCCTAAAATAGGTGGTTAAGAAAGTTTGAATGAATCACATTATTGACTAGAGAGAGACCAAAATAACTATGTTAAAAGCTTAACATTAAGCTGGTTGTACTACATCTGTGTCACTAGACTCAGTAATGGCTTTCTGGGGCACTGCAGCTGTACGGTTAGTTGGTAGAACAGTTGCTGGCACAGATTTTGGCTTGTGCACAATTCTGGAGTTGGCAAGGTACCATTTCTCGTGGGCACTTGGGACGTGACCAGCCTGTTCTGGAGGTTAAAAGGTAAATAATGTGGATGTAAACTGTTCTTTCCAGGTTGGCCCCTGTGCCCAAGGGCAGTCCTTGGGTATTTGTTAGTAGACACACAGTCCCAATATCAGGTGAGATTTAATCTGTTGTATGCACATTGAGAAGAATTAAACTTTGGGGAGAAAAACATTGTCCCTCTTTGAACTTCAGGAGCAATCTCAGAAATCTTTTTGAATGGTTCTCCAGCTTTACCTCCATGTAATCATCACATACATGCTTGCTCTAAATGCCTACCAATAGTTAGATTCTGTAAAATTTTTTGTAAGGATGCAGCTTATAGATAGTGAGGAAGTACTACTTATACATCTCAATTCACTCATACCTTTTCTTATTAGATGACAAACATTAATTAGTAAGATTTAGGAAGAAGTAAAGGAGTCCCAGTGTCCTTGCTCTGAATCTAGTGCTAAAATACAATTGCATGGAGGTCTTAAGCATTTAAAAAAAAAAAGAGGTTTGAGTTACATGTTCCAACTGCAAAAATCTATATGACATTAAAGCAGACAAACCCAGTTTGGTAACAAAACTAATAACCCTAGGAGTCCTTGGGAACTAAAATGCATTAAAAGCTCTTCAGCTCTGAAACAGGAAACCTCAAAGAAGAGAAGGGCTCCGAACAGAAAGCTACACAGTAAATATTGTCAGTGCAGAGAAGACTAGACAGCACTTTAGCTTTCTCATATAAAAACTACAAATACAAAGAAACAGAAAGTTATTTTAAAGTGGTTTTCTCACAGAGAGAAATGTCAATATTTTATATTTTATTTATAACACATGCATAGTGTACTAACCTCCCACCAAAAGTGGATCAGACTGATTTCTTCCAAGAGTCCTTTCTGTGCCTTGTGGTTTAATGCCTTGCAGCTCTTCAGAGCAGTTTATTTTTTTGCTTCAGCAGTATGCATGCTGTTTAGTAGTTGTTAGCATTTTCAATGTATGGCATGACTTAGTAAGTGGTGCCCTCGTTTCACTCACTGATTACTGTGTTTTGTGGTCTGATGATGTTTCACTGCATGATCTATGTTTGATATGATTTGTTCTCAGGCTTTCTTTGTGAATCACTGTGCAAGTAGCAGGTTCTCATGCAAAATCTGTTGTGTACTGAGGGATCAATCTCACTTTCCATGTTATATGACTGAGGAACAGCTGCAGCGCTATTTCCACAGCCCCAGAAGCAGTCATCTCACTCGGATGTAGGGCTCCATAATAATTTAGCTTGGTCTTCCAGATCAGAGTTTGGGAGCTGCTGCTTTAGATGGTGCATTGCTTCCAAACACCAAACTGAGTGACATCTGCAACAAATATTTACTTAACGTTTCCTCTTGATTATAACCCAGAAGGTCTCTTCTGTGCAATTGGTATCCTTCCAAGAGTTCAAAGACCTTCATGTGAAATAAAAGGGACAGAACTCTTAGGCATCATAAACTGAGGCACTTCAGGTTTTCACATGCAGTATGCAGTCCTTAAATGATAAAAAGCTTAAAGGAAAAAGCAGTAACCCTTTTGTAATACTTCGGGAGTACACAACACAATGTTGTATTTCAGTAAGGTGAGTTTCCTTGACGCAGGTTATTAACCTTTTATCTGTATTGTGATCTGTGTGACAAAATGTTCTCTTCTCTTAAGCCTTCTCGGAGAGGTATTGCCATTGAGTCATGTAGCCCCAAAACTTGCACTACAGCTGCAGATCCAGGTTTTCTCTTAAAAAAGCCCTCTCTACAAACATAAAGAAACTTAGGTGAACAAAGACTTAATACCATTGGTAAAGGGGTGGAAGTTGTAGTATCTGGAGGAGGAGATGTAGATGGTTGAAGTTGCTATTATCTGTCCAGGCTAAAAGACCAAAGAGATGCAGTATAGTTGTTTGCTACAACAGTCTGAGGATTCACACACCTTGGATCCCACTTTCAACTTGCGCGCAATTTTTATTTGGAATGACAAGATGCATCCCAAAGTCTTCAGTCCCAAGCTACATATTCAGGCCCGATACATGGCACAAAGTGTCTAACACTGGGGTCCATTAATTCCGTCAACCTTGATTGAAGATTTTCCTCAATAAGTCAGGAGAAAAACACTGTGAGCTGCATCCCAATAGGAGATGAGGTGCCAATATATGCTTGGGCGCTTCAGCTGCTAAGTCTCTCTTGGAGTTAGACGCTGTGTCCAATGATTGCTTGAAGTGCTTACACCTGTCTTTTGGATAAGAGTTGAGTGGTTGGGCATTTGTCCGTAAATCAAAGTTTCTGTGGTTAAAGTCCAAACTCCCATTTTCCAAGACAAGGTTTTAACTGTCAGGCTATAAGCAACAATGGTTTATTGGTTTCCTCTCTGCCTTTCAATGAAGTTATGTCATGAAGTATGCAAGAATGATACACTTTCTGTGTGCCCCCTCTGAGGTTCTGTGCTTTTCACAAGGGCTGCATAATGTGAAATACAGGAAAAGTCTTTAGACCTTTATGCTTCTTCCCCTAAGCTACATGCTTGGTCTTTCTCTGTAGCCCAAAGAATATATATCCAATTTAGGGACTGCAGTATTTGAACACATGAGTGAACTACCCATGTGTCATCCTACGGATGTCATGACATCATACAGATTCAGGAGAACCAAATGTGATTTTGTATCATCTCCTCCAAGAAACACCAAGGTGTGCCATCATTAAGCAAAGCTGAGTAGCTCATTTATCAGAGAAACAAGATGCGAGACCCTGGTTACAGGAACTAGCAAATGTAATTATTGTGGAATTGTTTAATGGGAATATAGTACTAAGTACCTGCTAATCATGAAACGCCAAGAACTGAGAGAACTGGTGCTACCCAAAGACAGAGTGAGAGACCTGATTTGTGAGGCATGTGGGTACAGTGGAGTTCTGATCAAAAATTATTGTTTTTGTAGTTTTTTAACCTTCACTGATGTCTGACTATGGTACTATTACCGGTGTGCAGTCCAGCTGCTGAGGAACTGAACACCAGCCACAGTGCTGCACTCTGCACTGTAGGATACCTAGATGTGAATCACTGTGCCATTTGCCTCAACTTTGGACTTATTTTTCAAATAAGCTTTAAGTAATTGTTCTTGAAAGGCACCCAAGCCTTTTCTGTAAGATTGAAAGTTACAACATCCCTTACACTTTTTGGAATAAAGCCTCCCACAGACTGAGTATTATTCTATAGTAATAGGACAGTTGAGAAATACGTTCAATAGTTAATTTCTACAAGGGTATAAATATATGATTTTTAGAAATAAAAAGAAATGCGTAAAATGCTGTGCACTCCTTTATAAGAAACACAACTGAGAATGTGAAGACAATTCCCATGCTGTGTGGACTACAATGCTCTCTTTTCTTTTTTTTTAAATTTTTGGTGACAGATACCCTCAGTGACTGAGGCTAGAATCTGTTAACTGCTGTATGTGCTCAGATCCTTGCGCCATTTCTGTCAATGGGGTATTAGCAAAAACACAAGCTGGAGAGCCATAAATACTGTTCCTAGTGATTTTCATGCAATCAAGTAATCAAATCCCATAGAAGTTTTCAGGATCAACAAGTAACATTGAATGATTCAAAATGAGAAACTATGTAAACACTTTTGAATAGGAGCAAATAAAAGTATAAGATTTTCTATTACTACTAGAGAAATATAAGTTTCTGGTCTCCAAAGAAAAACCCTGGACAAATTGGTACAGCCATGTAAGTGAGCTATAATAAACAACAACAGCAGTCTGAAACTGCAGTAGGTAGATCCAGCCTGATCTCTTAGTGGTAACAGAGGAAGGTGTAAAATGTCCTTTTGCTTTCACTGGCAGTATTCAAAGGTATCACTAATGATCCCATCAAATTGTGGCAAAGGAATCAAAAGTTCTGAGGTTTCTGGGACCAGAAAATCACCAAACACGAAGGTGTACAAATAAGCAGAGAGACATTATAACTGCTGGAAAATAATTGAAGTCAGATCCTGGGAACATCTGAATAAAACAAACAAAAAAATGTTTGAAAGCTTATCTCACTGTTCATTTCACAATCCATTTTGCTGAACCTTACAACAACTTATTCTTGTAAGGTATTTTATTCCTCTGGGCGATGTTTCTGACAACTTCTAAAATAATGTGGATTCTGCCTTTGAAATAAATGGCATAGGGTGTTTCACACTAATTCTAACTCTTTGCAACCTACCACTGTTTTAATGGTTCCCACGTGGGAAAACACAAGCAAGTACTGAAAAGAAGTGCTACTTGCCCATAGAATCTTTTGACACCAACCGATAGCTAAAATGGACCTGAGGCACATTTCATTAAGAAATAAGGCACTCATTTTTAACTGTGAGTTTGAACAAGTTACCAAAGGAGCTGATGTGTTTGTTCACTACCTGCGGTTCTCCCAGGAAGACTGGATGCTTTCTTCCTTAATCACACAATGGCTATTGATACCAGTGCCGGAGTATCCTGGTTGCAATTCAGAGATTTGGGATGGTCTTAGGTTCTTTCAGACCTTAAAAAGTCCGCTCGAAATTGTCACAGTTCTCTCTCACACACATGCACACACAAACACAACTTGTTAAAAACGTAGCTATAAGGTTGGGTCTGCTTTCTGCGTGCCAGGAGAGGTTCTGGACTGATGCCTGGCAATGTATCTATTCAGTACATTGGTTCGTATTTCCCTCCAATGCACTAGATCCCAGCCCCATTTAAACCTATGGGAATGTATTCTCAACTGCAGGGGAGCCAGAAATTCATCCAGCCTCTCAAGTTGTAACTGCTGTATTAATGGTGCTTCTTTTTTCTCACACCTACTTGATGCACAGGTCAGGAAGAGGGAAGAGAAAGCAGGCATGCTAGAAATCCCTAAATGTAACTATCTCTAAGGGAAATCGCAAGCTGCCAGTATTGTGAGCACCTTTAAGCCTCAGAGCTGCAGCAGACCACAACACCAATCTGATTATTTCCAGCCCCACAATCATCAGGCAGACCCAAATAGCTGAACTCTTTTTTTTTTTTTTTTAGAAAGAAAAGATGGATTTTTTTAAAGCACAATTCTATGACGTATAGTGAATGCCGTGGCCAGAATTCATGACTAATAAACAACCTATTAACAGTTGAACTGGAAATGAAGGCGGCTGGCACGGCATCTGCTTGCTCTGCAGTATACCGGTTTAACAGACTGAGGAGTGCGAGAGTGGTCTGTCGTCTCAGCCTGGCCTCCTTTGTCCCATTCATTACATTTCTAGGTGTCACGCCGAGTGCTAACGGTCACAGCAGCCCTAAGTGTGACTGCAGAGCGCACGGTTTTCAAGGAACAGCACTTTCAAGAGGCGGGCTGTATTAATGTAACCTGCAGCAGCAGTTTTCTGTGTGACTTGGGTAGCAGCGCGTTTTGCTTTGCTGTAACATAGAGCTTCCGGATGTATTTTTGTAAGGCCAGCCTCAAATTCACGGTTCTTTGCTGCAGGTTATCTGCCTGGAGGCTTCTTCCTCTGTGACACAAGCAACGGAGTCACCGGCGGGCCACGCTTTGTAAGCCGCAGCCCTCGCCAGAAGGGGATGAAGATGCGCACACAAAGAGGCCTGGCGGGGAGAGGGAGAGCTGCGCCGAGACCGCTGCCGGGAGAGATGCTTTCCGCCCGGCAGCGACAGCGACAGCCGCTTCATCTGTTCGTATTCCCTCCACCGGGGATACCGGAGAGCCAAGCGCCCGCCTGCCTGCCTGCTCGCCCCAGGCGTTAAAGCGAGACCTGCCCTGCACCGCCCCGGCTGGCTGGACGGACGGACGGACGGAGGGACGGACGGGCGGACGGAGGGTAGGCAGCGGCAGGCGGTACGAGGCGCGCCCGCGCAGCCGGCTCTGCCTGCCCCCGCCCGCCGGGGTCGGTGGCCCCGCTCCCGGGGACGGGCACGGCTGGCCGCGGGCCCGCCCGCCGCTGCCCGGCCCCTCCGCCCGCCGGGGCGGTGGTAGGCTCCCGCCGTGCCTCCCGGCGCATAAAGGGAGGCGGCGGGGGCCGGCCGGGGGGCAGCGGCTGGCGGCGATGGAGCAGCCGGCGAGGATGGAGCAGCCGGTGCAGACGGAGACGTGGAAGGCGCGGAGCCTGGAGGAGCTGGTCCGCATCCTCCATCGGATATTCGCCGAGGACAAAGTCAGCGTGGAGGAAGTGCAGGCGCTCATGGAGTCGTACGAGAGCAACCCCGAGGAGTGGCTGCAGTACGCCAAATTCGACCAGTACAGGTACAAAACACCCCGGAGCAGGGAGCCCCCGGCGCCGCGCCCCTCGCCGAGGTGCGAGCGGGGGCCGCCGGGACGCAGAGCGGACGCCCCCCCCCCCGCCCTTCCCCGACCCCACAGCCCGACAGCCCCTCCGGCAGAGCGCCGGGGGCGGGCAAATAGCAAAAGCCCCCGGGGGGGAAGGGGATGGCCGTGGGGGACGACGACGGGAGCCGCGGTGCCCCGCGGCGGGGCCGGGCGGGGGCGGGGAGCGGGCGGGGCGGCGGCGGCCAATGGCGGCACCGGCGGCCACGGGCCCCGGTCCCGTCCGCGGAGATAACCCACGGAAGACAGAAAAACATGCTGAAGCAGCTGAAAATAATAATAGGAAAAAAACCTTTAACAAGTGGAGGGGGGAGCCCAAGGGAAGCCTGTCGGCAGCAGAAACAGCCGCGCGGCGGTTGCGCGGAGTGCTGGGGTGGGAGAGCAGACCGGTCGAAAACGGGTATTTGGTGTCTGATGCTCTGCCCCACCGGTGGGTCGGGAGCTGTTAGCCCCCCCACGCTTCAATCCCTTCCTCCCCCCGGGTAGTGTAGGTCGAGGCTTTTTGCTGCTTGCCAGGAGGAAGGGAAATACCTGTTAGGGGATTGAGTCGCTCCTACTTTGCTAAGAACGGATTTATTCCTGCCCTTGGTGGCTTCCCTGTCTTAAATTTGAGTATAAATACATTTTATTTGAGCACTTCCTTCCAAAAAACCCAAAAAAGCCCAACCCCAAAACTTTTCCTTTTAACCTTGCTGTCATGAAAGCATCATTCTGGCTTGACTTTTTTCAGCCTCCTTTCACTGCCTGTTGACTATCCTCCATTCAGAACAAATCACAAAATTTGTAAACAGAACATAGGAAACTAAGAATTGGAAAAACAGAATGTGCTAACTTTAGAAGTATGCATGGCGGCCTTTTTTTTTTTTTTTTTGGCCAGAGAGACCTGCTGTACAGAAATAACAGCACTTGAAAAGTTCAGTCAAATGCCAGCATTGATTGCTTATGTTCTGACATCATAGTAAAAATATGTCTACCTAATATAAGCGCAAATTGTGAATGCAGTGAGAGGCAGCATGTGGATATACATGTTATGCTTTGAAAGTAATTCATTATGAGCATCCCATCCTGACTAAAATAGAGTGGTCTTATGGGGAAACTAATTAAAAAACATCCAGTTGACATCAGTGCACTTTGTGTGCCCCTGCTTGCATCTTTTAGGTGAGAGTGAGGCATCCTGTCATCAGCCTAAGGATTTGCTTTCCTTGGCAAAGTAAAGTGTGAATCGTCATGACTAAAGCTAAAATGGAATCAGAATGTTCCCCTGGGTTACTTGCACCGTAACAGCTAGAAGCACCAGCCCCAGATCAGAAGAGCCTCACTATGAAAAGTAACATATAGAGCAAAATCCCAGTCCCTTCTCTAGTGAACTTTTCACTAGAACGAGATGAGCAGCAGCTCGGGGGAGCCTTTCAGGACAGTATGAGGAAACAAACATAAGATGTTGCTATTAAAGATATTTTCAAGCCCTGAGAGCAAATCACAGTCTCCAACACGCATATCGATAAAAAGCCTTTAGAAGCAAGCTCATTCTGTGCCACCTATAAGTTAGCACATGAAAAATCATTTTAAGAAATTTTGCTCTGATAAACTTTGTTTAGAAGTAGATGCTGGCAGAATTTTCCCCACAGGTGTTTTATCCACACACAAATGCTACAGTATGAGACACAGAACTTTCAGCAACAGAGTAGGAGGACCATGTACAGAAAGCCTGACATCTTATTTGTTTGGTTTTTTGGCTTTGTACAAATGAGTGCTGCGTAACAGAAGGAAAGCCAAGAGTATCTGAAAAGGATCCGCAGAAGAATGTAACCATGTATTTTTCTTGTTTCATTGCAGTCCTCTGTTTCTAATTATAAGCCAGCTGCTGAAGTGACTTCATTCGATAACTATTTTGATTTGATGCTGTCTACCACTGTAGCCTCAGAATCACAGTTCCCCAAAATGCCAATCATCTATGTAATTCAAAAGAAATATGATTATAAAGTATTAAATATGTCCATTTTTTTCTTCCCAGAAAAGAGCTTTTACAAAAAGAAGCTTAAAAATACAGTTTCACTTTTTTCCAAGTAAAACTTGGCTTTCAAGAAAAAAAGTAAAAAGGATCTTTATAGGCCACAACCTTCCTTCATAAACATGTTTGTATAATTTTGCATTTTATAGGCATATCAGTACAGTAAAAAGCAAACACTTTGCATTTCAGGTATACAAGAAATCTTGTGGACAATGGAAATGGAAAGTTCAACTTGATGATCTTGTGCTGGGGTGAAGGGCACGGCAGGTTCGTATCCAAAGTCTGTGGTTTTAGCAAACAGATATAAAGCCACTGTATGTTTCACTGTCATACAGAAAGAGAATAATAATCAGCCCTATATGAGCTGTCAGAAATTGTCTGGAAACTAAGCAGTGCAGAGATCCTATTGCTATAGCAGACCTGAAAACTTCAGCAAGTTTGTACCTCATGCACATTTTTAGAGCACTCTTTTAAAAATGGTCTGGTTTTCTACCAAATCTAAGCTTCCCTTCTGCCAGAGGAAGTTTTTATTCCCAGGGATACAGCAGGTCCTGTGGGCAGGATGGGTTGACCTGTCCAGCGTGTCCCATACGACAGATCCAACTGTCTCAGAATTGGTTGCAGAAGCAGGACTTGGTGCAGTTTAAATAGTCTTTGCTCTCTCATGGTGTTTAAATCCCGCCTCTGTGACAAGACGAGAAAAGTAGGTTTGGGTTGGGACTGAAGGCTATGAGGAGGGACCCCCTTTCCAGGAGTAATTGGCTTTCTTTAGGTTCATGCATTTCATCTCCTCCCTCAAAAGGGACCACATTGCTGATGTGGCCTCCTGAGTTGTGTACATAGACTGTACACTGGGTTGTGTAGTCCTACAAACGTGAGGGCAGGATCTGTCCCTTGGAGGGTCTTTCACAAAATGTTGGCTAAAACAAAATATGGAATAACAAAATTTGCAGGTTTTGACTGATTATTTTTGCATATAAATAGAAAACCTAAGGAGATGTTGGAGTAGTTTTTTGTTTTAATTGAGCGTGCAATTGAACATGTACAGTATTCTCTAGGGGATGCCATGACATTATACTCAGAGGGATATAGGAACCAAGCCCACCACCTCTACTCCTTCCGGCCTGTTCCCCCAAAGCCTGTAATTTATGTCAAACTGTGTTTTAGTTGGATAAGCATTTGCTAGAGCTAGTCTGAGACCACAAGTTGTTTTTTGCCTCCTACATGAGGAGGATCAGATTGTTTTTATGGCTTGTGGAAGGAGTGTGACAACGTGGCATTTGTGAACTGTTCTGTGCCTGAAGCAAGCTCTGCTCTCTTGGCATCTCAGTTTGTAAGAAATCCTGACATTTGTTTACTGAAAACAGTAATGTACAAGTACCAAGTTTTTGATTGAAACTCATTAGCACTGTACTTCTGGGAGGGTCAAATTCCCCCTTCTCCCTCTCCCTCGATTTGTGGAGAGCTCTCCCTTTGTCCTCATCCCATTGACTTCAGTAACAGTTAGTCCTCTCTTTAAAAAAAAAAAACCCAAAACTAAACTCCGTACCTAGCCCATATGTCTCCAAATGTAGCAATTAAAACGTAGATTGGAGCAAGGAGACAGATCAAGCAACGAGACAAATCATACCAGATCCTGCTGTTTTGTTCAGGTTTTGCCAAAGTAGTGAAATTAACAGCTTACTGTAGCTCATTGTACTTAGTACTATCAGAGAGAGAGGTACAGCATTTTTTCTTCAACAAATGCCTGTGCACCCCAGCAGTAAAGAGACCATAGAAATTAAGCAGAAGTAGCTCATTTCTCCCACATTTCGGGAGCAAGCATGGTGGATCTGCAAATATCAGGTATATTTGCAAGTTTATACCAGCCTCTGCCTGGGGTCACTGTGGAAAGCATTGTTTTGTTTCTTGGCCCACAAGAGTTTTTCTTCTGTCCTCCCTCCTCCAGACTTCCTTTGTATTTCTCTGTGGCAAAGTCATAGGCTGATCGATACCTGACACTTCTCCAAGTCCTGCTGTATGTGAGCTCATCTCAATACATTTCTAAAGTAGCAGTTTTAAGTAGGCATACCTTAGTCACTGTGAATGTTTTTTTCCTAAGACTTTTATGCATGACCCATGTGCAATGGCGTCTCATTCTAGGGCTATGTCCAGATACAATATGCTATGCCATCTGTCCTGTTTGCTGTACTGAAATTAAGTATGTATATCACACTGAGTTTGGTTATTTCTTTTACTTATATAGCAGCATCCATGATCACACTGACTCACACTGCTTCATGAAGATCCTCCAGGGAAATCTAAAGGAGACTCTGTTTGAATGGCCTGAGAAAAAAGGGAATGGTGAAATGACTAAGAAATCAGAACGAGTTTTGAGGGAAAATCAATGTGCCTACATTAATGGTAAGCTATTAAGTTTGTTTTCACAACTACCCATCCATGAGTCTTACTCCTAACAGAAGAGTTCAACTGCTCTCTAGTGTCCTACCTTTAACGGTACAATACTAATGGCTTTATGCTCAGTTTGAGAACATGGCGCTCTAGATTCTGCACAAACCTGTATTTAGATTCAGTAAAACAGACAACAAAAAAATGTCCTTTTAACTCACTCTTAAGACATTGCAGCAATTGCTTGATGCTTAAATATGCCAGGTATCTCTTCTAGACCAAGCACCCTTCAGCACTGTGTCCCTAATGACTGCCTGAAATTGCTTGTAAACATAGACCTTGAATAGTATTCTGTGAGAAATAAGGGAACCAAAGTTTAGATAGCTTAATCACCTTGATTTTTTTCAAAGAAACAATACTTTCCATCAGTCTTTGAAATCCTAGATCAAAAATGTAGAAGCTGTCTGTGGAGTATATTGACCAGTCAGGAACACAAGCCTCAGTCCTCGGTGCTACTTTGGTCCAAATCAGCAAAAGACTGTAAAGCTGAAGTGCAGCATCAGCAGAATTGAAATGCTCGAGTCTACCCAATCTACAAAAAAATTGCCTGACTTCACAGATGCTGAGACATTACTGAGTCTCCACTAGTAAGGCTCCCTTGGTACCAAAATCCATGCCCTTACATGTATCTGTAACTATCACCACCTTGTGCTATGCTGGAAGGCCATCCCGGAGCGGCCAGCTGGCTGTAACGTATGCTGATGTTATGAAAGACATTGCACATCATGCTGAACAGCAGTGAGTTCAGCAGAACAATGGCAAAGCGTCAGAGAAGGGGGCTGTCTGCCTTTTATGTGATGAATTAAAAACTGGAGAACACACCTTGTAGGGCTGAGCTTGGGAACTCCCCAGTTGCAGGGAGCCTCATGTTGGGTTATGGACTAAGCCAGCGTGGGAGCATTGGGGAAGAAAGACTAGTGCTCTGCAGCCCCCTGTTGAAGGTATGCCACATTAAGTGAAAACACAAAATCCATAGGACAGGGAATGCAAGAAGGAGCTTGACGTGTCTGCTGGTGCTCCCGTGCCAGGGACGTGGGTTCTCAGGTTTTTCCTACCTATGTGGTGTTTTCCGATGCAAGCAATTGCACCCTGTGTGCATTTCATCCAAAGCTTCCTTGGTTGTTTTAAACAAATTTGGTATCCAGTTCTCTGAGGCAGTTTGGATCTCTGCCATGTTTCATAACAGATGTTTTAATTTAAAAGAAACAGGTAAAACAAGTAGAAGGAAAACACTGACAGTGTGTTGATTGCCCTAACTATTTCAACAGTGAGTGACCTTCATGTTTCTATTGCGTGCTTCTTGGTTGCTCTTGTACTTTATTTTTAAGGTTAGAACCCACTAGACAGTGTTTATTCGAGCCTCCCATCAGATGAACACAGCTTTAGGACTTTTTTCCCGTACGTCCTCTATTTAGATAAACTATGTTAATGACTTCAAGTTTACACTTCAAATATATCAGAGTTAAGAGTGTACTGATGATTCTCAGGGTATTATGCCTACATTGCACAATACAGGTCTAGGTATTATATAACATATTAATTCAAGTACAAAGGCCTGAGTTGTTTTTACAAGCAGGGTCATAAATTTAAATTCAAGGTCTCTTTTAAGTAACTCAAAAACTCCACTTTAGTGTAGAATGGAAATGGTTTGTTTTGTGGATGTGGTTCTTCACACCTTACATTTTTATGTAATAGCTTTATTTCTACTCCACCGTTGCGGAAAGTGCCATTAACTTCACTAGTAACCACACAACAGACGGTGCTTTGTTTTATTATGTGTTCAATTATGCTTATTATTCAGTTATGGTTGGAAGTATGCCAGTCACTACTAATTTGTCACCTTAGTCAAAAAAGCAGACAAATGGAAAGCCTGTTCTCCAAACTGATAAAGTGGAAGGATTAATTAAACAACAGATGCCTGCAGTCCATAAGTCCGTGACCCACAAACATGTAGCTGGCTTTTAATATGGCTGATATCCTTGTTATCAGGCTAAGAATTAGCAATCCAAACAATTTTTCCCTGTAAAACGTCTTGCTAATTTTTAGAAACACAAACCTTCCTGCTTCTGGAGCATCTATAACAGCATCATCTCCTAGGAAAGAAAATAACCTTGAAGTCCTTTGGGAGTGACACCTAGAAAATTACTGACAGATGGCCTTCTTTAAGTTGGTTTTTTTTTTTCCATGGCCTTTATCCTGTCGCAGATACCTCAAAAGTTACAAGAAGTGCAGAAGGCAATAATGTATTTTGAATTACCAGTGTATTTAGGAATCTGTGCTAGAGAACAGCAGTCAAAATCCCTGTACTGAGTTACTCGTTGCCCGTAAAAGCGCAGGCATGCATAACTGGCTTGCTCATGAGTTTTGGTTTAGAAAGCATTTTTCCACGGATCTGAGACCTCGTTAATCTTCCCGCTAACACGACGTCTCGTTTCATGCCCTCGCTGGTGTAGACTCCATTGGCCTGCACCGTGTGGAGAACATAAGCCACACAGAGTCCGCCGTCAGCCTGCATTTGTACAGCCCGCCCTTTGACAGTTGTAACACCTTTGACCAGAGGACTGGACACAAGCACAAGGTCAAGATGACCTTCTACAGCCAGTTTGGAGAAAGGACTCTCTGCGTAAGTAGGAGATAACACGCTCCCTGCCCAGCCCCGGGCTCTGAGCCCCTGCGGGGACGTGGATGGGGACAGGGGCGGGGGGCTGCCCTTGGCCCGGGCCTGGCAGAGCACTGCTGCCCCGGGACAGGCAGGAGGTCCAGCAGCCCCACCTTTCTATACTCGATTTTTCCGTTTGCATTTCCCTTGGGTGGAGTTCCCTGCTTTGCAGCTTGCCTCCCCTTCATCAGCAGGAGATCAGCTCTGAGGAGAGAGGAGGATTAATGAGGGTTTTGCTGCTAGCTAAGCGTCATCAGGCAGCAAATGGTGGTCAATGCAACCTAGCCAATGGAAAACTGAAGCAGCCACACTGTTCTGGCCAGCTTAAGTCATGTGTAACATTTCCTGCCTCAACTGTTCTGCCAAAAAGCATCACATTTCAAGTCAGTTGTTTTAAAGCTTGTAGCTTACTGTAAAGAATTCTTTAATAAATTTAATTCTTTAAAATCAAAACTTCAACACAGAAAGACTTGCTCTGAGAGAGAGTAGGCTGGTTGGCCATTGCATGCATTCTTGAGCAATGGCATGAGATTTTATTTGTATGGAAAAGAAATCCTAAGATCACCTTTGGGGGACCAAGCTAGGACATCACGGAGAGTTTAGTAGGGTTCCTTTTAATGCTCTTCCATACATTGGGAAACATAACTACTTACACAGGGAGAAAAGGCAGATTCTTGATGTTCAGCCACAGAGGTTCAAAGACTTTGGTTTTGTTAGATACAGAACACTTTCACCTTTCACTGAAGCCAGAAATTCAGTGCTCAGAAGTTTCCCAGAGTGAGGCCTTAGTAAGATCCAGTTAAAATTTTATATAATCAACAAAAACCATGTAAATTATTTCTTTGAAGCTTGTCACATTACCTGATTACAACTTTACCAAACAGCTGAAACACAAACTTTGACCTTCCCGAGTTTGAAAGGTCCTTGAGAAAGTAAACTCAAATTTATAATTGAGATTTTAAAGGGGAATTAACATGGAAAAATGTTGAACAAAATTCATGCAAGAATTCAGTGTTTGCTTACTTTCTTTTTGTTTTAAATTTATGAAGTATGTAAGATAACAAGCGAGACTAGATGTTTTGACTTGGACTATTTTCCTACTCTTGATCTGTAACCATCTGGTAGTGTTTGTACCTTTTGTGGGAAACTGGATCTGGCTTACAGGAGAGAGGTAAATCTTAGCCATTGGGTCTCTTTCATGAATTCCTGTAAATTGAATTCCAGTAAGGGGGAAAGTGGTAGTGAGTCTGGGCTATCCAGCTGCCTGAAATGACTTCACACTATAAAAACCTTCTGGTCTCAGTGAGGGTTTCTGGAAAGCTGACTGGAAAAATCAAACTTTCTTCTGCTTACCAGATCTCAAAAGGATGTCGGAAGACAGAGAGCTATAAGTCAAAAAGACCGAGAGAGCAAAGTATCTATGTAAACATGTGTATATGTAAAAATGTGAAATACACTTGTGTATCTTTTATGAGTGAGAAGATCTGCCTAGCTAAAGCATATTCAGTGCTTCCTCTTTGTCTTAAATTTTTCTGCAGGTAAAAGACACAGGTAAATCCCTAGTGGCTTCTGACTATGATGAAGTCTTAATTAACTAACTCTCCAGTGAATACATAGCAAGTTATATAGCCCTAAAAATTAAAATAGTATGTAGTACGTCCAAGGACTTGCCCATGGAAATAACTGTTTACACAGTTCAGGTACAAACCATGAGAATACCAATGTGAGTGTTCACTGAGGGAAAACTGATTTTGTCTTGGGTGTCACAGCACATCAGTTCCTGCTGCCAGGAATTTTGCTGGGGGAGGCAGTTTCTCTTTGCAGCCTGTCTTCCAAGCTGGACTTTCAAGCACTTTCTGTCAAAATGAAGTAGAGCAGAGTATCAAGGAGAGAGGATAGCCTGAAGGAGGAAACGCTCCTCAGCTGTCCTTTCTGCCATGGGCTTGCTCATAGTCAGACAGAGCCAATGGACAGGGTGATTTTGTCAGGTGCACAGTGCCCTCTATAAAACTGTGGCAAGGAGTACTGAAAATAAATGACCTAAGTATTTTAACGTGCTGAGCTACTCTGGGAATAAAGGCCCATGCTGAAACATGAAGTAGGCAGTGACTGTCTCTTTCCTTAAAACGGCAACCTCTCCTCTTTCCTTTTAGGCGACAGCAGTGCCGCAGGAGAACAACTGAGAAGCACCAGCACACGTTTGCATAAGACCTGCTGAATGTCTAACCAGGGACAGAAGACGCATGGCTAAGGCCGACAGCCAGCTATATTTCTATACCTTGTACATAGGAGTACACTAGGGCAGCTTCCAGGCCACCCACAATTCCCCCGAGCAAATGCTGATCATGGGACACTAAGCTAACTAGTGGCATAAACTACTTCAGGGGTTAGATGCCTTTTCTTAGGCTCCTGTCAGAATTAAGTAATTCGTTTTCTGATTCTAGCCTCCTTTTAATTCCACTTCTGAGAATATCAGAAATAGGGTTTTTAAACATCATCTGACACTACTTAATAGGCCTACATGTATGTATGCTCTCAGTGTAATTAATAACTATATAGACTTCTAAGCTTCCAGTCACTTGTACCTATGGTAGTACACTAGATACAACTAACAGCAGCTTTTTTTTTTTTTTTTTTAATTAAGTCTTTTAGGTTTTAATGCTCTAGGCCATTTTGATAGTTTTGTGCATTTTTTACTTTTTGTTTTTTACAATTTCATTTGTCAGATCTTGTTTTAAATAGAAGCAGTGAAATGCTTCATGCACAATGATTTTCAAAACTGATTGGGCAGAGATTTGGGGTTTTAATAAGACTAATCATACTTAATTCAGCTAATGTCCAGTTTCCAAAGTATTCTGTATAGCTACTGAAGCAGGTAACTGAAATAAAACTGGATTTGTGCACAGATTTCAAAGTTTTCAGCCTTTTTTCTCCTGGTAACTAAAACATTCATCACACTTTATGAAAATCCACATTCCGCATGAACATCTAAGTCTTTTCCAAGCAATACACTATTAGAAAAGGCTTTTAAAAGTTGAAAGTATTTCAGGCATGCGAAGAATCCTGATCCCAATTAAGTTGGTGGGAATTCTGCCATTGAGTTCACTGATGCTTAGTTTTATCCTCCAGATTTAGTTACAAGGAAAGAACCATCTTGAAAAAAAAATTAACTCTAATAAACATATCAAAATCAGCAAAGCTGTATGCACTGAGGCTATCCCAGTCATTTAATGCAGCTAATAATGTAAGACAAGTAGAGAATTTGTAGCAAGTCTCCTAGTCTGGTTACTCAGGCAGCAATTTAACAGTATCCTTTTTGGATGTCACGTGTTTCCCTCCATATTGGCAAGCCCAGAAAACATTTGCTTTATGAGACCCTGTTTCCAGGGTGGCTGTTTCCAATTTTCAAAAAAATTTTGAGCAGCATAACAGTTTTTAAATGAACCCATGCCCTTGGGCTGCAATTACTCCTTGAATGCCATTGGGAAAGCAGTGGGTGCTTTGCCATATCTTTTTTTTTTTTCTTTTTTTTGGGGGGAGGGGGAAGAAAGCGGGTATGGAAGGAGAAGAAGAAAAATGAAAAGCTAAAACATGCCTAAAGGCAAAAGAACAGGGGTAAGCATCAGCAGTGTGGGGACTGTCTGCATGAGGTGGACCTGGAGGCTGTGCCAAAGAGGGGTCAAGGGAACGTGCAGCCCAAAACTGGAAGAAGGATTAGGAGCAATGACACTGCAGGCATAAAGAATGCCCTGTGCTTTTTCTGGGCCCCAGTGCACCCCAGTGTTTAGCAAGTTTCTTTCTCATTCACTATGAAATAATTCCTGAATAATCTTTTCAAGCCGGATGTTGGGCTTGAGCATCTTAATTTGGCATGGCTCAAGTTGTTACGAGAGTGTCACAGCACTGGAGATGAGCTGAGGCTGGTAGTCCAGTCACTCTGCTCATGCAGGGTCACCTACAGCAGGTAGCTCAGGACTATGTCCAGCTGGGGTTTGAGTATCTCCAAGGATGGAGGCACCACAGCCTCTCTGGACAAACTCTTCCACTGTTTGACCACCCTCACGGTAAAAGAGCCTTATGTTTAGACAAAATGTCTTGTATTTCAGTTTGTACCCATTGCCTCTTGTCCTCCTCTCCCTTCTCACAGGAAATGTGAAGTTTCACTTAACTAAATTAAAATATAGCATAGTCATCATGCTTTTGCTTACTAAGTAAAATTAAAGGACGACCCCAGTAGCTTCTAGCTCACAGGTTCAGTCAGGTCAAGGGAACTGGAAAGATGAGAGAGACAGCCAAGAAGCATGACAGCAGCTAGCTGTACCAAGATCCATTGATAGAGAAACTCAGGCAGTACTCCAGCTAGCCACGCACATGCCTAGCAAGTGAGGCAGAGGAAATATAAGCAGAAAGGTAACAACTATATCTACCCCACTTGTCCCAAACACTGTTTAGCCATGGTAAATATGGTATCACATATTGCATAGAACAATATGGGAACTTCAGTGTTTCAGAACAAGGTACTTATCAGGTACTTATGCCTGCCATACCAGAAACACAAGGGGGTAGCCTATCCAACATAAAGGGCACAAATACAGGAAACCTCAAGAGAAATTATTAATTGGGTCCTGAGTCCTTGGAACACATACCACAGCCGCCACCTTTGCTACTTCCTAAGCATTAGCTATGCATCTTGCACTCTGTACAGCACAAGCATAAAGATAATACCTACCAAAAGCAATATTTAATCAATAAATATCAAGTAATATAATGAGAAATAGAGTCACCTTTTCACTTACACAAATATGTTCACATAATCTGTGCTGGTTTAAAACATAGGAACCGGTAACAACAGAATAGTATTTGCACATTATTATGGCTGAACACCCAAGGTATTAAACCTTTTAGCACCTGAAAGTACTTGAGCTTTGGAGTAGTGCTAACAGGCCAGCTGACAAGGTAGCAATATGCTGTAGGCTGACAACTAGCTTTCATTGGGCAATGAACAGATGTTCTGTTTCACATGCTTTCATCTGGGAAGGTGCTATTGAGCAGTGTCACAGTAAATTGAAAAGAGGTAAAAACATTTACCTGAGTTACAGCTAAGATCCTTAAGTGGTAAGAGATACTGCCCTAAACAATTAATACTACTAAATCATTCAGGCTGGCAACAGCAGGAGGAACTCAGTCTAACTATGATTTGGTGCATTAACTAAGATTTCAGTGAAGGAGCTTCAACAGAAATACATAAGGAGGCAAAGTAATGCCAGGAGTGGAGTGAAGTGCAATATTTACATTAATTCAGCATTTTGCAAGGGTTTGGTGGTTTTGTTTTTGGTTTAGAGAGTCATAATTAGACATCTTGCAGAAGAGAAGTTGTTTATCAAAGACGTGTTTTGCATGGAAAGGCTGTGCAGCAAAGTGTCCATGGGAAGCCATATGCCATATGCAAGAGAAAAGCTGACAACAGGGATTCTTCCGGGAATGGAAATGCTGTCCCTGCCTTTGTGGCTGTGGCCAGTGAGGACTAGATTCACAGAAATTCAAGACATGTTCTGGGAGTTTTCACCTATGTATAACCAGCAGGTAAGCAGCTCTTTTTCTCCCTGTGCTGAGGTGTGGGAGCTCTGAAGCCTCTAACAGGAATTGTTGCTCAGAGAGGGCCCCTTGCTGTGTAAACACTGTTCCTTAATGTTCTTGTGGGTAATTTTGCCCAGAGTTACTTTCTGTCTAACTTACTACAAAATCTGAGCATATACAAATTAGTTCAATTTGTTATTTAAGCCTGGGTGACACTTATATAAGGCTGTTGATGTTTGTGCATTATTCATCTTCTTCCATTGTTGGTGTATAGAGGAACATAGCAGAATCAAAATCCACCCTATATGTAACCCTGCTTCCATTACAAAGTTTTTTTCCCCTAAAGCACAAAGATACAAGATGTGCTATTCACTAGCTAGTTCTTAAAGATATTTTTTCACACTCCTCTCATGGCCAAGAGAAAGCTGTGTTGCAAGAATATAGCCTTCCCAAGGTTAAAAGAGGTGACCTGCCTACAGTGAGTGTTTGTAGAGACTAGCAGAACGACATGAAGTTCATACTTTTCAACCATACTATATATTCTGCTCTTGCCAGTTTAGCTGATGAAAGACTTTGCTGTCCTTAAATGTCAGAGAGTCTTATGTTCCAGGCATGGGCAGTAGCTCCAGACTCTCTGGCTGGTGAAGGAAGAAAAACCACCAGGGACTAATTGTGCAGGCCTTCAAGACTAGTTCTGACCCTTGTAGCTGGTATGAAACTTTATTCAATAATTAGATCTCAAATCTTTGAATCCTGTGGGTACTTTACACTGTATTTCTTCAGGATGAATGACCCGCAAAATAGGGACAGACAAACTCTTCTAACCTAATTGATCATTCCTGCACGCTACACAAGAAATGTTTGGGCTTTTTTTAACAAATAATGAAACATCTTATGTATTTTCCAGACTTGTTTCCTCTTTGCTTTTGCTCTCCAATTCACTAAAAACCTTTGGTACAGACAGATGAGTACATTATTTTCTCTTAAAGCCTAACTTCTTGACATCCAAGATGTGCCTCCTTCCTGTCTCATTGTAGGTTCAGAGGAACACATAATGTCAAAATCATCTCTATTTGTACTGCACTTCCCAGTAGGAAATCCTTTTCTGAACCACAAAGATAAAAGTGTACATGCTGTTCACTGGCTCATGCTTTGGTTTATTTTTCATGCCCATCCTGCTCTTGGTTTTAGATTTATATTCTTTTAGGGCCCTCTGCTCTCCCAGGTTTAGTTTAGCTAACTGGCTGACCTATGGCCAGCAGTGGTGAAGAACATTTTAAAACATGAGGATTAAATGTGAATTAATGTATTTCTTAGGGCATGAAACTTCATTAACCTGCTTCCTTAATTCATAATAATTAAAGAAACGACATAAGAGGATTGTGTGGCACATGTTACTCTGATCTGGCCAGTTTCCCTGAGATCCACACAAATCACAAAGCTACCACACGCAAAACATGTTCCCTGACTGAAAAGCAAAACTTCTGCTGCAAGACAGCTACATCCTATTCTCTGCTCCCACTCATATTCAGATTCAGACCCTCAGTATCTCTGGTTTTTCATTTTTGTTTGTATTTTAAATCACTTAGTGAATGCAAAATGTTTGATCTTCTTTGTAATTCACGTTCTCAGGAATTTCTGAGAGCAGCAGCCAGAAAAATTAACCTCCTTTTCTCTCCCTATCTGAAAAAGATGCCCCTGCAACACATCACTTGTTTGCAATGAGCACTCTGATCAAACAAGTATTCTGAAAAAAGTTTCTTCCCTTGTTTCTATCTGCAGGCAGGTACAAAGCTTTGCCCTTAAGAGAATTGCAAAACAGCTGTGTGAGTGCTTGGCGCAAGGTGCAGAGACCTGCTGTCGATCACGCACTTAGAGGACGGCCCTGAAAGTGCGTGTCCTAAGCATAAGGACAGGCAATCCTGAGGAGCGGGAATAGCTCTGGAGATTAGAGAACTGCTCTGTAAATGCTGAGGGTCTGTCGCTACAGCAAAGACCAAGTTCATTTGAGGTTTGGTTACATACTGTCATAGAAGCCATGGTTTGAACCTTTCACTGAAATATTGAAAAACCTGCTGGGAGGCACTCAGACCTGTGGCATACAGCTATTCCTCTGTCATAACTAGGGCTCCAAATGGGCCTGAGATTGCTGGCATGGGAATATTTACCGAGCATATTCATAGGGAAGTATTTGTATAAGCTTGCTTCAAAGGAAATGTGTAAAATTGTCCTGTTTATACTCAGAGGCTGGAGAAAGCCTTATCACCTTTTTGGGCTAGATCTTTATCCAATATAGGCTGGAATAGCAATGTCAACTGACTTACAATGTTTTACATTGGTTAAAACAATGGTTCTTGTTTTAAGCCTTTACTGGGACTGAGTGCTTAATTCTGGTTACTTTATTACCTGAGACTTCAAACGGTGGCCCTCCCTGAACATGGTTACTTATGAGCAAAAAGGTACTGCTTGAGAAGAACTTTAACATCCGGTGTTTCATGTTGGCGAGGAGTATTCAGAATTAGAGTCTCCAGACAAAAGGCAAGTGTGAGAGGAAAAGCCTCTTCCTACATCATTGCATCAGTTAAAACAAATAGCACACCTCTGTGCTTTTGCACTTCACTTCATTGGTTCATTGCACATAAACTCAGATTAAGGAGGTCCTTTCTTTCGTTATGCCTACTTTGGGGTTCTGTTAACTTGGAAAAATAAAACCCTTGGGTTAAGGTTTATGGTGTGAATTCTGGCCCCTGCTTTGTTGGCACAAGGCACTTGAAAACACATCTACAGACTCCCCAAACTTAAAATTTTCGTTAACACAGTGGTTAGGGCATTTTGCACAGCAGTGCAATATTCTGATCGTAAACTTTCTTAAACCAGGCAGGAAAAGTACTCAAGGTTCTCAATGAAAATGAAATGCATAAGGTACAAGAATGTAAATTATTGTTTCTTTCTTACGTGCAAAGTGTTATCACTCGTGCCTTTCCTCCATGGATCATGGAAGTATGTTATAGGTAGTAGAGAATTAGACTTTGATACACCAGATGAGCTAAATTATGCCTAAGTAACTTGTATAGCCTCATCTGCTGCAGCATCTGAGCCCCTGAGAATATTTATTCCTACTGTATCAAGCCTGTGGCAGGTGAGTAATATTAAGTTCTTTAGTAATAAGGGAATTGAGGCACAGTGAAATTGGTGACCTTCTGTAAGACAGGACAGAGAGCTCTACAAAAGTGTTGCAAACCCCGTGCTAGTTTCCAATCCATTTAGCTAGTCTGTATTTCTGTTGCTGCCTGAAAGAAAAAAATCTTCCATGGAGAGCTAAAATACAAGGAGAGTAAATTTTCTTATAGAGCATCTATAATTCAGTTACCTTGCACTTCTATTGTAAGACTAAAAAGTTGAAGTAAGACCTAGAAATATCAAGTGCTCCTTTACGGGGAAAGCCCACTCCCAAAGGAAATAACACTAGATATTTTGCAGTGGTCTTTGACTCTGAAGTCACAATCATAACATTCAATAAAAGCATCTTTCATAATCAAAAAGTCCCAAATACTTGTGCAGGTCTTTTCCACAGAACTGAAAATGATTCAAAACAAATGGAAAATTCTTTCCATAGACTCATACTAAAATAAAGGCAGGGTTTTGGAAACCAGTTAGTTCTAAACAAAACAAGACCCAAACATTGACTTCCTTTGGAATTCCCTTATTTGCACCTGTGAAGCAGCTAGTAGGAGGATCCCAAGTACAGGAGTGACTCACGGAGTCACTGCAACATTAAATGCTTACCTTAATTATAAGCCATTTCTTTGAAACAGTTGCTTCTCTCTATTATTTGAATAGGTATAAGGGATATCTCACTGTCACTTGAAAAAAACTAAGCGATTGCAAATGTCTGCACATTCACAGCGCCACTAGGTTGGGTTTGCAACTCCTATTGAGAGCCAGCTATACTGTATGACAGAGAGATTCCAAAGCTCAGGCTTTGCCATGGGCTGCAGGCTCCCTGGGATTAACTGTGTGAAGACATTTGTACAGTTCAGAGAGGAACAAGCAGGACCAAGACTCATTGGTGATTTAAAACAGATAGGCCAGGCAGTTGCTACCTCCACCTACCTACCTGCCCAGCCCTTTCTGGAGGCTGGAGCCTCACAGCGGGCTGAAGCTGCTTCTGAGCCAGCACAATCTGCGGCTCTGCATATTAATACACACTGAAATTGGTGCCAGATTTGTTACATGCGGAGTGGTAAATCACCAGGGTTCATAAGGATCTACACATACTTTCAGCTGTCCTTGGTGCAAGGTGGAAAGAAAAGTGTGGTGGTCAGGTCATATCCAATAAACAGTGAAGCAGCAACCACTTCAACTGTCAACTACCTCTTTCATACTTAGGATGGCAAGGAAGAAAACATTTTGGTATTGTACCACTACTCACTGACATGACAACTTGGAACTAATAGTGGTTGCTTTAACCCTCTACATAGGTGCTCTAACCTTGTTGTTAAAGAAATACAGTGGCCTGAAGCAGCTTCAGCTTGGTTTTTCTCATGGCACTAATGAAAAGCAGCAACACATTAAGTTAGCACACAGATATACCTACATACTACCCTATGCTTTGGGTTCCCATGTTCAAATAAACATAATTTAAATAGCCATGCATGAGGAACCATGTAGCAAAGAAGGAAAGATGATGACCTCAGACCAAGCGGTCCTACTGGCAGTAAACATGAGGCTCTAAGGCCAGAGTTGCCTACACAAACCAGATGTCGAATTAATTTTTTATGGAAGTCTTCAATCAACTCACAGTCTTTGCTTCCTAAGATCACGTAAGGTATCCCCATGTAAGATTCCCTTGAGAACTCTGGGGAAAACATTCCCTTAGAAAAGATCTGGAATTATTGATTGGTGAAAGGGCAATGACTTAGCTATTAAAAGAAGTGCTGATTTCTCAATGTTATTGCTACCCATATTATTGTGATGCAAATAGCTTATACCAAACATTAAGAGTGCTGAGAAGAGATTTATTTTTGTTTAGTAAGTACATTAAGTTCCTATTAGGGGCCAAAGTACATGGCCTTGTCTATAAGGGTGGGGACATCATGGGTTATAGGAGCCAGTATCACCATCTCACTTGAATGAATCATGGGTATATCTGGACTTGTGCATTTGTGCTGATTGATAGAGATCTGCTGCAGCACACTCACTGGACCACTGTTCTGGGGTACACACTGGGCTCTTAAATGCTTTTGGGATGCTGCAGCTCTGTTGGTATTTCTCCTAAGCACAGATATTTTACTAGCTACCTGTGTGTTGACAGAGGACCTCACAGGCCAGCTGCTTTCTCAGGTAACTTCTCCGGTTACCACGGGCTCTTCCAGATTTGTCAGTAGTTTCCATGCACTTATCCTTTGGTATTGCATTTCCGGATGAGGCACAAAGAAGGTAACCGACTTACAGATGATCATGATGGGGGGTCTTTGCAATGGGGTGTGACTAATTTTTATAATTCATAAATTAGTAAGAATAATGCCCCAGAGACCTATACAAAATAAAACATCACTTCTTTCCACAAGAGTCATTAGATCAGCTAGTACAATCAGGAAAGTTGGACAAGTTTCAGGCACACACAACCTTTTCCTCCATGGAGACAATGAGCACATAGGATTTAATCTCAGAAGAAAGTTATGTCTAAGATGGTGATCTGCTGGTTTACAGAAGGTTCTTGAAGGAATTGGGATTCTTTTATAGAAGGGTAATATCAGCCCCACTTTCCCCCCCCAAAAAAAGGCAATAAAATGTGGTTGGCAGGAGGAAACTTGCAAAATAAGACAATGCTTAAGTTCAGAAAAGCTTTTCAGACAAGTGTTTTTGTAATAAAACTTGAGTTTTACCATTGACTCCCACAGAAGTACCACTGGTTTGAGTGGTATTGATCTCCCTCTATCGTAATGATGTAATGGTGAGTTTTTGCAGTTGTGGGTTTGGAAAGGGCAGCACCAATGCAGTAATGTTCCTTAAACCTGTTAGGTCCCCTTCAGCAGAGGCAGCTGTCATTTATAAATGCCTGTGAACTCTCCTGGGTTGAACAAGAGACAGACTGTTCTTCCAAGAGGTGCCTAACACCAGAAGTGTGTGGGCTAGCTGGGATCTGAGACTCTGTGATGGTTTTTTGTCATGTTCTGGCTCCAATCCCCTTGTTTTCTTTACTTTCCAATTGCTTTTCATTGCAGGGCACAATGTTAGTTCATCTCACAGGAATTTGTTTACTGTTTTCCACTATTTTAAGCCTCTTTCCTGGTTAGTTTTCAACTCAGAAATTACCTTTTCCACAGACATATTTTTTCCCCTACAGTTCCGATTAGATACATTTTTTTCCCACTTTTTGCTTTACTCCTGTAAGTAGTATTACTACTCGCTGAAGAACGCTGGTTGGTTTGCAGCTGTATTTTTTAGTGTGGATGAAGACATTCTTAAGTTAAGAGGGTGTCGTCTTTGCTGGATGCTGACCAGTAATAACTCACTGGAGTAAAAGCAGTGAAAATATGCCAGACATTTTGAAGCACAGTCTTGATGTTGTTTGTACCTTATTTTTCACTATCTTGGGCCTGCGGGAATGTAGTATTAGTTCACAATCTGTTTTTATTTCCTCCTTTTTCCCTCTTTCCATCTTGTTTTCTCTCCTTTTTCTTCCTGACTTTCTATACTAGTTTCTTCCCCCTACACTGCCTTCATCTTACTTTGTATACATCATGGGCTACAGCCAGGAAAGGGAATTTGATTATGTGGAGAAGCTCTGACAAAGCAGAGTGGACGATTTAAATGAATAGACAAAGCAACACATCTAGTGTGAAAGATGTGTAGATTTTTCTTCCACTCTTCTACCATATTCTTTTCAAACATCTTCAAACTATATCTTATTTCAGGGCTTGAACCTGCTAAATAAATGTACCAAATTGACAGGATTCTCTGTCTTGCCCCTCTCCCTCCTCGTCAGTGGTGGTTATATCAAGGCTAACAGGTCTCTGTGCATTAGAGGTTTCTGTTTCCTCAGGGATCTCATATTTGCCAGCATTAAGGCTTCTTGCTTTAAGTCAAATAGATGGGATGCTGTGGTTACAATTAGGCCATTGAAGGAGGAGGATATTGAAATAACAAAGAAATTGTCATTTCAGAATGAAAAGTCACCATAATCTGCAAGACTTTTTATTGGGAGTCCTTTTAATGCTTAAGACCAAAGTCTCAAAGGTTGTATATGGCTAAGGGAAAAAAGAATTCAAGAGCCAGATCTGCTGTCTGTGCAAACAAAATGCTCAGCATCTTCTGGGGGAGCCCTGGTAGACATCTACATTGCTGTGCCATATTGACAATGTATCATCACACTAGTGTGACCATGATGGAGTAGGGAAGTGGAACCATGCCCCACATTACCAGAACAGCTCAAGGTTAAATGTAACATAAACCCTAGCAGCCAACAAGAAAGGGTCTGCTGGTATGTTGCACAGTACCAGCTGGAAGACATTACATTACAATTACATCTGGCTCTTACTCTGAGCCTAGCTGGTTTAAGATCTGAGTGATTCTTCTTTAGTAGTAAAATATTTTAAATCATAATACAGTTTAAAATAGAGCACTATCACACCATAACGCACAATCTCCACTTTCACTTGGAAAGACAGAAACTTAAAAAACTGTTTCGTAACATGCAAAAACTTCAGATTTATTTAACATTTTATACTTTCCTTGGCTGTTCTAATTTTCTACTTTCAAAATATTACCTGCTTTCTAAATATATAAACTTAGCCAAACTGAATATTCACAGAAAAACAAATTGGAAGGATTCTGATGGGTAATTTTTCCTGTTCTAAGAATGTAAATTGAATAGTGCATCCCAAATGGATGAGGAAGATTCTTTGCCAAAAGGTTTTTTTTAATAAAAATAATTACAATGAGAGATGTGCCAGTGTAGGACAGATTGTCATACACAACCAACTGTATCTATGTGTGTATAACCAAGCAACTCTAAACAACTGATTCTATATTTCTATGCACAGCTAGTATATATGCCTGCTTACAAACAAGGAAATAGGAAGTATTTAATTAATTATTAATAAAATAATTATTAAATAGCAATTCCTGCCTGGCTGCCTTCATAGGATGCACAGAAGTGTGACCAGAGCTACAGCAGGTGTCCTGCATGGCTTCTGCTGGAGTGGAGTTAGCATTGTCCTGTACTTCAGACCCTGCATTGCTAAAAGCAGTCAGCCTGGGGGTTTAACTCATGCTGTTCATAAGAGCCTGTGGTTCACACAGTCATCTTCCTAAGGAACAGCCACAACAGAGGATGGAATGAAAACTGTGACATTCTGGAAGGAGAAGGTTCATTGTAGTCTGACGCCATGGCACGCACAGACAAAGCAGAGGATGCAAAGCTAATTCAAGGCAGTAGGAGTCTCAAAAGGGAGAATACTTCTCTCTTCAGTGGCAGAAAGATGGCAGAACAGTTTGTGTACTTTTCTCTTGGATCCAGCTGGAAGTGTCCAGTTCTCATCAGCACTTAAGGATAAAGATTGCTTGCTGTACTTTAAACTTGTGCGCTGCGGTTGAGGTGACTTGTTTGACTTAAATCCACCCATCAGTTGCTTCTCCCTCTGCAGCTTTAATGTCAGGTTTCTTAGCATAACTCTTACTCCTTCATATTTACTGTCTTGCACTCAGAATAATTAAGCTACACTCTGAAGAATGGTTGGGTTTTTCACATTTTGTACGGCAAGGCATTAACTCAGTTTACACCAATTTTCATTTCCTTGGACTGCGTTTTACTTAAATAAAGTTCAGTATCTTTACTTAAACATGAAATACATTAATCAGTGATATGATGGCTTAAGTTCTACTTTATTATACTTAGGTGGAGCTGGTGAAATCACGTAGTTATATTGATCTGAGCTCAAATCAGGGCTCAGTTCTGACCTTCGATATACTCACATAGAGTTCCTGCTGATTACAATGAGAGCCAAGCATATGCAGTCAAGGCTCACCGTTTGGCCTTTGGTCAGAATATGTATTAGTTTTTGCTTTTCTCTAGATGTAGAGGGTATGTCAAAAACATCATCCATTTTAAACCTGTTTTTCTTTTCTTTTGCTTGTCTAAAGTGAGGTATCTGTTCCCATCATCCGACCCCAAGTGAAACTCACAAAGCTAACTTCTAACTTTGCCAACGGTAGTTCTCCAAACTTGCCAGTACTTTTGCATCAGTGATGAGGACAGGTCACATCGCCCTGTTGACACAAAGATATGCCTTTGCAGTGCAGCCCAGGGATGACACAGGTGACCCTGCCTGTCTGTTTCACAAGCAAGTATTACGTCAGTTCTTATTGGAAATTCCCCCTGGCGAGGCACCTCGTGAAAAACAGTGTTTTAGCTGTTTAGATGGTAACTAGTTATGTTTATACAGAAACTGTTAAACTAATTTAGCAATAACATATTTAAAACTACCATCTTGCACAATGAGAAAAAGCTGAAAACAGCCAAAAGTAATGTTAGTTTGAATGGCCTCAACAGAACTGGCCAAATATTTTTAGCACTTACTTAGTGTCATTCCAACAGAGTGCACAAAAAGTTGAAGGTGAGACAGAGTTTTCTCATTCTGGTTCCAGTCAAAGACACAGCAAGAAGTTTCCTGCACCAGGAGCTTACAGTGTCCGAAGATAAAATAAGGAAAAGTTTTTGAGGAAAGGAAGTATTACTACCCAGTTTCTGAGACAAAAACTGTAGGCAAAGAAAGATGAATGATTTGCTCAAAGCTACCAGGGGTTGTGGTGTTCTGAGGAACTGCACTCACTGCTCCTGAACAAAGTACCAGAGTATTCTTCTACTCTGTTTTGCAACTTGGAGCAATATTTAACAATGTGCATGGCACAGTGTAAATATACATAATAACAAATCAAAGTAGTTCAGATCAGCTGGTGGTTTATGTCTACACATAGTGTGTCTATGTCTCCTGTAATGCAAGGGAAAAAGCTGTCCAGAAAGATAACCTGGATCAAACTTCTAGGTAGTGCTGGAAGCCAAACTGGGACAGACATGGGGAAGAGTGGAATCGATTTTACTGGCAAAAAGGGACTGTGAGGGTTTAGATGAAGTTCTAAGACAGCCTTGCTCAACTGACCACAGCTACTGCTGGGGTGAAAGTACCACAGAATAGGTCTATTTAAAATATTCTGATGCTTGTGACAGAGCCCATGTTAATGTTGATAAAACAGGTATGCATTTCTGAAGCCATTTGGTACAGTTTACTATGAATTTTTAAGGCTCTTGTACTGAGTTTGGCAGTGCGCTTCTGATCTTAGAACAGTTGTTTCCTGCAGCAACCTGGGAGTCAAGTTTTGGAATAGGCTGAATTTCAGAAAACCTTAGGGAAAATTGAAATTGAAAGAATGTTTATGCCTATACACACATCTAAGTATTTCAGTATGCATGTACAAGACTTAGATGCATATAACGTAGAAAGAAAGGATTGTAAGGCAATATCATTTAAGGAGGTAGGACTGGAAGAGGCTTCGTTTTATATGAAGGGAAAGAATTTCTTTTCTGAAGTCTTAAGAAGTTTTGTGGGGTTGCTTTTTTTTTTTTTTTTTAAGTCTTGGGGCACTTCATGTACATAGGCCCTACCAAAGTGATGACTGCATAGCTGCAGGCAAAATTCTAATTTTATTTTGACAGAATAATTTTCCTGATTTCCCTCTGAAAGCATTTAAAATAAGATTTGCTGGTTTAAGTTTATGTAAGAAGGAGTTTAAAAGTGGAAGACAAAATTGCTATTTAAATCTATTCCTTCTACTCAAAGCTCTCTTCTTCCACCATTGTGCTTACAAAATCTTGTCCATAAGATGTCTGCAAATGGTCGTTGATTTTTTTCAAGAGTGAAATCAATAATTGGAGAAATGTAGTCTTTAAGGTCATGATAAAAGGCTGATAGAATAATATAAAATAATAGTTTCAAATGAAAGCTTGAAGGTAAGGTTGCAAAGAGATCCATAGACATGCTGACTGTTGAGAGGCTGATGACCCAAGCAGCTTTACTAAAGTAATGAGAGAAAACACGTCCTTTATTAGGATAGACTTTGTGAAAAGCTGACGTAAGGCTCCTCTGCCTGACTGCCATGGCTGTCTTCTCTGTTTTGATGTTTAAAAGAATGTGAAGAGCAAGGAAGTCTGTTCTGTGTCAAGTAATGGGGGAATAACTAAAAATTCTTGAGACAAAGGTGACTTTTTCAGAGTTTACACACTTAGGAGTGTGGCAAAACTATTGGGCACCCAGAGAACAAAATCTCACACAAAATTTTGTCAAAATGCTGGATAGGAAATGTGCATTTATGAATACCTTGCTAATCTCTTTTTGCTGCTTTTCTCCTCTTTTTATTGTCATTCTTTTAAAAATAATCATCTTGATATTTCTGTTGATTCAATTATATCACATTTGTTTGATGTGTCAGAGTATTCCGGAACATTAAATTACATAAATAATCCTTGTACCAGAGAGACAATTCAAATCCTAATATAGACGTAGACCCCTTATTCGTGGTATGTTCTTATACTGTAGAATATTAGGGCTGATTCTGTCTCACTTGTTGTATGATCATTCAAAATTCAACCTCTGAAATTAAAACCCTTCTAAGTATCTTGGCCCATGCAAATGGCAAGTTATTTCCATGTATCTGAAAGACAAAGTCCAGCATGTGTGTCTTGCAATACTTATCTGAGTGTTTTAAAATGGGAGATTCAAAAATGAGAGCTCAAAATATTAGAAAAAAAGTAAAAGTGGCAGCTGTTTTATGGAAACTTTGCTGAATACCTTTTAGTAGAGAATTGTGTGTAAATGCTCCTTAAAAACATTGAAACCACTTTTTGTTGTAAGATGTGAAACCAAAAATACACACCTACTTCTACAGTTTTTAACTCATGCCTTGAAAAGGCAGTTTCCAGTGACATGTACAGAAAACAAGGTCTCATTACTTAGCAAGGGGTCTCTCTTCAACTTTTCTTTTTTTTTCTACTATAGATATTTTAAACATAAGAACTGCCAGCATTTTTAACTTCGCTTCGTTGAACTTCGTTGAACTGATATGGGAGGAAAGAAAACACCTGACACAAGCTAACAACCTCTTGTCAGATGGCACACTGATGATGAAGAGGTGTTCAATTTCACTGTTGGCTCCTTCCAGCCAAAGCTACGGTTCAGCAAGCTTTCACCAGCATGCAGAAGAAGAGTTGCCAATCAACAGTTAAATACTGACATGAATAGTGCCTTTGTAAATATTTCTGTTGTGCCTTTGGAAGCACACAAGCCAAAACAAAAAATCTTTTGACAGTGTGTGAAAAACAAAACTGAAATAATTCAACAGCCTTTCGCAGCTAGAAAGCTGGCCATATAAACTCTTTAAAATCGAATGCTCTTTGTCAGGCGGAGGAAAGCTTGTGTTCTGAGATTTGACCATCAGGCAGCCCAACAGTGCAGCTGCGTGCCTTAGAAAAGCATTTCTTAGCTGTGTGAGTTGATTGGTTGCATTTTTATTCACATTCATGAAGCATTTGCAGTCGTCATTGTATTCTTCTTGAGTGAGTTTCCCTTTTAAAGGTATTAGCAAGACACTGAGCAGTTTCCAGATCTTCAGTCAGGTCTGATATATTGTATATTCTGCCAAATAAATCCCCAAGTTGAGTGATTTCCTTACCTGGAAGAATCAGGATTGAGTTTGTGTTGTTTCCTTTTTTAAATGCTGATTGCACTTGGTGTCACAGGCTCAGCCTGACTCTTTGGTAACACCAGCAGAGAGCAGTAGGTAAGCCAGGCTTAAAGTCATCTTCTGCATAATGTCCCACTTCAATTAAGTCATGTAAGCATATCCTTGACTTTAAATACGGGATAATTGGAACTATTTATAGGTTTAAAGAGTGAAAAACACAATGCTGAACTGCTGGCCAACTTCTGAGATGTTTTGCTTTTCCTCCATGATTGGCTCCACTGAGGCTGTTACTCCTGCACTAAAGTCTTTCTGAGCATGAACTGCAGATAGCAGTGATGGAGGCAAAGAAAGAGAAACAGGTTTTTTAAGAGGCAGTAGGAACAGAAGAGCCTCACATACACAAAGAAAATATTTTTCATACATATAAGTTTATAGTCATCTGTATAGGATAGTCTCAATGACATATTGTGGAAAACATTGCAGGTGGTGACTAACTAAAGAGCATTGGGACAGAAGTGGAGCAGTTATCTTGAGTTGCACAATCATACTTGCAAAATTGAATACTCAGACTTGTTTGGATTAAAGGGCACATTGGCTAAAGCTGCCAATTTATCTGCTGCTTTTATTGTAACTTGTTTTGGATTTAACTTCCACCAGAGATGGCACGAGAATTGTTAGTAACTCATCCAATATCTGGCAGTCTCCAGAGCAGCATCACTGCTGTCAGTTTTTTCAGAGGTGGCTGGGACTCCAAGTTCTTTCATGAAAATTAAACCCAAGGCTTTGTGTCCTAGGCCCTGTGTTTGTGGGAAAGTTGATTTTTTTACAGGATAAACTGCTTTGTGCTTATATGCAACAATTTGGGGTTGCCTTTTTTTTTAGTCATCTGGCATCTTTTGCATACCAGTTAATCTGCTTTGGAAGGGCATAAATCTATTCTAGAATTGTTATGTTTTCAGGAAAATAATTTTCAGCAGTTATTTAAAGTTAGATCAGCAGTTCCCCTTCGGACAGTCATTCCGTTGCTATGCCATTCTGCACAGATTTACAGCTGAATTAACCTGTGTCGTTTATCTGTAGGTCCTCTAAGGTCAGTTCAGCTGACTGTAACCTTCCACTTAGATATTAAAATTCAACTAGCCCCAGTAAAATTCCAGTTTATGTACCCTCAACAATGTTCCCTTTATAGCAGTCATGTTGCCTACCTCCAGGTGCACTTGGTAGGAAGGTCTGCAATTCTCTGGTCATTGGGAAAAGAAAGAAATTCTCTGAAATGCCAAGACCTAGCAGCACTGCAAACACAGGAGATGGATGGAACCCCAGTATCTTTGAAAAATGGTGAACGGGGAAGGCATCTAAGTAACTGCAACTGCCAAGGAGGGAACTCTTTCTGAAATAGAAAGAGATTCTTCTAGGTAGATTCCTTTTCAGCATATCAATCTTCATTTAGAAAACAGATCTGGAAATTTAAGACACAAATGTGAACCTTTAGGTGGAGAACTAGCCTGCAGCTTCTGCTGAGGGGGATACTGCTAGCTAGAATGCAGGCTGGGATAAACCTCCTTAAAATTATGAGGTATAACCCATGTTCTTAATTTAAAGCAAATCAATGCAAGAGTGCTCAAACAAGGGGAAACAAATGTAAATTTCTGAGGCAAAAATAATTTCTAGATACTGTCTGAACTGAGGATATATGCATGTGGATAGATGGAGGGACACGTACAGAAACATCTAGCACCCAAAGGGAAGCCTAAAGTGTAGGGGTTTGGCTCAAGTTCTGTGGAGCTGTGTGGGATGGAGCTGTGTTTCCTGTGGCTCTCACCTTGGCACCAGGGATCCTTCCAGTTGGTCCTTGCTAATGTAGTAAAACTGGAGGCTTGGAATGAAGAGCAGAAAACAGCTGGGTGGATCTTGTTATTTGTCCTGGCATAGTATCCTCATTGTAGTCATTAAAATCTATCCTTGAGTTTTGAATTTGCAGTCAGTGCTTACAGCAAAATACTTTTTGTCTAGATCTTCATCTGGGATGTGTAGTTATTTTGTCCACTGAAGTCAATGAAATAACAGTGACCTAAATCATTTGAGCCTGAATCCTGCCTGTGGCTGGAAGCCCTGGCTCTTGGCACTTCCCTCACATGCTTTGTTTGCACTAGCAGAAGTGTTAGAGAGAAATGACATTCCTGTTTTGAACCAGAGACCATTTCTTTTGTTTTGCTTTGGTGGGCTTTTTTTCATTCGTTAGTTTATTTATGAATTACTCACCACCTACCAAAGGTGATACTCCAGTTGAAAACCGAATATCAGAAGATCATTTGGGCTATGCATTTACAGACAAGTAGGGTAACACAGTAGGAGTGGATCTGTAGAGTAAAACAATTGGTGCTGAGGACTTCATATTCCACAATATATTAATTTCGGTAGGTTTTACTTCAGACTGGTTGTGGTCTGGCCTGTGAATGGAAAACTCATTAGTAGTTGGAGCGCTCCAGGGACACATCTTCTGGGTTAGTGTTATCTGCAGGTAATCCAGATAATATGCTTCAAGACCTCTCTGCAGTGTGGTACGTGGGAAAAATCAGGAGGTTTGCTTCAAAGTTGCACTCTTGGTCTCACCTAAAATGCAATGTAGAAGCATGGTTTTTCACTCTGTCCTGAAGACAGGTCATCAGTTGTACATCCTGCAATAAGTGTACAGTCTGGATATGGTCTTGTGAGTTCTTCCCTTATTGAATTCTTCCTAATGGATTAGAGGTAAACTTGCTTGCAAAAGGATTATTTCTGAGCTGAAGTAAAACATATCTGGTGTATAGCATATAACTATGACATTGTTTACACTCTTCTGAGACATGCCAGAGAACAGCTGTTTCTTATTTTTTAAGTGTAGTGAAAAGCAGACAGATCCACCAGGAAAACTCAGATGGGGGGTGGTAATGGCTTAGAATTTGCACTCCCTTCTTCAGGCAAGGTGTTAGACTCGAAGAACTGGAAACTGGACCAGGGCAAGTTCCCTGAGGCAATACAGACACAAATGCCAAAGTGTTTTCAACAACCAAAGAACTGACTGATACATTTTTACCTGGAGAGGAAATTACCAAGATACAAGCCTCACTACTGAAGTTTTAAACCTCCTGAGTCATATACTTTCATTTTTGGTGTGCCCAAATGACTAGCAACACTTTATTTTTCAGAAAGTAATAACTCCACAGATCAGGGGACAGACAGTAAGAGATTGATTTGGCGTCATTAAAGCAATTCATCAATATGCTTATTTGATGATAATGCTTCCTGAAGTAAGTCTGAAACCACTGTTAACAGCAATACAGCAGCTGGTGAGAGCATTTTCCAGAGGGTAGCTGGAGGTGGCCGTGACAGCTGCTCTGAATTGTCATGCTGCACATTCCATGGTTTAAACAGTAATTTATTTTGCAATCTCTGCATCATCAGTTCTGGGTGTTTGTCCGTAATGTTTAATGTTTAAAGAGGTCAATATTTAAAGAGATCTGTGACAGCAAATAAAACCTCTAGGTTGCTTGAAAGTTAATATGTCACACACTCTGATGGTGATATAGAACAAGAACTGTCACTGACAAAGTGTCAGTGCCTCTATTAAGACAAAAAATTATGGTGCCAAGAGAACCACCAGTGAGAAAGACTATTTAAAATTTCTGATGCAGTTTCTGAGTATCTTAGTAAAGTTCACCAGAGCTTAAATGAAAAACTCTTATTTGTTAATCCTATTCAAGACATGCAGGGGAACAAAACAGTGTGAATAGTACAAAACAGGGTATATAGGATTTGCCAACATGGAGAAATGAACGTCCCTGCTGCTCTGCCTCCTTCTCCAAGCCAGCGTGGGAAAAAAATGGCATGTGCATTGGCAGACTGTGGGATACACTACTGCTCTCAGTAATGCCTGTAAGAGTTGCCACAATATCTTCCTGCAGGATCATTGCTTTGAAGTAGCATGGTCATGCTTGGCACTGAGGTTCCCAAAGTGATGCTGGAATAACCAAAGTAACAAATTTGTGGGTTGTGCTGCCCATAGGGGAAGATGATGGCAATAACAGCTGGTACTACAGGCACCAACATCAGTGTACATGACTGTATGGTAATACAAGCAAAGAAGAAAAGAGCCAGTGGAATCCTTTCACATGCTGGTTACCCAAGGTTAGCAGGCTTTGTCTCTGCTGACTGTGCTGCTTCTAGATCATCCCCCTGCCTGACAGGGCTTTCTGCAGCAAAGGTCTGTAGCAGTGATGCTGGGAAGCACAACCTGCCCCTCCTCTCCTTCCACGCACAGTTCTGAGTGAGTGGAGGACTGCTGCCTTAAACAGCAGACAGGCAAAAGACCTCTAAGCAAATTCTGTAATTATCAGAATCTCAGAGATACTTTTGCTCCTGTTAACTTAAACTTTTAGAAACAGGGTTATTTGATTAGTGAGAGGACTTCTGGTTTTATACCATACATTAGAGATATATATATACATAATATTTTCATCTGACTTGGGTAAACTCACACCTGCAAGCACAAGGAAAATTATTCCACTGAATTGGAAAAGCACCCTTTGAATCTGAAATTACTTTGGTTGAAGCATCAGGTTAAGCATCATGATGTAGTGTATTTGTTGTGCAAACACAAATTAAATAATTAAATAAACATTCTTACATTTTTACTTTTCTTAATTTTTTTAGGAGCTGTGACCATTTGTTTCCAGATGCCCCAAGCAGTTCTGATATTTCTGGGAGAGGGGAAGGTGTTAAAAAAATCCTGTCTCTTAGCAAGGAAGTTTGGTGTTTCAAGCTGGAAAGATAGCTCAATTCCTGAAAATCGCATCTGATAATATCTTTCCTTGACAAAAAATATTTTTTGTGTAAAGGGAGCACAAAATACATTTCAATACTTCTAAATAGCACTTTTAAAGAAATGGGGAATGTGGTTTGTTTCCCTAACCTGATCCTTGCAAGTTAGATCCTCCATAGTCCCAAAAGGCATGAACAGATTCTTGTAAGTAGAAAAGAGAAACAGAAACAAGACCTATAAAATCTCTAAATACTCAGGTCTCTGTGCTCTCCCTCTCTGCTTTCTCTCTCTGTCTCCAGACCTAAAAGTGCTATGAAGTTGAGGCAAACTGCCAAGAGTTTCACACCCAGTGCTGAACTGGCATAAAGTCAAAGGTTCCTAGTTGCATTTGGATGCCAAAACATTAGCAAGGCTCTCACTACCAGCTCTTACACATCCTTTCCAAAGCTAGATAGTTTGCAATTTTTGCCTCTTCTACAAGCTTTCATTGCTTACTTTTCCAAGTTTTCCTTGAGCGCTAATCTTGCCGCTGGTAAGAAAACATCTTGCACACTAAAAGTTTCCTCTTCAGTGGTAGCTATTGATGGAGGTGCCTCTCCTGCAATGGGAAGCACATGTATCAAGCGTTGCCTGCCCTGGATACGTCTGCAGTACCAGTTCAGTGCATTTCAAGCCTGCTTTTTGGTCTGGATTTGCCAGTCAGACACACTGCAATCCCCAAAGCCCCGCTGAGAGGCTGCCTCAGCCCAAGCTCTGCAGACGCGTTCTGAGGGGCACAGCCTGCCCTTTCTTAGAGCCTCAAAATATGTCCAAACTTCCACTCAGGAATGGAGCATGTTAAGTTTGAGTGCAGTACTGCCCTGTCAGTGACATCCCAAGCCTGACCCTTGTTAACACTGTATGAATGCACTCAGTGACTAACCACCGCAATTTGAAAAGTCACAGGCTGCACCAGCTGGGATCTGCCCTAGATCCCTGGTCTTTACCCCACAGCTAATGTCTACCCTGAGAGCGTACCACACTGTAACAGCAGTAGGCTTGACCCATAACTTGCAAGCAGATTTTTGGGACATAGTCTTTTATTTACCACGTATTCAGATAAACACCAATAAGCAACTAATAAACCACACACTTCACTTGAAGGTCAGAAATGTTCCCACTGAACTCGATGGGAGTATTCACATGTTAAATGCACTTGGATCAGTCACCTGAGGCTATGAGCTCCCAGACCTACTTAAAGTCCCTTGCTGTTATAAACATGTATGTGTATTGAAACATCTGACAAAATGGCAGATAGACATGCTTACAATATTTGATACCATAGTGCTTTAAACCAAGGCTCTGTTCTCTGGAAAAAGCAAGGACTCCAATCACAGAAAACTCTATGTAACGTTATTTCTTTATGGATGTTCAAGCGGCTGACAGAAGGAACCAATACAACTGAGTGGATGCCGCCTTGCACCAGGGCAGAGTTAACTCCAGCATGGAGGGAAAACAACTGCAGCCTATAGGGAAGTATTTAATCTCTGTTCTCCTGTGCAATTCTCAGCAACACAGTAAAAGGAACACACACTACAATTAATGATTTACATATTTATAACCCAATCCTCTTGACCTTTGTTAGCCAAAACACCTGAGTAAACTAATCTGTATGCTTAAATTTCTTGTAACAGCTGGGAATGTGGCAAATGCTTTAAAAAAAAAAGTGGGCAGGAAGGATAATTGGTTTGTTTTTTTAAAGTAACACAAAGCAGGAATACAGAAATGGTCAGATGGAGTTTAACAATAAGACAACAAGTAGTAACTGCTAAAAATAGAATGTAAAAAGCTACTTTGCTTGTGCAGTTGCACACTTCAATTTTGCAATGATAACAAGTTGCTTGTTTATCTCATCCAAGCAACTGTTTCCCCATTTCACGTCACAGCAAATAGCTGACTAGGTGAAAAAGGTTGATGAGTAATTTTGAGGATTATAGCTAAATCATTGCACTGGTGTCAAGTTAATGGTCATAAAAATTTCTTATTACCTTTGTAGCAGTTCTTTGGACAGAACACAGTATTTTGACTATTTCCAATTCTTAGGATGGCAGGCATAGCCTAAAGGAATATTTAAAAAAAAAAATGCATGTAGCCTTTTTGATAAATACCCCTTTTGCCTTCATCCACCCACTGAAATGAATGAAATCAGAAAGCAAATTTTATGCCCTTGACCAAGGGCAGGATTCTTTTTCTGAGTATGTCTCACTGAAGCTCCTACAGCTTGCAGCTAGCGTTTTGTCTTGAGTTGACGCAGCCAGGAATGCTTGATATTTTGTAGTAACATGTGGCATAACGATAATTTAGAAGCCTATTTGTGTCAGACAAGCAAGGGAAGGCCATGTGAAGAAGCAAAGCTGTTAGGAGGAATAACGCATCTCTCACTCTCAGGAACTCAAGGCTCTGTTAATGCCAGTGAAAATATTCCTGCCTACTCTTAGCATTCTGCTTTAGAGGCCAAAAGTAAATCAGGATCCCTAAGCACCGTGGATTCCTTTAGCTGCACTGTGGATTCCTTTAGCTCTACCTAATACCTGTCGTTGCCAGATCAAAGCTTTTAACTGAGTAAACCAATCTATGCTTCTGTATTTGAGTCAAATATGTTTGATTGTGCACACCCTGCTGATAAAAAACAGTGCTTAATCAGCATAAATGCATGCTTTGTGTGCAAGAGCACAGTGTTTCATTGGAAACGGATTGGAGAGTTTTAGCTGGGTAACATGACTGTTGTTCAGATCACCATCAATTTGGAAGGTTATTTTTCTGTGGACGCTTTAGGTACATAAGGAGCAGTAGAAGGCAATGACTGTTGGATGATATTACATCCATATGGCTGCAGAGGGGGTCAGAAAATTGATTGTTAGAGAGGTTTTAAATGAGAATGGAAGGGACGTTTGTTATTCCAGCCCGAAAAGTGCAAGACAGAAACATTGGATTTGGGAGCTTGTTCAACAATTACTCAGAAGAAAAAAGGAGATCACCACGAGTTCCTAAGTACAGAAACAATGTTGATAAGTCCACCTCTGAAATTTTCACTACAATAATTTTTTATTGAAGACAAATAGCAATTAGCAAAACAAACAACCACCACCACCCCAACATTTTAAATAACCTAAGAAAGATTATTTTTCTCTTCCTAAATCAATTTTTGCTCTTCTCCATTTTTGAGCCACTATTTCCTTTGTTCTTCATGCTCAAGACTCACAAAGTAAAAAGGATCTTAATTTCAGAAGTGAAATAATGCAGACATTAGGCTAATTTACAAATAAACTTTGCAGCTTCTCTCAAGCCCGGTTCTCTAGGACACAAGGACCTAGTGTTCTTCTTCACTTACAGGATCAAAAAGTAGGAACAGAAGAAAGAAAAAACTCTCTTTAGTTTTACATATGTATTACTTGTGTATTTCCTTAAATAGAAGGTGAGCAATCTAATCTAAAGCACTACAAAACCCTTTTCTTTGACCTTAATTGGCTGGCAGAGGTGCAGCTATAGTACAGCTGATCCTTTGTTTGACAAGCAGATAAAATCAAAGTTTGAGTTAAGGCTCTTAACTAAGCTGCGTCTCAGTACTGTGCTCCAATCCATTCCTGCAATGCTCTAACTACTGCTTTGTTACTGCAGTGAATACCTAAAAGTATTATATCTCAAGTTACCTACTGGGTATTTAGGCAGAAAATCTGGCCTAAGGGTATCATGGGATTTTTGCCACTGACTTAATTTACAGCCTGGTTTTCACCCACAGCTTGTTGAATCAGTGGGGGTTTTTTACTGATTTTTCCAAACTATATGGTACTAGATAACCTTCATACTCGATTTTCAGCACTGTTGCTTTTTTCTGAGCCAAACATCTCTGTTGATTGCCTAAATGCATCTGAAAAAAGGAGGGGAAGAACAAGGTTTTTAAAGTTTTGAAAGAAAGCTTTGTATGTCATTGCAAGATATGGAGCAACAATTGCAAAAATTATATCAACAGGACAGAGCATCATTTCAGGAAGATGAGCAACTAACCCTAGGAGGCCTTACACTTGATATGCTGGAAGAGGACCTGAACAATATAGCTAAACCATAGAGGAATTTCAGGAAGGTAAATGTTAACCTTACTATTCAAATCTGTCTTCCTTTGAAATGCATGTCTTGACAGGGGAAACTGATTTGCAGAAGAGAGTCTTGGAACAACTGACCTTCTGTGTTTTTCCATTAAAGTAAATATTCATCCTGTTTTCTAGCTGTATTAACAATTTCTGTTGTCCAAAAAGACAGTGGTTCTTTCCCTGTTTTTGTGGGGGGAAGGTGGGAGGAATGCTTTCTTAACATTACAAGCATACATATTACTATGTTATAGCACAAATTAAGATACAGACCTTCTTTAGGCACACCAGTCTATAAAATCACTGCTGCCAGCCACTTAGTTTTATTAGAAATGAGTGATGCAGGATCCTCCTTTGCCCAAAATCACCATTTCTGATTACATCTATTTCCCCGATCTTTTACTACTATATCCGTTTTGCAAAGCAAGCATAAACCTGCTCCATTTTGCATTCCCTTTGCACAGGTGGAAGTGATTTAGCAATTGCAACCACGTATGTCCCATTATATAACTGCACATTCTTCCTATTTTAATTAATGTGGCAAATGACTAATAGTATAAATGTGCAATTTAAAAACCTACTGATACGAAAACATGATAGAGAACACCTTCATTTTTGAGATGCTGCTATGCTCCAGCTGAATATATCATGTTCAGTGCTATAGTTCTTGTCTGTAATAACACTCTACCTAGTTAGCTGGTTCACCTTTTTACTCTAAGAAATGTGCTGAGTTGTAACATTTATGTCCTGCTGTAGAAGTAACAGAGGACAGAATGTGATGCCCTCAGTTGGGTGACCTGTAGGTGCAGGTGCACAGATGATCAGGTGGTTGCATTAGAGGGATTATGTATTGATCCATGGTAAACTTTGGATATCTCTGCACTCAAGTAGGTGATCCTTTTGGACTGGGAAAAACTGATCTCACAGTGGAAGAATTAGCTATTTCTAGAGAAAGAAAAAAGAATATGTTTATTTTCACTGCTTGTATTCCTTTATTTTCTGGGATAGGTGAGTTCAGGACTAAAGAGTTCTCTCTACATAACATTGATAAAATAGGAAAGTCCTGTTGAAGACAGCCATGCTGGATTCCTCTTCCCCTTAAGTTACAGCTAGTATTCTGAATAGACAAACGCAAGGAAGAAATGCACGTATGTCCTTTGACACACACAGAAAATTAAGAATGATCAACAGCTAGTGATAATCTGCAGAGATGTAGCAATATGTTTAAAAAGGAAAAGGACACATATATTGGGGGAAAAAATCCAGTAATTTTGTAAGGGTTCCTTCTCCAGCTTGTAAACTCCCTGTTATGAAAAGTATAACTCATAGTCTCAGTTTTATTTTTATCACTTGTCCAGGCCCAAAGGTGCTTCAAGAACGCAAATACAGGACATGCCTACTATTCCAGGAAGGAAACAGTACTTTTACTTTCTCATGTTCTCCCACTTTTTGCAACCTCTAGTGTATTAAAAACATACATATGCAAAGGGTATCTGTGAATGAAAGAAACTACCTTTCTCTTTGTCACCAGAACCACATGTATCGGTGTCCAGACTTTCAGACTGCAGTAATGATGATTACTTTAATTTTTGCAGACGCATCCCTACAATTTTAAGGCCTCACTAATTAGTAATAACGTCAACCCAGAGACATAAATTCTAACTTAGACAAATGATCAGAATGTATACTCTGAGCATCTAAATTCCAGAAAAAAAAGCATGAACTCATTTCAACCTCCATACAGCCTCATTCTACAGAGTTCATTAATATCAACATCAATATTTTGCGATGTAATAACACATACAATTTTTAAAGCCCTCTGGAATTAAAATGCAGGCTCATGGGACTTTCAAAAATGAAATCAGTTTTCTAAATTAAGCCCTTAAAATACTTTCTTTTCTCTGCAGTGTTTCTTCATGTCAGCTTTCTATTTCATCTAATGTAGAAAAAGCCCTTGTCAAAATTCTTTCTGCACCTTGGTAAGTTATTAAGCAAATTAAAAATACAACTTTAAGCCAGAATTTTATTTTTTTATTTCTGTATGCAACTTTAATTATTACATACTTTTACACCATAGTCAGCTTTCAGTCTCTCTTATTTTTGTACTGAAAACATGTAACAGTATCCTAACTTGTAAAAAGAAGTTGAAAAAATTAATAACTGCAGTTCCTGACACCAAGAAGATCTACAGTCACTCAAGAATGCAGAATAAATACCTGTCCCAGCAGACTGACTTTTGCTACAGCCTCTCACTCATCTTCAGTAGTATCTTAACCTTACTTCTTCTGCCTATAAGCAAACCTAACTGTTGAAGCAAACCCTTATGTTCTTGGTCTTTCTTCCCTCCCACAGCCACTTTAACATTCTTCCCTCTCTGCTTTAAAACACCTGTATCACAGGAGACCAGCTTTGTCAGATTATTTGTTTGCCACTTTCTCTAAAAAAACAATTAACTCTTTGCACTGAAAGAACCTTCGAGCTCGTGAGACACAAAGTATGTCACAAAACTGCCAGCAGAAATCACTGGAAGGATCTTTTGAAGACAGCTGTGGGTATACATTTAGTTTTGCAGATTGGCACAAGCATTATCATCTTTCCAAGTCTGTGATTAAGTACCAAACACCATCAAAGCTTTTGATATGTAATTCAAAAAACAAGCATGGAGATGTCTCTGGTTTCATAGTCAATACTGGTATAAGCCCTGGTTATCTGTTAACCTAGTGATAGCTACCTGTTTTACATCATTGTGATAGGTCCCATGGACTTTATAGTATCCCTTATAAAGACAAACAATAAACAATTCAAATTTAGGTGGATTATCTGAGCAGATACTTTGAAAATATCTTTTCAAGGCCCAGATGAGATGATTACCAGAGAAATTACACGGTATTGAAACAGAAACTATGAGTCTGGAATAGAAGCCTTAAGAGGAAGAAAGTAAGTAGGTTTTATTTTCGATCAATGTTACTACTTCTCTGTGCCCAAAATACAGTAAAGAACTGCAACAACAATGATCAACCCATAAAAACATAGCATCATCCTTGTTTTGTCTTTCTTTCACAGAAAATTTTACCCCAGTTGCCTGTTGGATGTCCTCATTCACCCCAATGCATTAGTTTTTATGACAGGACTTGCATTACTGTTTTCATCTAGCAGAACAGCAGGACGTGGTAAAAAGTGCAGCAGACTCTGGTTGCAATATCACCTCTAATACCAGCTGTTTCTGTACTTCCTTGCAGGTGTTTGTCTTCCACATGGCTGACAGCTGAATTCTGTTCAAAAAGGATGACTAAAGCTGCAATAGGTGCAAAGCCAAGTTTCCTCTTGGATTCTCTTCTTCCCCCTGCTGTGCCTCATGTGGCTGGCAGAGCACTGCCATTGTGGAACAGAGGTTGCTGGAAATAAATTCTTCTTAAGCAGACAGGCTTTTGTTCAGTTCTGACTCCAGGCTCCCAGCCCAGTCTTGAGCAATCTGCACTGAGAAAACTCTGTGCGTCCGTGGTAAAGCTGTTTTTTTAGAGGTTTCTAGTCTGAGCCAATTTGTAGTAAAGAGAACCATTTTCTGAAAGACCGTGTTCTGGGCAGAGGATCTTCATTATCAGTCTTGTCCTAGCATATTCTCTGAGATTTCCATCAAGTTAGGCTTTGGATTTAGATGCAGATACAATCGTTCTTAGGTTTCTGTATCTGTATTTCTTTATGCGGACTAGTTGTGGAACAAACCAGGGAGGCATACTGTATTCTTGTACCTCTTGCCTGTTAATTAATTAATCCTTTGCTTTTTTCTATACAAATGGGTGAAAGAAACGGCACGTGCACATAGATTTTTCTTTCTGAAAAAGGAACACGTGATTCAACAGCTTATTCTCTGTCATGACCAAAATTTCATCACGTGAAATCCAAGGTTGCTCTGTGCTCTAAAACAGTTAGCACATTATTCATCTTTTTGTGGACATGCAAGAGGCCAAATAATTTTGTGGGCTTTCCTGCTCCTTTTCCACTTCTCTTGTTACCAATTCCAGAAGCCGGTGTCTGTAGTGTCTTTGCACAAGTCTACAAACTGAGGCACTTTTTAGAACCAAGGTTTTTTGGACGCACTCATAATAGCATTGTGTTTGTGAAGCATTTTGTATAACTGTTCAAAGAGCATCTCTCTCACTTTCTTAGTGATGCTGGTAGACAACCCCTCCTGTCTATCAGTTAGAAGTTGTCATCTCCTGTCACCCAAGTTCTGAGCATTTCTAGCCAGTCTTCACCTGTCAGATATTTTTGTTGAATGCTTTGGTGAATCATATAAAAATTGTACAAGTGTGACTTTTGCTGTGATATGCACTTTACAGACCCTTCACTTCTTTTGCAGCTAAAAAGAGAAGAATAATAACTATAAAGAGTTCCCATGTTTCTTCCTCTAACTGTATGTCCGAAAATTCACATTCAGGTGTCTGTATCCTGTTCTGCAGAATGGCAGGGCAATTTTACAACAGCTATGAGCTTCTGGGTAGCAGCTTTGTTGTTCTTATTTTCATTCCCACCTAAGATGCTTGCTTTTCCCCTTTCTTATTCCACCTCAAGCAACACATTCAATTCTCTGTTATCTACATGTGACACTGTTACATGGTTTTTTTCCTGGATTTATTTAATGGATTATCTTTGCCTAGACTTCATCTGTAACAAATTGCCACATCCAGGCTTGGACTCCTATGTTTAAACACCTTGACAATACACTGCTTTTTCAGATTTTTCTATTTTCTGAAAGAATACCTGAATGTACCAACATGCCAAATATCTTAAAAGCAACAAAGCATACAGAACAAATGAGAAAAGCCACAAAACAAAATGTCAGCTGATTCACAGTGTATCTGATTATTTCATTTCCAAGGTATTAACCACGCTGTTGCTGTGTTGGCTATGTCTAAAAGGAAATGTGGAAACTTCCTTTGGCTTAGAATACTGACGATACTTAAGATAGTAATGCTTATCTGGTATCTTTTAAATATTCAATATCTTGTGTCCTTTTATCCAAGATTAAGACAGATGGGTTTTGAATCAACAGACTACACTTGGGTAGCCAGATAGGGTACCAGATGGGTATCCTTATTCACTTATATGAAGTTCTGTATTGTTTCCCTTGGGAAATATTAAGAGTAGCATGTTTACTAGAGAGCCAGTCATGCTAAAGGCTTTGTTTGTTCAATTGACTGCTGCTTATAGGCAATAATTGCAGGATGACAGAAGGTAACAGACCAACATATTCATTTTTCAGTGCACAACTACAGCCTGAGCATGAATAGCTGGGATTACTATGAATGGGAAGAACCATTTAGGTATACAACTGAAAAGAAAAATATATAGAGAATTATTTTTGCATAAAGGTTTTCTTGGTCTCTTTAAACCTGTCCATTACTTATGAAGCCACAATATTTCTTAAAATGCTTTAATTGAAACAGTTTCTGTAGAGATACCGATATCTTTTATTAGACTGACTACATATAGTCGTAAAGAGTGGACCATTTTAAGTGTTTTATAGCATATTATAAGTACCTTAAATCTGAGTGGATAAATGAGCACATATGAAAGAACACGTCTTTCTTTCATTAGGTAAGTGTAACAGCATTAGCCAAATTCAGCCATGACTGGGAGAAAAAAACAAAAGAAAAGGTAAAAAAAGGTGAGTCACTTGGAGGAGTGCTGTGGGGAGGATGCCTGGATTCTTCAGATTCTTCACTTAGAATCTGGCCAGGGCATCGTTCGGGGTTCCCATCTACTTCAGTGCAGCCAGACTTTCATTGTCTGTCTCCTTCTGAGGTTTTTCAGCCCTTCCCCAGCTGTCTCCCCTTCACACAGTCCAATAAAGTCCAGGTTCAGCCAGAGAACAGACAGGAACAGGCCTTTCGCATATCCCAAGCCCTCCAAGTCCTAAAGAAATTGAATTGATGGGGATGGGCCCTACTGCCTCACCCCAGTGCTACATGCTGTGTAACAGGGCTGGTGTGGGCACTTGTCCCCGGAGAGGACTGGGAGCTGTGAACGTTAATCAGAGATTAATTCCTGCCTATTGCTGAGAGCAGGCCATGTTTGCCACGGATGTCAGAACACACTGACATGTCCCATGGAGCAGCTTCTGCAGGTCCCTGCCTCAGGACACGGGTGCTTGTAAGTCTCACTGCTGGAGATCTCTATATGTTATATATAGTGAGTCCTGGGACCTAAATTGACATGTGGCTTTCACTGCTGAACTGTAAGCCTGACCAGCGCGTAAGCCTTGGTGTAACCCATTCCTTTGAGCTACGCCTACATTATGTACGGCCGAGATTGTCACTATTTTTTTTTTTTTTAAGCTTTCCATTAGCCATTTGTCCTTGAATTGAAAGAGCCAATTCGAAAGTAAGAAAAGCTTAGGGACGGAACAGGCTTTCAACAAAAATTGGGGAGAGCGAAGGGAAGTTGTTGCGACCAAGAGCTCCCTCTTGCGTATGACAGCAAGAGCAGAAGGTCCCTGCCCGCGCAGGTCTCGCCCTGGGGCGGTGCAGCGGGGGCAGCACCTCTGCAGAAGCAAGGGCAGCCTGCGGGGGGGGTCCCGGGCCGAGCCCCCGGCCGCGGCTTCCCGAACTGACGGCTTAGCTCTGCTCCGGGTACGTCCTGAGCTTTGTCGTGGCAGGGTGGAAGTACGTTTCTGTAACGTAAAAACTTTTTCCAACATTTGCAATCATGTTTATTTCACTAATTTGTCTTAAAAGAAAAAAAAAAGGGAAAGAAAAAAACCCGACGGAACTGACATTTTGAAACAAATTCTTATCCATTTGAACTTCTTACTTACAAATACGTTTTTTAAAATGTTGAAATTCAAAGTGTTATGTTTTCATGAATACAGGTTCACAAATTCTTCTTGGCAGTAAGACTGGAGGCTCTGCAAGAGTGCGTGGGGGTTATTTCAGAAGGTAACAGAGGTCACAGCTTTCCCAGTAATCTCCCTTCTTCTGATTCCATGCTGGCCAACTCCTTGTACTGCAGCAGGTCTCAACCTCTTCCTCTGTGAAGCCGTACATGTGGAAATACAGTAAATGCTTGATTTTGGATGCAGCTAAATTTCTTTTTCATCTAAAACATTTATTTGTGTTGTTTTCTTGGGGTGTCCCGTCTGGATGTGTTTTGGCTTTTACGTAATCACCTATCATGAGCATAGACAGTAGTGCACTGACTTTTTAGACACAAGCAAGCTCATTTCTTGTTCACTGCAGTTTTCAAAACATGAGAACAGAGGTTAGAAAATGCAGTGAACCTTAAAAGAAAGGATAAACTCAAGCAGTTTTAAGGTCTGGTGATTTTTTCCTCCACAGCATGACTTTGCACAAATCACACTGAAACTGTGGGATGAAACTGTGTTAGTGGTTAGTATACCTGACCACCTCTCAAGTGTTTTGCAGGTGCCGAAGTTGTTCAGGGTTGCTTCTTCAAGTATGAAAAGGAAGATTAATTTGTATTATAACCTGACTGGCTTATTTTAGTAATTTATCAAAAATGGAGCACTGTACTGGCAAGTAAGCAGGAATTAGTAACTGGATATCAAGGTCTATTATTTATGTAAAATCTGTCAAAGCAAGCCCAAAGCAAAGATTTTCAAAGCTGAGGTACTTAAAGTGGTGAAGTTTTACCATGTTAGGTAGGTTTGAGCAGCGAGATAAAGCACACCGTGGAATGTACTTTCAGTGAGAATTAAAATGGTAAAATGGATTTATTTAACTGTTACACACAACTAGATTTCTGGAAAGGTATGATGGCCACACAGACTAAGGAATTTTATGAAAACACCTTTCAAAACCTTCAATAGGGAGGATTGCATATTAGAGGACTGTAAAGGTGAAGAACAGCTTTTTCTGTTTTACTACTCAAATAACAGGAAATGTTATTTCAGTCATAAGATCTCATTTTATCTGCCTGAAATTACATCCATATCTACAGCCTCTAATATTGACAAAAGGTCTCTAACTGCCTCAGGAGAAAAGATTTGAAACTTGTCTCAGCTACAAAGCAGAGAAGAAGAAATACAGACACCTGAGTTTCCTCTACTTTGTGGGTCTATTCAGTCTTTCCACAGCTGCTTCCATGTGCGTTTCTGAAGAAATGAACTGCTTCTACCACTACAGTTCATTAGCATTCTTCAGGAGAGCATGTGTTAATGAATGCCTGCACGAGAAACGCTTGCTGTTTGACAATTTTAATTTTCCACAGATAGAAAGTGGCAACATACGTTTAGAAACTTGAAATCAAACCAATCTAACAGTGAAATGAATCCTTATTTTTTCTAGTCTTTGACAACTATGTTCCAACTTTACCCGTAAGGTAAAAAAGCACATTAATAAAATTATCTAGCTGTGTGTGTATGTTTGGGGGAGGTTATAATTCAGAATTCTGCTTGCTAATATTCTGTCACAATAGAGGAAAAATGATAAAGATTCTTCTCAAGCAAGAACTACGCTGAAGAGCATCTGAAACTTAGTCTCACCCTAATTAAATAGATTGTCCAGTATGAAAGAAAAACTCTACATATGACTTCCTCTAAAATATATTTATTGAACTTATTTTGGGTTTAACATTCAAATATTATTTGCGCAGTAAGAGAATAAAGACAATGTGAAATTTTATTATATCACAAACAGAATGGTTACACATGGAGATAGAACAATGGAAGCTGGGAAGAATCTGGTAACAGTAACAGCAGCACCAGCAACCTGGAAAACCAGCAACCTGATTAATTTTTTTTATTCCTTGTAAGAATTACCAATTATTAACTGGCTAACTCAAGGAAAATTACAATGAAATCAACAAGTACAAAGGCATATGTAATGTTCTTCTAAATAAGGAAAGCTCAGATCCTTAGTGTTACAAATTAATATATAGTTCCATGTATCATTTAGGGAATTGGGTATCGCTGTGACTGGGGTATTTAGGAAATGGACAAATAAGCCAGTTTCAAGCTTCACAAGAAGTACTGATGTTCATAAGCAGTTCACATTGCTAACAGTTAATTCTTAACTACTATCAATCATTATCGCTACTTACACAAAACAATTAGTCCTTAACAAATCTATCCCAGATGAGCTGGGAGTACACAACACAGTGGAGCTGATGCTACGTAGTTAGTGCTGATGGCTGCGCTCCATGGCAGTCCTTAGTCACCAGGACCAAGGTGATCAGGCTTGAGACCTCCTTGCAGGCAGTTTGCCGTCTTTGTTCTTTACTCAACTGATGTTTTATACTCTCCGTCCTGGATCCAAAAGGAAAGGAAGTGATCTCATCTGCTCTTGATGACTTACTTGGGGGACTGGGACATGTTCTGGGTGTTGCTTATTCTGAAGGTGCCACCAGACACCTTTCTTGCCTGCTCTGCAGGATTGTCTTGGTCTTACCAGGCATCTTTCCCCTTCTGTTTCGTTGTTTGTTTATTTGGTGACAGGTTTCCAACCATCATTTCTTAGGTAAGCCCGATTTTGCCTATTTAGCAAGGCTTTAAGAAAATAGCTGGAAAGGGTGACCTAGGAAAGAGTAAGATGTACAGGATCACTTTGGGTTGCTGTGAAAAATCACAGAGTGAGACTTCCTGAAATGTATCTCTTGCCACACAAAGGAGAAGGTGATTGGGAATGCTCTGCACGGGCATACAGGTCCTACAAGCCTGTAGTCACTGATTTAAGTAAAATGGCTGAAGCTGCTTCCTATGGCACAGATATATAATCTGCTTTTGAGCTATCTCAACTGTCGGCCGACACTTAAATGCAATCCGAGATAAAACTAGTGTTTTAAATGAAAACAGCAAAGATCTGAGGGCTAATTGTAGGTGGATAATGTCTGCCTCAGAGGTGGGGGCGATACACGGTAAAGCATCTGCCATCTCACTTTAATCCACACCTGCAAATCTACCAGAGCCTTCAATGTACGAATTTGGGGTCCTCCAACAGATGCACAGGCTGCTCATGCAGTGCCGAGAATGAAATTCGCAGGCTCCACAAGCCAGCTCAGGAGCCACCCCATTGAGACTGGAGGATTACGAAGCGACATCCCCATGGGATGCCTCCGAAGCCAGGAGGTGCTTCAAGCAGGTTAGCCCTTTTCCAGAGGAGCAAAATGGGAGGCCAGGCCTACCCCTGACGAGTGCATCCTCCCGCCTAGGAGACTGGAGCCGAGTTTTCTTCTTCCTGCCCTGCCCTGCCTGATTTACCACAGAACTTGAAATAAACATAAGGATGGGGGTTATCTTTGATTTCTTCTCCCGAATCCGTGTTACCTTGTCACGACAACTGAGTATTTACTGGAGTAGAACTTAAAGCCGACATTACTGCAGCCAGGGTGAGCACTTTAATCGGTGCTTTCTCTCTCCGTAGGGGGGGGATGAATGTTTAACGACCTGTGAAGCAGAGCCCTTCAGGTTCGTTCCTGCGCGTTCCGTTTCTCTAAGGCGGAGAGCTCCGAGGCCGCTCTCCGCGGCTGTCGGGCGGCGACAGCCCTCTATCTCAGCTCCAGATCGTGCCCCGCGGGACCCCGAAGGCAATTTAACCCGTTCGACGGACGCAGAGCCAAACATCCTGACCGCACCGGGGCGGCCTGGCCGGGCCGGGCCTCCCCGGGCCCCCTCCCACAGACGCCGGCGGCAACCCCGGCCCCGCCCCAGGCCGCGCCCCCGCCCCGAGGCCCCGCCCCTTCCACGCCCGCAAACCACCCGCGGAGGGGGTGGGGGCGCTCACCCGGAAGTGCTCCCGGAGGGCGACACCGCCCAGCGAGGGTGCTTCCGGGTAGCAGCGCGCTTACCCGCTCGGCTCCTCTGCCACGCCGCCGCTCTCTCGGCCTCCTCCTGCCGGGCCGTCCTCCGCCCACCCCCGTCCCCCCCCCTCGCCTCTCCCCGCGCCGGGCGATGCCGCTGCGGGGCTCCCGGGCCGCGGGGCCATGGGGGCGGCTGCTGCTGCTGCTGCCGCCGCCGCCGTTGCTTCTCTTGGCGCTGGCGGCCTGCGCCGCGCGGGCCTCCGAGATCACCTTCGAGCTGCCCGATAACGCCAAGCAGTGCTTCTACGAGGAGATCGCCCAGGGCACCAAGTGCACCCTCGAGTTCCAGGTAGCGGGGCGGCCGGGGCCGGCCTCGCGGGGAAGGGCCGGCCCGGGCCCGGGCGTGCCGCGCTGGCGGCCGCCGGGGAGCGGTGGCCGAGGGGCGGGTGCTGTCGGGGGAGCCGCTCGGCTTCGTTCGTGAACCGCGGGCTGCTGCGAGCAGTTGTCGGGAGAAGCGCCTGGTGGGGGGTGAGCGGCAGCTGGAGCCAGGGCTGGGTTTGCAGCTCGGCTGAGGAAATAGTGCACGCTGCCCCGCGCTCTGCGGGGGGCGCGAGTTTAGCTCAGAGCCGAGAAAGGCACACGAAGTTGCCCCTGAAAACTGGCAGCGTCTTTTACCCTGATCGCTGCCGCGCAGCGTCCCAGCCCAGCGGCGTGGAGAATACCTAAAGAACAGCTGCCCAAGGAGATGCCGTGAAAGCGGTTTCCTTGAGGTTTACGAAGCATTTGCACCATGAGCACGATACAAATGAAGGAGCTAATGCTTCTTATTTTGGAGTATGGCTCAAACTGAGGTCACGTAGCAAACAGTAAGAAAGTCATGGAGTAGGTATGCGGTATCAGCACAGTGTCCCAGGCACATAGCGAGACAGGGAAGAGTCTTACAAAAAATAAAACCTGCGGGCAGCTGACATCTTATTGACGACTATGGTTAACATGCGTGTATTAAGTGAGGCTGCACGGTTTTTTCTTACTTTTCCCAGTTTCTAACAGTTTGAACATGCAGGTCTATCATGATGATAGAGCATGCTGTTCAGCTTCAAGATGTTTTGAGCAAACAGCTCTGACAGTTTTGGTGCCTTTGAGTGTATCAGCAGGGTTGGAACCTTTCAGTCTGTCACTTCAGCTGGTGAAGTCACTGACAGTACAGCAGCAGCATGAGAGAGAAATCATCCTTTGCAATGGGAATCACAGTTACCTTTGGGGGCTTTTGAAGGGGCCGTGTACTTTTATGGTCTGACTTCTCCTGTTGAAGTTCCGTGTTTTTCTCTTTCCTGCCTGCTGTCCCACCTTTAGTATTTTGGGGAATGTTGCTGCCAAATATTGGTCCTTGTTACTCTGTCCTACATGTTCTAGTTCTCAAGATATCTTTTTCCCCTACCCAAATGCTTCTTGTCCCTGCCAGTTACCTTCATAAAGTCTTTTCTGTGCAGTACTTTTCCCCCCTGTTTTGAAGTGGATGTCATTGGAGGTTGCTGGGCAGATAAGCCGGCTGTTGTCGCTTTTGTCGGTGATCAGAACAGGAATAGCTTTCTTAAAAGGAAAGTTTGGCTTTGGCCAGCTGCCAGTAGACCGAAGTGCTGTGTGCATGTCCTTTGGCAGTATGTCTTAAGAGCTGACAGGAGGCTCAAGCAAGCTCTGTGGGAAGGAATCCTAGGGCAACTTTAAAGCTCTGGCAAATCTTTACCATGTGTATGTAAACTGGCCCTTCCAGAGTGTGTGATATAACTGAATGGGAGTGACTTTCATGTAATTGGCAAAAGGCATGGCCCCTGTCAACTTTGAGATCATACTTCAAAAGTGAACCATCATTTCATTACAGAAAATCTTGTTTTTGTTTTTCCTTCCAACCAGGTAAGCATTTCTGTGTGAAAATCCCAACTAGATGCAGACATCCAGAGATCCAGACTTCCAAAAATTTTTTTTTCTTTGTATCCTGTCATCACATTTTTGGAAAAACTATGAAGATGCTGCTTGCCAACTGAATGTTTTTAAAACTTCCTGTTTGCAGAGCAGCTACTGCTCAGATCTCTTGTTATTTCAGTTGTACCATTAATGTTATCATTTTAATAACTTGATACCTAAATAAACTGATGTCAGTTTAAATAACACTATGTGAACCGAAGTGCAGCTACTCAGATACTAAAATTTTTCAGTCATTTCAGCACACATATAAAAGGGACCTGCCTTTAGATATAAGTCTCTTCCTCCTTCAGCATGCTTTATCTTAAAATCAAAAAGTTTGGAGCAAGGATTAAGTGTGAAAGTACTAGCCTAAGAGTCATCAGAACACCAAGTTATGAATACCTAAGCTACTGATTAGTCTTTCTGTAGAGGTGGGATGGCTAGTCTACCCAGCAATATGCTGTAGACCAACAATGATCAAAGCCTGAAAAAAAATGCCCTCAAGACAATCATGAAGATTCAAGTCACTCGTTAGGCATTATCTGGATGTGCTGGTTTTGGGAAGAAATGCTGTGTCTAACTGTGCAGGAGGGAGGCAGCAGACCACCCCACCCTACCCCCCAAACATTGCTCTGTTCACAAGCACACAGGAAGACTAGCCAGGTTGAAATACCTGTTCTACTGGTCGAACACCATTCCTGCAGCCTAAAGCAGCTTGAGCTAATAGGGTGGTTGCACTCTTTTGGCTGAACAGAAAGGAGCTGTTTTACTGCATGTTAGCAATCTCAGGCAGCTGAAATCAGTTCCGTGGAGGACTTGTGCATACAGCAAATGGTTGATTTGTTGCAGTAAAGTCTTTGCTGCCCCATCAAGTTTCATCCACTGTAGCCTTTTATGTTGTACAATTATTTATAACAAACTAACTAAAATTGCTCTCATAAACGGTTTGAAAATATAATTGACATTACATATGCTGAACCTAAAGTATTTTGAATTATGTTCTTTGTGTCTTCCATAAGAAAATAATTTTGCAGACTTGCTTTGAAACATATTCAAATTAATGCATTATATTTTAAAACATTTGTTAAAGCAGAAAATCTTGCAGTGCCACTTGACAAGTCATACTTCTTAGAAGAAATGTATAAATCTCTGTTTTGTTAAAAGGAGAATTTCTTGGGTTTTGTTTTCAGGTGATCACTGGAGGTCATTATGATGTTGACTGTCGGTTGGAAGATCCTGATGGCATTGTATTATACAAAGAGATGAAGAAACAATATGATAGCTTCACGTTTACTGCATCCAGAAACGGAACATACAAATTCTGCTTCAGCAATGAATTCTCTACTTTCACACACAAAACTGTGTACTTTGATTTCCAGGTTGGAGAAGATCCACCACTGTTCCCTAGTGAGAACAGAGTAACTGCACTTACCCAGGTAAGATGCTGTTGTGTTTGACAGCAGCTGTTAGGTGGAGGCAATGTTTTTTTTTTCAAGTTCAGCTGCGTTAGATATTTATATCAGTTTTGAAAATCAACAGATTGGAGCTTTTAAAATAATCTGAATTACTACAGAGAAGCTTTCTATCTGAAGATAAGATTTATAGAACACAAAACAGCTGAGAAGGAATCAGCAAGTGCTTAAGAGAAAATTAGGGTAGTAACTTAAACTCTAGGCCACTTTTTTTTTTTTAAGGGAACCTCCTTTTAATGCCATGTTTGTGTGCCTCTTGAAGTGTGGATTTCACAAACTGTAAATATTGGTGGATCAGGGGTTTAAAAATTTCCAAACTTTGGAGAAACTTTGAGAATTGTTTTTATATTTAAAACCGTAGAGTCTTTTGCGGGGGAGGACTTAAGTTGACCTCTCATGTAACTGCCATTTTTAAAATGGAGAATTCTAGCAAAATAAACAAATGAACAAAATCAACCATATTTAGCTGGCTATTTGTCCTTTATAAGACACTACAAACTGTCAGAGTGTTATTATATTCTCAGGATTTTACAGTTTTGTACTGCCTCTACCCAATCTAAATCCATCAAAACTTCCCTTGGAACACTCGCTTCATGAATTCCCACTAATGTCCTTGCATTATAACCATCACCAAACCTCATTTTAAACAACCATTAAAGAATGCTGGATGTGGTCACTATTTTGCTAGTCTCAACTCAACGGTATAGATACTGGTTCCCAAATGCCAGTCTTACTTGAATTTACCTCACATAAGTCTGCAGTAGCTGAGATCTGTAATGAGTAGGTGACTTGCTGTGACTTCAACTACAGCTCTTACCTCTTTCTTCTTGTCACTCTTCTCCTCTGCTTTATTTTGTATCTGATTCTTCATCCTGTATCTTTCCATCTCTTTTCCTTACTTTAGTCTTCATTCTGTTCAGTCTGCGTGTTCTGTTACATCTGGTTTTCCTTTTGCTATCTTGGCATCAGCAGAGGGATTTTGAGAATGCAGAACACGTGCTTCCTGGGTCCAGCATCTCTGCAGACCCTTGCAGCCTGTGGGAGAAGATTTATAAAAAAACAGTTTGTCACTGGGTTGTAGCTTACACAATGCAAATAAGGTATTTGGGAAAGGGAAAGTTAATTTTCAGAGTACAACACACCTTTGGTAAGAAGGTTCTTGTTGCATTTTTCTTGAGGCTTGTAGGAAGACCAAATCAGGGCAGCCTTTCACAGGGACAGTAAAAGGTAAATCCCTAAAACCAGAGTGACTTTGTGTTTAAATCCCTTCTACAGACTAGGAGAGCTCTGTAATTTATCAGTGAGACCAATGGCAGAACTTAGTTTGGAAAACCTCTTCCTGAATTTTGTTGAGAAGAATATCTTAGACTTGTTCAGACACCTGTCTTAAGTCATCAACTTGAAAGATGGTTAGACACAGATATAAGTAACTGAGAGTGGTCCTATCAGTGTGTTAAATGTTTCCTTTTATAATAGTTCGTGCTGTTTGATCTTCAGGAAATACTAATTTTAAGCCATAAAACAAAAACAAGTTGTGACTAGAAAGAAGGTATTTTGAAGATCTATGATTAATCTCTTGGTGATCAAAACGCAGTGAGTAGTACTGACTTTTACTTACAGAAGATAAATTGAAAGTGGAAGGAGTTAAGTGAAAAATGATCTAGGGCTTAAAAAACTGGTAATACTTTTTTTTTTTTAAATGAAAAATGACAATGAAGTTGAGCAATTTGTTAACCACGTTTTGCGCACTGACTAAGAGAAGGGTCTTCTGCCAAAAGAACATGTTGAGTTTAGTAATGTAGATTTTAGGATATTGTGCAACTTGAGTAAGAATTATGCAACGAAGAATGTCATACTTGTGAAATACAGGAGCATTTAATATATACTATGTGCATCTTAATGCTATAAGCAACTGTTTGTTTTCCTGGTATGTGTGGAATTAACAATGGGGGCATCACTGACATTTCAAAAATCTTTCTAATGTTCATTTTGAACCCAAATATACATGAATTTAAGATTTGTTTAGTCATTCTCAGAGCTCCTTGCTTTTTATTACATCTACAGTTTTACACGCTTCTGCATTTAACAGTCTGTCGCATTCCTTTGTGTAGAGTTTGATCAGTGTAAGTTAAATGTTATGGCATTTACAGTATTTCAGTCTGACAATGGACTGAGTTAATCCTTAGCTTGCAAAGTTACATGAATCCTAATTTTCAATATCAAACCAGAAAACTTTGCAGAAAAGGCATTAGAAGGGTTATTAATTCAGTGGTGTCTATTTGTTTGCTTCTCTAGATGGAGTCTGCATGTGTTTCAATTCATGAAGCTTTGAAGTCTGTCATCGATTATCAGACTCATTTCCGCTTGAGGGAAGCGCAGGGCCGCAGCAGAGCAGAGGATTTAAACACAAGGGTGGCCTACTGGTCAATAGGGGAAGCAATCATTCTTCTTGTCGTTAGTATCGGGCAGGTATTTCTCCTCAAAAGCTTCTTCTCGGATAAAAGATCCACAACAACCCGTGTTGGATCATAACTGGTAGTGGTAATGCTTCAGGTCATTGTGTGTACTCATCTGTAAAAATTAACTGTTCTCCAATTAATTGTAAGTGCAAAGGATCTGAATATATGCAACATTCAAATGTGTCTACCCCATATCGTATATAAAAATCACAAAACAAACCCAAAAAGTTATGAAAGGGAAACAAGATTTGAAATATTTAAAAAATACTTCAGAACTTAAGTGCTTTCCGATTCCTGTATTAAATATCTGGCAGTGACCAGCCTCTTTATTTCTACTGATTGTAATCCAAACTGAGTTTGATTTTTACCAGTAAGATTAGCCATCTGCAGTATAACACTTTAAAATAACCAGTCTAGTGTCTGACATGAGGCAATATATATGAAAATTTGATTTGATTTTTGTTTTCAGGCTGAATGTATTTGATTATAAAACCAAATGTGATGAACTGTAGTGCATTGTTTTGATTTGCTGTTAAAAAAAAATAACCAATGGTACCCCTTGCTTATTTGTAAAATTGTTGCAAGCTTGACACTACATCATGGTGCAAATTCTTCATCAGCCTGGTAAGTCTCCATCTTCAAAGCTTACTAAATTTTATACTTGAGTACGTTTGCTTAAACTTACATTCTTCTATATTAAAATAAATCCATTTCCTCTTTTACAATGTTCATTTTCCTGAAGAAATTGTAAGCTGAGACTACTCAGGAAATCCACTTCCTATATTCAAAAATCCAAATCTCCAAGGTTATTTAAAAAACATGCAATAAAATAGGGAGTCTTGTAACTTTGTCACTGAAGCTGTACAGTTTCTGTACTCGTATATGCTGCTGCTGCTGCTTTTTGGATTTAAGACGAGAAGTAGCTTGGTTTGTTAAGCAGCACAGCACCAGCACTGGATGAGGTTGTATTATGTGTTAGGCACATACAAAGCTTTTTACTAAATTGTTTTCCTATTAAGAGGCCAATTTGATATTGATACTGCATTGCACAAGTGCTGTAAATTTTACTTTCCTGTGTGTGGTGCACTGATACATGATGGCCTTGTGCATCTAATTGCCACTGTTTTTTGCTAGTGGTCAGGAAGTGTTTTAAGTATTTCAGGTTATCTTTTTGGTAGAGTTATAGTTACATTGTTTCCACTGCTCATGTCTTTAATAGCTTATGTACTGTAAAGTCTTGGTTTATTTGGATATGGAAGGTAGTAAATGTATGTACATACAAGTAGTTTGAATTGAGCTGGTCATAATAAGGCTAAACTCTTTCAATTGGCTCTGGAGAAATATGTAGACTGACCAGTTCTTAAGTGCACACAAAATAAACTAAGGTGAAAAATTTTGTTGTATATTGCTGGCTAATTCGAAAGATGCTTCTTAAACAAGTTCTCAGCAAGCAGAGAAAGAATGCTAAACCTCTAATAATTGCCTGTATTTTTTCTAGCAAAAATTTGAAATTGCATGTACAGGTAACGCTTGAGCAGTCTGAAGAATTGATCTGAGATTACTTGATTTTAAAATCTTGTGGTGGCTGAAAAAAATAAAAGTTCACCTGTTGTGAACTGAACGACTGCTCTTTTGGAAACTGAAGAAAAACCTCAAACAGCTCAAAAATTACTTAAAAGGTCATGGGGGTATTAAAGCTTAACATAGGTTAAATTCAGGATTATATGTGATGTTTTTCTGTCCTGTACTGAATTTTAAATATTGCAGTCCCATTTTGGGATGCAAGCTTCCCAGAAACAGACTCAAAAAGATCAGAAAACAAAAAAAATAGTGCTTTCTTATGATACAAATCTGTGCCTGCACACAATATTCTTGATTGTACCTTTATGCTTTATTCTTGTGTTTCAGCAACTAATATTCAGTACTTTTTGTGCTGCGTTGCACACCATAATGAAGCAAGTGGTACATTTTGGGTGCAAGTGTCACATGAAAACATAATTTAATTTTGATAGTGTTCACTGTCGTCATCTGGAGTTTGAATATCACTTGTGTAGCTTTAATCACAACAAAAGCATTTGTTTTAAAGATTGAAACGTGTTTGGTTTTTCTTCCACTGACTTGTTCTGTGTGCTGTCAAAATTGGTAAACAATGGGGTAAAACAGATAATGATTGGCCATCACATACATGTATCTCTATTCTTTCATGTTTGAATGTGTGAAGTGGGACTGTTCAGCTCAATATTACTCCCACTGCAGAGGCTTAGTGGACTTGACTTTTGCATTGAAGTTAGGTATCCAAACCAATCTTCTGATATCCTGCTGCATAATATGCAGCAATAGCTTAAAAATGCCTTTATTTTTGTGTTACTAAAAACATGGCACAAATACACGTTTAAACATAGCTGTATATAGTTTTTAAAATAAGTGACTGAATAGGATATAATAAAACACATGCTAACGCAGTGGGTGAAGAAATGCGTTGTGACTTTTGGTTAAAGCTGCATCTTTTTAATATATGAAAAGAATAGTTTGGTTAAGGGTGTGATACATGAGTAAACACCCTGTGTTAAAGGGGATATAACTGTGTTTTTAATTGCTAAAGGCCCTGGGTTTCAGCTATTCCTTGGATGTTTTATGTTTACAGAACTTCTTCTCATGTCCTTGTCAGTTCTTGTTTTAGTTTGGGGGGAAAAAAAAAAGTTTAGTTTGAATAAGAGAAAAAGCAGACCCTGTGAATATTGTATGGGAAAAATAAAAATTAATATATGAATGTGGTCTAATTGTTTTGTTTGCATGTGGGAGTGGGGAGCATTATTCTTCAAAAAAGCTTTGAATAACGATTTGAGTAGTCAACTTTTATTTTAACACATTACAGTTAATCTGCCCCTGACACTTGATCGTTACTTCTATTGTTGTACATCACGAAGTGTACCAGTTCACTGCTGTTCATAATTGGCTGTGCTTTCAGGTCACTGGAAAAACTCATGTTTCAGCAAGATAGTGTTGTTACTGGCTCTTTGCTCAGCACTTCAGCAGTGCAGGTAGTAATATCCATAAACCTGTTCTTGTTGGAGTGGAATTCAAAGTATATGACTACAGGTGCCAGGAATGACTTAGACATACTGCATCTTCTCACATTGATTCTGTAGATACAAGGTTAATATGGGGTGAGCTAGAAAAGTGCATCCAATTAGTGTTGTCTAATGATGAGATATAAACTTCAAATATGTAGTAACTAAATGTGTGACTTGAGATATTGTATATTCTGTAGCTTCTTGCTGAATCTTGGCACATACCAGTTAAGTTTAAAAAACCAGATAGAGTAGGCATCATTGCTCTGTGTGGCACCTTCCAAAATGGCTTTTTCATGCTGTTTGTGTTTCTCCAGTGTTGGTTGCTGTACATTCAAAATTTTTCAAGAATATTTACAGTACTTGGATTAAAAAAAGCTTTTGTCTAGAAGCATGGGTAAGTTCTCTTTCAGTGATGTGTTATTGTTATGGTCAAGCAGTTGTCTGGGGGTTTTTTTAGGTGCCTGGCACCCAGGATTTGAAAGTAGCTTAAGGTAAGTTGTGGTCTGAAGCACTTTTCCACTGAAAGCTGATCATCTTACAAAAAAAAAAATTAAAAAAATTAGACAAAGTGAAAAGATGAGTCAGCAGATCAGCTGATTTGTATGATGATGAAGGCTTTTATCAAGGAGGAAGTAGAAATGTGCTCTGGACCACTGCAACCCATTTTAAACAGTTTTTTGGACTGCCAGGCTGCCACAGGGCACAACTGCATCAGGGGCACTGCAACCTGGATTTTGTATGACTTATGCAATGGCAAAAACAATTGAAAGAAATATTTAAAGCCCCACCCTGCAGTTCAGCAGGGAGTTACAGTGTAACACATCGGTGTGCAGAAAGCTGGTATACTGCACCAGGTTACTCTAGGACAGGTTCCACACTTGGTATGTGAGTGAAGTTCATCATGTGATAGGGACCCAGTTTCCCAAGTAGTGTGGGGTTTTGCAGCTTATAGTTACATTGTACATCTCTAAAAGAAAGCAAGCTTATTGCATATTATCAAGAACTCAGATTTACATTGTCTAATGCAATTCTGGAATCATTGTTATTGACTTCAGAGGGTTTTGTATGGATTTACCTTCAGGTGCCATCAAAGTGTGTCTCCTAATCATTATTCTTGATGTGCAAATGTTTTGTGCCTTTACCTTCTGCCTAATTGGGCTCTTTACAGGAAGTAGACATAGTCATACTAATGGAGAAATCTACCAGTAAGGGGAGCATCATCTAATGTCAATGATTATTTAAAACTAAGTCTTATCAATCCTCACTACCACTACTGAGTTATTTCCCTCAGCCGCTGAGGTAGTTTCTATGCATTTACTGCTGATGAGTGCTAATTCTGCTTGTCAGTAAGACCATGGACATATTCCTTGAAGTGATTAAAATCTTCCAATGTCACCTGCTTTCTTGTTAAAAACAGATTAAACTCCTGCTTCTGTATAGCTCAGTGGAGGAGCAGTCCTCCAGGGGTGAGATGTAACCAAGAGTTTTAACACAGGCTCTAAATGAGACAGATGCAAAGTCTTTCACACTCCTCCCCTTGACTTCCACAGCTGTCAAATCAGGTTCTAGAAAAGTGAGGTTATGGCGTGCGCATACTGAGGATGCTACTGATCTTGACCGAGTAAGTGTTGTGAGACATGAGGGGAAGCAGTGACTTGACTCAGCTTAGGAAATACTCCAGTTACCTGACAGTAGGTGCTCTCAAAAGGTTCATGATTTGTATTAGAAAGCCCATGTTACAAACCTCAGGGCAAGATCTTATGTAAGCATAACATGGTTTTACTTCGTGATACTTCTAAGCAGATTGATTTGACCCACTCATGCCTTCTCCCCCACCTGCTGACAAAATCCAGGACATCACCAGTGTGCAACAGTGATTTTAAGCAATTTGACTGCCTTGTGTGTCTCTGTTTATGTTTCTTAGCCTTACAGGCTGTTTTGCAGGTGGGCTAACAGGAAAAGGAGTGATATGGGATATGCTGTAGCTAAAGGCCATTGAACAGGACTTCCTAAATATTTTCATGGCCTGTATCTCACCATGAGACACTGTCCAGCTCGGAGTGCAGTGAACGAGACATGATACAGCAGGATGCCATCCCTTCAGCAGCCTGGACTGTTCAGGTACATGTTTAGTAGCTGAATGCATTTTGTTGGTGTGCTCCCACAGGAAGGTTGTCATGATCTGCCAGGCATGTGTGACAGGGCACAGTCAGTGGTCAGCTGCATATATGAGAGGTCTCCACTTGGTGGAGTGTTCCTGGTTTAAGCAAGAGCTTTCTTTTTAGGGATGTGATTGGTTCCTATCTGTGTCTTGGGTATTCTTTCCTAAATTTATGTACACATATTTTCCTGATGCCAAGAACAGCAGATTTGTTTATTCCTTACTGTAAATGAATGTTCTTTCTAAATTACCAAAAAGGAAGTATGTTGACATTTTTGATATGCAGGATATCAAGAACTGAGGAGCAGCATTTTCCTTCTGGAAGAAATCAAACATGAGGGAAAAGGATTTGGGATTGTTAACATATTGATATGAGACAATAATTTTTTTGGCAAGGCACTGCCTTTTGCTCTGGTGTTCGGAGAACACGATACCACTGGGTGTCAAGGAAGAATCTCAACAGGGACAGAAAGAAGGGGGAAAGAGAGACAGAAGACAGAGGGGGAAGAGAAGGAGCAAAAGTGAGGGAGGAAGGGAGGGAAGGACTGAAGAGGGAGGGAAGGACTGAAGAGGGAGGGAAGGAAAGGAGAAAGAGAGGACAGAGGGGACAGAGCAGTGAGAGGAGCCTGTGTGCCAGGTTTGGGAGGTCTGAGGAGTGCCCAGCTTGCTCCCCATGCACAAGAGGTGCTCCCTCTCCTGGGGTGTGGGTGGCCTTTGGTGGCTGCTGCCCCCAGCACCGGTCAGCAGCACAATCTGCAAATAGCAGCTGTAATTCACACCAGAATCCACTCTCTCTAATGCATATTGGCACACCCGTAATGAGGAATTCAGTGAAAATTGCCCCAAGGGAAATTAGAAGAAACATTTGTCAAAGGGTGGATGGAGGTTGGAAGAACAGTAGGCTGCTACGGAAACGTGAAGAATGGAGTGTGGTAACCACCAGGAGGTGCTGTCACCTGTGAAACACTCTGCCTGACATCAAACCAGCCTTTAATCCCACTGATACAAAGCCAGAATGACTCTGCAGCTCTCGGTGTCATTGCTCGTCTTGAACTGATGTAAGATGGTCAGCTGCCCACCAATTCTGCACATCCCTTTCTCTCATAGTCAAAGATACATAAGACATTAAAGGCCTCAGTACCACACCACACTTGCCCTTCTCTAGAACAAAAGCCCCAAACACCTGAAAATTCACAGGGCAGAAAATGAGGCTGTGTTTCATCACTTACACAAATCCCTGGGCCAAGCCCTTAGTGGGTTACACCTTGTTAAGTGGAGTTGTACAGCAAGGGGAACTTCTACCTTCTCGCAAATTCCACCTTCAAAAAAAATCTGCCGGCATTTCAAGATACAATCATGATTTTTGAAAAGCACTGGAAAATAACTTTTTTAGTGAAAGTATGTGATGTGTCAGTCAAAATATTGCAATTTAGTTTTCCTTATAAAGTGTTATTCTTTACAATACACTGGAACAGAGCACATGACAACATGTCTGAAACAACACATTGAAATCAAGTTTTATCTTGCCGGAATTTCCTTTTTGAAAACATCTTCCTACAGATTACTGTACTTGCACATAAGAATAATCAAAAACTGAAATCTCCTCTTAGTTATCCTGTAAAACCCCAGGAGTTGCAAGTTGAGTCTATTGGCAGCCAAAACTCCTACACCCACTGCAGTCAGCAGAAGAGGAAAAGACTTGTGGGTGTCCTGGAAGTCTGTAGCACTCTGTAACATTGGGCCTGGGTTATCTGTTTCCTCTCCATAACATTTTCTCATGACCTTGTGTGCGTGCAGGACTGCTGTAAAATAGGATTGCTTCTGAGCACTTGGCTGGAAGCAGTGAGTTTACTGATACACTTTATTGGACAAGAGTGTGAAGGAAGAAGTACATTGAATGCACCACAATAACGAAATGGGACGAATGGCACATGTCTGCAAGTGTAAATAAATGCACTTCATGAATGCCAAGACAGAGACGCTGCTGCCTACCTTCAGTTTATCTCTGTAGGACTGAACTTTCTATAAATCCTGACACTAGTGCATGACAAAAGAATCCAATTAAATACAAAAACCAAATAGAAATTTTGAAGTTGTGCAAGTCATAGAGGCAATGTTTCATACAGGTAAGGATGATTGATTCAGAGAAGGAGGTGCTAATAAACACATTGGTAATGCACTTGTTTACTAATGCATAAAGAAAAACAATGCCCATGGGTAGCAGGGGCCAGGTTCTGCATTGGAAGGTATTCAGAAATGCTGAAATTGGGATGTCTTGCTGTAACATGAGAATTTCAACAGCCTGAAATCACCGCAGGATCTGTATTTCTTCCTGTCATTTCCATTTACTGACAAATCAAACCCTGCATTGTAGTAAGGAGATACTTTCTTGGTGAACACAAACTGTCACTTGACACTCTTACTGACTTGGGATATTTAGACAGAGAAAGTCCAGAAAAGCTTTTGCTATATTCAAATAGCAATAAAGATAATGATAAACCCCTCCATCTTTGTGATACCCATAGTGCATACTGAGATAGCCCCAATTCCCAATAAGCTTAGACTAAAAGTAGTTCTAAAGTCATAACAAAAACCCCAGGAGGCTGGTGCTAACCTAGTACTCGGGCCATCTGGATGTGCCTCCTCCTCTGTGGGCCCTAATCCCTCAAGGGGATCTACGCTTTTCATGGCACACAGAGACATCTACTTCCACTGAACTCCTAGGAACGTGGCAAGCCAAAACCAGGGATTACCTGGATCACTAAATCTCATCTCCTGCAGATGCACCAACCATGATATGAGCATTTATTCCAGAAGCACTCAAAGAACATCCTCCAGCCACTACAGAGGGTGCCTTCAGCACTCAATAGCAAAGGAATGGCCTGTCATAAAATACAAGCTCCCGAGTCTCCATGAAGGTTCTCCAGGCAGCAGTCACCAGGAAAAGCTTTAGCAGATCTGAAACAAAGGTCAGTGATAGAAGATAAGGGGGAAACAAGGGAATTCTGAAAGACTCAGAGCCATCACTCCCCCCAAACTTGTGCACTCAGGTAACTGTTTGGCACTGCTGGAAATACCAGACCCTACAAAGTTCTGCACACAGATTTGTTCCTCCATTCTTGCTTTGAGGGGAGTTTCGGAGCTGTCCTCACAATTGTTCTTTGGTGAAAGCAAGGAAGCTCTATAGCAGGTGCTGTTCCTTGTCTCAAACTCCCACAATAGTAGGGGCAAAGCAGAGACAAGCCCTGGATCCCAAGATGCACCAAAAAGATGTTATAGATGAAGGATTGTTTTCACATGATGTAGCAAGCCTGCAGGTTGATGCAGTCACAGAATCATAGAATAGTTTGGGTTGGAAGGGACCTTTAAAGGCCATCTAGTCCAACCCCCCTGCAATGAGCAGGGACATCTTCAACTAGATCAGGTTGCTCAAAGCCCCATCCAACCTGACGTTGAATGTTTCCAGGTGTGTGAGCCAACACAGGATGCAGGAACAACCACAAAACCTTAGATGAAATGAAAAGAGTAAATTTATTTTCATTACCTCACCAACTGGGGGATCCCTGAAGCAGCACCTGGGCAGAGGCACACAAGTGGGCACGCAGGCACCATGGATCTTGGTCCTTGCTTGAGGATCCCCAAAGCTGCTGGTTTTGCCTGTTTTTCTAGGATTTGTGCAGCCATAGTTTACCACTGTGCTTTGATCTTTTCCACAGCAGGGCAGGAATCTGAAGCATGTTGAATAGGGTACCTCTAAGTCTATCACAGACCTATGTTATCTACACACAGATGTTATTCTTGTCAAGCATACAAGACTAAACAATGACTAGTATGATATATGTGCTTTTCAACAACCCAGCTGCAAGTCACCTGAGTGTGTTTACAATCCTCCTAACCAATCTTCCGTCATTTTCCCACACCAGGGATGGGGCATCTACCACTTCCCTGGGCAACCTGTTCCAGTGTTTCATTACCCTCATTGTAAAAAATTCTTTCCTTATATCCAGTCTAAATCTACCATCTTTTAGTTTAAAACCATTACCCTTGTCCTATCACAACAGGCCCTGCTAAGAAGTCTGTCCCCATCTTTCTTACAAGCCCTGTTTAAGTACTGAATGGCTGCAATAAGGTCTCACTGGAGCCTTCTCTTCTCCAGGCTGAACAACCCCAACTGTCTCAGCCTGTCTCCATAGGAGAGCTGTTCCATCCCCCTGATCATTTTCATGGCCCTCCTCTGAACCCGCTCCAACAGGTCCATGTCTTTCCTGTGCTGAGGACCCCAGAGCTGGATGCAGTACTCCAGGTGGGGTCTCACCAGAGCAGAGTAGAGGGGCAGAGCCACCTCCCTGTGAGAGACTGAAGGAGTTAATATCTCAAACATTGTGGTGGGGCAAGTTCTGCAGGGAAGGGGAACCTGTTCCCCAAATGACCACCCAAGCCCACAGCCCAAAGGCTACCTAATTAGCCTAATGACTTCAAGTGCCTGCCTGAAGGAGGGTCAAGGATGACACAAAATGAAGCCCCATGTGCGCAAGCCCACTGGAACTGGACCCCTTGGCTGACTGGACCCCTCGGCTGACTGAACCACCACTGGATGCAGGACTGCTGAAATCTTTCTCTTCTCTCTCTCTTTCCCTTTTCCTTTTCCATAATCCCTACACCTCATCCCTTTAGACATAAACTGTTGACCAAGTCTGGGACTAGGGGCGGATTCAGTCACCCTTAGGCTCCTTGCTGAGGAGGAGTCTAGAAAGCAAGAGGGTCCACTCTGAACTTCGTGACTCAATGGGAGGGCTCTCCTTATTGTCTTCCCTGAACTGATTCCCAAATAAGCAAGGCCTGTAGTATATGTTTGGTGATGTATGGTTAGCACATGTTACACAGTTTACTGACATAGTTTCATGCCAATTTTTGTTGTGAGCATACCAATTTTGGTAGTGAGCATGCCAATTCTTGTGAGCAAATAAAAATTGAGTTTTGTGAGTTAAAGGATCCCTGTTGTCATTTCACCTTAATCCTGACCTGGGAATCAGCAAACCGGAGTCATCGTCCTGAGAAATTGGGACATGAGACTCCCTCAACCTGCTGGCCACCCTTCTTTTGATGCAGCCGAAGATACGGCTGGTTTTCTGGGCTGCGAGCGCACATTGTCAGCTCATGTCCAGTTTTTCATCCACCAGTATCCCCAAGTCCTTCTCTGCAGGGCTGCTCTCAATCCCTTCATCCCCCAGCCTGTATTGATACTGGGGGTTGCCCCAACCCAGGTGCAGGACCTTGCACTTGGCCTTGTTGAACATCATGAGGTTCACAGGGGCCCACTTCTCGAGCTTGTCCAGGTCCCTCTGGATGGCATCCCTTCCCTCAGGTGTGTCAACTGCACCACTCAGCTTGGTGTTGTCTGCAAACTTGCTGAGCATGCACTCGATCACACTATGTCGTTGATGAAGATATTAAACAGTACTGGTCCCCATATGGATCCCGAGGGACACCACTCATCACTGATCTCCATCTGGACATTGAGCAGTTGACCACTACCCTTTGGATGTGACCATCCAGCCAGTTCTTTATCCACCAAACAGTCTGTCCATCAAATCCATATCTCCCCAATTTAGAAAGAAGGATGTCATGGGAGACCGTGTCAAAGGCCTTACAGAAGTTCCAGAGAGATGACATCCGTGGCTCTTCCATTGTCCCCTGATGTCATCACTCCATCACAGAAGGCCACTAGGTTGGTCAGGCAAGACTTGCCCTTGGTGAAGCCATGCTGGCTGTCTCGAATCACCTCCCTGTCCTCCATGTGCCTTAACATGTCTTCTAGGAGGATCTATTCCATGATCTTCCCAGGCACAGAGGTGAGGCTGACAGGTCAGTAGTTCCCAGAGTCCTCCTTTCTGTCCTTTTTAAAAATGGGTGCAATGTTTCCATTTTTCCAGTCACTGGGGACTTCACCTACTGCCATGACTTTTCAAATATCAGGGAGTGGCCTGGCAGCTACATCAGCCAATTCCCTCAGGATTCTGGGATACGTTTCATCAGGTCCCATAGACTTATATATGTTCAGGTTCCTCAGGTGGTCTTGAACCTGATCTTCTCTTACAGTGGGAGGGACTTTGCTCCCCCAGTCCCTGTCTTGAGGTCCATCCACTTGAGAAGTGTGGGAAGAGAGGTTGCCAGTGAAGACTGAGGCAAAAAAGTTCTTGAGTACCTCAGCCTCCTCCTTGTCTGTTGTTACCAGTTTGCCAGTCATGTTCATCAGGGGTGGGGTACACTTTCTTTGACCTTCCTTTTCTGGCTGACATATCTGTAGAAGCCCTTATTATTATTATTTGCATCCCTTGCCAAGTTCAGCTCCAGCCACACCTTGCCTTTCCTGACCCCATCCCTACACAACCAGGCAACGTCCCTGTACTCTTTCCAGGGTATCTGTCCCTGCTTCCACTGTCTGTGCATTTCCTTCTTGCCCTTTAGTTTGACCAGCAGGTCTCAACTCAGCCATACCAGTGTCTTGCCTTCCTTTACTGATTTCTTACACCTGGGGATAGAGAGCTCTTGCCCTCTATGGAAAGAGACCTTAAAGATCTGCCAGCTCTGTTCTGCTCCCTTGTTCCTGAGGGCTGTTTCCCAGGGGGTCCCATTGACTAACTCCTTGGAGAGCTGGAAGTTTGCTTTCCTAAAATTCAGGGTCCTGACTTCACTCTTTGCCTGTCCCATATCCCTCAGGACTGCGAGCTCCACCAGTGCATGATCACTGCAGCCCAGGCTGCCTCCAGTCTTGACATCACTGATTAGCTCACTTGCATTGGTGACCAACAGGTCCAGTACCACATCCCCTCTTGTAGGGCTGCCCATTACCTGGCTGTTCTCTAACAAGTACAAGTGTACAACTAATTTTTACCATGGAGCAGAGAAGATGATAGGCCAAATAAATGCCACATTCTGGTGTTCCAGTATTTGTGCTCAAGAAAAGGGGGAAAGGGCCATGGATCAGGCAAACACCAAACTCTTATTCACCACTCAGTGCAACTTGAGATGTAGGGGGAGCCCGATGAAACTGCCAGGAGATCAATTTGAAACAGAGAAAGGGAGAAGACTACTTTGCACAAGGCATATCAATCTTCTGGAAGCTGTTAGCCCAGGAGGCTGTGAAGGCAGGGAGTAGCAGCTGATCCGAAAAGGGGTTAGGCAAATTCACAGACAACAGGTCTATAAACAGATACAGAAAGGGTTGGCAAGCATGTATTTCTTCATCTGTGTTATGGGTCCTAGGGAATCAAAGGGTAATGGACTGCAGACAGTGGGCAGGGGCACATGCTGTCCCTAAGTATCTTCCCCTTCTGCAACTGTCAGAAACAGAATACTATGGCAGATGTAGCACTGATCTAACCTGGTAGGGCTATTTTGTGGACTGAAATCCTTCCGGTTTTGTTGACTGAAAAGTAGGCATCTGTATTAGAAAGTTGTAATAGCCATCATAAAAATGTATATATCAGCATCTCTTATAAGGGTTCAGTCTCTCAGATGTTGCAGAACAGGCCCACTAATAATGGGAGTATTTTAGCTCCAAGAGGATAATTGGAAATTGGATTTTTCTTTCTGGCATGTCCTTTGGGATCTTCTACAATTGAGCTATTGGATGTTTTGATGGATAATTGTGATGGTAATGCTGGTGGTGCAATAATAATAATAATGAGGATGATGATAAGTATTTCTTTGCAGTTGGATAGCAGCCTGAGAAAGTTATTTGGGAAAACTTTTACAAAAAACCTCAACATATGCCCAGAACAAAACCATTAATCTACTTTCTATTGTACTGATAATGGGAAAAAATATGGTTACTCACATCCCTCAAAATTACTCACCTTAGGCAAGCAGAGAAGAGAATTTTTCCGGTCTGATTTATTAATCCTTATTTCCAAAGACTTTGCAATACTTTACAAAACAATCAGCCACCTTGTTCCCCTGAGTTCACTACACCATCAGATTATCATTCATGCCAACAGATACACAATGAGGAAAATCTCATGGTCAGTTGTGTCATTAATACCGGTGTTCAGGAATTGCTTTGGTCATGTGTTACAATAACAGCCTGAAGGCCCAGCCAAGCCCCTGCTGTAAGAAGGCTGTGAGGCATGCTGTAAAAGAGAATTCATGCTCCCACAGCCTGCAATGTAAAAGCGGGAAGCAAAAGCACAGGGAGATGATGTGAGAGCCAGAGAAGAGGGGACCAGAGTAGCCCAGGCAAACCCACAGCCTTCTCCTCTGGAGCCTGTTGTCTCCTGCTCCCAGCTGTGCCTTGCTCTACCACCAACACACTGAAACACACTGTCTTTCTCCAGGAGGAAGGTGAGGTCAGATGAAACACAAATGCTCGTCTTTCTTTTGACTGCTAGACTGTGATGCCAGGGGAAGATGAATGACTTGAGCACCTCCATGAAAACAGTCTGGTGATGAATTAGAATACCATAGTGAAAAGGAAAGGAAAGAGGAAAGGAAGGGGAAAGGAAAAGGGAAAAGGAAAGGGAAAGGGAAAAGAAGGAAAAGGAACTGCTACTACAGCAGGAGCTACTGCTGGTAGAATTCAGCTTAGAAGATGACACTTCGCTACTAAAGCCGTCCTGGGATTTCTGGAATAACTGTGGGATTTTAGCAGAATGTGAGGGTACAGGGAGTATGCAAAGAGGTGACCTTTGAGCACATGCCTCTTGTCAACATTGCATCTTCCCAAGATCATGCTCCTTCTCTCTTCTCCTCTGGTGGTATTTCTGCATTTCTCCTCATTCCCTGCCCTTCGTCCATCCTTCTTTGACAGCCCTCCCAGTAGCGAGGTTGCCCTGGCCAACATCAGACAGCAAAGAGAAACCAGAGCAGAAGTGTCAGTAGGTGGGCAGAGAGAGGGACTGGAGGCAGGCTGAGGGCATTGGACCTGTGACGAAACCAGCTTCCCCTCCTGCCCGCTCTGCCCTCAGCATCTGTTGTGCTGCCGGTGCGTGGCTGCAGCAGGATTTCCTGCAGGAGGAGGCACCACCAACACGGCCCTGGGGCTCCAGGGACCCATGGCCGTGCCCCCCAGCTGGCTGGCGGCAGCCGTGGTGGGGCACGGGGGCTCCGGGAAAGGCACCAGGAGAAGGGGGAGAAAGCAGCACCCGGAGACTGTGTCAGGGAAACAGGAATTTATTTCCTTTTCCTTGAATCGAGGGTTGACGGAGCCCTGCTAGTGCCGCCGGCGGGGTGGCCTCTTGCAGGGCTGGGCAGAGTCCTGGGGGCCGGAGGCCTTCCTCTTTGGGGGGCGCCGGGGCGCCCTGGGCAAGCGGTCCCTGCCCCGGCCAGGAGCAGAGGGGCTGCAGCCCTGGGCAGAGGGACCTGCCGCCGCCGCCTCCCCCGGCTCCTCCTGGGGCTGATCTTGCTCTGCAGGGATGGGCGCAGATGGGAGGCTGTCGGGACCCCCGCGGAGGGTGGCCTCTGACGTGCTGGCTTCCTCCTCCACGTCAGGGCCTGCAGCGCTGCTGGAGGAGGCCGGGTGGGGAGCGGGAGTCTGCCCCGGGGAGGCCGTGGAGCTGGGGCTGGCTGCAGGGCCGTTGTCCTCCCCGCCGGCAGCGCGGGGGTCCTGCTGGCCCAGGTGCTGGCGGATCGCCCAGCCGCACAGGCGAACGGCGGCGGTGATGAGCCGGGGGACGAATGTCCGCGTGTGTTGTGACAGGCAGTTCTGCAGCTTCTGCACCAACACCTCCTCGTCCAGACCCCAGAGGCACAGGTGGGCCACAATGATCCCCTCCGCGGCAGCCACCTCCCACCACCGCTCCTCGTAGAGCACCCCGAGCTCATGTCGCACCCAGGGCAGCAGGGGCCTGATGTTATTGGGGTGGCTCTTGAAAAAGTCTGCCCAGACTGCAGGAGGGAAGCTGCCCACTTGAGCCCAGGGCACCAGCCCCGCAGGCCCCTGCTCGTCCTGGTGGTCTTCAGCCGTTGGCTCTCTGAGGCTTGGGACATCCAATGTCAAAAAATCATCCTCTGACCGCACTGAGAACAAGATGGCCATCGTCCCCGACCTGCACAGGGCGCAGTTTGGCTTCTGCCGTACCCAGCGCAGTGCACAGCCTAAGCAAAATTGGTGGAGGCAAGGCGACATGTAGGCGACGTCGTCTTGATCGTCGCAGCAGATGGGGCAGCTCCACTCGCTCTCGGTGGCCATGCTCTCTGCATGCTGAGGTGAGCTGGGAAGCGCTGAGGATAAGGAGCTGCTCCCTCTTGCTGGCGCTGCAGCGGCGGCTGTCGTGCGCTGCAAAATGGAGAGAGGCCACAGTCACTCGCTGTCCCGGGGAGGGGAAGGGAGGAAGAAATGCCCAGGCCCCTCGAGAAGGACACCCTCCTGGCTCCCCAAGCCCCATCACCTGCCCCACGGCTGCTCAGGGGGGACGTTTCCCCGCACAGCTCACCTCCGCTGCTGCAAGCGCACCCCGCGGTGCCCAGCTGCCTGAACCAGGCAGGACTGGGGAAACACAGGGCATGGCTCTGGGACGGGCACTGAGAGCTGCCGATGGCAGCCACCAAAGCACCACCCAGCACCAGGAGAAACCTTGCTCGACCCTCCAGACCTCGCAGGCACGCTCGGCAGGAGTCCAAGCACGAGCCAGACTGGCCCAGGCTCTGCTGGTGCCCGAAGACAAGCAGCGAGGGACACGAGGTCACAGTGCATCGCCCACTGATGTCACAGGCCACCGCTCGGCCTTCCACCCCCACAGGTGCACAGCATCTGGAGAAAAAGAAAATAGCGTTTCTTGCTTTCATCTTCTACATTTCCATGTTGCCCTGGCTTGGTCACCTGCAACACACGCCCATGACTGTGTGTCTCATCCCCACTCCTGAAGCCTTGCAGAGGTCTCCTGCAAGGGGGAGCCTGGTGGGAACAGTCAGCGTGGACTGCCCGCGGCTGGGTGACGTGTCCCCCAGCTGGCTGCCTTTCCCCGCGCAATGCCGGGATTTGCAGAGGGGACCTGCGTGGTTAGTGGCCAGCCCTGGGTGAGAGTCTCCCGGCCTGCTGGGTCGTGCCCCCCGCCGGCAGGGAGAAGCCTAAAGGGGCATTTTTCTCCAGGCCCATCCACTCCCGCTGGCACCCGCCCACGGTGCCGGGTCCCTCTCCGCTTACCACGATTGCCATGCTTCTGGTAGCTGGTGCTCCTGGCCAGCTGTTGCACTGGTGGTCCTCAAAAGTGCTAGCAATGGAGCCTGAGCCTACATACGCAGGAAGGAGCTGTAGTTGCTGTCCCTCCAGAGTACGGTAGAAGGGCCGCAGGCGCCCTGCTCACGACTCCGGGGAGCCCGGGATCGATCACCGCGTGGGCCGTGCTGTCCCATCATCCGTTCCTGCCTCTGGCTTTTATAATCATTTATAGTCATTAGTCCAAGCCCTTCTTTTTTATTTCAGAAGAGCATTTTCTGTTCAAGGTTGACTGCCTGGAGAGTGAAGGGTGCTGTGTAAGTCGGCCACGGGGGTCTGCCCATTAAAATCTCGTGAGGTGACAGCCCATATTTGCTATTCCCAATGCTTCTCGTCTACGTCAATGGGAGAGGCAAACACACCCAGACATTTCAGGCCAGTCTCTGCACAAAGTTTTTGCCCATTTGCTTTTAAAGTCAAGAGTTTTTCCTCTCTACAGCCCCACTGGATTGGGTGTGATGGGCACAAAGACACTTTGGTTCTGTTTGCAGGGCTGCACAATTTCTCTGCAATGCTTGCCCAGAAAAGTGGGTCCCCTTGTTGCTATCTAGTAGTAGGGGAATGCTAAACGCAGGAATGAGTTCTCTCTGCAATTTGTTTTTGCAACAGTTGTTTCATCTGCATGTTTACAAGGACAGGCCTCCATCCTGAGAACGTTTCTAAAATGAGAAGGACCTATACAAAATCACAGCATCTAGGCCTCTGAATAAAGTAAATCTGCAAATTTACAAATGGTTCCCATGGTGCCAGGTGTGCAGCTATACTTGTCTTCTCCTTCTGTCTTACACCGTTTTGTTGAAAACTTGTCCTAACCGTATGAAGCCTTAAGAATTTGAAGGGTACTATGCTAGCAAGCTTCAGTCGTTAACACCTTCCTTTCTGACCAAATGAAAGCCCTTTCCTGATTGTTCAAACTACAGAACTGCTTGAATAACTGAAAATGTGTATGAATTATACAAATCCTAAATTTACGTAGAGTGTTTAAAAAGAAAAAGAAATCATACTTAAAGTTCTTCAACTTTCCTTTTCCAGTATTAGTTGTATCTTCCGATACACCAACACTGTGTACTCACTGACTACATTAAAACCTTCTATTGCTCTCATCCCGTTCCAAAACAATGTTGAGAATGGACAGATAATGGGAAAAGAGGTGCACAAGCAAAATTTCAGGCAAACCCATCAAAAATGTGGAGCAAACCTATCCTGTCATGGAGCTGCCGTCATCCCCCCTGTGCTGCTGTGGGCCACTGACTGGGCCACGCGAGCAAGGGCAGGTCTATCTGTTCTTCCTCTTGCTGCACGCCCAAAGCCGCTTTGCCTGCAGCTCGCAGGGAGCTGTAAAGCTCTCCAGCCAGGTCCACGGCAGGGTGTTGTCTGCCTCCTTGGGTTGCTGTAGGACAATTACTGGGAGGCAATCAAGTGAACTACAGCTTGAAACCGGGGTGGGAGAGAAGGGGTGGGGGTAAGCAATAGGAGAGCTTCCCTACCTCTCCTTTACCATCTTCTCAGGCATATCTCCGAGGGAGGAATCCCTGGGCACACCACAGGAGTCTGAACAACCCCACTTTCTTCAGCCTTTAAATACCTAATCTCAACCACTGCTGGCTGAGTAGGTAGTTTAGTTCATATTCAGTACAAACTGAAACTTCTAAAGCAAAGTTCCTGCTGCTTTGGTGAATGAGCCCGGTATCTCTGGTTCTCCATCAACAGGAGGGTCGGTCTGAATGCTGTCTCAGCTCTTTCCCTGCACTGACCCCCTTCAGTGCCGAGGATGGCACCGAAACTGTCACCTGGCCTGTCCCTCTGCGCGGGTTGTTGTCATTCCTAAGGGCAGGATCCCTAGAAGGGTTCCGGCTCTTAGGGGAGGAAAAGGTTAAAAAACCCCCAATCATCCATCTCCTTGGATCAGGGACTTACCTGAGCATCCTCGGGGACGAGGATCTCTCGTGCCTCTGGCAGTCGGACTGGCTGACCGCGGGTTGCCCTCCCCAGCCACCTCTTGTTAACAAGCAGGATGGGATGCGTTTGTCTACGGAGGCTGGCATTTCCAATAGGTATGTTATTTACAGAGCCCTGTAATACTCGGTTCTACTACTTGTCTCTGTCAGGTTTAAATCTCTGTAAGATGAGGCCACTCTTTTGCAACCGTGCATTTCCCTTTCCAACCTGATTCTTCACAAATTTGGAAAGTCAATTTGTAGAGAGCTTAGAACCATAGACTCATAGAATCATTTAGGTTGGAAAAGACCTCTAAGGCTATCGAGTCCAACCATAAACCTAACACCGCCAAGTCCACCACAAAACCATGTCCCCAGGTGCCACATCTACACGTCTTTTGAATACCTCCTGGGATGGTGACTCAACCTCTTCCCTGGGCAGCCTGTTCCAGTGCTCCATAAGCCTGTTGGTGAAGAAATTCTTCCTGCCTTTTGCTCTGGTGTTCGGAGAACACAATACCACTGGGTGTCGAGGAAGTATCTCAACGAGGACAGAAAGAAGGGGGAAAGAGAGGCAGAAGAGAGGGGGGGAAGAGAAAGAGGAAAAGTGAGGGGGGAAGAAAGGGAAGGAGAGAAGGACAAAGGAGGGAGGGAGGGAAGGAGGGAAGGAAGGAAGGAAGAAAGGAAGGAAGGAAGGGAGAAGGAAGGAAGGAAGAAAGAAGGAAGGGAGAAAGAAGGAAGGGAGAAAGAAGGAAGAGAGAAAGAAGGAAAGAAGGAGGGAGGGAGGGAAGGAGGGAAGGGAGAAAGAAGGAAGGAAGGAAAGAAGGAAGGAAGGCAGAAAGAAGGAAGGAAGGAAGGAAGGAAGGAAGAAAAGAAGGGAGGAAGGGAGGGAGGGAGAAAGAGAGGACAGAGGGGACAGAGCAGTGAGAGGAGCCTGTGTGCCAGGTTTGGGAGGTCTGAGGAGTGCCCAGCTTGCTCCCCATGCACAAGAGGTGCTCCCTCTCCTGGGGTGTGGGTGGCCTTTGGTGGCTGCTGCCCCCAGCACCGGTCAGCAGCACAATCTGCAAATAGCAGCTGTAATTCACACCAGAATCCACTCTCTCTAATGCATATTGGCACACCCGTAATGAGGAATTCAGTGAAAATTGCCCCAAGGGAAATTAGAAGAAACATTTGTCAAAGGGTGGATGGAGGTTGGAAGAACAGTAGGCTGCTACGGAAACGTGAAGAATGGAGTGTGGTAACCACCAGGAGGTGCTGTCACCTGTGAAACACTCTGCCTGACATCAAACCAGCCTTTAATCCCACTGATACAAAGCCAGAATGACTCCGCAGCTCTCGGTGTCATTACGACCTGCTGCTGGGCACAAAGGCAGCAAGCATCATGCAACATCTAGACGTGAGGCTCCAGGACCAGAGCTTGTTATTTTGGTCCATCTTTGTACCAGTGATGCAGGTAAATGGAAGAGGCCAAGTTTCGGCTGTCAGGCAGGTGGCTGAGGATCAGGACCTTGCTTTCCGTGAAACACTGTCAATTCCACATGTGAAGCCAGGGATACAGGGAAATCCAGAGTCTTAGTGCCTGACTGAGATGTAGAGAGGAAGGACTTAGATCCGTGAAGCACTAGGAAGCCTTCTGGGACAAGAGGAGAAGGCTGCACTTTGTTCATAACGAACCGAGGTTCCTGGCACTGACAATTCAAAGGGTTCAGGAGGAATATCTAAAGTAGAAGCTGCGGGAAGGCACACAGGCGCGGAAGAGCACCCAGTTCAGACTGATGAGATCTGAAAAGTGGATACAGCTAGGGTTCAGTGCCCCTCAGGAAATACCAGAAGGGAAATGAAAAGAACAATTGTAATAAATAAGGGAAATGAAAAGAACAATTGTAATAAATAAGGAAAACAAATGAGACTGCTAATGTCAGTTGACTGGCACACACAAAATTAAGTGTTGGAGTAAGGGCAAAACTCACAGGTGCTGGCACCCCCATGCCTGGAGCCTGAAAAAGAAGTGAGGGGGCTGAAATAGTTGCCTTCAAGGAGCGCCCTGATACAGTGGGCATCTCAGAGAGCTGGGGTATGGAGGATCAATGGGATTCAATGTTACCTGGCTGCCAGTTTCATAGGAACGATGCGATAAGGTGGTCAGGGGGCAGAATGGCACTCTGCGAGAAAGACTTGGAGAGAAGCAACAGTATCAAAGCATGACAGAAAAGAAAAGCGTCACAGGATGGATGTGGGTGGAAAGCACAGACAGACAATAAAAATGTCTTTTCCAGGTTGTACCACTGACCTCCTTGATCAGGAAGGAGAGCGCGATCAAGAAGCGTGTCGTGGTTTAAGCCCAGCCGGCAACTAAGCACCCTGAAGCCGCTCACTCACTCCTCCGCCCCTGGCCCCGGTGGGATGAGGAGAAAATATAAAGAAAAGCTCGTGGGTCGAGGCAAGGACGGGGAGGGATCACTCACCACTTATGGTCACGGGCAAAAGACAGGCTCAGCTTGGGGAAGAAACAAAATCAATTTAATTTACTACCAATCAAATCAAACCAAGGATACCGAGAAGTAAAACCAAAGCTTAGAACACCTTCCCTCTACCCCTCCCTCCTTCCCCGGCTGCAAATTTTGGACAGGTAGTAATAGGGGGATTCTGAATACTGGCTCAAAGGGCAGGTCTATCTGTTCTTCCTCTTGCTGCACGCTCAAAGCCGCTTTGCCTGCAGCTTGCAGGGAGCTGTAAAGCGCTCCAGCCAGGCCCACGGCAGGGTATTGTCTGCCTCCTTGGGTTGCTGTAGGACAATTACTGGGAGGCAATCAAGTGAACTACAGCTTGAAACCGGGGTGGGAGAGAAGGGGTGGGGTAAGCAATAGGAGAGCTTCCCTACCTCTCCTTTACCATCTTCCCAGGCATATCTCCTCGTGGTGCTTTGTTGCTGGCTGGGCTTAAACCACGACACAAGGTGACAGAAAATCTTCTTCCATAGAGAGCTGTAACATTCTCTGATGAAGTCTATCAGCCAAAGGCAAGAGACCTGAACCTCCCAACCTTGTGCTTTGCCCAAAGGATGCATCTAATCAAAGCAGGTTTCGCACAGGTACACTTCAGTGGCAGATGTAGTCCAAAACATGTCTCATGATAGCAGGATGCATATGTAACTCTTAGACAATACACAGACTCCTCTAACATGCAAGTTACAGGGGCTGAGAACTCCTTACGTCTTTCAACTGAAGACTAGCATCTAACTAGTGATTTTCCTTTATGAATAAAAAGTTCAGTTTGTCTGCACACCTCCTAGAGATTTTGCAAGGAGAACTTTCGTACTTACAACTACTCTTCCTAGTGCAGTATTAATGCCTACGGGCCCAAAGCCATCCAGAGCACCTCTCACTTCTTCTGAAATCAGCAGAGTGCAAGAACAGTGTAACATAATTGCTAATTAATTGACTGTGGAAATTTAGATAAAAACCACCTCACTGCCAAGCTGTTAAGTTGGCAGCCTGATGTGTCAAAACAGAAGCTGGCTGTGCCTCCTCCTTGCAAGATGAAAATTACCAATATACTCTCCGCATACCTTCTGACTGCAAACAAGTAGTATGTTCACTCAGTACACTTCTCTGGGTGAAAATTGCCAGGTTCTGCTTACAGCTTACCATGCTGTTTTTTCTTGTCACTGTTCAGCGACTGCAATTCACTCACAACTTGACTCTCACGCTACTCATTTAAATACCACGCAGTGTTGATTCCTAATGCAGTTTCGAGCAGGACAGAAAAAAATAAGATTGGTAAGCAAAGAAACTAAAGCTTTCCTACGAAAACTCCCCCAGCACGCTACCCACCAGCGTACGCTGCGTCGTTTGGCTAAGGCTTGGCAGTAGCAGGGACATGTCCTGCATGTGCTGGGAACTGGCAAATTGGCAGTCTGACTAAAGACTCAAACCTGGGCAGTTACTCATGCTGTTGCCCAATTTAAGCCAGGGCAAGTAACTGAACACCACAATACTCTCCTTTAATAAAGTTCAGCTTTCGCTGCCTCTGAACCCCCTTGCTTGGCTAACCTGCTTAGATGCCATGTCAAATAAGCTTGTGGCCGTCCTGGACCCGGGCAATGTGAGTTACAACCCTGCTACACCAGCCAGTCCATCAGTATCCCAAAGGACACTGGTCTCCACCGTGATGTTTGCCCTTGGAGAGAGGTCTGCACAAATGATGTAAAGCAGCTAAAGCATCACCTCCATTCTCTAAACCTCATGAGTGATTCAGCACTGGGTGGAAAGTGACTGGTGACCCTGTTTTCTGAAGAACACTCCTTCTGTACCCGGCACAGTGAATCTACACCACTGACAACTTGCTTTTAAGGGAAAGGATTGTTCTCTGTCTGGTGGCATGTTGAGGCTGGAAGCTTTGTTTTGCCAAGCTAGCAGGAACTGGAGGAATCCCTCCATTCTGAACGATGCAACAGAACAGGTCCCAGGGAACATTATTTAAGTGCCTGTGGAGGTCAGGTAAAGTTTTGCCCAAGCAGAGCTTATGCTGGCTACCACTGTGCCAAGCAGTTTCTATGTAACTGACGGGCTAGTGCCAAATGTCACGTTGCTCAGACGCACAACCTCTCCAAAAAATTCGTTTACTCTGGCAGGGCGGTAAATGACTGCTTTTCTTTTTCTCACTTACTTAATTGGATTCTAGTTACTCTCAGCTGTGAAAGTATTATTAGAACCTGTCCATTAAGATTTTCCGGGAGAGGACGAACCCGTCATTTAAACCTGCAGTGCAATACATCTGTGTGCAGAAACCTAGACAGACTTCATGGATCTATGCAGAAACAGCAGGAGGCAAGAGAGATGACATTCAGGAAATAGGCAGCCCACCCGCTTTAGATACTGCAAATCCAGAAAAGTGTCAAATTTAAAGAAACTGGCCTCCTGAATGCAGGTTGTTTCGCACATTGTAGCATGGGCAGTTCAAGAACACAAGAATGACAGGTATTGCTTTGAACGTCACTATTTTACACAACTTCCAAATTTTCTCCCCCTCCCAGACCAGTTTGGGAAACAATTAGTAGGAGTGATGCCATTAGTCACACGATTAGCTACGAAGAAGCAAGGTTCCCTCTCTCTTCTACTTCCAAGAGGGAGCAGGTGCCTCCAACGACCAGCAAGAGTGTGCGTGACTCTCCATCTCTACATTACACAGACAGTGTTGGCCTCAGGTTGGTAACAGCCAAGCACTGGCCTGCAAGACCTTCCCTGCAATAGCTGACGAAAGGGTGATCGCTCCTCGTGGATAAATCTGTGTCCCAGAAGCTAGCACTTGAGGGGACAGCAGTGGGATAAAACATGGTAGCATACCTGCACAGCACTGGACGTCCACCAATTTTTCATTCTGTTCACTCTCGCACGCTGCTGGGAGTTCCAAGGTGGAGGTTCTCCTCTTCTGTCTGTCTATGCCACTCTAAGTGCCTTCCATTGCTGAAACAGCAAGGGTCCTTCTGGTGGCTCCTAAGAAGAAGATTAGAAAAAAACCTGAAACCTTCCTCAGCACGTGGATGGGGAATAGATATCCGGTTGTGGGCCACATTGGCAAAGTTGGGCTACAGCCATTTCAAGTCTCAACCCAGCAACCATCTCCTTTCTGCTCTAGCAGCCTGTGTGCCTGCACAAACTGCCCTGGTAAAGTGGCATTCTGCTAGTCACCTCTTTTCCCTGGCATGCACTCCTGACATAATGACATACCTCTCCTGAGGCATTCCGGACCGGTCCTGAGGCTTCACCTTGCAAACTACAGGGAAGTGGGGAAAACACTGGGAGATACTTTGCATCCGATCGCAAAAGAGAAGTTTTGCAAACTTGCCGTTTTCAAGCTGTCCGCTAAAAAGCGGCAGGGATCACCCAGACAAGTGTATTTCAGAGATTTTCACTGAAGCCCAGGGAACGACGCTAGTCTTCTGAAATGCCGGAACTGTGCATGAATACTTCCTCCTCTAAGAGAATTACTTATTCTGGCAACCACATGGTAAGGCATGAAAGAGTTTTGACAGTTTATTCATCAGTTCCACTTACAAAACCAAATAACATTTCACAAAAAGACAACAGTCATTTCTCTTAGAATCTCTTTTTCTTCACTGACTCTCTCAGGTTAAACGAATCCACTTTATTCCCACTCACTAGCTACCAGATGATACCTGAAATTCTGTCAGAGCAGCTACACATCCAAATATTAAGACACACTGTTCACCATTTAGAAAAGAAAAAAAACAGGAGGGGTAAATTTCTGACAGGATCTTGGAAATCTAATAACCAGTAAAACCACATTACAGACAGGCGTAAGCTACAGGCAACACACAGCATGTTGCTCGGGGAATGAATGGACACCCAAGCACACGAGTGTGTTTAGAGCTGTGAAATGTAAAAATGATACAACATCTGTATTTCACACTCAAGCTCTGGCATTCGTGTGCTAATGGCAATTCCCAGACCTTGATGACAACATCAGTCCTTCCTAAGAAAAAGAAAGTGAGTTCGTAATTGTTTCATGAGGATTTGTTTGACGCGCGACAAATGATTTCCAATAGAAAACGTCATTTGGGGGGAAAAAAGCCCTGACTTCAAAAGACATTCCAATCGCTTTCATTTCAACTAGAACTTGCTTTTCACAGTTTGTGAAAACTCGGTTTCAAAATGTATGAAGGACAAAGAAGGCAAGGACTGGATTGCTCCAAGAAAGAAGGAACTGTTTTTTCAAATCAGTTAGTACAGGGACCAAGCAGAAAGAAGGTGGAGCTTCTGGGTGTGGATTTGCCGAACCTTGGTGCTTCAGGGCTGTGGTCACACACTCATGTCTTTGGTGTCACTGCTGATCTGGGCAGTCTCTCTCTCACAGACAGTTTTTTCTTTTATGCTGCTGGACGTCAGGTGGATTAATGCTCCAGCACAGCTAGCTCTGTAGTGCAGACGGAATGAGAAGATGAATTGCCACGTCTCAAAGATGCTAAACCGTGTGTCCTGCTCAGCCAGAGGAAGTGAAACTCTACATTTAGTCTAAGAGCCCCGTGGCACGAGCTATTGCAAGGACCTTGTGTAGGTCCTGAAAAGCAACCAGCCAGGCCTTTGAAGACAGGAGCCCATTTCCTTCTGGCTCAAACGCGACTCGGTTTAAGGTGATGAAGCTACATGACCAAGACAAAGCTAATGAAAGAACTAAATTTACCTCTCTCTTCAGGAGTGCTGCCAGAAGCAGAAAGGACCAAACAGCTTCCCGCTAACCAGTGCCGCTTTCATCCTAACGCGACCACTACTGCTGATGTTGCGACGATAGCTTGCAAGGCACCCACAGCCAGCAAAATCATGAACTGCAGCGGTGTCTTCCCCAGCTACTGCAGCAATCACCTTTTACACTGTGCTTTAAAAACACATCCCCGTTTGCCAGTGGAAGCGGAAGAGAAGCAGTTTCAACAATTCCCCCTTGCCCATGCAGCGGCTCCTTGCTGCAGAGAAAACCACAGGCTGCTCTGCGTCACAGCTGAGAGGAGCAGTCACTCCAATTTTAAAGCAGTTCAATTATCAGTTGCCAGGAACCATACCAAATTGTTGCTGGTGAGACTATGGTATCTCCACTGAGTAAACCAGGATTATAAACAGTTTTTAACTGAAATGAGAGATTCTTCATAGCCCTCTCTCACCTAAACCATCATGTGCTCCTTTTCCCCGCCCCAGATAGCTGATACTCCATTTTTTCTCCGAGCTGTACAAAAGTCAGCGTCCTACACAGCAGCTGGCAAAGGTTACTCCACTGTCTTTTCTCATGTGTACTGTGACATTTTGGCCATGCTTTAGCTAACAGAACTTGGCAGACTGTAGGAAAAAAATGCACCTAAAGAGTAAGACTTTGAATATTTTACTGTTCGTTTCACAAGATCAGAATCTTCAGACAAAATTCTCAGAAAACTCTTATTTTTTCCCCTTTAGACATGAGCAAAGATACAAATCCAAAGTTAATGAAGCAAAGGTATTCCAGCTCACGGCGCAAACCTACATGAATCACAAATGCAGAAGACCTATTAATTGGGACAGTCATTCGAGCGACTTTGAACTTTTGCCTGCTGCCTCCAGGGGAGGTATGGAGAAGGCAGAGCCAGACTCGTCCCAGCTGGAGACAAGCAGATCTCTGGTCACCACAAAGGTGGTCAAACATCTGAACGGGCGGCCCAGGGAGGCTGTGGCGTATTCAGCCTTGCAGATATTTGAACTCTGCTGCCCAAGGCCTCGAGCAACCTGAATCAGATGGCCCTCCTCTGAGAGGGGGATTAGACCAGCGACCTCCAGAGGTCCTCTCCAACCTGAATTGCTCCATCAGTTCTACCTCATACAGTCAATGAATGCATGCATCCATCAAGCTGCAATGGAGTATAACTCCATCATTGCTTTTTTACCATAACATTCAGCTTTAAGCACAGGAATTTTGACTTGGCAACATTCAATGAAACATCAGGATCCTTCAGTAAAGGTTATAAATAAATAGCTCCCGCAGGAAGGGTGTGTTCCTCCTCCCCTGCTGTCTTGTTACACGGAAAGAACCAGTCCACCAGGAACCAACCACCTGCAAGGAGTCCATAAAATAACAATGATCTTTTCAAAGATCTCTGCTCAGGTAAATACGATGCTGGCAGATTTTGTCAGGGAATGGTAATTTTTCCAAACACCTTCAGCTACCAAGCTGCTAGAACGGAATCAACATTGCTGAATAATTTAGTGCTGCTGAGCTATTCCATCACCCGCATCTATTATTCTCCCACTTTGACAACACTGCTCCTCCACCTGCATAAGCCAAAACCAAACTCCCTACTTACTCTTGTGCAAACAACAGGAGCTTTGGGCTACTCAGTTCTACATATGCTATTAAAATCATGAACACATTTCTTTTCCTGGACTGTGACGCTAGTATCACCAAGCACGCATCTCTGCAAATAAAATGCTAGGACTACACAACAAGAGACAAAGCTCTGTGCTCAATTTTTGAGAAGACATCATCTGCTGTCATGGTATTCTGACTCTCCAAAACAGCCCAAAGTAGGCCAGGCCATCCAGTTGTCCTAAAAAACACCTTCCATCCATCTTTCACCAGAACATTTTTGGACTGATAGCTAGAACCAGTATAAATCCTGAGTCACCAGAATTTGCTGCATGCCGTCGTTGACGGTACTTGTACACCAACTCTCCCTTCTCAGAAGCCCGCTGATCCCTTAGCCTGGCCTTCAGGTCACAGTCCTGCCACCCACTTGCCGTGCGACCTAGAAGAAGAGTTTGCTTCCATCGCTGTCTCCGTCCTCGCTCCCCCAAGACACGCTCCCTGACCTGACTGAAGGTTCGGGGGCAGGCTGCTAGCAACCAGCAACCCACCTCTGTTCATCAGCTTTGGAGGTCTTCTGTAAACACAGTCTATTTTGTCCTGAAGGATGCAATTTGGGTGGTTTAATGGTGTGTTTTGGGAGTGGTTTTGGCAGCACTCAGGCATTCCCACTCCGCTGGTATGGCCTCCCAAAGGAACCTCTCTGCATCCAGCCTGGACTTGGATTCTTTTGGCTCTTTTGACTCATTAATAGCCCTCGACAGAAGTCATGTGAACCCGTCGCTACACAGTTAACAGCATCTGAGGAAAAGGAAGTCAGGCTTCACTCTAAATTAGTATTTCACAAACAGAAGTCAAGGCCCTCTTTGGAAAAATTAATCAATCCACAACTTTTCTCAGCCTGTCTGCTTTTTGCTCATGGTTTTCAAGATCATTCGAGGGCTTTGCAGTCAAATACTTCATTTTCTCTTGACGTTTCAAAGAATGAAGCAACACGTATGCACAAAGTACCACTGGCATACAAATCAAAAGTCACTGAACATAGTGAGATCGCTCTGGGTTTTAGACAAGTCTCAGGCCCTCTGCCGATACCAACAGATGCTGCAGTATCAGTTACGTTCTCCAAGTTGTCCTGACAGCACGAGACAGACAGACTAACAAAACACCAGGAGAGGAACCTCCACCTACCTACTGCCTCCTTTCCTGTTGAAAATGGGGTAGGCGGCCCACAAAGGAAAGGATGCTGTCAAACAGGGTTTCTAGGGACACTGTAATTGCTTTAGATTATGCAATTAAAAATCAAGAACACTCACGCCTTTGACGGAATTACTTCTTTGGCTGCTGCAAACCTACCACCAATATTTCCACAGACTTCTGGGCGGAGAAAACGGCATTTAGTAGCTCTTTAGAAACAATTCCTATGGATGGCAGCATCAGGATCAGCTGTAGGCACAGCAAAGTTTTGGACAACAATGTAAGAACCTAAGGGCGCCAAACTTTTGCTCAGTCCCATAGTTTCAAACCTTCAGACTCTGATTCAGTCCTTGCTGACATCCTGAGGAAAACTGCCTTGGGCAGTCCCTAGATGTATTGTGTTTCACCTAGCGCATCCCTGAGCTGATGGAAGAGCTACGAGATGGAGGGAATCCCATCTCCATTCTGTAAATGAGGAAAGACCTTGAGAGACCTGCAGATAGCTTCCCCAAGAGGCAGGGCAGGAAACGGATACCTGTTCTTCGTTTTCTTACGGCTTCTTCACCAGTCCACAACAGGTCCAAAGAGGAGGTACGTGTTCAGGGCTTGTCAGTTCCAAAAGCCCATCTGACAGGCCACCCTGGTTTGCTGTTTCATTTCCACTGTTAGCAGAAGCTTGGCATTTTGCTGAGATCAGCAACGGGATTTCAACAAAAAGTTTTCTCGCATGCTTCCCGGATGGGAGGACAGCGGTCATGCCTTCAAGCACCGGATTTTAGAGAAAAACACCTGTTTCACATGAAAGACGACTTACATAGATACACAGATGAGAACAGCAGCTATATTAATTTCACCAGTGGTAATAACTTCTGCAGGCTCCACCAGAAACATATTGTCTGAGAAGGTAAATAAAAAGGAAATCTACTTTTACTTTCAGGTGCCTTACTGCGTGTTTGCTTCAAAAGAGTTCCTTCAACTAGTAACTCCTGAAGGAAAGGCAATTTTCCCTCCGTCATGGTTCACTGCCCCTTTTTCATCTGCCTGTAGCACACAGCTTCCACCTGTTATCTCCCAGTAGACTGTCTTGCACTGCAGGTCAGATACATTGCCTTGGAAGAAAAGTTCTTTTCTATTCATCAGTTTTTCAATGCCTGCTAATGTTCTAGGCTGCTGACATTAACAGAAGCATTACTGCCCAGTAACGAGCTATCGCCACACTTTTCACTGCACTCCGACATCACTACTGCTGCTGATTCACCTAGTGCCCTGATCACCACCATTTTTCTCTGTAGACAGCAATTTCACAGGGAAACATTTCATTCTTCTTTGACATTAAAATATACTCCCACTTTTCCTAGTCCACACTGAAAGAGTCTAATTTAGTCAGTCCGTTTTTCTTCAGTAGGCCTCTTTGCAATGAAGTCGGGCTTCCTGAATGGAGAGCTACGCTACCCACTCACTGCCTTGCAGCTTGCACGGCTACTCACACCCACCACAGAATAAACAGAGCGAAGCTCTCCCGCCTCGTCTGCAGCGGTACAAATACCACAAAAGCAGAAAGCAATGGCAAATTGCAAACTCGGTTTCATAGCAGCAGCTTGTAGCCCTCACCTGGCATCGCTTGGTTTCGGCAAAGTTCTTACAACGCGATCTCCGTTCTGACCTGATGGCAGTGACGGAGTCCTGCCAGATTTGAGAGCAATACCATGGGCTTCGTGGGGATGGAAATGCAGCGCAGGGCAAGGGGCTGGTTCACCTCACCCTCCCTCCAGAGCAAGGAGGGACAGAAATGGCTGGGGCAGGCAGAGCAAGTGCTCAGCACACGCACTGCTCAACAGAGGACGTACCACTTGAAGTGATCCTCTTCGACTCAGCCATGGTGTTCCCAGGACAGGAGAGAGATGTTGCCACTGCTTCCTCACTGTGGCGCGATCCCACCACAGACTGAGCTCTCCAAAGCCCTGGGAGATGGTGGCTTAAGAGAATATGGGATAAACTGTAGCACTGCATTAAAAGGTCACACGGTCAGAAGAGCGGGCTGGGCACGCCAATACCATTAAACGCACCAGCAAGATTTAGTCAGTCTGCCAAGAAACAGGGGAAGCTGGGGCACCTCCTGCAACCGGGCTCTGCACCGGGCTGGCTACCACCGGTCCCCCATAGCAATGGCGCCATGTATACCACAGCCTGGAAACCCCTGAGCTGTGCTTCTGCAAGTTTCTGACAAAGACCAAGCATGTTGTCTGCAAGATATGCCTGAGCTACCTCAAAATTTGCTAATTCAGACACCCATGGCAACAGAGATGCAACAAGAAGACAGCAGCAGAGGTGAATATTCCATGTACAAACCAAGCTGCTTGCCTGGATTTGAGACTTCCCAGTTATGCTCTTACAAGAAGATGGCTGAGCCGGCTTTAGACTGTTCTGGTCATGCCTGCGTGAGCTATGCCCGCATCTTGAATGTAACATGATCCTGTGCTGTATCCACGTATTTTCCGTATTTTGGTGTACTGACGCTTACACAGCTGATCGCAAAGAGCACCAGCTAAAAATTCTTGCAGCTGCCTAAGTTACTCAGAGGACAAACGCTCACATACAGTGGATCTTGGACTGGACACGGTTCAATACCGTGCAAAGGGCACAAAGCAGCGTGTGAAAAAGAAATTACTATTCCCTCATAAAATCAGAGGTGCCTCACAAGCGTGAAAAAGGGAACAGAGATAAATATGAAAGGTCGAGAAAAAAAATCCCAAACTCTTCGCTTTCCAAGCAAAAACCTGACAGGTTCTCAAAATATAAAAGCCATCTGCCCAGGTCCTGCAAACGCGCATTTTGCTCACAGACAAGGCAATGAGCAATTTCTTTTAAAATCTATATTCTCTCCACGTTTAGGCTTCTCCTGGGACCTCGCACGGTGTCAATAAAATCTTTTGCTATTCTGGACATAATGTCAGATATGCGTATATGCTCCAAAAGGCAAGAGGTTTATCTTCACTAAAACAAGAGTCACCACCTTACCTAAAATCTGCATGCGTGGAAGAAAAAGGTTTCTCATTTGCGTTAAATAAAAGGCCCAACATTATAACTCAGTGTAGCCCTGCTGAATTTTCAGTGTATCAAAAGTAATGATATACTTCAGAGCAATTTTGCATGAGCCAGTGACTCTCCTCCTTCACAGGGATATTGAAACGTTCAGATACACTGGAGAATTACATTATTAAACATGCTGCAGAGTATACTAAAAATGGAATCCTGCTGAAAGTTTCTTTGCTTTGCACAGCAATTCTCTTTCTGACTCTTGCTAACGATCGTTGCTATTACTTCAGTCTCGATCACTTAACCATCTGCTGGGGAAAAGAAGGAAAAAGAAAGAGGGAAGACGAAATCTCACCAGGCTGAACAATGCCTTTGGTCAACAGAGAACGGGGACTTCAGCAGAAGTCGGCTGACTCCTCGGGTTGCTGCTCTCCGATGGTACCACTACCCTCAAGAGGCTGCAAAAGGCCACAATCCTACTGCTTGCTCTGCCTGTGCTGGCGCGCCAGAAACCCAGCCATCACGTTGCTACCGAGAGACAGTCAGGGCATGCATGAAGTGCTGGCCTGAGAAGGCTCCCCCATCCAATAGCAGCACCTCCTCCCTGCCCTCACCTCCCCATCAGCAGCAGAAGCAGCAAACTCACCGTCCCACAGACTTGCCTCCCCCAAGTGTCATCTCCTTCACTCCCATGCATGCAGACACTTCCCACATTTGCTTTGCAACTGTGCCAAGCTGTACCTCATTAACACCCACGCAGTACGGAGATGTTCAGTCCAATTTTTAAGTCTAAGGTGAGAAACAGAGAGAATAAATTACTTGTTTAAAAACAAACAAACAAACAAACAAACAGAAAAAGCCCACGCGAAACTCACATCAACACAGATGTAGAGCATTTCAAAGGCATCGTTGGATCACTGCATTCTTGACCACTGATGCACAGCTGCGTTTCTTCCTGTGGTGACGCACTGTTGGGTGCATTCGTTGTAGCTTGTCCGCCAACTAGCATCAGATTTTGCCGTCAGCCGGGCCTCCTGCGGAAGCGCACACTGCGATGAAGAACAGGCTGCCCGACAGCTACCGACGGCCAGTGACGCACCGCTCACAGCGAGAAGGATGTAGGGTTGCAATGTGCGTCTTCAGAGCAACAGCACGCACCACGTTACCAAGACGTCGGGACGTGGCGGGCCCTGGCTGAGGATTTGCTGCCCCTCGAGGCCGCACACCACTGGAAAGCAGACTGAACCACCACCACCCAGCGCTGTGGGGACAGGCGGTCCTCCAGGCACCCTCAGCGCAGCGGTGACGCAACGCAGCTGTTGCTACCACCAAAGCTGCGCTTGACCCTGGCCCCTCTGCAGGGCGGGAGTGTTAACTCATTAGCCGCACCCCGAGCTCACTGTGCACACACAAAACTCCCGCGGCCGTCGGCGGAGGCAGCCGGCACCCCGGGCCTGAGGGGCCTGACGGGCCTGACGGGCCTGACGGGCCGGAGGGGCCTGAGGCACCCCGGCACCGGCCGCCCCACCGACCGGGCCGGGGCCCGCGCGCTCCGCAGCGTCGGCCGTCCTGATTGGCCCGGGTGCCCGGGACCCCTCTCGAGGGGAAGCGGGGAGGGACGTGACCAGCTCGCCCGCGGCTAATGGCCGCCTGCCCACAAGATGGCACTCCCGGCCTGAGGCGCAGGGGCTCGCGGTCGAACAAAGCTGTGAGAATAGAATCGTACACGCAATTTGGTTGGGAAAGGCCCTCAACGCCATGGAGTGCAACCGTAAACCTAGCACTGCCGAGTCCACCGCTAAACCATGTCCCGAAGTGCCGCATCTGCATGTCTTTCAAATACCTTCAGGGATGGTGACTCAACCACTTCCCTGGGCAGCCTGTTCCAGTGCCTGACAACCTGTTCTGTCAAGAAAGTTTTCCTAATATCCGATCTAAACCTCCCCTGGTGCAATTTGAGGCTGTTTCCTCTTGTCCTGTCACTTGTTACTTGGGAGAAGAGACCAGCACCCACCTCGCTACAACCTCCTTTCGGGTAGTTGTAGAGAGCGATAAGGTCTCCCCTCAGCCTCCTTTTCTTCAGACTAAACAACCCCAGCTCCCTCAGCCGCTCCTCACAGGACTTGTGCTCTAGACCCTTCACCAGCTTCGTTGCCCTTCTCTGGACACGCTCCAGCACCTCAGTGTCTTTCTTGGAGTGAGGGGCCCAAAACTGAACACAGTACTCCAGGTGCAGCCTCACCAGTGCCGAGTACAGGGGGACGATCGCTTCCCTGGTCCTGCTGGCCACACTATTTCTGATACAAGCCAGGACGCTCTTGGCCTTCTTGGCCACCTGGGCACACTGCCAGGTCGTTTTTGTCCTACTTCCATCACGTTCGTTCTGTTTCTCCGGACTGGTCTTACTAGTTTCAACCTTGTAGTTTGAAATAAGGATTACCTCACTGTATGTGTCCCAACCAATGTCATGACTAATACATCACGCTAAGAAGCTGGAGCTTCCATTTTGGTACAAAAAACTATTTCCCTGAAGCTTCATATCATTTTTGCACTTTGACAATACTCCAAGCATAAACTTTTCTTCCAGTACGAGGAACGGAAAAAAGCCCAAGGATTACGCTTCTTGCATCACGCTAGCGATACCTGCCAATAGCGGAGTTTAGGTATGAGGTTCCTACGAATAAAAGACTGCATTCAATAGCTTTGTACAGATGAATTCAGACGAACTTGTAATTACCAGTTTCCTCAGCAGTGAGACGTGAGGAAATCCTAACAGCACTGGAGTAAAGGAAGAAATTACTGCAGACCAAAACTCCTTCACCAGGTATTCTCTCTCAGCGTCAGATCAGTCATGCTACGCGCAATTAAACTATCATCCAAGACACAGCACTACAGGGACAGGAAAAAAAAAAAACCAAACCAAAAACCAACAACCTTACTGCCAGTGATTCAAATTTGCCATACATCTACAACGCAGATATTCTGCCTCACATGTTTGATTTTGCCACCCATTTTCACGGGCTCTACACGGTACGGCGGAAGAATGTTCTGTCCTTAATAAACTGACCTCTTTTGTGGTTTCTCAAGGATGAGGGAAGGGCATGTTCATCACACCATGGGCCTCGTGCTTCCCTCTGCTGTGCAACCAAGAGAAAAGCACGGGGTGTGCAGAAACCGTTTCCCTAGATCCTGATCTTCTGAAATGTTAGTGTGGGCCTAGCTGGAGTGTACCGCCCTAGCATCAACACTGTTAATAAGAGAAATCTTATAAAAAGATTCATTTCAGATGGATGAGACATTTTATACTAAAAAAAATATTTAATTTTGACTTTGTACAGTTAAATAGTATTCACAGCTTAATATTCTTTGGAATATTTCGCTGTTGCCAGAACTTTTCTGCTTCTCCCACTCCCCTCTTACCCAAAGTACAATGCCTATGAAACGCATAATTTTGCATTTTATCCTGGAAAAGTCTTTGCTCACTGTTTTTTCCAGCAAGCTTTGAAGTTTATCTGGGAAACCAGAGCTGTGGGATGGAGCGCCGTGCTTCCCGTTCTTCTTTTTTGCACTGTGCAGCTGATGGTGACTGCGACAGCGATGGTTTGGCAAAGGCACCTGCCGTGAAGCTGGAGAGGTCTCGGGAAGGAATTAAGAGTATGGAAACAGTGCCGCCCAGAAATAGAGGGTGGTGACTTATGCCGCCGCCTGGTGATGCCAGTGCTTTCTGAGTTTGTGCCTCTGTTGTGACGGCTGCTCTAGAGAGGAGACGCTGGCTGTGGCCAAGATGGGAGAAACTGAAGGCGTGTCCTCAGGATCAGGGTGATTTGAGATTCCCTGTCTGGTCTGCAATTTTTGGGTGCAAAACAGAGACGCTGAAGCCGGAGCACCCATCCGTTCCTCAGCTGGCAAAGCAGAATCGAGAGAGCCGTGGAAGAAGCTCTGACTCACAAGCCTTGCCTATGCTGAGACCAGTCATTCCTGCATTCCCCCAAACACACCAAGAAGTTGTTTCCCGCACAGTTCAGGGCACCGAGGGAGGGTGAGGATGGGTTCATGTGCGAACAGAGGACGTCGTTAAGAAAGTCCTTCCTCTGTCAGAACCAATCCCTGCCTCCTGATTTCAGGTGTCCCCTCTGAAACCAAAGCACCTCAGAGAGACAGGCAGAAAGCTGACAAAGCATTTCCCAGGGGGTAGACACCGGTTCACCTTGGGAACTGCCTCTCTGCACCGCCTGTGCTGGGATGAGATCTAGGAACAGGCACGTTCTGTCTATGTGTCTGTGTTCTCACGCCTCCTGTGAAAGTAGCTGGGCTCCTCTGAATGCCAAGGCACAGCCAAAGGAGGAGGGACTATGTGTTATATAGCAGGGTTCAAAATGCAATTTTGGGGGAGAGAAGCAATCAGACATCTACAAAGGAGCATGCTGCTGTGATTCCTACCACCATGTAACATGCAGCTGCGGAAACCAGCAGCAGAAAGGTCAGCTCTCTGCACCTTCTTGTGAACGTTCTCCACGATTGCACCATCACAAATCCACTGGCTATCTGCGGCCGGGAACATGGCTGTGACACTGCCTCCTCCAAGACACTAGCACGCCAGATGCGAGCACTGAAGAACTGGTGCTGTCGGCAGCTGTTGAACACGAGAAGCCTTCGAAACAGGGGAACTCATGGGATTACTCAGCCTGTTCCTTGGCCGGTCGCTGCCTTCCACACCCGGCTTCTTCACTGCTTCCAAAGATGACTGAAACCGAGCTCTGCACGCACATACACGAACCTCCAGGCACCGGCACAGACACCTCCAGCAGGACAAACCTCTACCCACCTTGGAGAGGTTCCTGCTTTGTCATGCTCTGTGGGATGCAGAGAGGAGTGCTGGAGGTGGCAAGGTTATAGCTCATCCCAACTCCTTTTATTGACAATAACAGAACTCAAGCTCAGTCGATTTTTTTAAATTTTTTTTTTAATATCAGACTAAATTTATTTTTTCATTGTTTTATCCATTTACTCTTTTTTATGCTACTTTCAACTTCTGCACGTTGTCCTTTCCTTCCTTTGATGTTTCTATCTCTTCCTTTCTTTGCACCTTCCCCTCCCTGATTGTCAGCTGAGCTGGTTTCAGATCTTTTAGGGTCCTCTTTTTCACCCACCTGGTACCAGATGTGCCAACACAATAATAATTCTCATTATTTTGCCCATAACTGCCTTCTCTTTGGGCCATTTTCACAGCTGGCAAAGTTTTGGTCTTTCCCCTGCAATTTTGTGACAGTAAGGTGGGTAAGGACTGAAGCAAGTGATTTCCTAAGGACTGCAGTGCAACAATGAATGGCAAGCCAGACCTTTTCTCTCTCAAGCAAAGCTGCTTTGAAAGGACTGGTGAACTCCCATCACGGAAAGGAAGAGATGTTGACAAAGGATCAGACTGAATGGATTTCAAAGGGGACAGGAAGCTCAGCTTGCAAAATGAGGCACAAGAATCTTTTTCCCAACAAGACTTTTGGCATCGCTTTAGCACCACTTCATGATGGTGAGCTGTCCCAGGAGAAGAGCTTTGTCAGCCCCCCACCCTGTTTGCACACCCCTCCCGCCGGCGGCGGGAGTGCTCCGGCCGTAGGTGTGCAGCCTGCTGCGCCCAGCTGGGAGAGGAAGCCCCTGCCAAGCCCCTCAGGCACACCTGGGTTGGGGGGGACCGCTCCTTGCTGTCCCCACAGCAACACCCCACAGCGGGGTCCAGGGCTCCGAGGATGCTCCTTCCAGCCGGGCAGAGCTCAGGATGCCCTTCATGGCACTGGGACTGGGTGGGGGCACCAGGGGACGCCAGCAGAGACCGCGGGTGATGCCCAGTTCGGTCCCCATCGGACCTGTGACGAAACCAGCTTCCCCTCCTGCCCGCTCTGCCCTCAGCATCTGTTGTGCTGCCGGTGCGTGGCTGCAGCAGGATTTCCTGCAGGAGGAGGCACCACCAACACGGCCCTGGGGCTCCAGGGACCCATGGCCGTGCCCCCCAGCTGGCTGGCGGCAGCCGTGGTGGGGCACGGGGGCTCCGGGAAAGGCACCAGGAGAAGGGGGAGAAAGCAGCACCCGGAGACTGTGTCAGGGAAACAGGAATTTATTTCCTTTTCCTTGAATCGAGGGTTGACGGAGCCCTGCTAGTGCCGCCGGCGGGGTGGCCTCTTGCAGGGCTGGGCAGAGTCCTGGGGGCCGGAGGCCTTCCTCTTTGGGGGGCGCCGGGGCGCCCTGGGCAAGCGGTCCCTGCCCCGGCCAGGAGCAGAGGGGCTGCAGCCCTGGGCAGAGGGACCTGCCGCCGCCGCCTCCCCCGGCTCCTCCTGGGGCTGATCTTGCTCTGCAGGGATGGGCGCAGATGGGAGGCTGTCGGGACCCCCGCGGAGGGTGGCCTCTGACGTGCTGGCTTCCTCCTCCACGTCAGGGCCTGCAGCGCTGCTGGAGGAGGCCGGGTGGGGAGCGGGAGTCTGCCCCGGGGAGGCCGTGGAGCTGGGGCTGGCTGCAGGGCCGTTGTCCTCCCCGCCGGCAGCGCGGGGGTCCTGCTGGCCCAGGTGCTGGCGGATCGCCCAGCCGCACAGGCGAACGGCGGCGGTGATGAGCCGGGGGACGAATGTCCGCGTGTGTTGTGACAGGCAGTTCTGCAGCTTCTGCACCAACACCTCCTCGTCCAGACCCCAGAGGCACAGGTGGGCCACAATGATCCCCTCCGCGGCAGCCACCTCCCACCACCGCTCCTCGTAGAGCACCCCGAGCTCATGTCGCACCCAGGGCAGCAGGGGCCTGATGTTATTGGGGTGGCTCTTGAAAAAGTCTGCCCAGACTGCAGGAGGGAAGCTGCCCACTTGAGCCCAGGGCACCAGCCCCGCAGGCCCCTGCTCGTCCTGGTGGTCTTCAGCCGTTGGCTCTCTGAGGCTTGGGACATCCAATGTCAAAAAATCATCCTCTGACCGCACTGAGAACAAGATGGCCATCGTCCCCGACCTGCACAGGGCGCAGTTTGGCTTCTGCCGTACCCAGCGCAGTGCACAGCCTAAGCAAAATTGGTGGAGGCAAGGCGACATGTAGGCGACGTCGTCTTGATCGTCGCAGCAGATGGGGCAGCTCCACTCGCTCTCGGTGGCCATGCTCTCTGCATGCTGAGGTGAGCTGGGAAGCGCTGAGGATAAGGAGCTGCTCCCTCTTGCTGGCGCTGCAGCGGCGGCTGTCGTGCGCTGCAAAATGGAGAGAGGCCACGGTCACTCGCTGTCCCGGGGAGGGGAAGGGAGGAAGAAATGCCCAGGCCCCTCGAGAAGGACACCCTCCTGGCTCCCCAAGCCCCATCACCTGCCCCACGGCTGCTCAGGGGGGACGTTTCCCCGCACAGCTCACCTCCGCTGCTGCAAGCGCACCCCGCGGTGCCCAGCTGCCTGAACCAGGCAGGACTGGGGAAACACAGGGCATGGCTCTGGGACGGGCACTGAGAGCTGCCGATGGCAGCCACCAAAGCACCACCCAGCACCAGGAGAAACCTTGCTCGACCCTCCAGACCTCGCAGGCACGCTCGGCAGGAGTCCAAGCACGAGCCAGACTGGCCCAGGCTCTGCTGGTGCCCGAAGACAAGCAGCGAGGGACACGAGGTCACAGTGCATCGCCCACTGATGTCACAGGCCACCGCTCGGCCTTCCACCCCCACAGGTGCACAGCATCTGGAGAAAAAGAAAATAGCGTTTCTTGCTTTCATCTTCTACATTTCCATGTTGCCCTGGCTTGGTCACCTGCAACACACGCCCATGACTGTGTGTCTCATCCCCACTCCTGAAGCCTTGCAGAGGTCTCCTGCAAGGGGGAGCCTGGTGGGAACAGTCAGCGTGGACTGCCCGCGGCTGGGTGACGTGTCCCCCAGCTGGCTGCCTTTCCCCGCGCAATGCCGGGATTTGCAGAGGGGACCTGCGTGGTTAGTGGCCAGCCCTGGGTGAGAGTCTCCCGGCCTGCTGGGTCATGCCCCCCGCCGGCGGGGAGAAGCCTGAAGGGGCATTTTTCTCCAGGCCCATCCACTCCCGCTGGCACTCGCCCACGGTGCCAGGTCCCTCTCCGCTTACCACGATTGCCATGCTTCTGGTAGCTGGTGCTCCTGGCCAACCGTTGCACTGGTGGTCCTCAAAAGTGCTAGCAATGGAGCCTGAGCCTACATACGCAGGAAGGAGCTGTAGTTGCTGTTCCTCATAGTCCTAATCATGAAACTGCACCTGATTAGGGATTATGCTTGTCCTTGCTTGCAAACAGCAAACATCTGCTGTGTTGTGTTGGGCAATTCTCGTGGTACTCCTTGATGCTAATTAAATTCACATTTGTACTTAAATTTAAAAGAAAAATTTAATGAAGATTTCATTGTGCAGTGTCCTACCACCATAAGCAGTTCTACATGGAGTCTGCAAAGATGCGTCAGGAGCTTATTCCTTATGTATACTTGCACCAGCACCCATCCTGACAGCATTTGCGTGGGGCACCTCAGCCCAGCCATCGGTCCATCCCCCAGCCCAGCTCTTCTGCCCAACAGTGGCCCCTGAGCACTCCCATCCAGGATGGCCACAAGACTATGCTGCGGCTGTTTCTTATCATGAAGGGAAACTTCAGTCCCTTGCCAGGAGTCCTTCCGTCTCTGTCATCACTGCTTCCTGCTAGTTCAACCCTTTCTGCAGCTGGGCCTTCTTGTACTCCATGCCAGATCGTACCACTGCTGAGCAACTAAAATTTGAATTTCCTCTTCACCATGAAAGAGGACAGCAACATAAATATGTACAAGTGCAATTACTGATGTAGAACTAGCACAGCAGAATGTGGTTTTAATTGTGTGACAACTTTATTTGGGTAACTTGCAGTTTTAATATCAAAAAAAGGTGTCTTACACTGTTAATGCACTTGGTGAGGTCAGACCTTAAAATTTAAGCAAAAAATGAATGGTAATCTTAGGGACAAAGTCTTTTCAGATCTTTTGGTTCTCTTTATAAACAGAACCAGAATAGATTCATTGTGGAGGCTGTTAAAAAAAAAAAAAAAGAGAGAGAAATAGCTATTGAGGAAGATGACTTGCATATCTTTGTGTAGGAAAACTATGGACATAAGGGAAGAGCAACCTCATGAATTTTAGCAATTAATATAATGTAAAATGCAAAAGCATTGAACAATGCACATACAGAATTATATCTATGTGTGTAATACTTTATTATGGGACCAGAAAGCTGCAGAGCTCTCTGTATGTGTGCTAGAAGGCCAGACGGTTGAGGTGGCAAAATGAGAGTGTAGGAGCTGCAGAACGCACAAAGGAAAAACATTTACACTTGAACGTAATGTAGACTATCCATGGCAACCTTCCATGAGTTTTAAGTATTAATAAAATAATCACCCAAGTGCATGGAGTTTCTGATGCTGGATGGCATATGTGGACATGTGCCGATCCAAATTCATGAAAGAAGCAGGAAAGCTGGAAGTGAGTTATACAAGGAGACGCTGATAAAATTCTGAGCAGTGGGATTTTTCTGAGGGGGCTGATGGAATTCTCTGTGCTCAAGCCAGTCTTTGTAGCATAGTCAAATATTTCTCTGCATGGAGCTTTTAATTTGTGCCTAACAGGGTATAGGCAACACTGGCTGTTTTATTTGGGTAAGTACATGTTCAGGACGTGCCGAATGCCGTGTACAGCTGAGGTTCAGCTGGGTTCACTTAGGGCTCTAGCAGCTGTGTGGTGGCAGGCATAAAGCAAGCATGGGGTACTCCTGCGACCCCCGCTGTCACCCTGCCTGCCCCTCCTGGTGGAACTTGGTTCTCCTGGAGGAAGGGGGTTCAACTCACAGTTGGGTCTTCAGCCACCGCAGCTTCCACCTTGGTATGGTAACATATTAAGCTGAAAATGGTTTGATAGAATATGCTTGTCCAAGCACGGGAGCTGATCTGCTGAGATGGGCTCTCCATGGAGGACAGCATTCCCCATCAATGAAAACCATGGGGTTTGTTTCCCACCACATGTTGGTGGCCCAAACAGGCATTAGCACCATGCCAAAAGTCTAATGACCCAAATTGTTGAAACATACACAATAAATACTGGGCACACGTGCTGTGAAAAATATGTAATATTGCCTTTTTTGCTGTCTACAGAACAGTTCTCTATTCAGTGTTTAGAAAGATCAAGTATAGCCCTGGCCAGTACTGAGGGAATGACATAATACCAGTTTGACCTGATTTGCCTATTTAGAAGGTTACAATGTTATAAAATCTGGCATCTGAGAGAAGGGGAAATTACCTTACTTCTTCATGGAAACACACTGCATTATTGTGCTGTGCCTGCAAAAATACAACCCACAAAGAGTGGATTATAATAATATAGGACTTTGTTTCAGAACTTGGACAAAATCATTGTCTTCCCAAGTGATATTGACAAGGATTTACCAACTTTTACTCCTTTTCTTTTCTTACAAGACTCTGTACAGTCTTCCTGTCTATTGCTTGGAGCCTATCCTGACATCATTTCTTAAACTTCAAAAATCCTGTGGCATCATCTCATTGATGATACATAAGAGTTGCATTTCTTCTATATTTCTCCTCCTAACTCCTGATGTATTTTTAACCATGCTAAGAATTAGTACACCAGCAGGGTACCTGTAATGACAGAAGCGGTCCTTCCAAAACAAAACAGAATGACTGGATTTGGAGACCAGTTCACCTTCCTGGGCTGGGGATTTGAGAGTTGATTGATCACTGCATGAACTGTCTGCATTTCAAGTGTGAGTGCAAATGAAATGGGGTAAAGCTGAAGTAGCTGTGAACACAATGATTTGGGAGGGTTCACAGCTCCTGTGACCAGCGCAAATCCCAGCAGCTGTGCAGTAGCTCTGTTATGTGCAGCATTAATATGCAGCATATAACCCCATAGAGTATTACATACATGTGTTGCATGGCTGTGCCGCTATTCAGCTAAAACTAAATCTGTTCCAGTCTTGCCAAGAAAAAATAGACTCCTACCGTTGTGCAAATGTATCGGTTTGTGTGTGTGTATATGCATGCGTGTCTACGTATACACAAGGGCTGTCAGATGGTGCAAGAACTGTTCTTCTGTCTTTCATTGGTGTCATGGCTGGTAAGTCAGATACTGAGGTTTTCTTGTGCTGTATCTGCATAGCTTGTATGCATTCCTCTTCAAAACAGGTGTTTCAAATTAGCACCAAACAAATGATAAGCAGGCCCTGCATACGCTGTGGAAGCGTGGCAAATTGCCAGGGAGGAAAAGAAAGTTTTCATCTTCTTCAGATGTTCATAAATGGGAAGCACTTAAATGATGTAGAAAACAGCCTTTTAAATTTCAGTTTACAAATGCCAGTTGAGGGGATTAGAGTCACAGTTTTGTTCTTGGTGAACTCACCCTTTTCTTGAGTAAACATCTAAGATGTAACAGCTAATCTTATTTGTAAAAGTGACTGTTGGATTATTATTAAATTATATTATTGTGTGGTGGGTTGTGCCTTTGTCAGAATTATACTTTCTCATAAACATGATGGTCTAAAGAAAAAGATGGTACGTGGGCTGCTGGAAGAAGTAATACATTTTATTAAATAACTGATGTGATAGGAAGAACTGGCCAAACTTCAAGGCACTCAAGCCCTTCTTCAGATTTCAAGGTCTGAGCACCCAAAAGGTGATCTAATTTTTCCCACTCTATCAGTTTGTCTGATAATGTCTACCAGCAAACCACCTTCTGCTTTGTTAAAGTTGGTACTGGTTTGCCAGAACAAAGGAGGAGCCCCAGGTTCCAGTGGAACTGCCAACTGATAGACCACTCTGGATTGAATCAATTCAATTAAAAATTTCCAAAATAGCTGGAATAGAGGGTTTCCAAAACCCTCCAAAATAGGGTTCACAGACATGTCCATGTACTGCAAATAACCATTGTAGAATAATTTACTAGCTGTCATAAATGCTTTAATTTTTGCATTGATTTACCAGTAAATAACTGTTTTAAAAAGGTAAGTCTGTAGTTCATGACTGTGACTTCTTAAACACTACTTGAATTGCGGCAGCTTGATGACAAAATTTTTAATGCAAGTGTGCTACCCTAAACAATTCATTTTCCCTTCATTTTATTTTTCTTACTGTACTGATATGCCATTGCATGTCTCTGTAGGTATATGTGTAGATGAATTAAATAAAAATCTTGTTCAGAGGCAAGTCCTTTCTTCCTTAATGTACTTTTCTCATCACAGATCACACGGAAAATACTACTTTGTAGCAGGTAGGTGTCACGGTCCACTCGGTGGACTCGTGATGGTTCGTTTGCTACGATCTCGAAAGTGCAAAATTAAGGTGACCAACACCAAAGGGGATAGCAATAATCACACAGTAAAACTTTATTGTATTGCCTGTGAAGAGGCACGCGATAGTTAGAGATGGGTGAAAGAAAGGAGAAAAGTAAAGTTAAGTTTAGAGAGAGGAGAAAGAGAAGTTATAGCTACTACCGCTGATCTCAAGACGTCCTAACAGTCCCGGGTCCAGCTAATGCTGCATCATCGATCATCGTGGTCCTTGGTGGGGAAGCTCCAAATTTCCGTTGTTCAGAAGTCATCTTTTATGCTTAGTAACACACCTTGCTCCACCTCTGCCTCAGGAGTCTCCGCCCTTCTCGAGCGAGGCTATTACGCAGGCACAGGGTCAGTGTCTGAGGCGTGGTAAGTCTTGGAGGTGTGTTTTGGTATTACAATGAAGCAAAGTTCGTCTAAAGTTCATGATTTCTTCATCGATGTTATGGTAACAATTGCAATCCATCCTTTTTGGACAGTAGCTGTGCGGTTATCTCTAACAGAGCCTTGTACTGCGCATTCTGTTCTAGGGATCGGCCACTGCACTCCCAAACAGGCCGTTGTCAGATAACGTACTGTTCATGTTCCTGATGACGATGTTGAGACAATGCTGATTTTCTGTCTGTACTGTTCATGTTCCTGATGATGATGTTGAGACAATGCTGATTTTCTGTCCGTACTGTTCATGTTCCTGATGACGATGTTGAGACAATGCTGATTTTCTGACCGACTCCTACAGTAGGCTTACTCCAGTCATGATCTAAACCAGCCTGAATCCTTTCACTGCTTTCAGTCTGATCCTCACTTCCCATACATGTTACTTCAACTCATTTGGGGAACCGATTTTGAACTTTGATTAAAGCATTTATCCATGACTTTGCATTCATTAATCATATATTCAACAATTTGCAGGATTTGGTATTTTTTTGCCACATCCATTAAAAAGGCATTAATGCAGCACACTGTATCATAGATTCACTTTGCCTTTTTTATTATTTTGATGGAATTTGCTGTCATTTTTCTGGTTCAGAGGTATACCTAATACTGCAAGTGCTCTGCCTCGGACTTCCAGTGACCAGTGACAACGAGCAGCTCTTGGTCTCTGGAGGCTGTTGGAGAGGCACACCTGGACATGCAGAGGAGCAGCTAATCCAAAGGAGAGAGAAATTCTGCCAGTTTCATCTTTCCCGAAGCCACAGCTCCAGCCTGCAGTGCTGGCAAGCAGGCTTGGAGGCAATGCTGGGAAATACTTTGCCATCTCGTGGCAATTCACAGAAAAACAGCCCTGGGTGATCAGAAACACTCAGCTACCCAGAAGGAACAAAGCTGGAATGGATGATTTCAGGTGCAGTAACTGCAAAATGGCACTAAATAAAGATATGTGCTGAGTTACGTATGTGATGTTTCCAGTGTTTCTTCTTTTTGCTTTTTCTTATTAGGAGGCCTCATTGTGTCCATCACTTTTCCTTCACAGACTATCTCCACACTTGGACTTCTCATCCTTTTTTTCTTTTTCTCAAGCTTTGTCTCACTACTTGCTAAATAGCCTGAAAGGCTGCATTCACCTGTGTAGCAGTCATTGAATTATGATAAAGTTTTCTCGGGGTCATTTTCTCTTGCTGGACTTGCATGCTCCTCAACTGCGGTCTCCAGGTGGCAAGTTTTGTATTTCCTTTTTCCACCAAGATTTTCACTTTTCATTCTGTTCATCCCTCCAGAAGTGGTCCTTGGTCTGTTGCTTGATCCACTCCTTGACCTGCATCTTTTGTCAGAGCAGTAGTATCTGCTGCAGGGTTCCCTCTGTCTCTACAGACCTCTCCATTTCGTAAAGGATTATATCCTTTATTCTGGACTAGTAGATTGCCTTGAACAGTGAACATTAGATTGAACCCTCTTCCTGCAGGGGCACTCACAGCCATCTTATAAGTACACTCTTCAACCATCTTATAAGTACAAAAAGCAGAACCCTGCCGGTGTTTCCTTTGCTCATTTTCTCTTCTGCAGTAATCATTGCTGCCTCTGCTTCTTGGTCTCCTTTTGCCGTGGCCTTTGCTACACAATTGTGATCTGCTTACTTCTCTGAATGTAGTGTTCTTATGACTCAAGAGAGCCTCTCTGGCTTTTTGGAGAGATCACAGCATGACAGCATGGTTGAGGTTAGAAGGGACTTGGCATTGGTGGAAGAGGATCAGGTCAGGGAATACTTGAGCAAACCGGAAATATGTACATCCATGGGCCCTGATGGGATGCACTCCCAAGTGCTGAGGGAGCTGGCAGATGTCACTGTGAGGCCACTCTCAACAATCTTTGATCAATCATAGCAACTATGGGAAATTCCCAAGGACCAGAGGAAAGCAAATGTCACTCCTATCTTCAAGAAGGGCAAGAAGGACCCAGGGAAAGATAGGCCAGTCAGCCTTACCTCGATCCCTGGGAAGGTGATGGAGCAACTAATACTGGAAACCATTTCCAGGCACATCAACAATGTGAAAGTCAGCAGTAGTAGTCAGCATGGCTTCACCATGGGCAAGTCACGCTTAACCAACCTGATGAACTTCTACAATGAAATGACTGTCCTGGTGGATGAGGGGAGAGCAGTGGGTATTGTCTACCTGGACTTCAGTAAGGCCTTTGACACCATCTCCCACAAGATCCTCACAGAGATGATGTTGATGTATGGGATGGATAAGCAGACAGTGAAGTGGATTGAAAACTGGATGAATGGCCAGGGCCAGAGGGTAGTGATCAGTAGTGTGAGGTCTAGTTGGAGGCCAGTGACTAGCAGTGTACCCCAGTGGTCAGTATTGGCTCCAGTCCTGTTTAACATCCTCATTAATGATCCAGTTGATGGCATAGAGTGTACCCTCAGCAAGTTTGCAGATGACACAAAACTGGGAGGAGTGGCTGAAACACCAGAGGGTTGTGCTGCCATTCAGAGGGATGTGGACAGCTGAAGAAATGAGCTGACAGGAACCTCATGAAGTTCAACAAGAGGAAGTGCAAAGTCCTGAATCTGGGGACGAACAATCACAGGCACCAGTACATGCTGGGGACCACCCAGCTGGAAAGCAGTGTTGCAAAAAAGGAGCTGGGCATCCCGGTGAGCACCAAGTTGACCATGAGCCAACAATGTGCCCTTACAGCAAAGAAAGCCTATGGTGTCCTGGGCTGCATTAGGAGAGGCATTGCCAGCAAGCCAAGGGAGTTGATCCTTCCCCTCTGCTCAGCACTGGTGTGGCCACGCCTGGAGTTTTGGGTCCAGTGCTGGGCTCCCCACACACAAGAGACATGGACATACTGGAGAGAGTGCAGCAAAGGGCCACAAAGATGATGAAGGGACTGGAGCCTTTCTCTTATGAGGAAAGGCTGAGAGAGCGGAGACTGTTCAGCCTGGTAAAGAGCGGGTTCAGGGGGATCTTATCAATGTACATAAATACATGAAGGGTGGGTGTAGAGAAGATGAAGGACTAGACGACCTCCAGAGATCCTTTCCAGCCTCAACCATTTTGCCACTCTGTAATTAAAGTGCAGAATAATTTTCAAATTCTCCCTTTCCTACTTTTTCCTATTACTTTGGATGTTGAAAATTATATCTTTTCCTTGCAGAATAAAGAAAAGAATTATGCTCATGGAAGAACCTCTCTGGATGTGATTTGCAAGGTTTTTCAGATGATATAAGATGTGTAATAAACAGCCTGCAATTTTCTTCTAGGAAACGTAAAGGCCTATGGTTTTTGTGAAAGTTAAATGCATTTTGACCAGTTCTGTTGTAAAGTATTCTGTTCACTGTTGAAACTCAGTAAAGTGAGCTGTGCAAAACATTTTTGATCTATTGGTCTAGAGGAGGAATAATATTTTTTGACAGTGAGTATGTAGAGAGGTTATGTCTGTTATATATAAACCCTCAAAATTAACTAAATACAATATTAGTTATGTTATGCAAGTGTTGATGTAATTTAATGCAATGCCCTCTATTCTTGATAGCTTTGTTATCAGTATGTCTTTACTGATCAAAGCTTTTATGATGTAACCTTAATTTGGAGGAGGTATTTTCATTGCTCAGTTCTGTATACTTCTCTACGTCCTTACTTCTACATTTGCAGCATTTCTGAAATAACTCACTGACTTTGTGTATGGCACTTCTGAAATTACTGATTTTGCTTTGGAGTGGCCACAGCTGCTGGTAAACTGAAGAGCTGGGATTATAAGTGAGATGTATTAGCTGTGTTTGTTGTATGTCAGAGGGAAGAGAGTCATTTTTCTAGGTTTAACTTGAAAACATGGAAATGAAATTCTTCTGGTGGTGTCTTCTAGCCTACTAAGTTTGTATTGTTTTGTGTGCATCAGAAAAAAAATGGAAAGTTCCTCTCAGCAAAAGCATTTCGATGTCAATGCCATGAAATGGGTAAACAGTTGGGAATACCCAAGAAAAGTTCACTATAGCTCACTAGTAGATGGTAAAGAGTTCATACATACTGTAGAAAATCTAAATACTCCTAAAACAACTTCAAATTTTAAATAAATCACCTGGAACTATAAAAACATGAGAGTTACAAAGGAACTTGGGAGAAAACAAAGGTAAGAGTTTCACAGCTTCTACTCATGACATGTCAGAATTAGATACTCAAATCATAGTGCACCGAACACTTCTGTCTCACATTTTATTTAACAGAGATTAATGAGAAGAGATGACCTGTCAAATAGAAAATGTTCAGCTGTTCAGGTGCTTCAGTTAGATAACAGATTGGTAGTCAATGGTATTTTGTAAATTTTGGAGAGACCTCACGTTGATGCTGATGTCCTGAGTGCCATCAGAATATAGTATTACTTTTTACATATGTAATTTCTTTCTTCGTTTGTGTGTGCGTGTTTGTGTGTGTGTAGCACAAGTGATATATTCACTTTGGCAGTATTAATGGATAAAATGGATCCACGTAATCATGGGAGAAGAGGCAGATATATACATAAGGGATAAGTTCCCTTAGTTCAATAAAGAACATTGACCTGTCACTAAATCAAATCGTGGGTTTAAAGTTTGAGTTTACAAAATAGCCCTGCAGCCTCTCAGCTACTGCTTCCCCTATTTGTGTATGTGGGTGTGATTCTTTCTGCTGTCTTTTCCTCCCTACTTTTTCTCTCAACTCCTTGATGAAAGGCTGAAAGGCTCTTCCACCTCTCTTTGCTACCCTGTCTCCCTTCCCACCTCTCCAAAATACTTTCCACCTTCCTACTATTGAAAAGTCAATGTTTTATACACTCGGGTTCTGTAAATTCACTTCCTATCTGCTCCCCAGGTATGGTCACAGTACTGGTTTTTAACATTTAAAAACTATGATTCATAAGAATTTGATACTTATTATACTGCAGTACTATCTGCACGCAGCTAAATCAGGATCTATAATGCCATTGGCTGCCCATGGTTAGGTAACAATTCACATTATCAGTTCCAAATTCACTTGAGGAGAAATAGTGAGATGAGGGGATATGAAAATAATTAGATTAATTTTATTATATAAAGCATAATGTAACTAATTACATGTTGGCTACCATGTAATATTGACTATACAATTAAGTACTTAACGCCTGCACCAAGAATGTCCTGGGAACTGAAAACTAAAAATTGTTGGTAGAGTCAGCAGTTGCTAAAAATCCTGTTCAATATACATGAAAGTCGCTATTTGTGCAGTTACACATCTCTCTTCTTGCTCCCTCTCATCTATATTCTAATTTTGACAGACATTCTCTCTCTCTCTGACCAACTCATGGTGGAGGGTGGAATTTCCCTTGCTGCGACCTTTGGCTGTTGCCTCTTATCCTTCTGCTCCACATTGCTGGGAGGAATCTGAGCTCACCTTTCTCTTACCACCCATTAGAAAGCTGAAGGCAGCAGTGACTTCTGCTTCTCCACCCCACCATTAGTCTTCTCTGGGAAGAAACCAACCTCCCTCCTGTATATGAGCATCCCTTTGCAGGTCATGAGCACCAGCTCCCTAACCATCTAAATGTATCATAACTTTTATGGGATGTTTTTCCTTTTTACAATGTGTGAAACCTGAACTGATTTTTTAAAATTTATTTCTGTTTGTTTGTTTGATTGATTGATTGTTTTTTTAAATAGGATATTGTGGAAAAATCACGTATGTCTGCAAGCATGTTTATCTATACCTTCACCAAAACTATGTAGATTTTTTTTGTTGATGTAGATGATGTTGTAAGAACCAATGAATAGTTGAGTACTGCTGGTGTCCTTTGTAGGAATGGTACCCAGGAATGTAGATGTCATTTTTTATGCATAGATACATTTTTTATACTCTGAAATTGAACTTCTAGGTTTTTCTCTAAGTGTTCATGAAGGACAGAAGGCAATTATTTACTTACAAGCTGTATTGCTTCAAATATCTAATATAGTATAGGTGACAGTGAATTGTTAATGAATGCTAAACTACATCAAAAGTAGGAGAGATGCAGGCCATTTGTGTACAGCTTTTGTCCAACTTTTGTCAGCATTTTATTACAGTGGGTCATAGTGTTTGTAAAATATTCCACAAAGTATTTTTAAGTAGAATAAATTTTTGCTAAAAATGTATCAGAGGCCCTATGCCTTTTACCTAAAGCACTCGAACTAGCTTTTTCATTCAGTTGCTTTCCACAGTAACCTGAATATCTTCTGGGCACATTGTGTCACTGCAGTTACAGAGTGTGCTCTACTTCAAAAGTGACACACTGTACAGAGACCTTGAGTTCATACAATGCCTGACTTCTACCTTAGTCACAATTTGGCACGGAAAACTACCGTGCACCAGTGGCTACCTGAGGGGTGATGCATTCAAATGCATCCAGGGCCTTTGCCCACTGCCAAGGAGGAATGGGGTTCTGGCCTTTATATGAGCCCCAGGGGTTCCTTAACAATAAAAAGGTAAATGTTTGATGTCTTGAAGAAGGTATTACACTTAGATTCTTAGAAAAGTGAGTGGTTCAGATGAGATTTGCATGCAATGCTAGACTTGTCAAAGATCTTATTTTACTATAAGCTACTTCTAAAAAAATACTTGCTTGAAGAGGTACATTTTGGAGGCCTCTGACAAAGTCTGCTCTCTGTGTCCAGGTTATTCTGTCTCCATACTTCTGGGAGAGTCTTAATCCCACGTTCACAGATACAAAATTAGTGTTGAAATACTGCAAAGTATTCCTAAGAGTAAGTTTAAGCTTGTGCAGTTTAAACCACTTTAAACGGTTGTGTAAGTTCAAAAAATTACTGCTGTCGTGTTTTATATGATTATCAGAAACAGCTTATTCATGAGATACCAAAGCTCTCAGCAATTTTTTACATTTGAATCAATACTCTCGCAGAGTCTAGCAAAAAAAATATGTTGGCCTGCATTGGTGGTGAAATCTGTAATCAAAGGATAAAAATTGTCAGGAACCCTTAATATCCAGTGAAGGCAAAAAATGAAGGAATTCACCATTTTTATGATGTCTATATGTTAACTCTAACTGCTTATCTCTTTTCTGGACTCATTCTTCAGCAGCTTGTGTGCAGTTGTTATTAAAGTCATCATGCTGCTTTTTATGGTACAGAATATATACATTAATTATAGTTTAGCAGGTTTTTTACTTGGTTTTGGTCCCCCACCCCAACTCTTACAGCATCAAGAAAACTGTCTTGCTGAAAAATCTCTTTTCAAGCTTCTGTTTACCACCAGAGTGTCTTGAAGATGGAGCTATTGCTATGTTTGCAAACTCTATGAGAAACCAAGGTAAGATCAGTGTAACTCTTGCACTGAGATTTTTTTTTATCAGTAAACATAATGATACATTTTTATAACCCAAAATGTCAATACTATCTATCCTTTTGTCTACCTAAAAAAAAATACATATGGTATATGCATACAGCGGTTACATAAATATGTTTCTAGTCACAGAGCCAAGATTCAAGCCCTGCTGTTAGGTTTGAAACACCACCAAGAACATTTTTAATACTTATTTAACTGAAAAAATTAAACAAGTATCTGTCTTGCTAGAAGTGAGGCATATGTGATGCTTTATAAACACGTAAGTCAGGGTCCTCATGTTGCAGTACTTTAAATCCTTCTTCCCTTTTTTTACTGCATGGTTTTCAAGTATCCGTGTACATTGAATTTCATTATGTTATTGCCCTGCCATTCAGTCTCATGAAGTCCTGGCACAGTTCTTCTGACAGCCCACATCCTTACTAGCCTGTCTAACAGTATCACCAGCAAAGTTGCTAGTCTCACTCTTCACCCCCTTTTTTCACAGGGTTACATTTAGGAATGTACTGGATAGACCAGGTCCTAGCACTGATCTCTGCAGAACCGTGTTGGCAACTTTCCTCCACTACAGGAGTTAATAGCTAACTCATACTCCCCTCCCCCATTTCCTATCTGCTAATTATTTATCAGACTTTACTACTGAGTCATTCTTTTAGGCTTAAGGCTTCTTTTAAGGCTTAAGGTTTCCTTTAAAAGCCATTAGGGGACTTGGTGAGAAGCCTTTTGGAAATCTCATAGACTATATTAAATAGATCTTCATTGCTTACTGATCCCTTTAAAGTAACATCAACAGCCTGAAAAGGCTTTAAAAAGCCTTTCCCAGATAAAGTAAATAAAACTGAAGTTTGAAGTGCATTTAAAAAATTTGTGTAACATGAGGCAATCCAGTAGCAGGTGGTTACTGTGTATGTAATCCAAAAATCACTGTTCAGACAGCTGGGTCATCTATGCTATGTTAATTACTTCTAATAAAAGGCTTTATGTCTTAACTAAGGCTTTACCACCCTGATTAATTATTTTTGCAGGCTATGTAATAATAAATCTACATAATAAATACACAGTTGACAGACAGTAGGGATTTATTATTCTGTGGAGGCAGTCTGTAAATATGTTATGGTAATGTGATAAACACTTCAAATATATATAAACTGTTTTGGTATCCAATGCAAATACATACAGGACCACTTAGCTAAACATATGAATTATTTATTTTCCAGTGTCTTTAATTCTATGTGCATTGTGATCTACCCAATATGACATTGGTGATTATTTTTCTCAGCTCAGATTGCCTTTATCCAAGATATTGGGAAGCTACCACTGAAAAGACATTTTGGGAGGTAAACTTGACACGTACTTTAAGAACAACTTCTTTCTTAATACATTAAGAATCCTTTCATACAGAAACATCTTTAGTGTACACCTGTAATGTGACATTTTCCCTCATCTGCAGCTTTATAATTTTATATTTTGGCTGTTAAAACTTTTTTTCAGTTCAAATTACTTAGAATTACAACATTAGTAGCAACATTTTAACTACGATCTTGTTTTTAACTCTTGTTTAGCCTTCTCTTCCATTGTATGAAATATTAGTTCTCTGACCTAGGCATAGGTCTGTTTGTCCAGGGCACGACCTGGATAAAATCTTTGGTTTTGCAAGCAAAAAGATTTATGTGAGAATAAAATTGCCAGCCAAGGTCAACTGACCACACTAGTATAAGCCAAAATGTTTATAACTTTACAAATTAATTGTAGACTTCCTTATGCCATTAATTTTGTCCGCAGCCTATATTTAAATACTGGTAAACCTTTTGTATCTGCATTAATAAATTGGGTGTATAGCATTTCAAGCTTTACCTGAGAGGAACTTCCATATATCCTGTGGGTTCTCATGTAGGTTACATAGTGTTGAGTTATGGGCCCAAATACCTATAATTGGAATATGTGCACAGAGCCATAAAGCATAATACTGACGGTAGTGATGTAAGAAAAGAATGTATATGGCTTGAATTAATGGTGGTGAATAGAGGTTATTACTGCCAGAAAAGTTGAAAGCTGTTGAGCATCAGTGAAGGGGGGAGACTTGTGCGGTATGCGGGCAGTCTTTTCCACTGTAATTTCTGTGCTGAGAGCGCAGGAAACGTGGTGGGTATTCCATCGTAACTTACCATTGCTGTGATAATTTCAGAGGTTAAAATTTGAAACACTTACTGATAAAGATCCTGGCACACCAGACTCACTTGTTAGTTACGAGGGGGACCCCACTGATGTGAATGATATGGAGATGGCAGAACAGATGGAAAAAAGCAAAATGAATGTGAGTGAATGGGATGGACTCCCTCTTACTTCCAGCCAATGCAGTGGAAACGAATGGCCTTGCCATCAAAGCCTCTGCCTGCTGCAGCTCAAGCAATCATGGAGGAAGATGAATTAAAAATACAGGAAAAGGGTAGTGACTGAATATAACAAATTATCAACCACTAATTCACTGAAATAGATTAATATGCTACAACAGCCTTTGCTAAAGAGAGCATAGTCTGCACAAGAGTACTCCTTTAGCTATGTAGGTGGGCTGGAAGGCCAAGTCAGCGTCCAGACAAGTTTCCTCAGCTTCCCCTTAACTTGCAGGATGAGACCCGAGCTGAATACTAAATCACAAGCCATTCCCTGCCTGTTCTGAGCCACAGGAGTTAGCCTTATTTATAAAAAGAGGTAACAATAAATTAAGACTAACAGAGTTAAGAAAGAGACTGTAGATAGGCAGTGTCACTCTTTATTTTTAACACATTTTTATTTACTCTGCATTTGTACGGCATCTTTCCGGAGTCCACAGTTGATAAGTTGTCGGCATTTTAAGGTTTTATTAAAATTTGCACCTTCGAAAAAAATTGCTGTTTGGAAGTTTGAACCTCCTAAAAGAAGAGACCAAAGCATGTATGTAAAAATTTTATATCCCATACTGATGATGTAAATAAAACTCCTACTGCATTAATGCTGTTTCGCGCTCTGCAACAGATATTTTATGTGAACATGACATAGGAAGAAAACATAAAAAATATTTTAAAGTAGTTAAAAATATTAAAAAATATGAACTGGACACGTTGTACGAGAGATTATTTGGAACGCCTTTTTTGAAAATATTTCCGCAATTTATCAAGGGGGGAAATTCAACAATCAAGCAGAAGCCCTCGCGCCCTTTGCATTCCGTAGAAGTCGACGGTGCAGCATGCCGTTTTTCTCCTTGAACTGCGGTTGTGCTGGGGGAAAGAATGGCCCCGGGTTTGATAAAGGACGCGAGAAAAGTGGTTCTTACTTGCCCGCGCGGCCTGTTCAGAGTCCCCCCGTAACCGAGACGCCCCACGCCCCTCCCTGCCGTGACTCACCGCGCTCGGCGATCCCGCGGGGGCCCCGGCGCACCTCACCGGCGGGCCGCGCCCCCGCTCCCCCGCCGACCCGCAGCGGCGGAGCAGCGGGCGGAAAAGCGGCCGCTCCCCACGCCGTGCCGCCCGCGCCCGGCTCCGCCGGGGCTCGCCGGCCGGAAGCTCCCGCCTCCCCGGGCCAAGGCCGCTCGGCCGCCGCAGGTGTGGCTGCCCGGGCGGGGCGGCACAGGTGCGGGTGCCGAGGGCGGCCCGGCGGGGAGCGGAGCGGGGCGCCGGCTGCTCCTGGGCCTGGCCACCCGCGTGCACTCCTCGGCCGCACCGTCCCCTTTCCTCCGCCCGGCGCCGGGCGCCCTTTGGACTCCCCCGTCGGGTGAATAAGAGGCGGCCGAGCGGGGCCGGGGAGCGCCTGACGCCGCGCCCCAGCGCCGGCCATGTCGAGGAGCGCCGGCTCGGAGGGCGGGCGGCCCGGCAGGTCGCTGCTGCCCCGTGGGGCCGGCCCCGGCTCCCCGCTCCCCCGGGACGCGGAGCCGCGGACCGCCGCCCCATTGCCACCGCCCCCGCTCCCCCTGCGGCCCCCCTTCGGCCCCGACGCCTACCCCGGCGAGGGCAGCCCCGGCCCGAACGGGCCAGTCGAGCTCAAGCCTGTCCGGCGGTTCATCCCGGACTCGTGGAAGAACTTCTTCAAAGGCAGACGCAACAACGGCTCCAGCTGGGACAGCGCGGCCTCCGACATCAGGTACATCTCGGACGGGGTGGAATGCTCGCCGCCGTCCTCCCCGGCCCCTCTCCAGCCGGAGCCCAGGTCGGTGCCCGGCTCCTACAAGGATCCTTACGGAGGATCGGGCGGGAGCTACGACTCGCGGAAGGAGGCCGAAGCCATGCTGCCCGGGGACCCCTTCGCGTCGCTGGAGCACCGCGCAGCCACCGGGCAGACCTACAGCGAGCGGGTGGAGGCCTACAACCAGCGGTACGCCTACATGAAGTCCTGGGCCGGCCTGCTCAGGATCCTCTGCGTGGCGGAGCTGCTGCTGGGCGCCGCCATCTTCGCCTGCGTCACGGCCTACGTGCACAAGGATAATGAGTGGTACAACATGTTTGGGTACTCGCAGCCCTACGGCTATGGGGCCGGCAGCGCCTACGGAGGCTACTCCTACAGCGGACCCAAAACGCCTTTCATCCTGGTGGTGGCGGGAATGGCGTGGATAGTCACTATAGTGCTGCTGGTGCTGGGCATGTCGATGTACTACCGGACTATCCTTCTTGATTCCAACTGGTGGCCGCTGACTGAGTTCGGAATTAACGTGGCCTTGTTCCTTCTGTACATGTCAGCTGCCATAGTGTACGTCAACGACACCAACCGTGGTGGGCTCTGCTACTACCAGTTGTTTAAGACGCCGATAAATGCATCTTTTTGCCGTGTAGAGGGAGGTCAGACAGCAGCAATCATCTTCTTGTTTGTCACGGTGATCATCTACCTAATTAGTGCGGTGGTTTCTCTAAAGTTATGGAGGCATGAGGCAGCTAGGAGGCACAGGGAATTAATGGAACGGGACGTAAGTAATTTTGTATCTCCTGGGTAAGGTGCGATGGGGAGCAGTTGTAAGATCTTGCCATGCTGTAGACGGAGTCGTATCAGGTGTCTTCTCTGCACCAGGTCCGTAGGCTTTGAGGGTGAGCTTTCACCAGTCTTAACAGTACTTGAGATCGCCAAACGAAAGGTGTTTTTAAGATGTCTGATCCAAATTCTTGGGCTTTTTTTTTTTTTCATTCACTTTGGCAAGGAGCTGGCTCTGTTCTCTTTGTAATACTCAGCTCTCTTCCTGCGTCAGCTGATGAACTACTTCCTGGTGCGTATTTTCCAAACAAAGGAAGCAATGAACAATGTGCTTGTTCAGCTGTTCGGTAGGGTTAGGCTTAAAGCCACCTAGCATTTATTTGAAGACTGTGCTTTCAGCACATTACAGGCTAGCATGACTGACCATAAGAACATGAAATACTGATTTTTACTTTGCAAGCAAAACTCCAAGCTACTTCTTTACGTCTTTTCAGCTTTCCTTACATTAGTTATCAGAAAATAATAGTAATAACAGAGTTGGCTAGATTTTGGTGTCTCAGATTTCAACCAACTTTATCTTTTTCACATCAAGTATTTTGCACTGCTGCTGGCCTTGCCCTTACTAGAAGCATTCAATACTCACCTGGTTAATGATAAACTGTAATAGTAGAGACTTAGCCCTCTCAACTAGAGAATTCAAAGTCATTTGTGTAGAACTTCCTTCACTTGAAAACACCACCAAAAAGACCTTAAAAAAATTAATAAAACTTAATATAGCATAAAAATTAACTTGTGAAGCCTACATAAGCCTAACTTAAGGAGGGGTCAGCATTTAAGTGATTTTAGTAGGAGAGCGGAAGTTTAAAGTTGCATGTCCTCTGCTCTGTGACTGCTGTCTGATTTGCAGCATTTTCATTTAACACTGGTTTCCATTCCACCATCTTGCATAAAACTGAGACTCCCCTTTCGAAAGGTACATTGCAGCTCTTCTATCAAAGTTTTTAACCCACTTTTAATATGTCCTGCAAGAATGAGGTGATTGCTGGAATTAATTATACAGAAGGCATTCAATCACTCTTCCCTGTTACAATCCATGTTCTTTTATTCCAGGTACTTAATATTTCTAAAGGGAATTCTTCTATAATATAGATTAGGCTCTGGAGAGTGCTGTGCAAAATAACTGCTGGTTGAGCTACCAGTTAGCACACTGTTGTGTTTTCTAGGCAATGAATTAGGCTGCAGAGTGTCAGTGAGTTAATATGGGCTGGAATGTGAAATAATAAAGGAGACTGGGAAGTGGATGGAGTATTTTCTGCAAGCTGTTCCTTACAGCTGTGCTCTGGGAGATCCTGTCTTTGTTCTGGGTTTTGGGTGGTTGTTTTTGTTCCACTGTTCTTAAACAGTCTTTAAATCAATTGATTTGAAAATATTCCTCATGCTAAATTTCTTCATACCTAAATATAAATGTAATTCTCTGTACAGCATGATTTTAAGAAAGTTTAGATTTTAAGACTCTGCTTTTGCATACTGTTTTTGCTGAAAATAAAACTTACAGTTCTTTCCATTTTTTGATAGATGAAAACACAGTCCTCTTTTCCAGAAAAGAAGGTAGGAAATAGGAGTTTATTCTTCTGTTTACTGGTATTTCCAAATGGTTGTTCTTTTTCATGTCACTATTTTGATTGACCTATCTATTTATTTACTTATTTGGCTTGGAAGAGAGGTTTAATTCTTTAATGTAGTCCAGACAACATTCTCCTACCTAGAAGATTCAGAACAAGCTTTTAAAGAAGTTACTACTAGTCAGGCTAGGTTATAAAATTTACTGTAAATAGCAAATCTGATGACTGTGTGTGCTCTTACACTATTCTATGAAGTTACAAGTTCTGTAGCATTTATCACAGAGTTTTGCAGACATGGCTAGAACAGCAGGTCATCTGATGGCATTGTAGGTTTTAGAGACTCTTTCCTCCTGGCTGGCTGCTTAATTTGGAGGAGAGCCAGTGGAAGCATAGTGGTAGGTACTCTGTGAGTTGAACTTGTTCCTGTGTCTCTGAGACTGCTCCAAAGACGTCCTTGCCAGTTCTGAAGTATCAGCAATGTTAGTGCTTCTGCCGCACAAAGATGCAGTTGCATATGCTGCAAAGATTGTATAGGATCTTAACAGCAGATGTTGATTCCCAGAGAATTTATGGTGCATTTATTTCAGTCTTAAATGTCTCCTGTTAGATACTGTGAATTTCCTACCACTGTTTTCTTTGTTGCTTCAGTACTGGATCAGGATCCTTTTTTATGTGTTCCAACAAGACTCCACATGCTTTTATTTCTGGATCAAGGAATAAATTGTGCAATAGGAAACAGGGGGAAAAGGGAACTCCAGAGAACCGAGTGATTCCTTTTCATTCACAAATCAGTTAGATATCCAAGGAAACTTCCTTAAATCATTTTTTTAAGACATACAAGACCAATCTTTCCAAGCCCCAAGAAATATTTGTCATTGGTACCACTGTTAGGACAAACTGAAGATGGATACTGTGTGAGAAACATTACTGTAACTCTTTACTTATTTTCTAATTACAGTAAGGGTTGTAAGAAAAACCTATGATTTGCTTCTACTGCTGCTTAATATTTCTATCTCTGTCTTCAAATGAGTTGGGTATTTTGTGGTTTATGTATATTGCATATGAAGTAAAACTGACTTCAATAAGAATTATTTTTTTTTCTTCTAAAACAGTATGAAAGTGATGACAGACCAAGAGAAGAGGTCACTTACAGGCAGCTTAAATCGGTGGAAAGAAAACCAGAACTACTTAATGGTCATATACCTGCAGGCCACATTCCTAAACCTATAGTGATGCCAGACTACTTAGCGTAAGTAACTTGACTTTGATGAACAAACTTAATGGAGAATACTTGAATGATGTTTTTCACTGAGCATTTCTCATATATACACTCCTGGTTTCGCTGCCATGCATGTGCTATGGGAACTCATAATTCTTTATTAAGTTAATGTTAACAATAGAGAGGATGGGGGCTGGTATCAATGGCATAGAACCAGTGATATAAATAAAGAATCTTAAATTTAAAAGAAACCACCCAAACCTCAAATGTTAAAGCAGAATGTTATAATCTAGCAAATACTATAACTGCCAAAGGAACAGAAGACCACCACACAGACAATGTAGAAAAAAATAAAATGCATGGGAAATTACTTGTCTTTTTAGCCCCTGAAATTTGACTACTCTTGTACTTTCTAAGTGCTAAATCTATTAACATGTTTCCTTTTAAAGCGTAGCCCTTTCCATGGTGAAGTATGAGATCATAAATTAATTTTTATACTATTTGCCATAGACTAGGACACAAACTGAAAGACAGGAGGTTCCACCTGAATATTAGGAAAATCTTTTTTAGTGTAGGGATTAGCACAGGTGGCCCAGAGAGATTATGGAGTCTCCATCCTTGGAGATATTCAGACACTGTGTGGACACAGTCCTGGGCAACCTGGTCTAGGTGGCCCTGCGTGAGCAGGGAGGTTGGACCAGATGACCTCTGGACATCCCTTCCAACCTCAACCATTGTGTCATTCTGTGATTTCAATGCTTTACATACACGCAAATTTCAGCAGGTTATGAGATTAGCAAACAATACAGAAATACACTGTCAAGGTGAAGGCTCCATGTGTTTGTTGAAGTCCTAACTCTAAAACAAGTCCTTGAATTTTTTTTTTTTTTAAAAGGAAATACCCAGCAATTCAAACAAATGAAATGCGAGACCGGTACAAAGCAGTATTCAATGATCAGTTTGCTGAGTATAAAGAACTGTCTGTGGAAGTTCATGCTGTATTAAAAAAGTTTGATGAGCTGGATGCATTGCTTAGACAGCTTCCTCAACATCCTGAAAGCATATATGTAAGTACCTGTGAAATGGGCTCATGGAGAACAGGTGTGGTATTAGACAGTTTCTGGCTGTCTTTAGCTAGGGCACAATGTCTTGTAATGCTGGCAGTGACTCTGTGGGAGAGAAAGTTTCCCCAAATATGTTATTTCTTCTTTGGTCATCAGTCAAGGATACCAAGTTGCAATTAAGTTGTATACATGTTTTTTCTGTGGGTTGTTTTTTTTTTCATGCTAGTAGCTTTCAAGTTTGAGTGAGTTACAGTTAATTTACGTTCACTATTTCTCAAATACAAGACTTACAATTAAAATGTTACAACTAGAATGGATTGATCAAATGAGAATTCTACTTCTGATGAGCATTTTGTAGAATTTACATGAAGTTATGGAGTACACTCAAAGTGTTTAAAAATGTGTGGTCTCTCTCATTAGGAACAGGAAAGGATATCAAAAGTTCTGCAAGAATACAAGAAGAAGAAAAATGTGAGTGTTTTCAGCTTTACATTGCTAATGAATCTAGCAAAGAGAGCGTAAATAGCCAACATGTCTTACACTAGGTACAATTTGCTAGCTCAGGGTATCTGTAGCTACTACAGGACTTTGTATATTTTGTCTTCTAAAACTCTGGCAAGTTAGGACACAACCCCCTCCACTCATGCCAACAACCTGTTTTGAGAATAATGATTCCATTAGCCAGGTGTGGGAAAAAAACCCACAACAGTTAAGCATTTTCATCTTCGAGAGTATGTCTCATCTCTTAGTATTATAAGATTGGTTATTTTGGGGGATCCAGTTCATTTATATTCACTGACTGACACAGTGATACAACATAGATAAGTTCACAACAGAAAACATAGTCTTACCCTTGAAAAGAAGTTTTGTATTTTCTTTGTGGCATGGGACTTAGACTCTCAAAACGTAATTTTCAGTGTAATCTACGAGGTTTCACTTTGTTATTTTTAAATGCGGGCAGTATATGTGTACCTTTGTTCCATTAGAAACATAATACGTTACAAATACCTTTTTTCATGGAATTCAAATTTTGTGTCCATGTTAGTTAAACTTTATTGCTTTTTGAGGGGGAGGGATTTATTAGACATACCACAAGACACCGATAAAATCTAAATTATATAGCAGGATGTCATTTACATTTGCAGATTTCTGTTTAAAAACTGCTCTGTTTACTATGTAACTACAGTATATAAAAGCAGAACCTTTTTTTCCAGCCTTTCATGAAGGAACGGGAAGCAGGAAATAAGAAATTGTGGCCAGGGAAAAAGAGTGATTTGGGGAGAATATTTATATATTGTCCTTAATCAAGAGCATTACTGATAATAGACTATTCTTGGAAGAGTCAGAACATATAATATATTAAAGTAAAGGTTTTTGTATTTTTGACAGGATCCTGCATTTCTGGAGAAAAAGGAGCGTTGTGAATACCTAAAGAATAAGCTTTCTCACATAAAACAACGGATTCAGGACTATGATAAAGTTATGAATTGGAATGTAGAAACTTAGCTATGCCTTCACTTTGTGGATACTATTTCCTATTTTTTAAATCGATATGTGTATTTTAAACTATTTATTTACTCTCAGAACAGTACACCTATGGGGATTGCTTAATCACTTTGTCACTTATTTAGATGTTGTACATTACTGGGAGGTTTTGTATGCAGATCCAATTTTAAATCAATGTAATGAAGTTATCAGATTAGTTTAGAAAACCTGTGCTAAAGTTCTGCTTTTATTAGACAGCACACAGTCTGGCCTCTTAAATACTGTATTTGCAAACTTGCAAAGCCTAGTAGAGAAAGTAATTCTAAATACCATGTGAAAACTTTGCACAGAAATGCCATTAACAATTACAGATTTTATTTACAGCTGACATCTTAATGATACAGGAAGGAGTTGAGCTGTTCTTTCTGGCTGGGCTTTGGTGGAGTCCTTAATCACACTGAATAATTTTGGCAAGTCAAAAATCAGTTTAATAAGACTTTTTGTATTGTATTTCCAAATGGTCTGCTCTATGTCAGAAATTATCTGGAATTTTACCCAACAAGAGATGGAAAATAACTTCCTATTTAAGCAACCATACTGTGGGGGGTATTTGGTTTTAGGTTTTTTTTGTTGTTGTTCCTCTCTTTAGAGGTGATGCAACAAATTTATATATGGCCTTAAAGGAATAGAGGTACAGGATGAGGCTCATGTTAGTGTTCTGTTAGTGTTGCTATAGGCCATTATGCTCTGCATGCCTTTTCTGCGTCATCTTAGTAGGAAACCTTGGGTTTAAAGGCAAAACACTTTATTCTTCATCAGCAAGTAACAGGACTTTTTGTCTACATAGCAGCTGTTTGTGAATTTGGCATTCAGAGAGTAAGTACAGCAAAATTAGTTCTCATTCAAAGTATAAATTATTAGTATCCTTATAAGGCCAGGTAAAATGTTTTAATAGACATGCTTTCCAGAGCATATCTGCATAAATTCAATATACATTATTATATTTTATCTTGGGGATAGTTTGTATACACAAACATTTTCATAAGCCAGTACATTTTCTCTTTGTATCCTTTTTCACATCTGTTTACTTTTTTACTTACTAAAATTGTTAGAAGCATTGATAGTTTCTTTGTACAGTTTTCTACAACTGCAATTTGTCTGTTCTGAAATATATTTTAATTTGAAAAAAAACCCACCAGTGTAGCTGTGTGTCCTGGTTTCAGCTGGGATAGAGTTAACTGTCTTCCTAGTAGCTGGTACAGTGCTATGTTTTGAGTTCAGTATGTGAAGAATGTTGATAACACTGATGTTTTCAGTTGTTGCTCAGTAGTGTTTAGACTAATGTCAAGGATTTTTCAGCTTCTCATCCCCAGCCAGTGAGAAAGCTGGAGGGGCACAAGAAGTTGGCACAGGACACAGCCAGGGCACCTGACCCAAACTGGCCAACGGTGTATTCCATACCATGTGACGTCCCATCCAGTTTAGGAATGGGGAAGTGGGGGGGGGCAGGGATTCACCGCTCGGGGGACTGGCTGGGTGTCGGTCGGCGGGTGGTGAGCAATTGCACTGTGCATCATTTGTACATTCCAATCCTTTCATTATTGCTGTTGTCATTTTATTAGTGTTATCATTATCATTATTAGTTTCTTCTTTTCTGTTCTATTAAACCGTTCTTATCTCAACCCACGGGTTTTGCTTCTTTTCCCGATTTTCTCCCCCATCCCACTGAGTGGGGGGGAGTGAGTGAGCGGCTGCGTGGTGTTTAGTTGCTGGCTGGGGTTAAACCACGACACTGTGTTATTCTATTGCTTATAAAAGCATTTTGTTAGAAAAAGGTGCTCTGATTAAGGTTATTTCAAATTTTTGTTAGCAATCATTTTTTCTTTAAAAGAAAGTTTTCAACTTTTGCCTTAATTTAAAGGCAAGACATCAGGAAAGCTGCTTCCAGGTGAGAACAGTGATGGTAGTACCACCTGTTCTTCAGTACTGGAAATGCATTAATGTACCTCTCTCTGGCAGTTATATCCCTTCTGATTTTTGAGCCCTTATCATTCACACTGCAATCCTGATAGCTACAAACCCACTTTCATATTTAAAAGATGACATTCCAATTTTATCAGCCACTTAATTCCAGGAGTTTTAGTGGATGAAGTAAATAAGACACCATGGGAACACTGAGAGATTTGAAAATTTGGCACCTCTTCATTTGAAAGCCTTCAGCCTTATCTACCTGGAGGGTGTCTCAATATTTTCATCAGTCTGAAGTCAGATGACAGTCAGTGCAATGCCTTGTTCTCCTTCTTTTCAAGCTTCTCTCTATCCTCTTCTTTGAAAAGAACAGAAGCCTGAACCAGAAACATCTTTACCTTATAAAGGAGCTGGGCCAAGTGTTTTATACCTATTGTGCTGTATACTTGTTAAACTTTTCTTTGTAAGAGATGTCCTTGGCCAAATCCCTGCAATCTAAATGACCTCCTCTCACTGTACACACGGGTTTCTCATTTTTTTCTCAGTGGGAGTTCTGGGCATTGCATCAGTACCAGGTCCAAGTTTAAGGATGTTTATAAAGTGCTAAAAAGCAGAGATTACTCTTATGTTTTCTTTGGAAGATTCACAGTCTGCACCCTTAGTAGGTCTTCCTCCTGCAGGACACTGAGACCCAGCTCCAGGCTCCCTTTGACAGTGGTCTGAGTTTTGGTCTCTGAGAAACTGGCTCCTGGCCCCGCAGACAGTGCCTGAATAGCCTCTGCAGAAGCATCGTACTTGTCCTTTCCTGCAAATGGGTTGGGAAAAGGGGACACCATGCCTGTGGCTGGAACAAGGAAATAAACCAAGCAGAGACAGCTGTGTGTGGATTGCTCTGTGTTTCCCAGCAAGGTGCCACAGGTGTGGCTGAGTGGATCTTCCAAAAGCTGTGGAGAGAAGATATGTAAGAATACTCCCTTCTGCCAGCCTTTTGGGTTTCAAATAGGATTAGTGTGGTGCATGGCAGTGGGGTGTGCTGAGCATGGAGCCCCAGGAGAAGGCATTTACCATAGCAGCTTAGGAAGTCCAGCAGGGCAACACGTTGCAACCATTACAGTAAATTACTTGCTCAGTCCTGAATCTGTTAGGACCTCAGCACTGCTAAGCAGGCACTTTGGGTGCATACAATTGGTGAGCTGGTTTTGCTCTAACCTATCAATGGAGGACTGAAAAGGGTCTTGTCAACAGTGCTCTGAACATGCCAAAGAAAAAATATTAGTCTAAGAAACATTTTTATCTCTTAGAGAAATTGAGATTAATGAAATAAGAATTAGTGGCTTGGAGTTGGTTGTTTGATCAAGTCAAATGCAAGACAGAAATTGGGAGGAAATTGAGTGAGAATTAGTTACAATCAGAACTATCAGGGAAAGTGGTCTCTTGATATCCTTAAGGAATAGAAGCTATACTTCAGACAAAACTGAAGTTATTAGATGATTATCGGTCTCCCTAGTCTCAACTCTGTGAAACTACATTGTTGCATGTATGTGTAAACTGTCTGCTATGTGGTCTTGCTCACGTGATTGGGTTTTTGCAGAAGGTAGTTAACATTTATTTGAATCTTACCAAGTGCTATTGCCCTACATCAATGCGCATACAGCATCCACTTTCAATTACAGCCTGTCCTCAGACACTGAGTGTATATAACAAGAACTTTTATCCTTCAGTCTTCCTCTTAGAAAATGGCTGCCTAGCTCCACAGATCTACAAAGGGAAATGTCCAAGAGACTTACAGTTTCCAGGAATATTAATAGTTTTCAAACTGGACTTGAATAAATCAATAAAAGGGCTTTTTTTTTTTTTTGGGTCTTGATAGGATATCCCTGATCAAGACAACTGTGGCAACATCTGCATACTCTTTACTAATCTGTACATTTTTGCAGGGCAGATAAAGCAGTGCCTAACAAATATAACCAAAAGTTTGTATTGCGTAGTAGGGTGGACTAGCTTTCATGACAGCGAATCAACTAAAAATACTTTGTGGCAATGAAAAACCTAATTGACTTGAAATGGTAGAAGAAGCTATCCAGTATTTATTTTATTAATCTCAAAATTGTGGTGGGATTTGAAGCATTTGGACAATCATAATCTACAAAATGGTTGTATATCCTGCGTTCCTGTCCCTCATTGAAATTCTTGGCCTTAACAATAAAAAATATCCCTTTTCTGAAAAAAGTCTCATTTCTTTCTTCTTCTATTAAAATTGTCAGCTTGCAGCCATTTTTCCATTTCGATGTTTTATGAATTGGACTTTTTCCTTCTTAAGAAAGGATGGCATGTGATCTAATGGGAGTAGATCAAACTAAAACTTTATTTCAGTTCCTAGAAGCAAATCTTGAATTCATAAACTCAAGAATTTCCCTTTTTCCACCTTCAGTAGTTTTCATTGCTTTCCTTCAAAATATCTGGGATTTTTCCCAGGTATGGTTTAATTGAAAGCTAATTAATTTCTCCTCTGTTTCCCCTATATTTATAAATTGCTTCTGATAAATGCAACAGACTGAAGGATACAGAAGCGGTGAGTTTTTCCCCACTCCTGTTTAAGGAAATGTTACTGCTGTTTAAATGTTTTCTTCCTCATTTATTGTCTTACTTGGATGCAGAGTGACACCCCTTAGAAACGGATCCTCAGCAACTTTCCTGTAATTCAAGAGCTCAAACCCAGTCTTGGCACACTTCCACCGTATCCAGTAAAGTTATGATTGCTCTGCAGAGAAATTGGCTAAAACGATCTCTAGCTTTATTGAGCTAATCCTCACTGTGATGCTTATGAAATGGAAACTCTTGGTGACATGAGATCGATCAGTGCTGCTCAGAATTATGTTTTGCTTCTACCGAAAATAATCATGTAACATCAAAATACCTGAAACACATTTGTTACCTCTTCTTCTATTTTGATGTTAATATGAAAAGATCTCAAACTCTTACTGCACATGAAAGTACACTTTTGCATAACTGCATTTTTTTGCTTACGTTGTGGGAAAGCAAATATTTGCAAGCTTTTAAAACTACATGTAATTTTCACTGTAACAAAATAAATAGAGACATTCGTACAGTTCTAGAACCTGCATGGAAATCCTGTTTAAATATAGACAAAAACCTTGTGGAATTACCAGAACATGCAAAATGGCTATGATGTATTCTTTCATCTGGAAAGATTCCTTACTCCCTACTATTCCTAAAATATGTGCACTCTGTAGATGTCATTGGGTTTCTTCCTCTCTCCCTATAATTGAGTAGTTACAGTAATTTTCCTTTTCTACCACTGTGTGTAGTATTCCATTCTGGAGATATATAAAAATTATATATAGGCATGTGTAAATTATATGTAAATAATTTTTTTCTTTTTCACAGCAGATTTCAGATCTTGGTAGTTTTGAGTGTTCCATAGTTCTGATCCTGTTTTTCTATTAGTGAGTTTGTTCTGCTAACAAATCTGTCCCTCTGTTCCCTTGGACTCTTGTGTTTTTTCCCTGCTGCCTCATTCTCACAAAGGCCAATCCATCCTATGGCAACATTTTGTCACTGTGTCTTCTTCTCAAGGAGTCTGACATTAATCCATACAACTGAAAATGCTTTTCTTGTATTTAAACAAATCATCTTCTAGGTGTAACAATGTGAACTAGTTGCTGTTGTAACCTCCTGAATGTAGGGACCATGTTGTGCTACATTTGGCATCAGCTGGTATGATACTACTGCAGAATTGTTTGTAAATTTCTGGGCATAGCAAAGTAAGGGTAATAGAAGAAAGTTACTGTTACATAGTTAAATGTAGTTTTATAATTGTTACTACAGTAGCTGTGAAAGGTGAATAGTTAACACCTATAAATATATGTCCTGGTTCCAGCTGGGATAGAGTTAATTTTCTTCCTAGTAGCTGGCATAGTGCTATGTTTTGGATTCAGTATGATAAGAAAGTTGATAACACTGACATTTGCAGTTGTTGCTAAGTATACTATGTCAAGGATTTTTCAGCGTCTCATGCCCAGCCAGCAAGAAGGCTGGAGGTACACAAGAAGTTGGGAGGGGACACAGCCAGGACACCTGACCCAAACTGGCCAAAGGGGTATTCTATACCATATGATGTCACGCCCAGTATATAAACTGGGGGGGGCAGATTGCTGCTTGGGAAGTAACTGGGCATCGGTCAGTGAGCGGTAAGCAATTGCATTTTGCATTACTTGTTTTGTATATTCCAATTATTTTATTATTATTGTTGTGATTTTTTTTCTTCCTTTCTGTTCTGTTAAACTGTTCTTATCTCAACCCACGAGTTTTACTTTTTTTTTCCCCCGACTCTCTGCCCCATCCCACTGGGTGGGGGGGAAGTAAGTGAGCGGCTGCGTGGTGCTTAGTTGCTGGCTGGGGTTAAACCATGACAATGTAAGAGTGCATTTTCAGTGTGAGAAGCACAATTTTCTGCCTGCATAGGGAAATAATCACTATTACAAGTGCTTCATATTTATTCTTTGGAAAGAACAATAAAAGCCCTTCCCAGATCTATGTACCAGCCAAAAACGTAGTATTTCTACTGGGTGTTAAAACTGTGACTGATTTTCTTCTTGATGCTTTCTTTTAGTGTGTAGTCAGAGTTTTGTGTGTGCAAATGTCGTGGTTTAACCCCAGCCAGCAACTAAACACCACGCAGCCGCTCAATCACTCCCCCCCACCCAGTGGGATGGGGGAGAAAATCGGGAAAAGAAGCAAAACCCGTGGGTTGAGATAAGAACGGTTTAATAGAACAGAAAAGAAGAAACTAATAATGATAATGATAACACTAATAAAATGACAACAGCAATAATGAAAGGATTGGAATGTACAAATGATGCGCAGTGCAATTGCTCACCACCCGCCGACCGACACCCAGCCAGTCCCCCGAGCGGCGAATCCCTGCCCCCCACTTCCCCGTTCCTATACTGGATGGGACGTCACATGGTATGGAATACACCGTTGGCCAGTTTGGGTCAGGTGCCCTGGCTGTGTCCTGTGCCAACTTCTTGTGCCCCTCCAGCTTTCTCGCTGGCTGGGGATGAGAAGCTGAAAAATCCTTGACATTAGTCTAAACACTACTGAGCAACAACTGAAGACATCAGTGTTATCAACATTCTTCGCATACTGAACTCAAAACATAGCACTGTACCAGCTACTAGGAAGACAGTTAACTCTATCCCAGCTGAAACCAGGACAGCAAACAAAAGAGCCTGTTGCCCTATTTTGAAAAGCAAGTGAAAAGGAAAAGCTGTAGCTTCAGGAAGCTTTCACCTGTAAGAAATCTCTACATTACAGCATCATCTAGTCTAGACTTGTGCTATTTTATAGACCAAAAATAAACTTCTTAAAAATTTCATCAGCATGTATGGTTAGAAGGCATCCAGCCCGGTATCTTGACCAGGCACCACTCTATGACACTAATCAGTATTTCAAAATCTCTCTGCTGTAATCTGTAATGCCAAGAGCTGCTGGATATGAACAAGAGTCCTTCTTCTATCTTTCTGGACACCTTTAAAAATAAATTGTATGCTTGGAAAGGAGACAAATGGTAAATTTAAAGGTATTGTAAAAACGGAACATGCACAACATTTAGTGAAAAACTACGTTTCTTTTGGTCAGAGCAATTAAGACACACACACTCAATGGAATACGAAGCATCCTGACCCACTTTTTAAAGGCAATTGCCAGTTAACTGTTCACAGCTTTATAGTGATAGTTTATTAAAAGAAACCCCCAAAGAAAGCTATTGCAACGAAACGAGAACCCAGCCTGAAAGGGGTGATTCTGAATACTGTGAGATCATTCTGCGTGTTCTGCAAAAACTTATATTACTCCACTACTCAGTTTGCTCCCATGAGCACATTAAAATCACAGAAAAAATACCTTAAACTTTGCAGCAATGAATGAATTTCAAGTTCTGTGTTTTAGAAGAGCGTTAAAGCAGTGCTTTTGCTACTGAGATAATAGGCAGTTATTTTCACTAAGTAACTGATGAGCACAATTATGCCTTAAAATTCATTGCTACAGTATAGGTAAATAATGGTGTTTTTCCAGGCTCCTGGATTCTTCTGTTAATACTGAAATTACTTCGGTTAATTACAGAACTACCACGTAAACCCAGATAGTACCTTAACGCTGTTCAACTGGTCCCTGAGAGATGAGCGAGGGCCGGTTTGACCTGACAGACACTTACCGTGGGCTCCACGCCCACGGTGGTGGTGTACTCACGACGCGTTTCCGCTGCCATCCTTTTAATAATTTAATTAGAGTGTTTTGATGTTGTTGTGACAAATATCCCGTGTTTAACTGCAGCGGCAGCAGCATTTTCCCCGGTTTGAGATGCCGAGGGTCGCCCGCTCACGGGAGCCGCCGAGAGGCCGGACAGCTTCGCTCCCGCCTCCCCCCGGGGTCCCCTTCCCGCCTCGGGGTGAGACTGGGCTGGGCGGCTGCGGCTTTGGAGCATTTTGAAGCTCAGGGCAAATTAAGCGCCGCATTACCGGCGACAGCCACCGGGTCCGGCCTCGCTCCCCGCTGCCAGGGGCCGCTAGGCCCCGGGCTGCCGGCGGGTGAGGCCCCTTCTCCCCGGAACGATCGCTCCGCGGCGCGGGCGGCAGCCGGGAGGGGGTTGGCGGCGCACCGAGGCGGAAGAAGGGGGGGCCGGGCGTTTCCGGGTGGGCGCGGTGGGGCGGCTGGGCCGGACGGGAGGCGCGGGCTCGGTTCCCCTCAGCCCTGCCAGTCGCCGGCGGCCCGCCTGGCGCCGGTCCCGCCTGGCAGTCCCTTCACCCGCCGTGTGGCACCGTAACGGGGCTTCCCTTCAGGCGGGAGTTGCGCCTCCCCGGCCGGGGCTAGCGGCTTTCGGTGTAGCGAGGAGCGCGGCCGTCGCTGCCCTCGGCAGCGGCAGAGCCAAGCCGCGGAGATGGATGACGAACCCGAACGGACCAAGCGCTGGGAGGGAGGCTACGAAAGGACATGGTAGGCTTTCCCTTTCCCTCCTCACCTTCTGGTTGGTGAGAGATGAGAAAAACCGCCCTTCGGCTCAGTAACAGTCTGTTTTGCGTAGGGAAATTCTTAAAGAAGATGAATCCGGATCGCTGAAAGCGACCATCGACGACATTCTTTTCAAGGCGAAGAGGAAAAGGTACTGTGCGTGACCACAAGCCTCCACGTAATACTGGTTGGGTCAGTTATAAGGGCTTAATCATTCTGAAACTGGGTCCTCCGGGTTGAGTAAGCATGTCGGCACACCTGCAGCATATTTTTGTGTCCTTACCTTTTCAGAGCTCCAGATGCATGCTTCTTGCCTGCTACTTATTAATTGTGCCAGAAAAAATAGTAAAATTTATTTTTATCTTTAATCCTAAGACTGAATGTATACAGGCTAGATAGCCTAGATGTAGGGTAGCTAAAAAGGCAAGGTCTTGATCTGATGACACACAGTGCAGAGCACTGCAATTGCAATTCGCACTGCTTAGAGAAAAATCCTTCAATGCTTTTTTAATCTAGAAATCGTGCTTCAAGCTGGGTTTTGGTATCATGGCACCAGATTTGTATTTCCAGGTGTCAGAAAAGTTGCTAGATAAATTCTAGATTTGTTTTATTTCACATTATGTTAAAATATTCAAATTTGGATAAAATTCTAAAGTTCCATTGAACCTGGTAGTAAGAAATAGTTTTTGTTTGTTTTCTGTGAGGCATGAAATCTGTTTGTAATTAAATTGTCTTTTTTTCAGTGTAAATAAGTGTCTGTGGTTTGTTACTGCTTCATATCTGCTGGTACTGGATTTGTTCCAGACTTCTTCTTAAGGAACCATTCATTCATTTACATCTTACTTAAATCCTTTTGTGTTTTATTAGACTCTATGAACACCATGGACAAGTTCGACTTGGAATGGTATGTTAATGTCTTAACCCTTATCTGTCTTGAGTCCAGAACTACTTGAATAGAGGTGGTATGCCTAATCTGAAATACAGCTTTGCTGACTCAATGTGCTTGAGACCAAAGCTTGCATTTTCCACCAAACTTTTTTTTTTTTTTAAACATTCTTTGTTTATTGCCAGTGTGGGATGTGAAGCATGAGTTTTGGCATGTTCGCTGTATCGGGTGTATTTTGCTATAGCATCAGATCACACACACTTGCATTGTCAATTTTTCTTCATGTGAAAAATGGGCATAATTTAAATGATTAGTAAATGACAACATTACTTTATACAACGCTGAGGTCTTCAGGTGAAGAGGTGAAGGTGCAAACTATGCGTATTTTGTAGCTTATGAGCAGAAAGGAACAGTGTGCATTTTTCAAGATAGTCTTTTTTTTTCATTTTGAAGGAGAAGTGGAAAAAATGCATTACTTTTTCAGTTGCTGTTGACTGCATAGCTCAGTATACTGAATTTTCCCTGTTTGAGGGAGGAAGTAGTTGCTCTTTTAAGTAAATGGAATAATGAACTGTTCATTTAAATACTTGTTCTGTAAGTGATTATCACTTATGGTGAAAATGCAGATGCGTCACCTTTATGTGGTTGTTGATGGATCAAGAACTATGGAGGACCAAGATTTAAAACCGAACAGACTTACTTGCACTTTGAAGGTATTTCCGTACTCAGAAGTTTTCTCTTAGTAATCCACTGTTTCTCTGTAAACCAGTTCCATTTTGCTTTTAAAAGAATGGCAGTCTCCTGTGACTAGATTACATGCATAGCCTCATCTCTCCTCTCATCCTTACTTTTTTTTCCCTTGTTTCTGTTGCTAGTCTGTAATTTTCCTGTTTTTTAAATAGTAAAATCTGTGTGACATTAGTTTGCCTTGCATGAGTACTTCTGTAGAGTAAAAACATTTTCTAAGGACATACTATGGAAAGACACAGTATGAAAAGTATGTGGAAATTAAGCTGAAGTGGTGCCCATAATAAGGGATGAAAGAAGAACAAGCATGCTTTCATTACACATCTAGAATTTTTTTTTTCTTACAGTTGTGTTTTGATGAATTTGGGTTTGAATGGATGCTAGACAGGGGTTGAATTGGATTGCTGCTTCAGACTGTGGAGGACTTGAACTGTACATCTTCTACTATATGGTCGTCTTTAATAACACTAAGCATTGAAATCCTGGGGTTTGATAATTTTGTACAAATTGATGCTTTTAGTATTTTTAGTATTGCAAACTTTGATTTGAACCAAAAGTAATCTAGAACTTTACCACATATGAAGTGAATAAAATAAGTGGTGGCTAGTTTCTGAAATTTACATTGCATTGGTAACATGGGAGGAAGGAGAAGGATGGAAGGGGTGGGGTGAAAGGAGAATGGAAAGTAAGGGCTCATTCCCCCTTTTTTTCCCCAACTTTTTTTTTTTTTTTTAAATGATACTGGATGTTTTGCAAGTACCACCTGCTTAATGTATGTGAAATAAAACTGTATGTAGTTTTTAACTGTCTTAACTTTTCTTTATAGTTATTGGAATATTTTGTTGAAGAGTACTTTGACCAAAATCCTATTAGTCAGGTATGTAGAACCATGCAAGAAACAAGTAACTGAAAACAATTTTAAAAGTTAGTTTTAACACTATCTAATAAACTGTTTTCAATTGATGTTTTCCTTCCCATCCCTTCCTCATCAGTTAATTCTTATTATGGTGAAATTCTTATTTCTGCCTGAACTAATGAAAATAAGAACCCATCTATTCCCTTTTTCCGAAACATAAATTCGAACACAGAAGACTAATTATATTGTTTTCAGGCGTTTAGAATTTTAGAAGATTTCTTCTCGTACCTCGTGGCAAAACTACGGGAAATACAGGAGTGTATGTTAACTGATGCATAGTAATTGTGCTCCTGTTGTTACACTTACAAGAAAACTTGTATAGTTAAGTTAATTCTGATCCCTAAAGAAGTATTAGGTAAAATATAGCAAAAACATATATCAACTTATTTTAAAACTTGCTAAGAAAAGTTTTGGCTTTTTTTTTTTTTTCCCTTCTCCAGATTGGCTTAATTGTAACCAAGAGTAAAAGAGCTGAAAAAATGACAGAACTTTCAGGTAGGGAGGTAGTGTATTTTTTTTAAATTGGAGATGTTTTTATCTCTTGTGTTGATGTTACAAGTTCTACCTGGATGACACTGCTGAAAGTGAAGTAGCGTTAACATAGTATTTTTGATTTAAAAGAGAAGTTACTGCAAGTTATCTGAAACCAGAGTCTTTACTTTGATCTGTTTGATCTAGAATTGTCATCGCATGCTTGTTCATGATAAGTCTTATCCAGACTGCACCTAAAATATGTTTTGTTTCCCCTATAGTTAATTTCTCACCCTCTTTGTTAATTTTGTATTTTACGACATCTGTGTGCTCTGTGAGATCTGATCTGATGTTAAGAAGCAAGGTTTCTTTGGTTCCTGCCTTCTGTCACTAGCAATCTGTGTGGCTTCAGAGATGAAATCTTAATTTTTTCTTTTTATTCACCTGTAAAACTGGAGCAACTTTATTGAGGGATTTGAGGATCAATCAATCCTTGAACAGTACTTTGAGGACAATGGAGGAAGTTAAACTCTGTTTGTGCTGAAACACTTTGTGAGATAATTCACAGTCATGTTAAGTGCTTAATGATATGCAACAGTTATTTTACTCTTTTTGACTTCTTAAAGTTTCTAACAATTGAGTGCCTGTAGGGTAAATGTCTTTCTGTTAATATATTGTTTTATTGTTTTCTACATTCTGATCAAGAGGTCAGTTTCTAAGGAGAAGCATAGAGTTACAAGTTACAGTTTGAAAGTGGTTGTTGTACAAGTACGCTTCTTTAAATATATAGTTTAAATATTTCAATTCTCTTAACTTGTTTTTTCAGGTGAATTTTTTTTTCACTTACAGGCAACTCAAAAAAGCACGTAACTGCTCTGAAGAAAGCAGTGGATATGAACTGCAGTGGCGAGCCATCTCTATATAACTCCTTAAATTTGGCCATGCAGACTTTAAAGTTAGTATATATATGGAAGTTTTTTTCCTTTGTTTTCCATAATCAGTATAATGCTGATTGTGAATTTTTGGAGGGGCAGAGACAGTATTTTTTACAAGTAGCATCTTGCATAGTCCTGACCCGAGTCTTTAAAAGGCAGCTTTATGTCATCTTACAATACAAACTGTTAAGAAGTTAAACATGCTAGTAGTGCAGAAGTTAATTTTCTAAGACAAGATGCTTCTATTTAGAGGTGTGCTGCTTATAAAAAGCAACAAAATTTTAAAGTAGGTGATTTTATGTCGTGTATGAATATGGTGATGAAAGACTGTGCAATTATTTTTTACTAGAGGGCTAAGGTATGAGAGAGGCCAGAGTTAGCGGTTAATAATGATAAGAGAACAGGAAAAGAAACAGCACTGAATCACAATAATCTGGTGGGAGTTTTGGCATACTTTAGAAAGGTAAATTTTCAGGTAGGACAGATTTTAAGACAACTCTCTTGCTGTGTGAAGTATTCAGATGGAATAAACATTTGTGGAAGACTTTTAACAAATAATTGTAGCTAGAAACACTTGACAGAACAAAGCTAGTAGTCAATGTCATAAAATTATTTGAATGACTAGTTGGAAGAGAGTTTTCCATTAAGAACTAAAAGACAGTAGTTTAATGGATTTACACCTATAAACTGATTAGATTTTTATTTTAAGAAGTCACGAAGACTTACTGCAGTGTTGCTAGTTTGAAGGTGAATTTTGCCTGTGAGAGTACAGAGAAGGTACGGGGATAACTTAAGCATTAGAGCAAACAATCAGATAACAACTACAGAATCAAATACTGTATTTTAGATACTGGAAAGGTTTGGCTTTTGGAAGGTGAAATTCTGGTGTTTTAAGAAGGATCTTGCCACAGTCTTTTATAATTTGTAGGGGACTTCATATCATGTCGTCTTCTGACTTCAGTACGTTGAAGTCCTTGGAAACTTCAGCATTCAAGTAGCTTAGTGTACAGAAGTAAATTAACTATATACTTTCTTTAGGCATGTGCCAGGACATACAAGCAGAGAGGTTTTGATAGTCTTCAGCAGTCTGACGACATGTGATCCAGCCAACATCTATGATCTAATTAAGGTACAGAAGTGAAGTTTGACTACTGCATTGAACATTCAAGCTATTAGACTAAAACCAGACAGTTGCAGTGTCATCACTAATTATTTTTCATTTAAAACTTTGAACCTTTTTACTGTTTTCTGTTCTGCAAATGAATTTGAGTATGCTTTCTTTTTCCATTTGAAGTGCTTAAAAGCAGTTAAGATCAGAGTATCTATCATCGGCTTAAGTGCTGAAGTTCGAGTTTGTACAGTACTTGCCCGAGAAACTGGTGGTATGTATCTGAAGTTCAGTAGTTATACTACTAATACAAGTTTAAAATTAAAATTATGTAACTAATTTTGTCATATATGCATCAATGCATTTTGATATTTAAGGATAATATATTCTGTTGTGCTGGCAGAAAATTTAAGGGTTTCCCAAACCTACAAAATACACAGTATTTAGTGAAATTATTATGAGCTGGTAGCTGCATCTCTAGAGAGAAGAAATACTCATTTTTTAAAACCTAGTGTTCCACGTAAAAAGCTATGTGATGTAGAACTTAATTGTAACACGTTAATATCAATTACAACAGTGGTAACTCTCACAATATCATTACTGTAGTGTAATGTTGGATAAAAAGCTATGGGCCTTCATATCTAATTAAACGTTCTGGTGTTACTAATTTTAAAACTTGTCATCTTCAGTAGCATTAACTGGACTGTTTTTTAGGAACAGGGTTGGCTATATTTTTTTTACTTAAGTTGTTTTCTGTCATTTGGAGCATATGTTTGTGTTCTTATCTGCTCATAATCATAAGGCATTTCTTTCTTCATGACAGGAACATACCACGTTATATTAGATGAAAGTCATTATAAGGAACTGCTGATGTATCATGTTAGTCCTCCACCTGCCAGTTCAAGCTCTGAGTGCTCCCTTATTCGAATGGGTAGGATATGGTTTTGTTAAAGTCCTGGTACAAGATTTGTGAATCTTGTCTTTTTCTTTCTTTGCATTTTCTGTGTTAAAGACATTGCACAATTATGTTTTTTTATTTTAACTTTTACTTTGCTAAAGAGATATAAATTTTCCTGATGCTGTTCCTGCAAAATAATCAGCTTTTAAATAAAGTTAAGAATTAAAACAAATAAGACAAATTACTACTCAACTGCAGTTGGAAACAATAAAGTGGAATGATATTGCTTGTACATTAATAGGTATAAATGTAATACTTAGAAATGAAGGATGAAAAACTATTTTGTTTCTCCCTCTGGTTTTTTCCCTGCAGAAGGCAACTATTATAAGCTGAATTGACTGTAAGAGCCATCTGTTTGGTCATGTAGTACATGTTTGTTAGGAGCAATGTTGTGGTGTTCTTTCAACAGATGGATTGGGTACCTTTTCTTCTCCTGATGTATTTCTCAATAAATTTAAAGCCTGGAGTTAAACCAGGATAGGAACTCTAATGCCACGAATTAGAGCATTGATTTCTCACTTTCATCCACCCATTTTCACAGATAAGAATGTATGTATTTTTGTGTGTAGATTTAAATACTGAAGAGATTCACTTCCTGTAGGTAAAGTGTGCTATAGTCTCATCTGTAATATACTGCACTTGGAAGGTGAATATACGCTTCGTGTGCATATAAAAATATTTTCCCCTTAATTAGAAAGCATTGTTCAAGTGAACATTCATGTAGAGCTCCTTCTGCTTTCCTACCATTGCACACATCATTTTCTTTTGAGCTCTTCTGCAAAAAGGGGGTTCCAGTGAGCTTCGGTTAATGTGAGGTCTATGAAAAGGTATTTTTCACTTGGGGGAAATACAATAAGGGATTTGCTGGTTGATGTAGGTAGAGACCTCCAGGAAGAATTTGATACCTAGTAAGAGTGTATTACTTCTCCTGTAATAACAAACAAACAAAAAAAGAGATAGGCCTTAATCTTTAGAATAATCTTTGAACTTCTCCACTGAAGTAAGAAACTGAAAGATTACTTGCATGTTTAAAATTTGTAATATGGGATGTTTTTGTCTTCAGGTTTTCCTCAGCATACTATTGCTTCTTTATCTGATCAAGATGCAAAGCCATCCTTTAGTATGGTGTAAGTAGAGTTGATTAGAATTCAGTGAGCTGATTAGAACTCAATAATAATTAATCATATTTAGAAAATTTGCTTCCCAGTGAAAATACTGCAAAATAACATGAAAAAAAATAGTGAGTATGTCTTGTGACTTCTCAGTAGAAATTTTGTTTCCATCCAGTATATGGCCATAGTTACCTCTGTTAAATATGCTTTTTAAAATTTACATTTAAAATTTTTTGTATGTAGTAAATGGCTTTTAGTTGTGTTCTGCAGTAATTAGAACACAAGGGTGGTACAAGGTATTAAAGTACTTACTACCAATTTTACTTGCATTTCCTGATTCAAGTATTGTTGTCACTGTAAAGATAATGATGAGGGTGATGGGTATTATCTGGAATAAAGTATTTTTTATCTGTTTACTAATGTGACTTTAAAAGGAAGTTTAAAATAGAGCCTGATTTGGTTAGGGTACCAGAGCTCTTCTCAATGAAAGGAAGCATAGTTTTCAGCAATGATAAGGGAGTCTGAATTTTCAGAAGGAAACGGTGTCAGCTGTTTGAAAGAATAGGTATTAACATGCATCTTAAAGTCAATACAGAATATTTGTGAGTGCGTAAGTAGAAATACTAATGCTGTTGTCTTTCATAACTAATTTTTAAAGATATATGGGTTCCTTTTTTGGGAAAAATTTGGTCTTTTTTCTGTTTCTGTGGGAAAATGTGATTACTGATATCTCTCCCTATCAATTGCTTTCTGACACTTCTGTACACGTGGAACTGTTGCATGGAAGCTACTGAAACTTTTAAACCTATTTGTTGTGAGAATTAGGTAGTATTTATAGTTATGTAGTAGTATGGTGTTTATGGTGTTATCTCTTCGGTATTAAATTGTCTCTCTTTGTTCTAGGCAATTGGAAAACAACAGTGAGCCAGGTCTTACGCTGGGGGGGTATTTCTGTCCCCAGTGCAGAGCCAAATACTGTGAACTTCCTGTGGAATGCAAAATCTGTGGTGAGTAGCAAGAAGAGGTGAGCAGATGAATTATGAGTTAGTGGTAAGAGAGTGAAGGGGTAGAAAAATTCAACTATACTTAGGAATTAAAAGCCAGCTCTGCTTTAAGAAACCTGCATTCCTGTGTCCTGGGATGTCAGCTTCATACAAGGGACTTTCAGGACTATACCTGTAACAGACAAGCTGTATCATATTCCCCAGTATAAGATTATAAATGAAAAGCCCTAAAGCAAAGGGGGGAAGAAGGGTGATTCACATATGAATGGTAATAATTTCCTCAAGAATGTTGATTTAACAGACACACCAACGTTTCAGACTCCTCAGTGCCAGGCCATGAAGATAAAGAGTGCTTTTGAGTAAAAGGACAGAAGTACCCCCTCACCTATGGGAGTATGTAGATGAAAGGTTTTGAAGTTGAACTCAAGGGCAGGCTGCACAGTGACACATGAAAGGCTATAGAGTTGTAAATGGAAGCCCTTTGGTCTTGCAAATGTTAATGGACTGTGCAACCAATGGTACCTCTCTCCCACACCCCCTTAATGAGGACATGAGGGAGGATTAGCATTTTTTATAGTATTAATATTGTGTGACCGACAGCTGTCCTGCTGTTAGCTTCTACAGGCATATGACTAAAATGTGATGGGTATTATCAAAATGCGTGTATTTGGCAAGAGGATGAAGTAATTCTAGTTTTGGGTCACCTTGTCCTAGTTTCATGTCAAGGTTTTCACATCAGCTTGAGTCTCATTTCAGCAAAGTAATAGTGTAACTGGAGAAATGCTATGTATCAGCAACAGGTTGTCTACAGCTGCAGCTGCCAGCAGAACAAGAGCTTGGAAGTTTACATGGCACGTGAGTGAGCAATGAAGAAGTTTGTGCCAGGCTGTTCCCCAGCTAACCTGTTGTCATGGTTTAACCCCAGCTGGCAAATAAGCCCAACACAGTTGCTCCCTCACTGCCCCCCAGTGGGATGGGGGAGTGTCATCGATGAGTGTTTTAGATGATTTAAAGAATCTGTGAAAGTGCAACTTAATAGAGTTCGATGGCAAGGTTCACTCTGTTGCTTACTACATGGGAGAAACATACAAAGGAAAATTGAGTTAGAATCGATTTTCCATTATTTGCACAGAGATCAGAGATGCGAAAGGGTAAGGGAGACACTCCCGTTGAGTCACGAGATTCAGAATGGACCCCCTTTCTTTCTAAACTCAGAGAGGAGTCTAGGTGCGGCTGGATCCAGACTTAGTCTCAGACTTGGTTGGTGCTTTACGTCTTAAAGACTATATGTGGACAATCAAACCCATATATGACTTGGTTAGGATTTCAAAGTTTAGCATGTGATCCATCCAGGCAACTGGTGTTAGTTCGCTCTGAAGTTCCAGGCCTTGATTTCCTGAAACAGACTCTCAGGCATGGAGTCTTATAAAAATAAATAATTTAATAGAGTGGTACAGCAGCAGGATCAGCTCCAGCTGGGTGCTTCCAGGGAGGCACAGATGGAAGGAAGGGGAGAAGGAGATGAAGAAAGAACCTGAACAAAGAGATTGCTGGGCAGTTATACCCTTATAGACTATTCACCCACCCCTCACACACTCTTCACACTCGCTTCACACATCTTCCATGCACCCTTTGGTCCCATAGTGATTCTGGCCTGACACCTTCTGACTCATTGGATTCCTTCACTGTCTCCAGACAGGCCTTTCGTTATCTTGTCGAGTTGCAGGTGCACTTGATGGTTGTAGCCTTGAAGCCTCCTTGTCTCCTGATTTACGCTGTCTGTGGAGGCCCCTGTTTTGACTAATTGGGTACATGTTCGGTAAATCTAAGTGAAAGTTTACAGCTTGCAGCCTAAGGCTTCAGCAAATCTAGCTGCTCATGCTAAGTATGTAAAGCTAAGCAAACGGCATACTAAATCACACAATGTTGTAACTCTAAGTAATTCATTCTATTTAAAACCTACTTATTTAAGCTAAACAACTGGTATTTCTTAATATTGAGAGGCATCCCTGCTCAAGGGGAATGTTGCCTGGTGTACAGTCCAGTTGCCATCCAGGGAGAATTCAAATTGGGCTCATCCAACAATCTGTTGTTGGTAAAAGATCTCTTTGCTGGAGATCACCCCCATGCTGCCTAGCAGGGGTAGCTCAGAGAAGGCTCACTTAGGCTGTCGTATTTATGGGATAAAGCGGTTGGGTCATAGTCAAATTGCATACAATGGGAGAGGTATGCATGAGACTCCTTGTACCCATGACTTTCACTGTGTCACTCTGCTCCTTTGTGTGTTTCCTAGAGGAGTTCTTGGCCCAGCTACAGCTCAGGCCTTTACCCCCTTTGGAGCCTATACCAAACTGCTGCTGGTTTGGTTAAGGGGGGTTGAGTGCATCTGTCATAGGGAGAATTGGAAGGGTAAAAGTGAGAAAATTTAACAGCTTGAGATACAGACAGGTAAAGCAAAAGCCATGTGCACAAGCCAAGCAAAGTAAGGAATTCATTCACTACTTCCCATCAGCAGCCATCTCCAGGAAAGCAGGGCTCCATCATGCTTAACAGTTACTTGGGAAGACATGTGCCATCACTCTGAATGTCCCCCCTTCCATCTTCTTCCCCCAGCTTTTATTGCTGAGCATGACATCATATGGTACAGGATATCCCTGTGGCCAGTTGGGGTCAGCTGAACCAGCTGTGTCCCCTCCCAACTTCTTGTGCCCCCCCAGCCTACCTACTCGCTGGTGGGGTGGGCTGAGAAGCAGAAAAGGCCTTGACTCTGTGTAAGCACTCCTCAGCAATAACTAAAACAACCCTGTATTATCAACACTGCTTTCAGCGCAAATCCAAAACAGCCCCGTACAAGCTACTATGAAGAAAATTATCCCAACCAAAACCAGCAGACCTGTGTTAGCTGAAAGAGGGCTATGGTCTGGCTTCGGCAGTATTATAGCAGGCTGCAGTAGAGTTTTGTAGTTGGGCACCATTTTAACTGGTAATGTGAAACAGCAGAACTGTCATTGCCAGAGAGGAGTTGTGCATTTAGATTTAATTGGAAGACTCTTCTATGGTTGCATTTTTTTTTATGGCATGAGGATGAAAAACTTGCTAAATTAAAACTTTGCATTGTAATTGTACTTCTAAAGACTGAGTTAAACCTTTTAATTAGAAATTCAGGTGATTTGCTTGATCTTTATATTTGGATTTAATTCTGCAAAGGATTACAGGTTTGGATTATGGAAGCTAACAAATAATTTTGTTTTTTAATTCTTAAAAGCTCGGATCCACTGAGTAATTAAAAAATCTTTTTTCCTTTTTGCTTTGTTTAATACAGAAAAGGTTTTCAGTAAGTCTTCTCTTGTAATAATTTTGAGGTCTCTTTATTCACAGGTCTTACATTAGTGTCTGCACCTCACCTGGCTCGGTCTTACCATCACTTGTTTCCTTTGGATGCCTTTCAGGAAGTTCCCCTGGCAGAATATCAGGGGGAACGGTATGCAAATCATATTTGTGATAATGAGTGTACTTGTGGACCCTGTAATTTTTTTGTCACAGAAGTAAGAATAGCTGGCAGCAGCTTCTTTGCTGCTGGAGACACTGCTGAATGTTTGGGCATTTTGGGGTACCTCTGGCAATAAGAAATATTTGTAATTCCCATTAACAGTTACCATGTGTGTTCAGTTGAATAGCTGAAAAAATTGCCATAAATTGTTTCTGTGTATGAGATGTTTTTTAAACACCGTTTTACACAATCTTGACTGTTTTTTCAGTTAAAATACCCGATTTTGCTTTTAGGTATTGTCAAGGCTGCCAGGGAGAAATGAAAGATCAAAGTGTAAGTATGTTGAACTGCATTGGAATTTGCATTGAGGGGTGTCAGAAGTAGAGATGATCCTTTGGTATAGTCTTCTAAAGACCAGAAAAATATTTGTGGAAGTTTATCTCATGGTTAACTAGAGTTGTCTGTTAGTCATGCCTTTTAGACTGCAAAGTCTGTAAAAGTGCGGGAAGGGATTTCCTAGAGAGTTGCATAAGTTTCCACTCTTAGCCATTTGAAAGCATCTACAGTGACTTGAGCTCAGCCCTTTGGACATACTTGCTGTTAGAAACTTCAATTCAGTTGGATTTCTGTGATGTTAGCAATATAGTCTTTTTATGCTGTCTTGATGACACAACTGTTGCCCTACTATAGTGCTATGATGGTGATAATTTTTTTCTAATTTGACTTGGTTTTCTATCTTTTCCACACAGGTTTTCATATGTAAAGTGTGTCAGAATGCATTTTGTGTGGAATGCGATTTGTTTGTTCATGATTCTCTGCACTGCTGTCCTGGCTGTATTCACGAGCACCCTGCTCCCATACCTGTATGAAGTAATCTCTTCTTAGAAATTGTCATATCTATGTCATTCTTGCATAAATCTATTTTGTTTATTCAGCCATAGCTTTCGCTGAGGCATCTCAAAACAAGAAAGATGTAGATGATTACAGAAGGATGAACACTGGCTTGGGAGCAAACTTTAATTTTTACCTAACGTATTAATGATTTTGTTTACTGTTCATATATTCTTGAATTACCTGTATCTGATTTATTTTCTTTGTTCTTGTCTGAAAAGCTCTGGCTTTTTCTGAATGCTATTGTGAGTAACATGTATATTTGTAAATGTGAAAGTGATAAAACTGGTTTGTATGATAATGTGGTGATTCATCTTTGTTTCATTTTTTTGTTCAAAAAACAAGCCCTGAAAATATATTTTATATATCGATTGCTATTAGCTCTTGGTTTTGGTGGATGGTGGAGTTCTCTAGATCAAAATATTTTTTTTAAGAATTTAACAAAAGATGTTTTTGAGCAATTAGTTGGGGGACATTTCAAATATTAATTTAAAGTATTTGGGCTATTCACTTTGGCCTTCAGTAAGGCAACTCAAATACAGCTCTTAGAAATTATACAAACTATTGTTTGATGGTGATAATATTGAAGACAGTGGTGCTGTTTTGGTTTTGAGGCTAGAATGAATTGCCAGAACTGCAAGTCATCTTCTCTCCTTGGCTAAACCCCCAGAGCAACAGACAATAAGGTGGGGGGAGAAGGGGAAGCACGTGTCCTTACGTTGAAGAATGAAAACTGAGACAAGTGCAAGACACTCTTTGCCATTTTACAGTGTCTCTTCAAGTGTGATTGCAGTTTGAACTTGTGAGAATGTAACATGCTACACCTCAGTAAGAGGAGGTTGTGATGGTGCAGTGTTTAAAGCAGTATGTCACATCTGGTCTTCTGAAGTCCTCTTGTGACGTTTGTAATACATCCAGAGTAACTCAGACACTGATGCATCTGACTTAATTTTTAAAATTGTGAGCTTTGTTGTCAGATTAGGAACAGCAATAATCTAACCTAACCACTGAATCTTAAAAGTGCAAACAAACAAAAAAAGCAAACTCCCATCTTAAGTTAGTTCCCTGTTTTTCACGCTCACCACATACAAACAATACATGCTACTTTTCAGTTTTCACAGTTTTAATTTCAAGTCCTTTAAATATGAAAATTCTCAATTGTTAACATAGCTCCTTCTGTGCTTTTTCTACTACTTATGCCTGCAGGCTGGCTAGAATGCAGTAATTCTACTGTGTTCTCAGAAAAATTACTGTTTTGGCATCTGTGTTTCATTTTGTGCAGAGTCAAACAATGCCTATAAACCCTTTGTGCTATCAGGTGATTGCAGTGCCTGTTACTGTAAGGGTATCCTAAAAATTAGCAGAAAAAGGACATATTCATGGGGTTTGGTGTGGTCTAGTAGGCTATTCCAAGCCAAAGGAATGCCCTAAGCCTCTGTCTTTTAGATATTCTGATACTGGTGACAACATCTTGATATGAAGTTTTCTGATAATATTTTCATCTTTACAATCAGCATTTCCTAATGGTAAAAAAGGTTTTGTCAAAACACTTTAAATCTTTTCTAGCTTTTTCTCTTTTTAGATACCAAAATAACATACTTGGAAGTAGAAGCTGTGTAGAAGTTGTGGCCATATACTCCATTATCTGCATGTGGTCTGAGTAATAATTTGGCTTGTACTTTTCCACCCTTCTCATTGGATAGGAAGAGCAGTTCAAAATAGGTCCTGAAAAATCGGTATCGGGGCAACATTTCTCTGATGTGTAAAGAATTTCAGCTGTGGCCTTCCTATTTAAAGCAGCATGGAGGATATGCTTCCTTCATCTGTACTCTTTGTGACTCACTGGATCTCAAGTTTCCTTTGCTTGTGGGAAGCTATAACCTGCTTAATTCTTGTTCCTGTATTTTCTTATTTATGATCTGCCACAAGATTAGTCAATCAGTGAGGTTATTAGCAGGCCTGTGAGAAATTCTGCTTCCTGAAGATGTTGCATAACACTATTTGGACATAAAGTGTTGAGGGAAGAGATGAAAAGACAAAAACATCCTGTGGTGGGTGCCACAGCTATAGCAAGAAGTTTGAGGCTGAAAGGCACAGTGAGACTAGAGAGCGCACTGCCATGTCGAGTGAAGGGGATTTCAGAAAGGTGAGTGCCTTTGCTTTCCTTCTACTTAACTTTTATTCCTGCAAGGAAAGTATAATCATCTGTATTAACAGTTGTAACTAATTTCCAAGACTGGAAGTGCTGAAAATACGTTAATTAAAATATGAGTAAAAGAAATGTCTGGTTTTAGTTTGGCATAAGAACCACAATTCCTGAACAACTTAGATGGCATGCTGGTCTGTCTCATGCAATGTGAGGAACAGTTTTAATTCTAGATTCTGATGTAGCTAATGGATGAAAAAATGCCATATAGTACTAACTCTGAAGCATTACTGGATTGTGCTGACTCCTGGCTGAAGGAATGAGAGTAGATGAATTATTTTTTTTTAAATGTCATCAAATTTGAATGAGAATCACGTTTCCATATTTAGGAAAAATAAATGTGGTGCCCATAGTGCAATTCATGAAAGTAATTTTTCAAAATATGATAGAATTTGAAGACTTATACAACTTTTGTAGCAGTTTTTGCTGTGGGATTTGAAAGCACTTAAATTGTTGAGCACACATTTTCCTATGAGAGGGGAATGTGATTCTTATAGCCAGTGAAAAAGTAAAAACAACAGGCTGGAGATAATGGATTTAGAATCACTTTCTTAAGGATGAATTTGTTTGGTAAATGTAAATCTCTTAAGATCCCTCAATTGTGTGAGAAAACAAAGCAAAGCTCTTTGGAGGTGGGGGGAGCAGAAATTGACTATAGGGAGCTGAACTGTAGACATGTTTGCTGTGTTCTGAACCATCACATAGCAAAGTATTTCCTACGGTTGTCTTACCACAGTACTAGTAACAACAAAAAGTTACTACTTCTACAAGATAAGCTATATTCGAGAAGACTAGTATAAATACCAGACATTTAATAATACCACTTTATTGGAGAGAAGTATTGGTGGTACGAGTTTGGCAATAAATTTCATTGCCAAATTAATTTCATTTTGTGATGATGAGATCCCAGTTCGTTTTCATGAAGGATTATGCAATTCCTGCTAGTCACTACTTATATTGAAAACACTTGAAATTTAAAAATATTGCAATAAAACAATTGCTTGCTTTGATTTTTCCTTTCTATTTCTCACTTCTAATTCCCATCTTCCATTTGGCATCATATGTTTTGCCACCTGTTTTTTTCTTAATTTAAGGAGAAATTCAAAATGTGCTAGCAACATTCGGTCATGGCTTTGAGATGGAAGAATTGAGATGATAGAGGCATGTTGATTTACTGAGGCCATTCTAGGTTTTAAGCTACAAGATGAAGCTTTTAGGATCTACCAATCACCTGTGTCATCTTGCTCAAATCTCACCTGCTTATGTCTCTTCTTTGCCTCCATTTTGGTTGTAAAGGCTTCAAGATACTTGCTATTGTCGTTACAAGGGCAGTGGTTGATCAGAGTTTGCAGAAGTCTCAATTTGGCGAGTCAGATTTAATAATACACCTGTTTATACCAACTCTACCTTATCTCTTAGTAAGGTGAAATCAAATGTTTATAACCTGTAGAAACCATGTTATTAAGGTAACAGAGGTGATGACTGAATGTATATTGGCTTTGTGTGGCAAGGTTTTGGTAGTTGCGGGGGGTAGAGGGGTGGCTTCTGTGAGAAGCTGCTGGAAGCTTCCCCTGTGTCCAACAGAGCCAATACCAGCCGGCTCTAAGACGGACCCGCTGCCGGCCAAGGCCGAGCCCATCAGCGACAGTGGTAGTGCCTCTGCGATAACAGATTTCAGAAGGGAAAAAAAAGTTGCTGGGACAGACAGGAACAGCAGCTGGAGAGAGGAGTGAGAACATGTAAGAGAAAAAACCCTGCAGACGCCCAGGTCAGTGAAGAAGGAGGGGGAGGAGGTGCTCCAGGCGCCGGAGCAGAGATTCCCCTGCAGCCCGTGGGGAAGACCATGGTGAGGCAGGCTGTCCCCCTGCAGTCCATGGAGGTCCACGGTGGAGCAGATATCCACCTGCAGCCCGGGGAGGACCCCACGCCGGAGCAGGTGGGTTCCCGAAGGAGGCTGTGACCCTGTGGGAACCCCGCGCTGGAGCCGGCTCCTGGCAGGAGCTGCGGATCTGTGGAGAGAGGAGCCCACAGAGCAGGTTTTCTGGCAGGACTTGTGACCCCATGGGGGACCCACGCTGGAGCAGTGTGCTCCTGAAGGACTGCGTGCTGTGGAAGGGACCCATGCTGGAGCAGTTTGTGAAGAACTGCAGCCCATGGGAAGGACCCATGTTGGAAAAGTTCGTGGAGGACTGTCTCCCGTGGGAGGGACCCCACCCCGGAGCAGGGGAAGAGTGTGAGGAGTCCTGCCCCTGAGGAGGATGAAGTGGCAGAAATAACATGTGATGAACTGACTCTAAACCCCATTCCCCGTCCCCCTGCGCCACTGGGGGGGTTGGTAGAGAATCCAGGAGTGAAGTTGTGCCCGGGAAGAAGGGAGGGGTGGAGGGAAGGTGTTCTGAGATTTGGTTTTATTTCTCATTACCCTACTCTGGTTGATTGGTAATAGATTAATTTTCCCCAAGTTGAGTCTGTTTTGCCCGTGACGGTAATGGGTTGAGTGATCTCTCCTGTCCTTATCTCAACGCATGAGCCCTTTGTTATATTTTCTCTCCCCTGTCCAGCTGAGGATGGGGAGTGATAGAACAGCTTTGGTGGGCACCTGGCGTTCAGCCAGGGCCAACCTGCCACAAGGTTGTACCTAAGTGATATCTTCCAAAGAAAAATGTAAAATTCTGCTTAAAGCCTACTTAAAATAAATTCTATTCAGTTGTTTTGCTTGCAATGAAATCAATTACATGAATCCCTTATGAAATAAACATCATAAAACCCTTTATGGTCAGGACTGCAATAAAAATAATATTGGATGCTAGATTTCACTAGTGTAAAAAACTGATAAAGGCCACTTTTATTATGTAATGCCAGATACTAACACAGGACTAGCTGGTTGAGGCAGATGGCAGTTGTGCCTCTAGCAGTTGTCCTGGTTTCAGGTGGGATAGAGTTAATTTTCTTCTTAGTAGCTTGTACAGTAACTGCCATGTTAAACACACGCTCTCCTGGCAGGCTAGCCACTGAAGACACCATGCCTTCAAAGAGCCAGTTTCCTTCCTGACCAATTTAGAAGCTTTAGGTACTAACGAGGGAGTGTTCTTGGTTCATTATTTCCAGTGCTTTTACTTGTACATAAAGATCTCTTTCATGCCTCCATCAGAAAAGATAGAAGAGCCCTGCCTGGCTGGGTCTTTTGCACCACGTCAACTTCTGTCATGGTACCGCAACTGGTATTTCCCATGGACCTTCAGCTGTAATCCTGAACTGCACAGGACAGGGTGGGCTGAATGGGGAGAAGTACAGAAGAAGATAAAACTCCTTTGACACCTTCTAATCCATTACAAAGTCTGGCTTGGTCCCCAAATGGTCGTATACCGACAGTCTCGCTTCCTGGGGCAGATGAACTTCTGCTGTGACCACCTCTCCCCCTCTGCTCCATCTCTTACAGACAGTTGCTTCTGAAGACCTTCTGCAAGGCGTGAGGGAAGTGATGAGGAACTCTGTTTTTGTTAAATCTCTTCTTCCTCTTCACTAACAACCTCCTTCAGGTCCTGAGGCCCCTGCTCTGCTCTCTCTTTCACATAGGCTGCCTTGATCTGTTCCAGCTCGCACAGCTCTGCCTCCAGCTCTTCTCTGTGCATTGACCACCGGTTCCTCAGCACTTTCATGGGGAAGGGGTTTAAGTAAGTCATTGAAGGCGATGTTCATCAGCTTCCTGCGACGGAAAAGATAGGTCTGGTGAACCAATTTACTGGCTGTAACGGGTGGTAACAGATACGCCAAGTGCATCCTGGCATAGGCAAAGAGTAGAGCCTCAGATTTCAGCTCTCTGAGCTCAAAAGTCAGCAAGCAGCAGAGTCTTCGAGGAATCACAGGCAATTCCTTCTCACACAAACACCAACATAAGCAACGCTTTAAACAGCCTTACACCACCCCACCTTTTAAGGTACCGGTGGCAGGAGATGGCGGATCAGATGCGAATTCTGATCGCCCCTGGGGCAGTGTCCTGGTTTCAACTGGGGTAGAGTTAATTTTCTTCCTAGTAAATGGTACGGTGTGTTTTGGATTTAGTGAGAATAATGTTGATAATACACTGATGTTTTAGCTATTGCTAAGTAGTGCTGATCCTAAGTTGAGGGGTTTTCAGTTTCCCATGCTCTGCCAGCAAGCAGGGGTACAAGAAGCTGGGAGGGAGTCTAGCCAGGACAGCTGACTTGAACTAGCCAAAGCGATATTCCATACCATAGGATGTCATGTCCAGTATATAAACTGGGGGGAGTTGACCAGGAGGGGTAGATCACTGCTCAGGCATCGGTCGGCAGGTAGTGAGCAACTGCACTTGCCTTTTCTTGTTTTCAGGGTTTTTTTATTCCTTTTCATTACTGCTATTGTTATCATTACTGTTATTATTACTATTATTGTATTTTTTGTATTATATTTTGTATTGTATTTTGTACTATATTTTATTTTACCTTAGTTATTAAATTGTTCTTATCATAACCCATAGGTTGTACTTTTTTTCAATTCTCTCCCCCATCCCATTGGGGGGTGGGAAGTGAGTGAGTGGCTGTGTGGCTGGGGTTAAATCAAAACAGCAATGAACAGCTGCTGAACAGCTGATTTAGAAGCTTTGCATCACTGCAAGCAATCTTAATTCACTGCAGGTAGACAATTAAGCAAAAGCCTTCAACATGGCTTAGGGAAGTTAAGATTATGTGTTTCTCTTTTTGCTCAAATTATTTGTGGGAAAACTGATTTTCTGACACTTGCCCACAGCAGGAAAAGGACCTGAATGCAGCAAAGTTCAGGCCTGTATTTGGCTAGTGTCCATGAAAAGCAAACCACTGGCATTAACTAAATTAGTCTAGTTTTGTGGCTGCAGCCTCTACTCTACAAGAGTTAAGATTGTAAGGGCTGAAATCTAAGTCCAGACTTACCATTACCTTTCCACAGTCTGCTTTTTCTAATTTGCTTTTAGTAATGGTACTCAGAAAAAGGCCACGCAGCAAAACTTTCTGGTGTATTTCAGCAATTCATCCAACAGACAGATGTCTACAGAAGCTAAAAATAAAAACCACCGCCAAACAAACCACTCCCCTAAATTCAAAGTTTGAAGAGTAGAACTTTATTAACAAGCATTTGAAACAAAAAATGAGCCCTTCTCAATCCAGCTGTCATATTCAGGATTCTAATCAGACACATAAGATACCTCTCATAATATGATGGTATACCATTTTCCAGGCCATTGCCACCAGTGGCCACTGTGACATACACTGCTGCCATAGCTGCCTCCCAAAAGAGTATACTGTAATTCCTAGTTCTGGTGTTGTCATTCAGATAAAAAGTCTGAGGGATACAAGAGGTGTTTAAATGAGACACCCCTGTTATGTGGGGTTAAAAGACTTAAATTTATCATGTGGTAAAAAAGAAATGTTTCAGGGAGTACAAAATAAATATTTTATTGCTGCAGTGCTTTCTAAATACATTTGACTACAGGTCTTCAAGAAATAGCTCATTTCAATGCACGCATAATAACTAGTCTCAAGTTACTTGTTTACTTGTTATCAGAGGCAGCTCAATGTTAAGAAAATGTTATGATTAATTGTCTTGATAAAGTTCTGATCTTCACCACAACCATTAGTGCATAAGTGATATACACCTCTCAGTGGGAAAGATTTGTACCTGGCTTTAAAAAAGAAGAAAAATTAGTATACAAGAGCTTTTTGGTTTTGAACAAACAAGAATTACTCAACTGCACAGAAATTACATGTTGTCACAGAAAAACAGAAAAACAAGTCCCCAAGAGAATATAGTTTTGTTCTATAAGGAACTGAACAATATACTGGAGAATTCTAAACAAAGGATTTCAAATAAAAGCACAAGCACTGAAGTAATGAGAACAGAACTGCGCAACGACATCAAACTGAAATGTTGATCTTGTCCTGAAAACAAAGTTTAGCTACACAACCTGCTATCCCATCTGTATAATGAAGCAGTTGCTTCTGAAGATGTGTACATAAATGAAAAAACTGCATTTCACTTAACAACCTTCTTTTTTTCAAAATAGCCCATAAACAAACAAGGTAACTCTAAATAACTCAAGTAAGCTGTGCTGTTAATCCTGATGCAGAGAGATGCTGTAGTTAAACCTCTCATCAGAGCAATAAAATACTTTCCTTCATTCTAGCCAAAAAACATACTATTCCACAGCTGCTAAGGAAAGAAGGGATTAATACTGGCAGAAGTGGTCTTTGTAGGGAGCCGTAAGAGTGGATGGAAGTCCCGAAGCTCACTGTTTCTGCACAGAATTCAAAACTTCTTGAGAGTTTGTCAAATGAACTGTAGTCCCAAACAAATTTGTCAAGCAACATTTTATCTTCATTTAGCACAAAATTACAATACTTACAATCCTTCAAAACAGTGATGGATATTCAGTTATTTTGCATTCATTTCTCTCTCCAGTGCTGCTTCCATTCGACTTTGTTTTAAACCCTACAGGATACAATTTAGTAAAATCTTGTTTTCACCAACATAGAAATAAAACCTTTAGTCGCAGAACAAAAATATTTTTTGACAATTTTTTTTTAGTCCTTTACAAATCAAGATAGCTTTTAACTCTTTGGGGAAATCAGAATGGGCGGTTTAAAAAGGACAAAAGCCAAACTACATGTCTTATTTATAATCAGTGGCTCTACAGAACAACTTCAAATATATATTTCTTATTCAATTAAAAGTAAGTTAAAGCAATCCACACTTATATATAATCTGACGCAAGAAATTCTAAAACTAGTCTTTTGAAGATACCCTACGGCACCAAATCCCTCCTTTCCAACTTCTCCAATGCAAAGAGTTTAATCCCTCCTGTAATTTTATTTCTTTGTAAGTGTACAAAGGAAAATAGAAATCAATACTTCATGTCACAATTTTTCACAACTATGCTGACATAGCACAGCTGTCCTGCTGGACCTTCACAATCACTTGAAACCATTACTGATGAATAGTCTCTGCAAAAATGCCAAATCTGATCCTAAATGTGAAACTACCACTCATACTCCAAAAAAATTACATGTAAGACTACTGAATAATAAACATATTCAGATTTACTCCAACTGTCTATGACGACAGAACTGGTTGTTTCAGAATGGCTATAAAACACTGGCTATAAAAGTACGTAATGGAACCCCTCCAGTGGAACAAAGAACTAAAACAACATCGACTATACATACAGGCTGGTTCACGTGACTCCTATTCAAGGGCAAGAATACTTATACAATACAAAATACCCTTAAATTTAGCTACCATAAATTAGAATAAGAGATCAAAAAAGCAGTCCTCCCTAACTTCTTGCTGAAAACAGCAGCAGCAGCACAAAAGCAAAATTACAAAGACACTTCAAGACAAAAGTGGCACGTACCAGGTAATACCCAGTGTGATAACCACTCATGTACCAGGCTATCAACATGCTTCCCAATGCTTCATCATCCTCAGAGTCTGGCCTCATAGGTGGTGGAGGAGGAATCAACTAAGAAATCACAAAGGAAATGTCTGTGTTTCAATAGGGTTTATCCCAGGTTAGAAAGCAACTAATTCTAAAAGATCAATATAAAACTGCAAAATAGGAACATATCCTCAATACGTTCTCTGAAAAGGAGTCAACTAAGATGATATTTTCTGAAAACATCTAATTTCCAAGCCCTGGGAGAAAGAGGATTCCTGTAGCTTGACTGTACACAAAAATTTTATTAGGGGAAAATATTTATCTGCATCAGTGAAATGCTGTTAATCAAATGTAAGGTGTAGTTTCTTCAAGTAATTTTTCTCTTGATATTCTTACGAACAGCTTCACTGTCACAAAAATAAGTGCAGACCAGACATTATGCATTAGATTCTTGTAATATTTGTAACTGAATGTGTTATCAAATACCTGGAAAATACAGAGTCTAACACAGAAATGTGTGCTAAAAACACAGGTGGTGAGCATATTCAGTTAGAAAACTTGAGATCACCAATACTCATCTCTTGACACTTTCTTCCTCATTCTCCTATCACTTACCGGTGGTCCTGCTGGGAAGGGTGGGGGCCAGAAAGGTAAAAACAATGGAGGTGCCCTGAATTTTGATCCAGGCTACATTGGAAAAATTGAATAGTGCAAATTAAAATCCTGATGCCTGAAATTTCTTTTTATTTAAGAGATTTATCTGAAGCAATTCACATACCTTAAACTAAAGACAACACATCCCAGCAATTCAGTGAAACTGCAATAACGACACACGTTAGCTATCTCTGTGGAGCATTCCATGACTGGAAATGTAAACTTAGACTACACGAGTCACTGAGGTAAACAGGGCTGAAACAGGGTTCTAGTTAAGACAACCATTTTATATTTTTTTTTCTAAATAGAAGTCAGTGGCTGCACTCTCAGATGAAGAAACATATCTAATATTGCCTACAGGCACACAGATAATTTCTCTGCTCCTGTGTGGCTCAGCTGTGTGCTGACTAAATTCCATTATGCTTGTGAATGTCTTTAAAATGAGTCGAGATACAAATCTATTGATATGAAACAAAAAAAGATAAAAGAAAACCTTATGAAGAAATCTTGCACAAACCATAATATTTAGGAAACGTAATGCTGTGTTCAACTGCAATATTATTCAGACTCCTACACAACAGGAAAACTGAAGAGTATATCAATACCCCAGCCCTCAAAATTCAATAGAGAAGCTACAGCCGAGAGCTTCCGTGACATCTGGACATCACTTTTGCTCCCTTCAATGTCCTGTGTAGTGAAACTTATCAATTGGCTAGAAAAAGTGCAATCTTAAAACATCAACACTGGTATCATTAACAGCACTATCACAGTCCAGGGAACAACATCTCTACGTTACAAGGCAATTGCAAAGCAAGTGTTAGCTAAGGAGAAGGCTCTCCTCACTAGACAGCAGCATTGCAAAAGGGCTACACTGTGGCCAGATTATTATAAAATGACATACCAACAGGTTCTAATACGCGTATCTGGATACCCATCCTCGAAATGCTGTTAGTCGGTTTCTAGACAGTAACAAACTCTGAGACAATAGGATGATATTTATAATAATACCAGGCTTAACAGTGGTATACGAATTATTTCAGCTAAGGCTAAGCTTACCCTTCCTAGGCCTGGGGCTGCCGGTGGTGCGGGAAAATGTAGGTTTTGAGGGGAGAATCTTGCTTTCGTGCAATTGTTTTTGTTCTGAGGTGACTGGGAAGATTTTTCACTTTCGTCTGTTGAATATGGGGTCTCATTGTCATTCTGGAAGACCAAGAGCATTTTTGTGAGATGCACTGAATGGGAGCTTGCAGCAATTTTAGTGTGAAAAAGCTTGGAAAGCCCCATCCACATCCTTCTTTCTCTCTAGCCCTCCCAGTCCTCCTCAAGAAAGATCTTAAAACCCCATGATCTTATCGGCTCACTGTTTTAGCTATGTTATCTTTCACTCGTTCATTTCTTGTTGTCCCCTTCCTTTCTTCCATGCTGAGTTCAAGAAGTAAGGGGACGCTTTCATTCCCTCCATCAGCTTGTGTCCGTCCGTTCACAGTGGAATCGGGTATCGATTCTCACTCTGAATACCGCAATGGTACAAGAAATACTGAAAAAGTTGATTTTCCCACTTTCTTTTTCCTTTTCAGAAGAATGAAAAAGTGTCCCTCACCTCCCCAGAATTCCCCATCCCATTTACTGTTTCATCGTTGGCTAGGGGAAGTAGATCAGACAGGTCCTGCTCCTCTTGATTTCCGTATCCCATGTAAGTAACAACGCATGTGCCTCTCTTCTGATTGATGGAGGCAATAGTTGCTGGGTACACATTACCGTCCTCAGACCAAACAGCACTACAGCCATCACCAACTTTCCACTGCAACAGAAGCAAGAGAGGCAAATAAATACCTACACCAATGATTGGACAGAAAGGTGCCTTTTTCTAAACCACTTTTTGTCCCAACCACGAGAAAGATGACTCCCACCCAGAAAGCTTTTCCTCTGTATTTAGTGAAGTTGGTCAATGTAACCTATAAATAAGGTCTACAACATTATCATCACCCCACCCCAGAATGTTACGCTCAAGGCGATGAAAAAACTACTTTAGAGTACCACAGAGAAGTACAACATGCAGTACGAGCATCACTAGCATTTGCAGACGAGGTGACCTGTTTCAAAGGCACTGCGTTGCTCTTCTTCCTGTTTCTGTTCTTTTTATTGTTTTTTCTCTTCATCCTCAGGCGCTGCTCCGGTTTGTCCGAGGTCTCCGAACACTCTCCATTCTTTAAAGCGTTCTTCGGGAAAAGAAAGGAGGAAAACAATAAAGGGCAACCCAGCGGCCTCTGCCCAGGGTCCAGCTACGCCCGGGCCGCCCCCCTTACCTTGAAGGAGGCCACCGCCTTGTCATACGCCTTGATGAGGGCCGTATCGTCCCACGCGTCCGAGTCGTCGCTCTGCGAAGACGACACACCGCTTTACCGCCGCTCTAAAGCCCCGCCCCCGACCCGACCCGACCCGATCCGATCCGACCCGACCCGACCCCACCCGGCCCCGGCCCCGGCCCCGGCGGGCGCCCACCTCCCCGGTCCCACGCCGGAACAGCACCCTGTCCGCCATGGCCTGCCCCGGCCCCGCGTGGCCGCCTGCTGCGCACGCGCCGCGCCGCCACTTCCGGCGCGTCGCGGCCCCGCCCCCCCGCGCGTCAGCGCTGATGGCCCCGCCCTGCCCGCTACCGTAGCTGCCGCCAGCCTGCCCGGGAGGCCAGGCGGAACGCTCGCCAAGCGCCCGGTCCCGCTGTCGGCGAGGCCGCGTCCTCCCAACACCCTGCCGGGGCTTCGAGCAAGTGCCCCCTGCGCCCTCCCCGAAAAGCCCGGCCGGGTCGAGAGCAGGAACCCAGACCGAGCCAGCCACCGGCAAGCAAAAAGGTCAGCTCAGTCTCGCACCAGCCGCAGGTATTGCATGGCCAGAACCAGCTACCTCTCCCTTCAGACTCCCCTCGAGCCGTGCCAGGTGCCTGCTAATAAATAATAAATGCACACGGATCCGTTACGGCCTAGACCAGCAAAGGCTTCAAAGTGCTCTTCCTTCCACAGATTCAAAACGCATTCTACCTTGGCCAGCACGCTCAAGCATGCCTGTAAAGCGAGCGCCATGTTCTCTTGCACCGAGTTTTATTCTTGAGGCTAGTTTAAGCGGCGATTTCAAGATCTGCTTACATCTACAGCTCAGCGACTTCAAGCCTGCAGCTCCTCTCAAGTTAGTCGTAGGTTCACAGTCAGTTACGTACGCCATTCAAGTCTGCAACTCCATAGGCATCTTCTTCTATAGCATGGACTCGCCACTGCATATTATATTGCCTACAATATGCATTTCTTATATTATAAATCTTACTTGTATTATTATACTTACATACTCATATTGCATTCTCCACATTCTTTGTGTTCTTGGTAACTGTGTGGATTGTGTGGCTCATAGTTCACAAATGAGCTTCACCATGTCTAGTGCACATAGGCGACTCATGGGGGGTTAACAAAAGCGACCCAGCCTTGGATTGCCTTGAGGCCCTGTCTCTGTGCAGATGACTCATGGGGAGCTGTGTAGACAGCTTAGCCCTGGGTTGTCTGATAAACCCTAAACTAAACAGGGAGGTGGCTGTGCCATTCAAAGAACCAAAACCTGAACTGAGCCTTGAAATCCCTTAACAAATAGTATGCCCTGAGTCTCAATCCAACCACTATTCAGTTGCCTGAGGAAGCAAGGTAAAAAAAACCCAAAACATCGAGGGTTTCAGCTTCAGTTTCAAATGACAACCTTGTGTATTCAAACAATCACAGACCAACAAAGGAAAGATAAGGGGAAACTCCACTCAGATATACATAATCCATCTACCCATATATAATCCACTCAGACATAGTCATACACACCATTCCACAAGTCAGGGGATAAAAACTCTTAAGATTCATGTTGGAAATGGGGGAGTCACTTCAACTATACAGTTGGCTTGTGAAGGAAACCCTTCCCCCCCCTTGATCAGGACGCTGGTCAAGATAGCTTCCCTGGGATTGACAGCCCTTACCTGGAGGGGTAAGTGAATATTGTTTATCCTTTAAGTTTATAAACGCATGTGTGCTTGTGGTTGTAATAGTGTACTACACTTGCCTTAAAAAATTGCAGTAGTGCATTCCTCCACTGTATCTGTTAAACCTGCAATAGTGGCATGTTAAGTCTGTAAGTGAAGTTCAAATAAATCATTTGCTTGAACCTTGCAGTTAAGTCTGTGAGTGAAGTTCAAGTCGTTTGCTTGAACCTTGCAGTGAAGTCCTTTTCTGTCACAGTAACTTCTGAGAAATCAACTGATTATCAAGCATAACCATTTCAGATTAGACAGTATTTCATGCGACATTTTATTGTAAAAATAATTTGAGATTTACAGTTCAGACCTCTGTAGGGTTAAGCACATCTTACAAGTGCATTCCATTCTGAATGAAGCTGTACTTCAAGAACTAAAACAAGAAAATCTGGTCTAAGTTCATTGTTAGTGGAAACATTAAGTGAAACCAACAAATGCAGCAAAAGCTGGATTAAAGCTATTGCTTGGTACTTTTATTCATGTGCATGCAGAAGACTGCAGTCAGTTTTGAAACGGCACTCCAGACAACTAAGCCTATGTTAACCAGAAAATACTCTAAACTAATGCTAGTTGAACAACTCTGCAAGACAGACATTTAATCATTTAGTGGCCAGACACTTTTAGAAATCTTCTAGGCCCTTCTGCTTAAGTGGTGCACTATCTTCTCCATACAGGCAGCTCATTTTCCGCCTGCCTGCTGAGACTTCCTTTCATTAGCCACTTTTTGTTTCTGCTGCATGATTTCAGAATCTCTGTGAAGAAAAAAAAAGTTGGATTTCAGATACTGGCTCACTGTTTTTCGAAGTAGAGTCTCCTTCAGCTTGTTTTTACCCTTTAGCAACCCCCATTTCAAGAACAGTAAAAGATCAGTATGAAACTTCTCAGTTAGCCATGAGCATAGTTTGTATTATCCTGTTTTTTTCAGTACAGTACCCCATGAGGTAGACAAGTTACTTTATTAGTAGACCTTATATAATTCTTTTAGTTTTAGAAGTAAAGGACACAATGGATCAAACATCTTCAAGAAAGTATTACACAATCATTTCCTGTTCATACCAGGCAAAAAGCTGCTCAAAAGAAATAAAAGCTTTACAGGTCTTACCAAAAATAAATCTGTTTAACAGCAGATACACTAAAAACTTACATCCATGGTTTATGCTCTGGCATGTGAATGGACCATGAATCAAAACAAAACACCTGAATGCTGTTTCAGCTAAGACACTGGATTCCCTCTGACCCATTTTCCCCTCCTATTTTGCCCAACCATTTCACTCAACTTTACTAGATCTTACCTCTGTTTTCTCTGAGAAGCAGACAAGCTATCCTCTTTCCTTTTCCCTTTGTGGATCTCCTGAGTCTTCTTCAGGTTCTTTTGGCGGGCAAGCTCACGCTGGTTCCCACCTGTAAGACAATATATGGTCTATTCAGGTACTACCACTTTTTACACAGAGTTTGCCTGTGTAGAAGTCTATTATAAAGGTGGAAAGGTTTGGCTCAATCTGTAGAGCTGGTACAGCAGTATCTTCTGTGGTTGGCATTAACTTCCATCACAGTCTCCCCCTCCAGTGCACAATAGGAGGCATGAAAGCCTGTTAGTTCTCACATTTATATTTCTACAGGTCACGTTCAAGAGATCACCAAAATCCATTCCCACATTCCTTCTAGAAACGCAATGCAGTTTCCCATAAAAGACTGAAGGCAGACCAGCCCATCCATAGCCTGGGCAAAATGATGACAGTAACTCATCCAAAGAGGTGCCATCCTTTCTCTCTCAGACAGATTCTAGCATCCAATACAGCTTACAAATTAATTTTAGACTGAAAGAACAGCATTAAAATGAGGGCAGCCTGAGAGTTTATAAACTTCCTCAAACTCTTCCCAAGGCCCTCTAAGAAATCAAAAAGCAAATGGCTGTAAGTATTTGGAATCCAGAAACATCTACCTGCTTTCAGTCTGTAGTGCTGTCATACAAAATCACTGACAGATTCTGTAACATCCCATGGTCAAGCACCATGAACTTTTAAAGTCTTGCTCATACTTAGTAAAAGCAGTTAGGGGCCTCACATGTATTTGTAGGACAAATACACTTCTGCAGATGCTACTTAGAAGACAACCAGTATAGTTAATACACATGGGAACTTTGGCTTTACTTTTTACTGGATAAAAGTCTCCTGAACTACTTAACACAGCATTAATAATGCATTATTGGGCACTCATATCCCTGAAGCTCAGCTAGTGCTATCAAATACTAGAGCTGCCTTACTCTGGGAACCATGAAAGCAGAGGCGGCCACATAGTACACAAGCAGCTTTAATTCATTTTTGCTCCAAGGCAGCTGACATGTATGCAGTATGAGGCTACCACCAGCTATGGAGCTTCAGCCCAAGATTCTGTTTACCTACCATGATACCACAAAGCCCCCTGCAAAAGAAGTGGGGCTGACAAAGCTGAAGTTAAGATACAATCAGAACTCCAGTTCCTCATCAAGACACCTTGTTCTGAATAAAACGACTTAACACTTTCCCAAAACAGGTGTGTGTATATGGTCCCTGCACAGGGTGGACAACCCTAATGCTGTTCACATGCGAGAGTATTTTCATGCTATTGAAGAAACTGGCAAACAAGCATTCAGGAAGGTTCCTTCCATGCACTATTACAGGCTTCTGTTCATAGCTTTCTTTCCCATGCGTGCTTTTTAGATTTCATTGTAAACCAACCTCTGTATTTTTCAATCTTACTCATTTTATGAGTTTCTCTATGTAGGTGTTCCCTTAACTTGGCAGCAAGGGCACCGTTATAGTTGTTCTACCTACTTTGCTTGTGATGGGCTTTTAGTCCCTTCAGTTAATTATACTCAAGTACTATTAAAGAGGTGACCTCAAAAGATACTTTGTTTGAAATGAAGTCCAGCAATTAAGCATGGCCTTAGCAAGTGTTTAGCCCCACTTTCAACAAAAGTGAGAAGAGTAACATTATACATATATATATATAAAGACACAAAACCACATCACTGTTGCCAGTAGAGAATACAGCTCTCCAGGGGACAGCCAACTTTCCCCAGGACTACCAACACCCTAAACTGCTGGCAAGTTAGGCATGCAATCTTTTTGATGAGACAACATTCCCAAGGGCATGACATCAGAACCAGCACAACACAACTGCTGCTCAGAGCAGATGCAACTCTCCCACTAAATACTCAGGGTCTTCCAGGCAATGGCCACAGCCATCACAATTATAAACTCTTCTGCATTAGCTGACAATCTTTTCTTAGTATCCCCCTCCTTATGGCAGTTCTAGTCTGTTTTAACCTGCCAGAGCTGGCTCACTTGCTTGGTACTTCCTCTTGCTCTGCTTCTTTTGGACTCAACATGTTCCAGATACACTAGGCATAATCACTTGTGCTGTCAAACATGATCACGTTTTTCTACACTCAAAAATGAAAGCTCCATCTCCCCATAACTTCTGTTGTGCCTCTTTTCAGTCTCTCTCCCATCTGAAGGCTACACCTATGCTGTCTTCCAATCCTGAAGACAGAGATCTCTCCAGGTGCCCATAATTTCAGGTATAGGGAAGCAGTTTAGGACTAGGTCAATTTTAAACAGCAACCTGTTGATACGATCCACAGCTTTGTACTCACCCCATTCCTGACCTGATAAAGGTACCTGCCATGTCAACAAGTAGACAAGAGCAACCCTGCAGAAGCAGGGGTTCTATGCATTCTTCACACCAGTACGTGTACTGTCTGGCAAGAGGTGCCAGAAGCCCAAATGAAAACAGTGTATTATGACTGCTGCTTCCTGAGGGCTGCTCCTGCCTTGAAAGATATACTTCATCTGTGAGAGGACATAAAGTACTACCTTTTGAAAAAGCTAAGAGAACTCCTGCTCCATCCTCCTCACTAGCACTCAGTGAGATCCTGTCCCCAAAGTCCATGTAGAAGAAGGGCCACTATTTGTTCAGAAAACTGAAGTAAAACAGCTATCTGTCTCTGGCAGTACTGTTGTTGATTAGAACTGGATGACTCATGAGCAGATGATACATTCCAGGCTATAAATGGTTCTTGAGTTTTGTTGTGCTCAGGAGGCATGAATGTCATATGAACAAGTTAGCAGCAATGAAACAGCTCTCTTTCTCTGTAGTGCTTATAAGAAATGAAGCATCTTCTTTTACCTCAAAGAAAAAGAGGCAGGCAGTCAAAACACACTGCTATCATCAGAATTCATATAGCAGTTATCCTCCACCCTTAACCTTAAGCACTTCCTTTCCAAGCAAACATTGTGCAGGGTGTCTACATGTAGAGTTATTCCACACACATGGTAAGATTGTAAACTTAAGAACCAAACTGAACAGCATCACTGAAAAGCTTGGCTGCCACTTCTGCTCAGCAAAGCAGAGCAGGTATAAATGTAGAGCAATACAGTATGCACACAAGGCATACAGGGCCAAACAACTATTTGAAAAGAAACTTACTTGTACCATCCCTGCTTCCAAGTAGACATTGCCATGGACTGTTCAGGCCCAGTACTTCACCTGGGATACCACATGAGTATCCCTAGCTCCAAGGGAGACGGTGCTGTTTCCTACATTCTGTAAGATCAACCTAAATCTTCCATGAAGTGTGGTCCAGTCCTGACAGAAGACCATTCAGCTTCCTGTAATGTGAAATTCAAGCATGAACTGCCACATAAAGGCCAGTACACCCTTGCTGCTTATACATATGCTTGAGCATCCCCATCCTGGCCTGCCTCTGCAAGACATATGCCTTAGTTCAACCTGTCCCTGCTCTTCCAACTCCAAGATGCAGGTATTCTTGAAAACAAGGATAAGCAAAAGACATCTGAATAGCACTGGAACAAGGAGTAATCATCTCTACCATAAGGAGGTCAAAGAGAATGGCAGTAAGGATTGGCTACTGAGATCATCATCCCTAGAGTTCTTTCTGAGCAGCAAAGGATCTGATCATATGTCAGAACTTAAAGCAGAAGAAAAGTGCCTGCCACCATGTCCCAAAAATAGAAAGCAAAAGTAAACAGAGCCTTTTGATGCAAGGACAAAGCAATAATGGAATACAAGTGACAAAAACCCCCTCCAATTTATCTGGCCATCACCATCTTCACAAGTTTACTGTTTTCAGGTACCCTGAAATTTGGCAGGGCAACAAGTACCATGAATTTATGAACTGGGAGGCACAGTTAAGGAGTTGTAAATAAGCAAGCCATTCTTATTCTATTTTATTATATGTCCATTTGAAATCACAGGGCCTAGTCCAGGCCTGATTGACAACAAAGTACTGAACTCCGGAAACATGTACTAAAGCTAAGAGTAGACTGTATGGTAGCACACCACAACCACACCTCTAGTATTTCAGACACTGCATTAAACTAGGTCGTCCTAAAATGAAATGTTATCATTCTGCTATGCTCAGGTGTGAGACACTGTGCCTCTTTTTAACCTCAAGCTACGTTTATTTTAGCATCATGCAGAACGGGGGGGGAATCAACAAAAGCCATAAACCCGCCTCTTCTTCCCATTCAAGGTCTGATCTGTGCACAAACTGCTTATGATCCAGGCCTTTATCTGGACTTCCAGAAGTACAGTGGCTTTGAAGCTACGTATTTTTAAGTGTGAATGTAAAAGGACCTCCTCAATTAAACACAGGCAGTATCTGTATTTCCAAGTGTAATACACAGAAGCCAAAACAGCAACCCCACCAGTTAGGAAGGCCCAAGCATTCTAGGTTTGGTTCACAGTTCTCCGCCATTTTAGAGTAGCTATACCAACGTTACTTTTGAGTTAGGCGATGATTAGCAAGTCCTGCCGCCCTTTCAACGACAGCCTTTACAACCGCCATTTAAGCAACGTAGTACTAAGTGCTTGGCAGCGATATAACAGCCCTTTATTTACAGACTGGACGGTAGCCAGGACCGAAACTGAGCGTTACTGTTGCTCCAGCAGATCGCCACCCTTCCCCCTCCTCCCCGCCCCCCAACACAGCTACGCCAGGGGAGGGTGTGAGGATGTTTTTCCTCTAAGCCTAGGAACGACGGCGGCAGGACGTGGGAAGCCTCAGCCCCGGCGGCTCACGCACTCGCCGCGGGATTCCGCCACGGGGACGCCAAATCCACAAGTACCGAGACCCGACAACAGCACCACACCGCGGCCGACCCCCCGCCCCGTGACCGACCGCCGGGCTGCCCTCCGCGTCGCGCCCAGGCCGCGCTTCTCCGCAGGCCTGGAGCCGGCCGAAGGCCCGCCGTCGTTCCCCCCCGCTGCCCGACGGGCCCCCCCCAGGCCCAGCACCCCCGTTGAGCCTTGCCGGCACTCACGGGTCATCACGAGACGCTCGGGCCGCGCGCCACCACCGGTCAACCGACTGACCGACCAACGCACCAACCGCTCCTTCGGCTGCCAGAACCTTCTATCACCCCGCCCGCCGCTGACGCCCCTTATAAACCCCGCCGGCCCATGACGTCATTGCTGCGCGCGGGGGCGGTACGCCCCCCCAAAGGCCTGACCCAATCAGTGGGTTGCGCGCTGCTGACGCGAGGCTGGGAGGGCGTGGCCGGCGCCAGGCGCGGGGGCGTCTCTTCCGCTTCCCGCGCCCGCCCCGCGGGGGCGGGTTTGTCACCCCGACCGCGGGTGTTGTGGCGTGAATGCGGAAGGGGTGCTGCGCGCCGCGCCGTTCCCGGCGGCCAGTTTTCAGAGAATCGAGGTTCTGGCAAGTGACGAGAGGCGGAAAGGCCGCGGTGCACGAGGCCGGCTGGCTCGGCCTCGGAGCCAGGCAGGGCGGCGGTGTGGCGGGGGCGGGAGGTTTCACAGGAGGCTGGACTTGTACGCCGGAAGGAAGGTAGTAAGTTTCCGAAACACCCTTGTGTGGGAGCACGTGGCTTTTGGTCAACAACCGAGCGGAAAAGGAAATCGCTGCAGACCGCTGTCCGTTAAAACCACAGAAGAGAGTTAAAAAAAAAAAAAAAAAGCAAAACAACCCAAAGCACTGATCACCGTGGAAAAAACTAACGCCTGGGAAGCCGTCTACGAGACGCCTGAATTAAGGGGGAAAAGGGGCTTTGAGCCGCTGAGGTACTGAAGGCCGCTCCGGCGCCGTGCTCGACCGCCCTCATGGTTTTCCCGCGCAGGCGCCGCCGCCCCGCCCCCCCTGTCCTTCCCCCCGCTGCGCGCGGGGCGGGCCGTGCTCCCCCCGCCCCTCCTCTTCCTGCCGCCGCGCGCTGATGACGCTGCGGGGCGCGCCGGGCGCGGAGGCGAGTGACATGCCGTGAGACGTCGGAGCGTTGCGGCGTTACCGGGCCGCGCGCCGCTGACGCCGAGCTCGCGTGCGGCCGCGTCCGTCCGTCCGTGCCTGCCTCTCTCTGCCGAGCGTTCGGAGCGAGCCGCCGGCGCCATGTTCCGCCGGGCCCGCCTCAACGTGCGGCCCAATGTCCGACCCGCGGGCAGGGGCTCCGGCGGCGCGGCGGACCCGGAGGGCTCGGGCTCGGGCTCCCCGGTGGCTGCCAGAGCGGAGGCGACGGCGGGAGCGGCGGCCGAGGCCCCGCTGGCAGCGCGGCAGGCGGAGAGGTGAGTGCTCCCGAGGCCCCGCGGGTACGGAGGGAGGTGGGGTGGGCCATGTCGCGGGGCTCTCCCGGCGGGGTCTTGCCTGGGCCGCTGCCGCCGCCCGGCCGTGGATCCCTGGGAGTGGGACGGGCCAGGGGAGGTGGGGGGAGGCGCCCCCGGCCGGCCTTCGGAGGCCCCTGGGGATGTAGCGGTAGCAGGCTCTCCAGTAACGCATGTTGTCACGGCTTGTCACCTCCTGGTTGTCCCTACTTTGGTTTGGAGTTGTCTCCTCTTGCAGACCTCCTGAAATAGAGGTGCTGCACTGTTCTCCGGTCGGCGCCGAGTGACAGTTGTGTATGTGGTAATCGGACAATGTCTTCTGGGTGCTTGACGCATTTGCAACCTAAGCAAAACCCACATTTCTTTACTGCGGTTGCGTTGCAGGTGCTTGAAATAATATATAAGTTAAGACTGCAAAGGAGGAGCCTAGTGTGGTCTGATACTCAGTTTTTCTGGCACTGCAGTAGCAGAGAGCTCCAGTTTGCTGTGCACAGCAAAAATTCTTTGCCCTCTGTAACTGGATGACTTTGATTTTGCATTCTTGGAGCACTTCCTTGTTTGTATTCACTTATTCATGCATTAGGGAGGGAGAACTTTCTGGGTTTTTCCTTTTTGATTGTTTAATTTTTTAAGTGCTTTTTCTTGCAATGGAAAGGTATGATGAGGTCGGTCCTAGGACCAGTCTTTCAGGACCTCCCTGTTGTGGGTTAACCCTGGTTCACAGCAAAGCCCCACACAGCTGCTTCCTTGTGCCCCCCGAGCCCCCCCCCCTCCCCGCTGTGGGATGCGCAGAGAATCAAAAGGGCAAAAGTGCAAAAACTTGTGGGTTGAGATAAAGACAGTTTAATAGGTAAAGCGAAAGCCGTACATGCCAGCAAAGCAAAATCAGGAATTCATTCACCACTTCCCATCAGCAGGCAGACGTTCAGCCATCTCCAGGAAAGCAGGGCTTCATCCATGCAGTGGTTACTTGGAATGACAAATGCCATAACTGCAAATGTCCCCCTGTGTTCTTTCTTCCCCCAGCATTTACTGCTGAGCATGACACCAGGTGGTATGGGATATCCCTTGGGTCAGTTGGGGTCAGCTGTCCCGCCTGTGTCCCCTCCCAGCTTCTTGTGCACCTGCAGCCTACTCACTGACAGGGCAGCAGTGTGAGAAAAGGCCCTGATGTTGTGTAAGCAGTGCTCAGCAATAGCTGAAACATGGTGTGCTACCTACACTGTTTTGGTCATAAATCTGAAACATAGCACCATATGAGCTACTGTGAAGAAAATTAACTCTATCCCTGCTAAAAGCAGTACAGACCAGTCCTTCAGGACATTTAACCAGTCTGATGATTGCTCTTCAGAACAACCTTGTTACTTCTTTTAACTAGTTGGTTTTGCATCTTGCATGAATACCTCTATTCTTTTAGTTGAAACTTGTCGTTTGTGACATAGTACAAGGTCTTCTTACAGTCTTCTGTTTCCTGTGACTAGAAATTCAGGTGTCAGACTAGTTGGCATGGCATGTCTTTAGTAAACCCATGCTGCCTTTCATTCAACTTGTATCTTACATCTTTTATACTTGTTTTGTGTTGCGCTATAATGATGTTTTTCTTTCAAATTTTATTTATAAAATTTATATGTTATAGAGATCATGTTACCGGATCTTTTGTTATCCAATACTTTTTTCTTAAATGAAGATACTTTTGCTATTTTTCAATTATGTGGTACTGTTGCTGATTCAGCAGGTTTATTGAAGACTTTTGTGTTTATAATTTAATGGATGGTTCAGTGTAATCTAATTGTACTTTTCAAAACTAGACACCAATGCCATTCTGAAGGAAGAATATTCTAAGGGATCTATTCACATGACTTGAAAAATAGACCATTGCCATATAAGTAACAGGCTCATAAAATATTTTCCTCAATAAATGTGGAATATACCCAAGCATACAAAACCACATCCTGCTGTTTCAAAGAAAAAGTATAGCAGTTATAAGAAATTTAAGACTGTGATGAAAGTTGTTCATGTTGAATGTACAAACCTCTTCAGTTTGCCAACACAGCGAAATGTGTGAGATGTGGCTGGGAAAGAGCTTCTTTGGAGAAGTGCAGGTTTGGAAAATGATGCACTTAGAAGAAGAGACATGTGGACCGCTGGAGTACTGTGGTGGGTTTCACAGCTCAGCTGGAGGGAGAAGGTAGTACCCAACATAAAACTGCTGGGAGACTCTTAGGGGAACTTTTAGTCCTGGGAACAAGTAGCAAAGGCACAGGTGAAAGCCGCTCCGTTCTTGCCCCCATTTGATCACCCTACATTCCACTGAATATCTGGTTCTTAAAGTTTTTGGTCACTTTTGAAGGCATATAGCAACCAAATAGGAGAAAGCAGGCCTAGGGATTTATTGCAGAGTGGGCAGTATTAGCTTCTTGGGGAGCTGTCTTTCTAGATAATGCATTTTAAAGACCGGCCACCTGGGTGTCTCTGAAGATTGGGGAAGAGTAGGTTTGAGGGAAGTCACACAATTTGATTTCCTAAGTGCAGTAATTGGTGACATACAGCACAATGTGTTTGTTGTGTGGTCTGCAAGAAAAGTAAAGGCCAACGTGAAAATATCTTGCATATTTATCCTTCCAACCTAAGGCATTTATTCGTAGCTGCTCAAACCTGTATCTGTAGTGTCAGTTACTTTCCTTTGTTTTGTTTTCTGAATGCTGAATGGGTTTTGCTGATTACCAGGGAAATGAAAATTCTCTGAGCATGAGAATTTTTTTTTTTTAAATAGAGTTTCTGCTAAGATGTATTTAACTGTTCAAAAATCTGGTGTGGCGCTCTGATTAAAAACTCCACAAACCACAGGTGGTATGGAGAAAGTGAATGAAGAATTACTTTCCACTGTCTCTTGCTGTACAAAAACCAGAAGGTGTTGAATGGAACTCGCAAGGGTCTCATTCAAAACACACAGACTCCTCGCTGAGGGATGTTCTGTGTACTAAAAATGCATATGAACTCAGTGGGGGACAAATTGATTCAGCCATTTAACAGAGGCTGTTAAAGACAAAAACATCATCTGCAGCATTTGCCTGAGTTGCAGACAGTAGCTGGAAAGGATTTGGAAAAGTTTCACTGTATGTTTATGCTGTTCTTATATTCCTTCAAAGGCATGTGCTTCTGACTGTTTTAGAAGATGGCTAAGTGAACCATGGGTGTGGTTGTCTTTATGTACAGAAACAAGGCATAGTTACAATGTAAATTTAAAAAAAAAATCTTTATGACTCAGTTATAATTCTGCTGCAGTCTTACTGTGAGCAACAGCCAAAGGAGCCAAACGCTGAAGGAGTCTGCAGATTGAGGAAGATCATAATAATGGTTGGCAATTTTGCTTGAACTTTGAAAATTTTTTCTGCATAAGGGATGGAAAAAATACTTAAATAAGAAAGCTTTCCAGGGAAGCTAAAAGTTGTTGCTTCTAAAAGGCTACTTTTGATGTGTTAAGTGTGAGCAGTAGAATAACAGCAGCCAGTTTGACTGCTGAATTTTTTTCTAATTCACAGTTCACATATCATCTACTTGAAAATGTGTTAAGAGGAATGTTCAGATTGATTGTAATAAAAATCATCAAATTGCTTGTTGCATGTAGCTTTATTAAAATGTTTTTGTCACCTATATGATGTGGGTTATTTTTTATAAAGCTTTATTGTATTATGATATCTGGTATTCTCAGCTGAAAGTAGAGAGCCTCCCCAAAAAAGGCGGGGGGGGGCAGCAAGGGGGGAAGGAACATGTGAGTTTAGTGTTATTGGTCAGCTAGCTTGTAACAGTAACATTAATAGTAATTAAGATTAGAAAATAACATACCAGTTCTTATAGCTGATTAGTTTATGAGAAAGTAGCAGCTACAGATTGGTTGTATATAACTGTATTTTCCTATAGCATTATGTTTATAGCGAATGGTACGTAAACATACCTTGAAAGTAAGAGTTACAAATCTCTCACTGGTAAAGTATTTCAGGATACTCTTTTAATTTTCCAGCAGTGACACAGCTGATAGCTCAAATGATGCCAGAGAAGCTAGTAAACCTGCAGAGATGCCTATGCAGAGAAGAAAACGGATCTCCACCATGCCCAATCTTGTCAAACCCAGAGCTGGACCTTCATCTGCTCAGTGTTCTGCATCAAAGCCACAGAGGCGAGCATCACAGCCTCCTGATGGCAGTGCTTCACTTCAGAAGGATTCCTCTCCATCAGAAAAGAGTAATGTTGAAAGCTCTTTAAAGTCTCCCATGCTGCCTGAAAAGAAAACACCTGTGCCACAAGTGCCACAGTTTTCCCCACTAAAAAAATCGGTGAACAGAGAGCAAACTGTAGGTGTAGCTGCTCAAAAAAATGATGATTCCTTGCAGAAGAATGTACCCTCCCCACTCAAGGAGAGACCAACGCAGGAAAGATCAGGAGCACAGGAGGAAAAACTACTTATGAAACCTGCTACCATAAAAGAGAAACGACCGTGTTCTGACCGTGAAAGGATCCTCAAAGCTCGGAAGTTAAGAGAAATGCTTAAAGAAGAGCTGAAGAAGGAGCGGATGGTAGGCCTCTGTGTTGAGCAGTGCTGATCTGTGAAAGGCAAAGACTTGTGATTCACCTAACATACGTTATCTCTTTGCAGTTGTGTTTTCTGATGATCATCAGCTGCTTACTGCTAGTAGTCTATGATATCTCATAACTCTGTATGGGTTTAGTCTGTTTATAAGCATTAGTAGCACTGTGTTCCCTTGTAATACAGATTTCACAAGAAATTGTATATCTTTTCATTTGATTAGACCCACAAGCTTTTTTGACATGAGACCTGCTATTATGTTATAGTCAACATTCCAATTGTAAAAGTTTCACAGTTGGTAATACAATGGGGAAGTATGCTATAAGCTTTTCAACTTGATTGTTGACAACAGAGTTCTGTAATTTTGAATAGCTTTTCACTTCTACTTGTGCCAAGTATTGAATTTCTCTGACAGAGTAAGTCACTTAAGGGTCTGTGGCATCCTCTTTGACAAAGGGAGACATTAAGATAAACCTATTTCAGTTGTTGGGGGTGGGGAAGCAACAAAACTTCATGGATGGAGTGCTTTGTAAACAAAGAAAAATATTCATTTGTGAAACATGAAGTACTTTCAAGGTGAATTTAAGGTTGTTTTTTTTTATATATGGAAACAGTTGAAACACAGACCTCCAATAACTGAAGGACATTCTCCACCAGATCGTTCTAAAATGACCATGAGAGACTTGATATACTATCTGCCAGAAAACAATCCTATGAAGTAAGTATGATTCTCTTTCTCTCTCCTTAGGTTAAATGATTTTTCTCTTTCTACCAATTTAATAACTGTGAAAAGGAGAATTCTTAAATCTGGAGTATTAGCACAGATGCAGTATTGTTGCAATGGTAACAAAAGCTTCTAGATATTTTCACGTCTGCTCAATCTTCATACAGAAATGAGAATGGAGATTAGGGTACTTGTTGAAATATAAAAGCATGAACCTGTTCCCAGTGTTGATTTATCTCTGTACAAATGCAGAATAATAGAATTTTTTTTTTTTTTTTGACACTAGCTGCCGTTAAATTTTTAGTTATGGCTTCTAGGGATGTTATGACTACCGGCCAAATCTAGTGGACTACAGGAAGCTAAGCATTTCTCCTTCCTAGGTGCTGAAGTACAAAATGCACTGCAGGACACACAAGGTCTCTCCGTTCTAGCTGGATGGATGTATCTGCTAGTGTTCCCTTTACAGGTTTCACTAGTAGCAAGACTGAGTGAGCATCCCAGAGGTGCGCATACACAGGGAACACTAATGCTGCTGGCTGCACAGACCACCACAGACAGAGCAGGGCCTTTTACCTGCAACTACCAAAAATAATCACATACACATAAGTACAGCTATCCAAGTCCTGTTCTTCCTCTCAGTAGCAGATGAGTTTTCTGTTATTGTCTGTTATCACCAGCTTGTTAATGTTTGTGTGCTTGTGTGTTTTACTTATCACTTTCCTTGTTGTTTTTTTTCTTTTACACTTAAGCAGGTATTGAACCAGGTGGTCTTGCATTCCCTGTACCCTTACAATGGATTACTGCTTGAAATATCTTTTTTTGTCCTTGCTTATACCAAAAAAAAAAAAAAATCAAAATTCATTAAGCAGTGGTGGTTGTTCGGTTAGACTCAAATCTAGATGTGGTACAAAGAATTGAAAAAAAGCCTTGTTTCTTTGTCCATTATCCACTAAAAGCAGGTTTTGTGGAATGAAGCAGAAAAGTATCTGTACAAATGTTCATCTCTAGCTTTTTATAAAATTGTAGGTCTTCACTGGCAGAAGAAAAGAGAACAGAAAAAAGTTCTGCACTGGGTCAAATGAAAGAGTAAGTCTTGGTTATGGAAGTACTTATAGTCAAAAAGTCTTCTGGTATTTTTTAAAAACCCCCCATGTTTCTGTGGTAATACTAACAGTGTGGGTATTTTTTTTTCTGTTTCAATATCACAGCCCTTATTTATAACAAATTGTAATTTGGGAGGGGAGGGTGGTTAAAAAGCATTTTGCTTTCAATATGGTTTTGGATTTGTCCATTTTACCATAGAATGAAAAGCATATTCCAGAGTTTGTGTTGACTAACTTGCTGATGGGTTGTATTGCAGGGTGGTTCATTAAATCGTTGAATGTCTGGCATACAGAGCAGCAATTCAAAACACTAACAAAAGTAATTTTTTTCTTGGTCTCTTAAAATTGTAGACAGGAGGAGAAGAATACCCCTGATCATGAGGAAGAAGATGAGGAAGAAGCAGAGAATGGGGAAGAGAGTCAGGACGGTCCACTTCTAGCTCCCCGTGTGAAAGTAGCAGAAGATGGCTCAATTATTCTGGATGAAGAAAGGTAACAAATTCTGAGCCTGACTCATGGACAGTATGTATTACCTTGCTGCTTAGTCTGTGAAAAGGAAACAGTTACTTTGGATGGGGACAAATGTGAGTGCATTTATGTGTTGAGAGTTGAACTATCCTAACTTAGGAAACAGTGCAAATATGTGGCAAAATGTGAGCAGCAGTTACCTGCATCTCAGCAGTGGCAAACTTTCTCTATGAAAAATGTTTCTGGAGAAGGAGATGGAGAGGAACATGTCTTATTTTATTACAGTGAATGAATACTGAGTATTTGTCAAACTTCCAAATGTCTTCTATATAGTTAACTTCATTTCTCACAGTTGCCTGTGTCTGCTTACTGTTACTCAGTTGTCACTATGATTTGCTATGTCTTTGCATCTTGCACATTGCTGCTTTATTTAGCTATCAGTCTTTTCAGTGACTTTGCTGAGAATATGGCTTTTTTAACGTATTAAATTATCAAATTATTGAGTTCCCCAAATGTATTACTAGTGTCAGATTTAGGCCAAGGTGTAAGGATAGAGCAGTCCTGGTAAAAGAATTGAAAAGTGTTCTAAAAGGATATGGAGAGGCTCTTGTGGTTTTGCAAAATAATTTTCTTGAATGTTAAAAAGACAATCTTTTTTTTTTAAGGTATTTAATTATGTCTGTCTGTACTGTATCTTAGAAAAACGGAAAAGCAAATTTAGTTGCACAGGCTGAATAGGATAATGATTTCTTGCTGCATTCTGCTATTAAAATACATGTTAATGTAATCAGTAAACCTGGTTACACAGTACAAACTCTGACTTGTGGCAGGAAAAATCTGAATAACTGCCTTATAAACATCTGCTATGTGTCTTATTAGAAATATTTTCAGGTAAGTCTCTTTGTGTGTTTGCTTTTTCAGTTTAACTGTGGAGGTTCTAAGAACAAAAGGTCCATGTGTTGTAGAAGAAAATGATCCCATCTTTGAGCGTGGCTCTACAACTACATATTCTAGCTTCAGGAAGAGTTTTTACACTAAACCGTGGTCAAATAAAGGTGAGTATGTTTTTGGTTTCAAGGTTTGAGTCTGCAGAAGAATCCTAGTTTTCCATCTATGCTTTGTACTCAATTTTTATTTCCAGTGGAGTAAATGGACCTACTTATGTGTGACATGGTCTCAACCCTCTAAACTCTTAAAACAAGCAGAGCTCTGATGTTTACTGTGAAAATCAGCATGTTTAAAAAATCCAGTGCCTTATGATATGCTGGCTACCTGTGAATTTCTGTCATGGACGTTTAGATGCTGTGGAAATGCTAGTCTGCCTTATCAAAAGCGTAACTTTGGATTCTGGTGTCCAGATATTGGAGCTCTATATGGAACAGTTAGCACTTCTTAACAGCTTCTTTACTTGGTTCTTCCAGCATGGGCAGGAATAAATTATATAAGCCATCTCTATGTGGGCTGATTTCAGTGCACATGGACAGCTGTGTTTTTATGAGTGGGTGGGTTGTGTTTTTTTTATTATACCTGCTGCGAATTGATTATTATCTCTAGGCTGACAACACTGTGCAAGACTTTTTACAATTGGAAGTATTTTTTTACAACTGTAGCTGGAAAAATTAGCTTCAGAATTCACTGTGCTGCTTTTGGAATGCACTGTTTTCCTGTTAGCAAATAATAATGGAGATGGTATTTTTACAAATGCTTTTTTCTGATTTCTGTTTGTGGTTTTGTCCGTAATAAAAATGAACATTGACACTCTGGAGTTGGTTAGCTTTGATTTACTAGCTTTACAAAATGTATTTCACATTCTGCAGTTTTGTAATAGATTAGACAGTTCTTTCTGTTACTAGTTCATTCAGCAAATCTTTTTAGAGGTACTTAGGTAAAATAACACACACACTCCAGCTCAGCTGAACTTGCAGCCACAGTAGATAACCTTAAAGTTATTGATCTTGTTGCATTAAGTTTAAAAGGTGTTTTTATTTTAGATAGCAAGAAGGATGGTTAACTAAATACTTAAGTGTGTGTATCTCTTTCTTTCCCACCCCCACTCCAGAAACAGACATGTTCTTTTTAGCTATCAGTATGGTAGGAACAGACTTCTCCTTGATTGGACGGCTTTTTCCTCATAGAGCCAGAGCAGAAATTAAGGTAAAAATTAAAGCACTCAGTAAAGCAGTTAAACATCTGTTTTCACTTTTCTGTTTCTCATTTGCTCTTCCTATGCTTCCTCTATTAATACTGATAATTTTGATGCTAATTGCTTTTTTTTAATACCTGTTTCCAAGGGGTAGTAAGTATCGGAAACATTAATATGCTGGGTTGAATTGTGATCGACATATCTAGTAAGTCTAGCATACCTAGACACGGTTTGTCTCGATTTTGTTTTAATTGAAGAATGCTGATAAGCATAAGTAGATGTTTGGTGAGGGTCTTCTGTGTTGCTTTTTCCATGGTATCCGGCTGGGAAAACCTTTGATATTTCAAACCCTGTTTAGATTGGAAGTAAGGACAAAGATATGGAAAATAATAAAAAATTATGACGGGTGATATCAATTGGTGACAGATTTTATGTTTAAAAATTAATTACGAACTTGTGTTCTGTGAGTGTGCTTGTAGGTTTTAACAACTTTAGTTCGTAGAAAATTTTGTTGCATTGAAGAAGGCTTATCTTGAGCTGCCATTTTGTACAATATATTGCATTTCTTGTTTACTAAAAAAGACAAATATACCTTTGCTTTCAGAATAAGTTCAAACGTGAGGAAAAAACTAATGGATGGAGGATAGACAAAGCTTTCAGTAAGTAAAGTAAATGTACCCCACCCTACAATGAGTCATTAAATGGTAGTCATCTTTTTTTCACGGTAATTTTTGCGCTTTGCCTTGCTTGAATTAATTATAAGGAAAAGTTTTTGCTCATAGGTGAGTTCAGAAGGTGGGGAGTCTTAGGTTTTTATAACAAGCATCGTTCACAGTAAAGATCTTTAGGTTTAATTTCTGGCTTTTCTATATGTCTGATAAATGAGATTAATATAAACTTTTCTATATGTATATTCAATTGAAGATTATTCTGATTCATGGGAATTTCTAGTACAGTTACTTACTGTAAACTGCTTTGAGAATCCTTAAAGGCTTTGTGTGTTATTTGAATGAGCTACATAAGTCCTAGATCAGCATGTTAATACATTATTTGAAACTATGGTACAATTCACGTATTTGTCGCTTCTCAAATTTCCTAAACTACTAAGTGCTATGATTTTTTTACCATTTGTTTTTCAAAACCAAGCTACCATAATCCATATATATGTCAACTCTAGTCCCTGCTCAAGTGGTACAGAAAGTATTTTCAAAAAGAATTATCTGTTTCAATTTATATAACCGTTGCTTTTTTATATCATAATTATGTGCCACTGATTATTTTACAAAGCAGAAACTTGGAAAAAATACCAGGTTTGAAATCTTTTCTTATTTCTTTGCTTTAATCTGATAGAAGAAAAGCGGCCCTTTGATTTTGAATTCTTTGCCCAGCTGCTTGAGAAGGTCTTAGCAGATGAGGAAAAGAGGAAGCAAAAGACTGTTAAAAGCCAGAAGCCAAAGGAGAAGAAGCTATCAAGGCCTCGGAAGAAGCCAAAAGGTACTTCAAAAGAATGCTTGAGATACATTACTGACCACTGCTCTGTAATACTGTTGCTAGCAGAGGAAAAAAATCACGTAGGGAGTGTTTTCCTTCCCTGTTCTGGACAGGGCAATAGCTTCATAGCATAATTTTTTCAGATGTTGTTTACTGATGTGCAGGTTGGTAGTAATAGGTAGCAGCTGGTTTCCTGAGGTGCATGTTCTCTGGGCAGGAATGTGAGACCACACTGAGATTAGTGCTCTTCCACAGACTGAAGCACTGATACTCTAAATGGGATATTCTAATTTGAGAGTTGATAAGTGTCTCCATGAGTTGCTAACAAATTAACTTCTAGAATCCTTGGGCGAAAACAGTATTTTTGGCAAGCTCTTCTGTGACTTCTAATTTAAATTTTCCTTACATTTAAAACCCTTTTCTCTTAAGGGTTCTGTTTCTCCTTTAATTATAGTTTGAATCCCTAAGTCTGAAGGGTGTGATTCTTTTCAGGGAGTCTTGTAAATGTTGTTTTAGTTTTCTGGTCTGTTGAAAATAAAGGATAAAGATTACGTTTAATTACTATTGATCACCATGTAGTGTCTTATTACCTGAGTACCTGTGAAAGGACCTTTCATAGCTATGCTTAAATTAAAAACGGTTATACTGACACCATTTCATAAATTCCCTGCTAATTCTGTGGGGTTGTTCACTTGTTTGTTCCACAAAACCCCATTTTCTTGTAAGTGGTATTGTGGAACAAACAAGTGAACAACCTTTTAAAGGGGATGCTAGCTAGGAAGCAACATCACTGTTTAATTCTTAAAATTGACATAGTTACTGCTTTTCTATAGCCTTGATTTCAGATTTGATTAAGTAAAATGTCCCACCTATTAGGACTCACAGCCACATATAGAAATTCTGTTTGTAGACTTTAATGGTAGATTAAAGGTACTTAATGTGTAAAGCAATGTGAGTATGCTTTTCTATTTCTCATGCATTTGGGATTTCTTAATTACAGCGGACCAAGTTCATATAAGAATAATAAAAAGGACAGGGAAAGGTTCTTGGTGGTTGACATTCTGCATAAATACAGGATCAAGACAAAATGTCCTGAAAAGGGGAGGGAGGAGACTTTTAGAAACTTGTTAAACCCAGAGAAAAGAACTTGTGAATTATTAGCTAGATAATAATTCAGCTTTCTTAGGTAAATAAGAATGATTAACTACAATACATTTATTAATCAAAATTACTTTTTCATGGCATACTTTCTGCAACCGTCATCTCCTCTTTCTTCAGAGAGATGATAATTCTTTTCAGGAATAGCCAGGAATGCCTGTTTTTCCTGGATCCAGAAGTGACTGTGTAGCCTGCTAAAAAGTATAGGAACAAGAACATTTACTAAATTGGCTTTATATCCTGTATTGACTTTACCCTGGTGAAGTGTTGTCTCATGTACAGAATGTGTTTTGAATTTAGTGTTGAAGTTAATCTATGCTGAAGCTTTTCTGTTAAGTCAGTGGCTAACTTCTCATGGTCCTGCTCATGGCAGTATATTGGCAGTGAAGTATGAATTCACAAGACATTGCTAGTGGAAATATCTTTGCGATTTATGGCTCCTAATACTCCATGAGTCTATTAACCAGGGACCATATTGTCTCAATAGCAAAAGCTACCAGCACAGAAGCTGCTAATGATCAAGATGATCTTCAGGAAGCCAGAATTTCTGATGCAGAAGCAGATGCTGTGACAGCTGAGAAGGAAAACGAGGAATCTTTGGGCATTTCTGAACAGGCAGAAGAACAGGTTGCATTAGAGCCAGCGTTAGCAAAAAAGAAGAGAAAGAAGAGGCGAAAAGATGATCTTGAACAGGAAGTGGAGAATCTTCCAGAAGAAATGGCTGTACCTTCAAAAATAGCTGAAGAAGGAAAATCCTCTGAGAAAAGTAAGAGGCAAAAATGCTCAGATTCAAATGTTCAAATATAAATTTTATATAAAGACATTGCAAACTTGAGAACTTGGGTTTTGATTTATATCACTGATCTGCCTTGGGAGGTTGTGGAACAATGCCTTTCAAAATCAGCTTTCATACTAAATCTAAACATTTTATTTTAAGGGAACAGGTCTCTTGAATCTTAATACTTAGGCATTTTCTACTGGGATTTTTTGTCTTAAATTAACTCTTGCTTCACTGTAGCGAGGATTTGAGAATCGGAATTCTAAGATGTTGCCCAGAATGTCCAAATTGATGTAATTCTTATTCATTAGCAGAAAAAAAAGTGGTATGTGATGCAAACAATGATGGTCATACCACCTGTAGAGAAAAACTGGGTAGTGTTACTGAAGAAAACCAAGATGAGACTGCTGTTACAGAGGAAGAGAGATCAGAGTCCTGTTTACCAATGGATGACATAATGGAGAGAGAAAATGATGTCAATTTATGCAGGTAATGTTTACAATGGAAAGCTTAGGCAAAATAAAAAATAGTTTAAAGGTTTAATATTGGTTTTATTTATTCATGCTTACCATCATGTTAACTGGCACAGAATGGGCAGGTTTTTGGTTTCTGAGGACTGTCCAGAGTTTTAGTAAGCTGTTTTTCATTTACACTTTCAGTATATTCTCTGCCCTGATAGGCAGTCCTTGCAAAATTAATTTATATTAATACTAAAATCCCATCCAAAACGGCTTTCCTTTCCTTTTTTTTTTTTTTTTTTTTTTTGAGTGTTCGTGGAGACTATTGGCTTATCCTAACTCCTAATATTTCTGTCAAAGCACTGTTTGGTAATGTTGCCAAGTAGTGTTGCTATACACTTGGAATTTATATCTGTTTTTAGTAAGATGGTTCTTGTGGGAAAGGAATGCTGCTTGGACTTTTATTTATGCAGAACCTGGGTGGGAGGCAAGCTTTTGGGCATTCTTTTACTAGAAAGAAAGTGAATTGCTTTAGTGTATTAAACTTGTTATATAAGAAAGTGGTAAATTTAAAAAAATGTTACGAAGCTGTTAGTGCTACTTCAGAGTTTTGCATGTTAATTATTGTATTTAGTTGTATTGTAATAGTTTGTTGTTTCATACAGATTCCCAGCAACTTTTGTGTGCCTTAATACCTCATTGGAAGCATATGAAGGAACAGTATTTGTCTTTGAACTCAACATAGATTGTTATGGAAGATCGGGGGGGGGGGGGGGGGAAGCTTGTGCATACAGTGTTTATTTTATTAAAGTCTGTTTCTAAAAAACTATCTAGTCTAGAATATTCAGATGGGATTTTAACATCTTGTAATAGCATTGCAAAAGTACAAACATTGTTTTAAAGCTTGTTTCCTGCAAATATCACTAAAACTTGTTAGATTCTGTGAAACACATGTAGTTATTTAATTGCAAAATTGCATAATTTTTCTGTGCAACTTGATCTATCTATAAACAATAATAGCTTTTTTATTAAAATACACTAATACAATGTTTTTATGTCCTTTTGTTGATTTCAGCTTCGAAGATAGCAATGATATTATACTAGAAATGGAATCTGCTAAACTGAGAGCCCTAGATATTAGAGATGATACATCACAGGAAAGCCAGATTTCAGATTTACCGGTTTCAGAGATTAGAGGCAAAGAAAGACAATCTGAAGAAACTAGAGAAACAAAGGTATTTTTATTTTTTATGTGTGTCCTGGTTTCAGCTGGGATAGAGTTAATTTTCTTTCTAGTAGCTGGTACAGTGCTATGTTTTGCATTCAGTATGAGAATAAAGTTGATAACACACAGATGTTTTCAGTTGTTGCTAAGTAGTGTTTGTACTAAGTCAAGGATTTTTCAGCTTCTCATGACCAGCCAGCAAGAAGGCTGGAGGGACACAAGAAGCTGGGAGTGGACACAGCCAGGACACCTGACCCAAACTGGCCAACAGGGTATTCCATACCATGTGATGTCATGTCTAGTGTATAAACTGGGGGGAGTTGGCCTGGAGGGGATTGCTGCTTGGGAAGTAGCTGGGCGTCAGTCAGTGAGTGGTGAGCAATTGCATTGTGCATCACTTATTTTGTATATTCCAATTCTTTTATTATTATTATTGTCATTTTATTATTGTTATTATTATCATTATTAGTTTCTTCCTTTCTGTCCTATTAAACTGTCTTTATCTCAACCCACAAATTTTACTTTTTTTTTTTTTTTTTTTGACCTGATTCTCTCCCCTATCCCACTGGGTGGCAGGGGGGGAGTGAGTGAGCAGCTGTGTGGTGCTTAGTCACTGCCTGGGGTTAAACCATGACAGTCCATTTTGGCACCCAACGTGGGGCATGAAGGGTTGAAGTAATGACAGATCTGACCAGGGCATGTTAAAACAAATTTGTTACAAGCATTCATTAGTTTAATAGTCACTGGTCACAATGTTATGACCCGTGCTGGACAGACCAGGGAAGGGTTGTGGGGAGTTCAGAATTCCTCGGGCTAAATTAAGGTGAAATGACACCAAAAGATCGGTTGAAGGTTTTATTCACGGCAGAAGCAAACCGAACTTGGAAGGTGTAACAGTAGGTGGCAGGGTTTCTCACAACAGGAATTGGAGTGGAACTACCTCAGTAAACCGTGTAACCCAGGGTAACCACGTACATCAATTCAGGGAAGAAGGAGGTCTCTCCTGTTGAGTCAGGAGGTTCAGAGCGGACTCTCTTGCTTTCTAGACTCCTTCTCAGAGAGGAGCCCAGGGGTGGCTGAATCCATTCCTAGTCCCAGCCTGGGTGAATGGTTTATGTCTGAAGGGGTGAGGTGTAGGGATTATGGAAAAAAGAGGAGGGGGGGTGGGAGGGTGGGGAGGAGAGAGACAGACAGAAAGAAGAAAAGAAGGATTTCACCAGTCCTGGGTCCAGTGTTGGTCTAGCCAGCCTAGAGGTCCAGTTCCGGAGGGCGCACACACATGGGGCTTCAGTTCGTGCCCTTTTATTATCTCCTTGCCCCTCCTTTGGACAGGCACTTGAACTTATTAGGCTAATTAGCTGTCACGCGTGGTTTGTGCTTCCAGAACCTTTGAGAAATGGGTCAGTGGGCTTTGGGGATCGTTTGGGGAGTAACTTCTCCCTCCCTGGAGGCATGACTGTTCTTTGACCTTTGGCCATACATGGTGAGCTGCCCCGCTCTGTGTGTCAGAACAGAGAACAGCACACCCTCTGTGCCCTGTTGCTAACCGACTTCTTACCTGCAGTTTGTTGCTATGCAGGGTTCATCCTTATCCAGAACTTGTCCCATCTCAATATTTGAGACATTAAGTCTTTCAGTCTTTCATGCACAGTGTTGATTTATTGGCTCTTAGAGTTGAGGCGCTTGTTCTTGGAGTTGTGTTATGTATCATCTCATTTGCCGTGCCAGCACAATGTTGGAAACTGATTTGAGCAGGACTGTATTCTTTGGATTGTTTTAAACCTGATGCCTGGTAGTTTAAGATGCACTGTACTTCTATTGTTATGTTCCTGTTCATCTTCTCCAAGCTATTCTTGTTTATAATGCCACTTTTTCCTCTCTCCAGTAATATTGTTTTTAAGATGAGGAGTCCTAATCTTACATTTCTCCTCATATAAAGTTCCCTTCCTCTGATCATCCTTCTGTCCTTCCATCATTGTCATTTTTGGAACTTAATATCATACTGTTTAAAGACTTGTGCTGAGGGGGAATTAATTACTTTCTCTTGTGCTTTCTAAGAAGAAAAATGATCTTACGGCTAAAGTTTGTGGTGAGAGATTAGGAAATTCTAAGTGTGTTTCCCTAATGTGACGGGCAAATTATTTGTCATTTGGCTTTTATTTTGGATTCTGTTACCTAAAATAATGTCTTCATCTTAACAGAAAATCAGCTACTTAGGATCTTCACAAATACTAAATGCCTGTAGTTGGAAATCTTACAACAATACAATCTCCTGACATTAGTTGGAATAATATTTATAAAAATCAATGAAGTGAACGGGGCAATGTGCTGTATACACCAGCCTATAGTGGTGTCAGTAGCCTGAGTAGCTAAGCTCTCTGGCTGATTAATTATGGCTGTTTGACATGAGAAAAAGGCATAATAATCTCTAAAACTGATAATTTCAAAAGACCTTTTATGTCAGTTCTAATTCTCTTGCCTTGCTGTGGTTAATTAATTTTAAAAGTATATGAACATAATCACTGACCTAAAACTAGTTTTACCTTAATTCACTAAACAGATTCCATAAAATCTTTGCTTTAATTGTGATTAGTTTGCTATGTTGTCAAATTTTTTTTTTTCATTTTCAGAGTGATGGTTAGTGCTCTCTAGGAAAATGAATTAAATACTAGACCTGGAAAGTAATGGTAGCTGATACTGCCTGAGGAGTCTGTTATCAGCCTCATCCAATTAAAAGACAAAGAAATGGGCTGACAGGAACCTCATGAACTTCAACAAGGGAAGTGCAAAGTCCTGCACCTGGGGAGGAACAACCCCAGGCACCAGTACTTGCTGGGGGCACCCAGATGAAAAGCAGCTTTGCAGAAAAGAACGTGGGCATCCTGGTGGGCACCAAGTTGAACATGAGCCAGTAATGTGCCCTGGCTGCAAAAAAGGCTAGTGGTATTTAGGGCTGCATTAGGAGAAGTGTTGCCAGCAGGTTCAGGGAGGTGATCCTTCCCCCCTATTCAGCACTGGTGAGTCCACACCTGAAGTACTGTGACCAGTTCTGGGCTCCCTGGTGTAAGACATATGGACATACTGGAGATACCCTATCAAAGGGCTATAAAGGTGGTGAAGGGACTGAAGCATTTCTCCTCTGATGAAAGGCTGAAAGAGCAGAGACAGTTCAGCCTGGAGAAAGAGAAGGCTCAGGGGGATCTCGTCAATATCTATATGAAAACCTAAAGGAAAGGCCCAAAGAGGACAGAGCCAGGCTCTTTCCAGTGGTGCCTAGTGACAGGACAAGAGGTGATGGGCACAAAATGAAACACAGGAGGTTCCCTCTGAACATCAGGAAACACTTTTTCCACTGTGAGCGTGACAGAGTACTGGCACAGGTTACCCAGAGACTGTGGAGTCTCCATCCTTGGCAATATTCAAAAGCCATCTGACATGGTATTGGGCAACCAGCTCTAGGTGGCCCTGCTTGAGCAGGGAGGTTGGACCAGATGACCTGCAGAGGTCCTTTCCTACCTCAACCATTCTGTGAATCTTGTTTTTGTTTCTGCTTTTCTTCACCTTACAGCAAAGAGTTCTACATTTATCGTTTCTTCACTACAACTTTGTTTTTTTTTCCTCTTACTTAGAACAAAGACATACATGACTTACATAGACTGGATGAAAAGCAGAGTGCATCAGAAAGTGATTCGCAGTCTGAAATCATGTAAGTGTAATTCTTTTACCTTGTGGTGGTACTTGGTCTAAACCTGCATTTACTTAATTTGAATATAATTCTGATTGACCATAGTAGGTTGGACTAGACGGTAGATCATGATAACTTTTTTTCCATATTCAATGAAGTTTTTTTACAGAAACTTTGATCACAGAGGAGCAATGCTTTGACTAAGATTTGAAATGTTGCATGGGAACGAGGAGGAAGGCTTAACCAAGCTTAGGAAAAAGCTAGCCCCTCTACAGTCAGCAAGAATGAGAGATTTCTCTGAAGAAGTTCTGCCATTTTGTCGGTGAACCTTGCTTGTGAAAGTTGATCTGTATTTTTTTTTTTTTTTTTTTTTTTTTTTTTTTAATAAAAGGGCCTGGCTGTACTCTTTGAAATTAGCAGTTGTCCGTCAGAGCTTATTAGCTCTACACATCATGTGTATGGTGTGTTCATACCATCCTAATTGGAAACTGTTGCTCCTTGGAACTCAGTGCAAGAGTCTAAGTTGAGACACACCTCTCTAGAAGATAATCCAAGCTGTCTGTGTCTTACCTGTGCTCCTTTATTAAGTTAATCTTTGTGACTAGTTCTTACGCTTACTGCTGTAACTGAGCGGTGGTGTTTAAACAAGTGTGTCCCTAAAGTTTCCGTTTTTGTGTGATCAGCAACTTCCTATTCCATGGTTTAATTTTTCAAAGGTGATTTAGGGATGGGCTACTAGTTAATGCTAAATTGTTTTTCATGCTTCTGTCTTTCCTTTATTGAAGGGCAACTCACTCTTATGGTAAAGACTGTCAAAGCTTTATTTGTCCTGTCCTAGGAAGAATATAAGAAAAGGTAGTAGTTCCCAATCTGAATATTACTGATAAGCTGCAGGGCTCTGTCAAACAGTGTGTGAATCCCAGGACACATTATCGCAATGGTTAAGGACACAGAGATTGATGTATGTACCCCATTCTTCAGTAATGTATGAATGTTGGCAGTAGGACAAGGTGTTTGAAAAGAGCAGCTCATAGTTCTGTGATGGAGGGACAGGAGAGACAGATGCAAAATGTTGTATATAAGCAAATCTGCTCTACTTTGGAGCAGATTTCTATTGTTTCTATTGAAATCAGTAAGCCTGTTCACACTGACATCAACTGTGAATCCCTAGGAGAAAGAGGTGTTCCTATTTAACAGCAAGAAATGCTTCCTTTGAATATTTTAAAGTAGATTCCACTGAAAGCCAGTAAGGCTAAGGTTATTTGACACTCTTTGCATTAAGTAGTAGCATATCTTCTAATATCAGAAAGATGTAATATAATTTTTTCAGTTTATTGTCTTGCTGCATTACCCATGCAGTCTGTGGTGCTCTTGAAGTACATCTTGGACCACATAAGACTTTAAGTTTCTCTTTGATAATAACACCTTTTTTTATATCTTAAGCAAAACTGAAAAGCCATTAGACAGAGGGCGCTTGCAAAGACCTAAACCAAATTTAGTGAGATCATCTGGAAAGAGAGAAGCAGCAACCCAAGAGAAAATGGAGGCCGAGACTTCCTCTCCAAACCTTGTGAATGCAGATAAAAAGGTCAGAAGGAAGGATGTTGCTTAATATGCTATGCTCTTGATGTTGTATCTGTTTTGATCAATGCTGATACTGTGGACCAGCTACAGTCTGATACATGGTATTCTGAGAACTGCTTCTGAGGTATCTGCACACTTGGCCAACAGTAACATTCCTTGCCTCAATTCCAGTGCTCTGAGGAAGACAGTAGAAGAAACAGAAATGAAGCCACAGAAGTAGAGAACACTGATTTGGATAGTAAATCTGAGTAGGTATTGCAATTGCTTTTCCAGTCTCCTGGAATTAACTGACTATAATTGTTAATTTATTCTATATAGTGCTCTTATAAAAAGACAACAGTAATGGTGAAGTTTTAATATTAATCGTAAATTTGACTGGCATTTTCTTGGATGATATCAAGTGGTACTATGATAGAAGGTATGTGCTTCTTTTCTGGGAAGTTGAGGAATGCATTACTTTTGAGAAGTACCAACTCTGCTTGGAATTTGGGAGGGGGAGCGGGGGAAGTGGTAACTATAGCTTTGCCTTCCTTCCACCCTCAGTTGTCAGCTCATGGCTCTGCTTCTGACACTTGCAGAAGCAGCTATGATATACAGTCTAGTTAGGTTCTTTCCCTGTGTGATAACTTTGTGTCTTTTTAGTAGGTAGATAAATTGAGTTTTCACACTCTGTAAGACTAAACAAAGTTTGGTTCTCATGTGAAGAAACTTGCATAAGTTTGTGCAAATCTTTCTGAAGACAACCCAATTCCAGTAAAGAAAGCTGTGCAAGTCACTGAATATTACATGGGCTTGAATTTTATAGAGTAAATGTCACTGTTGTGGATCCTTTGTGCAGAGTACCTGAAAAAACTGTAATTGCAAAGGCAATAGTTAGAGGATGTCGACAAAGATTTAAGCCTAATGTTACAAGAGCATCCAGAAGGAAAGAAGAGCCTGAAAAAGATGCAGGAAATGATAAGATGTCCCATCCACAACCTAAGGGGGAAACCGAAAAGGTATCTAATAGACTAAGGTAACTGGAGATAATGTGTTAGCTAAAAAGCTGCTGGGTGCAACACCAATGTTATCTTTTTCGTTTTTTCTTTTCTTCCCCTGTGTATGACCAGGAATCAGCCACTTACTTAACCTGCAGTGACAGTGTGATAACTGCTTAGAGGCCTCAGCTAAGCTGGGAGCTTTTCACACAAACAGTATATGCGAATAATCTTTCATGTCCTGCAGCAAATATAGCTTTAGTTGTTTGATCTAGATTTTGCTGCACCTTTCTGACTGTGTGAAATGTACCCTGTAATTGTCTGTGTCTGTCATAAGCAATCCGTTTTGTATCCAGTTGTGGACAGTTACCTGGTCTGTTAGGTAATGCTGTACGTTATAAATGTAAGAGAGTTAATGTCTTAATGTTCTATTTCTATTCAGAATACTGACCAAAGTAGTAAGTCTGATGCTACCAGCGAAGAAGCTGCAGAAAAAGATGATAAAGTCATGGACACAGTGTCTCAGTAAGTATGTGAAAAATGAGAAGACATGTGCTGCTCTCCAGCAACTTCCCATCTCTCTCACTCTGGTAGTATTACGTAGTGTGGTAATTATAGATGTTTCTGAAGAAACTTCCGCTGTGAAACAGAAATTGAGGAAAGAATAGGAATCTTTTTTAATGCATGAAACAAATAGATTAAGCACTTTTGTTTTTAAAGCAGTGCTTTTAAATGAGATGTCAGTTGTGATAAATGCAAAAAAACCTGAAAAGTTAGTTCCTTGAAAACTAAAACAAGCCTTCTCCGCTAGCTTTAATACTGAAATGCATCAGTTTCAGTGATTAAGTATTTAAACAATAGGAATAAGTGTTTGTTCTTAAAGCGTAGTTAAGTGTTAGGTATCTGGTATTAGGAGAAAAAATTCCAACATGTGGGCAAGTTAATGCACATGTTAATTAAGAAGTGTTTCTCGTATTTCTCTTCAGTGGAGAAATGGCAGCTGTAGTGTAAAAGGAGGGGTACATTTTACAGGAGAAATTAAAAAAAACCAAAAACCAAAAAAACCAACCAACCAAAAAAGCCCCCTCCCCCCAACAACCACAAAGCAACAAGAGCAACAAGAAAACTCCCCCAAACTTTTGTTTTTAAAGGGGGATAGTTGAAGAGTGTGGAGGGAAGTAAACTGGGTTTGATAATCTGCCAGAAAAATGCTTCAGCAGATAGTTCTTTCATTAACATGCTATGTAACTTGGTGCTCAGGGTAAAAAGGCATAGAAGCATTTGGCAGTTGTAATAATGTGCATCTGATATTTTTACATTAGTAAGATTATGAAGTTATTTATTTTCTGAATGTTTGTGATTTTTAACCCTTCATTAAATTAGGTCCATCTGCCTCTAGACCAGATAGGAATACAAGAAGAGCCCTTATGGGTCACAAAAGGTCTGTCTAGTGTGGTATCCTGTCTCCAGTGGGAAAAGAAAAAGAACAGGGCAAACAAGTTTAAACCTGTCAGGGACTTTTTCAGTCTCTAGCAGATACACTTCTAACTTTATTGTTTCATGAAGTTAGTAATGCATGGCTCCATTTTAGATAAGTGTATGTTAATAACTGTTTAAAAAAAAAAGAAAAAAAAAATCACTTCTCCAAGAGTCCTCCCACTTTCAGATGTGGTACTTAGGGATATTATGTATTTTTCTAGGTCTAATGAAAGAGCTGGTTTACAAGAAGACAGCAAACAGAGTGTGCTGAAACCAATACCTCTAAAGAGAGGCAGAGTGCAGAGCCCAAAACCAAATCCAAGAAGAACTGTTGCAAGGCAAAAAGACCTGACAGATGAAAAAGATCCCGAAGAGAAGACTGAAGGTGGAGAAGTAGAAGAAGGTGTGATACACCGTAGGGATGAAAACAATGATCCATGCCTCAAAAATGTAAGTTTCTCGAGCAGTTGCTTAGGTGCGCTCTTTTGCTGGGTCCTAAGTAGAAGCCTTTAGGTACATACCACATAATTTGTAAGCATAGCCTTTGCATGCTTTGTTTATTCTTTCAGAATAAACTCAATCGTCATAGAAATTCTTCATGCTTGCACTTGCGTTGTTTTCCATGGATAAATGGATTACATGTCACTTTGTTGTGTTATTTGCAATACCAGATCTAAAAAGAGAAGTGCAGAGAAAAAAGGTCTCTTGGAAAAGAGATCACTTCAGATAAAAAATATATAGAAAAATAACAAATTTTTACTTTCAAAGTATCTACTAATATTAGTTGGATGCACAGGAAGCAAGAGAGATCTTTTTGAGTATTTTTGTAGAGATACTAAAATAGACTTTTTCCCCTGCTCTTCTAAAAGGGAGCTTGAGCACATCTTTCATCTTAATAGAGTGAAAATTTTATTCCTTTTAGGATGTGATGGCTCATGAAGACACTCAGCCATGCCGTGTGATGTTAGAAGGGGATGTCTCTACAGATTCTGAGATGATCTCAATACATACAAGGCAGTGTTCCCAAGAAAAGTCCTCAGAAGCAGAAAGCTATGAAAGTGGAAAGGGATTGTCAGATGTCTTGAAACAAGTTTCAGATTTCAATACAGGGTAAGGTTATTTTTTAGATGGAGAGAAGGCATTGTTTTGAACCATCAATATCTCTACGTATTCTTCACTTCTACATTCAATTCCAGCATTAAAAACAAGTTTTATATCTATAGTGAGATGTTTAATCAAGACAATACTGGACTTAAACAAAAACCCAAGAGCTCAAAAGCACTGAATTTATATGGTCTTGGACATTAATTTGATCTTTAGACCGTGAGCCCAGTTTTCAAATAAATACATTTTTCTGATGCTCAGTTCCTGCGGTTATCTTCTCCATACTAGTCCTAACAGTGCATCCCTATGGGCTTATGTAAGTCATTGAGTGTAGGGTTTGGTTTCCTATTAAAGTGTCCTTTAAAAAAAACCAAAACTGTGCTGTAAGATTTACTGGGTAGTTTTAAACATGATGACACAAAGGCATTTGCAAAATGTGTATATGCCTCTCAAAGTGTGACTGGAAGTTGCAGTTGTTCTGAAATGGCATCTTTTTTTAACGTACCTTTGCTCACCTATTTATAAGATACACAGGCTTTTGGTGGTGTTTGATGTGCTTTTATTGAATCTTTTTTCACAATGTCAGTAACTTTGTTATTGCTCTAAGACAGCTAAGGATTTTTATACTTGGCTACTGTATTGGAGAAAGCTACATACAAGTATGTCATGCATGACTTGGACAATCACTGTTGTCCCATGCCTTTGATTGTTCTTTTGTTTGTGTTTGTAGGGAGTCTGGTCCTCTGAAGGAAGAGGAGAAAACTGTTGTATCATCAGCTCTGCTACTGAGGAGTCGATTCCAGAGACCAAAGCCAAATTTAAGAATGACAACTAGTAGAAAGGAAGTGCTGAATGTAAATAATAAAGGTGTATCACAGAAAGATACCAACAAAGAAGAAAGTTTGACACAGTGTGACAGTGAATGTAACATCCTTCCTGATACAGATGTAAGGCTTTTGGTTTTTTCTTTAGTTACATTTGAGCTTTTGGGTTTGTGAAATGAAATACTGATGATTTAAAAAATACAAAGTTAATCTTTTTTGAAACTATTTTTTCAAAAACTAAAATTTTCTACATGAAAACTCCTGTATTTTCCATTTGCTTGTATGCAAGGAGAAAAAAATTACATCCACTCTGTATCTCTTGTTATGTGTCCAGATGTCTTTCTGACCTGAGGTGGCCTTGGAGAGTTGATAGTGAAGACAGAAAAGTAATAATAGAAGATGGCAGAGAAGAAATGTAGATTTCAAGCTATTTTGTTTAAAAGAAACAAATGTGTGTTTGTCCTGGAAAGACTAGGAAATTATTAGTTAGCAGTTACAGAGGGATTTTTGTGGGAAACACTTCAGAGAGTGATTAGTACTGAACTTCATGGACATTGTAATGTTTCCTTTTGGTTTAGTATCATGACTTTTTCTGGTTCTTGTGTTTACATTTTTCAGAAAGCAGGAAAATATGATGTCCTGCAACCATTGAAATCCTTAGAAAAGGAGAAGTCACTTGGCTCTCAGGAGGTTTCTGAGAGGCCAGGTTGTAAGGCCCCAAAGACATTTTCAAGATCAGAGGATGGTGAACTCAAGTTTTGTTTACCTGAAATTAACCAAGATGACACCTCAACTACTAATGCAGGGTAAGTGCTTCGCTACTTTTCTTTCTTGAGTGTAACAATGAAAGTATTTTAGAAGGAAATCATTGTGCCAACCGGCAAAGAAAAATCTAATAAAAATACTGAACAAAATCTCAGTTCTCATACTTTTGACACTAGTGATACTAAAATTCCAGTTACTTCTGTGCTAAGCATTAAATTAATGAGCATTCATTTTACAGCTGTTTCATCATCTGAAACACTAGTTTCATTTTCACGTAAGCAGAGGAATACAAGCTTGCTTATCAGAGAAACCATGTGAAAATTGCTTTGGCTTTATAGTAATAAGCAGACAGTAAGTTAATGCTTCCAAGTGAGTTAATTCTGTTGTAGAAGTAGTTAGGAGACCAGTGCTTTAAAATTTTTTGCTGAAATGGACTTTCGTGTTTGTAATTTAAACTCAGCCGAATTTTACGTTTACATGGTTTCTTTTAAAAAATCAGTTGGTTTTAATATGTAAATATAATGAACTTATGTTTGTTAATGACATACTTTTGTATTAAGTTTCAGATTTATTTTTTTTCTGTCTGACTTTGCATTGATAGTAAAAATACCACTGAAGAAGAAAGTAAACAAACACCTCTTCAACCTGTCCAGTTAGTACGGAGCAGATTCCAGAGGTACAAGCCAAACTTGGTAAGAGCTGTTGGAAAGAAGGAATTACAAATATCAGAAGATGAGAGGGAGGAAAAGCCTGGAGCAGAGCAGCTGGTATTGCAAAAAGATGAGTCTGCCAATACCATCATTGTAAGTCTTAATAAGTACTTTGCCTTCAAAAGTATGTTTCCAAGTTGCATGTTCTATTTTATGAAGTGAAATTAGAACATTTAAGTTGTATTCCCTGAAGCTGAAACACCATACTAGATGAAAAATATCCCCAAACCCTGGTATGTTGAGGTATTGCAGGTATGAAATCAGTGAAGTCTACAACTTGTACTATTAATGTCTTCTAGAAAATAAGGATCTGATTTTTATTGGATTGCATAATAGGAAAAAGGATTATGCACATTTAAGGTAAACTCTAGAATAAAAATGTGTTTTATATTGCAATGCATAAAAATTAGCTTTTTTGCTCATTTTATCTTTCATTTGGATGAATCTGTGTTGAGGAATCTAGTATGGAGTATCAAGAGAAGGCAGAGGATAGCTATTTTTCTGTTTAAAAAAAAAATTTTTTTTAAAAAGTCTTACTAATTTGGTAAGCTTTGACTGGCTTCACCACTACAGTGCCTGATGCTCCTCTACTTTACACAGGTAAATTGAGTCATTCACCTACACTTTGTATGCCCACAGACACTTTACTAGGCACTGCAAAAGGTATTGAAATCCTCAAAAGCCATTATAGTATGATGAACTCTGACTGTTTTGCGGGTTGCTCATGAATCATGTCATGGATATAGGCATCTCTACGTAGACTTGCATTAGATCTCAAACACAGCTCAGCATTGTAAGAGTGACTTGTTTTTTTGGAGTGGTTATAGCTGGTTTTGTTCTTGAATCTGTGTAGAGCTGGCTTGAAGTACTTGTGTGCTGCTTTCCCAGAGAGGAGCATGAGTGCACTGGATCTGTAGTTTCCCTCTCAGTGCTATGGTGTCAGATCACCCCTAGCCAACAATTCAGCTTTGTCTGTTCTAGACAGTGGCCTGTGGACCATGGACATACATCTGCTCTGTGCTGTGCAAATCTATAGAACCACAGCAGGTCTGATGCTCCTTTGTACTAATAAAGCTGTCACAGTCCTGAAGTGCTGAGGGATGTGTTCGGGTGGCTTCTTTGTGGAAACAGTGTAGCAAATACAGAAGTAAAACTAATAAGCCCCTCTGAATCTGAGGTTATGTTATAGTGGCTTGGGTGTGTCTGTGCTGTGCTCTGTCTGCAGTGTCCAATTTTTGAAGGCTTTTGCATTTACCAAAGTATTTTGTTTCCATAGTGCTCCATGTAATAGAGAGTTGATTGAATGCTAAATAGAAAAGTGTTACCCATAATGCCTGGGTGCATGTAGTATTTAAAAGCCTAACCCTAGCTAGGCCAGGACTAAGAAGACTTCAGTTCCTGCTTGCCTATAAATTGAATTATGTGCTCAGGCAGGTTACCCTCAATAAATATAATGTGATTCTTTTTTTGATTCAGATCCGGAAGATAGCACAGAGATCTGTAGGGGGGTTTGTGGGGGTTTTTTTCTTTATAAAATACATGTCTGTTTTAAAAACTTGTGATTCTCTTTTTCTTCATGCTTTTTTTATTGGAAATTAAAGGGTGAAAATGAAGCTGTATTGTGTCAAGCAGATGTATTGAGCAAAGAGGAACAGGAACAGCAAGAGGTGCCTCAGATGCCCTTTATTTCTGAAAACGTATTGTGTGAACAAAGCAGGTGAGGTTAGAGTTTAGCAAAATTGCATTTGAAAAGCTTCCATCTGGTGCATAATGAGACACCTTTGCAAGTGTCAATTCTTTTGTTCCTTGTTACCTGTCTTTCCCCAATGTTTAATTTTCAGTGCCTACAGGCAGCTTCTTCCCAGGTTTTCAGAGCCCATTTTTAGTTGAGCTGAGCTACTTGTCATTGTTTATCTGGTACATACTTGATCTATACGAGCTTATAGCCCTTTTTGACCAAGATTTTCTTTTATTGGGTTTGTACAGCTACCATACACAGCTACAAATTTTGCAAAGTGTCAGAGATCCCAGTGTGCTCTTCTATTTTACTGCTGCTCTTGTTAAAATAAGACCTTAAGCGTGTATGAGACTGCAGATACTTTGATGTTGGTATAGTTAGCAGCACAACTTTTTTCTTGATGTTAAAAATGCATTGACAAAGAAATCCTTTTATTCCTTCTCACAAGTTAACCGTAAATGCCCCTAGTGAGAAATATATATTTGAAAAGATAAGTTTCTCGATTTTAAACAAAACAGTATATCAGTCTCTAACTCTCTTGTATTAACGTTGATTCAAAACTTAATGAGTGCAGAATTGCTTCCCCCTGGCCCCAAAGTCAAGTGACATCATTTTTAGGTGGTTTTTTGTTGTTGTTCTGTTTTGTTTGTTTGCTTTAAATTCACTAGTGCTGAAAAATCCATTTCCCAAGAAGGCAAGCTGGGTGCTCTGAAACCAGGACAATGCATAAGGAATGGATCTCCAAGAACTAGACCAGACCTAGCAAGAGTATATAGTGAAAAAGAATCTCCAGTGGCACAAAAACTTGTTGCTCCAGTTGAGGAAGAAGCAAATAAAGGAGAGAATATGCCTGTGGTAGAAGAATCTGAGGAACCTCTTTCCTCAAAAGTGAGAATTCTCTTCAGATACTTCTGACTATACTTTCTGATGCTTGGTTCCACACCAGCTGTTTTAAGACCTCAGAATAAGCTGTTTTAAATGGATAAATTAATTTTGGACTCGTAAGAATTACATTCTTTAGTATTTGCACCCTACTATGAGGTCTTCTAAAATTCTGTTAATGACACATTGATAATATATAGTCTTCTGTTAATAAATCTAAAGACTTCACTTGAACATGACTGAAATACAAAATTTGTGATACATGAATAGTTACCTGCATGCCTGTCCTGGTTTTGGCTGGGATAGAGTTGATTTTCTTCCTAGTAGCTGGTGCAGTGCTATGTGTTGAGTTCAGTATGAGAAGAATGTTGATAACACTGATGTTTTCAGTTGTTGCTAAGTAATGTTTAGTCTAAGGTCAAGGATTTTTCAGCTTCTCATGCCCAGCCAGCGAGAAAGCTGGAGGGACACAAGAAGTTGGGACAAGACACAGACAGGGCAGCTGACCCAAACTGGCCAACAGGGTATTCCATACCATGTGACATCACATCTAGTATATAAACTCGGGGGGGGGGGAAATCACTGCTTGGGGATTAACTGAGCGTTGGTCGGCGGGTGGTGAACAATCGCACTGTGCATCATTTGTATATTGCACTCCTTTCATTATTTCTGCTGTCATTTTATTAGTGTTATCATTATCATTATTAGTTTCTTCTTTTCTGTTCTATTAAACCATTCTTATCTCAACCCACGAGTTTTACTTCTTTTCCCGATTTTCTCCCCCATCCCACTGGGTGGGGGGGAAGTGAGTGAGCAGCTGCACGGTGCTTAGTTGCTGGCTGGGGTTAAACCATGACAATGCCATATTTCTGGTGCTGGGTTTCTTCTGAACTCCTTGGTGGTTGCTCATGAAAGACTGTATTGGTTATAGTATCTGTTTTTATTAGGTAAATACCTCCTCTAAAGGAGTAAGGAACAGTAATGGGTGCCATAAACTACTTGAAAGTTTTTAAGCAAAGTTTTGTCTCAGATTAACATCTTGATCATAACTTGCCATGCTTTGTTTTACAGGTGATGTATTTTGTGCTAATATTGTTGGGTTTTTTTCTCAAATCTAAGGATGACACAGAAGTATTGTTGTTTGTGGGGAATTTGGCCAAGAATGACAATCTAGACATAAATCCAAAAAGTATGAAGTCAGAAGCACTCTGTTCCTCTGAAAAATCACCTAACTGCCACAGCAAGGGAGAACAAGAACATCTATCTACAGATGCTATAGAAAGCATTCAGGATAGCATAGAAAGGTAAAGTTCCTGGTTGTCAAAGTAAAAAAAGCTCTTTAAAAACTTTGTGTATTTGTCCAGTTGTTTTCATACAGCACTTGCTTTTTGAAGTGTAGGCTCTGAACTGTACTAGTTGTTATATGCTATATGCTGTGAACGTCACTAGATGGCATCCTTAGGTAATATAAGAGTTTTTAACAGAATTTTTCTCAAGGCCATTTTCCTTTTTAGAAGGTATGTTGCAGGTGAGAGTAGAAGCAAGTAATCAGAGTTCAGACAGCTGAACTTCTCAGTAATACATTCTTAGGGTACAGTGCACTATGAATGTGGACCCTTGAAAGGAAGACTGACCAGTGCCCTTTGTACTCACTTATAATTGAGAAGCGGTAGGCAGAGTAACATAAAATGAGCTTTCTGTCTAAGATGTATTCTGAGTGTCTTCACTTTTTCTTTCCAGCAGGAGAAGTTCATGCAATGATGTGCGGTGTCCTGGTTCCTTGGTGAAAGGGATGCTTTTTATGTATGTGTAATATGAGGCAGATACTGCCATTTACATGTAACAGTTCTGGGTTATGTTATAAGCTACCTTTTGCTCAATCTTAACGGACACAGAGCAGCCTCAAATCAATTTACTTTTGCTGTTTTCTAAAATTAGCTTCTGGTTCCCATCTGTCTCTGAGCCTCTGCTTAAAATCTCTTTTATAACTTACGTTGAAATCATATCCCAGAGTCTTTATGCTAACAAGGCAAGGGCCTTACCTTGCAGTCGTCTTGGCTTCTGTGATGGTGGAATTTAAGAATCATAGAATGATTGAGGTAGGAAAGGACCTCTGCAGGTCATCTGGTCCAACCTCCCTGCTCAAGCAGGGCCACCTAGAGCTGGTTGCCCAATACCATGTCAGATGGCTTTTGAATATTGCCAAGGATGGAGACTCCACAGTCTCTGGGTAACCTGTGCCAGTGCTCTGTCACGCTCACAGTGGAAAAAGTGTTTCCTGATGTTCAGAGGGAACCTCCTGTGTTTCATTTTGTGCCCATCACCTCTTGTCCTGTCACTAGGCACCACTGGAAAGAGCCTGTCTCCATCTATGTTTACACCTTCCCTTTGGGTATTTATATACGTTGATGAGATTTCCTCACCCACTCCCACCAAGCCTTCTCTTTCTGCAGGCTGAACTGTCCTCACTCTTTTTAGGCTTTCATCATTGGAGAGATGCTTCTGTCCCTTCACCTTTGATAGCCCTTTGCTGGACTCTATCCAGTAAGTCCATGTCTCTCCAGTGACCAGTTCTGGCTGCTCGAGTACATTACTGCAGGTGTGGCCTCACAGCACTGAATAGGGGGGAAGGATCACCTCCCTCAACCTGCTGGCAACAATTCTTCTAGTGCAGCCCAGGATACCATTAGCTTTCTTTGCTGCAAGGGCACATTGCTGGCTCGTGTTCATCTTTTGTGTCCGCCAGGACGCCCACATTCTTTTCTGCAAAGCTGCTTTTAATCTGGGTGCCTCCAGCACATACTGGTGCCTGGGGTTGTTCCTCCCCAGGTGCAGGACTTTGCACTTCCCATTGTTGAACTGCGAGAGGTTCCTGTCAGCCCATTTCTTCAGCCTGTCCAGGTCCCTCTGGTTGGCAGAATGACCCTCTGATGTATCATCTGCTCCTCCCAGTTCTGTGTCATCTGTAAACTTGCTGAGGGTATGCCCTGTCCCATTGTCCAGATCATTAATGAAGATGTTGAACAGGACAGGACACAGTATTGATCCACAGGGTACACTCTTAGTTACTGGCCACTAACTAGACTTTGTGCCACTGATCACCACCCTCTGAGTCTGGTCATTCAGTCAGTTTTCAGTGCACCTCTTTGTCTGCTGATCCAGCCCATACTTCATCAGCTCCCCCGTGAGGATGTTAGGGGAGATAGTGTTAGAAGCCCTACTGAAGTCAAGGTAGACATGATATACTGCTCTCCCTTCACCTATCAGGCCAGTCATTTCATTATAAAAGGTTATCAAGTCAGTTAAGTGTGACTTCCCCATTGTGAATCCATGCTCACTTACTGCAAGTCACCTTCTTGTTTTTTATGTGTCTGGAAATGGTTTCCAGGATTAGTTGTTCCATCACTTTCCCAGGGACTGAGGTGAGGCTGACTGTCCTTTAGTTCCCTGGATCCTCCTTTTTGCCCTTTCCCGCGACATGAGGTTAAAAGCCCAAGATTTCTGTCTTACTGATCTGAAAGTGCTTGAACAGATGCTAGAATTTCATCCTGTTTAAAAACAGTAGTGCCTTGAGCACTGGAATTAATTAACATAATGTTCCTATGGTTGCTTGATTTTGGGGACGTATGGTGGTATAACTGAAATTTTCTGCTCTATCTGACTTCTTAATGTTGTTTTCCTTCCGTAAGATTTTTCCGAAAGTAATCAGAAAGGTTCACTACTGCAGAAGAGCAAATTATCAGCTTTTCACATTTTTTATTCCTTTATGTTTTTTTAAACTTCTCCAACTAAACACATAAAAATGCAGAGCACTTAAGTTCATTTCTGGCTGGAAGTACTAAATATTTGATAATAAGCCAAGCTTGTAGAGTGTATTTTGTAGTTCCTGAGAAGTAAAAGTTGAAAAATATTTTTGTAGGTCCAATAATATATTAAGTTCTGGAGAAGAAAGTAAACAGAATGATACAGTGCCTCAAGCGAGGGAACCCCACTGGAACCCTAGGCCAAACCTAATGAGAGTTACTAGAAAAAGAGATTATCCCGAAGGAGGTGAAAACAGAGAAGAGGACAATGCTGAGAACAGAAATTCAGAAGAGTGTTTGGAGTTAGAAATAACAGGTGTATCAATGGTAAGTGCTGATCATGTGTTTTGAGCCAATTTATACCTCAATTCTTCTGTTTAAGTTCTTGGAACCATAGATGGCACAGAAATCCAGTATATGGCTGGGAAAGGTTAATGTGATTCTTTCTTTTTTTTTAATTCACTATCGGAAATTATGCTGAGTAGATGGACTTAGAATCTAAAAAAGTGGGAATGTTTAATGTACAATGTTGTCTTAAGTTTTACAGTTTATACGGTCAGAAGTCTGCATTATAAATACATGCTAACACTGTTACCAATTAATTTAATGTCTTTTATTCATTGAACAATGGAAATTAAGACAGCTGTCTAACATTAGATACTACCTAAAGTCCATATAAATACACTTACAATTTGAAATGTGTGTGAACAAAGTTCAGACCTTCTGCTTAAATTTGCTCAACAGGGCTAACCTAGCCCAGACTAGTTCCTTCTCTGTCTAAAGTTGCGATACCTAATCAAGTTTATCTGGTGTTCCTCGTTTTCTGGATGGATTACTAAAATCTTTCAGTTAACATATTATTTAGTATCCATAGTTGACAGAACTGTGCTGATGTTTTTTTATGTTCTGGGATATGTTTCTGTATGTGTTTTGAATATTTAAATACTGTTCTGTAAACTAGGGTAGTTTTTTCTTCCTAGTTTGTTCACAAGGTGGAAAAAAATAATTTTTCCTTCCCTCAAATTGTTCTTTAAATTAATAGGTAGTTTTAGAAAATTACTCATCTTTCCAGCTTCTGAAAAGTCGCTGCTCTTGATAAGTTGAGCAAGGCCTCAGTCAATTAACTAGTAGCAGCGCTGGGAACTCAGGCATCATAGATAATACCATCTAATGACACTTCTGCTATGGAGCCCAGAATTAAAGAAGATGGGGAGAAACGTCCTAAGCTGTCAGAGGTGACAGCTGGGCATGTTTTAAATAACCTCAAACTTAGTTCTTTAAATCTTCTTGTCACCAAAACCAGTTACAAATGTTTGGCTCTTAATACAGTGGTAATTGTCTCCTCTGTTCAGCAAAACTCCAGTAACATAGTGGAAGTTGCATGCTTCTCAGAGGCTACAAGAAAACACAATTTTACAGACTCTGTTGAAGAAACATCTTGTAAAAGAATCAGGCAGGATAGTAGACTCCAGTCTCCAGAGATTTCGTCAGAGAGCGAGAGTCAAGTAGAACAAGAAGATGATTCTCAGCTTTCTACTTCTCAGGAAAATTCAGACAATCTCACAAGGTAAAACAACTAATTTTGGCTTGTAAGCTCAACTGATTGGTTTTGGCTTTTGTTTTAAAAACATAATTAGCCATAATTCTACAGTGTGTTATGTGAATGCATGCAGGATGTCAGTCCTTGTGTCTTCCATTTGAACTCTACTAGATGCATACAGATAGCCGTATGTCTCTTACCCTGCCTGCACTCTCATAAAATGAACACAGCCAGCACTCCCACCACCCCATACCAGGGTCCACCTTTGGTTTCAACAGGAATTCCTGGTTTTAACGGGAAGGACTGTGAAGTCCCCATATTGGAGCCACAGGGATTGTGGGATTAACCTAAACAAACTGTGCTGGAAGTGTCCTCTGCTGCTATTTTTTTCCCCTCCCCACCAGTTTACCAAGGAGGATGTTTTTAGGGGGAAGTTTGGAATTACTTTTGGTACCCAAAGTGGTCATGCCCATCATTTTGAGGAGGGAAACAGTAAGCAGCTGATTATTGAAGAGACTGCTGTCTGAGAAACCAGACCAGATAACTAGTTATCATCTAACAGTTCTAGTTTCTAGACATCAGTCTGGTCAACTTAAGTATCATAGTTCGGGCTTCTAGTATAGCTTTAACAAAAGAGAACTGGAAATGTTCCCATGGTGTAAAAAGCATGTGACTTCTACATCTCTCAAAATGAAAATGAATGCATCCTTTTCTAATGAAAGAATTCTGTGTCTTGTAAATTTAATCGTGCAGCTTTCCAACACTCTGAAACTGCTTAATACACATCAGTACTTTGTGCATACATGTTATTTCTGATTAAATTGTATGTGAATGCATTTTTGTCACTATATGTTAGAAAGTAAATAGATTCTATTGTTGGTCACGATGATCCATTTTTATTCATTGAGTTTTAGTCTGATTTGTGGTACCCCTTTTTTTTGAATGTCTTGGACTTCATTGTTTTTGTAAACATGCTTTTGCTCTGTACTTTAGAAGGTTGTCCAGAAGGTCATCAAAATGGATAGCACTGCCAAAACATGTTTTGGAGCTAAGAACTGCTGCTTCTTCTGCCTCTGAATGTGAGGCTGATTGCAGTGAGAAGTGGAATCAAAGGCAAGAAGTTAAACTGAGTGCTACTAGAGGCAAAAGTTTGAAAACTACATGTAGAAGGAAATCTGGGAAGAAGCACAGAAGTTCAAAGATAACCTTGGTGACCCTCCGGGCTTCTCAAGAGGAGGAGGAGGAGGAGCCAGATGACTTCGAGCCTGATGATGAAGATGAATGCTTTGCACCAGAGGAAGTAAACAAAGCTCCAGTATTTGTTCCTATAGGTCTTCGATCTCCAAAACCTGTTCCTGTTCAGATAGAGGAAACCATGGAGGAGGTATCATGTAGCTGGGTTCTGCATATGTAGTTTTGTTTTGATTGTTTAAACAGCTTTTATTCTAATCGCATCTCCGAATACTTGGGGTTTATCCCAATTTAGTTTAATCCATAATGAATGGCCTTCAGAGTAGCAGGGATGTTACTTGGCACATGTACTTGGTTTTGAACAGAATACGACATCAGTCTAAGTTCCAGTTATGTTTACAAACTGTATATAGGTCTGCAGGGTGCTCACCAGTTCGTTTATTGGGATTGAAAAGGCACAGACTACCATGCTTACTGTGTGCTTTGAGGCCCAAGGTGGAACACATGGAGCATTTCAATTTTACATTTGAATGTTAGGAAATGAGGGAATGAGGGAGATGTTTCTCTATCTGGTCTCCCCCTCACCAAGAAACTTTTAACTGTGTTGTTGGGCTGACCCTGACCCACAGCCAGGCACACACACAGCTGCTCACTCACTCCCATCTCCTGTGGGACAAGGAGAAAACCAGAAGGAAGGTAAGAAGACTTATGGATTGATATAAAGACAGTTCAATAGGTGAAGCAAAAGCTGCATATGAAAGCAAAGCAAAATAAGGAATTTATTCACTACTTTGCATTGGCAGGCCACTTCCTGGAAAACAAGGCCTCAGCCAATGTAAGAACTACTCTGGAAGACAAATGCCATAACCACAAATGCCCTCCTCTTCCTCCTCCTTTCCCTGAGCTTTTATTGCTAAGCATGGCATTATATGATATGGAATATCCCTTCATTCATTATGGGTCCGCTGTCCCAGCTGTGTGCTCTCCTGACCTCTTGCCCAGCCCCAGCCTACTTGCTGGAGTAGGAAAAAAAAAGCTTTGACATTGTGCAAGCACTGTTCAGCAATAGCAAAAACACTGGTGTGTTTTCAATACTGTTGTAGTTATAAATCCAAAACACAGCATCGTGTGGGCTGCTCTGAAGAAAATTGACTTCATCCCAGCCATGCCCAGTACAGCCTTCACCCTTTATTTCATACCACTTGTGTCATGCTCAGGTCCTACACTATCCAGTACATCCTTATTAACCACAACTTCTCCTCCTGTCCTTTGATAGATACATGGATATCATTCCCTTGGTCTGTGGGCCACCCCCTTAAAATAACTCAAAGGACATTTGATGGACATTTAGTCCATGCCTTGGGCTACATGTATTAATGTGATTGCTCAGGAGAGGTGGCATGTTGTGTTGAGTTTTTGGGCACCAAAGCCAGCTTAGGTTGGTCACTGCTGCACTTGCCTTGTTTCTTGTGAGGCTTGTCTTCCCCTGATTCATGTTGTTCTTGCTATAGTACTTACTATAGGATACAACTCAATGGATTAAAAAAAGTTTAAACGTATATCCATTTAAATCTCCAGCCCTTGTCCCTTTGGTTCAGGCTGTAGAGTTTGACACTGCAATGGAATGGACTCCATTCCTTGTCCATGCTCCAGCGTGGGTCCTCCATGGGCTGCAGTCCATTCAGGGGTGTTCCTGCTCTGTTTGGCATGGGCAGATGCATGGGCATTGGTCCCTGCTGCTGTCAGTGAGATACCATCTACATCTATGTCTATTTTTTTTTTCAAAAGCCGTATGTTTTGACTCTTTCATGGACCATTTGTAGAGTTGGAAATTTTAAGCCTAGAGTGCAGGCCTATGTTTTAATTGTACTCTTAGACTAGAGTAAAACTCGAGACTGTAAGACTGTAGCAAGAGTTGGTATCATGTCTAGTAAGACCAGTCACTAGAGAGGAAATGGCATACTTTTTTGTCATCAGGGAACTGTTGAGGTTTGGGAGCAGTGGACTCTGTTCAAGGCCTTGAAATGGGTTGTGCTGAAAAGTTCAGACATTTTTCTATTTTTTTACCTATCATTCAGCGTGACTTCTTTGCATTTTTTGTCCCTTTTAGCCTGTCTTATCTCAGTGATGTGTCTTCACAGCTCTTTTTGTTTTCCTTTCTTTTTGCTTTGTTCCAAATCTGTTTATCCAAACTGTTCCATTCATACCTCAGATCTTCATCACTACTTCTTCCCATTCACTGCAATTCTTTTTGCTTACTACTACTAGTCATCTTGCTCTCTTCTCCCATTGAAATCCTGCTTTTTTGTCTCCTGAATTAATCACACTGTTTCTTTCTCTGGGTGAAACAGCAAGAGAATTTAAAGCTCAGTCAATACACTAAGGGAGCCTCTAGAATAATAATGGACAGCAAAGTTGTTGCACAGAAAGTTTTGCTGAATCCCTTCATTTCAAAGATGTGGAATGTATTATGTGTGGGGATGATGATCAAGTTTCCCGGTTTAACACAGAGGAGCCATGAGTACTAGTAAGTGATAAAGTTAGATACCTGAAGACTCAGCTGTTGCCAAACTTAAATAGATCAGTGGAAAGTATCTGTAAAAGTGCAAGCCTTTGAAAGCTACCCAGATTGACCAGTGTTTTTCATAAGAACCTCACTGCAAATACTCTAGCCTTCCTGGCATATTTCAAGTTCTCGTTTCTGAAAACGCTAAATGTCTGAAGTTCTCAGTGAAAAGACAGTGTTGAAGAAGAAAAAAAAATCATAGCTAAAATGGTGGGTGGGTGTCCGTGGGGGGGGGGTGTATTCCCTGGTCTTACTTTGGAAAAAGGCTGGACTGTTTTTCCTTCCTGAAGACTTAAAAAGCAGAAAAAGTGTGAAAACTAACAAAATCCATTTGAGGTAAACAGCCACCATGAAAGATCTCAGCTGCATAACTTAGTTTGGTGGAGTAATAAACAACTAGAAACAAGGTCTGATGCTTCCAGTTAGTTACAAGCAGCACTACCAGTTCTGCCTCCAGTTCATACAACTGCTGCCTTCATAAATCAGAAGGTATGTAGTATAAGACTTGATTTTTGGGAAGGATCCCACTAAATGTTCAAGATCTGGTAAGTATATGCGGTTTATAAAAATTTGCATTTGACAAATTTTATTTTGGGGCTGGTGAACTGAAATACTTTTAAAATTATTTTTACAGCTGGAAATAGTTGTGAATATACCAGATGTGCAGGTGGCTACTGATGTTGAAAGTCTCTCGCATGCATCTGTCCAGCCAGTGGTAGAGAGGGAGGAAAAAGTAAACACCTCAACATCTGTAAGAATGTCTTTTGTTGTTGTTGTTGTTGTGGTTTTTTTGCTTTTTGTTTCATAGCACATACAGAGCTATGTGGACAGTGTCAGGCTGCCGTGTCTGCTTGTAACAGTATAGCTTAATAGCAGTCTCACACAGATATGAGGGACACAGCTATGGGAAAACTATGTAAGTAAATATTGTTAGCCTTTAAAATACCCTTTCAAAGCCAGGGTAACCTTTAGGCAGAGAATTTACCTGTAAGCATTAAAATAAAATTGTGGACTCATTTTTTATAGAACTTTGATATTGCTTTTCTTTTTATTTAAGGAAACAACTGTACATGAAAATCCAGAGGTGGATAAAGGTACATATGAAACTATCTTGTTCGTATCCTTCCCATTAACTTGCTACCAATATGTAGTTATTCTTGCTGGAAGTTTGGAGGTTTATGTATCTTATAAAAAAACCTGCTCGTGAGATACTGGATGCTTTTATGTTTTGGAGATTTAAACCATTTTCTTTCTTGCTGTTCTCTATCAAGTAGGGGGACCAAGCATTGCAAGGTTCTGTTTTGCAGGGTCAGAATGTGCCTTTTGTGTATCCTGTCTATCACTTTCCCATGCTCTGGTTAGTTGTACCAGAAGAGGAAACTTTGCAAGTGCTTACTTGCAGCTTGCTTGACATGTGACTGAGTGATACAAAGAGTGGGCAGGTTCATAGCTTTGTCATCTCTGTGGTCTGTGACTTAAATATCCTGAACTGGTAGAATAGCATGTGTGACAGACTGTGATCACAGTCTTCCAGAAGCAAGTGTTCTTACCATATGAGATACGTTACAAACTCTTATGGATCTATTAATTTTTAGAATAGCTTTCACTTGTAAATTTAAATACATTCTCAATACATCTTCCTAGGCACTGGAAATTGAGTGGGCTACTGCCTTAGTTGAAGGAGGGGAAGCCTATTTTGTTCTTTTCATTTATTTCAGTACAACAGTTTTGGAGGATGGAAATGTTTTGTTGGATATGACCAGTTAGTAATAGGCAAAGGGATGTATTGTGGATAGAGATTAGGAATTGGGAGTCTCAACTAGAATGTGGATCAACACTATAGGTTATAGATTTCTGTGATTAAACTGCTACCTCTTTCTTTTCCATTTGTGGTGGGCTGACCTCAGCCGACTGCAAGATGTCCACCCAGCTGCTCTCCCACTCTTCCTCTTCAACAGGATGAGGGGAGAAAATAAAATGGAAAAGCTTCTGGGTTGAGATAAAGACTAGGAGATCACTTACCAAAACAGACTCAATTTGCGGAAAACAAATTTAATCTCTTGCCAAACAAAATAGAGTAGGATGGTGAGAAACAAAGGCAAAAACTGAAACACCTTCCCCTCCCCACCTTTTTAGGCTCAAGTTCACACCTTCATTTCCCACTCCTCTCCCTCCTCCCCACAAGGGGCACAGGGGGATGGGGAATGGGGGTTGCAGTCAGTTCCTAACACTTCATCTCTGCTGCTTCTTCCTCCTCATGCTCTTCCCCTGCTCCCATCTGGGGCAATTCCTGTGGGGTACAGTCCTTCAGGATAAGTCTGCTCCATGATGGGTCCTCTACAGGATGCAGTTGCTTCAGGGAATATCTGCCTGCTCCACTAAGGTCTCTTCCACAGGTTACAGGGGGATCTCTGCTCCCACGCGTGGAGCACCTCCTCCCCTTCTTTCCTTACTGACCTTCGTGTTTGCAGGGTTGTTTCTGACACTTTTTCCCTCACTCTTCACTACTATGCAACATTTTCCCCTTTCTTAAATCTATTTCCCAAAGGTGCCACTGTCTTGGCTGACAGGCTCAGCTGTGTCCTGTGGTGGGTCAGCTGGAACTGGCTGTGTCCAGGGCAGCCCCCCTGCTGCCAACACCTTGCCACCTGTACCCAGTACGCTATTAAAGGGAATAATGTTGCTGCTCAGTGTTTTTACAATAGTTTGAATTTAGTAGGTGAGGATTGCTGTCTGTCTACAAGCATCTTGATCCATGAATGGCAACAATTTAAAAAATATGTACTTCCCTATATTGATGATAGTGTCAAATGCTTTTTGAATATGGGTAAGTGGATTTCTGGTTAAGGTGCTTGTGACTTTTAATGTGTGTGAACAACTTTGCAGGAATTAATGATGGAAGCACTGAAGCTGCCATGACTTTACTTGCAATGGGTGATCCTATGTTCCAGTTAAAAACAAGTACTGAAGGTATGATCTGATTTATGCGACAAAGCCTTGCTTGTATTTTCTGGGTCCACCTAAGGATGCATGGAGCAGTGGCTGCAAAGCTCTTCTTCCACATGCCCCTGCACAGCAGGAGGTCAAGAGTCTTTTATGTTTTTAGTCCTGCTGAATTGTAACACCTAGTGAGACTAGGCAATGCAGGTTGTCTGGAAAAAGGCACCTTCCTGGATATTGCCAACTGCATCACTGTGCTGGAAACGTGTTTCTGAGACCTGTTTTAGGAAGGACATGTTTGAATTAATCTGGTCACATAAATTGGACAAAAGAAAGGAATCGGGCTTAAATGACCATAACTATCAGTGGTCTTTTCAGGCCTTTAACGTGACGCATAGCCTTTTCTGCCTAACTAGCTACAACCTGAAATTACCTGGGTTTAGTCTATTTTTTTTTTTTTTTAGACTTTTATTTAGAATTTATTATTTGCTTTCATTGGTTGAATATTAGTTTCTGCATTCTTACTATCAAAAGTGTGATCTTAGGGACTGCATTTACCAGGGATTTGAATTTGCATCTTTGGAGAATGCAGACTTTGTTAAATGAGGTTTGAAGCTGAACATCTGTAAAATAGCTTTATGCACATGCCAAACCTGAGTCTTTTAAATTATGCTTTTCTATTCTGTTTATTGTTCTGACCAGAATGGACACACATGTTACCCGCTAAAGATGAGTTGGACATTGCCAATAGCCTTGTAACCCATGCCTACTCCAAACAAAATAGAACTTCTAGTCAATATTTACTTTCTTCAGACACTTCTACCAAGGAATTGGTCCCTTCTGAGGATGGAAGCAACATTAATGTAGAGGATCAGAGCACCGGCACAAGAATAGGTGTCGAAGAATATTTTGAGAAAAATGCTACAGATACCAGGTGAAATTACTACTTCATTTTCTTTAGGGAGAGAGATCCTCTGACACTGCTTGGTTTTGCTAGGTTCTTTCTGGCATTTTTATTGAATTGCAAGCAGTCTTGCTTTAGTGAATGTTTCTCAGTTTCTGTAATTTGGTATGTAATCTGGAAAACCTCTCTTGTCTCTTTCTTGCAACTTTTGTGAGATGTTGGTATATAATTTTGGGGACGTAGAATTTGTTCTTCACTCCTGAAGTTAAGTTTACCCTGGTAGGGGAGAAAAGAATATTCAGGCTTAGTTGCTGTGTATCACTGTTAATTATGAAACTCATTTTCCCAAAGTACTTCACAGCTAATCAGGCCAAGGCAAATTGCTTAAGTGTCACTGCTGCCGTGGGATGTACATCAAAGATTTAGAGCAAAGGGATGTCAAGGAACCAGTTGATCTTCTATCATTATGTTTTTTAATGCTTTTTGTTTTTAATTTTGCGCAAGCATTTGTGAATGTTGAAACAGCTTGATAGAACACCTTTTCAGAAAAAATCTGCTGGTGATCATGTATTATTTGAAAGACTATTTAATTTGTTGATTGCTTGAACAAACTATCAGATTATATTCCTCTAAAAAATTATAATCAAATATATTTTAAGTCCAGTGGTTCTTTTATTGTATTATTAATCAGAACTTACTACCGTGTGATCAGTGTTAAATTTCTGATCTTCTCATGTTTTTTAAATACTTCAATTCTCATTTTTTTCTGTAGGTAGGGAACATCCTAGTTTGCAGTATACCTGTGTCCTGATTTCGGCTGGAATAAAGTTAATTTTCTTCTTAGTAGCTGGTATAAAGCTGTGGTTTTGATTTAGGATGAGAATAATGTTGATAACAAACACACTGGTGTTTTAGTTGTTGCTAAGCAGTGCTTATACTAAGTCAAGGACTTTTCAGCTTTTCATACTGCCCTGCCAGTGGAAGCTGGGAGTGCACAAGAAACTGGGAGGGGACACAGCCAGGACAGCTGACCCAAATGAGCCAAAGGGGTATTCCATACCATATTACATCATGCCCAGTATATAAACTGGGAGGAGTTTGCCAGGGGGCACCACAGCTTGGGGATTGGCTGGGCATTGGTCAGCAGGTGGTGAGCAATTGTATTGTGCATCACTTGTTCTGTATATTCTCTTAGTAGTAATAGTAGTATGACTTTCCCTTCCTTTTCTGTCCTATTAAACTGTTCTTATCTCAACCCACAAGTCTTACTTCCCCCCCCCCCGCTTCTCCCCTCCATCCCACTGGGGGTGGGGGGAGTGAGCAAGCGGCTGCATGGTGCTCAGTTGCCAGCTGGGGTTAAACCGTGACAACCTGCCTGTTCCAATTCCCAGATGATCTTTATTTTTTGTTCTGCCAAATAGTCTTCTGTCTCCTCTGCCACCTGCAGCCTGTATTTCAGCTCTTCATTATCTCATCTATTCCATCTCTCATCTCTTCTCTGCACTAACTGTCAAAAATCAAGAACTATATTGATGGCATTTTTCCTTTTTATTTGCAGTGATAGCTCTTTGCCTACAGTGAATAGTATGAGACTGACAAGAGGCAGACTCCTGAAGCCTGAGGCAGCCTTTGGAGTATTGAGGTCCAATGAAAACATAATTCAGGAGTCACTTAATACAAATGTACCTGTGGAACAACTGGAGCAAGTTGAAAGTGGTAAGCCTGTTTCTTATCCTAGAGTTCTGAAAATGGTTTCTTCTGGTGGATTCACTTCTCTTCATGAAATGAAACTAAGCTGGAAGTCTTCACCTTCTGTTCATGTTCACAGATGATTTGTCACGACTGTAATGTGGGGCATCCGTGTATGGTATAGTTTTATATATAAGCATACCTTTCAGTATAAAATTAAATGAAATCTGAATAGCAGTTTTTCCATGCAGGTCTTAAATTACCTGGAAAGCCCTTAAATTACTGGACTGCCGATTACAGAAATACAGTACAATACAATGTACTTTTTTCTATTATTACTGTCTTTCCCTTCTATTAAAACCAGAAGGGAGATATACAGAATTGTTTCCATATTCTTAAAGCAGTTACAAAAAAAGGTGGTATTTAAACTCTTAATTATCTTCATATCACTGGCAAAATGTACAACATACCAAAGGCAAGATAAGACATATATATACATGTGTACATATACAGCAAAATTGTTAATTATTTTGTAGTGTGCTTATATATACACATCTACATACATACATTTTAATATACAGAAGCTTATATGTAAAAATAATATGCATATGTATGTACACACGCACACACACAAAATATTCTTTTAATTTTTATTTTTATATATCTTAAGAGTCTACAACCCTGGGAGGTACTGCTGAAATGCAGAAGGTGGAACTAGAACAGGTCAGACCAGCTGCAGGTGATTCTTCAGTTCTTCATGATTCTGCAACTAGAAGTGTAGAACTTATCAAGCAAGTAGATGAAACTGAGAGGTAGGAAGGATCACCAGTTAATACTGACTTTATTCTTAAAGTCTCTTAAAATATGCAGCTGAAGTGCATGTGTAGTATGTGTCTGTAATGGAAACAGTGTGCTTACAGATATTGTGTGTGTTTATGCACGTAGGTGTACAGTTTAGACTTTTATTTTTAAGGTTTTTCTCTCTTGCATGTTGTCCTGCAGCTTTTGGAGGTAGAACATTAACTTAGTTTGCTCTTTCAGAACTTAGTAATCACCTTGCTGCTTAATTGTTTCCCATGAAACTATCTGAAAGGAAATGTTAAGGAGTTGATCAATTTAGAAATGTTAATGAGCTTGTAAGGCTTCCTGCTCGGTCATGCTTTTAGTAGTAAAGTCTCCATTAGTGGTGTTAGGGACGCTTTTTCCTGAAATACTTTATGTAGGCTTGTTTGACAATATGCCTTCTGTTTAGTAGAATGATGTAGTTTTTAAAGAGGTGCCCTGTTTCTCTGTAACTACATAAGCTTTATATTAAATAATTAATTATACAGAATTTAGCCCATGCACAGGGTATCTTCAATTGGTTTCAAATTAACTAGATACATACCTTACAGAACAGAAAAAGAGATGAGAGATGCTTGTGGAAACTCAGGAGACTTGAGAGCTATAAATGCATCACCAAAACCTGAAAAATCTCACCTTGGAGTAGAGGATTGTACAAATCAAAGTTCTGTGGATGGATTTCCTGAGCAAAATCCTTGTCCTCCTGAGCACAATATATACACAGTCAACTTTACTCAGGTAAAGAACTTTAATTACAGTCTGGAAGTGCCCAGTTTCTGAAATTCTGTAAAGGAAGAGGTTTTCAGTGCGAATATACTCACCCATTTAAAGACCTGGTACTTCAGCTAGTGAATGAAGCTTTCTTTTTTGCAAAGGCATAACCAAACTTAATCTGCCAGACAAACTTAATCTTTGCAAGCCTTGGTTTATAGCATTTCAACAATAAGAGTGATATATATAGATATAGAGAGAGAGAGAGAGAGATAAGGAAAATTTTGAGCAATTTTTTTAAAGTTTTGATGGAAGAAGTTACCTAGGACTCAAGTATTCATTCAGTCTGACCTCTTACTGTTATATTTGTTTAAATTGAAACTAAGTTAAAATGTTACTGCTGAACACAGCATTTTCATTGTCACCTTCATTTGCTTTGTTTAAAACAAACTTCATCTTTTGCTATGCTCTTTTCCATTTATTTCAAAACCCAGTTAAGAGTTTTACACGCATATTATCATGGACAATCAGTATGTCTTTCACACCCATTTCTTTGCAGTGTTTTGTATATCCTTGTTCTGGTATAAACAAGTAGTATCTTATTTCTTCATGAGAGAAAGGTTCATTCTCAGTTTCATCAAGTTTTCTAGTGTTGCCTGAGATCAGTGTAAATGCAGTTACGGTGGAACAGCTGATGGGTAGTAGCTTGTTTCCCCAGTGCAACCTGTTGATGTGTCAAGGCTGATCTCATGTTAGAACAACGTGCAAGAATGATTTGGCTCTTACAGGACTAGCAGAGAGTGTGAGAAGAGGCAACCTGCCGTAGAGTATTCTTGGTTTTAGCACAGGTAGATGCCATAAAAGGGAAGGGATAGGTGAGTTGCAAAGCTTAGTGTTTTTCTTTGGCACTCAGTGGTTTTGTAATGGTTGGGGGAATTTGTTTCCTTAGTGCCACTGAGCAATTTATTGTGTGAGTCATCTCTGACAGAGTTGTGCTGTAAGAAGTATAAATTTATTTTGACAAACCATCAATACAGACAATGAGCTGCATATAAATTTTATATTGCCCATGTTTCTTGTCTTGTCAGGCTAATATCCTTCAACCTAGAATAACTAGAAGTAAAAGCTAACAAATGCAATTATGATGATGTCATTAGATTTTTTTGGCTTTTCAGCATTTGACATGCTTTGTATCTTTCCTGTTTTCCAGAGTTATTTCTGAAATTTATTAACTTGTTTTATTTGAAATGTGTTATTTCTAGAACGAAGTTTGTGCTCAGGATGCTCAAAACCAATGTGTAAGCAGCACAGAAGAGACTTCAGGTATAATGTGCTAATATTCTAAGTTAGCAAAAACCCACACTTGTGTATCTTGCGGTTACTTGAAGATGAATAAAAAAAATTTAAAATGTTTTCATGGACATGATTAATCAATCGGTTTCATCAACAAAAATAATGACCCACAGCATAGTGCCATTTCCCTCCCTAGCTTCTTATCATTACATTTCATTAACACAAACTAGACTTGGGAAATTTTTGAATGGTACTTCATTAAGTTTAAGTATCAGTGGAAGGGAAACTTCTTGCTCTCTCCTCCCTGCTGTTAGCTCCTGCTGCTTACCTCATGCTAGGTTTAGCAGTTGTTAGAGCCTTTTATGAGCCTCTGACTCACACGTCAAAAGTTGAACATGATGGAGAGAACCTGTGTAGTTTTCCACTGGCTTAATGAGCTATAGTGGCTCATGAAGTTGTGGAGTGCATGCTAGTGTCAGAGTTGTGTGAGTAGGAGGGCTGGGCTGTGCAAGTGTGGAGCAGGGGAGAAAGAAGAAGAGGGGAAGAAAAAGGAAGATGACAACCAGACTTTTCTTTTTAGCTGTAGTGAGTCAGCAGATTAATGCCTAACTGATTAGATGTGATGAAAGGTATGAAGGTGATGGCTGCTTTTGCCTAAAACAATTTGAAATGGAGCTGGTTTGAAACCAATACTTGTCTAAGGTATGGGAAAATTGCTGTGTCAGAAGCCCAGAATACTTACTTTACATGGAAGCTGCAGTCCAAAGTTGTAACTCCTGAGCATATGCAAAAGATAGGGCTAATACTTCCTCTTAGACATCTGTTGTTAGACTGTTACTGCAAGGATCTTGGGACAGAGCACCTTAAATCATATTTCATTAGATAAAGAACCAAACTGAGTTGAGGTTTGAGTAATAGCAGCTTTACATCATCAAGAATGAGAGCTGTCAAGTAATGGAGTGGCACTGTTGTTTTTCATCTTCTGAATACTTTATAAACGTTTTCTCCTTAAATTCATTCTAACGGATGGCAGTTGGCAGTTATCTGTTCGTGTCCATCTGTTGACAAAATTATTTACATTTTTAATTTATTCAAGACTATACTCGGGTCCTCTTCTGCAAGTCTGCAGTGAGGGGAAAAATCCTTGTGTTTGCCATCAAAATGGCAGACTCCTGCCATTTAAAGAAGTTACTTTTAATACCTGACAGTTGCAATTAAAGACAGAAGGCCATTTGACCACCATTACCCAAGTTTAATTAAACTGCAAATTGTTCTTTAATGCTAGAACACCCATTAAAAAAGCTCCATCCCTACTAGGCATTTTAATATTCTTCATTCTGAATGGTAATCAGGACTCCACTGCAATGAATAGGCTCCAGGGGATGACAATGCGTATCTCGTCTAAGAAGAAAGGAGGCATATTGTTTCACGAATATCCCCAGCACCTTTTTCCATGGAAAAATGAGTGCCTAAAATTTAATTACTCAAGGTAGGGAGAGCGTGAAGAGAATAGTGTAATTTCAAACTTGAATAACAGATTTTTGTTATTTCTTTTATTTCCCTGAAAAAATTATAGTAGTGAACGATGATCATAGAAGTCCAGAGGAGGAACAGACATTCATTTTAACGTTGGTGGAAATCCCAGCTGACTCAAAAGAGTTTGATGCATCTGATTTGCTGGAACAAACTCCAGAACCATTACTACCAGCCCCAATATTTATCAGCCCAATAAGTACATGTGAAACAAGCATGACTGCAGTGGAAAGGTAAATGTTTTATTTTTGAGAAAAGTGAAACAGTTTTTGTGAACCTTGATTGTTCCCAGAATGTGCATTATAGATTAGACCTTCTCAAAAGAAGAAATGCAAGAGGAAATCATTTTGGCAGATTGGTCAGACAATTAAGAAAGTGAAAAGGGCTCTAATCAGATTTGAGAAAGATCTCATCAGTGGTTTACAATTAGTGTTCTAGTTAGCTGGGATTTTGGTGTCAACCTTAATTGTGATTTATCCTCTAGAGCAAGTCGTCTTTTTTAGTAGAGGTCATTTGTCCAGCCTTAGTCTATTCTGCCATGGATACTTAGAATGAAAAGTAATTGAAATGAAAAATCTAAGCATGTTTGCATTTCAACATTATGAAAAGTAATTGAAATGAAAAATCTAAGCATGTTTGCATTTTTACATTAGTTTAACAGTTTTGTAAAGTAGCTCTGCAAATTAATTGCTCTCCAAATTTTTAGTGTCAGTGGTCTTCTGGAGAACATGATAATCATTGGACATAAATTCAGATATCATTCTCTTGAGTTTGTGCCATGTTCAAAAGGCAGAAGAGCTGAAAACTGAAACAAATTAATTACTCAACAGAATAATAGCTGGTTTGCAGTACTGTGATACAAAGGGTTTGAGTTTCTTTTAGGAGTACTCTTCAATGCAGTGTAACAAAATTGTTATTTCAACATTACAGTTGAACTAAATCTCTTGGTCAGTTTGGGAGGAAAAAACCCAACATCAAAGGAAAAAGACATTTTGAAGAATAGGAATTGTTGCAAAGTTGTAAAAAATACTATTGCTATATTAATGTAAGTCCTCAGATCATAACTAGCAGTGTGATGCAATTCCGCATCATTGTGGAGGACCTTGCCCTATGACATCAGATGTTCATGGCATTCCCTTAGTTATTGAAAGGATAGGTCTTTGAGTGAATTTTGGCTACACAATGTAAGAATTCTAACTCCTGTGGAACTAATGATGGACAGAATTGCTGATAGGCAGAATTAGGGTGCATCTTCTGTCTCACTGTTCCCTTACTGCTTTACCCTATTTCCCTAGTCTCTGATGCTTCCCTAGATGTCTTGCTGTCTTTTGAGATCATACTGGGGGGAGGGGGGAGTGGAAGGGTTTGGGGGCATGGGGATGAAGATTCAACTGTTCATATAAATAATAATGGATTTTAGGATTTTCTAGGGCAGTTAATCAGTTGTCGTATTTTTACATTTTATGAAAATATCAAGTGGAAATCAAATAGAACAGCTTCTAAAGTAACTAGATTCAATTATGACAGAAAAACTCAATTCTGTAATTCAAGATAGCACAGCAAAATGTTTCTTGGTAGTAAATAGTACATTTGAAGCTAATATTGACATTAAGCAAGAAAGAGTATCACCATGGATTCATGTGTAATTTCCATACAGAAATGTTATACAAAGTAAATTTTGGCTTCTTGTACAGTCACAATAATGACTTTATATATAAACAGCACCGGATCCTTGACAACTGCAGCTGATGAATTTGCTGCACCTTTGAAGAGCAGTATAGAAACAAAACAACTAGAGAGTGCATCAGTAGAGCCTGTTCCAAATTCGCAGACAACTCAAAAAAGGTCAGCTGCTGAACTTGAAGTGAATGATTTTCCTCCTGCCAAGAAAACTCTGTCTACTGTCGCTGTGGAAGGTAACTTGGAAACCACTTACAAGGTGAGAAGATAATTTGGTAAGTGAGTATTTATGCATAGTATAGATGCATAACACGTAATAGAGCATTTTAATTATGTTTATTGTTTAACGGTATCACTTGCTTAAAAATGTACTGCCTGTACGACTTAAGGGCAATCAACACCCACAGATTGTTTTTTATTTTGAACTCTACAACAGTTTGGGGGCTGTTGATTTAGTACTAATTCTTTGGGGAATCTGTAGACTCAGGTTTTTTTATTAGGCTTCCTAGTAGGCAGACTGGTATATGTCTTACCTGGTTCATTCACCCCACAGCCTTTCTGACAATGACATTACAGGAGGGGAAAGTCTGGATGTATATTGGATGACTGGCAGACTGTCTAGGTTCACTGAACAATGTTACAATTCCTCATGGTGTCTGTTACATGAAGTTGTTAGATATGTACCTACCGTTTTTTAACATAGTGGGTATTAGTTTAAAAGAACAAGCTGCAAATAAAAATTGGCCAGCATATTTCCAGTTTCCCTCTGTGCTTTTAGAATATGACCAAGCTTGTTGCAGTGACTACCACTGTTTTTTTGTGAGTAGGCTAAGACTGTGTAGTGTATCTGTGTGAGGGAATGGGTGATAATTCCCCACCTGATTCAGAGAGCTTTTCTAGGAAGGACTGGATAACAATCCTCTTCCTTCTTTGATCTCTCATCTTGACATCCTTGTCTTGAGTCATTTGTCATAAGAACTCCTTGAAAAGCCTGCTCAGGAAATGAGTTAAGTGATGAATGAAACTGTACTGAAGATGTAGTCTTCTGTATCACTCCTGTTCTTAGAACTGTATATGTGTGATATGACTTTACCAACTTTCATTGTCTTTTCTATATTGAGAGAAATAGAGAAATAACTTCTTTTTTTCTTTTTAAATACAGGGTTATTCAATTAAATCCACAAATGCTCCAATGATAGCTTCTGGTAGGTAAACTTAAACTCCTAAAACAAAGTAGAATGAATGTAAATGCTTAATACATTACAGTTGAATACTGGTTGTCATTGTGCTAAACAGTCCTGTCTGAGGCTATCTAACATAAAAGAAGAAACAAATTTTCCCAGTAATACCCTAATACCACCATTCCATGTTTTTTGCTATAAATTAGATGTGTTGGATTACATAAATGGCTATTAATTTAATCATGATTCTAGAAACATTGCTGTAGCTGGTCTATTTGTGAAATTGGGAAGTTTTTTTGACTAAACATGATACCTTCTCTTAAGCAAGTATGTCCATCTGTTGGAGATGCTAATAACCAAAGGTATTAACTGGTACTTTAACCATACTATGCCAAAATAATTTCTTTTATTTTACTTTGTATTTGTCTCTTTAAAAAATATATGCACAATGTAATTGAAAGCTTTGAATTGTTTGAAATCTGCCTCTGAAGAATCAGAAAGAAAGCAGAATTGCTGACAACGCAATCCTTAGTGATCTGTGAAGGGTTTGGAGAACTACTTTTTGCCCCTGAAAAAGACTTCAAAGGGAAATTGTAGAAGCTTAAACAGCTAGAAGACTTGACTGAGTCCTATGGTGTGCTGTAAAGGGGGGGGGGGGGGTTGCTGTAAAACCACACTTCTAGTCTGTGACTTGTAGACCATGAACTTCTAATTCTTAGTGGTGACTTCAAAAACAAATGTCAAAAAAGCTGAACAAAAATTCAGCCCTTCTCTTCTAATGGTGCAAGCCATCTTGACATCACACGCATCTTTTGGGCTGTTGTGTTATCACTGAAGTTAAGTAACTGAAGTCCTTGAATGTCTTTCAACTCCTTTTATAGGGAATCCTTTTCAAAAAACACAGGCTTCAGCAAAGGAAAAAGAAGTTAACTCTGTGTTGGTGCCTAAGTCTATGTCACCACTGGCTGAGAGAAGCCAACTTCAGACTTTGGAGAACTTAGGGAAAGCACCACTTGAGAATTCAGCATCCAAACAGGAAGAGGAGGTGATGTCTAGATTAACCTCTAGCAGAAGAGCAGAAATAAGTGGACAAGGAAAGCAGGGGGATGTCCATGAATCTGGACAGTTGGAACATACTGGAAGCCTAGCATCATCATCTTCAAAAATGCCATTACTCAGGTATTTATGCAATAATGTTCTGTCAGCCTCTTCTGTAAAAAAGACCTTGTTTCCTGTTGTGGTTTAACCCAAGCCAGCAACTAAACACCATGCAGCCACTCATTCACTCCTCCTCACTCCCAGTGTGATGGGGAGGAGAATAAAAAAAAAAAAAGTAGTAAAACTCATGGGTTGAGATAAGAACAATTTAACTAAAGTAAAATAAAATATAATAGTATTAATAATAATAATAATAGTAATGAAAAGGAATATAACAAAAAAAGAGAGAAATAAAATGCAAGAAAATACAAGTGATGCACAATGCAGTTGCTCACCACCTGCTGACCGATGCCCAAGCAGCAATCTGCCCCTCCCAGCCAGCTCCCCTTGCAACTGAGCATGGCATTCTATGGTATGGAATATCCCTTTGGCTAGTTTGGGTCAGCTGTCCTGGTTATGCTCCCTCCCAGCTTCTTGCCCACCTGCTTGCTGGCAGAACATGGGAAACTGAAAAAACCTTAACTTAGGATCAGTGCAACTTAGCAACAACTAAAACATCAGTGTGTTATCAACATTATCCTCACACTAATTCCAAAACACACTGTACCAGCTGCTGAGAAGAAAATTAACTATCCCAGCTAAAACCAGGACACTGAGGTTTTTATATCCTTTTTCCACTTAGTATGACAAGAAGGGCAGTACCATTGTTTGTGACCTACATGGCTAAGAGCTACAGTATCTATCCCCTTCAGCAAATTAGAAAGGATCAAACTGTCTGCTTTGAAATATGAATTATTTTATTCATTAAATGAGCAAATTGACCAAGGGACACTACTGATGTATGGTATGTCTATTTAAACACTGACATATGCCTCTTGTGAGGTAGACATCCATTGGCTATGATACAGATTTAGGATAATTGTTGTTTTCCATAGCTCAGTCTAATGTTGTGACATAGGCACCAACCCACTAGTTTTGATTCTTGTCCTTCTGCCAATGAGATTTGTTACTGGTATAGTACTCAACACACTGGATTTTTAGGACTAACTTAAGATGCGTCATTTCCCCAAAGGAGTTTCAATCTTGACAGCTCAGAGGATATTCCTCTTATCTATCCATCTGACTGTGGATTTTTTAATGTACCTTTCTATAACGTTTGTTTAAGTGTTTGAGTTCCTGCTGTCTATTGCTCTTGTGCTCACTGGTTTTGGTTGTGGTGCTTCACTGGTCTCTTCTGATCGTGTCTGTTGTCGTTTCAGCCCAGCCGGCACCACACAGCCGCTCGCTCACTCCTCCCCCCCCGGCCCTGGTGGGTTGAGGAGAAAATATAAAGGCAGGATCGTGGGTCAAGATAAGGACTGGGAGGGATCACTCACCACTTATGGTCACGGGCAAAAGACACGCTCAACTTGGGGAAGAAACAAAATCAATTTAATTTACTACCAATCAAATCAAAACAAGGCTATTAGGAAGTAAAACCAAACCTTAGAACACCTTCCCCCCACCCCTCCCTCCTTCCCGGCTCAACCCCACTCCCAGTTCTCTCTCCCTCCTCCCCCCAGCAGCGCAGGGGAACAGGGGATGGGGTTGGGGTCAGCTCGCCACACCTTGTCTCTGCCACTCCTTCCTCCTCGGGGGGAGGACTCCTCACTCGGCCCCTGCTCTGCTGTGGGGTCCCTCCCATGGGAGACAGTCCTTCACAAGCTTCTCCAACATGAGTCTTTTCCGTGGGCTGCAGTTCTTCCTGAACTTCCCTGGCGTGGGTCCTTTCCGCGGGCCGATCTTCAGTCACAGGCTGCTCCAGCGCGGGCTTTCCCATGGAGTCACGGCCTTCTTCAGGGTCATCTGCTCCCCCGCTCCCCTCCATGGGCTGGGGGGGGACAGCCTGCCATCTCACCACGGGCTGCAGGGGCATCCCCTCCTCCGGCGCACCTCCTCCCCCTCCTTCTGCACTGACCTCGGTATCTTCATAGGGGTTTCTCTCATGTTCCAATCCCCCTGCTCACTGCAGGTTCCCCTTCTTAAATCTGTTCTCCCAGAGGCGCTACCGCCATCACTGATTGGGTTGGCCTGGGCCAGAGGCTGATCCGACTTGGAGCTGGGGAAGCTTCTAGCAGCTTCTCACAGGAGCCACCCCTGCAGCCCCTCCCCTGCTACCAAAAAAACCCATGCCACACAAACCCATGACATGTCATTTACTCTTTCATTATGCTTGTGTGTGTACTAAAACTGGTTATTTGTACCTGGGACATCCACAGGAATTGGGTTGATGACGCATTAACATCAGAATCCTTGCCTTAAAGTTTACTTTCTAAGTTGTAAACTCTTAACAACACAAGAAGTTGGTACTCTGTGTACTTCTGTCGTTACTGTGACTTCCTTAAGTTCACTGGTACTAGGTATGATGCTGTTAATAGGCTGAAACCCTGCAGCTGGTAGTCTTCTTTCCGGTGTTTAAGACAGTCTGCTGTGGCCCCATCCTTGGGAATCAAGTTTCTTTTTCCATTTATTACATGAAGGATGCTTTTTTTAGTTTGTTCCTTTAGGAGTATGTCCCCATTCCTCTTGGAACCTCTTTCTGAAGATCTGGTAGCTTGTTACAGGCTCTGGTTTGGTAGCAAATATTAGGTTTCTGTTCTCAGGGTTGCAGATTGTCAAGTCTCTGTAACTCTTTGAGAAAGTCTTGTACCAGAATATTCAGTAATACAAAAGCCTTTCTCAGAATCACTTTTTGGTTTTTCTTAGCATTTTCACAGATCTCAGAGGTGTGTGTTTGTTTCCTGTGTAATGAATTGGGCTCCTGTAGTATTACTTACATCTTTGTTTTACGGAGCAATCCTATGACATCCTGACTGTATTTTTTTTTCAACAGGGGTGGACGAAAACCATTGGGATTTTTATCTTTAATTTGCAAAAAAAGTAGTTCTGAATCTGCAGAAGATGTCAAAGGGAATAGAGGGAAGATCCATAAACCTCGGATTGTGACTCCAAGGCTAAGTCTAAAAAAACCCACTCCATCCTCTAAGGATGACAGGGAGTCTTGTTTCCTTCCCTCTACAAGCACATCATCATCTGTGGAGGATAAGAATGTAGCTGCTGATGCTGCAGTTACGGTATGTGGTATGTGTTTACTTTTGAATGCCCTTCCATTTTTGGGATGTGAAGAACAGTGAATTAGTTGTTTCAGGAGTGGGTAGGTAGGCATGTAGTGTTCATGTTTTGAGAGAGGTATCTGCTCCAGTGAATAAATCCTGACTTGTGCATGTCTAGGAAACTTAAAAGGGAACTAAGTTGTTTCTTCTCTGCATATACATCTACTTGTTTTGCATTTTCAGTAAACTCTGAATTTTTTGGCTTAACTTCCTATCTAAATTGGAAGCTCAAGTGCATATATATATATACACACACACATACATACACACACACACACTCTTAAACACACAAACAGATTAAGACTGTTAAGAGCAGCCTTTTCTTTTTCTATTAGGTTCCAAGTAACAAGCCATCTGAGAAGCCACCCCTTTGTGCTAAAGATCAAGAGAAGGAAGAAGAGCCAACCAGAATCTCTGAGTATTTTTTCAGTGACATCTTTATGGAAGTGGATGATTCAGAATAGGAAATTGGCTTTATAAAAACCTGGGATCTGAGAGTATAATGCAACAAAAAGAGTATTTTTAAGAAGTTCTGATTTGTTCTGATATTCATTATGCCACACACTGTCAGCCAAGCCGTTGTTAGTAAATTCCATAAAGATGAAACTGATTCCTTTTGAAGTGACCTGGATACTTTTAAAATGTTGACGTAATCTAAACCGCTACATTGATGTCATTGGACCAGACCTGTGGCTGCTGGCTTATAGTTTCACTTGTTTAGATGCTGATAATGGGTGCATGACTATCTTCCAGAAAAGTGCAATGAAAAAATGCTTAATCTTGTGACAAGTGTCCCTTTGAATTTTAATGCTTGTTGTACTGGCTATACAAGTTCTTTACTTCTTTTTGTGAAGTATGTTATGTTAGTATGCTAGAAGGAAGAATGAACCTTTTATGTATAGTGTAATCTCTGTAGATAAGGATGCAAATACTGGAAGTAGTGTAGTAAATATACAGATATGTTCAGCACTGCAGGTATTTTTATTAGCATCTCCAAATTATGTATTTTTGTAAGAGTTTTTAATTACATAAATTAAAAGATCCTAACCTGAAAAGCCAAATGGGTTTAGTTCCCTAAAAATGTATTGAGAACAACTGGAAAAACACAATTTACTAAAAGATGCTACACAACTACACGATGTTAACCTTTGCAACTGTCCTATTGGAGTGGGAGGAAAAGGCTAATCTTTCCTAGTATAAATGCTAATTTCCTTCTAAATTTGAAAGCAAGGGGATAGATACCATTTCTTTTCCTTGGTTTTAAGTGTAGGTGTTTGTAGATCTGCTAACTTCCTTGGTTTCCCTTGTGCAAAGTAGCACAAAGATTGGAGTTAAACCATGACTATTCCATGTGGTTGCTTTGAGCCTTTGCTACTTTGAAGCAGTTGAATTTGAATGGTTTTCCTCATGTTGCATGTCTATTTGTTCTGTAACTTGCTATAAAGTGCTGGTGTAGCTTTAGATTTTATTCTAATTTTTTACTTGCCTCATCAAGAAGATTGTCTTGATGATGTAATTAGGTTCATGCAGTCTCAAAGTCAGGTGGTCACTGAAAGATTCAATATTTATTCTGTAACTCCTTCCTACACAAAAATGAGTGTGTAGATTAAAGTAGTCTAAATTTTTCTCCTGTTACTTAATACCAGCAGGTACTTTTGCAAAACAAATGATTTATTATGAACGTGAAACTGATGTTTAAATGGTATTGTTATGCTCTCAAGAAACCTATCTTCGGCTTTGGGCTGGATAATAATTTACTGGTAAATATTTTCATATAAGTAGTTAATTTTTAAATACTTGATGAAGTTTGAGAATGTTTGCCTTTTCAGAAGTTATTGGCAAGGCTTCTGAAGGAGCCTTTAAAATTTTGTCAATAAGGAAAGATACACAGAAAAGCTACTGTTACTGCAAACCACTACGTTAACAGGCCTCTGTCAATCAAATGTTGCCAGCAGCAGTATCTTCTTGAGGTGATGGAAAAGGGACTAACAATCCCAGTGTAAAGTAACTTACTTGAAAGCATACTGTCATCTTCCTGCCCCCCCCCCCGCCAAAACGCCAAGAAACAGCACCACCAAGTTTCTGTTCATACAGTATCTTGTGCTTTGCCTAATCCATTTAACTTGAAATGTTTATCTAAATATTGTCTTACTGTAAACATTATGAAATAGATTAATCTATACATGAAATGCTATGTATTGTATATCTTGTAGATATTATTTTATGTATGCAAGTGTTTAGATCCTGATACATGTGGCATGTTTAAATCACTTGCATGGACAGAGCCTAAAAATAGATTTGTGGGGAGTGGCTATAAAATAATTGCCCTCAGTACTTTCTAAGCTGATAACCATTCTACATTTAGTTGTGTACATTTTAGCTTCATTCATATTACATAGAAAAAAAAAACCCAACTATTTCATTACTAAGATTTAAGGTGCCTTATCTACCTTATTAATTGGGGCTAACTTTTTTTTCCCTGCAGTAAATCACATGCACTTTGTTAGAGGATTTTTTTTTTTTTTTAAAGAACAAATTTAATTTGAATAGAGATAGGACAACTTTGTGGTGTTTATGAAAGTTTTATAATGGTTAAAGATGTAAGAAAAGATTGGTGAAATCTCAATGCCTGTTACTTTACAAAGATGTGGCGTAAGACTGCTTTGCTTAGAGTTCTCTGACACCCTGTATCATCACATATAAGCTGTTTCAAAGAAAAGTAGTCATATTCTGTGTGTAAATTATGTGAATAAATTATTTTATATCACCCATGTTTCCATTTCTTAGAATATCAGTTGCAGTTTTTAAATGCTCATAGGTATAGTAAGTTAACAAAAGCGTGGGCTAAATTAATGGCTAAAGTTCTACCTGCAACCCTGGGATGCATACAGCGTACAGGCCTGCTTGTATGGTGATAACAGACTGAATACACTTTAACATGAGCGTCGGTGGTGGTGATGTGGTTTTGTTTCTGGTTTAGAGCTTAATTTACCTGGTATCTGACTTCCCAGTATTCTCTCTCTGTAAATTCTGTAGCCTTGCTTAAGAACAAAATAAAACTGGAATGCTGAGAAACAGCAAAGCTTTCAACGGAGGAAGCAACTTGAGCAGAGAGGCTAGGATTTTTTAAAAATCTGCCACTATTACTGCATTTCTGCAGTTAAAGACAACCCCCCCCCACGCCTGTAAGAAGGGCAAGGGCTTTTCTGGGTTGCACAAGTACGTAATCCTGTCTGAAAAGTGAAGCGTACGATCCAGATTCTTTCAAAGGGCATTCTTCAGCGTGATCTTGCACCTCGGGCCAGGGGCGTGGGATGGAGCACGCAGTTGCGGTGTACTGACGCCGACCTGTAACGGGAAAGGCTTTTGCCGTTTTACGACCTTTAATTCTCAAAGTAACAGCCACCCCTCGAGCGGCGGGACGGAGCGGGCGGGGGCCAGCGCTAGGCCGGGGGCGCCGGTGGGCGCGGGCAAGGACGCGGCGGCCCGGCCCGGCCCGGCCCGGCCCGGCCCCGCCGCCCGGGGCCCCGCTCTGCCCATTGGCTACGGCGGGGGGAGTGGCGGCGGCGGCGGCAGGCCTGGGACGACCGGCTGGGCTTGGCACGGCTCGGCCGCCATGCTGCTGGGCCCGCGGCGACTGCCGGGCCCGCGGCGGCTCCTGCGCTGCGCGGCTGCCGCCCCGCCCGCCCGCGCCTACCGCGGCGAGGCGGTGGCGGCGGTGGGCTCGCGCCCCGACGCGGGCTCCGCGCTTTACCAGGTAGGCCGGCCCGGGCGGGCCCGGCTCCCTCCCCGCGATGGGCCGCGGAGGGTAGGCTCTGGCGGGCGGGGGCTGCCTCCCCGTACGGCGGCGGCTGCGGGCGGGCAGCGGTGCCGAGCCCCGGCGACCCCCGGGAGTCAGGGGCCGGCCAGGCCGCGGCGGGGCCTTGCCCACACCTGCCCGCCGGCGGCCGGGCTGGGAGCGGGGCCGAGTCGCGGGCGGGGCCGAGTCGCGGGCAGCGCCGAGCCTGCCGGCCTGCCCCGGCCCGCGGCTCGACCGCCCGCCGCTTCCACGCCTGCGTGGTGACAAACGTGCCGGTGGCTGCTGGCAGGCCCCGCCTGTGGGGCCCGGCCCGCCAGCGGGGCGCCGGGAGCGTCCGCGGGAGAACAAAACCGGGACGGGGGCGTGGGCCCTGCGTGAAAGTACGGCAGCGGCCATTTAATAGCTGGTGTTGGGGTGGCCATTTAGTAACAGCGGTACGTGTAAACGTGAGCTTCTGTGCGTAGGCCCGCGGTCAGCCCGCACGCGGGCCGAGTTCTACAGCGCTGCTCACCCTTTCATACTTCTGAAACGCCAAATTAATTTTACTTAATTCAGGCTGTGTGTAAAGGCACCCTATAAAAAGAATGTGGGTTTGTAACGTCGTCTGCTTCGTTAGGCATTTTTTTCACACTTCTTTTTTTTTTAACCAGAATGCCAACTCTTGCTGCATTTTCGGCATTGAAGATCGATACCGTACTAATGAAGTGGCAACAGGGAATTTGTAGGCAGTGGAAGGTGGTGTCAGATGATTTGAAAGTCGGAAATTTTCTTGTGTTTGCAAATCAGTTCCTGAGTTGAAGACAGGTGGGATAGTTTTACAGAGTCATGGGCGTGCCTCCAGAAAACGGGATACGGCAGAAAGAATCCTCTTTGGAGGAGGAGGCATAGGTGGAATTCCCGTTGTCTTTTTGAAGAGAACAGTACTTGCATCTGGTGTAACTTGTTTTATTTTTAATGGGGCATTATTAACGTCATCATATGCAAGATAAAAGTCATGTTTAAGGTTAGGCTGAGAAAAACAGTTTTGGGAGTGGATCCAAACTGGCAGGTGGGCATACATTTGTTTTCAAATTTGTTCCAAGTAGAGTATCAAACAGCAAGTGAAGCAACAACATGTATTCTTATTGAAATAGTTCCTTTGGTGCTGTGTTTGGTTTTGCAGAAACCAAGTGTTGGAACAGAAGTTAGGTGATAGAAACTTCTGTGAAATTTCAGTATGTAGTGTACACAAAGCTTGCATATATGAAGTGTGTATATATATGTGTGTATATTTATATTTTGCATACCAAAAAACCCCAAAGAGTAATATTTTAATAAATGTGTTTACTCAGCTAAGCTCTTGCTAGATTTGCATTTGTGTATGTCTACCTTTCGATCTCAAAAGAAAAGCAAGGCTTGGTGAAATAGCTAATGGTGTTAGTATTTGGTAGAAATAATTTATAGAGCATTGTAAATGCATGTAGTGCTTTACAGACATGAGGAGCTGAGGTCCCTGCTGTGAGGCACTTAACCATCTGAAATAAAAGTAGTACAGAGAATAACAGTGCAAACACAAGGAGGCATAACAATATGTGATGAAGGTCTCGCCTTCTTTAGCTAATGTTTGCTTTTCTGGCTGTGAATTCAGCTAGACAGGCTGGCCTTCGTAATGTAAACTGTCTTTCAAATCAGACAGGTAAAAATGTAATCCAAAAATGAGTGAGTCTAAATTCTGGAAAATAAAGGAAAATATGTGTAAAGATTCCAAGAATTAGCTCTTACAGCTGCTTTGCTTGTGTAGCAGTAATTCAGTTACTCGTGCAATAACTGTAGGATTAGTTTGTAGGTTTTGCCTCTTGATTTTGCTTTAAAGTTTGTAGAAGCCCTCATGTTAACAGCACAATTTTATACAACTTCGTGGTGGAAGGGCCAGTTTCCAGAAAGAACTTGTGTCATTTCACTGGCCTTTTTGTCATTAGTTAATGAAGAGCCCATAAATACATGGTAGAACTAGTACATTTGGTTCTGAGAGGAGGCTTTTCTGTGTGTATTCAAAACCTACAGTAAGATTTCAAGGCATCTTTACTTTTCCTTTGTAAAGTATAATGATGTTGTGTTCTGCTTAAAGACATGAAAGATAATGATAGAAACAAAGTGAATTTAAGATTTTAGATTTAAGATTAAGAAATTAAGATATTTGAGTACAGTATTTTTTATAGATTATCTAAAAAGTCCTTTTACAATTTTTTATGTAGCTAAAGTAGCTACAGTGGGTTGTTAATTCAGAATCTAATAAACCTATGATTGTGATTGCTGTGCCCCTTTTAATTTCCACTGCCATTTTTAGCTGCTTTTTTTTTCCTATGTTAAAGGTGAGTTTTTAAGCTCAGTACCGTGTGCAAAAGATGGGTGTATTTAGAGAAGACAGGCTGAGTGAATGAGGAGAAATGGGGAAAATATTTTATGTGAAATGCTGTGAAATGAGCCAGCTGGACAAGCTAAACACTCACACATGCAACAAAATGTGTGTTGTGACAACTGCAGATTTTTAAAAGTATGGCATTACAAGGGCTGTTTTATAGATTTTTCACAGGGGAAGAAAGTTAACTTGTAAACAGAGTCTTTTGGAGAGGATTAAAAGCAGGTTTTGTTTTCTTCAGTGCTGCATGCAGGTGTGTGGCTGCAGTGACTGTGTGTGGCTGGAGTTCCTGCCCATAGTCTCTCCTAGGAGCATCGGAGTCAAATTAAGACGTGGCTTGTTTTGTTCTTGGTTTTGGGGATGCTGTGATGGTGGTAAAACTGCTAGTAGGTCATTGCAGTGTGATTTCACAGGTTAGGAGGAAGAAAAACTGTTGTAGATGTAGGTGTTGGAGCTGTACTGTGAGTAGGGCAGGGAGAGCGAGGATTGAAGTATGAAAAGAAAAAGACTGGAAGGGCAATAATAGGGTGGACATGCTGATACAGCTTTACAAGGGAGGGAGGAGATGCAGAAGTCTGGTGACCCCCACCCCATGTCCTCAGTAGTTTGGAGGCTGCAGAATGGCACCACACATCAGAGAGATTCATTAACTGAAGTTGGTATCTTGAGATGTGTTAGGTGTTGGCTAGCAATTGGGTGGTACAAAATTCATACAAGTGCAGGCTGTGAGCCATATGGCAGATGGCACTTCATTAGAACAGGGGGAATCCTGCCCAAGAGCCAATGGAGGCACAAGAGTTGGACTCAGTGTTTCAGTATGCCACCTTGATCTTGCTGGACAACCTCTAAATGCTGACCTTATGTATTAACTATGTGTACAAGCTGATGAAATTGCTAAGACCTGTTTTAACCTGATAGGTTTTTACCTTTCAGTAGAGTATTTTTAATCTATTTATAGCAATTACAAAGCGGGAGAAATATGTTCTTTTGAAAGTCTTACCGTGCAGCTAAACCAGTTTGAATGCGAGGTGCCTGTGTACATGTTTTTATTTTCTTTCTCCTTTACACCTTGGTGCCTTTCAGTGATTAAGACAGAGCTGAACAAACTTAACTGCAACACTTGTTGCTTCTAGGGGAAACCTTAATTGTGAGTGTTCAAGTCCAAATATAAAGAGTCACCAGATTGTTTTTTCTGTCAAAGTAGACTCTAACATCTTCTAAATGAGAATTAGACAAGGCAGTATGATTTTTTTTATGCAGCAGTTATTATGTTATTTTATTGCAGTTACGGTTTTCAAAGAGGTAACATTGCTCTTAATATGTCTGAAAAATAGATTAAGCTTGACTAAGACCTTTTAATTCTTAAGAAATGATAAAAAACCTGCTGTAATGAGCACACAAGAGTTTTGGATAATTCTGATAGAAATGGTGAGCTCAGTACTGGATCACTCATATTCAGAACTAAGAGTCTTTGTTTTTCTAAGAGGGATATTGGCAAGAAGACCAGACTTCTTGTTTTTTAAAAGATTTCTTTTACCTGTAGGAATTACAGGAATGTAAAAAGTGTTTAGCAAATTCTCTTTGGTCTAGGTCATTCATCTTTTGGTACAAGAGACATAGCCGCACTTAATTTGAATCCACGTGATGTTTTTTACAAAATTAGATTTAAAAAGTAAACGAACCTGTAAAAAAATTAACAAAACCTGAAAAATAGCACTTAACTCTGAAACGACTAATTCTATTTTTGTTTATTAAATTTGGAACTAGTCTTTTACAGTCTTAACGCACTCAGAGTTTTTGTGATGCATGTTTATTAAATGCTTTGGGATGCTTGAGGAAAGCCAATACATAGGTAGAAATGTTATTACTTTAAAGACAATACAGAGCCAGTATTTAATAAGGTAAAATGAAATTTGGAAGAGAAATCAATTTTGTACTTTCTGTGTTTGTTTATTAAAAAATAATACTGTCGCTCTTGGTTAAACTTAAAATGCTGGGGTTTTCTTCACTTAGGAAAACTATGAACGAATGAAAGCGCTGGTAACCAAACTCCAAGAGCAAGCAGAAAAAATCAGATTAGGTAAGTATGATAGTCTAGATTTTAGAACACTTGTTTAATTTGGTACAAAACCCAGTTTTATTCTTTGGATTTTTTTTCCCCTATAGCTATATGTTCATTAATCAGTTCACTCAGATACAACATATTTGCTGGATTATAGTAGTCATACTGAAATTTTAGCTTATCTATTTAAATCTACATTTACTGTGTTCTGTCAGCTGAAGATCTTAAAAGGTTTACATCTAAGCTAACTTTGTTTAAAATTTAGGGGTTTTTTTAAGTAACTCAGGCTAGCTAAGAAAAACGTGCATACCATTACCACTTCTTTGTTTGCCACAGTCTCTAGTGTGTTAACGTATTTTTTTGTTTGCCAGTTGAATATCAGAGCAATATCCTAATGCAAGCAATTCCCTAAATTACTGGAAGCAGACATAAATGAAAGCAAGGCTGATTTAGTCAAACAAAGGATTAATTTCATTGCCAGAGAGGCAAAAAGTAAGCAAGTAGATAGTGAGAACTGGATATTTAGAGTCGGTTAATTTTTAATCAGTTAAGATCTTAGTAATAATGGACTGTATGTTTCTACTGGCAATATTTTTTAACACAGATAGGATTATTAATAAAAGGCTTTTACTGATACACTTTCCACTTCACCTGCTTCCTTGCTTCATCCACTGCTGCCTGCTTTTATAACAAATTGGTTTGGCAAGTGTGCTTCTGTTCAAGTTGCCTGTAAGTCTTCATGCGCAAATAGGATTTTTAAAGACTCTAGCTGTAGTTGTGCTGGCAAACAAAAGCAAGTCTGTAATACTTTAAAAGATTGAAATCTGTGTTTCATCTTCTTGACTTGTAAGATTACCCAAATTAATTACAGTTGACTGTAATTAATGGGGATGATAAAATGAAAATGGTTTATAAATGCTTAACTGTGCTGCCAGAGCTTGAGCGTGCAGCTTTCATTCTCCCCTTCTTGTATCCATCATGACACTGTCTCTTCATACACTGTTTCTTATATAATGCAGTTCCTTTTACAGCTTTGAAATGGAGCACAGTTAAGATTTTGTGCTTAGTGTTTTTTCTTGCTTGCTGTGAAACAAAGCTCCAGGATTTCCTGAGGAGATACTGAAACCCATGGACTACCTCTCTTTTATGCGTGTGGAGACTGTTCAACAATTCCCTACATGGCTCATGAACTAATGATCACAACCCACTTCACTGCTGCACATTTTCCTGTTCTTGCCCATTACATGCTAACAGGACAAGAACATGGCCCTCATCTTTCCCCCATCTGAGGGAGCTCTACCAGGATGTTAATACACGAAGTGACATTGATTGAGATTGCTTTGCCTATCATTTAAGTAGATGAGAACAGTTAGGTACTTAGGTTGAATAGTTTGGAAGGAGAAGTGCAAGATCTTTTTCTTTGTAAGAACTGTCTTTCAGAGAGTGAGCTCTTGGCTTGAGGTCTTTGTAGTGAATGCTTCATTCTTTATCTGTTACTTCAGTGGGTAGGGCTTTTGTGAACCCATATCCCACTCTGCTGGGTAATCCCCAGTTGTGCAACAGGAAGATGGTCCCTGCCCCAAAGAATTTACAGGCTGTGCTAAATTACAACAGATGGATTTCTGATAGCAAGCACAAGAAGCAACTGAGATACTTTTAGTCTCCGTGACTGGCAGCAATCATAGCATATCAGCAGTAACAGTGAAGTTTTTATAGACATTACTGTAAAGGAGACATTAAAAAAGGGATTTCAAACGAAATGCTTCCAAGTTTGTTTCACTGTCAGGGACACTGCTTCTCAGTCCACAGAATGGAGGCTAGTATAGGGTAGAGCAAACATCTTGATCTTGGAAAAGAAATGTTCAATAAAATGGCTACAGGGCCTAGAAGGCAAGCATTTATGATTTGTGTGTGAAGAGGGGGAGCGCACAGAGATGACAGAAGTCACAGGATGGAAGATTATTTTTGCAGCATCACTCTGGGTGTAAATGAGAAAGGCAAGATGGAGGTCAGAGAAAATGTTATAATTGCCATGATGTGGGATGTTGAGAACTTGGATGAGAGTATTAACTCTGTGGGTGGATGTGAGAGGTTGTATCTTAAGAAACTTGTACAGAAAGAGTTTACAAGATGTACACTTAGGATGGATATACAGACCTAATGAACAGGCTGAATCAGAAATAAATTGTGGGCTTTCTGGCATGCCTAACAGGTAGGAAATGATGTGCATAGTGATCAAGGAAGGAGGTGAGAGAAAGGGCTTGAAAGGTAGGCTTACAAGGTCTGTCTCAGTGATGCTTAGATGACAAAGAAATCTTGAAGTCGCAGGAGGAATGTTAGCAAAATAGTACCTTCTTTATTTTAGATGGGGGAAACAATTTTAGAGTGATGAGGTGGATCAGTGATCTGTCTACACAGAGAGACAATGACTGTATAAGCTGTTGTTACAAAGAGGCTGAGGTGTGTCAACAAATCTTAAGTATTGAATGACACAAAGCTCTAGAGAGCAAAAGATATGATTTAGGATGACCTCGAGTAAAGGGTTGAAATGAAGCAAAGATAAACTCGATAATAAATGCTGTGTGTCTGAGCTCTGTTTTGGAGTGATCTAAGGAAATGAATCCAGATTGTCTTGGGTCTTCAAGATTGGACTCAGCATAGCTATTTTGAACAAATTTTGGGGTATAGTATTTTTTGTAGTTCTTACTGCTGTGCTTTTGTCTGTGTGTTTGTGTTTTCAGCCCTTCTGTTCATTGCCAAGCAGTGGGAGAAAGTTCCAGACAGCTATGTTTATTAAAATCTTTACCTCAAGACTAACTATATAAATGAGGGGAGAAATGGAGTAGATTCTGAAAAGCAAGCATTTTTATCAATACCTTAAATCTGTTTGAAGTAGAAACCATTATTTATTAAATTCATTATTAAGGTACATACTTCAAAAACTGGAAACTCATCAGTGCTTCCATTCTAAGTTTTAATATAAGTGGTGATTTGTCTATCTGTGTCCATAGTAAATCTAACAATTTACTATTCTATCACAGGAGGTGGAGAAAAAGCTCGTAAGCTTCACACATCAAGGGGAAAGCTGTTACCTAGAGAGAGAATTGACAGGCTTATTGATCCCGGGTAGGTACTTTCCTTTTCTAAAAACACTTCAGGTTCTCTTTTGTGGGTAAGTACTGCAACAGGCTTGTTTTCTCTTTAGTTTCCATAAACACTGGCAAATAACACAGTTGGAGTTTTACAGAAGTGTTTGTTGAAATACTTATCTGTTTTTTAAAGCAAAAATCTCTTTATTAAATATTTAACCTTTAAGTGAGCTTCAATGGCAAATATGGCCAGTTCCTTTTTAAAATTGTGTTATATTAATTGTCATTATTCAGGTCTCCGTTCTTGGAGTTCTCCCAGTTTGCAGGTTACCAGTTGTATGGTAATGAAGAGGTACCGGCAGGAGGCATTATCACAGGCATTGGGCGAGTATCTGGGTGAGATACCAGTGATCTACATTATTGATGGTATGAAAAGGAAGAAGGTATAATTTTGTTCAGTTTCCAGTATTAAGCTATTAGCATTTTTAGTGTTTTGTTTCTAACACCCAAAAAATCAACAAAATTGGTATCTTAATTTGTTCAGTCTTAGCTAAAAGGAAGTCATTCTATATATTTTTTTTTTTTAGTTAGCATATCCCATATTAAAGCAGAACACACATGGAATTTCTGGTGTCTGATGAAGGAAGGAGATTAGTGCGTCAGTAAGGCAGTTTTCAAAAAATAGCGCGGTATTCTAGGCTAAGAATTAGTTTTGCTTACTAACAATACCTCCAAGACTACTGTTGAAATCAAATACGATGCTATACAGCAATATTTTAGGGAGTTAAGGGACTGTGAAATAAGACATCATAGTGCTGAGACTGCTGTTAAAATGTGCATTTGAGGGAATGCAGGTGAGGATGGCTGCTCTTGAGCATCAGGGCTTCAAGAGTCCTTGGCATGTTGCAGTTCTTAATAAACATACTCAATAGAAATGTTTTCCTCTCTCATAAACTTGTTCTGTTTTTAGGGTGGAATGCTTGATTGTTGCTAATGATGCAACTGTCAAAGGTGGTACCTATTATCCCATCACTGTTAAGAAACATTTACGTGCTCAAGAAATTGCGATGCAAAACCATCTCCCTTGCCTATATTTGGGTAAGTCTCATTACAGAAATAACAAATGTCCTTTGTTAAGGGCAGCTCAGTATCTCTAGGTAAGACACTAAATAAATGTTGTTGAGACTGATGTGTCCCCAGATTTGACTAACCAGGTATGTATTTTAGACACGCATATTCAAATGTATTTTCATCAATACTGTGTTACCTCTATAGATGGGTGGCAAGTCTTAACCGGACAGTACCCATAGCTTTTCAGCACTATCTTCTGCACTGCTGTAAGGCTCGGTTCATAAGATACAGATACGACTATGCCATTGTATCACTTCTTTCTTGCTCCTTTCCCTTCTGCCATGCTTGAGCAGTCCATCCTATAGTCTTATCCAGTCTTAATTCAAATTACAGTTAAAAAAAAAAGTTACTTTGCCTTTTGGTGGAGCATGTAGCTGTATGAAAGAACATACCAAAGAAGGAGAAAATTCTCAGTGCCAAAAGTGTCAATAATAGTTTGGATCAACAGATTTTTACAATTTAGGATGAATTCTACTGAAGCAGAAATTTCATTGTGTATTATTTTGCATTTTGAGTTTAGTCTATTAAATCAGTATTTAGCCAAACCTTTACGTAAGTATACTTATGTATACTTACATTAAAGATTAAGATCAGAGTGACAGATGTCTTTAGTGTATTACAGGTAGTATTTTCTTAGCCTGGTTTTGTACAAATACAAGAGCTCTTTGCCAATCTCTGTCTTTCAGCCTCAATTCCCAATCTAATAACTTTAAAATCCATTAGCCAATTTCAGCCAAATTTGACAGATTTAAGACAGTGTGTATTCCCGTGGATTTTGTGTAAGTCAGTGTCAGAGGAGAAAGACTCTTACACTGTCTCCATTTAAAAACCAGGGTGGGTTAGTCCTTTTCTGTTTTGCTTGGATTAGCAGCTTACGTAGCAGCTGAGAGGCATTAATTGGTTTGCTAGTTGCAACACTTGTACTAGTTAAATAGTCAGCATAAATGTAGGTCCTGGCCAGCATAAGCATTTGTAATTTCTTGCCCTGCTGACAGGCCAAAGATGCAAAGAATACCGAGAGAGGGATTAGGAGAAATGTGAGCTTGAAAGTATTGCTGGGGTGGATAGAGGGACAGTGTGGGTGGGGACTTTGTGGGATTGTCATACTGCAATGGAAAGAGTCTTGGAGACAAAGGGAGGGCCAAATTTTATCTTAGTCTTAGAAAATAGAAGAAACTTAGCTTTTCTGCTTGCAAAACAACTGTATGATTTTTTTAGTCTGAATTATCAGCAAATTTTATCTGTTCAGACAACTCTTTATTTTTTTTAGTGAGTTATCAGTGAGCAATTATGTGTGATTCTACTGTGATAAGATGTTATGGAATGAGGAACATGGGACATAGATATGCCTTGAAACAAAAGTTTAATTATTTTGTTCCACCTTTGAGGTGTATAGTCCCTGTATATATACTGCTGATCACTCAAACCTGGTGAGTTAGTTTACCTTTGCAGTTTCTGTACCTGGGCTTGTTTCAGTTCATTTCAGTTGTGCAATCAAGAGGGAGTGCTTCGTAGTTAGTCAGCACTTTGCTGACCATGTACTTTTTATGCCATTTTAACTGCCTTTTCTCTCAGTGGTAGCCAGCTAGGTGTTAATTCTGATGTGGACACCTGGTGTCATTTGTCACCGAGTCAGTCACTGGTGTGGGTGTTTTATTCTGTGTTCAGGGATGGCCAGGTTGGAGTTTGTCTAGTTGCCGGAGTCGGTGGTGGTTTGGGAGAGTGGTTCTGCAAGTGCGGTGGAGGGAATCAAAACCCTGCTTCACTGTAAAGCTGAATGTAGGGCATTACCGGCTGCAGTCACACAGCATGAGAATGTGCATGTGGACTGTTGCTGATATTAATTACCAGGAGCCAGAGTTCTTGGAGATGCTTGGCCTCCTTGTGCATTTCATTCTAGTCTTCTGTTCTTCTTTGGAGTCTTACGACATGATGTATTTTCATTATTTGGGAGTGGAGAGGTAGCTGCAGTTAGAGACCTCTAAGCTGGAGGGCCACATCAAGAGGCAAGGACACATAGTGAATGAAGGTTCCTAAAGATAGTATAAGGTCTTTGGTGTGTCTATATAATCAAGGTATGAAGGTACACATGCTATACCTCTTGAACTCAGTGGTGGTTAGTCTCACCCTTTTCTGGAACTTGTGACAGAATTGCAATAGAATAATTGAGTTAAAATTGTACATTGAAGATGTTCTTAGTTTAAATGTTTTGCAGTAAGATGAGTTTATAGGGTGGTACGATTGCATCTCTAAGCACGTCTGAATTTATTTTCCATTACAATGATTGGGGCAGATGTTTTTGTGGGGGGTTGTTAACGATTTGTCTTTTTTTTTTTTCCAGGAAGGATGTCCTGATATACCTAGAGTCATAGAAATACATATAGTGTTAGTGATTGTAATTGCTGTATATTTTAGGTAATGTGCAGATACTTTACCAACAACTTAAGTATGTAACACTGTTCAAAGACATGTTAATATATTTTCATTCACTCTGTAGTTGATTCAGGAGGAGCAAATTTACCTCGGCAAGCAGAAGTATTTCCAGATCGAGATCATTTTGGCCGTATTTTCTATAATCAAGCAGTCATGTCCTCACAAGGAATTCCACAGGTAATTTGCTTTTACTTAAGAATGAAATGTACTAATTACTTTTTATGCTTGCTGCCTTTTTCTGGTTTCAAGGCTTGTACCCATGCTTTGTTTTTGACAGCGCTGTGTTGTGCTGACCTGGTGGCCCAGTCTGGGGATTGGAGGCACTGTAAACACAGTAACTGTCCACATAAAGTCATTATAGTTTTGAAGAAGCTGTCTTCTTTCTTGACCTTAGTGTTAATGATATAACCTATCTGCTCCTATCTTGGAGTAGGAGAAAAAGGGACTTGACAACATGGTATGTTAGGGCCACGTGAGGAAGCACTAGGAAATCTTTTGGAACAGTTGATTATTCTGCATCAACGCTGTAAAGGTGAGGACAGTTTTCATGATGGCTAGTAAATGAGACATACTTTCTACTAACAGGGGTATGCATATATATTTATATCCATTTTATAGAATGAGGTGCTGTATGATAAAACTGCCCTAACAATGAGATTATTTTCTAATGTATTAATGACGCATAGAATTACTGTTAGTCACAGTTCCTGGATTTAGAAGTGGTTTTGTGTCATGTGTGTTGCAGGAGTGCATTGCGGTCAGTTTTTTGATGCAGGTGGCGTGTTAGGGGGAGGTGCACTTCTGGATCTGTTGCTCACGGAGAATGTAGAACTGCTTGAGGATGTGATTGCTGATGGCAGCCTTGGCTGCAGTGAAAGTGGAGGGCAGAGTATAAGGTCCCAATGGAGGTGAGGAAGGCAGGTAGCAGGATAAAGACCCTGGACTTCAGGAGAGTAGTCTTGGGCTTGTTAAGGGAATTGTCAGTAGGTACCTTTGAGAGGCTGCCAGGGAGGGCAGAGGAGTCCACGGTCTTTGAAGATAACCTCTTCCAAATAAAGGAACGCTCGAGGAAAGCAGATGACCAGGTTGTTCCTACAGAGTTGCTGTCTACTCAGTCAACTCCCAGCCTCTTCATATGGTTGTGTAGCCCTCTTGTATACCTCCCTTTTATACCCTTTGGCAGGCCAAAGAATTCAAGCTTAGCTGTTCTTCCTACAGAAAGCGTTCCATCCCTTTGATGGTCCTAGTTTATCTTCTGTAAACCTTTTCCCAGGTCTTGTTATATCTTCTTTGAGATTGTGCTGGTTTTGGCTGGAGTAGACTTAATTTTCTTCATAGTAGCTAGTATGGGGCTACGTTTTGGCTTTGTGCTTAAAACAGTGTTGATAATACAGAGATGTTTTCGTTACTACTGAGCAGTGCTTACACAGAGTTGAGGCCTTTTCTGCTTCTCACCCCACCCCACCAGTGAGTAGGCTGTGGGGGCACAAGGAGTTGGGAGGGGACACAGCTGGGACAGCTGACCCAAACTGACCACGGGGATATTCCACACCATATGATGTCATGCTCAGCATATGAAGCTGGGGGAGGAAGAAAGAAGGGGGGGATGTTCGGAGTGATGGCGTTTGTCTTCCCAAGTAACAGTTACGTGTGATGGAGCCCTGCCTTCCTGGGGATAGCTGAACACCTGCCTGCTGATGGGAAGTGGCGAATGAATTCCTTGGTTTGCTTTGCTTGCGTGCGTGCATGGCTTTTGCTTTACCTATTAAACTGTCTTTATGTCAACCCATGAGTTTTTTCACTTTTACTCTTTGAATTCTCTCCCCCATCCCACCAGAGGGGAGTGAGCAAGTGGCGATGTGGTGTTTAGTTGCTGGCTGGGGTTAAACCACAACAGAGATGAAGGAGCCAGACTGCACTACTCAATATGTCAAATAATGATGGAGCATAATGATATACACTATTCTCTTTTGTATTCCTTTGCCAGTTGTTCTAACATCTTTGATTTTTCTGACTGCTGAGCAGTGAGCTGGTGTTTTTGCTGAATTATCTTAATTTCAAGAGCCTGTTCCTAGATGTAGTTGTCAGTTCAATGCCTATCACTTTATATTGGCTGGATGAAAGAAGGTGAAGGAGATTTTCAGGTTATTCCACCTGAGAAGAAAAATTGTGTTAGAACATTAGGCTTAGAAATAGGTGTTGGATCCTCAAGCAGAGTAAATGTCTGGCTAACTTGCTGTTTCATCTGAGTACTGTCATGGAAGTATTTCACTAACATATTGTTTTGACATACTTTACTGTTGAACTCAATCTTAATGTAAAGTGGAAATAAGACTTTATCTTCTTCATTTTTACCAGCCTCTGTCATTGAGAGGCATGGTTGGGCTGGAACCATTTTTATTTATTCTCTGTGAGAAGCTGTGCTTGTTTGAATCTCCTAGTCCAGAAGGAGGAAATAGAAGCTAATACTTCTGTTCAACGTGAAGCAGATGCACCGGTCAAGGATACAGTATTCTATCTGACTCCTCCTTACATGGCAGACATTGGCTTTGCATGATTTTTGAGTAAACTGCATTTGTTACCTTGCTGCCTTTTTGGCACATTTTGGAAGCAAGTCAGACTTCAATTCTTGAAACATCTTTTTGTCTACCAAAGAATCCTGAAATCCATTGCCTCCAGAGAAATCCAAGGCTGAAGAATACAACAATACACTAAATCTCTTTAGAAAGTCTGACATAATTTAACTTCTGCAGTTCTCTTCTTTCCAACCATAAAAGTGGAGCAATTGTAGTGATTAGCTAGGTCTCCAGATGAAAAGCACTGTTTAGTTAAAAATATTTAGGAAAAAAGACAGTTTACAAGCTAACCATCCTGCAGAGTCACTGAAAGTCTAGGTTGTACTTTAGATTTATACGTGTGAGTAAAATTGGTCCCAGCATTTTTGTGGAACAGCAAGTGTCAAAGGAAATGGTCACAGGGCTGTTTTGCAGAATTATCTTTTTAGGAGAAGTTTTGGTAAGCCTTATTTTTGCCAGAGACTCCAATCGTGTGGTATGGGAGTAGTGGTTTTTTAATGTTATGTCAAAGATGAATATGTAAACCCAGTTTGCAAGGCTGGAATTACTGATGTTAGGCAGGACCTTTCTAGATATGCCTGGTCCTAAGGTCATGCTGGTGTTTTCGTAAATATCTTGAAACAACATTAATGTATTTGTAAAGTTCCTTATCAAGTTGAATTTGTTTTTATTTTGATTACCACACAGTGTTGCATTAAGACTAGCATTGTACTTCTATACAATAAAAACTAAATGTAGGAAAGATTTGCCTTTTAATAAAACACGCTTCTGTTTGTTATGACACTGATGAAAGCTTAGTTTTCTTGGTATGACACTGATGAAAGTTTACCTTTCTTAAAATATTTATAGAAGACTGGGAAAAGTGTTATACTGAAGTGCTTCCTTCATTTAAAGGATGTAATACGTGTGTATTTTGTTTGGGAGATGTTTCTGTCCTTTGTTTCATTTCGAAAAGCCACTATTAACATTTGTAAATCTGCTATTGATTCTGTGCTAACAGACTGTGATAACTAGAATTGTTACTGAAAAAGACAGTCAAAGAAACTCTCTGAGACTCGGTTTTGGAGTTTTAGGAAGCAGGCATTCTTTATTGCAGCGCTGGGTGCACAGGGGATCGCTCCACCTATCATGCACACCATTACCTACAGCAAACAAATCTTATATTATTCTAGACATATGCATATTCATGTTATCATTTACATAGTGTCCGCCCTTTGGGCATGTGCAGTGTGGGTCATCTCTTTTTCCTAGTTAGCTGACCTTGGCAGGTTTTAATTACAAAAACTCAGCAGGACCGAAGGCTTCTTGTCTGTTGATGCACATCGGGGCCCAAGGCCTTTTGTCTATTGGCGCCTTGGCACATACTGTTGACAAAGCTCAAGGTTTTCTTATCTTATTCGTACATACCAAAGTTTCGAAGTTGTTCAAGCAAGCAAAAGTTCATCAGTACAGCGATACAGTTAAGTTTTCCTTCTCATGCTTTTATTCAAGGCATGAGAATCATCTTCCATGTTTGAGAGGATGTTTCATTAGGAAATGGTGTTAGGAAATTATGCTCCCTCTGATTTCCATTCTGGTTTATTCTTCTGACATTGGAGTCTGTATGTTGTTAGTTTTCTACCTGCTATTCTTTGTTGTGGCCTTCCTGAAGGTCTGTTTCTTCAGTTCATCAGCCCTTCTCAATTCTGCCCTTAAAAGTGCTTCCTTTTTTCTCCTTTTTCCAGTTGCTTATGGTGCTTTTAATTTCCCCCTCCACTTTTACCTGTGACTAATTTATTATACTCCTACTGCAGCTTTAAATTGCATTGATGTCTGTATGGCTGTGAATCAGAAAGCTATGATTATTTTCTCATTAGCCATTTCCTAAGCGCTGTCACACTCATATGCTGCATGGATACAACGGGGAGCTGATCAGTGGGTATGAAATACTGCATATGCATTCAGAACTGTTGATTTTTATTGTGCTCTTAAGTAATTTCCTATGCAGTAATTCAAAGAATGAAGTCAGGAAGTAGTACATTAGTCAGGAATTTGAGGTTGTGCTATTTGACAAGTAGATTTTGGTTTTTTCCAATATATACATATTCCAGTTTATATATTGGAAAAAGTAACACCTGAGGAGTTAAAGTTTAAATGCAGGCACATTTTTCAGCATGAGCCAGGTAAAATTAAGAAAAAAAATTAAGGAAAAAACCACAAATCCTGGGGAAAAAAATCAAATGAACTTTTTCCCCAGGTTTCTTCCATTGCTAGAGGCTTGTTTTATCTTTGTATTTACCTGGAGGTATTTATTAAATGCACAACAGAAATACTGCAGATTAATCATGTGACTCTGAATACAGTTTAAGATACTGAAAACCGTTTGCTGAAAAAGCTGTTTGATTTGATGATAGCAGGTTGACATAGTTCATCTACTCCTGCTTTAGGTACAGGTAATGTGATTTGGAAGCTTTATTTCTGTGGTCTGTTTTCTTTTAAGAACAAACATTAAATTATTATTTAACACAGAACACTACCTGAAGTTGCTTTAGAAATATTTCCAAACAAAGTTAACACAAAAGAACATTATTTTGTGTTTGTGGGGGGTTGCAGTTGTGGTTGTGAAAGAAAGCAATAGATTAGACAATTACTTTCTTACTGTCTGCCTTTTCCATATAACTATTCCATTTCTTCTGCTTCACAAGCTGTTTTGAAAGGGTCTTTGGAGGAGCTCCCCTGAAGGACAAGTTAAGTGAGAAACTTCACTTTCACCATCATATGCTGCTACAGTATTCATGGTGTCTGAGGTCAAGTCAGTTTTGTAAAAGTGTCACAAAAATATTACTGGTAGGAAATGTTCATTGGATAGATGTTCATCTCAAAATTAGGCATAAGGATGAAGCAGAGATTATTTGTGCTAAAGCCTGTAACGAGATACTCAACACGCCTTGAAGGGACAGAGTTAATGAGTTGATCCCTTGAAGAACTGAAATTATGTACTAGCAGATGTGAGGAGTTTTCTTCAAAGGATGTTAATGTTGGTGAAATTAAGCCAATAAGCAACAACCGAAGGTCTGACTTAAGTGTAAATACCAGGAGCAACCTGTAGGTTTCAACCTTTTACCGTTCATCAATAAAAACAAATTTCATGGTAGAACATGCACCTCTTCAAATATTTCACATACATAGCTCGTGGTACTTCATATGTGGATTTTCCTGCAAGGTGGCCTGAAGATCATAGTTTAAGAGACTACTGAAAACTAGAGAGATTCCCTATCTTTTTGAAGAAAAGCTAAAACATAAATAAAAAGGTTGCTTTGTCAGGCAAAAATAATCTTTCAGTGCTCTCCCAGAACCTGTATTAAAATCAGTACAATATATAATACTAGCATGCGCATTTGCTATTTTTAAGGGTTGGACAATTAATTATCTTGTGGTTTTTGTCTTCCCAACAGATAGCAGTAGTAATGGGATCCTGTACGGCAGGAGGAGCATATGTACCTGCCATGGCTGATGAAAGTATTATTGTTGGCAAACAGGGAACAATATTCCTGGGAGGGCCACCACTGGTAAGGATACAGAATTTTCTAGTAACATAGCCCCCAAATATTTGTGCTACTGACAGTTGTACAGCTTAAACTATTGAGACCTTTCTTGGTGAGATAGTTCCAGATATTATGTCGATTAGTTTGCAATTTTTAAGTATATCTGAATGTTTCCATCTTAAATTAAATCTTTTCTATCTGTTAAAGGTGTATATATAAATCAAACTTTGTTAAGGTGTTTTTATAGTATTGCTTTTGCCTTGCACATTTTAAATTATAAAAATGCTTTCTATATTCAATTATGCAGTGTCTAGGTTTGACTTGAAATAAAAAAAATGAAAAGCATGTATATTATATCTCAGAGTCAAGATAGAGAACTTAAGAGCAGGACTGAACTATATGCCAGTTTACAGACAAAGGACTTACGACAGAGCTTGTCATCATTTTCTAACTTTCTTAGTAAGGAAATTGTTTCTAAGGAAACTGAAGAACTCCTGTGAATTAAAACTTGCTTTGTTGTAGAACTCATGTGACTGTGCAAAATATTCCAGCATAAGACAGCTTTAAAATTGTAGCTTGGTTCCAACAGGAAAGGGAGTGCCTGAGTGGGGTTTATTTTTTTAAAAACAGCTGTACCAGTGTATGTTCTAGCATAGGCTCAGTTTTATACCGATACAAATAATAATCTTTGCTGACAAAGATTATTTTACTTAACACAAGCTTTACGAGAAGAAAGAAATTTCCAGTAGTAGATGTTATGTTAGTGCTAGAGGTAACAGGTGGGGCAGCACCCAGCACAACTATTCTGGTCTCAATGAAGTCTGACTGGATAAACTTGCTTTGCTGAAATAGTCAAATATTTGTCTCATTGAACAAACTGGTCTGAGGCAGCATGTTGGCTCTGTTTTGGATATAGTTTTTTGGGAACTTGGAGGTGTGCTTCCTGTGACAAAGCCAAGTGCAAATCAAATGTCTCTCGAACGTCCTTCCAACTTGAGCAGGCCTAAATGGAGAAATCAGTTTGTAACAGTATTGTTGATGAAGATACTGCTCCACTAAATTGCTGTAGTAACGGAGGAGGGGGAGTTTTGCTGGAAGTCACTTCTCTCCACCACTTAAGATACTGGGAAAATGTAGCAGGTCCCCTAAACTACAGGAAGACAACCACTGACAGATTTTTTCGTTAACCATTTCCTAAGGCATGATTGTGTTAATTTCCTTAAAAGCATGAAGAACTTACCTGTGATGTCATTTAGTGTTCACTTGCATAGCACTGCTCTCATTTCCACAGTATGATTTTGCATTTCATTCTTTTCCTTTGCTTTAGGGTGTTTTTTTCCTCACTGTGTCATCTTGATGCTAAAAGTTGATTTAGCATTTTATACCCCTTTTTTTCTTCCAAAGTTCAATGTATAGATGGATTTTAAATCCTTGAGCATCTTAAAAAAAAAAAAAAAAAAAAAAAAAAGTCCTATAATTTATGCAGACATACTTTTCTATGGCTGGTAAATGCTAATTACTGTTCCAGAACATCTTAAATAAATTCAGAATGTAACTGGCATATCAAAAGCAGTGGGGGGGGGACACACACCTATAAGTACAAAGATATTTTGTTGTCTGCCATAATAAAATAACACATTTAGCTTGAATTATTTTATTATTTCAGTGGATGCTTTCCAAGTTGACAAGAAGAATAAAGTAATCAGCAAAAGCAGATGAAGTAATTAATAGCAACTATGTCATTTAACGTTAATTTATGTACTGCTCATTAGAATTTAGAAATCTAGAATTGCTTTGTTGGAATTTCTTTGGCAGTAATTGTTTCAAGTGCCTTACCTAGGTCTCAGTTCCTTTTTACCTTTATTAGTCTCTTTCAGCTTGTTGTTTATAGGTAAACAAAGACAAATCTTCCCTCAAAATTAAGCGATTTTCTGTAAATTTATCACTGTAATTTATATATTAGGAGTTTCTTGATGAAAAGTAGCATAAATGTGAATGAAGATATTAGTTGAGTGAGTAACATTGGGTGATTCATGCATCTTTTTATTGAGATAAGGAAATTAGGACGATGAAAGACATTAACTTTTATGTCAGACTCTTACTAGTTTGGTTATTGTGTTACAAGTAACTGCCGTGGTTGCAGGAATACCTGAGCTGTCTTAAGCACAAACCCTGTCTAAGTCCAGCACAGTTCTTTAGCTTAGAGCCAGTGGCATAGAAAGTGGCAGTACTGCCTCTGGGGCTTGCTCAGGTTCAGAGTAATTTGTTGCAGAAGTTCAGCTAGTAAATCTGAAAGACCTGAGCAAACTCAGCTCTTCTGACATGGCATTTTGACTGGCAAGAGTACTGGGGAGTCCTGTGCACCTTGAGTGATTCTGCTTGGAGCTATGTTTTAGCTGGAGAGGTTCATCAGACCCTGGGAGACCCACTGGGTGCACTGAGTAATGTGTCCTGGAGAGCTTACTCAAAGCCAGTTTCTTTCAAGCTCCAGCATTAAGCAGGTACAAAATAAGACAGCTAATACCCAGTACTACCCAGGAAGCTGGCTAGGAAGCTGAAAAAAAGGGAGCCAGACTCTTGCTCTAAGAGGATGGTAATCATTTAACTTCGCAAGGGAATTTAGGTCATACGTGTGTATCACTGAGATGTAGTACAGGAGACTTTTGCCAGGATAGGCAGCTGAAAAAGAGTGGCCTGAGTCAGGTCTCAAAGGGAAGACTTGGCTAGGCAAGTCAGTGACTGCAAGGCTGTTGTGAAGTTAGAAAGGACAGAAACTTTTCACCATTTCCAGAGGAAGATATCACAACTGTCCTCCAATTTAATTTGTTCCTTAGCAACCTGCAGATGTAATGATCCTTATCTTTGTGCGTATAGATCAAACTTTAATATCACTACCTGTCAGCTTTTCTGTTCGGTAGACCTTTTCGTATTCTCACTGAAAATATTTTGCTTGCCTTTCTCTAAGCATCAAAATTACTTCAGACTCCCATAGAAACTTCCATTCCATGTTGTAGCAGGTATTGTAGTTATTATTGTGTATGCTCTGTTCCCCCAAATGTCTTTCCTATACGAAGAAAATTGGATTGGATTTTATCACTTGCCTGCCTAAAATAAAACATCGTAAGGAAGTGAAAGAAAACCCCTGATGTTAGTTATAATTAGTCTTGGGACATGTATGCCAAAAAAAGTTAATTGCAGGTACAGTCCAAAGTCTAAAGTGCAAGTTTCCTTGGCCTTCTTTTTAGAAAGGTGATGGGTGATGACTTCATGAACAGATAGATCTCGGTAGTCTGTGCTCAGCAGTGAAGGAAAGTCTGGTAAAAAGCAGTAAGTTTGTCAAATTCATGTATATTTATGTGCTGGGGACTCTTCTACACGTCAGCCTGATCTGTTGTGGGAAACGTACATGTTATCTAAAGTTTGGGTTGATTTCTCCTGATTGCTAGCTGAAGTAGCTTGAAATGGGATTTATTTAAAAATCCCCACATATCTTGTCAAGGCTCTATTTGCAGTCTGTTAGAATTTAATGAACTTCAAGAAAGTCAGTACTATTTAAACTACGGTTTGTAGAATGCTCTTGCACTGCAGTACCTGGGAAGGTGATGGAGCAAATAATCCTGGAAGCTATTTCCAAAAACACTATGGACAAGAAGGTGACTGCAAGTAGTGAGCATGGATTTAAAATGGGGAAATCAGGCCTGACCAAACTGATAGTCCCCTATGCTGAGATGACTGGCTCTGTGGAAGTAGAGAGAGCAGTGGATGTTATTTATGTTGGCTTTGACAAGGTTTTTGATACTGTCTTCCGTAATATCCTCAACAAACTGATGAAGTACAGACTGGGTAAATGGGCAGTGAGACGGTCTGAGAACTGGCTGAACTGCTGCGCTCAAGCTGGAGGTCCATCACTGGTGGCATACCTCAGAGGTCAGTACTGGGACCAATACTGTTTAACATCTTCATTGATGACCTGGACAATGGTGCAAAGTTTACCATCAGCAAATTCGCAGATGATAAAAACATGTGAGGAGTGGTTAACAGAGCAGATGATTGTGCTGCCTTTCAGAGGTACCTCAACAGGCTGGAAAAGGGGGCTGAACAGAACCTTTTGAAGTTAAACACAGCAGGGAAATGCTCCTTGGAAGGAATAATCCTGGACACCAGAACAGGCTGGGACACCAACCAGTTGGGAAGATGCTTGGCAGAAGAAGGCACTGTAGGTCCTGGTGGACACCAAGTTGAACATAAGCCAGCAATGTGCCCTTGCAGCCAAGGCAGCCAGCAACATCCTGGTCATGCATTAGGGAGAGTGTTTCCAGCAAGTCAAGGGTGGTGATCCTTCCCATCTACTCAGCCCTCATAAGACACATTTGGGGTGCTAGGTCCAGCTCTGGGCTCTCCAGACCAAAAAAGACATGAACATGCTGGAGTGAGTCAGTGAAGGTCTGTGGAGATGATGAAGGGACTGGAGCATCTGTGATATGAGGAGAGGCTGAGAGAGATGGGACTTCTCAGCCTGGTGAAGAGATGGCTCAGGGGGAATCTATCCATGTGTATGAATACCTTGCAGGGGGAAGTAAAGGTAGTAGAGCCAGGCTTCTCACTGGTGCCCAGTGACAGGTCAAGAGGCTACAGGGCACAGACTGAAATACAGGAAATTCTATTTAGATGCAAGAAAACACTTTTTTTACTGCAAAGGTGGTCATGCTGAACCAAGTTGTCTGGAGAGGCTGTGGAGTCTTTCCATCCTTGGAGATACTAAAAACTTGACTGTACATGATCATGAGCAACCTCCTCTGGTTAACCCTGCTTTGAGCAGGGGAGTTAAACTAGACAGTCTCCTGGGGTGGCTAACAGACTCCACAACTCCGATTCTGTGATTTGGAGAAGGAAGACTTCATCTCTGCTGAAGAGGAAAAAAAGCCATTTTTGTAAAGTTTATTAAAATGACTGTCTAGATTTCTGCGCTAAGGGAAGTCAGTGCTCTGTTCAGATTTGTTCGAAGTTCTGCAGTAGTCACAGAATCACAATATGTTACAGCTCCATACTGTGTCAGATGTGTAAAGAGACATGTATAGAATTATTTCACAGAATCATGGAACAGAGTCATAGAATCATTTAGGTTGGAACAGACCTTTAAGATCATTGAGTCCAGCTGTAAACCTAACACTGCCAAGTCCACCACAAAACCATGTCCCTAAGTGCCACATCTACACGGCTTTTAAATACCTCCACGGGTGATGACTCAACCACTTCACTGGGCAGCCTGTTCCAGTGCTTGACAACCCTTTCAGTGAAGAAATTTTTCCTAATTTCTCTTAAAAGTATGTTCTTCTGTTGGTTGTTTAATGAAGACTCAATTATATGTCTGACAGAAACTTTTCATTAATTACTATCAGAGTACCACACCTTCATATTACATGGGTAGCCATTCAAATTTAAAGCAAAAATCCTACTAGTGAAGAAATATCTGTAGTTAATTTTACAGATCTGACAGTTTGGAAGTGTGTGTGTATGTGTGTGTACATATATATATATACACACATGTTTAGTGTGCTTCAGTTTTAGGCATGAAACTTGGAAACTGAAATCTGTTTTGGAAGTGATGATAGTTTCATCTTCCCTTGTCTCTTACACTGCCTCTGTACTCTCTGTACGTGATGAATAATGGTTTCACCAGCTTGCAAGCAATCCTTTTCAAAGCAGTTACAGTAGAGTGGAAATGCATCAAGGGTTTTTTTTACCATGCAGTAAATGATACTGCTTTGTTTTAAGGAGGAGTTCACTCAGTCTCAAATTATCCTGTCAGGTCTAAGATTTGACAGATCTAGGATTTAGGTTGTGCATTGCAGGTATTTTTACGGAGACATTCTTGATCCAAACAGTTTTATGCCATTAATAAGCTTTTTAAAAGAAAATTACTCTTACTAAATTATTGTGTGTTTAGTGGAAGATTTAGAAAATAAAAACTGCTAATGATTGTTTTATGGTTAATATTTAAATAAGTAAGTTAAAATTCACAGAAGAAGAGTTTGTGTAGAGAAAGCAAATTCAAAGAATGCTAAGTTTCAACTGAGATACTGTTTGTTTGAAACAATGCAGGAAAGTATCATGTTTGAAATTGCTTGTTAAGCGGTAATTTTTTGTGAAAAGGCATGTTCATAAATCTAAAGGGTGCGTAAGCATACTCACAGTAATAATGGACACAGCAATAAATACAACAGTAAGTGGGGAATCTTTCTCAATAAAAACTACATATTAATGCTAGAATAAGGATGCAAAATCAGAGAAATTAAGTAATTCTGACAAGATTCTGTGTTGTCACATTTTAAGTGCTCTGAGGGAGAGTAAATGAGGAAATATTAATGAAGAAGCATTTTGTAAAGAACTCTTTTATTGCTATAACTAAGCCAGTATAAGTATTAATGCAAGACAAGCGTCAACTCTAAAGCTCATTTTCCTTTCCTTGCGGTAGGTTAAAGCAGCGACAGGTGAAGAGGTATCAGCAGAGGATCTTGGAGGGGCAGATCTTCACTGCAGGTTTAAAGAAATATTTTCCCAGAGTTAATTTCTTCCATCCTTTAGAGTTTAACAGGGTGTATTTTATTTTATTTTATTTTAATCAATTTATATTTAGGTCTTCTTTAAACTATATTTAGATTTTAAAAATTAAGATTTTCTGTGTCCTTATCTGGTGGTGATGAATCATTTTGTTGTTAGAGTAGCATAGTTACCTTATGTTACTCTAGTTAGGATCTTGTTTCCTTCATTTACTACTTTAAAATACTATGTGTCTAATGTACTGCAGCATCACGCATAGTATGGAGGACTTTTCTATACTGTTTAATGCTGAGTGTTAATAGATTAATACACATTGACAAAGATAATATATTTTGCAGATTGTGTCTTTCTTACTGCCAGTTCAAACTTACAAACAAGAAGAAAATACTCTGTGTTTTTTGTAAGAGAATACTTGTTACAAAACAATACTATGCACTTTCAAGTTCTAACATGAAAAGAACAGTAAACAAAGGTATTACTGTACAGTAAGTTAAGTATTACTGTACAACAAATGCTTAATTTTTATTTCAATTTACTGAAGTGAATAAAGAATTATTTTTAAGGGCAGTTTGTAACACTTCTGTAAACATGTTTTCTTTATAATTTCAAATTAATTTTAATTTCCATTGGAACAGTGTTTGCCATCTTTTATATTGTCATTTAGGTTTTTTACTTCCTAGAGTTGCTCTTTTATGTCATGTCTGATAACTTGAATACACTGTTTCAAAGAAAAGTTCAGGCATGGGTTCAATTTTGAAAGTGATTTCATAACAAAACATGGAGAGCTGTCTTGTAGCATCTATATTTTAAAGATAAAGATAAAACTTTTAAGGTCTTAGAAGTTTTTAAAACCTCAAGTTTTCATTGTCAGATTTTTTAATTAAGTCGTCTTATTGCTACTGCTATTTATATACAGAAAATCTGGTGTAACAGATCATTATGCTTTGGATGACAATCATGCACTTCATCTAGCAAGGAAAGCTGTGAGAAGTTTAAATCTCCAAAAGAAAGTAGGAGTAAGTATGTAGAATCTGTAAACACTGCATTGTTAAATTAGGAATGCTTTTCTTCTCCTGATTTGTACAATACATTTTTTGTCTCTGACTTTAGACATTTGAAAATGGAAGTTACGGTTCTTATCCTTAAAGATTTCTCTAATGTTTCAGTTCTGCAATTACATTCCTGCTGCATTATTCCCAATAAAATCACTGGGATTACATGCAAGAGTGAAGAAACTAGAACAGTGCTTCAGAATCACGGAATTGCACTTTAAGATTAACCCAGTCTTGCAAGGTGCTTAGCTTAATTTTAAGCCCACATGATAATTCCCATGGACTTAGAACTAGATAGCTGCTAAAACACCTTTTTGAACACACATTTTCTGTGATTATTAATGAAAGGTATAAAACTAAGGGGATAGACCTAAATCATGTTATTGTATTGTATTGATTTAAAATTTCCTTGTAGCAAACAGGATGGCATATGGGGAAGAAATTTCCTGAATTTGCTTTGGTAGGAGATGCAAGAGCGTGAACGGAAGATTAAAAGCTTAGCAGCTGAAGGAAGGCAAGATGTTCTATTCAGTTGCGTGGCAAAAATCTTCATCAGTTCTTCATAATAATACCTGCCTAATAGGACACAGGGGGAAAGTGAGCAAATGGGAGGACATGCTTAATTTTTGGTAACATGGAAGTGGAGCACCTATGGAGCTATATGCAGGAGTAGAATCAAAGGTAACAGTAAGTGTGAAAGTGTTAACAACCTTCAGTTTAAGAAACTTGATCTTTATGCAAAATGAGGACAAGCCAGTACAGGCATTTTGATGTGGTTGATGAAGAGAAGACTGTGCTCAAAGCAGTTGGCAAGTTAATTGTTTGGGGTTTTAAGTCATAACGTGGACTAATAATTCCTTTGTTGTGTAAATTGTTTTGTTAAATTGCTACAGGTTACCATAGAACCATCAGAAGAACCTTTATTTCCTGCTGATGAAATATATGGAATAGTTGGCGACCAGCTAAAAAGAAACTTTGATGTCAAAGAGGTATGAATATAAATGCAGGATCCACATGCCCATACATGCATGCACTGGCTTTTCTTGCAGGAAATCACTCTTTATATCATCATAGTTTGTCTACAGAAATCTGATTTGGGATATATAGTGAGTATTTTAATTTCATGAAGTGTTCTAACGTATTTTTTAGTATTTTTGTCCAGTGGATCCATTGCAATGGCAATGACATGTTGAAAATATAATTTTTTTTGGTTATACTTTTAAGAAGGATGAGAGATTGGTAACATTCTGAAAAAGCTGCCAGAAAATAGGGAGCTTTGCGTTGGCAAAGCATTCTATAGACTTGCTGAGTGATGTGATAGCTTTCTTTTTCCGTTAATCCTGTGAAAGTAAAGATCAAATATTTAAAAATTTATGGAGTATAAGCATGCTAAGCAATTTAGTGCTCTCCCAACCGCATATGGAGACTACTGTACTCTACTGCAAGTCTAGTGTAATTATTTGCCTTGGTACCTTCATCCGAGACCTCATCCTTTCTCATATTTTGCGTAGATCCCATATTCAGACCCTTTTTCACTACCAACCAAGTATTTATTTTAGGAAGAGTCTTAGTATGTACCTTTCCTAAAATACTTTGTCAGAAATTACTAGGATTTGCTTTCCATTAAGGGAAAAAAAGATGAACACATTTATTGAGTCTCACACTATGCTCTCGAAAGTTGTAATAGCTTGGATTTATGTTTTTTTAAAGTTGAAATAAATATCTTCTGGCAAATGTCTTGCTAGCAGTGGATCTATATTTGTATAAAATGGCTCCTTTGCATCTCAGAGAAACTTCAGAACAGATCTTTGTTATTTTCATATGTCACAAACTTAAGCAAAGCTGAAAATAAAATCTCTAAGAAAGTGACTCATGGCTATATATGTTTTTCTCTTTACAAATGTGAGTCTGTTGATTAATGTTTAATACAACCAGAGGTGGCAGTTTTTCTTTGAAATTTAACTAGTCAGGAAAACTTTGTTCCTGTATAATTAAACTGTTTGGTTAGAATATTCTTAATCTTGAAATGCCATTTTTTATAAACGTGTAGGTAAATCACACTTTAAAAAGTAAACGGGCTTTGCCTGCCATGCAGACTGTTTATAAGGTGGGCTGCTTGATGCTGTGTAAATGGAAAGCATTTATTTTAAGTTATATGTTAGCATGGTCTTTCCTTCTAAACAAATTAAAAACTCTGAAGGGTTAGGAATTTCATTTTATTTTTCTGTTTTTTCTTAAGGTCATTGCTAGAATTGTAGACGGAAGTAAATTTAATGAATTCAAAGCCTTGTATGGGGATACTTTAATTACAGGTATTTAGAAATATTGTATTATATTGTATTGTATTATATTGTATTGTATTATATTGTATTGTATTATATTGTATTGTATTATATTGTATTGTATTATATTGTATTGTATTATATTGTATTGTATTATATTGTATTGTATTATATTGTATTGTATTATATTGTATTGTATTTATTCTGTGTATGTTCCTACTGGTTTTATAGTTGGATTCATTCTGTCTGGGTCACCCACTGATATTTTTAATAATGTTTTTCTTCAATAGAACAGCAGTTTCTGTTACCAAGAGAAAGTGTTACCTTTATCTGCTATGCTAAAATATAGCTGTGCTATGATAAAAAAAATATATGTGAAAATTTGAAAATTTGTCTTTCTCCTTCAGGATTTGCAAGAATATTTGGTTATCCGGTAGGAATTATTGGAAACAATGGAGTTCTTTTCTCAGAGTCAGCAAAAAAGGTAAATAAATAGATTATTAGCTTCTTTGCCATTGAGAAACAAAACTCTGGTGGGCAACTTGCTGTTGAAATTAGGAACTTTTTTTAATGGAAGTGGACCAGCTCCACATTTTTCATGTAAACATGAAATAGCTTAATAAAATGTAAAAATAATTGACCATATTTTAGAAACATTGTTCTGTAGATTCTTTTGATACAAAAGAGGTAGGTCAATAGGGAAATTTAGTTAGAAAAAAAGCATTTGCATTTGTGTGACTACAACACAATTGAAATAGTATATCCTGAAACTTACAGCTATTACAAGAAAAGTCTATAATGATTGCATAAAATACCCTATTAGTTATAATTCCTAACCTTCACTGTGAAGTACTACAATAAACCACATCATTGTTTTTGTAATAACAATTTGGAAATTTTCAAACCTGGATTCCAGTACTCGGTTCATTGGTTTACCAGAGATTTAATTTTCATACTTTGCTGCAGCAGCTCCTGGCTTAGACTAATGAGTGAAAACACGGGCAGTCTCATAAAAATCTGTGAACCTGTTTTGTGAATTAAAGGGCATCTTTGATGGAATATTGTGATTGCATTATGGCTAACAGTGCTTTACAGATTGGGCTTGGAGGATTGGTGGTGATAAAGAGTTTCTGGGTATGGCAGAGTGATTACTTACCTTGTTCTGTGTTGTTTGGCTTAGTTCTTTATTTCTTCAAAAAACTACTGTCAGTTGAATTTTTTGTAATAGCAATTATATATAGTAGTTTTATTCTAGCAGGCTTCTCAAACTAATGGTGAGGAAATCAGTATTGAAAATCTATAGGAAAAAGGAAGCCTTGATGAGAGATTTGGAGAAAGGAAGTAATTTTACTTGATTTATTGCTGTAATAAAGTAATACACAAAATTGAGTTTCATGTACTGAAGGAATAGTTTCAACTTGGGGCACTGCAGTAAGTGGCATTGTTGTCGGTTAGCATTTGTTTTAACACAGTTATTTCCAAGTTGAAAATAACTCTTTCAATATTTCTAATACTTTCAGTATTTTGCTGATAATTTAGTGCTTCAACTTTTTTCCTACCAATGAAAAAGATGTAAGGAATCTTTCTCTGCTGACTTTTGCTGGCATATCAGTACTGTAAGAGGAGATGGTCAAGTTTCACTTGTTTCACTTCTAGAGAGACCTTTGTTGATAATGTTGCTTCTGTAAGCATCATAATCTAAGAATACTCCTTTTTTTTCCCTTACCGATTTTTGTAATGAGTTGTGACACATCTTTTTCCTGTGATCATCACTATGCTTTTCGAGTGCTTCTCTGAAAAAGCTAGCTAAAGATTATGCTTTATGGTTTTTCTTTCTTTTTTTGTTTTCATAAATTTTGCTGGTTTTTTACTGTGAATAGGTTAGAGGTTTTTCCAGTTGCTGTGCTACATACATGTTTTTTTACCAGCAGGGTGTAAATAGCCTGAGGGACTTTATTGATTTAGATTGTTTCTAGTTGAAACAGAAGCTTGGAATGTACTATTTGTATATTTGCTAGGAAAATGGTCTTTTCCTAGAAAATAGGGAGAGGGCATCTGCCCTGAGAAAAAAGAAAGGTTACAGCAATTGGCAGGGCCATAAGCAAATAGTATATGTGGGCCTTTCCCAATTTCAGAGAATAATTTTCTTTTGTACAGGAAATGAGGAGATATTTTTTTCTGGCTGTCTTAAGTTCCATGACACAGTCTTACAAAACTCGATGTCAGATGCCACACTGTGAAGCCGTCTGTCGTTTAACTACTTATTGGCTGAGTCAAAACAGTTGAGCTTTTCAGTATCAGCAGTAATGCTTTTTAAGGATATTATTTCTGCTTTACCCGTGGACTCACACATTTTTTGGCATTTTCTTACTTCTGCTAGAGTGAATGCATGTTTTGCAGTTGTCTTTGGATGAAGCAGAAGTAGTACAGAGCTTCATGATGCAAATACTCCCATGGACTTCAGTGGAAGGAGACATGCCACAGACTTCAAAGTGCTGGTAGTGATAGCTTCACTGATCCAACTTTTCATGGCTTACTTTTTTTTATTATTATTTTTTCTTTCCTCTCCACAGGGTACACATTTTATCCAGTTGTGTTGCCAGAGAAATATTCCCATTGTGTTTTTGCAGAATATTACAGGTGAATAAGCTCAATATTTTGAAGTTTTGCTATGTCATAGGCTTTGCTGTAAACTGTTGAGGCTGTGGCTTTTAGATAGCATCTTCTGTGCTTTCTTGTACCTACATCTCCAGCCTCTTCTGAAATCAGCCTGTCAGCAGCTGGTGAAGGCCTTGCCTTATGATTTGTTCTTCAGTTTTTTCTGCATGTGCTGTAAAGCACGTGGTATGACATACAGCACAGTATAATAACACAAAGCTAGTGAGGTTTTTTTTCATGTTGTAATTCTTCAGGTTTCATGGTTGGTAGAGAATATGAAGCTGGAGGGATAGCAAAAGATGGTGCAAAGATGGTAACTGCTGTAGCTTGTGCCAATGTACCTAAAATAACAGTGATTATTGGTGGTTCTTATGGAGCTGGAAACTATGGGATGTGTGGAAGAGCATATAGGTGAGTGTTACTTTAAATTATGACAGGAGGTAAGACTAAGAGAACATAACCTTGAAGTACCATTCTGAAAAACTATCTAAACTTGCAGAAGTTCTGCTATTTGGAAAACAGGAGTTCTCAATGTCATGGTCATAAGTGGTCATATGAAAATAGCAACCTGACAAACCTGTAGAGATTGATAGGCTTATGATTAACCTTGAAATAGGTGATGGAAGAGATCTTATAATGTGCTTCTAATGTGCATGCTGACATGCTTTTCTCCCATTTTAGTTCTTGGAGGAAAAATTATACAGTCCTAAACAATCATTAGGCAGTATGGGCTGGTCCTCTATTCTGCATTCATATGAAGAGTACCAGCTTGTGTAAAAAATTCTTGTTCACTTTAATGAGCCTGTTTTTATGAGTAATGTTTGCAGAACCCCTAACGATTTACTTTTTTGACCCTTTGGACATGATGCGCATAAATGGTTTTTTCATTTTTCAAGGTCCCTGATACTGTTGAAGTTGTTGGTGATATTTTTAAAGAGAAAAATTTGGGAAGGGGAGGGCATGGGGGCAGGGGTGAAGAGACTCAAGAAAGAGAGAAACAAATTTTTAAGGTGCTTGAATATAGGAAATGAGAATTTTCACATTTTCAAACATAATGCTGCAAGCATTGAAGCACGTTAATTTGCATTCTTTAAAAACCAATACATTATAAGATTGTCAGGCATAAAAATGAATTCTTAGCTGAGAGAGAATTAGTTCTTTACTAGGAAATAAGGCAATGTCTTATTTTAATATTTAATATATATTTTTTCAGTCCAAGATTTCTTTATGTATGGCCAAATGCTCGCATATCAGTGATGGGAGGGGAACAAGCTGCCACTGTTCTAGCTACAATAGCTAAGGACCAAAAAGCAAGGGAGGGAAAACAGGTATGTCTCTCTTCTTTCATTTGCAGTAATGTCATTATCATCTACTCTTTTACTGGAGTTGCATACTTGTGAGCTAGGGAAGGATGTTGCAGAGTGAGACACCAATGAACTATCGTTCTCCCAATGCCACCTAGTGCACTGACAAACATAAAGCATTTGTGAAATGTTATTGTTTACATCTTCTAAATGTGGTGATCATTCATGACATTCCTTGTCTTTGCTTAAAAAGAGGAGTATTTCTCATATCATCATCTTTGTGCCTTGTGCACCAGATTATTAGTTTTGCTCAAGGTGAGCAGCCAGGGATCCTCTCTGGTTTGAGAGTATGAGGAGGAGTATGTGAGAATAAAGTGTCTTTCCAATTATTTTTGAAGTAGGCAGTTTTATAGAAAGCTGATCTTCAAATTATTCAGTGACTGAGAATTATGAAACTTATAACAGCAGAAGTCTGTAGAGGTTCAAAAAGGATTTGGACTCATTTCAACATTTTAATTGAAAATTAGTGGTATTTTGTTTAATAATCTTTTCTGTTTTCTCTGTACACTCTTTTCTGCTGTGTTTTTTAAATTACATGGTTTATGTTTATACTGGCATCTTGATTCTGTAAGAAGTGATTTTATTGTGATGTCTTAAAATTGCTTGTATTTATCATGGGTAGTTATTCATAGTAATGAAGCGGTACGTGCATGTTATCTCAACAGTTCTTTTTTTTTTACACTTTACTTGGGCTTTCTGTGGATACAATATATTCACCCTCCTCTCTCTCTGTCTTAATTTCCCAACTCCCTGAGATGGACAAGATCATAGAATCATAGAATCATTTAGGTTGGAAAAGACCTTCAAGATCATCGAGTCCAACCATCATCCATGCCCACTAAACCATGTTCTGGAGTACCCCGTCTACGTGCTTTTTGAATACCTCCAGGGATGGTGACTGAACCAGTTCCCTGGGCAGCCTGTTCCAATGTCTGACAACCCTCTCAGTAAAGATGATACCCAGAAAGAAGTTTGAGAAAAATAATTGTAGTTAATGTCAGTAAAATATGTTAGAAACTTGAAAATTTTCTGAATCACAGTGGTGATCACTCTGGATCATAGAGAAACCCAGTGTTAGAATAGCACAGACTTGTTTTATTAAAAAAACTTGCCAAAGGCAACTTAGAATTTGGTTTATTCATTACAGTAGCTTCAGTAATATTTAACATGCTAATCCCCAATTATTCTTATACTCAGTTAAGTATATTTTTACTCTCCTTTTCCCACCCATCCGTTTGGAAAAGTGGTACTTTAATTTCATTGTCAAATATGCTAAATTGATAATTGTGTGTAAAAAGGGGGATAAACTTTGGGGAGGTCATTTAGGCAGTTTCTTTGAGTTTGATGCTGCATATAAAGCTCTTCTGTCATTGTGGAAGAAGATATTAAAGAATATCTTATCTGTGTTTGTTTATTTGCCTGTTTTTTTAGTTATCTGAGGCAGACGAAGCAGCTTTGAAGGAGCCAATCATTAGGAGGTTCGAGGAGGAAGGAAACCCTTATTATTCCAGTGCAAGGTAACATATAAATGACTTTTCCAAAACTTAATTGTAATCACAGGACATAACAATAAAATCTAAATCTTGGTGTTGAAGAACAGCGCAATCTGAAACAAAGATGGGGTTTGATGTGCAGCAGTACAACACAACAAGCTTCAAATCAATGTTTTGTCTGTCTAGTCTCTTAAGACTTTGTAGTATGTACTGTTTCAGAAGGAGGCATGCACTTGCAGGAATTATTCTGTTGGTTCTGTAAGTAATGATATGGTAGCATAGAGTTTATATTCTATGTATTTTATTCTGGATAAGTTTTATATCATTCTCCCCAGTGTAGATTCTGGTCACCTTTCTAAAGCCCATTGGACAATGTGATGGGTGGCTGCATGTGGGTTAGGAAGAATTCATTTTAGTAGGATTCTGCAAGTAGAAGAGGCCAGTGGTTAAGGAGAAGTTTCAGGAAGACCTGAAGCCATTTGCAAGTCTGAGGTCATGATCTTGGTAGGTGACTGTATTGGATGATAGCAGTTCAGATAGGGCATTGGCTGATGGGTGCAGCCTATTCATGTTTGTTGAGAAGTCCTTTGCAGTGTTTTGTGCTCAGGTTAATGGGATATTGGTAGATGCCCAGGAACTAGTTAGGCTGATGAAGCAAGGTGGCATCCTGGAGTGTTACCTCTGGAAACTAGCTTGGAGGCCTTCTTGGCCTCTGTTGCTCTACATTAGTTTTATCCTGTCTGTATTAATCTTCCTGCACATTTTGCTGCTTGTGATATCCAAAAGCTATTTCTCCACTGGCTCTCAGCTGCTAACGATGGTAAGACGGTAACGTGTAATAACGGGGCTTTACTGTGCCTCTATGGCTTCATGTTTTGCAGAAAGAATATTAGTCGCATACAGCTGTGGAGTCTGCTGTATGTATGGTTTTGTGTATCTGAATTAGAATTACTGATGCTTTTCTTACCTGCAAGCTGGGGAGTCTGGAAACAAACAGAGTACAGAGTGGTTGCGATATGATAAATTTTGATGTGGGCATCATAGGCAGAAATTACCTGAACAAGTGGGTGCAAGATACTCTGTCGATGTCATAGAGATGCCAACAAGAGAAGGCATCTGGGGGCCTTTTTATCTAACTTGATACCTGCTTAATCTGATGTATGACAAATTTGATACAGCAGCAACAGCAGCAGCATAGCATCAGTGAGCTCCTTTATGAATTGTTTATCATGATCTGTACAAAATTAATGGTAGCTTTTACTCAGTTTTCTGTTGGGATTGTGGAATGAACTTAACTGAAATAATCGTACCTGGGGGATTCATATTCATTTTAATGTTTAATCAAATGAATGCCTTCATTAAATGGAAGCTCTTGCCATTTTGCCCTGGCTGGTGCTGTGATGGGATAAGTATTCTTAGTGGGATATGTAGCACGGGATTTGTGGTGTCATGTAGGCAGATTTCGGTGGTGCAGTCATAGAGTGGGTTTAGGGAGGGTTTTAGTCTCATCACGGTTTGGTCTCCGCTTCTGGCAGAGGCCTGTATGGTAGTGCTGCAGAGAGTCATAGATACTCTCAACTTCCTGAGGTTTTATGCATGTGTACAATCCCCACTGCTACTAAGTTACAATTTATTGGGGGTTTTACATATAATTAATGAGGATACTTCTGTGACATCGCGAATTGTTACTGACACGGACTTTGTGGTGGCACACTCACTTTGATTTTTTTTTTTTAAATCTTTTTAATTGATGTAAATTTCATAGGGTATTCCCCAAATTGAGAGATGGTGTCAGCTGTTAAAAACTTTTGTGCTATCTCTTTTAGTACCCCTTAAAGATCAAGCCTAGTACCTGTGTCATAAAACCTTGTGCCCTGAGGCAAGAAGGAAAAATAAAAACACATATTATCATCTTTTATAACTGGATTTTAAGGAGAATTTTCCAGTGATATAACGACATTTAAAAAATGAGTCAAACTCTCTGTATTTAAAATTAATCCCTGCCATGCAGAAGATGATGAATGGTTTGATTTCTTTTTTTTTTTTTACATTTGCTTTTTTTTATATGTTCACTGGCAACACAGTCATAGTCTCTTTGCACTCATGATTGAAAATCATTGGATTTATTTAACATAAAATATATTCAGTATATTAGCAATATAAAACCTTGTCCTCTCCCCAAAACCAGCAGACCATTGTCAGTATTTACAACAGTAGGTTACTAACCTGCAAGAAAGTAGGTTCACATGTAAGATTGCAACCAAGTTGGTGAGGGTCCTGGAGCACAAGTCTTATGAAGAGCGGCTGAGGGAACTGGGGTTATTTAGTCTGGAGAAAAGGAGGCTGAGGGGAGACCTTATCGCTCTCTACAACTACCTGAAAGGAGGTTGTAGTGAGGTGGGTGCTGGTCTCTTCTGTCAGGTGGCTGGAGATAGGACAAGAGGAAAGGGCCTCAAATTGCAGCAGGGGAGGTTTAGATTGGATATTAGGAAAAATTTCTTTACTGAAAGGGTTGTCAGGTATTGGAACAGGCTGCCCCGGGAAGTGGTTGAGTCACCATCCCTGGAGGTATTCAAAAAGCGTGTAGACAAAGCACTTCAGGACATGGTTTGGTGGGCATGGTTGATGGTTGGACTCGATCTTGAAGGTCTTTTCCAACCTAAATGATTCTATGATTAAGGTTAGAATTTTAAAAAGTCAGATTCTAAATTTTTAATAATGTCCAGTGATTTTTGGACATGAAACATGAGTATTTAACACCAGTTTTGTGCTGTCTACTGAGCAACTTTTACCAGTTTATGTTTCCAGAATACCTGGCCATTTTGTGAAGTTAGGTTGCAAATCCAGAAGGCACCTCAGTAAACAGCCCAAGTTTGCCTAGCCTAGGGGTTAGGAAGTGCTCTTAATGCTAGTGTTACTGAAAAAGCTGGTCAAAGAAACTCTCTGAGACTCGATTTTGGAGTTTTAGAAAGCAGGCATTCCTTATTGCAGTGCTGCATGCATGGGGGATAATGTCTCCTAGTGTGCATCCCGTTACCTACAGCAAACAGCTTACATTGTTCTAATCATATACATATTCATGCTGTCATTTACACAGTGTCCACCTTTTGGGCATGCGCAGTGTGGGTCATCTCTTTTTCCTAGTTAGCTGGCCTTGGCAGGTTTTAATTACAAAAACTCAGCGGGACTCAAGGCTTATCATCAGGGCCCAACGCTTCTTGTCTGTTGATGCCTTTGGTGCATACCATTGACAGAGCTCAAGGTTTTCTTACCTTATTCGTACATACCAAAGTTTCGAAGTTGTTCAAGCAAGCAAAAGTTCATCACTACAGCAATACAGTTAAGTTTTCCTTCTCATGCCTTTATTTCAGGCATCACTAGGTGTCTTGTCCTTAATTTAAAAAAGCAGGGTAGTTACATATTTCTTATTGTGCCTGTAGCTTGGAAGGGAAACTTAACAGGCACAGATGCGAGCTGCCTGAGAACTAACATGGGTCTGGGTTGCATGTGGTTGGGTCCATGTGATGCTGCACTCAAGCTAATAAGCCCAGCTGAGACATGAAGTCAAATGTCACAGCTGAAATCCAGCTGAGGTGCAATGAAAGTGAAATGCACCTTTTCACTGAGGAGTGCTTGTGAGAACAGTGTGTGACTGGCTCAGGTCGAGACAGTGCAGGCTGGTTTTTCTCTGTCTTTAATCCATGTAGGTACAGTCTGCATTGTCTAGTGTCGTGGTTTAACCCCAGCCAGCAACTAAACACCACGCAGCCGCTCACTCACTCCCCCCCCACCCAGTGGGATGGGGGAGAAGATCGGGAAAAGAAGCAAAACTCGTGGGTTGAGATAAGAATGGTTTAATAGAACAGAAAAGAAGAAACTAATAATGATAATGATAACACTAATAAAATGACAACAGCAATAATGAAAGGATTGGAACGTACAAATGATGCGCAGTGCAATTGCTCACCACCCGCTGACCGACACCCAGCCAGTCCCCGAGCGGCGAATCCCTGCCCCCACTTCCCTGTTCCTATACTAGAAGTGACGTCACATGGTATGGAATACACCGTTGGCCAGTTTGGGTCAGGTGCCCTGGCTGTGTCCTGTGCCAACTTCTTGTGCCCCTCCAGCTTTCTCGCTGGCTGGGGATGAGAAGCTGAAAAATCCTTGACATTAGTCTAAACACTACTGAGCAACAACTGAAGACATCAGTGTTATCAACATTCTTCGCATACTGAACTCAAAACATAGCACTGTACCAGCTACTAGGAAGACAGTTAACTCTATCCCAGCTGAAACCAGGACATCTAGGAGCTCTTAATTGTTCTCTGCTGTCTTGTAGAGACAGTTGGGTATATCAGTACATATTCTTAACATTTTCTGCCCTGATTTCATGCCTTCCTGCCAATATTATGTGTGCCTTGTTCCTTCACTTATTGCTAATTCCTAAGCAAGATCTCGGACCAATAGCTCAAAAGCTTTCGTTACTGTGGAGTAGGCTACTGTTATGGGTTTGTGTGGCACAGGTTTTTTTGGTAGCAGGGGAGGGGCCGCAGGGGTGGCTCCTGTGAGAAGCTGCTAGAAGCTTCCCCAGCTCCAAGTCAGACCCGCCGCTGGCCAGGGCCGAGCCCATCAGTGACTGTGGTTGCGCCTCTGGGAGAACAGATTTAAGAAGGGGAACCTGCAGTGAGTAGGGGGATTGGAACATGAGAGAAACCCCTATGAAGATACCGAGGTCCGGGGAGGAGGAGCGGGGGAGGAGGGGATGCCCCTGCAGCCTGTGGTGAGACGGCAGGCTGTCCCCCCCCAGCCCATGGAGGGGAGCGGGGGAGCAGATGCCCCTGAAGAAGGCTGTGACTCCATGGGAAAGCCCGCGCTGGAGCAGCCTGTGACTGAAGATCGGCCCGTGGAAAGGACCCACGCCAGGGAAGTTTGTGAGGAACTGCAGCCCGCGGAGAGGACTCACATTGGAGAAGCTCATGAAGGACTGTCTCCCGTGGGAGGGACCCTACAGCAGAGCAGGGGCCAAGTGAGGAGTCCTCCCCCCGAGGAGGAAGGAGTGGCAGAGACAAGGTGTGGCGAGCTGACCCCAACCCCATCCCCTGTTCCCCTGTGCTGCTGGGGGGAGGAGGGAGAGAGAACTGGGAGTGGGGTTGAGCCGGGAAGGAGGGAGGGGTGGGGGGAGGGTGTTCTAAGGTTTGGTTTTACTTCCTAATAGCCTTGTTTTGATTTGATTGGTAGTAAATTAAATTGATTTTGTTTCTTCCCCAAGTTGAGCGTGTCTTTTGCCCGTGACCATAAGTGGTGAGTGATCCCTCCCAGTCCTTATCTTGACCCATGAGCCTGCCTTTATATTTTCTCCTCATCCCACCAGGGCCAGGGGGGGAGGAGTGAGTGAGTGGCTGTGTGGTGTTTCATTACTGACTGGGCTGAAACCACGACAGCTGCCCAAGCAGAGGCAATGGGATTACAGTTTTTGCAGCAAGTAATGTACCTGAGGGAGGGATTTAGGCACCTTCTACCTTGGAGCCAACCCATTTGTTAGCCAGCACCATCAGCTGCTTATTGGCAAGCATTTGCCGTAGGTCAGGGAGAAGTAATCTCTTCCCTTTGCACTAAAGGATGCTTCCTGTCTGGTCCCAAGCATGGTAAAAAAGACAGTTGACTGTCAACCAAATGTCAGGGTGCTGTATTGAAAGTCAATCTGGACAGCCTTGGTTTTGCCAGATGCTAGCTAGATCCCTCCAACAAACTCAAACAGCTTTGCGTTACCGAGAGGAAAGAATGATGATAGATGGGCAGAAAGGCTGCTGCCTGTATCGCTGCTTGGGTGCAGCCAGTTTGGAGGCTGCCTCACGCTGTCCTCTTGCTAAGATAAGGGGACCGGTCTGCCTCACCCCTAATGTCCATTGAGATTGTTGTGACCCTTCCAGTTGACTTCATTAGGCTTTGAATCAAGCTTTTAGTAGTACTAATGAGAGGGAAGGTAAATGCCCTAATGTCGTGGTTTCAGCCCAGCCGGTAAGAAAGGACCACGCAGCCGCTCGCTCACTCCTCCCGCCCCCCTCCGGTGGGATAGGGAGGAGACGGAGGAGAGAAAAGAAAAAAAAACCTGGAACCTCGAGGGCTGAGATAAGGGCAGTTTACTGGGACAACACACAAAAAAAAAAGTTACAACAACAACAACGGTACTAATGAAAGAATATAAAAAAAAAAAAAAAAAAAAGTGATGCACAGTGCAACTGCTCACCACCCGGAACCCGACGCTCCACCACCGAAAATCGAGAGAGCTCCCCCCGGCCCGCTCCCCATTTATATACTGAGCATGATGTCACATGGTATGGAATAGCTCCTTGGCTAGTTCAGGTCGGCTGCCCCGGCTATGCCCCCCCCACCTCCCAGGTTCCTGTAAAAATTAACTCTATCCCAGCTGAACCCAGGACACCTAATGATCTTAAAATACAAGCAATTTCCCTATTTACTCTGCTTATATAATTTTGCTTATAAATTATAACTTGTTATATGTACAGGATGTCAATACTGTTCCCTGCAGTTGTATTTTTTTATCAAACTTCAGTCAATTATTTGATTAGAACCTTTCACAGTGAGCAGTCTTAATCAACAGGAGTCATTAGGCAGCACGCTTTTTAATGGGTTATATTAATCTGCTTACAGGTTTCTAAAAGTATTTCTGTGGTTTGCATCTTAACAAGTTACATAAGAATTTTACTTTGGGGGGACTTCATTTCTTCTACTCACAGTGTCTCAGTTACAGATATTTTATGAGTGTAGTTGTGACATGTTCTAGCAATGGGGTTTTAATAGTTTAATTATTAATGTTACAAGCCAGTAGAGAGTGTAGTTTTCTTTAAATAAAGAGAAGCAGAAGCCAGGGATGACCATATGAAAGCAGCTTGACTTCCATGCAACATAAAATCTTTCTGGTTGTCAGTATAAGTTAATTGTGTTGCTATAAAAAAACCAAATCTGCCATTAAAATGTGCTTCATGTTTAGAAGTGTTTATTACAGTGGTATTCATTATGAAGTTGCAGCTTGGAAGGTACCACCTTAAGTTGATGATTCTTTTTGATTCAGTTCATCCCTGCGCTCCTAAGGCCCTTAGCAGATTTATTAAACACTTTTAAGAAGTATGAATTCCTTCATTCAGTTTCAATGTGTTTCATAAATGAAAAAGTTAATTGCAAGTGTTCATTTAAAAAAGTTGATATGCAGAGCAAACAACCCTGTAACAGTCAAAAAACTCAAATTTGCTTAAAAATAGAAATTACTATATTTGAGATTGTTCTTAACAGTTGTTTTTTTCACAGCCCCAAGAAAACAAAGGGATTGTGGTCGATTTGACCTCACAAAACTACTTTGCTTTTCACTATTAATAGGGATCTTCTTCATCCCTTCGGTGGATTAATCTAACTATATTCATCAAAACTTAATCAAGATCTAAAATAGAAGAAGGAAAGCGTATGCATTAAACTTTGGTAATGCATACTTCATGATGTTTAAAGTATAGGAAATACTCTACCTTGGCCATTCTATCATGCTAGATTATACAAACAGGTATAACCGCTATCTTGGGGAAAAAACAGAGAATTCAAACAACTCTTAAATAAGTCTCAGTAAACCCAAGTTGTATTTGGTCCTGTGGTTATTTTGAACAAAAAAGCTTCTAATTGTTTTTGTTGTATGGTAAGAAGCACTTGCTCTGAGTCTCTTTTCAATGGAGTATTGTTAAAATATGCCAAAATATTTTAATGAGTTATTACTTACAATTTAAAGCTACAGTTAGGAAAGGAGTTATTTGCAGGAACCAGACTGCAAGAGCTTATACCATGCAGTTTATCCAGAATATGATATACACAATTCTTGTGTGTCTTCTACAACAGAATTTGCTGCTGGTACCAATTCCACACAGATGCAAGCGTGGCTGTTAGAATATTCCAATGCATGGCTTACAAGCCCACTAGAAAGGAGATACTCACTGAGAATTCTAAATGAGAACAGATTAGACAGAGCTACAGTGTCCTTATATTTGTAATTTGAGTTTATAGCTTTTTTTTCCCCTTGAAAGAAGTTCTTTTTTTTCCAGATTTCTTGCTATGCTGGTTGGGACCTGTTAGCCAGGTCAGTGAGTGCCATGGCTGCTGTGGTGTAAAATCTCTGTAATCAAGCTTTTGTTTTCAGTCCCCAAAAAGAAACAGCACAATTTTTCCCAAGAGCAAAGTCTTCCCTTTTCCAAACCCCTTTCTCATTTTGTACTTCATTTTTGCTCTTGTGCCCCATTTAGGGTAACAGTCTCTTTTGCTTGGGGAGCTATACCATAGTAAGATATATTTATAGTGCAGTGTTCTTTCTGAGTTGGGTATCTTTTTTCTTCTGTCTCTGCTAGTTGGAGAACAAGCTCCTAAGCTTGAGTCTGAACCCTCGTGCCTCATCTTGTAACAGGTGTCCTTTATTACAATTCGACTTTGTGCATCCTAGGATAGATACATGTATTTGCTGTAAAATAAAAAGCATACATTGTCAGTCTCCTAATATTTTTATCTAATTTGATGAATACTACTTTCACAGCAAATGGTAAAATAAAGCAAAGATGGAAAACACTCAGAAATGTCTGCTGCTGCCTTGAGCTTATCAGCATGTATTTATGTACAGTTTGCAGTCCTCTTTCTTTTAGGGATGAAGTTGGCACATTTAGTATGGAGAGAAGACTGCAAAATTTATAATTTCCCGTCTAAAAGATTTTTTTCAATTAATCTTCAAACTAGGAAATCTGCAGCTGGAAACTTTAGTTCAAAAGGAATGGCTATGCTTTCGATAGTCAGTCTTAGCTCCCTATTCATGACCCTTGTATTTTTTACATTTTCCACAGACAAAGAATTAAACATTAGCCAACACTGAAGTAAGTTCAAAAAGATTGCAAAGTAAGTCTCTCTAGGGAAAGATGGGATGGAGGTGGAGCATAGCTATCTTAATTAAAGATATGTGCTTATGTTTTGCAGACCCTGATTAAAATGCATGCTTATTTAAGCGAGACTGGGTTGCAATGAGCAGTGCGGTATCTTGTTTAATTATCTTGCTGGGCAGGTAGTAGTTATAAAATATTTACAGTTTTGTGGCCTGCTGGGGGTTTTGACATGGATTTTATTTTGGGTTGGATGGAGCTGTCATTGAGAACTGATAACCAGAAGTACTTTAATTTTTGGATAATATCAAAGAGACTATTTACAAGTGTGTTTGATTTTGGGGAACTTGGGAATTTGGTAATTGCTCATTCATAATTTAATTGCCTTCAGGGCTGGGTTAAGGATGGTATCTTAGAGTTGTTTAGAAATGGACTTCAGAAAAAATAAATACAACAAATACTGGAAATACTTGGAATTTATTGTGGCTCTTTTAATGATGAAAGAATAAACACTTCTATCATTCTCATCTGGCAGCTGAACTAGACTGAATAATATAAATAATGATGTGATGTAGCCCTTTAAAATACTAGGATTCTTAATAGAAGAAGATAGGTCACTGACAAAAGGTCATTTTCCATGTGAATATTGAAAAACAGAGGGTCTCTTTTCTCTAAGGTGATGACTTTGTACTAAAAATAAGTATGAAGAATCTAGTTTAAAATATGTAGACCTGATGTTCTTCATTTATCCAAAATTTATTCTTTGTTCTGTAAGACACACACCAGAGTAACACACACCAGTCTGTTGCATTGATGGTTAAGGTGAATTAACTCATGGCTTCGACTATAATTTAGCTCTTTAGTCTACTCTCTTTAGTGTAACTATTTCCAGTTTCATGTGCTTGAAAATCTACCCACTGAATATGTTGATTTCCTTTAATTATTATTGTTTGATTTTTTTTTTTTCTAGATTATGGGATGATGGAATTATCGATCCAGCTGACACAAGACTAGTTTTGGGCCTCAGTCTCAGTGCAGCATTAAATGCACCTACGAAGAAGACAGAATTTGGGGTTTTCAGGATGTAAACTTAAACGTACACTCATCAGAATTACCTTGTATATTTTAATTGGGGCTGGACAGCAAACTAACTACAATATTGAGGTGATTAAAATATAAAGTGTTGTACAATGCTATTTTTAATGGAAATGTCATAATTTGTTTTCACTGAGTAATCATCACACAGTGCTTCAGAGTTTTGATTGTGATTTGAGATCAGTCACAGTGCTTGTATAACTGCACTGCATGAATAAACTGCAACTTCTAGTGTTATGTTTAATGTTTGACAAGAAACCATTGATACTATCTCTTATATAAATCTGCAAAATAAGCTACATATTTGGTGCTTATCAGCTGTTCTATTTCTTTTAATTCTTCTTTATATGTCTCCTATAAATACAAAATACTTTTGCAAACCAACAAAAAAAAATCCACATTTGCTAGTAAATAATTTTTGCAAAAGAGAAGTGCTGTAAGGGCTGCCAGGGAGTTCAACACAGCGTGAAATTACAGATTTCATGCAGCTGTTGGCATTTTGGCCTTTCTCTGGCTTTCATCCAAAGAACATTGCTCTCCTGTACGGTTCCCTGAAGTGAAAAGAACAGGAGAATGTGATGGATGCATAGTGTTTTGTGGAAGAGCTGGGGAGGGAGTGTATGCTGATATCTGTAGGAGCTGCAGCTTGCTGAGAGCACTTCTGAGGATGGGGCTTAGCTGCAAAGGTGTTTAAACAGCTTGCTGTGTGATCCTTCTGGCAATTTTAGTTTCATGAAGATGGAGCATTCTTCCCATGTGGATCAATGCTTCACCCAGAGCACATGCCTGAATCCCACTGACTATAGGGCTATTGAGATGCTGTAGTGTTTTGGTTAATCTTACTTATGGTAGTTTGTTGCAGTGTAATGGTTTTCAAGAATTCAGTGCCTGTCATTTCATTTGTTCTGTTTAGAAATACTGCACCTTGTAGAAACTAAATGCTTGGCATGTAGTGTGCCTAGAATAAGGAGGTAAATACTGTGCTAGCTGGGACTAGGAAGGTGATTTTACCTAGCTTTGCCCTTACAGGTGCACAGATAACTATTGTCAGAAATATTTCTTGACTGAGAATTAAATTGAAGAAGAGTTAATGTACATGGAAGGAGGTCCTATCCTGTGCTGGCCTGTGGGGAGAAGAAAGATTGCTAATAGGAGTAATCATCCTGGGTAACACGCTAGCTGTAGTCTTCCTAGACTTGGGTGGCAGGGGAGTTCCCCTTGGAGCCAGGAGGAAGAAGGAAGGTCTGCTAGCTACTAGCCCTCTCAGTTGTGTCTTGGGCAGATGCAAAACTGAAAATGAAATAATTCTTTGGAATGGGGATTTTCAGTGTAGTATACAGACTGCCCAGCATATGCTGAGCAGTGGGGTGTCTGATACATCACTACATTGCACTAAAGACCAGTTTTCTCTCTCACTTTACTGAGAAGAGATCTATCCGAAACCTGGTGTGTTCTGCACCACTAGAATTACTACTTCTGTAGGTCTGCACACATGTAATCTCACTGTTGTGCTCAAATGCATGTTCTTAGTATATAAAATATTTATCTAGCAGAGAGTAAAATACTGCAGTAAATGGCAGCTAGGCACAGGGCTGTGCTTTTGTGCCACTGATTCTTGTTATTGTCTCACTACACGAATTTGTAAACATGTTGGGTATGGCCCTGGGATTTCTTTATCCTAAAAGTACAGTGACATTACTTATGGCTGCTGGACTTCTGAGATTCCTTTAAAAACACCCTACTTTTAAATATGTATATGTAAAATATAGCCAGGGAGAACAAAGGTTTCAGACCCTGAAATGTCTGTTATTAATGGTTTCCAATAAAAATAAACACTCTGTATTTTCTCCTACTACAGTTGAGTAATCAGTTCAGGCACCTGTTGTCTTTCTGCTCTGAATTATGAGGGTCACTTTCCCCAGTCTGTTAGTCCTAAAGCCATAAGGAGTAGTGCCTTTTTCTGCTAAGAAAATTGATCACTTCAGAATAATATTTTTGCTTTGAATATATTCTTTCAACGAGACTGGTAATAAAGTTCTGAGTCGGAGGCAGTTACTGATAATCCTGGGATACAGACAGTGTAAGTAGATATGTTTGGGAGGATTCATGCTTCTGAGATTCATAACTCCCTGCTGATTGTTACGTCTGAAAGCGTGGCTATTTACGGTTATCAAAATTTCTTCCTCTAAATAGGTGTGCAAGCCAAGCGAAAACATGTCTCTGAATAAATAAGAATGTTCTGCCTTAGTAATACTTACCTTTGGAAACTTGTTAAACAAATGAAATTCATCAGCACAGGCTTAGCATCCTATTGGCATGTTCTGGTTAGGGGAGAGCGGGACCTTCACTGCAGAGGAATAATTCAAGGAATCACTAGCAGTTATCACTCCCCTGCTGCCTAGCAGACTATTTTGGAAGAGCTTTTGCAGGTTAACATGCTGTGCTGTGTATGTAGGCAGTGACCATACGCAGTGCACATTGTGTGTGATGGCGCTCTGATGGCAAAGATGGCCTCTTGCTGCCCAGGGGTTTGCTGAAATAGTCACCCACAGCTCTTACATTGCCTCTGCCATCAGGAATCTTGGGGCCTTGCAGTGGCAGCTACTTTTTATTTAGGTTTATTTAACACGGACTCCATTACATAGTCATTCTCACTTCCTATTGCCATTGCTTTACCAGTAGGATCTCTTTTGGATGTTTAATGAAAGGAAATGTTAAACCTAATAAAAGGTAGCTGCCACTGCAAGGGCAGAAGATTCCTGAAAGCAGAGGCAATGTAAGAGGTGTGGGTGACGTATTTCGAGACTTGTCCTACCCGTCTCGGCTATGTGTCACCTATTCACTGTCGTATTGGAGCAGCTCACAACCATTAATCTCTTTACTTACTGGAAAGGATGATACTTGGAATGACACTGATTTTGCAGATGAAATTTGAGGAACAAGAGAAATGGCTTTGCCATTATCAAGTGCACAAGCAGTGGTGGACCAGGACCTCAAAGTCAATGCTCCAGGCTTCCAGGGGACCTTTCTGCTCCCATCTAGTCTTGCCTCGGGGATTGCTCTTCTCAGCTGCATGCCTCCCTCCTGCTTCAGAGCAGAGGTAAGGCCAAGAGGTTAGCTAGTTCCAGCTCTCTGATAGCTGGACATAGCCTATTTAGGAGAGGTCAACATTTGAGTACAAGGAGTTTAAAAGGGCCGATACTATGACCTTGACGGTGTTTTCAAAAGCCTCCGCAGAAGGAAGTAGAAAGCTGTGAAAGAGGTAAGCTAAGCTGCTTGCTTGTCATGTCCCTAGGTACTGTTGGCAGTAACAAAGGTGCTTCTCAAATTACGTGGGCTGAGATGGTGAATTCAGGATGGATCATAAAAACCTACCCATTGCCATTTTCCTTTTTATTCTCATGGCAACTAGGAAGGTGCTCGGAACCACTGGGAGCTACAACGTGATCACCAACCAAAATCGGTGGCAGGTTGTATAACAAATGTCAAGGGCAGAGCCTCTGGCACACAATCATTGTGAGGCTTGCATGCCTACTTCCAAGGCTGACATGAGATGTGGCTAGTGCACAGCCTCTGTGATAGCTCTGCCTGCAGAAGTGGAGAGGCTATAAATGTAATTTCTGAGAAGCCACTGGCTGGGTGCCTGTTCCCACCCCTCTTCCACCCATTTTGGAGTTAGTTTAATGAGGAGTTTATAGCTCCAGTGTTTGTGTTGGCATTTGTGTATGTGCTGTTCTTGTGAGAACCCATCTTTTATTTAGATGGCATTTTTCCAATCTGTTACTCATCAACCTGAATTGGTATCTCCTGCTGAAACAGATGTTATCTTTCAAGTATGCCTCTGGACTCTATTATTGCTTCAAATGTGGCAGAACCCTAATTTATCTTAGATTTTCCTCGCTGTTCCGGATTTCAGCCAAAGAAATGTCTTGATTCAGAAAACCAACAGTGGTATGTTATGTTAACTTTTTTCTTTGAGGTTTATAAATTAAGGCAATTCAACAAAGCACTTAGAAAAGCCTGCTGCTTTTCAAGCAAAGCCTTAAAGCATCCACTTAAAGCCGGATGTCCACCTTCATGGCTCTGATTCAACAGAACACTTGAACAAATGGTTCACACTAATCTCTACAGTCTAGTAGTCATATAATCCATCCAACTCTGTGTCTACGTCAAGCCAAAACTAGAACAGATAAATGCATCAGAGCTGCTCAGTGGATACTCCATTATTTTGACACCAGCATCAACAGAAACTTCCATTCTTTTCCCACTTTTAGAATTACATTCAATTAATGGATCATGATGGAAGAGTGTGATTATAAGAAGCACATAGCGTGTACAACTTCAAAAATTATCCACTTGATATACAGATTTTAATGCAGTTTGGCTGTGTCCTGTTTGTACCTCATCTGCAGTAACATTCATATGGAGAGAAAAGTCAGTTAACTTTGAGAAGCTTGAATTAATGCAGAGCTACAACAGAGCTTTCCATCTCTGAGGTTTGACAGCATTTCGTGTAGATTATCTGGAGCTGAGCTCTGTAGTGCCACAGACTCCCCTAATTTCACAGCCAGTTGTCTTATGACTGGCTACTGATGCTGTCAAAAAGTACCTGCCTTTTTGTACCTGTAAACAGTGATTTTGCATTTTTATGCCTTGACCCTGTTCTGCTCCTTGACATGGTAGCTTCTGACACTCTGATATTCAGCTATCCTGTGTCTGATGACTTTTTTACCCCCCAGTGCTGGAGAAAAAGTTTACAAGAACGGCTGAATAGGGAGCAGGAGACAGGGATGTTTGTGGAGACAGTGATACAGACAGTAACAGGCACAGAAATGTACAGTTTTGTGGGTGTCTGTAGCCAGACAGATACAATGACTTTTGGAAATAGAAATTTGGAATTGCCTCCAGATTCAACAATAATTTTACTGGGGGAACTAACAAATTCAGCTTTTTACTGGAAGTGCAAGTTGGAAAGAAACAGTGATGTTTTCCGAGCATCTCTGGTAGTTTTCAACACTGCATGAGTAATCCTCATACTATAAAATATGGCTTGAATTTTTGGTCAGGCTTCACAGATGCTGCTTTTGAAGTTGAATAGGCCATATATCTGCCTCTCTGTATGAAGTGCTGTGTTTTTCTTAGCCTGTGTTACTTCTGTGCTCTAAGAAAATTTGCTTTGGCAATCCCACCATTTCCAGTACTTCATGTAGCTGCATTTTTGCTCCAGCCTGGGATATGGGATTTGCTATGACTGGTTCACCACCAGCCTGATATCTGACATCTTAGCCTTCCCTGTGGCAAAATGAGACTGGAGGATTCGTGCAAACACACAGAGGCTGTCTACTCCGAACAGCAATTACAAATGAGACCTTTGCTGGATGTGATGATCAATAGGAGAGTGTGGGAGGAGGTAACAGCAAGAGGTGAACACACAGCTTGGGAGGCAAGCAGCATGATAGTGAGAGACACTGGAGTCTTTTTATTGCCTGAAACAAAGTGGTGCTGTTGAAAATTACTTGTTAAGCCGCACTCCTCTTGGTCCCTTTAAACACTGCCTTCCTGTTTGGAAAAATATGTCCCTGGGCCTGTTTAATTTTCTTTAAGCAACTTTTTTTTTTTTTTCCTCACATTGCTTTGCCTTTTCAGGCTGTTCCTAGCTCCCCTAGAAATGACCAGCTAGGAGAGTTCTGTTAACGAGATTTTCCAAATTCCTCCTTCTCCAGATAATCCTCCCTCCACCTAGGGAGACCCAGCCCAGCTCCTGCTGCCGCTAGCTGGAGGGGAGGAACATCCCCATGCCACTGCACAGCTGGGAGCTGGGAGTGGAGCCTCCTCGCAGGCAGACCCTGCTCACTGCCTCCTTGTCCCCACAACCATCACGCCAGAGGGTCAAATGTCTCATGACAGCAAAGCTGATGCTCAGCTCCCCCCTGTTCTGCCGCAGCCTTGGCCTGGAGACGTGAGCCTGGAGAGGGCTGAGCACTGCCCCTCGTCTTGCTTGCTCTCCTTGGCACACCACTGCTTTTCTTAGTGGGGGAAGCTCCTCCCGTCTTCCTCCTGTCCCCCACCATGAACATGAGGCTTGGGCAGGTTTAGGCCTGCCAGGGAGCTTTTTGGCCATGGTGTTGATGAACATGAGGCCACCGAGCTTGCAGAGCCAAGAGTCAGTAAGAAGGTCTGAATGGAGATGAGTGCACTGATGCTAAGGTCTCCTTTTGGTGACTGTGCTTTTTCTCTCTCCAAAAGGAGGTGGCCTTAGTTCGCACACAGGACAGATAACGCTCGCTGAGCACCTGCTCGGTAATGCGACATTTGGCCTCAAGCGCCATTTCAGAGTTCTTCTTAGAGTACCAGCAATTACTTTTATCCTGGGCCTTTTGATGCTGCCGCTTACCTTGCTCTCCGTGGCCCTGAGCCTTCTTCCCACCCTGTGGGTGGCTAGCCCCACCTGTCCTCATTCAAGCATCCCATCCTCATCAGCTGGTTGCTCACCATCTTTATCTTCTCCCCCTGCCCGACTCCTTCAGGTTGATCCTCCTATCCCGGGTCTTCCTCCCAACACACCATGCTTTTCCTTAGCCCCCGGGCTACTAACTCTCCCTCCTCTCAGGTCCCTGGGTTGATTTCCAAGCCTGGTCTCCCGGACGGCCCAACCTCCACTCGCTTCTGCGGGTGTCCACCGGCCTCCCTCTCCCTCCTCCTTCCCGACCCCCACGGTGGAGGGAAGAGCCTCCCACTCTTCTTGCACAACAGGGGGACAACGCAGCCCTTCGCCGTGGACAAGACACGGGCGGGTGTGCGGGCGGGCGGGGCCGCTTTCCCCTCCTTCACCCTCAGAGCCGGCTCCGCTGTTTGTGCCGAGCCTGCCTGGACAGGGGGCGAGCCGTGCCGGGGTGGCGTTGGGGCAAGAAGCGGTGCGGTCGGGAGGTGGGGGGGGCCGAGCCGAGCCGAGGCGCGGCGCGGCGCGGCGGCGGGGGGCGCTGACGCACGGCGGGGCGGGCGCGGCGCTATAAAGGCGGCGGCGGCGGCGGCGGGGCGGCAGCACCATGGAGAGCTGCCGGACGCTGGCGCTCTGCGCCGTGGCGGCCGCGCTGCTGCTGGGCGCCCGCGGGCAGGGGCCGACCCCGCCGCGCCGCACCCGCGACCTGGGGCCCCCCGGCGGCGGCGGCGGCGGCGGCGGCGGCGCCTCCCGAGAGAAGGAGCTGGTGGGTCGGGGAGCCGGGGCCGGGGCCGGGGCGGGGGCGGGGGGCGCCGCCGGGCCGGGCGCGGCCTGACGGAGCCTGTGGGGGTCTCTCGGCAGATCGAGGCGCTGCAGGAGGTGCTGGAGAAGCTGAAGAGCAAGCGGGTCCCGCACTACGAGAAGAAGTTCGGGCAGGTGCCCATGGTGAGTGCCCCGGCGGGGCGGGAAGGGACGGGACAGGACGGGACGAGACGGGACGCGGCGGAGCGTCCCCCTCACCGCCTGCCGCTGCCCGCAGTGCGACGCCGGGGAGCAGTGCGCCGTGAGGAAGGGGGCCCGCATCGGGAAGCTCTGCGACTGCCCGCGGGGGACTTCGTGCAATTCCTTCCTCCTCAAGTGCCTGTAAGCGGGGACGCCCCGGGACAAGCCGCCGGGAGCGCAGGCACCGACGTCTCCCCACCCCGACGTGCCTGCCCGGGGTGGCGGCGGCGACTTCGCGCGGCTCGTCCGCCCGAGAAAGGCAGCGAGAAGCCTCCGTGTCGCCCGTGTAACGCCGTCCGTGACATCCGACACCCGTGGAGCTGTTTTCTTTCTCTCCCCCCTCCCGCCCCCTTCCCCTCCCTTCCCTCCTTCCCCGTTTGATTTTGTCCGTCCAGGAAAAACCCAGCCCGTGCCTTGCCGAGTAGAGGTGCCGGTACCGGGAGTTGAAGTGTCGTACCGGTGCGGAGCCGAGTCGTGCCGAGCCGTGCCCGGGCGCGGGGCTGGCCCCGTGCCGTGCCCCCGGGTGCCCGGCTCCTTCCCGAGGCGGGGAACATCCACACGCTGCCGGCCGGAGGGTCCGGGGCCAGGGTATCCCCTCGGTCGTTGGGGGGGGGGAGCGGATGTGTTCAAAGCACCCTGCCCCACTTTTTCTTGCCCCGCAGCTGAGAGGGCCCAACTCGGCACACCCCGGAGGGAGCGGCGGGCAGCCCGCGGCGGGGTTTTACCCGCACTGCCGGTCTCAGGCCGAGTCCAACCGTGCTCACCCCGCGCTGGAGAAAGTCCCGAATGAGATACCGGTGGTGTTCAGGGGTCTGGCACTAGCCTGGCTGGGGTGGGACTGGGGGGGAAATCGGTTGCTTTACCGGAGCCACCACGGAGAGAAAGCTGTCTGGATCCGTTGCAAACTACCAGGGGATATCCTAGTCATCTAGACCAAATTGCTCAAGTTTCTACAATGAACTGATGTATATAAATATGTCTGTCCTCCATAGGTATACTGTGTGTTTCAGCAAACTCATAATGTGTTTTAGTCCTTTGTTTGTCTCTGTTAATAAAGTCACTGTTCTGATGATGGTGTTTTGGAAGATGTTTTCATTTCACACACGGGAATCCCTAGCACTCAGATGGAGAGGCTGAGGGTTACTCCAAAATTACTGCAACCACCTGCATTACTGCGTGCTTTCACCAGGCTGTCAGCCAGGTCAGGACAGGGCTGGAAACTGAGGTTCATGTCTTCTGGCACTGGCTTGGCCAATGGCTGCTCCCTGCCCCACCAGCACCCAGAGGGACCATGATGAGCACAGGCACTTTGGACCTCAGGTTTTCCCTTGGGAGAGGGCAGGGTTCATCCCAGCTGCAGGGACTGGGCTGGGAAGGCAATGCAGGGGGGCAACCACTGTGGGCAGGATCATCTTTGCTGCTTTGCATTTTACTCCCATAAAAGAGGGACCACTGAAGGAACTTCGTGCCTCTCCCTGGATCACAATTCATCTGTGGGTGTCTGTGCCAGAATCAGCTCTGATTTCTACCAGCAGGGAGATGACGGGCTGCATGGGCCAAGGCAGACATGTGGGAAAAGCACTCCTCCAAACAGGTTTCATATTTGATGCTGAAAGGAGCAAATTTAGGTGAGAAATCCAGAGACTTGTGAGAAAAAAGAGATTTCTGTAAGGCACTTGCTTTATTCTTGAAGGGCAAGAGCACATGAGCAAGCCTGGCTGAAACAGGTACAGAAAAACTGATTGCAGAAAGACACATGCCACTGTTTGTTTTACTATTATTATTACTATTATTATTACTATTATTGCTGGTTGCTGTTGTTGTTGTTGTCATTGTTATTACTATTATTGTTATTGTTGTTATTATGTTCCAGGACAGGGATGAGCTCTTCTTAGCCCAGAGAAAGAGAAAATAAATGGCAGCTGGAAACATCCAGAGAGAGTGTGAAGGCTGGTGGAGCGGATGGGGCCACAGGGCTGGGGGATGTGGTGCACGGGCATGGTAGTACTGATCTGGGGGGGGGGGCTCTGTGTCTTGCAGGGGGGCAGGAGAGGAGTGTTAAAGTAGGGCAGGAGTCATGCAGCAAATGATGGGAACATGGGAACACTATTCAGGGAGGACTTTACAAAGAGAAAAGGATATGAAGTGAGCAGGGATGGAGCAGTGGGATTTTCCAGGCAGAGGTGGTGACCAGCTGTGACTGCAGCTTTTGCGCCCATAGGTAGGTGCTGGCCTGCAGGAGAGAAAGGTGTGACAGTGCATTCTCAGGGCTGGAGGTATGTGTTAGGTTTTGTAAATGGGCAACTGTGCTTGCGGATGTCTTCACAGTATTTCCCAGAGACACTGTAGAGGCATTTACTCTTGATTTCTTGTGGAATGAAATAATTTTTGTAGCATCTGGGTTTGGTTCCCACACACACACAATAAAAAGCACTTATATTTAGGTGCTGGATGCTTTCAGGCACGGAGCATGTCGGCTGGCTGTTCACTGGTCCCCTCAGCACTGAGTCCAGCCCCAGGTACCACAGCCATCTCAGTGAACTGAGTCCCGTGTAGATTGTCTCAACACGTAACATTTTTACTGAAGGTTTATTTACACAAAATTGGACTGAAACATGAAATACTGGACTAAAATATATCAAGAATGATACAGCTTGTGTGTTAATTTTATAGTTCTTGCTTTGCCTGATCATAGTGCTTAAAATTATAAACATGGTTTAAATAAAGATCAAAACCATAACTCCAAAACCTAACTTAAGGAAACTGGGATTTATGGTCCACTTGCATGACACTGTTATTATGAGAATACTCTCTGAGAGATTGTGTGCACCAGCCTGAGGGCTCTTACCACACTGATTATGCTCACGGCCACTTAGATTACATTACAGTTATTTCTATTGTACAGATTGAAAAAAGCAGGTGAGGACGGAAACCTGTGCTGTGACAGTCAGGATAGAGTTGGCATTTGCGTATTATTCACTCCTAAAATCAATGACATGAGATGACAGCATTTTTCATTTAAAAGATCTCTTGATTTCACCTTTCCTTTTGAGGGGTGTAGACACTCCGTCACAGTGTTTTAGAAGCAGGGGAATGCCTATACCCCTGGGGGGTCTCCAGTGTCCTTTGAACAGGAGGTTGTAATGTCCCCAAGGGCAACCATGGGTCTCAAGGGCCATTCCTGCCCTCCCATGTCTTCCCCACCCTGCCCATCGCCCAGGACCCCATTTCAGCCCTGCCTGGGGCCCTCAGCCCATGCCCCACTGATGCCATAGGGTGCTGGTCTCCAGCTCCCCACAGCAGTGTCCTGCTCAGCCATGGGCCCCATGGGCTGATACACCAGCCTGGCCTTAGCCCATCCCCATCCCTGGGGAGGTGTCTGATGCCCCCCTGGCCTGCCCTGCTCCCTCTCTGGGGCTTGGGACGGGTCTGGCTGTGAGGCTCTGCCCTGCCACCCTGGGGGCAGCCCCTAATGGTCCCAGCCCCCAGCAGCCCCTCCAGGACGCACCCCAGTGCCTGACAGGATATGGACGGCTGGAGACCAGTTGTCAGTGGTATATCCCAGGGGCAAAACTGGTGTCAGTACCATTCAACATATTATTAATGACCTGGACAATGGTCCAAAGTGAACCATGCAGTTCAACACAGGCAAATGCCTCTGGGGAGGAACAGCCCCACGCAGCAGGACAGGCTCTCTTGGCCCAAGTGGGAGAGTTGGCTCCTATCACACAGCTGAGGACCATGCAGCTCAAGAGGAACTTAATGTGGCCTTGTAGCAACCTCAGCTTCACATCTTCTTTGCAAAGGGTCTGGGTTCTGCAGGTATCACTTTTTCACCCACTTAAAAGAAAGAGAGAAGGAGCAGAGCAGCTCCTACCCAGTTCTCTGTGGGCATTGATCCAGAGTACAAGGTCAGTCACGAGATCAACATCAAGGACACATGCCTCAACAGATTGCTGGATGAAACAGAAGGACAGTCTTGCAGATAGCAGAAAGGGGGACAGCATCCCAGAGCAGCTTGTGGAGAGACCAAATGCCTATTGCCATGGTTCTGATCTGTCATGGAAAGACTTGTGCAGGAATAAACCTTTCTTGGACTATCCTGTGCCTCTGCTGACTCTAGAGTCTGCAGAAAAGCTAATGGAGCCCTGTGGCTGGATTGGGGCACCAATGAGAACAGAAAGTGAGGCTGTCTTAGTCGACATCAGTAAGGGGGCCAGGGAGCATACTACCGCTGTCAGGGTGGGCCCTACACACAACTTAACTGAGCGCTCAAAACAAGCACCGCAGCTTTTAAGGGTTCTTCTTGGGTTTAGACAGCAGAGGGGGCTGCAGGAAAGTTTGGACTCAATCCTATCGTTCAGAAATAATGTGTTTATTGAGTATGAAGTCAAAAAACCCCATTGACTCAAGTGTCAGCCCATTAGGATTCAACAATGGTAAATCTGCTTGCCTGCTGGCAACTCCATTTCAAGATCATAATTTTCTTTTTGACTGGATGTTCCAGTTGGAAAGAGATGTGAAGAGAAAACTGCTCCTAACAGACTGGCTGGCAGGTCCCTTCTTTCTGTGCAGTGGGTTGACCAGCAGCTTCTGCTGTCCCCACTGCCTAGGGGATCGCTGCTGTAGGCCTGGGCTCCTTATCAGCTTCTGGGGCTTCTGGCAGCTCCGAGCACCTGGGTCTGGCTAAATACATTACACCCCTTCTCAACTACAGTACATGCCAAGACTGCAACACAAAGAGACATCATGAAAAAGGATAGCAAAGAAGTGTTAATTCACAAGGTGGTGTTATTTATAACTGACTTCTAAATCCACCTGAAAGACATAAAAATGAAATATAGTGCTAGAAATCAAGGAACCCATGCAGAAAACCCATCTCTGTCACTAGTCTAACCCCAACCAAACGAGCTAGTTGAATGGCAAGCTGCAGGACAAAGGGGCCCAGCTGGATTGTGCTGTTTGTCTCTTCTCCTTGCTTTCTGTGGGCTTTCCCCATGTTGTTCCTTCTAGCACAGAGTATGATCCACCGTCTTCTGGTCCACTTGCTTTCAGGGCATGCTGAACCTCTTCCCAGAAACCACCTAGTCAGAAACTCAAAGACAAAGATGATCAACTTACATTGCTCATCTGCAGCCAAGTCTTCTCCAGGAGGTTTCCACACAATTCACAGACTTGGTGTCCCTGGTGGAAGCAAAACAGGTGCCGCTCTTCATTAAGCAGCATCAGGAAAATGTATGCCTTTGGGTGGCAACCTCTGGGGTAGAAAATGGAGCACGTACTGAGAGGACAATGGAGATTCACATCAGAAGTCAGCGAGTTTGAAGATAACATTGCATGGACACAGTACATTTCACACTCCCTGGAAAAATCCTATGACGTTTTCTGCTGTGGTGGGTTTTGCTGCTGCTTGGGTTCTGGGTTTTGCTATTGGCTTCCTCCCCTGCCCTGCCTTCTTTCAGTACTTCATTCTTTGAATTACCAGACAAAACAGTTACGTACCAGTCCATACTGATGTAACGTGTCTGTGGATGTTTTCAGGCTTTCTACCTGTTTGTAACTTCTATGGAAGTACATGATGTATCCACTCAGTTGCTATTCCTTGTAAGGTTTCAGTTTAACAGACGTAGTGGGGGCTTAATGCCTTTGCACTGGTTGTGGATCCACCGCGGGCTGGAGCTGGGCAAAATAAAACCTGCAGATGAACAAGAGGTGGCAGTATTGTAATGGAATAAAATTCTCAGCAAGCAGCTGTTTCTTGTCTAAATGAGTGTGTTAGCTTAACTGTGATGAATGGGAGGCTGGATTATTCAATTTTGGGGATTGGAATTTTTTTTTTTTTTTTTTTTTCATAAAGCAAGCCGGAGCACACAGCTATACTTTGCCTGGCTACAGGATCTGTGATTCCTTACAACCCCCAGCAAGCCACCTTTAAACCTAGATCCCTGCAAGGCGTGATGACACCCCTTGCTGGGAAGGGAGGCTGCACAAAACGCAACTTAGGTACCTCAGCAGCCTTACCTGGGGCCTTGATTCCCCCCCCCCCGATCCCTCACCCTACCTGTGTGAGCCCCATTTCAGCTCAGGCATGGGCCTTCAGTCCCCAGCCCTGTCTCCTGGAGGCAGCTCGGACCTATGCTGTAGGCATCTTGTCTCCTGCATGGCCCCCTCGTCTGGATGTTGTAGCTTGTCTCCAGTCCCATCTCCAGCCCCATCTCCTCTGACTGCACTCCCCAGATGGATTCTGGACCTGGTTTATCACTTGCTTTCTCTGGGACTGGTGATGGACCCTGTTACCAACACCCAGCTGTGCCCCATTGGTGAGGGCACTGCCTGTGCTGGGGTCCACCTCGGCTCCCAGCTCACCTTCCCTTGAGGAGCAGACAGCCCTTGCTGTGATGATGTTTGGGCACAGCACTTACGCGCAAATGAAAAAGTGTGTTCTGCAGCCATTGGAGACTTAAGGCTGCTCAGCCTTAAATATCACTCTTGTTTGCTCTTGAGTAAGCAACAAGCTGCCCCTGTGCTGTGGTAAGCAGGGGCTTGGGGACCCTGCTCTGCCACAGCTGGTGGGGGTGGCCATTTGTTGAGGAGCCAAAAGTCAAGGCCATGCATGCCCAGGGGAATGCAGTGCTTCCTACACAGTGTCTTTACCTGGGAAATAGCCTGGCAGCCCTGGATAACCAGTTGGAGGAGATGCTCAGCTGCGCCCTTCCTCTTGCAGCTGGTGGCTGTACCCATGATTCTGGCAAGACTGTGCAGAAGGAGTGTGGGACCTGCCTGGAGCCCTTCCACATGGTCTGTCTGCAGTGCCAGCTGTAACAAGATTGGAAATGAAAACATAAATACTGATTAAATGTTCAAGTATTGCCCTTTTAATTCCCCCCTAGTAAATGGCAAATGTTGTTTTGTATGCTGTAATTGACCTGATGGGAGGTTGGAGATCCTGCCTGGTTTGCCTGGGGGGGAATGCCTTCTCCCCTGCAGGCACTACTGGGAACAATGGAAGGACCACACAGCAGCCAGACTTTGTCCCAGAAGTCCCTCCCCTCTTCTGATCTACTGTGATTGGCTGGTAGGATCCTACGGGACTCCCAAAAAAGCTCACGCCAACCCAGAGAACCAGCTGGTGGGTCTGTGAACCACAAATTACATTTCAAGGTGTGGCACAGAGAGGGCAGATGATGGCAGGGGGCTCCCTTTGCCAGTGGTTCTGGTGGATCTTACAGCAACCTGTAAGACCCTGACAGGGCACAGACTGGTGCTATATGTGTTTCCTCTACAGTCTATAAGGTCAATGACCCTACTAACATTTCAAAAAACTCTGGCTGGCAGTCTGATCATGGAGAACCCAGAAGCGTGCTGTGACCTGCTGGTGCTCCTGTCCAAGCCAGCAGCAGCCAAAGAAAAAGAACAGGTATGGAAGTGACAGTGGTGTTCAGCGGCAAAAAAGCAAAAAGCCTGGAGAACCCTGACTGGCAACCAGCACACCTCACACCCTGTTAATAAATATTCTCTGTATTTGTGTTAAATTAATAGTCTAGTATTATATTTTGTACACGTTTAGTAGTGCTGTGTCAGTAGATGTGTCTACACCTCCACTTCTGTTAAGACATCTGTGATGCTCCTAAGGAGCTGGGAAGCTATGGGGGTATAAATGACCTTTTTGAAGCTGCTAAAAGGTGAATTGCCCATGTGAAGAGAAGGCTGGCTTGCAAACCAGGACTCTTACAGCTTACACAAGGCAGCAAGAAAACACTTTAAAAGAACTAAGGTGGTTGTGGCAGAGGTGGATGCACAGTGGCAGGCAGACTTGGTGGACATGCAACAGTCTTCCAAATGCAACAGCACTGCAACCTAATGGTTGCAGACATATTACCCAAGCATGCCTGGGCCGTTGGTCTACAAGGCAAAACAGGTTCTGAAATAGCCGGGGCCTTTACAAGAATTTTTATCAGGGAGTGCTAGGCTGAGAAATTACAGACAAACTCAACACAAGAATTTTTAAACCAACCTTTAAATAAGCTGTTAAAACAGTGTAATGTTCACCATTTTTTTTTTGGCAAATAATGAAGCAAAAGCTTCTATCACAGAGTGTTTTAACAGGGCACTCTAAACCAAGAGATTGGAGATATTTTACAGCACGCAACACTTTTTGCTGCGTTGATGTGTTGTCAGCATTTATAAAGAACGACAGTCATAACTTCTGCAGAGTGATCAGAGCCCAACATGTGGACGTGAACCCTTCAAACCCTGTAAGGGTTTGAAAAACCCTATGTGGGGGTGTGTTTGCAATTAAAGAATCTGTGCCTCTGCTTGAAAAGGGAGACCACATCAAGGTGTCTAGAATGAAGGAAAGATCCAAGAAAGGTTTTGACCCATCCATGTCAAATTATTATAGAGCCCAAGCTCAGGATTATTATAAAGCTAAGGCTGGCAGTGGTGTCCCTGGTTTTCAAGGCACCCCTGGGTTGTATGGAGCTGGTGGTGGAGGTATATTCTGTAGCTTGTGTCAACATTCTCAAAAATAACTTTGGTGTGCCCACGCAGGCATTGTTTTGTTTTGTTGATGAAGGGATAGAGGCTAGTAAAACAACAGCAATATAGCCTTTCATCAGGGGCTGCTCTGTAATACAGACAAATGGCATTTATACTGCTGCCAAAAAGCGCATCTCTGGGGACCAACAGTGTAGGCAGTTTGGTCCTGACTAAGCACTCTGCAAGCTCCCCATCCCATTTTGTCACTGTAACCCGCTCACGTGCTCATCAATGTGTTAAAACATGTTTTTTTTATGTGGTCCTTTTCAGCAGTTTTGAAAAAATGGGACAAATAACCATTGCAGCTCTCAATACCCAAAGCGTGGGGGAGACTGCTTTGTTTTGTGGGTAAAAAATTTAAAGACTCTATGATGTATACACATGAGTTTACCAGCTTGGGTGATTAACGGCGCATCCATTTTTTCTTTCAGAAACTGACTGACAATAAAGTAGCCATCAAAGCCTTTGGCATTGCACGCTAGGAAAGTGTAGCCCTGAACTCTGTGTCAATAAGAACTGAGTAAAGTGCACAACGTGTGTCACCTTTAAACTCCTGTTTTCTTTCAATTTTCTTTTCTGCCCTTTCTTCAGCTGAAGGGTCATCCAGGGCTATCTCCATGTAAAAATCTAGTTTGGGAAATGTGTCCTAGTTTCCTGCGTATGTTCCATGTCATAGACAACATAACCCTGCCCTGCTCCTGGATTTTTGATCATAGGCATGATTTATGGTTGGACTTGATGATCTTAAAGGTCTTTTCCAACCTAAACGATTCTATGATTCTATGATTTTTGATACCTGGTGCTTGTTTACATTACAGATTTGTTTCTAGCACATTGCACACTTCCAGCCTTTACATTCATGATGGTTTTTTACAGACCTTACACGTCTGTCCTAGTTTCGGCTGGGATAGAGTTAACTTTCTTCCTAGTAGCTGATAGAGTGTTACATTTTGGGTTCAGTATGAGAAGAATGTTGATAACACACGGATGTTTTCAGTTGTTGCTAAGTAATGTTTGTACTAAAAGTCAAGGATTTTTCAGCTTCTCATGGCCAGCCAGCAAGAAGGCTGGAGGGGCACAAGATCTTGGGAGGGGATACAGCCAGGACAGCTGACCCAAACTGGCCAACAGGGTATTCCTTACCATGTGGTGTCATGTCTAGTATATAAACTGGGGGGGTGGAGCTGGGAGGGATCGCTGCTTGGGAACTAACTGGGCTTCAGTTAGCGGGTACTGAGCAATTGCACTGTGCATCACTTGTTTTGTATATTCCAACTCTTTTCTTATTATTACTGTCATTTTATTATTGTTATTATTAGCATTATTATTTTCTTCCTTTCTGTTCTATTGAATTGTTCTTATCTCAGCCCATGAGTTTTACTTTTTTCTGATTCTCTCCTCCATCCCACTGGGTGCGGGGGGGAGTGATTGAGTGGCTGCGTGGTGCTTAGTTGCTGGCTGGGGTCAAACCACAACAACGTCTCACCGAAAATCATAGCCAAACAATTGGTTTGGTTTTTAATAGCCAGGGCCTTGTGCCTTTTTGTAAAAACTCCCCAGACCTACAGCCAGAGCACCTTCCCCTTGTCCCCACAGAGCCAGCAATAATATTTACAGCCGTGGCCAAAGTTATAGAGTGTATGAGAAAGCCCATAAAGCTTTCTTATTCCAAATACCTTTCTGACATCCCTAACACCATAATAATGTTCACCGTGTAAAAGGAGGAAACTGCTCTTGGCATATCTAAGACTGTTGTTTGGCTTAAAAGATCCTCCAACCCTTTTTCCCCTTGGACAGGAGGGTGATGCATATATTAATTCCTGGGGTCACCTTCTGCCCCAATGTGAGACATTCACCATGTGGGCCAGTCTGCACTTAAGGGCCCTTTTGTCCCCTTGCCACCATGATGCTTGAAGTGATGTAAAATTCATTTACCTTTCCTCATTAGTACTTTGTTGTAACCGTTTTTACTGCTTTGCTGGCTTGTAAGCCAAGGCCCCAGAATAAGCCCCACCAGCCCCGTTATCACCACCGTCCCACCTGCCGCTCCTCTGTGCCCCAAAATAATCATGGTCTGAGTGGAAAAGCTCTGCAACACACCAGTGCTCCTACTGATGCAGAGGGCCCCCTTGGTTGGCTCCTTGGAGGAGTCCATGCTCCCTCTCCTGGTGTCCCCTGACGTGTTGGTGCTTCTTCTGCAGCCCCACAGCGCCTGTGCGTGGGGAGGGCAAACTTGCCTTTTACTTTATTACTTTTTGTTGATATTAAAACTTCATTATTTGTTCCTTTAGGTGTTAGTAAAAGATGTTTAGCTACTTCATACCTACGCTTTTACAAGTATAAGTGTATTTAATTTCTGTATCTTTATAAATGCATAGACATATATACATATTCAATATACAAGTATATAAATGTAGATGTATTATATATATAAAAACTAGCATATCTATGTATAAGTAAATAAAATATATATTTATACATACTCATACACTCCTTTATGTATCCACCCCCGTAGACCCATAGCCGAGCATCTCCTGTTCCACAGGAAGCAGAGAGCCAATCAGAGGGAGGCCAAAGGACACATGGGTAGAAGAGCAACCAGCCAATCACAGGGCAAGACAGTAGCTGCTCCCTGCCATAAAATGGTGGCTGAAACAAAATGGCGGCTCCTGGTGCACAGAGGGGAGGGACTTCCTGTTCTGATGTACCACTGGGTAGATTGGAAGGGGAGGGTGGTCCTGGCAGCCAATCACAACAGAGCACATGACAGGATGGGGGTGGGACTTCTGGCTAGCTAGAGGAAGGCTCTGTGCTCCCTCCTTCCCAGCTTCTGGCAGGTTCCTGCCTGGCTGAGGCAGTTGGCTGGTGGTCCTTTGTGCTGAGGGGCTGCTCTGTAACCCTCACATGCTTCTTGCAGGCTGACACCACACAGTGTCCTCTGCTGGTCCCCTCGGGCAGTGAAAGTGGGCTCTGCCAGGAGAGGTTAAAAAAGGACCTGAGGAACAGCCATCTTTCCTCCCCTTCAGCTGAACTCATGCTGCCTGCTGCCTTTCATGCAGAGCAAGTCACAGCCCTCAGCACACAGCAGAGTGAGAGAGCTGAGCCCTCAGCAGGTCCCTGCCATCCAAACAACCTCTCTCCCTTGTGCTCAGCGGCAGGGAGGACAGTGCTGGGACCTACATGTGGTGTCTCCCTCCACTCTGGTTGTCAGAGCCATGTATGTTCATGTTCCTCAGCAGAAGGAGCTGTGCTTACTTCTCCCAGGAGTGTTGCAACAGAGGTCTGGCAACCCAAGTAAGGATGTTTCTGGCAAGAGCAAGGAAACCACCTTGGCAGCAGTGGCTGAACTTGTTTTGCTGAGTACACGCAACCTCTGCTGCTGTGACCACCCTGGAGAAGAGCGTCAGCAGGGCAGGGCGAGATCCGGGACAGTCTGTGATGGCACACTGCCTTTGAGGAGCCACAGATGCCATGGAGTCTGAGCTGCAGTTTCAACTGTTTGCCCCCTGCTTTTCCTGCTGCGCTGCTTAAGGCTGCATGGCACACAGGAGAGGGTAGGAGAGCACTCACATGTTTTTTATAAACTGATTTTTGTTTTCATTTGCAGCAGGTGAAACCACAAAGACAATGAAGGTGCTATGCTGTCCCTTTGCTCTATGACAGACCTCTACTGCTGCAGATGTGCCAGGGCAGTTTGGATCTGGCTGCAGAAGGGCATTTTGTCCAGCCTCTAGTTCCTGTGGGGAGATGACACATTGTCCCAGCTGATCCAGGCAAGCAAGCCTGGCAAGGGAGTACCCATCCCTTGGCTTCTCCTGAGAGGCAGCATTCCTAGGAAAGATACCATGGACTTCAGGAGATGGTGATTTAGGTGTTTTCCTCCCAGCACACACTTCTGACAGCCACACCTTGCAGGTTAGGTTGCAGCCTAAACATGTCAGGAGCCACGTCCGGGCTTGTCTGGCCCAGACCACTTCTGTTGGAAGAAAGCTCCAGGGGAGAAAACCCAGAGCTGTCAATAAGACAAGTAGATGTGGTCTTTTGCATGAATCTTTGTGGTCTCACAGAAATCCTTCAAAGAACATTTCTCAGCATCAGAAACCTCCAGGGATTTCTGTGTTTCTAGAGAAAAAAGTCCTCAGCAAAGGGCTACCACTGACCTTATCTAAACACTGTCTTTGGGCTAACAAGGTTCTTGGACAGTTTCCCCACAGGGAGTTTTTCCAAAAGACAGGCTTTTTCCACCTCTTAAGCAGTCTCTGCCGGGGACACATCCTGGCTTGGTTGAGTGGGAAGGGCCAGGGAGAGATTTGGACATGAAGACTTGACCTGTGCTCTGTTTCGCTCTAGGAAGGAAGCAGGACTGCCTTCATGGCAGTGAGGGGAGTTCCCCAGCACAAAATTACTTCTGTGCTGGTGGAAGATGAGGCTTCTCCCAACGTGATCTCCCTGGAGCAACATTTAGATCCCATCCCAGTGAAAGCAGAGTGTGCCTCCCTGTCCAAACTTGTTTCTGTCTCTTAAGAGAGCTTTACATGCCACAGGGCCTCTCTTCATTAAAGTGCCCATTCTCCCATGTTTCCTGCAGGAACTCCTGGATGTATTGCACGTGAAAGGGCCATCAGCTGAGGGAATACTTAGACTAGGAATCAGCAAGAAAGCACACTGGGAGCTGAAGGAGGCCCTAGACACAGCAGGGGATGATGACTGGGAAAGCCAAACTGTGCACCTGCTGGCAGTGATTGAGAAGGTGAATTCTTTTGATTTCAGGCTGCAAGAGCTCCCTCTTATGCTGCAGGTCCCACTCCAGTGACTGGCTTTGACCTAGCTGGGAGCCCATGCTAAAGCCACAGTGTAGCCAGTTCTCAGACTTAGAATTCCAAGTTTGGTGTTTTCTTCTGTCTCCTTTTCTGTTCCTCTTGTTCTGCCCCTGGTTTCTGGCATGTCCATGGGAAACTCACTTCATGGTCTTCCTGAGTGTTCTCCTCAGGGAGGCACACTGAGATTTAGTGGAGAGCAGAGGGCAGAGAAGAGCAGGGAGTCCTGTTAGCAGGCTAATGCAAGTTCGCTTGGCCCATACCCTGGCAGCTGCCTGCTCTGTCAGCGTTGATGGGTAGCTCTGAGAGAAGGTTGCTGAAACCATCCTGCTTCCTGCCCAGGGTCACTGGGATGTTCCCTGTGATATCAGAGGGAGCGTATAAAGCCTTATCTGAAGCTCATGGCATTGCAGGACTTACTCTGAAACATGCCCTTGAAACTCTTGTTGGCCTACCTCTATCAAGGACTGGATGTGACCTTTGGAGAACCTTACTGAGAAGGAGAGATTGGAAGAACTGAAAGAGTGAGTTTTGCAAGTAGTGCCACCAGTATGGAGGGACTGGTAGAGGCCTGGGACTTCCCTGCAAATTGACAGTTTCCTGTAAAATCCTGTTGGTTCTGACAGCTGTTTATTGCTGCTGTGGAGTGGGATTTAGGGGGAAAGTGGCACAGAAAAGCATTTCTTTAGTCAGAACACTTCCTTAAGACACTTGAGATTGCTCCACAAAATGACTCTTGTAAGGAGTGGCCAGCAGTTGCATTGTCTTAGTGAAAGTAGTCCCTCTGCTGTCAATCAGGCTTGGACAACAAGTCTACCTTTGAGGCGGCTTGAGTGAAACCAGGAGCTTGCAACCATGACCGTGCTTCTTTCCTGAAAAGTACGTTTGAAAGCTGGCTTAGAGTGCCTTGAAAGCTACACAGCACAATTGCAGGCTTTCATCTGCTTTAGCAAAGCCTGCAGTGATTTCTCTTGACAACATATGATTTATTAATGTTGATCTCCTCAAAGACATGGGCTTCAGTAATGCTAGCATGTCAGTGTGGACCTTACAGTTAACCCACTACTGGCTGTTGGTGGTGATTTTTGAAAGGTAGTGCTGCTAAGTCATGGAAAAAGCACATGCTTTCCTCTCTTTAGAAGTCATGTCATTTCTACAAGTTTAATGAAATCCGCTCTTTTAAAGAAGTAGCAGCCACTGGAGTGGTGTTACATTATGTTCTTATTCCCTTAGGGTGGCTGACAAACTGCCTAGAGCCAATCTCCTCATCCTCCAATGGTTGCTGTCTCTGCTGCACCACATCAAGCAAAACTCATCAAGAAGCAGGATGGACTCCAGCAATCTTGCCATCTGCATTGGACCAAATATATTAAGCGAGGAGAACCTGCTCTTGCTGGAGGTGCTGATGGAGGTAAAAGACAAGATACACTGAATTTATCAACCAGCTCTGCCAATCTGGGCCAATCAGAGCATTCCTGTTGAGGGGTACCTTGCTGTCTCCTCTCTTGAATGCTTGTGGAGGAGCTTTTTGTAAAAGCATCGACATGGATGCAGCTTTCTGCACATAAGAAAGGGTCAGGAGTCAGAAAGGCTGATGCATTTTCTGCCCCTTGGATTGAAATCAGTGGTTTTATGTGTGCAGGTGAAAGTGCTGGTGGAGTTCCTTATTAACAACTGCATGGAAGTATTTGGGAAGGAGATTGCTTGCCTTCTATATCCCTCAGCTGAGGAGTCACCAGTGCCCATAGACAGCTCAACAGGTGTGGAGATGGACAGAGGATCATCACAGGCTGGGGCTGCTGATCATTTTTCCTTAATGTGTTACTGCATCTGTGAAAAGCTGAAGAGTTTCTGAGTGGTCAAGATACTATGGCAGTGTTTTCCTGCTGGAAGACTTCCCAAAAATTTGGTGATTCGCAAAATAAAATTCACAGCAGATGTTAACCATATGCCCTTCACATGCACATTAAGCACAGGCTCAGAGCGATGTTCTTAGCTCAAGGGCATTTCCAGTGGAGCTGGAAGCAGAACACTGCTCGCTCAACCCAGCTCATCCCACAGTATATGTTTTGCCATGTCCTCTTGGGACAAACATGCAATAAAGAAAAATGTTTTTTGGTAACGCTTGACAGTGCTAGTACTGTTAGTGTCCCGTTTTGCACTTGTATTATCACAGTTAGCTCTATCCAGAACTGTTTACTCTGTAAGCTGAAACCTGATGGTCTAGACTCTGACTTCCGAAATATGCTGACTGAGATGTCATTTTTCAAAGCATTTCCCGCCAGTGTAGCAGACATTACAGAGAACAGGGCATCAGAACAGGGCCTAGAAGAAAACTGGTATAGGGTTTAAGGTGGGTTTTACTTCTGGTTTTATTACTTCTGAGAAGTCACTTCACTGCACATGCTCTTGCTTTCTAGAGCTGTGTTCAGAAGAGTGTACTGACCACAAAATAGAGGCAGATACAGAGTGACTGACAGATGCATTTCTGGATAGACCACCCTCTCTGCTCTTAATCCTCCCAGACTCAGGGGCAGATATGGTCATGGAAATGGAAACAGGACAGGTATGTCAGGTCCACAAGCACTGCAGTGAAGTATGTGATGTATGAAGGAGTGTCCTGATGCAAAACTGAGGCAAAAATATGTAAGGTCATCCTCTCACATTAAGGAGTGAATGAATCTCCATCTCTACTGTGAGGTTAACTGTGAAATAAAGGCAGGTGCTTGCTTCTCTATAAGCTGTAGTTCTCCTTCTTGCAGCTACTAATTTCAATGTTGAGAAATAACTCCGCACTGCAGACACAGGATCCAGCCTGAGAGGTGGGGAATGTGGATGTGAGCATTTACCCAAGGTCTGGGTAACAGTTCTGCCTCTCCCTGGCAGGCTCCAACATGACTGTGATGGGACTATGCCATGGATGGGGCCATGGGCCCTGGTGGGCAGTGAGCTGAGCAGGGAACAGCCTTGTGCCCAGGCAGCAAGAAGGGCCAGCAGTACCCAGGGTGATGTGAATAGGGCTCAGTCCAAAGGTCAAACCTCACCTAAGTACTGTGTCCACTTTGGGCCCTCCATACAGGGAAGACATTGACAAACTGGAGGGATTTCAGGGGAGGCCATCAAGACAGTGGGGGCTGGAGATAAGCATCCCCAGTCACTGGGTAGGAATATGTGGGCTGAAGCCAGCCCAAGCCCATTGCACTCTTATAAGTTCATTTTATTGGTTATCCAGTTTTTATACTTCATATTGGGCTGACTGACATATGCACATATATTGCTGTTATAGTTTTGCTATATTATTACATGGTTTCCCTCCTAAGCCCTGCCTATATTGTTAGGAAAAAGCAATAGCCAGGACTTACAGGTGGTCAAGTCAAAATGTGTTTCTGAGATCAAAGGAAAGAAAGTGAATAGGACTAGAGACATCCTGCTCTTCCCTCGCCCCATCTGCTTTGCATTCCCACCTGCAGCAGCATCCAGTGTTTCCAGAAGCTAGGGCTCTTCTGCAGCAAGAGACTGAAACCCATTGCATTTTTTGCCAGGTGCCTACAGGCCCCTGCTGCTGCTGGGACAGGTGGAAGTTCTGCGGCCCTTGCTGCAAAACATGCATCCAGGGCACAGCACTCACCATATCAGCAGCCATGTTGCACAGTCTCCCCAGCATTTGCTTGTAACTGCCCAGTTGCCCCTGTCCCTGTTGGACAGGGACTTCATGCTCTGTGCACCCACCAAGGGGCTGAGAACATGCAGGCAGACACTTAGACCAGGTGCATATCAAACCTTGTGTGTGGTCTGCCAGGGTACGAACCAAGGCATGGCACATCACCACTCTGCCTGGGGTGGGGGGGCTTGTAAATACCCCACTGCAGGGCTGTGTTCAGGGACCACCTGAGCTAAGTACTAATGGCTGGGAGGCCAGCACCATCTCCTACCCATCTGAGCTGGGCAGGAGAAGTAGACGTGGGGCTTCCTCTTAAGCAGCATCTCAGCTTCAGCCAGGAAAAACTGCCCACGCAGGCATAACAGCGCTATGGTCTGGCCTGCTCGCAGACACCAACTGCATGTTTGGCCTGAATGCTTTAAAAGCTTGAGGGCTCTAGACTTCTGCCGCTGTACTTCAGAGCACAATAGGGCCTCCTGTATGTATATACAGGGACTATTGCCCTCTGGGTGAGGAGTTTGCCAAGGAAGAGGAGCAGTTTCTTCGCATGCTGATTTCTGTGAATCTTGGCCTCCTGAGTCTGGGCAGAGCCAGCTGTTGACAGGCATCCCTCTGCAAGGTTCCTGGCAAAGAGCCCTTCTCCTTCTCAGATTGCACCTGTTGCCCTCAAAAGTTGTTTTCTTTCCTTTGGTTCTTTAGAATACCTCTCTGAAGATACAGCATTATAAATGTATCCTTTGATTACTCAGTTTAGATTAACATATACCAGTTGTGGTTTTTTTCTGCACTGCTTTTTGACATATGAAAGCAAAATTTATTATCCTAAATAACAAAGGACTGGGGCACAAAGGAGGTACTTTGGAAGTCATCTCCTGATTACAGATTAACTTGAAGGAGCAAAGAAGGTGGTTTTTTGAGGTGCGGTTAATATAGCTAAGCATCTTTTTTCCATGTCAGTAAAAAACCCAATAATTTCTCACTGCCTTTAAACAAGAGACTGTGGCACTTAGATATGACACACAAAACTTGCTTTTAGCTATATAAATCAGAGCTAAGAACTTCTGTGGAAAAAATCCTAGATGTTGCAAATTTGTTAGAGATCTACTTAGTTCCTCTAAGTTTATGTTGGCTTAGATTCCGTAAAGGTTCTTTGGTTTATTTTTTGGCCATGGCTTGGTTTAATGGCAAAACCCCAGTATTTGAGCAGCTTTGAGGAACATTTTTTTCTTGAACTGTCATCAGCTCTCTTGATCTCCAAATTAAGAAAGTAAACCACACTTCAAGAACGTCTGAAGTAGACAAATGAACCTGTGGTTAGCAAAATGGAACCTGACAAGATGCATCCCAGAGTCCTGAGGGAATTGGCTGATGTAGCTGCCAAGCCAGTCTCCATGATACTTAAAGTCATGGCAGTCAGGTGAAGTCCCCAGTGACTGGAAAAATGGAAACATTGCACCCATTTTTAAAAAGGGCAGAAAGGAGGACCCTGGGAACTACTGACCTGTCAGCCTCACCTCTGTGCCTGGGAAGATCATGGAATAGATCCTCTTAGAAGACATGTTAAGGCACATGGAGGACAGGGAGGTTATTCGAGACAGCCAGCATGGCTTCACCAAGGGCAAGTCTTGCCTGACCAACCTAGTGGCCTTCTGTGATGGAGTGACTATATCAGTGAACAAGGGAAGATCTACGGATGTCATCTGTCTGGACTTCTGTAAGGCCTTTGACACAGTCCCCCATGACATCCTTCTCTCTAAATTGGAGAGATATGGATTTGATGGATGGACTGTTTGGTGGATAGGGAACTGGCTGGATGGTCGCGTCCAGAGGGTAGTGGTCAACGGCTCAAGGTCCAGATGGAGATCAGTGACAAGTGGCGTCCCTCAGGGGTCTGTAGTGGGACCAGTACTGTTTAATATCTTCCTCAGTGCATATACAGTGGGATTGAGTGCATGCTCAGCAAGTTTGCAGACAACACCAAGCTGAGTGGTGCAGTTGACACACCTGAGGGAAGGGATGCCATCCAGAGGGACCTGGACAAGCTCGAGAAGTGGGCCCCTGTGAACCTCATGAGGTTCAACAAGGCCAAGTGCAAGGTCCTGCACCTGGGTTGGGGCAACCCCCAGTATCAATACTGGCTAGGGGATGAAGGGATTGAGAGCAGCTTTGCAGAGAAGGACTTGGGGATACTGGTGGATGAAAAACTGGACATGAGCCGACAATGTGCACTCACAGTCCAGAAAACCAGCCATATCCTGGGCTGCATCAAAAGAAGTGTGGCCAGCAGGTTGAGGTAGGGGATTCTGCCCCTCTGCTCCGCTCTGGTGAGACCCCACCTGGAGTACTGCGTCCAGCTCTGGGGCCCAGGACATAAGAAGGACATGGACCTGTTGGATCAGGTCCAGAGGAGGGCCACAAAAATGGTCAGAGGGATGGAACAGCTCTCCTATGGGGACAGGCTGAGAGAATTGGCATTGTTCAGCCTGGAGAAGAGAAGGTTCTGGGGGGACCTTATTGCATCCTTTCAATACTTAAACAGGGCTTGTAAGAAAGATGGGGACAGACTTTTTAGCAGGGCCTGTTGCAATAGGACAAGGGTAATAGTTTTAAACTGAAAGAGAGTAGATTTAGACTGGACATAAGGAAGGAATTTTTTATGATGAGGTTGGTGAAACACTGGAAGAGGTTGCCCAGAGAGGTGGTAGCTGCCCTATCCCTGGAAACATTCAACGTCAGGATGGACGGGGCTTTGAGCAACCTGATCTAGTTGAAGATATCCCTGCTCATTGCAGGAGTTGGACTAGATGACCTTTAAAGGTCCCTTCCACCCAAACCATTCTATGATTCTATGAAAATACATTATACCTTACCATTCTTCACTACAGTCTTACTCACACTAGAGGTCACACTAGATGCAGTGATCTTCCGTCTTCTGGAGCTGGAATTCTGGCGGGACTGTTTGCACTGATCTGGGCGAAGTACATTTCCCCTGACCGAATTTCCAGAGTATTTAGAGTTAAGTAATGGTACACGATTTTCAGATACACTTTTCTGTGTTGTATCAGCTAGGAACTTATCTGCTTTTTCCAAAAAGATCTGTAGATCAATTAGGCATTTGTTCAGCTTTTTTTTTAGCCTTCAGAATAGTCAGTGAGATTAGGAATATTTGCAACAAGGTTGTAGAACTCTCCTTTACAGGTTTGCCACGCTTTTCCTTTTTTATCGCCTTTTCATAACATCTATAAGGAATTAAAGAAACCACTCCACAGAGTCAGTTGAGAAATGCAATAACTAAGCATTAAAAATCTGTTTCAGTATCTTCCAGGCCAAGATAAAGCCTTTTTTAATCTAAAGATTTGTTTAAAGTATAATTGCATTTTCATTGTGAATTTGGGAGACAACATTGGCCATTGTTGTCTGCTTGCATTTATCCATAAAACAGGTAACACTTTAGACCAATGTGCACATCCTTGCCAAGCAGAGATCACTGAAATGAGACTAATGATGACAACGGGCTGATGTATTAAACGAAATGCAACTAAAATTAAGAGTATAATGAAAAGCATAAAGGCAAATGAGAGATTATAACTTTTTGTGTGCCATATCCATGGAGGATGCTGTACAAGCTGTAGGTTTGTTATAACCTCACCTTTCTCTTGTATTCATGAAATTAACAGTCATAGTTACAAAGTCCAGCGGGGGGGGAGGGGGGGATATTTTTCTGCATTTGAGCACAGATTTTTTTTTTTTTTTTTTTTAAACTGTATTACTAAACTCACCTGAAGAACAGACCAATACAGTCTGGGTGTTATGTTGTTCAGGCTACTTTGTGTAGGCAAAAGATGGTGATTTTAAGTCTTCTTAAAGACGTGCAGAATCAAAGATGGATTAGCTCATTTATTAGTAGCAGTAGGTGTGACACCAAAAAAGGGTGGGACTTTTTTTCTCCTGACAGTGTATTATAAACACTGGTGGTACAGGTAGAGCTCCATAATGCACCAATGGAGGCTAGTGGATGTGAAGGCACACCACCTAAGTTGGGTGCACTGTGGCTCGCTTAGGCTGCAAGAGCAGGCTGCCAGCTGCTTATCTCTTCATACCCACACATTGCTGTATTCCTGGTACACATTAGATGACAGAAATTTGGAGTATGTCACGCCCTCATTTGAGCTGATCTAGCTGTTTTTATTATGTAATATTTCACCCTCATTATATATGTAAGGAGCACTGTGGTTCAGGAGACAAAGCTGGGTTTTTGAGATGCTTTACTTACTTTTGATGGTAATCGTGAAAGTGCCAGGTCCACAAATTTCATTGAAGTCTTTTCCCTGGTGCTGAATTAATTATTGTGGCCAGAAGTATTTTTTATTTAAATGTATCTTCATGAGTGCATTCAGCACTATTGTTGCTTCTCATATTCTTCAGAATATATTTTATTTGTATTCAATTCACCTACTACAAACTCTTGCACGTCTTTTTATATCTGGCACCTTGTGAATTTAAATTGGATTCAAATTTACCTAGTTTTACTAATATCCTTATGTGGAAAAGTTATTCGAAACTCAGCTAGCAAAGATGACAAAAATATATGTAGATAAGCATAAATAAAAAACTGATAAATTATGGTTATATTCATGTGCAAAATACTTGGACTGACATCTTTGTTCATAGAGAAACCCATAGAATTAAACTGAAAATGGTGATCATACTGGAGGATTATTGGAGAATCACTGCTGTGCAGTAAGAACGGTATATGCTACATAATTCTGTAGGAGGATTTTGAAAAGCTGCAAAAATATGCAGTTCTCTATTAAACTCTATAGCTGTTGAGTAGTTTCTCCAGAGAGCTGTTTACAAATTATGCAATTCTGATTTTTTGTATAAAGTAATATGAACAGAAAAAATCTTTAATTTATGGACAGTTTAGGGGCTAGCAGTCCTCTTCATTTTTTAAGTAAGAGAATTGATCCACTGGTAGTTGCATCAGTTGTGCTTTTATTTAGATGCTAGTGCTGTACCCTAGCCAAACTCTGTATTTGTTCTGCCTTGGATCTACTTATGTCATTTCATTGCTATTGCACTTTCTTGTGCAATTTACATCTCATAAATCCTTACCAGAGTAAAGCATTGGCAATTTGAAGAGCCCATTGAGGACTTTCTGCCTTCTGTTGAAGACATGGTGTGTCATGGTTTAACAGCAGCCAGCAACTAAACACCACATCGCCACTCACTCACTCCCCTCTGGTGGGATGGGGGAGAGAATTCAAAGAGTAAAAGTGAGGAAACTTGTGGGTTGAGATAAAAACAGTTTAATAGGTAAAGCAAAATCCACACGCGCAAGCAAAGCAAACCAAGGAATTCATTCGCCACTTCCCATGGGCAGGCAGGTGTTCAGCCATCTCCAGGAAAGCAGGGCTCCATCCCATGTAGCTGTTACACGAGAAGACAACCGCCATCACTCCGAACGTCCCCCCCTTCCTCCTTCTTCCCCCAGATTCATATGATGAGCATGAAGTCATAGGGTCTGGAATATCCTGAGTGAGTTTGGGTCAGCTGTCCCAGCTGTGTCCCCTCCCAAATTCTTGTGCCCCCACAGCCTACTTGCTGGTGGGGTGGGGTGAGAAGCAGAAAAGGCCTCAACTCTGTGTAAGCACTGCTTAGCAGTAACGAAAACATCTCTGCATTATCAACAGTGTTTTTAGCATGAATCCAAAACACAGCCCCATACTAGCTGCTATGAAGAAAATTAACTCTATCCCAGCCCAAATCAGCACATGGTGTAAACTCTTTTTTGAGAAAATTCCATGGTTCCTGGAAAGCATAGTGGTGGTAGCTCCAAAGAAATACTAGGTCAAAAATTGTTCAGATTGAAGATTTCTAATGGTGTTTGCACAAATTAACATGTGAGATACATATAGTTTTGCTAGTTACTGCTCTCCTGTCTGGGCAACAGCCAACTATTGGAGGAACATGTGCGAGCCTTCAGGATGTGGGGCAGGCGAAGGTGCACTGAGCAGCGAATGAGGCTCCGGAGTTACCCGGTGCAGGGTTTGGCCTCTGCGAACCATGAACACAAGAGGGTGCTGGTTACTCTATGGAGACTTTTGCTTTTGGAAATAACTTTGTCCCAGTTTTGGAATGGAAAAGCTAGAGGGAAATATGCTGCCCTGAAGAGCTATATGCCGGGAACTGAAGAGACATGATCAAGGTAAGCAGTATGCATAAAATCACAGTTACTCAAATAAGCTTCCTTAACAGTACTGAAGTTACGGATAGTATGTCTTTATTGTTTGCATTCTTCTTCATCCTTTCTTTACCCTGTCTAAAGTCAAAGAGAGTAGTATTTAAAAAGGATGCAATCTTGTAGCATCATTACAGCAGGTCTGGACATTTGGATAAAGCAGCTGCAGAGCTCTCCCAGGTGAGGCTTTTGCAAAGTCACCCCTGGTCAGAAGTAACACTACAGTGGAGAACTTTCATGCCACTCAAATTCTGGATGGGCTTTTCTACTCCCTTTTGATCTGCTTTATGACCTCTTTATGAGAATATGCTCATCCAAGCACTGTTAAATATATATACAGGTGAATTCTTACATCCTGTTCTATAAACTCAACAGAAGATGGAAGCAGCGGAGTGTGTGTACTGTTTGTTGAGATATTGCTGGAGAATAGTTTAGCAACTGGTAGAGAAGTGGTCACATCAATTTGCTGCAGTATGTATATTATGCCTGAAAATGGGATATCTGCATAAGTGAGTAGCCAAGAGCCCAGATTAGCAACCATCCAGCTGATGGTTACTTCAGTAAACCCAGTACATTGCCTGAAGAGGTACTGCCTGAATTAAAATTAGTCCAAATGATACACACTTTGAAAACAATAGGCATTTAGAGATAGACATGAGCAATTTCTTGTGCTCTTAATGATAATTTCTTATGAATGATATGAATTTATTTGCCAGCTTTTTGACTATAAAATAGGGATGTAAGAAATGTAAGAAATGCTGGCTTTATTCACAGAAATTGTAGCTACTCCTTTTTGTGCTGTGTGAGGGAATGAAAGAGATGTTTATTTGTGTTTGTGCTTTTTTGTGTTTATTGTGGTTCGAGAAGGACTGATTTTGAGGTTGGAAAGTTAACTGAAGAATAACTTGGTACTGTGTTAATTTTCAAATATATTAAGTAGATCCTTACCAAGATATTTCAGAATTGCTACTGTGCACGCGCAAACATACTTATCTACCTATGAATCAATCAATAAACCTTTCTGTATACACACATGCATATAGGTCAGCAGCAGATATAAGCAAGTTTCATCAGGTGATGGAAAAGGAGGAAAGAGCCTTGAAGATTTTCCTTCTGTGGATGCCAACTTTCCTCCAGTTCCTTGTTGTTCTTGAGCAAACAGAACTACTTTCTTTAGTACCATTATTAACCTTGTCTTGTCTTTCCCAAGTAAGCGTACGTTTTCCTCCTTGAATGGCAATAAGTAGACAGTTTCATTCCATTTCCTACTCAGTTATGTCCATTTTCCTCTTCCTTACTCTCCAGTTGGGCATGTATTTCAGCACTGGAAAACTTTTCAGCTCTAAAAGAACACAAATGCAGCAGTGAATACAAAAAGTGAGCTCTCACAACTTAAGTAGGTAACTAATCTTAATAATCAGTTAATAGTGTAGAAACCATCTATCAGAAATAATACAACTTATCCCTGAATAATTAAAGATCAGACAGGCTCCACAGAGCTGTCAGAAGCCATGAATGAAACTGGTTCTAGGTACATCTAAAATACTTAATGCTAGGGAACATTTGTCAATGGAGCTATCGAAAACTGAGTATTCTTCAAGTACTAGCATGAGTATGCTTTTGGAAACAATCTAAGAAATTACTTGGTTATGAAAGAGCATGTTTTAAGACCAACAGCCAACCTAGATTCAAATTCATTTGTGTAATGGAGGGGTAACTTCACCTTGCCAGCTTCTGTATTTCCAGTTGCACTCATTATGGCACGCTGGCAAAATCTTTGTCATTTACTGAAAAAATTTACAAGGTAAGAAGCAAACAATGGTTGACAAACGGCTTTAAATACAGTGCTTCGTTTGTGGCCCATTTCTTGTTTTGACTTATGTGGTAGGTCTGTGTGTGCTGTGAGAGAACAGTTCTAATCTCCCCCTAGAAAAGAAGTTTTGCAGTTGATCTGGATGAGGATAGGCCTTTGTCTTCCAGAACAATTTTGACAGCTATTCTTCGGACAAGTCAACAGAATGAAACAAGCAGTTTGTTTTTATTTGTGCCATGATCACAAAAGTATGAAACAACAGAAGCCTTTGTTCTGTGCCTTTTCTTGCCTCACTGCATGTCTCAATTGTGGTGGTAATTATCAGGTAGCAGGGCAGGGTAAAATCAGTGCTATATACAAATGTAGTCACGTGGAACCAGGTAGAGATTCTAAGTGCCAAATGCAGTCCAGAGGATAATGGCATCACTGGAGATACAAAGTATCTTTGCTTCCTCCTCCACTTATTTCTGAAGATACTTTGTGTTACTAGTTTTCAATTACCTTTCCTCCTCCCACCTCCCACTGTTTTCTTATTTTGGACAACCTTTGTGCTATATTTAGCTATTTCCATGATCACAGAAGCCAAGCTTGCCAACTGCTTTTGAATCTTGATGACTAATGAAGGTCACCCACTGGTCTGCCTCGTGGAGTGCTTATGTGTTGCATTCCCCAGCTCCCTCCTGGACAAATTCTCTTCTTCTCTGGCAACACAAAGAGGCCTCCAAGTTCCCTCTAGTGCTGTGTCAAAGGGGAAGCAGAGTATATAAGTGCCAGTAACAAGGAATATCTGTTAGGATAGTAAGTGAAGCACAGTACCTGAGCATTTTTAAGGATTGTAGTTCATAAAAGAGAAGTTCTAAACCAGACCTTGTTAACAGCAAACTTAATTCCATGGCTGTATCTTCATCCTAAACAAGGATGGAATGGAACAGTAGTTATGCTCACACCAGTAAGGTAAGAATCTCACCCCAGGCCCTTGCCTTCCTCTTCTTTATAATTCTGCCCAGTCTTGTATTTGGCAAGAAAGATATGGATCATTTACTTTGTTCTTGTTCAGCTCTTTTCTGCACCGTTTATCATTCTCCTGAACATACCAGACTGCCTTTAACATAATTTTTAAATCTATACACATACAAAGCAAGTTGTATGTAAAAAGTTACCCTTTACTTGAAGTGCACTTATTGAGAATGCTTCTTATGATATAGTAGATATGATTTACAGTATCTATAGTATAGTAGACATTGTTTCTACAGCACAGTTGTTTCCTACAGAAAGAATAAGATTTTGCCATAATTCATCTCTCTTCACAGAATATGCTTATTTCTACATAGTTTGTGGAGGATAAGGCTCAGTATTGTTTAGACTCTTTAGGTTCTACAGGTGTATTACTAAAATATTGCATTGTGTAAAGTTGGAGCTGAAACAAAAAGTTTCAGTACAGCTGAAATGCAAATTTTCAGAAATGCCAAGTCACAACTTTTCAGAATGTTTAAAAAATTTTAACTTCTTGGCCCAGTCCAGCAAACATCAGAAAATTCTAAATGCTTCACAAGATGTGAGTTTTGGTTTCCAATCCATTCTTATTTGAATGAAATCCAGTTTAAAGCAGCAGACAAAAGAAACTGCCTAACACGTTAAAATAAATACCTAAACAGTTGCCTTTTCTGATAAACTCTGGGAATTTATAATATATACAATGTCAGATTATCATCAAAAGCATCCTATAACATGCTGTCTTTTGTAAGGAATGCTGCTACATTCTGTCTAGTTAACTGGTTAAGGCTTTAGTCAGTTCAGTCAATACCCATACCAAAACTTCATGCTCTGCTGCTGAAATGCCTTATTTTTCAGAGTGAAGGGTATAAGAAAACTATAGTCTGCATGTCAGTACAGATCCAAGAATGTCTTGCCCAGGTTGATTTTGCAAGAACCATCTTTTTTAACGTCTTGAAGTGATGAGGTAGGAGTAACATGTTTGCATTATGATAGTGACATTTATTTGGGAGGAGGGTCAGACAAAGAGTATTTGAATCATGGAGGTTTTTTTTTTTTAAATGTGACTCCAAATTAGAAAAGAAAAAGCTTACCTGTCTTTTGTTGGCCTGTTACTAAACACTTGAGGATTCTCAAATGGAATTATATTAATTTTTTCCTTTTAAATTTGGAGCTGCAATTTTCTGGGTTTTTGGGTTTGGCTGGGTTTTTTTGAGACCTATTCTAATTTAGCTGGTTCATGAGATGACACACAACAGACTTAAGGCTCTGAAGCAGTTTTAGCATGAAAGAAGGCTGCCTGCCCACAACTGCAAGACTATTCTGAGGGTCACTGCCCTATCATAATACAGACTATACAATTCAACAACATAATCATAAACAGAGCTCAAAATGAAAGAGCTGCCATGAAACATCTATGAAATATTAGTATGCAAATGTAAAATAACTTCTTCCTTCTTAACAAATGCAAAGGAGGGGAAAAAAAGCAACTACTTTCTTAAATGATGCTGTAAGTTTTAAAGACTCTTATCTGCACCTAAATTGAGACAAAAAATACAGAAACCATTCCAGTGTCACATTTAGTGAGCTTAAGTTGAAAAAAATACAAATAGCTTTTGAAAAATCTTGCAAGTTTAGAGAAGAGTAGGGAAAGGAAAAATATTGTGAGTGTATGTCACACTTAAGAATTGTGACCAAAACTGTCTTAGGACATGCAAACTATCCTTTAGACAGAAACTTTTATTTTGCAAGACCCAGGACCTGTTATTTAGATGGTTACGCAAAAACTGGGCTTTCCTGGCACTTGCATTACATTCTATATCCACTGCTTATTAGGAAGAAAAACTAAAAGGTATTGGCTAGAAACTCATCAGCAAGGAAGTACATTCCCTGCAAATCTGCAATTGCCAGACATACAGATAGTGATACCCTGGCTTAAGACGGGAGTCAATGGCACTGTGCTGGGTTAGTATGCTACTCTTCTAAGCCACAGCTGTTGTGGAAAGCACAGAAAAAGTGTTTTCTAAACAGAGAAGCATTTGTTTTTGATGAATGCTGGGAAAGTTAATTTGTTTTAAATTTTAAAAAGTTTAAGCTTTTAAACATTAGCAAAACTGCCAAAAAGATTGGGATTTTTCTTTCTGATGATAAAATATCAAGCCTAAATTCTGTTGAATCTATTGAAGACAGCAGGAGTGCAATTTTATTAAATTCAAAGTGTACACTGTATGTTTAATAACCTCCTTTACATTTAGGATAATGCAATCTTCAAATGGGTATACTTTACCTGAACTTGAAAGAATTTCTGTAAAAAGTAAGACAACATGCAGACAGCAGGTCTACCATATTGCCTAAGCAAGTAAAACTTGCATCAGGAAGTACAAAGTATGATCCATTCTGTTATTTTCAGAGTTAAGATGATCCTGAGGCAATGAAAGAGAAACACGGAACCAGTTCCATTGCTAGCATTGAGATACCACACTAGTGGTGTACTTTGGTTAGGACTGGAATATTGTGTACACATGCTTTAAATTTGTTCCCTTGAAAGTAATCAACAATGGCACTTTAGCAGATTTCACTAAGCTCCAGCCAAAACACAGCATTTAGAAGTCAGTAATACAGAGGTCTGAGTTCTCTTCTAAGGTTTGAGAAAGATGAGTTGTATCTTTTTGTCATCTCTGCTAGTCAGGTGCTAGAGAGAACACTGGTTCTACAGCAGTTACCTGAAGACTTGATTGCCACTAAAATGAAGACCAGATCATTATAATTGTTTTCCTGTATCAAACACCTTTCTCCATTTCTCTTTAGTTCGTTCTAACAGGTTAGATAGCCTCCCACCATTTTTTCCTTTCAGAAAACCAAGTAGGATTTATTTTATTGCTAGAACAGTAGCACTGATAAAAGGTCCAGTAACAACAGGCTAGGCACTCAAATAATGGGATGATACTTATTGTTAGAGAGCAAGAAATCATCTTGCCACAAGAAAGATGACAGCTGCTCTGTGGACCCATGGTAGGCTTGGGGCAGGATAGCAAGCTGAACTTTTAGTTGTGTCTGCATCCTGCTTTAACAACAAAAGTAATGATGTAATGTGCTTTGGCCTTCAGACCTTGTTATTTATATACCAGATTAATTTCAGCATGGATCAGGAGAGGAGAATTCTGTATGTTTGCAAGAATGATGGAATTTTCTACAACTATATTTAGTGCACTGTTCTATGTTTGTGATCATGAGTGCATTAGAATAATAAAATGAGAAGTTCATAGAGTACCTGCATGACCTCCCACTGCAGATACATGGCTTAAGTGTAGAGATTAAAAGAATTGAAGACTAGATAGCTGAAAGTGATAGGAACATTTAACTTGTAGTCCTTTTATTATGGTCGGTGCAGATACTAACTAACCCAAAGTAAGGTTTAGCAGTGACACAACCTAGTCCTAAGAGATATATCATTTTTTTTCATATACAGGTCAAACTCAATACTTGAGTGACAGGAAGAGTTGTGAGTGTAAAAGGACTACTGCAAATGTACACAACCTGGAAGCAAGCTCTGCTCCATTATGGTTTTTTAAAGTAGCAGTACTACTCCTGATCAAAACTCTAATTTTAGATTCTCTAAGAAAAGCAGAACTCTGATTTTGTGAAGTAACATCTTATGTAGAAGAAGTATGTGTAGCAATTTCATCATTCATGTAATTTATATTTTTCTTGAGGTTCCCTGTACAGCAATCATGAGACCTTCTTCAAGATCAAGTTTTACTGTTTTTTAATTCTTATTTAAATGTTGGAAACAGATCAGTGAAGTGCAGCTACATAATTTCTTTAGTGGGTGCTCGTTCATTTTTTGGCTACCACTGTATTCTCATTGCTGAAAACCCTTTACTAGATGGCTCTTAAGACAAAGTACAAACATTAAAAGTATATAGGGAGGGAGTATATAATCAGAATTAGGGAAAAAATATGTACACAGAATTACTGCTATGCAGGCTGCTAACTGACAACTCGTAATCTCCCTACAAACATGCACAGGTCAGGCAGTGAAACAGTCAATTCTTGTCCTGTCCCCTGATGGCCTCCCCAAGCCTCCCCAGCCCCTTTTTTACTGCATCTCTACACTAACTTTTTCAGAGCAAGTTAAGCTTTTTATCATTTGAGTAACAAAAAATCCTTTCAAATTCTGTCCCTTCTTCAGTAGTTATACAACTAATAAACACTTGCCACATTGACTCAAAAGCAGGGCCAGAGAAATGACATTTCAAGTTATCTATAAAGACTAAAGCTGTTCCAAATGCCCATTACAATGTAGAATTTCCCTCTGCTGCAAACAGACAGGAAAGATGACAATATGTTGGCATAGCAGGTTTTTAGGTCAACAGCTATGCCAACATCTTGCCTCCCCTCCAGCTCTGCATAAAGGAACTTCTTGGAAGTGCATCTGTGGGAATTGTATAATCTTTTACTGCAATTTGTTTGATCTGAAATAGAAACCCAAAATTTAGGTAGAAGCTTCACACTGTTATGTAAAACATCTGAATATCAATCTCACTATACAGTGTACAGTAACTCTAATGCGAGTTGGTTTTTACCCCTTAGGCTATAAAGTCTAACAAAAAGCCCTGACAAAGGGCCCAGGTTTTAATTCTGTGCCTGTAACAGTTGCAGAGCAGAGACAATAGTTTGCTTAACTATTTTTCATAAAGCAATAAGGTCTTCCAGACTTTCCTTACCAACGCACCAACAAAATCCAAGCGAGAGGATGGTCAATCTAGAGATGTATCCTATATACCATAGTAGAAGCATATTCTCATGTGACTTTATTTTAAATACTCATTTTCTGGATTTGGTCAGCCTCTTTGTCCTAGATTCACCTAAACAAAAAAGTGATGCCAAGGAAGAGATTTAAAACACAAACATTTGCTATTATAAAAATACATATGCAGCTTCATTCATACTTAGAAATCGCACTGCCACCTTCTTGTAATCTATTTCCATTTGCACAAATATTTGAAAACAGGGTTTTTTGGGCAGCAGATTTGCCAAGGAGACAGATTTTCAGGAGGAAAGTGGTAGTCATTACAAAACCAGAGACAGTCTCATGCAATTTACTTTGCCCACAGTGCCACACTTCTGCTGTTTGGTGGTTGGCTTGTGGTTTTTAAAATTTATTTTAAACAAAAGAGGGGCAGGGGTGGGGGGGAGGGGGAAGGTATTTTAATATATTTCTGTTACCATGTCCCTGGTGCTGTACAGTAGCCAAAACGGCAAGACTGAAACCTAAGAGTCTAATAAGCTTAAGGACATTTGATAACTGTATCTGGAACATGTTGACTAGGTCAAGTCATTCGCAATACCAAACGTATGTGTTACTGAACAGACAATGTTGTCAACCATGAGAATTGTCAACTGTACCTTTAATTTTCATTTCCAAAGTCTGTATTCAAACTTGACACCTTAATGTTATATCAGCATTGGGGCGCCTTTTTTTCTTTTTTTTTTTTTTTCAGATTACTACTGGATTTTTGGGGATGAGGAGAAAAGCAAAGGAAAAGTTATTTATTTACATTGTCTACAACATCTTTAACAAAAGACAAATGCATTTATGGTCACCAGACACCGTGGTAACATAACATTTTGTAAGTAATCTGTGAAGAAGCTGTGTTCCGGTAAACCCTTTCAAAGCTGTGGTTGTTGCACAATGTAGCCTCCTTCAGGTGTTACTGTGCTATCAATGATCAAGTCACTTAACAATATACAACCCAGAACTGTCCCAAAAGAGGAGTGAAGACAGGAAGGCACAATTTTCTATGTTACATAAATAGAATAGAAAACATTATGGAACTAAGCACTTTATCACATTTCAAAATACCACAAGAGAGCACCTTTTGTTGTCCTCGTTAACACTTGTGTCTTTAATTAACATTACAATTAGCATGCAAGCTGTCATTGTCTTACACAATTGAAAGTCTGTTTTTCCACCAATTATTCTCTTGTAAGAAAACAGTGCAGAGTTGAAGACACTACATTTTAAAGAGTCCCTTTGGAATTATTTTAAAATCCAGTTTAAGGAAAAGCTCTTAAATCTACCATTTGGAAATATTACCAGTGAATTCCACTAGAATTTTCCATTTGGTTTACTGTATCTCAGGAGGGGAAAGACTTTTAGTTCTTCAAAATGGGTAGCAATTTGTAAGTTCAGAATGTTTATGTCATAAAAATTGTGGATATACAGAAAAAACGTTTACTTGCCTATTTTGTGTTTGCTAAGCCCTTCTGCCTTTAGAGTTTAGGTTATATTTGAAGCAGGTACGTTCATATAAAACTTTTCTTTACCATTACCTTATGTGAGTATGGTTATGTTAAAACTTCTGCTATATCTCTGCATTTGCCTACGCTAACAACTTTTCCAAGACTTTTTTGAATTGAAAACTGCCTATATTTGGGATCCGATTCTGCAGAATGTTTGCCTGTAAGTGTACTCACATCAATAGAGGGTTTTTGTACTCTGACATGGCATATAACAAACAAGAATTAAACTAAACAGCACTGTCAGCAGACAAGGGTGTGTTAACACTGATCTTCTCTGACCTGCCAATCTGATGTCTCATACAATCACTTCTGTCCTAACAAAGCCTGTTGTTTTGGAGGGCAGTGCATGAACTGCAGCTTAGTCTGGACCTACGCCAAGGGAGGTATTATTTCAAAGCTGCATATGCTAGCTGTGCCACTAACCCAAAGAGTCTGGATTTGGCATGCTGTGATAACCCAAAACGTAATCGGTTCAAACTACCAGCAAGGCTATGCTTTGCAGCAGCAACGGGCTGCCGCTGGAAGTTAACGTCCCATTTGAAAAACCCATCAGTGAAACTGAAACAGAGCTGTGTAAAGCTTGCAGAACTACCATGAGTAGCTTGCAGGACAGGGCAATTCTGACAATCTGCTGATAAAGTACCATTGCTGCCACAGCTCATTTAAGACAAAGTTTACTGTGAAAGAATAAAGGAAGCTGTAAATAATCTAATATAATTAATGTTTTTTGTAGATTTCGTAGATTTCTCCACAGACCCTACTAGCTAACAAGACCAACAATTTAACTACCTGGCAATGCATCAAATGCCACCAAATGCACAAAGCAAACCAGCTGCTGAATGAACCATTTTCTGATTTTGTAGAAAATTTAATTGTAACTGATAAAAACAGAGATGGGATGGGGGAATGCAGACGGTGCATTTTTCTTAACGACTTGCCAACTTCGTCTGTTGTCTCTGTTAAAAAGTTCGGTAGCAGTACACAACTTCAGTATGGCGAGATAAGAATATGAGAGCGGAAAGCAGGCAGGCTACAGGCTGACTTCATTTGATGCATTAAAGCCTCGCAGACTTTCTCAGACTGCTCTTCACAGTTTTCAGACATGCTGCAACACAGGAGCAGGGAAAAGAATCAGCAAAAGTGGTTGAATCAGATGAAGAATCAGCACCTCACAGAAGCAAAGTCATAGGTATCTTGAAACAAAGGGAAAACTCCACATGAACATTGCAGGCTAAGCTTTTGGGAGAGGAGAAAGGAAGGGAGAAATAACCATTGTTGATACTGATTCACTGGGAACCTTGCAGTAGAGAACACAAAGATGCCTTCCAACCCCAGCATCACCTGCTTATTGTGTATAGACCTGCTCTGAGCAGGTTTAGACAACCAATATTTAAAGTGCTGGCAGCTGCCTGGAGCTTCTTCTGTGATAGGGCTCCCACTATCAGAACCAGTAGCTGCACTGGCATTAGCAGTGTGTGTGTGAGGGAAAGCATCAGGAGAAAACAGGCAGCCTTAATGGCACAGTTTAATCCCTGTAATTGTGCAGGCCTGGTAATGTAAAGGTCTGCAAACAAATTCTGAAGCTCCATAAAACTGGGAGTTTGGGACATTCCCTGAAGGATCTTTGTTTTAAAAACAAGTATTTTGGCAGCCTCTGACATGCATTATCCATTTCAGTATATTTTCTCACTAATTATAGAGAGACTATGCCTAATTTCCTCAGAATAATAGCCTGAAATTTCTAAAGATAAGAGGCTGTCATAAATTGACTTAATTGCATTTTAATTAATTTTCATTTATTGCACTGGCTAAAGTATTTTTTCCCATTAAATGCAGAATAAGCACATTTTTGAAGGAAAGAAGTACTTTAGTTCAAGGAGACCAACCCAACATATGCACACACAACACTGCTGAAGAGTCACACTCTTAACCCTACAGGACTGGTGAACAATCAGGAGATGCTCCAAATTGTAGGGAGACCGAGGCCAAAGATGTGGCAGCTCTCCTGCAGACTGGGTTCCCAAAGAATGTTTGATAGATTTCTGAAAATCTGAAAACATTCTGCACCAGGAAGAAGGCAAAAGAAATGAGCAGGCAACCACTATCTAGCAGATTCTGCAACTGCAACCGCAGTTCGCATGAAAAGTTTTCAGGTGGGAATGCATTAATAATAAAAAAGCAGCAGCTGGAAACAGTAAAACATTGAGGAAAACCTTAAGTGTTGTCATATTTCTTTAAAAAAGATTCATACATATTCCTCCCTCACACCAAATTACTTGGCCATAGAGGATGTTATAAATTATTCATCCAGAAATACTTATCCACTTATTGCAGTATAAAACACGATTAGTTCCAATTGGATTTGACTGAATAGAACTGTCCTCTTCCTGCAAATGCAGGAATCTTCCATACTAAGTTTCCCATTGGTATTCTTCAGGCTTAATTAAAAAATTCCTGTTTTCTCTCCCCTGCTCCCAACACCTATGAGACTACTCCAGAGCCTAATTGTCGTGGTTTAACCCCAGCCAGCAACTAAGCACCGCGCAGCCACTCTCTCCCCCTCCTCAGCTGGACAGGGGAGAGAAAATATAACAGAAGGCTCATGGGTTGAGATAAGGACAGGGAGAGATCACTCAGTGAATTACCATCACAGGCAAAACAGACTCGACTTGGGGAAAATTAAATTAATTTATTACCAATCAAACCAGAGTAGGGTAATGAGAAATGAAACCAAATCTTAAAACACCTTCTCTGCACCCCTCCCTTCTTCCTGAGCACAGCTTCACTCCCAAATTCTCTACCTACCCCTCCAGCGGCGTAGGGGGACAGGAAATGGGGGTTACAATCAGTTCATCATACCTCGTCTCTGCCGCTCCTTCCTCCTCAGGGGCAGGACTCCTCACACTCTTCCCCTGCTCTGGCATGGGGTCCCTCCCATGGGAGACAGTCCTCCACGAACTTCTCCAACGTGGGTCCTTCCACGGGCTGCAGTTCTTCACGAACTGCTCCAGCATGGGTCCTTTCCACAGCACACAGTCCTTCAGGAGCACACTGCTCCAGCGTGGGTCCCCCACAGGGTCACAGGTCCTGACAGAAAACCTGCTCCGTGGGCTTCTCTCTCCACAGATCCGCAGGTCCTGCCAGGAGCCTGCTCCAGCGTGAGGTTCCCACAGGGGCACAGCCTCCTTCAGGCATCCCCCTGCTCCGGCGTGGGGTCCTCCACGGGCTGCAGGTGGATATCTGCTCCGCCGTGGACCTCAATGGGCTACAGGGGGACAGCCTGCCTCACCATGGTCTTCCTCACGGGCTGCAGGGGAATCTCTGCTCCGGCGCCTGGAGCACCTCCTCCCCCTCCTTCTTCACTGACCTGGGGGTCTGCAGGGTTTTTTCTCTTACATGTTCTCACTCCTCTCTCCAGCTGCAGTTTCTGTGCCCCAGCAACTTCTTTTTCCCTTCTGAAATCTGTTATCGCAGAAGCACTACCACTGTTGCTGATGGGCTCGGCCTTGGCCAGCGGCGGGTCCGACTTGGAGCCGGCTGGCATTGGCTCTTTCAGACACAGGGGAAGCTTCCAGCAGCTTCTCACAGAAGCCACTCCTGTAACGCCCGCCCCTACCAAAACCTTGCCACACAAACCAAATACACTAATCCACAACATTTTCCTGCACGGTCTCAAAAGATGTAGCAGATTACAGAGCCTGCTGAAAAGATTCCAGTTAATTTCTGTGGGTTTTGAATTGAGCCTATTAGGTCTACATGTGCTTTTTTTTGTTTTTAAGGTATGTCTTGATTTTGCATCTATGAAATATATTTTTTAAAAATTGATTCTGCAAATTTTTGTGGATCTTTACATCTCCATGCTGAAGCTGGCTAAGGTATGAATGACTCTCATCTTCCCCCACAAGTGAATATATCCATCTCTCTGATAATTTTTAAGCTCAAGCTATAAAAAACCTAAAACTACATTAAAAAAATCCAGCCTCAGCTCCTTTGATCTTTTCAATGGACATTATTTCAAGAGCTGAACTGATCTTTTATAAATTGTAATTTTTGTCCTTAAAAAACCTAACTTTCTGCAGGTGGCTGTGGGAATAACAGAGATACATTACATAGACTGTGTCTTTTGAGAAGTGTTATCTGTCTTTCTCTGGATACTGAAAAATGTGCAGTTTCAAAATCAGAGATTAGTTGGAAGATCCCAGATTAAAGCACCCCATGGTGGCCTGGTTTCTCAGATTTTGCTGAATTCTAAGCCTCTGGGAGAATCAGCAACCTTAAAGGGGGCCCCAGAATCAAGGAGCTGAGGTGTGGGAGTTGGATGGGTTTGTCTGAGTATTTAACTAGGCAGCACTGAACTTTGACACACTAGTACCTCTGACTCCACCTGATAATGAATAAGCTGACCCTTACTCAGGTGTCTAACTATTCACTTTCAAAAAATACTGACCTGTTTAAAGACAGTGTACCTTCAGTTTATATTCATTCACTTACATTCATATTTATGCAGATATAAATAAAATATATTTTATCAATATTAGAAGTAAACAATACACTTGGCATATTCCAATGGTAAAGTCTTGTCATGGTTTAACCCCAGCCAGCAACTTAGCACCATGCAGCCGCTCGCTCACTCCCCTCCCCTGCCCAGTGGGATGGGGGAGAGAATCGGGAAAAAAAAGTAAAACTTGTGGGTTGAGGTAAGAACAGTTTAACAGAACAGAAAGGAAGAAAATAATAATGATAATAACAGTAATAAAATAACAACAATAATAAAAGAATTGGAATATACAAACCAAGTGATGCACAATGCAGTTGCTCACCACTCGCCAACCGATGCCCAGTTAGTTCCCAAGCAGTGATCCACCCCAAGCCAACTCCCCCCAGTTTATATACTGGACAAGACATTACATGGTATGGAATACCCTGTTGGCCAGTTTGGGTCAGCTGCCCTGGCTGTGTCCCCTCCCAACTTCTTGTGCCCCTCCAGCCTTCTTGCTGGCTGGCCATGAGAAGCTGAAAAATCCCTGACTTTAGACTAAACACTACTTAGCAACAACTGAAAACATCCGTGTGTTATCAACATTATGCTCATACTAAATCCAGCACACAGCAGCACTATACCAGCTACTAGAAAGAAAATTAACTCTACCCGAGCCAAAACCAGGACAAGTCTGCAACATGAAGAAGGACTTTGAACTACATTGCTTATGAGTTAGATGGAAAGAAAAACAATTTCAGCTGAATCAGCTAGAACTGAATAGCGTCACACATAACTAGCCAAAATATCCAATGCTACAGATGCACCAATACTCCTGTAGTCCTTATTTATAAAAAAAATCCCTATGATTTAAATGTCAGCCCTTGTATTAAAAAATACTTGGACTAAAGCCATGGGTTTTAAACTCCACTGCAGGTGATGGATGCAGCTCCTCAAATAACTTATCAAATTATCTATAAAGTCCATTCACTATGTCAACTTCTAAAAGTTAAAAGTGATACTACACTTTCAGATATTTAATTCTGTTTAGCTGGAAAGTCATCATACCTGTAAACCAAAATTGAACTACAAACTTGTAGGAGATACCAGTAAAGTAAGTTGCATGATTAAGCAGGAAAGTAGGCATAGAAGTATTTTTCTAAAAAATTAAATCAGTAATTTTTTAAGATCAAACATAGTGATGACTGCCATCAGTAAATCTGGTAAAGCTGTTTACCAGAATTATGTTAAACTTCTTTCCTGTCTTTAAGATTAAAAAATTGATACAGTAGGAAGAATTTTGGAATACAGGGTCCTTAGTTTTTTCAACCCTATATTTGAATTCCAAATTGGTGTTACATGAACATCTCTCCTCCTTACTGGATTCCAAACATCCAAATTATTTAGCAGCTGACAACTCAGCCTTCTGGGTAAATGGGATTTTGCCACTGACTGGGTGGAAGCAGGGACAGACTAATGTTTATGTTTGGAAGTCACAATGTGAATGAAACCAGAATCAGGCAACAGTACTCCACTCCCTTGTATGAATTCTGTCCTTCCAGTGCACTCTGTGAGGCATTAGTATGTCGTGGGAAATAATAGGTTGCTACAAAAAAAAAAAAAAAAAAAAAAGCAACATGAAGTAGCTCAGATTCTCTGAGTATCTCTCTTTCTCCAATGAGAACTGATTCAGTTAGCTAATGTGTAGCCAGGTGCAATAAAATGTATCTTAAATAAATTGCTAGAATTGAGGTCAGTGATGATGGGAAATTCTACAATCTTTAAAAAGGAACAGGGCAATCTATAAGCTCATATTAAATTTAGCTTTGTCCCTGGAAGACTCATAATATTTTAATAATGAAAATAATGGGTTCTTTTCAGGAGTATCTTGTATACTGCTAACGTATACTTCCACAGTGAAGGGGATCTAATGGATAGCTTCTCTATCCATTGCTTGACAAGATAATCATCTTTCCTTTCATCTCCAAACAAAGTTTGATATGAATGACAGATAACAGTCTTAAGTGGAGCGACAAGGGTAAATGCTGTTTTGTGAAAATGTAAGCCAACTACATACCTGTATATTCTCTATTGGCAAAGAGCAAGCCTTGGCTACTTCCATTATTTGTTCAAATAGACTAAGATGAAGCAGTTGTCAAGGCACAATGGAAAAATTCAAATGTGCTGTAGCAACATGGAAGTGTTACCCACATTGTTCTGCTCATCCAAACACCTTTGTTACTACTGCTGTCCTAAAAAGGAAATCCCCACTTCGTATGTGATGGTGTAGGATGCATGTACTGAATGGCCATGGGATATGGTAAGATAATTGACAATGGCTTTGGTGTGTAAAATTATATTGAACTGCACCGTGATGTATCACTGCTGAACTAAGGGCTCAGCTGGGTCTGAACAATAAATCAAATGTGTAACAAACCACTCTCTCATCAATAGGTTATGATAACTAACAAAAGACATATAGAGCCAATAAGCAGAATACAGTGATTTGTTAAGAATGCCTAAGCCTTTTGTTATTTCTACCCTGTGGGTTTCACTCGGACTGCACAGTAAGGCATATATAAAACACTTGCATGCATATAGTGGCATTAGTTATTGACCTTCTGCTCCTCCTCAGTTTAACAAATGAACCACTAAATCTGGAAATATAAATCAGGTACATCAACATGAGGTATAAATTGTTCTGCAGCTCACAGGCTGTCAGTTGTTCAAATTATTCGACCCATTTTTTGCACTCAGTGTAGAAACCAGAAACTGATTCCTGAAGATAAGAAAGCACTGAAGTTACTGCAGTATATTCCTCAGACAAGTATATAACATACATCAAGTTACCTTTGCATTATGATTGGTTTGTATTAGCCGTAACATTCGTGAAATGTTTGTATTACCCACCATATAGGTGACTGTTGTCACCTTTTCTAGTTCACAGACTGGGAATTCCAGAACTGCACCCTGTTACAAATGAATGCAAATGCATCTATCTGTCTTATAAGGAGTCAAAGATTTGAAAACACATCATTATTCATTAGTGATTTTGCAACCAACATTTTTTTAAATTAATCTAGGTATAAAATCAATTATTCTCTGTTCTTTGCTGGTTTGTTTTACTGTTCCTGACTCTATCTATCTGAAATTGTCTGTTGCAGTTTAAAGAAAGGTGTTAATTACTATTCCTGGGTAGCTTCTTACAGGGGCAGGTGTCTTGCAAATGTGTTCTTGCAATTTAAAATGTTCTTAAAATAGCTTGCTGTGGGCAGCATATTCCTAAGTAGGTCTAAGAAACACTGATTAAGTCAAGCTCTCTACTGTGTCAAGAACATCTTTATTGGAAAGAAATTTGCAAATTAGCTGGGGTTGATCTGGATTTCTGATTTTTAAGTATTGTTTAATCCTGCTCCAGGCCAATCCATGGCAGTTTCGTTTTTCAATTTTGGGCTCAGACCTTTTCAGTTTGCTGCATATAAAGCTGTCCAATGTCGACTGCAGCACTGCCTTTCTCCCCACTCATCCCACGACCTACATTTCAGACACTGCCGGTAAGGGTAGGACTGGTTACTGGAAGTTTAGGTGAATCAGTGATGATATGCTGGGGACACAGAAATTGTTGCAAGAATTGTGCATTTTCTTGTATTTTCTGTTTCTTTAATGTGGAGGTTTTAAAGGAAATAGATATAGTTCAATAACTTGGCAATTCTGAGGCAGAATCATAGGGAAAAGGAAAGGTTTACCATAATTAGCCAATAAAAATTGTTTGGATAGCACATAGGAATTACTCTTCTTCATGCAGAATAGGTTAAAGAACCAATCCCTCTGTACAACTGGTTAAATCCAGCAGCCTTTAAAGAATATGTTTCTGGGGAACACAAGTAGTGTGGCTGGTGGATATATACACTGAATCCTACCTATGATGCAACAGGTGTTATTACAGACAAATTTCCAGAAGGAACGATCATTTCTGCTGAAGGATTCCTTGGGCAGTCATTGCTGGCAAAGACTCTGAGAGGTGAGTGATGTCAAGATCAACACAGTAACAAAAGAAAAGTGATCTTATTTTTTTTCCTGTCCTGTTCAGAAACATGACAAGATTTTTACACTCAATCAAGTGTTTTCCAGATATCTGAGCATGACTAATTTTGCCAGAATAACATTTTAGCATGAAGTCTGTGCAGTTAATAAATTGCTTTATTTGTTGCACCCAGCAACAGAAAGATTCACCTGAAACGGTATCCCATTGGAGAAAGTCTACATAGCTACTGCCAGGAAATGTTAACCTCTAAGTGGATTTTGAAAATAATTCCATGGTGTTCTGTTGTATACATGGAGCTACCTTCTCTTTTTACGTCTACTTGAGAAAATCTACAGAAAACATATTGACTTAGTCCTTGTTTGGTTCTTTGGAAATTAAGGGAGTTAGCATTATCTGAATTTTTAAATTCTAAGATAAAAGAATGAAACTTATGAAAGAGTCATTTTAGGCATATGTTTTATATAAAAAAACCCACCTACAATGGATTGAAATTTTCTCATTAGTTTTCTCATGTATTGAAGTAGGTTATACACATGTACACAGTCACAGGAAGAAACAGCTTTTTTCTTCTAAGTCATGCTAGTTAATTAAACCAGGATTTGGTGGTCTAAGATCTCCATCAACAGATTTCTAAACACCTCTTTTGTGTTGTAGTCACACATTCAAGAAAAAAAGGCATCTTACCAGTAACCATCAATGCTGCATCTATTTAGTATAAATATTGACATTAGACTCTAGTCTTATGGGTTTGATTTTTTTCTTTTTTACTGAATTTAAGTGCCAATGTATGTTTGTTGGTTTGTGCAAAGAATCTTTAAAATGTATTCTGAGAGTAACAGGGTAATAGTAATAAAGTTCACTGCTCATTTGCTCCATTTTAGAAATCTGACCTTACATATTTCACCCTCAGTAATTTTCATCTCCTGGTTATCTTGAAAATTTGTGAATACTATTTGTAAGAACAACTGCTTCTTGTATTTTACTACATGAAGTATTGGCTTAATTCTTCTGAATGTCAGGGCCATTTTGATAACTACGTCTGTGGAAATGACTAGTGCATTGTACTTTAGCAGATCACATCTCAAGAGATATTTACTGCCAAATATGAACTTAGTTTTTTAATTCACTGACTTTCAGAAAGAAATTTGCATTTGTATTAACAATAGTTCCTAGCTCTAAGCTCACATAGTATCTTTTCAAAAGATTTCTACCTTGTACAGTCCATTCAAAAGACTATGTTCTAGGAAATCAGTAAGCATGGTACATGAAAGTACAGACTTTGCTCTGCTTGTTTCAGAAGCTGGAGGCTTTATGTGAATTAAGTACAAGGGCAGGAGAAAAGAGTGATCTTGCTGTACAGAGATTGAAAGCCCTATTGGCAAACTGAATTCCTTCTCAACTCTGCATTTCCTATGCAAAGCTGGGACTTGACTCCTTTCAAAGCTTTTGCAAGTGCCTACTAATTGTTAGCACTTTGTTTTCTGAATAGCCAGGATGAAATACACAGAGACAGACCAACAGATGTGAGGAGACACTCTGCTTTTCTGCAGAAACAGTCACTGAAAGGATTTCAAACCCAGCTAGGATACCCAGAACTAGTAGGCATCTGACCGTATTTGCCCTAGTATCTACCCAAGATTTGCAGGTCTTGTGAAATTTAATTAGTTTGTTTCGAGACACTCAGAAATCACACACAATGCTTGCACTAAATGCACATTTAGGAAGAAATTTTAAAAATGGTCTTTTGTGCACAGTGGATAAAATTAAACAAATCCAGGACCTGATTAAATAAATCAGGTGAGGCATATAAAAAAAGTAGAGAATAATTATTTCACCAAATGAAGATGGGACTCTAATAGGAGAAAAAGAAGTCAATTTGCAGCAATGTCAAGCTTGCCAACAGATATACAGGCTTATAATGCATGTACCCGGATCCAGGGCAGGAAGAAAATGAGTCTGCCTGTGCTACCAATACTGGTATTTCTTAACAGGAGTTCTTGCCTTTGCAAGTTGTAAATTTCCTTTTTTTTTTTTTTTTTTGTCACAACAGAGAGATGTAATTTCTTCTAAAAGAGAATGGCATCTGTCCTACATTATTTTAAAACTTGTACCAACACCTCTACTAACACAGAAAACAGGCAGCAAAAGACAAAATCCAGAGAAGGAAGATTTACTGACTGTACAGTAGGACAACACTATCCTTTTAGCATCATGTTTCTCTTAAAAACAAATGGCAAACTTTAAGAACTCATTCATCTGCCCTATTATCAAACTTTTCATAGCTCCTTCCCATAAAGACATTCCTCCATCCACTAACCTTTCCTCTGATGGAAAGTTTTCACAGTATCTGTTCCTCAGCCAACTGTGCATCACTAACAAGTGAGGAAGACAAAGACACAGAAGAGACAGCCAGAGCTATTCTGAGCTGAACCCAACATTAAATTCACCTGTATTGTAAAGGCAAATTCCTTTGTCTTCTTCCCTCAACCCCCTCAAAGAACAATTAAACTCACAGTATTATTTTTCACTGAACTGTACTTTTATTGTGGGTTCTGGGTTGCCAAGAATAAAACTTTGCTTGGATTCCTTAATTCTGCCCATCCTGTAACTCTTCCACCTTCCAGATATGTTATTTCTTAAACCTTGGGAGGGGATGCAGTGCTTTGTTGCTCTGGCCAGAACTTGACTATCCTCCCTATTGATTTTTAAGAAGTAGTTCTGCTTAACTAGTGGTTTCCTGAGAAGACACAGTGATAGCCACACAGGTTGCTGAGATAAATGGAAATAACACAAGAAAAGGAACCCCTAATTAAGACAACAATTAGGATTTACACAAGGATTTCTTTTCTACTGATAAATATAATTTCTTTCACTTCTTCCAGCCCTGTGTTTTCTCCTTCCGTTCACAGCTCCTTCATGCAATACTCTTGCACTTAAAAAAAAAAAAAAAATTGCACATACTAGAACAAACATCAGTCCCTTATATGAGATTTTAGAGCTGCAAGAAGCCTCCAAAAGGAGGATAGCTTGCTTCATTTCTTGGAATAATTTTGGTCAAACACAAAGAAAGAGAAACTTCAAGACAAGGCACTGCTCAAAACTAAGCAGGGCTGCTTCCTGTAGCTCAGGACAACACTGGCTCATCCTTTGCTGTGTGGCCAAGCGTCCCAATGCACTGACACACACCACCTTAAAGCAAAAATCCTGATTCTATTCCCAGGCTACAAACTCTGTAACTGCAGAGTGTGCTGCAAATATTTAAAGCAGCCTGTTTGCTTTTCAAAGTTAAAAAAAAAAAGCACAAAACTCCTGCCGCAACTACTTGCACAAAGTCCAAAATCTGAGGTCAATCTTTGCCTATGCTGTTGCCTACGAGGAGTGTGGACTACTGCCTTGAAGACAACACTTACCTTGTTTCACTCGATGGCGAAAATCCAGTCTTGACTTTAAAGGTGTAAAACTCATTCCCTATGAAGCAAAGTTTTATTTAGATCGAGGATTCAATCACAAATTGGGCTAATTATAATTGTTTATCTAATTTTTCTTTATTCCTCCCAAGACCAGATGCAGAAAGCATTAAAAAAAAATCCATGGCTACACACAACCATCATACCTGGTTTAGAGTCAAACGGTCAAATACCGAAGAATTAAAGATTATGCCTGTTCAGAATAGACTTTGGCTAGTCAGGTGGTGTAGAAGTATAATTTTTTTTCTCCTGCTTGTACCTAATGCTCCTGCACATGGGCTCAGATGCTCCTCAGCATTAAAAGTTACAGAAATCTTTTCTTTTTAGAAATATATTGAGAAGGTATTTTATTCATCACTAGTACAAGTTCTATCTTGAAATAATCTGTATATAAATCCCCTCTTAAAACTATGTGTCCCTGAGTACACATGCGAACACTTAATTCTCTTTTAATGCTACTATTTGAAGAAGTTTTCTGAAAAACTAAGCTAAGTGAACTTAAACTGATGTACTACCAAACGGAAGTTGGATGATGAGGTTACACTGCAATAGACTTCAGGGGTTCCTTCTTAATACAAAAAACGAAAATCAGAGATTTCAGCAAACCATGGGCTGCAGGTCCATAGCGTCCACCACTGTTTTGCTGAATTAGAGATCTCACCTGATGAAGATGTCAGTGGCAGTCTGTATCAGAAATGTCTCAAACACACTAGCATGGAATAAATACTGGCTTGCAAAAAAAAAAAAAAAAAAATTGAAAAAATATTGCTAAAGTAGCTCATAGACAAAAAGAGAAGTGTATATACAGAGAAAGAACAGCAGGGAAGTGCAAAGTTTTGTAGTGTTTGTACTTTTTTGCTTAGTAAGAGCACAGCCTTCAGAAATTCATTGTACTGTGGCCTCAACTCCAGTCATAAGAATGAAAGGACTCGGTTAAATGTGATGGAGGATCACTCGTGCGAGTAAAAAGCAGTACGTTTGACAGCATCTATAGGAAGAGAGACTTCAAGAGATCTGCACAGGGCTAAACATAAGCAAGTGTGAGATGAAACAGCACGTCCTACGAGTAGCTAGCCATAAAGTGCAGCAGTTGGCCTGTGAAAGCATTTACCTTAAACCACACGTGAGAACGACGGCAGGGTCCGGCTGTGGCTTTATCCCTTTCCCCATTATTTGGGTAAGCGAAATTTATTCTTTAATCCTTACCGTTCACTCCTTAGGCGCATTCCAGCTAAGCCGATACCCTTTTGACGTTAGCGCAACGACTGTTTATCAGGAAAGTGACTTTTAGTACTTTGACTCTCCGGCCGATAAGAGGAGCCGCCCCCGCGCCCGGGGACGCCGGCAGGAGGGAGCCGAGCGCGGCGGCCGGCGGCGGGCCCGGCGAAGCCCGCGCCCTTCCCCGGGCACCTCCGCCCCACAGGAGAAGCCGGTTACCGAGCCGGCGACCTTCCCGCCGGCTCCCCGCGCCCACTTAATAGGCTGCGGGACGGGGAAACCTCGATTCGCGCCGCCTCCGGCCACAGGCGTTGGCAAGGGGCGCTCGGGTGTCGGTCGTCGCCGGCCCGCCGGGGCCGGTCCCGGTCCTCCTCCGCGGGACACCGCGCTCCTCCCCCTCCGCACCGAAACGGTCCCCGGCGGGACGGCCTCCCGGCGGGAGGGCTCCCCCGCCGCGGCTCGCCTCCGCCCGCGGGAAGCGAGGCACGGCCCGCCCGCCACGGCCGCGGGCTCCGCGCCGCCCCCGCGGCCCCCCCTCGGGGGACCCCGACGGTCGCCCCGCGCGGGCGGCGCCGCCCGCCCCGGCCCCGGCCCGGCCCCGCGGCGCAGCGCGGCCCCGTCCCTACCTGCAGCGGCGGGCAGGAGAGCCGGGCGAGCGGCGGCGCGGCGGGCGGCTCTCCCCGCCGCCGCACACCTGCCGCCGCCGGCCCCGCTCGCTGCCCGCGCCCGCGGGGGGACACGCCTCGCCCCGCGGGGGCGGGCGCCGCCGTCAGGCGGGGAGGGGCGGGGGCGCGGCGGGCGGCGCTGGGCCGGGGGCTGCGCCCAGGCGGCGAGGGACCGCCGAGGGCCGGCTCGGCCGCCCGCCCTTCGTCACCCCCCGCCGCTGCCCTCCCGTTCTCCCCCCGTGTCCCGCCTCGCCCCGCTCGGCCCCTCTTGTCGGTTTGTTCGCTTTCTCCCCTTGAGCCGCGCTGCGTCCCCGCCGCCACTGCTCGCGCGCGGCGCCAGGCCTCCCGCGCGGCTGAAACGGGGTCCGTGGAGGGGACCGGCCTTGGCGGCACCTCCTCCGGGCAGCCGGCTGCCGACCGGGAGCGAGTTTCCTCCCGCAGGTGCCGGCCGCGGACCTGCCCCTCGCTCCCAGCCCCGCCGGCAGGTCCCCCGGGGGCGGGGGCGGCCAGCAAGGAGCGGGCCTGCCTGCGTGTCACTCGGGACCGCGGGCCGCGCGAACGCCACCGCAACAGGCGCTCGGGCTTCGGGGGTTGCGCTGGGGCCAGGCGTTGCACCCTGTCGCGACAGCAGCTGACAGCAGGGAGAGCAGATTTCCTGCTGCGGGCTGACAGGCTGTTCATACAGGCGGTATACACACGCACACGCACGAGAGTGTGTATACCGTCAACTATAGGTACAATTTCAAACACGTACATCTCGAACACAATCTTCCCAACGTCGAGCGTTCATCAGCTTTTGCCACTCTCGGTTTATTTTAGGGCAACCAGCAAGATACTGCAGCCTACGCAGAAGATCAACACCGCTGCTCCTTTCTACAGTTCTTACGGTAATAAGGGCAACCACGTCTTAATTATTTTAATTTTTCTTTTTTTTTTTTTTTAACTCAAATGCCTTGGGTTTTGTACATGTAGAAAAAACATCACTCAGAAGACCTGCCAGTACAGTTGGGAAGCGCAGACAAATTTTCGGACCTGGTTCCTTGTCATGGCTGAAAAGAGGCAGCAGAATGCAAGATTAAAAATAAAAGGTTAGATACAATTGTTTAAGTAATCCATTGGGCGGCTTGAGAATAAAGGTAGTGAACACCTGTGGAGCGGAGCAGGGAGATAGGTGGGTTTTGTATCCTGTTACTCATGGAAAGGGAACCCTCACGATTTCTCTCCACTGCTGTTTTACTTGCAGTCTGAGTTGGAAAGTTTGGGCTAAAAGCTGCAATACAGAAAGGCTGAACAAAAAATTAAAGTGTGACCTTCACAGTAACACTTCCATAGGAGACAGTCAACTCTGTTGGAACTGTCATTCCAAAAAGTACACCAGCATACACCATAGAGAAGCATGCTGCCAATTAAAAATCATGCTAATTTCTAAATTTAACTACATTTGCTTCCAATACATGCTATTATAAAGCCGTGATTAGGCAAATATATTTTTCTTTATTCCAGTTCTGTTCTGTACTCTTATCAAATCTTTGTATATAGTAATTTTCAATATTTCCTTCTGTGCTCAGTTAATTGCATAGCACCATGCTCTTTTGTACAGTGTTCTCACAGCGATTTGAAACATTCTTTTGAAATTAAAAGAAGGCAATTGTAAACCCACAAAACTGACAGAGCAGCTAATGAGATAAAAGCTTCAGGTGCCTTGGTAAAAGGATTTTCAGCTATGCCACATGTGGACTGCTTTTCCTTGATGCCCTCTGTAAGAGATGGCTCAATGGTCTTCCAGAAGAAAGTTTGCATACTCAGGATAGCCATTAGTTCCCTGCTTTTTGCCTTGCAAAACAGCTGGCTGTAGATTTTCTACCAACTGGAAAATTATGCCAGTTTTAATCACCTTCTGCTTAGTGAGGGAGGGAAGCAATATATGCTACACAGGCAGTCCCTCACTGATTTACTCCATGACCAAGCAAGGCTTGGATAGACCACCCAGCACATGGAAAATCCCTTTTTACCTGTGTCAGTGCATTACAACTCAGTTCAGCCTGGTTTGAGACTACTGCTGACTTTTCTGGCTGTGGGAGCTGCTGCTCAGGTGTTTTCCATGGCACAGGCAATATTCAGATGTGTTGAACAAGCTTCCTCTGCTTCCAGTTATGATTAAAGCAGCGTAACTTTAAGAAACACAAAAATTGCTTGCTTTAAAAGTAACATTAGAGCAGTATTCTATAAATATCCTGGTTGTAGATGTAGGGCTCCAACCGTGGTGTCCTTTGGCAAAATCTTTTTTTTTTTTTTTTTAAATAGTTAAGAGTAGGAACAACCAAAGAGGACAGCTGGAGAAAGGGACCACCAAACCAGACCATCTTCTCACCAGCTCTCTGCTGACTACCAAGCACTGTTCTGCAGTGCTTACTGATGCCAAACAGTCTTCTAACCTTAAGGGTATTTAGTTTCTGCAAAGGCAGTTGAGTATACTCAGCTTATTGCAGAGTCAGGCCCCTAGCAGGAGTGGCATTGTAATTATTTTAATGATTAAATTGTAGTCATACCTTTTAGATATCAATAGGGGTATTCAGAAGAGAAAAGCAACAACAACCATACAATGCTGAAAAATGGGGTGTATCAAGTTGATCTTATCATTTCCCATGGTTTTGTTTATGCTTAGTGAATTGGGATAGATCAGGAACTGACTGCAGATTCCATGGGTTTGCAAAGTAATGTGCATTAATTTTACACTTTATATTGTCCATGCATACCGTGATACTAATGTCTAGTCCAGTCAAGCCTACTCATTACCTTGGAGTACAATTGGAGATATATGTGCTTGTTGATTCACGGGATATGATGATGTGTTAGGGATTATAAAGTGCTTTGCAGACATCAGCTAAATATTTTTTTTCAATTAGTTATTCTGACATTTCTGTTGCACAGGAGTGGGGGTTTTTTGTTCTGGATTTGTTTCAGAAGCTCACGACAGCACAGTTTTCTCACCTTTCAAATGTTTTTAAGATGTATCTTAAATGAAAACCCAAACTAAAACTACGCTCAGTTCTGTATGTCTTTCTCCCCATCTGGCAAAACCTGAAAGCTTTCAGACTACTTGGAATTGCAGATGAAATGAGAAAGAACAAAAGGAATATACTAAAAGGATAACTGTATTTTTATGCTGAAAACCTGCATTTGATTTCAACAAATGTAAGTAAACTGAACGCCATGTATGTCCACCTGATGTTTAAAACTGTAATTGTCCAAACCACTTTGTTTTTAGAAGCACCTACAAATCCACTTGTTACACATTGCGTGGCTTGAAATACTGCATATAGTTCCTTCTGCCTGTTCCTTTTGAATGTTAAAACTCTAAAACTCAAATTCCAGTCTCCAGCTTTGGTGAGTGTGTATTAATGCAACTTTTTCACACCCATGTAACTCTTTTTACTCAAGGACATAACCATTGAAGCAAACAGTTCTTTGAAATGTCACCTATTACCTGTGTTTTGCAGGTAGGAGACAAGGCTCAGTGAGCTGGCTGAAGTCATGTAACAAGTCATGGATACAGCTGGCCAAGGAACTCCAAAAAGAAGATTCTGTCCTCACTTGTCAGAAACAAAGCAGATCAGCCCGGGAGAGGGGGACAGCTCAGCTCAGATAGCCGTGTTCCCTGTATGCTGACGTCCTTCAAAGACGGAAAAGTTCCCTGGTAGAATTTGGAAACTTCTGGCCGGTCAGGACAGCGGAGGGGATGGTATCTTAAATTACAGCTCTCTGCCTTGGTTGCCTGGATTCTCTGCAGCATGCCATCTCCTGTGCATCGAGATCTGAGATGGTCCAGGGGAAGCCACTCACCTGATCAGCCATATCTATGTTGTCTTCTCAGGCAAAACTGGGAGTTTTACACAATCCCAACCCTTCCTGTCAACATTACAATGTGAGAGTACAGGTAAGGATCTCACTCAGAATTCATAAATTCTAATTATTGTCCCATAAGCAAAGCAAACATTGAGGAGGTGGGAAAATTTCTCCAGTTGCTTTTCTGGCAGTTTGTAAAAAGTTATTTTACCAACATATTACACAAAGTATACTTTTACTCTGACTTTATTTTATATAGTGCCTTGAAAGAAAGAAGGCCGCCCAGAATGGTACAGAAAGCTTATAAAAAGTTTAGCAGCTCCATGACACTGCCATCTCTCCCAGTTTTATCCCCTCTGGTTCAAGGCTGACTTCCACTTAAAATTTGACAGAAAATTTGGTATGTGATTAAATGATACTTTTCATTAAAATTATCTGGAACATTTGATTAGTTTTATCAGAGAATCAAAAAGTCCTATCAGTTTAGACTTTTAATTCAGTTTTTTTAAGACCATATTTCTTCTTCTTTTGACCTGAAAATTCTACCATTTTTCTAGCCAACTGTGCTCCTATATCAAAGGATTTTTAAAGCACTAATGCCTGGGAACTGAAAATTACCGAGAACTTTTCTTCAGAATGAAAACACAGTGTTTCTTTAATCTTATATGAGCTCTTTTAACCAAACCCCATGATTTGGAGGGGGGAAGGAAAACTGACTTAGGATGTTTTAAAGCCTTGGGTTAGCAAAAAGGTGTAGAAGATTGTATGTTTAGAATCCTTGGTTTATGGAAATTAACTTTTTTCTTAGATCTCACTTTTTTTTCTGTTCATTAGGAAGAGTAGTAAGTGGTAAAAAGCATAGTATAGACAGGACATTAGTAAGATGCAGAGAGTCTCAAATCAATACCAGAAACCCTGAGTTCTGTGGAAATGCTAGTCCAATTTGAGGCAACAGTAGGTCTTTTTCAGTGATAAGAAACAGCACGAAGCATCCTGTCTGCCAGCTTACCTGCCCTATTTCTTTGCCCCAACCCACCTCCCTTCTTCACTACCTTCAGACAGATCACAGAGGCTGCGGACATGCCAAAAACGAGAAGTGACTTCAAGAGAAAGTAACTTTCAAAATCCTGACCTTCATCAGGAAATCTAGAAGATGCATACAGAGACACAGAGCATGAAAGAGCTACTCAACCCTGCCTGGTCTGTTTTTGTAAAATATCTGTTTGGCTGTGGGTCTTTGATACTCTTTTGTCCTTCCTTTCTGGGTGAAAGAGACATTCTTTGTGAAATTAATTAATTCACCTGTAACATAAAGGCATGAACAGCACATACCAGCTACCTCTCAATGACCAATGTTTCAGTTACTTAATTATCACAGTAACAATATTAAAACAATGAAAACTTGAAATGAACCTGCTGCCAGCCTGCAGAGTGGCAGGTGATTTCTTAAAGGTTGCTTTTCAATAAAACTGAAGAGCCTCTTACTGGAGGAACAGCTAATTGAACCAATTTTCCACAGTGTCTCTTTAATATACAAGCAATTCATTACATTGCACGTACCATTCCACATAGGTTTATGGTGGAACAGCACTTCCACTGTTCTCTCCAAGCTCAAAGTAAATTCTACTTATTTCTTTTAAATACAAAGTGCAGCTGAACAGCTTCACATTGAACTTACTAAACACAAAGCCATTTGCTACTGCTTTCCCCCACACACTTTAAATGTGTGTAAGGCAGTTCTGTTTTCAACAGCTAAGCACCATTAACAGTCAGACTACTAAATTTTGCATGGCAGAAGAAATGCAGGGGTAAATGCAGGGAAGCTTCTCCTTTCTTTTTTAGTGGATACCTGAAATGGAGAAAATTTCTAGTGCTTTAAAATATCACAAGATCTAGAAAGCCATGTGGGTAAAAGAACAGAAGTTGCTAAAATGAAAGTATTTCCTTCAAGTAGGAAATAAATTCCTCAAAAAAGTTCTCCAAACTTAATTAGCAACCTGTGGATTCTGGAGTTTAGGATCTTTGCAGAAGCACCGATGAACGCTTTGAATGAGTTCTTGCTTGAAACAGAGGACAGATTCCAACCAGGGCTATGGCTCATACGGACCTGCCTGGTCCCTCAAGTGGGTCACTAGGCTGCCCTGAACGGATATCCGTGCTTTCCCCAGTGTGAGCAGACCACTGGGTGGAAGAGGTGCCAGCTCTGCCTCTGTAGAGATGGCCAAAGAAGGACATGCACTTTCTTAGTGGGTAGCAATTCTCTCTCTAGCATAGCTGGCAGGCACTGCTGGCTGACCCAAAGGAGGAGAAAAGTGCCTGGTTTGGCACTTCTGACCCCTGTGAGATCAAAAAATAACCATTTGAAAGTTGGACTTTGTGGAAGAAATGGCAGTATTAGTCGTCTGGGAGAGCAGGACGCAAGGCCAGCAGGCAGTCTGGCTGCTTGTCTGCTCTTTTCACCCTTGCTTCTCTGTTCAGAGGGGAGCTGGAGACCCTGTGTCATTTCAAGCCAAGATGAAATCCTATAGGTATTACTCTGGTAATATGCATATTGATTAATGCCCTCCATTAGGTGTTTTCCCTCTTCTAAAGGTTGCAGTGTTTAGCATTCATTGGTTTTACCTTGCGTTACATTAAAAGGTGAAGGACTTCATTGAGGTCAAAACAAGCTGTGCTATTATTCATATTAATGGTAGCAGGTGTTCTTCCTTCACAACTACCAGCTAGTTCTTCATTAAGAGTTTAAACCCCTCATAAATACGTATTTCATTGTATCCCTGAAGAATCATCATGAGAGACTGCAGATGTGTCAAATGCAACAACAGTGTGTATGAGGCTGACCGCTAAAAACGGAAATTCTCCCACAAAGCAAGACTAGAATATATATTAGCTTCCTCACACACTTCAGTCAGGAACTTGTGGGTTACCATTTCCACAGGCTTACTTCATTAGAAGAGCCCCAGCTCTGTGCTTACTTGTTTTTTCAGACCACAGCTTGATACACTCTTGGTATAGATATGTAAGTTAGAGAACAGTATATCATGAAAGAAAGATACATGTATCTGTGCATGTTTGTAAACACAGACAGCTCTAGGTGCTGGGGAGAGCAGTAGGAGAGGGGTATTTTACTGTACTCTATTGTCATCATGTGAAGCCGGTACAAAAGCACCATTTGAATTTAACTGAATGTGGATTGGGATTTCTGGAAGCAATTCATGACCATTTACTAGTTAATTCATCATTTCCATCAATGTTAAGCTCCCCTTTTCCCCCAAGATTTTTTTATTGCTGTTGATAGGAATGGTTGATTTCCAAATAGCTGAGGCATCTTCTCTTGGCCCTAGATGAAGAAAACACAGCAGCTCTGTGAGGTTCCAGGCCTACTGTCAGTAGTGAACTGTTCAGTCCTTAGACATCAGTTCTTGGGCAGATTCTATCAGATAGAAATGAAAGGGAGAAAACTTCCTAATATGTTTGTACTAGATTTTCCTGGGCAGTCAACCAGTATTAAAAGAAAAGACAAGACAGGGCAGTTAGGATTGCATGCTTGAGCTAGAATTTCTTTTTATTTTCTTTACCCCCTTTAAAGTTTTCTTATAGCTATGAATTTATAAGTGTTTGGTTCCTACCTAATCTCATGTATGTTTAATAAGGGTACTGAATTAAGTTGGAGCTGAATTAAAACTTGGGAGTGCTGCTGACTGAAATGAGATTTCAAGTCTCATATACTGGGTTTTAATTTGGACGATTGGCATTGGGGTGTTCAAATTTTGTTATTGGTGCTGGGGAGTTCCTCAGATTTGTTCATGCTTCCTGGTCATGAACCACCTGATCTCAGGTGGCCCTCCTTTGAGCAGGGTGTCAAAACAGATGTCTCCAAGCATCCCTGCCAATTTAAAGTATTCTGTGTTTGTACAGAAAGGGGAAAAGGCCATGGCTGGAAACAGCTTAAGGTCTGTGCAGGCAAGCAGAGGCTGAGGAAGCTTACTTAGCAGTTTGTTGTGCAGACGCAGCAGTCTGAGCTACCAGAATCAGCCCTACAACATATTTACCCCTGCAGTAACCTCATAGACTTAAGCTGTGGTGATGTTGGATCAGCTTCATTAGTTGCTTGTGTTTACTCATAGACTTCCTCATAGCATATTTATTAAAATTTGGTGTGCATAACAGAACAAACATTGGATGAGACCCTGCTGCTGCTCGGAGAGTCGGAGAACTGGCATCCAAATGAGCAGGTACTTTCTGAAAGCCCTGCAAAGGCATTGAGTCAGGAGGGTTATTTAATCTTCTTTTTTTCACTCTCTAATCTTTAGTAACTTCAATAGGAGTAGGTTATCAAAAGTATGATGCTTAAAAAAGCAAGAAATTAGAAAGTAAGTTCAGTTTTTTTCATTTATTTTCATGAAATAGAAAACAGATTCTTCCCCTCTTCTTCATTTTCTTTCTATATATGCTTCTGGTTCTTGTCCTAAAATCTTTGTTTGGCATCTGGGGCAGCAGACCTTTACTAGTTCTGATACATTTATTTCTATGCATTTACTCTGTCTCCTCAAAGAATTAGGATTTTGCCAAAGACTGTGGAGTTTATTAGTCTACAGAGGTTCAGTTACACATTGTAATTCTAATATGGGACTTTAAATGAGAGAATTTAATGCAAAAAGGCACAGAATATCAGCCCAGAGTCTCTTCATAACTTTACACTGTAAGGGACAGAGTTGTCTGGTAGAGCAAGGTTTTTTAATTGTAGGATGGCATGAGATTAGGCAGTATGACTATAATAAATTGCTAATGAAGAAGTAGACAGGAAAGAATCTAGTTCATATAAACTGATTTTTTTTTAAATCTGATGCCTTAACAATATCCTGTATCTGGATGGTCAAGAACAGAACTAGTGCTGCAGTGTCTATTCATGCTATTCTAGGGTTCTTTTTATGAATCCTATATGTCAAAACTGTATTGTCTAAGCACACATTTAATTTAATTGGACTACACTTATACATGTACTTAGCCATAGGCATATGTATTTTCTGGATTACAGCCTTTAAGAAAACTTTAGAATAAGGTAATAAGAATGACCAGAATAAGATTTTTTTATTATAGTAGGGGAGCTTTCACCGTTATATGTGAAGGAAGGTTTTTGATTTCAATGTTATAACTTTGTTGGGAAAGGAGGGCTCCATTAATAAGGCAATATGGGTGCCGTATCTGTTTAGATTATTCCGTAAAGTCTTAACGGAAGCAGATGTTTGGAAAACTGTCGATAGCAGTTTCAAGGATATTGCTTTAACAAACTGTGTCTCTGGTTTTAAAAGTCTAGAAGAAAAAGGCAAGGCCTGAACATTGTGTGCATATGCATGCAGAAAGCAGCTGCAACCAGCGTCCTTAAGAGAGCTGCCTGGCTTACAATAAACACAATTGTTGTATGCTTCAGTGTGCAGTTCGGTTTGGTTCAGATTGAGCTTGTCAATTAGTCCAGTGAAAGTGGAATTTTTAGAAAGGCTGGTGGGCGTGTTTACACTGCAGCCGCCGCAGCTCCTACAGACACACCTGAGTGAAGCTTCCTAACTGGATGCTGCTGGCAAAGTCACTGTTGTAGCATGGAGTGCAGTGCAGGCCACTGCATGAATATTTACACAGCTGTTGGAGAGCAGGATTTGCAGTCTGCTGAGTTTCACACTACTACGGCCACTGGTATGCAAATGTTTTAAGGGATGTGGATGCACAAACCCTGTCCAACACAACTGTTCTTAGTCTCCTTTGGAGACTGTAGAGATGCTGAAACAGTGCTTTAAAATGAGTCGCAAAGATCCTCTACGTGGCACTGAATGAGCAAGTTTCAGAACCTGTCAGTCATAGAGCTACCTCTGTGGGGCACGGCACTTTTAACGATTATTGTGAGAGATGGAAGCAATTAGCTGGACATAACAATGGTAAATGGAATAATAAGGCTTCTGAGACCTGAGTTAGTGCCTAATCTCAAGGACTAATTATACTATTGAGCTGACTGGTTAGCTGGCTTCCCGTGACAGGCTGCTGTATAAGTTTATGTAGGATAGCTGCAAACTACCTGAGCGCTCCTGAAAATGCTGCCTTTATAACTTTTAGAAAGTGGCTACTTTTCTGTAGTAGTAACACTTGCCAAGCAGAATTCCAATCATAATGAAACCTACCAGATTTAAATTTTACAGTGAAATCAATCAAAATTTCTACCACTTTCTCTTAGTCTTCAACATGACTCTGAAAGACAAACACTAGTATTTTGCAATCTTTTTTAGCAGGCATCTACTGACCTCATGTTGTCCACACCCACTGTGGGAGCAAGTAATTCGATTTTTCATTATCAATGTGGCTTCCACAGGTAAGTGCCAAAATAAACATTCATAGAACTTGTATCACTGAACGGAGAGATTACATCTGTAGGATTGTAGCCACTCCCATCTTTGATGGTAGAAATAATTATTAGTGTGCCACATAGGCACTTCTTGTTCTTTGAATCATTTTGGGTTTGTTTTTTAAAGTGTTGTAGAGGTGTAAGGAGAGCAGAACTGCTTGTCATAGTGGGATTGCCCCTGCATCACTGGTACTTAGGTAAAGTATGTCCACTTTCTTAATCAATAGTCCTTATGAAATCTGAGATCTCTTTCAACTGATTGAGGTATCAGTTTATTCTGAAGTACTCTTTTTGGACATCCTTTTGTTTGTATTCTGTGTTTTTATTATACAGCTTTGGATTCTCAACTGCAGTATGGAAGAAATAAAAAAATATGTTTGCTGTAGAGTCAATTTACAAAGGTACATGCTGGATGAAGGTCTGGTGCATAAACATCAGCCAGCTTCCTTTCAGGTCCTGTTTCAAATAGTAGCCCAGGTCTGACACAAAAGTGTGTGACATTCTAAGAATACAACAAAGAAACTAATTCAGCAGTAGTCAAGATGTATCTTAAATATGAGTATGTTGTAGATGCCTAGATAGGCACATTTTGTAAGCTAGAAAATATTTTGTTTTACCTTCATTTCATAGTAGCTATGAGAATTGAGTAGCTGGACTTCACAGATCATTTGGAGAGATCATTGGAATATACTATATATAAATGCAAGATAATTGCAGTGAACATATCCCTTTTCCTTTAGGAATTGTTTTTATTTGTAAATCTTGGAAGATGGGGGCATCTGGTGGCTTGATCCTTCCACAATGTGTCATACCTTTAGGAACTAAAGGACCCTTGGTTAAGATGCTCATGGTTTATTCTAGTTGAAGTAAGTCTGTGTGAACCTTCTAGAAAACACTGGAGTCTGACTGCATCCTATATATTTGTTGCCACTGACCTGCTTTAATTTAAATACAGATGAAAGGAGTCCATGTCAAGTCTCTGACTGCTCTTAGATAAGCAGAACTGAAGTAGCAAGGTTTTTATCTGGAGAAGTATTGTAGTTTTATTTGCCATTCTTGCTTTAAGTAGGTGTTCAAGGACAGTTAGAGGCACGCTGATCCATTACGAGCATTGTTTAGCTGTAACATAGTTCTGATGACAAATAAAACTCAGGGTTTCTTTTGTATTAATAAATAGAGAAAAGCCTGTGTGAAACAGCACATGAATTTGTTTAGTAAGAAAGCCTGTACAATGTAGATGAAATTATTTCAAAGAAAAGGAGCCAGAAGTATTAGCTGAAAGCATGAAAGCCAATATTTATACACAAACATGCACTTAACATTATCCTAGTAATTTCTCATGATTCGTGTGACGTTCTCTGTTTCCAAATAATCTGATTTTTCTGTCTTACTTCATTTTCTTGCCTTTTTAACCAACCACTACCTCTGATACTAATCCATCTTCTTCATCCATGATGCCCATTATCTTGTTTGGGTTTAAATGACAAAATACCCAGATATGCCTTCTTCCACCTGGCTTCTCCTTCTTATTTTAAAGCCCCACTGGAAATTTCTAACTGCATGTTGATTTGTTTGCAGTTTTCTCTTCAAAGATATCCCATGATATCCCATTATTAGAGATCAAAATAAAAAGTAAACACAGTTTTGTTTTATCAACAGCACTTAAGGTGTAATGAGTTGCGGACTAGAGAAAATAAATTAAAAGAATGAATTAATTCACAATTTATTGTAATGTATTAACAACTTGCTGTGATAAGCAGTTGCTGGATGCGTTTGTGAGCGAGATCAGGGGTTGCAATAAATTGCTGATGTCTGCTATTGAATTTTGATTGTGTATTTCTTAATGTATTTCTAGGCTTGCAGCTTCCTATAAAAAGCAGAATGTAACAAGAAAATTAGGTTTTTATAGTGTTGGAGATTTACAGACCTGAGCAATGCTACTCTGGGTCCTCTCCCTGTGTTTTCCAGGCATTCCTGCAATTTGAAGACAGTAAGTGATGGAAGCTGGGGAAGAAGTGGTGAAATGGATTGATTGCCTGTAATTGTTCTCATTAAGAGTGATCCTGAAGGACCGTAGTGGGCATTCCTGTGGTTCCTCTCACTCTGGCTTTATCGCACCATGCCTGTTGTCTGCTTATGAACCTCTGTGAGCAGATGGACAAAGATTAGAAACTATTATTTCCTTCAAAACCAGGGAGAAAAACCCTTAAGGCTTTTCTCCTTAAGCAATTGTAAAGGCGTATGAAGAAGTTTGAACAAGTTTTGGAGTGCAAAGCCAAGAAGCAAGAGAAAGGAGTGAAGCAGGACAGTCTGGAGGTAAAGAGGACTCTTGCATTTAGCAGCAGATACATTGCTTGTGAGAAAGGCAGTCGGCTTCTTCAATCCTTTCCTTGGAGACTGCAAATTGGAGTAAATAGGGTCAGGGGTCTCATTTCGACCTTCTTCTACGGAATATTTTTTCCCTACTATCTGCCCACAAAGGCACCCATCAATTTCCTGTTGTAAGCTCACCATAACTGCAGGCTGAGCTAAACCTTACTAAGACTCATTCTGGAGTAAATTGGTAGGGAAACAATTCGATATGTGCAGAGTGTACCATACTTTATTTTGTAATAGGTTCCCCATGTAGGCAAGCTGTTACTCGCACTTCCAAACAGCACACACAGCCAAGCCCTCTGGGGTGACTTCAGCTGGTGGCAGTGTGCATGGTTTGTGCTCTTAACAGTGTGGCTCTGCTCTCACACTCCTCTGTATGGAGGAGTGGAGTTGTCTCATTTACAATTTTTTTGCTCTTTCTAGTTATCCCTCTCAGACAGTAACCAAGAAAACAGTTCACTGTCTTTTTCTTGCGGTGATACTGAACTATCAGACACAATTAGAGGTAATAAACAAAGTCTTCTGTGCTTCCAGGGGGATAGGTTTTCCCGTGGAATATTTTAAATACGTATTTACAACTTACTCAAGTATCAGTTGTCCCCACTCTCAGTTTGATTCTCATCTTCTATAAAACATGGCAATCAGTAGGAAGACTGGATTCTCTCTGCTACCTTATTTAAGTCCTTGCTTCTGCGTTATATAAAGTGAGTGATACATATATATTTATCTTCTCAGTTTTGTATTATATATAGGTTACAGCTCATGCTTTCTTATTACAGAAAGCATGGTGTAGTTCTTGCCTTACCCTAACTTACTGCCATTTTTCCTTTATAACCCAGATTTTGTTACTTTTTAAGGTAACAAATATAGTTCCAAGTTGTTTAAATACTGTTGAAGGACATAATCACTCTTTCATTTATGGTAGCTATGAGAAAAGGCTTGTTTAGACGATTATTTTAACATACCAAGTTTATGCTTAGAATCTTCTGGAAAAGATTTATCGGCATATCTGTTGGTGTGTTTGCCCTTCATAATAACAAACATTGTATATTTGATAGCTTGTTATCAGAGGGACTTTCTGTTTGGGGTTTTCTGTTTCCTTCCTGCTTTCTCTAGAGGCAAGTTTATCTGAGATTTAAGGTTATTGTTAATATCATATCCCACAGGAAATATTCTTAAGGATGTTATCAGTAGTGTCTGAAAGATTTCTGCATTGGAGAAGCAGATCAAATCCTGCATATCTTTCCCCTGTAACTACTTATTCACAGAGTCTCTAGAGCTGTCAGTGCATGATAAGGAATATTCTCATAAAGACTGCATAATTAGGATCTATATATTTTAAGTGTTGTAGATACCACTTCCACGTGATTTAAATTACTTGAAGAAAGTGGATGATTTTGTTTCCACCCGTGCAATAGTAATGCATTTTCTTACTAACACACATGAAACAAAAAAGGACTTATTCCTGATGCTCTTTTAACCCCTAGATTTGTTTCTTTCTCTGAAAGACCTTGTTCAGCTGGGATGGCTTGTTACGGAGCACTTGATTCAGCTTTATGTGCACGTTATCCAACCAAAGGCTTTGTCTTGGGGCACTTTGGTACAGCAGCCTTTATTTGCAGTTACTTTGCTGCCAAGTTGAATGAAAACCAACAGATTTCAAAATTAGGATCAGGCCCACAATTTAATAAAGTTGGTCTGTTATTTCCAAATATTTTTGTTTATGACCTGGCATTTGTGGGTCTTTGTGGACATGCATAAAGTTTAACCACCAGTTGAAATGAAAATATACTCTGCAGAGTTGTGGCCCTCATCACTGTCTTTCATTTATTAACAGCATATTATGTACACCTGGGAAACGCTTTCATCACACGATTCTTGAAATGGTGTCCAATGATGAACGACAATAGCTGCTTTTTGGCTGTATGCTGAACACCTTCAATTCTTAACACTTTTTGCATGACAAAAGAAGGCTTAGGGCCAACAGGAGATGGTTAATACTTTACAGGGTCAGACTGAATTAATTTAGAATAAGAGAAATACCTTACATAAACCCACCTATACATGCAGTATTGCTTGGACGTATTTTAGTCTCTTTATTTAACAAATGCAAGGATGACAAACAAGTCAACTTTATGCCAGTATGAATTGAGGTCGGCAGTTCCTGTGTTATTCTTTTACTTGTGGATAGAATTTACCCTGCATGTCAATAAATGTTTTGAGTTATACACAGTCAGTGCCATATCATTTGTGTGTCCTATAGAAACGATACAAACCCTACATTGAAAATTGAGGTTAATGGATCAACAGTAAGGCTGCCTTTGCTGTTTGGTTTAGGTTTTACTCTCTATTATAATTCTCAGCAGTAAATTCCTTTATGCAGCACCTGACAAAATGGTTCAGTAGTCATTTTCAGATTACACTAGACAGAGAGATTTTCAAAGCTGTGTAGACACACTTTTGCACTGGAAATAATGAAATCATTCAGTGTGTTTTGTAATGAAGGGTAGTATGTCTAAATCACCTAGATTGCCCTGAAATTCTTATTACATTTGATAAATTGTTTGGCATCAAGTTTTTTTTATTTAGTCCTTAGTCTGTGTTAGATGTGGGTTGTGTTCTGTTTACAACAAAATTCCCTTGCATCTCTCTGAACACAGAAAAGGAAAGTAACAGAAAATCAATGTTGTGAAAACTCCTTTTAACTGCTAAGCATAATGCATAAAGCAGAATTTGATTTATAGAGGTGCTTCGTGCTTTGCTGTCAAATAAATGGTTTGTCAAATCTGATATTTTAATAATGATATTAATTTTGTAATTTAATTTAAGTGCCTCAACTTGTTAGACTTCTACACAGAACTGCTTGGGACTTGGGGGATGCAAATGAAGAAATCCTCTGCTTAGAAAAGCTAGGGAAAGTGTGGTCATAGGTAACTGAACTCAGATTTCTGAGAAAACTTTGTTGTCAAATGGAGGACTTAAAGCTTCAGAGGAAACAACAAAGGGTATAAAGGGCTGTCAGTGCTTTTACAGTCCTTCTGAAGAGAAATAGTTGCTCCAAGATATTAACTAATGATTAATCAGTACTCAGGGAATTTTTCACCATTTTGAGCATGGAGATATAGTTGGCCAAAAATTTGGGGTTTTTGTTCCTTGGAAAGCCTAGACCGGGTATTTGGACCATCCACGCTTCTGAAGACAGACTTTCTCTGAGACATGCTCACTTTTTACTTGAGGAAAAAGTCCAGTGATTTTCTCAAAATCAATCTCCTAACCGGGTCTTGTCCACTTGGAATAAAAGTGTGGAAAGTAACCTATCATGTGGGAACACTGGATGAGTTTGCAAGTATTTCTGTGCCATGAGAAGTGCACCTTTCTGTACAGAAGGGACATTTTAATGGCTTGCTTTTATGAACCTCAGACTGAAAGCACATTTAAGAGAAAAAGTCATACAATTTAGGATACTAGATTACTAACATTTGTCATTCCTCTTCCCTCCCAAAACACAGTGCTGTTTTGTTCTAAATGGCTAAGAGAACAAAAGTAATATTTTACCTTATAAATGTATTTCAGAAAGTGACTTGAGTAGCCAAATATTTTAAAAACATTACTTGTCATGTCAGTAATCTGATAAAAAGCATTTGGGCAGCTGTGGAGCTGCTGAGACTGATCAGTGAGTGAAACGCTTCTATTAAAACACATCAGCAAAGACACTGCTGACCAGTGAGACTCCTCATTTAAAATGGGTGCTGAGGTGCCCTTCTCTTCTGGTTCCTCCTAATGCTTCCAGTCTGATCACAGGCTACACCTGAGTTTACTCAGTGGAGCAGAGTTAAAATCGATCAATGAATAGACTGCAGCTTGTAGTGCCTGATGTGCAAATGTGATACTAACTTGAATATTTTTGAAATTTTTAGCTGTTTTTACTGTTATATGAGGCTCTGCTTTGTTTCTTCTTGTTCTTACAGCAAGCCCTGGATTAAGGTATCTGTTGTCTGCAAGTAATCTAACATTTTCTTGCTTTAGCAGTGGAGGAAGCAAGGTTCCTGGTGTAGTCTGCTCTCTGCATTTACCAGTACACTTTCTCAAGATACTTCTGATGAAAGGCCTGTCTGGCTTTAACTCTGTTGCTGCAACTCCTTCTGGTTTTCTTTCTTTTGTATTTTATTCATTTCCCTTTGATAAGTCCCTCCGTGCTAGAAAGGCAATAATCTTTATGGTACAAATGCTTCTCCTTTCACCCTGCAGCAGGAGAAAACCACTTTAGAGGCAGTGGTGTCCTCAAGGTAGATTTTTCTTACTATTAATATTTTAAGATTCTGCCTTTGGAGGAAATTTGGAAAGTACCATGTTCTTGTTGGGGCTGTAGGAGATGAGAGGGGTTTTCTCCCAGCTTCAGCTGCAGAATGATTGACACACATGCTGGAATAGCAATTACCACAGTGAGTTACTTTAGGGTTGAGCACCTGGACTGATTAAAAAAAAAAGTCCTAAAAAATCCTCTGCTGATAGATGCAGGCTAGATTGGCCTATTTATCTATTTTTAAATTCTGAATGCTGTAGTTCACATATGTCACTCCATTCCAGTTTTAAGCCTGCTTTGAACAGCTACTCATTGTGGCTTTCCATTGCAGATATCTGCTGTGATTTCTGCATCTTTTATGAAATTGATTGTAATTGATTCAGTAGGCTGCCCCCTACTTCCAATATCTGTCCATTCTGTAAGACTAAATTTATTAAGGTCCAAGCAAGGCATCTGCAGGTGTTTTTAAAGACATGAAGAGTAATGAGGTGTCCCTGTTCCAACTGACTTAAGACTTATTGCATTGACTTGCTGTTATTATGTACATGACTGTCATAAGAAAAGTCCCCTTGAGACTGGAGGTGACTATAGGCCCTGTAGAGTCACTAAATGTATATTCTATTACATCTTTACTGGTTTCCGGATTATTGCTATCTGGAGCATAATGACAGTGACCCACCCTATCTGCTGTTTCACTGGTAAAGCCTGACGTAAGAGATCGGGTGGCACATTTGTGCATCCACTATAAGAAGCAGAGAAAAGATTGCATTATACTCCTACATCTTTTGTGTGGACACTGTATGAGCAATTGTACGAACTCAGGCTTAATAGAGGAAGGTGATAGTGTCCTGGAGTTCAAAGGTAAAGCAGAGGTCTATGGTAGCACTTCTTACTGTAATTAGGTTACTTACATCTAAAATGTTGAATAAGAATAATTTTCAAGTTGCCTGGAGTATTTTGAAAAATAACATTTGCTAAACTGATAAATCAGGGTGTAACTTAGCTCAATTAAAAACACTGCATTAGCAGAGAAGGAAATTTTGCTATTTTACTTGCTGAAGATTTAAAACAGCTTTGCAACTTTTAAAATGTTTGCATTCTTTTGTATATTGCTTTTGTGTAATTTTTGGAGAAAATATGCAATCTTTCATATATTTATAGTGTTAGTAGCTTCTCTAAAGACTGGTGTGAAGTTATGCTTTTCAGAACATGTGGCATACTGCAACTTTTATTTCCTTTATCTGTGCTGAAGAGCCTGTTCCAAATTTAACAGTGAAAATTTATAAAAATGCAACACATGAACATTTGTGCATTTTTTCTTTTCATGTTCTTTTTTCTTCAGAAAACAGATCAACTGCTGGATTGAAAACTTTTGTACTGCATGTGTTGCTCAATGCAGAAAAAATAGTGGCTTTTTTCCCGTAAATTTTTCATTCTTCAGCTGTTGCTGGTAGTTTCTCCTGAACTCTTAATGTTGCTTTATATTCAAGTTTCATTTTACAAAAAGATATTTTTTTTCCTTTTATTAAGCAGGCTTTGACCATGGAAGGACTTCTCCAAGTGTTAACTTCATACAAGTGAATACTCCAACTGATGTGGAAAAATGTTCATACTTAATGTAAAGGACTTAATTCTTTTTAGAAAAAGGATTCAAAGGATCCATAGTGGGTTTAAATGTACAAATTTGTACATTTATTTCAAAGATAAATGCCAGAGTAATTTCCAAAGCCAGCAGTAAAATAGTAAAAGTCCCTGCTGGTGCATATACAACATCATCATCAGTGATATAAAGGCAAACAGAACTGGAGCCGAATGAGAATGAAGTATACATCACAACACACACAGGCATTTATTTGCACAAGTGAGTCATTTGTATTGTTAAATTCAGTAGGATTTATCCTACATGGCCAACAGCAATAAAAAGTAACTTAAAAGCACCTATCTTAATTTGTAACCAGAATCACATTATATCCAAACCTCAGAATATCCCTGAAGAAAGTTTTCTAAATCTGGGGAGCCTTGTGTTAGAAGTGAGGCTACAAGCTGCCTATCTAATTGGACCATATCACAAAAGCTAATACCTTACCTAAAAAGGAATTATTTTTAGTGTGTGTTTTAAACTAAAGGGAGGGGGTGAAAGACAGGTGAAAAAATATATGTAATCATTCTGAATGTGTTTACAAATCTGATGTTTTCTGGATGGCATCCTGGCCTCTGGATGTAAACCTGGTTTAAGAGGTAAAGGAGATAGATCTTATATCCTGTAGCTGGCATGGATGGGGAAGGGGAGGAAGTTGCTATCATCCTTTAAAAAAATATTCAAGACCAAGAGTATTTGCTGTCTGCTCAAGTGATATCAATTTTCACATTAACCTGTTATTTTTTTTTAATCTCTGCTGTTTAGTTCACCTGTTTGATGTTTATGAGGACCCATTGGCCAGTGACCTAGGAAGATACATGAGGATAAGGTGAGAGTGGACTGGGCTATAGTACTGTGTTTTAGAAAAACCGACCACAAAAGGCTTGGAAGGGTGGATAAATGAAGGGATAATTAGAAATTAATTCAAAGTATATGTGTTTTCCCATGTCATAGAAGCTTTAAAAGTGATACCATGATGTATATTAAATTTTGCTCAAGTAAAAACCAGTTTGTCCTAACATGATTGTAATCTCTGAATGTTTACTAGCAATGCCCAGAATCTTCCCACCACTGGATGTACTCACATAAAGAGAACAGTAAAGCCCACATGCAAATACATACCAATATCAATATTTCAGAGTTGCACAGAACACCCATCAGCACCCCAGTTGGAAAAAAAAAAAAAAAAAAATCACTGAAATGTTGCCCTTACCTTCTAGTGCCTGGCATCTGAGTGTCTTTCAAGGTGATGGCATTATTAATGCTGGCAGTTCCTAAAACATGCAATACACACATTCCTCAGCATTGTTTCTCTTTCGTTCTCGCGTTTTGGCTGACCAGACAAATACAAACCACAGATAGATCTGTTCAGGTAGGTTTGAAATTGAGCAGAATAAGTCCTGCCATCCACAGGGAGAACTTTTGAACCATGGTCTTCGGAGACACGTAATTCTTAGTCAACGAATTGTCCTCTCACTGGTGATTGATTTACTGTGATCCTTCTCACTAATCCTTTCTGTGATTCTTCTAATTAATTTGTGAGGGAGATTAGTCTGAGTGTTTATGGACAAAGGGAAAACCCAACCTTAAGGGAATATATTTCCACCCTTTTCTGTTACCCTTTCTTTTTTTCATCTCTTTCATGTAATTACTACGCAGGAAGAAAATATTGCAAATATCGGCTAAAATGACTCATATCCTGGGTTTGCCAGGTACACCTCGCTGTTGTATGTGATCTTATGAATGACAAATTCTGAGCCTACTGTCTAAGGAAGCAGAGCTGTTTTCATGTCAGTGTGTCATTAGGTCCAGTTGAAACACAATCAAACAAAAACAAGCCCTATGCCTTTTGAAGTATTCATGAGCCTTTCTCCCTGTTCCAAGGTCTTTGGATGTAGTCCTATCATCATTCTAGAGTTGTTCCAAATATTCGTGGGCACAAAATTGCGTTTCTGTGGGATTGCTACTCAATACAGTGAGTGCATCAGTTTTATGCATCATCGATGGTACTTGAACCCATATAAAATTACAATTGTGCAGATTGACTGTACTTGATCTTGACTGCAGCCTTTCATACAAAATTAAATCTTCAAAATTTTCTGAACTAATTTGAACCAGCAAAATTACTTTATACTAGATCAGCACTTTGCCACATGTGGCTACAGTGTTTTTCATGTGGTAGGAGAAACCCTAAAGGCAAATTTATTTCTTTACAAAACCACAATCTTAAATGAAACTTTTGCATATGTTTTTTCAAAGAGAGAAGCTTCAGCTTACAAGATATGTAGTTTATCACAGTTCTTATAGTGAGTCCACCTCCAGAGTCTTTGAACACTTTACAGACTTACTACAGCAGTTACAAAAGCTCTTTTGCATCCTGTGAAGGTCTTATGTAATTTCCTGTATTTATAACTCCTTTATAAAGTTTCTTATTTTGCAAGATATAAATGGAATATTTTTTGAAATAAATTAGCAAAAGCTGTAGTTTTTAAAGGTAAAATCATGACTAAGGAGAAGAAACCATTTTTTAATATTTTGTTTCTCTTAAAAAGCAACTTTTTATGGGTTGCAATATCTCAGAGAAGTAGATCTACTCTCCTTAAAGCTGAAGAGCATTTTCTGCTTAAGAAAAGCCTTTTCTGCTTTTCAGCTCTTTGAAGTACTCTGAGATCTGCTGGTGTGCCTCATATGATTGCATGCTATTTTGCATATTCCAATTGCAGAGTAGCACGAGCAATGTGTCCCTAAGAGCTGGTCTGTCTTCCCAAAACCAACACAACAGAAATAAATTTTCTTAAAGTAAAATTTGCTACCATTTGTGCCTTTGCCTGGGCAGAAAAGTGCAGGCAGTGGCTTCAACAGTGTGATATTCAACTTGTTTGTGCTACCAAGAATCCCTTCAGCAAGAAGTAGAGTGAAGATTCTGTCTAAAAATCACTGATCATTGAGTGTGGCTCTGAACCCAGTGTTTGCAAGCCCAGTAGATATTGTGGTGGTGTATGTGTGGGCACCGTTGCCAGACCAGGAGTCAATGAAGACAGGGAGTTGAATGCCATGACTGGGATGAGGTTGTTGAACCTCAGTCTAGGAAGCAGGAGGAAGGAAACGGAAATATAATACCAGGACTGAACAAGACTTCATTCTGAGCCCTTCTATTTTGAACTTTTTTTTTTTGGTAGATGGTCAAAACCTTCTCTGTTAAGCTGTCCTGACAACCTCTCTACAGCTTTTCCAGTCTAAGATAAGGCTGAGTTGTTCATCCCTCTGAACTGATTTTGTAAATTAATATATTATTAAATATAGCTGTATTCAAAAATATAAAACTGCCATCTCATGTAAGGGACACAACGAGACTTCTGACTGTAAATATTTCTGCTTCTTTATTACTTATATCTTTATTATTTACACCTTTTCAAAGAAAGCTCTACATCTAACCTTGCAAGCAAAGGTAAAAGGATAGATTTGATCTTGGTGTTGCCAGAGAGAAAACGTGTAGTTACATGAGAAGCAAATATCTTCAAGCGTAGCAACTTATGGTGAAATTATGACATTTTAACTGCTTCAGAGCAGATGAGAAAGTGGTCAAGCATAACCTGAGAAACCAGATATTCTTCTGCAAAAATCAAGGTTCTAAATGGTATATCCAACAATAGGGAAATAACAAAGAAATTCGATATTTCTTCCTCAGTCACAGTCTTTATGTCTATGGCATGTCAGTGTCCTCAGGGCCAATCAAAAGGATGACCATATCATGAAAGGGTCATCCAATTTACTTGCCCTTTTTGCTGTGAGATAATTTGCATGGCTCTCTTTCTGACAGTCTTGACACTTTTTCTTATTTGATGTTTATGGTGTTCAAATGATCTGGAAAGACAGGACTGGCAACCGGCTGAGACATGCAACAAATAGAAACACACTGAATTTCCTAGGAAAGCTGAGTTGGAATTAGTCTGAATCAGAGTCACTCCGTATCAAGGTATAGGAAAGGAGCAAGAATGCTGCCAAAGGAAGTGGTGCAAAGCCAAAAAGGCATGGATTCACTTTGCACACTGAACATTTGTCTTCTCCCCTCGAGCTAATGAACTGAAGTTAATTTCCTACCCCTTTACACTTCATTTAGTCAGCAATTCCTGGACAAAGTGTTATCTCCTGTGATTTAGGGTTGTGAAATATACTAGTTAACATGCATTAATACAGGTGGTTACTCTGATATTGTCACTACCCTTAAGTGTTTGCCTTAAACCCCTGTTACACCCAAGTGGAAGCCTATTGCTTTTTAAGGGTGTTAATCATCCCTTAGTCAGATGCCCCACTGTGGGTACAGGTGAGCTGTGTTCAGGAGGCATCACCCTCAACGAGGGAGGTGTTGCCTCACAAGTGTGTGCCAGTTGTGCTAGTGCTAGATCTGAAAGGAGCAGTTAAAGACAAAGTTTAAAACTGAGCCCTGCCTGGATTAAAGGCTCTTTGGGTTAATGTAGGACTGGAATTAGGGAATTAGTTATTCAGTGAGGGATGATGTCTCTCAGCAACTAGGGTGGAAATAGAGTTGCATTATCCATACAAGGACTGACATGCAATTGGGGTCTGTCTCCTCCCATGGAAGAACTGCTTGCGGTTTTTTTGTTTGATGTCTTTGTGTTGTGGTTTAACCCCAGCCAGCAACTAAGCATTCACTCACTCACTCCCCCCACCCGGTGGGATGGGAGAGACAATTGGAAAAAAAAGTAAAACTCGTGGGTTGAGATAAGAACAGTTTAATAGAACAGAAAGGAAGAACTAATAATGACTATAATAACAATAATAAAATGACACTAATAATAATAAAAATATACAAAACAAGTGATGCACAATGCAGTTGCTCACCACTCACCAACCAACGCCCAGTCATTTCCCAAGCAGTGATCCCCCCAGGTCAGTTCCCCCCAGCTAATGTACTGGGCATGAAATCACATGGTATGGAATATTCCTTTGTCCAGTTTGGGTCAGGTGTCCTGGCTGTGTCCCCTCCCAACTTCTTGTACCCCGCTAGCCTTCTTGCTGGCTGGCCATGAGAAGCTGAAAACTCCTTGACTTAGCCTAAATACTACTTAGCAACAACTGAAAATATCAGTGTGTTACCAACATTATTCTCACACTAAACCCAGAACATAACACTATACCAGCTACTAGAAAGAAAATTAACTCTATCTAAGCCAAAACCAGGACACTTTGTGAACCTCTTTATTTCTACTCTCAGACAGTGCATTACATGGCCATGACTTGCAGATGAGTTTTCATTCATAGACTGCTGTGTGAATAATATTTGTATGTAGTCAGTGAGGGTGACTGACTGCTTGTAAGAAACTATTTGTAAGGATATGAAGTGCCCTCTGGAAGAGGCTGTCTGTGCCCATTCACTATGGATTAGTGGGCCAATTGCATTTCTAACTTTTGAAGAAGCATTAATACTTTTCAGTCCGCTTCCATATTGTATTGGGGTATTCTTGCTTTCTTTCATTCTACAGTTCTTTTTTTTTTTCCTCATTTTGAAAGAGTCCGTATTTATTGTTACAGGTATTATAGCACTGATTTTACATTTGGATCATGTTGTCTTTGGCCTCATAAATGAAAAGACCGTTTGGGACACTGTTGTTTCTGCAGCAATGTTCTGGTCCTAGCAAAATCATGGTCCTGAAAGGTTACGGTTATTTTCAATAGGGCATGTGAGACCTGAGGAGTCAGGACCAGAAGAGATATAAAACATCCTCAGCAAGATGAGTGCTCGACATTAAATACAGTGACCCTCAGAGCTTGACATCACCATTGCTGTTCATGATGTGGAAAGAACTGGACCTGACAACTTCAGCTGTAGATCATGTCCTTTCAAAGCATAAAGATTTTGCGTAGTTCCCTACCAAACTGTACAGTGGCCACAGAAAGATCAGACAGTTGTGTGAACAGCAGAAATCAGGAATCCTGTTTTCTTGTGAGTTTGTACCTCAGGACTGAGTCTTTTAAGGATTAAGCTCTAGTCCTGAAGGGCACAAATAGATTTTTTCTCTGCTGCCCTTGGCTGCCTATTACGGAAACTGTGAGAATATAGTATTTCTGAGGCCTCTGTTCTTCTGTCCCATTTGGTTTAATTTGGCCCACTGATTCAAATGAAATTTGTCAGGGGAGTCAGACCTGTTCAGCCCTTTGGTCCTCTTCCAATATTCAACTTCCTCATGGATTTCTCAGTGCTCTAGTTTTACCACAGACTGTGCTGAAAACTGGTGCAATCCTTTTAATCTCTCTTTGCATCCATCCTTCCTGTTTGGAAAATGAGCGGAATGGTTTTCCTTCATCATGAAGCATCATGACATCATCATCCATCTTCATGGACCCTATTTGAGATCTTTGTAAATGAAAATCAAAACGAATATTTGTAAATTTTTGTCCAGCAACATTTCTTAAAAGTCTGCATTAGCACTGCACATTAGGGTGAGATTCCACAGTATCGTTTCCTGGTGATAAATCTGGTTTAAAGCTTTTCATCAGATTACCACCCTCAGTAACTTGTGGGGAGTGTGCTCTGTGCCAGTGAGTGAAATGAACTGGGTTGCAAATAGACTTCTAAAATGTGGAACAGCACCCTTGGCAACTCAGTATGTAATGTGTTCTTGATGAGTGACTTGCCCTGCATCACAGAGGGATTCCTTGGTGGTAAAGTGTGTTTTCTAAGCCATAAGGTAGCTCCATTACCATTTTTTGTTTGTTTGTTTTCTTCTTGCTCTGATTCAAGGCTTGTTGTGTATGAATTTTTTCATCCCTTTAATTTCTTGGGCAGTTACCATGTCCTGACCTTCCGTGGAAAAATACTTAAATTATTTGTATATTATTTTGATGATTGCTTGTTCTCCATGTATAGTGACTTGATATATAAAATCACAAGTTACATCTGTAGATGCTTTACAGGCTGCTGTCTAGACTGTCAAAAGTAGTAGAAAATCTTATAAATCTTAAAATTGTACAGTAATAACATAAAACCTTACAAATATGAGATCTCATAAACTCATTGTCTTTTCTCCATTCCTTGTGGCCTTTCATCAGTGCTAGACCAAATGCAACATGGAAATTATGTAAATTATAGTCTTTGAAGCACTTAATGATAACTTAAGGACAGGAGTAAGGTAAAGGGGTATGTAAAGGTATGCAAGCTGGTCATCTTATACTAAATAAGTAGTTGTGAGAAACAAATGATTTCCAGTTACTTTCATGATTCTTCATCCATGTCTTCAAACTCTTTTCCCTTAAATACTTTCAGTGCAAATGGCATGAAAGCAGAAAAAAAGAGGTAAACAGAATGTTAGCGTCACAAAGAGAAAACCAACAAATTTGGCAATGGATGCCACATCTCTTCTATCAGAAGTACCAGCAAGCCTCTGACAAACGATACCTGTGTGATATCTCCTCCAAAAGACCCATAGCAGATAGTGCCATGGCAAAATGAAATCAGGAACTCTCCCTGCTGGAAAACCACAGAACTCTTTCTTTTTAAAAAGAGTCCAACCATCCGGTATACAGGTTTTCTGTAGGTGCTGTTGTCCTTGGGTTTGTTCTTGGGGGGCAGATTTGGGAGGTTGCCACTGGGTATAGTGAGAGCACAATGGTTCCCTTCTGTCCTTCACGTGTTGACTCGTTTCACTGGGTAGCTTTTGTATGAAGGGTTTACAATGTTCAGAAGGTCTTTGTCATATTACAGGGACAAGCCTACAGCAGAAGTTTCAAAACTCTTCAGGGAGGGTGAGATAGGGAATGGGACATTGCACTAGGGAGTAGGCAGCAAAATGTATCTGCTGTGTGACTTGGGATGGGAAAGATTTATAAACTACCTTTCCCAGAGGCTTGCAAAAGTTGTCCAGCCTGTGCTTGGGAATCCCTGCTCTCTGTCACCCGGAAGAAAGTAACTACATTGCAACAGTTTTGACTCAAGGGCATCTGTGTCAAAATCATTAATCAGATAAAGCATTAGTATGAATAGAGACTGCAGGATCAAGCACCAAATGTAATATAACTGTATCTTCTGACAACTGGAAAAAAGTATTCAAGTTTTAACATTGGATGGGTGTTGTCATTTTTGATGGCAGCATTGCTCCGGAATTTGTATTAATTGTAAAAAATGCTATGACTGTACTGTTTCAACAGTTGGCGTAAGGAAGACCTCACTGAGAACAAATGAGTCATAAAAAGAACTAGGTTTACGCACAGTAATTAACTTCTCTTTGTCCTGCTGTATGATCTGTTAGATGCTGGCACTGGGCCATCATGATAAAGGAGGTAAAGATACCTGTTAAGAAAAACTGCCTACTTCTCCTTTTTAATTCTTTACTTCTCTACAAAACAGAAATTCTACACGCCCTTAAAATGCAAAGTTTGGAGAGTTAGTAACAGGTTGTGTTAGTTACAAAACTATAATGAAGAGAACAGCAGAAGTTCCATGCAGTATACATACAGGATCATGCATATGTGGTGATATGTATGCTGTTTTGTAAATTCTAACATATAAGAAAGTTCTGCAGTCTGTGGTTATCTTGAGTTGCCCTCCTGGCAGCAACTCCATTGGCTTCTGTGAAATGTTTGTATGTGTGAGGAGTTAAAAAAACTTGCAGAACTGCATTGGTAAATTAAAGTTTGCAAGATCAAGGCAGTAAAGCATTAAAGTTAGACTTCATTATACTTCTAATTTGTTCTGTGTCCTTATGGTTTATTTTAGTTTTAAATACAGTATAAATCATTTACCAAAGCTCAAAACTTTGAAGGTACAATGCTGAAGAGACACAATGCCAAAGTTTCATAGACTGGTTACTTTTTCTGATTGGTTGTCTTCATTTGAATTGTAGTTGTGCTTTTAAACATAAACTTTATTCATTAATGGATTGATATTGGCATTGGTTTTGTAACCAAAATTTCTTATCTGACTATATTTAGCGGAACTGAGGTTCTCTGTTGGCAAATAGAGAGAGAAAAGGAACATCTGTGAAATAGCCATGTACGTTTTTATTTATGAGTATAATATTAATATATGTTTTCATACCAGTGAAATGCAAATACTTTCAAAATCCTGTTCATTGTTGGCAAGTGAGAACTAAAAACATATTAGCATTAAAATGATGAGAACTTATGTGACTGATATAATTTTGGTGTCAAAGTTGACATCCAAAAGAAAACAAATAGCATAAATTAAACTCATACTTAAATTGTAAACATTTGTCTTAATTTTATACATCATGCTCAGCACCAAGAGCAATATGTGTGTGTGCGCTTTAAAACACATTTTTACCCATATGGTGTACCTCTATGTTTTCCTCATACCTCTTTGTTGAGATCAAAAGAAATAACATGGCCCCCTTAGTGATTTTTTTGAAAGCAAAATCCCATCACTGTACTTTTGATTTGTATTTGTGACCTATTTAATATGCTGGGAAGAGGCAGGTGAGGAACACCTGGGAGCATTCACTGGACTAGAATAGTGTCCATGCTGGATCACTTGTTGATGTGTGACCCAAGCTGGCAGTAACTCTAGAAGTATCTGGTAGCTAACCCTGTTCTAGATGAAATCAGATTAACTCTTCTCAGATCCTCGCAGCCAAATGAAGAACCATATTATGCACTAACTGGAATTGCTGTAGCAATCTGAGACTTTAGGTCTTCCCGGCAGGATTTCTTTAACGCTGCTAGCAGCCTTGGCAGTGCAGCACCAGGACATCCCTGAGGACCGACCACCTCTAAAATGAGCAGAGTTTTCAGGACAGGGCGTAAACTTGGTGCTCCGCTGGGAGAAAGCAGAAAGGTAGCAGTACCCTGTTCCCCCCACAAGTCACAGTGCTTTGGGGTTTAAAAAGGGTCCCTGCTGACTTTTTAAATAGGGGTTGATTTGGTTTCTATTTGTAATTGTTACTTTTTTCCTTGCCAAAGGGTCCCCACATAGGAGGATTGTCTAAAGAAATAAAAGGCATAGTAATTTTCTTTGCAGGTGTAAGTTTTTCAGTGTGTAACTGAAATGCATCCAGCAAAGCCCTTAAGCACGTCTGTAACTCTGCATATTGCTACTGTGGCAAATTGGACTGCTGTTGTCCCTAGAATTATGCACACATTTATGTGCTTTGCTGGATCAGGGCCTAGTTTTAGAATAATTTTCAGTTCTTTCAGCTCTCACCCTACTAATGTAGATAACGCTGTGTATGAAAAATAGCTCTACTATGATCATGTTAAATAAGCCACACCACAGGCATGAACTTTTTGGAGCAGGCAGTACTCTTTTCTAGATCGCAGTCTGTATTTTTTCTTACTTCTTAAACGTGTTCGCTTTTCCACTCAAAGTAGAAATAAAATGTTTTTTCTTAGCATGAATATAGAAATCTCTTCCTCACCCCTGAATACACAAGTATACTGTAGCAGCCTTGGACCTATCTGAGTGATTTCTCTTTCTTTTATTATTAATCCTTTTTTATGAGCATTTCTGTTCCTGGGTTTGGATTCCATCTGCTCCCCCCCCCCCTTTGTTAGAAATATTCCTTTCTAACTACTGAAAATAACAGAACTGCTTCTATTTAATTCTTTAACTTCTGCTTGTCTCAGATTGGATATTTAACTATGTAGACACCAAGTCTAAGTTTTTATCTACAGTTTCTAGGTTATTGACTTCATTGTTTTTTATGCATTTGTGGCAATATTTGAATTGTAAATGCTCTGAGAGAATATTTGCTTGTAAATCAAATTCTGCTTTAAACCACAAACAGATTTTTACTTGTCTTAGGCTCGTGAAATTTGTGTATATTAGCTGTCAGTTTTATACAAAGTCTTAACCAATTGTCCTAGTTCAAGGATCATAGAGTATTTTTAATCTTTTTTATTTTTTTTGGCTGCCTCACAGGAAAAAAACCCAAGAATGTAAGAAAAAAATAATTTTTAACAGATTAGAAGGGAGACATTTCTACTGAAATGCATGTGAAATACCTGTTAAAAGGATAAATTAGTACAATTCATGAACATAATTCATGTGAGGTACAAATATACTTTTACAGTGAAAGCCAGTATATGCTTTTATATTCATGCTCTAAATTTTGAGCACATGAAAGAAACTATGACCTTACCAAAGTCACAGACAAAACTGTTGCTGCCTTCACTGGACTCAGAGCTTCACCAACATAGGGAACCATTGTCTAGGAATTATTCTCTGGAGTGAAAAATTACTAGGTTGTCCCAGAGAACCCACAGATTGATCTATCCCTTTCACTTTAAGCATGTAATGAACTTCACTGAAATTAATGTTGTAAAACAATCTTAATACTATGTCTTTTATGCTTAAACTGAGGCCCACATATAAAGCTTTAATCTGTGTGTGGTGCAGTATGCTTTCCAATAAATACAAGTAAGATTGGGTTTACTTGTGATTTTGTTGTTTAGTGCTACTTATCCATGCCTAATAGTGTTAATAATTTTATGACAATAAAACCATCTTGTGACTGCTCTCTTCCCATAAAAATAGGTACCTGGCACCTAATGTCCAGTCAGGTATCCATTGCTTGAGAGCAGTTTGTATTCATCCCATGCTATGCTAAGACTTGAAAAATAGAATCTAGTCAGTGCAACACATAAAGCAAGCTGCTTGTGCTATGCAGGCTATTATCTCTTACTGAGGATTTGCTGATTTAGTTTGCAGAATATTTGTGTTCTTTACTAAAATACAGGCAAAAATATTTTTTTTCATACGAGCAACCTGCAAGAAGAATGGGCACCATCTTGCTGTGATGTTATGTCTCCTTGCTGACTCAGACTTACGTGGTAAACTGCTGTTGTGCAAATTGCGAAAGGAGGAAGAGAGTCGGACCTTGAGGTAGCAATATTCATGCAGACTACAGAATTCAGCATTTTCTTTGAAGTTTGCCCTTGTACAGAGCAGGCCTACTTAATATGTTACCCTGCTTGTTGAAGGCGTATGTGGAAGTACAAATATTGCATAAATGAAATGCTGGACCCTGCTCAGGCTTGTATTTTACTCATAGTATTCCAGCACTGGAGTTTAATATTTGCTTTTCTTGAATATTTGTGCAAAGAAAACACAACAGCTCAGAATTGAATGTACAATTAAAAGATTTCTTAAATTCAAATGGGTTGAAGTGGTCACTTTCACTGATACCTATCTCAATTCTGCTTTCTTCAGCAGAAGTATTTCTTCATTTGTACAAAGCCAATTTTTTGTGACCAGACAGAAATTTTTTCAAAGCTATTTTGCTGCATGTTCTTACCAAGTAAATGTTCTAGTAGCATTCCTTATCATTAGAGATCCCTGTTCCCAAATGCTACCTAATCTGCTCAAGGAAAGCTATAGATCTATGCGTTTGACTTCAATTCCCTAGTCCTTTTCAGACATTTTATTTTAGTCATAACAGGACTAATACATTTCTATGAGGTAAAGGAGAGCATGAAGGAGCTTCATGGGCCATTAATGTGCAATTTCTTTTTTTTCTGTGCCTGTTCTTCAAGAAGCGAAGTGGAGATTCTTCCTTTATGCAGGGTTGTATTTAACAGAAAGTGGCTGCCTCTAAATGCATTGTATTCATATGATAATCCAGACTGTTGCACAACGATGCTATTTTCTGCACTTTGTAATGTATCAGTTCAAAGGACTTGATTTCAGAGGTTGCCCTAACTCCTCCAAATAATCAGTAATTAATTTTAGAAACCTCAGGAATCAACTGAGGGGTGGTGCCAGTTCAAAGCATGGATGTGATGGTCGTCCAGTGTTCTTCACAGGGAAGCCTCATGGCTGTGTTGTCCTTCCCATGGAAAACCCCCAGGACTCCTTTGCTTAGGAACTTGCAGGGGTGGGTTCTTGATTATACTAAGTAAGATGAATCGCAGCAGTGATGGTTTATTGTGTTTCTCACTCTGAACACCAAATTTCCTGGATGTAGAAAGACAGCATTTCCACATGATGAAGGTTTTCTGATATTGATGGAAAATGACAAAAGCATTGAAAGTCAGGAAAAACTAAACATCAAGTGAACTATTTGATGTTATTATTCATCAAATAAGTAATCTAATAGTGCTTGAATACATAAATTAAAAACAGTAATAGATCTCATTTTAACAGATGAAGAATATTCAAACACAAGTATTCAATAAAATTCAGCTCTGAGTTAGGTTCCTTAAAGCAAGAGGGGGTTATCTCAGATTGTCATTCCAAAGTGTGAGAAGGGAATTTGTCTAGTGTTTCTGGTTCACATCCATCTGTCTTCTTAGTATTCATACATTTAGCAGGAGAAGCAGGCGGTGATACCTAACAAGAACTCCCACAGACTCAGGCTATAAGCAGCATTTCTAAGAGCAAAGGAGATGCAGGGGCTCCGATTTCTTTCTCTGTCCTCCTTCCGTTGCAATGCAACTTCACCAGCTAAAGCAGCAGGGCTGTGCCATAGTTGTCACACATGATGATAATTTCAGAAGACTGATACATGTTCAGACAAGGAGTTTGCTTTGCAGTCTCTTGCATTTCGACATACAGCTAGTTGCAATCTGTCCTTTAATAGGGCCCCGTGTTCTGCTCTTTAACCAAAATATTGATGGATGTAAACAGCCAATGGCTTTTCCTTTCGATTACAAGACCATTATTACTTCTCTAGTTCATTCTTATCTGTTTGTTGGAAACTAGGAGAGGACAGTGCTTATACTCCTTACAGAAAGTATAAGGTTATAAAACATCAGGGCTTTGTCTTTGTGTAATGACTTGTGATGGCATTTTTGTGCTCCTTTCTTTTAAGGCAGTAGTGGTCAGGCCTAGGATACATTGTACCAATGAAGTCCAGGAGGATTTCTCCATTCTTCCTGAATATGTCTTATATGTTGATTTGCTGGAAACTCATTTTTTTTCAAATTGTCTCTGGACTCCTAACTGAAACTTTGGAGTTGTCTAAGATGCTACCTACAGTCAACAGTGAGGGATATAAGCCTCTAGAGGATGACTTAGACTTGCGGGTTACAAAAAATGAATTTTCAGTTGTTTCAACAATGGTTTTATGTCCCTGCTCTGCCACCCACAGATCTCCTAAATCTTCCTTCTTCTCCCTGTCAGACAAATTCTTCTTTCCAGATTGCCTCCCTACACTGGAGTCCTTGATCTTCCCCTCCCTTTCCCCTAGGAGAAAATCTGCCTTGTCTCTGACTCACTGCCACGTTTAGCCCCCTCGTGCTGTTGAGTGTTTGTCCCACAGATCCAAGGTAGTTTCCTCACTCCACCCCTTGATCTGTGACTGTACCTATTTTATTCCTTGTCTTCAACCTCTGTCTCAGAGATCTTCCTATACCTCTTTGAAGATTACCCATCATTAAAAGTCATAATTAACATAAATGATAAAATATGCAGGAGTAGGAGGCAAAGCACATAGTCCTAAGTGCTGTTTCATACTGACTATATATCTCAGTTTTCAGGTTTCTCCTGCAAGTCCAAGCAAGCAACTCAGTAAGCTCAAAGTATTTAATATAGTATATGGTGTTCTTTGCCTTGGTTTGAATTATTTGACAACCAGTTTTCAGGTTCATTTATATGAATCTTTCAGTAGTGCCAAGTTCTCTTCAAAACTCACTACACTTCAGTGAAGTATTTTCGGGTACGTGTCTGTGCATGTACGAATATATACATAAAAATATTATATATACATATGCACACACATTTGTCCTTCCTATATGTTAAGATTTTTAGTATTTCCTTGTCTAAGCTAACTGGTGCAGGTATTCATGCCACTGACAGGGTAATTGAGCAGTTGAAAAAAGCATGCAGTTTCAGAGTGATTACTGATATATGTCAAAGAATTTATGTGGTGACTAACATTTTAGAATGAGGAATTATCAATTAATCAGGATATCTGGTGAGAAATGGGCAAAATTGACCAACTGCAGTCATGATCGTTAAGTTGCAGACTCCTATGTGTTATACTACCAGCAAAAGCTGCGAACTGGAATACAACTTTCATTACAGAACTCCTTTTTTTTTCAGATAATCTTTCTCAGTTATTATTTCGATAAAACCTTCAATACTAGGAGCAAGCTCCCTTGTTTCCATTCTAAAAGGCACAGTTCAATACCTGCTGTCAGTGGAGGATGGGGCTTTTGGAATTTTTGCACTGTTTTGTTCTATACCTGTTGGTGACGTGGGGGAAGGCAATGGAAGGCCTTTCTCTGGACAAAATTTGGGCTTAAGGGAGCATTCTGGCTTACTGGCAATCTTTCTAAGATATCCTATGGACTTCAGGCTTTTGTGGTGTCTTCACAATACTGTATACTATTATGCACCTTCTGACACATCTTTCAAGGCTTTTGATAGGTTGCTAGAACTGCCCTCCTTGTTTCCTTTCCTTTTATTGCTCACTCATGCTGTTGCAAACTTTTTACAGAAACAAGACCCTTCCCAGCCTTTGCATAGCATCACTTTATTTTTAAGAAAGATTCTGTTGAATTAACCTCATCCTTTTTGTTTTCTGTCTTCTCCAGTCTTTCACATCCCTTCCCGAGTGTTGTGCTTGTGTAACTCGGCATGAGTTAAGTGGATTCAGTCGAAACTCAGCTCCTTTTGTATATCTCCTTGCAATCTAAGGAAGAGACTTGTTTTAAAAGAATCAGTCTATTAGTTTTGCATTCATGAACAGTGAACTTATCTTACCTGCAGGCACAAAGTGCTGCTTGCGTTCTTCCTGTGGTTGGTCTCTAGTTCAAAATATTTATGTATATGTCATATTTTGGTGCTACCTGATAACAGTTGCCAGTGTAAGTAAAAGTAGCCATGGGCTAGTGAATTTAACACCTACTGCCTATGGCCCCAAGGGACCACCTCAGAAGCCAAAGACTAGCTGCATCCTGTGGAAGTCCCAAACCACGTTTCCTGTCACTGGTCCTGCCCCTTACACAAAAGCCCAGGAGGGAATGTTTAAAGATTGACTCCTGGGGATTTCCTTATGCTAAAGGCATCATTTGATGGGCAGCTGAAGTAGGTTTTGAAAGGTATAATACCACTGGAACTGGTGGAAAGCAGGTGGAACAGACCCAAGCTCAGCCCACAGACTTTAATTGCATGATGACTCAGATAATGTTTCTTAAAGTTAGTTTTTTTCTCTTCCTCCCCCCTCCATCCACTTAAAAAAAAATTGTGCTCCATATTTTTATTTATTTATTTACCAAGCCCTAATTGCTTGCATTGGGCCAGTTCAAGCTCCACTTAATCCCACTTAGATTTTTATTTCTTTTTTATTTCTTTTTTGCTGTGCAGGTGTCTGAAGGTGTACTGGCTGTAAGGTGGGTTGAACATGTAGTGATGAAATTAAAGGACTTGGGCCTGGCTTCTCTTTTAGAAGATCTTCAACCTGATAGTGTCACTTGCAATGGTACAAAAGTTATATTTGTGTCTTTGTCCTCTAACAGACAGACCTACCCCCCCCCCCCAACATTTTCTAACAAGACCATCAGGAATACAGCTTGTGAATGAGGTAAAGACCACTTAATTCCTCCCCCAAATTAAACATATAGGTTTATTTTACTAATAAATGTTGAAAACCGATAATGATTTGTATAATTTGAAATCTTTTGATAGCACTGAAACTCTTCATACAGGTTTTGATCACTTACACATAAAAGATTTCAAATTTAAAGAAATTAAATTTAAAGAAATGCATTTAGTTTTACTTACAATATAGGTTGTTCTCCAAGTTAAATAAAATATTTTTAGTTACAAACTTTTAAACCAAGTGATTTGGAAAGCTGGGTGAAAATTGTGTGAACAGCCAGTCCTGAAACTTGCCCTTTTCCTGGCAAATACTAGTTTTCAATGAACTGTCATTTTCTGATGAGAAAAGCAGCATCTTGAAAAATTCCCAGCTTGATCCCTTCCTGATCAACCTGCCTTACAGATATGTGTAAGGTGTATGTTTTCTGAAGCCATCCTTCAATCACCTGGAACTTCAGATTGCCCTTCCTGCAGTCAATAGCAATCTAGCTATTGCATCCATATTGTGACACCTCTTCCCTGGAGATATGATATCATCCCATCCCATAACACCTTATAAGTCTGCTGCTTATTATACCTGGACCATTTCTATGGGAGTCCCCCTCTTTTGTAAAGGTGCTGGTTTTCCTACCCAACCTCCAACAGCATTCTGGCTTCCAATTAGACTGCTTTTCCTTGCACAGGTGGTCTAACTAACAAAATTGAGAAAAGTCACAGCTTGTCCTCTGTCCTGTGGAAGGAATCAAGTAAAATCTCACCTACCGTCCCATGCCCACATGCTGCTACCCATGATCTTCTTGTCTCTTACACACCCTTCTGCAGGACTCTCAGCTCTTCCCCTCGGTGACACTATGACCAAGCTCATTTGAGGATTTACTCATTAGATGTTACATGCCAGCAATTTTCATGGACATGAGTCACCAGAAAACCTCACAGTTACTTGATCTGTGACTTGTCAGCAATAAGTACATGGCCTGGGACAGAAGGAGAAGGCTTGAATCACATCCAGCTCTTTAGATTTAGATTTCAGACTGGTAATCATGCTGGTTTTCTCATCTTGGACAAACTCATTTATCTATTCCTAGTAATCACAGTTGAGAGGGGGTGGTTTCCTCTTTCTCTCTTCTGAGACTGTCAGAGGGCACAGACAATTCCACTGGAGCAGGTGATATGTTACATGTTGCCAGTCAATAACTGCCCCATCAGTTGCATATCAGTGGTGGAAAGGTAACGGGTTTGTTAACTCCGTGCCATTGAAAAGTGAGTCACATCAAGAACATTTCTGTCTCTAGCTAGAATTTAGTTATCAGTGGAGTTGTACTAAGATGTGGGTAGGAAGAGTAGAACAGTCTTATTTTACAATGCAGAAGTTATGTGACAGTCTGAATGTATTAAAGAGAAAGCCCAGAATAACAGAAGTAATCTTATAGAAAGCCCCAGCATCTACTGAATGTTGTTTGCTAGTGGATGCTGATAGAGATATTTAAGGGATGTCAGAGGCCTACTTCTGGCTTGCTAGGCCTTTTACAAATAGAGTTGTCTGGCTGTCCTGGCTGAGAGCAAGGAGTAGCCAGAATATTTGCTACAAGAGAGATTCAGCTGCCAAAGACAAGTTTTTGCAATTATGGTACTCTGAGGTCATTGAGAGGCCTGAGGTGAAGGAAGTTGTTCAGATCTTCCTCTCCACATAGCAGTTTTGAAGGCGATTTGTGGACAGCACATCTAGGTGAACATGATGGCCTCCAGACAGCACAAGACCATCTGTCACATACCAGATAGGCTCAAGGAAAGCAGTTCTTGGCTGAATTTGGGGCTGCACTGACAGGTTTGCTGTCTGCATAGGTAGCTGATCTGGGCCTAAGAGTGGCTTTGGGGCACCCTTGAGGAGACAGCCCATATGCATTCACCAGGTCCAAATCAGGATTTGTGCTGCTCCTTCACAGCTGGGTAGCTGAATATGGCTGATTTTGGTACTTACAACTCAGAAAGAATAGGCTGGGGAGTCTTGGTGACATAAGGAATCCCTGAGACTGTGACCCTATGAAACAGCTAATGTCACCTCTGTGCATTAGCTTGTCTTTTTACATGAAATGTGGCTTCAGGTATGTGGGAGCACCGCCAGAATGATGGATACATGCCATGGTGTTCTTTGAGTTGAACCATGAGTCTTTTGGAGTGGAATCTATCCCACCTGTGTTTTTGTGCGTGTGTATATATAGATACGTATATAACATGTACTTCTTTTTAAACAGCAGATGATCAGAGAGGCAATATTTCCAGTGCCCCTGGATGTCAGAAGATAATTCTCTCTTCAGTTAAGTCAGAAATCTCCAAAAGTCACTACATAGAGTAAATACACTTCTGAAAATTCCAGCATGTGCAAAATTCCCTCCTTGTTTTCTTCCCCAAATGGCTGCTAATCAGATGAAGGCAATAAAAATTAATATAAAACATATTCAGACTTGGCTCCCTGCCATGATTTAGTAGTGGCTGGCCCTTATGGCAAAAAAAGGTAGGGGTAATATGGGGCAGCAAAGGGAATTTTAAGGAAAATTAAAAGAGGAGGCCCAATGGAACAGATGTCTGGTTTTCCCTGCCACTGGAATGACAGCATTTTGTCTCCTCATCAATGAAAACTTTTTAAAGAAAGAAAAGGAAATCATCATGGTACTAAGCACTGAAGGGACCATAAGTGAGAAAATTCATAAATTGGATTAAATGATGATCCACATGCAGACTTCCTGTCACTAGTAATACTTGCATCTGTATAAGCAAATAGATATGATGGTATGTAAATTAGGAGACAGTAAGTACAAAAGTGGTAAGTTAGCTCTAAAAAATCCAGCAGAAAAAAGTGTATTACTCTCTTTTGTAGAAATACATGGAAGCCCCAGTTGGTTCTCCCAGGGTCTATGCAGTCAATGTAGAAAGGACTCCCAGCCCATAGAAGATATAAACAGTCAAAAAGGGAGTGGGGAGGAAATGTGCAAGGAGATATTAACAAAGCACAAATAAACCCCAGCTCTTCTGCCAGACGCATCTGTACAGGGCTCCCTCGCTGTACACTGGCTTTGGCTTCATGATCAGTTCCAGGAGCACCTCTGAGCACCAGTGTATGGCAGTAGAGTTTGTTCAAAGCAGAGAGGAACCCAGGGCCTTTCAAAATCCACCTACATATGATCATTTTGATGAGGAATAAAAACACAGTCTAGCTGTAACTGAAATAGGGTGTGGTTAGAGCAAACTGCCTCACCAATGTGGGACCTGTGACAGCAGAGCACCGAGTTGTCAGTGATGCATGAGGGAACCTGAGGAACAGGTGGGCTCCTCAGAGTATGCAGCAGGGGACAAGGTAGGGTCTTCTCCAGTTGTGTGCTGCTGAGGTACTGAAACACAGAAACATGTTCCCCAATAGCCAGCACTTCTCTGTACATTTGAATGGGAAGGTCTATAGTTGGCAGCCCTGCTCTGATGGACTGCCTTGATTTTAATAATTCGTAGCAAGGAAGCCTTATTCCCCACTCCCATCCCTTAGGGATTGCCACCTCCAACTGACGGGCCTACCTGGGGACTCTGTGTGCGGAGGTGAATATGTTATACTCTGAGTTCATTTGCATCCCATTGAGTCTGAGTCTCTGCATGTTCAGACTGAGGTGCAGTCAGAGAGGGTGATTGAAAGGTTTTATATAATATCTTAACAGACTACTGGGCATATAGTCTAGCTAACAGGCTAGTAATCACAATGATAGAGACATGAATGGACCTTAGCTGTAGATTGAAGTAGTATGGTAGGAGAGAACAAGCATCTACTTGATCTAAGAAAGATCTAAACAAGAGCTGAAAGAAATCACTTTTTCATGAATGAAAAGTGGACTGGCTTATGCCTCAAGGGCAGGACCACATTCAGGAGGTGGCACTGCCTATAAGGAGGCCAGGAAAGGAGCCATGACTGCCCTGTCTCTACACAAACAAAAACTGATAATGCCCTTACCACCCCACAACGCTACCCAACACCAGCTGCTCTTGAAGAGGGACCAGACTCCACACATGGGAAAAGTGCCAAAGAAATTGATTTTAGCCTGGCTGCAAGGTCAGCATGTTTCCCTCAAGTTTGCTTTCTTGGGTTAAATTTCAACACTTTTTTGGTGCACTAAAAACTTGACACTAGCTTTCATCCTGTTCCTGTTGAAATAATTTTTCCCACTGCAGAGCTCTGTGCTGCCCTCTCCTCCTTCCGTGCTGTTGTGCAGGTGCTAGGTTGTGAAACTTAACCCTCCATGTCCCACAGGACATGCTAACCTCAAACCTCTGTCCTGGTGGTGGTGCAGGCACCCCTGCGTTATAGCAACCCACTGTGGCATCCCTTAACTACTGTGTGCTCCCTGTACTTCAGAGAGACTTCCAGTCCTCAGGAGTACCATAGAAAAATGTTCTCCTGCAGAGCTGCTTCTACTGATGTCCTATGGCTGGGAATCGCAAATGGTTTAAAGTGCACTTTCACCCCAAGTAAAGTGTGTCATGCTGTGAACACAACCAGGGCTTTACATCCGTCCATGCATTCATTGGGGCTGAAACCAGTGGGAGATGCAAAGGTGGAAGAGATGAGGAACAAATGTTACGTTACCACCCAGACAAAGATTCATGATCTCCTCTTGGAAGAGTCTGATTTTCTTCATGTGTACTTTTACCCTCTGGATAGTACTTTTTGCATTCTTTCTTCTTAGATTCATCTCTTATTATGTTTTCTTGGAAAATGTGACAACTTAGTTTATGCTCTGCTTCTCTGTGTTTGCTGTCTGCTGTAATACGTTTCTATGATAAGGACACGTAGCTGCTCGGTGTTTGGCCCTGCCTTTCCCTTAAAATCTATTAGCAGCAGGAGCAAACCCCAGAAAATAGTGTTCACATTCTCAGCAGGTCAGGACTGATTTTAATTTTCTTTTTATAGAATTGTGTAAAGTACTGTTTACGATTCAGTACCTTATAATCCTTTTTTGTATTTCTTTAATGCTTTTCAAAAGGACTTGCTCAATAAAGGAAAAACAGTAATATGGCAATTGCAGCTATCAGTTGATTTTGGTATCTTAAGACAGCATTGAATGTTCCAAAGTCAAAGAATAGCCACTTCACAGACAGGAATCTGATTTTTCTAAAGGATGCAAATGTCCTCCCAATTTGAGAGCAGTGTTTCAATATCCACGTTGTAGAGTGGAGTGAGCAAATAGAACAGCCCAGTTTTGCAAGCTTTTGGTTTTAGAGGAAAGTGCATCATTGGGGTGGTGCAGCTCTGGCTCTTACATTTAGTTTGAAGTAATTAAATAACTTGCAATAAAAGGGCTATTCCCTTTGATGTGTATTTTTAACTTCTGCCTGCAATGTGTATCAGAAAGATATTTTTCTAAACATCTCTAAGTATTTCTCTTATTTTGAGTTAATTAAGGCAATTTTATATACTCTATAGAAGATAAAGCTATAATACATAAACACATATTATAGTATACATAGTGGGACAAGTAAATGCCTCATTCAGACCATATTTCCTATTGCTTTTGCATATAAGTGTCACAGTCATCATCATTTAGACTGTATTTACAGAGCACATGGAGAGCAAGACCACCAAATTTGCCTAGGGGAATTTGACTGCGCTTATATTTTTGCTGCATTTGTGCAAGTTAGAAATGGTGTCTCAGCTTTGATTTGTATTTCCTATTGTTTGTCAGTTTGTAAAGAAACATCAGTGTTATGTGTGTATTGCAGGAAGCCTGCAGTCCAGCTGGTCAGGTTAGTCTGTGCTGTAAAAGCATATAAACATTTTAATTTGCAGCACTTTCATTTTTAAAAATGTGATACTACTGTTTCAGTAATTCTGCAATTTCTTTTTCCTTTGCTTGTGTAGATCAAAAAGTACTGGCTGCTGCTGAAAATTTTATGTTCTTTGCTTTCTGTTCCGTAGTCACTGATTTTTACAAAGGATTTGTGAAATTGTTTACAGCAGTTATCTACAAAAAGCTTCTGAGCTTTGTTATTTATGTTGCTTCTATTTTTTTTCCTACCTCCTATTCCACAAAAAGATTCCAGATGCATTTATTTTCAGGCAGTTAATTATCCCCAGAGATCAGATGTTTGGCTGATTCATAGAGAAACTTACAGCCTTCCTCACGGTTGTGGTTTTTCGAGTAGGAACTAGCTTCCAGATTTCACCTTCTTTCCTCTTATGATCTGATTCTCATTATGAGTAAGGGCTTCATCTCACTTCATTCTTATATCACTGCAAGATTTTCACTGTAGGTAAGGCTGGGGTTTATTTTTTATATATCTAAATTTATCTATCTATGTGTATATTTTTATATATATATATACAGAGAGAAATTTCTATAAAAATATGTTGTTGACTTGAGTTCTCTGTAGAATTTTTAAAAATTAGTTTACTTTCTCTTTTAAGATGGGATGGTACAAACGTATTGTGAACCTTATAAGTAACTGCGACAATCTTTTTTCAGAGAATTAATTTTAGCAAAGGGCACCGTGATCCCGTTCATAGTAACACTTGGAATTGCATAGCTGACAAGATAGAATTTTCTAGCCGTTACCCAAGAAACTGCAATTTTTCAACTCTCTCATTTTTTTCCAGTTTTTCATATTCTTTTCAAATATTGCCCCAAACTAACATTATAGTGTTGTTAGAAAAGTAAGCAAGTACTGCGTCCTCTTCAAAGGAAATCTGGGGTAAAATGGCTCATGAGAAGATAGTTGCCTGCATTGAAGGGATTTAGGATGTGTCCTCTGATCAGACTCATTCTTAAATAATGAGTTTTCAAAGTGATAATCTGCAAAGGGGCATTTTATCATCTGAAAAATATAGTGCTTTGCTCTCAACTTGTACAACACCAGCAATTATGCAGAAAAGCAACATGAGGACTCTGGAGGACAGAGTGAGATCCTCAGTAGGGCACATACATTCCATTCCACATGGACAAAATGGGATTACCTCCCTAAACATCACAGAGTAATCCCTAAACATGATTGCTCTAATGGCTAGCTTTCTTCATCTTACTTGATTTTATCTTACGGGCTGTCATTCAGAGGCTTCTGCCCTACTTATCAGTGATTCAAAATTATTTGTCATAGGCATATGCAGAGTTCCCTGCAGTACTATGTATGTATGCAATTGTTCTAATATAATTTTGCAGGATGTTTTTTGTTTGGTTTTTTTTTTTCCCCGAAAAACTGCAACAGGCTTTTCAGACTTCGGCAGAACCATGAGTTAACTGCAGGCATATAATTGTTGATAAGTGATATGGAGCACGCTTGGAACATCTCAGTCTTCTGTAGGCGGCATAAACAGCTTTTAGTCTGGTGATTTTCGTATTCAGAAACTCTCACTTTAAATAAGGGGTGGAGTGCTTTGTGGAAGCTTTGCATTTGTTGTAACAAGAAAAATACACATAAGCTCTGTCTTTGACACCCAAGATCAGCCGTTTAAATGCTATTGGTGTTTCTTTCTTCATCCAAAGCACTTTTTTCTTGTACCTTTTCAAGTACAAAAAAAAAAAAAGCAAATGAAGAACAATAGTGTGTCCAGTTCCCAAGGAGTCTCAGAGCTTCGTCTTTGGAGAGGTAGCTTAAATTAAGAAAATCAAAAGAAGTTTCGCAGGCTCATTTTGGATATAAAAATGGCTTGTATTCTCAGAGGATTATGTTTGCTCACTGTATTCAAACCAGCAACTGGCAAACCTCTGCAAGTTTTCTATTGGCAGTAAGGTTTGGTCCAGTTTTGAATTTGGTGAAGGATCATCTGATGCCTCTCCAAATTACGTAACCAGCCTTGCTTCCTGCAGTCTCCCTCTTGCCCTTATCTTCAGTCCTTCCCTGGAGCAAATCCTGCATCCCACCCACTTCTCTCCCTTCAATTCTGTTCCCTCCCACCCAACCCTTCCTGCCATGAGCTACAGAGCTTCTGTGTCTCTCTGTCCTTTCCTGTAAGCATCATCTCTTCAAAAGGAACGAAAGCAAATCTCTGCTCACTAGCCACACTGTCATTAGCTGACTTTCTTGCCCCTCTGGAAATTAAGGCTAAAATGATCTTCCCTCTGTTGTCTATGGAGACCTTGCTTTCAGCTTGGGGAGGTTTTAGCCAGGACAATTATGATAATTGTGCTTTTATGGGCCTCGTCCTAAACAATGTGTTTTCCAAGGGTTTTAGAATTTCAACACAGATGTTCAGAAAGGATTCAGAAAGTTCGATGTCACGGACATTTTTTATGGTAGCAGTAATATTTTTGCCCTCCCTAATTTTATATAAACATTTTTCCTCCAGGAGAGGTTTTTTCACAGGAAGACAAATTAAATCTTCGTAATATAACAAGAGATATTTTATACTTTTTGCTTAGTCTGTGGAGAGATGAGCTTCCCTTGCTAATATTTCCGATACCTTTTATTCTGTGTCACTGATTTAAAAATTATGTGTCTACTGATGGGCATCAGCCAAAAAAAATTACTTTTTTCCAACCTAAAGTGGACATCTGTGGATTTGTACACCCAGATGAGAAAGCCAAATATTAAATTAATGTATTAACAATGTTTATAGTTTTATTACCCTGTAATTATATCATACCTCCTGATTGTTTTTCTTTTCATCCTAGTCTATAAAATGTAGCTGCCTGAACCTGTTTTTGAATGTCTACATTTCTAGTGTTAGACCTAGTGATGTTTTGCCAGGTTCAGTGGAAGAAAAGGCAGTTGTAGGGATGGAGTTGTTACTCTGGAGAGTGTCAATGCCTGCCAGCCATCAGAAGGTGAACTAGAGACAGCTGGAGACTTGGTTTGGGCCAATAGCTATGTTTGGCATCCTTTCTGCCAGGCTGACTGGAAGGAGCAATTAAAAGCAGCCTTGAGTAGCAGTGGCTGGAAAGTTACAGCAAGGCTAAGTTGTGTAGTTTCAGGGATTTAACTGGTACTAGTTGTGAAAACACAGGGAGGAGGGAACTCTTTGTCAACTAAGCCAGCAAAGGAAGCAACTGTGAGTATGGTCCTCTCAAATGCAGAGCCCTCTGAGCACGCTGTTGACTGAAATTTACTGCTGTTGTTCATTTCTGCTAGACTCCAGGAAAAACAACTTTGTATTTATCTATATTTTTGTTAAATAAATATCTAGAAAACTGAAAATTATTCATATTATCAGCTCATCTTCCTAGCTGAAGAAAGTCTACAAAAGCCAGCATAATTGGCTAATCACTGAAGCCCAAGATGAAACAACATTATTACTTGATAACAGCAAAAGAGTTCTGATAATTTGATGAGCTGCTGTGACTGGGCATGGCTTTGTTCACGCTTGTGGTGCAGTGGCTATTTCATCCTAAACCTCTACTTTCATGCCATGGAAGATCTTTTATTTTAGTTATTGATTATTTATTGATTTAAAATGCTAACATGCATTTTATTTTTATTTTATGACTGAATTTCAATGTTAATAAATATTAAAATAGAGGTTATGCACTGATTACATTGGACCACTTTCATTAACAGTCCGAGTTCCTTCTGTTCATTTTGGACAGCAGCTTCTGCAATGAATGTCCCAAAGAGCTTCGTGAATAACAATCCCATTATCCACATAATTTCGTAGAAGCAACACAGCATTTTGCCATTGCTACATCTATCTGCTGCAACTGTCTGTGTGGTGGAAAATGGGAAGGTTTTGGCACAAAAACAATTGTGTGGTAATTTTTAGGAGGAGTACAAAACAATGTTTTCAGTTGACAATAAATGTAGGATAGTTGGACCAATGAAATAACAGAGAGATACCTCTTCTTTGGAAGAAAAGCTGCAAGGCTTTTAATGATCACTTGTAAGCAAGATTTGGCTTTTATATTCCACCTGACGATCTCTGAAGTTTTTATGGGTAAGTCATATAACTCATGCTACACAGTTTATAGCAAATGTGTAAAGCATTGTCCCACCATATACACCTGCCTCAGTGAGGACAACTGCCTCCAAGTGGGCAGTTAAACAAAGCTAGAAGAGAAATATGTCAGTTCTGGTTGAAGTAGTCTGACAATCCTGCAGGTGGAGGCTACCTAGCTTTCTGGATTGAATACGATATTAGAAATCCAGTGGTGGGTACTACAGAAAAACACGCAGATAAAATTTCTCCTCCTCAGCTCCAGCTAACTTTAGATGTTTTCCACACCATGGTTACCAGTTAAGTTTTTCTACCAGTGCTCCTCATCATCAGCTGACTTCCATTTTAAGGGAGCCTATGGCTGAATTTAGTGGAAGAGCCAGACTCATTGGAGAATTGGATAGAATTTTAGCTAATGACTGGAGAGGAGCGGCCATCCGATATATTCCCATAAGCCTGAGTTGCTGATGCTTAGCTATAGGAGTACTGGCCCAAGCTGTCTGTCAGTTTTGGCTTGTTGTAGATCAAAGAGCCGTAGAACCATCACTCCAGCTCTAAGAGCTGAGCAGTACATTTTTCCTGATGCAGTTTTGTAAATTACCCATTTGGCCTTTAAGAATGGCATAAAATAAATGTTGAGCATTGGATAAAACTTCTGTTGAGTGACTTGGCCACGGGTATAGAGGCATGGTTAGGAAGGAGGGTGGATAAGCTGATGCATAAACTGTGTAAGGGGAGGGAGACGACATTTTTCCTCTTCCTTCTCCCCCTGTTCCCCAGATACTTTGTTGGAGGGTGTCTAGCTAGGACACAATGTAGAGCGGTATGAAGATGTGTGTAGCTATCTGTTCTCTACAGAAGACTCAGGTCTGACTTTCACACAAACAGCAGAGCTGTGCAGATCCTAAGGTAAAATTTCCACTGCTACCTATGGGAATTTTACCACAGGAAAGAGTACAGGTCTGGGCCCGGCATGTAAGATTGGTCTATGTTTGCCAGGGGTTTTGTTGACACTGAAGTTCCTAAAGAGAGATAACCATTATGATGGCCAATTGATATTTAACAGTGTCCTGTCTGGGCTTGCCTGGATGTATGATTCACTTCAAATGCTTTTTGCTTTGAGTCAATCATATGGCTTCTGGCACTGGAATTTTTAGCAAAGAAAGACGTTTTCTGATTTTGAAATCCTTTGAACCTGCAAGCAATGCATTAATTTTTGGGGGTGCCAACATAGCCTTGGCTTCCTGTGATGGTGCAAACTAGGCACTGGCTTCTTGGAGGTGCTTTTCTTCAGCCCTTGATCTTATGTGTAATGGACCTGGGACCAAACATGATAACTTTAAATGCAGCTCAGGGCTGTGGTTAAGGAAGCGGCTGCTGCCTTGGCACTTCTACCCTTCTTCTGACTGTGCTCCAGTCATTATTGTGGAATTTCCTCTCTTTCCTCTTTTATACATATAATTCTTGGCCTCAGATCCAGCCACACATTTTGCATGGGAGTTATCGTATTTGCTCCCATTGGACTACTTACATGCTTAGAGAAATGCATGTGGTAAGGGCTTTGAGTTCCCAAGACCTGAAATCCTCATACTGAGATAGCTACATTACACTACTAATCAGAACAATTTGAAAGCTGCCAAGGAATGTGACTGATGTACCATTAGTTGTGATGTCAAAGCACTGGATTTAGAGAGATTTCTTCCCTGAAAATTAAACAGAGTATTAAGAGAATAATGTGGGCAGACTTAACTAGACAATTGGGATATTATGCATTCTGGTTGATCCTTTAATCCACCTTTCAATTGCCATGTTAAATAAAATTTATGCTGAGTACAAACATGTGAGATCTCCTATCTATTCCTTTGCTGTTTCAGCAAGTGCATACGTCTTTCTCCCATATATCCCGCAGTTTCAGTTCCTCCTGTGTCAAAGTTTGGAATGATTGCTTATTTAGTAGCTTGGTTTGCAGGACTGTAGTCATAAATTACTTATTGTCAGACCTAATATATTAAGGAGAAGAAAATGACGTGTTATTTAGATATGAATGTATATGTAAAAGGGGGCATAATTCTGGTATTTTCTTTTTTCCAAGACCTAAAAAACCCCAATTTCGTACATGTTTATGTATTAAAATGAGTGGATGAATTAACATGAATGAAATACAGTATTTATAAACTAAGTATACCTGACTTTTATTGAAATCCAATTTTTTAAAATAATGTCAGCTGTATTCCAGCGTCTACATTTTTTAAATTTTATAAAGTACTTTGTAGTAAAATCCCTTTGAGGTATAACAAGCAAGAAAGAATCTGCCTTTCATGCTGAGCATGACATCCTATGGTCTGGAATATCCCTTTGGTCAGTTGGGGTCAGCTGTCCTGGCTGTGTCCCCTCCAAAATTCTTTTGCACCCCCAGCCTACTTGCTGGTGGGGTGGGATGAGAAGCAGAAAAGGCTTTGATGTTGTGTAAGCACTGCTCAGCAATAATAAAAACATCTCAGCATTATCAACACTGTTTTCGGCACAAATCCAAAACATAGCCCCATAACAGCTACTATGAAGAAAATGAGCTCTATCCCAGCCAAAACCAGCACAAGTGACAGAAACGTAAAGTGGAAAGTCCCTACAAGAGACTGTGCTTCTGTAAATTGCTGTTAAAAACCTCTACGGTAGGTGGTTGTGCACTGCGTGGAAAACCTGTTTGACTCTTTTCACCAGCACATTTTTTTTTCTAATGTTTCATCCAGATTTTTTTGCTGCTAATTAAGTCAATCTCTTCTATCCTGGGCATGGAGAGCAATCGATCATTTCATTAAAATCTTTTTTACATGACATCCCATCTCTGTCTTTTTATATCCAAATTAAACATATCCACTTATCTCACTTTTTACTCTATAGATAGCGTTTCCCCAGTCTGTTATCATTCTTGTTTTCTGAGTGCTTTGCAATTAATCTGTCTTAAAAAATCAGATCCAAGAAAGGATACAGCACTGAAACTGTATTGAATGTTAGACTAATTAGCTCCCAAGTCTGCTATATACCACTCCTCTGAATAACATCCCAGGATAAGTTCCTTTTTCTGATTGTTTCTAAGGAGTTTACGCTGTGCCCTATCTCATTCTATATCCTCTAGTTTTCCTGAACAAACGCTTAACATACTGGTCTATTTCAACGAAATTTGACAGAAGAATGCATGAGGATCCATAGTTCTTACGAGTTTTGTGAAAAGCAATGGCTGGGCACGTACAGAGAGCTCAGCTACCCCCCTAAAGATACCTGACTGGTTGAGGGGTTGGCATGTACGTCCTGTCCACTCTGTCATTACAATTCACACCTGGCTTCCTCTTGCCTAGGCATGCAAGGCAGAAAAGGGAGCATAAAGAGGGGGATATGAAAAACGTGGGAGTGTACTGCAAGTAGTTTTTGAGGAAGATGAAACTCGGGAGGGAGTAGACGCAGCTGTCAGTTTGGAGGAGAATAAATGCAATTTCACATTTCATTAGTTCCACCATTGACAAGGATTTGGAGGGTACTTTTGGTTTTTTGATTTGTTTTGCTTGTGGGTTGGCTGGTTTGCTTGTTTGTTTGTTTGTTGTCAAAAGCTTTGGCCTGCTGGCTAATTTTCAGATTGTCATCCACTGTAATCCCTACATGATTTCCTTTAATTATACTACTGGACAGCCTGGTGGTTTATGTCCTCTTCCTAAGTGCAATTTGCACTTCAAAGAACATATTAAAAAAAAAAAAAAAGGTTTGGGGGATTACATGAGTTACTGAAATGCAGCATTTAGATGTACTTGCTGGGAAATGTTGATTACTGTACACTATAGGACAGAAAAGAAAAATATTGCAAAAAATTCTTCTTATAACCTCACTTCACCATACTTATTCTTGGAGGACACCTGGACATCCTTTCAGCAGCCTGAATTTACTTTGATTGTGTTTTTACAAAGTTTGTACTGAAATATTTAACATACACTCTTCCTTACTTACTCCAAAAGCTATGTTTACTGTATGAAAAATCTTTTGTAAAATGAATAGATTAGGTCAGTGCCGAGACTCCAGTTGCCCTGAGGAGTGGAACAAACTGAGCGGGGAGAGAGACTGATGATATTCTCACTACTGTTACAATGGTCCCCTTTAACTCCAAGGTTACCCGTGCACTTGGCCTGCTGGTGAAAAGAGTTTTATTCTGTTGCCTTGGAGGGACATCCTGTTTGGATGGAGAATTTCAGCCTGCAGAACTCAATACTTCCAAAACGGTAGGGATAATTCATGTGAACAGCAAAAAAGATTATGAAGTAGACAAAAGACAACTATTGCAATAATATCACAGTTTAGTTGTTTATGTTGGATATAAATTAACAGCTGATTCTTGTTGCCTATACTGTTCTCCCTTTTCGACTCTTACCAGTCTGATGCTGTACTCATAATTCAGAGAAACTATGCTAAGATAAATATGATAAATTCCAATTGTAAATACTAGCATGTGCAAATGCTGTATACAGCTCCAATATTTGCATTTACAGTGCTTATAAAATATGCCAGAGTAGACAAAGGGTACACAGTTGTTCTATTCATGGTATAATTTTGGAATTATAACGGGGGGGGGGGGGTTTATGAGCTATGTTGTTGAAAATTAAAGCTTTTCCCTAAATACTAGCAGGCAAGAAATCAGTCGAAGAGCAGTAGAATAATTTTTTTTTTTTTGGTATGACTTGAAACAGTCCATTTGATTATATTAATTGTTCAGTGTGGTGGGAAAATAGCTGCACTTTTCATGTTCTTTTTAATGTCAGAGGTAAATTTGAAGCATGTTACATTGTCAAAGGCAAAACTCCTGTTGCTTTTAGAAGAACAGGCATTGGTCTGAAAAGCCCATTTTGAAACTAGGCATCATTGCACATCCTGTCTACACTGAGAGGGAAATTGGGAGTATTTGAACTGACAGAGGTGCTCAGTGCTGAAAACTAGGTTTTGCACATGTCCAGTGTCACAATAATTCACAGGATTTTCACTTTGCGTGTTGGTTATGGTGGTCAGAAGAGCAGTAAAAATATGTGATCGTCTAAGACTCATGTAAGTCATCAAAACAGATATTAATGTTTTGGAAATAACTAGAGCAGGTGTACTGACCATTGCTCCTAGGTCGAATTTCCTCTTGACCAGGGAATCACGAGGATGAGAACGTTCCCTCTCCTTTATATGAGCACATGCATGCATGCATGTGTATGTATATATATGTATAAATTATATATTGATGTTATGCAAAATTCAGACATGGGATACACCATAAAGCTGGGACAGAAACATTTGTGCAGCCACAGTTTGAACTCTAGAATTGCCTACTTAACATTACATAGGGTTTTACCTGATGAACACAGCCCCTCAAGTATAAATGTAGCAAGACCAGGCTTGAAGATCTCCGTAACACAGGAAGTCTCACACATTCCCTGGGCGTGCTCAATGAGCATTTAAAAGCTAAGAAACTAGCACACTAATTCAATGCTGAAGTAATGTGAAGACCCTGTTTCACACTGGTAAAAATTTCATACAAATTATCTTGCTTTCAGTGTATCTGTCACTGCAGTTTCTGCTCCTCTGTATTTGGCCATTTTTAGAGGGAACTGAATTGATTTTAGGCCAGAGGTCTCTGCAGCGGTTTCTCAGGACACATATGTGGTACTGGCTGTCCACCTTATTTCTAGATACCAATTTAAATAAAAGCACTAAAAATAGATTTATGGTAAGAGGCTTCTTTATAAGCTATTGTATCAGCATTTGTGTGAATAGGAAAAAGAGGGGGAGCCTATATGTTTCTGTGCTTCTGTGTATGTACCAAATACAGAAATATGCACATGCAAACATATATATTGATATATAAGCATACATAAAATAGCAAAAGTGAAGGCTGGTCTATAAAGGTCAATAAAATGTTGATGACTATAAAAAACAAGTGTGTCTTTTCCTTTAAGTGAGAGACACTTACGGACTTCGTGGGCTGCAAAACTGCTATTGTCATCTTGGAGTCCTCCCATGTAGTAGTATCTGAAAGATTCATTTCACTTCTTTTTCTTCCCAATGCTTCTCTGGTCTTATGCAGTGCTCAGAGGCACTTTGCAAAGAAAAATGCAGCGTATAAAGCTTCAAACAGATGGATAGAGTTTGGAGTGGCAAAGGGAACCATAGCGTGATCAGAGTGGTGCAGGCTGCTCTTCAAGGGCAGGCTGTGGGTCTGTTGGACCCTCCTCGCCAGTGTCTGGTACAGAAATGACCGTTCCCAGCTTGTACACGTTGCCTGCAGCCATGTGTGTAAAGTTACAGAGTGGCATGCCTCAGAGCCACAGCAGGCTGTTGGGTTTAGAGGAGTAGTATGCAAGATTAAATTGTTCCTGCCTGTCTTTGGAAGTCTAGTTCTGCTCCCAGACTCCTTCCTGATTCTAGTCCACATTTTGTGTCCCAAAGAGCTGTAGGATGGAGCCTGTGTTGTTTGCCCAATAACAGGTTGGGGTGTGAATTTTCTGGCTGTGTTTTCTCTGAAGTGCCACAGCTGATCCTCTTTTGCTTCTTCCACGTATGCCAGTGTCCTTATAAATTTGATATATTTGAAGCAGATGATTCTGTTCTTCACCCTTCTTATCCTGAATTCAGGACACTGTTTAGATGGTATTTTTGTTGAATTTTTTTTCTTTATTTATTGCTTTGTCTGTATAGATTATGCAGACTTAAACACAGCAATGCAGTCATGTGAGTGCACTTATAGGGGAGGTCAAAGGCTTTGCAAAAATAATTGCATCTTCTTCTTTCCTGACATATTTAGCATATTTTTTCATTTGCACACTAAGTCTCCCTTATTTGCCTGTCTTCCAATATCATAGGAAGTACAGCATTTGTTATTTTACATCCATTGTTACAATGAAAGAGAGTGTTTCCGTGTAGGAGTAAAGGTGGTCTGCTGAGCAATCACTGGATATTGTTTGGTTTGACAGACCTCCCATAAGTGTCCATAGGCTATGCAATACAGTGATTGAACTTCATATTCCCACTCTAATTTATAACATTTTAAGGGATATTCCCTCTCGCCTAACAAGTAGGTACATGGTAAGAGAGCTAGTCATTTGATTCAAAAAAAAATCAAAAGCGGTACAATTGCAGTGCATGAGTCTACCACCCCTTTACACTAAAAACAGGTTGCTTGGATGAGTAAGAATGACTCATGAGAGCTTACTAATGCTTAAAAAACCTGACATTAAATTTAACCTAAATTTTGAGCAATATTGACAGAAATTTCAGAAGTAGCTTAAGTTGCTATGGGATGCTTTATACAAAAAGTCATGGTATGCAGTGTCTGGGACTATCTTAGATCTGGGTTACACAACTTGCTTAGGTCTTTTTCTTCCCTCCTGTTTATAAATTGTTCGTGGGGTAAGATGCAAAAGTTCCTGCAAATCTTTGGCCTTTCTTGGGGAGCTTTTTCATACTTTCTTATTACTCCATGTGTGTGAATATAACATGACCTATACACATAATGATGTTTACACAGCCCACTGTGACATCATCATCTTATTTCATTTTTCAGTGAAATTCTATGGAAGTTTGAAATTGAAATATGCTTTCTTTAATAATTTTTTTTTATCATGTATGATTATTATCTTCTGTGGCTTTTGAAGACTTATGTGCCAGTGGATTAGTTCTTCTTTCTCAATGATTACACTTTTTCTTAGGCATTGAAATATTTTTTAAAAAAAAGAAAGAGGGCATTTTGACTGCCTTGTGATTATGACCTATTTGGGGACAGAACAAGAACAACAGTGTTAAAAAATACAAGATTGAAAAAATTGTGACCACATACTTGTATGTCTGCTTGAAAAAAAAAGGGAGGGGGGGGTATTTGAATCAGTCCTAAAACCATAAATCAGGAGAAATATTACAGAAAGCTGAGTTTTGACATGTAAAGTGTAAGCCCCAGGAACCACACTTTTGTTTTAGGGAATGTAAGGAAAATAACTCTTTAATTTCTGAAGAAAAACATTTAGAGGCTTGTAATTTTTCTCTGAGCTTCTTCCTACTAGTATCTTGCCAGCCAACTTCCCTGCTGGCTTCAACTGAGAGATCTGTGAAAGAATCAATAACGTGAAGTGAAAGTGGTTTATGTAGGTAGGAGTGCATAGTTTATAAACAATTCTTTATTAGTAAGGAGTAGTTAGAGAAGCACAGGCTAATATCAATCCTGCTTGAAGTCAATAAGATTTATTTCTGATGTTAGTCAATACAGAACAGGATCATGCTCTTTGCAGCACAGTGCTTTGATGCTGCACAGATTTGTCTTTAAGACTGTTTCTACATAACAATAATTCAAAATCACAATAGCAAACTTCCCTCCAGTTAGGTAAAATGTACTGTATATACTTGTTCTAAAACAGGAACAGGTGGGTTAGAATTCCATAAATATCATGCTAACATGAAAAAGAAATAATTTCTTCTTATACTGTTACAGATTTTTCCACTGGTTTCTGGAAAGAGCAATTTATAGCATACCTCTGCCCAGGCATGCATTCAGAAAGGTGATTTTCAACAAGCCAAAGAATTTTCTCTTCTGCTTTATGAGTGAATTTGCTTTGCCCTCATTAGGGACAGCAAAACTCCAAGTACTCTGAAATTTCATGCCTGAGACATTTCCAGGACCGAGACTATCACCTTTGCCAAGATCATATAGGTTTATGTAAACCTCAAAACCTGAAAAAACCCAAAAAGTTTGCATTCAACCTTACAAGAGCATTAGTGTTAAGCACAACTTAAAAGCATACAAAGATGGGGAGAGCTGGTTTTGAAAAATTTCAGAATCAACTGAAAAAAGTTTTCTGGGTTATCGAGCCTGATTCTGCCAAAATGTGCATTCTGGACAATTAAAAAATAGATAGGTATACTGTGGAGGTGATTGAGAGCGAGGGTATTTTTTGTTTGTATATGACCCATTTTAATAAAATACTACAGTATCGTGCTTAAGACATCAAACATATGACTTGAGCTGATCTAAGAATCTCAGATTTGGTAGTAGGGAGATAATTTGTACCATCATAACTCAGTCCAGTAATGTATTTAAGCACATCCTTGCTCTTAGCATGTGCAGAGCTGCATGCAGTACATACTTGTGCATTCATTTGGATCTGTAGCTTTTACTGTTCTTTCCTTAAAACAATTTGCAGCTGCTCATCACAAAGCATTGTGCGCTAATACAGACAAGAAGCTTATTCCAGGCTAAGTCTTACTCTCTTCTTATTTGCACACTGCCAACAAGAAGAAAGTTTGCCATGAAGATGGATGGAGGAAAACTTGATAATCACTGTAGGTTTTAAAATGCTCAATAGTCACTAGGTTCTTAGGCAACAATACACCTACTGGTAAAAATTCTATTAAAAACTATTCGATAGAAATCCAAACAAATGAAACCTAAATATGTCAATTTAGTGTCTAGTGCCCAAGGCACTCACAATGAGTTTTAAAAAACTTTTAGCCAAAAATAGAAGACTCTTTTTTCCTTTTCCCCCAGTTTCTCTCTCCCTGGTCACAGGGAACTGACAGTCACAAGAGACATCTTGTGAGCCTGTCCCTGGTCGTGCATCAGATGCCTTCAGGGGAAGGCCAGGTGAAGCGGTGGACATTTTTGGTCTCCAGCATGCTTGGCAACCCAACCTGGGGACGTCTGTTCGCAGCGGCAGGCAACATGCCAGCTTTCGCAGATCCGTACTCGCAGGAGGACCACTAGACCTGCGAGGCAGCACCCTGCTATCTGGCTCCTGGCTGGCACCCGGGTGCTGTGAGCAGTCCTCAGGTGGGGGACACCTTCCAGCTGAAGGGAGCCGTCTCCCACCCCTTGGGCCCCAAGCGAAACCCAAAATGAGCAGCTGTTTCCATGGGAAGGATTAGGGGCTCACAAGGCACGTGGGGCTCTTGAGATCCGTTCTTCTTGAGGTTTTTGAGGAGCAGTGGTACCACATATGCTTAGGTAGGATGGGAGGAATTCCTCTCGGGTGACAGCACAGAAGTGTAGACAGCTACGCTGAGTCCAAGACGGTGGGGAAAACCAGCTTCCTGGTGCTCACCAGCAATGTCACCTTGGTGGTCCATGGGCAAGGTGGAAGGCCAAGGGCAGTGTCAGCAGTAGTCATGGTGCCCTCACATCACGTGCAGCCAAGCCCAACACCTGAGAGGTACATGGGGCAAACTGCAGGGCCGTGGGTGTATCAGGCAGGGCTCAAAAGGTGGGCAGGCAGTTCAGCCATGCCATCAGTCATCCTTATGCCTGCAAGCAAAACTCATTTTCCATATATTCTTTATTCCACCGTCAGTCCTCTGAACCACTATGTCCTTCCCTGCTTCCCCCTCACTTGTACACACACCTAGCTTGCATGATGTTTTTTAAAAGGTGAAAAAAAATCAAAGTTTGCTGCCTACAGATGTTTTGAGATATTCCTTGTATAATCCTGCCTTTGCCTTCTTCATTTGCCTGTGGGCAAAGCACACAGTACAGCAGAAACAAAAACATGTGACATTTTTCTTGACCTTTATGCTAATAGCTTCATACTAACCAGCAGGAATAATTTCAAAATACCAGGAAAGCAATTAAAAGAAAAAACCCAAACTTGACATGTAAGTAATAATTTAACACCTCACCCTAACACAACCTGCAACATCTTTCCATCACATTATGGACGAATACTCATCAGTTTTTGTGGTGTTTTGCATAAATTTCGTGAGTAGGAACAGAGTAATATTAAAACATACACACATACCCCATTTTCTGGCTTTTCAGTTCATTACGAAATACTTCACCTCTGGGCAGATGACTAATATGCTATTAAACTTCTCTATCCTTGAGTTGTGTTGTAGCCAAAAGGGGGTGCAGTCACTCATGATCTTTTTTAAATTATCTGAATACACCTACTCAGGGAAAATGCTGTTGTATGACTTTAATGTGTCCTACGGCAGCGTTAACATGCTTTTGGATAATTTAGCTCCATGTTGTGGAGCTACAGTAATAACTCCGTAGTGAAACCTGGGGGAAATTTCCATTATAACCCTGTGCTGAGCAGTTTGGGAGGCATTACCCAGAAGTTTAAATTTCCAATTAGTGGAAGGAAAACTTTGACTGTGTGTTGAACTGCGGCAGCTCGTGTTTGGACTTGGGGCTGCCCTACAGTCCAGTACAGATGATAGTCATTCACTGTCATGGTAGTTGCTTTTGTTCAGTATTACAAGGGAGGTGTGGACAGTTGTATCCCAATGCTAGCCAAATTTGGGTGATCCCAGTCCAGATCCTCTCTCTACCAAAGACCCCCCATATAATTTTCCTTATTTTCCCGGATCTTTGGTTTCTCATATGTAAACCAGGATAATGAAACTGCTTTTTTGCTGCTCCAGCTTGCAGTGGGTTTTGTGAGCCTGATCTGCAGAGGTTGACGTGGTGCCCTCTCCATCGTACCAGGGCTCTGCCTGGAAGTGGGGAGTTTGATTGCTACTGAGGTGTCGAGGTGCTGCAGCACTGTGGCTAAGTCCTCTTACATTGCTGCTTAATCAAGGGATAAAACCAATGCTGAGTGTTTGGTGTGGCAGGCCACTGTTGCAACCTATGGAGTCTGTGTATCGGGGGATACAATGAACTCTAGTAAACCATTTGCCTGGGACAATACAATCCTGAAGAAATTTTTAGTTTCAGTTTTTCTGTTATAAAGTTGTAATCTTCTTATGGATTAATCTTTAATAGGATAGATATTAAACTGGAATAATTTCCTATTGATTTTATTATTAGTTCTGTCTAGAACTAGACATGAACTCCTTTTTTTTCTTTTAAACTAAATGTTCAAGAAGAGGCAAAAACATGCAACTGCTGTGAATGGGAAATAGAAAATCCAAGTGGCTTATATAACACACAATATGTCAGGAAAACTTTTGTGAATATAACTTAGACCAGAACCAGCCTATTTTCAAGGGGTGATAGGACACACTTCACCTTGCTGTCCATTAAAATTTCGCTATAAAATACTAGATGAATTAAGCTAATAATTTCAACAGGAAGCAGTTTTCTCTGGTAACTTGGTTTTAAGAAATTGCTTCTTTGTCACTGTAACTTCTTTGTCTACCCTTAAAGCTGGCCCTATTAAATGTTGCATGAGAGTGACTCAAAGGCATTTAAAAGAACACAACTCTAATTGCCCATACAGGACCAAACTTGACAGAAAATTTGGGATATTGTTCTGGCAGTAGCTGACAGTGACGACACTGACAATAAACTCACCTTATGAACAAAACCATCAGTGTGTTGTTATGAATGTAGAATCATCTGATCTGTTCGTGTTTAGAGATCTATTTTTGTTTCGGTAGGAAAATTATTTTTAAATTAAAGAAGGGATATTCAGGAAGTTTTTGCTAATGTTCATAGTTTTTTTCCAAGCTTGCACTTCTTGAAATGAACTTGGAATACTGTAGGCATTTTATTTTGTAAATGAAGAGGTTCATTGTCCTCTCATTGGAGCATGTTCTAGTGATAATGCTGTAAATTCTAGGAATTCTAGTAAATCCTAGTTATTCTAGTAACTCTAATAACACAATGGTGTAAATTCTAGTAATTCTAAGATATGTCTATTGCAGTAAGAGAGCAATATGGAAACTAAATTTTAAATCTTTGCAAGAAAGAAAAAGCAAAACCTATTTATGTCTCTGAATAACTTCATCAGTAAGAACTCCTTCCCTTACTTACTTTGTGTATTGCATTACTCTGGAAGTACCTGAATCAGGATGATAATGCATCAAGGGCCTTTTTTTAATTGCTTTTCAAGATACATATTTATTGCGAATGCCTCAGCTTTATGACTCTAATCTTTAGTCTTAGCATGCTATGTAATAGATCCTGAATTTTCTGTGCAGCAACATTTCTCATTTAATTCCTGGGATGTAAGTTGCCCATTGTTGATCTTTAGAGAACTTTTAAGGTGTCTAAACACTTACTGGAAAAGATAAAGCAATATGACTGTGATCAGAATTCCACTAAGATAAAGGTGCTTACATTGCCACAGCTACTCTGCTAATGAAAGGCAAACCCCATCTTTATCTCATTATGAATGTCACCACAGTAAAGGTTCTTACCATGTAACCATTTAAATTTATTTTTCTGTTATTTCTATAACTTGCAGCTTTAATCAAAACAGATACAATCAGAAAAAAACCCCACCATGTGGATCAAAACAAAGTAAATATTTCAAACCCTTTTTTGTGAGAATCACTTGGTCTTAAGGGTTGTTAGTACATCTAGGGGTAAAAATTAGGGTCCTATGTATTAACTGTAATTTCATAAAGCCAGGCTAAAGATGAAGACAACAGGAGTGCAGCCATACAATGTTATTGTTATTATTAAAAGGTCAACAACTCATAAGCACAGTAGCAAAAAGATGAATAATTTAGACGTCAAGCTGACACATATTGGACTAACTTACTTCCCCTTAAAATTCATAAGTCTATACAGGTCTCATAGTATGATTCAGATCTCATAATATAATGAAACAAACTTAATCAGAGGTGTTCATTAAATAGCAATTCTGATACAGAGATAATTTAGAATGACTAATTAAAGACCTACTTTCTTTTTCTCTATCATTCTGTGAAAAGTCCTACAAAGGTGTAATTTGCTAATTAAATCATGAGATCCAAATCAATGTTTCAGGCACTTAATTGCTCAGTGTTGTGCTCTTCTCCAAGAAATCATGGAAATTTCCATGAGAATTGAGGATGTACCTTCTTTTTATTACTTTTTAAAATTATCTATCTTTTCAGTTAAGATGTTGATAACATCTTTTTCTTTACAGTCTTAAAAAGAAATGGACAGGAAAGGCTTTGAATTTGGAATATATTGAAATTGGGTGTGCTTGAAGTTGTGCATTTGTGAGCATCTCTCAGGAGCAAGCTGGTCTTCAGGTAAAGTATGGCAAAGCACTTAAGTGCACCCTTATTTCTGTCCCTGTTCATCAAAGGACAGAAGCACGTATTCTACTTGAAGGATGTATTTCTATAATTTTGCATAACTAATTTTTTCTTTGTTTTCTTCTGCTTCCCTCTTTGTTTCTAGGTGCAAAATTAATTCCTTAAAAATTAGTGAAAACTCAGCATAGATTTTTTCCTTGTTCCTTCCTGATGTACATCATTTCTGCAACCATGTCAGGAATGAAATACGATTTCGTATTGGGTGCTGGTGTGAATGGAGGTGGCTACTTTCTATCTTTGAGAAGCTCCATCATCAAAAGGTTAGATGATAACACAATAGGTTAAAAAATTCTGAATATATTAAACGCCTTTTCAGTTATAAAAATAGAATTTGTCTTTGGAAAATGTTCGATTTTAAATCAGCTTCTAGCACTGTCCTGAATTTCCAGGTAGTATACTGATTTCCATGTGGGGGATGACCAGATGATAAGAACCAATACCAAAACTCCTTCTAAAGTACCCAAAGCTCCAGACAGGCTGAGTGCAGCACATAATTCTTAAAAATAAGGAAAATGATAAACTGGAAAAGTACGTTCTTGTAAAAAAACCATAATCCTATCTTTAGAACAGTTTTTAAGGGGTTTACCTCAGGCTTTCTAGTTTACTTAAGAACAGAGCTGGATTTCTTGCTTAAATGGTGTCAGTTTCCTGGGTTTAATTCACTGTTTTTCTGTTTGACTTTTGCAATTTTTTGCAGGTTTCTAGCATTATTATCATTACAGAAAATAAATAATTCTGACAGATCTTATGTGAAATATCTTTTATGACACCACTGAGGTATTAGTGAGAAGAGAAAAAAAATCAATGGGGCTCACATTTGAACTAAAGTTAAATTTTTATTAGAGAACTTTTTTTACATGTCTAAATGCAAACCAGTTTGCTGTCTGCTGGCTCCTACCATCCTGTTTCCCATTTAGCAAATGGAAAAGCTAAGAACAAGTGGCACAGAGACTATACAGTTTCTGTACTTTCCCAGAAACTTTCTTTGCTTTAGTGCTTTGTCTGATTTGTGATTAAGTCCTTCTACACTCTGGGTGTTCAGGAATTGCCTAAGTAGCTACAGTTTGAGTTTAACACATCCTTAGAAATGTGACTACCAATTTAGTTGTATTTATTTAGCTTCCAGTTGGTAGCATGCTCCTCAATGAGTCCCTGAACATTGGCTAAGCAATCTTTATTTTTATAAATATTTGTGAAGAAATGCTGGCTTCTTTTTTATGGGGTATTATGTTATCTGAATTAAAAACAAACAAGCAAACACACACACAGGTTCTAGAGTAAGTGCTTGAAATGCTTAAGAGCCCACCTTTTCCATGGGGATTTCAGTAAGTTAACCTTTTCCCAGCAGTGGGATTTCAATTCTGTGAGGGGGTTTCTGTAGATTTTCCAGTTTTCAGAGAAGTTTTTCAGAGGCAATACTGCTATGAGCTGCGGGTGTTCAAGGCTGACAGATCCTCAGCCTTGCAGCTGTTTGGGTGCTGTGTTGATTTTCACACCCTGCCCCACAACTCAGAGACATTTAGCACCTACCCATCACAACTATGTTAGGCCAAGGTTATTGACCCTATTTATCTAGTCTGGAGACAAGTTAAAGTCAGCATTTTCATACCTGTGTTTCTGTATTGTATTGGGGCTGCTCTTACCTCGCTGCTCGAACATGTCTTGGTGGCATTGGTGATCACCTAAAGCTTGGAAGTAATGGGTTAGCAGTGCCTGGATATGCCTCTCCTACATGCCTGTTCTCCTGACAGTCTAAACCTCTGGTTGCCAGGCTAAATTAAGCATGGTCTGGAGACATTAGACTGGAAACCCACAAAACTGGGATATCTTCCAATAGCCATTCTCACAGGTTTACAGCTTTGTATTCTCTTTATGCTTCTTAGCTAGAGGTAAAGGACATGGACAAAAACTGGAACAATGACTTCATGTCTCAATGTCTCCGTTACCTTTACAAGAGAGGTGACGTGAAGACACACTAGCAAGAAGTCATTAAGATATCCCCACTGTGGAAAATCCCAAGAACCTTGATGAGTATACAAGGGTCTGCATAAGACAAACCACTTTATTACCCATTTGCAAAATTATCTTACCTGAAAATGTTTAAGCGTGGTACCATGCCCTGAAAAAATTCTCTCCCAACTATCTCTGAAATTGCTAGGGTTAATACGAAGATGGCAGGATTAACTATATCAAACCATCTCCTGTTTTGTATGAACAGTGATAAACTCCTAAGTACTACTGGAGAACCGCCTTTATTAGACATGACCTGACCAGACTTGCTCTTCTATTGTAGCTCAAGATTAAAGCATTTCTTACCACCACATTTTTTTAACTAATCCTCTCTCTGGCTGACTCATAACAGCTGTTAAATAACTAGATATTTAGCTAAAGATGAACAGAACCTATAAATTTAAACATGTGATATAATAACCAACTCCTTTATGCATAGCAAACCGCTTCTGTCATCATTTGAATGCTTTATGCTGACCTCACTGTCTGCATCTGATTGAACTGATCTAATGTCATAGTTGACAAAAGATGATAACAATGGTGATTAGATATTTCTGATGCATTATGAAGGAGGACAGAGACCACATAGGAGTGTGAGGCATTGCGTGGGGGGAGATGGAAAGGTTGACATAATGTTTTTGAAACATCTGAGAGGTTGGTTGGAGTTTGTTCCTGAGTGTTTCAACAGCAGCACATTCAAAAGTTCACGTGCCTTGTTTTTACCTATTTTCTTTACCCTTTTCCTCCCACATGACTGTGCAATGAAGTCATAGCCTTGTTTCAGATATAACGGTACATTCACCATTTTTTTCTGCCGCCTTAGAGGTTCTGACTTGTCAGAAACTTAGTAACAGTAATACTAACTGGTGCTCCTGCAGCAGTTCGTCCTCTCTGGACCATAGTGCCTTGCAAGCATTGACATTTTCTGGTGGGAAAGGCTGAGACCTAGAGAAGTAAAATGACTTACCCAAATTCATGTAGGACAGATCCAGTCTTTTTACTGACAGCTCCCTCCTGCCTTATATCACACAGATCCCCCCATGCCTTTTTTTCACAATGAAGTGACAACATGTGCACATAAAGGCTTTTATTAAAACAAATCTATGTAAAAAATCATCCAGATGAAAAAAAGCCTTTTTTCCTCTCGTTGGCAAAAGCAACTTGCTTCCTTTTTACATATTGTCTTGGTTCAATTTGCATTGGTCCTAAAGTCCCCTTTAAATAAAACGTTCGTAGTGATATTTTAAAAGAAATCATCTATTGTTGGAATTAAGTCTAGGAAATGTGAATTTGTTCCATGTGAACAACTTTCATGAAAACTAAAGTACAGTGGCAATTTTAAAGATTACAGGAACATTCCTGAAACCTTTTAAAAACACGTTCAGCTTTAAGCTTGTGAAAAGTGCCTTAGGACTTAAGGTTAATGATGTGAGTAATGTGTCGTCTCAGCGCAGACCTGAATTCATACCATAGTAATTCATACCCAGAAGTGAAAATGCTCAGTTTTGCTCTCCCTGTGGTAAACATGGGAGCACCAGTGTTTGTGAGCACTAGTGGCTAAAACATCAGGAGATCTGAGTTCCTTCTCTTCTAAGTTATATTTGTGTTGTCAGGGAGCCTAAGGGAGCTTAGTCACACTGTACTCTGTGCAAAGATGGAATAAAATAACAGCCTTTTTCAGAGCTGAAACAGCACAGCAAGGCAATTACACAGAAACAGCTATCATGCTACTAGTGTGAGACAGGTGATAATACATCTCACTGATGCGGTTTGCTGATTTTCTCTGAATCTAAAGGGCAATGAGAGAGAAAGTCTGAAGATGTTCACCTGAAAATTAAATGGAGCAAACTCTGGCACTGTGAACAACTCTGCAGTATCAATCACTGTATAGATGCAAAAAGAGAGAGAAAGGTAGAGACTGGAACATGAAGAACCTTGACAGTGACAAGAAGTCACCTGTATGTGGTGAGGAAGAAGAAGAGGGAAGCAGTGTTGTGATACAAAGAGTGACGTTGTCTAAGCTGCTATCTAAGAAAGTGATCTTTTGCAACAGCATAAAGGAATGGAAAGGGTTGATCTAAGCCCCTGCTTGCCAAGTCAGGGTTGAGTATGTTGTGATGAAGGTGTGGGATTTGGAGAGTGGAAGAAATGGAATGTGTCATTTGGAATGGCCATATGCTTGAGAAAGAGAAAACATTGCACAGCACAAGTGCCCAAGATTTATAAGAGCAAACACTGAGACCATCAATTCAATATTACAGACTGAGAGACTGTGTGGCAGGTAAGCATAAAGAAAGGAAAGTGGGGAAAGCCTGCCAAGACAGAAGGATGGCTCAAAACCTTGTTGAACTTGAGCCAACAACCAGTCATACAGAAAGAGATGTTAGAGAGACAGGACAAGACTTCATTTCTAAAAATGAAACTGGCCTGGATCAGTCTGTGGTTGCCCTGCCTCCCTCATGTAGCCTTGTCATTATGTAACCTTGAGGGTTAAATAGGAATATCTCTTATAACATTAAAAAAAAAAAAAAATTCTACAGACTACTATCAGGTCAAGTAGTCCTAATCAGACATAGCATCTTTTTACTCCTTTGAGGACATATGTGTGAATTAACCCAATACAGGAACCCAGTAATGACAAGTGGAAGGTGCTCAGTGATGTTTTAACCAGGGAATGATTAAACTGAATGCTACTAGAAGCAAAACTGCCTAACATATGACATGGTCAAAGCGGTAGTGGGGACTGAGAACTGCACCTTGTCCTTGTTCACAGGAGGCTATCCATGCACGCACAGCACTGGAGAGGCTCACAGGGACGCTGCAGTTCTCTGACCTCTTTCCCTCCCCGGCCTCACTTGTTTTAGCTATGCAGGCACTGCTGCTGTATATATTGCCTAATTTCCCCCAGGAAACAGAGCTGGAGCCACGCTGCTTAATAATAACTGTATTAATTCCTCTCTTTGCCTGTTCCTTAATAACCTGTTGACCAAACCTGAGCCGATGCAGCAAGGTTCAGAGATGTGTTTCACACAGGCAGCGGAGGGAGGCTGACAGTGATGCTGTAGAGGGGATTGCAGATGCCAGCCATCACTTGCAGTTGTGCGAGCAATGCACTTGGGGCCTCCTGGTCATGCACTGTCCTCCGCACCAGGTCCCATCAGAACCAGGGGTCTCCCCTCCTGGGAGAGGATGGGGTGTGAGGGGAAGGGGGCAAAGGGGGCAGAGCACCCCACCCCATGCAAAACTGGCCTTGATTAGCTGTGCTGCTCAGAGGGCAATGACTCTAAAGCAGCAGTTTTACAGCAAGGGTGAGGATCCCCAGGGGGCTTGGGCTCTGCTTCAGGGCTGATATGAATGGTGCAGTGGCCATGTGTGGGTTCTCCAGTTAGCCATCAGGAGAAATAAATTGCCCATACAGTATGATGTCCAAGGGCTTCCAGAAGAAGAGGAACAGTTTTCTTACAGTTGTAAGTCTTCCTATCTTTTGCCCTCTCCCTCTCCACTCTTTCACATACTGCCAAGCATTCCCTCTTTAAACAGATCCACATCTCTGTCCCAGACTTAATTCCTGTCATCAGTTTCACTTATCTGCAATCATCATGCTATTGAAATCACACTGTTGGAGGCACCTAGTAAAATGTACAAAAAACTTTGTGTTCAAACTAACTTGTACAGCCAGACACGCGTCCAGATGGTTTATAAACACAGGCTTGAAAAGAAGAAGTTTTCAGCTTGTTAGTGCCTCACATTTTTGCTGTACACAGCAGCTGTGTTGACATCATGGATACTTGTGGCTTTGGAAGATCCGATGTAGCTACTGACTTCAGAAACACGGCAGTCAGTGCCTCAGAGGGCTGAGCCAGGCTCCACGCTGCCCTCCACTCGCCTGGTGTTTGCCTCTGGCTCCCGCTTTCCCCTCCACCCTCCATTTGGAGAATTCAGCACCCTTCCCCAGACATAAGGCCATGGAAAAACAAATACCATTTTTTTTTATTTTAGACATCATTATGGATCAAATTCACACACATTTGAGAGGTCAGGACTACCTCCAGTCTCCCTCCTCAAAGCCATGCCCCTTTGCACACTCACCAAAGTGCATGTACCTGTTTTCCAGCAGACACACAGGAGCATTACACACCATGAATATACACCTGGTGACGAGAGAGCCAGGTAAGCAAACAGAGGCAGGAGCAACCTGAGCACGTGCATGAACTTGTTGTGAAGGTGAAGTGCTGTAATTGTTCTTCAAAACAGAAAATCTAATACTCATCTTCCTTCTCCCTGGAGGACTTTCTCCCAAGAGACCCAGTAAATACTGGCAGGCAGCAAGGCGGGGAGGGAAAGTGTCACGGGCTGAAGAAGCCAGAGGACATTGGTGGCTGTGGAGCTTTCAGTAGACAGCAAACCGCAGCACAAGCTGCACCCTTGTAGCGTTTGCACCTCCCAGAAGTGTTTCTAGCTCCTTCTCTCTGTTAAGCTAATGTCAATAAGGTCCAGTACTGAAGAACAAGAAAAGGAAAGAAATACACTTCAATTCCTGGCTCATGCCCTAGGCTGTGCCAGTAGCTGAGAGACATGGTTACTGGGGAATGGGTGGTTTAGAGAAATAAAATAGCTGTGAATGTGCCATGTATGATACTGCAAACCAACTGATCACAACACGACTTTTGAACCCATGTGTACAAACATAACCCCCCACTTACACATGATAGTTTTGGTCTGTATGCGTTGACACAGACACACATACATGCTGATGTGTGTACGTGTAGCCATCAGGTACTCTTGGCAGGACTATGTAGCAAATTTCCCAGACAAGTGAAGGTGTATATTTGGGGCTGTGCTCCTGTCACCTGCTCTACTTACCTGTAGTCATCATGCTATTGGTATCATTCACTCCGAAGTAGCCCTAACACTTCCTGTGAACTGGAAATACATGTATCTCCAGGATAAGCAGGATGTAGAATTTAAGTTGATTCCAGTTACTAAATCTAATCCAGCTGATAAATACAATTACTGATGCTTTTAGTTCATGATATACAATGGTGGTGAAGGTGAACTGCTGCATAGATAAAGATCACAGAAATTTAGACATACATGGAACAAGACACTTGGCAAATGTGCAGTCATGTATTGAGTTTTATGTGACATATATTTTTTAAAGTAAGAGGAGAATGTCTAATACTTTCAATATTCAAGATAGAAACTCTGTATCACCAATTCATAGACCCTCAGAGATTTCAATTTGAAAATAACCTTTTCGCAACTCAAAAGGTTCTTACTGCTGCTTTTAAATACTTTGACTTAGCTTCTCTTTACGGTATGCCCTAGCCATTTTTGCTACTCTGCCAGTAGCCAAAATTGAATGCCAAGTGTCAGAGATTTGGTTGTAGAACAATTCAAATGTTGGCATTACTCTATGAAACAGTCTGTGGTTAGCTTTAGTCATCTCTTCCCTTCTGGTCTGTGTCAGTATTGGAATGGAAATAGTCTCATCCAGATGTCCTTGGGTTTTTATGCCTCTCAGGCAAGTGGAAAAGTCAGCAAAGCCAATTTTTTTGCTGCAGTCAGAACTGTACATTGGTGTAAAAAAGCCTCAGGCTGCTACTCAGTGAGCTATGCTACAAGGCCAATGTATTAGCTCTGAAATAGCTATCCCAGAAAACAGTTGCGTTAAGAGTCATTTAGTCAAGCCACGGGGACTGTTAAAATATCTACCTGGCACAGAGTAAAATTTCTGTATTACTGCAAATTTTTAAGTTATCTTTACACATCAAGAGGCTCTCTTCATAGATTAGAGCAAATAACACACCTGTCTGGAGAAGAGGCTTTTGAGCATTGTGTTCATGTCAGTATTTGCAACTCCTCCATCAAAACAGGTTTCTCTAGTTACTTAGAATTTTTTTTTTTTTTTTAGTTTGATGGGTTTACATCTCTGTTTTTAGACTACCTGGGACATTTTGGAAAGGCAGACCTTCCTTACAAACTGCCTGCCCGCTCTGGCACAGTAAAGGGGATATAATTTACAGGTGCCTCTTGGGGTGGGTGGAGGAGGTACAGGCAGAAATTTTTACACAGTTTGTCCTGAAAATTAACTATGTTGTAGAGGTAGCAAGAGGATCTCTGGTGGCAGGGAGGCAGAGGTATTACCCAGCAAGAAAAGAGACTGTGCCTATGTCAGGTCTATATAATGATGTTTAATAGCATGTGCAGTGTGATAGTTTATACAACTGTAATATATAAATACAATAATGCAAGCATGACAATAGTGGTAACAGTTATGGTTTAGCAGTATTCAACTGTAAGATAACTCTGAGAAAACTATGATGATGGCAGTGGATAACTACAACACACTTAGCAGCACGCAGTCATGGAAGAGTTAGCAGTACACTGCTATCGTTATGATGTCTGCTCCCAAATCCCTGGAATCTCCAGGTGCTACAAGGTCTGCAAGACTCTGCTTTTGTCCCTGAGCATCCACATTGGTGGCACGGGGCCTCAGGGTGTTGCAGGTGGTCAGGATGATCTGGAAAAGAGGACAGCCACCATAGCAGCTGATGCTCATGACCCAGTGTCATCAATGCCAGCCCTTTTCTGCTGACCCCACCCTGGTCATCCTTGGGTTGTCCGTTAGGACACCATTACCAATGGCCCTCTGGGATTAATTTCCTCCATTTTCTGGAAGATTCATCATTACTGAGTCACTTGCTGAGCTGATCCAAAGGTGACCAGTCACAACATCCTCCTATTACTGTGTCTTCATCCTCCAGCTCTTCCCCAGGGGAGTCTGTTCCCTGAAACTGACTCAGAGGTGACCGCTGCTTTCATCATTGCCCTAGGCATCCTAACCATGCCATTACTGCACTTTTTATCCTACGTTCTAGAAATCATGTTAAATGAGCAGGACGCTAAATCGCTTCATGGCAATGCATGTCAGCAATTTCATTGTGGTCTTACAAATAAACTAAGGCTTCATAGTTAGGCTGGGCCAATGGTACCTTAGTATATTAGTCTTTCACCACAGACAATGCTAAACCTATTTGTTATGTTTGTTATTGTCCTGGTTTCAGCTGGGATAGAGTTAACTGTCTTCCTAGTAGCTGGTACAGTGCTGTGTTTTGAGTTCAGTATGTGAAGAATGTGGATAACACTGATGTTTTCAGTTGTTGCTCAGTAGTGTTTAGACTAATGTCAAGGATTTTTCAGCTTCTCATGCCCAGCCAGTGAGAAAGCTGGAGGGGCACAAGAAGTTGGCACAGGACACAGCCAGGGCACCTGACCCAAACTGGCCAACGGTGTATTCCATACCATGTGACGTCCCATCCAGTATAGGAACGGGGAAGTGGGGGCAGAGATTTCGCCGCTCGGGGACTGGCTGGGTGTCGGTCGGCGGGTGGTGAGCAATTGCACTGCGCATCATTTGTACATTCCAATCCTTTCATTATTTCTGTTGTCATTTTATTAGTGTTATCATTATCATTATTAGTTTCTTCTTTTCTGTTCTATTAAACCGTTCTTATCTCAACCCACGGGTTTTGCTTCTTTTCCTGATTTTCTCCCCCATCCCACCGGGTGGGGGGGAGTGAGTGAGCGGCTGCGTGGTGTTTAGTTGCTGGCTGGGGTTAAACCACGACAGTTATGTAATATAAATGAAGTTACATTAAGGCCTTATCGTGGCTCAGTGGCCCCCTCCCCCTGCTTTGGACTGGGACTCCTACAGCCATTGGGTTTCCTCTTACAAATTTATACAAGGATTGTTCCTTTGCTTTGATTCTTCGTCTGTATCGTTTGCAATTTACAAAGTATGTATTGCCTCATGTGCTATGTGACATAGCATGGACCATTTAAAGAGGGCTGAGTTTCTTCTTTCCTGAGTAAGTATTGATAATGAATCAGACACAGATCTGATCCTCCCTAAGCGGTAGCCACAGAATTTTGGAGTCCATACTAGTTTCTTCATCACAATGTATTTTTCTCCCATTACATCTCCCATCAAATCCTGAGAATTATTTCTGAGGCATGAAGGAAGAAGAAGGCTTCTCTTGTGACTTTTGAGGAAAATACACATTGAATGAATTTTGTTACAGAGTGTTATTCAAGTGATGTTATTTATAAAACACTCAAAACAAAGCTCTGGGCAATTTTCAAATCAGCCATAATATTTGCATGTGCAAATTTACCAGCCAAGATTGGAAGCATGAAGAGATGACTAAGTAGGTTGCCTCTGCCCCAATGTATGCACTATACAGAGTTGGGCACATGTCCAAGCCACTCATTTGTTCTTGTTGTTCTTATGCAAGCTAACAGCATATTTGCTATAAATTGCCATCGGTTGGGATTTGCTGAGCTGTGGCTAAGCAGAGCAAAACATCTACAACAGAGTCATGACTCATGAGCTTGGTTTTGTTATGACAGAAGATGGTTATTATTGAAGGTTGTGGGAAGGAGGGCTCGGGATGCAGAACCCCCATCCCTGTCACCCCCTCAGGACACAGCTTGTTGAATTCACTGGTGTTCATCTTCCCCCTCACCCTACCTGAATGCAGTGAGGCCCATGGTACTTCAAGCCTGATTTCACCTACTTTTAGGTTGTGTTTTGTATGCACTTATTGATGCTGTCTAACAACAAAAAAATAAACTCATCTGAATGGAAAATGCCTCCCAGATGGTATTACTTGAAGACAACACTTGAGCAACGAGTTTCCCGTACATGATCTTCCAGCATTCCCATATTATTTTTCTTGTTCTTCCCAGGCTCCAGAAATTAATATCTTTCCAAGCTGTAGTTAGTAACAATCCCTGGGTGAAGTTAATAAAATTTCTAGGAGACTAACTGCATATTTGGTACCTACTAAAATACATGGCATATATTGTATCTGATGCATAATTTCCTAGATGTATGTGTATAAAGATGTTTGGGTTTTTTTTCTCACTAGTATTTCTAATGAAACTTTAAGATAAAGAACTGTAAGTTTTCCCCAAAGCTAACTGCTTCCATGCCCCTCATTTCTCCAGAAACTGAAAATTGCATTTGGTCCATGCAGAAACTGTAATTTAGCTGCCCCATAGCTCCCATCACCTCTGAGCCATGTTCCCAGGGGCACTACAGCTTGCATGACTGCCTCCCTCTGCTGCCTAGCTGTCTTTTGAGTAAGATTATCTCTTCTACCCCTTATCACAAAAACTTTTCTTTCCTCCCTGGGAAGCTGTCTCTTTAAAAAAATTGGTTAAAAAGAATCATCAAATGAAAAATAAAATCAGTAGAAAAAAGTAAACTATCTTACTATACAGAAGAGTAGAAAGTTAAGTTTATCCTGGAATATTTTCTTGATCAGATTTTGAACTGCACACATGCTTCAAACATCTGTTGATTTAATAAGGTACATTTGATGGAAGTAACCAATTTTTTTAAAAATAAGGAATTTGAGCTACTTTTTTTTTTCTTTTCAGTAATAGAGTATTGTAACATAACTATGTTTTATTTACACTTTTGTAGAAATGTCTCGCTGCAATAAAAATTTCTTCTTGGGAGCACTGGCAATTCCGTAGCGTTAAGTACATAAGTTAATAGATGGGTATGTGTTCAATTCACACAGACATTAGCAGCACATTAATCATTTGCAGGCTCTTACTGCTAATTTAGTGATTAAATTTATGCCAGCATTACCAGAATGAGCTGTCACACAGCATTGGTCACTTTTTTGCATTATGTTGGTGATAGAGGAAGTAGAACTTCTGGGAACCATAGAAAATCCAAAGCCATATTAGTGGTGGTGGCAGCTCAAATTCTGTAGCGTGCATCTTCGTAACTGCACTTTTCCTGGATAACAATCTTTTTCTTTTGGTGCCTTAGAGAAGAGATGAGCATGTTAATGTACTGGCTCTTAAATCTGAATTGACTGGCTTTTTTTAAAAGGTTTTCTACCAGTGCTTTATGCAGTCATTTACCAGATTCAATAACCTGACCTCCAAGCTGTCAATAAATTGGATAAAATCAACAATATACCACCACTGTCCCCCTTTTACCAATCTGTAAGTAGGTCTCCACCAATAATTTCAACACTTCAATCATGTAAGTCCTGCTAACAAATCTCAGCAGTAACAACCACATTAGCTGTGTCATGTATGAAGACTTCCAATTCCTCCACTTTTCCTGAAGATTTATGCATTAATACAGAGGTAACTTATATTAATTGCACATTTTGCTTGTATTAGTTTTGCAGTTCAATTATGATGATATTCTTATTTTTCCCTCACAGATCTGAAGCTCCAATGGTGCAATGAAATATTTGCTGCCTGGAAAAGCCCTTCCAGATTTGAACAAAAAAGTGATCAGAGTACCAACTGGAAATTATTAGGTCAGTGTTTTAAGTAATGTTTTTCAGATACATAAGAGCATACATTAACTGATGTGAAGTGTTAAATAACAATTCTTTCTCATGGTGGGTAGTTTATCCATGGGTAATAAGTCATATTCAAAAGTAGTGTGACATGCCTGTAAACCAATTATGTTCTTCCTGTATGTAAGCAGGATTTCAACAGGTGGGCCTGCTTGATATGCTGCTGCTTTTTTCTGCAGGTTCCTATTACACAATACAATACCAGCTCTTTAGGGCTGTTAAAAGAAAGTAAAAGATTCTGTAAAAAATCAGAAAGGTATGCGTCAGACTACTTAGAGGAAAAGTCAGGGTAGGGCAGCAAATGAGGCCATACAATACCACCCGCATTGTACTAGTTCCTTAAAGACATATTTTTCAATTGTAAAGCATGCTGCCAGTTACCGATTCCCTGTCAGTGTATAAAGGTACTAACTACATGTGCAGTACTTGTCAAACTTCCTGCTCTGTATCAGCCAAACCCATTTCATCAGGAGTTTCCCAGTGAAATCCAAAGAAAGAATCTGTGAAATTATGCAGGGAATAGTAATTTTTTGTAATCAGCCTGAAAGGAGACAAAACAACCACATACTGTTAGACCTGAACAGTTGGTGTTTTTCAGCGTGTGCTTTGGTAATCAAAGCAAATGCTGAGAGTAATAAAACATCGTGTAACACATGACTACTACCAAGCTCTATCACTCCCTATTCAGAACAGTGTTTTCAAGCTATTTAGGAAGGTAATTTAAACATTTCAAAGCACAAGAACAGTTTTAACTAACTCATTTAACAGGTTTTATTTCAGAGATTTTATTTTCCCCTGTGAATGGCAGCGTATCAACGGGCCTAAGACCTTTAAAGTCATATTAATACACACGCTAAGCCTCACAGAGTCAGCAACCTACTGCTATGGCAATATATCATGATCCTGTTTCAGGAGAGCTTATACTGGGATGAGAAATTATTGGCATCATTACTAGAAGTAGCAGTTGACAAAGGACAGGCAACTTTGTAGTGGAGTCCCTGTCTGCTTGACAATGAACTGCCAGTTGCCAAACAATTTTACATGTGCAAAACCATATTTTTCCACTAATCCAGCGGGACTCAAACCACCAACATAAAGATGTGACAGGGTCTTTCTGCCACTCTTTCAAGTACTGTATTTCAGTAAGGAACACGATTACTTTTGTAAAGTGAGAGAGGATTTTTCAAATGCCTTCATCCTTGGCCCACTTCTGCTGCCATGGGGATCAGCCCAGTATAAAAAGAAAAAAATTTCATGGCAAAGCAGCTAAATGAACAGAATTAGGAACCTCCACATTTCCTGAGGCAGACATAGTTAAAGTTCGGCTGTGGGTGGCCACCTGTGGTGCCTCCCTGCCATTCCTTTTGTTTGTTGACTATCACACTTCAGTGTGGACACCAAATCCTTAATCTACTTGATAACTGGGCATTGAATGCTTGGTTCTCAAATAGCTGTGAACAGTATGCATCAAAGACACCAGGGTTTATTTTAAGTTGAAGCATTTTATATTGTTGGGAGTGGTGGTGGTTATATAGGGTTTTTTCTCCAATTTTGCGTGAATATATATTGCTTGAATGGGTGCTGTTTGATTCAGCACATCACTTCAAGTGCTGAAGCTAACATGACTACTTCCATGCTTGAAGATCAATGTGGATTTAATACTCGTGCTGACTCAGTCACATAAAACAATCATCTGGACAAGCAAGCAAAAAATAATTTGATTCCCATGCTTGTTACCAGTCTTATTTCAAAATCCTTGACAAGTGCCAAATATTTCAGAAAAAAACTAATACATCTAATCTGAATCTTGTAGGTTTTCATGATGTCACGGATTTCATTAAAAGAATGGTTTTTACAGTGACTAGCCTTGAAGAAAAGTAATGTAAAGCATATGTGTGCAATTTAAACTGCACAAGAGGTCAATGAAGAAATTATTCAGCTTCTAATTTGAAGTAATAACATTCTCATCCACTGCTTGTGATACCAAATCAAAGGAACTCAAAAATAGTGCCGATTGCTTTCAGTAATACAGCATTACAAAATTAATACTATTAATGGATGCTTAGCATATGTGGTGGGTCGAGCTTAGTGCCAAAATATTGGGAAGATGAAATATTCTGGGATTTTTATTTTTTTGTGGAATAAATTTAAGGCAACTCTGTCTTTGTCTTCTACTTGGAACATTGCAGATTCTTTGGACCAAAGTACTTCCAACTTACAGAAATTATTAAGATTTGGAGAAGCAGATCCTGAATGATTTTGCTAATCATTCCTCTCGTAATAAGTTCTTATTGAATGTTAGATATCTTCAGTTCAAAGGTGAAGGAGCATGGTTCTTCTTTACACCAGCTTTCCCTTCTACAAGCAGTTGATGGACTATGTTCAAAAAGCTTTACATAATATTGTCGCTCTTTGCCCACACAAATCTAGTTTATTACTAAGAATGCTCTCTCTATCTCCATTATACATGCATGAGACCAAATTATGTACTAATGAAATAGCCTGAAGCCTCTTTACCACAAGTCTTTACCATGGCACTTATACTGTATTTATGTGGACAGAAGTCTGCTTTAAGTTCTTTACACAACCTATTTCCTTTAATGCATCATCTGATTCTTTGCATATGCGAATTGAGCTGCAGATGTTAATAGTCTAATCATGCTTCATAAATGAGTGGCAGTTATGTGCCATATTTGTTTGAATAGATGAGAAATTATTTACATTTACTAGGAGGATTTGGGGTTTGTGTCTGTTTGATAAACTATCATTCTAGCATAAGGAATACAGTCCGTTGGCATTACTAAGCAGCATTTAAGTTAACTGTGAAATTCATTTAAGGTCAGCTCATACTGGATGGTTGTATGTTTTATTTTGCAAAACCCCAAACATGTCTAACTTCCCTACAACTATCCACCAGCTAGATATGAGTGTTAGGCACCCACTTACCTTTAAAAATCTGAGATTTAGCCAATGGGTAAGTTGCAAGCCAATTAACTGCTTAGGTTAATATTGTCCTACATTATAACCAGCCATTTTGCCCAACAGTTGCCTTCAAATTTGCCCGGAATTTTGTCATCTTCAAGGTTTAACATGAGCCCTTCTCTAGAAGAGTTGATCTAGTATAGCAAAATAAAAATGATTGAGTTTATTGGTCATATAATAATAAGAGAGGCATTTGACACTTTTTTTAACTACCCCTATAACAAATATCCTGGCTAGAAGAAGCCTTATTTTTAACTGTTAAGCAAAGACCTTATCCATTGGATTTTTTTTTTTTTTTTTTAAATCTGTTGAGTGTTTTCCTGGGTCTTGGGTGAAAAAAACCTAAGCGCTGAAACAAGAAAATGCAATATATGAGTCAATTTCCTTTTAAGGAACAATTTTGCTTAAAAAAGTTTTCCTTAAGAGGACTTTTTCTGCTCATGCACAAAGTAATATGTTGTTGTGCACATTTATGAATAATAATAATTTAGATTTTACAAAATTTTATCAACAAATATTAATTAATCAGCCAAATGGCAGCCACACATTCTGTTTAGCATTGTATTGTGATATTGCAATACAGCTGACAGCTGATTGGAGAGACAGACAGCATATTTAAATGGGATGTCAACTCCATTTCTTCAGCCTAGTCAGAATAGGTGTTGTGTAATAACAAAAGTATTTCCCAGTTTGGAAGGGTCAGTCAAATGATGCCAGGTAAGTTTGCTGAAAGTATGCCAGGCAGCGAATTTTTTATTTAGACTCAACACAACCAAATATCAAAACAGTATTAACACAGAATGACAAAGTTACAGGAAATTGTTCCAGTGAACAATCCAAACTAAAACTTATTCCAGTATATAATTTCTTCAAGAAAGCTTGCTGAACATGAGTATTTGCCACTGTACTGGGAGTAAGGCACAGTGACACCAAATAGTTACAAGAAGACTTGTTTTTTTTCTGAGTTTCTTGGGCTTTTACTTTCTCTTTTTTTTTTTTTTTCTTTTTTTCCAGAAACCTCAGTATAAAGGTGGAAGAATTCATCAGGCAAATTGGAAAGACAGAATGAGGTGGGAAAACAGAAGACTAGAAACAAAGAAAAATGAGAATAATATAGGAATATATGATCTAAGCTTTACAATGAAAGAGAAGGAAAAAAGTACAAAAAGGAATAAAATGTGCTATTAAAAAAAAAAAAAAAAGTAATGTGGTAAATTTGCACTCCTTGTGCCCAAGGGTACATTTTTTTCTCCAAGTGCCTCTTAGCTTGTGGTTTAAATCAATAAGAAATTAGACTTCCAGACTTTCCATTTCCTTTCATGTTGTCCAGTCATTACATCCCACAGAGATGAAAAAGATTACCACTGTGGAGAAAGGGTAAAGAGAATTCAGACTGGAAGCATCTCTCTAAAACTGAACCTGACCTAACAGGTCCACTATCTCAAAGCAGTTATCCCTGTTCTTAATGATAAGCATGCATGTACTGCTGCTGATTTCAGCTTAATGTGTTTTAACTCACTTGCACCCTTATAGGAGAATTGTTCAAATATGTTTTAGTACCCAGTTGCTTCTTCGGCCAGAATGTAACTAACTAAAAAATAAAAGTAGCCATCTGAGTAGCAGAAACACTGAGGCCTGGTTTCCAGTACATTTTAGAAGGATTTTCTGTCTGACTTTCCTTTGGAAGAAGAGGTGGGAAAGAGGGGATTATTAACTGGCTTTCCCTCTTCTGCCCAGCCACATGTTTTCATGTATCTTAAAGGTATTAGTATCTTTGAGACTTCTCTCCCTCTTGGATTGGGTTGACATTGGACAGTAATGTCAAAAGTTAATGGGGGGGGGGGGGGGGAAGAGGTTGCAGATACACACAGAGGCAGAATGGTTGAATGTGTCCAATTCTGCATAGGAAAATCCTCTAAAATAACTATGTGGATCTCAAGCATTACTTAAATTTTTTCTATCCTCATCTCCCTCCTTGCTCTTCTTTGTAGAGGAATGTAAAGACTGAAAGCTATTAAATGGCTATATTTGTCTATAAGGATCACAAGCTTCTTTGTTTTCTCCCTCTGTGCATGGTGCAAAGATTCTTTCACAGGGAACCAGCACGCACTCTGTTTCCATAGGCCTTGTCATCTTCTGTTGTGGTGCAGGACATCAGAGCACATACAATGCAGAGCATCAACTCATGGCAAGATTACTTTGTTTGCTTTCTTTTCAGTTCTTTACTGACTTAGAGAGGTAACTAAATAGAAATTTTCCCTAACAAGAGTATCAGCTGAAAAATAGATTAGATAATCAGGCCAAAGTAGCTAGACATATTAGCTGTGCATTTTAGTTTGTTGCTTGGGTTTTTTCCTTCCATAGTCATTATTTTCTGTGTCTCATATAGAAAGCTATTATCATGAGGCTAACTTCATCCAAAAGTCTATGACGCAGCTGTTAATAATACCAAAGATAAAGGAGCACTTACTGATGGCTTTCAGATGGGTTTGAAGTTACTCTCTTCCTACTGAGTCAGTAGCTCTTTGCCAAGAGCTTTTGAAATCCCCCACTTCTCTCCTGACATTTTTTTAAACTAGCACCTTTTTCACAACAATAGTAAGCAGCACATTCAGACCATCAGTATGTACACCCACACAGGATAGCACTGTGTCCTGCCTGCTCACACATCAATTTATATTTATTTTGTTATTCTGCCAGTCTTTCTTTATTCTCCCAGTCAACCTTCCTTTCTGCAATTCAAATGAGTCATGGGATCATGCAACCTGTTGTAGTGTAAGCAGTTTTCCTACATATTTGTTGAAAATGGTTTCCTTAGAGCCCCACCAAAGGCAGCGACTTTAAGTACTTTCTAAATAGGACATTGAGAATTACTTTGTTAGATGTCTCTTCATTTAGCAGCTGAAGTGCCGCAGCTCCATAATGCATCCTCCAGCAATATTTTTGTCTTTTAGCTCCTACCTAGATCCATAAAATGGGGTATATCCCGTTTCAGGACTGCCAAGAAATGCTCTTCAGCCATGTGGTCTCTCAGACTGTACAGCTCTTAATTTTGCAGAAATCCCAATCACAGGCCCACTGCAAACATTCCTACCAGGGCCCATGGTATGTCCATGCAGTGCATTGTTTCCTCTAGCCCTCTGCTCTTTCTTCATGGCAGGACTATCAACACATGAAGCTTCTCTGTGGCTGCAGGGTTTTAAACTGCTAACAGCTTTAGACAGTTTGCTAAAGCTTGTTAAACTCAAATGATTTTGATAATGCATTATAGTAACAAGACAAATCAATTACCCCAGCATAACCCTTCCTCTTTCTTCATCCAAAGATTTGTATTAATTGCTTAGAAAAAGATGATCTTTTTTAAATAACTCTACTCCTATTAAATCAGAAAACAGGAAAAAAGACATTTTTAGAAGCACAGTGGTGATTCCACAGGGCTCACAAACCTATTAAACAGTTCATTCTATCCATGTGGGTTTTTAGGCTCCTAAAACTCTTCCCATTTCATTTAATTCAGGCTGATTAGAGACAATAGCCTTCTGCTGCTTTCCTTCTGCTGCTTTCCTTCTGCTTTCCACAGTTGTTTGAGAATTCTCTGGAGTCATTAAAATTTAAATCTGTTCTTATTGTCCCAAGGAAAGTTGGGGAAGCTTTGGCAAAATCCTTTTCTTAAGCAGGGAGGGGTGCAGACAGTTGAGCTGTTAGGAGGCTGGAGGGACAATGAGTGCACAGCAGCAGCAGGACGAACTCTTATTGTGACTGAGCTCAGAACTAGGATTTCGGCCACTACAACTTGTCATTGCTTGAGGAAGCTCAGTGGCTGTAAACTGAGTCTGGCTCAGTGGAAAAAGTATGGGATAGGGAGTCAGGAGATCTGGATCCTGTTTCTGTATTTTCATTGCTCAAGTAGCTTCAATTGCTTCTGTTTCTGTCTCATGTCCTCTCTGCCTGTTTGGATCTGTGTAAACAGTAAGCTCTCTGGAGCACAGACCATCTCAATACATGCTGTGCAGTTACAAAGCACTGCCCTCACAATTAATAGCACTTCTGCTTGTCTACACTAAAGATTTTTCCTTGCAAAGGTACACTGGTGGCTACAGCAAGGCATAGCTTCAGAAGAGAGACACACTGTAAAACAATACTCCTGTTAATCATGTTCTACTTATTACAGCAGCTAAAAAAGAGCAGCAAAGGATATTGATCCCAAGAACTGTGATTATTAACTTATAGCTATCTCTTAAATCTTGCTCAAAGGCGGCAAATAGTGGAAATTAGATAGACTTTTCTTCATAGACAAAATTTCAACTTCTGTAAACTCCTTCTGTCACATGAGCATCTGATAGAGATGGCCTGTCACAATCAAGGGTTGTTTTCTTTGTGCCTGAGTCTGGGTGAGACTCAGATGCCTGGGCAGTGATGTCTTAGGATGCACCTCTGTGTTCACTTGAGACCCAGAGAATTCTCCTAGAAAAGGCTTTTTGGGAAATTCTTTCCCTTCTCTTTGCAGACATGACCATGGCAGAACTATTCACTGTGATTGCACTGCCCTCCTTCTCAGGTTTGACAAAAGACTCAACCTGTAGCTAGGACAACACAGAAGTTACTCTGCAAGCTCTGGGTGATGTCTCTCTTGGCATTTGGGATACTTTGGTCTCATTACAAGGTGTGCAGGCCTCTCCCCATTAACTGATCACCTACACAGAGGCCTGAGCACCAGCTGAGGTCTTCAGTATTTCAACTCCCTGACCTCTTTCTTTATCAAGCCTTTAGCCTACCATCTGTAAGTAGTTTTCTCGTCTCATTTGGATGTTGTTAGGAGAAATAGTTTTCAAATATTGCACATTTCTCAACTACAATAAGATGAATGCTATACACATAATGGATACCAGCAGACACGAACTCTTTTTTCAAAGCATTGTCCCCTTACTAAGCTGGAAAATACTATGTCCTTTGATTTAAGGGGTTTATTTTACTCCTCTTACTACATTGTGTTAGTCACCCTATGATGAGCCCAACTAAAATATTAGCTATAAACTGTATTTAAAAGTCAGCTTCAGTCCAAAAATTTTATAATGGTTACTGAATTAGACTCTTTTTTAAGTGGTCACCTTCCTAAAAAGCCTATTTTATTATTTTGGTAGATGGCAATATAAAGAAGACATACAAAACTTTTTCAGGTAACATGCATGGACCTAATTTTTAGTTGCTATTTAAAGCTGGATGATGAGCTAGAATATGACACATATATCCAGGCTTAAGCAGTGTTGCCAAACAGGCTACACTAGCAAAGAAACGGCTCATGCAAGGAAAAGGAGCTATTCTGCTGCTAGAGTTAAAACATGTTGCTAAAGGACATAAGCTGTACCTGCAATGGACTCACATGAAAGAGTGATGTGGGTTTTATTTGGTGCAGCATAGCCAGATGTTGGCTAGAAGCACCAGCAAACCTCAGAACGAAGCGCTACATGCCCGTGTACCTATTCACCTCCACAGTAGAAGTGCCGGACCAGGGGTCTAACCATAGAGAAACGGGACTGCAAGCCCACTTAATGGGAGCAGGCAGAGGCACAAACGAGATGAGGATCTGGCCCCACTCCTGCAACTCACCATCCACAGCGAGGCTGTGTGGGATGGGCATGTATTAACTGAAGGATGCATGAGGCCAGCAGTGCGTACCTGCACGCCTGCATCCCGAGGCAGTCTGCGTCAGACGCCTCTGAGTCAGCACGCCTCCCGGGCCAGTCCCCTGGGGTGCGATCTCCCGGACCTAACTTTTAGTCATCAAAGTCATGCAGAAGCGGTGCCTGAGCAGAGCCAAGTAAGCCACCTGAAGTCAAGACGCAGTCGAAGTGGAGTTATGGGTAAATAAAGTATGTCTGGGGTTCAAATAACTACACCTCAACATAAACTAATGGAAAACTTATGCCAGCCTTTTTCGTTCTTCCCCTTTTAATATCTGTGCGATGGATGTAGAGCTAAGCTGATATAAATGTTAAAAAAGTTACTGGAAGTAGAAATATGTGGTAGATCAGCAAGTTCCAGCAGAGCCACATGAGGAGGCAGCTCATACTATAGCTACCTAGATTAATTTTATAAGCACTTCTATCCACAGGTGATAAGGATGCACTCATGTACTTCATGCACAAAAACTAATTAACTGGTATGGGGGCAGTATTAGGCAGAAGGACATACCTCTAATTCCAGCACACCAGTGCAGCTAATCATCAAAATAATACTCATTTTCTATAATCATTTCCTACATGATCTGGGGTTCCCTTTTCTCTGTGGCATCATTGAAGATAATGGGACTTTGGGGCTGTACACTACAATCAGGAAGAAATTCCTGCCTAATTGCAGCATCGATTTTATTTTCTGAAGTAACTTGTGTCAGTAACATCAAACGTCAAGGTTCTGGACCCGATTATCTTATCTTGTAGTAGATTTTATATACATGATCTCATACAGTGTTGTGTTTCTTTGCATGGAAGCTTTCCAAAATACTACATCAGTAAATTACCTGCAAGCTGAAAAATTCTCCTCCTTTCACCTGCAATGGGCAGTTGCTTGCTCTGTGGACTGTGCAATCTTCACCTCATTAAGGTTATTTAGTGCACAAGGAGCACACCACAGCTTTGAAGCTGGTGAGGTCAGCTTCTCGATGGTTTCTCCTCGAGAAAAACCATGCTAGGGAAGGGATTTCCTGGTGCTTCTGGGTTGCTAAAATGGTCCCTTGAAGATACTTCCATTTGTTGCAACTAAGGAAAAAGCCAACTGTTCATTTTGCAAATGGATGGACAAATGTAAAGTATTACAGTTCCATAGCAGAGTCAATGTGAAGACAGCCATCTTCACTTCAGCTATTGATAAAAGTTGCTTGAACTTCCTCAGTTAGCCTTTTGTTGGTATGCTTTTGAGAGTTCACAGACCCTTCTGATCCACAAGAGAGCTGTAGAAACACTAAACTCTAGGTAGTGGATCATAATAAACAGCTGGAAACTTGACGTTTTCACATATTCCTGAACGTGATGCTTGGATGCTTCTGTACAGTAGCCTTTATTTATGCTTAAAAATTATTTGCCCTAGCACCACAGTAATTCATTTTTCTTTGAAGTCAGTTGAAATCTTTAATTATTACTTTGGGAACAGGGTCCAACAAATTGTTTCCAGTATACAGGAGAAAATGTAAAGTTTACATGGATTGTGCAAGAGAAAGCCAGTTTCATAGTAAGAGCATATGGTAAAAATGGGCGTCCTCTTTGAGTCGAGTTTTGGGTGATACATAAGGACACAGAGGATGCTCTTCTTTTAACGTGTGTGTAATACTCCATCACCATTTAAATAAATTTTGTTAATTTGTAGGACAGAAACAACAAAGTCTACAAGAAGTACAATAATGGGAACTCTCGACACTGAGATCTGCATGAATGAATGCAGAAGGTAAACTTCACTGAGAATTTATTTTCCCCTCTCTTCAGTGCTAATGTTGTTTCTTTGAAGTACTGTTAGCAAAAGCAATTCAAAGCTCAGCTATGTGTATGCAGTAGTTATTTCTTTACAGCAACTTTTGTAAAAAAAAAATAGGATCTTTTACCTTGATACAGTGCTTTTCATCTTCCAAGCATTTTCACAAATACACTCCAGCTAATCTGAACTCCCCTTCAACATAGTTAAGGTTGATTATCATCAAGATTATAACTTTACAGGAGGGACAGAGTTTAAATTACATAAATGCACAAAAGTATTTCATGTCAGAAAAGGGATTAAAACTCAAGGGTCACTATGTCCTAATTATCTGCCCACAACACTACACCCTCTTCTTCCAACCTTGTTTGCACTGTGAAGAATTATCTTCTTACACATAGACTATTTTCTATATTTAACTAAATAATATACTACTTGTGTCATTAAAGTGCTTCTTACACAAACAAGAATGTTTCTGTTCATTTGGCCAAGATTTCACAACTCCGTCAGGCATATGGCCAAAACTGCTAGGTAGTTGCGGGGACCTTAAATTGTCAGATCTTCCCATCAGTACTTCTAAGGACAGGGTTTTCAGGTATTGACATGTGGATTGTCACCACAATTCTCTTGAGGCATAAAAAATGACACTTTACATTTGAAGGGCCTTAATCTGGTGTATAGATTGCTTATTTTCATCTAAAGATACTTTTGTATTTTTTGAGTGGTGTGAGTTGTAAATGACACTTAGTTCTCAATGCATTATTTTAACTTAATCCAAGGAAACACTGTCCATGAGACACAGCCACCTGAAATACTGAGACATTAAAGCAGAGAGACTCCAAGTCACTGTGCATTTATTTTTGAAAAAGTGAAATGAAACTCCACGAAATAACTCATTTTTATTCAGATAAATGGATTTACATTTCATCATTTAGAATACGAAGTACCAAGCGCACCCTCTGGGAAAATACAAAGCTATCATTTTATTTCAAGGTTTTCTGCAACACCATAAATGGAATTGTGAACTGAAATTGCAACCTCTCTAGTAATGCTGTAACCAGTGTCTTTTTAATGGTATGTGTTCATCCTAAACATCCATGTTCATGATGTTTTCCTGAAAATTATGGTGGTGCTTTTGGTGGGGTGGTGTTTGATTATCTGCTTCCAATTTCAAATGGCTGCTGTAGAAAGCTGACTACTCACAATGATAAATGCTGCATTAAGAATTTCTAGATCATAGTTTACTAATGAACAGTCACTGACGTGGACTCCATCTCTCAGTCCTATAGCAGGACTTTCATTTTAAGCTATTCAAAACTGAGTTACCAAAAGCATATTGTCTACAGAAATGAAAGCATTTAAAAATATTTCACAAAGCACTATTTCTTACCTGTTATTTAACAGTTAAATCATTTTGAAGGCTTAAATGCATGTACAGCTCGACCTAAGTTATAAGCTGGTGTAAGTAATGGGATTTCACTAGCTGTTGATATACACTGAGCTCACTTGAAGGAGTGCAAAATTTCATATTGATACAGGTTTTCCTTACCAGTTAACAGCTAAATTGAAATTAGCATGGTATTAAACTTGAAAAGGTACTTAGTTTGTCTGCAAGAATCCAGTTTTTCAGCTCCTTTTTCTGAGTACAAGCTGTCCACCCACTGTCCAGAATGTGCAAAAACAGTGGCTCAGACTAGACATCTTTGGAAACCCCATCTAATGGAGTTTCTTTTGAGCTTCCAGCTCAACATTTCTTGAAGTACTTATGTCATTAACAATTCACCATAAGCAGGCTTTTCTGCTTGCTGTTCTGTGTTCAGATTTACCCTGGATGTATATAGACCTTTATACAGACTAATACTCCTATGAAATACCATAGTTAGAGAGTCCATAAGCATGAAGTTGGAAAGGTGGTACCTCTCTGGACAGCTACAGTATCAAACTCCCACAGGAACAGTCTGTCCAGGAACAGCTACCACAAGTTTTAAATTGGAGTAAGAAAGGACTCTTAACTTAGAGTCCCCAAGAGTTCAAATAGTGAATATTTTCACACTATTTAAACAAAGTGAGTTCTCATATTCAAAAAGAAGCAAAAAACAGAACCAGAAAACCAAAAAGATTGCACATAGTTCTAGTAAAAGATGAATACTGCAACACAACTGACACAGCTTTTTATAAGCAGTTCAGTAGAGGAAAACTGTAGTAGAATTAAACAGAAGTAATTGCCAAAAATTATTCACTAAAAGATTCTGTGCACTGAAAGTACACCATGTGCCTTCAATAGAAAGGCCAACCTAGAATAAGAAAAATAGGGTAAATTTCAGTCTTTAATATGGTATTATGGCTATACTGCACCAGACTGAAGAAGTGTGTACTTCTTTCTCCCTTTATTAAACTATGATTTTCTGAAGTCATTTCTCATCAGTATAGTCTCACATTTTGAACTGCAGTAAGAAGTCTTCAGCCCCTGTGACAAAAATCCCAGCTGTGTAGGAAAATGTCTAACATACACTGAAGACAAGAGGATAAAGTGTTTAAAGCTGCACAGAGAGCAAATTCCAGCTGGAATAAAAGTTCAGCACTAGCTGCTACTGCCTTAAGTTATCAAGAATATCTTTTTTCTGGTATACAATGAACTGCCTCACAGATCTCAGCAGGTTTCTCAGCCGTGATAAAATGTAGGACATATATTCAGTGATGAATCGGAGTCTGCATTTACTAGCAGATGTGTGACATTTTTTAATATACAGGTAGCACTGAGTTGCACTTGAGAATGGCATGTCTGGATGGCTGAGGTCTCTCCGACAGATAAAGTTGCTTTAAAGAAAATCTATGACAAATACTTTCAAAAATAAATACTTCCAATTAAAAAGATAGTGGCTATTTCTGAAAGCTCTATATTTGATATTTATAGCTATCTATAGTAACAGAATACATAAATATATCAAAACTATTGAAGTTTCTCAAAATGTAAGGTCGTGTTACAGTAAAATGAATGTTCTGCTTAAATGTATGGACTTGTGGCAACAAGAAAAATACCACGAACAGGACAACTGTAATTATTAATATATAATGCTACAGTGTTTATCTTTTCATATCACTTGAAGCTATATTTAGCTTGGAGAGCTAAGTATACATACTTTCTATATACATGTACTTCAGAAAGAAAATAAAATTCCTTTTTTTTTTTTTTCAAAACATGCTCCAGTTTGTTCTCAGAATCATTTTTGGGCCTTGAAAAGATCACCCTTAATTTAAACCATAACAAACCTCTAAATGAATTGGTTTTTAATTGAAAACAAACCTCTTCCACTTAGTTACAAATACCTAATTTATAACTAGGAATTTTCACATAGGTTAGAGCTGGAATTTTGGTCTCATTTTGCCATTTCTGGCAATCCAGGAGTAATCAGCACTTTTTGCTTCATGTCACTGTTTTCTAGGGTGCTCCCTGGACTTTGCGGTGCTGCTCAGTTCCACAGTCTGTTCACAAATTGAGGAATTTTCGGGGGAAGTCAAATAAACCACAGTGTCTCCAGGAATATGGTAGGTGGTCCAGCTGAAATGTGGACCACCTGAAAGTCAGTTTTCAGAGACCGAGCCAATGCTTAGCATTTTCAGCATGTGCTTACACATTTAAGTAGATAAATTATTTCTATCTATCCATGACATTTGTGGAATACTGTTTTCTGAAACTGCAGCATAACTCAGAAAAGCAATTACATACCACCCACTGCAGCATCGCTCCCTTTACACACAGTCAGTGAAGACGCCCGGAGGGTTGCATGTAAATGTGCAGATCAGAAGTATTAAAAAGAAAGCAGGATGGGTGCCCTGGCTGCGATTTCAAGAGATATTTAAACACAGCAGCATTCTCGTTGACTTAATAAAAGTACTTCCGAGATGAAAGCTTTTAAAAAAGCATTAAAACCTTCACTGAGGATACATTTTAAGGACGTAGCGACATTTCAGGACTTACGGACCAGATGATAGCGATGTTTCAAAAGCACGCTGGAGATGTTCCGATAAGGCCACTGGTGAAGTACAGGAACAGCATGTTAACAGAAATACTCAGAAATAATGGGATGGCAATATCCACTTCCGAAGAGGAGCTATCCTGGGGAAAAAAAAAAGAGGGGGGGAAAAAAGCAGTTATGTCGTATGCTGTGGCACAAAACCACGATAAACCAGATTTTACTCCAAGGAGCTGTTCTGCATCGTGTGCTCCTACTCGCTTCCTGAAGAATTCCAGCTGTGTGACTCGCATTAGGCGAAACCGCTAGCTTCGGGCTCGCAGCCGGAGACCGGTCGCTCAGGCCCGGGCAGCGGAGTCCTCGGGCGCCCCGGCCTCTCCCGCTCGGGCCGCAGGCACAGACCTGCCGCGCCGCGGAGCTGCCGGGCCTCCCCGGCGCCTCCTGGGGCCGGAGCTGCCAGGGGAGGGGAGAGGCCGCCGGCGCCGCGGGCCGGCGCGGCCTGCCCTCAGCGCGGGCGGGCGCTGCCACCTAGCGAAGAGCGCATGGCAGCAGCGGCAGCGGCGGCAGCCGGCAGGCCGGCCGGCCGGCCCGCCCGCCGGTCTCCCCCCTCCCGCCTCCCGCGCCGGGGAGCGGGGTCGGCCCCGCAGGGGCGGGGCCGGGCCGGGCCACACGTGGCGCGCGGCGCTGGCGGGCTGGCCGGCTGGCCGGGTGCCAGCGTCACCGCCCCACACTTCCCGCTCTTCCCGCCAACATGGCCGCCGCCGCGGCCGTTAAGGTAAGAGTGGCTCCCCGCCGCCATGGTTTGGGAAGGAGGAGGAGGAGGAGGAGGCGGCGGCGGGAGGCGGCGCCCACTGCCACCCAGTGCCGCGCTCAACCCCTCCCCGCCTGTCGCCCCCCGGGGCGCTGGTGTCGCAGCGGGCGTGCGGAGCGGGAGGGCGCGGGCCACGCCGCTGCCCTCCTGGCGCTGCCGAGCGCGTGGGCGGAGGCGCAGCCCCTCGCCCGCAGTGTCCTTCTCTGCTCCCTTCCCGCCTCCGCCCCGCCCCGCCCGCTGGGAGCGGGCCCGGGAGGACGGCGGCCCTCAGCGGTGGCGGGCGGGAGAGGAGCCGCCAGGGCGGGCGGCGCCGGGCGGAGTGCCCCCCCGCCCCCCCCTCCTCCCGAGGCCGCCGCCTCGCCCGGTTGGGGCCTCTCCGCTGCGGGACGGGCAGCCCCCGCGCCTCAGGCGTCGCGGTGCTGCCACAGGCGACAGCCCTGCCCGCCGCTCCCGGCCGTGCCCCGGCGGGCGGCCCGGGCCGTCCCCGCTGGCTCTCCCGCGGCCGTCCCGGAAGAGACGGATCGGGTTTTTTTCACAGGAGAGCCGGAGGCCTCTGCTTCTCGGGGTTTGCGACCCGGCTGCGGCGTGTCGGATTTCTCAGTGAGAGGAAGCGGGGCGGGTTTGTAGGGGGCACAAATCCCGAAGCTGCAGCAGAAGTGAGCCGGTACAAAAGTTTAGCTTAAGACTCGTCCGTCCCGCGTGTTCAAAAAATGGCTGCAAAATGTGACGGCCTGCGTTAGACATGAGCAGGCCAGTTAGGCTGATACTCTGGGTTTGCGTTTCGACCAAAACATGAATTAGTTTTCTGAGGTGATGTAATTCTCCCGGTTGGTTTGGTGTGTAGAAATCGGTTATAAGCTGTCTTTATTTTACAGAGACAGCAGGTTTATTCTCTTAACTGTTAATTGTATACAGCTTGCTGTTTATCTCCTTTTTAATGCCATCCTGTTCCCCTTCTCATTATCCCCAAAACAGAAGAGAGGAGGAATACAGATGTGTTCATTAGTTGGTAGTTGTCACAAAGACTCATAGCTGATTGTGACAACGCTTAACATGAACTAGTGTTTAAGACCCTCACATGGACAAGTGTAGACTGTTAGTGCACTGATACTTCTGTGTCTTGTGCTTGAACCTATTTGAGGGATTTCACCAAACAGCAGGTGAAGAAAGGCATACACTTAAGTGTGATCATCATTTGGACTCCCACAGAGAAATGATTTTGATTTTGTAGTTATTGGTTGTGATAACTTTTTGTTAAGTTTCACTCTTGTTGCTCTTCATGCCAGTGTTTGAGATCAAGTATTTTACTATGGTTTAGTCCATGTTTCATTCCACTGCAATGCCATTTTACTTGAGATTTAATTCCAGATAATCTCAGCTACAGCCTCCATTAATTTTTACAGGTTATGTCCCTTTGTAGGATGCAAAGTCTGGAACTGAGCATACAGTCTTGCATCTTCTCATTCTTGAGGTCACTGCTAGATGTGACTGTCGCTGCCTTTTCAGGAAAGTTGAGACTTTCCTCCCTGAGTCAACTCTTCTCTGCCATTCCTTGCCTTCAATGCCTGGGCTGCTAGGTGGAAATAGGCCTCAGGTCCCTTGGCAGGGTATCTTCCCCACAAGCCTAGAGCAGCTGCATTCCTTCTGATAATTCACTAGAAGGTCTCTAAAGCAGAATTTAATATAGAACCAGATTTGGGGGTCTCCAGCCCCCAGATGCAGCTGATACTCCTGGTGATTATGTAAACTGGATGAAAAATAGTTCTTTTGCAGAGAGGGAAAATTAATTTTAGGGTTGGAGCTGCCAGTTTCAAGTTGGCATTACATGGTTGGAGAAGTAGCTGCTTCAAAAAATCTCTGCTGGGCTAACTTTCCTTCCACTGTAGCAGCTCTCCTGTGAATTACAGTGAGCCCAGCATTTCTCTAGCTGGTGTTGCCTAAGTGGCTGGAAGGTTGGCCAAACTGCTGCCGAGGTGTTTTGCAGGCAGGAAGAAGGTGTCATGGTTTAACCCCAGCCAGCAACTAAGCACCATGCAGCTGCTCACTCACTCCCTGCCCACCCCCCTGTGGGATGGGGGAGAGAATCGGGGGGGGGGAGTGAAGTAAAACTTGTGGCTTGAGATAAAGACAGTTCAGTAGGACAGAAAAGGAAGGGAAAATAATAATAGAATATACAAAACAAGTGATGCACAATACAATTGCTCACCGCCTGCTGACCTTGCCCAGCCAGTCCCTGAACTGTGGTGCCCCCTGGCAAACTCCCCCCAGTTTGTATACTGGGCATAACATAATATGGTATGGAACAGGCCTTTGGCTCATTTGGGTCAGCACTATACCAGCTACTAAGAAGAGAATTTACTTTATTCCAACCCAAACCAGGACAGAATGCAAAAGCAAATTCACGGTAGTCTAGCTTTTTTCTGTGCTGTGGGTTCTCCACCCTGGGAGCTGTGAGTATTTTGCCAGCTCATTGCACTGCTGCCATTTCTGACAGCATGGCCGGTGGTGTAAAACCCTGCCCTGGAACTGAATGGTGCACCACAAGCACGTATTGCTGCCACTGCAGCAACAGGAGTAGAGAGCCCAAGAGCAAACCTGAAAGCAACCTCACCAGGCCTATGCTGCTGTGAACAGACCGAGCTCTGTGCTGCCGCAGATCAGGTGTACTGCTTTCTGGTACAGGAATTGTCTGTTACAGTGCTGGATCTGTGTGTTCATAAGGACCTTAAAGCATTGCAGTTCCAAAATAACTTCCATGTCATGTAGCTGCTATCTCCAGCTTTGCACTGTTTTCCTCGGTCCTGACAAGTTTTCACTCTGCCAGACATAAAAATTCAGGCAGATGAGGATTCCCTTTTGAATAGTCTCAATCTTAAGTCATAAGGCACTAATAAAACAAGCATTATACCAAACTAAAACTAGTTAAGTTATTGAAGGAACCATTTTTTTTCTAGATTAAAAACAAAAGGTAACATTTTGATCCTGGCTTCTGTCAATGTAGTAATCTTCCATATTGACTGAATGCATGCATGAACAATGTTAAAGGTGGTCTTCTGTTCATTTTGAGTTTTATGATTGCTCCTGTTGCACACTTCTTACATTGTTCCTAAGGCAAAAAATTATTCATCCTGAAGTCTGTATAGTTCTCAGGATTTTCATGAGCAATCTAACAATCTGAACGTTTGTGATAAATAAGCAACATGAGTAACATGGGAACACGCCCATCAATACTACTGGAAACAACGATCTAGGTTTTCCCTAATGCTTTGACTATAATATATTCAAGGTTGGAGTTTGTGCATTTTCCTTTGCACTACTCATCGTGCTCCACAGGGGGGTAGCAAAAGGAAGCAGGAGATCTGTTTAAAACTACTTCAGCTTATCAGCTTTTACACCATCTGGTGTGGAAAGCTTTCTCAGAGAAGTATTTGATGTGTAACCAAGACCACAGAGCCTCTGCTTGTTGAAACGAAAGTCTTGATGAGCCAGCTAATACAGTGGTTGAACAAATGAGGTCTCTATGAATGTGAAAGTTAAGAAAAAGCTAGAATAAGAGACAGTTGGGTGTGTGTTGTGGAAGGGGGGTGTTGTACATTGAAGTCTGGAGGTTTTATTTGAGAAATTTCCTGTCTTTAATAAATAGTGCTGGAACCATGCAGTAGTAACTCACACCAGAATGGTTCCAAAATTTTTTTTTTCCACAGTGAGCAATCATAAGCCATGATATGAACTCTTCAGCTTAAAAGTGAGACAAACTTTGCAACAACTGGTCGCACTGGAGGAAAAAAAAAGCAGTAGCATTTTCTCCATGTGTGATGAAAGGTGACATTATTTTTAAATATAATTACTAAGCCTAAGGTTATGAAGGGCCTGACAGCACCCATTCCATCCAAAGAGCTAGAAGTGTTCTGAACTCAAGAGAAAACTCAACTTGATTGAAAATGGGATTATCCCTAGAAAGACAAAAACAAGATACTTTCCAATGATGAACTAGAAACAAGAAAATTCAGATGCATTTTTCTTTAGGTGGAGTGTGAAATCACAGGTGAGTTTAGTCTCAGTGAGAATATATGTTTCAAATTACCTTTTTTTCCTTTCCCCTTTTTTACAAAAGAACTAGACCAGATAAACAATGAGCAAAACCAAGACATCAGTAATTACTAAAGCATGACAGATAGGTGGTAATTGTGAGTCACTTCATGCTTCTTCACTACAAGTTGTATCAAAACACAACATGGAACTTTTAGCCTGATCTCCTAAGGAAATAAAATAGATTTTATTTAAGTGGCCCTTTGCTTTGCCATCTCTTTTCCCTTTTGCTTTATGCTTTGGAACTGTTAGTCAATATCATAAAAATTTGGCAAGAAAATACTTGAAATTACTTCATTAAAAAAGTAGGAGGAGCAAGAGTCTGTTAAGTTTCTACTTGGGGAAAGGTTGTGAGTTGAATAAAACCTGACACCAGTACGTCTACACAGGAAACAATTAGTGACCCAGCTGCAGGCAAAGTTGAATGAGCGCTTACACCTTCTTAGGTACCAGATGACCTAATTGTAAGTATGTGAAGAAACCCAGCAGTACTCACAGCAGGTGAAATTGTCAGCAGATTCTTTTTATTTCACTTGTGAAGATGCTGTTGAGCTGTCCCCCTTTTCAGAAGCTGTGCAGAGACTACTTAGAGAAACGGGGAAGTTCTTACATCTTGGCAAGTCAACACAAATTTTTTTGAAAAAAGGTTTTCATCATTTTGTATGTATACTACTATATAGGAATGCCTGGTATTCAGTATGGTGGTTGTGTATAGGACTGATTTTCCTCATGTGAACAAGAAGCCTTTGTTATAATATGCTTTATACAGGTATTTCTCACTCATTAGAGGCATTCCTAAATAACAACTTTCATTTTTAGATTGGGAATTGTTGTGGTTTAAGCCCAGCCGGCAACAAAGCACCCTGAAGCCACTCGCTCACTCCTCCTCCCCCTGGCCCCGGTGGGATGAGGAGGAGAAAATATAAAGAAAAGCTCATGGGCTGAGACAAGGACAGGGAGGGATCATTCACCACTTATGGTCACAGGCAAAAGACAGACTCAACTTGGGGAAGAAACAAAATCAATTTAATTTACTACCAATCAAATCAAAACAAGGATAATGAGAAGTAAAACCAAATTTAATTCCCCCCATGCCTCCCTCCTTCTTGGCTCAACTCCACTCCTAATTTTCTCCACCTCCTCCCCACCAGCAGCACAGGAGGATGGGGAGTGGGGGTTGGGGTCAGTTCATCACACTTTGTCTCTACTGCTCCTTCCTCCTCAGGGGGAGGAATCCTCACTCTTCCCCTGCTCCAGTGTGGGATCCCTCCCACGGGAGACAGTCCTCCATGAACTTCTCCAACGTGCATCCTTTTCATGGGCTGCAGTCCTTCAGGCACAGACTGCTCTAGCGTGGGCCTTCCCATGGAGTCACGGCCATCTTTGGGGGCATCCACCTGCTCTGTCGTGAGGTCCTCCCTGGGCTGCAGGTGGGCATCTGCTCCCCCGCTCCCCTCCATGGGCTGGGGGGGGACAGCCTTCTGCCTCACCATGGGCTGCAGGGGCATCCCCTCCTCTGGCACACCTCCTCCACCTCCTTCCTCACTGACCTCTATTCTCCCAGAGGCGCTACCACAGTCACTGATGGGCTCGGCCTTGGCCAGAGGCGGGTCTGACTTGGAGCTGGGGAAGCCTCTAGCAGCTTCTCACAGGAGCTGCCCCTGCAGCCCCTCCCCTGCCACCAAAACCTCGCCACCCAAACCCAAAACAGGAATAAATGATGAATTGGCACATCTTGTGCATTTTCCATAGCTTTTTAAATTTGGTATCTTTAAAGAAGAGAATCATAATGTAAGAAATTTGCAAGTGAAATACAGTTGTTTAAAATCAGTCATTTGAAATTTTATTTCTGGAAAACTGCTGGGCATGTTATGTTTCGTTGATTTGTAGTCTAGCCCCATCTCAAGCAGAAGATACATTTTGTAGCTGCCTAGTTAGTTTTTCAGATGTGCTGTTAAATCGAGTGTAATCTCAAGAAGACTAATACGTATTTTTCTGTGTAAGATCGGAATTATTGGTGGAACTGGCCTGGATGATCCGGATATCTTAGAAGGAAGAACAGAAAAATATGTTGATACTCCTTATGGCAAGGTCTGTATAACCACTTTTTTTATTACCGAGACTTTTTGCTGTTTCTAAAGGTGTTTGTATGCTTTAAGAATTTTCAGACTGTTAAATGAATGCATAAAGGAGGTACTGTCACAAGAGTATTTCCTTTTAGTTGCTACATATTGTGTGATTCTTAGTTTGTAGAAACAAGGTGTTACCAAGGTGATGTGCAAAGGAGACTATACCTCTTCTCGTTTGTAGATTGGATGAATTTACAAACTCAGTCCTGAATTTGCAGTCAAGAGGGATAAACCCTCTCTTCAAATTTGTGCTGTTGTGTGATCTGCAGCATATGTCAGATCGCTCCAGTCACCTTTCTGAATTGCAGAAAACTGTCCTTTGAGGTATATGGGCCACCATTTTCCCTGTAACCACTGAATTATGCTTTACATACCAATGCTCTCCTTACAGTTATGCTTACAACCACATAATTTGAAACTGATTTGTAAACAAAGCTCTGAAACTGGTTTTGTGGCACAGGTATTCTTGACCAACTCTCCTTCGCATTGCTTCAGCCCTTTTCCTCAGCAAAAGGGAGTGGAGGCTACAGGTGTTGCTCTATACACAGTGCCGAGTGTGTTGTGAGGGGCAATTCTCACCCCAACGCATTTATAGTAGGAACATAAAACACAAAGGATGAGAGAGAGTTTTAAAGGCAGGAAATCAAGGGGGAGAGAGGTTGACACAGGAAGTTCATAGAAGAACTGGATCTCACCTATTCTGTAATTATCGTAAGACCAGGGGAGTCTGGGTGCTTTATAATTGCCACTGGAATTATGTCTTATGAAATCTACCAGTGTAAGGTTGTATACGTAGAATAAAACATCTGGCATGTGGTAACAAGAGCCATTTTATGGGTAGAAGCTTGCCAGAAAGCTCAGCGCTGTGGTGTGTGACTGAAAATTTGAATCTGTGACTCCAGCGAAAACGGTTTGAGGGGAAGTAAGAGCGTAAAGAGCAAGCAGAGTTTGTGTGTGCACCACTCAAGAAGGGGAAGGAGATAAAGATTAAGGGAGGAGAAAACATAATCAGAATTATACATCTGACTTTTCCACCATCCCTTAAAATCTGTTAACAAACTGCAAGAGAATGAAGGGAACTTGCCTGCTGTATTTTCTATAGCCTGCTTTCCAAATGGTAGCCAGGGTTGTTCTGAAGTGGAATCCACTGGCTAAACCAAACCAGTTGCCATTGCATTCCCTATTTTTTGAGAGTCATGGATGGTCACAGCATCTCTGTGTCTGGAGACTGCTCACAAAGCAAAAATAGCACTATGCTTGTAGCAGATAGTAACTGAAGCCTTTGTATCCAGGAAGGATGAAACACTCTTCACCTCCCTCACAGGCGTCTCTTCAGATCAGAGTTAAGGGCACAGTGGCAGCACAGCATTTGGAGGGCTGTTCTGTCACAGCGCTGGGATGCAATAGGGTGTGGGTGGCCCAATTTTTGCAATGCGGTAGGTGGCCTACAGCAGGGTTTAGTATTGCTGAGAAGAGTAGGAGTACCTGCAGGATGTCTTCTGCACAAGGGAGTGGAAAAAGCTTCCTCAATCCTGCACCTTTCGTCAGGGTGGAAGGCTTTTTTAATTTCATTTAGGAAGCAGCTTAGCTACTGTCTTTTTTTCTGTGTTCTTCACAGAATGCACATGAATAGGGGAAAATAAATCTTGGTTGCCTGTTGTGGTTTGTGAGAAACCTTGATCAATGGACTGGCTATGTCTGAGGTTGTGTATTATATGCATTTAACATAGGCTCAACTTAAAGAAAAAGCTTGTGAATATTCTGTCTCTGTGTAGGGCAGGAGGCGGGGGGTTATAACTGAGATGTCGTGGTAGGAACGCACACGCGGATTCTAGATACTGTGGTGAGCTGAACTGGGACTGTTAAGCTGACCTGGATGGAAAACTGCAACTTCCTGGGGCTTCTGTATCTGTGAAAGGGAGCACAGCAAAACAGCGAGCTTTTGTCCTTACCCCTGCTGGCCTCTTCTCTCTTCTCTCTGCCTGTAGAGCTGAACTAATAAGAACTCAGGCTGTCAGTCTGATGGTTGTTTCATGTAGATTAACTCCTGCATAGGATCACATTAACTTCAATGTTTGAATGGAGTTTTCATCCTCGTGGAGCAACTGGTGGATCAGCCTTAATGTAAGACACACAGGGCTTAGACCACAAATTGCAGTGGCATAAAGTGCATTGAGTGAGTCAAGTTCATAGACTTCAATTGAAGCAGAAACAAACTTCACAAATCTAATTGGTATCATTAGGTGGATCAATGTTTGCTTACTTTGCTGCTGAAACTTTTCAGCATTCAGGAAGGAGGTGTTACACAGCCTGCCTCTCTCATTTTGGAACAGAGATGAGAGAAGCAGCTATTGCCAAATGCAAAAGGGCAAATGAGAACTTTTTTTGAAGTGTGCTTGGAAAAGTTTAGAAGTTTGTGGTTTATGTTAGTATTTTTTCCTAAAGGTGTGCCTTGTCCTGGATTGTTACTGAAATAAAACCAAATTGGGATTTTTCTTCCATAAAGATGCTTTTTCATAGAGCTGTGACATCAATGGAGAGATAATCTGCCTGAAATTTTAAGAGGTAAAGGGCTTAGTCTAAATAAACTGTTCAGAACTTTGTGGTCTTTTAATTGCTGAGAGAATTAGAGATGCAACATCAAGCCTATTTTAGTTCAAGCAAAACTAGGAAGAAAGAAAACGAATGTCTGAATGCCAAAAGGAAAATGCAAGGCATAGTTAAAAAAAAAGTATGTCCATTTCATTCTATCCTGTAAAAATGCAAAGTGTACAATTGTATTCTCCTTAAATTTTTGTTTTTAATGCTTAAGTTTCTTGGCAAGGACATAGCCAAAAGACTTTTAGCTGAAAACCTTTCTGGTGGTGACATTCCTTGCCACCTTTGACAACAGCAAAATAGACATTTCTTTAATGCTGTTTCTTTACTTTTAGAAGCAGAATAATAGCTTACATTTTGTTCATATAGAGTCCTTGGATTGTCTTCTGCTTTGGCCTTCTCAAATCCTAAGAATCATTTAATAATAAAACTTACATCATTAGGGAATGTGGGGATATTTTTTTCAGGTGAAGTATGGAAAAATTTAAAGGAAACTAGTATGAGAATTTTTGCAGTTCTCTGTACTGGCATTGGTCCTCCTGTGATCTTTCAAGTTACATTAGTAATACTAGTGAAAATGCAGTACATTAGGTTTTTAAAAAATAAATATGCTTACAGCTGTTAATATTCCAGCCGTCTTTTCTCCCTTGCCCACTTCTACCATTTTCATTGCATCAAAAATTTGGATTCTATGGAAAATACCCTAAAACTTTTTGGCATTCCAACTCCAGATGTGGAAAACATTGTTCTTTTATAGGATAAGAAAATGGCTTGCAACAGCATTTATCTTCATCATTGAATTTTGAAGCTCCTAATAAAACTTTGTTCAGAATATACCTTTAGTTAGATCGTTTTACTTTCTGGATGACAGAACTTGGTTCTGAATCACCTTTCCCCAAATCAGCAAAATATCTTCCCGTTCTAGAAAATTATTTTAGGTGCCCCCCTTTTTTTGGTCATAGGTATATCTGGCAAAGTAGGCGCAGCAAGGGGCCCACCTTGCAAATGAGCTTTGTATGCTTGCATCAGGAAGATCAGACCATGTAATGTGACACTTAAGCTCCTCTTCTGCTTCCACAAAATGATGTACATCTTTTGGTTCCTAGACTAGATTACAGGTTAAATGAAGGCTTGGGGAACTTATGAGATACTTCTCCATCTCAGGTTTTCATTAGATTTTTATTTGCTTGTTCATTCTATTTTCTGTTCCAGCTTGCTTCTGATGTGAGACCAAGGAAAAAATGAATTCTGTAAGCACCACGTGAACAATACTTCATGCATATTTGTGTTGCAGACAAAGGGAATTTATTTCAATTGTTTGTTACTGTAATAATTTAGGGTTAACTGCCCAGGGTTCTTTGCTTCCTTTTCTGTTTTGCAACACTGAATAATATATATCTGACTTGGATTTTATGGAAGGGGGAAGTAGTTAAATATGTATATGAATTATTAATGTTTGACAACTTTTTATTGGGCCTTTTATTAAATCCTGCTTTAAAAATACTGTATTAGAGCTTTGAATTTAGATTGTTCCATTGGAAGTTTCTATTACTTTATCAGCATTTCAAAGCTCCTGACTGCAACTGAGGTAATATTACAGGGGTACAGCACTGGGAAGAACTTGTGGGAAAAGGAGAGCGGAACAGAAGTATACAGTAGCTCTGTTATATGGTTAACACATAGTTTGAAATTTCTGTATCTTTCACCTGTAACTTTACACATGTTGATTTATCCTTATTTCTTCTCTTCTAATGGCCCATGATACAGTATCTGCAAATTCTTTTCTTAAACTGTCAGTTCATCATTTAGCAGCACATTCTTTGTTCCAAATCTTTTCTTTTCTCTGCCATGTTTCTAGCAATCATGTGCAAGAAAGGTGTTCAGGCAGTCACATGGAAGATGCCCTGAATGTGTTCTGTGGAAATCTGTGTAAAGATGACAACCAGTCCTGTTACACAGCCACCCTGAAGCCTTTTGAAGTGACTAGGATGGCAGCAGATAGGGAAGGAAACCCTAGCTGCTGCAACTAGATTTTGAAGCCTGTTGAATTTCAAAGCTGTTGCATTGTTGCTGTGTCAGCAGTGTATGCTAGTGGAGTTCTGTGGTGGGGATGAATATCAAATAGCAGTTAAATTGCACCTTTCGACCCCAAATCTTTTGGAAATTAATACAAACTTTTATCTATCACTTGCACTAAACTTGAATATGTCACTTGTAAAGCAAAGGATCCAGTCTTCAACTTACTGATCTTTACTTTTCATTTTGATAGGAGGCAAGGAATTTTGGCTGAAGTCTTCTTTAGTTTTTAAGAGTATTTTTGTATCCTGCTGTGAGTGAAGTTGCATGCTTATTACTTCACACAGCAAATGTGTGCTCTCTAAACAAAACAAACCAAAAAAACAAAACCCCCGTGCTGATTATTGTGAACCTTCATTGAGATGGAATGTTGGAACATCAAAATTCCTTGGCACCTAGACAGCAAGGCTTTTGCCCTGTGCGAAATTTCACTCTTAAAGCCGTGTCTGGTTCAGAACAGTATATGTAAAGTAAGGTAAATAGATTAAACGTTTAAATGACAATAGGTTAATATTAAATGGAGACTTTTAAAAAGAAATCAGAACACACTACAGTTCTAGAAATAAAATTTCTGAACATTCCCTTTATTAAAACAAAAAAGTGGTAAATCTGTGCCTGGCAGAATTTAAACCTAGGTGATTGAGTAAACTGTGGTGCTCTGAAGAGATTTCACATTAAAAATTACCCAAAGGAGCTATGCAATAGGGAGTAGAAAGTGGTGTTTTTATTAGAAATTAGTTATCTCTAAAATGCAGCTATGTGGGACTCACATATTACTTTATTCTAGATCTCTGCAAATTTTCAAGTGTATAATAGAATTAACAGCTGTAAAACTAAATGCTAACTGAAATCTTGCCGCTAGCATTAAAATACAAATAAAATTATATCAGGTAGCAGGCAACAGAACATTGCTAAATGCAAATGTGTGAGTCCTTCCAGACACTTGCAAACTTGTGATCAGTAAATAAATCATAATTTTGTTAATAGCTATTTCAGCTTTAAATCCCAAGGGCATGGAAAGAGAGATTGGCACAGCGTGGCTTCTAGCTTACTTGCAGTTTCTTCTACACTGCAATAAAAAGAGTGAAATGTGTGCAGTTCTGAATTGGGCAGAAGAAGGAGCACATCCAGCTGCACAGATGCATCTGGATTAGTTTAGTATTTAATTAAACAGAGGCTTTACATTTTTTAACAAAAAGGGAAGCTAGAAGCATTCTGTATTTCAGATCCCTAATGCATATAGCCAGGAACAGAACGCAGCCCACAGAGCAGTTAATTACTTGGGGGCTGCCCTGCATGGGCAGTATGACCATGTCCAAGGCAGAGCACATGTCCCAGCTGGGCAGCTAAAAATAAAATGCTCTAGCTTCCTGGCTGTTTGGTTCATCGGGAGGAATGCATGTTCTCATGGTGTAGCTGAGAGGAGAGTGCAAGCTGTCTTCTGGTCCCTAGGCTGACCAAATACAACACTGCTTCTGCCACTAGTGTACCAGAAGTTCTCTGTCATATCACAGTTCACTTCCCAAAAGCGGGACTCCCAGCAGCAGGGAAGAGGGAGTTTATCGGGAAGCTGGGGGGGGGGGGGGTGAAGGGTAGGTTGGAGGAGTCTAGAACTCCTCCTCACACCCCTAGCATGAGCTACGGGGGTGAAGGGGGACAGAGAGGAGAATGGGGAGTGTTACAGAAAGGGACAGATTAAATGTGATTTCTTTTGGGAGGGGGCCTTTAGTAGGAAATGGCACCTGTTTAGCAAAAAGCCACCGAAGTTTACAGAAGAGAGTGAGAGGTCTAACCAATTTAAAGGCAACACCTATGTGCTTTGTTTTTTATATTTGTCTATCACTGTTTGAAATACTGTTTCAAACTATTTGAAAGTATTACTGTTTCAAAACCTAAAGTAAGGAGTTGCAATATTGTTAGTAGGAACACAGAAAAATTGTGATAATCCCTCTGGTGTCAGGTTTGATCTTCTGTTCCAGACAGTTTTCTAATCTGCCATATCAAATTACAGAGCTCAGCAGAAGAAAATGGGAGACTACAGGGGTAACCAGTATTTCCTAACTATCCTGCTTATTTTTAAGTAGCAGTTAAGGTTTCTAATGTGATTGTCAGGCTGTAACTCATTTTTATTTGATTGTTTTGCAGCCCTCGGATGCTTTGATATTGGGAAAGATAAAAAATGTGGACTGTGTGCTGTTGGCAAGGTAAATGAGCATTTTAAGAGGTTTTATATTATGTGTCTTAAAGGTTTCTCAGAAGTTTTTTCTTTTTACATTAGGTGAACTGAATTTTTACTCTGACTTCATCTTGCTCTGGGGTTGCTAGCAAAGTCCCGCAGAAGTCTGGGTTTTTCCCTGAACAAATTTAGTGCTGCAAGGACTGAGAGTATTAAAAATACCATCTAGGTTAGGAAAGAGAAATCCAGTGGGGGGTGCTGCCCTAGTAAGAATGGTAACCTGCAAGGCTGCCTGCTCTGGTGGTAGGTAGGTGGTGCCTGATAACCTCAGTAATCAGACTGCTCCCTGTGTTTGCAAATTTCCTTTGTGAAACTGGGAAATTGCCTGTTTCCAGATGAACTGTATCTCTGGTACCACTACAGACTCTTCCAAATTATTCCCTGTGATTATTAAGTCTTCTGGCTGTTACCTTTATTGCTTACGAGGCTGGATTCCCTGTAGCTCTCCCTCCCTGGGTCATTTTTATTCAGACATCTCTTACCATACTCAGAAGAGACTCTGGAAGCAGGATCTGCAGATGAGTGCATGGAAATTTCACACTAATGTAACCATGGATATCTAAGACCAGTGTGCTACTAGGTTAAATATAAGAACGCTAACACAGTTTTTAGCATTTGGACAGCATGGGCAGAGCCAGGCACTGGTAACAGGGTCCATCACCAGTCCCAGACAAGTTGAGGCAATGAATCCAAGTCCAGGATCCACCCAGGGAGTCCAGGCAGGAGCAGTAGCAGATGGGGCCAGAGACAGAGTTGGAGACAAGGCTGCGGCATGTGTCCAAAGGTTGTCCAGAAAACAGTCCTGTAGACAATCTACAGCAAGGTCTGAAAGCCATCCAGGAGACAGGGCTGGGGATGGGCACACTGTGACATAGCTCAGGCCAAGAGAGAAGGCTAGGGCCTGAGCTTGGAGGCAGGAGCACCTAGGCTCACAGACACCGGTTGTTTGGGTGGAGGCCCAGGGTGAGGCTGGCCAGGGCAATTACCGCCCAGTGATGCACTCAGGGCCCTGATTCTTTTCATGCCAGTTTTTCTGTTAAGCTGCTGACTGTTACCATCTCTGCAACTACCCTTCTGTCTGTGGTTTTACTTTTCTTATCTTGCATGGACTTTGCTCATGTATTCTATTACACCTGGACAACATTTTTCTCATTTTCTCAAATGAAATGCTAAGCCAAGATCTCATAGCTGTGCTGTATCAAAGTAGGCCTTGGGCTACAGATGGCTGAACAGCTCAGCTGTGGTTTACATCCTCACTGGGATTTATGACCATTCACATATGACCATTGTGAGTTTACTTTTGGGGCTAAGGTACCTGCAACTTCATTTTGTGTTTCGGGAAAAATAACAGAATTGCTTGTGAATGCCAGATTTAAAGTAAAAGGCGTGTATATTCTAGAAGAAGGTTATGACAACAACTGCAACATTTAACAATAAATCTTATCAGAAAACATGGGAATCCTGCTTGACAGTGCTTGGTCATTGTCTGTGTAACTCCCAGTTCCCAGCTGATAAAGTTCTTAAGACCTTTTGGTCTCTGTGAAGGAATCAGTTGGGAAATTAAGTTCCTCCTTTCCTCTTACATGGTTGAAAATAATTTTCAAATGTGTTCAATCATTATGTGAGTGATGTACCCCTGTAGCGGTGACAGGGATAACACGAAAGCTTGTGCTTATAAGACTATGTATTTCCTGTCTTGGTGAAAAAATATACTGCAACAGTGTGAAGTCATTCTTCTAATTTATGAAAGCTGTCAGATCATTTTAAGAGCAAAGAGAAAAATGTGATGATTCTACTGTTTTCTTTGGGAAGGTGACAGATAAAAACAGCATGTTCTTTCTGTTTTGAATTTCCTGTGATGTGCCACTCTTTTCTGAGTGGGAGAATACAAACAGCACTTCTGAGCAGAAAGTTTGTAGAGGTGTATGTAAATCTTAGAAATCTGTTGTAGTGTATGGAAGATTTAATTTGTTATACCTGGGTTTTCAGAATCTATGGAACTGACTTAGAAAATTCAGAGAAAAATGCTTTTTGTACTCTTGAAGCTGCTAATGTCTATTTGGATTGTATTTTCAAGATTCTTTTCATTACAGTCTTGAACTTAAAAATTTTGCATTTAAAAAGAAAACTACACCACTACTTCTTAAATCAAATCTTGAGAGAACCTTAATACAGTTAGGAAAGCTACACTGGAAGTAGCTGAAATGATCAGTTCCACTTCCAATGCTGTTATGGAAATTACATTTTCTGGAATTTTCTTTATCTGGGAGAAGGAAGACAATTTCAGTCTGATTTATTTTACTCTCTTGCAACATGTATCTTTGCAGACATGGAAGGCATCATACAATTATGCCATCAAATGTCAATTACCGTGCCAATATCTGGGCATTAAAAGAAGAAAATTGTTCACATGTATTAGTGACTACTGCCTGTGGCTCATTACGAGAGGAAATACAACCTGGTGATCTTGTCATAATTGACCAGTTCATTGACAGGTGAGTAACATTGGTTTTAACTGTGTTCTTAGTTTTGGAGGAGAAAAAAGGGGACAAGTGGGGTTAAACCATATAATAACATGTTAATGTTAAATTAAGTTTTTGTGGAATGAGGTGATAGCCTCAGTTCTTACGGCAAAAAGTGAGATTCATACAAGAAGACGTGATAGGAAACAGGAATGAAATTACAAAAAATTCAGGTCTAACAGACATAGATGAAATACCAGGCTTTGAAGAATGACCTCAAATGAACTAAAGTATAGCTCCTTGGGAAGAGTCTTCTGAAGAGGAGATATCTCCTCTTCTCAAGTGTGGGAGAGGAACATGGATAAAAGCACAGGCTGTTACAAGTTTTGAGAAGAATCTGAAATGAAATGGAGGGGTACAAGAAGGCATAGTAGGAGCCAGGTAGGAAAATTTATGCAGTAATAATGAGGCTCTACAGAAGAGAGATCAAATGCAACACAGCAGGAAAAGAAAGGAGGTTGTTTTAAAACGAGGGTAGATGCTAACATTTTCTATTTGCTAAGAATCATAAGGAAGTAAATTTTTTCCAAAGTCTCTGTACTCCAGTCAGTCGTCCCCTCCTTGATTATCTGATGTTTAGAAAAATTCAAGCAAACGGGGGAGGGGAGGAGGGAAGCTATGTTTAAAGATTGCCAAGCACACCAAATATTTAAAAAATAGTTGCACATTTTAAGATGTAAGTTTATTATTAGTACTCACAGGTGTACTATATCTGGAAGTCCTGTTTGGGTATTCCACCCAATTTTAAGTGTTTGGAATGGTTTATGCAGCTTCTTTGTGCTTTGTGGGGCTGCTGGCAATATTTCTTTGCCAACTGAACATGTATACCTAGGTTTGTTCTCTGCAGTGCAGTGCTATTCAAGTTTTGACTTACTGACATTTTTGTGTGTGTGTAACTGAAATGCTCTTCTTGTAAGAGAGTACATTTTAAGTAGAGTGTATCTAAATGACTAAGTACCCTGCAGGAGCAATCCCCATATAAACTGCTTCCTGTTATACTAGAGTTGATTTATGGGTGGAGAGCAGCTGTATTGCTGACAGTGGTCTTTTTTTTTTCTTTTTTTCAAGTCTAAAAGTATTTAGGCTGATCACTTTGTTTATACAGATTAAATCATAATCATCCTTATTCTGCCAGTAGTACTTTGAAAGGAGTAATTTTAGTATCAATATTGATTTGTATAGGAAAGATACTAAACATACTTCCATACACGGTTTGGATGATTGTGAGTAAAGCACCAGTTATTTTGACAGCATTATCATCTAGCAGACTCCTGAGTAGGTAAGGGGAGCCTAATCGTGCTAAGCTGTGAATTGCATGCATAGTAGGAAGTAGCCTCTGGCCCAGAGAGCCTGCAGTTTTAAACAAGAAACAGTTGGAATGATTGCAGTTATTATCTGCTACGGATGAGGGGTGGAAGTATGGAGAAACTAACTCTTGCAGAGGTCAGGCAGAAAGACATTGACAGAGCCAGGAAATGAACCCAGATATGAAATCTGAGACCATCCGTCATCCAAAATGTCATTATCAAAATTAACAATTAATTCTGAAGCTACCTAATCTCTTCCCACAGGTTTACATTTCCCAGCATTTGCCAGTCTTCATCAAAACTTCTGAGCTGGAAAGGAAATAATCAGCTTGGTTAAGTTTGGGTTTTAAGGACATGTCCCTTTCAAGAAGGAAAAAAATATGGGGGTGTTATAGAACAAATCAGTATATTTATCTGATGAGAAGATGAGTGAAAGGACAGGGTTCATTTACATTGCAGCAAAGAAGGCAAAGTATCTTGGGCTGTATTAGTAGGGGTGTTGCCAGCAGGCCAAGGGAGGTGATCCTTCTTCCCCTCTACTCAGCACTGGTGAAGCCACACCTGGAATACTGTGTCCAGTGCTGGGCTCCCCAGTGCAAGAGGGACATGGACATACTGGAGAGAGTTCAGCAAAGGACCACGAACGTGCTGAAGGGACTGGAGCATCTTTCCTGTGAGGAAAAGTTGGGAGAGGTGGGACTGTTCAGCCTGGAGAAGGGAAGACTCAAGGAGGATCTCATCAATGGGGAACCTGAAGGGAGGGTGCAAAGAAGACGGAGGCAGGCTCTTTCCAGTGGAGGCCGGTGACAGGATGAGAGGCAATGGGCACAAACTGAAACACAGGAGGTTTCCTCTGAACATCAGGAAACACTTTTTCACTGTGAGAGTGACAGAGTACTGGCACAGGTTGCCCAAGCAGGTGGTGGAGTCTCCCTGCTTGGAGATATTCAAAAGCTGCCTGGACATGGTCCTGGGCAACCAGTTCTAGGTGGCCCTGCCTGAGCAGGGGGTTGGACCAGGTGACCTGCAGAGGTCCCTTCTAACCTCAACCATTCAGTGATTCTGTGAACTGCATCTTCATTTAGAGTTTATTCAGGTGGTCACCAGTAGTAATGACATAGCCCATATATGAGCAGTGTTTCATTTGAGCAAGTAAGTTTTAATTTCGATGTAGAAGAGTGGGACCTTGTGGGGACTTGTTTCATGGCTTTAGGAAACCAAGAAGCTTCTCAGAAGAGCACATGTCTAAGTGTGGAAAACAATATGTAATATGAATTTAAAAATCATTACTAGCTTGCCCTTTAATTCAGAAAACTGACAAGTCATAATAGTCTGTTTCATTTGACAATTGATTTCTGTGAGAAGTCTTTTTCTCCAGTGATCTTTGCCAGTGGGTGTTAGACTGCTGGTTCTTTGGATGTAGGGTCTGCATTTTTGCCTTTCAGATGGGTGTATCATCTGTAAGAGTGATTGTATTATATGTCATAAATCATTATGAAAACAGCACTGCTGATGGGAAGGTAATTTCATGGGACAAAATGATTATTTGTCCACCAAAGTCTGAAAAGGTGCAATTTTTCTGAAATACCTTGTAATGAAAGATCAGGGTCTTGCAAGCAAACTACGTCAGCAGTCTTGGAAAGAAGGTACTGGTTAAAGCTGCAGAAACAGTCAGTTATTTTTCTTGAAAGGTATCCTGGCTTCTATATAGTTACTAACCCATACCAGGTACTACATAGCAAAGAGGCTTGTGTCTAGGTGGGAAGGATTTACTCAAGCTGCCATTAAAATCAGTGCCTTCCAGGTGTCCAGGTACCTTTTGGTATCTGGGCTCTACTTCTCAGTAGAGAGCACATCATTACTCTCCTTCCGGGTGTGAAGCAAGAAGAAGAAATAGTGAATGGGAATGGGAGAAGACCTAGAAATGAGCAGAAAGCTGTAGGCACAAATTGTAATTTGCTCCCCTTGGGCATGTACACTGTGGCATTAATGACAGAATCTCAATATATGAAGTTGTGTAGGACTTCTACCTAGTTTAGAGCATATGTTTGACTTACAGTGAGGAACACTGAATAGGTGTAGTAAGAACTATATAGCAGTTCCAAACTTTTGAGAGCTTAGTTCTGCAGATCATTAGCACTGCTAGTAAGTGTTTGGTTTGGTATATAGTCTCTGCTTTCTTCAGGCTTACCTATTAGTTTGTATCTTTAAGCAATAAAAGATACATTTTGTTAAGTAAGTACCAAAATATTTACATGGTGTTCTCCCTACTTCGAAATACAAAAGTAACCACAGGTACTATTATGGGCTACAACAGTTGTTCTCTTCTTTGAAACAAGTGCCTAAAAAAAAATCTGGAAGAATTTTTTTTTTATGTCTTTGGCTCCTGTTAGTTTATTACAGTGCTGTTAGTCAACTGGCTAGATCAGACTGATTAGGGGCTTTTTAATACTTTCTGTTTGGTTTGCTGCTGATGTTTGCTAAGAAAAGAAGAGTAAGAAGGTAACTACTTACTTGGATGACTCAGTTCTGTCAGGAAGATGCAGAAAATAGCTTCATAAAAGAAATCCTGTAACAGCTGCCAACTTTATTGTTTGAATTCTTTGTGTGACATACACCACTACTCTGTAACATTTTTCATGGGAGAATTTTCTTTCATTGTCCCCAAAGAGGCAGAGCATGCTGGGGCTGCTTTTTATACAGCAGATGCCAGTGTGAATTTTCATTTTGTTCTTTAATTACTAATAACCTGTTGATAATTCAACACTACTGGAAGAAAGGCGAAGATGATGATGCAAGTGGTAGAGGACTGTTTGTCACAGATGGAAATGATTGGTTTCTTCACTTACTTGAGTTGGATTTTGCTTCCTAGCATCAGTCATAGTCAGCATTGCCAGAAAATCTTGTGTTACTGTGATAAAATCAAAATGAAGGAGCAAAAGCCACCTTACTGTCTGATTAAAAATGTGGCTATTGCTGCAGGGTGGGGAATACAAACTCTTAGCACACCTTCAAAACTGCAGTACACGCAGCTCTGAATCTGAAAAAGCAGTAAGGGCAAGGCAGGCATGGTAAAACTATGCAACAGTGCAAGGGTTTGCTTGAGCTGTGAGTACCACTGTCTCCCTGAGCTTGATACACAAGCAGTTATGCACAAAAACATACATGCCCCTTTCCCAGGGAGAGAATTCCCTTTTCTCCTGTACTGCTGTCCACTGTTTGGCACAGAGTGGGTACAGTGGGGGTTCTCCGTAGAGCCCTACAGAGGTCAGATGGCCAGCAGGAGCTGTGCAGCCCCAGCTCTTAGCTGCTTCCTTGTAGTTATCAGTCCAGTGCTTTCAAGTGCTGCTTCTGATCTCACCCACTGGGGGCATCTCTGTACTTTCCCTTTACGCTATCCTTGAGCTGTCTGGATTGTGCGCTTCTACTACGAATAGTGTGGCTAGTTTCTAGGCAGGCACTTGGTGACTGCTTCCTGTTTTAATGTAAACAACCAGGCAGTTGTGTAACATTCAGTCGTGCTCTGTTGTTAAGCAGGCCCTCCTTCTGATGGAGGGCATACAGACTTCTCTACATTAAAAACTGTGAGATCTAAGGAACAGATTGTCTTTGAAGAGTGGCTGTTGAGTTCCTTATATCTTGTTTCCTGCTGATTCCATAAGGAGTCACGTGGGGTACGTGGGGAAGGTCTTGAAACTCCTGTGATAAGAGGAGCCTTAGGCAGATACTGTCCTTTGCTCTCTGGCTCTTGGTCTCTGTGAGAGTAAGGCAAGAAAAGCATCTGTGATTTTGTAACCTTCGTTCTCTTTGCAAGGGATGCAGAGGAGCGGTATTGCAGTGGTGAAAATTATGTGCTGCTGCCCTGTACCTTGCAGACAGGTGCGTGGGACAGATCAGGATCGCCAACTCCTGACCTGAGTAGCAGGGCTACAGAAATGAGGAGAGGCTAAAAGGCATTCCTCTGTGACAGCCATCAATTCACAGATAGCAAGAATCAAAGATGGGTTCAAATCTGCCTTTATTCTTGCCCTAAGCCTAGGAACTTACAGACACATCAGCTGGCCCCATATCGAATAGCTGTGGCCTTTGCAAAGTTGCAGCTTTCCATGCAGAAGAGAAGTTGTTGCACTCCGAGTACAAATACATGTGGTCCATCGCTCAGAGCAGTCATAGGTCTTACTGTTGTTACCTATTCCCATGCAGTTTGTACGTATGGTGCTAAACATAGTGGGATTTCTTTATTAGACCATGTAGTGATGCGGCCGTTCTTTCCAAAGAACACAGGGTATCTGAAAGTCAGAGATTAATATTTATACATACGTGATTTTTCCTCAGGGCTTTACTGAGTGAAAGGGCCTGACTAACATCATCTGAGATATTATAATGCAGGAAATGGATGATGACTTTTCCCGTTTCCTCCAATTCTAAATAATTCATTCGCAGACACTGAAAAAAAATGTGTAAAATTGGATACATTCTATTTGCAGCTCTTCAGTATCCCATAAAGGAAAAATTAAAATTAGCGTTTCAACCGATTTTAACAGCTGTATCCCATTTTGCATATGTTTTTAATCTGCTGATCTCTTTTCCTATTTTATAACCTCACCCTTAAGGCTACCCTATTGGTTCTTTTTTTTTTTTTTAAATCTACTCTAACATGTTACTTGTATTTAAAACCTTCTTCTAAATATTTGCTGGTGACTTAGGTGAGGAACTGTTGTGAGCAGTATTACCAGCAGAAATTTTGTATTTTAACTGTGGATTGAATTTGGCTGTTGGCTTACTTTTCTCCTATAAAGTACAATATGTGACACACTGGGGCAAAGAAGGCAATGTCTCAACAAATTTTGTTCCAGAAGGTTTTCGCCATCCAGTTGGCTGAATCAGCTTGAGGCAGTGCATTTGAAGGTAAAGTGATAGTGGGTAACAGTTCCAGTTGTCAAAATGGCATGCTGGATGGTAATTTCTGCAGCATGTTTGACCATTTTCATGCAAGCAAACAGTTTCTCAATTGAAAGAAGGGAGAAAAAGGATTTTTCTACTTGCAAGTTGCCAATGCATGTGTGTAATCTTTCTGAGAATATGAAGGCACCCTTTTCCAGGGTTTTTCTCTGGGTTTTGAATTCACACCTCTTTTGTTCAGGAAGCTGTTCGTATAAATTCCCATCCTTTCAATGTAGGAATGCAATGATATGAACAAGCTCTATTTTGACAAGCTTTGTGGTAATTCAGACTTGATTCCTTCCCTTCCTGAAAGCTTACTGTGCTCTTTTTCTCAGAGATTACTTGCCTGACTATTAAATTTAGCTGATTTCTTTTGGGTAGAATCGCAGCATAGTGTAGCTGTTTGTGTCATTTACGAAGAAATAAGCACTTCAGTGTTTTGTTAACAATAGATTTTCTCTAATTAATTGACAATGCAGTACTGGAGTAACAGTTTTATTTTTATACTCTTGAGCTCAATGCTGAAAGGTTTGTACAGAGGCAAAACAGGATTACAGGTGGTCATTAATATCATACTGATACTTTTGTTCCCTCACAGGTATGCTATGTTTTCTGAAATGTGTAAATTTCTTGCTTACTCTTCTGTTTCCTTCCCATTCTTCTCCCTAAACATGTTTTCTACTTTTCTAGGACAACTAAAAGACATTGTACTTTATACGATGGGCAACATTCCTCTCTGCCAGGAGTATGTCATATTCCAATGGCAGAGCCGTTCTGCACCAAAACCAGAGAGGTTAGTGAATTTTGTAATAGTATTTAGAAATGTTTTTTTACGGCACTTATTCATGATATAGTATACTCTAATTATGCATTCTTAGAATACAGAGGTAATCTGCACCTCTTTATTCCCGTTTTTCAGATATATATGATGGTATTAAGGAAAAATGTAACATTTGGAAGGCATGGGAAGTAAAAGATCTTGTGTCTATAGGAGCTGTCTTCCTAAGGGAGCTATGCGGAAGATGCCAGTTGGCAACCTAGATTTCCCTGGGGTCTTAATAACAGGACAAAAGATCTTTATTTATCAGGTAACAAGCCAAGAGAGGAACAAAGTGGACAAAGCAGGAAGATAGAATTAGGAATTAGTTCCTTTTTGTTCTGAATAAAACTGCACCTATGGTAGAGACACTTTACATACTTAATACAAAAATTGAATAAATAGTACTTTAGCATTCACAGAAATTACAATATTGCATTTGTGCTTTTATGCATTGTAGCAGTGGGTGGTGGTGAAGAGTCAAGGCTTAGTTTAAAGGATGTTAAATGTAGAAACAAGCCAAATTACAGTAGGCTTTTATTCTTAACTGTTGCTCTTAGTTTTGTCACTTCAAGATTTTCAGGCTTCAAAAACAGTTAGACTAAGCAGTGTGAAACACTGCTCTGTTTTTCAGCACCTTTATAAGCTTCTGGGAGGAGTGTATCTGTGATTAAATATGCCAACTTAGTGTATTCTTAGACCTGAGGAAAAGAGAAGGTGAAGATTGAACTGCGTACTTTGTGCTGTTGTGGAATGCTCTGATGAGAAGCTGCAAGGAGTTACATTCTCCAGGGGCACAGGAATGCTTACAGAATCAGTCATATCCATCTAAGAGACGCAGTTACTGCACTGAGCAGGACAAAGCTGAATTGTGAAGCAGGTGGCCAAATCTGTACACAGAGCATGTACAAATATTTGTACTACTGAGCAATGAAGTAAAGACATTTTAAATCTCATGAGGAAACAAACCACTACATATTATACATGTGCATGCTTTTGCCCTTCATAATTTGAGCAGCAAATTATGCAAAACACTTTGCATTTTTCATCCAACAAGAGCCTATCACATGCTCTTACTAAAGATTAGTTGGCATATAGTTGCTTACTGACTTTGAGCATGATGTCATGTCACAACAGATTCAAGGAGTTTATTGAGAGCTAACTGTACACTTTCTGAAATGGATTAAAAACAATGTTATTACTGAAGTGATTGGCAGTACTTCACACTGTGTCTCTTTCTTCTTTTTTAAAAAAGGTAAGCAGATATGCATAAGCCATTTCCTGAGCTTGCAGGAAACATACACCAAGGCTAGTTTTCATTCGATTGTTAAGTAGCTAGAGACAGTGTTCTTCGGGTATTACATTTTTTGAAAAGCCAACAGAGAAATGCTCCTTTTCAAACAGAGAAAAAACATTTAGGTACTTCCCAGTCTCACATGTGATCATTATCTCATTAGCCTATGGGTTCTAATCAGCCTAACAGATGTTTTAAAGAACATGTGGTTTTGAGGTCTTAGTGAGGCTGAAAAGGGATACTTTCACTTCATTTGAAAATACCAGATAAAAGTGACTTAAACTTTTTTCCTGGAACTATCCCTGAAAATTGTTTGGATCGTTTCAGCCCAGTTTATCCTAATTCAGGGGAATTTCGTAGATAAATGCAATAATAATAAACCCAAAACTATTAATGTAATAGACTATTTAAGGAATTTTGCATGAAAACATCTGAAAACTTTATATTAAATTGTGTTTGTGCAAATACAAGAAAATACTCTGGTTTACTTGGTTTATGCACTGTAAATTAAATGAGAATCTGAAAGGAGTTTATCTTTTCTCCAACTGCAAATTTTTTAATAATGTAGGGTGCCTTGGTTATTACTGTTTTCCAAAACTGGGGCTCACTGCAATATCTTATAGGGAGTGAAGTTGGAACTTTGTAAAAAGTTTCGGGGAAATACTGCTCAACTGTGGTTTAAGTCAAACCACGACTGAACTTGTCTATTGATATATTAGCAATGTCTAATTAACTGGCTATCAGTGAATCATATATTCAGAATTAATATCAGCAATAAACCACAATATTAGGTGTAATTAATATTAGATTAACTTACAGCATGTTAATAAACACCTACAAATTTCTAAGTGTCATTCTGTGGCTAATCCCCAGAAGCTCTGCTTTACCCCTACACGCATATTCACGCAGTTGCATGCACAAATACCCTTCCCCAGCACATGTGGGTTACATGCATACCCACCCTCTTCAGGAGTGCAGGTTTACCTGTTCACATGCATCTGCAGTGGGAGATGTGGGTACTCGGCCTTTATGTGTACTTGTGCTGCTCCACACAATCCACTGATCCACGTTCCAGCGAGGAGACACCTCACAAGGTCACACCGTACACTCGAGGTATTGCTGCTTGTAGCACCCGTGTATGACAGGTTGACCAACCAGCTGGAGTGCAGGCTTTGCACAGGGTTTTGCTCCACCTGGCCTGTGTGAAGGTCATGATGCTGACAAGTCAGCTTCTAGTGGTGTCAGACTAGGTTTTCACTGCTGCTGTGTTGTGAAGGTCTTTCCTGTCCTGTCACAAATTTTCATGGTGCTTTTATACTTATTTTCAAGTGTTTCTTTTCTGTTGATGGTCATTTTAAACAGATGTCATCATAGTTACTTTCCCCTTCCTACTCAGGACAGTTATGGGTGTCCTAGTCCCATTTACACATGCTGGTACACTCTTATTCCTACTGTATCAACTGGTGTTACCCAGGCCATTTACCAAGAGAGAAAGTCATGATGATGCTGCCATATACAAGGTCCTAGTTGGAACTGTAAAGACTAATGTGAAGTACATGGTATATGTAAAGTGCACAGCTCAGTCACTGACATGGGAAAATGTAGTAATAATTTCTCTACAGATTCCCAGGGTAGTCTTTGAAGTATGTGCTTGTAAAGTTTTACTTTCAAAAAGTAAATTTCCTATTAACTGTTCTCACCAGCTCAACTCCACCATGTGGTAATGTAGCGCTCAATGGAGCGTTTTCACCATTCTGTTCTCAAGGTAAGCACAGCCTAAATATCATGCAAAAATCTTCTGTTTTCCAATCTTCTTGATCTGCACTGAAAACAATAATCCAACTGATACTAACAAACTCAGATATCATTCCTGTTAGTAGGACTATTAATTTCTCTTGCTGGATGAGGAAACTGAAACTGATCCTTGGTTTTGGACAGCTGTAGCCCTGTGAAGGTTGACTGCTTTGTATAAAGCTAATTCCTTTTGTATATAAGTTTTTTGATGGAATGCAAAAGCTGTGCACCAGGGGAATTGTTTCCTTTTCCCGATATTGGCCTCTTTTGCAGGTTCTTATTGAGACTGCCAAGAAGCTTGGGCTCCAGTGTCATTCCAAGGGGACAGTGATCACAATCGAAGGCCCACGTTTCAGTTCTCGAGCGGAAAGCTTGATGTTTCGCAGCTGGGGAGCTGATGTTATCAACATGACCACAGTGCCTGAAGTGATTCTTGCGAAAGAAGCTGGAATGAGTTATGCTAGTATTGCCATGGCAACAGATTACGACTGCTGGAAGGAACATGAAGAAGCAGTGAGTGAAGCTTTTTTTCCTCTGGGTCTTGTCCTGAGGGATCTGGATGAGAACCTGTAGGTTTTGATAAGAGATCACATACTGGACTAAATCTGTTCTTACTTAGATCAGTATCACTGAGTTATTCTGGATGAACAATTGTGAAAGGAAGAACGTAAAGTAAGAAGAAAGAAAGTAATTGTTGCTACCTCATTCATTTTCATAAACTTGCTTCACTACTAGCAAACCTTTTATCTCCTCTTGTCTGAATCATGGAGTCTGTGTGTATGAAGCTCATGAGCTCTGTGTATGAGCTTGTCCTCCCATAATTGGTCTAGTGTTTTTTTCTTTTGCAGCTCTCTGCAAAATGATGTATCTGCTTTAGTTCTCCTATTTGTGTAAAATACAATCAGACATAAACCCACAGAGGAAAGAAGTTTTTAATGGCTAAAAATATTGTGGCTTCACCTTTTCACTTAGAGATGTATGAGTTAAATGATTTATTTGGGTATTTAAAATGTGTGCCATCAAAATTGAAAGACAGCACTCAGTTTTATTGTACTTCTAGGTGTCAGTGGATAAAGTTTTAAAGACGCTGAAAGGGAATGCAAATAAGGCTACTAGCATACTCCTTACTGCTATACCTCAGATAGGTTCCATGGAATGGACCGACACCCTGCACACCCTGAAAGTAAGTACACACATGAGGCTGATGAGTACTGAGGACAATGTATGCATATGTACACATAATACAGGTATATGTTCCAAGATGTTTCTGCTGAAATCATAACTTCTTAGAGTAGATGCTTCAACAAACCAAATCTGTTCAAGATGGGCAAACAAATTCATTAAGACTCTCACAAGCTTTATTGCAAAGATCTACCTTCCGTTTCACAAGAAATGTTACAAAAGGTAAAAAAAAATAAGGACATCTGTGTATGGTTGATGAAGTGTTACCCTTCATAGCACAGGTAAGGTACAAAACTATGTGAGTATCCAAATGAAAAACCTGTACCTCCACTCAGCTTTAGCTTAGATCTTAGAACAACAGAGACCCAAGCGGAGAAGACTGAACCAAACCAGAAACATTATGCTCTCTTTAATATGTAAAAGGAGAGGAGTCTGTTACAAGATACAGGTAATAACCAGACTGAAATTATTAGAATTGTGATCTTCCACAGGTTTCAGATCCATAGGGCATGAAAAAAAAAATGAAAAAGAAAAACATTTCAAAATATATTGGTGAAGGAATTTTTAGGCAGAATTTTTCTTAGGCAAGAGTTTACTTACGTGTTTTATATCAACTCTATTTCACAGGCATGCTTGAGATTCATATGTGGCTATAACATAGAGGGAAAGAACAATGTTAAAATAGTTTGGGTGTCTGTCCAGCTTCTCAACAAGCTTTTTGTGACAAGTAGCCACTTCCAAGAGTACAAAAGCATGAAGTGTGAGAGCAACTGAGGATTATATTGAGATGGTATGGGAGACAGGGAAGGAGAATTGGAATATGAAAGGCAAAGAGCAGACAGAAGTGGGCCACAAGGATCTCTGTTAGTGGAAGCAGCAGTCTGAAAAGGAGGAAGCCTGTTGAGGAAACTTGAGAGAGTCCAGTCTCTGGTAACTCTCTCCTGTCTTAGGTTCTTTCTCTTTTCACTGTGTTGACTGAAATTTGAATGGGTAAGAAAGATGAACACAGATAATAAGTCATGTCTTCATGTCTCTGAAAGTGTGTCCTTGAAATTCAACTATCAACAGAACTGTATGTGCTGTAAAAATCTTCCATGTCGTCTGATTGGGATCAAATTTTCAGTTTTGTTTCCAGTATGGTTCTCTTGTCAGTGACTCTCATCTCTAGTTTAGTCAGTGTCCTAAAGGAAAGACATATTAAGCAAAATTCACCCCAGACACTTTTAAGCATACTTGACCAGGTCAGGTTCATGGAGGTCCAACCCAAATACTTGAAATGAGTCTTTTGCTGATTCTTCACTAGAAAACCTACTTTTTATTAGGAAGCCTTGGATTATGTTTATGACTATTCCTCACCCAGTTATCTGAAACAGCTATTTTAATGTCCCCTCTATACATTTGTGAGAGGTAACAAACTTTTCCCTTTCCCCTTTGCAGTGTTTAGGAAGTTGTGTCATGGATGGGTAAGGGGGGCAACAGAATCAGTATTCCTTCTCCACTCTAATCCACAGAAAACATTTTCAGAGGGCTGGGCCACACTTTTTTTTTAATACAGATGCCTAGCTATACAAAAAAACTCAGAGTTTGAACAAGTAATCTAAAAAATGTGCTAGGTATTCCTCAGCTACTTTGGCCATGCTGGCATGGAAGGAAATTTCCCAGGTATATAACGCTGCTTAAGTACTGAGGGATCTGCCTCCAGTTCTGGTGGGTGTACTTCAGTAAGCAGTGTCATGTTGGTTTTCCCTTGCATGATTGTCTTGATTCTTCATTGGGAGTGAAAGAGCAGGTGACTGGAAAGAGCTGGCACTGAGTTTGCAAGATTGCCCTTTAATGAACGCTAACCCTTCTTTCATTTCATTGTCAGCTGTTTAAAACACCAATGCAAGTGCTTCCTCCAGCTCCGTCCCTGAACTACTGTTTGCTGAAAGAAGAAAATATGATGCACCAGAGGAAGAGTCACTCCATTCTAATGTAGCTTCTTACAGTCTTTCTCTTAATCATCTGCTACTGCCCGGGTATCGGTGATGCGTATTGAGATCGTTTCACTTGGGCTTGGCAACTCGTACGTGTTTATGCTCTTTGCTGATAGTGGCTTGGTCTGAGTGATAATATACTGAGAAAGGGAGTTGATTTGAAGACATTAGAAGAACTTGAAACAGGAACTAGGTATTGGCAGTGAGGACTGAGATTTTGTGTCAGGAGAGTAGGAGTCAATTGGTTTTGATTTAACACAACCAAGTACACTGGAAAAGTGACAGGGAAGTCTGAGGCTTTGGAGGCTTCCTCTGATTTTACTTAGGAAGGGCAGGAAGGGCTAAAAATCTTTCTGTTTGAGGCATTAAATGGTGGTAGAGTAGATGAAGGATTGGTCCTAGGCTTCTGTGTTAATGAGTAAGGACAGAGGCAATTTTGCAATACAGCAAAGAGAGAGATGCATGTATGTGCCTCTGTATGAGTGCATACAAGTGTGTAGTTGAACCATAAAGAGTTTTAAAAAACTATTCTCTTTGTTGATTTGAAGTGTTCTTCTGTATATTTTACTCTGGGAATTTTGAAAGTCAGATGATGGCGTTTTTGAACTGATCTTTCTGAGGCACCTTTTCCTAGAGCTTGAAGGCAGCGCCTCTTGCATGCCCTGTGGTAATGTGGTAAGGAACACAGACAAGGAGGGAGCTGAGCAAGACTGCATCTGGTACTCTGCTATCAGTGATGATGTAAAGCCATGCCAGCCTATATCCAAGCTGCAGCTGGGCATCTCAAACGGACATTTGCCAGCGTCTGTTTCTAGTGTTTGGGGAAGCATGTGAAGCTATGAAGTTCTACATGGACACAGCTTTTCCTTTCTGAGTTCTGTAATCTGGCTGCTGTGACTGGAGGAACTTCACCAGGCAGGAGAAAACACGCTGCCAGTCTCTTTGCCCACCTGCATTTACCTATCTGCTCCCATGGCGGTATACATCCCACACACCCACACATGTGGTGATGTCACCTCTGAATCTCACAGTGGTCTTTAGGAGACCCTGGAGTGTTGAAACAAGAATGTCCAAGGGCTGTTTTTCTGCTAAAGGACAGGCTGCCTGCCATCCATTCCTTTTCATGTGTCTTTTCATCTGTGATGTGCCAGTGAGTTTAAGTGTAGTTTGAAAGTTACTATTTTTTAACTGCCTAAGATGTCTTTAGGCCGGTATTTCCTGGCTCTGTTGCTGTGAAAAGAGATCATTCTCCAGGCTTAGGTTACATAAGCTTGAAAAAAATGTTTGGAGCAAACTTTTCTGTGGGCACAGAATCTTTCTAGAGCCTGTCATTTTGAAGCATGGCCAGGGTACAAAGCTCTTGCTCTTTCAGAACAGGGTATGACCACATTGTATTTATGTCATGGATCAGGAGACACAGATGATGCTATTGATCACAGTGATTTCTGGCTGGTGTCAGGGAAATTTCTGGATAGGAAGGGTGAGCCATGGGTGATATACAGCTGGATCTGCTGTTCACTGAGAAGAGTTGTTTAGTGAGGTGACAATCAGTGGCAGTTGTTGCTGTAATTCTCGTGAAATAGTGGCATTCCACACCCTATAGAGAGCAAGGAGGGCAAGTAGCAGAGTACAGATGCTGGAGTTCAGGTAAGCGTACTTGGGTTTAACCAGTGAATCATCTCATGGGAGGCAGCTCTGAAGGGGCAAGGAGCTCCAGAAAGCTGGCAGGTCTTTAAGGGCAGCATTCTCTAAGCACAGGGGTGATCCACAGAAAGACCAACTGGGAGACTGACTTGGCTAAACAGGAAACAGAGCTCCAGTGTGAAAATGCAGCATTCAAGGGTTGGAAGCAGGTACAAGCTACAAAGAAGGAATCCAGAAGCAAGAGCAGGCATGTAGGGTTGATTTCAGGAAAACCAGACTTTGCCTGTAGTTGACACTTCAAAGGGACGTCAAAGGCAACAAGAACTTCAGCCACTGCCTTGATATCAAAAGCTGATCAAGTAAAATGTGCACTCATTGCCTAATGAAGTAAACAAATTAGTGACAGCAGACAATTTCAAAAGGGAACCAGTATAGTAGATTATTTTTTATCTTTGTTAGGAAAAGTATTGGTGAGAAGGGAAAAACTGTCTTGTTGAAAAGAATTTTGACTCATAACAACTGGGAATTGAGCTCTGTACCTTTATTAGAGAAAGGTTCAGCCCCATGAGGATTGGGAGAGCATCTGTACTGGGATGGTAAAAGGAATGTCATGTTAGAACTGATTTTTATTACAGCGTGGATGCAAGAAAATCAGCTTGTGGTGAGGTGTCATTGCTTCTGTGAATGCTCCTCAGGTAAACTTCTTGACTCTGTGAGGAGACCTGCTGATATTACCTGCCTTTTTTGAACTTCTGTACTAGCCTATGTGAAATGGTATTTGTCAGACCTCTGATACAAGGAATAATGTTGTACTTTGGTAAGAGAGCTGTGGTAGGTGAATACTCTGGGATAGTTTAGATTGGGTAAGGTATCTGTAGATGTGTTTCAGCACACTTCTTCATTGACATACTTGGACTTTTAATATGTTTGGTAGCTAACAAGTTGAAGGGCATAAAGGTTAACATTTTTCAGCCATTTTTTCTAGTCTATCACAAACTGAAACTGACATTCATATGTTATGAATGTAGAGCTCTGATCTAGTAAATATTCTTGAGTAATTTTCTTCCTCAAAAAATACCTCAATGAAATCAGTGAACACACTTATGTGACTAGGGTGAATTGGTTCAGGTGAATAAGGTGGAGGGGAAAAACTCATTGAGGCTTCACTTCAACTGTAGTTGCATTGGTCTACATACTGTGGTCCTTGCAGGCTAAGGACCTCTCAAGAAAGCTGAGACTGAAATGTTTCTCAGGTCCTACCCTTGAATGAGGCTGATGTCAAAGTTGGCTGTCCCTGCATAACATGACTATTTCATTCACTCCCAGTCAGTGTACCTTTAGAGAAAGGTTTCTGTTCTTGATAGCTGTACTTCAAAATTGATGAAGAAACATGTAGAAATCACTTTTTTAAAGGAACTTCATTTTCAGAGCCTTCTGATAATATTTGTAAAGAGCTTTCTATTAATATGATGTATGTAAGCCAGTATGCTAGCCTTAAAAACAAAAAGCAAGCTGCACTTGTAGCCTGTGATCCTGAAGTCCTTAATTTAGTGTTTCTGCAATATGATTGTTGTTCTCAATACCAATAAGCCTGTTACATAGATACAAAGTTGTAATGACAAGTCCTTGAACTGTTGTAGCGTATGCCCTCCCTGCAATTCATTTAATTTTTGTGGTGTTGGAGGAAGTTGGAGATACTATCAACATGGAAAGAGTTACACATGTTTGTAATCCAAATGGAAGCGATGTAGTCTGCCTTTATGTTGAAAAGTAATTCTGCTCTGCATTGGCAGAGGAAGCATTCATCTACTTTGGCTTTGTATTTCAGACAACAGTGCAGTGTTCAGTCCTCCTGCCAAAGCAGTAACAACCTGGATGGACCTTGAAGTTTGGGTGCTCACAAGGAAGAGTGGATCACTTTCAAACTTCCAGAGTTTATAATATCTTCAAGAGTTGTTACAAGTGTAAAAGAATGGAGTAAACGTTGACTGATGATAATGTATAAGACAGCTTTTATAACCTTTATCATGCTTCATAATGTATAAGATGGCTGAATTTAGATTTTTTAGTATGTTTTAAACTAGGAATAGCGTTACTGTCAAGCTGGATCAGACAGTGGCCAAAGAAAAAAGTCAGCAGCAAGTTGTCATCCTCTATTCAGTGATACCTTTAGCTGATGGAAGAAGGGAAAGGCTAGGTAATACTCTGTTGCAATTTTGTAAGACATAAGAAAGCAGATTCACAGGTATGCTATTTGCTTTGCAATTTCTGCCTCCCATCTTTTCCTTTGACAAGGCAAATGGTTACAGTTCACTCCAGAAACATACCAGAAAAACCAAACAGGCCATTTCAAATTATACTATTTTTATACATTATCCGGATTTTTTATTTCAGTAGGTTTTTTTTAAAAGCAGTGGGTTTTGTTTGTGTGCTAGAAGACATGGTTTAATAATTGTAGTTCTTTTCAGAGCAGCAGTTGTGTAATGAATGAATGTTCTTATTTAGGTAATGCCTAAGTCAAATTTGTGCCTGAAGATTTACTTATGTGACTTACAGAACGGTACAGAAAAGTACTTTGCTTCCAGTGTCCTGAACACTGTGCTGGCCTTTTGCTGCTTCATTGATCTGAAAAACTCCAGATTTAGTTTCTATTTTAAGTGATGAATGTGCTCAAGTGCTTTGAATGTATGCATTTCTTTTTTTTAATACAATTTGACTTCAGTAAAATAATCTGCAGCTTCTTTTCTAGTAAATAAAACAAATGAAACCTATGCTTTTGCAAACTGTGTGGAAATTGGTTTTTTTAATTTGCTTCTAGTCATTAGTGAGTGAATTTTGTTTGTCTGACAACAACTTTTGCCATTCATGGAACAGGTTGATGATGATACCTTGTAAACACCCCTTTTAGAAAGACCACTTTTAGAAAATACTGTGCTGCTTAGAACTTAAGGTTCTAAGTCCCTGAAACAACAGGGATTGCTGAGACAGAAGTGGATCAGAATGCAATCCAAGCCAAGCAAGGGAGAGAAGTCAGAAACATGAAAGGTATGGATTCTCACAGCAATGTAAAAAAAAAAAAAAAAAATTAATCCAAAGAAAAATTTTAAAAAGCAGGTACGTAAGCTTTTTAGCTTGCTAGTCTTGTTAGACACCCAGTCTCCTGCTGCGAAAGCCTTTAGATTTGGACATATTCTCCCTAGCAAAACCAGTACAGGTGCTTTTCAGATACTGGGGAAAATAGCTTAACCATCTTTCCATATTTCCTGGTGTTTTTTAAAAGAACTTAGTTTGCTAAGTTCTAGGAGCTAGAGCTTGAAGCTTGACAGGAAGGCTACAGATCTAACATACATGTGACTACTTTTAAAATCTAGCCAAATCAGATGGCTGGCCTTAAAAATGGTTTTCATTGTTGTTATCTTTGCCCCCTAGACAGTTTTAGTGAAATGGATTGGAGCCATAAAGTTCGTATTTGGATGTTCTAAGAGAAGGTTGCTTCTGGCTTTCCATTTTCAATCCCCTTTGGTTTTTGTTGGGTTTTTTTTACATTCCGTAGTGACATATAAAGATAATTGTGTTAATTTTCTTGATTTATGTACTGAGTACTTACAGTGTCACAGGACAGTATGGCACAGACCAGGTCCATGGTTAGTCGTTTTTGTTACACATTTCTGTTATACATTCATCGTCATATGCAAGGCTAGATGGTAACGCTAGGTAAGCATAAGGAATTGGCTGGATGGCCGCATCCAGAGAGTTACAGCTCAATGTCCAAGTGGAAACCAGTAACAAGTGGTGTCCCTCAAGGGTCTGTACTGGGACCAGTGCTATGTAGTATCTTCAGCAATGACATAAAATAGTGGGATTGAGTTTGTGGATGACATCAAGCTGAGGCGTGCATTTGATTTGCTAGAGGGAGGGGATGCCATCCGGAGGGACCTGGACAGGCTTGAGGAGTGGGCCCATGCAAACCTCAAGAGGTTCAACAAGGGCAAGTGCAAGGTCGTGCACCTGGGTCAGAGCAACCCCTGGCATCAATACAGGCTGGGGGATAGAGGGATTGAGGCAGCCCTGCGGAGAAAGACTGGTGGGTGAAAAGTTGGATGTGAGCTGGCAGTGTGCACTTGCAGCCCAGAAAGGCAACCGTATCCTGGGCTGCATCAAAAAAAGTGTGGCCAGCAGGTCGAGGTATGGGATTCTGCCCCTCTGCTCCACTCTGGTGAGACCCCCACCTGGAGTACTGCGTCCAGCTCTGGGGTTCCCATCACAGGAAAGACATGGACCTCTTGGAGCGGGTCCAGAGGACGGCCATGAAAATGATCAGGGGGATGGAACAGCTCTCCTATGGAGACAGGCTGAGACAGTTGGGGTTGTTCAGCCTGGAGAAGAGAAAGTTCCACTGAGACCTTATTGCAGCTGTTCAGTACTTAAACAGGGCTTGTAAGAAAGATGGGGACAGACTTTTTAGCAGGGCCTGTTGCCATAGGACAAGGGTAATGGTTTTAAACTGAAAGAGGGTAGATTTAGATTGGATATAAGAATTTTTTTACAATGAGGGTGGTGAGACACTGGAACAGGATGCCCAGAGAGGCTGTAGATGCCACATCATTGGAAGTGTTCAAGGTCAGGTTGGACAGGGCTTTGATCAACTTGATATAGTGAAAGATGTCCCTGCCCCTGGCAGGGGGATTGGCTAGATGAGCTTCGAAGGTCCCTTCCACCCCAAACCATTCTATGATTCTGTGATACCTATTTGCTCTGTCAACATAGGCTTGGTATCTAAAGGTGTCTCACGTAGAATTTATAGCCAGTAACATGGTGGTAGTGTGTACTGTGTTTTTGCAAAGTTTAGCATACATTTTATATTCTTTGAAATGTATTGGGAGATACTTATCCAACAGACTACATGATGAAGATGGTAACTGGCAAGAAAAGCATAGGTAATGTTCAATTATAGAAAGATAGGCCAAGTAACTGGTTGTAATGGTCTGTCTAAACAGTCCTAAGAAAGGTATCGAATTTATTGTAGGAAGTACGACAGGTATGATAGAGAAGAAGAAGATACAAATTTAATGTACTGCATTACTAAAAGCAAGTAAACATTCTAGCAGAGAACAGTGGCTGTTCCTAGGCTCAAAATGTTTCTGGTTTGACAAGAGTGAGACAATGACACGCAGAGGACTTTGTTGATGGAAATTACCTCTCTTCTGTTTGGCTGTCTCTCCATGACAATTTTATTTTTGTACAACCATTATTCAGTCCATTTGCAGTGATGGATTTGGAGTGCCTTCTTGTGGTGCATAGTATTGACTTCTCCTATGTTGTAACATCATAACCAGTGTTAACAAATACTAGCTTGAGGTTCTTGGAAAATCACATCTTGGCCTGGTAAACAGCTTACTAGGGTATAGGATGCTAAATTGTTGCAGTTGCCTAGTTTTCAAACATCTCAGACTCCAAAATGAATGCCTCTCAAGGTTGACTGATGGCATTGCGCCTCTTAGAGAAACAGAGTCTTCTGTGTGTTAAACACAACCTGTTATACACTTACTGGTACAGTTTTACACTGACATCTCTTACACCAAATATTGTCTCTTACAAACATTAACAAAGCTTTCAGTAGGACCTTTCGGGACCTGACTGGTTTCTATGTGTATGTTTCCCAATCCGATACATTTTAAAGCCTCATTTAAACAGTGACTACTTCAATACAGGTACGTAAATAGTGAACACCGAAGCAAATGAAGCAGCTTCTCTGTGAGTAAATGGCATGTCTTGTGCAAGATGGATTAGAACCATGGAAAGCCTAGTAAATTATTAGCTAGTGAAATTTAACCTTACACTTCTCAAACCTACTTCTCATTCTCCACTGGAATTGTCCTAAACTAACTCATTGATTTGTATGGCCTGAATGTTTTCAAGGCTTTTGTGGGAAGGAGATCACCCCTAGAGCCAGCAGGAGCTGCTGAAGAACAGATCAGTCTCTCATGGTCCTGTGTGGGATTTGCATTGGGGGAATAGAAAAATGCAGCTGGGAAACTGGGTATATTAGAAATAAATGCCGAAAGGCTAATTTTCTTTGCCATTGTTTTGGGTTTGTGTGGCGGGGTTTTGGTAGCGGGGGATGGGCTACAGGGGTGGCTCCTGTGAGAAGCTGCTAGAAGCTTTCCCGGCTCCAAGCCGGACCCACCTCTGGCCAAGGCCGACCCCATCAGTGACAGCGGTAGCACCTCTGGGAGAACAGATTTAAGAAGGGGAATCTGCAGTGAGTAGGGGGATTGGAATGTGAGAGGAACACCTCTGCAGATACCGAAGTCAATGCAGAAGGAGGGGGAGGAGGTGCGCTGGAGGAGGGGATGCCCCTGCAGCCCGTGGTGAGGCAGCAGGCTGTCCCCCCCAGCCCGTGGAGGGGAGCGGGGGAGCGGACGTCCCCAAAGATGGTCGTGACTCCATGGGGAAGCCCACGCTGGAGCAGCCTGTGACTGAAGGACTGCAGCCTATGGAAGGGAACCACATTAGAAAAGTTCATGGAGGTCTGTCTCCGTGGGAGGGACCCCACACTGGAGCAGGGGAAGAGTGAGGAGTCCTCCCCTTGAGGAAGAAGATGCAGTAGAGACAACCTGTGACGAACTGATCCCAACACTCATTCCCTGTCGCCCTGCACCGCTGGTGGGGAGAAGGTGGAGAAAATCAGGAGTGGAGTTGAGCCAGGAATGAGGGAGGGGTGGGGGGAATTAAATTTGGTTTTACTTCTCATTATCCTTGTTTTGATTTGATTGGTAGTAAATTAAATTGATTTTGGTTTTTTTCTCAAGTTGAGTCTGTCTTTTGCCTGTGACCATAAGTGATGAATGATCCGTCCCTGTCCTTGTCTCAACCCGCGAGCCTTTCTTTATATTTTCTCCTCCTCATCCCAACAGGGCCGGGAGGGGGAGGAGTGAGTGAGCGGCTTCAGGGTGCTTTGTTACCGGCTGGGCTTATGTACAGAGAGGAGACTGAATGGAAGTGAGTGATTGTAAATAGCACAGGTGCACAAAGCAGGAGGCATACCAGTATTAGCCAAGGACTGGCAAATACAGAATTGGTAGCCAGCTGATTCCTTGTAAAATTTTCCTCTGGGCTCCAAAAGAAATACCAGAGCCTGGAACTACATGAAGTGTCAAGATCAATGCAGGCCACAAGCAGAAGTTCCACTGCAGAGTAAGTTCCAACATGCAAATAACAAATGCAAGAGGAAAACATACACCCACTCACACTTTTGTCCAACTGTCCCTCCAGTGGCATTCGTTAGGAGTTCTGCTTCATCTTGGCTCATGTGTCAGAGGCGGCAGATCTCCTTGCGCTTTGACTGCAGAGACTTCTGGATCTGGACTCAGTAGCATTCAGACCCAAACAGCCGCTGTCTATATTCCAAGCCAGCACCCCACACTTCCCTGTATTGTGAACATTTGCGCTCTCTGACTGTGGAGTTGCTATTGTGTCTACCCTGCTTCTCACTGATTGTTTGGATGTTGTATTTTGCTTACTCCAGCTATCCAAGGCTTTTAAAGTCCTTTTCTCTTGGAGGAGATCTCCATTTATTTTGCTTGGATCGTCCTCCAGTGTGGATGTTCACAGTGTAATGTACTGATGCCAATGCAATATTGCAGGTTCAAATATGGCACAAACAGGACCATGAAGCAAGCCATTAGATTTACCCTTTTTCTCCCTTTTCTATTTCCTCTATATCATTCTGTGCAGCCTAACATTGGTCTATCTTGCTAACATGAGATAGCCCACTCATATCTCATTTTCACTTAGCTAACACTTTGCACTGTTTCATCCTAACAACACCCAAATCATCTCTCAGCATCAGCACAGGTGGCACATGACATCAGAATTTAGTTTTCACATTGGTGTTCAAAACAGACCTGAAAGCAGTTGGGGTTCCCAGAACTGTAACCAGTAAGACAGTATTTTGTTTATCGAAACCAGCTGAGTGTCAGTAAGGAGAGGAATTAAATCAAGAGGTGCTCAGCACTGGGTGGGATCAGCCCTCTAAGATGGAAACTCTGGCTTAACTGTTTTAACGACTGCTTCCTCTCCTCGCTGTCATTGCAGTACTGACTGAAGCAGGACAGTGCAAGAGAATTTAAATTAACATTTAATCACTCTTTTGCAAAAGTTTGCGATTGTTTATTTAGATAATTATCAAGCTCTCCAACACTTTTACTATAAATTGTCTCAGGCAATTTGTGGTGTAAAGCCATGCATGACTAGGCATACTTGGAAATATGTCTTCTGTCTGAACAGCAGGGTGTTGTAGAACTTTCGGATGAAAAAATCAAACTTTGCATTGTCTGTTTTCAGTTAATTCTTGTAAATGAACAATAAAGTCATTGTTCCATAGCCTAATTCCTAGTACACAACTGGCAGTCTGGATCTCTTGACCTTTGTTGAACTGTATGGGAGAAAATAACACTAGTTTGGTGTTTTTACTGGAAGAGAGTACAAAGATTCTGTGTAGGTAAGAAAGCCCACACTTAACTCTGTATCTGTATTTTCTATTGCCTTTAGATTTTATTCTCATGAAACCAAGCAATAAGGAATAACTTTATTGCTCTTGTGTTTACCACTGAATACAGACCCTGCTTCCAGAAACCTTAGGCAGGTATGAATGACACTATGAATCTTCTGACTCAGTCTTCTACTCAGGGCAGGGCAAGATAAATGCCTTATGGTCTCAGTAACAATACCAGAAAACAGAATGTTTTAAATTCATGTGGAATAAATCTAAGTGGAATCCAGAAGTTTCTCAATTTTTTAATTAACATCATCTATTTTTTCCATGGCTATGTAGACTGGTATTGTCTACAAATTGTTGTTGACTGACATGAAATGCGAACGTAACCTCTGCATATAATTTTTGTGAACGAGGTTGCTGGACTAGTCTTTCTGCAGGATGTTCTTTTTGGATACATACACCTCTCGGTATCTTCAAATGTCCTGCCTTAGGGCAGGCATTCCTCATTGAATCAGGTTTCTTCTGCACATTATTTAGCATGGAATTACTTAGCTTGACATTTGGTGAAACAGATTGCCTTGCTACTAGTGAACAGAACTGCATGAACATTTACCGAAAACAACCACAGAAGGAGCATATATGCAAATTAAGTACATTGATAAATCACAATAGCTTGTGTGCTTCTGTACAGCTGTAGAAAAGAAATGGATGATGCAAATCTGTAGAATATGTTGATGTCCACAGTGTTGAATAGCACTGCTTAAGGGAACAATGTGAGTTAAAAAAATCAGTGGTTTCTATGTACAACTTGAGAAAAAAATAATTAAGTTTGGGCACAATGTTTGATGCCCAAATTTAGCAACATACAGAACCAAGAATAATGCCTGTAGTAAGTGAAATGTATCTTGGATGACACATGAAGTCTGTCCAGTTGTGTGGTTTCTTACAGCATGGTTCCTCTAGCACAAGGAGAAAGACATTTGATCTCATGGAAATCTTTTCATTTGACCTTAGAATCTGTGTTTTATTAATTAGTGCTTTATAGGAAGCACCTTTTGTATGGGCTTTTATCCACTGTGTAAGAAGGTCCTGAAATACATTTTATTTGTTTTCATACCGTGGTCAAACATTTAAAATCATTCGTTTGCATCTGCCTGAACATAAGCCAGGAAGATAAGCCAGTAGGAGGAAGGTGACAGTAGGAGTTACTTTCCCCTTAAAGTGCATGTGAAGGGGACAGTGGAATCAGCTCTGTCCTTGGACTAAACCATATTTGATATATGTTTGCCACTCCATGGTGTTATTAGTACCTTGGCTTGACTCTCAATTCCTTCTTCTGGCCCTTAGGCTGCTCAGGACCTAAGTTGTAAACAGATGTAAAAAAACTGTAAAGCTAGCAGTGTTAAAATGCTTGATCTCTGGAGGCAAGAAATGCCCTCTCTCCCATGATTTCCACCAAACAGGGTCCACTGCCTAGTTGTAAGTGCCACTGCTCATCAGCCACATACATTGGGTGTCTGCAGGGATGAGTTTTGTTTTAGAAGCCAAAAAAAACATCGATCTGGATTGACATGGGATGGGGTAGAGGTAAATGTCCATTGTGCATCCTTGCAGGCTTAGACAGACTCTGCCATGTTTGTCTCCCCTTTCTCCAGGAACCTCTTCCCTGAGCTGGACCTCCCTTCTTTCCACCTGTTCTGGACACCCTGTGCCTCTGCCCCATCCTCCCAGCTCTCAACATGCCTGTTTTCTTACCTTTTTACCCAGTCCATGCTATCAACCACCAGCACCGTGCAGAGGAAAAGATGCTTATCTTGGGACTTTCCCCACCTGAGAGATCAAACTCTTCTGTTCTAGATTACCAGTCTTACCTCCTCAAGTAGCAATGTCTTTGTTCAGAAATCACGTGTAGGAGGCTGCTTCCTGAGGAGAGTTACTACATCAATGGCAGCATGAGCTACCTAGTTCAGTGGTAGGAAGCAGGGTATTTCTAATACCATGACCTCTGCTGACAGTGTGAGCTGAACTCTAAATGTCTTGTTCCCTTGGTCTTTTGTGGAAATCCTCTCCCTGGTTGCACAGTCCCTGGCTGGAGCAGTAGGTGCAAACAGGGCTTCTCACAACCCAGCCTCAGTCTACCAAAAGCAATGCTGGGACTAGTGGCAAATATCTGTGCACCTTTCTGTGAGGCAACCTGAAGCCTATAGTTGCAAGGTTCTTGGTTTTCAACTCTAAGGACCACCTCTCATTTTGCTTCCCCTTCTTGGGCTTTCTCCAGCACTTTCTTAGCGAGTGTTTCTACCAAAACCATGCAGGTACTTAGGAGTACATGGTAACAGAGAGAAATGCGGAGAGATTTGTCCTCTGATCTCTTTTCCACAGAGAAAAAGTGTTCCTTCTTAACTTCTGTTCATACAGAATCTTAAAGTATTCCTACCTCTTCTCCCTGTAAGTTTGGGAAAGAAAGGGGAAAAAAAAAAAAAAGAGGAAATGGTGAATTACTTCAGTGAGTGTCAGGTTAGGATTGACTGAGACCTGATTAAAAAAAATATGTACCTAGAACCACTAGGTATATCAACCCTCACCTCTACTACTGGGGGTGATTGCCCCACCAGAGCTCTTGTAAGATATGAATGTCTTCAGAGGTCCTCTCTCCAGCACCAGGTCCTGTGGCTTACCTGTCCCATCTTCAAATTCCTCACTTTCTTCTGTGAGGGGTCTGAGCATTTACATTTCCCTCCTGAGACTCACAGTGCTTGAGGCTTGTTTTCTATGTAAGTGGGCAGTGAGGTTAATGTATTTCCACACCTATGGCCCAGGCAAGGTCAGGTGATGACTTTCTTTCCTAAAATGCTTCTTGTTTTTCACTTCTGTGGAGCATTTAAAGACTGTGAACACAGTATGTAAAGCCTATGGATCTTTAGACACAACAAACTTAGGTGAATTTAAAGGGGATGATGCCTGTTGTAAAGTCTGGGAGTCATGTTCTCAAAGAGTAAATTTCCAGAATGTGTCATAGAAAACACTTTGTTTTTCTAACTGCCATTACACCCGAAGGGATTTTCATTAAGTATGAAAGCTTGACAGAGGACACCACAGTGGAAGATATCTAGTCAAATTATTTAGATGCTGGTGTGCACACACAACTGAAGTATGCTTTGTAACACATACTGCTGCTGGGTCCTTGTCCAAAGAGTGAACATTTATGACAGAAAGGAAAGCAGCATAAAGCTGCTACCTCAATGTGATGAACCTATCTTTTTAAAGACTTTTTATGGAGACAATAAAGTGATGAATATTTTTTCACAGAGGCTGGGCTGGACACTGGGAGAGAAAACCTTTTTCTATAATTTCCTAAGCAGTGTGAAGTCTTCCTTTCCTCACTCTGGTGAATGCCTTGTCCATTCAGGCACTTACCACGCTTACACCACCTTCGAAATCACCACGCGTCAAATCCATCCCAAAAACTCTTCATCCTCCTCTCTTCCGATGACTTCCCAAGGAAGTTTTGGGCTTCGGCAGCTCCGAGGCCAAAGCCCCTGGGAAAGTCACACTCTTTCGGCGCGGCTTTCCCGGGTGGGGAGAGGCCACGTGGAAGCCCCGATGGCATGCCAGTGTGAATGCCACTCCTCCACCTGCCGCGTTTCCGAAAGGACTCGCCGGGGCTCCCACGGGGTAGGGGGCACCTCCGGTGGGCAGCCTCTGGGCAGGGCGGCGGGCAGCGGGGGCCGGGGCCCAGCGGGGAGCGGAGAAGGCAGGGATGCTCCGGCCGGGGTCCGCCGGCATCTTGGGCGGGTGGGACCGTCACCTGCCCTCAGGCCCAAGCGTGGCAGGGCTGAGCTGGGCTCCCGCCTGCATGCATGCAAGCCGGAGGGGGGGTCGGGGGAGGAAAGAAAAAATACGTTCGTCCCGCCCGCCCTGCCCCCGCCCCGGACCGATTTGCTGAGCCCTCGTCGCGCCGGCCGCCAAACGCCCTCTGGGGCGGGGGTCGCTCTCCAGTTGGCCCCCGGAAAGCTAGGAAATAGCCTTTTTTTTTGAGGGGAGAGTGATTTGGGGTTTTTTCCCCCTTCTATTTTAAAGAAATGAGCGGCAGAAAGCCGTTCCATGGCAAACAAAGGCGAAACGAGCGGGCACTGGAGCGCTTCTTCTGGCCTCGTGGTCTGTGCCCTGAGCAAAGTGCAGGCTCCTAAGCATGGGCAACAAAAATACCAACGTATCTGCCGGAGTGGGAAAAAAAGAGCCTTCATGCATAATATGCGCCCGTGGTGCCTTATTCTACAGAGTGTGCTTGCCACCGGTCTTCTAGCAGGAAAAGAAATAAAAACTATTTCGCTTTCAAAGAGATCGTGAAGTCATGCAAAGGTACGAAGTGCAGCTGAGCTTTCCTGTTGCTCTGTAAGCCGTGGTTTAAATAAGGAAATTAACGAGTTTCATGGATGTTTTTAGCTCGATTGTGTATGTGTGTAAATAATACACACCTGCGTATAAGCCGTGTCCATTCTACCTGCGTGAATGTGTTGCGTGACACAAAAAAATGTAAGCCAAGGACAAAGTCGATATAACACTGCCCAACACTGAGTAGTGCTGCGTACAGGGAAGTTTAATAGCTGAACACAAGGATTGGTTTTTTTTTTTTTTATATATATTTTGCACTTGAATAATAACACGTATTTCATCACACATAAGTGAACATTGGGTAGCCTATGGAAATATCTTAGGAAAAACAGACGCAATGCGTGTGAAGAGATTCAGATTTATCTCGGTCATTTGGTTTTGCTTCCAAATATCTGGTTTAGAGACCCGGAAAGCTGACTTAAAAATACCGAGCTCGTTGCCCAGATCTTCTTTATCAGCAGGGTATCTCCAAGTGTTAACACTACGCAGTAACTAAACGATTACCAATTGGTTTCTGGCATGGCTAGCCGTCCCTCAATACATCTCTACAAAATATTTGTAGTAGTTCCCAAATTGTAATCTCGATCAATGTTAAATATTTTAAGACTTTTCTAAATTGAGCGGGGTCGTGAGGGGAGAAGATTTGAAGATGACTTACATTTGTAAACGGGATGGTGACTGCGTTCACTATTTCGGAGATCTATATAAATGAATCTCAAGGTATCGCCAAAATGCAAAGCCCTCCGGGATTGTGCGATAATGAATAAAATCAGTACCGTCATGAATGAGACAGGTATCCGATGGAGATCGAGGCAGCGGCTCGCAGGTCAGTGAGCAAGCCGCTAAGGGAAACGGAGCGCTCTCACTTCTCCAAACGGCATCAATTTAACAATAAATGGAGGGGGGTAAACGACGAAATTGTTGCGGGTTCTTTTCTCCCTGGAGTGCCGGAGAACGGTTTGCCGGGGAGCCTGCGGCGGGGGGAGGAGCAGGAGCGCTCCCCGCGGCCGCGGTTTGGCTCTTTCCGATTTTTCGGGGAAAATTCAGCAGCACGCATGGCCTCTCAGAAGCGGGACACGGAGCGCCCGGGGTGTGCGGGAGGAGCATTGGGACAGAGGGACAGAGGCTCGCCCTCCCCAGCAGCCGGGGCTCCCGGGAGCACCGCCAGCCGTGAGCGCTCGCCGGGTGCCTCGACGGCAGGGGGGACCTCCCCGGCAACCTGCGGCGGAGATGCGCGCAGGGGCCAACGGGAAAGAGAGGGTCTCGGCGGGGGGAGGCGGGGGAGGGCTGCCGCCGAGGCTTCGGGCGCTGCCCCGGGGTGGGGGGGCGAGCGGCGGACAGCGGGCGGGGCGGGATGGGGCGAGGGATGGGTCAGGGCGCAGCCGCCACCGCGGCCGTCCCGGCTCCCGGTGCGGCGGCGGGGACGGGCGGCGGGTGGCGCAGGTAGCGGCCCACCGGTCCGTGCGGCCCCCCCGCCGCCACGTCGAGGGGGAGGCGGCCGCGGCCGTCGGGCAGGTCGAGGCGCGCCCCGGCGCGGTGCAGCGCCGCCAGCGTCTCCAGGAAGCCAGCGCGGGCCGCGTCGTGGGCCGGGAGGGATCCGGTGCGCGGGTCGGGGCGGTTGGGGTCGGCTCCGCGCTGCAGCAGCAGCTCGGCCACCCGCGGGCTGCCCAGCATCATCACCTGCGGGGAGAGACAGCGTCAGCGGCGGCGGCGGCGCCCGCCCCGCCCGCTCAGCCGCGGAGCAGCGCGGAGCAGCGCGGCTGCGGAGAGCCGGGGCGGGGCGGGTGGGGTGGGTAGTGGGGACGGCGGCGGCTGTGGGCTGGGAGGCTGCGGGGCTGGGGTGTCTTCTCGTCATAGTCTTCCTGCGTCAGCTCTTTGTAGCTGTGACCCGCGTCGGTGCGCACGGCTGTACTCGACCATCCGTCGGGGTGGGTGCCGTCCAACCTGGGGTGTTCTATTATAAAATACTAACTGCGATGCCTGTGACTTCCAGACTAGGTGCTACACGTCTGTACGTTCTGTTCCACTTTTTGTGCCATTTCTAGATACCATGGCATACGCGGTACTTGTGGGGTGTGTATACGCACGCACACATACATATGTACGTACACCCATATATACATAAGTATACATACACACACACAATCTGTATGCCATTTATATATACCACCTATATATGTACCATGCATTGTACCATAAATACAAACACACATATATATGTACACACAGACAGGCGTGCACACACACTGTATATATATCTATGCACACTGTGTATTCTGTGACAGCCCTGAGGAGCCTTGCGTTAAGCCTCCTGCCGCTTAGGGTGCGTTACTGATTTACCCCTGCAGAGCGGGGCTCGCAGCACAGCAAGCGCGGCCGGACAAGGCAGTTAGTTGGGTGTAACGGCCCTGGCAGTGGTTTGGCTCTTTTCAGTGCCCGGTGTGGGTTTCCCCCCCTCCTGAGTTCTGGATCGAGCCCTTTTTCTCTCTCTCTTTCTCAGCTCTGGCTAAACCTATGCTGCTTCTCACAGGAGCAAGGGAAGCTGTTGAGCGCCCACGGGTAACGCACAAAACTTTCCTTCTGAAGCCCCAATGCCACTCTGCAGCTGAACCAAAAGCAGAAACTTCTGGCAAGGTCTGATCATGCACGATTGAACAAAAGCAAAACAAAACAGAAACAAACAAAACCAACAAGCAAACAAACAAAAGAATGTGACACTTGGGGTTTTACTTCCCGCATTGTCCTGGTCGTTTTCAATGGAATTTTAACCCCCATAAATCGAGTCTTAACACTGTAGAAAATACCTTGAGACAATAGGTTTTCTCATTATTTTCTTTCTCGAGAGAATTTGGTTATGGACTACAAATATTTGGTTTTATTTATCATAGAAGTGCAAAAATGCTTATAAATTTCATAACTTATAAATTCCTGCAGAGGTTAAATTTTTCAGGAAGATAAAGAAAGTCCACATGTCAGAGTGGCAGCCATTTTGCAAAGTGTTGGTCAGGGAAACAGAACTTAGTCTCACTCTGACATGGGGGGAGGAAACAGAAAATTTACAACAATTTGGAGACCCCTTTCATCTGGAATTTGAACCTACAACAGAAACAAAACGAATAACTTTCTCAGTGCCTTTCTTAGCAGCTTACTTTAGGAATATATTTCCTTATCCATATGAAGTGCAAGGACCAAAATGGCTGTTCAGTTAGCTGGTGAATCATTAAATATATGCTTCAAATGACAACTCGAGAAAACCTTTTCATGAAATACACAGCTCCAGTTTAAATCACAGTACCTTAATCGTTCATTGAGCATTTAAAAACTTTCAGCTTAAGTACGTCGATTAATATAACACACTTCTAGCTCTCAAAATGCCTGGAAAGCAACTCCACTACACACTGGTACTTATAATAGCCATCAATTAATACTACCACTATTGATGAATAGTGAATATTAAAAATACTACTAATAATAGTGGCGACTACTAATATATACCTAATTTCGAGTTACAGTTTCTACTCAGTGACAATTTCTGCGCCGCCTTCTGTGCTGTTCTTTCACATGAATATACTAGTAAGGGACCCCACTTCGATTTCCTTGGGGAAAAAGACCCATTAGGGCTGTATTTAAAACAAACAAAAAAACAAACAAGAAAAGCTGATCGAAGCGCAGGCAACTCCCTGAACCCATCTGGAAGCGGATTTTGCAGTCCCACTTCTCCTTCTGAGTACCCTCTAGCATAATTCGTTTGCTGCCAGCCGTGCCCCTCTAAACTCCATCTAGCATTCGCAGGAGGGCGAGGGTTCAGAAAAGCGCCCGCTTGTATTCGGGCAGCTGCGGCTGCAGTCCGGCTCTGATAACAATAATAAATATTCACTCAAAACCCGAAATTCCGCCCCCCCCCCGCCAGCGTGGCAGAGGACAGCTCCCCCCACCCCTCACCCCCACCCGCCGGTGCTCCGTACCTGGAGCGGGGTCCTCCCAAAGGAGTTGGTCCCGTTGGGATCCGCGCCCGCGTCCAGGAGCTTCCGCACCTCCTCGCGGTCCCCGCGGGCGGCGGCGCTGCACAGACGGTCGCCGGAACCCTCGCTCCGGGGGGACCCCTGCATCGCCCCCGCCGGCCCAAACCGCAGGGCCGCCCCTGGCTTTCAGTCTCCCCAGAGAACCTCCCCCTCCGCAGCTCCTCCTCTCCGAGGGCAGCGGCCGCCCCCCGGCCCCCCCATCCGGGGAAGGGGGCCCCCAGGCCAAGGGCACGGCCCTGCTTACCCCCCCCCCCCCCCGGCCTGCACACCCCGGGCGGGGCAGGGCGCTGCAGCGTGTGTGACCCCCGCCCCCGGCTCCAAGCGGGGAGGGGAGCGCGGTCCTGGCGGCTACGGTTAAAATCCGCGCACCCTCCCTGGGAGGGCGCGGGGGCGGAGGACGGCGGGGTACCGGCAACCTGCTTCCCCAAGCTGAGAGCTGGGGGCAGCTCGGCAGCCCCGCGGGGCAGCGCGGTTTCACACCCCCCGAGGGCGCGGGGCGGCTCCCGCGGGGTCTGCCTTCCTCCGGGGGCGCCGTCGGTGCGAGAGAAGGAAGGGGATGGGGCCTGGGGCCCTGCGCGCCCCCCCCCCTCCCTATATTGGGGTGGGTCGGCGTGGGTGACGGCAGGGGAGGGGGGCTCAGCCCCACCGGCAAACGGCTTCTGCGGGCTGGCCGGGCCGGGGCAGATGCCCCGGCCCGGGCAGGTGGGACGTGCCCCGCGGCTACCTTGCGTGGGACGGGCCCGGGGGGGGGGACACACGGGACCAGAGCATTCCCTGAGGGGCAGAGAGGGAGTCTTGTGCGAGGGACGGATTTGGCTTCTGCCCCCGGAGCGGGGCCCTGCCCTGCCCCGAGCCCCTGCGAGCGCTGGGTCCGGGGTCCGTCCCTCCGTCCCGCCGCCGGCCGGGAGCAGGCGGCCCGGATGAGGAAGAGAGCCGTGCCCGCAGGAAGTCTGCGATCCACCTAATGGCACCCGGCAGAAGAGGAACGCTTCACCCGGCCCCGCGGGAGCCTCTCGCCGGCAGGAAAGCCGCGGCGAGACCCAGCCGGGGTAAGGTACGGCTCCAGCCCGGCAGCCGCAGGCCGGGCAGGGCCTCGCCTTGCCGCTGTGAAGGTGTCCCCCCCTCGAAAAAAGCACCTGACTCCTCCCCTTGCTTTCCGCCCTTCCACTCACCCCTCCTGGACCAAGCCGCTCCCCGCTCCGGGGCCCGGGGAGGTCCGTGACACACCCCCACCCCCCTCAACCCCCCAGGCGACCCCTCCACCGAGGGGAGCGGGGCGATCGGTCCCACGGGGGGCCGCGCAGCGCCACGACCCGGGGCTCGAAGGTTTTGTTCTGCCACCTAGGAGCTAAGGGCAGACCTGGGTAAGAAAAAGACAAGGCGGAGGAAGGGGGTTAAGGCAATGCGGGGAGCGGGGCATCGCGGAGCCACCGCCGGGGTCGGACAGTGAAGTCAGCAAATACAGAAAACAGGCTAAGGAGGTTTTTTAGAGGCTTTTTTCTTTTTTCTCCCCCCCCCCCCCCCCCAATGTCAGTTCCCTAATGTCCTCTTTTTAATTGCAGAAAGCCGGTGCGATTGCCACAGAAGGAATACCTGCCGTGCAGATGCACCTTTGTTCCCTTCGGCGTTAACCTCCCCCCGCCGCTCGGGCACATGAACAGCCTTGCGTGGCGAAAGGGGAAAACCGGCGATTTTATGTCTACATGTACCGACGGCTGAAAGGCAGAGGCATCCTTGGATGAGGAGGAATAAACACAATTTTTTTCCTGCGCAAGTTGGGGGTTCACTGAAATTTCCTCATTTGGGGCCTTTCTGACCCTTCCTCGCCAAGTTTCTGGGGAAAGTGGCGTTGCAAGAGCAGGGTACGACATTTGAAGGGGGCTTGGGTAGGGTGAGATGCCCGCTCGGCAAGGACCTGCGGTGAGCTCCCATGCACCGTGGTTTCGCTGCAGCGTATGGTGCAGAGCGGACCCCAGGGCTGGCAGGCGATTACATAAAATAAAATAAAATAAAATAAAATAAAATAAAATAAAATAAGTAAGAAATTTAAAAAATCATCAAATAAAGTTTAAAAGTGGTTTTTTAAAAAGTCCGTAACGTCTGAGAAATTAAAAGGAAAGGATCCTCCACCCAACAGGCACAGTGCCCTCCAGTCCTTCATGCACTCTCTGCCATTAATGATAGCGGTGTAGAGGTAAATCCAAGGAGAAAACCTCCTTGGTTACATGTGTCAGGTGTCTTAAAATTCCAAATCAACGCTGAGGTGCGGCAGGGTTGCGTATTATCAGTGGCTAATCTTGCTTTCTGTGAAATAACATTGATAGTGCATTTTATGCATCTCTCTATGTGTGTATAAATATATGCATACGTGTCTTTTTGTGAATATATAAGCATAAAAAAAATGTATACACTCACACGTCAACATATTTGTAAGTGAAGACGTTACTAGATGAGTTGGAGGGCCTGTCTGCATCTCCACCCCTGCTAAAATCTATTAAAAGCTACGAAATAGCACAATGGCGTGAAACAACAAATACGGTCCTGTGCTAACAACTACTGACCCTCCAAATCACTTATCAAAGCTACTGGACCATTAAAATGACACAATTTTAAGTTACAGTATTGAAGTCATATGATTTTTTTCCCCCACAAATGCAAATCCTATTTTGCACAATTCTCGTACCAACAAACGGCATCAAATTAATCAAAACATAACAACACACGGTCATAGCTGAAGTTAGGGAAATAACAGCCGAGCTCATGCTAATGTGTTTTGAAAGCGACCCTTGTGTTACACCTGTATCTTGGAGGAAGGGAGGAGAAACCACCTTCTCTCCCCAACAAACCTTACTGCAAAGATATTTCCCTGAAGGAAAAACAAAAACAAAAAAATCGATCCGCATTAAGCAGTTTCCCTATCCTACATTTCTCCTCTTACTTCTTTTTAAAGTCGCTGTTTAACAATATAGATCTTTCTTTGACACTAAAAACAGATCCATTTTAATACTACAATACAGCAATCCTCCAAATTGTTCTCAGACGTTTTGATAATAGCATACAGGACGGAAAAGGTAATTTTCAGTTACAGAAAGCAGCCATCTTATGCCCTGTTTAAGGCTCAGCAAGTACTACCCTTTTAACGAAAATAATAATAATAATTTAAAAAAGTATTTCAAAACATTTACGTGAGTTATTTTATCATCTAACGAGTACTTCGGTAATAAGTTTAGGGGTTAATTAAATACTACAAAGAGACACACTATAGAGAACATAATACTGGGATCTCCTCGCCTGTAAATAGGCAAAAAAAGGACACGAGGGGAGGTGTGGGGGGTGCAATAGAGAATTTGCATGGAAGTAACCTGATTTACAATTAAGCGGGGGTGGAAAAAACAGTTCTTTGGAGTTATGCTAAAAATTAAGCAAAAATGATGAAAGGAAATAGCTGAACATTATCATTCTACTCTTCAGCTTAAAATGTCACTATATTTGCAAAGATAATTATCCTCATTACACATATTGGGTAAGAACAGAAAAATCTAGTGCCTTAATTGTAGACCTTTAGAAGTTGTGCCACAGACGTGTCTTTTGAACATAAAAATGCCCCCCCCCCAAGCCCAAACCCCTACCAACAACCTGCAATAATAAAGAATAAATACTATGGTTTCTGTTTTCCGAGTCGTGTGATATAAACTTGTGCAGGGCGCATTTGTGAAGGTAATATGCTGCCCTAAGTAGCTGTGAAAATATCCCTAGATATTCTTACATTTTTGTTAGAAACCCTCCATAAAATTTTAGATGCATATTCTTTCGGTACCTCGTTTTGGGCTATGGAGTCATCGGCAAGTAAAACGACCTAATGGCTCTGGATAATCACCTAACAGTTTACAAAAAGTAACTAAGCATTCATCAGGCAAAATATTCCCTTCCTTTAAAAAAAAAAAAAAAAAAAGCAAAGACAAATCACAAATAAACATACATGCACACAAAAGGCAAAACAGACAAAATCTCTTCCATCGTCCTGAGAAATAAGTAGATTTAGATGCTGCAAGAAAAATATCTCATGGTGTGGCCAATGCCCTGGCCGGGCAGGCAGCTGTAGGATTGCCCTATCAGCCAGTTTTTGAGTGTTGGTCCTTGTCTCAGACCCACTCGGGTTTCAGAAGCAGCTTCGTGGACGCTGTTTCAGCAAAAGAGTGTCTCTAACCCTGCTCGAGGAGTGCTAAAATTTTCTTTGTTCCATCTATTTAATTAAGCAATTTAATTTTGAACAAAGCTTGAGAATAGGACCAGTCTCTCTAAATAGGCAGTAAGGGCAAAAAGAGCTGTTTTCTCTTTATTTCTAAACTTATTTTCCCCCCTGAAATAGATGCCCATCTAATCCAAATATGAAGCCACACTCTATCTGCAGACTGCGGCCCAAAATACTGTGGGTTTGGGGTTCACTGTCTCCGAGCTGCCAAAATATTTATGCATTACTTTTGTGACTGTAATGTTGTTACATCCTATTATGGAAGGAGTACGGTTAGGCAAAAGGGAAAAATCTCATCTTTTTTTAGATTAAACACACCCCCTTGTTTTACCCCTCCCCAGCCCCTTCAGAATCAGATTTTCAGCACATTTCAGTGACTATTTTAGACCTAACTGGCATTTGAGAAGAACACGATCTCCCCCATGAAAAGCTTGGGGGGGGGGGGGAGGAGCAGTATTTACAGCAAGCGTGAAAATAGAGAGAAAAAAATTGCCACACTGCCTGATCCATAAGAGGGTTTTGTCCTTGCTACAGCGAATTTACTTCGAGATAATCAGCACCTTCATATTTATGTTTTATATTCGAGATTCGTGCATTTCAGGTCAGCCAGGGTTTATAGTTTCTTTTTCCCCCATTTAGTATAAGATGAAGAAATTAGGCCTACTATTAATTCAAGAAACAAGGGATCTGAAGGTAACAAGGAAAACTGGATGTTGTTTCTGGTTTATATATATATGTGTGTGTGATCTCCCCACACTTGATATTCAATAAAGTGCTGAAAATGATATAACCAGAGACTGGAGCAGGCAAACTGTGAATTGATTTGTCTCCACACCCCGAGTCCTATGAAGGGTTTAATTTATATATTTAATTAATTTATATATAATTTTAATATATAAAATCTCTATTTTTGTAGATGTTTTCAGGCACATATTTCCACTTTCCTTCTCTTCCACCTCTGTCCTTCTCCAGTCTGTGCTCTGGATTAGAGGAGGTTGTGGACTCCTCTAATGACCCCTACGAGGATTTTGCAGAACAATCCTCAAATACTCCTCAAAATTAATATTCTCTTTATTTTTCATTATGTGTCTAATTATGTGTAATGATCGAGGCCTAAGCTGCGCCGTGCAGATCCGCAGCAATCCGATTTTGCATTCTGCCGTCAGGAGAAAGTCTCTAAAAATGCCTGCACCTCGGGTGTCTCTCAAGGTCCTTTACACGTCTGTGTTTTAATTACTCTTTCTGACGCTGCTCAGCCGCTCTGAGCCTTATTGCGTATATTTATATAACAGCAAGGGAAGGCAAAGTAGGCCACTGTATTTCACTGTCATTTACAACAGTGCAAAGTAACACGCTCGGAAAACAGTGGCCATTTTCTTTCTTCAGAGCAATAGTTATGTTCCTTGTTCTGCAAATGTTGGTAAGGGGTGGTGGGATTGTTTTTTCTAAATCAGCCATAGACAAAACGAAAAGAAAAACTTCTCAAGGGGGGAAAAAAAGGCAGGAGCAAGGTACAGTAACTTTTCAAGAACCTGTCGCTTCCTACTGCGTTAAAAAAAAAAACCAAACAAAAACCAAAAAAAAAAAAAGAATAACCCGCACGCCTGTACAAACCTCACGTGTTCCCGGTGCAATCTGAGCATGTGGCGCGGAGAGGGCTCCGCGGGCGCTGCGCGACCGGGCAGCCGCGGCGAGCGGCCACCCCGCTCCCCCCCGGAAGGAGGGCCAGCGCCTCCCGCTCCCGCCGCCCCGTCGGGCCGTCCGCCACCACCAGGGCCGGCCTTCCCAGAACCTCCCCCCGCCTCCCCCCCACCCCCAGCCCCAGCAGCACCGCTCCCCGGGGGCCCTACCTGGGCCGGGGGCTCCCGCGGCGCCGCCTCCGCAAGACCAGCAGCAGGGCGAGCCGCGGCGGCCGGCGCCGCCCCAGAGCCCAGACGACACCGCGGAGGATGCGCCAGGCCAGCGCCCGGGCCCGGCGCAGGCTGCGGGCGCGCCGAAAGCGGACGGTGCACCTTATCCGGGGGGTCATGGGTGCGGCGGAGCCCCCGGCGTGCCGCGCTAGAAATACCTCCCCGGCGGGGCCCCACCGGTGAATCGGCCCTCTCACCCTCCATTCATTGGAGAGGACTTTCTGGCGTGGTTTTTTTTTTTTTTTCCTCTCCCTTTCTTTTTCTTTTTTTTTTCTTTTCCGTTTGACTAATTTCGACTCCCCATTTCGCCTTACCTCCCTCCCCCCCCCGCCCTTAAACGCCTCCCACGATGATGGCTCCCGCCTCGAAAGCGGGCGAAGGAGGACCGGCGGCGGGGGATGGGGACGGGGGAGGCCGCCGGCTCCTCTTCCCTCCCACCGGCTCACTCCGAGGAGCACCACCACCGAACGCGCGTGGAGGCCGGCCAATCGCAGGGCGCTCCCCTGCTTTCAAATAAAGCCTTGACGACATGTCCTTGCCCCCCCCCCGTCCGTCCGTCCCCTCCAAACACGCCGCCTCCCGCTCCGCTGGTGCGGGGGGGGTGGTGGTGGTGGTGGTGGTTGTGGTGATTTTGTTCTTTTTCTTGTTGTTCGGTCGGTTTTAGACCTCGCTCCCTTCGGGAGTCCCTCAGCGGGGCGGGGGCTGCGGCGGCTTGGCGCACCGCCACTCCAGCCCGTTCCCCCGGGGCCCGCGTTGGTCCCCCGGGCAGGCGGCTAGCGGATCCCTGCCGCTTTAAAAGCGCAGGCCAGTATTGGCCCGGGCGAGCAGCTATTTCCTTGTCACATGGTCATTTGAACGCGACGCGGGGCCGTTGCGTAGCGGAGCGAAAAAAAAAAAAAAGAAGGGAAAAAAAAAAAAAAGCGGATCTCGTCTCCCCCCGCCGGTAACCGAAACGGATAATTAACTGTTTCCTCTCCCCCGACTTTCTTCCCGGTCGTGCACCGCGGTGCCGGACAGCTTTGTTTTCGGTTTGAAGGGTGAGAATTTGGGGCCGGGAGGGGGGGTGTGGGGGGACTAGCGGAGGAGCGCTCAAAAGCCCCGAGCAACCTGCCGGCGCTCCCCTCCCGAGCCGGCTCCAGGCGCTGCCGCGCGGACCGCCGGAGGGGTGCTGAGCCCCCCGACAGCCGGTGCTGAGCGGGGCCTGCCGTCCGGCAGAGGATCTCTGGGCGGCGGGGGGGGGGGGGACACGACACTGTTGCTGCTGGTGGTGGTGGCGGCGGTGGTAGGGGTGTCCCACTCCCCCCCCCTCCCCCGTCCTGACCCCCGTCCCCGGGACCCCCTCTGCGTGCGCATCCCCCCTCCCAGGGTGCGGGGTACCTCGGTGCGAAGCGCGGGGAAGGGTGATGAGCAGGGAAGGTGTCGGTCCTGCAGGCGCATCTTCGCCTTCCCCGGCTGCGGCGGGGCCCTGCTCGGCACGGCGCGGCTGGACGCGGAGCTGGGGGTGCAGGGACTGCAGGGAGCCGGCGGGGAAGACTCCGGAGTGGGGAGGCATCGCGGCAGCCCCTGGGAGGGCTGGTGGACATACGCGTATGCAACACCCCCCCCCCCCCCCCAACAACAAACACCTCCTTCTCTCGGCTGGACAAACAGTAATAACACCGATGTCAACAGAAGTTTCCTTCTTCGGCCCGGCCACGGAGTAACCCTCACAACAATGCTAATAAAAAAGAGCCTGTAATGGTTTCTCCTGGACCGAGTCCGCTTTCAAGCCTGGGAAATGGGTGAGTGAAAACAGCCATTTCGAAATGAAAGCAGCTCTCCGAGAGATGCTGCCTTTTTTTTTTTTCCTTTTTTTTTTTTTTTTCTCCCCTTCCCTTCTCTTCCCTTCCCTCCCGTGACGACTCCTCCCCGACAGGCAAGGCAAAACTGAGAGAAATGAATGCCTGCCTGGCTGCATGATGCAGGTGCTGGAGCAGTGCTGGGAGGATGAACCGACAGTTTTGGCAATAGAAACCAAATACACACCAACGCTGAATGCATGGCCGAGCCGGGCCGGAGGAGCATCTCGTCGTGCACAGGGCGCAAACCATGCCGCCAGAGGGTTGTGTGTGCATGTGTATGTGTGTGTGGTGTTTGTGCACATGTACTTACTTACAGCTGCTATATCAAAAATAAAAAGTGTGAGGTGTCTGAGATGTTAAACGTAATTATTTTAGGGCTTTCTCGAAATATATGTTGCTACTGCTGTCTGTTGTTAACCATTACTATTCTTCTTTTCAGGGAGGACTCCAAGCCCTGGAGCTGATGCTGCTGCCAGAAGAAAAGGTGCCTGTGGAAGCTCCCGCAGCTGAGTGGGATTGTGTTGGGGACCCCAATCCTCCGATGGGGTGAGTAGCCCCCATCGTGGGCCTAGCCCGGGCAGGGGCTCCAGACCTATGGTGTGTGGCAGATTTATAGCAATTAGGCATTTAGCCCTGTTGGGTTTTGAGGGCATATTCTGCTCGTTTGGTGTGGTCAGCCTAGGAAAGTCTGTTCTTTCCCTGCCACGTTAATTTTATTTTTATTTTTATATTATTATTATAATTTTATTTTATTTTTTATGTTTTATTTTTATTGTTGTTGTTGTTTCATAAGCTGTAATGGAAGTACTCAAAATTTTAAAATCTAATTCTGCTTCTTAGAGAAAATGACCTTTTAAAATAGGAATACTGCTCTAACTGAGATTGGAAGTGCAGTTTATTAGACCCTTACTTTTCTGTAAAGAGGGTGGTCAGGCTCTAGACATGACCTGTCTCCATGTCTGGTCCCAGCTCCATCCCAGTTCCCTCAGGCATGGGATGCAGGTGCTTGACTGCTGCATCTGCAGTGTCGTCCTTGGTTCACTTATGGCTATGCCATGTACTAAGAGAGAATACAGTACAATTTCATAAGGTGGTATCATTGCATATTGTAATTTTATATCTTTTTATTTAAAGATATGTATAAAATACATATTCTAGGCACCCTTACAATAACCAAGCATGAATATAGACTAAATATAATGCGAATTTTTTGTACATATTTATTTGCATGTAATATAGTTGTAATTAAACACAAGAGGATTGCTTATACAAATAATTGATAAGCAAATACATAGGCTTGATACATAATATAATGTTATACATATATATGCATGTTACATATATAGGTATTACCTCGATGTATGACATACATAAATGGCATAACTACATATTTAGAGCGTGCCAGCCGATACGAAGTAATTATAAAGCACGCATCGTATGAAATTATGTTATAATAAATAACATGTTCTAATACGTTATATAAAAGTACTTATATAATATTTTTTAATGTGTATGTGTGAAATATCTGGGGGTTGGACACTCTGTAGGGACGCAGAATGAAGAGAAATCTTCTCCCCCTTTAATTCTCCGCAGGCGGCTCTGCCAAACGCCTTTTGCACGGGGTTTGCACTGGGGAACGGGACCAGAGCTCTCCCGCTGCCCCGCCTCGCTTCTCCTTCTCCGTCCGAGCACGGCCCCGCGGGGGGCTCCCGGGGAGGGAGGCAGGTTCTCCCACTCGTGCGGCGGGAGCCCCGTCCTCGCCGCCTGCCTCACCGCCCTGCCCGCCGCTGCCCGACCCCTTCTTTCCGCTGCCCAGCCCCGAGGGTCGGGGACCGGCCGCGGCGGGGAGGGGGTTTCCCCGGCCGTCCGCTTCCCCGCGGTGAAGGCCGGGCTGCCGCCGTGGCTTTCCCGCGGGATGCTCACGCCCGGCTTGCTTACCCGCGCCGGGGCGGTCAGGGAACGTGGAGCAGCTCTCCGATCGTGAACCTGCCGCTCGCCCCGCCTCGTCCTGCATCAGCACAGCCGTTACAACCGCTTGTTGTTGCAACGGCTCGTTTGTTTCTTTACCAAACGTGCCACCTTCGAGCAGCTTGGGAAGCCCTGGGGCCGAGCTCGGACGCACGATTTTTGGTTTTTAGTTCCACGCCGACTTCGATTTGCAACCGTCGTCATGATGTCTTCAAAAGACTGTTAAACGTACAGTAACTCAGGGAAGGTCACCTGCAAGTTGGTAAAACATCTATTACTTCAAGCGAGGGCGGTATCGGGCTTGCAGAGACACAAATCGCTCTTTATCTGCTCCCTCCAGGTCCCATGTTTACAACCGTCATGAAAAGAGCCACGGATGTGCCACGGGCCCATGCACAGACTTGCACAGCATCTTACGTGGTTTTAAGAAGGCATTTGCCAAAGCCGCAATCGCACCAGGAAGCCTCAGTTCCCCGCTGTCCTGGCCGGTTTTGCCAGGGAGAGGCAGAGACTGGCTTCGGCGCCCCTTGAGTCCCACTTAATCGGAGTCTGAAATCAAACGGGGAGCAGTCGGCTCGGGCCCGGGAGAGCCCGGAGCCTTTCCCGCTCCCTTCAGACGGAGGGCTGGGAAGTGTGAGTGGGGAGCCCCGGGGAGGAGGGTGAACAGAAAGCCCAGACGCCGTCCTGTCAAAATACGAGGGATTTATTGTGCCATCTCTGTGAGGGGGGTGTCCTTCATATATATTTCACTTCACAGCTTTTGTGCTCTCGCGTGAAAAGGGGAGAGCATGCAGGGGCGTGGGGTTTCGAGTGCAGGGTAGCATGCAGGCGCGTGCAAAGTGTAGACCAGAAACGATACATATCCCGCGGGCCCTTCGAGCATCCGAGCGGGGAAACGCGACTCGGGGGGGTGAGGGGTGGTGGTGATGGTCGTGGTGGTATTTACGGCGCGTGAGGGCTGCTCGACTTCGCGTCTCCCGAGGCGGGCGCGGGCAATAAATTAGAGGATGGCATCGCGCAGGACGGGGGGGGCTAGGTGCGGGGCGGTGGGTGGCGCAGGTAGCGGCCCACCGGTCCGTGCGGCCCCCCCGCCGCCACGTCGAGGGGGAGGCGGCCGCGGCCGTCGGGCAGGTCGAGGCGCGCCCCGGCGCGGTGCAGCGCCGCCAGCGTCTCCAGGAAGCCAGCGCGGGCCGCGTCGTGGGCCGGGAGGGATCCGGTGCGCGGGTCGGGGCGGTTGGGGTCGGCTCCGCGCTGCAGCAGCAGCTCGGCCACCCGCGGGCTGCCCAGCATCATCACCTGCGGGGAGAGACAGCGTCAGCGGCGGCGGCGGCGCCCGCACCGCTCAGGCAGCCTCGTTCAGCCCTGCAGGAGCGGGGATCGCCCGCGGAAAGGAGCGGAGAATCCGCGGGTGAGGCCTAGAGATCGTCTCCGGAGTCGCTGCGGACGGCGGGATGCGCGGACCCGGCGGGACCGTTGGGCGGCCGGGGGAAACCCTCCAGGTGGGGCAGAGCGGCGCGGAAGACCCGTCGGGGCCGGGGCGTGCGGGCCCCCACCGGGGCTGCTCCGCGAAAGGAGCCGGCGGCGGGGGGGGGTCGGGGCGGAGGGCGGAGGGACCGGTGGGGTGGAGGGACCGGGGGAAGGGGTTCGCCCTTTTTCCCGGCGCACCCCTGCAGGAAACGAGGGCTAGTCCCAAGCCGCTTTGCAACGGCCACCGCGGAACCGTGCTGGTGGAGCCGCTCCCGGGGGCTGCCGCCGTCCCGCTCTCACCCGGGAAGCTTTTCCAGGAGGACCTTGGCAAGGGGACACGCGTGTGCAGGGAAGCCGCCCTCCCTGCAGCGCGGAGCCTGCGCTTCCCTCGCCCTCAGGAGAGACTCAAACCGCACCTTTAACCTGCCTCCCCGCCCGCCCAGTGCAGCACCAAAACGCCCGGGAGCCCCCCGGCTCGGGCTCGCCGTTTTCTAAGCTGCCTTTCTCCCCCCGCGCACCCGGCGGGGCGTTCAGCGCACGGGCTAAATCCCTGCTGTGCAAAGGTGCAGAAAAAAACACGCCGGAGGACGGCATTGGATACGTTGTTTCGAGAGAAATGCTGCACCGACATTTTGTAGGGTAGGGTTTCGCAAGCACTGGCCGTAAAACTTAAATATAGCTTCTCAGATTATTCCCGTTTCGTTTTATTTTGAAAATTCAAGAAGAAGCTGGCTAGAACTACCTCGGAAATCAACACGGCTTTATAAATCTAGTACCTACTACTCCTCCGGGCATTACATCTATCTACACGTTCACGCGACTGTAAAATGTAGGTAGACTGACCCCCCCAGGGACTGCTAGCTCTCTACCTGCAGGGTCTGCTTGGCAAGGCTATCGCACTCAGATGTCTCTGCTCGTAAGGGCCAGTGAATATATCGTGAGAGTCAGTGAATACACTTTTTTCACGGGAGAGGTGAGCTAAAATACTAATAGGCGTATAAAGCAGAAGACGAGGTATGATGAAAGGGTAATTCTTTCTGAAAAGGTGACTCGTTACTTTTGTTACTTTTTATTGCACGTTTATTGCGAGATGAGCATTAAAGCTCTCGGTTTTGAGTCACCCTATCTCAGTTGGTTAAAGTCAAGGGTTGCTAAGACTAAAACCTCTCTCTTGCGGCCGTCACAGACTTTCGCCTTTCCAGAAAGGCGAGAGGAACCGCCGCCCCGCGCCGCTTCCGCGGCAGCCGAGCGCAGCCGTCGGGGGGCGGCCGGCGCCCAGAGGATGCCCCGGGTCTGCCGCTGCCGCTCCTCGGGCACGGAGGGACGGCTGCCCCCGCCCCGCCGCCCGCACCCCCACCACCCCCACCACCCCCATCACCCCCACCCTCCTCCCCGGGCCTTCCTACCTGGATGGGGGTCCGGCCGTAGGAATTGACGCCGTTGGGGTCCGCCGCGCCGTCCAGCAGCTCCTTCAGGCGCTGCAGGTCGCCGCGGGCGGCGGCGTTGGCCAGCTCGTCCGCGACCGTGCTGCTCGTCCGCCGAGCCATGCCCCGGGCTCGCCTCGGTCTCACGCGCGCTGCCGGTCGGGGGTCGCAGAGAACTGCAGCCTCTCCTTGGTCTCCCCACGCTGCCCGGGGCTGGCGACGACGGCGGCCCGCGAGGGGCGCCCTGCCCATGGAAGCGCTCGGCCCCGCCGCTCCGCGCCGCCGGCCGCTCTGGGCACACAGGGCAGCGCAGCGCAGCACGGCTCGGCTCGGCCCTAGCCCTAGCCCTTGCTCTGGCCCCGGCCCCGGCCTCGGCCTCGGCCCGGGATTTCCTGTCCGGTGCCGTCGCGGGGACCGCTTCCACCTGCAAGGACGCGACGGAGCCTCCCGCCGCTGTTTTTCGCCGCACAGCTGCTGCCGCTCCGCTCTTCTCCACTCCGCTCCGCCCCGGCCCGCCCCGGCCCGGTCCCGTGGGCCCCGCCTCGTCCCTGTGCCCGTGTCACCGTCACCGCGGCGGAGCACAGCGGCCGCGGCCGGTCCCCGGCCTTGCTCCGACGGGGGGGGGCGCCTTGCGCTGCCCTCTGAGGGCCGGGGGGGCCGGCCTCCCGGGAGGGCGTCCGGCGGCGAGGCGGTCTCTCCTCCCCACCCCCCCCCCCCCCCCGCCCCCGAGAGGAGAAGGGGCTCGCGGGAAGAGCAGGAGGAAAGGGAGCAAAAGGCTTTTGTTTAACGAGAGCGGGATTTAAGGACGAGAGCGGGCCGAGGACTGCGGGCCGGATGTCAACGGGGCTCCGCCACCGTCCCGGCGGGAGCGCTCGCCCTGGCGCTGCCTCCCCGCACTCTCCGGACACCCACAGGTACCCGAGGCGCAGAAGGCGGCGGTGGCCGCCCTTCTTCCCCCTTCTTCTAGGGTGAACCGACAGCTCTTCCCAGCTTTTTCAGTCGGCACGGCCACTTAGTCGCAGACAGTGGGCGCAGCGGCGCAGAAAGCCTGCGCGGAGGTACGAGCCGCGGCTGCGACGCCTCCACCCTCCGCCTGAACGGGCTGGTTTTTCTTTTTTTTTTGTTTTTTTTAAATAAAAAAAATGCAGCAGGTCGAGACTTTGAACCCTTCCTCCAAACAAAGGCCCCGGAGGACGGGCAAGCGCTCCTTCGGCACGGCAAGGTGTTTGCGCGGCTCCGAGCACGCAGCCCGGCGGGGAGCCAGCCGCGGGGTGAGCGGCGGGTGAGGGCGGGATGCCGCGGGGCGGGGCGGGGCGGGGCGGGGCTGGGCGGGGCGCAGGGGGCACGGGGCGGTGGCAGCACCACGGACAGCTCCCCCCCCCCCCCCCCGGCAGCCGCGCCGCGCTGCCCCGCCCCGCCCCGCCCCGCCCCGTCCGCCGGGCCGGGTCACCCTCCGCCGCGGGCGCGTTGACCGGCGCCTCTTGTCACCCGCTGCTCCCGGGGGAAAAACCTGCCGGAGACTGAAGGGAAGGGAGAGCTCCTCAGTTCTTCGTTCAGGCACGTTTCACGGTGCTGCTTCTTAAGGCTTGTAACTGCCCTCGCTTCCTTCACTGTAACGTGTCACGAAAGTGACCTATTACCTTACCGCACGGACGCGACCTTTGCCAGATGCATGGGACCTCTAAGCTCATTCTCTTGGGAAGTCTGCAATCCCAATTCTACCCCGTGTCGCCGTTCCCTGCTTTTTAGGCCGTTGCCAATCATGCTGCCCACGTGCTCGCCTGCATCTTTATCTAAAACAATGTCAAATGTCAAAACAATGAAATTATTTTCTTGGCCTAATACTTTAGAAAGGCACAGCTATGCTACCAAGAAAGTTCTCTGTTTTCAGTACCAAATGGCACAGGTGATTTCCACCAGCAGCAAACAAAAGAATGCCAGCTGGCGTGGCCAGTGAAGACTGTCTATGTAAAGGTTAAGTTTGTGGTTCTATTTACAATGCTTGGCCTGTTCCTGTAATCGAATCAGCCTATTGCCAACTTCTGCTTCTTCACTCGCACTGGCTACTATTTCTGTGCTCAGATATGTAGAAATGAGTGGAGATCCACTTATGATAAAGAGCTTCTTGATATAAATAATTGCTTCTGGTTAAATAATTGAGCATTTATACACAATCTGGTGATTTCCTAGTGTTCTGGTTTTCCTTTATTTTCTTCATTTTTTTCTTTCCTATTTCTTTATTAATGAATTTGCTATTCAAGCACTGTGTGCCATAAAAATGAGAAAATAAAGATGCTTCAGACCTCTATAGCAAAAAAAAAAGGAAACAAGAGGAAGAGTTAAATCTATATACCCTGGTATGTAGACCACTGTACAGTAGAAACACCCAAATAGTGAAAGCTATACTTCAGCCTTAAAAAGACTGCAAGCTGATTTTGACAACAGCTGGAGTAAATAGCAATATTGCAGAATCAGTTCAGTAGAGATAGTATACTGATCCTGATTCTCAGGTACAGGACAGCCATACACTAGAGATAAAAAAAGGGTTCTGACAGGGCTTCGGTGCCAATGATACATCCATAAGGTAAACAAAACGAGTCCACATCTACTGGAATTGTGTGGAAGTTTTATGCAGGGCCTGTTATTTTAACAAAAAAAAAAGCATGTCTAAAGAAAGATAGGCTTTCTACTCACTTGTTTAACTTGCTTGTTACTCCAAGGCTATGTGGTAAATAAGATAATCAAACCCCAAAACTTTCCTTCATGCTGCTTTCCCAGCTGCCCCTCCGTGCCAGAAGAGGCTGGCATTTCTTAGAAACCTCAAGAAGTAACAGTCAAACATACATGAATGACAAAATAAGGAGTCCTTCCTGACTTTTCCTGCAGTTCAGAAAAACCCACGCCGTGCTATTAGGGAAAAGAAGGCTGCCCTCAAAAAGGCTGCCTTTGCAAATTCATAAGTGCTTGTTCTCCTGAGCAAGAACTGAAACCCCATCCATGAGAGAAAATACGATACTTCAGTTGAAAACTGCTTGCTTTGGAGCGGGAGTCTCAGACAGTGTTTCCCTTTTGCTCTGAATATGCAGTTGCTGGCTGAAGGAGAGTTTCACTGTCCAGCTGAAGGTAGCCTTAAAGAAGCTGTTACACAGTTGGAAGTGACTTTTTCCCGTTTCAAAGTTAATTGTGCAAGGATAAGTTGTGTAATCATGACCTTAAAACAATCAGTTAGGGAGGCATTACACCTTTCATAACTGTATTACAAATGTGTGCTGCAGGCGTATTAAATATGCTTATAGACATTGACAAAATGCCAAATAAATACAAATTGCCTGGTAAGCAGGTAGACCTTGCAAGAACTGCAATGATACTGATTTCTACAGTCAAAAGGAAAAAAGAGAAATGTCAAGAGATTCAGGAAGATAGTTGTTAGTATGCGTACTGTGTAATCAGCTCAATATTACTCAAAAGCAGCTTACCACAAAGGAAAATCTTACTCACAGCAGATTTTCTCAGTTGTCACTGATTTGACTCCACAGAAATTGAAGTTCTTCCAAAACATTGTTTTACAATTAGAACAAATAACTCAGTGCCACAATGAAATGTAATTTAGTACAGGTTAAAGAGCTTTGGATTTTGAAAAACCTGTCAATAGATTTTTTCTGCAGAATAATCTTAATGTATCATGTTCTGATAAAGTAGGCGCGGATGTTGGTAAAAATCCCCATCATCAGTTATGTTACTGCTTTTGCTGGGGAGAATAGACATCATTGACTCCTACAGAAAATCAGCAGGGATGTCTGCCAAGAAGAATGGAGTATCATAGGATAACAGGGATGTTTGGAGATACAGTGATAAGGATTTGAAAAAAAAAAAAAATCATACAAAAAAACCCAGGCAGAAAGTTTTAAAAATCCTCAAGCTGGGTGATAACATGATGGCAAGAGCAGTGGGCTTCCAATCTCCAGAACCGTCAGCTGTTCACAGGCCAGTTCTTTGACCAGCTGCACCTCACAATAGTGATGTGCCAGCTCTGGCGGTCTGCTTACCTGTAAGTGAAAGGTGACCATTCAGTGCTCCCCTCAAATCCTAATTGCCTATATCAGGGAGACTTAACCTTAGCAGGGGAGAATCTGGCTTTGTGAAAAAGTCTGTTTCTTCCTCGATTTCTTCTGCTTGGTCTGGCAAGAAATTAGGCTAGTTATTGCTGGGTAGGAAAAAAAGTTATTGGCAGGTTTGTAACAGATACATTTTCTTCCAGGTTTGGAGTAGAAGGTTCTGTTCTTCCTTCAGCTGGGTCTCTTTCTTTGGGAAGGAGGAAGATAGACAGCACTGGTGACCTAAAATTCCTTGTTGGCATAAAAATAAATATGCAAATAAATCAGAACAGATTTTGGATTTCTTTCAAGTGGAAGTATAAGTGCTAATTCAAATTTAGTTCTGTCTCTTTTTAATAGTATTGACACTATTTTGGAAGTGGATTTTCTCTTTTTTACCCAGTCCTTTATGTACTCTTTCAAACAATGTGGACACGAGCACTACAAACCTCTGCATAGACACACTTCTGGCAATTTTATGGCTATTTACCTAGCTGTGCTTGCAATGAGCATTCTGTGTGCACAGTTTTTCTTATTGAAGGTGTAAGCATTACAGATTCAGTGAGAGAGACCTTGAAACTTGCTTCCATGTTTGGTTACCATGTTGGATATGCCATTTGCTTCCTTGGGTCTCTTCAAAAAAATATTCTCCCAGAATAGCTGAATCAGTGTTAGAGGAAGCACTCAAACTAGAAAATAAATCAATGACTTATGTCAGAGAGCTGTAAGCTACCAAAACACAAGCAGATGCTAGGGGACTATCTTGTCTGTACGCTATCCCTGATGTTGTTATTTGGGATTTAGTTTTGTTCCACCAGAAGGAGTTTCCTGATCCATAGATGGGCCAATGGTTTGGTCCTGTGGTTTGTACTGTGGAAATGCTGATAAACTACAGGATGAGAAAATGTGCTGTCTAGATCCAGGTTTTTGATATTTTTTTTTTCTTTTCATTTTAGAAATCCTCATGTCCAAAGGTTTAGCTACAAAGACATGAATACAGAATCTAGGACACATTCTCCAGTTCACAAAGTCTAGCACAGCCCCATCTTGCTTTTGTGGCATCTGTGTAGCAAAACAACTTGGAATCTAAGTAATAATTCTCATGTCCCCATCACCTAACTGTACAGTGCTGAGCAGATCACTCTGGCTCCCTTACACATGTAAGGATTGTGCTCATAGGCCTTTAGGACAGCAGAAGAAAGGCTAGTGTATTTGAGATGTTTTCAAAATATGAAGTCAAGTGGTAAAAGCTACTGTGCACCCTGTTCATGGGCTTTGTGATTCTGCAGTTGCCAGGAACTGTCATATTCCAAGTGTCTGAAGAAGGGGGTGGGTCGGGTAATGTGTCATCTGAGAGCTAAGCAGTGCTTAACATGTCAGGTAGATGTCAGGCATCTTCCACAATCAATGATTATGTTACTGAATTACATAAAATTCACAATGAGTAGATCTTCAATTAAACATTTAATCCAGTCCTCAAGTGTATGTACGTAGATTTATATTGTTAATGACAACTCTTCTGCTTAAGCTGTAATGCATCTATCAGATTGAATTGGAGAATCAGTCACATTGTGCTAGTTTTTTCTATTTTCATCAAGTGTGGTGGTGAAGTTTAGCTGTTAAAAGCTACTGACATTCTCAGTATGGTTTAGGTGCATATAAAGACATGCTGGGAATCTACAGGTTCAATTTAATCTTGTTGTAAATTATCCTTATTGATTCCTGTATCTCTATAGCTATGTATTTAATGTCTCCACAGGGAACAAAGGAGAAAGATTTCCTGGTTACAGGCAACTCATATTCTCAAGGATGTGAATTATTCCGAACGGGTTGGGGGCTTGGAGGCAGTGCAGTTTAGCACATTATTTCAGCACACAGAAATCTTGGAATATGAAATTTTGATTTATCTGAGCCCATGGACATCAAGGGCTAATTACTTTTTTTCAATTTTCATTCAGACTTCTTGTCAGCTGATTGCAAAGTGAGCTTTTCTAGCTGAGAGTTTAGTGAACATTTCTGAATTTTTCACCTGGCAGCTGTGCCTGTCCTGCCTTTAAGTAAGGAACACAGGGAAGAGGTGAAGACATTTTTTAAAAGCTGACCTGCAAAGAATTTGTATTAAATTAGTTTTGTTTTGCTTTTGTAAAGCCCACAAAGTTTTCAGAAAAAGAAAAACATTAGGAGTTTTCTTTCCCTCCAGACCGCTCTCCTTTGTAGCTCATCTTGAAAATTAGTTGTTAGGAATACCAAACTGGATCTTCCCAACCTGGCTGGCAGACTACTGAGGATACGAGTGTTGTGGTTTAAGCCCAGCCGGCAACTAAGCACCACAGTGCTGCTTGCTCACTCCTCCCCACCCCCCACGGTGGGATGGGGAGGAGAATCAGAAGAAAAAGGTAAAACCTCATAGGTTCAGATAAGGACAGTTTAATAGGATGACACAAGGAGAGAAGAAGTAATAGTAACAATAATAATAAAAGACTATATAAAGTGAGTGATGCATAATGCAATTGCTCACCAGCCGGAAACCAATGCTCAGCTTGTTCCTGAGCCGTGATTCCTCCCCCCAACCTCCAGCCAGCTCCCCCAGTTTATATACTGACCATGACGTTCTATGGTATGGAATATCTCCTTGGCTAGTTTGGGTCAGCTGTCCTGGCTGTGCCCCCTCCCAGCTTCTTGTGAAAACTAACCCTATCCCAGCCAAACCCGGGACATTATCCACCCCTTATTCTACACCACCTATGTCATGCCCAGATCCTACACTTTCGAATTATTTACCACTACTTTTCCCCTCTTCAAGACAGACAGATAGGTAGATAGATAGATACACACAGAGATATCATTCCCTTAGTCTATGGGCCATGACTCTAACATGTCTGTTGAGTTCATTTAATCCATGACTTTGGGACTCCATCTATCGTAACAGTCTTTCAGGGCAGGGGAGATGGTATGTGGTGTTGGATCCTTCCATGCTGCATCTGGAGCTTGCGGCTGGTGTATTTGGTGCGGCCCATGCCCACAGTCTGCGGGTTGAAGGCGTCAATCTTGAGGAAGTTGCTGGGTGCCTGTTGCTGAAGCCAGTTCAAGTTCCATCACTGTGGCACTTTGCTCGGTTTCATCAAAGCCCATCCTTCAGTGATTTGGGTGATTCTTACTGTGATACCATTGATATGGCATATAGCAACTGTAGTAGTGATGACATGCAGTGGCAGGTTATTTAGCAATTAACATCATACAGTTTAATTCACTGGCTATTCTCTCCCAAAATCAAATCCCCCTGAGGTACACAGTGAAATTCCTCATCCTTCTGCATCACCCACCAAGTGCACCCAGCTCCTTGAGGAAAAGCAATCCTGCGGATGGGTTTACCTTTGCCCAAGGCAGGAGTAATCCAGAGTGTCTTCCCTAACATATTTTTCATGTGCACTACGGGGACTTCATCCCCTTCTACAGTACCTGGAAGTTTTGATTGGGCAGGGTGTCCTGGTTTCAGCTGGGATAGAGTTAATTGTCTTCCTAGTAGCTGGTATAGTGCTGTGTTTTGGGTTAAGTATGAGAAGAATGTTGATAACACACTGATGTTTTCAGTTGTTGCTAAGTAATGTTTAGACTAAGTCAAGGATTTTTCAGCTTCTCATGGTCAGACAACAAGAAGACTGGAGGGACACGAGAAGCTGGGAGGGGACACAGCCAGGACCGCTGACCCAAACTGGCCAAAGGAATATTCTATTCCATGTGATGTCATGCCCAGTATAGAAACCGTGGGGGAATTGGCCTGGGGGGATCGCTACTCGGGAACTAACAGGGCATCAGTTAGTAAGTGGTGAGCAATTGCATTGTGCATCACTTGTTTTGTATATTCCAATCCTCTTATTAGTATTGTCATTTTATTATTGTTATTATTATCATTACTAGTTTCTTCCTTTCTGTTCTATTAAACTGTTCTTATCACAACCCACGAGTTTTACCTTTTTCCTTCCCATTCTCTCTCCCATCCCACTGGGTGGGGGGGAAGTGAATGAGTGGCTGTGTGGTACTTAGTTGCACGAAACAGGGCCAGCTCCATTGGCAGATCCCCTGGTTTTAACTAACCAGGTGGCCTTTGCTAAATGTGTGTCCCATTGCTCTCAGTGTAGTCTTTAACAGTCCATTGTATCATTCAATTTTCCCAGAGGCTGGTGCATGATAGGGGATGTGATATACCCACTCAATGCCATGCTCTTTGGCCCAGGTGCCTATGAGGTTGTTTCGGAAATGAGTCCTGTTGTCTGACTCAATTCTTTCTGGGGTGCTGTGTCGCCATAAGACCTGCTTTTCAAGGGCCAGGATAGTGTTCTGGGCAGTGGCATGGGGGATGGGAGAAGTTGCCAGCCATCTAGTGTTTGCTTCCACTCTTGTAAGCACATGGCACTTGCTTTGGTGGGTGGTGTGATACAGTCAATCTGCCAGGCCATCGCCCTCCATATCACAGAGGCTTTAACCGCTTGGCTTGCTTGATTGCAGCATGTTTCACGTTCGTGGATAAATTGTGTGATAGTGTCCATGGTCAAGTCCACCCCTTGATCACGAGCCCATCTACATGTTGCATCTATTCCCTGATGGCCTGAGGTGTCGTGGGCCCACCAAGCCATAAATAATTCACTCTTAAGTTGCCAGTCAAGATCCACCTGAGCCACTTCAATCTTGGCAGCCTGATCCACATGTTGGTTGTTTTGATGTTCTTCAGTGGCCCAGCTCTTGGGTATGTGAGCATCTAATAAATATACTTTTACAGCCAGATTCTCTAGTTGGGCAGCAATATCTTGCCACAATGGGGCAGCCCAGATGAGTTACAACTTCCATTGCTGTAACCACCCCCACAGGGCATTTACCACCATCCATGAGTCAGTACAGAGATAGAGCACTGGCCACTTTTCTCATTCAGCAATGTCTAAAGCTAGCTGGATGGCTTTCACCTCTGCATACTGACTCAATTCACCTTCTCCTTCAGCAGTTTCTGTGACTTGTTGTGTAGGACTCCATACAGCAGCCTTCCTCCTCTGATGTTTTCCCACAATGCGACAGGACCCATCAGTGAATAGGGCATATTGATTCTCATTTTCCGGCAGTTTATTATACAGTGGGGACTCTTCAGCATGCATCACCTCCTCCTCTGGTGATATTCTAAAATCTTTGCCTTCTGGCCAGTCCATGATCACTTCCAAAATTCCTGGGTGACTGGGGTTTCCTATTTGAGCGCATTGTGTGATCAGTGCAACCCACTTACTCCAGGTGGCATCAGTTGCATGATGTGTAGAGGAGACCCTCCCTTTGAACATCCAGCACCGGCAGTCGGGGTGCTAAGAGGAGCTGTGTTTCAGTACCAACCACTTCTGAGGCAGCTCAAACTCCTTCATATGCTGCCAATATCTCTTTTTCAGTTGCAGCGTAGCAGGCCTCAGATCCTCTGTATCCCTGACTCCAAAACCCCAGGGGTCGGCCTCGGGTCTCCCCAGGTGCTTTCTGCCAGAGTCTCCAGGTAGGGCCATTCTCTCCGGCTACAGTGTAGAGCACATTTTTAATATCTTGTCCTGCCCAGACTGGCCCAAGGGCTACTGCATGAACAATCTCCCGTTTAATTTGTTCAAAGGCTTGCTGTTGCTCAGGGCCCCATTTAAAATCATTCTTCTTCCAGGTGACTTGGTATAGAGGGCTTACAATCAAGACTGTAATTTGGAATATGCATCCTCCAAAAACCCACAACACCTAAGAGGGCCTGTGTTTCCTTTTTATTAGTTGATGAAGACATAGCTGCTATTTTGTCAATCACGTCCATTGGGATCTGACATCGTCCACCTAGCCATTTTATTCCTAAAAACTGGATCTCCTGTGCAGTCCCTTGACCTCACCTTTTTTTGTGGCAAAACTGGTTTTCAGAAGGATTTGGATTATTTTCTTCTCTTTCTCAAAACTTTTTTCTGCTGTGTCGCCCCGTATGATGATGTCATCAGTGTATTGCAGGTGTTCCAGAGCTTCACCCTTCCCCAGTGCAGTCTGGATTAGTCCATGGCAAATGGTGGGGCTGTGTTTCCACCCCTGGGGCAATCAATTCCAAGTGTACTGGACACCTCTCCAAGTGAAAGCAAACCGTGGCTGGCACGCTGCTGCCAGAGGGATTGAGAAAAACGCATTAGCAATATCAGTTGTGTTGTATCACTTGGCTGCCTTCGACTCCAGTTTGTATTGAAGTTCTAGCATGTCCAGCACGGCAGCACTCAATGGCAGCGTGACTTCATTCAGGCCACAATAGTCAATTGTTAGTCTCCACTCTCCATTAGACTTTCATACTCGCCACATGATACTTTTAAAGGGTGAGCGAGTTTTGCTGATCACTCCTTGGCTCTCCAGTCAACAAATCCAGCTTGTGGATGGGAATCAGGAAGTCTTGGTTCATGCGATATTGCCACCAGTGCACCATTGTGGTAGCAATTGGCACCTGTTGTTCTTCAGCCCTCAGCAACCCCACAACAGAAGGGTCTTCTGAGAGACCGGGCAAGGTGGACAGCTGTCCAATTCCCTCCATCTCCAAGGCAGCTATACCACAAGTCCACCAAAACCCTTTTAGGTCCTTGAAATACCCTCTGCTGAGATAGTCTATGCCAAGGATGCACAGGGCCTCTGGGCCAGTCACAATGGGGTGTTTCTGCCACTCATTCCCGGTTAGACTCACTTCAGCTTCCAATACAGTTAGGAATCCCCCTGTTCGGATACTGTTGGGATCCCCTGTCACACCAGAAATACAGATGCATTCTGCCCCTTTATAGCTTGATGGTACTAGGGTGCATTGTGCACTGGTGTCCACTAGAGCCTTATACTCCTGTGGACCTATTATGCCAGGTCATTGGATCCACACAGTCTAATAAACCTGGTTGTCCATTTCCTCCACGTGGCTGGAGGCAGGGCCCCTCTAATCCTGATCACAGTATCTGCTACTCACTTCTTGTAAACATGAACCAGAAGCCCCTTCAAGAGGATCAGAAGTGAGATCAGCGCTTCTCCTCTGGGGAGGTGCCTGCTGGAAACTGGAGTGGCATTTTTCAACAAGGAATTCCCTTTTGTGATTGTTTTTCCTTGCAACTCACATACCTGTGCCTCTAGGACTGAGGTAGGTTTTCCACCCCACTTCCTCATGTCCTCCCTGTGGTCGCGCAGGTAGAACCACGGTACACTGTGGTGTGTACCTTTTATATCCTCACTCTTGAGCAGAGGAACGCTCACTCCTAATAGCTGAGATAGGGGCTCGTACAGGTGGGGAGTAGGACATATCCTCTTTGAATTGCTGGAACTGCTGGGACAGTTTCTCCACAGCTGAGATGCAGCCCTGTGAGAAGGAAGAGAGACTTCCTTTGTATTGCTGGAGTTGGCCAGCTGCTTCATCCACCGTTTGTCCCCCACCTTCTTTCCAGGTCAGTTCTGCCAATAAGTTGGCATATGATGGTGGCACACTTTGTAGAATCTTCCGCCACATGGGTTGTGTGCATTGGACTTCATCTGGATCTGTGGGTGACTGCTCATTTTCCAGATCATTATAAACCATCTCCAGCATGGCTAATTCCCTCAGGTACCGGATACATCTCTCCATAGTGGTCCACTTGCCTGGGTACACATGTAACATCATCCTTGAAGGGATACCTTTCCTTCATACCTGACAGAAGTCACCTCCAGAGGCTGAGGGCTTGTGTCTTTTTTCCAATTGCCCTGTTGACACCCCCTTCCCTAGACAGGGATCCCAGCTGCTTGGCTTCTCTACCCTCTAATTACAAGCTACTGGCCCCATTATCCCGGCATCGGAGCAGTCAGGTAACAATGTGCTCATGTGGATGGCAGCCAAAATCCTTTTGCATATCCTGCAGCTCACTCAGGGATAGGGATCAGGTGATTATCTCTGGTTCTGCCTCTTCCTCTGGTTCTCGTGATAACCCTGGTTCACCTTCATCCCTCACTAAGAGAACTGATTTTTTTGTGTGTATTTTTTCTGCTGTATGGGGGTGGCTGATACTGGCACAGGCTGGTTCTCTGGTTCAGCTGCAGTGCCTGTCGCTTGTGTTGGGGTAGCTGCTGTGGTTGTCACGAGGGTTGGAATAGCTGCAGTGCCTGTCAGTCTGTTTTCCCTCCCTTCCCCCTGAGGGTGCTGCATAATATCAAGCAGTGTTTGGTAGATACGGGCCAGGGCCCAGCACAGTGCTGTAAGTTGTGCCTCTTTGGCATACCCACAGCATTCTCCTTTTAAATATTTTATCACTTCATCAGGGTCCTATAGTTGTTCGGGAGTGAAGTTCCAAACCATTGGAGGTGAGAAGTTCTCTAGATATCTGCCCATATTCTCCCACATGCCATGCCACCTGTGACTATCCAGCCTTGGGGCAGATCTCTGGGTGGTATTCTTAAAAAATTTTTTTGTGGCCCTACAAGACCTGAGACACATTCAGGAGACAGAGCAATAAGAGCATGCTGGCTTGAACATCCCAGGGATATTCAAAATTCTCAAAAGCTGTTGTAAGTAGCCTGAAGGAGAATGGGGAGGTGGAAGAGTGGGAGAAATTATCCCTCCCTGTCTTTCCCATAGATTGGGTGCGATTACAAATAAATTCTGAGAGAAGGTGCCCAAGGTACAGGCATGACAACAATGTTGCATGCAAGTACCAGCTTAAGCTCATGACCAGTGATGTGATAGTATCATAAGTCAACATTACCCAGTACGGCAAAACAATAGTCCTGATCCCTCTCCCAGAGGTGATAAACATCACCGCAGGGAATGCATAGTGCCTATAAGAACTTACATAACACCACCTTGTGAACAAATACACCATCATTGTGACCAGTGACTGTTTAACTCATATAAGAAATGTGTGTAACAAATTTGTTTTAACCCGCTCTGATCAGCTCTGTCATTATTTCAACACTTCGTGCCCCACGTTGGGCACCAAAAAGGGCTGTCATGGTTTAACCCCAGCTGGCAACTAAGCACCAGGCTGCCACTTGCTCATCCCTCCCCGCCCTCGCCCCAGTGGGATGGGGAGGAGAATCAGAAGAAAAAAGTAAAACCTCATGGGTTGAGATAAGGACAGTTTAATAGGACGACACAAGGAGAGAAGAAGTAATAATAACACTAATACTAACAAAAGAATATATAAAGTGAGTGATGCACAATGCAGTTACTCACCAGCTGGGACCCAATGCTCAGCCTGTTCTCAAGCTGTGATCCCTCCCCGCCAGGCCAACTCCCTCCAGTTTATATACTGAGCATGATGTTCTATGGTATGGAATATCCCCTTGGCTAGTTTGGGTCAGCTGTCCTGGCTGTGCCCTCTCCCAGCTTCTTGTGAAAATTAACCCTATCCCAGCTAAACCCAGGTCAACGAGGTGTCTGTATACTGTTAGTCCAGCTATTGTAAAGGCCAAGCCATGAGTCACCATATAACACGCTTTAAATTATCACACTATAAAACTGAAACACTTTGGTGGTATTTAGGTTGTCTATTAATGATATCAGTTCCTGGGGTCATATTTTCAAATGTATTGCAAAAAGCTAAGGTCTTTCTTTTACCTAATCACATAAGCCCGGAAACTGGGACTATCAAAAAAGCAGGAAACAGGGTAATGTCATTCCCCAGATGGCTACACCAAAGTACTTAAGAATTCATCACAAAGGTGGCGCAATGGTTTGACTCTAACCATGGCATTCTTTCTCCAGAGCATTCATTAAATGCTAGAGTAAGTGTTTAGCTGAAAACTAGAATAATATTTTCAGTTCCTCATGCAGTTTCTTTCCAAAAGTTGAACTTTCAGTTCCTTGCCTCTTGGCATGTCATAATTTCCCCCCTTCTTCAGGCTTCATACAGCCTTCCAAAATAAAGGAGATGTGCACTCTGCAAAGTCATTGAAAAGGAACTTGCTTTCCAACTTCACTTGATGTCAATTAAACATCAAAAATAAGTCTGCCCACTGGCTTTGTCTTTTGCTATTTGTCATTCAAAACCCTTTTGCAGTGGCTAGAAGGTGGAAACATGGAGACACAGCTGATGTCTGAGGCTTTGGTCAAACCCCACTGTTAGGCAGGCAGAAGCATGGGTTTCTGTGCTGCAGAAGGACCAGTACAGGAGAGAAAAAAACATAGGGTGAAGTTTTAGTTTCTGCCTAGTTTGCATGCCAGTTTCAAATATGGACTATTTTTCTCTTTCTTTCTTAATAAATTTGTTAAAAAGTGTGTATTATAGCTGCAGGGTATGCTGCCAAAACTAACCGTAGGCAGCTCTAAAGGCAGAGTGAAGGGCTGAGGGATGAATTTTGAGTCTGAGCCTGAATCAAGGCCAAAACCATGGGGGAGCGGGAACGTAGTAGATCTGATTGAAAGCATTCAGTATTTCTGTATGACTGATGATGGGATGGTGTTTGGCGTTTGGATTCCTTAACTATCCTGCAGATCTTATATACAGTAACCTACCGGGTAAGACCCGTTATCCAGTTAACTTGTTTGCAAAGTGTTTACATGAGTAAAATAAGCTTCAGTAAAATGTTGAGTGCATATTATGTATGCAGTAGCTGTCCATGCAATATGTGCTTTGTAGAGTTCATACTTACTGCTGAAATATTTATGCTGGGTGAATCAGGTGCTGTTAAGCCTTCCTTACATTGCTGTTAAGCCTTCCTTACATTTCTAACACATGATTTAACCTCACCCTGTGCTCCACTTTGGGTTTACTGGTGTTTCTGGCTCATGCCTTGTGACCTGAATTATATCCTTTCTACAGTTTTGGACGCAACTAAATGCCCTGTTTTATTAGTAAGACTCTTTCCTGTTTAAATAATTTCAGGGGATTCTTGTGTTACGATTAGGTCTGTAGATGCAGCTGATTGATAGTGAAAGTTAACAACTCCCACAGTAAGAGAAGACTAATCAGGCAATCAAATCTGGTGTTACATGTTGTATTGAGTCTGGCTGAGAGGGAGTTAATTTTCCTCTTTGCAGCCCTCATAGTGCTGTGCTCTGTATTGGTAGCTAGAAAGGTGTTGATAACACACCAGTGTTTTGGCTACTGCTGAGCAGTGCTCCCACAGCATCAAGGCTGTCTCTCCAACATTCCTCTGCCCCTCATTGGCAGGCTGGGGATGAGCAAGGTCTTGGGAGGGAACACAGCCAAGACAGCTGACAAAACCGACCAAAGGGGTATTCCATACCATGTGATGTCTGCTCAGCAATAACAGGTAAAAGAAAGGAGGAGAAAGGGGGGACATTTGTTATTTACGTTTGTCTTCTAGGCAACCCCTACCCGTACTGAAGCCCTGCTTCTTGGCAAGTGGCCAGACATTGCCTGCTGATGGAAATTTGAAAAGAACATCATTTATTTTCCTTTGCTTCCTTGTGCAACCTTTGCTTTTGCTTCACTAAATTGTCCTTATCTAGACCCACAAGCCTTTTGTTCTATTTTCTCTCCCCTGTCCAGTTGAGGGGGGGGAGTGATAGAGCAGCTTTGGTGGGTACCTGGCATCCAGCCAGGGTCAACCGACCACAGCCCTTTTTTGGTGCCCAACGTGGGGCACGACAACAGCAGTTTTGTATTAAGCTTGCTATAGCTACAATAGTTATTAAGTGGCAAGCTCCTGTGCAGGTCACAGACTTTGCAGGTTGCCCTGCTTATCTCTTCATTTTGCTGAGATTGGGAACATGTTAATACAAATAACGGCTATGTGCTTTGGCCTGGAATTGATGGCCTTGCTGTGCTGGGGGAGCTATTTTGTGGGGAGGATGAAGGAACTTGGGAACATGCTAGTACAAATAATGGCTATGTGCTTTGCCCTGGAATTGGCAGCCTTGCTGTGCTGGGGGAGCTATTGTGTGGAGAAGATGAGGGAATACATCTCCCTCACCCTACCTGGGATTGATGTGGATGGTTTTATTATGCAGGCTCCCGAAGTCCTTGCTCACCCTTATGTGAGCTGTTTAATACTACTGATTAGTACTGTTGGCATATCACGGGTTTTGTGGAATCTGGTCTTGTCCTGGTTAAGAGAAGACAACTTTTGGGCGAGGCCATACTGAAATGTGCCCTCAAGTGGCTGGTCCCTGGGTGGCAGGGGGTATGGAAGGATTTGGGCAGATTCCTAGGATGGTTATCACCTCCCATAACCTGGGACTTTACACCGGAACAGGCAAGCAACCCTGGTAAACTGACACACCACCTGGTAGAAGGGTGCCTTGCCTACCCCAGTGAAAACCAACGGCTTCTCACACTGTACTGGGGCCTGGCCTGTGCCTACTGAGCCACCGTTCAGCACTCTCAGAGGACTGTGGTTGAGGCAGGCACCCAAAATGCATCTGAAGACACTATGGTTGAGATAGGGACCCAAACAACAACAACTACAGTAATTGCCGGAGTAGTGAAAAAGAAAGAGTGAACAAGGAGAACGGGTCCATACCATCCGTTAGTAAAGGAGGAGGAAGAAGAGGAAAGGTTTGATCAAGAAGCCAGTCTTTTGACAAAGAATTGGAGGAAGGAATGAAACAACTTAGACAGGAAGTGGGAACTACCCAATCCCTGACCTCCTCAGAACTTCAAGACATGCGGAGAGATTACAACTGTCAGCCAGGTGAGCGGATTGCTGCCTGGCTGCTCCGATGCTGGGATAATGGGACTGACAGTCAGCAATTGGAAGGTAAGGAAGCCCAACAGCTGGGATCTCTTGCTAGAAACTGGCATTGAGAGAGGAATTAGAAAAAAGGCAGCAATTTGCAGTCTCTGAAGATGGCTCCTCTCAAGTGTGAGGGCAAGATATCCATTCAAGAAAGATCTTGTGAACTCCTCAGGGAAGTGGACTCTTCAGTGTCCTAGACAATGATGAGGTCTCCAAAGATCCAGAGGATGTCCTGTGCATACGGGCCACGTGGAGGAAGGTGATTCGAAGGACCCCAGTGTCATATTCTAACAGCTTGGCAGTGATGTATTGCCCAGATATGGATGCACCAACTGTGGAGAGAGTGTTGTCTTGGCTCCAAAACTTCGAGGAAAATCTCTGTATCTCATCATCCCTTGGCTGTTAGGGGCGCCCCAAGAAATCAGTCCTCTCCTGCCTTGGTCAGAGGGAAAGGGAGCCCCAGGTGTATGTCACGTGGTGCACTCTGGTTCTTCCTGCGTGACCAAGGGGAGGACGTGAAGAAGTGCGATGGTGAACTCGCCTTTAAGCTGGAAGTCCATGTACGTGAACTGAGAGGGAAGACAGCTGTTAAGAAGGGGTCCCTCAAGAAGGCTGTCAGTGTAGTTGCTGTAGAGACACAAAGTGGCAATCAGTGATCTCCCAGACAGAATAGCTGAGATAACTACTCCCTTGATCCTGGTGAGGGGACTTTTGGTCTGGCACTGAAAGGGTCAGACAGTGAATACTCTGACAAGGAACAGGATTAGAGGGTCCCTGTCTTTGAGTAGGAGGAGGAAAGGGGTGGCCGGGTATACTGGACTGTGTGGGTTCAGTGGCCTGGCACATCAGACCCACAGAAGTATAAGGTTTTGGTAGACACTGGTGCCAACAGGGTATAGGGGCACAGAACCCATCTGGATCTCTGGAGTGATAGGGGGATGCCAAGAATTGTCTGTATTGGAAGCTGGGTGAGCTTAACAGGGGAAAAGTGGGAAAAGCACCCCATTGTGCCCTGACCAGAGGCCCCTTTTATCCTTGGCATAGACTCCCTCAGGAGAGGGTACTTCAAAGACCCAAAAGGGGTACTGATGGGCTTTTGGTGTAGCCACAGTGAACACAGAGAAGATCAAACAGCCATCTACCCTGCCTGGCCTCTCGGAAGATCCCTTCATTGTGGGATTGCTGTGAGTTGAAGAACAGCAGGTACCTGCTGCTACCAGGACGGTGCACTGGCAGCAGTATCTCAAAAACTGAGACTCACTGGCTCCCATCCATGAGCAGATTCAGCAGCTGCAGAGCCAAGGAGTCATCAGCAAGACTCATTCACCTTTTAATAGGCCCATATGGCCAGTGCAAAAGTCTGATGGAGTGTGGAGGTTAATAGTAGACTATTATGGCCTGAAGGAAGTGATGCCACCACTGAGTGCTGCTGTATCAGACACGTTAGAGCTCCAATGTGAACTGGTGTTGAAGGCAGCCAAGTGGTATGCTACAAATGACATTGCCAATGCATTTTTCTCAATTCCTTTGGCAGCAGAGTGCAGGCCACAATTTGCTTGCACATGGAGATGTGTCCAATACACGTGGAATCGATTGCCTCAGGGGTGGAAGCACAACCCTGCCATTTGTCATGGACTAATCCAAACTGCACTGGAACAGCGTGATGCCCCTGAACATCTACAATACATTGATGACATCATCGTGTGGGGCAACAAGGCAAAAGAAGTGTTTAAGAAGGGAAAAAGGTAATTGAGATTCATCTGAAAGCTGGTTTCACCATAAAGAAAAGCAAGGTCAAGGGATCTGCATAGAAGATTCAGTTCCTGGGAATAAAATGGCAGAGTGGATGCCATCATATGCCCATGGATGTGATCAACAAGGTAGCAACTACGTCTCCACCAGCTAACAAGAAGGAAACACAGGCTTTCCTCGGCCTTGTGGGGTTCTGGAGAATGCATATTCCAGGTTATAGTAAGTTTGTGAGCCCACTCTACCTAGCAACCCAAAAGAAGAACTATTTTGAGTGGGGCCTTGAGCAACAACAAGCCTTTGAGGATATCAAACAGGAAATAGCTTGTGCAGTAGCTCTTTGTCCAGTCTGGACAGGACCAGATGTGCAAAATGTACTCTACACTGGAGCTGGGGAGCATGGTCTTACCTGCAGCCTCTGGCAGAAAACACCAGGAGAAAGCCAAGGTCGACCATTAGGGTTTTGGAGCCAGGGGTATTGAGGATCAGAAGCCCTCTACACCCTGACTGAAAAAGAGATACTGGCAGCATATGAGGGACTTTGAGCCACTTCAGAAGTTGTTGGTACAGAAACATATCTCCTCTTGGCACCATGATTGCCTGTGCTACACTGGATGTTCGGAGGAAACCTCCCCTCTACACATCATGCAACCAGCATTACATGGAGTAAGTGGGTAGAATTGATCATGCAACAAGCTTGACTGGGGAAACCCAACCACCCAGGAATCCTGGAAGAGATCATGGACTGGCCAGAAGGCAAAGATTTTGGAGCATCGCCTGAGGAGGTGGCTCGTGCCCAAGAGGCACCACCATATAATGAGTTATCAGAAGATGAAAGGTGTTATGCTTTCTTTACTGATGGATCCTGTCGTGTGGTAGGGAACCATCGGAAGTGGAAAGCTGCTGTGTGGAGTCCCACATGACAAGTCGTTGAGGCCACTGAAGGAGAAGGTGAGCCAAGTCAGTCTGCAGAAGTGAAAGCCATCCAACTAGCCCTAGAGACTGCTGAATGAGAAAAGTGGCCAGTACTCTATCTCTATACTGACTCCTGGATGGTGGCTAATGCCCTATGGGGGCGGCTACAGCAGTGGAAGAAGACCAATTGGCAGCAAAGGGGTAAACCCATCTGGACTGCTGCATTGTAGCAGGACATTGCTGCCTGGGTAGAAAACATGGCTCTAAAGGTACATCCTGTAGATGCTCGCATGCCCAAAAGCCATGCTACTGACAAACATCAAAACAATGAACAGGTAGTCAAGGTTGCGAAAATTGAAGTAGGCCAGGTCAACCTGGACTGGGAGCGTAAGGGTGAGCTCTCTGTAGCTCGATGGGCCCACGAAACATTGGGACATCTAGGGAGAGATGCAACACAGGGCTCGTGGTGGAGGGGTAGACCTGACCATGGAGGCCATCACATGGGTCACTCATGAATGTGAAATATGTGCTGCAATCAAGCAAGCCACATGAGTAAAATCTCCCTGGAATAGAGGGCAGTGGCTGGGTTTTCGCTATGTTGAGGCCTGGCAAATTGACTATATTGGACCACTGCCACGAACACGCCAAGGCAAGCGCTACATACTCACCATGGTGGAAGAAAGTACTCATTGGCTAGAAACATGCCCTGTAAACCATGCCACTGCCCAAAACACCATCTTAGGCCTTGAAAGGCAAATTTTGTGGCAACATGGTACCCCAGAAAGAATTGAATCAGACAATGGGACTCATTTCTGAAGTAATCTCATAAACTCCTGGGCAAAGAAACATGGCATTCAGTGGGTGTGTCACATGCCCTATCACCCATGAGCCCCTGGAAAGACTGAGTGATATAACAGACTGTTAAAAACTATGTTGAGAGTGTTGGGCAATGGGGCATGGAAGCACTGGGATACAAATTTAGCAGAAGCCACTTGGCTGGCTAACACCAGAGGATCTGCTAACCGTCCTGGTCCTGCCCAAAGAAAACCCCTACATACTGTGGGAGGAGATAAGGTCACTGTAGTGCACATAGGGAAGTGGCTGGGGAAGGCGCTGTGGATTGCTTTTCCCATGGGAAAAGGCAAACCCATTCATGGGATTGTCTTTGCTCAAGGACCTGGGTGTACTTGGTGGGCAATGTGGAAGGATGGGGAGAACCAGTGTGTTCCTCAGGAAGATTTAACCTTGGGGGAAAAATAATCTGTGATGTGAGTGCTATGTTGTAGGAAGTAATGTAGCAGGAATGACCTGAACTGATGAAGAGTGAGTTTCGCAAGGAAACAGATGAGTTTAATGATGACCCAAACCGAGCTGGTGTTGGTGCCCAACAACCAAACATATTGTTTCTCCTGTCTTGTACTGTCCTGTCCTGACAGATGGGACCCAAGTCATAGCCTGTTTGTGAACATCTGGAGGAGTGGAAAACTGTCCTTATCTCGACCCATGAGCCTTTCATTATATTTTCTCTCCCTTGTCCACTTGAGGAGGGGGAGTGATAGAATGGCTTTGGGGGGTACCTGGCATTCAGCCAGGGTCAACCCACCACACATGTGTAGAAGTATTTTAATCCTCAGTGACAAAGTTTTCTATACAAGAATCTCTAAATCCAAAATTCAGTTATAAAAAGACTTTTATTGTTCTTAGCTTATAATTATGGATAAGCAAGGAGACGCCATAAGGTCAGGAAAGGCCTACCTTGATACTCTGTTGGTTTCTAAAAGCCTATGAACTTGGGCTTAAGATATAGTGGGTATATTTTTAATATGAAAACACAGATGCTTTCTGTAAATAGAATAATGAAAGAGATTTGCCTTGTAATTTATCAAAGGGTCAGTGAAATGTGAGTAGATGGAAGAGTAAGTGTGTTTTAGTATCAAATATTTTAAGACAAGCTCAGCAAAATCAGAGTGTCTTGACACAAATTGTTTTAAAATAACTTTGAATTTATAATTTGGCAATGCTGGCATTCTTGTGATTGAAATAATACATATATGATCTCATCAAACAGAACGGGATATTTTATAATACATGTATAGCTTAGGTAGTTTTAAGCAATAAAGGGAGCATGTTATGGTATGGTTTAGAATGAAACTGTTTCTACCTGAGGAGATCTCTTCTATCTATGATTTATCCTTGTTAGACCAGATAAGCTGTTAATGTTTCTGTCATTAAAACTTCACCTTGGCAGATTTTTTTTTTTTAATTTTTATTTTATTTTAGTGGTAAAACATGTAAAACTTGTGTCACATTCCATTTTAAACTTATGTATGCAGCGTTTCCTACAAAACTTTGATAAGACTACTTATTAAAGAACAATCCTGTTTAGAAATGTGGGTTGAGTCATCCTTCTTTATCAACAAGTATAGTCTTCTCAAGGTGGAAGAGACACTGGAGATCCTATCTGCGGGGTGATAGCAGACTCCTCACTAATTGCAACCCTAAGATACTCTCTTAAAAATAGAGTTAACCTGACTAGCCTTGTTTCTCATGCTGCTATATTACAATATGCCTCTTCATATTTCCATTTAGCTTGGTTAGATACAGTCATTACTCTATAGCGCCACTGTCTTTTTTAAAATTAATCCCGCTAAAGCTGTTTTTCCTGGCTGCAAGCCACAGAGGGTGCTCAAAGTGGGGAAAAGACTATAGGTTTGGCACTCTGCGTGGGTACGTATATTTTTTCTATGAATCCAGACGATTTGTGATGCTGAACAACCAGTTAGTGGCATCCTGTTTCAGGGACACGGATAGCTTCTGATTCCCTCATTGCTTTCCTGCAGAGGCTGAGTAGTCAGCAGAAGTGGCTGCTGTGCATGGAGGAAGGATACAGCTAATCCACTGTTTTTGCTGCGCCTGCTGATGCTGCAGTGCAAGCTGCCGTGTGCGCTACAATGAGTTATCACACGTTGTTCTGGGTTTTTTGGGGGGACAGCCTAGGATGGCTGCTATCAAGCACATTTCGGCATGTGTTTGTTTTCAAGTTAGATACTCATGAGAAGCGATTGCCTAGGAAACACAGGTGTTTTGCTTTCTGTTGCCTATGGAATGGCACTGCACCCACCTGTCACAGCACGCATGCACATTAGTTACCATTCCTATAGTCTCAGATACCTCTAACCACTGTGCAGTCCTCTATAAAGCTATACGTATTTACCTCCAGGTTTTATTCAGGAGTGGAATGTGATTGGAAACACTTGCTTCTACTGAAGCTTCTACTGAAAAAAAAAAAAAGTCTTTATTTACAATAAGGGAAAGCTGAGTTGCTTTTTTTTTTTTTCCTTTCAGTTACTGATTGCTGCTGTGTTCAATACATCTTCCAGAATATGTGTAATCTTGCAATGATCCTTAATGTACTAATGCAGCACATCTGCTTGATCATACGCCACACTGGCTGCCCCCTTTAAAGTCTTAACATTTTACAGCTCAGGAGCCCTTCTTCTGTTACTCCCACAGCAATATTTTGTTGTGGGAAGTGCAGGTCCCTGTCTGACTCCTCACTGAGGAGTGACAGGGTTTCTGCACCTGGCAGCACAGCCTCCTTTGCAGAGGCAGACCATTAATACCACAGCCTAAGCCTGCTTGTCATGTCTTCTTTCATCAGATTTGCAGCAGTCCTCCTGGCTGGACTCCAAAGCAGTGACTGTACCAAACAGAAAGACCGAAAACCCTGGGTACAGGGGTTTGCCAGCTGCTGCAGCTGGTGGAGCGCTGGCCTCCCAAGAGCAGGTTAGTGTTGGTCGGTGGCATTTTCAGGTGTCTGCAGTGCATACCAGGCATGTGATTTCCTCCCCATGTGCTGGATGTAGCTTCTCTGTCTCTTCAGTTGAATGGGGAGGGCTTCTGACTAGCAAAGTTTTATGTGGTTTTGGAAAGCAAATTTTAAAAAATAAAAAAATGGTTGCTAATGATCAGCACTTAGAAACTGGAGAATCTTGGAAGACTTGGAGAATTGCTCCTTATCATCTTAACTTCATCCTTTTGCATTTTCTGGTTGTATACATATCTATATGGCACACGTTGGGTCATGACCTGTGGCCATTCTAGGTTTATATGTTATTAATTAAATGTGGTGTTGCTTCAAGATGACGGCAAAGCAGAGCACCACTACTGTGAGTGCTGTATGAATAAGGCCTTTAACAGTAAATATAATATGGCTCTTTGCTTATTTGTTCCCCCTCCCCCAACATTTTTAACAGCTTGTATTTAAGTGTCAGGAGTAAGAACCAGGACTTCCAAACACAGAGGTAAGAGTACAGCGAGGAACTGATTAACAAGACTACTGCAAGACAGCAGGTCACAGTAGTGGAGAAATGGGATGTGTGGTGAACGTGCCATTCATCTGCGGGTAACGCCTGCAAGCAATGAGATACCACTATGAATATGAGTAGCAGATGGGTGGAGGTCATACCTGTGACAGATGTAACCCCTGACCGTGCAGGCTGCAAAAACAGACCAGGCAGGGGCAGCACATACAAAGGTGTTCGGCACACTCCAGCCCCAGCAGACATGACTCCTGCTTTTGGGGCTGATGGTACACCTCTCCATGTCTGCGGGAGACGGCAGGCTGCTCTGGGGCAGAATTAGGCTTTTCTGTACTTTCCACACAGTTGCTATATTTAAATATGCATTTTTGGTAAGTCTGACTTTAACTGTTGCCACAGTTTCCATGTACTACCACAGTTTTCAAAGCCAACAGCAATTTTTTCAAGAGCATTCTGCTTGATGATGACCTTTACTCTTTGCATTCATGACCTTTATGGGGGATGGCAAACACGATGCCCCATCTCCCACCTACAGCCCTGCCTTGCCCCTGCGGAGCCCACAGCCCCACTCCCTGCCCTGGGAGCAGACCTGCCTTTTATTTATTTATTCATTATTTTATTTTATTTTATTTTATTTTATTTTATTTTATTTTATTTTATTTTATATATTTTTTTAAATTTAATTTTTTTTTTTTTTTAATTGCAACAACCCACAGAAAAACTGCCAAACGCAATGTCGGAGGCGGGTGCCCGCCTCAGTGTGAGTTTTAGGAGGGGTACGTGTGCCACCTAGAGGAAGCGCAGCAGTTTGGGCGGGGGGGGACACGGAGGGGGGATGGGACGAGGGGGACGCGGAGCCAAGCTGCGCTGCCCGGCGCGCTGCCACCACCCGCCGCTGTCGGGTACGGAGCAACATGAAATGTCGGCTCGAAGTTTGATGCCTAGGGGGGATCTGTAAAAAACCCCCAACACCCAGCGATGATTGAATTCCCTTAGGAAAACTCTGTAAATGGCGTGCTGTGCCTCTGTGTTTGCAAAGCTTTTGCATATCCTTGGAAAACAGGCTAAAAACGCTCTACTCTTTTCTATTCCAGTAAAAGAGATAATGCCTTTGTTTGCATATTTTAGTACTCCTGACATTTGTTAATGCTGTCTAGTTCCTAAGATGCAGAAAGAAACAGCTCTGATCTGGCAAAAACAGAATTCATCCTTCCCTCTTGCTAGAACCTTCGTTTTTAATTTGTGTCTCCTTGTTTTCTGAACCTTGCATGATCCGATGCTTCTGGCATGTATCAGCTTTAGATCAACTGACAGAAAGTTCAGAAGATCTCCCATTCAGGATGAGCCCACACAGGGAGGAGCAGATGGAAATAAGAGTGGTTGCTGTGAGGAATGGGAAATGTAAGATAGTAGTGGAAGAGAGGAGAAAATAGAACAAAAACAGAAAAATGGGAATTACAAATACAAAACAGCAAATACTAGAAAAAGGGCAGTGAAAGCAAAGAAATTCACAGGGAAAATGTAGTTGCCTTTTATTCCTGCAGCATTATCGGTCCTTTGCAGAACAGCTTCCCCAAGAGATGGCAGCTGTGATGGATGTTGTAGTATATCTTTTTTTTATTAAGACACAAAACAACTCCTGGACCAGGGTCACAGGCATCCAGATGGTCTCCTCTTAGATAAATCCTGGTTTACATAATAGGACCTTGCTCACAAAGAACTGACCTCTAAACAGGACTGATTTCAGTGAGCATATTTAACTTGTTTTCTCAAATTTCTGTTTGCAATGCTCATTTCTACCATGCCTGTCTGTTTGTGAAGTTGGGAATGCAGGGACACCTGCTGAAGCTGTCTAATTCAAAGTAAAGGTTGTTTATGAGAGTGTTAGCAGCTTGGGAGCAAGAGGCAGAGCCTCATAACTTCATTCCCTATTCCCCAGATCTTGCAATGTAGCAGAATATCTGTGTCGCAGATTTGGATCCTTTCCTTTCCATTCACTGTAGTTCCAGTATTGAGATTTTGGGGAATGACTAAACTCTATTTTGCATAAATACAGAGCCTCAAGTGTGGCTGAACAACCCATGCCATAAATACTTGTTCAAGTAGGACCTACGCCGGCAAGGAGATGATTCTGCATGGAGTCATGTGCACAAAGTTTCTTGTGGGTAAGACACCCTCAGCTATTTGCAGGCATGAATCTTCAAGCACTGCTGGAACCGCAAAGCAGGGTTTCAGTGTAGCAGTCATTTCTTGACAAAGTCAGCTCCCTGGTTTCAGATCATGTGTTTTAGTGAACTGACCTAGTTAAAGGAAACAGTCCCATCCCTAGGCCATAGGCTCAAGCTGAAGTAGCAAAGGGGAAGTTAGGTCTTGTTAATTAAAGCTCTACTGAGCACTTGCTCCTCGGAGACATGTACAGGCTGAAGCACAGCAAAATACCCTGTGATTGCTGCTGCAAAATGTACAGACAGCAACGTAAGTCCAACATGTCACGTTCGCTAACTTTCCCCTGATTTTGTTGTACTAAAAGATGGTTTTTTTCTCATTTGAAGATTTCTAAATAGAAGCTATAGTGACTCAGTGGCTTTAAAGAACTGAAAGTTTTCCCCCAAACTCATTGTCACATTGCTTACAAAATAATTTGGAATAACAGTTAATAAACAGTACACTCTGTCCACATTTTGAAACCTTTCATGACTTCTCTGACAAGTGACTAATATTAGGGGATGACTAACCAGGGTCAGAGTATATCTGACCTGGCTTTTTTCTATACCTTCATCTGATGACATCAGCCTCGCACACAAGGGCCTCACTCACAAGGAGACTCTGTAACATCTATAAACTGACACCAAGATTGCTTCACGCGTTTACTGCAAATGACAAACCAATGAACAGCAATGAATGTGAAGTACTTTGCCCTGTAGGCACTTGCTCACTGGCAGAAGCTGAGGAAGGTACAAACACAGCGGGGCAAGCTCAGGTGGTAACTTGTGGCTTGTCTCCTACTCCATGATGCCGTCTAACTGGTGCAAATGTGATGAAGCTTCCCGGTCTGTGGAAGAGGAACAGGCAGCCTCACCCACTCATTTACTCTGCACTATTTATTGAGGTTGCTGTCCATTAAGTTGGCCAGATCTGTGGTTGATCAGTACCACACTGGGCAGCAGCAAAAGGATCTGTGTCTGGGACATTGCACAGCAGCAAGAAGGAATGCTGGGCAGTTGTGTTTGCAAAAGCAGGTACCTCATGGCAGCACCAGGCATTTCAGGACATCTCTGCACAGCGTCAGGGGACATACACAGACATACTCACACTACCTTTGAGCTACCGGGCCTGGTTATTGAAGTCAGGGTGAAAGTGCTTTCAATTGCTAAGTACTCAGCTGCTGCTGCAAATTCCTTATTTCCTGTACCCACAATAGCTAAAAATCATCTAAAGCAAGTCTGAGAGCATGTGTACACTGCAATGGTGCCTCCCTCTTGCCTCCCTGTATACAGCATAATCTGCTTTTTTTTCTGGTGTGAAGAAACTCATTAGCCTCTTGTGTCTAGAGGAGAGGTAATGTCCAGCTTTTCACTGCAGGGGAATAAGAAAAATACAACCTCCCCAGTATGACAAAGTGATAGATTCATTTAGAAGTGAATGGAGCATAAATTCACTTCTTAGAGGATGAGGGGTGAAGTCATGAGTAAAGGAGTCACAAGCAGATGAGGACATGGCTGTAACCTTGTATTCCTTCCCAGCACCTTTGGGTCAGATGTCTTTGTTGAGGAAGTCATCACTGGGTCAGATTTGATATGAAAAATGAGATGTAGGGGGGAGTCCCTTTCTCTTTTTAACATACAGAAGACTTCCCACACAGTGAAATGTGGTTCTTCTACTAATCCATCATGGGTCTTGCATCAGCAGGCAGAGTTTCAACTGAGTCACTTTGATGCCAGATCTTCCTGAAGAGCAGACAGTTTTGATACTGGTCAGTTCATTTCATTAGTTCCAAGCAGAATCCTGGGGGTGTGTGTCATGGAATTTTGCAGCCTACAGGAGGTGCTCACTAGGAGCTGGGTTTGGAGTTTGTCTTTATTGTGATTTGCAGCAACGAGAGGCAAAGCTCAGCAGAGAGGTAAGATGATGTTACATTCATTTTGAAGAAGAAATCGTTTCTATTTGTACCACGGTTGGTTCCAGCAAGCCAGTCTTGCTCTTGCAAGCAAGGTGAGTGGGACACTCTATGACTGTAAAAAATAAAACACTGTACAGGAAATATTTTTTGTGAGATCAGTGCCATAATCAGCTATAGGTCCGTGCCCATCTCAAAAGTACATTCTTTTTTTAGTTGAATATGTGTTAAAGAAAAATGTTTCCAAGGGCATGTCACAGCTACCCTTTAGAATACACAATGAATGATCTTTAAAAAAAAACTCACAGGGAAACACCATAAAGAAACCAATGCTATAAAGCAGTTGTATCCATATAGATACTGTCACCTGACTTTCTATTCTGAGAAAGAACCTATTGCATACTGAAATGAGATAAAATATGAAAACATATGCTATGGACAAAAATGTTTACTTACCCCTGGTTGGCCCTCTCTAGCAACATGGGGTGGTTTAAAAATAATTAAGCATTTAAAAAAAAAGGAATATGTTGTGCATCAAATACTGAACTTAATATTGTACACAGTGAATCTGTAAACTGTGACTAAAGGCGAAACATTTTTAAAATGCCTCTGATAATGAAAAGATTTATTGTAAAATATGTCTTAAATGGCTTGAACAAAATGCTCATTGTGTGTGCAAAATGGCTTTATTCAGCAGTCATTCTTGGATTTACCCCTTGGTGGGGTTCAGATGCAGGAGGAGCAAAGGATTTGACAGCAGGGGAGCTGGAATCCGTAACAAACACCTTTTTAATTTAGGGCAATAACAGTGATGTGATTTGGTATGGGAGAGCTGAATTTGATTATTTTCTTCTGAGTGCCTGGAGCTACCACCACATGTGCTGATATTCTCATAAAAAATGTCTTTAGTGTGCAAGATGTTGAGGTCAGATACTGTACACCACAAAACTGCATGGCAGGTTCCACCTCTAGATTTGAGAGCTCCCTTTTTGTCAAGTGATCGTACAGCATGGGGTGTTGTCTTCTCTCTTTCTATCAATGGTTATATCCTACTGTGTTTCCTCATTCTTTGCCGACTTGCACACGCTCAAGGCTCCTGCAAAACCAGGCCTTGTGAGTACTCAGAAGAGTGCCCAAATTCACCAGCTGCTTTTGGAAACTTGCATGTACAAATTTTGCTCCTGATTCCCCAGCATGAAAGTCTCTCTCACTTTTGCCCATTCATGCTCTGTAAAACACCCCAAAACAAAGAACTGTAAAATTCATCACAATGAGTGGCAAACAAGAAAGAAGATGCTTTTTGCATGCTTGCTTTGAAAGCGATCTGTTCACTTAAGAGAAAATACATGTTTCTGAGTAATGTATTAAAGCCTTTTTCCTCTTTTAACGCTTTCTTCTCACACAGTCTTTTTCTGAAACTGTGTCTTTTTCTCTCTCTCTTATAACTTCTTACCCTTCTTCCTTTTGCTGTTACTGTTTCATTTTGTGTGACATTTGGTGGCACAGCCAGAAGGAGAGGAACTTAAAAAACTAGAAACCAGATTATAGATCAAATTAGCCCAGAAAAGTGGGCTGGAATAACAAGTTTTGGCTCTTCTCTCCAGAGGAACAACTTTACTAGCTGCTGTGAAAGTCTTTCTGTCCAACTTAAACCCCATGTTTTTCCACCCATTTTAGACACACCAATAGTGCACTCAGGCTCATTAGAACCTGCATCACTCAGTGGGCAGATGACAACATGACTTGGGCCAGAAACACCTTCTTCTCCCTTTGGGTTGCTCCGGAGAGACAAGTGCTACTTTTATTTGCAGCTTTGTCTCCCTTACTGGCTCCTGTACCCATATCAGAGTGACAGGAATTAGTACCTCTTCTTGTCTCTGTTGGCAGCTGGGCTTGCAATCACAGCTGAGTAAATACTGTGACGATCTTGTTCTGAATGATAACTTTTGGTGTATCTATATGCCAAGAAAAATTACTCATGGTGGTGAGTAAAATGTGCCAAGGATGTGCTTGTGGACAAAGTAGAAGTGGCTGTGTCCTGCAGAACACTGCACAGACCCCCAGTTGCAGTAAACTGTGGTGGAGATTAATACAGACCTAAGCTAACGGGCACTAGCTATGGATGCAGTCTACAGTTTCCCACCTAAAGATTTTATCAGTCACCTGCTAATGCATAAAGTTCAGGATGCTACAGAGCCTACATTTCCATTTTTGTGTTTATTTCATTTATTTTTAAAGTGCCAGTGGCACATTTCTACATGTCTGAAAAGGCAGCTTGAATATAACAAGAAGAAATCTTCAAAAACAAATAGAGCGCAGGGGCTTAGGTCATTATTATTTGTGGGTCATTCTGCTTGATTTTACCATAAAAGGAGATAGCAATTAGATAATGAAACAAAGTCCACCAGTTGCTGGTTGAAGTCCAACTCTTGCAGGCTAGTCATTAGTCTTCTGCAACCTGGTGAAAACTGCAGTTCTGTGAATTTGGAAATGCTATCAGACTTCCTTAAGCAATAACACACATGCTGGAGGGAGATGTAGGTCATCTTGACACAGCCCACTGTGTTCCTGTTTCTGTGTTTCCCACCAGCTGAGTGTCATTTGGAAATGATCACAGTAAGATGGCATGGTTATTTAACTGCCAAATTTATCTTCTGGAGATCCTTGCTCAGTTATTGTTTTGCATTAGAGATATCTGAGGACCTTGATGCACAAATTTGCATTTCTGAAGCTCTTTAGGTACTTTACCAGAACAATCTGTATCTTAAAACACAGTGGAGAGCCAGATGTGTCAGCCATCCCTGATCCCTGCTGGAATAAGCTAGACATTTCTGTGCTACTTGGGTGCAGTAGGAATTATCACAGCATTATTAGTAAAGCAGGAATTTCACAGAAAAACAACTGTATGATGTGATGGAGTTGGAGACCTTCTGTTCATTAACCTGAACTTGAATCCCACCCTCCTTTCTTCAGGGAGTTTGACCACAGCTCTCATCTTCCATACCACTACTCTGACCACTGGGCAATGACCTACTCTCCAGTTGCTCTCTCTCAGCCCCTAGGTTCAATGACAGTAGAGCCAATACCTCTGGTACTGAAAGGAAAGGTACCATCAGGAAAGGAGGCAGGGCTTAGGTTCCTGCCCTGTCTTCCCAAAGTGGAGCAGCTTCAGTGGGAGAGATTGAAATGTCTCAGGCTCTTTCACCTCTAACTCTGTCTCTGATTTGTGAAAAAAATGTAGCATTTTTAACATGTTTTAAGGATCTTTATGTGCTTAGATCTGTGGTTATGACTTGTAAGCTGAAACAATGAGATATTTGACAACAAGAAGACACTGTTGCCCTATAGGAGGGATATCAACAGCATGAGGCTCAGCATGGGGCAGCTTGGGTTGAAATAGCTTCTCAGATATCCCTAGAGCCTAAAGAATTGTCTTCCAGAAAAGAAAATTTAATGCAACTTAGGACAATAGAAAGGAGCATAAAAACAACAGAGTTAAACCTGAAATGCAGATTAGTGGGAATTCTGAAAAATAAATGCTTAAAATTACAAGAACTGATAATAAGGGGTTTTGGTACAGCAGAAAAAGAGGGACTGAAAGAGAATTAGAGGCTTTTTCAGCTTATTAAAAGCTAGAGAATCCATGAAAAAAGTACAGTGTCTGTAGACATCCTGGTTTCATTTTGCAACAGTTTCTGCTGGGTAATGCTGTAGGCAGTTACTCTGTGCTCACTATCTTCAAGCAACAGCGATATTGTGATCAGCAGTTCCTATGAAATAAATTAACACTATTTGTTTAACTGTACATGTCAGGTGAGAAGACAAAAAAGATAGCTAAGGGATGGGATTGAGTTCTAGTTCGGTTATTCTTTGTTCTGCGGCATGGAACAAATTATTCAATTTGAACTTATTCTGTTAGTTGCATGTGCTTATTCTTTTTTCAGAGGAGTTGTTGGAAGGATTAACAAGGAACTTATAAGTATCTTTGCGCTCTCTTTCTCTGTGTTGAAAGACATGATTCTAGTCAGAGACAAAGTTCCTATCTCAAGACATTGTTTCTGCAGACTTCCATTGGCCAGGAGGAAATCACAATCTTCCCTAGTTTTTTGGTCTGTTGGAAAGTCTCCAAATACCACTGGAGAAGTAATCAAAACATCTGCAGTTTCTGACCAGGTTCCTGCACTTCATTGATTTATTAGTACTCTGGCTTGTTTCATATCATAGCTGGGTCACCACGCTGGGTCATCATTCTTTGTGCAATTTCTTAGGAAATTCTTACTACAAAACAGGAAATAGTCTGTTAGGGTACAGGACTCCAGGTGTTTCTGTCAGAAGATTTGGGGATGATTATGGCAAACTCGCCTGCTGAGATCAGATGCTCATACCTGACCGGTGCTCAGACATGTAACCACCTTTCCTGTGAACAGCAGCATTCAGTGACTGCACCTGGGTAGTTTTACTGCAGTGCTCCTAGGTATACTAGCTTGGCTTGGCAGTGGTGGCATGGTGAGACATTTTAGGGCTGCTTAGTTCTTTTGTAGCATCCTCTCAGGCACTGGGGTGACCCAAATCCAGGTCCTTCTTGTCTCCCAAACAACTGGGTCTGGTAAAAGAGGGTATGAGAATGTCCTGACATATGTCTGTGGTTCTCAGAAGTGGAGCCGAGTGTTTTTCTCTGTAGCCGGTGGAGTTCAAAGAGACTGACTCCATTGATATAATCAGGACAAACACATAATTAAGGGGCTGTATTCTCAATCCTTTTTCTTAAAGCTTTTCCAAAGCCTGCAAACTGTCGTCATGAAAGGACTTAAAAGTTTTGGTATTGCAAGCTCTTGCTACCCAGGAGTTCAGCATAGGGAGACTTTTTATTCTGTTCTCCTGTCAGAGAAGGGATTGTGCAGATGAGCCATGCCATGACGTTGATTAACAGATAAACCTGGAAAGTCAGAATGCATTGCCAGTGCTTCATACATGTCCTGCAGCAAACACGAAAGAAAGGGAGGGGGGAACCTGTCAGGTGGTGCTACTGCAGATGTGCAGGAACATAGTACATCTCAGCAGAAGCTATCATTTATTAATACGTACCAGTGCGAAGAGCAAATCTCGCTTTTGCTTTTCTACTGCCGTATAGATATATCTGTCACCAATTTTAACTCCAGAGAACTTTACGCTATCCACCTCCCCTTTATCCTATCTTCATTCCCAACTATCTTTATACCTGAAATAATTAGCACATCATGTCCTGAGCTTCCCCTATTCCTGTTGGCTAGCAGATATAGCTGAGATCCAAAAATGTTGAGCCGTATGTTGAGGCATAGCCATATAAACATAAGACGGATGAGGGTTTCATGTCTGGTTCCCTTACACTTGTTTAAAAATTTGATGAAGCAGTGAGTTGGAGTAATAGATGCCGGACTTGAAACAGTGCTACAAATTACAAAGGAACAGGCCCAAGTGCAAAAAGATTTCTGTTTCATTTTAAGGGGCAAAATGGTGACAATAGTTGCATTTTACATGTATTCAAGATAGAAGGTGTCTCCTCTCTCAGGGTTTTATTTGCAACATTATCTAACTTCAGTTCTGGGTTTCACACATGCTGGTGTAGTCATAATTTGCCTCAGGGTCAAAATGACTAAGATTTGCACTTGAAAAAGTAAGAAGCTGGTGGAAGACTGATATGAAAATTAAAGAAACCAATACATAAACAGGTCAAGCTTTTAAATAAAAGTATGTTTGAATTGTGAAGCCCAGCATTACTGAAAGACTTGCTTTCGGAGTGACGTAGGTGAAATTTCTGTTAATTGTTTCCTGTTGTGAATCTGATGGGCTGGTGAACAGAGTCTGTCTATTCCTTTTTGCTTTCATCTCCTATGTTAAGCTCATTTATAAGAACTGTGTTTGGTAGACACCTCTGGAAGGGAGAGAAGAGTATCCCTTCCTTCAAAAGCAACTGAATGTGCTCAAGGAGATAGGGTCCCAGACTCTGAGACATGTCCTGATACCTGTCTAGACCCAGAGGGAAGAGCAGGAACCTTGCAGCAGAGACTGCTGAAGAGGGCAGGTTATATCCAAAAAGTCCAAAGGGGTGGTGTTATGGTGGTAGACAGAGAAACCCCTAAGGGCCCAGGGAGTCTGGGTAACTCCCCAGGTGGCTGAAGTCAGGCATGGAAACAGGGACATAGGTACCAGGAAATAATTATAAACATCTTTACATTTCTGCTGACCTCACTGCTTTAATTTTTTTTTCTTTTCCCAGTTCTAAAATAAAACTGGCTTAGTGAGTTTGAAAGATTTTTGGATTACTTTGGGAAGCTCATTATAAGAAAAATGTCTCAGCAAGTCCATCTCAAAGCTCTGGTGAGCTTGAGGTCCCACCACAGAAAGGGCAGTTGAGGCTGGTAGACTGCATTGTTCCAGATCTCCTCCACTGAGTCAGGCATGCTGTTGCTGGAGTCTTCACCTTCCCATGTTTATGAAAGAGAAATCAAAGTTGTTTCACAGAAGAAAGCCTAGTCATCACCAGTCATTGGTACAGCTGTACAGTTAGAGTAGTGCTCTGTCATTACTGGATCTCAGAGCCCCCTAAAACCCTGATGAAAGCTTCGCAGAACCAGGTGCCAGACAGAGGCGATTCACAAAGCCAGCAAGCTGGTAAGGCACCCCTAGCAAACTCTCTGGAGAGGAGGAGGCTTTGTAAGGTAGAAGACCCTAAAAGGTGCCAACTAGCTGGAAAAGTGCATCTATTCAGAGGTCACGAAAAACTAATTTTTCCTGGAGCTAGACAAAGAAGCAGGGTTGGGTTATACTTTCTCGTCTCTGTCTCTCTTCCCCCTTTGTCCAAATTCTTACCAGAAGTGAGAAGGATGACAGTTCAACTCTGTTTTTCCTTCACCTGATTTTGACTGAATCTTGAAACAGTCCCCTCTCAGGAGGATGTCAGGTATTTGTCTTTCCTAAGTATCACCTGCTGAATGTCCTCTGCTCTGTCCAAGATGTGGAGAATCTTGAGGCTGTCCCCCAACAAGGACCTGTGTTCTTATTCCTGCTTCTGATACTGTGTCATACTTGTGCTTCTCCAAGAAAAGGGTGAAGAACTGGAAAACATTGGCTGGCCTCTCTACTTTTCTTCTCCCTTAACACTGCTGTGAAATTAACATTTCAATAATAAATATTGACTAACATTTTTTTTAAGCTGTGGGTTTGTTTTCTAGTATAAACACCCACAGTTTGCATGCCTCCCATAGCACTGGCTTTGTTAAAAACATACAACTTCCTCCCTTCTCCAGTGCCACAGTAATAGCTGTCATATGATTGTGGGAGGGAATTCTTGAAATATTCCTGAATACATGTGATAAAATGTGCTCACCATAAATGAGTTAACTTCCTCCCTTTCAGTACATACACTACTTCTGAGTCTTCTGGGAACTCCCAGAATATTAACTACACAAGCTACTTTGCAAGTCCATCTAAAGGTTCATTTTAGCTAACCTGATTTTTGTGTGCCCTGTTTTGGAAACGTCAGGATCAAAAGCTGTGCTGACAACAAAATATCAGAAAGGAAATATTATGCACCTGCTAAAATCTGTACATCCAAAACCAGAAGCACTCTCAAGTCAGTGGCATCCGTAAAATATGCTTCCCTAAATAACTTGAGTAAAGCTGCAGAGTTTAATAGCAACAGAAACAAGAACTCATGGATATTGTAAACCTTCAGTGTTGGCCTGTGTGGCCTGATGAGAGGACTGCTCTGAGAATAAACTGTGAGTTAGTCTTTTCGTTTGTCTTCTTTCTTCTGTCAGAACAACAGATGAAACATTTCTCATTTATTTGTTTCTGGGTATGTCTGCTACTGGATCAGCTTACATTTTTCTTTCATTTCCAAGACTTAAGAATAATATATTGTTTCTAGTGATCTTTGCAAAATTATAATTTCTGGCAGTTAAATAAATATATTTAAAACTGCATAGCAGCTGTATGTATTTACCACCCCTCTTCTTGCACAGTAAAGCATGTAAAGGGAAGTTGCAGAGGTGCATTGATTTAAAGTGATTTGCTCTTTAAAACATTAAATTGGAGAATTAATAGCCTATTTTACTCATCCAGATCTCAGTGAAGCTATGCCCACTCACTGCACAGACAGCAACCAGATGACCATTCTCTTTCACACTTCAGGTATTCCTTTCTCTTTCTGACCTGTGCCCCTCACATAACACCATCAATGTGGGACAAATCTGCAGTGCTGTTACTCCTTCCTCAGCAAGTTCTTTATGTAGATGCTCTTCCTAAGCACAAGACACTGAGTACAATGTCCACACTGCTCTTCGCAGACAACTGTAAAAATGTCATTAGTTATCACCTGAAGCACTTGCCTTCTGACTCCTGGTGGCATATTTGTAGTACAAGGGTTGTTGTGCCCAGCCTCCCAGGCAGGAGGTCAGTCCTGGGAGATGTTGTGGTTTTGCACCTCCTTACTTGAGGAGCTATGTAATCACAGATGTCGTTCGGAGTAACTGTTTGGGCAGGAGGATGGGAGTTATGGGTAAGAAGGGAGTACATGAGAAACAGAGGCTGGGAACCATGGTGGGAGTATAGATAATGAGGGCAGGGAGGTTGCTCTCTCTGGTGATCATATGCTCTATTTAAACGAGCATGCCAATTAGCCCCAGATCTATGCCAGTTTAGCAAAGCCCTTAAAACTCCCACCTGCTCTCTATTCCTTGGGGCTGTAAAATAAAAGGCTGTCCTCACCTCCTGTCCCCAGAAGCAAAATTGTCTGATTTCTGGGCTGCTATCCTTTTTGGAAATCCCCAGCACACCCAATTTTACCCTGGACTAGTAGAATTAGAGTATTGCTGATTCTAGTCCCTTCTTTGCACTAGTTCTCACTGTTTTATCTCATTTCCTCTGTCCTTACTGAGGAGGTGCTGGTGGGCTTGCCTCCTCTCATGCAGACCTGGGCCAGAACACATCTTTGAGAGGCTGTAGGGTGCTGCCTTGGAGCTGGTGGCCATACCACTTCATGTCACTGTTGACATTACTCATGTAAATAGGTGGAAAACCACATCAGAGTGCCGTGCCGGTGTACAGACATGACTTTTTATGGCGCAAAAAGATGAATCCCTTAAAATCTGGATGGTCTCCAAGGAAGAGTACATGACCTAACTGGTCTCCCTCTAAGAAAACATGCAGAGGCTAGCAGAAGTAATTTCCCAGAAGTAGCAGCTCTGTCTGGGCTTGAGATGTAGGGCTATTTCTGTTACCAGACAAGCCTGTATTTTCACTGCTGAGGGTGGCAGGATCATGAATCAGGGGGGTGGCTTTGGCTGTGTAAACTGTGTCCCCTTGGGGCAGTTAGAATGGATCCAGAAAACTATATATTCTGCTCACTGTTTTGCTGTAAATGTATAAAAGTTGCCCCTGTTTTCTCCTTTTGGTCAGTAAACCCTGCTTTGGCTCTCAAAAAAAGCTTCTCATCCTGGGGCTTCGCAGTTGTCTTGATCTCTCAGTTTTGACTAGGCTGGGGTTTTGCAGACAGTTCCCTGGGTAAGGATACCAATGGCGTTTACTTCCTTGACAAGATTGTCTTTATTTGGCAACTATTACATTTCTCCCAAACTTGGAAAATACATGAGTTTGAGGCTTATCAGGGGAGACAGAAGCAAAGATGGACACAGTGCATAATAGTGACAATGATTTTCCTCTTTATGCAGAACATACTGAAAGCTGTTTCTGAAAAAGGTTGAGGAACCTACTAAGAGATTATGTGTCACAGAATTTGGGTCTCTAAGTAGACTGCATTAGAACCCCCACAAGGGAATTAATCAAACACAGTCTGTTCCTTTGGTTCAGTTCATTGTGCACCTACCATTATAAAACCGGATTCAGAGTTTGGAGTTCATTCTCTGCCCACCGGACTGCAATCATCCAGTGTATGGGTCAAACACTTCTACTTTCCAGTACTCCTTTACCAGAACACAAACATGAGGTCTGAAATGATCTATCACAGAATTGTGGAGGTTGGAAGGGACCTTGGAGGTCTCCAGTCGAACCCAATGGCACATCAGGCCATTCTGGCCTAAGCTACACCACAGTGCACCCGGCCCTGCTTCCCGCTGTTTGTGGCTGGAGTCCCTTAGTGGACCCCAGGACTGTCTTGTCACCTCACCTTGTCTGGGGCTGCAGATGGGACTGGTCACTGTCACCAACCTGACACTGCTGTAGGCACTGCCTGTGCTGGGGGCACCCTGTTGTGCCCACCATGGAGAAGCCCCATTCTTGCTGTGCCCTCCTGCCCACTGATACCTATGAAGAGGTTACTGAGAAGAGAAAGCTGCTCCTCAGGGCAGCAAACAGCAGGAGGGTGAGAGACAATGGTTACAGGCTGAAATAGGATATGCTCAGCCTGACGATAAGGAAAAGGCTTTTCCCCATGAAGACGGCCCCAGTGCAGCAGGGGCCCAGAGAGGTTGTGCCATCTCCATCCTTGGAATATTGCCAGACCCAACAGGATAAAAAGCCCTGAGCAGCCTGGCCTGACCTCAAGGCTGAGCCTGCTCTGGGCAGGGGGTTGGACTGCAGTCCTCCCAAGGTCCCTGATGGGCTCCATGAGTCTGTGGTCCTCAGTAGAGTAGGCTTCAGTCGGGAACAGGAGTGTTTGTGTGTTCCTGCTGAGGATGTCAGTTCCCTGCAGTCATGAAAGCCACGCTGTGGTCTCAGCTGATGGCCTCAGAGGTAGAGGGGGATGTGGAGTAGCCCTTCTCTTTGTGGTGGTGAGGGGCTGCCTACCTGATGTGGACTAGCAGCTGCAAGTTGAAATGAACGTGAAATGCTGTCCTTGAGTTATTTGGAAAGGGTGATGGAATTATTTGTCTGAAATCATGGGAGAATGCACTTTAATTCTGTGTTATCCTTTTTGTTCTTGCTCTCATGGTTAGTTTTTGCAAGCAGTTTGGTCACAAAGTGAATAAAGAAAGCTCCTCCAATCTTCTTCATTAGCACTTGAATAAGAAGTCAGTTCTTTTTGTAAAGTGATCCGTAGAAGCAGGCATTTGCAAAGCTTGTGAAACTGTATTTTAGTTTTTTAAGCTTTGGCACAACTGAACTAGTGACAGGAAACCTCAAGCACTGTATTACTAAGCAATAAATAGCAAGTGACTTTCAGTAATTCCTGGAACTCATTCACAGTATTACTACATGACATTTCTCAGTAATTTTGTGAAGGTATTTCCATCTGGCTGTCTTAAATTCTTCGTACTGGTTAAATCTGAAAAACAAAACTATTTACTAGAAGCAAATTTGGTCACAGACAAAGGAAACAGAATAGAAGGGGCCTGAGCCTCATGAAGTAGAAATTTTATATGCAAAAGCTGTTGGGTTTTCTCAGGGAGCCTTCAGGTATGATCCAGCCTATCCAAAATAGTTTTCAAAATAATCACAGAATGGGATATTCACAGACTAGCAATGTTCCTTCAGAGCAGTAAGATGGAAGTCTGAAATGGAAAGCTTAGCTGCAAGGCTGCACTGCTCTTTTTGATGTCACGCTGTAAGAGGAGTACTGTGTGAAGTGCCTGCAATCTTGAATGTAAGTCGTGGAGCTCAGGACTGAGATGAGCCTTGAAGCACTCACAGATTGCAGATATTATTTTCAGATGGTAGCATGAAAGGCTGGAAAACGTTTGCCTGCCTGAGGCCACAGCTAGATGCATGTGACATATCCAGGATTATGAGAACTCCTGGCTTTTCTCAGTTGGTAACCAGCAACAGCATCTCTCCCAGCTTGCTATGAGATGTGCTTCTCATGTCAAGGAATGGGGAGGAACATAGTGCATTAGCCTAAGAGGCTCAAGTCAGCTGTGTAAAATTGGTTCTTGGAGAGGTTTCTATGAACCAGGAAGGGTATGGCTTAAGGGCAGAGCTTCCTCTTCAGTGAAAAGGAATGCACTCACATTGCAATTGTTGGAGAACTTTCTCCTCCTGAAATGGACTTTTCTTGTACCTGGCTCTGCTTCCTATGAGGCACTGTTTTTTTTTTCTTAGATCTCATGGGTGGGAATGCAAATCACCAAGAGTCTCTATTTGTGTCCAGAGACTTTTGTGGGTGAATCATTTAAACTCTGTGGTTCATTTTACCCATGCATAAAGTGGACACAGTGAAAAAAATGCACACACACATGCACACTGCTCTCAGGAGCCATACCAGGCAAAAAGCAGTTTCAGGCTTTGGAGAAGTCTTGATTTTTTGATTCAAACCTAAATTTTCTGAAAGGGATAGGCTCCCCTGACCACTGCAGAGAGCCTAGGGGAGACCTGGGATTCCAGGCAAGGCAAGAGATCTAACCTGCACTATTTTAAATTAACTACTCCAAGCTTCAAAGAATTGGCCTTTACTGATGAATAGGTGCTTTCTTCTCCTTTTTATTATTTGTACTGAGCTGGTGGTTTTCAAGGTGTACTGCACCCTGAATTTGTTTATGTAAAATTAAATATTGAAGGATGTGCATTCAATACTAAAGCTAGCGAAAGAGACTTCAGTGAATTTTAACAGGTTTTGCAAGTGAATATGGGAAAAAAGATTCTGGCTGGAGTAATAAAGGCCATGTGTACATGTATAAATAATATGAGTACTATTGGGTAGCATCAAGCTATTTTCTACATTTTGCATTTGAAATATTGAGGCATATGGAGGTAAATGACTTGTACAAAGAGCAGAAGTGAGTACTGGGACACAGCTGGGAATGATACCCAGATGCCCTGAGTCTCAGAGTGATATTGCAACTGCCAGATGACAGATAGTCTTGCCAGCTTTTACGGAGAGGGTTCAGGAAACTATCTGTTCGGTTTTATGTTGGCTGTTTGCTTTAAGTTGGTGGTTCTGTGAAAAAGCAAATGTTCTGTGTTTTGAAGAAGAAGATTTTGAGTTAGAAGTCTGTTGTTCTAAGCTTTTAAAAAGTGTCCTGTCACTGAAACCTGAGTGTCTTTAACACTGTCAATGCAGGGAGCCATGAAAGCTGCACTTCTAAAAGAACTCTAGAATTTTAATTTGTTCTCATCCCCTTTTCTAGAAGAAATGGTTGCTTTAAGATGATCTTAGAAGAAATAATACAAGGATATATTCATGGGGAAACAACAACATTTCTCCCCCTCCCTCATGTTTAAGTTTCTAGTCCTTTGCTCATTTTTAAGTGCTTTGATTTTTGATCTTTCTCTACTTTCTTCCTGTGATAGGGAATTTATTTATTTCTTTCACACAAAAATTCTCCTTCCTGCACTCCAAGATGTTAATATGGTCTCTGCACTTGGCTTCAGGCTTGAATCTTGGCAAGGAAGCTCTCAATTATTAGCCAATTTTTAAAAACAAACACAGTTTCAGCTGTTTTATGCAGAGGAGGAGTGCAAAATGCTAGCTGTTTTCCAAGACACTCTGTAAAGCCCTGAAGGGTAACGGTTGAGAGCAAGGGGCTAAAATACGTATTTCAAACCTGCAAGTATTGCTAACACAATTTTTATTCTGATGTGGACCTCGTTTTGTCTGGACAAATGTGTATCTGTACAACATGTAATATGTGTATCATTTGCCTCTGGCCTCTAATATAATCATATGTCAAACAGCCAAGAGTACACTTACCCAATTTGTCAGTTATAATCTGGGGCTGTGTCCATTGCAAGATTTCATAGCTTACTTGATGCGGCAAGAGCAGTAACAAAACAGGAGCACCACTGCACTGCACTTGGCGACCTTGACTTTCAGTTTTATTTCGAGTGCTAGTGAACATTCAAAAGACTTCTGATGAAGGAAAACCCTTAAAAAAAGCTCTCTTTTGGCTTGTTTGCTTCTCTGCAGAGGAACAAAGTGAAGCATGCTTGGGAATGGAAAGCAGTCGAGAAAATACACTTGGGGAAGAAGGAGGAGAAGAGGAGTGAGCGGCATAAGCTGCTGGTGGTACTTTCTGGAGCTGGGAGAATGGGGGGAGGGGAGCAAGGGCTTGTGGGGAAGGTACTGATAGGTCATCTGAAAGAAATCCAAGGCTGTTACTGCATGGAGCTGACATGGGTTGAGCGAGGTTTATTAGATGAGGTGTTAGATTAGATTAGGTTTGGTGAGCCCGTGGCTAGCCCTCTGTAGCATGTTTGAGAAGGCAGCTTCCACGCTGCTGCATTTCAGCTCTCAGGCTTCATTAAAGAAACAAGGTAGAAAATCAAAACAGCAATATTTTTCGAGGACAGAGGGCTCTGGTTTCAAAGTTCTGTAATGGAAACTGAAGCCGCTGGATTAATTAAAAAAAATCCACCTTTAAATAGTTATTGAACATTAAAGACTTTTTGGAACAAATTTCCCATCAAAATACTACCACCATTTAATTTTCGACAAAGTACATTACTTTCATGGAACTCCATATTTCAGGAGGAAATATTTTGGTTTTCAGTTTGTGTCCGGCTCCTGAGCTCAGGGCTGTTATGTCATGGCCTATGTTGGGCTCCTCCTCATGCCTTGGGCTGTAACCACAAAGTAATTGCTATGGCTGTGGTAAGAATGGGCTTGGTGGGTTTTATTTTTGTCACTGCAATATCTTGAGAGAGGTGGCTGGAAATCACTTCAGAGCCTACCACTGGGCAAACCAAAAGCTGAGGAGCTGTCATGCTCCTACAAGAAAGAAACCAAAGAACTGCAGCTGTTCAGGTGCATGCCCCCAAAAACATGGTCTTCACATACAAGAAAGAAACAGGTTGTCTTGATGGTCCCAATGCACCTTCCTTCCAGCTGCCCCAGTCCCACCAACATCTGATTTTGGGAAAGAGAGGCCACGTACACCACATACCAACAGTGAAAGATGGCATGGAAATGTTGGTGGCCACGGAGACCTTTGTCTAGCCAAGGAGAAATCCAGGCAGAAGGGGACAGACGAAGAAAGCTAGCTTTAGCTGAAACATTTTGGGGCCAAAATTTGCTTTGTGGGATTCAGGCTCTGCTTTCATTCTTGCCACGTCTGGTTTCCATTAGAGTGCAAACGTTGCAGATATCCCTTTTTAATGCCAAAAAGGTGAAAGGCCTTTGGGAAGAGGAGAATAGCTCTGTAGCCACTGAGTGTGCCAAAGCAGGGGTCTGTAAACCCCAGCAGACAAGATGTATGCAAAAAAGTCTAGGTTCTGTTAATGCCAGGGATGAAATGACTCTTACAGTACTGGAGTCCTTCATTTTTAAAAATAAATAACCATAAAATCATAGCTGTTCTACTATAGGTTGCTAAAAAGTTAATGCTATTTTGTTGTAATATTGCTTCAGCTTGCTGAGTTGAAGTCAGTTAACTTTCCTGTACTCACATGTATTTCAGGCAAGCCTCCCCGAGAAAGGATTCACAGAAGTGGAAGTATCTGTCCTCTCAACAGAACCTGCCTATGCTGGGGACCCAGCTTTTTGTTACAAAAACTTTACCTTTTTAATGGTCTTCTCTGTACAATTTTTAAATGAGGGGGGCCAAAACAAAACATGATGAAGCTCTACAGTTTTACATATTACATGATTTATGTCTCAGTGCACCAGAAGAAGTGGTATGGGTATGAGATAAATGTCAAGTTCACACCACTCAGAAATCTCCTTTTCAGAAGGAAAGCAAATGCACCGATTTACACCCACTCTCTTTTGGCTCCAAGGCCAGGGTGGAGCTTGCATTTGTCTGTTTGTTTGTCTGTTAAAATAAACAAAGGATCTGTTAAAGGTTTTGGTGGACCGCATAGTCTCAAAGCTTGTGGGCTCTGAATCAATGCTATTGAAAATCCCTGTTTGCTCAAGAAAAAGGCAATGAAACCCTGTAATTTCTGGAGCTATCAATACTAAAGAACATTAAAGCATCTTTCCGTTGGTTTCATGGGTACATGCACTGTCCTCGTAACACACGTCTATTTGTAGAACTCCCTCAATTCTTATTAGCCTGGTGCAGAATTCTGTAATTAAAAAAAAAAAATCCTGAAAATTACTATTTGTCAATTCCTTTTCTTTCTGGCACTTACACACAACCATAAAAAGCACTCAGAAAACCTTTAAATAAATGAAGTTGCTTTGTCTTATTAAAGGTCTAAGAAAATTACTGAAGTAAATATAATTGCACTGAATTTGATATAGAAATGAAAATAAAATTTTGGGTAAGGAAACTGATTTGTTGCTGCAGCACTAATGTCACACGATCTTAAAATATAGCTCTGAGGACAACAAAGAAGGAAGAATAGTGTTTAAAGTAGAAAAATATACTCCCAAACATAGAAGGTTAGAAAATATATGGTAATATCAGTCTGTGTGAAATAGAGTAATCCAGAGATACTTTCTATTAAAAAGTGTAGGTATTACTTCAGGCTACCTGTATCATCAATACTGTTGTTTCTAAAGGCATGCTTAGACCGACTTTTACCTTATGCAAGACTTTATTTTTTAACAAGTATGTTTGCTGGACTGTTTTAGTGTGACACTGAGAGAAAACTGTAGAGATCAAAGCCAGCATATTGGAGACTATGCTCAGCTTAAAGAGGTTTCTGCCTTTCATCCCCAAACTATAAAGGCAAGCAAAGGTGCCTTTTTCAGGATGCTTGTCCTCAGCTGCTACCCGCAGGAGTTCATGTATTATTTTGGGTGAAATCCTGACTCCACTGAGATAACTGGTAGTTCTGGCATTGTTTTTCATGGGGTCAGCAATCAGTCATCTACATTTAGAAATGAAAAAAAAACCCCAACAATTAAAACCCTTGAATTTAAATTTCACTGTTTTATGTTTGCTCACAGGAAATTCAGTTTAGAGGGGATGAGTGACTATAATTTTGAAAATTAACATTGCATTTTTGTATTTGAATTTTTGAGATATTTTTATTAAATATGTCTCAACTACATATATTTATGTGGACAAGTAGGTTATTTTTTAGATTTTCAAATAAGAAAAAGAAGTACTCTTGAGACTCCTGGCAACAAACTCCCTTCCTACAGCATCTTCTTGGGGGCTACCAGTAGTCCAATCTGCAGGTGCTGTGCTATCATCAGAGGTGACCAGAACTGCAAAGTCTCTCTCTACTATCAGCTCTGCCCTGACTTGTTTCACAGCCCTGGCAACCAATTTAACATCCTTGGATATATCATTACCTGGTGTAAATTGTCATACTGCCATGTAAGCCATTAACACTGTCAGTGAGGCTCTGCCTTGCCATGTCTAGGTTTAGTCTTGTGATGAAATGAACAGAACTGGCTGTGCTTGCCAAGTGCATTGCACTGGGTAAATAACGAACAGATGTCAAATGCTCTGGGCTTCTTCAACAGGGAAAAAACCAACCACCCACCAACAAAAAGAAGCTGTAGGAATGGCTAGGAGTGGTGTTATATTCAGAAATCTTCACAGCTGGCAGGTGAATTATTAGGAAGGTGAGCTGTGGTAAAGACTGGTTACCCTTAATTCCTCATTAAAATATTTACTTACAGTTCCTCTGAGCAGTTGTTTTGAAGTCATGGTAATGGGTACATTTGACTCATGTAATGTTTAACTTGCAGTATTCTATTTGCTCAAGGTTTCGAAAGTATTATAAGATCAAATGTGTGTTGTGGGAGAGAAAAAGTCAAACAATATCTGAATTCCAATCAGGCTCCAGGAAGACACAAGACTCTCGCGTATCTATTAAAAAGTAAACATTTGCACCTATATTTTTTTCACTACCAGTAGCTGCCAGCTACTTTTATACTGCATGATCTAAGTTATATTTTTTCCCTTAGGAAGCTATCAAGTCTCTTAAAATCAGTATTATGCATAGAAACCTAACTCTACATAATGAGAGTTACTTCTGCAAAAGGGTTCCTTGAAGCTTAGATTTTTTGTTGTTAATTAATTCTTTTTATGTTAACATGGTTGTGTACATTTTTTTTTGGCTGAGCTGCAAAGGACAGTGCTATACAAGCTTTAACAGAGAGTTGCCATGCAAATGGTAGCAAAAAAATGGCAAAGTAAGTCCCCTTTGATGGCTTCCACGGCTGCCTACACGCTTTATCCCTCATACTGCAGCAAACTGAAAAGCAGGAGGAGCAGTGCTATGACTAGCCTGAGACGAGGAGGGTGCAAGAGGCAGCAAACCTGCTGGGGACCATGAACTGCGCCCAACTCGCAGAGTTGGGGCGCTGCTGCGGTGGGAAGGGAAGGATGACCGAGGATGGGTGCTCCTGGAGGCATCCTGGGAGAAGGAGGACAGTCTCAGAGGAAACCTGGGGGGACACCACCGGGCCTAAACTCCTCATGGCTCCAGGGACTGAGGTTTTGAGCCTGGTAACAAAAATACAGCTGCAGGCTTGCAAGTGCTCAGTTTTAGTCACTGCTGATAAAACTATCATCTGTTAAAGGAACTGTAGTTATGGGAGGGTTGGTGTTTAAAAACTCTTCTTATTTCTTAGAAGGCCAGACATGCTCAGCAGGCGGTGCCTTCCTCTGAAATCACCCAGCAGCCACAGCAGAAAGCAATGCCCACATCCGTGGGGTAAGCCCATGGAGGGGTTGGGCTGTTTCATGCTTTCCAAGGTCAGCAATTGCAGCGCTGTTATCCCACCACGGACAGGGAGCTCCTTCCAAAATATGAGTCAGGGAACCTGATGCGCTGCCCTGCAAATGGGTGGCAGCAACTTCCAGTAGCTTTTCTTTGCACCCACATCCTACATTTTACCTGATCCCTCTTCTGCCTGCAGCCCTGCTGATGCTGCAGAGTGCCCTTTGATTGCTGTAAGCTCTGCAAGAGTGTCTTTCTCCTGCAGTAAGAATTTATTCGCAGGGCTGCAGGTTGTATGAATAATTCATATGTCTCCTTTCTGCCTGCTTCCCCTCACTCTTGTTAAATCTAAATTTTATGAGTCTTCTGTGCCACTCTTCCTGAGGGTGAGCAACATCATAGTTGTTGACAGGGACTGCTGGAAGGACAAGCTTTGTTAAAGCTGTCAGAAATTCTCCACAGTATATAGTGGTTAAATGTTTGTTTGGCTACATTGTTATTAATTCCTTGTCAAGGATCTTGGAAAAAAAGCTTAACATTTTAGGCAAAAACATGTTTCCATGCAACTTGATACATGCTAGATGTGTGCTCTTCTCATAAATCCAAATTAATAGCCTTTGCTATCCTGATTTACACTCCCCCCCCCTTAAAAAAACCTGCTTGTACACAAGCTTAGAAAAACAGGCATAGAGAAAATAATTTTACTAGTTTAATTAAGATATTTTAGAAAGACTTGAACCAGATGTGATTTCAGTTGAAGAGGAAAAAACCAGGTGATTTGGGATAGTAACTGAAGAACAGTATATCTGCCCTGATGAATTGTACAAGGCACACAAAGTGTTTACTGGATACCAGTACTTCTATAAGTACTTGGTCTTAAAGGCTGAATTTCCAGCTACAAAACAGATGGAGGTGAGGAGGAGTCCTAATCTGCCTGAATGTAGCCACAAAACCTTTGGTACACTGGAGAAAAGGTGTTTTACCCATGTAGACAACTTCAGCCCTGTTTTGTTGGTTTTTTCCCTATTTGCTAGCCAGAGAGGGCCCTGCGTGGGTTGCAGGAGCGCACAGCCCTCATGAGGACATCTGTGCAACCCCTCCGTGGTGTGGGCACCGCAGCTGGGCAGCCGTGGGTGGTCCCACTGCTGTGGGGGAGAGGGGGCAGCTGCAAGCACTCCCTTGTCTCTGCTGTGTCACAGGGAAAGGTGTTTTCCTTCACAGGAGACCATTTTGTTCAGTTTCCTTCTGGTGTGCTGTGTTTACCCGGACATGCTGGAGGACCTGCATCCCTTCCCCACCAGTATTTCTCTCTCTGTACTGTTACGTCTCATGTTGCTCCAGAAATTTTATCAACAGCTTAGAGAGCTGAGCCTGTGGGGAGGGGAAAGCTGGTGAGCACCGACTGCAGAAATGACAGCAGTGAGGTGAGCAGGACTGGGGGATGCTGTGACCTGCTCCTGCTCTGCTGCTGTAGGACCTTGGCTAAGCCCTTTCGCCTCTCTGTGTCCCTCCTTTCCCGTGCTTCCTCCAATCTATTTAGACAGTGAATGACTTAGGGTAGGGCCTGTCTTTTCTTGACAGTTTTTCTGTATACAGTGACTAACATAATAGGCTTGTGATTTCATCTGGGACTGCTGCTCCAGTTCAAGTAGCACCCAAAATACATGTTTAAGCTCCAAGTAATTAATCTTTAAGTGGTATCTTGCTGGTGGAAGGTGGAAGTCCCCTCTGTTATGCACAAATCACAACTTCTGTTCTGACTTAGTGCTTCCACATGAAACCAAACACTTAAGCATCTTTGAGGAGTTTGGTCTCAAGTGCAAAGCGTACGTGGAGAGGGGATTTCAAATATAAAATTTTGAACATGTTGCTATGATCCTACTGTGCTCCAGCCTGCAGTCCTGCACATGTATGGCACGCTTGCCTGGTACTTGACAAATTCTTATAATCTCTTGATAGGGATTTTTTGATAAGACTTTGCATTCCCATAATGTTTGTTCCAATTCCTCTCACCTTGCCAGGAGCGCTGGACCAGGCAGGGGTATTTAAAACAACCACCAGTGGGTTTTGTTTTTCTCTAACTATGCCATGGCTGCGTCTTGTGCAGAATCTTGGTGGCCGCTCAGGGGACGTACGCCCTGTGCACTCCCTTAATGAGCTTCCATTGGGATGGATGTTAAAGGCATTTTCTCCACATCACTACTGGCAAATTGCAGGCCCTGCTGTGAACAGTGGCACTGTTCCCATTCAGCTGGAATGGAAATGGGCTCAGTCCTTCAGCCTCTGCAGTTAGTTTATCTCCAGTTTAGTAATGAATGACACCACCAAGTCTGTGCTGGAAGTTTCAAGGCGTTGGTTTTACACCAGGCTACCCAGAAGCCAGGCAGCAAGAACAGAAATGCCACTGCAGTGAAGCTTTCCTGCTTGTGTTTTGTGCTGGTGTATGGCACATGTAACATAGAGCCTCCCAGAAACTCTCCTAACCTCCCCACCAGGAGGCAAATATTATCCTGATTTTGGCATGGGCAATGAAGGGATAGGAAAGGGAATGGAGCTAGTAACGAAGGGTAGCTGCAGACACACTCATCACCAGAGATATACAGATGTCAGACTTTGTCCCTGCCAGGGGATACTCGTAGAAGACAGAGTTTTTGCCTGTTTTAATAGAGTATAAATGTAATTTTCTCCATCCTTCAGTTAAAGTAGAAAATTGGGGGGGAAGAAGGGGTATCCTGCTTCCAATGTGTCTAGCTGCTAAAGTACAGATCTTTCAAACAATCTTTTCAATTTGTCATGGAGTAACAGAAAAGTCTGTCTGTATGAGGCAGCAGATCATCCTAGACATGTTACTCATTGCAGACTAATTGTGTGAGATTGTTTTGATACTACAGACACACTGAGAGATTGAACTGTGGACTAACCATGCATCAGATACCTGACCTGACTTGCCATTATTCCAAAAATTGCAATGTTTAGTTTGCCAGCCGAGCATGCAAAATGGGATTGCTGACATCAGGATACAGTAAGAAGAGGGATGGTCCGATTGGGAGAGCAAGAGGGACGTCTTGCGTTTTTAGGGGCTGACATCACATCTGGAAGGCTGCTGCCCTCTGGTGAGTCAGCACTCAAAGGGCAATCATACGAGTCTGATCATCCAATCACTTGGATGGAGGAAAAAGTGCTGTTTCTGCCAGCAGACTTGTTATAACTAAGCCTTTGCCTTTATCAGGGAATTTTGAGAACACTGCCAAGAGCCCATCGATAAGTCTCCACCTGTTTTCCTTGATGGTAACCTCGTTTGCCGCTTGCAGGTTTTCTAAGCTACGTATATGTGTGTTGCCTGATGAGCCTTTACCAGCTGTGCTTTTACTGGATTGGGGCAGGAATGTCTTTTTTTGGCTGATGACCCTGCATGGTCTTGTTCATGCCTGAAGCACCAGAGCACTGCTCCAGAATGAAGCGTGGTGGTGGGAAAGATGCACCTGGCACACTCCTCTTTTGGACAGTCTGGATGTAGTTCTCAATTCCTTTGTTGGTAGGAAAACCCAGAAGTTCAGAGAAAGAGGATAAAAAGTATTTTTTTGTATCTCCTCTGTGATTTGAAGTCTAGAATGGTTTCTTCCTTCTCTTTTACTGATGGCTGCCATAGCTCTTGAGATGCCAATCAAGATTTATTTTTTGAGTGTCTGACCTATTATTCACTGTGCATTTGACTAGTAGGAAAAAAAAGACATATTACAGTGTCATAACAATTGCAAATATCTACCTCTTACGGTCATTGTCACATCAAACAGGTAGGGCATCTCTTTGTTGTGACTTGCATCAAGCACCCTGTTTTTTTTCTGCTGCAAACACATCTGAGAATTACTCGTTCATTGGTTTCCTATCACTGTCTCAAATATTCTATAATACCTCCCCCATGTTCCTTCCTCTTCCTTTCCATCTTTTGAGATGCTCAAAGGACTCCTGAAGAAGGCCCTAAAGATTGAGGCAGAGACTATTGTACATCTGGGAAGAAAAGTGGGTAACTACTACCATCTCCAAACAGCATGGATTATCAAACTCACTTAGTAATTTCTGTATCAACCCCACAGTTGCGCTTCAGTATGTCTGTGGAAAGATAAGTCTTATTTATCAAAAAGCTTTCACTGGCAGAGAACCAATCACTGCCTTAGTGGCCAATCAGCCTCCTTTTAAAAAATATACATCTTTATTGTAGGCCTGATTCTGTTCAGTTTTAGCTTCCAGCCATTGAATGACATTATGTCTTTTTACTTGCTTGATTGAAAGCAGCATAGAGTATTGGAAATGTCTGCCAAATGTAGGTACTGACAGGCTGTGACCAAATCGCTGTTTAAGTTTTTGTTGCATTAATCAGTGAGATTTCCCAAGTATCTCTTATTACAAGGAGAATTTTCAAGACTAAGGATTGTTTTTGCAGCTTTTTTGCCAGAATGTACTCTGAAGTGTAGACATCAGGACTGGACAGAGATTTCCAGGGTCAATCTGCAACTGCTGTAATATTTGCAAAAGTAACATAAAGCCCTAACCCTTGCTAACAGATCTCACCAGCTTCTGGTGAGACTTAGGCTCTATGGCATTTCAGATATGCTTTTATTAGTAAAAGTTGGCACCACCATTTTATTGTGACTATAGCTTTATGAGTCGTATGTGTCTAGTTCTTAGGAAGGCCTCAAATAGCTATTTGCAGTCGGGTGGGACTTACAGATGAGAAATGCCAGTTACTGGGGACTGGGGAGGGTATTATTCTAGTTTCAGGGAAAAACTAGAATCACCCTAAGATGAGTGTTTCAGACAAATGGGATCAGCTGCCTCCTGAAAGTGACTATCTCTGAATGCAGAGGAACCCTAAACAGCTGTAGTAGCCTCATTTCCTGATTTTTAGACTGCTGAAGGTGAGAAAAATTCCAAATAATGTTACTGTGCTGTGTTGTTCTGTGATGTGAATAGGATCATAGCTTTATGTCTAATGGCGGTGTTTCTCTGTCACCAGTGAAAACAGGATTAACACAAAACATCCCACTGCTCTGGAGTGCTGCGGGGGACTGGTATGCAAGCAAAAGAAATTTAGACTCTTGTGGGGGCTGGCGAACCATTCAGGCTGTAAGCAAGGAGCGTCCTGACATTAGTACAGATATCCACACAGCTGCCTTTGCCTGAGGTGGCAAGACTTGTAAAGAGATTTCTTAGATAAATTCTTCTCCTCCCTTTATGCTCCATCCCCCGTCCTGCACAAAGAACCCTGCCCAGCTGAAGCCTGTCCAGAGAATCACAGGCAACAGGCTATTTTTATTTCAGCTGCATCCTAATAGTGTGCAGGGGGAACGACTCCTGCTGAATGAACAGGAAGGAAAGGAGGTTTGGCGCATGGCATTGTCCCAAAGCATTTCTGGGCTGTGCTGTTAACCCCTTGATGGCTGTCTCGTAACAACCATCTCCTCTTCCACCCTGCCTATAGCCTTCTAGCTCACCCAGATCTCACACTTTCACACAGACCTGCGCTCTCTGCTGCCACAAGGTCTGAGAGGTTCCACTCAGTCATTCTGCAGATAAGTCTGAACGGGCTCTTGGCAGAGGTGCATCCCTGCAGCTTCTCAGGACGGTTATTGCTCCAGGGCAAGGACAGATGCAGGTGTGCCACAGACAGCTACATGGGTATCAGAAGGAAAGCAGGGATGTTGAAATCTCTGGAAATGTGCCTCTCTACTCTGCTTTCTTCAGTGTGCCAGACGTGGCCTGTTTGAGAAGTTTCTTTCCCTAATGGATCTTAAGGTGAGTTGTAATGAAAGCTGGGCTGAGTTTACACCAGTATGGGAGTATATGGAGCTGTTCTGCAATAAAAAACCTAACCAGAAATTGAAAGGTGGGGACAGATTTGTTTGGAATCTCCCAGTAAAGATCTCATTCCTCTTTGAAAGCCTCTGGGAGCTCTCACTGCAAGGCTGTTGGACCTGAATGAAACAGGGAAGTGCATATGCAAATTCTTGCCCAGAAGGTCTCTAAATCCCACCTGAAATGTGAGAGACGTGGTGATCGGTAAATTGTGTGTGACAGAACCCTGTGTTTGCTTTGCACATTTCGCAGTGGTACTAGAGCCTTTTTTCACAAGGAAGGCAGCAAAGGCAAAAACATGTACAGGCTGTTTTTGAAAGGGCTTTCAATTCATTGAAAGCAAACCCTACCATTAGTGCTGTTGGGAACTTCCTGGTTAACTTACTGTTATCACAGAACAGCCGGGAAGGTCACCTGTTGAGTAGGCAGGACGTATGGGATAGAGCCACAGCCCACTCTTTCTTTATAACTGCAGAGTGACACACCTGATCACTCAGCTGCAAAGGCAGGAGTGCTGCCTAGTTGTGTTGCTTGCAGTAGCAGAAAGTTGGCAATGCATGTAGTGATAACTGCATTAGCCATAGGAGCCCTTCTTCTGCATACAACATATTCATTTCATCACAGAGACAAAAATACAGGTACCAGTGCTCAGTCGACTTAAAAAATATTATCAGATTTTGGGATGTGCATGTGGTCCCACTGCATGGAGTAGCAGAGATCTTTGTTTTCTCTTCAGAAAGTTTGTATTCATGATTTGACGAATGCCTATTATTTCATCCCAGTGAATAAATGCTTTGTTTGCTAGCAGATCAAAGATAGTCCAGAGCAGATTTCTTTCCATATTATTTGAGAAATTGTGGTTATAGACCACCAGCATTCATTGGCCATCTACCAGACAGACTTTTATGACCATTTGGCAAAGATGCTGGGAAAAGTATGTAGAGTTTGCTACTATTGGCAAAATCCTACTCCATCCTATTAAGTGTGGATACACATGAAAGCAGATGGTAATAAATACAATATGTGGGTGCGTTAAAGCTGATCTTGAAATGATCTGAGTGTTTAGATAAACAAAACAGCCCAAACAAAAACCTATCTGATAATTTTATAGCTTTATCAGGTCTAAAAAATTTGAGACTGGCCAAAAAAGGCAACTGTACACTTGGTGCTTTTCAGGAGTCAGTGGAAACTTAAACTAGAAATCTATTGAAGAAAAAAAAAAAAAGCCCACAGAAAATGGTTCATATCCTGTCATTTTCTTAATGTAGGATCATAAGTAGTTGCCATCCAGTCTAACCATTCTGCCTGCACATAAACCACATGCCTCTTTCTGTGGCCTGGAGATCGTGTGTGGGGAAATCCTGTTGCTCCTAAATATGAATATTCATCTCTTGTTCATGGACCAAAGGATGCCCCTCGTCAAATACTGAATCTCAGTTGGGGATGGAAAGAACAGCAGTGTTTCTCCCAAGTGCAAGATGCTCAGGGCAATTCTGCTGCAATGTTAGTATAAGCCAATTAAACTTTAACCTAATTTCTACCAAAAACCCAATGTTTTTGAGTGGTCAAGGCAGGAGACCAGGAAAAAAACCTCCTGTCAATTGGTGCTGTTTAATATATAGCTTTGGGATATTTCGGTTAATCTCTGCAGGTAGCTGAGTCAGTGTCCTGGTGATAGGGAGAGGAGGGCTGCATACCTCAGTTAACACCTTAGCTGAATCCTTTGCCACAGATGGTCTGTGTGGCAGGAGGCAAGTTGGACCAGCCTGGCAGCACCTCACTGCAAGGCTCGCTACAGGGACCACTTCTGCTTGGGTCAGTTTTTTTGAAGACAAGTGCTCATCTGTAGAGGAGGACCCTTGGCTCTGTGTCCATGAGGATGTGAGTGCTCGGTTGCAGCTGGGAACCTAGTAGCCACTTTTTAAAAAGGAGTGAGGTTTCAAGCACACCTTTCTGCATGGTGTTTGCCAAGCTACCGATGGTTTCCTGTGCAGCAGCTGGTTTTATTGCACCACCTTCCTAGTGTATTCACTGCTTCAGTGCAAAGCACAGAGACCTTTCCTTGCTCTTTCTGGCCTTTTAGATTTCACTCCAAGGACCACATATTGAAGAGTTAGGTAACTGAGCATCTGAGTTGAGGTTAGCTTTAATGTTACATTCAATCCAGTCTTGAGTAACTTGTCTGAAGTTACTGAGTCCAAATCTCCCATGTTCAGGAGTCTGGGTTTATGGAAGCGTGGAATAAGAATGATCTCTTTTCACTCACCGGATTTTTCACTGAGTTTTTCACCAATACTAAATAAAAGATGAAAAGAACTCCAGCTAACTTACCAGCAGGTGCCTGAGAAAGCCCCGACAGCCGCTGCCTCCACCTTGGCCCTTTCCCATAAGGCAGGATGTACAGAGGAAGATGGCAGAAGGCAACATCAAGCAAATTTGCAGCATAGTTCAGACTACCAAAAATTTGAGGTGTAGTCATGGTTCAGCTTCTTGTGTGAAAATTCTTTATAGTAAGGTAGAGTTTTGCCTCGATAATATTGGGGATTCTCTTGAAATACTTGATATATTTCCTAATGTCATTTTCCCGTTGTCTTCCACTTGTTTTCTTAGTATTTTTCAAACTCACATAAAGACAAAGAAATGTCTTCTGTTTCATGTTGTTCATGTAACACTGCACTGCTTGGCTGAGCACATAAAATACAGATATTTATCTACATTTTAGGTGAAGATACAAATCTCCAAAGAGAGTAGATGGGCTCTTAACTGAATTTCTTCCATCCTGTCCCACTGTGCTATCAGGCGTTGGAAATTGTTAGTTTAATGGAAAAAGATAACAGTTCTGGCTTAATATTAAAAGCTCAGTTTCATTGTCACTGGACAAACTTTTTACAGGGGACCTAGTATTGGGAAAATGAGCATAGAAATGGTTGCTTAGAAAAGTATGTATAGGTTATCTTTTTTGAACAGAAGATCATCTCAATAAGAAGCCTACCCAGGGCAACCTGAAGCTTAGTATGTAAGTTTCATGTTATCAGAACTCTCTTTCTCCTCTCCTCCTGTTCATGGAGGTTTTATTTTTCATTGCCCCTATAAGCTTGGGAATGCGACAATGTCGCCTTTTGTGGCAAGGACAGGAGTAAAAATCTTAAAAATGTGTTTTGAGCTGTGTTTCTGAAGGAAATTAACTTAATTTGTCCCAAATTCTCCCTGTGGCAGGGCTGGGAGAAGTTCAATATTGTAGTACGTTGTTGGCTCTTACTTAACTTAGGAGATGAGTCATTATACCCGCTCTGGCAGTGAATAGACTTAATCCTGGGAATTGCAGTTAGCTGATCAAAGAAGGATTTTCTTGTTGCTCTTAGTGACATACCTGTATGAAACTTGAACTAGCCTGTTACCACTGTCAGCCTATTTGAAAAAGCAGGTGACTGTGGGTGGGGAGTGAAAAAGAAAGTCAAACAGGTTGCTGATTTGGCATTTTCAAATCACCTCCTCAAGCCTGTTAATTTTAATTCTTGGGCTTTGTAACATAGCCCACAGAAACCACACAATTTACCACCCTTGCCTCTTAATATTATTGCATGTGGGGAAAAAAAAAAAAAAAGAGGAGAAAATCTGCAGCGTGATACAATTCTTCCAATTAGAGAAGGTCATAGTCCCTGATCCAATGGCTGTAGAAGCAACTGTACCCCAAATCGCAGTTTGAACACCTTCATTCAGTGTCCTGGCAATAGTCAGTATGTAAAGAGATCAGCTTCTACAAAGCCAGGAATGATGTCCTCTGCATAAATGAGTGATCATTTCAGGTCACCCCTCCCCAAGATCTCCTCCCAGCATATGTGAACAGTGTTGTACCAGGCCTCCAGCATCTTTGCCTTATTTGTCACAGATCTGGTTGAAGTTGCCATCTCTGCCAGCTGCTCTTTGTTCAGGGAGAAGAAATTAAGCTCTTTACAGGCACAGAGAGCCAGGGACATTGAAAATGGCCGTACAAAGCAGGTCATCTCATGGCTGGAGATGGGTGGGGAATGTTCAGGTTAGACATTGGTTTTGGTTATTTGTTACGGGGCAGAAGAGGAAATGTTAAGTCTTTTGAAATGGAAGTTTTTAGTGGGAATGTTTGGAAGTTTCTCATCAAAATGAGAAAGAGACATTCATGTCAGATATTTCTGCTTTCACAGCTATAGGTCTCTTTGTTTTTCTGTGTACTTTGGCAGGAGATACTGCAGATTATCACCCAGTGGTTATGGCTTTCACTTGAGGCATGGGGAAGTTTGGTTTGTCTCCAGGTCAGAGCTGGGATGGCCAGAGACTGAGTCCAGAGCTACAAACTCTCAGTGAACAATGGCTCTGGAAACTGGTACTCAGTGACAGCAGATGAACAATTTTTCCTTCTCTGCTTCACTCTGCATGAAACTGAAGGGAGAGGAATTATTCTTTAAAAATACCCTGTTTAAATTTTGGGGAAATGTAGCTGGGCTTTCAGGTTTACAGGTTCTGAAAAGCATCGTCTTCCTTATAGTAATCACCCTTAAGAGCTTTCCTCAGATAAATATTTCAAATTTATTGCAGTCAGTCAGTATACCTGTCATAAAGATAAGCACTGGAATTAAAACACCTATCTGGGTTATTATCTGATAAAACATTTCTTGGTTCAATAAACTGAATTACAGTTACTTTCTCTTTGTTTGTCAGCTGATTGCAGGCTGAGGAGATAGTGAGCAGCAGGAAGAAGCTTGAACAGTGAACTTTTGCTTTATCGCATTGAATAAGCTTTTGTTGACTAGTTTGAACTGTTCACATCCTCCTGAGTTACAAGCCTGACAGTGATCATTTCTGCATGCAAGCATGATGTTTAGGAGGACCCCTTACACTCAAGTGTCTAAACAGTGGGCCTCCATCTGCAGAGACACAGTGGGTAATGCTGCTGGTAACTCTGCCAGGACGTGTAGGAACAGCCCTTTTGTTTGAGCTTTTCTTCAGAGTCAGGCAAACACAGCCCGATTATTAATAGCCAGATAGTAAGTTACAACTACCACTGCAGCAAGGAGATGTTCGCACTTGAGAAGGGCATTAAAAAAGTCATTGGGGTTACACCTACAATGAGCTGTGTCACTTACTGCTTTTTGTTTAAGATGAGAAGCTTCTCTTAAAAATATTTGCACTCAGCAAAACTCTCAAGCATCTTGTAGACAGCAAAATACTGTTGTCTTCATATGAACTTCAGGGCAGAACTGCTGTAGAAATACTTGCAGTGTGAACATTAATCTTTATTTTAAATGTCTATTTAAATGTCTAACATGGCACTTGCTGTGAATTCAGGGAGATGCCTCTCTCCCCAGAAGGCACCCACATGATTGGGTGCCATACACGGTCTTCTGAGGCCATGTGGAGGTGTTAAAATGCTCATACCTGGAAAAAGTGTCAGTTCATGATAACGTCAAACTGCCAAATGATACCTGTTGTTTTCTAAAGTCTATTGACTCAAGTTCACGTTGGTGAAAGTGACAAGGAAGATGCGTCTCTTCTGAATCTCAGTCACAGATTTCATGTTTGAAGAAGTAATTTTGAGAGTGGTGGGAGGAGATGAGCAGACAGTGTAGCATTAGGAAGGAGGAACAAGATCTCCACAGGGTCTTTTTAGATGTCCTGCAGAGGCAAGAGCCCAAGCCACACAGTACAAGGAGAAACAAGAGTTAGAGGCCATGGATGGACAAGGAGCATTTTGGAGACCCTTGGGATGGGAGAGGCTGGAAGCTTGTGCCCTGTGTCAGCAGCAGGCAGGCTCTCTCTTCATCCGCAGGTGTGCAACAATCAAACAAATGTCTGGGACACAGGCAAGGAGGAAGCATCATGGTACTGTTTAATGTGTCTATTGAAAACCTGGATGATGGGAATGGCAGTCTTGGAAAGCTGGCAGCAATACCAAACTGGGGGGAGCAATCAATGTGCTACCAGGCAGGAATACTGCACAGAGGGACCTGGACAGGTCCAGAGAAGGGTGCCTGTGGTGGTCAGGGTTGGAGCACAGGGCATACAAAGAGAGGTGGGGGACACTGGGCTGGTTCAGCCTGGGGAAGAGGAGGGGAAGGAGAGACCTCTCTGCTGTCTCCAGCTGGCTGGTGGGAGGGAGCAGAGAAAATGGAGCCAAACTCTTACCAGTGGTGAACAGCAACAGGATGAGATTCAACGAACACTACCTGGAACATAGGAAATCCCCATTAGATATTAGGAAAAACTGTGAGGGTGATCAGGCATCGGAACAGGGCCCAGAGAGTATGTGAAATCTCTGTCCTTGGAGAAAGTAAAATTTGACTTGACAAACCTCTGAGAAGCCTCATCTAACTGGACCTGCTTCAAGCAGTGAGTTCGATTAATTCCAGAGGTCCCTTCCAATCTGAATTATTCTATGATTTCATTAAAATAATTTGGAAGAAAAAACAGTTGCATTTTAAAAGTAAATAATTAGCTTCCCTAGGATTCTGTACACAAATTTGAATGTTTTTTATGTGCTTTTAAAAATCCAAATGTTACCATCCCATTTTTGCAAGTTTTCTAAATTATGCACATATAAAAAAGAAAGTCCATTATTACTATTGTACTGTTGTACATTGTTATTATTATATGTTGTTAAATGCAGTGAAAGTTTCCACTTAAGTTAACATGCACTAGTAAACTGTGACATTTTTATTGTCATGGTATTTAGGACCATCAGCCATGTATCAGAATGTGACAGTACAAGGTGCTGCACAAATTAGGTTAAAAAAGACAGTCTATACCACAGGGAGCTTTCGAGCTCAATAGAAAGAATGTATTCTCAAGAAGGTTTGCAAGTGGGTCTTTTCTGCACTGAAGTTTAGGCCAAACAAGCAAGAGGAAGAGCTGATGTGAAAGCACAAAAAAAGAAAGATATGTGAACTTTCTGTATCAACACAAAGTTAGTTCTAAGAAATTTTGTTCATTGTGTATCTCCAGACAGAAAAAAATATCTTTTATTTGTGTCAAGAGTTTTGCTGTCCATGCAGTAATGACTGAAATACTTGACAGCTTCTAGAAAAGTCAATGTAAAAATACTTCCTGTATCCCAAACTAAGCTACTGATCCAGAAGTCTAGCATTCCTAGAGGCAAGTCATAGCAAACTGTTGGGAAGCTTTCTTGAGTAAGGGACACCAGAAAGTAATTTTGAAATGTTTCAGATTACATAGGTTTATTACACCATGAAACACAACAACAGTGCAAAGTAGTGGAAGAAGCACAACTACCATAATTCAAAAATAACTAAACCCAGACATTATCTAGCTAGGCAAGCCTTTGACTTCTTCATGGACTGTGTCTTCAGCAGATGTCAAGCTTTTTCTCAGTGTACTTTCCTCCATATTTTCTCTAAAAAGAGGGAAACCACGCTTTAAAGACCCCTTCCTAAGTCCCACCATTGCTGCCTGTCACCCACTTCAAAGCATCTCTCCCCTCTGCCTCTTAATTTCCATTCATCTAGAAGACACACTCAGCGACTTACAAGATTTATTTTTGCCCTTTTGTGTGCAGCCTGAGATTGCTTTGAACTACAGCCTGCACTCACCCTGCCAGGTGAAGTGATGCAGCTTTCCAAAAACTGGTTTTTCTTCTTTCCTTAACTAGACTGTCCTGGTCACATAGCACCAAGGGAGTGGATGTTTGACTCATCTTTTTCATACAGCTGCAGTTGCAAGGCTCTAACGAAAAACAGATGCACAAAACATGCCCAAATACTTAACAAACCAAACTGCTCTTCCCTGAGATCCTTCCTTCACTCCCCAGCAACAGCGTGCTTGGTTGCAAATCGCACTGCCTCCATGGGAGCAGTGCCAGATTACCAGTGGTGCGTCTGAATCAATCCCCAGCTGCAGAAGCTGTGCTTTATCTTTGTTGTTGCATTTGCAGCTAACTTGGCCTAATGGTCCCCATCCCAAATTAGGTCTTTCATGAGGGACTTTTGTGCATTACTGCTTTATCAGGGCTGCTCTGATTAGTTAAGTGACAGATCTGAAAGGCTTGGGGAAGGATATGTGTGAGCAGAAAATAACACATAGCTCTTTTGCTCCTAACTGGGTGGTTTTGTAGCTAAGTAAGGACATTTTAAAGTTTCTCCCCCCCCGCCCCCCCCCAACATTTCTTAAAAAATCAAGGCTTGTATTTTGAAAGATAGTGGTTTGTTTTTCTCCAAAACTTGTGGCTCCTGTTGCAGTATTGTCTGTGTTAAATCGTTTAAATATCCCAAAGAAATGGTAAGTGTTTGCTGAATCTGGGCAAGAGAATATTTTCCACTGGTGACTAAACAGCTTTAATCCTGTTAACCTGCTTGTCTCTAGTAGTCACAATTCAAGGAAAAGGAGATAATAGCTAGGGGGCTAGAGTGTATTTGACATTGTGGTTATGTGTGTGGCCATGGCAGATAATTCCCAGAATTTTTACAAACAAAGTTGCACATTGTTTGTAGTATCAAAGCCAACTTAATGTAACTTTATCTACCAGTTAGGAAGCGCACATGAAGAAAAACATACTTCCACCTTCCTTGACCTTGATAGGGCCATATACACATCTTAGAGCAATAGAAATAAATGACACACACAGCTGCCGTCACATTGACTTCTGTATTTGTACATGCAAACAGTTACCACATGTGGAACACTCATATTTGTCAATGGAGTTACACTTTGCAGACATTTATCATGTCTTAGATGCCATAACTGCACTCAGAATATAGCTGAACTAATGGTTACAGGACTTGTAAGTCATGTGTGATTGTGTGCAGTGGATATTTGCTCATATGTGTCTTTGTTCCTTGAAAGCTTGTTCTGTGGTTTATCTCCAGCTTTTTTTCCTCTTTTCTTTTTTTTAATTTTGGCCTAATGTAAAAAAATGTGTTGTTTTTTTTTAAATATTTGATCAGTAGTTTTATAACCAAAAGTGTTTATTGCTATTCATTTTAAAGATGTTCTTAGCAACAAAGCTGCTCCAGACAAAGTAGATAAGAATTCTGCAAACTGCTGAAGGAGAAAGAATAACTTGGACAACTACTATGTAGAGTAAAGGACAACTATTTACCTGGTGTTTGTTTATGCCCTTGAATGTATACATGTGATTTCTGGTAAATTCAGTTGTAGTTGTGCTGGGTACAGTTTTATGACTAGCTTTTCAGTAATAAGCTAGCTGAACTAAAGAGCTGTTCTCAGCACAAAGTGCAAGACCTCTAATGGAGCTAAAATATTTTTTTTCCCATTACAGAACAGGAAAGGTCTTGGTTACAATATTCAGCTGTGGGTTTTATGTACCGTAGGCCAGGTCTTCCACTTGACTGCAGCAACCCCCTCCAGCCCTCTGTGTTAGTGGGTGTATAACCATAATGGGATGTTTGCTCAGCCACTAGGAAGGAGATATTTTGCGTGTTTGAATGGAGTCCAGATTTACATTTCTGTCCCTCTCCACCTAGGGAGGGTGTTTGGGAATTGCATTCTATCCAGACAAGCTGTTAGTTACATTTGTTACTAGATGTTTTTTCTTGTATCATCAGGTACAATACCAATACTGGGAAACATCCATTAAAACCCATAGTTTTTAATTCCCTGCTCTCCACCCATTGCTTGATAGCATTGTGTCCCTGTCTGGTCAGACAGTGTGAGTCAGACCATTACCTTTCAGGGCAGAATTGCTGGGAGGGAAAACATTCCTCTGAAAATAATAGGACGCGTGGAGTGAGGCACCATTTTGTCCTTTTCTTTAAAATATGAAGTCTCTTCCTGAACGAATGACCCTTATATGGAAAAAGTGCAGCCTGCTTTTCTGGCCCTGGGATGTTCAAAAGCATCAGTTTTAGGCATGTTTGGTATTAAGATGTATCTGGAAGATCAGATTATTTTCTCTTTAATCTCTAATAAATTATGAGTCTGAACACAGTGCATGTTTACTTCCTGCTCATTCCTGAAAGGGACATGAAAAAAGGGATTAACCAGACAGCCTGCTGTTCTTGCTGCTGCTGTCTATAATACTTCCTTTCCTTATGCAGTTGCTCAGTAGCAACAATTCCTTTTCCATGCAATCAGAAAGAACCTTTCAGTTGTTTTGTGTACCTGTTCCACCAAATTCAATAAACAGTTACAGTCCTGTAAATTGGTAGGGGACTTTAAAAAAACCCATAATCTACTAAATTCCATGAAATTGAAATTTGTAGGAAGTGTCTAGAATGTGGCTTGGTTCTATTCCATTGTATAAGGTGACTCTCCAGAGCTGTTACTCTGAGATAATTCCCATCCCACAAAGAGGAATTAGTTAAACATGGATGACAGGTAGCAGGACAGGATTTCTGACTGGGACATTAAGCAGTACATGAAGGGGTGGGGTCTTCTCTTGCACACTGTGTTCGCTACTGTTTTCTGGACAAAGGCTGCTTCTCCAGTCTTTCTCCCAGTGAAAATAGACTTTGCGAAGCCTATGTAAGTGGTAGCACTGAGAGTGGATTTTTCTGAAGTGAGAATTCATTCTGCTCCAAGAGAAAGGCAAAGGTCCCACTGACTACTGGGAACAAGTAGCAGCAGCAGCACTTTCTGACCAGTGGGGTTCTTTCAAGGGAGTAACCTCAGAGGTTGCTCAGCTGGGCGTTGGGTATGAAGCTGGAAGTCTGGTTTCATCCAGAGATGTGCAAGTGTCTTGCATGAGAGAAAACTCCTGTGGGTGTGAAGCAATGGAGAACATGTAATAAAGATGTGACTTTATAGTGTGAGTGAGCACTAGAGTAACTTGGCATGGGAGGGTGTCACACCCTTGTCATTAGTGCTATGTGAGAGTAAAGCTGTATGAAAAGTTACATGTTAGGTCTCCCCTGAATCTAAAACATCAAGGGGTAATCAAGTTCATTACATGAATTGATTCTGATGAAAGTGTAACTAATCCAAGGTGCTGCAAACCAGATTTTTCTTTGTTGTGTTTAGTCACAAAAGTATTTGTTGTCTGTTATTTAGATATGTTGTTTCTTTTAAGTCTTTCAGGTCAAGGAAGCCTGGATAACTTGAATACTGATAAAAGTTAACTTAAAAGGCAGGCACACTCTGACTAAGACTCTTGAGGAAAGAGTTTCCCATTCTGCATCATATTTTGCAATTTAATTTTCCTATCCCCCCATTCTGCACTGAAACAGCACCCCCAGATACAGCTGAGCTTTTTGTGCAGAAGCAGAAGCCTGACTCAGACCTGAAGGAGTGACTCCTCTTAGAGGTGGTATAAGAATTTCAGCACGAAGTTTCTGTGAACTGGCATTCTCCAGTTGCCTGAAAACTCCCAATCTACCCAACTAGATAACTTGTGGTGAAAGCATTTACAAGTGTAAAGTAGCACCAGAAGACAAGGCTTTTCAACTGCCTTTAGCATTCCTCCTATTAGCACAAGTAAAAAATACAGATAGCTGTATCTACATTCTGCACAACTTTGTTTGCCTTATATAAGTCCATAGTTAATTTGAAGTATAATTAATAGAATTTTGTGTTTTCTATGACTGTCCAATTACAAATGCTATGCCTATAGTATCAAAGATCTTTAGTGTTTTCAGTAATTGGGCCCCTTTTCCCAGAATGTTGTCAGCCATACATGTAGAAATTTGCTTAAAAGTGAAAGTCTGCAGCTGGGCATACAAAAACATGGAAACAAGTTGCATAACTATGCAAGTGGAGTAACTGCATACATATATGTAAGTGGAAAGTTGAAAGTAAAGTTATCCCTGAGCAAAAATGTGAAGCAGCTTGAATGTTACCTTGGTTTGTAAGCACTTAGTACACTTTGGTCTGAATCACACCCATCAGCCTCTGTAGTCAAGCACAGTCTTGACCTTTTATGCTGCACACATACTGCAGAACTAACTGGAGGTTGATTCATCTTTGAAACAAAAATCTTCCAAGGCAAATCTTTTATCATACTATGATAAAATAGCCTTGTGATAAAATCTGTTCTACTTAGCCTTGGGACCAAGGCAATGTTCTGGTCATAAGTACAAGGTCTAAAAAGATTATGATAGCGAGCATGTAATAGATTTCTTTGAATCATTCAGCACCTGCTAAATTGGCACAGTTTCAGTACCGCTCCCCTTCCCCAGTGCTGTCCTGCCTGCACACACACTGTTAATAGCACTGCTGGGGTTATTTTCCATTTTATTTACAGTGATGAATGACAACAGAGAATGGACCTGAAGTGGAAAAGCCTATGGGATCAGTTTGTTCAGACCTAACTTATGGAAAGCAGAGCACTTGACCAGCCTGCGTTGACCTTAACAGATGCCTTGGTCCTGCACAAATTTCCAGTCTCAAATTCTCTGTTTCCCCCAAGGGCCAGTGTCTATTTGAAAAATGAAGAAAATGCCTGCATGTCTTTTTAAAATTTACATAATGCAAAAAGAAAGCTGCAGTGAATGTTAACTAATTTTAGTTTGCTGAGTTATTCTTAAACTTATGCTCCTGGATTTAATCATACAGTAAAATCAGCAAAAATATATACCATTATTTATACAAACATGTAGCCTGGGTGGTAACTTCTCAGAAAGTGTTAGAGAAAAAATACTGTCTTCTCCCACCATCACAAAATGAAAAAAGAGAAGAATATAGGGAAAGTGAAGCGATTTGTCTCTAAATCACACATTTGGAACATTATGGCTGGCTGTTTGTTTACAACATATGTAATGGGATTACAAGTCTGTATGTTCCAAGAATTAAAAAAACCCCAACCAAGCAAACAAGAGGTGAATAGGAGATGACTTGTTGAAACCTGAAATATTTTCCTTTTTTACAAGTAATCTAATCACTCCAAATTTATTCAGGCCTCACATGTTCTTGGTTGTATCCCCCCATGACCTAATGAGAACTGCCAGTCTCTCACCCATGCATGGACTGCATGCCTCCTTTCAGAATTTCCTAAAATACTCCTGGGCATGTCCTGCCAGAAGGGTATTGGGGAACCTGCCCTTTTGTGTCTTAACGGGGTAAACAGTTGCCTCACTGTCTGCAGTAAAGCTGTAAGACTAATTTGTGCAACCCTAGAACAATCAATTTTAAGCTGTAAAGACTTGAAGTCTATCTTTACTAAAGAAAAATAGTTCATATGTACTAGACTTCAACAGGCACAGGCATATTTTACACATAATTTTTGTATGGACTGAAAACCCCCTTTTTTTCCTGTTCTCCATTTTCAGAACACATCTAATGTCTGCCTACCATTATCATTTTGCTCTGGCCAGGGTTAGTTAAGAGATCTTGGGTGAGCTCTTGGGAGTATGCACCAAGCTGGCATGCAATTTGAAGGGTCCTCACACCTGTTTTCCACAGGGATAAGGGAAAGGCTTGGATCTCTCAATCCTAGCAAATGTCATTGGCTTATTCTTTTCGGAGACAGTTGCTCACAATTGTGCTTTGTTTCAAGAGCAAAGATGAGCTTGTCTTCATGGAGCTCATGGTGGCTGTTAACACAGCATTCTCCAGGGGCTCACAAATGCCTTGGAGGAGAGAAAGACATCGGGACAGGAATCAAAACTTCAACATCTAATGGCAAAGTTTAAATGAGAAATAGCTTAGTACAATGCAGTTGATTCCAAGGAGCAATGATGGTCAGCTGAATAAAGGCAGTGCCTGAAGGCAGTGATTAAGCTTTTGAAGTCAACCAGCTTTGAGTTGTTTTGGTTTGAGTTGTGACTTATGAACAGCTGAGGATAGTGTATGGGTGTGACATCTTGTTGCAAGGGAGGAGGAAGCCAACAACAACTTAGTAAATGATTTCTAATAGACAATCAACAAATTGGCCATTAGACAGGCCAAAAAGCAAAGATGAGCCTGGCTAATATCTGCCAAATGAGAGCACTAGTATAAATAGGTAACTTCAGCCCATGGACACTGAAATGTCCACTTACTGTCATGGACAGTCTGGGAGACTACGGTAATAAATGGCTGTATATATTTAATTATTTGCTGTACTGTAATCAATGAAATAGCAGGGAATACATCACCACTGTCAGGAAGAGCAACACAGCTCAGCTGTACAAAGCCCCTTCCCTGTCTGCTTACATCAAAGAAATGTCTGTTCCATGACTTCCCAGTACCAGAGCTGCAGGCTCTGTGGTGGTCTTCTGTAAGGCTGGAAGAGGGAAGAGCAGAGGCAGGACCATGGCTCTTCTGAAGCCTTTAAGGACAGAAGTATGTCCATACAGCAGTATGTTGCTTCACTGTGTGCTTATTTTCCCTCTTGAGAAGCATGGGGGCTCTGAGACTCACTATGTCAATTACCAGCTTCTCCAAAGCTGAACTAATTGACAGCTGAGTCAACGAAGAACGGTATCGCAGTATAGCTTTTACTGGCACAAGTGCTGCTTAGCCTCAATACCACTGAAGCTGTCTGCAGTTGGTAACAGTGTCGAGCAGCAATGCATGGCTGGGGACTGCACTTGTTCCTCAGTTACATGCTCTCCTATCTCAGACAGGAGATAACTATAATATTTGTCAATAACGAAGAGAGAATTTCTCTCGCTGATCCTCTGAAGATGGGTAGGTATACTTCTGTTATCTAAAATACCCTGTGGTTTGATGCTCAATAGAGAAGTCAAGGTGCTTGCCAGAGCTATTATCACTTGATTGGCCAATGTGTTTTTACCACCTTTCTCCAGATGTCAAATGGAATAAAATACTAAAACAGATTTTCTGCACAGGGACAGATAAAAGAATGGATCTTTCCCATGGTCAAGGAGGAACTGTGGAGATATATTAAGACGCTAAGGGTTAGGGAGAGCAACAAAGGGGAGGGCAGCTGGAAACTGAAGTGGTTGTGTTCACAGTGGTTATATGTGTAGCCATGGGGAGGAAGGACACTGCTGTTCTGACTGTGAGGAGACAGTAATCTAATGACATGAGAGAGAAGGCAATGGTCCACTTCATGCTCTGTGTTGACCACTCTGACTGTTGCATGGACAAGAGCTTGTTGGTTCTCAGTCTTAGACTCTGTCCTGCAATGGGATGATTACCTTGAGAAAGACAGCATGTACTGAACTGAAATGTATTTAAGTTATTCTCATAATACTTGATGATATTCTAGTTAAAATGAGCTGTAAATGAGTAAAACAGGAACACCTGACTAACAGGAGTTTTCAATAGCCAAGCCTGCTATGAAAATTCCCGAGAAGATAATATAATTTTTAGTATTCAGATTAATAATATATAACAACACAATTATCCTGTACTTCAAGATAATTGTGAGGAGACTCAGAATAGAGAATTAGAATCTCATTTAAAAACTGACCATGTCAGCAAAGCTATGAAAGAATTTTGTCAAGATTAATTAATCATGTTTGGCAGTATGCATTACATATTTCATTTTAAATAAGTTTCTTCTCTTTCATTTCCTGTATGCAATACTTTTAAGGCTGCACAGTCACTAGTTAAAATCAAAGTTTTAAAAGAACAAACCATTTTTTTCCACCACAACAATAACTCCAAGTCTAGCAAAGAAGTGCTGTAAGTGGCATTGATAGTCTTAATGCAGTGTGATGGCAGCAGCTGTGTGTGCATCCCACTGCTTTAGAATCTAACCAGGATTTAACTTATCTGTGGGTCTGATATGCCAAAAGAAATAAGACTGTAGCATGAAATAACACATTTATCTATCTCTTTGTAATACAGTATTCAGCAGCTCTGTTTTGAAGGGTCTCACAGTTCACGCCACACACACCCCCTCCTCCCCCCCCCCCCCCAGTTTTAGTTCATTAAAATGTCTTCTGGTTGAAGAACAACTAGAAAACCTAAAATTAGACTGTTTTCATCCCATTTCAAGATGTAATCAACAACTCTTTGTACGCCTCCCAAAAAAAATCATGAATGTCTCAGGTCTTCTGAAATCTTACACAGCTTTGCATAAACATATTTCTTCGCTATTATTAAGATTGCATAAATGTTTCATTATACTTCGTTATCATAGAGGGGACAATAGAGTTAAATAATTCTGTGTTAAGTGCAGTATATATACAAATGAGATAGGCAGTAATTCTTTAACATTTTACTAAGGGGCTGAAGTTCTTCCTATCTAAACTTACTGTTTAGAAACATGTCTATTATGGAGCCCGATATTTACCGTTTTGGCAATTACTTTACAAAACAAGCTTGATTCACGAGAAGCAAAGTATTTTTAAGGATAATTCCTGCAAAACAACCAGTAGATGGGTGAGTCAAGATGGATTCTTTCTTCTGTGTGTAGAAACATGTTAAACTCCAGCATTGATTACAGCTATGAATCAAGCTGTCTACAAGTTTGTTTTGCAATAAACACACACATCTGAAGGCTGTAATCAGCTGAGTACAAGAAGGAAGGCAGTCTAATTTATGTCAATGGGTAGATTTACACCCTGATGATTTAAGAAGTTTTCCCTATGGTGCTGTTCTAGCCTACTCTTATCAAAGGGAGTTTATCACTGATTTCACAAGTCACATAATGACGGTGGCTGTTAAACACCCTTGGTCTGCAGTACTGGATTTTGCCTGCTCTCACATGAGATAGAGAAAGCCATTTGTAGGTTTGATCTGTGAGATACCTTAGTGGAGACAACTGTGTTGCCTAGAGATGTTAGATGAACTAAGGGAACAAGCTCTACACTATCTAAGTGTATGGTGCAATAATTAAATGTGATTTAAGCTTTATGATTTAAATGAGCTTTGGATAAGACTGTAAAATGTTTGATAAAGGCCAAGCAGAGAGTTAGGGCAGAGTGAGTTGATAATTCAGGAGCTTTTGGGTACTGTATCTGCATTGAGTTTATCAGCGATGTGTGCCTCAGATCTGTGAGAGAAAACTATAATCAGATAGGTTTATGTACAGGATTATAAAGCACAGATAAATCTCACTTTGTCCTAGACATGCAGTGTTCATGTTCGTTTTTAAGTCAGCCTCCTTCCTGGAATGTGTCTGCTCTGGTCTGCTCTGGGAAGGATCCTTTAAAGCACTGTTCTGGGAATTACAAGAGTACGGCTCAGTTCTGCACTTTGCTTCAGATATCCTTGTAAGCTTCAGCACTTCTTATTTCTCACAGCCAAAAGGTGGAGATCATACTATATACTCCTTTTGATGGATAGTCTGAGGATAAACAAACCAGGTTGCATTGGTCTTCTGTGATATGAGAACAGAAATGTACTCATACCTGAGTAGAACTCAGCTGCTTCTCACAGCAATTTTTATGACAAAAAATCCTGTCTTTTCCAAATGAAGACTGTATTATAATTTTTTTTTTTTTTTTTTTTTTTTACATTTGATCCATTGAAATTATTCCCCTTTAGTTGCTAAAATTACTGTAAAGTTTTCTGGCAGTATTTGTTGAGCTTTTTTCACCTTGTAAACTACTGGCAATATTTATTTGATAGTCTTCTATATTTAGAATTTAGGGCACCTTTTAAATAAATTTGATTAGATCCATTTACTTCCTGATTGATAAGCAATGGCTTTATAAGCATTCTTCTCATACTTCGCAATTGCCAAATAAAACACTGTTGTTAGAAGGGGAAAATTTCAGGAATGTATGAAGCATTTGCAAGAAGAAAAGAAATCATTTTTCTGTTTTGTTGTCTGGAATAGCAATCCTGTCCATAGCAGATCTTATGCTAAGAAGAAAATAATTTTTTAAAAAATCTCAACTTGATAACAAATAAGAAATCAGAAAACCACAGGAATTTTCAGTGTTCAACTTGAGACAGCCTTCAGCTGATTTAAAGGACAGACAATTATTTAGGTGTGACTCACATGCCTGTTTTATTGATCTATCCTACTGTTAAAATGTATGTAGGCATGTGTGCTTCTGGGACTCTTTTGCTTCCAGCACAAATATTTAGAAACAACTTGTGCCAAGACATTAAGATTTTGTCTTTGCTATTCTTTCAAACTTCAGTGCTCTAAAATAGAAGACATCTCAACAGATAAGGATCACATTACATTATGCATAATATATTTACCCTTTCTGGAGTAAATAAGATGCCTTCCTACAAACTTCAAAATAAACCAACTTCACAAGTCAAGCTCATAATTTCTTTCACAGGTACTTGCTAGGTAAAGTGGTAAATCCAACAGTGCATACACAGGTCGTGTTGCTACCACCACGTTAAGTGACTCCAAGAGGCCCTACCTCTGTCATATTCCTGCAAAATCTCTAGTTTGAGTAATCTCAAAAAAAAAAAAATTCTCTCTTGTACATTGACCCTTTAACCCTTTTCAGAGATTCAGCTCCCATTAGAGGACCTTGTTTACCAGTTAGCCAAACTGTAATAATTTCAGATTAAATATTCCATCCTAGGTTATTCCACAGGGAGATTAGGCTCACTTTTCACCAGAAAGGTTTGTCGTCAAGCCACGCAGCCCCCTGAGCATACTAGCACAGTCCATGGGAGTGAAGTATTAAGCCAAATAGAAACACACAGGTCCATGGGACCAGATGGGATGCACCAAAGGGTGTGGTAGGAGCTGGCCAGTGTAATTGCAAGGCCTGCTTCTCTACCATCTTCATCTCACTATCTTTGATTACTTTGATTCCTGATGATGACAGAAAGGCAAATGTTGCATGCATCTTCAAGAAGGGCAAGAAGGAGGATCCAGGGATCTACAGGCTGGCCAGCCACAGCTCAGTCCCTGGAAAGGTGATGGAGAAAAATCCCCCTGGAAGCCACTTCTAGCCACGGGAAGGACAAGAATGTGACTGGGAGTAGCCCAAACAGACAGACATACCAGGCAAATCCTGCCTAACCAGCTTGATTGATTGTTTTCTACAGTGACAAGAGTGGCTGTGTGAAAAAGAGGAAGGCAGCATGTGTTGTACACCTTGAATTTAGCAAGTCCTTTGGCATGATTTCCAGTAGACTTCTCACTGCCAAACCAGAAAGATATAGGCTACGTATGTAGATGATGAAATGGATGGAAAACTGGCTGGACTGCCAGGTTCAAAGGGTGGTGATGGTGCCATGAGATCCAGCTGGCAGCCAGTTAGTAGTGGTATGCCTTAAGGACTGGCAGTGGGACTGGTACATTTTAATGCATTCATTAATGACCTGGATGATGGGTTGGACAGCACTCCTGGAGTGTTTGCAGATGACACGAAACTGGGGGTTATGCTCAAAGTGCTGGAAGGCAGGGCTGCTATTCAAACAGGACAGGGTGAAGAAATTGGCTGATAGGAACCTCACAGGATTCGTTAAACAAAGGCCAATGCAAAACTGGGCCTCCGTGGGCCTCTGTCCTATCACCCTCAGTTACATTATTTTGCTAGTCTAGAGACCTCACCTGTGGTGACAGAATGTGGCCAACCAGCTAGGAGCAGCTCTGGAGAAAAGGCCCTGGGATCCTGGTGGGACACAATCTGGCCAGGAGGCAGGAGTGCTCCTATGCAGCAAAGCAGCCTCCACACCCAGAGCTGCACCAGCAAGAGAAAGGGATCCTTCCCAGATGCTCAGCATTGGTGAGACCACTCCTGGTGCTCTCCCCAGGTTTGGGCTCCCAGAAGAGGACAAACGCTAACATACAGGAATGAGCCCAGTGGACGGTCCCTGTGATGGCTGGAACTGGAGCACAGTGCATATGAGGGGAAGTGGAGAGCAATGGGCTGGTTCAGCCTTGGGAAGAGGAGGGAAAGAGGTGACCTCACTGCAGTTGCAACTGCCTGGTGGGAGGGTACAGAGAAGAGGAATCCAGGCTCTGCTTGGAGATGCACAGCAACAGGATAAGAGGTAACAGGCATATGCTGGAATGTGGGAAATCCCCATTAGGCACCAGGAAAAACTTTTGTAATGAGAGGATGTTAACAATATTGGAACAAGGCCCAGGGTAGTCCTTGGAGATATTCAAACCCCAAATGGACAAAGTCCTGGAGCAACCTGATCTAACTGGACCTACTTCAAGAAGGAAGTTGGAGCAAACAATCTCTAAAGTCTCTTCCAATCTAAATTATCCAGTGATTACTTTTTAATGGTGAATTACTTCAGCTAAAGCACCTCAACGTCTTTGGAGAATAAATACTTTAGCGCCAAGTTCCAACTGATAACAATAAATTTGACAAATGTTTTGGGAGAACTCTTTTAAATATATCAGACCACATAAATTTGATGATACTTGTAGGAACAGAAGCTTGCTCTCCTTTGGGATCATGCTTTTTGCTAGAAGGGTGGTTTTCTCTTCAGCTAACAGCAATGCTGCCCTGTAGGAAGACACCTACAGGATCTGTGCCGCATAGAGATGCCTAACAATGAAGGTACCCTTTGAGAATGCAGCCAGGTGGGAAGAAGGCGGCACACATTTTATCTACTCTTAATGATGCTGGATTTTTGCTTTTAACATAAATTATACCTGCTAAGAAAAGCAGGTTCACCTGCCTAGCCAAACAGAAAATACCAAACAGACTTCATAAAAGGAAAAGAATAATTTGTGCTGAATTCCATCCACATTTTTCTAATAACCGTTTCAAGCCACACACTGAATATACACCAGCTACATAAGAAGGAGCAATTAACAATTACCTTATCAATGTTTAGAGATTGTCTGAAATTCATCTACATAAGAGGAATGTACCACTCCTTTTAGAGACCTAAGGTGAGGTCTCTAGAGGAGCAAATTAATGTAACTGAGGGTGATAGGACAGCTTCATGAAGCTCATGTGCTTTCACTCTGCTTTGCTTAGACTTGAGGGGAAATGGGAAGGGCTGGCTAAGAGAAGAGGCTCTGGAAAAATGCCCACAGCTAGGAAAGGTTGGCGCTATCCCTCTTTCTTTGGAAGGGGAAGGAAAGATTTTCAAGTGGTTATGATGCTGAGAGTAACCTGGAGGAAAAGTTAAGTGAAGACTTGTCATTGCAACAGTCCACAGAGAGGGCATCTCTTTTCTGTGGCTCCCTCAACCAAAGTTTCACTGGCAATGAAGCAAGGATCATCTGGCCTTGATCCCCTCCCCAGCCTTTCCATGTCAATGGGAAAGGATGCCTGACTCTCTCCTGAAGTCAAACCTGAAACTTGGTCTTCCTGTGTGATGGTTGTGACTGTTGGTGTATATTAAAAGTTATGCTAGTGAGTTTATCCTTTCCTCCTTGTTTTAAAGTGATAGTGGCTGCAGGCTGTATTTCCTGCTGTATTTATGCCCTGTGGATATGTGTGATACAGCAAAAGAGTTGAGCCTTTCAGGGTGCTTATATCAAAGGGACTGTAGTTTAAGAAGTGGTACTGTGTGATATAGTCAATGAGATGCTCAGCACTGGCGCAGTGGCATTGCTGTGCACAGAAGCAGAACCACAGACATGAAAAGAAGTATACTGGTAAATACACGAGTCCAAGTCTTTCTTGCAGCAAAGCCTTTAGATGTGGATCAGGGCGTATGCTCTTTCTCATTTCCTTTCACATGACATTGCTCCATTATTCTTGTCTTTAAAAGTCATTTATTGGCATAGTGCTGCATATTACTGCATAGTGCCAAAGGCACATCAGTCTCAAAATTATTTTAGTATAAATACTATTCTGCAGCAAAGAGTCTTGGTTGAAGTGAATGTCAGTGATTCAGACAAGGCATTGGGAGCACAAGTTCATAATTCCTAACAACTCCTCTTCTTTATTACAATTTGAAAGAGATGTTTCATTGCTAGGTTTACAAGTGAAGATCTGATTTTTTCATCCTAGTACGTGTTCTCACTTTGATCTTTTACAGCAGTTTCAGGGTGTACTTCCATGCCCTTTGCTGAACTTGAGACTGATTTTATGACAGTACAACACCTCTTTGTCCTATTTAATTTTTTGTGTTGTCACAGAAAGCAATCCCAATGTGAAGCACCGAAAAAAACCCCAACCCTACATTGAAGGAAACTGGTAACCCTAAATGAAGCACTTTTTTATTAAGATCAAGCTATGACAAGAGGAGATGGTTGTCACAGACAAAAAAGGTCCCATTTCTGCAAAGAGATGCACTGTTTCATGCACAGTTCATTTGAGGTTTTGGCAGGATCTTGAATGGGAGCAAGTGGTGCGGTTGCCTTATTGCCAGTTCCCTCTGGATGGGCCTTTCAGCCCTGCCTCACAGGCTGGCGGGTTTTCCCATCCCCACTGTGCTTGGCAGCTGCCGGGAAAGGTGAGTGCTCTCCGAGCCTCTGCAGGGTTTCACCTGACCCTGGCTTCTGCAGTCCTGATGAGACAAGCAGGCAACCTCCATCCCTGTTGCCCAGCCGCACCCTTTTAAAGGAATTTGCTCTATGCTCCTATATAGCAGCAGATTGTACAACCGCTGGCTTTGATGGTTGAATCAGAGCGGCCTACGCAAAAACAAGGGTGCCAATCTCAGTGAAACTCCCAAGTCTTTCAGCTCCTAAGAGACTTCTATACATTTGCAAATATATGCGGTTTCCTGCAGCTTTCCTCCTTGCAGGTCCTTTTGTCTGACGACACTTGGGCAGTGAGGGATCAGGAATTATGGCATGCCACCAGAGGCACTGCAGCACTGCAGAGCAGCCAAGTGGGCCTGAGAAGAGCAAAATAAAATTCGTGTGGAGAGGTGTGATAGCACTTTTATATATTTGCTCCTTAACATGCACTTTGCAAAGCCAGTGTGGTCAAGTGGAGGACGCATGTGCAGCCTAACAAGTCTGAAAGCTGTGGATGGTGGGCCAGGTCATGCTGTGCTTTAGAAGACTGGTGGAGATACCAGCAGAGCCCTGAAGCTCAAACAACGCTCTACTGCAAAACTGCTGGCGAGGGCAATTCCATGTTCCTGCTCCACCCCAAGCTCCCATTAATCTCGTCTTTCCATAAAAAACATTTTATCTATGTTTTGTATGTGGAAGATCACACATTGGTCTGTTTCTCCTCCTACTGGCTGTCAGTTAAATTACTGCTAATACTGAGGCATCACAACACAGGGTTAAAACAGTCTGAAGGGAATAGAGATCTGGTTGTTCAAAGTACAACTAAGAAATGCTGAAATACACTTCCAATGCAGATCTAACAACTTTTCCCATGCACAGAAGATTAAGGCAGAGAGAAAATGACCCAGACGTGAGCTTTTCCTTTTTGAGCAATTTCTGCATAGCTTTCTTAAAAGGAAATAACAACAACAACAACAACAATAAATAATTTAAATTTCTGCAGACAAAACACTCCTGTCCTGTCAGAGAAATGAAAGACGTTTTGCAGAGTAGTCTTTGTTGTTGCAGAAAGGAAAGAGCTTGTTGGTCACAGTAGTCAGGAGACCCATGTTTTTATTTCCAGCTGAGCTTCACATTTCCTGTGTGACCTTGCAACTCCCCTGTACCTCCGTTTCCCGTTTGTAATGTTGGATAATAAATATCTTGGTGAAGCAAGGCTGATACTCTGCTTGCAGAAACTATTTGCAGCTCCTTATTCAGGTGGTGCCAGAAAAGTCTGAAGTTTGCTTTAATGACTTGGATGGCTCCGGAAGTGAGGGGAAAGGGCAGGGGGATCCTTGCTTGTGTTGTGCGAGGAGGAGTGTGTCACTCTCTTTTGCACTGATGTTTGGGAAGCTGCTTTGGAAGGAGTGTGGTCTTTCTGACTCTCTGGGGTGCTAAGGAAACCCTGAGGTGGGAGAAGTTGTCAAAATTGCCTTCCGGGTGTTGGAGGTGAATGAAGGAAACAGTCCCCAAGCCACTGAAACTGAAAATTAGTGGGTCCTTCCCAGCCCAGGTTTCTTTAGGGTCTTTACCAACAGATCCTTTTGCCTTTCCCTGGAGACAGATAAACATACTGCCTTTATGTCTTGTTTAGTTTGCTTCCTCTGAACTGCATTTTGAGGGATGATGCTTTGCTGTCCATACACACCTGTGAAAACCAATTCTACCGCACCAGCACAACATGCTTTTTGCCTTAATTTTGCTCAGGTAAAACCAGCTCACTTCTATGTGAAGGCAATGGAAAGCCCTCCATCTCACCAGATGTGCTCCCAGCTTCTAACCAAGGGGCTGTGCGTGGCCATACTGGTGCAATGCAGCAGACCTGATGGGATTCCAGGGATTTCCCAGAAAAGTTTTTCCCAGCCTGAGCCCAGAAAGTGTGTCCTGCAACAAGTTTGGTAATCTCTGGCATATGTGGCAAAGACAATGCAGTGGCAGATTCCAGGTGACACTCAAAAGAGAAAACACATGGCCAGCACTCAGCTGGAGGCATCTAGACATAGGAAAGACAGTGTCTCTCAGACTCTCTGGGACTTCCTTCTAGAGGACAGCGGGTCGTGTGGAAGTTGGTGAATACATCCAGCATCCCACTGGGATGTGGCTGGGGTGCTCCCCATGCTCAGCAGCATGGGGTACCCTGTGGAGGTCCTGAGGCGGAGGGGTGGTCACTGCCTGCTTCAGGGAATGGCAGGCTCTCCTTGGCACCTTGGAAACTAAGGGTGGTTTGCACAACCAGTGCCATCCTAGGAGAATAAAAGGTCATGGTATTATAAATAAAATCTAACCCAGCATTCATGCCCACCATCCCTCTATTAGGGTCACAGTTTGTGTTCATGACTTTTCAGGAAGGGCAGGCTGAAAAACTGTGTAAACTGCATGAAGATGTCCAGCTCATTTCACAGTGACTCTTAGCTCTTTTAAGCAACCTGGCAAGGAAAAGATTTTTTGCGTTAATTTAGGAGTACAGGAAACTGTTTAAGGAAGATGCAACCTGTAAGTTCCTGTGTTTCTTCCTGTTAGGTAAGGATCATGTTTAGAAAACAATGAAGCTGAAGTTATGCTTCACCTTTTTAAAACCATGTTCCTGCCGAAGGGAACAGATCACTTTTCCTGCTGGAGAACTCATCCATGAAACCTGGCATCCTCCCCCTTTGCCATCCATCCCAGTGCTTCACCATGTCTGCTCTCTGCCACTCAGACAGTGGCATTTGTGGAGCCTACATCTTTCTGGTAAAACATGTAGCAAAGATGAAGTCTGAAGTCTGTGGCGAGACCTCTTCTGCTCCAGGAGACACAACCTCCAAAGTGTTCACACTGACTGTGGGGTAAAATTGCTCATGAGGAGCATATGGTGTGTTCAGAACAGTGCTGGGGGGGGCAGGACTCTTTCTTTGGTCCCACATGTCCAACCTTTCATGAAATGCTAGCTAAAACAACACTGTAAGTTAAGTGGTATTAAATGGTAGCTATGGTATAAATACACATCACTTCTCATCACCTGTGTGGCTATTAAAATGCCGATCGTGATTTTAAGGGTTGGCAGCCCTGAGCAGTGCATGAGTGGAGGGATTTTGAATGTTTTTGAAAGGTGTCATGCCAGGAGCAACATACAGGACTGAACAAGCAAATGCCTGCTTTGGGCTCCAGACTCTCCTGTGTGTGAAACTTGCAAGCCAGTAGAGGTAAAGGGTTGGACTCCCAGTGAGCCTGGGTCAGGTTTTTCAGCAGATGCATTTTGGTAAGTCCTGGGAGATAAATAGTAGCCCTTAGCAGATGGTCCACAGAAGGCAGCAGCAGAACAGCCCATGCAGGAATACAATGGCAATACTGTTTCCCATAGACTAAAATAATGAATCATGGCTTCCCCTTGCTACTGTCGTTCACATAACCTTTACAATAATTTACAATTAGATTAGTTGCCCTTTGGATAGGTGCATATGCTTTTTTTTGAAGCGTTGCTAGGGTAACTGATGATTTCCTTATTTCATCCTGTGTAAGGGGAAATTTTACTTCCTAGTGAGCCTGAACTCAAGACTCAGTGAAAACAGATACTTGTTTATCAGGACTTTCAGTGCTTCTACAGTTATCAAGCAGAGGACTGTCAACCTGTTTTATGGGGGGTTGATTGTATTATTTCATTTTAATGGTAAAAGAAAAGCTAGTGCAACTTTGTGAATTCCTTCACCTCAAAGATAAGAGAGTGGAATTTTTAATTCGAATTTTTAAAAGGCTTTTGACACTTCCTTATAAACTTTTACTCAGCCTGTTTGCTTTGCTATTTTCTCTCCTCTAGCTAAAAATGCAGTTACTGCTGTGCATAAAAAAAAGAAAAAGCCAGAGCAGTCTGTGTGGGTGGATGGTAGTGTGCCTCTGCTTGACCTGACTTAATTATCTCTTTTGAAGAGCAGAAGCAGAAGTTTTATAAATCAAACAGCTGAGGGGAAAATTATTTCTAAATTTCCCCTCTCCTCTCCCACTTGCACAAACACAGAGGCCCCAGAACAGAGGGAAACTACAACAGAAACTAAGTTGCATGTCTCTCAGCTGCGGGAAACCTAATACACACCTTCAAAATAAACAGCAAAATTCCCCAGCGTCCTTGCCCTCTACCACTCTGTAGCACACAACAAGGGGAAAGAAGTTCTCCAGCTTCTGGGGAAAAAAAAAAAAATCAGCGTACTAGATTCAGTGGGCAGCTGACTCTGTAGTCCCTCTGAGACCCTGCGTGCTGTTTAGCAGCAGCCCTTTCCACCCACAGCGTGCATACTGCGAGCAGCTTGCTCCCAGGCAGCCTGCTTGTGGTATGAGCAAATGGACCAAGAGGGCCGACAACGCCTTGGGAGGAGGCCAACGATGGGTAACAGCACAAAGTGCCAGATGGCCTTATACAGGGAATTTCCCTTCTCTCACTGAAACTCTCTTGTGCATCCTGCTCTAGCGATTTTATCCCTAAATAAATATTCCCTGGCTTGCTGTCAGCAGTGGGATGGAGAAAGTCAGCCCCAGACATCTTCCTGCTCACCCTCCAGAGCCTGCGTCTGTGCAAGGCACCAGAGCTGCTGGCAGCAGAGCAAAGACCTCCACTAGCCAGTGCTTTGCAGCTGTGCTCATGTGCGGAGATGGAAAAGAAATTTATCGAGGAAATATTGGCTGGAGGTTTAAAAGTAGTCTGCAATTCGATGAGTTAAAGGACAAAGGTGAGTATATTTTATTGTTTAATCTGTCAGAAAGTTCAATGCAATTCAAGGTTATTGTAATAAATAGAAATGTTTTCCTAACCTTTCTCCATCTGATTCATCATGAATTATATGATACGTCCTCAATGACACAGGAATGTATAACTATAACGAAGAAACAAGCAGATAAGAGCTTTGCAGTGTATATCTCTGGTTTTATATAAAAGAGCACATTAAAGATAGGCATGTCCTGGATGCAGGTCTTATGTATATTCCACTGACTATGTTGCTCAGATGAGGTTTCACACAACAACCAAACTCCACAGAAATTCTTCAAACCGTCATCCTGAGACCTTCCACAGTTACCATTTTTCTCTCTGTCTCCTCCCTGCTTTCTCAGTAAGGGTTTTCTGTAATACTCTTGAGTAATTGACACCAAAATTGAGAACAAAATGGTTGATATCATTCTTCCTATTTGACCATGGCAGGACATATTGGTTATTTTGAGTCACTACAGAGTAAAAGCCCCAGTTCCTCATCAAGACTAAAGATTTGTGTCAGAAGGTGTCTCAAACTACTTATGGAATGTGAAGGTCTCCACTGTGCTTGTTCTCAGGTTTGTTTTTATTGGTAAATTAACATAATCGTTTGTCAAAAAGATACCATACATTCTACCAATGCTTTTCATAAGGAAAAAAGTAATTTATAAGAAAATTTGTCAAGTCAAAGTTATTTAGTTTTCTTTTTAGTTCACAATTTAAAAAAATCTAATCTTTATTTCTAAAAGAATTTTCATTTAAAAATCACTTAGAATTAAGTTTATGGTAGATCATTTAGATATTAATGATTATTGAGAGTAAGTATATGGTCAAAATAAAACCAAAACTCATCATGATGTTTGGAATTTCCAAGTTTCCACTTTTAATTTTTTTCTTAATTTTTTACCTTTTGTCCTGATTAGGTTTTGGACTCTGTATTCTATGTTGAAAACTTGATTTGGAGGCAGGAATTATTTCCCTCTTGAGATTTCAAGTTTAAAAGGAGATATTTACTTGGCCAGTGTACAAAAACACACACACACACACAGCAGCAGCAAGCAACTGGAAGAGTAACTCAAAACATCTTGCAAATCCTGAGTTTCTTCCAAGACCTCAATCCTTTTCTTCTGGAGAGTTGCCCCTTTTTATATAAATTAATGGCTCCTCAGGAACACCAAGCCAATTAATTATTGGGAAGACTGACTCTTGCTAAACTCCCAGGGAATTTTAAGCTGTCTATGACTGCCTCTTGAACCAAGCTGCCCATTTGGTCTCATTCTGGCTTCTCCAAGAGTAGTGGGAGCACCCCTTAATTGGCAGAAATCCCAGCTGTCACCTCAAGGAGCATGGTGGGATTGTGGAGTGCAAAGCTAAGGCCTTTGTTGGACAAGGGTAGAACTTGTATTGTGTGCAGAGTGCATGGGAAGGGAGGTTGCTCCTGGAAGAAGTGTGATATTCCCACACTGGAACAGGTCACTGATTTGGTCTGTTGAAATGCACTGTCGGACCGTGATCGCAGCAGTTGTTTCCAAGCCAAATGGGGGAGAGTCACAGAAGGTAACAGTACGAGTAACTGTGGCTAAGCCCACATCTGCTAGTGGGGAAGTAGAAGTTAACATTGCAAACTGAGCATCATTTCTCTATAGACGTATCTTTTAACTTAAACAAACAAACAAACGAATCCAGAAAAGCCTTTTAGAAGTAAAAGAAATAGTTCCTTTTCAGAAAGTTGGAGTCCACCTGGAGTACTCGGACAAATAAATTGTTCAAACAATTTGAAATTATCAAAAAGATAAGCTGTAACATGTGGGAGTAACCTGGGATTTGAACTTGTCTGACTAGAAACAGACTCAATGAATTTCAGAGTGCCAAAGTGAGAAGGCAATTTTTAAAGGTATGAATAACAAATTATAAAGGTGCAAAATAAAAGTAATACTGATTCTTGCATGGCAAAACACCCCCTCTTTGCTTTTTAAAGAGTGTTGACTCTTTATCACCTCAGGTGTTTCAGCTCTGCTAAATGGTACAAAATGGATGACATTTTAAGCATTAATGTTATGTGGGCCTGTACAGCCACAATCTTCAAGGGGCTATTCCCTTTCTTTCTATAAAACAAAGCAAAATAATGGAAGTTAAGGACACAGCCATTCACACAAAATTCTACTGGCAGGTCAACACTGATAAAGGAACTGAAGAGGTAGGATACTGCAGAAAACATAACCAAACCATGGCATCAACTTTGCCACACTGCATGTGGGGGAAAAAAAAAAAAAAAAGAATACCACGTATCTATTTCATTTCTGCTGTCTTCTTTGCTTTCAGTGCTAGTATACTACATAGCAACAGTTCACCATGTGTCATAAAATATAGAGGAAACTTACTGTGTCCAAACTGGTGTCAAATTAAAACTTTATTAATCATTCACATGGAAAGAATAATTAACATTACAATTACACTATTTACAATACTTTGAAGAGTCCTAGGCATGTAAAAACATCCTACTGGAATAAATTACACACAAAATGTCAATTGTAAGCCATCTAAATCCAAATTTATACTGCATCTACAGTCCTTTATTTTGGCTCTGATGCTCTCACACAGAAAAAGGAGTTTCCTTCTCCGAGCATTTTCAAATAGCATCTTAAAGATGTTGGGAATACCACAAGAGTGAAACTGTACAGCTTATTTGAATAAACACTTGTGTTCATTTTGTTGTTGACATGCTTTAGGTCAACTGGTTCTCATCCAGTAAGGATATATTAACAGTACTATCATCTTTCCAAGGCAGGGACTGCTTCTTATCAAGAATATGTAATAGTACCCAGAGAATAAGTAATAACACCCAGAGCAAAAATAAGTTAATATTAACCAGGACTGCCACACGGTTTTGTAACACAAATAATAAGATTACCATGAGACAGTGATTATGCCTGCAACCTTGCACAATCTGGATTCTTGCCAGCTCTGCTTCATCTGTACCTTTATAAGAAAGTTCCTATTCAAATCCTCTCCTCCTTGCTTTTAAGACCTTCCATGAAGCAGATGTAAGCTGTTCCTCAGCTCTTCTCAATATCCAAAACACCATCCTCGCTCCAACAATGTCTGTTGCTCTAGAACAGATAGTCTTTCTGGCATGCTGCTGCTTCTGCAGAAGACACTTACTCCCTACCCCGGCCCTTCCCCCTGCCAGCTAGTTACCATACTGCCTTTGGGTAGGAGGGTAAGGATTTTCCAAATGACCTCAGCACTCATTTTGTTCTCTAGATTTGCAGTGCCTATGGTGCAAGCATGACGATGCCTCTGGGCAGGTAATAGGGGGATTTCCACAGCAGCTGCCTTGGTACATGCCCTCAGTCACGAAGGGTGTGAATGTCCCACAAAGCACCTGGTTTATTCAGACCTTCATGAACTGGGAAGTGCAGGACAGTCGAGAGTCTTCCACTTCTGCTGCATTTCACCTGGCAGAAGGTAAAGGGGCTGAAGTGGATCCTGTTTTGTTCAAAAGGAGGATCTATGATGTAATGCGGGGAACCTTATATACTCAAGTATTTGAGGTGAACATTGCATAATAAGAAACTCTCTGACTTGATGTTCTGGTTTTGTCTATGAGCACAAGGTTTTCAGCCTTAATGTCTGCACCTGGGGCACCTCTTCTGTAGAGATTCAGGAATTTTCGGCAGCAGCTTCTGGAGGGGAGAAGGTGCACTCTGTTGCTGTGGTGGCACAAGTCTAGGTCAAGGTCACGTTGACATGAAGAGTGACTGGCAGCTGACAGTGAGGCAGCAAACAGCACGTGGCACTCTCACCTCTGCTTTTTGAGATCTCATCCTAGAGTTGGCAGCAGCATTTATGCAGTGCACCAAGTATCAAATCAGCATGCACTACTGAAGTCTGCCCAGACTTGGTCTTGGCCAAAGACTACTGGGTTTGGGAAGACAGCCTCTATGCATTTTCCCCAGCCATTTTTAGCTATTTATGCTCTTTAATTAGTGAAATAAGTACAAAAGTAATCAGCATGTAACCAGTGGCCACAATTCATTTATCAAGCTTTATGGATTCATTAGTTTCAAGTGGGTGGCCCTCTCTTTCAAAGGCACTAAAAGCTTGCGGCTCCCATGTGTGTTGGTGGGACTGAACACATTTTTGGCCACTGTTAATGAGAAATCTGATATCTGTTACCACTAGATGAACTAACGAAGCCCTTCACTGTTAGGCCACACAGCCTAAACAAACTTCTGAGCAATGTGAAGCTGAGATATGTAGGGCCAAACAAGATAGACATTTGCATACTAAAAATCTGTAGGCAAAACATCTTTTTCTCCTATTAATACTGATTCTTCAGCTATCAACATTGCAACTTTGGACTTTTAGTATCAACTGCAGTTTTTCTCCTGCTTGCATGTTTCATAATTTCTCCTTGGCTAATCTTGGCAGTGCCCTTCTAATCAGCCATTGCAGTTAATTAGGAAATGGGATTGGAAAGGGGTCCTAACATGTAGGCATTCACAGAAGACAAGAATGACTCTGAAGGACTGACCACAAGGCTGTGGGTGGCTGCATCCGTTTGTATCATTATTGAGAGACATATATCCGGAGGCTTCAGTGGAAAAAAACAGTCAGGATAAGAGAGGAAGTTCAATGTACTTAATGCAAAGTCCTCAAAAATTGTAAAGGAAAGATCCTCCAAATAGGTAATAAAAGGGGGAAATGAGAATCATTTGGGGATTTTTAGTGGTATCCTGTGATTTAGATTATAAAACATGTATTTTTAGGTAGTTATTTCACTATATATTTTTATTTATGATATATAAAGAGGTTTTGGCTACCTCTGGCTTTGGAAATTTTGTCTTGCCAGGTATGGATTTCCTTGATTCTGCCTCTGGGTGCATGATCTTTTAGGAAGGACAGACGATTTAAGACATATTATGAGCAATCACACTTTAGACCAGGGTCCTGGTGTCTTGAATCTCAAGGAAACCCTTTCCCCATGTGTGTAACTAAGGCTTAGAGCTATATGAATAGGAATAAACGGCCAAAGCACCTGTGTTCAGCAGTTCAGTTAAAAATGTTTTCCCATACCCAGTAAATAAACAAACGCTATTTTCCAGTTGGCCATTGAACATGAGCAAGGAGAATCCATAGGTCACTATCCCCAGTCTTACATTCTCTTTTAACACGTGAGAATGAAAAAGATTATACAAATCTGGAAACTTAAACATTTAATGACTGAATGACCTAAGTAAAAACTCTTTAATGCTGGAGTTGCCTACAATTTGCATCACATGAGTCTTTTTCCAAAATTAATAAGGTATAAGGACACATAAGCAAAGTGCACACAAGTTTGAGTTGGAGAACTATTAAGTAATCCAAATTATTTATATTTATTCTTTATTAGTTGGATTAAAATAGCTCCAGACAGGTGTGGAGCCTGTGCACCTGGCACTGCAGAACTGAACGGCAACAGCCAGCCAGCGCCAGGCCCAAACCCTTTCAGTGTGTAAATGGGTGCTACCCACCCCTTATGGCTATACAGGTGATTTAAACCCTGGCGGGCTCTGGAGAAGTGGCACTCCTGGGGGCTGATGAAAGCCATAGACTGAGCCCTTGTAGCCCAAACAGCCAGAGAACAAATGGAAAATCAAGGCAAAGGGTTCATCCAAAAATGATACAAGATTTTAATGGTATGTCCAAGGTTATTGATCGAGAGTCATGTATGCAATGCTTTTACTTTCACAGATCTCTTCTTAATGAGGAAGCTACATGGGACAAAACTGTGAAAGATGCTTGTGGATAAATGAGCAAGGCAGTTTTACATCACAGAGAGGGTAAGTATGCTGGGTAAGAAATGGCAGAATAAGAGAGAAAAGCAGATAAGTAAGTGTGTTGGGAAAACTCTCAGAACAGGAAGCTGGGAAAATTTTATAGTGGGGTTGGAGGTAACAGAACAAACTTGGAGAATGTTGTAAGCCTGGAATATTATCTTGGACATTCAGAGAAAATCATATAGGAGGGATCTTCAAGGTATTCAAATTAAGACTTAAGGTGCCAACAATGGAGAGGATGGAGGGCAATGGACTAAATGAAAACAGAACAAAGGAAGCAATGGCTTGTTTATTTAGGGCAGAATAAGCCAAAGATTTCGTCTATGATATGGGAAGGGGTAAAGATACTAACAACAGTTGAGAAGAATGCCAGGAACAAGATGAAAAAGAAAACACAACTTAATCTGTCTGGAACAGAGGCTAAGTCAGAGGTGCTTATGGATAGAATCAACAGGATGACAGAACTGATTTCATTGCCCAAGGAGAAGGCAGAAGCAGAGGGAGGAAAAACAAGCTCTAAAGGACAAGTGCCAAAAATTGTAGGAGTGAAAGGTAAGCCTGTCATGAAAGTTAGAAAGGAGCAACCAGATGTAGACAGAGAAGCACTGAGTCGTGAAAGCCAAAATAAAAAAAAAAAAGAAAAGAAAAAGAAAAAGAAAAAAAAGACAAAATCTCCAGCAGATAATGATTGATAATCAAAGGAAAAAATAATTTGGAAAGCTTTCCACTCTGAAGTACATAAACAGTATTTAATTATTGTGAGTAACAGGAAGAAAAATCCCAGGACTCTCTTTAAATCCAAAATAGATTGTGAATCCAAAACATAGGAAGAGGAAGAAAGCATGTACAATATTGTTTCCTAAAGCAGTAAAAACTAGACCCATGAGATACATTGAGTGCAACAAGGCATTTGTTTGAATGAATTAAGTTTGGATAGTGCATATTACTCTTTCTATTCAGTCTGAGAGCTAGCTAGCTAGTGTTTACTTGACCTTTCTCCCTGCTGTACTTGCTGTCTGGTCACACAAGTGTGCCATTCACAGAAATTCTGTATATTCCTGTCATGCCTGTACCTGCTCTTGACTGTCTTTGTGTCTGTCTGGGTCTATATTCAACTCTGAATTTCACCCAAGGAAAGCCAGTTGGCAGCAGACAGCTGAATTCAGCTCAACACATGTCTGTCTTGCCCCAAATGCAGATGTTCAAGGTGACACACCCTTTGTGTACTAGTACCCATGAACAACTCTTCTGAGAATCCACAGTGGTGGGAAGAGCATTGCATGTATTTCAGCAGCTAGAAATGGGCAGGTGTTTGATAAATCAACTTCCATGTGTGTGGTTAGTTGGGGAAGTGGTTATCGTGGTTAATAGTTATAATGACTGTCATTTACTCCAGCCTCTTAGACAGAAGCTTGATTTCTGGGGGTTGATTATAGACATGATAACCTTGCAAATTCAACAAAGCTCAATTTGCTAAAGCTCAGATGCTGTGTAAAGTGGGTGCCGAGGGGAAGGGAGTGTCTGTGGCTCTTGGCCACATGGCAGCACGCCCATCATTGCACCAGCAACAGGCAGCCTGGGCATGGGAAACTACCCCTGGAGGAACCCACGACACCTGTCCCTCTCTGTGCTGGGAGGAGACACTCTAGTTTCAAAGCAGTGATGGAGATTGATGAGGCACTTGGTTAGAAGGTGAGGCAGCTTTTAACACAGGGTGCAAATATTGAGGGAAAAGAAGGAGAAATTAAGGCTAGTCAGAAGGCTAATGGTTGTGGAAAGTCTGGTGCAGACTACAACGAGCCAAGGATCAGACTGTGTAAAATTTTTCTGTGTCAATATGTTTGTTTTTATAAAAAAATGTAGTCCCTTCTCAGTGAGCCTATCCACCATCAGCAACCTGTAAGTCTTGATTTTGTAAGGAAAAGGCACAGTTTAAGCTGAGTCACAGACCAGCCATGCTATGTCCTAGACGTGGTCATGTTCAATGACATTCCTTGAAGGCACTCATCTTGTCTGATCACAAGAGTAAGTGAGATGGTGTAAAATATTGTGTAGTCCAGATTTTGATCTGGTACAGGTCAGCTGAGACCCTGATGCTGTTGTACTGGTTTTATGCCAGTCCAAGCAAAGAGTAAGCCTTGAGGTTTTTTATACCTGCATTTCCTACAGGGGACACAGTGCTTCAGTGCAATTACTAAAAGGTAGCTACCCATAGTTAACAATAAAATAGACTTAGACCATAAGAAGAAGTCTCAGCACAAATTGTCAAGAAAGGCAGATGTTTGGGTTTTTCTGCCAATGTCAAGGATAATGCTTTTTAGTATATTTTTCTTACTCGTCAAAACATCCAGCATAGTCCTAGGTCTGTTGCTCTGACAAGTGTGTATTTGTAAAATCAAAAAAAGGCCATAAGAAGCTAGACTCATCTCTATGTATGGACTACGTGAATTAACTGGGCTTTTTTTGGCATTGTCCTCAGTTTCCTTTGTGCCTGAATTATTGAGGTCACTCTTCGAATCTTACTATGAGAGGCAAGGGGTAGACCTCCTAATTAATTTGCAATGCTTCTGAAAACAACCTATCTTCTGAAATGCATGGGCTATTTCCTGAGATCATGGAAAGGATCTCTTAAAATTGTCCATGGCCCCACCTATTCATGGAAAATGTAGCTCCAAGACAGCATTTATTCTGAAAACACCGATTACTTATTAGGAAGCTCTTCAGATATATGCATAGAATCAGATGCTCAGCCAAACCTTGAAGTGACTGAATCCCAATGACTTTATAGATGTTTGGCTAATTTTAATACCTTTTCTTGCATTATTTTCTGGTTTCACCAGAAGCAGAATTGGAAAGTCCGTCATGCAAGTGTTGTCTGAGTCTTGAGCTAACATATCATTGCAAAATTTATCTGAATCAATAATTTTGTCCACCTAGAGGAAAACCTCACATCTGGGGGAGTTTCATTCATTGTCAACATCCAAATATTTGGATGAATGCAAAAAGCATATAGGGAAAAAAAGAAGAAAGAGCCTCAAAAGGTGGTTATAAGATAATTACATGACAGACTGTGCTTTTGTGACTTAGCAAAAATTGTTAATATTTAGCAATTATTTGCATGTGCAGAGAGGTGTATGATCTGATGACAGTGAGACCTAGTTACTCGTTTCAAGATTTCTCTTCTTCCTTTGAGCTGAAGAAACATGCATCTGAAGCCAATCAATTTGCAGTGATACACAGGGGAGAGCCTTAAAAGTGGGTGTTTAGGCTTGTTGTTTGTATTCAGTGTAATAGTTCATGGAGCTGTCTATTGCATAATTTTTTGAAATTGCTTCAAGCACATGCCAATACTAATAGGACTCATTCTTACAGATCTCGGTGGATACAGGAACCTTGAAAGAATGAGTAGGAAGCACAGTCTACAGACAGTGGAAAACACAAGAAAACATATTGCCACTCACACACAGAAAAGGCAGGAAAAATAAGTAGTAGGTTTGGCTACTTAGGTGTGTTGTGGACTTATGTTAAAATTTTCAGGTGGAGGAAGTGTTTGGGGGCTGGTGAGAACAACCTTCAGGGAGAAGAGTTGGCGTTGAGCAGAACTGCAACAAGTAGGACTTCTGTGGTGAATATTAAATCAATGGGAACAGTTCTGTCTTCATGAGGTTGGTGGGACGGCCCAACTCTGAAAAGAGGAACTTTTGCTACCTCTTGCCACCCACACACTTCCTCATCAGCACTGAACTTGATAACGTGGCCTGCAAAATACTGCTGTCTTCCCTGGACCCTTGCTGATAACAGCATACCCAGCACTGAGCTCTGCAAACCCCATGAAGATGTGCTTTTCTCCCAGAGTTGTCTTATCAAACCCCCTCTGCCTCACCACTCCTTGGAAATGATGTTCTTTGCTGTGGAGACATGATACCTGACCTGTATGCAGAAAGTAGATACATAAACAATCCTCTTACCTAAAAACACAGTTGATGTGAATGTTCATTGGAAAAATACTCCAGGCCTTTGGTGGCTGAGGTCCCTCTGTGCCATCAGGTGTGTGGGGAAAAGAAAAGGGCCTCTTGAGACTACAAGGAGCAGTGGGCTGAGCATGTGCTGGCATGAGGTATCACATTGGTCATCCGAAAATCACTGTGAGGAGTAGGGGCCTCTACTTCCAACACCATGTGTACCTTTAGTAGACATGGACCCTGTAAATCTCCCGCCACACTGGCTTTGTCCAGCATATCACACCTACTCTTTCTGCCTGTAGGGCTGCATGCAAGCTGCAGGAAAAATTTTGCTAGGTGGTAACCCTTGTCCGCACGTTTTGCAGGCTTGCATGCACAAATTCAGGTGACCTCAGTCTAAAAACTTCAGTCTTTGCTGGGTCTCACCATGAGACTGTCAGTCAGGAAAACTCAAGCAGGCATATATGAGGAGCAGGAGGAGAAGGAAGGAGCCCAGGTCTCCTCTTTTGCTGAAAGTGGAATCCATAGGAAGACTTAAAGATGACTGTGGTGTCTCTGAGCGTGCTGTGGGGTGGAAAAGGGAGCTCTGAAATAAGAAAGGTAAAAAACAAAGAGAAGGCCCTATCAGCTACGCTGGAGTTAGCAGAAAGTACACACAATGCTGGGAGCAGTTCAGACTTCCCTGTCTACACCATGCCCCTTGGCTTTCTCACTCACCCATACAAAATGCTGGCTACCAGTGTGAAAGACTGGGGCAAGGTTGCTAGTCCTGTGGGGGTGAAAAAAATAGCTGTCAAGTTTTACTTTGCTTTCTCTGAGCTAGTTATGGACTCTCCAGGCAGCCCTCAGGCAAGGAAGACGAAGAGGATCTGGTGGGGTCTTCACAGCACCCTGGCAGCAGTTGGTGTTGAGAGAGCTGCGCTGTGCTGCTGGGTGGTGTCTCTGCAAGGTGCTGGAAGGGCTCCAGAGGGAGGCTGCGGGGGAGCAGGGGTACAGGTTGCACAGGGCTGTGCACTGTACATTCGGTAGTGCTTTTCTTCTGTGTTATTTGCAATTGCTATTAGCAGCTATGTCCTGTTTGCAGCTAGAAGTGGGCAGCTGGCTGAGTGAGTTTCTCTGCCCTTGTGAGATGGTGTTGCTCTGCAGGCAGGCACAATAAGGCATATGAATCATACCATCCCAAATGCTTGGCATCCGCGTGAGTCATTGTTTTGCTACCACGTTTTACAATTCCTTCCTGTTTTGCAGCATCTGGGAGTTTGTTATCCTTGTGACCTGCCCACAGCACTTTGAAAACTGGCCGAGGTGCAAATGTAAGAGCTGGCTGGGTATGGTATTTTTCATTTCCTAGGAAATCTCACAATTACGGTCTGTTTCAAAGGAGAATGAAAAAAAAGAAACCTTTGAAATACCCTGCAGGAACGAACACTTTGAACGCACCTTTGGTTGACTGCTTTTTTAAAAATTTTGAGGCATTTTTGATACTATTTTCTTCTGATATTAGCTGTTTTAAGGTTTCTAAACATCTCCTAAATAAACACTGAAAATTGGTTGAACTGAAAAATCAGTGTTTCCTTTATTAAAATGTCAGTAGCAAGTTTTGACACTACCAAAACACAACACTTAAAAAATCCTACAAATATGGGCCCTGTTTTGAAATGTAATTTTGACAAAAAATATTATTTTGTCAAAAGGATTAATCAAAAGATTTTTTGGCCAAATCGTTGTATACAGATTCATACACACAGAGATATGCAAACAAAAACTTGTCAGAATTTAAAGATGAAAATTTGGAAACATAATCATGCAAATTGAAGACTATCACAATTTTATAGGTTTTGGAGCAGGTATTGAAATTCTTTTCCCATTTCCATTCCATTACGCTTAAGTCTAGCACATTTGACACTTCTGTCAGTTACTTAGGAAAAAAAAAAGGGGCTAGTATTTAAAGCTTGCATAAGACATATTGGAGAATTGCTGAACTGTGAAGAGATTGCATTATGGATTTAGCAATCTGATTTAAATATATAGATATGTGCAACAGTGTATGTTACCTCAGGGTGAGAACATAGGTGACATCGTCTAAATGGGAACCAGTGACAAGATATTTGTGGGTGGTATGTAAGTTCCCCCAGTGCCAAAATAGCTTAAGAAATCTATTGGGAAGTATAAAGTAGAAATGAAGCTTTGGCTTTTTTTTTTTTTTTTCTTTTTCTATGTGTGCCACTGATGCAACTATTTCTGCAATACTATTAAAGATGTTGATAAAGTACAGAGGGTTCATAGAGGAGCCACAAGGATGAGTAATGGCTTGAAAAACATGTCACATACTAGGAGACTCAAAATAGTTGGTTTACCAAAGAGGAAGTTAGGAGAAGATTTGATCGCAGCCTGTCAGCACTCACATAGTGAGCAAACCTTTGCCTTTTATCTTCTAAACCTGGCAGATGAAAATATCACAGGAACCAGTGAATGACAACTGAAGCATGACAAATGAAGATTAGCAATGAAGTGCAGATTCTCAGCAGTGAGGCTAACTAATCTTTGGAACAATGTATTAAAAAATATGGCAGGTTCTTCAGCTGAAAATTTTAATTCGGAATTTTGTTGCTTAAAAGAATAAAGTCTGATTTTGTCAGATAAAAAATAATGCAGAGAAATTTGGTGATCTGTGTTATTTAAGAGGCTAGCCGGGATGACAGAAGTGATTCCCTTTTGCCTTAAGGTCTAGAAATGCTCAGTCCTTGTTTACTGTCATCTTGATTTGGTATGCTTTTCAATATGAAGGTGTGATGGATGGTGTTTGTGTTGCTTGGGTGTTTTCAGTGATATATTGTGTTCCATTAAGAAGCGAAGAGGTTGGCTTCAACCCTCTGGAACGAAAATGAGTGTAGGTTGCTGTTGTCTAGGTAGGGACCAGACATCCAAGTGTCAGAAGGTTGGAAAAGGGAATTTCCTAGAGAGTACTAGGAAAAATCTACTGCTACTCAAAAAGTCAATGAGTTGGCTGCAACCGGCCATGGGCATGAGGATCTGCCTGCAGAGGCACAGTCGGCAGGGGAAGAAATGCATACAAACCTTTCTATTTCTAGACTCTCTGATCTAGTTGCTTAGAGTTTTCCCAATTAATAAAGTGAAGTGTTCTAATTTTAGTTCCATTAAAACTGAGATTTTCTCACTTTAATCGATTTTTGGTCATTTTTGAAGGATCTAATTTTAGATGAGGGTCTAGACACATGGCCTTGAAATCTGGCCAAATTAAGATATCCTTGCAGCTTGTCTTTGTTTAATCCCCCCACTCCTTCCAGAAGTACTAAAAACTTTTCTATTGCTTCTCTACAGTGTGGTGCCCATGTGACGTGTTGGAAGGTCTGGAGCAGGTTCAGACACAAATCTTGTTCATCTCTTTCTTTCTGACAGCTATTAGTGAGGATTATTTGTTGGCTGTGTCTACAAGAACATTTGGTGGGGAGCCTTCACAGAGTCTCCAGGTGACATGAGCCATCCAGACCATGCCAGTAGTGTCTGATCTCCACCTCTCCTAGTGCAGGTTCCCTAAGCTTGTCAGTCCTACTCTTGTCCTAGCCTCCCTTTAGTCTTCTCTCAAGTAGGTGACTTCACTTCTTTCAGCCTTTCCTGATCAGCTGAATTTTCTAGCCCTCTGATCATCCTCATTCTTCTCTTCTGGATCGCCAGTTGTAATGTATGTAATTGTAGGTATATTTCACCTTTCTTAAGAAAGGATGCCTAAAGTTGAGCACAAAAATAATTTGAAAATATATCAGTGGAGGACAAGCAATTTCTCCCTGGGTGTCTCAAGTTAGACATCTGATCATGTGTCCCAGTGTGAGCTCTTTGCCTTTCTTGCCACAGTATAAGACTTTGGCTTGTTTGATTTAGAAACCACTTTCCCCCAGATGCCCTTTGCAGGGCAATACCCTCCTATTATTTCGCACCCTGCATTTGAACTATTTGATTGCCAATGTTTGTCTAGAATTTTACACTTACTGAAAATTGAACCCAGTGTTTCTAGACCTTTTCTTTAATGTTTAAAAATTATGCTGAACTCTAACCTTGCTCTCCATCACATCTGACCTTGCAGCTCATTCCGTACTGATGGTACAATAAACACATTTACTCTTCAATCATCTAAGCTGTTAACAAGAATATTGAATACCATACTGGGATAGACCCCAGGAAAACTTACTCAATACATATGTCCTGTTTGACATTTGTGTCATCGTTTCTTGAAGTGTGCTTTTCCAAAATGCTTAGCAGCCACCTTAGAACAGTATAATCTAAACCATGCTCACTTAAGAGAATGTCATCTAGGACTGTGTTTCAAAAGTCTTATTTAAACCCAGATTTCTAAAAAACTGAAATGCATACCAGAGGACACCTAGCATGCTTTTACTTTATTTCTAGGACCTATTGTCCTGTTATGTCATGCACATACTCCCTTTCGCTTTGATATTAAGTTTACACTTCCTTCAAATATCCAAAATGATGTAGATTTTGAACTACTGAATGGGACATAGAAAACAGGGAACTAACAGCTGGCTCAGCAACTGTTGCTTTTCATTATCTACATGAAAAGCAGGTTATGATTTTGGTTTCTTAGGAAAACTTTCATAGAGGGAATAGTTTGGATGGGAGCTTAACACAAATAAGATAAAGAAACCCAGTGTTCCAGTAATAATACTATGCATTTATAAAATTATTTTCTTCAAGGCCCTTTATAGATCTTATATAGTAATTGCAACAAAATATGCCTGGATCTACGTGGATAAAGGAGAAAGAATATCCTGTAATAACTTTGAATGGGGTGGAAAGATTTAAAGGCAAGAATGGCAACCGGAAAAACCCATTGAATATTTTGTGTATGGTGTTCTATATTCCCTGAATTTTACATTGATATCTTAGGAGAAGAATAATAAAAAGCTGTATCATTTGCAGTTCCATCAGCTGCAAATGCAATGGATAGAAAGAGGGGAATGAGCCCAGTAATTCTCTGTGGGACTGACAAAAGCATAAACTGCTGGGTGTACTCATCATCCCAGAGAAATTGTTGTAATCTGCTTTCCACACACCGATAATAATAGGGCTGTGAATTGGGTGGATAAAGAAAAAGGTTATCATCCTCCTCAAGTGTGAGACCTCCTACCTCTTGTCCTCACTGTACCCTTGCAATGTTTGTACTCTATCTACACAGTTTTCTTGTTAGCCACCCAGAGGTTCCCAACAACTATGTATCATCCTACCCCACAAATCAGCAGTCCCCCTTGCTTGGGATCCCTACTGCTCTGTCTCTATTAGGAAATTCTGCCTATATGAAGGGTGTAGTCTGGGTACCATAACACCTACCTCTGTCCTCAGGAATGGAGCTGCAGTCAGCAAGGGTTTGGCACCTGGGATCTGGGGACTGTAGCATACCCAAATTAACTTCAAATTACTGAAACAGTGCACTTCCAGCTGCAGAGAATGCAATTCAGGTTGCAAAACCCGAGGTCCTCTATAAGCCCGTTGGTATCTCGCTCTACACTTCTAGGACTAGGTCCGCAGCTCAGACCTTTGCGTGACATTCATTCACACCTTTCCCTCAAGGCAGGCATTCACTCTTGTACAGATATCAACTAACTCTAGTTTAAGAATTTGAGAATGCAGGTCTTTTGCTGGCCTCTGGTGTTTGTTTGAATCTGAAGTTTACTGTTTTGCAAACCATTTACACTTACCTGCTCTGTTTTGCTTGAGTTTCTGCTGAGTCATTTCCATCAAAGTCCAAGCCAGGGCCTGAGAAATTACCGAAGTTCAGCGAAACAGATAGTTCAGGGATACTCAGCCTTTCCTTTGAGAAAGATGTGGCTGGACAGACTTCATTATTTCCCCTGCAGTGCTTTCTAGGTTTTAAATGGCAGGTGAGGGTAATGGCAAGTCTCCAGAGAAGCACCGTGGAAAAGGCCAAATGGCTTTACTGACAGCAACAGCATCAGACTGTACTTTCACTCCCATGTATATCTGGTCTCACCAGACCTTTTTTCTTTAAGGTTCCGCCATAAGGATTCCTATACAATACAGAGCATCGAGCTCAGTACTTCTGCTTTGGAGAGGAGATGCTGCTGCAGCTGTAGGATTTATCTTTACAGTTCCAGGAAGAGAGAACTTCACTTTACTTTTTAATACACTTTTGATGTTAGACCAAGAGCTTGACCAGTTCTGAGCTTATTATGATAAAGGTCATATAAAGATATAAAAAATTGCAGGTCCTGTCCAAAGAACATTCAAAATTTCAGCCCAGTCTCCTTTTCTGCTGACCATCAGTCAAGAGAGGTATTACATCCTTGCATCAAAAAGTCAGTATTGCACCTTTGTGTGCAAATGACAGTCTCAGAAGTATTTTGCTTTCAGCTGTGATTGTCAAAAAGGAAGTGTATGGTGTACAGGATGCAATCAGGCAGTTCATAAGATGGGCAAGACTGTCTCACCAGAAGGGTTACAGTGAGGTGAATTTCTCGTTGTTGCTAAAACTTTGTCTGAATGTATTTATGTATGCTTAGTTTGGGGCTTTGGCAGGAAGCTTTAATGCAGAAACAGCATACCCTTCCGTCCTCCGTGTGTTTGAAAGCTCTTTCAGTGTGAGTCATCGGAATCCTGTGGTTTGTGTATCCTGAGAGGAGAAGGGCTCTCTGTGATTATCAGACACCATGAAAAAGTAGCAGTTTGAAAATAAAATGATAAGGAAGTTCATTATTTCATAGGAAATGTCTGCTGATGGCTTTTTTTCTTCTCCTGTAGGTTTATTGTTTTGTGCGGAGGTCTTGTGAGTGTGCATGGTCCTCTGTCATTTTGCTTTGCAGGCACGTATCATTTGTCACAAGTACCACTGGTTGCTAGAAGGTGGCTCTCCTTATGAGCTGAAGAAAATAAGATTTAGAAAATAAGACTCCTTGAAACAAGGGAGTCATCCTGAATGGTTGTCCATGTGCTGAACTGACGTGCAGACCTGTGCCACTGTGTGATACCACTCAGTAGCTGTCATGGTGCATCTTATCTCGCAAGACATTGATGGGAAGATGTCCATTGTTACCAACTTTCTGTTAGTGCCCCAATGACACGTAAGTGGGTGAAACTGAGTATGTTTCCCCAAAGTGATGTAGACTTCTTGTGGTGCTTTCTCAAGATGGTTCTCAGCAATTGCCATTGATTTCTTTGTCTTTATACTCTGCTGAAATCAGGGGACATTAAGGGTCCTGTCATTGTGTCAGGTTGTTTTGACAGAACATGTTAACAAAACAGGCAAATGGCATGCAGAATTATAACTAAGGTTTTTTAAATCTCTTGTTATGTCCAGAGTGAATCTGTCACTATGTGGGATCTCCAACATTTTACAAAACTATTTCACAAAAGAGCATTAGGAGAATGCTCTCACTGATGTGTTCAGGGTGTATTTGCCTAAGGGGCCACTCACTGAGTGAACAGAAGTGCCCTTTGAGAAAACTCTCTTCTTCTTGGCAGTGGGGTGGGGGAAGAGGAAAAAAGAGGCATAAAATAACTCCACGGAACTAATTATTGCTGACTAGTTCAGCAAGCTTGTGAAGCTGAATAACACATTGGAGAACTGTGGTATGTGAGTTTATTTAGAAAAACTAAACAGTCTTGTAACATTCTCAATGATCTTTCATCCCACAGAAGCAGGCCTTCTAAAAATTTAGAGAAAATCCAAATTCTAGGAAGTGCCTGGAACACCAAGGCTTGTGTAATATTTGAAGGATGAGTTAGAGTCTGTGGGCTGAACTTGAAGTGATGTTCTTACTATACTTTTCCGGTGTTCAAAAGGATTCTTTATAGATAGCAACAAAGTTACTGTTTCACTAGAGAATGTGTGCAGGCACCCTCCCTCCCCTACCAAAGCACACAGGCACGCTGGCATTAGCAGGAGCTTTGTGAAGGAGCTGACAACTGGAGCAGTGTTGCAGTGGTACGGACCGCACCACTGCTCTGTTGTGTCTTGTAAGCAATGCCTACACAGGCATTTGGGCAACATAACCAAGCCCAGGGCATTTAAGTTTGGAGCAAAGCTACTGTGTGCTGTATTATTTTGGTAGGAGTCTCTTAGCATATGAATAAGACCGATAGCCTACCCGGCATAGTAAAGTGTGTTGTAGTTTGTAATAATAACTGTATTTCTTCGTGCACAGTGCCTTAGAAGAAGCGTATTCTCCACATGACCTTTATCTTGACAGTCACTTTATCAATAACAATAAGAATGCACATCACTTCTAGAAAATATTATTAGAGATTCTACTGATCTTAGAAAGAAGAGAGGGTTATAAAAGACTGCCAAGTCTTTTTATGGCTGTAGGACATAAATGAGATAGGTCTCAAGTAAAGCAAAATATAATTTATGTGAACATCTGGGTGACATCCAAAGTCTTTGGTTAAATAGAATTACAACGAAGAAGAGAGTTGCAGCCAATAAAATACTAGTAATAACAAAGTTAAATACAGTTGGTGAAATTCTTCTTAACTGAGGTAAAAATGGCAGACTACCCTTTGGTTTTCATCTGGGCAGTGTTTCACTTTAATTCTGAACCCAGCAATTTAGGGAAGAGAAACTCAAAAGATGGTTAATTTGGAAAAAGGCAAAGATTTGTATAAAGCATTACCCGGGAGGATGAAGTTGAACTCTGTTTAACCCAGGATCTTGTGTAATTGGGATTCCATTACAGAGGACTGTACATATTTCTACAGGATATTGATTCATTCTTAACTTCGATAGGGACTCTCCATAATCCTCCCAAGGCATTCACAGAAAACCGGTCACGTGCTGTGTTAGAATCTTCTTCAGTAACCTTAGGAACTCTAACTAAACACTTAATTTCCCACACAGAGCCTGATGCACTCAAAATGTACAGTGACATTTGTAGTGGCTTAGTTGTTCCTTGTTCTTCTAAAAATATGAGGCTCACTTTTGCAATCTTATAAACTATTTGGAAATTTTGTGCCATTGCTAATCACCGGTGTCACATGTATTGGTCAGGAATTTGACATGAAGTGGTTTGCAATCTATTTTACATTTTGGAAAAATTTAAAGTTGTAAGCAAAAGTTATAAGCCCTAGAAAATGAAGGCCTTTGCTATGGGTGTAAAGAACTGTGGTTGATCTTGTCATATTTTATTGCCGTGTAATTTGTTCTGAATCACAAAACACAGATTTCTGTCCTATTTTGCACAAAGTATTTTCCTACATTCTCTTTCTAGTATTGAGTGAAGTCAGGAGAAAAGCATAACTGATGTTTTCTTCACTACATGGAACTTGGTTCATTGTAGGAAATTAAATAACAGAATGTCTCAGAAGAATTAGAAAACCTGTTTGTGTGCTGATTTGAGTAAGCAGACATGGTTGATTCAGGTTCAGTAAATATTGGATCAAGTCAGATGTTTTATCAAAACTGGCCTTCTTGTTCACAGTCTCAAAGATCAGTGAGAACTACTCTGCATCCGGTCCCTCCAAAACAGCTGACATATTTTTTATTCCCACCTCTACCAGACTGATATTTTTATGACTTCTTATTTCACTCAGAAATAATATCTGTGGAGAATATACTTCTGTTCTGTAAATTTGCTCCTAGTGTAAAACCTTACAAGGCAAGTTACAGACACCAAGTGTCTTGCTGAAATTGGGGAAAGGAGATTTGACTCTAAGCTCTCTCCTGCTTTACAAGCAAGATAACATAAAGACAAAAGGTGCCTGTAGTGAATGTCATGATTGCGCAGGCCTTCTGTTGGCTGAGAAGATGTTGCAACCCACCATTTAGGGTTTTATTGTTAGCAGTTGAAAAGTGGTACTGGCGTGGTTTAAGCCCAGCCAGCAACTAAGCACCACACAGCCGCTCACTCACTTTCCCCCCACCCAGTGGGTTGGGGGAGAGAATCAGAAGGAAAAAGGTAAAACTTGTGGGTTGAGATAAGAAAGGTTTAATAGAACAGAAAAGAAGAAACTAATAGTGATAATAATACACTAATAAAATTACAACAGTAATAATAAAAGGATTAGAATATACAAGTGATGCACAGTGCAATTGCTCACCACCCACCGACTGATGCCCTGTTAGTCCCCAAGCGGCGATCCCCCTGCCCCCAGACCCCCCAGTTTCTATACTAGATGTGACATCACATGGTATGAAATACCCCTTTGGCCAGTTTGGGTCGGCTGTCCTGGTTGTGTCCCCTCCCAACTTCTTGTGCCCCTCCAGCCTTCTTGCTGGCTGGGCATCAGAAGCTGAAAAATCCTTGACTTTAGACTAAATGTTACTTAGCAGCAACTGAAAACATCAATGTTATCAACATTCTTCTCATACCTAGCTCAAAAACACAGCACTATACCAGCTACTAGGAAGACAATTAAGTCTATCCCAGCTGAAACCACGACAGATACCAATTGCCAGCTGATGTAGAGCTTCTGGAGAAGTCTTTATAGGTGTGTAGAAGGACCGTACATTTTTTTGGTAGTTATAATATGCTCACTTTTATGTACACCATTTTGTGATCCCCAAACATATGAAATCCCATTTCTTTTGGAGGATTTCCTTCACAATGAGATTCCTCCTACCAATAAAGGTGCTTTCCACAACATACCTTGCAGATGGGAAGTGTTGCTTAAAAGCTAAATTTCATATGTTTTTAAAACTTAACAGTGTGTAGGAATAAGAAAACCCCACTAATTTTGAAGGAATCTCAACCAGAGCAGAAATTCTTCAGGGCATATATGTGTGTGTGTTTTGGGTTGTTTTTGCTCCTTCACTTCATTATCTGTGCTGGTAGCTCAGACTTCTGATGGAATGTGGTTAGTCCTACCTTAGCACAAAGTTGTTCTATTAAGACCTCTATTTTCTTTAAACTATTGGATTTTTGTGTGTATTAGCAGTGACACTACACTTTGAATTCAATAGCATATCAAATAAAAAAAAAATCCATATAGCTTTTATGACCAGTAAAAGTGACAGGCATCAAGAAGAAAGCTATCTAAGCAGACGCCCATCCTCAGACATACCTGTCCCTCCATATTTCCTAAACTAGGCAGGTATTGCAGCTAAATTTCTGCTTGAAGCCTACTTTTAGTTCATAAATTCAAGGAAGCAAACAATGGTAAAGCTCTGTTTCTTTCTTTCAGAGCAACTTGCTCTGGCCTTCATGACTGCTAGCTCTGGATGTAGAAGAGGTATTTAATTTCTGCATTTCTTACTGTTTATCTGCTATCTGGAGAGCGTCTGATGTTCCTGTCAATAACCAAAGCAAAACTTCAATGGAAGATTTTTTCAGACTTTGCTGATCTCTTTCTTATAGGCATTCAGCGTCATCCATAAAGTGATCTTTAATCCGTCTTTGGTCATGGTCCTCTGAGAATCCCTCCTAAGTCCTCCTTGGATCTCTGTTAAATACAGAAAGTCCTACTACAGCCAAGGCCATGAATACCTCTGACCTGGATTTGGATCATCTGTCCTCCTCATGACCTTCAAATCTTCTTTCTTCACTAGACATACCAAATTAATGAGTCCATGGATTCCTTTTCCTGCCTTTTCCCACACTTCCTCCTAGGTGCCTGATGAGTTCCCACAGCAGGGGATATCCCTCCATGAATTGTTTCTCCAGGTTCTTCTTCAGCCTTCCCAAAGCACCAGTCTTCCTCATTAAAAAGCCATCTCCAACCTGTTCATTTGTGCATTGGACAGAGCAAGAGCAGGGCTTGCAGTTAAGTGCTGCATGAGACATGCAGTGTCCAGAGAGATGAGCAGAGGCAGCACCACTTACACTCTGTAAGAGCATGGAAAGGAAGCAAGGAAATTCAGCAAGTGCAAACTTAGTGTAAGATGAGAAACCAGGCCAATACAGTTATTGTGAAGGAAAGTAAACAGTTAAGTTCCCACTTTTACCCTGGGTGTCTGAGTGGCAATCAGCTTGCTTTGTGATTAAGAATGCTCTTTTCAGGTGTTTGAGAGAGGAATGTGAAATTCAGCAGTAGAAAGATGAATCACAGCCTGTTGCGGTTAGTTTGTAAATTCCCACTGCATAGTGTAAGATAACAATACCCCAAGACCTGAATTCCTCCACCTTGAGGAAGCCCAACAACAACATCAAGACAAGCTTATTTCTGCACATATGGTTGTACATGCCTTGAAATTATGGATCAATTTCCTTGTAAAGAAGGAGGTAAAAGGATATGTGAGAGGGCACTGGTCACAGAGGAACAATTATACAGTCTGGTAACTATGAAAGTGAATTATTGTGGGCTGCTTGGTAAATGGCAGTAGATTTTTGTGGAAGATAATCCTTGTGAATAACAAACATGAAAGGTATTTATGAGAAGGATTTGAGGTGTATAAAAATGATACCAACCAGATCATTCACTTGGCTTAAAAATACAGGGCATATGTGCTTTAAATGTATGAACTTCTAACATTCACAATAACATAGTATTTCTATTAATGCTGAGCTAATTGGTGCAACAGATGACTGAATAAATTTTAGCAGGTTTAAAATCTTATCACTAACTTACATATTAGTGACCACAACCCCTAGAAGCTTGGAAAATATAGACGACTTCCATGAAGATAAGTTCAGACACAGAGACATTCAAGTGAAAAGAACATAAAAGAAATAATTAATTAAAGACATTTTCAGGAGGGTAGTACAACAAAAAAGGTTACCAAATACTGGACAACTACCTGCAGTGTATTAGATTAATAATGATTTATTATCTTCTTTTATGTCAATCTAAAACTGTATAACTTTATCTTTTTTGTTGTGCCCTGAAGCACTAACTTTTGCAGTATAACAAGAGAGCCTGAGTTAAATGTTCAATAAACATTAAACCTTAAATATTCTTGAATCTCTTTGTCCTGAAATTATGCTGTTGATTCTGCCTTTACAGTCTCCTCATTTTCAGTGACCAACCCTCCCAAGAAAAGAAGACAGACTTCGCAGCTGGAAGTTGGTGCTATGTTGTCCTGGTTTCAGCTGGGATAGAGTTAACTGTCTTCCTAGTAGCTGGTACAGTGCTATGTTTTGAGTTCAGAGCGAAGAATGTTGATAACACTGATGTTTTCAGTTGTTGCTCAGTAGTGTTTAGACTAATGTCAAGGATTTTTCAGCTTCTCATGCCCAGCCAGTGAGAAAGCTGGAGGGGCACAAGAAGTTGGCACAGGACACAGCCAGGGCACCTGACCCAAACTGGCCAACGGGGTATTCCATACCATGTGACGTCCCATCCAGTATAGGAACGGGGAAGTGGGGGGGCAGGGATTCGCCACTCGGGGGACTGGCTGGGTGTCGGTCGGCGGGTGGTGAGCAATTGCACTGCGTATCATTTGTACATTCCAATCCTTTCATTATTGCTGTTGTCATTTTATTGGTGTTATTATCATTATTAGTTTCTTCTTTTCTGTTCTATTAAACCGTTCTTATCTCAACCCACGGGTTTTGCTTCTTTTCCCGACTTTCTCCCCCATCCCACTGGGTGAGGGGGAGTGAGAGAGCGGCTGCGTGGTGTTTAGTTGCTGGCTGGGGTTAAACCACGACATATGTCCAAAGTAATTATTTTGGTAGCTAAAGTGAGAACTAGATGTCACTTACATAAAATGTCCTGTCCTCTAGCTCCAAGGCTGCAACTTTCTTGTATATTTTTACCTGAAAGTTATTAGGAAACAGGGGTTGCATCTCTGAGCAGCCCAAGACCAATCCTATTGTGAAGGGGGCTGTTTTCCATGTATTTCGTACCTCACTCAAGTCCAGAAGTGGAGCATGTCTACTTTCATGGGGAATACTGACTCAGAAGCTGCTCTCAAAACCTACTTGAACATGTGCCATTGCACAAAAGGGCATGTACAAGGACAGAGAGGGAAAGGAACACGATGAGTATGGCCTACAGACAGAATAAGAAGACATATCCTTCTTCCAAAAATTGCTCTCCATTTTATTCCACATCTGTTTAAGGTGGGATAAGAAAATAATAATTGCATCAGGGCTGAGACACAGAATTATTACTGGCCAGTTATGTACTCTTTATTTTCCGCTAGAACAGTTTTGAGGGAGCATTTTCATTAAAATGGTGGAGGCACTAGAAAAACAAGGTATTGCAATATTCCACTGTTCATGACTGAAATGTTGTGTCATCTATCTGTCTTTGACCTGTGTTTGGTGTTGGTGAGGCTGGGAAAAACACACTGAACTCTTTTTCACCCATTACATTGGTTTTGCTATTGGCAGTATTTACTGGCATAAGTCCTCAAATAGCCATATAACAAACAGTCTTTTGTATGATACCATACTTTGCCTTCTCATCTGTTCTTGTTTTCATGCCAGATTGTCTGTAACATATAGGTCTTTTTATTGTTATCAGATACTGTCTGCCTGGCAGTAGTATGGGTAGCAACATCCCCTCCCCTTGCCTAGCAACGTTTAACCTGCTCAGTAAGGGAAAAGAAAATGTTTGCTTGAAATGCAGATGTGGTGTGTCAGAGGCTGTGTGACACCTCTGTAGGATTTCAGTGGGAACTTGAAGTGCATCCAGAACTCATGGCGCTTGGAGTCGGGAGATGCAGTAAAATCAGTTATCACCTCTTCAGGGCATGGATCCCTGCATCTAGGTGTGACAAAAAAATTCAGTTGTAATTAGAAAGGTTGTTCCAGGCTAGGTCTGGGTGATTAATTAACTTTTGTCATACTGACTGAATGGGAGGAACTGCTGACTGAACAAGGAATAGGAATTAACTAAAGTCTGGCTGAAACAAAACTACTTTCTGCAAAGCAAGCCAAGAACTACACCCAGATTTATTTGGGTTCTCCATTAGACCAAACATTTTGTATATTCCTCACTAATACCTCTTCCTTATTTCTAGATTATTTAACCCCATTCCTCCCCACTGACCCCCCTTAAATTAGGTCCCATTTTCAAAAAAAAGTTGCATTTTCAAATCTTGGAGTAAAAGTGTTCTGTTTTGAAAAGGGGGAACAAATGCAGACCTTTTCCAAATGAAATACATGCTGAAAAGCACAGAGTTGTAAAGTTTTAAAAATCCTCCTATGCTTTGTTTAAGATAAGTTTTGATAAATTTGCTCCAATTTGTGAATAGTTTTTCTCCCTGTGCTACTTCTTTTTCCAGTGAAGTGACAATTTATTTGAATGTTTTGTCGAGCTCTGTTCCAGCCACTTGCTTGCTGCATGCAAAGCTGAAAGCCACTTAAGTATTACTTGTGGTTGCTTATTCCTTGGATGTGCTGCAGAGCAAGAAAAGAGAAATCATCTTACTTGAAGAGCTATGTGTTAGTTTTTACTAATTTCCTGCAAAAGCCTAGCCTAAGCATATCCAGCAAAACGCTCCTACTTTTATAATACCACTCCCAGCTCGGTTGTCAGTTTTCCTACTGCACAGTACTTTAGAAGATGCTCAGTCAGTCTGTTGATCTTCAGGGAAACCCCTAGATTTCCCTTCCTATTATTCATGGGGATTTCCCAGTCTGCTGCAGAAAAACAAGGATCAAAGTGTTTTACATGCTGTCGGATGTCTCCAGCTTCTTCATCACACTTAAAAGCTTAAGCAAGTGAGTGGCCATAAATAGAATTATTGAAACAATAGAAGTGGGAGGAACACAAACATATTTTACAAACTGTTTTATTAAAATAGCATACATAAGACAGCTTAAGGCTTTAGTTTTTACCATACAACATGGACTATAGAGAACAAAAGAAAGTAAATCTGCAGTTTTATAACTGTATTTTTTCTAGCAAGGTAAGTAGGAGAGACAAAGTTAGGGACATGTCTTAAAACAAAATGAATTAGAGATACGCCTGAGTGTGCTGTTTGAGATCTATCTGTGTTATCAGCCTGTTTAAGGACAAACAACATAGATCTTTCAAACCAAACTGAGGGCATTGGGCTAGAGTGTGGATTTGTGTCTCTTTTGTTAGTTAAATACAGCAGGAGAACAGCCCAGTTCTGAAGTTTGCTCTGGGTTTCAGGAATCATAGGTCTCCCACCTATGCATCTGGAGTGCCTGGCCCTGCTTCCTATAGCTCACCAGGCCATTAAAAGAAATGTCATATTTATGCACACATACACTTCCCTCAAATGTAATAGAAAAGAATGCCGTACCCAGAGAAGATATTTTCACATGTCGTGGGTAATTGCTACTTTGTTTTCTAACAGCAACAATGTTGGAAATGCTGACTTTCAATCATTGCCAAAAGACAGTATATCTATCTTAGAAATACTAGGGTGGAAAAAGAAATAGGCATAAATTTTGCCAGAATTTATCTTGCATACCATTAACCAGTCTGTGACATGTCTGGATTTCAAATTATTTACGTATCAGCCTTGTATTTGAGACAGGTATTAGTTACAGGGAGAGTAAATATTTAAAATATTTATTAAACAAATATTTCTTTAAAATATTTATTTATTAAAATATCCAATATTTTAAATATTTATTTAAATATTTAAATAAATAAACGTATCAGTGTTTTTACAACCCAGTAGAGGTGGGAACTCTTTCAGGCAAAATATAGGTGTACAACTTATTTGCTCATGTATTTAGAACAAAAGTGAAATCATGATGAAAGGAGCATTCCATTTCCCACCAAAGTTTGATGTGACTGAGACCGAACACATCTCCAAATGTAAGCATGTATATGGTATAATGCTGTTTTTACTCCCTGCTAACTTCAAACTTGGCCTTTTTTTCAATGAGTCTCATATTTTTATGTTAAAAATATGTTAAGTTAAAAAACAAGAAATCCTGCATGTATCCACAATTGATTGTCATCATTATCTTTCAGTTTTTCAGCAATGTAAGGATGGTTGCAGTCCATCTGAGAACTGTGCAAAAACTCGCTCATTCACCCTTGAATAACACAAGTGTCTGCAATCACAACTAAGTTTTTAAAGCGTGAGGGATTTGAAAATGAAAGAAAGATAGCAACTTTGACTCTAGGTGAGGTCATAAGGTCCTCATAAGGGCTGGAATTCACTGCAGTCTGCTTGAAATATGTTGAGTTAAATGTTAGAAAATAAATACTTGCTTACATGTTTAGGAATAAAAGTAGCAAATATTAAATTACTAATTTTTTGGCACCTTTTGAGAGTAGCGGGCCAAGTTAACCTTAGCAAGTCAGATTTTAATAGAATTAATCATAGGATGAGCTTCTTCCTCTTATGTTTGAGTCCTGAGTTCAATATGTTTAAATAAGAAAAGATTAAAAATCTGTGCTAAAGTATTGGTGGAATTATGCAGAAGCTAACTGTATATATCTAGGGAACATGAGAGCTTAAAATAATGCTCATTTATTATTTAATTCAGCCACAAGGAATTCTTGTTCATGCATTTGTCATTGACTTTCCTATTTGGCTTGATGTTGTCTTCTGCTGTGTGCACAGTATAGCCTCCTTGGCCCTGTGTATGTATGTTTGAATCCCTCACAGATTTCTGTACACACAGAGCAAACCAGGCTGACCTCTGTGTGAGATGCCTGTTGGTGGAGGTTTTTTCCAAGCCTTTATCACCTTGACTGCTTGTTTGTAGTGTATGGATAGTGTTAGAGTGCCTGAAAAGGGTCCCAAAACTCTTGGGAAAAGATGTAATAATGCCTAATACTAATTATTTTTAATTTTGGTCTTTGGGCTTTTTTTAATTCCCTAGTCATGATCATCTTGCTTTGCAGGATAGATTGAGGGAGATGGCCTGATGCACCCTTATCAACAAAGGAAATAAAACTATGGAAGGCATGAATTATGGTGTGACTTTGAGCCTTTCTGTGTCCTTGTTCAAGACTGCTTGGGACAGAGATGTCTAAGAAATCAAACTACATAGCATGTTTCCATGCTGTTGAGAGATACTGGAATGAGCTACCTCAAGGGCCTCTACCCAGAAGAGCCACAGGGGCAGGGGGGTCTGTGCTTTGGCTCATTTCCCTTCCTAACAGAACCATCTAGACTCTCAGACCTCTGTGCTAATAAAGTAAAGATGCTGCAGGGCTGCCTTTCTATGGGCAGAGGGTGGCACCCTCTGAGGTCACTGTAGTGGACAGCAGTGATATTGGCAGACTTCTTATCTGCTGTGAAGGGGACTAGAGCTGGGAAGAAGACCTCTCTCTTGCTGTAATGGTGGCTGCTCTGTGCACAAATGCGCATATGAAATACACTGCTCATGTGAGACTTAGCTGCGAACAATGCATGCATTTTGTTGTTGTTGTAATGCTTAGCCTTCAGAAATTATGAAAACAAACCTTCTCACTTCTTTTCTTCTAAGTAATATAAATAAAGTGGAGAGAAAACTCTTACCCTTAAACCAAAGGCTTCACTGAGTCCAGTCTGGACAGTAAGCGTAAAGCATAGCAAAGCAAAGCTGTCCAAGCCTGGCAGCTGCCTGATTTCCTAAAAGGTGAAAACTAATATTGTCATGGCGTTGTACCTCGTTTCCTGAAAAGACGGGCTCCAGGACCTGTCATTTATTGTCATCCAGGTTGTTCGCTTTATACTTTTCCCTGATGACCGATGTAGTTACAGAGTCGGTAACTCTTCCTGCCACCTTTCTACCTGTCCCACGATGGTGGGACAACGGTTTAACGGGCTGGGTCACACCGTGCTTTTTCCAAAGGCCAACGCTAGATGGTGTCCCTAAACCTCCTGAAAACTGCTCAGCCTCGTCTCGGCTTAGAAATCTCAGAAACAGTTAAAAAAGTGGAGAGGTGTGTTGTGCTGGGATGGGATGGGATATGTGTGTGCGTCTGTATGTGTGTCTGTGTGTTTTAATCCCCACACACTATTTATGTGCTTAGTTAGTGACATGTGAAACAACTTTCTGTGTTAGTCCCTGGTAATAATTATTTTAAGCAGGCACATGCTTTTCCTTTCCTGTTTTCCCTGAACACCCACACGGAACTGGAGGACAGTTGATTTGAGGGCATGTTAATGATATTTCCAGAAGACAGGACAGATGTTAGCTGTTCTGGTCCCAATCAAGTGAGCTCTCCATATAAGGGGCAGCTATCCTAGTGCAAGTTGCCTCCTTGAATATCATAGCTGTGTTATGTGCATGTATCTTTGCCAGACAGGGATGTGCATGTTCACAAATGTCTCTAATATAAAGTTTTCTGCAGACCATGCTGAATCAGATGGCAATACACACTTTAGGCTTGATTCTGCTCACACCTGAGAAAAACATACATAAGTTCACTTGTAAGAGAAAAATCCACAGGCATGCTTGTGTCTGGAAAATTGGATATGAAGGCTTTTTCACCCTGGTGTTATAGTGCTTAGGGTGTTTTGGTTTGGGGTTGGTTTTTTTTTAGGTTTTGGGGTTGTTGGGTTTTTTTGGTGTTCAGCAACCAGCATGGAAATTGCAGGAAGATGTGCAGGTTGCAGTGTGGATAAATGAGGAATAGACACTGAGCTTGCACCCTTGTTGCATCTTTCCTGAAGGTGCAGCATCTTTTAAAGAGGAGCCAGTTCAGTCCTAAATGTTTGCAAAAACGCATCCCCTGTAACTCAAGGCACCCACCTGGACCATCAACTGGCTGATTTCCTTGTATAGACAATAAGCTGGGGAAGACAGGCATTTCCAGCAGGTCATCTTGAAAAGAAGCTTAACTCCTCTGAGTATAAGGGTGAGCCCCAGGGAGAAAAGTTACCAATTTAGCTGGCACGAACTAATTCAGTGGGTGCGTAAATGGAGTTGAAATGACCGTCAATCACCCAATTACTCAGCACGGGATGATTATTTGTTACTGATGTTAGGCTTTACTGTCTGCTAGTGTATTAGAACTGTGACTGGTGTTGCCTTGTGGCCAAATATTTCAGTTTTTTTCAAGACGTTGTAGTTAGAGGTTTTCTTCAAGCCTCACTTCCTGCAAAAGGGACTGTGTGACATAACCTCTTTTTTTTTTTCTACTTAGTTAATTTCTAGAAAGAAAAGGATCATTTCAAGCTTTCATGATTGACTTGGAAGGCCTCTGTTGTGGTTTAACCCCAGCCAGCAACTAAGCACCACGCAGTCGCTCACTCACTGCCCCCCCACCCTCCAGTGGGATGGGGGAAAGAATCAGAAGGAAAAAGGTAAAACTCGTGGGCTAAGAACAGTTTAATAGCACAGAAAGGAAGAAACTAATAATGATAATTAAAAAAATGACAACAATAATAATAATAAAAGAATTGGAATACACAAAACGAGTGATGCACAATGTAATTGCTCACCACTTGCTGACCAATGCCCAGTTAGTTCCTGAGCATTGATCCCCTGCAGGCCAACTCCCCCCAATTTATATATGCTGGGCATGATGTCACATGGTATGGAATACCCCTTTGGCCAGTTTGGGTCAGCTGTCCAGGCTGTCCCCCCTCTGAACTTCTTGTGTCCCTCCAGCCTTCTTGCTGGCTGGCCATGAGAAGCTGAAAAATCCTTGACTTAGTACAAACACTACTTAGCAACAACTGAAAACATCAGTGTGTTATCAACATTCTTCTCATACTGAATCCAAGGCATAACACTATACCAGCTACTAGAAAGAAAATTAACTCTATCCCAGCTGAAACCAGGACAGGCTCTTAATATTTGAAAGACAGGAGCTGGCAGCCTATGTACCACGAGCACTATACTGTTTCACATCCCCTTGCAGCCTGCTACACTGCCAACACCTCAACCCACCTCTGCCAGATGGCCCCAAGCACCTCCTGCAGCATCCTGCAAGCTCTCATCCCAAGGCTGGATCAGCCCAGGACCACGCTGCAAGTCTGGCTGGTTCATCCAGGAGCTCTCTCTGCTGCCTGCACAGCCCTGAAGGAGGTGATGGGAAGAGATCGACAGAGGTTAAAGCACGGGTCGGTCCTGAGCAGTGGCTCGCTATCGCCAGGGCAGTAGGTGGCACGTCTGCACTTTCTTTAGCATCTTCCTTCACGGGATTTTCTGTAGTTGTCCTGTAAGCTGGAGGGCATCACCCGCTGACCACGCAGTGCTGCGGCTGGGTGACACCTCTGGATGAGAGGCTGGAGTCGTGCCTCCGGTGCCCATGGAACACAGCAGCTGGCGGTCAGGTCAGGCGTGGTTTGGTTCAGTTTCCCCCGCCGCCCGTGGCTTGCGCTAGCTGGCGTGCTGAGGGCTCCCTCTCCCGTCCCCACGCAGGGCAGCTGCACAGGCTCTTCAAAGGGTCCTTAATTCCCCAACTGCTTGTGGTCACAGCGTGTTTCACAAGGCTGAGGCCAGGGCTGAGGCCAGGGCTGGTGCCAGCCGATTTCAAGCCTCCTGCTGTTCGTACAGCCTCGCTCCTGGTGCTCCGGGGTTAAACTCCATCCCTGAGCACTACTTGAGTGAGATAATCGTTCTGGACCTCAAAGGGAGATGAAGTAACTGCTGTAAGGAGGGAAGGCTAAGAGGCTGTGCAGCTGCTTCCCCTGACAGCCTTCACTGCTGATGTTAGCAGCTACAGCCGGTTTGTATCTCTAAGGTTAAGGACATGGTGAGCTTTAGGGTTAGATTTTTGGGAATATAGAAAGTCCAAACCCTGGTAAATTATTTTAGTTTCAGGAGGTGGAGTCAGATTAAGGTTGGGAAAGCAATGCAATTTGATCATAGCATACTTGGGATTAGAAGGTGTTGATGTCTTGCTGGAGGAGGTGACTATGCTAAGAAGTTGGTAAAGACTAACAGCTGTCTTCAGGGGAGGAAAGGTGTGAAGGGAAAAGGAGAGCAGGCTCCACTTACATTTCCTGCCAAAAAGCTGTTTCCCTATTGCCCTCTCATCCAGTTGAGTAGGCATGGTAGGTAAACTCTGAGACGGGGATTACAGTCTGGGTTATTAAAGTGCTCTGAATAGTGGGGGCAACCCCAATTTAGGACTGTTTCTAGTTAGGATCACTGAGCAATGGTCAGACCTGGGCTGAAGTAGTTCACTATGGGTGGGCTATTTCTCCTTTGAAAGGGAGGTTCATGGGGACATGCAAGAGAAGGCTGGAAGGTATCCTGGTGATGGTGGTGTGGTGTGGGCAGGGGAGCCATGTCCCACATGTCCCCATGTATGGCTCTTAACAAACTGCTGTGCTCCCTTCTGGAGTTAACGGGTTGCTTGGTGGGTTAAGCTTAGGGTAGGTTTAGCTTTTAGGAATGGGAAAAACATGGAGATAGGACATTATGTGTTTGCAAAGCTGGACCCGGATGATTTGAGGAGTGGCACCAAAGAAGGTCTTCAGGATAATCTCTGAGGTGGGCCGACTCAGGAGGCCCTCACTGATGCTTTTGTCAAAGCTGAATTTAAGGACATCGTTGGGGAAGGTCCGCGCTGTGGTCAAAAGGGGCAAGCAGCCCTTTTTAACACCTGTTCCCTAAAAGAGGTAGCTGGCTGCTGTTTCTTTCTGCAGTTGGTGGTTACACTTGGGCCAAACTCCTATGCTGAGGATCTATTAAAGGAAAAAGTATGGAACTAGTGCAGGAGCATGTTTTAGATGTTGCCAGGCTGGTTTGAGGCTTGTTTTTTGAGCCATTATGACCATTCTTTTGGTGGAAACTGAGTGCAAAACTCTTGCTGTTAGAGGGTTTCACTGGGAAACAATTTGGGAGTTTTAGTGCTGCACACAATTTCTCTCTTTTTACTTATTACTTCTCTGCTTATTTCATGGGGCTTATAGGCATTATTGTGATAGTGGAAATTTAGCGCTCTAATTGTAAGCACATGCATTAATCACCTCACTAGGGGTACCACATGTGAAAGACACATGCACTTGTGAGTCTGAGTTACTACACATTGCACTAAGTTTTTAAGAGACCTTCCGAAAAGCATACTAAGTAAATAAAACCAAATATGATAGGACAAGCAAGGAAAATTATCATTAGGAGAACTTTGTTGGAATTCCAGTTGGTTACATCATCATACAACATCAATCACCGAATCTTTCCATTTCTTACTTTTGTAAGTCACCAGAACACCTGCAGGTGTTATGTTTGTCATGATTTTGAATATAGTGTTAAAATTTGATCATTAGAAACTAATTACCTACAATAGCATTATTCAAGCATCAATATGTTGTTATTAGAATTGCTTGGGAAAAGTAGGAATTGTTTAAGTGTTGTTTAATTTTTTTGGTCTGAATTTGAACCAATATTTTATTGATAAAATATCTTAACGGACTTTAAAGTCATGTTTTGCTAAATATGTGTATGCCGGCCGTGATTTGAGCAATTCCAAAATAAGGTTTTGTTTTATGAAGGATTCAGAATATGCCCATGAAAAATGGGCAACTTAATGCATGCAAGAAATATTGCTTATACAACTACTTTCAATACCTCATTTTGCCAACAGAGACTGAAAGGGAAGAGCTGTATCTGAATTTGAGGCTGTAAAACATAGCAGCATCATTTGGCTTCTCTGCTCAAGAGAATGGAAACAGTATGTCTTCCCTGTCTGACATTGAAATTGTAAGCTTCTCACTTCTCATAATAATGGGGCTCAAAGAAGTGCTTCAGGTATATTTGTGAAACAGGTCTCTTCTGCTGTGCTGAAAATTTCCCCATATATTTCCCTCACACCCTGGGAAAACGCAGTACCAAGCCTAAGTTACTGAAACTAACTTCACTTTTTGTCTTTTGAACTCATGGGTGGTTCTGTGCAGGTCCACAAAGACAGGCTTATCAGCCATGGACAAATCAAGATAATGAGTGAAATGTTCCTACTTATACATTCCTCCAGAGAGTCAGAGGTGGTCTCCCTTTTTTTTGTTGAGTGAGACAAATGTAAATAGGATTTACACTAATTTTCTATTTCTTAAGCCCACATTTTTGCAGATTTGGCTTATCAGTGTGTGGCTTAATAACAGAGGGTAGACGTATATTCTAAAAAATCATCACAGACTGTTGGGAAGTGGTGTGTGTTTCTCTCTAAGCATAACCATGCAAAAGACAGTCACTTGTTTAAAGACCTGAAAGGCCTTACCATCTGGATTTCCAAAAGTTAGATGAACAAAGAAGGGAATAAAAGAGAAATATTAAGCACTCTGAGATTGTTACAATGGGTTCTCAAATGGAAAAAAGCCTACTGGGAGAAGGTAATACTTCATAAAAAATATCCCATAACTTGCTTTTTTTTCTCTGTGTGATTTCAGGAGAAATAAATAAAATATTTACAGTTTTTTTCTGGTTAGAGATGTAAGTAAAGAGCCAGATTCTGCCCAATAGTGCCCAGTGAAAAGACAAGAGACAATGGACATGAAGTGAAATATAGGAAATTTTACTTAAACACAATTAGTATTTTTTTCACTCTAAGGGTAATTCAGCACTGGAGCAGATTGCCCAGAGAGGTTGTGGAATCTCCATCCTTGGAAATATTCAAAACCTGAGTAAAAACAGGCCTGGACAACCTGCCCTGCTTGATCCTGCTTTGAGCAGGGGACTGGACTAGGCAACTTCCAGAGGTGCTCCCAACCTCAGCTATTCTGTCATTCTGTGAAATATATTTTCATATAGAATAACTTTTATGATTTTAGATTAATGGCAGTAATAATAAAGAACACTCAATACACTAATAGTAAATTGTCGAGGGAATTAAGAACCTAAAAAATTTAAAAATGTATCACTGAGGTTTTAAGACCTAAGTATCAGAAGTCTGTTTTGAGAACTCAGCATGTGCCCCATCTGGTTCTGTATTAGTTTGGAAATCTGGACTTTGGGTCCTTGATCGCTTAGCTTATTTTGAAAAACATACTTCAAAACTGCTGTTTGCCTGGAATTGCATGGGAATTGAGCTTTACAATGAAGTTTTGCTCTGAACTACGGTGCACATTTTTGAGGCATGCTCTAATGACTTGGTGTGCTGCCCACAAGCATAAATTGCTACTTGATCCGACAAAAACCGTTTGTCCCCACGCTACTTTATCATCTGATGTTGTGACATTTGAAATGATTAGCTGATTACTTTGGGCTTCGTATTTGTTCAGAAGAGCTTTTACAGCCACAAGCTCAGCCAAAAGTGTCAGATTTATTGTATTTCAATGTTTTCTTCTGGATGTGTTTTCTCATAAGAGCAACAAACTGACTCCTTCATTTCATTTTCCATTAAAAACTCAATGATGTCCACTCAGCACATTAATAATTCTTGTAATTACAGAATTACAAAGTGAGGGGGTATTTTCCCATGTACAGTTATGTCTTTGTGTGACTGAGCAAAAGATCTGTGCAATGATGTAATGGATTCAAAGTTCACAGTATTTATGCTGGCTGGAAAATAACTTCTAACATTTTTTAGGGTGGTTAGAAGTATTACATTTGAAGAAGCCCCCTGCTTCAATGCCATGGCATACCTACTTGTCAGCAGTGTCAGTATGAGGAACATTGTACCTTAAACATGAAAAGTTTAGAACAGTTTCATTGTTTAATTTACATTCCCAGTGGAGGGAGGTTTGCCACCCGTGGGCAGGCACGTCCTCAGGGAGTGCCTTTGCCAAATGGTGCAGGTGTGCTCCTGGCCCTCATCCCTGGTGAGGTGTGAGCAGGCAGTGCCTGCATCGTGGGAGCAGGACAGCATGGGAACTGCTGCCTTATTTTCCCTCCCCGGCCTTTCAGATCTTCGGTGCTCACAGCCAATTTCTTGGCCTGTTTTCTTGGGGGGGGACCTTGCCTAGTAGATACATTAAAATCAGTTGCGTACAAGCCACGAGGCCAGCAGATACCATTGGTTTTCTAGTTTACAAATCCATAATCCATGATATATCACAGATTTCTGTCCAGCAGTCAGCTGTGAACATAAATTAAATGATTAGTTATTTCTAAAATACACCAGCAAGCATAATTGGATTAATTCGGCAAAACCAAAATTCCACATGTTTTGATAGACTGGCACTCTGTTTTTCACAGGGAAGTTTGCATCCATGCTGTGGCATTTCTATCAGCCACCTTTTAGTGACTGGGCAGTAGGATCACATGTGGGAATTCAGGAAATGTGAGAAGTTGCTGGGTACGTTCATTTAATGAGACCTGTACATTTGTGCTTACAGAGAGAAATTTTACTGGAGGATAACAACATACGCTCTCAGGGTAGTACAGCACAGTGCTGGTCACTGCTGTGGGACCCTGGGACTGCTTCTCGGCTTGCTGCTTGGATTGCAGGTCATGGTACATCCACTGTGGTCAGTGGTGTCACATCAGCGGAAAAGTGGCCTGAAAGAATAGTCAGAGATTAAAGGACTTGTCAGACTCATGTGAGTCATCCTGTGCTTAGTCCACTGACTCATTCGTGCTTTCCAGTGTGACTACTTTTACTGTATTTTAAGCACAGATGTGGAGACAACAATTCCTACTTTTGCAGAAATTCTTGGCTCTGAATATATCTCAAAACTTGATGACAGCTCTGGACATACTGAGTTTTTTCCCCTCCACTTTGGAAATAAAACCTGTTACCATCTTGTGATAAATATTGAAGGGAAAACTTAGATACTCAGGATAATGGCTGAAGGAATAACCAGCCACATTTGAACAGTGTAGCATGCAGTTAAGTTCAGGTTCTGATTCAGGTCACTAGCCAATGATCACTTAATAAATGAGCATCTGCTTAACTGTATTAAATGGCTACTGTTGTTATTTTAAATAATATGATTAATTTTTATTTTCCATAAACCTGCTAATGGTTTCTGGCAAGAACAGGACAATATTGTGCTTTCCCAGGAAAACTCCCCTCAATACTTGAGTTTGCTGAAGTTTTGAATGTACCATGGGGTGAAATGTATTGCATAGTTTGATTGAACTGATTTCAACTAAGGTGTAAATCAGAGAATGGAAAAGGTAAGTTGGAAATTGTATGTGGATTAAAGGAAAAGGAATTAAGAAGACTTAGGAGGAGCAGCTGAGGTCACTTGGTTTGATCAGCTTGGAGAAGAGAAGGCTGAGGGGTGACCTCATCACAGTCTACAACTTCCCAAGGGGGGTAGCAGAGGGAGAGGTGCTGATCTCCTCTCTCTGGTGACCAGTGATAGGAGACGAGGAGATGGAATGAAGCTGTGTCAGGGGAAGTTCAGATCGGACATTAGGAAGAGGTTCTTCACTGAGAGGGTGGTCGATCACTGAAACGGGCTCCCCAGGGAAGTGGTCACAGCATCAAGCCTCTCAGAGTTCAAGGAGCATCTGGACAATGCTCTTAGTCATATGGTTTAGTTTTAGGTAGTCCTGCGAGGAGCAGGGAGTTGGACTTGATCCTCCCTATGGGTACCTTCCAACTTGAGATATTCTATGATTCTAAGAAAAAAGCCCTCTTACTGTAATCTGTGGATTGGAATGAAGTTTCCTGTAAAAATTTGCAGTATAAACTGATTTCTTTTGTTCATACCAGTGTAAGAGGAAAACAATATTCTGAGACTACAATATGTGTGTGCATACATCACTGAGTTGAACATAAGGTAGTGAAACTCACAGTTTGGGGTGTAGTACTAAAATTGAAAGTCCAACATGTTATTGACATATGACCAGCTTCTTCTAGTTTTAAATATTTCACAGTAGACTAAGGATGTATGATCTCGGACAAAAATTGTCTTTTGACCCCCACATGAAAGTGAAAAATACTTTTGCCGTTTGCATAATGAAAGAAGCTGGCTACACGGACAGCTGCAACTTCCTGCTTCCAGCTTTTCATAACAGAAGCTGTACAGTTTATTCTTGCTGTATGTCAAAGCTGTGTCCCTCTTGTAAGCCATTACATTCTAATTATCCAGTTACTCTATTACAGGATACAAGTCAGCAAATGGAGAAAAAAATAGGAGGTTTCATGAACTCTGCAATCAAATCAAGTCATTATTGATTTTAAAGTATTTATAAATGAAATATTTAGCAGACAAGAGTTGGGTGTCATGCAATTTTTTAAATAGGGCTATATAAAAGAGCAATTATGCAGTTAATAATATAATTGCCAATATTTCTTTCTTTTTTGACTTAGTAAAGATAGAAGACATCTTGACTTTTCTGGAACAGTTGGTGTTTGAGTAAGCATGTAGTACGCTTGCTCAGTGTAAGCACTTTTCATTTGTTCACCCAAAGATGAACCCAAAGGAGGGTCAGCCAGGCACAGTTATGTTTATACACATAGACAAACTTACTGACATGAACAGTCTTATTGTGTGAAGTGTTGCTGCCCTTGAGAAGGGTGGCAGAGCTCCCACTGACTTTTATAGCAGCAGCTTTTACCCACTGAATCCAGGTGGATTATTGTGTGAACAACAGTTTGGTGCAAACAAAACAGTGGCTATACATAACTGTAATGGTTGTGGCACTGCAGTGCACCTGAAGTCTGTGTTTGTTGGCTAAGTACCTGCCCTACCTGTGGTGTCTGTAGGAACCAAGTATTTGCAGGGGTGCAGGTGGGCTTCGGTATTGTGAAAGCACTTGATCTGCAAGAAACTTAGCCAGACACCAGACTGAGAGCTGAAAATAGGACAATGTATATATTAGGATTTGCTTAACAAATTGAGCACCCTTCAAGCCGGAGGGTTCAGGCTGCTCCTCTTCACATCCCTCTGTCAGTCTGCACTGTAAGAGGAGATACATAACTTTCTAAATGTGCTCATGTCCTTAGATTGAAAATGTCTCACAATTTTTACACTAATTCAAATTCTTATTAAAAAAGAAACATTTCTACATCATAACATGGAAATATTACAGGTATTTCCTGCCAATGGGCTTTTTCTAGGTGGAAGCTGATAGAAGTGGTAATAATTTCTTTTTTCACCAGATGCTTCCCCCACAAAGACACCGACCAGGATGTCAGTCCCACTGTGTGAACGTACATTTCTTTGAGAAATTAGTGAACAGGGCACTCTCTTTCTAAAGTCTATTACAGCTAACCATGAGGTTAGCAGCGAATCCTGCCCTGCGTATTATCTGAAGCTTGGTTTTATTGCTCATCTGCAAGTCAGGCATTATACACTTATTTTTACTTTTTTGCTCAGGCCACAGGTAAAGTCCATGAAGCCTGACCTGGCTGATAATTCTGACTATTTCCTATTCATTACTTCATGCAGGAGGGAGCCTTTTTGGCCAATCAAGCCTGTAAACTCTTTAATGCACATTAATCATTTGAATATAATTGCTTCTTGCTACCTATGGGACATGTGTACACTCAATAATGTGGGGAATGCACAAGATTATCCCAGAGATTTTCTTTCCAGTATGAGCCTTCAAATGAAAAAGTGGACAATAAAATAATTGAGATAATGAAGATTTTGGGTCCTTCAGTTGCTGTCAGTCATACATGCCTGTTGTCATTCTACTGCACTACTTTTCAGGATTTAAAAAAATATATTGGACCAATGGCTCCTACAGTATTTTGGAGGATAGGACTGTGGAGTACCAAACACCTGTTGAAAAACAGGACTGAAATACCATACACGTTGGTTGACACAGAAGCTTTAGAAGCCTTGTGAAAAATAAATTTAGCTCCCAGATGGGCAGGGTTTTTCAGTGAGCAGCACTGAACAGCACTGCTGGCAGCACTCACCAGCTCTGCTCCTTAGGCCACAAACATTAATGACAGTGGTCAGCCCCTGTGCTATTCCCTCTGTTTTTTTGTATGTTAAACTCCCTGGTTTAGGTGTAGTTTCTGTCACAGTGTATCAGGACCCAAAGGGCTTGAGATAAAATATATCGGAATGAAAAATGATGTTAATTTCACAGGGGAATGCTGAAAGCATTAGAGGACATTCAGGTCTTCTTCAAATGACAGTACCTTGAAGAGTCTCCTGGAACCAATGATAAAAGAGTGCAACAAGGATCATTGCTGTGTTACAAAGCTACTTACAAACTATGCTGAGTTCCTGACATAGTACAAGCAAAGGTAATTTGAATAATATTTTCTTCCATTTCTTGTTCTTTGCCTTGCTGAGGGTAAAAATACTCTCTAGTATAATTTTGTCTTAGAGCTTTGCATGGTGCCTTCCCATGCCTTCATGAATGGTGGGATATAGAAATCTTCAGATAAGAGAAACACTTTTTTAAGGTGGAGAAAACAATTTTAAACCACAGAGACAATGTTTTTCCCATGAAACATATATCGTCATGCCAAATGTCACTTTCAAAGTGCATTAGCTGCTCTTACAGGTTAACCTGAGGGGACACTCAATGGGATCAAACCGAGGAGTCACCAAGGAAGGAGAACGATGCTGTTTGTCCAAATGCTGTTCTGGAGCCTTGGCTTAGAGCCAGAGAACTGAGGATGCTGCAAGCGGAGGCTGCTACAGAGACATTGGATTCTGCAGTGATGCATCTAGCCCAGGTGCTGCATCTTATTTTGAAGCATACCCATGCATTCTGCAGTAACGAGAGGATTAGGGTTTGCACCCCCCCTTGTGTGTTGTCCTCCATCAAAAATTTTATGCTTTTCTCTTGCCACAGCAGAATCTAGCATCTGTCTCACATGACATTAATTATGATTTAATTGATTTTTAGTAATTAATTATTCTCTGCATAGTGGACAGTTATTGAGGAACTTATGAAAATGGGCAGTTTTAAAGATCACCTTAGATTCGTTCTGCAGAAATAAAGCTATGCTCAGAAAGCTGCTATTGACTTTTAGGTCTCATTTTAGTTTTGATCACCAGAGGGAGTTACAGCATAACTTATTAAAACATTTCTCAGGTGAGTATACAGTCCATTCAAGTCTTCCACACGAAACACGAGGGACTTAACAAATCTAATTAATTTTGTATTGATATTCATAGTTAATGTTTCTTAACTACTCACCATACATATAGTATTATGCACTCAGGACCATCAAAGAGCTCTTTTGGGTCTCAGTGCTAAAGAAACGCTCCTCTGTGTACTCTAGTTTTATCAGCATTAGTCATGGAAAGCCTAAGCAGGAGTCTGTGCACATTGTAAACACCCAAGGACAGCGTGAAGAATGTAGGATCCCTGGGGACAGAGGTGGGGATACATGTGAAGAGCCAGGCTGGGCAAAGAGCACTCTGGCTCCCACAGGCACCTTACCTGCTGCCAGATCCTCTTGTCCCTCAACAGCCCTGCTCCTGTGTTGGGACCCAGTCTAGTCCTTAAACAGAGGCATCAGCCCACAAGCAGCCTTTTTGCAAAAGACTACTATGATGGAAAGAAGGCCTCTGAAATTCCTGCGTTTTCTTATTAATATCTTCTTGACTTACAGAAAGGAAATGCAACTACCCATGGAAGACCTGCTGCCCCTTGCCCACCCTGTCGCTGCAACCACATGCTGCTCTGGCTCACACTGTCTTACATCAGGTTTGCATGACAAGCCATGCTGAACACTTTTGCAAAGCTCCCTAGTGAACTTTATAGCCCTTTGTTTGGGCTATCAGAGGGGGCAAAACACCTCCCTATGACTTTTAGTCTCTCTTCAGAGTCAAATTAAGGTTTCCATGTTTTGTGGTGCAGGTCTCTGATCATAAGCTGAAACATCGTTTCAGCTGCCCTATCTGAAGACAGGCAATGAAACTATGGAAATCAGGTCAGGCATACAGATTTTAAAACTGGTTTTAATGCTTACTTGTAAAATGTTTCAGAGAGCAGCTGGTGGTTGTCCCTGGTTACACCTGCATTCAACAGGACACTGATTGAGAGTAGCTGGTCCCCAAATCTCTCTCTCTCAGGAAGGGAGCTGGGGGAGGAACAGCAGACAGGGGAGGACGTACAAGCTACATGCCATCATCTCATCATCTCTTCACAAGCTGGTAGTATAGGTATCAAGCCACAGAGCAGGATTCACAAACAAGATATATTCCACCTAAGGGAGCAGTAGTATTTGCCTATCTGCCACAAAATCACTCTCAATGAGGGATGTGACAACCAGCTCTGTTCAGAGACCTCTCTGTTACTTCTGACCATGATCTTGCAATGCCTCTTCAATCATTGTGTCCTATGGTAACAGAAAACAATCTCTCAGATATGCTGATTAGTTAGTCCTACTTGAGATCTTCTCTCAATAAAGCCAATAAGATTTAGAAGAACAGTATTTTCCTTATTTACTCTGATATAACCAATATGACCAATTTGCTGAATTAGAACCCTCATTTTCTGGGTAGACCACCGGACAGTTGGGGCTGGCAGGGACCATGGGAAGTCTCCAGTCCAAGCCCCTGCCCAGAGCAGGTTCTGCCATGGGGTCAGACCAGATAGCTCAGGGCTTTACCTGGTCAGAGCTCAAAACCCTCCAAGGGTGGGGATGACCCCAGCACTTGCTCTTGCTGTTTTCTGCCTGTCCCTGAAACTCTCCTCAATTCAGAATTCAATTCAGTTGCCACTAATACAAGGCATGTCTTCTCCTGATTACTGGGAGGATTTGTAAGGCTAAGAAAAAAAAAAAGTTTATTGATTAGGCAAACCATCTTTGAAAAACTAATAATAGCCTAAATGGCTACTAAACACATCACCATTATATGACCATACAATGATATCACTGCAAGTAATGCTGAGTTACAACTCTATTGCTTATTATTACTATTAGTATTGACACAGGGTTGTACTACTGTGAAGATAATTTATAAATCAACCACAGAAGCACTGTTTCTACTTGCACCATTTCACTCCTCAGAAGAGCCTTTTTTAAGGCTGTTTGCGGCACGTTGCAGAAATGTTCTTAAGCTATTATCTTTAATTCACTATACAGTAGTTTGGTTTTCATGGAGAGGAAAAAAATCCAGGGCCACCCTGGACTGGGATGCAACCCACAAGACTGCTATGCAAAAATGTCGATTTTGTCACATATATTTACTGAAGCAAAATTTAAACTGCATGTTATTGCAATAGCAGTTAAATATGAGTATTCATTGTGGCTGACAGTCCTCTTGCTGAAGACCCAGGGCTGTGACAGAGGATAAATAGATGAATTCCTTAGCGGATACTTGACAGAGAAATGAAGGGTAATTGGGTAAAAAGTTAGAAAAAAGTGACTGCGCTAGAGTGGTGAACACTCATTGCTGGTTGTGACTGCCAACTATAGCAAGAGTTTTGGTTGTGCTAAACCCAGTGACAAACCAAGCACGTCAGTGTCGGCGAATGTTTGGCACTCAAGTTTTTACTCTACGAAACTCAACATCTTCACATCCAGCATCAGAGTTGCCACAAAAAAACTATACTTAGATGCAGACTGCAGAATTACCTGCTTGTCAGGATTTTCTTTCTCTTTGGAAAGCCAGTAAAATGTACAGTTTAATGCAGAATCTTGGTCCAAAGGCCTTACAGACTGAAACCTAGTCGGTTTATTGTTAGAATGTGTGCTGATGCAAGGGGCAGTGCAAGTGTCTTTATCTGTACCTGGCTATACCAACACTTAGAACTCACCACAGCGTCCTAGACGAGATAGTGTGATGTGCTGGGAGAGGAGTGTGGGGTAAGTGGGAGCTGTGGGTGGGGGAAAGCCAGGCTGTCAGGACTGGAGCCAGGATGGGGTGTGCATCCTCCTCAGGCACTTCTCTGTGCTGGGGACCTTGGGTCCCCCTCCTCTTCAGGCAGGGTCTGGTCTGCAGCCCCCAAGGTACACTAGCATTGAGTGATGGTATCGCAAAAGGAGTGGATTGATCAAAGAGGCTGGAAAGGGGAGGCCATCGTTGATGGATACAATTTTTGCTGTTGTTGGCACTGCATACATTAAACTATACCCTGTGTGAAGAGTTGTAAATTATTTCGGTTCTGGTTTAAGGGAAAATCTGTGCTGTTTTCATAATGATCAAAAAGTGCAGCACTTAGTGACTATAAGTGATGCATGTGACTAAGTCTGATGTTTGATGTGTACCTATTTACTTCTCTTTAATGCTAAATGAAATTTCTTTTTGATAAAGGAAAATTTCTGTTTATTTCCAGCAATTCTTATTATTCTTATTATATTTTATAGCTTTTAACCTGTTCTTGTAGGCTTTTACAAAGCTTGGATGTAGTGGTCTATCAAATGGAATTCTAGGCATTTGCTCGTAAGATACTTCTACAAAACACACAAGAGGGTGCTCAGTGTCTCCAATAGTGTAAAAATAACAGTTCCAGACAAAATATGGCCATGTTTTCTTAACTTTCAGTTGACCTATAGGATTGAAATATGGGGGAATATTCGTATTTTATTTTACACTGAAAGTTATGTAAAACATTGTTATGAAAACTGTAGGATTTGGGCTCAGATGAAAGAAAACCCTACAGAGTAAAGCTGGGAAAAAGTCTGCTGAGATACCTGCAAGTAACTCCATCTATGTGTCTGCCAACAAAATTTGACCTGAAATGCAAGCACGGCTTTAAGGCTTATGCCAGCTGTGTGCAGACAATCTCGTGAAGCTTTCAGTGTGGAGAGAAAATTCATGGGTTCAGTGCAGAACTGGACATCTGTAGGATAATTAAATTCTCAGAGATCGCAATATTTAAGGTTGATGCAAATTTTGGAAGAGATGTAAATGCCCTGCTTCAGATCTGTCTAATCGCTAACAGTTAGAGATCTGGATGAGTCACAGAGCTGTCTAACATGAGGGTCTTGCACCTTCTGAGGAAATGATACTAAGTAGTGTTGGAGACAGGATGCTGGGCTAAACCGACCTCATATTTTATCTTACATAATAACTCCTGAAAACTCTTGGGACTTTATTTTGCCTTTTTTTACACACTTGAGGCCTGTGGTTACCTCCTGAATGTTCCTGCGTGACTTGTTTCTGGACTTCTTTGATACCACCATATGCCTTTTTCTCAATCTCAGTTGCTCTGTGCATTCAAAATGAAAGTTCTCTGGGACAGCATCTGTCTCTTGCCACATGGTTGTATAGTTTCTGGAGGTGTTGTACAAACAAACAGCAGCAACAAACCAAGTTCTATAGTGTATCCATTCATACTATATTACAGAAAACTAAGATGTATCTGGAGGTTTCCCAGTTGAAATGACATCCTCATTGTTTGCATCTACCAAAAATTTTATGCTCTGCAACTTGCAATCCATGTCAATTCATTTAACAAAACATAACTCAATGAGAGGCATGTCAGTAAACATTCAAACAGGCTCAGCACGCAGAAGAGCTAGCACAGTCTTCCTTTGAAAAATATATCCCATATATAATTTACCCCATTTTTTTCTGAAAGAGTAAATTGTGTATTCTGTTATGTATTTTCCATGGGAAGAAAAGGTGTGGCATTAGGTTTTCTGAGAATGGTTTTTTGGGTTGTTTTTTGTTGGTGTTTTGGGTTTGGTTTTTTAATAAGAAGTAGCAATATACATCACCTTAACTGCAGATCAGTAAGGAAAATGAAACATACCATGCTGTTTTCTGCTAATATGTAACTCCTCCTCCCCACTTGGATACTTCACATGACACCATATGGACAGAGAGTCTTGAAACGGTGCCTGTGGCTGTGAGTGTGGTGCTTGGGCAAGACCTGCCATCATATGACTCTTGCACTGAAGTAAGTGTCCCAGAGATGTGCTCAGCCTGGCCAGTCACACGTGGTTCAGTGCAGACTGTCTCTAGGCAGCACACAGATCTGGATAGAATAAGTCTGTTATTCCACATTAGCTAGTTGGTTCAATGCATAGGGTCATCTGCAGCACAGGAAAACCTGCTGTCTTATTTGTTTTAAATCAGAGGCTTTAATATTGATATTCAAAAATGTAAAACCTGGCAGGATTTGAAGAGGGAAAGAGTATGATACTATGCAAAAATTGCAGAAACCCGAACTCCCCTACTCTCCAGCATTTTTTTGCCTGGATGATTGAATATACCTGACGAAAAAAGAAGATCTTTTCCTTAGACAGACATTCTTAGTTTATTCCAGTGTGATTTCTTTCAGATACCTTATATACCACTTTTTTTGACATGGTGGTGTCACTTCAGGTATTAAGTTCATTATGAAAGAACCTTCTGAATAACCCTGATTTGTTTTCTATTGATTAAATAGTGGTGTTCTTTGTATGTGCAGGGTTTGGGTGGTTTTTTGATGAAATGTACTTAACGCACATGTAAGACAGTTTCTGGCAGCATAGTTTATTTTGTTTTCATGCTGGAGGTGACAAAATTCAGTCTGACCTACTCTGCCAAGAAGCCTTGAGCTGGGTCTGCTCAGATACACCAGAATACAACTATACAAACACTTGGGCAACCTGGGGCTACAATAGCTGTTCCTGTGCAGGTTGCACTTTATCATATCCACAGAACAGATATAATTATGTAAACAGATGTGACTGGGACAAGAGCTGACTGAGAATGAATAAATTCAGACAGCTTCCGAACTATTACCATTAGGTGGGATTATTTATATAGACCTGAATGACGGCACTTGTGAAATGTATTGTGTGTGCATCTGCCCTGCTGAAGTGGTTTAGGACTCATAAATCATTAAGGCAACCAAATGCAAGTTTATATTTGTAGTCCAAACAGTGCAAGCATTTCTTTTAAAGATCTTTTGCAATTGAATATAGGTTAAACAGATCCAAAAAGCATGTGGAGAGATTTTATTGGCTGGCATGTGTTTGAGTAATAGCCAGAAGACATAGCTACTTGCACTGGCCAGTTCCAGATGCAGAAAATTGAGTTCCATTTTGGGGGAAAAAAATTCATTTTAAAGAAAGAATAGTATGTGGCTGTGTAGAATTGTTATAAACACTTTATTTCCTTTCCAGAAAACTTTCTTTCTTCCTTGGTGCATATTGAAGCACACATTTCCATATGCCATCATGTACCAGTGCAGAATTTAAAGTTCAGTGTTGACTTTGCCTTTGCTACTATTTAGTTCAAAATAAAAATAAGTGGCAATTTATTTGCTAGACTTTGATGGATTTGTACAAAAGTGTTTAAGATATAAATAGTTGCTCAAATGGCTTCAGTAATCCATGCCTTAGTGTGGTTGTATGAACCTCCTGTGTATATACTACAATAGACATGAAATGATAAAACCTAATGAATTGTCAGAACATGAGGAAAATGAGGAAAACCTGGGTTTTCTCATTTTTTTGCTTTTGAGAGGAAGGAAGTTGAACATAAGGTTTTAGATCAAGATTTTTTTCCCCCATCTTTTTAATAGGAAAAAGATACTTACTATTCCTTTTTCAAAAGACTTTAGCCATGCCTTAACTCTCTGCAGTTTGGGGACCTAGGGAGACATAATCAGGTCCACAATGAATTCTGCCATACATTGTCATTACTTACACAGCCATTCAAGCCAACTATCTCCACAAAATACAAACTCACTTCTCCATCTACAGTAGGGATGATACTATTTCTTAACAATTAGCTTTTGATCACCAGAATGTGAAGAACTACTGATGCATAATTAACAGTCTTGTACAATCTTAAATGTGAATAATGGTTTAGTCATTACCACCATCTATCTGTAGCTGAGAGACTAAAGATCTAATTCGTAAGGGTAAATTCTCCTCCACTGTGGAAAAGGAAGTGTGTTTACATTGTGTGGAGACTGACGATGGCTGATTTTTTGGGAAGGTTTTAGAAGGACATTTTTAACACTTGACTTTAAAATTTGTTGGCTGAAATTTCTTGGAAGAAAGGATGAGATGCTGAAATTTATGTTTTCTCTGTCCACAGTGAATCTAAGTACATGTACCCATTAGCCAATGAGAAAGACTTCTCTGGAAATCATAAATAGAATGACCGTTTAAAGAATTGGGGGGTTTTTTGTACATATATATATATATATATATATATAAACCTATTTTATGGGAAATACCACAATGACATTTATAAAACTTATCCTATACTTGGATATAACCTAAACAGGATATATACTTATCCTATGTATACTAATTTTAAAAAATTTTCCTATATTGCAAACTTTACAGATGCTGTAGTTGCTATCCAATATCTGCTTGAGCTGAAGCTGAATTATGTAGTTTGGCTTCTAAATCCTGGAAAAATTAAGCAAAGCATTTGCTTGTTTTTTTAGATTTGCATTCCCATTGACAGAACCTGCTGAGTCCATCTATGGCCCCTTGAAATGAGCAACCATATTTCATTATGCATCAGCACTGCTGAGCATGTTACTACTGTGAGGATGCACAGTGCATTAAAGGTAGTAAGTCTGAATTTTTACACTGCTTGTGTCAGAACCTGTGTGACCTGATGTCATGCAAACCCAATACACCAGAGCAAATCCAGACACCTCGCACCACTATTTTTCTGTCCTAAGGAATGGTGTTGGGAGACAAGAGCATTATGAAGTCTGATCTGTACATAGTTTTTCAGTTTATATATGATGCACACTTCACCAGAAGATCACACAATGTCCATCCTGCTAATATCATCCCTTGGTGCCACAAATCCCAAACATAAAAAAGAGCAAGATCCTGTTTGTGTTGATCCAACTGTGAGGATAATCAGGAGAATTAGCAGAAAAAAAAGAGAAGGTTGATTTCAGTTGTAGTGATATGGCTTCTCAGGGTTTGTTCTGCATGAAGATAAAATCCTTCTTTGCTTTTGTTTTTTTCCAACATGAGGCACAGAACTTTTCCTGCAGCAAAGTACTTTACTTTTAAAAATGCAAGAAGTTTTGAAAAATCCCAATAGATTAAATTTGGTAGAGATTTTGACCATGTTGCTATCTTCAGGTGTGATGAATAATCATAATTTGTGAGTCATTGATGGTGAAACAAAAGACAGATCTGTGAGTGGAAAGAAATGCTTACAGCTTTGTTTTGTTAGCAACAGACAGAATATTTCATTCAGTTCTACTGATGCAATTCCATTTTCCACTCCATTACACCTAAGAGCACTTCTCTAACTTTGAAATAATTTGTTTGAAGAACACATTCTGTGGTTCTTTTTTTTCTTATATTAAATTGACTTGGTGACATTATAGGGCTCATTTTCACTGTATGAGTTAGACGTTATGTGTCCATGAACTGTAGCTCTCGGCTGGCCACCTGGAAAAACAAGCTGCTCAACAACCATGTAATTTGTTTTTTGTCTGGCTTTTGGTACTGTGGGGTTTTTTTTGGATTAGTGCTGAGCACACACTGAAAGGAAGCTTTCCTTGAAGCAATCTCCTTTCTCTAAGTGGCATCTTACTCAGTTACAAATTAACAAATGGTGTAATGCTGCTAAAAGCTTTAGTTAACAGCATTTCTGTATAACTGGATTCCATAAGAGAAAACATGTCCTTTCCTTTCCCTTTCCTATGACCCCAAAGCAGAATTAACAGCTTTGGAAGAAAGACATGTTCCTGTGTTGAATCAAAATGTGGCTGCCTGCCACATACCTTGATGGAAAGGGCTGAGAAGAAATACTTAACTCTGTGTGTCTCTATCTTTCATGTTAAAATAAGTCATATTTAAGAAAAGAGCATCTTCTCTATGAAATAGTGCTCCATAACCCCAGTGGTGACCAGATCTGATCAAAAGGACGCACTGACATGGGACTTCAATGATTAATGTTTAATTGATTAGGTGCAACACAAAACATCAGAATTGGCTCTTGAGGGGCTGTAGGTGTTTAAAACCCAAATAGGAATTATTTAACTTACTGTCCTGGCCAAAGTTCAGAGCCTGGCTCATTCTGTTTATCCTAAGACATTTGGTGCTCGTCAGCTGGAGCTCCATCTTAGCTCACAAATTAAAAAGTTCCTGTTAAGCAGACGCCAAATTATAACTGAGGCTTGCATTTCACTGATGATTTTAGTAAATGTAAGGCTACTGTGTATGCTCTTGGTGCAACTAACTGACCGTTAAGCTGATCTGGTCTGACATCCTGTAAAATGTAGGCTGAAGAACAAAACCCACTTACTTTCCCTTCAAGTCAAATACTTTTTATTTAAACTACAAACATGACTTTTGAGGGAGACATCCAACTTTGTTTAAAGACTTCAAAGTAATGAGAAATCCATCTCTTCTCTTGGTAAACTCTTACATTTGACCTTATTGTTAAAAACCAGGTTCCTTACTTCCAGTGGGTTTTTTTATTCTTCATTTCACTGTTACTAAAATTTATAACACATCCATCTGCAAGACTGTTCAAACCTAAGGTATCACACATCCTTTGTAGGTTGACCAGAGGCTCTGAAAAAATATGTCTTAATTGGGCAACCCCTCCCCAGTGAAAGCTTGCAGCACAGGTTTCTCAGGACCAAATTTTGTCTATGGAGATGTCAAAAACTCACTTAAAAATATCCTCTAAACCCACAGCCAAATCCTATTCCATTTATGTCCTGTTCTGAAAAAATGAATAGGATTTTTTAGGCTAACATGTAAAACAGAAATAAAGTAACAATCATCTATTTTTATAGGATGGAGCAGAGAAAGCGAAAAAATGAAGCAATGTCTTGTTACTTCAGCTGCTGAAACCATCTTTTTGCTTATGTCTTATCATCTCACTCTTCATCTTGACCTAGTATATGAAGAAGCTGCAATTACAAGAAACTAAGATCACTTTTGTCTCACTTTCATCTAGGCTGGCTTTTGCTGTTTCTTGTCAGGTCCAATGAAGTCAGGCTGAGCCAAAAAATCTTGTTTTTTAAAAACAGTCCCAACTGCTCTATATAAAGTTGTTACTCCTCATTACAGCTTTGGCATAGAGATAGGAGAAATGGTCATTTGAGGTGAACCAGGAGCTGAAGAGTCACTCAAGCCTCTAAAGTAAACAAAAGACAAATTAGGAATATATAGCAGTTTTTCTCTTAAAGTTTGCAGTGTTTTACAAAGTAATCTCAGGATTGGAAAACTTGGGATAATTCTTGTGTCTGACATTTTCCTTGTGTCTGATTTGCAATCCTGCCTGCACATCTGAACATAGACGAAGACATAGGTATAGTTTTGCATTTATCACAAAAGATCCTCATTTAAGATTTCAGTTGACTTTGTTAATTGGTCTGCTAAAGTCAAGACTGTGAACCCAGTTTGCTGTTGTATTATGCCTACTTTACGTCTGTGTCATTCACTGATTCCACCAGTGCCATTCATTTGAAAAAAGAGAAGTGATGATACAGACCTGAAGTGGAACTGAAACTGAACTCTCAGCTCTTACAAGTTGGCCTTCTTCAGCAGATGTGGCATGTTTATTCTCACTTGGAGTCACAAAAATAAGACTCAATGTCTTTGTAAAAGACTTAATGTGAGTTTTCCGCAGTCAATGGGCAAGTGGGTGGTGTCACTGAATGCAACTCTGCAGGACTCTTTACCCAGAAACACAAAGTACACTACGTTCATAAAATCTTACCTCCTGTTGTTTCAACAAAAACTAAGGAGGAAGTGACAAGGAATAGTCAGAAGAAGAACAAACTTTCAGCAAGAATAGCTATGGTTTTCTCAGAAGAGATATATAGTTCACAAACTCTTTCAGACATCGTTGCCTCATCTTTTGATTTTTTTTTTTTTTGACAATTGCTGTACCCTGCACTTATTGTTGACTTATATTGGAAGAAGACAGTTAAATTGGTAGGTGGAGAATTAGCAAAGCTCTTCCTCCACTGCCATAAACTACCTGTGGCAGCACAGGCAACCCAATGGGTAGTACCTTACCCCTGTTCGCAGGCATGAAAGCTGGAAGCCGCTGAAATGGCAGAGAGTGCAAAATATGGACATTTATCTCTGGGCATTAATTATGCCTTGGTTTCCTCTTTATAAAATGGAGGTGATATGAAGGTGGTGTGAAGATATTTGGGATCTAAAAAAGTAAATAGGACAGGGAAACTATATGTTCTTTCCATCTATGAAAATCAAGCTATTATATCTGGCTGAATATTCAGGAAATAGTCAATTACCAACCTTATGGAATAATTACAGTTCCAGTTGAGTTTAAGGTAAGATGTGGGTGTTCAGCCTCTTGGAAACATGGATGCAATAGCATCAAAAGTAATACTGCAGCTGAAAGAAACAATCCTCCCTCCCAGTGAGGGATTTGTCTCAACCTGCATGCTCAGGAGTTTTCCAGATGCCACAGAAAAAAAACCCAACCCTACTGATTTTTTTGTCTGTAATGCATAGAAAGTTTGTCATGTAAGGACCTGAACTGTCTTAGTGCTGCTTAGTATACCTGTGCTGCCTTTACCATGAGGGTTAAGTGTAGTTGCCAAGATCTATTCAGGTTTTTTTGATCTGTGTTTCTCTCAATGGCACAGTGTGAAACCTGTTTCTTGAAGTATATCATAGTTCACTGTTTCTAAGGAGTACTCTTCTTAGTATGCATAAAGCTTATTTACGTTCTCCAGGTAGTGTACACAAAATGGAATACTTTCAAAGCAGCTGACAACCTGTAAGAAGAAAAAGAAACTTTAGCATTTTAATGCCACTAAAGTTTGCTGTGGGACTGGAGTAATGTTAGATTTTCCCACTGCTGGTTATGAAAACAGTAATTACGTGGATGTCCTTGGCAGTTGGCATAGCAAAGCAGAGACATTCTCTTGATCATGTTTCTTAGCAGCTTGGCAGTGAGGGCTTATGAAATGAAAATATTCTTTTGAAATCATACAGTGATAGGCCTGTTCAGTTATATCATATTGTAAACCAGCTGACATAATAGTAGGTGGCTGGGTAACCTACCCACCCTGGCAATGCAAACCAGAGTTTTGCTTGATAGTGGTCATATAAACGTGGTGTGTCCTTAATGTACCCAAGCAGCCATTGAAGGAGCTTGCTGTCACAAAGCCACTTCAGCTAATGGGCGTTTCACTTCATCTGAGTAATTTTTAGCCTGGTTTACTTCAAGTAGATGTGGTATGGGGTACATGTGATTCATGAGCCAGCATTACTTGTCTAGCACACGTCCTGGCACAGCGTTACTTATGGTCAACAGTCTCTCCCTTTTTTCTTTTTTTTCAGATTAGGTCCGTTTGGAAAATAAGCACCTCACTCTTACTGCTAAAAATGGTAATTACAGAGAGGACTTTCAAGGCAATTTGGTTGGTACCCTGTTCCCACTGGATTTCAGTGAGTTTTGGGTGTTTTTTCCCATTTGGGACCCTGAAGCGAGGGCATGGGCCAGAATAAGTTCCTGAAGGATGGCCAACCTTCTTCCCATTACAGAGCTGTGCCTCTTGCATGATCTTTTCTTCTTTTTTAATGCAACTGCTAAAAATGGCTGGAATCCACTACTGTATCATAGAATCAATCATAGAATCATTTAGGTTGGAAAAGACCTTCAAGATCATCGAGTAAGACAGTATGTTTGTTAACTATGCTAGACCCATATAAATCAAGAGTTTCACTTAGAAAGCTTCACATTCATTCAGGAGGCAAAAGAGCCCATGAAGTCCTAGGACTTCATAACAAAGGGTCAAATATGTCATTACTTTTGGCATTAAAATATTTTGTATGTCTTTCATCATTGACAGACAACAAATTAAGTGAAGAAACTCACTCAAGAGATGGGAAAAGGACCTGGGCTGTTTCCCCATCCATCTGTTCTCTGCAGCCGCATAGTTGGGTTTTGCTGTAGGAATAATAAGGACATTCTTTTTCCTGCATCCTCTTTTTCCTAGCATCCTGCTCAAGTGACTGCTCACCGAGGCCAGTGGTACACAAAGCAGCACCACCAACACCACTGTTATCATGATTATTTATATTCTGGATGTTCTTATCTAACAAAACTAAAGAAAATATTTAATGTCTTCCTCCAGCCTGCAATAAGCAAGCTGCTTAAACTGTTGGATTTTTCTGAGGAAGAAGAAGTGTTAGGCAGGTCTGATGTCTTCTTCTGTAGACAAGGTGCTCCTGCAAGACTATGGAGTGCTCCTGAGTGTGCTGTGCTTAATCTCTCTTACATTCAGTGGGAAAACTCTTGAACAGCTAATGTAATTCATGTCAACTTCAAAAGAGGTGAAATTTTACCCCAAAGGTTCTGGTTTGGAGCAATAAGAACACCTGGCTTCCATTTTATCAAATCAAACCAAAATCACCAAAGCTGAATTTCTGAAAGCAACCTCCTCTAGAAGTCTGTCTTCAAACAGCATGTGAAGTCATAAAATAAATATTGTGCTTCATACTTCTGTTACTTCATTTACCTCTTTGTTAAAATAGAAACCACAGAACTATGTTATAGTTAGAACAGGAGAAGAAATTTTAAACTGAATCCCCTCTTCCTGCAAAGACTTACACGACTGCACGTCTGCAGGTACATGAACAGTAGCAGTGGGTACAGTGGGACTGAGTTTAACAGAGAGCTATGCAGCAACAAGTCATTCTGCAAGTACGCCATCAAACTGCAATAACCTTAATATTACTAAGCATGCTCCCTATTAAAAGTTTCCTTTCAGCAACAGATTGTAGACTCTTCCCAAAATATTGGGAAATTATGGTTATTTTCAAAAACTTCTTGTGCTTATTGGCAAAAAAAAAATTAAAAATGGAAGACTACAATTAGCCTAGAGAAAGCTTTTTAGATGCATAGAAATTTGTGAGGCAGTATGATTTAGAATGAATAAAAAATGTAGGTGTAGCTTGAAGAGAGAAGAGCGGGGAGACAGAAGAGGAGTGGCAGGAGCTAGTGGTAAATAAATAACACTAGTCCAGGCAAGAAAAACTAAAAGACAAAGAAAATCAACAAGTGATATGACTTAAGCAGATTCAGCGGTATTTACACCCAGTGGAAGGGTAAATACATGGTCCTGAGTATTTAGGGGCTCCAAGAAGAAATTACTTTAAGTGAATTCTTCAAATCTATTGGTATTAAACCTCTGTGTGGACTCTCATTCAGTGTTAAATTAGATTTTCTTTAGTTCTGAAGTATGTTAAATTAAATTGAATCAAAGCCATTTAATTTTGAGCAAGAATATTCACAACAGTGTTTTGCTATACTTCAATAAATCTCCCTAAGATTCTTATCTTTGGACTCACTTTCTCATCACTCTTCATGCTGACAGTTGTCCATGTGTTTTATTTGGATACTATACAAATTTTACAAATTAGAATTTCAATACTTTGATTGCAGTGGTGATAAGAATGTAAAAATGTTCTTTAAAAAAAAAAAATTCAATTTAAGAAATTCTCCAGCAGCATTCCTCTGCAGCATCCCCAAAGAAAGCCACCAATAGAGAACACAAATCCTTGTATGATATCTGTCGTGTTAAATAGTTCATACTTTACCACTTAGGACAAGAAAATAGTAACAAACAAATAAAAAAAAATACCATGTGAGGTGTATTAAATGTGTCTAGAGCCTGAAGTTTCTATTGCCTCCTGGTACTTGCCTTTGTATTGTTAGTGATGGCTGCATACAGCCTGGAGGAGGAGGTAAGTTTAATTTCCCCTGTCTTTGCTTTCCTTCCAATTAAAAATACATCAACAGTGAACATGTCTCTGTTGGCATACAGTCATAATTACCTCACAAAGTTAAATAACAGTTGCCTGCATCTTCAAACAAAAACAAATATAAAACTTTTCACAGAAGGTTTTCTTTGCAATTTGTACTGGAAAATAGTGAGACATTGTAACAAACCCAGGATGATAAATTGCTGTGGAATCTCCCTTTTTGTGCACTTTCCTTGCCTGTCTCCTGAGGTCCCAGTGAAATGTTAGATCATGAGATGAGGACAAAATGTAAACAAACCAAAGACTGATGTGCATGTTGGAGTTTCTAATGTCATGTTATTTTAATTAACTCTTACAAAAAACACCTGGCCCATTCGCATCACGTTGTTCTCTCAGCAGTTGCACTTATGAGGGCAGGGACCGGCAGCCTTGCTGATGACCATGATTGAAACCTCCTAATACAGCTCAAAGATAGCTGACAAACGTCATGTCACAGGAAGTGCTGGGGCGAGGGGAACCTCAGGGGCACACTACGTTCCCTGCTTCCATGGTGTGTGGGGGCTAAAAAATGCTCAATTTCCAGGGCTGCCCAGCAAGGACTGCCTTGGCACAGGTGGGTATCTGCACAGCCCAGCAGCCTCCACACCAGTTTGCCAGTGCTGCCAAGAGGTATGATGCTGTCTTGAGGGAGGCAGCTGAATTGCTCATACCCCTTGATTGAGCAGGGCTAAAGGCTAGCAAATTTTCACTGAATACCAAAACTAAATGGGAATGTCAGGATCTCTCACCTAATAAATACCAATGTGAAAACAGTAGCTAAGTGTCTGCTAGGAAAAAATAAAAATAAAAGAACCCCAAACCCAGTATCTTAGAAATTAGCAGGAAAAGAGTAAAGAATAAACCAGAGGAGTTTGTTATGTCCTTGTACAGCTCCATGGTGTGCCTGCCTCTTGAATGCTGTAGGGAGGTCTGATTCCCCCCATCCCCATCACAAAAAAGATAAAGCAGGAATAAAAAAGGTTTTTTCAAGTTCTCAGAGTGGCAACACGAATGTTCAAAACTGCGGGATTGTTCCCCTGGAAAAAGCAGACTGTGGTCAAAAAAGCAGACAATAAGGGATGAATACAGTAAGACTCTATAATATCATGAGCAGGATGTAAAAAAGAAAAGAAAAAAAGAATATTGTCATGTACAGGAGCAAGGGAACAGCAGGTGATAACAAAAGGAGTCAGGTTCAAAAGGGAATGAAACAAATTTTCCCACGTTGTCAATCTGTGGAAGTGATTGCCACAAGACATTGTGGTTGATGAAACTGTATAAGGGTTCCAAGAGCTTTAGACAAGTTCATGAAAGAAAAAAACATTGAAGACTATAAAACGTAAAGATACCACCTCTGGAAAAGAAGTCCAAGGTGCAGGTGACTGGAAACCAGGAGAGTAATACCTGAGAGGTAAAATTGTTTGGTTGCCTTTAACTTACGCTTTTGTTTGACATCTGCAATTGGCTGCTAAGTTTGACAGGCCTTGTGGTCCAAGCAAATTCTTCCGTGAAAGATCACAAAAGACAGAGGACAACCAAAAATAAGACCACCAACATGTATTTTGGGCACTGGTGTCCCTAAAGTAGTGGCTTAATAAACCACCATGAGGCTGAGCCAGTTTAACGGAACTGTGTGGACTGTTTGCACCATGTAAGCAAAGGAAAGGGCTTGGGGACCAAAACAGAGCAACTGGACAGGGACTCCCAGGGCAATGCCATATCTCACATGTATATGTCACCTAGGTGAATTAATATCCCAAAGACATCATCTCTTTTCTTCTCTTGCTTCTATTTGACTTACAGGAACATGGCATAGGATGCTCTCCAGGAGTCTGGCTTTGCTCTACAGATTGTTTTAGTGCTTGATCCAAAGATTCACCACTGTTAAACACATGAAAGAGTCTCTGAGGCTTCCAAAACATGAGACACATGGGAAATCCTTAGTTCTTAACCAATTCATTAATGCTGCCACGCTTCTGATATTTAGTCAATACCTCTTCTCATACATCAGCAAAGTCTAAGCTCACAGAAATGTGATTTATAGGAAAATCCGTAAGAGGATTCCAGGCACTGTTGCCATACAGCTATAGTGGCTGCTCCCTGGTTATGGAGATTTAAAATATAAGGAGCCTTTAAAGGAAGCATATTTCTCTGTGTATGAGTGTATTTATATTCTAACAAAGAAAAGTGGCATCTACTTTCACTGGTCAGTAAGAAAATAATTTTCTTATACTGCAAGCTTTAAAAGAACTGCTTTTCTCAAACTGCCTCTTGGGTTGTTCATATGAACAATCTGCTGGCAGGACACAAAGCTGGAGGAGGAATTTCTTCCTTCCAACAGCATATTTCCCTTGCTGACCGTGTGTTTTCTTCCCTTAGATTTACAAAACCAGGAGAATGACTGCCCCTTTCAGCTGAGGATGGATGAGGATCCTGGGCACTCTCTGCAGGGGCTGCTGTCATCACCAACTCTGAAGTGAACGGGGACTTTGCTGGAGCAAAGCCGGAGCTTTCCTGAGTAGGTATTACGTTGCTGCAAAAAAATGGAATCCAAATGATGATGGCACATTTGTGGTGTGATGATTAAACAAGGGATAAGCATCTGTAGGCAAGCACTGGGCTGCAGAACATGTAAAATTCCTACTTCCCACCCCAAAGCTCAAATATTCCAAATGAACGGTCTTTTGAATAGTGGCATTTTTAAATGCTTAGTTTACCTAAGGTGTTAGAAAGCAAAAAAGCACCGCTTATTTTCCCACCAGAAATGAGCAAGTTTTAGTATGCTTTTTTAATAGATTTTGTCTCAGATCTTTTCTAATCTGTTCCTGTATTGTTGGTTTTTTCCCCTGGCCTTTTTTCCCCTTTGTGTATTGCATAGTTGCATATTGGAATATTTTTGTCATCATCTTCATTACTGATTAACAGAGATTTTAAGTACTAGTTCAAGGCAGTTTCATTTAAAGAAATCTGAACAGTTCACATATTAAAACCCAGTTCTCTTTAAATGATTCAGGCAGATCAGGATTAATTTTCAGGCTAGTTTTCAGAGACTCCTGTCAACATATTCTTCAGTTTTATTCAAACATGTTTGTTCACTAAATTGAACTAAGTTAACCTAGTTCACACCAGTTCCTCAAATCCTCACTTTCATTCAGTTTTAATGATAAGCTAACTCCCCCCAAAGTATTTCTTTAAACATTTTCACTCTAGATAAACACACTGAAAACCTGAGTTTCCATTTTTCAGTCATGTGCTGTCTTTTAAAAATCTACAGGAATAATCTGGGAGCCTGAGAAGGGGAGACGCAGCTAACCTCAAGGCTGAAGAGTGAAGATTTGGAAAAGGCATTAGGAAGGCTGGCTGCCATGATTTGTGTGTCTATTACAAGAGATTTCACAAAGCTGTGAAGATGTATTTTCTGAATATCAGGATCCTGAGTCTGTTTAGCTTGTAAAATTTGAAATGTCAGAATGACATTTCAAAGTTTCTAATTTAGAAGATGGCATTTTATTTCTCATTTCTGCTGTGGGCTCCTAGTATGGCCTCTCTATTAAGATTTTTAGCTTTTTCAAATGTATAAACTTATCCAAGTCATATTTCCAAATAAGGAATTCTTTCATGCCACTTTAAGTATTTTCTACTCAGAAAATACATCCATTCCTTTCTATATACCATTTCTGAAGAGAACTGTTTCCTTCATTATTCAAAACCAATTGATTTCGAAATCAATAAATCAGGATGGACTTTTCTTCTGTTTTGAGCAGTGTGGGAAAGACTTGCAAAACTTACTTAACCCCTTCTGTTAAGTAAGATTGTGTCTTGGGTTGCAAGTTTCCTTGTATACAACTAAAAACTTGTCATATTTTTTCTACAAAGGGAAAATGTTACCAATATTTCTTTCTGGTTGAGTATTTAATTCATATTCCTATCTTTTATTAAGGTTTGTGTTGGCCATAACTGCAATGTATTAGTGAGTTTCATCAGGGTTTTGTTGCTGTCTAAGGTCTAGTTGGGGAAAAAAACCCCAACTGTTCTGATTTCAGGCCTGATTCTGACCTCAATTCCAATGAGAAAAAGCAAGGTACTAAAAAACTATGGGGCAGGCCCTCACCTCTGATAAGTCAATGGAACTTTACCAAGGGTATCTGGAGGAAGAAAGATGTCAGGAAAGGGTTAACTGTGAATGTGGCTGCTTCAGACAAGTCCTGAAAATGGCTACTGGAGTTCTTTCTGAGCAGGAATATTCAGTACCTGACATCTAGGAGATACGCAGCAAATATTCAGCAGAAGTCTCAATTTCTGAAGGACAGCCATGGTACTGGCTTTGGTTAGAAGTCGTACTTTGAGGTCTGCTTTAGGCTTTTTTCTTGCCTTTTAAAAAACTTTAGCCAGTACAATATTTTAAAGCATGTCTCTTTACAGACTTCGTACCAGGGGGTGGTCAAATCTTGGGAGTACCTACAGAAACTGAGCGCCATCTTCTGGCCATTCCCGTTCACCGCAACTAGGTGTGTTGGTCTGTAAGGACTATTTTACCCGAAGAGCGGGAGGTGTTTCTTCTCCACTGGTACTCGAAATTTTTCTTCCATGATTAAGTTACAGAGTTCCCAGTTGCCACTGGTTGTCTTACATACGAAAACATGTGTCAAGGAGCGTAATTATCAGCAAACAATGTTCATGCAAAGGATTTACGTCTGCTGCCTTTTCCTTTTCCTCCATAATATACCTACCATTGAACACAGGCTCTTGGGTGAGATCCCTGTAACTAGAGAGAATGCCTCTTAGGTAAGGTGCTTCGATATGTGCCATGCAAAGACTTTGCTTTGGGCATGTTAAGTCATCCTTTTTGGTGGAAGCATTTGTGTGAACTAAGTCACGTGCCCATAAGCTGTTACAAGACTGGAGACACAAAGCTATGTCCTCCCTAGGGCTGTTAAGCATTCAGCAAACACTGCACTTCCTAGCTGCTTTTGTTGTTCCAAGTAGAGGAAAAAGTGTGGGTGCATATGTGTGAGTATTTAAAAAAACTTCCATAAACACCAGTGCTTATTTTGTTTGGTTTTAACCGTTGGCCAGTTAGTGTCTCCACCAAGTGTTGGGAATTTTGTAAGTGCTCAGAGGACTCAGTCAAGCAAGAGGAAAGCGTTAATGGGTTATGAAAAAGGTTATATTTAACAGTACTTGTTAAATTGCATTTTAAAAATAATTTATTTTTACTGAAGTATGGAGCAATTTATTTGCAGTGGAAGGCTTGAGTATGCTTTAGGGATGAGGGGTGATATTTGGGTGAAAATTTTCTAACATGATTCAGTAGATGTTTTTACATAATTTTCTGATGTTCTAGGAACCACCAGAATTCAGAAATGTAGTTAAACATGTGCTCAGTGGGCACCTGTGGCTGGGCTAAGGACCATTGTGTACATATACACAAACACTCTGTAGGTCCCTACAGTAACTGGGCTTACATGCTCAGTCTACCCAGTAAAGGCCACTCACCAGATATTCCCTTTCCCCTGCTTTTCCCCTCTGAAATAAACAACCTGCCTCATTCATGTTTTCCTCATTTGCCTCTGTCCTGCTCACTCAGCACCCTTATTTGCTGATTCTGCACCCATGCTCAGCGACACCAGTAAAGCAGCATTTCCCCCTTGTTCAACATCTTCTGTCATTTGTCACCCTCAGGCTCCCTGATAGAATCCTTCCACAACTTTTCTCTGGTAGTTTCTCCCATTGCTGCCTTACTACTCCAGGGGTAGGTCAGGGTTGGCCAAACACTTTTTCATCACCTGTTTGGCGTGCCTGGTAGTTTCTTTCCTTGTGCTCCCATCAGTTTAACTTTGGGCTAAGGCTGGCCATTGGCCTCAAGACCACCTGTGGTCTTCACTCTCTGCCATATGGACAATTGCTTGGCAATCTCCAGGTGGTTATCCTGGGGAAAATCTACAGCTGGCAACCTGCAAAAATTTCGGCCTGCAAAATCTAAAGCTGAGGACCACAGCCACAGGCTCTGCTTTGAAAATGACAGTGAAATGTGAGTAATGAACCACAGCAGCAGCATTGCCTCCTTCAGCTGCTGGACTGCACTCTAAAGCAGGATTTGTCGGGTCACCTGGGGATCCTTCCAAGCACCACAAGAGTTTCAGAGGGAAAAACTAACACTTTTCCTACAGCCTGGCCTAGAAAGATCTCCAAGAAACTGCTCAGCACGATGATTTGCTGCAGCATGAACAGGTTAAGGCATTCCCACCGCTGTGGCTTGTTCTCACATGACATAATGCTGCACCCTCCCAGCCACCACAATCCACCGCTTGTGCTGCAGCACCCAGACACCAAGTGCAAGAGCAGTATAAAACAGCCACCATGGACATCAGGGTTGAGAGGTTCAACAAGCCACAGCCTGGCTTGCTGCACCACCACCCTGCAAATGTAAAGGCAGACACAAGCCTGGGAGAGCTGCCTGCTTTCACCAGGTGCATCTCCAGGATGGTGGGACTGGTCCCCACTCTCTGCAGGACCCAGTCTGGAGCCACCCTGCTCAGTAAGTGCCATCCCACCTCCTGTATGCAGCTGCTTTTTCCCTGTGCCAGCTTTAAAAGCAGCGTGTCAATCTGCAAGGCTGAAGAAGTGACAGGCAAGGAGTTTGTTTCCCTCTTGCTCTCAGACAAAGCACAGGACTGGGTTTCTGCACGGCAGGGTGTCTCCTACCCAGTTGCAACACTGATTTTTGAGTCCCTGAACACACTCTCTCTGTGATAGACAGAGCTTGAGTACTAAAATCACTCGTCACTGGTAGAGTGAAAGCTCTAACGGGGACTTCTGAAGTCAGCTGCTGAGCAGGAAATGCTCTCTGCTATGTCTGCTACTGGCCCATCTCTGCAGGGTGAGCTGGGTGACTAGCCTGAAGGCTGACACTTCCACCCTGTTACACACAAGGAAATTAAGCCCTAAGGGATCTTCTTACTGCAGCAGACTGGATAAACAAAAACAAAAGCGATCCCTAAGAAGTCAAAGCAGGCTGTTTGCCACATCTTTAGGCTGCAAATTAACCAACTTCACTTACTTTATAGAGGTGAACAGGAAGAGTCAGTGTCCTTCCTTCCCATACCAAATAAGGAGCTGGAAGGTATATGGTCAAACCAGAATTCCAGGCTCATTACCAGACCAATTCTGTAATTGTGTATGTGATTTATTTATTTTGAGCTATTTATGTGCTCTTGAAGTGTGGGTGTGGCACTTGGGGGTATGCACAGAGCTAAGGGGCAGGGTGGCCTGGGTCTCTGCCTGGAAGTACTGGCTTTCCAGGTGGTTGGAGGGAGAAGAATAATTTTGGGGATTTCGGAGGGGAAGCTTTGAGTTCTCAGTTCTAGGAAATCTGGGCTTCCCTGGGAGGGCAAAAAGCATGTTCAAGGGGAAAATTTAACCTACCTGTTTGCTCATTTTAATATTAAACTCACTAGTTGTTATTTCTGTTCTTCTGTAATTGAGGGCTGATGTGCCTTTCTGTGGAAGCTGAGCTCAGGTACAGGGAGATGTGAGAGCTCCTGCTTTGTTCACAGCACAGGAGGAACACACAGGAGGACGTACAAAGAATGGAGACATGACTGATGCTGCCACTTAGGCCTTACTCACCTGTCTTTTCTTGCCATAGAAACTGTCCTGTCCCAGTTGTTTGACCCTTCCGCAGCTAGGGGTGGATAACCTTCAGCTGAGTGTGGCATTTCCCTGGTTCTGCACAGGGTTAATACTGCATAGGGTTAATACTAAAAGTCCAAATGCAAGTCTTTCCTATCCTACGGCCCTTTGAGAGGACAACGGCCAACGATACTACATCATGGTGGTACAGGGGATGTTTCAAATGAGATTTCCTAGAATCCCTTTAGAACTGGGTGGAATAGACAAAAGAGAAGACTCAGAGAAAGAAAAGAAAGAATATTAAGTACTTGAGAGTAAAGATGGACTAGAACAGAGTAGAAAATGTGATGCCAGCAGCAGTGCTTCCTTCTGCCTCCCTCCACACATCTTTCCACTGTAAGCCCGTCACTCAGTGGTATTGTGTTGCCATGGCTTTGGAAAGTAGGTATCTTATATTGGGGCAGTACCTGTTAGTTGTCTATTTGAATATGAGATTTATGAATCTGTAAACGGCTGGATGCAACCACTCTATACACTAGTGGTTAGAGGGAGGTTTGCATATGGAGTTGTCACGTTTAGCAGCATTTCTGAACTGTGGGTGCTTTCAGCTCTGCAACCCACTGGCCCCCTTAGTGAGACTTATCCTTTGATGCTCACTTCCCTGCTACAGGGCAGTCAGGCAGACTTCTCATTTTGATGTTCCCAAGCTATACTAATACTAGCAGCTTAGCAAGCACTTGCCCAGAGCATTTGGGGGTCTTGCCTTCCTGTAGAAGATTATTTTTCAGTCTCTAAAAAACAAGGATACAGCCCATAAAAACCAGTTCAGGGTTTTCTAGGGGCAAAAGGGAAGAGGGGGTAAAGCGATGCCTTTATTGTCACTCGCTGTGCTTTCCCTCACCCCGACGACCGCAAACGGCCGGTCACAGGCTTTCCAACCGTGCGCATGCGCATATGCTTGCCTTTTTCTTCTTTTTTTTTTTTTTTTTTTTTTTTCATTTTCTTTTGCTAAGGGCAGGCGGCAGCGGAAAGCAGCCGGCGGCCCGGCCCCTCTTTCGGGGCCGCTTTCGGTTTCCATTCTCCCTCCGGCCTGAAGTTTCTTTTTCCCGTCCGTTCCCTGCCCGGCGTGGGCGGGGAGCATCGTCTCGCTCCCCGCCGGCTCTCCCGGTGCCGGGGCAGGGTGGGGGCTCAGGGGCCCCGCACGCAGCCGGAGCCGGGGCCGGTGCCGGAGCCGGTGCCGCGGCCGGCGGCGGTGCGAAGCCGGCCTGGCCATGACGGCGGAGGAGAAGAGGAGCCTGCAGTGCTACAGGCGGTACATCGAGAAGAGCCTGAACCCCATCTACATCCTGGGCAACATGACGGACTGGCTGTCCGACGGTGAGCGGCCGGCCGCGGCTTGCTTCCCCCGGCGCTGCCCCGCGCCTCCCGCGGCTGGGGAGCTTTGCTCTCCCCGCCGCCGCTGCGGGTGTCCCCCCTCACTCTTTGCTGGCTTCGGGTTTTTGCTAGAGGTGAAGGAGAGAGTCCGGAAGGAGGAGGAGAAGGGGGTGACGGCGGCCGCCGCGCTGTTCCTGGACGCCATCCTGCAGCTGGAAGCGGAGGGCTGGCTGCGGGGCTTCCTGGACGCCCTGGTTGCAGCAGGTCCGTTCCCACTCGCAAGCGTGGTTTCTCCCCGCGTCTCCCTTTCCCTGCCAGAGCCACAGCCGCCGCCCGCCTTCAGCTGGGCAGACCAGCCCAGCGCACCCGGGAGGTGGAGGGTGGCCCCGTTCCCCTCGGGCGTCTGCTGTCGGGCCCTGTCGCGTCAGATGAGAGGCGGTAGGAAAAAGTAGGTTGCCAGAGGCTAGAAGTCAAACTCTTACGGGGAAACGTCCATCTGAGAAGCAGCTGGACCAATTTCGATTATGGAGAAAGTCAGTGACAGGTGAAGGGGTGCAGAATAAAGCCGCACTGACAGGAGACTTGTCTGTCTCAGGGTGTTTAGAGGAGAAACAAGGCAGCCATTGTTCTCACCAGCTATAGTTAAAGGAAGCTAAATCCCCTGAAAGAGAAAGCTAAATGGGTTTCAGGATATGCATGGGGGCTAACTGGTAGGATGGGATAACTTCATTCAAGGACAGAGTCTTAAATTAGGAACTGATTTTTAAAATTATTCAGGAGTCTTAAAAGTCTTAAGTTTCAAGAAGTAGGTAACCATTAATAGCTTTTAAATTCTGATTGTTCCTCACTAACTATGACTGCTTGATGTGTGAAGTCCTAATGCAACTTCCTTTTGAAGAGATTGTGAAGGTGTAAACCTACCAGGATGTGCTGGCTTTCCTCTATATGTATAGGTTCTATTGTAGATTCTTCTTGGTGGTTTATTAGGTATCTCAAACCCGAAAATCTCATGCCATAAGCCACTTTTGTTTTCATTTACTCACTGTTAACTACAGATAATTACAGTATCTCAGTGAGCAATTATTACTAAATTTCTTATCACTTGGATCTAGCCCACTCCCCCCTTAAAGCAAATACTAGGTCCAGAGCAACTTTCTACCTGCCTGTGGTAGTCCTAACTTCTGAAATACAAACATACCTTCTTTGAACACATTGATAGCATTCAGTTTAGTGTATCTTCAGCAGAAAACTGAAAAAGTTAACCTGCTGACTTCAAGCGCTATCCCAAGTACTTACTAATTGGGCCTGAGAGTAGCATTTAGCACTACTCTCGTATTTGGCAGATGCAGAGGTGATAATTAGCTTAAAGACTGTGGTAAGTATCCATGCCATTCTCCTGCTTCTCCAAAAGAAAATAAAAAGTTAGGCAAATTCCTTCTGTTTGCCCACAGTTCCTCTGGGACGCTGACCTGCTTTCTTCCACCTCCGGAGCCCACCCAGCAAATCACATAAGTCCTCTAAATCTGATTCCCTGCCACTGTCTGTTCCAGGACAGTATTTTCAGCTGTTTGCTGACTATCTAGGCTGCAGGTGTCTGTGTTGCTAAGGAGGGTTGTCGTGTCCCAAGGCTGGAGTGACTCAGGTTCATGGATTTCCTTTGTCAGAAGTAAGGTGAAACGACACCAGGGGAGTTCAAACAACAATCAACATTTATTCAACCAAGCTAACCTTGCCCAAGTGCAAGTGAACTTATCGATATGAACCTTGCATCATGTCATTAAGCCACCGTTTGAAAAGGGAAGGAAGGTGTAGAAAAAGAAACGGAAAAAGGAACATGAAACTATGTCAGTGAACTGTACAACGTGTGCTAACCATACGTAAGCCTTACTTATTTGGGGATCAATTCAAAGAAGAAAATAAGGAGATCTCTCCCGTTGAGTCACGAGGTTCAGAGTGGACCCCCTTGCTTTCTAGACTCCTTCTCAGAGAGGAGCCCTGGGGCAACTGGATCCACTCCTAGTCCCAGACTTGGTCAACGGTTTATGTTTAAAAGGATGAGGTGTAGGGACTGTGGAAAAAAGAGAGAGAGAGAGAGGAAGAAAGAGAGAAGAAAAGGATTTTATCAGTCCTGGGTCCAGTGTTGGTCCAGCCAGTCTAGAGATCCAGTTCCGGAGGCCACTTGCCCAGAACTCGTCCTCCCTTCTTTTGTACCCAAAGGGTCTGCCCCTGTAGTTGGGGGTTTGCCGTCAGTAAGCAAGTGCAGTGTGAGCTCAGGAGTGTTCCAGAAATGAGTCAGTGGTCTCGACATGCGCAGTTCACATTCCTGGGATTCTCTGGAAATGGGTCGGTGGGCTTGGGGGGACATTGGGGAGTTGCTTCTCTCTCCCGCAGGCATGACCATTATCTGGCCTTTCCTCCAGGCGTGTACATTGTGCTTCTTCTCATGGTTGCTTAAGATAAGGAATTGTGCCTTTGGAGAAGCGTGGTCCCACCCGCCGTGGGGCCTTCTCCTCCAACTACATTTTCCTGTTCACACACTCCAGCACTTTTACAGAGGCTGTCTTCTCCACCAAAGTTCTTCAACAAATGTTTGAGACATTGGCTATAATGTCAGACAGTCACAAGGGTGTAGCCAAGGACAGGACTAAAAAGGCTAGTAAATCAAAGAAAAGAGGACCAAAGGTGTTTGTGATTCTGAGTAGTGTTCTGTGCTCTGGGAGATCCTGTGGAAGAGTATCATGGACTGCAAGGATCTAAGATTTGTATGGATCAAAGAAAAGGGTTTGTTACAGTTGCTTGGGTGATGTGAGCTGTGACATCATGTAGCTCTTTTTCCTCTTTGCAAGTGTTACTGCTCTTTCAGCATATGGTTTTTCATGTTATAGTTACAAGTGCTGTAAAGGAAAACATTCACTTAATCCATAAAAATTCTTAGTGGTTCACCTAGATTTTTGTCAGTTACAGGCCAAAATAATTTTAATTTCTCCAGTGGGGCTGAGAAGGTGTTTTTTCAGCTTGTTCCTACCTATTCTAGCTAGACATTGAATTCATAGGAACAATTTTTCTTTTTCTGAAAGGGTACACTGGACTGGCAGAAGCAATTGAAAACTGGGACTTCAGCAAACTGGAAAAACTAGAGTTGCACAGACAGCTGTTGAAGCGGATAGAAGCAACAATGCTAGAAGTTGATCCGGTAGCACTCATGCCGTACATAAACATGTGCCTCATAGAAAGGGAGTGTGAGGAGATCCTGCAGGTATGGTTAATGGTAAAATCCCAGGTTTTGCCTAGTTTTGCTGTGGAGAAGTGCTGGATTCCTCACTTGCTGGATGAATTGGTGCCCATCTGTCAGGCTGGTGAGTGAGAAGGGTGGCCAGCCACGGTCCCCCAGGGCGGGACTTTACTTTCTTCTGCTTAGAGGAGGCTTCGCTGTGTGGCTGCAGCTCCCCACAGCAGCGCTGTCTGCGATACCTGCATGTGTCATTCTTCACCCCTCTGGCTTGGTGGATAAGGTGGCGTGCGAAAGGGCTGCAGGCAGGGAAGCAGGATGGGGTGGCTTTGGCATTGACAGTGCTCAGCTCTATGTCTTGGCGAAGTCCAGGCTCCTGTGAAGAGACCGCAGGGGCTCTGGAAGGTGCCATATTACAGTGAAATGGGTGCCTTGCTATGCCTTTGAAATAGACCCCTTTCTGGAGTGTTCAGTCTGCATTAATGCTCCTAAAAATACAGATGGAAGTAGGCAAAGTGGCATTTAGATGTTGCCTAAATTGATTCCTTCTTGTCATGGGATTTGACATAGTCATAGTCTATTACCTTAACTGTGGCAACCACTAGAAACTTTGTGTATGGCTCTTTGAGTTTTGTCAGCACCCAGAGGGATGGTCGTAGGGTGAAAAGAAACTTCTGGTCTGAAGTCGTTAGCTAAATACTGTGTCACATAAATCAACAACATTTTCATTGCCTTTGGATGTGAAGCTGCTGTACTGTTACGCAGTTCTAGCTCAGCGTTGTTATCGATGACTGATAACAAGTGATATTACCAATCACTCATCATTTATGACTGGTTAATAATAAGTTATGATGCTGTGTGAAGGAGTCTTCTAGGTGTTCTCACTCCTTGTGACTCCTGAGAAAGATTGTTTGCAGGTATTCTGTTTTTAAAGCAGTATTTCTTTATGGAGATACATAATATTTGGAAAGCTATTGTGTCTGAGTAAACATCAGGCCTGCATACTTTTGCATTTTCCTATTCTGCAATGTTTTTTAATCAGTTTGGCCTCAGAGATTTATGGCAGATACGGCTTATTACAAGGACCTTGCCAGATGAAAATTCACAGAATAATTCAGACCTGGTGAATATTTAAGCAAATAGCCTACCTGTTGATGTAGTCCAGCTAATTTTAGTGTATGCCTAGGCTGGCAGAATTGCACTGGTAGGTAAATCACTGAATTTTACTGGAAACCTTTTATTCTGTGAGAAGGAAATGCAATTTTCAACTGAACATCAAACAAAACAAATCAAAATATCAAAGAACAGTGGTTTTGCTCACTCAGAAGCTACAGCAGCTTCTGTTTGTTGTGTGTGCAGGTCAGCGAATACAGAAGCAAAGCAGCCGGGATAACTAAACTCATTGAATGTCTCTGTCGATCGGATAAGGAAAACTGGCCAAAAAGCCTTCAGCTAGCACTAGATAACACAGGATATTACAATGCAAGTGAACTGTGGGATATAAGAGAAGGTAAACTGCGAATTGGTTTTATGATGCTCTTTTCCTGTTCTTGTACGAGACAGTAATATTTTTTTTCAGGAGAGTAAGACTAATTTAAAAGGATACCATCAGACTGCATTGCTCATTGTTGTTTAAAAATAAAACCTTTTTTTTTTTTTTAATTTAAAATGTCTCATATATAAAATGAAATACAGGTACTACCCTACAAACCATCAGAAATTATCTTTTGAGTATTTTTGCTCCCATATGGTTATGAATGATGCCTTTTTTTGGCAAACAATCAGACAGCATACAAGGCTCTGAAGGTACAAAACTAACAAAATGTTTATCTTCTTCCCTCCATTCTGCTATAATTCACCTTTTGCCATCTTTTTGGTTGCTTGAGTTGTGATAGATGCAATGTTTTCTGATAAAATATGATTAGTAATTTGATATTCTAGAAAGTGATATAGTTCCATGGTCCACAGAGCAGATCATATACTTTTTTCTTTGAGAAATCGATAAGCAGCACTTACCAAGTGACTATGTTCGTATTTTATAAAAATGCAGAATTTCCCCTAATAAGATTTTGCTTTTGTCATTGATTTACCTTTCCCCACTTGAAAAATACCTATATGAGTACCCTGCAGCATGGGAGAATTTAGAGCAGAATACAGTATTTCACTACAAAATAATGAAGAAAGACAAGCAATTTTAGATAAACTGGACTGTGGTTCTTTATATCTACATTTGCTTTCTCCCAAACCATAAGTGATTGTTTGAATTGTTTTTAATTAGCAACTGGGACAAGCTACTTTTAAGTGGCTTCTTAAACAACATTTCTTATTTTGAAATGTTTTTATTGCTGTAGTCAAATGTGTGTAATTTCTTATCTGCAGATTTAATCATTATATATATAAAAATTATATACATTTAATACATTTATAAATAATAATATATAAAATAATATATAAGAATAATACTTATATAGATATTATTTTATGTAGGTGATGGCTATATATATTATTTGGTTAATGGTTATATTTTATAAGTTAAAGATACCACTGTCTTTTGGCACAGCTTCTGCTAACATCCAGCTTAATAAAGCCAAAGTCAGCCTACTGAGCAAACGTTGTCCATACTGGAAGCATTTTAACGCTAGCAGTTAAGAAGAGTTGCTAGTGTATGTTAATCACAGATACTGTGTGCTTTCTGGAGCTGGATTATGGTGCAAATGTGTTCTCCCTCCGTCTCCAAAAGCAGCGTTTTGTGATCATGTGTTCTGTTTGCAACGAGACTCTTCATGCAAAGCCCAGTGCCAGTTCTTTGAGAAGGTAATCCTTACGGGGCCGAAGAAAATTTTGGCAAGCATCTTCGGAACCTCTCTTGATTATCATGTAAGATAAAGGGTGGAGATACTCTTACAATTTCTAAGTCCTTCCAAAAGGTAAGGGGAAAGGGAGAGCAAAATCTTGAATTTACGAAGCTTCTTTAAACTCCTAAGTATTTTTCATGCTTGTGGTTAATGTCCATGTTAAATCTGTAATCTTGTCACTTAATATAGAGGATATAACTTTCTTCCCAATCTATTATCTCCTTTGATTTTTAAGGGATAGATAAATGTGCATTGTGTAGGTGGGTCTTCTAAACCCAAGACTCTCAGTGCTATCCATCTTACTTGAAAGGGAGCCTGGATGCAGTGTCATTTTATGTAGTCTTTCCATGCTAGCTATGAACTCCTCCACCTTGTCATCCCAGCAAATACATTTTAAAATCAAAAGGATCAGTAGCATGCCTTTTTTTGTGATTGTACAGATAATGGCAAAGATGTGGATGGTGAAATGACAGATGCCTCTGAGAACAGCTTTGAAACCGTGGTGACGTTTTCTGAAGAAGCAGAATGTGATAATAATCTCAGTGAAAATCTCTGTTCAGCTTCAGGTAAGACTTAGCAACTTATAACAGTTTGTGGCTGGAATTCTCTGTTTCTTTAGATTCCTGAAGGATGCAGATGCAGTGTGCCACAAAGGAAGGTACTGAGGAACTAGTTCAAATCTCTGACTTGATTTAGCTGTCTTCTGTTTTAAAGTTTTAAGGATCTCATGCTGGGCATCATATATGTTGGGGGTTGCCACCTCATTTACCACATTTCTCGTGCAAAGTTGTTCTGCCAGCACATTATCAACACGGTCTCCAAACACCAGACTGTTGTAGATGCATCTCTTCTCTGATACAATTAATTCACACATGACCTGATATTAGCCGGTTTAGAGAGCTGAATGTGGCTGCAAAGGATCTGTGCAGTGGCTGTCATGTCTCATATAGCAAATTTTGCTCCACAAGTGGTTTCTAGTTCCTGTTCATAAGTGCAAACCCTCTGACAAGACCACAATTTAAGAGAGTATTAACTTCAAAAGTCTGTAGAGCAGAAGGCTAAAAGGAATACTGTGCATATATTTGGGGGAAGATAAGCCCTTTTGTTTTATTTCTGAGTTGAAAAAAGACCAGTTGAGCTGAGAGTTGTCAGCCCAGACTTTGAAATTAGTTCATTTTAGGAAACACAGTCAAGCGGTAACAAAAGTATGCCATCAAACCTACACAAAATTCTTGTCTGGTGCGTATGTCCTGTTAAAAGGCTTGTCTGTCAGAGAATGCTCCGTGTAGACTGCAAGGACTCTACCTCTATCCTTCTAAATAGCAACTGTGTGGGGCACAATATATTTTATGCATTTCTGTTGCAACACTCGTCAAAAAACCATGGTTCTCTCCTAGAAGGGATCTATCAGTCTTCACCTGTTTATGAACCAAAGAGGGCTCGGAGCTACCAGACTGAACTTGCGCAGCCTGCTATCAATGGGAAAAACACATTGATATGTGCCCCTACAGGTAAGAAAACATGTTTCTTAGAAAAATTCTGTTGGTGGAGAGGGCTATGAAGGATATGTTATAGACGCTCGTGACAAATTGGAGGAGCCAATTTGTATTAAATGACACGATCGAATTTATTAGCAAGCGATAAGAGAGCAAAACAGCGCTGGGCGGCCGGGGAGACAGTGCTCCGCCAAAGGCTCGCGCCGAAAATGGGGAAGAGTCCCTTTATTTATACAGTTTCTAGTTTCTGTCTACGTGACGGCTCGTATCTTCTGTATTGCGTGTTTGTGCCGTCAGTTGCTAGGTGGTCGTAATCTGCCTTCAGGTGGCGGCTGGTATCTTCTGCATTGTGTGTGTGTTTGCGTCGTCATTTGTTTGTTAGGTGGAACGTCTTTCGTTAATTATCGGTACTTAACTGGATACTGTGGTTTTAGATAAGCGAGGAATGTCTCTACCCCCACATGCGATTTCATGAACAAAGTTAACCAGTTCATTACAGATAGGGAAGGGTAATGGTTCAGTCAACCTTTTCCAGCTGTTTATTTAAAAGCAGTCTTCCTTGCAGTACTAGATCCAGATCTAACCTGAAATTCATGACTAAGGGCAGCACAGAGACTGAGCAAGACAGATGTGTCTCTTTGCACTTCAGTGCTTGTATTCAGATTTCTGTTCTGACCTCTGCTTTCTCATTCTCTGGTGCGGATTTTTGAGTTAAAATCACTCACTGATCTTTGCAGATCTTTAAGAAATTTGGATTGCAAGTTGAAGGAAAAATAGGCTGAGTTGCCCTGAGACTCCCCTGTCTTCTGTACTACAATGCCTACAACATCAAAACAGCACAGGGAATTTTTGCAGTAGCTCAGGACTGAATTAAGAAGATGGAAGTTCAGCAGCAAAAGAGAGATCGATCAGCTCTTTCTCTCCACCTGTGTTTTCCATGTTGCTATCCTGATTCTCCCCTGGGCCCTGGAGAAGCAGGTGGGGTAGCAGAGGCAGGGACACAGAAGAGCCCTGGGTGGCCTGCACAGTGATCCTGAATGCTGAAGGAAAAGAAATGTGAGGAGCAAGGCTGCATGGGGAAGGATGGAAGCTGAAAGTGCCCAGTGTCTGTACCATAGTCTGATGTGGGACCACACACTAAGAGCAGAAATAGACTCAGTGATTTCAAAGAACTCAAATAAAACTGCAAATGGATTTTCCTTCCCAGTGACTGCTACATGGTCTTTACAGACTGAGACTGAGAGAGAGAAAGGGATGATTACCCACCTGAGTAAGCAGCAAGTATGTGTTCAAATCTGTCCCCAGAGAGTCTGGAAGTGTAACAGCCCCCTTGTCAGCTCCCCATTGTTACAGGGCATCCAGATGAGACAGGCATCTGCTTGCAAATACACCCTTTCATGCTAGTACTTTACCTTTCATGTTCTTCATTTAAAGGATCTGGAAAAACTTTCGTGGCAATTCTGATTTGTGAACACCATTTCCAAAACATGCCATCAGGACAAAAGGCGAAAGTTGTCTTTCTTGCAACCAAAGTGCCAGTGTACGAACAACAGAAAATTGTGTTCAAGCAGCATTTTGAAAGAAGTGGGTAAGTGTAATTCTACCTGGCTTCCTCCGCAGAAAATAAACTGCCCTCTAGGTCAGCTGTGGCTAGGGCAAAATGGGTTTACTGGTGACAAGAGTGTTTGGCGTTAACATGAGGATGATGCCTAATGGTAAGAATGGCAAGTTACTGTGGTAGACTTTGTTTGGAGAGTCTGAAGTCTGCTTTTGGAGAGTTTAGGCACTGGTTGTGCAGCATCTACGGAAATGGCCAAAGTATACCTGTGCTTGCCTCTGGAAAAGGGTGAAGTGTGCTCTCTCTTGAGACTCCTTTCAGTCCTGCTTCCAAAGACGAGGCAGTTCCAGGCAGCAGCAGTGGGATTCCTGTTGCCATTCTCAAATGGCAGCCTCTCTCTCTTTCCCAAATGGAAGGACTCAAACTTCTTTGGTTTTTCAACTTCTAGTCAGAAAATGACAGCCCATCTCTCAGATGGGACTGAAAATTGTTTAGGGGTGTATTGACAAGCTATAGCTTCTGATTTTGAAGGAACTGATTACTGACCATTCACATATGAATCTTTATAGCTATGAGAAAATGAGGCTGCTGGACAGAAATCAGTCCCATGCTGGTAGACATATACAGAAAAGGGATGAAGGACAGGATCTCCAAATACAGCTTACATGTGAACTGACAGATGCAGCTTAAATGTACAAATTCATCACCCCTCAAATCTAATATATTCTAGTTAATGGGAGTTGAAAATCCAGTTTACCCTCAGCAGTTTTTTTCTCAGCTTCTGTGGGTAAAACTGCCAGCTCCAACAATTTGACATTTTGAACTTAGTCACTATCCTTCAGGCTTGCTGAAAACTCCATTCTTCTAGCTTTTCTTGCCCTGCAAGACATCCTTTTTCATACCCTATCTTTTGCCTCTTCTTTCTAGATATTCTGTTCAAGGAATTAGTGGTGAAACAGTTGCAAATGTCTCCGTAGAAAAGGTTATACAGGACAGTGACATCATTGTGCTAACACCCCAGATTCTTGTGAATAGCATTGAGGAAGGGATCCTTAGCTCCCTCTCCATCTTCACTCTGATGATATTTGATGAGTGCCACAACACTACGGGCAACCACCCTTACAATGTGTTAATGAGTAGATACCTGGAACAAAAATTTGACTCTGCAAGCCAGCTGCCTCAGGTAAGGCCCAGTCTGCCAGTGGTGGAAACATTAAAGAGAAGTATTTTGCAGTGCAGTCAGCAAAGCCTGAAGTCTTGCATTTTGTGTTAATCCAATTCAAACTCCCATTTAACAATGGCTGCAAACTGAAATGGTAGCATCTGGAATACTTTTTCCCTTTTCTCGGACACCTCCAGGCTGTTTTCCTGTGTTACGTGTTCCCTGCAGCTGCCAAGAAGGACTGATGAAGCGTGACAGAGACTGGAGTACTTGAGAGCAAACAGGATTGCTGGGCTGGGAAGAAAACATGTGCCCCAGAACTTACATCATCTCCTTGTCACCTCTCTGTTGCTGTCTTCTGCAACAATAAAATGGATTTGCTGTTTCTGTGTATGATGAGCACTGACAAATACAGCTGGTTATGGATTTAAGTGGGTGGATAATTTATTATCAGTTTGAATAAGCTTGAGTGCCTTGGAGAGGGCACGAGTGGGGACAAGGTTTGGCTCTGAAGATTTAGTCCTTGCACTTATGTCTACTTCAGTTGCCTGTTTTGTTCCCTTGTTTTTGAAAACTGTAACAACTTGGCAATGGGTAACAGCGTCTCCTGGGGGTTTTTTTGTTTGTGACAAAGGAGCAACCACTGCTATTCATGTGTGTGCTCAGATTGTAGGTTTAACTGCTTCTGTTGGAGTTGGTAATGCCAAGAGCACCAAGGAAACAATAGAGCACATTTGTACCCTCTGCTCCTACCTTGACATACAGGCCATATCCACTGTCAGAGAGAACAAACAGGATCTGCAGAGATTTGCAAACAAGCCAGAAACACGTAAGCACACTTCCTTTTTGTTTTCCCATGAGATGCAAAGCACCGTAATTAAGGCAGCTATACAGTTCCCCTTCGGCCAGGTGAAATTAAAAGCTTAAAACTAAGCTGGAGCTTTGCTTCCTGCTAGCTTGAAAGGAGTTTAAACATGCACTTCATTGTTGCCCCACAGTAAGGCATTGCCCATTTGGGCAAATTTTCTCTTTGCTGAGATACACAATCTCTGATTTTTATTCAGATCTGCCAGTGAAGATTGAGCGCTGTTTCTTTCTGTGCAGCTATAAATCTCATTAACAATAAACATCATTATGATTGCATAAAGCACCATATGTAGCATTCTTCTGGACAAGAATTTGTTCTGTGCTGCCCAGGGAAATGTTTTACTTACTCAGGCCGCTGACTTCCATTTCTTGTCTCTAGATGTCAGATGGGTTAAAATGAGAGTTCAGAATCACTTTGCAGACATTATCTCAGGTCTGATGTCTGAGACAGAGGCATTGATGAGGAGGATTTACTCAGTGGGTAAGATACTGTAATATGCCTGTAACTGGGATTCAATCTTTGATTACATCAGTGTGAATCTTTGTGGCTGCTAGAACAGTCACTCTTTTTCCACTTCCTTTCTCCTCCTTCCTTTTTACTTTCCTTTAGCCAATTTTTCCTAAATAAGAAGTTACAGGTAGAAGAGTCAACTATTTTCCTGTTATACATGATTAGTTTGATAATTATAAATATTTTTGCATGGATTTCAGCCTGTGTTTCATTCAGCTAAGGATGATGTGGTTTTGACACTGTCATATAATTTTGAATGTTTAAAGAATCTGAAAGAAAACTGCCAAAGGGCTTGCTTTCAAAATGCAGCGAGCTGGATTTCATTGGTGAGAGATACCTGTATGTTCTTATTTGAAGCATTTGGAGAAATCCTGACACCTAAATCTGCCTCTGTTAAGGAAAACAAGAAGGGTCTCAGTTATGGTGTTACTCTGGATGTTTTAATTTCTTCCTTTCAGCGACAGTTTGCTTTCACTCTTGCTGCTCTGACATTTCTTCTCATATTTTCTCTGGCCTCTCTGAGTTGCGCTCAGAGTTATTTCTAGGGGTGCCCTGACCACCTTTTCTGGTCAGCATTTTGTCCTCTTTATACCTCTGGGTACCCCTATTTCCACTGCTTACCAGGTGTCCATTATTTGTTATTGAAAAGCATTTAAAGTAATTTTACAGAGGAGCATCTGTGGAACATGAACACCACCAGAGAGAGGATGCGGCTGCCTAAGAAAGGAAACACTTGTCTGTAGGGTTCCAGCCTCAGGAGCTGCAGTGGTATGAAGGTTTGCGGAGAGGAAGATGCATGGCTGTGAGAAAAGAATGGGTCTCACTGTCATGAGACCTAATTCTGCAGCCCTGCAAAAATCAATTGATCTTTTCTGCTTTTGCAGAATTCCTAAGTGGTGTCCAGTAAGTGGCTGTTATCAACAAATTTGAAGAGCTACAGGGGGTACAAAGCAGAGACCCATGGATGGCTATGCTCAGGACCAGCCTTGGTCTATCTAGCTCTGAATTAAAGGAGCAGGCTTTTGCAAACTGACTAGGGTGCCTTAAGCCTGTTTACCTCATTTCTGTGCTTTCTAGATTTACACCCACACTGCACTTCCCAGGTATTGGAGAGTGAACTATATTCTGGGGCAGGAAGGGAGAATTAAAAAAACCCCACCAAAACAAAAAAAACCCTACCCAACCAAAAAAAACCCAACCCAAAACCCAAGAAACCCCAACAAAGAACAAATACAGTGGGATTTTCAAACTGCAGGCTAAATTAAGCAAACACTTCTGAAGTTTATTTCTGCATCACAGTTCCTCTTGCATGAATGCCATTGGCTTCCCTTCTGTGGACCCTCTGATTACTGAAGTTTGTGAAGCACTCAGACAGAGTATGTATATGACAAACAGGTACTGACTAGTTCTGTCTCAAGAACAGGCCCTTGGATAATATGCCTTTAAGTACCATGGACCATTTAGCAAATGAATACTTACCTGTTGAGTAGCTGGTAACTCAAGGAGCAATGCACATGCAGTTTCTTGAATACTGTAGGTTTCTTATAGGACAAGTGAGCTCTAATTTTATTCCTAAAGACTCTGCAGGTGTGTGTATGTACACAGATCCTCAGCTGAATTGTACTAGGATAATTTTAGCCTAACATGTATACACTGAAACACAGGGAGTGAAGAAGACAGCGCCAGACTCGTCTCAGATGGTTCCCAGAGGCAGGACAAGAGGCAGTGGGCACAAACAGAAATACTTAAACAACAGGAAGAACTTCTTTGCTGTCAGGGTGGTCAAACAGGGGAACAGGTTGCCCAGAGAAGTTGTGGAGTCTCTCCTTGGAAGTACTCAGAATCCATTTGGACGTGATCCTGAGTGGCTGGCTCTAGGTGACCCTGCTTTGAGCAGAGGGTTGGACTAAAGACCTCCACAGGTGCCTTCCAGCCTCTGATTCTGTGATTGTATTATACAGTGTTCTTCTGTATAGGTTTTTTAGACCTAACATTCATAGAAATGTGTTATCTTCTAGCTAACTGTTCTCATTATTTGTTAGTCAAGATTTACAAATGTTTCTTTCCTCCTTCTTTACTAGACGCTATCTCCCAAATCAACAAGAATGATTTTGGAACACAGAAATATGAACACTGGATAGTTGCCACTCAGAAGAAATGCAGGCTGTTGCAACTGGCAGATAAGGAGAAAGAGAGCAGCATTTGTAGAGACCTTTTCATTTGCACTGAACACCTGCGGGTAAGTGTATATCCTCTTTCCTTCCATATGGAGGTGGAGCCATCCTGTTCCTTCTGATACAGGTATGTTTACCTAGGAGCAGGTTTGGAACCAAATAATTTTATTTGATGCAGGCTAAAGCATAGTGTGTAAGAGTTGTGTCTTAAGATACTCACTAAGAACAGTATAGTGCAGAGGAGACTTTGTAATGCTTGTGTTGACATGCAAATGGAAGAACAACATAAGTTTGTAATACTTAATCTAGTTAAATTAAATTTGCATTCATACCCTGTCCCACAGAAAATGAGGCTTAAATGTGTATGTCTCTCTTTCTGAGCAGAAATTCAACGATGCTCTCATCATCAGTGAAGATGCCCGCATTGAAGATGCTTTAGCCTACCTAACTGAATTTTTCACAAATGTCAAAAATGGACCATATACAGAGTTAGAGAAGAAACTGACAGCCAAATTTCAAGGTATTTCACACAGTACCTGTGGCAGTGGCAGGGGAGAAGAGGGCTTATGGTAGGGTAATCCAAGTGTTTTCTTCAGAGTAAGTGCAGTTGTTTTTCCAGAAGTTTTGCACTTTTCAGAAGACCTAGTGTCCGTGTGGGTGCAAATGTAGTGTTAGGGTAGGCAGGGGGGAACTTACTTTCTGGGACTGCAAGCTTTTAGTGCAGGAGCTAAGGAAGTAGTAGTAATTGTAGCTAGATGCTATAGTAGGTTCTTACCTGCTTGACTTGGAGATAAGGCAGTGGTGTCCTTAAGAGTGTGCCCCACAAGTAGGGGGATGGTCTACAATCATGGATGCTGGCAGCATTAGATAAGGCAACGTACACTGCTCAGTGCACTGCCTAGCCTCCTCCTGCCCAGTGCTGCTGGACGAATCCCAAACTTCTGGGAAGAAGCAGGTGGCCCTTGTACCCTTCTGATTAAAAGTTAGAGGTGGCACTGTTCCTTAACTGCTGATTTAGTAGCAGTGTGCTGTAAAACAGCCTGTGATCTGGTGTATTGCAGTGTTGACCGCAATTTTAAATCACTGGGCTGTCTGCCCTCTGGTGTCAGTTGTTTCCTAAAAAGAAATAGCACTGCTCTTTGCAAGAACTGAGTTTGTTTTGTTGCTGTCTTCTGACTCGCAGTATGTCACAGAGGTTCTCCTGTCAGTCTACTACAAAATGTGAGAGATTCAGAATTCTTTTTTTCTGGGGATTTTGTTGCATTTAACCAATAGCTTTCTTTGCTTGCATCTGAAGGAATGGTATAGAAAATAAAAATAGATGCTAAAGAGAATGTGGGTGGCTTTGTAGGTTTGGGTGAGAATTCTGGTTTTGGCGTTAAAGAAGGTGAATTATTCAAGACACTGCTGTTTTCTTCCAGAGAAAGAACCAGAACTGACTGCCCTTTCAAAAGATGAGTCAAATGAGAATCCTAAGCTGGAAGAGCTTGCTTGCATCCTGGAAGAAGCATACCGCTATAACCCAGAGACTCACACTCTTCTCTTTGCTAAGACAAGAGCCTTAGTAGCTGTAAGATATTTCTTTTCAAAGCTCCTAAAATGGGAAGTGAGAAAATAAAATCCCTCATCTATTATCCTTCCCATTTTGATCTGGAAATTTAAAAATATGCATGTATTTGATCTTCCTAAGAAAATAATTATCTTTCTATATCTTCCTAAGCACTGATGCTATGAGACAGGATGAGGGTTTTTTTTTCCTTTTACTAAAAACTACAGTACAGGGGTGGTGCCCTTCATCACTTTTTCTTGCTACGTGTCATAGCTGGTCATTAAACCATCAGATTTTTACTTTAGGTCTGAAGTAACTTTTAACAAGATGTATTACATTGGTTTTGGCTTTAATGTGGCAGTATTATAAACGAGCATCTCTGCTCTATTACAGACTGCACATCAGGAGGCATTTATAGGTTTCCCGGAGGATCCCTATAGGCCCAAAGGAGGCCTTTGCCCTAGCATGTGTTCTTGATCAAGAAAAAGGAAAGACTTTGCTGAGCTGATGATCTCTGGACCCTTCTGATGCACTGGTCTATTTCATACTTGCCTAGGATCAAGAATCTAGGCTGCATGATCTTTCTTCTCCCTTCCAATACGTTGTTCCCAGAAAAAAATTCATGTTTGAATTAATTGTGCTGCTAATCATTAGCTTCAGTAGCTCTTAAACCTTTACTGCAGGGTGTCATAGTCTCTGGCTACTGTAAACAGATTTATTGGCTGAGAGTCCCAATCCCCATTTTATCCTTGGGTATAGACATGCTGGATGAATTGCAAACCAGAAAAATATTAAAGGCAGGCTAAAGTCCAAACTAACAACACTAAGCATTTGCTGGCAACTTTCCATTAGAGAGGTAAAAGCCTACTGTAGCTTGGCTGAATTTTGTTCTTATGTAACAGCAGTTTGAAGGTGCTACATTCACTGTGCAGTGAGAAAGCGCAGTTTGTAAATAGCAACTCATTTCCTTTGGATCCCAGAGGTGTAGTATTCAATGATCTGTTGGTTTATAAGAGAAAAAGGCATACTTTTTAGCGGTGAAAGGCTGCTTGCTCTCTAGTCAGTCTTTAAGTTGCAGGGGTGGGAAAAGTGGAAATCACCTGTGGCATGGTTCAATCTGGCATCATGGCTGTGACCCTTGCTTTCTTACCTATTAATAGATGTACTCGACGATCTTGAAGGTCTTTTCCAACCTAAATGATTCTATGATTCTATGATTCTATGTTCCGTCCTGACGCACAGGTCCCACCTTCTTTTATGCTTTTGCTTCTCAGAAGTATTAATTGTCTAGGCAAGCGTGGGCTGGATCTACGTATCTATCCCAAACTAACATTTCATCTGGACAGGGATCTAACTCCCTGATTTGCTTTCCAGGCTTTGAAGAAGTGGATAGAAGCAAACCCTCTACTTAGCCACATAAAGCCAGGTGTGTTGATGGGTCGTGGAAGAAGAGATCAAAAAACAGGTATGCAGATTTGCACTGAGGAATGAATACCAGTTGCTAGACCTATGGTGGCTACACTGCTGAAATTGTTCTACTCTTCCTGTGTTCATCTTCTGTCCTCTTAAACAGAGGAAGGTCGTGAAACTTTGTACTATGCTTTCTTCCATATCTAGAAGACCTTTAACCAATCCTAAGGAGATGCTTAGTTTTTCTGTCCAGAATCTTTGGTTAAAGCAGCAGTAACTTTGCTGCAGGATTCTTTTGCTAGTTCAAAAGAAGTTTAGAAACTGTTTGCTATCGTGGCTTCTTGTGATTACTTCTAGTGGTATTTTCCCTGTTCCTTTTACAGATCCCTCTCTTATTTTGTGTGTGGTTTTAAGGTAGAACAGAAGCTATAGCTGAAATGAATTATGCATGGCTTATGTTAAGAGTTAGCTTGGGCTTAAAATAACTAAGCTGTATAGGTCTCTCTAATAAAGGTCAGCTAGGCGTTGTGTCTGAAATCGTATTTCCCAGAATGACAATTTTTGTGGCACATCACAGGAATTCCTCCTCAGTGGGTATAGTACGCAGCCAGCTGTATACACAAACTTAAAGTACTTTTCCAGATCAAGAGGACATGCTCATTTTTAATCACATAAATAAGAGCAAATGCAGGTATCTTGCTCAAGGAATTCTTAACTCTTCTTAATTTAAGGAAATTAGTGTTTTTTCCTGACACAGTTTCTTGGTACTGTAGGTATGACCCTCCCAATGCAGAAGGGTGTGCTGGATGCATTCAAAACCAACAAAGAGAACAGACTGCTAATTGCTACATCTGTTGCTGATGAAGGCATTGATATTTCTGAGTGCAACCTTGTTGTGCTCTATGAATACTTCGGTAATGTCACCAAAATGATCCAAGTCAGAGGTATGGAATTTCAGAGCTATTACTTTAGAAACCTGTTTTGGCCTAGAAATGGATATAAAGTGCTACTGAATTACACTTTGAAAATACTATAGTAATATGTGCATGTCTTGCTGTTATTCCTCTGTGCCCCTGAGTGAAGTCAGATGAATGATGGGACTGGACATGACAAATTTGTTCACAGAACTGAATCCTTGATGTTGTGTGACTTTTCTTTTGCCATGCAAATTAGCCAAGCTGCACAAGGTTATTGAACTGTTGAGGACTGATCCCTCAAGTGGCTAATTATACATATAAGCAGAAGTATGGCTAGAAGAGCTGTAGTCAGAAATAACACAAATCATTCTGTGACAATTTACAAAGGACTGCTGTAATGGAGTTTCATGTATTGCCATGGCTTCTGAAGACCTTCCCCTGCCCAGTGCTTATTGCCAACACAGCTACTCATGGGTACCTGAGACCTTCACATCTGCAGATCTCTAACATTCAAGACAAGAAAAAAGAAAAAAGGAAACTCTGTTTCTGTCTTGGCCTGTCTGAAGAAGTCTGTCAAGACTTCAGTCTTGAATCTTGGTGATTTTACAATAAGGCCAGTAGAGGGGAATGAAGACCCACACTAAATACTGGTTTCTGTTTATGACATTCCTAAATGTCATAAAACTGCCTATGTCTTTCAAGGGTGCATCTGCAGTACTTTATCATATCACCCAAGTAGATTACTTCATCATTTGATGGTGAGTGATCTTAGTCCTCTGCTTTCAGGGTTTGTGTCCTGTGACTTTCTTATTTTTGTCTTAGAACGAAATAATTGGCCCAGAATTCATGTTTATGGGTGAAAGGATAGTGTTTCTTAACAAGCCATGAAAGATGCAAAGAAAATAGGCTGCGTCAGTTTTAAACAACATAAAATCATGATTTTGGGGCAATAGGAGCTCAAAAGCTAATGTGAACACTTTTTCTAACCAAAATACTTCTGAAGTGGTATGAGATCCCTGTAGTTCTTAGTTTGCCTGTGTCACAGCAGCAAAAAGCAGGCAGGCAGTAGGCATAGACAGGTGGAAGAGATGGCACTTGCTCTTGTCTCTTTTCTTGCCATTACTGTATTTCCAGTTCCTCAGGTTTTTTGTGATAAGACTTTTTCTTTTTTTAAATAGACACCAATTAGCAGGGCAGAAAACTAGTAAGTAAGACTAAGATGAACCTTTTTCCTCTAGTTTTTTTCCCACAAGAAGACAGCAAGATGCTGTACAATAACTGAAGTGTCAAACATGCCTGAGCTTAACTGAGGCAGGCCACAGAAGCAGTCAATACAGTACTGGCTGGGCGATATCCATGAGGGTGCCTGGAAAGGTGCATCTTTTTCTGGTTTGTGATTAAAAAGAGTGAGCTGAGAGACTGCTCTTCAGAAGCAGCATTATCTGAATCTGAACATGGGAAACAAAAGCAGCCACACAGAAGTCCTTTATGCTCTTTTATGGCATAGCTGCCGCTTTTGCACGTCTTGTTAAGAGTAACTAAAGAGGATAAATATGTCGCTGTATAGGTCGTGGAAGGGCAAAAGACAGCAAGTGCATCCTTGTGACAAGCAAAATAGAAGTGGTTGAGAATGAGAAACACAACCGTTACAAGGAAGAAATGATGAATGAAGCTATTGAAAAGCTACAGAGTTGGGATGAAACAACATTTGCAAGAAAGGTTTGTACTTCTGTGGAATTTTCATATGCAAATCTACAGGCGTAATCTATATTGGCCTTAATCTACAAGGGCTCTACCTAGGACCAAGTGATAACGTGAGGAAGGTGTTCGCTGTATTTGGTTTCAGACCAAGGCTAGATCAGCAGAGAAGGGATAGTGTGTACTGCTCACTTGCAGAATGTCATCTGTACTGTAACTGTAAAAAACTTAGAAGTTGAGGTAGAATTTATGTAAACTTCTCATCTTAGAAATAAAATATAAACTATTCTGTCCACTGGAAGAAAAATATTACTGTGTCTGGGATAGTGGATAGGGAGATGGGTAACTATGCAGATGGTGGTAATAGGTTCATCCAATTCTTGTTCAGAAGCACTTTATCTTTGCTGCAGGCTGGTACAAGTGCTTTTCTAAAGTTGTTTGTTGTCACACCAAGTGCTTGTTGATTTCAGAGCAGTAGTTTCTGGGAGATGTCAAGAAACCATTGTCTGGGACATTAACAGGATGACATTTGGGTTTGTACCTGCTCTTCTGCTGGTGACTTCTTTTGTACTGCCTACAGTACTGTTAATCTTTGCTTCAAGCAACTTCTGGCAGGTGAACAAGCCTAGTAGAACACCTCAGTACACATTCAGTGCTTTTCATTAACCCTGCTGTGTGCTGTGCACTTACCAGATCAGAAAACATCACGAGGGTAGAAAGAAGTGTCAAGTACTTCTGGTGCGGAGGTGACATGTAAGAGGTGTCGCGGGCTAAGTCAATGACAGACTTTTGGCCGGGCAGTTTTCTGCCTGGCACAGCAGCCACGTCTCCTCTGTAACCACCCCACCTTCCCAGATGCCCTTGCATAATAGGTATGAGGCTCTGCAAGTGGAACCGAACAATGATGAGGATGATGGTTCATCTAGCTTGGAGGTGTCACCAAGGTTAAGTTGGCCTATGCCCTGTGTCAAAAACACTTCCATAAAGAAAAAAAGACAGGTCACTGTCATAGGAGACCCTCTGCTGAGGATAACAGAAAGCCCAATATGCCGACCGGACCCACTTCTTAGGGAAGTCTGCCACCTCCCTGGGGCCCAGGTTAAAGATGTGAAGAGAAAGCTTCCTACCCTGGTATCGCCCTAGTATTATTATTCATTATTGATTTTTCATGTAGGCAATGATGAAGTTGCAACAAGAAGTCCAAGGGCAATCAAAGAGACTTCAGGGCCTTGGGACAACTGGTTAAGGGATCAGGACCACAAGTAGTGTTCTCTCCTATCCTTCCAGTTGCAGGGAATGATGACGGAAGAAACAGGAAGACCCAGCAGATCAGTACGTGGCTCTGAGTCTGGTGTCACCAGCAGAATTTGGGGTTTTTTGATCATGGGTTGGTCTACACAACACCAGGTCTGCTGGTGACAGACAGGGTACACCTGTCTCAAAGGGGGCAAAGGATCTTTGCACAGGAGTTAGCAGGGTTCATTGAAAGAGCTTTAAAATAGATTTTAAGGGGGAAAGGGATAAAACCAGGCTCGCTAGAGATAAGCCTGGCGGTGGCATGCCAATGTTTAAGGGATGGTGTGCTAGCGAGGTCCTTAGGTCTGCCATCTCAGTGGAGGTAGGGGATGGAGATCCATGCAATGGCAAAGAATCAAGGGGTTTTGATGTGTTAGAAACCACGGGAGTGACTGAGAACAGTCACATAGGAATTAGGGCTTCTTCCCCCAAAAAGTGGCAGGATCAATAGCCCAACTGAAGTGCATCTACACCACTGCACACAGCATGGGCAACAAACAGGAGGACTTGGAAGCCGTTGGGCAGCTGGAAAACTATGATAAAATTGCAATCACAGAAGCATGGTGGGATGACCTGCACAACTGGAGTGCTGCAATGGATAGCTATAAACTCTTCAGAAGGGATAGGCAAGGGAGGAGAGATGGTGGGGTAGCCCTGTATGTTAGGGAGTGGTTTGATTGTTTAGAGCTTAATGATAGTGATGACAGGGTTGAGTTTTTATGGGCAAGAATCAAGGGGAAGGCCAACAAGGCAGAGGTCAGGGTGAGAGTCTGTTATAGACCACCCCACCAGGATGAAGAGGCAGACAAAATACTCTATAAGCAGCTGGAAGTCTCATGATCGCTAGCCCTTGTTCTTGTGGGGGACTTCAACTTGCCAGGTGTCTTTTGGCAATACAACACAGTGGAGAGGAAACAGTCTAGGAGGTTCCTGGAGTGTGTGGAAGATACCCTCCTGACACAGCTGGTAAGTGAGCCAACTAGGGAAGGCACTAGGGAAGGTGGTTGGGGGCCATCTTGGGCACAAAGATGATGAAATGATAGCTTTTGATTCTCAGAGAAGGAAGGGGGGGTTAACAGAACTGCCACCTTGGACTTCCAGAAGGCAGACTTTGGCCTGTTTGGGAGACTGGTTGACAGAGTGCCTTGGGAGGCCATCCTGAAGGGCAAAGGAGTCCAGGAAGAATGGACATTCTTCAAGAAGGAAATCTTAAAGGCATAGGAGCAGGCCATCCCTATGTGCCAAAAGATGAGCCAGTGGGGAAGAAGACAGTGCTGGCTGAACAGAGAGCTTTGGCTGGAACTCGGGGAAAAAAAGGAGAGTTTATGACCTTTGGAAGAAGGGGCAGGCCACTCAGGAGGACTACAAGGATGTTGTGATGTTATGGAGGGAAAAAATTAGAAGGGTCAAAGCCCAACTAGAACTTAATCTGGCTACTGCTCTAAAAGACAATAAAAAATGTTTCTAAAATACATTAGCAATAAAAGGAGGGCTAAGGAGAATCTCCATCCTTTATTGGATGCAGGGCGGAAGCACAGTGACAAAGGCTGAGGAAAAGGCTGAGGTACTTAATGCCTTCTTTGCCTCAGTCTTTAATAGTAAGACCAATTGTTCTCTGGGTACCCAGCCCCCTGAGCTGGAAGACAGGGACAGGGAGCAGCATGAAGCCCACATAATCCAAGGGGAAATGGTTAGCAACCTGCCACACCACTTAGACACACACAAGTCTATGAGGCTGGATAGGATCCATCCAAGGGTACTGAGGGAGCTGGCAGAAGTGCTCACCAAGCCACTTGCAATCAATTATCAGCAATCCTGACTAACTGGGGAGGTCCCAGTTGACTGGAGGTTAGCAAGTGCAACACCCAGCTACAAGAAGGGCTGGAAAGAGGATCCAGGGAACTACAGGCCTGTCAGTCTGACCTCAGTGTCGGGGAAGGTTATGGAGCAGATTGTCTTGAGTGCCACCACACAGCACATACAGGACAATGAGGTGATCAGGCCCAATCAGCATCGGTTTATGAAAGGCAGGTCCTGCTTGACTAACCTTATCTCCTTCTATGACAAGGTGACTCGCTTAGTGGATGAGGGAAAGGCTGTGGCTGTTGTCTACCCGGACTTTAGTAAAGCCTTTCACACCATTTCCCACAGTGTTTTCCTGGAGAAACTGGCTGCTCATGGCTTGGAGAGGTGTACTCTTTACTAGATAAAAAACTGGCTGGATGGCTGGGCCCAAAGAGTGGTGGTGAATGGAGTTAAATCCTGTTGGTGGTCGGTCACAAGTGGTGTTCCCCAGGGCTCACTATTGGGGCCAGTTCTGTTTAATGTCTCTATCAATGGTCTGGACGAGGGGATCGAGTGCACCCTCAGTAAGTCTGCAGATGACACCAAGTTGGGCAGGAGCGTGTGTTCAGTTTTGGGCCCCTCACTACAGGAAAGACATTGAGTTGCTGGAGCATGTCCAGAGAAGGGCAACGAAGTTGGTGAAGGGTCTAGAGCACAAGTCCTGTGAGGAGCAGCTGAGGGAACTGGGGTTGTTTAGCTTGAAGAAAAGGAGGCTGAGGGGAGACCTTATCGCTCTCTACAACTACCTGAAAGGGGGTTGTAGCGAGGTGGGTGTTGGTCTCTTCTCTCAAGTAACAAGAGATAGGACAAGAGGAAATGGCCTCAAGTTGCACCAGGGGAACTTTAGGTCAGATATTAGGAAAAATGTCTTCAGTGGAAGGATTATCAAGCACTGGAACAGGCTGCCCAGGGAACTGGTTGAGTCACCATCCCTGGAGGTATTTAAAAGATGTGTAGATGTGGCACTTGGGGACATGGTTTAGTGGTGGACTTGACAGTGTTAGGTTTGTGGTTGGACTCGATGATCTTGAAGGTCTTTTCCAACCTAAATGATTCTATGATTCTATTTTCCTAGACCTTTGCAACAAATTTCCTAGAGAAGACTGGAATAAGCCAGTGGTAGCCACTACGAATAAAAAGACTTTGTACACAGTTCTGCCATATTCCTGTGCATTTGCAGATCACCCCATGTTTCCAGGCAAGCTTTCAGGGACTGAGCAACAAAGGATGTCCAAGGCCCTCTAGCCTTTGTGAAACTTCCTCTCCCACCTCCGAGTCTTGGTTTGGCTACTCTGCTTCTTCTTGGAGGATTTTGTTTCTGCATAAGCTGCAGGTTCCCAGGTCCAGGCTGTGGCTGTTGCCTCCTTCTCTGCCTGCAACTTCTGTGGCCTCTAGAGCCTTCTTTCCAGAGCAGCAGCACTACTTCTGCTGTAGGGAGTCTCACATGACTTAGTCTTCACAAGGACTTAATAGTATTATGACCAGAGGGGCCATAGTGGGGTAGAGGGGAGGAAGGAACAGATGGCATAAATGCTGTCCATCATGTGACTTACTTATTCTAGCCTTACATTCTTAACCTGACAAATGTACCACATTCTTCCCTTGGTATGAGTTGCTAGAACAAGGCCTGTTTCGTTTGTTTGCTTTTAAGTAATAGGTTCCTAGATGTTACATATCCTGAGTCATGTTTAGACAGATGTAATTTCATAACAATCTTGATTTTTATTTATTTATTAAAGATACATGACCTGCAAATGAAGGAAAAGGTATTACGAGATTCCAGGAAGAAAGAAACAAGAAGTAAGGTAGTGGAAGGGAAAAAAAATCTTCTGTGTGGAAAATGCAAAGCATATGCCTGCAGTACAGATGACATCAGAGTTATAAAGGTATGTGTCTGTATGGAAACCTACATCCATGAACACCAGGGAAGTCAACATTATTGAACTAACAGCAGTGTTTATTAGTGTGGAAAGCAGGCTATTTTGTGCAAACTGGAGCAGAAAAAAATTCTGAGTAAATCGGTAAGCCACAGGACCAGTCGTAACTACTTCTGTAGCATGTTATGATGGTAGTTGATGATATCCAGAGTGTGCAAATATGTGATATGACAGGAATCACTTCAGTTTTCCTGAACCCCCTTCTATTAGAAACTGATGAATTTTGTGGTAAATCATGTGATCTTCAATGACATAACTTACTCGTATAACTGCTGGGTATTTACTTTCCCGATTAGCATAAGTTTGGGAGTCTTCCTGCAGTTGAGAGATTTCTCCCACTATTTCTGTTGATTGCAAATTATCCATACAAAGTACTGAGATCAGCTCACTGTTTAGCTCCTTGGCTTATGGGCCAGTTTTCAGTTTTGAAAGGCAGGGCAAAGCATGGTTTTACAAGAGGAGCCCTTTAATTCTTCAGTATTACTTTGTTTTCCATTCTTTAGGTAGTTTACATTGCTTCAATGTATCTCATGGGGACATTTTTATTGTAATCTTTCTGAACTTGAAGAATTTCTCTGCAGGCCCAAGAAGCCAATACTCTAGACATGGAAAGTGGTGATCATGAAAGAGAGCCTTTTCTGGGCATTTTGAGCCTTTCTAGTTCTGAAATTTGTTCTTCTGAAGCTTCTATTTGTGCTGCTCTGAAAAGTGCAGTTGTGATGTGATAAAGGGCTTCAGGCCACAGCTGAGCATTACAGAATGCTTGCCTTCAGCCACTTCCCTCTAATCAAGAATATCTTTTTTTTGTTTTTACCAGCTTTTTTTGGAACGTAGATGGAGTTCACTACTCCTCTGCATAGGGAAGATCCACAGGCGAGGATTTGGGAATAGCTCAGCCTTGTGAAACCCTAGTTACACTTCTTTGACAAATAACAAGGGATATCTAATATGCACCTCTGACTGTTACTCCATTTTGTGCTGCTGGCTTATCACCTATACCCGTGCAAATAGTTCCGAGAGTTCAGAAAACTCTTCAGGAAGAATTTTTGCTTAGTACTCTGCAGATAACCCCTCACAATATTTTAAATAATCCCTACAAACTGAGTTCTGTCATAGTTCAGCCTACATATTTAATTCAAGTTGGATACCGAGGAAGAACTAGCATTTTCAGACTCCAGCTCAAATTGTATATATGCTTTCAAATTAAGTTGTTAATTTTTTTAATCTTTAATTATATGTTTTATAAACAACAACTGTTACTCCTTTACCTTGTTAGGCTTACTTTTTTCTATCATTCCAATGTAATTGCATCACCCCTCATGGGGTCATATAGTTAAAATAAGTGAGAAGCAGGAGTCTTTCAAGTTGTCTGTTGTCTGGATGACTCTGTTATTTTATGCAGAAGGCTCAAATACTGCAAGCATGGCTTTTAGAGAACCTAAGTAAGTTCAAATATGTGTAAGCTAGTGACTTGTGATATATAGTAATTTGGGGTTTGATAAGCCCAGGCCTGGGCCTTTCTAGTACCTGGTATTTAATGAATGGGGAAAAAAGAGCAATGAGCCAAGGGGGCTGGAAGGTGAGCCTCCTTAATGACAGGAAGCACCTTACCAGGGAAATGGTATTTGTGAGGGGAAGGCGAATGTCGGGGGAAAAAAATGAGGAATGGTGTTTCTACTATTAAGTGCTCCTGGCATGTGTTGTTTCAGGAATCTCATCACACTGTCCTAGGAGATGCATTCAAGGAGCGTTATATAACAAAGCCTCACCAGAAACCAGTCCAGTTTGATTGTTTTGAGAAAAAAAGCAAGATGTATTGCCAAAATACTAATTGCCAGCATGACTGGGGAATCATAGTGAAGTACAAGACATTTGATAATCTACCAGTGATCAAAATCAAAAGCTTTGTATTAGAGAATGTTGAAACTGGGACACAAATGGATTTTCAGAAATGGAAGAATATTAATTTTTCTTTGAAGAATTTTGATGTTGAAGAAACATCCAGCTGAACTCAGCATTTTAATGCATGTATCACCCTACTGCACCAAGCTGAAATAGTGGATAATCTCTTTCCATGTATAAAAAGTTCTTGTTCTTTATGCTGTTGGATATACTAGGCCCCTCATCAGCATCTGGCTAGATTAAAAAAGGCTCGTATGGCCACTAAAAAAAAAATCTGCTATCTAATTAAATGTTTCACAAGAAGTTTTACTATAAGCATGGACAAAAATGTGCCCTAAGCATCTAAATCTTAATCGTTGCTGCTATGAAGAAGCTGGTCTGAAAAATACAAAATCAAGCTGAATGACTAATTAAACATCTGATTTTAGGTGACAGGCCACAACTTCAAGCACTTCTGTGTGAATCAGAATCTTTTTTGTTACCAGTTAGTTCTGGTTGGATTGCACCTCCATGCAGACAACATGGCTTATACAGACACTTTAAGCACTACTTTAGCTACTTGTAAAGCTTTTTAAAAAAATTACTTTTAATGCTCTAGGCATTTTGGTATATAGAAAATTAAGAGAAAATGTCCAGTAACTTTTCGGTAGGGAAGATATTGCATGTTTTAAATCCATCTTTAATAGAGAATGCTTCTGCAACAGTCTGACAAAAGCAGTAGGGCTTCCCAGAGCCCTCTTGTAGGGGGCATCTTCTGATTAAAATGGTAGCACTGTTTTCTTCTATCACTGCATGTTTGTCAAGTTGCTGAAGTTGCAGAATGGACACCTTTCTATGTGTTGCTTAACTGAACAAGCCCCAAGGAGGACAACCAGTGCCCTGTAAGATGGGTGAAGGCTTAATTTAGATGGTGATTAGCATTTACCCTGATGTCCTGTCTCATGAATTAGCTTCTGAAATCTCTCAAGACATTAATGTTAATTCTGCAGATTTCCTGTCAGAGCTGATCTAGAATTGGAACAAAGTCTAGGCATTAGTGTCTTTAAATCCCTCCTCCCCATCCAGATCCCAGACTTCTCTCAGAAAAACAGAAACTGCTACACACACAGTTATAAAACCTGGTGTCCTGGTTTCGGCTGGGATAGTTAATTTTCTTTCTAGTATTTACTATGAGAAGAATGTGGATAACACACTGATCTTTTCAGTTGTTTCTAAGTAGTGTTTAGACTAAGTTAAGGCTTTTTCAGCTTCTCATGCCCAGCCAGCAAGAAGGCTGGAAGGGCACATGAAGTTGGGAGGGGACACAGCCAGGACAGCTGATCCAAACTGGCCAAAGGGGTATTCCATACCATGTGATGTCATGCCCGGTATATAAACCGGGGGGAGTTGGCTGGGGGGGGTGGATTGCTGCTCGGGAACTAACTGGGCATCAGTTGATGAGTGGTGAGCAATTGCATTGTTCATGCTTATACACTTATTTTGTACATTCCAATCCTTTTATAATTAGTACTGTAATTTTATTATTATTGTCATTATTATTGTCTTCCTCTCTGTCCTATTAAACTGTCTTTATCTCAGCCCACAAGTTTTACTTTTTTTTTTTCTTCTGATTCTCTCCCCATCCCACTGGGTGGGGGGGAATTGAGTGAGCAGCTGCGTGGTGCTTAGTTGCTGGCTGAGGTTAAACCATGACACACTGTTAAAACTTGTACACTTTAAAGCACTTGCTGATTCTATGTATCTTCAATGAGCTTAATCTTCAATATTTGTGGAACCAAGATCAAATATATTTTCAGTTCACTTTATGCATTTGATAGTGTAATAACGTATGTAAGTAGAAGAATTATGTGTCTGAAAGACCTGAACTCTGAACAAAACAAACCACTTTGAACAGAAACCTAACTCAGAGTCCAAAAATTACTTAAACTACCTAAACCCTACTCGGTGAGACTTGCAGTGTTCTTTTAAACAGTGTTATGTGGCATTAAAAGCAAAACAATTTTTTAAGCGCTGCTTCATGTTCCATCCCAGTCCATGCCTTTTACTTTGAAAGCTGTATGCACCGTACAGGAAGCCTGAATCTGTCCTACAGTAACTTACTCTGTGCTTAGTTTTTACCTAGTAAATTCACTGTTCTTACAGCTGCTTCCAAAAAGGAAACACAGAACAATGCATAAAGATGATTTATGGTTGGATGATGCCTCCCCTCCAAAAATACTAGAAACAAAGATTTTGAAAAAGGCTTGTTTAGCAAAAAGGCTGGTTTAGCACTTTAAAATGAAAAGTACATGGAAAACAACAGTCCTTGAGTATGTTTGCTGTGTGAAAGGGCCATCTACTTTGGGACTCTTGGCATAAAAAATAATCAGTCTTAAGTTTCACAGCTTATAGTAATAACTACTGGGAAGTTAAGGGGTTGGAAGAGTTTTGGTCTTTTGCTATTGTTTGAATGCAAGGATTGCAGACTAAAACAACTCTGCAGTTCAGCCTAAATGAGTGTAATAAAGGTTGATGAGGTAACACATTAATAAGAATTCAACTGCATACAACAAGCCTACCTTCAGTACCCAGTGGAGATAGGAGGGTGGTTAAGAACACCAGCACTCTACTTGGCCTTTGAGAATATCTGAATTTTTTTGCAATGGAACCAGAAGTTGCATATTTAATATCAAATAATGCTCAAGATTATGACCATATTAATAGCTCTCTGTTAAGATGTTGCAGAGAATCACAGAACAGCTGCAGCTGGGAGGGACCTCTAGAGGTCATCTTGTCACCTACAACAATTTGCCCAGTACCATGTCCAGACAGCATCTGAATAGCTCACAAGGATGGAGACACCACAACCTCTCTGGGCAATCTTTGCCAGTCAGTGCTTGGTCACCCTCACAGTAAAAAAGTGTTTCCTAGTGTTCAGAGGAAACCTCCTGTGTTTCAGTTTGTGCCCATTGCTTCTTGCCCTGTGTCCTGGGTTCAGCTGGGATAGAGTTAATTTTTTCAGGAACCTGGGAGGGGGGGGGGGGGGCATAGCTGGGGCAGCCGACCTGAACTAGCCAAGGAGCTATTCTATACCATGTGACATCATGCTCAGTATATAAATGGGGAGCGGGCCGGGGGGAGCTCTCTGGATTTTCGGTGGCGGAGCGTCGGGTTCCGGGTGGTGAGCAGTTGCACTGTGCATCACTCTTTTTTTTTTTTTGTATATTCTTTCATTAGTACCGTTGTTGTTGTTGTAACCTTTTTTTTTTTGTGTTGTCCCAGTAAACTGCCCTTATCTCAACCCTCGAGGTTCCAGGTTTTCTTCTTTTCTCTCCTCCGTCTCCTCCCTATCCCACCGGAGGGGGGCGGGAGGAGTGAGCGAGCGGCTGCGTGGTCCTTTGTTACCGGCTGGGCTGAAACCACGACACCCTGTTATTAGGCACCACTGAAAAGAGGCTGGCTGCATCTTCTTTGTGCCCTCCATTCAGATACTTGTACATAAACAACGGAGGTGTCCCTGAGCCTTCTCTTCACTGGGCTAAACAGTCCTGGCTCTCTTAGCTTGTCCTCGTATGACAGATGCTCCAGATCCTGCAACATCTTAGTGGGCCTCTGCTGGATTCGCTAAAAGAGCTCTGTGTGTTGTAATCAAGCAAGAATAGCCTGTTGTAGGTACAGTGCCATCTCTATCTCCTCCTTAAGCCTCTTGACTTCTTTCAGAACTATTTTCATTGTTCTGGAGCCGACTGCTCCAAAAATACATTAGGAAATTACTTTGAAAGAATTTCTCCATTATGTTAATTGTTGTGGCAGTCGCTCTAAAGACAGTTAAGAGTAAGAATCAGTAGTATAACCTTGTTTGTCTCTGAGTAAGAGGATATTTGTTATCACTGTAAATAGATTCTTGTGGTATTGTGGATAGGGCAGTCACTGACTTCAGTGAATGCATTAGTGTAATCACTGGTTGCTAACTGCCAAAAAATTTGCTGACAAGGATCTTGAAATTGTGGTAGCTTGTCTTCTTGAGGACACAAAACAGAGCTAAGTACATTACAGCAGTATTCTGTTGGGTTACAGAAGACTGCCAGTGTCTGACAGCTTTTGTATTCATCCTAATGCAGATTATTCAAAGAAACAAGAATTAAAATACGAGAAGTCAAGACTTATATGACTCTGCTCCTACAGGGACAATGAGAAGAGTTTAAAGTCCAAGCTTTGTTCTGCATCTTGGAACGAAGGATAACATGACAAAAACCAACAAACTTCTTGAAAATAAATTTAATTTTATCCATTAGAAATATTATCCCCAATAGGTCCACCTTTCCACAAAGGCTTAGATTTTAACACAGTTCACATTTTTTAAAATTAATAAACAGCTAAATAATTAATTTTTGTATTAGATTCAGATTCTGGTCAACTGAATAAGCAAGCAAGTCAATATCAGGTAATCAGGAAGGAAAAGAAATTATTTTTTATACTGTCAGTTAATTTTTGGACCACTGATAGTCAACCTAAATGGACCAAATATATGAAATCAGCACATGATCTTCAACAGTTCCACAGCTTCCAGCAGTATTTTAATGACTTTTGCACTGTATTCTAAGGTAAGTCGAGCCAACCACCATATAAAACAAATAATAAAAGCTGTTTACTTTAAGTGGGCAAGCGTGTCCATTTTCCTAATACACAGAATAATTCAGCATTGTAAACAAGCCTTCTAATACAATCCATGAACAAACTGTTCACTTTATGGTTCATGCTTACAAGTTTATGATTACCATAGTTTTATTGTGCTCACCAGAAGCAGGCTTGTACCTGGACGTTTTTGCTTAATGTTTTTTATTAGGAAGCCATTTTACGGATCATGTAGTTCAGAATGCCACCGTTGTGGAAGTAAGTGAGCTCCACGTCAGTGTCAAATCTCATGATGGCATGAAAGGTTTTCCCAGTATCCAGCTGTTGGGGTCAAAGAAAGTCATTCAAGCAGCAGAACCTTCCACATGTTGCATAACATCATAGTAAAATAAGGACTATTATGATAGTTTTGCCATCTTAAGAAATTGTGATAGAAAGCTAAAGTGAACAGGCACTGGACATCAGCATTTCTTTCCACACTAGACTACAGCAAGCTGCTTAAGAGGAAAGCAGTTTAAAACTGTTTTAAACAGACAGCATTGCATTTGCTGCCTCATTTAGATTTATTGTTGATAAGCCTAGAGACATGAAAGCTGACCATCCTTTCAAGTGGTTATACTAATTCTTGATGTTGTTCTATGTAGTCATTCTTCTGGCTTGGGTACAACAGCAATACTAATTTAATTAGCTTCCTCTGAGGCCTAGTGTTTGGGAATCAGAAAAGCACAGACAAGTGCATGAAGTGAATAAAACCATTATGTTTTACTGAAGACCCCTCTAGTCAGGTACTTCCAGATGAACGCACAATGTTCACCTGTGGCTAATAAGCTGACCAGCTCTTTGGGATCTATACTTTCTCCATCTCAGGGCAGTTAATGAGGCACATGTAAACAACTACTGTTAGAAACTAATCCAGGGAGACCAGCTGCATTAAATCAACATGCAGTAAGTAGATTGTTTTGCTAACCACAGTAAAAAAGCAGAGTTTGATGCTATTAGGTTAAGTCAGTCAGTTTTACAGATACTCCAATGAAGAATAAACCAAATTTTTATTGTAGATGATATTTTTCAAAAAGGGGCATAGGTTTGGAGGCAAAGCTAGACAAAAAGCGGTCTTTCAAATACAGGGGTTGAAGTTTAACTAGATTTTATGCTGGACATGCTTAGACTTCATACTGAATGTTGCAGTGTACAATATTCTGTCAGTTAAATTGTCAATGAATTATTTTAAACTGGTTTAAATAAATTAGTTTAATTTATTTAATACTTATCGTTCACTTTCTGTTGTGCTTCAAATGTTTAACTGAGACAAAAAATTATAGTGGACTTTGAAAGACTGGTCCAAAATACAGGACTGCTTTGTGCTAAATAAAACAGTCTGGGCATGCTGCTTTTATATCCCATCATAGTGAATCCCTGTTAGAATGACTGTTTCCACCCCCTTCACCATCTCAATTTTTCTCCCTTCCTCAAGTGAGGGAAGCTTACTGCCATTATGAAAGCACATTATTTGAAGAGACAGTTAATTTTGAGTGAAATTACAGTGATTCAGAAAAATCAGCCCTTAGCTGTCTCATACCTTAATCTCGATGTTCATCTGAGGTTTTAGTTTTTCAGGAATGATAATCGTGTAACGCTCCCGTCCAGTGAGTCCTAAAGACTCTGCATCCTCTCCAGGTAAATACTGCAGAGGAATCACTCCCATCCCTACTAAGTTGCTTCGATGAATTCTCTCATAGCTTTCAGCAAGCACAGCCTTGACACCCTGGGAAATACACAACAGGTACAGTTATATTCATGGTTTAGGACAGTCCCTCTGTGCTCATAGAAAGGAAATTGGTACATTTATGGTCCCGTCCATTTAATTTACCAGCTACTCTTAGAGTCAGCAGGTCCGACAGTGGACTGTCCAGGATGACTTGATTATATGTTAACTTTCAAACATCTTTAAAAGAAGTCTGACTGTCAAAAAATTACATATGCTTTCTCAGAAATCCTGCATACTTCTCCATAACTCTTGCTAATTCAGTGTTGCCCTCCTACACTACAAGCTCCAGGATGCAGTTTAATTAATTTCTAAATTTTTACACGTTAATGTAAACTCTACCGTGGCTTTTGGAGGCAGCTGAGAATTCAAAATAGCTCTTGCTACCAAAAGTGAGAATGAGCTACCCCAGATGTTGGTCATAAGCTAGTCTTCCTGACAAATGAATGCACTTTTAAGTACTGTCATCCTTCTAGTTTACTGTAGTCACTCACCAAGAGGAATGGTCCTTTAGCTGCCCAGTCTCTGGAACTTCCTGCACCATATTCCTTCCCAGCCAGCACAATCAGAGGATGACCAGCCTGCTTATATCTTTCTGCAGCATCAAACACGTCCAGCTGGAATGAAAATAACAAATAGTTTATACACTTTTTGGGGGTGGAAGCACAGTTCCATGGAAACAAGGGAAAAAGTGTCCCCACATAAACAGCTGAAGCCCACACTTTCCATCAAGCAGCACTTTAAGGATATTAACCATACAGTGCTTTGTGGCTTCTAGCCTGATCTTACCCCCAAAACAAACCTGCACCTTCCACTACTACTTCTGCAGTGGTTATACTCTCCACTGATATGCCTGATAGCACCACATTACGTAGGTATGCATGACCTGCTTCCTTAGGTCAATACAGCTCCTGTCCTCTCATTAGCTTTACCTAAAAGGCACTTAAGTAAATGACCTAAGCTGTAAGAGGGAAAGCCAGTACTAATCCACTCTACTGTCAGTGTGACGTGCGGAAACCAGACTCCACAATCAGTGAGATTGTAAAGTAGGTATATTTATTCAGCGCTGGGCCGTACGGGGGGTAGTCCCACCAAAGTCGTGCGCGCCACACTCGGCAGTTTGTCTCAAGTTTATACAGTCAAGTGTTACATATTCACAATACACCTATACATATGCATGACCTATCCCCGCTCCATATTAAAATTAGCTCCGAGAGGTCATTTCCATAGTGTCCTCTCAACTGCGCTTGCGCAGTGCCTCTTTATGGTGGTCGTCTGGTGGTCGCAGAGATGAAGATAGATGACTCCTCTTCGTCACCGCTAGTAACCTTTTTTCTTGCGCAGGCTCAGTGATTTCTTGGTATTCACCCAAGCCGCAAGACCAGTCTTAGCTGGCTCTTGGGGCCTGCTCCTGCTTCTTATCAGGAGCTGTCTTTACCTCATTGGCTGGTCCTTGGGACTAGCTCTTCTTATCAAAGACTGTCTTTGCCTCAACTAATTTCAACAATGTAAGCGCTAAACATCATCCTTCATCCCCCCTTATTATGTCTACTGAGATTCTTTTGACTCCCCTTGTCTCAAGTGAGCCTCAGTTTAGAACAGCATGTGTACTTACAGTTTCCCCAGAAGGGAAATGGACAGTCTGAGGTCCTTGTTTATCAATAAATTTGTTCACCAAGCGAATGTTTGCAAATGTTCCTCTGGCCATGACAGCATCGTTCCCTCTGCGGGAGCCGTAAGAATTGAACTCTCGAGGAGTCAAGCTATTAAGGGAAAAGAAAACAAGGGAAAAAAGGGAATTGTTGTTTTTAGGCTGAAGCACTCTGTGCTTTAAAAAAAGAAAGCAATGAACTGGTGTTTCTGAGGCAGGTATGTACATAGTTCCCATCATGGCAGTAGCATCCAGTTAGCTGATACTTCTACTTTTAAGATATTTTGAAGGAAAAAAGAATAATTAAAAAAAATAGAAGTCTGCCTACAGCTTGATCACAGAAAGCAGCTTCCATATCATCCTCATCGCTTGTCCTAGAAACAGCGTCTGATAGCGATGCAAGGATATAGTTCATGTTAGTTCAAAAGACACAGTACAATTCTTTTCTTAATAGCTGGCTACTGAAAATCTTCCTTGTTATATTTATATTACCACAGCATCTAGAACAAAGGTAGAGACACCACGGTGCTAAATATCTAAAAGACAGTGAGAGCCCCTGCTGCAAGTTAGAACTACGGAAGAAAAAATTCATTTGTAAACAGAGATATGGGAAAGAGGGGACACTCCAGCCTAACCAAAAAACAAAAAACATGCTGGAATGTGACGGAAAATTGGACAGTTTGCATTGGGCTACATCCAAACAGCAGCTATGACATACAACATCTGTTTTGTAATGTGTGTAGGACTATCTAGATTTCAAAGCAGCTGATACCAGAGGGCCAAAGAGTCCACAGCAGTTAGTTTTCAGTAGATCACACTGTTTTAATCAATTTCCTCTCCAGAATTATCAGGTCTAGTGAAGGTATTTTTTTTTTTAATAATGTCAGTGCTGTTTCTCAAAGCACCACTGAAGTTCTAAGAAGTGCTAAACCAGAGAATAAAAGTATTACATTATCTGTGAAGACAGTGAATTACATTACATTACATTATCTGTGACAGGCAACTCAGCAAGTCCTAGTCTTGCCTTAAGTTGAACCCAGAGTACTAAACTGGCAGGCTGCCTATACAAAAAGACCAACATTTTACAGCAGTTTGGACTCCAACCACAATAGCTTTGCCAGTTTTTGTAGCTGCGCTGAAACAAACTACTGGGTGTTCTGTAGGTCCTAACAGCCTAAATCTATGAAATAGCTGCACGTGCTAGAAGAACTGCATATAAAACCAATTTTTGGCGTTAAGGACCATGATCATTTTGCTTCGATATGGAGACAAATCCTGATTCCCTTACTTATGAATAGACTTACTGCAAAAACCAGCCTGAAAGTTATCTTCTTCCCCTTGATGAGAGCTGCTGAGACAGCAGAGAAGGAAATGCTTTTCTTTGTTCTTTTATATATTCTCCAGGCATCCATCAAGGTATACAAGCATATGTGAACAGACAGCACATATATGTGCCTGTTAACATGGTATAGTAGTTGTGGCTTGTTTCCTCTTCCCAATTTATAACAAGAAGTAGTGCTTACCCTCTGCTCATCAAATAACGGGCTGCAGGACTATTTCTTGCTATATTCCCAGCCGGAGATATGTGGTCAGTTGTCACAGAATCCCCAAAACTCAACAGGACATAAGCGTCTTCTATTGTTTTCGGGGTCTGAAGAGCCAAAGTCTATACCATCATAGACACAAACAAAATCATTGAAATATGACACAGAATTCCTTTACCTTTCTCAAAATTACAAATTGCAAAATAAAGTCTTCCTTTTCAAACAAATTAAAAGAAAGAAAAAAACCCAACACTATTAAAAATGTTTACATTCTTGAACAAAATATGATGTCCTGTCTGTCAGCAAGTTCATGCATGAAGAAAACAGATGAGGCAAAAAAATTAGCTGAAGCTTCCTGTGGTACATGCATGAACACAGACAAAAATCCAGGATTCCTAGACTTCTGCATGCATTGAAATCTGCATTTCCTTTAAATGGTACTGAACACTGAACTATTTGGTGCAAAATGCGGGCAGGCAGAATTGTGGGTTTCTTTTCCTGTCCTTTTCCCTCACTTGCTTGTTGAAGAGTATTTCAGCTTAAAAGGAGACTTTTCAAAAGCCCTGAAGTGATAGGGAATCCTCACAATTTTTAGATTCACTCATGCCTTTGTATTAAAATGAATACAATAGTGTAATTCTAACATTTGAGAACCAAGGCCTCAATAGGCTATGATGGATGCTCCCAGGCCCCTTGAAGTGGCTTTGCTTCACCTTTAACATTAGTCAAGGTCACTACACACTTTGGCTTGATTCAAAGGGAAAGCGTGCACGTACCAGACCATCAAAGAAAGGCGGAGACTTGATGTAAGTTGACTTGGGATTCCAAGTATACAGTTTATCTGAAGGAGCATCTAAGGCATTCCAAGATTCATTTACTGTCTGAAAAACACACAAAACCATCCTACTGATTTCTAAGTTTTCAGAAGCAACAGAATTACTTCAGAATCCAGGTAAAATTACAAATTTGACGTCAGCAAAAGCCTTGTGTATTTCTTAGAGCATTTCAGGAAATTCTTAGGACAATATACCTTATGTTTGAGGTGGGTTTTCCTTTAATGATTCTATCTATTAAAAGAGTTAGGAAAATCCTCAATTCATTGCAATAGAAGAGCTGCTCATCCAGTTTTCCAACAATAACCTGTATTTTGTATACAGATAACACTTTATAACTCTCAGGTGTATCTATCAGTAATCTTAAGAAGATTTCCTAACATGAAACAACACCTGAGAAAGGCTTGCAGGAAAACATCACCACGTACAAGTTTTCTTCTGATGTGAATGCTATTAAGTCATGTAAATGAATTTTATGTCACCTGAAAAAAACCAAACTTCTGTGAAGCTGGAATATCTCACTTTCTAATATCAGCCTGGGATGACTGTTTAAAACACATCAACCATAAGTTACATTAAAAAAAAATCATTAAGGAGCAATTTTCAGGACACAACTGCCTGTAAGAACCAATTAATTAACCAGAAGCCATTAAAACAAAAAAAAAATATCATTTGAATACTTGTCTGAACAGGACCGACAGCAATAGAAGGAAAAGATTCATTTCATTATCAAGACCAGCTTATTTAACATCTTCAGAATAGCACAGTACATCAATCAAACTACTGCCCAGGGGATTAACTCACCTCTATTTTTTGGTAGACCTCCTTGAACATCCCAGGAATAACAAACTGACGCTCAACAACCTGAATCTCATTTCTTGTTGGCCAGATATCTTTCAGGAAAATCTTCTTCCCTGAAGCATTTATTCCTGTAGAAAATGGTATTGTTATGTTTGTTGCAAAAATTTTCTATTAAGAAAGAAAGAAAAAGTTTATCATGGTGTCCTTTAGCTATGCGTTCCTTCTAACCTTGTCAACACTCATGAGACACACTTCATTTTGCTTACAAGGGTCTGACAGGAGCAGGCCTCATAAACTTGATAATGCCTGTACATATGCCTTCTTTTGTGATTTTTAATGGCCTTCCAGAATAATTTATACAACAATTTAAGTTGGGAAGGATCTTTGAGGGTTGTCTAGATGAACTACCCACTCAAAGAAAGTCTTCTAAGTCAGGTTGCTCATGAGATACTGTCACCCAGATATAACCAAAAAAATGCCTTTGTGGAATTAGAATACTGGTCAGGCTTGGCTTCCCCCTTTCTCCGTCATACAGACTCCTTGTTGCTCTGTTTCTTACCAATCGCGTGCTTTGTATCCCAGAGGTACTCAGCCATCTGAAGCATCTCCCCAAGACAAATGTTTCTGAAGAGCTTAATTCCAACTTTAGTTTATAAGCTGCGAAAAGAAGCATCCTGACACTGTCTTACCCAAAGGCTCTTTCTCAAAGTCAATCCGGATAGTCCCCGCAATTGCATAGGCTATTACCAGTGGCGGGGAGGCTAGGTAGTTAGCACGGGTGTTAGGATGGACACGTCCTTCAAAATTCCTATTGCCAGACAACACACCCACCCCTACGAGGTCTCCCTGTAAGAGAAAGTTTGAAACAAAAGTAGCTGAGGTGCTTGCAGACTCCACACACCCAGCAGGTCTGCAGAGCTGCACTGTGCTGCAACATCAATGACTGGACAGTCACACAACTGTCTCCTTCCAAACAATCCCAAAGCATTTCCCACAGACAAGAGAATATAGACTTCTCAGCACACAGCTGAGAAGAGTTAGCGCACAGTATAACACAGCTCAGAACAGCACACAACAGAGAACAGCTTACCTAAATAAGCTGCACAGGAAAAACTGCATACCTGTGTAATGGCTGCAACAACAGACTCTGGCAGGGGTCCACTATTGCCAATACATGTCATACATCCATAACCCACAACATCGAACCTAGACAGAGCACAAAAATCATCAGTGAACAAAAAGCTATTTTGGAGCCCTTAGCAGTTGGCTAGGGTTACTTTCAGAAGATGTATTGTTTTAACAAATTAATTGCTGCCAAAATGAGCATTTTTGAGAATGCTCAATTCTTATAATTGCAGAGACTCCATGCACACAGAATGAAGATCGGGGAAATGTGTTAGCAAGCAAGATGAACAACAATAAAGAGTCATTTATGCTGTTTTAAAACCATTAGTCTTGAAAAACAACCCATTTCCTGCTTAATAACATGAGTCTTCAGGAAGCTACAGCAGGCAACAGGCCTTCTCCCTCATTGGTACAAAGTCAGCCAGCACAACAGCAATGTGTGAACTCATGCAGGATCATGCCATTGGTTACCTGTCATATCTTTTAAGCTGTACAGAGAAATAGTTATTCTATTGCATCACTTGTTGTCAATGCTTTTAGTTAAGCAGCCATAGGACAACAGTAAGAAAAGCACTCTTACCCTAGTTGGGAAAGGTAACTCATAACTCCACTCTCCCTCAGATAGTATGTGACAACCCCGCTTCCTGGGGACAGGCTAGTTTTAATGTATGGCTTCACTGTCAAACCAGCTTCAACAGCTTTCTTAGCAAGCAATCCTGAAAAATGCAAAGGATAGTTGCAGTTTGTCCTGGAAATGGGACAGTTTGGTGGATTAACAGGTTAACAGAAGTATCACTAAATAACTGGAAAACAAAAAAGGCTCCATTTCCAGCAATTAAATGGTACAGTGAGCCAACAGCATTAGTCGCAGAATAATGAGTTAGAACTCAAGTGCTCTGTTGAACTGTAGATACAGTCTGCAATTTCTGCTCCACTGGAAAGTTGCTGGAAGTTCCATTCAACAAGATGCACTCCCACTGGGGCAGCACATAGACATTCAAAACTCAGAACACCATTTGTAAGACAAGTGCCTCACAAAAAATTCAATGAAGAATTGTTAACTTGTCACTCATGGTGGTCTAGTGACCCAGTGCTGAAATAACTGCCAACACATGACTTGCTGCCCTCAGAAGCAGATGGCTATAAGAGCACCAACTCTGGCCCTTGCCACAAACAAGCTATCTCACAATCTACAGCTTGTTGCAGGAGTGCTGTTTTACCACTCCTGGATTTGTAACACGCATAGATATGTTTTAGTGGAGCATATGTGTTACCAGAAACATATTTATCCTGAGTTTCTTCCTTTTAAATGAATTGTCCATGCACAGGCGAATGTTCAGAAAACAAACCCCCTCCAGCCCTTTCCCAGGATGGACATAGAAGAAGCAGCAGCTATGCAAACTATGCAAAACTTCACATTCCCATGCCTCATTCTCTCTCTCACACATCCACTTACATAAGAAAACATACATCAGCTGTGCTTTGATCCAACATGATCTCCAACAGGAAGACATCATCAAACTGTTTTGTCTTTGCCAGCTGTTTGGCAGCTCTGTTAGACATGACCCAGAGACCTCTGCTTCTAAGTGTTGTGTGAAAAGGCCTACAGATAGATTTGGAGGCCTAAAGGTAGATACATGAATTTAAAAAAGCAGTCCTATGCCTGAAGTTGCTGAGGCTTCTTAGCTGCCAGAGGAAGCTGTGGAAACTGGAGCTCTTGGATACTTTTGAAAATGTGACCATGAACAAATTATCATCCTAGGACCCAAAAGCCTGACAGCCTGTTTGAAAGTGTTGGCTTCTGTTTTCCTGCCAATACCAGTTCTGAAAAGAATGCAAAGTCAAACTCTAAAAACTGGCAAGGAAATGCCAGAACTTAGGTTGCTTTGAGCAACCTTAATCCAACACCTTTGCAAAGTCAGATTAGGCTGCCAAGATTACTACAGCATACACTGATTATCCCCACAGATGCACAGCCCCTGCACATCATTTAGTGCACAGGATATACAGCGGTAGTTTGAAACAACTATTCATATTTTGGATTTCTTTTAGCTTACTTAGTGTGGGAGCAGTGTATGTTTTATTTACTTTCATTTCAAACCCTATAATGAAAGCCAAATTATCATGTTTCTTGTGGGTATCTCAGAGGTTCTCAGCACCATAGCGTACAGTTACTGGAGACTGACAGAATTACTTTTCCCTCCTTGTTGAGGTCAAAGCTTAAGTGCCACTGTAGGGAAAGGTAGTAAAGTTAAGAGTACCCACTAAATCTGAGTGCATACGCTGAGATCCTTAGGACTATGTTCTTCAGGCTGCTGTGCATTAAGTAGCAGCGAATGCATTCAAAGTACCAACTTCACTTGTATCTGCAGAGCATTCTGCACTTTAAATTCATATAGCTATTAAGCCAAGCAGACTGAAAGATCAGCATCCCCACTGCCACAGAGTGGGTTAAAAATGGATGCCATTAGTCTGGGAGCCAAACACTTGAGGAAAGTGTTTGGAAAGTATCCTAAGCAGGTGGCACAAATGACAGATACACCCACCTAGAACTAAGGGAATAGGACAGAGCAAAGATAGTTTGCCTGGAAGAAACCTACTTCTTGATCCTTGGAAGAAAGAAATACAGCTCTATTTCTGTAATCATGATCAGGATGGACCCGAGGAAAGAAGTATACTTATTTGGCTGTCCTGTCAAGGGCAAGTGAATTGGGAGATTTTGTTTAATTCTGTTCCTCTCAAAGGAGTAAGAAATAGAGCACACCTCTCCTCAGCTTCCCTTTCCACCCCACATCCTGGTTTGTGATGGACTTTGGCCCTGTTGCTAGGAATTAAAAGACCTTTTGTGCCTGGGAAGGGGGTGAGCTGCCGGTACTGTAGAGTACCAAAAGAAAGATGCTAGCCCAAGAACAGGTGACAAATATCACATCAACAAGCTAAATGCAAAGTGATTGTTGACAGAGCTGTCCACAAGCCAAGATCCTCCCAGCACCACATAGGAACAAAGGAGACAAATTATGTGACTTCATCCAGTAAGTAATTGTCTCTAGTCAAGGGCCCTTGCATTGCCCATTGTACATCCCTTCCAACCTTTGTAGAAAATAAGCCTGCATCCTACAAACAGTCTGACAGACTAGGAAGCCCTAATGCAGTGATGATCTTACAGTGACAGATAACATCTAAGTATATGTTTGCAGAGGAGAGAAAGATGTGAGCATGTAGCCAAGCACCTGGGAAAGACGGCTGAACTGGTCTAGTATAGACTGAACCCTTTGAGCTGACTCTCTTCATGCATATTTTGTTACCAGAAGCACACATTTGGAATGAGAAATTTTCTGCCCAGACTAGCCAGGTTAAAAATGAACAACCTCCTTCCTGCCCTGAAATTTAACATAAGCAACTCAGACTGTTTTGTAGTGTTTGAATGGTGATAAGCAAGAAAGTGGGGGATAAAAAGCCCACCCCTGACCACTTCTTGCATGCAGTTAAGATGTAAACGACAAGGCTCTGAAAGATGGCAACTCCCGAGAACACAATTTTCCTCCTCTACTCACCCCCCAGGTGCCCTCAGACTCTTGCTGTAACAACTCAATAGACCTCTAGCTAAGTGTGTGTTTTGTACTCTGCTGCCAGATCAGAGCACCTTCAGACTTAATCCCATAGACCGTTCTTCACTGTCCCTCTTCTTGTGGCTCTGACTTTCGATAGCCCCTTTTCAGCTCTATATAACAGCTTCTGTGCATTTGAACAAATGTCAGAGGTGCTGGTTAATTCAGTTCCAGCTTGCCCTGTAAAGATGATAGTGCAGGAAAAATCCATTTTCTTCAACCCATGTTTCTAGCTGCCATTTCCAGAATTCCTTCTGCTACCCTTAGGGACTAAGTGCAGTTTTAGCACTCCAAATGACAAAAACAGCACTGTGCATGTAGAATTACATCAGTGTTGTATTTGTCTTTAGGACACACAGCCAGAGCTACAGAAAAACTACTGCACATTAAGCAAATAAACTTACCTGCTCCCAACATAACTGAGGGGTTACTGGTGTTTGTACAGCTTGTAATGGCAGCAATCACTACTGAACCATGAGCAAGCTCGAAGTCACAGCCCTCAAAATTAAATTTGACTATGGTGTTGTGTCTGTCTGGGGCAATTTGGAATCCTTTGAATCCTTGCTGTAAGACAAGAAAGTAAGAATCAAAAGGGTGTCGTTAATATAAATATTTTTAGTGGAAATTGGTATGGGCTGCGTATTTCACGAATGAGAAGCGTCTGTCAGTCATATCCATGCTTGCACTTTTACATCTGATAGTGAAGGCTTGCATCGCTGATTAGTCAAAGTGGTGGACAAAAATTATTTTTCTGGGGTCTACCCTATTCTCTATTTACTGGTTAAAGAGGCAGCCTTTGCAGCAAAATGTATTTGTGTTTTCTTCCTGCATGAATATATCCTTCTTCAGATTGCTCAGATGCTTCTTACTCCCATATGCTCCAGATTCCTGATTACATACAGTCTTGTTACACAATCTAGTCCTGAGATTTTAGCTGTAACAGATAAGATTTTTAAGCCATGAATATCAATGAAACAGCTCAAACTTATACTAAGAGTTGACTTGAGAGGCAAAAGCCTGACAGTTGAAAAAAAAAAAACAAAGAGCAAGAAGGCACTGTTCACACCATGAAAAATTACACTTAGAGATCTGAAAGCATAAGGTCATTTAACAGAGTTTGGAATATGTAACAAAACAATAATTATTGGGAATTGCTGTAGTTTAAGTTTCTTGATTTACAACACTAGAGTTCTATACTGCCTTTAACAAGGGTGGTCACCGTATCGGATAAGGATTCAAACTGATTTTGGGAACTTAAGTGTCTGGGCATATTAATTCAAATTAAAGTCTTGCTCTTCTTTCAATGACCATTTTTGACTGGATGATGTACAGAGAAGTCTTTTTTCTTTCTGTCTTTACCACCAACATCAGAGTGTCACAGAGACATGTGCAGTTCTGATCTGCTGAATAGATTCAGCACTGAATGAGAAACTATGTTGTGGAGCTCAGGGCCTAACCTGCTTGGAAAGCTGAAGAGCTGGGTAGTTAGCACAGAGCTCAGTGCAGTAGCTACTTGGTCCACTCTACTAACACCACCCATCGTGGCTAGTTCAGAAATCCCTAGTGTATGTCAAAACTGTGTTAGGCCTAAGACTGATCTAAAATCAGAAGGAACTACTACTTCAATAGGACATGAATACCTTCATGTGAGAGAAGTATCACCCCAATTTTAAACCACCCATTTTTTATGTCATCTTCTAAACTGCATTCAAACATCCTCATTTACTTTTCAATAGGCAAACAAACAACACACAAATTAACCCGAGAATGTAGTTCCTGAACACCAAACAACTTCTAGAAGCATGCATTAGTTTGTATGCCCAAATGTTCCTAGACCCTACCTTGGCTCCCAGACAAGTCTCAAAGTCCTTCTTCATATCTGACACAGCAACTTTGTCCTGAGGTCTTTTTGGTCCACTGCAGCAAGGCACAACGGTATGGAGATCCAACTCAACAACCTATTCAGTAAGAGAGACAGAGTGGTTCAGCACTGCATGACAAGTTGAAGCCAGTTAAGCCACAGGTATGCTTACTCCTGCTGTTGAACCAAGGCTAAGTCTGCACATCTTTATGTTTGTTTGCAGAAATTATCAAAGACATACGAGAAGGAAAAGATCAGAAGAAAAGGAACAGTTCTAGTTTTAGACCCTGCCAGCTCCCAGGTATGGCTCTCAAAAGCATCCCCGTTATTGAAAACTCAATGTGTGACTAAAGCATCTAAACAATATAGATGATTTTGAGAATTATGTCCTTTCACATGCTAGCAGCAGGGTTCTTTTCAGAAAACAATGATGTGAAGAAATCCTGGTACTGGCATAAACCAAAGCAGACTATTTATCTTGGCTTTGGGGAAAAGTTCAGTCCATTATGAAACAGAGATTATCATATTTTCCTGTTTCAACTTTGATTATATAGTGTGCTGCATCTTTCCATATTTACTAAGGTTTTTGAATAATCATGCAAATCTGAACATAAGTTACAAGATAAATTCTTACTGTAGAGAAAACCAGGAGTATTCTTGAGTTTCCTGGACATAGAGTAAGATCTTGATTTTCTTGCACAGAAAATGGCTTGTGTGGTCTGCGGTTACAACAAAGAGCTTCTAAGTGTCCCAATTCATATAGTAAAAGAAGTTGCTGAACAGAACAAGGGTAAAATTGGGACAAGGCTTACACAGAAAACATCCACACTATCTTCATAGCTGTGTTTGAGTCTGGACTGGACTTCTCAAAACCCCATGGATCAAATTGCAGAATCTGCACCAGCTAGAGCTCAACTGAGAGCCAATCTATACCTATGCCCAAGTTTTCACACCTGGAGAGACAGCTGGCTTATTCTACTAGGCCCTAAGTTAAGACAGCTGTGTGGACCAAGCCAAAGTATAAGGAATCCCCTGACTATTTCTTAGTTTCTGTGAAAAACAGACAATTGTCACATTAAAATAGGGCAGGGCGTAAAGCAAGGAGCCAGAAAACAGAGTAGTTTCTAACCTGTGTGAAGTCCGGATCCTGAGAGGAGTTCTTGAAATCTCTTAGCATTCCCACAGCCTCAAGATACTTTTTTGTGCACATAACTTTCTCTTTGTCACGGCCTAAGGTGAAAGCCAGATACAGCAAAAACAAAATGCAAATAAAACTGAGGAACTACCATGTCACAGAAAAAGGAAAAAAAACATAGAATCATAGAATCATTTTGGTTGGAAAAGACCTTCAAGATCATCGAGTCCAACCGTTAACCATGCCCCCTAAACCATGCCCTGGAGTACCCTGTCCACTCGCTTTTTGAATACCTCCAGGGATGGTGACTCAACCACTTCCCTGGGCAGCCCATTCCAATGTTTGACAACCCTCTCAGTAAAATAATTTTTCCTAATATCTAACCTAAATCTCCCTTGCCTCAACTTGAGGCCATTTCCCCTTGTCCTGTCTCCAGCCACCTGACAGAAGAGACCAACACCCACCTCACTACAACCCCCTTTCAGGTAGTTGTAGAGAGCGATAAGGTCTCCCCTCAGCCTCCTCTTTTCTAGACTGAACAACCCCAGATCCCTCAGCCGTTCCTCATAAGACTTGTGCTCCAGGCCCCTCACCAACTTGGTTGCCCTTCTCTGGACACGCTCCAGCAGCTCAATGTCTTTCCTGTAGTGAGGGGCCCAAAACTGAACACAGTACTCGAGGTGCGGCCTCACCAGTGCCGAGTACAGGGCAACAACCACCTCCCTGTTTCTGCTGGCCACACTGTTCCTGATACAGGCTAGGATGCGATTGGCCTTCTGGGCCACCTGGGCACACTGCTGGCTCATATTCAGCCAGCTGTCAACCAGCACCCCCAGGTCTTTCTCTGCCGGGCAGCTTTCCAGCCACTCTTCCCCAAGCCTGTAGCGCTGCATGGGGTTGCCGTGACCGAAGTGCAGGACCCGGCACTTGGCCTTGTTAAACTTCATACAATTGGCCTCAGCCCATCGATCCAGCCTGTCCAGATCTCTTTGTAGAGCCTCCCTACCCTCAAGCAGATCGACCCTGCCTCCCAACTTGGTGTCGTCTGCAAACTTGCTGAGGGTGCACTCAATCCCCTCATCCAAATCATCAATGTAACAGGCTATTTCACTGTTGACACTGTACATTGCACTACAAGACCTTTCAGCACAAATATTAGAGACTCTCTAAAAACAAAGCGATTGAGCAGACTTGGTGGCTTTTGGACAACAAAAAACTTAGGTTCCTGCTTCTGTCATCTGGACAAGCTAGGTTCAGGCAGGGCTAAGCAGGCAGTTAGCTGTGAAACAGTCTAAACCTTGGCTCTTCCTAAACATGGAGCCTAAGAGCCACACACAGCCTGACTAAGCAAGTACGGACAAAAAAAGCACTCAAGCTCAGAAGGCTCCACCTGATTCAACCCCATTGCTGACTACACCATATAGACCTGTAGTCCTTCATTTCAATTACACCTTTAACTCATTGTCTCCTCTTACACTCACCAGTTTGTATCAGGTACCCAATGCTAATATCATCCACTGGGAAATAGGCAGCTGTTGCTCCATACTCTGGACACATATTGGCAATGGTGGCTCGGTCAGCAATTGACAGCTGGGCTACACCCGGACCAAAAAACTCCACGAATTTACCCACGACTCCAACTTGACGAAGGTGCTGTTATAAAAATACAGTGCTGTGTCATTGCTAAGTGTCAAATGACCTGAGCATGTATGTTATAAAATCCAGCTTTCGACTTCAGAGAAACCTTTTCCGAAGGTTTCTATAGCCGCTTGAAACCAGGAAGCTTTGGTAAACTAAATCACAAAGATGAGGACACAGATACAAGGGATGTATTCCTTCTAAACTTCCTCTTCCACTCATTTAAACTAGAGTCTATCTTAGAACAACTGTATTTTTCTCAACCTGACACACTAAAGAGAGGAGAACAGTGTGGGGTCTTTAGCCAGCAAACCCTGGAAGATGGGGAAACAGGAAGAACCAACTGCACAAGTATGTGAAGCAAACTGTAAATAACTGAACACACACAACATCTGGATGAACTCATAAAAAACCATTGGCTTTCTCCATGTGGAGGTTCTCTCTAGAGACAGCATCCCATTATGAACATGTGTACCAGATTTCTGACCTCTGACGACATTAATGCTGACCCAGTAATACTCTTAATTCAGCCACAATCCACAGAGTGAATAAATATATTATGAACATATGACATGTGTGCCAAACCTGCAGATCAAAGAAATCAGACTGCAGAACTTACTGTTTTCAGATTTTATATTGCCTTATTTTAAGTGGGGACTTCAAAAAAGAAAGTAATCTGTTTCTTTTGAGGCAGGAGAGAAACAAGATCCTTTTACAAGCACTGCTGTTCCAAAACAGGTCTGCACGTGAGGATTGGAACAGGCCATGAGACACCAGCTCTCTGTTCTATTTTGTCTGGCTTCTGGGAAACAGATTTGCCTAGCAAATTTGCAGTTGTCCTTGGGCAGCTGATTCCAACCCACAAAGAGCAACAAAGCTTAAAAAAAGTTCAAAATGACTACATGGAAGCACACACAGGGCTCCTAAGCATGCAGTACAGTGGCTCTGTCCTACAGAATATGCGTAGCTTCCAGCACTAATGGCAAAAGAGCAGACATGTTCATTACCTTGGTAATGGTGAGCACAATGTCAGTGGATGTTACCAGAGGCTGAGGGTTTCCTAGCAGCTTATAGCCAACCACCTCAGGAAGCACCATGCTGATCGGCTGGCCCAACATCACTGCTTCTGCTTCAATGCCACCGACACCTGTATGCAATAGGAGTATACAATCCAACTATTCACAGAGATAGTAACATGTCAGAGAGAAACCCATGAAGTACAATTGACTGATGACTACTCGATTTAAGGTGTGAAAGGAGAGAGAAGGCAGACAGCCAGAGAGCTTAGCCTTCTGCTAAGAGGCACTTATCTTGCTTCAGTTTCTGCAAGGTTGGGCTTTTTAATTTCTTTCCGTTTCATACTTTCATCCTTGTTCCTCAGCCTAATGAGGAATATTAGGGATATTAGGTAAATCTAAGTAACTTACTCTGAGGAAGCATGACTTTTACAATAACAGATGTAAAAGTTTTATTTAATGGCTTAAACATGCAATGCATAAACAAAGAATGACTGACATGGCATTGAACATGGTGTGCTGTGAGTGAAATGCATGCAGACCATGACTATTGGTCACCAAAATCTTAAAAGTTATTTTGAAGGAAGGATTATTAGAGTCAAGAGTATAGACTGTTCTACAGAATACTGTGGTGGGTTAACCCTGGCTGGACATCAGGTGCCTACCAAGGCTGCTCTATCACTCCCCCGCTGAGCTGGACAGGGGAGAGAAAATATAACAAAAAGCCCATGGGTCGAGATAAGGCCAGGGAGAGATCACTTGCCAATTACCATCACAGACAAAACAGACTTGACTTGGGGAAAATTAATTTATTACCAATCAAATTGGAGTAGGATAATGAGAAATAAAACCAAATCTTACAACACCTTTCCCCACACCTCTCACTTCTTCCCAGCTCAACTCCACTCCTGATTTTCTTTACCTCCTCCCCCGTAGTGGCACAGGGGGACAGGGAATGGAGGTTGCAGTCAGTTCGTCACACGTTGTCTCTGCCGCTCCCTCCTGCTCAGGGGCAGGACTCCTCACACTCTTCCCCTGCTCCGGCGTGGGGTCCCTCCCATGGGAGACAGTCCTCTATGAACTTCTCCAACCTGAGTCCTTCCCACAGGCTGCAGTTCTTCATGAACTGCTCCAGCGTGGGTCCCTTCCACGGGGTGCAGTCCTTCAGGAACACACTGCTCAAGCATGGATGCCCCATGGGGTCACAAGTCCTGCCAGAAAACCTGCTCCAGCATGGGCTCCTCTCTCCACAGATCCGCAGGTCCTGCCAGGAGCCTGCTCCAGCATGGGCTTTCTGTGGGGGTCACAGCCTCCTTCGGGCATCCACCTGCTCCGGCGTGGGGTCCTCCGCGGGTTGCAGCTGGATATCTGCTCCCCCGTGGACCTCCACGGGGTGCAGGGGGACAGCCTGCCTCACCATGGTCTTCCCCACAGGCTGCAGGGGAATCTCTGCTCCGGCACCTGGAGCACCTCCTCCCCCTCCTTCTTCATAGAATCAGCATGGTTTGGGTTGGAAGAGACCTTAAAGATCATCTAGTTCCGACACCCCTGCCATGGGCAGGGACACATTCCACTAGACCACATTGCTCAAAGCCCCATCCAACCTGACTTTCAACACTTCCAGGGATGTGGCATCCACAGCCTCTCTGGGAAACCTGTTCCAGTGCCTCACCACCCTCACAGTGAAGAACTTCTACCTTACATCTAATCTAAATCTACCCTCTTTCAGTTTAAAGCCATTACCCCTTGTCCTACCACTACATGCCCTTGTAAGAAGTTCCTCTTCATCTTTATTTAATCCTGAGAGCTTATGGGTCAGGATTAAAGGGAGAGCAGGGACAGGTGACATTATAGTGGGGGTCTGCTACAGGCCATCCAACCAGGAAGACCAAGCGGATGAGGCCCTCTATAGACAGATAGGAGAAGCCTCACATTCACAAGCTCTGGTCCTTATGGGGGACTTCAGCCACCCCAATACCTGTTGGAGGGACAACACAGCAGGGCATAAGCAATCCAGGAGGTTCCTGGAATGCGTTGATGACAACTTCCTTCTCCAAGTGACAGAGGAGCCAATGAGGAGAGGTGCTATGCTGACCTTTTCACTGACTTTGGTGTCTGCAGAGCTGCTTCTCTCACGTATTCTCAATACTCTCCCTGGCTGCAGTTTCTGTTCCACAGCAACTTTTTTTTCCCTTCTTAAATCTGTTATCCCACAGGTGCTACCACCGTCACTGATGGGCTTGGCCTTGGCCAGTGGTGGGTCTGACTTGGAGCCGGCCAGCATTGGCTCTGTTGGACATAGAGGAAGCTTCTAGCAGCTTCTCACAGAAGCCACACCTGTAGCCACCCTGATACCGAAACCTTGCCACGCAAACCCAATACAAACACTAACAGAAAAGCTACTTGTTAAGACAGAAATATCGTCCTTACATCTGTTAAGTTTCAACGGGTCCTGGGCATGTGCAGATAAGAACCTCTGTGTAAGCACACCTTCAGTATTAGAGAAATGCAATTCAAGTGACTACTTCATTTTGCTAATTTAATAATATAAAGTATTAAGATGTCATAGTCATATGCAATCTAAAACCCGTGATGTTTACTAGCAATTTGGCATTAGGCAGCAGTTTTATAACCTTTTGCCTGTAGAAAGTCCCTTCTACCTTTTGTTTAGCTTAATTAATAGTGAGCTAGAACAAATTGCCTGTAATAGTTGCTTATGTATGCCAAACCACTACTTGTATCCTTTTTCCCACTTAATCTAATAATGGTTCTGAAAAATAATTTCCAATTTATTTTATGCAAAATGATATACCTATGTTAATTAAAAAGGTAATTCTGTGACAGATCAAATTATATGACTCCTTTCACTAGGAGTTGAATCATTTTTAAACAGTCAAGTTAGTCGACATGACTGACAGGCTACCACAGACAGGCACAAAGCAAGTTCAGCATTACCAGCCACTAGCAAGAAACGCTGGATCCAAGAACGTGCGCTTTGAGCATGTATGGTATGGACTATGCCCAGCCATACTTTTCAAATCCTGGAGAAAAAAAAAGGCTAAGTTTACAGACACACTCTTCCAAGCAGCAATTGGTGTTGCGACATCATCTAAATGACAGCTCTATGTGGAAGGTGCAACCAAATATAGAATAAAAGAGACCTTTCTTATCCCAAAGATGTCATGGTTTAAAATAAAGTGAACTTGTTTACCTTTGTATTCCAAGCCAGCAGGAATTCTTGCAACCTTGACAGAAAGTCTCAATCAACCAATATTGCTACAGTAGTATAGGCAGGGTAGAAAAAACACAATGTGCTACTTCTATCACATGTGGTATTCAGAACTTGACAAGCATCTTTGTGAACAACTAGCAAATGCTGTTTAAAAACACAGTGTCTTCTGTATTTGTAAGATATCTGTTTCAATAGGGCTCCTATCACCATATCACAGGAAGATAAAAAGCTCAACTGAAGTTTTTGCTACCATGTGTGGGATGATTGCCAATACTTACACTTCATACCTACTTATTTAGTCAATAATTCAAACACTGCAGTTTGCCACTACAAGCAAAAAAAAGGAATTATTTGTATTTATTTCTTTAACAAGCATTCTGCAGACTACTGGTATTGAAACATACTTCATAGTGCTGTTTTTGACAATGGCCTCTCTGGCCGTATTTAACTCACTCAGATTTAACTTTCAGCATCTTCAGTCTAATAGAGAGTTTGCAGTACTTTTTGATAAGGCAACACTTTGAAAGTAGCTAAGTGACTAAGGAACAAATGGATGTTCAGTGATGCTTCAAGTCCCTTGCCTTCCCCAATGACTAAGATGCTTCCAGAAGTCTTATTTATGATTTTCCTTGCCTGCTTCCTTGTGATTTAAATGCAGAATAGAAAATATATAAAAGAAAAAAACCAAACCCAACAATACATGCACCAGAAATCATCTAAGACTGTTACCAGAACAGGGAGCTTAGTTAAAAAGCTTTAAATAACTTTAAAAGACCTTATTAGGTTCCTTGAATTTAGGGTTAGTCTGTGTACTGTGTCTGGCTGGCACAGAAGTAACTTTTCTTTACAGCAGCCCATACAGTGCCATGTTTTAGATTTGTGACCAAACCAGTGTTGATAACTGTTTTGGGTTTGTGTGGCCGGGTTTTTGGTAGTGGGGTCTTGCCTCAAGCCTTCAAAAGACTGATTAACGAATAAGAAGGCAGTGATAGTTCAAAGAAAAAAAACTAAAACATGAGAAGTGTGGTATGTTTGCTATTCAAGGACTGTTTAGATTATGTGTACTCAAGGTAAAGCTTATCTAGTTTAAGATTCTACTTACAATGGAGGATGCTTAAAGAGTCACAGACTTGCTAATTAAGGACATACATCCTCCTTCGGCATTGAGAAAGGAGGGGTTGGCAAGAGAAACAAAGACCCTGGTGTCCTCAGATGACACATGCCCATAAAAGGACAAAAGGAGTAGGGCTATTCTTCCCCAAACGACCACCGAAGACCCCCAGAAGCCCACCAGAGACCCTCACACAGGCATAGAAGACTCTGGGATGATTGCTCAAGACAACAACACATCAGGCTTGCTCCACATAATGAATATGCAATAGTTAGGTGGAACATATGTATAGATAGGCGTGGTGTTTTAACTATATAAGTATGGACTGAAAACCTCAGTAGGTGTGCTCGATTTGTGGAAATCTTCCACCTTGCACCTTAAGCAGAATTAAGCAATGCCTCCTCTTTAAACATACTTTGTGTGTTTCAGGAGTTACTTTCTGATCAGGTAACACCCTGAGGAGGAAGGAGCAGCAGAGACAAAGTTGTGATGAACTGACTGCAACCCCCATTCCCTGAGAGGTGGAGAAAATCAGGAGTGGAGTTGAGCCGGGAAGGAGGGAGGGGTGGGGGGAATAAAGATTTTGTTTTACTTCTCATTATCCTTGTTTTGATTTGATTTGTAGTACATTAAATTGATTTTGTTTCTTCCCCAAGTTGAGCCTGTCTTTTGCTCATGACCATAAGTGGTAAGTGATCCCTCCCTGTCCTTGTCTTGACCCATGAGCTTTTCTTTATATTATCTCCTCATCCCACCCAGGCTGGGGGGGGAGGAGTGAGCGAGTGCCTCGTGGTGCTTTGTTACCGGCTGGGCTTAAACCACGACAATAACACACCAATGTTTTAGCTATTGCTGAGCAGTGCTGACACAGGTCAACTGCCCCTCAGCAAATAAGCTGGGGTGGGCAAGACACTGGGAGGGAACAGAGCCAGGACAGCTGACCCAAACTGAACAGAGAGATAGTCCATGCCATATAACATCACGCTCAGGATTAAAATTGGGATGCGGGGGGAATTTTTCCAAAGTAGCCATTGCCCAGGTACAGGCTGGGCTTTGGTGTGCTGCTGGGAGGTGGTGACTGATTGTCTTTGCATCACTTGCTTTTGTTTCCTTCCCCCCACCCCCTTCACTTATTAAACTGTCTTTGTCTTGACCCATGAGTTTTTTCTTGCATTTCCCTTCCAATTCTCTTCCCCTATCCTGCTGGCAGAATGAGTGAGTGACTGGGTGGGTGCTAACCTGCCAGCCAGGGTCAACTCACCAAAGTCTGAAATAGACCTTAGTCAGCCAACAGACTATTCACAATACACTACTGCACATACCCCATCCAAGCACTCCCAAACCGTCTATCATGGTGGTGTGCGAGTCAGTGCCCACTACACTGTCTGGATAGTAGTAGCCATCCTGATCCATCACCACTCTTGCCAAGTACTCCAAGTTCACTTGGTGGATGATCCCAGAGCCTGGCGGAATAATCCTCATATTTTTAAAAGCCTGAGAGCCCCACTGAAACAGAAGGAATTGGAGTAAAAAATTTTCAACGCACATGAGCACTGGAAGAACTTTTGTTCATTGCACTTTTCTCCATGCAAATAGAATTAATTCTTTCGGTACCTTTAGGAATTCAAACCTTTCCTTGTTCCTTTCAAATTCCAGGTCCTGATTTTTTTGCAAGCTATCTGATCTGCAAGTGAAAATAATCAGCTGTCAGAACAAAAAGTATCCACCTGAAATTTATGTCTGGTCAGGTATACCCAAAGGTTGAAAGAAAAGAAGAGTTATTAGCTAATGTTAATGCTGATCAATCTTATATTTTTAATCTCACTGCAGCTGTGAACTGCAGGCAACCAATTAAAAGGATTTAAGAAGTCTTAAGAGATAATACCTGAAGTCTGGTTCAAATGTGAGTGTTAATCTGCATATTATATATGTGACAGGCGTAAAACTTGTAGCTTCGGAATAGCTACACTACTTTTTAGAGCAATGTGAAGTTCCTAACACCTAAATCAGAAGCAACCAGTACACAACTGCCCTGCAACTTCAGTTTAAAAGAGATTATCACTGATGATGCAGTGCTGCCTGAAGCCCCTGTGTTTCAAAGCAGGCAGGGCTAACAAACTCTTCACTTGAATCAGCTGCCTAACTTAGGCCTGAAGAGTTTGAAAGAACTGAAGCATAGGGCTGGCCAATGTTCTCTCCATATATACATGAGCCTAATAGAAATAAAATAAGGCTGTGAGAAAAAGTAATTAGCAAAAAATTATCTAGGTGAAGTCCCAGATACTACTGATAACATAAAATGAATGTTATTAAAATAATACAGAAACAGAATCATAACAATTGATTTTGTTCTATGGTAGAAATCATATCTTGTTCACAAAGAAAAACACTGTTTCTGAAAGATCTTAAAAAATGTGAGGCAAATTAAAAAGAAGAAAGGTTAGGTTTCTAGTTTAACAGATTAGTGCTAGAACACCCATTACCCCAGAGATCAGTCTTTAGACGATTATTTCTAATTTTGCATCTGTTCCTAAACTGCTTAGTGTTATGTTAAGATTAAGAATAGATACAGCATCTCTAGGAAAAAAGTTAAAGGGAGTTGATTTTCAACAATTACATAGGTAAAAATTTTTTGGCCCTTTTTCTCCCCTACCAGCTATGAAATGGCTTCAGTGAGAATTTGTATCCTTACTACAGCTTGTATCCTTAGTCTACAGCTAAAAAAAATAGGAAAAAGTTATATTTGAAAACTGTCTGGCAACATTCTTCTATGAAGCAGGCTTCCCAATGCATTTCTGCTCAGAAGTTCCGTATTTTTATTCTAAAGAAGCCTCTAAATATTAGTACTGAGAAAGTGCTCTTCATGTTCTTTAATTTCCACTTTCTAGGAATATTCTTCTTTGCAATGCTATAACTTAAGTGGCCTGCTTCAAAACTGTCTCCTATCAAGGACAATAAACACAGAGTATTTCAGCAGCAAGGTAACTGCAGACCAAAAAACTTCAGGAGTTTGGAACATGGAAGGAAACCACTGAGAAACATGTAATTGCAGGATCTGTTTGGAAAAGTAGTTTTGTAGGCCCATGTTTAGATACCATAGAGGGTAGAAGGACCCCTGTGCAGAGGTCTTGTATTTTATTGTCGGTCTAGTGAGTGCTCATCTCTCTGTAGCACGCTGAGGATTGAATAGCATTATGTTTCCTTCCTGTACTTATAGGGGCCATATTAATTAGTGTCTTGTGCTCTTCTGCATGGAGGCACTGAACTAGCAAACAGTTCCTCAGAGCTGGGCTAGGGCAGCTCAGGTCTATTCTTATATAAATAAGGAAGAAAGGAGACATTCTTACTTGTCCTTTCCAAGACGCCCTACAGGGTCAAAAAGTGCATGTGGAAAAAAGCTATTTCTGAGCAACTAATAATAATGCAGTATTATTATGGAAAATTACGATCACCACAGGTCTGGACTGAGCCTGTTTCTGTTAACATTTAGTCGAGGCTTGTGCTGCTGAGAGATGCACCACAGGAAAAACAAAATTCCTCCATCTAATTCACAGCAACTGATACAACACCCCAACTTAAACACTTCTTAGAGTCTAGGATGTTATAGTCCAAATGCTAAGAGTATCACCAATAGAAGTACCTTTATTATCAGCAACTGGATCCAGCTTACTACCATTAAGTAAGAGTTATTTTGTATCCTTACCGCCTGTTAAAATCAACCTGGATGGAGTGATCTATCACTAGATCAGCTGGACAGATAGGATTGATTTTTTCAGGGTCCCCACCAAGTTTCTTCACAGCATCACGCATTGCAGCAAAGTCAACCACGGCAGGCACTCCACTAAAACAGAAGAGAAATAGACAAGGTGAAACAATTTGGAAAAGAAAAAAACAAAACAAACACAACTGAGATCCTGAGATGGAGAACAGACACCTACTGCCCCACACAAAACAAGCCACAGCCTTACCCTGAGTCTTGGGATCATTACTCTAGAGCAGAGACAGTACCCTTGGAAAGACAAAGTCAGAAGAGAAGAAGGGACAGAACATATATCCTGAACACTGTAAGAATTAAATGCTAAAACCAAAATTCATCAAGTAACAGAAGCTGTTTAACATGCTTGGCTGGGAATCTGGAAACATAGTCCTAGTCAGCATTCCTTTGGGACCTTGAACTGGTTTCTCTTCTTTTGCTCCGTTCCTCTCTCTCCTCCCCAATCTGTTTAAAAAGAAGGGGGGAGGGGGAAAAAGACAATGTCCTTTCTTTGATTCTCTGCTATGTTTATTTAGCTTATTTTAAGGCAAGGGTCATCTCTGAAGTTTTGCAAAGCACAAGAGAACCTTCTCCATAATCGGGGCTGTTTGGTACCTTCCACACTCCAAGTGAAACTGGAAGAGCAAGGCATCAGATTTCTTAAATTACAAAGGACATGACTGCAATACACCTTTGCAGAATAACTGTATTTTCAGAAGTGGATTTAACTGCCCTGCCAGATCACTGAACAAACATGAAAGGCAGAAATAAGGTGTACTATTCATCTTTACTAACAAAATCTTGTACTCACCACTGAGAAAAGACCTTATTTCACAAATGACACTCAAACAGCACGTTTTCAGGCTATGGGCCAACATTCATGTTTCTGCCTTCTCACGTATCTTGTGACAATCCTGCAAGCCCTTGAACTTCAAGTGACTCAGAATAAAGCTAACAGACCTTTTTCCCCTATGTTTGTATGTCCCATTCTCAGCTTCTACAGGGGTAAGTACCACCATGACATTTTTTTCCAATCAGTTTGGGAAACCTTCCTGCATACCAGCCTATCTGATTTTGCTGGCTACTAAGACAAAAAGAGCTATCTGTGATGTGCTCGTAAGGATGTGGCATCATTCAGTAACCCACTGAGAACACTGTGTTTCTGCAAGAGCAGCCCAAAGCAGTGAGAGATCCCTCATCCTGAATTCACTCATTTGGATGCAATTTATCTATTCCATTTTTTTCCCCTCTGTTTTGAAGACTTTCATAAAGATATTTATTTCTCGATCCCAGACACACTTCATTTAATGCTTTTATCATGAGTGTTTGCCTCTCCAAGTGTTGTCTGTAGCATGACATCCAGGAAAGCTGAAAAATGTCTTTCCAAACATTTCACTGCTCTTCTTTCCCTCAGCTCACCCCTCCACACCAAGCTGAGCATTGCTGCACTTTCAAGAGCCCCTCTTCCTAGCTTTGGAGAGCATCAGACTCACGTGAAGTCTTGCAGAATAACTCTTGCAGGCTTAAACGGCACTTCAATATTCTTGTGTTGCACCACTTTCCAGTTGAGAATATTCTCAATATCTCCCTTCTTCACTAGGAACTCATCACAGTTACGGATTGCTGCTTCCAAGAGGACTCGAATAGAAAACGGCAGGCGTGCTGCATGGGTAAGAGGCAAGAAGCAAACTCAGTTTTTACCTTAGGGCATTATGTCAGCAAGTGCAGTTCCACACCTGGGGCAGATGGGTCTTCAAGCGCTGTCCCCTTATTCTCACGTGGCTTTATGCCAAATTATCAGACACCCTCTTCCAGCCTTCAGCTTTGTAAGTAGGTCAGTGCTAAGTGACCTGTCCCACTCAATTCTTTGAGCAGATTTACTATCTCAGTCCCTGTGAGACAGCAGACACCTTTGCTGAAATGACTCCTTTCCACAGCTCTTCCATCCTCCACAGCAATATTACTCTGAAAACATGCTGTGCTCTCCTTGTTTCTCTGCAGTTTCCTCTCACTCTTGCCACTGAACACAGTCATATAAATGCACTAGAAAAACATAATTTTCTACCTGACATGTTGGAAAGCATAGCTTTAGTGGTCTAGGCAGTCTCTTCTCCAGAGCTGGAAAATGAAACTGAATGGCAGTAAGACTGTGCATCTGCTAATCTTCTTTTACTTCAAGATAGAAATACTTATAGAAGACAACACAAAATATTATTAGAGCAGTCCTGACAGCTTTACTACAAGCAATGGGTGTGAAGAAAAAAAATGAAAGTTTCTCTGTCCTTCCTCCCCTGGTCCACTGTAATAATAGCTGTTTGATTTCCTCTCAGAGTATTTACATTCAAAAATGTCTTAAGAAGTTTGTCTCAACTTTCTACACAGGACCCCCAAGACACAAAAGTCACTCAATCACAGTGAGACCTCATTACTGCTATCATAAAAAAACCCCAACTATTATTCAGGACACAGTCATTCCAAATCATTTGGGGTTTTTTTGTTGGGTTTTTGTTGTTGGTGGTTTGGGTTTTTTTTTTAAATCTTCTCCCCCTCACCCCTCCTTCTTCTGTTGCTAAGTTATTCCATTTTTCTGCTGGATAGTGAGAATTGTGTCCTTTTTTCTTTAAAGAATCTGGAGTTTATCACTCCTGGAATCCTGGAATGGATCAAATGGTAATACCATACATGTATTTGTCTATTTCTTAAGACTCACCTTTGCTTTTCCCACACAAAGTCTGACATTAACTGATTTCTCATTTACACACTACCTGAGCCTGCATTGGTATATGCACTGCTGACATTCAGAGAAAATGTTCCCCCTCTTGCTTCTTTAATTCTCCTTAATCACCTGTTTCCATTTTGAAAGAGGAGAAATACCCAATATAGACAGCCTTAAGCTACAGATACTTGCTTTCTAAGTCAGTGGCATGGATTGTAAGATTTTTACCAGTACCACATGGAAGATGTCTAAGTACATGTGTGCACAGCATGTAGAGAAAATAATACTGTGATCTTGACAGTATTTCTGTAGTTCTAAATTTCCAGAATTAAATTTTGCTAAATTTTGTTTTCAAGAACCATCTTTTGAATTCATAGTTCTCTCCAAATACCAAATATCATCCAATGTTGCAATGTCTCTTCAGGTTCTGTTCATCAATGTTAACGAAATGTTTTCCTTATGTTGTCAACATACCGTATCTCACATCATCTAATTTGCTCAGATTAAAGAACTTCTTCAGAGGCTGTTTAGGGTCCAATGGCTCCACAATCCATACAAAAGGGTTGCTCATGGTTATTCAAGACCCTTAGTGTCCCTAAAACACAAAAGAAAAATCGAAGCCATTTTCACAACATTTGTCCCGCATACAAAGTACGTGTCCCACAGTCCCACAATGTACCTGTCCCACATACAAGGCCTGTACCAGACAAAAAGGTACTGCACAGTCTGTGTTAGTCATGCCTCTTCCCCCACAAATCTACTTGTAACACGTCCTCAGAGATAAAAGGTCTACAGGAAGATAAGAGCATTGTGAAAAATATGGATACACCACATGGTTTACAAAGGAAGTTCAATGTCTACACTATTCTCTTCTTTACGCTGCTTCTAGACAGGCCTTTGTGCCTCTGTGATCCACGAACCACCACAACAATGTGATCCTACTTCTTAAGTGGCATTGGTCTAAAGCTAAGCAAACAGCCATTTGTATTCAAAATTAAAAATTCAACTAAAACAGAAAACAGAATAGTTTTACTTGAGCCAGGAAGTGTTACAGACTAAGATTACAAACCCTGACTATCAGAGACACAAGGAACCCTCCTGATTTCAGAAAGATTCATTAGGGTCACTACCAAAAAAAAAAATACTAAAGTGGACTCTACTGTAACCATCATTTTAGTTTGAGATCTTTTCTTTTTTTTATGGCTATCCCAATGGTGTACTACATAGAGCATTCCACTGGGAGCTAGGATTTTTAGGGTTCACTTACACAAGTTAAAGTACCCTGAGATATTCCCAATATCAAGGCCAACTAGCATAGGGGGACATAAATTCACTCCAGAAACATCTCTCAATCTCCAGAAAAGGTTAACTGCATGCAAACTGCCTAATGGAACAGTTCCTAGGACCTAAATTCTGCCCAGGGCTCTTTTGGGAGCAATGGCTTAGGCCAACACATGCCAGGGAGCAAGCTAACAATTTAACGGTAAGGACAATTCTCTTACAATGCCTGGCAACATTCTCAGTCACGATCAAAATTTTTTTCGAATAGAGCTAATCACAGCCCTAATTTCCAGATCTGTTGTTGTTTTCCCACAGCACTGTTCCTGTCTTCATTCAAGTAACATTATCTTTCCTTGCCCCAGTTTTTCAAAGAAACAAAAAAACCCCAAAGTATGAGATGCACATCCTTTGACAGGCCTTGGAGACCATTTGGTGCAAAGGGATGCACAAAGTCCAGTATTTCTTAAAAACAGTTAATGCAAGGCCAAAAAGTGAAATAATTTATCTCACCTGTCAGTCTCATTGACTGTTCAGGGAATACTAGTATGTGGAATACATAAGGGGGATTTTGAAGTATTCCAGCACAAATCATATTTCACATATTTTGAAGACAACAGCAAAGTTAGAGGTTAGATTGAGATGGAGAGATAGCAGAAATAGTGACAAAGGAAAGTCCACATGTAAAGCAGCAAGATAGCGTAAAAGTAAGAAAAATTTCCAGAATTCTGTCAAACAGAACAATGGAAGTTTCTAGATAAAAAGTTGAATGCCCAGGGAAGGCAGAAAAGTAGGCAAACGAACAGACTGCAAACACCACTCCTCCAAACATTCGCACCTTTTGCATTCCCATGTACAAATTATTTTCTGAGATTACTCTTCCCAGCTTTGCAGATACCCATTCTGCACATAAGCCCATCAAGTTTTAGGTGTCATCTTCTTTAAACAGAATGAACTACTCAACTATTCCCCTTCTAAGAAAACTCTGTGCTTCTATGATTGAGCATGACCAAAATAAACTGTTTCCTGCCTCTCCTTGCCAGCTATGCTCCTGATTTGAGGATATGCTCCTTTTTATTTTCTGCCTTCCAAGCTGAGAACTTTATTTTATGCATATCCACTTCTCATGGGAAAGTCTAAGTGTAGCTGAAGATAGAAAACGCTGGGATATCCCCTGACAGATCAAGCAGGTCATTACTTTGATATGACCATAAGAAGTGCACTGTACTCAGTTCACATATACTCATCTAAGTATAAATTGCAGCTGTAACATTTCCCATCCAAGTCAGTGTCTTGGCAAACCACAGTAGCAATTCAAGATGCTATGACACATTATCTACTTGTTACCATTTCTTTGCCAGACATCACCCTCTTCCCTGAACACAGCTTTTTTAGTTCACATTATGAGATACTTCAGTACAAACCTGCTTTCATCAATGAGTTACACAAATATGCCAAACTGTGGGGTGACCAAGTTCTAAACACGTGTTCTTTTCACCTGCCTGGTCACATTGATATGAACAACTCTGTTACAACCTTGTAAGCCATTTAGAAATCCCTGCAAAGAGGTAAAGTATCTAGAAAAAATACCAACTCACAGCATTGCTGTAGCAAATTTCAGAGGTGGAGAAGCAACCAAGTTGGTGAGGGGCCTGGAGCACAAGTCTTATGAGGAGCGGCTGAGGGATCTGGGGTTGTTCAGTCTAGAAAAGAGGAGGCTGAGGGGAGACCTTATCGCTCTCTACAACTACCTGAAGGAGGGTTGTAGTGAGGTGGGTGCTGGTCTCTTCTGTCAGGTGGCTGGAGATAGGACAAGAGGAAATGGCCTCAAGTTGAGGCAAGGGAGATTTAGGTTAGATATTAGGAAAAATTATTTTACTGAGAGGGTTGTCAAACATTGGAATGGGCTGCCCAGGGAAGTGGTTGAGTCACCATCCCTGGAGGTATTCAAAAAGCGAGTGGACAGGGTACTCCAGGGCATGGTTTAGGGGGCATGGTTAATGGTTGGACTCGATGATCTTGAAGGTCTTTTCCAACCAAAATGATTCTATGATTCTATGATTCTAAGCCTCAGTCATTCTAACTACTACTTACAGACAGTAAATTATAAACCAAGTGGCCACAGCACAGAACTCAAGCTAGTGATCTGCCAAAAAGATGCAAGGGAGCAATACTCTGCAGATTGAGTACACCAAAATTTTTTAAGTAATCACTGCAATAGATACAGATTAACTTGTGATTGCAGCACAGAATATTTATTCACGTTTTGCAGGCACTGAAATGTAAACATGCAAACAGGCTAGCACGCAGGGGAGATGACATCTGTCTGCCTGGGATTGGCGCAGTGCATAGGGTCACATGCATTGACCATGGCCAGTGCCACATTACCACGTAATATCTGATCACACATACCAAAGAAAGCACTTGATCTTCTGCCTAACAACCTCAAAATTGTTTGCGTGGAGGTCATATCTGAAATGGGATTCCATATAGCGGCCCTCAGGAAGACAGAGGTACAGATTAAGAGGTTCCTAATGGTAACGGCCACCCACACAAATGGTGCTCATCCTGGCCTTGGAAAACAGCAGCAACTCTAGCCCAAGCTATTCCTGCTCTCCAGTTACCCAGACACATGTTCTTTAGTGTTTGTGCAATCCTGGACATAGCCCTATGACTCCAGGGCTTTCAGCTGACTGAAATCTATGAAAATGGTTCAACTGGGGAGTTTTAAAAAAAAAAAAAAAAAAAAAGGAGCAGAATCTTATTACTGGAACCTTCTCAAAGGGTTGCATGACTTGTATAAAGTGTACCAGACAAACAATAGCTTTATTTTAGCCCTTCCAGTGTCTACTAATACAATTTTGATAATTTGGCTCATACTAACGCTGATCATTTTTAAACCTACACTCCCTAACTATCACTATTGTTTTCCACTCACCTTGTTACATCGATGCAGTTGCTTAGCACTGTGCCACCTAGCTCCATCTCTTATCAGAGTATGCCTCGAATTCACCCACAGACTGCACATCAGCTCATCACAGAAAGTCTCTCTCTCCCAGCTCCACTTCTCTCTCCTTCACAGAAGCAAAAGTGCAGAAGGATTCTAACCATGAATACCAGGAGGGGCAAATTTATTTGGACAAGGACATAACTTTCCAAATATAAAAATAAGGAAGCTGGTTTTTGTGCGTGCAACATTGGCCCTTCAGGATAGAGAATGAACCCTTGGCTGTAAGAGCTGTTCCATGCTGTCTGTACCCCTAGATAAGAAACAGAGGGGTTCAAATTTCTCTGGCAACACAAGTTTTACATTGTGATACTGTAACAAAGCATTTGCACTAGCAAAATCTGAGTACAACAACATTCCTCACTTCATCTGCATTGAGTGGGTCAGCGAATTCAGCTTTTACCATGAGAGCTCAGAGGTTTACTAGCAACAAAATATCAGTGCAAAAATGCCTACTGGCTATACTGTGTGTGGGGATCTCTATGGCAGCCTGAAGACCACACCATTTGATGATCATTACATAGGAAGTATGCACAAGCCCAAGGGGACAGAAGGAAAAAGGTGTCTGTACCCTCCACTTTCCTTGTCTTCTCTTAAAAGTTAATCAACTAAATCAAATACACTCAAAGCATATTAAAGTCTCATGCGGATATCCACAAAAAGGATTAAAGTATGTAACTTAAAGTAACTTTTTTTTTTTTAAAAAACTACATTCACAGGAGATTTTAAAATATGTTGCATGTGCTGATTTCAAATCTTAAGCTGATATAAGTAATCTATGTAAATCACTTGGGTAAGTAACTCTTGACAAGACAACGGAATAGAAGGAACAAACCAATGTAAAACTAGGAACCAGAAACTTTAATGGGCTGGTTGCCCAAGAAGCTTGGCTATACCACATGAAAACACACCCTTTAGTTGAATTTAACTAATTATAATATGAAAACCAAACCTCTAGAAGTTAGGATACCCACCTCCAGCTGAAGACCCTCACCCACTGAGCTTGTGCAGTAAAATTAAAAGACGCTGCATGTTTAAATGAAGACAAGGACACTATACACCAATCAGCTTGAAGATATGGAATTATGGGCACCAGCAAAAGGTTGATAAACAATGAGTTGTTGCTAAGTTACAACGTATAAATAACTGTTTTAGTACTGGATGTGCAGCTTTGTGGGGATACCCCCTAGCAACCCCTTCTGTGCAGAACTGGCAATAAACAGCTAATATCTCGACTGTGTGTTATTGGCTTGCACACTAGGTGAATGATCCCACAAGTTTTGGGACAACAGTACTAGTCACATCACAACACCTTCTACTGGTAAAGGACTCAGTTCAGTAACTGAGGTATTATTTAAAGCATGTTCTTGATTGACTGTGGGTCCTGGACTCTGCTTCAGACCCCTTTAAAAGCAGCAGTGTGATTTGGAACAATTTCAACAAGCTGAAATCTTACTGAAATTAATGGAATTGAGAAAGCCTCCTTACATATCCTGTAGTTTTGCACTTGCAGAAATCATCTCATGCAGACCCCAGACAGGCAAAAGGTGTGCTGCTTAGCCTCCCCCTACACCTAAGAGAATCTGAAGACACCAGAGCTGTTCTAGACATCACTTTAACATATTATTCTACTCTCTTCAGAGCTGCAAGAGCACCTGAAGGTAAAAATGAACACAGCTAATCAGGCTAAAAGCAACAATATCTTTCACACCATTAAAAAAAAATTTTTTTTTAGATATAACTGCTCTTATCTTCATTTGTTGTACCAGATCAATACCACCAACTACATTGTTCTGGGGTTTTTTAGGGATCTCAGGGGAGCCCACTCATCTCTCACTATCCAGAATAAGAGAAAACCTTAGCATACAGGAGTACTTTTCTGCTAAAATACATGCTGACAGTAAATCATTCTCCTTCTGTAGTACATGACATGAGTGTTGACAAAAGACTCTGGATTAGTAATAATCCCATTTATTATAGAAGTGCCTGAGGACAAACCAAGGACACAGATTTATTTTGTTTGACCCGCAGAAAGGAAAAAAAGAAAAAAAGCCTCTGGATGAGACAACCATCTAAGCTTCAGGCCGCAAAGTAGGAACAGAACAGGCACAGTCATTCAGGATTTTAATCTCACTCAGGGAAAGGGAACATGTCTCCATCACTACATTTTCTATACCATCTTTGGTTTCTTAGTTGTTGTCTTTCAAATTGTGCCTATGTTATTAACAAGAAAAGTTCATTTTAAGCATCCATGCATAAAACTAAACACCTAATAGATTGACTAAAACAGATTTCAAGGAGTAAAAGCTCTTTTTCCTGGAGAGTGGGTAAATTCTTGGCCACCACTGGTAAGCACTCAGTCAGCAAAAGAGCAGTTTAATTTGAACACTACCAGATGCTAGAAATGCTGGAAAAGGTTACACTCAGCCAAAGAAAAGAAGGTATTTTATCAGCCATCAAGAAAAGGGGGAAGGCACAAACTAGCCAGTACTAGCAGGAAATCTGTGAAGAAACTTCAAACTGAAAACTGGGAAAAGCAGGACTGCTATGATAAAAGCCCTTGCCTGGTAATAAGGCAGAGGACATAGGGAACATTCATGGCCTTACTTGGAAAATACAGTATTTCCCACCCATGCTGAATCTGATCTTACCACCTTTCATTGCAATTCCTCCTACTACTCCTCCAAATTATTTCCCTTAGTTTTGTCCACTCAACTGATTGACATTGTGTGTGTGGGGGGGGTGTATCTGCTGCTAAGTATGTGACAAGCACCTCTAAATAGCAAAAGCAAGTAACTAAAAAACCTAAGGGGAGCTGCACCACAGCAGCAGGCTACCGTATTGTCATTAAGACAGCATTGAGCATGCATTTTCTCATATTACTAAGAATTATATATATAGCTGAACATCGCTTCTTAAACCGAGGGCTATTGCTCCATTCCCCAACAGAAAATGAGTCTCTGCAACTTACATAGCTCTTCTCGTGGTTTCACATTCTACTCAGCAATGGGCCTTAATTAAAAACGGTGATGACTACTTCCAGTTTACTTAAGTTATAGATCACTTAGCCATGAACAAAGATCTCTTAGCAGGTCCAGCATGTAGGAATGCTCCTATTGGAACTGCAGCATGCTCTGTGTATGCCTACCTTGCCTGAAAAGCAAGGAAGGAAAATATCCATGTTTAGCATTTTTGATATGGAAAGACAACTTCTCCAATATTAGTCAGGTGTCTGCAGTAGTAAAACTTTGGTAAGTAAATCCATCCATAATTCAAGTAAGTTCAGAAAAAAAACTAACACAGATATATGTGTGGTAGAAAAAAATTTTAGTTTAAATATCCAACTTGCCTAAGAAAAATGTTTTTATTACCCTGGGAAGAAAAAAAAAACCCCCAAAACAACAACAAAAAAACCACATGCACAAAATAAACCTGGCAAAAAAGCAAAAAAAACCCTACAAATGCCCCTAGAACAAGCAGAGACTTGTTTTATGATGTATCTAGCTATAATTACTTTTGGATGCCCACAGAACAGATGAGTGCAACTACTGTTGCAATAAACACAAGTTTCTTGTTTTGATTAAGAGAAGATATTACTATTTAACACTTACTCTACCTGTGACAGATAAGGCCACTATATAAGAAATATACAGTGCTGCATTGCTGTAAGCAGTGACAAGATTTCAGTGCTAACAGTTAGATTTGAGAAAGAATCTTTGTGTTTCTCCATTACACGCAGAAGTCCATTGTTACATATAGATCCTTAAAGAGAAGTCCACTAACAATCTGATGACTGAGTAACTATTCCGCTGGTATTAAGTACATCAGTATCGCACACTGGAAGAAAATATAGTTATATGTAAAGGAGGTTTTTTTAAACACTCTCTAAGCAAAGTTTCAGGGAGCCCCTTTGAACTTTAACACTCAAGAGGAACTCTGTAACACAAACGGGACTCTGAATTGCAGACTTTACTGCTTTCTCCTGATGCCTAAAACTTTGACTGCAATTCTAAAATATTTATTTATTCAGAGCCATGAAGTGCTACACTTCCAGTGGACTGGACAGGTGAGTAAGTGCATATTCCTATAACCTGTACATTTCACAGGCGTTCTGACCATTTCACTTTGTTAGCAGCGCTGTATTGCACATATAGGAACTGAAGATTTAGTTCTGAGATCAGGTTTGCGAAATCAAACCTTTAGGTCTTAAAGTAACTCCAGCTCCAAGTGAGATACATGCCAAGTTCCAAGATGTGGATATTAAACTCCCTCAAGTCATCCCTCCAGAGAGCCAAATGCTACCCGCCCCCCCTCACTTCACCACAGTTAGTTCACTTACTGCTTAAGGGACAGTCAAAACACTTCTCATGTATACATCTCACCAGCTTTTGGTGACCCAGGCAAGCACACATATCTAGTATCCTCAGATAGCCTCTGGAACACAATCTAGCCTTACAGTTAACAAAATCCAGATCCTAATTAAGCAGGCATAAGTGTTAAGGGAATGCTGTGTCAGCAGACACACCACTGAGCGTCCTAGTTAAAAAGTAGAGACTAATTTTCTTTTTGCTGCAGGAAAATGAGTAGTATTATGCCTGAGAATACAGTGAAGCTTATTTGGAGGCTACAGAATGCTGAAAAATGAAGCCTTGAATTTTTTTTTTTCCCTTGAAAGAGCAACTCTTAACTTTAACCTACTTCCTACCTCTGTACAAACTTGCTGCTCATTTTCCCTATGTTAGCAGTCTTAGACTGTTCATTAACACATATGCAGCATGGACCAGTTTTAACAAAGAACTAGCTTTCAGTGTTAGTAAAAAAAAATAAATTAAAAAAAATCCTGTGTAACACACAGAAACATGTTCCCACGGATAACATGGAAGCACTGCGAGAAGTCTGCAATACAGAGAGTGCTCTAAGTGTGTACAAAGGTTTGGTCTGAAATTTGGTTTCAATTTCAGTAGGCAGCAGTAAAAGACATCTCACTATTGGTCTGTTTGTTTCAAAAGGCTCATGTGAAGGGGGGAAGGAATGCCGCAGAGGTACATGGGAAGGGGAAACAAAATGGGAGTATTGCGAATGAGCCCTCTACTAATGCCATTACCATTGTACCAGCTCTGCAAACTGCTGTCTCTGCACCCCTAAAACTCCTTTTGTGCAACTTGCCACCCGAACTGTTTCAGAGCTATCAAAGATATGTAGGTGGAAGGAGTCCTTTCAGGATGAAGAAATGATGAGAGGATTACTACTGTTGTGAAATACATCTGGCATCATGGGCAAAAATTCCTAACTTTTCATGCCATTTCAAGACAAATCCTGAATTTGTGCTCTGGAAATAATTAGGACAATTTTCTCACAACAAAACTTGCTGCCCACAATCTCAGTAGCTATTCAATTGCTCATGTAGATGAATGCAGCTTTTGAACACCCATGGCTTCAGTCTGTAAGCAGAAGAAGTGCCTATCTGATAAGATTTTACCAATTTCAACTAGCTGTTACCAGAGTTTACTAGTCAAGCTCCCTGGGGAAGCAAATTAAGTTTCCACAAAACATTTTTAATTCAACTGGCTTTTTCAGAACAGTTTTCCACAAAAAGGTGGGGGGTGGATGGGACACAACACAACAACAAAAAAACCCCACAAAACTAAACACCCTCTTTCACAAGCTTCTGGAGTCCTGACCCTAGAATTGTGGGATGTCCCAATTCCTGCAAGGAAGTGCCAAATACCTAGAGGAAATCTTCTGAACTAACCACTCCCTAAGGCAGCACTGAAGGCAAGAACTCTGAAAAATTCTTACCTCCTATTCATACAAACAGAGCAGACTGGAAATTAAGACTCCTCTCTACCTTCTCTCTGTTTCAAAAGAAGGAAAGGGACCACTCTTCAATTCATATCCTTCCAGTGATCTTAAGTGGATCTTTACTTCAGGGAGGGAGAAAATTTCCAACTATTATGTGGTGAAATTCTATGGTGAGTCTATGCTGGAAAACACTAGCAAAAGAGATTTGCTGCTATTTTTACTGTTTAAATATTAATAATATTTCTTCTGTGGTTTTCTGCAATTATTGTTTCAGCTCTTCCACCGTTACTACAAAAACTTCACTGAATAATATCAAAGTGGGAGTGTATTATCCTCTGGCTAAAGGGAACCAGAGAGAAAGAAAGGTGCCAAATTACAAATGTGATATGACAAAAGATGCAGTTTGAAAGCCCTGCAGTCTTCAGTTCAGCAGTAGTCTGCATGATATACTGTGCAAAGCACCACTAAGTGATCAGACTGCTTCGTACACCAAAAACCTCTCCAGGAATTTCCTCTATCTTACAAAGTCCAGGATGACTAAGGTATTGACAAGTTTCTGAATAACTCCTCACACACAGCACAGATCCTGGAGGGCACAAGAGTCAGCTGCACTTCCTACTCTATGCACATTAAATTCCTCTTACTTTCTTTGAAGAAGTAACAATCCCCAGAAGTTTATTAGGACATTCTGATGCAGCATAATTGCTTCTAAGTACAGCAATACTAAATAAACATTCCAGTGTTAATATTTCTCTAGGGTGGTCTTCCTTTACTTCGGTATTGCGGATTGATAACGAGCCAGTCTGAACAATAGCAACAACACTGACTGCTCAGAGATACTAATTCAATTCCAATTGTTTGGAGAGGGAATCCTCTGTTTTAGACCAAGTTTCCTGCTGGTACTAAAGAATAATGAAGCCCAGAGCTCTCTGTCTTTCCCCTGCCTCACACCTATGCTAGCTTTAGGGATGGAAACCAAATATCAAAGTACAGCCTCCAGTTAAAAAATAAGAGGGAACTGTGATGGTCTTATGAAACATGGCAATGAGCTGAAGAGGTACAGAGGGACTAAGCCAAACACATACCTAATCCAGATTCTGAAACCAGGCATATCCACAGCCACAGTCCTCAGCCAAGTTAGACTACAGGCAAATATCTGCATCTGTGCTACAACCTCTGTGACTGTTATTGTTACGGAGCACCTGCTGTCTGTGCCATGAATGCAAAACAGATGATTTTGTCACCCAAAACAAAAAAACAGAACTATTAAAAACTGTCACTTTACCTTAACATAGGCTTCACCTTCTAATGTTTCTCTTCCATCCCCTTCTGTCTTACCTACTTATGTTGCAGTTTTATTGGTTTTTTGCAACACAGCAGGGTTGCTGTGTGCTTGATAGGTACACTATGCACTACCCTCCACTATTTAGGTACTACTGAAATACCAATAGCCAAGGCTGCAGTTGTTCCAGTAGGAAAACTAATGAAAAAGCTTTGCCTAGATGAGGATAGGGCAGCACAACTTCTCTTCCATTCCCGCTCTTCTCTAGCTATATCTATTCTGCTTTCTCAGCTCTGCAAAAGCTGAGTCTTCGACCTGGCGTGAGCAGGTTCAAAGCCGGCTCTCGGGAGAGACCAAATTCCAGCCAGCCGGGGCCTGGCTAGCCGCTCCGCTCCCTGCCCCCTTGCAGCGCGGCGCGGGGGGGTGGGGAAGGGGCGGCTGCTCGGAGACGGTGTCACAAAGCCGCCCGCAGGACCGCTTTCCGAGAGCTGCCTTCCCCCCGCAGCACCGAGCCGCTCCAATGCCCCCTTCCAGCCCCCCGCCCCGGGAGCCGGGGCCGCCGGGAGGCGGCAGGATCCCCCGTCCCACCGCCGGGCCGGCCTGGCCTGGCCTGGCCTGGCCGCCGATCCCCGCCCTCCGCCCGGGCCCGCACCCGCCTCAGCTCTGCCCCGAGGGGCGCCCCTCAACCCCCCGCCTTCTCCCGCGGCCGGCAGGGCCGGGCGTCGCCGGGGAAAGGGAGCGCCGCGGCGGGGGAAGCGGCTGCAAGGCGCCCGGGAGGAGGGGGGAAGCAGGGCGGCCGCGGCCGCGCCCGCCGGGGCCCGCACTCACCAGGGAGCGAGGAGAAACAGACCGTGCCGCTTGCCGTCAGGGGCCGCCGGGCGCAGGGAGGGAAAGGGTGGGGGCGGGCTGGCTCCGCCCCGCCGCCCTCAAGGCCGGCCGCGGCGCCCTGGCGGCCGGCTGGCCGAGCGGGGAGGCTGGAAGCGAGGAAGGGCCGGCAGCCGGCCGGCGGCTGGCGGGGGCGCGGAGCGGGCCGGGCTTCCCTTTCCCGCCCGCAGCCCTGGCCCGGGCTCGCCCCTCACGGAGCCGCTGCCTTTCTGGGGCGGCGCCTCGCTCGCCCCGGGCGGCGGCGGCGGCGGCGGCGGGGGGGGGGACACGGGGCCGAGGCGGTGGAGCTCTGTTCTGTGTGGAGGGGTGGCCCCGAAGGTCAGGGGGTGGGCAGGGGTGGTGGCACCGGGGCCGAGGCCGGGTCAGGTCGGGCCTCTGCTGCGGGGCCGAGCCACGGCAGAGGCCGGCACCGTGAAACGGGCGGCGGGGCGCGGGCCGTGGTGTGCTTTGCACGGGCCACGAGCGCTCCGCCTGCTGCCCGCCAGCACGCTTGCTCGGGCTTCGGACGGGCGGTCCGGGAGTCCCCTCCCCGAGGCCAGGACCTGGAAACGGACGGGTCTTGCTCGGGACACAGCCTGGCAGCGCAGGACCGCTTCCTCGGGGCAGCGCGATAGGAGGGGCACCTCGGGCTGCCTCTCGGGTTGCCCGAGGGAGAGCTCGCTGGCCTGGCTGTTGGCAAAAACAGCCTGTTACTTATAAACTGGTCAAGATCAATACCGTGACGCCAACTTTGAAGAACAGCGTCAGCGTACAGGGCGTCCCAGAGGACCTGACTGACATCAATCACCCCCACAGCTGAGTGCTATGGGGCGTTTTTCAGTGTCCAGCGTGCCCACAATAGAACAGCATATGGTTTGGGCCTGAACAAAGTAAATTAAAAAGCATCTAATTCTAGGAAAATCATTAGATAGATAAGAAAGGGGAGTAGTGTGGAAAGAGTTTAGATGTCTGGAGAAGGTCTTGGAGAGCAGTGGCTAGGAGACTTGCTAACCACTGAGAGTCAGAGCTGGAGGAAAAGGCCAGTAATGCTTTGTTTTCCCCCTGAAGAAAGCTCAGGCTGAGAGCAAACAGGGCTACTTGCTGGCTTTGCTGCAGAGGAGCAGGTCTCAGGTGAGCAAGCTGATGCAAAAAAATGAAAATGGAAGTGCTTTGCTTGGAGAGAAGGGTGAAACCTAGAAAATGCCCAAGATGGCCTGCCTGGTTGTTTGCGGGTTGGATTCTTGCACACCGACCTGTGCTGGCAGATCCTGCTATTAAACCTACTGTTCTCTGACTGATACTCTAAACGTCCTGTCATCTACGAAATACAGTACTTTTAACTTATAATTCAAAACCTTTTCCAGGTTGGCCTGTTTTCTGTTCAGCATAAATATCTCATGGAGTAATTCACAGCCACCAAATTCTCTTTTTAGAATTGAACAAGTTTTTAAAACATAGGATTTGCTTTCACAAATTAGTAACTTGGACATGAAACCAGACATTCATTCATAATATTCTTTTCAAACCTTTGGCTAGAGAGGCTCACAAGACTGAGTTTGTCAGAACAAAGTCATATTTGTAGTTTGGCAGTGGAAGGAGAAGGACCATTTTTTCTTCAAGACAACCACAAAATAGTAGATGACTCTGGTGGTATGAGAAGCCAGGAATTTCTAAAACTTCTTAGTTTCTAAAGCCTCCTTAGAGCTTTAGATGTTTCATTAATTGATAGAATTTTTTACTTTTGTGTATGTTTATTTAATAGTAATAAAAGCATTTCAATATGCTCCTCTTGGTGAGATAAAGTCCTGCAATAACACTTTGGGTCACTTCCTTTTTAAAACAAGGATTGTGATTTTTTTGTTGTTGTTTCTAACAGAACAGACTTCCAAGGCCCATGTGCATCACTGAGTTTTGAATCACAAATAAAATCCTTCATACCTAGATACCAAAGCAATTGCTGATTTACCTAAAATCTCTTGGGCAAAGAGCAAAGACTAGTGAAATAGCAGGTCAGCAACAGAAATGGGAAATCCATTCATCAGCTCTGACTTCTCCCAGCAAGTATCTGCAAGGTTTGTATTTTCTGTTCTGTGTGGAGAGGAGGCCCTTGAGGTTGGGGGTGCGAGGGAAGATTTCTTACCACAGAGAGGCAGCACTGGTGCAGCATCTGCTAGTTATATGTAAGGACACAGAGGCCACAATGAGATTGGAAGATAGGTTGTTCATTCAAGGGTTTGTGGTAATGCTGTCTGAAGGTTATCACAGGCTGGTGCTTGCAGCACGAGTATTTGAGGCTGTCATTCTTCTCAGCAGGGCTGAGTTTACAATAATGTTGCTTACTGAGTAGATGATTAAAAGTTTGTGGGTTTGTCTCTCTCCCAGCACTGCTAGGAGGTGAGTACTACACTAGATCCATTGTTTGTAAGGAAGATGTTTCCTGAAATGGGTTCATGTTTTTAATGTCAGATTGTGAGGATGTCCAACAGTTTTCTTGGGCAATCATGCATTGTGCTGAATAAGGGTTAAAGGAAATGACTTTCAGTTCTTGCACCAAAGATGGATGCAAATAGGAGTAACAAAGCCTTTCATGTTGCAGTCATGAGCGTCTCAGTGCTTGTGACTTCCTGTTTTTTAGGGTTTTTCATTAAATTATTTCACGGCAGATGAGGAACTGTGTTGTCAGTCCTTTGTCCTTTCTGTCTTACTGGGGAAATCCATTTACAAGAGGCTTGGCCTAACCTCAGATTCCTTCTAGACTGTTCTTTGACATTATTCACCAAGCAGTGTCCTAGAAGTCCAGGGAGTGCATCATGTCTGTTCAGTCCCTAGCTGACTTCACTTTTGTGCCTCTAAACATACTTCACTCATTCTGATCCTATCAAGAAGTTACAAATACTTGGGATTCCCAAGGGGCAGCTTTCAGCTCATTATAGCCACTAAAGCCTTAACATACAGCAGTTAGTAGACTTCTGTGTTGTGGTAATCCTCCGTGAAGTCTCAGCAGAGCACTGAGGTTGCAGCAATCACAGGATTGCTGTAATTTGTCTCAAACTGGGTGAGGACTGGGATGAGGGGGAGACAATAAACTAGAACTGTCAGCCTGGAGGACCCAGAGCTGTTTACCCTTTGAAGTAGCCATCCCCCAAAAGTGTCCCTCAGTAGCACAATCTGCATGTGTCCTCCTGCCTTTCCTGGCTATTTGCAGTATAATGAAATCACCTGATGAGGTTTGGTCTGGAGTGCTGTGTCCCCACAAGCAGCACCTAAGGGTACATCATACAACATACTATGTACTGCAGAGCATGATATGAATTAATATTTTCAAATCAATTCAGCACTCAATAAAAGTCTTTCACTCTAGGAAGCCATCTGTGAGCGAGTTTGTGAAGTGGTGGGGTGGTAGCTTGCAGGTTATGGCCTACAGCTTGTCCTGAGTACAGGAAAATGAACTTGTTTGGCAGCTGACAAAGGAGTTCATGCTCGGATTTCATCGCCAGTCATATACACCCAACTGTTTTAAGCTGTTTGAATTGTCACTGTGCAACAGTAGTACAAGTCTGAAAAGAGAGCATCTAGTGTCTCTTAGAAGACCGGTTAGAAATGCCAGAGTGGGTTCTGGTTATTTAAATAAGTGAGGGCCTGCTGCTTCTCTATCTTTAATTAGATGATTGTGCATCCTCTAAAGGAAATTCTGCGGCCAGCATATTTTATTAAATATATTATAATTTGCTTCTGGTCTTAGCACTGATTTACTTAAATGCCTTTCTTTAAATGAGTCTTCAATTCATGTAATTGCAGTAATGCTTATAGAACTTCATAGTTCAGCTTCAGCATCAAAACAAAGATTTAAGTTCTGCCATCTACTGGTTAAATGGGGTTTAGCGGAGGCTTGGTGTCATTCACTACCAGTAAGAGGGCATTGACTTGGGAGTTCAGATCCTGATTTTGCTCCCGAGTCGAAATTCACACAGGTGTACTGTCAAGGAACCATATAGTTGCCTTGCAGAATAAAAGCGCTTGTTTGACTCCACCACATGAACTGAAGAAAAAGGAGTTGAGACCAGGATTGTAAACGCAAAATCAAAGCATAAATTGAGACCGAGGCAAGTAAAACTGCTGTCACTTGACTGTCAGCACTGTGCCTTCAACACCGAACTACATAACCCTTTTGCAGAATTTCTTCAGAAGTGGATATTCTCTGATCAGCTTATAGGCGCTGTAGTGAGCATCAGAAAGAAGAACTGTGTGCACCATAGCAGTGGGAGGGCAGTTCCTGTCCCTATTGAGAGTAGTGATATAACTTGCAGTAAATGCAGAAGTCTTTGCTGGCCACCAGTGTATTTCCCTGCGTAGCTGGAATGGTGTAGAGGACTTTAACCTGGACTAGATTCTTGGGCATGCTCACCCTAAACCAACCCATATTCAAAATATTCTTTAAACTGTTGGTGTATACGCGATGTACAATACCTTTGCACACAGGCTGGATCTGTGCTGTTCCTAGTGTGTACTACAGTTGCACTAACACTCCCTTACTGAGCTCAGGACTCTGACAGAAAATGTTATTCATCTGATACAGCTGAAAGGGGATGAAGAGGAGAGTAAACTCATGCAGAAAGTTGGTAGAAGAAACAAACTCTGGAGCCCAGGCTGCTATACTATATATCATGTGGCAAGTCTAAGCTACCTGTTTTCACTTTGAAGCTGTACCAGGCTGAAGAACTTGCACACAATCACTAACCTCTACCCGAGAGGCATCCATTTCCTACTACATGCTCACTGTCATGCATTTGGTGACTGGTAAACGTACAGCCTTGAGCGTTCACTACAGCGCTGTCCTTCCATGCCCTGTACTGACAAATAGTAATTATTTGTAGTTGCCCTGAAATCCAGAACTCGGTTTACCCACTTCCTGTACAGCCTGTTCCAGTGAGTTCTCACTTCTAAGAAGTGAGTTGAAGGTGATTTTTTTCTTTTGTAGCTCACAATTTAGGAGTTACTGCACTTAAATAGCAGGGAAATTTCTTAGAAAAATAGGAAGGAGAAACAATAACACTGTCTTTGCTTTAATTTACATTTTTGCTGCGATATAGTAACAACTTCACTTTCAAAATTCTGCACTTGATATGTACATACAAGCAAATTCTGGGTTAGGACTAACTGGTATTTAAGAACAGCTTACAAGAGCTGCGAAATTGTGCAGATTTAGCCAAAGTGATGTGCTGTTTTCATAAGTGAATAAAAACATACAAACTTCAAAAATCCTGTGCCTTTTAAGAAACAGTGGTTTTCAAGCATCAGTAACTCCCAAAGTCAGGGACAATAGAGAACCTTTGTGACCTACCTTTAGCAATGCAGCTGAAATCAGTTCTGTCTCCAGTCTTAAACGCTGTATTAACCCAGGTTGGTGGAGGCCTAGATGTAATATTACATGTGTCTTTCTGCAGCTCCAGACAGAGGAAGACAGTTGCTGATTCTGCCCTTCTGAGTTCTGTGAAGCATTTTGTGAGTTAAGATGTGGAGCAAATTGTCATTGTTATGCTGACTTGAGTGTAACTGAGATAATTTTTATGAACAGAGGTGATGGCCACACCTCAAATTTCAGAATAATTTCTGCTTTGCAGAGAAGTGCTAATATAAAATCTAGATTTGTTGGATGCATTATGGCTGCAGTGTTTTGAATCAGCTGGGATGGAAGTTTTAAAGCTCTCACTGATAGAAATAACATAAAAGCAGTTTCACATAAAGTATGAAGGTATTACGTAGAACACAAGGATGATTTCAGAACAGTTGTGGTCATTTGCAGTCAAATTAAGATAATTTTGAAGTCAATTTCAATAAGATTATTTAGAAAAATAAACATCATGTAATGATCCTCCAAATGAAGAGTGTGAGAGCAAATCACAAGGAATGCTTTGAGAATAAAAGCAGGTTAGAGAAAGAGGAAACTGGGCCAAAAAGAAAATGTGTTGAAATTCAAGACAGGCCCGGTTAGTAAAATGAGTAAGAAACCATTCATAAGTAAATACTACTATTATAATAAAAATATGCGTTAACTTCTGGATAGATTCTGCAAGGGTTAATATACTAACCATAAATGATGGAAAAGGCTCAGAGTAATTCATTCAGCAAATATTGAACTATTTTTGCGCTGGCTAAAAACTTGGAAGTCTGGAGTTCAATTTGATCAGATCCACACTGCCATAGCTGCTCAGCTTTTAGTGGAGTTGTTCTGACTTACACCAGCTAAGGCATACTGTCATTTTTCGCTTTTATAGACTACTCAAACAGCACTTTAGCCCTGCAGTGAGGGACTTAATGTGCAAAGTAATGTGCAAAACTTACTGTAAGCCTCTGGGAGGAGTACAGCATCTGGGGTCTAAATCAGGAGACAAAGGGCTGTCTTTCCCACTGTCTCCACACACTAGCAGTGGTCAAACAGCACAAGACTTTGCTAAGTAGAAAGGACAGTGTTCCTCTTCCTGTATCCCTGGTTCCTAATTTCTGAGGGGAATAAACATCTGGACATGTCTTACTACCTTAGCGAAGGCTCTGCATTAACATACGTCCTCTGGATTCCTGGTGGATAATAATTGTACTTAAATGGAGTAGTTAAAGTCTTGCTGTAATAACAAATAAAAGCTACTACATTACTAATAGAAAATACAAGAACAGCAGCAGGGAATATTTCACTTGCCTTTGGTACCATTCATCTATGTGCATATTTAATCCACCTGCTGACATTAATTTCAGTGCTTATTTAGGCCTTATTTGCAAAATACCATTTTTACCCTCCGACAACTCATTCAGTCATAGTAGAAGATTGTGCCAAACTTTTTCTTCCAGAACTGAGAGAAAAGCAGAGCCAGGTTCAGCGCAAAAGCAAGGAGCTGAGGCTCACCATTCTTTTCTGCTTCCTATTTATATGGAGATGGAGGAGGAGGACAAGGAAGCATCTGGAAATAAATCTCACTAATCCCTCTAAAGTATGGGGAGTGATAGAAAAACTTGTTTTCAACCTGAAATTCATCATTTTCCAGCTGTCTGTTTTTCTGTCCTGTTATTATCCATTTCCATAGTCATGTCAGAAGATCTTCTGATATAAGTTCTACTAATTTCTCTGAAGTATAAAAATGGGAACATGCTTTTGTTACTTTGAAATTAACTATTTGACACCTGTTTCGAAAGCAAACATTTAATCATAGCTGTAAAGAACAGCTGGCACATTCTAGAAAGCAATAGAGAATGTGCTCCCTGAAAAGAAGTCTGTATTTTTTACTGCCTATACATGCTTGTTTTGCTCAAGGAGCATTAAAGACGCAGAGAAAGGCAGTAGAAATTCCTCTGCTGCACCCTAGTGGTAGCCTGTGTTTGTCCGTTTCACCTTTATGCCCGAACGTGACTGATTAACTGTTCTTAACTACTTTTCAATGAAAAGTTGGATATTGCCTATTTTTTACCAAAATGTTTGTACTAGTACTTTTCTTTTTGTTTTCTCACTTTTCCTGCAGAGAGTTAACATTCTGAATAAAAACAGCAGTCAAAATTCAAGAATCTTCCGCTAAGTTTCTTCCAAGGCTTCCCGACCAGACCAGATCACTTATGATACAGCACAGTCACGATGGATATTTCTCTGACATATTTTCCTGCCTCTGAGGGCAGAGAATGATGCATCATAAGGGTATACCCTGACCCCTAGCAAAAGTGAGAGCACAGAGCTAAATTACATCTCACACCAGGCACTGCAATACTATTTCTGTTTAAAAAGTTGTCTTTTTTGCCTGTTTGCAGGTAGTCTAAGTCTTTCCATACAACTAAGCCTTCATTAAGATCTACTTCAGTGGTTGCACTAACCAACAGGACACCCACTGAACACAGCAGCTGAGGATAACATAGTGAGGAAAACAGAGGTTGGTGTTTCTTTTTATCCTGTTTCTTAGCACAACATTTAGATGTCATGAGAGTGGGTAATCATCTACTACTGCTCTGTGTGCAAATAATATCTCCACTGTTGATCACTCTTTCAGTGAACAGACTGCCTCATTCACCACAGACCTTAATCAAAAGCTGTGGTTGTGCCAAAAGCAATCTACCCAATGGGACTTACTATGAAATGTTAATTTCAATGCTACCGGGCTCTCAATGCTTCATTTCCATCAGTGAAATCCCATTTACTTTGTTTTTTTAATGCAGTATCTTAACTGACCACAACCACTGAAAATCTATTTGCTAAACACCGATGAGATATTTCAGTCATGTTCGCTATGCAAGCGGCTCCTGTATAGACAGATTTAATTCTGTGGTGCTTTCAACACATGCCAAGGCTAAGCCTCTTTTTAAATGTCCACCTCCTAAAAGCATTTAGTATTGGCCTGATGGCAGGTCTTGTTGTAATTTTGCCTTTTAGGAGATTTTGTAAATGTGTTATTTGGAGGCTAATGAGTCAAAAGGGCTATTCCACACTAGAGTCCCATCTGGATGATCTTGTTGCATGCTAAAAATTACACTGGCAGTACTTAGTTTAGTCCATTTGCAAAGAAAACTTACCTAGGCTACAGAACCCTAGTTCTGGAGCAAGCATTCACATGAAAGTTAATGGAGGAGTATCTGCTGTACTTTAACATTACACCCTGTTATTTCACATTCTCTTTCCTCTGGCTACACCCACAGGGAAATGGCAAGCTGTCCTAAAATCCCACCCTGAAGTCTGCCTTCCCAACCTGAACATAAAGCTAGCACACTGAAAGGAAGAGTTGAAGGCTGGTTTTTCCCATATGAAACTAATTTAGGATTAAATTGCCAAACCTCAGCAACTATTTGATGTGTCTTTGATCTTTGAAACTCTTGTTAATGAATAATTGTGACAATGCACTGAAGTATTTGTTGGTAAATTGAACCTCTTAAGCTTTCAGAAGTAAGCAAAAATGACTTTATATTCCAGTGTTCTGAGTGGGCATCTGGAAGTAGAGGAACCTTCCAGGAAGATGTAATATGCTGATTTTGAAAAAAAAAAAAAAAAAAAAAAAGATGAGAGTTATTTTACTTGTTTAGTGAAGAATGGAGTGTAGCGTGAGTGCTTTGGAATGTGATCGTTAAAAAAAGGTTAGAAAAAAAAACCAAGAGGACTTAATTTTCAAGAGAAACATTTTACTCCTGTGTGTGTGTCAAACCTGTCTGTAGATGCCCTTTACTTAGATGAAAGTAACTAAGCATACAGAGCAATCTAACAGTTACTGACATTAGTAGGGCCTGACTCCCAACAAATCCCAAGATCCTGCAATGGCACTGCCTGGTGATTTAAGTATTTTTGAGGTTGAATCCAACTTAGAGAAATACTCAGGCTGAGCTGATTCTCTCATCAGCTGAGCAGGGCTTATGGAAGGGGAAGAGGCTCACATGAAGCCTGGGATCCCACCACAGCCAGAGATCTTGCCAGGAGCAGTATCTTGGGCCAATGCAGTGGTTCATAAGGAAATTCGTGGGCTGAAAGGCAAGGGCTCTGTTTTGGTGGTCTCTGAGAGAAAGCCAGGCTGGACTCCAGTGCTTAGACTTTCACGATGCCAGTGGTCTGTGGTGGGAAACTGTGGGGTTCACGGCTTTTCTGTCCGGTAACCAGCCTTGCACCGACTGACACCTGCAGGTAGGTCCCTGGGTTGGGGCTGTGCAGATGAGCTCTCGGCTTCTCTCCCAGGGGTTGCTTCCAGGCCTGTCGTGGCTTTGGTGCTGGAGGTGCTGGTGCCTGTCCCCATGCTGCAATGCGCAGGTGCAGGATCCCTGTTAACTTAGCTGTAGAACACATTTTGATGTTGGGTGCTCATTCCCTCTGGCCCTTGGGGAATATAAGGACATCTCCTTCTGCAGGGGTAAGTGCCACTGCCACATTGCCTTCCCTGCCTGACCCTCCGGGATGTAACACTGTTGCTAGAGCCATCAGCTGTCCTGCACACCTTGAAAGTTTCTATTTTACATCCATGACCACCTGCTGGTCCTGTCCAGTTATGTCACAGAGCACACAAGCAGGTTTTTAATTGTTTTACTTGTAGCATGGTTTGGAAAATTTACACTCTTCCCAAAATCTTGAACTGAGTTACACAGTGTAAAGTTTTGTCTGCATAAGAAGGTGATAGAGCAGGTCCATAACAGGGTGACCCAACAAGTCAGCAGCCCTGCTGGGAGAAAGTGGGGAACTGTTTTAATACCCAAGTTGGATCTAACTTTGAGGTTGCCTGTGCTCTGAGCTCCCAAGACCCCTCCCATCCTGCATTACTCAGTGAAATAAACACCTATGAAATGAGTGCTTGCAGCAGCATTCACAGTGTGTATCTTTCCATGTATCAATGCTGGAGCGCACTCAGCAGAGCCCGTTTCAGTTAGAGACTTACTCTAAGAGTAGAAGGAAGGAAATGTAATGGTAACCAGGGGGAGCAAACAGGGACTTTGCACTTAACAGACCAGTTTTTCGTCATTCACAGATAGAGATAGGCTTCTGCTCCTGCTTGTGTTTTCCTCATTATGGAGCACAGCAGCTCCAAGTCAGTGGCTTCCCCGTCAGGGGGTATTTGCTGCTGTTGAGCTGGCCCAGAGGAGAGCAGTGATGAGGCTGGCGAGGGGGTGCTGGCCTTTAGCACAGCAGTAGCATAACAGGGGACACCAAAGGGGCACAGAAATACTGCTGGAGATTGTCCAGGACAGCCAGAGCCATCATGATAGCATGCCCCTTAGCACCAGCCCAAATGCTACTCCAGAAGGAAGCTGGGGGGGCCTCCAGGTGTGAGGTTACAGGGTGTGCCTGGTGCCTCTCCCCAGGGCCAGGGCTAGGGTCACACTGGCCTCAGCCCTGGGAAGTCGAGGTCCGGCTGAGGTGCAGGGCTGCCTGGTGCAGAAGCTATGGGAGAAGGCCAGCACACCATGTAGCATCAGGAGGATGAGCAGGAGAGCAACAGGATCCTTCCAAGGAGATGCTTGTGCAGAGGCAGGAGCTGGAGCCCTGTGCTGCTGTGAAGGGTGCACCCACTCTGACTGAGTGAACAGCACTTTGGCTCAGGCATCACCAACAAGCAGGCCTGACTGAAATCAATGACTGCTCTGCAAACCTTGAGAATCATGCTAGGCCATTATCTTCTCAGGAACCTAGGCCATGTCTTATCAGGACCTAACATTACTAGCCTGAGGTGGGACTAGACAAAAGTAAAACCACTATGGCTGCACTCCTGCATATACACCAAAGGGGGGCTGACTACAAGTCAACCACTTTATGCTATAGATATCTGTAGGCGTCCCCCCCCCCGGCCCCGAGCCCATTGAGCTCTCCTGCACAGCAGCAGGTTGCACAGCAGTGATCTCCCCTTGAGCAGGGACACCCCTCAAGGTTACTTCTCGAGGTTGAGAGACCCCTTACCTGGCATCTGGTATCTGTAATGAGGTAAATGACATTTTCTATTAGGCCTAAAAGTATACTGCATACTAGCAACGTTTATGTATCCAGCTATAGCTTAATTATTAGAAGTGTACTAAGTAGTAGAGTGTTTGAGAACTGTCTAATCACTATTTAAATAATCATTTAAATCATCATTTAAATCATTGTCAAATCATCATCAAACCACTGTTTACCATTCAATTATTGCTTAATCACCACTTGATTGCTATTTAATTATCATTCAATCATTGATTAATTATAATTTTATCATCATCAAGAAATCCCATTTAGTTAACTCCACAACAATGACTTCTCTTAATAATTCTTCTGCGACAGCTGTGTAAGAGGTGCGATGGCTAAACACTATGCTTGAGTTTGTAGTGGGTTGGGTCTCCCAAGATGGCAAGGCTGGGAGCTTGTGACTCCCTGCAGCAGGAGAACAGCTCCTTCTGCTCATGCAGATGCGAACTGAAGGCACTCAGGTGCAACACCCTGAGAACAGGTAAGCAGGAACAAGCTCAGTCTGGAAAGGCATCTGAGCCTGGAACACATGTCCCCTCATGAGGACATTTTGAGTGATGGTGGCTGGAGACTTTACTTTTTCTGACCAGACTTACTGTCTCAGGAGGTTTGCCACTTGCCAGGGCCTTAGATCTGGGATGGTTTGTCCAGCCCTTGGACGATCACCCTCTGTCATCCACGTGGCCACCAGTGACACTGCCAAAGGAGCATCTCCAGTGTGGCCATGCCGCTCTGGAGTCTAGGATGAAGGGCATGGGAGTGCAGATGGTGTTTCCTTATATCCTTGCTGGTGAAGAAGTGGGTGTATCCTGTGGGCCAACAGGCTCAATCAGACATAAAGAGAAAACAGACTTTATTAAATGGTGTTTTATATACTGGGTTTCTAATACATTATTAGAGTGTAGAAACAAAAGGGGTTGTTTCTGGCGAGGCCAACCAGTATGGGACTTGACTGCAAGATATGTTGTGATAAGAGGGAGAACCAGTTATGCTCCATCTTATTTTTCGTAGGCCCGATTCATTGTAGGCCTGTTCAAACTCTTATGAGCAGGCCTGATTTTTTGTGTTTAGTACGTTTGTGGAGGAGACTTCCAATCTCCATTGCTTACACATATCGTTACGAGTGGGAGTGATACTTGATGGGACCTCATAGGAGGCTGCCTCATCCCTTCTCCATCCACCATAGCTTGCAAAATTGTTGTTAGGCTGATATTCAAAAGGAGATTTCAGCATAAACCCTGTCCCATGCTGTTCAGTCTGCAGGGAGTTCACCCAGATGGTTAATAAGGATAAACTTAATATCCTGGCTTGCGGCTTTTGGAATTGGAGTGCATATACCTTGGTCAGTGTGATTCCAAATATACATAAAACCATGAATTAGTTCCCATGCTAAGTTTGGGGATTGCTCTCCTCGAGTCCCACCAAGAGTGATGAAGAGGAGAAAGACACAAACTTTCCAAAACATTTTATAATAATACAAACAACTTAACCTTAAGGCAAAGGGTCAATATTAGACATACCAAAACATCTTTCTCTATTTAAACATAAATAGACAAAAGCTGAGATTAAACAAATAACACACACAATTATCAACACAGTCAAGGTTAACATAGGTCCCACATCATTTTCTTTTCCTCCTTTTTAGATCTAAAATGCATACAAAAAAGAAACAGAATAAAATAGGAAAAGGTCAGACCAACAGGACAATCCACCTAGTGTGGATTCAAAGATCCCTTCTGTGGGCATCAGTAGCCATCCATGCATACACATTGGTGGGGGCCTTCTAAGTCAGTGGTACTGGTCCCACAGTGGGTAAATCCACCAGGACTGGCTGCCCTGGGTACTGGAGGGGATTCACAGGGTCCTTGGTTTTCTTCTCCCCAGAAAGTATAGACGGAGCCTTGGGACAGAAGGCTTGCAAGCCGGGGGCAACCATTGATTCCCCACCGGCTGTTTACTCTCGTTACTGCATCTGGCACCCATTGTGGCCATCACGGTTCATGGGTTTTAGGGCCTGCTTTAGAAGCCCATTGGTACGCTCCACAATCCCATTCGCTTGGGGGTAGTATGGGGTATGGAAAAACCACCAGATTCCTTCATCCTGAGCCCACTCCTGAACCACCTTGGCAGTAAAGTGGCTTCCATTGTCTGATTGGATTGATTTGGGTTTAGGCAAGCAGCCTAAACCATCATTTTAACCCCTTCACCGTACTTTCCCCTGTTGCCCAAGATACAGCTTCTGCTTGGGTTAGGCCCGATACTATTTCAACCCCCACAAACACATAGCATTTTCCCTTGGAAACCCAGAAAGGACTAATATAATCCACCAGCCAGGTGTTCCATAGTCCCTTATTGTCCCTTAGGTGTATGGGTTGGTCCTTAAGAGGATTGTGTTCTCTTAGCTGAGTATGGCATAGAGCACATGCTGAAATAATGGTTTCGCACAATTTTCTGGTTATGGCCCATCCCCTACTTACTGCCTCTTTAAACAAATCTTTGCTCCCTGAGTGGCCTCATTTTACATGCAACCGTTCCAGAAAGTGTTCCCATTTTTCCTCTTCACCCTCTGCAGTCAACCTTGCCAAGCGGGTCAGCAAATCCACCTGATTATTCAAAAGCTGAGCTGGATTGTCTCCTGTCTGGTGCACAGGGAGCCATCCTACTAAAAAGGATTTCTACTTGGTAATGTTCAAGATTTCCTCACATTTTTCTTGTTGCCACACCGGTACCCAACTCACCTCCCATTGATTTTGTTCCCAGAATGGGAGCCATTCAGTACATCCCTTAAACACAGTGTATGAATCTGTGTAAATAAACACTGGTTCTTTAGCCTTGGCCTCTTCAGTAATTATGCTCCATACAGCAACTAATTCTCCTATTTGAGCGCTTCCCTCACCTTCTGCCATGATTCAGTTCCCTGAATCAACATGCAGGGCTACCGCTTGGTATTTCCACACCTGTCCCTCTCTCCTAGAGGACACGTCAGTAAACCATGCATTCCTCAGGTGGAGTTCAAATGGAGGAGCAGGTTTTATGCATGAGGGAGGAGGTTCTGTGTCTGGGTGGTCAGAGGGTGGATCTTGTATTTGGAGGATTTTGGGTGTTCCCTCCTCTATCTGTTGTGTGTGGCAATAGTGATCTAATTGGGCATACCACTTTCTCACTGTTTCTCGCTGTGCAACCCCCATGGTGGGAGGTTCCAGGCAGTATTGGTTTCAAGACCTTAAAATGTGCTTGTAGAATGATTTATTGTTGCTGTATCATTCAGCTTCCTGTAGAGCTAGGCTAACCACAAAGAGACCCTTCTCCCAAACTGAGTAACATTTTTCTGCATCTTTGAAACTGCACAAATAAAACCCCATGGGGCGGATTGGACCCTCTGGTCCACGTTGCCACATATGTATGGATACTCCATGAGTTGCAAAACCCCACTCGATATGGAGTGGATCTGTCGGGTGTATTGGCCTCCAGCCCTGACATACCCCAGCCTCAAAAATCAACAACTTTAAGGCTTCTTTGTGGACAGGGGTCCAGTCCCAAGTAGCCCTTTTGTGTGTTAAATCACAGAGGGGGTGGGCTATGATAGAAATATTGGGAATGTGTTTCCTCCAAAATACTAGCAAGCCTAGGGCATGTTGCAGTTCCTTCTTATTTTCAGGCATTTTTACCTGCTTGAGGGTAGTTAAAGTTTCAGGGGGAATGCACACCGTTCCTCCCCTCCACCATATACCCAGGAACTTTTCCTCAGAAGATGGGAGTTGTACTTTTTTGGATGGAATTTGGAGCCCTGAATTTTCTAGGTGGATGATTATTTCTGTCTGGGTCTGTCCCACCGTGGTGGTGTCAGGGCTGTCAACCAGTACATTGTCAATATATTGATATACTTTAACCCCTTCTCCAGGAGTAATTTAGACCAGTTCTTGTGCCAACACTGGCGATATCCCTGGGGGAGATGAATAAAAGTGAGTTGCACACCTTCCCATGTAAAGGCAAAACAATCTCTGTCTGCTTCCTGCAAGGGGACCATAAAAAACATATCTTTCATGTTAATGGTTACCAAAATTTGCTGGGCTTGGTCCTCTATGGTCGCAATCAATTCAGCTATGTTAGGCACTGCAGCTGTCAAGGGGCCTATATTTTCATTCAAACACCTGTAGTTAATGGTTAATTGCCATTTCCCCTTCAGTTTGAGCACAGGCCAGACAGGATAGTTAAAGGGGGAATGTGTGGGGATAATCATTCCTTTCTCCTTTAATTCAGCTGTCACCGAGGTGATCCGTTCCCTTGCTCACAGGGTTTAACATTAACAACTTTAAAGTCTCATAGAAGCAGTAGGGAGCCCAAATTTCCATTCCCTTCCTTTCGAATCCACCCAGGCTCATCCCTTTAATAGATCAAGTCCCAAGATATTCATGGGGAAAGTTCCCAAACTCATGATAGCCTCTACTGGAGTTTGGTTTCCAGGTAACGAGCATTTAACCTGAGCCACTGGCTGTGGCTTAGAGTTTCCAAAAACATCTGTAACCCAAATCTGTTTTTTATCGGCAGCTATGCCATTGTGGTCAGCAACATCCACTCAGAGTGCTGAGACTTGAGCGCTGGTGCCCACTAAAAATGTAACTGGGATTTTAAAAGGGCCAAGGGGAAAGGTAATCAACAAGTGTCCCTTAGTATTTTCTGGGAGCCTTCTTAGGTGGACTCACCGGCTGTCACCCAACTGACTTACTGGGGACAGCATGTCCAGTTTCCTGATCCGAAAGCAATCAAGTCCTTTTCAGGGGCAGTTGGTGTTTGAGGGACAGTTACCGCCACCTCGTGAGATTTTGGTTCCACCCTGCCTTTCCCCTGGGAGGGCTGCTCCATCCTGAGGGGTAATCTCCTCTGACCTTTCCATGCTCAAATAAGCTTCTCTAGGGCTGTGGTGGGTAGACCATCCATTACGCGCTGGGGAACCCCATTCTCAATTCCTTTGGCCCACAACAGATTTCTTTTTGCCCCTAGATTTCGTGAGGGGAGGGTGATCCTCCCATTGTTCTATTCTACACACAGCGACTTTAGATTTACCCATTCCCACTGTGAGGCCCATCCTTCGGCCATAGTTAATCAACTCTTGTGCCACTTCCCCCCAGGTCATAGCTCCCCGCTGTTGGTTCCGTCTTCCTCCCCTCAGGGCTAATGCATCCCGCAAATGGTCTGGAGTTGGACCACATATAGTTTTAAACAGTCAGGCAAGCCCTGGATCAGGGGAGTCATCCTGTTGGGGTTGGCATTTAATAGCATCGGGGAGAGTTGCTGAGATACTAAACGCCTGTCATGCATCAACTGGAGACAAGCAGTCTTCTGCAGACTTTCAGTTAAGTGTTTTATAGTTGGGGTCTCGATACACATTGGGTCCCCTCGTTCCATGGGATCTAATCCCCCTTCCCAATATGCAACTCATTGGGTTATGGACCACGATTCTCTCCGGTTGTTGGTCGTCAAAAATACCCCCGGCCCCCAGTACCCCTGTGCCTCATCTTCTGACAATAAAACCCAGTCTCTGCCAGTCAATGATACCCTCCATACATATTCAGTCTCAGTTTCTTGAGCTAATCTAGTATATTTTTCCTGGATTTTTGATAGTTTGGTCGCTGAATATGTTACCGTTTGGACAGTAACTTGTGGGACCCTTCCCGCCTGACTGTTACCATTTTGGTCTTAATTAGAGGTCTCAACGTTGCCTCCTCATTTTGGGGGTAAAAAATTTCTCGGCTCATCTCTAACTCCTTTGTCGGATACAAGGATCTCTTGGCTAATTTTGCCAGACTTGTAAATCCCAGTTCACTATCCCGGATGCAGTTAAGTTCCGTTTGGTCACAGGTTTCTTGTTTGTTCTCCTCTAGTTTGGACTGTAAGATTTTTTTCTCAGACCACGGCATCCAACAGAGCTGTGTGGAGTCACTGAGTGGTGTTACGCTCAGCAGCTAATTGGCTTTGCAAAATTTCAATTTGCTCTTGCAAGAACTTGACCGTTTTAGTAACATCACATTCCTCAGCCAATTGATTCTGGAGAACTTTTACCTGGTCTTGCGAGGATCTGATTGTCTCCCCTTCCACCTGCCTGATCAAGTGTCTATCCTTTTGGGCTGTGGTCAGTGCTGCCCCTAATGCAGCACACACTATAGCTTTTCCTTTACCTGACCACAACCTTTGCTCCTTTGCAAGGTTAGTGATAAAACTTGCCCCTGCCTCTGAATTATGCCAATTATCATGGGCCCATACCATTCCTGGTGGAGTAGGTCACTCCTTGTACTCCTTCAATTTCTCAAGAATCGGGGAGCAGTCAAGCACCGATATTTCCCGGGCAGTCATGGCTTGCTACCGCTCGAACTTCTCCCAGCTTCTAGCTGAGAGGTCACTTCCCAGTTCTCCCCGTCCGTGTTCATCAGATGGAGAATCAGTATCCCTTAGGACCTTCCAACACCAAGGGGTTCCTGTCCGTGACACCAATTTAAATGTCATGACCCACTCAGAAGAGGAGGGTGAGTGACTCAGATTCGCAAATCCCCAGTGGTGTGGACTAAGTTGAGACAACTCTCAGGTCTGTATACAAACATTTATTAGATTCTCACAGTGATTAATATATGTCCTAAACTAGGTTTTCCAATAATTGGTTAGGTATATAACAAATTATGGCAAGCGGTAAGGTACGCCTTGCATTACTTAACAACTCTAAGACAAAAGAGAAACAGGGCGGGGCGGGAGGGGGGGAGCAGGGAGAGAGAGAGAAAGCATGAAAGAGAGAGATAAAGAGATGACTGGTCCTGTTTCCAGCATTGGTCCAGCTAACAGGGGATTCTGGTTCATAAGAGCGCTTTTCTGTGGAATTCCACACACTTTCCTTTTCCTTCTCTTTTCAGTGGCACCTATCTTCCCCCTTTATATTCACCGTATCAGTACGACCCGCCCTACTGCTGCCGTGGCAGCTTCATTTCAGGTTCTCCCACTCCTCCCTCCCCAGCCCCCGGGTGACGTGTAGCATGATTTGGATTGAGAGATTTGGCCTGAGAGACGAGTGCTGTAGTCACACATATGTTTAGCATGATTTCCATAATCTTCATTATCATATGCAAGGATGTCAACTTTAATATGCATTTCACAAATAATGAAGCAAAGGTCATTCATCAGACGCAATGGCCCTGAAAACATAGAGTTAACAAGCTTCACAAGTTGCACCAGAGCAGAACCATCCTGTCTCCACAGGGCTTCCTCCCCCAGCTGCATCCTTTGCTATTCCTCCCACACGGCTATCCTTATCAGTTCATTGAGCACAAGGCCTGCATTATTCAGTTCAGGGTACTTCTGAGTGTTTGAGACATTCCTCAGAGAGTCTCGGAGAGCCTCTGCCCCCCGCCCCCCTTATCTTTACGAAGTTTTGTCTCTCGCCACTGCTTCTCTCAGTCTTTGTTTCGGGGGAGTTACGAGCCATCTCCTGCAACAAGTTCTTGAAGAAAAGCAAGAGACGAGGTCTCTATAGCTAGGTGAGAATACGATAGCATGGGCTAATCACATACAGAAGGGACTTCCTCTCCTGAACAAGGAGGAATGTCCCAAAGAACAAATCTGGCAAACAGCACTGAACTCCACCTAAAAAACCACTGGCACTTCTAATCTAATTACAACTTTTGTTTTGATATAGTCAAACTCAGCTTGTTTGAAAGCACTGAGACAGACTACGTGGTAGTTGAGGCAAGCAGACAGCATGGCAAACAGACTGCTTTTGTTTGTCTCAGTTTCCCTTTCTCCATCTTCAACAGGAATTTAAATGTTCCTGTAGTCTCTCTGAATTCAGGTGTCCTCTGTGAATGTCTGCACTCTCACCTGGTGGACACAGAGATAAAACTCAAGGAACTATGTCAGCTCATACCAACTGACAATATAGCCAGATCTCTAAAAGAGATAGTATTTGTGTGTGTGTTGAAGTCCATTCACATTTGAAATGGCTGAGTGTAACATTTTGAATCATAGGATCATGGGATAATTCAGGTTGGAAGGACCTGCTCAAAGCCTGCTTACCCATGAGGTCAGACCAGGTTGGTCATGGCTTATCCAGTCATGTCTTGAAAACTTCCAAGAATGGAGATGGCATAAGCTCTCTATGTAATATGCTTCTCTGCTTGGCTGCCTTTAGGGGGAAGAGATTTCTCCTTATATCCAGCCTGAACACCTTGTTTGAAGATCTGCCCTTTTTCTCTTGTCCTCCCAGCATGCACTGCTGTAAAGAGCCTTGCTCCATCTCCTTGAAAACCTCTGTGTTGGTACTAGGGGGCTGCTATGAGGTCCCCCTGAAGCTGTCTCTTCTTCAGGCTAAGTCCTGCTCCCTCAAACTCTCCTCACAGGATAAGTGCTCCAGCCCCCATCCTGGTGGCCCTCCACTGAAATAGTTCTAGTATGTCAATGTGATTCCTGTATTTGGGGCCAAAACTGGATGGAATACTCTAATGAGTGCTGAGGAAACAGGGATAATCCCTTCTTTCAGCCTACTAGTTGTGCTCCTGAACAGCCCAGGATGCTGTTGAGACTGGCTGTTGCCAGGGTGCGCAGCTAGCTCATACTAGCTCATTGTCAACCAGATACCCAGGACCTTTTCCACAGCGCTGCCCCACTTGCCTGTCTGTTCATTTCTCCCGTCTGTCCAGGTCCCTCTGGATGGTCGTGTAATGACTGTTCCCCCCAGCTTGGTGTCATGTGCAAACCTGACAAAACTGCTCTCCATCACCTTCGCCACGTTGCTGATAAAGATGCTAAATGCAACAGGTCCCAGGAGAGACCCCTGCAGTACTCCTCCCATTACAGTCCTCCAAGCAGAGTTCAAGTATGACCCATTAACCCCTACCCACTGAGCCCAACCATCCAACCAGTTTTCTACCCATCTAGTCGTCCACCCATGCTGGACCATAATATTCCAGCTTGGTGTCATGGTTTAACCCAGCAGGCTGCTAAACAATACAAGAATACAAGAATATTGTGGGAGACCATGTCATAAACCTTGCTGAAGTCAAGGTACCACTGGTCTCCCCCCCTACACAGATCTACCCATTTTGTCATGGAAGGCAATAAGGTGGGTCAGGCATCACTAACCCTTGGCAAATCCATACTGGCTGTTCCTAATCACCATCTTCTCCAGGGAAGAGATTTCACGCTGCTTCCCTCTTCCCCATCCTCTTGTATATTTGGGTCTCAATAAAGCTGTATAGTATCTTAGGTGTGTTTTCTAAATCATGTTTTTAGGAGCAATTAGAAATATTTCAAAGCTTTTGTATCTAACTGCTCACTCTTTCTCCAACCATAAAAAGACATAGCATGCTTTCTTTAGTCCCCTAAGTTATTTTTACTGTTTCTCTTGGAACTGGTCATAAATATGGTCATATTAACAATAGGGAAAGGAGATGTAAAGTAAGATTAGTAGAAACTAGAAGATGCTAAGAAATTTTAGAAAGACTTCAGTGTTGGTCTACAGGACAACAGGATGATTTATTAAACCTTTCACCAAAACACAAATAAATCAGAGTCAGGGATGACAATCTGAACCACTTTTTTCTTGTCTCTCATGGCTTAATGAAGGTACCTGGGCGTTGTTTCAGACAGCTCAGTGGAGATTCTCACTTAATACGAAGCTGAGACCTAGGACCCAATCAGACAAATAGAGGTGCGGACAGCATACATCTACATAAACAAGATCCAGAGGCAGAGCCTCCTTCCTTGTCCCAACCTACTCCAGCCACAATACTTTGCCTAATGTAAGAAACAGAGGCGTTTCAGAGGCGGAGGAGGAGACTAGCAACATAGAAACTTTCTGGTGTGTAAATGTTTTCAAAACTAGCAACAGGAAGGTGAAGTGAACATAAAGAACAAAACAATTGTGTTATAGAGGAGGCAGACTGCTAGGCAGAACCCTTTGTCTTTTCACATGAAGGCAGAGATGTTGACAGCAGAAGGCAAAATCTGCAGCAAACCATCTTCTTCTCCCAATGCATCATCAGAAGACTTCTTGAGATGGAGCTTCGTGCACTCCCAAATTGCACGAGGCTGTGGTAGCAAAACTGTCCAGTTTAATGTCACAGTAAGAAACCGGCAGTCTTTTCAAGCTTCACGGTGTTAAGTTGCAAACGGAACCCGCTGCCTGTTTGCGATCAGACCTTCTCACAAGCAGGTCTTTCTTCCCTGCCTCAACGTTGCTTCCTGTGGCTTTGTCACCGGTCGCAATGCAGCGGCAGTAGCGGCGGGGCACCGAGGTACGCCCATCTCTCTGATGCCTGTTAGGTGCGGAGGAGCTCGTTTTCCGACACCCTTCCACCTACTTCTCCAGCGCTCACCTGAACCTAGGCGCCCTGCGCGTAATTCGCACCTGGCCGGAGCGGGGACGCCTCAGGACACGCCGGGACCTGACCAGAAACGCCTGGAAAGCGTCAGGATGGCGGTGGCCCTGAGGGAGGGCCGCTGGCGTGAGGGGAGCCGGCGGGGCGGCTCCGGCGTCCCCTCAGGGCGGGCGAGCGAGCGGCGCGGCGCGGCCGGCAGGGGGCAGCGCGGCGCCGCCCGGCGAGGCCCTGACGGGGCACCGCCCCCGCCCGCCCCCGCCGCGGCCGCCGCCGCCGCCTGGGGCGGAAGCGAGGGCGAGCGGCGGCCGGTGCCGCGCCGTGAGGAGCGGGCATGGCGGACGGGACGCGCTCGCTGCGCGGCGGCAGCCCGGCCTCTAGCCCGCTGCTGGGCGGGCGGGGCGGCGCCGCGGCGGCGGCGGCGGGGAGCAGCTCGCCGGGCCACGGCTTCCGCAGGGTGACCCTCACCAAGCCCACCTTCTGCCACTACTGCACCGACTTCATCTGGGGGCTGGCCGGCTACCAGTGCGAGGGTAAGGGGATGGCGGGGGGCGGGGGGCGGCCGGGCGGGAGGTAGAGCAGCCGGCGGGGGGGGCAGGCCGGGCGCCGCGCCGCCGTGCTGGCTGGGGCGGCCGTCGGTCGTGCGGGACCTGCTGGGAACGACCGCCGCGTCCTGGGCGAGATGGGGGGGCCGGGGGGCGGGGAACAGGAGAAACTAAAAAATTCCTAAAAACACTCCTAATAAAAATTCTAATAATAATCATAAATGGCAATAATAAAATTCTCATAATAATAAAATAGTACAGTATTAAAAAGAATACGTTCTACGAAAAATCTAACAGTAATGATAAAAATTCTAGTAATTGTAATAAATTCTAATAATAAAGTCTAACGACCACAGTAATACTAAAAATTCTAATAATAATAATAATAAATTATAAAAATAAAAAGGTCTGAAACCAACAGTGATACTAATATTACAACAGTAATTCTAATATTAATAATAACAAATTCTAATAATAATAAATGGTATCAATAATAATAAGTCTAACAACAATAATTTTAGTAATAAATTACAATAAATTCTAACAACAATAATAATACAATTCTGATAATAGTAATAATAATTCTAATAATAATGTTGGACATATTTCACTGCCCTCTCCTGTCTGGAGGCACAGGTGTTTGCCCTGATCCAGCACTGCCCCTGCCCATCCTGGGATGGATCCGCTGCGAGCCACCAGCCTCCCCAGCAGGCACCAGCCGCTGCCTGCCGGGGTGGCCAGTGGCTCGCAGCAGAGCCATCCCAGGGGTGTTCTTATCTGCTGGCATGCCTGATGTCATGGAGGAGCCACAACCTGCGTCGAGTTTGAACCTTTTAAACCCTGATGCCAGGGAGGGGAGAAGGAATTGCTAGGTCTCCTTGCCAGCCCCCATGGCAGCTGAGGTTCATGGAGGTGATGAAATTATGGCTTGTTCTGATGCAGTGAAACCAAACGGTGCTATAGGGAAAAGAGGGGCTCTGCGTGTCCTGCTTAAAAAAAAAAAAACAAACCAAAAAACCAAAACAACACCTTGATGTCTTTTTGAGCGTATGCTGCCCAGCCGGCTTGGGTTGCATCTCCAAGACCATGTCTGGAGGAGTCGTGTTGTACAAGAGCCTCATTGTTGAGGTGGTTATCAAACAAGGCCGTGGGTGTAGAGAAGTACCCTGCAGTGCTTGAAATAGCTCCTGCCTTTTGTCGTCGTTGTGGGTGAAGAGGGTGCAGGATTAAGTTGGGTGGAAGTCATGCTGTGTGGTGCAAAAAAAGTCTTGCAAGAATGGTTTTATATTTGCTTAAAACTTTGCTGAGAGATGCATCATCCTGTCTGCATAGCAGAAGGTCACTGCCTACCCTAACAGCAAAAAAGCCCCAACCTCGAGTGAAAATTTCTTAATTTGTGAAAAAGCATAAAGCTAATCTTTTACAGTCTTTTATTACATCACTGCCTTAAAAAAAGGCAAATTACTAGAGTCACAGAAGTGGGTGTTCAGGTGCCACTTTTGTTACTTGAAGAGCTGTGCGGCTTTGGTACGTTAACAAAATGTGGAAGGCTTTCATTCAGGATGTCTCACTTTTGTTCCATTCACATACTAGGTCCATAAAGGTAGTGCATAGCTGTAACTTGAGTTTAGGGTCTTTTCCTAGTTTGAAAACTGTGCTGACAGTTTGTGGTCTGGAATTGTTTTTCCCCTTTGGCTTTTCAGGCTGAATTCCGGGTAAGGATCGTTAGCACCACTGTCTAATGACAGTGTGCTAATGAGGAACTTCTAAGCTGCATTGTTAAGATATCTCTTTTAAACCTACATCCAAAACCTCCACCCCAAACAAGTCGTGTGTGTGAGGGGTAATGAGAAAAATACTCTTCATTAGCTGTAACATTCCCTGCTCAGAATGTGGGGGGGAAACCCTGTAATGTCACCTGACACGTCAGTGTCTCCTTTGGGTGAAGAACTGGGTTTTTTTCTTGTTCATTTGTCAGTTTTCAGCCAGCTATGCTCAGTGTGATGTTTGTCTTTTCCAACAACTTAACTGCTAAACAACAAATTTCAAAAATACCCGATGGGTCATTCGCTGACGGTGGCCACTGTTGACAGCCATGTGTACACCCTTGTACCTTGTTGTATAACTTGGCAGCTCATTCATTCCAAGTTATTTAATAAATGCTAATATGATTTCTTGAATGATATTTTAAGTAAATTCAATTTAATAATTACCTCCTTGTCACATTTGCTTTAACTAATGGAGTTTGACCATTGTTCTTTAGAAAGTAATAAAAGGGTGATCTCTAGGAGTACCTGGCTGATTAAAAATAAGAAAATAACCCACCCAGCTTTTAGTGAAGGAAATGTTTGCAGTAGACTGGAAAAACTTGGTAGATAATTGCTATCTCCTTTTTCTTCTCCCCAAAGAGACTAGGACTGTGGGTTTGATTGCAGCTGAGCTGATGTTGTTGTCACTGGGACTCCTTTTGATAAACCACCTACGGGCTTCAAAATGAAGCCACTGAGTGGCCTTTTTCTAGGTGAATTTGCAATGGTTTCTGTTCCAAATCTGTGGGTTCAGGTGTTCAGTCTCCTGATGCTGTTTGTGTTGTCGTTCTCTGAAGCTGGTCTTGAATTAAACAAGTTTCCAAACTTTGAAGGGAACTGAGCATGCTGATGATAAGACTCCATCAGTTAAAGAAAGGAGACAAAAAAAAAAAAAGCTCCTGCCTATCATTATTTTGAGTAGTTTTGTGGCCTGAATTACCTGGATTTGAGTCTTAATTGATCACAATTTGTGCTTTTGACCCTTGGAAAATGGCATCTTCTATATGTGAATGATCAGGTCTGTGGAGTTTTTCAGTAAACTTACCAACTACTCAGCAGACTGGCACGTGCCCATGTGGCTTACATCGCTGTGTAGCAAAAATACAAGAAAGTATAATGATTTCTTAACACATTTCTGGCAATGCAAGCCAAGATATGTGATCCTTCCCTTTTCTTCTTGTGGATTCTGAAAAATACGTAGAAGAGATGCTCTGATGCTCTCAGTACAAGGCACAAAGTGTCCTGGATCTAATCTCTCTGTTTTGAAGTGAGACACTGCTTCCCTCTGCAGTTCAGGACCAGTACTGCTGTCGCCAGCACTTTGTAGGGGACGGGAGGTACTGTTGGGGAGCAGCTCTCTTGCTAGATTGGCAAAGTATTTTTATAAGTGAAATATTACAGGGAAGGCAGTAGTCTTCCTATGTGGGTTAAGTGTCCAGTTGGGTCTGAAGATGTGACTGTATTAAGCTTTTGTGCCCATATTTATTGTAATCTCAGTCAACCAGGCTTGCAGCTGTGGTTTATTTTTTCTTTCTCCACCCCCCCACCTTGTTTTCTGTAAACCCTTTGTAAGTCACTCTTTATTTTTCTTGCCCCTTTACTCTTTGTAGCTGTCACTTCCTTTGATAAGTGTGTGTGCGAAAGAATAAGTAATGTTTGGATTGTAACATGAACAATTACTCTCTTATATTGCTCTTGCTTTCCAAAGCCTGGTCATTTCAGTTTTGAGTGCGTTTAAATTTCCTCGGGCTTGGCAAGGAAGAGAGGTAGTGTAAGTGACTGGGTTTCTGTGCATGTGTGTGTGCATCTTAAAAACAAAAAGTATTAAATATATGAAGTCTGTAGAATAAATAAAGAGAGTTGAGTTCTCATTGGTAGTGCAGAGAGGAACCAATTTCATACATTAAAAAAATAGCTAGCAGATAGTTTAATTTGGAGTTTGGGATTTACTTTAACCACCAATAAATACATTTCTTTTCACAGTGCTGCTTCTTTTTCCATAAAAGACTTTAAAAAAAAAGTAGGAAAAATTGTGAATCTGTACATTTTGGGGGCTACAAATATTTCCAGTGCTATAAATCTTTCTAATGTGAACTCGGTTTGGTTTATTTGCCAAAGGTAAAATGTAAGGGGTTTAAGTAATAAGCAAGGTGGTTAGCAAATTTAACAGAATTGTTTAGCTATTTTCAGGTTTTATATATCTATCTCTATATATCTATCTTTCTTTCATTAAAACATTTATTGGAAGCTACTGTCAGGGACTTTTTGGTGTCTGTTTCTACTAAGGAAATGTCATTTGAGCAGGTAGGGTACTTGTCTTGATATGAAGGCACTAAGTCACATAATACTTTGGGAAATAGCATCCATGTTTTCTGGTTTTGTGTTTTTGGAGGTTTTTTGTTTGGGGTTTTTTTTTTTAGGCTTTGTATTCTAAGCAGAACCTCCAAACTTATTCCAAGATGAAGAGATCCTTGTTTCTCCTTATCTGGTTTAGATGTTGGCTGACAGCACTGCAGCTTTTCCAGAATAAAATGTAAATGGTGAATTGGAGTTATGTTTATGCCATAAATCTCTGGCTTAGCAAGACAGCCATAAAGCTGCTGTGATTCATACAGGCATGTCCCAGACATGGGCAAGCCATGTTGTTCCTTGTTGGTGCAGGAGAACCTGGAGATGTTCAGACAGCATCTCTGCAGCGGTCTGGGGATGCATATTCTGGACATGTTTTGAATGGAGTCTACTCCATTTAAAGACTGTTCTAAATAATTGGAGTCAGATAGGGAAGGTGTGTTTTAATTTAAAGCTGGGAGTTAGACCAACAGGGATTTTGTAGGGATACGGAAACAGTAGCAGGGAATAACGGGACGGGGAGCAATCCCCTTGAACTCTCATCCTTTCTAGTTAGTTCTGTTGTTGGGACAGGCAGCTGGAACATCCTTGACCCTGCTGGTTTCGTTCAGCTCAGTTTTGAAGGAAGTGAATGATGTATGAGATTCCCCAGAAAGTCTTAATGCTTGCAGTTCAAAAGGAAGCCAAATTCTTCCTTCTTCTGATGATGCTTGGCTTGCTTTTGGTGCACTTTGAACTAAAAATAAAAGCTGCAAGAAGGTAAAATCTTGCATCTATCCCACAATCAGTTTGAATTTTCAAGACTTGCTGGCTTTATTCTTTAGTGGGTTCCTTGTCAGTGGTGGGGCCTTTCCGTGCAACAATAATATGTTTGATATTGAGATGCAATATGAGTTTGTGGTTGAGATGTTGTTGAGCTGATGTGACTTTGCTGCATTTAAAACTCAGATTTAGTTATGCAACTCTAAATCCATCTTGCGAACAAACACAACGACTGTCAAAAAAGAAAAAAAAAAAACAGCAAAAAACACTCTCCAAAAGAAGCCCTGACGCAGAAACTTAGCTCCGTTCTGGTCAAGCTGAAACATATGTTGGGGAAAAATGTTTGGGGCATTGACTGACACTGAAAGATGCAACTTACTTGCTGGTCTGGATGTGAAGAATAATCCATTTTGTACTGAAGAGAATTTACGCTTTTCTTTTCCCCGCCTGCCTCTGACAGTGCTTTGGAGGAAAATATCATTGTCACCATCAGTGATGCAGAGGAGAGGACAGGGAGCTTTGCGAGGATGCACACAGCTTTTGTAGCTGGAAGCTATATTTTGTGTTGATAGCATTATCCCAGAGTCCAGAAACTCAATTAGGCAGTAAATAACTTACCACAGAAAGTGCTAAAGCCAGTAATCCAATACCAGGCTTTGCACAGCACTTTCGTATCTCATCTATGTTACTGCCTCAGTCTGACTCAGTGATAAATGACCAAAGCAATAAAGAAGGTGCTCATCAATCCATCATGGTGTGGAGTGGCTGCGGCTGGCACTCTGCACGTTTCCTTTCTAGATGATCTTTCTTCTAATGTTGCTTAGACTCAATATATTCAGCTGTTCCTCAGCCGTCTTCTAGGCTAATACCCTCTGGTTCTTTTCATCTCACACAAAATTTTTCAGTGTTCCTCTGGTAAGTTTCCTGTGGACCATAGTTCTTGCAGTGCTGTGCTAAGGGTCTAAAAAGCCTTTTATTCTTTCTTGCAGTTGTGTGGGAGATAAATGCCTGACTAGTTCTTTCTTTCTGATAAACAAAGGACATTGAACTCCAAGGCTTTCTCCATAAAACATTTTCTAAGCACTCCACTGAGCCATTTAACAGCATTTTCTTTAAAACTTGGGTAGCGTTTCAGTCAGAAGTCACCTTAGTACTGCATGGGTGGAGAAGCACTTGCCTGTTCCTCTTTTCTGTGATGTTGTTGTGCATTAGCTGTGTGTTTCCCCTTGGTTCAGGTTTGGTTCCTTTTTGGGAATCAGTACATTTCGGTAACATCTCCCCTTTCTCTAGAGATGGTGTGCATTCCTTCTTTATAGGTGTAGAAGTTTGTATTAAAATGGGATGTAGCGCATCTTGCTCAGCAACACACATCTCTGTGTGATTACTCTGTCCTTCAGTTTTAGTCTTCAGCAATTTTTTTTAGTAGTGACGTTATTTTTATTTCAATGTTTTCCTGGTAATGTTGGACAGTATCCTGGGGTTTTCCATGTGAAATAACCCCATTAAGCAATCACTTTTCATTGAGAGTTGCTTTATAGCAATTATTACCCAAGTCTAGATGCTGATCTTGAGGTGCAATTTCCTGCTTATAGTGCCATGGAAGATGATATACAAGGTTTTTAGTTTTCATTCTCTTCTTGGCAGTTTGTAACAAATGTTTCTGTTGATTCCTGCCCCCGCCCCTGCTGTTCTGAATTCCAAGTCCAGGGATAAGGAATTTTGCTGCATTGTTTCCAGGGGTTTCTCTGTGGGCAGGGTCCCTGTTGCTTGTCTGTTTTCTCCTCTTTGATTATGTGCTCTTTATAACTTGTCTATAATGTTGCTTTTCTGCTTAGTATCCCATAGTAAACTGGTTCTCTTACTGATTTTGGAGCTCTTTTCTCAGATGGCAGCTTTGAATTATCTTTGAATCAGGCTGTCCCCAAATGACCTTTGCATTTTGGTTAAGTTACTAGTTTCTTCCAGAGTTGTTTCTAACACTGCATTTCATCAGCTCAAACTGCCTTCCTTCTGGGCTAGTTGTTGCTCATTAGGCCCATCCTGAGCTGGCTCACGAAAATCCCGTTGGCGAAACTGCTTTTGCAACTCCTATTGTAAACAGGTGACAAAGTTACATTCATGTATTTAATTTGACTCAGCTCCACTGGGGAAAGAACAGGATATGTGTATAGCATATAGACCTTTCTAAAAGATAAAATAATATGTGCTGATCACCGCCTATTGTTCCCTACCCCACACATCAAGCTTTTTTGTTTAATAGCACCTTTCAGTTTTGAGAGAAGCCTGTTAGGAAACACTCTGAAGCAGAGTGCAAAAACTAACATTTGTATATGACAATGTGGTAAGGAACTCAGTGGAAGTGTACTATTTTTTTAATAAATGTGCCACCACAGTATTCTTTCTTTTAAACCATATTGTTGCCTATTGTTTTCTCACTTGTGGAAGTTTGTTATTCACTAGAGTACAGTCAACCCCTAATTTCACTTCCTGTTTTTATTTAAATACTTTTATTTGCTTGGCTGTGGAAGAATGTGGGTGTGTGCATGTATGTGTACATCTATTCATACATATATATTCACATATATATACACACTTGAAAAACACGTGTATTTGTATTTTTGTATATGTTTGTTGCTTTTCCCCTGTTTAAAATTGAATATGAGTGATTTACTTGGAAGTATGTTTAGGATTATGAATGTAATATGCTGATACCACTCACCTACTTGCCTTCTTTTTAAATACCACTTGCATGCTATAAATGTCATGCCACTTGCTATGTAAAAATAATGTTGCTTAATATCTAAAGCAACTAATAGTGAGAATAAAAATTACTGTATTTGACCACAATTTAATCTGTCCCTGGAGGTTTTACATACAGAAGCGTGCTAGAGACATTCTGAATACTTTGCTAAACAGATGTGCTTGGGAGAAACCGAATGATTTGAAATTCAGGTGTTAAGATAGGAGCAGTCTGTTGTTCTGCAGGGTAGTATTAGATTACAGTGGCTAGGAAATAAGACTTCCAGTTTAAGTGCAAGAATATGTAGCAAAAAAATCTCTGTTCCTCATTGCATTTCTTTCTCCTCAGCAGAATGTGTCACACATCTTAATGTCTTGGTTTGTTATGATGTAATTCAGGAAATGAGACTGCTTTTTCTGCAGCACTTTCTCTACAGTGTGTGGAGATAAGAACTGGTACACCTTGTTAACCAGTGAGCATAGGAGTACTCCACTAACCAGTTCCTTAAGTGTTTCAAACAGAAATACTTCCTCAGTGCTGAAATCATTGCATGGTTGGGAGCTTCAAAAGGAGGCAGAATAATACAAGGAAATTGCTAGGATTCCTCTAAGGATGAAGAGGGCATGAGGGAAGGATCTGAACAAACTGAAAAGGCTAGTCCTATTTGAGACTGTGGATGCTCTCTTTCAGGATAAAAAAATGCCTTTTGTGAGATGAAAGGTTTTCTTCAGAATATAGTTAGAATGCCGGAGAGAGTGTAAATCATCGCACATACAAATTTGCATGGGGAACTGATTAGGACTAGCAATTCTGGAATGTATCTGCTATAGAAAGAAGTCCTTAGACTTGAAACAAGGGTGTGGGCTGAGTAGCATGACCTAGGAAGAACTGCTTTTTCACATTAAACCTCTTCTCAAAATAGTGTTGATATGGAGGACTGGAAAAGCTGATTTGAAACTTCTTGGATATTCACAAATATTTAGAGAATTTAAAACTCTCAAGACACTTCTGCAGGTTGATGCACAAATTTTGGGTGGCCATGGATGCCATTGGATATACTGGTAGCATAGTACCACACTGGGACAGTTGTGCCTGGCAGGTGTGCATGTAAGCTGTGAGCAGCCATCTGGGCTCAGTGCTGGAGAGTTGTCATTGCTGGTAATAGCAGCCCTTTCAAAAAGTAATCGCAACCCCTTTGTCCTAGAACGGTTTGAAACTTGAGGAGAATGGTCCTTACAATTATGTTTTATGTTCCAACCCTCTGTCTGGATGCTGGGGAGACTTAACTCTGCAAATAGAAGATGCTGAGTGAGAAACCGAGCATGGGACCCAAAATGAGGAGGTGTGAAAGAAGAGACGTAACCTTAAAAACAAAAGCAAGTGAAAAGATGCCTGTTTTGATTTCTGTGCCATTGACTTACATGCCTGTAGTTTCTCTTGTGAAAAAGAGAAGTTAACCAGTGCTGCTTATTCCCAACAGCAGCTGGGACTATCAGACCTCCCCAGCCAAATCCTTTTGCAGAAACACCTGAAGTAGGAGGTAAACATACCATAATGTTAAAAATACCCTTCAAGACAGCTAAGTATCATCAAGTCCATTCTGGTTTTGACCTCTCTTACTCTGTTCCTCTTACATTCTCTTTGCTCCAGAACGGCTCCTGTCTGGCAAGTGCCTTGAAATTTCTTGAAGCTATTGTATTTTTCATTCATGAGCTTTTTCTTCAGGAGGAGCAAATAGATTATTTAAAAAATAAATCCTCCTCCCCTTCCTTTTCCCAAGTCTGGAAAGATAATGGAGATACAGTATACTTATTCAGTACTTTTGCTCAGTGTAACTTTTTTCTAAATACGGTCTCATGAGAAGCCCTAAGAACCTTTCAGCATGCTTTGGTAATTCATGTGTATAAATTAATAGCTGATTATGTTACATAATAAATTAAGAGCAAATGCTACAAGAACTTGCCATGCCAATCTGATCGATTAATAAAACCACACCAAACAACAAACCAAAATAAACAAGATAATTTGGTCCCTCTTTAGGAACCATTTATAGTTTCTCAGGGGTAGGTTTTGAATTTTACTGTTTTGTGAACAGAGCTATTGGAAGTTGTGGTGTACTCATAAGTGGTGTATATAACTTGACACTGCAGGCTTCTGTTCTCCAGATAGATGTAAATGCTCAGCTTCTATGAATTACATGTGATCTTACTCATGTGAAAGAGGCTGTTCCTTAAATTCAAGGTAAATATACTGTTGAGTCTCATCAATGACTCAAGCCTAAGCAGTGGAATTGAAATCCTCACTCTTTCTTAACAGTAATCTTTTTAAAATGCTTGAAATTCATAAAAAAAATTAAGAGTGGTTCAAAAAAAAAAAAGTAGCACAGAGATTAGCACCTTCAGTTTGCTAGCCTTTAGGGAAATAGTGCCTTGTGAGTGTTTTATTTTCCTCTGATTCACCACTGTGTGGATCAGTTGCCTTTAGTTTCCTGACCATCAATACCCTTGTAGCAACCACATTGAAGAAAATACTGAATGTACTTACCCAGCTGGCACAGAAACCTATTTCTTTGCTTTTTACCTTTTTTTCCCCTCTCTTCTTTCCAGCTCTGTTTTTCACTCAAATCCTACAGTTTCGTACACTTCTGTCTGTGATGTGGGTTGGAAATGAAGCCCTATAGGAATGAGAGGTAGAGGTTGCCATGGCAACTGGGATGTTTTTGGTTTTTAATTTTTTCCTTCACTTGTTTTGTGGTGATAGGAAGTGTTGAGATGCCCTAGATAATGCTGAGATTACCCAAGTTAAAAGAGGAAGGAAAACCCTTACCTTGGGGTTACATGTATTAATAATTGGGCCTACACTTCAATTGTACTCCATGTTTCTTTTAAAATTGTAACTGTGCTGTGGAGGTAGGTGGGTGCTATGGTAGCTAAGGTTAGCAGTGGTTTTTATTGTAGCCTTCTTGGGATTTTTTATTACGTTTTTATGTTCTGTGTTCAGTTTTTAAGAGGCAAGGTAGAAGGAAGTGCACCTCCTAGGGACTGCAACCCTCCTGCTTCCCGGTTACATCACTGAGCAGAGGAGGCTTGTTTTATGTAAAATGCTGCCTGTCTCTCCCTTCCTCAGTCCATTTAAAGGCTTATGTGTGTTTTGGAGGGAATTCTTGGGTTTTCCCCCTCCTAGACCACTAAGCAAACTCACTGAGGCTCTGTGTGCATGGGATGCATGTGCGGTGTACGTTTTGTGCCCCTGGTGATACACCCTGCAGGTGCAGGACTACATTATGGCTGCTCTGAATGGGGTAGTGTTAAGAACGTCTCCAAATCTTTGAGTATCGTGAGGGATTGCAGGCAACTGTGTCAACATCACAGTTTTCTGCCAAAATGCCATCATGGCTTACGAAGTCCTACCGTGCATTAAATTCTGCTGTAATCCGCCCTGTTTATTAAAGTGTAACTCAAATTCTTCTTTTTCGAAGCTGAAGATGTGCTACTGTTATTTCCCTTTTATAAGTGGGGAGGCATTTTGACTTGAATATGTCTAAAATTGCAGAAGTGTTAACAGGACTGATTTTTGTAGAAGACATCTGTGTTGTCCACCTGGGTTTTCAGAAACTAGTTATTGAAGTCTGATATTGACATTGTGGTGTGTGAAGTTATATGCGCTATACTGAGCAACCAGTGATAGTCATGCAGGAGGCCACGTATGTGAGGGCTGGAAACTGGCAGGGTTTATGTAGGTTCCCTAACCATGATGAAGTTTTAGTTGTAAGGACACTTGCAGTAAATGTCAAATTGTCTTAGTGGATTTTCCTTAAAATTGAGGGCTGGGTCAGACTGCCTTATGGTTTTTGTTGTGTTACTCTGTTCTGAATGCTGTAAGCTATAGCTCTTTGTTTTGACCAGTAGCTGTGAGTCAGCTGGAGAGTGCTGATAAACAATTGACAAAGTTTCTCTTTGTAAAGCATCACCCTGAAAGCAGTGAATTGGAGAAGCTGTTGCAGACAACAGCTGCAGGGAGTTAAGTACCATGTCTTTAGCATTCGTGACACCCGTGTCCTACAGTAGGTGGTTCTGTGGTCCAGCTGGGTCTTCCTTGTCACTCTCCTGGTTTTAACCATTACATGTTTCTCTGCCCCTGCTTTTCCATTTCACTTGCAGATGCAGCAGAGCTGCCACCTCTCTGTTCTAGCCACTGGTTTTTAATCTATGGTTCAGCTGATCACATGGGCAATCTGCAGCAGAAAACAGAAGAGTCTCCAGCTTAAGGCAGAGCCGGGGGAAAAGACTGATATTTAAGTGGTCTTCAAGAGGCCTGTCTGTAGTGGTATCTGGTACTTGATTTTCTTCTTATCCCCTTCGCATCTTGCTGAAATTTTGAGTTGCGTGTCATTGGAAGACCTCTTCTCCCTTCAAGGGTATTAGGAGCTGCAGCCTTTCACTGCAGGTGAAGTGGGCGTGATAAAAGCTTTTTCTGTCAGATTTCAAGCTGGCTCGACCCTTTCTAGCTGTGTAAAGGCTGCAGTTTGGAAGACCTGGCAAAAAGCCATGACATGTCTGGCATGGTGTTACATGGTCTGGCATCTGGTTTGTACGGCAACCTTCATCCTCTAGCCTGTACAAAAGAGCAACTGGAGTGCTGAATTGTTTGCCCTCAAACAGATTTCTGTGGGTCAGAGATGATTTCTTTTCAGGATCCCTGTCTTCAGCATCACTGACTACCACTGCTAGCCCCCTAACATTGGGAGCTTGTGATTCATCCTCACTGGAAAGAGAGTCACAGTCATCCCAATGGGCTGTGGCTGTTGCATGGTGGGTGTGACTTCCCAGTAGTGCATTACCATGCTAGAACCATGCAGTGGAAAGACAAATTCGGTGGACAGAGGGCAAAAACTGTGTCTGTCCAGGTTCCCTGTGCAACTCCGTGTTGTGAGTGGGATGCCTCTTCCTCTGGGGGATCTTTTTTGGGGAACTGAAAGGAGATGAGTTGCTGAGCTCTCTCCTGATGTTGTAGCCCTCTTGGAGATTTCTGGTTTTCCATCGGTGAACCAGTGCCTTGTCCCAGGGCACTGTCCTGTCCTTGGCTTAATCCTTAAGAAAAGAGAATATGTTGGGTGCTTTCTGGATCCGAATGTGAGTGTGGCACTAGCCATCTTCCATCTGTGAAGAAGAAAAAGCTCCTAATGTCAGGGACATATTCTGTGCTAAAATCACATGCCTTTGAAATTCTGTGCCCACCTTCATTTCACAGGTGGGAAGTCAGATCCAGCTGTCTTTCAAGGAGAAAGTAAAGTCTGTGCAGAACTCGCCTTTCTCATGGAGTTTCATAGAATGGTTTGGGTTGGAAGGGACCTATAAAGGTCATCTAGTGCAACCCTCCCCCACAACAACCAGGGACGTCTTCAACTAGATCAGGTTGCTCAGAGACCCGTCCAACCTGACCTTGAATGTTTCCAGGGATGGGGCATCTACCACCTCCCTGGGCAACCTCTTCCAGTGTTTCACCACCCTCATCATAAAAAATTCCTTCCTTATATCTAGTCTAAATTTACCCTCTTTTAGTTTGAAGCCATTACGCCTTGTCCTATCACAACAGGCCCTGCTAAAAAAGTTCGTCCTCATCTTTCTTATAGGCCCCCTCTGAAAGGCCGCAATAAGATCTCTGTGGAGCCTTCTCTTCTCCTCCAGGCTGAACAACCCCAACTCTCTCAGCCTGTCCCCATAGGAGAGGTGTTCCATCCCTCTGACCATTTTTGTGGCCCTCCTCTGGACCTGCTCCAACAGGTCCATGTCCTTCTTATGTCGGGGGCCCCAGAGCTGGATGCAGTACTCCAGGTGGGGTCTCGCCAGAGCGGAGCAGAGGGGCAGAATCCCCTCCCTCAATGTGCTGGCCACCCTTCTTTTAATGCAGCCCAGGATACGGTTGGCTTTCTGGGCTGCAAGTGCACGTTGCTGGCTCACATCCAACTTTTCATCCAGCAGTACCCCCAAGTCCTTATCCTCAGGGCTGCTCTCAATCCCTTCATCCTCCAGCCTGGGTTGATACTGAGGGTTGCCCGTACCCAAGTGCAGGACCTTGCACTTGGCCTTGTTGAACTTCATGAGGTTCACATGGGCCCACTTCTCGACCTTGTCCAGGTCCCTCTGGATGGCATCCCTTCCCTCAGGTGTGTCAACTGCACCACTCAGCTTGGTGTTGTCTGCAAACTTGCTGAGGGTGCACTCGATCCCACTGTCCATGTCACTGATGAAGATATTAAACAGTACTGATCCCAGTACAGACCCCTGAGGGACACTACTTTTCACTGATCTCCATCTGGACATTGTGCTGTTGACCTCTACCCTGGATGTAACCATCCAGCCAATTTGTTTAATTGAAGCCTGTATTGAGCTAGGCCATGTTATTATTTGCCATACTTTACAGCACGGAAGGAGGGTGAACTGCAGCATGTTAAGTGGAGAGGGTGGATCCCACTTCTTTGCATAGGCGCAGCTGGTAGTGTGTCTAGGTTTTCTGCTGGCTATGGTTATGACCTAGAAAAGCCTCTTGACCAAATGGAGGTGGCTACTTTTGCTAATGTGGTATTGCTTACTTGTGCAGTTGTTATTTGCTCCTTGGATTGCAAAGCCCTGGTGGAACAGTGCACACAGCGTAGGTGCCCTTGTTGTCTCTCCAGCTGTAGGTGCTCTAGCTTTGCCTGCTTAGCAGGATTTAGGAAACCTGCTCTGGGTGAAGTCAGGAGACGGTAGGATGGGGAGGGTGCTTTTCTGACAGGTGAAGTTCTGTCAGTTCATTTGTCAATACTGCGCTTACTGTAACAGGGAAGATGGAGAAGCAAGACAGAGTTTGTTGTTAGACTTAAGAATATTTACAGCCTTACTTATGAGAGAGTGAGAGGTCCATAGGGTAGCCCAGGGGCTTTGTAAGGCTACCACCATTCCAGCAAACCTAGTATGACCAAATTGGTGTTTTTATGATGGATGCTTTAAGTATATCATTGAACTCATTTGACTGTTTTGTTATTCAGTGGCTTGTCTTGTTTTCACTTGACTTGTTGCTATGTTATTTCCTAACAGCGTATCTGAAATACAAATGAATAGGAATTCAAATGTGCTGCTTTGAAATTACAGAGCTCAGATGTTACAAAACCATTTCTTTTGCGTATCCATACCTATAAATAGAGCTTGCTGTCATGTACACAATTCTGGAAATAAAAAGTACAACGCATCCATGTTGTGCAGGGGGAAGCTGTGTTTTTATCAGACAGGGTAGATGCTGGTTATCTCCATTTAAAGCAGACACAGGTATGGCTGGTTAGTTGCTAAGGCTGGAGAGTCCTGGAGGAGAAAGGACCTGGCAAGTACAAGTTGTATATAAGGATACTCAGTAAATATTTAGAAAACCTTAACAGGTTTCTCAGTTCTTCTGGATTTTCAGAGGAAGAAGATCCACGGTGTGGTCTCATTGAACTGTAAGACAAGCAAAGGCCCAAGGTTTCTCACCGCAGTGAGAGAGAAGGGTGTTTTTAACGCCTGACTTCTTAAAGCTTTCAGAGATTTTTCCATTCCTGTCTTGCTGTTGTTTGAAATGTTCTGGGAAGACCAAAGCTTCTAGTGACAGCTTTTCTGGTGACATTTAGCAAGCATTGCACAACAGACTTCTAAACTTAAACTAGGTTGTGTTTTTGTCTGAGAAAGCACACCAATATTGCATACAGGTCTCTGCATGTTTCTGCTGAGTTGGGAAATAAGTTGGCAAGGCCCATGCACTGCATCCAGCATTCCTTTCAGTGAATAGTCACAGTATTCAGGCTGGCCTGTGGTCACGGTCCTAAATAAAAAAGCTAAATGTGTCTGTGTTGGCAAGCTGCTACAGTAGAAGAAGAGCTCAAAGCTGTGTAACAAATGTAAAAGTTAAGTCCCACAAAATTCCAGTGAAAAGAGAGTGTTGCTTTTAAGTTACTTGTTAAAATAGCATCTTTTCCATCAGCTTGAATGGTCCTGTCTGCATAAGCAGTCTGATAACAGTGTGTTTTATATAATAATTTTAAAACATTGAGATTAAAAAAACTCAACAAAACCCAAACCCCCAAAGTGTTTTTCTCCAATCTGTGACTACTTAGCCTGTGGGCATTTCCTCAAAGCTATTGTCTTCTAATTATCAATGGATCTCTTCAGTGAACACAAAGGCAGTCCTACTGAACAAAATAGCCTCCTTGCAGGACTGAGGACAACTTCAGAAGCGAGTGAAAAAGCCCCTAAAGGGCAGAGGCACTGTGAGATTAAGCCTGTATTTTGGCTTTTGTCGTATCAGGCACATGCTACGGAAGAGCAGGAAGAGAGGAGGAAATAACCTACTTAGTTTTGGCCAAAATAAAGCTTTGTTTTGATACAGTTAGACTGACTTGGCCTGAATTGTCTTGGTGCTGATAGGCCCTTTAAGTCCCACTGATTCATTGTTTGGAAAGCAGAGACTGTTCTTGTTGTCTTGCATAACAGCTTTGAAGCTTTGGTTTACTCCATGGCTTTGCTAGATTTCTCGTTTGTTCTGCTCTGTCAATCTATAGGCAGTTGTCCTTCCGTCAGTATGCTGCAGTAGCTACACCTCCTGCACTGGGCATCCTTGTCATTGTGTGCATGGGTATACTTTTATTAAACTAATTTGAGCAAGCTGATTCTTCCATGTTCAGCTCTTCTGTACCCATCTTCCTTCCCCAAATGCTTGCAACCAGACTATAAACCAGTGCTGCTGTTTCATGACTGCAAGCTCTGGCAGAACAGAGGTGGAAGCTAAGACATCTCTACAAATACTGGCAAATAAAATGGGAATTTTGGAAGCCTTTCTGGGTCCTGGACTAAAGTGGTTTGGTTTGGTGATCCACCAGAAGGCAGAGGTCCCTGCTGTGTTTCAGGGTAACCCTGGGGGAAGTGGCTGGACTGAACAAATGTTTGCGTGCCCTTCCTTAATAAGAGGGGTAATATGAGAACATCTTGTTTTCTCTTATTCTAGCAATGATTGCCAGTGCTCTTAAAAAAAGCTGTTTTTTCACTTGCTGAGCACTGTCTTTTTTTCTTTCTTCCTTTTTCTTGTGAGAGGAGGGGTGAGAATAACCACTTGAAAGACTAGGTAAGGTTTGCCACCTTGTGTTTTTTGCTGTCCTTTCTGTTCTGCTGTCAGTAAGTGCCCAAAATAAGCCTCTTTGACTTGTTAAAATAACCAGAACCTTGTCTCACTAAGGTACCTAGCTGCAGAAATAGCTGCAAAGAGAAAGGAAAATGAACAGTTCTTCATGGCAGTAGTACACAGGGCAAGAAATGCTGGATGTAAGTTGTAATAAGGGGGGTTTGGTTTGGACATCCAGCACCAGGCTCCTGACTAAGGACTTTGGAGGACGTAGAGTTGGCTGTGCGGAGAGGCTGTGGGTTGCCTCTCCTGGGTGGGTTTTTGGAGCAGGTTTGGCTGACACTTGTCAGGAACACAGAAGGACAGACTAGCTGAGCTCTTGAGGTCGCTTGCTGCCCAGTTTTCTGTAAAAATGAATGTGTTACCTACGTGCTTTCATTACAGTTACCTCTGGGTGTTGTGGTTTAGCCCCAGCCAGCAACTAAGCACCATGCAGCCACTCACTCACTTCCCCCCCCACCCAATGGGATGAGTAAAAAAAGTAAAACTCATGTGTTAAGAACAGTTCAATAGGTCAGAAAGGAAGAAAATAATAATGATAATAATAACAATAAACAAATAACAATAATAATAATAAAAGGAATGAAATATACAAAACAAGTGGTGCACAATGCAATTGCTTACCACTCGCCAACCAATGCCCAGTTAGTTCCTGAGCAGCGACCTGCCCCCCCCTCCCCCCCAGGCCAACTCCCCCAGGTTATATATACTGGGCATGACATTACATGGTATGGAATACCCCTTTGGCCAGTTTGGGTCAGCTGTCCAGGCTGTGTCCCCTCCTGACTTCTTGTGCCCCTCCAGCCTTCTTGCTGGTTGGGCATGAGAAGCTGAAAAATCCTTGACTTAGTTTAAACACTACTTAGCAACAACTGAAAACATCAGTGTGTTATCAACATTATTCTCATACTAAATCCAAAACATAACCCTATACCAGCTAGACAACTAGGAAGAAAATTAACTCTATCCCAGCTGAAACCAGAACACTGGGACATACTGACATTCATGCCCAAAGTAGCAAATATTTTTGTAGAAATTATTTTGACAGTGTAGGTATGTGGCACAGAAATAACACACTGTCTAAACTATAATGTGAATGTTTGACATCAGCTGAGCAGAGTTGTTACTACTCTTCTATCTTTCTGCTTGGAATGAGTTTTGGTTTGCAGATCAGAAAAGAATAGGATTTCCATCCTTATGCTTACCACATCACTTGGGCTCTGGAATGTCTTCATCTCTTCCTTCCCAGCAGGTGTCTTCTCAGTAGCAAATAATGTGAGACCTCTGAATTCTCACAGTCATTTGTTTTGATAAATGCTGAGACTTTTCTGTTAATTGCTGAATTTGTAGCATTCTCAGGCTTGGCATCTGGAGTAGGAAAACATTTTGTAATTCTGAGCAACATTAGTATTCTGAAGAATAGTTTTGACTTCGGGGAGAGGAAATGCCTCTAATTGCAGAATAGGTTGCAATAATGGCTTGATGTAGCATAGGCAAATTCAAATACTTCCTCTTGTTCTGGATTGTTGATGCCTTATAAGTTGGTGAACAAAGATTTGTAATAATTGTATCTGTTTAAAGGAAACATTTATGTTGCTGGAAGTACTGATGGATATCTCTTCTCATCACTAAACTTTACAGGATGCCTGGGAATGTTTTTGAGGGTATAATTCACCCTTAATTCATTCTTTCATCTTGGTAAAAAGATGCATATTACATGGTTTATTTTATAATCTGGTGTATTGACTTGAAGTAAAAGAATCTTGGCCTCTGTAAATTGTTGTGCTTTAGAAAGCTGAAAGGAGTTGTGCTGATTTTCAGCATGTGAGAATCTGACCTTAACTTCAGACTATGTAGTTAGATGTACTGCACTCTTAACAGTAATGCTCTCTACTGGAGTTAATGAAAATGAAAATTACTGGAAGTATTGAAAAGGAATTGAAAAATTCACCCTGCTGGAGTGAATTACCCCTCTGGAGTAAATAGCATGAGTCATTATTCTTCCTGTAGTGCCTGTTGCATTTAAAACATAGTCATGTTTGGTATGAAGCACGAGGCTTGAAACTGCACTGCATATCCTTTGTGCTGCCCTGAAACCGCTCCTAAACTTGATGGCTCCGATTTCTTGCCGAGGTTGGTGGTCTGTTGCACCAGGCACGTGGTAGTGTATAAAGTGCCTGTGCTGTCACCTTCCCAAGGAGTCCACCTAGTCCCAACAGTTCCCTGGAGAAACAGCAACAGTCGTACTCCCAGTGCTGATCACCCTGGAGTTTGCAGCCAGCAAATGCGGGCTCTAACCAAAGTTATCACAAGGTACACATCTGTGTTCTTATCCTTTCACTACTTGTTAGGAACTGAACTTTTTGTGTCACCCATCTCTTCAAACAATTGCCCCTCTCTTGGGGCAATCAAACTTTGGGGCAATTGTAGCCTATTACAGTCTTCTCACAGCTGAGTCAGGAAACGTGGTGGGAAGCATTAATGGGCATGGTCCTGGTTTTTCAGAGACCTGCCCACCTTTGATTTGAGCAGAAAATGTTGCTCCTTGCAGCTGCTGGGATTTGTTCAGATGGAAAAAGAAAAATTTGATTACAGATGAGTTTTATTTGATGTATAAAATGCAGTAATGAGTTGAAGGTTGTCCTGTGAAAAAGGAGGAGAGAGTGTCTCAGAATGTGGGGGTTTATGATAAAGAGTGGAAGTTGCCATAAGCTGGAGGTGGGGATACATAATTGTATCACCTGCATCTGGTCCAGGAAGCTATTTATTAATGTGTTTGATTGTTAAAATGATTACTTCAAATTTTTAAGACTAAAATATGTGTGAGTACAGAGACACATTCCAGTTCAGGGTAGGCAGAGTTAAAGTTGCACTTCAGATACCTGATGAGGACTTTGTCCGTGTTTCTCCATCTGCTGTATTTTATCTTTTTTTAAAGATAACCTTTTAAAGACGGCATGTGTTTGGATAGGGATCATCTATAACGCTTGCAGGCACCTGTTGAAAAAAAAGCTGCCCAGTATTTAATCTGGTAGAAGCAGGTTTTTTTGTCCTGTACAATTTCAATGCACTCGAGAAAATGTAGACAACATTCCTCTGGCCACCCAAAGGGTGGCGCAGTGCCAGAGTCAGTTGCTAGCCATAACCACAGCCTTTTCTTTGTCTTATTTTTCTGAGCATCTTAGCAGAAGACAGGTATAACTGAGGGTACTGCGCATGCAAGGTTCCCTCTGGAACTGAAAGTTGGCATTCACGATGTGTGAAATGCTAAAACAAAACCACACTGACTGCAGGCCTGGGTTTGGGTGGCAGACAAAAGTTACAGAGGGAAGCAATGAACTCCTAACAAGGTTGCAGGTAGATTTGTGGCAGCGATGACTTGGTAGGGCATATGCGATTCAACTCTCTCGTTAGCAGCCCACCGCCCCATCTACAAAGGCCAGGAGCGAGCTGAGAGTTCACATTGGACATCAGCTGCTAAGGATTGCAGAAGAATCTTTAAGTGAATTAATTTTAATCTACCATTTTGCTGACTGGGTTGATGAATGTAAAGTGATGTGTATGAAGGGGGGAAAAATACTCCTACAAGTTGATGAGCCTTGAGTCAGCTTTTACAGATCAGGCAAGAAATGAAGTTAGAGTTGTAATGATGTGGCTGGAGAAGTATGTGCCCAGTGTGTAATTGTCGAAAAAAAGACAAATTGAATGGTAGACATTGTTAGCAAAGGAATGGGGCAGAGTGGCAAAAAAGCCACCTCTGTGCCACATTATGAACTCACAGCGTGCACATACTGTCTGTGCAGTGAGTGAGCTGCTGGTGAGTCTTACTGTAAGAGTTTCATGCAGCATTAGATCTTCAAGAAGGCATTTTCTTTTCTTTCTTTTTTTTTTTTAATCCCCCTTGTAATCTTCCATGTAATCTATGTAAATTTATAGGGCTTTTTGTAGAGGATTGTAGAGAGTTTTCATTTATGTAATACTCCTACATATATCAGGCCATCCGGTCCAGCAGACTCTCCAAGACAGGGACTTCTTCCAAGTCTTACATTTAACAAGATGCCCCAGAGAATTATTGCTTTTCATTTAGTTTTATTTATATTCACATTAATGAGTGGAGTATGTTCTTTAATGCATTGCACTTAAATTTTTCCAGAAATGAAAAATGTATTGTGTACTGATAGCTGGGAAAACAATTCTGAGTTACTAGGCCATTCCTGGTTGAGCTAATGGTTTGTTTTAAAAAGAATAAGCCCTTTAGTCAACTAGGTCATTCAGTAATCTATAACCTTTGTTAAAAGATCAGAAGAAACTTTGGCAGGCACTTGCTGAGAGTTACAATTTGTGCAGGTGAGCAAAATGTAGGTAAGTTAACGGCATTCACAGATAATGCCAAACAAAATGAAATTATTATTTGCCAAGTCATCCAGACAGTATTGAGGCATTGTGCTGTTGTCACTTCACGTCAGCGTATGAAATTTTCCCAGTGCTGGCTCTGTGACAGGTAGTTGGCCAAAACACTGTGTTGTTTCTTGGGAGTTACAGAAGTTTGCTGTGGGTCAGCTGTGTGCCAGTGCATGCAGTGTGCATGGAGAGAGTTGCAGGAACTTTCCTCTGTCTTCGGGTGCAGGAGCTCGCTCTTTCTCAGAGTCCTCTGTGTGACCTGTGGCAAGGAGGCAGGTGATGGCTCCTGTGTTAGTCACCCGTGGGTCGTGGCACCCTGCAGTGAAGACAACAGGAGGGAATAGCTGAAAGGAGAGAGTCTTACTGCTGCTTGTGGTACTGGTGCAAGTTGGTTGAGATGTAAGAACCAGAGGCAGAGGGCCAGGAAGTGACTGACAGGATAACAAATCCAGACAGCAGAGGGTTGGAGGAGGAATTGCGATTTACTTTGCAGGTGCTTTTGTTAAGCTCAAGACAAGCACTCACTGAAATAAGAGAAGTGCTTTTGGGTTAAGAATGCACATGTGAATAGGTCCACAGCAAGTCTTGTGTTAAACTGATCACACTTCCAGGAGAGGATCAATCCATTTTGGTCTTTGTGTTGACACGTCTTGATCTTCCTTGGAGAGCAATTTGGTAGTTCTACTTTTAAAGCTGTTTAGCAAATGTAAAATTAGATTTATAAATACAATTGTTAAAGTTAAAATAAAAAATTAAATAAAGACTAACATGTTAAAATAGAAATTTACAAATAAATGTATGTTTGAAAACCAGCAAAACTGAATTATGGTGAGTATCTCCTCAAAGAGGAGACAAAAGTAATTTTCAACACCTAGGATTTTGCTCAGGACTGGGTGGTCTTTTCAAACGTGGGAGAAGATTATGTGTTAAATTTGGTATTTCATAAGCTATTCCCACCCAGCCATTGCTTGCATGGGACACTGATACATTGCTAGAGTCTGTACAGGACATAATTGACCTTTTTCTTCTTCCCACTTTTGGGATCTGCTTTGAAGTCTCTCTTGGGGACAGAGAGAAAAAGGGTTAAATGGAAAAAGTGTGGCATATTGGAGGGTGTAAACAGCCCTTGCTTTGCTAGCAAGTGTTACATAGCGCATGAGTTACAGTGATGCCCAGCTTTTATCTCCTGCTTTCCTAGGGAGGGCTGGAGAGAGAGGTTTTCTGTTTCCTTGCAAGTGTATGTTGAAGAGCTACTGCCTGTATGTTCACTGGGTGTTCCTGTATGTACACATTGGCTTTTTCTTTATTAAATCACCAAGTCAAACAAAATGTGATCAGGAAAGTGGCCCGGGGAACTGAAGGCTTATGGGCAGAGACTGCTGTAAAGCCATGTCTCATGCTTGATGTGGACAGGGAGCAGTCCTGTGGTGCCTGATGCCCACCTGGCTTCTTGCTGTGCATTGGGAATATCTAATTTTTCATATGAATGATGTCATTTATTATTGAGTAGAGAACAGGAGGAAGGGAAAGTTGTCAAATGTGGTTGCTGCTGTATGCCTGACTGTATAGTTAGGGGCTTGGAGAGACCACATGAAGTCCCCTGAACCTGCAAGTAAACGATTTTGTGGATTCTGTCAATGTCTCTTGAAATCAGGACTGTTCATGTTCCCTCAGTGTTGTATAGCTTCACGCAGCTTAAACCTGGATATAGGTGCCTTGTATTCAAATTTCAGTTTGAAGGTTGCAGGCGCTGTTTTCTTCAAATATACCTCAAGTGTTTGTCACTCCCTTCATCCATGCTGTTAGGTACTTTTGGCAGTGTTTAAAATGCTTAGCTAAAGGATGCACTGAACGCTCCAGCCTTTCAAGCCTGACTGAAACCATCAGTTTTGTGTACAGTATCTGAAAGCTACAGTTGAAATTGCCTTGTTTTGACTTAGACAATGCATAGATGTGTCTGCTGGTAGCTCACCACTGAGTTGGTATGTATAAAGAAATCCTCTTCCTGTAAATAGAACAGCTTGTCCTCTTCCTTTTCCTTTAAATGCTTTTTCCTCAAAATGTTGCATTTCATCTCCTGAAACTTCACACAGCATCTTCTGACATGTTTTTCCTGTTGAAAGATCATCTCTTAAAAACACCAAACCTCTCTTGGTTGTCAGAACTTCAGGCTTGATTGTGTTGCCTCTCCAGGACTACTCATACAAATTTAGGATTCCCCCTTCCCCTGCAAGATAGTGTTTATGCTTCAGTTTGGCTTGCTGCCATTTTTTTTTTTTCTTTGGGGAATGTGGAAGACAAATACAAAATGGTGACTTGTAAGAGTTAGCTCAGCCCCTGGGGAATTTTGTGGGACAGGAAAAAGACACTTAGCCAGAGCGCATCCTCCCTGCCGAATTTGAAGCATGTGACAAGGAGAAGAAGGGTGCGTAGGTACCTCCTGAAAAATGTGTGAAAATCTTTCATGGAGAATGTTAAAATCCCAATTTGGGCAGCACTGATCTCCTGCCGTTTGTCTCCTCATATTCCTTAATTTGATTCTCTGCAAATGCTTCAATCTTTCCCTTGATTTAGGGAATTCATTAGGAATTTAGGAAATTCATTATTTTGCATGTTGTCTTTTTCTGTAGGTACTCAGTCAAACAATTAAAACCTTTATGCACCTTCCTGTTTTACTCCTTGTCTGAAACCTTCATTCACCTTTTGATTCTACTGCTTGTCTGAAGTTGCTGGTTTGAATTCTTTTTCAGTATGCTTTTCCGTGCCATGAGATGTTTCCTCAGCTGAACCATGAGATACTGTTTTTATGCAGGACCATGTTTTGCTGCTTCTGCCACCGCAAAGAGAAAATTTAATGGTATTGTGTAGTGACTTGAGTTGTCTGAATAAATGAAGAATGTATCTCAAGGTCTATCCATGCCCATGGAAGGAGCCTCACTTCTATTGGCTGATTCAGAGCCTTTTTCTCTGAATTCCCTGAGGTGTTTGTACAGGGCTTGGTTAACTTGTGTATTGAGTTATTGTGTGTGCACTTAAAATAAAGCTAGTAGCCACTTGGAGATACTGGTCTTGCAGGCTTCAGTTGCCTGCTGCTTCTTGCAGGTGATAAAGTTTCCTGGAGCAATCTGCAGCACCTTGCTCTGTTTTTTCCTTTCTAGCCTGCCCACTTCTGAACCAGAAAAACAAGGCAAAACAGTGCCATTTCACTGAATTTCATTAGTCACTGATGCTTTCTACTTGACTAGCCTCTTGCCCCTTTTTGAAGTTCTTGACAGCTGCCTCTTTATATTTGAAGCTTCATATTGTCACCTTTTGTGGGTTGGAGCCATGGGAACCTTTGTCACCATGCTTCTGTCTGCAGAGATCAGTACCCCTCACCTAGCCAGGTTCAGCTGAGTTTCGGGCACCACCTGTGAGGCAGTGAGGAGGCTGCCTAAACAAATAAAGGGCTGGGGCAAGTGTCTTCTGGTGGTGGCAGGGCGTATGTGGTAAATTTCAGATTAGCTGGTAACAGACAGGTAGCTTTTCTGCTGCACCTGCAGACCTGCTCTCACAGCAACCAGCTGACCCTCCTAAAAGCGTCAGCAGAAATGTTACAGAGGCCTGAGGAGAGAGTAGGTTATGTCCATCTACATCTATGTTGTGATAACATATGTAAGTGTGATAAGAATTCACCAGTTTTCTGTGTGGGGTCTTATCTTTTCTGGAGCAGGAGATGCATCTTTCCTCTGCCTGGACAATCACTTTGTTATCTTTGGTCTCCTCTGTGCTGATGGACTGTGTGCTCCTTCCTCCTTAGTGACCACATCCAAATGTGTTGGGCATCTGCATCTTCAGCTCTGAGAATCTGCTTTATCATCCCTTTGTTGATTGTTTCCACCCCTTATCTGCACCATTTAGTCAGGAATGCTGTCAACCTTAAAGATGCACATAACACTTCACAGCACCCAATGGAAGGTTTGGATTTGCTCCATTCCTACTTTATTTCATCAGCGCAGTAATCACTCTCTTCAGCCATGGATGATGAATAACATGTTTGTATGCAGCAGTGACATGCAGTGCTGCTTCTTTTTCTGATTTGCAGACTAATGAAAAACAAACATCTGCCTACTGCTCACATTAAGGTGAGCGCCAATGTGAAAGGGGTCATCCTTTTTTTTTTGTGTCACCAAAAGGAAAAGTTACTTTGCATGGACTGGCAGTAAGCTGCATAGAGAAGTAGACCTTGATTTTAATGCTTGAGTTGGCATGGTAGGAGCGGAGTTGCAAAATCAGAAGTCAGTGAGCTGGAGAAGGGGGAGGAGAGGAAAATTGTCAGCTTTTGATGGCACTAGCATATACAGTCAATAATGGCAACAGGCTACAGATGGGAAGCTTGAAGTGCATGAGATTTTTTTCAGTTGCTGGCGAAACTTAGGAAGTGCTACAGCATGCTTCTGCAAAGTCAGGAGGTGTGAAAACCTCCTGTGTACAGCAACAGTTGCCACTGGCAAGTGATCTTCTGCCCAGGCACTGGGAGAGGTCTGTGCTTCCATGCCAGAGGTCAGGGCCTGAGTATCTGTGTCAGGCTTCATGCTTGACCTGGTAGAGAGTAATTCTGAAAGGAGGAGGACTGTAAAGCCATAGTTGCATGGCTTATTAGTTCCTAATTAATGCAAGGTGGTGGGAATGAAATAAAGAATCCCTTGTTTTCTTTGCATAGCTTAACATCATGTAAATCCATGGTAAGAAGCTGTGGAAAATATCACCCCCATGAGAAATTATTTTTTCAAACGCTGTCTTGCTTGAAAGCATGCTTTGTGGAGCTCAGGTAGAATTCTGAAGTTGTTGCTTCCACAGTAGAAGAAGTAATTGCTCTTAACTTTCAAAGCTGCGTGCAACTGGTGACTTTCAATTTTGTCTCCTTCATCCATTATGCTCAGCGTGTAACAATACTGTGTTATCTCCCATTTATTCCTGTCACATGCACAAGCTGGTAGAATAATTCACTTTCAAACATGTCCATCTGCTTTGGCTACATCAAAGAGCTATTTTGGACTTTAGACTGTTTAAAATATCTTTTGAAATGTAAGAGCCCATTTTCGTGCTTATGGAGAGAGAGTGTGGGAGGGCATGACTTGCTGTAGGCCTGTAATGCATTGGGATAAACTCTTCTTCCTTTTCCATTGCCAACATCTTAGTAACAACATGAGCTGGCGTTTATGCACTGCAAGAAGTGTGACGGTCATGTACATTCTTAAACCTAGGGGAGAGCAAATGTGATTAAAAAGATGTGTTCCTAATTGTATTTGACTCCATATGATTTTTTGTTTGTTTGTTTTTCACTAAGTCCCTTGTTTATGAAGACTTGCTAAAGGTTCTTATTGTATTTCTGCAGTTTGCAACTTCATGTCTCATGAAAAGTGCCTCAAGAATGTCAAGATACCATGCTCATGTATTGCTCCCAGCCTTGTAAGGGTAAGTAAGGACACACTGCCTTGCCTCTTTCTTGGAATAACAGCAAAAATTTATCACTAATGAACATGGTGTAGTACAGTGGTGGCTTGTTAATATCATAATGCTTCAATCAATTGTGTTAGTCATCACTGAGGCTTTTATAACTGCTCGGAGGCAAAGTTACATTTCCTTTGAGAAGACCCTGCTATGGGCAGCTGTGGGTAGTCTGTCTTTGAACAGCAGTTATTTGCATTCTTCAAATATTACTAGATGTTCTTACTTGCATGTCATTACCTGGAAGCCTCACAATAATGGAGAGGGGTGACTGATTGGTCTCAGGGCTCTCAGAAAACCATACCATGTGTCATACTAAAGAGTTCTGTACACCGCCAAATTTTTTACAGCAATTACATCTTACTGGGAAAATGCTAAAGCCTCTCTGCCTAGCAAAGGGGCAGTGTTTGGCTTCTACTGATTGCTGCATCTTAAGAATTTGCTTGTTCATTATGTCCAGAGAATAAAATCATTGCATTAAAAGTATAAGATTTCAAAGCCAAAAAATCAGAGAGCAGGACTTCAGTTGATGGTAATAATTCACATTTATTTATTTTAGTAATTAATAAAGTACTTGTTTTCTGATGTCCTGTGACTTTTCCTCCCACAAGACTTCGTGCTTAAGAGATCGCTTTTAAAGGGTGTGAAAGATGGATCACCTTTAAAGAAGGTAATAGGATGCAACTAAGGTACTAAGAAGCTAAATTGAAGAGAAAACAAAGTATATTACCCACTTGGGAATGGATGACAGAAAAGGAAAAAAGGGAAGGAGAAGATAAGAAACTTAGTAGAGTAGTAGTATAACACTGCAAATACCTTTAAGGAGCCATATGCAAAAGTCAAATGAGACATGGCTGTAAAATCAGTATCATGTGCGTTACAGGCCTCACTGACTAAAAGCACATTTATGGGAACACATTGTATAGACCCAGGAACCTATGAAGGGGAGCTGATTCCCTTCTTTGTATCCTAAAAATCTTCACAAGTTCCTTTATGTTGTGGAAACCTGTGTAGGGGGTAAGATGGGAAAGTTTAAAACAATATATAACTTGAATTTCAGGAATTGGATAGAGAGAAATTAGCCACTTGTTTTTCTTAAATTTGCTTTGTCTAGATGATAATGCTGTTAGGCTTTGCTACACACTTCTTCTTCCCCATACACCTTTCATCTTGAGATGTATAACTTAGGTGTCAAAACGGTGTCTGATACATAGAAAGTTGCCAGTGAAATAGTAAGAAATATTGCTCTAAGTCTTAGAACCCACAGTAAAGGGACATGTAGATAGTGAGAAATGCTATTACTAAGAATTAGCATCTACTACTGTTTCAGTATGCTGGCAATCAGTCATTGTAGCATGGGAAAAGGAATGATGAGTCAGATAATACATGTATCTTTGAAAGGGCCTTTGGGGTACAAATCCAACTGGGAAACATTCATTTAATTCAGACTGACGGAGTTCTAAACATTTGTGACTGCTTCTTTTGTGAGTTTGCTCTAAGTTTAATTCATTGTTCAAAATAGTATTTGTTCCTTTGCTTTTGCATGGTAAAAATCCTGCATTTAAACTTATTAATATTTCCACTTGCAGCAAGTCATGGATGTAAGTGTCGGTTTTTTTGTTCTTTTGCCAGTCCCCATTCTCTCTCTGCCCCAACACATGAATTTTATCTAATTGGTTTTTGTTTTCACATAAAATCCAACTATCCTTGCTGTGCGGTAGAATTTGTTTTGTCTGAGTGTTGTTGTCAGCCCCAAAAGATGTTTGCGGTTCAGTGTTGCTGTGTTTAGCCACAGTCTTCTGAGTTACCTGTGTTGAGCTATAATGATTATGTTTTGAAAATTCTGGGTTGTGCTATTCTTTCTGGACAGTCTTGTCCTCCTTGACATAGTCATCCAAGTTGCAGTAATCCTGATCTGCTGTGCAAGTAAAGCCTGCCCTATAGGAGATGATGTTTTGCGTGCAGGCTCTGTTGAAATAAATATTGAAGTTGGCATTTGCTTAAAAAACATAACAGAGCAAGAATCAAATTATAATCATTTATAGAATGTGTGGAAAGTTTATTTTCTTAATCTCCCTGCTCTCCTTTCAGATTATTTATTATTTATTTATGAAAAGGTCCAATGTAGGAGGGAACACTGGTGGGATTTATTTTGTGATAGTTCCTTCTAGTATGTCAATATTCAGTGTATTACAGAAATGAATTTTTTTTTTTTTAAATCTCCTGGATTTCCTCTAGAGAAGATGCCAATTGTTAAAGCTCATCAGAGTGTGTGTCATCTGATACTAAGTCAAACTGTCAGAGAATAATTTTTCAGCAGATGTTTCATGGAAACTTATTCCTGAGAGTAGGGTTTCCTTCCCAGGGTCAAGTAAAGGCCCACAGAGTCACAAGCATGCCATGACCGCATCCAGCCTCAGATCATTCTTGATGAGTTCACTCTTAAGGCTGCCCTAAGAATTTTTTTGCACTACTGTTAATCATTATCACCTGCATTTAGTATTCCAGACTGGATCCAGGTCATGATGTTTCAAAACAAGACTTCATGGATCAGTCTTCTGGACAAGTTTGTGTTTTTATGGTTTGCAGATGATAAGATTTGTTTCACTGGTAAGGTCTCAGCAACTTTTCCAAATTCAAACCCTCTCTCCCCTACATTCCTGTAAGTATTTGCCTACTCGGAGATATGTTAAAAAAAAAAAAAAAAGAAAAACACCCCCCCCCCCAAACCCAAAAAACACCCACAAACCAAAATAACCCCAACAACAAAACAAACAAAAAAAACCACCCCAAAAGACCACCCCCAAAATACCAAACAAAAAAACCCAAAATAACAGTGAAAACAAAATCTCTTTGGGTGTGAAATGTGAGGTTTTATTTTCCCTTGTTAGGTTGGAATTGAAGTTGTATTACAAGCTCTTTACCCCTCAGCTTTGCCATAGAACTGCGTGTGTGTTTTCTGTATAATTGTTCTTTGAAAACTAAATGGAAAAGTGGTTTTAGTGATGTTAGGCATTTTCTATGCTTGTTTTTCCTCGTTGTGTTGGTGCGTTGTTATAATGGTTTCTAAACATTTCCACTTGAAGAAGGGTTGATAGGCTGCTCATGAAACTTTCTTGTGTGCTTTTGTTCTTAAAGCCAGGTTGTCTAGAATAGAAAAATGCTGGTTTAGGTCATCAGCTTCTCCTGAAGCTTTCTGTGCAAAAAATAAAGCTTGGCTTTGTAGTTCAGAACATGGGTAGCTGCTGGAGTTTACGAGTTGTGATAGTGAATGGGAAGGTTGTGGTGCTCCCAGCGGTCTCTGCATGGGCAAGCGGGTGTTGCCTCCTGACCTGAGTCTCTCCCTCTGGCTGCTGGATTCAGCTGTGTGGAGGTGGTTATTTGGGTCAGTTCCTCGTGAGCTGAAAGAGAGGAAAAAAAGATACTTGGATTAGGGTAAATCCCTCTAACTTCCCTTCTGATAATCTATTTTGTATTGGACACTTCACACGTATACACAACAGCAGCATCTCATTTTTTCTGCAGCTGAAGGACTTCTGTACTGGGACACAACCTCTTTTTTGTTTACTTTCTCTCCTTACCTCTGTTCCCTGCCCGAGAAGCAATGGGAAGGTCCAACAAAGTGCAAGACAAAGACTGTCAAGGTTTGGTTACTGCTTCACTTGCCTTGGAATAATAAATCCCTCAGTCTCATTCAGCTGTCAGAAATGTCTGATGGATTTTTGTGTGACTGCCTCAGAGAATTAGCTTTTAAGTAATGTTGCTGCACATGGCTCATAGACCTTTTAACAAATGGGAAAGAGCTTGACAAGCTGGGAAGAAGAATTTGATAGGGTTGGATTGGCTGGGAGTTCTGGAGAGTATAGGAGAAAACAATTGGAATCCAGTTTTGGAAAATCATTCCTTGGTGGTAGTTGCAGGTGTTGGGAGGTTTTCTATCAGCATGGGTTAAAAAATGCTTCAGTGAATGCTTGCTGAGATTTTACTGCTTCTTCCAGCAGACTGTCATAGAAGACAGGCTGAAATGCAATGTTTGTGAATAAGCTGGTTGGCATGTTATTGTTACATCTCATCTTCAAATTACTGTATTTTTGGCATGCATCAATCAAGGGACTTTTTATCCTGCCCCTCTTGTATCTTTTTGGTGGTGGTGTTGGTGGAGTTAGATCTGTAACGTGAACTTGACTTCACAAAATATATGCTTAATATTTTTCCTCTTTTACATTCTGTATTATAAAAACAAGTTTGGGAAAGTTCTTTCTTCTCTCTCTTCTTCCCCTTTTATTTGTCTGCGATAAAGAGGCTTTGCTGGTGTGAGGGTTTTTTCACATGGTGTCCTAACAACAGTTGGACCCCAAGCTGATCTTTTTAGCAGGGCCTGTTGTGATAGGACAAGGCGTAATGGCTTCAAACTAAAAGAGGGTAAATTTAGACTAGATATAAGGAAGGAATTTTTTATGATGAGGGTGGTGAAACACTGGAAGAGGTTGCCCAGGGAGGTGGTAGATGCCCCATCCCTGGAAACATTCAAGGTCAGGTTGGACAGGTCTCTGAGCAACCTGATCTAGTTGAAGACGTCCCTGGTTGTTGTGGGGGAGGGTTGCACTAGATGACCTTTATAGGTCCCTTCCAACCCAAACTGTTCTCTGATTCTATGGTTTTACCTGGGTGCTTGCTGGATAGCCCTGACCACCTTCACCAAGAAGGTCCGTCTGTAGTTCTTGAAGACTTGACCTATACCTGTGCTGTTTAAGCAAGGCAGTTGCCTGGAGTTTAGCAGCCACATGGCATCATTTAGAAGGCAAATGAGGTGTAAAACTGCTTGCTGGTAATCTTGGCACCACACCAAGGTTTCCTCCTTTTCCTCCCCAAAATGATAGGGAGGTCCTAAAAGGTCCCTTTAACCTCAGGGTTAGCACCTCCTAGTTCATAAACTCAAGAGATCTTATTATGCTCTGTTGAAACTTGATGCAAGCTGCCTGGTAGCCTGCAAACTCCCAGACGAGCCCCATAGCTTTATCAGTGATTCTTGAGGTTCAGAAGTGGTATGGGATGTCACTCTGTGTGTTTCTTTTAATTCTTAATCTTTATCTCAATAAAAAGAGATGGACATTGATTTCCTCTGTAGAAATAAAAGCAAGGAGTGACTGCCTTTTGCATATCGTTTTCTCTTTCCAGTACAAAAAATGCTAGTCCAAGCAATTCTTAATTGCGGTGGAAAGCTCTTACACAAGTCCCGTTTTCTAGTAGAAGTATTGTATATTTCTGATTTGAAGTGGTATGGAATTCACTGTATAGTTCCCGTCACAAAGGGTCTTTGAGCGCCTATAGATAAGGCCTAATGTCCTGTCACAGAGATCTGTAGGATGGAGAAAAAAAATCCCGGATATAGTGAGGTCGCATATGGATGTGTGCATTATTCCCCTTCATTAGCCCCAATTAAAATTTTGATAACTAAGTATTTGATTTTCTCATCTCTCTTGTCCTATGGTACATTGAGACACCATTTCATTTTTGTTTCTTATCTGATTTCAGAACTTCCACATGGAATGTGTACTTAAAGTTGCTTTTTAAGGTGAACTGATACATCAAGTGCTCAGAGGAAAAATGTCAATTTGGACACAACTGACAAGTAATTGGCAGGCATTGTCCCTAAAAGGAAATGTAGAAATAGAGTGCATTCAAGTGCATGCAGTGTATTTAAGTTGCAGAAACCTTTTGCTGTTAAAGCAGAGGTTTCAAGCAAATAGAAGGGCTCTTTATGATTACTGAGTAATAAGTAAGTAATTGAAAAGATGTCAATACTGGGAAAAGTTGACTCACAAAGTTCTTAGCTTCTCTCAGAGAGGGTGTGGTTTAGACACTTGATTAACCTGGACAGAATAATTATGGGGTCTACTCAGATATGATCACCATATCTTCCTCTCCAGAGCAAAGGTTTTTGGTGTCAGAGTGAACCCTAGGAGCGTTACATAAGGAAATACTTTTGCACTGGTGTATGGAGTTTGTGTGGCAAGGTTTTGGTAGTGGGGGGGGCTACAGGGGTGGCTTCTGTGAGAAGCTGCTGGAAGCTTCCCCCGTGTCTAACAGAGCCAATACCAGCCGGCTCCAAGTCGGACCCGCCGCTGGCCAAGGCCGAGCCCATCACCGACGGTGGTAGTGCCTCTGGGATAACAGATTTCAGAAGGGAAAAAAAATTGCACGGAACAGAAACTGCAGCTGAAGAGAGGATCGAGAATATGTGAGAGAAACAACCCTGCAGACCCCCAGGTCAGTGAAGAAGGAGGGGAAGGAGGTACTCCAGGTGCTGGAGCAGAGATTCCCCTGCAGCCCGTGGGGAAGACCATGGTGAGGCAGGCTGTCCCGCTGCGGCCCATGGAGGTCCACGGTGGAGCAGATATCCACCTGCAGCCCGGGGAGGACCCCGCGCTGGACCAGGGGGATGCCCGAAGGAGGCTGTGACCCCATGGAAAGCCCATGCTGGAGCAGGCTCCTGGCAGGACCCGTGGAGAGAGGAGCCCGGGCTGAAGCAGGTTTTCTGGCAGGACTTGTGACCCCACAGGGGACCCACACTGGAGCAGTCTGTGCCTGAAGGACTGCAGCCCATGGGAAGGACCCACTCTGGAGCAGTTCATGAAGAACTGTAGCCCATGGGAAGGACCCACATTGGAGAAGTTTGTGGAGAGCTGTCTCCCATGGGAGGGACTGCACGCTGGAGCAGGGGAAGGGCGTGAGGAGTCCTGCCCCTGAAGAGGAAGGAGCGGCAGAGACGACGTGTGATGAACTGACACCAACCGCCATTCCCCATCCCTTTGTGTGCTGCTGCTGGAGGGGAGTACGTAGAGAAAATTATGATTGAAGCTAAGCCCAGGATGAAGGGAGGGGTGAGGGCAAGGTGTTTTAAGATTTGGTTTTATTTCTCATTATCCTACTCTGATTTGATTGTTAATAAATTAAATTAATTTTCCCCAAGCTGAGTTTGTTTTGCCCGTGATGGTAATCGGTGAGTGACCACTCCCTCCCTTATCTCGACCCACGAGCCTTTTGTTATATTTTCTCTCCCCTGTCCAGCTGAGGAGGGGAGTGATAGAGCGGCTTTGGTGGGCACATGGCATCCAGCCAACTGGAAACATCAGAATCCGCAGAAGATGTTCTTGTTTCAGGAACACCATTTAAATTTGTATGAGCAATTTTTTTTTTGGCCTTATGTTGAGAGCAGTCTTTATGAAAGACCCCATGTGACTAGCCTTGTGGGCATTTCATGAAGATGGTTGCTTCCAAGCTGGTTGTGCTTAGGCTTGAAATGCCACAGTGTTTTTGAGCTGAAAACTAGTGATATTAAGTTAAATTCCTTTTGCTCAACCTTTGGAGGCTATTGTGAGAGTGTTTGTATCCTTATTTCTGTTACCCTTTCCTGCTTGGAAGCTGATTAGCCCCGCACTACTGTAGGTCCTGCAGCCCTGCTTTCTCAGTCTCTCCAGAGTGTTTTACAAAGTCCTGCCAAGTGTGAGTCTTTCTGATGTGATGAGGAAGGAGATGGGTGTGGAAAAATAATATTTAGACACATGTCTAGGAAAAGTTTTTAGTAGGTTGTTCTTTTTTAAGACTGCCGAAGACAGCAGCTGTCACTCTGGTATTTGGTATATCTGTATTTCTCTCATTCCCCTTTGAGCCTGGAAGTCTTTGGCTCAGGATTCAGGCTAAAAACTTTCTTCTGCTTGAGTTGGTAGAAAAGCAGCTGCAGCTGGGTGAAGAATAGGCCTTCCTGGAGCTGTGTTTTTCCCCACTGAGGTATCCAGAAGGTCGCAGACCAGTAAGGCTTGACCTGACCTGACTCTATCCGCGAACCAGAGGGTTTGTTGGTTGCTGGGCTGCTCTGTACGTAATGATTCCACCTCAGTGGAAGAGCACTTAAATTAATGATCTGGTGTTGGCCACATGCTTGATGATAACCTGTGGCATTTCAGGGTAAGGAACAATTTTAAAAGGCACTACCAAAAGAAAACTATTCTATCCTTTCTTTTTCTTCCAAAGTTTTGATGTTAAGAGCAGTTTGTTGCTGTTCTTTCTGTATGGTGGAGAACTGCTGTGCACTTGCACAGATTGCACTGAAGGGGTTAGAATCGAATTTTTTTGTTTCTATAGAATCAAATTTTATTACAGGCCGAGTTCAACTTTTACAGGAATGTGTTACATTCTGTAATGCTTTGGATTTCTTAACAGATGGCAGGAAACAAAATAGGAGCTAGGAGTATCTTGTCCATGAGTGCAAAGTCATTCTGCAGCTTATGCTGGAGTGTTACCGCTATACTTTCTGTCGATGGGCTTCTGATCAATACTATAAGGGCACTTAGATGTCATTTAATGGTATTACCAGCAGAAATTTTCTGTTTTCTTCTGCGGAAATTGATTTTAGTGGTTTGCATAAAGTAATTTAAGTAGTAGTATTGGAAAAGTGGTTTTAAACTCTCATAAATTATTAACTTTCTCTCTGTAGGCCACCTTATGTGTTTGTACTTTGCTGTACTTCTACAGGTGGATGTAATTTAAAGAATAATATGTAACATTTCATATTCTGACATGCTGCCTCACTGGCTTTCCCAGTCTGAGTTTTGATTTTTTTTTTTTATGTATTGGGTGCTTGGAACTTGTTCAGCAACAAAAGAAATGTAGGGAGCTGCATGACGTGATTGATGAGTTCATTATGTTGTACTTGCTCTTTTTTATCTTTCCGTCTTACTCCCATCCCATTTCCTACCAGGCTCTGCAGTGGTCATATACCTGTCACTTCTAAAAGATCACTCATAATAAAGTTTTTTTGGCTTGTTTCAGAAAGGAAGAAGTTGAAGGAACAGATTTGTTGTCGTCCTCCCCTCTCCTTTTTCTTTTTCTCCACCCAACATTTCAATCAGCAAGTTGTTCCCTTCTTTTTGGCAGTGACTTGAGACTTCAGAGGATTGTCACCAGGGTCTGAACAACTGCAGAGTTTAGACTTGGTCTCCTTCTCTTGAGTCTTCTAGATAAGTACAGTCAGACCCTGAATAAGTTTGACTCCTGTCAAAGTCCTTTCTCACAGTCTTTCCCAAAATAAACACTGTTTTTCACTAGACTCTACTTTGATCTACAGAATGTCCTTTTTCTTCAGCAGTACGTTTCTGTGACAATAATGAAAAGCCTGCATTTCTATGCCAGGTGTAAGATAAAATAGACAGACTCATGGCTAGGGGAAAGAAAAGTTCTCTGTGTTTCAAACAGGGAAGTTCATGTTGAGTGTCCAAAGCAGGCTATTCACCACTCCAGAGCTAAAGAAGGTCTCCTCTGCATCTGATCTCAAGGGGAATACTGCTGCCTTGGGGACGGCCAGCTCCACTGTGCCTGGGTCTGTGGTGAGAGTAGGGCAGGCAGATGACTTCAAGGTGACACTTGAAACCTGAAGACAGGTTGAGATGTGCAGAAAAGCTTTCATGACAAAATCCCACCAGGGCTTTTCAGTACCCCTCACAATTGCTGTGTCTGGCTGGGATTGTGCTCACGTAGCCATTCTCATTATCTCTTTCTGCACCTGAACTCATTGTGTAGGATGAGTTTTGGGCAAGTGGCCTTCTCCCACCAAGCTGGGATTGGACTTTTATTTTTGGAGCAGCTAGAGTGAGAAAACAGCTCTGGCACTTTACCTCCAGCATAGCTGAGGTACATTGTACATTACTGTACAGGGAGGTTTGGTTTTTCCTTTCCTCTGAAGAAGTAGCATGAAAGTGCAAGGAAAAGTGGGCGGGGATTATGAGCCTTGAACTTAATCTGAGATAGTTTGATTAAAGTTTTCCAGGCTCTCCAGGATTTTTTTTTTTTGCCCTAAGGATATATATTCTTTTTATAAACATGTATTATATGACTGGAGTATTCTGATTTAAGAAAAATAAATAATAATGCAAGCCAACCATGAACTTTGTGTCAGTCAGAGCTGGAGGGCTGCAGAGAATGAAATTTCTGTTTGGGTTGATGGGAGTAGGAGAAGGACCCCCAAGCATGGTTTGTCTGTATTTTTAAATCCTGAATTCATATGTAAAGTAAAAATTTGAAGCTTTTGGAGGCAAGGATGTTTTGTAATATATCATGTTGGAGAGACTGATATGAAATCCTTTTCGTAGGCTGGCTGGCAGTCCAGTGTGGTAGGGAGCTTGGGATCTGGACGGGTAGTTTCCTGGTCAGTCAGGGACCAAGGATTCCTCCAGACCACATGGTCTGCTGGGGCAATGAGCTGGTGACTCTGCTTGACTGGTGAGCTCCTGTGCATGGTCTTGTTCGCGTCTGATAACACAGGCATATTTCATACCTCTCTTCATCCTCCTTTACCTCCTGGAGATTAATTCTGAGGAGGACTGAAGGAACCACATGCTTTGCAGTTTGGGGGTTAGTGATTTTTCTGGATTAAAATTCCAGCAATGTTCCTTTCTCCTTGTGTTACATCTGGCAAAACTTAATCTCACTTATTTTATTGCACATGCTTGAAGTACAGGATTGTTTAGTGTAACTGTCCCCATGCTTTCAGAGGCAGAAACACTGGTGGCAATTAGACCGTTATAACAGGAAGCAACTTTCTGTGTGTCATCAAATTCTGTGTTCCCAGTATGTGTGAATTTGCTGGTAGTGGTTCCCAGGAAAACCCTAATACACAAGGAGAAAAATTCAAATCCTGCTCAATAACTTTGGAAGATTGTTTACTAGTACATCTGGGGGGAAAAGAAGCTATCTGTGACTACATGTATCTTAAGTCATTATTTCCAACTTTTTACTGGGAATGATTAATTTCATTTCATACCTAAATAATCATTTGTCAGCCTTTATTAGAAATATTTTTTGTGTGTGTGATGCAAGAACCAGAAGAGAAATCTGATATGTTTGTCGTATCAGGAAGGGCATGTGAGATGCATAATACTAAATACCTAAGTCACAGCAAACTTTTATGGAAGTCATTTGGATTCTAGAATTTTAAAGATGCAATTATGCTTCTTCCTTCTAATATGAATGTCAGTTTAACAAAGGTGTGCGACTTGTAGGAAGAGTGGTCTCTAGAGCAAGTATAAAGCTCAAGTATGTTTCTTATTCTTCATTTTTCATCTTTTCTTCTGTTCTTTTGGTACCATCAATTCCAGTCTTCATTTTTATTCACTAAACAAGAAAAAAACTCCCTTTTTAAGATAAGTGCATAGTATACTAGAAATACATTTGCTAAAACTGTTGGTACAGCTCTTGGCAAGAGCTGAAATGTATCGTCTTCTACCTACAGTCAACAGGAACCTCAGCATGGATGTACTTCAAGAGCTGGATCTCTACCTTCCTGGCTTTGAGGCTTTGTGGGGGCAGGGAGAGACCAATGCCTTCGTCCTGATGAGCCAGTTGGCTGGGCTATATTCAGGGAAGAGCTGAAAGGCATGTGGAGAGTGCTGGACCGAGCTTTTAAAAAATGTCTTGAGTGTGTCTTTAGGGTATTTTGTGTACATGTGCAACTATTACTCTTTAATCATCTTTGATTCAATTAAGAAAACTTAGGAGAGGAACTGTGATTCCAGGTAAGTCGCACGGCACTGAACCCAAAGGAAACTCTTGGATTCATGGCATTGTGGATCATCAAGAAGCTAACCAGCACTTAAAAATATATATATAGGACATATTAAAACCCAAGAATTTTAAAAAAGATTTTTTAAAAAAAAATTATTTAAAATAAGTATCTAAAATTTATTTTTAAATATGAAGTTTTATTAAAAAGGTTGATTTGCCTGTATATTTGTTCTCAGGCTTAGTTAAGTTTACGTTGTATATACTGTCCTGTCTGGCATGATAAAGCAGTTTCTGTGAATTGTAACTGGCACTTTGAAAGTTGTGGCTGATAATGTCTTAATGCGTTCTTCATTGCCAGGTTCCAGTTGCACACTGTTTTGGACCTCCAGGACATTACAAAAGAAAGTTTTGCACTGTGTGCAGAAAGTCACTAGAGTCACCTGCCTTTCGATGTGAAGGTAACTTAAAAAACTCTGCTTGTATAGCCATCTGTGTGTTATCTGGTAATGTATACTTTGCCTGCCTTGCATACCTTGGGTGTATGTGTACACACACACACACATATGCACTTACTGTGTTTGAGAGATTTTTGGGTTGTTTATCATCCACTCATTGGTCGTGGAAATGTGTACTTCAAATTAAGGAATAATAAATCAATAACCTTCAATAAGCCACAAACTTTGTCAAACATGTATGCCCTTTCATCTTTCTTTCAATTTACTTTGAGCAAGTCTGTGGTGTTGGTGTGCAATGAATCCATGCCCAAGATGTGCAAAGAATGAGAAGCTATTATGGCAAAAGAAAGACTTGTCCTGTTGAGGTAATTTATTTCTGTTTCCAATGGAACCTTTTGATACAGGGAATCATCAGGTATTCATGTTTCTAAAACCTCCCCCTTTCTACAAAAGAATGGAATATAACTTTTCTGTGTTACTGGACTCAGATGTCCGTTGCTTGTAATGGGGATGAGGTGCCTTCAATGGAAAGATATTTGAAAATATTATTTGTCAAAATAGTACTGCTCTGAGTGTCCTGACATGGATTCTCTGAAAAAACAGTAATTAAAGAATTCACCCAAACATCAGAATTTTTATTTGAAATACACGTTGGCATGAGTACTTGACTGATTTTGACGTGGGGCAGCTCCTTAATTCTCCCTTGTCTCCCCTGTCTTGAATGTCTAGCAGTTGTTCAGTTGACGTTGTGAGGTTGAATTGAATTTAGCATTTTGAAGGAATATTACCTGTGAACTGTTTAAAAAAAAGATAGAGTCTACTGAGAGAAGAATCAATTCTGTAGGGATTTGAGATGCCTTCAGAATTGCTGTTATGCCAAAGATAATATGTTATTCAGTGTGGTCACCTGTGTGTATGTGTAAGGGAAACATTCCTCTTTGATCAGAGAATTTGAAACCAAAATTTTCGCTAGCTGTGTCATCTTAAGTCTTGAAAATAGCTTTAGTTCAATGATCTATTTTAGTTAAAGCTTTTTAAATTTTGCTTTCATATTCCTACTCTCTTAATTCTACTGTATTAGTGTTGTACCCATTGCAAAGGAATATTTATTTTTTCAGACGTTTCCATTTAAGTGTTCTTAAACAACAAACACGTGAAATCGCATGTTGTATTTAAGTATTAAAAATGCCCGGACATTTTTTTTTTCTGGTTCAGTGAAGGTTCTGAATTATGTTCCTCACATGGATTAAACAGTTTTCTTGTTTTGTGTGCTGTGACTTATTTGCTATCCCGTTTTCTGACCACCAGTAAGTCTACAACTTGTTTCTCTCATACTTTTCCAAAATGTAGCTTAAAAAGGGCAGTTAGGTTCATAAAATGCACGAGCTTCTTCCTTTACTCTTCAAAAATACTTTCAGAATTTGTTTTAGAAGTCAGCTGTTTGAAGCTGTAGAGCTTTTAAATCCAGGTGGAGATGTTGAACTTTCTTCCTTTTTTTGCTTACTTCTAATGACTTAGCTTAATAGTACAAGTCTACTGTTGGTTATGATGTTCTCTTCTGATATTGAAATTTAAAGAACTTTTCCTGGAATCTTTGCCATAACTAAGATAGGAAAGAGAGTTAAGATGAAGTTACCTTTTCTAAGCAAATGATTGACATCGTTAGATGTACTTTTAAAATAATTTAAATAACTTGGTTTGGATTCTTCATGTCTTAAAATAAAATAAATTTTCTTGAAAGGAAGTAGAAAATTGTCAGACAAGTACTAAACGCTGTAGGTGCATGGTGGGGCATCTGCTCTCAGAAATGAGCGTGCATGTATATTAATGCCTGGTGAGATAAGTCCATACACTTCATTGGCAAAAATTACAATATTTGGACTCCAGATTCTGCTGACACTTACTAATTGCTTTGGATAGCTATTTTTGCTGTAGAATTCACTGGCAATGGTTGAACCTGGACTCATGATGGTGAGAGTTGGGCTCCCCTTTCTTTCCAACAAGGGCTGGAAAGAAAAAAAGGAAAGGGAGTAACCCAAATATTTTTTTTTTTTTAGTGTTGGATCCTTTACAAAAGTTTCTTATTAAGCATCAACTGGGAGCAGCAATTTACTGGGGAGGGAGGCAGTTAACATTCTAAAGGTTATTCTGCCAAGTTTATGTATCTGAAATCAACCAACTTGTTTTTTTGGTAATTGTAAAGGAATTCACAGCACTTTCATGACTAGCTTGAACAGAAGACTGTCATTCTCTTATCAGATAAAGAATTGTGTAGATTACAGAAGGGCTGATAAAGATGAAACTTCTTTTTGTAGGCCTTCTGATTTGACTCGATCTTTACATACTAAAAACTTTATCTTTCCTATAAGTGGGATAGCTATCTTAAGGGTTTAACTCCTGTGACACTCCTGCCCTTCACATGCACACATTTTCTTGTTAATTCCGAATTGGGGTTGGTGTTGGAAGCAGCAGATGTGAATTAAACCAAGGGAAAAAACCCCTCTGTGTTCTTACAAAGTATAGCAAAGGGCAGTGTGTGCCTGTGTTAGCAGAATTAACGATAAAAACCCCAATGTTTTTGTTAAATTTCCAAAGCTGTAATTTGGTCTACAGTAAATTTTAACCATTAGTGAGGGTGTGACTCAAAGCATCTAGCTTTCCTGGTAGCTGAATTGGCAAAACTGTAAAATATTCCTGTTATATCTATGAATATGGAGAAATGTGAGCAGAGGAGAGACCATGTCACACCTTGTATAAAAGTTCTTGAAGTCTCAGTGAACGCACATTGTATGGGGAGTTGTATGTGAAAGCTTGTGATTGACTTAGTAAGCCCTGTTAAAAGAGGCTTTGCTTTGGTGTGGTAGATCATGGTCTTCTGCGGGATTGGAATAATACAGTGTTAGCGTTGATCACCTTTTCTGGAGTCCAGAGAATGATTTCAAAATAAGGAATTATTCTCTATGTAATTTAATACTGTTTTCAAGATACTTTCAGATAATGTCACTAACGTGCAGTTGTCATCTTTCAATCTTCAGCTTACAGTCTTCAGATTTTTGTGATGTGCTTGGAGCAATAACTTGTTTGAGCAGAACAGAAAAAAATATTTGAAGAATTTGACACTTGCCTCTTACTTTCATTTACTCAATGAAAAATTGGATGCCTTCCCATAGTGCTTGTATACCCAAGTCTTTAAAAAGCAGCTAGAGGAGGGTCTCTTTTATCTGTCTCTGTCTATGAGGTCTGTAGAGAACTTACCTAGCTCTTTCAGTAATGAAGCTAGATATTGAGATTTTAGTTGGGGTTTTTTTTTTTAATGACTGATCCTTTGCAGCATAGCATTTTAGCTGGGGGGGGGGGTTCATAGATTCTCTTTTCTTTCACGTCTGATACTTCAAGTCAGCTTTTAAATAATGAAAGTACTTTATCCAAAACAAGCTTGCTTAAAACTTTATAGGCTTCACTAAAACTTTTTTGAGCTACAGTATCTAACAGGTATTTTGGAAGACAATGTTAAGCTTACTTAAAAGAGTGTGCTGAAAAAATGATTATTTTCCTTTTCCCAACAATGAAATGGTGATTTACTGTATGCAGACATAGCTTGGACAAGTATTCTTTGAGATTAGCATACCAATTGATTCTGGTCAGGTTTAAAATTAAATCCATTGAGCATCATCTGGCAATAAAAAAGATTTATTTCCTGAGTAAAACACACTTTCTGGCTGTTGCAATCTGCCTGAGAACGATATCCTCCAGTCATTTTGCATGTCCTGACGTCAGCGAATGTCGTGTCACTTTGCAAACACAAGCGAGTCCGTGCTGGTGCAGGCATGCTGTGCTGTGCTGTGCCACATGGGCCAGTGGCTAATCCGACCTCTGCCGTGTCTCCTGTGGGACTGTGAGCAAGACAGGGCTGCTGGCTGTGAGCAGGAGGGGTGGGCTACTGCCTAGCTGCTGTTTCGGCAGTAGTGCCCCCTCCTTTGCTGGGGCTGGGGTCTCGAACACACCTTGTCTCTTGTTTCCTTGTGCTTCTGACAGCTCTAGGGATGAAGAGAGGGGCTGTCCAGCAGAAAAGCACCTGCTGTTTTCAACCCACTTGTGAGGTGCCCGCTTGCTTTGCAGTAGGGTTTGGAAAAGGGTTTGTAAAGGGAATGAATGGAGTATAGCTTCAGGAAGACAATTACTTTACACTCCAGACTTGGTGGTATTTGGATGCAGAAGGAGAACTTTCTTTCTGTTAATGCTTCTAACATTCAGCCTTTTTTGGATTTGATTAAATCAAACTAGACTTCAGGCACAATTATATTGGAGTAGGCAGTGGTTCCTGTGAAACTGTGAGTAAAAGCTGTGTAATAAGCCAAAAAGTTGTTACAAATTTAACTTGCTATATTGGAGGAGATAAGGCGAGTGCATATGAGCAGAATTAGCTCAGCCTTTTCTTATACTTGCTGTATCAGTTTAACACAAAGGAAGTGGAGCAACACACAGGACAATGCTGATAAACTTCTTTTATTGCCTATCTTTACTGAACAGAAAAGAGCATGAAGGAAAGAAAATATGGTGCAAAAAAGTAGTGGAGGAGTATTGGAGGGATGGAGAGAAAAAGGGACAGAGGGAAGAGCTGCGAAAACCCTGGGGTTTCCAGTTTAAAGAACTTTTCTTGTTTTCATGTTTTTAGTTTGTGAGCTACATGTGCACACAGACTGTATCCTGTTTGCTTGCAGTGACTGCCGGCAGTGTCACCAGGATGGGCACCAGGACCATGTAAGTGTGGATGCCTCTGCAGGAGAAAGTGGTCCCTCATTTTCGGTGTGAAAACATGGGCTAGAGGAGGGGGAGGAGTCTTGGTCTTTTCTTTCACATGCGGCCAATTTTCAAAGCACTTTTGTTGCTTATTGGCAGGCAAAGGAAATGTGTGGCTTCAGAAGGTATCGCAGATAGCAAGAGGAACTTAAATTCTGTCATATTCATGATGTTTATTGAAGCCGTGCTGAAAAGTCTGTGCAATGTATACAATGTCCTAATTAAAAGAAAAAAAACAAACAAAACCAAAACATCAGGCATCTTATCTAAAAATTTGCAGAAGCTGGCATGGAACTCTTTTTTTTTCTATGTGTTGAGCTGTTGGCTGCATTACATCCATGGCAAACATTATCACGTTCCTCAGGCTTCCTGCAGTCTGTCTGAGGCAAGACGGCCCAGCTTCTCACTGTAAAATACATGCGTAATACTGACCTTTCAGGATATTTTTTTTTTTTTTTTTTTTTTAGAGAATATTGGTTTTGGTGGACTGTGAAGAAAATGCACTTTGTGATAAATTTTTTCATAGTTTGATAAACTTCCTTCAGTGAAATGTAGGATTGTTTAGGTTCATATTTATGGTAAGGAAATACTTAGTGTCCTAGTCTGTCTTGCTGTTTCCTCAGAGCTGTTTGAATTGCTGATTTTAAAGTTAGGCTGAAGATGCTTCTGTATCTGTTTCATGTAACGCTAAGTCCTGATGTGTTCCCCCAGGATACTTATCACCACCACTGGAGGGAGGGAAACCTTTCTGCAAGTGCTCGTTGTGAAGTTTGCAAAAAAACCTGTAGCTCTTCTGAGGTCCTGTCTGGCATGAGATGTGAATGGTGTGGCATCCTGGTATGTTGTGCTGTTGCATATATTTGTGGGTACCATATATATATTTGCACATACTTAAACACTTTACATAAATATACTTTATTTGTACATTTCATAAATATACTTTATATATACTTTATAAATACACTTCAGGTATACACTTATTTATACAAATATATTAGTTAGATGGAAAATCTGATTTTTTTAAATCCCCCCCATTAGTCATTAAAATGAGGAATTCACAACATCACAGTTAATCTTTATGTAAATCCAATGGAATTAAAATTTAACAGGCAAATCGTTATAGATTTCTGTTTAGAAGCCTGCAGTTACTTTTCCTGTGTGAAATCGGAATTTTTTTCAAATTATGTCAATTCTGCAAGGTCAAAGACTTACCATTCTAATATGCTTATTCCTCTTTCAGCGTAGAATAGTTCTTAACCTGTGTGGTTGTTTTTTTTTTTAAAGCTGTCAGTATTGGTTTCTATGTTTTTCTGTTCATGTGACACATGTTTAATTCCTGTGCAACATGACAGTACCTTTCAATAATCCTCACAAAAGCCACAGCTTTTCACATAGTGACATGCAGGCTGCTGTTTAGATAACAATTGGTCCATCCAGTTAATGCTACCTCTCATTGAAATATGATGAAAGTGCAAAGTAGCACCAGGTGGGGTGGGAACTGAAAAGCATATGTAATAAATCATTAATTGCCAGTTACTGCAAGATGAGGTACTCTATGTAATAATATTTTAAAATGAAACTCTGGGGTTATTCAGTATTTCAGGTATGATTTGAAGAATTTAAATTTTTTTTTAAATATTGCAGGGTTTGTATTTTTAATCTGATTCATAATTTCTGAGGTGGGAGGGACTGTCTTTGAGAACAGTCTAACAAATGTAACGTGCAGTATGGCCACATATACAAAGGTATGTGTATTCAGTAATGGCAGAAGATCTTGCGCAAGTACAAAGGCAGAAACTAGCCAGCCATGTTTTGGAATAAAAACCCAAACAGTGTTATCTCTGAATCTGCAAGTGGGTACAGCTGTGTAAGAGGATATTGCTATTTTCAAACTATTCAGTATAACCTGCCTACCTTTCCCACCTCCACCAGTAAATATCTGTATAGAATGGAAGATCCAGGGTTTGAGACCAGAACTTAAAACTTCTCCACATAGCTGTATAGAAACCTTTAGTTTTTAATAGAGCAGGTTTGTAGTACATGGATTTTCTTCACATGTTAAGACTTCCCATTGTTGGTTATATAAAAACTGAATGGAACAAATGAAAATCTAGAGTGAAAAATGGATCACTCATTTCATAAAAGTGATTTACAAAAGGTCTATATGTGTCCTAGCCTGAGTTTTGCAATTCTGGTGAGTATTTTGTTGTAAACAAATTTGCTTTCTTCGTGTCTCACTAACTTCTTGATTGATGCTTCTATTTATAGGCTCATTCCGCTTGCTACATAATTGTCACACCAGAATGTACTTTTGGAAGATTAAGGAATATGATTCTTCCTCCAACCTGTGTGCAGTTATTTTCTCGCAACTTCAGCAAACTGCATTGTTTTCGAATATCAGAAAATTTGCAAACAGAATCAGGTAAAAACTTTCAAAGTTGACTGCAACTAACTGATGAGCATGTTTAACCTAGTGTTGTAATTTACTGAAGAATACGATTGCTAATTTTCACTGGGTTTTGTGGCAATACTGTAACTTCTTGCTGTTTCTGGGACAGGATAGAGATTTTTAAATGCAGACTGTGTGTGAAATGCTGAAACTTCTGTTTACTGGTGCTGGGCAATTTGAAAACTGTTGTTTAAATAGTAAGCATGCAGAAAGTGAAAACCTAAAATCCAAAAATTTGCTTAGCAGATTAGTGTTATCATTGCTACAAACACTTGCTGATGTACATGTTGGTTTTTATTTGGCATATCGTGTATACATATATTTTTATTTGCCTCTTTGGTTAAGCATCTGCCCTTTTAAGATTTCTGTGCTGAAAAGAAATCATGTATTTAGCAAGGTAATGTTCTACTGCCATCTAGAGTGTATGTTTGGGTAACAGCTCTTTAGGAACAAGAGAATTTTTTTGAGCCACTGAAGTATTTTCTAATTTATATTTTGATTATTATGTTCTTACAAAGCCTTTCTTTTTGTGCTTGAATACAATAGGAAAACAAATAAAAGGTAGGCAAAATATAGGTTGTGGAAGTTAAATATTTGCAACTGCACTTTCCTCAACCTGACAGGTTGTTCTTGAACTTTCTGCTTTGAACGTGTAGGTTTGGTTTCGGTGAAGGCAGTTGGCTAGCAGGACCCATGCGTTCTCGTGTGCAGAAGCTATACCAGGAGTCCTGCTACTGCAGAAACTGCATGACCCTAAGTCTACATAACCTAGATACGCTGAAGTGACCTATAAAAGTGTAAAGGGGGAGAGGAAGCCTTATGTTGCTTTTTTGGTTGGTGTGTTTTTTTCAGTGGGTTATTTTTAATGAATTTGCTTGTTGGTGGATGAAGGCGAAGTACAGCACATAGTTGAAAGTCGTAGAGTTTTTAGTGCTTCCAACATAAGAAATACCAGAAATAAACAATCTGGATGAGCTTGGTTTTGCTGGAAGACTCATTATGAACTTTGTTTCAGGTCCATCGTTAGGTATTCTACAAGTGTCCCAAAAGCTTAAGTGAAGATAAAATTGTATTATTATTAACAGAAGTTAATCACAAACCTTTTAAATAGCCTCTTCGGGTGTGACTTTTCTGGTGTTAACTGTTTGTCTTTTAAACAGTGGTGTGTTCTTTTAATGTGTCAGACTTAAACTTTTTCCTTTTTTAATTTTTAAATCACCTCTAAGTAAAAATCGAACACAGAGCACCTTGAGTGAAAGAATCCAAGGTTATTGCTGCACCTTCTATTCTCTTCCTTCATTATTTTACATGATGGAAGAGAAGGTTTTCCATTTCAGGACTTAGGCTACAAGCTAAGTGTATGAGTTCATGTTACGCATATTCAAGTTTTTTTTGAAGTAATAACTTTTTTTTCATTCCTTTAATTAAAATGTGTGTTTTATACTTTGAATTGAGAGAATGCAGTGCAGATCAGTCATTAGCTGGTGGTCAGAAACAGATGTGCGGGGAAGGGGAAATACTCAGTAACTTAATTTGGACCATTTCCAGTGCTTTAATGTGATGTAAAAAAAAAACGAAGAAAACCCACCACACTGGGAATGCCAGAATGCATTTTTATAGTGCTCAGCCTGCATATACCCAGATAAAATACAGTAACACCCTGAAAAGTGTTTCTTTTCTAACACCGGATCTCCTTTCTGCTGCTCTGCAAGAATTTCTGCGGCTTGGGCTCAGCTCCCCGTCGCGTGGTGGGCAGCAGCTTCCCAGGGTGGAGGGGCTGCTCACACCCAGGGGAGCAGGGGCCAAGCCATGGGGATGCTCCCCTTTCCTCCTGCTCCTGGTCCCAGGCATACATCTGAACTTGATGGCTGCCCTCAGTGCTTGACATCTGCCTTCTTTTCTGGTCAATGGGCCATGATTGTGGCTCAGCACAAGGCATGGAGAATAATATTTGTGGTGCAGTGCCTGCCTTGCAGTCTGCTGTGCGTAAGGTGTTTTGTTCTGTTTTTCCTTAGCTGATGATAGTATGTGATGCTTGTTTTAGCAGCCAGGTCCCTGATGTTCAGGTATAAGCCTGGTGCCTTCACGTGTGGCTCGGTGTTACACCATTCGCATTCTGTTGAGGCTTGCTTTAAGACCTGTTGCTGGAGTTTTGCTGCTTTCAGTCATCTGCTGGAGATCAGCTGTCTGCAGGTCCCTGCCAAAGGCACTAAATACCTTTGCTAAACAGGTCTTTCCCTCTGCCCAGGTTATTCCTTAAAGGCAGAGCTGGGAGTTGCCTTAAACTAATTCTCACATCATCCTACATCGAGGGAGCTCAGTGCTCTGGCATAGTATTCTTTCTTATTACCCACGCTCACAGAACAGACCGGCATTTTCTTTCAAAAACCCACTAGCTCCTGGCATGTGCCAAAAGTTACCAAGGTGTGTCATGGGTCCAGCAGCTCCCTGACACTCGTCAGGATGTGTTGAAGCTGCTCTGACCACAGAGCAGCTTGGGACAGCTGCCCTGGGAGTTGCTGCCGCTTTTCCAGGGAGAGGTGTAGGCTCCGGGTGGCAGATCTTGTTAAAGATTGCATGCATGTTAGGGATGTTTCCGGGGAGCAAAGAGCATTTCAGCTTTGTTGGAGGATAATTAGCACTTCTGTCCTCACTTCCGTGGGATGTGTGTGCAAGCATGCTCGTTCAGAAGTCCTCACACAACGACATGCACAGAGGGTGCTATTCTGTTGCCACAGCTGACAAAGGGCATTGCTCAGAAGATTGTGAAAAGACCAGTCTGCGGTACCAAAGAAGTGGTGGTTGCCTGGATGAGTTAACTGCTGCAGGCACAGCTCTTCCCAAGCTGATGGCTGGGAAGTGCCAAGTGACTTGTCCTAGACAGAGAATGAGCACATCATCATTGACCTGTGTTATGGAGGCTCATACAATCAAATCCAACAGCTGTTAAAACTCAGATTTATTCTTCAGTAAAAAGTTAGTTAGAACTCCGATAACATTTGTGAAGCACAGGTTCAATGAGGTAAGGGGAATTAGCACTACACAGCCAATTTTGTCTGAAGGGAAATTTGAGAAGGCATTCAACTTCCATTTATTTCAGGGTGTTTCAAGACCATATTGTCTAAATATCTCTCCAATTTGAAACTTAATCTGTTTGTCTGTCAACTATAACAGGGAAAGTATTTCAACCCTTCTTTTATATTTTAAAAACCCCAACCCAGAAACTTTATTGTTGATCTTTCTTGTAGTCAGTTGAAGCATTACCCAAATATTCGGTAAGTTACCTGGTCTTCAGTTTAGGACTCCTGCTAAGTACCCTTCTTGACATGCTGTGATTCTGCTTCTTGGAAGGTTTTCTTGCATTAGGATTCTGACTTCCCTAGTACCTCTTTTGCTCTGAAGTCTTTACTGTTTTTATTTTATTTTTTCTCTCATGTTTTGTGCTTTGATTTCCTGCTTTCTCCCTCAGCTGCAAGGCATAGTTTTTATAGAGGCGTTGCCTGGCTTGTATCTTTTGGGAGCTTTTACTGCATCCCAGTCAAGACTACTGGGAGTTTCAGTGGGTGGGAATATGAATACCATTATATGATCAGCACACTGGACTGGTTTACGTTGCATGCCACTGCTACCCTTAGAGGAGAAAAATTTATCATGTTTGGATTTGTACCAGTCTTTCTGTATGGACCTGAGTGTCATGAATGAGAATGCAGTCAGGATGTTATCTTCACAGGAGCAAATGTAAATGTTAGTAGCTTTTATTTTAATAATGTCTAAGTATTTTATGTGTGATTTTACAAGCTGCATTATTATCTGACATGTTGGCTCCTAGATTTTAGTGAGAGCAATGACCTGCTGTCAAAATCCTCTTATGGAGTGCAGTAATTTCTGTCTCTTTGGGTGTCAGCAAATCTGTTTTTCAGTTATGGAAATTATTTATATAATATCCATACTTCTGTCTGGAAAGGTATTACTGCAGTTCCTGGACTGATTTAGTGATTAAAACTTAATGGAAGCCATATATACTTTGGTCATAGGCAAACATTGCAGCTTGAGAAAGGCATGAAATGCAGTAGTTGCAATATTAAAGCTAGTAGTAGAAGGACTTCAGGTATGCCTTCACTGTAGTTACGTGACAATGCAGGTTTGCTTTTTTTAATGATGGTTTTATAGTATGGATTATTGTAATAAACTAAGCAGAAGAAGAAAGTGTGCTTTTCTGACTGGATTCTTTTGTGTTAGCTTCTTTGGTGGACACCATCCTTAAATGACAAACGCTTCCCCCCACAATTCAAGTTAACAAGAATCCTTTCTTAAAATGTTTCTGTTTTCACAGATGAAGATGATGATGTTGATGGGTCAACACAGGGATCATCAAAAGATGTCCAAATTTCAACAGATTCAAGTAAGCATAAGTTTAGTAAGTGGTGAATAGTCACCCATTGCAGTCTTTATTCATATAATCTTAACTTGCTTTGCCACATGAAAAAATAATAAATGGCTGTTTTTCTAATGCTGGTATCAATTTGAGGTCCAAAGTTTTGGTCCAACACATTTATCCAGGGTATTACAAATATCTCATCACTATTTTCCACTGGTAGATTGGCATAAGTGACAATCTGTTGATTACCCTGACAAATAGATAATTTCTCTCAACTTGGTAATCGAAGAAAGCAAGCAGGGTGTTAACAATCCATAGATAAGCAACCACTTTAAAGGGCAGACACAGATAGCATGTCTTTTCAAAGCCTTTTTCTTTTAAGATAGCTGGATCCAAATCTTACTGAAGGCACCAGGTGAATTTTTGGTTGGTTTTGGGGGTTTTTTGGTTTTTTTCTTGGACATGTTGCAGTAAAAGTGTATGTATTCCTGTGCATCAGGGTTGAGCTGGGCTGGTTGCTTCCTATGCAGTTAAATTCTTATGCGTGTGGAGTTTTCTGGGGTTGGTATTAGCCAAACTCCTACTTTTCAGAAGATGAAGCCAACCACAGTTTAAGGGCATCCTACCCCCTATATCCATATTAGTAACTAGAAGAACGTGGTACTTCCTACCTAATGTAGCTGCATGGATTGTTGTAAAAACTGAAATTTCAGAACAATACATAGGGAGGGATTTTATTTTTTCTTTCTTTTTTTTTTTTTTTTTTTACAAAATTAATAGGATAATTGTGCAAATGCTGTTTGGATTTTTAAAAAATCCAGCTCAGTAACAAATGAATTCAGTTATGGAATTGATCTCAAGCATGCTCTTATTTCACTTCTTAAAACTTGAAGCTGGTGTCTCTTAATGACTGTAAGTTAGGATCCACCACCATGCTCCCTTATTATGGGACCAGGCTCTGACTAACTGCAGTTTATCTAAGAAACTTCCACTTTGTCCAGTGTTTTAAGTGATAAAAGTAGCTGAGCGTCAGGACTTTTATACTTCACCAACTAAGGCTATTTTGCTTACTCATGACTGTCAAAAAGAGCAAATTATGTACCAGATATTTCAGGTGGATTGGTTGAAAGTACTACTGCACGACAGGTCAGCTTTAGGCAGCCTTCCCAAAAGAAGGAAAAAAGATAGGAAAATTGGGGGCAGGATACAAACTTTAATATGTCTTTTGTTCCTATACAGTGTCCATGTGTGGACTGGAGAAAGCAGCAATAGATGGTACATCTTCAAGGCTCATGTAAAGAATCGTTACTCGTATTTTAAATAGAACAGTGGCATTAAAACAAATTGCTTCCTCTTAATACATTTTCACAAAACAGAAGTCAATAAGCCCGGTAACTTTGCTATGATTAGAAAACTCAGTAAGTAGGCAGTGATTCTAATGTCTCTTTAACATTTGTCAAAAGAAAAGATGAAATGTTTGAAAGCTTTAGTTTAATGATGTTAGGGTCTCCAAATCTGGTACCCCACTAGAGGTGAAACTGCTGCAGCATCCAGTCCCCTCTGTGGCTGAGCAGGATGAAGGTCTGTTAGTGGGAATGTGTGTGTTTATACATATATGTGTTCTGATACATATACGTGTATATGTATACATGCGTGCGTGTATGTGTGCATACATATATGCACACACACCCCCTCCCCCTAAAGCTCTTGGTGGACCCCCAGCCCCCATGGTCTCTCCAGCAGTCATCCTGGGCCTCCTTGGTCCCTACAGCAGTCATGGTGCCTCACTCAGAGACACGTGCACACGTGGCTCCTGGGCCACTTACCTTGCATGCCAGTGAGTCCAGCCTGATGTTTGCTGGTGCTTACACAACAGCTGTCACTCTGGTTGCTGGCACCATGGACACATGGGTCACAGTGATCTGCAGTCCTGCTTCAGTTCCTGGTGCTGCAGGAGCCCATATGCAGACATTCATGCAGAACAGTGGAAACCATACCCACAAAGAGTTAGAAATAGTATTTAATGAGAAGACAGGACAGACAATGCTGATCAGGAGCAGGGCATGGCCAGGCAGGCACACCCCCCAGCAACCTCTTTATATGTGACCGGCTTCTTTTATCTCCTTATCCCTCCATTTTCCCATACTTGTTCCTCCCCAAACCACCCTGATCCCTCCCTTCCTCTGCCTTTTGTTCCTCCCCTAAACATCCCCTAACAATGCTTTGTACAATCCCAGAATACTCTTCCCATGCATCTCATAGAGCCCCACAGACTGAGTGACCCCCTCAGTCAGTGTGGTGACCCACAGGGCTTCTCTTGTGGACTCACCTGGTGAGTGCCATCCCCAGCCCCTGGAGCTGATGCCCTTTCATCAGGGCAGGGCATGGCTTCTCTGATAACTTCTCTGACAAAGTTAGTGGGGTTCATCAGCCAGCCGTTGTGCTTCTGTGCCTCTTTGTGTGTGGGGAGTCATAACCTATCAAATGAAACATGACAGAGGCGCGGTTGTAGCGTGCTGGACCTCTTCTACCCATCTCTAGATAATGCTATTTGTGTAATACGGGTCAGGAGCAAGCTGCTCATTAGCTTCTGTGTGTTGACTCAGTAGGTCTGCCACATCTTTTGGCATGTTACCACGCTCTCCTTCAGGAGTGTCTGAACTGAATTATATTCCAGAATATTGTAGCTTTTCTTAATTCCAGCTCTCCACGTTTTGCAGATGCGTATTTATAAAACCAGTGAAAACAAAACAGAACAAATTGAATAATATTGACTTGTAAAGACATGCTTTTCTGTAGGAAGGAAGCCAGTAGGAAAGGATGCAAAGTCTCTAGATAATACTGGAAGAAAATTTGAGTTAGTGGTCTGCATTCCCTTTTGTTGCACTGCAATTGTAGTAGGCTTGTTGAGTGAAGTGTAAAGTTAGAAGATTTAAATCTTAATTTTGGGAGCTTAAATGTGTTAAGTCAATCACTTAGCCAGATACTGAAGCCAGAAGCATAAAACCACCATAAAACAACCCTATACTTTCTGAGATGATAGATTTAACAGACTTACAGAGCAGGTTTGGAAGAGGACTATAAATCCTTGTGCCTGAGAATGTGAGCCAGCTTCTAAGGACTTGTCTACACAGTGAACAATTAACTTGAGGAGAACTGAATGTTACAGGGACAGTAGGATAAACATCATGTGAATGTTGTCATTAGTGTAGTTGTATTGCCTGGGGAAGGAGTTGAGCCCCAAAGTCCACTTTCATACTAAAATAAATCTTGGTCATTCTGGGAATGATAAAACTGCTCTGTATTGACAGACCTCAGATAGCTGGGACTGGAGGTAAAGAAGGGGATTAAAAGTGCTCCTTAGGGGTGCCTCTCAGGGGTGTGTGGTGTCTGTCCTTTCTGAGATGCAATGTTGAGCTACGTTTCAACCAGCTCAGATTATTCTTGTTTTGCTGGAGACAGAATTCATTGGTCTCAGCTAAGATGCAACCACAGATGTAATCTGTCAAGCTTGAGAAATCAAAGGCAAACTTTTGAAAATCATTCCTATTATTTCATAGTAAGATGAAGACCTAGTGGAGGCGGGCAGGGGGGAAAGTTGGTTTGTTGTATATATGTATATATGCAACAAATGAATCCCAGAGGAGCTATCTCAGTCACTTTGGAAATAAAAAATGAGTTATTAAGAGCTCTTACTTGTGCGTCAGTCTGCAGGGATCTGGGAACATGAAAAGACATTAGATTGTGCCCTAATTGCTTGCCAGGAATCAATAAAAGCTGAGGGTACTTGACTATTATATAGTGAGGCCTAGGCAGCTTTTACTTATTTTAAAGCTTATCCATCATAGGTAGTGGATGAGGGAAGTTGCTTCTCCATGTGCTCAAGTTCTTTCCTCACAAAAGCTTCTGTTCAGTGGTACTTCAAGAGATACTCATTTACAAGTTGAATTGCTGTACCTGGTGTCATGCTGAAAACATTTTTTCCCCAAGGCAGTTTGCTTCACCTGCATTTGAAGATACTTTGAAAAAGAGTATTGTGCTCAACTGTCTTGAATGAACTAGTGGCTTAAGTGCTGGAAGAGGTTGTGTATTTCCTTTTCTTGGCTGAATTGCTTGTAACTGCTGGGAAAAGAAAAATGAGTGTTCAGAAAAACCACATGTTACTTTTCTTTTCTTCCACTTTCCCCATTGTGCATATCTTCCTTTCCTCTCCTTCCCTCAAGACCCTTCATCTGCCTTTCCTGACACTTAATATGCCCACTGTCGCTCTTACTTCTCACCAAGTCGTATTATATGCTCTTCCCCATCTTGTGTCTCCCAGTTCCCCTCCTTCCCCAAGCACAACATTTACTCCCCACTGTTGCTGCCCCTTTGGTCTGCCTGTCCCTCTCTTGTTCCCTGAATCCCTTCCCCCCTCATCCTTGATGTTTCATACCAGTTGGTAGTCAAAACGTTGGCTGCTCTGGATGTCTGTTTCAGGGAAAGCAAGCACCTCTTCTTAACTACTTCCTGAAAATATAAAGAAGTTTTATGGAAAATCTCCTCAAGAAGAAAGATTGAAAAAAATCTTCCTGTAGTTCTGTAGCATCATTGCCAAAAGGCTATGGAGAGTTATTCACAAATGTTATTAGCTAGTGTTAATTTATTCCCTGCCTTAGGGGTCCTTATGACAACGTTTATCAGATTAAAAATTTAACCGTAGATACTTAAGAATGACATGGAGATCCATGCTTTTTGGGTTGTTTATGTGATCATGCATTCGCTTTGCTTTAACATCCTGCTAGTCTTGGTGCTTGGGTACAGTTTCTCCGTAGCAGCCCACTGGAAATGAGTACAAGACACATTTCCGGAGATGTATTGAGGGCTCACCAGACTTTCTGGCCATGTGCATGCAACTCATTTGTCAGACAGGGATGTGTGAACAGCAAAGAGCATGGCCCTGACCTGGGAGTGTCTCTGCCCTGTGAGTGTGTCTCAGCACTCACTGGCTGCACGTGAACTGTCTGCTTCAGCATATGCGTGTCTTCCTCAGGACAAAATGCAGCCATCAAGAGAAAACCCTCTCTGAAGGAGGTTTTAGAGGAATCTGTCTGAGGAGAGTGATTCAAAGAAACTAACACAATAGTTTGATTAACTATTAAGTAGGTATTCTTTATTGGCAGCACTGGATGCACGGGGGATCGCTCCACTTATCGTGCACACTGTCGGGTCTAATTGTGCAGGTTAAGTACATGTTCTACATACATATTCACTAGATTTCTGAGAAATGTTATACATATTCATTAGTTTTCCAGGAAACTATTAGCATATGCAAATGTCCTTTACGCAGGTGCATTCAAGGTCTCTGGTGGTCTTCAGGAGTCCTCTGGTGGTCTTCCACAGTCTTCTTCACTTGTCCGCTATTTGACCCTCCTCAGGTGATTCTGCGCAGTATGGTCCTTTACATGTTTTGATACATCAGCGCTTGTTAGTGCTGTTATTATCTAAGTTTTCATTAGTGGTGTAGAACCATATGGCTAGTTTAAGCTACATTATCTACAAGGACGAGAACAAAGGCAGGAGTTCTTATCTTTTCTGGCCCTATCTATTCAAGCAAGGCCTCTACTTGTGCCTTCTCAACAAGGTCATAAATTTATCAAACATTTAATTAAGTTTTGTGATCACTCATGGTTCCTCCTTGCTCATCACTCCTAAGTACCAGTCTCTGACAGGCTTATCCTTGACAAACACCAGTCCTTGGTATGTAAAGTTACAGAGACACAATCATTAAGTAATAAGCAGTTCGTTCTCTATATCAATCCCCCCTTTTCTTTAAACCTTTGCAAATTCTTTTGCAACTATAGGATTCCACTACTTCCGAGAGACCATGTAAAATACTTTCCGGTTTCTACTTGATGTCTGATTTTATTTCGTTTCCAACTTTCGTAATTTTCTACTGTGCCCTGACAACACTACACAAAACACTTAAGCATAATGCAGACCATCATTCCTAAAGTCATTAAAATTATAACCATAATAAAAATTTGCTTTAGCCACCTGAAATTTGGCAGCCAGGCTGTTAGTTTGTCCCACAATTCTTTAAATCCCCATGAGAGGTCATCTGTTGTTATCTCATGTAGTATTTTGGTCTGTTTCCAAATTTCTTCTAAGTCAGTGGAAATTCTTCCACTATGATCTATATACATGCAACAACTCTTATTTATAACTGTGCATACTCCACCCTGAGAGGTCAATAATAGATCTAATGCCATTCTATTTTGTTGTACAATTTGAGATAAACTGGATATTTCTAATTGTTGGGTTCTTATTGCATCAGTTGTTCTATTCTCAAGGTTTTTTATTGCTGTCGAAATGTTAACTATGGCTTTTTCTAACTCACTCACTCCCAGCCATGGAAGAAACCATCGGACAAAACTATGAAAGGCAGTAGGCCTCCTTACTAAAGGATTCTCAACATCTCGTCTAATCTTTTGGAAGTGTGTTCGCACCCATCTTTTTGGTGGAGAACTGTGTATAGTCATATTCGGAACCACTGCTCCCAAAGTATATGTTCCCATCCAATTCTTTGGTAAAACTTTCTGGGCAGTGTCATTGCATAGCCAGTACCATCCTTTTCCTTCCAGCACTGGCCATGCTGTAGTATTAACAGAAGTTGAAGTTCTAATATCTATAGTTCTGTTACAAACCGTATGATTCCCTACATACGTCCCATTAACACAGTCAATTTTTCCAAGTCCTCTAGGTGGATTACATCTCTGTACACACATACAATAAGGCTCCTGGGCCTCAGGACTAGTTATTTCTAACTTCCGGACTTCGTCATTGTCAGTATACCATGTGGTACTTTCCCAAAGATCGGTCCAGGAGTGATTTCTTGGTATCGGAATACCAATTAGCGAGATTCCTTTTCCCCCATGTTCTGGCATGTGAGTACATATCCAACAGTCAGTTCTGTTCAAGATTTGGGAAACGTTTTGTGTCAAGGAAAAGTGTGAGTTCAAGTTCCATCGAGCTTCATCTGAACCGAGTAATAACTCTGTTACCATCATGATCTGGAGAATCGCAGACCCGTGGGTCCTGTAGGGATGACCGTCCATGGCCTCTCAGGTGCTCTCTTTACTCTTGAATAGTGAATCCAGGCCGGCCGTTCCTTGATCTTAATGGCAGTGAAGGTTGTCAGCGACACTTGATAGGGTCCGACCCATTTCTCCTCCAGAGGTTGTCCTGAAAAAATCTTTGCATATACGTAATCACCCAGTTTAAAGGGATGGATTGGTTGATCTAACCTTCTAGCCCTGGTTCCTAAAACTTGTTTATTTACATTTTCCAACTGCTTCTGGAGGGATACCATGTAGTCACACAAATACCATGCACCCAGTTGGGTTAACTCTTTTCCTGGAAATTGAAATTGATACGGTCTCCCATACAATATTTCAAAGGGACTTAAATTTTCCTTTGTTTTTGGTTTCACTCTCATTCTAAGCAATGCCAGGGGAAGAGATTGGGGCCAAGTTAGATTAGTCTTTTGACCAATTTGTGCTATCTGTTGCTTAATTAAATGATTCATCTTTTCAACTTGCCCACTTGCTTGAGGTCTATATGGGGTATGTAACTGCCAGTCTATCCTTAAAGTTTTGCTCACCTGCTGTACTACTTTGGCACAAAAATGAGAACCTCGATCGGAAGATATAGTTGCTGGAATTCCAAAACGAGGACTGATTTCATTCAACAATATCTTAGTTACTTCTCTTGCTTTGTTTGTTCGGCAGGGGAAAGCCTCTGGTTAGCCTGAAAATGTGTCAGTCATGACTAACAAGTATCGGTACCCCCCTTTTCTTGGGAGTTCCGAAAAATCAATTTGCCACTGTTGTCCTGGATAATTTCCTTTGCCAATTATCCCCAACTTTACTTTATTTGCCACATTAGGGTTATTACGTAAACAAATTTCACACTGTTGAGATATTTGTTTCACCATTGTATACAGATTGCGTCCTATTAATTTCTGATTTAAGCTTTTGTACAGGGCATCCGCTTCTCAATGCATCTTATTATGTTCAGTTAAAACTGTTGTCCATATTAAATTGGATGGTATTACTATATGATTATCTGCTAAATGAACCCATCCATCTGACTCTATTTTACCATCCAGATCTTCAATTAATTTTAGGTCTTCCTTTGAATAATTTGGTTTCTGATTTGTACTTACAGTTTGGATTTTACCGTCTGGTATTAAGCATACTGTCTCTGCTTCCACTTCTTCCGTCACCCACCTAGCCTCATAATCTGCTAGTTGATTTCTAATTTCTGAGTCTGTGTTTCCTTTTTGGTGTCCTCGACAATGCATGATAGCTACCTTTTCTGGTTGCTTCACGGCTTCTAATAGTTTTAAGATTTCTTCTGCATGTTTTATTTGCTTTCCTGGAGCAGTTAGCAATCCTCGTTCCTTCCAGATTGCACCATGAGCGTGAACTACTTCAAATGCATATTTAGAATCTGTCTAAATGTTTTATCTTTTTCCCTTTTGCCAATTCCAATGCTCGGGTAAGGGCAATTATCTCCACCTTTTGGGCTGAAGTTCCGGAAGGCAATGACTTAGATTCGATTACCTGTTGGGTGGTTGTGATTGCGTATCCTGCTTTACGTTGTCCCTGTTTTATAAAACTACTCCCATCGGTATACCAGGAGTTTTCAGCATCCTCCAGAGGTTCTTCTTTGAGGTCTGGTCGACTGGAATATATAGCTTCTACTGTTTCTATGCAGTCATGTGTCACTGGTTCATCCAAAGTTCCACTAAGAAAAGAGGCTGGATTGACAATGTTAGTAACTACAATTTCTACATCATCTTGTTCTACTAACACTGCTTGGTATTTTAAGAATCTCTGGGGCGAGAGTCAATGGCTTCCTTTTTGTTCCAAAACCGCCGAAACTGTATGGGAGACTAACACCGTTATTTTCTGTCCCATGGTAAACTTTCGGGTCTCTTGAATATTGATAACAACTGCTGCAATGGCTCGAAGGCAGCCAGGCCATCCTTTGCTTACCTCGTTCAGTTGTTTGGAGAAATAAGCTACTGCTTGTTTATAGGGACCAAGTCTTTGTGCTAGTACTCCCAAAGCTATTCCTTGTCTCTCATGAGAAAACAGCCAAAATGGTTTTGAAACATCTGGCAGTCCCAGAGCAGGAGCTCTCATTAGTTCTCATTTGAGCTGCCTAAATGCGTTTCGTGCTTCTCCAGTCCAAGTTACTTTTGACTGGTCTCTCTTTATCAATTCATATAATGGCTTTACCAATAATCCGTAATTATATATCCAAAGGCGACACCAACCTGTCATTCCCAGAAAGGTCCGCAGCTCTTTTACCGTTTGGGGCTCCGGGGTTCGGCAAATGGCTTCTTTTCGCTTGGTCCCGAGCTCCCGTTGTCCTCCCAAGATTTCAAGTCCCAGGTAGGTTACACGTTGTCGAACCAGCTGGGCTTTCTGTTGAGAGACTCGATATCCACTTAAACCCCCAAAATTAAGAAGATTTACAGTCCATCGAATACAGCTTTCCCTGGTTTCAGTAGCTATTAAGAGATTATCCACATATTGTAACAAGATTCCTTCATTGTCTGGAGGTACCCAAGTTTCAAGCTCTTTCGCCAATTGATTTCCAAAGATAGTGGGGCTATTCTTAAAGCCTTGAGGTAAAACTGTCCATGTTAGCTGAGTTCTTCTTCCGGACTCAGGATTCTCCCATTCAAAAGCAAACAAATTCTGACTTTCTGCGGCTAAGGTCAGGCAGAAGAAGGCATCCTTTAAATCCAGCACGGTAAACCAAACTTGGTTATCTTTTAGTTTTGTTAACAAAGTATATGGATTTGTGACTACTGGATGTATATCTTCAGTAATCTTATTTATGGCTCTCAGATCTTGGACCAACTTATAGCTTTTCCCATCTGCCTTTTTAATTGGTAGTATAGGTGTATTATATTCTGATTCACACTCAATCAATATTCCATATTGTAGAAACTTGTCAATTATTTCCTTGATCCCCTTCCTATCATCTAATTTCAGGGGATATTGCTTAACTTTGACAGGTTCTTCTCCTGGTCTCAGCTTAATTATTATAGGGGCTGCATTTTTAGCTTTTCCTGGAACCTCAGAGGCCCAGACTCCAGGATATACTTGATCAACAGTTTCTGGAGGTACTTTAAATTTTGGTTCAGCTTGTATTAATGTCAAGTTTAAAATGTTAATTAGCTGGTCTTCCTTGATTTTTAATTCCATTTTTCCTTTTTCAAAAACAATTTCTGCTTCCAATTGTTCTAGCAAATCGCGGCCTAACAAGGATTTTGGAGATCCGGGCAAATACAGAAATTTATGTATTCCTATTTGTTTACCCAATTTATATTTAAGCGGTTTTAGGAAATAAGCCTTTTTCTGCTGGCCAGTAGCTCCCACTACAGTCACAAACTCTTCATCCTCCCGTATCAACCTTTGATTTAACACTGAATAGGACGCTCCCGTATCTACAAGAAAATCCACCTCTCGTTCTATTTTCCCTAGCTTAACTTTAACCAGTGGATCCGCTAGAGTGGATTTCCCCGGTCCCCCTCATTGACCAGAGGTAACATCGGCTACAACAGCTTGTGCTCCACTTAGCTTAGGACATTGTCCTTTCCAATGGCCTATTTCTTTACAATAAGCGTATTGGTCTGATCTTAGGGGCTGGTGTGAGCCTCCCCTCCTTCCAATTCCCCAACCCCTCCCACGAAGGGAGTTGTCCTGCTTTCCCAGCGCAGCTACAGTAGCTGCAGCAATAGCTTTTCCCAATTTTCGTCTCTCATCCCCCTCTCTGTTCCGATACGTTCTCCAAGCTTCCTCTATCTATTTCTCTAAGTCCCTTTTCTCAGGCTCTTTCAGTTTCTGAAGCTTTCGCCTTATATCTTTTGAAGATTGCCCTAGAAACAAAGAGACCGTTGTTTTCCTGCTTCAGATAAGGGATCTAAGGTAGTAAATTTCCGCATAGCTGCTCTTAACCAATCAAGAAACTCTGTGGGAGTTTCAGTCTGACTTTGTTTTACTGCATACAGACTTGACCAATTAACTGCTTTCGGTACTGCATTTTCAATACCAATCTTTATCCATTCTTGATATTTTTTCAACAATCGGCAATCACTGTCATCATTAGGGTCCCAACTGGGGTCTGTTCTCGGTACGTGATTATCTACCGTTTCGGGTAAAACCCCAGCAGTTATTTGAATTTGGACCTGAGTCCGAGCAGTCTTTATTATTAATTGCTTTTCAGTTTCAGTTAAGGCATCTAACATCAAATCAATATCTCTCAAATCTGGATATTGATTTTTAACGATTAACTCAAATCTTTTAGCAGCTCCCTCAGGATCATCCCGATATCCTTTTACCATTTCCCTCCATGAATCTAAATCATTCATCGTAAATGGCACTTTAATCCTCGTAGGACCGGTAGCTCCTATTGCCTGTCTTAAGGGCGCCTGGATCATTGGACCGACTTTACTCCGGGTGCGAGCTGTAATAGGAGTAAAACCTAAATCTCTCGTGCTCGTACCTTCATCAGGTTCTTTCGCACCCGTATCGTCAGTAAAATTACCTTCTACAGGTGTTGGAGGTAGTAAGGGTGGTGAAAAAACAAAATCTTCTATTCTTTCCTCAGTTTCCTTTAATTTTACACATCTTTGTTCTATACTACATGCCGAACAACATCTCTTCATCTTCCCTGTAGTCCTTTTCTGCTCCTTTTCCATTGCTAACACAAGAGGATCTTGTGGGGCCAAATTAATGCCACATTCTTTCTGCCATTCTGAATGATTTCTTAAAGTGAAAAACATATCTGTGTACATCACCTCATCCCATTTTCCTTCTCGTCTCAAAAACATTAATTGTAACAAAGTGTTATAATTCAGTGTCCCATTAAAGGGCCATTTTTCATCACTGTCTGATTTACATAAAGGCCACCACTGATTGCAATATTTTATTAAAGTTTTCTTATCCACACTTCCACCTGGCGGTCCCCCTATCTCCTTCCAGTGATCCAAAATACAGCCTAAGTGGCTCTTTTTCGATATTCTACCACTTTGTTTATCTCCCGTATTACTTGTTTAGATTTTTACATTTCCAACCACAAACAATCTCAACTGTATACGTAGGCCGTTCCCTCTTGTCCCAGGGAGTCCAAACCCGACACTCAGGGCATTCAATATCCCCTCCACAATCTATTTGTAACCTCTGTTTGTACCACACACATTCCAGGACATACGAGGGCATACACTCATTTCCTGGATGTAAAAGACACCATTCAAATACCCACATTTGTACGATGCACCATACAGGGATTTTCTTACACCAACACCACAAAATGATTAAGATAATCAAACTCAAACTTAAAATTACAACGCTAACATATAAATTCAAGTTCCAAATCATCAGTGAGTCACACTTCGTTCATCTCTGGCCGTACCCCTTGCGGAGTTACGAAACTGTGGATCAGAACTCCACATGCGCTCCGCAGCTGAGCTGCGTCTCATTTACTCAAACATTCAATCCACAGTTTTAATTGTCTTATGTCATTTCAATTTGCAATCCAAAGACCAAAATCCGCAAACGATATCCATAATTCAGTTCCAATAGCCGTTTACCACATTCGGTAACCAAAAACGTCAAAATCAAATTCAAAACATAAACAAAAGTACATGAGTGGGTACCAAACTTAAAGCACACAAAGTGTACAAAAGCATACAGAGTGTACCGAAACAAAAGCACCCAAACATATACCACACCAAATGTATACCAAGGGTGCTAGCTACCTGGTATACACCATCCTGCATAAGTTTTCTTTTGTCTTAGGACTTATGGATAGCTTTACAAATGACCGGTCCCAAAAATAAACATAAAAGAATAAAGAATACCTTTACTCCTTTAGATGGTGTCCTTGTCTGCTCCCGCAGTGATCCAATTGAGGTGAGGAGTCCCTCCGGGAAATCCCGGGGGTACCCTAGGGAGTCCTGTTCTCAGTGGGTCCTGCAGCCGAGCAGAGCAGGTCCCATCTGGGGTGCCAGATTGATTCAAAGAAACTAACACAATAGTTTGATTAACTATTAAGTAGGTATTCTTTATTGGCAGCACTGGATGCACGGGGGATCGCTCCACTTATCGTGCACACTGTCGGGTCTAATTGTGCAGGTTAAGTACATGTTCTACATACATATTCACTAGATTTCTGAGAAATGTTATACATATTCATTAGTTTTCCAGGAAACTATTAGCATATGCAAATGTCCTTTACGCAGGTGCATTCAAGGTCTCTGGTGGTCTTCAGGAGTCCTCTGGTGGTCTTCCACAGTCTTCTTCACTTGTCCGCTATTTGACCCTCCTCAGGTGATTCTGCGCAGTATGGTCCTTTACATGTTTTGATACATCAGCGCTTGTTAGTGCTGTTATTATCTAAGTTTTCATTAGTGGTGTAGAACCATATGGCTAGTTTAAGCTACATTATCTACAAGGACGAGAACAAAGGCAGGAGTTCTTATCTTTTCTGGCCCTATCTATTCAAGCAAGGCCTCTACTTGTGCCTTCTCAACAAGGTCATAAATTTATCAAACATTTAATTAAGTTTTGTGATCACTCATGGTTCCTCCTTGCTCATCACTCCTAAGTACCAGTCTCTGACAGGCTTATCCTTGACAAACACCAGTCCTTGGTATGTAAAGTTACAGAGACACAATCATTAAGTAATAAGCAGTTCGTTCTCTATATCAAGAGAAATGGAGGTTGCAGTGCTGTCAGCAAACATTCTTTTCACAGCATGTCGTTCCATGGCCCTCTTTTACCAGGCAGTGCTCTGCTCAGGTAGCTGTTCACCTGCCAAGTAAGGGAGATAAAATTTTTTGTATTAGATGATGCCGTGAAAAGCCGAAATCAGGACTCAATAGTCAGAAGACTATTAAGCAGGTATCTTTTATTGCAGCGCTGGGCACACAGGGGATTTCTCCTCCTATTGTGTGCACCTGGTGAGACTAATTGTATAGTTCATATACAGGTTCTATATACATATTCATCAGATTTCTGAGAAAAGTTTTACATATTCATTAGTTTTCCAGGAACTCATTATCATATGTAAATGTCCTTCACGCAGGCGTACGTGACGTCTCTGGTGGTCTTCAGGAGTCCTCTGGTGGTCTTCAGTAGTCTTCTTCACTTGTCCGCTGTTTGACCCTTCTCGGATGATTCTGCGCAGTGCGATCTTCTGCATGTTTGATACATCTTATCCTAAAGAGTGCTCATTAGTGCTTCTATTATCTATGCCTACATTTTGATGTAATCCATATGGATACTTCTAAGCTAAGTTATCTAAGAGGGATAAAAGTCCTTATCTTCCTCAGAAACTGCAAGGCCATCCCAAAGCAATTTCTCACACATTTTGCAACATACAGAACTTTTATCTACCACCTGTTAGCAAATAATTGGGTAAAGAAATAGCAAGGTCATTGTATTCAGAAAAACATCTTTGCATCATAGATAGACCCAAGTCATTGACTTAGTGCTTGCTTATGTCTTGTCCCAAACCTGCTGACAGTGTGGAGGAGACCTTCACTATAGTTCTGCAAGCACGAACAAACTGTTTTCAGGAAGAAGCAAAGACAGCATGTGTGGATTTGAGGGATTTTTCCTCTAAACGTGCTTAGGAAAATATTCAGCCTTCATTGTACTCTGCTAAAACTGCTTACGGATAACTAAGCATGTCACATGTTCCTCTGACACATGATTTAAATGGATTTGGAGTCCTAAAGCTAGACAGAGAAGCATGTGAAACCAGGTCGAGCAGTGATACATATGGCAGATGCTTGGAGAAGTTCTAAAAACCACCCTGGAGGAGAAGGGTGAAGAGGTGGCTATTAGTGTTGGAGGATGGCTATTAACACAGCTTTGTGCTTCAAAACTGTCTTAGAACTAGGGGGATTTGAGCTGCTCATGAAAACAAGTGCAGAGAAGTGACATACTTGTAAATGGCTCCTGTGGAAGAGGAATAGCTGGAGAAAGGAAGAATCTGGGATTCTGAAAGACTCTCTTCAAGACCAATAAAAGAAAAAATACACAATTCTTACCTGCTTTATTGCTGCCTTGTAGGTTGTGAATGGTAACACTGAAATAAACCAAAATTTGCCAGTCCACACTATTGTAATTTGAAGTAGCAGTGACTAGAGAGCAGAAAGCATATGGATAGCACAACTTTTACTGGGAAGAATGGTTCTTGGTAAGCGGTGTTGCTAGAATTTAGTCTTATAAGAGTAAATTCCACCAATATGTTTGGTGTAGGCCTCTAGCTTTCTTCAGTGGCAGAAATATTCAGGACTACATAATTTTCCTATCTCTGCCACAAGCTGCACCTAAGTCTTTTCAGAAGCTATGTCCTGGCTGTGGGGATTTGGAACTCAAAAGGCATGAACTTTGGACTCATCAAATGCTGTTTGTCCTTTTCCCAGGACAAGTTGGTATCTTAGCCTCCGAAATCAGATTCCATGGTTTGGTAAATTATGCCTGGAGTTGACCTTTTTGTAGTTGTTTTCCTCTTGAAAAGCATAAGCATGAAGAACAGGGTTTTTTTCAATTCAGTATCCCATGATAAGAAAAAAAGTAATGTGTTTTTCAGGAGAAAGTTCTGATACTGTCTAATCTGATCCAACAAGAAAAGATAAAAGACGTTCGGCAGTTAAGTGTCAATATTATAAAACAGGCAGTAACTCCTTTAAATATCAAAATCTGTTATGTGCATCTGTTGCATATGTGCATCTTGCAAAAAAGATTTTTTTTATACTTAGTAGTGATATATAGACTTCACTTCTATAATTGGATCATTTTCTATTGTTCAAAAATTGGAACAGGAGGGAGAAAAAGCTTTACCTAACTTTAAAAGTGATTATAGTTGAGCTTCCTCCCAAGGCTGGTTAAACAAACCAGACTGGCATAAGACACTCCTTAACTTTCATGTTGTGGATGTACACTTGAATTAGTTGGGAAGTGTTTTTCTGGATGACTAGTTCTGGTCAAATAAGTAGCTGTTTCTTCTTTTGTTAATGTGTCCCCAGAAGTTCATGTGCAAGAAAGCCATCTTTCATCAGGTTGTGGTAAAAGTGAGCCCTGTGAGGAGGACAGTGACAAAGCTGAATATGATTTTTCGCTGATAAATTGAGCTTGTTTTGTGTGACAGATAACCAGATTACCTTCGGGAAAGCAGGACTGAGCATACTGTGTATTTAGCTAAGGAATGTACTTGAGCTTAGGACATTACTACTGGTCTGTAGATCTAAACTCCTCCTTGCAAACCAGCTTATTTTAAGAGTCAACCCAACTTTTTGCAACCTTTGGCTGGTCTTAAGAAGTGGAGCTCATAAAAAAAATCTCCAGTTAAAATTGCTAGGGATTCTCTCAGGCCAGCTAGTATCTAGCAAGAGCAGACTACAAAGGCAGTTTGAATGAAAACAAGTTCTAAAACTTGGTTGAATGTTTTTATTCTCAGATGGTTGTCTACTCTGGGTTGCTAGAGAAAACAGTAGGGATTTTGATAATGTTATGAAAGTTCATACTCAGAACATTGGCTGTGCTGTCAGTAACCAGCGTTTGCTGTGTTTTCTCAAGTTGTGTTAGCCCTAAAGGTCACCCAGGACACAGTATGTCTTTTGGTTAAAATTTGTCGATGTTAAAGTCACTATGGAGATCAGTGACAGAAATCTGTTTCTAAAAGAATTTCACTTTTTCTGACATTAATCCAGCAGGTTTTAAAGGAGTGGATGGATCACTTTCTGACGTGTGCTATAGTCTCAATGCAATGGCAATAGAGTTTCAAAGATACTTCAGAAGTGATGATATTTAAATGTTCTTATATTGTGACTAAAAAAAAAAGATTGACAACAGACACAACCACTAAGTTCATAACTGGAAAACTGAAAAGCCTGGTAATACTACTTTTCATATAAAAAAAAAAAAAACAACTTGAAAAGTCCTGATGTATCATATCATATATCCTAAGCTTGCTTCTCCAGTAGAATAACTCACTTTCCATTGCTATGAAGAGTGTACATTACATGTGAAAATTGTGTGATTATTTTTTCTTAAACACGTGTTGTAAAAGGTTTCAGATAACTACTCTCAGAAGAGTACTTGAGGAATAGTCATACAGGAAAGAAGAAATTAGAGCTGTGCTTCCAAAGTTCATTCTTCTTGACAGGAGCCAGAAGTAAACCTGCAAAGCCAGAAGCCCAAAGATCTGTCATGTTGTAGGTACCATTTAGAAAGGCAGTAATTTTTGCTTCTTCAATTTAGGATTTTATTTCTTTTGCCTCCTGCTTAAACCCTTGGTGCTTTCCATCAATGTCCAAGTGGAAACCCGTAACAAGTGGTGTCCCTCAAGGGTCCGTACTGGGACCCGTGCTATTTATTATCTTCATCAATGACAGATAGTGCGATTGAGTGAACCCTCAGTAAGTTCATTAGACGGAAGGAATGCCATCCAGAGGGGCCTTGACAGGATTAAGGAGTGAGCCCATGCAAACCTCATGAAGTTCAACAAGGCCAAGTGCAAGGTCCTGCACTTGGGTCAGAGTAATCCCCAGTATCAACCCAGGCTGGAGGATGAAGGGATTGAGAGCAGCCCTGAGGATAAGGACTTGGGAGTACTGCTGGATGAAAAATTGGACTTGAGCTGGCAATGTGCACTTGCAGCCCAGAAAGCCAACCGTATCCTGGGCTGCATAAAAAGAAAGGTGGCCAGCAGGTTGAGGGAGGTGATTCTGCCCCTCTGCTCTGCTCTGGTGAGACCCCACCTGGAGTACTGTGTCCAGCTCTGGGGTCCCCAGTACAAGACATGGACCTGTTGGAGCAGGTCCAGAGGAGAGACACAAAAATGGTCAGAGGGATGGAACACCTCTCCTATGAAGAAAGGTTGAGAGAGTTGGCGTTATTCAGCCTGGAGAATAGAAGACTCCAGAGAGACCTTATTGCAGCCATTCAACACTTAAAGGGGACATATAAGAAAGATGTAGAGAGACTCTTTACTAATGCCTGTAGTGACAGGACAGGGAGCACTGTTTTAAACTGGAAGATGGTAGATTAGGACTGGACTTAAGAAAGAAATGTTTTACGAAGAGAGTGGTGAGACACTGGAATAGGTTGCCCGGAGAAGTTGTGGATGCACCATCCTTGGAAGTGTTCAAGGTCAGGTTGGATGGGGCTTGGAGAAACCTGGTCTAGTAGAAGGTGTCCATGGCAGGGTGTTTGGACTAGCTGATCTTTAAAGATCCCTTCCAACCCCAACTATTCTATGATGCTATGATCTTATTTATTCTGTTTGTCTCTTTCTTTGTACAAGCATCCCTTGTACAGGCTTTCCTTCACAGAGTAACAGCGTAGCTGAAGTTGGAGGCAGTATGGAGATTATCTAGGCCAACACCCTGCTCAAACAGGGTCAATCAGAGCAGGTTTTGGGGGGTTGTGTCCAGTTGAGTTTTTAATATCTCCGAGGATAGAGACTTCACAACCCTCTCAGGACAACCTGTTCCAGTCTCACAGTAGAGGAGTTTTTTTCTTGGCTTTAAATGTAATTTCTTGTGTTTCAGTTTGTGCCCATTGCCTCTTGTCTGTTCACCTTTACATTCTCCCACTAATTACTTATATGCATGGATTAAGACACACCCCTCCCTCCTGCCCCAATCCTTCATTCTCCAGCATGAACACTGCCAGTTCTCTCAGCCTCTCCTCATATGGGAGATGCTCCAGTCCCATCACCATCTTCATGGGCCCTCCCTGCATTTGGTCCAGTACATCCACATCTGTCTTGTACTGAAGAGCCCAGAACTGGGCACAGGTCTCGTGATGAGGTCTCAGCAAGGCTGGGTAGAGGGAAATAATCATCTTTGTCAACGTGCTGTCAATGCTATTACTAATGCAGTCCAGGATGCTGTTGGCCATCTTTGGTGTAAGGGCATGTTTCTGGCTTATGGTCAACTTGGTGTCCACCAGGATCCCCAGGGTATCTCTGCCAAGCTGCTTTCCAGCTAGTCAGACCCCAGACCATGATGGTTAAGCATGATTTCCCTTGATAGGTCTGTGCTGATTACTCCTTAATATGTTTAGAAATGGTTTCCAGGACTAGTTGCTCAATCACCTTCCCAGAGATCGAGGTCAGGCTGATCAGCCTGCGGTTCCTCAGATCCTCCTTCCCACCCTTCCTGACGGTAAGGGTGGTACTTGCTTTCTTCCAGTCCTCAGGAATCTCCCCCAAACCACCATGACCTTTCCAAGATGATCGAGAGTGGTCTTGCAACAACATCAGCCAGCTCCCTCAGCGCCCATGGATGCATTGCGACAGACCTGTGGACTTGTGCATGTCCAGTTTGTTTAAATGCTCCCTAGCCTAATTCTCCCCCACTGAGAGTAAGTTTTCCTTGCCCTGCACTTTCCCACTGGTCTTAGGAGCTGATGGTTGGTCTTACCAGTAAAGACCAAGGCAAAGGTGGCAATCAGTGCCTCTGCCTTCTCCATGTCCTTTAAGACCAGGTCCCCATTCCCATTCACAGGGCAGACTCACATTTTCCCTAGTCATCCTTTTGCTGATGATGTACCTATAGAAACCTTTCTTGTTGCCCTTCATGTCCCTTGCCAGAATCAGCTTTCCTAAGCCCATCCCTGCATGTTTGGACAGTGTCTCTATATTCCTTCCACCTCACCCAATTCTGCTTCTGTCTCTTGCGCGCGTGCTTTTAATGGTGGAGTTAAGTCAGGAGCTCCTTGTTCATCCATGGGTGCCTCCTGCAAGCTTGCTTTTAAAACAGTCACTTAAATAAGAGAAAAGCTTTGTCATACAGTAGACGGTACCAGACTGAGTCTTAACTCATCTTTGTGAAAGGTGAACCTGAAATCCTTAACTCTTCAGCCTTTCAGAGATGTCTGTGCAACAACCTGTGCTGCATGACTTGGGCATGGATTTGATAAGGCTTTAGTGAAATGAAACACAGCAAAAGATTGTAGTTCTTAATTTGCTGTACCTTCTTTCTTCTAGTTTTTCTGTTGTTCCTGCATTTTCTCCTGTTGTCTGTACAGTTAACCAGCTATTTTAAGGACTTTCTTTGGAAGGATGCTCTGAGAACTGGCAGTGCTTTGGGAGCTGTTCTGAAGGTGATGGCACTCTGTCTTGGTTTTCAAGTTGCTGAACCGATCAATAATAAATCCAGTCTTGAATGGTGAGGATGAAGAAGGGATAACATAAGCAGCATAGTTATATATAAACAGTTCTATCAAAAGCCAGGATGAAACTATGATTACTTGAAATACTCTTCCCAGTTTACTCCGCAAATGTACCCATTTCAAGTGAAAAGTAACAAAAGAAAAATGAAAAGATTCAGCCTTAAAGCTTGTGGTGAAGAAACAGTTCAGTGGGTTAAAAGGTTTTTAATAGTTCCATTATATGCTTCCTATTCAGGTAGCTTTATGATTTGAGGGGTGTGTTATTGAAATACGATAATTGTTTTCATTCAGGTAAACAAACATTAAAGATATTTGATGGGAATGATGCAGTGAAACGCAATCAATTTCGACTGATTTCAGTTCCAAGGATTGCAAAAAATGAAGAAGTTGTGGTAAGATAACCCGGTCAAGGTTAATATTCCGGTGTGATAAAGGGGCATATGATTGTATATTACAGTAGTCAAAAGCTAGCAGTATTACAAATGTAACTCAACAACAACAAAATCTGTAAATTGGCTATAACATTACAATGCAATTTGACTTCTTCATGTACTGCTCTTACTTTAGAGCATCTGAAGAAGTGGTGGCCTACATACCTGTAGCATAATGGGGACCACAGCATATCACATGTTAAGCAGTCATTCTCCTTCCCTATGTGACACTGAAGTCTGATTTTACTGATATGAGCAATACAGGATAATCAGCTCCTTAGATCTTGCTCCTTTTCTATAGTATTTAGTGGTTTGATGTTTATCCTGGACAGCCACCACTACTGCACTTCAGTTAATCAGCTTTGAAGACTGAAGCACGCCATGGTTACCTCCACTCCTTGGCTGTAAAAGTTAATGAATTATCTGTCACGTAGTGGCCACTCCCTAGCTTTTCCAGTGCTCCATCTGGGGTGGGAAGGTGACTCAGTACTAAATCAAATGTTCTGTACAGATCTTAATTTACTGGGCTGGGCAGAGACCCCATGCTGTGCAGAAATGAAGCCCAGAGTGGTTATGGGGTGGTGCACAGTAGAATTGAGCATTGTGAGGACTCAAAGTCATAAAGAACTTGGCACAGGAATCTGGAGAATCTATTACATCAGAATTTTGAATTTAAACCTACAGCTCATTAAGATTTTTATCTTGATATTGTGCTCAAAATCAACAGGAGTTTTGAAAATGGTTTGTAGTGTTCACCATGTCAAAGATCTTCAAGGAAAAATTTGTACAGTGCTGAAAACACTTTTATTTAGGAGTGCTACTTGCCTTTCAACCATATTTTATCAGGCTGCTGCTTATAATACCAGAGCAGATTAATGCCCGTTCTTGTAAGTGACTTACTGGGCTGTATTCACTGCAGTGTCTGTTTTAGCAGAGTTGCTGCAGGCATGGGCCAGTAATGGATGTAAAATTCCTGTGACTGCTTGCATCTTCCAAGGATAGCCCTTACCTTTCCTCTTCACAGATGTGTGGGTTCAGGGCAGCCTTGTGGCTGAGAATGCTCACTAATTGTCAGCATCCCCTTAGTGCAAGAAGATTGAATATGCAGAGTTGGGTACAATCAAGTGTAATTTACCCTTTTCCTTGTGGAGTAAATTTTGCATGCAGTGAGTGTAGCTTTATTGGTGCTGAATTTTTATATTTGATCTATGGAGTTTAAAATTACTATCACTTGACAAAAATACTGTGGGCTGTGTTCAAATCCATTGATATCCCCAAGTTTTCTTCTTGTGTCTTCCACTAAAATTGGTTTTCAAAACTTCGCTCTTGTTTTGCTTTTTGCCATTGATAAATAGCAAACACTTAGAACACACGTTTAAGGTTGCTTCCATAAGTAAGGTATTTATAAATGTCTATGCTATACAGGTATTAAAGGTGTCTTTTCAGGAAAAGGTTAATTTATCTTGCTGTGTTGTAGGAGGCTGCTTTGAGGACATACTACATAAATGATGACCAGCAGGAGTATGAGCTTCAGACCTTTACGCAGCAGACACTGCTGTCTGATGATGTTATCAACAGGAACAGTGCTGCAGAGGACAGCAACTTGGGCTCGGTATTCCGGGAATCCATTCCTGAAGCTTGGATCATCAGAGCCAAACCAAAGGATGAGGAAGTGATCAGAATTTATCCTGCCTGGCTGAAGTGAGTGTTTTCCTCCTTTATCACAAGGCTATCCTGCTTGGCTACATTTGTCCTCTGTAGGCTAGCCTCATGTGTTTCAGTTATTGAAGTCGCACAAGTATAACAGAGAACGTAGTTTTTTCTGTATTTCAGGATTCTTCTGTTTATTTTTCTGAATGAGTGATATACATGGTATTCATTTCCATGCCTGGAAATGTGCTTGTGGGTTTCTTTACGCGCATGGAACATATTGTGTGACTTGTGCAGTTCTATTATGGTGCATTTGGCCAAGAACATGCAACTTTACATTAACTGCATCTGTAAACAAATGATGACATACACATGTCACTTGAAAGCTTGATGGGTTTTTGGAAGAAATATTAAGTAGGAAGAATTCAGTGTAACTTCTGATGTGAGAATATGAGGAAAAAATAAAGAAAAAAAATCTGTTCCATTTACCACTGAGACAATATACATTTTAAGCATATTTAGCAGTGGAAACAATACTGGCTGGTGATGTATTCATTTCTTATGAGCAGTGGGATATAATTTAAACATTTGTTCATTTTACTAATGCAACTACGTTGCCATTTTTTACAAAAGACTTGCAGGTAATTCTGTGTATAGGAAGAAACTAATTTGCAGTGCTACAATTGTAGTGACCAGTTCCTTGAGTTGAACATCTTTGCTTGTCTGTGGGGCTAATACTGCATGTGCCATGAGCCTCAGTGAACAACTTTCTTCAACTAATACAAATTTCTGCCTACCCTCGTAGAAAATTTGCCACTTGGGTAAAAAAGGTACACACAGGATAGGTCAAATGATTGTCCTAAAATAAGTATTCCTTTTGTCTTTAGGGTGGGAATGGCATATGTTTCTCTACGAGTAAATAAGGATAGTACTACGCAGACTGTGATCAAAGAAGTGCTTCCATTACTTGGAAGGCAGGTAAATGAAAGGTCATAAGCTCGTCCATATACCACCAGAGTGACCCTGAAGTAGGGTGTGTATGTTTTTCTCTTAGAAAAATTATAATCAGTCCATTCATGGTTAATGCAAATATTGTTAATATTTGGTAGATGATCTCTTGTGTCTGGTATGATGCTCAAAAATTTCTGCAGTCTTGATGGTAGACCTGGTTGCTCTGTACTGGAAGTTACCATTAGTCTTTCTGGGTCAGGCAGATTTACTTGTATGAACACAATGATTCTTGGCATGCAGTATATTTTTTCTGGTTGTTTATGTCTTGAGATATTGTCCTGGGTTCAGCTGGGGTAGAATTAGTTTTCAGAGGAACCTGGGAGGGGGCACAGCCAGGACAGCTGACTGAACTATGTGACATCATACTCAGTATATAAATGGGGAGCGGGCTGGGGGGGCTCTCTCTCACTCGGCTTTTGGTGGGGGAAGTGGCCGAGCGTCGGGTTCCGGGTGGTGAGCAGTTGCACTGTGCATCACTCGTTTTGTATATTCTTTTATTAGTACCATTGTTGTTGTTGTAACTTCTCTTTTTGTGTTGTCCCAGTAAATTGTCCTTATCTCAACCCTCGAGGTTCCACTTTTTTTTTTTCTTTTCTCCTTTCTGATTCTCCTCCCCATCCTACCAGAGGGGGGCTGGAGGAGTGAGCGAGCGGCTGCATGGTCCTTTGTTACCAGCTGGGCTGAAACCACAACAGATATTTAAAATACACTCGCATGTGACCACACTGCTAATCTTACCTTAACGGGAAACTGACAATCACTGTTAGGATGATCATGCTTGTCTCCTACTTCTTTGCACTGCTCTGCAAAAGAAATCATAGAATCATAGAATGTCTCAAGTTGGAAGGGACCCATAAGAATCATCAAGTCCAACTCCCTGCTCCTCGCAGGACTACCTAAAACTAAACCATATGACTAAGAGCATTGTCCAGATGCTCCTTGGACTCTGACAGGCTTGGTGCTGTGACCACTTCCCCGGGGAGCCCGTTTCAGTGATCGACCACCCTCTCAGTGAAGAACCTCTTCCTAATGTCCGATCTGAACTTCCCCTGACGCAGCTTCATTCCATTTCCTCGTGTCCTGTCGCTGGTCACCAGAGAGAGGAGATCAGCACCTCTCCCTCCGCTACCCCCCTTGAGGAAGTTGTAGACTGTGATGAGGTCACCCCTCAGCCTTCTCTTCTCCAAGCTGAACAAACCAAGTGATCTCAGCTGCTTCTCCTAAGTCTTGCCGCCGAGACCTTTCACCATCTTGGTTGCCCTCCTCTGGACACACTCTAATACTTTGATGTCCTCCTTACATTGCGGCGCCCAAAACTGCACACAGGACTCGAGGTGGGGCCATCCCAGTGCAGTGTAGAGTGGGACAATCACCTCCCTTGACCAGCTAGCTATGCTGTGCTTGATGCAGTCCAGGACACACTTGGCCCTTTTGGCTACCAGGACACACTGTTAACTCATATTCAGCTTGCTGTCGACCCAAATGCCCAGATCTCTTTCTGCACAGCTGCTCTCCAGCCTCTCGTTCCACAGTTTGTATGTATAACCAGGATTACCCCATCCCAGGTAGAGAACCTGGCGCTTGCTCTTGTTAAATTTCATATGATTGGGGATTGCCCAGCTCTCCAGCCTACCCAAATCTCTCTGTAGGGCCTCTCAACTCTCAAGGGAGTCCACAGCTCCTCCTAGTTTAGTATCATCAGCAAACTTACATAATGTGCATTCAATTCCTGCATCCAGATCATTTATAAAAACATTAAAGAGCATGGGCCCTAAAATCAAGCCCTGGGGAACCCCAGTGGTGACTGGCCTCCAGCCTGATGTAACTCCATTTACTATAACCCTTTGAACCTGACCCATCAGCCAGTTGCTAACCCAATGTGTTCTGGACTTGTCTGGCTGTGTACTTGGCAGTTTATCCAGAAGAATACTGTGAGAGACGGTATCAAAAGCTTTGCTAAAATCCAAACCCACCACATCCACTGGCTTCCCTTGGTCAGCTAGATGGGTGACCTTGTCATAAAATGAAATTAAGTTAGTTAGGCAGGACTTTCCCCTCCTGGACCCATGCTGGCTATGACAAATGACCATGTTGTCCCTCAAGAGTTCTTCAATAACTTCCAGAACAACCTTCTCCATAATTCTACCAGGCACTGAAGTGGGACTGACAGGCCTGTAATTACCAAGGTCTTCCATCTTAGCCTTCTTGAAAACTGAGACAACATTTTCCAGCTTCCAGTCAACTGGGACCTCTCCAGACTCCCAAGACCATTGAAAAATAATAGAGAGAAGTCCCGTGATGGCATCGGTCAGTTCTCTCAGTACCCTGGAATGAATCCCATCAGGCCCCATAGACTTATGTGCATCCAGCTGGAGCAGCAAGTCTCAAACAAGTTCAGAGTTGGCTGGGAGTTTATCATCTCCCCAGTCACAGTCTTCCAACGCAGGGCTCCAAGGATCCCAGGGCCCATCGTTGGTGTTGAAGACAGAGACGAAGAAGGCATTAAACGTCTCTGCTTTGTCTGTGTCCCTATTTGTGAGGTGACCGACCTCATCAAGTAATGGACCTGATCCTTCTTTTGCTGTTAATGTATTTTAAAAAGCCCTTTTTGTTGTCCTTCATGGTCCTGGCCAGCTTGAACTCTAATTGAGCTTTGGCCACAAGAATTTTCTCTCTACAGTGGCAAACAGCATCTTTGTAATCCCCAAGGACTACAAGAACTCAAGGCTGAATGGCACCCACGTTCTTTACCATCTACATTCCTGCCCACCTCATTAGAAATTATTAGATACATCTTGTAATCTTGTAGATACACATGTTTTGCTTGGAAGAGATTGCTTTTCAGTCTGCCTGTCTGTCTTACAGTTGGTGCCAAGATAGCATGACTTTTAGGAAACATGTTAGAATTTGCAAGTGTGCCAAGACACTGGCAGTCTTAATCAAACACACAGGTGTGGAGGCATGAAGCTATAGTGTGCATAGTTTGTTCAGTAATTGGGGCTTGTGAGCACGCCAGCAGATCAGCATGCTTCCACTGCTCCAGGGAACAGCCGTGCTCACAGAGGGCAACCACTGCCTTTTGTGGTTATTTACAGGGTAGGTAGGAATATGTGTGTGGCTAGCTATCTGCAGCAGGTGATAATTGTAGATCTGTCTAGGTGTACACCTACAAGTACATGTAGTGCATGCAGCTCATTTTGCACCATAGGATGGTTCTAGGATTTGATTTCAGTACTTTTTCTCAAGTGCTGTGGACCTTTTAACAAAATTTGGAAAATCTTGTCTGAAGTCTTGTCTCATCTGAAAAAAGCAACTGTCAAACAGGGTGGTTGGGTAGTCTGGGAAAGATCTTCACATCTCTGTATTTGGGAAGCTAGTTTTAGGTTGTAAGAGACTTAATTCCATGGCTCAATTGCAATTTCTCTGATATTGATAGTTTTTTAAAGGGTTTTCTCCTTTTTCTGTATGAAGAAGCACATACAGGATATATCTTTTTAATATCCAGAATTTGCCATTGCTGAAGATCCTCTCCAAGTTGCTCTCACTGAATTTCAGGCAAACCAAATGTAGGCAGTTGAGGCTTTTAACACCCCTGTTCATGACATGTAAAGCAAGATCATTTGTCCTCTGCGTATCAAGGTCAAAAATTAAGAGACTTCCTCAATCCTGAGTGTCGCATGTTTCCAGGGTTGCAGTAATCCTAGTTCAACTCTTGGCTTTTCTCAATCAGCTGCAAGGGACTTGGGTGGTCCTTGGCAGTATAGTTTGGAAGAGGGACTGTGGCACATGTGAAGAAGGTTTCGTTCCATCAGTGCTGGGGGAGTGCCCCAGGAGATGGGGACCGGTCGGCCTGCTTTTGCCAAGCCTGGTTCCTGGGCCATCTTCTCAAAGAGCAGGCTCATTCCCAGTCCTGCATGCTTTCTCTGGAAGGATGCTCTGGAAATATCCTTGTTGAGCTGCTGGTCACTGAAGGGGGGTAGAGTTAACTGTGCTTTAGAGGTGCCCTTTCACCGTGGGCCTGCAAGGATGCTGATGTAGTTAAGGGCATGGGAGCCTGAAGCCATATGTGGGAGGCTGAGTGTGTAAAATGAGGATTATGCCTGGCTCGGGAGGAATGGGTTAGGGGAAGAACATCGTGGTTCTGTGTGTGTGCAGCATATAACATAATGTTAATGTTAAACATCTGGCAAAATTATATTTCATTCAGAAACTACATTTACATGTTGCATCTTTTGGCAGACGGAGTGCCTCCAGAATTTCAAATTGGTGGAAGTGCTTATGGGCAGTAAGCAAGGTAAGTGAAGGAGCATTGGCCGAATGCACGTCTGTAACTGATCTTCTAGCTTTTTTTCCCCGCTTTTAACATAGTCACAATTAATTTTTTACAATAAATGCCTTCACAAGTGAAACTTCACCATCGTGTTGAAATACTCAATCAGAAGTGATGTTGGTTTTTTCGGTCTTGTGTGTCCTGTGGGAATATGGTTCCCTTCTCTTTCTTCATCACCACATAAAGGGTTTATTAGTGGTTTCTGGTGGGTATTGACACTTTGGCGAAGAGCCTTGTTTTGGGGAGCTGCCTTTAACTGTCATAATTTTCTTAACTGCAGTTATTTAGTAAAGATTAATTGTGACATTCAAGTAGCTCCCTTCCTTCTCTTCTCTTTCACCTTGACACTGCCCCCAAACAAGAGCAAATTTGAGTCCTGAGATAGTCCAATTGCAGTCCAACTGCATTATGAAGTATAGAAATACACAGTCCTAGCATTGCTCAAGAGGTTTGTGATCCTGCAGGAGCTGAGCTGGTGTTCTCCAAGTTCACATCCCTTTGTGCTTCATTATTTGTAAGGTTGCATGGAGAGATAAATAAAGCCACAGAAGTCGTCTGATCGTGCCCTGGCCACACCCAAGTAAATACCTTTGTAGTTCAAATACTGGCCTGATACTTTGCTTGGTTTGTGAGTGTTACCAGTAAGTTGTTTTATAAGGTTATTGCAGCCTTGTGAATGTCTTGTCTTGGTTGATTTCTGGTGCTCTGCTTTAAAGCATCATTTACAACCTCACTTTAGCTGGAAGTTGTTACAATTGTTTTAATATTTTAATAAAATACAGAAGTTGTTTATTACTGTAGGTGCCAAGGAATGTACTTTTAAAGTTTTCTGTGAAACACTTAGCTTGTTACCAAAGTACTGCTTGTCTGTTGGGTGTCTTCAAGGTGTTTCTCCCTATTTTTTTAAAGGTTGGTGGTGTATAAGAGCTGTGAACATCAGACTGTTCAAAGCACCTAAGTGGTTTTTCTGTTGAATAATGAGTAGTTCAGATCTGTGTGGTCCTTTATGTAATTTTGGTTGTACACACAGTTGTGAATTTTCCCTAAATTTTTTTGTATTGTTTTTGTTTAATTGAGCCTGATAATAACTTACAGTGCTTTCAAACATGATTAATGTTCTTTCTGTCTTTAGTTCAGCGCATGGTCTTGGACAATCAAGAACTGATTCTTAAGAGACTCAAGGACATAAGAAAGGTAAATCTGAAAAAGAAATATGATCCTTTTTTATAGCAAGTAGGGAGTCCTCTTTCTTACAGAAAAAGTAAGTAATCAGTTACCCCCCCAGCTGGCTCATCTGTAGAGAAGCTAAGTGCTTGGACTGAAGTTTGTTTCTGTTTGTGATATTCTCTAGCCGTAGAGGACTTGATTGCTAAGTTCAGAACTATTTGGGGTTTGGTTTCATGATATCTTTTTGCCACATGTCACATAGTTTATTTTTCTTTATTTTGGTAGACTTCAATACGTCAGATGAATCAAACAAGATTTTACATTGTGGAAAATAGTAAATCCATTGTACGAGTAAGTTTATTTGTTGGTGGCCTTCCACCTCAGCTTTCCCCTGAAGAATACACAAATATTCTCAAGGAAGAATTAGCTATCAAATGTAAGTAAACAAGTGCATTTTGAGATATATTCACTTATACAGAATAAAATGTAGTAGCATATATTGCTCCTTTTTATTATTTTTTTTCTTAACATTTTCTGACCTTATTTGAAAAATCAGTCTGCCTTGTATTCTCACAGGGGGCTTTTTTATTAATTTTAACATGTTCATGGTTGCATGAGAGGTGTGACAGCTCATTATTCACAGAATTATTATTATATTACATGAGTTCTATGTGACCATGCCATTTTTTTAGTGAAAAAGCATCACTTTTTAGAAGTGAACCGTACCTAGCTTACACCATTCAAATTATGGCAGTGCAGTTTAATTCCCTGTGCACGAATGTTCCTCGCCTTTATTAACCTCTGACGGTTTTTCATGGGCTGTCCTCCACGTTGTTCATGAGCTCTGTGCCTGGTCATGGAGAAGTATGAGCAGTGCATGCACACACATATGCACGCATGCACAAGCAGTCAGTGAAAAGAATTTATTTTTCTTTTTCAAAGAAGTATGATTGATTTTTCATAATACTCTTTCAACCAACTTGTTCTATAAACAGCGTCAGGAATGCGTCATGCTTTTTGTTTCAGGAAACGAAGCATTTTTCCTAATCTTTTATGTAACTTTAAGAGGAATTAAACTTTAAATGCCAGAAAGAATTCATAGTCACCTTTTACAAAAATCAGTTTAGCTTTTCTAACTTGCAAAGTAAACTTAGGGGAGGGAAAGTGTTAGCTGGAGATTCTTCCTGTATTTGTATAACTTTTAATATTTATTTATATTATATTTATGTAACTTCTAAAACTATTTTAAATATTTACTCTAAATGTACCCAAGGTTTTATGTGTTTATATTTTTACCTTTTGCAGCAAACGTAGTATCTGTGAGTCATGTTTATCAAGCACAAGGTAAGCATTAAGATTTTTAGCCTTGCAAACGTCCATTTTCAAAACTGCAGCCTAATACTAGAGGCTCTAAGCTCAGAGTATGTTAGTCTTATTGCATAAGCAAAAAGCCCTTCAGATAAAATGTAACACATTGTATTTATGAAAAGCAGTGGATTAGTGTTACCTTATTAAAAAAAAAACCTAAAAGGTTGGCTTCATGTCTCGTGTACCAGAAAGTGGTAATAATTCATCACAAAAACAAATTTTGAAGTTGCACTTCAACTGAATAGTCTAACACCATTGAATTGTTAAAAACCCTTCAAGTGCTCTCTCTTTATTTTGACTTCCAAAATACTAAAATTTGGTACTTCTTTTGAACTTGATGGGATTGTTTAACAGTTACCGTTTCCTAGCATGGTGTTAAGTGGGGGTTCAGTGGCTGGAAGTCTGAAGAAAATCAGTACACTCATCTCTGCATTCATCCTTTGAGCTGTTGCTTTGGTTTTGCTGTGCAAATTTTGTTTCAGCAAGGTTGGAGAAGCTGTGAGGCTTCTGAGAGCCGGAGCAGCAGTGGCTCTGTGCAGCTGTAGTGCAGTGGTCAGAGGGAGATCTGCGTTTGGTAAAACTTTGAAGTGTGGAATTTGTCTTTTGTATGTTAAGGTGTCCATATCCAAGATGTTTCACATTCTTTGGCAGGCTTAACTTTCATGTGACCACTAAATGAATCTTTCTGTAGTATGGTTTTGAAGACTGATGGGTGCTTCCTTTGTGTATTTGCTGTCTCCACATGGCTAGTTAATACTGACTTTTTGTAAGGAAAACCATAAAGCTTTCAGATGTGCCTTCTTTTTATATTTGTCAATGGAGAATAGTTGGTTTTGTGATACTCTTCTCATGTCACAGCTTACTTTGACCAGATTTACCTGCATATGTTTTTTAGATGTTTCTGCTTGTATGTGATTTTTACTATTCTTTGTGGTTTTTTACTTTCTGAGTATTTTTATGTTTCTGATAACTTCCTGACTCTCAGGTTTTTTTGGTTGTGTTACCAGCTTACATCTCATATGCTGTCTGTTATGCACTTTGATCTTGTCCTGCCCCGTTTTCCTCCTCACTAAGTATCTTACTTTAAACTAACTTGTCAGTATTTTCTTTTATTTTATTTTTCCTTTTTGTCTTCCCTTCTTACCCAACTTCCCCATACAGGACCTAACCCGACATAAACATCTTAAATGATTCTCAAACCAGATCTTTGCTTGTAATAATTCTTACTGAGATATTGTCAGTGAATGGAACTACTGGATTTTTAATAGTGACATACAAAATGAAACCTGATACCTTTGTCATTTTTACATGATGGTAACAGCCTGTTAGTTCTGAAGAAGAGTATGGAAATAGGCCGTATTTCTCAAGCCCAAAGGAAGTCTTCAAATATACATCAGTTCTGGGCTGCAGTTCTTCTTGTCCTAAAACTGCTTTGCCTTAACAAAAATCTGCGGTGCATTTGGGGGTATGAAGGAAGGCTTAAAAAAAACGCAGCCTAATTCACTGATAACCAACAACCACAAGTGTTACAGAGTAACTTTTACTGAATAATGTCCTGAGTAAACTGAGTAAACTTTCATTGTGATATGATGATACTGGTTTCCTAATAATAGAAAATATAAAAAATAGTTCTGATACCTCTTTACAGGTGCTGTTGTACTCGAAATTTCATGCTTTTCTGAAGCTGAAAGAATATATATGCTAGTTAAAGATACAACTGTCAATGACAAGCCTCTGAATGCTGTGGTGATTCCTGAAGTTATGGTAAGAGATGGGATTGAATTTAAAATATGTCTTTAAAAGAAAAAAATTACCTCTAAGGCTTTTTCCGCTGGAAGTAAATGAAACTACATTTTATTCAAAGGAGCCATACAGTGAGTTTCTGTAAGTAGCGTGATGAAAAAAAACACTTGAGAGCCTGTACTTTATGTATATGATATACTTCTGTGAGTTAAGTCACTTGTCCTGTTACTGTTGAGTTGTCAGGAATAACTACACAACTGTAGTTGCATAACTGTACAACTGTAAAGGGGAGAAAACCAAATTTTTTTTTCCTCTTTATTTCTTTCAATGATCAGAAAGTTAGGTAGGGTTTTAGTTTTAGCTGGTGTGTCTTAAAATGCTTACAACAACTTTGGTTTGGGGACTAATTGTGTTTCCTTGCTAACCATGAGGTAAAGTACTACTGCTAATTTTCACATTTTCAGTATCTTCATTTCCCCCGTTCTGTAGCAGAGGGAGTTTGATGTTGTTTAAATGCTGCATTGTGGATTTCAGAGGAAAACAGTCTGCTGAAAGACATAGTGCCAGGGTCCTTTTACAAATACAGGCTTGAATTCTCATTTATTAATTTTTATGGTTACAAATCACTTTCCTATGAATCAGTTGGTTTAATAATAGGTTTCATGTTAACATAGCAGTTTCAGGGTGAAAAGAGGAAAATGGTCCACTGAGCAAGTTGATTTTTAAAAAGGATGATGTAGGTTCTGTCCAAAAGAGAGTGTAGCTGTAGTTACTTTCTGTTACTGTTTTTCTGGAGTTGCATTATGGCAACTGAAGTGAGGGTCTTGGTTTGACTTTTTAGAACTTCCCAGAAGGTTGAATACTTAAAAAAATACATAATTAGTGGGAACTATGAAACAACATTAGATGGGAGGATCTCAAGTTCAATAGCCATAGTTGCATACTTACATGCCTGCTTTTACCATTTAAAAAGTCCTATGCTTGTCAAAGTTTTCTGAAGGCAAAATTATTTTTTTATGTGAGCAGATACAAGTGGCAATGCTTGGATGAAACTGGCAAGATTAAAAACTATTCCCCCTCCAAATATAGTGAGTGCCTTGTTCCTATGCATGCATAGGCATTATGTTTTGTAAAATCCTTAGAAACCACAGTTCCCCCTTGTCCAAACTAGGTGTCAGAGTTTCTGTTATAAGGAACAGAAGGCAGTGTGAAGATGGGACTGCTTTGATGCTTGTTTTCGGTGGTTTTTAGGCAAATGCATTACAAATGCATTATAAGCCTAGATTTGGTCCACGGCATGTGAAACTGAACATGCTTCCTTCTGTTAATTACATGTGTCTGGTTTTCTGGCACTAGATATGTTTGAAGTGAACTTCTTGATGCCAGGAAAATAAGGATAATGCAATCTGTTATCTGATGCAAGATATTTTTTAGAAACACCAGATAAGGGGACTGCTAGGGATGAATTTCTGATATGTAAGAAGGAGAGAGGGGCTGTACACGTGCATATACATTTTGTTTCCATTTCAGCATGTATTATTTATATTTTGTCATCTCACTGAAATGAGCCAAGTGTTAATCTAAATCATATTTCGAGTGTTCATATGTGCTTTGGCCACCCAGCTTACACCATTCAGTAATTAGGCAGAGTAAACTAATGACTGATTGTTGTCCCTACTTTGGGTAGCAATTTGACTAGATGACCTCCTGAGGTACTTTCCAACCTAGATTATCCTTTTATCCTATGATACTATTATCCTTTGTTTATACTTTATAAATGTGACCATTTAAATACAGCACCAGGAAATAACTTATACAGGAACTGAGCACAGTAGTAAATTTATACTGTGTTTGACATTCCTCTTGTGGGTGAAATAGAAAGAAATTGGGAATGAAGGGCTACTGTGTAGTCTCAGAAGAAGAATGGGTAATGAAACAAAGGCCACAGTGTTTTGGTTAATGAATGATTTTTCCAAATTGCAACTTAAATAAAACAAACAAAACAACCCTTCTTAAAAGTTGATAATAGAACAAAAGTAATTTGGTGGTTAGCGGGTTGCTAGTCCTTCATTTTCCTGAGGTGAGATTCGCTTACTCTGTGTCTGATATACCCAGTTTTAGTCTGGCATGGTAAGGTCTGCCAGAAGGAATTCATCCTCTTATGATCACTACTGAAAAGTTTGAATACAGAATCAGTTTGCACTAAGTGCTTCTTAGAAAGTCAAGCAATTAGTGTGATCAAATGTGTTGATCTGTTCTGCTGTTTCATGATCTCAGGCCTTTAAGAATTTAATCAAATGCTTTTTCATTTCATAATATTCAAAGAAATGAAAATACTGTCTTCACTGGAGTGTGGAAAAAAATACAGTCTCTTTCAAAGCTGTTTAGCTGCTGTGTAAAGACCTGCAGGGGCAGTTTGGTATCACTTTTTGGTAGCATGTCAAGTTGGAAGATATCGCAGGGCTGAATCTTTGAATTGAAAGCTAATTTACCAGAACTCTTTTTGCAGTACTGGCAAACAAGGAAATCAGCAGAGAGTTGTATGAGGCAAGTATCAGCATGAAGGTGACAAGTTTTTGTAGCTTTATCACTAATACCACTTACCAGTGGTTCCTTAAGAGTAGTAGAAAAAGATGTGGGAGTGTCCTGGATGGGTGAAACTTTCCATTTTATTCATTTCATTAATTCCTCACAAAAATGTGTCCAATTTAAAAGGCGTAATAGTTTAATGACCTTCTTAGCCATTACACCATGAAAGGTTACTTTCCACCCTTCTCCCACTGCCGCAGTTCCCCCAAAAGTACAGAAAAGGCTTGAGCTCCTACTGTGTTGACCCAGCTGCTGCTCCAGTTGCATTGAGACACCTTGCACATCATTCCTCATCAGATGCAATGACTCCTTTCTGGCCAGGGTGGAGGAAGTCTCTGCTTGGGGCATCATGAGTCCTTGCACATGGGAGATGCGGCAGACAGCCCGCTTGCAAATGTTGAATTTTACTTGTCGCTTAGAGATAATCTGCAGTTCCTGGAGACAGCCTACCACCCTGGAAGATGCACCATGGTGGTTGTGCTGGCAGGCCTGTGGCACAGAACACCTTGTTCTGCCTCATTGTGAGGTGTGATTACACAGTACACTCAACAGAAAGGGGATTAGCGTGGATAACAAATGTCTTGCCCCAGCCTGAAGCTGCAGTGTGCTAATCCAGACAAATTAAGCAATTCACAGTGACCATCAGAGTGTCTAAATCACACGGCCTCCTTCATCTGTCTCTAAGAAACGAGCAATAAATTCCTTCCTGAATGCCAGCCAACACAAAACCCCTCTGCAGATTTCACTCTTCAAGCAGAGCACTGAAGCCAGGGCTAAAGGGGGAAGGGAGTCCTCAGGCTGTGAGTCACACATCCCCTTCTGCCCAGTAACAAACTCATCGTATGTTCCCACTGGGGCTTTATTAAGGGATTAAAAAAAATTCTGCAGCATAAGAGTGCTACCCTTGTGGCCGTCTGTAACAGAGCATGTACTTTTCAGAAAGCAGCACAGCAGCCCTGCTCTGCTGTAGAAACTGTCACAGAGTTTTTAACTCCTACTGAAAAATAATTGTTTTCTTAGAAGCTGGCCTTTATCTAGGGGTTCAGCAATGTTTCTTACTCCTTTAAGTTTAATGAAGGGTGATGACGGGAAGCAAGTTAACTCTAAGGCTAAGCACTTTCTAGAATACTTCTGTTTATTCTACAGAGGTGCGTTTAGCCCTAAATAGGTATAGTTAGGGATTTACATTAGAAGATACTTGCAACACAGATGGTTTTGAGTGGTAGGACTGCTCAGTTTATACCACATACAGATATTTTGTTAGCTCCACGCATTCTCCACAGCTGCTTGTGAGTCTTAGTAGCATTCAGGGTAAATGTTTCACTTTTTTGTTTTTGTACAATATTGACACTTGAGAATTAGGAATTTTAGATGGCGGTTTTGTAGAAACTAAATACATATTTGCAACAATATATATTTGCTTGAGTAAGATCTCAGACAACTTTCCAAAACACAGCTGTGCTTTTGAATGCCTTGGAGCTTACCACATCTCAGAAATCATTGCAATTCCCTGAAGTTCCTTGTGAATTATTTTGGTTACTTGGTTTTAAACCCAGTGCGTTAGAACTTGCCTGTAAAAGCAAGTAATATAAAACATGTGTTGAATATGTCACTTCTAAATGTCCAAACCCAGTATTTCTAGAAACTGATTTCCTGAAGAAGAGAAGGTAATCAAATGTTCTTGTCCATATTCAAGTAAGGTATTTGTTTGACTTTAATGTTGGGCTGGTTTCTTTTCTCTCATTCTTTTTTGAAAAACTTTTTGTTTACTTTGAGCTGCAGAACTGAATATTTTTTCTTTCTGTTATACCCTTGCCCCCCATTTTTTTAAACCCCACAAATTTCTGGGTGTTGGACCAAGGCTGAGGTTTCAGATAACCTGTATTGTTCAGAAAGCTGAAATGACTGGAAGTGAAATTTAGGTAGTAAAAAAGCTCTGAAGAGGAAGAAATGGGAAGTGGTCAGGTGGGAAGGTAGGGCAGAGTAGAAGCTGGAACAAGGAGTGCAGGAAGGGAACAGTTGGCCCTGTTAGCGCATGGGACATGGCGTTTCCTTTTAGAGCTGCTCTGCCTTCTGTTGCTTGTGGGATTTTCAAAGGACCATTCATAATGGGATATGGCAGATGATAGTGCAGGAATGGATGGAGTAATGAGAAGGGCTTTACTTCTGGAAAAGCCAGAGCTCTGCTTACTATTTTTACTAATGCCTGTGATGGATTGAGGGGAGGAAATCCACTTCTGTTGCTGGGATGTGTGGATCCTTGAGCTGTTGACCTTACAACTCAAGAAGTCCTTCCTTTTTGTGACAGTGGCATGCACTGTTTTCCTTAGTCTTCCTTTGCTAGCTACAAATATCCTTTCCATGTGCTTCACAGAAATAAACATATTACCCTTATTGTGTGTTGGACACACTTTGAATAGTTGCTTCCCCTTTTCCAATAAAGCCTGAATATGGAGGCAAGAGGTGTTTTGACCTAGCAGTTGTTCACAGTATAGTGTGAAGGTGGTTCCTCTGTAGAAAGCCGTGTGGATGGCTTTACAGTCTCTGTCTCGCCAACCTAGTTGTTTTGCCAGCAGTGAAACCTTTCCAGCAAAACAAAATTTTGAGGCTCTTCTGGCTCTTTGTCAGCTAAAATAGCCCTTGTTTGGCTAATTTTTTTGTTTTAGAAGACGTACATATTTTCAAACTGAATGTCTCTGGTAGAATCTAAAGGACGAGGAAGGAAGGGGCAAGAGGAGAAGTGTGTGCCTGCTCCACCAACCTTCTTATCTGCTTAGTGTTCCTCTTCCTGGTGTGTTTTCTGTTTGTGCTTGCAAGTCACACTCCATGGCAAAGGGCATTTCTCATGCAGGCAGTATCACAGAGGAGAAGGATTTTTATATGTTTGCTTGTATCTTGACACATCTGGCAGGATGTGGCTTGCAGAGGATTACCACCCAGCCCTTTTAGGAGAGCAGAATCTGAGGAAATCTCTCAAATACTGGGAAGCCCCAAATGATCATTTGTTTTCAAGCATCCAGATGAGCTCACAGGTAGATGATGGTCTGGGGTGCCTCAACATCAGACTCCAGTTTGCTTCCCCACAAAGTTACTCATTAATTTGTCCTGATGTCTCCATTCTTCGCCTTGGTTCATGCTCTCTGGTGGTCACTCATAGACAGCAGCCGACACACTTTCTGGGTGCTGTCTCCTCTCCTCTGTAGCTCTTGGTATCTCTCCACGTTTGCATGCTGCAGTCACGCTGCTGCCTTGCCACCCCCTGAATCATTCTTGTCTAAATTGACTTATATTTAGCACTGTTATTCTGTTCCCTGAATCCATCCTGTCAGCTGCATGACAAATTGCTGTTCCCTGAATGCTGTCCAATTTGTAAATACAAATTACCATAATTTAGGGACTGTGGCAAACGTTTCTGTTTTGAAGCGCGCTCACTGAAATGCCCAATGGACTTTTCTGATGTGTACCTGCCCCACAGCCCTGTGGCAGGACGAATGAAAGGTGTGCTGGTGTTTTCTGATCTTTCTAGAACCATTTACAAATCATTTTATGGGATGATTTGTGGGCTGGCTGGCTGAAAACCAGTCCCAAGGGAGTGCTTCTGGTGGCTGGAAGTTCTGACCTCTGGTGAGGCTGCAGGTATCGTTCCTGTGCAGTCTGTAGAGTATCCCAGGATATCCTTCTTCTGCCATGGGCAATGGCTTCCTTTGGAGTGGTTTCTGGATGGGCCATGCTTTGAGAGCCCTTTGAGCAGCAGCTTCAGTAGAGGTGTGAGGATCATAAGACACTGGCACCAAATCCTCCTGATTAAAAATTTTAAATACATATTTTTAAAATAAGCTTTCAACCTCTTACTTCATGGGGAGGGGCATGCCAGTGTGTGCCCCAAATATTCTCATTTTAAAATGTTTTGTCCTTATAAATTAACATGTATTCTAAGATGACCACAAAACTTAAGACAAATGTTTCAGTTGGTTTTGGAAGAAGTTCTCTCTTCACAACGAATGTGTTTGAGTTGTACATGACTCTGGAAGGTACCTTATCCCTCACACTATTCTTTGGCATAGACTGTTTACTGAAAATGTTTAGGAAGGACTACTTACAGTGCCTTTGTTTTTAATGTTAGGCTCAACTGTGTAGCTGGGAGTGTGTTAAGGAAACTTCAGTTCCCAGAAAAACAAGATCAGCAGCTAACCAGTCCATTGTCTGGACATTGAATCTTTTTATCTATTGAATCTGGATTTTTTTTTTAACTAAGCATCAAGGAAACATCAGGAAATACTTCTGAGATGCAGTAGTAATTTTGCTGCCTAGTCATGATTTTGGCTAATCCTTTTCTTGTCATCTTTCAGGCTTCCAAGATACCACAAAACTGCTGCCCACTTCTTGTATTTGTGAATCCAAAAAGTGGTGGTCTAAAAGGTCGGGATCTGCTGTACAGTTTTAGAAAGCTGCTAAACCCACATCAGGTCTTTGAACTTACCAATGGTGGCCCACTGCCTGGGTAAGTCATCATAGTTTTCATTTTTTTTTATTTATGTTGTTTTGGTTTTTTTTGAAAGGATGGATCAGATTCACTTGTTATGAAGATCTAAATTGCTTCTGTTCTGTGCCTGAAGACCAGAGCAGTGGATCACTGATCAGTGTTCTGACTGGTTCTCACTGTGAAAACAGATTTAAACATTGAGGTTCCCTAAAGAAAAGAGAATAGAGCAGTTCCTGATGCATGATGCTTGTGTCAAGTGTAATAGGGTCCAGTCCTGGGAAAGTCATATGCACTTTACAATAACACAGATTTAATAATTATTAAAATAAAAAGATTTTATAATCAAATGGGGATGGAAAGAGAAATGTCACATTGCCTGACAAGGGCTTGTTTTTGGCTTTATTTCCTCTGATGTTTCACGGGAACTAACAGGAAAGTATAATAAAATTTCGTATCTTGACTCCTGAAATTTAGCCACAATGGCAGAATTAACAGGGCCTGCCTGATCACAGCTGCAACATTTCTAAATGCAAGGAACAGAACATAATGTGCTTGTAGGGAGGCAGGAACCAATTACTTGATTTAATCAACGCCACTTTGTTACCAGCTTCATAAAACTGAAAGTTATGGTTGTAGCCTACTCAGAGCAGCCTCATTCCTTCAGCACTTTTTTACAAGGAACTGTCATGACAAGCTCTTCAAAACAAAAGCTTTCATGGGAGAAATGCAGCTTATGCAGGAGGCAAGAAAAGCAAGCTGCACAAACTAAGGTTTTTGTCAGAAGTGTATAATTCTGTTGTCTTTCTAATGCAGCTCAAGCTGCAACTTCAGTAATGCGTTCATTTTGTTTTGCCCATGGAATCCTTCTGTAGTTTTATGGCAAAACGCTTCCACTTATTCCTTGCTTCTTGTGCAATGGGAAATAAAAATTCCTTTGCAGGGTATTTCAGTATGTAGGATGAAAAGCCACAAAAGGTAAGAGCGACAAGGAATATAGAAGAAAATGTGCTAGAAGTCTTATGACTAAGTAAAAAGAAAACCCCACCGGTAATCAACATCTCCACTAGGACTTAGAGAGTTATAAATGTTCACATTGAAATGATGAATAGTTAGATCTCTGTGTCTTTGGTGCAAAAGGAAGTGATTAACAATTTAGCTGTGAAGAATCTTAGAATGATGTGGTTTTCACTCTTTTTAAACAGCTTTATCTAGAAGTTCCTATTTTTCCATTTACTTTGTTGAAGTTGATCCTGAAACTGATTTGGAGCGGGGGGAGGGGTCTGGGTGCGGGCGGCAGAATCCAATAATAATGTGTTATCTTAAATAGTATATTAAGAGGCTTCACTTCTCCTGTACTACATTGTAACATTTCTTTTCCCCTTTGCTTTGTTTCTCAATGGAGGTTTCACACGTTCTCTAAAATCCCCTCCTTCCGAGTGCTGGTGTGCGGAGGGGACGGCACCGTCGGCTGGGTCCTTGGTGCACTGGAGGAGATCAGGCACAAGCTGGTGTGCTCAGAGCCCTCAGTTGCCATCTTACCTTTAGGAACAGGTGAGAACCATAGCAAGCGCCATTCTTCTTCTGAGGGCAGAAGTCCTCCAGAACGTTTACCTTTCTTTATCCACCTGACAAACAACTCAGTTTTGCAGTAGAGATGCCATGACTCAGTTCTGGCCAGTGTTGGATAGCAAATGCAACATCAGCTTTTCAAGGAAATGACAGTCATGCTTTCTGAAGGAAAAACAAGCGGCAGGGGTGTTGGTATGGGTGTGTCTGAGCGGGCAGGAGTTGCACAGGGCAAAATATTCTCCCCGTGACAACCACAGGTGCATCAGCCATTGCTGAAAACCAGTGAACTCAGCTGCTCCCTGACTTCTCACCTCCATAACAGGCTTTTCCATCACTTTTTGGGAAAACTTTTCAGATGAGACAGTGCAAGCACATGCGATGCTTAGATATTTTCTCTGCTTGTTAACTTTTCAGTCCAATCTCACTACTTCTTTGACTTGTTTGGAGTACCTTAATGTGATTTGATTTGTAAAATAGGGTTGATGCACTTTTTGATGCTTTTAGCTAACTTACGAAATGCAGTTGTTCTTCATTGTTGCCCAGGTAATGACTTAGGGAGGGTCTTGCGATGGGGAGCTGGCTACAGTGGGGAGGACCCCTACTCGATTTTGGTTTCTGTGGATGAGGCGGATGACGTTCTTATGGATCGCTGGACTATCCTTTTGGATGCAGAAGAGCCAGCTGAAGGTGCAGAGAATGGCATTGCAGAACCTGAGCCTCCAAAGGTGAGCTGAGCACCGTTTGGGTTTGATTCTTAGGAACTGTTGTTCTAGCAAAAATCACAAAGAAGATAGTTACTAACATAGTTTAATCTTTTATTGCTCACCTATCTTTGAGCTTGGACCTTACTGAGCTATTCCTTAGGGAACCCAGCATATGCCTGAATCTAGTGCTTCAGTTTTGGTAGGACTGGTTGGCTGCAGAACACACTTCATTGCTGTTTGGCAAAAGGTATCTGGTAGAGGATTAATGAAAAGATTCAAGTAATAATGGCATACCTATTTGCTTCAGTTGGAAAGAAATTTATTTCTCAAATAAGAAGAGCTTTTTGAAGGAATGCCAAACACTTTCCAGAACACTAGTGAAACTGGAGTGTCGACCAAAAACCAACACCCCGATGCCCCCAAAAAAGTACTCTTATCTTTCCTTTAACAGTTTAAAAAATGGCTGAGTTGCTAGCATATACAGGAAGTAAATCCTTCTGTCATCTTACTGGCATTGTGTGTCTGTATTTGTGGCATCTGTTGTATTTTTTTGGAATGAAACTCCCTGTCCTTTGGTTTGTATTACTTGTTTCTGTTTAGGAAAATAAAAATGTTGGTTGTAGATGGTGACTTCAGAGCTTTGTGTGAATCCTGGTTCTGGTTATCTTCAGACAAAACAAACAAATTGGACAAGGGGGTGGCAAAAAGGAAGTAGGAAATGGTAATAATGGTAGCAATTGTCTAAGATTGTAGTCCAGTCACTGGAAAATGCTAGGCATTATGTGTCACTTGGAGGATTTAAGTTGGTCAGGTTCCAGGTATTTTTCACTTGGTGGAGACGGGTTAATCTGCCCTGAGTGCCTAATCTGCTTTTTAAAGGTGAAGGACGGGAGAGTCAAGGGCTAGGTTAGAAAAGTTATGGGATGAATGGCATGCAAAGGAAAAATTAATTGCAGAAATGGTTGAAATCTGTAGAAACTTGAGACTGGCTTATAGGGAGCTATTTAAAATGCAGCTGAGTGGGTGAAGTCAAGTTCTTCACTTATCTGGCATAACCTGGTCACCTTCCAAAGTAAGGAAGAACATCTTCCCAATAATGTCATGATAAATCCATGGCTGATGCCAAAAATAATAGTGGCATTAGTGTTCAGCAACTTGTGTAGTTATTGCATAGAATCGCTTTGAGAAGTTGGGTTGGTTTTATTTCTGCATTTGTTTTTATTTCTGCCTTATTATGCTTGTTACTTGCAATTAAGATTAAATTTTTAAGTTTCTGGTACTTCGGAAATGATGACTACACATGTCAACAATTGTCCGTACGGCTTTATTTTTAGTGCAGTGTTTCTGGAAAATGTTTTCCAGGATCTGTCAAGATCAAATGACTTGGATCATCTGCAAAGCTTGTTTTTGTTGAAAAACTTTGGAACCTCTTCATTTATAAACCTAAGGAGGAAATAATACATTTTTTTTTTGTCAGATTGTACAGATGAACAATTACTGTGGTCTTGGCATTGACGCAGAGTTGAGCTTGGATTTTCATCATGCTAGAGAAGAAGAACCAGGGAAATTTAATAGCAGGTAATCCTGGGAAAACCAGGGTGAAGGGCAAACTCTGGTACTGCGTAACTTCCAATTTACACTATGGCTGATAATCTTGAAATGCTACAGGTATCCACAAACAGTATTGCTTGAGGCAGAGCTGGCACAGGGAGGCGTTAAGTTAGTCAGGAACTTGTAGACACAGAATTTGGTTTGGGGAGGGGTGGGGAGTGTTGTTTGGTTGGTTGGTTTGAGATTGTTGTTTTGGGGTTTGGGGGGTTTTCTGCCTTTACCAAGAGAGAGCACCAAAGCAGTTTTTGGAAGCCCTGTCGTTATTATTCAGTGTACTTTTTTGCCAATAACTGCAGTTTTGAGGTAGTGGAAAAATGTCTTACTCAAAGCCTTTAGCAGGAGGGAGGGCAGTGCTGCTACGTGAGCAATAAACACACTGTTCAGAACTTCTTTGTACCTTTCCCAGCCTTGCTTAGTTCTGTGGTAGCACCTGCATGCTGGTAATGAAGATAAAAAAAGATCTCTGTATCTCAAGTGAGATTGAGTGATTAAAAAGATATGGAGAGAGACCTTCCGCCTTTCTGGCACGCAGATCAATCAATAATAGTACTTTTTCTTCTTCCCATTATCACTGATGAGAAAAAGAAACCACATTTGTGTAATTAATCAGTAATTCGTTGTAGAAACTGGTTTTGTCTGCTTTCCCCTATGTTTGTGAGTAAATGTTCTCTAAATTGTCTCTTGGTTGCCAGAGACAGTTACAGCCAGTTACAACTATGCAGTATTCAAATCCTTACTATTAAAAATATTCTCTGGTGGGTTATGAGTGTAATGATGTGCAATCCCACCTATCTTGCAGTGTTATATCTATCATTACAGGCATTGCTCATGTTTTTTTCTTAAAAATGGAATAATACAGGATACTGTTTGTGGTACATAAATTACTATTAAGCATTGGTTTGCATTTTCAGTCCACTGAATTAAAAACATCATAGGTCATAAAATCAGGCAATAATTTTGCATATAGCAGTGCTTGTTCTAGTGTATAAAACTGTTCTAGATTTACTTTTGCAATTAATATAATGTAAGAGTTACATTCATTCTTCCTTTAAAATACACTACCCTGCCTTTGCAAAGCTGCAGCACTTTAAAAGATATGTCCTTTTCTTAATGCCACTGTATTTAAGGGTTGTACTTTGACTTTTAGTGCCCTGTGTGCTTTTCATCCCTTGAATCTTTATCTCAGTCAGTTCATAGTGTGCAGCACCTGCAGTGCAGTGGGTGGTGACTTGGTACCGTTCTTGCAGACCTTTTACATGCGTATTCGGACACCATGCAAGCAGGGTGTCTTGGAGGGTGTGCAGGAAAGAAGAGGTGATTTTTTTTTTTGTAAATCTGAAGGGCTGTATATTTCTGTGATTCAAGATCTGAGAAAGAAACATGAAATAATGAGTTGATACTGAGCTACAGTTTTGCAGGAGACAAACAGCTTGTGCAGGCTAACAGTGCTGACACATGATTGTTGCCTTTCGCTGCCTGTGATGATGATTGTTAAAATTGCTGGCTTTACTCTTTCCCAGGACGTGCAAGCGCATGCTCTTGCCAGCAAGATTAGCATGTTTTTATTGTTATTTTCAGTAAATTAACTAAGAAGGATGGCTACTTAATGCCAGATGCAACAGCTGCTGGCATGTGAACTGGCTGCTCCTGAGTGCAGAACAGGAAGTTTCAGGTTGTGACAACAGAAACTGCAGGTAGTCCTTGCGAGAAAAATGGGCTTGAGTGCTCTTCTGAATCAAGATCTTAAGCTGGTAAATGTCCTGAAAGCTGTGTGCTCTCTGGCCTCAAGCTGTAGAGTCTCTTTACACACTCAGGACTCCTTATCTTTGGCTTTCCCCCCCTGGAGGGAATTCAGTGCTGAACTTCCATCGCAGGGCAGATAGAAATAGTGTATGTTCCAGCAGTGATGGTTTTTATGTTGTCGAGTGCCAAGCTATGTGAGGTTTTTTCACACTGTAAAACTTAAGGATCAGGGCATCTGCCTTCATTCCCCCATTCCTATGGGATCCTGGAGCCATCTTTAGGGTTGTCTGTTACAGAAGAGACCACATCTTGTTTGTGGCACCCAAAATTGGCAGGAGACTGCTGTGGCAGGCAGTCTCGTGAATGTAAGGTTAGGCAGAGAGAATATTCTGCATGATTTAATGCAAGTTTAGAATTGTTTTACAAAGATACAGAACTGTTCTTTCTCTGGCTGGGCTGGGGGGAGGTTTGAAAGTACTGGTTGTTTGATTTTTTGATTGTGGGTTTTAAAATGCTACAATGGCTACTGTCTAACTCATTTTTTTTCCATCTTGGGTCCTCTGTATGTGAACCTGGTAAAATTCTTTCCCAGTCAGTAAGATTACCCTAATAAAAGCACCCTAACAGATTCTAATTATTGGTCAGAGCTCTTCTCTTTTGCAGTGGTGGTTTCCCACCCAGTGGTGGGCTTGTTGAATTGCAGGACTAGATAAAAAGCAGTCATTTTGTTTTGCTTGATAGCTTTCTGTGCTGTGTGCTGCAGTTCTGAGAGGTTTGCTTCTGAGAGATGTTACCTAGCAGTTTAGTAGTGCTCATGGGAAACTGCAGTTCATTTAAAAAGGCCTGGCACACAGATTTCTTATCCATCATCTTTAAAAAAGAGTTCCCCAAACCTACCCTTCTGGGTGTGCAGCAGTTGGCAAGAGCTTTGAAAAGTCTGGCTTTCTGCATCAGCTCGCTTCGTTTCTTCATGAGTCTTGAGGACTGGCTTCTTTATTTTCTTTTCATGAAAGCTTGGAAAGCAGTTACTGATGGTCTTGCTTCGTCTGGCCACCAGAGGTGCTTGCTGCTTAAGCAACAACCACAGAGGTGATTAAACTAACAGTGTAAGTTGATGCTATGGTGTCTCCCTGAGTCTATGGAGACTTGTTCATGGGACTTTTAAAAAGTAAAGGGTATTTTTCAGTTTGCTCTATCAGGGATAAATACAGGATTGCAGTACTTAAAAAACCAGTTGTTTACTTTCATAATCCATTAAAGTGGTCCCATATAGGATCACCTTTTAACTTTATCTATTCTGAGATACTCAATTAGCTAAACTGAAGAATCAGTCAAACCTTCTGAAAGTCCCTCTGGAAGGGTGTATGCAGCCTTATGGGTGTAGCCAGTGGGGCATCAGGTAGTACGTGAATGTTGGCTATACTTACAGTGCATCTTTTGTAGAAAAACCAAAGGGTGATTCCTGAGCTGTGTAGGTCAAATTCCCAAACTCATTTGAGCAGTAGGATGTTACTTCCATATCTGTACTCTAGAGAGCCTTCCAAATAGTTCTAGGATGATATAGTGATGCAAGTGTTGCAGCCGAGCTGATGCAAGGACTCACTGGCTCCATGGGGATGGGTGAGCTGCATGTAACGCCCTGCCCTCCTCTCTCATCCCCATCAGTGTCATTTACAGCAGTGACTGCAGTGTGTGTCCCACCTAATACAAAACTGGATTTCCTTCAGCACAAATAAGGTGTTGGAGACTGCTCCAAGGACAACTTCCTCCTTCCTGCCTTGCTAATTAACTGTGGTGAAACTACTGTCTGCAAACCAAGGGTTTGCTTTAGGAGATGCTTATTCTTTCTACCCAAGTGGGCAAGCTAGTATGTTATTAGCTACTGCTAGCAGTAGGCTGACAACTTCCACTGGCACTTTCTCCCCGAATCATGTCCCACACGTAGTTGCGCAAAGAAGGGTGGTGATTCTCTCTAAGTGGCAGATGTGCAAAGATCACCCTTCTAAGCTTGGCTGGCCATTTTAATCATAAAATCTTTCAGTCACCTTCAAAACCCTTGGATAGGAATTGGTGTGGTAACATTACATTCAGGCAACACTTTAAGAAGGGAAGATTTTTCTGTAACAAAATTTCACAAATCTCCACATGCCTCAACAGCACAAATCATCCCCTAAGTAAAAGGTATATAAAGTTCATGCTTTGTTTCTGCAGTAAAGCTAGAAGAATTTGGAGAGGGGTTTAATTGAAAAACTCTTTTAAATATACCTGTTAGAGGACAATACTGGTATACGTACGAGGAACAGTGCTATGCTGGGCCTTACGTTTTAGTTACAGGATGCTTGTCTGCTTTTAGGTTTCACAACAAAGGAGTGTATGTGAAAGTTGGGCTGCAGAAGATAAGTCATACCAGAAATCTTCACAAAGACATAAAGCTTCAAGTGGACCAGCACGAAGTGGAGTTACCAAGTATAGAAGGACTCATTTTTATTAATATACCCAGGTAAAAAGGAGAGGAAGGATCCTGTGTGGATGTGTGTGTGTGGAAATGCTGCTTGGTATTTAAGCATCAAATGTTTTTGATAATTGCCTGACTTGCTGGCTTGCCACTGTGCCTAAGGAACTAGCTCTTAATACCATTTTGACGTCGTTTTTCTGATCCTTTGAAACTCACAATCTCACTTCTCTTAAAGGTGGCACTATCTTGTTTTCCCAGTGCAAACCCCTGTCCATTTGCTATTTCTTCTGTGTCCTAACAGTAATTTGGTAACATTTCCTCACCAAAGGTGTTCTGACTTCTTTTGGAGCAGTTTTCTAGTAAAACATGACTTTTTAGGCATGGTTGTAGGCATGTGGCTTCTGTCCACTACCATTTTCCCCCTCCCCCAAACTGCTTGAACAGTTCACCAGATTTCACCATGACTTGTAGGAAGATCAAAGATGATCGGCTTACACTCTCTGGCATGCTAGAGACCAGGTGCCTAAGCAGTTCCTGCAGTGAAGGCCAGCCAGGATTCAACTGTCAGACACTGTCCTGGTCCCACAGCTAGCTGGTTGGTGTATGTGGAGTTGACTATGCTACCTGGGTAGCTGTGGAAAACCCACAGTTCAGGTACCTTTTGCAGAGTTGTAGGGACTGCTCTGACACCTGCAGGGAGCTAGAGTTACTGCTGTGGAAGAAAGGAAGACAAATCTGCAGGAAATCTGGCTTCCTTAGATGTGCTGTTGGTAGAGGCAGGGTTTTTGTTTGCACAAAATCAGCAGGTAATTAGTGCTGCCATGCTATTTTTTTTTTCAAGTACACTCTTATCTTAGGCTTCCGGTATCTTTTTCCATTTTAGTCTGAAAATGTTTCAACTTTTTATTGAAATGTATATATTTACATGTACATATACATATGTGCACATGCACATACACACAAGTATATGTTGCACATGAGAACTGTGGAGAAGAAAAGATTGTGATTAGTCCTGCGCAGTCAATGCACTAAAGTGAGTGATTCGAGGAAGGAGGGTCAATACTGCACAAAAAACAACACAGTGTTAAATTGTCAGAAGCATTTCAGAGGATCAAAGTGCAGAAATACCTGCTTAACTACAAGTGAGTTTGGCCAGGTACAAGAACAAAAACTTGATATTTGTTTTAGCTTTAGTTTCTCTTCAGTAGCTTCCATGAATATTGTCAAGATCAGTAAGATCTATGTTAAGTTCTTAAGTCTTGGAAGTTAAGGGTTAATGTAGCTGTAAATTGCGTCTGAAACTCTTTGGAGTTACTTTCTTCTTACCTACTCTTTTCTTTCAAATGGAAGCTACTTACTTCACTCCTTCTTTCACTCCTGAAAGATCATTTTAGAAGTCTGCCAAATTTTAGGAAAACACTTCCTGCTTTTACAGTGCAGGAAAGCTGTTTGTCTCCTCCAGCTGCTGGGGAGAAGAGTGTCTAGCTTTTGAAGTCTGGTGAACCAGCCACCCCTAGCAGGGTGCTGGGCTGGGTGCTCTGTGGCAGATGGTAGGTCCACAGGTGGTCACTGTGGTGTGCTCTCTACGCAGCTGGGGGTCTGGAGCTGATCTCTGGGGGTCTGAGAGTGATAACCGCTTTGAGAAACCACGCATTGATGACGGCCTGCTGGAAGTTGTTGGTGTGACCGGCGTTGTTCACATGGTAAGTTGGCATCCCAGTAAGAACAGAGGAAACATACATTTTCTCAGACTGCTTATTTTTGTAACAAACAGTGCTTTCCAAGTGTGTAGTCCTAAAAAGTATGCATCTATGTTAAGATTATACCATCATTTATTCAGGTACTTGTTGCATCATGCAGAAATGGGTATAGACCATAAACAGAATTCATGGGCAGTGTTGGCTGTCTGTGAACAAAGCTTCCAGATGTCGGGAGTTCAGCTGTGGCTGGTATGCCTGTTCATGGATTGCAGTGCCCTCTCATTGTCTGCTTACTGGGCTGCCCTGAAGATCCATATTTAGGTGCCAGACTACTACAGATGGAATGGAAACTGAAGAAACCTGTGGTTGGATAAGAAGTAATAGGAGTGTAAAGAATTTGTTAAAATTGCATGGGGAAATACTTCATGACTTAAGTAGGCTTTGAACCAAGGCCCGAAACATACATGCATACATATATATGAAATGCAAATATATATATTTACATATACATATGTATTGTGGAATTGTTAGGGAAGAAGTTGCTGCCCAGGCATTCACATGTCAATCAAGGAGTCACACACACACCAGCCTAGACTTTAACTGCTAGGACTGGAGTCCCTTCGCAGCGGGCAACTCCAGTGAGCCAATGGGTGCCCCTTTTGACTCCTCACACACACACACACACACACTCTCACCCTCAGGCACTTCTTCTTCCCTTAGACTCAATCCTAGGTTCCCCAAAGCAGAATCTCTAATCAAGGCCTTCAAAAGAGAAAGTGTAATTTGTTCTATACATGGTGCACAAATTTAGACCACTCGAGCTGTGTGCCCCCAGAGTGAGACCCCAAACACTAAAACCTCTGGGCAGTTATACCCTTACAGTCGAAGTTTCTGCCTCTCACACCATAGTCTGGTCCAAGAGTAATATTCAGGCCTGGGGTCATCTTCTCTCTCATTGGGTCCTTCTTCTCTTCTCTAGGCAGGTTCTTTCTCTTTCTGTTTTTTTAGGCTAGTTGTTACTGTCTCTTCTTTTCCTGGCTCAAACTGGTTCTGGGGCTTTCCAAATCTTATTCCTCCAGTCAGAGAATAAATAGGGCAACATTAAGCAAAAGCATTAAGAAAGCTATGAGTTCTGCTTTGTCATGAGCAAGTACTTTTAAGCAGCTAAACAAAGTTCTTAAAGCCCTCCAAAACATATTAACAGCCTCTGTAACTTACATACATTCCTGTGCTATTATAGCCTCACAATCTTATCCCATTATTGCCACATGCAGTTTATGTCTCTTTTGGGCGTCTTCCACATGCTCAGCTTTGTCACCTTCCACAACAGAATGCACTAGCTTTCTCATAATAGGTATTTTAATATTACAAAAACAGTCACTCTTCACTTGGTGTATTTGCAAAAAATCTTTTCATCCCTCATCACAATCAGGGCAGAGATTCCTTTGAGACAGGTGGCTTTATAATTGTCTGCCACGGGCTTTCCGACACCCGTCTCTGAGAATCTGATGCTAGCTGCTCTTGATCTGAATGCTACATGAAGGAGACGGTATGCCAGTTCTGCAAAGAATATTTTGACTCAATTTGTGCAACTTTAATTCTTCCATGTATTAACGTATTTTTACAATGGCCTGCCATTAGCAACACAGTCCTGTGGGATGGTGGGTTATTTTTGTCTTTTCTTCATATCTGTTTCACTGTCTTAAGAAATCTGCTGCTGACAAAGTGTATGTGGTCAGGTAACTAGAGACAACTAATCCGTACAACCATGGAAAGGTGGGTACTTAAAATTGTTTGTGTAGCTGGATCTTTGGTGTTGGCCAACTTCACCATTTTGTAATTTAGATCTTTTACAGAAGACAAAACATTCCATTAGAAGAATTGGTTTGGTAGAGATCCTTCAAATTTTTGTGATGTTAGAAGCAACAAGGAGTATACCCGTTGCTTTGGAATATAAATGTTAACAAACCTGTGCTCTGGTTTTGTGATCTTCTGTTAAGGTTTTTACCCCCATGTTTGGTGTTTGTACACATTCCCCAAGAAAATGTGTAGCAGCAAAGTTCACTTTGCTTCACTTTTTACAGTTAACGCTCAGCCATTAGTTGTAGTTGAGTATATATATGTGTATATGGAGTTGAGTTTGGCAAAACTCTCTCTCCCTGTTTGATAAAGTGCTTTTAGACTCTTGAGTTTCATGTGTGCCGAAGACTGTGTGTATGGTTAGGTGTTTTGAAAATGTGTTTACTATGTTACGGAGCGGGGACAGTAAAAGCAAACAAGACCTTTGTGAATGCATGCTCCTTGGCCAACCTAAGTGTACAAATGACTTCACTGTGTAAGTTACTTTGCCTCTGGCAGCCTGCAGGGATATCTGAGTTCTTCTTCATGCATGAACTTAAATAATTAATGCTGCATCCGTAATGGCATCCTATGCAGATTTTGCCCAAGCAGTTCTTTTACTTGAAATTTAAAATGTCAGGTGAGAATAAAATTCTATCCACTCAGTTTAAGTGCAGCTAGTATTTGTATTTCTTGTTTATTGGGGTGATTGATATCCTGGCTTTTACTTCCTAACAGGGTCAAGTCCAAGGTGGTTTCCGATCAGGAATCCGCATAGCTCAAGGCTCATATTTTCGTGTAACACTCCTAAAGCCCATTCCAGTTCAAGTTGATGGAGAGCCCTGGATTCAGGCCCCTGGCCAGATTATTATTTCTGCTGCAGGACCAAAGGTACTGGCTGTAGGTTTGTCTTAGCAAGCTGACTTTGTTTCTGCAGTGGATATTACTGTATTATCTTGCTTGTCTGTTGTGTTCTGATGGTTAATTTTAAAGGAGCTAGTCAGCACCCTGTGGTTACTGTTAGATAAATACATAGCAGCTTCTACAGAGGATGGTTTGAGGGGCCTCTCCACTGGCTGAAATGAGGCTTGTGTTTAAAAAACAGTCCCTGAGCTTCAGCCTAGTGACTTAATTTTTTTTCCCTGTATTGAGATCTCCAGGCAGTGTTGCATGCCCTGAAGCAGATCACAGTTATGAGGGCCATTGTAGTACTGCACTGTGCAAGGTAGGAAGCAGTCTGCTGGCAGTGCTAGAGGAGGAAAGGTCTGTCTGAGAGCAGCAAAGGAGAAAACTGAATAATGGAGGAGGAGGGTCTGAGAAAAAGAGACTTTGGACTAATCAGTGTCTGTTTTCCTTGCTATCTCAATGTATGTGTAGAAGGAAAAGAGCATCGGCTACCTAAGAATTTAACTTCTCTATTGACATCAAATTTGTGAAATAAACATTTTGCAGCAGTTGACTCCGGTGCACACCAGTCTACGCATTTGTGGGCTACCTTAAGGATGCCTTTTTAATTCACAGAAATTTGTTGCTACTGGCAATCTTGGAAAATATATAGCCCTGCCGGGAGGGCTACTAGAACAATGGCCCTTGCAGAGGAAAAATGGGTGAAAAAGAGGGTCATACCTCAGATGTTTTGGAATATGTTAAACTTTGTTCTTTTCCTGAGAGAAAGGGGGGGGAAGAGAAAGAGAGAGAGAACAAACCTAACTTGTTCTTCCAGTGAGAAATATTTCTATCTTTCTATCGAGTTAGTGACTAATAGTGTTATCTGTATATATGTGTATGTATATGTGTGTACATTAATATATATGCACACATGTACATATCCTTATACATCTATATACATATACATACATGTGTATATATGTTTATGTAAAAAAAGCAGTTAAATCTATGGCTTTATAAGAATAAGTGCTTCAGATAGTTGTGTATTTAAATGTTTTTCTGTTGCAGTTCCAACATTTTACTTATTAGTTAGTTGCCTTAGATCTGCTTATAGGTGACTACAGATATTTTAATACTCACTCACTTTCTTTTAAAACTTTTCATTTTAGGTCCATATGTTGAAAAAATCCAAGCAGAAACAGAAAAAAACTGGAAGCCTGAGAGAGATGAGAGCAGATAGCATGTCAGTCTCTGAAGGAGGACGCTAAGTGGAGACCTGCGCTCAGAAGTGGTGGAGCACACCTACTGTAAATACCAAGATGGTTCAGTAAAACCAGGTGCAGACAACTAGTGAAGAGGGTTGCTTATGAGCGTGCCTTTTATTACATTTTGCTAGTACTGGGTTCTACTTCGTCTTTCAAGGATAGTGCCTCATTGCTACAAATAACTATTATGTACCACTTGTCTCATCTGAAATGTTTACCTTCGGTTGCTTTTTCATAAGCCATTTCCCAGTTTTTCATGTATATAGAAACTGAGGCCAAACAAGAGATTCCAAGATGCTGAGATTTCTGCATCTACCTTGACAAAGACTCTTCCCCTCCTCCCAGCTTTTTCTTAAACAAAATCATTCCATAGATAAATTTTGGTGCATTGTTCAATAAATGAAAATGTGTTCCTTTAAGTTAATGCTCACCCTAGCCTCCTAACCAAAAAAAGGCAAAGATATGAGCTGCTGTGAACTCCTTGGATCAGTCCAAATAGCACAGCTGAAACAGTACTACTGTAAAGACAAAAATACAAAACACAGGAGTGATTATTTCTATAAAAGGAGCCCCTTGCACTGGGAAGAGAGAAAGTACTAGAACAGTTGAGTCAAAATATTTTAGAGGATTAACTTCAACAGTATTTGGACAGTATGAATGAAGGGGAAACAGTTTGTAGAGCAAGTTTTCAACTACAGCTTAGTTTCTCCTATATTATCCAGCCAAAGCCTGTTTTAAAAGGCATTTGAATTTCAGCAGCTACCACTCTAATGTAAAAAAGGAACAAGAATACCCAAGGCAGTATTACATTCTACTGACTTTTTTCTATCATTGAAACTATTATCTTTGGCAGCAGACTTTTCTTCTTGTCTTTACTTGTGCTGTTTCATTTTCATTAATTTGTCACAGTTGGACTGTTACTTAACAGCAAGCTCAAAGACTGAAAGAATCATCACTAATTAGCATAAAAGAAGTACCACTTAGTGTTCACTTAAGTAAATTAGCACAGTCATATGTTAGAGCTGAACTGAAGTACAGCGTAGCTTTGCTGAGGAGCCTTAGGAGTTATTGAAGCCTGTAGTGTGCATGTAACGTGCTGTAGGCTTCAGATAACTGGGAATGCGATAGCCGTCATGAAAACTCTCCTACCTGGTCAGCCTTCTCAAGTCCTTGCTGGGTGTTGTTATCAGGTGTGGTCCAGGGACAGGTGACTTCAGTATAACTTTGAAATATGCAAAAGCTGGTTTGTGTTGGAGCCAATTACATGCTGAGACAGTTCTTGCTGTGTCTCCTTGATCAGTCTGTACTCTAAGCACCGTGCCAGCTTCAGCAACATCTGATCATTACCTGTGCTTTCTACTTTCCAGTCATGGTGCAGATGAGGGTGTGAATGTGGGTGCTGCAAGACAGTCATCTATAGCAACAGTGTGATACAGCTAAAGCTATAAACAGACACAAAACAGCCATGCAAAAATGGCAGCTGCCTGCAGCCTCTCCTTCCTGTCCAGTGATTCATTCTGTTCTTAGTGTTCTGGTGGAGATGCATTTGGAGGACTGACTTCTCTCTTCAGTGAAACCTGTTATTAATTGTTTAAGTTGTTAATTTAATTTTCAGGATGTTCTTCAGGTACCACTGTGTGGACTTCAACTTACCTTTTTATTCAAGACGCAAACTGGACTCATGCTATGAAGGAGATAGTGTGGATAGTACAGAGCTAAAATCCTTGTCTCCTGATCATTACACACAGGGTTGTCTCTGCTTCAGAACCTGGGCATGAAGGATCAGCTGGAGCTCTTCTGGCGTCCTGGTACCAGCATTACACATAGGAGGGGTAAAGTGGTGTATTTCAGGGTATGCCCTCTCAGGATGAAGCTCACAAATTAGAGAGGAAATCTGAAATAGATTGCTGCTTATAATTGTCCAGAAAGTCAGAGAAACTGCTCTGTGTCCTCAGGGCAGCAGAAAGAATGCACAGTCTTCTTTCTGATTGCTGACTCGGTAACAGAGAGGAAAACTTGGCTTTTTGTTACAGAAAACATGCATAAGTTTTAAGCTTGCTGGTACTGACCATCTTCTGCAGCCCAAGTAAATAAACCTGTCTTACTGTTTTTCCAGACATATGTAATCCTGCAGCATGCAGCTGACAGTGTTTCATGTTCTTGGCTCATGAAGGGCCTGAGTGTCTCTCCCTTTTGCTCAGTATCTGTTATCTGAAATAACATGAAACTCTCAGGCCACAGTATTTTAATCGGAGGGCCCCTTATTGTGGCATATCCTTCCATGAGGATTTTCCAGCCTGGGAACACGGTATGAGCCTGTCTCAGGGTAGCGTTGTGGTAGCAAGGCAACACAGAAGTACGAATGTGTTCTAATCGCAACTTCCAGAGTCGATCCTGGTGGAGGACAGGAAGGCTTTGAGTTGGCATTTAAGGTCTCTGTGCATCATAAAATGATGCTTAGTATGTTTTGAAGACAAAACAGATTCCTGGGCAGTTGAGACAGCAAAGCTCCTGTAAATCTTAAAAGGAGAAACTCACTGTTTAATACCTCTATTAAGATGTTGCAGTTTCAGGTACTGTAAAGGCCAGTATATCAAGAATATATGTATTCTTTTTTTTTTTTTAACATATTTGTCAAACATAGTATCTGATAAGGCCTATTATTTTCTTCTATAGTATGCAAGACTTCCTTGAAGAGAGGAGAGAACTCTTCACAGTTAATACAAAACATTTTGACTTGGCTTTTAAGTTGAACAAAACAATGCAGTATAGTTTACATTATAGTGGGCAGACAAATGATTCTCGGCACTGAGTCTTCTGAGTAACATTGTGTAAGAACCTCATAGTCACATGGCCAAGTGCTTTAAATAATGCAGTAACAAAAGTGTTGGGGAAGGGACTTGGTTCTGTCAAGACAGGTGTTAATCAGCATCAGGAACACAGGACCAGGAACCATAATCTGTAGACAGGGAGGAGATGCAGGCTCATTGCTATGCTGAGCACACTCCTTCATCCTCTCTCCAATGTCCTGCCTTTTTACCTTGCCTGTAAACCATGGCAGGCACAGGTAGCACAGCTAGCATCTCTCGTGCTGAGATAGGTGCTCCTGACCTTTTACTGGTGTCCTACTAGATTTTGCCAGCATGGGGGAGAGAAGGGTCCTGAAAATCACGGTGCATTTGAAATACCCCACTATTGCAGATGAGAGAAGGTGGTCAGTTTGTTAAAATCTGTTTTGATGGGTAAACACATTATCTCTGTCTTGAATTAGGAAATCTGAAATTCAACAGCTCATCCCTGGAATACAGGTTCTACTTGAGAAAATTTGCTGCTTTTTCCCCATGGCTCTTACATTTGATTTGTATAGCTTAAATTGCTGATGTTTTCACTGCATAGATTTTTAAATGAAACAGTGTTATTTTGCCAAAAACTTTTTATTTATATATGTGTATATATGTGTGTGTGTACATATATGTGTATACATACATATGCACACACCCTTTAAAAATAGGCCTTATTTTATTTCCTTTCACAGTGCCTACTTGTACAGCTTTTGTTGTGTTACAACATTCTGATAGGACCCACTTCTGGATCTTTCTCTCACCAGTTTTGGACAGGAGGCAGAGCCTTCTTTCTTACTGGTCCCACGGAGGTTCCCAGCACATATTTCTAATGGACGTGTGCTTCCCAACAAGACATGATGGCAATATAGTGAAAGCACAACTCCATTTAGAGTACAGTCTCTGCATGTATACAGTTCGAGCTCCTTTGCTCCTTCTAGATTTTGATCAAGTGTGTGTGTGTCTAAAATCAACAGCAATGGCAATTGTAGCATTTTAAAAACTAGAAGAAGCTGTAGCATAGTCCACTGCAAGACTTAAATAAGGAACAAAACTAAATGAACTGTTATAGACAATTGTTCATTAATCTTCACAGTTACCCTCTTACTAGTGTTGTACAGATTGCATTTCTTTAAAGAGCAAATAATGTACTTGTTTTGAATATCAGCTGTTTGGAATCACTGAGCACTTACATGGTGCACATTACTCTGCAGCAGTCTGTTGGCATATAAATGTGACATTATCAAATGAAGCCTCATTTTGTGAGCGGAGAAGGTAAGAGTAGCTGTTGTGACACTTAAAAAGGACTAGTGTTGAAGATGCAACAGATTCAGCTGCATAGGTATTTTATAATGCACTGACTGTGAGCCGGTGTGGCCTGTGTTGCGTAGCCACCGGTCCATACTCCAGCACTGAAACAGGGGGTGTGTTGGAGTTGTGCACCTGAGAGACCTGGCAGTAGATATTCCTTTGGTGTGCACCTCATACCTCTTCCTTACAACCTTCATAGTAACTGTGCGTTTTCCTCTTCTGCTAGGCTGCCTTCCTGCCCTTTGGGCCTAGCCTTTCTACTGAAACTTGTAACAAAGGCATGAGTATGTGGTGGTGAATGTGTGTGGAGAGCGGGTTGATGGAGATCCTGCTCTAAAACACAGCTCTGGCTGTTGGACTTAGACCATTCATTAATTTCTACTTCAGCTTCTATTTCAGCCACTTAACAGCTGTGTGGCAAAGACTCAGCAACTACTGAACTACCTTGGATTCATGGTGACAGCATTGCCTCATTTTCAGGCTTTGATCTTACATGCACCAGTGCATGTATCACTTTATATACTTTTTGCACTTAACAGAAAATGCAGGTTAGATAGGCTTAGGGTGTGGCAAAATTGCAATGTTTGTACTTTTTTGTAACTATGGGGATGATTCTACAGATACAAAGATGCACTTTCAGGTAATGATGAAAACAAGTTTGTAGAACGCAACTGTTCAGGAGTTTCTCCGACTGCAGCATTCCTTGATCCCCATCCATCTCTAATACTGTGTTCTCCTTGAAGGTGTGCTTGGGAATGAGAGATGGTGTCTTCCTCCCATCACAGTGTGTATTTATAGATGACTGACTGAAAGTTCATATATATTTTTAAACAACTACAAATTGGCTGCTATTCTAAGATTTAGGTTTATTAGACTGATTTTATAATGCATAAAAGTAATGTTAAAGTTTTATTTATAATGTCAACATTTACTGATTTGACACTTGGCTTGTAGGAGAGATCCAGCTCAAAGCCTTCATTCCTTTTGCTGTGTTTTGTTTTGTTTTGTTTTGTTTTTTTTTAACAGTGTAGCCATTGTATGTGTGGAATGCAGTGAAATGAATGCAAATTACTAATCTTAACCTGCAGTTAGACCAGCAGGTTCAATGTTTACCGAACAGTGACTATTGATTGTAAACCCATACATGGCAGTTGAAACAGTGCACTCCTTCCATGTTTTAGAAGCATTGTTTCTGCTTCCCATGACAATTAAGGAAATAGTTGCCCTCTGATTTAGATTCCTAGTTACATCCCTTTGGAGAGATTCAAATGCAGATTATGACTTTTCTGCCATGAACTCATAAGACAGAATTTCTACTGATCCAGGTCTTGTATTGAACATGTTTTCTGAAAGATTGACTTTATTTTTTGTGAAGATAATTTATGAGAATGTTTTATAAGCAGATCAGTGTTGTCGAAAAAGTTGGTCTGAAGTCTTGAAATAAATGTGTGTAGATATTAAAGGTGTGTCCCAAAGCAAAGTATTTTTGAACAGGGCACTGTTACTAATGTAGTTATCCCTCTGAGCTCTCCTAGCGACACACCCATTTCACATGTCACTGTGCACAGCTCAAGTGTGTTATTTAGGAGACGACTTGATTTCAGAAGATGTGGCTAGCTTTATGTTGTGCGTACCCCGTATTACACCTCTGGCAGTGAGTCCTAATATAAAAATCAGCTGCAGAAGGCAGAACTTTTCCCCTGTACAAATCACTGCAGGTTAAAGAGCAGAGAGCCCGCCCTTGTGCTTGACTGCAGGAAAGTTAAGAGTCTGGTGACTGTTTGGCACTTAGAGTCCTCTCTCACTGTCCAAAGGGTGTGCCCCACATTAGTCCTTTTGCTTTCTGAAGGAAGGCAGGCAAAAATTGACATCTGCCTGTGTCAAACAGTTAACAGCTTGCCTTGCCATGGCATCCCTTTTTTTGTGCTGCTGATCTTGCCAAATTGGGTAGCAAGAGGTGCTTGAAGAATTACTGAGTATTTATTGTGTAATTTTAGGTGCTTATAAAGCCTTCACTGCTATTTAAAAGCAAAATTCTGGGGATCTGTAGCATAGCAATAGCTGTATAACTGCAGCTTTCTGAACATGCCAAAAGCAAGTTACCCTTGGGATAGTTTAATTAGCAATGGTGTAGATAGTAGCAATCAATAACCTTGAAGCCACAAGTTCTGATTATTGGAAGGGAGCATTTCTGCTTTGAATGCTATAGATTCCAGTGTCCTTCCTACTTACGAACCACCCATGACGTCTTAACTCTTCTCAAACTATGGCTTAACTATTGCTTAAATAACTGTGTTTTTCACCTCTGGTTATTTAAGTCATCCAACTTCAAGCAGTTTTACAAATGCTATTTTAATATCAAGATACTCTAAGATGTCTTATAGCATTTCTTGTGAATGTTCTAATACATTGGTAATAAATCATCTTGGCCCAACAAGCTAAGATAAGCTGACCATTGAACAGTTTAGTTATTGTCTAGTGCTTATTCTTTGTGCATCTGCCTAATAATTCTCAGAAAAAAAAGCCTAAGTATAAGCATTGAAGTGGTTGAAAACTGTTTCCACATTGTGTGCCTCAAACCAGTAATGCATTATCACACATTTACTTGTGGATTGGTCTCAGAAACAGGCTTTTAATGATGTAACTTGTTTCTCAGTGTCTGCCTTGCAAATCACTATGCTGTGGTAACTTGTCTACAAATAACATACCTAGTGTACTAATTGGTTTAAAAAATAGTAATTTATAAAAGATGAACTTTTCTCTTATATTTAAACATTGTTTGTCCTTGGGTTATGTTCTTAGAACAATTCTGTATATATTTTGCAATATGGGGTTTGTGTTTAATTTGATTGTACATTTTGCACTGATTTGAAATTCTGTATTCTAAGTATTATGTACAAGTTCCAGAGATCTGTAACTAGAATTTGTCTGTGAAAAATACAACATTTCTCCTACCCTGGATGTTTGTGGAGTAGTCATGCTTTAAAAATAGTGAAATACACTTCTGCAGAGAGAAATGTACTTTGTTTCAGCTGGGCACTACTTCTGTAGGTATCCTGTAGCCTTGCTGTTTGAGATTGGGTCATCCTCTGTGAGAGGGTGGCTGTGTTGTAGCAGTGTTACTTCATAGGTTTTAGTTTCTAAGATGACACCTACACACTAAGTTTGACCCCTGCAACATTCAAGCTCTTCTAGAACCCTTATTTCTGTGGGTAGCACTTACTGTAACTGGTAAAATCTTTCTGTGACAGCACGATAGTGTATTAAGCATTTTTGTTTTGTGAGCTACTTTAGTGATGATCCAGATTTTCCAAGGTAGTTTTGTACAATTCCTTGCTCTATTTGCACTCCTCTGGAAACACGTGACCTGGTGTTTTCAGGCTGCAGGGAACAGGCCCATGAGTAGTCCCATTGTGCTTGGCTCAGGTGAGCAGTGGTGGACCTGGCCTGCACAACCCAAGGGCCAGAGCCCATGGACCTTGGCTTGGAGGGGGTTAGTTGGGCAAGAGGAAGGGCTGTCCAGGGAGCAGAGCCCAGATGGAAACTCTGTCCTGCTGTGGATGGACAGCCCACCCCTCCCTGGAGGTCAAGACCCATCAGCTCCTGGCCTGCCTCTCATGGCTGATGGGGTTCCTCAGCTTCACACCTCTGCTTAGGATGTCCCTGCTGCGGTAACCCTTCCTCTGGGATAGAGCAATTGTTTCTCCCCACTCTGTTCAACAATTGATTGCAGAACAGGGAAGGGCTTGGTTTTGCCCTAGCATCTCAGGGTAAACCTCATTGTTCCTTGCTGGGCTGCAAATCAACAAGCTCCAAAGCAGCTACAGCCACATTTAAAAAAACATATATAGAAAAACTCAGTTCAGGACTACTGTTCTGGGAAAAGAGGGGAAGCAAACAAAATACCGACCTTCATGTAGAGGAAAAGAAACCAAGCACAAAACACCCAAACCTGAAGTGTTCATGAATTAACCAAGCTTGCCTTAAAAATGGAGAAAAAATGCCCTTTCTCTGTTAACTGGGGAAAGCGAAGTAGCATTTTCCACTTATTCTTTCTTCAGGTTCTAGTGGTGGTGTGGCACACTAAAACATACTGCTCTTCACATTGTATGCACTGCTTTTCAACTTTTACATGTTGCAACCGGCACCTATTTCAAATATGCAATTATATGAGCCAGCCAGGCTGTCCAATGGGTAAAACACGTGTACCTGGAGGACTTGGGAAATCTCCGAGTACTGAATGTGGTGAAGTCCTTCCAAATGCAGGTGGGTTTGTGGCACACCTTTGTGAGACAACAGCATGCAGTGAGCTAGGTGAACTTTGTTTTTCAGGAGACATGACCAAAAAATTCATCCTCATACATAGTCCTGAAAAAGGAGTATGATCTACTTCTCCAGTAACTGGGAACGAGCAGGCAGTGATGAAACTATAATTCTCCTCCTTAGCAGAGCACTGCTAGAGGCTCTGGCATCACACCTGACAGACATCTCCTTGAAGCTGTGGGCATGACACCCCAACCTGCCCATGGGAGGCAGCCAGGAGATGCATGCTGTGGTGCAGGTGCCCTGTGAGGCTTCTTGTTGCTTAGTGAGCATAAAGGCACATCCTCGGTCCTATCCATGTGTAGGGAGGCCTCGACACCTTTACCCAAGCCTACAGGAGAGTGCTCTGACAGCCAAAGGGAAAGAGGAAAAGAAAGAAATGCGAGCAGACAAGCTTCCTAGCTGGGACTCCAGATGACCCAGAAATTCACTGTTGGAGGGATTTGGGGGACAAGGGGGTGTTTGGGTATCCAGAGGGTTGTACCCCATGTTTAAGTGCATGGAGTACACCTGAAGTGGCCTGCAGGCAGAGAAGGTACCACGTCAAGTTACCTGCCATTTCAGTGTGAGGGACCATAGGCTTCAGTGGAGGATTAGTATTTACACGGTTCAATACACATCGAGGAACTCGGGTACTTCCAGGATGCCATGATGTTCTGCCTGTATCTATGATGATCTGCCAGTGAATTTTACTCCTGCCATCCGGTGAGCTGAGAGAACAGCCAGGATCTGGTTTGCAGGCAGAGTGGACGACTTCCAGCAGTCCCTCCCTTCCTGCTCATGTAGGGTTGTGCCTTGCAATCTGACTGTGCCACATTCCCATCATGGGGAGCTGGTGTCTGAGAACGGGAAAGATGGTTTGGCCATGAAAAATCCCAGTTTGACTTCCAAGTGGATTTAGTCACCAGTTAGACAAATACACTTTGAAGTACAGCTAAGCAAGAAACTTTTAGACAAAAATTAAGTCACAAGGAAATTAAATTGAAGGGCATCTGGAGCCATTTTGGACATCAAATTGATCATCAGGTGACAGCTTTGGCCCTCTAAAAAACATGCTTTCTTGTTGCAGACAACCAGTGGACTGTAACACACAGGGGATTCCTCCCAATGGGGCTGAAGAACCAAATGCTGGAATGCATGGTGGTGGTGGCTGCATTTCCTCATTCCCAGGACCAGCCTGTTGCAAACAGAACAACGCAGACATAGAGCAGCAATGCCTTTGCAGGCACCCACATACAGGCAAGCATCATCGACATGAATAATACAAATGGGCCAACCCTGTGCCTTCTCGCCAACTAACTGGGCTCAAAGTTCACTGCTGAATGATTCTCTCCCTCTGACTCACTTTTCCCAGGCCTCTTTTGTAGCTGGCACCATGCTCTTGTTCTGTCCCAGAACCTGGCTCTCACACCTCTTAACCAAGTCTCCTGGGTTTGGCTGGGATAGGGTTGATTTTCACAAGAAGCTGGGAGGGGGCACAGCCCGGACAGCTGACCCAAACTAGCCAAGGGGATATTCCATACCATAGAACGTCATGCTCAGTATATAAACTAGGGGGAGTTGGCCAGGGGAGGAGGGATTGTGGCTCGGGAACAGGCTGAGCATCAGGTTCCAGGTGGTGAGCAATTGCATTGTGCATCACTCGCTTTATACATTCTTTTATTAGTAGTAGTAGTATTACTTCTTCTCTCCTTGTGTCATCCTATTAAGCTGTCTTTATCTCAACCCACGAGGTTTTACCTTTTTCTTCTGATTATCTTCCCCATCTCACTGGGGCAAGGGGAGGAGTAAGCAAGCAGCCATGTAGTGCTTAGTTGCCAGCGGGGCTTAAACCACCACACCAAGAAATCCAGCTTAAATGTCTGCTAGGGGATCACAGAGAGAAAGGAAAAACAACAACAACAACAACAACAACAAAAGTTATAGAGAGAGTTTAGTAAGGATGTAGAACAGCCCGCAAGGTTCAGGCACAGAGCCTGGCCAGACAAGTGCTCTGACCAGGAGCCTGCTGACTTAAAATTGGGCCCCTGTAATAAAAGGGGGGTTAGGGCGGGTGTCAGAAAACACACCCAGAGAAACTGCATATAGACAGCACCTCACCCCAGACTGGGAAATGGGGTAGCGACAAGCTCTCTCACCTTCAGGACTTCTCTCAGTCAACCTGTGCTGTGAATCAAATCGATAGTTTACCACAAGCAGCCACTCTCACAGGTAAGGGCTGGCACTGCTGCTGGAACAGTGCCCCCGAGTCTGTGCCGGCTACCTACAAAGCTGGTGTGAGCCCAGGATGTCTGGGGCTGCTGTCAGGTGCTGTCACACCTCTGCTCATGTGCACACTTGCCCTGGTTTCAGCTGAGAGAGAGTTAATTTTCCTTCTAGTAGCTGGTATAGTGCTATGTCTTGGATTCAGTATGGGAATAATGTTGATAACACACTGATGTTTTCAGTTGTTGCTAAGTAATGTTTATATGCAGTCAAGAATTTTTCAGCTTCTCATGGCCAGCCAGCAAGAAGGCTGGAGGGGCACAAGAAGTTGGGAGGCGACACAGCCAGGACAGCTGACCCAAACTGGCTAAAGGGGTATTCCATACCATGTGATGTCATGTCCAGTATATATAACCTGGGGGAGTTGGCCTGGGGGGATCGCTGCTCTGGAACTAACTGGGCATTGGTTGGTGAATGGTAAGCAACTGCATTGCGCATCACTTGTTTTGTATATTCCAATTCTTTTATTATTATTATTATTGTCATTTTATTATTGTTATTATCATTATTATTTTCTTCCTTTCTGTCCTATTAAACTGTCTTTACCTCAACTCACAAGTTTTACTTTTTTTTCTCAATTCTCTTCCCGATCCCATTGAGTGGGTGGGAAGTAAGTGAGTGGCTGCATGGTGCTTAGTTGCTGACTGGGGTTAAAGCACAACAACACTGTTTTGAGGTCAGGACCTCCTGGTTCAAAGCACCTTTCCCTCCTGCAATTGCCAAAGTCCAAGCAACTACAGTGGCTCTGAGGGCACAAAACATCCCCAGCAGCAAGGACATCAGCCATGGATCTTGCCAGTCCTGCTTCAAACTGGCCAAGCTGAAACATTAATCCAGTCATATGGGCCATTACACAACCTAGCATCGAAGGTCCTGCTCCCACATCTCTCTGTCACAACAGGATGGCTTGGTGTCCTCTCCTCTGCTGCAGCAACCTGCTCTACAAAACACAGAGATGGTAGCAAGTCTCCTATGACTCAGTTTTAGAAGCCACAGCCCCCACAGCTGCACCCGGACATCTCCTGTCTGAGCAAAACTTCTGGACACTGAGGGGACTGTCTGACAGAGTCTCAGCGTATCTGCAACAAAGGTGTGGAAACAGACCTCAGCTAGGAGGTGCCAGAACTGAAGAGCCTCCATCAGCCCTATTACAGGAGAGGAGACTGCTTCAGTTGACCAGGAGACACTTTTTTCTTCTGCACTCTTCCACCTCAGCTTCCCAGCCTCTGGCTCCTCCTGGTGCCTCCATCCTCCTAACTCATCAGCCATTCCCTTCCCGGGACTTGTTGCCACTCCTGTATCACTGCTGTGTACAATGGCTTGCCTTATTTGCTCTCCTCTAGGAATATTTAACAGTTTTTTTCAGGCTTCTTTGGTTATAAGTGAACATTGTGTGGATTTTTTTTTCAATCTCTTTAAACTGTGGTGTGTCAGCAGCTCTGGTCATAAACTTTAAACTGCATCCTGCTAAAACCTGTCCAAAGTCTCAGTTTTATCTGCCTGTTAGAGGGAGCTGCTTTAGTTTCTGTTAATTATAAATACCCTCCCAGGTGTCTGCCAAGTTTTATGCTGAGTGTTGGCACAAAACGAAGCAGTGTCATTAAAGTACCATGCTACTCAAACAGGGACTTTAGTTCTGGCAATTCTTTTTTGTATACAAAGCCATTTGCTGCTCGGCACAGCTTTACGATTTTGCTGTCTATTTAACCGTACTCACTGTTAAACTGGAGGCTGCTGCCCTCTTGCTTTCCGACTGAGGATAGCAAAACACTCCACTGAATTAGGAAAGGCTTTCAGGAAGCCCTGCCCAGCCACTGGATGTGCTATTCCTGCGGGGTAAAAATTATTGTAAGAGAAATGGTGTGCTGTACTTATGCAAAGATGCTTATGCTATAACTGTTTGGTTCATGGATTAAAAAGCTTGTTCCATTTTTTTAAAGTCATCCTCCTCCAAAACTATCATCAGTTTGGGGAGGGAAAAAAGGCAGTAAGGTGGAGTGCTGAGGGCACAGGTTTCTGAAGCTGCTCTCCCAGTGTCTCCAGAGCTTTCTTTGATGGTGCCTCATGCTGTCTTCTTCATGGTGCCTGTCTCCATCCCCACCATGGGGTGCCTCCCTACACCAGGACGTGTTGCTGAACCCAGACACCCACAGCCCATGCTGGGAGCAGCAGTGGTGCCATGCCATGCTGCAGCATGGAGAGCATGGGCTGGCCAGCTTCTTCTGATCCCACTCCAGGAAGAAAGCAGGTGCTAGGGCTGCACCTTGGTGGAGAACAGAAAGCTGAGCCTTTTCCAGCAGCAGTGTCACCAGAGGCTCCTGCTTTGTCCTGCCCCTGCCAAGGACTGCTGTTGCTGAGGAGTGTGTCACTGGTGGGTCTTGCTGGGTCTCATTGCGCAGCAAGGTGGTCCAACCCCCAGAGCAGCATGCAGCACTGCTGGGAGGAGCAGCAGAAAGGCATGGGGTGCTGCTCTGCAAGTGCCATTCCGCTCTGGAGGGGGCCTGCATGCTGGGGAAGCATTGGCAAGCCATGTCCTGGGGGTGGCCCACCTGTCCCTAGTGGCCCCACAGAGGAACGGCACAAGGGACCTAGTCCCCAGTGGGGGAAAATCTGGCACAGGGAGTTGCAACCTGTCTGCAAAGGGATGCAGGGCAGCCCAAGGCATGGCCCAGCAGCCAGGCCCCATGGTGCTGGGCTTGGGGTGAGCTGGGGGAACAATGTCTCGCACAGCCAGCAGGAGCCATGCCCCACAGCACCAGCACAGGGAGATCATGGCATTTCAAAGCATGAAGGCAAAGTCCCAGCACTCAGAAGTGGGGAAAAAAGTCCAGCACTGCTCCAAGGCCAGGTCCCAGGGTGCCAAGAGTGGGGGCAGCCTTGGTGGCAAAGGTCTGCCTGCCTTCAAGAGCAGGACTCATAGCTCTCCTATTCAAGTAGGAGCCTGAAATTCATAGCCCAGACTGGCTAGAGGCCAGGCCCAATGGCACTCTGCCCAGGGGCATGGTGGTGTACAGTTATGGCAAAACCCCAAGCCAGACGCCATGGGCCTTGGCTTGGAGGGAGGTGGGGAACAAAGCCCTCAACGGCCTGAGGGCCAGGCCCCTGGGTGCACAGGCACAGGGAAGTTGGTGGGGCATGGTCTGCATGGTCTGAGGACTTGGTCCCACAGTGCTTGGCTGGAGGGGCCTGGGGGAGAAGGTCCTGCAGAACAAATCTCTCCTGCATGGCTCGACAGCTTGACCCACCTCTCTCCTCTGAGCAGCAGCCTCCTCGACAAAACAGGAGCAGAGCTGCTGACGTGTTTCTCCACTGCAGCTCCACTCAGCTCGCTCAGGAGCAGAAGAACAGGGGTTAGCTCAGTCCACGCTCATGTCGTTAGGAGCTGTGGGGCAGAGAGGTCCATCCTGAGTCTCCTCACGCCTGCTGGGGCCCCGGCCTCACTCCCCTCACCTGCTGCACACAGCACATCTCTCTTCCCTGGCCTCTACCTCCAAACCCTCCACTGCTCACACGGCCACTGCCAGCTCCTCCAGCTTCCTCGCTGCTCCTGCCACTGCTCTCTTCTTGCCCACCTCAGCTTCACACCATCTGGCTCCTGCCACCATCACCACCGCCTCTTAACTCCTCCAAATTTCTGCCTGGGTACACCCAAACAGCTGCTGCTACAGCCACAGCCCCACTGCCCACAGACACAAGGAGTGTCTCCTGCCCTCAAGAGGAGCCCTGCCCCAGAGCAAAACCCTAGCAGATCCACCCAGCAGCCCCAAGGCTGTCTCCCTCCCCGCGGCACCTGCCCACTCCACCAGTACCAGCACGCCAGGGAACTTCCCAAAAAGCACAACCAGCAGAGCACCGCCATAGCAAACGGCCCTTTGCGGAGCAGCACAAAAGGTTACGAGGCAGTGCCAGCAGCCATCGGTAAAACGCTACGCTCTCAGGCACAAAAGCTGAAGTGGCTGCTGCTCTCACGAGTGCTCTGAGCGCATCCCCATCTCCCCCTCTGGCACCCAGAGCCCTGACGCACACAGGACTCATGCAGGCAACTGGGGCACGACGCGCCTGCTTTCCGTGGGTCTTCCAGAAAGAGCAGGCACCACGGCAGGATTAAGCTGTCACTCTGCTCCATGCCACTTCACAGCTACGCTGCCGCAGAAGCGGCACACCACTGCCATTTCCATTCAATGCAAGGCTGACTTCTAACCCAGCCTGGTGACCTGCACAGGATTACCACCACAATCGCAGCTCCAGCGGACTTAGTGCAGCCACAATGAGCAAACAGCAAACACTTTCTCCTCACCATCAGCTGATGGCCCAGGGTGGCCGAAAAAACACAGAAAGAGAAATGATGGGGCAGCAGTTGCCTAAGCCACCTGGATTAGAGAGGCTCAAAGGGGGCTGAAAACCAGCATGTACCGCTGACCCAGCAAAAACGCAGCTCCAGCCCCCCATCTCAGTTCACCCAAACACGGTCGGGCAGCTGCTGGGTCCGAGCATGCCGAGAAGGGCCACAAACACTAATGCTGCAATGGAGAGGTCAGGCAAGAGGTGAAGAGCAGCCACCTGCAGACAACCGTGACCCTGAACGCGCAGCATCGCCTGTCACCTACACACAAACCTCCTTCAGCTCTCTATCACGCTGCCCACAACGGCTCCCTCCTGGGCCTGGGAAACAGCGACATCCGCACACACACATTTGGCCACATTTCTCCCCGGAAGACACGGGAGCAGGCCAAGAGCACAGGGTAGCTACGGCAGCATCCAGAAAGGCTCCCTCCTGGGTACCGACCCACATTCAAACTTCACCTTCTGCAAGGGCGGGCGCTTAGATTCCCATGTCCCCAAAAGCACTGCTGGCACAGCAGCACCCAAGGGTCCACCACACTTTGTTTTGCCTTGCTCACACACACACACACACGTGCACACACTGACCTGTTTACCACTGTGACGTGCCTCTGCATGGGAATTTCTTTAGGTGGTCCACTCCCAGTGGCTGGAGGCAAGGCAGGCCGGGCACTCTCCATACTGGGTTTCACCACTCCACACGCCACTCCTCTGCCTCGTGGCGGGCGAGGAACAGGCCTCTTGCTGCCTTCTTCTGGCATGCTCAAAGACCTGGGCTGCCGCAAAGTTCCTTTGGGCTTTCCTAAAGAGTTTGCAGATGGAGCCGTGAGTAGCACTCTCCTCCACCCAACCCAAAGAGACTTCAAGCACAGCAGATAACTCCCTCCAGGGAGCCCATACTTTTCCAAAAGACAGTTACGAAGGATGCTCTCGGCCACAGGCGTGGGACTCTTTGCTACAGCATCGTGACTCACACCCAAGGACTCACAAACCACAATCTCCACTGCCGTGCTGCAGCAGGGAAAGAAACAGGTGACCCTGTCTCTCCTTACACTCTCAGAAAAGCCTTGCACCTGTGAGGTGCCACAACAGGTCACATCTCAGGGGGAACCCAGGGTCAGGCTGCTCTTTACCACCCAACAGCAGCAGCAGCAGCTCCCAGAGGCATAGCACATGCAGCCTAACTCCACCTCCTCGGCCACCTCCTGCACCACTGCCCAAACGGTTTCTTCTTCTCTACCCTAGCTTGCAAGCTCCCTCCTCCCTAACTCCCACCACACGGCAGAGGTTGCCAAATAACAACTGCAGAGGAACACACCACACTGGCCTTCGGGCCACCCTGGGATAAACAAGCTCTTGGTCACTTTGCTCTTTACTTGCTGGCTGCACCACACCAATTTTGGCAGGCTCAAACACTTCCGAGGGGTATCACCGTGCAAGACAGTGAATCAACGTGCGTTGACAATCATTGTCGTTTAACTGGGCTATGAGTCACCAGTTCAGCTTCCCAACTAGAGGCCAGACTGTTAGCATGGTCGCAGGAGAGCAAGAAGCAGCAAACCCTTCGTTACAGACAACAACAGGGGAATACAAACTGCAAGACCCCCTGTTGCTCCAAGCTGCCAACTCGCAAGCAGATGGGCCTTGCCTGGGCCTGATCCTGGGATACCCACTGACAGCAACACAACAACAGCATGGCAGTGAGGGACACCTGACCCACAGGCTCTGGGAAAATACTGCTGCAGCAGCTTACGCAAAAAGGCGCAGAGGTACCAAGAAGAGCCCCCACGCTTCAACAACGTCGTGGCACCAGGGCACTTGCAGCAGCAACAGGAGCTGCTGAAACAACCACAGATAATGCTGCAGGGACTCCTTCTCGCTGCGAGGGCATGGCTCATCCCTACCACTCCACAGCGGGCCGAGCTCAGCCTCAAAGAACGAGCAGGCTCGTTGCCACACTTCTCGCCCGCACCTCAACCGCGGTTCTCACAGAACCACGGGCAGGTGGAAGGGAAACCAAGCGTCCTCCAAGAACTCTTCTTTCAAGACCATTCACATCTCACATACATGCTCGAGAAGGGCTTCCTCGCTGACCAGGGCCTGCAAGCACAAGCACCCTTGTCAGCAACACTCTCCGCTCCCAGGAACTCTTCACTGGGACCACGCAGCTCCTGGCCATTAGTGACACAGCCTCACGGCCAAGACTTTTGCTCCAGCAGCTGCACAGTTCCTTCACAAAGGCAGGCCCTCCACGGTTGCCTGGGGCTTACCTGCTAACGTGACTGGAGACGTGTTCTTCAGCCTCATCTGGCAGTTCACTTGACGTCCCATTTTCCTCTTGGAACTCCTCTGCCGGGCCACCAGTTGAGCAATTGGCACAGTCTCGCTGCAAGCAACAGCATGGCAAACGACCTTGTTGGAGCAGGAAGAGGACAGAGGGGAAAACTGTCAGTGAGGCCCAAGCTCATCCACAGCCCTCAGAAGGACTTGCAACCATTTCCATGCCTGTAACTGCTGGGTCACGTGTGCCTGCAGGCAGTTCAGCAAAGGCTTCAGCAGCAGACACAGACCTCGGAGACCTCCCTCTCCTTTCGCAGTGCACCTCAGAAACCAGCAAAGCAGACAGACAGAGCCTCTCCATCACCTTCCCACATTAGGTTGGGGCCCCCCAAGAAACAGCCTGGTTTCTCACTCCCATCCTACAGGCTGACCATCTCGCTTTACAACACTAGGAAGCCACGGGAAGGGCTTCCAGCCTGCCCTCCCTCCTCCTGCCAAGGCTCACCAGGGGCTCTGGCACCACTCTGACCCTGCAGAGCCAGGCTGCCTTTGCCCCGCTTACCAAAGAAACAGCATGGCCATCCTGGGGGCACAGATAGCCCTGCAGGCACCGGGCTGGCCCCCAACAACGGCCCAGCCTTGGGAAGCCCGTGGCCACCTCCCTGGCCTCCTTAATGGCCTCTTGCCTCAACCTCCCCTTGCCATGTCTCAGCAATGCTGCCACAGACCAACCCTTGAATGGATGCAGGAACCCTGCTTCAGCAAGCCCCCAAACCACATGCCTAGCGTGCACTTTGCCTCACAGAGGAGATGCAAGCCCAAACCTTTGGGCCATTCAACTGCTAACAGCCTGCAAAGGCAGCTGGACTGGTACTCTGCCAGGGCTCCACGAGGACACAGGTGGCCACCCAAAATGCCCTGAGTGAAAAACGGGAGTCTGTGGTCTCAGGGGCTCTCTCCATGGGTCTCAGCCATGCTCGGTGGTGGTGGTACAGGCTGAAAAAGGGGCCCTCATGCACAGCACCGCTACCTTCATAACCATGGCCCCCAACAAGCATGGGGCTTGACAGTTCAGCACAGGAAAAACTCAGCAACTTGGCCAGCACCTCTGAAATTTAGCAAACAGCAGCTCCAGAAAGGAACTTTTCTCACAAGCGAGGCAGGGCAACCAAAGCAGAAAAACAGAGTGCCAAGATAAAAAAGCAAGCAACTGCTAAGCAGCAACAGCTTGCTCGAGAGCTCTCCTCGGTCTCTCAGGCTGACCCTAACAGCCCAGGGAAATATGAGCAAGGAATGACAACGCTAGGAACAAGGCAACACTCCTGGCCTCCCAGCAGTCCACTCCAGCTTGTCCTTACTCTCCTATTCCTCCTCCACTGCACACCCAGCACCTGCGCCAGGCTGGCTCAACCCACAGACATTGGAGGGAGGGCCTCTCCTTCTGAGGGACAGCTCTCCCACCTGAGGAGCTCCTGCTAGAAATCAGACAGTGTACCTGCTGCACAGTCAACACCTATGCCAAAAGCGTACCAGCTGTGTCAGAGCTTGAATGGGCAGACTTGGCACACAGTGCATAAGCAGCATGACCTGGGGGCAAACAATCCCCTCTTCTGTCTTCCTCTATGCTTCACAGAGGTGTGCAAAACATGCAGGAGAAGTCACAGGCTGTGACCAGCCCACGCCAGCACACAACTGCACTCACCAGCCCTGCTCAATGTCTGCCCAGGACACACTCCTTTAGCATGTGTTTCAACAGATTGATAGGAACAGACCCTGGGATATCTGAGACCGTCGTTTGCCTAAAAATCCCCTCAGATAGGAAGATGATGTGTGCATGAACATGTAGCACATCCTCAGACGAGGGGATGCAGCTTGACGTGACTGTCCTGTGTACAGACCACACTAGTGTGCCATGCATCCCTTTTGCCTGGCTCAGCAGCTCTGCATCTGTCAGATCCCCCCATGGCCATATGCACCATGAGACTCCCAGCAAAACACAGAGTATCATTCCTGTTATTCAAAACTAAAAGCCCCACCAGCACTTTTATCACCACCATCCTGCTCCTTTGGCCCCCAAAACAACGATGGTCTAAGCTGAAAAGCTCCACAACACCCCAGCGCTTATACTGATCCACTTGCTCTTTCTGCAGGAGCTCTGGTCCTTAAAGTCACAGGGCTGCGTTCTGTGCCCCAAAGCCTTGCAGTAATTGCTGTCTAACAGGATGGTCTTGATAGCATGCTCAGTCTGGCTTTTATCTATGGCATTGACCTAAGGATAAAGAAGCCCATGTGGTCTTTTTTGGGATCCCCTTCAGGTCTTTTCCTTGCTGTCCCCACGCACATGTTCTTCTGACACTGGAATTTTGTGCTGGCCTTCTGTTTTTGCAGACTTTGTTGCCCATGTCTGGTAGGGCCATGCAACACCCAAAGCCTACCCCAGTGACACTTACTGCATGACCATCTCACTGGGCTCTGCCCGGCCATGGAGCCTTCTCAGGCTGGCTCACAGGACAGCTCTCTTCTTGGCACATCTCAGGGATTGTGCCGAGGCCTGCTTGGTGGCCATCTCAGAAAGGTTCACAGCCCTATGGCACGTCCCAACTTCTCTGTGCCACCTCTTACGTGCCCCCCTGACATGTCAATGCTTTTTCTGCAACCATGCAAAGTGGAGGGCCTGAACCTGCCTTTTACTTTTGTTTAATTACATTTTCTTCAAATTTAATTATTCATTCCATTAGCTCTTAATAAAGACTAGTTTATCTACTTTATACCTATGCTTTTACAGTCATAAATATTTAATTTGTATACCCATCTAAATATACATATATAATTAATGTATTTATGTATAAATAAAAATGCATATTAATACACTACTTTATACATGTATTTCTAACTATATAAATGTTGGTATGCATTGTATATAAATATATATATTTTTATATCTGAACAATTCCTGGTACAAAGGAAGCAGGGGTTGCAACACCAAACAAAATGGCAGCTCCCTCCCACAAAATGGCGGCAGAAACCTGCCAGCACGGGCTCCTGCCCGGGAAGGCTGGGCAGCGCAGGAGGCGGTTTCAAAGCAGGCGCCAGAGCTACCTAAAGCCCTCCCAGCCCCCTCAGCTCACAGGCCTGTGCACACTCAGGGCTTCTCCAGGGCCACCGGCTACACTCATGAAAGCCTGGGGAGCTCCAGGCACAAGTGCTGCCAGGCAGGCTCTGCACTCGGGGACAGGCGTTCTTCTCCCAGACGCTCACTCACCGCAGGGGCGGTCTCGCCAGAGAAACCTCCCCGCCACGATTGTGGACCGAAGCTGGACGGAGCTCTCACACAGCCCAGGACCAACCCTGCTCTCAAAACGTGTGCTGCACGCAGGGTCGTGTCCTAACGCTGAGCACACTCGTGTGCACAAAACACCTCATTCCACCCCCCTAGCAACTCACGTGCAACACGAGCAGAGTCAGTACTGGTTCAGGAGAAGGTGACCTTGCTCTCCTCAAGCCTCTCTAGCTCAAGGCACAACAGGGGATCGAGTCCCTCACCTCCAAGCACACGAAGGTGAGCAACCGCCGCTCATGTCCCTGCACAGTGCTCTCTCCAAATGGCAGCAGCACCAGGCAGCTGCCTCCAACCACAGTACCGCTATGCAGGACACCACATGAAGTTAGCCTGTGCTGCTCTCTGCAGAAGCAGCCCCTTTCCCTGCACCATTTCCCTTTTTTAGGGGAAATCACCCGGGGCAACACACCAAGTCCAAAAGCAAGAGAAATCCCAACCCTTAGCACATTTCAGACGCTGTGCCACACGCTTCAGTCTGCGCACGGACACTAACACTGTCTCTACCTTCCTGCACCCAAGTTCACGACAGCCCAACTCGAGTGCCAGGCAAGGAGGCAACGCATCAAGTCCTGTTCTTCACCGTTCCTTGAACAGTTTTACTTTAGGCACACACAGCACTTTACTAACCTGACTGTGACTCTCTGTGTGTACACGTTTATTTACACACAGGTACACCCACATACCCACACCTATACAGACAGCACTGCGTCTACATGTGTTTACACATGCATGGTTCCTTACCCCAGCAATTCCTGCCCTTTCTGGTCCTGTTTCACTGACTGATCTTGGAACAACCTCTATCATAGCTACCTTCACAGCACCTGCTGCTCAACTACAGGATGCAGCATTACTGCGCCCAGAAGGAGGAGCACATGTTGAACACGTGCACTTGCACACCAACAGACAGCAATGGGCAGAATCTATGCTGGGCATTTGGATCCTTCCTCATCTTTTTAGAGACTTAGCAGGTGGTGAACAGAGCTTCAAAGAGTGAAAGGAGGTGGTGGTCACCTGCTAGAAGAAAGACCAAGGAAGTCCATATCTCTTGGACCCATTCTTTGTGGGGACATCTTGTGTTGGACAAATTTGTAAGTCTTAACTTGGTCTTAAAGCTTCAATGGTAAAAAGCTTCGAAGTCCTCTTCTGCATCTGCCTGCCTGTCACCCCATGCCGAGACAGTCAGGGGATCTCATGAGCACTGCAGCATTAAGGGCAATGAGGCAACTAGCACTGCGCTGTCACTGACAGCAGTTTTGGATACCTGCCCTGCTGTAGGTGCAGGTTTTAGTCCTGTGCACTCCAATGAACCACAGCCATTGTGGGCTTAGGGCTTAGCTGCTCCCACAGCCGTGTCGAGTGCCTTTCCCACAGGAGAAACTTCCTATCAGACCTGCTACTGGTGGTGTACCTGATTAAGAAGGTATGTAAGGTCAGTGTTGTTAAACTCGTTTGGTCCGGGTTTTTGTCTCACAGTTCCGGAAATAGAAGCCTGCAAGAGACTGCACCCTGGGTGAACATGTCCATTCACCTGCTCAGACTGGCAGAGGGCCAGCAGCAGCCTTTGCAAACCAAACCCTACCTTAACCTTCGTGCATTTATTGATTTTTGGGTGTGTTTATTGAGAATGTGCAAGCCTTTTAAAGTTGTGGGCAAATACAGAGCCACCTGGGTAACAAGTGCTTGATATTACCCAGCATGGTGAGATCTCCCCCCAAGTTTCCACTGCTCTTCAGCTGCCTGCAGAGGGCTAAGGAACATACTGAGTGTAACCAAATGATTGTAGGCAAGTGAGTGTCTGTATTTGCTCCTTGTGTTAGGTTTGGTCTGCAGCAAGACCTGGCTGCATGACCAGGGGACTTGCACAAACAAACAGATGTATTCCCAGAGATCAATAGAGTGAGACAGCTCACAAAGCTGCCCTTGCCAACTCCTCACTATGCCAGCCGCCAGACCATGGTTCAGACCAGGCTGAAGGCAAGTTTCCCAGCTCTGTGGCTCACTCACCAGCAGCTGAGAAATGTCCAGGAGCAGCTTTCTGAACTGCCTCTCAGCTGTTCACGTTTGCATGCTGCAAGCATCCTCAGTGGTCTGACTGGGTTACTCTCCACCTTGTTGTAACCTTACAGCAAAGCATTGGGAACAGGTGCTGAAAGTGTTAAGCTTCTGCTCCATGCCCAGGGCTTCTCTACCGTAACTGTGTAGGCATGCCCAGAAAAAACAGAAAACGATTACTTCACATTTAAGAAACACATCCCTTTCCCCTCTTTCCCTAAGATTGTGTTTGGACTTCAGGACCAAGCTGCACTAAAAAGAGAGACACAGAGACTGAGAGAGAGAGGAAGTTCTGACTGGACAGATAAGGGTAGAGTTGAGCTGCACCCTGCAGACACCTGGTTCAGGCCAATTCCTATCCACAGACATTTTGAGAAGCACATGAGAAAGAAGTTTTTAGGGTGTAAGACACAGACCTCTCATGGTCTGGGGAAACAAGGCAATGGGTGCTCCTTCACTCTTTCCTGCACGTGGGCCTCTCTATGTCTTCTGTCCCTGACTGTTATGGATTTGTGTGGCACTGGTTTTTTTTGTAGCAGGGGAGGGGCTGCAGGGGTGGCTCCTGTGAGAAGCTGCCAGAAGCTTCCCCAGCTCTGAGTCGGACCCGCTGCTGGCCAGGGCCAAGGCCAAGCCCATCAGCAACTGTGGCAGCCCCTCTGGGATAAGGTATTTAAGAAGGGGAAACCTGCAGTGGAGAGGGGAGTGGACTGTGAGAGAAACCCCTCTGCAGACAGCAAGGTCAGTGAGGAAGGAGGGGGAGGAGGAGCGGGGGAGGAGGGGATGCCCCTGCAGCCCGTGGTGAGATGGCAGGCTGTCCTCCCCCAGCCCATGGAGGGGAGCGGGGAAGCAGAGGCCCCCAAAGATGGCCATGACTCCATGGGAAAGCCCGCGCTGGAGCAGCCTGTGACTGAAGATCGGCCCACAGAAAGGACCCACACCAGGGAAGTTCGGGAAGAACTGCAGCCCATGGAAAGGACTCATGTTGGAGAAGCTCGTGAAGGACTGTCTCCCGTGGGAGGGACCCCGCAGCAGAGCAGGGGCCGAGTGAGGAGTCCTCCCCCCGAGGAGGAAGGAGCGGCAGAGACAAGGTGTGGCGAGCTGACCCCAACCCCATCCCCTGTTCCCCTGCGCTGCTGGGGGGAGGAGGGAGAGAGAACCGGGAGTGGGGTTGAGCCGAGAAGGAGGGAGGGGTGGGGGGAAGGTGTTCTAAGGTTTGGTTTTACTTCCTAATAGCCTTGTTTTGATTTGATTGGTAGTAAATTAAATTGATTTTGTTTCTTCCCCAAGTTGAGCGTGTCTTTTGCCCGTGACCATAAGTGGTGAGTGATCCCTCCCAGTCCCTATCTTGACCCACGAGCCTGCCTTTATATTTTCTCCTCATCACACTGTGGCCGGGGGGAAGAGTGAGCGAGCAGCTGCGTAGTGCTTTGTTACCGGCTGGGCTTAAACCACGACACTGACCCTGTTCCCTGAGTGTCCGATACCTATCAGTGTGTTCTCTCACTCCCACCTTCTGGGCTTGCTTTGGGCACTGCTGCTTCCAGATTAGCAGTTTCTGCCTTTGTTCCTTCAGGTGCTCTTGCTGTAGTCCTTCTGCAGCATTAGGACTTGCCAGCGTCTCTCACAACTTTCAAAGCCTCTTTGGCTTTTCTGTGACTTGCCAGTGTCCTGACCTCGTCCTCTGGCCTTTTCTTTGGCTCCTCTGCCTGCTCCCACCTGGTTTCCGACCATCTAGCTGGCACTATGGCTTTGATGCCCCACACTCCCTCCCAGTGCTGGAGTCACAGCTACTTGCCATGGTGGGAACAAGCTTTGGAGCTGCTTGCCCTCTTCCTCTTGGCAAGCTTGGGACTCCAGGCAAGCACTGCCTGTTTCTGCCAGGAGCACAGCAGGTTTGGCTGCAGCCTCCCGAACAGCAACCAGCCATGTCCTCCCTTCGCCACCCCCATGCCCCCATCTCCTTCCAGGGGCAGTGGGAGAGCAGCTAGAGCAGCTCTGGCTAGTCTCCTTTGTCAGGAGGAGCATGGGAAGGAGACCGTACTGGCTTTGCCAGGGCTCCAGCTGGACACATGGACATGTTGGACATGCTCCATCACCAGAGCCTCCCCACAGCTGCTGAGGAGACCATGATGCTGCAGTGATCTCACGGGTGATGGTATGTGTAAGTGCTGGGAAGTTCCTTCTGCCCAGGGGCCTGAGGGCTACCAGTCCAGGATGGACTTGGGGCTGGTGCTGGAGATGTGGCTGCCACTGTGGCAGCTGCTAGGCTCAGTGAGGCCAAGGGGCTTCCTTCATGCTTGCCAAGAGGATGTGTCCTGGTTTTGGCTGGGATAGAGTTAATTTTTTTTCTAGCAGCTGGTATAGTGTTAAGTTCTGGCTTTAGTATGAGAAGAATGTTGATAACACACTGATGTTTTCAGTTGTTGCTAAGTAGTGTTTAGACTAAGTCAAGGATTTTTCAGCTTCTTATGCCGAGCCAGCAAGAAGACTGGAAGGGCACAAGAAGTTGGAATGAGAGACAGTCACAGGACTGGCACTGGTCCAAGGATGTATGTGCCCCCCTTCACACACATGCAGGGGAAGCATGCTCTGAGGAGTTAAGGAAAGGCTCCATGTCCTTGAGGCTTAGGGGACAATAATAGAGTGATTTGCCACAACTGTTACAAAAGAAGCCAAACTCAACTCAATACCAGAGGGAACCAGAGGTTACCTTTGCTTCAGACAGACTGGCTGAATCAACTAAGCATAAAGAACAGATGTGTAACTGTCTGTCCCTGACTTAAAGAACTGCAGACATTAAGCAGAACAGTATACCCCAGTGTACCTTCAAGTTCCATGTATGTATGGCTTGCTCTGCCAGACCCAGAGGGAGGAAATATGCTCCCCACCATGGTGCCTGTTGGACAGGTCTCTTAGCTGCACGAGTTCTTAGCTTGGCTCTACACCTTATCATAGTAATTTAGCAAGTATAATCGTTTTGTGTTTTATATGAGTTATGTGAAGCACTTAACAAAATAAGTAATGGATCAACTCTGTACTGAGTTTACAAGGCCTCAGGCTGGGTGCTGTGATGCTTGCTCTGTGTGAACTTTCCTTGACCTGCCTGCAACTTTGTTTTACTTGTTTTAGCTGTTACAGCTAGATTTATAAGGTTGATATGGCTATTTGTTTTATTTTTCCTTATCTTTGTCCAGTGTGACCATAATTTTGTAAAGAGAATAGTTGGAAGCACTCCTTCTATGTTGAATGAGATATTTGCAGCACTAGCACAGTGATGTAGTGACAGAAATACAGGCCTGGTGTGATACTGAAGGCCTTAAGAAGTTACAGCAAAAAGCATAGAGGAGTACAGGCATGAAGTAGGAAGAGATGGGACACAGACTTCACATTGCAGACTCCATGGCAAGAAACTCAAGCAGACCAGCATAGGGACTGTATATGTGGCTCATCCCAACAGTAAGTACAAACATGTCAAAAACAATGAACAAAGGACCTCTAAAGAGAGAGCTCCAGGCTTGAGCTGGCTGCAACCCACATATCCCTTCCTGGCAACTAGTGACAGTCAGTGTTGTGACAATAAGCATATTCTAGAGACCAGTAATGAGATTCACAACTATATCATGATTCCACAGTATATTGGAAATGCAATAGTCTGCAAAATGTCATGTGTATTTATGCTGTGGTTGCTGTATCACCCTACTAAATGGAAAACCCTTGTAAATGCAAATAGCCTCAAATGAGTAAACTGTATTAAACATTGGACCCTCCATGTGTGGAGTATCTAAAAAAGCCTGGTCTGAGAATACTGGACTCTGACAGGAAGCAGTCTCTGGAAGCTGTCATGGCTGTGGCAGAAGAAGGCTATCGCCACGTCTTGGTGGTAGTCATCTTTGGGAGCTCTTTGCAGGCACACCACAGGTGAGGTTCAGCATCTCCACCTTTGCCCCGGCATATGCCCCTGCAGTCTTCCTCTGTGGGGCCAGCCTCTGGCTTGGCTTTGGCAGCCCTCCATCAATATGCCATGCAGCTTGACCTGATATTGCCTCCAGTCTGGCTCTCAGAAGTGGACAACATCTGCAGAGGAAGGAATGCTGCTGCAGGCGAGCTGCAGGGTGGCAGGGCCCCCTGACATCGGGATGGTGAGGGGCTCTCCATCGCCAGGAGTGCACAACAGAGCCGACTTCACAAGGCCTCATGGCATACGGCTGGTGACCATCTTCAGCCCCACTGTGTGGGGCACTAATCAGAAAGCCTGCTTATACTTTGGATGTTCAGCCACGTGTTTGGAACGTTGCAGGACACAACCAAAGCCCAAGCTGTGGGATCTCAAGGTCTCAATTGTGCAGCATTGCTCGAGGTGCCTGTGCAGACACGCAGCATCTGGACTTCTGCAGCTGCCTGGGTACAGGCTGAGCATGCACAGCCCTGCTGAAAGGATGCCATGGGCCAGGGCAGTGTGGACAAGGCCCAGGTGATGCCTGGGTATCCCCCAGCCCCCAGCCCCTCTCTGATGGAGAGTGCACCTGTGCAATAGTTTTGTACAGGTGTCAATAAAGAGATCCAACTATAGAATTAAATTCAGTGACGTTTTCATTACTCAGAAATTGAAGTAATTAAGTGGACTAATTAAAAACCAGTGTTCTCTGTAGAACAGACGTGCTTAACTGTCACTTCTCAGTCTCTCCCTCGAAAAGGCGGTTTTAGCTGCTGCCTTGTAAGAGGACTGAGGTTCCACCGGCACCGTAGGAAGGGGACATGGCGAACCGGGGCGGCACCGGCGGGGCGGCACCGGCGAGGCGGCACCGGCGGGGCGGCACCGGCGGGGCGGCACCGGCGGGGCGGCACCGGCGGGGCGGCACCGGCGGGGCGGCACCGGCGGGGCGGGAGGGCCCCCACCCTGCAAGCACAGGGAGCCCCGGGGCAGCCCCAAAATGGCTCTCGCCACCTCAGCCGGGCGCCCCGCACGGGCGGGCCACGTTGTCCCTTCCGGAAAAGCCGGAGGAGGCGGGTGGCGCGCATGCGCCGCGGGCCGGGCGGGCGGGGCAAAGGCGCTGGCGAGGCTGCCTGGCGCATGCGCGCGGGCCGTCTCGGGGCGGGGGGCGGTACAGTTGGCGGCGGTACGGTTGGCGGCGATTAGGCGAGAGCGGGCGGTGCTGGGTGGGGCCGTGCGGCCGCCCACTCGGCGCGAGGGAAGCGGGCACTGTTGGTGCGCCGACCCCTCACAGGGAGGCGGCGGTGGCGCTCGGCCCGGCCCCGGCCCGGCCCGCGGCGGCAGCAGCAGCAGCAGCAGCAGCGGCGGCAGCAGCGGCGGCGGCGGCAGGGGAAAAGGCTTCGGCTGGTGTCTGAAAGCCCCTGGGTTGAGGTGGTGGTAAGGAAACAGCGGAGCCCCGCTGGGCTTAAGCCCTCCCGGGCTGGGCGGAGAGGCAGTGCGGAGGGCCAGGCTCTGCCTGTCGGTGGGAGGCTGCTTCTCCTTAGTGGCTCCCTTGTGACAGAGAAAGTGTCCTGACTTGGGCGGGTTAGCGACCACTTTGTGCCTTCGGAGCAGACTTGTGTTCCACGGGGTTGTGTGTGTAGTCTTTTAAAAGTATGGTTGTTCGGGAGTTCATCTTTCACAGCAGGAAAACTGTCCTCGCTTCCTTTTTTTGTTAGCCAGAGTAATAACCTGCAGCACCGAGACTGTTTTGGAGGCAGGTCATCTTTTTTAAGCATACTGAAAAAAGTTTCGGTTCAGATGCCGGAGAAGACTGGTTTGAACAATGTGCCCTGACTTACTGATAGAGGCTTGTCGGGCTGCGTTTCCAATGACGTGTCCTCTCGTCTGGAGGCAGCGAGCCGCTGGGAGAATGTCATAACTGTTGAATGATCTAACTTTACAGCACCTGACCACAAAAAGAGTTTTAAAAAAGCTTGAGAAGCCACTCCGAGCTATGTAGCTTTCTGCTAGTGTATCAGTGTGTTACTTATTGTCACCATTACTGCATTGCAAGTCTTCTGCATTATTGCTAGCTGTAAGAATGGGAACATCGTTCAGGTGTAAGTTGAAGACTACATTCAGTTTAACCTTTGCACCCTAGAATCTTTCATCTCGTTTAACTGAGTTGTCCTCATCACTGCTTCTCATAATATAATTTAGGAGGGTATATTTTATAGTATCCTATTTGCTATTTCTGATCTAACTCAGTTCTTTAGTATTGGTGTGCTACAGAGCTATCTGATGGTGGCTTGATGTTGTCCCCCCACGTTCCTGCCCCCATTCTCTTTTTATTGAAGTTTCCTCTTTTGAATCAACTTTTGCAACTTCCCGGGTTATTTTAAGTTTTCTTCATTGTCATTTCTTGCCTAGCTGTAATGGATATTGAGTTATTTTTTCCTAAGCAGTAAGTTAAATTCAGGTAGTTCAGGTAAGAGGACTTTCAGGAGCCATATTAACAAAATAAGAATTTGAGTATATTATTTAAAAGAAAGAGTAGAGAAAAAAGCCCCCAAAATGCTTCTCATTGACTTTTCCATGTCTCTTGTACGTATGTGACTTGGAACACAATTGCAGACAAAACAGCATTTTTTTGTGTACTTCTCAATGTTGGGGTTTTTGATATAATTGAAACTTGAAACCACTTATGCATTTGTCCAGCACATGGTGTCCCTATGACACTGAGTGAGTCCAAAGGAGATATGAACTTCCTGGATCTTTTACTTCTGGCAGGTGACCACCACCTCCTTTCACTCTTTGGGGTGCATCCTGTGAAGCTCCGTTGACCTGCTGCTAAGGTTCTAAAAGGATGAGGAAGGATCCAAATGCCCAGCATAGGTTCTGCCCATTGCTGCCTGGAGGTGTGCAAGTACATGTGTTCAACATGTGCTCCTCCTTCTGGGTGCAGTAACACCCAGAAGTAGTTGAGCAGCGGGTGCTGTGAAGGTAGTTGTGAAGGTAGCTGTGGTAGAGGTTGTTCAAGGATCAGTCAGCAAAACATAGGGGACCGGAAAGGGCAGGAATGGCAGGCGGTAAGGAGCTGGAGTACCTTTGTGCCTGTGAGTTGGATTGCATACAGGCATGGTCTTCACTGAACACCATGAGGGCTTCCAGCCTATCGGAGAGACAGTGGGGGAGCTGATTTCAGTGATAGCCTGCCCCCCACCCTGCCCCAAGACACAAATGAAGTTTGTTGTAGGACTAGTTATGCTGAAATTTCTGTGATTGTTCCTGCCAAAGCATTTTGTGTAGCAGCCTGGTCAACGGTGCATGTGTAAACACATGTAGATGCAGTGCTGTCTGTATAGGTGTGGGTACGTGGGTGTACCTGTGTGTAAATAAATGTGTACACACAGAGAGTCACAGTCAGGTTAGTAAAGTGCTGTGTGTGCCTAAAGTAAAACTGTTCAAGGAACGGTGAAGAACAGGACTTGATGCGTTGCCTCCTTGCCTGGCACTCGAGTTGGGCTGTCATGAACTTGGGTGCAGGAAGGTAGAGACAGTGTTAGTGTCCGTGCGCAGACTGAAGCGTGTGGCACAGCGTCTGAAATGTGCTAAGGGTTGGGATTTCTCTTGCTTTTGGACTTGGTGTGTTGCCCCGGGTGATTTCCCCTAAAAAAGGGAAATGGTGCAGGGAAAGGGGCTGCTTCTGCAGAGAGCAGCACAGGCTAACTTCATGTGGTGTCCTGCATAGCGGTACTGTGGTTGGAGGCAGCTGCCTGGTGCTGCTGCCATTTGGAGAGAGCACTGTGCAGGGACATGAGCGGCGGTTGCTCACCTTCGTGTGCTTGGAGGTGAGGGACTCGATCCCCTGTTGTGCCTTGAGCTAGAGAGGCTTGAGGAGAGCAAGGTCACCTTCTCCTGAACCAGTACTGACTCTGCTCGTGTTGCACGTGAGTTGCTAGGGGGGTGGAATGAGGTGTTTTGTGCACACGAGTGTGCTCAGCGTTAGGACACGACCCTGCGTGCAGCACACGTTTTGAGAGCAGGGTTGGTCCTGGGCTGTGTGAGAGCTCCGTCCAGCTTCGGTCCACAATCGTGGCGGGGAGGTTTCTCTGGCGAGACAGCCCCTGCGGTGAGTGAGCGTCTGGGAGAAGAACGCCTGTCCCCGAGTGCAGAGCCTGCCTGGCAGCACTTGTGCCTGGAGCTCCCCAGGCTTTCATGAGTGTAGCCGGTGGCCCTGGAGAAGCCCTGAGTGTGCACAGGCCTGTGAGCTGAGGGGGCTGGGAGGGCTTTAGGTAGCTCTGGCGCCTGCTTTGAAACCGCCTCCTGCGCTGCCCAGCCTTCCCGGGCAGGAGCCCTTGCTGGCAGGTAAGTCTTCTTCTGAAGCGTCCTGCCAGCACTGTAGCAGCCTGTGGCACCAGGGAAGGTGCTGGCAGTGACGAAGCTGCAGACTGCTCATACCTTCACCAGCACCGCAGTGGCGGGCACATGTTTCTCTGGACTGGGCGGTGTTGGCACTGGCTCTGTGGCTCTCCTGCTCTGTGCAGCCCCCGGCTTGCAGGGAGCGGGTTTCACTTCTGTTGGGTTTTCTCTCTGAAGAGGCGTCTGTGGAGTTGAGGCGTCATGCGCCTGTGGGTAAGATGTGGCATGGCCCGGGTGCATGCGGTTTCCGTGGTGGAGCTGACAGGTGCCCTGTGGGCATTGGTATGGGGATGTGGGTTTGTGCGAGGGAGGAGCTGCTGTGAGCTACCCGGCATCACCGTGGCGCACGAGGGGAGGGAGCACTGGGTGTCAAGGTGAGGGGCAGCAGGTCCCTGTCCCGCTTCTGGTGGAAGTCCTGGCCCTGCAGGCAGTGACGTGGGCCAATTGCCTGGCAGCCCAGTCCCTCTTCTGGCCACATGGTCAGTGGTGACTGGCTGGCAGGGCCAGCCCATGCACAGGGGCTGCTGTGCTCCTTCAGCTGCTTTTTTTGACAGTGTTGTGCCCTGTGTGTTTCACACTGCCCTATGCTTGGCTGGCAGTACCAGGCCCCTAGAAGTGTGCCCAGAAGTATCAAAGTCTCCAAAGATAAGCCACTGAGCTGCTGAATCCTTGCTTGTTTGGGGAGGGAGGTTGAATAGTAAAAGCTGGTACTTTTAGCCTGTGTATGTAAAAATGCCTTTTTGTTTTTTTGGTTTTTTTTCCTTTCGGGGTGAGGTGGGTATAGGTGAAGATGCAGGAGCCTGAACTTATTGCAAAAACACTGCGAGCTGTTCTTCATCCCTTTAAAAATGGCATACCTTTGTCAGAGCTTCAGGGTGAATACAAATCCCTGACCGGTGAGTGGATTCCCTTCAGGCACCTAGGACATGGCACACTGGAAGGCTACTTGGAGAGCATCCCAGGAGTGGTCAGAATGGAAGGAAACAAAATAGGAGAGGTAAGAATCAGTCACAGTTCAGAAATGGCTTTTGTGTTTGTAAATTGTGCATGGTTCATAACTTTACCTCTTGTCCTGGTTTCAGCTAGGATAGAGCTAATTTTTTTCCTAGTAGTTGGAGCTGGTATAGTGTTGTATATTGGATTTAGTATGAGAAGAATGTTGATAACACTGATGTTTTCAGTTGTTGCTAGGTAATGTTTAGACTAAGTCAAGGAGTTTTCAGCTTCTCATGTCCAGCCAGCAAGAAGGCTGGAGGAGCACAAGAAACTGGGAGGGGATGCAGCCAGGACACCTGACCCAAACTGGCCAAAGGGATATTCCATACCATGTGACATCATGCCCAGTATATAAACTGGGGGGAGTTGGCCTGGGGGTGGATCGCTGCTGGGGAACTAACTGGACATCGGTTGGCAAGTGTTGAGCAACTGCATTGTGTGTCACTTGTTTTGTATATTCCAATTCCTTTATTATTATTATTGTCATTTTATTATTGGTTACTATTATTGTTGTTAGGTTCTTCTTTTCTGTTCTGTTAAACTGTTCCTATCTCAACCCATGAGTTTTACTTTTTTTTTTCCGATTCTCTCCCCCATCCCACTGGGTCGGGGGGAAATGAGGGAGCGGCTGTATGGTGCTTAGTTGCTGGCTGGGGTTAAACCACAACACCTCTGCCTGTGCCACGGATTTCTGAGAAAAGTACTGTAGCATGCATGTGGTGCACTAATGCTGGGAGAAGTGGAAACTGTGGCATAGACCAAGTGCCCCTTATTTTCCTGCCTCTGCATGCAGCCTGGGAATTTCTGTTTGCAAAAGGTGGAAGGTTGCAGGGCATTTTCCTGGAAATGGGACTTCTGGCTGGAAAGACAGTTTGTGTGACTAGACCTTTGGTCCCTGTCTCAGCATTTCTAGCTCAGGGCGGGGGGCAGATATTGGTGGGCTGTCTTGGGACCTTGAAGAAGGCTAACTCATGTGTGTGTCTTGGTCATCTCTTCAGGGTGAGGTTTAGCATCATCTTTGTCCTACAATAAAACTGTTGTGGGTGCTGTTGCTTATAAGCCTGACAATGCTTGCTTTAGGCTTAGCACTCTTGTTTGTCATGAGTTGCAGTGCTGCAGGACTGTGAAGACTTGCCAAGGTGAGGAAGAGCCCGTGCAAATGAGGTGCCTTGATAAAAGAGTTGCAATACCTCAGCTTAGTAAGTGAGCAAGGGGCAAGGAGTCAGCACAGAGGTCAAGGAGAAGGTGGAACAGAGCTCAGGTTGGCATCTGGGAACTCAGAACTAGGTCTTCCTGGTTAGCTGTGTAGAGTGTGACAAGAGGCATCCTGAGTTTTGTGCTGATACCTGGAAATGTGGCTGTTTTTAAGCAAGAGGTTCCCTTGCTGCATTTTTACAACTGTGAGAATTTGCCCTTTTGCTGCAGGTATCCAAGTCTGGGATTCTTTTTCGCTTGCTCCTAGCCTGCATCAGCTGCAGCTACATCAGTAACATGAATGCAGGTACCTCTGGGAACATTTGTGATGCTCTGTGGTGGGTTGACCCTGGCTGAATACCAGGTGCCCACCAAAACCGTTCTGGGCAAAAGCTCCATGGGCTGCAGGGGTATCTCTGCTCCAGCACCTGGAGCACCTCCTCCCCCATCTTCTTCGCTGACCTTGGTGTCTGCAGGGTTGTTTGTCTTACATGTTCTCGCTCCTCTCTCCAGCTGCCATTTCTGTCTGTCCCAGCAACTTTTTTTTCCGTCTTAAATATGTTATCATGGAGGCGCTACCACTATCGCTGATGGGCTGGCAGCGGGTCCTTCTTAGACCTGGGTGGTATTGGCTCTGTTGGATACAGGGGAAGCTTCCAGCAGCTTCTCACAGAAGCCACCCCTGTAACCCCGCCGCTACCAAAACCTTGCCACACAAAGCCAATACATTCCACTCCTCGCCTCTGTGCATCACATATTTAAGAATTATCGTTAAAATCTATATTAATCACACAAAATCTTCAGTTTTCACAAACTTAACTCACATCAACAAAAAAGAATTCTCCACGCCAAAATCAAAATAGTATCATCAAAATATCGACAAAAAGTGGACAATTTATGCACAATCCACCCCTTGTCCCTTCACCACAATTACATCAACCAAAATTCCCCACAGGCATGCAGCTCTTCACACTCTAGCTGTGTTCAGTCCATGTTTTGCCTGTTACTTCTCTCAGTTACTATCCTTATCTCGAACTCCTCACATTCCCAGGTTTTGGCACCAAAAAGACTGTGGTGGGTTGACACTGGCTGGATGTCAGGTGCCCACCAAAACCGTTCTATCACTCCCCCTGCCTCAGCTGGACAGGGGAGAGAAAATAGAACAAAGGGCTCGTGGGTCGAGATGAGGACAGGGAGAGATCACTCAACCAATTACCGTCACGGACAAAACAGACTCAACTTGGGGAAAATTAACTTAGTTTATTGCCAATCAACCACAGCAGGGTAGTGAGAAATAAAACCAAATCTCAAAACACCTTCCTTCCACCCCCCTCCCTTCTTCCTGGGCACCGCTTCACTACCAGATTCTCTACCTACCCCCCCAGTGGTGCAGGTGGACGGGGAATGGGGGTTATGATCAGTTCATCACACATTGTCTCTGCCACTTCATCCTCTTCGGGGGCAGGACTCATCTCATGCTCCAATTTAATGCTTCCTCATGGTGGCTCTGGCAGATAGCCATCTATTTCTAACTAGGGCTTTGCAGGGTATAATCTGGTATCCTCCCATTCCCTTGAGAGCCTTGCTTATCCTCTAACACAATGTGTGCTGAGAGCCTTGTGGGCTCTTGGATAGCACTAGAGGTGGTGCCTTCTCTGTGGCAGCTGTAAGGAAAGAGTGAAATGCAGCTTTAGGAGGTGGAAAATGAGAAAGCTATGGAACAGGGGTCTTAGCTGAGCAGGACTTGCTTTGGTTTAGGTGTGCCCACTATGCATGACTGAAGCAACTGAGAGGAAGCACCCTGCAAACACCTGGGAGGCAGGAGAGACGCAAAGACTGAGCTCACGTTGCTGTTTTATGACCTTTCTGTTGCCACTCTCGAGAGTGTCCACTGGCAGACATTGAGCAGGGGATGGCAAGTGTTGTTATGCACTGGTGTGGGCTGGTAACCACCTGGGATTGCTCCTGCATGCTTTCCTGATACAGGACCTGGGCAGTACTTCAGTATAATGCTTTTCTCTTCATTCGTGCCTCTCCAGAATATTTGACCTCCAGTATAAGCTGAGACCATAGGTCAGAGTCCACACAAGCCTGCTGCAAGAGCATGCAGTCAACCAGTCTCTCTTCCTGGCTCAGGGAGAACTCTGACCTCCAGAACGGCTGCCAAGACCCTTGTGTCTTCCTTTAATCCCTTTGGGGACAGTGGGGCAGGAAAGCAAGACACACTCACACACACAGAGATCTGCTAGCAGCTGATGATCCTGGCTGGAGGCTAGGTAGTCCTAAAAGGACTTTCTGTACTGCTAGGGCAGCTGTCCAGGACATTCCACAAAAAATACATTCACCAAGGAGTCGTATGAAGTGGGCAGTAAATAATATAAATTGATCTCGGGGTGCTACCTGTTATATGCTCCTTAAATCAAAGAATTTGTGGGAGATGAATATTGCCTGGGTAACTGATGCCGAACAGACTGGTTGTGTTGGAAAGGCAATGATATAAATTGTCTCCTGTTCCTCTTACTACTGAGCACTAATTTAGCCTTCTTGAATAGGCAAGATGAACGCTGACAATTATTCCTTCACATGATAGGTACGTTCTCCGCTTTCCACACAGGATGAGAATTACATTCAGTATACAGAAAACACTGCAAGGGGACTCAAATTGAAATACTGTGCATCTGCAACAGGTGGTTGTGTGATTTCAAGAAACGCTGCTTTGCTTCGCTTCATGTTCAGTTACAGGCAGCATATGGTTCCACCTTCCTCTAAGGAAACTTTGACTTCTGCTTGAATAACTAGGCCCCTCCAAAAAAAGGAATTTGAATACTGCTTTGCTCTGCTGCAAGTGAATTCATCCACCCTATCTCTTTTTACATCTGAATTCATTCTAACTCAAACCATCATTTATGCTAAACTTAAAGTCACTATGATGTGAAAGCAAGGGAAGAAAATGCTGAAAATAACTTACAACATTAGTGACAGGAAAAACCTGAAATGTACAGAGATATGAAAACGTGCATTTATGAAACTGTGATAAACCATGTATGAACAAAAAGTCTTTTGTGTTGAGACCTTGAGAACAGAGCAGGGCTCAAGGTGGTCCATCCTGCATGCATCCACATAAACACGGAAGTGCTTGTTAGCCAGGAGTATGAGAAAGGGTACGAGGTACCCTTCTCTGGAAATGGGCACAGCTGAGCACCTCTCTGAAATGCCTGTACATGACTGCCCACAGCATGGGGCACAACCAGGAGAAACTGGAGGTCTGCATGCAGTTCAGGGCTGCGATCTCATTGCGGTCATGGAGAGCTGTTGTGACAGCTCACACAGCTGGCATGCTGCTGTGGATGGACACAGGCTATTGAGAAGCGATGGACTGGAATGGCAAGGAGGGTCAGTTTCTGTGAGCCACTCCAAGTGTGAGAGCAGTGGGCACACTTGGAGCTCTGCCTTGGGATAGAGGATGAGGCAGCGAGAGCTTATGGGTAGTTGGCAGACCAGTGTATGGGCAATGTTACAGTGGCTTTCTGTTACAAATGCCCTCACTGGGAAGAAGTGGTAGATAAAGCAGGTGGTGCCTTTTAGTGACAACTGCAAGAAGCCTCACCTTTGCAGGCCCTGCTTCTCGCAGAGGACTTGAGCCACTGCCATACCTGCTGGAGGGACAAGACAGCCAAGCATGAGCAATCCAGGAGGTTTCTGGGGTATGCTGATGACAACTTCCTGACACAAGTGATGAGGTGATGCACGGAGATGGTCTGCTGGACCCAATTCTTACAAACAAGGAAGAACTGATTGGTGGCGTAAAGGCTGGGGACAGCCCTGGCTGCAGTGACCACAAGCTGGTGGTGTTTGGGAGCCTGAAAGGATGCGAATAAAGCGAATAGTGGTATCAACAAGCCAGGACTTCAGAAGAGCAGACTTTGGCCTCTTCAGGAATCTTCTCCAATTTCAAGAATGGTCCATCCCAACAATCATGGGAAATAAACCAAAGGTGACAGGAGGCATGCATGGATGAACAAGGAGCTCCTGACAGAGCTCAACCATAAAACGGAAGCGTGCATCAGGTGGGAGCAGGGAGAAGCAACCTGGGAGGAATACGGATATGCTGCCCAAACAAGCATGCATGGGCTTAAGAAAGACTGCATTTATTATTGATCAGTTCAGCAACTTGAAAACCAAGACAGAGTGCCATCACCTTCAGAACAGCTCCCAAAGCACTGCCAGTTCTCAGAGCATCCTTCCAAAGAAAGTCCTTAAAATAGCTGGTTAACTGTACAGACAACAGGAGAAAATGCAGGAACAACAGAAAAACTAGAAGAAAGAAGGTACAGCAAATTAAGAACTACAATCTTTTGCTGTGTTTCATTTCACTAAAGCCTTATCAAATCCATGCCCAAGTCATGCAGCACAGGTTGTTGCACAGACATCTCTGAAAGGCTGAAGAGTTAAGGATTTCAGGTTCACCTTTCACAAAGATGAGTTAAGACTCAGTCTGGTACCGTCTACTGTATGACAAAGCTTTTCTCTTATTTAAGTGACTGTTTTAAAAGCAAGCTTGCAGGAGGCACCCATGGATGAACAAGGAGCTCCTGACTTAACTCCACCATTAAAAGCACGCGCGCAAGAGACAGAAGCAGAATTGGGTGAGGTGGAAGGAATATAGAGACACTGTCCAAACATGCAGGGATGGGCTTAGGAAAGCTAAAGCCCATACAGAGCTGATTCTGGCAAGGGACATGAAAGGCAAGAAGAAAGGTTTCTATAGGTACATCATCAGCAAAAGGATGACTAGGGAAAATGTGAGTCTGCCCTGTGAATGGGAATGGGGACCTGGTCTTAAAGGACATGGAGAAGGCAGAGGCACTGATTGCCACCTTTGCCTTGGTCTTTACTGGTAAGACCAACCATCAGCTCCTAAGACCAGTGGGAAAGTGCAGGGCAAGGAAAACTTACTCTCGGTGGGGGAGGATTAGGCTAGGGAGCATTTAAACAAACTGGACATGCACAAGTCCACAGGTCTGTCGCAATGCATCCATGGGCGCTGAGGGAGCTGGCTGATGTTTTTGCAAGACCACTCTCGATCATCTTGGAAAGGTCATGGTGGTTTGGGGGAGATTCCTGAGGACTGGAAGAAAGCAAGTACCACCCTTACCGTCAGGAAGGGTGGGAAGGAGGATCTGAGGAACCGCAGGCTGATCAGCCTGACCTCGATCTCTGGGAAGGTGATTGAGCAACTAATCTTGGAAAGCTGTTCCAGACATGTGAAAGACAAGAAGACAAGTAGGAGTAGTCAGTATGGATTTATGAAGTGAAAATTGTATGTGGCCAAACTGATACTCTTCCAAAATGAGATGACTAGTTGGGTGAATGAGGGGAGAGCATTAGATGTAGTTTATCTGAATTTTAGTAAGGCTTTTGACAGTCTGTCCCATAACAGTGGCACAAAACCCAGCGGGAGACTAGTCACTAGTGGTGTGCCCCAGGGGTCGATGCTGGGGAAATGTCTATCATGTTCATGAATAACCTAGATGATGGGACAGAGATCATCCTCAGCAAGTCTATAGATGATAGGAGGGACTGATAGAGCAGGTGGGTGTGCTACCATTCAGAGGGACCTCAACAAGCTGGAGAAATGGAACAACAGGAATCCTATGAAGTTCAGTGCAGGGAAATGCCAAGTCCTGCACCTGGGGAGGAATAACACCATGCACCTGTACAGTCTCAGGGCTGACCATCTAGAAAGTAGCTTGGCAGATAAATTCCTGGGGGTTCTGGAGGATATGAAGTTCACATCAGCAATGTGCCATTGCAGCAAAGGAGACCAACAACATCCTGGGTTGCATTAGGTAGAGTGTTGCCAGCATGCTGATGGAGGTGATTATTCCCCTCTACTCAGCCCTAGTGAGACCACATCTGGGAACCTGTGTTCAGTCCCATGCTCCCCAGAACAAGAGAGACATGGACACTGAAGCAGGTTCAGTGAATGGCTGTGAAGATGATGAGGGGACTGGAACATCTTTGATGAAGGGCTCAAAGAGCTGAGAGTGTTCATACTAGAGAAGAGAAAGCTCAGGGGGATCTTACCCATGTGTATTAATACCTGTTGGAGGGCATAAAAAAACATGGAGCCAGACTCCATCTGCAGTTCTCAGTGGTATCCAGTGAACAGACAGGAGACAACAGGAGCAAAGTGAAATACAGGTAATTCCATTTAAACATTAAACCCCCTGCTTTTTTACAGCGAGGGTGGCTAAACACTGAAACCAAGCTGTCCAGAGTGGTTGAGAAGTCTCCATCTTTGGAGATATTCCAGCCCTTGATTAGCAGCTAGGTCTACTTGATGCTGCTCTGAGCAGATGCTGTATGAGGTGGTCTATAGAGATGTTTTCCAGCCTCAATTTTTCTGTGATTCCTGGCATTTAACCACTGCAGTGGTGAGGCTGAAGGTACGCTTTTGGCATAGGTGTTGACTGTGCAGCAGGTACACTGTCTGATTTCTAGCAGGAGCTCCTCAGGTGGGAGAGCTGTCCCTCAGAAGGAGAGGCCCTCCCTCCAATGTCTGTGGGTTGAGCCAGCCTGGCGCAGGTGCTGGGTGTGCAGTGGAGGAGGAATAGGAGAGTAAGGACAAGCTGGAGTGGACTGCTGGGAGGCCAGGAGTGTTGCCTTGTTCCTAGCGTTGTCATTCCTTGCTCATATTTCCCTGGGCTGTTAGGGTCAGCCTGAGAGACCGAGGAGAGCTCTCGAGCAAGCTGTTGCTGCTTAGCAGTTGCTTGCTTTTTTATCTTGGCACTCTGTTTTTCTGCTTTGGTTGCCCTGCCTCGCTTGTGAGAAAAGTTCCTTTCTGGAGCTGCTGTTTGCTAAATTTCAGAGGTGCTGGCCAAGTTGCTGAGTTTTTCCTGTGCTGAACTGTCAAGCCCCATGCTTGTTGGGGGCCATGGTTATGAAGGTAGCGGTGCTGTGCATGAGGGCCCCTTTTTCAGCCTGTACCACCACCACCGAGCATGGCTGAGACCCATGGAGAGAGCCCCTGAGACCACAGACTCCCGTTTTTCACTCAGGGCATTTTGGGTGGCCACCTGTGTCCTCGTGGAGCCCTGGCAGAGTACCAGTCCAGCTGCCTTTGCAGGCTGTTAGCAGTTGAATGGCCCAAAGGTTTGGGCTTGCATCTCCTCTGTGAGGCAAAGTGCACGCTAGGCATGTGGTTTGGGGGCTTGCTGAAGCAGGGTTCCTGCATCCATTCAAGGGTTGGTCTGTGGCAGCATTGCTGAGACATGGCAAGGGGAGGTTGAGGCAAGAGGCCATTAAGGAGGCCAGGGAGGTGGCCACGGGCTTCCCAAGGCTGGGCCGTTGTTGGGGGCCAGCCCGGTGCCTGCAGGGCTATCTGTGCCCCCAGGATGGCCATGCTGTTTCTTTGGTAAGCGGGGCAAAGGCAGCCTGGCTCTGCAGGGTCAGAGTGGTGCCAGAGCCCCTGGTGAGCCTTGGCAGGAGGAGGGAGGGCAGGCTGGAAGCCCTTCCCGTGGCTTCCTAGTGTTGTAAAGCGAGATGGTCAGCCTGTAGGATGGGAGTGAGAAACCAGGCTGTTTCTTGGGGGGCCCCAACCTAATGTGGGAAGGTGATGGAGAGGCTCTGTCTGTCTGCTTTGCTGGTTTCTGAGGTGCACTGCGAAAGGAGAGGGAGGTCTCCGAGGTCTGTGTCTGCTGCTGAAGCCTTTGCTGAACTGCCTGCAGGCACACGTGACCCAGCAGTTACAGGCATGGAAATGGTTGCAAGTCCTTCTGAGGGCTGTGGATGAGCTTGGGCCTCACTGACAGTTTTCCCCTCTGTCCTCTTCCTGCTCCAACAAGGTCGTTTGCCATGCTGTTGCTTGCAGCGAGACTGTGCCAATTGCTCAACTGGTGGCCCGGCAGAGGAGTTCCAAGAGGAAAATGGGACGTCAAGTGAACTGCCAGATGAGGCTGAAGAACACGTCTCCAGTCACGTTAGCAGGTAAGCCCCAGGCAACCGTGGAGGGCCTGCCTTTGTGAAGGAACTGTGCAGCTGCTGGAGCAAAAGTCTTGGCCGTGAGGCTGTGTCACTAATGGCCAGGAGCTGCGTGGTCCCAGTGAAGAGTTCCTGGGAGCGGAGAGTGTTGCTGACAAGGGTGCTTGTGCTTGCAGGCCCTGGTCAGCGAGGAAGCCCTTCTCGAGCATGTATGTGAGATGTGAATGGTCTTGAAAGAAGAGTTCTTGGAGGACGCTTGGTTTCCCTTCCACCTGCCCGTGGTTCTGTGAGAACCGCGGTTGAGGTGCGGGCGAGAAGTGTGGCAACGAGCCTGCTCGTTCTTTGAGGCTGAGCTCGGCCCGCTGTGGAGTGGTAGGGATGAGCCATGCCCTCGCAGCGAGAAGGAGTCCCTGCAGCATTATCTGTGGTTGTTTCAGCAGCTCCTGTTGCTGCTGCAAGTGCCCTGGTGCCACGACGTTGTTGAAGCGTGGGGGCTCTTCTTGGTACCTCTGCGCCTTTTTGCGTAAGCTGCTGCAGCAGTATTTTCCCAGAGCCTGTGGGTCAGGTGTCCCTCACTGCCATGCTGTTGTTGTGTTGCTGTCAGTGGGTATCCCAGGATCAGGCCCAGGCAAGGCCCATCTGCTTGCGAGTTGGCAGCTTGGAGCAACAGGGGGTCTTGCAGTTTGTATTCCCCTGTTGTTGTCTGTAACGAAGGGTTTGCTGCTTCTTGCTCTCCTGCGACCATGCTAACAGTCTGGCCTCTAGTTGGGAAGCTGAACTGGTGACTCATAGCCCAGTTAAACGACAATGATTGTCAACGCACGTTGATTCACTGTCTTGCACGGTGATACCCCTCGGAAGTGTTTGAGCCTGCCAAAATTGGTGTGGTGCAGCCAGCAAGTAAAGAGCAAAGTGACCAAGAGCTTGTTTATCCCAGGGTGGCCCGAAGGCCAGTGTGGTGTGTTCCTCTGCAGTTGTTATTTGGCAACCTCTGCCGTGTGGTGGGAGTTAGGGAGGAGGGAGCTTGCAAGCTAGGGTAGAGAAGAAGAAACCGTTTGGGCAGTGGTGCAGGAGGTGGCCGAGGAGGTGGAGTTAGGCTGCATGTGCTATGCCTCTGGGAGCTGCTGCTGCTGCTGTTGGGTGGTAAAGAGCAGCCTGACCCTGGGTTCCCCCTGAGATGTGACCTGTTGTGGCACCTCACAGGTGCAAGGCTTTTCTGAGAGTGTAAGGAGAGACAGGGTCACCTGTTTCTTTCCCTGCTGCAGCACGGCAGTGGAGATTGTGGTTTGTGAGTCCTTGGGTGTGAGTCACGATGCTGTAGCAAAGAGTCCCACGCCTGTGGCCGAGAGCATCCTTCGTAACTGTCTTTTGGAAAAGTATGGGCTCCCTGGAGGGAGTTATCTGCTGTGCTTGAAGTCTCTTTGGGTTGGGTGGAGGAGAGTGCTACTCACGGCTCCATCTGCAAACTCTTTAGGAAAGCCCAAAGGAACTTTGCGGCAGCCCAGGTCTTTGAGCATGCCAGAAGAAGGCAGCAAGAGGCCTGTTCCTCGCCCGCCACGAGGCAGAGGAGTGGCGTGTGGAGTGGTGAAACCCAGTATGGAGAGTGCCCGGCCTGCCTTGCCTCCAGCCACTGGGAGTGGACCACCTAAAGAAATTCCCATGCAGAGGCACGTCACAGTGGTAAACAGGTCAGTGTGTGCACGTGTGTGTGTGTGTGTGAGCAAGGCAAAACAAAGTGTGGTGGACCCTTGGGTGCTGCTGTGCCAGCAGTGCTTTTGGGGACATGGGAATCTAAGCGCCCGCCCTTGCAGAAGGTGAAGTTTGAATGTGGGTCGGTACCCAGGAGGGAGCCTTTCTGGATGCTGCCGTAGCTACCCTGTGCTCTTGGCCTGCTCCCGTGTCTTCCGGGGAGAAATGTGGCCAAATGTGTGTGTGCGGATGTCGCTGTTTCCCAGGCCCAGGAGGGAGCCGTTGTGGGCAGCGTGATAGAGAGCTGAAGGAGGTTTGTGTGTAGGTGACAGGCGATGCTGCGCGTTCAGGGTCACGGTTGTCTGCAGGTGGCTGCTCTTCACCTCTTGCCTGACCTCTCCATTGCAGCATTAGTGTTTGTGGCCCTTCTCGGCATGCTCGGACCCAGCAGCTGCCCGACCGTGTTTGGGTGAACTGAGATGGGGGGCTGGAGCTGCGTTTTTGCTGGGTCAGCGGTACATGCTGGTTTTCAGCCCCCTTTGAGCCTCTCTAATCCAGGTGGCTTAGGCAACTGCTGCCCCATCATTTCTCTTTCTGTGTTTTTTCGGCCACCCTGGGCCATCAGCTGATGGTGAGGAGAAAGTGTTTGCTGTTTGCTCATTGTGGCTGCACTAAGTCCGCTGGAGCTGCGATTGTGGTGGTAATCCTGTGCAGGTCACCAGGCTGGGTTAGAAGTCAGCCTTGCATTGAATGGAAATGGCAGTGGTGTGCCGCTTCTGCGGCAGCGTAGCTGTGAAGTGGCATGGAGCAGAGTGACAGCTTAATCCTGCCGTGGTGCCTGCTCTTTCTGGAAGACCCACGGAAAGCAGGCGCGTCGTGCCCCAGTTGCCTGCATGAGTCCTGTGTGCGTCAGGGCTCTGGGTGCCAGAGGGGGAGATGGGGATGCGCTCAGAGCACTCGTGAGAGCAGCAGCCACTTCAGCTTTTGTGCCTGAGAGCGTAGCGTTTTACCGATGGCTGCTGGCACTGCCTCGTAACCTTTTGTGCTGCTCCGCAAAGGGCCGTTTGCTATGGCGGTGCTCTGCTGGTTGTGCTTTTTGGGAAGTTCCCTGGCGTGCTGGTACTGGTGGAGTGGGCAGGTGCCGCGGGGAGGGAGACAGCCTTGGGGCTGCTGGGTGGATCTGCTAGGGTTTTGCTCTGGGGCAGGGCTCCTCTTGAGGGCAGGAGACACTCCTTGTGTCTGTGGGCAGTGGGGCTGTGGCTGTAGCAGCAGCTGTTTGGGTGTACCCAGGCAGAAATTTGGAGGAGTTAAGAGGCGGTGGTGATGGTGGCAGGAGCCAGATGGTGTGAAGCTGAGGTGGGCAAGAAGAGAGCAGTGGCAGGAGCAGCGAGGAAGCTGGAGGAGCTGGCAGTGGCCGTGTGAGCAGTGGAGGGTTTGGAGGTAGAGGCCAGGGAAGAGAGATGTGCTGTGTGCAGCAGGTGAGGGGAGTGAGGCCGGGGCCCCAGCAGGCGTGAGGAGACTCAGGATGGACCTCTCTGCCCCACAGCTCCTAACGACATGAGCGTGGACTGAGCTAACCCCTGTTCTTCTGCTCCTGAGCGAGCTGAGTGGAGCTGCAGTGGAGAAACACGTCAGCAGCTCTGCTCCTGTTTTGTCGAGGAGGCTGCTGCTCAGAGGAGAGAAAGGCCAAGCCATCCTGCTGTGACAGAGAGATGTGGGAGCAGATGTTCGCAGGCCTTCCCTTTTTTGTGTATGCTGATGAGTTGGATTTTTTGAAGTGGCACTTCCCTGAAAGGCAAAGATCCTTTGTCCTGGGACAGGCAGAGCAAAAAGAGTACTTACAGTTGTCTCCAGATTAGTTGCTGGAAGGCCAGGAGGTGTTTTGTAGTACTTGAAGCTTTGTAATGCTTGAAATAAAATTAGGTAGATGTCAGCCGTATTCTGGCTCTTCCAATGGAGTGTGCTCTATCTTGTGTTGTCATCTTTGTTCCTCTCTGGCAGGTTCCCCTGAGTTCCTTTCAGGTAACAGTGTTTTCCTGCTTTTGTTTCTGTTGTCTGTTCCTGCTCTACTCAGGAGGATAAGCTATAGGCGAAGTGTGCTTTGGCCCAGGTAGCTCTGGAAGAGAAAATATCATATGCTGTTGCAAAGGATCCAAATACTGTCCCATTAGCTTGGGCACATACTAGAAGGAGGGTTCATGGAGAAGAGGATCATACTCTGTTTTAATGCAAGGTTGTAGAGTGGCCCATGTGACTGGATTAATTTGTTTCAACTTGGCCAGTTTGAAGCAGGACTGGCAAGATCCATAGCTGATGTCCTTGCTGCTGGGCATATTTTATGCCCCCAGAGCCACTGTAGTTGCTTGTGCTTTGGGGATTGCAGGAAGGAAAGCCACTTTGAGCCGGGAGGTCCTGACCTCAAAACAGTGTGCACATGAGTGTAGGTGTAAGCAGCAGCCCCAGCCATCCTGGGCTCACACCAGCCTTGTAGGTAGGCGGCAGAGACTCAGCAGCACTGTTCCAGCAGCGGTGCCAGCCCTTGCCTGTGAGAGTGGCTGAGCATTCACAGCTCAGTTTGACTGAGAGAAGTCCTGAAGGTGACAGAGCTTGTCTCTGCCCCATTTCCCAGTCTGGGGTGAGGTGCTGTCTGTGTGCAGTTTCTCTGAGTTTGTTTTCTCACACCTGTCCTGCCCCTCCATTTACTGAAGTCATAGTCTGGTGGGTTGACCCTGGCTGGATGTCAGGTGCCCACCAAAGCCGTTCTATCACTCCCCCTGCCTCAGCTGGACAGGGGAGAGAAAATATAACAAAGGGCTCGTGGGTCGAGATAAGGACAGGGAATGGTCACTCACCAATTACTGTCACGGGCAAAACAGACTCAGTTTGGGGAAAGTTAACTCAATTTATTACAAATCAACCAGAGTAGGGTAATGAGAAATAAACCGAAATCTCAAAACACCTTCCATCCACCCCTCCCTTCTTCCCAGGCACAACTTCACTCCCGGATTCTCTACCTACCCCCTCCAGTGGCGCAGGGAGACGGGGAATGGGCATTACAATCAGTTCCTCATACCTTGTCTCTGCCGCTCCTTCCTCCTCAGGGGCAGGACTCCTCACACTCTTCCCCTGCTCCAGTGTGGGGTCCCTCCCACAGGAGACAGTTCTCCACGAACTGCTCCAGCATGGGTCCATTGCACGGGCTGCAGTCCTTCAGGAACACACTGCTCCAGCATGGGTCCCCCATGGGGTCACAAGTCCTGCCAGAAAACCTGCTCCGTGGGCTTCTCTCTCCAGAGATCCGCAGGTCCTGCCAGGAGCCTGCTCCAGCACGAGCTTCCCACGGGATCACAGCCTCCTTTGGGCACCCACCTGCTCTGGCGTGGGGTCCTCCCCAGGCTGCAGGTGGATATCTGCTCCACCGTGGACCTCCATGGGCTGCAGGGGGACAGACTGCCTCACCATGGTCTTCCCCATGGGCTGCAGGGGAATCTCTGCTCCAGCACCTGGAGCACCTCCTCCCCCTCCTTCTTCACTGACCTGGGCGTCTGCAGGGTTGTTTTCTCTTACATGTTCTCATTCCTCTCTCCGGCTGCCATTTCTGTCTGTCCCAGCAACTTTTTTTTCCTTCTTAAATATGTTATCACAGAGGCGCTACCACTATTGCTGATGGGCTCAGCCTTGGCTGGCAGCGGATCTGTCTTAGAGCTGGCTGGTATTGGCTCTGTCGGATACAGGGGAAGCTTCCAGCAGCTTCTCACAGAAGCCACCCCTGTAACCCCCCCCCGCTGCCAAAACCTTGCCACACATAGCAAAGCACATCCGTGCTCTCAGGGTTGCACTTAAGGGTCTTGATTTCTCCTTCTGTGTTGAGCATCTGTCCTGCTATGGCAGATCTGTATTACTTGTCTTGGCAGGATGTCTTCCCAGTGACAGACTTTGGGTGCTGACTGATCTTGTTGCTCCACCCAGCATCGTGTAGTGAAGCCCCACAGTGAGACTGCAAATGGCAGTTCCCTTGTGGCTGCCAAAGTCTGTGTGCCACCTCTCTAGTGCTCTGTGGTGTTCTGCTGAGAGATTTTCATGACCACAGCTTCTGGGGCTTGCCGCTGTGTAGTGTTGGGTGGAAGGGGAACAGGCTGTTTCTCCTCCCATTCTGCCACACCCAGATGACAAGGGGGAGATGCTGACAGTAGCTGCAGCTGTGCCAGGTTGTTTCCTGCTGCCCTCCCAGGCTTTCTTGCAGACACTGTTGCAGGGTCTGAGAGGCTGTCTTATAGCAGGAATCACTTGGTAAGTTCATGTCATGAGCATGTTGCTGTGGACCTGCAAACCCACGGAAGGTAGGAGAGACCTTTCTTGTAAGACTAACTGCAGAGATCCTTGAAGTTGGAAAGGAATGACACAGATGAGAACCAGTTGAGATGCTTGGACCAGCAGGGAGCTGGTGACTCCTTTGCTTGGACCAGCAGGCAGCATTCGCTGCTGGTGACCACCTGGCCCTGCTGCTGAGATAGCACTGTCCAAGGGCCAAAGAGCAGAGCTGGATGGCATGGGCCTTACCAATGTAAGGCGATAGGCAGGAAAGGGCATGCCTTCCCTTTGCTCTGAGACAGTGGTCTGTGGGACTGAAACATAACTGGCTCCTGAACTACAGCTGCACACAGGGGCTTGGCAGAGCTGCATGGCTGCTCAGGCACTTGTGAATGGCCAGGCTGCTGATGTGTTCTCTTATTGCTAGTGTGGCTAGGAGGCCTCTTGCTGGGAGCAGTTTCTAGCAGCTGAGGAACATGAGGCTTTGCAGGCAGCTGAGTTGTCCATATCTGCATGCTGGGGAGAAGTGTGTTGGCCCTGCTGTGGTCTGGCTGTGTTCCATCCCATCTTTGGAGAGATAAGACCATCATGATCTGTGTGAGGAAGCAGCGCATCACAAGATCCTCATCTGATTGCAGGGCTCGAAACTGGTAATAACTGGGCTCAAAGCTGATGTTAACACCTCATTGTTCCATAGGAAGCTGTTGATCCACAGCAGGAAGCACAGGAAGATACCACATGAAGTCTCTTAATACTGAGAGGATCCAAAATCCAGTTTGCTTTCACTTGCAACATAACGGAATCATCAGTCCTCTGTTCCAGGTTCCTTTCCGAGGTGTTCTAGACAGCACGGCTTGAGAGAGGAACATCTGCCCTCTTCACTGAAACCTTGCTGCGGTTCCTGCTGGCTTACCCTGCACTCATGTAATCTGTGTCACCTGATGTGTGGCTTAAGGTGGTAGAAATGGTATGTGGCACTGAGGACTAGAACATAGCTATGGATTCCTACTGGGAGGCAGCAGTAGCAGGACAGTCTTCATTACCTGTGTGGCTAGCTCATGCGATTGTTTTGCTTGCTGCCTAGCAGTGGTGATAGTCTCTTTTGAGTCTGCTTCCCATAAGGGGAGATTTTTCCTTGCTATCTGTCCAGCTTGGAGTTGTCCATGCTGGTAAATATATGTATAGAGAGGTGGGATCCTGGGTTTCTTGTAGGGTCTGCATGGCCAGTCACAGCATACCTTCTAAGAAGAGACTGTGCTGCTGCTTTGTGTGGGGATCTGAGCTGTGCCCAGAGCGTGTTTTCCTGTGATGCAGGTGGAGTGTTGGAAGAGTCTTTTCAGATACCCAACAAGTGCAAGGTGTGAATATGTGCTTGGGTTTCATGTGGGTGACTTTGCCTTTGTACTTTTTGAGTCTCGTCCCAGTTGTGTTTCACAAATGTGCTTGTAGTTGTAGTTACTGTTCAGCACTTCCGGGCATGGCTCTCCAGCTTGGGAAAATGCAGTGCTGGGCAGTGGCTGCCCTCACTGCTAATGCTGTGGGACCTGGCCCAGAACAGAAGTATTATTTTTGGTACAAGTGACACCCCATAGCTACTGGAGGAGCAGTAGTTTCATCTTAACAGGGACAGCAAAAAAGCAAGGGAGATAAGTTCATGTTAAATCTTGTAAGATGCTGCTTAGAAGAGGTGTGAATGTGGGAGGCCTCTTTCTGATATGTGGATGTGCTCTGATTAAAGGTCAGTGTCAAGGCACCTAGGGCTACCTTAATACTGTGCTAGTCTCGACTTCCTGTTGCGACTAGCCTCAGCATCATACTTGACCTCTATCCTACCTTCGGAGAGCTCAGGTGAAGCTGGGAAAACCCCCCTGGGTGTTTCTGTGGCTGGTGAAGTTTGTAGTTTCCTCCAGAGCTGTCCCTGAACTCCAGGGATGGCCAGTCTCCTTACTGGCCCCTTGGGCAGAGACCATCTGCAGAGCCTGCTCAGTGCATGTGCAGTGGCTTCTGTGGTCTGGAGATGCCTGGTGTTCACAGCAACCTGCCATGCTTCTGTGGAGAGCTGTTTTGGTGCATTTGCTACCCTGACTTCTCCACTTCTTGGGTATGTGTCTTTAGGAGGTGCTTTGTCCTGGTCTTTGAACTTTTTCTCCAACTCTTGTTCCCTTTTGCTTGCAGTGTATGTAATTATTCCACAGCTGATTGTTTCCAGAACAGTCTTAGTGAGCTACTCACTGCTGTGACCCCTTCATTGTCAGGAGGTCATGGTGCTGCATGTGCTCCCAGTATAAGCTGATGCCCTCTGAAGGTCCTCAGAAGAACAACTGCATGCATGACATTTGTGTCCTTTCTGTGGGAGAGCACTTCCAGAGGAATCTGTTAAACAGCGTAGCAACAGGGTCCACAAAAAGACCTCGAGTTCCTGTGTAGTTTTAGGTGTTCCCCTGACTTCTGAAGCCAAATACTTTCAGGAGACTCTGATGTGGCTACCAAGAAGGTGAGCCTAATCAAGTTCAACAGCAAGACTGAGACACCATCCAGGTACAAGTAGGGAGGCTGAACATATCAAACGTAAGACCATCAACTGTGTTATTAGGCCTAGATGCTCTTTTTTTACTAATGTCTCTTTACTGTGCGTTTCATTTCTCATAATAATTGGAATAACAAGAAAAAACTAGAAACCATCTCTTGATCTGTCTTGTTACTGCTGATCAGGTTGTCTTCCAAACCAGACATTGTGAGTACTGATCTTGTGCAGGGGGCCTGCTAGAAGTATGTGAAATACATTTTATTTTATGTGTAGGTCTTGTAAGCAAATGGAATGCTGTTCAGAGCCAGGAGAATGATTTAAAGCAATTTTCTTTTCAATTTTAGGTCTGAGAAGAGACTAACTGTTCCACCACGGTTTCAAAAGGAGTTGCAAGTTCACCTGTCCAGAAGCTCTTCCATAGATTCAAATGGTATGCTTGCCCATTAAGAAAGTTTTTATCGACTACTCACATTAGATTGGGTGTCATCTTAAGAAAAATCCATCTTAGTACTTGTTTTGAATGAGGACAGGTTTGGGTGAGAAACCAAGTTCTGTGAGTGAACCTTCTCACTCTGATTTCATGGTGCTGGGGAAGTGTGTGTAATTACTTGTCTGCCTCTCTGTCTTCTAGGAAAATCCTTGTGTAGCAAGTGTCAAAGGCAATCGCAAAGCTCGTGTGAGTAGCTTGGAAACAGGAGGAGTATGCTTAATTTCACTGCCAGGGTAGGGATCTGGTATAGGAGAGTGAATCCTGGCTTTCAGGAGTAAGCAGCACGCTAACCTAGCTGTGACTAAAATATCTGTCTGCGTGCCTGGCTCCCAGCCGTTGTGCAGTTGATGGACTTGTCAAATGATGATTGCTGTCTTTGAGACCTGTCATGTTGATTTGTGAAGCTTCAGGACTGGTAGCAAATACACCCCTCCAAAGGGAGGAGAGGAGTAGAGATGAGGGAGCAGGCAAGATAGTGATGTGAACTTCCAACTGGGATAATGACTGCCTTGCTCCTACACACAATGTATGAAACTGTCCAAAGTAGCTGGACAGTTGCTGTCTCTTTCCCTGCTCTGCTGGAGGACTTCCTTGGATGCAGTAGCTCAGAAAGGCTGGGTGCTGAGTTCAGACTTTTCCTCAGGACATGTCTTAGAATGAAAGGCAAATCACTCATCTGTTTTGTACATCTGTCTGAATTTAGAAGAACATCCTTGGGTGTTTTGCTATATCTTTGTTGTTGTGTTTGTACTTGTAAAGAAATTATCTTGTGTCCCTCTTGGGACACTGCCTCAGTGCAGCCTCTCAGCAGCAGCATGGCTTAAGGTTCTGTAACCTCTTCCAGGATCCCTTCAGAAGAAACACGTAGCAACATCTTAGGACAATAACTACAGTGACTGAAAATTCAGCTTCAGGTCCATTACTAAATGTCTGAGGTTTCCATGGCTCTTTCCTATAGAAAGTGAGTGAAACAACTGTGCTGGGCAGGAGAGAAGCATTTCAGAGTTGGTGCTATGCTGGCAGCTCCCATGTTTAATTTTTAAGTGGGTAGGTAATCATATCTTTCTCTCTGCTGCTAAGGCTATGTTTACTTCAAGGCTGTATTTTTGTTTACCAGATAACTTGAATACATCCACTGCGGAGACACATACTGTTGCCTCTGGCCCTTCTGCTGCTCATGTCAATGAAGTTCAAAGTCGCATTAAGGAGATTCTGAGCAAGTGCAGCAGTGGTGTCTGGGTGTCAAAGATGCCACAGATCTACCGGGAAATGTACTGGGAGGAGCTTAGCACAGCAGTGCTCCGTCAGCTTGAGAACTGGCCTCATGTGTGCACAGTAAGTATTGAATATTATTTTTGTGGAAGATGCCAGTACCCTACACATTTCTGAGCGTTCATTTGCCAAATGTTATTTCATATAGTCTGCATTTCCTTTCATGATCTGTAGCAGTGAAGAGAAAAAGAAGAAAGAACCGCCCCCTGCCCCCCCGCAATTGTAACAATGCCTTCAAAACAATGCCCCAAAAAATCACTGTTGGCTGGACTAGCATTGTTTTGGAGAAGAAAGGTCAGCCTCTGTGGCCTCCTGGAGCAGGGACTCTGGGTTGCTGAGTTGCCACCTTTGACTCCAACACTGACAACCCAAACAGCAGCTGATGACACTTGCTCTCCATGCCGTGGTGTTTTTTCTCCCCATTGCATTTTATGCTTTTCCTTGTTGGTGGGTTTATCTCCTCTTAATCTATAAGCTACCAGCAAATCCTGTGTGAACAGTGTAGTAGTTATTTTTCTATAGACTTTTCCACAGGTCTTTCTCACATCTTAAGTCAAGGTTTTTGCTGTGTAAGTTGAGCTTATGATACAATAGATGAAAGTGAAGTGTGATAATGTTGGGGGGAGAGATTACAGCACAACCCCTTCCTGCCCTCCCCCCACTGATGTCTGTTACCTCTTGATCACCAGAGGCATCTTCGTCCTTCATATTAGGAGCTGGTATTAGGCTGAGCCTCCACTTACAGGTCTGCCACGTGAGCTGCTATCACCACTGGGTTAAGGGTCTTCAATTGCTGTGCTTTTATCTCTTCTTCTGTACTCATGGTTCATTTAGGGTATAATGCAGCTTTGCATCAAGTCTTTGTTTAGCTTTTCTTTAACAGGCCAGTCATATCAATGAACACTTTCAACTTCACCAGCATCTGTCAAACTGTAGCACCAGAAGGGTATTGAAGTAATGAGAGTATCTGTCTGCTTGAAGTGACTTTTCATGTACATAGTGCTAAGTATTTTCTTGTGTAATAACTATAAATGCCCCCCAAAAAGTTTCACTGAGATTAAATAATTGCTCTTCAGGAATAACATCATTTGCATGTGTGTATGGTATTCTAACATACGTGAATTGCATTTGTGACATCTTACTACAGACACCAGTAACGTATGCAGATAGCAGCAATTTGTTTTGATGGTTGATGATCGGTTCCTGTGTTATCCATAGAGCAAGCTGTTATGTTTTGAGTTACTTAATTCATGGAGCAAATTTTAGTCTTTTTCATAGCTAATGTTCCAGACAAAATGTTACTGTTCATCCAGGGTCTTTGGTCTATGTTCATTGTCCATTTGCTTGTTATCTCTTGGGTCTATCTCTTCTTTTTAGCAAGCAAATAAAGTCATTTTAGTGTAAATAAGCAGTCCTTAAATCTGCGGAAACATTGTAATACAGCAGGCACAGAACAACAGCAATCAGAACTATCAAGTTGTCTTGGCACAGTCAGTCTTATTGTAGAGAACTGTTAATGAGCCTGTGAAGCCCGTCTCAGTTTACTGACTTATGTAAACCATAGTCATCGCACTGGCATGGAGAAGTTTCAACTGGGACCCAGACCTTCTCATATGAAGGCTACCATACATCTCTTAAATGTAATCAGTGTTTATTCCTGGTTCAAACAAGTCATCTGCAGGTGTACAGCTCTGTAGATCCTTTGAAATGCCAGAGGGCAGACTGTACTCTTCAGTATCAGTAAAGATGCTCCCATGACTAATTTTTAATTATTTCTGCCTTATTGGGTACTTACACTGGGAGTGTCTGCCAGCCTCTGAATAACAGAAAAAATGCCTGGTGTTTCTCTCAGTACCATCTTAGAGACAGCACATACTCTTATTGAATGCATACTGATTGGTAGTAGCTTAGTTACAAACTAGCAGGCAGTAAACTTTGTAACATGCTTTCAGCATCTCCAGGCTCATCATTTGAGGACTCTGCAGTGGACAGTGTCACTTCTGCATAACTCATATCCCTAAACTTTTCTCTGAAAGGAAAGAATTTCATTTTTTACTTCTTGGAAATTATAATTTCTGTGTTTAGGTTACAACTATCAGTAATGGAAACTTTTCTTAATCTAGTGAGCTGAAGTCTCCGAAAAAATCACTGTAAGTTGCGGGTTGATGATCTTGTTTTCAGTCTTCACCTTTCAGGCAAGAGGACCTACTACAAAGGATCGAGGCTGACATTGTTCTCCGTTGGTCTGTTACTTCTCTTCTTTAGGTTAGCTTGCTTGAACATCTTGCTTGTAACAATATATTTTGCACAGCTAAATGCAAATGTACAAAGTAATTATGTAGTGGCTAGCACTCGCACATTATAGCCAAACCTTAATGAGTAATTGGGCTGAGAGTAAGTAGGCTAACCACCCTTATATAATACCCAAAAAGTCTTTGCTGTCCAGACAGGCTTCAGCCAGAAGAAGAGACTACTTCAACAGCTCTGTTGGTCAGAGCTGCAGTGTCACTGAATTGTCTGCTTCCGTCTCCAGCAAAACTAGTGCTTTGAAAAAAGTGATGACTGGTGGTGATCCTCCCACTTTCATTTTTATTCTATCAGAATCTTATACCTTTCTGTTTGATGAATTACTTTGTCATGCATGTTTGAGCAGTTAGTGATCCCCGTTTTAGCCATCCTACCCCTGTCTCATTTCTTATCTTTCTGCAGATTTTTCTCACAAGTCTTTCTCACAATTTGGCAATTTTTTTAGAATTCTGAGCCAAAGTTATATAGCTCTGCTGTGTTTGGGCTCAGCCTTGAATCCTTGGGATGCAGGCAGCTGAACCCCTGAGGGAGAGAGAACATTACAACAGAGGTATGAGAGTGAGAGGAATGCAGACTTGTAAACAAACAAGTTCGGGGGTTTTTTTCTTTGTTTGTTTTCCCCAAGTGAAAAATAACCCAAAAGTAGTAATAATTTTACCTTTGGTACTGGTACCATGTCTGGTGGTTCCCTTTGCAGTCTAATTATAAACCCCCTTACTGAGTGGTATGACCTTCAGAAAGGCAGGAAGTCATGGTGGGATTCCACAAAGGGGACACTTGGACACATGCTGGTCAGGATTGTAGTAAGTGAGTTCGTAAAGGGTGTAAATACAGGTTGAGCTGGCTAATAATACAGGGTTGTTCAGGGTTATAAAGACCAGGGCTCTCTGAAGAAGTATGGAACTTCTTAATACCGGGTTGCTGGCCCATAAAATTGCAACTGAGACTTAACTACAGCAATGCACAGGAAAGACTCTCATTACATTAAAAAAATGGTTTTTTCTGTGTGGACTGTTAAGCTTGGGAAAAGAGATCTTGGCATGTATAATCACTTCATGAAAATGTTGGCTCAGTAGGAGAAAATGCAAGTGATAAGAAGTACTTGAAAATGAATAGAATGGAATATTTCAGTTGGAAGGGACCTATCAACAATCATCTAGTCCAACTGCCTGACCACTTCACAGCTGACCAAAAGTTAAAGCATGTTATTAAGGGCATTGTCCAAATGCCTTTTAAACACTGACAGGCAGGGGGCATTGACCAGCTCTCTAGGAAGCCTGTTCCAGTGTTTGACCACTCTCTCAGTAAAGAAATGCTTCCTGATGTCAAGCCTGAACCTCCCCTGAGACACAGTCCTCCTCTATTCACAAATAGCAAGTCTAGGAGGGCGTCTTTCCTAGTTGGCTCACTGAGTACTTGTGACAAGAAATTAACTTCAACCAAGTTCAGGAGTTTTCCAGACATGCTTGTCACAGCAGTATGGTATTCCCAGTTGATGTCTGTGAAGTTGAAATCTCCCAGAAGGACAAGGGATACTGATCCAGAGATTTCCCTAATTGTCTGTAGAATAATTCATCAGTGCTATCTCCTGGCCAGGCCATCAGGTAGTAGACAGCCACTATGACATCTGCTTTGTTTTCCATCCCCCTAATCCTTGCCCAGAGGCTCTTAACCACATCATCTCGTAACTGTAGGGACTGTACAGTCAAATCTCTCCCTTACATACAGTACAACTTCTCCACCTCCCCTGCCCTGCCTAGCCCTCCATCCCAGCACTCCAGTCATGGGACTGATTCTACCAAGTCTCACTAATACCAATGACATCATAGCTCTGGGAACTGATCAATGCTTCCAGTTCATCCTGTTTGTTTTTCATACTGCGTGCGTTGGTGTACAAGCATTTCAGATGTGCTCCTGAGCCCTCTGTGCTCCCAGGAGCAATGTAAATGTTCCCACTAGCATTGCCACCCTCAGGCAATGCCATGCCAACCCTTTGCATACCTTCAAGCTCTCCTGTTGGCATCCCCTCCCCTCAGTGTTTCTATTTTAAAGCCCTCTCGATCACTCCCACCAGCTTATGACCAAAGATGCATTTCCCCCATTGGGACAGATGGATCCCATCAGGCCCTGTCATATCTTGTGCCTCAAAGATTCTTCCATGGTTATAAAACCCAAAATTTTATTGGAGGCACTAGTCCTAGAGTCAGGTGTTTATATCTTGGGCTCATCTGTTTCGTCCCTGTTACTGGTAGGACTGAGGAAAATACTACCTGTGCTCCTGAATTTTTTTAGCATTCTTCCCACGGCCCTGAAATCTCTTTTGATTGACCTTAGACTTTTTGTTGCAACATCATTAGTACCCACATGAAAGAGCAGGAGTGGATAATAGTCCAAAAGCTGTACTAAGCTATTCAGTCGTCTGGTGACATCTCTAATTCAGGCCCCAGGGAGGCAGCAAACTTCCTTGAAAAGATGGTCCGGTCTCTATTCTCATGAATAGAGAACAAAATAGCAAACACTGTACCACTGGGGAAATGTGTAAGCACATGTCAAAATCAGATGTGCTCCTCCCATCTCCACCTGAAAAATACAGAAACAAAAACTCACTGAGAGATCAAGCAGAGCGAAAGGGTGATTCAGAAGGGTGACGGGTAAAGATAAGTAATGGATTTTGTACAAGCAACAGTTAAGTTAGATGATTTAGGTGGGGAAAGACGGAGGTATGGGCTGTAAAATAATAAGAGACCTGGAGAAGGTAAACGGGGAATGATCATCATCTTGAATTCAAAAGCAACTGAATACATTCACGGATGAACAGATGATCTGTGGTCTTAGTCATCATGAACTACTTCATTCCAAAGAAACTGTCACTGACTGATAGTGCCTGAACTATGGAGTATCCAGAATGGGAGGAAGAGGTATCACTATGTTTGTCCTATCCCCTATGCTTTTTCATAGGCACCTGCTATTGTCAAAGAGGATGCCAGGCTAGGAGCATCTTTGTTCTGACCCAGTACAGCTCTTCTAACATGCTGATTCAACCTACCTGTATGTAATTATTCCACAGCTGATCCTTTCCAGCCAGTCTTGGTGCTGGCTTCTTTGTAGCACTTTGGGCTACAAAGGCTAGTAGTGGCCTTTTTTCATGCTTATACATGAGCCCAAGAAGATGACAAAGTATGTCAGTCCCCTGTGTTTGTCAGGTGAAGCTGTCTTCTACTTTTTTCTCCACTTATCTTCCCAAATTCATTCTTGCAGTTAGAAAAGAACAGCGAATAGCAGGCAGCCACCTTTTAATAGGCAGAAAGAAGGGATGCATGCTTCTAGACTTGTTTCTAAAGTTTTCTTGTAGTAATGGCTGCCTTAGTCTTTCTGTCTGGTTTCTTAAGGAGCTGGTAGAAGAATAACACTACCATGCTGAATTTGGAAATTCTAGTTGTGCTGGGAAACATATACTTGGTTTTCAACAGCTCTAGAACAAAGGTGGTGTTCTTCATAAAACATCCTACTGGCTCTGACTACCTATCAGTTTAACCATTAATCTGTTGTCATCAGAGGCCAGTTTAATCTCCAGTAAGCTACCATTCCTCAGTCAGTTGTCTTACTGCTTTTTAATACGCATATGGCTAGCGAATATGTAATACCTGAGCATATTCTTTAGTGCGCTTAAGCACTTTGGAATTGTATTGGCTGATACTGTGTTAAAATGCTCCTTGGACTGGAGAACGTTTGCCTCGCTATTGTGAGGAGGAGGTTTTATACAGTAAAGGAAAGCTTAGTGTTCTTTGTTTCATCTCTTGGATGTCTGGGATGGTGCTGGGCAGATCGCAAAGGCTGTCTGTCTTCCTGAAGATATGTACTTGGAAAAAAATCAGAGAAAAAAAGAAGGGGAAAATTGGTATGGGTTTTTTTGGTGGGGTTTGGGTGTTTGTGATTGGTTTTTGGTTTGGTTTTTTTAAGTAGTTATTACAAGTTGAATTTGTCATTACAAACAGGAAGGTAGAAGATATTTTCAGACAAGAATGGGACTTGCGTATGTTGCCTAGTTGACAGGTGGGATATTTGGGGTTTTGTTTTGGTTTTTTTTTTAACAGTATCTAGTTCTCAGAATATTCTTCATCTTTTACATTGTATAAAAGTTGTGACTGTTTGCAGAAAGTGAAACTAAAGGCTTAGGAAGGTGGCAGGATCAGCTGGTAAACAGACTGACAGAAACAGGATTATGGCTGTTGTTTTCTGAACCTCTGTTCCTGGGTGGTATCCCCTCTCTTAACCAACTGGGTAGTACATACTGCTACATCTGGCAGCTGAGTCTTTACTGTAGTGTTCAGAGTGAATTAAACAGGTCCACTCAGAGAAGAGAAGGATTGCCATAGTAACCAGCTTCATTCCTTAAGCAACTTTGGTTCTGTCAGGTTTTTACTCTCAAGGAAGGAATTTCTGTACCACGATTAAGCTGTGTGAAGCAAAAGTCATCATTCCAAACAGAGAAATGGACTTGAGAGAATAAAAAATACAGCTCTAATTATATGTAATAGATAGTGTGTTCTTATTAGCTGGAATGTACTTTGCACATGGAGGAGGTGATGGGTGGGCTGTCATGGCTGGTAGTATGTATGAATGAAGGCTTGCACAGTTTTACACAAACCCTACGAACCATCTCCTGCAGATGAACTCTACCATTATGATAGTTAGCTTTCTTTTGTCATGCTCATTGAAGAAATCAATGTTTCGTCTGACAGTTCGCTTTAGTGGGTATTTTAGTACTAGGCACAGAGCTACTAGTGATTTAGAATGGAGTTCAGTGAACAGAAGATGTGTTCTGCCTAAAATTTAACTAGATGTGTTGTATATTGTATAGCACAGGGCAAAATACAGTTAGTGTCAGCCTCACTGAGAAGCTGGTGTCACAGTATGTGTGGAAATGAGCCAGTTGAGGACACAAGATCCAGAATAACTTTGCTGTCCAAACACAGTGCTAGAACACGCTGTTACTCAATGTTTCTGAAGCTCAGTCTTACTGATGAGTGGTTAGACAACATGATGAGCCACCAAATTGTCAGACTCCATTTGACAGCATCTTTCCTTGTTCCTGCTTCACATACTGTTGCAACTCCTTGTGTGTTAAATCTTGCACTTCTCTGACCGGTAAGGAAGACTTCACTGCATTATGAGGTGAAAATTAGTGCAGCCAAAAAGAACTGCTGACAAAGGTGTCTGCCAAACCTTAGTGCTGGCATAAGGATGTGAGGCATAAGGATGTGAGGAATAAGGGCAGCCCTCAACAGTATGGGTTGTTAGATTGGCTCAGCTAGCTTATTGCATCACTTGTAACTGTGTTTTCGGAAGTCAAAGACTCAAAAGCATGAGATACTGTGGAGAATAATTATCTTCACTGTGATGTGCAAGGTAATAAAGTGGGAGAGTAAGGAGAATGGGCAGAAGGGGGCAACCTAGACACTCCTGAACTTTGCAGAGCTTAACCACCCCAGCCCTGAGCACTAGCTGAACCTGAACAAGGGCTATCTTGGCAAAAAGGATCCTTTAGTCTAACAACAAAAGAAAATACAAAAATGTGCCCAGTATGACTTGTGTTTTAACATTTCAGTTAAGTACAGAAGTAATGACTACCAGAAATAGAAAGGTTTCAGAGTCATTGTAGCATCTGAAAATTTTCACTTCAGTTGAAGAGCTGAAAGTATCTTCTGTATTTGCTGTGAAGAATCCACCAAAATTTATTGTTGTCATTGCCAGTCTGAATATCATAACTGATCTTTTTCTGGACCCTCTTACTGAAACTGACATACCTGTCAGGATTAGTGACTGAAAAGGCTATTAAATCATAAATGTTTCAAAATGGTTTTGCCTTTCCTAGTATTATAAGAGGCCTGTGCTTTCTGAAGGTAGTTCTTAACATCCTGATAACTGAAATTCAGCTGAAATTAAGAAGAACTGAGCCAGGTCTTCTAATATCGCATAAACATTTCACAGCATCATGGAATCACTGAGGTTGAAAGGGACCTCTTGAGATTATCTAATGCAATCCCCCTGCTCAAGCAGGGTCACCATGAGCAGTTTGCCCAGGGCTGTATCCAGTCACATTTTAACAAAGGACACTCTACAGCCTTTCTGGGCAACAAGTTCCAGTTCTGTTCCTGTCCTGTTCCAGCTTCCCAGTTGACATGAGGTTTGGCTGAAGACAAGCCTTTTAGTGTGTCCTTTTGGCATTTAGGGTAAGAAGTTAGGTATCGTAGCTTCCCATGCAAAACAGTTGATTGCATATTGGACTAGAAGCTGTGAAAGCTGGAATGGATCCCAAGGATAAGCTATAACCAGATGATGTAAGGGGCTTCCACAACCTCGTAAGGAAAAGCTCTTTACTGTGTCTGATGCCACCCTGTGCAGTGGGGATATTCAGCCTTTCAAAAACAAGTCTGTTTTTTTACCCCAGAATTGGTTACTTTGCATGCATATTCAACAGTTTGATAGCTTAAACTCTGTTGCTTTCAGAGGCAGCTACTTGGAAGAGCAGGGAGGAGTGGAGCGTTAATGTTGAAGCAGCATCTCACCATTGCCTGGGGAGAGCTGTACTGTAGAATAATTGGCAAAAATAGTGGGACTTCAAGTTGTAGCAGCCACCTCTGACAGAGAAAGATGCTGTCAGCCAAATGTATGGATGCAAGGTACTGCTTGCTGATCAAGGCCAGGAATACCTTCCTCATTGCTTTGAGCTCCGGCTTGCTGGGAGTTGAACTTCATGTACTATTGAGGAAAGTCAGGTAGATGAGAGCTGCCTTCACACTGAAGCATTTCTCTAAGGTGCCTGTCAGCAAAATGCGTCTGTATGCAGTCTGTGATACATATGCCATGGTAGCTAGCTTCTGTGTTGCATATTTAAATCAGATCTGAAAGAATTCATGCATCACACTTCTGATGAATTATTTTCACTGAATCAGAGTGATAGTTCTGATGAGTGTGTTTTAGAGCAGTCTTTGAGGACCTGTTTGATACCAAGAATCATGGAGCAAGACTTTTCCTGTTTGCCACATACGATGAGACTGTCATTGACATTAAATGCCAACTTCCACAGCACGTTTCCTTTTCCTACCTTGCAGAAGAATGGCAGAAAATAGCTACATATGCTAGTTGTGAATGTAACTTTGAAAGCGAAGGACACTTTATCTGACTAGAAACTCTCATTTCAAGGAGGCATTTTCTTCGCTTCCTTCCTGGGAGGTATTGATACTTTAGGAGTTTGCCAGTGTGTCTGCTCTTTGATCATCACTGTACATACAATTAAACAAGACTTGGTGTTCTCTTGGTCATTCTGGCATCGCAAAGTGGATGCTTTCTTTTGATTATATATATTAGTGTAGTGGTTTACTTGTATGTTGTCAAGCATGCATATACAAAGCTTTTGTCCTAGCAACACATACAGGAGCATGTCTGCCCTCATCCCTGCTATATGTATCTGTCAAAAGGAGTGGACTTGCTCTTCTTTTGCATTCCACTTGAATTACTCGGTTGCAGTGTCAGTATTGGGAATATTTTTTAATTTGAAGCTTTATTATTTTGGGCTCCAGATTTTAATTTTTAAGAGCTCCCTCTGTTACTCAGGCCCAGGACAAACATGTTTTTCTTCTGTGTAGAATGACTTCAGTCTCTGTTGCCCTGATAATACATTCTGACAGCTGTTGACTCTACTTTGTGCTCTCTAAGGGAGAGGTGACAGCAGGCATGCTGTGCTTGCAAAGCAGGCCTGCCAGCCATACTAATGGGAAGTACCTTGCAGGCAAATCTATAAACTCAGCTGGAAACCAAGTTGAGATATTTGTACTAAAGAAGGTGTGGCTGTTTTGAAGTGCTGCTCACAAGTGAAGCTGTTTGCTTATAATTAAAAGTTTGTTGTATTGTGCATCCTTGAAGGTGTCTTGGCCATAGCACTGTCTGGAGGAGTCTGTTGCATCTTGAATATTAACTTCTACGCAAGAAATAGTAGCCTGATGATGTCCACCTGAGCTTATTTATACTGAAGTAAACTGAAACAACTTACTGAAATAGCATTTTTCTGACTCTAAATCATTTGCTCAGTCAGCATCTACAGTCTCTTCAAAACACAGCTTCAATGCCTAGAAAACCTCAGAGCTATTATTGGAGTTAGAGGCTTAAACGTCTCTAAGGATCTTCTCTCTTTAGTCTGCTGCCAGTCTTTAGTGTGTAAGGTTTAATAGCCCTGTCAGCTAAAATTTTTTCCTCTCTGTTGCAGCACTAGTTAAAAAGAGCTAGCTAAGAGAAAGGGTGCATAAAGGTAGATCTCTGCATCCAGCTTCTTTCAGGATGAACTGCCATACGTTCCAACACAGCCTTCTCAAACAGGTTGCTGTTCTGATAATGCCAAGTATTTTCTGGAGCTAAAAGTTTCCTTGGCTGGTCATTTAAACAAATTCCTCAATCTTGTGCATGGACACTTGGGACATCCTTATCAATTCCTCTGTATCTAGGATGTCATTACCTGACAAGGTGTTATGCCCTGATTTTTTCTGTGGGTCACTTGATATACTCTGGTCTCTTAACTGTATATCAAAGCCTTTGCAAGGCTTTGATAAGTTTTTGTTTTTATTTTTAACCAAGCTCCTTTCTTCACCTGTGGTTCAAGAGGCACAGTAAGATGCCTGATACCAGAGGGTACAAATGTAGTTTCCTCCTGTCATGAATCATTGAAGACATCTTTGGTCCTTCTAGGTTGCATGGCTAGACATGTTTTGTCATCTCTTACATCAAGCTGACTAGCAGAGATGCTTAAGAACTTGGTGAATGTACCACTGGTACATTGAAGTCCTTTATAGGATTTGTTTATATTTTATCCTATAGTAGATACGTATTCTTTAGTAAATGGATGTCTGTAGGACGCTACCTCTCCTCTCTCCCAATTAAGAGGGGATGTCTCCTTGGTTTAGTGAGCCTACTTGGAAAGACTTGAGTCTTAAAGCTTGTGGACTCATTCGCATGAATTCAGGGAGCTGAGGGTTGTTAGATAGGTTTGTTTGCCTTCTCATGTCTTATTCTTGCAGAAAATATTACTACTTTGATTTTCACTGATAGAGAAGGATTCAGACATGCCACCGTGAGTGCATGAGAATTCTCTAATGTGGTTAATATTTTTTTATATCTATGAAAACTATTTCCTTTGTGTCAATTTTAGATAGCACATGTGCTAGTGTTCGTGGAAGTTGACCAAGACCTATTCTCAAGAACCGTTTGATACCTTGCTTTTGCACCAGACTAGACAATGTGATGCACAGCAAGTGTATGGAAATGCACTTGTGTAGTAATCCTTAGGTGGTGTTGCTCACTCTCTCAACTCAGATCACCATGTGGCAATTTGGGCTGAGTGTGAAGAGGTGCACATAGGAGAAAATACATGGCTCTTGACACAGTAATGACCATTTTTTTCAGTTTTTTCAATGTATTGTAACTAAATGTTCTTGTCTTGTTAATGTTATCTTGATAATGAGTGACATGTATTATTCTTGTTATGTAAAATAATACTTAAAGCCGCCTTTGTTATGCTTCTGTTATATGTTGCTAAGACAGAACAGCAGAGAATTACTTTAGCAAGGTTTATAAAGTTCTGATGGGTATGGACATCAATATCGTAAAGGTAAATGCCACCCCTGAGTAGCAGCACGTAATTCAACTACTCAATGTTTTGTTCATTGATCTGCCTCTGAAAAGGACTTTGGTGTGATGTGGACCCAGGAAACTGATGAGTTGTTTCCTCTGAGGAAGGAACATCAAGGTGGAGCTACGTAAACCTTAATAACTTTTCTTTATTGCAGGAGTTGTTCTTGCTTTGGGACCAATGTGAAAACACTGAGAGCTTTCGTTATGTCAATTCTACATAGATATTACTGCTAAGCTAAGCTACAGTTAGGTTGACCTAGGTTGAAACTGCATCACTTTAGGAAGTGGAATTTTATTGTGAGTTTATCTCTACAGTTCTCAAATGGTGCTTTCAAGGTTGTGACTTCAGACCATGCGAGATGCTTATTACTGAACTTAGCAACAGGTAGAGACATATGGACTGGCAAAATGTCTGGGTCTGGAGGGAGACTGTGGGTATGGTTTAAAATGGCCTAATCAAATTTATTGTGAAATTTGTTATCCAGAAATTTCTTCCTTAATTTCAGAACTTTTTTAAAGAAAAAAAAATTCACTGAGCATGACAGCAGATAGCCTTTACAACACTGCCTGACAGGTGTCCTCTTGTTTCTGAAGTATACAATCAAATCCCCTTTCCCTCAGTAAACTGAGACAGAAACTTTTGTTTGTGATATGAGTACCTGTGTGGAAGATCAGGGGGGTTAATGTGCAAAAGACCCAAGTTTCTGGAGTGTGTCATCATCTTCTGGTCCTTCTAGGAGAAAAGAGAGACTGTACTTCTTTGGAGGCAAGTCAGAGTTGAATTGCGTAGATTAGGTATTTGTCCTGTACTGATGTAGTCATATGTGTTTGGTATCCTTCAAAATGGAGGAGGAAGCATTACAAGAAATACTACCCTGTAGTAACTGCCTCAAGCTTAGTTCCCTGTGGATGTCCACTTCAAAGTCTGTATAAAATGCATGTTATAAAAATGTAATTGGCAAAATTATTTAGAGTTAGAGATGCAATTGATTATTGACTCTACTTTTTGTTTTCCAAGGTGGAGAAAGTACACAGGGGTGATCAGATGGATGGGCTTCTTTATCCTGCTAAGAAAATACCACCGATAGCAAAAAGTGATACAGACCAAGAAAAGGCATCTGAAAATGTTACTTCTTCAAAAGTAGACCCTTTGTTAAAACCAAATGTAGACACCAGACCTGGATTGCTTAGTAGTGATTTCAAGCAGAAAGTTGTCAACATCTTGCTGAAGTACTCTAGTGGTCTTTGGGCTAACGCGCTTCCCAAATTGTACCAAGACACTTACCAAGTAAAATTTCCAGAAGACATTCTAAATAATCTAGAGTTGCTCTCAGATGTATGTGTAGTAGACTATGTATCTGAAGTCCCGAGAAAGGCCATCCTCTATGCTAAACCCCAAAGACGCATTGATGAAAATCTGAATGTCACTGAGAAAGTCCAGAGGCATGATGGTGTGAAGGCCACGGCTGAACAACAATGTGAAGAATCCAAGGACCAGTATTCAGAGAACTTAACTGTTCCTCCTCTAATCATTCCGTCGGAAGGATCTGTGTCCGTCATGGTGTTAGAACTGAAAAACACTAATGAGGTCCTAATTAGGCAAGTTTGTACTTCAGAATCTGTCTCTTTTGCTTTATTTATAAATCCACATATTCATATTTTGCAGCTCTGCCATAAGAGAACAGATGAACAGGAGGTTGCAGGAATTTGTTATTTACTTATTTTGATAATAAAACTCAAGAATCTTTTGTGTGCTTAAATGGAAGTTTTCTGAAACTTAGTGCTGAGCTGATCAGTTCTATCATTAGCTTGTCTGAGACAGCAGATTTGACTTGCAATTGGAAGACTTCTAAAAATAACCCTACTATAACACATAGTAGTATTCAGATATTGCTGCAATACTTATTAAAATATCTTTTACTTCTGTAACTGACTTACACTCAAGTCACACCTAGTTAGTAGTGTTCAGATTACACTGCAGTTTTCACTTTGGGGGACAGATGAGCTTCCATCCAGCAATAAACTACTAGTGCTTCTTGGTTTGGTTGCTAGTCAGCACAGCCTTAGAGGACAGTGTAAGAAGTGGATTGTAGTGGCCATCTTACATATATGTTGTTGTACTGTTTAAGGAAATACCATGATAAGCTTTCTATACATCATTGTTGGGATAAAACATGCAAATCCTAGCAGTTCTTTAAAACTTAAAAAACCCAAACAAACAAACAAAAAAACCCAAACACTTTTTTAGAGGATATTTCATTTTGAAAATTATTTCAAATCGAGCCTAATCTTAAAAAAATTTTATGTCACTTCAAAGGATGAATTGAACAACTGTGTGGTAGCATATTATATTGACAGCTCTGGTTTTTTTTCCCCCTAGTTTCTGCAGTTTCAGTTTTGATTAGATAGTTTCAGTCATTCCCAGAGGTCCTGATCAGGATCAAAATGAGTATGTGTGCAGTTTACTTACAGATCCTTTTACTATGAAACTAATACCCTGTTCCTCATTGCCGGTTGGCAATATGCAACGCGCTAGCCTTAAGGCTGAAATTTAGATATCCTTTTTCTCTCTAGCTATCAGTAATGTATTGGAATACTCAACCTTGAGCTTTCTTTATGTGTCAGTTCACTGTTTTAGTTCCCTGAAGTCATGGAATCTTAATGGCTGATAATCTCTAGTTAAAATCCCCATACTTGGGGGTTATGAGAGAAATTCTCATTTGAGAATGTTGCCATCTTTGTTTTAGCTGCTAGCACCATTCCTATATTGTGCTTTTTCTCAGATAAGCTTTTTTGTGCATTGCTTACACATTTATTTTGTATGCTGGTCTTACCAAAAAGCATAATGTAAGGCAAGATTCTTCATCCATCATTAACATTTGTACTATTTCTGGCTGGATGAGTCAATAATTTTAGCAAAGAAGACACAGCTGAAATTTGTGAGTGAGCCTCAGCTTAAAAAAAGAAATCACAGAAGGAAGAATACATCAAGGAAAAGAGAGGCTTTATGTTTTAGATTGTTCCTGCAAGAGCTCTGTTTGAATTTAGTCTAAGACATGAAAGATGATGAATAGTGCCAGGAGAGACAGCCAATTTAAGACACGTAATAATCTGTATGTAGAGATACTGAAACAGTTAGACACAATGCATATTGCATGTTTTGTAATTGGAAGAGCAGGAACAAATTATCTGTCTCTTACCTCCAGCTTGCTATGCAGGTGGGACTTAACTCTGCAAAACTTTTTCCTTCTCACTGTATCCCTTTTAATTCTGGCCGCATTGATAACTTGCTGTATATGTGGAGTAACAAATCTTAGCTTTCTAATCTGTTACTTTAAGGATGTTTCCACTAATTATTTGGGGGAATTCTTCAAGTTCCATGGATTAAAACACCATATGACACTGATGAGCTGAGGGTGATTATGTTAAAATTCCTGTAAAGCAGCAGTTCCCAAATTTTGGACATTGGTTCTTGGACAATATTAAGGTTTCTGAATTTGTCAGCTCTGTGTAGGTACATGGTGGTGATTAGTGGTTTCTTGGCCCTAGATACAGAAATGACTATTTAAGGTTATCTATGTACTTCATGGGCTAGGTTCCTATTTATCTTCAAGATGAAACTAGCCCTGATGGGAATAGTTTTTTGCCATGACAAGAAAATGTTCATGTAGATGTATAGGAAGGCAACAATGCATGGACTCACCTTTCCCATGCATGTACTAGCAGTCACTTTCTTCTGATCTACACAAGAACCCTGTAGCGGCTATTGGTTGATGTTGATTTTTGCAGGATCAATAGAATCAAGATTCCTCTTTCTGCCTTAGGAATGGAGCAGTATCTCTTTACTTTCTTTGTGTGTGGCTAAATGTTGTTTGGCTGAGACCTTTCAACTGCAGTACTAATTAAGACAAAGCTGGAAGGTTTGGTGCTATTTCAATTTTGAGACGTGGTACAATTCTGTAAGAGTTCTTATGCAGTCAGAATGAAAGGGAGGTGATAGAAACACTCCGAGATACTCACTCCACATTTACAACAGTGCAATTGAAGGCAGAGATGATATGCTAGGTGGTATATTTGAATTCTTACAAGAAATAATTAATGTTTTATTCTCAACTACCTTGAGTTTCTGTGCTACAGCTCGGATAATTTTTTCCCCTCTTCTTTTATCTTTTTGAATAGACAAAATTTTATAGCTTGTTTCACTATGGAAGCATACCCCTCTGTTCCTTTCACAATGAAGCAGCAAGCTTTACTTGACCTGTGAATTGGTTCCAGTTGAGACTAAGAACAGTGCTGAATGCACACTTGCAGTGTCTGGCCACCTGCACATAGACTAGTCTCTAACACACTTTTTTGAGGTTTCTGTCCAAGATTCTTTTCTAGAGTCTGAAAATAATTTTTCGATTGCCTTTAAGCAGCCAAAAACTTCTTCACTATGATGCTCACCTATTACCAGAAAATAGTGAGGCAGGAAATTCTAAAAGATTCTTCTACTTTCTGTTAAGATACTCCTACTGTCTGTTAAGTGTCTTTATTAAACAAATGTTAAGAAATAAACTTTTAAGTAGCATATATGTGACTGTCACCCCACTCCTTGTCCATTATGAAGTAGATGAGTGCTTACATTGAAACAAAAGGACTGTCATTCTGAAAAACAATATATAATTGGATGGTGAGGTAGCAGGCTGTCTTTAGGAAAATGAGGGTTCCCTGGAATGTGATCAGATTTAACTTAATCTTTATAACGAAGTTAGAATAGTATGTCATAATAAAGTATCTGCACTAATCCTGGGCATATCACAGACCTTCAGTATAAACCTAGATTTTCATAGGATGATAATCTAAACTGTGTGGTAGAAATGAGCAGTATTAATCACTCTATGAACAAGTTAAAACAGTAGCTACTAATACAAATTTGGGAATAAGTTTTCCTTTTTCTGCTCTAATCTGACTTGTTTCTGCAGCATTCAGAACTTCCCATTTGGAGTTTTCATAAGTTTATATACTTTATTAAAGAAGATCTGTGCAACACAAACTGCTTCAATATGAACCATTAGGTCAGCAGCCTAATATCAGGATTGTTCTGAAAGCTGAGAGTAAACAGCATGTGGTTTGACAGCTGATTTGTAAACTTACTTTAGATGCCTTGGTTTTGATCAACCTTAGTGAAAACCAGATTAAGCTGGTGTTTGTTAATGACAGAGTAACTTCAGAGATGATGTATTAGTTCTCTTTTATACTTGGTCCCAGATACTACTCTGCTGTTGTGGTCAAGTTGCTCTACATGATTGTAATAATCAAGTAAGAGCTCTTACTAAAAATCTAGTTGAGCGTGTTAGATTATACACTGCTGGACCGCATTTAGCTGTCAACAAATGTACTAAATTTTATGTCAGTTACTTTTCTATAGCCCTGTTAATGGGAAAAGAGTTTGGATACTGATGTGCTTAGAAAATGTACCTATCTATAATATACTCGTATTCATATATGCATATAAGTGTTCTTAGGTTTTTATTCAGCTTTTTTGAAGTTGCATCCTAACTCTTGTGGTGGTTTTTTGCTTTTGTTTTGTAAAATACTGTAGGTATGTGGGCAAAGATTATTCTTCCGCCCAGGAACAAATGGAAGATGATATGAAAGCATACTATAGTCAGAATAGTACAGTGTCACTAGCTCAGTCTCTGAGTGTTGGGCAACTTGTTGCAGTACACGCTGAAGAAGACGCCTGGTTGCGCGCTCGGATAATTTCTCTAGAAGACAACAGAATAAAGGCAAGCAATTACTTCTTCTGGCACTTGGAGAAAGACTTGAAACACTCTTGGTTTTTAGATACACAGTCAATGCCTAAATATGCTGCACTAGCATTCTCTATTGCCCTGAAGTACTTCTATTTTCAATTATATGAGAAATTGACTTTTTTGAAGTTATGTGATTGCTAAAATTAAATGGTTTTTCAGGTTTTTTTCCATAACTAGTTTGAGTTTTGGGGGTTTATTTGGGGTTTTATATGGGGTTGGGCCCTATAGCACTTTTGTACTGAAAATGTACCTTTGGTAGTCTTAGGAGGAATGGGTGTAGTAGCACTATTTGGAGTGTGACAGAGGAAGAGAAAGGGAAGAACAAAATTCACTTGCTGATAGATCGTGTTTGAAGTCTTGTACTGAAGTACAAATTACATGCACTAAATAGCAAGACAATGAGAAGGATGTAATTGTGTTCCCTTCCAGGCAGATCTGGTATTCTGGGAGTTATATGTAGCGTCCATTTTAGTTAAAACCCATCTGAGATTATTTAACTTCTCTGTTAAACTTCTCCTGGACCAGGCAGACTCTTCGTGCCATCTGGCAATAAAACCAGAACGTATGATAGAACTGTAAAAAAAGTTTCAAACCTCTCAATTATTTCTTGCCTAGTCAAACATTAATGATACTTTTTTTTTTTTTCTTCGCCCAGTTAGGTGACTTTTTACCCAGGTCTGCTTAACATACTTCTGAAGTAGATCCATTTCATAAACCTTTAGATATCACATGTATTAGAATTGAGGTTTTTCTGAAAGTAAGTGTGATACCCTTCAGCTGGAACTTGGAGGGGGATGTCAGAACTCAATTTTGTGAAAGATTGTTTGGTTTAGAGAAGTGGCAAGGACATCGGTAGCAAGCTGGCCTCTAAATTCTGTCTAGCTAGAGCTGTCAGGCAAAAGAAGGCTACTGCTTTATTGCAACATTTGCTGATTATCCTCTGACACAGCGTTCAGACTCCCGTTTCAATGTTTGGTATGCAGACATTTTGCATGATAGAGTTTAGAAAAAAGTTGTAAAAAGTCTTGTCAAAGCCTTCTTTTGCTCACTTTACCTCCAATTACTTGCTGCTAATCAGCAGTTTTCCTACTGGTTTCCTGCATTGATTGTGGTATTTGTATCAATGTTACTATAAGCATAAATCAAAATTATTCTCTTAATGCAGTAAAAACAAAAGGCAAAACAGAATGGCACTTAAGTGGTATTTGACGTTTCAACACTTTCAAAACATTACAAATAAAAATTGCCACTTTATTACCTTTCTTCATGTGGTTTCAGGTAATATATGCCGAGTCCTTCCAGCACTGTTCCTATTAAGAGTTGAGATGCTGCGGAACAGTTGGAGAGGATGGTTTTACAGAGATCTTGAGAAGACGACTTCCCCTGAAAACTCTGAATATTCAAGCAGTGAAATAAGCCTGAGATTAATGGCATTACATACTACTAAATTAGTGAAAGTGATTTGTCTGTAGCTGCACAGAGCACGTGCTATCTGAATACATTTTCCCTAAACTCAAGAAAACGTACATACGATTATATTCATGATCTTATGCTTTTATTCTGTTTTCCATTATCAGGTATGCTATGTTGATCATGGCTTCAGTGAGTTTGTTGAAAGCAACAGTGTGTACAAACTACAGAAACAGTTCAATTCGCTTCCATTTCAAGCTGCAAAATGTAAACTGGCAGGTAAGAGAAAGCCAGTGTTGACTATACAGCTTACTGTTCCACGATTTATGGATTGAAGCGTCTCAGTCTGGGGGTTTTGATGCTTGTTTGTAATAACTCTACGTATGTTAGATTTTGTCTAAGTCAGCTAGTCTAAGCAGACATAGGTAGGCATGGAAAGAAAGAAAAGGAAAGAAGGATGTGAAGGAGAGTTTATAAAGAAAACTTGATATTAGAAGACCTTGATATCCAGTGTCTCTGTAATGGAGCTTAGTTGTTTCTGCACTTGGCTTGGATATCTTTGTTCCTTTAATATACGTGAGCCTAAAGAAATCTAAGGAAACGTTTGCTGTTGTGTGAAGCAATGTACTAGCACAACTCCTTTTTCCACAAATGATGCACATCTGTTGGGGCCAGGTTGGGCAATATTCCTAAATGTGATCCTGTTTAGTTATTTTAAAGTGATCCTTCGCCTTTCAGTACTTGCATATTTGCAGACTTCCTAGACTCTGCTGGAAATTACTTACCTTCTGAAAACCGGTAGGCATTTCTAACTTTTTAAAAATAACTTATTTTAAATATATAAAATTGCCGTGAATGAACTTTTGTTTGGTTTTTTTAATACTTGGATGCATTCCTTTTTTCTCTACACATTTGTCTTGACTCTTTCTGAAGAGGATCTTTTTCTTTTCTCCCCCACCCCCCCCACCCCAAAGATGGCTTTCTGTGTTAAAAAGGTGGAAATTAAGTAGAACACAAGTAAGGGTGCACTACAACTTTCCTGCTACATCCTGATTCTTGGAAAGATTCCTGTTGTGAACACAGACCTGGTTATTATTTTTCCCTTTGAATACAGTGATACATAAAAAGTATGGTGTGTCTTACAGGACTGGAAGTCTTCTGTGATGATCCTGTCCTAGTAAAGACTGTGGAATCGCAGACATGCTCCAAGATATTTGCTGTGGAAATACTGGAAAAGAGTGATATTCCTCTTCTTATTCTCTATGACACTTCTGGAGAAGACGATATCAACATCAATGCTACTTGTCTGAAGGCTTTGTATGACAAGTCCCTTGCACTGCACCTACAGGTACCATTTTGCTGTTTCCTTCTTAATTCATTAAAAATCACTGACTGCTAAGGTCTTGGATGGACAAAAAACAGTACTCAGAAATATTCTAAGTTTGTGTGTGGTTTTTTTCCCCCTTTCTTGTCAAAATCTTCCCGTTGCAGGTAGATGCACTATATACAAATGTCAGAGTAACCAGTGTTTTCTCTGATGGAAGCCTGTATTGCCAGGTGCCATCTAAAGGCTTGTCTAGACTTTCCGAAATCTTGCAGAAACTAGAAGACTACTTCCATTACAAGGTAGGTTCTATGGTGAGAGAAGTGGTGAAGTCATGTAGCCTTTCTTCAGAGTGTACCAATCATTTTCCTTGCACGTAAGTTCAAGTTTCTGAGGTAGCCATAGACTATTCAAAAAGGCTATAGATTATTTTCCTAGTTTTTTGGGATGCATCCTTCAGCATGAAGAGTGTCTTTTGATGCTTTCTTGTTCACAAGCTGTCTCTAAGGCTTCAGTAACTACTTTTAACTTTGGTTGAATAGTTAGAACGGTAACAATATGGCTCATAATGGGAAGCTTCCTATGCGAATTGCATCAGATTGGTGTAAAGCGTGTAGAGATAACTGCCATAGTGTTTCTTCTGGAAGTTTTACTTACGTGATGGAGTTGAGGTGTGTAAACAGCCTGGCCCACAGCACACCATGCAAAGTGACAATAAAAGCTGTGTAACCAAGGTCTGTTCTTTTTAGCCTGGCTTCCTTGGAAGTTTGATGGCTTTGATCTGGTCTGCTGCATATCTTGTCCTTGTACCCTTAGCTTTTGAATGTTGTGGCTAATTTCAACTAGAACTGATGTCTAGGAGCCATTTTCAAAAGCCTTAAGTTGCTTTAAAATAGGCATGTGGCAAAGAAGTCTGACATTGCACTAGCTGTTTACAGACACATGCAACAACCCTTACTAGACTCAAGAGAATTTATACAAAAGAGAAGAGATCTTAATCTGATTTATTAAACATTCAACTGAGTCTTAGAGAATGAAACCATGAAATGCAGATCCTTGAAGGTCCTGTTAGAACTGCTGCTTGTGAAACTACTTCATCAAAGTGTTTTTAGGTATAGAAGCTGAGCTTCAGACCTGTTGTGGAACAGACACCATCTGGAAATACTTTATATTGAACATGTCTCAGTTACCAAGATTCAGTTTCATGCAAGCCAAACACTGAAGGAAAGCATTGAGAACCCTGAAAGACTTAGCAACACAAAGGCAGACAGCCAGACAGGTGCTTCAAAAGTTCAGATTTTCTGGACAGAGTGTATGTTAGGTTCTTGTCGCTATCAGACAGAGACCTTGACATTCAGAAATTTTTAATATAAATCTGTATATGGGGGTAAAAGAAGCAATCCTGACTTTGCAGCTTATCTTGAGGATTTTTATCTTGCCTGAGAATTTAAATTAAGGTGTTGATGGATCTTCAAATGGAGTTTCTTCATGCTTTTTATAGTGTAGCTATTGTCTTGTTATGTTATTTAGGATCATCATGGTGAATGTCACCCCCATGAGACTTTCATTTGAGTCAGTAGTAAATTTGCTTTGTTAAATACCGCAACAAATGATGTGTTCTAGAATATGAGGTAGGAGCTTCTTCAGTTGTCTGTCACAGCTCTAAACTGCTCTTGCTTTTCAGAACATTAAAGTAATGATTGGTGATTTCATAGTCTGTGTTTCCAAATGTGGCTTTTTTCCCCTGGCACTTTATATTCTCCTAGTTTCCCTGTAAGATACACAGCTTGGAATTAAAGCTTTACCGATCGGGGAAGCTTAAAACAACATGGTAAGAATTGCTTCTGAGGCTGGAAAGAGACTTTATATTTGACACAGAGGTTTTTGCTTCTCAGAACAGTTTATTCCATGTGTGGCTTTTGAAATGGTTAGTTGAATGCCAGATAGTAATAGCTCCATGCTTTTTAACTTATGTTTTTATATTTGCAGCAGACATCTGACTTAAATGTATCGCTACCTTTCTGTGGCAAAATCTGCTTGTTTCCTTCCAAAGGAAAGTGGGCACGTGTAGAGGTAAGAAGTATTCAAAGAACAGCTACAGTTTTCCCACACAGAAATGGCTCATCTTTTTGTTCAGCTAAATCTGAATCCTTAGTTTCCATGAAGCTTGTTATAGCGTATGTGTCACTGTTGAGTTTTTAACCTCAGAATGATGCTCTTGCTTTCTTCTTTCAGATAAGAATTATTCACACTAGACGGGCACTTGATGTGCAGTTCATGGATACTGGAACAGTCGCAACTGTAAAAGTATCAGAGCTTAGAGAAATCCCACCACAATTCCTGAGAGAAGTAATTGCAATACCTCCTCAGGTATAAAGACATATTAAAGCTAACCTATGCTAGATCTCTTGGCAGTGTTTGTAGTGCTGCTACTTCAAGGTTTATGTAATGAAATTTTGTTTTGTTTAGTAGCATTCAGTATTGAAGTGTATTTCATTGTGCATCTTTGCCTGAAATAAATCATAACATAGACATATGTGTCAACAGGATGCTGTCTATGTGTAATGGTACTGGTTTTGCATGTTCCTCTGTCTCTCTGTCATACATTGTTGAATCTGTCAGCATTAATGAAGTTTCTGTGAACAGGAGCTTGTGGACTAGTTTCCATATTACTAAATTATACCTTGTACGCTTAATTCTGTTCTTAGGCTATAAAATGCTGCCTAGCAGATCTGCCTCCTAACACTGGCATGTGGACTCCAGATGCTGTGCTGTGGCTGAGAGACACTGTAATGAATTGTCCTGAATTTAGCATGAAGGTAAATAGTCAAAATGCCTATGTGACTTGAAATCCATAGGTGTGTGGAAAGAGCATTGAAAGAACAATTCTAGAAGCTTAACCACTCATCAAATTGATTTTTGTTATTGAAGTTCAAAAGTTTGTAGCCAGCTCCTGGACATAAATTCTATACAAAGTCCTTTTTGTAGAACATTTGGCATAAAATTTACTTGCGTAAAACTCTTAGAACCTTCTCTTTTCCCCTCAAGAATTTAGCAACTTTCACATTAGCCTTTCACATTTTGCTGTCCCAGTCCAAATATGCAGCTAGAGTTATTTTACCAACTGATAAGAAAGAAACACAGTTGTTAATGTTTCACCACATAAAAAGATAAAACTGTTGAGTTAATCTTAAATTATTTTTAGGCCTCTTGTAAGCATAGCTTTTTGTCCTTCTGGTTCTTGGAAAGCAGCTTTATTTTTTGTTTGCTTTTTCTAATCCAGTGTGATTTAGTGTATGCTATTGTATACTTAGAATTTCTGTTATCTTTGAGATAAAATTATTTCCACTTGCAATGTATCCTATCCAGTTTAATTAACTGAAAACACTCTTCTAAAGGAAATCTATTACTAGCTACAGTCTAAACAAAGCTAATTTCCTCTTAAAAATCTGATTCCAGATACTGTCACAGCCCTTTGAAAAAGTGTTTTGTAGCTTTCCTTTACTTTTTGCCTCGCTTTAACACTGGGGACTGTATAGTTAAAACATAGCTCCTGTATTCTGGGACTTATGACTGTTGCATTTGGCTTTTCTAAACATCCTCTTCCAAGATAGTTTGAGTTTGGTACTAATTTTTGCTTGGTTAAATAATAGATGACAGATGTATGCTTTAATTGTGGGAAGTTTTTATTCTGGCTAGGAAAATCAACAGAAGAATCTGTAAAGAAATGTTATATACTTTGTCAAATTAAAATTTCAGTGCTTTACTATCAATAATGCTGGCATGTCTGATGCTAAATAGGAAATATTTTTATGACACTGCTTGAAAATTATACATGGTAAAACCTGGGATCTTTTTGCATCTTTATTTTTTCCCATCCTTAATTTACTGGGCTTCATCTTCCATAATGACAGGAAGAGAACTTTGAAGGATTAAGTGTTAATACTTAATAGTATTACTTAGTTATTTGAATCTGTATGGACACTGGCTACTGTTGTCCTGAAAACTAGAATTGTACACACAGTACTGAGATTGAACAAGTTGGGCACAACAAAACTCAATTACAGCTTTGTATTTGCTTTATATTAGTGGAATAGCTGCAAATGCTCTTTTTAGTTGCTGTGAGTTGCTTATGATCCAACAACTTCATTAACATATTTGAGAGAACCTTGGAAATACTTACGTGCATATAGAATTCAATGAACCGTTGCTGCTTTTCTGTTAAAGGCTTTAGTCTTCTGTACAAAATCAGATGTGCATTTAATAGATATTAACTGCAAGTTAAACTGTATTTTGTTTTCCAAGGTGGTTAAACAGGATGATTCAAAGGGAATTGCACACGTTTACTTGTTTGCTCCAGAGAATTTCCCAGACATGGATCATAGCGTCAATCGACAGATCAAAAACGCAGACTTGTGGAAGCATCAGAAAGATGTTTTCTTGAGTGTTTCACCTAGTGGGACTAGCTCGACAAAAGTGACAAGTGATGCTGTTTCAGCTCAACAGTTAACTAGTGGAAGGCTAGAGAAGAGTGTCTCTGATTCAGCCAGAGAACCCAGCAGTGCAGTGTCTACCATTGACATGCCTCCACCTCTACACTTGTCAAAGACCGGTGAGCTCATGGATGTCTATGTCTCAGTGGCCTGTCATCCAGGTCACTTTATTGTCCAGCCTTGGAAAGAGCTACATAATCTGGAAGCCCTAATGGAAGAAATGATCTTGTACTACAGCAGGGCAGAAGAGAAACCTGTGAACATTGAAAAAAACAAGCTGTATGCAGCTAAAATTGAAAATCAGTAAGTACTTAAATTAAAAACAAGATCTTTGAAGGCAAGCCTAGCTCTGCTTTGTCTGCATTGTTAACAAGGTGGCAGATGTCCAATGATATCTGAGAGATTAAGGGACTAAATGAGGTTACAGTCTCTTCATGCTTCCAGGTTGTAGTTGGAACAGTTGACTTCTATTCAGATCATACCAGATCTGAGAAGCCTGAGACATGTTGGTTAAGACCTTTAGGTTTTGTATTGTTTTTCTGGTGCCTTGACAGTGTGTGAATATGAATTCAAATTGTCTATTCTTGTTCTTCCCCTTTTTAGGTGGTACAGGGTTATAATAAAAGGAATTCTTAGAAATGGGTTTTTGTCGGTATATGAGCTGGACTATGGTAAACACGAATTTGTCAGCATAGAGAAAGTACAGCCACTCATGGATACGTTTAGAAAACTACCTTTCCAAGCTATTACAGCTCAGCTTGCAGGTAGGTAGTAAGCATTTACAACTTTTTTTGTTAAAGTCTGACATCGGTGGGAATACCAAATGAGCAGAAATGTAAAGTGGACGAAGCCAAAGGTTAGTGATGTAATTGTTTTTTGCTAAAGTAAGCATGTACCTGCTTGCAGAAACATGCTTAATGCTTTGTCATGGTTTAACCTCAGCCAGCAACTAAGCATCATGCAGCCGCTTGCTCGCTCCCCACCCCAACCCAGTGGGATATGGGAGAGAATCGGAAGAAAAAAGTAAAACTCGTGGGTTGAGATAAGAACAGTTTAATAGGAAAGAAATGAAGAAATGAATAATTATAATAGTAACAATAATAAAATCACAATAATACTAATAAAAGAATTGGAATATACAAAACAAGTGATGCACAATGCAATTGTTTACCACTCGCCAACCGATGCCCAGTTAGTTCCCCAGCAGTGATCCACGCCCTCCCCCCACTTTATATACTGGGCACAATGTCACATGATATGGAATACCCCTTTGGCCAGTTTGGGTCAGGTGTCCTGGCTGTGTCCCCTCCCAGCTTCTTGTGTCCCTCCAGCCTTCTTGCTGGCTGGGCATGAGAAGCTGAAAAATCCTTGACTTAGTCTAAACACTACTTAGCAACAACTGAAAACATCAGTGTGTTTCTTATCAACATTCCTCTCATACTAAATCCAAAACATAATACTATACCAGCTACTAGAAAGAAAATTAATTGCATCCCAGCCAAAACCAGGACTTGCATGCATGTTTATGTCATCAAGGTAGCTCTGCTTTTCTTCTTGACATAGGTGGTGATGGTTCTGTTTTATTATTTGTTTGTTTATTTTAATGCAGCAATTTTTGTTACCATGTATAAACCTGAGGATTGCTTAAACTTCCCCAGCAGCTGCTTTTCGTTGTCATAAATATTTTTTATTGTCATAAATAATTTTTATATTTAATGTGTGTGATGCCTAATATGCAAAGGATACTGGGAAATCAAACCTAAATGGTTTTGGTATCCTTGAACATAACCCATTACAAAGCGTGAAAGTTGTGCTCTTATCTGTTCATAAGAACTTATGTTCTGATTATCCTAATCTACATAAAGTTAGGAACTAGATGCTGAGTTTCTGGGGAAGTTTTTCGTATCTATCTTGCCCTATTGTAATTTACTGTTTTCCAGTAAATTTCCAGTGCATATTTGGAATCCAGAGTTGCCTGAAATATATTGGTGTTCTCAAATAAATAAACAAAAAACCTCCACAGGGGGGTGGGGGATTTCCACAAATTTAAGTAAGATTAATTTCCTTGAGAATCTGGAGCATAGAGAATGTGCGTACATCTGATAGAATTTAAAAAAGTAAAACTTGATCTCTCCTTGCTGTCTTTTCTTTCCTTTTCCAAATTTTTCTTTTGTTTCTGCATTGCTTTCAGATGTATGCATCTCTTCTTATTCAGTTGCTGCTTTCTGCTGCTGTTTGGTCAGCACTGGTCTAGACTTCAATTACAGAATATACTTGTTTGAAGTGACAGGCCACAGAGTTGGTGCTGTGATCCTAGGTTGCCTTCTGTGGATCTACTTTCCTGCTTAGCCTCAGTGTGACCTTGGGGGTTGCTTTTAACTAGTGATAATGGGTGTGTTACCAACAGGCTGGAGTCCTAGGAGTACAGTGCTGAAATGAAGCTGATTTCTAGCTGTGTCTGTCTACTGGGGTAGTACAGGGTCCAGCTGAGCAAGCCTGCAAGTCATCCAATTTTCCTGCTTCACAGAATCCCAAGTAGCTAGTTAAGTTGGCCGCTGAGCTGCTTCATATTGTCAAAGCAGGCCAGCTGAATCCAGAAGACCGGTAACTATTGTCTTGCTATTCTTCCACTTCTTTCTCTCTTTTTTCATGTCTGCTACCTCTCAGTCTCTGGTCTATTTCCTTGTAAAATACCATTTGCTTCCTCACCAGCCTTTCCTAGCATTAATTACCTTTTTTTAACTGTTGATGAACTGTTGACTTCTCATTCCTTCTGTAACCTGCAAGGAGCTGTGTTCCTGTGTTGTCCTGTCCTATCAGCAGAAAGCTGCTGCTAATAGTGAAAGCAAAGTGTTGTCACTTTGCTGTTCTGCTTCTTTTATCCGTAAGTTGTTGTTTGGGTATTCATGCACGATATTTGACCCCCTTATGTCTGGATGCTGTACACCAACAGTGGTTTGGAGAGACTGAATTTCAAGTCTGCAAGAGCCACTTCTTTCTTGGTGGATTACAGCCATATTCAAAAACCTGTTTGGGTTCTAGCATCACATCCCTGAGCAGACTTGACTTTGTGGGATGCTGCTCTCAAAAAAATAGCAGCAGTTATGAGGCATTTAGGTGGCATTTCTCTTCGTTTCTGCTCTCTGCAGATACAGTTTGGGACTTAGAGGTTTGGCAGGTGTTTTAGTAGCTGATGCTGCTTTGAGATGAAGAAAACTTAATCTAAAGCAAGGCCAACAGGACAAATAATTTCAGCAACCTCAGGCAGAAGACCAAGAAATTGTTTTGAAAGGATATTTAGCTTCCTTTTTGTCATGTTTCCTAATATGCCTTGATCATGCATGGCAGCTAATATACTTGAATTACTCAGTGAGTCAGTGCATTTGCCTTTCACTTCTGCAAACTTCTGCATATCATTAGACTTCAAGAAAAAATAAATGTCCTAATCTCTGTAATAATTAAGCTTGTTTGTGTGGGAGATGAGTGAGCCTGTGTTTCTTTTCTAGAGTTAAGCTGCATTCAGTAGCACGTGAGCATCTGTTTTCTCAAGTATTTAAACTCCCCCCACTTCTTTATAAACTTAATCATTCACATTGGTCTGGTCTATAAATGACCTTCTGTTTTGCTTTACATCTGTCCTAGGAGTGAAAAGCCAGCAGTGGTCAGAAGAGGCATCAATAGTGTTTCGGAATCTTGTAGAGAAGAAACCCTTGGTGGCACAGATACAGGCAGTTCATGAAAGCACTAACTCTTGGGATCGAAAAATAGTGACTTTTCTCGTGGACACATCTCTTCCAGATACTGATATATGGATTCATGATTTTGTGTCTCAAAGTCTTGTGGAATTTTCAAAGGATGATTAATCACCACTTCTGAAATGTAGCAGCTCAGATTCTTTAGCAATAAAATAAGTAACAGGCTTTGAAGAGAAATATAACTACTACATGGCCTTGAAGACATGAAGGTGATAAAATTGAAAAATCTGTGTTCTGTGAAAAGGGTTTGTTTAACAAGTTTGGGTTCTGTTGACTTCAGTTGACTTTCTGAAAATTTGCACTTTGTTTACCATTGTAATGCTAGAATGTTTGGGTGAAAATATTAAAAAAGTTATTTATCAATAAAACAGTGACTTGTGCTTGTGATCTTTCCCTAATTTTGGAGGGCTTTTTATCTCATAGCTATTACTCAGAGCCATTACTGGGTGGTACTCCCTTTTTCTTTAACTAGCATTTTTATTACTTGGGAAACATGGAAGCAGTCCTCAATATTTCTGAATTTAGTGTCAGAGACATGCATTATTGGGGTTTTTTCCCCCCATCCTTAACTTCATAAGAGTTGAGTAGTTGACAGCGCCTTGTTTGGGAGACTGCATTTGTGGGGCTTAACTTTCACAAAAGGGTATGCACTTCATGTGCTTACTAGTCTGCTTGCAGTTCTTTAGCAATGCTACCATTTTTCTGAATTCTCCACTCCCCTCCTCACCCACCCCCACCCCCCCCAACCAGCTGCTAAATTCAAGGCATTCCTTTCCCCCTTTTTTGATAGCTCATTTTCATGTATGCTTCTGAGCAACTTTCAAGGACTGCTGCTCCCTGGAGACAGGAGCAAGCAATGTCCTATAAGCATGTGGATCGGTGCTTAAAGTCCTCTGAACACAGTATTTTTGGCCCACTTTAGAGCACACTTTATTTTTGGCCTTGGAAATATTTAGAGGAGATATAGACAGTGTATTTCACAGTCTGCTGGCTAGATTTGAGTTTGCTTGCTGTAGTCCCTTCAGATTGTTAAGCACAGTGTTAAAGCTTTACACAGTGAATGCCAGCAGAAGGAATTTTTCTGCTGTGCGTAGCTATATAATCTTTCTAGTAATATACAAGCTGAGCTAAGAAATTCTACCAGCATGCTGTCTGCACAGGTCTAGGAGACTGGACAGAAAGGGAACCATGATTTGAAAGGTGCAGTGCATACGTAACATTAGGATGGAAGAAGGAAAATGCATGCAAATATTCTGAGTAAACAAGCTGTTTAAGCATGTGAGACTTACGTTTGCACCCTCTTAGTCTAATTCTGGTGTAGTTCTGGAGAAGGTATGAGCTAAGCAGCAAGGAGTCCTCTTGGAAGTCTGGTGAGTGTCTCTCTGCCCGGACTGTACACAGGGTATAGCAGAGCCCTTATGAGTAGAGCAGGCAGTGATAAACTAACAAACTGCTAATCTAATGCAGATTGCTAGTTGACATGGTCCTGTCCCTATTTAAGTATGCTGAGGTGAGACTCTTAAGTGTACTCGTTGAGAGAGAAGTTATGTTAATGCCTGAGATACTGATATTTTTCCATGTTAATCAATTTCTGTTTCCTCAGCTGCCACTGTAGAAAAGATGAATAATGCAGGTGAGGGAATCAATGTGATGATGAACTACTGTAGGATGAGCTTCCATGCAGAAGTTTTTTTCTGTGTAGGACTGCTTCTGAGCCTGAAAATCTGAATGGTGCAGGTCATTAGGATGAGACAAGCACTTTCCTGAGCTCCTGAAGAGAGTGAGAGTTTTCCTATGTGTCTGAGAGCATATGCCACCTTCATCTGCTATCTTGCAAAGTTTGATGGCCTGTTAATTGATAATTGTGATGGTGTAAGGTGTTTTGCTGGAACTGTTCTGAAGTTTTTCTGGTTGTGTGATAAATGCCCATGCTGTGTTTGCATCCTTTGAGGCTTGGGGATGTGCTGTTGGCCAGGAGCTGATTTGCACCTGTGAACTGATGGAGCAGGCTTTGGGACTCTACACTTCTGTTATTAGGGGAAAGAGCCTGGTAGATGTTCGAGAGACTCAAGATGCTTTTTGAGCTGCTTGTCTGCTCCTTCTGGAGTATGCCTCACCCTCTCCTTGGTTGTTGGTGGCTGCTCCAGAGACTAAGAAGCCCAGATCAGAAGCAAGGACAATATTCATAGTGTCTCACGCATTTGCACAGCTCAGTACTGGGGTTCACATAGGCTGCTTTGTATGTTGGTAAAACAGAGTGCAGCCTAACTGATCTGCAAACCCAAGAGCACCACAGTCCATGTGGTGAATCACTTTATGCATGCATTGAGCATACACCCACCCAAAGTGATTAACACAATGCTGTCTTCAGTTCATATGCTGTATCCACAGGCTGCATTGAAATGTGTCCCCATCTTCATACCCGCTATACAGTACCACCCCTATTTTAAGTATCTCCATTACTAGTCCATTATGCTATGGGTACTCTGCTGTTACTTAGTTACTTACCTACTCTCTTCTTACACTGTGATCTCCATTGCAGCGCTACGATTTTACATCTGCTTTTAATGTTACTTTTTTAGCCCACTGTATTGGTTTAACCCCAGCCAGCAACTAAGCACCACACAGCCGCTTGCTCACTCCCCAAACCCAGTGGCATGGGGGAGAGAATTGAGGAAAAGCAGTAAAACTCGTGGGTTGAGATAAGAGCAGTTTAATAGGAAAGAAATGAAGAAATGAATAATTATAATAGTAACAATAATAAAATCACAATAATAATAATAAAAGGATTGGAATATACAAAACAAGTCATGCACAGTGCAATTACCACTCGCCAACCAATGCCCAGTTTGTTCCTGAGCAGCGATCCACCCCCCAGGCCAACTCCCCCCGGTTTATATACTGGGCATGACATGACATGGTATGGAATACCCCTTTGGCCAGTTTGGGTCAGCTGTCCTGGCTGTGTCCCCTCCCAACTTCTTGTGCCCCTCCAGCCTTCTTGCTGGAGAAGCTGAAAAATCTTTGACTTAGTCTAAACTCTCCTTAGCAACAACTGAAAACATCAGTGTGTTTCTTATCAACATTACTCTCCTACTAAATCCAAAACATAATACTATACCAGCTACTAGAAAGAAAATTAACTCTATCCTGGCCGAAACCAGGACACCCACTGACCAGCCTGTAAGATTCTCCAATACATTTGCTCACTGACCTGCTAGTGCTATTTGAGTACATTTTGTGCTCTGGCTTTGAAAAATGTGCAGGTGGTGTTGGCTGTACAAAATATTGAACATTCTGAGCTTGTTGAAGTTCCTGATCCATGAAGAAGTTAGCATAATTAGTAGTTAGTCTGCTGTCCCTAGAAGGTATTAGACCTGCCTGCTCTGTGTACCTTGTTAATTCACACAGAATGCTGCATGGATTTTAACTTCAGTTTTTCAGCAGTCTGTGTTTGGAGTTTGTCGTGAATGGTTTCTCGGCTGTCATGAATGCGTGACACCTCACCAGGGGTGCTTCCATAGCATGTGTCTGAATCAAGCAGGCGACGGAGTTATGGTTTCACATGATCTTTCCATTCTGATTGCTATTAGAAAGGCCTCCACAGGAATCCTGCATGCAGTTCTGGGCACTGTCTTACAAGGAAGACGTGTATTAATTACAGACAATCCAGACAAAAGCAAGAACAATGAAAGTCTAGAAAACCTAGCTTAAATAGAAGGATTTGTAGTTAGCCTGGATAGGAGAAGGCTAAGGAGGGGAACGCTTTCAAAAGTTTTCACTGGTAAAGAATCTGGTTTTATATGTAGGCAAAAAAGGAGACGTAAGGGCTTGAATTGCAGGAAGGTAAGTTTACATTAGGTATTAGGCAATCTTTCTAAAGAGAAGGGAAAAACCTGGAAACTCACTGGAACTCCAGTTTCATTATAAATGCCAAAACCAGGTAGGAGGTACCTGCAGAAGCCCAGCTGATCCTCCCTTGGGATGTGGAGATGAAGTGTGTAGTTCTTGGAACCCCACTCAAGATAACTTTTCAGTCAGAAAAAGGGAATGCAGCATTGCTAGATGTCTTTTGTGGACCGTTGTGAATTTTATAAACTGGAAAATGAGCGTTCATTACCTAGGGAAAGCAGATGACGCTGTAATAATTCAGAAAACAAAGCAGATCTCTTACTTTCCAAGGCTGTGAACAGTAAGCACTTTCAAACCACCTCTCTTCTGTTTATTCCATCTCAATATTTTGTTAAGTTTACAAAGTTTAAGTTTACAAAGTTTAAGTTTACCTGTTTTCATCTCCCAGTGTGTTCACCCTGGCTCGTTTTGAAGAACTCTGTTTCATCAGAGAAACGCGAGAACCCTCTTTGCCGTCCCAAAATGAGTTCCTATCTCCAAAGTTTCCACTCCTGGACTACCCTTTCCCCATTTGGGGAGACTTTTGTTGCAAAGCTCTTTTGTCTTTGTGTTTTCACCACCTCATCCTTTGTTCTCACAGTTGCTGTGCATCAGGCAAACCTTTGAGAGAGCCTAGATTCTCATGTGGTGATTGTGTTAGACAGGAAAAGTGAAGAACCATGCAATGAAAAAAACCCTGACTTTAAACCTTCATAATGCCTGAAAGCTTCCTTTTGTGTTCTTTTGTTAGTTGCTGGTATTTTCAGACTGGAAGTCTTGAACTGGAGAATTGTCCTGCTCTGTGAGGTTAGAAGTTGGCTAGGGCAAGAGGAGCTTGTGACCTGAGCGGACATGCTTCAAGCGTGCCAAGCCATTACCTCGGGAGCTGTTTTGAAGAAGGGCTTAGGTGTAGTTGGAGTTAGAAATACCTAGTGTCTTGTGAACAGTGCTGCAGGGTGCGTTACTTGCAGCATTTGTTACTGCAGTGTGTCATGGTAGACAGCTAAAAAAGAAGCATCACCAATACTTACACTGAAAACAAATATGCTGAGAAGCTGGGTTAATGTCTTGCCTGATGGAGACAGGCTGAGTGCATTCTAAGGGGACTGTAGCACTCACCTTGGACGAGCTTCTGGTGCCCACAAAGCTAGACCTGACAGCAGCCAGATGAGATAAAAATTAAGTGGCTCGTGTATCTCAGTGCAAAGCCAACGTGGGCTTGTAGGGAAGCTTGGTGGTGCTGGGGGATCCCTTTCTGAGCTGCTCGCAGCTTGCACACCCTTGAGAAAGACATTTGGTAAGCAGGTACCCACTGAGCTGCTTCAGCCTGAAGAAATTCAGGCATTTGGGCCAGTCAGTGGGTAAACTGGGTGGTTCTAAGTGCCCTTTTCACTCCTGCCTGCAGCTGGGATGATGCCAGTGACTTGGGCCATAATCCTGCTCACCTCTACGAGGTATGCCTGAATCTAGTGCTTGGCAGGGTCCCCATTTGTATCCTTCATTTGGCCTAGCCATGAGCAGTATTTCCAGGGCTAACTGCAGATCTTTCTCCAAATGCCATGGGACACACAACCTCAGCCACCAGTCAGGTGAGCTGTATGACAAGCCATGAAAAAAAATCCAGGTACCATCTCATGGAGACTGGGGGCATTTTCAGACAAAGGGCATCGCTGGGCCTTTGAAGCATGGGGCTGGAGAAGTGTTCAGATGGACTGCCCTCCTCTGATACACCTGTGGCCCTCTCCACTCGTGGCCTGTGGCTGCTGGTGGAGACCAGGCAGCAGAGATATGGAGGAGCTTGGGGCCAATACATTGTGGGGGATTTGTTAAAAAAGATTATAGGACAAATCCATGGGGCTTTAAGGTGACTCAAAGGTGAGGCAGGGGAAAGGAGATTTGGCAGCAACATTATTAAAACTGTTGACACCATGAGGCTGCAAGGCACCTCTCGGGGCTGATGGCAGGCTTGGAGCTGCTCAAGAAGGTGGCCACCACTGGATGTACAGGGCATGTTGACGGGGGTAAAATAAGACATGGAATTAGCAGGTGCATCGATACTGATGGCGTTTGCGGGGAAGCAGCTTGTACAAAGTGCCCATGCTTGCAGCCGCAGGGCCCCAGCGTCCCTGGTAGCGGGGCCATCCCCAGCCAGAAGCCAGTGCAGCCGTGACTTGGTCTGGCTGAGCCTTGAGACCCTCCCCCCCCCCCCCCCCGCCGCTTCCCCCGTCTCAGGGCGGCACCACTCCTCCTGGGGAAAGAGTTTTTCCAGCCGCAGCCTCAGGGTGCTTCGCAGTGGCCTGGGTCCCCACGAACCGAGGCGTGCACACCGTGCTGGGCTTTCCAAAAGGCGGTTTGCCGCGGCGCCCGGCTCGGCGCTCTGAAGGAAGTTGCCACGGGACAAAAGGCAGGCTCCAGCCTGCCTGAATCGTTAAAAGCGGGAGAGACCCTTTGGAAGCAAGTGCTGCCCTTGCTGCTCCGGGGCTGCCGCCCGTGCAGCCCTGCCCTCCTCCGCAGCGCCCGCCGTGCACTGGGGATGGACAGTGCAAGGTTGCCCTCCCGGCTGCGGGCGGACGGTAAGGACAGACCAAACCCGGGACCCGGGGCGGGGGCCCAGCCGGGCACGGCACAGCTGTTCCCGGCCGGGAGGGGCGACGGGGCCGGCCCCGACTGAGTGACGGCCAGGCCCGGGGCCGGGGCTGGGGCCGGGGCTGCGGCCTGACCCCCGCCCCCCGCAGCGGCGGAGCCGGCGCGGGCAGGACGCGCCGCCCGGGCTCGGCTCGGCTCGGCACGGCACGGCACGGCTCGGCTCGGCTCACGGGTGCGGTAAGCGGGCGCCGGGGTGGCGGGCCCGGCCCGGCCCGGCCCGGCCCTTATCTGGGCAGAATATTTGGCCGGCACCGGCCGGCACCGGCTCGACATAAATAGCGGCCGCCTCCGCGCTGCGTGCGCCCGGCAGCGCGCAGGGGTGACTGGCTGGGTGCTTGAGCGCCCTGCCTGCAGCTCTGCCTCCCTCCCTCCCTCCCTCCCTCCCTCCCTCCCTCCCTCCCTGCCTGCCTGCAGCTCTGCCTCCATCTCTGCCTCCCTGCCTGCCCGGGAGGCCGTGCCCGGGGCGTCGGAGCGCCGCGCCGGGATGCGCGGAGCCGCCGGCCGGCCCTGCGGCAGCCGGTGTCCCCGGGCCCCGGGGAGGGGGTCGAGGGCGCTGTGCCCCCCAGCAGGCAGCCAGGAGCCCGCGGGGGAGGCGCTGGGCTGGCAGCCGGCGCCGCTCACGCGTGTCCGCGGCAGAGCCGGGACCGCGGGGCAGCGCCCGGAGGTGCCGGAGAGGGGCCTGTGCCGCGCCGGGCGGGTGGCGAAGGGCGCCGGTAGTTCTTTTTGACCGCTGTTGGCGTTTGTAATCCCGGGAGCTCTGCTGGGAAATGGTTCTCCAGGGGATGGATCAATAGAAAGCTGCGCTGCTTTTGTATGGGAAAAGTAGAAATCAGCGGCGGGGGGGAGGATTCCTTGAGTCCTTGCAGTGTATTTTCCATGGCCATACTTGACCGCCTTGAATTAATCACCGCCTTGCTTGTGAGGCGCTGCCTATCTCGAAGATAACTTTCCTTCACACAGCTGGACACAGCTTCTGCCCACGCTCCCGTGCCATCCCGACGTGCCCATGTATCTGCTTCTGCTTTTGAAATGGTCCTGGATGGTCTGCGGGCAGAACCTGTTGCCCACTGCCCCCCTTCTGGACCGGCTGCCCTACCTCTAGGCAGAGGTCCTCTCTCTAGTTGCTTTACATCTTTCCTTGGATATTGGGCCTTGAGCCAGAAAGGTGCTCAGCCACGTGGCTGAGGTTATTTTTAGGTATATATAAAATCCCTTCTTCATGTGTCACCTGCCAGCTCGCACGGGAGTGAAGAATGAATTCCTCATTTCTCATCAAAGAGACGTGGTTTGCAGCAAGAGGTGGCACCTTCTCTCAGACTACCCGATAGAGTGAATACTGGACAAGCTTTTGAGCATGCAAGCCCTACTTCAGGTTACAGTAGTGAGCCCTTTCATCTTGTGTCCTCTCGGAAGGAGGAGCTGGGCCACAACATTAAAGCCAAGCACTGTCTTGCTAGCACCATGGTGCCCAGAGCTGAATGCCTTTTGCAGTGGTGTAGAAGAGCCTGTGCTGTTGTCTCTTGACAGCCTCTGTACCTGTTGCCCTAATGTACCTGCATTCAGGTATTCCAACAAGGACACTGCATTGTATGCTCACTGCTGCTCATTTCAAGGTCTCTGTTTTCCTCCTGTCAGGGCTCTTCCCCCCCCCCCCCCCCCCCTTCAGCATTGCTTTGTTTTCCAGCCTGACTCATCTTGTTCTTTTCTCCACACATTTCTCAGCTGTGATGGTCTGCTGGCTTTTCTCCAGATAATAGGTTTTTGCGTAATATTGGGAATATGTTGCTGCCTCCCCTCCTGCTTGGTGTATTTGGGAAAGTCAAACAGATGTGGAGACAGCCTGGTCTATCTCATTACTGATTTCCTTTGCCCATGTTTTACTTTCATTCACCCAAAGGACAGTTTGATTTATCTTTTCAAAAGATCCTGAATGATCCTTTTGTAAGAAAGCGTCTGTCCCTGTTGCTAGATGTGTAACTCCATCCTCCAGAGCAATGTGCTACTGAATATAATGTTTGCAGATGAACTGTTTTACTTTTCTGTTTGCTACTTCAATGTTTTCCAGGCATGTGGAGTTTTTGTGAAAGCCCAGCACAGCTCAAGGGGAGGAGGCTGGGATCTGCTTTCTGATTTTTTCCTCTGTAGTTGACAGCTGTTTGCTAATCATGAGCTAGGAAGACTCTCTTCACTTCTCCATTCCAGGCAGGGACTTGCAGTCAAAACATATTTACTTGGTAAAATTACCAGACTCTTGGAAGAAACAGGAGATGAAAATTGTGTTCCATGGCTCTGTGTTGCTAAACAGCCACATGTTTTTTGTCACAGGACTCCAGCACTGCTGGTGGCTCAGCGGTTCTCTAGTCCATCCCTAGGTCACAGCAGATCTCTCCTCAGCCAAGGAGGTTGTGGCTTCATATGGCCTATGCCTAGAAACCCCCAAAGATGGAGACCCCACCTGCCTGGTGCCCTGTCTCAGAGCTGCATCACCCTCCTGGGAGGTAGTTCTTCCTGTTCACTCATGGTGAATGAGATAAACACTTATCAGAGGCTATCCAGGGTCATACCAAAGTCTGTCCAGCCCAGGATACTCGGGCTGGCAGCAACCAGTAGCAGATGCCCTGGGGGAAGCATGGAAACAAGGCTACGGGGATGCTTCCCCAGAGCTCTGCCCTGTTCCAGCACCCTGTGGTTTAGTAGCTCTCCCCGCTGGAAGTGGTATCATTGTTACCTCAGGCCTCAGAGGAGTGTGCGAGGGTCCCACCTCTGTTAAATGTCTCATTCAGATTTAGTGCACAGCATACACCATATGCTCGTTGCTGCTGGAACAGTACTCATTTTGCTCTGGTGTTCATTAAGCATCAACCTATGTAGGGCTTAATAGCTGCACCTTGATGGAGCATTTCACTTTCACTTCCTCTGCTTCAGCTGTGCCAGCAGTATGGTGGGATCAGGAACATGCAGACGTAGGTGTGTTACTAACAGCTTGCTGTGCTTTGCCCCGGGCAGTCTGGCAGGGCCTCTGTTTTACAGGATGTTGCCATTGCCTGTTGAAGGGTCTGAGGCACTGCTCAGTGCAAGACAGGAGCCTTTCTGCTCCTGTGTTCACATGGCATCCATCAGGGTTCAGCTGCTCCCTGCAACTGGAGTGTGCCAGAGAAGCAGAAGTCCAAGGACTAACAGAAGTTCAGGCAAGAAACCCAGGCTCCCTTTTCAGAGGAGATTGTGCTGGCTGTGAAGTTTCCAAGTGGAAGGGTTCAAGTTACAAAGCAGGAACTGAGTGCGTGGTGTCTCTAATGACTCTAGTATGCCCACGCACTTTTCATAGGGTTTAGTAATTAAGCAATTAAGTACATGCCAGGTGCATGAAAGAACCTCCCCCCAAATAGAAGAACACATAACTGTGTTTATAAATGTGTGCCTTAAAAATATGCAAAGGGGAGACACAGCTGGGATGGTTTGTATTTGGGCTTTGGCAGAGTTTGACCCTGTTACGTGTTGCCTGGTCACCAAACATCCAGGCTATTTGCTGGATGGTCCTGATAAGAAAGAGTGGTTGGTAAGAGCCAGTATTGAGTTGTGTGGCTTGCAGGCTGCAGGAGTGTTGAGGAGAGGAGGGCTAGGAGATACAGGCAGTTTCTGAGTGTCAGGTTGAGCTGCACCTGGGTGAGCTGCACCTCCTGGCACGCAAGGAGAGAGGAAGGTCCAGGAGAGTGCAGCCAGCATGACTTCCCTCAGCACCAGTGGATGAAGGGAGAGGTAACTTTGGTCGAGCACAGGGAGCTTTCCCTAGTGCTTGCATGACCTCAGACAACAAGCCATTTGCTGTGGAGATGTCAAGTGCAAGGATGGGACTGTCAGCACTGGCATGAGGATGCCCACGGGAATGAAGCATCAGTAAGTGTTGTCTATAGCATATTGAAGTTCATTGCTTTAGGGTTCTGGGTGGTGACAATAAGTCCAAATAGCATTATGTGTTTTGCACGGCTGGCATGTCATTTAGAGAGGCAGAAGTCATGATGCGCTTTGATAGATCCAAAATGCCTCCTTCCAGATGTTTCTTTTCAAATATGAATTTCAGTATGTCTTAGGTTAATGGCTGCTGGTTGTGAGGTTTTTATCAAACCAGAGGAAATCCAGATCTTATGGGGGAAGTGTGAGTTTCCTGAAGGGATGGCAGATTCCCTGCTGGATTTCATTAGGCATGAGCCTCTTGCAGGGAGTCTGAGAGGGCCTCAGTCTTTCTAGTTGATGGCTGGCTTGCCCAGACGGGTGAGGGTATGTGCTGAGCTCTGCTTTCTGCATCTGACATGACAGAGCTTCTCACTGTCTGGAGCATCCCCTGTGTTTTCTCTGTCTGCTCTTCTCATCCAGGGCATGAATGTGCTGGCACTGCCCAGCTGTGCTGTGGAAAGGCTAAGTGATGAAGATATGCCTGATGTGCACTGCTCACTGAGCAGGGACTGGGGACATCAACTACCATGTGTGCTCTATTTTATTGAGAATCATTCAAGATGATGCTTGGCTACTCTGCAAGCTGCACAAGGGCTTCTCAGCATGAGAAAGCTGCAAAGCAAGATACTATGATGGTCTGCTGGAGGCTGAGTGACTCACGCTCATGCTGCAGAAGCAAAGGGCTTAGCCAAGGTGACCTTCAACTGGGTCTGAGCTCATGGTGGTTTAACAGTTTGTTTCAGGGGAAGGCAGCTAACCCCCCTTGTGTTAAACTAGGGTCAGAATTCAAACCTGAATCACAGCAGTGAGGACTTTGCTTCAGCTGGATAAATCAAGTGAGCGCAGAAAACAAGTTTTTGTGAAATGTAAGGGATCAGCGTGGAGCCCATTTCCCACCCTGTGTAATGTCCTGGCATTCAGAGGAGGAACCTGGGCAGTTGGACAGACCTGCTCAATCTTCTGAGACCAAGCCACAGAAAGTTTAGATGGGAAGGGACCTCTGGAAGTTCCTAGTCCAGTGTCCTCCTCCGAGCAGGCCTAGCCCCAGAGCTAGATCAGGTTGTCCAAGGCCTTTCCCAGTTGAGCATCGACTATCCAAGGACGGAGATCCCACCACCTCTCTGGTCCCTGTCCAAGGGCTGGGCCACTCTTGTGGCAAGGAGTTTTCACCTTGCCACAACTTGTTCCCATTGCCCCTTGTCCTTCCCCTGTGCACCTCTGAGGAAGGCCTGGTTCTGTGTTCTCTGGAAATCCTTTCCCTTTAGGCAGCAGATGACTGACTGCAATTAGATCCAGCTGCACCCTTCCCCTCTCCAGGCTGAAGAAGTCCAGTTCCCTCTGTTTCTCCTTGCATCTCCTGTGTCCCAGCCTCCTGCCCATCCTGATGGCCCTGCACTGGAGTCTCTTCAGCTTCTCAAGACCTGTCTTCTGGGGAGCATGAAACTGGATGCAGCATCCAGCTGCAGCCTCAGTGGTGCTAAGCGGAGGTGAATACCCACCTCTGGGGATCTCCTGGCTAGATGCTTTCTAGTGCAGCTTGGACTGCAAGTTCAGTGCACGGTCTATAGGAAGTCTCTTGTAGCTGTAACAAGATGTTTCAACATCTTGTACATTCAAGGTGGTGATCCAGAGCCCAAGCAGACCAACAGCACTTGACACTACAGTCTAGATCTGTGTTTATGACTTGTTAAAAAGGTGCTTTCCTCCCTGGCTGAGAAAATGAGATCAGCCTAAAAAAGAATCTACAAAAAGTGTGCTGGAGACCGTTCCCTTAAAAGGAATGGCCTTAGATACTTTTCTTCCTTTCATTTCTCCAAGCCAAAGACTTCACGTTTAGTGTGAACAAAGCAAGTTCATTTGAAATGGGGCAAACTTCTGAATGCCTGTACAGCAGGTACAGGGCATGTGGTCACCTGCAAGGCTGCTGCTGGGCTCTGGTTGTGTCTGCCAGAGAAGGGACCACTGTCTTCGGTTGTGACGTTTGTACCTGCGCACTAGAAGGAAAGCATTCCTGTACCAGCACACCTGCATTTACTTCTCTCATGACCAGGGTAACCAGTGATAGGAAGCACCCAGAGGTCAAGACTATGGATATGTAAGGCTGTGTGATGGCACTGGGGATGGATCCAGCTCCTCCTGTGCTCTGCTCTGATTTCCTACTGGGTTTTGCAAAATTTGCATAGACTTAACGTTTTTAGATGTGGTCTCAGAAGCAGCTGATGTGCATCTTTCCCTCTGTTGTTACTGGATCTGGCTGTAATTTGTTGGTCTCTTCGTGAAACTCCTGGGAACTGGTGATGTTGGGGAGCTCAGTGACTCAAACAGCAGGGCAGCTGTGGAGTCAGGCTCTTGCACACCAGCCCCCAAGTATGCTGGGAGGCAAGCCCAGGGTTTGCAAGTTGTCCCATGAGTGGCAGAACCAGCAGAGACTCACTTTTTGGTGGATTGATGTCCTCCATTCCCACATCCCTGCCATGTCTGCCCCAGCTCTACCACTTGTAACAGCTCCCCCTTCTCCAAGTGCTTGTCGTACCCCCCCTTCTCCTAGTCGTCCCTGCAAATGCCCCAGCTTCATTCCCTGACTGTCAGCTGAAGGAGGTGCCTAGGCTTGCTGCACGTTACGCCTGTGCTGACAGACCCTTTGCACACATGTGCAGCTTGACAAGAAATTAGGGTTTGAGTCCTGTATGAGATTTCATTAGAGTTAGCTAATGGCTTTAGGTTTATCAGAGGACTGAGAAGCCACATAAAAATACAGTCTTCATTTAGGAAACCAGCTGGAGCTGATTTGCTCCTTTCATCTGCACAGCATGCATCTTGGATTTACACCTGGGTGATTCACTGAGGTCTAAGTGTATGCACAGAAAGTACTTAACTGCTCTTGATTTATAGGAAATGGTCACTTGAGGTATGTATAGTTTCTCAAAAAAAGCCCTGATGTTTATCTTTAAAGTTACACTAAAAGTCAAAGAAAAGAAAAAAGAAATTGTAGCAACTACAGAGGGGTTGGTTGACATTGGTTTGTTATTTTTATACTGCAAAAATAATAGCTCTGAACTTTGACTATGGTTTATACTTAAGCTATGAAAAAATCTCATAAATCAAAACCCTGCATGAGTCAAATAGGAACTGTTCTCAAGCCAGGCTATCCCTCACGAGGTTAACTCCTGCCTCTGGTGCTGCTTAAAAACAGCTTTCATCCTGAATAGCCTTCTGCCTTCAAACTTGGCAGTTTTTCCAAGAATTGTCAATATCTATGCTGGTGATGCTGGTTGGCTGCCTCCTTATCTCGGAAGCCAAGCCCTCGGTGTGCTTTTTTATTTCAAAACACTGGAAAAGTTTCCCAGTAGATTTGAGGGTTGTCTCAGGCAAAAAATTAACATCAGCCATGGCTCTCATCAGGGTGCAGAGTACACAGAGTTCCCGTCCTCCGCCTTTTGCTGGCACTTCAGTGTGGCCAATGACTTGGGATGCACCAAACCCTCCTGCGTGCTGCAGTCCCAGTGGCCGTGGAAGTGACAGCTGCATGCTGCAGCCTGCCACGAAACGCCGAAATTGGGCTTGGCTTGGACTGATAACAGAATTTATCACCAAAAAAGCCATGTATCTGTGCTGAGGTTAGTTGCTCTTTCTCCCCATGTACGTATGAAAAGAAAAGGGCTTTCCGTAATTTCCTGCTGTTAGCATGCTAGTGCACATGGGAGGTTGTGCAGTTAGAGGCCAGGCTTCCCAGCACAAGCGTGCGCAAGACCACTGTCACACCGTGTTACACAGCACCCAGGGGAAATCAGTCTTTATGTTTTCTCTATCACATTTTTGTGTTTTCTTGGAATTTTTCTTGCTTGCTGCTGTTTCTGTCGCTTTACCCAGTTCCGCCTTCTCTTTTGTTCTTTTTCCTGGGGTTGTCAGAGCACTGAGGGATGATCCTGCAGATCCTCTGACTCAGTGGTGCCTGTGCTGCTCTGCAGCCTCCCCACGCAGCCTGTCACAGCCCGAGCCCATTGCTGCCTGGCTCCTGCCCTCCCTGCTCACCCACCTGAGGAGCATGACCACGTCCCCGTGCCTGCTCTCCACTGTGGACGGGAGACAGTGGTCCCGTGTGGGCCACCTTCCCAGGTCTCCGCTGGTTCCCTGCGCAGAGGTCGGTGCTGCTCTTGGGTTTCAGTGCCCCAGAAAGGGCACAGTGCTGCAGGGGGGCCGTATTGGTGCAGAGCAATGAAAGGAATATTTCCAGTGTCGTATGGGATGCTTTTCATTTTCACTTGTTCTACAACATCCATTTGTCTGTTGGGCAGGTTTGGACCCTTCAGAAAGAAACTGTTCCATCCCTCTCATAATCACAATGTTGCCTTTTGTTTTGTTTTGTTTTCTTATATTCATGACAGGAACAGTCTTCCCTGTAGATGACCTATGGTGTATGTTCATCTCCCCTCTGATTTAATTTTTCTCCTTGAACCTTTTTATTGGTCTTCATGCATACCAACTTGTGTGCTCTTCAGACTTAGCAAGTGCAAATGTTTGGGCTGTCTTCTCATGTGTCTGATGAATACTTTGGACAATGAGACCTAGTATCTTGCTGTCTTGATAGTCAATGTGAATTTCAATTTTCTGAGGACTTAAAGTTGTAGTAGTGTCAGTCCTGTGCAGCTTCTGTATATGGTACATATTTATTTTGTTGCGATGCTTCCTTCTTTGATTGAATGAAAAGTGTATTGGTAGGTTTAATGAAAAATAGCAAGAAATCAAAGCTACCATCTTAGGAAGGCATTAAGAATAGATTTGATGGAGCAGATTTGTGGTGAAATAGGGTTAACACTTTCCTGAATGTCCAGAAATGTGTCAGTTTAAAATTTGAATATAGTATTGCAGTTGTGCTGGAGGATCTTGTAATTTTTTTGGAGTGCAGGTGTGGGGGGCACATGTGTTAAACCATGCTTGAACCCTGGCACAGGTCAGGGAGAGCTGTTTGTGGCGGTGGGTGTTTCAGCACATTGTGTAAGTGAAAACAATTATGCTTAGGCAGAATTTACCTGCTTTCTTATTTTTGGCAGTACAAAGCCCTCTTGCCATTTACAGCAGACAGGTTATTTGCTTTCTCTCCCAGCACTCATTAGCAAGATAGGGTAGAAGAGGCCTGGGATGTGGAGATAAGGGAGAGCCAGTGAACGTACTGGTCCTGGGGGCTGTGCTGGAGGATGCGGTGCTGAACCCGTGCAGCTTGTTGGGCGGGCAGGGGAGGGGTACAAAATGTCCTGCCGCTGCGGGCACGGCTAGCTCTCCCAACACGCTCTCTGTGGGAGCTGCGTAAGTCGTCGGTGCCGTCCGCCTGCATCGGCGAGGCTGTGAGGGCACTGTCCCCTCCCAGCAGCTCTGTTTGGGGTACATAGCAAATTAAATTCTCCCCACGGGGATTTCAGCTGTGTTTCAGCAGGCTCTCTGCACCTGTCCTCAACCCTCAGGGCCTTGGCTGTATGCAGCCCCGGCTTCATATCTCTGCAAGATGCTTTGAAACCTGAAGCATTTTCCAGAAGCGTTGCCTCTGCGTGCTGACATCCGACGTCTGTCCTGCCTTTCACCTCTCGGTGCTGACAGTCTCCGTCCTTCTGGCGGGAGGTGACAAGGTCAGCCCTGCGGAGGCTGCGCTCTGGTCCCAGCTGAGCCACCGCTTGCAGGCTACCCCTCATTGCTAGGAGGGGGCTGTGACTGCCTCTGGAAGTAGTTGTCCCCATGTCGCCAAGACGGAGATTGCCATGTGCATGGCAAGTGTGGGTATTTTAAGCCATTACAGGGAATTTAGCAGCCCGGGGTGGGTTATCTTCTGCCTTCCTGCCTGCTCTTAGCTCCAGCTCCTCCCACAGCAGAACAGTCAAAACTAAAAATTGAATATGAAATACAGATGAGTCATGGTTCATGCACTTCAATCTAAGGTCGCGGTGGCACAGCACATCTCCAGATCTGGGTCCAGGCTGCTTTTCTAGGGTGTCCCGCAACAGAGTAATAATAATTGATATGATGACAAGTGTTTGTTCATAGGTAATTTTGATAAAGGCTCTGCTTTCCTCTATGCCGACCAGAAGGGCAGCCTTGCTGGGGCTGAGCTGCTGGACGTGGCTTCTAGCCTGACTGGTGCACAGCTGCATGGCTGCTGCACATCAGTCTCGCAGCTTGAGGTGCCTTGCACTGGCTGCTGCAGGGGACTGGTAAAGCGCAGGAGTGCTGGGATCCCCACTGCCTCGCTTAGCCAAACCCACCAAGCCCCATAGCCCGTGCTTCCTCCTTCACCCTCCTGCTGCCCTCGACCCTGGTGCCCACAGGTTGACTGTCACTGCGCAGAGCAAACCAGCCCAATGAAAAGCTGTTTTTCACTCTCTCAGCTCCTGGCTGTGGGAGCCTGGGGGGCCGTTCCTCCCATCAAGGAGGCACAGTCTCCTGGCACTCCACCTCCTAAGTGGCGAGTGGCAGGAATGCGAATGATGCAGGAATAGCCATCACACCAGTGGGAAACCAAACGTCTGACCAGGTGACAGCTCTAAATTTAAGGGCTTGCTGTTGAGCCATGTGTGCATTAATGTGCCCTTTTGTGACCAAGCTAAAGATAATTTTCCTATCTGGAACAGCAGCTGTGTTGTAAGTTGTATAAAGAGACTTCTCTGCTAATGAAGAGCGATCATAAGAGCATGATCTGTCCTGAGAGGATGAGCAAAGCTGGAGAGATGTGACTTGGGGTAGGGCTCTGGCGCTCCACAGGAGATGAAAAGAGGCCATTTATAGAAGTTCAAAAGATGTTTGGTTCCTTGAAAAATGCACAGGCCTTGCTGTTATGTTAATGTAAATGCCACTTGAGAGAATAGCAAACCTTTTTTAAACTCTAGGAAAAGTCACTTTAAATTATCTGGAGTTCAATATTCTCTGCAAAAATTGAGCCAAAAAAATGTAAATGTACAGACAGTGCTATGGAACAGAAGGAAACTTTCAGCAAAAAAAGCAGAGTTGGATACATTCTTGTGTGTTGTAGTGAGTGTATTTTTAACCCAACTGCATATTTTAAACAAGTTGACCTTTGTAGTAGGTCTACTACAGTCTTTTAGAGCTGGCAGAAGTCCAGTTGTGTGTGTGATTGTGTATGGCATTTTATATTAGGAGACATGGGACAAACCCCTGGGTCAGCAGGGATTATCCGGATAGGTCATTTAGTATGTTACTCCCACTTCTCTTCTTGAAGAGTTGGTTTAGACGTGCAGTAACACTCAGAGCAGCTGCTTAGCTTGCAGCAGTGCAAACACGTGTTGTCTCAGGGAAGGTGGGTCACTAAACAGCACATTCAACTGGCAGCCTCCTGAACATGAGTGGATAATACTTCCTGATCTCCTTGTGGCTTTAAAACTTGGGAAGAAGCACTGTGCACTGTAGCCTCGTGGAGGTTTGCAGGGCTCAGAGGTACTCAGTGACGCTACAAATCTGTTTTCCCACCTGGTGGCAACATTATCTGGAGTGCTATGTGCAGGGAGGTGTTACTGGGGGCTTGTAAGGGCATGAGAGCTGCAGAGTTTATGGTTCGTGGTTTATTGTCCTTCAAGGAAATAAATGCCTAGGACACTTCGTTAACATCTGGCATTGCTTGGAGAAGACGTCTCTAGCCAGGATCCCATACAAAGTACTTCACCAGTGCTGCTCTGTAAGTCTCTGATGGGGCAATGTGCTGCTGAAGTTGTGCTGCTCTCATGACCGTGGGCCATTACTTGCATGTAGGATATGGATGGAGGGGGCCTGAGCAATCTGACCTAGCTTTGAAGTCAGCCATCCTTTAAGCATAAATATTCTGCAACTCTGTGGTATTCAGCATTCCCCAACTAGCCAGGGTGCAGTGTCGTGTTTCACATATTCAGTGTTACACTTCTTGTTTTCTTTTCAGGTCCTGTTTCGGCATAAAAGTGAGATTGTTGGGACACCTCTAAGATGTCTTACAGAAAGGAGCTAGAAAAATACCGAGACCTGGATGAAGACAAGATTCTTGGAGCTCTGACAGAGGAGGAGCTCAGGAAGTTAGAGAATGAACTGGAAGAGCTGGATCCTGACGTAAGTCATTTTTACACAAGATTTGCTAGGTGGTAGATCTCAGTTGTTGGGGGGGAATGGGCTGCATTACTAATCTGTACTTAAGTGAGATCCTTTGCAGAGCCTGTACTCAGTGTGCAAGGATGGAAGAGACTGTCCGCAGATGAGCAGAAGCAGTTTTGCCATCGCAAACATGGGCTACATGTGGGACTTTGTTTCTGTGATACTCCCCTGCCCTTGCCCTGGCGTGCATGCTCCGGTGTGACGAGCACTGCGATTTGCAGCATGAATGTGAGCCAGTGCTGGTGCAGGGCAGTAAACCTGCGGAAACTGGATCTCTGCTTCTGATCAGGCCATCTTGGAGGGAACGTTTTGGGGTTTGTGGGTTGTTTGGGGTTTCTTTCATAGCAAACTTCAAATGGTCTGTATTTTCCTCCATATAGGCAGAAAAACAAATCCCAGAGTTTTGCAAAATGGGACAATTGCTTTTTAGCAACCTCCCAACATCAGTAGGAGCTGCACATATGAAAACACTGGGCCTGCTGGTGCCAAACAATGAAAGCTTTTTGGAGGCAACGTTGTTCTGTGGCCCTAGCAGGGGATGTGCAGAGCCAACTGGCAGGCCTCTGGGTTACAGTGACGTTAGATGATGAGGCTGGGCACTGCCAAGTAAGAAATTGTTTCTGCAACATGCAGTTAGTGTTTCTGGGGGAAATGATGGGCAGTGTAGATTGCATCATCAGTATTTTTAATTGCAACACAGGAAAATAATTAAGAGGTGGCAGGCTGGCTCCCAGGATTAAGTGTATGGGCTGCTTACAGGTGTCTCAGAAGACACTCGGGCAGCTTTCTGTGAAAGATGCAGAAGGGTAAAATAATCTCGAACATCTGTCAGTACAGGTGTAGCCTGAGTACAGGAGTTAAAGCATGAAGATTGCATGGTCACCTTTCACAGCATGAAGCCCGAGGAAGCAAGCAGTTTCCCATGCCTCCCTGCTTGTGGATTAGCACAGTTCTCCTCTGTTGCCCTCCAAGGTTGCCCGAGTCTAATTGCTTCCTGTTAGTCACTTTCCTTCCCAGGCTTTCCACTGATACAGATTTAAATTATAATGTATTACTTTTATTAGGAGGGCATGGAAAAAATCAGTGTTTTGTTCAAAATCACCTTGGGTGTCTTAAAAAGTAAATGTTGACTTCTATCCAGCAAAGCTTTAAAGAACATGCTTAGTGTCAAATCTGGGCATAGTCTTACTTACTGCATTAAGGCTGTTCTATATTTAAATATAAGCAGGTGCTTATGTGCCATATGTGTCAGGCACAAAGCAACTTCCCATGGTGGCTAATCTGATGGAATAACAAGGAGGCAGATTGAAAAAGGTTCACAGTGGTTTTGTTCTGCAACGGAGTGATCTTCTCTGCGAGACCCTGCCTGTAGTTTTGTGATGGATCATGAAAGGCAAAAGAGACCACTACGGCACTCTGGTCTGCTGTGTGAAAGACCATGGGATTTCCCTGAACTGATTCTTGTCGGGACATGTGGGGCGTGTGGGCACTCAGACAGACACATGGAGGGAGGAGAAGATCGGCTGAGTGTAGCAGCTGGGTTCTGGTGCTGTGACTGTTGTGAAGGGGCAGCAGAAATGGTGAGGGTGTGGGAAGAGGCTAGGAGGAGCAGGAGGTGATGGCTGAGAGCCCCCAGAGAAAGGGCTGGAGCTGCTGTTGTAGAGAAACATCCACTTGGGAGCATGGAGATCTTGTAGCGGAGCCAGCATTTGAAATTGGAAGGGGGAAGGAGCATCACGTGTCTTAGATGATGCGGGAATCAGTGAGGTTGGATGGAGATAACCTTTGACACAAGGAGAAGCAAATTGTCCAGCAATGTGGAATAAAGACAGTGCAATGAGGAAAGTGGAGAGGGGGGAGCATTTGGTGGATGGGGATGGTGGCCTGCAGAGATAACCCACGTTTCTCCCCTCTGTGCCTAGAACGCATTGCTGCCGGCAGGACTCAGGCAGCGGGACCAGACACAAAAGCCACCAACTGGCCCATTCAAAAGGGAGGAGCTCATGGCCCACCTAGAAAAGCAGGCGAAGGACGTTAAAGACAGAGAAGACTTGGTCCCTTTCACGGGTGAAAAGAGAGGTATGGTCATCCTCTGCACCACACTGAATGTGTCATGATGAAGGCACAGTGGGTACACAGCAGCAGGGTTGTGTCTGACCTGCTTTGCTAAGCATGGCTTCATTTTGACACCATTGGAGTGGTGGATCTGCTATCTCTGCTGCCTAGCCCCAGCCCAGGGGGCTAATAAACTGGGGTGTGCCCAAGAGGTCCATATGCTTGCTGATTTGGGTACCACCTGATATATTGTTAAGTGACGGACAGAGACTGTACCACTGTGCAGCCTCTTTCCATCCGCATCCCGCTGCAGCTGTATCAAGCTCTGGGGAAGACATCATCTTCTGTCCTCTCTTGTTCCTCCTCTGTCCTGTCCTCCTATGAGCTCTGTAGACTGTGCTCTGTCTTCCACCGTTGCCTTTCATGCTCCCTCCCTACACTCTTGTGCTGGTTTTGGCTGGGATAGTTAATTTTCTTCATAGTAGCTGGTATGGGGCTATGTTTTGGATTTGTGGTGAAAACAGTGTCGATAATACAGGGATGTTTTCGTTACTACTGAGCAGTGCTTACACAGAGTCGAGGCCTTTTCTGCTTCTCACCCCACTCCACCAGTGAGTAGGCTGGGGGGGGCACAAGGACTTGGGAGGGGACACAGCCAGGACAGCTGACCCCAACTGACCACAGGGATATTCCACACCATATGATGTCATGCTCAGCAATAAAAGCTGGGGGAAGAAGAAGGAAGGGGGGGACATTCAGAGTGATGCCATTTGTCTTCCCAAGTAACGATTAGGCATGATGGAGCCCTGCTTTCCTGGAGATGGCTGAACACGTGCCTGCCAATGGGAGGTGCTGAATGAATTCCTTGTTTAGCTTTGCTTGCGTGCATGGCTTTTGCTTTACCTATTAGACTGTCTTTATGTCAACCCATGATTTTCTTGCTTTCACCCTTCCGATTGTCTCCCCCATCCCACCGGGGGGGGAGTGAGCGAGCGGCTGTGCAGTGCTTAGCTGCTGGCTGGGGTTAAACCACGACAACTCTGAACTTCATCTTGCTATAGAGAAACTCCACAGCTCCCCTCAGCTATAATGATCCCAACAGTTCCTGTCTAGTCTTCATCACCTCTTGACAACCCCAGCCTCATTTCCCTGTCTCCTGCAGCTTGCGTGTGTCTGTCTTCTTGCACCATACCCAGTGGCAGCTGCTGCACCCCTGCTCTGCGTGGCTCTGGGGCCTGTGAGCAAGGGGTTTGCTCTACCTCTTCTCTTTCCTCTCCTTCTGGCATCTTTTCCTGTTCTCCTGGGACATGCCCCATTATCAAAAGGACTTTTCTGCTCCCATTATCACTCTGAATATCATCTGACATGGGACATGGTCTGGTCAGTCCTTGCCTCTGGGTTCCAGGAGCTTCTCAGCAGCTTTTTTCTGCTGTTGTGTCTCTCTCTGTACCATGGTCCCCCTGCAGCAGAAGATCTGGTTGTACACTGTTTGCACTACTGGTTGCCCCACATCAAAAAGGAAGTGCATGAAACGTGGGCATGTGAGCATGTTTCCCAATTGAGGTCTTTCTCAAAGCTGCCTCCTTACTGATCCATGTACCTCTCTGAGAAAGAGCTTGTGTTAACTCTGTCCATTTAATAAAACTGGAGGTGGTATTTTTAGCAAAAATTGAGTTCTCCTTCAAGGAAGTAAATGAAAAGAGTAAATTGAGTGCTATCAGGAAGAGCGATTTAACAACTTCAGACATATGCCAGCCCAGCGTTGGCTACTCACCTGGCTAGCCCAGCAGGTCGAAGCAGTGCTCCGCAGAAGACGGAGGTATTCAGGCATTTTGAGTCTTCAGCTTTTGGTCTGAGCTAATCATACTTCAATCTGACGCGATCTCAAACACATTAAGCATATTTTCACTTGTAACACGCTGCTGAGTGAAGACACTACTTTACATTGACTGTGAGCCAGAGATGGTAAATTACATATTCACAGTTGTGGCAGAGCTGGAAATAAATCACCACGTTTGCAGTCTGGAGGGTGATTTACTAGTTTGCCATGGGAGGTGCTCTCCCTGGCCGTGCTGCTGGACAGGGTAGTAGTTGGTACGTGCATACATGCTATATTACGATATATAAAGCCGTGTTTGCATGCACCATTTAATTTAAAGTTCAAACTTGTAATAAAGCATGACTGAGATACAGAACTTTCTAAAATTAAACCCCAGAAGTTTCAGTGATGCTGAGATGTCAAAAGGAGTTACTGTGTGACGGCAGAATTAAGTTTGCCCTGTTTTTCCTATTCCCTGCTGAACTGACCAGATAGTGCGTACAGTTTGCCGAGCCGTGTGTCCGGTGAGACAATGGTTCTGGGTCTCTGCACCAAGCCAGAGCTGAGGGGGCCAGCCCTCCCCAGACATTTTGCTGCAGAGTACCCAGGAGGTGCCTGGCCTTGCAGGACACGTGACGCTCTGCCTATTTTTGCGGGAGCAGCTGTGTCCCAGGAGGCAGATTCCTGCCCTCTTCGTCAGGGCGGCAGCGTGCAGGGAGGAGATGGGCCGTTTTGCAAAAGGCTGTTTATAGCAGCCTGCATTTTGTACCGGGGGAGCCCGAAGGGCAGTTGCTTCTTCCTTGAGGCTAAATTTAGCCCCTTCTGTTTCTGCACGTCCCTGAGCAGCAGGATCTTTGTTTCTCCCCTTTGGTGCCACTGACTCTTGTTTCAGAGGGGGGACAAAAATAGTCCTGGCTGGCATGCCAGGCCAAGAGCTTTGCACTCGCTATCTCTCTGCAGGGATCCTGGACTATTTCAGGGGAGGCGACTGCTCTGAAATGCTCTGGGATCTCTCCTCCTCCTCCTCCTCCTGTCCTGCAGCAGCAGTGGGTTTACCCAGCAGACCGCTGCCTGCCATGGTGTGTTAAAACACCGCGAGCCTCTCTCTTTTCTTTGGTGGCAGGGGCAGTCACAGGTAGGTGCCCTGTTGTGAAATCTCAGACCTGACCTGTTCAGCCTCCGCAAAGAGATCTGCCCGCCTGTTGGCAATGGGAGCAGTTAGGAGCTGGGAGCAGCCATGCAGGGCCATGAACGCTGTCCGCTGCCCCATGCCTCCCTGGGATGCAACTGGCTCCAGCAGAGAGAGGGTCGTGGCTTGCCCGGTGATCATCCTGGGCAATGGGGTGGGGGAATGCCAGGGACCCCACCGCGTTTGGAGCTGGGCTGGAGCTGCGTCACGGGCTGCACAGCCCCTTGTCCGTGTGGGCAGCCCCCCTTAGAAAAAGGCCACAAGCAAGCAGCTGAGATGGCAGCTTTGTGTCACTGGCCGTACCTGTTGCTTTGCTCCTCTAACTTGTAGGGAAAAGACCTGTTCCTTGGCCTGTTGCTGTCCCAGGAGATAGAGCACGGGGATCTCCATCTGGCATGCCCCCTGTGTCTCTCCCCCCTGCCCTACTGTCCTCTGCAGCAGCGCTGAGCCAGACCAGCAGCCCCAAGCCTTGCTCCTCCTTGCATCCTGTGTGCTCGCTGGACGACCAACTGCTATCTCTGCCTGCTGCCAGGGCCCCTGCACTGCCTCCTTTCCCCCCTCTTTTGACTAATGTGCCATCTGCCTTGCCACCATGTGTTTGGAGTTAGCAGCAGGAGCTGTCTCAGTGGCAGGACCAATCCTGCACGGTGCTGGATCTGGGCCGCTGGCCTTTCTTGGCTGATGTGAGTGCTGGCAAATCTCCATCCCTTTTATGCAGCCTTCAAAGAAGTGAAGTCCTGCAGGGTCAGGCTGTGTGTGGCTTTCTGAGTGCTGTGTGTTGAACAGTCATCATCCTGTACAAATGTAATAATGTTCAGCTTTTGTAGATGCAGGCCTCTGTGCCTGTGAAAGAGTCCAGCTCCACAGTTGGAGGTGTCTGGCAGGTGCCTCCTGGCTCATATCACAGCAGGACTCGGACCAAGCTTATGGGAAGGGATTCTGTGTCTCCTCTGATTTTTATCTAGGTCCTTGTGCCCCCTCTGTCCTTTCCACTGTGCAAATCTCACCCCACGGAAATGCATCTGCACAGCTAGTTGTGAAACAGGTGCTATAGCTATACTGAGAGTGACCTCACTTTGCATTTATAGGAAAAGCTTGGATCCCCAAGCAGAAGCCGATGGATCCTGTTTTGGAAAGTGTGACTCTGGAGCCGGAACTGGAGGAAGCCCTTGCTAATGCCTCTGATGCAGAGCTCTGTGACATTGCTGGTAAAATAGTTTCACATGAATTGGGGATTCAGGTTGTTCGACTACTAGTTTCTTTTTGTTTTTTCTTTTGTGAGAAGGGAGCTATTAAGCTTTTTGCAGTTTATCTGAATGCTGTCAGTTTTGACAGGATTTCTTTCTTTGTTAAAAAAGAAGTGTATATTTAAAGTTACTCTCAGCCCATGTGATATTACAGGAGCATGGACCAAAGCTCAGGAGGGAGAAGAAGGATTTATCAAGGGAACAGTGTGCTCTTTGATCTCTTCTCCTGTCTCTGCCACTGAATCTTGCAAATTTCAGCTTGTCACCTTCAGGAGCACAGCTTTCTTCAAGCCAAACCTCTACGAAACAATCAAGCAGACCCAGTGAGAATGTGGATTTCTTGTGCAACCTATTAAAGAGGCTGTCAGATTAGAGCAGTCTTTCAACAGATGCTCAGGGCTGCTGTTTGTTAAAGAGGTTTTCTAACACATTTTAAAGCTACAGATTTCTTGTGATTTGTGCGATCAGTCGGTTTTGTGAGTGTTAGCTCAGGGGTGGGGGAATCCAGCATTAAAAGGTTGGTGTACTTCACGACGACTGAAAAGCAGGTTGGAATGCATAGCAAGCTGGTGAGGGGGGCAGAGCGATTGCAGGTGCTGTTTGAGCCCCAACAGCATGCTCTTCACCAGGCTAAACAAGCCCCGTGCAAATTAAGGACAGGCATGGTCCCTCTCTGAGGGTTTTATGCCTCCATGCTCAGTAAGTTCAAGCAGTGTCCCATTGCTGCTTTTCAGGCAGTGTTGTCTGAGTGGAGGTGATCCCCTGCAAGCCTCCTTGCTCTGCCACTTTAGAGATGACAATATTGGTATCTTGCTGAAGCCAGTAGCATGGACTTAGCTCTGTGACTGGGGTAGGATATGCCTTGGCCAAGGGAGCATATGAACACCCCCTTGGTGCTTTACCGAGCTCACATGTCCCCTGCTGGTCTAGCAGTCGGTGAGGATTTTGGTGCTACTGGCTGCTTCTTCCACTTCTGTCTTCTTCAGAATTCCATGCTCCCTAGCAGTATCCTCCTTGCCAGAAGTCTGTAAGATAGCCTGTAGAATAACCACACCGACTAGACAACTTCTACATAATAATATCATATTCAGGCTTAGAAATGTGTTTCTGCGTTAAAGCTTCCGACATATGTACCCTGGCCAAGCACTGTGTCTCTGAGTTTTGCTTTTTTACTGTACTCTCAGATTCCTGTAAAGCCCTATCCTATAAAATCTGCCTTTCCAAGCTCCAGATCTGTGCAGCAATTATTTTCACAGAGAAATGCTGTTTGGGGCAGCTTGTTCTGCAATTGTTGGGAGAATACACTTGAAATGGCAGCAGGAGAACTGATGTGATACAAGCTGTGCTGAAATCTCAATATTGACAGTGACAGCGTTGCTCCTGTCTGTGTAGCAGGGCTCATTTAGCAGTAGCTCGTTTTGCTCCTGCCTGTTTAGCAGGGCTCACTGTCAGCCATGCTGTGTTGGATCCCTTCTTTGGCAAGGCCAGTAGGATAGCTCTGGTGGGTGGCTCCCAATAAGTCCTGGAAGGGCTCCAGTGCCTTTGGTCACCTGGGGGAGGCAGAAATGGGATGCCTTCATTCTGTTTGAGTTCCTTTGGACAATACACAGCAAGTACCAGACTTAGAAATAGTGGGTCCCTCTTGTCTACCAGCACAAACTCTAGCCCCAGAAAACCCTGTGTGGTCGTAACAGCAGATCTTTCCCTCTGTCTGCAGTCCAGATATGCACCGTCCTGGGTGGTGGAGAGGTTTCGTTGTCAGAATAAGCTGTGTTTGGGGTGTATGTGTGTCCCCAAAATGCTGGGCCTGCAAATTACTTTTCCAAGCTGTGTTGCACTCCTGAAAATTTCAGCTGTGAGTACATAGCAGAGAAAAGGGACGGTTAGATACAAACAAGCAAACTCAAAATGCCGAACCTCACTCAGACTTTTAAGACAGAGACTGCTTGGCTCTCTGCAATCCAACCAGGGATGTGCTGAGGGAGTATGGGGAAGTGGACAGTGGTGTTTGTTGACACCCTTTGCTGCAGGCTGTCCTGCCCATGCAACCCAGACCTGGAGTCACAGTGAGCTGTCACAATAACAGATGCCATTCATGTGATGGGCCTCAGGGATAGCCTTCTCCTGCAACTCCCAGCCCTTCTTGGCCAAAGCATCGAGCAAATGGTGATGGACTGGTGCCAACCAAGCATAAGAGGAGCAGCTCACGGGAAAGCAAAGTGCCTTTGCAGTGGCATACTTGAATTTTAGGGAGAGATTTGTCCTTTATTTATTTTAACCACTGTGCCCATGTGAAGGTCAAGATTTGTTCAGATGTGTCTGTTTGTAACAATTACTCACATGTCCGCATTTTTCTTTAGAAAGTCATATAGTTATTTAAAAAAAAAGTTTATTAAAAAACCAGTTTATTTTCAAACATGAACTTTCTGTGAGTAGCAGCATTATTTTTATAAACAAGAGTCTTTGCCCAAATGTTTCTAAGCCACTGGCTTCCCCCTGCTCATTTGCAGCAGGCAACAATATCATCAGATCCCCCCTGGGCACATTTCAATATGCATTTGCATATTGGTTTTGCAGTCATGAGCCTGAGATACACAAATTGGCACAAGTGTGGCTTTTGGGCTCTTACAGTCTTTGAATTTTGTTCATACCTTCACTTTCTGCATTTCAACTGAGGCAGCAGAGCTTTAGTTTCTCACAATGTCAACTTCCAAGTGTACAAAGATCAATTCAAAGCACCCCCACCCCCACTTGTTGTTGAGTAAAAACATGATGTGCGTTGCCATGCTTTGCAGGACAGTCATCTTGTGTGATGCTGGGGTTGATTTGGTTCTGCGTGGGGCACAGCTCGTCTCAAAAACCGGAATGTCGCAGCATGTGGCACATGCCCAGGTGACCAAGGGTGGTGAGGATGTGCAGGCTCCTGCTGGACTGGACCCCTTAGATTAAATCCTACCAATGGCATTTTTTTTGTCTTTTATTGTCTTCCCCTCGCTATTTTTGCGTGATGCTGAATCAAGTCAGCTACTGGGAAACCTTGGCTGTTTGTCTGTTTGTTGTCCACAAAATGATGTTCCTCTTCTCCTATGAATGATGCTACATTGGAATAAACAAGTGAGCACATTTGAGCCCTGTTGTGTATTTATGACAGCTGGGGGGCTTGGTCCCATGTTTTTATGTTGTTCTGTGCTTGCACAGGGAAAGGTAATGTACTACAGACCCCCATCCCAGGCAGCACGGCAGGTATGCTGCTTTTCCTCGCTTTGGACCCTGCAGTAATTCAAATTGTGTTCCCCTTTTCTTTTTCTGTAGCCATCCTTGGCATGCACACCTTGATGAGTAACCAGCAGTACTATGAGGCACTGGGAAGCAGCACTATTGTGAACAAAGAAGGGCTCAACAGTAAGTGATTTAGAGTGTTAGCAGGTTGCAGTGTTTGGCTTTGAAGCTGCTAGCAGAGGCAAAGTGGGAATTATTTTTAGGCTGAAAGTTGGAGTCGTGAATGTCAGAGCAGCCAGTGGTTGCTGGGGCCATCTCCGGTGCGTCCTTGCCCTATGTGAGTGAGCGCGGTCTCAGCCACTGCCCTGGCACTGTCCGGGAGCTAGCACAGCCCAGGGAACAGCCCCACGCAGGCGGTCTGCCCTCCATCACCCAGTTTTGGACCCTGAGAGGGTGTAGCAGCAGGCACTGGCTGTCCTGTGCTGGCTGGCCCCAGTGCTGGGCAGTGTTTCTGGATGCACGTGAGTGTAGGTGGAGCTCACAAGTGCTTGTTCAATCTCTTATCTTGCGTCTGTTTGTCAGGTCACACTTCCTTCTCCCAACACTGCTTCTAGAAGAGGAGAAACACATCCAAAGAGAACATGCTGCTGCTCAGGGTGCTTTCGATTTCACATGTCTTGCTTTTCACTTGCAGGTGTGATTAAGCCCACACAGTACAAACCTGTTCCTGATGAGGAACCAAACTCAACAGATGTGGAGGAAACTCTGAAACGAATACAAAGCAATGATCCTGACCTCGAGGAAGTCAACCTTAACAATATTATGGTATTTGCTCCTGTCTGCTCTCCTCTCCTCTCTTAATAACAGGACCAAACATTTGATACACAGAAGGCAGAGACCAAGTCTTTTGCTGCACAGAGTAATACCATAACACTGCAGGCAGCCAGATAAGAAAGAGCAGTGCTTCCCATCTCTGTTTTGGGCAACAGGGCTTGTTACCCGCTGTGGGACAACGGTGTGGGTTTGGTAGCAGGAGGACTCCTGTAGATGCCTGGAAGAGTGCAGCTGTGTTGAGGGAGACCCGTCTCCAGCCTGTCTGGTTAAAGGTGTTCTAGGTCGCTTTAATGATTTAGTCAGGCACATTTGATAGAGCGGCTGTTTATGTAAGATAAAATGGTCGGAGGAAGAAGGCTTCATAATCCTCACACTTGCCGTGAAAATATGAAGAAACCTCCCTTCTTGCAGGTAACCCTATCCATCTCCCACCCATCCTTTCTGTGGGACTCCCTTACTTCTTGTAGAAAGCAATTCAGGACACAGCACCACTTCTTATGTTACATCTGGGACACATACACATACTAAAAAATACAGTTTCCATCTGTTCTCCCAGACTCCAGCACCCCCATCCCATGGGGTCTGTTGAGTGATGACATACTAAAATAGCAAGAACATGGTTAACTGCACATGCACATTAAAAACACTTGTGCTGTGCCACCTGCACCTTTCTATGATGAAAAGATTTTTACTTTCATGTATTTGATTCGGGCTAGTGACCCTGAATGTCCCTTGAGGACACCAGGCTGAGGATCTGGCAGGCCAGCACTTTTTTTGTGTGTTGGACTCGGGACTTTGGGACACCGTTTGGAGAACTGGGGTGTGGCAGTGGAGATGGTAAGCTGCTGGGTTCTGTGTTATGGCTTTGCAGATGGCCTTGACTATAGATAATTCCACATGGTGGGATCCAAATGGTGTGGCAAGAAGTCCAAGTTGAGGATACCACTTACAATTTTAGACAGGTGAAAATTCATGCATCTGAAAAGAGTATCTAAAGTGCTTGATAAGTGAAAAATACTCATTTTGTAGGAACTCAGAATAAGCAGCGCAGATTTATTTTCTGGGCTGAGACCTAGCATGGCAAATATTAGCCTGAAAGATGTTGTATAAAGCAGTCAGATGTGTCTGTGGTTTGTACTACAAGATCATTTCAGGTCTTTCTGGATCAGGCCCCGTAGGTGGAAATTTTCCTGAATACAACATGAATGCTGCTTAGTGCTGTCATTCTTATTAAAAAGTGTAGGAGCAGTGCTTTGTAGGCTCACGGATCCTGGTTACATACATCCCCACAACGCCTGCGTTCGTAAGTAACTCTGTTTCTGGGCAATTAAATTACACAGCAGAGACATTGTAGCTTCAAATCAAGGCAGTGAATTATCAGCAGAATGGGAAATAGGATGGAGACATTGCCATGCTCTTTAGGCCATGCTGATTGTAGCAAGAGAACTGGTAAAAACATTTATCGATCCCTTCCTAAATTAATTCAGGGCATTCAGTGATTTTACCTTGATAAGACATTTGAAGTATTATTTAAATGGATTGCATATTCCTTCATATGGATGATGGCCTAACACAGATTTTCTTCATTTCCTTTCACAGAATATTCCCATACCAACTTTAAAAGCTTTTGCAGAAGCGCTGAAAAATAACACCTACGTGAAGAAGTTCAGTATAGTTGGGACACGGAGCAACGATCCTGTTGCTTTCGTAAGTACTGTCCGCTCACCATCATAAAGTTGTGAGAAGAGCTGTTCTTCGGCAAGGTATTTTCAGAGTTACTGACTGCTTTTGCACCTTATGGTGCGTTTGGCACGTTCTGCGCCTCTGGTATTTGGTGCAGTTCCTTCAGTTTCAGGAGCGCTAGTGAAAGCCAGCAACAGACAGGCTTTGGTTCCTTCGCTTCCTTTTTCAGCTGCGGAGATTTCAGGACACAATCCTTTAATACCATTTGGTCTCATATTCATCCTCAGGGATCTCCTGGAAAAGGAGTGGGAAACAAGAACTGACTTCCTAATGGCATTTTGTAAAAGCAGTTTGTCTCTCTTGATTTATCCTACATCAGCACCACCCCATTTGTTTCCTGTCGGTACAAAGCTGTACGCCGCTGTGTGCACACCCGTCCCTCCCCTCGCACACGTCTGCTCCGGCTCTCTTTCATTTATTCCTTTGTGCAGACCTGTGCAGAAGCAGGACTCTGCATTTCTTGTGTGTGGCCTCTGTGGGTGATAAAGGGTCTTTCTGGCTTCTGCGATCAGTGCTGAATATCAGTGGAGATGCAGAGAGGTGCTGAGCGTTCTGCCTGGCCCTCGTGCTACCTTCCAGGCTGCATCCTTGCACACGCCTCCAGCACCATTGCAGACAATTTTTGCTCTTCTTCACTCAGGCCACCCCTACCTACCTCCACTCACACATGTGCACACCAGTTTCCTTTTAGAAAAAAACTTCTTTTTGGAGGGTGAGTACAGCTCTCACATTATTTCAGGCACTCTGGACTGGGGGAGAAGCCTGTGCAGACAGCACTGGTGCTGCTGAGGGCCCGCAGGGTACTGTGCAGGGCTTAGGGAGCTGTGGAGACAAGTGCTGTGAGAGTGGGTGCAGGGCAACCCTGCTGCTTGGGCATCGCTTTCTGGTCCTTCTGTTTCATGACGTAGACAGGTCCTCCCATGCAGCTTATGAAATGAGATGAGATCATCAGGTCAGGTGGGGGGGGTTGGGAGTGTGCCAGCCCACTTCTGGTCTTACCCGCTGAGGGAAGTGAAAGTGATTAATATGGTTGTGATGCCACTTGGGAAGACATCTTGGACATGGAGAGTCCCTTGTTGTTCAAGACAGAAGCTCCTCCCTCTGCCTGCTGTGATGGGCATCTCAGCCCCGTGCAGAAGGATGGCCCTAAGGGTTTGTCCATACAAGGTTTTGCTGTGGCCTCCAGAATGCTCATGTTCAAGAATCCCCCTGCAACAGGGTGGAACCCCCTTCACCCTGCACAGAGCTTGCCCATCTGGTGGCAGGGAAACCACTCAGCATGCAGGGTCCTCCCGGTGTCCTCCAGAGGTGAGGGATGTTGAACCCCTGCTGCTCCGGGGTGCTCTGTCCCTGCCTGTCTGACTGCCAGCTCTTCCTGCCCACCTCTGCCCACAGGCACTGGCAGAAATGCTGAAGGTCAATAACATGCTGAAGAGCCTGAATGTGGAATCAAACTTCATTTCTGGGTCAGGGATCCTGGCTGTTGTCGAAGCACTTCAGGGCAACACATCACTCATAGAGCTGCGCATTGACAACCAGGTAAAGTGTGCACGAGTGGAAGCTCTGATCAAGTGAACATGTCCTGGTTGCAGGAAATTGAGTGGCTGGTCAAGGTGGAGGGTGGCAGCCCACCACCACTGCCAGGCTGCTTTGAAGAGGTTTCAGCCCTTTGTTTCTGCTGCAGTTCCTGGGCGGTATCTGCTGCTACCTACAGTAATTAACAAAGGCTGTGGCAGTGCAAAGCAGCTTTCTGTGTTCCTGGTGCTGCCCTGGAGAGCGGTCATGCTGTCCCATATCACGCCTTGCTCCGAGCTCTTGCAGGGACTTAAATAATAATGTCTACTTTGTAAAACTGAAGTTTTTGCTACAATGCAAGGGAGAGAGAAGGAGAGCTCCAGAGTGTGCAGTGGTACAGATGCCATGGCAAGTTTAGCTTGCCCAGAAACCCGGGGGGTAGTAGTGAAGCAGCTGAGCTATGGGAAGCTCAGGGACAGGTGACTGGGAGTTCAAAATCATAGTTTCTCCAGACATCTCTTAGCTGGAAATCTGTCCAAGAAATAAAGTCTTTGGGCAAGAGGACTTGTGGGAATGTCTGCTGGAGGAATTGGAGCCACTCGGTTGTACCAGGAAGAGGCCAGTGGTTTGTTTCACCAGCTCCAAGTCAGAAATGCCAAATGGACCAACAGGTCCAAAGAAGGAGGGAAGGGGTGGAGATGGCAGATCTAAGTGCTCGCTCTGAATCACCCTCTGACCTGACCAGCTTGCTTTTCTGTTTTCAAAAGAGCCAGCCCTTGGGTAACAAAGTAGAAATGGAAATTGCAAACATGTTGGAAAAAAACACCTCGCTGCTGAAGTTCGGGTACCATTTCACTCAGCAAGGTCCCCGGCTCCGTGCCTCCAATGCCATGATGAATAACAATGACCTAGGTGAGTCATGCTGGCTGCAAGCCAGGGAGCATGGGAAGGTCCTGTGGGCAATTCCTGGTGGGAGAAGGGCAGAACTGCTCACTTGAAGGCTCCTGTGAAGGTACTTGAATTAGAAACCACCTCTTGAAGGGCCTCATGATGACTTGCCCCTCGAGAAGGAAAGCAGCCTTCACTGACTGGTTCCCTAATGCAGCTGCTGTCATGCTCCAAACCTGGAGATGCTGGGCAGCTAAAATTCCCAGAAGGGGCAGTGTTTTTGGCAGTAACAGTGGGTCTTGTTGGGAAGGGAGTGAGAGCTGTAACATGCTTCAGTACGGTGCGTGTTACAGCATACGGCACATGGGTTGTGAGCTGCCAGCACTTGTGATTCCTGCCAACTGCTTGTCTTCCTCCAGCTTCATTCCCATTTTAACAAGGAGATGAAAAGTAGTAGAGTTGAACTTTGATGGCAGTGGGACTTGGCCCATCCCCTTCAGCAAAACAAATTGGGAGTGTTCCTAGGGAGGGGTGGGAAGCCACATGGCTTTGTTATCTTTATACCCTCAATGAAGTGATCAGAAGTGCTTGTGAAGCAAAATGTGGGCAAGTTTGCACACTGCCGTTTCAGCCAATGCATGCAGCAGAGGCTTTCCATTGCTTGGCTACAAGCTGCTGTAGAGCACTGGAAATCAGTCCAGCAGTGCAGTATTGAATGCAGCCAACGTACCAGCCACGTTGTACTCAACAGCCCCTAACTGCATAGGCAGGGTGGTTACAAACACAACAGCACCAAACCCCTTCTTGGCAGCGGCAGACAATATATCTGGGAGGAATAAGCAAAAGTATGCAGATTGTCCTATTTGTACGTTAGGAAGAACACCTCCCCCAGGACGGTGGGGGTTTGCAAGACTCAGGGACAGAGCCAGCGGCTGCCCTGACCCAGTGCTAGGCAGAGCCCTGCTGTGAGCAAGAGGTTGGGCTGGGGGTTCCCAGGGATGCTCCCCCCCCCACTAGTACTGCTGGGTTCTGCCAGACACATCTAGAAATCAAGGGCTAACAGGCAAGGTCTGAGCAAAGACCGAACATAAATGCCAGCTGTGAAGAAATGGTGGAAAACTGGAACCCCGTATTTTAATCTGCATATGGTTCACTATGGACAGGGCCTGCTGTCCCTTCATGAATCAACTTCATGTTTAAAAGCCACAGAAAAACAGCTTTGAGTGGCTGCCACATTTTGACAGATGATAAGTATGTTGTGTTTTAAAAATAAATAAAAAAATCAATCATCTTGCTTCAGCCAGTACCATGCTCCTAGGAAGCACACCCAAGCTTAGAGGTATGTGCCAGTTTTTCAGTGACCACACAGAACACTCAGTGTTACGGTTCACTGCATATTTATTCTGCCTGTGGCTGCATTCCTGGTCACTAGAGAGCTGCACCAGGAAAGGCTTGCTATTTTCTGTCCTTTGGAACAAAGCAAGGGTTTTAATGACCATGCAGCACCTGGCATACAAAGTAATCAGCTGGAAGATTTGGATCTAGTGTTTTAATTGTTCCTACTGTAAGGGGAGGAATTCACCACTTGCCTTCCACATCACAGTTGTGCATTTTGCCTCTTTGACCATTAAGATCTGCATTTTTGTCTGATTTGGTTCTTGTTTGCAGCTTGTATTCATCGGTGTGATGGTCTCTGGCAATAGCGTCTCAGCTCCACACCTGGACAATGTATAAGTATAGAAAAACTTTATTTTCCTCCCTGTCAGCAATAGCTCTCTGCTTGTGCTCCACCCCAGTGCTCTTGCCTACCATCACTTGATGCTACCAGAACTTGATTTGGTCCTGTAGCTTCTTTTCTCCAAGATGCTCTATATGAACGAACTATGAAGGCTTTTACATTCATCCTCATGAGCTAACTTCTGCATCCTTTTCATAGCTTTTTTTATTTCTTTTTCCTCACACACACTTCTTGAAAAGTTATGAGTGTAGCTGCCACAGCTGTAAATCAACTTTAAGAGTAGATGTGAGACTGCTTTGACCATGTTGACCATGATCAGAGGGCTGGAGGCTAAAGGCTTAAGATAAGAAATGAGATGGAATTTTTTATTAAATTTGAAATGGCAATTTAGAAAAACTAGCAAAGGAAAAACTGTGGCATCCGTCTCCTGCAGTCTTTACATCAGTTAGCATCAGATGATGATTTGGCCCAAGTCAGATTACAAACTGTGTGAAATATAATTGACTGTAGAATAAGGGAGGTAAGGCTGAAAGTAGCTTCTGGCCTTAAAAATTCACAGGGAGAGAAACGTCATCCTACCTTCCTTGATTTTAAACTGCATAAGGCTGTGCCTGCTGCTTAAAGCAGGAATTCAGAAGCTGATGCTATCCTGTTTCTTTCCTGACAGAAAGTACATCTCTCGGCTCCTTTCCACAGCAGGTAAGCCAAGCCTGCCATCCACATCTTCCTGTTGCCATGACTGACTCCTCTTCCTCTTCTTTTTCAGTGAGGAAGAGAAGACTTGCAGAGTTGAACGGGCCTATTTTTCCCAAGTGCAGAACTGGAGTGTAGTTCTTGATTGTGGGGGTCATTCCTGGTGATCTGTGCTACACTGTGGAAATCTAAGGCAATAAGTGCCTTGACAGAGTATTTGTGGTGCCTCGGTTCTGTTTTATGCACTAACAGTTGAAATTAACTAGTGGCTGTAGTTGAAGATTTTATCCAGTAGGACTGTTGATGTTTTCTGTAGAGTTGGAAACTATTCAAGCCAATTTCATGCAATCTCAGTTTAGAGTACATCCCAGTGTAAAAGTGACTCTTAATTAACCTGGGACCTAATTTTTCTATAAACTTCCTGCACGGTGTTTCATACAGTTAGGATGTGGTATGCATGAGTGAAAGATACAACTGTTCCACACAAATTATAGAAGTATTAAAAAATACTTTATTTTTTTTTTTCCAAATTGATCTCAAGTAACTGCAGAGGAGCAACTAGTTTAACAAGCACTTCTACTATCTGGAAACATGGCTAATTTCAAGAATTGTGAATCACAATTTTTTACCAACATTTGCTGAGTCAGTTAGTGGAGATGCTGTTTCAAATGCGTCCCTGTGTTTCTCAGAAAAAAATTGATCTCTGCCCCCTGGTTAAATGGAACTTAAGGCCACGAATTATAAAAGAGAGTCTCAAAAATTGAGCGGTTTAAGGTGGATTAACATCTTTCTATGCTGTGCATGTCTGAAGAAAACCATCACCTTCAGAGATGTGATGCAAATCCTAACCCCACAGAGATGGCCAAACTAATCAGCAAACCAGAGCCCTCTCCTCTAATCCCCACTCCCTTCAGTTTCCTAATGTTAAAAGCCTGTGTCCAGATAGCCACTGGAAACAAGTCAAATTCTCTCTCTTTGCTGTTTTGTCTAGATGACCATGTCCATTAATTAAATTTTGTTCTGCTAGGGATTGTTTCTTTTACTGCCATCCCCAATGTCTGCATAAATGCAACAATAAATGCTGTGCCATAGAAAAGCTGTTCAGTGAAGTAACCCAATCCTGAACTTACACTGCGTACAGTCCGACAGCTTTTTGTCAGTCGACCACCCATCATCTAGCCTGGGAGGAATTCCCCATAGGCTTGCGTAGCTCCCAGACATGCAGTGGATTGAACCCAGCATTATCCCATTCAAAACTCCTGCTATTAACGTGGGTGGGAGCCTGCTCCGTAAGAAGAGTCTCCCAGCGGAAGCATTGCTATACTGAAGCCTTATTCTTGGTCTGATGACATGTCCTAGAAAACGTTGTTACTTGCTAGAAATCTGTCTGTACATGTCTGTTAAGAGTGAAGTTTTGCAGCCTTTTACACATATTCCAGCAAAAGTCCCACAGAATTCTTCAGAGCTTATGCGCAAATACCACCCATGATTTAGCTCTGGCCGATGAAGCAGAGAAACACTGTACTTTCAGCAATGTGGGAAACATATTTGTTGCTCTTCAAAACTTAATAAAATGCGCCACTGGTGTCAAACAAAATGCTTCACTATAGCTTCTCCCCCCCCACCCCCCAGCAAGTTTCATATCAGAAAATGAAAAGAATACAGAAGAAAAATACTTGAAAACATACTAAAAAAAAACCCCCCAAAACCCCTGGCAGCCAGCCTCCTTCTTCCATATGCACTGCAAAGACTTCAAAATGGTCAACTAAATCATCAAACCACAGACACACAGTTTCAGCTGAGCCATCCACTCAGATTTGCATGGTATGGGCTCAGCTCTTCCATTGGCTTCAGAAGAACATAAATGCATCTTATCCTGGGAAATCCTGATGGTACTAAGAAACCCAGACACACAAGGAGATGCATCTGCAGAGCAGGGAGCATTACCATGGATACTACAACAACATTTTTTCCTGAAAGAAAAAAAACCAAAAACGGAAGAACCTTGTCCTGTGTTTCACTGTAGCAGCATCCAAATTAACAATGCAGCCCAAAGGTGTATTAAGCTGGCAGGATCACTCCATGGTCCTCAGTTGATCCTTATATATAGAGCTGCTTTACTGAAAGATGCATGCGAGAGCTGTCGAGCAGCGGCAGGCTGTGCCGAGAGGCATCAGGCCTTGTGGTGAAAGACATCAAGCTGTGCAGCAATGGAGATGATACAAAATGGTGATATTTAGGAGCAAATGGATCACTGTTTGTCCCAGCAGCTCTCCAGGAAAAGAAGAAAAAGCCATCTGCTCACTGCAGCATCTGGCAGTCACAGCCAATCCTGCTTAACTCTCACCTCTCCTGGAGCTAACTTGCCTTCTCTCAAGCATTATCACTGAGGTGCCTGGATCCCACCACACAGCATTTCACGTGGCAAGTCCTTATTTGTATTAATCTGATGAAACTAATCCAGAAGCCAGGATACAGAAGCTGCTCGTGGGCTAACATGCAAGAGAGAGGTTAAAGATGTCTCTCAACCTCCTCTCTGCAGCAGAGGGAACCTGGCTTTATGGGCCTCCCCCTGTACATCTCAAACCCTTCTCCTCCCTTGCCTTAGTGCAGCAAGGACCAAAAGAAGCCCCATGGCTCCCCTCTGCCTTTGATGTAGAATGTCCAGCTGCCAGGAGCTCTCAGGACAATTGTACCTTGTAGCCAGGTATACCACATGGCAGACAGCTAGCGAGGTTTCAGCATTTACCTCTGCAGAATTAAGCACCTCCAATATAACAGGTGAAGTGTATTTATGCAGTACTTTTTAAAAATTACAATGGAAACACTAAAGGTTATTTATCATCATAGGAGTTTCAGAAGTTTACATATAAAATATAATTGTTGCCATTCTGTACTGGCAAGTGATACAGAAACAGCCTTCCAAATAGATTACAGTGTTCCAGACTTGCTGATAGACTGAATTATAAAATTGTGTTCTTTTTAGCCTAATACATGAAGAAAAGAGCATAATATGCAAGTTGGGGCGCTCCTGTCAGTGCTCTAGACCAGGCCTGCAAGTAGAGCTTGCATGTTTTTCCAGAAATATTCCAGTCCTCAAAAGCACAGAGGTTAACTGGCCAGCAAAGCTTGGGAGGCAAGATGCCAGGGGACCATGGGTACTGCTTAGACTTCTGCTGAAGATGTCTACTGATAGGAATTTTCCAATTTCTTCTCCAGTACAGACTGTGCACAGATTGACTATTAAATACCATCCTAGAAAGCTTCCCAAAGGAGACATTCATAAGCTCCCAAGTTTTGCTTCATGAAAGGAACAGTCATAAAGACAGTTGATGAACCCTTGATTTCATGGTAGCAATACTGGAAGTAAGAAGAAATGTTTGCCGTGGCTTTAATGGAACCAATACCCATGGCCTTAAGTTGCTAGTCAAGCCAACAATGAGGCCTTGCTGAATTCATAGCACTGTGGGAGAAAGTTACAATCTATATGAAAATAACATTGCCCTAGCTGTCATTAAGCAACTGCAGAAACCTGAGTAAACTGTTTTCTTGCTTTTAAAAGCAGTTGCTAGTAAAAACCCCCAACAAACCAGTATTTTGATTTCCTAATGACTAACTACTATTTAGTACCAAGAATGAGAGTAAGTTTCAAAGACATTTTTCAGTCAAGACACATCTTCTACACCATTTATAAAACCTTTTTGTACATTCTGCAGCATCAGGCACAGAAAGCAGCAGGTGGAGAAGTTCTTTGAGTTCATATGCTGTGGATCCCTTCAAATTCAAAGACAATTTCTCCACTAAGAGGAGCTGGAAATTGCATAAACATCTCACAGCTTTTGAAAAACTCCACCCATGTTTACAAAGCACAAATGCTGCCCAAATCTTGAATTATTTAACTTGGGTAAAGGACTTTGCAATCCCCTTATAGCTGTTGCTGACATTTATGCACACATCAGTATCACTTCCAGTGCCATAATGCTGGTATTTTGACAGTCTCTGTGCTCCCCTCTCTGTGTGTCTGTTTCAACATGCTTCAAGCTGTTGGTTTTTTTGTAGTGCAAGCAGAGCTGAGCCCTGGATATTTCATGGACAAGTTGAGGGAAACAACAGTTCCTGGGGAGACAGAGCATTGGAATAAGGATTACTTTTGCCATTCATCCTACAGGTCACACACAACAAGTATGTCTGGGCAGACAGTATCTGTGGGCCTTTGCTCCAGTTACAAGAGGGGTCACTTCAGCCTGGCCTTTGGCCAGTTTTACACAGAAATCAGTGACTTCAGGTAACTACCCCTTGCTTCTCACTGGCATAAAGTAAGAGATGCAGGCAGTTGGCATGTATGTCGAAAATATCTTCAGCTCTAATCTGGTCATGTACCCACACGCAACTGATCTATCTGCTGTTTTCACACCCTAGCACTAGCTATTGAAGCAAATACGTGATCAATGGAGAGACTGTACAGATCGATCTCTGTGCAGGAGGAAAAGAATGGAATTGTTCTTATGTCCCTTCAGTTTCTTTCAAATTGTGAGCAGCTGTGTCCCACCGCACATACTCTGCTTCAAAATCCCCACGGCAGAGGCCATGCTACAAGACTGTAGCCAGGGAGAGGAATCCTGGAGTGCTGGTGATGGGTTTGGGCAGTCTGGTAATTCACAGTCAAGTAATGGATGGTTTTCAGGGCATACTCTAGGCTTTAAGGCAGTGTATGAACAAGACTTTCCAAGCCAACACATTTTCATGATTCCCAAACCTAACTGAATAGCAGATAGGGATCTGGTTATAGAGCCCTTGGCATTAGCACCTGTCAGATTAGCTAATGAAACAGCTTAATCTTTTCCTGCATCCAGCATTCTTCGCGAGACACGTTCAATAGGTACCCTTGGCCGTCTCCTTGTACATTCACATTCCTCCTTAAGTGTCTGTCCTGAAGCCCTTGAAGTCACCTTGAGTTCTTTCTCTTGACAAACAGGACAGCAAGCTGTAAGACCTTTGTTGTGACAACTTGGACATGTCAGGACAAGCTGCCGGCAGTGCTGGCTGGAACAAAGTTTATACTGGTCCCACAGTGTCCCACAGTATCTGCATGCTGGAGGGAGGAGGAAAAGAGAAAGTTAACATTCACATTGCCCCATCTGTCCCCCTTGCAGAGGGTTCTCCATGGCACCACGGGGCTGCAAACTCTCATTTAAGTGGCTATCTATTGTCTTCCAGGTTTTTAAGTCCTGCTTTAGCTTGATCTTCTAGAACCTATCTAATTTTTAAACTTCTCGTTTTTATGTAAAAAACTTAGGATGGCTGTCTCTCAGGAAAAGGAAAAAGTGCTCACTCTAGTTCAGATTAGACAGATTTAAAGATTCTTGCTGCCAAGAGAAGAAGAAAGATATGCTGGTGGTAATCAAGCCAGTACGCAGAAACGTTACCTGCTGGGGAAGGGGGTGCCATGGGGCTTCCTTCCACCTAAAAGCAATGGCTTGAAGTCCTTCCACAACATCAGATGGGTTTTAACCCTTTAACTGAAAGCTACAGCCCAGTTTAGCTGTACCATCAAGAAGGTGCATACCCCAACACTTCCACTTGAAACTTCTGTAGGGATGGCTGTGATGTGTTCTGTTGTGTGATCTGTTTCTACACCAAGCCAGGCACCTTCAAGATGTATATGGTAATTGCACAGAAGGAATGGGACATTATGCTCAAAAAGTCACCCACTCAGAGAAAAACCAGCACTGCTTCCTAAAAAAGGCTAGAGCCAAATTCCATCTATTTGTACCTGGCAACTGAGAAAAAGAAAACAGGTATTTAATTTGCAGTATCTGAAAAGCGACCCCAGCCAGAAGACCAGGCAATGTTCTTAACTTCAACCAGAGGTCACTGAAAATTCTACAGGCTACAGAAACTTTTAAAGCATGAAAATAACAAAGTGCTGTAGAGCTCAGTGCCACCACTCTCCCAGTGCCTGGCAGCCTGTGCTGATGTTCTGTGAGATTACTGGAGCAAAGAAAAGCTGACAGCAGGAGAACTATTTAACGCTTCAGTCACTTGGCCTACCACAGTCTGATCAGCACTGTGGGCAACAAGTGGGTAACACAGCAGTACTGCTTGACATACATCTCCATAGCTGCAGATGGCTCATAACAGCAGCTGTCCTGCCGGGGATGCTTTCTGTTACTGCTCCACTTTGAGGGAACTCTGTTTAGTGACCCTCTTTTCTCTCACTTCTGTTTTATGTGTTAAAGCCATAGAGTTGATAATCATCATGAAAAGTGACAGCACTAAAAGATCAAAGCGAGTATGAGGAAGAACTACACAGACCAGTTTGGCTGCCCCTATCCTGCACATCTCTGTGGAAACGATTGAAATAGCTTCCCAGCCTTCTGCACTTATATCATCTAGTCCTACCTGAGATGATATCTTCATTGGAACAAATGGCGTAGCGATCATCAAATACAAACAGCTTCCCCCTGTAGAATCCATCTGGAAACTCTTCCAGGTACTTGTGAATTCCACCTTTTAGCTGGTAAACCTCTCTGCACACTGCCTGTTTAAAGCATATTAGCAGAAAAGCTGAAGGAGACAGCAGCAGTGGTGGTGTGCCAGAGTTCCCAAAGCAAATGTCAACACCCGGTGTCAACGAAAAGCAGCAGCTTCCCAGTGACCATCAGATGGTCCACCACCAACTCTAGGCAGTGCCACCAGGGATTACTGGGCAGATCCACAATGCTGGCTTGTTGACATGAACCCAAATGTGCATTTAATCTTACAGCCAAAAAAAAGCTGGTAACCTCCTCAGCTGAGGGAGGTTTGCTGCATCACAGATCAAATGCTTTTGAACCTCTGTGAACCTCTGCTTATTCTGGTTTTATGTAGTGAGCTTTTGGCAGGAGCAGAATTTCTCAGGGTTCACATTGGTGCAGCAGAGAAAAAAAAAAATCAGGGTTTAAATCTCTGGAGAACATATATGTGTGCTGTTCCCTTCCTCTTTGAGAGAAGGATCCAGGAGAATAGTGGGATGGAAAGCACAATTAGAACAACCCAGCGTGCTGGATTTAATTCCACAACACTGGGAAAGCACTGACCACTCTGAGATGCTCAAGCTGTGCAGTAATGACCACAGAGCATAACCTAGACAGAGCTTGTAGAAACACTGCAGAATGCTCTCAAGCCCTCCTAAAACACCGCTACAGTGGGTAGGTAGGGCAGACTTACAAATACCTCTTCTCAGCAAATGGATTATATAATTATTTTCAGAGAGCAATCTCTGCTGTGACACTAGTCCACGCAGATCATCCTGAGCTGCATGAAACTACCCATGTCCTTGACAGACAGCATGAGGCAAGCGTGCATCAGAGAAAGTTATCTCCCCACCTGCTCATTGAGCAGTTTGTGCTCAATAAGAATTTATCGGCAAAAGACAGCTGCCGTTAAAGCAGTCTCAACTCCCTGACACTTGGGCCCTCAGAATGACATCTCACCTTGCTCCGTAGGTAAGCAGAGCCTCTTTCACAACGAATCCCTCCCGTGCAGTACATCAGGACACGCTTGTCTTTAAAAAGCTCCAGGTTTTCATCTATGTAGCTGGGAAAATAGCTGAACTTCCTGATATCTGGAGCCAGACAGCCCTGGAAATGTCCCTGCAATAACAACAGATGGCCATACGACTGGTTACAAGCAGTCTTACATGGTAAGGTCTGTGCCTCGAACTAGAGGAAGTAACAAATCTTTGGGCCAGAACACTCAGATCACTGCAGCTGCTTTAGGCAGTTTGTCAGCTGCATTTAAGCATCAAAATACCTGTTAAAATCTGTAAGAGGATTCTGGACACAGTTTCTCTCCTCATCCAAACATAAAAGAGGGAGGTAATAAAACAGAACTGTCAGAGAGAGGATGGGCTACAACAGTGCAGGAGGGCTGGTAGGTGTTAGAGCAGGATGTCCCTATTCTTTTTGACATATGGGACAAGGCAAAAATGCTGGAAAACATCCTTACAAATTACGCTACTTCTACCTCAGACTGTATCATATTCACTGCTAATGTTGTATGGACCACTTTGTCTTCTTCCTGCCCCAAGCTGTATAAGCACTTAGTCGGGCAGGTTCCATGCTAAGTCGCTGAGCAGGTCCTCTGCTGCTTGTGTCTAATACTCATTACTAAACCTGAACTTTGTACATATTACAGTCAATCTGGAATATGGAATCTCTTCTTTCAATAAGGTTACACCCTCACAATGTGAAATGCTTCCCCCCAGCACCTGTAACACACTGCAAGAAGCAGGCAAACAATACTTACTATTTTACTTTCATAGAAGTTCCTACAGTCCAGCAAGACGGTATCACTTTGTCCTTGACTGGCCTGAGACAAATACTGTTCTACTTCTCTATGAAATTCCTGAGGGGATAAATGGATTCCTTTAACCAAAAAAAAAAAAAAAAAAAAAAAGAAAAAAAAAAGGAAAAAAAGGGAAAAAAAAGAAAAATAAGAGAAAGAAGTGAGAAGCAGAACTACAAAACAATGTTACGTATGATCTCACTGATCCAGATTCTTCTCAGATTTCCAAACAAAAATTTTCTGTGACAGTTCACAGACTTTTAATCCCAACTCAACCAGCCAAGTTTATCCACGTTTGGCTTCCTACTGGCAAATGAAAGAAAACACAACACTGTTCCACATGACAGAAGCAGCAGCAGACAGGCGCCTGTCTCTATGATCTTTGTTATGTCCCCCTGGCAACTCTTACAGTTGTGAAAGAAAGAGTGAAAAATATTTCCCTTCCCTTTGCTCATCTTTCATTACATTTGGAGGTGCAGAAGCAACAAAAATGCAATTTTTTCAATTAAACTCTTCTCTGTTGATAAAAATGGAGAATTTCCATAAGCATTTATTACTTTCAGTACAACTTCAATTTACATAAAGTTTCTCAGCTTTCAGGTTGCTCAGGACTTAGGACTCCCAACCTACTGAGAAACAAAAAACCTCCCCCACCAAAATCCCTTACCTTATTAAAAAAATAACCCTACAGGCAACCTGCCAGAGTAGTGGGAACCATCTTCACAAAACATCATAAAATAGGAGGATAAAAGAAAAAAAAGGAAATAAATATCCAAACATACATCCCACAAACTGCCAAAAAATGGGGAAAAAACCCCAATCCTCTACCAAAACCACAAAAAGATGCTGTTGAAATTTACCACCAACAAAATCTCTTCGAGGTAAAAAGAGCCCCAAACTGCTCTGTTAATTGCTATTTGCTGTGCTCCTGCTTACCACCTACATAACTGTCCTCATAGCAGATGCATAGCCAGTAACATCTTATTGGGCATAATCCATATGAAGCAGCTACGCAGCCTGTGTTACCAGGGTGGCATGAACCTGATGCAGAACTTCGCTCTGCTTTAGTGTAAAAGGCAGAAGCATGGCTGTTAACTTCAACAGAAGTAAAGCCAAGTCAGCAGTCCCTAATACAGGAACACGTATATACTCAACTGTAAGCTTCAGCGGGATTCTAGCCTTTTCTAAAAAAAACTCTCAGCATCCACAGCACCAGAATGCACTGGATCCACAAGAAGACTCCATGGAAAGCTCTTCCTATACAGCTTGGTACTTACTGCAAGCTAACTACAGTGGGAGAGCATTGGAGCTCTTTATATGGTATCATTTCTGAGCAGTCTCAAGCACCTGCAGAATATTTAGAACAAATACGAATATATTCAAGCATTGAAATGTCTTTCCTAACCATCATACATAGTTTCACCTTACATCTGCCTTTAGCAGGTGTCCAATGACTTACTCCCTGACTAAAGCACAAGATATGTCCCTACTCCAAACCAAGGTAACTGCTTGATGTCATTTGAACTATTACTGTTTGCCACAAACCAGAAAGTTAATTCTAAAGTTTTTTGAGGCAGCTGAACACTTAGCAACCCAAAATCTGGGCCAGCAAATTCCCTGCACCAGTAACTTTTGACTACCAATAAGAATTCAATTTCTGTATCTACTTCTCCTGGGTCCTGGCCACTATGCAGAAGGACATTATTTTGATGAAGGTACTTTATTCTTCACTTACCTCTCACTTGGGGGAGAGGCTTTATTTTTCATTAAATCAACTTACCAGTTTCTTTATAAGACACTATCTTTGGATCAATGCCCATAGGTACAATTTCTTTGAATACTCCAACTCGAAGGTCTGGGAAACAGTGAGCTCCTCCTGCACTGCTCTAGGAAATGAAACACAAAACCAATCCACTAAAATTTGCCAGGTGTCAAGATTGAAATTACCCACTCACTTTAATTTCTACAGCTCACTAGAATACGAAAGTGTCTCAGTGGCTGAGGGAAAGAAATGTCTCTCCTGCTGAAATCCACACTCTAAATCCTGAGGTTTAGGCAGTGGACCCCTACTGCAACCTGGCAGACAGGTGTCTTAGGCCTAATGACTACTCTGCAGGAGAGACAGGCACCACTTGGCATGAGGTGTGGAGTCACCGAGGAGTGAGAAGGAGGACATGTCTTAGTCAGAAACAATGTCACTAGCACCTGTCATGAGAAAGTCAAGGCCCCTACAGAGCATGCTGACCCTGACAGGAATATTAAATAACCTCCAGTAATGGATCCTGTTGACACATCTGGGCCCTGCAGTTCTCTTCAGCCCCTCTGATGCCCAACGCAAGGACAGCTAGGCCTGCAGTCATGGCACGTGAGATGAAAACTGCAGCAGTTCATGGGTATGAAAGAGACACATGGAAGGTCAGCCAGGCTCAAGATTTGTCAACAGTGGCGTCTGATACCCCCAGCCCCTCCCAAACTCAAGAGCAGGATTTCCCCTTTGGAGGTCTCGGCAAGCCCTTTTTGGTAGGCACCCCCACTGCAGGCGACAGGAAGTGAGAATTTCTGCAGGGCTGAGCCTCAAACATGGCTTAGACACTACCAAGCATATAAACACTCGAAGAAAAGTGCAGTGCTGTGGCACTTGTCCCAGCTATCACGGAAATGAGTCTGCAGCACCTACAGTGGCCACTGAATATTTTCATAGCCCCACGCACAATTTTCACTCCTCTATGCCCACGTCTTCACGGCACAGGGATCTGAAACCCCCACTTACTTGGGTATACAGCATGCAGAGGAACTGTGAGACAGAAAATACCACCATGTACTAATGCATGAATGTTGATGCCCAGAGAGATCACGCAGGGTTGGAGGTTTTACCAAGGTTAAGGAAAAATTCCATCCCTGTTCTGTTTTTGCATCCACACATGACTGTAACTAACAGATCACATTTACTCTTGAAATTCAGCCAAGCACAACAGACAGTTAAAAAGCTAAGACTGAATCAGCACTGCAGCTCTACATGGGATTTGAGTTTCAGAAGTTTCACTAACTCCTTCTATCTAGATATTTATCGAAAAAAAAATAAAACTGTGTGGAAAAGAAAAATGCTATAAAAGCAGCAGCTTTCCTTCCTCACAGAGAAACCAGTACCTACAGTGCTGGGGCAGCAAAAGCCTACCAGAATGCCATACGGTACCAGCCACAGCTGCCATCACCATCTGAAAACAGCAATCAGCACATATGCTCAGGCTCAAGCAGAAGTTAGCACCTCACTCTCCTTCCAGTCAGGCACTAACTGGAGTAGGAAGAAACCTCTTGACTCTGGCTGTGTATTCTCTCTAGAAGACATCCAATTCATGGAACTGAGAGTGCACCTATATGGACACCAAAGCCCACGTGAACCTCAACCAGTAGGCTAGGGAAGGATCTCAAATCAGCGTTAAGAGGAGACTGTGGGAATACTCTGCTTGGGTAAGTGTACGTTGTGATGCCTTGGTTTTCGCAGTCGGGTTGGAGTAAATGCTTGTTGAAGAATGGTGGGGCTGAAGCACACTCCCTCATTCACCTGTATGGGGGGCTTTGCAGCTGTACCCATAGCTGCCAAAGCTCGTAGCAGCTGCTATCACTGCTCATGATAACTGCTACTGCTGGTGAAAACCAGCAGAGATAACAAAGCAAGGTTAGGAACCCTTGGCTTAGATCAGTGCTGGGAGAGCAGAACTGCTAGAGCAGAAGTAATACTACCAAGAAGCAATGTGCTTATTTCTCAGAAATTAAATGTCCTGCATTAACAATGTCCATGTAGAAATTATTTTTTCATACCTTGAAATCCTCTTGACACAAAATGTCTTTGAACAGAGGCTGGGAAAGCATAACTTCAATGTAGAGACTGGTAGCTACTTTGCTTCCACCAACTGTCCCGTTAATCCCTTCTGAAGCAACTCGTACCTAGAAGGCAAGAGGACAAACCAGGGCTAACGCTTAGTAACAGCAAAAACAGACCACAGTGAAATTAGCAAAATATGACGGGGTTACAAAAGGCAGACACAGAAATATGTTCAGAAAAGAGACTACTGAGGAAGGAAGGAAAAGATGGTTATACTGAAGTTGACCATAAAAAAGACAGTAAATAAAATAGGAATAAACCCCCAGTAATCACTTTTGAGCCATTTCAAAAGAATGACATCAAGACAGTCAGAAAAGTTTGTGCAATAAACAGAGAAATGCTAACTGGTTAACAGGCAAATCCTGCAGTCAGCATTAACATTCCCACTGGAAGTCTGCCTCAGGAAGAACAATGGGATTGTGCCCAATGACTCACACAGCTAAACGGAAAATGTGAATATGCATAATATTGCATGTAATATTAAATTCAGTGCGAGTCATTTTATCTCCAGCACTGACAAATGAACAAAAACTCAGAAGTGGTGAAAAAAAAAAAAAAATTTGAATATAAAAGGCAAGGAAAAAAGCAACTGGTTGAGAAGGCAAATGCTGCACCTGTCTTGGAGATGGAAAAAAAAAAATTAAAAATTGAGAAAAATACCAACCACCAGACAAGACAGCTGAGCAAATAAAGAAGTGACTGCATCAGGACATTTCACCCCCAGACCTATACTGACGTAGAACAGGGAAGGCGCCTACCATTGGCAGAGAAAAAGAAGCTACTTGGGAAGACAAGTCAAAGGTAAGAGTAGTCTCCTGCTCCAGGCTGCCCTCTTGAAAAATCCTTCTCCCCACAGACAGCCTAGGAACATCAGCTTCGTGAGGCTAAAATTCACCTTTGCCCACAACCTCAAAAGGCCAGTTAGATGAGCCAACTCACCTCCTTGGTCAGTCTGCCAGGAATGAAAAGAACAAAGATGCTGTGCAGGAATGAGCATTGCTATCTTATGGTGTGGTCTAAGGTGTCAGTTGCTCTCATCTCATTCCTGACAGTATGAATTACAGCTTGGTGGAGTGGTTCTGACTGGAGGACCATTGCGCACTGAGGAGTTAGTGATACACATAACAGTTAACCGGAGCAAGTCCAGACCCATGCTGCACAGCACTGCACCTGAAGCCTGGCCTTCAGGCTGCATTGTACTGCACATATCCTCTAGCCACAGGACAAACCCAGCCCAATAATCCCAAGAGACGTGCCTCCACACAGCTCCCTGTTGATACCAGTGATTATGCCACTTGCGTGTCCTTGCTTTTATCTAAAAGTGCATCAAGAGGTTCTCATGTGAATAGCCTTTCTGTTTGACAGTCTGAGTTATGAAAAGATTTGTTTTCCTGTAAAAAAAAAAAATAATCTTTAACAGTTAAAATAACGGAAATGGGGTAACCCTTGCAAGGACAAGGTCTGCACAGTGTGCTGTGTGGATCAGAGGCTCGCTCAATGCTGCATGACTCAGGGTTCCCAGCATCGAAAGGGATCTAAGATTATCTGTATTAATTTCTTTTTCTTTGTAGCATTAGCCCTTAAATAGCATTTTAAATGATACTTCACAGAGTCTGAGTGCCTTTCTTAATGGGATCATAACAGACTAGCACCTTCTGGTGCAAAACACTTGGTTCTCCACAAGCCCCATCATCCTGCACTAAGCAAAGAAGATGGGTTTTTGTTAAGAATACAACCATTGCTTAAAACCTTACCTTGCCAGTGAGATGCAGATGCTGGCACAGAGCCTTTTGCCAAGCACAAAGTTTCTCTGGATCCTTCACCTCACAGTAACAGTAATACAGAAGTACTTCTCCCACCTTGCTGTCCATAGCATGGCAAAGATGAACAAATAGGAAAAGAATGTTAGGGTTGAAAGCACAAAAATGTACTATTAGGAGTAACCATTCAAAAAGCAGACAATTTTTTTCTGGCAGATGCGGGGAGAAAAACAAAACCACAAACAAACTTTGGAGGTATTAGCACTGCTGGGTTTGATTTATTTCAAAGAGAAAAAACATGAACTAAAAAAAGCTCCCACATTCCTAGTTCTTGGGACTGGTTACAAAATGAACTCATCTGTGCTGCATGGGACATCTCTGCCAGTGGCCTATCGTGTGCTCACTCAAGTTTCTCTCACACAGGGCACAAGAACTGCTGGCTTCTGTGCACGCAAGTGTCCCATTAAATGCTTAATTTGACAAACTTGCACTTGAAAATTCAAGTGCTTGAGCCATCTGAATTTAAAAAGCTAAAATTTTCAGTGAGATTGTGTGTGCTGGCATTCCGAGCAGCACAAGCCGAACTCTCTCACAGTCAGAAACATTTTTGTGAACCTACTCGTTCATAACTAACGAGCCCTTAAGGTACTCAAACAAGCAGAGAAAAGGGACCTGCGCCAAGCATACCCTGCTGTTCTGCTCTTTTCTGTTATGGTCCTTCCTTACTCATAGATCTAAGCCACTGTGTATGTCCTCGTTTCAGCTGGCATAGAATTATTTTTCTTCCTCGTAGCTGGTATAGTGCTATGTTTTGGATTCAGTATGAGAAGAACGTCGATAACACACGGCTGTTTTCAGTTGTTGCTAAGTAGTGTTTATACTAAGTCAGGGATTTTTCAGCTTCTCATGGCCAGCCAGCAAGAAGGCTGGAGGGGCACAAGAAGCTGGGAGGAGAGACAGCCAGCCAGGACACCTGACCCTAACTGGCCAAAGGGGTATTCCAGACCATGTGATGTCATGCCCAGTGTATAAGCTGGGGAGAACTGGCCTGGGGGGGATCACTGCTCGGGAACTAACTGGGCATCGTTTGGCGGGTGTTGAGCAATTGCATTGTGCATCACTTGTTTTGTATGTTCTAATCCTTTTATTATTATTATTGTCATTTTATTATTGTTATTATTATCACTATTATTTTCTCCCTTTCTGTTCTATTAAACTGTCTTTATCTCAACCCACAAGGTTTACTTTTTTTGTCCCGCTTCTCTCCCCCATCCCACTAGGTGGGTGGGGGGGAAGTGAGCGAGCGACTGCATGGTGCTTAGTTGCTGGCTGGGGTTAAACCACGACAGAGTAACACCTGTACAGGTCTGCTTTAACAATGTGGGATGACAATGTACAGGTCTGATACTTCCATCCTCTGAAGTTCCCACCTTCGCCATCCAAAAATGCAGCGTATCTATTTCTTTATCGGCACAGCGGTAATTTGCATGTTTTGTACAGGCGTGAGCAGTTGTGAAAGGAATTCAAATAAACCGAGCGACTCCTGGAGGGTACCTACACCTGTTGATCTAATGACGTATCTCAGGAAGGTATCCGAAGCATTGGAAGATCTAAACAAATACCAGGGAAGACTCTTTCTGTATCTTGAAGTGTTGCTTGACTGAACTTCATAAAAAGAAAAAGCAGTCCTGGCAGAAGACCGTGTGAAGCCTAGGCAGCCCAGCAACTCCCCTGCCAGTACCAGGCCTCCAAACCGCTGCGGGACTTCTTCTTACCTTGTCAGGTCATCATAGCTAACACAGCTTGTGTCCGGGAGCATGCAGGTGATCTCAGGAGTGCTACAAGAGCGCCCGTTCAGCCCGTCCGCATCGCCCACCGGCACCGGGCCGCCCGAGGGGCTCGCTTCAGCAGCTGCCTGCTTTGCAGGCAGCCCTGCCTGCTGCCCGGCGTCAGTCGTCAGCCCCGCCTGCCGCCCGATGTCTCCGGCGTGCTGCAGAGCCACATGCCTGTGAATGCCGGGGAGCTCTTCAAACGCCTGCCGGCAGCACCGCCACCGCACGCCCTCTCCGCCGGCGGGACACCGGCCTGCGGCCGGCACCTCCTTTGCTTTAACGAACAGCGAGAAGGCCTGAAACGCACCACAAAGGCCACCCGTTACCAGCGCTCCCCGCTGCTCCTGCTGCTGCTGCTGCTGCCGCCGCTGCTGCTGCCCGGGACACCCCCCTGCCCCGGGCCGGGAGGCCGACCCCGAGGTCCGCCGGGCACCCGCCGCCGCCAGCCCACCCAGGGAGACACCGGCCCCGCTCCCCGCGGGCCTCGCGCCGCGGCGGCACGCGGACCCGGGCGCCCGGCACCGACCCACCTTCCTCCGGGCGAAGGCGCGCTGCTTCCTGCCGGCGACCGCCTCGGCCGCCGCGCTGCCCCGCGGCGACCCCGCGCCGGGCGGCGGCGCCGCCTCGCCCGGCACCATCTCCGCCTCAGGCAGGCGGCCGGCCGGAGCCCCGGAGCGCGGGCAGCGGAACGACCGGGAAACGCCCGCTTCCCTCTGCGCGCCCGTCCCGCCCGGCACCACGACCCCCGACGTCACCCGCGCCGGCGCGCGCTCCGCAGAGCGGCGAGCGCAGAGGCGCCGCGCGGCGCGCCCTTCGCCCCGGAAGCAGAGGGGCGGCGGGGCGGAAGCTGGTCGGCGGAAGGACCGCGCTCCCCTCTGGCCCGCGCGAGGCGTCCCGGCTCGGCGCGGCCGCCGCTTCCCCCCCCGCGCCCCCCCGCCATGTCGCGACGGCGGCACAGCGACGACAGCGACGGTGAGCGCCGCGGCAGCCCTCCCGCCGCCGCGCCGCACCTCCTCTCCTCTCTTCTCCTCCCCTCTCCTCCCACCCCGTCTTCTTCCCCCCACATCCCCACCCGCGGCCCCCGCAGGTGGCGGGGGCGGTGCGGGCCGGACCGGACCGTCCCGCCGCGGGAGGAGGGGGTTGGGCGGGATGGAGGTGGGCCGGGGCGGGGGCTCTCCGCCGGTAACGGTGTGCTCGGTGTGTTGGAGCAGGGCAGCCCCACAAGAGGCGGAGGACGTCTGAGCCGTCGGAGATCGAGGAGAGGCTCGAGTCGCTCATTTGCAGGGTGGGAGAGAAGGTAGGCGGGCCGCGCCGGGGCCGGGGCCGGGGCCCGGGACTGGGTAGGGGCCGGAGCCGGGGGCAGGGCCAGGGCCAGGGCCAGGCCGGGGCCTCCTCGGGGCCCGGGCAGCAGCTCGAGAAAGCTGAAGTGGCTTGTTTTTTGTTTTTTTTTTACTTATCTGTGTGTTGTGTGTTAGCGGTTAATCTGTGCTAACCGCCCAAAAAGAAAATACTTTTTTTTCATGAGATAGTGGGAAAGTTGTCAGCTTTTGTAAAATGGGCAAGTGCTTAATCAGGAGTGTTTTCTCTTCCAAGCAATGATAAACAGCCAGCTAATAGTTATGACTTTGCATCTGCGGATGTTGTTGCTGGTTCCAGTCTGCCAAGCATACTTGGTCTGCCTGTGGCACGCGTTTCAAGTCCTGGCAGGATTTGAGACTAATAGAAAGGCAGGTGAAAGGATAAGGACAAAAAGGGTGGTGCACTGAAAAACAAGTCGTGAAGGTGTTTCATGTCATGCTATGTCATTAATCAAGGCTCAATCACCTTACCAAGATGTCTCTGAGGCAGTGTTAGATCTTGCATCCCAGGGGAGCACTGGGGTTCCTTGAGGGGGACGTGCAGCTCTTCTAAGGAGCAGCTGCTGCTTCTTTCAGGCAAGTGAGAATGGTTCTTTACTGCTAACAGAACTGAATCGTTGCTCTGAAAAAGGAGGTGACGTAAAAGGATGCTCTTACCCAACTTCCTTGTCTTCCACGTGAGAGTCGGGGTCTGGTTCGTATTGCCTGGTTGATGATGAAACTTTTTTTTATATTTTTATTTTAGAGTAATTCATCTTTGGAGAGCAACTTGGAGGGCCTAGCTGGTGTTTTGGAAGCTGATCTGCCAAATTACAAAAGCAAGATATTAAGAATACTATGTACTGTGTATGTATGCAGGAGGTCTGGGAATCTGGGAGGTGCTTCTCTGGGCATAAGTTTATGTGTTTAAGGTAGTTTAAATGCCAAGAATGGCTTTAGTTCCCAAGTGCTGTTATAGCGTAGAGTTTGTTTTACTACAAACAAAAGAAATAGCGGAATAAGCTTGGTATGTACTAGGTGTAATTCAAGGAAAATACCTCTTTACTTTGCTTTGACTTGAAATGTGTACAAAGGTTCAAAGCAGATAGAAGAAACCTCAGAGCTGCTCTTCGGTAGCAATGCAAACACAGTGATGCTGGGCAATATCCTCTTTCCCAATGAAATGCGCAAGAGCACCGAAGCTGTTGGCTGCTAACAATTATTTAGTCTTATTATTTGTGCTGTTTTTTCATTGCCTGTTCCTCTTCTCTGGCAATGAGATGCTCCTGTCTTTGTAAGCCCATTTGCTAGAGGAGGGGAGCTGGGAACGTGAAGAGCTGAAAGCGGGCTCTCCACTGGCTGACAGCTCTCCTTCCTCTCCCTAGCGAAGTGCAGGAGCAGAGGTGCCCTGTGTCAGGGTCACTGAGCGGTGTCTGAGGGAGGGGTTATGCAGGGTCTGTGGTGGTAAGTAGAAGTATGAAGGAGGGGTGTGGTGAAGAGGATGAGTGTTTCAGCCCTAGCCTGTGCTATGGTTTTGCAGATACTTTAGATTTATTTTGTAGCAATGTTTGTTAATACAAGGCAAATAGTACATTTTTTTTCCTATAGCAGTAAGATACTTTTGAAAGTACACGGTTAGCTTACATGCATACAAAAATGGCTCAGGAAAATTAATTCTTTACGGTAGGACCTGGCCTTCCCTATTCTGTGCTTAAAATCACGTGCTTTGACGTGAGAAACTTGGAATCAAAATTAATAGCGTAAAATGCATATGCCTATTGTGTAATCTTGCTGATTATGCTGTGTAATAAAATAAAATTATTTCTAAATTAGGAACTTAACTTCTTACATCCTTGCATGAATTCTGTCACTTATGTTATTTGACCAACCCTCTGGAATACTCAGCAGTTAGATATAAATAAAAAGCAAATACCTTAAATGTACTTGAGAGTGACACCTGCCTTTCTAAATGACTGTAGTTAAAAAAAAAAAAAAGATTGTAAAATACTAACCATGGGATAGAACTATAAGATCACCCTAGCACTTTTTTCTTATTTCCTAGTGAGACAAGTTTAACTTACAATAAGCAGATTCTAAGATGCTCTGCAGTTGCCAGTTGGCACGTGATGAATAAACAGCTAACACCATGTTTCTTTTTCTGTGTCAGTGCACGTCTGTTACCAGAAAAACTTACTGTTTACACAACACTAGTTGGGTTGCTGAATGCCAGGAACTACAATTTTGGTGGAGAATTTGTAGAAGCCATGATTCGTCAGCTTAAAGAATGTCTGAAAGTCAATATGTATAATGAAGCTGTGCATTTAGTAAGTGTTTTTTTGTTTCTTTGTTTGTTTTACATTTTTGCTCATCCTTTTTCTCTCCTTCTCCTTTCACCTTTTTGTTGCAGAAGAGCTGGGCCTTTCAGTGTGTATTACAGTCTCTTCCGGCATCAACATGCAATGCACTGTAGATATACCAAGAGATGTGTATTTTGTGAGAAGTATTTCCTTCCTCAGGGGAGAAAAATCATATTACAGTTGCAAAATTGACTTGCAACTGTATATTTTCCCAGTGACAAATTAATTTGCACTAAACAGAGGTGCCCCCCCCGTTCTACAGTCAAATGTATCAGTTAGATGAAAGTCATGCACTTTTATTGTGTTCAGAGGTGTATGATCTTCTTGTGGCTCCTATGGAAAAAAACAAACAAACAAACTGAAAAGAAAACTAACAGTGTGGCTCTTAAAAGCTATTTTTGATGGCTGTTATCAGGCCTGTGTTTTCATTCTGCTAATGAGGGATGAAGATCAAGCAGGCAGTTTTAAGTGCTGTCTTTGAAACCATTTGCTCAGCTCTTGCTGCTTATAGATTTTGTCTGCAAAAAAGTATTAGGACTTCAGCGGTGTCTGATTTAGAAGCCCAGTGCCAAGCTCCCCAGCTTCTTTTGAAGCCCACTGGTGAAAATTAAGATTCTAGTATTTCAGTGTATTTTGTCAAGAGACTGCTGTTCAACTATGGGACACTTTTGCTAATAAAATCCTCATTAGAAGTCCGTGCTGTCCTTTGGCTTCAGCTTCACCTTCTCTGGTCACACTCATATACAACTGACCTGTGAGAGTAACAACTAAGGGAGTGGCAGTAGAAATCTTTCCTCAGCTTTGTCAAAGACTTTTCAAAGACTATTCAGAGCAATGAATATCTGGAAGGTAAGAAAGAGTTTGGTGCTTTTCTCTATTGCAGTTGCTCTGTGAGTACTGAACTGTCTGCTTACTTTCCCAAGACGTCTGCCCAATGATTTGCCTTCAGATCAAAATACCTGTGTTGGTTTTTTGGACAACTTTTTGTGAATGTGCCTTTAAGAAAAAATGAGCCTTTAAGAAACAATATGTGAGATTTTAATTGCTAGAATTTCAGCCTATATTGTCTGTTAAGATTGTGGTGATACTGGGAGAGCTTGGATCCTACTAGGGCCTTGTTTAAGTCTGAAGGCAGGATACAAATCAAAAGAGAGGAGAGAGGAAAAGAAAGGGGGGGGGGCACTGCTCTGCCCCAGGTGTTTTCTACTTAAATTCCCACTTCTGTCAGTCTGAATTTCTTACTAGAGCGCAGCCAAATCAAGGATATATTCCTACCTTGTATATTTTTTTCTTCCCAGGCAAATAAGGTCATTGATTCCCAGCACGCCATCAGTCTGTCGTGTTTCAGAAACCTGAAAATGCCAGCAGTTTTTACATAGGCTCTCTCTGTGTAGCTATCTGTATTTATGAATAAATAATTGTAGAAATTAGTCATGTGTAATGCCATACAGATTCAGCACTGCTGTTCCCTGATGCACGTCTGGACTCACAAAGCAATGGATCAATCTGTCTTCAGCTTTTTAGAAGTTTTTTTCCTTCCACTTCTGTAATTTTAGTGATCTGATACCATTTAGAGTAGATAGAAGCACAAGGGTTTTTTTTCCTGTAGTATCAATTTGCATGTCTTTGAATGCATACTGGTGTTTCCCACCCTTCCTTAATTAGAAATATTATCCTTTCAATGTTATTGCAGTGAAACAGACTACAGACATTATAATGAATGGTGTATTAGGCAGCACTTACGGTACTTCTTTTCCACAGTTGAAAGGTGGGTCTGTACAGTGTGCAGTATTTCTGCCTTTGTAGTACTGAATGAATATTGTACTTTTATTGATGGTTTGTTTTAGTCCTTTAAGTGATGTTTATTTGTTCTTGTGCAGTCAGTTTAGAAAGTATGCATTTAAAACAATTTTTTTGGTCTTTTTTAGGTTCGTTTTCTGTCTGATCTTGTGAATTGTCACGTAATAGCTGCACCTTCAATGGTAGCTATGTTTGAGAATTTTGTGAGTGTGACACAGGAGGAAGATGTACCCCAAGTAAGCAAAAGATCTGTAGGCTCCTCTATTTCTGTTTTCACAATTTTTCTGTGCCATTGCTTCTGTACTTGTGCTTAGAACAGTGAAATTTTAGAGAGTGCAAGCTAAATTGGACTGTCGTGTGCAGTTTCTTTAGCATGAGTAAAAGAAGCCTGTGGCAGTTAGAAAATACATGCATACAGTAAGAAAGTATGGTCCTTTATAGTGAGGTAGCTGAAGTGAATTCATTTTACTTTACTTTGGCAAATGCATAGTGCCTGGCTTGTTCTGCTATATTGATGATCTGCAGGAGGACTGTGAAAGTGATATCATTTCTTAAGTCTGCTTGTCACAGTTCAAGTTAAAAATTATACGTTTCAAGCAAGAATATATTTTTTTCATGGCTTGGCAATCCAGTCTTTAACTGCTGGTCTTTACGTGCTGCCAAAATAATAGTTTTGCTAATGTTATAATTTAAATTAAAATGGAGTGTGTGTACAAAATCTTTTGGAGCTTACTTGTATACTTAGATTTCAGTATATTTCTTTCCTATAGGTGCGGTGTGACTGGTATATGTTTGCATTTCTGTCGTCTTTGCCTTGGGTTGGAAAGGAGTTATATGAAAAAAAGGATGCTGAAATGGATCGCCTCTTGTCTCAGACAGAAAGCTATTTGAAGTAGGTTGTAACCCATTAAAAATACTCTTACCGGTATCCAAGTATGGATTAATACCTTTGATTATTGCTCACTTAAAAGTATTCTAAAGTCTTAGGTCTGAACCATTCTGTGGGGGGAAAAAAAACCCTGAAAATAGAATAGGTGGAGAGATTTTTGAATTTGAAAAGTTTTGTTTTCTTGTCTAGTTCTAGGATATGTTGAAGGTCTTGTTCTGCTCGTGCTGAAGCAGCTGCAGTTGTAAGTGTGCTGTGAATACCGATAGGTGGTTGTGTTAGTGCTCTGCAGTGTGACTGCTTTCTGTCTAGGTGCTTCAAGTTAACATTGTTGTCAAGATATGATAATAGAGATATTTTAAGTAATCACAAAGCTGGTTTTTATATATTGTAGACTTCATCAGCTGAAGACATCAAATAGTAGTACACTCGCAATAAGAAAAAAATTGTTGCCCTAAATTAGTCTTTTAAAGGTCAGGTTTTCCTTCATATGTAAACAGACGCCGTCAGAAGATTCATGTACCCATGCTCCAAGTTTGGACTGCTGATAAACCACATCCACAAGAAGAGGTGAGTGGACTTTACGTTGCATTCTTTCAGAAGGTTTGAGAAACAATTTTTTACTGAGGTGTTCTTTTACCATGAAATTAAAAGGCACCTCTAAAAGAATTAATGCTTTGAATTGTCTCCTGTTTGTCATTAATTCTAACAAGTTCTGCGTGAGGAATTCTCTTCTAGGTTGTGAGTAGAAGAGTGTTTTCTTGTTTGCTGACAGGCCCCTGAGGAAATGTTATGAAGTGAGGAATGGTTGTACATTGTAGTATTTGTTTTGGAATTGCAGGTACAGGGCTTCATGTTAAGAGGACATTTGTGAGAAGCAGAATGTAATTCCTTACTTATCCCTTAATGTTTTTCGTCTGCAAGAAAGAAACCTTTCTAGTGGCTTTGCGTTCTCAGCTCTAGGAAGTGCTAAACAAATACGTAGAAACTGTATGCGGCGGTTACTGTGCCATCTTTCACAATTAAACCAAAAATACTGGAGGGGAGGGGTAGCATCTGGCTAGTTTGGGGTGGAATTTATCTTTTCAGATATTCTTAGGTTTTTTACCTTTCCCCTAAGTTTGAGGACAAACTTAGTTGGAAAGTGAGATCTAAGCTGCTCTTCTGGGAAGTTTTGGAACATGGCCCTCTTACATTTTGTTCACTGTTCTGATTAAATCACAGTCTTAACAATTGTCTTGTTAATCATAATTTGGAGAGGTAGCCTGTCTGATTATGATTGATTTGTCAACATGAGTATTCTGCCTGCCAAATATCTGAATTTCCTTCTTTCGCTCAATAGAGGAGAGATTAGCAGAAAGCGTTTGAGACCATGTGTTATCTAGAGTACTGCAAACGTGACTGTTCACTTCAGGTGCTAGTAGTTGCTAGTTTTGTTCCCATTTTGTAGTGGGATAATTTCAGTAAATGCAAAGCACTTCCATGTAAAGACATTCCTTGCAGCAGTTATAACATGAAACTTGCGCTCAGTAAGGCCACAGGCCTCCAGAGTTCTTGGACTGCTTTTAGCAAGAGAGTAATTAAACAAAGCAAAACTATTGCCTGTTGCACAGGTGTCTGTGCCATCTCTGGGAGAACACTGGCACTCACAATTGTGTTGAAAACCATGGCAAAGGTATTTAATATTTGATAGTATTGTATTTGTCTTGAATATGCAGTAGGTGGTAGTTTTGATTGCTCTGGGAACAGCATGGCAGTCCTACGGAATGTTTTTCCAATTTTAATGTTGATATTATGTCTGTTTTAATACCACCAATGAGCAGTGATGGAAGTAGTGTTCACTGCTGTAGTTTTGCTGGCAGATTCAAAGGATGACCATCGTACTCGGACTCCTGGGCTGCCCGTTGGTGTTTAAAAACCTGCCAGCGGTTAAATTTTACTAACACAATGTTGTGTGGAATTAGGAGCAGCTCTGGCATTTAGAGTTCTTAAATTATTTCTTGGTTTACTGAATTAGCAGTTTTATTAAACTGTTTGTTTTTTTCTGAATGGAATACAGAATTTAAGAAACACATTTCTGATAGTTCAGGGAGCTGCCAGCTTTGTTTAGAGATTCGGTGCATCTGATGTTTCTCACCTTTTTCCTTCAGTATTTAGACTGCCTTTGGTCTCAGATTCAGAAGTTGAAAAAAGACCGGTGGCAAGAACGGCACATTCTGAGGCCCTACTTGGCTTTTGACAGCATTCTTTGTGAAGCGCTGCAACACAATCTGCCTCCGTTCACTCCTCCACCTCACACTGAAGATTCAGTGTACCCGATGCCAAGGGTTATATTTAGGATGTTTGACTACACAGATGATCCTGAGGTATGTGATTGCTGTGGGGGATGGTGAGCAGATTTCACAGTTAGGTTCCTGGGGCAATATTGGTCAAAATGTGGTGTCACCTCTCCCAGGATAGTGAGTGGTTTGAAGACCAGCAGCAGTTCTGCTTTGGTACTTCTGAAGAAATGAATGAAGTGATCAAGTTACTGTACGAAGCAAATCTGTGAGGAGCAGAATTTAGGGAGTAAGATGTTGTGATGCTTTCATTTAGAACTACAGTGTTGATTGAATTCTCTAATGTCTCCAGTAAAACTACACTCAGAGAGACTTGCTTTCCATAAAGTTGGTGACTTGAGTCTTTTTCCAGGCTAGGTATTTTTTTGTAATGTTTAAAAACTGTTGTTTACTCATCTGTTAAAATTTGTTGATGCATATTGTGGAACAAACGAGTGCTTAATTGGGGTAGGTGAAAGATCTGTCTGTCTCAGCAGTCTGCCTCCAGCATTGGTCAACAGCAGATACATAGACAAAAGTGTATAGGAATAGGGAAAGAAATATACTGCTTTCCCCAAGTGCTTTTATACCTCCCTTTGCTTTAAGTCCGCTGCCTTTTACCTTCCTTTGTCAGCCCCTGTTTTTTGCAATGAACGAGACCATAACTGTGTATTCTTTCCACTCTATCCTGGCCATTCCTGGCTTTATTTCTTTATTGTATTCCAGCTCAGCTGTGATTTTTGTGTTGGTTTCTTTTTTTCCAGACTGCATGGTGGTAGCCTGCCTGATGGCTCCACAGAGCAAAGGAAGCAGCAGATGCTACATGACCTTATAATCATGTTCTCTAACTTTGTTCCCCGCCCCCCCCCCCTTTTTTTTTGTAATGAGTCCTAGTATTCATTTTGTTTTAAACATCAATCTGAGGTTTGTGTGAAGCTGTATCACACCAGCTTCTCAGACCTGAAGGACACAGGGCAGCTGAGACCTCACTGTGTTTATGTGGAAGTTGGACTACTTTTTCCACCTGTAAATGTATGTAGGATAGCTTGCTACCTGTAGTACCACTGTATTAGCAGTGATCTTTCATGAGTCTTAATTCTTTCTTACCAGGGCCCTGTCATGCCTGGCAGCCACTCTGTTGAACGATTTGTAATAGAAGAGAACCTTCACTGCATCATCAAATCCCACTGGAAAGAGAGAAAGACTTGGTAGGAAGAGCTTAGCACTATGGCGCCCTTGCACTTCTTATATGCTACCATGGCTTTGGTGCCATCAGGGATATACAGAGTTGTGCGCTGGTTAGACAAAAGCTCAAGATTAAATGTTTGATGAAACTTGATTTACTATATTTAACTGTATTAAAACTGTTGCCTGGAATACTATGGGTCTGTAATATCCAGATAATGGAGAGTCTGTATGATCCAGGGGGACAGTGGCTCCTTGGGAAGGGCAATTCTTGATAATACAGGATGTGCTGCAAAAGATACACAGACACACCTTATTCTTCATGGCAGCACTGTGGAGAGTGTGGTTGTGTTATGCTTCCTGGAATTTTGAAGCAGCTGACTTGTTGGGGCACAGTAAGCCTTGAGCTGGTTCATCTGCAGCTGACTGTGCACTGGTGTTTATGAACACAATTCTGCTTCCTACTATTCCTTATTGCATTATTCTCTTTGGGATTACATGGCAGAGATAATTGAGCTTGCTCTGGGGAGTCACTGCAGGGCCAGCAGATTTCATTAGTTTGAATTCAGCTGTGCCAGGAAGCAGTCAGGGCACTTTTTTTTTGCCTGAGCAATATCTGATGTGGGTAATTGATAAGCAAGATGGTTTGCCACAGGTAATTAGCTGTGTCATGCTTCCAAATGAAAACCACCAAACTTTGTATAGTATGCAAGAAATGGGCAGAAACAATGTTTTTGGTGATAACATGTGATAAAGTTCTTTGGTTGCAGCTGTTTGATTCAGCAGAAACTAGAAATTCAGGGTTGTTGAGTTACTGGGATAGTCTTTGTTAATTCTCAGAGGAAAGTAAAAGACTAGAGGGAGATACAAGATTTGCCAGAAAGGTAGAAATAAAATCAAGGAAGTAGCAGTTGTTTGCTTTGTACTAATGATAGGTGATAATGAGCTGATTAAAAGATGAAGCATTTGAAGCCTGAGAGTTTCTTATATAACCCATTAGCTTAATTGTGCTTTCAAGTAATTCTGAACATCTGTTGTTTGGGGTTTTTTTTTCCTTTTCATATATGCATGCCAGAATTGCAGATCACCGTGACTATTTATGCAAAACTATTTTGCATAGCAGTATAGTGTTGAAGTGATGTAACTACATAGAGAGAAAATACATCGTTACAAATGATAGTTTAGGCAATTCTGGTGTGTTCTTGTGCTGTTTCAAAAAGTGTTCTATGGATTGATGGACAGACTTTGGAAGGATTGTTGATTTGTTTGTGCTGCTTTTGTGTGAACTCTTGCCCAGAATTAAGCATTTTCTGTAACTTTGTTACTTGATCTTTACATCACATTTGCTGTGTTATGTTCTGAACTAAATGTATCTGTGGTTTTGCAGTGCTGCACAGCTGTTGAGCTATCCAGGAAATAACAAGATCCCCTTGAACTACCACATAGTAGAGGTATGGATTTTATAGATAAACTCTTTTGTAGCTCCATTATTTCACGAGTAACATGTCCCAGTTAGTTCCATGATAAATCCATTACATTACAGTTTGATTTGGGAGTCAACCAGAACCTTGTTGAATTCAACCAATGGCTTTTAAATGACAGGGTTATGTGCAGGTGAGAGTTAGTTTTATGCTTTTTGTTGTCATTTTAACTTGGTGCATGGGAGCTTTGGTCAAGTACCAAAATTTTTTAGTGCATGAGTAATCCAGGTTGTGGCGTTTTGCAAACTTTCAGAGTTTTACATATGATGCTTGTAATGTATCACGCAGTCTAAGAGATGGCTACATTTAAGTCACTTGTATTTTAATTCAATTTCTTTTTAACTAAAAGAGGAAATACGTGCAAATTGAGATACAAGAAACTCCATTTAAACATAAGAAAAATCTGTTTTTACTGTGAAGGTGATTAAACACTGGAAGAGTTTTCCCAGAGAAGTTGTGGAGTCTCCTTAGAGAAGCTCAGAACCTAATAACCTGCTCTAGGTGACCCTGCCTTATGCAGGGGGCTTTTGACTAGATGATCTCCAGCCAGACTCAGCTGTTCTGCATGATCTATGTTTGGGTATTCTAAATTATTCTGTTCTACTGGCTCTGAAAAGAACTTGCAGTGAAATAGTGGCATGTTTTCTCCGGGGCATCCTCCATGTCAGAGAATTTTAAATAACTGTAATGTGTATCAGAAGAGCAGCATAGGTTTTCTTTTGCTGCCTCCTTTCAAGGGTCTGTTTTCAAGATGCAGAGCTGGATAAAACTTCATCAATTTCCATCAAAGGTTGAAAGGGATTAAGAGATTTCAGTAATAATGGCAACTTGTCATATGAAGGCTTTATGAAGAAGTAAATATAAGGAATTTCAGAAGATTCATCTTAATAAAAGTGAGATTGAGAATTCGTCTTGGCACCAGAATGCCAAATACTCTGAATGCTGTGAATTTACATTACTTTTGGTCAGCTTGTTCTTTTTGTACTCTGAATTCAGAACAGAGGAATCTTAAAATTAACAATAATTTTCTGCCTTAACATCGAAGTATCTTCAGTGGTCTTATCTTCCGTATCTTCAGGTGCTGTATATGGCTGTGTGCTTTATGTTCAGCTGTACATACATTAATGCCAACAAATAGTTACTGTATTCCTGATGAAATAGGTTACCTAAAGGCCCTGGAAATTCTTTGATTCAGAAACTTGTAGGATGTGAAAATAGCAAAAGTTTGCCTAGATGAAATTACTGGAAAGAGGTGCAAGGTTGGTGTACAAATTCTTTGACTATTACTGTAATAATTTTCTTTTTCTTGCAATTTTGAATTATTTTTTAGTATTAACTTCATTACTTGTCTATGACTGCTTACTTTTGGTGAAGCTCCAGAGTTTTAAAGGCTTAGAAAGATTTTTTTTTTTTCAGGCTTCTGTGCATTCTGATTACTGCTTCTCCCTTGTAAGCTCTCTCTTAACGGTCAAGTTGGTGATATGTTGCTTTCAACAACAGTTTAACAGTTTAACCTGTGAAATTTCACTAACTTTTTCAGTAAGTCACAGAACTGTGGAAATAATACAGTCAAACAAATAATGTAAAGTGTTATTTAAGGTTCAGAACATAACAGTTAGGCAGAAATAAATGTAGCCTGAAAGTGGTTGTCAGTACCTTCCCAAGTATGCCTACTTTTGAGGTCCCTGAGGCTCCACATCGTAGTTTGTCAAGCAGAGCACAGAATGCTCCATGCTACCTGGAATCTGTGCGAAACACTGAAACATGGGGCCTTTCTCTCTCTAGCTTCTTACAGATGTGTATGTGGATATTTCTGGTAGCTGTGAACAGAGAATGTCTGGGCAGCATCATTGCCTTTTTGGACTGCTGTGCCCGGTTGTGCTCCTACAGCTTTTGGTACAACTTACACTTGACAGAGTTCAGACATTCAGATCATCAGCATCCTGATCTTTCTTGTGACCTTGTGGTTTTCACAGAGTATGGTATGCCAGTTTGAAACGCTTAATCTGAATGATAATGAACATCTGATGATTATCACAAATAGTTTTATGCAGTATCTCAAACAGATAATGACTGATCATCCAGTTGTTGTTATTTCCTATCTTGAGAAAAGGAGCAGTTTTCTACCTAACAGGGTCCCCCCTGCCTTTTTGCCATATTGTCATGGTTTAACCCCAGTTGGCAACTAAGCACCACACAGCTGCTCGCTCACTCCCCCCGCAGTGGGATGAGGGAGAGAATCAGAAAAGTAAAAGTGAGAAAACTCATCGGTTGAGATAAAGACCATTTAATAGGTAAAGCAAAAGCCGTGCACTCAAACAAAAGCAAAATAAGGAACTCACTCACTACTTCCCATCAGCAGGCACCTGTTCAGCCACCTCCAGGAAAGCAGGGCTCCATCATGCCTAACGATTACTAGGAAGACAAACGCCAAAACAAACTCCAAATGTCCCTCCCTTCCTTCTTCCCCCAGATTTTTATTGCTGAGCATGGTATCATATGGTCTGGAATATCCCTGTGGTCAGTTGGGGTCAGCTGTCCCAGCTGTGTCCCCTCCCAGCTTCTTGTGCACCCCCAGCTTGCTTGCTGGTGGGGTGGTGTGAGAAGCAGAAGAGGCTTTGACTCTATGTAAGCACTGCTCGGCAACAAGGAAAACATCCCTGTGTTATCAACACTGTTTTCAGCACAAATCCAAAACACAGCCCCATACTAGCTACTATGAAGATTAGCTGTATCCCAGCCAAAACCAGCACACATATCTGTCTTAATGGTATGTCCAAATTACACTATTACAGAAAGGTTCTTTAGCTCTTTACAGTGTCTTCATGATTTCAAGTCCTTCCTTAGAATGACGAGTTCTAGTCAATGTGTTTTTCTGTGCTGTTTGTGCAGTCTATAAACGGATGTTGATTTCTTACGCTAGTAAGAAGATTTTCTAAAGCTTACTTATTTAAGCTGCAATTCTTCCCTGTTTATTCAGAAGTTTAAAGAGGAAATTGACCAACCATAAGGAATCAAAGTTTCCCGATTCCTTTGATGTAATTTAAATCTAGTTGAGGATGGCGTGCAAAATAAACAGAAACTCAGAGATGAATGTTGTACTATGATGGTCTTTTTGTAGCCCTCAAAGATTGACATGCTGTTATTATAGACAAACTTGAAAATAAAACCACGAATGTTGACTGCAGGATTGTTTTCAGTTTTCTTAGAAGGATCTGCTGCCAAGGGGTACTGAGCATATATTTTTGTTGTATGAAATGCTGGTTGTAATTTTCAGTTGAAAGTTGTGGCTTTACTTATGTAAGTTTGTGTCTAGGAGAAAAGAGGACATGATGGAAAAGATACAGATGTAATTTTAATGCAAATAGTCTTTCATACTAAATGCTTAGGCTTCCTTTAATATGTTTAATGTTTATATTTATTATTTAACAGGATCAGATGATTTCCGCTTTTCTCAGATCATGTGGTAGCACTGCAGGAGGTCATATTATAACTATGCCCATTTCTACATTACATAATGTATTTGTTAGACATAACAGAGATATAATGCTGGTTTTGTGTTAGTATGATATGAGAAGGGCAGTTAGAGTGGACTCTATTAGAACAGTGTAGGGTTACCACTACCTTTGTAAGTTTCTCTTTTTCCCGGAACATGCATTTCACAAAATAATATGGGCCTTTTTGGGTATGTAACTGTTTAAGATCCATTGATTGCCACTATTGCGAAGCTGAGGGTTGTGCAGGCCATGTCGGACTGTGCTCTTGATTCTGTGCCGCCTTCTCCTACAGGTAATATTTGCAGAATTGTTTCAACTTCCATCTCCACCACACATTGAAGTCATGTACACAACGCTCCTGATTGAACTGTGCAAACTTCAGCCTGGCTCTTTACCACAAGTTGTATCCTTTCTGCGCTGCTGGAGAGCATTTATTAAAATGCAGTCTTTATTTTGTTTGTTCTGTAGATGGTGGGATAGCAATAAATACTGGTGGTATTAATATTTTGCAGCAGCTGCCTGAAACTTTGCCTGTAACACTCACATGAAAGAATAGCACAGCCCACTTAGCACAGGTCTAGATTTGCCAACTGGGCAAGACTCTTCAGTTTTCTGGACAACGTTCTGGTACTTCCTCTGACCTTCCCAAGAAGTGCTGTTTTGGTGAGGGGATAAAATACAATACTCCTGTTTGTCACTGCAGTCTGTTCGGGCCTGGACAATGTGTGGCATGGTCACAGACACAATAAAGGCTGAGAAGGAAAGGAAGTGACAGACTTGATCTTTTGTTCTAACAACTGTGTGAATGCTCCTACTCTTTTTTTAGTAGGAAGTGTAGCAGATGATTTAAAGGAACTTGCCTGAGTTCCCACTCAGTGCTTCCACTAGAAGCATTCAAAAGGTCAATAATCATCTGTCAGCTCAGACAGGGTGGCTAAATGCTGAGGAAGGAGGCGTGACTCCTAGCTAATTCTGGCTATTACATTGCCCTGACTTTGCTGCCATTTTAGGTCACGTTAGATCATTGTTTTAGATCAAGCTACAGACTGAGAATGGAGGATGGCTACCAGAGGTCTATCCACTGGTAATTTCATGCACAAATTTTCATTCTACTTCATGATACCACTCACTGTTTGCAAATCACATATCTCAATGATTAGAGCCAAATCTGTTTCTAGAGTTGGGCGGATGTCCATGCAGAAAGTTTTTAATGTTAAATAGGGACACCATAAGAAGGATAAAGGCCTTGTTGGGTAAAGTCAGTGTAGACATACTTTCTCAAGCCTTCAGTGATGATCAAGGATTGTTTGTGGATAAGCATCAATAGCAGCCCGTGAAGCTAGACTGGTGAGATTACAGAAGTACTCCATAAGGAGGTTGGTGTCTGTTCATATCAGTGCAGTTTTGCTTGTTGCATGACATGAATTCTGGCTTTCTATGGATGAAGCCAACAGTCTCGTTGCAATAATGGAAGAAAACCAGACTGGAATTAGAGGGTAGAACTCATAATATGCTTCACTTCTTCCACTGTGGATTTACTGTGATTTACCTGATTTTGGAGTAGACCCAGGGACCTTTCAGTACAAAAAGTTGATGACATTCTATTAAAAAACTGAAAGGAATAACATCTGACTTATCTAGTGCTTTTCTGTAACCCTTAATAAGAAACTTTCAGCTTGCACAAGCCACAGAAATGCTCTACATGCGTTTGGATACAATGAATACAACATGTGTGGACAGGTAAATGTGTTTTGGAGACGATGGAAAACATTCCTCAATATCCGATGTACAGGAAAAATGAAGAGGTGATGGAAAGAGTAGTCAGAAATTGTTGGTAGAACTTCTTGATGCTATTCAAAATGTTTTCTGGGCTCTGGCTTTGAGCAAGAGAAGGTGGAGGACTGACTGCTTGCCTCTCCTTCCCAGAAACACTCCCCCAGAGGTTGGAAGTCTAGCTGTCTGTACAGGACAGTTAAAATCGGTGACAACTTTTCCGTGTTCAAAGCTGTTCATAGTTGCATAGTACTCTTATTTAGTACTATGCCTGCTCCCTAGTAGTCTGGGAGGCGACTTGGAAGTAGAGTTTACGTGCAGCGCAGAGGAGGAGAGTGGTGGTGATTTTGCCCTTTGAGTGAAGTCTGCATTGTGTAGGAGAGCTGTTAATTACTCATAAAAAATGTGGAGGTTGCATATTCACAGTAAGTTTACACTTTAATTGTCAGGTTATAGTTTAATAGGTTATCTCTTTGTATTAAACAACAGAACATGAGAGGCTGTCTATTTGTCGATAAAAGGTTCTTTCTGACTCTCTGAACTCAGTCTTTTTTATCTGTCGACATAAATGCCTGTTTAATGCTGTAATAGCTTTAGAGTTTAGGCTTGCCTTTGGAAAGTAGAATGCATTTATAAGAAGAATCTCAACTGAAAGTTCTCCTGCACTTCTGACATTTAATGGAGCTTTCTTTCTCTTTTAATAAAGATTTATTAACTGGTTTTCTCACCACTTGAGCAACTTCCAGTTCCGTTGGAGCTGGGAAGATTGGTAAGTTTCTCTCCTTTTGATCTGAACCTGATATTGCAAAAACCTTAACATTTCAAACTTATCCAGGAAGTGTCACAGCATAGTGGCCCTGTTAATTGCTTTCCTCCAGCTCTTAGAGATCTTTCATAATCTGTTCACCACCAACCAGTGGTAGATTATCTTGATAATCTCTTTAGTCACTGTGTTGTCCCTGGTGAACTTCACGATAAATCCAGTGTAAGCGTTCCCTAAACAGGGGAAGTAGAAATGTGATTTCTTTAATTTGTCCTGCACCCACAGTCAGTTGCTAGCAAATTTTCCTAAATGACTCCCCAATTTACTTTTAATGGTTTGCCCTGACTTTCTGTATTCATTCTGTAATCTTGCTCTCTGTCCTACCCTAAACCTTTCATTATAAACCTTTATCCTTGAGAAACTGTGATCTCTTTCCCTCCTGCCAACTCCTAGCACCTGAAGTTCCATCAGAGCTGTCCATGCCATCCATTCTTACCATGCCAAATGTTGAACTCTCATCTTTAGCAGGAGGTCCCTGGACTCTATCAATGTCTCACTACAGGTTCCCCTGAGCTTTCCATTTTAGGCACCCATGTAGCAAGAGAGGTTACCTTGCAGTTAAGTCCTCCCTACAGTAACTTCCACAGCCTGTTACCATACATGCTTTCTGTAGCTGATCTGCCCAAGTGCCCTTGTGGAGAGGGGTGCAGCCCCTGTGATATGTTTTTGTGGCTTTACTTAAGTTTTGTGTTGTCCTTATGTGGAGTTAAGTGCTTGCTGGCTATCATACACATCCATGTTGACTGACTAGGCAGCAGTTTTCAAAGAGCTGATTTTTGTTTGCCTGGGTGTTCCTTGATGGCAATGCTTCTGTGGGTCTCTCACAAGCTGCCATTTTTCACAAATCTTGCAAGTGACTGTATTTGAGACCTTTCTTTCTCTGAAATGCATTTGAAATCAGCCAGAAATTTTAAAAATTCCTGTGAGGGAGGAACAGACTATGAAATCACTCAAGGTTCCTCTCCTAAGGAAAGGGAAAGCCAGCTAACTGTAAGCACAGATTATTTTTAATCTGGTGGGGGAAGGGAAGCTACTTGAAAACATATCACACAGAGATGAGATTCCAAGAATGCTAATGGCCAATAAGGAAATAGTGATAAACTTACCTCATTGTCTTAAAATTGCCTATGCTGTAAAACTAAGTGTCAAGCACTCCAGTTGTCCTTAGACTGTGATTGTTTTGTACCTGTTAGAGCAAGCCAAAAAGAGACTAAAGCACAAATTCTTTTGCTAAAAGCTATCATATTCTGTCCTTTGATAGGTCAGATTGTCTTACTCAGGACCTTGAAAAGCCCAAACCCAAATTTGTGAGAGAGGTTTTGGAAAAGTGCATGAGGTAAGTAAGATCTTTTGATAGTTGCATTCAAGGCAAAGTTTGATCTTTGCTTCTGGATACTGTCAGATTCCTTTTAATTTTACTTTTGTCTTAGGCACGTCTGTTCTTACAGTTCTGTTTTGGTTAAGAGATGAGTCTATTGTTTGTATGATTTTAATCTGGTTTACCTGCTGTAGGACACTTAGGACACTACTTTAGAGACCAGGAGAAACAGGTCGAGCAGATAGTAGTGAGCTAGCTATCCCAGGTATGCACACCTGTAGTTACAAAAAGATATGCTTCACCATAGGCATGGAAAGAGGGTTCAGGTAGTATTCCTGGAAAGTATTCAGCATTCACAGAAATGGAAGGAACTGATCATTAGTTACATTAGAAACTGAGAATCTAATCTTGATTCTTCTAGGTGCCTCTGATGTTCAGTGACCTTAAAACAACCAACCCTCCAAACAAACAAAAACCCCAAACCCAACAACAGGAGTACACAATCAGGGCTGGACTTAAAATTGTTGAGATAGGGGGATATAAGAGAGAGAAAGAGCAAAATGTTCGAAAAGTTACTCGGTATCCTACATGAAAACATTCATCCATTTTTGGATGAATTCAGTATAGGAAGTGTGAAAGTATTGTGCTGCAAAACGAATGCCATTTTTCTGTGGCACTCCACCATTTCACTGAAAACTCTGTTAGTAAAATTAAGCCTTTGTGGGAGTGAAATAAGCTGGAAAGTAAAATGAAGACATCCAGTTTAATATTTTTTCTGCTTTGAATACCAACGTCTTAACTAGTTTTCTGCAGCACATCTTAGGCTTTTGCATAAAACATCCTACCAGGCAGCCTCTAAATCTTTTCACAAGCTGAATTTATTGGATGAGGATGAAACTCTAGCATCACAGAGTTCAAATAGAAAGCATCTACTAGTAAATTTGGTTTACTTAGCTCTTACTGCCCAGCAGAAACTACCACTATGTTGTATAAACATCCTGATTTTTGTTCTATGAAAGTTAAATATAGGAAAACCATTATAAAGCAGTCACTTTAGAATTAGCTCTGGTGTTACTCCCATTTTAATTCTACTGATGTGAAACTTGTTATTTCCAGACTCTCCTACCATCAGCGAATAATAGACATTGTTCCTGCAAGTTTTTCTGTCCTCAGTCCTGCTAATCCAGTGTGCATTTACAAATATGGAGATGAAAGTAATAGTAAGTATTAAAGTTACTGAGGAGTCAAGTTGAAGAAAACAGTGTTTCAGAGCAAGGGAGCACATTAGAGTGTAGTATCAGTTGTCTTCATAGAGAAGAATACAGCTGAAATAAATATGCATGATTTTTGTATGGGTAAATATGCTTCATGTGAGCAATTAATACATATTAAGCCTGGAGCTCTGTACCATAATCCTCTTTATTACTTTATGAAGAAAAGAAAATCCAGATACATGAAGTTACTCTTGCTGAGGTGGTTGTGGTGTTGTGCAGCATTGTTTGCCGGAAGTCTAAATTGGAAAATTCATCTATTTCCCCTGTTTGGGCAAATACTATGCAAAAGTCAGGATATAAAGTGATAATGTGAGTTTATTGTTTGAACTTCATGAAACAGTAGAAGATTTTACCAGTGAACTTGGTTTAATGAAGCATACAGAGGCAGCAGATGACGTAAAGATTGAGATAGAGAGATACCTTATTATTCCTTTTACTACTCAGTGTAAAGACAATCCTAAGCATAAAAGTATCATCGTCAAAGATACAGTGAGGAAAAACAAGGAAGTATTGTATTTTTAGGAAATTCGTGAAAGCTGAAGTAGAGCTTTAGACGGGAGAGCGATTACCTGACCTCAGTTCTAAAGGTTCTACTGGAAGTTTTGTATTTAATGTGAAGACCAGGAAAAGTGTTGAGCAGTTTTATGGAATAGTGATGTGGACAATGATATTAGAAACAGCTAGTTTTAGGTGTAGTTGGGAAGTGTACTTGTTTCTCTGATAGACAAACTGGTGTTAAAAATAGTCACTTGCCTTAGACATATTTTGACCTCTTTGCTCTTGTTTAGGGTCTCTTCCTGGATATACTGTCGCACTCTGTTTAACAATCGCAATTAAAAATAAGGCCAGCAATGATGAAATCTTCAGCATTTTAAAAGATGTGCCCAATCCAAACCAGGATGATGATGATGGTAAGATATATGCTGCTAGGCTTTCGCAGGCTGTAATTTCTTTTGTGTGTAGAATGATCTGCCATCCTTTGGAGCTGTGAGTGTGGTGGTGAACAGAACTGTATGCTTTTCCTTCTAATAGTTGGTTTAAATTTATCAGTAAATGGAAATAATACACCATTGTTAGGGGTTATTGTAAACATCTTACGTGGAGAGGCAGGCCTGTTTTTTTTAATAGAGGTAACCTAGTGCTTGAGGTGTGTTTTCTTGTGATTATTGACAGATGTGGCATGAAAGAACTTAACTTTCCTTTGCCTTCAGCAACAGAGTGCAGTTCATGCTGTTATCCTCACCTCTGAGATTCAGCGCTTGTGCCCTGAGAGCTTCCCTCCCCTTGGTGCACTCCCACGACAGATAAGATAGCCAGCCTGCTGGCTGTAGTCTTCCATGAATAGAAACTCACGATGGGACTCCACTCATGTTCATTGTAGCTTTGCAGCCACAGACAGCATTGGTTCTTAAACGCTTGTGCATTTTAGGGCGTGAGAAGGAGTGCGAGACAGAGAATTAAGAAGTGATCTTTACAATGGGGACAGCTTCAACTTTTCTGTAATATCTGCAGGTGTTCTGTTATACAAGCAGAGAGCAGCAACGATCTGTGTTTTTTTGCCCTGGGATCCACAGTCATGTTTCCTGATTTGCTTTAGACATCACCCGCTAATGAGTGCTCTCCCTCCTGCCTGTCTTTAGCTGCAGGTAGCTGCAGCTACAGGAGGGGAGTTGGCACCATTCATGCCTAGTACCCATATTTGCTATGCATGCTTGTTGGACCCTTCTCCCATGTCATAAATAGCCAACCTCTGTATCGTACTCATGCTTACCTTCCCCTCTCTTCATCCACTCTCCCTTCTTTATGGTCTGCCAGGCCTTCAGCTTGGTGCATAACTCTCCAGTTTCCTTTGCTGTCTTTCTCTGCTGCTGTCCATCGGCACTGTTACGTGTTGGTAGAGTGGCTGTGTCTCTGATAGCTTCTTCACTGACCTGGAATTCTTTCTGCACGTTTTCTCCATGGCAAAATGGGAGCCTGAAGATCTGCACATTTTGGAAAGTCTTCAGTAGCTCGCTGCTGAGTCTTGCAAAACCCTGTTGATGAAACTCTTCTTTGTGAAATGAGTTAAAACCATAAGTTATCACTACAGTTTTATGAGTAGCTTACATGCTTTACTTGAAGTACTTACAGTTTCAACTTTAAATAACTTGCAGATGAAGGGTTTACCTTCAACCCTCTGAAAATAGAAGTCTTTGTTCAGACTCTGCTCCATCTAGCTGCAAAGTCTTTCAGCCACTCCTTCAGTGCCCTGGCAAAGTAAGTGTAATATGTGCGTTATTTTGGTGCTTACAGAACTGTTTAATTCTGACACCGAAATGCATGATAAAAGAACTGGAATGCAAGCTTCAGCAATGTTTTAGATGCTCCACAATGCACTATGATTAGGAGAACTAATGACACTGCTTACTGAAGGAATTGTAGTGTAAATCCTAGGTTATATATGTGGGTGGAATTAACAGAAATGTGTACATTATAGCCACGTGATGTAAATCAAACAAATGAGACTGGTTTGGAACATTACTCCATTTCAGAATTACTCATTTGCTGATTATGGTGAGGAGCAAGGGTTTCTCCTTACATTTGAATCACTGGGTAACTCCCACCACATTATCTCGTACTGTACGTCTGGATGAAAAATGAGGAAAGAAAAAGAAAACATGAAACTTCAAAGGAGTCTGCTGTAAACTTCTGTCTACCAAAGAACAGTAAAATCCATTCTAAAATACTTCAGAGTCCATCCCTTAAAGATATGCTTTAACTTCTAAAGAACTTACTGCACCTTTTTTAGCAAAATGAGAGAAGATAACTGATTTTTAATCCTGTGTGCTTTGGAGTTGCTCTTAAGTGGTTTAATACATGAAAGGTAGTCATGTGCATCTTAATGAGTTATTTTTCTATCTGTCCTTAAAGATATATAAAGCTGTTACAAAAACATGCACCTGGGAGCTTTATAGAGGCAATGTTGATAAGAAGCTGTAGGTAGTAACCTATAATCAGTGGTGCAAGAGGCAGGGTGACATGAATACTTAGAGCCATGGTATTTTCACTGCTGCACACCAACAGTGGCAGCCATGAGATGAAAAAGAGCCTCTTAACACTACAGTTATATTACAATAAGCTGGGTTCTGAGTGCAGTCTAGCAGTGAGCGTAACTCTGCTAAAATAGAGGCTTTTAGCAGCATTTCCTTCAGAAAAAGGCAGATTGGATAAGTGTCTAAGGTTATGGAAACACATATCAAGAGGAAGGTCTAAGGCTCAAGGCAGCAAATTTTGCTCCAGCTGTGTATAGATAAGCACACGAGGCATGAAAGTGCCTCCTGCTTTTAAGAGTATGAGAAATGTAGCCCAGCTTCAGGGAGTAGCTTCACCATTAAGATTTAAGTTGCTTTTAGGAGCTGTCATGTCTTTGTAGCCTATTTTAGCTCAGAATGGTTGTATTTTCCAGGGAATAGTTGTTCAAGAATTGCTGGAGATGGTCACAAAATTTTCTTTTGGCCAGTGTAAACCACTTGCCTTGTATCTGCTGCCCTTTTGACCTGATCCCAACCCCTCCACTGACTACTTATATCTATTAAAAGGTTTCATGAAGTCTTCAAAACGCTTGCTGAAAGCGATGAGGGGAAACTCCATGTTCTGAGGGTTGTATATGAGGTTTGGAAGAATCATCCCCAGGTAAGCGGTTGCAGTGTCAAGTATCTTTGTGAGTTTCAACTCACAGAGGTCATATTTAATAAAAAACATTACAGTTTGCTTTATATCCTTTAAAAATAACTTGTCTATTGTCATCTTATTTGAAGGAAAGTTCAAATTGTATTTACTGGTTGTTACTAGTGCCTAAAATGAAGGCTGGAAATAAAATATATACCATCAGTGAGGCCACTTCTTCCTCAGCGTTCATTGTGGGAGGGCCAAGGCTGTCATTCTGAGCCAGATTCATACTATGCTGTTTGTTGTACAAGAGAATAACTTTTGCGAAAATCATGATTCTGTTAAAAAATTGAAAAACAGTGTAGATGTGTAAATTGAAATAAGATGTAGATCTCATATCAAAAGCAGGCCACATTCTTAGAAATGTGGAAACCTGGGGTTTGTTAGGGACTTTTTTTTTTTTCCCCCCCAATTGCTAGTGAAAGCCATACAGTTATTCCACAAAGCTCATGTTGAAGTCACTGTTGTGTGTGGGTAGAGTGAGTAGAGCTGCAGTCAGTGCCTGTTCAGAACAGATCAGTCTGACAGTGCCATGATTATGTTCATTCTTGAGCCAGAGGAAATAACACCCTAAAAGACCTATGAAAAATGCCTCAGTTGTTTAAGCTGTTCAGTTGCTTCACAGCAGTTGTTTTCTCCCTCAGCTGTCATTCTTCTATAAATAGAAATTGATAAGGAACTCAAGCTGAATTTTCCTGCATTAATTATTTCATGTATTCCTTACTGGTGTGTTTGTGTTATACTTTATTGGGCTTGAAAGTGGTCTGTACTTCACAGGTGCATAGGCCAGACTTTCAGAAGTGATGTCACTGAGAGCAAGGGGTAATCCTTGCATCTGCCACTGGACCTGTGGCCCATTCCTAGGGGAAAAACTGAGCGCCTAGAAGATACCTATGCAGCATGTCACCTCTCTTCTAAGTACAGTAAAAACATCAAAAAAGCAGGATTTTTTTAATATATTAAACTTCCTACCCAAATTACTGACCTTGAAAATGTGACAATTACAGTCTGACCTACTTTTTACTGCCATTTAACTGGATCAGAAGAAATTACATTACTGCAATCTAATATCCATATCCTCGTTGTTCCTTTGTATTGCAGCATGACCAAACTGAGATGGAGGTTTCAAACCTAGACTAAACAGTCATGTTTGATTTTATGAATAAATCAAGATTGCTTTAAAAAATACCAAGTGCAAAAGTTACAAAGGTCTGCTATTTTACTTGATCATGCAACTTAAATTTTCCTCTCTTGCATTTATTGCAGTTCAGTCTTTTGCTTCTGGTCAAGCACTTTATTTCCTGAGTCCACAACCTCCCTGGCACACAGAACAAATGGTGCTTGGACAGCAGGACACTTGTCCAGAGTCTGTTTCATGCCGCTCACCCTACTCCCATGTCTATGGGAACATCCTTTGATTTGGTTCAGCCTATCAGCAGTATTCACGAGGCATATAGTGCTAATGAGTGATCTATGCTGCAGATAGTGATTTAGCAATATGAATCAGTAGTCCCTGGACCTATAAGCAAGGTTGTGGTGGTGACTTCATAAAGAGAAACTTCAACATTGAGATGAAATGTTTTTTCAAAATCCTAGGTCTGTGTTTCTTGGAAGATCAGGCTAAGTAATCAGAAATTCTTCCTGGCAATACAGAAAGACAAATAGAGCATAGGATGCTATCCTGGGACTTGAAAGTCGAGTGCTGAGTCTTCTGTATGATTCATTCAGTTATTTTAATTTTCCTTCCTTAAAAGGAGCTTTGTTACACTTCCTTATTTGACAATGGGTGGTTGTAAGGATAAATACAGTGCAGGCTGTGGTTCTTAGATACTGTGGCATTTAAGCACATGAGTAACCAAGATAAGCCTTTTTTCTGAACAGCTTGCAACTGCTTTAGTCAGTAACTCCTCTCTGCAGTTGCCTGCTAGGTTGCTTGCAACCCCCCCCAAATGGTGGCAGTGCCTGTAGCAAATAAGCATTTTCATTGACTACACAGCACTAGCTCTGTCCTGAAATGAATAGGTCCTGTAGAGAAGAGCATACTGTCACATTTAAGACTGTTGCAGTTCAAGGAGAGTATGCTAACAGTAGCTCCTTCGTTATGGTGATCTGACCGGTATATATGTTCTGGTTTGAGTACGTCGAGGTCAAATACTAGCACTTGCGTCTTTTAAGGCCTCACTTCCAACTGTGATGCTTGTATTCTTTGCTTTTTTTATGGAAGCATGTATGTAACAGAGTGATATATCACTTTCACAAGAAGTGGAAAAGGTTGTTAAAATTAGAATGCTTTATGTAATTTATATAGATCCCCTAATTTGAGCAGTTTTAGGCTAAACTACCCAGCTTCCTAAAGTATTTGAAATTACCCAGCAATATCACTAACACAGAGTTGCATCAAACCATCTCTGGTTTTATCTGAGGCTGGAATACTTTACACAGATTGTGTGTGCCATGTCTTTCACAAAATATAGATGATTGCTGTGCTTGTGGACAAGATGATTCGGACACAAATTGTTGACTGTGCTGCAGTAGCAAACTGGATCTTCTCTTCAGAGCTTGCACATGATTTTACTAGGTAACAAGAATTTGTCTTGGGTTGTTACTTGTCTCTGAATTACTATTTTAAGTGCCCAGTACGTAGTTTAATCTATGAAAACTGAGTAGTGGAAGAAAAAGGTACAATTAAGCCTTTTCTCCTTCTACGAAAGATGTACTTTAGCATTTTTATTTCTGAGTTGGGGTATGAATGTTTATGTGACAGTGCAAGAATGTTGCTAGCATGTCATTTTGCAAGTAGTCTCTAAGCCTGCCAAAGCAGAATGCTGTACCTATTTCTAGACAAAGTCTGTTGCTGCTAGCTTAGTGTGGTCCTGGCCTTTGGTTGAGTTACGTAACTTGTACCGCCACTGATACATTGCTTCTTGAGAACGGGCGAATTGTCTGGACTGCGAAGTCAATTTGATGTTGGTAGTCTTGCAGTACGCGTATAAATGACAATGCTGGTTTGGAAGTGTACTGCAAAAAATAGGAAAGAAATTATTGTTAAGCTTTCTTACATTACAGGTATGCTTTCCTATATGGTGAGTGTTTGCTCACTCTAGTAGATGTCTTAGATGACGCTAAGTTTTTTAAATGCCCCCAGATACATTTTTATGTAAGGAACTACATTTAGTTTTCTATCTTGGAGTAGTGTGTAATGTAGTGTTTTGAGCTTTCTGTCTTTCCTAGGTTTTATATCTGGGAGATCTTACATTCCACAATTCGTAAGATGAATAAACATGTTCTGAAGATTCACAAGGAACTGGAGGAGACTAAGGCAAGATTGGCCAGGCAGCACAAAAGAGTAAGTAATTTGTTTGTAATTTTTAATGATTTTAAGTTATGTTTTACAAACCTGCATGCTGTCAGACTGACACACAGTTGGTTTTGGGAAGGACTGAATAAATACATTTGTCAGGAAGCATGTCTGCAGACGTGGTCATCCGTAGTGCTAAGACATCAAAAACTGGATGTATGTTCTCAGTCCACCTTTCTAATGGTAGCTATAACCTAAAAATTCAATAAAATCTTTAGGAGAATTCATATGTATTTGCCCTGTTCAAGCTCTCTCTCACAAGTTTCTCATCTAATCTGAGCATGTCTTCCACTTGCCTTCTAATCTGGATTGCAATGACCTTATTAGATAACAATAAGAACAGTTACAAAATATTTACAGTAAGTTCTGTTAAAGAGTACTCTTGTGGCTTCCATGCAGAAGTGCACGGAAACAGCTATTTGCTATTGAAAAGTTGGCTGTTACTGTTCTTCTGATGGATGCTGCTGGATTCTGACACTGGTATCTGTCACTTCCTTCTTCCAGCATATTTTTCTGAATTCCTTTGCATGATCTGGGTTACTATATACAACAAACTGATGAGCAAGCAGCCGCTGTTGTGTTCTGTTGTCCCAAGTGGGACAGTAAAATGGGGTGAGAGAGTGTCTAATGTGGCAGCTGCAAAAGACGGGCTCCAAGGAAGCTTGGCTGAAGGGAATACTTAGTCACGATAGAATGAAGTCAGTTTATAAACACACTGAGAGTTGCAAAGAGCAAGAGAGAATTTCCATGTTTTTATGTAGTTTGTGAATATGATTACCAGCATAAAACCCTTAGCTAGCACCAAAACTCTGGATGAAGTTAATGTCAGAATTTGGCACTGCATGGTGCTTAGTTGCTGGCTGGGGTTAAACCACAATAATGGCACAGAGGCTGCTGATGGCTTCTGAAGAAACCTGCACAAGTCAGTTATTTTTCCAGAAGTTTCTGGTGAGAGATCACTAATACCTCACAGTTTGCCATTGTGAGTTCATCCCAGCCCCTTCATCTTGTTTCCTTCACTCCCAGCAACAGCCATCCTAGTTGCTTGCATGCTTAATCTACATTGACCAGCAGTTAATAAATGCCCATGATTTTTGAAGACCTACATGCACTCATTGATCTTAGTGTGAGGCAGAGAGCTTCTCTGGCATCTCTAAACAAATATACCAGTGTTCTCATTTCTGTACTTGTCTCTTGCTGCAGCTCTTTACTACTGAGTACTTTAAATGAGTGTTGTCTCAGGAAGAAACATTTGTATGCAACAGTGAGCAGTTCTGCAGGCTGTTGCTCTGCTGCATGACCATTCCTTTTAGGGGAAGTAAGCCGTCAAGTTTTGATGTCCCCAGCATGAAGTGGATTGCCTTACTATGGAATGAGTCCAAGGCTTACATGCTTTCTCTTAGGTCTTATTGGTCCTTTAGCGTTTTGAGTTCAGGAAACCTCTGTAGATGGGGAAAAAGCAAGTTCCTACAGAGAGAATAAAATTAAATTCTCACTTGCTCTGGTAAGTAATTTTTATTTTTTATGCTGATTCAGGGCTGTAACTATCTTCTGAGTTTTCATTTGCTATGCAGTAGGTGAGTTAACACATGGCCCTTTATTTGTCACAAGTTGCACATGCTCCTTTTACAAATATTTCAAGATTTGAGATGTTAATTTGTGGGTATTTTTGCACAGAGACAATCCTATGAGACAAGCAATATCTGTATTTATATGTACCATAATCCATCAGATTCTGCTTTTCCTCCTATGTCCGTTGTAGTCTTGTGGAATACTTCATTACCTGAGCTCCCAAGTCTGGTACTTATGTGTATTTTGTGTTTGTTGTTGTTGTGTTGTTTTGTTTTTGTTTTTGAGGTAATGAGAACATGCCATGTTCCTAGTTAGTTTGGTTTCCGTGCTGACCCTTTCTAGTCTGAGAGCATCCCTTTTGATCATGAATATAGGGAGTCCCCACTTTAACACCATGGGCTGCAGTCTCTAGTCTTCCTTTTGTGCTAACCAGCTGGATTCCTGTGAGTTCTTGCACAAAGTGCTTTATTTTTTGGAGCCCTGAGATTTCAGAACTGTTCATTGAATTAATTACCTGCCCTGCTGCAGTAGACACAATTTAAAATATCTACGATGGATTTTTTATAAAAAGCTGTTCATTATCTGGTGATGATAAAGTCAGCAGGGGTATTACTTTTTACTGTGTTTCCACTAAATAAAGGACTGGTAAATCTTTAAGCTTGCACTGGTTTCTCTGAAATCTTGATTCAGGGCTTTCCCCTATTGGCATTTTTCCTTCCAAATTTCTTCCCTGACTTATATTGAAAGTTAATGTCTTTCAAAACACAATACTTACCAAGCTACAGAGCAGCTTCAGTTGCTGCTTTTCAGTTGCTCTGCAGACCTTTTCACATGTCAACCGGAGGGCATTAACAGCATCCACAAGTTGCTAGTTAGTCTTGTGTTATCACTTACAGCGAGACAGTGATGATGATGATGATGACGACGACCGAAGCAGCGATCGGGAAGATGGACCGCTAGAAGAGCAGATAGAGCGCTTGCAGGAGAAAGTAGAGTCAGCCCAGAGTGAGCAAAAGAATCTCTTCCTTGTTATATTCCAGGTAATGATGGGCAAAGTCTCTTCTCACCTTCAGGTTTTAAAGTTATTGGATTTATAAGGTTTCAGTGTCACCTGTATCTTGGGCATCTTCTTGGAATAAGAATATGGGAGGGGGTTGATGGGTTTACTATGGGTTAGAGTCAATCCAGATCATCCCCTTGCAAAGACTGCTTCTGAGCAAGATCTGTTCAGTTTCAAGTGCTGAGGAACAGAGGAGTTCTGCTAGCATACAGTTTCCTGAACAACCAGAAGGTAACTGGGTTTTATTTGCTTACTAAATGCAGTGTTTGCGAAGCAAAATAATAACACTCACGTTGCTGTTCAAAGCTTCTGTCCCCCAGATCCTCTTACTTGAGGTTAGGATCCTGCTTGCATTTGACGAGACTTAAGTATTCTTTTTGCTTTCCTGCAGCGTTTCATTATGTTGTTAACTGAGCACTTAGTGCGCTGTGAGACTGGTGGAATTGATGTATTTACACCTTGGTACAAGAGCTGTATTGAGAGGTTGCAGCAGATCTTCCTGCAGGTAAGTTTCACTTCTCAGTTTGGAAGGCTGTGGGCAGGGACATGCTGGATAGACAAGCTTTGTGGCTGGAGAACTGAACACTCCATGAGAGTAGCAATAGGCAGCAGAAGCACATCTTCTCTGAAGACTTGTGTTGGGGCTAGGTCGCAGCTCTGGTTCTGGCCACATCTCTGCCACAGACTGGTGGAGTGACTGGTCCTTGATTAATTCCCACACTGTGAGCATACTGCAAAAAGATACCAAGATGTGATTATGAATTTCACTGAGCTCGTCTTAACTGTATGTTTATAGTAAGGGCAAAGTTCTGAGCGAACAAGAATACTAAAATAGATGTCTTTTTAAAAAGTGGATTAAAATATTGCAGAATTCCTTTTAATAAGATGCATAAATATTAAAAATAATTTTGAATTCTTAAATCAGGTAATAAGCACAGGTTGCTGGATGAAAGTGATAGTAATAGAAAATTATACCTGTGCAAGCAGAAGATATGTTGAAGAATGGGAGTGGTGGTATAATTCTCCCTTGGGCTGAACCCTTCCTTGGTAGTTGATGTGGCTTCAGAGGAAAGCAAATATCATGATTCTTCTAGGATATCTCTGCAGTTGCATGGTATCCTGCACACAATTCAGGGTCCAGGAGTAAAGAGCTACAGGGAGCACAGTGGTCCTCAAGACAGGATTTCAGCACATCTTTCTTCTTGCAATCACTAGTGGCTGTGCATTATGTTTTTTCTTGTCAGTTGCTACTGTGGTGTGGAAATGAGATGTGCCTGACAATTTTGATGAAAACATTTGACCTGTGATTTTTACATGCCTTGACTTCTCTACCTGTTCTTATATATGGATAGATGAAAACAATAAAGGTTTTTGTTTTGTTTTTGTTTTTTATCTGCCAGCATCACCAGATAATCCAGCAGTACATGGTGACCCTAGAGAACCTCCTGTTTACAGCTGAATTGGACCACCACATACTAGCTGTGTTTCAGCAGTTCTGTGCTCTGCAGGCCTGAGGATTATTGACAGGCAGAGTCTTGTCTGCAGGACTTTAATGAATTTTTTTTTTTTTTAATGGGAAAACTTGACATGGGGATAGAAGAAATTTTTGACTAAAACTGGCTTTCATGTGCTCCTATATAAAACAATACAGTACTCTGACCAACAGCAAACTGTGTAAGCATCATAAGCCTTACAAGATATGACTGATAGGGGATAGATGCAAAGCAAAATATGAATTCTTTTTGTTGTCTTCTAATTTGGTTTGACTCTGGACTTCATGATAGTATTTTTGTTTCTCCCCAGTTGTTTATATAAAAATAAAAATTGGGAAAAAAAAAAAAACCCAAACAAGAAAACCCCAAACAATAGAATTTGTTACCTCTGCCTGGCCCTTAAATCAAAGGAATTGCAGAAATGAGAAACAGTTCATAGTGTTTTGTGAGTATGAAAGGGAATGCACCTTCTCAATGAGCAGTGTGGTAAGTTCTCTAGTATGGCACAGGAAAAGTGTCTTAGCTTTGGGCATGTGAAACACTTGAGTTAAGCTTTCAAAGTAGTATAGAGCATATGGATTTGTTTATTACCAAGCCAGCTAGATTTTCACAGTTTGAAAGAACATGGTTGTAATACAATTGAAGTATGTTTTTGAAATGTATTGTCTAGTGTCTTATTACAGTAGCTACAAACAATCGGTAGAGGAACTTCATGGACAACTTCTGAAAAATGCAATCCTTTTTGCAGTATAGTTGAAGAATCATTAACTGCTCCTGGCAGCAGTCTTCACTGGTAAATAGAGACAGTAAGCAAGAGTTGGAGTGGAACAAACTTTCGACTTCCATACTGCAAGCCTTACCTGGGTGTTGGGAACTCCAGCCCCAGATGCCAGGGGAGAGAACAGGGCAGTGTTCAGCTTGTTTCTTTATTTCAGCCTGTAACTAGTTGGGCTGCCAAGCTTGCGCTGGGCTGGGCCTGCAGTGGTGCCAGAAATCTTTCTGGTAGTGATGGTGGATGAACCAAGTGCCCTTGCCTCATCTGGCTTTGTAACAACTGCTTTGCAGTGGCTGCATCTGCTGCCCTTCCCTTGCTTAAAATGTGACAACAGCACGTGGCTCCCATGTCTTCAGAAAACATTTTAATGCTAAATTAAGTGATATCTCACAGGAGACTTAGACTGGGAAAACACAGCCTGGAAATAGAGTAGCCTTAGTTTTGAGTTACACAAATAACATTACATACATAAATGCCAAGCCAGAGTGGTCTGTATTACGGTAAGCAGTGATGAATGGCAGTGACACTGCCTTAGGTGCTCAGGTCCATCAGTCTGCAGTATATTTCCAAGCTGTTTATGGTCTCTTCATTTTGCAGATGAATGTTTAAAGAATTTACATACCCAGTGCTATTCAGTTCAAGCTCAGAAGGTGATGAGCTTTGAGTAATTTTGTTCCTGTACAAATTATTTTTTTCAAGTATTATACCTAGTGATGCATTTCATCCATACGTTGACCAATTGACCTCCTGATCAAGCGAGGAGGGTAAAAAATGGAACTTTCTACTTTGAGTGTTGATTGACATAAGTTTGTGTGTGGCCTGTAGCAATCTGATATATCCTCATAGACTTAGATCTGTTATTTCTGCTTTCTCTGCTTACGCTTTCTGATTTGACCAATCCCTCCGCTCTTTCAGGGTATACTGTTAACTGTTGTAAATTTGCTTTACGCAAGGGTTTTGTCAGTCATGCAGAGACTTCTGCTTCAAATATTTCTCTGTTAATGTTCTTGAGTAATCAGATAGTTGGGTTTGGTTTGTTTTTTTTTTTAAAGAAACATTGAATACTGTAGAGGTTTTAATTGGGGTTTAATAGTTTTTTCACTGGCTCGGATCAGTATCAGAGTTCTGGTATTAACTTGTGGTGGGGGTCTGACTATAAATGTGACTTCTGTAAAACTGATAATGCAGTTAGAACTTGCAAGCCTGTAAAAGCCTGTACCTTCCTCTGAGCCTTGACAAATACGGGTGCTGGAAATCCAGTTGCAAATGCCTGAGTGTAATCCTATGATTTAAAACCAAATAGCAATGTCTTTCAAAATTGTTTTGACTTCCATGGTGAGCATGGGCTTTGATCACATTTCTTGAGTCTGTTGGACACCTTCCCCTCTATGTAGGTCCAGTGGCGTACACCTGACTTGACTGGGAAACTGGTTGGATCTGTAGGAAAGAGAATGAGACGCTTGCATAGTGATACCAGCAGCTAACTGGAGAAACTTGGAACTGCTGAAGCATGAGGCGGTGGATAGTGTAAAGATGCTGTAGAAATGTGGTGTGGTTGGAAAAAATGCACAATTAAAGACAAAAATAAATGAAGGTGAAGCAGATTGCTACTGGGAGTGTTTGTCCTGCCTATTTTGGGGGGCCACTGAAGCAAAGCAGTCATGGCAGGGTTACGCTGGTGTTAAATGCTGTCGGGTTTGGAGCAGTTTTGCTTTCCCTGCACTGTTGCTGGTACCCTGACTAACACACGCAAGCCTTCACCTCCTTGTGCTACGGGTTGATCAAACATGCTTCCCTCCCCTGCGCAGCCAAGTGAGGCAAGCTTGCGTGCTGCTGGGTGCCCAGAGGGTGCTTCTGTGGAAATTCTCCCTCTCTCTTGCCACCTCCGGTCTTCTGGGCAGTGCTGCTGCAGGAGGTGAGGCAGGGGTGGGCCAGTGGTGCTTGCTGAGGGGTGGCTGCTGCAGCCTGCCCACAGGTAAGTGATTCAGCAGCCAGTGCACACCACCCAGCTCCCTTGGAGAGGAGTTTTGGGACCCAAGACAACACTGGCTCTTGGAACCATGATGTGGAGGACTACCTCCAAAAGCTCTGCCAGGACCTGCCACTTTCCTAGGTCTGGCAGGGCCCCAAGTACTCTGTGCTTGGTGGAAAGGCAGGTCACAGGGCTGCAGACCATGAGAGAGTGCTGGAGAAGTGAAGACCTATTGGTGGAACCATCATCTGCCCTCCCTGTCCGCCTTCTCTCCAACGGTAACACTTCAGTTCTGCACAGCCAGGGGCCCAGGCTCTCCAAAGAAGTCTCGAGAGACTTCAGAGAGATCTGCCATATTTACAGTGGTGAACAACTGCAGAGCCACTGCCTAGAGCATGTTCCTTCACTTCAGCCATTTTCACAAGCATTCCACAACAGCTCCAAGAACTGAAGATCTGAAATTTGAGAGATTTTGACTTGAAAGTGAATCCACCCTCTCCTGAAAGCAAACATCATTTGGGTCTACTTGGAGTGTACTCCCCTGCCCAAGGACAGGTATTTACCCTTTTCATTTACAAATTTCTGACAAAGTTGTATTTTAAGAGTCACCTTGGTCTCTGGTCCAAAACTTGAAGAAAAGGCAATAGAGGATACAGTTAAGGACTCTCCCCTATGAAACATGGTGGAGATGCGTCAGAACCTCCCCAGGAGCACACAGCTTTCGAGAGGGAATTCTCCTTTTAACAGAGTCCAGTCTCCAAGTCCAAGCAGAAGGAGAACCTGCCACATGACATGATCACCAGCCACCAGACAATGTGGTGTACCAGCTAGTTGCCCTCTGCTCACCCCTGACCAGTGACAGTCACTGGAAACCAGACAACAGGGGAAAATACGGAGCCTTCCTCCTCTAACAGAAGCAGACAAGAAATGGGAAGTTCACCCTAACTTCATCAGCACATGAAGCAGAGCAATACCAACTTATCTTTTGGCCTACAAAGTACCAATTTGTTCAGCTGTTAAAAATGTGTTACATTTTCCCCTAAGATCTAGCTTAAAAGCCAAAGCTTATTGTTCTGTACAGAGCTTCTTACAACTGAGAAACACTATTCTTCATAGAATTTTACAACAGCTTGTTCATGATTAGCATTTATTTGACTTCAATACAAAGTATCACTAGAAGATAATGAAATTATCTTTTAACAGATTAACACTACATCTTCTCATAAGTTAATTCATGGCCACATACAGTACATATCTTTTTATATACATCTTCATCAATGTTTTCTTCTGCTCCATACTCATGTTCATGAATACTAGCTTCTTTCTTCCACAAACTACTCCTCATAGCACGGCGGAGTTCTGATGAGAAATACAGGAAAATGTCAAGATTTTAATAAATCTTAAAAAATGCTTAATAAAATTCAAGCTAACCATGTTTCTGAGGACTGCAGATGACAATCTGCTTGTTGCCTGTCTCCCATAAATTCTGGGTGAGAATCTGCTGTTGCAAGAACAAGCTCTGACTTGCCTTGCAGTCCTCACCTTGTTCGCCTATTTTGAAGGGTAAGAACTACATGGACATGAGATAGATAGTCCAGATGGAAAATCTTCTCCTGGGCTAAGTACATGTTGCCCACTGCCTTTTTACATGAAGCCATCTGAAGGTATCCAAAAGGGGTAGGTGGAATGCAGAAGAAAAGTTTTTATAGAACACCTCACTTGTTTTACATGACCAAGAAAGAGTACTTTTCATTCAGGTCACAGTAAGCCTCCCAAATGACTTGGCATTCTCTAAGCTTTATGCCCAATAATGTGGGTTGCCTCTGCAGCAGCCGCAGTGAAGTCAGCAGGTTTTCAAGAGAGCACAGGCTGGCAGCCGAGCCCAAGATATTATCCGGATGTTTCAAGTGGGTGGCAAGCATACTGAACAGCAAAATGTAGTCACATTTTAAGCCAAGCCATTCAGGCTGTAAACTTTTGTCATGTTAAGGCCTGTACTTGCACTGAACTCTTGGCATCTTGGCTACAGTCTGCTGCCAGTCCTTCTGTGCACTCAACATCAACGGTCCAGACACTATTTTCTCAGCCTCACGTTCTGCCTCCTCCAGACAATACCAGTACAGCCAGCCCAAGCCTTCTGCCTCTGTGAATGCCGACCTGAAGCAAAGCACAGATGCTATGGGCAGCACAGACACCGTGGTACACCACAGCTCTTGTGAAGAAAGAGACGTGGTCTTTTTTAAAATTACTAGCATGCCTGTGCTGAAATTATTTTTCAGAAGTTCTACACACTGAATACTCTCCTAAATACTTATTTATCAGGAAAAACCAAGGATAATGAGTAGCAAAAACAGCAGCTGGGAATACTGTGAACAGTGGGAAATGCCATTGTCTACCTTCATTTACGGTTACTCCACCTGAAGGCATTTGTATGACAGAATTATAACCCGCTGCCACAAAAATCCATGTTCTCTGCAAGTCAGGAAAAGTAACAAACAGTCTATGGCACATTCTGGGTCATACCAAAAAATTTTCAAAACCCCGTAATGAACCATTGTAGTTGATTTCTGTCACTTACATTATGTTCACAGGACAACAGGGTAATTCACATTGGAAGGGACCTCAGATCTCCGGTCCAACCCTCTGCCCAAAATACTCAGCTATGAAGTCAGACCAGACTGCTCCCGGCTCACCCAAACAGCTCTTGAAAACCTCCATTTTGCCACACTGAAGATTTTCTAAATACTTTAACCAGATGCAGAAACAAGTTCAAACAGAACCGTACTTTACTTCAGGTACTGCAGTATCTAAGTTTAGCCCTTTACCTTTAACTTTCTTATCAAACTTCTTCTGTTTCATCCTCTCTCTGCTGTCACGGCGGAGTTCCTTTGCTTTTTGCAATGATTCTTCACTACCCCAAACTTCAAGAGAACGCTTGACTACCTACAGGATGGACACAGATGTGTTTCTTTTCCCCTCAAACAGAAGTAAACTATTGTAACTCACAAATTTTATTTTTTCCCCTACACATACACAAGCCAACCCACTCTTGCCTCTGCCTCCCGTCTCCTTGCTCTTGACCCGCAAACATGGCATTCCTTCCACAGTAAGAGAGAACACTGCTTTTTAGTATCAGCTAGATGTAACTTAGTCAGGAAAGTCAAACCCAACTCCAATTTTGTGCATACTCCACCGAAGCAGCAGCATTCCTACAAAAGTAGCAAACAAGAAATGACAACAGCCCTGTAAAATCTACTTGCCTTTCCTGCTGCCCCTGAAGGCAGAGCTTTGAACATGAGGCCACAGCTACAAAGGGCCACACACAGCAGCAGCTGCCCCACACATTTCAGTGTTGCACTTAAAGGCCTTGCACTTGATGACCTGTTCATTGTGCAAATCACTGAGGTTGTGGTCAATGGACACCTCTCAAACACAGACATTTTCAGGAATTTGGACCACAGCTCTTTATTTTAACTATACAGAAAATTTACATAGGCTACACATAATATACTTAGCTTTGGCAAAATCATTCAGAAATCAGAAGTGAAGAGACACCATTTTGGGTACCAAAGTTGTATGAAGGTAAAAAGAGGTCTGAAATACACGAACAGTTTCTATACCTGTAGTTTTAAATAAAGTTTCATGTCACCCCATCGTGAATTATGAGGGTTTTTCTTCACAATGAATCTGAGCACTGGTTCCCTCTTGTCTAAGTCACAGTCTTTAAGAAGATACTCTTCCTTTGCTTCTGTCCTTGTTATAAGCTTATGTTTATCTTCAGCATCTCTGGAAGATGTAAAATGATGATGAGAAAGCTACACCTGAAAAACATGTTAACGTCTAAGTCCCCATCATTTCTAACATTCCTGAAATACAGGCAGCCCTCTTCCTCTCTGTTTTTATGTACGCAAATAACTTTGGATTCCAACAGTCTAGCTGAACTCCAGGATAGCTTTACTGAAATTAAGTTTAAAAATTCTCCCATTTGAGCAAACATAGGCTGAGAATCCTGGTTTTCTTCTGTTTTCTTACTAGAGGGAGTAACTGAAACTTAAAGGAGTATGAATAATTTTAGGTATTCACCTAACCCACATGCAATTCAAGAGGACAAAAGTACAAGCCTGACACATGGTCAAGAGAGAAAGAATGTGTAATGTGAGACAGGTCAGATCACCTGAGACTATACACACTCCATATGCTTCTAGATCCCAGAAACAGACTGGCAACACAGAGCACTTGTTTCTAAATGCTAGACAATAGGCAGAGGAACCTTAAAATAAAAACCTTAAAAGACTAACTTTTACCAGACAGATAAGGAAAAACTGTGTAACCGCAGCAGCATTTATCAGTTAATGAAAAAAATAACATTTACACAATCCTGACTGAAGTGGAACTTGAATTGCTTGAGCCGGAACAATGTGCCAAACTGTAAGTGCTAGCAACGGTCATCAAGGAAATACTGCTGTAAACGTAGTTTTACTAGAATTCAAAGTTCACAGTAAAAGGTAATGCACCGAGGAATGTCTAACATTCAGCTACAAGAGCTATTTAGACCGAGGGAAAACCACTCATAATGCTCCAAGCCCTCTCAACGTCTTTTTTCCACCCATCCTACCTTCAAGAGATAGCACTTCATCTCTAATGACTGTGAACTGCCTACACCACGTGCACACCCTGACCGCTCCCTGTAGTAAGCAGGCAAGCTCTCAGAACAAACTCCTAGCTGCGTTCTTCCCCCCCCCCCCCCCCCCATTCAGCCATTCATTCTTACACTCGTAGGTGGTTGGCTGCTTCAGCTGGTTTCATTGCCCCGCTTATCTTGATGGCTTTTGGAGCATTTTCTGTGTGAAAGGTAAGAGGATAGACTGCCTCCGGCTCAAGGTCAAACTCCTGCTTACCCTGCAGGTCAATCGGTAACCTCCCAAGGGGGTTCTGCCCTTTGGCTGCCATGCTCCTAGCCCACTTGTGCTGACCAAAGTACTAACTTTACTTGGGTTAATTCACTAGGACAGCAAATATTCTCCTAATCCCTGCTCTACTTCAGAAAGCGGGTATTCTGTGTTCTATCAGTTTTTCAAATAGCTCTAGTCTGCAAACCAGACATTAATTTCCATGCTGACAAACACACTAACTGCTTTCAAGACACCAGGTTTCCATGTTATACAAAAATCTACCAATGTCCCCTACCCCAAGACAGGCTCACGAGACAATGCTGCTGTTCTTCACTTCCATAACAGAAAATACAGAGGTTATCAGTCAACTTCCACTTACTTTTTCAGCAAGCATTAAGTTACCGAAAAATGTCTCTCTGCTGACAGCCTTTTTAATTAAACAGAATTATTTTAATTAACTAAATTACAGCCAGCAATCTTTACATAAAATAAAGCTTCCCTCTCCTGATTATTTGTAATACCTGCAATTATCACATGTTGCCCAATCAAAGTGCTGCATAAGGTAGGAATCCATGAATTCTTTGCCACAGTCTCCACAGATGAGATAGTCAAATTCTAGTACAGGTGCTAATGGAAAGAAATTTTTTTTTTTTTGTAAGGAACTACCACGTTAAAAACAGGCATCTGGAATTGGTATGACAGGCAATTTTACTAAAATTTACATTATTGGTTCTTATTGTTACAGACTAGTTTCACTCCTGTATTCAAGTTTTCCAGAAAGATACAGTACAAATTCAAACCCGTTATCATGCAAACCCATCTCTGCTGGTATATTTCTGCTCTTGCTGGAAGGTTCACTGTATTAACTATTGGATTTCAACACTCAAATGCACACATTTGTTTTGACTTAGCCATTGTTAAAAAAAAAAAAATTCTCCGCACTTCCCCATAAAAGCACTTCATAACCCCTCCTACAGCTTCCTCCGTTCTGGCCCTCCAAAATACGTCCTGAATTACAGAGGACGTGCAGGCAGGAACGGAAGGAAGCAGAGAAGGGGATGCAGTTCGAAGAGGGTGGCTAGAGCAGGAAGCAGACCAGGAGCGGCACTGGCATCATAGTCCTCTCAGCTCTGCTCCAGTTTTTTTCCTTGCTCAGCCACACCTGCCTCTCCCTAAACGAGCTCAACCGAGGCCTGGGGCAGTTGGCAAGGCTCTTGTCCATTCCAGCTGGCAGAAATGGAGGTGGATGGCCAGAGAGCTGCTAGGAGTGGAATGGGGATGGAGCTCCACTACAATCCTCTCCCCAAGCCCTCTCAGCACTGCTCCAAGCCCAGACTCATCCCACTGCCGGCCATCACTTCTGGCCGCATCCTCGCCGGGTAGATCACCTCCAGTGTCATCGCCATCTGCTTTTATGTTCCATGGGACACCAAGAAACACTGATTCAAGTAACCGCAGCTATAAGGAACGTTCCTTTAACAGTTAACATTGTAATTCTAGCATTAAATTAACATTGGTATACAGTTTCAAGACCTGAAAGCGAGGTAATGCTGCAGAATATTAACAATACCTGAAAGAGAAGATTAATGCTTGACATGCAGCACCATACATTTTTAATTGCGTTTGCATTTATAGCAGATTCGATCTAGCGAAGACGACATTTTATGCCAATTCAGTCCTACTAGCGACAGTGGGATGCTCAGTACTTCACATAGTCATGCTCTTACATCACATTTCATCATTTAAGGCAGTACTCCCGAATACGAAGACATTTTATTAAGACAATGACATTATGAATTACACAGCAAAAATACCCCCGGTGCAAAGGCATCCCAGATCTACTTCATTTATTGTTAAACATTAGCCCCTCAAAAGAAGTAGGGCTGCTAGTTGTTTACACTCTTAATGAAATCTGGTGGTGATTTCTAACAAAGAGATACACTGCACCAACAGCCCCGCAGCTGATTCAGAGCAGAACAAAGCAAGACAAAGACGATCCCAGAGAAGAAAGTGAATCTATTTTGGGATCCTTACTTCTCCATTTGCTTTTTGGATAGAGAATATCACAAGACAATATGTCGAAATCCTCCACCAAACGATCAGCAACTTGGCGTCAGCACGTTTTATAACGATAAAAGCTGGCACTGCAGCAGTGCTCAGATCTTGGCATAAATGATATCAACCTCAAAATTCCCAGAACCAACGAAGCCGCGCAGATTTACACTTATTTTGGTCTTAAAATTCAAATTCCCGAAAGAAATAGTGGAAATAACGTTCATCGAGGGAAGAAAAAAACCTGCTATACCCAAGGGCACTGACTGTGTCCCACTTCTGCGGCTTAAAATTCTTCATTTTTAATTACCGCGTATTTGCTCGCCGCTTTAATGCTGAAAGAATCGGACGCGCCAGAAATTGAGCACATCCAGAAAGGCGCGTGAGGAGGAAGAAGGAAGAGAAAAAAGAAACGAGAAAGGAAAGGAGAAAAAAAAAAAAAAGAGGGCGGGGGGGGGAGGAGGGAAGGAAGAAAGGGTGAAAAAAAAAAAGCCCGGGAAAAAAAAAAAAAAAAGGCGCCCAACCCGCCCTGCTCGCTCAGCCCGAACCCGGCTCACTGTCGCCCCCGCGCCTTCCTGCCCTCCCCCACCAGCTCCGCGCACGCGGCACCGCCTCCTCCCGGCGCCCCAGCCACCTCTTTCCTGCACGGCTCCCTCGAGGTTTTTTTACCGGGGGGATGCACGATCTTCTCGGCGGCGCCGGGCTCTTCCTCCTCCTCCTCCTCCTCCAGGAAGAAGCCCCCTCCCGTGTCCACGACCTTGGGGGGGGCCCGCGCCCGCACGCCGCCTGCAGAAGACAAACGAGACGCCGCGTTAGCGGCCGCGGCGGGAGCCGCCGCCTGCAGGGGGCGCGCGCGCGCGCGCTCCCCCCGCGGCGCGAGGCGGGGGGCCGCGGCGCGCGCGCGAGGGCCCCCCTCCCCCCACGTGGGGGGAGGGGGGCCCTCGCGCGCCGCGGCGGCGGATTTCCCCCCCCCCCCCCCCGCTCCCCCTTCCCGCCGCCCCCGCCGCCGCCTCGCGCCCAACGGCGGCGCGGTGCCCCCCCCCCCTTCCCGCCGTCCCGTCCCGTCCGGTCCGGTCCGGTCCCGTCCGTCCGACCCCCACCTCCCCCACCGAAAAGAAAAAATGGGCGCGGGGAGCCGCCCGGCGAGGCCGGGCCCGTCCGCCGCCGCTGCCATCCGACCTGCGGCAGGGTAGGGCCGGGCCGCCAGCCGCGCCTGCCGCAGTGCCAGCGCCCGTTGCCGGTTCCGCTCGATCTTCGCCAGCGCCGCCGCCGAGAGGGGCGGCCGCTCGCCCGCCGCGCCCGAAGCCGCCTCCTCCGCCGGGGCCGGGGCCGGGGCCGCGCCCGCCATGGCGGCGGCTGAGCCGCGGAGCCCCGCGAATCCCCCCCGCTCCGGCAGCGGCGACTCGCCCTTCCCCTCGCCGAGCCGCCGCCGCACTGCGCCTGCGCAGAGAGGGAGGCGGGGGAGGGGGCGAAAGGGGCGAGGCCCCCCGCGCAGGCGCGCAGCCGCCGCCTCGCCTCCCCGCCCCGCCGCCCCGCGCGGCCTGCCGGGAAGCGGAGGGAGGGAGGAGGAGGAGGAGGAGGAGGAGGAGAAGGAGGGGGGTGGGGGGGGAGGGGGCGCGTGGGGTTTGGCGGGGAGGGGGCCGCGGCCTGCGTGGCGCCCGGCCACGGGGGGTGGGGGGCGCCGCCCGGCCCGGGGAGGAGAGGGGAGAGGAGAGGAGAGGGGAGGGGAGGGGGACACACACACACACGCGCGGCCGGGGAAAGGGGGGGGCGGGGTCGGGGGTCGGGGGGGGGGCCGGCCGGCCGCGGCGGGGCTGGGGCCGGGGCTTTCAGCTCTGCGGGGCGGGGTGGGGGAGGGGAGCCGATGACCCTGCGATTTCCGCGCTGGCCCGCGTGTGCCGTTTCGAGCGCTTTCTGCACCAGGCTTCGCTTCAGACTTGAGCAACCCTGTGGGGAAAAAAAAAAAAAAACCACCACCCAACACGCCACCCCCTACGGCAGGAATTCCTTCACAGCGTCACCCAGCAAATGCCCCTTTTGTCCGCCAACCGCGGCCCGGGCGGTGCAGCTGTGCCCGAAGGCGGGCACGCGGCAGCCTCGGCGCGGCCCTGCCAAAGTCCTGCGGAGCCACGTTCCAACATGGATGTGGCAACGCCCGCCGGACGGGCAGACGGCCCCGGGCCCGGCGGCGTGCGGCGGGCCCCTGTCCTCCCCCCCGAAAAGAGTGCGGTTCTGCGGCTGCGGGGGAAGCCGCTCGGGTTGCAACCCAGCCGGGGGGCCGTCTGCCGTACCCCGCCTCGGTGGGCCTGCCAGAACGGCTTCGACCATGTTTTCTTTTCCTGGAAAGAGAGCCTTGACTCGCACCACGGCTCTACCGGCACCATGGCTGCTCACCGCCCTGGGCCATCCAAGGCATGCTCGGCATGGGGACCGAGAGCTTCCGTACCAAAATCCCCGTCGCCACCTTTAATGGTTGCGCGTGATGCACGCGCAAGAGCAAAGGGAGAATAAATGGAGCCTGTAGCCTGCCTTATTGATGAGATACGGGTAAATGGCTTTGTCATGCAAATGTGGCTCTAAGCCACTTTCATATAAAGCCAGCTTAATACTGAATAGCCAGTGATCCTCGCTCATCCGTTAGGCAGTGCCTGCCCTGTCCTTGGAGCAAAGGAAATGAAGACATTGGTACAGATGTTTGCTCCCTGCCTGCATACCGAATTGGTATGACCTTACGGCACAGAAAGAAGTCTTCCTACCTGCCCCAAAGGTCTCTCTCTTCCACGAAACTAAATTAATTTCCCGCCAACCCTTCCCTGCTGCCCTCAGAATGTATCCCTAGTGCCTCTCCGTTCCAGCCCTAACTACCCACGGTAATTACCTGCATAGACTGTGTTTCTGCTGTCTTGAAAAACATTTTATTTCTTTTTAGCCTGTCGTCCGCGCTTGGTATTAACTTTCAACAACAGCCAGCAGAGTGTGCTCTGAACGCTGTGAAAAGGACGTCCTGCTACTGACTGGGAGGGTGGGTTGGTTTGGGTTTTTTTTATTTATTTATTTATTTATTTATTTATTTATTTTTAAACGCAGATAAAGACATTTTAAGTGGTTCAAATATTTGCATGAGTGGTAGGTAGTTCCTCCCGTCAGTTAAAATACTCGTCACAGATCACAGAACCTCTTCCTTAAAAATTAACAACTGAGTCATACTAAACTGTCCTCTTTCAGCAAAATTGCTTTTTGGTGTTTGTATAAAGTTGGAAAAGTGCCACAATAAACATGTCCGAATACCTTTCACAGTCAAAGAGAAGGGTCTATAATAGGACGTATTTAATAGATGAATATATAAATTGCAATCCTGGCCTACAGGAAGCAGCTTATGAAATAGTACAGTATGAGCATTTGTTTACTCCAGACTCATTACTCTCTCCTTTGGACTTACTGACGGTGGAGTTACAAAGAGATTAATAAATACATTAGAAGTAAGTAAAATAAAAGTAATTTGAAGCAAAGTGTTTACTAGACGACTTGGAATGGTTTGCTTGGAAAGCAAACACATGTATCCTTGGATTCCTTATTTTATTCTGGTGCCAGTCTTTTCTCCCTTGTTATGCAGGAGCAGAAATTTAGGGAAGAGTGAACTTCTGAGTTGTGCTTGGGGGTTAACAAATAGTTCTGTATCATTCACAAACCAAAACCAAAACTGCGTTAAAGTGAAGTCGAGTTTGGGACCCTGTGTAAGAGTTTTAAGGGCAGAAGGACATTGTTACTATGCAACCAAACTGGAATCAGGATTAAAAGGAAATCATAAAATATAAACAAAAGCAAATTCATGGCAAGGCACTCAAACAAAATTCGCTGTGGGCTGCAACTATCCATGCAATGCAGCTAGTGCTTTAGTAAGTGAAACTGTTTTAGAAACATATACTAGAGGTTTTTTTCTTTTTTTAGGGTCAATCTGACGGTGCAGTCACAGCACAATATTCTCCCCAGCTCTGCTTCCGACCAGAATGAACCAAATACAGTGCTGCTGACTTTCATGGTCATGAGAAGGTAACAAAACTAATAGTTATGCGTTAGCAAGGGGTTACAAACTATCTCATATGCACTCCTCTGGTCATGTGATAATACTCATGTTTAATATTAAACACACCTGGCTTAACGGGTGCACATGAGTTAATAATCATAACGGTATCTGTGTTTTAGACAGTTTTTCAGGTGCTGTATGCCAAGTAATACTTGATATGACTTAGCTGCTGGTAGCCATGTATTAAAAAGTAGCTGTCATTAATTGGCAAGTGTAGACATGCATTATTTCATAGCCACAGAGAACAGCATCAGTGAGTAGCTGAGTGCAGGGAGGCAGCTAAACAGAGCTTGACAACTCATCACTCCCTTGGAGAAAAGGGTGAGCAGCAAGATGAGAATGTTTGCTGACTATACAAAACTTCTTTAAGTTAGCAGGGGTGAGGGTCGTCTGGAAAGAACTGTGGGTGACTAGGCAGTAAAAAAGTAGATTAAATACAGGGTAGATAAATGCAAGACGATGTATGTGCAGAAACCTTGTCCTAACTTTACATAAACCATAGCGGTATCTGAATTGGTTGCTGCCACTCAAGAGTGAGACGAGTATGTGTGGCCTGCATAAACACCAGCTTGGTGTTTGGAAAAGCAAGGCACGTTTTAAGGAGAGGGACGGAGAACAAAACGGGGAACATATTTATGGCACTCCACAAATCTCTGGTGAGCTCGCACCATGAGCACTGTGCCCGGTTGTGTTTCCTGCTTCTTAGAAAGGAAATACTGGAACTGGAGAAGGATAACAAGGATGCTTAGCTGTCTGGCTTCGTGTCCCTTGAAAGGAACAATTGAGTAGGCTCAGAGCTTTCCCTCAAAAGAAATTACTTAGAGAGGATATGCTTAAGGCCTGTCACATCCTAAGTAACTTCAAGAAGGTAGGATGGCAATTGACTTTTTGAGTACAAACCATCAGATTTGCTGTAGTGGGAGCCAGGCTGTAAACAAGAGGAGATGGTTCTCTGCGCAGTGACATGGGGGTGGGTGCGTGCAGTGCCTTTCTGAATGGCACGGTGGGTACAGCATGTTTCTCTGGGGTGCAGAGGAGATCGACCAAGTATTTGGAAGAGGGCTGTGTTGAGAGTTAGTGAATGAACACCCGCTCAGGCTCAGGAAATCCCCCGAGCTGAAAGCGGTTGGAGGCTGTGGGAGTGCTGCAGATGAGGTATCGTGTATTTGCCTTGTTTTTCCTCTTCCCTTGATGTTCGCCTGTGGCCTCTGGTGGAAACAGGACGTTGGGCTGAACGGGTTCTTCATCCAAGGCAGTACACCCCCTTCCTCTGTATTCACGGAGAATCACGCTGTAACTGCTACTTAAACACCTGGAGGCACATAATAGCAAGTAAGTCCATGTGATGGGGTCTTTCAATCCAGATTCAATGCTCATCTATACCAGGAGCTACTTACAGAGCAGCTGCTGTGCTGTGTATTTCCATTTTGCTTCATAATACACGCATTTCTCTGTGTCCACAAAGTCTTAATATCAGTCTGCATACAGTTGCATTGCAGTTGCATACCTACAACCAAACCATCCTTTTGTCCTCCCTCAGTAAAAATACTTGTTTCATGAGAAACAGATCTAGCAAATCTTAACTTTTCTATGGGTTTGTCTTTTGAAGGGAGTGGCTGTGGAGAAAAATTTCTTTACCTCTCTCCCCTCCCTCCCCCTCCCCCTCCCTCTCCCCCTCTCCCCCACTCCCCCTTCCCATCCCCCTCCCCCTCCTCTTCCCCCCTCTCCCCCCCCTCCTTCTTCTCCCTCTCCCTCTCCCTCTCCCTCTCCATTTGATGATTCAGGTGGTAGCATCAATTTTAGCGACATTTGAATTCTGTAGCCAGCAACTGACCAGCCAATACACACAGGCTGTTTGTTGGCTGCTGCCTCTTAGCATCACTAAGGCATTGGATTTTGTCCAATGATTTAAAATACTTTTATGGGACAGAACAGTTCAATTGCATCCTTAGGGATGTAAGGCAAAAAATACCATGCCCTTTGTGATTATATTTCCATCAGGTTTTTGGTTTGATACACCCATTTCTTACATTACCTTAAATAAATAAATGGCGAAGTATTGCTGGCTTCTTGGAGAAAAAGAAGCATCTGACCTACAAAAAATGAAGGGAACTTGTTAAAACCGGAGAGTGCACCTGCTTGGATTTGTATGTTCTCTTTCTGAATTCACCTATGCCATAGCTCATGCATCAGAGATACGCGGTGAATCATCCTGTTGGACAGAATGGGACACGCAGAGTAAATTAAGTTTGTCATCTCTCTGTGAGATTTTCTCATTTGCTCACTACCTGTAGGAGGGGATTTTCATAGTAATGTGACCTGTCTTCATGCTCCATTTATCATCTCCCAGTTGATGTACATAATCTTGGTTGAACAGATAGATAATGGAGGAAACACGTAAAGTGTTGAATGCTTGAGCAACAGATCTGAAAAGAACAGGTAGGCAAGAATTGAAGTGCAAATGTTTAAAGACAAGAACTGGCATTCTTCCCTGACAGGAGATCTTAATGCAAGTTTGTTATTATTTTCTCATTACAGGAGATGACAGAATGTGAAATTACAATGTAAATATCTTTTATTTGCTAGCATTGTACATGACTCTTCTGTTTTATTACTTTTACTGAATAGGACTTTAATATGTTTGCTTTTAATATCAATAGAAAACACTGGTTTCACATCTGTGAACAGGAAAATGTCAAGGCATGATGAAAAAATGCTGCTTTTTACTGTTTCAGAAATCACTGCAAAGCTGACTGCACACTTTTGTTGTTAATTGGCAATCCAGAAAGAGAATTCCTTTTTTGCTGTTTTACCAGGAAAAGCATCTTTCTCTTCCATGCATGTAAAGAATGGGAAACTGTGGCAAAACAACAAACAAGTTGTGTAACTGTGGCATAGCAGCCTTTGACGATTTGGTACCTTCAATACAAAGAATAAAAACGTTGTAGGAAAGAATGTATTTTCTTCTGAAACTAAGGTACTGGGAGGTTTTTCTTGTCCCACCAATGGCTGGTAGAAAAGATGTTATGGAAATGGGTTTGAAGACCTGTCTCAACTGTCATGAAGTCGAACTCTTCAGGTTTTTGGGGCTTTTTTTCCAAATGTGCAAGGCTTGTCACATGCAGGGATATTTGCATATCACGTAAAAGGGATGTGTGTATTGGCAGATTTTCTCCCTCTCTCAATATTCCTATCTGGCCAGTTTTTTATTCCATGCAAGAACCTTTCCTGTAGCTTCTTAGAAACATTAAGAAACTTTGCCTAATGCTTTAGTCACTTTTTCTTTCTATTAAGAGGATCTTGGGCATTTCTGAGACAGAAAATCAGTACATCATCTATTATACTAATCTCCGAGACATGAGACCTAGCTGTATTGATGGTGAAAGGCTGAGCATTCTGGAGAAAAGTGTAAAATTCTGGTCTTCCTGAAGTATTTAAGGAGATGGGGTATGTAACTATTTAAAAAGAAATTCTTCAAATTTCTGCTTTGTATCATTCAATTTATTAGACTTTTTTTTTTTAAGCCATACCATAAAGAGATTCTTTTTACGATTGCTTCCAAGTCAGCCTGACTTGTTCCTGTGTGCAGAGTAGCTGGAACTGAAAACTGTAAAACAGCTGACAAAGTCTGCTGTACCAAGAAAATCATGTCCCAGTTACCAGGGTTTAAGCAAGATGTTTCTCTTCCGGTACTTGCAAATCTCTGCAAAACATTTTGGTGCCATTGTCCACAGGTTTGATCAGATCTCTCTCCAGAATTTGGTTTCCTAATGTTGGCCGCAAACATGTGATGCAAAGTTTATCTCACAGTGCTGGCCAAGTGCATCTCCAGGCCCGACCTGCTCTTCAGGACAGATGCCACCGGGAGCCACAGCCAGTTCAGTGTGTTGAAGCATGGGAGGAGACAGAGGATGTGGAATTGATCTTAGTGACTGGACCATGCATTTTAGGTTCTCACCAACCTACCTGTGAGAGAAGTGTGGAGCCAACATACGGCTTAAGCCTCCTAAGAATGCAGGACCAGTGGGAGGCCCTTCCCAGGGACTATGCCATCCCCAGCATTTGAATCTTGAACATAATCTGAACATATCCTCTCAGCATGACCAGTGAATAGTTTCTGGTCAGGGTCTTCACTTGCTACCTGGATTTCTTTGGTTAGTTGATTTTGTTGTCTTTTTTTTTTTTCCCCTAGGGGAAAACTTGGCTTTGCCTGGCCAGAAAGAGTAGCAGTGACCATAGCAATTTAACACTCAACATTAATTGATTTCTTTCTTGGAACAGGGAAAACTGGGTTCCAAAGGTTTTAATACCCTTGATTTAGTTGAAACTGTTCATGAGTGAAGGAAAATGAAAAGAGTTCCTGATGGCCCCAACTCCTTTCTTACAGGTTTGAGACACATACTACATTCCCGCATTACTTCCCCTTCATCCAAATGGTCCTGGTTAATCTGTTCAAATGAAACTTTGGCATAGCAGCAGCGAGGTGAAGCCAGATCCTCCCATTTGTTTTTGAGATTGGTTTGCTCTCTTTCAGAATTAGTTTTCTTTGTGGTATAGGTACGCTGAGCTTTGCCATTTGCTGGAACCCTTTTTCTGAAGAGCGTGGTATGTCCAGTTTTTGCCTAGAGCTTGGGAAGTAATTTATGAAGAAAAATAAAAAAGGGGGAAAAAAAGCATTTTTTCTCTTCCTGACCAGGTTTAGGATCTAGTTAGTGATCTAGTGACATGGCACTTTTGTTGGAGGAGAGTGCACTTCCTTGGTTTTCGCTCAGCCAGAGTTTTAATTACAACAGAGGTGAAAAGCTCCCTATTTTCAGCATCCTCTTTGAATTTGGCAGCAATGAAATGGTTCACCACTGACAGCAAGCATCCTCACCTGTCTAGGAAAGCGTCCTGTCTAGCATCTGGCTCTTCCCTAGTTGGAGACCTGACACAGGCAGCCGCCAGCCATTGCAGCTGATGCGCCAGCGGTGCAGTCCCATACCAGGAGGGATGGGTTACTTTTTCATGAGTCTGGATGTGCTCTGTCTTTCTAGGGTGTGCCAGCATGGTTAGTGTTAAACCCAGCCAGCTTGGATTTTTATCTGTCAAAGTTTGGATCTTCCTCAAGTCACATTTTTTCACTTCTTGTTTTTCCAGTTTGGGGGGGGTTTTGTGTTTGTTTGTTTGGGTTTTTTTCCCTGAGATTTTCAAGAAGTTCTGAATGTTGCACGTTTTCCTGGGTTATGTTTGAGGTACTTTTATGAGTTTCAACTTTTTTTTTTTTGGTCTTTCCTATGAAAGCAAGAGAAACAGAGTTGGTGAAGTCCTGGCAACTTCTGATGGATTCATTAACTTTTACCTTTGTGTCTACCAAAGTCTGCAAGTGCCTGTACAAACCACCTGAATCATCCACGGGCTTGGACCGTTTATCTGCACTAGCCACTCCATCTCTTCTCTGAGCAGTGTAATTTTTCATGGTACATTCAAAAGCACTGGAATGCTTTATCCCAATTTCTTTGTTTTCTGGTTCTGTCCCTCCTGTTGTCCAGACGAGTGGTCTTCTGCAACATTTTAGTGCTGTGACGTACAACTTCAGTGTCTGCCCTAATACCCTGATAATTTAAATACTTCCCTTTTTTCTTTCATCATTTCATTAATTCACTTCATACTGTGAAACTTGCTTTCTTGCCACTTCTTACCTTTCCCAAAGTGATTGGTCAGAATTACACACTGCAGTAAACTTCTGTACAACATAAAATCATCTTAACTTGGACAGAATCCTGGTTGCAAAGTTCCTCACGCAGGACATCGATTCTCTTGACTCATATGTTTACGTGGCAAATCCCAGAGGACCCACCCAGTAAGTAGTATGTTTTCATGGTAGCAGATAACAAGAACTTTACTTACTAACTTAGTCACACAATATAATGATTAAATGAAGACCAGTGTGATACTAATATGATACGGCAAATTCTTGTGCTGTGGTGCTTGTCTAGGAGGTGTGTTTGGAAATTAAATGCAGACAAAGCATGCTTGCTGGCTACTTGGCATTCAAGCTATTCTTCCTAATCTTTTGCTTCTGGAAAGACTCAGTCCATCTGTCCCCTACCTTTGACAGTTTCTGATGCTATAACTCCTGCTTAGTCTAACTAAAGCTAACTTGACTGAAGCTGCTGTAATTTACTCATAGATTCCAGCCTAGTTCTATGTTCTATCCTATGTTCTGATTCTCTCTTTAGGTTTAATGATTATCAGATACTAATTTCTGTATTATCTTGTAGTAAATTGTATACTTAGGTGTCTTTAAAAAGTTGTGATTAAATGGGAAGTCTACAGGTTCCATGATTGCTTCAGAGAACTGCAACGGATCTGTAATTATCAGTAAATCATGACTCCCTTTTACAGTAGCCACATTGCTTTCTTTTCAACAGATCTTTATGCAGCTGTACATTAATTCCATTCTCTGTTATAGTTTCTGCTAAGGTCTCTGGAATGGAGACTAGACTTACTGCTCTGTCACTTTTTTGTATCCTTCCTGAGGGTTTCCTTGACAATTTTGAAAATTGGAAATAAACCAATTATCTTGCCCTAAGCTACAGAGAGTGTTAAAATATTTTTATTAAATGCATAGCATTTTTGGTGAATAAACAAGATAAACCCCTGCAGTTATGCTTGTTGGACTGATATAGCATGAATAACATACAGCATATTCACGTGAATATTTTAATAAACTTTCGGGGTACCCTGTTTGCATGAGAAAGCACATACACTAACGGCTTGCTTAAAAAGGTTTAATTAATATCTGTGGTAATGACCACTAGAGGGTGCTCTTATTACTGTTCCATGAATGTCCTTGGACTTTCATGATCAGAGCTAATGGACAACTAATTTTAACACTTTAAAAATTTAAGTGAATTTGTAATCCACGTAAGTGGAATCTTGTTAAGTTATTAGAAATCAGCCATAATGCTTGGTTGTATAATCCCCACCCAAATACACTTTCTTCTAACTTGACACTAAGCCAAACAACATCTTCAGGTATGCAGCTTCACTTTAATGCATTGTGGGTTTTTACACTAACACAGCTGTAAGAATAGCAAGAATTCTTGTTTCCTTTAGTTACAAGTCTCACACCTACAAAGTACATTTTAAAATGTTTCATATTTGATACAAAAGTAAATAGCTCTTTTCCAGAAAGAAAAAGAATTTCAGTGTTTGGTACTGTAAATACAGTGGTCAAGTTTTTGCACTGAACAATCTACTGCAAAAGCACTTGATTTTGCTTTCCATCTTGTTAGTGATTTATTCAGTGAAGTTGGACAAGTAACTTACTGCTCCGTTTTCAAAGACAGCTTGTTTTCCACATCCCAGAATTTATCATTTTTTGTGAGTTTTATGCCTCTGTTTCCTTGTGTGTAAAATGAGAGCGTATCTGTCCTGGTTTTAAAATGCCTCTTACATTCCTAACAGAGTGTGGATGCAACATTGGAGCGGCACTTCCCACTTGATTGCCAGTTAATGATGTGCATATGTTAAACATGATTCAATACACAGGTAAGCCACTTGGCTAACCTGGTTTCAAATGCAATGATGATCAGAATGCTGCATTTGCACACACATCACCAATCTTTTGTGGCGGTTTGTGCTGACACCATAACAACTTCCAAGTGGACCACCCACCCTGCAGTGCAGGAATGCTTTTTACACAATTGACAGACCTTTGGGTTGTTTCCTTCTTTTTTTTTTTTTTTTTAAATCCTGTCCCTCTAAATCTGTCGTTTATAGAACAATAGATGCAAATAATGGTAGCAACGTTCAGTTTTCTCTGTGTTAGTGCTGCTGACAAAAGAGCATCGAGACTAGAGGAGGGAGTTTTGCCTCTGTAGGAGCTGAAGCTGATGAGATTTACTCCTGCTGTAAGTCACACTGTGCACTTTTGAATGAAGCAGCCAGCTTCTGGCTGATTCATTTTCTCTTTCTCTGAAACTGAAAGGAGGCAGCCCTGAGAGGCACAGCAACTGAGGCAAAAGCTGCTGTACTGCTGAATTAACCCAAACCACAGCTATGTCACTCTGGAGTCAGAAGTCCAGGGGCTTGTCTGCACGCCAGGACTGCCGCCCAGCATGGCAGTGCAGTGAAAGCTCTGTCCCATCGTTACAAGGGGGCCCCCAGCAGCACTGGGGTGCCTCTGCTGGGAACGGCCGTGTCTGTGCTAGGGCTAGCAGTGTGGAGTTGCTCTGCTGTGTTAGAGATGGCTCTGCTGACCTGACACTACTCCAAAATATCCATTCAGTGATATCGGTACTTTTTGTCCATTTCAGCTCTAGTTTGTCGAAGCACAATTCCTAGACTTTCTTACTAATGATTAAAAATACAGGTCTTTAAGGCAAACACCTAAGAAAAGTGCATCCTTTCTGTGCACTCCCCAGGGCAAACAGTGGTGTACTCCTCTGTATTTACTGTTACTTTAGTCAGCGTAAAAGTCATGTGTAATTCATGGGCACATGTTACAGTGTCCTCAAGCCCCCGGTGACATGTCTTCAGTGAGCTCTCTGTTGGGAGTGTCTAACACCACCGGTGAAGACAGCTGCTAACAAGATGGTACAAGATCACATAAATGGTGAGGAGCACAGTTCTACTAAAAATCTCTGGACACCTATCAGAAGCAAGGAACCAATTAATTAAGCAGAGCCTGCTCTGGGTGTCCTCCTGCTAGCTTACAGAATCTTAAAGCACTTAGAATCCTTACATCAAAATTGTCTTCTATAGAAAGTGGCTCCCTGGTGGATAGTCACGCATCATTTTTCTCTCTTCATACACTAGCTCCGTTGATTAGCAGTCCAGCTAGGGAGGAGAAGAGGAGAACCAGTCAGCATGAGCTAAATAAGTGTAGCCTTTCTTAAATTTTGGAGACTTCTGTATGTGGGGAGTGGCTCTAGAACAAGGATTCCTGAGCAAGTCCCCTTTTTCCCATGCAGAAATTTTGCCCAGGCCAAAAAAACATAATCTGGGCTGTTTTTCCAGTATTTGTGAGTGTCTGGTAATCTATTCAAAGAGTAGCGCTGTGTAATGCGGGAATAAGTATCTCCAAATGCACGGTCAATATCCAGGCATCCTGAATGGCAACAACGACACATGTGCAGACCTATTTTTCCTGTGTACAACCAGTGAAACCAAAATAACTTGAAAGCTTCAAAACCTTGGTCTGTGATTTCTGTGGTCAACCTGCTTGTGCTCAACCAGTCCTGGGTGTTCTGGGCACACCTGTAAAATCATCCTCTGTCTGTGCTCAGTAAATCCAGCATGTGTACATAGTGCTCACTATGGAACTGCTGTGCAACATGTATGTGTTGAGATGTCATCTGGTAGAAATATGGGAGCCTTATACAAAAGTGTTACTGATTATTACGTCATTACCCCAACTGAGAGTCTGATCTGGGATGAAAAATCCTATGTCAAATTTCTGCTTCAGGCATTTTTGGCTCCAGCCACAATGTGTAAAGAATCCTTCACAAGATAGAAACATTTGACCACCGTTGTAAGACTGTGGTCTACACATCGCTGGGTCAGTTTCTATTACTCCTGGACCCTCCAGCTGCACAGAAAGAGCAAGAAATTTGAGTTCCTTGGTTGCAAAAGGGACAAGGCAAATGTGCATTAGAGTTTGCCTGCTTGAGTAGTTACATCTGGTCCATCTCAGTGCATTCAGTGCTAAACAATCGTGAATTTGCTTAGTAAACACCTGAGACATGCCAGAAACTGGAGAAGTGAGGTAAAAAAGAGGGACATGCTTTGAATTGCTTTCATGCTTATCTTTTCAGTCAGTAAACAAGCATATGGATAGCATCTCCAGATTCTGCAAACCTCTGTCAGATGTGTTTTCTGCTTCCTAAGGTCTGCTGTTAGTGAGAGAAGATGCTATTCAGGTCTTGTCAGTCTTGCAATAATTTATGCTTCCTTTCCCTTCCACCAGGAAGAACAAATTACAGACAGAAGGGAGAGAGAGAGAGAAAGAAAAATATTGTTGTTATTACTGAGAGGGTAGAGGGGATTTTCATGAAGGAATTCAGCTAAGGCTGCAGATCTGAGCTCTCATGCATGTACCATACCTCTTTTGCTAGCTCCAACAAACGTCTCTCTGAGTGATGATTTTGCTCACCTCTTGCAGCCATGCAAAAATTCAGGCTTGTCATCTAAGCTGGTCCTTTAAACTGTCTATGACTTTAATTGGGGTCCATGGGAAACTGCTACAGATGATTTGGACTTTGTGTCTTAGAAAGGGCTGAATCACAGGAGCTGCTGGTTTCTCTCCTTTAGGAGACAGGACACTTTTCCAGTGTCCACCTGATCCCATGTGGGACAACAGGCATAATGTCATTGCCTGTTCCCACGTTTTCTATTTGGGCAGCAGTTCCTTGGGGCAATGGAGCTGGTGCTGTAGACCCTGGCGTACCTGGCACAACAGGGCACTGAGCTTGGGTAGAGCTGGTAGGTGATACTTTTGTTTAAAGAGTAATTAGAAACAAATGAGATGATTGCTTCTGTTTTCTTTAAAACTTTCAAGCGTTCCCCAGAGGGCACCATGTGAAGGCTGCTACATGCAGGATCCTAAGGATGACTCTTGCTGTCTTCCTACCCTTACCATGGACAAGGTGACACCTGTGAGATTTGTGGGAATCACTATTACAGCTAATCCTTCAATGAGATAGTCAGAGAAGTGGCTGAAGGTGCTTTAGCATGTGTGCCAGGTACAGCTCCTCCCTTGCACAAATCCTTTCCAGTACTGCAGGGCAGGCAGCAGTGCAGAGGTACTGTGTGAGTCAGAGAGCTGATGGCTGAACACTGAACCACCCAAGAAGTCTGTAGTTTGGCGTCTCAGTCTCGCATGGAGGATGTTGTTCCTCTGTCAAAAACACTTAAGTATTTGATTAAACATGGATGATCAGTCCTGCCTCGCAAGGCTGGTCACACCAGATGGGATATGGTTCCCAGAATCTGACGAAGATTTATGTCAGAAGGCATCTCTGGAAGTTTCCAATCCAACCCAGTGTGCCCAGCAGGGCTCACCACAACACTAGGTCAGGTAGCTCAGTCCCTCATCTGGTTGAGTGCTCAATATCTTCAAGGACAGAGATCCCACCACCCCTCTGGTGCCTGACCCAGGGCTGCACTGCTCTCATGGGAAAGAGTTTTCTCCTCACATCCAACCTCTCTTGCAACTTGTGCCCTGGGGCCTTCCGCCCTTTCACTGGGCACCTCTGAAGAGAGTCTGTCTCTGTCTTCTCTGTAATGCCCATTAGGCAGCAGGAGACTGTGACTAGGATCCCCCTTAGCTGTCTCATTTCCACATGAAGCAAACTTTCTTTTGTACAAGTCATTAACTACGTTTTGCAGAATGGCTTCAGCCAAAAATATCTCTTTAACATGGTCAAGAATACATTAGTCTCCAATCAGGAGCTGGCAACAGGCAGCGTAAAGACAGGGCACAATTTTTTGTACGTGGCACAAGGCAGCGTGCTGATTGGAATTCACTGTGGCCAGTTTTTAATGACAATAGTAACAACTGAGTGATGTGTGGGGATGAGGCAGGGCAACAGGGAGGTGTAATTCTCTATGAATGGTTTGCCACGGTTGTCTGCCCCAGGAGAGGGTCTCATGCTCCTCCTTACTCAGCATCACAGTTTGGCCTGGTTTGCTGGGTCAGGCTATATTCCTCCTGACCACAGCAGTATTTGCTTTGGTGGCTTTTCTCTTCTCCCGTTTCTTTGTCCATCCACTTCTCTGAGTTCGTCTTGTGGGTTTTTGAGCTAGGCAAAACTGCTGGATCTACAATAACTAACGGTAATGGGTCACACTGCTGGATTGTGTACAGTAAGAAGAAATGCCTCCTCTGGCTGAATGTGAAGCTGCCGTCTGCTAGTTTCATTTGTTGCCTCTCTGTTCGTGTAGTGAGAGACACATGAGTAGTTATTGCCTATAGACCTTCTCCTTGCCTTTCACTGTTGGTGGGATCTATTTTCACTCTAGCCATCTCTTTTCTAGACCAATGTGTCTTGGTATAGTTGGCTGATGAAGAAATTCTTCCTTACTTCTCACCATCCTCCCAATATCTTTCTGTCCTTTTCCATTCTTCCATGTCGTTTCTGAGCCAGGGAGATAAAGGTTAAATATTAACTCCAGTGGCATTGTAAGAGGCGTGTGAAAGAGGAGACTTAAAAGGAGGTATTTGGATATGTTTAGCAAAGAGGAGAGAATTGGCCAGTTGCTGGTTGTTTATCTAATGTTTTCTCTGGTTGTCTGAAGGCTTCTCAGTGATGTAGGCAAAAATTATGACCTGGACAAGATTTTACCAGCACCACTGTCGCCTTCTCCTTTGTATGGGCCTTGGTCCTTCAGGCATCTTCAGTAAAGGTCCCAGTGGCGTTGTAACCATTTCCATGTTGCCTAATTTGCTGCCTGCCAAGATGCGTTTGAAAACAGAGACAGTCCCTTCCCCTGCCCCAAGGTCGAGAACTGTATTCTTATGAGAGCACCTTTGAAGAAAACCTGCTCCTTTTATTTCATTCTCCTCTTTTCTTTCCTGCCTACAATGGTCAAAACGTACTGTTTCAAGGTGGCACCTGAAAACTCACTCTCGCTTATTTGCCACCTCAATCTGAGGTTAACACAGATTGTACCATGGCTGCCCCACAGATGTAACCTGGAGATATTTTCCATATTTGTTGCTGGGGCTGGTTTCAGAATCGAGACCAATCCCATGTGTGGAAATGGCTTTGTCAGGTCCAGGTGTTGAGACAAGACGAGGAATTTCAGTGGTGGCCTCTAAGGCAGAGGCACCCAAAATAGTTACTCTACAATGGGACTAGGAAGACTGGAAACTAGAAGACACACTTCAGAGATTATGTGACCCGTGAAGTGAGGCTGCTGGAGAAACATCTGGCAGGAGAAGAGAATTCTTGTAGTGACTTGCAATGGACCCTGGAGGCCCCACAGCAGGTAACACTGGAGTCATTCCCCCTGCAAGCAGTTTCGTGTGTGAGGGTCACAGCAGAATCCTCAAGCCCTGAAAGCAATTCAGGTCAAGCTAATACCACAGTTATTAAAGCAGCTGAACCTGCCGGTTTTACTATTAGAAAATGGCTTCTCAGACATGCCTGGAAGAAATGGAGCTATTTTATTTTCTGAGTTGCCTTCTGCAGAGGAAATAGCTATGGGAGGGGGGTGTGCTTGTGTGTTTGAGGAGAGGAGCGTTAAAGCTCAGCTCAGGCTGAAAAGCACTCAAGATTGTAGACAGGGGAAGGCTGGCAGAATTTTCTATCTGCTTTCAGCATTTATTAAGTATTTGTAAATACATGGGTCTGGATTTGGCCTAGGAGTCAGCCCCCATTTTTGCTGGCACAGCCCAGATCTCAGAAACTTATTGCGCAGGGCTTCTGGTAGCCGATGCAAGAGCTGCTCTTTGTGCAGATGTGGCTGTCCTAAAGTAAGGAATAGGCACTCAGGGGAGCAGCAGAAAAACAGATGAAGCAGTATTCTTTAATTTTCTACTAGGAATTATGTGGTAGTGAGATGCCCTTGCTTTTTACAGAATTATCGTCTCTTGCTGTTGGAACATTTTCTCCTTCAAAGTCATAAAATACAGCTGAAAAACAAAACCACTGCTTTAAGAGTAGCCCAGAGAGCAGCAAAGAGTGGATTTTTGCAAACCATTTTTTCAAAGCATCATTCCTGGTCTCCTTGCCCACAAGTCTTCCCCATGGTTCAAGGCACAATGGTTATGCTGATGCTTTAGATGATAAACATACAACAATCAGCAGCTCTGTAATGCCATGAGATCTGCAACACTTGTGATAAGAGAAGACATGACATGGATGCTGCTTTGGCCTTAAATCCCATGGCATCTGTCCTTCCCCATCCCCCAGTTCTGCTTCACGACCCAAATCTTCACCTAAATACCATACCTGTCCTTTCCCTTAACTTCCACCAAATCCTGCAGGGGATCTTGTACATGAGAGCTTCTTCCTCTGGCTGCATACCCAAGAAAGGGTTTTGGCAAACATAGATGGACAGAGGTTTTGTGCTCCCCTATTATTCCTTGCAGCAAATGCATGCCCACTGGGGGAATCAGGTAGTTTTCTTGTTCAAGAAGTCATTGGAGATGAACCTCTTTTCAAAGTCCTGGCAGGATAAAGCTGCTTCTCCTGGCAGCAGTTGAACCACATGCCATGAGAGGAAACACCTGGGGTAGGTGGCATCCAGACTCCCAGGGAGTGCAGGGAGGTATTATTCATACAACTTATGCATCTGCTTGGATATCTATCTGACCTGGTGTTCTGGCAGCTCTGCCAGCTTTTTGCAGGCTGTGGAGATTGCTGGGGTGGAGAAAGGGAGAAGAAGCCCCATTCTTCAGGGTATGGATGTTTTACACTGTGGTGTACAGCGCTGCTGAGGAAGATGCGCAAGAGGATGCACAGGATGTGTCAAGACCAAGGTATGTCTGCACTGGTCAGTGAAACAAGACCTAGGTGCTGGCCTGAGCACACTGCCACCATCACTTCAATTCACTGTTCCTCATTGTCCTCGCTGCTGCTTTGGCTCAGACACTCCCAAACAATGCCTGGGCCTGGTGGCGCTCCACATCTGCAGCCTGGACATGGCCATCTGGTGCAGTGGCGGGTAAAGGGGATGTAACCATGCAGACATGGGTGGAGCTGTGCCAGTTGGCCTCCAAGACGTGGAATGGTCCTGGGTCCTTTGGGAAACTCCTGCAACCGTGCTCACCTGCATCCCTTCAAAGTCAGGCCAAGTTCAAGCACACCTAAGCTCCCAGTTGCACAGGTGTACCACAAGACTGCCTGCACTCCAGGCCCGTGGGTACTGTTTTTCCTTCATCCTTCATTCCACTGACTGAAGCCAGACTATGTTCCTGAGAAGCAACACTTCCAAAGCAGACGGTACGAGTGTCTATACATATTTAGGTGACATGTCGCTTGCAGGGGTGCTCTGCAGTCAGCATTGCAGGGGAGCTAGGACGTGTTCCTGCCAGGGCTGTGGGGAACAGACCTACACCAATGTGCGATAACACAGAAACAGCATGGCCTGCTGTGGTGCATCCTCTGGGGGTATCCCCTGGAGCTGGCTTTTCTCCCTGCTACCTCCCAACCTGCTGTGCATCACAGGGGGTGCAGCCACCAGAGGGAAAGGAGTCTGGAGCCTTCATGCCCTTGCCCAGGTAAGGACAGCTTTGGTGCTTTCTGTAGATATAAGAGTTGCCACACAAATGATCCAGCTCCCAGACAGCTTTACCTCTTCTGCCATGTGCCTCAGCTCTCAGGAATATGCAGGAAACTTAAGGATAAGCTAACAATAGTGAGAACAGTCTTGTCTGTATTCCCTGTCTTGCTGGGGGGCCCCAACAACCCTTTAAACAGCAGGAATGGCACTGTGCACGCTGGTCCAGGGCAGGTGCTGGCTGGCTGCTTGGGCAGGCAGAGATGCTCCTCAGCTGTGCCCAGAAAAGAGAATGGAGCTGGAAACCAAAGAGAGAGGGAGCTTGGGCCAGCAACAGAGAAGAAGGGCCAAGGAGGATATTTATTTCTTTGATATTCTACTCTTTGCTCCTGGTGAGAAAAACATGCATGAGAGTCCCTCTGCTGCCCTTTTGCAGCCGGGTCTTCATCACAGCGTCCATGAAGGAGCAGCAGACAATTCTCAACCTGTCTGATTGCTGCTGTGGGCATGGTTTGTACTTGCTTCATTTCTGCCTGTCTCATTGCTTCACAGTTCATTTGGCTGAACTCTTCATACAAAATAACATGTTAGACGAGCTCTGTGCTGGGAACGTTGCAGGAAGGCACTAGCTGTCTGGGGAAGGGATGGGCAAAGGGACTCTGCTTTCAGCATCCGTAACGACTGCCTACCAAGCAATTGTGCTTGTTTGCTTTGTCAACCCATCTAGAATAATAATAATGTTTCAAGTCAAAGAAACACACCTACGAAACCAAACCTTTCTGGCCAGTGGCTGTGCCCCTGAGCCTCCAGCAGCGCGTCCTACCAGCTTGTTCCAACTCTTTGCTTTGTGTTAAACAAGGAAGAGTGAGAGTAGCACGTGCCTGATGTTTTAGTTGAAAGAACTTCAGTTACAAATGAGTGGAAGAGGTATTTCCCTTCCAGACCCCACAGCGAGGGGGCCGGAGAGGGGGCCGGGCAGGGATGGTGCTGCCCCACGCTGCTGTGGTCCACCTCCATCCTGCCCCACCGCTGAGCATCTGGGATGGGGGGGCACCAGGGTGAGAGGCAGCGCAAAGGTCCGTGTCCCTGTCTCAGCTGAGCCTGCTGCCAGGGTGGCTCAGGACAGGCTCTAGGTCCGGTGGCAGACTGAGATGCAGAGGGCTACCACAGAAGGTAGGGACTGGAGCTAAGGAACGGTTCGAGGAGGGCAAACAACTTAGTTTTTTTAGTGCTGTTAGTGGAAAGAGTGAGCTGAGGTCTTTAAAACTTGTATCTCATGTCCAGGATTGCTCTTTAAGTTCTGGCTGTGAAAGCCTCATGGCAAACAGTGATGGTGGCGGAGTGAGAAGTGGCTCACGAGGGACACTCAGACTCCAGGTGAGTTCACAGTCATGTGTAAAACAAGCCCTGTTTCAAGTACTCCAAAGGCTATGAAGCTCAGAAATGTTGAAAGCCTCCCTACATCCCCAAAGCAAACAACTGTAAAATCCACACCAGAAAAATGGAAAAATATAGATTAGAAGGGGAACACATGGAAGCCCCTGGTCCAACCCCCTGCTTGAAGCAGGGCTCACCAAAGCTAGGCCAGGTTGCTTAGGGCCTTGTCCTGTCCAGTCTGGAATATCTCACAGGACAGAGGTCCCACCACCTCTTATCTGGGCCTTGTCTGCACCACTGATGGGAAGGAATTTTTTTCCTTATATCCAACCAGAATTTCCCCTGTTGCAACCCATGTCTGTTGTCTCTCGCCATTTCCTCGTGTACCTCAGAGAAAGGTCTATCTCCTTCTTTTGTCTTGCTCAAGTAGGCAATGGCTGACTGCAGATAGATCCCACTGCAGCCTCATCTTCCTCAGGCTGAACAAGCCCAGTTTTCTCCACTTCTTCCCGTAATGTCCTGCACTCCTGTCCCCGGGACATCTTTGTGATCCTGTGTTTGAACTCTTCAGTTTATCAGTATCCCTCCTATCTTGGTAAACCCCAAACGCCTCAAAACTCCAGATTTGCTGAGCAGAGCAGCACAGTTGCTCTCTGCAAGGTTTGTGTATGTTTCGTGCTAGCCGGTTTTCAAGATGTGTGCTGATGTCATCTTTTGTTGCTGCATCTAGAAGCTGTGCAGAAAGGAAAGTGATGGCACATCTTCACAGTGTATGCCTTCTGCTGCTGGAAACTGTCTAGATGGCTTGGGGACAGTGGAGTACGCTCATGTACAGTAGCACGAGGCTGGCTTAGAGCTCTCATTATTTGCTGTATGCATTTTGAGAGTCCTGTACAAACCTCTAGCTACACAGGACTATATTGCTTGCCCAATTCATGTATTCCATCCTACAGACTCATACATGAACTAATACTGTTTTTAGAAATCCGCTGTGGAAGTACAATATGCCTGACATACTTCCACTGTCCCCATGTTAGGAAACATTCCTTAAAGGCTTTGTATTATTTGATATTTACATTGTTTCACTCTATGTTCTTGCAATTTCTAACTGGCATTTATTTACAGAACAGAGTGCAAGAAGTACTTTTGACAAGCACATGTAGTGACTGGTTTCAGAAAGATGGGGCAGGGCTCGCCTTACAGACATTTTTAGACTTAATTAGGAGAGGTTGTGGGGAAGAAATAGCTGCACTTACATTTTTCTGTTTCCCACTGGTTTTAGCTGCTGTAGTGTGGGATACACTTTTTTGTGTACGCAGTCAAGCTTGACTGACACTTCATAGGCACAATGGTACAAGCACACTGGAGTCTGCTCCCAGCTGTCAGTTGGGCTGGTCTTCCTCAGAGGAATACAACTTGAGGCTGCAGAGCACCCCGAGCAGTTGTGTAGCCAACCCTCTGTTAAAGCAACAGATGCCATACCAGTGTCAGGGATTTTGTTTACAGCACAGGTTTTACACAGACATAGCTGCCTCTCTAACCTGTGTCTAGGAAAGATGGTCTTTCTGCTTCACTACGTTGTGACAAACAGGTTGTTGGAAGAGGTTAAAACAGCCTTTGAACAGTGGTCTTGCCTTCTCATACAGTTTTCTGTTCGTTTGCTCCTGTTTCTGCAGCAGTACCAGGCAAGGAAGAGACAAGGTTCCAGAAGATTCAGCTGTCTCTGAGAAGTGAGATGTTACCATGAACAGAAACAAAAAAGATCAAAAAAGGATGAAGTCTCTTTGTAGAGCCTTTCTGCTCCCCTCCATCTACCAGAAAGGTTTTTTTAAAATGCAGAAAATTATTTATTTTCTAACAGAAATAGCTGAGAGATTTGACTCATCACTTGCGATCCTCTAAAACCAGAAGCTGCTCCTGTAAGCTGCTAGCTGACTAAATTCTGTACACTGCAAAGCAAGTTTGCATTTCCCCAGAGGTGATTGGAAGCGATCTTGCTGAGCTCTCCAGTATTAAAGTTAATGTATATTTCCTTGCATCCAAGGTTTTTTCCAGGATTGCACAAAGCAGGCAGAGTTTAGAAGCAGCTTTATTTCGCCTTTTGGAAATGAATGACTTCTGGGTTATTTTCAAGCTTTTCAGTAGTCAGAATAACAGATTACTCATGTGTTCTCGTTAAACAGATTTCAGGAATGGCTGAAATCCCAGGAGTTCATGTATTAAGAATATATAACAAGTTGATTCTTTTGCTTCCTTGTGCTTTGAGAGTGCATTGTATGTCTGAATGGCTTTAAAATGCCAGGAACAGATCAGATGCCCAGAAGACGGTCATGTCAAGCTGTTCTTGTATGTTTGGGGTAGTTCATTTCTATATAGGCAGGCTTCAGAAATAGGCAGCAAAGGCATCAAGGGCAAACTCCAGTTCTATACATCTTCCCAGCAGAGTGGCCACTTATACATAAGTATTTGCTTGTAGTTAAATTGGATGTGTGTGTCTTCACTTTGTAATGTAATACATACACAGCCATATCTGATCGTGGCATTATGCCCAGTATTGCCTTCTGTGAAGTATTAACAAATTGAAAGGTAAGGTGTTGTCTTATAATAGTGATTTTTTAGTGAATAATGAAAGTTAAATTCATTTTCCCCCAAACCTTTGGGTTCAAGTGTCAACGTATTTTCCCTACCACCACTACTGCTATTGTTCTAGTTGAAAGTCGAGATCCTCATATAATCCTATGTCTATGGAAGCAGGTTTTTTTCGAAAAGTGTGGAGCAACGTAAGACTCTGAGAGATCCAACAGAGCTTGTGGCAGCACACCCCCCACGTGCTGGCTGCCACAACGCTGCAGCACATTTTGGTGGTTAGGTGCTAAAATGAACTGAGGCCCACTCAGAATCACTCAACTTGTGAGAGGTGCACCAGCACACAAGGAGACATGTGAGAAGACATCATTTGCAAGTGATCCTGCCTGCCGTCAGGCTTAGGCCATAACCATCAAGGCCATCCCTGTCCTTCTCCAGGTGCAGAAATCTCCTTGGGGAGGGAATGGAAATGCACTGCTGGTGACCCTGTGCACAAAGTTCTCATAAGTTCACCAGGAAAGGGGCTGACCTGCAACCCCAATCTCTTACTGAGAAAGGCAAAGATGAAAGGGAGAGGGGAGTCATGAACTGTTCTTTGATGCTTCTTGCTCTGAGTTTTGCATGTTGGATTCCGCATATTAAGGAAAACCTTACTGCTGTTTGGATTGGACTTCCCAGATCACTGTTAAAAACCCATAGGCTTTATCCCAAAGATGATGTTTGCTACAGGGTCAGGAAATTTCTTTTCTCATGCCTTTCTGCCATAATGGTCTGGTGGTAACGCTTTAATGAAATTATTAGATGGGCCTCAGCAGAGCCTTGTGGGCTCTTCAGGACCTGAAGATTATTTCTCAATCCAGGAACATGTCTCTCTCTCTGGGGTATGACACTGGTGTCTAGCAACATTGCAGGCATGTTCTAAGAAAATATGCACCATGGGTTTTGTATTAAATTTTGCCTGGAGACAGAGAGGAAGGTAGTGCTTTGCTCATGCCTCTAACTGTTCAATAATCACTAGGTCTTTGTGACTTTTTTGTCTCAGCTTAATTTCACTGTTGTGAAAGTTCGCACATCTCCATGCCCGAGGAGATACATAGGCAGGCAAAAGTTAAATTTCACCTGTTTGGTTACAACCATTTAGCTCCTGGAGTTGCTCACCTGGCTCTTTTGCATTGTGGTTGTGAATTTCAGGGAGGACTGAATCGCCTGGTGCTTGAGCTCCTCAGTGCGTGTGCCCCCAAAACAGCCTTTCCAGAAGTGCTGAGCCTCAGACCTATTGGTCATTTTAAGGAATGGTCCATGATACACTGAAATAAAACATTTCTCTGGCAGAAAACACATGGAGGAGTAAAACTTATGTGCTCACAAACCATATTAGCATACCATCCTGAAGGGACTTGTCCCTCAAGGGAAAACACCATTTCAGCTCAAACTTTAGAGTTTACATGAAGAATGGGCTTAGTTACTCCAAGGTGTTTTTTTAAAAATACATATCTAACTTAAATATCTGTTATTTTATGCATCTATAACTTAATAGGAGAAGTGGGTTATAGGTACACCAGAAAGGTAGTAACACTTTTTCCATCAGTGTTAATCCTATTACAGAGTAAGATGGGCTACCTGCTGTTCTGGACTCACCAGGAGTGCAGAACAAATTTTAATTAAGTGCCTGCCTAAGTAATCCTCTCTATGCTGGTAATTTGATAGATATGTCCTGGGCTGTTTTGTTTATGAGACATATATAGTATCACAGATACAAAAGACTGTCAGAGGGAGTGGTAAAATTGCGCTGGAATTACAGTCCTTCAAAATTCTAATAGTTAATGTGACTGCTCATTGCTTCGGAAATGGTTTGGGCGTGATAAAGCTTTATGTGCACATTTTAAGTGCATATAAAAGATAGAACCTGGATGAGGGGAAAAGGGTGCAGCTCCCTCATTTTTGGCTTAGGGTGTCCAGGACATGATAGGGCACGTCCTGCTATTTTCTGTTCTAGTAGATGTGAACTTGAAACCCAAGCCTTCAAAATGTGGGGAGGGGGGAGAGGAATGCTTCCAAAGATAAGCAAAAGACATACTTACACTACGACAATTAAAGCTGTTAAGTGTGGCATGCTTAATGTACCCCCAAAACTTATCGCAGCCCAAGTGCAGAATCTGGCTGGGATCTGGACTCCTTTACAATCTCTGGCCACTCTTGCATGTATCACTTCCCTGATAGCAGCTCACACACACAGGATCACTGAGGCCAGCAAGCTCTGCTTTTGTATCTTCTGCTTTTGAATGCTTGAGATGGGACTCCTTGCTTCTAGTCACCAGGCACGTGGGAGAGCCCACATCTCAGCTGAACCCAGCAGGAGCTGCAGCCCACTGGTCTGCAAGGGGCTGATAATTGAACAACTTGTCACGTCTCTTCTTGGGCAGAGGAGCTGAGGGGATCTCTGTTAGGGGGACCTTGCTAGCACAACGAGTTACTGTGAAGCAGCCCTAGCCTGCCACTGCCTCTCTCCCCTTACCACTTCACTTCTCTCTGCATGGCATGTGCTGCCTCCGTCTGCCAGCAGTGCCAAGCTCTACCACGGCTGCCAAACACAGCCAGGGCAGATCAGTGCACTTCCCTGCACAGGGATGAGCTTGGGGCCTAGAAGAGAGAAACAAGTTGAAGCTTAATCCAGCTGTGATACAAGGGATGTTGGCTGGTTCCTGGAAGAAGGGGGTAAAGCATACCTGCTTTGTAGCCGAGGGGTGTCTGCGTTTGCAGCCGCAGCTCTCTGCAGGTGAAGGAGCTGGGTTCCTCGTTGTTCCTGGAGGACTGAGTAGCAGTGAGTCTGGTGGGACTTTCTTCTCTTTCCTACTGGTCAGCAGACTGCAGCCACAGCTTTTAGATGCTGACACCGCTTTTCACCAGCAGTGCAGTTATCACCTGGAGATACACCACCACAGTCACTCCACATGAGCTCCACCTTAAATCAGCCTGAAAGTCGAAGTTAGGGCAGGATATGGCAGCTCCTTACTAAGCTGGATATTTTTCTGCATGCACATGACACCATAGCGTGCCTCTGGTTTCAGGGTGGAGTTCAAAATGTGGCTTCTGACCAGTAAAGCCTTTGTACCCTGCCATCTCAGATCTACTAAATAAGTATTCAACAGAGACGTCTTTTGGTTTAGTAGGGATAAGCTGCTCAAGGTCTGTGTCCTGCAGCAGACCCTTAACTTTACACCTCTCACAGCTCTGGGGTCTGAACCAGCAGAACTCAAATCTGTGACCCCAAAAGCACAATACAAAATTTTTGTACACCTGAGATGTGGGGTTGGCTGTGGAGGAAAGCAAGTCAGGGAGGCCCATCCTCACAGCAGGTGCAATGTTCCTGCCTCATTCTTTTCACTGAAATGTTTTGCACTTATATACACACTTAATTGATGTGGTAGTAAAAAGAGGTCCATTTAAAATATGCGCCTGAGCACTCCAGAAAGGCACCTTTTTTCTTCTGTCCTGTACATGACAGTAAGTAAATGATCCAAACAAATCCAGGTCCTGCCATTCCAGGCAGTGAAAGAAGCAGAGATCCAAAGTTGACTCTATACTAAAATTACTTTTTTTCTGAGAGCAATTGCAGGAAAGCTCCCAGCAGCTGTCGCTATCCAATGGATTTGAAATCTATTGTACCCATGCAGTGAGTGAGCCAATTGTTTCATTTTATCAGTCTGTGAACACTTTTTAAAACTAAAATGTGCTTCTTTTCTCAGCTGTGAGAATGGTGCAGCAATACTGTATCTATGGTGACATAACTGAGAAAGTTCCCACAGGCAAGAGCTTATATTTGTTGTTTAGTTAGCAGTGGAGTCATGATTAAATGTGTTTGTCTTTTAAAATAGGTGAAATCCACAGCCTTCAGCTACTAGCAGAGATTCCTAGCTATTCACATAGCTCACACAGTGCTAACAGCTAGTTAAGGAAATAAAGGTGACAGAAGTGAGAAACCGATAGAAAAAGCCCAGTTGAAGGACCCCTCCAGCAGAAAGGTGGTGCTGGGTCTTCTCAGGATCTTCTGTGAAGGATTCTCTGAAATGCTGATCAAGAGGGTCCCCTGCCCAGTAAGCACTGGTATGAACTCGATAATGACCTACAGAAAGAACCAGGTACAGAGATAACCTCTTCCCTTAACCTTTATTGTCCTGTAAGAACAATTCTGGATACATTTTCTGTAAAGTAAAATAAAAGTTTTCATATATCTCACTTGGAAAAGGCATTTCTTGGTTCAGATCTAATAACTTACAGTGTTCACTAGTTATATGACCTAGTCCTGGATTTGTCAGTATAATGCTTTTTCCTAAGAAAACAGCAAAGCACTGAAACCTAAGCTTTTAGAGAAACGTGCAGAGAAACAATGTCTAAATTTCACACCTAATGCTTCATCATGGCAAAACAAACTTTGAAATGCATGGAGGTATGGGGTCATCCTGGGAAAGATGAGTCAGTTTTTGTTCTGAAACTCTATGGCAGGCAGTGAACTGCAAGTGCCCTGGGAGTCTGAGCATGTTAGTTTCCATACCAGATCTTCAGCTAACCCCAAGCAAAGATCAACCGCGTGTTTCTCTGCGTGTGTGTGAGCTCCACACTTGTAGTAATGTGAAAGGAAGCATCATCTGCTCCCTACTGTAGCAGCCAGATGCTGCAGGCTATGCGGTGCCCTACAGATTAGCGTCCTGCTATTCATTTGGGCCTTTTTGGAGTGACAGGTAGAGTCGTGCTTTGGCTGCAGAGTTTTGGCAGGCATACTCTAGGTATTACTCACCATACAGCTTTGTCAGGACGTCAGATTAAAGCATGCCCAACCTAAGGATTAAGCCAGGTTTCTTTGCTGCATGTAACTCATTCCAGTAGCTCACTTTTTGTCCCAAGATAATAAAAGCATCAATGCTCCTTTTTTCTAATTAGTGAAACAATGTTTACAAGGCACTGTCAGTCCATTTCCTTCATGCTATCTGTTTTATTGTCTGGTCAACAATACATGAACTTTCTGACTCTAGGGGTTTACAAAAGATGGATTTCCCAGCTAGTTTTCACATATGACAAAACCTTTTTGCTGGTGCCAGTATGAAATTACGAGTGGGTGTTCTTTGTTGCAGTAACAGGGTATTCAGAACAGCAGGCACAATACTGACATGCTGATTCCCAGGTTGAGCCAAAACCAAAGCATCAAATTGATAGAAAAGAAAAGTTTCTGTCTGAAAATGGTGATGTTTTAGGAAAGGAAATCTTTTTGCAAAAGTTATTTTTGAGTTTTCAAGCATTAGTTTTGAGGCTAAATGGATGAAATACGGATTTCACAGGTGAACTGCAAAGTGGATGGACCATCAGGTTCAAGCATAGCAGTCCATCAGTCAAACAGTAGCTGGAAGACAGTTACAGGTGCCGTTTCTCAGGGGTCAATATCAGGCCAATATTTTTTAACATCTTTATGAACAACCTAGAAGAGGGGATGTAGGGCACTGGGGACGGTACCACACTGGGGGAGCAGCTGGATGACGGCACAGCCCTTCAGAGGGGCCTCAAGCAGGCTGCAGAAATGGGCTGCCAGGAACCTCCTGGGGCACAGCCTGGGCAAATGATGTGTCCTGCCCCTGGCTGGGAGGAGCCCAGCAGTGGTGCAGGATGAGACCCATGGTCTGGAAAGCAGCTCTGCGGTCCTGGTGGACAGTAAGGGACACAGGCATCAGCTAGGGGCCCTATGGCCTCGGTGGCTGACCAGGGCCTGGTCCTTGCAGGCCAGTGGAGGGAAGGGCTTCTCCACCGCTACGTGGCACTCATCAGGCAGCATCCAGAATTAAGTCCAATTTGGGGACATCCAATCCAAAAGAAGTGTTGAGAAAATACAGACAAAACTTCCCCACAAGTATGGTGCAGCCCTGGGACAGGACCCAGAGAGGTAGTGGGATCTCCATCCTTGGAGATAACCTGATCTAACTTTGTGGTGAGCCCCGCTTGGAGCAGGTGGTTGGACTAGGGACCTCCAGACATGCCTTCCAATCTAATTTTTTCTGAGCTCCTTTAATTACATTTCACAGTACTTTTATAGCAGCAGTAAAGTTGAGGTGGAGAATTTGTTTTGACTGAATGCAGCATCTTATGCCATGCCCAGGAGGACCGTGCTGAGATTAGGTGGTGATTCACTGACAGGAGACCATACGCTGTGACAACAGGAGGATGGTAACAAGGTCCCAGAACACACTTGTGCCTTTTCTCCTTCTGATACCTCAAGAAACCCAAACCAAGGAGAAATGATGCTGAAGTAAGCAGCATTCTGAGGCAAAACTGTCACCTTGTAGTAACCCCTGGATCCTAGAGAGTACATAAGACCTGCCCAAAAACCAGCCCAGAGGGGCCCAGGAGGCTCAGTGAGAACTTGATACCTGGCATCCCTCATCCACTGTGTCACCCCAAGTGATCCTGGCCAGATTGCTTGGGTATACACATCACTGTGCCTGTGAATGCATAGTGTGAGGTGGTAGGGGAAATCTGTGACTAAGTAAGAGCAAATGAAACCAGCTTTGCTTAAAATTAAAGTGGCTTTCCTGCTCCATAACAGCTGAGGCAGATCAACCCATTGCAGAGGTGCTGAGAAGACCCACTCCCAAGAAATCACAAAGCACTGAGTCCTTGGTAAAGGTGAACTAGGGATTCCTGTGGGTGCCTCCACACATTTTGAAAATACAGAGATCAACAGGAGGTCAAGGATGTAAAACTTCATTTCTGGCACTTCTCTAACCTGACAGAAGTGAAACGAAACTGAAACACACACTGCAAATAGACCTGAAGACACTTGAAAATGGCAGCTTGGGTTTAGCAAATGACCTTTCCTCCTACCAGGAACACATGGATAATTGCCCGCCTGTTTGAATCATTCTCCTACATAGCTACACAATGTTGGAGAAAATGCTATATCAGAGCAACATCTGAGAAGGAATGGATGGAAAGCATGCATGCCCATCTGCCAGATACTGTTGCAGGCTGAATAATCCTGTTGGGCTGCTGACTTATGTTTAGCTCTTCAATTAAGTACTCATGTGAGTAAGCCCCAGGGTCACATAAATAATCCTTAGGATTACTCAGAAATTAATTTTTAAGACATGATTAACACATGACTGGGAGCTGCAGGCTTTGCACACAGAATCACAGAAAGATTCAGGTGGGGAAGCACATCTGGATGTCTTTGCTCCAACTCCCCTCTCCAAGCTCAGCTGACTTCAAAGCGGGGTTAGGTTGGTCAGGACCTTGTCCAGCTAAGTTTTGAACATGTCCAACAGTGGAGATCCCACCACATCTCTTGGCCCTGTCCCAGGGCTGCACCGCTCTCATGGGAAGGAGTTTTCCTCCTTATGTGCAACCAGAATTTCCCATGCTGCAATGTGTCCCTTTTGTCCCTTGCAACAAGGGACAAAACAAGATGTTTTAAGACAAGATGTCCCTGTGCACTTCCAAGAGGAGGTGAGTAACCACCTGTGAGGCAGTGAACATCTGCAATTAGGTCTTCCCTGAGATGTCTCTTCTCCAGGCTAATGAAGCCTGGTTCCCTCCATCTCTCCTTAATACATCATAAGCTCCAGGCCCACCAACCATCTCTGTGGCCTTGCACTGATCTCCCTCCAATCTGCCAACAAGGGATGTTTGCCTCCACCCCTGACATATACACAAGAACTGCAGCTGCCCTGAGAAGACAAATGCTCTTCTGATGATATTTTAATGCTCATATGGCAGTATCACTCTGTCAGTACTGACTAGAGTTGTTCCCTGCAATGATGCCATAGCCTGTGTCCTCTCCCATGTGAGACTGAGAGACGGAACAGCATGAGCATGCATGGGAAATAGGTGCTGTTTGCCATGCAAGGTGTTAAGCATCAGGACCGTGGGCAGTGTGGGACCTCGTGGTCAGCCGGTGATGGCCCTCTGGACTCTGGCTAGGTTAGAGGATGCTTAGAGGTAGGATTTCATCCCTGGACTTGGGCATCATCTTTGGCTGAGAGCCCAGGCTCCTTCCATGTCAGTACTGAACAAATGTCTAAATAAATCTGTTACACATGTCCTCCTCTCTCCTTTATTAGTTTGGCTTTTTCTCTTTTTTCTTTACTTTCTTTTTCCTGACAAAATAGTCTTGCATATTTTTCCTTAATGAGCATTGACTACTGGGGTCATGATGCTCTGGCTCCAGGTACTGCTCAGCCACAGAGAAACCTGTCTGGCTCAGGCAAATGGCTATTCGCTGCAGTATCGCCATGTATCTGGGGCTTTCCAGTATAGGCACAAGCTCTAGACAATTACTGTTGAGCAATGCTGCAAAATCTGTGGGCCAGATCTCTCCCAAGGGCTACTCCAGCCATGCCAACAGCACAGTCATCATATCAGTATGAATCCACATTACCATTTGAGCAAAAGTATGCAAGGGTCTCTCTGTGACACTCTGAAACATGTTAATACCACTTAGTATCTGAGGGATGAAATATACTGAATTGCTAAGAGGAAAAACATTTGGTATTAGTCTTTGAAATTTCACTGAAACTGTTACCTATTCATGAACCTCTTTATGCGCATCGCACCACATTCACTGTTCACAGGTTCACTAGCTGGGGTAGGGATGGTTTTAACCTAAGACGCTGATTTCAGCTCTCACACTCAGTATTATAGTTTAAATAAGCTCACCACATGGCAGCTGCGTGCTCCACCCAGGACACGGTGAAGTTATTTACTCCTGCTGAACACTGCATCTTTCAACCTATTTGTTATACTCAGGGGCTCTGCAGAACACCGTGGGGTCTTGCTCCTTCCTGCGAAGCTCTGACAAGACCAGTCCAGGCTGCAGAGGAAATGATTTGCACTTCACAGCCACCTTTGCAACTTCCAGCTTAACCCGATGGCCTCTCAGAGAGATGCAGCTGAAGTTCAAGGACCTTAAATACCTGCTTCCACAGACAGGGCAGCCTGCAGTCTCATCTCAGGTTAAAAGTAGCTTTTTGCAGACGTGAGCTGTGCTTCATGTAAAAGGACAAGCCTGAAACAGGGTGCAAGAGTAAGGTCAAGTACGTGAAAAAAAAAAGCCAGCATTTCCGATGTCTATGTGCAGTGCTGAGGAGCATGTGGGTGTTGCTGGTTAACCTGGAGTTTACAGGAATCACACAAAAATGTGTGTCAGAAACCCGGGGCTAGCATGGCTGAACCCCTAGGAATGCTCCAGCATTCATTCCTCAGCTGTACTTGTTTAGGCAAACCAGACAAAAAGTACCTGATTTAGTCTGAAGAGGGAAGCTGGAGTCCAAGGTAGACATGTATGGGCAGCACTTCTAAGTAGCTCGACTTTCAAGTTTCCTGAGAGCAGTCATGCCCACGGAGTTGGTAATGAGAAGGAATTTGTTTGCCGAAGGATCTCTGGGGCTCTGTGCTTCTTTCCCAGGTGGGGGCATTCAGACAATTGATGAAGGAAGCATTTTCTGTCTGGGACAGTAAATATTTAACTGGAAAGTTTAGAAAGATCCATGCTTCTGAGTTTTCAAGGCCTCCTCAAAGAAAGCGTCTTTCCTGCAGTCACAAAACAAAAAGCACAGAAAGGAGGACAGAGGCTAGGAAACACAGGGAAATCAGAAAAGCTGTGTCCCTCTGTAGTGCGCTGTAGTCCTGCATTGCCTTCTCTGCAGCATGTGCAAGAAACCTACTGCAGCTGCCCCTCTCAGACGTCTGAAACATTCTGCAGAGCATTTCTGCCTCCCTGTTCAGTTTATTCAAACACCCCCAAAATCCCATTTGTCACATTAGATCTAATCACTGAAAGGTCAGTGCTTTTCTTTCTTTGGACAATCAGACAACACAAAAAGTGACCTGCCTAGAGTTTCCAAAGTGATGAGAAAGGGTAGGTTTTTACATGAAAATGTCTTTCTCAGGTTTTTCCACTGTTGTGTCTGGCGGCTTTTGGACATGAGTGGCACCAGCAAGTACCTGGAACTTTTTGGCATGTGACTTTTAATGACCTGGTAGCCAAGCTGCCAGGATGCATTGGGATGGTTTGCTATAGCTTCTTAGCATGGAGAACCACAGGCTTTGGAGGCCTGATCCAGGTGACAGCAGGGGTTCCAATGATCTCAGCAGAAACTGGAGTTGCTCTCAAGTATCAAACCCAGCTAAATCCTCCCATTCACTAACTAGGTTATATTTTGTGGTTCGTCCTGGAGAAGTAGCTCCAGACAGTCTTTAACAGTTGTACTGTGACTGGCTTTCCCGGCTCAGAAAGAGCTGTGCCTCTCATTGCATTCTAAGATGTCACAGATGTGAGTTGTGCGCACTTAAGGCCACAGCACATTTTGTAGTCAAGCACAGTGGAAAAGAGAGGTCCCTGAGGCCTGCACGCTCGACCGCTGCAACCGACTCAAGGGCCTTCTCCTCTCCAGCAGGATGCCTATGATGTTGGCAGTGAAATGCCTGCCTAGCAGAGCTATGACAAGGAGGCTTGAATCCATACTTAACCACTCAATGGCTTACCCAAGTGGAGACTGGCAAGAGATCTGCCGGGGACAAAGTGTTCTTAGGGAGGTAATGCAGTCTGCTGCACTGAAAGCAGTGCATCTCTTCAGAGCTAAGCACTGGCAAGAAGAGTGCCGGAAGGACAGAAATAAAGGAGCAGAGAAGAGAGCTAACAGGGAGATTAAATGGGCTTTCTCTTGGGATTAGCATTTCTCTGGAGCACATCTCTGCCAATCTTGATGGCAGGGTGTTGGCTGGTTCTCTGGGCTGCTTCCCCAGGGTAAGTCACTTTCTTGTTGAATGTGGTCAGAAGTGGTCCTTTTGGGGTACCAAATCTTGAGCGGCCCATGGTGGGAGAGACATTTAGGAGACAGCTACACAAGGAAGTGGTAGCAAAAAAAAAGAAAATACTTTGATGTAACAGAGGGTATGTACAACATAGTAAACAGCAGGGGGTGGAAGAGAAGGGTGCTGGGCTTGTTCAGCCTGGAGAAAAGATCGAGGAGGTACCTAGCTGCTGTCATCCACTACCTTACAGGGTTACAGAAGAAAGAGAGAGACAGACTCTTCTCACAGGTCCACAGGAAAAAGACAAGAGGCAATGGGCACAGGTTGCAACAGGGAAAATTCTAGTTGAACATACGGAAAAAATTCCTTCCACAAGAGCGGTGCAGGTCTGGGGCAGGCACCAGAGGGGTGATGAGATCTCTGTCCTTGGAGATTCTCCAGACTGACAGGACAAGGCCCTGGGCAACCTGACCTCGCTTTGGTGAGCCCTGATTTGAGCAGGGCGTTGGGCTGAAGACCATCAGCTGTAAACCTTTCTGCAGTTCTTCAAGAAGCTCCACAGTGGTCCTTCTGAGACCTCTCTCAATCCCATAAGCTTCAACAGCAATACGTTGCACGGGTACCTATATGAGGATAGAGCCTGGGCTATGGGGGGAGGTAGGGATGTAGGTGTCCACATGCCTCATACTGAGAAGAAATCTGCCCAACACTGTCTTTTGAAGGAAAAGCTCCTCCTTCACTGTTCTTCCCAGCTACTGCCCCCCTGGAGACTGTTACACAGTCCTCAGAAGGCAAAGATAAACTTTTCACCACATGTGCCTGATGGCCATACGTAAAAAAAATTATGTCATGAATGCTACTGCTGTTTGATTTCTATAGACCGAAGCTTGTCACATCACCGATCTTTGGAGGAATGGCCATGTCATGGCCAAAATAGCCTTAGGCCTCAGCTCCTGGCAATTTCCCCATGCTCTGCAGCAGGTGGGAAGAGGCATGAAGGACACAGGGAAACCAGGGACAGATGGGGCCTCTGCAGAATAGGAAAGGCAATGATGAAGTTGCTGAGTGTGGATCAGCTGGAAGTGTCCATAGACTTGGTAAGGATCTGCTGAGCTTACAGTAGGATGCTGCAAAAAGGGCTGCATGGGGATGACAAGGGAAAACAAAAATCAGGAAGCCTGGCAGGTTTTGGTTCTACTGCAGAGAGCACAGGTAAAAGTTGTTGTCTGAGATAACTGGCTGAATGGAAAACCTTGTGGTAGGTGTGTGATTGTGTTCTTCCACTATTTGAAAAGGCCTTGAGCCCATGGACTGCTTCAGAGCAGAGGTGAGCCCCTCCTGGACTTATGTGGTGTGAGAGGAGCTGGTGGAGGAGCCAGGCTTGCCATGCCTCCTTAAGAGGTAACTGTGTGAAGTCCTATTTCCTGGAAGGACCCATGGGGACTAGATGTGGAAGGGATGGGGCTTTAGCAGCAGACAGGCCAGCAGTGCCATCACCGCACAGCTCTGGAAGGATGGAGGCAAGCAGACAAGTGGAAGTGAGAGATCTCCAAGCATAGCTGGGATGGCATAGGTAGGCTCTGGAGGCTTATGGAGATGGTCTGGAGGTAAATGGGGCTGTCACCAGCAACGTATTTCTCAATATGTCTGTCTTTTGTGCCTGTGAGTCACCAGCAAGCTGGAGGAATGGCTCATGCAAGAATCCCCCCACGCAGAAGTGTGTGTGAGCGGTCCCTGTGCACTGCGGAGCACAGCTCCATCGAGATGTCATCTGGCAGTACCTGGCTGCAGCTAGCTCTGCCCACCAGGAAGCAGCTCTCCATCGGTGTGTCAGCCTGCATTCAAGCTTCAGGTTTTTCAGTGGAAGATCTCTTCTTTTTTTCTTAGTCTTTAAACATTTGTCTTTCAATAGTAAACGGTTTTTAATAAATGCTGCACAAAATTTCTCAACTGTTTTTCAACAAAAAAATGCCATGCCTCCAAAGTTTCCCACCTTTTAAGAAAGGATTTGCCATTTTTGAGAGGAACTCCCCTCTCACCAACATGATGGGTTTCTCCCCTTCCCCCTGAGACTTTCCTAGACGTATCTGAATATCTGTTCCTCCCCTTTTCCTAGGGAGAGAAGCCAGGCAAAGCAGCAGGATGTTAAGCTGAAATATGTTCTGATCTCAGCCCCATGAGACAGAAACTGGAAGTAGTTTGGGGATCATTTTGTGGTTTCTTGGGGGCAGCAGACGAAGCTGGAGATGGAGAATGGGACATCTGGAGACCTTGCCAGGGAGGCTCAGCACATGTTTTCTCGCAGCAGAGGCTGTCGTCGTAGATGACTCCCAGTCATCCAGTGCCTTGCTTGAGTGAGCTGGTGCCCCCAGCCCTTGTGTGTGGAGCACCCAGTGCCTGGCATCTCTGCGCTTGCTCTTCACTCACTGCAGCGACACCAGCAAAGGTCACATTTTAGGACCGTTGATGTATGCTGGCTTCAGTCTCCACTCAGAGGCTTAGAGAAATTAAACTCAAAAAGTCTTTATGGCACCATGTCCCAGAAGACACAAAGGAAGTGGACAACAGAGAGACAGGACATAATGAGTAACAAGTGCTCTCCTGAAGTTTAATAACTCCAAGCTCTCCCCAGGTGCTTCCATGGACTCCTTGCGGCAGGATGCTGTTGTATCCCAGGTTACTGCTTTGGCTGGTCATCACAGATTTGCTGCCAGTTTCTCTTCCTCAGTGCTCTCAGCACAGTGGCACACACAGTAATCCTGGCTGCTACAAAGTGTGTATTGAACAGATTGTTTTACTTCTTTTGTTTTTTAAATTTAGGGGTTTTGCACCCAAGGCAAAGGTTAGGGTGGCAACTCACCTAGAAGTACTTCCATACATCTAGTTGTCTTTCCCTTTTACATGTTATCACAAGCACAAGCTCCCTTCCACTTCCTAGGATTTCTCCCCTCATAACAGAAATGCCCCAGACATGACAATGACAAGCTAAATACGCTGCATGTGTTTGAGGCCTGCCCACCAGCTCCTTTCTCTTCTCTCCAGTATACGTCATCTGAGCTTTTGGGCCTCTCTCCTTTTAAAGCCCAGAGAGCCTTTGCCAACAGTCCTTATGTAAATGGAAAATTTATGCACACACACCCATGCATGTGCAGTCATCCCTTCTGCTTGCTCACATACTCTCACTCTCTTGAAAAGGCTGTCAGACATCTCAGTTTTTCCAGTCAAGGCCTCTCTTTCCAGTTGCAAACTTTACTGGACAAATTTTGAGGACTTACATATCTATCTGTTAAAGCCAGGTCTAACAAGGCCCAGGTGGAGCTTGGCACCAGTCTTGTGCTGTTCTTATAAGTGCTGTAAGTCCACCGATTTTAAGAACTGCCTCCCAAACTATATCCCATTGCTGTGCACCCACACAGTACCCTTAGGATGGCAGCATGGGGACTATGTCCATGCACTATGACCCGATTTCCTTTCAAACTAAACTGTGTCTTAGCATGAAAGAAATTGGAAGTGATAATTAAGTCTCAGTACCCCATTTTCCATCTCATCACTCTGTTATATCACCTGACAACTTTGTCAGAGTGGGCTAACACTGTTAAGAAAATTGTATTTGATATCTCTTGTATCATGCTGCGTGACATTTTACTCATGTAGACTGAGCCAAGCAAGTGCTACCTGAGGTTATTCCCACATCACACTCCTTAGAGGGGTATGGGTTCCCCATCCTTTGAAAGGAAACTGCAGAAACTGCAGATTTCATTCTGCAGCGAAGGCGGCCAGCATATCACGTGTGAAAACCTACAACCACCACCCCAAAGATGTATGAGCCGCCCCCAAAATGCTGAAACATTGTGACTGTATAAGAGATCCTGGGTTGGAGGAAGCAGTGCTAAGCTTCCTCCCCTTTCTGCTTGGCTTCCATCTGAAATCTGCAGCAGCCATGCAGGAAACCAGGGAATTGTGACTCACACTAATTCACACCCATGAGTGATCCTGGATTCTCACCAGTCCTGCCCAAACTCCAGCTAAAGGCACAGTGTAAACAGGAGGATGGTAATTATAGCAGTCAAATGGCTTTGCCAGCATCTTCCACTTAATCTCGTTTTAGGTGTCTGATTAATATCCCTTGAAGATCCATGATGTACTTGTCACATGGATTAAAAAGAAAGCAACTGATAAAAAATAACTCTCTGTGGAAAGCCCTATTTCTGACTATTCCTGACACAGATCCAGCAGGCATCTGTTCTCGGCACATCACTCCAAAGTAAAGTAGCTGGAGACCTAGGACAAGATGCTGTTTCTGGTGAAGTTCACGGCTGATAGAGGCACAAGCGGAGTGGTACCTGTGCAAACACATAGGTATTGTGCCACACCTCCCGCACATGCAGGATGCACAACTGTCAGCAGTTTTTGGAGAGTGGGGACTCCTTGAAATGTATGAGGACTCAGTGAAACCACGTGAGCAGCCCACAGGGGAGCAATGGCTGGGAGAGTTAATATGTCACAAGTAGCCATGGGTGTGGGTAGTCCTCTCTGTGAAGCTCTAATTAAGCGAGGATCTTAGTTTGGCTCTTTGGTACAGATAGACCAGCCCACTAGTAACAACATTACGATGATCATGGGATTGTAATCAGAAACTGCATCGCACCACACTTCAAAGAAATTAGCAATTAAAGGGTTTTTAAAGAACGATTTCTGCAAGACCCTGCCTGAGAGGTGGTGTGCCCATCACCCTGCTTCTCCTGAGCTCTGTCCTCCCTGTGAAGAGGAGACTTGTTCACAGCATGCAAATGCCCAGGGAGGGCAAGTTTCTGACCATGCATGGCAGTGGGTGAGCCAGAACATTTGTTCCACTTCACCTGGACCAGAGGGAAATCTCCCTTTTTGTTCCTTTTAGAGGGTTTTCCCTCATTTAAAAAAAAAAAAGCCCAAGGTGAGTTTCAAACTGAAAGGTCCTCATGAAACAAGAAAGCAAAGGAGTTCATTTGGAAAATGTCAAAACGCGTTGTTTCCGCTTTCAGGAACTTTTACTCCCTCTTTTCAATTAAGGCTATTTGTCAGTTTGGATCAAATTCAAGAAATAATTTAGTTTGCCACCAAAGTACACCTTTACTGGCTGAAGTGTGTGTCTGGAAACTCCGGCCGTGGTGCTGACCCTGCTTGTCTGCCATCACAGTGTTCCTGTGTGCAACAAAGGGGTTTATGTAGGAGCGTTGCTATATGTGAAAATATACGGCCAGGCTTCCACTGCAGTACAGTACTACCCTTACCAAACCCATTCGCTTCAGCTAGAGCAGATCTTTCAAAAAGGCAGTCTGAATCTTAAGGCTGCATAATTAAATTACTGATGAACTAGTAACCAAGTCATCCATGGTCTGATTCCTCACTGACAGACTTCTGTCTCAAAAATGCAAGAAATCCCTAAGTAAACAGTGCAGAGCTGTCATCAGATTTGGAGATGTGTAGCTTTGAAAGTTATGAAGAATTCTTTTGCTTGAGTGCAAAAGCTGTAACAAGTCACTTAAGCCTCCAGTGCCAGAGCCAGATCTGGATGGCATTTACCAGCAAAGCAAAGGTCCCACCAACACTGGCATTGGTGTTTGACCCAGTAGCTTCCCTCGGAATTTGCCAGTCTGCTTCACCAGATCCCCCACCTGATCTCACAAGACAGGGATGTGAGGACACCAGAAGCACATACCTGCCCACTGTTCCCTGGGCAGGGACCGCATATGAGCCTGGCCAGGTCCCAGGGCTGTCTCTGACACCCTCTTCTCTGCAGTGGCTGGTGTCCAGGGCTTGGGCTCGCCCTGGGTGCATGAAGTTAAAAATCCCCTCAGGGTCCTTTATGCAGTCTGTTGAACTGAGAGCATGGATCCCACGAGCTGGGCCTCCCCTATATGTTGCTTTCCCCTGTGTTCAGGGACCTGGAGAGATCCTCTGCTCCAGAGAAGACCGTTTAAGCGTGGTACCAGACTCATCACTAGGATTTTCTCCATCCCCAGAAAAAATAAACTGGTTTTCCTTTAATGGCAGAATCACAGTCGTACTATAAACAGCAACTTCTGTCTTACTGTTCTGGTTTTATAATGCTCTCAGTGGTTGCCTTCTCAAGAGATAGCTGATCGCCAGCACAGACAGCAAGTTTTTCATATTTATTCCAGTCAAAACACAACAAATGGGTTTTGCCTGGAGCCTCTATGGATCCTGGTGGGTGTGCTCAGAGAAGGCCTTTTACCTGCAATTAGTTTTCTTCAGGCAGTGGCAGCAGTGGCTGACACATGGCTGATGGCGGTTGCAGCAGGAGAAGGGAAAAACATCTATGAGCCTGGAGGACAGACCAAGTTTCTAAGGACAGGAGCCATGTCAGGGGTGAATCTGGCACTGTAGAGGAGGACTTGCTGAACTGTATGAAGAAAACCTGCCATGCCTGCTTCCACCAGCAAGAAAGCATCATCTGCCACCAGGAAAATACCATATTTTGAGTCAAAAGAACACAAATACGCAGACAGAGCATTCACGCAGCTGCTTGCTTGTCCTGTTAAGATTTTTTATCACTAAGTCCCAGGAAGATTTATGTGGGAAGTAACCACCAGAGGTCTCTGGTCCAACCTTCTGCTAACCTCAAAGTTTGAACGGGTTGCTAAGCGCCTTGCTCTTGCAGCGTCTGTTTGGTACCCCTCAGCTCCAGCAGTGAAAGCCTGTTATCTGAACCTCTCTGTGCCTTGGCTCCGAGATTGCCTGTCCGACTGCAGCAGCGCAGGATGCTTGGGCATCACTTCAGCTGGGACTCTGGTTTGCCCAGTGCCATCCAGTTCTCTGGCTGACCTGGTCCTGCTGCCAGTGCACGTGAAGAGCCTGCAGCCAGCAGCTCTAGGGCTCCTCAGAACTCAAAGGGGCTTCCAAAAGTGCATTCATGTCTGCTTCTGGGTGGGAAGGAGAAGCCCTGAATGGTGTCCGTGCTGAGCTTCAAGCGCTGCACTCACTGGTGAACCCTCCCAGGGCTGCTTCTGGGGACGCCCTGTTTCCAACAAGTGTTGCTGGAATTACATCCCTACATAAACAAGATAAGTGGAAAGGACACAACAGTCAGTAGCTTTTTGAATGAAAATGGGGGAAAGGAACAGCCCTGTTTCCCTGCTAAGGCCTTGTTTCACTTTTATTTGGTGTGTTCAGCTCCTGTATAGAGATGTTGACAATACTGATGATACCTGTGATTAATTATTAATACAACAGTTAAGAGGCTGAGCTGGGAGCTGAGACACCTCTGTCCAGGGTACAAACACAGAAGAGAAAGGTGGGACAAGCACAGGGCACAAGGAGCTGGAGAAAGGGAGACAGCAGCACAACAGCAGTGCTCACCTAAGTCTAAATTCTTGTCTGCAGGTTTTTACAGGTACTTCAGAGAGGAAAGCTTGAAAGAGAAATCAGGAGGAGAATGATAACCTGTGAATAAAGCATTGAAAAAAAGAGAATTATGTTTAGCCAGTGGAACAGAAGGAGATGTGGAAAATGTTTCTTTCTTTCTGTCAAGTATATCTATCTCCTAACAGGGAACCATATTTCAGCTTGATGCAGTCAGACATTTTAGAGTCCGTATAGGAAAACTACATCTGTAGCTGTGGACATGCCTGCAGAAAGATCCTGCAAGATTGGCTGGGTTGCTTTTAAGGGTTAGGAATTTAATTTTATACTTTGTGAAAATCACAAAGTTGACTGAAGCCAAAATTCACAGATGGGAGGGAAAATGACAGCAGTTTGTTCTTGAGGGAGGATTATTCTGTCACACAGGACACAATAGAGACCTCTTCTTTTACTACTTTAACAAGTTTTGCTTCATGCTGGCATTCCTGCTTCAGAAAGGCACTGTCATGGGAAACGGATTCTGCCCGGAGACCAGACATTGTTCAGGATATCCCTTCTACCTCCGTGTGCTATTCAGCATTAACACAGCTGTAAGCAAAACCCTGAGACTATTGAAATTTCTTTCTTCATCTCCCCCTTTCTCTTTGACAAATGTGTGACAAGGATGCAATTGTTTGAAAGCCCAGTGGTGGAGAAAACAGAGAGCAAAGCCTTCAGATGTGCCTCAGTGATTTAGAAACCTGCCCCCAAGACTTGTGAAAAAGGTCACTGGAGGTCGTCTACAGGGTTCAGCTTCCCAGCAGGTCTCTAGATACCAATGTAAAGGCACTTAAATGCCTCTAACAGCTGACCCTTTTGCCAGTGTTCCCACCTAGGATTATCCTGGCTCTCGGACTGAAGAATAGCCCTTAGCCTACTAATGGATCACAGGCTTTTCTCTTTAAATATCTGCAGTTTGTGTTGGGTAACCGCCCATGCAGCCAGCAGGAAGTTGTTTCTTCATTAAAATGACTAAAGCTTTTGAAAGATGAAGATAAGGGTTCTTCTGATGAATCACTGCAGGGCTGCATTTGGGGAATATTGTTTCTTGTTACCCAGAAGTTACTCAGCAGCCTGCTGGTAATGGAGCATGAACACAGCAAGGACGCTCAGGCGTTGATCTGTGAATACATTTCCCTGTCAGGGTCCAGCCCAGCCCCAAAACCAGGCCTTTTTTTCCTGCAGCTGCTAGGTCACATTGTGCTTGTGGTGTGTGCTGGACCTTTGGCCCTTGGTGTGAGCAGACATGCGGGGACCCAGTCTCTGCTGGGCAATGGGGAGCACTGGGAGCATGTCTGCAGCAGAAACACACATCCTGCCACATGGACACCATGCCCTGCTCTCCTGAGGGCACTTTTGCTCTGCCTCCTAAATGCAGAGCACTCTCTCTGCCAAGCTCAGCACTCAGTGAGCTGGGGTCCCCATGCTGACCCCTTCTCTGCCTGAGGGACACCCTGAGGGGTCACACCTCCTCCCTCTACAAAGCAATTCCCGCTCCTCCAGGCTACATACTGCCCTGTGAGTGGGAGGGCATGGGGAGGAGGTGTCTGAGCCCTTTCCGCTAAGGCTAAGCTATTTAAAGATCAATGGGCCAGAAAGAGGGACCAAGGGTCAGCATCACTTGTGCTCCTGCTCAGAGGAGTGTTTACATATTTTATGCATTGGCTGTTTTATGTAACAGCACTCCAGAAGCCCTTGGAGCAGGACAGGCACAATGGACCCCTTCTGGCAGGGGCAACTGTGACTGCTGGGTGACCCTCTCAGAGTCCTGTGCTATTTTGGCTGGTGACTGGAGCTGCTCCAGCCCCAGAGTGGCATGTAGCACAGCCCGTGGTGGGGTGGCCTGGCTCTTGCTCCTCCATGGTGGACACTTGCACCGGTCAGGAAGATGATGCTGGCTGATCCAGGAGAGCCACTCCTGTACCCCTCCAGCCCCTTAAGGGACTTGGCACCTGCCACCAGTGCCACCATGGTCAGTGAGTGCACAGAGCAGTGCTAGCTGCTGTCCCCCACGCCTGCTTAATGCTAAGAGCTGAGTGTTTTTGGGCTCATCCTTGCACATAGGGGTGTGTATTTCCTGGTGCTGCTGCTAATTTGGTCACCCTCCCTGTGCCCTGGGTCCACTCAGTCCCTATGGGCCACAGGACCTGCCAGCCATCCTATCTACAGTCCACCCATGGGGCCAGGAACCCTGGGAGTCCTCGTCCCTGCAGGCTCAGCAGGGGGAGGGCTGGGGCCTGCTGGCACCAGGCACCCCCAGTGAACTTGCTCTGAGCACCGGGAGCAGAAAGTCTTTCCCACCTCAGCTCCAGTTCTGCAAGCAGCGGTAACTTGCTTTTCATCTGCCCAAGAGGTGCCCTGCACAGTAGTATAGATACAGCCCAGGAGAACTGACATGCCTATGAGCTTCAGGTGCCTCCATCACCAGGCCTAGAGAGGTGTTTGGGCAGCAGACTTAGATCCCAAGTCCTTTCGTAAATCTCTGCACCAAACTTCCTATTCCAACTCAGAATAAAACCAGAAAGAAATGACTGCCTTTCTGCTGCCTCTCTCCCTAAGTGACCCCTCCTGAAAGCCCTCTAGGCTTCCAAAACAAACAAACAAACAAACAAACAAACAAAAAAATCAAAGAAATGGAATATGATGAAAACCAAAAAAATGGAGAAGAACCCCAGGCACCATTTAGGAAAGGCACAGTGTCTTGCTCCGGCACTGTGCCATCTATGCTCAATGCCTAGAAGGCTGGGAAAGGTTCGGGGAGAAAAGTCCGCTGCACAGGAACATTTTAAGGGCCTGAGTAATGAGTCAGTGCTGAGGTTTGGATTCAGATGTTTCCTACCTAGTACCTGCCAAATGTGCCAGACCTTGCTGAGGAATGACACAGAATACCATTATTCCTGGTTCACAGAGAGGAAACAGGAGCTTAAACAGAGGGAGTATGTGTCCAGGATAATGCCAGGAATCGGCTGAGGGTCTGGGATGAAAATGTACAGGTTTCAGGCTCCCTGGAGCATAAGATGCAGGAGATGGAAAACTGTTCATCCCAATCCCATAGCCATTGCTGTTTTGTTAGTTCATGGGAGAGGCAATGTAGGGTGAAGAAGGGAAGGTAACACCACACTTTTGATGCAGAACCATTTCCTAATGGTGGAGGAATGAGGGCAGAGCAAAAGGGCAATGCTCTGCCCCTGGAAGATCTGGCTGAGGTCAGTTCACACCTCAGGGGGTCATCCTGGTCCCTTGCTTCAGCCTCTACATGTCCGTGCCCCTAGCCCTACCAAGCTTTGTTCTGCACATCAGTATGAGTCAGCCTCTGCTTCATTTTGGCAGGCTTGGGGGCCAGGGACTTCAGGGGGCAGTTCAGTCCAGCTAATCCTGTCACCGGCAGGTCCCAGGGCTACCCGTGATGGTGGGTACTCCAAATTTGGGCAACAGCTGTTGACCTGTGTTACAGGGAAGGGAGAAGGACAGCACTCTGTTCCTCCTATCAACCCACGATGGAAATGGCACTGCCTGGGTCTGCTGTGGCTTTTCTGTGGTGCCTTCAGAGCTAGCTTCCTTCCTTCCTTCCTTTCCCATCTCCTTCTAAACAGCTCTGAAGGCTCACCTGCCTCCAGGTCTTTGTAGTGAACAAAGAGCTGGAGATGATCTCAGCCAGCTCATGAGCCAGATGTGCAGCTTTCCATCTCACGGGGTCTCCAGATTATTAGCTGGGACTCTGCCTTAGTGTTTAGCTGCCCAGACAGCTGGGCAGCTGAGACACATCTCATCTGGCTCCATCAAGCAGGAGGACAAGTAAGCTCTGAGCCTCAGGCTCCCAGCATACTTAATGTTGGACTAGCTCCTATGTCTCTGCTTCATGCAGTGGGACAAGCCAAGTTAGCCCCACACAAAGCTGCGTTCTCCCAGGAATGCACCTGCTGAACTGCCTGTGAGGGGAGAGGATCCCCCATCTTCGCAGCAGGGTCTGGCAGCCCCTCCAGACAGGGAGCAGGAGCAAACCCCAAAGCAGCTGCTGCCCAACAAGATATTGCCTGGTAGCTGGACCAGGCCAAATGCCTTCACCTATCACACGTGCCTGTTGCCCTACAAGGGGGTTGAGCAATAATCCAGCAGGAATTTGATCAGGAGCTAAATCCCAGTTACCAAATATGGGTTGCATCGGGCCAGCGTGTGGGCGAAAACCCTCTTTACGCTCCGTTTGCCCTTGTTCTGGCGCTGACCCCACCATGAGCTCATTGGAAAACAGCTTTGTGCACAGCAGCCCCGTGAGATACGCTTCCCTCCACACCCAGCCATGGCCCCGGAGGCTCACGCAGTGCTGAAACACCCGTCACTCGGCGGAGAGGTGAGGCAGCACCATCTGACTGCCATGCAAGCTGTATGGTGCCTGGGGCTAGGCGAAGGTTTGGGATCAGAAGGCCAGCTGTGGTCAGTCCCCTGAGCAAGCACCATGGGGAGAGGCTGAACTCTGTGATCGAAGAAGTTGGGACGAGCATCAGACATTGACCGAGTGTTATTTTGGACTTGCTAGCTGGCCTTAAAACAACATGAGCTAACATTGCTTTCCTGGCCACAGCGACGACCCTTTTTGTCCAAGGGGTGTTGTAGGAAAGGGCACGCAGCAGCACACGCCTCTCGATGCCACACTGATAAGGGCACTGGTGGCTCCGGAGCTAGGTCAGTGTCTACACTGACAGCTGTGCCACGCAGCTGGACATAAGAGGGAGGGGAGAGGACCCTCAAGGCCCAAGGTGTTGAAATGAAAATCCACTTCCCCATAACCAACCGTCCAGCTCGCTCTGTAGCGGCAGTGAGCGTTGGTGCCGCAGACATCAGCAGAACGTACCAGGAGACAAATCCAAGCTTGCTGGCAGTGCCCTCACTGGGGTCTGTCACTCTTGGGGAATGCTCCTTCCAGCCCAGCCACACAGCATGCAAGCCCACTGCTCTGGTCCAGGTTCCCCCACAGTCCGGACAACCACAGAGCATCCCCCATGACACAGACCTGACCCAGGACTGAGGGGTCACGGTGCTGCCAGAGATGCCACGACCCACCCAGTTTTTCAGGCTGTAGCAGACCGCAGGTTTCAGGTTGCACTGGGAGGACATTCCTCCGGCACCACACTCCTTGCAGGGCTAATCCGTGGAGGAATGCACCAGCATGCATGGCAGCCCCGTGCTGCGCCAGCCTGGCTGAAGGTGGCAGCCACAGACCACACCAGCCTCGCCTGGCCTGAGCCCCATGAGGGACCTGAGGAGGTCCCCACCAAGTCCTGGGTAGTCTTACAGCTCCAGCAAGCCTTGTCCCGTTGTTGCTGCCAGAGACCCTTTTGCAGCAAAGTTTAAAGAGCCACGAGACACCAGTTGTCTCCGCCAAAGCCTTGCTGCAGGACTCCAGCATTTCATTGCCTGCCAGGTGTAAGCACCAAGAGATCTACCAGGTCTCCACTCATCCATAAAGGCCAACTGGTTTTCTCCCCTCCTGGCTTGCAGAACAGGACACACATCTACTGAAAGGCTGCAGCACTTCTGCTAATGTTCTGGCCATTTCAGAAATAACTTCCTTTAAAACTTCTTAGTGTTCTATGCCTCGTAGCATATGATCTTTTTCAAGTGATCACCTCAACTGAGCACAACTTTTCAGCAAGTGCCACATCTCTATTAATAAACAGGTGTGGGAAAGGCTGGGATGGAAAAGCACCCTCTGTGACTCCATGATGCTTTTGCTTTTTGCTGTTGCCACACCAACTTCTTTATCTTACAAGGCAAAATGTTTTAAATAATAATGGAAAAATTACCTTCTCTAATCCACACTCTGGAGGGGAGCTCTCTTGAGCTACTACTCTGCAACCAGTTGGATGTGTCTGCAAAGAATTCAGGTGAAGAAAGCAAGCTAAAGTAGTTAAAAGACTTGCCAAAGGATGCAGAGAAAAATTATTTCTATGTCCCGTATAGAGAAATCCATGTCCTTCAAGAAATCCAACCTCCCTTTCCCCATATTTAGGCTGGGCTTGTGCTTTCACCCCAACTACCATGTTGTCCTTGGTAGAGAAATCTGGTTGCAAATAACCTTAAACCTTTGTCAAAACTCCAGTGCTGCTCTGTTTGGACTTGGCCACTGTAACCCCTGCTAAAAATTGCAGAGAATATTTCAAAGTCAAACTTTAAAGGGACAGCCATTGTTTTATTTGTGTTTAATTAAAAATAATAATAATAATAATTGTTTTCCAGTCCCATGGTAATTAGCAATCCAATCTACACCTCCCATGGGAAAGAGCCTCCGTTTCTGGAACAAGTGTGCTCAAATATTGACTTGCTTTAGACATTGCCAAGGTTTTGAGTACAGCAATTTGTTGGGAGGGGGTTTCCAACTTTGACTCCGTAGCAGTTAAACTGTCCTGCTCCAAACCACAGAGTTTTACTACAGCCTCCATTTCCCTTTGTTTTACCTGAACTTCTCATCCCACTCTGCAAATCCTATGCCAGAATGAGTCATTCCTGCAGGATTAGCTCTTATTTTTCAACTCCTCTGTCAGTGTTGCCCAGACTAGTTCTGAGGAGAAAAAATTGACACTCCCCATTCAATAAAGCTGTGTAACGAGTGACTGAAAGAAATTACCTCCAGTGCTCAGCTACTTACACTGAACCAGCAAGGACCACCCCGTCTTACTAGGGTAACTGAGCCCTCCACACAGCACAGCATCGCTGACAGTAGCAGGCTGGCAGCCCCAGCAAACGGGATGCACCAGTGCCCCCCTCCTGTGAGTCATCCCCCCTTGCTGCTGTGGTGCACACAGGGATGTTGGCTTGCTCCTCACCCCAGAGGGGAGTTCAGAGGATCACCTGCAAGGAGCCCCAAGAAGGATCAAGGGCACCATGTGCTGCCCATGGGGTGGACTGCCCTGGCTTTTGCTGTCTGAGCATTGGGGCGGGCTGGGTGGAGCCCATCTCTGGTCCTCCTGCCTTTGGGGTAGAGGTACCTTCTGGAAGCCCTCTCTCGCGGCTTACTGCCAAGGTCAGTCCTGTGCCTCTTGTGTTTAGCACGTGGCTCAGGCCAGGGAGCCTTCTGCTCTGGGACTTACTTTCTGAAAGCAGATCTTAGCCTGTCTCTGCCCTACAGACCTTTTCTTATGTTCACATCTAAATAAACACTTGTTACAAGAACACCCGCCCCCCCTTTTTTTTGTATTTTCACATTTCATTTTCCACCTTTCCCTTGGTTTTTTTTATTTTTTAAAGTAATAAAGACACTCTCACACAGCAAAATTGCATTGTTTTGCAGCGGAATGAAGAGGAGGGAAACTCAAAGGCCTCAAAAAGATGCCACTCTCCTTCCCCTTCTGTGTCCAAAACATGATCCTGGAAGTGATTGTTTAAATAACTTCTGGAAGATCTGTTTTCTGATAATGGTCCACATGGTGGCAAATCGTGATTTGCATATGAAGACACAAACTGCATAAGCAAAACTATCAGCGTCAGCTAGGAGAAATAAGATCTGAGCACCTGGCATTTTGAGAAGTCATTTTGCTTGTGTCCATGGGTCATTTTCCTACATCATTGACAGGACTTCAGCTGACTTGACAGAAACTCCTGGAAATCCTGTTTCTTCCACAGTAACAGAGAGAACTGCAGAAATGACAAGGTTTCTGGTCCAGCAAAAGCTCAAAGGAGGGTTATACCCCAAGCTAGATCAGCTTGCTAAGGGCCACAACCAGCCAAGCTTTTAAAAGCCCAAAGGACAGAAATCCCACCATCCCTTTGGGAAACCTGTCCCGTGGCACAAATTTTACATGTGAAATATGGACTGGTCACAGAAGAATTAAGACCAGACTGTCCAAAATGAAGAGAGATTTCTGAAACTTTTTGCTGCCCCTGGAAATACACACAGTACAGTGTATATTTTTAATAGCAGCATGAAACTTAAAAATACTTCTTTCTATCCAGATTACCACTACTTAGATGCTTTTTGAAACATGTATGGCCTCATGTAAACACTGGGCAGATGCTTATCTAGTGTAAATCCCCACAGGTCTGTTAACTTCAGCAGGACTCCAGCTATTCACAGCCTTTGCAGTCTTGCTAAAGAAAAGTTTTGAATTTGAGAAATAACTTGTTTCCTCATCTGGGGCTAGACATTTTGCTACAGGCTCAAGCAAAACTCCAGCAAATTTCTGTAGGTACTTGTAAATAGGGCATTACTTGGTAATTACCATGGTGATTGCTAAAGGGTCAGAGAGTGGCGATGAGAATAAAAAAGCTGAGGGAAAAAAACAGGAGCTCTTTGTAAAAGTATTCAGATTTTGTCTGCCAGTGCCAATAAGCTCAAACTATCCCCGCTGTACATTTTGTTTTTTAAATAAAGGCTATTTACATCACTCACGCATGAAATTACAGCAGTTGGTAGCACTGGGTCTTACCAATCCCTCATCAGCGTCTGCTTGACAGCTGAATTCACTGATAGCAGTGGTAGTCACAATTCACCAGGTGTGATTTACCATTCAGTTGTGCTTTATGCATTCCACAGGCACATGCAAGCACACACTAGCACAGACACACACATGCCATTTTAAGAACAATTTTCCTTGCCTCGGTCAGGGCTCGACACACACTCCCCATCCTGGGCATCCAGCTGGCTGGGCCCAAGGCCAGGAAAGAGCCCAGTGAAGCTCCTCAGCTTTAACTCGGAGCTACTTTCAAGCTGGGGCTTTCACCTCCTGCCCCAGGGCCACGCTGCCTATGCCCCTCCTTGCAACCTCTGATGCAGAACTTGACCCCCTGTCTTGGCTTCCCAGCTTTGCCTCCAACCTGCCTCATCACTGAGGACTTCCCCAGAAAACCTCGAAGCATCAGAAACCTGACACAAAAAAGTGCTGGGTGCCTGGACCTACCTACTGAAACATGTTATTTTTGTTAATCAAGTAGAGTTCTGCAAAGTGCACTGAAAGCTGCAGTTTCCAGGGAAGTAAGGGCAACATCTGGTTTGTTTAATAATGCTCAGTAACAAAGTTTAATCAGTGATTTTCCTTGGTTTAAAGAAAACAGTAAGAATGAAAAGAACCCAACAGAGCAGCTCACAGCACTAGAAGTTTTTTGTGCTCTGTGTAGACCAGTCCTAGAAAGCTGTGACATTACTTTTCATGTTTATTTGTTTGTACCAAAGTGATGCTGAGAGTGAAAGTCTTTGATTCCAGGCCAAGACCTGGAGGTGAAGACACTTTGATGGGCACAGCTTTTTTTGTCCATCCTTTCAAGATCTTCTCCACAAAACAAACCTCCCAACCAGTCTTACAGCAAAGGCTCTTCATCTTCATTCAGCTCCAGCCCCAACCCTTCCTCTCTACATTCCCTGCTTTTCCATGGTGTTTCTGGTGTTTCTCCTCCTCCTCCTCCTCCTCCTTCTCCTTTCCCTTGTCTTCATGTGTTCCCAATCTCACTCCGCTGCTCCCTTCTACTTGCTCCCAATACCTTTTCTTTCCTTTGCCTCCCTTCTTGGCTGGCCTACTCTCTGTGACCATGGGGAAACTCCTCTGCAAGGACTACAGTGCAGAATATGTCACAGGACAGGAAACTGGTTACTAAGTTATAGGACAACTCCACTGCAATTTGTTAAAGACTTTTAAATATCCATAATTGGGTGGAGCAACATGAAGAACATTACCAACAAAGAACACCACCAAGAAATTTCTCTTGCCTGTGTTGGGAAATTAATCTCCTAACGCTACAGTTCGGCCAAAATGACCTGTCCTCTCTCCATACCATGCTGAAGTGCTGGTTAGAAAAAGCTGATGTCCAGGGCAATGTGGTTCTGTCTGCAGCAAAGGAAAAATAAACCAAACATTTATTTCCAAATAACTTTTTGAAGTAAAACAGGATATTTGCAAAGATATTTTGTTCACAGTAAGACAATTAATTAACTTAAATAATTATTCTTAAATAAAATTCCCAGCTTCCAAAGCAAGCAATAAACAATTCTCTCTAAACTGCTGCATCCTATTATTCTCTATCAAGCATCAGGTTTCACCACTAGCTGCAGAGAGGGATCACCTAGTGCACCGGCAAGCAAAATTCGGCTTCAGATGACAAGCCACCCTTCCCTTCCACAAGCCTCAGGGTCTTTCCGGCCCTGTGGGCCCCTTGCAGGAGCTCCCATCAGACAGCAGTGATGCCAGCTGTGAGTGAGCAGAGCAGACAAGTCCCAGCAGGGTACCCGGGAAACATAGAGTAGGAGATGTTCATCCGGCAAGATCTGAGCCACCACTGTGTCCTACATGCTTGGCCTTCACCTGCTCTACCAAAGTTAGTGGCATGACCAATACTTATGACGGTGGCCCTGCATGCAGAAGAAATTCTTCTGGCTGGCTGGCTTCCTTACCCCCTGCCTTCTGCAACAGCCTTACTGCTGCTATCACACTGGGACACAAATAGAGGAAACTATACCCAAAGCTGACACCATGCCACGGACACAGCTGCCTGCAGTAACCACAGGAGGCTGCAAGTGGCAGGGAAGACTCGGAGGGGAAAGGTGAAGCTCGCTACAGGGAGTGTGAACACCAAAGACTTAGGCCACCCTTAGAGGGGATTAAACCTCTCAAAACTGTTGAATGACTGGCCAAATAGGGCATTTGATAGGCAAAATAGAGAGAACTCATTTCCATGCCAACAGAGCCTGATGGCTATTCAAAGACACGCATCCGGAAGATTTTCATGAGGTGATGAAATGCGCAGGCTTCAGGGGAGCAAGCGCCATGCAAACCTCACAACACCTGCAAAAAAAAAAAGCATAGCAAGTGATTTTTGGCTTACAGAAGAGAGCCTGACTCTGCTTTGCATGTTCCCAGAAAAAGTCAGCTCCTCCTCTTTACAGCATCTGACAGATCTGCTCAACTCCCAGTGATTTCTTGGTGGTGCAAAGGCAAGAATGGGCAGCTTATTCTCTTGCAAATTGGCTCTAAAAACTGCTTTGGTGGGAGAACAAATGAATGTGTCATGGCCCATCCAGCACAGGCTGGATCCACTCTGCTTCCACCAAGAAGGTGTCTGCTCCTTGCTGCCTATGTCACATGTAGTGTTTTCTACTGCTTCAGTTTGTGGCTCCATATCTTAGCTAAATGAGTCTCTTGTTGCCAGTTTGCACAGTGAGGTTGCATGTTTAACCTGCTGTTTAGGCAGTGCTGGCACAGACCTAGACTTGCATGACAAGCCGTGCTCCTCCTCATGAAACCCAGTACAGAGTGTGCCTTATTTGCAGCAAGAGTCACTCCTGGCCCACGTTCAGCCTCATGCACACTGTTCCCCAGCTCCTCTGCAGCTGGGCCCCAGCCCTCCCAGTCGTTTCCCAGCTGGGACTGACACACAGGGTTATGCTGCCCCAGCACACCACCAGAACATTTCCTTTGCTGGGCTTTGTAAGCTTCCTGGTTGTCCAGTGCTCCCATTTCTGGCAGTCCCTCTAGGCTGAGGCTCTGCCTCTTCTCATGCCAGCCACTCCTTCTAGTTCAGGGCTATTGTCATCCTACAGCAGCAACCCCGCACGTCACCCATGCTGTGTGCCAGCCCTCTGCCACTCCACGCACACCAAATTCTCCCCAGTGGGGCAGGGGCTCCCAAGGGAGCGGGCAGAGGTGATGCCCTGCTCTGCGAGAGCCTGCCCTGCCCATGTGCACCTTCACCTGTCACAGAACACCCTCTGCAGATCCTGCTCGCCCTCCATGAGTTAGAGGAGCTGCTGGGCTGTCAAGCACACTGGCTGGCCTCTCTTGCTACCCTCCAGAATAGTCCAGGTGGAACCATGCTGGGTGGAGACTGAGGCTCCTCGTGCCTCTCACCCCTGTCAAATTTTCTCTCTCACAGCCCTGAGACATGGCCTGTTTCAAAACCACCATGGTTGTTTGTTTGGTTTTTTTTTTCTACAAAAGAATGACCACAACAGCTAACTCAAGCCTCTCTCATGAACCTGGCTACATCCATGTGATGCTCTCCGCAAGCAGTTCTTTCTCACCTGCAGCCCCAAGTTCCTGTATAAAACTCAATCAGGGGATGAAAAGCAGCATTAATTTGGAAAAAACAGGACAGATGATAAACAACCAGGCCACTGATGCAGAGTGAAAGCTCACTCCCACAAGACAAGGCATGTGAACATCTGATGCAAATAGGCAATGGACACATCCCACTAGCCTGTTGCTTTCCAGCCCTGCTTCTGCCATGTGACTGGGCTCCATTTGGCAGCTGCACATCAGTTCTCCCTGTGAGGTTTCACCTTGGTCCCCACACCACACTCTGGGTATAAAGTGTTTCCAAAATCCATGCAATCACCCTCTGCTTTTGTCTTCCACTAACTGCAATCAGGTGCAAGATGTCTTAAGTTCAGTGACTTTGGAGACTTCTTTGTGGACACATGCTCTGAAAGTGAATGAAGGATGTCCCCATCACCTGCCTTGTTCCAAGAGACTCAGGCTTGTGGTCCCCTCTCAGATCTTAATAATGAGCTGCAGGTAGGGCTCCTTTGTCACAGAGTGTCATGAAGTGTCTGGCTGTGACGCTCTCCACACTTCCAGCAGCAAAGTCCTTGCACCAAACACAGAGCCATTAAAAACCCAAACCTGCCATCTCATTGCAGAGGCGACTGAGCTTGGGGTGCAGCCTGTGCCATGAGGTACATGCTCTCACTTCATTTGCGTTCAACCAATCTGATCTGGGATTTTTGGCTCTGCTGAACCCTTGACTTTGAGCACACTAAATACAGCTCTGCCTCTGGGACACAAAGGCAAACCAAAACATTTCCTCCCTTCAAAGAGACAAATTCTGATGGTGGAACCAAAACTGTGACTGTGCTGCACATGAAGGGCCTGTCCACACATTTAATGTCTGCTTCCCTCTGGTTTGGTTGAGGTGGGAGAAGCCACTCAGGTCACAGGGCTATCAGAGGGCAGGGCTTCCCAGTAGTTTACTCTTGAGGGATCTCAATGGTGCTGTTTGTAATCAGGAGCAATTGAGTGGGGAATGAAGCCTAAAGGATTGGATTTTTTCCATGGGTGGCAATTGCTCTTGGAGATCCAAGCAGATGGGATTTTGGCTGGGGTAATTCTCCAGCACCTACTGGTATTAAAAACCTCCAGTCTTGAGAGGCCAAGGCACGATGCCCTTGCTCAGGGTACACTCTGCAGTGCCTGGTCTCAGAATCAATGAGATCAATCACTTTGCTCACTTGAAGGCTGCAGATCTCAGTGTAGGCAGGATCTGAGCTGGGAAATTTAGACAGAAAAAATGCTGACTCTGAACTCTGACTCCCAGAGAACAGAAGAAAGTCCAAGCTATAGCTTTTGTATGGCTAATACTCCTGTAGATACCATACATCTTCTACAGCATTATGAACTCCAAATGTTTAATCAATGCATGACACTTTCCATTTTACTTACCCTTGTCCCTCCTCCAGTGTAGCTGAATGACAAGAGAAAATAAAATAATGCCAAACATGAAAAGCACCAACTCTTCTGCTGCAGCAACAGGCAGCACTTTGGTTTACAGATGGAGGAGATATGCAGTCTAAGATCCACCTGAGTGAGTCTGAGTTTCATGTTCCCCATAGTTCCCTCCCCAGAGGAACTGGCAGTCAAAAGAGACACCAATGCTTAAAATGGGACATACTCCTGCTCCCCGAGTGGAGAGCTGAAAATGTTTTGAAATAGGCTGATGATAATATCAGATTGAGGATAGTCTCTACACCACCACATTACACAACTCCTACTTCACTCACAAATACTGGGATTACAGTTTAACATGCATGACGAGGAAAGGAGAAGGGACAAGAGCCAGCACATGCTGTTTGGGTATCCATTTCACTCTGCTTACAGGCTGGGCTCTGCCAAGGAAAGTGGTTTCTTGGAAAAGGATTTTCATCACCAGCAGGGAGGGCAAAAGCAGCTGTTCAGCACACCATCCCACCTCAGCGCACTGCTTTCATTCCCCATCCTCTACAAGTGCAAAGTGAAGCATGATCTGACTTTGCCCTCTGGAGGCACGGAACTGGCATGGCGCAGAGACACACACAGCCCCAGAGGTGACGGAACTACCGCACTGCCTTTTGGAAAATCTGGCAGGAAAATTCATGCCCAGCTACAGCTTCCCATGAGCCAGAGGGCAGAGCATTGCCGGCGAGGCAGCTTTGCCACTCTCCTTTCATGCTGAAGGAGTCGGTTTCTTGGTTTGTGCAGGGTAATACTACCCTAGTGTTTTGTGTACTTCAAGAACATGGGTGTCAGTATGGGAGGCTGATTTTTCTTCTGTGTCCTGGCACAAACTCTACAGCATGTGATTTGAAACTCTGCCACACATCTGCATTCAGCTTCTGCGACCGCACACATGGGTCCTCAGAGAGTGCCACTTCATGGTTTATTCTGCTAGCATCATAGTTTATTCTGCTACCTCCCAGATCACTGGGAAGCTGCACAAATAAGCAGGTGGCCAAAGACTCTGGGGTCCCTTTATTCAGCTAGAAACCAGGGCTGGGGTTCGTTTGCTGCGTGCAAATGGATCCTCACACACATTTTTCTCCAAGCAGAGAAACAACATTGTTGGAAACCTTCAAGGGAGCCCTGTTTCACTAGGATGAACATCTCCCACCTCCCCTTGCTCCCTTAAACACCATTTGTGTAATGGCCAAAAGGGCTTTGGGAAAGCTTTTCCCACAGAGATAGACTCAGCAGCACACTGGTGATCCGAGTTTTGGGAGAACTGGCAGGAAGCACCAAGACGTGGGCAGGATCAGCTCTACAGCCACACACAGCACCTGCACAACTATGCATACCCACCTCTCTGCACCCCCATTCCTCTGCACACACACCTGCCCACATCCATTCCCACATACCTGTGGACACTCATGCCTTGGGTCCAGCCACACAGCTGTGCACACTGGCATGTGTTTGTATGCACACTCGCATGTCAGTGCACACGCACAAACTCCCAGGCACATTCTCAACCCCACACCAGTGTCCTTGCACACCCACGTACCTGTGCGTACTCACCCTCCCATGCACACGCATCCCTGTGCGCACCTGCACACACTGACCCTCCCCATCCCACCCCTAGAACCTCCTGCCATCCCGTTTATCCTCTGGCTCCTGAGGATCACCATGCCAGCAAGCGAGGAGGCTGTGCTACCCCAGCCCCACGGGCGCGTGCCACAGGGTACGAGTCCCGAGCAAGCATTCCTTGCCAGCTGGGTGCGCTCACAGCATTTGTTCTGACCCCCAGTCCTGGGGCCTGACCCCCAGCCCCAAGTATATGAGCAAGCAGGAGGGAGCTGGCAGGTAAGTATGTCCCAGCAGCAGCCCACGGAGAGCCCAGCGTCCTTCCTGATTGGAAGGATCATGTACCTGGAGGTCCTGTGGCACAAGGATCAGGGACAAGCAGGTCAGTCAGATCAGGGGTAAACCAGGGGCACGGGAGCCCAGCTCTGTGCCGAACTGCTGTTGGGCACCAGAGGTGAGGGCCCCAGTCTGAGTGTATTTTATGTAGCAGCCCTGCACGCAAACCGCGTTGCCTAAGCCCACACTCACTATCTCTCCCGAGAGAGATCAGCCACCGGGGCTTTTTGCACGTTCCGTTTGTTTCTACCGCTTCACTCCCGCGAAGGAGCGCAAGGCTCCACGGGCGACGCTGCCCGGAGCCGGTTGCCCTGTGCTGGGGTCCGGCAGCATCCCCTCCGACAGGCAGCGGCAGACCCTCACCTCTCACCTCACCTCACCTCTCACCTCACCTCACCTCACCCCGCCGGCCGCCAGCCGAACCGGCCCCAAAGGCACCGCCGAGCCGTAGAGGGGAAGGCGCTGGAGATGCCCGTGCCGAGGCATCCGCACCGGGACGCCGGCGACGCCCCCGCTCCGCTCGGTGCCCGCCGGCCCCCCGCACTCCCGACGGCGCTGGGGACGGCGATCACGGCGGGCGGGGCGGGCGGTGGCTGGGGGGGTGCCGGGGCAGGGCGCTGCCCCTGCCCGCGGCGGCGGCGGCACGCCCGGCCCTGCCCGCGCCTCCCGGGCTGCGGGGCGTTGCAGGGGGAGTGCCGGCCGCCCGGGCGCGGAGCCGCCGGACACCGCCGCATAAAAGCCGCGGCGGCGCGGCGCTGCGCCTCCTCGGCTCGGCCCGGCTCGGGGCCGTCCCGACGGCCGCATGACCGCCGAGAGCCGGCTGCCGCCGGGCTCCCCGCCGCCGCCACCGCCGCTGAAGGCGGACGCGGCGCCGCCGGGGGAGGCGGCGGCGGCGGCGGCGGAGGGGGCGCGGGGCGGGCGGCGGCGGCGCAAGCGTCCGGCGGAGCGGGGCAAGCCGCCCTACAGCTACATCGCCCTCATCGCCATGGCCATCGGGCAGGCACCCGAGCGGCGGCTGACGCTGGGCGGCATCTACCGCTTCATCACCGAGCGCTTCCCCTTCTACCGCGACAGCCCCCGCAAGTGGCAGAACAGCATCCGCCACAACCTCACCCTCAACGACTGCTTCGTCAAGGTGCCGCGGGAGCCCGGCCGCCCCGGCAAGGGCAATTACTGGACGCTGGACCCCCACGCCCGCGACATGTTCGAGAGCGGCTCCTTCCTCCGCCGCAGGAAGCGCTTCAAGCGCAGCGACCTCTCCACCTACCCGGCCTTCCTCGCCGAGCGCCCCGCCGTGCCCTGCCGCCTCTTCCCGCTGCCCGCCCCGCCGCCCGCCGCCGACCTGCCCCCGGCCCCCGCCGCCGCCGCCTCCTGCGCCTTCGCCGCCGCCGCCTTCCCGGCGCAGGGCTGCGCTGCCGCCGCCCTGCCCCACGCCTACGCCCCGGTGCCCACCGCTCCCGGGCCCTACGCGCCGCCCGGCCCCGGGCAGCTGTACGCGCCGTCGGGGCGCATCGTGCTGCCCGCCTCGCCGCCCGCCCCCGCCCCCGCCGGGCTCTACGGCCGCCGCTCCCCCGCGCCCTACCCGCCGCTGCCCCACGCCTACGGCGCCGGAGGGCAGCTGGTCGCCGCCGAGCCCGGACCGCGGCACGGAGCCTACCCCGGCGGCCCCGACAGGTTCGTCCCGGCGCTCTGACCCAGCCCCGGGAGAGGCCGGGCGGCCCGACGGCGCGGACCCGGAGCCCGGGAGAGGGGCGGGCTGTGGCGCTCGCCCCGCGCCGCTGGACCCGGGGCTGCCCAGGAAGATGCTGGAGGACCTTGGGCTGTGCCTCTGCACCCTGCCACCTGCCCGGGCCTCCTGGCACGGAGCACCACCGCCAGCCGTGGGGGCCTGGGGGGCCCTGCCCAGCCCCGTCCGCTCTTGCCAGAGAAGCCCTAGGGGCTCCCAAGTGCCTGGATGGGGCAAAACAGCCCCTTCCTCTTCAACCACCTTTCCTGGGGCAGGTGCTGAAAGCTTCCTGGCAGGCCCCCGCTCTCCTGGCACACCCAGCTGGGCCCCCTGGTCTATCCGGGAAGATCTATCTCACTTTTAAAAATCTATCCGCTGTTGATGATTTTATTTACAGAAGAAAATGTCTGCGGGGGCCCGGGAGGAGGGAGGCAGGGGGAATTGTTCCCCTGCCTAGTGCAGCCAAAGCTGTAAAAGCGGGGTGCGTGGCACTAACGTGGTGTCGTGTCCCTGGTGTTGCACAGGGCTATCGCGTTAGTGCCAGGCTTCACACCAACAACGTGGCCAGGGCTGGGGAAGGTTTGGATGCCAGGGTTGCAGCCCAGCCCAGCAAGTCAGATCCCTCCGGGGGTCATGCTCTGTGCTGCAGGGGTGGGAGAATAGTGGGATTGGAAGGATAAAGACTTTGACCATCAGCATGCTAAGCCCCTGGAAGAGGGACCCTGCGAATCTGTGGGATCTCTTCCCTTGGAGGTTTTCCCAACTCGATTGGACAAAGCCTGGGTGACCTGATTTGTCTTTGGAGTTGGATCCAACATTGAATTTGGACCTGCTTTGAGTGGAGACCTGGGCCAGAGGTCTATGGAGGTCCTTATATCCTTAATTACTTTGACCCTAAGGTCAGCCCAGCTCTGGCTGTATCCTAGAGAAATTAGCATCTATGGGGAAAAACTTTCCTTCCTGAAACAAGTGAGAGAGGCAGGACATGGTGCCTTCGATTGCTCCCCTTTCGAGCTTTCCTAGGATGGAGAAAAAGCTAGAGGAAAACATGGAGAGGGGACAACTGATAGGAATTGCTGTGAAAGGCAAAGGCTTGAAAATAGATCCATGGGGTAACTCAGGCAAATCCCTTCCAACAGATCCCACCACCCCTGGAAGGGGCCCACAGAGTTGGTGGATGCCCAGGGCTCTGCCTGGAGCTGTGAGTGGAGAGGAAGCAGACGTAGCCCTGCTACTGTCCAGATCTCCTTATCCAGCTCCTTTTTCCTGTGGAGATGGGAGCCTGTGTGACCAGGGCCAGGACGAGGTTGGTGAGGAGTACTGCAGCATGGTGGGGCCTTGAATGGGGGGAGGTAGGTGGAAAGTGCAGCCAGAGCCTCGGCAGGATCTTTGGAATAGCAGAGAGGGTGCACATACACCAGGGTCTCTCTCACCACAAACAGGTTCAGATCATGGTATAACTCAGGTTGGAGGAGACCTTGGCAAGTTTCTGTTCTGACCTTGTGCTCAAAGCAGGGTCAGCTGTGAATCAGACCAGGTGGCTTGGGCCTATCTAGCTGAGTCCTGACAACCTCCAAGGATGGAGACAGCACAGTTTCTTTGGGCATCTTGGCTGTCCTCATGAGGGAGAAGTTTCAGCACCTCTCTAGTCTCATTTCATGTCTACTGTCTCTTGTCCTGCTCCTATGCACTGCTGCAAAGAGCTCTGATCCCATGGAAACACCTGTATCTTCTGCTCTGTGGAGGATTTTTCAGATGAGGTACTCAGCAGGATGAAATTTGTATAGAGGCAGGTTCCTTGCCTTCTCTGGGTGCTAAGGTCCAGGTATCTAAGTGGGACACGAGAGGGAGGAAATGGAGTGGAACAGGAAGGTGGCTGGGTATCCCCACAGCACAGTTGGGGGTGGAAGAGGCTAAAGCCCTCTGGAGTAGGTGGACAGGAGAAGTATGTCTGCGTTCCATGGGGTCCTGAGGTAGGAGATGAGTGTTGGATTCAAGGCACCCATCCCTCTCTCAGAACGGTCAGGATGGCATGTCGTGGGTGAGCCATGGGCTGGGAGGCTGGGTCTGGTCTGGTACTGCTGCCCCTTGTCAATCTGGACCTTTTCGTGGTACTGCAGGAAACTCTACTGCCTGCACACAGAGCTGGGGAGGTTCCGTTGCCATCAGTGGGGGGCACAGGTGGCACGTGTAGGCATCATTCAAATCTTTGGTGTGGTGATGTGAATCAGATTTTTCCCTGCCTTGCTTTCCATCCTGAAGAGCTGCGTTGTCTTTCAATAATCCTTCCTGGTCCTGGTGCACCCAGAAACTGCTTCCATCCTGGAAAGAGTGGAGTCCTGCCTCTGCAGCTTGCCTGCCTCTACCTGGGGCAGGTCTCCTCAGCAGCCGTGCTAGCTCTGCTCCTGACTTCTCCCTTCACCAGCTGGAAGAGAAGCCTTACACCTGGCTGCGACAGCTCTTAAGTTTTTGACAGCTGCCTGCTGGCTCTCTGCTTTCATCACCTGCAAGGACTGGACTGCGTCCCTTTGCTAGCAAATCATGCTGACCTCTTACTGGTTTGGGGGTAGCTGGAAGAGGAATTGTCCTGCCTCTTAATGCCTGCCTTCCTTCCTGTAGGAGCAGTTATCAATGTGGACTGGATCGTTTTCCTGAGCCTAGAGGTCTTCTGGCCCTTGTTCCCCATTACTTCAACCTGGTTTTATTCTCTGCTCGAGGTGCAGTCTGAAAAAACAAAGGTCACCAATGATGATACAGGTCTTGTGTAAGCTGCTCCTGACCTCAGATAGCATCTGTAGCAAGTTCAGGGAGCGAAACCCAGTGTCAGGAGGACATGCATGATAGATATTGATGACGCAGAAGGCACAAATTGGGTGGGTTCAGTTGTCTATTGTTTGCAGATAAGGTCTAGATGCTTGTTCTTATTTCTCACAAGCTAGGGAAACCAGACCTTTCTGCAGCAGGTGCAGTGATGAGCCTGTTGCATTGAGGACCTGAGACACGTGGCCACAAACTGTTTAAACTAAAGCCACAAGCAGCTGGAAGCCCTGGGCAGGAGCTCTGAGCTCAGTGAAGAGCTACATGGACCCTTCAAGGGACTCTACATCTGTGTGGGGTCTCTGTCCTTTGGGGTTTTCAAGACAAAAATAGACAAAGCTATACCTGCCCTGTGCTAGTGCTGGCAATACTCCAACCTCCTGCCTGTGGCAGGCCTGGAGACTCCAGAGATCCCTTCATACCAGCACTGCCCTGTTTTTGTGGCTATTGCAACCTCTTCGAGCTGTCGTGCAGTCTCAGACACAAAGGGTACACTGAACATTACAGGTCTGTCCAGGCTCTACTTTGTGGCAGCAGGATGTGCTGACCCTGTGCTTGTGCATGTGGCTATGTGTCTCATGCGACTGTGTGACCACTGACAGAGGAAGATATGGTTGTTGCATCCTTGGGGAGCCATGCGGTTGGGCCTGCCTGTGAGGATATGGGGATATGCCATGGGGATATGTTAAACATTTGGATCTCAATGTATTTTTGGCTGGCACTTTGCTTGTAATTCTCAGGCACCATCCAGAATACGGAAAATTTTGATTTCTGGAAGCTTTATTGTAAATATCTGAGGGCGTTCCTTTTAGCAAAGTTAATCTAAGTTTCAAACTAGTCTTTTGATTTCTGGGAGAAGAGTCCAATAGGTTTGGGTTATAACCCTGTAGGAAACACTAAGTGTAAGCACTGATGAGAAGAAAGAAGGGCCTTGAAAGTGCTCATTCCTCAAAGGACAGAGCCTTTCGGTTCCTGTTCTGCCCAAATTCTGGTATGGTCAGGCCCTGCGCTGACTTTGAGAAAGAGATGGATTGTTACAGCCTAGGAGAACATTTTATTATGTATTGCAGATCTTTTTTATTTACTCTCCTACTTCACTTGTAATGGAAATAAATCTTTGTTCTGTTGTTTGTAAGGAAGTGTCTCTCCGAGTTTTTCAAGCCTTCCCTGCACTCCTGAGACCAGGAGAGCGATGATACAGAGCAAGATGCCCGTCACGTGCTGCTCCTTGCATTTTGTTGTGTCTGTCTTACTGTCCCGAATGAGATTTTGTTACCTGGCCTTGGTTTAGCAGCAATTTAGGATTTATTAATATTTTTGAGATAGATCACAAGATTAGGTTGTATAGTTTTAACAGTACTTAATCATCAGCTAATTTAACAGAGTGATTTGATGGAATTTGTTACAATCAAATTTGCGACTTAGTTAAAGATTCAAAAATGGCAAGGATCATGCGAAACTTACAGCAGGGTTGCACTCGGAGGTTAAATCAAATCACACACATGCACAGACAGATAAAACAGTTCTGAACCAAATTTTATCCCCCCCTGTCACACACACAGAGGTTAACCTATGACTAAAATTTCCCTTTCGTGAGTTTTGTGAATTACTCACTTCTATGTGCTGGCATTCGTCAATGGATGGTCGGTGAACCTCACAAAATCAGGCCTTTAAGTCCTTGCAAAATCATTGACGGACTATCTTTCAATCCTCGCAAAATCTGCCCTGAGAGGCGTCCCAGCTCAGGGGGAGATACTGGGTCACACAGCCTGCTGCAGTCCCAGAGCGCTCAAAAGGTCTCACCTTGGATCGCTATTTATAGGGTCTTGAGATGATTGGCTTTGGTCTTTACTTTACATTCTGGCCACAATTCGTGCTGAGTCATCCTGATGTACCATTCAGGGAGCAGATGGCCCAGGTGTGGCCAAAGAGAGCCCGATGCCAAAAGTCAAAGTCGCTGCACTTGCAACCAAAATAACAGCACAATGGGAGTTTTTCCCACAGCACACATGGCTTATCCTGAAATATCAGAGTGGCGGGGGTGCAGAATGGAGGGGGAGCTGCACCACCACGCTTACCTTGGCTTTTTTTGGTCTGCTGGGATTTCTGAAGACAGAGGAGGGAGGGAGGGGGTGGCAAGTCCAGGCCAGAGGTGGCTTACCAAACTTCTGCAAGCCCCCAAGTCACCAGTCTGCTTTCAAGGTCTCCTGCCAGGCCATAAGTGTGCCCCAGACATCAGTACATGAAGCTCCAGCCCAGCCAGGTGCCTCTGCTAAAAAAGGGCAGGTAGGGAAGCCAAGGCTACTATGTGTGATAGGAACACAAGCTGAGAGATGGGCAAGGGAATCATGCTTGGTGTTAATTACTCTGATTGCTCCAGTGTGGAGCTGGGCCAGCTGGAGAAGGTTTTACTTCTGGAGACAACATTATGTTGCCTGTCCTGTGGCAGCAGCACCAGAAATGCTTGGTCTTGCCTCCTGCTCCCCAGGCCAGTGATTTTTTTTGGCTGCAGAGATGGAGTTCCCGCAGCCGCAGGCTGACACTGTGTTCACCTTGTGCAACAGCAACGTCTGTGGGAACAATTCATCAAGAAACAACCATAGCTAATGGGGGGTGTAACAGGCCTTCAGGGGCAACTCCACACCTCAGGGTGATGATCTGGCTTGTACATGGCTAAGATAATGGCAGATGTTGCCCTTTCTCCTGCTGAGAGGGTGGTGACCGGCTTCCCAAGGGGTTTTGAGGGAAAGCGAGCTCTGCAGCTGGTGCCCTGTCAGCAGCCCAAGCTGCCTGGAGGGCTATGAATGAGATGGGAACAGGTAGTTTAATCTGCTAAATTATCAAAGAGCAGATAGGAAGGTCTTCTTCAATAGCTCTGAGACTCCCAGGTATGATTTATCTGCCTTTGGAAGAAGCCAAGAAGTGCATCCAATTTATGAGAAAGCGTAGGCGGGGGGTGGGGGGGAGGCAGCTGCCGTTTGGCCAGAAGGGAATACCTTGGAGGGAGTCCAAAGCTTTGTGAGTTGTAGTTAGAGGTCAGTCTGCACAGCTGGAGATGTGCTTTAGTTGCATCCATTACCTAGAACTGCAAAGCCAGCATTAGTGATCAGGGAGGATGTCCCACTCATGCAGCACCTGGATGTGAACTGATGTGAGCATAGGAAGGCTGATGCTCTTTGGGGGGTGGACTGTACAGTCTGCTGTATGGAGATACAGTGGCCCATGTCAGCACAAAGAGTAGCTTCACACACTTATGTTGGTGTAGGCCTGGAGCCCTGATTCACACGAGGCACCATCTAGACAGCAGAGCTGATTTCTCAGCTGGCTCCTCCTGTTCGAATTTACCTCTTCTCCCTGTCTGAGGCCAAGTCGTCAAGGTGGGAGATGATGGCATCAGCTATACCTGGAAGCTGGTGTTATTTCTGGGAGCTACTTTTGGATCTGGGGCAGTGACCCCAACCCCTCCTTGTGTGGGCAGACTGAGAGGGAGGGAACGGGAGTCTCGGTGGGGAGCCCCCGTCTCTGAACTCTCACCACCTCCGTCAGTATTCGAACACAGGGTTCAGCTGGTAGTTCCTAGGACATGTAGGGACCAATAATGTAGCAAGCATGAAGTACCCTGGCCATCCTGCTTGGGCCAAGAGGAAAAGGAGGCTGTATCCTAGCCTCTTCTGCTGATTGGAAGTCCATAGGGTTGTTGTATGCTCAGGGCCAGGTGTCTGGCTGAAAGTGGCCATAGAGTAAGCACGAATGGTAGCTGTGGGCTGACTCAGAGGAGCTCACTGAGCCCACTGATATCCCTTCTCTTTGATGCCAGGAAGCTCAGATTTGCTAGCCAATTAGGAATTTGCAAAGATGTGGTCTGGATGTGAACTACCCAAAGACATCTTAATTGACAAAAGAGCTAATGAGCAGGTTCTGGCCTTTTTGTTCAGAGACAGTCCTGAGCCAGCACCAGAGCTCTTGGTCTGATGGCTGAGATGCAGCTCATTTGGTGCATGAAGCCCTCTGAGTCAATCATTCCTGTGGCTGGCTCTTGCAAGGAGACCGTCTGCACCTCATGTTGATGTCTTCCACTTGGAAAAGGCACTCACGAGGCCAGGGTGCCACCTTCTGAGGTTAACAAACTGTGTCCTAGGCATCTTATCACTTCTATAGCCATATGTTTTAGCACATAGTCTGTCAGCAGGTTAGTGCTCACCGGAGTGCTGGCCCTAGAACTGGCCAATTAAACAGTGGTTCTCTGGCCACCCCATCCCAACCCATCATGCTGAGTCTGGGATAGGCTAGTCAAAAGGTAGCAGCCACAGAAGTCTGCTGTGTTGGGAGTGCCAAGAGGCGGTGAGCCCAATGGAAGATCTTGCTGTGCAGATCAAGGCCTGGCCATCTCATCTGAGCATGCGGGGAACACCCAGAGCCATGGCAAAATGGCACATTATTTAGCTATGAGCATTCAAAAACTGGGTTGTGTAACTGACAGCTCACTGCTGGGCTCTGGAAAAGAATATTTGGCTCCACAAATATTCCCCCTGCTTGAACGCTGTAGTGGGATGCATCACAGTCCAGTTGTTTAAGCAGCAGCCAGTTGGATGTAGGCATAGATGTGCCAGTGTGGATTTGTTCTCTTCCTAACTTCTGTCTCTGTCCCTTCCTCTGTAATACTCAAAGTCTTGTTATGGACAGAAAAGGGAACACTGTAAGTGAAGCCAAGGGTTTACCATTACTACATGCAAAAGTTTTAACAATATAATATTTTCAATTATTAGTCTCATAGTGTTGTCCCACAAGCAGGGTTCGATAGCGAGTGTGCAATAAGCCAGTTTTACACAGAGCCGAGATATTTATTTATTTCATGTCTGTGAAGACATGGGTGCCACGTGGCAACTCCACAAAGCTGGCACACTACACCAAAGAAAAACAACCTATTCTGTTACATGATTAGTAAAAACCTGCCTAAGTTTGCATTCATTGGTTAATAGTCACCCTCTCATCTACTATTGGCCAGTTATATTTAAATTAGCCTGGCTTGCTATGTAAATTAGCACGCATGCTCTTTGAAGGTGTGGGGGGGGCAAGTTCTTCAGCCTTGAATTGAATTTGTGGTCGTGATCTCCCCCTGCCACCTTTACCTTTCACTTAGTTCATGCTTCTTTGGCAGTCATCCAGCCTTCTGAGCCTTCTGGGGCAGGATGTTTCCTTTTATCAGTCTTTAGTTCCCTCTTCAAGGGCATAGTCGTTAGCAAAGCATGCATCGTTTGTACAAAGTAATGAGGCCTGCATAGTGAAGCTACTGAGTAATGGTCCTCCTTAAAGGGCAATATATCATGTTTAACCCTAAACTGAGCAGTATCGCCACGGCTAGACCATAACTCAAACACACAACTACATCTCCCCCCTTTGAGACTATAAATAAAGAGAAACCTCAATGTGGTTTCTTTTATATCAGTCTCACCTCAAATTATTTTCTCATAAACCTTAAAACAACATTTAGCAACACAAGATACCAATGCATAAATACACACAAAAGCTACTAAAAGCAACTATTATATATAGTTCAATAACCTTTTTTACCCACAAACTTAAACCGGGGAACCAGGAAGTCAACTACTTAAACATTTCTTCAAACCGTAAGATGTGTACTGTTTTCTGCAATAATTCAAAATGCAAGTTCTTTTCCCATGGATTTCCTGGTTCCCCACAGAACACTCTGGCATCTTTTAGCTTTATCCATATCCACAGGCAACAGAGGACTATTACCCCCCCTCAGTTCCTTCATTTCTTTTGCTTAAGAAATCTGTATACTTACACAAATACACTGACAAAGATACGAAAACAACTATCAAAACACAATACAAAGATACTAGGCCTTGCATACAATCTAGCAATCTAGCTCAATATATGACTTCTCAGAGCCCCAGTTACAGTTCACTGGGACCGACAGAGCTTCGGTTTCAGTGGTCCCGTTTCTTCAGAGATCCACTCCTTCTGCGGAGCTTTCTTCACGCAGGTATAGTGTATCCATGAATCTATACCCTTCAGTTTCACAGTAGTATAAGCGGTAAGTAGCACCAGGTAAGGTCCTCTCCATTTTTCTTTCAAAGGCTCATCCTTCCAGGTGCAGATGTAAACTTCATCTCCAGGTTGAAATTCATGTATCCAATTCATGGATTGATTAATGGCACATCTTTCAAATCAGGTTGGCTAGAGTATACCTGTTCCATAACCTGCAGGCAGTCATGTTCCAGTTCCCCTTTCTCACTCACCAGCATTAAAGTGGCAGGATTCAAGGTTGAAGACATTTTTAAAATGACATTGTCTTGTTTAGTCAACATCACCTGATATTGGGCTAACCTTCTCTAGCTGCTTGGAGAAGCTAGCCAGCGGTCTTTTTCAGTCTCCCAGAGTTTGAGTCAGGACTCCCAGTGCTGCATGCTGCCTCTCATGCATATATAACGTAAAGGGTTTTTTTTTAAGTCCAGCAGACCCAGAGCAGGGGCTCTCATTAGTTCAGTTTTAATGGAATCAAATCCTTTTCAATTCCAAATTAATATAGAAAAACCTCAGTAATGCAGCTGAGATGATTGCTAAACACACACACACACAAATCCTTAGTATCTACCCCTGCTTCTTGATGTTATGCTCACCCTTCCTGTGTCCTCAGGTTGATGGCTGCAGGGGTGGAGGGGAGGGCTGCTTACAACAAGTTACCGGCATCCTGATGTCTTCGATAGGCAGATCATGTTGTTCTCGGTAAAGGTTTCCTTCTCTTCATCAGGAGGCACATGGTGTTGATGGTGATGATTTCTTCCTTCTCAGTCCTGGGGTTCACTTGAGTTTATTTCTGTATGTATGTTGTTTTTCAGTGGTTCCCCAATTATTTTTTTTTCTGTTCTCCTTGTTTTCTCTAAAATTGCCTTTACTTGAATAACACGGGTTTGCACTGCGGCAGCAGTGAGTGGCTGACCACTCTCATGGGCTGGAATCTGTGGTGTTGCCCTAGAGTCACAGACAGTTCAAGCCAGAATAAATAATAGTTATCAGTATAAATGAAAATGAACGTAGGTGCTAGTTATCTGACCACTGATTGCTGTCACAGCCAAGCAAGCTAAAATCAGCTCAGGCCAAGACAATACCAGCCAAGTCCCGGTCTTCCGCACTGCGAGGTCAACACAAAGCCACTGCCCCTGAATAATAATATATTTGCAAGCTGCCTTTAAGACCAGGTCCTATCTACTCTCACAACCAAGAGACCCCTTCCCTTCTAGAGGAAAGGCAAAAGAAAGCCCCACTTGAAGCAGCCAGGGGAAACGGTTTCAAGCCTTCCCACTTAGGCGGGTATAAGATACATACCACCTCCTGCCTCAACAGGAGCCAGACTTAAATGTGTCAACACTGCCAGCAGCGCAACAATTGACGCCTTTGCACCTCCGGCAGAGCAAAACGTTCATGAACGCGGGGTGTCTTCCTCGTCTTTAACAGCCACCGCATCCCTGCTGCTGACAAACCGGGAGAGGGATGGCGAGCCAGCCCACGCACGGGACGGACTCCAGCAGCCGCGAGGACGGATGCCCACCTTGCTGCAGTCATTGCCGCGGGGCCGGAGCGATCACTTCACCGCTCGTTCCTGCAGGCGGCCCGCGGCAGGTCCCACGCTGCCCGCGGCACAGGCACCGAGCCTTGCGACCACCCTCCCAGCACACCGGGGATGGAGACCCCGGCCGCGGCAGCCCACCCGCCCTTCCTGCCGAGGGGGGCTGCTCCCTGCCTGCCGGTGCAGCCCCCCCAACCCCGTTCCTCGGGGCGTCCCTGGGGAGGCGGGGGCCGGTGCTGCCGCTAGAGAGCACTGCCGCATCGTGCCGGCCACGGCCGCCGCGCCGCGCCGCGCCGGGCCGGGCGGACCGGGCCGGCCGGGGGCGGGGGGGGGGGGGCGGTGCTGCCGCCGCGGTGGCGGGGCGGGGGAAGCGGGCCGCCGTGGTTTCCAGCGGTTTGCAAGCTTGCAGAAAGCCTGGCAGGACGGCGGCGGCTGCTGCTTTCGCTGCGGCCTTGGGTTGTAACTGGGAGGCGGGGGGGGGGGGGGGGGGGGGGGGCGCTCAGCCGGCGTTGGCTGCGCTTTTGCAAACGACTTGGGAGATGGTGGGTACAGAAGAGGGTTGAAAAAAGAATCGCAATTAAGGCTATGAAGTTCAGAGCACACTGCTTTACCACACAAGCTGTGTCTTGGTTTCTTTGCTCTGTGTTTCTGCGAAAACCTCAGGCAGTCTGAGGGAGGCAAAGGCACAATCGTGCTCAAAGCCCCAAGTCCATCTGGACGGACTGAGTTTCAGCCTGTGGGCTGAGGCAAGCGGCCATTCCCCCTGCTTGATGTGGGTGATCCCACACGTGGAATGCTGGATCCAGTTAGGGTAACCCAGTACAAGAAAGACTGGAGCCCAGCTGAGGCCGTCGAGATAGGGAGCTGGAGCACAGGACAGGCTGAGGGAATCAGGTTTGTTCACCTGGAGCAGAGAAGGCAAGTGTGGAGTCTAACTTGCCATCCTAGAGAGGGTTACAGAGAAGATGAAGGTGAGGTCTTCTCTGAAGTGCACCATGATGGGGCAAGAGGCAAGGAGCAAAAGCTGTGATGAGGGAAAGTCTGGATGGACATAAGGAAAAACCTTCTTCCCTTGGGAGCGGGGCAGCCCTAGGATGGGGACCAGAGAGGGGGGCATCTCCAATCTTGGAGATGGTCAACACTTGGTTGGAAAAAGCCCTAAGCAGTCTGCTCAGAGTTAGCCATGCTTTGAGCAGGGGTTGGATTCAAGATTTCCAGAGATCTCTTCCCACTTAACTTTTTCTACAGTTATATGATTTCCTGGTGGAACAGGAGAGCCAGGCCAGCTAGTGGAGCACTGCTGAGCCCAGCAGGGCATAGAGCTGCACTCTGTGGCAGCCCTGGCAGTATTACAGAGGTACTTATTTAAATGGCAAACACAGAATGGAAGGGATCAGAGCTAACACGCTCTGAGCAGGAAACAGTGACCAAAGAGGGAGTGGGTATTTGCTGTCACCAGGATTTACTGCTTAAAGTCAATATTGGTAAATCAGCCAGAAAGTTTTCTTATCTCTGCAAGACCAGGCTCTTGCAGGGTGGAATGGCTTTTCATTGACCTCTCGTGGCCTCTGGCTGTAAGTTGCTGGCCCACTTTCTGCTCAGGCTTAGCTATGACTTCACTTCTGCCGAGGGCCAGAAAACCCTCCCACCTCAAAACATCACCCATGAGAAACAGCCTGCCACAAATTACCCCTGACTTTCTGCAGATGTGGGGGGCCCTGTTTCACAAGGGCAATTTGAGAAGTGGGAAGCCAGGGTGCACCAACCAAACCACCTCTCTTCTCCCATAGAGCTGGAAGCATGTTTCCTGGAAGGATATTGAAGTATAATTGGCAGTAGGCAGAGGAGAGTCTGGTTCTCCTGGATATGATGTCAGCTTCCCTCTTCTTAGCTGTCCTGTCATGGCTGTTAGCCCTCAGGATCGCTCCCCACGCTCTGCAGGTCATGGGGACAGGACCCGCAGCCCTGAGATGAGCTCACAGCAGCATGGTCAGCCCAGCCCAGTTGACACTGACAAACACCAAGCTGAATCTCAGGACTGAGGAGAGAATCATGGTGGTCTGTCGTGGTTTAACCCCAGCCAGCAACTAAACACCACGCAGCCGCTCACTCACTCCCCCTCACCCAGTGGGATGGGGGAGAAAATCGGGAAAAGAAGCAAAACCCGTGGGTTGAGATAAGAACGGTTTAATAGAACAGAAAAGAAGAAACTAATAATGATAATGATAACACCAATAAAATGACAACAGCAATAATGAAAGGATTGGAATGTACAAATGATGCGCAGTGCAATTGCTCACCACCCGCCGACCGACACCCAGCCAGTCCCCGAGCGGCGAATCCCTGCCCCCCCACTTCCCTGTTCCTATACTAGATGGGACGTCACATGGTATGGAATACCCCGTTGGCCAGTTTGGGTCAGGTGCCCTGGCTGTGTCCTGTGCCAACTTCTTGTGCCCCTCCAGCTTTCTCACTGGCTGGGCATGAGAAGCTGAAAAATCCTTGACATTAGTCTAAACACTACTGAGCAACAACTGAAAACATCAGTGTTATCAACATTCTTCGCTCTGAACTCAAAACATAGCACTGTACCAGCTACTAGGAAGACAGTTAACTCTATCCCAGCTGAAACCAGGACATGGTCATACTCACTGCATATCACAGCATGCCTGCCTTGGTCTGCATGGCTCAGGTAGCAGGTCAGAGCATCCTGGAAGAGCCTCATGCAGCCCTCTCACCGGTACGGCACAGCAAGGAGGGGAGCATTGTGTCGGGCACTGACCCAGCTCCCTGTGCTGGCCCCATAGCTCAGAAGCCCTCTCCCTGCACCCATCACCCGCTCTTCATCATCCAGAAGGCTACAGTCAGTTAAAGGTCTCTGACCTCCCCCAGCCTTCCCCTTTGTGTCAGACCCAGACCCTACTTGTCACCTCAGAGGGTAAAAATTACCTTCATTGCACACTCTGTTAACAGCCCTGGGTAAAGACATCTCTCTGGGGCTCAGGAAGGAGGGAAAGGAGGGAGAGGGTGGTGCATTGCATCTGCAAAACAGCAGCCTCCCTCCCCTAGATACAGCCACTGTTGCCAGCCCATCCCCAGCTCCATTCAGACAGCAGGACCTACCTCAGGGATGCACATGGACCTCTACTTGTCCAGCTTTGCACCTAAACCCCATCTGCATAAGCAAGAGCTCTGTTATCTGTTCTCTCGTCAGAGAAAGAAACAGTACCTTGTGAGTGAAAGTGCTGATAAGGAAGGCTTTATCTTTCCCTTGGTTATTTTGTGATAAGATTTGTTGCTTGCAGGTACACCTTTCTTACCGGCTGCCAAAGAAGCCAGTTAGAGTAAGAGCAGCTCTAAGACAGAGCGTGTGGTACCCGGTGTGACTCCAGGACCTCATGGCCACCAAAGCCATCTCTGCAGAGATGGACAGAGGTGCTTTCTCTGGTCCCTGTGAGCCTCGGCCCACAGGGAGCTCTCCAGTCCTTGCGGCACAGGATCGGCACTGCTGCCCACACGTGTTTCAGCAATGAGCGTTGCCCCGTGTTCACCCTGCCAGGCCTTTGCCACTTCCTACAGCTCCACTTCAACACCGGAGAAGGAGGGACATGGTAGATTGTTTTGTGCCCTCCTTGACTGACAGGAGCTGTGAGATGAGTCTAAAGCCTCCCAGAAGTTTCTTCTCCCCCAAATCTAAAGAGCTCTGGAAACCAGGTGAGCCTAAATGTCTGCAGATGTGGAGGTGGGCAGCGCAGCCAATTTCTCCCCCACCTCCTCTGTGAGCACTGCAGAGGGCTGGAGAGCTGGAAAGAGCCACTAGCTCTTCCTGGCCTTCACCACGGCACGTGTGGGGCTCTGCCAGGTGGCAGGGTCTCCTGGCCTGCCTGCCTGCCTGCAGCAGAGCCTACAGCCCAGCCTCCTTGCAACGCGGCATCACACTTGCAGGAGGACCCCAGCACAGATTTTGTGGTGGTGCTCAACCATAACATGGCATTATGCCTCTGGCTCCCCTTCAGGCCCATGCAGCCTCAGCTGCCTTCACCCACTGCCTTGGTCTGGGGTCAGCATCCCTCCCCCAGCTACAGCTCCCTCCATGCTGCAGGGCTTCTGCAAGGCCCTCTGGTTATGCCTTAAGTATTTGGGGTTGTGAATGAGGTTTGGGTAGGTCACGGCAGAAGGTGAGAGATCTTGCTCCGCTCCCACCGGTATCAGTCACTCAAGGGGATAGCGCAACCTTGTGTTAGCTGAGATGACTATGGAGACCAAAACAGTGCCAGGACACCTGTGTAGGGAGAGCTGTCCCTCCAGGAGCTGCCCACGGGGAATAGGCTGCATTTGCTTTGTTATGGGGCTGCTGGATGCTTTCTGCTTTGACACACACCAGGTGCTTTAGAGCTTCTGGCAGTGTAACTGCAGACATCATCCCAGGATTTTGGGGTGGGGAGGCTGTGCTAAGTGCTTGTGAGCACTTGCCCCTCATGTGACGTGCCTGGGACTGAAGCAGGGGCAGGAATCAGTGATGTCCATCCTGTCACTCAAGAGACGATGTTACTGGTGTCACCAGTGAGATGTCACATCTGCTGAGACACAGAGCCTGCAGGGCTCTGGGACAGCAGCAGCAACATCTCTGGAGCCACAAAAAATCCATAAATCCCCCAAATCAAGGGTGACCTCAGGGCCTGGCCAGTCCTGTGCTCTGGGAGACAGGCCCTTGGTAACTCAGGTAATAGCAATAGAGACTTCCACCCCACCCCAAGAGGAGAAAGACTCTCTGTGTCAGGATATTACAGGAATATGAGAGCCACCCCTCCTGCCACACACAGGAGAGAAGACCACAACACCCAAAATGTGGGAAGAGACAGAGGGTGCCCCCTTCCTTCCTGGCTTCACGAGAAATCCTGTGTGTGTGGCTGGGGATCCAAGGGCACAGCAAGCTGTGCAGAGTGGCTCCTGTCTTTGCCCCAAACGGCATTTCCCTCACAGAAGTGTATGGTTCAGCCAAGTTTCAGCCTGTCACATTCAGCTGTTTTCAACCACCTTTTGTTTGCCCAACACAGCAGCTCAGCAAGTTTAGAGTGAGGTTGCCCAGAAATTGAAAACAAAATGCTTTCCAGGCTTTAGGAAAGCAAGCTGTTTACCAAGGAGGAGAACAGACTGTGAGAAAGACCTTCAGACTGAAGATAATAACACAAGGGGCTGTAGGATTTATCGGGTGCAGGAAAAAGCCCAAGCTGGGCTGCTCCAGCCAGCTAAAAATCATGGTGGGATTCAGCTTCACAATGCCACTTGCCTTTCTGCAAATCAGAAATGCCTTTCAGAAACATGGAGGGACGCTGGTCTGTACGCTTAAACTGCAGCGTGCTGGGGCACTGTGCAGCCCTCCATGGGACCACCACACAGGTGGAACAGCCTGCTGGCAGAGAGGGTTGGGGGGTCTCATGGACCGCAGGCAGCAGGCACCTCAGAAAGGACTGCCTTTGTGTAAGCAACCACGTTCCCCCTCATCGTAACCTGAAAGAAGCATAGAAAGCAGAGTGACCAGGAAAGTGCGGGCTTTATTACTCACAAGGAAAGAGCTGGTCCAGTACTTATCAGAGTTTATCATGCAGGAGTCAAAACATTAAAAAAAAAAAAAAACAAAAAACCAACCAACCAACAGCAAATTAAAATAGAATATCTGTGCTGTACTCATCATCCTGGTAATCATTTTCCAGAGGAATATTCAAAGCTTCTGGTATTTCTGCTTCTGCTGGTTTCAGGAGGTCTTCTTCGCCTACAAGGCCTGTAAGAGACAGATAATTTCATATTGGGGGTCTCTCATGCATTACCCCTCCATGCCATGCTAAAGCCCCCATGGCCAGGCTCCTGCAATTGCTTGTGATGTTAGGTAGCTCCCAGTGGTCTGCCTGCTTTTCAAAGGACACGGCAGTCCCAGGGGCTGTGGAGGGGAGTTGGAAAGGGTAAAGCCCCAGTGGGTTTAAAGGCAGGAGGCAAATAAACACAGCCCATTTCAAGATCTCAGGGCTGGGAGCTGGACTCGTGTGATGTGCCCCAGTCAGACCCAGTCCCTAGGATGCAGAATGTTTTTTTTCCTTGGCATAAGGGCATTGCACGCCTTGCAGTGAAAGGTCTTTTCTCCTCCCCTGGCACAGACATTGCTGGAAATGCATTAATCGGGGGTCAGAGGATGCTCACCGCCTCTGAAGCAGATCCTAGGTTTTCCTGGTTTTGAAGCAACCTGCAGGCTTGGCCCACTGACCACTAAAGTAAATGTGCTCTCCTCTTCCCAAGCCAGATCTGGGAGCAACTCCTGCTGGCCCCAGCTGCGTTAGCTGTAAATGGATTTCCTGAGCCCAGATGGCAGTCTGCCATTCAGACCAGCTTAGTGCCCTCCGTGCCTCAGTCCTGGCAGATTTCAAAGGGGTAGTCCCCTGCAGACACCCACCCCTTGCCCTAGTGCCCACCTTTCCCTCCCCTCCACCCTGGTGACAGCCCCCAAACCAGGTGGACTGTGGACAGAGCATGTCCGGGCTTCGGCTCTCCCTGACCAGCTCTGGCCTCAGGAGACCACATCTTCTCTCCACAGCCTCTCTGCCCTAACCTGGCTCTTGGCAGAGACCAGGGGTGTCCTTAGGACAAGGAGCTATTTAGGACCAGGGACCACAGACCCCATGCCAATGACTCTGCTGACAGCAGTGGGCTTTTTGTCACTCCCTGTGACTTGGAGAGTGGTATCTGCTGCCACAGCTCCAGCATCCCCCACCACCATGTCACAGCTACCCAAGTCATGTTTGGTGGGGCAGGGACCTGTGCCCTAGTGGTGCCGTGGGCTGGTTGTTGATAAGGTGGGCAACCTTGGCTGACAGTCCTCAAGAGGCGGCACTGCACTGCCCCCCCCGAGCCCCCACAAGGCCAGTGGCCCTTTGGCAGCTCACCCACAGGATCCTCGATCATGGCTCCCTGCTCCCCCTCTGCCGCTCCCAGATCCATCTCACTGACCAGGTCCTGGATTGTCAGCACGGGCAATTGATGCACCGGCTCAGGCAGTGCTGGACTGGAGGGCGCTGGCTCAGCCTCCTCCTGCAGGTTGGGCTGGGGGTCCAGCTCCAGTTCTGGCTCCTGGCTGGGCTCCATCACAGGCTGGCGGCCTCGCCCTCGCCTGCCTCCTCTGCTTCTCCTTTGCCGTTTGATCTTCTTGTAATCCCTGCCAGGAGATTTCACAGGGGCAAAGAGTTGGGTGTGGGGTGGAGGACTTTCCCTCCCGTGCCAAGGCTGCTTTGCCAGCCCCCCTCCTGGGATCATGACCCCGTCCATCCCAGCAGAAGCTGCATTTCTGCAGCCCTCCTCGGCAGCCTCCTGTGGCTGCACTGGCAGGCAGGAGCTTGGGCACCAAATTTTTCCCCAGCCCCATGCTGTGGTTGAGAATTGCTTGGCACCCAACCTACCACTACGTAACCCACCTCCACCTCTGCCCCCCAACACCTGCCCAGACCTTCAGCAGCTACCGGCTGCAGGTCACCTTCCCCCACTGAAGACTGATGGGGCATAAAGCATAAATGAGGTTCACCTCAGAACCCACTGAACTGAGTCTTTCTCATGGGCTTCAGCTCTTCTTTTCCGGAGCATTTCCCGGTCTCTCAAGCGACGGGTGATGCTGACATCTACAAGGACAAATTAAGTGCAAACATGAGATCCTGGCCAAGGGACAATTTGATCCCTCCTAGCCTGGTGACAGAGCACTGATGCAAGAGACCATGCTGTTTCTGTCATGAAGTAGGTCTTGATACAAAACTGCTTGGGTGCTGTACTTCCAGCTCAGCCTCAGTGGCTAGGATCTGATGACACACCACCCAAAGCTCTCAGGCTCCGGCACTGGACGTTACTCTAAATTTCTAGTTGCACTTTTCTTCCTGCTGCTGCAGCCTTGGGGTGACTCTTGTCCAACCTACCTAGCACTGTAGGGAGCTGGAGCCTGATGGAAGCACGGGGCAGGCTTCCCATGCCATGAGGACACCATGAAATCCCTTGGCTTAGATCAAGTAGCACGACAGTGCTCCCTTGAGAAAAAGGGCATTGTTCAGGAGCAACACCGCTCCCCCGGGTCTGGGAACAAGTGGGGACTCTTCCCACGCATACACTGAAGAGGTCACAAAAGCACTGATTTTCATAGTTTCAACAAAACCCACACAATAAAAAAGCAACACTATGACCTGCTCCTTCCAGATGTAATCAGATACAGCTCCTTTGACAAAGAGCCTCAGCTCACACTAAAGTGTTAGGTCAAATCGGTGAAGAATGGTCATCATTCCCTTATCCAGCTGGGAGAACTGGACTCACCCCAGTATGCCTTTGTCTTTCCTGCGCCCAGAGCTGCCTAAATCTGGGCTTGGTATTCCAAGTGCTGTCTAATAACAGCCACCATCACAACCACAAAGTAAAAAATAATCCTACTTTCTGTTGTTGCCTATTAGTTTTTCTGTTCTTTTATTGCTGTTTTTTGTACGGTAGTTCGAGGACTCCCCTTTGCTTGGAGCACAGTAGAGCTGTATGGGAGAAGACGGCTCCTTTCCTAAAAAAATTCCAGCCTAACCAGACCAAAGAGAAAAGGCACAGCAGGATGCGATACAGATTTGAACATACAACGCCACATACAACAACAGTGCCAGCGTATCTCAGTTATGGCAAGTGCATCTCGGCATGACCAGAGAAGGTGTCAGCCTCTGAGACGAAAAACACTGCACTTGGACTGCACACCGTACAGCCAAGTAGACATTCCCCAAATGGGAAGCTGCTTCTCAATGTGAAGCAGTATCAAAGGCCACAGGGCACAGCCAGCGGGAGATGACTCTGCCATCCACATAGCAAAAGGCATGAAGCTGCCTTGGAAGATGAGGCTACAAGTTGTAGTAGCAGGATCTACACAGGGCTCACAGGGCTTCAATTTAACGACTGAAGTACATAATCCCTTGCACATCCCTTTGCAGCCAAGGTAACTTTCTTTCCCTTTCAAAATGTCTTATGAGCCATAAAAGTATTTTTAGCTGCTTGCAATCAGTCTCCTTCCCAACCCATCCCAAGCAAATTGTTTTGCACAGGTAGCAAACACCCCTCATTTATTTCTAACCAGTCCAAGAGAGTACTCCCACGGCTGCTCCAAAGCTGCCTGTCCCCTGCTAGCACTAGGCAGGAAAGATCACAGTAAAACATTGGCATACTGATGAAAAATTTTTTAGCAGAGGATACAAAGATACAGAGATGAAATGAAAACAAAAAAATCCATCAAGCTAAGAGAACAATGAGAGAGTATCACCAGTCTACAAACAGACAATATATTGATGCTGCCTGAGGGACTTTGTCCAAGTTGGAAAGCCTTTATAGGTGCTTCTGCCTTTGTGATCAGAAACACAACTCGGAAAAAGCCACATATATTTGCAGTTAAATGCACATCCTCCATCCCCCAAGCATAAACTGGCAATTATTAACTCCTTTTTTAGAAACCACCAGTGACAAAGATCATTCTCTCCTCTCTCCAAAAACTTAAATTAGGAATATTGTCATCATTACCTGGCACGGCATGCTCCTCCCTGTTTGCAGAGGGTGGCTGGGACGAGTCCGAATAGGCAAGGTCTTTGCCTAAACTCTCCATCGCTGTTTGCAGTTTTAGATAGAAAGCAGCTTAGTTCCCCACGAACAGCATCTGGAGATACTGGTGCAGAATAATGAGAGCTTGAAAAAAAAATGCAGACTGCCCGCCCCAAACCTCTTATCTGGCTAGGCCACTAGTAGACCAATAATATTCTCCTTATCAGAGTGCAAAGGTGCACGAGTCTCTGCCCAGGCTCTACTGCGTGGATTGCAAAACATGTTAGTGCTTTTATACAGCAACCACTTCAAGTAGGAAATTTACACTCACTGCTGCTAAACTGTGACTTAAATGCCCTCCTTTGTAGTAGAGAGAAGTTGCATGGCAGGGCAGGATGCTGCACTGCCTCACTGCTGGTTTCCAGAGTGAGGTGCAGGGAGGTGTTTTTAGTCCTTGAGGACCCCTTGCAAGGTGTGAAATGGGATGTGTGCTGTTTGAAAGGTGTTTGCATAGGACCCTAGCAGTGCTAGTGGGAAGGGACTTCCATCTCCACTCCAGCCCCCCTCACAGCAGGACTGTCTGCTGCACGAGGTCAGGGTGGCTGTAGCATCATATGCTTTGAAAACCCCTAAGGATGGAGACTGCCAAATTCATGTGACCTGTCCAAGGGCTACACCACCTTCCTGAGAAATCCAGACAGAATAATGAATCCATACCAGGACTCCAGCCAAGGGCCTGTGCATGTTGGGGACTTCCCAATGACTCGTTGGTCCAGCACCCGGTGGATCAAGGCTATGAGCAAAGCACTTTCCTCATGAAGCAGGATGGCAATGGGCAGCCCCAGTAAAATCAGGGTCTCCTGCTCCCACAGGAGGGTATCCTTTAGTGGTTGCTCCCAGCTCCCTGTTACCCATCACAGCCCCAGACCTGCACAGCATGCAGGCTTGTGCAGTCTCTGTAGGACCTTCTTCGGGGCTAGTACAGCTGCAAAGAGGAAGCTTCTGCTTGGTACAATGGCTTCGATCCTGAGATCCTGCTCCCTGCTGTGTGGTCTGCATGGCTGGGCCCCCAGGTCAGTCTGCCTCAGTTTCCTGCATTTGGGATGAGGTGGCAATCCTGGCCTCCTCTTGCCTTCAGAGTTTCTTGTGCTGGGATAGTGCAGAAAAGCTTAAGATTATACCTGTGTTTAACAATTCTGCTGGACCAGGGACTCATCCCCACTTTGGCCGGTTTCTAACACACTCAGTGCCAGAGTATTTGGGGTTCAGCTTCTACCAGCACTTTTCCCCATAAGATATTCAACTGCTTATGCTCTTGTGAGGTGCTGGTGCCCCTAACCCCCCCACCAATGACTTCAAAGTGGCTCCAAGACTGGTAGAAGAACCCAACAACGTGGCTACCCCCAGGTCCTCTGGGAATTGCCTGCCTTTCATGGTAGGGATGATCCCACCTCCTTGGGCAGTCCCAAGACCTGCCCTGCAGCAGAGCAGCTCCTCAGGAGTAAGCACATCTGGCCTGGCTCCAGTCTTTGCCAGGCTTTTTACTTTTTTAATGTACAGCCTTTCCTCTCTGCAGGTTCTCTCTCTAGGTCCCTGGAAGCTCCAGAGTTTGAAATTTTGTGCATGAGGTTTTCTTAAGATGTAACCTGGGGGTCCGTGGTCATCTCTGCTCCCTTTCTGCTTATCCCTTGAGTTACCACTTTGCTCTAGGGCTCCTCCCCTGTGTCCACTGCAGATTACATGGTACCTCCAGAGAGGTGGGGCAGGTTTAACAGCCCCAAAAGAAGGAGCAGGGTGGTGGCAGCAGAGCAGATATGGGAAGACTCTGATACAGGAGGGTGGGCCAGGAGCATGGATGGCAGGCATAAAGAGATGTGAGGCTTCCAAGTCATTCACAGGGAACTTTCTTGTAGCTCAGTCACAAGTGAAGGCAAGGTGTCCCATGCTGGTGAGGGTGTCCATGTTACAGTACTGTATGATGCTGCACGGCCCTGGGGTCACCCTGCCTCATGCAGACATCCTGAAAACTGTATCTTGCAGGATGCTCCAGTGCAAAGACAGTGCCTGGGGAGAGGGGAAAACATACCACACCTTGAATGCTGTGTTCAGTTTTGGGCTCCTCACTACAAGAAAGATATTGAGGTGCTGGTGTGTGTGCCCAAAGAGGAGCAATGAAGCTGGTCAAAGGTCTAGAGAAGAAGTCCTATGAGAAGCAGCTGAGGGAACTGGGGTTGTTTAGCCTGGAGAAAAGGATGCAGAGGGGAGACCTCATCGCTCTCTACAGCTACCTGAAAGAAGGTTGTAGTGAGGTGGGTGTCAGTCTCTTCTCTCAAGTAACAAGAGATAGGACGAGAGGAAATGGCCTCAAGTTGCACCAGGGAAGGTTTAGATTGGATATTAGCAAAAATTTCTTCACCGAAAGGGTTGTCAACCACTGGAACAGGCTGCCCAGGGAAGAGATTGAGTCACCATCCTGAGAGGTATTAAAAGACATGTAGATGTGGCACTTGGGGACATGGTTTAGTGGTGGACTTGGTAGCATTAGATTAACCGTTGGACTAGATGATCTTAAGGGCCTTTTCCAAACTAAACGATTCTATTCTATGATTCTATATGCCTGGCCATAGGGGGACATCACATGTGGAAGCATACAAAGAGCTTGACATATTCTGGGCTGCTTGCAGGTGATATGCCACATGAAAGAAAGGGTGGAAATCCCCGCGTGTTTCAGTGCTCCATGGGAACCGAGTGCATGCTCAGGCTGTGGCTAACTGAGCTTCTTACACCCCCCATCTGCTCAGTCACTCAAAAGCCTGGTGAGGTCTGATAAATGACTCTTGACTCAGCAAAACATTGCCGTAAGACACTGCAGAGCTGGTACTGGGAATGTTTCTCCATTCCAGCCATCTTCTAGCTGGGTAGAAACCAATAGATTTGTAAAGAATGTTTGTAAAAGAAAGAGTTGCTGTGCCCTCAGAGTCTTTAGAGGTGCTTAATGGAATAGATGGGCTTTAAAATCTTCCAGAGCCTGCACTTGCATCTCTCAGGACCGCAATCTCTGTAAAGATTTGGCTCTTGTGTGTGAATTACTTTAAATGCCAAGGAAGTGATTTTATTATTCCATGGGATGCCATTTGGAAATTACAGTGTGGAAATTACAGACTCCACCACCTAGTTTCGAGTTGTCTCTGCTCTGAAGTGGAGGGACTGAGAGGCAGAGACTTGCCCACAATGCCAGGAACACTGGGCTCAGACACTCATTTTAGAGCCCAGTGTTGCCTCTGTGTCCCCCATCAGCACGAGCAGCACAGCACTCTTCTTCTCCAGCAGAACTCTGTAGCAGATATAGCCAAAGCTGCCTTCCCTTTGCTATGGGTGAATTTGTGCAAGTAGGTTAAACTTTCTGGCCAGTCTCAGTTGCATGAGCTTTTGCAGCTGGACACTTTACAGTGTGCCAGGCACTGCTTCCTTCCGCTTTCTCTCCACATTTTGGTTCAGTTAGCCCTGGGCCACCTTCATTGATGCATCCAGTTTCCTAGGTGAGGACCTGGAGGAGCTCAACCAGGTGTCCAGCAACCTGAGCAGCTCCAGTGTCACAGGCTCCTTGAGTGTCATTGGAGCTGCTTGGTAGGGGACCCCCCGCCACCTTGGGTACATCTCACCATGCTGGTCCCTGACATGGTTTTCACTACCCAAAAGCCCTGGGAATGCTTTGTCCAAGGGACAGCTGGACCTAGCACTGGATCCTGCCACTGGGCCTGCCTCTGGACACTGTTGGGACTGCTGTCACTGCAGACACAGCAACACCAGGCTTTGGATCTATGTAGATGTCAAAGCTCTTTATGAGACTCAATGGTATCTCTGTTTACCCCCATCTGGCATTGCTACTGCAAGGCAATATCCAGAGACCTGCCTACGCCTCCCTGCAGTCATGGATGCAGCCCTCAACCCACCGTTATCTGGGGGATCAACATGGGCAGCTGGGAGAGTTATGCCGCTGTCACTCTAGCAGGCGGTCAGGGGCATTTCTTCCAGTTTTGTCTTGCATGAGAACAACAGAGAAGCAATTTTCAGGCTTGTCCTTCGCTCCGACTTGAGGCAGGTTTGGGGGCAACTTGCCTGATTGCAACATGCTTCTCTGGGAGCAGGACTACTAGTAGCTCTGTGTGATGAACTATGGTGCCTGTGAAAGCACGTAATCCCTTCCTGCCCCTGCCTTGACTGAAGCATGAAAAGATGGGAAACAGATTGGTAAATTCAACAGGCAAAACTGTATGCAAAAGTGCAAATCCACATGCATACCCCCTGCCACAGACCAGTGCGTTGCAGGCATCTTGCTATCCACCAGCTGCCTCCTGAGTCTCGCCCGACCTTGCCAGACACAGATCTGCTGGCCTTCAGAGTCAGACTTTCTGTACCAGACCGGCTCCAGCCATTCTGCACTGGCTCCTGAGGTTTGTGGTGGTGTTAAATCACTCCCTTCGCCTCCCCTTGGTCTGACACTTGTTTTTGAGTCATGTGAGATAAACAGGCAAATCCAGCAGTCCCTAGGAGGACGGGTATCTCTGAATTCACTGTGTGTAGACTACACACTGATCCCATCCTGAGGCTTCCCACACTTTGACCTTGTAAGTCTGGCCCACAAGTATGTGCTTTAGCTCTGCAGTTTCTGAATAAACACTCCACGTTGTGCTGGCGGCATGCGGTTTCCCTCTTTAGAAGAGCCCCCAAATTGTCTGTGTTGCTTTTTCCTAGCCTCTGCAAGTAGACATGGCTCTCGGGATACACAGTGACAGGCTGCAGCCACTCTGCCTGTGTGGCTCAAGCCACTGCGTGGGGCTGAGATGCTGCCCCCACCCTCCCGTGAGAACAGGTCCCAGTTACGCACCATGCTATGCTGGGCGAAATCTTCCCCTCAGGCCTGGCAGAGAGCTGGGACAGAGCTGCCAGAATACATCCTGCCTGCAGTTGGGTTGGCAGCAGCAGGTGCAGAAAACCCCAGGGGGGAGATGAACAAGGCATTTGTGTTGCTCACCATGGAAGTCTTTTGCAGCTGATAACCCCACCAAAGCCCTTCCCTACTGTGCAGGGGAGACACCATCTGAAGGTCTGCACAGAAGGAGTGGCACCACAGAGAGCAACATGCAGCCAGACCACCCCTTCCCTGGCTACCTGAGGACTGGAAGGGGGCAAACAGGCTTGCAGACCCCCGGTACAAATACGCAGATGGTCTAATAGCAGCAGCTGTGGACAGGTGAGCAAGCTGTGTCCCTTCCCGTGCAGAAGTGGAAAGGGTCCGGGGAAGGAAAACAGGGACAATCAAAGCTCGGGACAATTCTGAGCAACTAGCCAGGCTAGGACTTTTCAGCCTGGGGAAGAGCTTTTAATCTGCTGGGTAATTAGTTCAGTTTGGAGGTTGCTCTAAAGTGCTGGAGCAGAGATCCGGGTTCCCTTGTGTTCAGGGTCTCCCCCTGGGCTCTTTCCATGCTCCCATGTGTTATCTGGGCTGATTCCTCTTGTGAAAGGCTCTTGGAGAAAAAGCTGAATAACATCTAGTATGAGAAGTGCAGATGGAGAAAAAGCTGTATAACATCTAGTATGAGAAGTGCAGCTGTTACTGTTTTCAATTTGTATCAGCTCTGGAAGCAGTGGTGTTTGCAAGGGAGCCAGGGAGTTTTCTTCTCCCATGCTGAAGAAACTTTACTTTTCCTTTGCTAAATGGCCTGCTGCAGAAAAAACCTGCACTTGTTCAGGACCTTCTTCACCGGGATCTGTGTGTTTCTTGCTGCTCCCTTGTGGCCTTTCTCACAGGAATACTCACGGTGCAGAGCCTTGTTTTGTGATGTGGATTTGAAATGAATGTTTTGACTGTATGCTTTTACTAGCCTTTTGTGGGAACTGGCTTGTGCTGTTTTCCCTCAGCCTTGCATAAAAAAGTGATGTTGAAATAAGATTGTGCATCTCATTTTATTATTCACCTTCACTAACTTAAATGTGCAATCAGGAAAGAGCACACAGGATCAATTAATCACCTGTTGCTAAGCTCAGGAAAGCTACCAGAAAGCTCAGATATTTTGACACTCCCCGTCCTTCAAAATCCGGATGTCTTGCCTGGTTTTCCTAGAATAACATAGGAAAAAAGAGTAAGAGCTCAAAAAAATACTCCTCAAGTTGTATTTTGGCTCCTGTACAGCCCATGGAACAGAGCTGACTATTATAAAATTGGCTTGTTCATTTTCCTGTCTAAAAAGCTGAGATGACTGCAAGCCATCCTGGCCCACAGATGTCCCCTCCCCGCGTGTGCAATGCTGGTGGTGGGTCTCCAGCCCAACCTGCTCTCAGCAGGGCTGTCCCCAGTGTGGGGTTATGGTGGCCATGGCTCTGTCTGAGCCCTAACCACCCATGCCCCAAGGATGGAGACCCCCCCGACCTCTGTGGTGTAACACCCTCCTGGGGAAGGGGTTTCCCCCATGTCCAGTCTGTACCTTCTGGGGCTGCTCCCTGTGGCTCTTCCCCCATGTTGCATCACCTGCTACCACCAAGAAGAGTGTGGCTCCATCCCATGTGCAACCGTAGGCTACTGCTAGGTCCCCCCAAGCCTGCCCTTCCCCAGACTAGCTGGATGCAGCTCCTCCACACCTCCTTGCAGCTTCCCTTGACAAGCTGGTCATCCATCTCCTCCTGCAGTCCAGCACGCAGTTTGTGTTATTTGCCGTGCAAGTGCACTGCTGACCCGTGTTCAACCTGGTCTTCATCCTCGGTTCCTTACTAGCAGGAACCCCTGCTCAGACAGTCACTTCCCAGCCTAGATAAAATCACTGCCCCAAAGCAACCCTTGTGCTTCTCATGAGGTCCCTGTTGCCCTTGTCCTCAAGTTTGGTTTGAAGTTCTGCCAAAAGAGCCATGAGGCACATAACTGGGCATCTGCATTCACAGAGGTCCCTTTGAAGGACTTAGTGGTGCTATTTGGCTGTCCAGACTAGATGCCTAGTTGACCTTTTTGCCCATCTAAGTTCAACTATCCCTTCTCTAATTGCAGGCAGCACAGACGGTGGGACCTTCTCCCATCCTCTACAGAGCATCTGGTTTATTGCCAGCTTGCAGGCACTGGTGTTGGAGGGTCTCCTGGCCATGGCCTCCTGACCTCACCTTTTGGATCTGATGATCATGCAGCCATAGGGTGGTCTGATTTAGCAAGCTGATCCAATGGATGAATATTCAGCTCTTCTGGGGGATTAGTGCCCTGCCAACACAATGAGCTAGATCCCTCAGCCTGCAGCTGCACAGTAGTCACTAAATGTGGTGCCAAGGATGGGGCAGGAACCTGCAGGCAAGAGCTGGGGACATTCCTGCACCTATCCACTGGCACTGCCAGCACAGGAGGGTGAAGCTCACAGGCTTCACAGCCCAGCACCCGGCTCAGCTGACATGAAAAAGCCCTCTTCCACTTTGCTAGCAGGAATACGTGTGTTTCCCATCTGCCATGGCTTTCCCCAGGCACGGGGGAGCCTGAATGACAGTATTTCACAAGTGCCTAGTTTCAGATGGCCAAAATTAGACCCCTGGAGGTCTCTGCCAAGGGCATGAGCTTACATTTGCTGCGCACAGAGCTGGCATTCATTGGCGTAGGTGTTCCCGTCGGTCCCACAGACAGGCAAGTGCAGGAGGGGGCAGGCCTGCAGCTCAACCATGTCTCCACACACTGGCTGGAAAGGAGAAACCGCAGCACACATTTGAGTGCCAGCAGCACCCATCTCTTCCTCCCTCAGCACCCAGGCAGGAGCAAGTACCACTAGCGACCTGGTTCCCTCTGCCCCAGACAGGGCAGGGAGTACACACAGAGCAGGAAAGTAGTGAGCAGAGACCACCGCATCCCTCAGTGGGACTCACAACCTGGGCTTTGATGCGGGTTTGATGCTGGAGCACCAGTACCCATGAGGCTGGGGATGATTGCTGGGAACAGCCTTTCTCCCAGGCATGCCAGGCACTAAATCCCATCTCAATCCATGAACAAAGAAAACCAGAAACCGCTTACCCTTCTCAGGCTATTCCCTTTGTTCAGCTCTGCCCCTGAAACAGAGCAGAGACCTGTGAGAGTGGCACAACTGTGACAGGAGCATGAGGCATCGACAGAGGGTCACATCCAAACCAAAGGGAATGCAGAGTTGTGCAGGGCCCACTCAGGACCCAGATCAGCTGTGTGGATTTCAGGAGGTGGGATCAGCTTACCGCATGCCACCCCCCCACCCTCCCAGCAGCACAGTGCACAGCGTCCATCTGCAGCTGAGCTTGCTGGGACAAAGCTGGGAACGTCTGTTCCCACCCCCTAATCCCTGTCCCAACAGCCCTCTCTCCCAGTCTGCACCAGGAGCTCCACAGAGCATCCACCACATCCCAGGAAATGTGAACGCATGCAGCGCTGCATGGGAACATGGGGTATTTTCAGAGGGCTGAGGCTGGGTGATGCTGCACAGCTGGACAATAGCCATCCCCAGGGAGACCTGCATTCAGTGGGTTCCTTTTCTGCACTCAGGCAGAGCAGTAGCACCAGTTCACAGCCCATCTGTGCAGTGCACAAATGTCCCGGGAGCATGAGGGCTCACACACAGGCTGCTGCAGGACCACCACTACGCTTGCCTAGGTAGCACCAGCTTTCCAGGGCCTACAAACAGCTGCTTCCCACATGAATATGCTGAGCACATAGTGCTCTTGCAAAGACTTGCAGGTCTTCATGGAGGCAGGAATGACAGTAGCTGCCATCCCAGTGTATGTGCTGTACTCCCCCATCCTGGTTCCTGTTCGCATTGTGGGCTGTCCCCTATCCCGTTCCTCTACTGAGTGCAATATGGTTGATGAACCAGCCTGTAACCCTTGCCCTGAACTGCTGATAAGGCATGGTGTGTTTGCTCTGGTCCTTCTTCCCCACCACACTGCCACTGTGTTTCCTTGCCCTCCTCCCCTGTTCACCAAACCGGAGTTTCTGGGTCTTTCTGCCCTCACACCCATTTTTGGTCCCTCTGTGGTTCCCAACCCGCCACTGGAGAGCCAGCTGCCGGCAGCAGAGCTTACCACCAGCAGTGATGAGAGTCACCAGTGCCGTCACCACCACCACCAGCTCCCTCACAGGCATGGTCTGTTCATGTGCACATGCTCATGCACCTCGCTCCGCTCGTGGCTGCCTTTATAGGGGAGGGCACCAGCTTATCTCCGCAGTGCTGGGAAAAGCAGCATTTTGAGCAGTGTTTGATCTGCCCTGGGAACAGCTGGACTGTGCACCCAGAGGGATCACGTAGGTGATCTCATGCAACTGATAAGCCACCCCAGTGCCACTTGCCAGCTGCAGGTACCAGCACTGGAGGGTGCTTTACAATCCCTTTGCACTGTAGCCTGGGCTGGGCAATGCTGCTCTTCTCTGCTCCACCCAGACAGCTTACCTCTCAGTCCGTCTGGCCTGAACCAGCCCTCCAGCTTTGCAGCTGCCATTCTTCATATGTGGCAGGTATCTCCATTTGGGTTGGGAGACATCATGTGGAAAAGCCAGGAAATTCAGGCTGATTTGGGTGGTTGCACTGTGGCCTGAGCATTATCCCATGAGACCCGGCCAGGCAGATACTCACCTGCCTCATGCACTGGGCAGGACCCCAGGAGAGGGATCTCAAACACACTGGAGGCCTGCTGTCATGCTGTGGCAAGCCCACCCCATTGCTGGATGGGGTGGGACAGGCTGGGGCTGCAGAGACACCAACTTTTCAGTGAAGAACTTCTCAGCAAGCATCACCACCCCAGCAGATCCCGGCTGCTTTGCCTACAAGACTGGATGCTTGATGTCCATCTTTCCATGTGAGCATCCTCATCACCTCTCTCTGAGAAGCTGAATTTTCCACACCTGTCCCCACCTTCTTCTGGTGAATCAAAATCCATTGGTGAAGGCTGAAGGATGGAAAAGAGGACCACTGGGCAGAAAGTCGGCATCATAGCTGAAGACCAGCGTTGACTAAAAACTCCCTTGGGACAGACTTGCCGAGATGAAGTCTGGGCCAGAAGAAGGGTGCCCTTCACCCTGGTAGCGGGTAGAAGGTGCTGTGTGTGCAAGGGGCGGGCAGGGGTTAGGTGTCCTGCAGAAATCACCAGCAGGCTGGGAGAGCTCCAGACACCCACAGCATGCACATTTGCACTTGCTGAGGAGCCGACCATGACTGTGCTCAGGACATTTCTTCCCCTCAGTCTTACCTGAGGCTTAGGAAGGTACACGCTGGCTCCGGCCGGCTGAGACAAGAGGGAACGGCTTGGTGAGCATCCACCGTGGCCAGAGGGGTACAGGCCCTGCATGAGGCTGCGTCCATCCTTGCCCTTCAGAGGTCCTTCCACCCAACTCAGCAGGGCTGTGACCAGGTTTTGGGAAGGGGGAAGGTGACCGATTCAGTGTTCCCCTTGCAGAACCATTCCTCTGCTCTGCCGAGGCAGCTGTGCACATGTTTTATATTCCCTCTTCAGGGAGTTTACACAGTTCAATAACCTTTGGCTTTTATTATTATTCCACTTTGGAAATCCCTCAACTAAAGTAAATATTTAACTGCATTAGCAGTTGTTCCTGAGGCACATGGGGGCCTGTTGGTCTTGTTTAGGCTAGTACTGGGGAGGCCAAGGGGGAATCTGATAGCAGCCTACAACTGCTGGAAAGGCAGTTGATGGAGCCGACCTCTTCTTGGTAGTGCCAGATGACAGAATAAAAAGCAACAGGCACAAAATGCAGCCCTGAGATGTTCAGGTCGGGAGTTAGGAAAGAAACCTTACCCCAGAGGGTGAGCAACCCAGACCAGCAGGGAGGTGGGAGACCTCAGTCCTCGGTGGGCCATATACAAATGTGCGGATGCCCTGACCAAGCCCTGCTGTGCACAAGGTTTGGTGGGTGAGCCCTGGAGGGCCCTGCCACCAGCACGCTGTTGGCTGATATGAGGCTTGATCTTCCTCCACCTGGTTCTTCAGTGGTATTCTAATGCCACTGCCTTCGCAGAGCAAATTAAAATGACACACTAAGAGATGACAAAGGGGAAATCGCCTCTTGCAAACTGGTTTTGTCTTTTCCTGCTTTTTCTCTCAAGCACAGGCTTGCAGCCCCTGATGAGAGTCCTGCCTACTGTCCCCCTCAAAGAAGAGGTGGGGAAATTCTTCCTTGGATGGGACAGGAGGTTTTCTGGTGGCTGCTTGCCTTCACATTGCCCGCACAGCTCCAGCTACGTCTGAGAGAGTCACGCATTTGAGCCTGGGCTTTCCTCCTCTGTGTTGCTGGTATCACGAAGAGGGGCACCTTTCTGCTTTCTCCAGCAGGTCCTGGGCTCCCAGCAGTACAGCAGCACATGGGGGAGCTGCTCCCCATCCCCTGCATCTGGGACTGCCTTCGGACTCACCTCTGGCTTCTCCTGGGACAGGAGAGAAGGTCCTGCTCTGCCACCTCCTCCCTGCACTCTCAGCAGCCACAGCCCCACAAGTCGTGCAGGAGGGGCAGGTATGAAAGTCCCGGGCTCGCCTGCAGAGCTGGAGGCTTAGTCTCACCACCAGCAAGGCAGAGAAACTCTGCTGGAGATGGCAGCAACAAGGAAGGAGACTTCTGCTTCCAAAACCGATCTCATGCTTGTTCCCTCACGGCACTGCCCCTGTCTTTGTGCTTGTTCCCACACGTTCTCCAGCACCCACCCGCCCGTGTCCGTGCTGCCCGGTATCGCTCATCACATTGTGAGCCCTGATTAGGCCTTTGCCTCCTGGGTGACGACGGCGCTGTTTGCAGGCTTTCTGTCTGGCTGGGCACAGATGGCAGGAGGCCATCACATCGCTCTTGCTCTACGTCTGCCTGGTGCCCTTATCTGTGGTGTGGCCTTGGTGTGACCATTCCACTCAGCACCTGCCGGTTCCTTGCTGTTATCTGTTGCTTTTCCTGGATTTCACAGCTCTTCTTGGCCTCCCAGCTTGCTGCACTTGCACCGATATTTCAACTTCTGTTCTGCTGCTCCTCCCAGGGCTTTTGCATACCAGCAAACACCGGGGACCCACAAACACCACAGTACCTGGGAGCAGCATGCTGCCTTGCTCGTGCAGCCCAAGCCCAGAGCCTGCAGTCTATCCTCCCGTTGCATGAGCGCGCAAATCAAAAAGAGGAGGACAAGTACCACGCTCATTTTCATCCTTAGCTCCCTCCCTTTCTCCAGATGTTTTTTAGACGATGATAGCCTCTGTTCTGCCTCTCCACTCACCCTGACGTCTCCCCACAAGTAGGAGGGAGAAGGACCGATTTGTTCTTCTCCTTAGCACAGAAAAAAAGCAGAGATGCAAGTGACCAGAGGTTTTCCTTTAGATATACAGGGGAGCCAAAACCTCACACCTGAGGAGGTGTCCATGCATAACCGGGGCAGGGACCAGCCATCACCACTTCCTGGCAGTTTCGCCAGAATTTCTGGCTGCGGACCACACCTTCAGCTGCCTCCCTCCTCTCTTTATTACTGTGGGTAAATATTCCCACGTGGCAGGCAGTGAGTAATGCTCATTATTTGTTTGATGATTCAAAAATTTCTCAGTGATACTGTTGGCTGCAAGAGCGCAAGACAGGGTGATTACACGGACGAGATCTGCTGCCTGCTGACACTCCCACCAGCAGAGGGGACAGGGCCAAAGTGGTATCGATCTGGACAAGATCAGAGCTTCCCTCCAAGCCAGGCTATGCGCTGGACCTTGGAGGAGCAGCAGGCTAGGGAGAGCATCCATTGCACACCTTCTTCCCCTGCTTCAACTGCCAGCTGGAGTCACTGCAGCTGGGCAGAAGTTGCTGCAGCTTGCCCCAATCCAAGGACACCTGCCTCTCCTCTCCCTTGGGTTTGCCTCTGCCTGCTCAGACCTCTGGACTGCAAGATATGCTCTGAATGCATCTGCGGCCCACAGATGCCCTGCAGCTCCTCAGCAGCTTAAGGATGGTATTGACCTTCCTTTTTCCACGTGCTCCCACATGAGGGACGGGTGTCCAAATCCTCAGTGCAGCAGATAAAACAGCAGAAAACCATGGATTTACTTTTTCCCCAGTAAATGCTCAGCATGGGGTAAACCAAGCCACCATGCTGGTGTAAGGAAGGGGATGAGGCTGTGTGCCTGGGCTGGATGGCAGAGCTCTGAGCTAGCTGGGCTGGGACTGGTGTGGGACTGTGCCCTCCTGCTCTGAGCTGACACAGTTAACCTGGATGCTGGCAGCAGGGGTAGGTATATCGGCTGTCCCAAGCATGCCAATGTTCACTCTTGTTTATCTGGGAACTTGCACCCACTGTAACTTGCCAAAAAAATCAGATTTTGGAGTCTCTTTCTCCCTGGAGTTTGTTACTGGATGAACAAACCTGTACTGGGCCTCAGACTTTTATACCTTCTGAGAACAGTGTTGCTAATTCCATCTTGTGTAGGACTGAATGCTGTCATCATGCTGTATTTAGCACCACGCTGAAGGAAAATGGTTAGCATATATGCCAGCCCTCCCCTTCAAAGTGAGAACTGCTCTTAGCAAGTATTTGTGGAGGAGGTCCTTCGGCTTTTGCAGGAAAGGCCTGGGCTTCCCAGGCTGCCAGTTGCTAAAGCCCCCAAAGCTACCCCACGATGAATTAATGTAAAGAGAGATACAATGTAAGATAATCAGGGAAGTCTTTTTGTTCCTCTGTGCATTGAGGGGATGTTGTTCAGGGATGCTGTATTTGCATGGATCTTTGGCAGCAAGGTCACCCAGTCATGCCTGGCCAACTTTCCACATTGCCACCGGTAACTTTCACACTTGTCTCCACTTTCTTCTACACGTCCAGGGGTGCAGCATCCATCTGAAGAAAATTCAAGGAATGAAATGCTTTCCAGCGTGGTGTTTATACACTGAATGTGCAGGCACACAAACTGCTCAACACTTTCCCTTTAGCTAAATTGCCAGAGAAGGAAGAAGCAGGTCTTACACATAGATATTAAAAGCAGAACTGTGTGTCCTTGAGGTTGCCTGCTACTTCTGACTTAAGAGCCCACCTACTGTGCAGGTATCTTTTCTCCAAATGACCTATTAACTACTTGGGTATATACAAATTAACACCAGGAGGGAGCCACAATAATATCACCAAATAGAAGGGCAGCGTCACCCCCAGCAAAACACACCCTGTTTCTCCCAGCACATCCCTGCAGCTTCTGGTTTCTATTCCTCTTAAAAGTTTCAGAGTGAACTTTGTGCTTTGCAGAGCAAAGTTCTTTCTGAGACATCTCATTTCTGTTGATAGCAATATCCTTAGTTAACTCACATCTTTGCTTTACATTTTACTCTCACACTATGGCCATCTAGGTCTGTACTGGCAGATCAGAGCACAGCTAGAAGTATTGTAAGCAGCTTACTTTTGAGTGGCCAGACGCTAACGCGGTTTCTCCTTTGTGAACCTGTCAGGTAAAATGAGCTCAACAGCGGCACCAAACTACACCTTCGTGCGTAACCTTCATCCCAGATTCTGCTCTGGAAAATACATTCTTCAAGGGCCCAGCCAGATCCAGGCACCTCTGGACAGATGCTATTCTTGCTGCTGTTTGTCCCAGGAGGCAAAGCAGTGCATAAAGAAGAAATGCACTACTGATAATGACAAGCATGAAGCCTGAGCACCTTTATAATGGATTTATGTTTAAATTGCTGTAACACATGATTCAGGCTGTGCGTTATGGGAAGTGCTACAGCAGGAGCCACCGAAACCACCAGAAGATGAGCCTCACAAGGAACTGGGTAAGTGCAGCAGTGACTCCACCCAAGCTGGCTTTGGAGCTGGATCTTGGCAAGGCCCATTTAACCTTATTCTAGTGGCTAGAATGGAAAGTGTATGGCACCATACCTTGGGCTAAGCCACGATGTCTAGCTATAAAAACCACACAAAACAGATGAAGGAACCATTCAGGTTAAAAATGCCAAAGACTGTAACTAAGAAATGGTGGAAGTTTAGCTTCACTTAGATGAATGTAACTGTAGGTAGAATACAGCTTCTTGCCTGGCGATGAGTTTCTCTGCAGATCAAGTTATTTTCTTCTCTTGTACTCCTCAACCCACACACAACCAAAGTTTTGCAGGCACCTCCCTGTGCTCTGACAGGCCTGACTGTGTGCCTCTTGCAGAGGATTGTCCTCACTTCTCTGCCAAGGTGAGCACACAAAATGGGACCTGAGACATGAGACACAGCTTAGCACCATCCAGTTTAAAAGATGCACATGTGCATTTGTCACAGGATTGGCTACAACTGAAACGGAAGGGGGAATCAGCCCTGTAGGGCTGGTAAGGAGATACAGGCTCATGCACTTTTCCTGACACTAGTATGGGACACCCTCAGTCTACAGCAGGACCCGCCATTCAGGAAGCAAGGAGGTTAGCAGGAGCTAGTCTATGTCAGAAACCCACAACTTCAGGGCTGCTTGGCAGCCTTCCCAAATTGCTGCACTGTGCAAAACGATGCCACAAAACTGATTGACTGTTGGCAGCAGAAATTAAAGAGGAACTGTGCAAAAAGAATTCCAGGTTTGTAAGATGATGTCGAATGTGAGTCTTGCACTCTGCGAAGCTGGACCAGTTTCAAGCCTTTATTTCAAGTAATGAGCGTTGCAAATGGTAGACAAAGCTTGTTGTCTGGTCTCTCATGAGACTTCTTTCCACGGAGACAGCGCTGTCCCTGATTTGACTCTTTGGGGCTTTCAGCAAAGGGCAGCTGGATGTTGCTTTTGGATCTCCAGAGCCTTCTGCCTCTCTTCACTTGTTCCTCTGCTGTCTGCCTGCCTTGCCTGCTACCCGTCCCTCCAGCTGAAGTCAGCCCTTCCCAACCCTCCTCCTAAACCAGCGCCTTGGCAGAAGAGCTCTGCGGCCCACGCAGTGGCAAGCAGTAGCCTGGCAGAGCGGTATCCCAAGAGCAGGGGGCCATGCAGTGACACTCGGCTTCAGGGCTCTGCAGCAGGGTGACCCCCAGGCAGCACGGAGCCATGCCCTTGCCTCTGGCCCCTACGCTGCGGAGATGCGCTGCTCCACACTGCTGCCACAACGGCACTGGAAAAAAATGGAGGAATGTGCCCGAATGGTGTGGCACCAGCGTTGCATGCCCCAGAGTGGGGGAGAGACGGGGTGGGGAGAGAGAGACAGACACTGGGGATATCGCTGGGGTCTTGCATGCCTTGAAAGGAGCAATGACCTCAGAGAGGGTGTCCCCCCCATCCAGTGCCACTGGAGAGGGAGCATATGTCTGTCCTGCTGGCACTCCTGGAAGCAGCGTTTCTATTAAGGCAGCTGCAATACATTTACCCAAGAGCACAGCTGCACAGCACAGTGCACGGGCTGGAGTCCAGAGCGTACATGCACACTCAGGGTCTGTCACGAGCACCCAGGGTGCACAGTGCCAGCAGAGGGCACTTGTGAATTGAGGCAACCCAAGCATGGCCCCCCCATGGGTGCACAGCCCCACTGCTGCCCACCAGCTCTCTTCATCTGGCCGTTCCCCAAATCACAATCTTACCTTCCTACCGCTCATCTTGCCTGCCTCTTGCCTGAGCTGCACTCATCCCAGGCACCACTTCCATGCCCTGGGGAGGTGCACTGCATGTTTTTTGCTCTTGTGAGCAACCTGGGCTGTGGGCTTCACCCCAGTGCAATCCGAGGCTGCTCACACATGCAGGGCCTGTTGCTGTCCCCAGGGATGCTCAGGGCTGCCGTGACCACACTGAAGAGAGGGGTCACAAGCCCAAACTCCCACTCTACCTGGAGAAGCTGACATGATGCATGCTGAGCTTGGGGTAAACTGGTAGGAGAGCTGCTGCGTGGGCTGTGCTTCTCTGTGGCCTCCCTGGCCAGAAAAGGGCTTGTGAGGCTTGGCACAGAGATACTCGGAAGGACTAGACCAGGTCCTGCACCTCTGTTGTCCCAGCCACCTTCAACTCCACAAGGCCACGCACTTGGAGGGGCCATGTTTTGCTGTAGACCAGGGGACAGGGCATTTCCATGTGGAGACACCCCTGCAGAGCTGGTGGTGACCACACACTGCTCTTCAGGCAGGGAGTGGTTGCCCTGTGGCAGCAGTTAGTGCTACCCCCATGGCTAAAACACTGACATCAGCGCTAGATCACACTGAAACAAATCCTTCCATGAGCTGCAGGATTCATAGACCCCCATTTGGCACATATTCACATCCTTTCCTGGATTTTGCCACGCTCCTTGAGAGCTTTGCTTTTCTTCTAAGAGTATGGGGCTTACAACCTCCCTCTTCCCCCACGTACTTTGATGCCTAGGTACAAATGTCTCGTCACACTACCAGTGAACTTTCACTCTGTTGCACCCTGATAGCTTGTTTAAGCAAGTATTTTGGATGCTTATGATCTCTTCCAACTGCCAAGTTTGATTAAAATCAGACTTATTCATGTGCAGCAAAGCGGTGTACTCACACAGCAGTTTTTTGTAGGGAGAAAAAGGCTAAAAATTAGCTTCACCAAAAAAGAACATGACCACCACAATGAAGCCAGGGAGCTAGAAGTTGATTTGGGTATGATGGTAAAGTGAGATCTCCAAGGACTCTTCACAAGTTGGGCTGGGGTGGAGGTTGCAATGGTGAAAAGCTGGAGAGGGCTGACATGCAGCATGCGCAGCCGGACCTTGCCTAAGCACATGCACATACGCATTTTTCCTTTAAGGCCTGTATTTCTATTTCCTCATTCACAGGTTCAATAGTACACATCTTACCTCTATACCAGAAATAGGTGTGCCATTATATACTTAGATTTGTATACCGATATTTACCCATACACACGATTCCACGCTTGCGTGTGTGCAGAGTGGAAATGATCCCTGGCTGCAACAGAGGCTTCTTTCATCACAGAGCCCCACTCTACTCCCAGACCTGTGTTGAGTGTGAGCAAGACAGTTGTCGCATGGAAAAAATGGCAATATTTTTATAGCACTCACACAAAACATAGCAGGCATTCATGGTAGGGTGCTACAACGGACTTGTGGAAAAATGTGTTAGACACTCCCTAATCCTCTGACGTTTGTACTGAACACTGTGCTGTAACTTATTTTGCTATTGCTAGCTAAATTTAAGACGTGACATACATAGTAGTGTCATGGGAAATCAAATTGACTCTACCTTGAGTCACAGTCAAGGTCTGACTCTCAATGCACCACAGGGAACTTTCCCTACAAGCACCCAGTTCAAAGCTGAAAGAAAAGAAAGACAAATTTTAGTAGCACAAGTCTGGGTATTTGCTGACAGCAGTGAAACATGGAAATTCTGGACCTACCTGCAAGTTCTAAAGAATGGATTGTCTGCTGAGAGTCACATTGCTAGGTTGCCTTTTGCTAACTGACCCATAAAAGATGTCTGGAGAGCCTGGAGGCTTTGAAAGCTGGGTTTGCTCATTGAAGAAGGCAATTTACAAGCTGGGCCTTAGTTGAATGTTGACTGTGATGGCATTAGTGTCATGGACACCAGCATTGTCATTGTGATGCTCACAACATCAGGTTTAACCAAAGCACAAGGTGATTATTGGACTGACTTGCAGAAGGTGTCAGAAAGAACTGAGAAACATGTAAGTGAACAGACAAGAGGAAGCAGACGTCCCTGGTCATGCACCTTGACTGCAGGATAACTCTCCTTGAGCTTCCTCATGGCAAAAGCAAGGCCTGTCTTCCAAAGAAGCTTTCAAGTGGTTAGTGGAAGCCACTTGGGTAGGACAAAGAGACACTGAGACCTGAAGTCAACTCCTTGTCCTGTCAGAAAAAGGAAACTCCTTTTTCCCAGAGCAAAGTAGATTTGTTCATAATCAGGATTGCTACTGGAGGTCGCTGACCATTTCAGTTTTTAAAGATGAGTGCAGACACTCCCACTGATGGCAACAGCCGTACTTCCTCGGCATTCTCTTCCTCTTTCTGCTCCCTCAGCACAGCATCACAAACTGAGACCATGCCCTGCTGGTTTTCACCATGGCCAGTAATAAAAAAGCATGTGTGCTTGCTTGTGCATAGCATTGAACAGCTATAGTCCGTGGGATTAGATGACAAAACATCAATCTGGTGAGGTCCAGCTGGTCCAAACCTCGAGGCAAACCAAGAGAAACAGCCACATGCAGCATCATGCAGCTCACAGAAGAATACCAGTCTTGAGACTAAGAAACAGTGTTGTTGTCAGAGGTCAAAGGACGGGACACGGTACACTTCTTCAAAGACCGGAGACGGCATATTAATCTGGATGAGTACCTGTGAGCAGTCATTGAATGAACATCGAAGGAGCATGCAAACACATTGGACGAGAGCCCAGCTCCACAGACCAGCAGTTTGGCAGCCCACCAAGCAGCACTGGAGGCTGCTGAAGTCAGCAGACCACAGGGGCTGAGGGAAGTGGAAGTGGTGCATGAGTGTGTTGGGAAGTAGTTTTAACCAATGAAAAGAACGCAGATTCACTTCTCCTTGCAGTGACTTTGCTTTCATGAGACAAAGTAAACAGTAACATTAAATAGTAGCATTAAGGACTACTGGTAGGAGTTATTTATTGCACTTGAAAACCACTTGAGTGTCACCCAGTGTCCCTGAAGCACTCTGAGGCTCATGGGGCTAACCAGATACATGCAAGTCTGCCAGACCACCAGCAGGATTTTGCCTGGTCAGCTGTCAGTCTCGCTTACCCTGTGAGTCACTGATGCTCACCGACTCCTCTCCAGTCAGCCGTGAACAAGGTGCCTGCAGCGTCCAGGAGAACAGCAAGGTTAGTACTGGCTTCCTGACTGTTGCTGCTCGGTAGAAGGGCAATGCTAAGCCCTCCCACCATGACCGCTGCTGGCAGAGACACAGTTACAGGGCAGCTCCAAGGAGGTTTCCTTCCAGGCTCATGGACTCACCACTCGTAAGAAACACATGTAACTTTGAGGGATGTTGTATGGCGCCCAGACCTGCTTGCCTAGGCACTTCTGCTGACTTGATGATGGGCATGAGGAAAGTCCCTCCTCAGGAATGTGGGAGAGCTCTGATAAGGGCACCAGAGAGGTGGAGACCTCCATGCTGGGCAACTTTCAAGGCTCAGTGGGACAAAACCACAGCTTACTTCACCTACTGCTGGCAATTAATGGTCTTGTTCCCAGCAGGACGTTTGGCCGGAGACGTCTGGAAGGCCCTGCCGCCAGCACTGCTGGGGTCCTGTGACATATTCAACAAAAGGGTCCTGGACTTTTTTGCTATGCAGAAAATGTGTTGAACCAAGCTCCACTGAGCTGACGGAAAACTACAGTTTACGCTGAGTCCTGTCAAGTGAAGACTACCTGCAACCCTCCGAGGGGCATGAACCCAAATACAGCCTGCGCTACCCCGCAGCAGCTCACAGCTGCCGCTTACGCCCTCTGCTAAAGCCGAGCGTTCTTGCGTGCCGCTACAGTGACCTGCACGAACCCGCAGCCGCGGTTACTACACGGTGTTAGCGGGCGCCGTGCCGGGGAGCCAGCCAGAGAAGCGGGGTGCGTCCCCAGGGGCCAGCCCCGCGGCGGGGCTGCCCGCTCCGGTGCAGGGGTGGACGCTGCTCAGCCGCCGCTGGCGGAGGCGGGCGGGTTGCCGGGGCGGGACGCTCAGGGCCCGGGATGCCGGGGCGGGAGGCTCGGGGCCCGGGGGCGATGCTCGGGGGCAGGGATACCGGGGCGAGATGCCGGGAGAAGGCGAGGGGCCGTGCCGGGACGCGATGCCGAGGGGGGGGTCCCGCCGCCGAGGGGGGAGGGGGTGTCCCGCCGGTGCTCCCCGCGGCGGCTGGCGGCTGCGGGCGGGGCGCGGGGCGCGGGGCCACCCCCGGTGGGCGGAGCCCCCGCCGCCCCCGCCCCGTCCCCGTCCCCCGTCGGCGGCGCGGCGCGGGGCGGGCGGCGCTCCCCGCCAGCGCAGCGGCATGAAGGAGCCGTCGCTGCCCGGCACCTCGCTGCAGCGGGCCTGCCGCCTCCTCGTCGCCTTCTGCGTCCTCCACCTCTCGGCCACGCTGCTCTACTACCTGGCGGGCAGCGCCCTGGGGCCGCCGGGCAGACCCGAGCCGCCGCCGCGCCGCCCGCCGGTCGCCAACCTCTCGCTGCCGCTCTCCCGCCCGCCGCCGCCCGCCGCCCGGCCCCGGCCCCCGCCCGCCTCGCCGGCGCCGGGCCCCTGCCCCGAGCCCTCCCCGCTGCTGGGTAAGTGCCGTCCCGTCGGGGGTTGGGGGCGGGGGGGGTCGGCGGGCATCCTGCCCCTCCTGCCGGCTGCCGGGTCCCGCCGCCGCCGCGCGTTGCGTCCTGATGTCCCTCTGTCCCCGCGGGGCGGGGGAGGGTGTGACAGCGGCGCGGCTGCCCACGCGTGCCGCCGGCCGGCCGGCGCAGCCTGGCAGCGCCCGACGGAGGGGGATTGTGGGAGAATCCCCGGGGAGCCGGTGTTTGAGGGCGGGGGGGGGTGGTACCTAGGCGCGGATGCTGGCGCAGGGAGGGCAGCGGCGAGCGGAGCCCCGGCGCTTTCGGGGAGCGCTGCCTCCCCGACCGGCTGGGTTTGCTTCTGGTTGCCGGAGAGGTTGGGTAATTTCCCATGGGAACTCTACCCAAAATACTCCTCTTGCGCAATCTCACGGGGAGGGTCAGACGGGCCGTTTGTGCTGTGCAGACTTTCGCAGCCTTTTGTGTGTGCGGACCTGCTCGATGAGCGGCGTAGGTTTAAAAAGCGCAGTGAGGCAGGGTCATGAATACAGTTGTTATGCATCCCAGCGGCGCTTCCCACGTATTTGGTCCTGTGATGCAGTATCCTGATACGTGGCAGCCTGGCGTGTGTTTTATCTGCACTGGAGCGGTGCTCCCCACAGGCCTTTCCCAGGACTGCTTGGGTGCTGGGAGGCTGGCAGGCTGTTGGCGGGTTTGCAGCCTGCCGGTGGTCCAGTTTTTACATTGGTCACCTGCTGCTGTTTTGATCCACTGGCTTCGTCACAAGGCAGAGGTGGGGAGGAAGGTGAATTTCAGCTTTCTTCCTCCCCTTACAAGATTCTCGGCCAACTTGCTGTTTGTAGCTGCTGCTCCTTGAATAGACCCTCCTGTGGTGGAGGCAGAGTTCGTTACCGTGACCTGCTGGCGTCCCAGTTGACAGTGAACTGGCCACAAGCTATTTGGGTCCTGGAGGCTGGGGATCATCTCCCTCTTCATCAGTGTGCCACATTAGCACGGGTGCCTTTATTACCGGAGATCACAATGGGGGAAGAGACTTTCAAGAAGCTACCTGTGGTTTTCAATTTACGAAACCGACACAGAAATTCATAAGTTTCTCTCGGTGCTGGCTGGTCAGCTGTTTATGGATCAATGCATCTGAATAACAAATGACTGGTTTGTTATTTTAGGAAGGTGGTTTTGAGGTCACTAAAAGGAACTGTGCTATGTTTTTTTGTTGTTGTTTTTGATTCACATCTTTCACTTTTTTTCCCTTAGATCACTTTAAGTCGAAAGCGGCTGTGCAAGCCTGTCCTCACAGAGTGGATGTGGGAGCCCGTTATGAATATGGCTTTGCTTTAAATGGTCTCCGCTTACCATGATCCTCTCAGGAGTGAGTCATGTGATTTTGAAATGCCTGGAGTTTAGGGAAATGCTCCAAGATTCAAAGCGTTATCAGAGTTAGTTGCTGAAGGGTCAATTAAAATATTTTATACTGTCTTTGTAACATCTTCAGCGCAATTTGCTGAATCTGCCAGAGGCCAGATGAGGCTATTGGAAGTGGTTACAGATGTTCAGGGAGCTACGGGGCCATGTAGAAAGTAGCTGTTTACAACGCGGTAGGCAAATGGTTTCTAGCTGTGTTACCTTCAGTACTTGTGGGGTGGTGCAGTCAGATGCAAGCTGGCACCATCATGGCTTCCAAGTTTGTAGCCAGCATATAGGTGAGAAACCTGACGGGTATTTATTTTTTTCCTGCTCTTTTCAGGTTTTGGTAGCAAACAGCATTTGTAAAATAATCCTGTCTTGCCTCAGATGTTGGTCAGAGCTGAGTCTGCCCAGATGAACATCCTATGTATCTCTAGGGTCAGTGTGGGGGATGGAGATGTGTACACTCTGCAGGCATTTCTGACAATTCACCCACCCAGTATTCAAAAAGCTCTTATTTTTGTGCACAAAGCTCCTTACCGACATAAAGGTAACAAGCAGGAACCAGCAAGGACCTTTCTGTGATTCCCAGCTTCCCAAAGACATGGAGAAGTGTTCTGATGGGAACAGGTAGCTCTAACTGCCCCGTTCCCTCAGCATAAACCTAAATTTATTGAAATGCACCTCATCTTTTTTTTTTTTTTTTTTCCTCCCTCCCTCCTCCCCGCCGTCGTTGGGAAGCATGTGATGAATCATGCAGGATATGTGTGACTGAGCTGCTCCAGCTTTTTGAATGGTCAAATAGCCAGGTACTCGTTTCAGAGGCCCAGAGTTTTCTTTCTAGCAATGTTTAGAGAGAGTAGTTTACAATTCCAGCTGTCTCACTCTGCAGCAAATGCATTAGCTGAATGAGGTTTAATCTCTACAAGGAACTGCCAAATGTAAAATGCTTTTATGGTTCACTTGCCTTTGTTTACAATTTAAAAGGGTAAATCAGGGCTGGGGATATAATACTATAATTCAACTTTGAATTAAAAGTCCTTAACAGCTATGAAATTCTCTAATACAAGGTAATACAAGCATTTTGGATTTAGTTTAGAGCTGCATGCCAATGAGTGTCTTAAATGGGGTATCGAGAAGCAGAGCCCATTTGCTGCAGTGAAATGTCAGCCTCTGAGAAGCCCAAAAGCAAGTAAACCCAGAGGTATCTGGCAGGTGTCCCTTCCCCAAACTGTTACGTTCTTTAGGAGCTGTAGAACAGTAAGGTTTTTTTTTTTTAATTAAAAGAAGTTGCTCCATACGAGTAGTATATATGTTGACCTAAGTGCTTTCAAAACAGTCAAATGCTTTTCTTCTGCCTTTCCTATGAGGTGTTTGTGGTTTGTTGATGGGGTAGTTATGTGCCTGCTGTTTTTAGGAGGGAGTGCGGAAGGGGGCAGGTTCTGTGGTAGTAAGATCCCTCTGCAAAAGCAGCACTTATCTTTTGGTGCCAGAAGTCTGAAAGCAGAATCTCATGGACAGGCTTATCAGTATTTCGGGGATGTCATTTTCAAGTCCTGCCCAATCGAGAGCACATGTTGTTTATGGAGGTTATTTTAGAATACAGCTGTCTCCTTAGCCTTTCTTGACCCTTGTTTAGATACCAGCTGCGGCTGGTAAGGGATGGCAGACTGAAGAGATGTGTTCTTACCCTCAACCCTGTGAGCATCGCATGGCAAAGATGACCCAAGTGCGCTAAACATGTTGCAGTCAGATGTCTGGCTCAATAGCTTTTCACCCCCAGGTTTAAGTGTAGAAAACTGACAGCCCCAAACTGTAATAATTAAGGGATATTGACAAAACAAAAAAAATCTAGGTTAATGTGTGAACCAGTGAACTGTCCAAAGCACAAACCACTAGAGTTGCGCTCATTTTCACTAATGTTTAAAAAGGAATACAGTTTCCAAATGGCCATTTGCTGGGTGATCTTGGGCATGCAAGAAAAACACCTGTTTATTCAAGATGCCAGAGTCCTGGATAGAAACTGATGCTTCCCACTGTTAGCGAGGCATGTTTAAAAAAATTGAGAGAAAGAAGCTCCTTTGGCCAGCTTGTGGGTGAGCAGCCATTGCTTGGTTGGAGGTGGGAGGACCTACATGGCATGGGCTTTCTCTTCAATGCACCACTTTTGATGCCTGTGTCATCAGTGCAAGCAGTCACTCTAAACTGTAGATGCTGGAGATAAATGAGGAGGATATTCTGATGCTTTGAGGTTTGTTCAGAGGAGACAGGCGTAGCCTGTGATGCTTAGTGCCTGTATTACAGAAGTTTTTAGAGGTTATGTGCTGCCTGAGAGGTCAGTGAATTCACAGATAATCTAGTTTGAGGGCCCTGTATATGTGGACATTGCATGGGCGGGGGTAGAGGATGCTTTAGCACTGGCAGCATCCTAGGGGAGCATAATTTGGTGTGAGAGAGCGAAAACCTCAGAGGTGCTGAAAACACCATTTTTTAAGACGACTTCTGGTGGTGACTGTGCCGGCGAGGTTTGGTAGGTTTGACATGCCTGGGCTCTGGTTCCGGTCACATTGCCCACCAGCAGTCATGGGCTCTCGTCTCCCTGTGGGGGGTTTCTGTCCCAGAAACTGGGGGCCTCTGAATCTGTGGGGTCACTTAACAGTACCAAGTGGTGGAGAAAGGATTTACTTTACGCGCAGCATCTCCCTCAACTCTCATCTGAACTTGCTATTGTCTGCTTTGCTTTTTTTTGTTGTTCTTTTCAACCTTTCCGATACAGCTGCTATCCCCGCTCCCTCCCGCCTCCCCCCCAACCCGGGTGCTACGTGCATTACTTCGCTTATGGCCATAAGCTGGGGTTGTGCTGTGTCCCTCTGCTGCCTTGCTTTGAAAAAGAAAAACAGAAACTCGAAGAGTATGGAGAGGGCTGGGGGAGGGGGAACTAACACGTGGACCAGTTCGCTCAAAGTTAGGCTTTCTTGGCCTCAAAAGAGAGGTTGAGAAACTGTGTTAAACTTCTCCAAAGAATATGTTTAAGATGTTTGGCAGGGAGCAGATGTGCAATCCTGGCAACACCACTGACAGCTCCTCAGCTACCCATGTGGCTGGGAGCACATCATACCTCTGAAGTGCAGGCTTTCTTGGTGGGCAGGGAGCAGCCTCTGTGGTGAGAGCATCCCTAGCATCCTCTTAACTGGTCAAAGTGAAGGTCAAGGACTATTAATCGGGCTTGCAAACTAACTCGGAAAGGTACCATTCCTTTCTGGAGAGAAGCTATTTCAGGGACGTGGCACAACAGACAGGATGTGCTGGGGAGAAAAGGAAAGTATTCTGTCTCATGCATCTAGTGTTTTATAATGTGCTTGTTGCTCTGCCAGCATTGATCCAAAGCAATGCTAGTTTCTTTGGAAATTGGGCCAAGTTTGTGTTTGGAAAGAGACAGACACTTGCAGCTTCCCAAACGGCACTTGGATGCAGAGTTCAGTTAAGCTCTCAACTCTGCTCCTCTGGTGTGGAGCTCCTTAGTCTGATTTCGCTCAGCAGATGGAGGACATTGTTGCTGTGTTGAGGGCCCCCCCCACCCGAAGGGGTAGCGTGCTGGGGGTGCACAGTCCTCAGCAGGGAGGTGCTCTGGGTCTGGTGGCCTCACGAGCAAGCCGGAGGCGCTGGGCTGCTGGACTCCACCGCTCACGTCCTCTCCTCCCTGGTGGACCCTCCTCTCCAGCCAGCACCCTGCCGCTACTGCTCCCTTCCCTCCCTCCCGCCGGGCAGGAGGGGTTTTGGTTGCTGAGGTTTTGGGGACAGAGCTGGTCAGTCCACACCAGGGCTGCAGTGGTGGGGCCAAAGATCTGGGGTTTTCTGGGATGTGGATGGAGCAGTGTCAGTGTCCAGCTTGCCCCCGTCTGTCTGCGCTGGAGGTCTCGCTGCTCAGCCTGTCCCCACCGGGACGGTGTTTTGCTTTGTGCAAATCGGTGCCTAGAGCCCCTGCCTGCAAGGAGAGCTGTTTGGTGAGCCAGGTGTGGATTAGCACCTCCAGACAGGCAAGTGGTGGCCAAGGCTGCCGGTGATGCGGGGGCACAGCAAACAGCCTTTCCAGCAGCCTCCCAGCTGCAGCTGAGCTGCAGGAGCTCGGGGCAGTCCCCAGGCCCCTGCAGATGTTTGTCTGAAAGAGGGCCGCTTTTGTCACCTCACCTACCACCGGTCCCCAGGCTGGGGTGTCACCGGACTCGCTTTGAGGGCACTTACCTGCAAACATGTCTTGCTGAAGCTGGAAACAGCCCTGTAAAGACTTTACAGGACAGGTTTCCGCAAACCTGTGCGCTTGGGGGCAGCGGGGTTTCAGCAGCCGTTTCCCCAGGCATGCGATGCTCTGCTCCTGTCTTCGCTTCCCACGCTCCCCGCTGCAGGTGGCACCCCGTGCTTTTGGGGGTGCACAAGCCCTGGCTGAGTTTTGGCCAGACAGACACACCTCTGGCACCCTGCACTCCCCCCCACTATCTGGGGAGCACGCCCCAGCTCCGGGGCAGTGCTGGGATCCAGGTGCAGCCAGCGGTATGGGATGGGATGGAGCAGGGGGGGCTGGGGGCTGCCTTGCCATTTGGGGCTCCCCCTGGCAGAGCCGCGTCCCTGGGATGCCACTCAGCCCGGGAGAGCCCCTGTCCGCCTGTCCCATCCTGCAGCAGGGTGGGGGGTTCCTGGTGGGGGGCAGCTCAGGCTTTTTCTGATCCGGGCCTCTCTGTTTGTTTGTTTTGAGTTTGCTGTTTCAGGGCCTGGAATTTAATTTTGCGGTGGCAGTGAGAAGGGCTAATCACATGCAGATTGCCCGGCTCAAAGGCAGACGGTTCAAAGCCGCTGCAGCAAGTGTGTGCTGGATTTGAGCCACCGATGAGGACTTTGCTTCTCTCCCAAAACTACCTTCTCGCAGACACGATGACCCCTTTTTTTTTTTTTTTAAAGACGCCATGTGCTACTGTGAGACCTTGTGTTGGAATAGGCAGTGTTTGGGGTTGGGTTAAGAAATTTTTTGCCTTGGCTGTAGTTGCTCAGTTAATCATGCAGACCTGCCATCATGTAGACCCAGTGTTGCCAGCGCATGTGATGTATCCTCATTTTTTTCAGCCTGTTTGTCTTTGGTGTCCCCAGCTGGCAGATGCCATATGCTGTGTGAGCCTGCCCAAGATGGGGTATGTGCTGGTGTAGCAGGCTCAAGCCTTGGGCCGGCATAGCTGACTTCTGTAAGGGGATGCAACTTTGCAAGTGTAGACCAGCCAAAGAAAACGTATCCTGGTCCTTGGGAAGGCTTTTTTTTTCCTCGTTGGGATATTTCTAGCCAGAGTCAAGGATTTTTTTATTCATTTTTTTAAAACACTCGTAGGGGAGCAAGGGCTGCAAGCAGCAAGGGGCAGCAGCTGCCAGCCAGTTTCTGAGGAGACAGAGATGTCCCTGTGGCCATCTTGGCCAGTGGGCCGCATGCCAGGACAGGAGGCTGCTTGGGGGACCCAGCTGGGCGAGGGGCGCTGGGGCTGTCCCTTCCAGTGGCCCCATCCCCCCACCGCGGGACTGAACCCCAATTTGAGCCTGGTTGGTGCCACCTGCGTAGGCACTGGCAGAGCTCTGAAGTTTAGCTGATTTTAATAGGAAATGCTTGCTTCGCTGAGGCGTGGGATGCAGCTGCCTGCCTGCCCTGGAGCTGCCACGTGGGTCTGGGGGCTGGAGCAACCCCTGCTCCACAGCCTGGGGTGAGGGGACTTGCCCCCACGTTTTCCAGGGTGGAGCTGGTTGTGTTTTTCCCAGCCAGGGCAGACTTGGTGGCTGACAGGCCCTTCCCTTTTCTGCTGGGCCCCTGCAAAGAGAGGTGGTTGGGGTTTTTTTTGCCCTGTCTGTGAGTTCTGCTTCTCTTTTCCAGCTTTCCTTTCGCATGAGGTTTGTCTAAGCATGGCAGTGTGAGTGTGCACGTGGCTCGGCAGCTAGAGAGCAGCACCCGGCTCTCCACCAGGGCAATGGAAATGTTCTTTTCTTCTCTGTTTGGGGAGAGGTTTTTTCCAACCTCCGTGCTGTATGCTTTTGCTTTCATTCTCACTAAATCAAATATCTGAGATTTGTGCCTGGCTGAGAATGTGCAGGTGAATTTTGCCGTTTTTCCCAGTGAAGTGCTTGGGAGGGCGATTCAGTCTGCTGGATCATCTCTCCAAAGTTGCCCATGAGCTTAGCTGCCCTTCTTTGCATCTCCTTCTGCTGGGGCTGCACAGCCCTCCTGGGGAAGGGGTTTCCCCCACCCCTTCCCACCTGAACGCCCCGGGACTGCCCTTTGTGGCTGCTGCCCCATGTGGTACCACCCGCTACCACCTTCTTGGATGGAGCATGGTGCCATCCCGTTCGCAGCCCCCCTGGGGATGCAGGAGTACAATTCTGGCTCTGTGGGGCATTGCTGCTTGAGTTTTCCCAACACTTCTAGTATCTGTGGACCAGGGAGGGTGGAGCAGCCTCTAGATGTATTATAGCATCAGGCTGAGTGGATTCTGGGCTTTTTGTGTGAGGGTCCTCTCATTTGGGTCAGCAGGGTGAGCACTGGGAAGGATGTGTGCTGGCAGCCTCAGACGGCAAGAGGCGTAGCTGTTGTGGCAAGCGTGGCCATTGGGAAGTGGGGGACGAGAGGATCACTGGGGCTGTGGGCCGGTTTCCCGAGGCGAGTGCTGCGCTGCCTCTGGCTTTTTGCAAGCCTCACCTTTTTCTTCGCGAGAGAAGCTGCTTCCTGTTTGTGTGCACCACGACGGCCCCCGGTATCAGTGCCTGCACAGTGCTTTTCCTGTGCACCTTCCCTTTGAGCAGAAACGCTTCTGAGCGTCAGAGATGGGGGGCGGGAGGGGGTTGGCTTTTTTTTGGTCTGTGTCTCTCTCTCTTACCCTACCACTGCCAGCTAAAACCTCCCTTTACAATCTCCGAAGTGTTTGGATGTGATGTCGTGCTTTTGTGTCTTTTGCAAGCTTCCGGTGGTTGCTTATTCATGTTTTCGAGGTTTTTCTTCTGCTAAAAATGTACGGTGGAGGCTCGTGAAGCTGCTCTGTTGGAGCTTTGTAACTCCGAACGCAAAAGGCATCTGCCTACAAATCCCAGGCTGTATGGGTGACTGGAGTTGCAAGTCCAGATAGCTCTGTCATGCCTGTCTGTTTTTAGCAGGGGCTCAATATATGGTGGCTCCTATGTCAGCCAGTCACCTTGAACAGAAGCAGGAAAGATTGAGATGGAGTGAACCGGGCTGGAAAGTTTACTGAGTAAACGCAGACAGGGATACAGTTTTGGTCGGTGGGACAGCACTCACAGCAAACTTTGCACGCTTTCTTGGCATCGGCAGATCATGTCCTGAGTCAGCATCCTTGGGCGACAACAGCCTTGGGGCTGCTTGCTGTCCAGGTAGTCAAATTTTGGTCAAAATGATTTAAAATTAGCAACGAGAACTGTGACTCTGGTCACCAGTTGGAAAGGCTGTGTTTGCAGATTTGGCTTTAGCCTTGTACTGCTTGGGAAGAGAACTGAAAGTGTCGATTTGCAGCGGGTGGTATGTTGCTGTTGCTTTTTGTCAGCCACATGGCTTTACGAAGTCTAGTTTGTTTTAGCTGTTCTGTATTTGAAAACAGCCTATTCAGGTTTTTACATTTTCGTATTCTTACTGACACCAGTGAACTTATTAACTGGGAGATTTGTGTCAAGCCTGTCTTAGAACCGGCTGCCTTGCTGTACATGTAGAGCGCCGGTGCCTGGGGTCTTCTCACTGACCTGCATGTTGGCTGCATCCTTCGGGGCAGCATTTGCGAGAAGGTGTGCTGCCTTTAAAACTGATTTGATTAACTGAAGGTCAGAGCAGTACAGATCCTTTCTTACCAGTGTCCTTCAAGACTCTGAAACTGTTAAATCTCCATCTTCCGCAGCTGGTTTTTATCATGGATGTGTTTTCCTCTCCCATCTTCTCTTTGCTGGTGTTCCAGAAGCCTCCTGAAGGCAAGCAAGAGCAAGCGCTGGCAGGATGAGCGGTCTGCGTTTGGCCCTGGGGGGTTGGCGGGTGCCAGCCTGCAAAAAGCCCTGCTTGCAGTGTCCAAACGCTTGTGGCTGTCCTTGCCCAGCTGGAGCTCACAAGCCGCCAGCGGGAGATTTCCCCTGTAAATTCGCCTAAATGGCAAACTTTCGTTTCCTCCCCCCTTATGCTGTGCTGAGTGAGTGCGAGACATTAAAAGAGCCTTTGTTCGTTAAACCAGAAAGCACCCCCCGGGCTGATGGGGCTCACGGTTGTTTCTCGGGAGCGGCAGCTGGGAGCAGAGGGGCAGCTGGGAGCAGAAGGAGCAGCAACTGCGAGCAGAGGGAGCAGCCCGTCCTGGGCAGGAAGGGGCTTGCTCGGTGGGATGGCAGCCACCCGGCGCCTGGCCCCACGAAGGGATGTGTTGCTTCCGCCCCGCTGCTTCCTGCGGTGTCCGGCCGGGTCGGTCCCACTGCTGGCGGCGGGGCGCGAGCAAAGCAGGAAAATAACGTCCCTGGGCGCAGATGCCCGACGTAGTCCCGTTTGCTGGCCATGGCCGGATAGGTGAACCGTGCCCAGTGCAATTCCCTTTGCTGTTCGCTGACGCCCAGAAGTGTAGCATCATCCTAACTGTGAGCGCTGGTCTTCTCAAGGAGGTGGTGCTGGGGGGCAGAGGGGTGGGCGGGGGGAAGCAGGCTGGGAGGTGGGTCGAGGCCAGAAGCTGTTCCGGGAGGCCGCTTGCTACCGCGGCGGGGAGGCAGTGCCCGAATTCAGAGAAAACAACGCACTCTCTCCCCCTCCTGCCCCCACTGGCCTTGCTGCTGTGGTGCTTGCCCCCTGCCTGTCCCACTGGCACAGGGGGTGGCTGTGCCTGGCCCCCGATCCTGCCACCGCTGAGCTCCGGTCCCCAGTCATGCCACTGCGTGTTCCTTCCTGCCCCAGTTCCTCTCATTCTTGCCTCTTCCTCCCACTGCAGAGCACTCTCCGAGCGAGCGCTCCCTGCAAGCCGCTTTTCGACTGGAGAGGCTTTGGCCCTGGCCGTGCAGCCGCAGGGCAGGCATCCCCAGGAGCCAGCTTGCTCCGTGGGGCAGAGAGGATGGGGAACCGGGCAGGCACATCGGGGGTGCAGCTGGGAACCAGGGGAGCGCTGAGAGCATGGGCAGACTGATCCCGGTGCCTGGAGTCTGAGAAATTGCTGCTTCCTCCTCGTGTGAGAGGGAAACGTGCAAACTTGCCCATTTAACTTGTGCAAAATGTAGAGATAAGGAGATCCCTTTGTGTCCTGCCAGTGATGCCGGTTTCTGCAAGGTCTTGCCTCTGCTGTGCAGGCAGTGAATCAGGCACCAAAGCTTCCTCGCTGCCTCCAGGGGTACACTGAGCAGCACCTCTGCCTGTTTGGCTGGTCTCCTTCTTGGCATCTCCAGCCTGAGTGAGCACAGGTTTGTGGAGCAGCACAACTGAACTAGCTGAAGTAGCTTCTTCCAGATAAATAACCAGGGAATGAGCCGTGAGCCTGGAGCATTATTTATGCTTTTTTAGTAGTCACATGTTGGGGTATGCACAAGGTTGGTTTGGCGGCCACCGTCTTTTAGAGCTCTAAAAATCACTTGCACCCCTTCTCAAGGGGCTCCGTAAGTGCAGTGTACGTCTCTTCAGCAAATGCAACGAGGAGACAGTAACTCTTAAGACACGTGTGCGAGTGTGTGCACGCACGCATGTGTGCGCATTCACACCCAGATGGAGGAGAGGGGGAGGGTACAGCAGCCACATCTTTTAAGGAGTGATCCCCAGCCTAGTGTTATGGTGAAGACCTTCTGCTTTATGCATGGGAGCCTCAGCATCCCGCCCCATTGCAGAGGTTTTAGTGGGAGCCCAGTGTGCCTGCAAAGCCCAATTTATTAGATTGCCATTGCTGGGAGCAAGACATGGCAGCAGAGAGGTCCTTCTGCAGGCAGCTGCTGTGCTCTTTAGGTTTTTGCAGCAGATCTGTTCCTCAGGGCTGGAGCAGCTGGAAGCAAATACTGCAGAAAGGCCAGCCTGGATGTTCAGAGTGGGCATCCACAAAAGGGCTGTGGCCAGCAAGGCCATGTTGAGCGCTGGACCCACGTACAGCTGCATGGGAGGGACTGACTGCTTCAGAGCCAGCATGGCAGAGCAGAGAAGCCCTGGCAAGCAAAGAGCACTCATGCAGACGCATGAGCCGAAGTCTTGCAAAGTAGGTCTTATTGGCTCTATCGGTGCCCGGGGCTGTCACTGCCTTCTCTCCCTGCACTCGGCCTCAAGCAGCTCAGAGGCTACCATCCTCTCTGTGGTGCTGGGGGGCGCTTCTCAGTTTTACACACCAGTTGTGGCATAGATTATATTGGTGGTTTCAAAACCTGCCGCTGTTGAAACCATGCGCAGGAATTGCCAACCTGCATGCAAATCTGGATACGTTTTTTTTAGCAGTTCTAATACAGGACTTTTAGTAAATAATGGGCATGCCTACAGAACACGGAAAGTATCTATAAGAAAAAAACAAGAAAGGGGGTTTTGTTCACTTTGCCTGTGGCTAGCCTTGGCGTAAGTAATTACTTTGGTAGGAAAGCAGGACTAATTTTGAAGTGCTCGACTCTCACGCTGTGCGAGGTGGGTGAGAGCGCAGAGGGCAACGCTATTCTCTAGTCTGGTTTTGTGGCACTCGTGCCAGTGGGAGTGCAGCTGTTGGTTTGCCATGCAGATAGGAGGATTTTCAAGACTCGTTTGGCATCAGCGACTTGGTTGGGGTCTGACACCGAAAGGCTACAGCATTTGCAAGTTTGCTCTGAATGGTGTTGTGCAGTTGCTTTCGGTACAGGTGGGATTTGGGTGTACCACTGGGATTTTGTTTGGATCCAAACCTGTTTTAAAAACCAAAACAAATGTGTGTAAAGGATGTATGCTCAGAGAAATAAATGGTGTGTGCTAACTCACTTTGTGCTGTGCATCTCTTCCAGTTGGTGCACTACATGTGGAGTTTTCCCAGCCTGTGAACCTGGAAGAAGTGGTGAGAATAAACCCAGAAGTCAAAGCAGGAGGTCGTTTTGCTCCAAAGGACTGTATAGCACTTCAGAAAGTAGCAATAATCATACCATTCAGGAACCGAGAAGAGCACCTGAAGTACTGGCTCTATTACCTGCACCCAATTCTCCAAAGGCAGCAACTAGATTATGGAGTGTATGTTATCAACCAGGTAAGATGCTAAAGACACGGGGCTTTACACCGCTCTCGTAACAGTGCTTGTGCCCCCTAAAACAGAGGAGTGGTTGCTTTACCCTGAACAGCAGTGGGCTGGCAGGCAGGCATAAGGTTGCTTTTTAAAAAAACCCAAATGCTGTAGTGCCAAAAAAAAAGTGAAAATGAACATGAGCAATTTTGCTTTGATGATTTTGATGGAAAACCTGAGGTCCCTTCTTCTGATCAGGCACGATTCACTCTAAAGAGCTTCTGCTTAAAGAAACCACTTGGTGAGGAAGGAAAAAATCCCTAATAGCACAACCCAATCTAATATCTCTTTCCAAATGTTCCTTTTCCCATCTGCTGCAGAAGTTGCATACAGAGATCTTTAAGATGACAAGGTAGCGTTAATGCCTAATCTGGCATTGGGTGTGCCATAAAGCTGTAGGATTTCATTTACTTTCTCGAGCAACTTCTGTTCATGTTAGTAATAGTGAACAAAGTGTCAGGATGGAGAAAGCAAAGTGGTAGCAGTGGAGCAGGTGAGTGATAGTCTTCAGGTGAATAGAAAAGAAAAGAAACAAGTAGTGATGGGAGGGAGTTCTTGGGTTTATTCCTCAATATCTGATGGCCTTACACCTGTCTTTAAAAAAAAAAAGAAAAAAAGGCGTGTTTCACTCAGAACAAGCTGTCTTAATTTATACCATAATGGTGGTTAAATAAGTGGGTGGTGTTCACACTTGGAAAAGCTTAAAACGTGTAGGCATTTGCATGGGCTGTAGCGTGAAAGGGCAGATGCAGTTCTGAGAGCTCCAGCAGACACCGCTGGCTGGACAATCTCACAGCGCAGTTTCTCTCTAGGATATGTGTTTATATCCTGTTTTCTCAGCTCTGTAAAAACTGAGATGAAATAACATGCTTCTTTAAATGCAACTCCTTAAATTTGCGGATCAGCTGATGTGTTTGGGCATATCAAACACCATGAATATTTAAAATGGTCGCCCAAGCGATAAATTTCCTCACAGAATTGAAAGCACATTTCCTCACAGAACTGAATCTACTATTTCTCTTACTTTGCTCACTTCCAGGGCGCCAGAGCTCTGGGCAAAAGTAATTTGTGGGGAATTAGCAGTAGCTCCCAAGCACAGTAGCCAAGATGCTCCGGTGTCTGCAGCTGATTGCTTGTGGCCTGGCTGGCCGCGTTGCTGAGGGTGCAAGGTATTTCTGCAGCATGCAGGCTGGCACGCTGTGCCCTAAAATTAAGCGCTGTAAGGAGACCCTTCCTGTGTAATGCAAAGAGCAGCTGGTGCCGTGGCGGTCCAGCAACACGGGGCAGCCCCAGCCCTTTGTCCTTCAGGCTGCATTTCCTTGCACGTGCAATGTTTGCCTGTGCAAGTTACTGGTGCCACAAGGTTGCTTGAGCCACGGTCCCCACCGGTCACTGGGGTGCAGGTGGGTGAAGGTGGTGGGGCAGCATGCCTCCCTTCTCTGAGTGTGGCTCAGAAGCAAGGGTGCGATGCAGCTTCCAGCAGCGGTCCTGCAGCGGGGGCTGCTGCTTTCCCGGCAAGGCGTAGCTCACCAGCCGGCTCTGCAGAGGACGGGGGGCACTGCTTGTGGGCGAGCGGCCATCTCCATTGTAAAGAGCCGGTGGTGCAGCTGGGGCTGGTATTTCCCCATCAGTGGTGTTGAAGCGTAAGGAAAGTGAGGGGAGCTGCGCCGGCGCACATAAAGGCAGCCAGCGTCCGAAGCCTGGTTGGAGTTCCCGCTGCTGCTGCGATGGCGCATGCTGGCTTGCATTGCCCTGCGTTGCTGGCTCCTCCTCTTCTCTGGTCCTGTCCTCCAGTGCTAGGGCTTTGGGACTGTCTGTGTGCTCTAAAGTTAAACCTCACAAAAATTATGGAAGCAAATGTTTTTTTCAGATGCATCCCTTGAGCAAAGTTGGAGTGGGAGTGACATGCAGTACACAGGGTATATATGTCCTGGACACATCCAGCAGTTAGATGTAGGTTAGCAAGTAAGACTACTTGATTTGTAAAATAAACACGCTCCTTCAGCATGCCTCTAACCAGCTGTGTCTGGAAGAGGCAGAGTGGTCAGTGGTAGTAAACTGACTGGATGCATCTCTCGAGGGTGAGTGGGAATATTGTATAGAGGGAGCTGCAGAAAATGTATTAATTCTGCTAGAAGTACAGTAGGAAAACGGTCTTATTTCTCTGCTCTCTTGACAATTGCTTTTCTCTTTTTCTTGTCTGTCCTTCCCTTTGCATCTGCCCTCCTTTTTTTTTTTTTTATTTTTCCTTCTAGTGGGGAAATATTACCTTTACTTGTTAATCCTGTCTATATCAAAGCAATCACTGAAGCAAGGAGAATTACTGTGTGATCTGGTTCTTACACGCTGCCTACGTGCTCTTCTGTGCTCTGCATCTCATAGAAAGAAAGAGGAGCGCTGAGGCCTGCTACTGCTGCACTGGTAATGTCAAACTTCTTCCTTTCAGCGCAATGTGTTTCCATCACGAGTCCGTTATGTCTCCACCATGCTTTTCTTGCGTGCCTGAATGCCTCAGAGTAGGACTTGGCTGAAGTCAGGGGGATGATGTTTGTAAAATGTCCGGTGTGTAACAGGAGCCAGTGGAAAATATATATTATGCTTCACCCTCCATACTCCACCCCCAGCAAAACCTCAACCCAACGCATGGAGTAGCAGTTGTAGGAACTTTCAGGTAAATCTGAGATGAGGACAGGCAGCTGGGCACGCTTTTGTAGCACCCATTTGATGCCATGTGAGCTTGACTTCAGCAAGTAAGAAGGCAGCAGTGAATTGGTGGCATCTCTCAGGCCCGCTCGCTCCCACTGTTACCGATGTGCTCTCCAGTGCCTTCAGCTGTTGCCACCTGTGCACTCAGGTCTAGAAATGAATTTTCTTGCTGCAGTTCAGCCTGTGCAAATGCCCATGCAGCCAGACTGAAGTCTGGGAAAGGGGGAGACTTAGCAAATTCCCTGAAAACCATGCAGTTGTTCAACCGTTTTCCACTGGCCCCTGGCATTACCTGCAATGTTCTCAGTAGCAATTTTCCAGAGTGTGTGTGTGTGTGCGTGTGAGTGCGGAGTGTTTGGGGCATTGCACTTACTCATGTTATTTTGCAGGGGGTATTGCGACCCCCCAGGTATGCAGGCAAAGGAGGGAATTGTGCTTGGCTCCTGCTTACCCGTGCAGTGATGAGGGAGGCGAGTTTCCCTTGTGGTTGCTCTCTCCTGCTGCGCAATGTAATGGTGCTGAGGCACCTGCTGACACAGAAACAGCAAAGTGTCTCCTGGTTTCTCTGTATGGCGCTGGAAATCTGTTTTGACCTGCTCAAGTCCACTGGAGTGTGGACTTTCACATGGACGTTGTGTGTGTGGTTTGGGCTGCCTTGGCGGATCCCTGACTTAGCTAGCAACCTCCCGTTGGAGGTGATGGCTCTCTCCTAGCCAGCCAGAAACATGTATCCTCACTGCTACCTCCCTGAGACCTGGCGAGTTTAGGATCCAGGTGAGACAGGTGCAGCCAGAGGTCCTCTGCGCTGCTGTGCTGTCTGCAGGAGGAATCACAGAGCTGCCTCCTACATGGAAGCTGCGGGGCAGGACAAAATGGGGACAGATGGCTTCTTGCTGGTTTGCAAGCCCTTTAGCTTGAGCGACAGTTCCAAAACCCTCATTGTTATCTGTCTGGCACTGAAAAAAGATAGCATCCTTTGGTAGGTCTGGCTGAGCAAACCAGATTCAGCAAAGGTAAGGGATGGGAAGCAAAAAAAGCTTGGATGTTCTTTTGCTCAGGCTGATCATCTCCAGGTGTGAGAAGGAGTCAGCGTCAGACCTTGCAGGACTCAGGCAGCATGTTGTCCCCCTTCAGCCAGTCTCTTCTGGACCAGGGAATGGGGATGGACTTGGACGAGCTGGCAGAGAAAGAGTAAAATCAGGAGCCAGAAACAGGTGCTGGACACCAGCACTAAACTCAGACATGGGTTAAATTTCAGGACAAGATAACATAGGGGAAAAAATTGTCAGGAAAAAAAAAAGCAAAACGATACTTAGACTACATGTTTTCTGGTTGAAAGCCTAGGAAATAAGCATGGAGGCTATGTCTAGAGCTTGGCTGTATTGTCAAAGCAGCAGTCCCCCGTGTGCTGCCTAGCTCTTCAGGATGATGCTCCCCTGTCCAACCAAGTCCAAACTGATCCATTTCCTTGTGGCAAATAACAGGGAGCCTCCACGGGATGAGGAGCTGCCAAGCAGAGGTGAGGGCTGGAGGTTTCTGCAGTTCTGCTTTATCTGCTCTCTCAAGGGTTGTGTGTGGTACTGTGCCCTGTGCTGACCTGGAAGGGACAGCAGCACAGAAAGGAGATTTCCCAACTCTACCTTTTTTTTTTTTTTTTTTTTTGATTCAAAATGTTGGGGGTCAGTCAAAGATGGAAGCCTGCAGCACATTTCTGAGTTTTGAGAGATTTGAATCTCAGATACTGCAAGCACGCCTGTGCTTCCACATCGCCTTAGGTAGAGAAACAGAGCTTTCTGCAAAAAGCAAACCCTCTTTTCAGTCTTTTTTTTTGCTCCAATACATGCTGTAAAGCCTTGCATACCTCCTGGGACAGAAAACTAGCCTCCTGCCCTCAAAGGAGTCGCAATTGATAACAGCATTGCAAAGTTTGCTGCATGAGCTACCTGCTCGCTGTAAAGTTAATAAAAAACAGCTTGTAGAGGGGTTTTGTTTTCTTTTCGGTTGTGATTCCCACCCCCCGCCCCAGACTTTTGGATCCCAGTGTGAAGCTGTGTGGCCATTTGGGAGGAGAGCGGCAGTGCCCATGTGAAGTGTTTGCTGTGTGTCTGGTCCCACTCCATGCCTGGGGCCCTGGCGTGGGCTCTGCCAGGGTCTGGTGGGTGAGGCGGCAGGAGGGGTCCCATGCACTCTTGGTCTGGTCAGTGCACTGTGCTTTGCGATTTTTCAGGCAGAGGTTTAAAAATGCAGCTCCTTGTAGCATTGTTAATCCCTAAGTGTCACCCAGAGGAGTTAAGAGGCTACCTAAAGGCGTGGGTTGATTACGGCTGAGTCTCTCCTGGTCACAAAATAGGTGTGAAGTGCCCTTTGCCCTGAAAATTCATTATGAAAAGAGCAGTCAAAGGGTGTGAAATGAGGACACTCTTCCTAGACTGGACCCAGTAGGTGCTTTAAGGTGTGAGTACATTGCACTTTGCACCAGCACTGGGAAAGTCCCCCTTGGGACTATGGAGCCAGGCCTGGGTTTGGTGCCTTGGGACCTGAGGAGCACTTGGCAGCTGGGGCTGGGCAGCCCCCTTTGCTGGGGGAAGAAAACCCTCCAATCCCACAGCCTCAGCCTCTCCCTCTCCCCAGCCTCTTTGTTCGACTTGCCCTCATTTTCTGCACTCAAGTTTTCACTGCTCTTGCTTATGCATGATGGTGATCATCTTCCCACTACCTTAGTTACTGCATGAACCCTTTTGTTTCGGGCGAGGATGCTGAGAATTTGCTCAGATCCTCCTCCACAAAAGCTCACTCCTCCCTGTGAAGTAATTTATGCCCAAGGCAGGTGATGAATGCTTTTGAAAACCTTGGTTTGACACTTGCGTGTTAAAACCTTCGTTTGAAAGATATTTGGGGCTGTTTCAAGAACCTCTGTTAGCTCTCCGGCCACAGGTCCATTAACCAGTCTGGATTGAACAGTTTCCCAACTGATTATTTATTAACCAGGCAAAGCTGTTTGGGAGAAGGTGATGTTTTACGCTGCTGCTCCTTGGGCACAGTATTTTGTCTGTCCCTGATTTGCGTCCCATGCAGGGTGCAGGTACCACAGGGTGGGGGGATGGCTTGCACGGTGGGGGAGTCCTTTGGCTCGACACTGCCCAGAGGGTGTGGAGGGAGAAAGGTGGGGTGTGGTAGAAGAGAAAGGATTTGGCAGTCTTGGGTTCCAGGCTGGCAAAAAACTTCAGCCTCCTTCAGCAACGCCCTGTTGAGTTCCGTTCCGCCTGCTCTGTTCCCCTGCACAGGGTTTGGGTTTGAAGCTGCTGCTGCAAAGTTGGGTCCTGGACTGGAAATCCTTACTCTCAAACCACTGGTATTCTTGGGTTTGTGGGTGTGATGCTGTTGTTTTTTGAAAGTACTCGAGCAATTTGCGAGCCCGTACTTGTGCTCAAAGCCACGTGTGCTTTTGAAACGTTTCTGCCTGAGAGAGGCCAGACTGATTCTCCTTGAGCGCCTCGTTGCTCAGGGAGGAGAGTGGAGATTTTCCTCCCCCACTCTCTGCAGGTGCCTTCACTCTCTGCAGGTCCTTTCGTTAACTGCGCCTGCTCTGGGATAAACATGCCCTGCCATGGTGTCAGCTCTTTTCAGGTCCTTCCCATCATGGTGACAGCCCTCCTGGTTTTGTTTTCCTGGCGAGGCCCCCGGGACAGATGGCGAGTCATGCCGTAATCCGGCTGGCAGAGGGGCAGCAAAGAAGGGGCTGTGCGCTGCAGCGGGTGGCAGTGTCCGGTGTGGGAGCTGTAGCCCTTGCAGAAAGCAGCTTGCACTGGCCTGCCATCCAGTAAATAAGGTTGTGTGTCACAGCCACGTGCCGAAGCAGCAGCGACCTTTCCAGGGCACAGGAGCAGGAGCGAGCATCAGGAGCATCGGACCTTAGCTCCTGGTGCCACCCCGTGCTTTGCAAATCAGGTCTGACGCGTGCTGCTCAGCAGAGGCTGTGCCACAGTCCCGCAGCCGTGTTGTGGCAGAGCTTAGGACAAGGGTGCTGAAATCCTGGCCAGAGAAAGGTGTTGGTCCATGGTCGTTGTCCTGGCTGTAAGCTAAAGCACTGCCAAGGTTTCTCTCTGTAGCAAGGGTCCCTTCTTCTGGAGGAGCTCGTCTCTCTTTGCTTTTCTCTGCTGCTCTGGGAAGCCCCAGCTGCTTGCTCCAGTGGTCCATAAACTTTTATCCTAAAATTGAATCCCAAAATGCCTATGCATGGAGTGGGATGGGGGGACCGGACTGCTCAGTATCAAACCTGCCTTCTTGGAGCCTGCTACCAAGAGAGGGGAGCTGAGCCAGGCCCAGCCTTTCCTCAGCCATTTCGGCTGTCCCCATGGTTTGCAGCTGGCTCGGATGCCATCATCCCTCGGGCAGCATTCCGGGGTGGAGTGGAGGGGGGTGCTGCAAATGTCCTGTGGTTGCTGCGGGGTGAGTGCTGGGGCTTGAGCTCAGTCCATCACAGGCACGTGTTGGCGGCGACACCAGCATCCAGCAACAGGTAAGAAGCTGCTAATGTCAACTGTTAAATTTAAGTCACTTAACTGGTTTTATTTGTTTCTACGTTAGGATGGAGAAGAAGAATTTAACCGTGCTAAACTGCTGAATATAGGATTCGCAGAGGCCTTGAAAGAGTATGACTATGACTGCTTTGTGTTTAGTGACGTAGACCTCATCCCAATGGATGACAGGAACACCTACAAATGTTACAGCCAGCCACGGCACCTGTCTGTATCCATGGATAAATTTGGATTTAGGTGAGAAGGCTTTTGGAGGGGCATTTTGTTCCTAATATTGCCATTAGCCTTGCAGGCCAGGCGCAGCGTTACACATCCCCACCCACCATTGAAAGCATGGGAAAATGTCTCTGGCAAAAGCCTGTCTTGGCATGCATGTCTCTGCAGGGAGCGGGTGGCTGCGAGTGGGATCGGCTGGAGGGGAGGAAGGGGGAGAAATGCAGCTGAGCCATTTATTAAAATTCACAGCTTCTGGAAAGTGAAACGTAGGGTGAGGAAAAGCTAAAGAGTGCATCGTTTTGCAGATGCCCGCAGATCCCTTCTTGTGTTTCAGGCTGGAAGCTGGAAGAAGCTAGTGTTTCCACCCAGTCTGAAAAGTGAGACACTCTCACACAGTGAGAATTATGTGCAGCTTTAAAAAGACTGCATCAGACACTATTTTAAGAGCAAACCGAAATATTTTTGGCTGTTTGATTTTGGGCCACTGAGGGACCTGCCCTGGTATCTGAGAGCAGAACAAAACGAAATGCCTTTCAGCATACATTTGGGTTCAGCAAGCTGCTGTAAACAAAAATGTGTCTTGCTTTTCCTTTCGGGTTTTGTTTTTTTTTTTCTATCCCAAATCCCCAAGGGGGAGTTTAAAAGCTCATCTATAAAGTGAAAACGAGTTGTGACCCCATGGTGGCCAGTAGTGCTAAAGATACAGCAGTGGTGTTGGTGGGATGACCCCTGCACGTCTCCACTCCAGACCCAAGCCCTGCTCGGAGCAGGACTGTCACCGGTACTACAGCAGCTGCAGTTTTTTTCTTGCAGCCAGGTGAAGCATAGAGGAGAAATGCAGGCCCCAGGGGTTTCTTCTGCTTGTTGAAGCAGAGACAAGGTTTGCGGTAGGTCCTGGTGATCCCTGCGTGGGCTGGCTTCTCATGCTGTGGGTCTGAATTTCGTCTGTCCCCGATCCCCTGATGAATCATCCCACATTTCAAGTGGGAGCTGGTTGGCTTTGTGCATGCAAGGTCACACTGCCGGCTCAGTTTTGGGCTGCGAGCTGTCCTCTGGGGCACTGGGAAGTGTGGAGGCAAGCAGTAGAGCTGCAGGAAGAGAAGGCTTTGCAGCACCTCCGATGCCTCACTGAGCTCTTGCAGCTCCTGGGACACACATGTCACCCATCTGTCCTTTGGCGAGCTGATGTGCATCTCACTGGCCCGTCCTTTGAAGACAGTGAACTTCTTAGTGAAAGGCTGCAGCTATTGCCAGTTGCAAAATACTTCCCAGCTGTATTGGGGACTGAGCCCACCAGCTCCCTCTACCTCAGCTGAGTCCAGGGCACCAAAACACGTGCTGCTGCCTGCTGCAGGGAGGCACCTTGCAGCAGGTGCTGGCTCTCCGTGGGCTGGGGTGAAGGGTGGTGGCAAGCCCTTTTTGGGTGGGCAGGCTGCACCTCTCCTCCTCTAATGGCCTATTTCTTCCTCCTTCCAGGTTGCCTTACAATCAGTATTTTGGAGGTGTGTCTGCCTTGAGCAAAGAGCAGTTCACAAAGATCAACGGGTTCCCAAACAATTACTGGGGCTGGGGTGGCGAAGATGACGACATTTATAACAGGTAAATAAATACCCCACTTGACACCCAGAGTGCCTCCAGGGTGGGGAAGAGCACAGACCTGCTGCTCTCGCCCAGGTTGGGGGGCACAGGGTGTCTTACCACCCGACCACGGGAGCCTCCCCTCTGGGTAGATGACCTGCTGGCTCAGTTCCTGCTGGGTGCTGGCACCCCATTTTGCAGCTCCCAAGGTGTGCTGGGGAGTAGATCCGGCTGGAAGAATCCCACCCCTGCCCCACACAGGCATTGCTCGCTTGCCGCGCAGCCTTGCAAACATCCACGCCAGTGCATGGGTTGCAGCAGCGTGCTTCTGGGTCTCCAGGTATTGGCTGAAGGAAGGGGATTCAGGGCACCCTGCGGGGTGGAGAAGACCTTGACCCATCTAGCCCAACACATCCTGACGCTTGCCTAGGTCTGCAGCCTGGTAGTGGATCCCTTTGTTCCCAGGAGGGCTTCATTTGTCTGTCAGTCAGGCTGTTAGCCGGCTCTAAATAATGCCCTGAGCTGTCGCTTCCTGCCTGGAAGGAAGCCGAGCAAGGCTCAGAATTGCAGGAGAGGAGGAGGGTGTTTGCACAGGGCAGCCTGGGACCACCCCTGCCTGAAGACCGGGGCAGAGGGTGGACATGGGATTGTTCTACCTTGTGGCTTTTCCCGTCCCCAGGGCAGTTGCTGTGAGAAATCATCGCGGGGAGCTCGGATTTGGGAAGCCCACTTCACATTTCTTGGTGGCAAAACCACTCTGCGTGGTCTTTTCTGGGGGCTTTGCGAGCTCTTCAGGGCTTCAGGAAGGGTCTTCCTAAAAATGCTTGTACCTTCCTGAGGTTCAGAGCTTCTGTTTAACAAACCAAGCGGGGGACAACCTTCCAGTGGGACAGGGCATTCAGAGCAAGGAGGTAGTCCTCTCTTTTTGGGGCACTCAGGCTTTGAGGAGCAGAAGACGCTATATAGAAATGAAAAGGGAGATGCAAAGAGGAAGAAACCAGGTACTTTTCCAGCGTTGGTGTCCATGAACTGCAGGTGCCTTGCAGAGAGCATGCAAATAAAGACAGGCTGCCCCTCACCCAGTGGGTCCCAGCTGGGACCATTGTGGCTCTGACCATGTCCCCCCACCATGCTGCTTCACCACCGTTCACTTCAGTTTCTACCAGCACTGCAGCTTCCACATCGTGAAAAATGAATGCTCTTCTGGCTCCTTTCCAGATGGGTTAAAAACTAGATGCCTCCCATTCAAATTCCAGTCTACAGCCTGGAGCAAAGTTAATGTGGGTGTTGGGCACTGTTGGAGCTGGCGGTGCAGGTGAGGGTGCGGTGAATTAGCAGATCCTTGGTGCTGGCAGGCGGATGTCTCTTTCCCCCATGCTGATGTGCTGGTGTGGAAAGGGACTGGCTTTCCCCCCTTCCAGTGTTGGTGAGCCTGCAAACGTGTTATCGATGTCCTCAAAAAAAAAAAAAAAAACCAAAACGGCAAAACCTCAAAACCCAATGGTAATTTGTGGAAGGTGTGGCAGTGGCAGAGCATCCCACATCCGTCACCTGTCACAGGTGTTTAATGTACTTGCTTTTTACAGGCTGGTGTTTAAAGGCATGGGGATATCCCGTCCGGATGCCATCATTGGGAAGTGCAGAATGATTCGGCATTCCCGGGACCGGAAGAACGAACCCAACCCTGAGAGGTGTGTCTCCCCCCATCCTGCAGCAGATTCAAGGGGTGCCTCCTGCCCTTGCTGCTCCGGCTGCTTGGCTTTCTTTTTGCTGTGCAAAAAGCCCAATTGCAGAAAGCCTGTAGCCATCTCCTCCCTTGCTGACCTCTCTGTTCCCTAAGCTGTAAGCTGCCCCCTTCCCCTCGCCAGTTCTTTACCTTATTACAGAGCTTTTCCCTAAGATTTCACTATGGCACGAATGCCTCTTATGTTTTTTTCTTAAACGCAGCAAATCAAGCTCTGAGCAATTGTTTCCAGCTTGTCTTTGGCGTATAAAACCTGTGCTCTAGTGCAGGGCTGGAAAAGGACCTGTGTGATTTAAAAGCTTGGCTGCTTTTTCCTGGCTAAAATTTGATCCCATAGGGATGCCTTTGCCCACTGCTCTGGCTGGCCAAATCTGGATGTTTATGGGACCCCTACTGATACTCAGGTTGTTCTTAAAACACCGGAGATGCTGCCTGAGAGGCTATAAAAATGTCATGCAAAGTCGGGTTGTTTAAAGTTTTTGTTTTCCTTTCTTTGTTGGTTTTTTTTTTCCTGGTTTTTTTTTTTTCCCCCCTTCTGCAGGTTTGACCGAATTGCTCACACAAGGGAGACAATGAGCTCTGACGGTTTAAATACACTATCCTACAAGGTGTTAAGAACTGACAAGTACCCCCTGTATACAAAGATCACAGTGGATATTGGCTCACCAAATAGCTAACATCACAGACACAAGAGAGACCTTGCCTATGTTGCCCAGGACATCTGGCCTCACTGATGCTTTATATCTGCTGGTTTTGTAACAGTTGCAATGAACAACAAAAAAAAGACTCTTTTGGCATGCCAAAGCATCTCAAAATTGTTTGGACAAGTGATTTTTTTCTTTCTTTCTTTCTTTTTTTTTTTTTAAACTCCAAACTTGACTTTACGCAACCTTCTAGCTCTCCATTGTTTTGTAAGTCCAGAAGCTGTACATAGGAGTTGTAAATATTTACTTTGCCAGAAAATGTTGAATCTGATCTATTTGCTGCAGTGCTCTCCATGTTGAGTTAATAGTTGGACCCAAATTTCACTGATTACAACTGTGATGCATCAGCAATTACTGCCCATGATATTTGGTATTTTAAATGAGGTGGATGAGAACATTCCTTCTAATTAATTCTGGTTTTACTTTATGAAGGACTGTAAAATGCTGCTAAAATTGTACAAGTTTACGCTTTGCATTAGATTTTTTTTTTTTTTAAATGGAGACAATATCATACTTTTTTTTCTCATAGTGACCAAAACAAACATCTTCTCTGTGTGCACAGCAAGTGTTGAACAATCAAGTCTGGATTCAATGAATGTCATTATTTCTTTTAGCCTCAAAGGAGGCTTTGAGTGACTTGAGCCAGAGTTTGCCAGAATTTGCCAGTGAGCTCTCTGCAGAGGGTGGGAGCTACGCAGATGGCATCTGCAAAAACCACTGGCTTCAGATAACCTTACTTCTGGATGTGATAGTGACTTTTTGCCTCAGCACAACAACACCTGGGGTTTTTGGGGGGGGTGGAGGGGGGTGATTTTGTTTTTTTTCCTGAAATAAAGATTAATTAATTTAATTGCACAATGAAATTACAGCCTTAAAATTTGCTGACACTTGTTAACAGTGGTAGAAAGTTAACCATGCTATTTAAACATTGTCTGAAGCTTCCTAAACCCAACATTTTTCTTGCAAGGTCATGCTTAAAACTTGAATTTTTAAGTAATTTGTATATCATAAGCAGTATATTTAATACCAGATTAAACTAGGGTGCAGCATAATAGGATATGATTCAAGGCCTCCTTTATCTTCAGAGTAGTAGGCTTTTTATGTGCGTCATTATATATAAGCCATGTATTATATTTGCTCTGTGTATTTGTCCATGAAATCTCCTGCAGTGCTGAGATATTCACAGCAGGGCTGACATCCAATTGACTTTTCTTTGCCTAAAGCCTGTTGCAATGTGTGTCCTCTGTCGGGAAACTCCCTTCTGATTTTCTCAGGCTTTGAGGAACATGCATGTTTTGGAGTACTGCTTTTTGTCAGTGCACCAGGGCACCACCTGTACAGACATCCTGCTTTTCCTTCCCGTGACCATATGAAAGCCTCAAGCGCTGACACCCTTGGAGCTGGTTTAAGTGATTTAAAGCTCTCAGCCAGAACTGAGAACTGAATTCCTTCTGGTGAGTACTTTGCCACCAGCTCTGACCACAGCAATTTGCACTTCCTTGGCCTGTGCTGAAGGCTGTTAAAATCAGGGACGCTCACTGTATTGGGGATCATCTTCAGCACTGCCTCTTTTTTTTTTTTCCTTGTTTTTTGTGTTTGTTTGGTTTGGTTTTTTTGTTGAGACCTGAAGGTTTTGCTGAACCCTTGCACTGCAGGGGTGGGATCCTGCAGGGGCCAGGGGCCAGTGCATTTCTTGTTAGGCCAGCAGTGGCTCAAAGTATGCACGGAGACTTTAGTTAGGGAGCTGCCTCTTCAGTCTCACTTTTTCGACCCCCTTCGCTTAAAAGCTGTTGCTGGCCAGACTTGCTGCTTCAGTCATGCTGGGAGCTGAGCGAAGGTGGGTGTGCATGGAGCAGGAGCAAAGCACAAGGAAGCAGGCTTGTGTTTAAGAGCCGCTCTCTTATGCTTATCTTTGCATTAAAAAATTACTCCTTTTTGGCAGGTCAGGCTCCGGCTCTTGCAGATGCAAGGGTGTACAAAAAGAGGATGTGTTACAGAAGTCAGGTCAAATATCTACCTGCAAAACATCGGTGTAGCTGTAGTCTGCACCAGTAATGGAGACACAGGCGAAGACTTTGTTTTTAATTTTTTTATTTTTTCAAAGGTGCCTTAGAAGCAGGGCCCCGCTTCCACAGGTGGCAGATCAGCACCAAAACTCATCAAGGCTCTGCTGAAAATCCCAGGTCTCTGTGGAGAGCACCTCAGTTTTGTGCTGAGCCTTTTGTAAGTTGAAGAGTTACGACCTTCAGCTGTAGTGGTGTCTGTCTGCTAACAGGCTATGCAAAGGGGCTACGTGTTGCAATTGAGTGGTTGGTTTGGGGGGATTTTTCTCCTTGCCTTAGGATTCTCTGAAGATTAGAAAAAAGTTCGTGTAACAACTCATCATTTGGCTATATGTCGAAATCCTTGAGTATCATGGAGGTGGTCTGAGCACTTGTTTCTGGCTGTTGCAATCAAAGGTTTCTACACATGTGCCTTGAAAAAGGAGAGAAATGGAAACTGGAAAACCAGGAAATCTGAAAACTGTTTTTGGCAGAGAGACACTAGCAGTGCAAGAAACTGTAGCTTAGTTTCTCTTCTGCTGCTAAAGCCACAAGCCATGTAAAAGCCGAAGCTGGCTTTCATTGCTTGTTTTGCACTTCGGTGCTGACCCGTGATTTCCAGATCTCATTGTCGCTGTGTAAACTGTATCGGTCAAACTCATGAAACGTTCTTGACTCAATCTGGCCATGAAATTTCTCTCCCTGGGATTTTCGGGGGCCTTTCCTACAAACGCTCGCGTTGCACAGATGTGAATTCTGGCCATGACCTGTGGTGGGTGGTGTTTTTTCCTCTCCTGTACTGGTAGCAACACTCAAAGTGATACTGTGTGTAACGGTTGAAACCCAGAACAAATAGCTGCAAAGGAAACGCTAATGCTTGGTTTCTTTGGGATTACCGTTTGCTTCTTAGGATGAGGGAGGGTCCTGACATGCAGCTTTTCCCCGGGATGTTATTTGTGTACTGGACTGCTTATGGGTTTCCTGTAGATGGTTTTGCTTTTGCATTTTTATCATTTATTATATCATGGGATGTATAATCCAATGTTCCTACTTTACTATTGATGTCAAATAAAGTATTTTCACTTATGACGTCTGGCAGCATTGCTCTGAATTACCCCTCTGGCTGACTGGGTTTCTGGCTGATGGGGTGAACTTGGTCATGCCTTAGCCTCCTTGCATTAACTTTCTCCAGCTTTTCCCCCCCTGGCTGCCCCGCTGAGTGAATTCCTCTCTCTGCACTGCAAGATTTTTACCAGCATTAGAGAAGCAGATCCAAGAGTCCCCAGATAACACCACAGAACCGTAGGGTGGTTCATTTACCTGTGGGTAGGGGGACAGTATGCAAATCCATCCTGAAACCAGGCAGGGGATGCAAGCCTTCACCCAGGCTGTCGGCTGCTTGGGGGAAACAAGTGACTGCTTGCTCTGCGGCTGCTTGTGGGTTTGGCTAGAGTGTGGAAATGGAAAAGTCATTCCCGGGAAACTGATGCAAATATTTGCCTGTGTTCCTTGGCACTTTCTCATGAAAACAGTTTCCGTGGAAGAGATCTTTCTGGCTGCAAGACTGTGGCTAAGGCTAGGCAGCTGGCATGAGGTCCCCGGTGCTCTCAAGGGAGAGGTGGGCTTGTTCCCAGGTGGGATCAGTTATCAGCCTTTGGGGCCCAGGCTGGCACAGTGGGCAGGACATCCCCAAGCCCCTGCAGTTGCTTGGAGGCATGCTCTGAAGGCCATGTCGACAGAGGGCTCTGGAAGAGGGCATGGGCCTCTGCCTGTTTAATCCCTCCAGGACTGGCTACTGGGGCACTGGGGACAGTGCAGGAGCATCATTGTATGGAAGCTGCCAGCAGACGGGGTGCAGCAGAGGCCTTGGACAGGGATGCGGTGGGAGAGGGTAAGTGGTCCCTGTGGCATCTTTCACTGGCTTTTGGAGCCTGAAAGGTGTTGCAGAGGAATCATGGGTGTTTTCTTCTCATGGTTCAAAGTTTGGTATCTAGGTGCAGAAAAATGGTCCGAGAGGGACCTTCCACTTTCTCCTACTTCTGTCCCCAGAGTATTGAGCAGTTCCTCCCCTCTTCTGCTTGGGTGGGCGAGGAATGGGCAGGAGTCACACAGCTCAGTGGCTAGAAGAAGCCCTGTGTGGAAATTTTGTCCCTTGCTGAAAGCAGTGGCTGAGAAGTATCAGTAGGATTTCACCCTTCTCCCCACTGGTTACCAAGGCTTCCCTGGACCACATCAGTATGTGCCTTGTAAAGGATCTCTTTACTTTTTAGCTGTGAGACCATATGCGTTTTAGCAGAGCTTCCTTTCCCATCTCCAGCTCCACCTGCCTACCCAACAGCGAGGATGGGTGAGCAGAGGTCTCTGACATTTATCCCATATGTTTACCCTGCTACACCTTCCTGTTCTCCAGCCCATGGGAAAAAAACAACAAAAAAGAGGCTGTTGTTAGAAGGAAGAAAAGGACTAAGCTGGAGTTTGCTGACCCCTTTCACCCCCTTGGAAGGAGTCTGAAGTGGGTGTGCTTGCCCTTTGCTCTTGCTCTGTGTCTTAGCACAGCAGTGCTGACACTGGATCTGTTCTTATTTGCCTACATCCCATTTGCAGGATGTCTATGCACTTGAGGACGATGCACCCATGCAAGACCTCTGTCTTCTGTCTACCCGAGGCAGCAGCCCCGCTCCTGGAGCCTGTTTTCCTTTTCTGCTCTCAGTGTTACTACTAGCAATGCAGAAGAGCACACAGAGGCAAGATCTCTGCAGAGTCAGGGGTGACTGAATTCTCAAGCTTGCACCAGACTTTGCAGTGAAGAGCTGAGTGGGTAAAACAAGGTGCTGGGGTTAAGTCCAAAGCCTGGACCTTTGGACTCTTCCTGGTTACCTTCCTGCCCTTCACATGCTTGAAAATTATCTCCAAGAAGTCTTGCTCCATGATTTTTCCAAGGATGGAGGTACTGCTTACAGATTGCTGTTTCCCAGATCCTTCTCCTTGCCCTTCTTAAAGGTGGGCATAATATTAGTCTTTTCAATCAGCCCTTTCCCAGTTGCCATGATATTCCACTGCGACTGACAGCAGCTTCATTCACATCAGCCAGCACTGTTAGCTCCTCCGGGTGACTGCCATCCACTCCAGTGGATATGAGTATGTCCAGCTTCTCAAAGCAGTTCTTAAACCCCATGTTTGGCCCTCCCATCTCCTTCCCAAACCATGCTGGTGAACGCAGAGATCTGGGACCAGGCTTTGCCTATGGAGATGCTACAAAAATCCATTGATCATTGTAGTCTTTTCCATATTTTCCAGCACCATGCTGTCTCCCCCATCCGTCAGTGGATGTGCATTTTTCCCAACTTCTAGTATGCCTGTAGAGTCCCGTCGTACTACCCTTGATGATCCTCACTAGTCTGAGCTGTAGATGGTCTTGGAACTGCCTGATGCCACCTCTAAGTATCCAAGCAAGCAATGTTTACTACATTCTTTTGCTGTCTATTGTATTTGCCATTCTTGCCATTCATATTTTTTTGCATTTTAATGCAAGAAGCTCCCTTTTTAGTCAAGTAGGACTTCTACTGAAATTCCCTGTCTTCCTGCAGAAGGGAAGGCTTGGGAGATTCAGGATGGACACTCTGAGAAACCCCTTCCCCAGGAGTGTGGTGCAGCCCTGGGGCAGCATACTGGGGTGGCAGGAGTCTCCATCCTTGGGAGGTTTCAAGGATTAGTCAATGGTTCCCCAGCTGTGTGACCAATACAGCAAAAAAACAGCCCCCCAGGAGCACCAAGCTGGAGCCAGTGGAGTAGCAGGAGAGGGCAGTCCCTGTGCTAAAGGACACTGCTGCTTTGGTGGCCAGGAGCTAGGGCCATGGATGATGCCAGCAATCCTGGAGAACCCTGCAGGGCACTGCCCGGGAAAGAACATAGAGCCAAACAGTTGCCTGTGCTTTCCAAACCGGCTTTACACTGTGTTTCAAAAGCCAAAACTTGGCATGGTATTTACCACTGTGAGTGTCTGCCTGGCTGCAAGAGAGAAAGGGAGGAGCTGTGAAGCTTTCCACACTCCGGTCCAACTCATCCAGAGCTGGCAAAGGGATGCTGAGCCCATGTCTGGGAGCATTTCTTCCAGGCGTCTGTGGAGGTGCTGGCTGCTGGCACGTAGGACATTGCAATAAGAACTCACTGACGGGTTTTTTTACACCCTCCAACTTTCTCTTGAGAGGGAGAGAAACAGTTTGGTCAAAAAATGCAAAACATTGGCAGATGCCCATGTGAAACAGAGACAGGCTGAAAAGTCATCCCTCCAGCAGCACCCCACCTATCAAACGCCCCAGTTTTCTTTTACCAAACCACAATCTGGAACAGAAAAAAATCTCATTTGAAACAAAATTTAAAAAAAAAAAAGTGTCATCATCACCATATCTCTTTCCCATGGGCTTTAGTGGCAACTCTAAGGGAAATGCACTGACGAGTCCTTGCAGGGAAAAGCAGTGCTGATGAAGGGGTTCTGAGGTCACAGCATCACTCCAGGAGCAGGATGTGCTCCAGTAGCCCGGGAGGAGATGTCTCTGCAGCATAACTATTGTCCTCCCTATTTCCAGAAATACTCTTAGAGGTATGTGGGCCCAAGGAAAAGCATGATGTACCAGAGAAGAGACTAGCACTGGAGAAAATCAGCTTTGAAGGGAAAAGAGATTATTTTTCTGTTGGTGGTCCAATTTCTTTGCCTTTCTGACTGCAGTATGACCAGGGCAGATGTATTCTTACAGAGGAGGCACTACTAAACTTAGCCCAGGCACTGGGGTCTGCATGCTGTTCATGCATCCACTTGCTAAGCTTCAACACCTGGGGACATGCTTGAGACAAGGAAGTGCAAAGGCTGTGTAAGGACATCAATGGCACAGGTGAGACAGAGTGTGGAAGTGAAACAAGTCCAAGGATGCAGTTGCGCTCTCAGAATGTCTGAGTTTTGACCGTTTCAGGTAGAAAACACTGACTTTCCACCTGTGTGTGTACAACTCTCCTTTTCACCCAGCTGCTAAAAGTTTGCACCACATATTTTCCAGGTCTGGGCAGTTTTCCAAAGTTTGGTCTGAGCAGGAGTCTCACTACAATGCACAAAGCTGAGGGGATGGGTTGGGTGTCTTTGGAGCAGTAGGAAGGGGAAGACTACAGCTTCTTGGACAAACTTCGCCTGGACAAACTTCACCTGTACAAACCCCTGAGTGACCTAATGTGAACTCAGATTTACCCCAGCTTTGAGCAAAGGGATTGAGCAAGAGCCCTCCAGAGATCCTTCCCTGCCTAAATCATTCTAAAACACCATCATTACTTTAGAAAACACAGTTGCAGAGGCAGTGATTGACTGTGGTTTGGTTATCTCTAACTTGCATGAACATTGTGGTACTTCCCACCAGGAATCCCATAGAAACAAGGTCCCAGCATGCCTTGTTGATATTGCCCAGATAACATGGGGTACATGGGTGGAAATTGGGATTGCTCAGGGAAGTTGACCTAGCAGCCCTCAAAGCTGTGATCTTGCTGAAATGAGAATTTCTGGTGGACAAGAAGCCAGGTGATTGCAGAGGTGGCATGAAACCAGGAGGGTACAAACCCTTAACATGTAAAGGGCAGCTGAACATCAGACTCAGTGGTGGCAACTGCAAACCGCAGGGCTGGACCCAGCTGATGCGGCACTCTGCCTGGGAGTCTGCCCTCTGCAAAATTAGCTGCTTCGAAAATCAGCGTGTCTGAAACACTGCCAATGGCCCACCTTTGAAGCATTTTGCTAAGGAGTGCTCTGTCCCACAGGTGTTAGATTATAATGCTGCCCAAAATTGTGACTAGACACAGTGAGTTGATACATAATAAAACTTCACTGAGGACTGGTGCATTAGATGATAGAAGAAATGTGCACAAACCCCCATGCTCAGACACACGCATAGCACCATGCACCAGCCTGGGTGACACTAGCAGCTCAGAAGGGTTTTGTCAGGGTTTGCAACCGGACAGATGGTGAGAATCTCCATTCTTGGAGATGTTAAAATGCCATCTGGACATGGTCCTCGGTGACTGGCTCTAGGCGGCCTTGCTTGAGCAGGGGGGTTGGACCAGATGATCTACAGAGGTCCCTTCCAATCTCAGCTGCTCTGTGGCTGCGTGTGGTCCCCAGGAGAGCAGGGCTGCGTGGAGCAGGGGCACTCACAGCCCCACAGCTGTCCTGCAGCAGTGATTCTGGAGACAGAAACCCCCAGAAACACACCACATCCAGCATCCTGGCACTTCTTCAAGGTGTCTGAGTTTCTAGACAGCTCTTAGCCCTTGTCCTCCACCCCCTTCCCTGCATGGCACTGGTGGGTGTTGCTTTCCATGCCGCAGGAGGTGCCTGACCCTGTTGCTCAGATGTGTTTGTCATTGCTGAGCTGCTGCTGCTTTTCTGTGATACACTTAACACAGGCTTTTCCCAGCTTTTGAGACTGCACACCTAATGAACTGCCAGTGAATTATTTATAGTCCTGGAGCCCCTGCTTTTGACCTGTTCTAAAACTTTCAAGGCCTCTCCTGCTATCGCACTTACGTGGCACATTACTAACAAGAGACACCTGGTACCACAGGCCCGTTCACATACCAGGCACTCATAACAAGCTGGCAACAAGTGCAGCAGGCCAGGCCAGGGTCCTGATGTGGTGAGCATCCACCATTTTAGTGTAAGGACTGGGGCTGTTACAAGCAGCAGCAGCAATGTCCTTCCTAGTGGAGCCCCGTGCAACAGCAGCAGATGGTAGAAAAGCAAATCAGAAGTCTCAGAGCACTATGAAAATGCTGACAAAAGCTCATCTTGCAACAATGCAGCAAAGCTCACCGTGGGACCATATGGGAAGGGGGAATATTTATCTTGAAACTAAGCCAGTTTCCTCACTGCCACCCCCGGCATCCCCTTACTCACAAGGATGTCCAAGATGGGAGCATCTGAGTGTTGTGTCCAGGACACAAACACCAAAATGCAAGCAGTCTGTCCAGGGACAATTAACAGTGATGCAGAGTAAAAGTGACACTCGCTACTGAGGTTTTACCATGGCTCCTGGGTTGCTACCTCAGGAACCGTGTGCTGCTTTTGACTCTTGCCTTTTTGTACCTCTTAGGAGCTGATGGTGATTGTGGTCTTCTGTCTCTCCATCCTGCTCCTCTTCTGGCAGCCATTAAGATGCACTCACTGTTCTTTGTTTCCTTATCAGGATGCTTTATGTCTCCTACCCTGTTTCCTGTCTTCCAAACACTATTTTTAATGGCTTCAGTATAGCCTGCTTTAAGCTGTCGTGTATTCAAGACCATCCCTGGTTTTGGGATGGTCTGGAAATCAGTAGGACCCCTGTAGTCAGCTAATGCAGGTGCTTTCCATGGCTGCCCACCCTGCGGCCACTGCTGCCACTTGTTCCTGCAGGTGCTCCCGTACCCACGCACTCTCCATCCACACCAGTCAATGTTTTCTTTGCAGTCCGTTGCAGAAAAAGAAAACCGGCACAGTATTTCCATTAAGATAAAGGAAGGGCAGGCAAGGGAACAGCTGACCACTTATCCAAACGTCAGTTTGGCACTCAGAATCAACAAAGAAAGAGGCTGAAAACTGCTATTGAAGTCAGCTGTGAGGCACAGCATTGTCAAACTTGTTTTCCTCTATTCTTGTTCCTTCAGAAAAAAACAGCACAGGATTATTGCTTCAATCCAATAAAGGAAGCCGTGTTTCTGTTACATAATCAGACTTCCTCAAAGCACTTTTGACTTAATATCACCTGATGCTTTGGTAAGACCCATGCCTTATGCAAAAGAAACAGAGCTTAAAAAGTAGTTCGGTGACCTTTCAAAAAGCAGCTGTTACAAAACTTGTGTGAAGTTTGCAGATGGCAGAAACATGGTGGCATAGCAAATAATGGCTCTCTGTTACAGGAGGCTCTGGATCTAAATAAATCATTACAGTCTGGTGAAATTAACTTTAATAAATAAATTACAGAAATGCAACCAGAGGCCAATAATGCCAGATGTGAGATCTGCCTTGGAAAGCAGTGTTGCAGAGAGTCTGAAGTGTATCTGTGGGTAACACCATGAGCTCTTTGTGTTGCAGTTAATAGGGATAATGCAACCTCCAGCTGTAAGCCAGTTGGTAACGGCATTAGAAATAGAGGGATCTTGCTTCTGTGCACAGCCCTGGTAGGGAAAGTACTCAGCTGCTGTCTGTATTTCCAGAGGAACAAGGAAAGAGGCTGCAGAAATGAGCAAGGAGCACTACAGCAGGAAGATTACCTTGTGCCACACATCCAAGAGGGAGAGACCATCTCCAAGCCCTGTTCAGAGGTACAGCACAGCAAAAGGAAAGGTTCTGAGAGTCCTCTCTGGCCTTCAGTCTTTCCATCAGTAAGGTCTCTGGTTTACTCCTTTTTTTCCCACACTAGGTATGTCTCTGGGGAGGAGGCATTGACAACTCTGCAGGTAACTTCTGCGGCTCTGCGTTGCAACAGAGACTATAAACCAGGGCTCAGGCTGCAGAGCTGGTTACCTGCAGGGATCGGGAAGAATATCCCCTTTCCTGCCCAACTGCATTTTCTGTTTTAAATCCTCACAACTGTTTTATCAGAGATGAAAGTGCTGACCAAATTTGGCACAGCAGTGAGTTAAAATGACCAATGCGTGCAGGGTGCTTGAATGGCACAGGTGGACAAGCAAAGCTGAGCACACCTGCAAGCTGGGTTAGACCTGCACATCTGAAGCCGTTCCTTTGGGTGAATGATTTCACCTTGAAGCATTGAAATTTTTAATTCTTAATCTTGTCTGCACAGGCTCTTGCCAGACCTCAACACTCCGGGCATCCCCTTCATTTCTGGGAGCACAGCATGAGCCCCATGACTTGAGTGTGCTGGGGACAGCCAGGTGAATGCCTTGCATCCACCTGCTCAAGTACTGTCTGTCCATCTTTCCTTCTGCAGGCTGTCCAGCCAGGGGACCTATTTTCTCTTACCATTTATCTGCCAAGCCACAGACATGCACAGTCCTGGGAGAGTGATCTCAGCTCTGCCAAATCTCTTACCACCTGTCAGTGAGAGAACAGCCTCTCTGCATCAGGTGCAAAAGCCCCAGCGTGGGGTCAGCAAAAGTGGATGCAGATACCTGGTTTTAGCAAACCAGTTCTTACTGAACTCCAAGCCAAGAGCAATGCAGCTTTTTCTCTGTCCCTGGGAGGAGAGGACTAGACCCCGGACCTCAGATATTTTCCAGCAGAACATTTATGCAAGACCTTCGGCAGTCTGCCAGAGGAGTGCCATGTGGCCAGAAAGACATTAAACAGAGCTGGTCCCCGAGGGGACTGGTGGCGAGGACGGGGGGGGGGATCTTCGCAGCTAAGTGCAACACAGTCCAGGACAGGGAGGAAAGACCCCCCAAATCCTGCTGGGAGGACAGGGCAGGACAGCTGCATGGCTCTTTGAGGAGACACCTGAAACCTGCATGTGCTCTTAGTGAAACACCCTTGTGACCACAAAGCCGAAGAGAAGCCTGGCAGCCAGCTGCTGAGGAGACCAGCTGGGGTGGCTCACATGCAGAGGGGAGAGGGGATAGATACCACCCTACCACCCAGACCCCTCCGGTGAATTTCTTCTTTCCCTGCATCTTCCCCAGAGCTGCCTCCCCAGCCCCCACCAGCAGAGCTGATGTTAATGCAGCACCGGCTGCCGAGGGCAGGGGGAGGTAGGCTGCAGAATCCCATCCTAAACCAGCTGGAGCCAGAGGAGCTTGCTTGTCAAGTTGACTGACTCCTCCTTATCTCTGTTGTGATTATTTCCTCCACCCTGCTGCATTCCTCAAATAGCAACGTTCTGGAAATTCCTCTCTCTCGAACAGTTTCAGGCTGGAAATCCGGGAGGATGCAGGAGTGGGAAGGGGACAGAGGTTGCTCTTGCCCTGGTCCTGTGTGACAGGCTGCCTGTGTTTACTCATGTTGCACCCACTGGGGTGGCTGGGGGAAGCAACACCCTAGTCCCACAGCTGCTAAGCGTGTGATTTATGTTGTCCCATCACTTAAGGTCTCTCTGTGGTTCAGCACTTTGCTGCACAGCAGTGGTGGCAGAGCAGAACAGCCCACTCCCTCCACCCCTGCTACCCCAAATCCCAACCCCTGCCCTGGCTTCAGGACTGTGCAAGCCAAAGGAGAAAGTGCTTCCTATGGCAGAAGGACTGCAGCTCAGCAGAAGGGATCTGGCAGCAGCGCTGCCAAGCCCTTTGGCATGTTTTGCTCTCTCTGGTGGCCACCATACACTATTTTGTGTTATTGCCCACTAAGACATTCATAGCTGTGCTGGTTGAGGGAAGCCATGCAATCACAGATGAGTCTGTGAGCATGGGTGTTTTGGAGGACAGCCAGTGATGAAGGGGCTCCTGGCCTGTGTTTGAGCATGCTGAGAGGGAGACTAGTCTTTGGGCTGAAAACTGTATCCTGTGAAGTCAAGAATCAACGGAGGGCAAGGGGCTGTGGCATAGCTGTACACTTGTCATGCCTGGACAGCTGCTTGGCGTCCTGGACCCCTTGAGAGACAGCTGTAAATCAAGTACACAGGGAACATTCTGACCCAAAGAGGACTCGATGGAGGAAAGGGTTGTTGGCACCGAACTGAGCAGCTGTGCTCTTAACCTCAGCCTGATGCCAGCAATAGCTTTCCTGACTAGAGAGCAGATCAGCGTTGCAGATCAGGGACTCATCTGCCACATTTCTGGGGAACAGAAGACACTTGAATGTGCTCATGTACTGAACAGAGCCATGGCACAGCATATACACCACCACCCCCCCCCCCGAAACCCTGGGCAGGCTGAAGGAGGGACATCCAGGTCAGTCACTATGCACGTGCAAGGAGTGCACACCTCTTGCCGGCAGAGGCCCTGTGGATGTCTATATGCCAGACAGCCTGGAGGCACTGTTGCTGGGACCCCGAAAATCTGCCTGCTACAAAGCTGTGCTGCTTCCAGTGGGCTATGGGCTTTTTCTTCAACCACAGAGGCGCTTCATCCACCAGGAAGGTCCTTAAAGAAAGAGGGCAAGTTCTTTGAACTGCAGACTGACCCCATCGGGTGAGCAAGAGAAGGGAAACAGCCTGCAGGATGCCCAAAAACCAGGCACCGTGGGGATGGATCAGAGGCTGAAAACCCTTGGTCATGACCACACCCTCACCTGCGCAAATATATTGCAGCGTGCTGTGGGTCCACACTGTGTTTGGAGCAACATCTGTGTGTATCTTACGCTGCATCTACCATACCTGGCAAAACATCATCCCAAGGATCATGTATGTCTGTGTTCATGTATGCATTTCTGCAAGGTCCTAGTATATCAAAAGGCAGAAGAGACATCTTGCGCTGAACCACAGGACAGAGAATAAGGCTGCTGGGCTAGGAAGCTGCCATTTTCATGGCTCCAGGCAAATCTGAGTAGTTGTGGAGGGTCAAACCCCCACACAGGAGGGTCAGTCCTGGGGGGATCAATGCATAGAAGAGAATCAACAACCTGCAGAATACCAAAATCCTATGGCAGAGAAAGTCTGAGTTGCAACATTTTTTGGGCAACCTCCAGGAAATAAATTAGCCTCGCTTCACTGCAAACACAGATTTACAAACATATTGTGAGACAGCTGATGAGACCCCAGGAGCTTTGGCTGTACTGGGGAGAGGAGCTCGGGCTGTTCTGGCCCCAAGGGCAGGCTCCGCTGTTGTTTGGGACAGACATCCTCTGCGGCATATGGGGCAAGGGGCAAGGAGTCTGCTTGCAGGTTACAGGAGTTGAAAGCAGTTTGGCCACAGTGTTGGACACGAGGAAGTGTGAAACCAGCAGGCTGAGGGCAACGGTCCTTTAGAAGCCGATGCATTCATAGCAGAGGGGGACAGGGACCACATGGCCAAGAAGGGCGGCAAGGGGCTGGGGGCAGCAATGCCTTGGGGGATGGATGCAAGACAGGTTTTCCCACCTTGTGCTTCATTTGGGCTGGTTCCTGCTAGCAGTCCTGCTATGCACCAGGAGGAAGAACAGGACCTTCCTCAGATGAGTTTCATGTTTCAAGCACAGCTTGCTCCCAGCACACCAGTATTTACACAGCACTTATCAGTCTCAAAACAGAGCACTTAAAGAAACATTGGGGGACTTCCCCACATCCTCACAGAGCCATTTGTCATCCGGACCTGCTGCTCAGGAGGGGACAATGAACCGGTAATTTGCATCAGTTCACACAGTCAGTGGATGAGGACTGAATACTTCAGCCCCCCAACAGAAGAAAACATATTTTGCCACACAAGTAAGACTGAAGCCTACCTTGAATGCCAGAAAGGTTGACAGCGCTTGCATGACTAGTGGCGTTACGCCTTTTCCTGGACCAGGGAGGGAGAACAGCCTCTCCATTTCTTATTGGCTTGCCTTTGGCTCCTTGCACATCCTGAGCAGAGACACCAAATCTCTTCTGGCACCCAAACCCGGCACAGTGACTGCTGAGGATACTCGCCGGGTGCACAGCTTGGGCAAGGATGCCCAGCATGGGTGGGTGCATGCTGGGTGAAGTCCTGCCTTTCCAGCCAGACTTTCTCCTGACCTTCCTGTTCCCTCATTATAAGCAGATGCTCACAGGCCAGGGCTGCATGGGGAACTGCCTGGGAGCTTTTATGCACTCTGACTCCCACAGATGCATAAGGCAGAGTTTGCATCGCTGCTGCTAACAGTAATTTGCAGCTCCCTGCTCCATGCAGGGCCCTAGCTGCAGTGTGTCATGTACAGAGCACATAGTGGTACTTGCTAGTCCTTCACACTGATGGCTCCTGCTGTCGAGTTGCAGCTTCAAAGACGAAGACCGTTATCTCTGTGCCTAGGGCAGGACCGTGCTTCAGCTCTCTTGTAGCTCTTGCCTATGGGTGTGAGCCAGCGTGTATCTGGACACAGCATTTTGCACACTTGGACAGCCCCAGCCAGCGCATGGCAAGACTACAAGCAGATATGCTTGGGGGAAGCTAAGAGGAGCTTCACACGAAGCAGAGCACATGTCCTTCAGGTGGGCACAGGCAACCCCCATTCTGCAAAAGGGATCCCCACATTTAGCTGCCAGAAAAACTGATTTGATCCTCTCTTTGACATATTTCCTGCTCCCAGGGTAGCTCAGACCTTACACACACTCCCCTTCCCTGCCCCAGCATTGCCTTTTCGTGTGCTGTGCCCACAGCGAAGCTGGGGACAGGCAGCTCTGTGCGCTCCCGGCCACCACAGCAGGGAGATGCTGACTCACGCCTGCAAGTTGCCGTGGAAACCGCAGTCATCACGCCTGAAATGCCATCATACTCCGTTCTGCATACCAACCTCTGCCAGCCCGGGAAAAAGTCAGCCGTGGGCTGAACCGCCGCCCGGGAGGCACAGCTCCAACCCACCGCCAGCAGCCGAGACCGCAAGGAGAGACACGCTGGCACTGCTGCCTGTGGAGACAATGAGAAAGCCCCCTCCCTGCCGCCGTGTCTCCTGCTGGCCCCGCAGCAGCTAGGCAGGGCAGGAGGGCAAACGAGGCAGGTCTGAGCTTCTGGAAGCCTTTTTTTATTGTTTCGGTTCCAGCCCCACCACAGGCTCAGGGACTGGGTTTCCTGGCTTCTTCCCCATGCAGTCAGAAAGCACGTAGCTGCCTCCACGCCCCAAAGACCCCTTCCCAACAGGCGCACAGTGCTTCGTGGTCTCATGTCTCGCTGCTGTCCCTGCGTGCCCAAGGAGGAGGATGCCCATGAGAAGGTGGACATACATGCCCGTTTACTTTATCATTGTCTGGGCAAAGGGTTGCCACAGGGGAGATGCTGTTGGATGCAAGGGAAAGCTCAGGAGGGGTGCAGCTGGGGACCAGAGGGCTGGTAGGGTCTCTGGTCTTGGACATACCCCAAACCCAAATTGATAAGGCTCAGAACAACCAGACCTGACATTGGGGTTAGCCTGCTTTGAGCAGGTTAAGAGTGATCCAGAGTTCCCTTTTGATTTAAGCGTTCCTCAGATTTCCTGCTAGTATGAGCCAGCTGGTTGTCTAAGTCTCGCAGGACCTCCGAGGGACATGTCCTGTGGAAGACCTCCATTCTCTACATTCAGGGCTGTAACTTACACAACACCCAGCTGAGTTGTGTCCCTCGCAGTGCGGTGACTGAAAGCTGCATAAGTCACTTGTGCCACTTCACCACTGCAAAAATGCAGGACATGTCCCACCAAGTGCCTGTTCTCTGGTGGCTGCTGAAGGTGCCAGTCTCAGCAAACCTACCAGGAGAGAGGCCCTCATGAGGGGCCATGATTTAGCCTGGTGGCCTTCCCCAGAATGACAAACGAGAGACAACAGCTGATGTCACATGAAGTAATGTTACACCGTAAGAGGATCTGGCCAAGAAAGAGAAGTGGCTCACAGTCCCTGCAAAAGCTCAACCTGCAGGGTCCCCCAGCTTTAGGACCTGAGGTGGATCATTAACACCAGATCGATTTAGTCTCTGGCAAGGGCCCATGAATGATCTGCAAAGATGAGGGTGGAGGGAAGAGACAAAAGGCCACAAAACATCACTCCTAGGGGTTGAGGCTGTGAAAAGGCAACCTGGGCACCTCCCACAGACAATTCATCTCAGATGCAGCCTAGGGCAGACTGAATCCTCCCTCTCCTGTTTGCTTCTGGAGGAGCTGCATTCTGCCTGAAAACACAGGAGATGGGCAGAGGCAGTGCTGGGTGAGGCCCCATCTACATCTCTCTGCCCCATTTCCAGAACAGTCGTCGATGGAAAGTGGTCTGGCCCCAGCAGGGTCTGGCCCTTCACCCTGGGGTGGCTCCCATTGATGTGTGCCAGGCTGAGCCATCCCCGCTCAGCACCCCCCACCCCTGTATCCCACCATGGGTCCACCTCATGTACCAGACCTGCCTGGAGCCAGAGACCCAGCCCAGCCCCTCCATCCGTTCTCCAGACCCACTCAGCCACCACTTAATGTCTCACTGCACCAGCATGTCTTCCCACCACATCTCCTATGTTCCAGCAGTGCTCATGTGCCAACTGTTCTACCCCTACTCACAAGAGCTTCATTCCCTGCTGGGAAGCTGACTCCTCCCTCGCCTGCCCCTGCTTTGGGCTCTCAGTCCCAGGAATTCTGACCCAGTCCAGCTCTGGGCTCCCCGGGATGCCCGAGCAGATGGAGATGCTAGGCGTAATTCATTACTCATGTTGATTACGCATTCCTGGTTGACTGACATCCCCAAAAACAAACACCCATCTGTGTTCACATTTAAACATAGAAATGTTTTTCAGACCTGGTGTTAATAAAGGTTAATGATTTGCGTTTGGGAGAACAAGAGGAAAACCGAAGAGGAGGAAAGGGGAGGTGGTTCTTGAATAAGCAAATCTTTCTGTCATAAAAATGCCTGGATAGCTCTTGAGTCGTCTTGGATCTGAGTGCAGAGAGGAGACAGATGTTACTGATGCTCTGCTGTATTAGCTGTTGGTCCAAAATTTGTGCCTGGACCTGATTAAACTGAAATCCTTCTCTTATATCTTCTCCAAAGTATTCCATCTATGGTAATGTGAATGCAGACAAATGAGTCCAAAGAAGAAAATCTTCCCCATTCTGACATTTCTGGACTAGAAATAATTACCTACAGGAAAAACTTCAGATCAAGGTGCTTACTCTAAGTCCCATATCTTCCATTCCCCCACTGGGGTTGCTTGTAAGTGAGAGCAAACACAAAAGCCAGAACAAAGGGAGAAACTTAATTAATTTGTTTGGGGAATTTTGGTTGGAAAAAATAAAACAGACAGGAGTTCCTTTGTTAGCAAAGGCTGCGGCTTCTTTTGTGAGCAGCTTCCATGTGGTCATTGGTTGCACATGAGTAAGTGATTATCCTGTTTCAAGCAACATCCAGGAAACTCTGAAAAACCACCAGACATAATGACATTGCAATGTCTTAACAAATCAAATTTCTAACCCCTGCTGTCAGAGTTATGGTATTGCTGGGAGTACAATACAAAATAAGGGCAGAGCTATAAAGATCCTCCTTTAGGGGAAATAAGTAACTTCTGCTAATGTTTAACTCTGTGGGCTGCTGTTGCACCAACAGCTCAGGGCGGAGACTGCTCCAGAGTTTCAGCAACCCCTGCTCCGCTAACACAAGATGGTATGATAGTTAGAAACCCACCCAGCAGAAACCACAGTGATATCGGCAAGAGCAGCAGTGGAAACATGGTGTGGCCAAGGATCCCAGGCCTCCAGAGAAAACAACGCCTAGCAGAAGCAAAACATAAGAACAAGCCGAAGGCCAGCAGACAATGCCAAAAAACTCCCATTTTGACTGAGAAAGGAACAGGCTGTGTCGCAAGACCCACCCTAACCTTTGCCTTTACCAGCATGCTGGGAGCAATGGCCCCAGGAGGAAGCAGAAGCGATGGTGCTGCTGGCACCCTGCACCCTGGCACAGCAATCATGGCAGCCCCATCCAGGCAATGAGTTATTTGGGCCGTGCCAGCAAGCTGTATAGTGTTCACTCCAGTGCCTAACACACAGCAAAACATCTTGCCTGCCATATTCTGCCAGCATGCCTGCCCATTTCGGTCTCCCTGCTGAAACACTTGGGTTTCCAGTGGTCTGACAACCTGCAACCTTGGCAGGTCTGCAGAGGGTTGCGAGGGAATCTTTCTTGCACTTTGCCAGCATCATCACGCATTTCTCCTTATATAATGCATTGTCTTGAAGAGCTTTTTGGACTCACAGAAATCCAAGAGTCTCCAACACCCCTCCACTGAGCTGGCCATGGTCCTCCTCATACAGCCTAGTAAGCAGTTTGCATTATTCACAGTGAGAATTACTTTTGGCCCATGTTCAAGCTCATATTCACAGTTACCTCCGAATCCTATTGAGCAGCTCCACCAGTCACTTCCCAGCCTGGACCGATGCTCAGTGTTATCCCTCCCTCAGCCCTGTGCACCAGGCACCCCAGGAACTTCTACTTGCTGGACTCTGTGAACATCCAAGTGGTCCGGTACCTCCCATTTAGAGAGGTCCCTCTGGACTGATGTTCTGCCTTTCACTGTGTCAGCCACTCCCTCATAATGATTATTTCCAGCACTGTAAAAAAAAAAAAAGTATGTAAGTATACATGTACATATATGTATGTATATATATACACATAAAATTCCTGTTTTCTAGAACTTAATCTTTTGTCTGCAGACATATGTTGCTGCACTTCTTCTGTTTTTTGATGTTCCCTGGCAAAGGAAGACTTTTATTAAAAGCAATAAAAATAGCTACAAAAGAGGAAAACAACTGGAGCCAGAGTTTTGTTCAGGGTCTTACCTGTAGACCCCTTGTGATGCTTATAATAATTTCCCTGACTAGTCAAACTTTGAATAGCAGGGTTTGTCCTGAGACATGATGCTGTTGGCAATTTATGTAAGCAATTGAAAAGCAACGAGGTTAATGATTTGTGAAATGGTTACCATAATAATTTTTCCAACACTTTCTACCATGCACCCTGAAGCCAGCCTGTAACAGAGCACTAGGCGGGATCTGTTGTGTTGTGTTTTGTTTTGTTCTCATTTTTACCCCACAAAGGTGTCCACAGAGTTTCTCCAGATGAGGGATGGTTCTTTATCCAGGTCTTTTATTGCACTCATAAAGGCTCCAGTAAAACTACAGCAAACTGATGCCTGAAGCTGAAACATGCCTTGAAAGAAGTCACACTCCTGTCACAGGGAAGTACAACCAGCACAGGTATTTGTTGTAACATTTTTCTTGGTTGCAGCATGTGACAGAGTGCAGGACTGCCTTCAGAAAACAGCCGTGCATCTCGGTTGTGGAGAGGCCTTCCCTGTTTCCTGGGGCAGAGTTTTGGAGCATGGCATGCTCCGTCATGGTGCTATTTGTAAGATGAACGTCAGGATGGAGACGGTCCAAGCCTGACCCTCCACAGTCCCCATGGCCACGTGGGTCTGGGATGGAGGAGAGGCTCCCTTTCACACATGTATCACCACAGAGGTACAAAACTCCTCATTAAATACCAGCAATGAGTCTCTGGGACCATCCTTGGATCCTCTGCCATGTCCATGGCCCCTCTGTGTTGGCATGGTGCTGTGACCCGGCCAACACGTCCAAAAGGCCCAAGGCTATCAAGGGTCTGACACTGGGTGGCAACCTGCCCTTTTGGTATAAGCCATGAGAAAGCTCTCCTGGGGCAGCAATTAAAGGAAGAAGGACCTCTGTACAGCTTTCTCACCACAACAGTGCTCGAGCTATAGCAAATTTGTTCTCAACAAATTCTTGTTTAGAGGAACAAGAACGAAAGCCAAGCAAACCTGCAATGACAGCAGAATCATGGGAAAATTCAGGTTGGGAAGGACCTCTAGAGGTGCCCAGCTCCAAACCCCTGCTCACAGCAAGGACAGCTTCAAGGGCTTGTACAGCCAAGCTGGGAAATGTCAAAGGTCTCCAGTAGGTCTCCTTTCCTTGTAGTGCGAACATCAGACCTGCAACCAGCATTCATTGCTTGGTGTGCCTCCACAGATACCCTCAGCATAGGCAGGTACTTTGGCTGTGTTTATTGCCACTGTTACGCGCACAGGAATCCCCCATCCGAGCCACCACAACTTGGATGGGCAGGGGGACAGTGCACCGGGGAGGGTGGAGGTCTCCATCTTTGGGGGTGTTCCTAGACACAGCTGCACAAAGCCACAGCTGTCCTGACCAGCTGCTGGTCAGCAGCTCCTGTGCTGCTGGGTCCCATGCGACCCTGCACGTCACCCTGGGCTCAGCCCCATCCCTCAGCCATTCTGTGCACAGACAGGTGAGAGCATGAGGAGGTGCACACACCACCCTGCCCGAGGCGCACGGGGAGCTGCCCCAGGTGTTCACCTCCACTACCCTAGGGCCATCTCCAGTCCCTGCCACCTCTGAGCTGAGCTGCTTCAGCACACTCAGCCCTGGTCTGAATGGGGAAGAGGAACTGGAGACCCCCGGAGGCTCTACCACCAGCACTGCTGGGGGTCCAAAACCATTCGGGTGAGGCAAGTTTATCATAAACAGTGGTGGCTGAAGGTGCTTTACTAAGTTACTCAATGAAGCACAAAACATGGTCTGTGGTACACAACTGAAATTAAATCACTAAGCAATGCCTACAGCTTCTCATGTTGCCACCAACAAAAGAAAATCCTACTTAGGTGCAAATACCTGCTAAATCTGTCTTTGTTAAGAGACATGGGTGCAAGGTGACTCACCCTGGCAGCTGTGGTCTTCACTTAGAGGGTATTCTGCAGACAAAGAAGACAACTCAGAGATAGCTTTGCTTTTTCTGAATGTCAAGTAGCTGGCTCTTCTCGCTTTGCCAGGAGTTGGGCTTCCCCCGACTCAGCTTGGGGTCCTGGCTACAAAAACAGTAAGGGGTGGGTCCCTGCAGAGATTTCCAAGACTCTCAAACTTTGACTTCAGCCCCTGTAAGGTGTGTGCACCTCAGTGACAGGGACAGGATAGCATGCTTGGGGATCTCAAGCAGCCACCCTGCTGCATGCTGATATTGCAGATATTAATTTAAGAAAAAAACCCAACCCAAACTTTTAATTACAGGATTCTGCTTGTCTCTAAAGTGTGCCTTGTCTACTCTGAGGTTCGTTATGGTCAGGCTACACACAGAGCAGCAAGAGGACACCAGCTCCCACACAGCCACCTCCCACAAGCCCAGCAGCAGTACAGGCTGCTGGAGTGTCTCTCTGCCGCGGTGGCAGTCCCTCCTGTCAGCCCAGCCTTCCCTTGCTGGCTGGGGAAAAAGCCTGGTGAGTTTTCCCCCGCCCAGGCTTCCACACAGATGGGTGAGAGGAGTTGTGGTTGTCCTGCACATGCTTAACCTGGGAGAAAGCACCCTTCTCCAGCAGGACGCTGCTCATTCAAAGGGACAGTAGCTGGTCCCCTGCACCGCACACCCCAAGAGACACCCAGACGCAGAAACGTGGCCAAACGAAGGGCGGGCAGCTGAGACATTTTGAGGCACCGAAACTGCTTTTGTTTGGTGTGTCAGGGAGGAATGGCCTGAAGAGAGAGCTCTTGCTCATGCCGCTGGTGCCTGAAATCCCAGCCACCTGGATGCTTTCCTGCCATGCCGCACAGGAAAGCACGGTGGTCAGCATGCAACATCAAACCCCAGCCCTCCAAGCCTGCAACCCGGGTGCAGATGAGCCTTGCTGTGCTGTCAGACGGTTTGTTTTCCTCCAGAGCCAAGCCTCAGTCACAGGCAAAGGTGTTTCACTCTGGTGACAGAGCAATGAGACCACCGCTCCGAGCACACAAAGTGTCTTGCTGGTGCTGACGATCCCCAGGCAGGGACCGGGGCTGGGTTTAACCCTGAAGAAAGGCTGCCACCTGCCAAGCCACAAACACTATTCCCTGTTCCTTCCTTACTCTGACCACTCATGTTATCACATCTTGCCTCATTTGAAAAAGCGTCCAAGAGCCCAGCCCAAAATTACGACTTGGAAATATAACACAGCCTGCAAGTTAAATATACTCAATCCTATTTAACGTCACCAGGGAGTGTCATTATTCATGATTAGTCTCCAGTTACATAGAAATTATTCTTCTCACATTTCTCCCCTGCCTGCAGTCCTTGGAAATGAAAGGCAAATGTCTTGAATCAATTTTTGCCTGTGAATAACAGCCCTTTCAGCCTAATTTCTAATTTTACTTCTAACATTGAAGCAGTTTTGACATGAGTCACACGTTAAAACACTCCAATGGACTGCAAGGTCCAGCTTCAGAAATAAATCTGTGACGTGGTCTTCCTCTCTGAGATGATACAGCCCAAGTACACCATGCCACGTTTTGCTTTCAGGAGGCATCCGCTGCTCTGTATGCATCCAAACAAATGTCTGGCTGTTCTTATATCACAAGTTGTTTAGGACATAGGAGTAAGCATAGCAGGCACCTCTGTGAAAACTGTGTCAGGGTGCCTGTGTCTCTATTCATTTAATGCACCCCCATGCCCTCACACCGGTGCATAGTTGCATGTGTGGCTTCTGCAGACGCTGTGTGCTCGTTGCATGTGGAAACACTATGGGGCTGGAACCTGAAAGCTGTCCTCCATGGGAACTCCAGCAACTGCCTGGTCATCTGCAAGTTGCACTGGATCTCCCCATGCTCCTCAGCTGCTGGTCCTCACTGCAAACGGCAGAAAACTTCCCTGCACAACCCGGTGCTAGCATTACCTTCCCTGGCCTCCTCCTTCCAGCATCCTCCTTCCTTAACCAGCCTTAGGTCACCTGCTCCTCGCAGCCTGGTGAAGGTGCCAGTGCTTCCAAGATGCCCAAGCCAGAAGAAGAGGGCTGAGATGAAGCCACTGGGCACTCTGAGAACAGGCCCTTTACACACTGCTGCAGACCCCTTTGGACACCCAGGCACATGTGAGGAGCACTGGGCAAGCCAGAGACTCCCCATCACTGTTTTTCACCCAAACCAGAGCTCAGGCCCCCCAGTGGCTAGATTTGGTCCTCGTCCCTGCAGCAGTGGGGTAGGCTTGGTCAGAAAGAGGATGTGAAACCTTCAGCTCAAGGACTGCAGGTGGCCCGCCACTGAATGTAGGTGCAGGAAATCTCTGACCACACTCAGGCCATGCTTTCACCTCTCAAAAGGAGAAGTAAGAGTGGCTCCAGCTCTAACCACACTCTGTGAGAGTTGCCTTTTGCAGCAAGACCACCTTCCAGGGAAACAGTGAGTCCCACAGCTCACCCTGGATGCTTGGCCAAGAGAGGAGGAAGCCCCAGGCAGCTCTCAGGACCCTTGCTGACCCACTGCACACGTCTGGTGGAAAGGTGGGTTTCAACCCATCCTAAGAAAATATGAGAAAAAGCCCATAGCTAATGTCAACGGTGGGGGCAGTCGCTATGTTTCGGTAGGAAGGCCTGCCACCCAGTGTGACCAACAGGCTGGAGGAATGGACCAGAAGCAACTTTGTGAAATTCAGCACAGGAGGCGTGATCCTTCCTTACCACTTAGTGCTGCTGAAGACTCATCTCTGTACTGCGTCCAGTTTGGGGCTACCCAGTACAAGGAAGACACTGACAAACTGGAGAGAGTCCAGCAGTGACCACCAAGGTGGTGATGAGGCTGCAGCAGAGGGTGTATGAAGAGATGCTGAGGGAATTGAGCTTCCCCAGCCTGGAGAAGAGACAACTGGGGGGTCATCATAGAGGTCATCCACTGCCTGTAAGGTGGTTATGGAAAAAACAGAGCCAGACTCTTCTCAGAGGCTGACAAGGACAGGACATGGGCCAAGAGGTACATGCTGCAGGATGGGACACTCCAGCTGGCCATGAGAAAATTCCTCCCCGTGAGGGTGGTGCATCTCAGAGACCAGATCTCCGTCCCTGGAGGTGCGCAGAACTCAACTTGACAAGGCCCAGCACAACCTGATCTACCTTTGGACTGGGGAGTTAGACTACAGACCTCCAGAGATGCCTTCCTAATAAAACGTCCTGGTGATTCTGCATTATGGTGGGAGGGAGGGAATATGGCTGCCTTCCTCTGGGGCTTTTGGCACCCCCGTGCTCTGAAACATCCTTAGTGCCCAGGACAGATCTGAGACACTTGTGCCTCTCCTTCACCAAGCCTGGGCTGCTCTCCTCCTCGTGCAACATTAACACAGGAGGGAGGATGCTTGGTGTGGTTTCTCCATGGCCTGGCAAAGGCTGGAAGCTGTGTGTCCCTGCAGGCTTACCTGGAAGAAAGGTCTGAAGACCCAGTGCTGAGCTGGAGCTGGCACCACTGTACCGTGTGGTGCTGTGCACTTCCAGCCAGCCCAGGAAATAACACAGCTGCTGCAACTCAGAGCCCCCTAACAGGCTTTTGGAGATCTTCTCTGCTACCTCTCTGAGGTGTATTTCTGTCTGTGCATCCACGGTTTACTGATGCACAGCAGTGACTGAGCATCCAGAGGAACGAGACAAGGGAGGCAAATGACTGCAGGCATATATTAAAGTATTCAGCTTGTCCAGCTGAAAGAGATTTCTGCCAAACGATTTTATAAGGAATGAGGCATTTTACAGGAAAAGCAGGGCCTCTCCTCTCATTTCCTTTCCCCTCTTCTCTATGAACTTCAAAGAAAAAAGGGGTCAAAACAGAGGCCAGGCAACTGGAACTGAGTTCCTGAGCCCTAAAGCCTAATTAGTCCAAGATACATTTCACTGGATATCTCTCAGAGACAGGCCTAAATTACCAATTCTCCCCACCGTGCCGCCAAGGGTCAGATAAAGCCAGAACGTGGTCCGCAGCCTGCAGGGCCCCAGCAGTACCAAGGCTCTCAGGGGGGTCTCGGCCCAAGCCCCTCGCCAGTGGCAGGGCTCTCGCAGGCCCCCAGGCTTTGTGTGGCTACAGCTAAAACCCCCTCCCCAGGACAGGGATTGTCCCTACCTAACTGGTGCCTTGTCCCAGGGCTGCTGGCGAAGGAGCTGTGCCGACTAAAACCCCACAGCACTGTGTGGCTGTTGCCCCTTGCTGCATCAGCTGAGGCTACCAGAAAGCCTTCAGCCATTTGCGATTGCCCTTCTGGCAGTTTTAGGCTGATGTTAAACCCCCCTTATACCTCCCCTCAGCCAGGTGAGCCAAGCCCAGCTTCTGCCGGCTCTGCCTGCAGGCTACATGCCCCATGCCCCCTCCTGCCTTACAGCTGTTTGCTGGCCCCTGTCCAGCTTCTCTGCATCCCTCCCCAGTGGATGCCCAGCAGAGGGGATAATGTCCCTCAATCTGCCTCTCCTTGCATGGCCCAGCATGTGGTTTGCCTCACCAGCAATGAGAAACAAAGCTTGGTTTTGCACAGGTTTAAGGACTCTCTGGAACCACACGCCAATTTCAAGTCACATATCTCTCCCTGCAAGACATGGGTCTTGGGGTGGGGTTTTTTTTTCAGGACCCATAAAAAATATTCTCAAGAACAGAGAGACAGAAATGACACAGGCTGTTTCCCCTGTGCACCCTCTCTCAAGCTGCTGGCCTCAGAGGGGTGCATCTTGTTTTGAGACTACAGCAAATGCGCTTCACCGGGAAGGACTAATTTCCGGCCCTGTGGTCTGAAAGCTGAGAAAAGCAAAACTCTGCTGCAGGTTACTAGAGTAATCTGGAGAGCAGAGAAAGGACATCATTGTCACTGTAAGCTTATGTGGCCTCCTGGTGCCATAGCACAGCTCTGGAGCATAGGAAACTAAATCTTGCAGCTTGTGAGGCAGCGGACAGTCGCACACGAAGCCAGACAGCCATCTGGCAGGGAAAGTGAGGTCCTCATGGGTGTACAGCTACCCTAAGCTGCAGGCTGTGATTCTGCACCCCAGCTGGTGCCTGGATCCTGTTCCCCAGCCACTGCAGTTGGGTGACCTGGTCAGCATAAGGCACGGCTCACTCCTGCCTTTGTGCTCAAGCTGCTCTCCCAGGGAAGCAAGAGAACAGGAGGGATGCAGGAGGGGAGTGCAGAAAACTGACTACTTTTGAATCGGGAGGTATCTAAAAATTACTTTATTAAATTTTCTGCCAGGAAAAAAGGTAAAATTCTTCCCTTAAAAATTTGGATATCAAGGCACACGCTCAGCTCTCACTTGAAGAACGGGTCTGGTTCCGATGAGGACTGGGTTCAACTCTGTTTTACTGCAGATCATCTGTGCTGCCTAATTGCAGCAAGACTGTTTATCTCCCTTTGCATCCATTGCCCAGGGGAGCCAAAATATAAAATGGAAACCTTTCCTTCCCTTATGTAATGTTCTGCCAGAACTGGCATCCTGCAAGTGTTGGCTGGAAGGACCTCTGGAGGTCTCCAGATGCAGGACTGCTGCCAGCACCAGATGAGGCTGGCCGTAGCTGTGTCTAGCCACAAAGCCAAAGTCTGCTTCTCGTGTGCTTGCGCAGCACTTGGTGCGTCAGGACCCTTTTCTCGGATGAAGTTGACGGAGAGCTCTGACCCACCGCACAGGGAGGTTTAGTTGGGGTGTCCACCTATCTCTGCAGCTATCAGGGAAGGAAGGCCAGATGAGGTATACAGCACCAACATATGTCCAGTCTGTTAGCTTGATCCTGTGCTGGTTTCACCTTTCCAAAAGATGCCATCCTGAGGACTGTGATAGTTCAGGACCAGGTAGCCTGCCTGTTTGGCTTTTCCTGCTATAGGCCAGTACCACAGGAGGGAGGGCAGGCAGTAAAGCAATGGCTGAATTTACTGACAGATTGAGCCAGATTCCTATCTGCTGCCAGCATGAAAACAGCTGCCACCTTTGGATTTTACGGCTTTGCTTTGTTACAGTCTGGATTAGACTTGTTTTCAAAACAACCTTCAACAGACATAAATACACCTGTCATTGAAAATAAATACGCCCGGAATGATTAACTGATAGTTCCTGGCAGTAATCCCCACACCTCTGTAATAGCAGTAAAAAAAATGAGTTGGGATCACGGAGAGGAAACAACAGCACGCAAAACATTAGCAGTGTGCCTCACTCACTATTTTTTCAACTTTACGCTATTGGATTACTTTCTTAAGCACTCTGGGGACAGAGACAGCTAAGAACAGCTTTTGTTGGCAAAGGCAGGCAGTTTCTCACACACGGCTGTATTTTCCATGGCTCATCCAGCAAATTGTACACTAAGCCTAAAAAACCAGCACGGAACAAGTCTCTCCAAGAGGGGCCCGAGTACAGCGGATTTGACATCCCCATGTGCTGGCAGTCTAGCACCAGTATCGGGCACTTACTGGGAGCAGGTGGGAAGTGCCCCGCACCAGGGAGACATGAGCAGCAAGATCCTCGGTGCTGCCCAGGGAGTGAAGAGCTCCCTTCCCAGCAAGGCCACCTAAGTCTACACGCAGCCAGGACGGACACAGTCAGCTTTACTCATCCTCTAGGATTAAACAGGGCTTCAAGACTTTTGTCCTCAGTCAGAGTCCAAGCAGCATGGATGGATTGCCACAAACACCCTTTGTGTATTTAAAGGGCAGTTGTCTCTCATGTGCCCCCTCGCCACTGGAGGGCTCTGCCCCTTACAGCAGCATTTTTCCAATTCTTAGCCCATAATTAAAGCAGCCAAGATATGCGATTAATTTCCCTACTAATGAAATATTACCTTACGCAGTGTCATTCTTTCACACATGACCACACTTCTGAAATTCAGAGCTCACACTAGCTTAAGGCTTGCAAACAGCAAGATCCCTGGTTTGCATCTGCAAATCTGCACATGCAAAGCAGGCAGCCAAGGAACTGTTCCACATCTGTGCCAGGCCTGATGTGCCCTCCAACATGTCTGCGCCACCACAGGGCATCTTCTGAAACACTGATGAGTGAAGGACAGTGGGTGGACTGCACCTCTGTGGGAAACCAGCTGGAAAACCCGAGTTCTGTATTCAAACTGTAAAACACTCAACAAGGCTTACACTGAAGGCACAGGCCATACTTCTAAGACAACACTGAAAAGCCAACTTGCAGAGCAACTATGCAGGTTAACTTACATTAGTGCTCTTGCCTTGACGTTACACTTGCTGTGCTCACTGAAGTGGCTGTTGTGTTTCAACTGCTGCTATTTTCAAGCATAGGAAAAAAACCCCACCCCAACCGTTTCAGGTCCCAGAACTGACAGCCACTCCTGAGATAATACTGGTCCCAGCCTTTATGATGCTTTTTCCCCTCACATGTTCTCCCTCAGCCTTCCTGGCCAGGCCAGCACTGTACCAGGCTAATGGGTAATTCCACTTCCACGAAGCCCTGCCTTTGGCTCGTGCTACGTCACAGGCCTTACGCCCAACATTCTTTCCAAGTTACCTCCCTGACGAGTAACAACGGGGACAAGGAGGCTGCTGGGTCTCCCGGCGCTGCCGAGGACGGGCCTCCCGCCGCGGGGGTCACCAGCCAGGCCCAGCTGCGGCCTGGTGGCACCGACCACCCCCCAGCCCGCCCCGCCGCCGCCCGCAGGCCCCCCCGCCCGCGGTGACGGCCCACCACCGCCAAGGGGCGCACGATCCGCCGCGCCCCGCCGCGCGGGCGCGGGGTTGTCCCAGTGCGCATGTCCGCCCCCGGCCCGCCGCAGCCCCCTTCCCCCCCGCCCTCCCCGGCCTCCGCCACGTGATTTAGGCCGCGTCAGGTGAGGGGGGCGGTCCTGCGCGGCGTGGCGCGGTCCGGAAGCGGCGGAGCGCGACGATCGGAAGTGGCGGGGCGGTGCCGGTGGTCCCGTTCGTGAGCGGCGGCGCTCAAGATGTCCATCGAAATCGAGTCTTCCGAGTGCGTGAGGCGGCGGCGGGCCGGGGCGGGGCGGAGCGGAGCGGAGCGGCGCGGCGCGGCCGTGCCGGTCACGGCGGGCGGGTGGTACCGGGAGAGAACGGTGCAGCCTCCGGGCCGAGGCGGGAGCCGTTGTGGCGCGGCGTGGTCGTGGGGGAGGGGCTGTCCCTGAGGTGATCGGGGGACACGAGGACGGTTGCGGGGGGGGCGGGGGGGGGCGGCGGCGGTGCCCGCTCCGCCACGGCTGGGCATCCGGGCGGCAGGGGGCTGCGGCGGCTGGGGAGGGCCGCGGGGAAGGGTAGCCCGTGGGGCCGGTGCCGTGACTGCGCGCTGTTCCCCTGCAGCGTGATCCGGCTGATCATGCAGTACTTGAAAGAGAACAGCCTCCACCGAGCCCTCGCCACCCTTCAGGAGGAAACTACCGTGTCCCTCAACACCGTGGACAGTATTGAGAGCTTTGTGGCTGACATCAACAGCGGGCATTGGGACACGGTGCTACAAGCCATACAGTCGCTGAAGCTGCCCGACAAGACCCTCATTGATCTCTATGAGCAGGTGAGTGAGTGCAGGCTGCGTACAGCCTGTTCTGGTCTGGGTGGAAGCCCCTCTCTGTTGTTTTCCGCTTACTCTTGGCTAATGCAAATGTCTGTCTCTTGGTGCAGGTTGTGCTGGAGTTGATTGAGCTCCGGGAACTAGGTGCTGCCAGGTCTCTCCTGAGACAAACAGATCCCATGATCATGCTGAAACAAACTCAGCCAGAGCGGTACATCCACCTTGAAAACCTTCTGGCCAGATCTTACTTTGATCCTCGTGAGGTATAGTACGCTCTTCCTAGAGACCTCGCAATGCTGTCTTGCATGACCCCTGGCATTGGTCCAAGTTGCTAACAGCTTACTTACGTCATCTTTTCTTTTCCACTGTGGGAGTGAGAATGTGCAGCTTCCCAGTTTGATGATTTTACACGTTGTATTAAGTGTTTGGGAAATGGTGTATAACACTTGATGGCAAGGCAGCAGAGCAGTGGTTTTGAAGTATACTGCAGGTGAGAGTTTGGGGATTTATACTTGTATCCTGCCACAGTGTCCTGGTTTTGGCTGGGATAGAATTAGTTTTCTTTCTAGTAGCTGGTATGGTGTGGTGTTTCAGGTTCAGTATGAGAAGAATGTTGATAACACACTGATATTTTCAGTTGTTCCTAAGTAATGTTTAGACTAAGTCAGGGATTTTTCAGCTTCTCATGGCCAGCCAGCAAGAAGGCTGGAGGGTCACAAGAAGTTGGGAGGGGACACAGCCAGGACAGCTGACCCAAACTGGCCAAACGGGTATTCCATACCATGTGATGTCATGCCCAGTATTTAAACTGGGGGGAGTTGGCCTGGGTGGGGGATTGCTGCTCAGGAGCTAACTGGGCATGGATCAGCGAGTGGTGAGCAACTGCATTGTGCATGACTTGTTTTGTATATTCCAATCCTTTTTTTATTACTGTTATTATCATTATTAGTTTCTGTTCTATTAAACTGTTCTTATCTCAACCTATGAGTTTTACCTATTTCCTTCCAATTCTCTCCCCCCATCCCACTGAGTGGGGGAAAGTGAGCAAGCAGCTGCATGGTGCTTAGTTGCTGGCTGAGGTTAATCCATGACACAGAGGATGACATCTGTGCCTTGCTTTTCCTGTCTTATATATGCAGAAGAAGATTCACATTTTGTAAATAAAATTGTTGTTGTGTAATAACAAGGCGTTATTTCTGAACTGATAATGTCAGTTTGATGTTTTTAGTGAAAGCATATCCCAAATGTTTCAAGGGTTAGCGTTAAAGAGAAGGGCTGTTTTGAAGGCCTAATAGAAAATTAATCTGGAAGGGGCTTCAGTTCAGAGCAATGAATGTTTTTATGGAAAACAGTTTAGAAGAATCAATTCCTAAAAATAACTCCTCTGTAGGCATACCCAGATGGAAGTAGCAAAGAGAAGCGGAGAGCTGCTATTGCACAAGCTTTAGCTGGAGAAGTCAGCGTGGTACCTCCGTCTCGTCTAATGGCGTTGTTGGGGCAGGTAATTCTTGAAAAATGTTTTGGTAGCTATGTCAGTTTCTGTAGATCTTTGCTGCATAAAACTAACTATGATGTAGTCGATTCTCCAGCTCTATAAAAGTAAAGCTTAAATACTGCACATTTACATCTGGTATAGTTAAAAATGGTATTTTCTCCATGTGGCAAGGATTTAGTGGTTGTAGGAAAAGTCAGCACTGCAGTGGTAGATTTCTTCCCCTAGAATAAATACTCAGCGCATAGAGAAGATTATTTTCAAAGTGCATACTAGTACATACTGTTTCTGTTGTACTTACAACTCTTTTTGATTCTCAGAATGTATTCATTGATACTCTGTGCAGACAGTATTTAATGTATTTTGTTGTTTTATGGCTTGCATCTTACTTTTTAAGCTTGTAGGTATGCCAAGCACATTCTCTCAGCATAACTGGTAAGTCCTGTGACTGAAGGCAGCTCTCTGTTGAAGGAGTTGTATAAGATTCTGTCTTTTGAATGAAGTTCACTCGTGTCTTCCAAGAGAGCTTATGTGTCATTTTTAGTGTTAATGTATGCAGTTCTAGGCAAATAGGCAACAAGTTGGGTAATTTAATGCAAGGTTGAACTTGCACTGTGTATGTACTGTATACTGTGTACTGAAGGTAGAATGAGAGGGTGGGCCTGAGTCATTCTCACTTGCAAAAAAAACATTTGGGGATAATGTTCTATTCTGTTTGTGATCATGAGTCAGGAAGCATAATCTGGTAAGTCTTGTTTCAAGTAACCGTTTGCGGTGTATTTGTCTCAAACTGTACAGGTGTACAATTTGTAGGCGTGCAAGAAACTATCGCTGTATTGTGTTAATTAGAAGCAAGCCTTGATGAGGAAGATGTATGTTAACTGATACCTAACGGTATGACTTTCAACTCCTCAAAAGGCACTGAAATGGCAGCAGCATCAGGGCCTGCTTCCTCCTGGTATGACAATTGACTTGTTCAGAGGCAAAGCAGCTGTGAAAGACGTAGAAGAAGAAAAGTTTCCCACGCAGCTGAGCAGACATATTAAGGTGATGTTGTGTTTGCTTTTATGTGTGTTAATGCTGCTTGTTCCTTCCTGTGCTTTTATGTTGGGAGATAAGAGTAAACCTTCTGAATGCTTCTGTTCTCTTTTTTGTAAGTCATTTCCCTCCACCCCTCCAACTCCTCCCCTGCCCCTTCCCCCTTCTCCCCCCTTCCCTCCATCCCTCCGTCCCCATCCCCTTCTTCTCCATGCTTTATCTCATCAGGAGCTTTTCATGAGAGTCTGAAATGAGGTCCCTTAACAAGGTTGGGTGCTCATGGTGTTTGTGAATGGGATAAATGTATTCATTGTTTCTTTGACTTCGCAGTTCAGAATCATTGAGTTTTCAGAAGTGGTTTGTTTAGTCCCCTTCTTTATTTGTGCAAGGAAATACTTGTGTCTTAAACTTCTGTGCATGCATATTAGCTTCTGTGAACCGCTTAAGTTTTGATCATGAACTACTACATACCATGTCTACTAATATGATCAGTATCTCCTTTCTAAGGATTTTATCATGTAGATTTCAAAAGAGAAAGAAAACTCTGCTGTAATGACATAGTTGTCCAGCAGCACTCACAATGTGGAATAGGCAATTTCCTACTGTGAAGGCTTTTCAACTTCACCAAGCAGTTTTGTACGTGAGAAGTGTTAGTTCACTGTAGTAGCTCTACCAGTTCTCCCAATGAACAGAAGATAATGTTTTTTGGAAGTCATGACTTGGAACTTGTGAAATCAATTTGTTGTGTTCAGGAGCAGCTTGGTAAAAATGCTTTGTGAGAACTTGTTTTGTTTACCAGTACTGATCTTTGATTTTTGTATTGATTAGTGAAAAGCTTTTTCTATACTCAGTTGTCGTGGTCACTTGTATTTAAAAATGTAAAATTTAAAAATTGTATTTAAAAAATACCAAACATTTTCTGTGAGAATTTCACTGGAGAAACATCATTCCAAGTGAAGCAACTTGTACTACTTCAGAAATTTCTGAAGTCTGCTAGGGATATATGTTGGGTACTGGAAAGGTGTTTGTTACCATATACAATTCATTGCAAAAAACCCCAAAATAGAAGACAACCAACCCAACTGCTGCTGCAAGCATGGAGTGTTTGATGTAGCTTCCACAGATATTACCAGATCAAAAGGAGGGGTTTTTTGTTTGTTTTTGAAGTGCTAGTAGTAGGTATTGACAGGTTTTTTTGTACCTTAACATTAAATTTGTGAATGCATACTTCTATAAAATACTGTATTTTTGCCACCAAAATGAGACTACAGTTTTGTTTTAAGGCGTTGGTTTTTTTTAAATTGCTTATTAGGCTTAATTTATTTTCTCCTATAAAACAGTTTGGGCAGAAGTCGCATGTGGAGTGTGCTCGGTTTTCCCCCGATGGACAGTATCTTGTTACTGGCTCTGTTGATGGTTTCATTGAAGTTTGGAACTTCACTACTGGAAAGATTAGGAAGGTAAATTGTACCTTATTTCAGACAGATAGTTCATTGGCCAAGTACCTGGTTTTATTCTTTGAGATTATACTTTATGTTTGTTTTCATTTCTCAGGGACTGTGAATCTGAAAAGAATGTCTGCTTGGCCAATTCAAATATTGGTCTGGAATCTTTACGTGGGTTTAATTGTCTGGTTTGTCGTAGACTTCCCTCTGTGATAATATATTTTTCTTTTTACCTTTCCGGATCATTGTCATTGCCTCTAAAATGGTGACAGTAGCACTTCCCTGTTACTATAAGGCTGTGAGCTCTGCTTGATGATAGGTTATAAAATATAACTGAAGTTAAAAGTGCTAGTACGTTTGCACTTTGCCTTAAAAAGTGTTTAATGGAATTCACTGTTTTGATTGGTGGATCTTCTGCTTTCATTTAGGATCTGAAGTACCAGGCACAAGATAATTTTATGATGATGGATGATGCAGTGCTGTGCATGTGCTTCAGCAGAGATACAGAAATGCTAGCAACCGGAGCACAAGATGGAAAGATCAAGGTATAAATCTTTTTGTACGTATGTTGGTAGAGGTGGTGACCAGAAGGATTCACTTGCAATTGCAATAATGTTGCAATTCTATATAAAACCAAGTGAAGTTTAGCATGGCTCAGAAACAGATATGTATTAGGACTGATGTTTAAGCTTCTGTGATCTCTTAACAAAGTAACCACCTCTATTTCATTTGCTGTTTCCTTTCCAGGTGTGGAAGATCCAGAGCGGTCAGTGTCTGAGAAGATTTGAACGAGCACACAGTAAAGGTGTTACATGTCTCAGTTTCTCCAAAGACAGCAGCCAAATTCTTAGTGCTTCTTTTGATCAGACAATCAGGTAAATAAACTGAGAATGTGTGAGCTACAGTGCAGGAGGAAAGAAAGCAGAATTTTCACATTAAGCAGTTAAACTTTTGAATATACATTAATTTGACCTGGGATTTGATCCTTTTGCGTTGAGTTTTAATACTAATAGGAGATCATGACTGCTGAGGGTTGGAGAGAAACAGTTTGAAAGTTTCACCTTTCACCTTGCTTAACTTGCTTTCTTCCAGGGCTAGGGGCCAAGTACCTCTTCTGGTCTGTTGTAATTTACATTGACCTTGCGCATGTTCTTTCTGGGAGACTCCTATCTTAAGAAACAGTTGTGTCAACCTTCAAAAATAACATTTTTTTTATAATAAGCTTAGGGTAAAAAAAGATCTGAGGATAACAGGATGATGACATTTTTTGAAACACCCTAAACAGCCTAATTGTACTCACTAGCTTTAATAGACAACCTGACAGTAGTTGATTCTATCCAGTTCATTTTCCTTGTGAAGCAGTATCACGGGCTCTTCTTTTCGTACTATCTGAAGAAATCCTCTGAGAGCAACTTTAAGTATTTTGGTGCATCTTCTCTGCTTCCTCCTGATAGTTGCTGAATAGAGCAAAATTTCCAAAAGTGCTTGGGAATCTCAATTAGCAATAGTCATGGCTCTCCCTTGGACTTGAGTAAAGGTCTGTGTGTCCCTGTGAGCTGCATGTGAGTGAAAGAAGATGAGGCGCATCCCTACACATTCAGGGACAGTCACTTTGCACTGTGTTGCTGCTCCCTAAGTCATGCATTGCCAGCCCTTGTAAAAGGATTCTTGCCCCAGCCCCAGATCTACCCCTCTATCTCTGTTGGATCCAGAGAACTCCCTTTAGAGTGGGAACAAGAGGAAGAAGGACCCAAAGAAAATGTTTTTTGGGCATCTATTCTTCCTAGCAGTCTGACATGGAATACTAGAGCTCCAACCCTGGAAGACAGCCAGGCTGATGGACCCTGAGAGCCTCAAGAGCAGGAGTTACAATTTTTATCTGGAAATGGCAGTACAGCCTTTCCTGTTCTTTACGGTGCTGCTTTTGTTCTGAGTATCTCTTCAGATGTATGTGGTGTATAAGGGAAGGCTGAGAGAGCTGGGCCTGATCGGCCTGGAAAAAGAAGGCTGAGAAGGGACCTAGTTGCTTCATCTAGAGTAAGTCACAGATAAGACAACGCCAGACTCTTCTCAAGTGCGCGGTTCCTACAAGGGACAATGTCCAGGAAGTGAAATTCTGATTGTATATAAGGAAAAACATTTTTTTTTTTTTTTTTTTTTAACTCCTTGAGAAAGAAGCAGTGCTTGGACAATTGTGAGAGAGTTGGCTCAGGCTGGGGACGGATCTCAACCCTTTAAGGCTTTCAAAGCTAAACAGAACAAGACCATGAGTGAGTTGGAAGGTGATGTTGCTTTGAGGAGAGCAGTGGAATGGAGGTGTTCTGAGGTCTCCTCTAGCCTAAGTTATTCTGTGATTCTCTGACATGTACCACTGTTTTAGAATCTCTGTTAGAGAAAAATCATGTGGCCAGATGGTTTGTACCATTATACATTTATACTGGCAAGAGGGAAAAAAACTTCTTTCAGACATGAAAAAGAGCCATAGAGACAGGATCATTTTTCTTTTCCCTCCCAAAAGATAATTCCCATCTCTTCAGGCTGTCTCTGCAGTTCTGCTTTTGGGCATGGGAATGCTTTCTGTTTCTCAGGCAAACCATCCCTTGATGTGTAGCACCAGCACTATGTTGGGATATGAGCTGTGGGGGTTTTTTAACCAATATGTATAGTTCAATTTCCCAATATTTGTGGCATTCCTTTTGGGCAGTGAAACTGTTCATGATGTTGAAGGCCCACAGGCTGAGATCTTGGGAACCCAGGAATGGGAGTTGAGTCTTTCTGCAATCTTTGGAGTTGGCTTTGGTGCACAATCCAGTTAGAGTAGTTTAGCAAGTTGATAGTGTGTCAGCTCAGTTACAGTGGTTGAATATAAGGTCAGTCTGCAGAAAATCAAAAGAAGTACATCCCTCTTAATGTGGTTCGGCTAAACTGAAGAAACTTGGCATTACCTGATACTTTCCACGTGCTAAGACTTATATGCATACAGTTACTAGAGCTTACCTGGTGTGCACATAATCTGTTAAGGCACAACATGACAAAGGAATGGATGGTTGTGGGACAGGTATGAAGGTGGTTAGGCTTGTATCTGTGCTCCAAGAAAGCTCAAGTGTCTGTGCAACCTGTGTAAGGCAGGCTAGGCATAAATTATAAAACAGTTTAATTTAAAACGTACCTCTAGAGGTCTCTAGTCCAATATGCTTCCCAAAGCACAACCAACCTTTCAGTTAGGACAGCTTGCCCAGGGCTTTGTCCATGTGAGTTCTCAAAATCTCCATGGGTGGAGACCCCACTGCTTCTCTTGGCATCTGTCCTAGGGCTGTACAGCCCTCTCGGAGAAAATCCTGTTTGGCCATAAGAAAAGATGTTTTGTTTTGGTTTCCTGTGTAACTTGTGCCCTTTGCCTCTTGTCCTTCAGCTGTGCACCTCTGAGAAGAATCTGACTCCACTTATTCTGTAAAAACTTGTTAGGTAGTGATGTTAACCAAATAGTTACAATTTTTCAGATGTTTAGTAAGGACTTAGATATCCTTTTTCTTTTTTTTTTTTTTTTTTTTTTTAAAAGGATCATTTCAGGGTGGATAAAAGCAAAAATGAAAGTTAATTGTAACTTTTAATACTAGCAAATAGTCACAAAAATACTCAAACTCTGTTCCAATCTAAGTTACCAGATGAGCAGCAACCTCATCAAACTGCTGTTTCTGCAGCTCTTAGCCTCTGGAAAGTGTTGCTTAACATTTGTATAGTGCAGTAATTCTGATTCTGCACCTATTAGGTGTCTTGTTACTGAGTGGAATTTGCTAACTGCTGGGTAGATTTGGTTTGCAACAAAGCTATTCTGTTGCTACACAGACGCTTTCCTGCAGTTGAAAGCAGCTTAGGTCAGTTTTGTCTAGTACACAGTTATTTTTCTTCTTTGAGGTTATCCTGATTTACTTAATAATTTAACTTATTTGTCTACAAGGAAGACAGCAATTAGATGCTCCTGAACTTTCACTTCTCTGGGCTGAACACACCCAGCCCTCTCAGCCACTCCTCATGCATCATGTGGTCCAGCCCTCTGGCCATCTTAGTGGCCCCTTAGTGAGGGCCCAAAACTGGACACAGTCCTCCAGAGGTGGCTACACCTGTGCCAGACAGGGGGAAACCTTGATCTGCACACTGTGCCTCTCCTAATGCATCTGGTGTGTGGCTGGGTTTTGTCAATGCCACAGCAAGCTGCTGGCTTTCCCTTTGTTCTCCCCAAGGCCTGCCAGGTCCTTTGCTGCAGACCCCCTCTGCAGCCAGTCAGCCCCCAGTTGATACTGGTGGCTGAGGTGGTTCTGCAGCAATCTGTTCTCAACATCATGAGGTTTCTCTCAGTCCAGCTTTCTCGTTTGTCAAGGTTTTCAACTTCCTCATATGTCATTTTCAAAATTGAGTTGCAGGATGTGGTACTTGCATTGTGAATCAGATTGATCCAGTGCTTGACGAGTCTATATGTTTTGTGTTAAATTGAATGGGATTATGTAATATGTTTAATAGCTTTAGGCTCTTGCTACTGTAAAGACCAAATGAAGAAATGTGTGGATCTGGAGGCAACTGCACAGTGAACAGGCATTACAAAACATCTTAATGAGAGATGTTCATCTGTTTAAATCCTGATATATATGAACTATAGCATAAGCACTTTAATTGAAATTATGTAAGGGTGGATGTTGAATCAAGGACAGCAAGCTTCAAATGGAATAAAAAATTTCATTCTCAAGGTTTCAGACTTCTGCCTGAAAACTGTATTTCTGTAGCCAGTAGGTACTACAATTTAAGGCTGATACAGATTAGCAATATGATTTCCTTTTAGATGACTGAGCAAACTCTTCACAGAATTGCACAGTAATAGGCAATGGCAATAGCTTGCAAAAGAGAAAAAATTCTGCTTGAGTGTAAGGAAAGAATTCTTAACCCAACTGGCCTCACTTAAAGTTGAGGAATCTGTTGGACTAGAGACTTCCAAACTTAATTCTGTAATTTTTGTTTTGTCAGCTTCATAGTTTCCCCTTTCATAGTCCTGTCATCTAATAGGTACAAAGTTTATTACATACAGGTCCTTGAGGCTGAAGGTTGATGGTATTTCCCTAAGCTTTTCACAGGAAGACATAATGTCTTTGACGAAAGGGGCTCGTGATAAAGACTTATATCTTGCAGATTTTTAGCACTTTTTATTGTTGCCTGTCAAAGGTATCTCAGATTTAAAATATGGTGAAGCCAGCAGGTGGTTCATACTACCTCAGTTGTTTGCTTAGTTGTGACCTCTGTTTGACAGGATTCATGGTTTAAAATCTGGGAAGACTTTAAAGGAATTCCGTGGTCATTCTTCCTTTGTCAATGAAGCTACTTTTACCCAGGACGGCCACTATATTATCAGTGCATCCTCTGATGGCACAGTGAAGGTAAGATAACATTTACCCTTTCCAAATAACACATTTAGACTCTTTGCATGTTGCAGCTGATTCGTTATGACTGCTGCCGTCATTGGAGAAGGACTTGGGGTTATCTGCAATAATAACTCTTTCTGCTGGTACAAATTCACATTAAAATCACTTCTGCTAATACCTTTTAACGGTGATTCTTTAAGTGATCTAAATCACTTGTGCATGACACCTTTGCTGTAGATTTGTGTAAATCAGAACTGATGAAGTTTCATACTGTGCTTACAGACTGCTGTAGAGCCTGTTTCTGCAGTGTTTATGAAAGGAGGACATAAGTGCAATACTTACCTGCCTGCTTTATTGTAGAAATAGAATTGACTATGACACCGCTTGTCCTAGAATGTAGGGATTCCCTTGTCTGAAATAATGGCATTTTCTTGCTTGCTGTGTTGAACACCTGTTTATTTCTTGGTGCTTAGGAGTCCCTTGCTGTGTAAGCTAGGTAAATCTAGCATTAATGAAACTGGTTGTAGAAGTGATAGGTTTGCTTCTAGTCTCAGCAAAGAGTGGAACTACTCAGTGTGTAGTAGTTAAGAGGAGTAAAGCATTGTGTACAGGGCATTACTGACTAATAATAAATAAATAAATAATAGAAATGGCTACATTAAGTAGGGCATCAATACAGTGCATGGAGGGTGGGTAAACAGATCCGGTTTATAGATGTGGCCTAGGAGAGTGTGATGGATTTTGCTCATATTAAATGGGGCATTACTTCAAACTTGCACGCTTTGCTAGACTGCCCCAATCATGGGAATAGCCTAACAAGGTGGTATCTTTCATTTTGATTGTACTAGTATGTAAACAGCAAAAATATTCCACAGATGGTGAGTTACATCTTACTTTAAATATTAAACAAGCAGTTCCATTTTCTGTTTCTAAACAGCTAGAACAGCCTGATGTTGAGCCTGAAGCAGCTGTAAGCTGGGATGTCTCTCCCACTGATATTGGTTAGGCTTTGCTTTTTCAGTGATTTTTCATGTCTGTCTTGTGTAAGGCAAATTGCATGTGCAGAGGCTGCACATATATTCACAGATAATAGCTAAAACCAGAAAGCAAGTCTGGTCTCACCCGTCAGGGAATATGCTTAATGAAAGGGAGCCAGGCTGAATTTGGATCATGGAAATTCACTTTCAGTTCAGTTGTAATGAAATTGTTCATGGTGTCCACACTTCAAAATAGATGTGATAATTACTTTTTTTAAAAATCTGCTTTAAACTACAATTTTTGGAATTAATATTTCCCCTCAGGAGCCTTAAAAAAAAATCGGAATCCTGTATCCTGAATCAGCTCATTCTTGTTTAATTTTTTAAAGCTAATTGGTTTTACATTTATTTTTCATACTAGGTTTGGAATGTGAAGACAACAGAGTGCTCAAACACCTTCAAATCTCTTGGCAGCACTGCTGGGACAGACATTACTGTGAACAGTGTCATTCTCCTGCCTAAAAACCCAGAACACTTTGTTGTTTGCAACAGATCGAACACAGTCGTCATTATGAATATGCAAGGACAAGTATGTGGTCTTACTGGTGTCCTTTCAAGTCTCTCTCTCAGTCATTTTAAGAATGCCAAAAACGTAGTTAACAACCTAGCCTTGGGTTAAACCTGATTTCTCCAGCTAGCTTTCATGACAAACTATTCTGTACCCAAGTTATAGAACAGCTTGACTTGCAGAAAGCGATTGCAGCTATGGAGAGATCCTGTGTTCTAAACAGACCTAGTACTGCCTAAATTTTTTTGCCCTGAACATAGTAATGATGTGCTGCAGATTAATCGTGCCAATTATTTTTGGGGGGGTATCTTTACAGATTGTACGAAGTTTTAGCTCTGGTAAGAGAGAAGGTGGTGACTTTGTATGCTGTGCGCTTTCACCTCGTGGTGAATGGATCTACTGTGTTGGTGAAGATTTTGTGCTCTATTGCTTTAGCACAGTGACCGGCAAGCTGGAGAGAACTCTGACTGTAAGTTCTTAGCTTTGAGCTTTTGCAGAGTTCTAAACACAAGGATGATCTAAATGTTCGTTACTTATGAAGTCCGTAAGGAGAAGTCTCGTACCAAGGAATCTTTCACCTCTTGAAGCCCTGACTGGTAACAAATGCATTCTAGAACACTTGGCTGTAGAATGTCTTTAGTTTTTTCTAGAACCATTTTAATTTTAAAAGTTAGGAAGATGTTTACCCACCAAGCCAAGGGTGAATTGGTTTGAACTTACTGGAACTAGAGCATGTTTTGACCTGGGCTCCAGCTGATGGAGAATCTGACCAAGTTGTCAGGCTTTAATTTGCCTTGGAAACTAAAGAGGAATACCAGCTTGAATAGCTAAATTTAATGGGGAACACTTAGATGTCGTGGATTTCAGTGGATGTAAACCTTCACTGAACCTTCCCTCACCCAGTAAAAAGTAACTGCTATGTCACAAAAATTGTTTGCAGCTGGAACTTAATATTGGGGGGGTATGTTCCTCTGCTTTTGCTGTATGCACAAAGCATGTTAAACGTCAGTCCAGCTTGCCTCTAGTTCTTGTTTGAAGAGAATATGTGGGTTGAATCTGCTAAAGGAAGAATCTCCTGATGTGTCCTTCTGCTTATTCTCTAGGTTCATGAAAAGGATGTCATTGGCATTGCTCATCACCCCCACCAGAACCTGATTGCCACTTACAGTGAAGATGGCCTCCTCAAGCTCTGGAAGCCATAGATTGATTTTACAATAAGCTATGCGGTGTGCCTGTTAGTTGCAGGTTATTGGTGTTTGTGCTTTAACAAGGTCTAAAGCACAAAGCGTGCTATTTACTCAATTTTAGTTCCAGTTTCCAGAGAGTGACATTTTTAATTCTTGGTCTAAAGTTAGGTAGATAGGTGCTTAAATATAGCATCAGTTAATTTCAAATGCTTTTATTTTTACCAGAGTAGCTGAAACAACTTCAGTGAGAGTTTTTCCTGTCTCCTGAAGCCTGAACTCTTCCTACAGTGTTTATAAAAGTTGAACAAGCTAGGAACTACACACATTTACAAGTGGTTGCTGACTTCCTAGAATACAGTAAAATGCTTTTTTTTTTATTTGAGTGAATTATGCGGAACAGGAAAGCTGTCTCTTCTCCACTGCTGAAACAAAGGCACAGTTTTCATGGAATGCGGATGAGGCTACTCTGACCTCAGCTTGAAGGCAGAGGCCTTTCTAGTCCAGTGGGTTTTGCTGTGTTCAATTTTTCCAACTCTCTATATTAAGTAGTGTCACACAGCTTCCTCAGAATGAAACTATTCTTCCCCATCTCCCAGCACTTCCTGCTATAAACCTGCCTAACATGGCAGTGAGATATAGCTGGGTTTTTGGTTTGGTTTTTTGTGGGTTTTTTTGTTTGTTTGTTTGGTTGGTTTTGGAGTTTTGTTTTGTTTCTTGTTTTAATTTACTTCCAGGCTAAAAGGAATTATTATCTGGGCCTTCTTCCTATAAGTGTATAATGTCTTCAGACCAGCTTTAACTGAAGCAGGCCTCAGGATCAATATTTTAAAACATGCAAAAGCCGGTTTACATAGGGCAAGTTCCTAGTGCTATGATGCAGCACATGCTGCAGTTGTTTTGGTTTTTCCAGTTTACTCAGTTCAGCTTACTGCTTTCCCAAAAGGGCATGGCATACTTAAGCTTTAATTAATTACTTGTAAGATTTTTTTTTTATTTCATATACCTGTGGACCTAGTTAAGGTGATACTTAGGTCCCACACTATGGTAAAAAGAAGCTTTCAGGCTCTTCAGTTGGGAGCAGATGATTCCATTTGAGATCCTGACTAATGCACACTGTTGTGAATGTACACCAGCATCTTCTAAAGTCTGACCATAGTTTTTCTAGGATGCAGCAAAAAAACGAGGTTTTGTCTGTAACGATGAGACCAACGCCTGCAGATTTGAATCTGCAGCACTGTTTCCTGTTCTCATCTCTTACAGAATGCTTTCCTGCTGCAGTAATCTTTCAAACAGTAATAACTTCTCTTTGACTTAATAAATTAGTTCCAATTTAAATAACCTCAAAATTTTTTTGAGCTTGAGGGCTTGATCTTAATGCAAGTATTGGTTGTCAGCTGGTGACTGACCTCCTTCAGCACTGACCAGCACACTTTATTGATCTGTGTTCATACTGGTCTAAGGAAATGCATAAAAATTTCAGCTTAACTTCTCACATAGCATTGCTTCTTCACTACAACTGTAGTGTTTAGTTCTACATTTAGCTGTAATGTTATAATTCCTAATTTTTTTTTAATGCTTCCTCAGATATGGCAATGAAGTATTTTTAGGTAGCAAAAAGTGATTACTTTTCCTGCCTGAAAGGACACTGGCATGCCAGAAACATCTGACAGTAATACATCTGACAAACTCCATGGGCAATTAGTACTTTTGATACAGGAGAACATCTTGACAAAATTTTTTTAATGTTATCTAACTTGTAGTTCATTTTGCCTTCAGGTTACATAGAACTGCTAATCTTCAATGTGAACTATGTTTTACATTGTTCTTTAAAAGAAAAGTAGTTGTAGCAAATAAAACTGTCAGAATCCTGAATGTTTAGAGATTGAAATACATTCTCTAGCTTAAAAATGTGAGAAAATCTGGCATTTCTTAAGCTTTTTACGCAAGTTTCAGTTTACTGCATCAAGTACTGAAGACAAAAAAGCAAAATGTACTAATACTTATGAAAGGGCAATGGTAAAACTTACTTCCTGGGCTGCAGCTGTAATTTGCAAAATAGCTGGCAGTTGGCAAAAAAATACAATGATAATCTTGAAAATGTTGATTTTTTTTTTTTTGATGTAACGTAATTTTTTTTTTAAATGCAAATGTTAATTTTTTTAAGGTAATCTAGGAAGACATTTTCTCTCTGGAGAATCAGCCAGGTATTATGCCACCTACCTGTATGTAAGACTTGAACAAGGCAACATCTAGTGCTTCAACTAATATTAAAGAAAGCATTGTTCAACCATGGGCCTTGCTTTATTCTTGAATTATTTTGCTTGCAGCTGGTGAGTTGCGTCACACATGGAGGAGTGCAGAATACTTTCTGGGGGGAGCGCCACATAGTGAAAGTCTCATAGGTCAGTTCATCCTCCTGTTTCTGAACTGAGGGTCAATGAATTTCAGCCTTGCTTAGGTGGAATCAGCTGCTTGTCTGTATGTGCTTGCAGAACGCATGTGGAAGAGCTCCTGCCATCTCAGCAAAAAATAAGTGAGCTTAGGTTCCTGGACAGTTATGCAAGTGGTGGATGTAACTTTTTTTTTTTTTTTAAATGTCATTGGGGTAATACTTTATCCAAGTAACATGTGAGCCTGTAGATAGAGAGTGTAGTCCTGCTCTGATACTACTATCAGCTTGCCATCTGCAAAGAAAAACCAAACCCTCCCTTGAGTCCTCGTGAGATTTAGGGAGACCAGCTGAAAACTGAAGATTTAATCTCAAAACAAAAAGATCTTTTGTGAAAGTCTTATGAAGCAGCCAAATTCTCATGAGGCCTGAGAGACTAGACAATCTCCATGGGTGCCTGCCAGCCCCTGTGAATCCGTGATTCTGCATGTTGCTGAGGATTTTGAACCATGAGCTTGGGTGAGAGGGCCTGCCTGTGATTCAGGGCAGCTTGGTAACACCAGTGTTCAGCCTGAGATAAGAAGAGAAGGAAAATATGTTGCAGAGATTTATAGGAAAGATGATGCTAAGAGTCAGTTATAAATGCTCTTCAGGTACAGCTTTTCTGCACTTCTGCCTAGTGTCTGCATGGGTTTTGGGAGTCCGTAAGTCTGGTTACTCCATCTCCAGCTCCTGTTGATGATGTGGGCTCCAGTGTGCTCACTGGATAGCTGTAAATAAACCTTAGGCCTTCTGGATCATGGCAACTTGTGAGAGACAGGCTGAGCAAACTTGATCTGAATGTTGGGGGAAAAGCATAGGCTTTAGGTGCATCCTAATAAGAAAGGTGGCTAAATGCTTTATTTCAGGGGCTGAGTAGGAATCCTATGTGGGAATTCTTTGGCTCCTCATAGAGCAAGACACAAGGAGATGGTTGCTCCTGAAGTGAAGGGAGCATAACAATTTTACCTGTAACAGGTGCTGCTTGCATTATGAAACAGGGTAGTGAAGGCTTCTTCAGTTTCTTTGTGTCCCTTAGCCTATAAAACTGCTCCCTGTGTAGTAACAAATTCTTCTGATACAGCCTCTGCTTTATTGAGCAGGGAATGCCATTCGCTTGTCTGGGAGCAGGCATGTGCTGCTGCCAACTAGTTAAGCCTTTCCTGTCTTCCCAAATTAGAAGCTTTGTAAGCCAAATCAACAAATAAGTGTTCTTTCAAGTTTTATTCACAGAATGACAGGATGTCTGCGGTTGGAAGGGTTGGAGACTCCACCACCTGCTTGGGCAACCTGTGCCAGTGCTCAGTCACCCTCACAGTGAAAAGTGATTCCTGATGTTCAGAGTGTTTCAGTTTGTGCCCATTGCCTCTGGTCCTGTCACTGGGCACCACTGGAAAGAGCCTGGCTCCGTCCTCCTTGCACCCCCCCTTCAGGTATTTATATACATTGACATCCCCCTGAGCCTTCTGTTCTCCAGGCTGAACAGTCCCAGCCTTTCCTCATAGGAGAGATGCTCCAGTCCCTTCAGCATCTTTGTGGCCCTTTGCTGGACTCTCTCCAGTATGTCCATGTCTGTCTTATATTGGGCAGCCCAAGGCCAGACACAGTACTCCAGGTGTGGCCTCGCCAGTGCTGAGTAGAGGGGAAGGATCACCTCGTCAACCTGCTGGCAACTGGGATACCATTAGCCTTCTTTCCAAAAAAGGCACATTACTGGCTCATGTCTAACTTGGTGTCCACCAGGACCCTCGGGTTCCTTCTCTGCCCAGCTGCTTTCCAGCTGGGTGGCCCCCAGCATGTACTTGTGCCTGGGGTAGTTCCTCCCTACGTGTAGGACTTGGCATTTCCCCTTGTTCAACTTCATGAGGTTCCTGTCAGCCCATTTCTCCAGCCTGTCGAGGTCCCTGTGGATGGCAGCACGATCCTCTCTTGTATCAGCTTCTTCTCCCAGTTTTGTGTCATCTGCAAACTTGCTGAGGGTATATGCTGTCCCATCATCCAGATTGTTCCTGGAGTTGTCTAACAGGAATGGAGCCAGTACTCACCGCTGGGGTACACCACTAGTCATGGGCCTCCAACTAGATGCTGTGCCACCACCCTCTGGCCCTGGCCATTCATCCTGTTTTCAGTCCACCTCATCCACTGCTCATCCATCCCATACATCAACAGCTTCTGTATGAGGATCTTATGGGAGACAGTGCCAAAGGCCTTGCTCAAGTCCAGGTAGACAATATCCACTGGTCTCCCCTCATCTACTAGGCCAGTCATTTCATTGTAGAAGTTACCAAGTTGGTTATGACTTCCCCTTGGCGAAGCTATGCTGACTTCTACTGATGATTTTCTTGTTGATGTGCCTGGAAATGGTTTCCAGGTTTAGCTACTCTGTCATCTTCCATGGGATTGAGGTGAGGCTGACAGGCCTTCAGTTCCCTCGATCGTCCTTCTTGCCCTTCTGGAAGACAGAAGTTACGTTTGCTTTCCACCGGTGTTCAGGCACTTCCCCCAGTCACCAAACAATCAAAGATTATTGAGAGTGGCCTCACAATGACATCCGCCAGCTCCCACAGCACTTGTGGGTGCATCTCATCAGAGCCTGTGGACTTATTTTGCCCCTCCAGTTTGCTTAAGTCTTCCTTGACTTGATCCTCTTCCACCAAGGGTACATCTCCCTTGCTCCAGACTTTCCCCTTCATCACTGGAACCTGGGACTCCTGAAGGCCAGTGTTGCTAGTAAGACTGAGGCAAAGATGGCATTCAGTACCTCAGCCTTTTCCATGTCCTGTGTAACCAGGTGCCCCATCTCATTCGGCAACGGGCCCACATTTTCCCTAGCATTTCCCACCTATGTACTTATAGAAGCCCTTATTGCCTTCATGTATTGGGTTTGTGTGGCAAGGTTTTGGTAGCAGGGGGGCTACAGGGCTGGCTTCTGTGGGAAGCTGCTGGAAGCTTCCCCTGTGTCTGACAGAGCCAATGTCAGCTGGCTCCAAGTCAGACCCGCCGCCAGGCAAGGCCGAGCCCATCAGCGACGGTGGTAGTGCCTCTGCGATAACAGATTTCAGAAGGGAAAAAAGTTGCTGTGGAACAGAAACTTCAGCCAGAGGGAGGATCGAGAATATGTGAGAGAAACAACCCTGCAGACCCCCAGGTCAGTGAAGAAGGGGGATGAGGTGCTTCAGGTGCCGGAGCAGAGATTCCCCTGCAGCCCTTGGGGAAGACCATGGTGAGGCAGGCTGTCCCCCTGCAGCCCATGGAGGTCCACGGTGGAGCAGATATCCACCTGCAGCCTGGGGAGGACCCCATGCCAGAGCAGGTGGGTGCCCAAAGGAGGCTGTGACCCCGTGGGAAGCCCACGCTGGAGCAGGTTTTCTGGCAGGATTTGTGACCCTGCAGGGCACCCACACTGGAGCAGTCTGTGCCTGAAGGACTGCAGCCCGTGGGAAGGACCCACTCTGGAGCAGTTCATGAAGAACTGTAGCCCATGGGAAGGACCCACGTTGGAGAAGTTAATGGAGGACTGTCTCCCGTGGGAGGGACCCCACACTGGAGCAGGGGAAGAGTGAGGAGTCCTCCCCCTAAGGAGGAAGGAGCGGCAGAGACAACGTATGATGAACTGACTGTAAACCCCATTCCCCATCCCCCTGTGCTGCTCAGGGTGGGAGGAGGTAAAGAAATCAGGAGTGGAGTTAAGCCTGTTAAAAAGGGAGGGGTGGGAGGGAAAGGTGTTTTAAGATTTGGTTTTATTTCTCATTATCCTCCTCTGATTTGCTTGGTAATAAATTAAACTAATTTCCCCAAGTTGAGTCTGTTCTGCCTGTGACAGTAATCGGTGAGTGATCTTTCCCTGTCCTTACCTCAACCCACGAGGTTTTCGTTATATTTTCTTTCCCCTGTCCAGCTGAGGGCGAGGAGTAATAGAGTGGCTTTGGTGGGCACCTGGCATCCAGCCAGGGTCAACCCACCACACTTTGACATCCCTGACCAGATTCAACTCCAGTCGAGCTTTAGCTTTTGTAACTTCATCCCTGGATGCTTGGACAATGTCTTTGTGTTTCTCTCAACTTACCCATCCTTGCTTACACCCTGTTCTGGTTTCTGCTGGGATAGAGTTAATTTTCTTTCTAGTAGCTGGTATAGTGTCATGTTTTGGATTCAGTGTGAAAGGCATGTTGATAACACACTGATATTTTCAATTGTTGCTAAGCAGTGTTTATACTAAGGATTTTTCAGCTTCTCATTCCCAGCCAGCAAGAAGTCTGGAGGGGCACAAGAAGTTGGGAGGGGACACAGCCAGGGCAGCTGACCCAAACTGGCCAAAGGGATATTCCATACCATGTGATGTCATGCCCCGTATATAACTGGGGGGAGTTGGCCTGGGGCAGATCACTGCTTGGGAACTGACTGGGCATCGGTTGGCGAGTGGTGAACAATTGCGTGGTGCATGACTTGTTTTGTATATCCCAATCCTTTTATTATTATTATTGTCATTTTATTATTGTTATTATTATCATTATTAGTTTCTTCCTTTCTGTTCTATTAAACTGTTCTTGTCTCAACCTACAAGTTCTACTTTTTTTTCCCTTGATTCTCCCCCCTACCCCACTGGAGGGGGGGGGGGGGGAAGTGAGTGAGTGGCTGCATGGTGCTTAGCTGCTGGCTGGGGTTAAACCATGACAGTCCATTTTGGCACCCAACATGGGGGATGAAGGGTTGAGATAATGACAGATCTGACCAGAGCGTGTTAAAATGAATTTGTTACAAGCATTCATTACATTAGCTTAATAGTTGCTGGTCACAGTGTCAATTTATGAGCTCTTAGAGTTGTGGCGCTCGTTTTTAGAGTTCTGTTATGTATCACCTCACTTGCTGTATATAGTCCCATATGGAGAGTGGAGACTAACAGTTGACTATTGTGGCCTGAATGAAGTCACGCTGCCATTGAGTGCTGCCGTGCTGGACATGCTAGAACTTCAATACAAACTGGAGTCGAAGGCAGCCAAGTGATACAACACAACTGATATTGCTAATGCGTTTTTCTCAATCCCTCTGGCAGCAGCGTGCCAGCCACGGTTTGCTTTCACTTGGAGAGGTGTCCAGTACACTTGGAATTGATTGCCCCAAGGGTGGAAACACAGCCCCACCATTTGCCATGGACTAATCCAGACTGCACTGGGGAAGGGTGAAGCTCTGGAACACCTGCAATACACTGATGACATCATCATACGGGGCGACACAGCAGAAAAAAGTTTTGAGAAAGAGAAGAAAATAATCCAAATCCTTCTGAAAACCAGTTTTGCCACAAAAAAAGGTGAGGTCAAGGGACTGCACAGGAGATCCAGTTTTTAGGAATAAAATGGCTAGGTGGACGATGTCAGATCCCAATGGACGTGATTGACAAAATAGCAGCTATGTCTTCATCAACTAATAAAAAGGAAACACAGGCCCTCTTAGGTGTTGTGGGTTTTTGGAGGATGCATATTCCAAATTACAGTCTTGATTGTAAGCCCTCTATACCAAGTCACCTGGAAGAAGAATGATTTTAAACGGGGCCCTGAGCAACAGCAAGCCTTTGAACAAATTAAACGGGAGATTGTTCATGCAGTAGCCCTTGGGCCAGTCTGGGCAGGACAAGATATTAAAAATGTGCTCTACACTGTAGCCGGAGAGAATGGCCCTACCTGGAGACTCTGGCAGAAAGCACCTGGGGAGACCCGAGGCCGACCCCTGGGGTTTTGGAGTCAGGGATACAGAGGATCTGAGGCCTGCTACACTGCAACTGAAAAAGAGATATTGGCAGCATATGAAGGAGTTCGAGCCGCCTCAGAAGTGGTTGGTACTGAAACACAGCTCCTGTTAGCACCCCGACTGCCGGTGCTGGATGTTCAAAGGGAGGGTCTCCTCTACACATCACGTGACTGATGCCACGTGGAGTAAGTGGGCCGCACTGATCACACAACGAGCTCGCATAGGAAATCCCAGTCACCCAGGAATTTTGGAAGTGATCATGGACTGGCCAGAAGGCAAAGATTTTAGAATATCACCAGAGGAGGAGGTGATGCATGCTGAAGAGTCCCCACTGTATAATAAACTGCTGGAAAATGAGAATCAATATGCCCTATTCACTGATGGGTCCTGTCGCATTGTGGGAAAACATCAGAGGAGGAAGGCTGCTGTATGGAGTCCTACACAACAAGTCACAGAAACTGCTGAAGGAGAAGGTGAATTGAGTCAGTATGCAGAGGTGAAAGCCATCCAGCTAGCTTTAGACATTGCTGAATGAGAAAAGTGGCCAGTGCTCTATCTCTGTACTGACTCATGGATAGTGGTAAATGCCCTGTGGGGGTGGTTACAGCAATGGAAGCTGTAACTCATCTGGGCTGCCCCATTGTGGCAAGATATTGCTGCCCAACTAGAGAATCTGGCTGTAAAAGTACATCTGTTAGATGCTCACGTACCCAAGAGCCGGGCCACTGAAGAACATCAAAACAACCAACATGTGGATCAGGCTGCCAACGTTGAAGTTGCTCAGGTGGATCTGGACTGGCAACTAAAGACTGAATTATTTATGGCTCAGTGGGCCCATGACACCTCAGGCCATCAGGGAAGAGATGCAACATGTAGATGGGCTCGTGATCAAGGGGTGGACTTAACCATGGACGCTATTGCACAGGTTACCCATGAACGTGAAACATGTGCTGCAATCAAGGAAGCCAAGTGGTTAAAGCTCCTGTGGTATGGAGGGTGATGGCTGAAATACAAACATGGGGAGGTCTGGCAGGTTGACTACATCACGGTCCCATAAACTTGCCAAGGCAAGTGCCATGTGCTTGCAATGGTGGAAACAACCACCAGATGGCTGGAAACATATCCCATGCCCCATTCCACTGCCCGGAACACTATCCTGGGCCTTGAAAAGCAAGTCTTATGGTGACATGGTACCCCAGAAAGAATTGAGTCAGACAATTGGACTCATTTCCGAAACAACCTCATAGACACCTGGGCCAAAGAGCATGGCATTGAGTGGGTATATCACATCCCCTATCACGCACCAGTGTCCGGGAAAATCGAACCATACAATGGACTGTTAAAGACTACATTGAGCGCAATGCGGGGGCGGGGGGGAGTGGAACCTTCAAACATTGGGATACACATTTAGCAAAAGCCACCTGGCTAATCAACACCAGAGAGTCTGCCAATTGGGCTGGCCCTGCCCAGTCAGAACTTTTACGTACTGTAGAAGGGGATAAAGTCCCTGTAGTGCACATAGAAAAAAAAGGTAGGGAACACAGTCTGGGTTACTCCTGCCTCAGGCAAAGGCAAACCCATCCATGGGATTGCTTTTGCTCAAGGACGTGGATGCACTTGGTGGGTGATGTGGAAAGATGGGAATGTCCAATGTGAACCTCAAGGGGATTTGATTCTGGGTAAGAATAGCCAGAATTAAACTGTATGATGTTAGTTGCTATATAACCCTGCTGCTGTATGTTATCATTACTATAATTGTTATATGCTACATCAATGGTATTACAGTAAGAATCACTTAGATCAAGCAAGAATGAACTTTGATAAAACTGAGTGAAGCACAGTAGTGATGCAACCAGAACTGACTTCAGCATGCAACAATCCAACAGTGCACACCATCCTTCTGCTGCGCCCAGTGTCACCCACCTGCCGCATCGCACCAAAGCCTGGCTGACTGAGCAGACTTTGCACCATCCCTCCCGCCCAGAAAGACTGGTATGACAGATGGAGCCCAAAGTCAGAGACTAAATGAAATCAATGAACATTTTATAGAGATGGCCCATAGACTGAGGGAATGATATCTATGTGTGTGTATACATATATATATGTGTGTATATATATCTCAAAGGATGGAAAAGGTGATGGTGATTGATTAGGATGTATTGGAAAGTATAGGACCTGAGAATGATGTAAATGGTATAAATAAGGGGTGGATATTGTTTCAGCTGGGATAGAGTTAATTTTCTTCTTCTTAGCTGGTACAGTGTTATGTCTTGGACTCAGTATGGGAATAATGTTGATAACACATTGATGTTTTCAGTTGTTGCTAAGTAGTGTTTGTACTAAGGATTTTTCAGCTTCTCATGGCAGCCAGCAAGAAGGCTGGAGGGGCACAAGAAGTTGGGAGGGGACACAGCCAGGGCAGCTGACCCAAACTGGCCAAACGGGTATTCCAGACCATGTGATGTCATGCCCAGTATATAACCTGGGGGGAGCTGGCCAGGGGTGGATTGCGGCTCAGGAACTAACTGGGCATTGGTCAGCGAGTGGTGAGCAATTGCATAGTGCATGACTTGTTTTGTATATTCCAATCCTTTTATTATTATTGTCATTTTATTATTATTGTCATTTTATTATTGTTATTATTATCATTATTAGTTTCTTCCTTTCTGTTCTATTAAATTGTTCTTGTCTCAACCTATGAGTTTTACTTTTTTTTTTTCTGCCGATTCTCTCCCCCATCCCACTGGGTGGGGAGGAGAGAGAGAGCAGCTGCATGGTGCTTAGTTGCTGGCTGGGGTTAAACCACGACACACTCTTTGGATGCTTCCTTCTTGTGTTTGAGTTTGGCCAGGAGTTCCTTGTTCATCCACACAGACCTCCTGGCATTTTTGCCTGACTTCCTATTCTCTGGGATGAACTGCTCTTGAGCCTGTGTCCTGGTTTCAGCTGGGATAGAGTTAACTGTCTTCCTAGTAGCTGGTACAGTGCTATGTTTTGAGTTCAGAGCGAAGAATGTTGATAACTCTATCCCAGCTGAAACCAGGACAGCCTGGAGGAGGTGAGCCTTGAATATTAACCAGCTTTCTTAGGCCCCTCTTCACTCCTGGGCCTTATCCCATGGGATGCTTCCAAGCAGACCTCTGAAGAGACTGAAGTCTGCTCCCCTGAAGTCCAGGGTTGAGAGCTTGTTTTTCACCCTCCTAAACTCCACCATCTCACGGTCACTGCAGCCAGGGCTGCCTTTGACCCAAGCCCCTTGCTGGTGAGTATGAGGTCCAGCAGACCACCTTTCCTCTGTCTCCTCTATCACTTGGGTCAGGAAGTTGTCATTGATGCACTCCAGGAACCTCCTGGATTGATTATGTCCTGCTGTGTTGTCCTGCCAGTAGATATCAGGGTGGTTGAAGTCCCCCATTCTTTGGCCACAATAATAGTGCTCATCTGACCTACTCAGAAAACATGGAGCCTGGCATTTCTTTATCTGTGGTTTTGGAAAAGGATGGCTTAAATGATACCTTGCTTCTCTCAGTGTGCCTTACTAATGCTTGGAGCACCAATCGATCACAAATGGAGGCAGGAATAAGTCTTCCCAGATGAAGCGGCTAATGAAAAAGTTACAGGGCAAGTTGCTTTCTTGCTTGACCTTGCATCACACTGCAATTTCAAAGCAGATTTGGGATCATTGCGTTTACTCTCCTGGGCTGAGCAAACTTCTTGCACTGCTGCTGGTAGCAGGTAGACAAAGCACAGGGAGGAGAGGACACTTAGGGCCCTGAAGTCTAGAGGCAGAAGCAAAAATGAGAGCAGGCTCTTAAAGGAGTCTGCAGTGGGCATTATCAGTTTCACAGCAAACCTGAGGAATAGTGGAACTGCTAGATTTCTGGGGCAAAAAACAAGTCTTACATGCTTGGCATACAGTGGAAAGAATCACTGTAGTAGGCTAGACTATAAGCTTGATGATGTGAATCTGGTGTTGTTGAAACTGAAACACTGCAAGTAATTGCAAACATCAACTCAGGTTATGATAGGTTGGATTACTATGCTGGTAGTTACGGAAGCAGCTATTTTGTGCTACTGTATCCTCAATTTCTACAGCTGTCTATTCAGTTCATTCCCTGAAATGGGAAACTGTATCCCACACAGAGCAACAAGAAGTGAGAAAAAAATTATCTTATTTCATTTTTCAGTGGCACAGAACATGTTTTGCTGCTTGCTGTATCTGTATGATACCCAGAGTATCACTGAAGAACTAAAGCTTGGAAGAGGCCATATATTGTACTCAATATCCTGCTTGAAGGTCTAAGGGCTGGGTCCTCCTTCTTGCTAGCTCTTGCCTTCATTTGCTAGTATTTTTTGCTGAAGGCTTACTGTACTGCTGCCAGTGTATTTCTTCGGGACATAGCTTTTATGTCAGTCACTAGCTTATTACAAAGCAGAATGCTAAACTGGCGGTGTTTCTGCTGCCCTTCCTGCATTAGTAGTAGGATCTTTCCCCAGGCTACTCTGTGGTGAATGAAGTGTTTTGGACTGCTTAAAGAATCACCATCAAGGGTATTAGCAAAAATGATTTAATAGGAATTTATAAAAAAAGGTGACTTCACAGAACGTGATGGCAAGGTTCACTCTATTACTTAATACATGGATGAAACGTACAAAGAAAATCAAGTTGGAATCAAACTAGAATTATTTATACAGAGACCAAAGATGCAACAGGGTAAAAGAGAAACATAAAAAGGAATATGGAGTTAAAATTGTTTTTTCATGATTTGCACAGAAATCGGGGATGTAAAAAGGTAGGGAATACCCTCCTGTTGAGTTATGAGGTTCAGAGAACACCCCCTTGCTTTCTAAGCTCCTGTTGGTGCTTAGGTGCAGCTGGATTCACTCCTAGTCCCAGATTTGGGGAACAGTTTATGTCTAAAGGAATTATGTGTGTAACAGCAGTCTGAGGTTCATTCACAGTTTGAGGTGCATCAGGATTTAGAAAAGGCAATACTTATACTACACTTGCTACAGGATACACAGGTTAATTCATACACGCATGCACACAGACACTGAGAGAGAGAGATAAAAGCAAAGCTAAGGTAGGTATACCTTAAAAATTCCCCTTGAGTTCAGTGAAAATATTCACGTCAAATGTCTCGGCATTTTTCTCAATGGGCGAAGCGTTGAGCCTCAAGGAGCGAAGGGTTGCAGCCCAGGTCCCGTTGTCAGTTCTTGGCAACGGTCCTCCAATTTTCACAAACTGGAGAGTTCACAAGCTCCGAGAGGCATTCCCCTCAGAGGGAGATGCTGGTCACAGCCCGCTGCAGTCTGGGAGAGCTCAAAGGGCCTCGCTTAGGACCACTGTTCATAGGTTTGTAAGATAATTAGCTTTAGTCATCAGCAAATTACTGGAATTCCAGTAGCACTGGTACTGTTTCACATGAGCTACGATTCAGATAAGGGAGGACTCCAAGGCTGTCAGGAGATGACAAAATTTCCTGGTTCTGCATCTCCGCCTCTGCTAGGCAACAGGAGTCCTTTGTATGGTCAGTGCTGCTCCCTGCCATAGCCATGCAAAAGTTCCTGTTACGGTCAGGGGACACTTAACCACCCAACTCATTACACAAATGCTAAGTCCTAATGGGAGTTTCTGAGATGGAGGGGGAATGCACCACCACACTCTGCCAAGGTCAGCCGCCCTCCTGGGAGCTAGACCTAGACCATCCTCTAGATTAGCTGTGGTGTCATCAAGCATGAAGCAGAATTGGCCACCATGGTCTTGAGAGTAAGTCAAGAATACAAACATTACCCCAACTGTGTTGATGCAGCTATGGGTATGGGGAAAGGAAAACTGAAATGTCCCTGGGAAAAAAGGCTATGGAATCATTTTTTATATAATACACAGCCATCTGAAGCAAAATAATGTCCTGTTGTCATCTGAAGGCACTGCACTGAGCTTGGTTTGCCCTAGCTGTTTTGATCCACGTGGTTAAGCAAAACAAGGACAAGGGTGCTTACTGAACTGAGAACAAGTAGCGTGTTTTAGTGCTGTTTAGCCTCAGGACAGTTGTGCAGGAGTCTCAGCCCTCACCAGAGGTAGGAGGACTTTCTGTTCCTCCTCCTGACTCAGCCAAACTGTCCTACTGATAGAGCAAAGGCTCCTGCTGGTCACATTTGTACAGCTCACTGATGGGCTCATTCAAGTAAAATTTTGCCTACAGGATTTTATTCCAGCTGAGACAAGGAAAGAAAAAAAAAAACCTAGGTGAAACATGCAGGGGATTGCAATTCTGCAAGTACCTGAAGGAGAACTACTACCTGTGAGGTACAAACCCCATGCTACCAGCTGTCTTTATAAAATGAAACCCATAACATTTTACAAGAGTTAGAGATGTTTTCTAAGTCTAACAGTTTCCAGATACTGAAGTTACAACACACACACTGTCATGTAGCAGCTATTTCCAGGAAGAAAAACCAAGTTCTCGTCATGACACTCTAGCGTCAAAGTAGTAAGAAAAGCGTAAGCTCTGTCCCAAGCCAGATGGTAGAACAAGACTAAACTACTGCACTAGAGGTTAAATCTGGACCTGTCTTCTCAGCATATTTTCTGAAAGAAGTTTTTTTGCTAAGATTTTTCTGTGAATAGCTGTCTAAAAAGAAGGCGGTGGTGTCTTTAAACCAACATCTGGTCTAAGAAAAGAGGCAATGAACAATTTTGTAATTATATTGGAAATGCTTCATCTACAATAATTAGAACATTCATACAGCATTTTCAAGAGTCAGCTTAAAATAATGCACACAATACATTAATTTTCAGAACATTCCTAGATACATCAGTTGGTTGTATTCACTGACAGTAAGTTTCTCTCCTCTGCAGGTTCACATATGCCCACCAACAGGGCTGGTACTACCTTCCATGACATACCACTGAGGGGTATCTGATTTCAGTAACCAAGGTGGAAGTCAAGCTTCACATGCCAGCAGGCTGACAGTTTCCAAACAGCATGCGTGCTGATAAAGCCCAGAGGTTTTTACTCATGCATGGTAGCAAAGGAAGCTCCTGCAGCAGCCAAGCAACCAGTGGCTCTATATGCAGTATGGTGGTGCAGGACAGCAGCCAAGCAGTACTCAGCAATGAACCACAGCAAGCTTCACATCTAGCTCCAGGGTCAGGAACAAAGCTGACAGAGAAAGGGACTACTTGACCTTAAGCACAGTAGCTTCAGAGAGCTTATGGATCACATAACTTTAATAAGCCTGTGAAGATTAACCATATCCTTATCAGCTTCACCTGTTATGTGGTTGCATTAGAGCCAGTCTGTATTTAACAAACACCAGTACAAGCCCAAAACATTAACATGTTATCCTAACTGGTACAAAACTTAACTATATCTTAGCATGAATTGTAAGTACTTGTGCATACTTTATTAACAGAGTATAAGATCTAGAATTCCTAAAAAGACCACCACAGAATCTTATTTTAAGCCTGGGCAACTGCACACATACAGGAATTACAAGGCTTGGGGTAAAAGACAAGCAGGTAAGGGAGATTTCTTGACCAAGAGGCAGGGGTGAAGTGCAATCAACTTCATTTGAGCTTGCATCCTGGAGCTTTACACAAATTGCAAAGTCAGTTTAATTAGTTTATTTCTTTATGCTTTTAGAAACAACTATGGCTGGATAGAACAACAAATAGTAGGAAGTGAGGGTGAACTGCTTGCAGTCCTTCACTCATCCACTAATGCATACAAAACAAGCATCACAAGTTATTCACTGGCCCATTTATGATGTCTGACACTGAACACCACCTCTAGGGTGATGCTCATCATCTTCATAAACTTCTCCATTATAGTGGTGTTTTCTTTTTTGAGATGGATCAAAGTCCACTAAATCCACTTGTTCCATTTCCTCAGTTTCTTCTATTTCCTGCCTTGTAGGTAGCAGTTTTTCAAGTAAAGACAGCTTGTCTGAAGAGAGGAAGCCACTCTCTGGAAAGTTCACCTGAAATCATCAAGAACTGGGGTTACTCAAGTCTGCCTGAACCGGTCTTTTTCCATCCCACTACAGGTCAAATACCTGCCAAAGTCAGCTTTATCATCACAGATGACTTAAACCCAGTGCTTAAAATAAATAAATAAAATCTAAGTCACGAGCCTATTTTTTAATGCCTGCAAGAAGTTAGCTTCTAACTGGCAACTTAACCAAATCTTATCCAACATTTCTTCTGCCTCTGGCTGCCCTCTGGAATCACCCTAGAAGCAAAGTACAGGATATATCAACATTAGAGATATAGTTCAATCTCCTCTAAAACCATAGCAGACAGAGCCTGCTTGCCATAGCTCCCACCATTAGCTTCTCTCTAGAGAAATCAGCATTTTCTAGCCTACTTCTTTGCTCCAGCACAGGGAAGTTACTAATCTATCCTCCCTACAGGATGATAGAAACTAAAGAATGTGCCAACCAAATGGAAATTCACAAGGTATCTGAAGAAATTCTTCTGGTACTTAAAGTACTTTCAGCTCAGAGTGTTCCAAAGCTTTCTCTGCGTTCTGAACTGTAATTCTGTTTGATGGATTACATGTTCTTACCATTGTCAAAAACAAATACCAAACCAGGACATCTGATAGTTGGTACCTCTTCTTGATTGAGGTAATGCTTAGAGGTTAAATTTTGGATGAATATTCAGTGCTGAACTGCACCATGGAACTAAGTTGATCCACTTACCCTGAATTCTATGATCAGCCGTCCTTTTTCATATGGTCTGCGATAAATTGGCATACCTTCATTCAACACGCACTTAACAGCCCCATGCTTGACAACCTGGCCTAAAAAAAAAAAAAAAGAAAACACCAAAAAAAGACCAAAAAAAGGAAGGGAACCATCCAGGCAACAGGAGCAGCTTTAGTTTTAACTCCCTTCAATGTTCACGTAACCTACACTGTGGTTAGACAGCTACACCAATATGTAGTAGTCTAATAGGGACTTGCTGCCTGGTAACTTCTGAGTAGGAAAGCAGGTTGACATCTACATTACATCCTTGTAACCTTGTTATGCTTCCCAAAGGAAGCATACTTACAAATTTATTAAGAGCTCCTTTCCAAAGCTGAAAATGTGGTTTTCAGAGACCTACGGCCTTCAATTCTCATAAGGCATCCTCAGGATACAAGTGTGTCCATGAGGTAAGGTGTGTTATTATAACACGCAAAGAGAAAGTTACTGCTGACTGCTATCCAAAAATCCTTTTTTGTTTAAAGATTTGTACTGCAGAGACTGGGAAGAAAAGCTTGATACCAGCACACATCCCATGTACATCAAGATGGGATGTTTCTGTTCCTTTAAATTTCCAGCTTACATTCACTGTATGCTTGGACTTCTAGCAGAAAGCAAACCAACACTTACCAGGATGGGAGGTAATAATAATAGTTCTATTATCCAGTGTTGTGATAGGCTTTTGAAAGCCACATAGCGCTTCAACCAGTTGAATATCCATAGACATAAGAAGGTCTTCATCTCGTCTAAGGCAGAAGCAATCAAAAACAGTCACAGAGAGGGAGAAACAGTAAAAGGATCATACCCAACTTCAGTATTTAACTTGGCAAAGACAATAAAAGCCTGGGCAATTAAATAAAGAGTACTGAATATTGATGCAGCACCTCAAGCCAGCAGTTACAGGAATGATGCCCACACTGAGAGCCATTACTGATCAAGTCTAGCTATCCAAAGTGTAGAAGTGTTTATTGAAAAGAAATAAATAACAGCAAGGCTCACTTGCATCCAGTTTCACTTCACAGCTCCTTCCCAATTCTAAGAAAAAAGTTGTCTCTCAGCCTCCTAAACATTGCAACTGGGACAATTAATCCCTTCCTTTATGTAGATTAATACTTTAAGTGCATCAGCTAGCTTCACATTATTATTACGCTCGCTTTCTGAAGATCTGGTTCTAGGGAAGTTTGAACAGGTGATGGCCACTCTGGGTTATGATGAAAGTACCTTCTAGAAAGCACTAAGAAGTATCTGGAAGAGATAATGTAATTGTTTTAATTGCCTATTCTGACTTCAGTACGGCAGTGTTAGTGATGTCTGCATGTACTGCATGTTCAAGGGCTACAAAATCCTCCAGCCTATTCAAAGAAATTAGTTATTTCACTCACCCTGTTTTAAAGGTCTCCGAGAGGAGACTTGCCTGAAAAGTTAATTTTAGACTGCGGGAGAGGGGTAACATTCCACTTGTCCCAGAGCAGCATGACCTCAGCATAATCCCACAAGACCAGTAACATAAAGGCTTATCTAAGGACACTAGAACTGAAGGCAGTGGGCAGAAAGCTGGACAAAAACAAGCCATCAGAGTTGTGACTTCAAGTCCCAGGTAACCACGCAAACAGTCTGGCTCCAACTGTCCCTTTGGCACAGCTGGTTCAGTATCTGGTTTCACTGGAAGTTAATAAAAATCAGCTGAGTAAGCTTATCCAAAGCGAACAGAACTGATTCTTAGCCTGTGAACTCAGTGTTCTTCAGCACAGAGTTCTGGCACCGATTTCCAGAGCTCAGCACCATATAGGACAATCAGGCAGACCAGCTGCAGGTTTCCCAAGAACCTTTGACTCACCATTCCTATTTACAAATACAGTGTCAGTGGCTGGTGTTGAGACAAATGCTTTCTCTAAATCCATTGATTCCCTTGTTACTGGTCTGAACAGAAGCAGTGAGACACAAAGTGCAATACATTTCTGCGAGATGACCAGTGTTGCTTTTAATCAGACCAAAATGTACTGGACAGACTCATTCCATAAACATTAACTTGAAACACCAAGCAGTACTGTCCAGTAACAGAAATACTTGAGACATGGTCAATGCTGCTTGAGTCACTTTTGCTTTCACAAGAAAGGACAGGACTGATTACCTTGCCCAGTGCACTCAGGCAGGAAAAGAAGTGTGGGAAACCACCTTTGGTCAGAAGGGTGCATGTTATATTCAGTAGTTTGTCATGAATAAAATCCCTGAGCAAAAGTGAACACACTAGAAGTTTTCTGTACCCTGAAGCCAAGTGGGCGATGAACAGCTGCCTACACTAAATGGTAATTTTGAGGTAAGTGATGGGATGCTATCCTAGAAAGAGCAAGGAAATAATCACAATCTTCATATCTATTGAACAAAATCCCAATTATTTTAAGAGTTCTTAAAATTCAAGATTTGTAAACTCTTAATAACTGTAACTGGTTTTGTTTGCCTGCCATCCCCTTCTACTGCCAAAGCTCACGTAAGAGTATCTCATGCTATTAGAACACAAGTGGCTGTGACTAGTTGTACCAGGATTCCTGCACACCTCAGTACTCCTTTGGCCACCCAAACTCACAGGCGAGCTCTAGCCACATGATCCTATCTATTGATATTTCCAGTAGATAGAAGGTGAGTGGTAACCAAGGAAGCATGTGGACAAGCATCTCATGAGTTAACACAAAGGACTTTCAGACTTTTTACCTTGTAAATACAGAGTGGTCTTTTTGATCCAAGACAATAATAATGTCCCCTGGCTCTAGTCCTGGCTCTTGGTCCCCTTCACCATGGAATGTTATTTTCTGACCATCCTTCATTCCTATTGCAGAAAACAAACAAACATTTTTCATATTTTTTAAGTGAAAGGCAGCAACAAGAAATATTTTTATAGGCACAAGCTGGTACCAGGAGATCTCTGTATCTTTAAATTAGAACATCAGGACCCTCCCTTGAAGTATTCGTAATTTTTTTTTAATCCACTCACATGTCCAACAGATTTCAGTGGTGCCAACCTGAACTATGTCTCAAGATCATTAAGCTTAATTGTAATGCAAAATAGCCACCTGCCAAGAAAAAGTCGTTAAGGGAAACATTATTAAAACAGCTTTCGTTATACACACAAGTACTAAAAAGGAAACAGAAACACTGCATACAAAATACATTTTGAGAGCAAGTGACCAATCTGCTTCTTCAGATTTAGAAATATATGTGGCAGACCTACTCATGAAACATGATCTCAGTGCCCGCTAAGTGCAAGAAGCACTCCCCCTAGGACTGTAACCATCATGTAAGAAACCCATTTCACCCCCCCACAAGTCTCTCTGCCATAAATTCTAGCTGCCTCATGCTACCTCACAGTCTGTTTGTCTATACGGAAGGGAAAAGAAACTCTTCTCAGCGATTTCCCTGTTTAAAATGTCAGTAATACATCTGTACTAGCCCTCATATTTAATGTTACTGTAGGATATTGCCTGTTACAAACAAATTGAGCCATTGCATAAGGTGTGCTTACACATAAAACAGTTGCAAGTAATAGTGAGGCGCAAGTCTGTAGAAGCCATGTGCTTGTCAGCTTGCCCTATATTACAAGCTGCACTACTCCAGAGACTTCTCTCACCACCTTTTGAGCAGCCTCCTCAACAGAGATGCATTTGTGACTCAACACTGTTGCGTTCTCCCATCACTGCGAGGGTTTGCGTATTGAGTTGCATTTTGCCAGGCAAAGAGTACCTGCAGTGAGCAGCACTGTCAGGGTTGCATAGCAAACAGAGTTCTAAGCATGAAAGGCTTAGCACTGTCTGCACCCTATTACTATAGCAGACCTGGTTCCCCTTCACACTGAAACACAGTAGAAGTGATCGGAGTCTGCAGGGTTTCCTACAGGCAGGGAAAACTCATTAGGCAAGCTGAGCCAACAAGTGATTAGTTTTATTTTAATCGGTCCAGCTACCCAATCAAGATATGTGCTTATGAGGCTGCTCAAAAGTTAATTCACCACTTACAATAGTGCAGTTTTCAGAATTCATTTAGTTATGTGCACAGGTATTAGATGTGAACATAAAAGTAATAAACCTCTAAAAACAAGTCTCCTAGTTTTTACAGGCAGCAACAGGCAATTTTACTGTACATGTATTCAGCAGTGTTACTCACCAAATCAACACCATGCATTTGCTAAATCTGATTTAGTGCTGCGAAGTCAGTCAGTACATCCAAGTTCAATACTTCATCTTAGTAAGACACCTCACCTTTGTCAATGTGAACTTCTAGTATCTTCTTCTCTCTAACAATTTTTCTGCCAGTGCAGCTCTTACACCGGTCCTTGGGGCTAATACGCTCCCCGTGCCCCTGACACTCCATACACACAGACTGGATTTGTTGCACCATTCCTGGCCCAATCTGGTGAATTCTGATCTGCATGCCTGTTCCTCTGCAATTAGGACAGCATTCTACTGCACCTTTCTTACCACCACGACCTGAGGAGAATGAAAATTGGAGACGGATAGTTATGTGCTACTAGAAAAAAAAAACCAAAACCTTTAGAAGTAACTTGTGTTTAGTTTCAGTTTCACAGTTACCTTCACATTTGTCACAGATAACATTCTTCTGCAGTGCAAGTTTCCTTGTTGCACCATTGTACATATCTTCTAAACTTACTGACAACTGATGGACCACATTTTTGCCTATAAAAGAAGACGGATATTTACTCAAGTTTGAAAGCTTGGTCTCCACGTAACAGTAAGCTTCCCGCGTCACTATGCTCAAGTCACGACAAACCAAGTCTATGAGCTTCAACATCCTGTTTTAGTATAGCTTTATCTTGTTGTGCTGGTATTAGTCAATAGCCCCTTCCTATCTGATGTCAAATTAGGTAACAATGCTAATGGCTTTGTCAGTAATGTTCCTCCGCTAGAGTAAGTCAGAGACTCTTCTGTGAAAGCACAAACAATAACAGAAACAAAATAGGCAGAACCTTAGACATTTAAGTTTTATAATGCAAGACTTCAGTTTTAACAAAGTGACTGAACGTGTCTCCTACAAGGAAGCAGGAGACACTGTCTAGAGTCAGCCAAGTACTTTCTTCCTCTCACCAAGGGACTTTCTGGAAACCGAATTGAGTCATTAAATTTTTACACTCAGGAATTAATTAGAACTTTAGCTATTGCAAGCTTAATTTTGTGAAGGATACCAAGTTCTGGCTTAATAGGAACATTTTGATACAACACTGAAACACTTTGATACAAACCCTTTTTTCTTCCCTTTGTCACCAGATCTACCCTAAGAAGTAATGGGGTCAGCACTACTCTTAACCAGTTTAATTAACACTAGAGTCTTTCCCAGTGTGATTAATCTAGACTTTAATCTTTGAGCAGCATTTTACTGCAGCTTCAACTCAATTCCACTGAACAGCACAGCGAACAAAAAGGCTTCACAGACTGAATTTGATTTGGCTACCTTATTTAGATATAGTTACTTGCAATTAAAGACCAAATTCACATTGAGACACTACACTTACAATAGCTTAGTGAAAAAATCATTTTAAAATATGTTACCGTTCCGTTTCCTATTCAGCCTGAGGGCAGCTGGGCTTACACTCAGCTAAAGGCTTTCCAAACCAGAAATCTGGTTAGCTATTAACATAAAACAATGCACAAGAGATCAAACTACCACCGTATGAACCGAATGCCCTCCCCTGCTTGTTTCAGGTGTTACGGGCTCGGGACAGTGTTTCTTCCGTTTTTGAGATCAAGCCTGTAACTTCATTTCAACGCTATTTAAAGTCTTACACCTACGGCGTTCTCCTCAGAGACGGTGACCCTGTCTACCCCACCGATCACACTGTAAAGTCTGGGAAAGTGTTGGAAGACAGCATGTTACCTCGTCTCTCTCTCTGCATCCTCCCACCGCCGCCAAAGAACATATCGAAGATGTCCATGGGTGACCCGAAGCCACCACCGGAGCCACCCTCTTTGATGGCCTGCTCGCCTCCTTTGTCATACAGGTCCCTCTTCTTTGGGTCTGACAGTACTTCATAAGCTTGGGAAATCTGCTTAAACTGCGGGAGACGTACATCGTGCCTCAGACACCCGAGCCTTGAAACCCCGAACGGCCCCCCCGCCCCCGGCCACCCTCCCGCTCCCGCCAAGCCCTTCCCAGCCCGTCCGTCCCCTCGCCTTCCGTGCCAGTACCCTCCGGGGCAGCCGGCCCCGCAGCCCCGTCCCGTCCCGCCGCCGACCTTCTCGCCCTCATTGGGGTTCTTGTCAGGGTGGTACTTGAGCGCTAGTTTTCGGTAAGCCTTCTTCAGCTCCTCGGCGGAGGCGTTGGGCTTCACGCCCAGCACATCGTAGTAGGTAGTCTCCTTCACCATGGCGGAGGACGGCCCCTGAGCCGCGGGCGGTCCCGCACCCCACGGAGGCTCCTCGCCCAGCGCCGACCCCGACTTTTCTGGAAAGTTCGGAGCCGGTCCCAGATCCGGGCGCTTTTAAGCCGGCACCGCACCGCCCCCGGAAGTCCCGCCCCGCCGGCCGCCTGCCTCTGGAGGACGGGCGGCCAATAGGGGTGGGAGGAGGAAGGCGGCTGGCCAATCACCGCCGCCCCTCGGCGGTCCAGCTCGCCCGCCGCTGCCACTCCCGGCGTGCACCGGCGGCGCACGGCACTGCGCATGCTCCGGGCAGGCACCGGCTCCTGCCCCGCCCCGCGCGGCGGGCTGAGGCGCTCGGCGGGGAGCAGAGGGGCGAGCGGCGCCGCCGGTCGCGCCGCCTGCCCGGCGGGGAGCAGCAGCAGCAGCAGCCGTCGCCGCCGCCGCTGCTGCTGCTGCCTGGCGTTACGCGTGTGTAGCGGGCAGGCCCCACGCCCGGCACCTCCAGCGCTGCCGCTGCGCGGCCGTTCCTTGCGGGAAGCACCGGCCTACCGACGGGTACGCAGCAGCACCCCGTGCGCCGCCTTTCCGGTCCCGCTCCGCGCCCGTCCGGCGCCACGGCGCAGGCCTGTTGGCGGCTCGGCTCGCCGCCCCGCCCCAGTGCGCCTGCGCCGACACCCCCCCCCCCCTCCCGCCCGGGAACGCTGGGCCGCGCCTGCCCTCTGGTCACGCGGGGGCGCCGCTGCAGCAGCCGATTGGCTGGGCCGGCCGCGGCGCGGGCGGCTCGCGCGCGCGGTGAGAGTGGGGCCCGGCGTTGCCATGGGGACGGGGCCCGGCTCCCCTCCGGGCCGGCGGCCCCGCGGCCCGGTAACCAGCGTCGTGCGGCGGCGACAGGCGGGGCCCGCCGGGGCTGGGGCCGCCGCGGGGGCTCCCTCGCGTCTGCATCGGCTGTGCGGTGCTGGCGGTCGTTGCCGTGTGCCGGCCGGCCCCCCTCCCCCCCCCGCCTCGCCGCCTGCCCGGGTGGCAGGGCATCGGGGCCCCGAGGCGGGGTGTGTAGCGAGCGGTGGAGGGGGCCCGTCCCGAGCAGCAGGCCGGCCGGGAGGTGCAGCTGGGTGGGCCGAACGGCGCGTCGCGCGTTTTTGTTTTGCGCGTGACAGTGCTGGCGTTGCACTGGGGGTGGAAAGTTTCCGGCTTTCCACCGGGATAAGCTCGCCACAGAGCTGGGAGGAGGAGCGCCTAGCGCCCAGCACCAGGCAGAGAGGAGGGTGCGGGATCTTTGCTGTCCAGGGTCAAACTGGTGTCAGCTTGAGGGTCCATCTGCAGACTGTTGCTGGATGAAGCTGTCCCCCTCTCTCACCCTCCCTGACTTCTGCCGCTTTCTTTGTTTTGGTGGGTAAGTTAATCTCTCAGATCAGTTCTGATTCAGTGGGAAACAAATAACTTTTTTTGTGGGTAGGCTTTTCTGTCAGACGGAACTGTTGATCCAGATGATTTTTCCTATGTCTGATCCGTGGATGTGAGGACGTATGGTGATGTAGAAGGAAGGAAAATAGGATTGCCCTTTCAACAGCAACTTGCTCTTAGATTATGCGAGTGTTAGTGCTGTGCTTTGCCTTGAATTTCAGAAACATGAACCCAGTATAGCAGAAGTGACTCAGCTAATGAATGGACTGGCAGCAGAATTCCTGGACCCTGTTCCACAGGAAGGTGACGCATGGGGAAGCTGTGTGTTAGTAACATACTGTTTGTTTTGCCCTATAGCACAGTGATGCGTGTGTGCTGGCTGGTGGGGAAAGAGAAATGCAGTCAGCGAATAAAACTGCCACACTTGGAAGCAGTGGTAATTGGGCGTGGCCCAGAGACTGGGATAACGGATAAGAAGTGTTCAAGGCAACAAGGTAAGGTGTAGCTCAAATCCCGCTTTCTACATGCAGCAGCAACGAAACTTGTGAACTGTGTGAGATACAAGTACAGCACTCGTGTTTATCAATAAACATCATTGTTCCGTTTGCCTAATTTATGGTGAAGTTAATGGACCAATGTTTTGGCCTAGTTTGTAAGCCTGCTTTGAGCAGGGTCTAAATGGCAAATCGCAGTTTTTCCTTGAAATCTAAGCAGGCTTTCCTTAGGCTTGCTTCTGCAGTCACTGGCTATGGTCTCCTTTCTCTGCATGGTCCATAGTGTTGCCTGATTCTTGAAGCCATCAACCTTTTTTTGTAAGTGCTTATGGAGATCTCTGGGTCCTGAAAAATCAGAGGAGACAGCAAATCATGGGAAGTTCACCTCCATAAACTAAGATATTGAACCTTAACATGGGTCACCAGGCGCGCAGTCATGTTCCACTGCCTGCACTCTTGCTTTGTGAGTGGCACTTCATCTCCCTAGTCTTCCACCATCTGATTTTTAGTATGACTTGTTATTTTATAGATGGGCTGGGAGAATATATAAAAATATCTGTGATCTATAAAATAGTCCCCTTCACATCTTCCCAGCCTTACCTTTCTTCCCTCTGGACACAGTCCTGCTCCATGCCTTGCTGTCAGAGAGGGCTGGTGAGAACAGCAAGAACGTGTAGAAGACTGCCATAGATTTCACCTTTATTCTGAAGTAATTTTGCTGATCCATGATGTGAAATACTCAGGTGTGACTCGGTGTATGGGTTGGTTCCATTTTACATGTGGTCCTGGAAACAGAGGATGGGGCACAAGTATTCTTTGCGTACATTCACAGGGATCAGCTTCAGAAGGTAGCAGATCTTAAAATACAGCAGTGTTTTCTGCAAGGGGTGGTTCAGCAGAGTTCTGGCCTTTTTATTTACACTTTTTGTGACACTTTGTTCTTTCTTTCCAGTTCAGTTAAAAGCAGACTGTAACAAGGGGTATGTCACAGTTAAGCAGGTATGTTTTTAAATGGGTGTACAACATTTCAATATTTCTGATAGTTACTGGGACAGTTGCTGCACTTAAACTCCACAAGTGCTGCAAGTGCTGATTCTGATCACCGGGTCTGAAAGGCCTGAAGCTGTTTTATGAGCAAGGTGAGCACAGCGAGTGGTCTTTGGAAGGGATCTGACTTTTTTTTTTTTTTTTTGATTTTGTGTACCTCCATGGAAAGACTGCACTATTCCTTCCAGATGTGCTTCAGTCTCAGACAGCCAGACTTGAAGCATCAGGGAACACTGCTTGACAGCCTGTTCTTCCAGGCACTATGTTTGGGAGATTTTGGAGTTCTCCCCCTAAACTTGATGATCTGTCTCCTGAGCCTGAAATTCTAAAGCTGAGGCAGCCCTTCATTTAAGGTCAAATTGGTTCTGGTGTTAATGGGACCAGGAAGTTGTGGAAGGTTTTTGTTTTGATGGCTGATAGAGCCAAAGATCAGGTCACCTCGGGGAAGGGATAGGACGTGAGGCAGCACTGAAGGCATTCTCATGTTACTAACTGGGTGGATGTAGGTCTACTCTCTCGGACTTATGAGGACCAGTATCCCTGAGATAATACAAAGGGCAAATGCTCTGGCTTCAGGTACTGGGGCATGTGTGTGCGCCCGCAGCATCGGCATGTGTGGACAACACACCAATCGATGTGTTCTGCCTACTGAGGAGTAATGTCTTCTGTAAAAACGCCTCCAGAGCTCAGTAAGTGCAGGGACCTCACCAGAATCTGGTGAATCTGGCAAAGATCTCTGAGACAGTTTTTCACAGAAGTCAGACTTAGCCACAATTTGAATACCGTGTTACTGGAATCTCAGGGCTGGGAATACTTGCTGGTGCTGGGTGCTAGCATGTTTTCGGTGCCTGCTCTAGAGTTGCTTCCCAGGGGATTTGTGTGCAGCACAGGGCTCCAGTGATCAGTTGTTTGATAGCATATTGGCCTGGGGGATGTGAATTGTATTGGACTTGAGTGAAATTGTGGAACTGTAGACTGAAGAGATTCTGGCTGGAATCAGTCGGGTGCTTCATTGCAGTGAATACCAAGTGATGAGAGAGGCACAGTACCATCTTGTGAAGCAGGCAGCTATCATGGTGACAAAGCCAAAGAAACATTCTGTGACAGAGTTTTATCAGTCACAGGGAAGAGCTGGTTTCCTAACATTTGTTTCATGCATAAGCATTAACCAAAAGCATTTTGCTGAAGTTGGAGACTCCTAATTTCCCTAGGGTCACCCTCATGATCAGGCAAAATCCATCTATCAAGGAGTCCCTGTAGGTTGCCCACGCCACTTTCTGTTATCAGTTATGCCTGAGACAGGGGAAAATATATTGCTTTTCAGTTAGCAGCTGAACTTCAGGTAACTTCTCAGTCTTTAAAACACTGGTTTGAGGGGAAAATTATTTTAGAGTTGCATAGAGCTGTCAACTGATGCAATAGAGAGGCAGGTAAAAATTTGACCTTGCTGTCCTCATTCTCTGCTAGAACAGAATAAATAACAGAGTTGGTTTTGTGAAAGTGTGAGATGCAAAATGAAAATAAAAGCACTAAAATACAGATAGGCTGGTATATACTTCACATAAGCTGAGGTGGACAGAGAGGTTTAGCCTCTCTTGAAGGAACAGGCAGTGGTGTCACTGTTTGAACAGAGTCTTCTGTGGGCTGGAGAAGGGTTATCACGTTTGGCTTGGGAAAGAAAGAAAAGACGAGCAAGGAGCTGATCCCCGTGTAGTGAGTGCTTCTGGGGGCTCAGAGAGACTTTTTTCCTGATTTGTCTTTTTTTCTTGCCTACGCAGGACGGAGTGTGTTGCAAGTGTTAGCAGTGGGCTGTGCTTGGTGAGCCAGTGGTTGTGAGCCTGAACTGCTTTCTCTCTCAAAATGAGCCGGAAGAGTGTGCTTGTGTATTTGAAGGCAAATGTGTTGATGGGACAGCATTTGGTAGAAACAGAAAACAAAATGTAGTAAAAAGGAGAAGAAAGAGAAAGTAAAATAATTTCAAAACAGGAAACTTTCTGGAGATCGTTGGACTGAAGTAATTTGTTAAAACTACTGTTACTCTTCAGAAATAATTGTTACTAAGGCTGTTATTATTTTAACAGCTGTTTAATAGGTGGTTAATTTTTTTGAGCAAAGTGTGGCATAGGTCTTGCCACTGCTACAGAACTGTTGGGTCGCTGTGACACCATGCCTCTGTGGGTTGTGTGCTGACAACTGTGATTGCAAGAATGGGCCATAGCGAGGTGTCTCCAGTGCTGGACTTCCCTGATCCTCTAGAGCGGGTTGGTGTGGGGAGGAGGTGCAGTGAATACAAAACACGTTTGCTTTCCGGGATAGTGATATTCCAGGTCAATGGAGCAGTAGTTGGCGATTCCAGTTGCAGCATCATTTGCTATTTTTTTTCTTTTTTCTCCCTAACAAAGATAGGAGTCAACCCAACTAGTGTTGATCTTGTGAATATTGGCAAGGATGAAGAGGTAAAAATGAAGCCAGGCCAAGTTCTGCATATTGTGAATAAACTTTACCCCTATATGGTGCAATTTGCTGAAGAGCCAGGGAAAACTGTTAAAGAAGCAGAAGAGAAAATACAAACCAACAAGACTCCATGTGAGGACTCCTGCGAGAATGATGATGTAGAGCTTATGCCCAGAAAAAGAATGAAGGTGGAGGTGGTGGATACACAAGGCAGTTCTGCAAATCCCAAGCTAAGTGATAGCAGTGTATGTCCACATGAAGGGACTTCAAGCAAAAAGGCAAGTGTATTAGTATTAGTACTTGTGCTGTTTCTCCTGGGGTTGCCTCCTCCATCAGGGCCTTGGTCTTTTACTTTTGTGGGTACTATTGATGGGGAAGCATCTCAGGTGAACACAGAACCTCAGAGTATTCAGAGCATGTAAGCTGACATGCGCTGAGACAAAGACTCTGCTCCTGACATCACCCAAGTCCTGAGAATGTTACTTGGGACCCATTTTAACCTGAGCTGGGTGGGGGATGTGTGTGTGAAGGGGCTTGCTTGTAGTGACTGAGGATTTAATCTTTGGTTCCTGCTGCAGTTGCTGCTAGAAGGACAGTCCACGTGAGCTCAGTTTAGCTGAGGTCACACAAGGATACTGTGCTGGTTCTTGAGATGAAATCTGCCATGTTACAAATAGAGCAGTACTTATCTAAAAGCTTATGCACACAGAATGGAACAACTTGACCATCTGTTTTTTTTTTTAATTGCCTTTTTTCTTTCCTCTCCTGCTTTGGTCAGTGCTTATGGTAGGACCATGTTTACATTAATGAATGTTAACAGCCAAAATCTTTTGAAAGGGAGTTTTTAGCCCTGCTGACATGGACAAAATAAAAGACTGCTTAGTGCATCTGGAACTCTTAACAGTGTAGTTGCTGGAGGAGAAGGCACAAATGAAACCCCTCAGGACAAAATTTCAGAACCAGGTTGTGATGGGTTGACCACTTACTTCCTTTGTGAACTCAGGCTAGTTATATTAGGGCCAGATTTGTGGTGGTGTGAGCACGGAGACAAGACGATTCACACTGTTTCTCTGTCAGCACTATAATAATGTTTGCACATCTTCCTCTATAAGAATATGATGAAGATCATAATTGATAATGCCTGTAAAGTGATCTGAACAGATAAAACATTATCTGTTTTGAAAAAAGTGCACTCTAGGCACTTCCTGTTAGGCATTCAGTAACCAAATTAAGAGATATCTGGTAGTGTTGGCTTGATCTTCCTATGCCTTTCTTCTTTTCCGTACAAGCCCGTCCTTGCACAGTGTCAAAAAATAAATATATCTAAGAGTAGGGCCACGCACCACAACCACTTCTTCGTTCTGTGCAGAGCAGCATGTGATAGGACAGTTAGTGGAGATCCTTGTACTTCCTTTGACTCTTGTGATCCGTGAAGCAGAGTGTCTTTTAGTAAAACAATCTGTCATCAATAGTAATCAAGAACTGTGCCATAACATGTGCCTGCAAATTATTAAATTCAAACAGATCTAGAGCTCCCTGTTGTTAAATTTCCAACATTTGAAAGACTGAACTTTGAATCTTAACAGTATCTTGTTGAAAGTTTTCAAAAGTAGCTTTGTGGGGGCAGTTGGAGCAGGTGTGTTGGCATTTATAGAAAGAATATAATTCAGCTGTCATTCAGCTTTGTGCTGGTTTTGGCTGGGATAGAATTAATTTTCTTCATAGTAGCTGGTATGGGGCTGTGTTTTGGATTTGTGCTGAAAACAGTGTTGACAATACAGGGATGTTTTCGTTACTGCTGAGCAGTGCTAACACAGAGTCGAGGCCTTTTCTGCTTCTCACCGCACCCCACCAGTGAGTAGGCTGGGGGTGCACAAGAAGTTGGGAGGGGACACAGCTGGGACAGCTGACCCCAGCTGACCAAAGGGATATCCCAGACCATATGATGTCGTGCTCAGCAATAAAAGCTGGGGGAAGAAGGAAGGGGGTGATGTTCAGAGCGATGGCGTTTGTCTTCCCAAGTAACCGTTAGGCGTGATAGAGCCCTGCTTTCCTGGAGATGGCTGCCTGCCAATGGGAAGTGGGGAATGAATTCCTTGTTTTGCTTTGCTTGTGTGCATGGCTTTTGCTTTACCTATTAAACTGTCTTTATCTCAGCCCACGAGTTTTCTCACTTTTACCCTTCTGATGCTCTCCCCCATCCCACCCGGAGGGAGTGAGTGAGTGGCTCTGTGGTGCTTAGTTGCCAGCTGGGATTAAACCACAACAAATGTTATTTTACTGTTGTATACCAATGAAAGTACTTAACTGAGTGCTTTAAAACATATAATTGGATTCTTACTTCTCTTATGATTTAATTTTTTCCTTCCCTGCTTTAGGAACATTTGGGACACTGGAGTCAGGGTCTAAAGAGCTCCATGCGAGATCCAAAAATGCAGGTGAGAGCTGTACACTTGTACTTTACATTGGTTCCTAGCTAAATGAGCTTGCTTTCTTCCTCCTCCAGTTTACTTTAATGATCTGATTAACCAGTGGAGTATTGCATAAGGGCTGAATTGTACTTGCATCTCTCTCTGTAGTAGCATTAATTTGGGACTCTACTATACTGATTTTGCAGAATGTCATTATCTTAATTATCTTCGAGCTCTCTACACTGTCAAATTTGGCCAACAGATTTCAAAAACGTTGTTGGGAGAACAGGCAAGCAGTGCAGTTGCTTTGTTTCCTCAGGGAAACCAACTAAAATGGGGGTGTGGTTTGAAGCTGAGCAAGTAGTGGAAGTTCCTGTTTTCCAGCAGACAGCACTGCCTTGTTTCCAAGCATGGTGCAGTTTCCTGGTTTCCAGCAAACTGTTAACTGCAGCACCTCTGTGCCATCTGACAGGATGTGACCCCTGGCTCCTCCTCCACCCGGTTTCTTTGTGCTAACAGGAATTTCCTGGGTGGTTTCTTTTAACATTTGTAGATGGTCCAGATGCACCTCCTTCCCTCTACTTCCCTGTGGCTGCATAATAGTTTTCCTAGAGCTCTTTTTTTGTTGTCTGCTCCCTGCTTTGGGGGAGGTCAGACTCAAGACACAGAAATCTGACCAATGTCTTTGTGGTTGCCAGTTTATACATGCTTTCTTGTTATTGTATTCTGAGAAAGCCCTGAGAGAATCTTCCCTATCCATCTATAGAACCTACTTGCATTTTATTTTAAAGTTATGGCAAATACATAGACAACTCCTTCTCAAAACCAAGCTTTTTAGCTCAACTCCAAAATAGGGAGAATGCTCTCCATCAATATTGCACTGTCTGGCAGAGTAAGGCCTGAAGCTTAGGTCTATTTAGCTTGGGTTTTGGCTGGCTGACTGCTGCATGGCCATCTTAACATTAGAGATCTGTTTTTCCCTTTGTACTTCTCAGCAAGAGTATGTGTTCAGGAGGACGGGTATCACAGACACCTGTGATGCTTAGTTCTTGAAATCAGTTGATAATTTTAGTTGGAAAAGACCTTTGGAGGTCACCCAGTCTGACCCCTAGCACTTGGTGTGATTGTCCCAGCCTTTGACCATTTGAGTTGAGATGATCGCCAAGGGCGAAGATCCCACAGCCTCACTGGGCCCCTTCAGGTGATGATCACCCTCAGGCTGAAAATAATTTCCTTGATAACTAATCAGAAGGTCTGTATTTCTGTATTTCTTGATTGATTTTTTTTTTTTTTTTTTTTTAATTCAAGTCTAAAATGTTGAACTGTGTAGAGTTTTAGGAGAACTGGATGCCTGTTCTCCTGGAAATGCCAGCAGTTTCAAATGAGTCTCCATGGGGAATGATAAAGCTATTGAAATACTTGCTTATTTTTTAAACATGAAGCTTAATCTTGATCCCTTCAGCAGAATTTCATATAGCACTTACCAAGACAGTGCTTTCTTGACCCAAAAGATAAGCTGGTTTTAAAACAGTTGAGTTACTTCTGTTACTGTTTGTAACTTAGTAAGTACAAACTTACTAAGTAACTGTTTGTGACTTAGTGTTAGCTTTATTAGTTGTGGTTCTGAACTAAATACACAAAAAATAGAACTCCTATCTTTGCTTTTTAATCAAATATTAAATAAAGGGCAATATTTATTTCTTCTGAAAACACTTGATCATGATCCCATTCCCACTGGTTGCATATGCAGACACTAATGTATGTGTATAAAAATATGACAGCATCAACTAGTCTTGCTGCTGAAAGAATCAGTCCTATGATTTGTGTGCTGATAAAATTTTAATCTTCCTTCCTGTAGAGCAAGACTGATCAGCTCTGTATAGAAACATGGGAGAATAATTAGCAAAGATGACAAAGACACCATCCATCTCTAACCAATACACGCACTGCTAAGAGATCACAAACACAGCACAACAGTTTCTGCTTCAGAACCTGACAGATTTTTATTGCCAGGGCACTTGTCCCTCCTGTGCTCCACATGCTTTGCTACTGTTTCTCTTTATCAGCTGCATCAAATTGTTGCAAAAGGCAAACCAAAATGAAAACAGGAAGAAGAGCATGATAGACAGGAATCTGTTCTTCTTTTTGTGAGTGATCTTACAAAGTAGCACATTGGGTAGCATGAACTCAAATAGCTCGGACTTGAATGTTTTTGTAACGCAGGTGGCAGTCTGCAGCGCTGAGCACAGTATTTGTAGCACCTCTGAGACTTGCGTTTCACTCCAGAAATCTGCAAAGGATGAGGCAGTCCAGTGCATTCCTACGTGCTTTATATTGAGCACAGTGCCATGATTTTTGTTGCAGTGACTGCAAAGCTTGAATGTAGCCTGATGGAAGTAGAGTTTCCCAGACCTCACTGGTATCTGAGTCCAGGTGATTTTCAAGAGAGTTCATATCCACCTGTAGCAATGGTTGGTGTAGAAAGCTTTTCCCTTAAAGTATATAAAGAGGGATGCTGGAACATCTCTCTGGAAATGCCTGGTGCATGGTATGGAAGAGGGTGCATATCCTGGACCAGCTTAGTTCCAGCAGAAGTCCTCTTTGAAGTGGAATGCTCTACTGCTTGATATTTTTCCCCATCTAGTAATCTTTCCTGGCTTTTTTCCTGGCAGCCCCAGTTGCACTAGCAACATATACGTGTGCTTAGGGACTTCTGCAACTGCAATGGGACATGCAGATGGATAACATCTCAAAATCCACTAAATAAAGTGCTTATAGGAATAAGAGATTTAACTTTCAATCAGTAAATAATCTAGTTATTTGTTTTGCAAGGTTTACAAAGATGAAAAGACTGTAGTCATCAAGGATAAATATCCCAAAGCATGTTACCACTGGCTTGTCTTACCATGGGACCCCATTTCAAGCCTGAAGTCAGTCACCAGAGACCATCTTGAACTCCTGGAACATATGCATGCTGTTGGGCAAAAAATGATACAACAGTGCCCTGCCAGAGAGAGTCTGGAGTTCAGACTGGGTTACCATGCTATCCCCAGTATGAGGTAAGACCTAGATGAGTCATCAGGTGGAGACCCTGTTGTTCGGTTATACAGATTTGGGGCTAAATCTGTAACGTGATCTGGCATTGCTAAAGAACAACTAATCCTCCTGAAGGCTACAAACAATTTGGTGTCCAAGTCCTTTCAGTGCAGCTGTGCACACACTGCTGCGTACATGCCGATGGGCTACACAGGCGTCTTGGGTCCGGTGGGAAATGCTGTTGGGTTCCCCTAGCAGAGGTCTGTAGCTGGGGCTATGGTACGCCTGTGGTCCAGTCCCAGCCACAGAGGTGGTGCTGCCAATGGCCAAGTGCCAGGGCATCCCTCCTCCCAGGGCACCGATCTGGGATCAGAGAGTGACTCTTAAGCCTATCAAGTCCTGCCTGGTATGAGCTAGGATTTGAGTCTTGTGTGTAAGGAAGTCCAGATCTTAGAGCATCCAAATGCCTGTGGGTATTGCAGTCAGCTTTCTAAGTTGTTCTCCAGTTCTTGGATGAAGCTTTGAGTCACTCATCAAGTCCCATTCAAGCACTCTACGAAGTTTAAACCTTTGGTTTATTAAAACCACTGTCTCTGCCTTTTTGGAAACTAGGAGGAATACAGACTGTAGTTAGGGGCCAATGGAATATGCAGACTAGTGATCTTGACTGTTTAAGTGAAACACTTGGCATGAGACAGTGCTTCCAGAACATACTAGGTTTCTTCTGTCACAGGACTACGGGTCAGACGTGGTAAGACTGACCCATAAGGCTGGCAGCCTGACACTGCTGAATCATGTTTGCAACTGATAACTGCTGCAAAAGAACTTTGAGCATTAGCATTATTCTTCTCTCTTATCTACGTAATGTGTTTGTTTGTTTCAGTCAGCTACATTTGCATGTAATCAGCCAAGATTTTGATTCTCCGGCCCTGAAAACCAAAAAGCACTGGAACTCTTTTACTACAGACTACTTCTTAAACTCCCAAGGTAATGATTAGAAAAGGTATTTCATTACATGTAATCCTGCTTGTGGGTTCTGGCTTTTTTTCCAAAAAAATGTGTAAGCCATGAATTCTGTAGTAGTAAGTGAAAGGTTTTATGTAATTTCAGATATTGGGGAATAGCACTAAGTACAAGTCAACCGAATTTTGTGACTGGTTTAAATTAGAAGGCAGTGGTGACATGCTGTGCATGTGAAGCAGGGTGCAGAGATTCTGCAGTGTCATGAGTTTCATGACGCTACATGGTCCCAATACCTCTGGTCTCTTTTTTTTTTCAGATGTGATAGAGATGGTAAGAAGCAAGGGAAAAGTGATGGTGAAAGATCATGTCTCTGAACTTCTCAAATTGCCCCTCAGGTGCCATCGTTGCAAAAAACAGCTGTCCACTATCCCACAGTTAAAGGAACATCTTGGGAAACATTCGCCAAAATGACTTTGCAAAAAATCATCTTACAACCTGTCTTCAGATTTCAGGCTAAAACAAAGACCTCGAAATGTTAGTGGACACGTATGTTTTTTGTTAACTGGAATGACAAATGTAATGTGGGAAAAAGTAGCCTGGAAACAGCAGCATATTAACTTTGTAATAACTTAGACAAACCCCCGCCCCTGACATAAAATAAAGTGACTTCTGAAATGGAAGGTGTGTTTGCAGCTTTGTTGTGGTACTGCCACACTAATCTGTATGTGAACCGAAGTCTGGAACAAGTGTTTTGTTTGGATGAAATGATTTATTTTAATTCAGAAGCTGAGGCATTGAGCCCAGATCTAGGTTTCTACTGAGAAAGGAAAGGAACAATGATTTAGAGGTCTTTCTCTTGATGTCTTCTGCCTGTCACCAGCCTCAGTGTCTTCTTTCTCAGTGTCTTCTGCCTTAAGTTTCCCTTAAGTGGTAATGTTGCAGAGGCTGGTGTGGCTGACAGCAAAACCGTCAAAGGAATGTGCTCAGAGTGTATGGGAAGGAGCATCAGCTACAGCGTCCCCACTTTGTTGTGCCACAGCATGGCTTGAAGATTTCAGTGCTGCTGCACTTCCCCTTGGCTATGGAGCAGGCATCACCCCTCACCAGGCTGCCAGGCTCCAAGAGGGGCAGCCTCTTTCATGTACAAGGATGTATTTAATCATTTGTATATAAAAATAAATATATAGTATGCAGGGACCAGCTTTACTGCTCCCTAGGGTAATAAACTATCAAGGTTTGCAGTTGCTTGGCTATATAGGTCACAGTTGGTACAGAAATTGTGTGGTTTAATGCTGCCCTATTTCTCCACATTGGGATTTTGGTGAACTTCTATCATTTGATTGTCCTCAAGATATGAACTCCCAGATAGGCAGCAGAGCAGTAGTAATAAAAATCTGTTTCTGGGTCCGGAACTGGTTTGTAGAGTTCAATTTCATTCTAAGCCCGGCTTTGACTTGTTAAGATGCCCTCTGGGTGAAATGGCTTTCGGTAAAAGAGCACACAGAGCTTTTGTTACACAAGTAAAATGCTGTTCATAACTCCTGATAACATATTCTGTGGGGACAGGGTGAACTCTTCTTCTGTGCCCCCATGCAGCAGCATGTTATTACACACACTCTGACGGGGCAAACAGTGACCTCTTGCTGGAAAAGAACAGAGATGTTCCTGTGGTGGAACGGGGGACAGTAAGGGTGAGGGGTTGGCTGTGGCCTAATTTCAAACACCAGTCACACTAGTTTTTGCTGACATTAGTAATATTATGCCTTAATTTAGAAAGCAAAACTTAAAAAAAAAGAGAAACAATGACAAAAGCACAGCCAGTCTAGGAATTCACTCTTGACACAGTCAGACCAGGGCTTCACTTGGCCCCAGAGGTGAAGCAGTACTAACGCTTAGCAACAGGAACTATACTGGACCAAGAACAGTTGCAAATTCTGGAGAACCGTGGTCTTCCTCACATGGCAGATACAGGCCAGAAAGGAAAGCCACACTGCTTCACACTTAAACACACTGTTTGTGCCCCATGGCCCATCACATCTGGGTGAGTGTCCTTTTTTAGTACCTCTCAGAGCAGATCAAAGTGAAGCACAAACACCTACATCCATCTATATAGAAACGGTGTGCAGCTGTCTTAAGTCACAATTGTCACACACTTGCAGGTGGAGCACCTGTTTCTGAGGGGCAAATCTATGTGTGATGTCATAAGTCAGTGGCATCAGTAGAATCACTGCCACCAGGGCTCCAGGCATGCATCTGCTGCTTGTGCTGACCCGAGGTGGGGTGGTTGCAGGGCAATGCTACCAAGAAGCAAGTCCAGCACTCACTGTATGCAGTCACAGCTGTACAGGAAAGGTCTACAGGAACAGCAGCAGATGCAAGCCCTTTGAAGCCTCTAGGAGACAGCCACGTACCCGCGACCCAGGGTAGGCTTGAGGCAATGAAGGAAACTAAAGCAGTAGTCATAGACATTGGCACAGGCTACTTCAAGTGTGGCTTTGCAGGGGACCCATGGCCTTCCTACATTGTTTCATCTACAGTTGGTAAGCCCATACAGGAGACTGGGAGCTTTCAAAAAGAAACCTTTCTTGGAAGAAAGCTTCAGAATCGCAACGTAACCTTAACACCCATCAACCCAGTAAGACATGGCATAGTGGTGGACTGGAACGGTGTCCAAGATACGCTGGAGTGTATTTATGAGACAGAGATGAAGATTCAGCCAGAGGACCATGCTGTTCTGGTGTCAGCGCCTCCCCTGTGTTCCATCACTGACAAGGAGAGATATGCTGAGATGATGTTCGAAGGATTTCACATGCCTGCCATCCACATTGCGTACCAGTCCCGTTTAGCCATGTACTCTTACGGAAAAACCTCAGCCCTCGTGGTGGAAAGTGGCCATGGTGCTTCACATGTGGTTCCCATCTATGAAGGTTATGTTATACGTAGCATCACTGGGAGAGTAGATTATGCTGGCTTGGACATCACACGTTATCTCATGCAGTTACTAAATGAGTCTGGAAATGCATTCACAGAACACCAGCTAAACATTGTACAGGATCTCAAGGAGAAGTGTTGTTACACTTCTATGGACCTTACACAGGACTTGAGTTTGCTTGTTCAGAAACAACAAATGGATTACGAGCTGCCGGATGGACACCTCGTCACTGTAGGCAAGGAGAGATTCCTTTGTGCTGAAGCGCTCTTCAAACCAGCCTTACTTGGCTCACAGCAGCCAGGGCTTTTGCAGCTGACGCTCGCCTGTCTCAAGAAGTGTGATGCTGGTGTCAACAAAAAAATGATGGGGAATATCCTGCTGTGCGGGGGCAGCACTATGATGGAGGGTTTTGCTGACCGCTTCCAGATGGAACTGGCCAGGCAGTGCCCCAATGACAACCTCACCACAGCTGCGTCCCCTCAGCGAAAGTCTTCTGTCTGGATTGGTGGGTCTATTCTGGCCTCACTCCACTCTTTCCAGGAGCTCTGGGTTTACAGGAGTGAATATGAAGAACGTGGTCCTTCCTGCATTTTTAAGAAGTGCTTCTGAGGAAGACACTGGGTGCCTTAGAAAGACTGGTGTTGACAAAGGGTACCTGAATCAATTCAAGAGCACCTCCCTTCCATCCCCTTGCTATAATTAAGAGACTTCTGCTACAGCTGTATTATTTTTGTGATACTGTGTGCCTGAAACAGGTTTTTTCCTTTTGTATTTAATGAAGCTAGACAGCAGACAGGTGACAAACTTCTACTCTAACGAGAGGATCAGGCTTCCATACCACCACATCTGCTCAGAAATTGGGACATTTCTTAAGTTAACTCCGTATTTCTGCATTAATGGCTTACTTCAATTCCTGGTAACTACATCCATAAGAGCATCCACAGAACTCAGAAGAGCAAATTCAGTGTGGCTGTAAAGACAGCACGTAAGGCAGAATATATTTCAAGATGACGTGCATCACTAAGAAAGCAAAAGAGCATCCTAGTAGAAATCAAGGGAAAGCAGACTGCTGGCTGCTGCAGAAAAGCAGCTAAGGTTCACAACAGCAGAAGTAGAAAGCAGGACATCCCCCCTAGAGGCTCACAGACACTAGGTGCTTCTTTCAGCTCTACTGCTCCTTAGTCAAAATTCACTCAGGAGGTAGTGGGGTAGGGGTAGACAATGGACTTCAGTGATGAATTACCAGATGAATTATTTAGAAGACTTCCACCTGGATGGCAGATTTAAAGTAATTTTGCCTTCATGGCAGAACAGGAAAACATGTCTAAGACCAGAGGGTCTTCAGTTTTGACCATCACGCTGATGGAAAAGCAGAAAACCCCATATACATACATTAAAGGAACTGCTGTGTTTAGGCACAAGCATGAATCCTCAGTAAGCCGGCAGTAGTTTTACCTTTTCTTGGGTTCTTTGAAGAGGGATCTCTTTCTAGACAATATATTAGGCTGCGCAAGACCTCAGCGTTTCCTGGCATCGGATTTAGGAATGTCAGGAATTAGTGGTGTTGGGTGTCCCATTTCAACTGCAGGGCCAGAGCCCTCCATACACTGCAAAGGACTGCAGTCTTCATCACTCCTTTCTCCAGATCTGAAAGATGGCTTCTGTATTTCATCTTGGACTACGTTCTGCTACCATTTTGAAGACCCAGATCCAGTAAAACACTCCTACTCTGTGCAGCCTTTCATGTGTTTTGCCATCTCAAGGCTTTACTCTTGGAGAATCTCTTTCCAGCCTAGTCACAGTACTTGACAACAGGCTTAAGCCATCGCCACACCACCCAGAACAGGCCATGTAACTTGGAACAGCTGGAAATAAGACCACCTCAATGCTTCATGCAACACTGACAAAGGATTGTTTTACCCCTCCACTCCAACAACCCCATGCCAGCATAGCACATAGAGCACAAGCCCACATGGCTATCCAAATATGATGGAGTTCTCGCATCACAAAACCAATGATCTGCAGCACCAGACACATAGTAACGCCGTGCAGTAAGATCACAGCCCATTGCTGTGTCATTAGGTATCTCCAATAGCCAGGAAGTGCCTTGTTTGTCTTGGCATTTTTCCACAGCACCTAACTGAAAAGGCTTGCGTTGAACACAGCAGCTGCCAGACCAAAATTAACTGAGGGAGAGAGGGGCTGCTACCCCTGAAAGGGTTTCCAGTCTTGTCCCCTTCCTCTGCTCCCAGGACTGCTGCTGTTACTTCTCAAGACAGATCACAGAAGTATGCTGGAATAAAACCTAATTCTGAGGTATGAGGTGAGATCAGTTTCCAGCTGAAACAGTTCTGCAATAGCAAATAGCATGATCAGGGTAGAGCTGCTGACCTGTCAGTGCCGTGGAGCAGCATTAGCTCATCTTCTTTAAACTCAGATAATTAGGGTAGTATTACCCAGCAGTCTGTGACACTGACATCCCCCACCCCTCCCCCCCTTGCTTTTATTCATGTTTTCCTCTACCTAAGATCTCCCTGGTGCAAAGAGGCACACTTTCAGGACAGTAACAGCTGTTGGTACTGCAGGGTTCACTCTGATGTAACAAAGTGATTCTGATGAAAATCTGGTGTTAGGTATTACCAACATCCAGCTTCAACAGAGAAAACACAACTCATCTGTTTAGCACCTACAACAATTTGCTATTGGTACATACTTACTGGTGAGATCTCTAAACCAGGCCGAATTGCTTAAAATGTGACCTGTCATCATGGCAGGAGGGAGCAAAGGCAGAGAAAACAGCCCATCCAACACTGGTGGGGTTGCTTCATCCAGAAGGGAGGGAACAGTGGTGGGAGATGCTGGATTCAGCCAGCAGCATTCAGAGCTGCACACCCTGTAACTCCCCAACCTCACAAACCACCTCTGCAGTGGGACGTGTGTGGCTGTCCCCATTCGCGTGACGCCATACACGTCACAGTTATATCAGGTGGAGGGACCCTTCACTTGCACAGCCCTAAGAACAGTGTATTAGAAACACCAGGACAACAATGGTTTCTGTCAAGATGTAATGAAATTATATGAAAAGTTACAGTTCAGAGTCCACTGGGATTCCAGCTTTTAGTTATTGGAAAAGATGCAATTTCCACTGTAGATTTTTACTGAGTTTTGGTGGAATAAGTAATTCTGGATCTGAAAGGCAAATAGGACAAGTGTCAGAACAGGGCATAACAGTATGGTTTCCTCAGGAGCTGTCAACTAAGTTTACTTTTCTTTACCTCAAAGGACACTATGAAGTCTCTAACATGTAACACTTCCCTTTAGTGACTGACCACCAGCCTGGACAGAAGAGTGCCCCCAGCAGAACTGCTTACAGAAATAAATCTCTGGGGCAAATCAAGTCTCCTCTCCATTAAGTGTTCAGAATGAGGAGGCAACAATCAATGGCATAAAGCAGAACTCCATTCATTCACCAATAACTGGGACATCATACACAACAGCTAGCTGGCTCTGATAAGTGTGAATAAGAGGCATAAGGTTTTCTCTGGTGCCAGCCCTGGCAAATGGCAACAGGCAGGCTGCATCTAGAGGTTTATTAGAGGATTTCTCCAGGCAGTGCCAGGACTAGTAGGGGAAGAGACTGTAGGACTAGTGGGGAAGAGGGAAGACAGAGGGGAGATGGGACCAGACCTTGCTAGGGCTCTCAGCCCTAAGATTGTATTAGCTGCAAGGACTTCAGGACGGCAAAGCACCATGACAGACTGTAGCCTGGCCTGGCTGCCAAAGCCAGACAGAAAAATTCAGCAGGGAAGTTACAAGCAGAATCATCTAACACATTCCCTAAGAAATCAGACTTCCAATTCCCTCACAACGTACAGACGCTACACACACAGGAAGCCAGGAGTACAATTCAGATGGTGGTTTTAGCAGAGGATTTCAGAGCAAATAAAACCTTATTAAGAAGGCTGCTGACTTGCCACAAGGTGGGAGGGTACACCATAAAGAAAAGCAATAAGCTCCTACAACTGAATAAATGCTACATCTGTTGACAGGTAGCAACGATTGCAGAGCCTCAAAGCCCACTGACCTCACTGACATTTCACACCCACATCTCACTCAGAGCCTCAACTAACCTTGTACAACAGGAGTCATCATCCTCTTCTGCTGATAGGCAGCCATAATGCTGTTTGCAGTTGAATTGGGTCCCAGGACCTGTATGAAGAAGCAATACCCATGTTCCAGCCTGCACAAAGCAAGGCTAAGAGCAGGGACACCTACAAACTCTGCTGTTAGTCTCCAAAAGCAGAAGCAGCTGCCTATAGGAGACTCGCAGTCCAAAGTGACCAAGAATATGCAAGCAAAACCCAGTAATGTCTCAGAAAAGTTAACACAGAGGCAGAAAGAGACAACTGCTTTCGCACAGCTTCTCAAGACACAGAACCCTTATCCCAGCACCTACTTCTTCACAGCACTGTAACTGTCATTACTTGGCATGACTTCTTTCATTACAGTGCCAGCAATATTTGAAGTTCATTTGAGACTCTCAGCTCCCTGTCACATAAAACAGTTTTAATCTGTCCTTATGAGTCTCACTAACTAGTAGTTAGGGAGAAGATACTGGGGAATATCTTGTGTTCACCATAAATGCTCAGAAACTACTTATTAGAAATAAAGACTTTTACTTTGGAAGGGAACTAAGTGCAGCCCTCGTGATTTCCTTATTCTGCATTAAGCTGAAGCTTAGAAGCCTGACATAACCCTTCTTTTTGCAATATACTCTTTATGATATACTGGTTCAGACTAAACAGACCAGTCTGGTAGCTTTTCACTTCACACCATAGGTCAGACAACCACTAACTACTCCAGTACATAAAAGCTATGCCAACACTTAAACCATCATGCCTAAAAAAGAAAACAGTGTTCCTATGTTCTACAAATTGCTGAAGATAGAGCTTAGGAAAAGAAGTCACCACTAGGACAAGGTAACACAAGCCGTATGAGACCTCATCTTGTCCAACGTGACATTCAGTGCAAGGGACACAGCAGGCTATACCTGTTGTACACACCTAGAGTGTACTGACTTGGCAGGTACTGCACAGAATATCTATTTGACCTCTACAGAAAAAAAGCAGATCTGGAAAGCCAGGCAAGGATTCCAGACTCTTTGCTGGAGAATGGAAAATACTGCTAAATACTTGGTATTGTATAGCAGTTATGATGTGGGTGAGCACAGACCGGGTTGACAGAACTCTGCTGCAGGTCTGGAGTCCAGACTTCTGGGATCGAGGTCTCCATCAACTGCAAAATCTCTTCCAGGACTTGCTGTAGTGCCCCAGCTTGCTCATCGTAACCAAACAGCACAAGCTGCTTCAGAAGGATGTGTATGTCTCCTGCAGGAGGGAACAGAAGCACAACTAATAGCAATTAACACAGGTATGCTAAATAAACAGCTGTATTTCTCTGGTATCAGAGCGCAGGAAGGGGAGCAGCAAATCAGAACTGGTTCTGTCCCTACCCAGCCCCTACAGTGCCTGAATACAGATGTGGGACAAATATGTCACATCACTTGACAAGGCCTTACTTCTCTGCTCCCAAACTTCAGATGTGGAGAGCTCACACTATTACGTGTTCTTCCAGGCACAGAGCCAGATGAACTAAATCAAGGTCCAACAGAGATGGTCTTATGGACCAGGCAGCTTCTCTCCCCAGCATATATATCCATTAAGAACAAGAGGGGACACACTGCCTCAGCTGTCCTCACAAGCTGCAGAGTGGATTAAGATCAAGTGTCCTACCCTTCACAGTCTCAACAGCACGAACATTTTCTCCCAGGACTTCCAGAAGGGCCATATCTTCAAAAGGACTCCCCTCCTTCAAGCTGTATCTCTTGCGCTCAGCCTTGCGCCGGTTCTTTGAGGATCGCCTGAAAAGGAGGATGCTTAATTATAGTGTGCACAACAGAATTAGTTATAACAGGGCAAGTCTGAAGGAACATCAACGATGTGCATGAAACTTGTATACAAGTCCTTACTCTCTCCAGTGAGGGGACTGCATGTAGGCTTATGTATCTTTGTGTCAATGTTTTCAATGCTACTCAACCAACATCCTTTGTGATCTGAAACATAAGTCAGTAGTTGGGCTGTTTCTCTACTACAAAAAGGAGTGCTCTGTGTTCCTGCAAGGTTGAAGCATTGCTTTAAGCACAAAGTAGGGTAAATTGTTTGGCAGTAGTCACCATTAGACAAACCTGAGCTCCACTTGAAACAATCTGGTACCAGTGTCTGTGCTTGCCTGTGCACATTTTCATTTCTGCTATTTCCAAAACTGTGCACTAATACAGCTCAGCTCCTGCCCATTATGACAGGAAAACAACTTCTAATCATAGGCCAGTACTAGTTGCATAATATCACAAAATGATCAGCACACTCTGACACAGGTATGCTGAATACTAAGGTTGCATTATCTTCCTCTTTTCATCTGGGCCACAGAAAGTGCCCTAAAAAGCCCACACTTTTCCCAACAATGGTATTTTTCCACATTTCAGCTAGGGAATTCAGAAGCAGTCCCACAGACTACACTGGCCTCTAACACACCCCACCCCACACTGCAGCTCACATTCTTAAGAGCACTCAAAAGCAGCACAGACGCCTGCTGTGGGAAGACACCGGTATGAGATTTAGTAGCAATCCCCACCCATCAAGTGCAGAACCTAGGACAAAGAGAACAAGCCATGCACAGAAGCTGTTAATGTTTGAGGGGCTCTGCCCATATTCTGTGTCAAGCCTCCTACAGCCAGCTGTTCTGGCAACACACCTGATACCCACAGATCCAGCTCCTGCCCAGAGTCTGTGTTCACAGCTCCTCTGCTGGGCACTCAGTTCCTGTTGCACTAGTAGCTTCTGGCATTTTCTGCTCTCTCCCTCCCAATAAGAGTTAAAATAACCATGAAATGCCTGTAATTAAAGCAGCTTCAAGGCACGCACAGCTGCGAAGAGGAGCATGCCAAGCATGAGCAAGCTGCCCTCCCAAATGCTGATGCCAGGGCAGCCACTACCTAATTTGGAGGCAGATACCTACGCTGATATCCTTGAACTGCTGTGTGAATATTTGCTGTTCATGTCGCTGGCTGTCACAACACTGCTGGTTTCAGAGAAAAGATCCAATTCTGGGCAATTTTGCATTTCGTAATCTGCAAAACATGTTAACAACTGTCACAGTATGGAAGAAGGTCACAGTTATTCCAACCTTTCTCTCAGAGTAATCTATGTAGCTTGTTGGAGAAGCAGCTTGGACAGATTCATTCTACCTGTTGGTGTTTCGGAGCCTTACAGCTCTCAACCCCACTAAGCCAGCACATGAGAAGAAACACCAATTGTGAGAAGAACACTGCTCCTCTGCCCTAGTGGGGATTGTGATATTAAGCAGCACAGAGGGATGACAATCTCAGTGTAGCAAATCTGGACCAGGACAATGCATTCTGCTTTCAGAAAACTTCCCTGAGCCTGTGTGAGCTGGCAGGTGAATATGCCTAGTAGGTACTCAGAACAAAGGATACACTGAACACTGTCTGACCCAGCCAAGCTGGCACTATGGAGACAATACTGTGTCATTTTGAAGAGCTTTCAGGTGCATTTGGATCCCATGAAAGCTGTCACAGCAGTGACACAGCACTGAAAATAAAGCTGTCTTTACAAAATGAGCAAGGTCAAACAATCATAGCCCAAGTATGGTGAGGAGGGGATGAGAAGAATGCTGTTCTACTGTTGTAGATAACACTGGAGCTAGAAAAGAGCACAGCTCCACCAGGGCAAATGGAAAGCATAAAGCAAAAGATGATCACGGTTACTTATGCAGAAGAAAGTCATAAGTATTTCAATACCAACCCTGCAGGCTCTCACAAGCCTTCTTCTTCAGCTCTCGGACCACTTGCAAGCGACTCGTATGGTGAAGAAATGCTGTTTTCTGAGAATCTAGGAAGATCAGCTGACTTTTCTGAGCTGCTCAATAAGAAAATCAGAACACAAACATTTGTGCAAAAGAACCAGAAAAGCTTTTTTTTTTTTTTTTTACACAAGAAGTTTGAAGGAGCACAGTCCTTCAACAAGCTCAGAAGTCAGGTGCAAAGCACACAAAAGGACTCAAGTGGAAGGAAATTCAAAGCTTGTAATACAGGAGCCCACCAAACAAGATGCACCTGGATGCAGAGTGAATTAACCTGCCAGACAAGCATTTTCTAGAACAAGAGTCTGTTTCTGACACAGGAAGAGTGGAAAGCTCTGTGGCCAAACCCCTTTACATTAATTAGGTTTGAATTAAAGAAAAAAAAATCCCTCAACTCATAAAGCCTACTGCCCATAGTACGAAAAGGAAAACCAACCAATAGTAACCAACCATCTTTCCTGGATGGAAGGGAGAATACAGCCATCAAATCAAATTTTTCAAAAACTACTCATAAAAGCTTACAGGACGGTTAGCCATTTTCTTAGTCCACAGCTCTGCTGCCACATGTGCTCTGAACAGGGACTGTCCTGCTTGTTCATGGACATGCAGACACAGACCCCTTTGCAGTTTGTGACTGTGAGGTCTGGAAAAGCTCAAAAGGAGCTTGACTAAGCTAAAAAGAGCCCATGACACTGCAGGGCTTCAAGCTGCATTGAGTAGAGCCAAATGCAGCTAACTGGGCAGCATCAGTTAGGCAGAATCAAAGCATCCTTTCATACAGCTTCTAGTACTGGAGTGCTGTGACTTCCCACAGACCCAGTAAAGACCTCCTTCAGTCTCTACAGCACAGAGAAGTCTCAGATTCTTGCACAGATTCACCTTCCAGAATAGCAGGTTTGAAATTGGTCTCCAAGATATCCAGTCTACCATACTTGTGAATCTGGAGCAGGGAAAGGAAACAAGGTATTATTTAAGGATCTAACCCAGATCCCATCCCTCTGTTCTTGCACTCTGAAGAAATATTTCCACTCTGGTTCTTGTGCTCTGAAATGTCCTACCAGTCTTAAAGCCTCTTCCCAGAGAGCCCCTTCTAAGAGCAGAAGAACAGCCTCTTCATAGTCCTAGAAGGAAAGAGCAATCATGTACTGCTACTGATGCTAGTAATACACATTCAGGTAGCACCTATTCAGATGCACATTTCTACACAGCAGTATCACAGTCAGGACAGGAAAACACCACTGTGCCAGGTACTTTGAAGTGCTGACATAAAAAAACCCAAAACAAATTATGCTACTTCTCCCATGCTGAGGGGAAATCCCTCTGGAACTCCGTCTTCCTTACTCCAGCCCTCAGGCTTCAGCTCTCTGAGACAAAAGCTTTTCATACCAAAACAGAGGCAGCTTCACGAGCGGAAAAACTCAGGGACACAGCATTTAACCCCATGCTGCTCAATGCATCACCCGGACCTGCTCTGCCCTCCCCACGCAGACTGTATTGCTGTCAGCATGCATGGAGTCACACATGGCCCAGAGAACAGAGAAAACACAGACGGCATATCAATCCGACAGGGGATACTACGGGGGCACAGACAGGAGGGTGATTACATTACCTGAGTGTACTGCTCCAGGAGTATGGCTGCCTCTGCATACTTTCTCTGATCAACTAGTTTTCCTACAAGAAAAGGTGGAGTTTAACTTTTCAGAAGCAGCTGGATTTTGTGCCAGAAAACTACAAAGTAGAGGAAAACTCCACTCACTGAGGCGCTTTCTACCTGCTCACACACTTACTCAATGTGCCTGGTAAAAAGAAGGGCTGCCTGATGCCAGGAATTCATTAACTTGCAACATCATCAGCCAATTGCTTGTGAAATTGCTGGTGCATGTCCCTCAAAGTCAGCTGGAGAACATTTTCTCCCCAGTCTGAGACAGAAATAGTGAAGAGTCTCTTAAGTGGAGGGGGCCAGGATGTTAAAAGGAAATCTCTCAAGAGCTTCAGTGTATCACAGCCTTGTGATCTGCAGGGAGCACTTTGCTGCCTGCTCTCTGTGGTATGGACAGCAACCATCAAGCTTGTGGCATTCTGCGCTTCTAGTTCCCCAAAAGTCAGAACTAACTTTGGCATTGGCTAATATGCTAGGATGCAATGTGAGAGAGCAAGTGATGTACAACACCAGAAAAAAAAAAAAAAAGAAATTACCCAAGCAAAGCAATCTCATCCAAGGCAGCTTTTGTCTGCTCATTTTGCTGAACTACAGTTGTGATTTAAGAGGGGCACCAGAAAAAGCATTAAAGGCAAGACATGAAGGATCCAAATTACATTATGTGACAGAAAAAGAAAATACTGCTCTGCAAGACCACACTCCCAGGAGCCATATTGCCATTGTGTAAGTGGGCCGTTCATAAACTCTGCCTCTGAGTAAGGCAGAAGTCAGGATGATGCTCCATTTCTCTTGCTGAAATATATGCCAGGTCCATGACACATGCAGTCTGATACATCCTAGTGAGCACAAATTCTGAGACCAGCTACCTTTTTCTCCTGCAGTAGGACGGCACGTAGCTTTACATGTACCTGTTGGACCTAGCTGCTAGCAGGCTTTAAAGAGAAAACATGAAGATGGAGCTCTGAATTACCCAATAGCCTTTAAGGTCTGCGACTAGGCACAGTACTTATGTCAATGATGTCTAGAGGCCTCAGTCATCTCAGACTCTTCAAGGAATCTCCATTCCCTGAGGTTAACCAAGGAGGCAATTTGGCATAGCAGTTCAGCAACCAGTTGCAAGGAAAATGTGCAAGAAGCAGTCAGCATGGGGCAGCCAAGACCACAGCTAGCCTGGCAACTCCTGGGTGCCTACCAGGTCAGCTCCAACATCTTTTGGTTCCTTTGAGAAACAAAGGTGATGTGCAATCACACAAACACTTGGGAAACATGGGATCTTTGTTCTCCCTTTAAGAAAAATGCTGCTGAAGACTGAGGTTTTCACTAAATTTTAGGAAAAATCAAAATGAACCAAAAATAACAGCAGCCAGTTTTGCTCAGCACACTTCCATCTCCTCAAGGCCTACCTGCCATGCCCCGTGCCAGGCTGGACAGCTTATCCTTTGTGTAACCAAGCCGTGACGCCATGCACAGAGCTTGCTGCCAGCTGCCACTGTTCTGGAAAGCATCAAGTGCTTTCGCAAAGATGCCAGCACGAGCAAATACCAAGGCAGCCTGTTCATATAGCTGCTTCTGAATCAAGTACTCCCCATACGCATTGCTGATATCCTGCAAGAAAGGGACAGAAGAGAAATAAGAAATCAGCACTATCAGTAGCAGTCCTCCACTCATAAAATTACCTGCACAACTTGAACACAAGCAGCTGCTGTCTCATTCCTGCCCTCACTCAAGGTGTTGAGGATGTGCAAACACACCTGTGAGAGAATAAAAAGCTTGCATACTGCAGTGTCACATGCTTACACACCTTGTACTCCTGAGTGCTAGAGGGGTACAGCTTCAAGGCATCACAATACTGACTCTGATCCTTCACCAAGTTCAGAAATTCAGGAAAGTGTTCAGGACCTGCAGAAATAATTTATTTTTCATAGCAATAAAAGAGAAAGCACATGGCTCTCATGGCTCCCAGCCAGTCTGGCTTCACTGCATTAAGAAGCAACTCCAGGTGCTTGGGTAGAAGAGCACAAAAGCACTTATTCTACTACTGAAAATCAAGGTGTTCACTTCCTTGAGGTTTGCTCCACTTTGCAGCAATATTAACTGGGGACAAGTTACCTATAACAGGAACAAAACAAGACTTATGCTTTATGATCACAGAGTAGTGAACATTGTCACCCCTTTCTCCCTGCGCCAAGCGACACTACAAAAAACATGTAGCAGAACTTAACCATGCACTACCAGGAGCGAAGATGACCTTGTGCAATCCTTCTCTTTCTTCAGCTATTTCCCCTCAAAGTCTCTCCAAAATAGAAATGTTCCACTGCAGAATTTCTCCTTAGAGATGCTGCATGTGCAGGACACCTACCACATTTGCTGAGATGCCCAAGAGCTTTTGTGTATCTCTTCAAGTGTCTGTCTATTGTATATCGCTGATAATTGGTTTCCATTTTCCGGAGGATATTTAAGAAGGGCAAGTATTCTTTTGGGTCCTGCAAAGAGTAAGAAAAACTGCAGTTGAGCTAATCTGGTAAGATCCTTATTTGCTCCCATTTTCATGAGCAGACAGCCCCATATTTGAAATTGTATGATAATACACTAAAAAGGCTTTTTTTTTTAAAAAAATGTAAGCCATCTTGAAGAATCACTTCTGTATATATACTTTCGCCAGGAATAACTAACAAATTACCAGGCTCCCATGTGGACTTCAGCAGTATCTAAAGGCTGAAGACATTTAAAATTCAAGGCTATGTATCACATCAAATATTGTTTTCCATTAGCTACTATCATGTATACATTTGCAGCTGTAAAGCTGATCAACTTTCCCCACACCAAAGGTCATAAAACTTAACATGAATAGGTTGTTTTAATTGATGGACAGCAGGCTCTGCTGTAACATTAGGAAACTCTGAAGATCCTGATGGGCACTTCCATTCAGAGATTTCAAATTAAACCTGCTGGAAGATAGATACTATTATCATGGCCACCACCAAATAAGCAAGAATCAAAAGAGTACAGAATTGGGAACATAAGGCATGCATTCATAACACTTCAGACCACAGTCCCTCCCTTCCCCAGAGCTACTTTTCTGTGCTGCTCTAGAAGAACCCTATTTCACCTTGAGCACAAGCAAGTTTCCAAAGCTATGCTCAACAAGTATTAAGGGATGCAGAGACATGCCACCTTCCCAGCATCATCCCAAGCACACGCAGGACATGTAAGCAACTGGAATGCTGCCTGCGTAGAGAGCTATGACTAACAAAACATGTGGGCTGATCCGCAGACTACAAAGAACCTTTGGGAAAGAAGAAAAATAGTTCCTTGGCTGGAACTATAAGCCAAGACCTTTTGAGACTTTTCTGCCACCATGATGACTAAATCAAAGTCATATGTCCCCAAGGAATAATCATACAATTCATTGACATCCACAAGAAAAAGCAGGTACTTCAGTGCTTCTTCTGCACTCACAGCTTTGACATCTGGAGTAATGCTTTCTGTAACAAGATAAAGAAGCATAAAATCAGTTACACCATCAGCAGTGGAACTCTGCTCTGAAGGCAGGATGCATTATCAAGCACATCCTTGGCACCAGAGAGGGATCATCAAACTAATGGCTCATTCTGTCTTGCAGGAGGGGTTACTTTGCCTTTCCTGGGCAACTTCAAGGATGAGCCCAAGCACAGTAACTTGTTAAGTGTGCAACAGTGACAAGTCAGAAGTATCAACACAGAAAAAAAGCAAAGTTTGCCAGTTTGAAACACTAGGACCCAGAATGGGAACCCCTGTTTGATGCTGGGAGAACCAGAGTTCTGACTGGAAAGAGAAAACAGCCCCAACTCTGGGCTATCTACTGACACACCTAGATAAAAGGATGACCTGAGGGCATGCATAGCAGTGTATCTTAGCTGATGTGCTGCTTTTCCATTAACACACAGCTAGTTTCAAGTACATTTCTGTTTTCTGGCTGACTCCATGAACAGCCACCTTAAAATAATTTTCAGGGTAAACCATGCTAACAATGAAAGCTCCTGCAAACCACCCATTCTGAAAACTTTTGAGTTCCTGATACAAGACCTCGAAGATCATGAACCTTCTGGAGAGCAATTTCCAGTTCTGGAGGACTTTTCTTTATGTGTGCTGTCAGTATCGATAGGCAGTATCTGAAGAAAACAGAAGCAGTAAATGAGAAAGCAAGAAGGCAGAAACACTCCTTATTCCTATTTTAGCACAGTTTGTGCAAGTTCTATTTACGTTTTAGTAAAAAAATCCCAAACTCAGGTATTTCAGTCTCTTCAAAGGAAGGCAGGAAAAATGGGAAGAGAACAGAATATACGAGAAAGGTATTTCTACTCAGCAAGTCTTCCCAAACATGTCACAAGCATAGAGGTGTGTTCCGAGTAGAATGAGCTTCCTTACCATGCCCAGCCAGCATAATGGAGAGAGAACATGTACCTCTGAAAGCTCAGACAGCAGGACACAGTTTTCCAAATCAAATTTGGCACAAAAATGGTCTTTTTTACAAAAGGAAAGCTTTCTAGGAGGTTATTTCCACTTTCATACATTTCACACATACTATTTCAAAATAGCTTTCCCAGCTAAGGGGATGCTTTGTTTTCTGAAACTGTTTGTTGAAAGTGTCTAAATTTTCAGAGTTCAGCAGCAACCCACCATCTGTTGCTCCTCTATCCACTGTTTCACATATAAGCTGCCAATGGTTTAACACTGCTTCACTAACCACTGTTATTATCCTATTTTCCCATCCTTTCTTTGTCTGGTGTTGATTCATCCAAGGAGGTTGGTTACCAAAAAGGTAGTAATTCAGAAATATGCAGCTGAAGATGTACAGAAGTAATTCAGTCTCAAATGGAACAGCAACATCTTTCCTAAAGGCCAGCTGCTCCAAAACACCAGCATATCTCCCTGAGATGACAATCTTGCTCATTTCTCTCTGTCCCCTATGCCACACAGCCTGTTCCTAAGTTGAGTGTATTTCTTAAACCCTTATAAGCACCATGTAAAAAGTTGTATGGCTACATAACTTCTGTGGAGCACAGGCTCACCTCAGACAATCTGAAGCAAAGTAACTGACATTAAGGACAGCTTCACTTTCTGCAAATGACTTACTAGGAATCCTTCTAGTGGTTCCTCCACCTACAATAAGAAAATGCTCACTTTTGAGGGTCAATGTGCTCCATGGCAACTCTCATCACATCACATATGAGGTTTACTTTTTTCTGATCAGGATGATGGCATGGTTGAGCATTACTGCTACCATTCAGAGATGGGTACATACTCTTTGTGAAATCTTCTTCTCTAAATAAAAACAGATACCATGAATACCAGCATGATCCATTAAGTAGCCCAGCACAAAGACAGTAACATTAAGAAACATAAATGCATGCAGAAAAGAACTACTCAATAAAATAGCTCATATGTCATTCAGTACTGACACACAACCTGCCACACTACCAGAAAGCTCTCCAACATCTCTCATCCGTCCCAAGTGATTCTCAGCCAAGAGAGGCATTGAAAAAAAATGGGTCAGAACAACTACTTTAGTTGCACAAAAAATTTTCAAGATACAGCTGTCTTTTACTAAATTCACTAGGGAGATGCTGAGCACAGAGCACTTCTGAAAATTAATCCATTTGCTTTTATTTCTAGACAAAGATTTAAGGTCAGGTCAAAACTGAAAATAAAACAGAACGGCTAAGTGATAGCTCCAGCTCCTAAACAATTATTTACTTCAGCAAGCTTGAGAAGTCCTGAAGCTACTAATGCCCTAAAGCCTCTTGTCACTCAAACTTAGAGAAAGAAGTCAGGGGACCTAATTTGGGAATCTAAGCAAGTATCCTGGCCTCAGGCTTCAGATAAAGCAGTGCTGTCTTGCTCCTCTTTATGAGGGAACAAAACTTCCTCTGATCACATTTACTCCTGTACAGCAAATCAGTAGACAAGTCAAAGCAGTCAGATGTACTAATCCCTTGCTGGAAAAATCTAATGGTTGCCTGCAAGCTGGAATTCCCAACAAGACACTCTGACTGTCCCTGAAACTAGTGAGCTTAGTCCAAGTCTTTATGACCCAACATGCCAGATTTCCGACTGACTCCTTGCACCCACATTGAAGGGCTGCCAGTATTTTGACAAAATAATGTACCACCACTGATTACATGCACACTTCCATTTGCAGAATTATACTCACTTCAGTTCTGTGAAAAACAAGTTGATACAGTTCACAGAATCTATTTGCCTGATAAAGGTTTCTGCGTTTTCCAGAAATACCTGAAATGAATATTACTACTGTTATTCTGAAGAAGTACATTAAGTACAAGAACAAACTCAAAGACCTTCTCCGAATGCACAAGATGAAGGAAATGCTAAATCTGATCTGCCTGCAGGAGGATGCAGCAGTGCAGAGCAGCCATCTCTGCTGAAAGCAGAACTAACAGCACCACCTACTTTTTTGAGCCCACTGTTCAATGTCAATGGATTCTAGGCCAGATGGATATGGAAAACAACGCAACAGAACTGGGCATACTTGCCTTGGGATTGTGGTCATAAAGAAGATTGAGGTTGATTCGCAGCTTCCTCATACATTGAAATGCTTCCCTGAACATAAGCCTGGAGGAATGAGTCAGGTGGGATAGTTTACATAGTGGATAGGTGCAGTATCTGCACATAAAGGCAACTGACTAGAGGTAAGCACAGACCCCCTGGGAAGGGAACAGCCTAGGCAATAAGCTGGGTAGATTGCCTTCCAGAAAAAATGTGCAAGGCCAATCCTGTTCATTGCCAGCCTCTGCAGTGGGACAGACCAGCACGCCAGATTGAGGAAGCAATACAGGCCTTGCATTATTTTTTTCCTCTCTTAAAGCAGAGAATTACAGTTTAATCTAATGGACCAGCTTCTGTTTCAGCAAACTTCAATGTAAATCAATTAAACAAATAAAACATGAAACACAGCAAGCTTCATCATGGAGTGATTGACATGTCTGGAGATTGGAGCCAGTGAAGATTTCTCCCACCCACACAGTCTCAGCACACATATAAGCCCTTCAGTGGTGAAGTGAGAGGCACCTGAGACTGCTGAAAGCTGGACTTACAGCTGGTAGACCCAGAAACAGTTTCATTTCCACTAATGAAGTCAACTCCTTTGAGTTTAGCTTCCCTCCCTTCAGCAGAACAAAACCAGTCCAGCCAGCCTCTAACAGCTCAGACTGGGGGAGGGAAGACCAGAATATACCAGTGCCATTTACCTGTCTAGCCACTTCCGAATCTGGGCAAGAACCAGAGCTCGGTGGTGAACAGTCTCCAAATTTCCTCTTGGCATCTATAAAGCAAGGTCCACACAATTATTTATTTGTAGTTACTCTGCCTATATTGAAGGCAAAGTGAGGACTGGCCAATTTTCTAGGCCTGTCTGCTACTTGTAGGTGCATGGGCCTGTTCATTGACTCAAGAGACATGCAATTTCAACAAGTGTGGAAAAATATCTGAAAAATTCTCTCAGCACAGAAACATTCTGTCCTTAGGAGGCTCAACTCCACTCAACTGGGCAACTCCAACTCAACTCACATCAACCTCATCAAGCTTTCAGGTTAGCCCTGCTCTGAGGAGGATGTTGGGCCACACAACTCCAGAGGTGCTTTTCAAATGACATCCTTCTCCATTCCGTGAACCTCTGCTGGTTCTGAAGAGCAAGCTCAGCACTTCAGACAAACTTAGTGCCAAGGCTAATGGAGGGCTGCTAGCAAATACAGCAGTTACTAAGAGGTGAGTCAGAGATTCACAGTGAGAGGCCACAATATGTAGCACTACACTACCTCAGCCATTAAGAATTTGAATAGCCCATCCCAGTTCTGTACATACCCAGCTGCCTGTGCTGAATCTAACTCCCACAGGCATGCTCAAAATCCCTCCACATCCAGCCAGGCAGTTGGAGATTTGTGAGGTGCTGTGCTGCAGCACTACAGGGCAGCAGCTTTGCAGCACTGCATGCATTGTTTGCAGGTTAACCATCTGCCCACTGAGATGGCTCCCCTACACCCCCCAATAGCAGACCTCAGCAGACACGGGCAGAGCACTGACCTGCAGCACAACCTTTGTGTCCTGGGGCACAACAGTGATGATACGCGAACCTCGCTCCACCTTGCGCACGGTCTCACTGTTGGGTGCAGCAGCACTGCTCAGGCCAGCCTGAAGGGCTGAAGACAGCATATTTATCAGCACATATGGCACACAGCAGCACAGTGCCCCAGTCAGGCTTTCCTATGTGGCCCTGCAAGGTTGTACTGGACCAACTGAGTCAACAATACACCAGAGATCTTCAACAGTTCTGGACAGGAAGAGGATCTCTTAGTGCTAAGCACTGCTGTATACAAAGTAGAGATATGTCCTCTATACAACAGGATTACAAAGCTCAACAGACCAGATGAGAGGAGCACTGAAAGATGTAAAGGACCAGTAAGTTGGAGCCTTTTGGACATAGAGGGGAGGGAGAGAATGCAGGGCTAAGCTGCTGAAAACAGTGAAGCGACAACAACTACAGGACAAATCCTGCTCCCTGGGAGGAGCATGTGATACATAAGACAGTTCCCTGTGCCCCTTGCTCTCTGACAGATTTCTGAAAGAAGCTCTCTTCCTCTGTCTCTTAAGCAGTTGCTCTGAGTGACCCAAATACAGTAGGTTTGGGTGTGAAAAATGGGGAGATCTTGTGGTTCCAAGACAATGGCCATGAGCTGCGAGCAGCAGGCAGCCAGAGCTGGCATTTACCTTTCACTGATATGTTCTTCAAGCAGAAGCACTGACAGGTGTGGGAGTTGGTTGTCACCAACAAAAACTCATTGTATGTTGCAAAGGAGGTGATGTTGGAAGCGACCTGTAGAAAAACAATGAAGTTTATCGCTGTATAGAGCGGAAGACGAAAGCTGCCTTTGGCAGAGGAAAAGGGGATGTGATGAGGGGCAAAAACTTTGGTACCTCAGTATCATTAACAAAAAACCGGCATCGATCTGTGAGACCCAAGATCATCTCCTGTAAATAGAAAGGATGACAAGTATAAGCTTCTAAGTGTAAGTGTCACAACCTCCAGTATTTCACAACACTGACCAGCCCTGGATTGAAGTACCTTACAATTAGGTACTGAGTACCTCACGTGAATTACTTAGAGAAGCTGGACAGGAAGTCATGCAACCTCTATAGCAGGAGGGCTTACTTAAGTGTCTTAAAACACTTCTGGCTGGAAACCCAGCTTGGTCTACCCTGTAAGAGAAACCGGACAGTAACAAAATAGAAGAAGAAACCACGCCAGATAATTTAGTTTTTTAAATACCAGAGGAAAAGCACTAGTCCAGAGCAGAGCAAAGCAGCTCCATAGAGCATTCACCTGGATGCATCCTGAAGGAAAGAAACCATGAAACTACTAGCAAAATAGCAAGTTGTTCCTTAAGCTGTTGTAACTATCACGAAACCATCACCAATACAAAACACCAGTAGCAGGCGATATACAATGCAGCCATATCTGCTAATACGATAAGTTCAGATAAAACAAATCAAAATGCTGTTTTCAAAAAGAGCAGGGCAGTGACTGCTGGAAATTTTAATATGAAATTTCTTGCTCTTCAATGACATTGTTCATCATATTCATAGAGTGGAAAGATTGGGTGTAACTACAAGCCATCAGAAATGCTCTAGAAGACAAGGAATGGTATGCTCTCAGCTCTGCATAGGGCCTTATGAAGAAGGGCTGTTAAGAAGTATTATTGGACCCCAGGCAGAGGATCACAGTGCACATTTGACACAGAGAACAACTGAGTAGGGAATTTAATCTGCTCACAGTCTTACTTACTTCACCACTGATCTTCGTGATAGAAGTCTCCACGCAAGGGTAGGGGAACTGAACAGCAGAGCCATTGCTAGTCCGCCAGGGCTCAAGGACCGGAGTAGAAGCCTCTAAAGAGCAAAGAAGAACAAACTGTTTTCCAGCCAACCAAAGATTCAGACATTACAACCACATGACATGTATCTCAAGAAAACTAGAGCTGGCAATTAGCTACACTATCTGACAGAGAGGAGGAATGCTGACATAAAAGTCAAAGACACAGCAGACAAGAAGGTGGTAACTTCTAGGGGCTCAGCAGCACCTTTATTCCTCTGTGGAACAAGAGAGAAGTGCCAAGGACATGGCAGTCAGTCAGCACCTCTGAAATCACTAAACCAGTCACCTTTTTTTCACATCATAATGTCTCAATTATCATTCTCAACAACATTAACTGCTTTCTGACACAAATCACTAATTTTGGCCCATTTCTGGGAGCAGAGAAAGCATGAAAGGCAGGACCAACTACCAGCAAGAGTCACCTATGTCCCTGAAAGTCAAATCACCTCATTAAACCTTTTCAGAAATCTGTAATACCTACACCTCAGACCAGGTACTTAAACAGGGCCCAGCTTACCCCAGAGGTATTTCAGGATCTGTCTATCAGCCAGCTGTAGAGCTACAGTTTTGGTCACTGGGCTGCAGCACAGGCTGATCACTTCTCCATCTACAGGCAAGGACAACCTGGAGCAAGACACAGAAGACACAGAACATCAGTCACAGGAGATACATTTAACACATAGATCCTGCATTTCTTGTGGCCAGATGGAAAGATGCACATCTCCAGCATGGACTGATACCCTGTTCATGTAAGGATCTTCTGCAGTCTTTTCACACCTATGTCAGCCGACATTGGCACCACAGAGCACCAGCAACTCCAGCCAACAGGCATTTGCCTAGCCCTGCTAGTCACTGTTTGCATAGTTACAGCACTCTGCAGACCCAACACTTCTTTTGTTCTAATCTACAGTTCATAATCAAATCAGCCTGTCTTTGATGTGCAAGTGTTGCAGAAAGCAATTCTCAGGATCCCTTTGGGAAGCAGATTTCTGTAACCCAGGTGGCTTCCTTTTGTGATGTGGTTTTAGTTCAATTGACCCCACAAAGCCCAGCAGGTGAGGAAGAGGAGGACAGGAGTAACAAGGGCTACCAGTCCCCTTCTGGACCTTGATAATGGTGGGCAAAAGGTAGAATGGAGGAATTCAGTCCCCCCAAGGACCTGGAATTCAGACAAAGGAACTGAACTGGACTGACACAGGCATGCTACCATACACCCTCTTGTCAGGCTGGGTGTAGGCATTAGGACTACAGACAAGTGCTGACCAGTAGGCAGCTTCATGAACTGTTTGATTCTGCTTCAGAAAGAAAGCCAAATTCCCCAACTTACAGCCTCCAGGCTGCACATCTATTGAGAGACTTAATTCCTTCTAGGCACTGTCCAGAGGCACTCTCAGACTTCACCCACAACTGACAGATCTCTAGTACCGTAAATTTAGGCACTCTTCCTTAGCTCCAGCCACGTGAGGCACTGCAGTCAGATGGTGAAGGATGGACTGAGCAGCATCCTGACCCTGACCAACCACCAGGAAGCTGTCATCTGGCAGCCAGGTGAGAAATCGGAGCCCCAGAGGATTCATCACTTCATTGTTGTTGCTGCCCACATGAACTCTGTCACAAAATAAAAGAGACTGGGAAGCAAATAGAACCTGATTTCAGTAGGCCACCTCACTGGAGAGGTGAAAGTCCTCCTAGGCACAGCCTGGCTGTTCAGACACGCAGCATGGCTAGATGGGCTCCAGTGCACAAACACACAATCACCAAAGCATGAATCCTGCCACAGGTTGGGCTGGAGATGAAGGACAAGACCCAGGGAGCCCCATTTGTTTTTCCTAGACAGTACTGCTCCCATGCAACTGTGTATAGGAACAAATGTAGAGCAGGGTAGGTTTTTTTACCTCATCATTGTCCCTGCCATGCAAGCAGCTCTGTTGCTCGGTGTGCCATGACCATGGGCCTGGGCACTACACAGCCATTCCTTTGGCTCTGGGAGCAGGACCACAAAGTGCAGCACCACAATGCCAAGACCGCCAGGCACAGGAAAGGCTATCTCAGTGTTGCCACTGACAGTCACTGCTCCCACTAGATGAAGACCTCAGTCAACGGCACTTCTCAGGATGAAGCGCCCACTGTGCTGCCCAATCCTTAGCACTAGTTGCAGTCACAGTGTCAGCAGAATGAAATCATGTTACCTGACAACCTTTTCAAAATCCTGAGACAAGTGGTCAGAGCTGGGACCTCTAAAACATCCAGCCAGGCACTACCCTTTTCTCCCCACTACAGTTGTACTAGTTCTATATTACCTGTAGGTTTTATCCAGGTATGGTGTTTCCACAGCTGCTTTAAATCCATTTCCACCCACAACTCCAAACGTGACAGTGGGGTCATTCATTGTGCTCTGTCCTAGCAAACACAGAACAAGGCAGAATTTAGAGACACTGCCAACACAGCCCCTTCCATCTTCATTCTTATCAAAAAGTAGATACTATAGGAAACTATTACAGAAGTCAGAAAATACCATCCCTACATGTACAGCCAACACCTAAACCTCATTAACAAATACCCCAAGGAACACAATTACCTCGTAATGTCACAGTACAAAACTCAAGACAGCAGCAAGTCTCTTGTCTCACAGCACACTGACACTGTATATAGGACTGCTTTGGGAAGTGCTGTGTGCCTCAGATAGACCCTAGGTAGCTGCTCCCAGACATCTCCAGTGCCGCTCAGCAACTTGCCATCAGAACAGATTACACAAGATACCACTTGCTGCACTCTATTCGAGCTAAAGCTAGACAGGGGGATACTACCAGCATAAGCAATAGCCTAGTGCTGAATGCTGCCTTCTCACAAAGCCAAGGCACCACCAAAACGCTCCTGTGCCACCCAAACTAAGATAGATCAGAGAACTGAGCTTGAATCCACAGCTGAACCAGATGTATATTGCTCCTGGCTACTAAAGCCTTGAGTGACAATCACCCTACTAGTCCCCCAGGGTACAGCTCTCAGGGACAGAGGGTTTCCTTTTACAAGACAGTGCAACACACTCTCACCATATCTGTACACAGAGATCTTGTTATCAGCATCCAGGACAGCCATATCTCCACTATGTTTGGGATCTGCATGAAACGCAACCTGATTAACTGCCTGTTGGAGCTGGAGCTCATAGGTACACATGGGTGGAGGCACCACAGCATGCTGGAACGCTGTGACAAGCACTTTATCTGTGGAAGAAAAGAGAAAAAAACCCAAGCTGTAACCCAGTCCAAATGTCAGTGAGGCTCTTCGTAAGTTCTTTAGTGAAAGTAGGAACAACGTTACAGGAAAAGACAGTTGCTGTGCCCTTAGCAGTTAACTCCTGTGCTGGTTTTGGCTGTGATAAGAGTTAATGTTCTTCATAGTAGCTGGTATGGGGCTGTGTTTTGGATTTGTGCTGAAAACAGTGTTGACAATACAGGGATGATTTCGTTACTGCTGAGCAGTGCTAACACAGAGTTGAGGCCTTTTCTGCTTCTCACCCCACCCCACCAGTGAGTAGGCTGGGGGTGCACAAGAAGTTGGGAGGGGACACAGCTGGGACAGCTGACCCCAGCTGACCAAAGGGATATCCCAGACCATATGATGTCGTGCTCAGCAATAAAAGCTGGGGGAAGAAGAAGGAAGGGGGTGATGTTCAGAGCGATGGCGTTTGTCTTCCCAAGTAACCGTTAGGCGTGATAGAGCCCTGCTTTCCTGGAGATGGCTGCCTGCCAATGGGCAGTAGTGAATGAATTCCTTGTTTTGTTTTGCTTGTGTGCGCAGCTTTTGCTTTACCTATTAAACTGTCTTTACCTCAGCCTACGAGTTTTCTCACTTTTATCCTTCTGATGCTCTCCCCCATCTCACTGTGAGGGAGGTGAGTGAGTGGCTGCATGGTACTTACTTGCCGGCTGGGGTTAAACCATGACAACTTCACTGAACCACCTCTGAAGCATCCATCAATTACATGGTCCCCCCCCCAACAACTTTGTAGAAAGAGCAGCTAACAGAAGAACTACCATAATCCCATCCAGTCTGCATCCAAAAGGCTACACCACCTCTTCTGACCCTACAGGTATAAAGCAGTCCCACTGCTTACCTCCATCTATGACAGCCACATTTGCCACATGCTGGCTATTCTCCCCCATCCCATGGTCTGTGGTCCAGTGCCAGTCATAGGAGAGATAATGCCAACCCTGGCAGAGTACATGCAGTCTATATGGGTTCTCTCGGTCCCACAGCAGCGACACCAACTGATTTTCCTCCAAGCTACCAAAATGTAGACTTTGCTTCAGGTACCAGTGATAGTTCCCCATGGTCCACAGCTGAACTATAGAAAAACACATGGTTACTACAGATGACCACTTGAGACCCATCTCAAACCTTCCCCACCACCACTACTCTTCTACAGGTGGGTTAAGTGCAATGAAAATAGTAGTTCTAGCCTTCAGCCCATGGGCTGTGTCATACAACACCCAGCACAAGAAAACTTAACATCAGATTTCATGCAAAAGAGTCAATCCTAGAATTCTTTGAACTCCCCTTGTGAGAAGGCACCCATGTTTTATGAAGGGCTCACAACTTTAGCATTCCATTAATACCACTTCCAGTTACAGCAGCCTGGAAGATGCTTTGAGCTCTGGCTGAACCACCAGTTCTTCCTGACCTGCACAGGGGTCTCAAAGCTGTAGGCAGGCCTCCTCAGTGTTTCCTAACTTGCAGAGGAATAGCCACTGCTAACCACATTTGCAGGCAAGTATAAGAGCCAGAGCCTCACATAGTGCTCTCACCGTAACTGTTTGGGTTAGTGTTTTCCATCTTCAAGTCTTCCAGCCATATAGCCAGGATAGTAGAATCTGCATTCCAAAGCAGTTCATTAACCTGCAGAAACAAACACGGCTCTCACTGATATTGTTGCTTCTCTGTAGGGTGGGTATGCTCCCAATTGGTTTGCAAGACCATGAGTTGCTCCTTATTTTCAGCAATGAAAGGTGCGTGGGTTAATACACTAACATAGCTCTCGTGTATTGCAAAGCTCCCAACAGCTGTAGCAAAGCATCCTGAAGCAGAACCTGTCACAGTGGCTCCACACAGCTGAAGAGGTAATACAGCCACAAACATGACAGCAGTGTTCTCTTTGCTTTCCTTGGCACTGAGGAAGCATCTGCCAAAAGACCTCTCAGCATCCAAAGGCAGAAGTTGAAGTAACACCCTAGCAGTAGCTTCTCACTTCTCTTATTTGGGATAATGTGAGTATTTCACCTCACTCTTGCAACAGCTGACATCCTGAACAGCATTTTTGAAGCATTTGCCTGGTAGAAAGTACACAGGGGCCAGAAGCACCCCAGGCCCACAATCACCCTCTACTTGTCTCTGTAGTACAGGCCTGCAGAAGGCATTGCATCTTCTCCACAGGCTTCTTCACTGTTCACTTTTCAAGTCACTTTTTTCAACAGGACCAGCACTAAGTGTTAAGTTAAAAACTTCCTCCTGGAATCTGGAAAAGATCTAGTCTTCCTCTCCATTACACTCTAATCAAAGAAGCCCAGGCACAGCACTTACTTTGACCTGCCCTTTCTGGAACGGCAGGGTGAACTCCCCATGAAGAAGTCCATTCTTCTCCAAGAAAACCACATCATGTCTGTTGGGTTTTTCTTGCGTGGATGCTATCAGGTTTCCAGAGGGCCTTAAAAAAGAGCCAAATGAAAAGCGGTTGCTCACATAATCACTAGCTGTCATTTTAAACACCAATCATCTCACATTTTCTCCAGAGAGATGAAGAAAAGGGGAGCAGAGGATGTGTTTTTCTCAGCACTGTGCAAAGTCATTGGTCCAGCACAGACATTTTCCAGGCTCATGACATCCTCAGGTGAGCAAGTAAACGTCAGCACTGGCAAAGGGACCTGTAATACTCCTATTTACACAGTTGAGTCCAAAACCACTTGACATTGAGACTGTGCAGAGAACCTATCCCTTCCTCCTGCACATAATGCAAGTATTAGTTTTTTCAGGGTTTAAAGAGCTACTCTTCCTCATGCTGGATCAGAAGGAAGCTTTCTTCAAGTTTTAGGAAAAATAAACAAACACAGAAGAAATGAAATTGATGCTGATAAAAGACTGTGACCAGGGAATAAAAAGCAACAGTTTGTTGCCGGCATGCAGACTGCTTTGCTACTCACTTCCAGGACAGTGCTTGCTCTAATCCTGAGATAGGCTCACTTGTTGACTGCAGCACAAGCTCTCTGCTCCATACTCGGACCTTCCGAGCACCTACACATTGAGAGATCAATGAGACAAGGGTGTAAGAAAGGACTGGGAAGAGACTTTTCTAATTTTATGAGGGTAGGAGAGCAAATTTTGATGCACATGAATAAAAAGGAGATTTCTCATCTACACCTTAAGGGGTAAAAACTTACTCTGTCTCAGGCAGTTCTGCCATAGTAACTGAATGACTCTAAAGGAAATGAGTGGGAATTTCAGTCTGATGTAGCTCAGTCACAGCCATTTCCATCTCCAGCTTTCACCACAGAAATATTAAAATATTCCTATAAATGCAAGATTCTCCCTAATCTGAAGTACTGAAGGTAAAAACCCAAACTAGTGGAAGAGCAGTGCAGTTTGGTGCAGCTCAATATGTTGACCAATACATTTAAACTGCTTAGTAATATTTATCATGGAAGACATCAACTACAGTCTTACAAAAAATGTATGTGCTCATCACTTCTTTGGCTTTAGGGCAAAACCTAGGGAAAAGTATTACCAGTATTTAAAGAAAAGTGTGCAAGGCCAAACTGCTAGTATGAGGGACAGTGGGTATGGCAACCCAGATTCATCCATTTGGCATTGGAAGCCCATCAGAGATTGCTTAGAGCTTGAGCAGTGATTTAACGCTGGTGAAAGAAGCAGTTCAGATAGTAACTACCCAGTAGTAACCTCTCCTGGCTTCTCACTGGACTGAAAACCAAACTGCAAAGAAAGTGTTCAGAAGATTGTGTCTATAAAATACCTCTGAGAACACCAAAACAGAGAAAAGAGCAATTAACTAGCTCAACTCACCCTTGCTTTAAGTGCCCAAGAGACCACAAACACCAGCCAGTTCTTGCCTTGCCTAGCTTCTGCTTAAGCAGCCTCTTACACATGTTGGTATTTCAAAGAAGTTTGGTCCCATACCTGTCTCGGGACAGACAGCACTCACTGCAACAAACTGCCCATCTCCTCTCCACGTCACCCGAGGCCTGCTGTCATCCCAGGCTGAAGTAGGTGACACTTCCTGAAGTCACACAACAGAAAGTTGCATCAAAGCTTAGGAAGGCAACTGCTGTCTTTGTCTAAACAGACTGCACTGCTAAGCCAGCTCTTTCAAGAGCCTTGGCATGAAATCAATCCATTAAAAAATCTTAAGGCTGCAAAGTTAAAAATTAATTACTCAGAATGTTATTTTAGGAAATACTAGAATTAAAACTGCCTGTAAATTCAATCTGCTCCTCCTGCAAGGGCATATGACTGTCTATTCACATGATCACACACTGTCCTTCCCCTCCACCAGGGTGTCTGCTTATAGACCAGCTGTGCATAAGCTGGACACAAGGGTGAATCAGGGTTTGCTCATGACTGATGCCTGGAGTCACAACCCCTTGGAAGGAGAAAGGTGGGAAAGGCATGCCATCCAGACAGTCTGTAAGGCAGGCAGAAGCTGGGATGAGAAGTAGTGTTCTTTGAGGTAGAACAACATAAGAAAAAAAATAAAATCTCAACAGAATACCCATAAAGAGGCAGCTGTTCAAAGGTTTAACTTTTGTCAAGCTAGGCATATTTTCCCAGATACAGCCAAGCCTCATCCTGTCCTTCATAACAGTAAAGCTGGAACAGGCCACATTTCAAGTCTCTGCACTCTGTCTGCCAGAGTGGACAGTTTTAATTTTGAAACTTAAACACAAGAATAAAAATCCAGCAGTGGAGTGTTTTTAGCTACCTGACTTTTCACCAAATAAAAAGTAGAGAAAACAAGAACCAAACAAGGAAGTGTCAGACAAAAGAGCAAAGAGCTAAAATGTGCAGGCACATGGAGCTACCTCACATGACTGGTGATGGCGAGTAGCCCAAATCCTACTACTCTTGCCTTCCGGGAGCTCAAATTACTGTTCTTTCTGCTCCTCTCAGCCAAACTGCTTGTTATTTCTCTTGGTCATATGAATACCTGAGTATATAGCACACATTCAGCAAAATCTGTCATGCTGATTTAAGGGTGGCTTTACCTCTGCAAGCACTACCACTTGCAAATCTTCTTGCTTTGAGCTCTGTACGAACAGTTCTAAGTACTCACAGCTGCTGTCTTGAATTAGGAGGAGGAGAAAAATGCTGGATTTCAGAAAACAGAAACAAACAGAAGCAGCCTATGAAGACAACTACCAAAAAGGCTGTGGCAAGCTGGCACTGCAGGAATACGAGAAACTCTGTACATGTTTTTCCAGAGACAGCATGGGCCTAACATAAGAGAACTAGTATAATACCGTCTGTTTGCGATGCGCTGCCTGTTTTCCCTCTGATCCATGGAACTGTGTCTCCTTTTTACCCCAGCCAAGAGCAACAAACTTTCCTGAAGAAGAAATAATCATTGTAGTGGAAGATTTACAGCACTACTTTGCACAGTGCAGTAAACATAACCACAGCTTCAAGCCACCCACATCTTCCATCCAAGTTTAATTCTAAAAACCTGAAGAAAATTTACGTAGCCCAGAAAGTCCTCTAGTACAGGGAACTTACTTGAATTCATGCTGACAAGTAAAATATTGGCGTTCCCCTTCAGCTGTCCAGCAGCATTACAGTCTAAAATGTCTCCTGAGGCCCAGTAAGCGCTCAGCTCCATTTCTTTACTTTCTACATGTTTACAAGACACCAATGACATCAGTTTGAACAACTTCATTTCAGTGCACCTCTCACCTTCCCCAAACTCATCTTGGTGGATTTCCTTCTCAGTAATTGGTTCAAAATCCCTTGTCATCATGATGAGCGTTTGCTGACCTGCAGGGCAGACGTTAAATACAATATTGGTAATGGTATCTCCAGCAAATAAAAACTCATTGCTGCCCTGTGTTGTCCTATTGCTCTGTCATGGACTTGGCTATAGGAATATTTCTAATGGTAATATGATACTAAAGAGAACACATCCTTTAAAGCAGAAAATCTCAAAACTGGAACAGAAGAACACTTTCAAGTATCTCTCTCTCTAAAAACATGCTTCCTGACCTAAACTTAATAAGTTCTTTCCACTTTAAAAATAAGTACTAGGCACTCTTAAACATTTACTCTTGAGATATGAAGCACAAGGTGACTGGGAGCAGTCCGCATGAATTTATGAAGCAGAAATCATGCCTGACCATCCTGAAAGCCTTCTACAATGAGATGACTAACTTGTGGATACAGGGAGACCAGTGGATGTCATTTATCTTGATTCTAATAAGGCTTTTGACACTGTCTCCCATAACATCATCATAGACAAACTCATGAAAGATGGGATAGATAAAAGGACAGTGAAGGGGACTGAAAATCAGCTGAACTGCTGTCGTGGTTTAAGCCCTGCCAGCAACTAAGCACCATGCAGCCGCTCGCTCACTCCTCCCCACTCCCAGTGGGACAGGGAGGAAAATTAGAAAAAAAAGTAAAACTCATGAGTTGCGATAAGAACAGTTTAATAACTAAAATAAAATAAAATTAAATATAATAATAATAAAAATATAATAATTGTAATGAAAAGGAATATAACAAAAAGAGAGATAAATAAAACCCAAGAAAAGAAGAGCGATGCACAATGCAATTGCTCACCACCCACTGACTGATGCCCGAGCAGTGATCCACCCCTCCCAGCCAACTCCCCTCAGTTTATATCCTGAGCATGACATTCTGTGGTATGGAATATCGCTTTGGCTAGTTTCGGTCAGCCGTCCTGGCTATGCTCCCTCTCAGCTTCTTCTACCCCTGGTTTCTGGCAGAGCATGGGAAACTGAAAAATCCGTAACTTAGGATCAGCACCACTTAGCAATAACTAAAAATACAGTGCGTTATCAACATTTTTTTCACACTAAATCCAAAACACAGCACTGTACCAGCTACTAGGAAGAAAATTAACTCTATCCCAGCTGAAACCAGGACAACTGCCAAGCTCAGAAGCTTGCCATCAGTGGCAAAAAGTCCAGCTTGAGGTCAGTCACCAGTGGCGTGCCCCCGGATACTAGGGCCAACGTTTAACATCTTCATTAATGACCTGGAGAATGGGACCCTCAGCAAGTTTGTAGATGACACAAAACTGGGAAGAGTAGCAGGTACACCAGAAGGCTGTGCTGCTGTTCACAGGGACCCTGTCACGTAGGTGAGACAGGCTGTCAAGAACGTCATAAAGCTCAACAAGGGGAAAAGCCATGTCCTGCACCTAGAAAATAATAATCTCAGGCACCAGGACAGACTGGGAGCCAAGTGGGTGGAAAGCAGCTTGGCAAAAAAATGACCTGTGTTTCCTGGGAGACACCAAGTTGAACATGGGCCAGCAGCACCCCTCTGCTGAACAGGTAGCCAACAGCACCCTAGGCTGCATTAGCAGTGTTGCCAGTAGGTTGAGGGAGGAGATCCTTCTCCTTTATTCAGTGCTGGTGAGACACATGTGGATTGCTGGCTCCAGTTTTGGGCTCCCCAGTACAAGACAGACAAGGACATACTGGAATGAGTCCAGCAAAGGGTCACACAGATGACTGAGGGTTTGGAGAATCTGTCACATGAGGGAAAGCTGAGAGAAGTCAGACTGCTCTGGAGAGAAGGCTCAAGAGGAATCTCATCAGTGTGTATAAATATCTTATGTGGGAGGTGGGGTACAGTGAAGAAGACAGAGCCAGACTGGTAGTGGTGCCCAGTGAAAGCACAAGAGGCAATGGGCACAAACTAAAATACAGCAAATTCCATTAAAACGTAAGAAAACAATTTTTTACTGTGAGGGTGGTCACAGACAGGAACAGGGTGCCCACAGAGGTTGTAGGGTCTCCATCCTTGGAGATATCCAAAATGTGACTAGGCTCAGTTCCCAGCAACTTGCTCTGTGTCACCTGCTGTGAGCAAGGGGGTTGGAATAGGTGACCTCCAGAGTTCCCTTTCAACTTCAAGCATTCTGTGATCCTGTTTTGCTTGAGGCTAACTTTATTTTCTAGGTGAGACACATCTGTAGCTAAGTTGAGCCTGTAACACATTTCCTGCCAAAGGACAAGAAGCAGTTTTTGTTACTAAAAAATCAAATGGGGATATAAAGGAGGATTCTTTATGTTTTAGAGGCAAGATCAAATATACTTCCTTGGAAGATCTGAAAGACTACTTGCTGTTCTATAAAACTCAGCTTTTTGGGCCCAAACAGCTTCTACCTGGATCACCAAAGCAGCTCATGGATCATGAAATGAAATCTCATATATAGAATCAGGTGGGTTTTTTTTCCTCTGTAAGTCTTAGTCCCAGTTTCATAACTTTGTATTTTGTTTCTTCTATCTTAAACTTAACTGTGTTTTACATTTTGGCCATAGCGAGTTTCACTCCTAAAGGCAGAAAGCTTACAGGCTGTTGTTGATACCTGTTGCAAGCAAAACAAGCTCTTGGTCAGGACTCCAGCTCATGGTACTTAGACCGCTGTCCACACTTCCAACACACTCCACCTGCAAGACCAAAATAAGATCACAGAAGTACAGGAACACCAGTGCAGCACCAACTCAGCACAAAAGCAATCAGTCACCAAGGCACGGAGATCTTCTCCTACTTAGAAAAGTCACAAGTCTTACTTTACCCTTTGTGTTAAATGAAACAAAAGAAACATTTCTAAGCAAAGATGGTTCCAGAACATTTATGTAGGAGAGCCCAGATAATCTAGAGATTAGCATTTTCTACCATACACAGTTTTAATAAGACCTTTATTCTGCAACTCTCAGTCTTATGCCAACATGTATAGTGTTAATATTGCCTGATCAGCTCTGGGGTTACATTGGTAAACATACTGAAGTCACAAAACACAGACATAATGGTTCTTACCTAAAGAATTCCAACATGCAGTTAAGAGACACTATATCCATTGAAACATCAGCTGATCAGCTTGTGCATGCTGAACTTGACAACTGTATACAGCTGCACTAACTTCAAAGTTCATGAAAAACTGGGCCAGTTTCACTGGCCATCATGAGTATATAAGCAACAGCAACGGGCAGAGAACTTCTGTCATGCACTGTTATCTTGATTTGCAAAAGGCGTGGAATAGAACAACTGTGATAAACAGCAAGGCGATGCCATTCAAGGAATTAAGCTTAGAAGTCACAATCTTTTCAGGTACACAAAGTGGGACTGGGCACCAGTGGGCAGAGTAACCCATCACCCACATGCAAAAGACTTCAGAACAAGCAGAGTAACCTTCAAGACTTCTTTCTTGGTGCCCAGACTGCACCAAAAGAACAACATTTTAAAATTGATAAAGTAAGCCGAAAAGCCTTGAAATAAAGTATCTGAAGTTAAACCTCAACTCTGACCCATGTTATCAGTGCAAGAAAAGTCTCATGTATCACATCTTTTGTCAATCTCTATTCCCTTATGACCCTTAAATTGCAATGTGGGACACATTTTTCTGATACAGTTGATTGTATATTTAAGTGGTATCTGCAAATCAAACCCAAACAAGAACCAAAGCAGGTGAGCTGCAAATAACCACAATCTGACAGCTAACCCAGACAGATCACTGTCATCTCACACCTATCTACACCTGCACTGTTGGACTGGTATTGTGGGAGCTGATGCAGATTTCAGAGGGTGCTGCTGTAGTGTTTAAGTGTCTTGCTGAAGACTGTACAAATCTGACACTAAGAAAGGAACAGAAAGCATGTATCTCAGTTCCTGCCATATTTACTCAGCTAAAGTATTTTGGTTTCCCTTTAGTGTTTTCTAGGGCTTTTTAATCCAAATGTTCTTCAAATCACAACACTTTCTCCTCTCTTAAGTCATGTCATCGTATTGACTGATAATAATAAAAAGGTAGCTATAGTGTGAGCTCTGAATGGATTACTTTATTCTGTACCTGTTCTCAGCAATATCCTATTTCTGTAAGACTGTCCAGTGGATCCTGTGCTGCTGGATGTGTGCCAACAGTCCTCTGAGCAAACATACAGGACAAGGGCTGTGAACAGGCAAGCCACTGTTTCACTGCTGGTTCTTTTACGGGGTATATATTCTGTCCTTAATCCTGCTCAAGGCTCCCACAAAAATCAGCTCATCTGCCCAGAACAGGGAGACTAACCACAGCTCAGTATGTAATAAATATACAATTGCCCCCTGAAGAAATTAAAAGTGTCATCCTTTCCTTTGAAATCCCTCAGTACTGTTGTGTCTTTCCTGCCATGTTACCTGCTTCGTGCTGAGACTGCACAGTAGGATGTCTCCAGCTGCTGTAGCAACACACACGCACTCCTGCTCTGGAAGATCTTCAATACCCACAATGCAGCCACTTCCATCTTCAGGCATGAAACCCTCCGCAGTCAAGGAAACTTCTCTTGTCACCTGGACATAGAGAGACCAATGACTTATTAACTACACATCACCTCACCGGGATTTTTTCAGAAATGACAGAATAACATACATGCTTATATTTCATCCTACTGCAATTACACAAAGCATTACACAGCAGAAGTATGTGAATGGCACCAAGAAACAGCCAATGTGCACGTACTTATCTTCACTTATCCATAGGAAATTGTGAAGGTTCTCTTATGTTAAAATTGCTAGACAATGAGAAAACTCACATAAGGGAGCAAATAATAAATGGCAATACTACAACTTCCAATCTGTTTCTGTTCTACTCATCTTTTAACGCCCTTTTCACACTTCTCCACATAGTGTCAACATAAAGAGGTGAATGAGTAGCTGCTTAGAGTGTCCCAATACTTTCAATGGGTCATTCAGACTTCACAGACACGGCATATAAAAACATTCAAAGGAAAATAATCTGGATGCGCATTCAGGTACAGCAAAAAAGGGAAGTTCTGGCTAAATTAGCTCTCTCCAGCTTAGTTGCATGAATGTTTTTACACATCCTGTCATCAGGGAAAAACAACACCGTAAGAAAGACCTGAAATAATCCCCCCCCAAGCCGGAAAAGGAAGCTGACATATTTAGCAACTTCAGAATTATTTTTTTTTTTTAAGTCTAAAAGGATTTCAGCCGATAGCCTTCACAAACAGACCACAATGGAGATTTTCAGAAAACACCCTTCTTTAAAAATGAGATCCCAGGAAAGCCCAAAAGCTGTGCTGTCAGCTAACTTCAGAACTGAACAAACTGAAGGAAACAGATGCCTTGGAATTGCATAGTGTGTTTCCAAAGAAGACTGCAACCCAGCTCCAACCCAGCTCTAACAGGAATTCATGGCTCAATAGCAGTTTTTTATTTAGCGCTCTGAGATTTTTTTCTTCCCTACAGCACGGTTCCAAAAGCTTCCCCGTCTACTCTTCACTATCCCTTTGCCTGTTCGTTTCTGTTTTGTGATGCAACTGTTTGCCGGATCATGCTTAAGACTACACCACGGGCATGACCCGTGTCAAATACAACCACCCTCTTGCAGGCGGACTTCGTATTTTAAAAGCACAGCAAATCACTCGAGCCACTAAGATCACAGTGCAGCCTCACAGCCAACGTCCTAGGCACCGTGAGACAGCAGCAAGCGGCGGCAGGGAGCAGCAGGAGGCTCTAAGGCCCCGCAAAGGCCGCTACATGGAGCGAGCCGCCCGGAGGCCAGCTCCCGCCGGGCGCCGACGCGCTCCCGCTGACGGCGGCCCAAACGCTTTATCGCCGCTTTGCAACGGGCGGCCCAAAGCCGCCCCTAACAACACGCCTGCAGCGATGAGCGAGAGCCGACAGCCCCCAGCACCCTCCCCCGAAGCCACAGCCCTGGCCCAAGCCTGACAGCGACAAGCAGCCGCGGCTCCCGGTGCGCCCGGCGGCGGCTCTAACCGAGTCCCCGGCGGCGCCCAGCTCCAGAAGGCCGTGCTGTGAGCCCACGAGGACCGTGCCGGGCTCGGCGCTGACGCAGAAGCACTGCGGGCTGCCCGGGGCGGCGGCAGGGCGGCGACCGCCGGTCCGCAGCAGCCGCAGATTCCTCATGGCGGAGCAGTGCCACGCCGCTCACGGACCCACCATCTCCTCCGCGCCGGGCGGGCGGAGGCGACGGCGCATGCGCGGGCCGCGGGCGCGGGCGCAGGCGCAGTCCGGGGGGGGGGCGCGGGACCTCAGAGGAGCAGGAGGGAGGTCTGCCCGGGTCAGGCAGCCGCCATCTCCCGCTCCGCACCGCGGCCTCCCGTCAAACCCTTCCCAAGGGCTCCTGCGGGCATCCGAGCCTTCCTGGTACGGGCTGGGGGGGACTGCCAGCGGAGGGTGCTGTGCCCGGCAATGCTGCCAGCGCCAGGCCGAGCTGGCAGCGTCGCCCGTGTTAGGTGCGGATCGCTTACTGTCACCTGCTGCTCCTGTCAGGTCTCCTGCCGAGCCCCTTCCCGGGCATTTCTCCGGGCTTGCCGTGGCACAGGCGGCTGTGCGGGGCCAGGAGCTGGCACTTCGACCCGTGTCAGACTGGGACCCTCGCGGAGCAGGCAGATCTGTGGTGGCCGCATGGCAGGCACCCCCACGCTCCTGCGCTGCCTTTGCTGCTGGTTCTACAACCACCTTCCCCTCCGTGAGTTACGCAGCGTGGGCTGGGTCTGGAAGCCATGTGGGGTTGCGGTATAGACAACAAAACCAGTGCTTTGATTTTTCACCAGCTCAGTTCTCTGTGTGGTTGCGTATGCCTGCGCCGCACGGTGACAGGGTATAAGGTAACACTGGGAGCAGCATGGTTATTTTGCAGCCGTGCTGGTACTAACCAGTTGATGAACTCCAGATGAGAGTTTTAAGGCGCTTCCAGGGCAGCCTACAGAGAGACAGGCCAGTGCTGCCCTGATACCACCCTTTTTGTCATACTTGGTCTTCTCCCTCCAGCTGCAGCCGACGGGGAGGAGAAGGCAGCTCAGGCTTCAGAGAGGAGAAAGACTCCATGCAACCGCAAGTATAGCCTTCTGCCTAGCGGAGCTAGATTCCATCATCGCTGATCCAGTCTAGTGGCCACCCGCTGTGCAGGCCGAATTTGGGTGAAGCTGTTTTTGGCTATGGAAATGTGTAGCATTTGCATGCTGTAATCATCTTCACGTGCGCTACAGTTTGGGAACTTAGGTCAGTGGAAGGATGGGCTGCCAGACATCTGGGCAGTTTTGCTTCTTGCTGCTCAGGTACTAAACTTGGCTAAAGTTGGTGATAAAACTGCAAAGTTGGCTAAACTCAGGGAGGGGTTTCTTGAGACCAGCGGAAGCGAGTTGTGTCATCAAGGCTCAGCTATCGCTGCACATGGAGAAAGTTAAAGCTGTACAGACTCCTTATCCTGGGGACAGGGCGTAAGAAGTGACTTCCCAGGCCAGCCCAGTGTCTGCCAAGCCCAGCAGGGCCTGGCAGCGCTGGCAGGAGGAGAGGCAGCTGCCAGAGTGCATGTGAGACTGGCTGTGCCTTGCGCCCCGTCCCCCTGTGCTCCCCCAGGACCTGTGCCACTGGCTTCGTGCAGTCTCTGACACCCCTGTGCCCTGCAATACCTCTTTTGGAGGCTTTTTCACAGGTCGGTCTAGACCCTTTGGCCCCGCTTGATCCAAGCAGCCTCCAATCTCCTGCAGCACCAAGTACCACCGTTTTTACTGTGTGAAATTTGTTTGCCTTATCCGATTTGCCCCAGCTGACTGCATGGCCCTGGCTCTCGCACTGTGGGGTCTGGTGAGCAGCGGGTCTGCATCCACTGCCCCAGCGGTTTTGCAGGCTTGGGGCACATCCCTCCTAGCAGATGGGACCTGCCGGTCCCCTCCAGCCCATGAGCTGTCCCCCTCTGGGCTTGCTTTCAGTGTGCCGCATCGCCCCGGTGAACCATTTTCTTCCCGATACCCGGCTGAAATGTCCTCTTTTTATTATTTTTTCCGCAGCTGCAGCTGGCGTCCTCCATCCCGCACCTCCCTCGCTCCGCTCCTCCGTCCCTGCCGCCCTCCCCGGGCCGCGCCGCGCCGCGCCGGCAGGCCGGCCCAGCAGGAAGCGCTGCGGCCGGGGCAGGTACCGCCGGCCGGGGCTGCGGATCCCCCGCCACCACCCCACCGCCGCCATCCTCCGGCCAGCGGCCCGGATGCCCTCCCCAGCCCGGCGCTGAGGTCCCCCCGCCCCGGGCCGGGCGGTACAAGTGGTGCCAGGGTCCGGCCCCAGTGGCGCCGGGCAGCGCAGACCCGTGCCAGGCTCCAGCAGCCTTGGCTTGTGCCCGAGCGCGGTGCAGCTGGGCTGGGAGGTGCTTCTGCGGCGCTGGGGGGAGGGGCGGGGGGCCTGCCTTGGGCTGCTCGCACCAGCAGCCCCAGAATGGTCTGTGAAGGGTTCACCCTGATCTTCTCTTTTCATTGGTGAGTCAGTGTCAGAGCTGCTTTCAGCTAAATACCTCTTTCAGACAGTTCCCAGGCAGCGACTGGATTGAAGGAAACTTGAGGCAGAGGCCCCTCTTCTGTTGCTGTTGGATTTGTTTTGGAGGCTGTGGTTACCTGCTTGGTGGTGCCTGCAGCAGTAGCTCTATGCCGGCAGACGGTGACTTCCAGGGGCATCTCTCCACTTCTCTTAAGGAGGTGAGATCTTGTCCTCTAGAGTGCTTTGTAATGCAGATCTGCCATGACTACTTATAACTTGGTGCTTGAACCCAAAATGCTGGTCCTGCTCACAGTCTGGGCCTATGGACCATCGTGCTGGCAAGATGTAGAAGTGTGATGGAGTCTTCAGATGGCACAGGAGGTCATTATGCTGCTACTGACATAAAAGCTCCAAGGTCTGTTGGGGAGAGTTGAGACTGCTTCTTCCTCCCGATGATGGTTCCTTCGTGCCAGGCAAAATTAGCTTGGAAATGAAGCTTTTGGGTGTTTCAGAAGCTTAGCTGAGGCAGCACTTTCATGAAGGGTGCTTGTTCCTGACATTTGTGAATGCGTTCAAGCAGCAGGATCATGGTGTCAGGGGAGTGAACTAAAAGAAGTTAAGTAGCTTTCCAAAAAGAGTGAATATTATCTATAGTTGTCTAAGAAGCTAATGTGGGATCAGGAAAGGGGAGCAATAAGTGTGATGGGGCTTAGCCAGTACTAGGATGGCTTGAGGGTTCTTTCAGTCATGAGGATAAGTTGTTCCTAAGAGCGTGAGCTTGGGCAACATCTCTTGTGTGCTCCACTGTATTAATCTCTGTGCTCATTCTCCTGCTGTCACACAGCTGGCTTCACGTTCAACAGTTTTGTGTCTGCAGTTGGATTCCCACTAACTTAACACTGCAACAATTTATTTGCTTACATATTTGCTTCAGATACGTTAGTGTCTGAACTGAAGTCTCTGGTAGCCTTTACATTTGTTGATCTTTAAACCATGTTTTTACTTAAGAAAAAAATGCAAGAAATTATTTATAGGTATTTTTCTGGAGTGTTGTTAGCTTTCTTTATACAAGGGCCATGTGTGTCTGCAGCTCTGAGCAAAAAATCACACCTGCCATATGGTTAAGCACTTGAAAAAGAGCCCAGAAACGTGGCAGAATTGGCATCCTTGCATATGATCAAAATTCATCTGAATGTGGACCTGAGTAGCTGACTACAGCTTTGAAGTAGGCCCCTTCTCTGAGAGGGAAGTTGGTCTAGAGATCTCCACAGATCCCTTTGAGCCTTATTTTTCTGTTTCTCTTGCACACTGTGTTCCTCTTGGGAACACAGGAGGTTACTTGGCTGTTGAGCAACCAAGTCTCTTTTGCAAGGATCACAGAATTACTCTCTCTGGTGCATAGTCCATCATATGAGGCCTACTGGATGGAGACCTAACACGTGGCATACAGGCTTTTTAACAGCAATCCTCAACTGACACAAATGATTTATAAAGATGCTGCATAAGCCTGGATTTTTTCTCCAGACACCATGGTTTAAAATATTAGCTGAAAATTCAGTGGAAATGCCGGGATACACTTACCTGAAATCCCTTGACCGGACTATGTGTCCCCCCTCCCTGAGCTTGTTATCTTGCCATGTTTTCTGCAACTGTTACTTAACATTGTTGTCTGTGGCTCCAAATGCCCTGGTTATTGCTATTGATTTGGTATGCCCACAGACTGTACTTATTTTTTACTCAAGAGATTGTGGTACTGCTCCTTGGCTGCTAGTCCAGGCTAATTTAGGAATGGAAAAGGGAGAAAACAGACATATAGAGGTCATCTGAGCTGAGGAAGACAGGGAGCAATGACCAAAAGTAGAAGTCAGAGACCTTATTGGGCAGTTTGAAAGCTAGGGAATGTTTTTTGTTGTGTGCCAGACTTCAGCTTATTCCTCTTTTTCATTTGCTGCAGGTTCTACAACAATGGTGATATAGTTGGGATCTGCTGTTGCTTATTTACCTGGAGAATTTCCTGTTTCAATCTGATTCTGAGTGCATTTCCTGAAAGAGATGAAAAAAGGACCAGAAAGCGGAGCTTGTCCCCTTGCCGCTCCAGGCAATTTAGTGGAGTCAAATCCAGGCAATAACAGCAGCAATGGAGCCTCAGTGAAAGAGAAAGACATGCTTTCCTCTTCTGGAGAACTGGAAAATGTACAGCTGAAACCCAGCAGAGAAACATCCAGAAAAAAACTCTGTGGCTATTTAAACAAGCTGGGCATCAAGGGGCCAATTAAGACCTGGAAGTCTCGCTGGTTCTTTTACGATGAAAACAAATGTCATTTACTATACTACAGAACTGCACAGGACATCAACCCTTTGGGGTCTATTGATCTCTGCAGCGCCAGCTTTGACTGCAAGGCGGAAAATGGGGAAGGGGTTTTTGAGATCAGAACACCAAGCAGAGTTTTTACTTTGAAGGTGAGGGGCAGCATCTTCTTGTGGGAGCTGTTACGAAACATTTCCAATCAGGACAGACACATTGCTGCTAAGATACCTCTTAGCTGAGTTTCACTTTAGTCCTCCCAGCCTGGACTGTTACCATTTGGACCTAAATTACTTGCATTGTTTTGGCAAGACTGGGACTCCATTACTTGTGAGATGGCCGCTGTTTAACAGAATAGGAGTAAAAGCCGAACTGGGTGCTGAATTAAAATCATTGAGGAGTTCTGCTGTTCACATGTAATTTGCTGAACAGAAATGAGCTCCCCTGTCTAAAATGGTTGCTCCAGCAGGAACCTTTGCTAGATTTTTATCTCTATGAAAATTGCTATTAAGAAGCTCTGTGGGTGATTCCTGGCTAAAATAATCATGGCATTTCTGCTTAGCCTTGAAGCGTAGTAATGTTTAAAATTGTTTAAAGTTTAAGATGAGGTCCGTGGTCCACTGAGGTTCTGTTACTAAGGCCGTGCTTAAGATTTACTCTGTCCTCCCAAATCAGTGTTAGGACCAGAGGATATAGCTTAGGCTTGACACAGCTGGCCTTTATTTCTGCTGACTTGGGCAGCAAAGTTGTGGTCAGTTCTTCAGGATGTGTCTCATGCTGATGAGATTACTTCCCTCCCCTTCCTGTTTTGTGTTATGTTAGGCAATCAGCAAACAGGCAATGATGTACTGGCTGCAGCAGCTACAAATGAGACGTTGGGAATTTTGCAACGCTCAGAGCAGATTTCCTGTGGGCAGCTCCCAGCTTGTGAATGAACCTCTGACTGGCAGAACAAGTAGGTGTCGCATATGTCAGCCTTTCTTTTGCTTTCGGCCCCCCAGTGATGAATGGTGCTCCTCATCTGTAAGTGGGCAGAAGTTTTGGCCAGGTTTTTAAGTGCAGGTGCCAACTATCAATGCTTGGTTGATGTTTGGAACTTATGGCCTTATTATGGATGAATGTGAATGGGCTGTCTCCTAATCCACAGCATGTGGTTGGAGATGCTCAGGTATCTTATGATCGTGAATTCCCTCTTGAATTTCCTCCTGCATGTGAAGTGTGTACATTTGATATATCCCCTTCCTCTTGCGAGGCCTGTGAAATCTACAGCAAGCAAGTTTTTTTCAGCGGTGGTGGGATTAAGGTGTGCATTCCTAGCAGTGGGAGTACACACGCTGGTGGGTCGGGGAGGGCACAAGCAGAATGTCAACCTGTTTAGTTATGACTAGATGCACATTTTGTTTGAAACGATAACCCCCTCCCTAGTAAGTGTCTGCTCTAAAAGGTTCTGGGTACTTTGGCATTTTGCTACAGCAGGCAATAATTGGGTAACAAACTGTGTTCGTGGAGTGTTATCTGCACATTAAAACTATCAAACACTGTTTGGGATGGGGGAAAAGAATAGCAACAGTTCCCTTCCTTATTCCTTTAGGTCGTTAAAGTTCAATCAAATTAAATCCTAATTTAGGATTAGTCATTCTCATATACAAATGGTTGAAGTCACTTGATTGTCCATGAATAAATGACTCTATTTGTACATAGAACCTTCTGTAATCTGACCTAAAACTAAGGACACCTGTTCTGCTGTCCCTGTTCCACCTGACCAGTTGAACATGGAATGTATACCTGTAGTAAAAAGTACAGCTCTCAAATTACATGAAGGAGCCAAAGTCCAATGGAATTCTGTCTTGTTCACTTGCTTCTGTGTCCTGGTTTGTTTTCACATAGATGTTGTTGACAATGAAGACTTGCTGCCTCCGGTGAAAACACCAACAGAAGCAGTGGGTTTAAAGGCAGCGTCTCTGCCTGCACCCCAAACATCTACTGCTTTGCAGAACATCTCACTTAAGCACCCTTGGACAGAGATACAGTAAGTGCATGAGGAGAGCTGCAGTGCAGTTGTTGTGCTGGCCTGCCACTTTGTGCCTTCCTTGCCTGTCACGTATTGCATGAAATGGGACTCTTGCCTAAGTAGAAGAATTGTGAAGCAGCTTTTTGAAGGATGTTCCAGGTGAAAGTAAACTTCCTGCCAGAGGGTCTTTCACATCCCCCTGTTCCAATGCATTTCACATCACCTAGCTCTCTTAGCAAAGATCCTAGTGGCAGGCCTAGAGCTTTGTTAAGCTTTCTTCAGTATAGGTAGTAGTTTGCATGCCTGCTGCGATGCATCTGCACATCCCTCTTGGAAGGGCACACGGGCAGGTTGAGCTGTACTCTGTAGGCTAGTGATAGAAGCCCACTAGCACTTTCCAGTGGTTTCAGAGAACATTGAATGTAGTGCACTCTCTAAAGCAGGAACTCCAAGTAAAAGGCGCTTGAGCCTGTAATATGGCCTGACACTGCACAGCTTGCTACTCCTTGCTGAGTTTCAAGTATGTGAATATTCCCACTGCCTACAATGATGCTGCTATCTGCAGTTGCAACATGTAGCTCCGTCTGGGCTACAGGTTACAAGCCTTGGGCAGTTACAATTGCACAAAGACAACCCCCATCAATATCTCATAAGTATGTCCTTGTCACTTATTTACATATAACCAAAAATGTGTAAGTGGCCACAAGTGTGGTAAGTAGCCTGGCACCTGCCAAATGTTTTTGGTGGTGAGGTTGGCTGTAGTTTTTTACTACCGCTACTGTGGCTACAGTCTGATGCCGATAGGAAGAAAGATCCACCATGGACCAAAGAGGATCAACGTCAGCTGTACTATTTTGCAGGCTATGCATTCTCTCCTCCTCCCTTTGATTAAAAAATAATATGATCATCTCTCCTCCCCCCTCCGCAGCGTTGCTTTTGCTAGCTTGAATAACAATTGCCTTTTTCCAGCTTCAAATTGTATTGCTCCCCTGGTTCTGTGAACATTTCTTCAGGCTCTGTTACTATCAGTCTGGGTCTTCATGAGTGTAGCGTGTCTGATTTAAGCTAAGTTCGTCAGATCCCTGAGCTGCTGATGTCTCGGAGGAAAAACAAAGTACAGCATAAGGTAGAGAAAATGAGGAAAGCTGCATTGGATGAATGCCAACTGCAGACTACAAGGAGTGAAGGTCTGTTGATCTTACGTGCCAATATGTTCCCTGAGGTCAGAAATGTCTGCTTTTCTGCTGTGGAGCTTTACAGTAACAAGGCAAAAGGAGAACAAAATCTAAATGCCAACTTCATTTACAGTTAGGAAGTAGCTGACGCCGAGTCTTTTGTAGATCTCAAAACAAGGAGCTTGTTTTATTTTAGCCAATGGACAACACAAAGAGGAGAAGGGAAAAGACCTGTATAGAGATAGGCAACTGTCTCACTTTCCTGCATAGGTTTTACAGAAAATAGTTGTGCATTTGTGGTCCTGCATGATGCTTAAAGTCAACTCTTAGTGCTTCCGGCAATATCTGATAGCAGCAGCTGTAACAAACTGGTTCTGGGTCTGATTGCAATTTTGTTCCTGAATCTCTTTACTGCATCAAAGACTATTGAGTTTTTTGTGGCAAGATTATTAAATGTGATTCAGAGCACAGGACCTATGGCTGCTTCAGATGTGATCACTGTGGCAGTTTTGGCTGTGCTGTAGATAGCTGAGCTTTTCTTGGCAACTGGGGATTTTCACAGCGAGCTAAGAAAAGGGAAGAAGGGAGCAACATGGTTGGTCTACTGTTACCTTTGATCCCTCTGTCCAGCCTGATGCATTTATATACAGGGCTCAAGCACATGGGGAAAGATGTCCAGCTGATTTACATTTCTGGTACTGATTTTGTGGCACCTTCCTGATTTACATCAGTTACATCCTTGCTCCCCTCAGATCCACCAGTGCCGTGGACAGTTCATTTTCTCAGGACATGAAGGAGGTTTTGGGAGAAGGGGTGGGATATGAGAAGAGGTAAGGCGTTGAATAATTTGAATATGCACTGACTGCAGTGATCATGACTTCTGTTAACTAGGCTGTCTTGATCTCTTCTTGTTTTAGAAACACTGTCTACAATATCTGTGGCTCCAAGCAGCTCTGGGGGAACAATGGGAACATCTTTAGCTTCAGTGAATTCCAGGAGCATCCTGAGAACCCGGATGAGGAGCAAGAAGCAGAAGTGGAGGCAGGGTGTGCAGGTGCTTGTGACTGAGCTGTGTGAGCTGGTCTGAGTTTGATGCCTTCTAGCAGGGAGTAGGCAGGAAAGGGAGGGAGAGGATGGCAAGTTGTCATGAGACATGAAAACTCTATCACATTGTCTCAGGTCCCTTCCTGTGTTGTTGGCACAAGACTGATTCTTTTGGCTCTGCTTCAGGCTGCATCTATCTATCTCCTATCTCTGGAACCTTCTGCAGAGGCAAAAATACCATCCATGGTGCTAGCCTGAACTGGTATTTCTTTGAGGTAGAAGTTAAATTGCTGCATGGTCACAGGCTAAGCTTAGCAGCTCCACTGCATGCTTGGGAAGTTACCTCTCTGCAGTGGTAACTTGCAGTTGCTGTGTGCAAGATAGATGGGTGGGGTGCCAGCTGGGTTAACAGGTACCATAAAACATCACGGGTTTGTTTATTCTGGGGGTACCTGTGGCTGATCCCTACTGTCTGTGCTTCAACTCTGTGGATGCCAGCAGGTCAATTTTCCTTGTCCTGTGTGTCAGTCTTCTCTGCTGAGCTGTTGTGAGTCCCCCCCATAGGAGGACTCAGGATTTCATAGTAGCAACCCAATTCTGTGTAAATTAACCCTACTTCCCTTCAGTTAAGGAGGGGATCCCGGTGGATGGAAGGATGAACTGGGTTAGGAAAGCCAGATGGATGAACAGTGGCTTACCAGGCTTGCCTGAAGAAGTGTCCAGGGAGAGGAACCCAATGGACAAAGTGAGTGTCCTACAGCAACAGATCCTTACACTCACAGAGGAAGTCAAGTCACAGAAGGTGAGTGTGGCGAAGAGTCTGCCGCTTCTAAGGGCAGGGCCCTGAGACTGGTCACAGGGACTCCCTTATACCTTGGTGTTAGGCTGAGAAGTGCTCAGCAGGTACTCACTGGGGACCAGTTGAAGCTGCTGGTGTTACCCCTTTTTATGTGCTTGATTGTGCCCAGTGCAAGGGAGAATGTGCACAGTGCTAGGAAGTGCAGCTAGCAGAAGGGCTGGAAATGGGAGGTAAAACAAATCCAAGTGCGCTCTTCAGGTGTCTTTCTGGTCCATCTCTATTGCTGAGTGAATGTGTGAAGTACAGTCCTCAACATGTACCGTGACACTGGCAGGAACTGCCAGGCTGAGTCATGCTGTTAACAGCAGGTCATGCTTTTTGAACAGCGATCCACCATTAAGAGGTGATTTGACTGTAGAAGTCAGCACATGGCTCACTGCAAGGGCTGCCTCTCCTGAGTGGTACTGTTTTTCTTCACAAGCATGGAGCAATGCCAGGCTCTCCGCGAATGATGCTGGTAGCTCTTCCAGCAGAAGAGGCAGGAGAGCCAGGTCCCATGGTGGGCAATCAGTTGCATGCTTGGTTTGCTTCCTTAAATGGCTGAGGTGGCAGAGCCTGGATCAGCAGCATGTTGCTGCGACAAGCTTTTGTGCCTTCATGTGGGATGGAGTAAGGGAGGACTCTGGCAGAGGGAGTTTCCTTCTTGTAGCACAGATGGATGCAGACTGCATTATTTCCATCCCTCCTATTTTACCACACTGCTGACCAGATCTCCAGCTTCTCTGGTCTCTGCTGGGTCTCCCAAGAAGGATGACTAGAAAGTCAGAATTCAGACAGTGTGAGCAGCAGCTTGTCTGTTAGCAATCCACCTGAAGTCAAGTAAACTGTGGTATGCTGCAGAGGCCTTTCAGGCCCAGCTCTGAGAGCAGAGCTTCTCTATTGGGGAAACATTGTGATTTCAAGATTGCTGCATGCAGTTTTGCTTCTGAAATGAGTCAATTTCAAGATCCTTAGGATCCTTCACTGTTCACTCATTACTGGTTGGGTCTGTGTTGTCTGTGCTGCCATTGCCCTGGGCAGCACTGTGATGTAATGGCTTTGCATTCCCTTTCCAGGAGCTGGTTAAACTTCTCCATAAAGCGCTAGAGGCAGCACAGCAGGAGAAGCGAGTATCTAGCATGTATCTCACTGCAGCTGAAGATAAGGACAGGCTGGAGCTGGTGCGCCACAAAGTGAGACAAATCGCAGATCTCACCAGTCGACTGGAAGCTCTTGAGCAAGAAAAGAAGGAACTGGAGCAGATATTGACTTTGAGAGACAGCCACATCCAGGAACTCAAGGAGCACGTGCAGCTTCTGATGGAGAAGAACCACGCCAAACAGGAAGTCATCATGGCCTTGACAGAGCAGATGGCCCGAGAGCTGTCTGACCCCCTGCAAGAAGCCAACACTATCACCGCAGAGACATTGTATAAGCAGCAGGAGGAGATTGAGCACCTGAAGGTGTGTGAGACAGCACAGGTCATTTGGGGGCTCCTATTTCTGTGCCCTCTGGTTCAGTGGGAGGGCGTTCCTTGTTGGAACCACAGAATATACTTCTGTTAGTTGCTCCATCTGTCTCCAAACCAGAGGCAGGCTGGAAGGGGCTCACCTGATACCAATAGGGTCCTCAAAAGCATCTGGGTCAGTTTCAGCTTCAGCTCAGAGCCTGTTTTGTTTGTCTTCCTGTCACCATTCAATGCCTCCATCTTCCTTTGGTCTTCTTTGTTTCACAGCTGCAGACTCACTTGCTGCCATCACTAGCTTTGTTCCTCTGTGTTTCCCTCTTGCCAACAGTTTCCCAATACATCCTGGTTCTTTCAGATCCAGCCTGTTGTATGTCACTATATACACAGTTATAATGACCAGTTAGTGTGGGGTGGAGAATTGCCAAAAGAGACACTGTTGCATTGTGGGAGAGTGTTTGTTTTTGTGGCCAGCCATGGGGCTGAGATTTGTGTCAGTTTTTAAAAAAATAGAACAGAACACATACATTCTTCATCTTATTTAGGTGCTTCTCTAGCTTTGTATCACCTGGATGTCTCTGTGTTTTGTAAGCATGTACATGCAGTGCACTTAGCATTTTCAAGTGTCTTGTCTATGCATGACACTCCTATTTAAAGTTGTGCCTTGATTTCCTTTGTAGGCAATATTTGTCCTGGGGAGTCCTGTCTTCTCCCCAGAACACAAAATTGTTGACATATTTTCTTGTCCTTAACACAATCCACACCTGAGGTCCCTGAACGGGGAGTGGATTCCAAGCCCCTCAAGAACTCCCCTTGTGTTACTGTTTTGCTTTGTGGCAGGATGATATTGATGCATACAAAACCCAGAACCAATTTCTCAACTCGGAGATCCACCAGGTTACTCGACTCTGGACAAGTGTTGCTGAGAATGAAAAAGCCCTTCTGATGAAGGTAAGGCGAAATGACTTTTTTTTCCTTGGTGAGAGCTGTTACTAATTTCTTTCCAAAGTTGGCACTGGAATGGATTTTGGTCCAAAACACACCAGGAATAAGCTTTCTTCCCAATGTGTGTTTTTAGTGTGACTTTTTTTTTTGCTTTGTGTTGTTCCTAAATTAGACGTGATCATTTTCATTCTTCGATAAAAGTAAAATACCTGCAAAGCTTGGTCTTAAGGATGCTGAAACTTAACCCAGAATTCTGCATTTCAGCTATGCTTTTGGATACAAATAAAAAACCAACACTATGTGTAGGGAATCAGAAAATTTTCTTGAGACCTGGCAGACTGACTAAACTGTGGCTCCATCTAGTCTTGATTTGTCTACCAGGCTTGGCACTGCCAGGTGGCAGCACTCTCAGGTCCTGCAGCTAGATCAGAGTTCTTACGTTTTCTTAAGCTCTGTTTTTATTTCTAGCCTTGTAAGTGTGCATAACCTGGTTACTCTCAGACTTGTCTAATCCTGCCTTCTGGTCCTGAACCACTTCCCCAGGTGTGTGCTGGCATTTGTTCTGTGGGTTTTCCCTGGGTTTTACTTCCCTGGGTTTTAAGGTATGTCTCCACAGTCTTGGATTCGGGAACAGGGCAAAAAGCTGCTTCTGAAGTGTTATTGCCTTTCTTACATCTGTTTGCTTTCTAGTCATTTGAAACCCTGCCTACCTCCTAACTTACTGCCCTTCTCTGATCTTGAAATTTTTGTAACATTCAGAAAGGAAGTAATCAGACCAACGCGCCCAATGGGAGGCAAAATGCTGATTAAAGTGGCAGTATGACAGTACCCCACTCTCCTTTCTGCCTCCTCTATAGGCAGGCTAATTCTCTCTGTGGTTTCTGTTTCATTTTTGTTTTCAACTGCCAATTCCCACTGACCAGGAGTGTTCATTAAGCTTCCTGTGAGATATTGGATGAGTCTTGTCACCTGTGTGGCCTCAGTTCCCCACTTATGGAGTGGGGAATAACAGTCCTCATTCCTTTTTTCTGCTTTGTGTGCCCCGGAGTATGGTGGTTGCAAGGACTGTCCTGCTGCTTGAACTCAGTTGGGCTTCATGTGCTTGAGAAACATTGTGTACCAGTGCCATGGGACTGAGGTTGCTGAGGGGCATGTGTTCACCTTGTCTGTGGTGCTGCCGTGTATCCTGAAAATGGTACAGTCATAGTTCAGTCCCAGGGGAGGTGTTTTGTCAGGATACAGCTTAATGTGGGGTAGAGAACTTGTCTGAGGAGTAGGGAAAAAGCCTGCAGAGAACTCAGCTGCAGTGGTGGCTCTTTGGTTGTATCCCGAGCTCAGCTGGCTGGGATATGACCATCCACTGATGTAATGCAGTAGCTGAAGTAGGTGATGGTGTAGTAGGTCTCCCACTCCATAAGCAAATTCTGTTGCATGCTAGCTACTGCAGCTTGTGCTTGTTCATAGAACATGGTAATTCATTCATAGCTGCAGTTCTGCTGACTGTAGAAAACTGCTGGATGTGTTTTCTGGTGCTTTGCTGTTCAGGAGTCTTCACTTTATGTGCAAACCAGACCAGTAGAGAGCAGTGGCAATGCAGGAAGAACCATCAATGAGACAGCTCATTCCCTCTTGTTTCCCCATTAGTGTGCCTGCCTGCAAGCACGAAACTGCCAGATGGAGAGCAAATACCTGACAGTCTTGCGGAAGCTGCAGGAAGCTGTGCCTGGCCTGCCCAGCTCCCATGCTGAGTTGGTGAGGAACCTCATCCAGGAAGCACTCCAGTGGGATGTGAAGGAAGAAGCAGAAGAAGGTTTTAACCTGAACCCTGTAAGGTAAGAAGCAAGAGCATGGTGATATTCACACCCTTGTAGGAGTCTGACCGTGGAGGGGAATAAGCAGGCAAGAAAGATCCAGGGACATTTCTGTAGCAGGGACTTGGAGCCATGACCTAGGAGTGGAGGTTGAGGAAGTTCATTTAGTTTGGTGGTGTGGAGACCACGAGTATCTGATAGAAGCATAACACTGTAGAAAGGGGAATTAAAGATGGTACAGCTAAACTTTTCTTGGCAGTGGCAGACAGTATGGCAAGTGACAACAGCCATGGTATGCCTGGGAGGTAAATATTGGACATAAGGATAAACTTCTGTAGGAGAGGAGGCCACCTGGAAGGTGGGGGATCTCCATCCTTTGGGGTTTTCTAGTCCCAGCCATACAAAGCCACTGTTGCCCTGTTCTAATGCTGGGGACAATCCTGCAGTGAAGGGGGGCTGGACTGGAGACCTCCAGAGAGCCTTGCCACCAGCGCTGCTGGTGTGCTTGCATTTGTGTTTATACTTTCCTGCCCAGTTAATGCCCCAGTTCTGTATCAGTTTCTATTTCATCTGGCTGGTCAGACTCACAGGTCCTCCAGGTAGCTTTGGAGATAAGACCCCCAGGCCAGGCTTGGTCTCTCTGTCAAGAATGTAATAATGTCTTACAAGTATCCCAGCATGTGGACTGATGATACAAAAACCCTCAACGAGCTGTACTATCAGTGCTCCTGGTGTTTTCTGATCAGTGTGATTTGCATTGTGTACAGGGAGACACCAGAAGGTACTGTGGATCTCTCTTCTTTGGTCTGATGCCCCAGAGCCTTTGCAGTCCCTTCCTACAGAACTGTCTCTGTGCTAGGACATGGCAGGGAGAAGGTACACAGGCTGAGCTAGATACTCCCTTAGGGGCAGGGGACCAGGCGAGGTGAGAGAGGTCTGATGAGGTTGGGCTGTAGCTCAGAGCAAAGTTACACTTGAGTTTGTGTGTGTATGCTGTTGCTGCAGGCTCTCATTTGTTCTCAAGGCTCTGAGACAGTGGGCATGGCAGGCTCTCACATGCAGCTGCAAGAGAAGTGCTCTGGCACGGGTGACAGGAACCTGACAGCAGGCTGTAGCTGGCATGGCCCCAAGCAGTGAGTGGCCATTGGTGCAGGTACCAGCACTGTCCTTTGAACTAACCTCTGCCTTGTGTCCTTCCAGTGAGTATGATGAGTATGGATTTATGACTGTACCTGACTATGAAGTTGAGGACTGGAAACTTCTGGCCAAAATCCAAGCCCTGGAGATAAAGTCAAACAACCTGCGGAGCCAGGAAGTAGTGGAGAAGCCCCTCCGTGACAGGTGGAACAGCGTTGGAGAGCTGAGCCCCTCTGCAGAGCTGAAAAGCCTGATCCGAAGTGGCATTCCAGTGGAGCATCGGCAACGGGTCTGGAGGTGGATTGTCAGCCGGCACTGCAGCCGTCTGCCTGACCACTACCAGCGGCTGTTACGGCAGAGCAAGAGCACTGAGCACCCTGCCTGCCGGCAGATTGAGCTTGACCTGCCCCGCACACTGACCAACAACAAACATTTTTCCTCTCCTACCTCCCAGCTCATCCCCAAGCTCCGGAGAGTGTTGCTGGCATTCTCCTGGCACAATCCTGCCATTGGATACTGCCAGGGACTGAACAGGTGAGGAGCCAGGTATGCTGCTTCTTCATGGGATAGCACTGAGAAGGTGTAGACACATACTTTAGGCTGTGACTCAGGCAACCCCAGGCTCCTGCCTCTCTAGAGTTCTGTCCTGGCTCTAGGTATTTTCCTGCAGAATTCTGCATTTGGTGTCTTCTTTCACCCGGTATTGTTGCTGGGATCAAGCAAGCAGCAGGATGTACTGATTTGGCATTTCCACGGTTACAGAATAGGAAGGAGCAGCTATAGGAAGTAGAGTGAGGCAGTCTCAGAATAACAGCATGAGGCTGGGGCTGAATTGCTAAGTCTTAATGTGCTTAGCAGAAGAACACCCTGGTGATTCCCCTTTTTGCTGAGAAGAGTTGGAGGAAATGTTGGGAAGTGCTAGAGATAAGGGAGTTGCAGCAAATGACATGAGGAGAGGCTGAGGAAACTGGGGTTGTTCTGTCTGGAGCAGAGAAGCTTCAGGGAATCTAAAAGCTTCTTTCATTTCCCAAAGAAGGCTGTAGGAAGGATAAAACCAGGCTTCTTAAAAATGTGCTGCCAAGTAAAAGAGGCCCCAGGTACTAACTGCAAGAAGGGAATTTCTGGGTGGACCTTTTCACATGAGGAGAGCCTGTGTAAGCTATTCCTGTTGTTCTTTGAATGGTCTTCAGAAGGACATTTTCCACTCTGGAGAGTCCTTGACATTAGATGCCATCTTTCCAGTCTGACTGAAAAGGAGTGAGTCAGAGCTGAAGGGGGTAAGGGCTGTAGAAGAGTGTATGGGAAGGTGAGCTGTGTCACATAATATGGAGTATCTCTGAGTGAGCTCTTTCCTGTATTGAAATAGCCAAAATCAGCACACCGCTAACTTCAGCAGACCTACAGAACATCCCATTAGCTGGGGAGTCTGGCTTTGTTGCACCAGTTCCATATTTGATGCTTCCTGTTTGCTGACAGAGGCACATGGGAAAGAAAATCACAGTCCCATGGTTCCTTCAGAAACCCAGAGAACAGATCATTTGCCTCTCTGACTAACTGCCTTGCCATGTTTGATATTTTGGACACTCATGGAGCTAGAGACACACCAAGAGGAATCTTGGATTCTCTGGTTCCTGTGCTGGCCTATGTCTCCTCCTGCAGTTTTGCATTGCCTCACCATGTCTTGTCCATCACAGATTGGCAGCTGTTGCCCTCCTGGTCCTAGAAGATGAGGAAAGTGCTTTCTGGTGCCTAGTCCATATTGTGGAGAACCTAATGCCAGCAGACTACTACAGTGACACACTGATAACATCACAGGTGAGCTGGGCAGCCTCACATCTGCTTGGACTCTGATACAGTGATTTACAGTAAAGGTTTAAAAGCAAGCAGTCAGCTTGCAGTGTGTTTGATTTCTCACAGGACAGTGATACCATCTTGCAATCCCTTCCATTGCAGTGGTGTTGTAGACTTGAGAGTACAAAATTGTTGCACACACAGGAGCAGCAAAATTGATCCCCAGCACTAGGAAGTTGGGAACCATTCCTGAGTAATCACTTGAAGGTCAGGTTAGTCAGAAGGAAGGTGCCCATTAATTGCAGTTACTTATTTTAAGGAGGGTGTAGTGGTTTAACCCCAGCCGGTAACTAAACACCACTCAGCTGCTCACTCACTTCCCCCACCCAGTGGGACAGAGGAGAGAATCAGGAAAAAGCAAGTAAAACTTGTGGGTTGAGATAAGAACAGTTTAATAGACCAGAAAGGAAGAAACTAATAATGATAATAATAACAATAATAAAATGACAATAATAGTAAAATGATTGGAGTTTACGAAACAAGTGATGCACAATGCAGTTGCTCACCACTCGCCAACCAATGCCCAGTTAGTTCCTGAGCAGCGACCCACTCCCCCAAGCCGACTCCCCCCAGTTTATATACTGGGCATGACATCACATGGTATGGAATACCCCTTTGGCCAGTTTGGGTCAGGTGTCCTGGCTGTGTCCCCTCCCAACTTCTTGTGCCCCTCCAGCCTTCTTGCTGGCTGGCCATGAGAAGCTGAAAAATCCTTCACTTAGTCTAAACAGTACCTGGCAACAACTGAAAACATCCGTGTGTTATCAACATTCTTCTCATACTGAATCCAAAACTCAACACCACACCAGCTACTAGAAGGAAAATTAACTCTATCCCAGCTGAAACCAGGACAGAGGGCCTAGTAGAGGTGAAGCAGCTACCAATGCAGGGCACAGCACTATGAGGGCTGCTATGGGGAGAATTAACTCCATCTCAGTCAGACCCAATACACTAATGTGTACTGGGACAGTGGTGTGCTGGTGGAGAGGCCAACCCATGGACTGGGGAAGCAGCAGATAGCTGCAATATGCATAGCAAAATGTCTGTCCAGAGAAGGAGGTAGTGTTAGCTGTGAGATTTAATAGGCAGTGCTCAATACTTGACAAACAGTGATTGACAGGGAAGACATGGCAGACTGAAGACACAGACGGTCCCCTACATTTGGTGACAAAAGACTGTCAGCTGAGGGAGCCTTTTTTAGAAAAACTTCCTGACCTCATGGTTGGTCTTTGAAAGTCTACCCAAGACCCACATAAAGAGGAGGGTCTAGGGTGATGCTTTGTGGGTTGGCTTGATAAAGTGAAAGCTCTGAGTTGGCTGGAAAACTTAAGGTTTAGCTCTTGCAGATTTTAAAGACCATGCATATCGCCTTGTTTGGTTTGTACCACTGTGCTGTAGCTAAGTGGGCTGACACAGCTGGGGCAGTAGTATGGTATGGCGTAGGGGAAGACCTAACTATGATCTTGCTCCTTAGCACTTCCTCTCTTGAAACCACGGCTTCCCTGAGATGATGCCTTTATAAACCTGGGTCAGGGATCTCACCAACTGCATTTCTGTGTCTCGGCTCATGCAACCAAAAGCAGAGCACACACAGTAATCAGGCCACGAAGAGAAGCTAAGTGAGAAGATCAGGTCCTGCTTGGTCAGAGGGATTCTAGGTGTTCATTCTGTTGGGCCATGTGCAGTCATTCAGACCTCGGCAGGTTTTAATCCCTGTCATTCAGTTGGATGCTCATGACATCACAGAAAATCCCAGTAAGACCGATGCGGGAAGATGTGGCATCACTTTCGCTCCAGACATTGAGGTTGGGAAGGAATATGATCCTCTGAGTGAGAAGAATGTATGTATCTCTGCTTGTATGTTGGGCCTGTTTCAGCTCCACACCTTGCACTGGGTACAGCGTACAAGTACACTGCTCAGTAATTTTGAAGGGTTGGAAGGAAAAGGATGCTCTGCTCTTCTGAGGGTGTGGTTAGGCTAGAAGGTGGCACCAATGATTACCATAGCATGCATGGGCCACTGTCCCATTCCTCTCTTCCAACGCCAGGACTGCTCTTGACTAGGGCTTCATTGTTTTCTTTTTTTGTCAACTTTAGGTAGATCAGAGAGTCTTCAAAGACTTCCTGTCAGAGAAGCTGCCTCGCCTCATGGCTCATTTTGAGCAGTATCGGATTGATGTCTCACTCATCACCTTCAATTGGTTCCTGGTGGCCTTTGTGGACAGCCTGGTCAGCGACATCCTCCTGCGAGTGTGGGATGCCTTCTTGTACGAGGGAACTAAGGTGCAACTCTCAGTCTAGGCCTTCCTCCCATCTGCACCACCTCTGTGACATAATGGCAGAGTGATGGACATACACATGTGTCAAAGAGATGTGGGATTGTGCTTCTTGTCCTACCCTGGCTGTTTGGTAGGGTGCCTTGATGCCTTCCAGCCTCTGTGTTGTCTGTGTACTTGCTGCCAGTAGGCAAACCTAGTCCCTGATACTGTGCACAGTATCCCTGGCACTTTTTAGCAGGTAGTCTTGCTATGAAACAGCTCTCTGAAAGGCCGTGGTGTCTTCTGCTCTGTGACCCGGACAGCTGAGAGTATGACAGATACAGGGAACTGAAGATGGGCAGAGAGTTAGTATCTCAGAACATGAGTGTTGCATTGCCCATGTGCATGGGGAGAACTGGAGAACCCTTGTGAAATCCCTATGGGGTCCTTTTGGAGGACCTGGTATGCTCTGGGGTTTTAAATTAGCTTACAGAGAGTCATTCTCTTGGCATTAGCGCTGTGCTTCTTTAGGCCTGCCCTAATGCAGCCTCTTGCATGCAGGAGAAGCCCAGTGCCCAGCTTATACTGCAAGTGCCATGTGCCCCACCCCATGTTTTACACCAGGAAGGCCTGGTCCCTCAGCTGCCTAAGACTTTGTCAACTCAAATACCTTTCAACCCTCCAGGTGATTTTCCGTTATGCTCTTGCGATTTTTAAATACAATGAGGAGGAGATCCTAAGAATTCATGACAGTGTGGAGATCTACCAGTACCTACGCTTTTTCACGAGAATGATCATGGATGGCAGGTAGGACTGTGGGTTGTAGACAACCTTCCATCCTGAGTTTGTTCTTGCTTGCCTGTTAGGTCAGCATAAAAAAGAGTTGTGACCAGTCTATTAAGAGAGATGCATGCACATTGGCAGATCCATGGGACATGGATCAGTTTGTCTCTTTTTGGCTTGCCCTTTGAGGTGTTACTTAAAGTCTTCTTGGCTCGGGCAAAGGCATGTTACAGCAGAGCAGGCTACAAAGTCTGGGCCAGCCTGCTTTTTGCAGCAGCTGGAAATTGTGCTGCCACTTGCTGGGTTTCTCTCAAGCTGTAGTTGGGGTATTTGGAAACACAGCACCACTCACAACCTTTAATGGCAACGTGTCAGAGAGGAAGATTTCTGTGATCGTAAGAGCTCAGCGTCAGGAATATTCCTGTCGTGGTTTAACCCCAGCCAGCAACTAAGCACCACACAGCCGCTCACTCACTCCCAGTGGGATGGGGGAGAGCATTGAAAAAAAGCACAACCTGTGGGTTGAGATAAGAACAATTTAATAACTAAGGGAAAATAAAACAGAATACTAACAACAACAATAAAACAATAACAATAATAATAATAGTAATGAAAATGAATATTAAAAAAAAACAACCCCAAAAGAAAACAAGAAAAGATAAATGCAGTTGCTCACCACCTGCTGACTGAAGCCTGAGCAGTGATCCACCCCTCCGGGTCAACTCCCCCCAGTTTATATACTGGACATGGCGTCCTATGGTATGGAATATCCCTTTGGCTAGTTCAAGTCAGCCGTCCTGGGTATGCTCCCTCCCAGCTTCTTGTACCCCTGCTTGCTCGCGGAGCATAGGAAACTGAAAACCCCTTAATTTAGGATCAGCACTACTTAGCAATAGCTAGAACTTCAGTGTATTATCAACATTTTTCTCACTAAATCCAAAACACACTACCCGTTACTAGGAAGAAAATTAACTCTACCCCAGTTGAAACCAGGACACTGCCCCAGGGGCGATCAGAATTGGCATCTGATCCGCCATCTCCTGCCACCGGTACCTTAAAAGGTGGGGTGGTGTAAGGCTGTTTAAAGCATTGCTTGTGTTGGTGTTTGTGTGAGAAGGAATTGCCTGTGATTCCTTGAAGACTCTGCTGCTTGCTGACTTTTGAGCTCAGAGAGCTGAAATCTGAGGCTCTACTCTTTGCCTATGCCAGGATGCACTTGGCGTATCTGTTACCACCCATTACAGCCAGTAAATTGGTTCACCAGACCTGTCTTTTCCATCGCAGGAAGCTGATGAACATCGCCTTCAATGACTTAAACCCCTTCCCCATGAAAGTGCTGAGGAACCGGCGGTCAATGCACAGAGAAGAGCTGGAGGCAGAGCTGTGCGAGCTGGAACAGATCAAGGCAGCCTATGTGAAAGAGAGAGCAGAGCAGGGGCCTCAGGACCTGAAGGAGGTTGTTAGTGAAGAGGAAGAAGAGATTTAACAAAAACAGAGTTCCTCATCACTTCCCTCACGCCTTGCAGAAGGTCTTCAGTAGCAACTGTCTGTAAGAGATGGAGCAGAGGGGGAGAGGTGGTCACAGCAGAAGTTCATCTGCCCCAGGAAGCGAGGCTGTCGGTATACGACCATTTGGGGACCAAGCCAGACTTTGTAATGGATTAGAAGGTGTCAGAGGAGTTTTATCTTCTTCTGTACTTCTCCCCATTCAGCCCACGCTGTCCTGTGCAGTTCAGGATTACAGCTGAAGGTCCATGGGAAATACCAGTTGCGGTACCATGACAGAAGTTGACATGGTGCAAAAGACCCAGCCAGGCAGGGCTCTTCTATCTTTTCTGATGGAGGCATGAAAGAGATCTTTATGTACAAGTAAAAGCACTGGAAATAATGAACCGAGAACACTCCCTCATTAGTACCTAAAGCTTCTGAATTGCTCAGGAAGGAAACTGGCTCTTTGAAGGCATGGTGCCTTCAGTGGCTAGCCTGCCAGGAGAGCGTGTGTTTAATGTTGCAGTAACTGAGTCATGACACTGTCTCCAGATGAGCGTTGGGCCTGAGGAAGTCCTGGGAGCTGGAGGACATCTTCCCATGGGACTCAGGCTGGGACAAGTGAAATGGGTTGTGGGAGAGAGGAGTTGCCTCTCCAGTTTGTTTTGGTTCCTGTGAAAGTCCATGGGAGCACAAGGTGTGTCTCCTTGCCTGGCTGGGAAATGCTGGGAGCTACTTTTGCTCTTTGTTTAGCTTTGAGCCGAGCCATCTATGAGTTGGCCTGACCCTGTCAGTACTGTGCCTTCCAGAGGTGAGTTTGCTCCATAGAGGAGCTTTCATCTCAGTGTGAAACCAACCGCAGCCTGGCTGCAGGCAGAGCCGGGTGTTACGGAGATGTTGACTGCTGGGGACACCCGGGTCTTCTGATTGCCCTACACTTGGGCAGGGTGAGTGTGTGGCCATCTCTCTCTGCCTCACAGTTATGCTTCTTCTGTGCCAGGTTTCTACGTTGATATCCCTGTCTCTGGCTGCCATTCATAATGGGAGGGAGGAGGTCTTTTCTGTAGGAGTTTCCAATATTGAAGGTGTTTGACCCATGGAATATGGCAGTCTGGGAGGGAATGTGCAAACCACTTGGGCTAGGTCACAAGAGACGGCTTGATAGTCTTTAGAAAAAACATTAGTTTCCCCTGAACCAAGGAGCTGGCCTCCATGGGTCTAGCACAGAGAGATGCCCTGCCGACCTCTGTGGTTGGGGTCTGATAGCCTTCTACCTGTCTCCCAGGCTTGCCCATCCACTGGACTGGATGCCCTGCCTATGCAGCTCAGTCCTCCGCAGACCCAGGACGAGTCAAGTGCTTCAGATAAAATACAGCTTCTTTACCCCAATGTGGTGCCAGATCCTGCTGCCCCGCTTTCTGGCTGAGTGGTGCTTTATTCCACGTGTGCCTGCACTGACACTGGCTGGCACTGACAGCATGCAGCAGACCCTGCTGTAAGGGGGGCTCTGCTCTACTTTTTTTAGACTGACCTTGAACCCAAGCCTGTTCAGTGGATGATGCCTCCTTTAAACCTCTTGTGGTATAAAGTTGTCAGTGCTTGCAGAGGAAGGGAAAAGAAGCATTCATAGCCCAGACTGTTCTCAGCCAGGTGAGCCATAGCCCAAGATCACAGACTCTAGTGGAAACAGCACCAGCCTCTATTCACCTGAGACACGTGGTCTGCCTCAGCTCTGCCTTAGGCACAACTGGACAAATCAGCCAGTTTCAAAGAATTATAAAATTCTGTGTTGGGAGAGAGCTGTGGAGGCCAACCACACAGTATAGAAGTAATTAAAGTAGAAGTGAGGTTTTGGGAAGAGTGATGGGCAAGAGTGAGGTAGATCCCAAGCATGTCACTGAGAGCTGCACACATTGAAAGTGTGGGACGAGAAGAAAATGTTACTGGAGTCTTACCACAATATCTCAGAAAAATGCACTGGTTTTAAAGTGATGCCACCTAGCTAGAGAAGCTCAAAAGGCAGAAGGTTTTTCTTTACAGATGATACTGCTAATCTAATTTACTCATACTGTTATGTGCATGGGTGCACACAAATACAGATTTTTGCTACTGTTAATGGACTTTTGAAAGGCATTATCTTTTAAATCAAGACCATGGAAATTAGAAGTATACTTACAATTGTATTTTTTCTAGAGCCTTTTGCAACAGCTTAAAATCTTTTTTTCCATCCTGCCTTTACGGTTTTTAAAAAAGGCATTTGAAACATGCCTTATTAGACCAAACCTTAGCCTGACGTATGCCTACAGTATATAAACAAACATTGGTCTATGTGATATATAATGACCCATTAAAAAATAAACTTCTGTGAAGAAGGCATAATGACCAAGCTGTTGTCCATGATGGGAAATTCTGCAAATAATTGTTAATTGAAATCAGAAGGGGAGGACATCTCAGGGTTGTTAGAAGTTTCTCTTCTGTTGTGTCTTCAGCAGCTCTTGGTTTTGCTCCACACATGTATATGCTGAGGGGCATTTCCTCTGGTCATACCGCCAACCAGCCACTTGTGGTTGTTCTTTACTAAAATGTGGTAGATGCAGGAATATCTGCAAGGCCTGTGCAGGCCTGCACCTTGGAGCCAAGCTAGCATGTTCTCATGGGCCCTACTCTACTTCCCTTCTGCTCCACAAACTTTAGGGCTACTGAAAAGCACTGAACTCGTGTCACAAAATGCAAGCTGGGCCCAGAGGTTGGCTTAGCCCTATGCAAGGCCTCAGGCCTCTGTAAGACCTGCGGTGAGTATCAGTTAGTGCTGGGGGTGCTTTGAACAGAGGTTACCCCTGCATGAAGTGCACAAGGGTAATTTGTGCTGCCACGGCCAGCTGTTGTGGTTGGAAAACAGTTTGACCTGGTTACACAGCCGAGTAGCTCCCTCTGCTTGTGCTGACGCCTGTGGATAAAACTGGTGTCTTTCCACCCCAGAGTCAGCTTTTGCTGAGCTTTGCTGTATGCATAATATTACTTGTTAAATTAAGCCTTCTGTCTCTGCATTAAACTAAACCTTGGGATACCAGCTCCAATTGTAAAAAGGATGGTTTTGATCCGTGCCCTCCCTAATGTGCAATTGTAGATCACCTTGTTGCAGGACTTTGGGGCCACCAAGAGTTTATATGGTTTTGAGAGGACAAATTGGTGGAGGGTGGCCAAACACACAAAACACACAAAACACACTGCTGGCTCAGTGAGTCCCTGACCTGCAAACAGGTAGAGGCCGGGAGGCTTCCCTTCTTTACCCCTTTTCGGCCCTGGGTGGTATTGGGCTGGAAGGATCTTTGGTCTGAACAACCATTACCTGTACATGCTGCAGCTAAGCCCTTGCGTGCAAAAGTGCTAGTGCACAGCAAAGACATTTGATCCACTCCTGTATCCTGGCATGCTGCTCCAGAAAGAGGCATTCCCAGGGGCGTTGTTTCCGTGTTGGGTTAATGTTTATCCCAAGCTTGAGCTACTCATGCAGGGTGAAGGAGAGAGCTAAGGGACAAGACATTGCCCATGAGCAGGAAGCAGCAGCGCCCTGTAGCAGGAGCTATGCCACAATGCTGTTTCTCCTCCAGCTTGTAGGCTGGGCAGCCTCCTGCCACCATCACAGGCACAAGACCTGGGGCTGGCTCTCTTCCCATTTAAGAGCTCACTTTGGTGGCCTGAGCCAAAGCTGGGCCTTCTCCAGCCATTTCTCAGTGCTAAGAGTTCCTCTACAGAACATTAGCTCTGTCTGGGCTAGGGACGTGCCAGGTGCAAGAAGACAAACCATTTTCCCATGCTAGGGCCATAGTGGTGGTACTGAAGTAATTTAATGCCCTCTGAGGTAATTTAACCCCTTTCCTGGAGTTCGGTGAGAGGCTGCAGGCCACACTGATGTGCTAAATCATGAGAATACCCCTGTGTACTTTCTGATCACCCTCAGGAGCTCTCCAGAGAGGAAAGCAGCACCCCAGGTTAGTCAGTGGAAGAGGAGATATCACTAACTGTGGCAACCATGTTTGGGGTGAGGGGTCCCCTGTCCTGCTGCAGCCAGATGCTTGCTTTAGGTGCATGGTCCACTACCATTGAGACAAAGTCCCCATTTATTCTTGTTATTAACTGATGGCTTCCTGCCAAGTGCAAAGTCTGGCTTTGAGATTCCAGCTGATAGATCAGTAACTGCTCTGGTTTTAAGCTTAATTTTTGTAATATGGAACCTCCTCGGCATGTTCTGGTGTCAAGCTGGTAGGAAGCTTTGTGACTTGAGGCAACATTCAAGGTAAGTAAAATAAAATCTCAAGGTCCCTTGGGAAAAAATAGTGCTCAGCCCAACATCACAGCCCCTGCTGAAAATGATACCTTTATTTTTTCTTTTATGAAGTGATTCTGTTAGCACAAAAGTATTGTTTATGGCAGCATTTTGCAGGGAGGAAAAGTTGCAAAAGGAAATTAAAACCAACTGATATTTTTTGCTTAATCTTCCAATAATTTAACATTTTTCAATGTGCTAAAAGCTCTTGCACATTGAGGGGGAATGCTGATGCCACAGACTCTGAAAAGATTTCCAGTTTTGACACTGCTATCACAATGGTGTTTTAAATCAGTCCCTGAAGCTGGTGGGTGGTGCGTGGGCCCACCTTCCACCCTACCCCTCCGTGCCACCCGCCCCCATACATGTGGCACCGTCAGTGATTTTGAACTTCGCAGGACTGGAAATAATTACAGCAGGAGAGGTGGGAACTAGGGAAGTTCTTGTTAAGTATGATGCTAATTGGGTATAACTAATTAGCAGCTTCTTCCACACAGCTCCATCCAAACCTACCATGGGCACATCAGGCCCCTTGTCCTCAGCAGACTGGGATGAAGCAGAGTACAGTGCTTGCTGCAACACCTCCTCTTCTGTGCAGATGTCCTAGGCTGTATGCCAGTATAACATAGCCTTGAACTAAATCTACTTGAGGATATGGTGTCTGCCAACAGCTCACGCCCTTCCTAAGGTTGCAAGGCGTATCACCAAGCAGAAAGCTGTTTTCCTTCCATCTCATCTCATCCACTTCTGCAGCTGCTCCCTGTAGGACCCTGCTCCCTGGGAGCCGCCCCCAGCTAGGTGACAGGTGCTTTATCCATAGCAGCACAGATACCATGAATGTGGCCACACTGACGTAGCTCCTGCAGTGCAGAGCAGCCACAACAGGTGCCGGCTCTGCTCTTCCCAGCGGCTTGCCACAGGTTGCAGTGCTGCACGTGGTTTCTGGCTAGCAGTGGGCCAACAGTGGTGTTGGATTGTGCCACTGTCAGGCTCCCCTCCATAACAAACTCTGCTGTCTGCGGTGATAGCTTTCATTTCACGAAAAGTGATTAACTTTTCATTAATTTGCACAGGCTGGGAAGAGATGTCCAGAGGTGACACTAGCCTGGCTCTGGCCCAATTTCTGTCACATAAGGATGTGGGATGGCAGAGAGTTACAGGGCACATTGCTCGAACTTGTGCTGTTGGATCCCAACAGAAAGCACTAACAACAGTGTTTTCTTTGGGGCTGCTGGAGGCCCTTTACACAGCAGGATGAGTGTTGTGTGTGGGTGCTCTTTGCCACAAACTACCTCCGTGGACACAGGCTGTCAGCAGCAGTTGCTCAGCCAGGCCCTTGCTGTTGGATGACTAGTTGAGAAGTCCCAGGAAAGAAGACAGAGAGCAGAGTTCACCCCAGTCACTGAGGACACCCCAGTACCGACACCAGTCCCAGCCACCCAGTCTTAAACTGCAAAGGGGAATGGGCAGCAATACCATTCACTTTGTCAGCACCTAAAACAGCTCTGAGGAACTGCACTTGCGCACAACTAACATAGCTAGATGCCTACAGTGGACAGGGCTGCAGGCAGTAGAAACATTTCCCACCAATAACCTCAAACAAAGACATCTTTGTCCCCCTGTCAGTCCTGCATGCAATCTTCTACAGCTCAGTCAGGGCCGTAGCACAGCATGTGTGAAAGGAAGCACTGGAAATCATCTGTGCATCAGCGCTTCACCTCTCTTGTACTTGTCCGTGGTGAAGATGTAAGCACATGCTGCAAGGGTCCTGAGGGGTTCTAGAAGCCATCTCAATTACTGTAGGCAGGGCAGGTCCAGGACAGCTGCTGCACAGGCAGCCATGATTTGTGTCCACAGCTGGATTGCTTCCTGTGCTCCATCCATGGACAGTGCTTCTCAACAGCCATCTCTCAGCTCGACTGCCTCAGTCTCCTGGGTTGTCCCGACCTGGCACCTGGCAGCAAGGCACAGAGATCACTCTTGGGGGCTGCTGGTTGCTTCTGAAATTCTGCTCAACTCCCTCAAAGGATTTGGTGGGACTGCTCTTGTCAAAGGCCTGCTTTTCCTTCCCCAAAAGGAATTCAGCTGCCCTGAAGGACTGGCAGACTCCTGTCTCACCACCACAGAATCAAAGCAGAGACACTCAAACTGCAGCATCTCATCTGTGGAGGACACCCAATCTCATAGTCTTGTCACACCGGCTGGCTCAGCCCGGAGCTGCCACTGCTACCCACAGACTGGTGGGACTAAATCATGGAGATAAGCCAGGTGTCTCAGGCTCTGTTCAGACAGGACCAGAGTGGTGTTAGCTGCACGGGTGACCTGGCCAAGGAAATCTCCGCTGCCCTTTGATCTTGGGTATTGCTGTCAACTTGCCAAGATCCTCATCCAGGGTACCAGGTGGGCTTCTGGTGCTGCCAAGGTACCAGCTAACCCCATGAGTGTGAGCTCTGCAGGCATGAGAAGATTTCTAGAGCCATTTGCTGTCAGAGAAGGCCCTGCAGCTTTGAGCTCACATGGGCCAGTGTCTCTCCATCTGCCACGGACTGTGGAGCCAGCCAGAGGCTACCGGCTAAGGCTGGCACACTAACATGTGTTGCAGGGGTGCGTGCAGCATTCAGGGTGCAGTGCCCAGTACCCGGTGCTTGCACTGAGGATATGGGAACGTGCCGCCATGTCCTCAGCGCCTCTGTGACCCTGTGGGTAAGGCTTGTGGGTACCCGCTGCGCACATGATGGCAAAGTCCTGATGCTGTCAGGATGATCTCCTAGGAAAACGTGCCTAGCCTTCACAGTGTGCCTCCAGGCACAGACCTGCGGGACCTACCTGCAGCGGTGATAGCGACGGGGAACTGGGCATGCCAGCCCAGGCAGGCTGGCTCCCCGGGCCCAGGGAAAGGAGAGGTGCCTGAGCCCTTTGCTGTGGTTACGGAGGGGCTCTCCCCACGACAGCAGCAGAGCAGACCCCACGCTTCCCACGGCAGATCTCGCCCAGGGGTTGGGCACAGCCGTGCTGCCGGACCGGACCGGACCTCCCCGGGAACGTGCTCCGGAGCTCTGCGGGTTCAGGCTCCCTCATCGGGGGGCGGCGGGCAGCCCCCGAGCCCCGCCGGCACCTCCCGGCTGCGGGGCGTGGCGCGGGGGGCGGGCCGGGGCGGGGACCGGGGGCGGGCCAGGCCGGGCCGGGCTGGGCTGGGCTGGGCTGGGCTGGGCTGGCTCGGCTCGGCTCGGACCGGCTCGCCTCGGCTCGCCTCGCCTCCCATGCGCACGCCCTGCGCGCTGCCAGACCCCCGCCGCCAGCGGCAAGGTATGAGCCTGAAGGTGGTGGTGGGGGGTCGTAGGGCCGGGACACGCGTGGGCAGGGCCGGCAGGGGCACCTGCCACAGCCCGGGGCCTGCGGAGCCCGGCGCTGCCGGGGAGCGGGGGGGCGCCTGCCCTACCCGTGGGCCTGGGGTGCCGCAGCCCCAGCCGGCTCCACCCCGCTTTGTGCGGAGCCGGAGCCGCCGCCGCCCGCAGCCGCGAGGGCACAGGCGGCCGGAGGATGCCGCGGACCTCGGGCATCCCCCGGTGTGTGCGGCGGGAGCGGCACTTCCCCGCTGGCCGCAGTGGGGGCAGCCGGTGCTGATCGCGCCCTCCCCGGGCAGAATTCTGGCTCCCCAACAGCGCCCTGCCCTTGGGCTGTTCCTGCAGGTAACCGCAGGGGGGATTTTCTGTGCGGAGCGTGACGGACGGAGAGCTGGCCCTCGGTAGGAGCCCGCCGGCCGGGGGCGGGGGGGTCTGCAGCGGGCCGGGCTCCGCTCCGAGGTGCGCGGCCGGCACACGGAGCAACGGAGCTTCTCGCCGGCTTGAGGCAGGTGGGAGTCAGCATCATGGTCATGCCGCCTGCCTGGGAAGGCTGAGCCTCCTCCTGCCGGCCCCGCTTGCCGGTGCAACGGGTGGAACGGTTTGGCATCCGTATGACTTTGCTTATGATACAGAGAGAAGCCCCTTCTATGGGTCTGTGTGTGTGCGTGTGAGGGGTTGAATTTGGCCCTTTTGTGCTGGAGTCGTGGGGATTTTGGGTGCTTGATGTCAGGGCAGGTCACATCTTGTGCAGAGCACGATGACAGCCACATAAATGACATCTGGGCCATCCTCTCTGGCAGCGGGGTCTCCTGGAGCCAGTTCCCCCTTCAGGGCAAGCCCTTGAAGGGGTCTTACTTTCAGGCAGCACAGCCTTGGAGGACTGCTTCTTCCCGTGGGTCTGGTTTTGATGCTGCAGCTCTGTAAGGGGCAAAGGCAGCCCGTTGTGAAGGGATATGTAATGATGACAGCACTTTGCAAACAAGTCCCCAGTGGCCTAGGCAGGCCAACTATGTGCAGTGCCTTGCTGAACATCCATTGTTCACCCTGCAGGGAGTGGTGCTCTCCTTGTCTTGTTGTGGAGTGTGGAAAAACAGCCCTGCAGCATCCTGGCTGTTCCTGATCCCACCCGCCCCGTTTACTTACACCTCCTAAGAAGGCACTGTGTTTGCTGTAGTCCCTGTAAAGGGAATTTGCCTGGGCAGGCTTAACCTCTTCTGGCCTCTTGGGTGCTCAAGGGAAGTGATTTCTGCAGAGGATTCAGAGAACACTTGGGGGGAGCTTGGGTGTTGGTTGCCTTCTAAGCTTCCCAATGCAGGCTCCCTGGTGGGTTAACAAAGGAGCAGCCTGTGTAGCCCTGCTGTTCCCTTTGTTCTCCCACTGGCTGCCCTCTTTGGAGAACTCTGATCTCTCCTGGTTTGATCAGAGTTAGAGAGTGACTGGTGGAGACCCGCAGGGAGTTCATGTTTTGGTGTGACCGTTTCAGGAAACGAAAGAAAAGCTTTGGGAGGCAGGACAGGGGGGAGCTGGTTGCTTCTTAGAGTCAAGGCAAAAAGGAGGTGTTTTCATCTGTGCTGATGTTGTTTGGTGAATTAGCATTATTGCAGACAAGCTATGGCTCCATCAATGAGAGGTATTTCAAATTCATTCAGTCCATTAGGCCATAGCAACAAATCCAACCTTGTCATCTCTGTAGAGCTGCCATAGACCTCGGAAACGCGAGGCCCAGGCACTGGAGATGTTTGGAAAAAGAGCCAAACAATTCTGCTGCCTGCACGCCAGCTCTGCCCCACACTGCTCCTGACCTCTCTTCCTCAGAGGCAAAGCAAGCAGCTCTGCATGAGTGTGCCAGTTTTGCATGTCCAGGGGGAGAGGGAGACTGCTGCCCTCTGTGTGCCAGGTGCATCAGCCTCGCCAGCAGCATTGCTCACCTCCGTCCCATTGATCAGACCGGTTGCTGGCTATGTCTGTGCAGCAGGTGGGTTTCCTGATAGCAGGTCAGGGTATCTCCAGAGGTGGTGGGTTTCTTGCCCCCCCCCCCCCCCCCCCCAAGTAATTTCTGCCTGTCTCTCAAGTATGTTTGTTTGTCCCTTCTGAGCAGATTTCTTGCTCAGAAAATGTCAGTATTGGATAATATTTTGAATGTTGCTGTGTCTACATTTGTTAGTAGCTGGATAATGGGTTGTCTGACTCTGTAGCAGGTTTCTGTGAGTGTCTTTCTAGGTGGATTGGCATTGGGCATGCTGCTGGTCTCTGGAACTGGTTTGTGGTGCCTGTGCAAGGGCAGTTCTCCCTTGCCTGTGGGCCATCTGGACTGCCAGATGCCCGAGTGCTGTGTGGACTGTGTTTTGGGGCTGTATGCTCGAGTATGGAGCAGGTCCCTGTGCTGTGAGCTGCAAGTGCCCAGGCACACAGGCACTTCAGTGTGAGAGACTTGGGGAGAGAACTGAAGGCTTTGGCAAATCCCGAGAAGCCAGGGTGATGTTTTGCAATGAGAGACAGCTGCCTCAGGGGCAAGCTAAGGTAGATTTTGTGCATGACCTTGCAGACTCCTCATAAGTTGTAGTCAGTTCACTGCCTCTGATGTTTTTGTATTCCTTGGCCCACAGCAGCTGCACATGAAGTCTTCATCCCACCCTGGTGGGTCCTGATTTCCACAGCAGGGATTTTGATGGGAAAACTGTTGGAGGGTGGGTTGTGACAGGGTATGACGGAGACCTTCTTTGAAGAAACAGGGTGGAGGGACACTGTTGCAGATCAGTTTCCCACCGTCTGAGCTTGGTTGGTCCAAGGGGACCTCAGCAGAGTCCTAATCCTTAATGGCCAGACCCTGTCCTCCACTCTCATAAATAAACTGTTGCCAAGAAAGTTTGATTGAAGTATTTGCTTCAACAAAAAAAAAAAACCCAAACCCACCACCTTATCTGAGTATTCCTATCTGCCAGTTATACACAGCAGCAGTCTTTTTTGGCAATAAAATGGTAGCCAGTATTACAGTTGGCCAATGGGCTGATGTCTGGGTGGCTGCTGAGGAACTTGCTGCTAAACCTCCTGCTCAAACCCAAGGGGACCTGTGGACTCATCCCTGCTGAGGCTGGACAGCAGCTGCTCTTTGAAACAGCTGGGGCTGGCTGCCTCTTAGTGCACAACAGGGCCACAGACAGTCTGATCTCTTGCTCCCATGGCAAGAAGACACTTGTCGTGGTTTAACCCCAGCCAGCAACAAAGCACCATGCAGCCACTTGCCCACTTCCCCCCTGCCCTGTGGGATGGGGAGAAGAATCGAAAAAAATAGTAAAACTTGTGGGTTGAGATAGGAACAGTTTAATAACTAAGGTAAAATAAAACATAATATTAACAACAACAATAAAAAATAATAGTAGCAACAATAATAATAATGTTAATAATAATAATGAAAAGGAATATAACACCCACTCCCCCCCAAACCAAAACAAAACAAGAAAAGAGAAGTGCAATTGCTCACCACCCACTGACTGCTGCCTGAGCAGTGATCCACCCTTCCTGGCCAACTCCCCCCATGTTATATACTGAGCATGACATTCTGTGATATGGAATATCCCCTTGGCTAGTTCGGGTCAGCTGTCCTGGCTATGCTCCCTCCCAGCTTCTTGCACACCTGCTTGCTGGCAGAGCATGGGAAACTGAACAGCCCTTGACTTAGGATCGGCGCTACGTAGCAACAACTAAAACATCAGTGTGTTAACAACATTATCCTCACACTAAATCCAAAACACAGCGGAGTTGCCTCTTCTTCCCCTCTTTGTTTGCTGCCTCTCCTCTTTAGCTTTGAGCCGAGCCATCTATGAGTTGGCCTGACCCTGTCAGCACTGTGCCTTCCAGAGGTGAGTTTGCTCCATAGAGGAGCTTTCATCTCAGTGTGAAACCAACCGCAGCCTGGCTGCAGGCAGAGCCGGGTGTTACGGAGATGTTGACTGCTGGGGACACCCGGGTCTTCTGATTGCCCTACACTTGGGCAGGGTGAGTGTGTGGCCATCTCTCTCTGCCTCACAGTTATGCTTCTTCTGTGCCAGGTTTCTACGTTGATATCCCTGTCTCTGGCTGCCATTCATAATGGGAGGGAGGAGGTCTTTTCTGTAGGAGTTTCCAATATTGAAGGTGTTTGACCCATGGAATATGGCAGTCTGGGAGGGAATGTGCAAACCACTTGGGCTAGGTCACAAGAGACAGCTTGATAGTCTTTAGAAAAAACATTAGTTTCCCCTGAACCAAGGAGCTGGCCTCCATGGGTCTAGCATGGGAAACTGAAAACCCCTTAACTTAGGATCAGCACTACTTAGCAATAGCTAAAACATCAGTGTGTTGTCAACATTATTCTCACACTAAATCCAAACCACACTGTACCAGCTACTGAGAAGAAAATTAACTCTATCCCAGCTGAAACCAGGACAACACTGGAGCGATAATGCGGTGAGGTGTTTCACATGTAGTCATTACCTGGCTTCCCTTAAGTGCACGTTAAGCTGCTCTGGCTGCAGAGAGCTGATTGAGGCAAGCAGCCTGCAGCACATAGCAATTACACAGACGCGCCTTCAGCCTCTCCGCAGGAGAAACAGGAAAGACCTTTAGATCATCCAGGAGGCTATTTGGGCTGAGGGTTTTGACACTTACAGGGTTATACTGGCTTGCAAGTAGAAGCCAGGCTGGCCTAGTATTTCCAGGGATTTCCCCTCTGCAGTATGACAGGCTTGCCAGCAATTCTCCATTTTGAAAATACACCCTGCAGGGCTCTATTAGGGTAATGCTGATGCTTACTATTTCCAAAGTACTTTGAAATTCACAAATAGGACTTTCTGACCCTCTGCCAAGCAAAGCCCTTTCTAAAGCTTGGAGACATGCCGCTGCCCATGGTAGGACCCATGATAGTGTGCAGCTCTAAGCCCTGTTCTCTCTTCCCCAGTTGACCAGCTCCCTGCTCTATTTCACACAGTTTCACATTTTCCAGAGCAGTGCCCAAAGTTTGGCCTCTCTCTCAGTCTCTTTTGCAAGCATCTTTCTGGGCTCTGGTTTGTGCAAGGGTTTGTTTCCAGTCTGGTGAGTTGCTGTGCTCTTTATCTCTGTGCCAGGAAACATGGACACTCCTACCTGCAGAGAGGAGGTCTTCTGCACCAATGACTTTGCACTGCCTCTCTCCCTCTGTGGGACAAAGTCACAGAGGAAGATGATAAGGAAGACAAAGCTGCAGAAACTCCCATCATTTGTAGTATTTTTATCACTGAGACTGAGACAAAGTCCATGGAAACTGATTAGATAGCTTCCAGGAAAGCAGGAGAGGCCAAACTCAGTCTTGTTCTTCCTCCTTCGGCTCTGGGAGCTGTGCTTAAACAGGAGAGGACGCAACGCTGGGGGAGTGTTCCTCCCAGGAAAAGGTGGCTGGGCAAGGCTCTCCAGGCCAGGGTTACTCTAGTAAAGCGAGTATGAGCCTCATGGCTCCAGCTCATCCGTGGAGTAGAGCAGGGACAGTCGGAAAAAAGGCGCAGGCAGGAGGATCCAAGGCAAGTACTGGGCCTACTCCCGAGAGCAGAAATTAAGCAATCCTTGCTGTACAGATACTATGATTTAAACTCTCCTTGCAGGGTGGCTGTGCAGAGGGCTGAAATCCTCCTTGGGAGAGTCAGAAAACTCTGGATCCCATCCCAGGTTTTCTGGGAACCACAGCAGGATGCATGGGTAGTGTTCAGTAGTAGACAAGTGCCTTTTTCTCAGACATTGCCCTCTCCCTGGGTTGGGGTATGGACTGATGCAGCAGGTGAACGAGAGCATGTGCAAGTGCGGGACTGGGAGCAGCAGATGTCTCCCGAAGCTGCCTGTCGTACTCCAGCCTTGCCTGGGTCTTGTTTAGCCAGGGAGCATATTCACATAATGGATTTGCCTATCTGCCACAAGGACCCTTGAAGTGGTGCTGCCCCTGAATGCCATCCAGTGTCATTGTCACACTGGTGAGCTGCGCTGAATCCAGCGATAGGCTTTTCACCACCCTCTGTAGCACAGTAGGTCTTCTCCCATTGGGTATCTTTGGAGTTTTGCTTTCCAGGCTGTGGAAAGTTCGGCTCTGCCAGTGCCATTCAGCTCTCAGCCACCTTCCACATGGTTGTGTGTGAGGTTCTTTAAAACCAGTTACTTAAACCAGTGCTTCACAGTGTTTGCCCTGAGCAAGAATACACAAATCTTGAAAAATATAAACCATATTGCCTTAGAAAAGTGTAGCTACCATTTTGCCTGAACTGCTGGCACAGTTGCAGTGCTCCTTTCTGAGGAACCTCACATTGATGTTATTGGGAACACTGGTAACGTGAATGATGCCAGGAAAGACCAATCTTCCTTGTCATCCTCTGTTTTCTTCCATTCTATCTGGCCCCTAAAAGGAGCCTGTGCTGGCAACAGAATTGCATGGTAATAGGAACAGAAAACAGAGACAGCTCTTTAATTGCAGTAGACAAATAGAAGTCAAAGACTGTTGTGCTAGCATCTACTTAAATGTAATTAGTTCATGTTATTTTTCTCTGCCATTTTCTCTGATTTAATTTGAATACCAAAGTACACACACAGAGCAACAAAACCAAAATCAGAATAGCATTGCTCGAAGTTCCTGCTCTCATAATATTCAGCTCCTCCTATGTATAGAGGCTCTTTTCCTTAAAGTCAGGGAGGATCAGAGTCTCTCTTCTGACCGCTCCTGCCTGTGGTCATGGCTGTGGCTCATGTTTCTCTTTGAAATTGCAAAGGTCTTGATGTCAGTAACTGATGCCTGAAGTCTTAATTGAAAAGATCGATTTTGCTAATGATAGCCTGGCATCTGACAGCTTCCATAGAAATCAATAGGATTTCAGTGTCTCACAGTTTTAAAAATCATGGCACTCATTTAAAGGCTTAATAGGGATTGAAGGGATTGACTTTACAGCCCCTTGCATCTGTTTGAGGCTCTTGACCCCTGCCATACATTGAGCACTGTGCAATAGCTATGGGTGTGATGCACCCTGCCAGGCAAACCAAGTTTTGGAGCAGAAAAACCCAACCTGTCACTGAGACTTTATGAGTAAAAGCTAAAGTGGAAAGTTGACAGTTCTGTCTGTCTTGGCATCCAGGTTGTGTTTTGGTGAACTCTTGGTTCTTGTGGAGCTGAAAAGATCAGAAGCCTCTTGTATCTTTATAGATAATGGATTCTTCAATCTGGCTGACAAACCAGAATGACAGCCAGTAGCTGGAAGCAGAAGTTATTATTTGGCAAAATAATAAGGCAGTTGTGTTTTTAGCAGCAATGAGGAGGAATTGCGGGAAGAGCTTCCCGGGATGATGCATTGCTAGAACTTGAAGGATGATCTTCCAAATAATGTCATTCAGTGAAGACAGCAGTGTTCTCTGGAAGTAGGTGACACCTCTCAGCCTGCCATTAGCTGAACAGCAGCTACCTGGCATCCTGCAGAGATTTCTTTCCCTGGCTTGTCACCCACAAAGCATCCCAACTCACCATGGTGGAGAGCATACACTCCTCTCTCCAAGCTTTCAGCATGTTCTGCTGGGCTTTGCCTTTAGGGCCCCAAGGTGGTATTCCTTCCCCAACACAACAGCTAACTTTCTCTCCTGAGTTTTGTTTTACGGTCCCTGGAGGGATGACAATTTGAAGGCAGGAGTCCTCTGAGACACTTTGGACATTGACTGTAAGTGGAGATGGACTTCACTGACTGTGTTGGCTGAAGATCTGGAGAGGGAGGGGTAGGTGACTCATCCTCATGGAGGCAGAGCACTGTGTGGGACCGGTATCTGCCTCTAAGGCTGGTGTGTGTTGACTGACAGAGGTCACAGTTATTAGCCAGCCAGGGGCTTAGCAGGATGGTTTGCTTGCCGGTAGTACCTCCACTTTTGGAGATTTTCAGAATAAAGGTGGACAAGGCCCTGAGAAACCTGGTCTACTTAGAGGCTGACCCTGCTTTGACCAGGAGTTTGGGCTACAGAGCCTCAGAGGCCCCTTCCAGCCTAAATTTGCCTGTGATTCTGTGATGATAGTAGAATTGAAAACCTGGTGTCCTCGTTTCGGCTGCAATAGAGTTAATTTTCTTCCTAGTAGCTGGTGCAGTGCTGTGTTTTGGGTTCAGTATGAGAATAATGTTGATAGCACACTGATGTTTTCAGTTGTTGCTAAGTAATGTTTATAGTAAGTGAAGGATTTTTCAGCTTCTCACGGCCAACCAGAGAGAAGGCTGGAGGGACACAAGAAACTGGGAGGAGACACGGCCAGGGCAGCTGACCCAAACTGGCCAAAGGGGTATATAAACTGGGGGAGTTGGCTGGGGAGGTAGTAGATCTCTGCTTGGGAACTGACTGGGCATCGGTCGGCGAGTGGTGAGCAATTGCATTGTGCATCACTTGTTTTGTATATTCCAATTATTATTATTATTTATTATTATTATTATTATTTTCTTCCTTTCTGTCCTATTTAACTGTCTTTATCTCAACCTATTAATTTTACTTGTTTTCGATTCTCTCCACCATCCCACTGGGTAGAGGGAGGGGAGTGAGCGAGCAGTTGCATGGTGCTTATTTGCCAGCTGGGGTTAAATCGCAACACCTGGTAATGATATTAGGAACCAAAGTTCCAAGGAGTTTAAACCAAGGAAACCCATAGCTAAAGTCCACCTGGAAAGTCTGCCTTGGTCCCTATCTCCGATGCTTCTTTCCCAACACTTGTGCTGAGTGTTGAACTTGGATGAGTAGTGAGAATCCCTAACTTTCTGCTGCAGGACACATATCTGCTTTATGGGTCCATCCATTGGATGGAGGCAAAATATCAAATGATGTCCTTGAGTCTATTGTGATCATCCTTGAGGTTTCAAAAAACATTTCAATAAAGCTCATCTTGCTGTTAGCTTGCGGAATCTCTTACTGTTGAGAGCAGGGTTTTGGTGCCCAGCCCTTTGTGGGCTGTTAGTGGAAGAGGACTTCTTAAGCTTAATTGAGAGTAGATCTGTTTGATGTGTAAAGAGGGAACTGAAGTGACAATTTCTCTACGTTCTCTTTCTTTCAATTTTGAGAAACCAGTGAAACCAGTCATTATCTTGTGTGTGGTTTTGTGTATTTCAGAAGAGTTTTCCAGAGTCTTACCTGTTCTTCCTTCCCTGACAGCATGACTTGCAACATGAACTTTTCTGTGGCTTCATGACAGCTTGTGTCTTACATATTAAAAAAAAAACATAGTAGTGTTTATAGTCTTGTTTCTGCCTGTCTTGCAGTCAAGCTCAGTTGTGGGGGTTTGGAAGATTAATGGCACAGACACCATACGTGTCACTAGAAGGGCTTCACACACCTTTCACTGTTGTGGGGTTCTGCTGCCACTGGTGCCACTGGTCACAGGCAGATGATTGCATGGTGTCTTAGTCTGCAAGTCTGGAAATCTGCAAGTCTCTTGAACTACTGCAGAAAGGCAAGTGTCCCCTAGGAAATTTAGATCTTTATTTTGAGCTCTTTCTAAAACCCTTCCCCTTTCTTTACTTCCATATCTGCCTGTGTCATTGTCTGCTGTCCTTCCTGTGCCTGGAGTTCCCTGGCATCATGGGGCACCCAGGGTGTCACTGGCAGCAGTAGCACTCACCTGCAGCCCTCAAGCCTTCTCGGGGACCCCTCTGTGGGACTGTTCCCATTTAAAGTTATCTCTGGCTGAGCAAGAGCTGGGAGCATGGTGCTGACTCTCCTCTGGCTCTGAGCAGTCTGCAGAAGTTTCCTGGAGCCTGAAGACTTTCTCTGGTACTGAAAAGCCCTAGATGCAGTTGTAATTTCATGAATGCATGTAAGATACCCAGAGAAAACTGCATATTCAGTCAGGTGCAGTGTGGCCCAGTGTGTCCTACCCAGTGCTTTTCCTCTCACTTTTCTTCACACAGACAGTCTTTTTTTTTGCTGCCTAAGGCATGGAAATTGAGTCCCAAGTTGCCTGGCCTGCATTGTCAGGAGTTCAAATGCTGCTTTAATTCACAGCCAGACTTCAAGGGCTGTGCTACCTTCCCTATTTTTGTCTTTTTTTTCTTTTTTCCTTTCCACTGGCACTGGGAAAAGATCAAATACTGTCTGGATACATCTACAGCGCCACTGTGTCTTGAATGCCTCATGCAATGCTAGCTTTCTGCAGCTCATTGAGGACCTGGTGGTGCAGAAGAGAAGGCAGGGAGGGACAACTGTTTAGCTTGGAAAAGGTATGCCTGTAAAGGCATATGACATACAGCCTTTGACATATGGTAGGATGATGGGATGGAGAGTTCAGATAGGGGGTGATTGTTCCTCTGTTTATCACTGCCCAGGAACTACAGGATACAGATAAACAGTGGAACTCATTGACACAGGATGTTGGGGATGTGGTTCAAGAAAAGCCATTAGGTGAATCTGCAGGCAGAAAATCCATTAGGGCAGGCTAAACAGACAGATAAGCCTTTGGCTCAAAAAGTCCCTGAGGCACAGATGCCCAGAGCTGACTCAAAGGCAGAGAAAAGATTAGCTTGTCAGTGTGGGTATCAGCTATGCTGGAGAAATAGACTGGCATGGAAAGTAGCAGTGGTAGAGGGAAAGAGTGAGCGAGCCTGTAGCTGGGAGCTCAGCTGGGATGTGGAGGTTCTGCCAGGGATGCTCCCCAGCTGGAAGGGTTGGAGAGAGGGATGATGCAGAGGGACAGAGCTGGAAGGCGATCAAAACTTGTTCTGGAGGAGATATGCAAAGAGGCTGGCAGGAATGAAGTACGTAGGGAGGAGAGGCTGATCTTCATTGCTGGTAGATGGGACCTGTGAAGAAGGGGACTGGTCACAGAGAAGAGCAGTGATGCTGAACAAAATGATCAGAGATGGAGGAGCACTCAAAACCAGTATAAGAGAGCAATACTTGGAGGGGTGGAGGTAAAGGAAATCATCTATCTGAAGACGGGCAAGGCTGAAGGTCAGAGAGGGATGTCTGTGGAAAACTGTCTGTGCAGTGACTGACCTCACCTCTGTGTTAACTGTAGCCATATCTACAGTGCAAGAGGAGTAGACCTGTGGAGTGAAAGAGGTGGTACCAGGACTGCATATCCACATGCATTTTGGACATTTTAATTTGACCCAGCTGGTCCCATCAGCAGATGGAGTGCACTGGGTTCTGATCCTGGAATGATTTTAGTTTCATCTGGAGGGCATCCTGCCTGCATGTGCCAAGATGGCTTTGCAGTGCAAACTGGAGTGCTGTAAATAGCAGCAATAAGGAGACTTGCTTCAAAAGCATGTTCCCAGTCTGAATGAAACACTACTTCTGCCCTTGCACTGATGAATTCGGTTCAGAGTGATGCCACTGATTTCCCAGAGACTGTGCATTTGCCAAGCCCAGTGGGTGAATGAATGGGCACAGAATCATATTTCCCTGGCATGGAAAGCATGGGTAGTCCTCCCACTTAGTCAGCATCAATCAAAGCCAGACTAAGAACCAAAAAGAGCAAAACTGAACCCGCTATCTGTGCTCTAAATGGTGAATCGATTTTAAAACTTGTGATGCGGCAGAAGAAAGCATTGGCTGTTTAGTCTGTAACACCTGCCTTTGCCACACTCTCTTGCTGGCTTATCATGCATCAGAAAAATGGGGCCTGCTCTTAGAGAGCTCAAAAGTGCATTAGTAGCTTTCTGGAGAACAGAGAGGTGTCAGTTGTGATTTAATCAGCCAGTTAAAGAGAAAAGCCTTAACTGGAATCATAAAGCAATTCCACAGGTGCTGCGTGGGTGTGGGAGAGCTCCTCACACTTCTGTTTTCTGTGTGCCCCTAAGTGTTTTTTGCATGCAGATGATGCTGCAAGGGAGGTGGAAGAACTCTGCAGCTATGGGCTTCAGAGAAGACCTCTGATGCTGCCCACCACCTTTCAAAGAACAAGGTCCTGCTGTCATTGCTCCCAGAAGGACAGGGACTGTTTCCCTTTGCTCCTGGCTCACAACTGGGAAACGCACAGCTGGTTCTTCTCTAGTCCATGGCAGTAGGGAGCTGTGTCTTTTGCTGCCAAACCGATTTACTAACAGTGGGATACAACTCCTGGAAGGGCAGTTACAGAGCCAGACTCTTCTTGGCAGTGACAGGTAGTGTAACAAGGAGAAAAGGACACAAGCTGCAGCTGAAGGGAAGTAGGTCAGATGTTAGAGAAAGCTTCATCCCCAGGAGGGTGATTGTCCTGGTTTCAGCTGGGATGGAGTTAATTGTCTTCCTAGTAGCTGGTGCAGTGCTGTGTTTTGGGTTCAGTATGAGAAGAATGTTGATAACACACTGATGTTTTCAGTTGTTGCCAAGTAATGTTTATACTAAGTGAAGGATTTTTCAGCTTCTGATGCCCAGCCAGCAAGAAGGCTGGAGGGGGCACAAGAAGTTGGGAGGAGACACGGCCAGGGCAGCTGACCCAAACTGGCCAAAGGGGTATTCCATACCATGTGATGTCATGTCTAGTATATAAACTGGGGGAGTGGAGGTGGGGGCATCGCCGCTCGGGGACTAACTGGGCGTCGATGGCGGGTGGTGGGCAATTGCATTGTGCATCATTTGTATATTCCAATCCTTTTATTATTACTGTTGTCATTTTATTAGTGTTATTATTATCATTATTAGTTTCTTCTTTTCTGTTCTATTAAACTGTTTTTATCTCAGCCCATGAATTTTACTTCTTTTCTCGATTTTCTCCCCCATCCCACTAGGTGGTGGGGGAAGTGAGTGAGCAGCTGCATGGTGCTTAGTTGCTGACTGGGGTTAAACCACAACAGTGGTGCAGCCCTGGGGCCAGGCAGGTGGAGTTCTTCATCCTTGGGGGTTTTGAATCTGCCCTGATTAGAGCTATGGGTAGGTTCACTGTGAGGCTGGACTGGAGACCACCACAGGCAAGGTCCCCTAGACTGTGTCCTTGCGTCTGTGCTCGTGCTTTCCTGCCCAGACAGTCAGAGCCTGGTTAGTGCCCCAGCTCTGTAGCACTTTCCATTTTCACCTGGTTGATCGGACTCTCAGTTTTCCCAGGTAACTTCAAAGATGAGATCCTAAGGCCAGGCTTGGTCTTGCTGGCCAGAATCTCATCACGTCCTGCAAGCATTCTAGCCCATGGGCTCATTAGTGCACAAACCTTCAGTCATGGGGGAATGTGGTTACATTAGATCACATAAGATGTAAGGGCTGTATCTTCAGATATTCAGGTGAAGCATGTAGCCTCCAAACCTTAACAGAACTCAGGAGAAACATCTGCACTTGCTGCATTTCCACTGCCTCACCATCCTGCTGGCCACTTCAGATTTCCTAACATATCTGTGTCCTGGTGGCAGCCACAACTCCTCAGCTAGGCAGAAGAGGTTTGTGAAGAAGTCTGACTAGCCCTGGGGACCCCACATGGACTCCTGTGGGCAACTAACCAAGGTCTTGGGTTTCCCTGAAGGTGGCCAAATCCCCCAAACCAGTGACGCTCAGCTTTGCTGCAAGGAAAGCCTTCGGTACAGTAGCCTTTAGCAGAGATACTCCATTTGCTAGATGTCTGCAGGCATGCTTAGACCTCACGATAAAGAGCAGTGGGACCAAGCATCCCTATCTTCCCAAACAACATGGCAGGCTACTGAGACCCAGCTGCATCTTTTCAAGAGGGAGCTGAACCTTGGTTTCTGAAACGCAGAAGCCAGCTTGGTCTTGAATAGCAGGAAGCTTATTCCTGTGAAACAGGAGAGCGAAAGCATGGTGTTCTGGCTTCAGGAGAAACTGCTGAGCTCACAAAGGGTCAGATGGTGAGTTTTTCAAGGCTGCCTTTCTGACAAGAAATGTGGCAACATCTCTTAAAGTTTGTGCATTTCACCACTTCCTTTTTATAATGAGTTCTTGCAGGGCAGGGGGGGGCCTGAGGAGGCTTCTGCGGGGGGGGGGGGCGCAGAGGAGGCTTCCAGTTTTTATTGTTCTTTGAACTGGGATTGTTGTATTTGCTTTTCTTTCATAACAGAGCAGGATCTTGCCAGGGTGGAAAAGCTCTGTAAGGTGGAGTTTGCCCTCTCATTGGATTCAGAAGCACATTAGTCCTCACAAGGAAGTTGATAAGCAATAATATTTTCTTTGCTGCCCAGGTAACCAGCAGAATGAAGGAGGGTATTGTCTCTGGAGAATGCAGGCAAGTCAGTTTTATCTTTCTGCCAGAGTACACACGCTATCTTGGAAAGCTGGAGGTGAACCAGGGGAAGGAGGGGCTCGCTCTCCAAAGAGGCTTGGGTGGCCCCATCCTCTGCTTCGGTCATACTGCCTCCTGCCCTTCTTGAGAGCTCTGATAAGCCTAATGAAACTGAGTTGAGTTTTGGTGTCATTTTGGGTTTTGCCAGCCTTTCACACTACCCCGACCCACTACTGTATTTCTTAAAGGTCATGTTGACTGAAGCCATTCGTGTCCACAATGCATCTTCTTTCTTTCTGTCAGAGCTTGCAGAGTAGGGGCACCACATGAAGCAGACATGGGACACATGGTGAAGGCGGAGGGTGAACTGCCAGAAGATGGTATTGTCACCGAATGTGGGATCATCCCTGGAGGATTCCCCTCTCCCTCCTGGGACACAAATTTCTTCACACTCATTGGAGGGTGGGCCGTGATCTTCACCTTGATTTCTAGCTGACAGTTGGCTTAAAAATATTCACAAATCAACTTCTGCAGCCTGGGGGAATTCACATGCAGCGTTTCACTCCCTGTGCCCGAGTGAGAGGTGTGAACCTTCAGGAAGTGGAGCTCTGGGTGCCCTTGGCTGCAGAGTGACAGTGATGGTGCCATAGGAGCCTCAGGCTCCCTTGCTCCAGGGTGAATCACTTCGGTTGCTCATGGGAAGAACAATGCTTGTCTGCCCACTGCAGGGAAGTCCAAGGTCTCCAACAGACCCTCCATGGGCACTTCCCAGCCCCTGGGCTTCCTAAGCAACCTGGAGGCTCCCAGCCTGGTTTATGCCTCTCATGAGGGGAAAACCAGCCCCTCATGAACTTCAGTAAAGATAAATGTTGACTTCTGCCCCTGATTTGCAGCAGCTCCCTGCAGTGGTGCAGGCTAGGTCTGACTGGCAAGAGAGCAGGTCTTCAGTAAAGGCCACAACAGTCCTGGCGGGCAGCAAGGGCTTTTCCAAGGAGGCTGTGGGATCTCCATCCTCATCGGTCTTCCAAACTCAGCTGGACCGTCTGAGCAACATGATCTGCCTTTGTAGTGAGCTTTGCTTGGGCTGAGGATAGGACTTGGGACCTCCAGAGATGCCTTCTAGCCTAATTTTTTTCCTGTGATCCTGTATACTTTATTGTTGTAATTTATTTTTGCTTGTCCCACTTGTCCCAGGGGAGGCTCAAGTACACATTCAGTGTCAGGCTTGGAACTGACTCCAGTGATAAAATAAAGAACAGGTGACAATTCAGCCAGTACTTCATGATGTGGCTTCACTTTACAATGTTCTGGGGGATCCTACCCAAAATACAGTCTTGGGCTCCTCATCAGGTCAGGTGATAGGAGAGTCTGAACCTCTTTGGAGCTGCCTGAGGCTGTGGTCTCTGCCAGTTTTCCTCTTTGCTTTCTTCCCTCCTCCTGGCCATTGCCACTGTCTGTGCTGGGATGACCCAGTTAAAAACAACCTGGCTGAGCTATTTTTGTGAGGCACAAATGCTCCCTTGTCTATCTCCCTGCTGTACCAGCATGACAGAGGAGCACAGCCATGGAGTAATATCAGGTGGTGGGGATGTGGCAATACTGTGAGCAGGTGTCACCATCAGGGATTCTTTATTCTGGACCCCATTGGGTGTTGCTGTTTGCCTCGGGGAGCGCCTTGTGGTTTCAACTTTGAATACGAATGCAGTCAGAAAGCTCATCTAGGATGGCCACTGGATTTTTGCTGTCTCAGCCTTGCCTTGTGGAGAATGGGCTTGTTTCACTTGTGGCAGCCCTAGCCTGCCCCTGGACTTAGGTGCTTAAATTTATTTTGAGGTTCACAACACTTGGTGTATCTTCTAACATGAACAAAATTTACACAACGTGTGTTTTGCCAGGTTTGGGGCTTTGGTATGTCCTTGGTGGGTTACTTTGGGGTCCCTCACTAGAAAGGTGCTCTGAGTCGATATGGTACCAGCTGGTGATTATGTTTATGGGGTACAGGGCTTGCTATTCAGTAGAAGGCAGGTCTCTATGCAGTGTTTGCCTTCCCCGGCTCAAGCAGGTATTTGGGGGAGGCAAGAGTCATGGAACTCCCTTCTGCTTGTGGTCCAAGCAGATGATGCCTTTGTCAGCGGAGGAGCCACTGTCTCGCCCCTCCTCAGGCTGTGTCCACCTGGTACCCTCTGTGTAAGCTTTGACCTACTGTTAGCATGGGGGAAGGTCTAACATACCTCCTCCCAGGGACACGTGTGAGAGCTCATGTCCTGCCCTGGCCAGCACACACTGAAAACAAGGGGCAAGAGGGGTTGCTGTGCCCGCTCAGAGAAAGATTTGGGCCTCGCTGTTTTGTGGATGCGGAAATCAACTCATTTCCATCTTGAGTGACTCCTTCACCCCTGCTTCATGTCCTCTGTATTTGTGCAATGTTTATACTACAGGCAGAAGTGTTTTTTCACAACCAGCTTTCCAGGGCACTATATTTATGTATCTTTGCCGCACTGGAGAACTGCAAATATTTTGGAGTATTATTTAAAGCTGGATTTTCTGATGAAAGATAACACATCTCTAGAATATGGTTTCCTTTGAGATCTTGCTCACTGTTGTCATTTTGTCCCACACCACCTCTGCAGATCCTAAGCCATCCACACCAGCAGCACGTCCTCCCTCAGGTAGCCAGTAGCCTGCAGGTTGTGCTGCTGAAATGAGGTGACAAGCAGTTCCCACAGCTCCTGGTGGGCTGGCAAGGAGAAGGGACCTTGGTGCTTCTGCAGAGGACTGATGTTCAGACTGGCACTAGTGATGGACATGAACAAAGCACCACCTTCCATCACCTTCTTTGCCTCCAAAAATACAGAGGTTTGAGTATGTGACTGAAGCTTGGTTTGGTGAAGGCTCTTTACCTGTACCCCCACACTGGGGAAGGGTACTTCGATTACGAGGCTGCTGTACAGAGCTGGGGAGGACTGTGGCGTGCGTACTGTGTGGCTGGTGGGGCTACCTTGTCCCTCTTGGGAAGGAGAGGGCACCTGGGCGGGCTGCAGGCTGTGAGCTGCTGTTTTTGGGGGCTGGCACGTGTCTTGTTTCTGAAAGTGGACTGAAACCTTAGTCTGAGCTCCCTTAATCTGAGGCCCATAACAGTGGGTATGGATCCTTTAGCAACAAAAGACAAAGAAAGGCAATTGATAAAATCAAGGCTGGTTGCAGGATGGCTGGTTCCCAGCTGGCCAATTTAAAAGGCTTCCAGCTCCGGTAGCAGATAGGGTTGTTTTTCCAAGGATATGCTGCTGAGCTGCTGTAAAAGGTCCTGCTGCCTGATAGAAAGGCGCGCTGAAAGGTTTTTATTTGCTACTGTGGATTGATTGGAGTACAGATGCTCTGGAAGATGTGCTGCATTATTCATGTGGTAGATACCTTGGCTAAAAGCTAATGCACAGCCTGGAGGCTGTGAAAAGTGGTACAGTCCTTTGTGTGGTTTTGTTGATTCACTGGAAAGCCTGGACTGCTCTTAAGATTTTTTTCTGAATACCGAGATTGATAAAGCAAATTGAGGAATGTGAGATCACTTAGCTAATGGCTCTCCACCTCCTTTCTTGTTTCCAAACTATTCCCAGGTTTTTTTTTGTGTTTTTTTTTTTTTTTGAATGCATTATACCTACAAAAGTGATTGCTAGACTGGTGCTGTTTGTGAGACTTCACTGGTAACTCAGTTTTCTTGTGGCACCAACTTAAACTGCTTCCCTGATGTGGCTCAATTGTCTGAGGTGCAGTATGCAAGCCAACATGTGGTTTGACAACCTAGCCAAGCGTCTGCAGTATCAGTGCCCCGCGTTGGACTCTCCATTAATGCATATTCAGTAGTCTTACCCATGAAGATTCCCGCTGTTGAATGTAGATGCTGGGGCACCCACCACCTGCAGCAGGGCTGTGGGAGACAACTCCTGCGTTTCTGTGTGCTGGCTGCAATGGGAGGACCTCATGCAAGGTTCAGGGTGCCATACTCTGAGATATGGGGCCCTCTTTTTGTGGGAGGAAGCACAACTGCAGCATGCATGCTTGTGCTTGGACTGCCTGAGCTCCCAAAGATCCCCTTCTGAGCTGCTGGCAGCGGGCAGTGTGTGCTTCTTGCAGAAACAGCTTTAAATTATACTGCAAACCCTGGATTCAAAGATGGGAAATGCTTTTCCTGCTTGCACCACATCTGGTGGGGAGAAGACCTTGCTGGACTCAGCAAGGCAGACTTTGTTTGCGAGTTGTGGCCACTGACTGTAGTTGCACTAGTCTGTGGGCTGAATGCATAAAAAGCCAGCCTGGGAACATGTCTCTTTCCGTAGCTCCCTTCGCTGTCTTTTAGCAACTGGCTATCAAGTGACATGGTCAAGACCATGGTCCAGTGGTGAGGTTGTCCATGAGGGGATTCTGAACTTACAAACCTGACCTCCAAGGCAACATCCTTGTAGGCAGGATTTTGCTTCTCAGTCTACAGTTGTGGAAGAGGCAACTGCCTCTGTTTGCCCTGTGTTAGGTGGAACCAAGCTGTGAACCAAGAGGCAAACCCCACTGTATCTGTACCATTTATTACTCTCATAACAATAAATCTGTAGCCTCTGAGCTCGTAGTATTATTTGAGATGATATGTGCAGATGGTATTTAAAGCTTTGGGTTGCTGCATAATCATGTTCTCTGGTCGACTTTGGATCCAAAGGAATTTATTACTAATAATTTCTCCTTGATAGTTTTATTACACAGCAGAAGTGGAATTTGGACGGCGAGGTGCGTCCGGGGGTGTGTGGCCTGCTCACTTGCAGATGTGCCTAGGAGAGTGTCCATGGCTTGGAGGGGACCCCAGCTTAAGCTCTGAGGCTCACAAACCATTTGGTGTGGCAGGTTTGAGAGAAGCTGGATCAGAAACAAAATGGTCTGTGCTTATTTGGTACTTGACCCAGGAGGCTGATGGCTGGTGTCAAAGTTCTGAGGGCTCTGATTTTGTCTTGAAGAAGTAGCTCAACACAAACCATGATAAAACATCTGTAAAAGTCAGGAGACTGTTTCATACGTTGTGTGGGTGACACTGACATTCCTGTTTGCTTTCAGGGTTGCCTTTTTGAGGAGGTACTCATCTTACATTTTGAAACTTTGAGGACGGAAGTGTGTGGGTGGATTTCTTCCAAAAAATGCAGACTCAAAAATGTAAACCTGAGAGCCTCGAATTAGTGAAAAATGTTGCCTGGAGAGGGGTCAGAGCCTGCATGCCAGCCTCTAACATGGCTGTGGCAAATCCATGCACCAGGGCAAGTGAAATGCTTAGCATAGCCCATCAGGGCCATATGGCATAGCTACTGTGTGCATATGCTTGTGCTCTGACTGCACTGCTGAGTGCAGGGAAATGACTGGCAAAGGGCAACAGCCAAGACACGCTGGACCTAAGAGGTGGGTGATAGATTACTTGCAAAAGCAATCAAATTGGCAGGAATACATATATTTTCTGAAGAAAGCATTCTCTGGGAGCTATTCCCCACCCCTTTCCTAGGCAGGAAAAGACAATTTCTGTTTTGAAATTAAAGAGCCATGGCTGGAATAAAAGGAAGAAGAAAAGAAAATGGGATTGACAGTGTTATCTGCTGAGCTGAAAAGTGCAAGCTGTGATTGCTCTCTGGATTTCTAGAGCTGTTGCTTTCCACGTACTGCAAAGCACAGACACTTTTACTTATCCTGTTACTACCACTGGGCTTTCCAGGCCTATTTATGTGGGAATACTTTTTCAGTAGAAGCTGAAGCCTGTAATTATTCTAACACAATCATACCAGTGTTGCTGGTCCACCTTGGCATGCAGAAACTAATCCAAATGGGGTACTTCTCACAGAGGAAAAGGTGAAGATGCTCTTCATCCCCATCTTGCCTGTAGATAAGCATGTCTGCACAGGGGCATTTTTTGGTGTGCTGAGCAAAAGCCAGTGCAGGCAGGGGTGTGAGACAGCCTGACCTGCAGAGTGCCACCAGGATGCACAGTGCTGCAGGCCTGACTTTCCACACTTGGAGCAGCAAGACTTTGTGCAGCCTGAGAAAGTGTGCTGTGACAGGAGGTGTCCTGGCTCACCGATTTTGAATTTGGACTCCTGGGTGTTGCTCCAGATCTCCAGTCACAGGTGAGATGGCCGCTCTCCTCCTGCTGCAGATACGACTTTCCATGGGTGACCTGCTGAGGATACAGATATTTGGTGTGCTGGACCTGGAGCTCATTCTCGTGTATTGGAAAAACCTGTTTCCAAAGGCCCGTGAGAACAAAAGCTTGGAGATCCCGAAGAACTTGCACCCCTGGTAGGCTGTTGTGAACAACGAGCAGTTTTCTGTCCTGCATGCAGTCCAGTCACTGGACCCCGGTGGGTACTGGGGTACTGGTTGCTTAGCCAGTGAGTTGCCACCTAGCAGGGTTAGCATGCCCTGTGATCACCTCAGCAGCACAGTCCTGGCTGGCAGGGCTCACAGCTTCCAACCATATTGGCTTCTTGGAGGAACAAATGCAGATCCCTTCCTAAACCTAGATAAATTCCTCTGCAACAGCAAGAAAGGGTGAGTGGTGATTTGGGCTACAGTGGGGCAGGTGAGGTTAGTCAGTGCTCATGGCAAATGTGTGGGGACCCCAGTCAGTGCAGGCTGCAGGACACATGAACAACTGTCCAAAATTAACTCAGACCAATTAGCACTTTGTCTTTGAGGACTCTGCAGAGGGTGAAGGAGATTCCTGAGCTCTAGACAGAGGGAAGCTTGAGCCTCTCCATAAGGAGAATATCAGAACAACAGGAAAAAGTGGAACACATGGGAGAAATAATGAGACGAAAGAGGCAAAATGAGCATGGCAAAACCAATCATGTCAACACACTCTGGTTTCCTCTTGCAAAGAGTGGTGAGCCCAGTGGATGTGGAGAAGCAGGAGATGTCATTTATCTTGACTTCAGGAAAATGTTCAGTGCTGTCCCACACAATTAAGATAACGGAATATGCACTAGAAACACGTGTCTATGGTAAGGTACATGTAAATCTGGTGAGGGAACTATACAGGAGAGCTTATGTGACAGTTAATTATCAAAATGTGAGGATTTATTGAGAAGAGTTTTGCAGGATTCTTCCTGCCATCTGATGCTGTTTGGTACTTTTGTTAGTAATTATGACAAAGGAATAAATAATAAACAGAAAACCAGGACGAGCAGGAAGCCTGCAGGACAGGGCTCTGGTTTGAAATGAGCTGAAGAAATGGCATAGGAAAATCAGGATGCAGTTCAGCAGTGAGAGGTTCAGGTCTTCAGATGATGCGGTACTGTCAGACCCAGTGCAGCTCTGCAGAAGAGTGTTCAGAGGCTGCAGTTCATTCCAGGCTGAGCATGACTCAGTGACAAGCTGGAGCATGAAAATGATAAACATGAACTGGAGAGTACCTGGTAAGTTATAAAGGAAGCATCTGTTCATCCATGTTAGTAAAATAGATGTATGCCAGTTTTAGGTGCAACCCCTCTGGAAAAATACAGATCAGCCGAAGAGAAGGGAAGTGAGGAGCACAAAGTCATCAGTTGTTGAGAAAACATGGCTGACAGAAGGAGAATGAGGTAAACACTGGAGACAACTGGAAAGCTATGTGTCAGCTGTGGAGGAAAGCTTGCTGCAGGAAGAAGCGAATAGTCTTTTTCCTGTCATCTGGCTAAATAGGATAAGAAGCAAGGAACACTGATTGCACAAAAGGAGATTTAATTTTGAAAGCATGGAAAAGCTTTGTAATTGTAAAGGCAGCTGAGTGCTGGGATAAGTTTCACGGGAAGATGATGGTTTGTCCACTACTGGAGAATTTTAGAAAAAGATCCTTAGGGAAGGATGTAGAGAAATGAATGAGAAGAATAGGAAAACAGATGGAGTCCCAAGACCCCTAACCATCTGCCTCTCTTCCACAAAATTACCCTTCCTGGGAGACATGTAGGCATACACATAAATAGGGTGGTAGGCATATAAATAGGGTGGTGAGAGTCTATTTAAAACTTAAGCCTGCAGCACTCAAAAAGTAGATATGTCCCTTTTTTCACAAACCACTTATCCATCTGAGGACCTTCTTGCTAACCTCATGCTGCCTTATCACTGTGGTGAGGAACCATGCTAGTATTGGAAATTGAGTACACTATGTCACAGAGATTTTGGCTTTTGTTAGTGCAGTTTGGCTTGTGAGGCCTGGCGAGGGTTTACAAAAGCTGTGCTGACTCTCCATCTATCTCACTTTCATCTGTGTATCTGCTAAGTTTGTTCCTTTTTTTACTTCTTTGATGTCATTTTCCTCCCCTGAAAACCATCTAACATTGCTTTCTTGCTTTCCTTATGTGGTTGGATTTAAATAAGAGAGTACACACTGTAGTCCAGCTATTTTTATTGCTTTAAGTCAGCTGGTTGAGATGCTGCTCATTTTCCTTCCCCTGAGCATGGCCTGTTTGAGGAGTCCCTGGCAGGCAATGTTGTGTAATGGGAACTTCTCCCATTTCCTTCACGCTGAACGCACGCAGAAAGTTCTGGTTTGCTTTCACCGTATCTGCTCGGGATGCTTTCCCTAGAGATCACTGTGCAGATTTCACAGGGTCATAGCATGGCTGAAGGTGGAGGTACCTCTGGAGATCATCTAGTCCAACTGCCAGCTCAAAGCAGGTTCACCTACAGTAGGTTGCTCAGGGCATTGTCTGGTTGGATTTTGAGTATCTCTAAGGATGGAGACTCCACAGCCTCTCTCAGCAACCTGTACCAGTGTTCGACCACCTTTACAGTAAAAAAGTTTCTTCTTACATTTAACTGCCTGATCAAGCTCAGGCTGAAGGGCCTGTCGTTCCCCAGATCCTCTGTCTTGCCCTTTTTGAAGATAAGGGTGACATTTGCTTTCTTCCAGTCCTCAGGGACATCCCCTGATTGCTGTGACCTTTCAGAGAAGACCAAGAATGACCTTGCAACAACATGGCCCAGCTTCCTCAGCTCCTATGGGTGTATCCCAACAGGCTCTTGTGCATGTCCAGTCTGTTTAAATGTTCGCTGACCTGATCCTCCTCTACCAAGGGTAAGTCCGCCTTGCCTTGGACTTTCCACAGGTCTCAGGGTCTCAGGATACCTGAAGGCTGGTCTTAGCAATAGAGACTGAGGTGAAGAAGGCATTCAATACCTCAGCCTTTCTGGTGTCCTTTCTCACCAAGTCCCCATTCCCATTCCTCAACAGGCCCACGTTTTCCCTAGTTGTCCTTTTGCTGATGATGTAACAGTAGAAACCCTTCTTGTTACCCTTCATGTCCCTCACCAGATTCAACTCCAGGTGGGCTTTAGCTTTCCTAAGCCCAGCATTGCATCTTTGGACAGTGTCACTATAATCCTCCCAGGACACTTGTCCCTGCTTCTACCTCCTGTGTGTATCCTTTCTATGGTTGAGGTTTATGAGGATGTCCTGGTTCATCCATGCATGTCTCATGCTGCCTTTGCTTGTTTTCTTGCATTTTGGGTTGGACCATTATGAACTTGGAGGAGGTGAATCTTGAAAATCCTGCTGTGGTTGTGCTTGAGAAAGAGTTTAGTAGCTTTTGTGCCATTTAGAAATTATTCCTCATGCCCTTAGTTGCGCTTTTTTATATTAAATCTGCCTAAACTTATGAGCCCCTTTCTATTTTCTTCATTTGTCTTCAACTTTAACCTTTCTTGCTCCCAGCAGAGTGCTCTTGAGTATTTTCATGCCACCTGCAAGGACTTATTTTAGCTGCTTCTATCACTCCTTTGCAACAAGCTTCCTCATTTGTGCTTGGAACTACTTCCTGAGTTACAACAGAGTTGCAGTTAATGTTTTGGTTTTCTGCCTTGTCTGGGCAAAAGAAAAGTTTTACAAATCCTTTAAGAAAGGAGTTGAAATGCTGGAGATCTGTTATGACACATTCATTTTCCTGGTGCGCCAGCGAGCCTCCTCTGTACCAGAGGTCTGGAGGATGGCCTGTGTAGTACCACTGCCTGCTGTTGGTGGTTGGTGGGGGCAAGATAACCTGTTAAATGTTCATCTCCTTGATTAGTTCTTAGCAATATTTCCTCCACAGTGACAGCAGTGTATTTCATACAGCCTTACCCAAAACCTTTCACACCCCAAGACAAGGAATGCTTAAAATGAGAAAGGACAGCATGATCCTTTTAACACAAGGTTGAGATGGCTGTATGAGGGTTTGGTTTTGATTTATTGATGTACATTCTCTTGGGAAGATCTTGTTATAAATGAGGTGTCACTGAGCAGGAGAGGAAAGGAGAGAGGAGCACTTGCCTTTGTGATAGAGACCTTCTTCATGGGGAAGCAAGAGCTGCTAATAGGATGAGATGAGGATGATCCCAAACCAATGGAGCAAAGGGGTGCCTTGGCAAAACCTCCACCTGTTCTTGCAACAGTCTGACAGTGCAGTAATTCACTTGGTGTTTTGAGGAGTGTCCTTTAGTTTCTTTGCAGGCTACAAACCAGGGACTGCCTCTCCATCTGCCTGGTGGTGCATAGGACTTGGTGTTTATGAGTACACACATATCATTAGTGACCCTGTCATTAAGAGACTTACAAACTCAACCCAGCAGGCTTCCTCCAGGCTGCTGGTGAGTTCTCTCTGGGGGGCAGGAGGTGGGTGTCTCTGAAAGTACTCCCTGCTCTGCTGGTTCTCCAGGCCATGCATGGAGAGCCGTGAGCAGAAGTCTCCAGGGGTAGGTAAACCTAAAGAGTGTGGTGCAGGGCGCCAGGAGAGTGAGGGGCCATACTGGTGTGTCACTGGGGGTGGCCTTGCTCTGAGCCAGAGCAAGTTCATTAACATCTGTGATGAAACTGTCCCTTACTGCTGCTTCTGATGAAAGGGGAAAGAGGAGGGTAGGAACAGAGTGAGGTGTGAAGAGCTGACTGCTCTGGTGAAATCACCTGGAAATAATATTTGTGTGGGATAGCACAAAAGATTGCTGGACTGAACTGTGCTTCAACGGGCTGACTGCTCATGCCCGAGTTCGGTCTGTGTTAGCATGAGAGAGTTTGTCCCATCTTCCAAAACCCTCCTGGGATGAGTGCGTTCTACTTGCAGAAAACTGTAACTTATTACAATACTTGATGTAGCAAGAGGGACATGTTTGCCCTCTGCTGTTTCTAACAAAGCCTTTTTCATTGCCGTGAAAGCTGGTGGCAAACAAGGACACATGGGATGGGAAATTGAAACCCAGCACTGGTTGCTTGTAGCTAGAAAGTGGCACCTGCAGACCAGCACAACAAGCAACCACCTTTCTTGCTGCTTGCTTGTTTTGTGACCACTGTACTCCTATCAGGGTTGCAGCCAACAGCTTTTCTCTGCATAAGGCAAGAAGAAGGGGTGAGAAATGCATGTGGAGTGGTGTGAGGCTGAAAGTTTTAAAGCCATCTGAAAGAGAGAAGTTCCTCTGCATGCTGTTTTTTCAATGCCTGTCACTTTGAATGCTCTTGTTTAACTGCAGGGGTAGGGTGTACTGGAGCACGTGGCCTGCAGTACCTGGTCTTGGGGAGAGAAATCTTTGCCCTGGGGGAGAAGCATTAGTAGCTTTATTAAGAGTAAATATAATGATATGATGTATTTGTCTTTGCCAAAACTGTCCCAGTCTAGCTGGGTGGACCTGGGACTTAGTTGGCTTTGTTGGTTAGTCAACTGCTAAGAGCAGCGGTTTCCCAGTGAAAGTGCTTGTATGTGAGTCTTGGTAGTGTACTGTGTCCAGGTGACAGATGTCTTCTGCAGGAGGTGTGAGAAATACTGATCTTGCCGACGTGATGTATGTACTGCACTGCTCCCCAGCTGTGCGCTGATGCTGGCTAGGTAAGAGCAGCAAGTTTTGGAGAAGCCTGCTCCGCAGCTGTTCGTTTGCTGAGATTCAGCAAGAAGCAAGATTCAGCAAGAAGCACGCCTCTCTCTGATCAGAAGAGGGGCCAACAGTCTCTTTAAAGTGGAGGCACTGAAACCGAGACCTTGTGCCGGTGTGAAGATTGCACAAGCCTGGTTTGGGAGCAGGTAGCAGATGTCTTTCTGCTTCAGCATAAATCTATTGTGGGGACAGCAGAGTGAGGAGAGGGGAAGTACTTCTTATGGAGCTCTCTTGTACAGTCTGCTCTGTATGTAGTCATGTCATGAAATTTACAGTGCCTGTAGCTGGCTCTCAGGCAGAAAACCAGCAGTATTTCATGATATATTAATTGCCTTATTTAAAGCCATGTATTTAACTGCTTCCTTTCTACAAGTCCTGGGGTACTGGGAATGGGAATGTCTCTCCTATTTCCCATGTGCAGCTTGGTGTTCAGTGTAGGGCAGTGTTGAAGCTGACTTCGTGTACATCTTGCTCTTGTCATCTGGCTCTAAGCATTATGTAATTGACATTGGCAGAGACAAGATAGCTGAAAGGACTTTTCGAGTCTCCCAGAGTGACTCTTCTTACCTTTTGGCAGTGAGTTACATTCATTTTTGGATGGGGAGGGGTGAATTTTTGAGATGATCAGCTGTATGGAAGAAAAGGACAGGGAGGGGAGGAGAGAAGATTGAGCAGGAGAGGAGAAGGATAAGATGAATGAAACAGTTGAAGACAGTAGGAGAGAAGGGGCCAGAGAAAATCATAGACCTAGTCAGATTTTGGGAAGGCCAATGATGCTTGCTTTTGTTTGATTTTATTACTTGGAGCTGAGTGCATGTAAAGATTTTATTTCATGGACTGCTGATTCAGGACTGAGAAGAGGATGTGTGTCTTCTCTGGAGCCTTCTAGTTGTGTACCCTTTTGCCAGTTTCAGTCTGCTTATTTGCATAGAGTTGGGAGTGTGAATCTCTTGTGGCACTCTCCTTGGATACTTGCAAACAGTGCTTCCACGAGAGTAGCAAGGCTGCCCTATGGGTTTTTTAGCCATAGAAAGATCACCTAAAAATGACAAGGCTGAAAGGGAAAAGGCATTAGCTATGCAATACAAATTTAGCATTCCAAAAGAGAAAATAAAAGGGAAACGAAAAGTTTTCATGGCATTTCAGATTAAAATGTTCATTGTAACTTTCAAAATCCCCCTTATTAGCATTTACATTCCGTCCTTTCTCCCCTTTTTATCTCTTTTTGACCCTGCATGCAAGAGAAGGAATGAGGGGTAAATTTATTTTATTCTGTTGGTCCCTCTGCATTTCAAATTATCACTAACTTTCAAGAGATTGGGACCTCAGAAAAGTCCTTTAGAACTGTAAATTCTCTTGATTCCCTGTCAATAAAGACAGGGGAGGAAGAGAGTCCAACTTCTCAGGCTGGATCACCTGAACATCTGAAGTGCTTTTCAGAGTGGCAGGTGAGGTATAGGCAGAGTTTGGAAACCTGCCTATGAACGATAGGAAACAGTGCTTAGAAGTGCTTTGGAAGATTGTCATGTTATGTGTTTTCCCCAGAAGTGCACTGGGGCAAGGTCTCCAGAGGTATGGCTGGATTTCAGCCCGTGTCTCCCAATGCCAGGGCAGCTTTTACACAGGAGTGCAACACAGGCTCTGCAGAGCACAGGTCTCAAGGAGAAGGGAGGCTTCTTGTGTGAAACTGGGGGAACGTGAAGCAAACATAACCATTATTCATTCATTGGCATGTATTTGTACCCTGCTGTTGTGGTTTAACCCCAGCCAGCAACTAAGCCCCACACAGCCGCTTGCTCAGTCCTCCCTGGTGGGATGGGGGAGAGAATCAGAAGGGTAAAAGTGAGAAAACTTGTGGGTTGAGATAAAGACAGTTTAATAGGTAAAGCAAAAGCTGTGCACACCAGCAAAACAAAACAAGGAATTAATTCCCCACTTCCCATTGGCAGGCAGGTGTTCAGCCATCTTCAGGAAAGCAGGGCTCTATCACGCCTAACAGTTACTTGGTAAGACAAATGCCATCACTCTGAACGTCCCCCCCTTCCTTCTTCCCCCAGCTTTATATGCTGAGCATGACGTCATATGGTCTGGAATATCCCTTTGCTCATTTGGGGTCAGCTGTCCCAGCTGTGTCCCCTCCCAACTTCTTGTGCACTCCCAGCCTACTAGCTTTTGGGGTGGGGTGAGAAGCAGAAAAGGCCTCTACTCTGTGTAAGCACTGCTCAGCAGTAATGAAAACATCCCTGCATTGTCAGCACTGTTTTCAGCACAAATCTAAAACACAGCCCCATACTAGCTACTATGAAGAAAATTAACTCTATCACAGCCAAAACCATCATACCTGCTCAGAGGTGAGCAGCACAAGAAAACAGAAAACAATTGTTTGGCGAGGGAAATGTACAATCCACACCATGCATGATGAACTGGAAGGCTCTCAGCCCAGGCATGGGGTGTTCTGAGGAGTGTGAGCATCTCAGTGTGTGTTTGGATGGGGAGAGGATGCAAGTCTGTCCCTTCAGGAGATGCTGTGCCAGATTCTGGTCTCCAGAAGAGCTCTGGCTGTCTGCAGGGGCATCACCTCCCCCGGCGCACCTCTTCCCCCTCCTTCTTCACTGGCCTTGCTGTCTGGATAGCTGTTTTTCTCACACTCCAATCTCCTCCCCTGCTGCAGGTTTCCCCTTCTTAAATCTGTCATCCCAGAGGTGCTACCACTGCCGCTGATGGGCTCAGGCTTGGCCAGACATGGGTCCGTCTTGGAGCCGGGGAAGCTTCTAGCAGTTTCTCACAGGAGCCACCCCTGCAGCCCTCTCCCCTGCTACCAAAACCGCGCCACACAAACCCAAAACATACCTGTAGGAACCTTCCTTGTTGCCCTTCACATCCCTTGTCAGACTAAAGTCCAGGTGGGCTGTAGCTTTGCTAATCCCAACCCTGCATGTTTGGACAGCGGTCACCTTCTTTTGCCTGGTGTCTCTGTCTGTTCTTTTGCACTATGGATGGCAGTAAAGGAGATGAAACCTGGAAGGAAACCAAGTAATTGTGACTGGAAAAACCTGAAAACAGAGAAAACGGAAGTGAATGTTTAAAAATGGTAAAGAAGGACCCTGGAGGCAACACTGAGCAGAACCCCCTGGCAGATCCCACCACCCCTGGAAGGGGCCCAGAGAGTTGGTGGATGCCCAGGGCTCTGCCTGGGGCTGTGAGTGGAGAGGGAGCAGACGTAGCCCTGCTACTGTCCAGGTCTCCTTATCCAGCTCCTTTTTCCTGTGGAGATGGGAGCCTGTGTGACAAGGGCCAGGAGGAGGTTGGTGAGGGGTACTGCAGCGTGGTGGGCCCTTGAATGGGGGGAGGTAGGTGGAAAGAGCAGCCAGAGCCTCGGCAGGATCTTTGGAAGAAGAGAGAAAAGTTGCTCATACACTGGGGTCTCCTGCTTTCCATAGAAAGATGAAGGAGAGGGGGATCCCATGGAGGTACCTCTGCCTCTTGCTCAAGGGAGGATTTTGCAGCTAGCTCCCTGTGGCCCATGGAGTCAGCTCTGATGATGCTGCAGCCCCCCACTGCCCCCTGCCCCCATCAGTGAGATGACCTGCCTCCTAATGGTGGGGTGGTAGGCAAGGGTGGGGCATGGAAAAAGTGAGATGAACATGAAAATGCGTCAGTGTGGCACGGCTTGGGCAGACTAGTTTGATGTGAAATTAGCTGAAGTGGAGTGTAGGAGTCATCTGGGAGCTCAAAGGCCCTTATGGAGAAGGTGGGGGCTGCTCTGCTGCAGGACTCACCCAAGATGGGAATGGATTCAAGGTGGGCTTGCCTCCAAGAGTGAATGGTGGCAAATGCCGCCAGTGACCCAAGTGGCCATCTCTGCTCACTGCCAGGAAGCTGTTTCCATTCTGTGAGGAAGCTGTTTCGAGTAGCTGCCAATCTTGCAGGGGTGGAGAATAAAAGAGGAAAGACCACTTATCTCTGCCTGGTACACAGCAGATAACATTATGTTGTTCTTCCAAAACAGGCACTCGGGAGCTGCTCAAGTACAGCCCTGTAGAGAAGTGTTTTGCTCAGCCCAGCTCTTCCCAGCTGCTCTATCTGGGCTGCTGCTTGGCTCTCCATGTGTCTCATTGCAGCTGTGTTTGGAAGTGACATCTGGTGCTTTTTCACTGAGGGCACGTCATGGCACTTCAGGCTACACTGCAGCTCCTTCTGGGTGCAGGACATATATCAGAAACTGGGATCTCCTTGTGCTTTTAAGCTGAGGAGACCCTTGTCTCCCACACAGCATTTGCAGAGCTGCCTTCTTTGACACCTGTGTAAGGAGGTGTATTGGGTTTGTGTGGTGGGGTTTTGGTAGGAGGGGAGGGGCCGCAGGGGTGGCTCCTGTGAGAAGCTGCCAGAAGCTTCCCCAGCTCTGAGTCGGACCCGCCGCTAGCCAGGGCCAAGGCCAAGCCCATCAGCAACTGTTGTAGCACCTCTGGGATAACGTATTTAAGAAGGGGAAACCTGCAGTGGAGAGGGGAGTGGACTGTGAGAGAAACCCCTCTGCAGACAGCAAGGTCAGTGAGGAAGGAGGGTAAGGAGGAGCGGGGGAGGAGGGGATGCCCCTGCAGCCCGTGGTGAGAAGGCAGGCTGTCCCCCTGCAGCCCATGGAGGTCCACAGTGGAGCAGATGCCCACGTGCAGCCTGGGGAGGACCCCACACTGGAGCAGGGGGATGCCCCCGAAGATGGCCGTGACTCCATGGGAAAGCCCACGCTGGAGCAGTCTGTGCCTGGAGGACTGCAGCCCATGGAAGGGACCCACGCTGGAGCAGCTTGTGAATAGCTGCAGCCCGTGGGAAGGACTCAGGTTGGAGCAGTTCATGAAGGACTGTCTCCCATGGGAGGGACCCCACACTGGAGCAGGGGAAGAGTGAGGAGTCCTGCCCCTGAGGAGGAAGGAGCAGCAGAGACAATGTGTGACGAACTGACCCCAACTCCCATCCCCCATCCCCCTGCGCTGCTGGGGGTGGGAGGAGGTAGAGGAAGCTGGGACTGGAGTTGAGCTAGGAAGAAGGGAGGGGTGGGGAAGGTGTTCTAAGATTTGGTTTTACTTCTCAATACCCTTGTTTTGATTTAATTGGTAGTAAATTAAATTGATGTTGTTTTTTCCCCAAGTTGAGCCTGTCTTTTGCCAATGACCATAAGTGGTGAGTGATCCCTCCCCGTCCTTGTCTCGACCCATGAGCTTTTCTTTGTATTTTCTCCTCCCCACCCCACCAGGGCAGGGGAGGATTAAGCGAGCAGCCTCTGGTGCTTTGTTGCCCACTGGGCTTACACCATGACAGAAGGCAAGCCCAGCTTTTTGTCAGCTGCACTGGAACAGTTCTTTGTGCCCTGGATGGGAGATGCTGTGAAAACCATGCTTCCTCTCCTTGCCTGGCCACGAGTGTTTTTTTCCCAGCTCTGTCTTTGTTGTGGTGTTTTCTGCTCTCCTTGTTCAGACGAAGGAACGGAGATACCTCTTTTCTCTTGGGCCAGTCCCCCTGCTCCACCTTCAGCCCTGGAGAGTGGACATGGCACTCAGTTAGATTGTCTTTCCCAGGAACAAATATGGCATTGCATCTAGCAGAACAAAAAGTTGAGCGTGGTTGAGATAGTTGAAGTGCCACATGAAGAGTGAATAAACCAACACATTCCTTCCAGGAAGGTAGAGGGAGGAGGAGGAGAAGTGACTGGAAAACCTGCTGCTTTACAAAAAAACCAAGGAAGAGACTTGTAGCTGTAGACTGAGGCCCCTTCTGTCCTGCCATGCAAGCACAGGAACGGAAGCAAAGAGGCTGGGCCAGGACTGCTGATGGAAAAGGGCTACCGGTGGCCTGTGACTGGTTCCTGCATTGTCCTGACAGCAGTGGAAGGGCAGATCTGCGCAAGCAGCGTGAAGGCAGACTGCGCTGGGGGCCTGCTTGGGGGATAAGTGCTTCTGTAGTCCCTTTAGTACCTGTACACCCACCTATGCATTCAGTGTTGGGCCAGCATTTGTACATAACACAGCATTTGGTGTGTTGAGAGCTCTGATGGAGAACTTATAGGAATGGTGATCTCTTTCCTCTGCAAGGATCTTCTTGTAGGCACCATAGCTGGCACTGTCTAATAGATGAGAACTGTCAGAGCCCTGGCCGTGCTGTTATCATTAACAGCCAGCTCAGAGATCATCTCTTGCTGAGGAACCACATCTTGTCCACCGCACGGCTTGTAGCAGACAGGCTATACATGCAGGGGGTTATTTTGCTTAGTGAAGATGTGAGCTTTTTCAGCTGTAAATCGTAAGGTTTCGGTATGGTTTGGTGGCACTGTGCCCTTGGTTTACTCCAGTTCAGCCACCTGTTTGAAGCAGGACTATTATGAGCATTAGATCAAGGAGCATATGGCTTTGTCTAATCAAGTCATGAAAGGACTTCCAGGGATGGAGACCTATCACCACTCAAGCAACCTCTAGTGCAGAACACTCCTCCACCCTCCTTCCAAACAATTTTTTCCTAATGTCTATGTGTCTGCTTTATTTGGGATCAGCGTCTCCCACTGTAGCAGACACAGTCTGCTGATACTGCACCTGTTCATGCTGTTTTTCACCATATTTTATCCATGAGTTTTTTCTTTAAATGCTGAGATTTCTGCTGTGGCTGAAATTGTGTCAAAAGGGACACTGTTCCACTGGGATTGTCTTTGCCAATTTTATGATATTCCCAGTCAGATCTTGTTGTGCTGCCTGAATTGTAGGTGTTTTGAAGTCCACTGCTGTAGCAGCTGAACCTTAATTCTACAAGTCGAAATAGGAGAGAACTGTCTTTCCTAAGCACTGTCCAAACTCGGACATTTAATTCCTTTTATTTCCTGTATTCTGTATTTGCTGTTAACATTTTACAGGTAGTCTGCATGGGATGTCAGTATCTTACTATGTGTTCCTGCTCTCTGTAGAAATGGTGTTGCAATAATGAATATCTCCTGTGTGCTTGGCTACTCCTTTCTGCAGAAGAGCCTTGAACCTCCAGATCACGCACTCTCTCCCGCATCAAGTGCAGTTTAGCTAGAAGTTCCTTGGAGCCAGGCAATTAATTTCCTTTTGGAAAGATAATGTCCCTGCTGTAAGAAGGAACTGCTGCATCCAGACAATACAGTGATTTCCCCCCCCCCCCCCCCCCCCCCCCGGTGTGACAAACCTAACCACTAAAGCTGTAATGAGCATGAAGTTGAGAATGCTGCACCTCTGGGGCTGTTTGGGGAGCTAGACAGTTGCATATAACCTCAGCTTTCTTTCTGCCTGAGAACATCCCTTCTTCCAAGACTAGCTTCCTAGGATCACTGCTTTCTCTTTCAAATAACTTGCATTTCTTTGTTTTCTTTTGGGATAGGTAGCCCTCACTGTATCAGAGATCCTTTGCCCCTAATGTTTTCTGCACAAGAAATTTGATCAGCTAAGAATATGGACAAATGCAGGGTTAACATAGGTAAAATATGCCAAGGTAAAAGTGAGCAACAAAAATGACTGTGAAAGCAACCAGTGATCTGCCAGGGCTGATTTTTTACAGATGTGTATTTGTCCAAGGTGGGTTGGCTCTGAGCTGTGCCAGTAGATTGGGAGAAGGTGGGGAATAGGACAGGACTTGTGTTCTAGCACTATTCACAGCCCAAATCTTCCAGTGTGACGTGGGATGTGAGCTTTGTGGATCTTTGTGTTGATGGGTGCTTGTAAAGCTCCAGTTAGACTACCCAGGATCAAGCAATACAGTTTCTGAGCATTTAATAGTCATCCGAGGGGGATGCAATACTGTGCCAGCAACAAGGATATTTTGGTTTAGAATTGCTTAGACCCCTACTTGTCAGGTGATGATGCACTTGATTTCCTGCCATTGAGTGCATGCTTCCCTTCAAATGCTTACCCATGTGAGTGAGCAGTCAAAGTCTTCCTGTAACCCAAAAGCTGCTTGGTTGAGTTCCCCTCTCAAACTGGAGTATTGTTGATTCAGCATCACTGGCAATATCATTCACCCAATGCATGTTAAACAGATCAATATGGGACAAACTCAAGCTCTTTCCCAGTCTCTGCCTATACTCGCAGCTGATTGTGTCAGGCTCTCTTTCACCCATAACCTTCTTGCCTGATCTGCATTTCTTTTCCTTTGTGCAGTAGGGTCTTCTCACCATCCTCGCCATGTGCATTTTACTGTCTAGGTCTTGTGGAAAGAGCTGGAGTTAATAGTCTGAATTGCCTTTTCTGCCCAGCGTGGGTGGTTTCCTATTTGAAATCAGTTGCATCAGTTCCATTAAGCATTATTGCTCTCTGTGGGAAGGGATTCTTGTGTTTAGCATGCTTTGTGTATCTCATTTAAACACCATTTAAAATGTTGTCTGTCAGAGGGCTGCAGTGCAGTTATATACCAGACATGCAGAATGTCATTGTCAGTGCGAAAAAACCAACAGGTGACTGTAACTATTCCTATGGCCTCTCAAACCTCTTTTTTCCCTTCTTGTGAGCAAAATTTAGACTTGTTTTTGGTTCTAAAGCACCTGAGTGCTAAACAAAGCATGCATCCAGACTGGCCATCTTTCAGGCTTTCCTCACCCAAGATGTTTTATCTTTCATGCTTCCTGAGCTCTGTGCAACTGAGATTGATCTCCTCTTAAACTTGGTGCCATGTGGCCCTGCCCCAGCAATAGGGACTGCTGGTGCGTGTACAGCCCAGCTGGCTGGTGATGAAGAGAGCTGTCTTTTCTCCCCTGCACTCTCCTCTCTCCATCAGAGATGTGCGATGGGTGCAAAGGCAGGTCATGCCGAAGGGGTGAAGACCAGCAAACAAAAATGTGGCTGCTGCTTGCTGGCTGAGGGTTGGTGCGAGGAGCCCAAATAGGGAAGATGAGCCTGTGCTGTGGAGAGGGGAGTGGAGGTCTGCAAGCCTTGCTGGGACAGCCAGTCCTTATGTCACGGGGCGTTGTGTTTCTCCCCTTGCAGATGTCTTGGCACCCACAGTACCGCAGCTCCAAGTTCCGTCATGTGTACGGCAAAGCCGCCAGCAAGGACAAGTGCTACGACTGTGTGCCCATTACCCGCAACGTCCACGACAACCACTTCTGTGCCGTGAACCCCCACTTCATTGCTGTGGTGACCGAGTGCGTGGGTGGAGGGGCCTTCATCGTCATTCCCATCCAGCAGGTGAGCTCTGCTGAGGCAAGCTGCCTTTCAAGAGTGTGTTGAGAGGCTGGAGGAGAGCCAGGCTTTCTAGGGAGCTAGATCACACAGGATATTCAGTTAATGCTGTTGCCTGAATTGCAAAATGATGGAAGGGGCCCCAGATATCCTGACAGGTGATTCCTGGGATGTGTGTACTTACATGTTTTACATTGCTGCTTGCAGTTTTTTAACACCTTCTTTCACTTCATATCTCATTTGCCTTGTATAATCAGCAGGAACTGTGCTGTTCACATATTTGTCTCCTAGGAGAAATTGCAAATAAAAAAGCAGTAGATACAGAGGGCAAAAACTGAAAGGTGCTTTAATGGCATGGCTTCAGCTGTGACCAAAGGAGAATATGGTATGTTTTGCTCTACCCTGTCCTTTGTGAAAGAATGGAGACACAGTTATCAAGCAATGAAGCTCTTAAGCTTCAAGCACTGATGCTGGAAAAACTTCCTTTTCAGAAACAAATCCCATGTTTATGGGTTTTGATGACTTAGGGATCTGATGAGAGGGAGAAGCTAGCTGTCTGATGTTTATTGCTTCAGAAAAATTAGGCATGCACTAATGTGGATTCACTTCAATATAAGATTATGAGCTCTCTGGAATCAGGGCAGAACAGATGAAAGGCGAAAGTTCAGCCTTTAATTAAAAGTTAATTGATGGTGTTATTGCAATGCCACTTTTTCAATATATATTTGCTAAGGATGAAAGCGAACTGGCTATGCTTGAAGAACCTAGCACAGTTCCCAGCCCTTCTAAACTTTGTTTATTCAGCTCCTTCACTGCTGGTGCTGTTCAGAGACAATCCTTCTAAAATTAACCACTACCCTGTTTTTCTTGACTGAGTCATTTCTGTCCCCTCGACCATGATCTGTTGAGGCTGAAGAACTTGACTTTATCACAGAGCTGCATCTATAAGCAGGCAGCTGGTGACTGTGGGATGTGGGGTAGGACCCAGCTCTCAAAGTGTTGGCAAAATGAGCTGAAGGTGCTTGCACTGCTTACTATTAATTCTTCTGTCTTCTCACCTCTTCTCAGCCTGGCTAATCTTTAGTAGCAATTCTTCCATTCTTAACATCTGCTCAGATACTCCACCCAGATCCGAAATACGGATTGCAGAAGTCAAAGGCATGGTAGAACTAGGAGATACAGAAAAGGATAATTAAAGTACATCAGTGAAAATGTGAAACTGCTTTCATGTGTGGAAAGACTTTGTAGGTTAGGCCTCACTCAGTCTGGGAAAAAAAACAAGTGAGGTATATAAAACTGTGAAGAAGGTGGGGAAGAAGTCTAAGGAGCAATTCTTGATTTGCATGGTGAAGGGCATCCTGGAGACCAGGGAGCAGACCGTTAGCAGCAGATGTGAATCCTTCTGCAGTTCAGATGTGGAGCTCACTGCTCCAGATGCTGATGAGCCCAGAAGAATTGAGGGGTTCAAAACAGGACAGAGTTATGGAGAGGAGTTGGTTTACGAACTGTGTTTGTGCAGATGTAGTTCCCCTAGTTCAGGAAGTCCGTCGAGGGCTGACCTTTGGTGATGTATCAGGGAAAGGATCTGTACGTGCTGTGCTTCATACAGCCGTTCTCTGAATACCTGTTCCTGACCCGTGCTGGTGGGGCAGAGCAGCCTCAGCAACCCGCAGAAAGGGTTTCCCTGAGTCTGGGGGCTGTGATACAGTTACTTTTTTTCATGATACACTTCCAAACTGGTGCCACCTAGTGAAAAGTGGCAGCTTTCAACTTGTGCTCCTGGTGGTGGTATTTGTGGCTGCCATCTCCTCCTGTAGTGGTGATCCCTGGTAGACAGCATACTGGGCTCTTGGCTTGTGACCCTGGCTGCCAGGCCACTGAAGGCACCCCAGTCTGGAGATATGTGCCTGGGACAGTATTGCCCTCTCATGATGGACAGCTGATCGTGGTTTTGACTGGATTCACAGGGAGCAGCCACATCCCAAGCATGCCACAATGTGGATGAAAAGCCCAAGAGTCAGGACATCATGTTTAGCCAAGGTGGGAGATGGTAGCTGGGACAGGGAGGGCTCCACTTTCCAGGGAGGATGAACAACCTGCTCTGGGAGCTGCTCTTGTCCCTCCAGTGCTTTTTTGAGTTCATTCTCTGCGTGCTACTGGAGGGGCTGCCTGCTTCAGCATGTGGTTGAATGCAGGCTCAACCTCTCTCTGTTTAACCGTGCCTCCTTGCTTGATTGTTGTGCTCCTCTCCTGCTGAGTCATGGACACCAAGCTCTCTCATCTCTCCTTGAATAAATACCACTTCCTGCCTTCCGCACCATTCTTCCTCTCTGAGAGCCTGGGGCTGAGCAGCAGAGGTTATGTAGGGAAAGAGCTCTTTGCCATAGATATCCTCCTTTCAGCAGGCCTTTGCATTCAACCTGAAGAGGAATTAGTTGAGTATTTGCCACCACTTGGAGAATGGTCTTCTGTTGCAGAATGTGTCAGTTAGGTCCTCATGAAGATGTGCCATTGAAGGACATCTCACCAGGGAGGGAAGTGGCTGTGGCCACAGGGGCTGCCTGGTGCCTAGAACAGACTGAATACCTTTGTGAATGTTCCAAGTCTGAGGAGACATGGGCTCAGTGGCTGTAACTGGGAGATGAGCTACTTTCCCACACTGTGGCCTGGGTGTAGATTGGTGTCTGACACAGATGTGTTGGGGAAGTGCATGCACTGATGCCAAGGAAGTATCTTGACTCAACGGGCAATTTTGTGGCCTTCCTTTGAAAGACAAAGGCCTGCCTTTTTCCTTTTCTGATGACCAGACTTGGTTGCGACTGCATCTGCCTGTTCCTTCGCAACATAAAGCAAATGGATAGCAAAATAAGAACAAAGTCCTGAGAGACAGAGATATTTGTGTCCAAGTCTTTGCAGTCTCCAGTCTTTCAGTGTGTCAGTACCAGGTGTGAAAGTGAGGACATCTGTGGTTGTGTAGACCTCTTAGACACAAACCCTGCTCCCTTCTCTCTGTGGGCAAGGAGTATGAAATGAAACCTGTGATGACCTCTCAGGCCTTACCTAACTGATGCCATATGTGAGCGCTGTGCTGTGCTGTGATGACAAGGTGTGTTAATGCCCTTTGAAGAACACCTGAGAGGTGGGGCTGACCCATCTCACAGTAATCTACCCTGTACAAATCTGCTGGGAGAGTTTTAACAGCTGTCCCACTAGAAGTGGTTTTTGTCAAGGAACTCTGAGTTTGGCTACTTTTTGAAAATGCTGGGAGTTTAGAAAGTGAGCGGTTGAAAAATTACTCATTTTCAAGCTCTGCAAGTAACTGTGGAAGTCAGGTACCTCTGCATGAATGACAACACATCTAGTTACTGAAATAGTTTTTGGTCTGCAGAATGAAATTTCCCGCAGTACATGAAGAGCTTCACTTCCACATGCAGATGTGAGTCTGAGACCAACAGCCCTACCTGTTTGTTTGCAGCCTGGGGGTTCATGTGTTGTGGGTCCTGCTCTGTACCAGGGCTGCAGGGTTGCATTGGGGCAGGTGGGACGTGTGGCTGGGAGGGTAAGGGCTCCTTTTCCAGGGCCAGCTGAGCCTGCTGGGGATGTGGGGGTAGGAGAGCATTGCAGTATGGGGCAGACAGAGGCGAGCTCAGGGCAGCCTGGGAGTCTTCCAAATGGAGTGGGGAGCAGACAGGCAGCGAGCTCTGGGAGGGGACAGAGTTCCCATATGGATCAAGGGATCCCTGTGGAGCTGGCTGCCCAGCCCATTGAGTTGCCAGCTTGAAACCAGCCCTGAAGCCTACAAAAGGACACCGTGGGCGGGGGAACGCTGCTTATTAAAGGCCTTTTATCTCTCTTCTGCCTTCCCAAGTCACTTTGCATTGTTGCTATTATAAAAGGGAATTGTTTTAGACTGTAGTCTAAAAAAGCACAGTCTTTTACATTTCAAAGCCCTCTGGGTGTTCAGTTTAAAGCAGGTTCGTCCCAGTCTATGCGACAAACTTTCCGGTGAAGCCAGAATAGTTACACATTGTGTCCTATTCTGCCTTCAAAACCATACAAATTTTCAAGGCTGGGAAAATTACATCCTAGACCCATCCAGGTTAGGGCCAACACTGATTCCCCTCTGCTGTGCACTCTTAAGGCCTACCTCTGGAGAGGTGCAGGGATGACACCAACAGAAGTGTCTGCTTTCCAGGAGAGCATGCATTTGCATTCATTTTGATTTACGATTCTTCCAGGTGGGATAAAAGTAAGCAAGTAAGCATCAGCAGCTTGCCACCACATCTCTCTCCTTAGGTGACTGACCTTTGCTTTTGGACAGATGTCTGGAATGTAAGGTGGGTCCTGCAGCTCTCCATACTTCTGCTCCTGACAGGGAGCAGCAAGTGCTGCTCCAATGTTAATAAAATCCCCAGCACCTTCCTAGCACATAATAAATATACCGACTTGAGTTTGTAGCAAAGCTTACAGTATGGGTTTATCCTGATGCAACACAGCCCCCATGTGGCACAACGCCCTCAATACTCCTTAGTGCACTTCGCAATTTCACCAGTAAAGATGACACCCAAACAGGGCATTTTTTTGGAGAGTCTGGAGCGCTGATTGAATGTGGTAAATGGCTAGATTTGAACACTACCAGAGAGAAATAGATAGCTTGTTGAAAGAAAAACTGCATTTTTAATTTGTGTCACAAATTTCTTTTTACTTAAAAAGTAAAATAAATTCTAGCTGGTGAGGCTAAAAAATAAAAGCTAAACCATTTCTGCTTATAAGAAATGTCTTCTGAAAGAGATTCTGTTTGTTTGTTTGTTTGTTTTTTCCCCCCCCAAGATCTTTAAAAAATGTGGAAGATTCAACTCATTCACGAGTATTTTTCCTCTAAGTTTTATTCTGGTGTCTGAACCAAATACTGTCTTCTAACTTCAGCAGACTCGATTGCTGTACAGATTTCTTGATAACAGTGTGTACTTAGGAAGGCCTGAGTACTTCTTTCCTTTCTTGTCAGTGTATCATCAAGACTTGCCTTGCAGGGACAGCAAAAACCCATTCTCAACAGCTAGAGAGCACCCAGGGCATTTGGAGCATAACAAGCAGAAAGAGGTTTCTTGCTGGAGTTGGCTTGGATCTTCCTTGGAAATGTCCCATAATTCCATGGCTCACCTTAGGTTTGATGATACTTGTTTTTTCCAGACAGGCAAGCTCGACCCACATTATCCCAAAATATGTGGGCACAAAGGGAATGTTCTGGACGTCAAGTGGAACCCGTTCAATGACTTTGTAATAGCTTCGTGTTCAGAAGATGCCTCAGTAAGTTTACCAGCTTGTATTCTGCGTTATTACCTGGCTAATGTGTTTTTTGGGGAAAGAAACAAGAAAGAAACCAAAAGGCCCATGGATGAGATGTGAAAGCATATGTATACTTATAAAAAAAGTCAGGGAAGAGTAAATTTCCTTTCTTTCTCTTGAGGTCAGACCTTTGTGATCCCTTCTGGATGATATACCAAAATCAGCGTGAGGAGGAAGATCTGTTTTGTGGGGGCTTGCGTCTTTTTGGGTGTGTTTGCATGAGAAAAACAGCATATGAATTTAAAATGGAATGACTATTCAAGTTTAATTGCTATAAAACTATTCCTTTACTTTAGAATAAAAGTTTCAACACAACATAATCTGGAACAGCTATTTCAGATTAATTCCCTGCAGAGCAAGTTTGAGTGTGTTCCTACACTCAGTTACTCTCTAAAGTCATACTGGATCAGTTATGAGGTAGCTGAGGAATCTGCATCATACTATTCTGAAATAAGTAGTTTAGCTGAAGTTAGTATAATTAAGATGCAGTCACATATTTTACTCCAGTGTAGGTGCAGACTAGTTATTAGGAATTGAAAGATTTAATTCATGTTTGTAAGGGACACTTTAGCCCATATCTACCCATTGAAAGGTTGCTTTCCATGTCCTGTCAACTGTGTGATGTTGACTTCTGTGATAGTGAGGACATCTGACTAACCACTGTGCTTTTTTCCAGAGATCCCACGTGTGTTTTCTCCCACTGGCTATATTCACCCTCTGCCACACAGCATCAGTGAGGTTTCCCTTGTCATCTCCTCCAGCCCTGGCTTGGTGCACATCCTCTGCCATTTCAGCTCTGCCAGAAATCACTCTTGAATTGGAAATCTAGGCCCTTTGAATTGTCCTTCCCGTTTAGTGACTTGCCTCTGCTTCTTTGGATATTCATGTCTTATTTGAAGGCTTCTTTCAATTTCTGAGCTGCCTGTGAGAGTTTTATATTATCTTCCAACCTGTATGCCAGGTTTTCGTGCTGTCTCAAAAGGAATTGTGGCAGGAAGGCACCACCATGCCCTCTCTTTTGAGCCTCAGATGAGGAATGAGCACAAGCTTTGAAGATTCCTGCTGCAGTTACAGAATCACAGAACCATTCATGTTGAAAGGGAGCTTGAGTGGTCTCTACTCCCACCTCCTGCACAGGTCTGTGGAGCTGAGTCTTGAAAACCTCCAAGGATGGAGATTTCGCCACCTCTCTGGGCAACCTGTTCCTGTTCTTCACTGCTCCCATGGGGAAATTTTTTCCTTATGTGCAGTCAGAACGTCCCGAGTGTAGTTAGTGACCGCTGTATCCTGTCCTCCCACCCTGCACTTCAAGACAGAGCCTGGCTCTATTTTCTCAGTAGTCTTTTGTCAGTGTTGAAGGCTTCTATCAGTTTGCCCTGAAGCTGTTTCTTCTCCAGGCTGAGCAAGCCCATCTCCCTCAGCTTCTCCTCACAGGACAAGTGCTGCAGCCTCCTGAGCATCCTGGTGGCCTCCACTGGACTCACTTAAGTTTATCAGCATCTTTCTTGCACTGGAAGGTGCAAAACTGGATGCAGTATTCCAGCTGTTTTTTAATGATTGCTGAGTAAAGGGGAAATCGCTTCCCTCGATCTAGTAGCTATCATTCTGTTGTTCCAGACCAGGATGTTGCTAGCTTTCATCCCTGTCAGGGCATGCTGCTGGGTCATATTTATTCTATTGTCCACCAGGACCCTGGGGTATATGCAGAAGGACTGTTCTCTGTCAGCTTGCTTTTCCATTTTCCTACTGCAACTTGGCACTGGATCATTCTTCAGGCTAAAGAATGGAAACACTGAGCTTGTCACTGGTCGCAGCACCAAAAGTTGTTTTAAGAAGTCTTGCTGTTTGCGACTGTACTCTCTTTTTTGGTACTATCCTCCCAGCATCATCCTCGTAGCAGGAAATGGGATTCTAGGGGTCCCCTGCACAGTGACACAGTGTACGGACACCTCTTCCCTCCACGCTAAGTAGTGGGGACAGCAGACTGTGTTTCTTAGTGTGACTGTATTTCCTGGTACCTGGTAGCTAGACCTGTGGAGGTCACTTAGTCCAAGCCCTGCTCAAAGCAGGCCAGATGAATCAGGTTGCTCCAAGCCTTCTTCAGATGAGTTGGGAAGATCTCCAAGGCGACAGATCCTGTGGCTTCACTGGGCCCTCTTCCAGGGGTTGAGTACCCTTCTAGGGAAAATAGGGCGCTCTGATCTCCAGAAAGTGCCCATATTGCCATTTGTGTCTATTGACTTTTGTGGTCTCCTTGTGCACCTCCAAATAGTCTGGCTCCATCTTCTCTGTGCCTTCCTGCAATGCAGTTGAAGGGCAGCCAGAGGAGCTCACCTTTGCCTTCTCACTCCCAAACTGAACAAATTAGTTTCTTTCCAGCTCTCCTCAGATTTGCTGTGCCCCTGTCCCCTCCTCATCTCATTGGCTGCTCTTGGACTTACTCCATGGGGTCAACATCTGTCTTGTCCTGGCCTGTACTGGAGAGCTCAGACTGCACATACTGTTGGGACATCTCCACAGTAACACTTTCTCTCTGTTCTGAGAGAAGTCTGAGGAAGTTTTGGGGGTCCCAGAAGCGTCCAACACTTCCACTGGACTGGACATTAGAGCCAAAGCCTCCCTTGCCATCTGTTGTTAAAGGCCTGGTGCTCTCTGCCATTTCTGAGCATTAGCATAAGCCACTGTTCTGGCTTGTATGCTAGGATGCATCTGATTGCTCTTACTGGACTGGGTCTCCCTGGAACTTTTGAGGAGACCAAAAGCTTCTGTGAAGATGGTGGAAATTTCCCATCACCCACATTCCTCAGAGGTTTCTTGGACATTAACGAGCCTTTCCTCAGCTTGCCTTGGTGGTACCACAGCTATCTTTTGTGGCGTGTAGCTGAAACATGTAGAGTGGTACTTCTGGGTACTGGAGGGGATGGATAGTCTCTGTGAACACCCAGTGACCTTTCCAGTTCCCACTGCTGCTTCAGGCAGGCTTAGGACTGAGGGCAAGGCAAGTGGCCAGGGGCTGAGAGTTTGAACAGTATGGGGAGACGGCTTATCCTCTTAACTCTTCTGTTCCTTTCGGCAAATCATCAGGCATGTATGAATTCAGCTTGCTGAAGATCTCCCCTATGTTTAGAGGGGCAACTCTGTGCCTTTTACTTTGCTGTGTCAGTTTTTCTTCAAGATGCAGCAGGGTAGAAGGCTCATGGATTGTTCCTGCTTGGCCTGACAGGTCTGGCTCCAAGACCTGCTTCTTCTGCATGCTAAGCACTGGCAAATTCTGCCATTTAATGCATCCTGAGATTCCTGCCAGGGGCTTTTCCCTGCTTTTACCACCAACCATTTCACAGCATGGGGAGTGAATGGTTCATTCTAGGCAGTTCTTCGCAGCATGAACACAACCTATTTTTCCCTTTTCTACTCTCTCAGCCCCATTCCTTTAGTGATAGCTGTTGAAGCTGTAGAGTGTGATGCTTTCTCTTACAGCTGTAGAAGTTAATCTGGACCTCACAGTCCTTGGGTTTCTGATGGGCTTGATTCCTCAGTGGGATAAACACTGTTGAGAAGGGTCCTCATGATCTTTCCCAGCAGGGCCCAGAATTTGTGCCTCTCCTTCTTTGGCTTCGAAGGGTGTGATCCTCATCAGCCAAACAGTGGGAGACTTGGGTGGGTGTGGCTAATTTCCATGAGCTATCTGCTTCAAAGAGCATTTCCCTCTTGCTTCAGGTGAAGTCCTAGAAAAATGACAAGCATAGTAATTTTCATTGAGCCAAATGGCTAATCATCTGTTTGCATCCTAAATACTTGTGCTTCTACGGTTAGTGTGAGAAAGAGTCTTTCATTTTACCTGCATAGGTTCAGCCCCTTTTGCAGGTTTCCTCTATTGTCTTCTTCCACCCCAGGAGGACAAAGGATTTTTGTCTTCATGTAGCATCCTTCTAGAATAACCCAGGGCTGCAGCTAGACCTGTTATGAGACAGCACACTCCCAGTGTTGAGTGCTGCCCAGTCTCTCTTCTCAGGGCATCTGCTGTGTGGCCACCTGGGTGGGCTTCTCTTTACTTTGACAAATGGCTGTGTCATTTGCAAAGTGTTCAGCACTGGTGCAGTTTTCTATGGGACAAACAGTACTATAGCTGTCATCTGACCAGGGGAGTTCTCAGTTCTTTTACCAGGTAGTGTTGAGTGGATGACTGCTTGGATCAATCACTGCTATAATATCTTCTGGGACTCTTTGCTGAAGTTCATTTCAGATTTGCTTGTTCCTGCTCAAAGTTTGTTAGGAGGCAAGGTCTGTAAGATCTGTGGTTTACTTCTTCCCCTTGGGAATAACTTTTCCTAATTGTGCTGGCGGCTTGGCCAGGTGTAAGGGTTGGATTGCCAAGAGAAAACAAACTGGTAGAACTGCTGGCTAAAGACAGAGGGTAAAGAGGAGTCTTCAGGCCCACAAAAAAGTAAAGATACTAATTTAAAGGACTGGCATTCAGTAAAGCCAGGAGCTTTATTCACTATTCACTACCAAGGGAATAATAATACCAAGGGAATAATAGTTATTGGTAAGTTCCAAATTAGCTCCTTACTCAGGAATCTCACAAAGACCCATCCTGTGCCATTCAGGTTAAAATCTGGGACATCCCCAAGCACTTGCTAACAAGAAACATTACCAATCCAAAGAAGGAACTTCTTGGGCATGTTCGAAAGGTGGACCTCATTGAATGGCATCCCACTGCTAATAACATCCTCTTCAGCTCCGGCTATGACTACAAGGTGGGTCTGTTCTCTGTGGACCTCTCCTCTGTGGACACCCTGTTTGGCAGGGTGTGTTGAAATTTGTTTTAATTTCAAGCTGTAAGATAATACTAAAGAGTTCAGAAGCCTTCTTGAGGGCTATATTCCATGGTGACCCCAAAGACAAAAGGACATTGCTACAAGTTCAAAAGGACTTGCTAATTTTCCAGTCTTCTGATGAACTTCAGTCTACTCTCCCCTTTTCCTTTACTGGATTGGATACAATATGCAATGCCATACACTTTTGTTCGGCTTCATTCTTGTGCTAGTGCAAATATCTGCATTGATGCTGGCCATTTTTATGTATAAAATGCGGTTGCAAAGGAAATTAGAAAATTGGTCATTCTGAGCAGACACTGTGTCCCTGATACATTGCTGTAAGTACCAGGAATTATTTTAAATGCCAGGGAACAACCACTTATGATAGTAAGACCTATACATTTAGAGAAGAGAGGAAGAAGTGAATAGAGTACACAAAGTCCCCAGTTGATCAGGCAGCAAAGGGCTGATTTTTATGTTCTTTTGCTCCAGATAATGATCTGGAACCTTGACACTAGGGAGGCTGTCATCTCAAACCCGGTGAAGATCCTCGACGCTCACAAAGATGTGGTCCTCTCCATGTCATTCAACACAGATGGCAGTCTCCTTGCCACAGCCTGCAGGGACAGAAAGATACGTCTGATAGACCCTCGTGCAGGAACAGTCCTACAAGTAGGTTTGTGGTCCAGCTGATCATACCCCTTAGAGTGTTTCCTCTTCTGGGTAGATTCATTGCCATTAAAGAAGACACACCCGTGCCCCACGTTGCCCAAGGCACCAGATGGTGCTATTGCCTTCTACTTTTCATGGAACACTTGCTGTCATTGTAGAAAACAGGGTTTATGCATCTTGGTACCATGCTCCTTGCTCCCTGAAACCCTTCCTGAAGTGCACTGTTTTCATAGCTCCCTCTTGCAGTCCTCTGTGGGATGCCTTGGGAGGGCTTTGTAGAGATCCAGTGGGCAGGTGGATGCAAGTGTACATGTGTCCCACTGACAGGGTTGTTCCTGTTGCCTGTACTTTATATCTGTTGGTAAGGTAAAGCTGACTGTTTTGTAGGTGTTTGCACAGATTTGTGTACACAGGAAGTCCTGCCTACAACTAATAGGGATTACCCTCTTGCAAATACTTGAATGAATAATTTGAGAGATTGATTGGGCTTTTGGGAATACTCCTGAAGAGTTTAGGCCACCTTCCTTGGATCCCCATGAAATCTGCTCACTGTAATTCAGCCAGGCTGAGCAGATCTTTCAGACGTGACTGAATCAGAGGTGTCGTGTAACATGCAATGTAGCTATGCAACAGATGCTATCTCTTACTCACGCAGTGTCCCTTCTCTTCCTATAGGAAGCCAGCTACAAGTCTCACAGAGTCAACAAAGTCTTGTTTCTTGGAAATGTGAAAAAGCTGTTCTCTACTGGAACATCTCGGTGGAATAATAGGCAAATTGCATTATGGGATCAAGTGAGTTGGACCAGCAATCATAACCATACCAGCTTCAGTTTTCTCTCTTTGCTGTCACTTTAAGTTTTCCACTTGCCAAATACCCAAGAATTGGCTTATAACAGCAATTCAGAAGTGATCTGTCACATTCTTAATGGGTGATAGGTCTTACTGCTATGACACTGTTAACTGAGTTTGAGTTTCTGAAGGTGGTCTCAAAGCTTTCAGCACAGAAATCCTCCAGAACAAAGAGAATGCTGTGCCCCCTACAGGAAGAAATCCTTCAAAGGACCTTTGGGTGGTCACTGTAGTTCTGACTTAAAAGCAGCTTTTACTGGTCTTACTGGCAAATTATTGCTAGTACTGGAAAGAGAAATGAGCTCTAGACACAGTCTACTCAGGTGAAGCCCTCAATGGGGAAAAAGATGTGGGGTGTTTTTGATTTCTGATGATTCCTAACAGTAGAGTATTGAGGTAGCACTTATTGGTCACTTCCAAGACAAGATCTCCTATCATGATGACTGCTAGCCTTATGAAACCCTGCTCTCCTCTACACCTTTCATATGCACTGAGATTCTTTTCCTTTGTCAGTATCTCACTTTGTCCCTCCGCATCAACCAACTTGCAGCACAATATTTTGCTTCTTTGTTGTGCTGTTACCCTTCGTACCTGACAAAGCTGGTAGACCAGGTATATGATTTGCCATTTGGCTATGTTTGGACATGGTTTCTTTGCATATGTGGGAGGCAAAGCACTGTGCTGCTGTCTGAAGGCTTTCCACAAGGCTGAGCAGTGCTCTGACACACCATGGGTCTCATATCAGGGTTTCAGTGCCTTCAGAGCTGCTAGAGGAGCTGGCCACACTTAGTCTGAGAACACAGCGGGAAGGCCTGTGAGGCCAGGCATGTGCAGCCTCCTTAGGCACATGCATTGGCACAGGACCTGCCCACAGGCCTCTTTCTGAGGTCCTTGTCGACCCATGTCATCATCGCATCCAAACAGAAGCTCTGGCTTTCTGGAGTCTGCAGCTGGGCAGTTCTGCAGGACAAAGTATGTATTAACCCTATACTAAATACATATTATGTGACAATAGCCACAATGGCAGCCATGGGACACTATACTCTGCCCCATTGATCCTCCCAACATTGTTCCCTTCAGCAGTGCAGGGATAGCTTTGTATGAGACATACCAGCTTTGTGTATGGAGTGGTGTGCTATGTCCTCCTACAAGGCTAACTTGCAATAGGCTGATGGAAGCTTTTGCCCTTGCAATGGGAATCTTCCCACCGTGCAGTGTGGAGACTGCTTGGCTGATGTAGACTGTTCTTGTGGTGAGTGGTGCACTATTGTGGAGGTATTGCCTTGACTAGAGGTAGTGAGGGAACACGAGTAATTCACTGTGTGATGCAGACATGCCCTGAAGGCCCCTCCATCTCCCAGAGTCTGGTGGCCCACGTAGAGGCAGGCAGTGTTTCTTATTGTATCTACCCCTGAGATGTCATCAGGTGCCTGAGATGTTCTAGTGGTAGGAACTGATGTCCTGAGGTGCTGCATGCAGTCAAGAGCCAGGGACAGAACACCCATTTCCCACCCATAAAGCTTTGAAGAAGTCTGTGTGTGGCCCTCTGCTCAGGGCAGCTGGCCATGTCCTAGGATCTTTATAGAGCTGCACTTACATGCCACTGCCAGGTGGGGTTCAGGTAAGGTGTCCCTGACCTGAGGTGAGTGACAGATGATTGCAGCTGTCTGTTTTTTCTGTGTCCTGCCCAGAATGACCTTTCTGTGCCTTTACTGGAGGAGGATCTTGATGGCTCTTCAGGACTCCTGTTCCCCTTCTATGACTCAGACACACGCATGCTTTACGTGGCGGGAAAGGTAAGTGCTTTCAATATCAGCAAATGCTGGCCTGTCTGATTCTTCTCCCGGCCTGCATTGCGTCAGGCTGAAGTCAAAGATGCTTCTGAAGCACATTAACCTAAAGATATACGCTGATGGGATGGGGCCTGAGGGTGCTGCAGCATCAGGCTACATTTGCCACTGCAGATGTACCATGTTTACTGTGGGGAGGTACATTGTAGAGCCCGAACTTTCCCACGTAGGAATTTGGCAGTAAATATTTGGTTCATTCTTGAGCCTGCATGGCTTCTGGGGCCAGGCATTCTTCTCAGACCCTCATGCTGAACAGCAGACCCTGGCTTATGTTCATTTTCTTTGCCTTTAGGGTGATGGAAATATACGGTACTATGAGATAAGCCCTGAGAAACCATACCTAAACTACCTGATGGAATATCATTCTCATTTACCACAGAAGGGAATTGGTGAGTGGCAGCATATGTCTAACGTTACAACAGGATGGTGGCTTCTTTGTTTTAGAGGCTGTCAGAGTCCAGGACTATCCAAAATATAATTCAGAAAAGAGAGTGGGTCAGATTCCAGGCTCCGCCCAGGTTTACAGATGCACAACAGTCGGCTTGGCCCAGCTCACCGATATATCACAGGTGGTGTTACAGGGTCACAGCTTGGATGGGTCCCTTCCGACCAGCAGAGCACGGGCCGAGCAGCTTTACCAGTCGCTGCTGCATCCCTTTTCGCATACCTGGTCAAGGTGGAAGGGATGATAGTCTGGATTTAAAGGTGGAGGATGCTCCTTGCCCTTTGTGAATCTGCTCTGAGATTTTTGGCATTAAACTCTGTTGACATTGTTTCCACTCTGGGATTTCTCTGGTAATGGATATTTCACATCTTAATGCCTTCACTTTTATCACTTGCCTAGCTTCTGTACCAGCATTTCCTATTCAAAGATAGACCTGCTGTGATTAGGTCACCTCTCCTCCATTGGAGACCCTTGCTTATTAACCTGTGCGCATACTACCCACTGTTTAACTCATTCAAGCTACAGAATTTAGCTTTCAGCCCTCACACCTTCTTGGTAGCCCTTTGTTGAACCTTCTCCAGTCTGCCCTGTAAGCCATATTCCTCTACAGACTGACATGTCTTTAAGATGATTTGCCACCCCTCCACACTACATGTGGACATTCCCATTCTTGGACGTTGGTACAGCTATTTAGCAGCACCGGATTTTGTGCCTGCAGGTCTCCTTCAAAAAACTGTTATTGGAAAGGAATAAATTATTTAAAACTTAACTGGAATATCTCTCCGTTATTCAGCTTTTATAATCCTTTCAATGTACAGCATCCTGATTTTATGTTGTCATACTCTCTTTAAAGAACATTCCATGAAAAGGAAATGTACCAGTGTTTTTAAAAGGCCTGAGTGAATCAAATCTACTTCCCTAACCTGATCTGTTCTGTTGATCAAACATACTGCTAAGGTTTTTGCACAAAAGCTTCTTTCCCAATAATGCCAAACCAAAATACAATGTAGAGGAGCGGAGTTTAGATTTGCATTTAGATGAATGCATGATGTAAGGAGCAACAGTCCTTCAAATAGAATCTACTGTTTAATGAAGTCATTTGGTATTAGTAGAAAACAAAGCTTCTGTAGGACACCATGAAGCAAGGTCTACAAGGAAAGGCAATATCTCTTTTGTTAAGGGAATTGACATGGTTGTAGGCTTTGGAGTGTACAAGCTCATGGGAGAGAAGTCCACTGAGCTTATGTCCTGGTTTCACCTCAGATAGAGTTAATTGTCTTCCTAGTAGCTGGTACAGTGCTATGTTTTGAGATCAGTATGAGAAGAATGTTGATAACACTGATGTTTTCAGTTGTTGCTCAGTAGTGTTTAGACTAAAGTCAAGGAATTTTCAGCTTCTCATGCCCAGCCAGCGAGAAAGCTGGAGGGGCACAAGAAGTTGGCACAGGACACAGCCAGGGCAGCTGACCCAAACTGGCCAACGGTGTATTCCATACCATGTGACGTCACTTCTAGTATATAAAATGGGGGAGTGGGGGCAGGGGATCACCGCTTGGGGACTAACTGGGTGTCGATCGGCAGGTGGTGAGCAATTGCACTACACATCATTTGTACATTCCAATCCTTTTGTTATTGCTGTTGTCATTTTATTAGTGTTATCATTATCATTATTAGTTTCTTCTTTTCTGTTCTGTTAAACCGTTCTTATCTCAACCCACGAGTTTTACTTCTCCCGGTTTTCTCCCCATCTCACTGGGTGGTGGAGGGAATGAGTGAGAGGCTGTGTGGTGCTTAGTTGCTGACTGGGGTTAAACCACAACAGCTTATGAGGTACTTAGAGACCTTGTGTGGCTTAGCCAGTCCCTAAAACACAAATAGTGCTGTATGACAGAGTAGATGTTCACACCCTTCTCATACTGCATTCTGCTTTGGGACAATGTTGGGAGGAGGGTACTGGGCTGGAAGGGCTTTCATCCTGACCCATATAGCTATTCTGTTGTTGTTTAGGTGTCCTGAAATCCCTTCCTGGTGATCCTGATAGTCGAATCCTGTGGCATCACCTGCCAGTTCTGCTCAGTCCTGGTCACTCTGTTTGCAGCTCATGAGAATGAATAAGAAACAGGAGGCTTAGCATGAAAACCACGGACCCTGTGTGTAACTCCATGGTCTGACGAAAAAAATTTAGTCTTGTCATTTGTGCCACTGAGTCAGTTTTGGGTGCAGATTTCAGACCATGCTGCTGTGGAGCTGATGCTGTGACTCCTTTTGTTGTTTTGTGACCCTTTTTCCATGGTGGATGACATTACCTTTCCTAGGGAGATTTATACCCTGTTTGTTTCATGCTATGCCACCAGGAATGATGCCAAAGAGAGGCCTTGAAGTGTCAGCTTGTGAGATTTTCCGTTTCTACAAACTGATCCCAACTAAAAGCCTGATTGAGCCCATCTCCATGATTGTGCCTCGACGGGTAAGTTAACCTCAGGTCATGTTCATGTCTGGGACAAACACCAGTGAAAAACAGGGCATTGCCTCCTCTCAGTGACTCTTGGGGGCTGGAGAGTAGGTAGAACAAGGGATTTTCTCTCTCCTGGTCTGAGGGACAAAGCTGGTCAGTTTGTGGGGCAGCACTCCCAACAAACCTTGGCTGGGTAAATCAAGAATTAGGTCTCCGTGTAATGCTAACTTTCTAAGACATGCTCACTGGTCTGCTCTGCTTGTGTGCAGCAAGGGATGTCTCTGACTGTCAGGTCAACTAGTCAACTAGCTGGCTGTAAAATTCCTCAGTTGGTGGCATCTGTTTGACATAATGACCAAAGAGAGAGAGGTGTTGGGGATGATGGTGGGTGACATGAAAATCTCCTTGTGGAAGGAAGAAGAATCACCCTGGGAAAAAGGGAACGATGGGTTCCCAGGTCTGTACCCAGTGGGTGCAGCTGTGTTACAGACAGTTGTTCTGTAGCATGTAAGACACGACCCATTGCACTGAGAGTGATGTAGAAGTAAGTCTCAGAGCTGGTGTGGCTAGAGAATGACTCAGGTCATGAATCTGTAGCTAGCCAAGGTAGCTCCCATGTGACTGTGTGAGCAAAGGTACATTGGAACTGTCAGCACTGTGCCCTGTACTTTCATTAACATTGGAAGATATGAGTGCCTTAAATTCAGAGAGGCAGCAGAGCTAGTGCTCATTGCAACTATCAGTCAGGCATGTTCCTCCAATGTTATCTCCTTGGCCAATTTCTGCCAGCTGATGATCAGCTGATGATTTGTGACTTGTGTCCATGCTTTGTATCCACTTCTTCATCCTCTGGAACGCTGAGTTCATGAGAATTGGGTTAGCCTGTGTCACCAACTTCCCCCAGTCTGTTGTCTGGATGTGTAAAGACCTTACTAGCAGGAGTTAAAATAGGCCTTCAGATACAATTCTTCTGATCTGGGGTGAGGAGGAGAGAGGCTTAGGGCAGGTGAGAAGATTTTATGTCCATGCTGGTGAGTGCTCATGACACTCACTGTGCTGAGGTGGAACAAACTTCTTTCTCCACAACAATCCAGTATGGTCCATCTAAGCCAAAACCTGACTGACTAGTGACTCTGGATTTTTGTTTGCTTGCAGTCAGAGTCATACCAGGAAGACATCTACCCCTTGACCACAGGAGCCCAGCCAGCGCTGACAGCACGAGAGTGGCTGAACGGATTTAACAAAGGTCAGCACATGGAGAGCTCCCTAGCCCTTCAGTTCCCCAGGGCTTGGGTAAGCTGTGACTGGCTCTCTGGCCCATTCAGTGCCAGAGAAAGAGGATGGGAGGAAAAGGAAAGACATAACTAATACAGCTGTAAGCTAAAATAATTTGGTGGCTAAAATATTCACAGCTGTGAACTCTGGAAGCTGCTCCAGTCAAGTGCCTCCATGTTTATCCCTGCAGGTTGTTTGAATGAATTGCAGCTGATTTCTGGGTGTGGTTTGTGAGTGCTAACCCATCACCTGCCTCCCTCCCTAGGGCCTCTCTTGGTATCCTTGAGACCAGGCTCTGGAGCTGTGAATTCCTTACCACAGTTTCTTGAGGCAGAGCCACTCACAAAAACTACTGACCTGAGCCAGCACCAGGGTCAGGGAGGAAGGTTGCCACTGGAGGACATGCAGAAGCAAAGTGAGATGAAAGACAGCAGAAAACAGCTGAAAGCGGAGAAGAAATTATGGAAAAATGAACAAACGCACCTCTCCAATGGCTTTGACCTATCTGAGTGTCCACCACCAAAAACTGAAAATGAGGTATGAATGTCTGGGGTGAAGGGTTGGGGCTGTGGGGGGAAGCCCAGAGCTGCTGGCAAAGGGGTGTCGTTCAGAAGGTGACAGAATCCAGGGAGGGTTTATTTTGCAGATGTGGGCCAGTGCAAGCTTTTCGTTCTTTGTGGAGGCAGAAGTTCTGCATGCCCTGGCTGCCACACAGGAAGTAGAAATGTGGCCCAGCAGTAGAAATGTGGCCCAGCAGCACCCCAGCTGAGGGGGTCTGCAAAGGAAGAAGCAATCAGTATTCCCTCTTCTTAGGCGTTCTTGTAGTACAGGCCTGCCTGGCGGCTGGGTGGGGACAAGGAGGTCCTTGTGACCTCCAGGTTCTGGAGAAGAGAAGGGGGTTTATACCGTGTAACCCTTCTATGAGAGTTGCACTCAGAGAGCCCAGTGAGGCAACAGGGACAGCTGTGGAAGGAGTCGGGGTACCCTGCTCCCTTGGCCCGTGATGCATCTGTGTAGTCTTAAGTGCCTAATTGTACTGTGGACCCTGACTTGGGAAAGGGGCTGGCTCTGCCCTTGCCTTGGCAGCTTACTGCTGGGGGACAGCTTGGCAGTGCAGTGCCACTGAGGCTGGCTGCTGGTCGCAGCCTGCTCCTGGGAATGGCTCCAGAAAAGGTCCTGGCAGCTCCATGATATGTCTTGAGCCATGGCCAACTCCCTCCCTGTATAGTAACCAAAGCTTGTACCGTGGTAGGTCTCTGTGGTGATTTGCAAGCCCTCTGTCACTGGTAGCTCAGGGACATTTTTGAGTACATGCAGCTTGTTTGCTTTTAGGAACCCTGGAAGGATTTTCTTCCCATAGCTGTGCTCAGGTCCCCTTTTTGGCTCTGCAAGATTTTAGCATCTGCAGCTTGATGGGCAGGAATTTCCACAGCTGAATTGCCCTATGGTGTGAAAAAGGATATTCTGCACGTTTCTGAGCTGGTGCCCCAAGGTTACAGAAGCAGCCCTTGCAGAGCTGGGTGATCCGTTGCATACACAGTGAAATGCTATGCTAGTCCCAACTGGAGAGGACAGAGCATGATCAACAGGAAAAAAGGAGAAGTAAAAGGACTTGCCCAAGGCCAGAGTAGGAGATGTGGCAGATTGTAGTGGGTTGACCCTGGCTGGACGCCAAGTGCCCACCAAAGCCGTTCTATCACTCCCCCTCCTCAGCTGGACAGGGGAGAGAAAATATAACAAAGAGCTTGTGGGTCGAGATAAGGACAGGAGAGATCACTCACCAATTACCGTCACGGGCAAAACAGACTCAACTTGGGGAAAATTAACTCAATTTATTAGCAATCAACCAGAGTAGGGTAATGAGAAATAAAACCAAATCTCAGAATACCTTTCCTCCACCCCTCCCTTCTTCCTGGGCACAACTTCACTCCTGGATTCTCTACCTACCCCCTACAGCAGCGCAGGGTGATGAGGAATGGGGTTTACGGTCAGTTCATCACACGTTATTTCTGCTGCTTCATCCTCCTCAAGGGCAGGACTCATCACACTTCCCCTGCTCCAGCGTGGGGTCCCTCCCACGGGAGACAGTCCTCCATGAACTTCTCCAGCGTGGGTCCCTCCCATGGGCTGCAGTTCTTCACAAACTGCTCCAGCATGGGTCCTTTCCACGGCGTGCAGTCCTTCAGGAGCACACTGCTCCAGCGTGGGTCCCCCAAGGGGTCACAAGTCCTGCCAGAAAACCTGCTCCGTGGGCTCCTCTCTCCACAGATCCGCAGGTCCTGCCAGGAGCCTGCTCCAGCGCGGGGTTCCCACGGGGTCACAGCCTCCTTCGGGCACCCACCTGCTCCGGCGTGGGGTCCTCCACGGGCTGCAGGTGGATATCTGCTCCGCCGTGGACCTCCATGGGCTGCAGGGGGACAGCCTGCCTCACCATGGTCTTCCCCACGGGCTGCAGGGGAATCTGTGCTCCGGCGCCTGGAGCACCTCCTCCCCCTCCTTCTTCACTGACCTGGGGGTCTGCAGGGTTTTTTTTCTTACATGTTCTCACTCCTCTCTCTGGCCGCCGTTTCTGTCTGTCCCAACTTTTTTTTCCTTCTTAAAAATGTTATCACAGAGGCGTTACCACTATCGCTGATTGGCTTGGCCTTGGCTGGCAGCGGGTCTGTCTTGGAGCCGGCTGGTATGGGCTCTCTCGAACACAGGGGAAGCTTCCAGCAGCTTCTTACAGAAGCCACCCCTGTAACCCCCCCCACTACCAAAACCTTGCCACACAAAGCCAATACACAGATCCAGGAATTTAGACTCCAAATACCCTCTGTGTCTAGGCTCTCTTTGAGTGATCAATGGTATAAAAATTATTTTTTTCTGATCTTTTCACTTGATTTAAGCAGGTGTAGCATTACTAAATGGCACTGAGAAACACCCACACTCGTAGCCCAGGCTAGTGGACAGCAGCAGCACTGTTGATGTTCAGTCTGTTGGCTGAAGGCCTCCTCCTTAGATGCTGTTTCTCTCAGAAGTGATGTGACAGGACTGGTGGCATTTGACATGTTAAGTCTGAGTTTTCTTAGTATAAATGAAGTAAAATGTGACTTTTCTTACAGCTTTTACAGATGTTTTACCGGCAACAGGAAGAAATCCGTAGACTGCGTGAGCTGGTAAACCAGAGAGATATCCAAATTAAACAGCTGGAGCTGGAGCTCAAAAACCTCTACATGGATATAGGCAGTTACTGAGGGTGCTGGCCTGCAGCTCTTTGCACCCTGGCAACTGGAGCAGACTCCAGCTCTGTGGATAACTCCTCTTAGTTTTTTTGCTGGGGGGAAAATTGATGCTTCAGGCAGCGTGGACTTCCCTAGCTTGTGGTGGTCACATTTCCCTAATCATCACCAGACGGTTGTTGATGAATTTGCTGCACTTCTCCAGGCTCCCCTTGCTTGCCCTCTCACTTATGTCAGAAGCTCATGTGTTACTGCTCGTGAGAGACTTTGGAAAATCTTGCTCTTCTGGTCCCGGAGAAGCCACCTGTTAAGCTCTAGTAACAACCTGTTTTGCTGCCTCTCCACATGACATGAGGATGGGAGACTGAAGGCAGCTGCCACCTTCTTTTCCTACTCCTGGACCCAGCAGTGCAGCTCCTGTGGCTGCTGTTCTCCTGCCCTAGGAGACCACTCTGCAGCTGAGCTTTGGAGGCACCTCTAAGCTCAGAAGTGATCCTCATGCACCCCTCTCGCCTCACGGCTTGGCACTGCAGCTACCCAGCTGGGGTAGGCAAAACTGTGGCTGCCCTGACCTGGTGCTGGGGATAGTCCCGCTCCAACTGGGAGGCTGCACTGGAACTGCCAAGGGCCAGCACTTTTGTGATAGGTAAAGCAGAGTTGGTGTTTGGAGGTCCTACTTTAAAGGGGTGGTGGTGTGGCCTGGTTCTCACCAGAGAAGCTGCAGGTGCGGCAGAGGTCTCGGTCCTTTGAGTCAGTGGCCTTCTTTCCTCCCTTCTGCCAAAGACCAGCCACAGACAACTGGGGGCCATGGTCCTGTGGTGCTTGTCAGACAAATAAGGACAACATTTAAAGCTGCACAGTTGGCAGCGGGGGTTTTGCCAAGAGGGATTAAAAGGACAAGGGGAGAGTTGGACCCCCACGCCACAGCATACCTTTCATCAATGGTGCTAGAAGTGTGCTGTCAACCACAGGGGTATTATAGGACCATGGCTGGTCATGAACAGCCCCCCACAGTTGCTGGACTATTGCTTGTCCTTTTGTGAGCAGCTGCTGCTTCCTTAACTCCCAGGTGCCAGTGCCATGTCCTGTGCCTGCAGCCATCTTCAGCTGCAGGCTCCCTCTTCCCAGCTGTGTTGCCCAGCTCCCTGCATCCTCCAGGGCTGCCCTGTCTCCCCAAGCCCTGCAGCCACACTCATCTGGGCCCTTCAGCACCAGCTCTCTAGCTCACTGCCTTCCCCAGCCCTTTGCACAGCCCTTTGGACAGGAGCAGCAGTAGCAGGATGCTAGTCCTGTCCTTGGTTTCAGGGCTGGCACCTGTGACCAGCTTTATGCAGTCTGTCCGCAATGTGCAGAGCTGGGCTGCCCGCTTGGTGCGTGCCTGGGGTTCTCCTCTCATTTGTTCCCACAGTGTGGGGCAAGAAAGCACGCTGTCAGTTGCCCCGAGGTCTGAGTACAGCAGCAGCACCAGAGGGGGAATGTTTTTCCTTGCCCCAAATGCAGAGCTTATGGAGATGTCTTAAACCCAAGGAGAGCAAGCAACCACTGTTTAACTTGTAACTGTGCACTTCTGTTGTGACACATGTAGGAATGAATACTATGCCCTGCTAGTTCCCCGAAGCCTAAGGATTTCCCAAAGTCTAAAAAAAAAAAAAAAAAAAGGGTCTCCGTAGCCACAAACAGGACTCCTTAGCAAGGGTACTAAAGGCTGTGCACTGCCTGTGCTCATGTGGGATGCCCCTCTGGTTATCCTTGAAAGCAATAGCCAGCAGGGAGCTCATGGGCACTGAATACTCTTATATGAGAATCACACAAAGACTTTGGCATCCCTTCTGCTCTGCTGCAAAGACTTCACCCAGCTTTCAAAAACAGTTAATTCATTTCTAAATAGCAACAACAGATGTGGGTGCTAAAAAGTCACAGATATTATTGTTTTTTTCTGCAGCATTACAGAGAGAGGGTAGTTGTTCATATTCTTCAGGAAGAGTCCTTTGGCATCAGTCACTTATTTAAGACTACTCTTTTTGTAAAAAATAAAATATTAATAACAAAGTTGTTGAAACAAGCTTCAGCTTATTTCAGATCCTCTAGAATGGCCTTTCCTGTGCCCTGGGAACACCCTGCAGTATGCAGTTACATGCAAAAGCAGCTCACCCCAGATACAGAGCTTTAATCCAAACACATGAATCTTACACCAGAAGCCATCAGGCTTTCTCACCAAAGAGAAGAGCTATGTAAGAAATCGAGAAGCTCATGGTTTTTCAGCCATGTCAGACAGGCTCGACAGCTTCAAACTTCAAAGCCATTTTCACAGAGTGTAGCCCCAGGGATATGACAGTCTGGTTTTCATGCTATCATTTATCAGAAGGGAGAGCAATTGACACAGCCTCAGCAGTCCGGGGGATACACCACTTTCTTTGTCACAATATGTGTTTTATTTGCTGGATTTTTTTTGCTTATTTTTCATACAGAATAAATTATTTAAATTATTTCCAAGTTAAAGCAATTTTTCCAGGGGATTTTTAAATCCTCTTGAGGACTCTTTCTTTGTTATCCTATGACTGGTTAGCATAGAAAATGGTCGGCCACCATGGTTCTTATCTTAGGGTTGTGTTGATTTCAGCATTTCTGGAAAAGAAGTTGCTTTCATTTAGGCTTTGCTGGCAACATTTGATAAGTCGAGACTAATTAATCAAAATTTCTTTTTTAGACAGTATGCCTGTAAAAGCATAGACTGTGAAATGTATTTCAATTTGGAGCTTAAATGCAACCATAAATCTTTCACACAGAGAAAAAAAGTGGAGGAAATGGGGTTATGTGTTAATGAACTGTGCCTAAATAGACTTAAGTGATCATCTTAACAGTTTCTAAAACTCCTAACTGCTTTCTAAAAAACTGTAAAACATGGGGATAAAAAAAAATTGTGCAATGAAAAGCAAATGTAACTGAATAATAAATATATTTAGAGTTTTACTTTTTGATACATGCAAGGTTGTTGGTTTCTTATTGTCATTGCATTGCTGAAGCAACTAAAAATTAAGCTGAATCAAGGTCAGAAAGGAGTATCACCTTCTGTCTCTTGCTGGCATGAAGTTGTGGCCTTACAGGTTGTAACAGGTCTTAAGCACATGGGCCTGTCTTCTCACATCTTTCCCATCTGCCCTTGATGCTACAGAGGGGTGGCCATTTCAAACTGTTCTGCGTTACACTGCTATGTATGTTGTCTTGAGTAAACCGAGCCCCCCTGGAGATGCATACCATGTGGTGAGGGGGTTTCCTGACCATGCTGCCTTGCAGTCCCGGTGCTTCTCTTGTCCAATACACTCTGACCAGGCTCTTTTAGAGGCCCACATGAGAAGGGATTAATGTGTTATCACCAAATTTACTTATTTGAAGACATTTGATGTTAGATGGGATTTTGTTTTAGCAGAGTTAAGCAGCAATCACAATACAAGCACAATATAGCAGTTGCAACATCCAGCTGGATCACTATACAAATGAAATTCCCATTACTGGTCTGTATATGCTCACTGTCATGATGCTGGGTATCTGCAGTCACTGGGAAGAAATATGTGCGTTGAAGCCAGCTGAAGCCTGTAGCTGTCTTCAAAGTTTGTTTTGTTGGTTGCTCAGTTTTTGTGCTTCATGTTGGGCTTCATGAGCCCCGTGCTGGTCTGGCTGGCTTAGGGAAGGTATTCATACCTTTTGATTAAGTCAGGCCACCTACTCAACCAGTTGATCACTCAACTGATATGGCAATTAATCTAAAGCAAAAGCCACCCTCTGGGTCCCTTTTCCATTGAGATAAGTTCATCTTTCTGTGGTCACTCCTTGTATTCTTCCCTGAGCATCATGAGTGCATTGCCTGTGCCCATCTTCTCCAAGCCTCCTTCCACTGTAGGGGTTTGTTGATCAGTCACAGCTTTGGGCATGGAAATGTTCATGGCTGCATTCAGGATGTAATTTTTGCTTGATAAAACATATTTTAGGCCAGCATTAGGGAAAAAGAAAAGGTGGAAATTGCTGGAGAGTCTGTACTGGGAACTTTGTGCACCAGCCATGCAATCAGGGCACTGTGACGTCCTGACCTCCCTGTCTTGTAAGGGACCTTGTGCTGGGGAGGGTGGCTGGGACCCATCCCAGGGCACTGTGTCGCTCCTTTGGTGCTGACACAGGCTCACTGCTCTGAGCAAAGCCTAGGAAAAGGCAGCAGCAGGCAGGTCAGTGTGGGAGGCAGTGGAATAGCCTCTAGCACCTTTGCTGTCCTGGGATTATGGCTGCTGAACCACAAAGAGAGCGAAACACAGCCCTGCAGTGTTACTTGCCTGCTGGATTTAGAGCTGCAACACATCGTATCTTCAGCATCTACTCCAGGCCAGCTGCAAAATAAAATCCACTCAGACCTATGCAATAGTTGTCATTTTGTTTTCCACCCTGAGGGTCTGTACCCTTGGTGTGCTCAAGGAGCTGTGAGCATGGAGCTGACACCCACTCGTTTGCTCTGCAGGGAGAAGCAGCAGGTCACTTTTGTTGTTCCTGGCCTGGCCAGCATCCGTCCCTGGCAGCGGGGCGGCTGCAAGCTGCAGGGAGGCACTTGAGCAAAGTCCCAGTGCCAGGAATTGCCTCTTGGGCACACCGCAACACCATTTTGGAGCAGGATCTCAGAGCCTGTGCTGGGGTCACTCTAGTCTGTCCACAACTTGCTCGTACTGGGCAGCCCAGAACTGGACTCAGGACTCCTCCACATGCGGCCTCACCAGCGCTAAGGGGAGAGGAAGGATGATGTCCCTTGACCTGCTGGCAATGGTCTTTTAAATACAGCCCAGGATGCTGTTAGCCATTTTTGCAGTGAGCCAGCATTGCTTGCTCAAGCTCACCTTGTTGTCCAGGAGGACTCCAAGGAACTTCTCAACAAAGCTCCCTGCCAGCTGTGCAGTCCCCAGTGCATACTGGTGCATGGGGCTACTCCTCCCCAGATGCAGGACTGTGCAGTTGCCCTCGCTGAGCTTCATCACATTCCTCCTTGCCCTGTTCTGCATTTCTCCCGTCAAGGTCCCCCGAAGGGCAGCACAACCATCTGCTGCACCCGCCATTCCTCCCACTTTTGTGTGCTCTGCAAACGTGCTTGACAGTGCACTCTGTCCCATCCTGCAGGTCACTAAGGCAGAGGTTCAACAGCTTTGGATTTGTTTTGTAAACAGTTTTCGATTTCCCCTTCAGAAATTCAGGCTGACCACTCCTGAGCACTTTCTGATTCTTCATGCCTTTGGAAATGCTTTCCAGGGGGATTTTCTCCACCATCTTCTGAAGGACTGCATGAGGCTGACTGGGCTGTAGTTCTTGCATCTTCCTCTTTGCCTGTTTTAAAGACAAGACTGAGAGCTGGTCATCTGCAACCTTTCCCGGTCATCATCACCTTTCAAAGATCATTGAGGGTGGCCTTGTAATGCCATCAGCCACATTGTCCCTCAGCATGCTTGGGTGCAACCCATCTGGCCCCACGGACTTGTATACATCCAGGGTGTTGAAGTACTCCTTAACATGGTCCTCCCTATTCTGGTCCTCCCTAATCAGGTATACAGCAGATATCCACCACAACAGTCCCCATTCTTCTCTGCCAGCTTTCACTCTCCTTAGGTTGATGATAAACTCTTCAGATTCTCGCCATGGCTACCGTGCTCATGGAAATCAAAAGCCTGCTATGAACAGCCGCTGTGCAACCAGTTGTTCACCCACACTATCTGTTGAGTCCTCCTCGGGCACAATGGAGAAAACCAACACTTGGGTGCCCATGCCCTTAAGCAGTACCCCTGGAACCTGCTAGTCACACTTGATACTTCTCACATCACCCCTGGCAGTATCTTTGGTGCATACATGAAAAAGCAGCACTGTATAGCAGAGGGCCAGCCAAGCCTCCATAGCCTCTGCACAGCATCCTTAACAAGAGCCTCAGGCAAGCAGGAAACCTCCCTAGATGATAAATCTGGTTAGGAGATACGGGGCTTCTGACCCCTATAGTGGACAGTACTCTCCTCTACTTACTGCTTGTCACTTCCTTCTAGGGGTCCTGAGTCGCTCACATGCACCCAAGAAGCCCCTTTTTGTTGGCCCTCACAAGGCTGGGACTAAGGCCATGTGGCTGGAGCTACCACACTTAAAACTGTGCTCCTCTGAGCCGCTGACAATTGCTGCTTCTGTCAGCAAAGAAAACTCTCCTGAATAAGCTCCTTGTGCAGTACAGGACAAAAGTTTCTGAATTTCATTTTTCAGTGTCACAACATGGCTAATAATGCTATGCCCAGTTCTTTTCAAACCCCTATTTACAACAAAATGATGCACGATAACCTGTTTAAGTGAGTTCTTAAAATGAGTGTATGCATAGGTTAAGACGGTTTCCTCTTCCAATTTTCGCTCTTGTTTTTGCATGTTTTTTCTTCAGCAGAAATTTGCACATCCAGTAACTTCTGATCCAACCACAAACACCCCTGAGGATCCACAGAGGAAGGGGCTTAACAGCACAAGGAGTTATCCATGTTTTGCATCTTTCCCAGCACTCAGCCATCAGATATGGAAGGCACGGGTGAGGGGCGTTAGAGGTGGCTCGAGTCAGTACAATTTTTATTTCCTTTTAACAGGAGAAAGCTTGGGCCTTCATCTGCTTTAAGCGTTGCCTGTTACATTCTTCCCTCTGGATTATAGTGGGTGACTATGCTTCTGGCTACAGAGCTCTTCTGCTTTGTGTTTAATTTGATGTATTATACTTTCACCATCTTGACCCACATGGATATATTTAGTCAGACTTCACAAGGTCTATGGGAAAATATCAGCAGTACCTTAGCTCAGTGTCAGGTCTCTGTGTTTTACATGCCTAAGTAAAATCTTTGCACTGATTCCATATCTCAGCAGGACTCGGTACACAAATGGACATATGAGCAAGCTTGAGTAAGGAACAGAAAACACAGGTGTGTAAACCTGAGAGCTAGTCTGTAGCGTAAAATCACGTAAATATGAAGGTAATGTGTTTTGAATCAAACCTTACTGCTTACTGATAGCCTTTACAGAACCCATCAACTTCTTTGACTTAATGCAGCCTGGAAAGCCTAATTTCTATGTCAGTTTCTGTGTATCTTCTTGTGACGCAAAATATTTAGGTGTATTTTAGCAGCAGGTCTAGCATGTGTGCATAAGGCTAGAGAGTTTTGACTCAATCTGATCATTGCAGGAAGCTTTTTTGCCAGGGGCTGGGACCATGGATTCTTCTTTTCAATTTTCACAAAGATGTTCCTGCAGAATTTTTTCCTGTGAATTTATCTGAGCCTTTAACAAAAAGAATGTTTAATACACCCATTGTGATTTGTGAGGCAGCTTCTTTGGGAAGGTTTGAGTGAAATAATGCTCAAGCACTATTTTCATGAGCAAGGACACTGAGCAAAGACGCTTTGTCCCAGCTGGAGTCTGAAAAGTGGTGGAAGTAACAGCATTTATGGATGCTACAGCTGCAAAATAAGGAACTGATTTTACTTTCCATGGCTGCTGAAACTACTTGAAAATAAATTCAAGGGAGGAGTTGTGAATGCACTTATGTTCCTGAGGCTTGGATACACTCTGATCTGAGGTGTGTCACACAGTTGTCTACAGCCATAAATTTTGACTGCCCACAAGCCCACAACTGCTTTTGGTGGTGGTGAAGTTAAAAGTGCAGTCCTTCTCAAGCCAAATACAGGGCTCTCTTCTAAGGAAGTGAAGGACCCTGAAAAAGTGAGGGGCCAATGAGAATGCCTGCCTGTCATCTGAGAAGAGGGGTGAAAAGGGATTTAGTTGTTTTTAGGGCTACAGAAGTGAATCATAACAGCTTGTACCCAGGCAGTGACAGCACTTTTGGCCCTGGCCCTTTTGGGCAGAGGGATGTCATGATTCTTTGGGAAGATTTGCAAGTCTCTGGAAGTGAGGAAGACCGGCTCAAAAAAAACCTGAGCAAAGATGCTATGAAAATCAGATGCAGTCAGTGGAATTCACGTCCCACCCCCGCCACATCTGGAGGATGGAGGGCATTTTGCTGCGGGGGTGCACAGCCCGTGTACCTGGTGCAAACCAACGGCACCAGTTCGGAGCAAGTAGAAGGTGCAGCCTCCCTCGGCTGCGGGCAAGCAAGGGCCCTGGGGAGGAAGAGCATGGGCATGGAGGTGAGGGGAGGAGGGGAAGGAGGAGCTGTGGACGCGCAGAGGCTTACTGCCCGCATGGAGTGGGGCGTTACTTCGGAGGCAGGAGGCGTGCGGGCAGCACGAGGGAGCACAAGAAAGCCTGGGGAATGTCAGCAGAGGAGCAGTATTGAATGGCCCTCCGCTCCTCCTTTGCCGGCTTGCTGGTGGCACAGCAGAGGGACCCAGAGCTGCTGTGCTGAGGTGAGCTCACCAGCTCAGCTTCCTGGGTCACAGCATGGGAGCTTTGGCCAGGAGGTGGGGTGGTGGCCTCCGGGGTCAAGGGCCCCGAGGCTGCTGTCGGGGCCGTGACTGCCAGGGACAAAGTCCGCACAGCGCCTTCTTGGTACCCGCAGACCTATGCCTCTCAGCTGCGATCAGAAGGGGGTAGGCGGCATTCACAATGGGATGGCTCAAGTCAGAACGGGGTGATGCCATTGCCACTGCAGTCCCTGCCAGCCCGCAGCTCCTCGCAGACACAGGCAGGATAGCACGTGGCCAGAGGCCAGGCCTTGCTGCCGGCAGTGCAGGCAGGGCTCTGCTCCTGCTGCTCCCCAGGGAGAGGCAGGAGCTGTGCACTCTTGTCCGCCGCCCAGCACCTCCTCTGCTGTGTGGCCTGACCACCAGACGATGAAGCTGGTCATGCAGCACAGGAAGAAAGTGGCTCTCCAGGACACGTGAGTGGTGCTGCTGCTGCATGCATGGGGCATGGGGGCTGCTGCCGGGCACCTGCAGCACCCCGTGGCTCTCTCCTGTCTCCCCCAGCCTGGACACTTTCCCTCAAATCTTCCACAGGGAAGGAGTGCCGGGCAGCATCCTCGGGGGTGAGAGGTGGTGACTGAAGCCACCAGAGAGGCTCCCTGAGCTGTGACACACCCGTCATTTGCACCACATCTGGAGGACTGAGGGCATTTTGCTGGGGGGGGGTGAACAGCCCATGTAACTTGTGCAAACCAAAGGCATCAGGTCAGAGAAGGTATGAGGTCCTGCCTCCCTGGGCCATGGGCAAGTGGGGGCCATGGGGTGGGGGAAGGGCAAGGAGAAGGGGAAGGAGGAGGGGAAAGGGAAGGAGGAGGAGAAGACTGAGGTGGAGAAGGAAAAGGGTGGGCATGCATGGGCTCTCTGTCTAGGTGGAGGGGATGTTGCTTTCACTGCAGCAGCCCTTCACTGCCCCCAACATCACTGGGGCAGCATGGCTGTCAGCAGAGGAGTGGTGTTTGACAGAGTCCCCTTCTCCTTTGCAGGCTTGCTGGTGGCACTGGTCAGGGACCCAGCATCCCCCGGAGCACTTCAGGAGGCCAGCCTATAAGTTTGTGCACCCTGAAGCCCCTCCTCACTGCCCACCTCCTGAAGGAGGAAGGGCTGTTTAGGGAGCACAGCTCCTTCACCCCCTGGCCCCACTGGAGACCCTGCCCCACCCTGGGTGGAAAACTCTCCCCTCCCTGGGGGCTGCCCTGACCTCGAGGCCCGTGGGCTCCTGGCCGGCCTCTTTCCTGAGGTCTGGCTGCTTGGCATCTCCACTGAGACATCCCCTGCCAGAGAGCCTTTCCCTGCGTGGCCCCTCAGAGGAAAGCAGGCTGAGGCAAGGCTGCATGACAGCCATGGAAGCACCTCTCACACCTTCCCGTCCTCTGCTTTTCTCAGGGCAGAAGGAGACTTCCGTGGAGACTGTCAAGTTTCCCAGGCTCTCCTTGCCAGCCAAAGCAAGAGTTGTGAAGGTCTGTGAAGCAAGGTTTGCAGTGTGAAATCCTCTGTATGTGTTGTTCTGGAGAGGACTTCAGTACCACCTGTTTGGAAGATTGACTCTGTAGCTGCCGTTTGTCTTCAGCTGCAGGTTCCTCGGATGTTTCAGCTCTTCCATACTGTGTATATTACTCTTCTGGGTTGCTTTTTGCAAACAAAAGTCTGGAACTTGGGAGAGAACAAAAGTTAGTTTCCTTTGTCTAGTGTTTCTTCTTTCAGTGGGTGGTTATTTCTAATCTAGTCTGTAGCTGGTCTTTGGCTATATAATCCATGCTCAGTTCCAAAAGCACAAGACCTTGAATTAAACACTTGTTTAAAATAAAGTCCTCCTTCCAATTCGGTGATTTGTACAGTTTTTTTTTAAACAACAGAGAGTTTGGGAGTCAATGCATTCCAGAGAATTCATGTTTCACTATTGAAATTGTGACAGATCCTTACTTACAGATGTTGTAGCTATCAGTGCCTTCAGCTGAAATCGAATGCAAAAACCCACAATCCAATACTTCATTGATTTCTTCACCTCTCTTTCTTTATGTGCTTGACTTCTTTGTGTATAGACCTTAAGGCTTTTCTTGTTACTGTAGAGTTGTTTAATTAGGAAAAAACCCTAAACCCTCAGTAAACATTAACAGGAATTCTATTCTGCAGTCGTTTCTCTGCAATAAGTGCAACATCACCTCAGTCCAGAAGAGGGGACTATTGTTTCATGTATGGCAAGTCCAAGCAAAGAGTTTAGAAAAGGTTCTAACATCTATGGTAAACATGAAAATGGGCTTATCTAATGATAATAAAAGATGAGGTGTGAAAATGGAGCTATTTAAAGATTTTAACAAAACAACAAAAGATCAGAGCATACAAATTCCATCTATCTTTGCTTTTAGAGTATTCTTACATTGGTGATTTATATAAAGATATGTAGGTTAAATTGAACTGTTTATCATAGAACACGAACACCTGAGATCCTACTTGTTTTCTGGCATGTGAAACAAATTGTGTTAATTAGGTTACTTTGGTAATGTACTTGGATTTAATTTGATTTTCTATTAAATACCTAAGCCTTTCTGGGGAACAATAAATGCCTTATTAAAAAATGAATCCTTTCATTTGCAGCTTTCTGCTATAAGCCATTTCCAGAAATCAGAAAGGATGAGTGTTTTCCCTCCCGCAAAGATTTCTTTAAGTGAACACTCTTGAACTTAGAACTTGGATGTTATAAATGTCTCAGCTTCTTTAATAATAGCTTATTGGGAGTGATTTTTTTTATTATTGTATTATTCAGTTCTTGTAAGTATATGCTGGGAGAATTTAACAGCCAGTGTTCTTGTAGCTAATATTTGTCTTTGGAAAAGGGTCTCCTTTCTTACATCAGCTCAGTGATGATGGTATGTTTCCATCTTTAGCCATGTTGGTTTTAGCCTATATGCTCAACTTTAAATGAATTATTTGTATCCTGATATATTTTGCATGTTCCTGTCATCATGCATAAAATCATGCAAATGTGTGCCAAGTAACAAGTGAAGGCACAGCTTGAAGCCATTGAATTGCTATCAACTTGTTTGAAGCCTGGGTCTATAGTCTGGAATTGAGAATATGGATGAATGCTATTTTAACTGTTTTCAGGACAGTGTGTGGAAAATATAACCTAGGTATGGTCTCCCTAGTACTAGTGTGTACAAGAAAGCAAGTCTGCTGAACCGTTAAAAATGGTGCTAGCTAGCATCTGTGATTAGATTTGAATAGAGAACTAAGGGCTACCATAAACTTCCAATTAATGGTTTGTCAGTTAAACCACACCATTATTCTCATTACTACTGCTAAACAGCAATGTTATATATTCAGACCAATAAAACCAGCCTTGTGGCTTTGTCTTTAGTCCTGCTGATTTGTTGCCTGATGCTGGCAGCTATTTTGTGTGGCTTTCTCTGCTTTCTCACATAGCCATTACCAGTTTAGCTTGTTGACAAAAATCAAAACTGATGAAACGTTTTTAAGTGTGGCTGTCTGGCAGATGACACCATACAATGACTTCTGGTTACCACCAATAGGCTAAATGCATTTCTTGGGTAACTCCAGATAAAACCAGTGGGACAGATTTTTGGATGCTGTATGTCAACACTGCAATTTGCAGTAGAGCTATACTGTTTTTTACAGTCTGTGGCTGGGAAGAAATGAGCTTGGCCACTTGGAATGAGTTTGTTCTCACTCTTTCTGTGTTTTCTAAGTAATAGTATCTATTTTGCATGGCTTTTGTCATTTGTTCATCCTCCTTTTCATCAATCCTTGTATCTTCCGACTCATTTTAAAATTTTCAGTAGGAATAGTGACACAGTAGCAAGACAGCTCTGGTGGTTTGCCCTATGAACCATCAAAAAAAATAACAAGTTAAAATTCCAGCTCTTGAATCTTAATGAATGGCAATGATATTCCAAATAGAAAGAACACAGCTTAATTTGCAGTTAAGATGGCAGTTTAGAGTAGCTCATCTTTTGTCAATAAGCTAAGCAGATAGGACTCCAGATGATACCTTGAGGCTATATTATAATCTTTCTCCACATATTACTGATATTTGCATTTACAGCTGTAATTTGCCATGATGTGAAATGCTTTATAAGTTATCTGTATAAAAGATTTTTGCTATACAAGCAAACAAATGTATTTCAGACTTAGAAAATCAAGCAAATGTGATCTGGAACTCACTGGGGAGAGTAAGTACAGTTGACTCCAATGTCTCTTCATTATTAGTTTTTTTTTTATTCCAGTTATATATAGAGCAGAGCTGAAAAGGGCTAAAGGGGTCATCCATCCATCCCTCTGCCCGAGGTAGGATTAATTGCACCCATACCATCCCTGGCAGGTGTTTGTCTATCCTATTAAAAACCTCCAGTGATGGAGATGTGTGTCCTCTTCAGGCAACTTGTGCCAATGCTTTTCCATCTTCACCCTCAGCAGGGTTTACACTACTGTCTTACCTGGCTTTTCCTTTCTTTGACTTAAGACTGTTACTTTTTAGTCCCATTTTGTGGAACTGTAGAACAAACTATTCCTTTTTACTCTGCAATAGCTCTTTGCCTTGCTGAAGACCACTAAGTCCCTCCTCTGTAGGTGAAACTACCCTCAGTTCATTCTTTTCTTACTCACTAGATTAATCTCACTGATCCTCTGGGTCCTTTTAAATTGGTGTATTCAAATCTTGTGATGCAACACTGTACACAGACTTCCAGAGGACAAGGGTGCATTTCTTGGCTGTAGTCCTGTTTCTGAATGCCTGTATGATGCTTGCTTTCCTACAGAAATGCATGAAATCATGCTCAATATATTCACTGTAATCCTGACCTTCCTTCCTATAAAGATGCTATGTGCTTTCCTCCTCGTATTTTTCCGATGACGATTTCTGCATATATGTAGTATTTCACATGTCTTTGTTAAATGCATTTTCTAAACACCTTGAAATAAAAACATACTTGAGGAGGAAGGAATGGGAGGTTAAACTTCATCAGTGTGCCATCAGGAATTAGCAGGTGAAATTTTTTTTCCTGAAGGTTACAGTGCTATGTTGAATTACAATAGCTGGAAGTCCAGCTGTCTTTATTAGTGGAAATCAATGAACAGTTGTCCAGTCATTCTTGCTCAACCATACTCAACAACATTGTTCATGGAGTTGGGTGAGTGCCTACCTAGCTCAAACTTTATTTCATTCACTTCTCTTGTTTATAAAAGGACTGGATGTCTTGATATCTTGTTCCCTGGTAGAGGGTATGAAAGTGATGTCTCTGAATACAGAGTACCATAGAATGGGATTTCTTCCTCATTCTTGAATTTTCAGTATAGGCAGAAAGTCTTACATTTTCCTGTTTTACTGAACTATACATAGTTGCATATAAGAAGGAAGATTAAGTATAAACTACAAATATGCAAAAATGTTGGAGAAAAATCAGAAAATGCTGACAGAAAGTGAAGGTAGGAAAGAGCAAAATGGAAGTAAGGCTCCCTTTTCGGTTCTAAAATACTGACACCCAAAAGACACTATCACAAAAAGGCTGTGGTGAATTCTTTGTCCTGTGATGTCCTCAGATTATGACAAGGTGCTTATTGGATAATATTTTAGCTGAATGTGAGTCCCTGGGCCCGTTGTGAAAGTACCTGGCTGAGCTTTTCCAGGCTAGGTCATGTAGGAGATCAGATCAGACAATTTAACAGTCCCTTCAGCCTTAAAATCATTGAAAGAGCAAAAGATCAGTGAGAATGTAGATTGTTAACAATGCCAAGGGCAAGCAATGTGGAAGTTAGGGCAAATTCAGTAGTAGTAGGCAACAATGCTTCTAAAGAGGAGAGAATGAATAACAAAGTAAAGGTTCAACTCCATCTGATGGAGTCAGATGAAAGATTGCTGCAGATTTAAAGACTCCATGGGCTGGGCTCTTAAACTGTCCATGACTCATATGTGACCATAAGTATATACACCAATAAGCATATACACACACACACACACACACACATACTTAAGTAATTGGAGTGAGTTTGTTTTGTTTTAAATAATTTTGAAGTGTTATCTAGCAGAACTTGAAAATGGGGTTGTCTTCAGCCCATGAGAGAAAGACATTATGATGCATAACAGTACCAAGTGTGGTGATAATGCTTGGCTATTTTCTATGCAGTTGTGGCTTTCTTAAAGATTAAATTAAGAAGCAGCTTTTTAAAAAAAGTAAACAGTGTGCCATCTTCGTATTTCAGAGAAAAGCCAGATCTTAGGTTTGTGGACAGAGAAAGCAGCAGATGTGTATCCCATCACAAAGAGAACCTATACATTTTCTGGTAAGGGTGTGAGAGTAATTTCACTTGTGCACTGCTTGTTAATGTGCAGAACCATCCTTTCTATTGACATAGGACAGCATATTTCAACTGAGCTGTCAGAGGAAAGCACAAATATCTCTTCCAAAAATAAGAAAACCAGACAGCTTTGATAGAACTTGATTTTACTTCTGACCTTTGAATTGGGCATGTGGAGGAAAGGAAGGGAAGGGAAGGGAATGGTTTTGGTGGCAATACTTCTCTATTAAACATGTTCAATGTTCTGAGTCAAAAAGAGCATCCATCAATATTACAAGATCGCTCAGTGGAGCAGCTGCGGTGGTCCAGCATATGCAGGTTACAAACCATTGCCACATATTAGCCATCTGGGGATGATTGGAAATGCCTGCCATTATCTGCCTGGGGCAGCAATTCATAGGAGCTACGGTGCATTATGATGGATTAGCTCTGCAGCTGAAGGTGTCACAACCCATTTCTCTGCATCTTCTTTGGAATAACATTGCAAAGCAGAGGCTTTTATTGTTGCAGTTTCGGGGGCAGGAATCTAATTTGTAATGGTGCTGTAGGACAGAAGGGAGGAAATGCTTAAATAGCCACTATACCTGTGAACTAAGCATGCACTTCAGTTCAGCTCTTGGCTGCCATCACACTTACCTGCTTCAGGGGATTCCTTATTCAGGAATTGTTTACATACTTCCATGCACTCAGGAGCTGAGCCATTAACACCACTCTGGGACTTGTTTGCCATGACGCTTCTTCAACCGTTGATAACCTGGCCTCTCACTTCCACCTGTCCACCTCCAACTCTCTATGCTCTCGCTGACCTTCTCAACTGCTGTCACTCTTACACTACTCTGATAGTCCCTGGCAGCCCAGCTCCTTGCAGTTCCTGCCTCAGGGAAAGCAGAGCCAGAGTCTGCGGTACCACTCTGTGCAACACTGGCTTGCACGCTCTTGTAGGGAGTATTAGTCCTCCATTATCTTTATCCTTCATGAGATCCTTTCTAAGGGATCTTTCTGTCCCTCTGATGGCTGCAGGACTGTGATGAAGTATTGTTATGTCAGTTTTTCTTTTTCTCGTTTCATCTCTGTGTTCTCTTACCTTTTTCTCATTCTGCCTCAGTCCAGTAGGTTGTACAATGGGTAGGAAGAGTTCTACTATGATACAATTCAAGGGTTTGTCACCTTTCTCTTTACAACACATGGAGAAATACAGATGCTTGGTTGGGTAATCTATACAAATATATGCATATAGACATATGTATGTATACTTTCATGTGTACACACATGCACACACGCTAACATGCACCACTGCTGATGTGTATGTAAGTACTTTGGTAGTAGACTGCTTTCAGTGTGGACCTAAGCATGTTTACATTGTTTCTGAAGCAGGCAGCAACAGGAAGTTTTTTACTTTTTTCTTTCAAAAGAGCCTGGATGGTGTGTATTTTTATTTATATTTTTTAAAGTAGAATGGCACCTGGCTGTGTGGATCCCAACTACCCTTTCCTTCTCACCACTGCTCTGACCTCTGTCCAGGCCAGTTTCCTCAAAACATGAAGGAAAATATAACAACATATTTATTTGGTTGACTACTCAGACTATTTCTGCTTGTTGGCTGATCTTTCAATCTCCCAGCTCAAGCAAATAACTACAGCAGACCCCTTGATGAAAAGTTGCCCTAATTGTGTGCAAGGAGGAACAAAGAAGTCACCATCAAGCAGGTGGTTCCTACACTTCTGTCCTTTCTTTGGGCCAGGTGAGTGAGCTTTTTGTACAGAAATGCGGAACATTGGTGAGGGAAAGGTGGATGCTTTCTTGGTCTCAGAAACTCCCTCAAACTCCTGCATCTTCTGGCAGGTTTCTGTCCTTGTCCCAACAAACAGAGAAAAGATGATTTCTATGTTCTGGGATCAGATCCCTCTTTAACTCCTTTCACTGGAATTTGAATCTGAGCAGCAGTTAGCATGCATTACCTTCCACTACAGCAAAACAGCTTTTTGGCTGGGTTGTCTCATAGCACCTATACTGTCTCATGTTGACAACAGCATCAGTAACTGCATGTCTTCAGCCCTTACTGATCTCCTCTGCAGTGACAGATACCTAGTCCTATGCAAAAATGACAGCATTAGCAACAGGACAAGAGTTATTTTGATGGGGACAGGGCTCACATGGGTACAGGGGACCTGCTGCCTAGATGATTCTGTAAGAGTCCATATGACATTCTTTCCCCCATAAGACACAGAAAACACTCTTAAACTGCAGACTCCCTGTGACAAGAAGATAGATCTTATGTGGACTTATTCTTTGAAATGTGAAGTGTAATCTACACTTGCAATGATATTTATACATCCCTATTCACTTATAAACTTACAGTACTCTTTCACAGGCCCTTTGAGAGGCTGACAGTCAAAAGACAAATATAAAATGCAGTATAGATACCAGCCAAAGACACATCTATCTGTTGCTCCTGAGTGCTTCACAAATAATTGGAGTTGTGAGGTTGGGATGGATGGTTAACTGGGATGTATAAGACATCCCAGGCATGTTATGCAGGGGCTGGAGGATGAATGTTGTGCTTGTAACACAAAGGGATAAGTCACAGAGCAAGTACAAACAGAGAGGATATAGGAGAAGACATGTCATGAAAAGAGGCAGATGTAGCTGCAACCTACCTTAGTGGACACTACCCTGGGGAAACATGCTGTATGTGTCAGTGGCAAGTAGTCACAGGCAGATGGAGTTAGGACAGCGCTAGAGAAAAGCAACCCTTCTGTGGCTTTTTCTTCTTGCTAGAAGAGTTTGTGCCTGGAGCGGGACTGTTTCACAATCTTCTGGTGCTCTCTCTACCAGAGTTTCAGTTGCATGTAGTGAAGAATAGCATGACTGGAAGAAGCATATCAACTAGAAATAAACATCAGTAAAACTGCATGTGCAGAGCACTGAAGAGAGTGTCAGCTCTTCTTCCTTTAGGCAGTGCCCAAGAAACTTATCCCCTTTGGTGAGGAGTGGGAGAGGAAAACACATTGTTGTGCGTTATATATAGGTTTCTCATTACTTTTCTGTTATACTTAATAGTTAGCCACTGTGCCACTGAAGGCTGGAGAGTCTGAGAGAACAACAATTGGACACTTTTACAAAGAGCGTCCAATGGACCAGCAGAGCAACTTTTTTTCTGAGCATCAGAAAAATGCAAAAGAGGTTACCTCTTCGGGTTTTAATTTAAAGCTTGCCACACAAGATGATGGTGGATTTTATACTAACTCTGGAAGAGGTACCACATAAGGCACAGCAGTCAATGCAAACTTGTGAAAGTGCAAGTGGAAGGCAGATAAACTCATGGGAGAAAAGGGAAAGAGTAATCTTAAGAGTGAAGAGAAAAAAATGTGTTAAAAATGTTCCTTTGAAAAGTGCAGAATTCCAAACAGATCTATGGACAAAGTGTCAAGGGATGAGGGAGGACAGAGGGCACAGACAACTCCTGTCATTGCTCTGAAGGAGCACTGGGGCAGGGAACATGCCAACATTCATGTCGCAGCCAGGGCAGAAGTGAGTGGACTCAAGGAAGGGCTGTGAATGCTGTTTCCTTGGGATCTGTAAAAGAGACAGAACCCAAACAAGCTTAGGCTTATTCAGGAGCTGTAGTGGTGCTGGTACGTTTCAAACTGCATTGAGGTGATGACACCATAGACTTGAAAAGGAAAACCCATGCTGTCTGCCAGAGCAGATAATAGTGCTTGCAACTGCAAACAGGTGGATGAGGTATGTAGGTAATTGTCAGGCTCAGAACATTTAAAAAGGCATGGGGGTATTTAATATATTGATGCCTGGAAAATTAGCTAAATGTTTCTTAGAGAAATATTAATCTTCTACCTGTGGGCAGAGACCTTACATCCCTCTCCTGCGGGTTTTATTCTGGAGCATTGGCAGGGTGTTTGCTGGGGAGGAATGACAGTGAATAAACAGGTACGATCATGCCGGACCACTACTCTCTACTCTGATATCCTCACGGATATGTGACTTTGGGCCAGCCTCTGGTATGGAGTTTCATCCTGTTTAGCTGCAGGCACCTGGTGTGTATACACGAGCTCCAGACCAAAGACGCACCAACTATGGAGTCAGTGGAGGAGCAGCCTGCTTCCAAAGAAGGAGGTTTTTGCCCTGAGTAGGAAAAGTCGGTTTCTTAAATTGGTGAAGTCTGTGCACGGTGCGGGGATCCTGAATACAGTGTCACAGTGATCCTAAGGGACTCATCAAAGGTGTCATTTAGATAGATCGGTCTTAGCCTTAATCTGTCTAAGTCTCACAACTGGAGAAGATTTCTTTCCCTACCTCAGAGGAAGTTATTGAGGACAAAGACGCTGTTGGTGCTCAGATATCACAGTAAAGCACTGTAGGTACCGCAGATTTGCAAAAACCCGTGAAAAGACATATGCAGCACTAATTGGCTTTTGTTATTTCTTTAGAGCACCTTCTGGGGCATTCATTCCTGTGGCCTCATTTCAGCTGCATGGCAGGTATTCATCATTAGTGCTTCTTTGCCTGCTATATAAGTTTTTTTCTCAGCATTTTGAAAAGGCCTAATTTATTGTCCTAGGGATGCCTCTGGAGAAGTTCTGGCAGTTCATGCTAGAGCTGCTTAAGGTGTTGTGACCCTCAGCTGTCAGCAGCAGTTGCGGAGGTAGGAGACTAGGCGGTGTGTCTTCCACCTGCTTGCCCAGGGTCAGGGACAGGTAGATTACAGTACATTGAAACAAAATGGCAATGATCCCAGCCTGAACAGAACAGACCTCATATACAGGCAGACTAAGTTTTTGTTTTTTTGAGCTGTATTTGGTCGTAGGTCCTTTTCATATCCTTCCAAAGATCAAAAGAATGTTAAACCCCTTTTCTTTTCCTTTCTCCATGAAGGATGGCTCCATACATTTTCCCTTCCAGCTACATGGTTTGATTCTCCTCGGGCCAAGACATGGGTGCAGTCTGAAGTAGGGCAGGAAGAGGTGGCTTAAAGATGTGCCTGAGCAGGGATGATTTAGGTAACAGTCACCCTCTTGTCTCCTCTCCAGACTCAGAAAATTTTCCAACAAGGTATTCAGTAGTGTGATTCAGGGGAGCAGAAGATTTATGGATCTCCCTTCGAAAAACAAATGTGAGTAGTAATGAAGGCTGGCTACTGCTATTTTTATCATTGTATTATCTTCAGAACTGGAAAATCAAGCCTTCTGTTGAGCAGTTTCCTCTTTTTCTGTCTCCCATTTAACCACAGCAAAGACAAAATACATCACTTAACATTTTGTACTTGCTGATTAATGGTTACATTTGAAAGCAGCTATGGGAGATCATTATAGTGGAGTCAAGGGACCTGAGATCTGCCATTGAGCTCCTAGGATTATGCAACAAAATATTATTCTTTACTTAGAATTATATTATTAAATTATTTCCGTTTTGCTTCTGAAGCTAGCTATTTATAAACAGAAGTAATAAATACGAGCTTACTGTGCTTACCTGAACAAAATATCTTGCAACAAAGATTCAGGGACCAACATATACAGAAATCCATTTTATAAGGATTTCATTGCAAAAAATATCTGTTCACAAAAACTTAAAACTCTTCAATATTTCAGCCATGCTGATGAGTTTATCAGTGCATCAGTGTGTCACTTGGTAACACTGTAAAACCGTATAAACATACAGATATACCTCGCAAGCTAGTATGTAAGTGTACAAGGGCACAGATCATTTTCTTCAGTGCAAAGACTATAAAAATGGTTGTAGTGAACTGGATCAAAGGTCTATCTAAGGCAGTATTCTGTCTTCAGTAGTAATCAAAACAAGATGTATAGGGGAAAATAGGAACAGGGCAAACATACATCAATGTTTCCCCAGTGTCCAATTATTTTGAGCTTGGGAACTCACTTGTTTTGAACAGGGATCTGTTTGCTCTTCCAGCTTACTAAATATTCCACAAGTGGATGTAGGAGAGCAGTGGGTGATAAGCTAGTGGAAAGGCTTTAAGCCTGTCCTACTGTGAAGGCAATACTTTAACAGATCACAGAACAGGATACCACAGTGCTGAGGGAGTTTAGAAAACCTGGCTATGTATATAATGCTATGTTTAACATGTTTGTAATGAAAGATGTGATTACTGGGTACAATAGTTAAAACATAGTTTGCAACGGCTAAAATGGCTGAGCCTGTGATTTCTAAGCATCTTTGTATGTAGCTGGATGACTGCTGCAAATGCATGTGTCTACTTTATTACCTATGAGCCACTCCCTGTATTTATAATCATAAAGTGTTTACTCCAAGAACCCCTCCAGCAGGTTCAAGTAAACAAAGCAACTAGTAAAGTGGTAGCTGCCCAGGAGTGCCTTGGGAGAGGGGTGTTATAAATGCTGACAATAGGTGGGCTCAATATATTGTTTGAGAAAGCTGTAGCTAGTGGCCTCATTCATCATGGTGACAGCAATACTGACAGCTCTCTGCAGTGCTTCATCTGTGAAATGATGGATCAGCAATGAGGGCTGGCTGGCAGGAGACACTTGAAACATCCAGAGCTTTCAAAGTCTACCTTCTCTGTCATGCTTTATTTGTGCTGCATAACGGACAAGCACAGGCAGTGTGTTGAATCATAAGCTTGAGCCTTGAGATCCTGACCAGGGATGCAGGAACACGGAGGTGGTTGTTCCCCTGTACTCGGGATAGAGTTAACTGTCTTCCTAGTAGCTGGTACAGTGCTATGTTTTGAGTTCAGAGCGAAGAATGTTGATAACACTGATGTTTTCAGTTGTTGCTCAGTAGTGTTTAGACTAATGTCAAGGATTTTTCAGCTTCTCATGCCCAGCCAGTGAGAAAGCTGGAGGGGCACAAGAAGTTGGCACAGGACACAGCCAGGGCACCTGACCCAAACTGGCCAACGGTGTATTCCATAACATGTGACGTCCCATCTAGTATAGGAACTGGGAAGTGGGGGCAGGGAATCGCCGCTCGGGGACTGGCTGGGAGTCGGTCAGCGGGTGGTGAGCAATTGCACTGCACATCATTTGTACATTCCAATCCTTTCATTATTACTGTTGTCATTTTATTAGTGTTATCATTATCATTATTAGTTTCTTCTTTTCTGTTCTATTAAACTGTTCTTATCTCAACCCACGGGTTTTGCTTCTTTTCCCGATTTTCTCCCCCGTCCCACTGGGTGGTGGGGGGGAGTGAGTGAGCGGCTGTGTGGTGCTTAGTTGCTGGCTGGGGTTAAACCACGACAACTGGTGAGGCCGCACCTCGAGTACTGTGTTCAGTTTTGGGCCCCTCACTACAGGAAAGACATTGAGCTGCTTGAGCGTGTCCAGAGAAGGGCAACCAAGTTGGTGAGGGGCCTGGAGCACAAGTCTTATGAGGAGCGGCTGAGGGAACTGAGGTTGTTCAGTCTAGAAAAGAGGAGGCTGAGGGGAGACCTTATCGCTCTCTACAACTACCTGAAAGGGGGTTGTAGTGAGGTGGGTGTTGGTCTCTTCTGTCAGGTGTCTGGAGATAGGACAAGAGGAAATGGCCTCAAGTTGAGGCAAGGGAGATTTAGGTTAGATATTAGGAAAAATTATTTTACTGAGAGGGTTGTCAAACATTGGAATGGGCTGGCCAGGGAAGCGGTTGATTCACCATCCCTGGAGGTATTCAAAAAGCGAGTGGACAGGGTACTTCAGAACATGGTTTAGGGGGCATGGTTAATGGTTGGACTCGATGATCTTGAAGGTCTTTTCCACCCAAAATGATTCTATGATTCTATGATTTGCTTAAACCTGCACAATTCTTTCCTTTTCAGATGCATGCAATAACAAAGCCTGTGGCAGAAGTGGGGAAGGAGACCTCTTCAGGGCCTGGCCACTCATAGCTGTTCAAAGTTAATACACATATAGGCATGAAGAGGAGTTACCTAGAACAGAGGGAAAGGCCAGACTTCTTTGCTTTTGGAATAGAATTGGCCTAGATGCTGATGACCAGAAATTATTTTAAAGCTATAAATCAGCCTATGAGCTGTATGCACAGAGGCAAATTAATGATAACATAAATCTAATGGCTTGCGTAGCTCAAAGAGCAAGTGAAGTTATAGTGACATGACAACAGCAGATGTATTCAGAGAGGATGTGAAATAGATTTTAAAATTTGGCAGAGGGAGTCTGAATAAAAATAGTATGTGCAAAATGTGACTGAAATGCTCCCTGACAGCACCATGAGACTTAGCTTTTTCTTCTTTATTACTGTGAAGCTGATAGGAGACTTGTTAAGGCAGAGCAGTAGCAGCATCTAAAGCTGTATTTTAGTTAAGGGTCAGTGTCACTGCTTTCATTATAAAACTTGTTCCTCCAGAGAATATAGTACTGCAATAAAAACATTCACTCTGGCCTGAAAGGTGTTGCATGACAGTTTGGTCCAGGAGCACAAACAGAGCAGTGAAACAGCCCAACTGAATGCCTGCTGAAGTCAAGGGCAAGGCTTTGGTTTGCTTTCTGATCAGGCCCCATGTAAGCTGAGTGGCTGTGAGATGAATTAACAATGCTGAATTTCCAGCGTCAGCAGAGCATGAACAGTGAAAGTGCTTGTTTCCCTACAGTGCCTATCAGTTGAGCACACTAGCTTTATAAGATGCACATTAAGCGGGCACATTGCCAACATGTGACACAGATCTTTGTCAGTTAATAATTTCCCCTTCCCCCTCCCTTAAAACACATACTTATGGCACGGACAGGGGCCAGTCAACACAGTTGCAGTTCTAGGGCATGGATCAGACCATTGCTTGGATCCATCACTCCTAACACTGGGGAAGAGTTTGAGATAACCAAATTAGGACTTAAGTCTCTGTGTACTTGCTCTAAAGTCAGTACAAAGAGAGAAAATTTCAAAGACGGGCTGTGATATGGAAGTATATGGCTCCAAATTTATCATCTCAGTCCAGCGGCTGAAATGAGATAGGGTCACAGAGGAGTTGCTAGTAAGGCTGTAAACAGCCGTTGTCCTGCCGAAGTCCCTCCCAGGGCCAGGTCTGCCATGGTTTCTTACAAGTCAGTCCAGCTGGGATAGGTCCAGGTACCCTGTGGAGGAAGTTTTCTTCAGTCTTTTGAGGCTTCAGTGACATGTGTGTTCAGCATGTGGCTGGCAGAAGAAGTGTTCACAGCTTCATGAGTGTGAAAGGCCCTCCAACTAAAGGGAAGATTCCTATGGTGTAAGGCAAGAACAGATGCGGATTCTTCAGTCAATCAAGTCTTGCTTATGAAGTACAGTCAGGGCCAGAAAAGCAGTGGTTTTCAACCTTCTTCAGTTTCTAGGCCCCTAAAATATATGGAGATTAGAGATGCAGACAACTGTATACCGAATTCAAGCTAATAGACAGCAGCTTGCTTCTCTTAATTACCTTTTTCAGATGCACTAGGTATAGCCTGTGAGCCTTAAACAGTGTGCAGATCACAGACTGAAAGTCAGCTCCTTGAAACTGATATTCTAAAAGGAATGAATTATTTTTGTGTGTCATGATACCTGATTTACTTCAAAGCCTAATCAGTGTGAAGTAAATGTCAGCATTAAAACTGGACATGAGCCGGCAATGTGTGCTTGTAGCCCAGGAAGCCAACCGTATCCTGGGCTGCATCAAAAGCAGGGTGGCCAGCAGGTGAAGGGAGGTGGCTCTGCCCCTCTACTCTGCTCTGGTGAGACCCCACCTGGAGTAGTGCGTCCAGTTCTGGGGTCCCCAGTACAAGGAAGACATGGACCTGTTGGAGTGGGTCCAGAGGAGGGCCATGAAAATGATCAGAGGGATGGAACAGCTCTCCTATGGGAAAGGCTGAGAGAGCTGGGGTTGTTTAGAAGAGAAGGCTCCAGGGAGATCTTACTGCGACCTTTCAAAGGGGGCCTATAGGAAAGATGGAGACAAACTTTTTAGTAGGGACTGTTGTAATAGGACAAGGAGTAATGGTTTTAAATTAAAAGAGGGTAGATTTAGACTAGCTATAAGGTAGAAATTTTTTATGATAAGGCTGGTGAAACACTGGAAGAGGTTTGCCAGAGAGGTGGTAGATGCCCCATCCCTGGAAACATTCAAGGCCAGGATGGACAGGGCTCTGAGCAACCTGATCTAGTTGAAGATGTCCCTACTCATTGCAAGGGGGTTGGACCAGGTGACCTTTAAATGTCCTTCCAACCCAAAGCATTCTACGATACTATGATTAGCTCTCTCCCAAATAACTGAAGTATGTGAAGAGTGACCTGGTTGCGAAGACTTGCATCATCTTAGATTTGGAGCCTAGTTTTGCTGTTTTATGAGAGCAAGAATTTAGGCATGAGTGGTCCTGGGTAGGGTGGCACGTACACTGTCCTGGTGCTTCTACAGAAGAGCTGCTCCATGACCTCTTGTGTGGTCTGTGCTGCTGAGTTGGTGACCTCAGCCAGAAGTTCGGCACTGGAGACAGGCTCCTCTCTTCATGGTCTGATTTTAATTCATTGCTTCATCTGAAAGAATTCCAACTAATAGGGCTTTGGAAACGACTACAGCAGCTGGCTTTACCCACTAAGACTCCATGAGCTGAACCGACATGGAGTTCAAAATGTGATCTTCCTGTCAGAAGAGGCTACTTGCGCCCAAGTATGAGGAATGTTTGTAACGAGCTACCATGTAAAGCTTCTCCATGCTTTGACATGTGGAAGGTTAGTTCTGTTGGCCATTTAATAATTTTCTGGATGTAATGACACTTGTTTCTATGACAACCAGTTTGGCAGCAGGGGTACGTTTTCATTAATTTGTATTGCTCGGTGTGTTTTTTTAATGCTACTTCTGGGACTTAAACGGGAAAAAATTCAGTGTGAAGCATTATAATTTAAGATAGTCAAGTTTTCAACCTGAAATAAAAAAATAGTTCCATGAAATTAACCATTTTATCTGTAAGCCCATTTTCAACCTTTGTGTCTTGGTATTTTCAGAGCTACTGAGAATTTGGGTATTCTAAAGCAACTGAAGCATCTTGCCTTTTTATTCCCAGAGTATATACTTTTACACAGACACTCTTCCAGTATGAGGTTTGCTTACTGCTTCATCGTGCTAAAAGGAATGGGAAAGAACAATTGCCAAATTAATCCAGTTTATACACTCGTTTGTCCAAACTGGTCACCCAAACCCAAGCCAGTGAAGTCCTCTGAAATTTTCTAAAATGTGCTGCTTGCCTTTTAGTATGTTCAGGACTCCTCCAATATACAGGACTGCTGGTAGGTGGATACAGTGCCCACTGGGAAATCTTAGGGCCACGCTTTACCTTCTAGGTACACGGCTACCACTGTTCTCTGTTGGCATTATGCAGACTTTCTTGCTGGGATCACAGTCCTGTTGTCAATACAGCAGGAAACTCAACAGAAATATAAGAAACTAACTGAAGACAGGGATCTGACCCAGGGCTGTGGATCTGCGCACCTTCCACTGATAACCAAGCATCCTGGAGCTGGAATTTGTCTTTTCCATTTCTGAATGAAATCAGTGAACCAAATGAGAGGCCAAAGCGTACTATCTGTTAGAAGTAATGGTCTGGCCAGTTCCTAAAAATCAGTGCATTTTTACATTTAGTTCCAATCAAACCATAAGTCTAATCATTATTTTAAAAATAATTTTTTTTTTTTTTTTAAACTAAGGGTATATTCTCAACGGTGTATGAAGGTTTACAACACAATTAATAGAGGTTTGGGCAATATAATTTATTGTAGTTACTTGTAACTGTGGCCATATAACCATTCACTACTCTTTTCTAGTATGTCCTTATGACACAAAGAACAGCAGAGCATACATCAAGAGCATGCTTATCATTGGCATATCTACTTACATCTTACCTTCTAGTCATCATGCATTAAGTTGTATAAGCTGTAAATGTGACAGCAATATATAAGGCCTAAAGTTGTATCTTGAAAATGTTAAAGTTTCAGGAATAAAGAATTCAGAAAGCTGAAAGAAACAGAAGCACGGCTGCTGGTGGAGCCTAAATCCATTATTTGTAAGCATCCTTTGATCTTTAATCAGAGACCCACTAAACACTCCCAATTTTCTTGGAGTCACTGAAATATGGGAATAATCATAGTCTATCACAGTTCATGAACTCTTCCTCATAACGAAAATTTTAGGCACTGGTTTTAACACTTCAATACATGGAGGCAGGCTCTTCGCCAGACGCCTTAAAAGAAAATCCCTTGTAGAGATGTACTTTGATGTCGGAAAGCCCCTGTGTGGGGCATGGGTGGGCCCAGCTCAGTGGCCGCAGGATGGTGGAGATATACCGTGGGAGGTGAGCACCACAGGACTGCAGATAGGAAAAGCAGATGCACCCTAGCTCTGCACAGCTTGCAGGTCCTCTCCTATGCTGCATATTAGCCCTGTGTAGGGCTGAGGGGTCAGTAGGACTCACAATGCTTTATTGGGTAGCCACAAATTCCTGGCTCCTTGCAGAACAGTGAGCACTGGAGTTTAATGCAGGGGCTGAAGCCCCGGAAGACCTTTTGGGGAATGCCCATGCCAGGACACTTCTTCTAAGATGTCCTATGGAGAATCTCAGTGTGCTTGCTTGAGGAGTGAGAGAGAAGTGTCAACACTCCTGTTCACACCACACCTTTGAGGAAATGTGAAATAACCTCTGCACTGTAGTAACTGGTGCACATATGCGTAGGGCTTTTGAAAAGATGGAACTCATGAGAAATGTTTTAGCTGATATGCCTGTGCATTTGCCATTATAGCATTTGCAAAACCTACATACACAAAAAGTTACTTTGGTTCCTATATATGTGCAAATATATATATATATATATATATATATATATATTTTGCATATTATAATCCACCGGCAGTAGTAGAATTGGGTAGTATGTTTATGAGCAAATGATATTTCACTGGCGAACACTATTTCATATTAAGGCAAGGAAGGAAAACAGACCAGGAGATACTGCCTCTCAATAGCATTGCAGTAAGAAAGAGTGTAAATATGAAATACAAAAAATGTATTTATGTCCCTCATCTATCTTATTCAGAGCTATCTGACATGAAAAATTCAGGCAGAGTACTCCATCTGGGATTTTTCCAAGCTTGGCCCATGTCCCAGTCAAAGGCATGCATATTTGAACTGGAAAACCTAAGAACCCAATTTAAAAATATTGCATTTTAACACATTTCTGTGTTTATAAGAATATTCTGAGTGGTCTTTTTCTAGCAGGGGACCAAAATCCCCTTTCAAAACTGTGTATGCCACAGGCTGGAATTGTTATCTAGGAGTCAGTCCTACTCTATGCTTTTATTTACTTTTGGGAGGATTTTCAATTACTGTAGGCTTAAGACCCTGGGAAGTGAAAATTGTAATTAAAAGAGTGGATTTTTATGAAGAATGATGGACAGTAAGTTATACATCTCGACAGGTCTGTCCAAGGTGACAGCATCCAAGCATGACTACTCAAAAAGTGAATCAAGTTTTCTTTCCATGAAATAGGCCAAGTCATGGACTAGGACTCTGGAGGGCTGGCTAAAGTTTCAAGATGTTTGGGGTCAGTTTGCCACATGTCTATGCCAGTTCCATCTCCACAAGTTTGGACTACAGATGTCATTGATAGGGTCATACAGCTTCAGCGCACTGATGCTTGAAGAGGAGGAAGACACCTCTGTAATGGCAGCAATAAGGAAGTGAGTGCTGCAAGGTCCTCTGTCAAGAGTATGTTCTTTATGCATACACCTCCATTTCTGCCTCTTAGAGCAGCTCATCTTGACACAAAGTCTTACCATGTGGACTTACCTTGGCACACAACAGCAACTGCAAGGAGCAGAGTTTCATTTGTAACCTTCCCTAAAACAACTGCTGTACTTTCGAATGCTTTAAATTAGAGGCTTCTGCAGCTGCAGATTTCAGGGATGCAGAAGGCTGGTTGTGTTCTCAATATTTCTTTTGATGTTAGGCAGCTCAGGATAAGATAAAATTCTGAACGCTCCTTGGGTTATAACTTGAATTTACAATCTTGACAGCTCTGTTCAGGCACAGCGCCAAAAAGCTCTTGGTACGTTTAAACAACGATAGGATGAAGTGATATTGTCTCCTAAGGGACAACAGGAAACAACTTGGCCTTTCAGAAACGTTACATTGATGTGCTTTCCTAAGAACATCAAGTCTAAGTGTGGCAATCTCCTGATAAAGTATCTCCAGGGATCTCAATTGAGAGAAAGCTATGATAAGATAAAACTGCTGGATGGAATGAAAATAAGGAGAAAGAATGGAAATAGGAAAGCTGATTCCAATTAAAAAAACCTTAAATCTTGAGAAATAATTTCTCTGTAGGAAAAGAGATTCTTTGTTCTTTAAATAACGGTTTGAAAGGACACTTCTATAGTAATTGTTTTGTACTGTAAGTGCATGATGGACTCTGAGTGTAATCTAAAACTTGTCATTGTCAGATAATACCAATGAATTCATCGTTCTTTATTTTTATAGCAGTCATTTCTGTTCCATCTTTGGCAAGATGAATATCAAAATTCAATCTTGTAACTCATGCCGCTGCATCAACAGTGAAAACCTAAATAAGGAAAATGTGGCCTGAATAAGGCAGACAGTTTACATGATAGAGGCACAGATAAGACTGAGTTGGTCAATGCTGTCTTTGCCTCAGTCTTCACTGATGGGATCCCCAGAGGCAGGATTCAGTGAGGAGGAGAACAACCAGCAAGTGGATGAAGGCTGAGTCAGGGATTACTTGCACAAACTCAACCCATGCAAGGCCATGGGACTCCACAGGCTGCACCTAAGGTTGCTGAGAAAGCTTGCTGATATCCATGTAAGGTGACCTTCAAGCATTTTGAAAGGGTGTGGAGATTGGGGGGAGATTCCCAACAACTGAAGAAATATCACACCTGTCTTTGAAAAAGAAAGGAAAGATGATCTGGGGAGCTTCAGAACAGTCAGACTCACTTCACTCCCTGAGACAATTATGGCATGCGTCCTCTTGGAATACATCCCTGGGTACGTGAAGGAGAAGAAGGTGATTGGGAGAGTCAGCATCGTGGACCAGGGGTGAATCATGCCTGAACCAGCTGGTTACCTTGTGTGATAAAATTATCAGATTTGTGGACAAGTGGAGAACAGGGGATATTGTTTGTGTTGGCTTCAGCAAGGCTTCCAACAGTCTCCCACAATGTCCTTGTATCCACGCTAGATGTTAGAGTCTGGGTGGGTGTTCCACCAGGCGGGTAAATACCTGTTTGGGTGGTTGAGCTCAGAGGTGGTAGTCACTGAGCTGTATCTGCCTGGAGGCGGGTGTCCCGTGGGGTCCTGCAGGATCTGCCCTGGGCCCTGTCCTGGTTACCATCTCTAGTGGTGAGCTGGGGAGGCCGTGAAAGGCACTCTGTATAATTTACAGGTTAACACCAAGGCTGTGGGGCTGGGGTTGATTCAGCTGGGAGCAGAGAGAGCTTCAGGGCACCTAGCAGCACCTTGGTGCGTGTGGGGAGGGGATCAATGAGATGGGGACAGGGACAAACTCTTTACAGCAATGCCTGGCTGCATGTAAGAAACTTCTTTTGCTTTTCAAGGATAATAGCTAAGCCCCGGAGAGAAGTTGTCCTGAGGGCCCTGGGGTCTCCATCCTTGGAGGCTGCAAGCCCAGAGCTGAGATCCTGCTCTGTACAGGTGGTGAACGAGGGGCCTCCTGGGGCCCCTGCCTCTGGCTGCTGCTCTGGGAAGAGGCTCTATGATTTTGTGAAGCAGAGAACAATAGACCATTGTTTTTTAAAGTGCAGTTGAAGGTTTCACATAAGCACAGCTCTGATTAAGCAGTAGATGGAATTTTCACAATATGCTTTACTAAAACATTTTATCATTTTAGGCAATAAATAGGATGAATCAAATCCACGATGAAAACTCTGTGACTTTGCAGTAGTGAAGGCAAGGGCAGCCTGCTCTCATACCCTTGCAGCTAACTGTGGTCTTCGTGTCATGTGCCGTGGTCTTTGCTTAGACTCATTTACACCTCTGCAAAGCCATTGTTAAAGTGTTACCATCCCGATTGCTTAGTGCTTTGAATCTACTTTGTGTGAGTGGAAATAACTACTTAAAAATTGGAGTCCTACTTTGTTCTCTGGCAACTGTGAAGTTTTAGCAATTTCCAGAAAAAAATACCCCGTTGACAATTTTTTTGCTTGCCTAAGCCTGAAAGAAGTATGGGTGAATAAACTTTTAAACGTCTTTCTGAAACTAGCCCCTCCACTCCTTTCAGACTTTGCCAAAGGTGCCACGACCGTTACTCTGATTTCTGAGTCATTTCCATGGCAATATTTCTCATTCATGTTAGTTTTGGTTTTGAACTGTCAGTCTGGCTACATATGTTATTATTCAGCCTTATCTAGACAGAGACTTGTCTATAGTGCAAGGTCTATCAATTTTGGTATACCCAGGAGATTTTACAGTGGTAGCTATCATACTAAGGAACAAGCAGAGGCCAGCAGATTGATTTGCTATGGCAATAGAAAGGAATCTCATACTGATAGGCCCAACTGAAGGCTTATGCTTCACCCAGCAGGCTTCGGAAGGCTGCATTGTTATTTCATTTTTTTGGCTTAAAATAATGTGATGAATGACTTCTTGTCTTGCTTTGTAGTCTCTCTTTGCTCCATTTATTTGTTGCCATCATGGTCCCATGAATATTTCATTATTATTTCTACAAAACATCGCCCAGCAGGTTACATGCGCATTAGTGTTTGAGAAAGCAGAATCTGTCAGTACCAAGCTTTTGAAGAGTTTTTCCATTTATTCATAGCAGAGGGGTGGGAAGGGTCAGAAGAAACTCACTGACTTAATGAAGAGATGGAGGAGGAGGTAGTAAAAGAAAATGAAGAGAACCTATCATTCTGCAAGCTGTTGTAGGCAATATAATACATGCATGCACACCATTTTTTTTTCTTTGTTACTGTATTTGTGACAGTGTGTTATGTCTTTATAAAACACTCAGGAAAGACACTGCAGATTCATTGACTTCATTGCCCATGACCAAAAGGAAAAAGACTATGGAAAGAAATCAACCGCAGGCATTGTGCATACAGCTCATTCAAGCCAGCTGGAAGCATTGTGCATTGTGTGGCAGAGAAGCTCTTCTGCAGAGAATGAAATATCGCTACAGTAAGGAACTTACTTAATGAGATCTGGGCTGTGCCATTCTAGGGGAGGTTATCTGCACATACTTTTTACATTGTAGTGACTGGCTGCAGAGTTTGGCCCAGAACAATTCCTAGGTATACCATTTCCCAGCTTTCATACTCTCAAGGTGGTTTAGAGGCTGAATATTAAAGTACTTTACCGAGAAAAAATGTTTTGTGAGCTCAGACCCAAGCTTTGCAAAATATTAGTTGTCTCTGTATGTCATGGAGGCTATGGATATTCATATATTCTGTGTTTATAAACTGGCTGGCTCATGGAGAAGCAATTCTGATATAAAGTGGGAAAAAAGGGTAGAAAATTTGATAAGGGCTAGGAAAAAGGAAGAATTTGAGCTTTATTTGGACAGGAGAGTTGACAGGTAGCTGCAGGTCAGTGTAGTTCTTTCAAACAGTTGCTGGTTTTAAAATGGCTTTATTAGTTTTGGTATTACAAGGGTCAAAGAAATGTTCTTCAACAACAGGGGCTCTAGTTCTGCTTAAGTGCGGGAGTTTTTTGTGTGCTTAGTTGGGATGAGTCCTAATTCTTCCCAGGCCTGGTGTCAACATCCCTTTGCTTATTCTTAACTCACTGGGTGGATTCTCCTCATGCATTTCCACTGGATTAGAGCCAGTACCAGAGCCTGGACCTCAGCCTGCCACTGCCTCTGTCAAATATATGCAGTATGCATCTTCTCAACTTGCAGAGTATCTGCAGGAAGACCTCTATTTGCTTTAATGTAAAAAGGTACACACAACCTTTCAACCCCATGTGTATAATAAAAAAGTCAAACCATGTTGTATTGGCTTTGTGCGGCAAGGTTTTGGTAGCTGGGTGGGGGCTTACAGGGGTGCCTTCTATGAGAAGTTGCTGGAAGCTTCCCCTGTGTCTGACAGAGCCAATACCAGCCGGCTCTAAGACGGACCCGCTGCTGGCCAAGGCCGAGCCCATCAGCAATAGTGGTAATGACTCTGTGATAACATTTTTAAGAAGGAAAAAAAAGTTGCGGGGACAGACAGAAATGGCAGCCAGAGAGAGGAGTGAGAACATGTAAGAAAAAAACCCCTGCAGACCCCCAGGTCAGTGAAGAAGGAGGAGGAGGAGGTGCTCCAGGCGCCGGAGCACAGATTCCCCTGCAGCCCGTGGGGAAGACCATGGTGAGGCAGGCTGTCCCCCTGCAGTCCATGGAGGTCCACGGCGGAGCAGATATCCACCTGCAGCCCGTGGAGGACCCCACGCCGGAGCAGGTGGGTGCCCGAAGGAGGCTGTGACCCCGTGGGAACCCCGCGCTGGAGCAGGCTCCTGGCAGGACCTGCGGATCTGTGGAGAGAGGAGCCCACGGAGCAGGTTTTCTGGCAGGACTTGTGACCCCGTGGGGGACCCACGCTGGAGCAGTGTGCTCCTGAAAGACTGCATGCCGTGGAAAGGACCCATGCTGGAGCAGCTTGTGAAGAAATGCAGCCCATGGGAGGGACCCACGCTGGAGAATTTCGTGGAGGACTGTCTCCCGTGGGAGGGACCCCACGCTGGAGCAGGGGAAAAGCGTGATGAGTTCTGCCCCTGAGGGGGTTGAAGTGGCAGAAATAACGTGTGATGAACTGACCGTAAACCCCATTCCCTGTCCCCCTGTGCCGCTGGAGGTGGTAGGTAGAGAATCCAGGAGTGAAGTTGTGCCCAGGAAGAAGGGAAGCGTGGAGGGAAGGCATTCTGAGATTTGGTTTTATTTCTCATTACCCTGCTCTGTTGATTGCTAATAAATTGAGTTAATTTTCCCCAAGTTGAGTCTGTTTTGCCCGTGACGGTAATTGGTGAGTGATCTCTCCTGTCCTTATCTCGACCCACAAGCCCTTTGTTATATTTTCTCTCCCCTGTCCAGCTGAAGAGGGGGAGTGATAGAACGGCTTTGGTGGGCACCTAGCATCCAGCCAGGGTCAACCCATTACACATGTACACAGTTGTGTCTGCAGAACAGCCATCTCCTGCAGCCAAGACAAATTAAGATAAAGACAACACAAAGTTGTTAGACCAGCTCAAACAGAAGTTGACTTCATAGGGAAGCTAGTGCCACTTTTAGAAATGTTTCATCCTCCTAATGCCGTGCTAGTTTCCTTCCTGCAAATATCAGTCACAGCCTCATACCTGACACCTGATATTTTAGATGGGTTAGTTGGGCTTCAGTGGCTTTGTAAGGCAAAGCTTTCTAATACAGTTTGTGACCCACTTGTGGCCAAAAGACAAAAGCTCTTCCTCCCAGGTTTTCTCTACACATTGACAAGAAATGTTTGTCCATACTCCACACTGTGGTGCAGCTGACCCAAGCTCAGATGAGAAGGCTGTTGGCTCTGTACCTATATGCAGCTCTTTTTATCTTCCTGTGGCATCTTGCAAGTCAAGACCAGATATATAGGGAAGAATAAACCTCAGCAAACCACAGCGGAAAGATGGTCATCACTGCTGGAAGAACTAATTTTGTCCTTCCACTGTCCCGTCTATGGGACAACACGGTGCTGGGCCTGTCACCATCAGACAGTCCAGACTTAGCAAAAGAGAAACTCTTTTTGAGTTTTGAGGTCTTGCCTTGCCTGAAGTGAAGGTTACAGATGTGTTAAAATAACTGTAGGGAGGGTGGAATGAGTAACAGCTGTGCAGATAGAAGATACCGAATAACCCTTTTAAAAAAAATTAGTATTAAAAGGGTGGGACGAATCCTTCACTGGTGCAAAATGGTATAATACAATTTGAAGGCAATAGACTTTCATCAAATGCCTGCTCTTATGAAACAGAAGACTCTGTTTCACGAAATACCTCTATTCTTCAGTGTCTTTCATTATTAATGAGTAATTCCTCACAGTGAGTCCACAATAAAAGAAGAAAACAGCTTTCTCTCCCAGTTTTCATAGAGCAGTGTCTTACACCAATGAGATAGTAGCAAAGTACACTCCTGGTGCACTTATTACACTCCAATTTTACCCAGATTTGAGACATTGTCAGTGTTTTGCCCTTCAGCTGTGATGAACACAGTGTTTTACTAATGCTGTAGAACCCCACTATTTATATTCCCATCTTATGTTCAGCACCTTATTTGCTGCCTCTTGGAAATACAAGCAGAAAATTATTATAATATTATAGTTGACTTCTCTCTTCATCTCTTGTGTTTTCCATCTAAGAAGCATTAGTTCACTTGCAGCATATCAGCAGGAAGCATATTCTGAAGCTTCACAGAAATGCAGCAAAGCACCTGGGATCTATAAACTCTGCCAAGGAAAGAGCTGAAATTTGTTGCCACATCCCTAACAGACCCATTTGTGGATTAGGTGTAGATAATAAGAAAACAGCAGATTCATATATCCATTCTTCAAGATCAAAACTAGGACCAGGGACTAATTAATGGTTTATTGCAGAACAGTGGAAACCAGTAGTGTCTGCAACCAGGAAACCAAAGCCTCGAATGAGTTAAGTCAGTACATCCCCCTAAGATGTGTGTGTACTTTAGACAGTCTCTAACACAGTATTAATAACTGGTAATGCTAAATGGAGCATCACAGAGCAAATCTATATCACAGCTTCATCACTTTTTTTAGAACCCACATTGCAAAAGTTGCAAAAATTGCTGACTTGCATGTTGTCCAATTAGTCTGGTGAATTATTACTATTTTTATATTTCACATTCCTGGGAACAATGTGGTGCCAGTCTGTCTCTGACCAGTGGCAGATCTAGGCTTGAAATCAGGGTGTTTTTAACAACACGCACAAGATTCATGTTCAAATAGGTAGCTCAGTGTAAAGACATTTTATTGTCATGGTTTTATATTAGTTGTTCTAAAATTCACTGGGGGTGAAGCTGTAGCACTTTGTCTCACTAGCAACTTCAGGAGCTTTGAAGAAGGTGTAAAAGACCCCATGAGACTACTCTTTACCTGCACCTCCTGGGGCAGCATGGCTTAAAGTGCTGTGGAACTCCTCTCTATGCCATGTTTCTGGAGACCAGCTAATCTAGGGATGCTGGTGGTGGGTGGTGGTCGTCCCCTTGCTCTTCAGTCTTTCAGCTGGTTTATGGGAAGCAGGGAATAAGTTGTGGGCTAGTTCATGGGGACCCTAAGAAGGAGATACTGTAAAAGACTGCAGATGTGTAGCTGAAAGAGAAGACAAATAAGACTTAACAGAAATAACACAGGAAAGGGTGCAAACATTCTCACTGCTCATGTTTCCCTTTTTTTCCCCAAAGGGAATCCGGACATAGGAGATGTTGCACAGAATTGGACACAATATATTTAATGTGACCAGAAAGATACAGTTTCTTTTTGCATCATAACTAATAAATTAAAGCTTGTGAATTCATAAATACAGAGTTCTGATTTCTCGGGAAGGTTAGGCTCTTTTTGGTTGTTACATGGACAGATCTTTGGCAGCTGCTCTCTCGAAATTGCTGAAGTGTAGGAATTGAGTTAAATTTAACAAGATGGGGTTAAAAAACCTTTCCTTAGTGGCATATTATTTTATCACAGTGTATGTTAGAAGTTTGTTTATTAGCGTTCATCTGAAATCTACAGTATTGAGCAGGATATTGGTCTAAACATGCCTGAGGTCAGATAACAACTTCTATTAAATTGTCCTTTTGAGAGGTTTGCTTGTCCTGAGACTGCAAGATTAATTTTCTCTTTTTAACTGTTTGTTTTTAATTTCTGGATAAAAGAATCACTTTAGAAACTCACTTGCACAGCAAAATGAAATGCATTTTTCTTGTGGCTGTTCTTTCCACTGCTCTTATGAAGGAAGAGGACCAAGCAGTTCTGTGGTGGAGGAATACCACTGAAAATTCAGTTCTCAGAGAGAAGGATTGCACTTCTCAAGTCATCATAAAAATAAACCCCAACAACATGGTGTCAACAACGCCTTCATGTTTGATATTTTGTAAGGCTAATGTCAATGCTGTTTCTACAGGGCTATTATCTACCTTTATTAGGAAAAAAAAGGCAGACACACAAGTTACGGTTGTTATAGCACTAAGATTCAAAATAAAAATGTAATAGAGGCATAGGAATAGAGACTAACAAGGCTTTTCTTGTTCCTCAGATTCCCAGCAGAATTAAACATCCCAGATGGCAGATGTTGGTTTGAGCATTGGCTGTAAATTAGCCACTATTCAAGCAGCATCTGAAGAGCATCCTGCACCTCTGAAATAAAATGTAAATTGTAAGCTCTTTTTTTGCTCCACTTTCTACCTACCCTTTTGTTTTAGGGCCTGTTTTGATAAATGTGCTTTCTTGAACTCTCTGAACTGACAGGAGGGAGAGGATTTTGCAAGCTAGAGGAGGTGATTATGGTTGGGTCCCTTTTATGGCCTTGTTACCCCTAAACTTAGTGGTTAATCTCCTCCATGGTCAGTCCTGTCTGTCTCCTAGCCAGCCACATGTATGAAGCCCAACCCACGACTCAGTAAATCCTTCTCACAGCTTTGTTAATCGACTCATTTATAGAAAAACAAACAAGCAAAGCCAAGCCCCAAAGCCCCATGATACAGGGGCCAGGCTGTTCTGTCTGAAAAAGGATATGACCACAGTAGGAAGGAAAGGAAAGCCTGATTGTTCTTTTCTTCTCTGAATTGCAACATTATTGAATGTCTTTCATTACAGAAGTGTTTTGCAGAACACTAACAGGTTCAGACAATACTTCAAAATGGCTTCTCTGCATGCATCTCTAACATTTGTCTATTTATGTTTTGGGGAGATAATTACACTGGCACTAAAGTGAGCAGTTGGAGAGGGATTGGAAGGATGAGGTCAGTGGAAGAGGTGAACTTGTTTATATGACTCTAAATCTTGAAGAAAGGCTACTAAAATGAAGGGAGGCATGAAAAAAAAAAACATGTTCTACAGGCAGTTCATGTCAACACATTCAGCAAAGTGCTGGATCCTTGTGGATTTCAGCTAATTTTCTCCCATATGTGAAACTTATCCCTGAACCACCTCCTCAGCAGGAATCCGTGGGACACTTGGGGAAATGCTTGGGGTGTTTACTGTTCCCCTTTCACATATCCCAATAGTACTTGTTCACTAATAATTTCTGCCTTGTTGCAAAGCCCACTCAAGATGATGGAAAGACACCCATCCATTTTGTAAAGGACTGTTGACCAAGCTTTCACTTCATATATAAAGGATTTCATCCTAGGGCTGTGCAAAGATACTCTGTATATTTTCTGTGCACAGCATACATACTGTTTATTTCTTCTGAATTGTTTTGTGTTTTAGATGGGGAAGTGGAAGGGATAAAGAGGAAGGAAATGAAAAGGAGCAAAATCAGAATTCTTGCTGGGCAACATAGGATGGGCGCCTTTCCAGAGCAGTAGGTTACCTGAAAAGACTACTGTCCCCACTGGTCCTGAAGAAACAGAATGGCGCAGGATCCAGAAAATAAAATTGTTATAGCTCCATAACCATCTTTCACAACTTTGGTTTCACACTGAGTCCTGTGGACTTGGCAGCAAGCCCAGCAACAGATGTCTTGCGCTACATTGACATACAGTGTGGTGAGATCCAGGACAGAAGTATAATTTTGCAGCAGGCGTGTGAAATAATTTTTTGTGCACTCATTTTCTGCAGTTCAGAAGACTACATTTTGGAAGCAGGAATAGAGCTGCTTTGACACCTGTGAGCACAAATGACTTCGGGAGAAGATTGGGGCTGGGTTGCAGCATTCTGTGTCCAAGACCCATAGAGAGGATCCTGGATGGAGTAACTGCTGATAGGCTGTCCTAGCAGGCAACACGATTACTGCAAATAACTCCTCTCTGCTTTTTTTCTTACTTGGATTGTAAATTTCCTTCTGATGATTTTTAAGGACAAGGTCTTCACAGGCATGCCTACTGATATTTCTTCTTATTGGTGATTACTGCTTTAACACCTGAGAGCCCTGTGAGGCTTTAACAGAACAGTTATGTGTACAGATATCACAGCTACTGTACAGTGGGAACCTGGTGTGTTCATTGTGGTGGTAGGCACTCCATTTACAACCTTATGCAGAGTCTGTGTAATCACATGGTCAGTTCTCCCCTGAATTGCACAGTTTTGCTCCTACTTATACTTCATTTGCATCGATTGAAGGTGGCACAGGTTTGCCTTGCCATGCTGCAGACACACAAGGAAGGCAAGGCAGAATTCATGTTCTTTGCATTAGAAAAAATTGTCTCCTGGCTAAGAAAGCAGGGTAGCTTGGCCATGGCCACAAACCTGCATAAACTGGTGCTGCCTCTAGAAAACACAGTTTTGCCCTTGGCTCCTTGTTCCTTCTCTCTTCCCTCATGCCAGTGAAAGCAATTTTATGGTTGCTTGGTGGGCCTGCCCAGTGAAGTGAAGCGGACTAAACACCTTCTTGCTTTTGACTCTTATTTTTATATCAGACTTCCTTCACTCTGTGGTAGAAAAATATTTGTACTATCATGAGGATGTGGAGGGCTGAAATGGTACCAAGCCAAGCAGTCAGAGAAAGGGCAGATGCAAGGCTCTTTATGACGGTGATAAGTGGCAAGGACCACTTAAAATGATGGTGAAATTCTGGCTGAGGTTCATTCCTCAGTGCTGCCACAAGTTGGTTACCTATGGCTGATAGCTTCTGTGATACAGGGATGGTGGTGCTTTCCTCTTTTCCTCTAAGTTTTCAATGTAAATTTGAGATTCTGAGGGTAGAGACTGTCCCATTAGGTATTCGTACACCATCCTGCAAAATGCAGTCCTGATCTAGGCTGGACTTTTGCAGACTCCTATAATGCAAAGAATAGCAGCTAGTAAAAGAATGGAGGAAGGGGAGTAGAGGAGGAGAGCTGTGTTACTACACAGCACAGCTGCCTGCACTGCAGTAGTGCTGGGGCAGGTGTGTGGAAAGATTGTTTGTGAAGGCACATTTTTGCTTTGGGGACCTGCGTTTTTCTCACTATCCAGTCAGGAAGGAGAGATATGTCATATGTCCTATGTGTCCAAAGAAAATATCAAGAAGTCTTCCTAAGAAGTACCCAAAGAGAAGTAATGTGACAAAACACTTCACATACTGGGTACATGCAAGATCACAGCCACTGGTTCACTAATGGCTTACACATGTATTGCATAAACAGACTATAATTAATTGGGTGTCTGTTTCCAGTATAGGGCAGCAGTTCCCAAAAGGTCATGTGTACCATGTACAAGATCCAGACTGCCTGCTTCTATATGGTCAGGATCACCATATTCTTTAATACAGTCTATAAGCAAGCTTCTCCCTGTCCAGAACTGTTTTCTTTTCCAGTGTGGAAATACATCTAACATCACGTCAGGTCTCATAAGCTCATGAAATCTGTTGTTTATAAATGTCTACACTCATAAACTAATGAAGACAACAAGACAGGTCAGGAAGAGAGGAGCCCTTGGTAAGTCTTTATTTATTTATATTTTTATGTGATAATTCGGACTGCAAATAGGAGAAAGCAAGACTTATCAGTACTGCTATTGGTGCATAAATAATAATGTTAATGACATAATACTTCAGAATAATTGAGACCTAAAGGGAAAGAATGACAGAGAGATATGTGGTAGGCAAAGAGACAGTGAAGAAAATGTTAAATAACATTGACAAGCAATAGTATTTAATTATTTTTAAGGGAAAAGTGAGAAATTACTTTAATACCATTTTAAAAGAAAAAAGAAAGTAAGCTGGTTTACACAGAACAATCTCTTCCAGCAGGAATTTTACCTGCAAAACCTGGGGATTTGCAACTGGTCATTGTTGTGTCTTCCAGCAAAAGGCTTATTTTGAAAAAGCTAAATTAATGTTCCTTCTCAGTTGTTAATTTGATTTTACTGCTAGTGAGCTGGCAAAATGTACATGTTGCTCTGCTGTGGTGCTCTGCAAAACAGCTGCACATCTGCCAGACAGAGAATTGTAAAAGCTACTAATATATAATGGTTGGTGAACTGGAGGTAGGTACATCTCCCTGCGCTTGACAGTCAAGTCCTGCACAAGCTCTGTTCCTCATGTGCACAAGATGGGTAAATTAATTCATTTGCAGCTTCCACTTCTCATGAGGTTGTCAGGTGGAACACCATTACGTGTCAGAAATCTGGGAGGGATGTGTAGGCGCAGAGTCCTGTCTCAACAGGGTCTGTGCTAACCTGCCTGTGGGTGGTGCTGTCAGAGGTGTTAATTTGTAAGCTGATTGATAAGGAGTGGGACTGGGTGGCCTGGTCACCAAATAAGGGATTGTAAATATATTCCCACTACAGTTCCAGGGAGTGAGGCACTGAAAGACACCACCCAAAACGTCAGAGGTGTGGGAAACTGAATATAGGAACGAACTTTCCTTGATGGCCCTTGCCACAGGCCGTGAAAGCATCTCCTCTCATGGAGCAGGCCAATGGTCAGGTGGTGGATTTGCTGCAGACCTAGGACTATCACCTACTCCTGCCTGCCCAGAGTGCTGTGAAGGCAAATGCAATGAAGCTTGTTGGTTCCTGAAGCAGCTGGTTTCCAGCAGGATGAATGAGATGAAACCTCTGGTAGTAAATATGGCGGAGTTGGGTAGCGCTGCTTAAGTCCTGCCTTCTGGCAGGAGGAGACAATTCCACTCCACCTCCAGGCTCAGACAGCAGAGGCAAGCGCAGGCTTTTGACTTGAGGTTTGTTTGCTTTGGGCTGTCACAAATATACTTTGACCTTTAACATGACAGCAGTATGCCTTCAGTGGGCCAGTGACACAGAAGTGCTTTTACTTATGTCAGCCCTAAATTGAAATGAATAAGGAATAAATGCAATGGTTTGGTCATTATCATGCTCATCTCCAAATATTCACCCCACTTAACTCACATCTGCCCCTCAGCCATGCTGGTAGGCAAGCCTCGTGCTGTGTCTGGCAGCCTTCAGCAGGGTGCACAGGGGAGAAGGCAGCCAGCTCCAGTTCCGCCTCCTTTCTCCTGCACTGTCCTGTGAGCTGGTGATATCAGCACAAAAAAGAGGCATTCTTAGGGCAGGAAGAGAAATGTAAAAGGAAAAAAAAATACATCCAGAAATGTGTATGACTTAGCAGGCATAAGTTCCTTGCTCTGTTGCTCAATGCATTTCATGGAGGCAGAGGTCAATAGGACTACAGGGAATTGCTCCAGAGGGGAGAGGTTGGCAAGGTGGGAGAAAACACTCAAGGGACATGTAAGTCATGCAATGACTTCCACACAGGGAGAGTCAGTGAAGACAGCACTGGAGAGTCCAACAAACCTGAAACTGGAGTCTCTGCAGCTTGAGCTGAGGAAGCAAACCCTGCAGATGGGGTTGCGTTTGAGTTTTATGCAGACTGGAAGGGCTATGTGACAGGAAAGTTACATGAGCGATTGTTGGGCTGTTGCTATGGTGCCAAAATCTAACCCAAAATTGTTCAAGGGAAGCTGGCTTCAGCAGACTCTCTTCCCATACAGGTGCATACAGTATATAGATACATGAGCCTAGAAAGATATTTTACCTTCTGCTGCATAGGGCTGAAAGACACAGCCCCTAAAAAGAGGCTACACGCTGCCACAAAACTTCTCAACAAAAGAAATTACATCTCCAGAAGCCCAAATCCCACCCTCTTAATCTCAGAAACTGGTAATTTCTTCTCAGCAAGTAGCAGTAAGGAGCAATTGCCTGTTCTGAGCCGCCCATTGAGTTGCGGTGTGCAGCCAGGGCTCCCTCCGTCCCCAGCCCTCGCTCACTGCCTGCTGCAGGCAGGCGGTCAGAAGCATACAACCCCTGTTATTTCCCAGTGAGGGCTGGGTTGCAGCCCCAGGCAGCTTGCGCAGGGACAGATAGATGAGTTGTCAGAAGGGCCTGTGGCCTAAATCGCAGCCCATGCTTGTGAGGTGAAAGCCTGGCCAGGGGTAGTGCCAGCCATGGCTGCACTCTCTTGCATTGGTAAGTAAATGTTTTGCGAAGCATCACGAGACCAAGAGAGAGGGGAAGCCCTCCACCCTTTAAGGGGCTGATGATAAGGGAGCTCAGGCCATGCAGGAATTTCAGAAGACCCAAAATTCTAGGCAACAACATACTGCAGAACTGAGCAAACTCCTTTTGTGTTTTCACTTCTGCATTTCTACCTGTCCTGTAAGACCAGGTGAGGCCTCAAGGAGATTGGAGGCTCTCTTGACCTTAAGGTCTTTCAGTAGGACAGAGGTGGTGAGGAATAGGTGAAGAGCATATTTAGCTGGCACGGACGGAAATGTGGACTTCAGTTCTGTAAAATGACTGGAAATCAGCAAGGATTGATTATCACACAAACCCATTTTGTTTGCTTGCTTGTTTTGTAGCAGTTAAAAGACAGTTTAGAACACTGTACAACTATCCCCAGCAATTTTTTCCCTTTTTTAAAAAAAAAACAACTTTTTTTTTTTTTTTTGATCTAGATTTCCCTTGAAGCTTTCCTAAGAGGCAGCCTCTTCTAGTCTGGCTGTTGGCTTTCTCCACTTCTTCATTACTGCTACATACCCTGAGGCCACTTGTGATGGTTGTTTTTCAATTTCAAGTGATAGCTGCAGTGCAGAGAAGGCGGAGTTGGTAAGCCTTGCTCTCCTAGCATCACTCTCCAAACATGACCACAGTAATCCAGTGCAGACAGAACCACGCTATAACTAAACAAGGACTACCATCTTAGGAGTCTCCAATGGGGTACACAGATGATGTTTCTGTTGCAGAAACCGAGGACTCATTGTCCATCATTGTGTATTTATGGATCTGATGTTTCTATGCACAAACCTGCTAAATATAGCCTGTTCCAGCCTTTCCTCCACAACATAAATGACAAGGGCAACAGCAGAGGCTTGCTTTTATGAAGTTGCTGACATTGAGTAAGATTATTACCTCAGGTTACATGGATGTTGGCAGAGGCATTTTAGTTGCAACTGGAGTGAAAAAACAGAATCAAGAAGTAGGTTTCTCAGTTGGGTTTTACCCTATTTACAGTAGTCCACCATGGTCAGTATAAAAATACTCCTGGGAAATACCTTGGAGAAGAAATAATCTTCTTGATCGAGAGACATCATTGTTTAACTATGCACAATGATATAAACAGAATTTTAGCCCATGCACTAGAACATATGTGCACATTCTTGAGTCATTTCAGTGCAAGACTTAGACCGTCCTTTGCAGTATACATCCTCAGAATCAATTTAGTTGTATCTGTATGCCAATTAATCTCAAAATCATTACTCTTATTGACAAAACTCCCTCTGGACTAGCAGTGCCAAAGCTAGGTGTTGCAGGGGATTTTCTGCTGAGATTATTGCTAGGTGGTAAGAAGCAGCAAGTACAGGCCTCAACACTGCGTGTTCCCCTCTGTAAGCAAGAAAAGGTTACCACAAGAGAATTTACACCGTTTTTTTGTGCTTAGATTTTTTCCTGAAGTGGCAGGGTAGATTAAAGGAGCAGGGATGTCTTCCTGAAATTTAGGAGGTGAGTGCAGAGAAAGCTTGGGAATAACCAGACTCAGGACATGCTTTTTTTCTCAGCTCCCCGACAGGGATGGAGAGAAGGCAACACCATTCTTTGTACATAAGTGTCCTGGTTTCAGCTGGGATAGAGTTAATTGTCTTCCTAGTAGCTGGTACAGTGCTATGTTTTGAGTTCAGTATGTGAAGAATGTTGATAACACTGATGTTTTCAGTTGTTGCTCAGTAGTATTAGACTAAGTCAAGGATTTTTCAGCTTCTCATGCCCAGCCGGCGAGAAAGCTGGAGGGGCACAAGAAGTTGGCACAGGACACAGCCAGGGCACCTGACCCAAACTGGCCAACAGGGTATTCCATAACATGTGACGTCACTTCTAGTATATAAAATGGGGGAGTGGGGGCAGGGGATCGCCACTTGGGGACTAACTGGGTGTCGATTGGCAGGTGGTGAGCAATTGCACCGTGCATCATTTGTACATTCCAATCCTTTTATTATTGCTGTTGTCATTTTATTAGTGTTATCATTATTAGTTTCTTCTTTTCTGTTCTATTAAACCATTCTTATCTCAATCCACGAGTTTTACGTCTTTTCCCGATTCTCTCCCCCATCCCACTGGGTGGGGGGGGAGTGAGTGCGTGGCTGCGTGGTGCTTAGTTGCTGGCTGGGGTTAAACCACGACAGTAAGGAACAGGCTCTGCATTGCTGTGAAGACATTTGCTGCAGTCTTCCTGCTCTGCATTTTCAAACTCAATTGCAGAAGGATCCTAGTCATGCAGGTCTCTGACTCTCATTTGCAGGGAAATTAAATACAACAAAATTCAGTGCAAGATCTTTTAGAAGAGGAATGTGGTATTTATTTACAAAGTCTTTAAGCAAGTTGATTTTATGCATTCACTCTCCAACACTCACAAACTCATAAAGTTCAAAATGTGTGAGTCTATGTGGTCTGGACACAGAGGGCAAGGAGCACTGGCTGTCAAGTCCTCATCAGATTTTTGTGGTTGGTCTTGATAGGAGACATCTAGCTAATTTCTGGACATTCCTTTTGTATCCCTTACAAATCTTCAGTTGTTATCAAGCAATCCTTTGCCTTGGGTTTGTGCTTACTTCATCTTTCATAAATCTTAGATTACATTGCTGTCCATTGACTGTTTTTCCTCATGTGAAATATGTTTGAGATGTCTGTTCCTGCTGGTCTCACACAAAAAGATAGGTATTTGTGATGTGCTGCAGCCTTCTAGTCATCCTACTGGTGGGTGGATTGCAGGCTCTGTGGGGTCATCAGGAGCACTGGCCTGGTGGTTATGACAAAAACAGCACTTCCCTCAATTTTGCTGCTGGGAGTGGTGTCCTGGGAGCTGTGTTTCTTCTGGTATTCACATATAGATTGCCACCCATTCTTCACTCATGCTTTGTTTGATATTTTGCCATGAATCTCTACAAGTTTATGTCTTGTATAACTGAGCAGTTCTTTTGTGCTCTGGAAGATTTTAGTGGTGGGTACATCTTTCAGACTTAATTCTTAGTTGTCGCTGAGGGAAAGAACCTAGGAAAAACATAATCTGAGGGCTTCCCTAAACCTTGTTGAAGATGACTATGCCAAAACTTTTATTGACTTCCTTGCCTGCTAATGCCTTTCCAGAATCTATAAGAAGTGCTTCCCTAAGAAGTAAATAAGGGCTGGGGAGTGCTGCTAATCACAGGATAGGATGGGTAACTATGAGTGTATACAAATGCAAGGCAAAGAAAAAAAGATGATAAGAAAAATGCCCTGTATTGTTGGAGATGGAAAGTAGTTAAAGTTCTCTCTCCAACTGACCGCAGTTAAACTATTTTTAGCTGCACTATTGTTTGAACAGAAGGAAACGGGGAAGCAAAAATCAATGATGAGCTTGTTCTGCATCATGTTCTTGAAGGTAATACATCATACAATTCTTTAAGTACCTTTTAAGACAGATCTAAGAGATCTCTGAAAAAATGAACTTTTCAAGAGTATGAATCAGACAGATATTACTGGCAAGCACAATGATACGTTCACAGGCTGCAACTAGGTCAGAGTCTTTATAAGATCAGTATTGACTTTCTTGTTCTTTCTCCTATGCTGCTAAAAACTCATCAGTACGGCAGCATCTAACCCATCCTTCCACTCTGCTGGGTGTCAGCAAGCTGGCTGGGAAGCATGACTGGAGAAGGGAGAGGACAAGAATGAGGTAAAAGGCTTGTGGAGGTTTGCTCACATTTATCTGTCCTTCCAGCTGTTACAGCCTTACCTGGTGCAGCTACTGTTCTTGTGGTTGGTTGTTTTAAAAATCAGCTTTCTAATGTGACACAAAGTCTTTCTACTTGGCTGCAGAAGAAACAGATCAAGGTTTCACAGACGTCTAACACTTCCAACACTTCTCTTTACAAAACTGTAATAAGAAAGACTCAGCAAAAGACTCTTGAGTGATAAGGGGTTATTCTCATCTTTCACTGTTAAACAACATATTCCTGAGGTTAAGACTGCAGACTGTAGTCTGGGCTGAATTCTTGACAGTATGACTGAAATCTTACGTGGTCTTCAGCAAATCTGGATTCAGTCAGGATGTCTGGGTTCCTCTGCCAAGGATCATCAAGGATTTTCAAGGATATCAATGTTTTGTGTAGACCTATCTAAAGTACTGGTATTTGTGCATCCAGTTGTTAAGTAGGCTTTCTGGTAGGTTGGTAGCACTGTTGAACTAAAGCCATAAGAGAGGTTTGTAAAGAGAAGTGTTGTAATTTGTTAGACTGACTCATGTAACTGGAAAATGCATGTAAGCTTACAGATGAACTAGCCCTTACTCATTGCTGAGGCACACATGGAAAACTTGGAGCTAGTGACTGGGAAAAATAATTTTGGGTTTAACAATGTCAGTTGCATGAGTGGAGGGCATTTCCACCCCCAAAGAAGGGAATTAATAATTGTGTAAGAGAAAGATTATCAGCTCCTAGAGGAAGGAGAGGAAGACAAAGCAAACATCTAGGGAGTGGGAGCATACCTTACCTTCAGCTAACTCATCTGCTGGATAATTCTGGGAGGACATTTCACTTTCCCTAGTTTTTCTATTAATAAAATAAAGATAGTAAGGACTTTGTAAAGTACTGCAAATAAAAGAAGCTATAGAACAATTTTTTTCTTCAATAATTCATTTGATTATTGAAGCTAGTGATTCTGATCTGTAAATCTGGGAAGGGCATGTAAAGGCCTCCTGAAACACTGGCAACTAAATCATTTTTATTGGATCCCCCCCCCCCCCCCCTTTGTATTGCATTGCCAAGAAGTGCTTCTATGCTTTATATATATTTTTAAACAGTTGGGGTTTACATGCTTATGTTGCCAGATGAACTTGTGAGAGTCTGTGTGACTTCACCCTCTTAAGAGTTTTTGTTAACTTGAAGGGGTGTGATTTAAAACCTGTCAATCTTTAATAATAATTAAACCAGACCAAATCTCATGTTCATATGGCTAAATTCTCTTTTGTTTGTCCCTTTACTGTATTTTGGAATTGCTTCTTCCCAAAATGATGCCCAAACTTTGCCTGGTAGGAGTTAGTTGTCACCAGAAAAAAATGTGCCAGGTAATGTCTTGATAATTAAACAGTATGAATGTACATGTGCCAGTCCTTAAGCCTATCCTCTGTCCCTCTTTAGGTTACTGGTATGGTTGTAGTCAAAGACACCAGGTTCGTACAAATTTGATGGAAGTAGATTAGTCTGGTAAATGAAAAGATGCCATCGATCCCCTTGTGGAAAGCAAAAAAAAAAAGGTGACATTTGAATTCAGCCCCTACTATAGGCCAGAACAGGTACATTGGAAAAATGTGTGGGGCAATTGCCCAAGCCACTGGGGGCCTAATCCTCAGTTATAACTTCTCTGTGCTAGAGATGCTCTGCCGCCTAGTGAATTGTGGCAGGGCATGCTTCATTCAGAGCATTTCCTCAATATATTTCAGTTAAAACTCAGCCAGCTAGAAGAATCAAATTCACTGGAAGTCAGTCCCTGGGTTGCTCACAGGGCAATTTATTGTATTATTGCATGTGTCCAGATGATTTGCAGAATAGACTTGCCGGTGCGCAGTGGGTGGTACTGTCTGTCCTCAGGTGGTTTGCAGAGGATCGTGTAGAGGTGCTGGAAGTCAAAAGTGAGGCTTGTGTGGGTACCTTGTCACTCACCTTTCTGCTGTTTATGCTGTGCCTTTTCAGACAGCCTGGCTGTATATGCCAGGTGGTGCGTTAAACTGCCAGCTCTGCTTAGCCATGGAAAGTCCTGTGAGTTCCCAGGCATCAGGATAAGGCCTTGTCCATGCCAAATGACCCAGCTCTCCTGTCTCACTGGTAATTCCTGATCACTGCTATGGACACGAGTTCTGAAGGATCAATCCCAAACTTTGTTCCCGTTGCTTCATATTGCGTCATTGAGGCTCAGAGAGAGCATTTCAGCCCACATTCACTGTCTTGCATATAATACAAATGATTGCTGACTCCTTATGATACAAACAAGATTATTCCAGAGCAATTAGATTTGGAGAGAGCAAACCCAGTTTTCTACAGCAACATGGCAATTTCTCAGTGTCCTCATACAGGTTTTAGATTGTACACTATCATGCTGTTATTTACCTGGTCAAGAACAAGGAGGGCAGTATAATTACATTGACTGAAAACTACATTATAGGAAATGGGGACAACTCCACTGTGACAAATCATCTCCAGAGCCAGATAAGCAAATAAGAGCTATTGCAGCATGTAACAATTTTAATAAAAAAAAAAGAAAAAAAAAACCCACTGTATTTCATTCTAGGTAGCTGGATAATGTGCATTGTCCTGCTCAGGACAACCTCCAAACTGTGCTTACATAGATGACATTCTATTAAAAGCCATGATGGTCACAAAGATATTCTCAGATGTCTAACATAAAATGCCATTTAATAAAGATAAGCATACAAAACATGCCTATTTTGAAAGAAAAGTTACTTTACCTTGAAGAATTAAGACCAGAGATTTATCATCCTTGCATTACTTGGAAAAGAGTTTGTTACTTGCTTGGAGGAACAACCTGAGTAAAAGCTGTTAATCCTGATACTCAAGATAACTCCCTGGATTGTAACAGAGTTGCTGAAGGGGAAGAAGAGATTTGCATTATCATATCAAATCCTCATATCACATGATGACTTCCTGCTTCTTCAAATGATGGGGGATACAAGCACTTTTCCTGAAAGGCGAAACATTTGCCATCTGCAAATTACTTAAAAGGCTCTATGAAACCATATAAATCTTGAAAGAGTGGGAGGCAATTATTTTGCTTAGAGGAAGAGCAGCTGTAGTCATGTAACCTTGCCAGAGTGGTACTACCTCAGAGAAGGTAATACCTGACCATACACTTACATGTAACGGGAACACTTTAAAATAAAATGTCATGCACTTTCGGAAACAAATAAGTAACAGGAGATTCAGTGGCTGTCTGATAGTTAAACCTTCCAGTATTTGGCAGAAGTTCAAAATAATAATTAACTGAAGTTAGGGTGTTAGTTGAAAAGGGAGTTGCTAGGCTTCTGAGCAATTTAGAAACATAAGCTGCTTTAGGAGCCTAATGTGGGTGTAAATGTCTAACTATAAGTGTGTCAGGTAAAATATGAACCATGTTCAGCTGTGACAAGAAGGAAGAAAGGGAGGAAACAAAAATAATACAACCTCAACTTTGATTTTTGGCTTTAGACTCCTTCACATTAGATAATTCAGTCTTCCGAGGGAATGGCAAGAGACTACTCCTGGCTGATTACATTTCATACCTTTTTTTCCTGGCTAACAAGACCTGCAATGCTGTGTCCTCCAGGGATTTCTCTCTACTATGATGTGACAGATTAGACTATATACTGTGAAACATAGGCCAGAATTTCTTCTACACTGAAAGCTGCAGTGACATGTTTTGAACCTGAGTTGTAATTAAGTTTTAACTTGGTTTGATATTTACGTTGTAATGGAGGCCACTACATAAGCCAAGTTGGAAGAGTGTAAATACCTGAGCTCATTAATAGGGTTGCAGGGTTAACCATATGAAATATTTCAGAAAACATAATCTGTTAGGGCAGCAAGAGCACACAGAAATAGATGTATTTCCAGAATACCTAAAAGGTAAAGAATCCATATGGGGAAGACTGGTGATGTTTCAAATACTGTGCACACAGCATGTTGAATGTAGGCAAGAGTTTGACTCTTTTCTAAGGAGAAGAGGCCTTAGGGTATTGTGGATACCACAGTGCCTGCTGCAAAAGGATTTAAGCAGACTGACACTTGGTCCACTGAATCTCTTCTTGCTCTTGGTGTATCAGATACCAGATTTACAGGCGTATGGGTAGCATGGTGGATAAATGCATGGAGATACCTAGGAGAAAAACAGAGATATGAGTCATTAGAGTATCTAGTTTGTCATTTTATTTTTCTCTGACTTCAAAAGAATTTGGCTGTTAAAAAAAAATTTCATTTTAAGATTAGTTCTTTTAAAAAAAAAATTTCATTTTAAGATTAGTTCTTTTTCTCTCGTGAATTATTGGTAGGTATATAGAGCCTGAACAACTGCTTTGCTATTGGAGAGAGCTGTCCAAGACCATACTGAGTAACTGAAGATGGTTCACTTGCAGTTTTTAAAGCACCTTTTACTTAAGGGAACCTTCTTAAGACAAGTGCTCTAACACTTGCTCGCATTTTGCACACTTCTGCTGATCAAGTCCTCTCTCTGACTTTGCTCCTTCTAAAAGGATTAATTTAATTCTGATAATCTCCTTTTCATTTTTAAGCTACATTCCATTTTTCCTACACATTTTCTTTCTGGACATAGCAAAGCTGCAATTAATTTATTCCTCCAGGTGGCTTTGCATATAACCTACCAGAGATCATGTCAAAAGGCTCCAGAAACTTTCACAATTAACAGTTGTAGCTCTTTAGCAACTGGCTATCATTAGTAGCCTCTATGTTCAGCTTACTTAATTAGTTACAACCAGTTACGAGTAGGTTGTTCTTCTCTTCTGTGCAACTTGTTATGGAGTGAAACAGCTTTTCCCTCACCCATTTAAAAGACTAATGTGTATTGCTCTGCTTGATTGATTAATACCTGCCTGGTAGGAGATCCATAGCAGGCACTTGATCCTGCTGGGACAGGACTTGCTAGCAAGGTTCCTCTAATGGCGGGTAGCCCGTGATCAGCATAACTCACTTCACAGGCAGATCAGGGGGTGAGGCTCAGTATGATGTACAGAGACCCTGGTGGAAGAGTCACCTTTTTCCCCTTGAACTGTGTAGATTTATGATAAAGCTTTATCCTCCTGTGTGTTTAAGATTAAAATAACTTTAAACCAGCTCATTAAAATGTGATTGTGCTGTGACAGGAGCCCCATTTTTTCCTGGGCAGATTGGAAAGATCAGACTTATCAGATCTGGGCAGGGGGTATAAAGAAAGGACACTGATGCCTCCAGGGTGTGCTCCTCCATGTCTCAGAGAGCTTGTCAGTCAGAGGAGCAGAGAGAAGGCTCCAGGGAGACTTTATTGCAGCCTTTCAATACTTAAACAGGGCTTGTAAGAAAGAAGGGGGACAGACTTTTTAGTAGGGCCTGTAGCAATAGGACAAGGAGTAATGGTTTTAAACTGAAAGAGGATAGATTCAGACTAGATATAAGGAAGAAATTTTTTATGATGAGGGTGGTGAAACACTGGCCCAGGTTGCCCAGAGAGGTTGTAGATGCCCCATCCCTGGAAACTTTCAAGGCCAGGATGGACGGGACTTTGAGCAACCTGATCTAGTTGAAGATGTCTCTGCTTATTGCAGGGGGATTGGACTAGATGACCTTTAAAGGTCCCTTCCAACCCAAACCATTCTATGATTCTATGATCTTCCCCTCTAGTACCTTCATCAGAAATTTCTCTGCTGGCTTGAGAAGACTGTTGTGACTGCAGAAGCCTCTTCCTAACAATGGCTATAGGACCTCCCAGATTTATTTCTTGTAGGGAGCCTGAAATTGAAGTTGAAATTGCTTTAAGAGGATGATATGCTTGCCTGAAGATGCCTAGCTCCTACCAGCTCATTTGGATTACTGAACAAGCCTTGCTCCATCCTGCGAAACACTGATTTCTTCACAAAGCTGAAATTTTAGTCCTTTGAGTTTAACCATGTATTTACTGTGTAAATCTAGAAAAGCATTTTCTAGTGCCAGGAAATTGTTGTGCAGCTATTTGGTGAGACTCTGTGGTCTGGAGGCCTTTTTCCAGGGAATGCTGCACAATAATGAATACTAAATAGAAATGATTGAATGCAGGTGAATTTTAATGAATAGCACTTGTGTGCTAAACATATGTTGAAATGAATGCATAATTAAAAAAGATTTGTTTATGAAGGTTCACCTGAGATTTGAACAGTAGCAATCTAAAGTAAGCATTGCTGTTCTTGGTGTGTGCCAGTTTGTCAAGATTTCTGAGCACAGAGCAGGAACAGCAAGGGAAGCTTGATTTCATTATAAAATACCAGTTGTATTAACTTACACTAAATTGATCAATCTTTAAAGCAAAGTGAAGCTTTGAAGAGAAGAGTGGAATTAAATAATTGCAAATAATTGCAATAGTCTTTTTATGTGCAATAGTCTTTTAATAGAAAGACAAGATGACACTGATGGATATGCATTTCTTACTGCAAGAGGTGCAGTACTTGACTAGAACTAAAGAAACATTGCTGCTTTGTATGAGGTGGATTTCCAAAGCCCAGCTTGTTCATATGTATGTAGCCTCATAACTGGCTTCTTTGTGTTTCCCAGCAACTTATTTACATGGTATCTGCCTTGTTTCAACTATTCATAGCAAAAGTGTTTTTTACTTCGTACCCTGGATGCAGCCAAATAATGTGTGTAAACTATCCATGAAGCAAATTACAATGCCAAGAAGCCAAATAATACGTATGTATAAATCTTTCCGGAGATTGAAGTCATGGCATGGATTGTGGTTAAATTAACTTTTTTCACTCATTTATTTAGATATAAAACAAAAGTAGTTTTCTGAAAGCATTCATTAAGTCTATTTTAGGCTCGCTTTGGAACAGTTTTGAGTGCTGAATGTAAACTGGGATCAGCACTCTCCATGCTCATATCGAAAGTGCAGTAACAACAGCAATTAATCCATGCTGTACATGATTTAAGCTTGTAGGTTTCTGGAGCTACTCTCTAGCAGGATAGGTGGCTCTACATGTAATGACACTCGCCTGTATTTTCCCAAGAGGTATTTTGCAGACACATTTAGTGATAACTCTAAACCTGTCCTTCATGAATTAATTAAGGTGGTGTTTGTGTTTCTATCTCCCTCAAGGAGGAACAGAAATGAAGTATATTATGCTTTAAGTGTTACTGTTGAGTTGACTTGAAAATCTCAGTTTGAGAATGTGATTGTATCAAGAAGCAGAATGTATCTGTAATCCTTTTCCTATTAAATGCACACTGTATGCTTAAAAGAACTGATTGGAAATCTCTGTACATAACAGAAAGGAGAAAAATACTAGAGAGAATGTGTATCATATTGTCTGTAAAAACATATGTATTTAAATTTTAGGTTATAAAGCTAATCACACAAAAAATCAGGAAATCTGAAAACTGTTGTTGAGTATATAGCTGAACTTTTCACTTTGTATTATGATGTAGAACCAAATTCTTCCATGGTGTCTTGGTTACCTACAAAAGAGTGTGCTAGTGGCACACATTGCAGTTCAAATAGAAAGCATGAGGCAGCATAGAAGCTGAGAACACAATGTTAACCACATATGGTTACATAGTCCTTCATACTTTTCCTGCTTCCTGTTTAGCCCAGAGTACAGACTTTTAAGTTCTTTGTTTCCGTGCATCTTCCAGCCATGTAGTTCTCAGTTAAAATAAAATGGATAATGGTTTATTGAAGGAGACTGAGGCAATGCCATTTTTAGTACGGGGTTATATAAAATGTTCTTCTGTCACTAGATGAAGTACAATAATGTAAAAAGCCCAGCAGCCTTGATACTGGGACTGAATCAACTGTTTATGGATTTGTAAATATGCTGTCAATCAGTATCAAGTGATCAGTAATACAGACCTCTGCAATTGCATGCTTTTTCATCGGAAGTGCTCAAGCACTTCATCTGCGGATGGGTGTACTGTGGATTTTAAAGAGGGAGAAAATGGGAGAGTGTGTGACTGGAGACTTTTCCAAGTAACCTGTGATGACTCAGATTGCCATTCAGCAGTTCTGAGGATATGAACATCAGAAGGTCCTACTGGTTTACAGTAGCTGTCAGCCTTCTCAAAGATTCAAATACTGCTAAGGTTTGCAAGTCACAAGGCACTTTTAAGAATCTGGGTAAGGAATGACCATCTAGGTGCAGCAGCAATTTACTAGCAAGACCTAGTTTTCCTGTCTCTCAGGCTCTGAGACATGGTCCAAAAAAAGCACATGTAATTATCTGTTTGCCTGTAAGTCCTAGGCTGTCCCATAGATATTTTTTATTTTTTGATGCAGAAAAGTGATCATGTTTCTCCTTTTAACTGTGTTTCTAAATGAAATCACTTGTATTTAAAAGTCTGAATATCTTTATGACAGGCAATGTCTTAGTCTGACACAAATTCACTCTTTTTGGAGCTGCTTTGCTGGAACAAGGTGAACAAATGTCAACAAACAACAACAAATATTCTCTGTTTCTGTGGAAATAGACAAGAGTGGATATATTTCCACCAATAAGATAGGGAGGGTGATGTGTAATGTTAACATGCAAATTAGGTTGAGATGATATTTCTATCAGGGGAAATAAAAGCTCCTCCATGAAATTCCCTCATCATGCCTTTCATTTTCTGCATACAAGCTGTATGTAAAGCCATCAGGCTGATAATTAGGCAAATTATAGGGACCTTCTCATAAGAAAACTAATGCAATTTCCAGAGAGAATTTCAAACGAAGATGCCCACAAGGAAGGCAAAAGTCTGAGCTCATTTTCCTTTATTGAGGCTGATTCATAAATACCCAGGTTTTTCCCTGTCTACCCTTGACAGCAGCAAGAGGATTTAGAGGAGGCCTTTGGTGCAATGAACAGGTCTCTGAAAAACACTTGGCTTCCAGAAAGTAACATATTTTAATGCAATTTCATTTCTTTGAAAATATTCCTGTTAGCTCTGGTAAAATTGAGCAAGCTGTCTGCATATTGCATGATTTTCATGCGAAGTCATGAACTGGTGAAGGTTTATTCCAGAATCAGCATAGACCTGTGAAGCTTTGAGCAATCTTTCCCAAGAGGGAGTTTGCAGGGAAAGCCAATTATAAACTAGGTTTCATAACTTGCTGCAAAATCTCTGTGCAGAGTTCTACAGAGAAATAGAATAATTCCTCACATTTCAGGATAGGGGACAATAATATAAAAGTGTGATCATCAGCCTTTGTTCTGTTAAAAGAAACAAATAACATTCAGTAAACAGGGAAGAGAGTGCTCAGAAAAGGAAAATATAATAACCTAAGTAGGTAGGAGGCACTTCTCAAAATAATCAGGAAAAGTTTTGGGGTGGCATAGTCAATAAGGAATAAACAGGTGGTAATATAATGAGTGAATTCAACTAATTTTTGTGGTAAGAATTGTGTTGACATAATATGCTTACATTTCTGTAAGGCATTGTGCTCAGTCCTGCATGACACCTATGTAAAAAGATTATCATTTTTCAAAATCAGTCTATGCTAGACAAACCTAATTTAGAAGCAGCTCATTGAAAGATCAAGAAAATTAATCCTGTTGGCACATCATCCAGTTGACTATTTCTAGTTGAGGTCTCCAGGGATTGATTTGCAACCCGTATTTAATATTTTTTCATCAGTGATGTGGAAGAGAGAATGGCAGCCACCTGCCTTGGTGGGGCTGCGAGGGGAGTACCCTGGCTTTGGGAGCTGACCTATTTCAGCTCTACAGATCCTGCAGCCCACTGGGTCTGGCTTCTCTTAATAACTATTAAATCATGACTGCCAAAATTTGTAGCTCCCATTGAGGTCACATTTTAAGCCAGCTAGGGGCTTTACAATGTGACTCCAAGGCATGTCAAGGATATCTGAGAGCATGCCTTGCTGCCTTTGTAGATACAGTCTAAGTGTACTCTCTTAGCAGACATGGGGTCTGGTGTCCTGGATCTAGCTCACCAGTAATACCGGGTGAGTGCCCAGAGACACTAGTGTTCCTTACAGGAATAAAAACTAGCCAAGGCTAAAGTCCTGAGGAGGGACATCCCTCAGTCATAGTGTATTCATGGAGGGATGATTAATTTAGGCATATAAACTATTTCACTCACATACTTTTCTTACCCACTTAAGAAATGATTCCCAAATCCTAGTTTTACTCCCACAAGTATGGCTGATTCTTTTCAGTCTGTTTATCTCTATGTATCTGATAACCGCACCTTTCCTCCACAGCCTCTTTTTTTGTGGAGTGGAGCCTGAAAATGCAAACATCAACTGTTTCCAAATACTGGTCCCTGTGATCAGGCTGGGAACATGTTTGGTGTTGAATGCCAGATTGCCATTCATGCTTATTATATTGCAGTGAAATGTCTTGAGGGTGATTATGGAAACTACGAAACCATTTCCTCATAAAACTGCTTGGAGTCATTGCTGGAGGCATAGCATATTCTCCTGAATCTATTCATGAAATTGAACACACCATGTATAAAATAATCTGGCAAGGAGAAACACAGCCAATTTACGGGGGAAATGATTCATGCTGTTCTTAAACTTTAATTAAGCTTCAAACAAAATATCTAGGGATGTGATGGATTCTCCATTTCCTCATTGCTTGAAGGGGTTAATCTCAGACCTGTCTGCAAAGTATGCTGCAGTTCAAATGAAAGCTCTGGACTTGTGGCAGGGATCAGTGCATGAATAGCGTTATCCAGAGGGTAACATTAAATAGATAAATGTTTCTCCTGTCTTTAACCTGGTGTAAATCCACGCATTTCACTGAACTGGAGTGATTTCATTTTGATAATTTGCATTTTGAAGATTGGTCCAATTACCTCTACCACTAATGAATATGTTTACATTTCTGACAGCTAAGTCAATAAAGTTAAGATGTATAAAGTAATGCAACCATGACTTTACATAGCATTTTCATTCTTAAATCTTTGGGTTTGGTGGTGCTTGGATGTAATGAAGTAGAATTTAATATCCACCCACAGCAGGGAGAAATATAATGTTTTTATACCCATACAGCTGCAAGGATGTGACTCCCCCGGCCTTCAGTTCTGTTATCTTAACAGCCAAATAGGAAAGCCCTCTAGGAATAGTAACCCTGTAAGCTTCTGGTAGTAAAGTGCTAGATTTCATATCACAGCTATACTATCCTCTCTTGATGTTTTTATCCATTCAGTTGCTGAAGAATCTTGCTGCTCTACCACACATTTTTCTAAGAACTACCTCTGATTTCTGGGTGATCTGGATCAATAGTAATCTGTTGGTGTTATCAAAATGCTCTACCCAACACAGGACACTTAATGTATGAGTGGGTAAGGTAGGTGTGCTGACAGCATATCACAGGTCTCCTTTTACACTAAGGGAATAGAGAAGTTACCATTGACATCAGTGAGAGAAGATGCTTAGAGTGGGTTTATAACATCTTGTCTGAGCCCATTGCTATAAGTGATAAGCCATAATTTTGGAACCTTGTGGTAAACTGCACAAGGCATCTTTAAGGTTTTGGTGCTGCAAAAATGGGTCCCTTCAAGAGAAGAGGAAGAGGTAAGGACATAAATCACTTTCTTCTCCTGTCCCTTGTGTTTCTCTGGCTCCTTAGGTTCATAGGGATGTCTATGTAACGGTATTTTTTTCCAACCAATTTTATGATTAAAGCCTTAGAAATTATTTTCTGCAGATAGGGGAGGTATTCACTGCAGCATGGTCACCTGGGAGAAGCAAGACCCTTTTTGAGAATACCCAAGCCAGCTCTTGCTCTCTCTCACTACTTTGCTGGGTTGCTTTTCAGTTCAGAGGCGAAGACTCCACTCCATGGCCCTTCAACCTGGACATCACATCGATGTCTGCACACAGTGGCACTGTGTGGGCTGAAAGATGGATGGGGAAAGGGTGACATTGCCAGGTGACTATGGGGTAGAGGTATGTGGCATACAAAATAATTCTTGTAGCTCCTGGCTAATGTGCCTGTATACAAAATGGTAACTGGAGACACATGCCTGCCTCTCTGTCAGCTGATGGACTGACCTCCCTTCTCTCCCTGCTTGAGCCTGTCTTTGAAATCTCTGATGAAACAGGGAGCTTCCTCCAGCTGCAGATGCTGCTCTCCTGAGCTCCTTCAGCCCCCTCATGCCAGCTCCATTCTGTCGATCAGGATGTGCCTCCTTCATGGTAAACAAATTTCAAAAATGATCATCAGTCAGACCTTACTGATGAAAGAGAAGAGGATAACTAATCTATCAACACATTGCTTACTGGTGGATTTCCAGCTGCTAGGCTGCGCTCAAGTTTTCACCCAACAGCTAAACCAACCAAATTCAGCATCCACAGCTGCATGTAAGTAATTTGCTTCATATATAGAAACACTATGTGTCAGGTGGGGAAGGAGAGAAAAAAATTATCTTTTTCCCCTGCCAGCGAGTTTGGGAGGAACAAGAGGAGAGTTCTTACCTGAGAAATCTCTTGCTGTTTTAAATAATTAAACCCCTCCTTTTCCCATAAAGGTTTACCTCCTCACCTTTCATGTGTGTCTGGGATGGGGAATCCCCTGTGCACTGCAGCAGGTAATTATCGAGCTGTGCTCAGCAAAAGTTCTGACAAGTGGCAATCAGATGAGAACAAGAAATGATTACAAATGACAGTGTAGGCTAAATGCGGTAGCAATGAAAAGTCTTTAGAAATCCAAAACAAGACAAGTGATCACTCAGTAAACACATGTGACACAATTAATTAGTAATCATTATGTCTATTTTACTTGCTGCGCTGGTCTTCTAGAACTAAATATTTTGTTTCATTTTGAATATTTCATTTACTTCTATGACTTGACACAATTTTCTTCTTCTGATGTGCTTTCTTATCATATCATTGCAGGGAACTGCCTTCAGTCTCCCCTGTCCTCTTTCCCTCCTGCTTGCTTTTGCATAATTTTAAAGACATACTTGCTATTTCTGCTTAGAGCAGTTCTTCAATGCATTCAGACCATGTTTGTCTCCATGAAGAGTTTCTTTTGATTTCAGAGAGCCTGAACTTGTAGCAAAATATCATATATATATGTAAAAATTAAGATGGGAAACTGTAGGAAGAAAGCTCTTTGAACCATCATACTAATGTAATTTTATTTTTAAAGCACATTGGGAGGCCTGGCGCTCATCATTTTAATGCATTAGCTTTGCATTTGCTGATCTGGCCTTGGAAGCAGAGGCGTGGGTGGAAGCTGGCATACATTTGATGTCACAGCAGTTTTGTTCTGGAGTCCGCAGATTTACAAGCCAGATCTAGAGCTGACTCCAGGACTACAAGTTCAGTTGAGAAGGGTGATGTTGCGTCCAGCTCCCATTGTCAGCTGCCTGATTTGAAAGAGTTGCTGGGTTCAGCTGAAATCGTGTTCAAAAGCGTGTGCAAACAAGTAGTGGGTGTAAACCAAAGTGGCCTTTAGTTGACAACATCTACCACATGATCAGTAAGAGTGATGGGAAAGGAGTTAAGCACAGGTCAAAGAGTATTATTGTGATGCCCTTTGAGCATATTCTCAGATACAAAGAGGGCATGGAGATGCATGTCTGTGCTTCCTCTCTGTGCATGTCAAAGTTTGATCAACTTGCCAGTCATTGTAATTCCTCTTCTTGGTCCCAAGGAGGGAGGAGAACCTCCAAACCTCAAAAGTAAGGAGTACTTTTGAAAGGATGTGCTGCCCTTCCCTAGATGGATATAGCCTTGGAAAGCAAAAAGCTTAAGAACAATGGATTTCTTCCCCTTTTTGGGTTCCTTGTGTCCTGATACTGCCACCAAGGCCAGGCTGTTGAAACTGTGTGACAACACAAGGGTAAGAACCACACACTTTTTATTGTGCCTGTGAGAACAGTGATTGCCCTGTGGGTTGCTCAGGAGTCCCGTGAAGTGTTCCCAGAGCTGTCACAGAAGTAATTATAGTAAAATCATTCATGCTGAAGACTACAAGGGTTTTCCTTTCATTATTATTATTCTATGTTGTTTGTTTACCTTAATTCAGGCATTGATTTTGGCTGTCCGCCTTTTAACATTTGCTTGGCAACACTTGTTTACTTCATTTTCCATTATACAATTTTTAGTGTTCCAGGTACACAGTTTGAAAAAGTGTAAGGTAGCTAAAGATGTGGACAGACTGTGAAATTTCTAAGTTTCAAGAGAAGTCATGTGCCTGGGCCCTACCGTGAATTACCATAGGTGTCTCATTGACTTCAGAACTCTGAGGCTTTGTGAGAGCTAACCTTCAAGGGCAAAAGTTAGGTGTCCTTGAAAAGTTTATTTGGAATTTTCAATGTGGGGACAATAATTTTCAATGACTGGGTACAATGAGAGAGCTGGGACTGTTTAGCCTAGAGAAGAGAAATCTCAGGGGGGATTTTATTAATCTCTGTAAATACCTGAAGGGAGGGTGCAAAGAGGACCCAGGTTCTTTCCAGTGGTGCCCAGTGACAGAACCAGAGGCAATGGGCACAAACTGAAATGCAGGAGGTTCGCTCTGAACAGCAGGAAATACTTTTTACTGTGAGAGTGACCGAGCACTGGCACAGGTTGCCTAGAGAGACTGTGGAGTCTCTATCCTTGGAGAAATTTTGAATATCCAACTTTTGAAGCTGTCTGGACATGGTCCTGGGCAACAAGCTGTAGGTAGTCCTCCTTGAGCAGGTGGGTTGGACCAGATGACCTCCAGAAGTCCTTTCCAATCTCAACCATTCTATAATTCTGTGATGCTGTTATCACACTTACATGTCACTTATATGGGAACTTTATTAGCATCGTTATTCAGCTAGTCGTTCTAGAGACCTACAATACTGCTTTTACCAATTATTCGTAAGTGTATATATAATTCTACTATCTGTTTCAGTTTGAAACCATTCATATTTCAGTGGCTTTCCGTTATTTTAAAAGAATTTTGGCTCCTTGTCTCTAATAATTCCTGATCCTCCATGTAGCCTGAAAAAACAACCCAGTTTCTTCAACAATGCAATAGAAAACTAAGAGTCGATAGCACTCACATTGTCCCCAACAGGTGTAGTTTGTAAACTGTTAAAACATTTTGCCTTTTTCATAGATGAAGGACTAATTTAGCTTGCAGTTGTAAGAGTAAATCTCCCTCCTGCCAGCCTTATTATATGGTAAGTTGTTTCATTTTGCCATATAAATTCTAGGGTGTTATATTAGTAAATATAATTTGGTCTTCCCTTTTCTTAGATGTTACATTTTTGGGGGCAATGGGTCAGCAGGAAGACTTCAGTGAAGGCATTTCCAGTTCCAGGGTACTATGTATTTTCCCACATTGAGCTAATCCAGGTAGGTTCAGAGCTGGAACCATGAGCACTGAGGATGGTGAGGGTCTCAGCAAGGCAAGGAGCTGAGGGACTTAAACTCCCCACCAACCTAACCTGGAGAAAGAGACAAAAATGGGGTAGACCAAAAATATAACAGATTAAAAGATTCCCTGACCACTAGGCATAGCCTGTTCATGTAGGTAGCAAGACAGAAAACAAATGGTGCTGGACCAATAGTTTGCGCTGTTTGTTACTGAGTGCAATGATTTCATATGGTGCTTTTACACACAAAGGATTGTATGTGGTGTTTTAAACCCACACAACAGTACAACATATCTGTTCATTCCTTGCAATAGTGGAATTACTATGGTACAGGCTTCCTGATGCTCTGCCTCAACTACTGTCAGTCCTAGCTGCTCCAAAGGGAAATGCCTGAAGTCACGTAGAGCATAATAATGAGAGGAACAACTCCTATGACCTATTTCTTACCCACTGCCTTCAGGCAGTAGTATTTCTGTGTCCAGAAACCTTGAGGGCAAGCACCCCACAGCAACTTTGAGTTAAGAGAGTTGTCTGGTATTTGTTGGGTTAAACAGCCTTCTCAGGAAGAGGGCTGCACTGTCTGAAAAGAGGTATGGGAGGTATGGGTTCTGGACTTCAGTGGATGTTCCTGGGGAGCCGTGCTGATGGGTAGCATTGTCAGGAGTTTAAAAAGGGGAAGGAAAACGGTTCTTTAGTACAGATGCTTGTCAGGGAATTAAGTAACTTAAGCAAGCACACACTCACACAGACTGAGGAGCAGATCTGGAGACCCTTTTTTATGGAGGGCTACCTTTGTATTACAGCATAATTCACCCCCTGGCTCTGCCTGCAGTGTAAATGAGTAGCAGCTATGATGATAACTGCTCTCTGAGCCAGAGGCGGGGGGGCAGAGGGCAAGCTGCCCTGCATTTCCACAGCTGTTAGCTGGATGCATTTAGAGGTGCTTTTGGCTGTTGCACCAAAGGAGCGTGGGAGGAAGGATGGAGTCTCCCATGGCCTCTGCTTTTCCCTCCCTCATCTTTTTCTGTTCTTTGTAAGAAGTGGATGGCTATATGAATTAGGAGAGGAACTGAGCAGACAGTCAGCTCTTGTTCCCATAAATAATACACTGATTAATATGTATAGCTTCAGCGGATAACCCCGAAGTGTGATTAGGGCAAGGAACAGGGTAGGAAGGAGGGTGTTTGGTGTCTTGCAGTGCTGTGCAAGAAAACACTTATGCTTCCTCGTGACCCTGGCTAGAGATTTCTCGCTTTGGCTTCAGCAGAAACAGGATCTAACTTTAAAAGTAAAAATATCTTCCTTCGAGCAGAATAAGGTTTCAAGCTCCAGCACTTGCTAGAAGGCCCTTCACCTGCTGTTCCCATTTCTTCCCAGTGGTATGAGGAGGAAAAAGGGTAATTAAACTTATCATCATTGCTTTTTCTCTAATAAAGGAAAAAGAAAAAAGCCTCATGGATTCAAAAGTGCTTTTCTGCTTGCTTTAAAAATAGATCTTGGCATATTAACCTCACTTTAATTATAAATTGTACCTAGTCTGAGGGAAACTGAGGGAAAGATAGCTGTAGAGTGTCTGTGGATAAGGGTATTTTATCAGCTCTTTTTACAGGATGAAGAACAGCAATGAAAAGATGATCATATTTCCTTGGTAGCTCTATAACCTACTTTTTTGAAGCAGCTGCTTCAAGGGACTGGGACTATCACTGGTGCAGTCAAATTAAAATCCGTATGAAGGATCTGGTCCTTCTCCCTCTTTCTTTCCTCTCTCTCCTCCCTTTCTTCCTCCCTTCTTCTCCCCCCCAACATTTTCTCTTTATCGTCCCCCCCCCCCCAGTCTCCCTTGCTCTTTGTCTGTCCTTTCTTTTCCCTTTCCTCTTAGGTGAATAATCAAGTTGGCTGGTAACAAGCCTCACGAGGGGCTAATTCAAGGATAAAGCAACAGTGTTTATATTTATCCCGTGTTTGGTCACAAGAGATTCTCTTTCATTTCATTTGAAATCATAAAACATAGTTAGCTTATACACCATAAATAATGTTAGCTTTCAAAAATCTATGAAAGAATGGCATTGTATCTTTGCTGAGTGCAATTTAAAACCTCCTGTGTGAGCTGAATCAAATTAAATAAAGCTTCTGTGTTGTCAAGGTTCAAAATCTACTGATGTGCCAACATTCATTCTTCAACTCTGTATTTTGCTTTTCAGGCAGACAAGGTCAGCTGTGTCTGATTGATCCAGTTTCTGTCTTGTAGGAAGACCAGGTGGTTGTTTCTGTAAGAAAGAGGGTGTTTTTCCCCTGTTTTTATTCCACAGCAGAGCAGCTGATCTGGTGTCACTCCACCAGATGGCAAGCTTTAACCAAAAAAAAAAATCACACGTTTTTGCAGCTATCCATTTACCTTAGGGTAGAGGGGGAAGCAATCTTGGCTCATTGGTTACTGTTGTTGTTTTTTTTTCTTTCTTTCTGTTTTAAAGAAATATTTTTACTAAAACAGGCTCACATCCATCTTCTGGCATGATTGGTAGTGTTTAGAAAAATAAATCAATAAAACAACATTTGCTGTCAGCTATTGAGTAACTGACAGGTGTCACAAAGGGAAGTAAAAAATGGGTTAGAATATACAACCCATCCCCAAATCTCACTGAACAAAGGCAGATTCAGTGCTCCTAAACAAACAAATAAGTATGGTGGTTCCTGTCAAAAATGAGAAGACATTTCCAGGCTGTCAGTGCTGCATAACAGACCCTGAGTTCTGGTTATCCAAAACCCACATTAATCTCTGCCTTTGACCCTCAGGAAGGGGCTGCTCTGCTGTGTGTTTTTTCCATCATAACCTGCCCACAATACCTGGATGATGGATAGAGCAGAGGAGAACCATGCTTTCTCTGTCCAAGCTACATTATCTCTTCAGTCCAGGTCAGTCTACAGGGTTCCAGACATCCTGGGAGTTGAGTTAGTCTGCTTGTCCTAACGCAGCAAACTTTAACTGCTGTGTTGAAGTTAAAGGTACTCATTTTCACTCACATTTCATTTTACAGACTGGCTGTCCCAGCTTCACAGGTGAAGCAGTTGTGGCACTGGGAGGTAGCTTCGCTTAACAGAGGTAACTTGACCATGAAACATTACAGTGATGCGTGAGGAGCAAGTCTCCGAAGTCCAAGCTCAGCGACCTGTCCCTGGGGATCTGGAGATATCTGCACTGTCTCCAGCAACAGGAGAGAGTCTGCAGCCACAAGGTTAGAAAGACTTGCACGTAAAAGCCTGTCTGCCAGTTCCTTCACTTCTCTTCTTTTTGCATTTTTTCTTAGCATTTCCCTTCTCCAGAGACCATGGGTCCATCCCCACTTGGTAACTGGGTTCCAGGTGAGTTGCAAGGTGGGTACCTTGGCAGCCCTGGGGGTTGCTGTGCGCATCCCTGCATAGCAGAAAAGGGGTACGCAGTTGCTCAAAAGGAGGAGAGAAATGATTGGCTAACATCACATAACACTTCAAAGGGTAGTGGGGAAATCAAACCTATGTCATCTCACTGGAGAAAAACTGTTCCCATTTTTTTCTGTAGGCTGTGTTTAAGTAAACTGTTACTTTTCCATAATAAACACCTTTAAGAGTTTGAAAATAATGTTACCTGTGTCTTTACTCCTGTTTCTTAGCTCTTTCTAAAGAAAAACTAGAAATTAAATCAATGCCACAGACATTTATAAAATCACACCAGATGAGCCTGAAGGATATCTGTGCAGCAAACACAATTATATGGCAGATTGTAAGTAGTCAAAACTTGTGAGCCCCAGTTCTGAGACTGAAAAATATATGCATACATTTTAGCTATTTTTGCCTTTCCTAGTTCAAGTTTTTAATTTTTTTCTCAGCATCAAGGGAGGTTGGAAACCTTAGTTTTTCCAAAAATGGGAACTCATTCTACTGTTATCACATGACTCCTAGTACTGAGGCTTTACAAAACGCTCAGGAGTGATAATACTATGAAGTTTGAAGAGCTGCAGCAGTGCAGTCTGCAGTGAAGTGGAGCAGCTAAGTAATACAGGTGACAGGCTGTGGGTGTCTGCCTCTGTAGTCGTGCCTTGAGGACTTACCTCATGCTTCATTTCTCTCAGGGGGAGGATTATGGGCTTTGGAGTTTTGCTTGGAGTTTGTTTATGTGTTTGGCTTTTTTTTTTTTCTCCCTTTTGGATGAAGCACTGCAAAATCCTACAGTGTCTCTGCCAGAGCTCCAGGCATGCCTGGGGAAGTGGTGAGTGCTCTCTGTGACTCCAGCATCCCTGTCTCACACACTTCTCTCTGGTAATACGCAATATCCCTCCAAAGCCATGCAGATCTGACTGACAGCATGACTCATCTCACCTTGCTTTGCTGCAGCTCATCTTACTATCCACGTAGTCTTTTGAATTAAGGGAGCTTTTGAAAGCATCCCTCCAAGGTGACAGCAGCTGCTGCCAGTGAAGTCAGGCAGGGACTGCTTGGTGCCTCCTCAGGCAATGTCTCCTCTGAGGGACACGGGAGCCCGGTACCCTACCCAGGCTGTTTGCACTGGAGCAGTATTGCCCCAGCTTGGCATGCTTATCAGTATAAAGACATTGAGGTTAATTTTACCCTGAGCCTCACTTCTCTGCTGCTACCAAGAAATGTTACTGCAGTGGTATAGAGAGTCGGAGGAAGATTTTTTTCTTTCTGCTCTTGCTGTGGGCTTTGGCTCAGTGAATTTTGCTTTGGTTTCCCCCTTGTGAGTTGATTTAGAGATTACTCCCTTTTGTGACAGAACACAAGGGATCAGACTGATCTGCTTATTTTGACACAAGACCACTAAAACCATGCCAGGATTGCCCAGGTAGAGAAGTATTTTTCTTTCATTTCATTGTGTCCAGTAAATTTTCAAACTGTAATAAAGTGGAAGCCCACAAAAACCTTGGATGTATTAATGTCTTTTAACCCATTTTACTTGGTTTTAATTTTACTATTGGTCTCATATGTGAAACTCTGCTGAATCTGAATTTCTCCTTTTGGTTTATAATTCAATTATGATGCGCAAACCGAAATAAAATCTCATCCCTTTTCTATATTCACGATGGCTCTGCAGTACTGACAATATTAAACCATAATAAACCAAAGAAATCAAACTTCTTTTTGCTGCTAAGAAAGGTCTGTAATAAAATTCCAACTAAAGATGAAGGATTTCACAACCACATAATAACTTTTCAAGGGTAGGAATGGATTTTAAAGTCATGCATCTCAGTAAAAACCCCCTGCTTTCAGTTCCTCTCTGAACACTGCTTTGCTCAATGGCATTCTGCAGTGTGTAGGATTTGTTTAAGCGCTAATCTATCAAGTACAGAGAGACCTGAGATCACTGATCTAAGTTATTTGTGGAGAGGAGACAATCCTTCTACTTTAAATAAATCTGAGTTTGCATTGAAAGAATTGTTTGCATCAGAAGTGTCAGCCTGGCAGGAGTTTGAAGCCACATGCGCTGTTTGGATTCAGAGGTACGGACACTGTCAGGCATACAAAGATGTATCCAAAGATGTATCTGCATCAGGCTCAGGAATATTCCAGTGCTGCAAATAAAGGTGTGATTGAATTTTTGAGGGGACTTCTAGGTCTACTTGCCTTATCCTCACTCTTGTCTGGGCTTCAGCTTGCAGCCATGCTGGAGGCAGGATCCTGAACTAGATGAACCTTCAGTCTGAAATGTATGTCTGCTCTCATGTTATTTATTTGCAAAGTTATCAATTGACAATATTGTGAAGTCTCTAATTATACTTACTGAGATAAAAAACTTTTGCTACTGATGCAAGCTTCTAGTGAATCTCCCTCAAATAAATGTTGTGTTTTGTTGTTACTGCTTCTCTCTGCCATGGCTAAAATAAATCAGTATCCCCATCTCAATGCCTGAAGAGACAGGAACATTTAATTTATAGCAATTTCCTTTTCTTTTTACGGTTTCTACTAAACAGAACATGCTGGGTCTCAACCTGCATCTGCATTTATGCTAAATTACAAGCAGAACAATCAATTCAAGTCTCAGCTCATGCTTCCCACAGCTGAACAGCAGCAAAGAAAGCAAACTGCCAAAGAAATCTTTCCCACCCAGCTAGCTTGTTAATACACAACAGTGTTTAGCCATCTATTTATTTATCACAGTGGTCTTGGAGTGCCTCCCAAGTGTTGTGGAGAAGAAAAGATCAGCTTACCCTTAGACACCTTGTGAGTCTGCCTGGTAAGGCAGCCCCAGATGGCCACTGCCCAGGGCAGGACAGGCAGAAAGGGTGTCTGGGCAGGATCTCTTCCCTGAGTGCCTAAAGAGATGCAGACAGGACTGTCCTTCACCCAGGAGTGCTCCTGAGGTGGGACATCCATTGGAGTGGTCACTGTGGACACTCAGCCCCTAAAGATGACTGATGTCTTCACCTGTGACTTTGGGTTCACCCTCTTTCTTCTCTCCCCTGCACCATTCCCTTTCAGACTTTTTTTCCTGCAGGTTCCCTTAAATCCCAGCTCAACCTGCTTCCTTACCATAGCCCTTTCTCTCACTTGTTTCCCTTCCTATTTGCTTTCCTCTCTCTTTAACACTCCTTAGTGGCCGCGTCTTTATATTTTTCATATCATCACCTCCCTGGGATGAGGGCAGGCTCACTCACGGATGCCAGCGTGCTCTGGTTGGTGCCTGGAGCTCTTAGGTGTAGTGCATTGCAACTCTGTGCCTGCACTGGTTTGCGGGAGGTTCAGGCATGCTCAACTGAACTGTCCTCAGGGGTTTGCAGCTGTGTGAACAAACCCATCTGAAATCAGTGTGGCTGTGCTAGGGAAACCTTTCTAGTAGAGCCCACAGTCTCCTTGGACTGGGCTCACTGCTGGGATACTGTGCAGATAAAACCAAAATAAAATCAACAGCAATTGTTAACTGCTCTCATGCTCAGGCCCTTGTTCAGTGCCTCGCAGTATGTCCTTTCCATCAATTGGGTTTTAATTTGAAAGCAGAACCTGACCTTCCTTGCTGCCAGTTTGGGCTTATCCAAAATGCTAACTAGTCTTTCACTCTTCAAAGTGTTTTAGAGCCTGACAGAAACTTCTACAGGCTTGCTTGTGTCCCTTGGCTTTCTGCTTTGGAAGTGTCTTTGAAGTGAGAGCTGCCTAGCCACATTTCATATCACTTCCTATCTTCACCAAAACTCAGGCAAGAGCAGAGTGGTGAGGAAATACTATCTAGCTGATTGGCATTGCTGGTGCGAGGCAGTACTGGCCCCTTGCACATGCCTAGCTGATCTGCAGGAGGAGTGCATTGGCACAGCCAGGAAACAGCAGGCTTCCTGAGCACACGCAGGTCCCCCTACCCAGGACACACTCAGCATGCCGCTCACTGGAGTTTCAACGCACACCGTTGCTCAGGAAGTGCTCCACTGCCATTTCCCTGGATCTCCAGGTGCTGGAATGCCAATTGCGGTCACGCTTAGCGCACTGTGCCGCATGCTCTCCACCCCACTGGCCAAATGAGTGGACTGTAGGTGACTGGCTGGAGGAGTGGTCTCGGTGCTGGAAGGCTACTGAGCCCACCAGTGCTGCGGTGACTATTCCCATCTCCTGAGCGCAGCCCCTCAGCCCTGCTGCCCATCTGCTGAGGGGCTGCCCATGTGCGTGAGGGCACCGCCGCGTCCTTGTGCAGCCCTCCGAGCACAGTGCAAGCGGGAGGGTGTCCTCTTTCGCCTCCAAACCCATGCTGAGCTTAAACCAAGCAGAAGAGCATCTCTGTAATCCTGCAGTCAGCAGCTGTATCCTGCAGAGCCGCAGCGACTGACTGAATTGACAGGATTAATGTGACTCCAGGGGTCTCTCTGCAGCTAATCAGGAGATGCTGGTCCTAATGAATGAAGCACAGTGGAGAGAACTGGTATGCTAAAGGCAGCGGATGTCCCTTTTATTGTAGTTACAGCATTAGTGATTAAAACATAACTCGGTGGCATGCAGCTAGCTCTCAAGCTAATTCTTCAACAAGAAACACCGGCCTGTGAAGTGTTGGCTTCAAATATTACGAAAATCACTGCTCAGGACTTTTGTATTTTTTCAACAGGGTCGTGCTGTTATTAACACAGGTGTTGGGGGCTATGGCTCCAGACCCTGCTTTTCCCCCATGCAGCTTCAACTTGGAGCCTGTTCTATGGCTCAGAAACAATAAGGTTCAACAGAAATGAGACAAACTAATCATTTCCCCTCCATAAACTGATGCTTATAATCCTGGCTGTGATTCGCTGTTATGTCTTCCCTGGTGCAGAGGACTTTATTCCCTACTGTGATGAAATAAAATGAACCAAACCATTGTCAAAGCAATTCAAAGTGCTCTGCTCCTTCAGGCAGAGGGATCAGCTCTACAGCCTACTTTGCCTTTTAGCTCCTCGAACTGTTGAAGAAACAGGTGCAGGAAAAATGATAGCCTGACTAATATTATTTTGTTGAATTCAAGTGCTATGTTTGTTTTATCAGTAACACAGCATGGAGTGCAATACATCTTTCTGTCCTGGCAAATGCCCCACCTTAGAAGAATAAATCAAAATCTGTGTGTACCTGTAAGCTATTGGCTAGCATGCAAATGAGCTCTTTTATGAATATGCATGAAATAGCATATAAAAGACACACAAAAATTCGCAGCTGTGAAGAATGGGCCCTCGGTCCCTATTCAGTCACATTGTTAGACTGGAGAAACTGTTGATTAAATCAATGTTAATCACACTAAGGGTGCAGCACAGCTTCCACATAGGCATCAGCCTGGGCTTCTCCTCTGCTTTAATGATACAAAGAATTTGTGAGTATGTTTCGGACACATTGTTAGTTGCTCTTCCTATCTGCTTGGGAGGCAAAACCAACAGTCCCTCATAACACACCTTGACATAGTGTATAGCTAACCAGCCACAGTTCTTGGTCAAAGCTAAAACAATAGCAACTTTATGGTTGTTAAGTTTGGCACTGCATGCTCCTCTGCTAGAAAATCAGTCTCTAATGGGAAGGGAGGGAAAATAAATTGGGATGATGTTCTAACTTCTTTTCTTTACTAGCTTGACTATAAACAGTTGACTTCACTGTTAAACCTTTCTTCCTCTGCTATTTTACAGCAATTTCCTGCACTGTTTGGCTTTCCTGCTGCCCAGAAAAGTAGAAGACCCTGCAGGAACTGGGGCAACAGTGATCTGTGAAAAAGAAATCCAGCTGCCTGGTAGCTGCTGAAGTGTACATGGTGACAAGCAACAGTCACAGGACATAAAAGACTGGTAAGACTTCTTTCTTTTGCATGGAAAGGCTTTTTTTTAAAATTGTAACTCCTTAGAGAGCTCTCAGCAGCTAATCTCCCATTTGTTTTCCCCCCCCTAGATACTGGAAGTCCACGAATGAATAAAAAGTTCACATTTCCATTTTACTTTTGAAAAAGGGGAAAGAATGTGATGGCCAAGAATGTATTTTCAGCAGAGAAGAAAATGTTATTATCCATTCTGTCCTTGGCAAGACCTACTTTTCTCCTGTCTTGTATTTCTAGGGTTTCTTTCCCCCATTATCTTTGTTATGCTAATTAAGTCCTAACTTCTACTTTCTCTCTTTCCGTCTCTCCTATTTAATTAACATGGTGGATGTTGTCTTTTGTCTCATGGTTACAATGAACAAGGCTCCTGTGAAAACTGACATTTTTTGAAAGCCTTTTTAATTGAAATGGCATGAATTCAAAGATCGTCAGCCAGTTCTGGTAATTTTGTCACATGGAAGTTGCTTTGGAGACTCTTTCCCCAACACACACTTAAAAAAAAAAGAACTAGCCTTTTGCTTAGACAGCAACTGCTGTGCAAAGGAAAATAAAAAAAAGAGAGATTTTAAAAAAATAATTAAATATTTTCTAAATTTTGGCAGTTGCACTTAATGTGTTGCACTCAAGCCTGGAGTCACTCTGATTTCCAATAAATGTCCTCTCTCTAAGGTAGAGAATAGGCCTCAGATACAGACTCTCTCTTTAAAGATTGACGCTAGATTCCATGGTGTGTTTTCATGACGTTTCCATATCTTCTTTTCACCATGAGATGAAATCCTCCTCTTCAGCATGTGGGCTCTAGATTGATTGCTCCTGCAGGCCAAAGGAATTTCCTGATTACTGGGACAAGGAGGTGCTGGGGTCAGCACCCCCTCCACCTCCACCAAAGCTGGGTCACTCATGCACATGGGAAGCAAACCACAGATTTGGGAGGATAGCAGGGAAATGACAACCAGAGCCTAGGGCAGAGATGGGTGGCTCAGCTGGGCGGAGACAGACACTGGTCCTTGCCCTGTGACTTGACTTTGTAGTTATGGCTCCTGTGTTTCCTGACGCAGCTGCTTTTCACTGAAAATAAAGAAACTATTTCCATGGCTTCGCCTGTTTGTCTGAATCTGGTGTTACGTCCTCAAATGCTCCTACTGCTTCTCTGGTATTTTCACTTTGTTTCCCGTGATTTCTACATGCGCATGAATTGTACACTGCATTGCTGGGGACCTGTGGGGCATGATGTACGTGCAAAGTGTGGCTGTCACTCCACAGAGTGCATTAACACTTGTTATTTAAATCTTCTAGAAAGCAAAGGTAAATCTGAGTGAATTGTAATAGGATGTTTAACAACAGCATGTAGTAGGTGCTTTGATTTTTTTCTCCAGCAGCCATAAACACCCTGAAAACTCATTTAGGCATCATCCTCTGCATCTGTACCTGTTGTACAGTGCTTGCTGCAGAGCTGAGTAGTACCAAACACAAGAGATGAAATGCTGCAGTGTGTTTCTGTCAACTTACGCTGCTAAAGCAGATGGGATCAGCTGTGAGAGAGGTCCAGGGTGAACCTCCTCAAACTGAGCTATAGGCCGTAGCTGCAGTGTTTGATTGATGCTACAGCATCTGCTTTCAGGTGATGAGGTACATCGTTTGCTAAAAGCACCAACAACTGCCCAGTCTGCATCATTTCCCCTTTTCAGGGTTCAGGCTGGCAACATGTAGTGGCTCCTGGCAGACTGCTCAGGGTGCAAGGGATCTGCTTTGCAAGGATTTGCAAGGGATCTGATCCTTGCACCTTGGACAATCATTTACCCAAACACAAAACTGAATGTGAAACCCTCTCATTAATAACTGAGTAGCATTTATATACCTCCTGGGTCCTGCTGCCAACACCTATGTAATAGAATAATAATGGAGAGTAATACTAGATCATGGCCTTAGTCCATAATTCATTACCACAGTCACTCCCATTCTTAAAAAGTGTACCATCATGAATATCTGGAGTGATTTTTATCACAGAAAAAGCCATGGTATTTTTCCACTGCAGGGACCCTTTGTAGTTAGTCTAAGATCTGCTCCAGACTTGTTTTTACTGCAGACGTGCACATATGACTTGATTTGATTCACTAATAGTCATATCAATTATAGGGTAGAAGGCATTTAATTACAGTGCCCGCAGCTTGTGAGGCCTGATTCAAAGCCCACTAAAGTCAAAGAATGCTTTAAAGCTGAAGGAAAGGATTTTGAAGGACAGCGAGGAGTCCAAAGTAAGCTGTGACTACTGAATGTATATACATCTTCCACAACAGGAAAAATTCTCTGTAAAACAGTGCTTAAGATTTGGAACTGTGCTTCTAATCAATTCTATTTTATGTGCTTCTCCTTCCTTGATACTGTTTTTCTATTACAATATTTGTTCTTTGATCTGATAGGTTAGTACTTTTAATTTATTCAAATGTGGGAGTAAGCACAAATATTCTGCAGTAGGTATTGGTAGATTTCTTGCACTTCTGAATTAAAACAAGCTGCTTTTAGCAACTGGAAAGTTAATTTCACATGTATTTCAATTAAGTTACATTGACTTAGCAACTGAACATAATACTTATTTACCTTCTGCCCTATTGTAATATTTCAATAATACAGTACAACCATAAAGCAGATTAAAATGTGTCATAAAACCATTGCGGTTTGCTCTTTAGAACACATGGTCAGGATGTGTGTTAGTGTGTGTCAGCATAACCCCAGTGAAAACAAAGAGGGAAGAGCATTTTACAGAAACATTTTATAAAAAATCTCAGAACTGTAAGATGTTATAAGGCTGGATATGGTTCTCAGTTGCCCCCTGTCTTCTGTAAATATTTAAACTAGAGGAAAGTGGACGCAGGATGCTGCTGTTCTGGCTGCGTAGCATGTTCGTTTCCTCTCAACTCCTGTTTAGGAGACTGGACCAATCAATGAAAGGTGGCAATAAGTAGACTAGTTTTGACAACACAACACTGTGATCCCAGTCAATTTTCCAAACCTTTCTCTTGGCTTATTGGTAAACAGGATAATCATGAGTATAATGCTACCTTATGGGTGTGGGAAGCCTTACTTTGACCTTTGCACGTGGACCGGTGAACCATAACTGGCTGTAGGTGCGTGCAGAGTTGGGCACTGTAACAGTGGAAATATTGGTTTTACTCCATTGGTGTGGCTCCCCAAAATGCTACAGTTGCTCCCTGTTGAGGAGTTTTTGTAAAAATGGGGCTGATCAGTGTGTTCTTTGCCCACTGAAGGAGCCATGGGAGGAATAGTCTTCGTGGTTTTCCATGTTAGATGTCTCCTCTGTTTTTGCCCCAGGGAGATACCTAGCTTGGCTCCGAAGGCAAGAGTTCTCTGGTGAGCCTCTGACTACTGTGAGCTCCTCAACATTCTGCAGTACTGTCAATACTTCTGACATTTATTGAATCACACACTGTATTAAGTTATTAGTAATCAGATGGATGTACTGAATTCATTAAATAATCCAAGTTTCTTTAAAAAATGGTGCTACTTTTTAATGCAATAACATTAAGGAACAAAGAATGCTGTACCTTTGTATTGGCTTTGTGTGGCAAGGTTTTGGTAGCTGGGGGGGTTACAGGGGTGGCTTCTGTAAGAAGCTGCTGGAAGCTTCCCCTGTGTCTGACAGAGCTAATACCAGCCAGCTCTAAGACGGACCCACCGCCAACCAAGGCGGAGCCAATCAGTGATAGTGGTAACGCCTCTGCGATAACATTTATAAGAAGGAAAAAAAGTTGCGGGGACAGACAGAAATGGCAGCCAGAAGGAGGATCGAGAATATGTAAGAGAAAACAACCCTGCCGACCCCCAAGTCACTGAAGAAGGAGGGGGAGGAGGTGCTCCAGGCGTCGGAGCAGAGATTCCCCTGCAGCCCGTGAGGAAGACCATGGTGAGGCAGGCTGTCCCCCTGCAGCCCATGGAGGTCCACGGTGGAGCAGATATCCACCTGCAGCCCGTGGAGGACCCCACGCCGGAGCAGGTGGGTGCCTGAAGGAGGCTGTGATCCCATGGGAATCCCGCGCTGGAGCAGGCTCCTGGCAGGACCTGCGGATCTGTGGAGAGAGGAGCCCACGGAGCAGGTTTTCTGGCAGGACTTGTGACCCCGTGGGGGACCCACGCTGGAGCAGTGTGCTCCTGAAGGACTGCACGCCGTGGAAAGGACCCATGCTGGAGCAGCTTGTGAAGAACTGCAGCCCGTGGGAATGACCCACGCTGGAGAAGTTCGTGGAGGACTGTCTCCCGTGGGAGGGACCCCACGCTGGAGCAGGGGAAAAGTGTGATGAGTCCTGCCCCTGAGGAGGATGAAGCAGCAGAAATAACGTGTGATGAACTGACCGTAAACTCCATTCCTCATCCCCCTGTGCTGCTGTGGGGGGTAGGTAGAGAATCCAGGAGTGAAGTTGTGCCCAGGAAGAAGGGAGGGGTGGAGGAAAGGTGTTCTGAGATTTGGTTTTATTTCTCATTACCCTACTCTGGTTGATTGCTAATAAATTGAGTTAATTTTCCCCAAGCTGAGTCTGTTTTGCCCGTGACGGTAATTAGTGAGTGATCTCTCCTGTCCTTATCTCGACCCATGAGCCCTTTGTTATATTTTCTCTCCCCTGTCCAGCTGAGGAGGGGTGAGTGATAGAACAGCTTTGGTGGGCACTTGGCGTCCAGCCAGGGTCAACCCACCACAACCTTGAACTCACCCTTGAAGGTATGGAGCACCTCCTTTAATGACAATGTAACTGAAATGATTTTGGTTTTTTTACCTGTGTGCTATTAATATCAGACAAGTTCCTGCCTATTATTTATGAAGCCTGAACTCTAATGATGGCTAGTTAAACAAACTTTCACTTGGACTCACACAATTAAAGCTTGTACATCGATTTGTGCAATGTGTTTTTGCACACTGTTGCAAAAAGCCTGAAAGACTTTCATACCTAGTACCTGTTTACCCTGTGAGCTGCCTGTGCTCTCTGACTGGGGAAGGAGAAATTTGAAAATCTGGTGACAACATCTGTAGACCCTTACCATATCTTTATCTAGTGTACTCTTCTGGGAGTGGAAGGAAGTCCCTGGTGAAGGTAAAGTTTCTAAATTTCCACTTGAAGAACTTGTCATGTTTGTACAACTTATCTGCATTTTTCAAGTGTTCCTGATGTAGTTCTGCTATCTTTCACCCCTAAAGCCTGAGTGATTGTACTATGTTTGACTCCTGTAACTTACATCATGGCAAAGATACCATGAATTATCACCTGTTATGGAAGAATTGCAGTTAGCTATTTTTTATAGAAAAGTAAAGTAAAATTTAGTTTATGTTTTGTTGCCACACTATCTTTTAGATAATCTGTTTCATAGGTATTTGGACACTTTGCATATGGTTCTCACTGTGGTCCAGTTCCTTGAAGTGTAGGTATGTACTTAGCATGAGCGAGGTAACAGTGCCAGCAACTTTCACTTCAAACCACTAACTTACGGCAATTTTTTTCGCTGCTGTAAGGCTGAGACAAACTTCAGTGAGTTACAGAGAGTCTGGTATCAATGTTGCTGTGTTTTTCAGAGATGTGCGTGTTCCCATAGTTCTTTTCTGAGGTGGAGTATAGAGAAGTTGTGCCCTGCTTAGTTTCAGCAAAACAACATCTGATCAAAGACTGGTCCTCACGCCATTTTCATAGGTGTCACTGCAGCAGAGACAATCTGGCCGTGGAGGTATCAGGGCTGTGAAATTAGATTCCACCTATTGATTGAGATTTCTCTGAATGCCACCAGCAGCATTAGGATGAATGACTTCTCTAACACTGTGAAGAAAGGGGGGTAGCATTGCTCTCAAATATTTAATAGTTATTGATATTTTCCAATGTTCATATTATTGACTTACAGGACAGATTGTCAAGAAGGAAGAAACATTTAAAAAGAGTCATTAGCCTTAATGTAATGAACAGCTAACTGAGAACTATGGAAGTCTTAAACTATAACTTCCCACATATTATCTGCTACGAGAGAGATATGAAATGATGAAAAGGCAGGGCAATACTGCAGTACAGCTTGACTGAGACATTGAAGTGTTCCTCTTCATACTGAATTTGAATGAAATTATAAGGATTAATGTAGCTTCAGCTGCTGTACTTAACCAAATCTCTGTTGCTGTTTTACAAACCATTCTCAGATTACCTTCTCTGTGAGCCTTTCGTGTCTGGTGAGCAGTTTTGACTGAAATTAACTTGTGCTCGGGTTTGTAATAAAAATAAGAAAATTTTCTATCTCAGTTTTATGCCAAGTTGCTTTCTAAACATACAAGCATTGCACTGTGTCCTGGTACACAAGCTCTAAGAGCTAGGCCAGGCTGGAATGTTTTAAGAGAGAAATGGAGTAGTATAAACAACAAAATGAGATAATTGCAATCCAGTGAAATAAGTTCACTGTAAAATGAGAGCTGCATTCAGTTAGGCAAAGCAAACAATGGCATCTTCATACAAAACACTAGTATCCAGAATTGGTGATAGAAAGCCGAATATCTGTACCGAGTTTCCTGAACCAGACTGCTGCAGTGCAGCAGCAGTGCAGAAGCATGTCCTTGGTGCAGCAAGCACATGCTTACATCTGTCCTTGTGCAAGACAAGTCCCATGACATTTTTTTCCTGCCAGGTCTTTTTTCTTTCTTAAAATGTTAGGATGAGCAAGTAGGAGCAGAGTGTTAGGAAAAGCTGTGTTATTCACACTTGCTTCTCCACAGATCTAGGTTTGCACTAATCAATGGAACTTTTTGAACATACTTTCCAATGTCATCTGTTCATACAAGAAATGACAGAGAGGCTTAGTCTCTGAAAGGAAAAACAGAGGAAGCGTGTGCATGCAGATGAGGCAGACTTACAATGCTGTGTGGCTGGTGCGTAGGGACCAGTACGTCTGGAGAGGAAATCTGGAGATCTGTAGTGGGAGAGAAAAAAGGCCATTATGAATGGCCACTTATTGACTCCAAAGTCATTAGAAGCAGCAGCTATGAGAATGATGAACTAAGCCAGGGCTTACTTCCTCTGCTCACGTCAAAGCACCCTCATGCCAGCTCTGCTTGTCACCACAACTAGTAGCAAACTGAGGCCTCTGGTGTCAGCAAGGACAAGAAAGAAAAAGATATTGCTGCCTGGGACCCTTATCTGAGGACTCAGGAAATGTGTTTTTCACAACACTGGAAAAGAAAAACTTTTGCACTAAAAATAGTTAACCAAAAAGAAAAGCTCTGTAGTAGTTTTCATGTGTAGTAAGAAATCATATACGTCAGTCTGGTATCACTGCACCATGCCTGGGTGGCACAACCTTATATTCAGCGAGTTTAGGGGTTCCTTCTCTGCTCCTTCTCTGCTCTCTGCTGCAGAGCACCTGCACACTGTGTTTAGTCCTGCTGCTTGTCTCGTCACCACGCAGAGGAGACCAGATGCTGCTGCTGCTGCTGCCCCGAGCAAGTGAAGTGGTGGCTGGTTGTCCTGGTTTCAGCTGGGATAGAGTTAATTGTCTTCCTAGTAGCTGGTATAGTGCTGTGTTTTTGAGTTAGGTATGAGAAGAGTGTTGATAACACTGATGTTTTCAGTTGTTGCCAGGTAATGTTTAGACCAAGTGAAGGATTTTTCAGTTTCTCATGCCCAGCCAGCAAGAAGGCTGGAGGGGGCACAAGAAGTTGGGAGGGGACACAGCCAGGACAGCTGACCCAAAGTGGCCAAAGGGGTATTCCATACCATGTGATGTCATTTCCAGTATATAAACTGGGGGGAGTGGGGGCGGGGGGATCGACACTTGGGGACTACCTGGGTGTCGGTTGGTGGGTGGTGAGCAATTGCACTGTGCATCATTTGTATATTCCAATCCTTTTATTATTACTGTTGTCATTTTATTAGTGTTATCATTATCATTATTAGTTTCTTCTTTTCTGTTCTATTAAACCGTTCTTATCTCAACCCACAAGTTTTACTTCTTTTCCTGATTTTCTCCCCCATCTCACTGGGTGGTGGGGGGAGTGAGTGAGCAGCTGCGTGGTGCTTAGTTGCTGGCTGGGGTTAAACCACGACACTGGTTCATCAACACAATGACATTTCCCTTGAGAATTTCAAAAGTTAGGTTCTGCTGCAATTTTTGCAAGGTATTGTTTGTTAATGCATTGAACTCTGGAAGGAAAAAGCAGACTTTTCCTCCACACAGCCTGCTGCCTGCTGGGCTTTTTTGGAAAGCTGCCTTGATGCTTTTTATGGAGAGTGTGAAAATCTGGCTCTGTCCCCTCTGTCATTACTGCAGAAAAAGGATTTCTTTCACACACTTGGTTATTACACAGACAGTTCATAAATGCTGTGCTGATTCAGATGTTCTGGGTTAGGCAGCACGGGAAACCATTCTTCCCAGCTGGGTGCAGCTCTCTTCTGCCTCCTTTGAACCTGAACAGCTGCAACAATGACACCCCTTATTTTATTCATTCTGGCTCAAGGCTGAAGGGTTAAACTGGTCTAAATTCAGGTTAAGCCCCACAACCTAAAGACAACTTAATGTGTTCTGGGTGAATATGTATGGATGCAAGCTGTTTGCTTAGGAAAAGCACTCACACATTTCAGCCTATGGACTCCCCTTCAGATAGACTGGAATGGGAATTTGCATGAGTAGAAACAGCTGGATCAAGCTCACTGTAAGTAATTAACACACAGGAGAGACAGTTGTGCTTGCACTTTATCAAGCCTCTTGGTAAGATTATGTACTCCAGATAATTAATCATTACATTTCCCTATACACATAATTACATCCACTTTCTTGCTCTCCCACCTCCACACATATAAACAATTCGTATGCATGTATTTACAGAGTAATTACAGAGTGTGTATGCTGTGATTAAAGGCAATATAAACTGTGTTACCCTAATTACAAGAAAAAACACAAAACAAATACTCCAAACAAATGAAAGCACAAGCAGGAAACCGTGCAACTTCTTCAAGTGAATCCAACCCCTTTCTTTTCGGAATATTAAAAAGAAGAAAACACCCTCAAATAATTTATGCTATGTGTCTGGCACAAAACCTGAGAGTGCCAGACAGCCCAGTAGGTCCCCTGGTTGTAAATTATTTAATATACAGGACATAAATCAGAAAGCAATGTTACTTGAGACAAGATGAAAGAAATGCTGCATCTCAAAGTTAGAGCACATTCTGCACCGTTTGGGCTCAGTTCTCTCCCACCAGATAAGATATGCTCCTGTAGACGTAGCTTCAGTGGAAAATACCTGCATCCCACATCAGGTGAATGAGGGCATGTTTGCCTTTTTGAAACTCCTTGCTGGCTTTGTTTACATGAGGTGATCTGGTGCGGCTCTTACACAAGCAGCAGCAGTGTTCCCTCCTCCTTAAGCCTCACATCACCCCGTGATAATTTGACATATGAGCTGTGTGTTTTCTATGGCAGACTGCTCTGATACTTTCCTTTGGAGATTTTTGGCTCAATGCACTCCAGACTACTGGCAAATGAAGTAGTTCTGTGGGATGGGGAGAGTAGGATCAAATGGAGTAATTCTGTATTTTCTTCTGTTTTCTCCTTGTGATTCATCTTTTTGCCTAGCTTCATGAGGCAGGAGAGTAAAAGTAGTCAACAAGGAGAAAGAAGACAACATTGAAAGGACACATTTCCTAGATTTATTTCAACTGGCACCAAATTGTTTAGCAAGTTACCACTTCAGTTTTGCCAGCTAAAAGTGAATGGTGAGACCACACTTGCAGCTTTTGGCTGACAAACACTGCTAAGAAATGATATTCATCTTTAGAGCTAGGAGTGGCCATAGACTGATGGTTGTTTGTAGTTTTTATTCATTACTGGGGCAACTGAGAGGGCCTGTACCTGTTCTATGTACCCCAGTGCTGGCCATGGAGTTCAACAGAAAGGGCTGTTACCTTCATATCTGCAATACCAGGCAAGCTACTGTAAGGCCTGCCAGAAAAGGTTGTTAGCACCACCTTCAGGAGCAGGTCGACCTGCTTTCTGCCACAAATGGATCTCTAGGGTCCATCACCTCCGTGGATTTCGATAGTGTTGTCCTCTGCTATTCATACAGAGACACCATGCTTATTGTACTGGGCAGTCTCTGGACATGTCTTTGTGGAAGTGGAAGTATTGTTTTGTGCTTTGAAATGCTTCCTATGCTAATGTCTGGGAGGAATTTAGTGTGCTTAGTGGAAATCTTAATGCTGAGAAAAGAAATCAAGTAGATGCTGGACACAGCAGGGGACGAACAGAAGTACAAAATCCTAGGGACACCGAGGAAAAAGTATGGCATGGCAGAGGATCGGCAGGGAAGAGAGGAAGGATACCAGACAGAGAAAGGGCAGGAATTAAGATAAACAGAGATATGCTGGTGGCACAGGAGTAGGGGTGGTATTGAGCTGTTATAATGCACTTATTGCTAGAGACTAGAATGAAACTCAGAGTCCCAGCATCCCTGTAGCGCGAAACAAGAGAGAGCTAAACACCCTGGTGTCTTGGAGCAGTTGGCTGACATGGATGGCAGAGCCTGCTACAGATACCCCCTTGCGTTCTATTAATGTGAGTCTGTACAATAGCTCTCCAAACCCTCACCCTGCTTGTGACACTGCTGGGGGCCTCTGTAGGAGTCCAGTGTATGACCATGAGATTAAATCCTACATTTCGTTCTTCCCAGAATAGTTTGGGGCTGGTTGCAGGAAGTTAGGCCTGATCATCTGACCTTATTCTGGCATTTACTTTGTCTCCGCAGCCTTCCAAGTTAGTTTAATGTAGGTGTTACAATACAATTTCCTGGCTGTTTAAGAAGACAAAATGATCTTCTCCCTGGTCACCTGAAATTCAGAGCCTGGCTCGACCTTCCCGCAGTCCACGCAGCTTTGAATCACCTCAGTGCCACCCCTAACCCTTCAGTGTCTGGCCTGAGTAAAACTGTCTTATTAATTAATACACAAGCTGTGAAATGGGATTGGCGCCAGGTGGCTTGAAATTTTGCAGCCTGTGAGGTGAAATGCTGTGCTGTGTAAGGCTGAACATGTTGATGCTGTTTGGCCCAGTGGTACAGAAAGAAAAGTTGTCTGTATCCAATTGGAACTATGCCCGGGATGGAAATTCTGTCCTATTTGAGCCAGATAGGTGATTTAAGCCAGTACTGTGTCATTACCTGAAGTGCAATTTAGCCAGGAAACAAACCTGCACTTACCAAAGGCACTTGAGGATCTTTAATTATCACAGCAGGTCGGGACCTCAGTTTTAAATCTCATCAGGAAAGCATTTGCCCTCTGACATCATGCTGAGTCACTGGCTCAGTAAAGAGCTTGGAGGAAAGACAAAGTGTGTGATATGTCAAGTGACAGGACCTCTTCTGACAGAGAACCTTGGTCTAGAGGGAGCTTGGGACCCTTCATGATTAGTAGTCTGCATTATTTGAAAGCAAATTCACTAGTCAGGTAGGGTTGCTCATAGCGTTTGTAATGCTTTCAAAGTGTTTGATAATTGCTTATCTGTTCATCAAGATAATACATATTGGACACTGTGCATGGTGTTCTATATATCTTTCCTTTGCCAAGTACAGATTTATTTACAGTGCAGATTTTTATTTGAAAAATGTTATAAAGCTCTTTGCATTCCTCAGTGCATAGGGACAGTTGCCTGTGCTTGCATACCAATACCTTGTATAATAAGTTTGTAACGAGTAAATTAAAAAGGAGGCAAGGTGACCTTCAAGCTTGCCACAATACCAGGAGTAAACGTTGTGCAGAATTTATGTTGCAGGGTCTTAGCTGAGGCGGTGCGATCTTTTGCCGAATGGGGTGAAGTGTGGCAAAGGCCTGGTCTTCTTGAGCCCAGGCTCAAGGTTAACAGACTTGATATGCAAAGGGAGCACAAGCCCTGGGTGTCAGCCTGGACAGATAGAGAACTTGCGCTCACAGTTGTCTGGATGGTCTAAATTACACATGCATTTCACACAACTGCATATACTAACCAGGAATTATGTCAGCTGCAGACAAAGTAATTAGGCTAATTTTCTCACTGCGTATGGCATGTCAGCAGCTGGCAAACCATTTGCAGGAGGGCTCCTAAAAGTGCTAACATTAGCCAAATTATTGTCATGGATAATCAGAGATCAGTTTCCTCACATTGCCAGTGAAATGCACAGTTCAGTTAGGCTTTGAGATGGGGAATTTCATTGCAGCAAGAAACCTTTTTCTTCTTATGAGGATACTGCGATAAAATAGTTTTCCACTGATTAGTGAAGGACTTCCTTACCAGTGTTAAATCTGGTATCTGGAAATAATAGCTAGAATTTATTTCACCATTAGCAGTTGTCCAATGCCCTCATTTCTTCTGCAAAATACAATTTGCTCACTGTTTTGTCACCTAAACTGTATGACTAATGTCTTGAATTAAAAACGCTGCCCTGTTGCTTTACCTGTGAAAAAGTTCATGACATTTATAAGTCTGATGCCAGGGGACTACAGGCAAATATATCCCTTTTTTTCTCTTCCTTCTGAAATTTTCAGTCTACAGGGATCAGGTCCCATATCTCAAATGGCACTTGGCTCAGTCTGATTAAAGCAAAGTGGAGAGAAAGGGAAAAGACGATGGTGAGAAACATGGGTATGAGGCACAGCTGCTCTGCCTGTGTTGTGTGTGTTGTACTGTTACATTTGAAAGGCGTTGCTGTAGAAAAGAGAAAGTTTGTGGTTTTAGTAGCATACACAAGTCCTGGTCAATTAATTCTGAATGGGCTTGGGGTGAGCGGACACCTTAACTGGTAGCAACTGAGGTGCAAACCTTCAAGTCTGGGGGAAAAAGCAGTTGGAGTCTTCTGCAAGCTTTGTAAGAGATACATACTAAAGGCTTTCAAAGAGCCTCCTGTGAGCAAATGGCTGTGTCTTGTTTCAGCGTTACACATACTCTTCCAGGGGCTGCTGGAGGCAGCTGCAGCTGGCAGGAGAGCAGTGGCAGGCAGGGCTAGGGGCTGGCGGGCAGGGAGGAGCCGTGTGGCTCACAGCTGGGAGGATGGTGAGCAGCAATGAGTCACAGGAGCAAGGAGCAGAGAGAGGGCTTCACCCTGCTTCGAGAATCGATCCAGAAATGCTTTTTGGGGTTTGTCTTCGTTTTAGGCCTTCCTGGTTAGGCTTTCAAATGTAACGTCCAGCACTGTGACCGTGACTCAGTCCAAGCAGCAAACAATTCTCACCCGGTGCTGGGTCTCTATTGGTAATGAAAATTGCAGACCTGGGCACTCAAAATGCAGAAGAAGCAGGCTGAGCTCCTCGGTGGCTGTTTGATGGCACTGTTGATGGCCATTTTGGGTGATGACTTGCCAGTTGCCATGCCACCTCCTGTCCAGTGTTGTCTGACATTCACACATCTGGGCTCTTGTTAGACGATGGGGCAATGCATGACGAGGCCCGCTGCGAGCTCCAGCCAGGGAAGGTGCGTGGTGCAGAGAGTGCCCATAGGAGAAGGCTGCATAAATTATTGCTTTAAAGCCAGGCAGGGAGAGATCATAAAACACAAGCTCAGAAAACTTAAGCTTTAAGGTTGTGCCTGCGAGGGCAAGATAACATTGGTAAAATAGGATTTACACATTGTTTCAAAGGACTTATCCAGGAATTTACACACCAGGCAAAGCTCGTCTCTGTTGTAGTGCCACTGATCGTAGTGCCACTGATCTCAGTGTCACTGTTAAATGATAATGGTTGCTTTGGCTCCTTGAAATGGATTTGGGGAGGAAAACAAAAATGCCACCAGGTCCAGCAAGTATACCTTCAGCTGCAATGCTGTATTTGAAAAGGTCTGTTTGTCATTCTAGCTGTTAGTTTTCTCATGGCTCTTTTGATCTTCAAAGGACTTTACAGGTATTGATTAATCTCAGAGCAAACCTGTAAGGTAGATGCAGTGAGTAAGTATCACCTCTGCTTCAAAGGCTGGGAAATTGAAGCAAAGGGGTTTTGGCCACACAAGCAGCTGAACTGGCTACCATGAGAGCCTGGCTATCCACCCTGGACTCAGACCTCTTGCTCATACCTCTGTCATATAAATATTGTCTTACGTTCTGCTCCTTGCTCCCCTAGCAAGTATTTCTTTTGAATTAATGGCTGATCCTATGGGACACTGAACTCTATCAATCTATTTTTAATAGAAGAAACCCTGGCTGGAGTTAGCCCAGAGTAACTGGCTGAAGTTACCTGAACCAGCTTGCATAGTTCCTTCTCTGTTTACAAGAAGAGGTATGGGAGAGCACATACGCAATCAAACATAAACTGACGGGGTTTATTTGGATTGCCATTTAAAAGCATCACCTGCCCCCATGTTCTTTACAGGATATAAAATAAAACTGGCTGTACAAAGGTGTGAAATATGCACAGAACGATCTATCTCTACTGAAGTGTGCAAGCAGTTATGTGCAAGCAGCTATGTTGTGATAGAAGATGAGAAACACGCTGAAGTTCGAGTGAGATCTGGTAAAGAACCAGAGAAAAATTTGCAGGCAGTTGGCTTTTGATGAGAAGCAGTTTTGTGATGACCTAAACTGAGTCAAATTCTTTTATGTGGATGAAGTTATTGGGAAGGAAAAAAAAAAGGAAAAGACTAGAAAAGTCAGTGTTCAGACTTGCCATTTCAGAAGACCTGCTGGCTTTGAAACACAGCTGGATTTTATTTAAAAGAGGAAAAATCAGTCAAAATGCATAATCTACAGCATTTTGATTTTTTCCCAGAGAACTGCTACCTAGCTGTTAACTTTCCTGGTAAAAGTAGAGGAGCAGACATGAGGTCACTTCACTTTGAAAGTTTTGATGTTCCAGAATGGACAACTTGAGGATGCCAAGGGGTATCTTCCAAGCAGAACTTTTAGTTGGTAACACACCTGTAAGTTTTGCCAAAGAAAAAAAGTTACTGCTCCTGTCCCAGGGAATGGCAGTTCTAGGATAGGTGGTGTTTAATAATGACATTTGTTAAACTCAGGCACCCTATAAATATTTATAATTTCATCCTGCACCTAAATTAATGCTCAGAGACAGCCAGTGCAAATCTTTCTTTTGACTTCTCTTTTTAAGACACCGATGAATAGTTTGCATTTGGTGAGACTGAGTGATCTTCTGGAGCCTGCATACTACATGAGTATGTCGTGCTTTTTGAGGATCCAGGCTATTTATGGCACTGCAGAATTACGTGAAACTAATTTTAAGGAAACATTTCAATTTTAAAATAATTGGGGTAAATCCTGAGCGGTGTGATAATGGTGGAGAGATCTCTCTTAAAAAGGGTGATTAAAAGCAATGCTTCTCTATATCCACACAAAACTTTGAAGTCAGAAGTAGTAGAAGCCTAGATATAAGCTACGAGTAACCCTATAAGTATCTTCAGGTTTTATAACCCACAGTAGTCTGTGAGGTTTTGACCATATTTACAGAAACTGGATACATTTGTTGGCAGGATATTGTACAGCTAAACGTATTTAAAAGTTGGCAGTGTAATACATTCATTCATTCATTCAGATATGGTGATGAGATCTGTGGATTTAATAATCACATTCCCGGCAATCACAATTATAAAAGTTATGCTCAGAGATAATCATGTGAGGCAGAAATAATTCCCTGTTGTTAACTGAATTTCAACTGGCTCTGTATCATTAACATTGAAAAATATTAATTAAATGCCTTTCCCTAACATTCATTTCTCTGAATAATTTTTCTTTTTTCTCCCCCCCTTTTCTTCTCTTTTTGGGAAGTACTAAATGAAATGTATTAATAAATGCAGAAATAGGAGTTTTATTAAGGGTATTAGGTATGGAGAGTATAGTTGAATGCCGTACCAGAGCAAGGCCAATGACAAAGTATAATCTCAGTATAAAGAGTTCCATTTGTTTTGGAATAAATGATGTGGGGAAAAAAAAAGACTTTTCCTTCAGGGAAAAACCTCTTAATAATGTTAAAGGGGCCATGAATTAAAATGACCTTTCGGATTATGAAAAGGAAGGAATTACTCAGCTGCTTAAAAAGATGATGAGAATATCTTGGTAAAACTGAATTAAAGGTAGCTTTTCTTTTAGTGCCCATCCTCCTCTTTCACAACACAGAGTAAGAGATATGTGGATCTTCAAAAATGGTGGTGGGCATTTGAATTGGAGCACACACATCAGCTTTCTTCCAAGGGAGTGGTGAGTTAAAGAGTCACTATGAGGTAAATATAATCTCTTTTTTTTTCCAGAGCTGATGTTTGATTCATCCAGGGTCTCAAAAACAGCTAGTGCCAGAGTCAACTTGCTGTAGCTGTTTGAAGGCAATTCAGAAAGTGTGAATGTGCAGCATTTTTAAATAACTTTTCAGTGTGATTGAGCAACCTCTGATATTCCACCCCTCTTCAGGGCAGTGCCACTCACATACTTCACTTGATATTGTGTGAATTACTAATGCAGAAATTTCAGTGGGGAGAGATGTTTGTGAACTCCTACACCAGGGGTGCAGAGAGGCAGGGATGGATGAAGCAGCCCTGTATCTCCTGGAGCTCACAGGAACTCCTCTGAGGGACCTTTTGCCTTCTGAATGTGCCCCCTCCTCACAATGTTTCTCATTTCTTGTTCTCTACTATCCATCTTACTAACCAAATCTGCTTCCATGCTTTTTAAAATTTTATTTTCTTCAAACAGAGGCTCCACTTGTGAGCCCAAAATGCCAAGATCAAGAAAAGATGCTGGGACTCTCAGAAAAAAACCCTAACCCAAAGTCCCCAGCCATCACAACCAACAGAAATCCCATGTTCGTATAGAAACCTCTCTCTTTCTCAGATGTGCGTTTTGTTCTTCCTGCGGGGACTAATTTCAGAATCTAACACAAGTTTAAAGAAAATAAAGTGGGAAAAATACCCTTTCCTTCTTTCATCTCAGGAACATACTGCAACAATTTTAACCCACACTGCCCCAATTTTGAAAGGATCTTTCTCTCCATGTTCCTTCTCCAACACTGGAACTTTGGTCCCAGATGGAAATTGATTTTGTGCTCAGTGCTTGGTTGCTAAGTGACCCATGCAAAATCTCTCTGCTAATTTTCCTTCTCTTGTACATTTGACCACAAACAAGAGAACCAGGTGGTTAGAGATGGATTTCATTCATGTGCAAGTTTTTTCTAAAAGCATAAGAAATTTTTCTGCACTTCTTTCAGGACCGGGAAGGAAATAATTTACACTACCAAATCTCCAACCACTGGACAAAGAATACAGGAGAGCGGGAGCTTAGCTGCAAAAAAGGGCTAATACATGACAAAGAGAAGCAGAACCAAAATACTGACTCAGTGAGCTTTTTGTTGTCCTGACCTCCAGAGGTCTAATTCCATTTCAGTGGAAAGACAAGATCATAAAACTGGGAAGAAAGTCAAAGCCCTGTTTTCTCTTTCTAGAGGGACAGCTGAGTGACAAATGGCTGTTGAATTTGCCTGTGTGCCCTGATTTTTAAAAAAGCCTTGTACCAAGGATAGCTACTAGGCAGGGAACTAATTTAGTTTAACTAACAACTTAATGAATTGGTTTGAGACAAAGAGAGCAGGTGTTGAAATCAACTGAGAGTATATAATCTGGTGTTTTTCTTCAGAGTGTCTTTGACCTGTCACTTTTTTTCTTGTTTAAGAACTTCATCTGAGGGGGAATACTAGCTGACATGCCATAGATAAGGATTAAATTTGTATTGGCATAAACTGGGCAGAAGCCCTGTTGCCTGAGCATCAGAGGCTTACTAGCGATCCCAGTGGGAGTTAGCACCAAACTCTTGTGCAGTTTGAGAAGTGTCATAACATGGGACTCCAAAATGAAAAGGAGGGAGTGCTCTTCTATGGTAGGTGGTAATCCCACACCTACAGATTAGTGGGGCTCTGCCTCTGTCTTCTGGGCTGACTTTGCTCCTCAGTTGTAGTAAATGCTTGAAGTGTTGAACAGGCCAGCTTTTCTCACCAGATAACTCCAAGACAGCCAACAAAGGGGACATAGACCTTTCTCCCAATCAGGCAGTGCGTGCTGGTGCAGAATGGAGCCCATCTCTCCTGGGTTGCTGCGTGCACCTCTCTGCGGGAGGTGACTTTTCCCCCAGCTCTGCTGGCTCTGCCACTTGCAGAGACCCTTCCAGCTATTGCAGTTCAGTAAAAGACAGTTATCAACTGTAAGCAGTAGATCTTTGCTAATTTTGTTTAAAATAAAAAGTGCTTACACAATACCTCACATGGCAGAGTCCAAGAAAGCAGCGACACAGAGCAGGGGTGGCAGAGGGGCAGCAACATATAGGCACGCTTGTAGCCAGGAGATGATGTGCATTCACAGCCTGAAATCATGCTGAATGGCCATGCCTCTGTCAAGCCAGCTGTAAGCAATGCTGTGCTCTAGTAGGACCTGAGGACTAAAGAATCATCTGCAATGCAGATCAGGTTGTCTTTCAGGGAACAGAAGTCACAAAGTAGGAGCAGATGCAAGGTCTGGTGGTCAAGAGGGCTCTGCTGTGGTCTGGATATGAGAAACAGGACTGTCACCTGAGTTAATTCACTAAGCAGATTTGTCATTACTATTTTTTCCCGTATTTTATTAAAAAGGGCAATGAAGCAAAACACTGCCAAAATGCATTGTATTACCAGAACATTGTCACAGCCTTTCCTTATAATGGGAATCAACATCTGAGCCAAAGCACTATGCTTTTCTTCAATAATACATTGACATCAGTACTTGTCCCTGCAGAGAAGCTGCATCTTCATGGTCCCATGACAAGGGAGATGATGGTCTGGCACAGAGACAGTGTCATCCTCACTCTGAATCACACAGACCCTTTTAACCAACAGAAAAAAAAGGCTGCATTGCTTTGTTTTTATTGTTTTTAGATGTGGGGCACAGCTGTGTAGATTGTAGGCAACAACTGCCTGCTCTGATGCAGCATCCTGCACAGCAAGAAAACCAAACATTGCCACTTTTCTCCTTCATTTTGAGCATTGGCTTGTGCATTGGGAGCACCAATGTACATCTGCCTGGTTGTGAAACACCCACTGGATCGCAATGCTGGTCTGACACTAGCACTGCAGAAGGGTTTCGACTAGCAATTTACAATTGATATCTTTCACTACTGAATCCCTGGGCACCGCTACCTTTAAATTAAGTCACATGGCTCAAGGTGTCCCAGAAATGAGCATGAGCTCCGGAGGGGGGTAACTTTTCAGCTTTAAAGTTTTATAGTTGCTATGGCTTTGATGCTGCTGTCTGGCAGAGCCTGAAGATCCCAACTGCATGATGATGACTATAGATTATGATGAGCCGGTTACTATCTAACAGCCTTTGCGGAGCAGGTGTCTTAGTGCTGATGTCTGTCTGAGGATGGGAGGGAGGGTGTAGAATGAGGCAGTGTTTTGGGGTGGCAGGCCCAGAATCCATTCAGTTCCCAGAAGAAGCCTACAGGTAAATTTGGCAGTCAACAGTATAAAAATATCAAATGTTTTTAATGTCAAAGAGCTGTTCCAAGGAAGGAAAGAAAGGATTTTCCCCTGTGCTTTACACCTGCAAATTCTCAAGAGGTGTTTCAGATTATACAAGATCCAGTGAAAGTGCAGCCTTGATCCTTATTAGAAACAGAAAGGGCCACACCAGGACAACAGCCTTATTCTCAAAGGGGGAAATCTTTTTTCCATGCTTCTCCCACCAAGAATTTGCGAAAACTTCTAGACAAATATGAAGATAGAATTTCTAATATCAGCCTAGTTGTGTTTTCATTTAAATTGAAATAACATTTTTTATTGGGATATCTGACAATTCCTCATAAACACCAACAAATCTTATTTATAACTTGTGTATTACATATTTTTAAATAGATTTTTACTTATCTGTCCCGCTTTTGGCATTACTCTGCTGTACTAGCTAGGTTCAGCAAAGAGTGTAATAACAGCACAGAAATACTGTGAGGGGAATATGGATGTACTTATGTTAACTTAGGCCTGGGTGGAAAGCCTACAGGAGACCCTGCACAAATTACATTTTTAAGTTCACTTTGCCACATTTGAGAAATTTGAACAAGCTTTCCAATTCTCTTGCATTCATCCAAACTCTATCTGAGCTGTAGCTTATAGTCTAAAATAAATGGAAAAAAAATGATCTGAACCACTAGAAAATTAGGCTGGATTCAAGTCTGCACTGTAAGAACTAATCCCCAAAGTATTAATGACCTATTTTCCAAAGAAATCAGTGGAAGTGAAGTACCTACATACCACTGACATTCTGGGTATTAAATTTTGTCTTGCAGTGTCTTCTTGTGGTTTTTACACAGGTGTGGAACTTTAGAGAAATAGGCTGATATGGTACTAATGTTCATGCAGCATGAACAACAACAAAATAAAAATTTATTCTTGAACCATCTATTCACAGGCTTCCCAAGTCAAGGGTTGGAAACCAATAGCAAAAATATGTATGTCAAATACAAAAGAAGTTCAGATCCTGGCAAAGTGCATGAGAGATTTCAAATTTTAGTTGATATTTCAAACAAATAAATAACTAAATAAAGATGATAAAAATCCCACAACATCTGCTGATTGCCTCCTATCTCCTTGTTTTCAAATTCAGGCTATTTAACAAAGTGCTTGTTATAATTAAATGAATATTACATGTATATATGAAAATCATTGTTGTGTTCTCTCTCAGGCTTGCTTGCATAATTTTCTCTGCAAGCAGAGCATGTGGCAGTCACAGGAGGTAGCTGAAAGGCAGCTGAGCTGAATGCCCAGCTGGAACACGTGTTTGTTTGGTCTAGCTGAAGGATGAATGTGCAATTGCACACGCCTCCCCAGTGGGTGTTCCCCTGTGGTTGGGTGTGAGTTGAGAGCACCCCATAACACTCCAGGGAGTGGGAGCTGAGGAAGCGGACTGGGGCAGACATAACACCTCTCTCTCCTGTTCTAGCAGCAGGAAAAAAGCCTTGAAATGGGAATGGCTGTTTGCATCCCCTCTACAGCTCCTCTCCATTCCCAAAGCAGGCTCCAGAGGTACTCTCCAGAGGAGCGGAACACGACCCCACCAGTAAAGCAGGGGAAGCAGGATCACTGGCTGAAAAGCTGCCCATAACAATGCTCCCTTGCATGGGGAGTGTCAGCCTGGAAAACTCCAACAAAAGCCCTTTATTGCTCTTGGGTGTTTACTTGGCAGGAGACTGTGGAGGATGTTAAGCAATCACCGCTGTGCATATATGCAATACAAATATGGAGTATTCAGAGCACTGCCTGTGATGCCAGATGTTCACAGCTCTTGTCTTTACTTTTCAGTAAGGGTTTCCCATGCTGTACAAGTGTTTATGGGCTTTACTCACTCGGTGTTTGGGGGTCGCTGCTGTGCCTAACTTCTGCTAAGGCGTCAGGACAACAGAAGTGTCTCAGGCCAGAAAATACCTCCTCAGTGTTTGTACTGAGAGAACAAAAGTTAAAAAAAAAAAAGTGACATAACACTCTCCAAATCCAAAAACATTTGATCACTGAGGAACCTGAGATCCAGTGGAATTAAAAAGACATATTTTATAAAAAAGTGAAAAAACGCCTATAGAAAAATGGTGGCATTAACTGTAAGTGACAGCAATGGGGAGCGTAACTCTCTTCAAGTTTCCCCCTTGCATAGGATTTGCTCTGTGTAGAGCAGTGTGGATGCTGCTTTGGCATTGTTTCTGTACTCATGGGATGTAGGTGGGGGCAGCCTTCCACCCACCACATTGATTCTGCTGAGTTGTGGACCTCTTTCTTTTCTTTGGACCTTGAGAAATCCTAAAAGGGGGGTGGGCTGTGGAGGTTGGAATTGTTTCTGTAGGATACACCATGGTGAACAAGCAGCTTTACTACTGTATTTTGCTGAGTGTCAGATTTGTGTCAGCTTCAAAAGCAGTTTCTGCTGGAATGGACTGTCCAGCTGGTGGGAAGGACAGTGGGAGGGTATAGGTGTGAGCAGTTTGTGCTGCATTTATAATTAGCCCTTTAGCATAACAAAATTTCCAGTGTTAATTAAGCCTGTAAATCTGTTTGTGTGCCAGGAAGTGACAGTTATTCCCACTTCATGCGGGGCCGAGCATCCTGGGGAGGTAAAGGCATCCAGTCATGAAACTACTGAAGCAAGTGATTTAGTTTTCAAGGGGACCATTGCCTTTGTTGTGTGGAAGTCAGGCTGTTCTTCCACAGTTTTCTGTGCTCTTTGTGTTATTTATTTACACCACCCCCATATGTATATAATTATATATATATAAAATTATAATTTTACATATATATATATATATATATATTTCCTGACAATTTTGAAAACTCAGCCTGGGATATGAAAGTTAAGCCTGGTACAATGTGGCTTGAATCATGTGTTGTGTCTTCTCACAGGACATCATATCAGGGATAGGTAGATTACACATACAAGGCCAGGCCAAATCTAAGGCTAAGCTGCTGATCCTTATTTAACAATTCTCTAGCTTCCACAGATTATATTTATGTAATAACTGGAGTATTTTATCAACATTATTAGTTTAATTTTAATGGGGTTTGTACAGTCTTATGGAAATGTTTTTATATGAGAATATTTTGTTATTTCTATATCTTGGGTATTTAACAGAGTAAAGAAATTCTGTTCTTAGTAAATAAATACATATCTGGGCAATTCAGAGCAGTTTTAGATCATCAGACGTATCTATCTTAAGTGGAATAAAAAGCCTAGGATATAATGCAGTTGGGAGTGTCCCAGCTGTGTACTAAAAAAAATGTGCAGAATTTAAATCACCAGCTTTTATGAAAACTCTGGGGATCATTATCACTTGCGCTATTGTAAGGCAGGATTAACTCTGTTGCAGCCAGTCAAATCTCAAGATAAAATGGATGTGTTGGGCCAGTAACTTCTACACAGACAGATAACAGAACGTGGTTTGCTATGACATAGTTATTGCTTTCTTAGCTTCATCTTAGCTCAGAGTGCTCACTTTGATGAAGGCAAGAACTGATATTTTTCATGGTTCATAAATAAATAGCTTTACCGGGTGTGTATACAGATATAAGAAAGATGTTACTGCAGTTACATGTTGTACTTCTACAGTCCTGCTATTCCTGCTCAGGAATAGCATTTATTACAGCTATGCCTGCAGCAGCTCTCAACACTCTTATGTGCTATAATTAATGAGGCAGATTCATTCATTCAGATTTGGAGCCAGAATCTTTCTCAGTGGAAAAGGGTGAAAACTGTGTCCATGTGTTCCTGTAGTACCTTATCTCCTGTTTGCTGCAAGATGTTAATGGCACAGGAAAGGAGGTAGGAGAGAAGCAGACCCAGAAAGGTAGCTGGGAGAATTAAGCACATCAGGAAAAATTACCTGTTTTCTTCCTTTCCTCTTCTCCCCCTCCATCCACCCCAATAAAGCATTTATTTTCTGCCTGCAGTGAGTACTTTTAGGCAGAGAGCTGCAGGAAAATCGGTAATTGTCTGGTTAAATTGTCTGGTTAAATTGTCTGAAGCCAGAGACATGGCACAGTGCTGTCTCAGAGATTGTCTGGAGGCATTATATAAAGGGGAAATATAAGAATAATATGTTTTCTTCTGCTTACAAGATTTAAAGTAGTTCAAGACTCTAGCTTTCAGGACCAGAAGTCAAACAAGCCAGGCTCAGTGTAGAAAGCTTGTTACTTAGGGTAAAGGGATTTAGTTATAAAGTTACAGAGGTTGTGATGGTTTTGCTTTCTGATCCCTTAATCTTTTTCCAAAGGATGTTGGAATGAACTACCTTTTAGAAGGAGCTCTTGCAGAATGCCAGAAACTCCAGCAAAGAGATTTCCTTTCAAAGATGTAGTATCCCAATTTAGCAGAACAACAAATTTGTTTACAGTAATGAGTGTTGCATTGAACATTAATGTCAGATTTAACATTCAGTTTTGATGCTTCTGTTATTCAGCTTGAACCATAGCTAGCTGCTCTGTGTTCCTTTTTTTTTTTTTAATTTTCTTCCCTAATTATTGCTCTTGTCAGAGGCTCTTTTGCCTGGGATATTTTTAGTATGTTCTTCAGATAGGAGAGCTCCTTGTCAACAGCAAACCCATGGGTCGTCTCTGACTCCAGGCTTCTGAGCAAAAGAATTCCGTTTTCATCCCCAGGGAAAGTTAAGGCTGATGTCCCTGCCGCAGCCAAGCAATTCTAGACAACACTAAATGAAACTCTGAATTGCCTTACTAAATTGCTTTCCTCTTTTTGGATCTTCTCCATTCTCAAGTTCATTCCCATGCCCCGGGTTGTACATGTGGCACAAGCATGTCAAGGACTGGGGTCTCACTCAGGGGTCACTTTCTTCACACTCCCAAGAAATGGTGCAAAAGGTCTTCAAAGTGTTCCCACAGACCTGCTAAACAGTATGTCCTACGGGCTCAGCCTGTCCTGTTCTCTAGTGGTCCCTAATGGCCCTAATAGACTAGAAGTGGTCTCAGATCACCTGCAGATCACCCTATGTGTTAAATTTTGTACATAAGCAATAGCTGGTATATTTTGTATTTTGCCTGTCACACCCATGAAGGGTCATGGGGCAGCACACAGCAGTAGTGCTAACTGACCACACTACGACAGCTCCAGCCTTCAGCAAGAGTTCCTTTTTCCCTAGATATCCGAGTACCTGTTTGCAGAAACCTACCCTGAAAGTCCAGCTGGAAAGTGTTACAAAATTTCATGCTTTCTTGTTACTCACATTGATTTTGGACAGACAGTTTTGGGAAGGAAAATTCAAGCAGTAAATCTCTGACCAAATGCATCACTGGAGCTGATACCATGATAAAGGCAGAAAACCAGACTTGTATGCTAGTTTGTTGAATTGTGTCTCAGAGGTCATGTACTCACTCACTCCCCTGCCCCCAGCCCCAGTGGGATGAGGAGAAAATATAAAGAAAAGCTCGTGGGTTGAGACAGGGACAGGGAGGGATCACTCACCAGTTACAGTCACAGGCAAAAGACAGACTCAACTTGGGGAAGAAGCAAAATCAATTTAATTTGTTACAAATCAAATCAAAACAAGGATACTGAGAAATAAAACCCAATCTTAAAACACCTTCCCCCCATCTCTCCCTCGTTTCCGGGCACAGCTTCACTCCCAGTTCTCTCTGCCTCCTCCCCCCAGCAGCGCAGGGGGACGGGGAATGGGGCTTGGGGTCAGTTCGTCACACGTTGTCTCTGCTGCTCCTTCCTCCTCAGGGGCAGGACTCCTCACTCTTCCCCTGCTCCAGTGTGGGGTCCCTCCCATGGGAGACAGTCCTTCATGAACTGCTCCAACCTGAGTCCTTCCCACGGGCTGCAGCTATTCACAAGCTGCTCCAGCGTGGGTCCCTTCCATGGGCTGCAGTCCTCCAGGCACAGACTGCTCCAGCGTGGGCTTTCCCATGGAGTCACGGCCATCTTCGGGGGCATCCCCCTGCTCTGGCGTGGGGTCCTCCCCAGGCTGCAGGTGGGCCTCTGCTCCCCCGCTCCCCTCCACGGGCTGCAGGGGGACAGCCTGCCGTCTCACCACGGGCTGCAGGGGCATCCCCTCCTCCGGCGCACCTCCTCCCCCTCCTTCTTCACTGACTTTGCTGTCTGCAGATGGGTTTCTCTCACAGTCCACTCCCGTCTCCGCTGCAGGTTTTCCCTTCTTAAATATGTTATCCCAGAGGTGCTACCACAGTTGCTGATGGGCTTGGCCTTGGCCTTGGCCAGCGGAGGGTCTGACGCAGAGCTGGGGAAGCTTCTAGCAGTTTCTCACAGGAGCCACCCCTGCTACCAAAAGACTGCCACACAAAACAAAACACCAAATAAAACTTTTTTTTTTTTTTTTGAGAGAAAACCCACAAAGGCTGACAGACAATGAATTAAGACCACTTTTGCTTTTGCTGAGATCCCCTCATTGCTCCTAGAGGTCTTGAAGGCATTTAGTTTATGGAGAGCCAAGGCCTTAGCTATCAACTGGTGGAACACTTCATCATTGGAGAAACAAGGTAAATTCCTTCATGCACAGCCTCATAGAGCAAGGAAACCTGCAGAAGTTACCCTATAAGGTAGTAACTGTAATTTTCACTGATGTTTGGAAGCGGAGGTAGTATTCCCATTTTTCTCCAGTATAATTGCATCTCATTCCTCCTTTTTGTATAGTATATTAAAAAAATAGTAAAAAAACCTTCCCCAGAATTGTCACTCTAAAAAAAAAAAAAAAAACCAACCTGGAAGAGCATAAATCTGCAATTCAAATATCAAAACGTGCCAGGAAATGTGATTGGCTGCATACAAGGGTTGCACCTGCTCTGCTTTATTCCCACAGACAGCAAGCTGCCCACACCTCCTCCCACTCCTCCTCCTGTTCAAGTTGCTGAAATGCTGCCCAAACCCAACAACAGAAAATTGTCACTGAAGTGCTTTTTCAGCGTGGCCCCGTTACCCACTTCGAAAAGGATATTTATTGCCTCCTGGTTCAGCATTGCAGGGCATTAGCAGTAGTATCTTTGGTTGTTTAACTAGTTTGTTGACTGGCCAGTGCGTTCCCAAGACAACTGGCAGCATCATCACACACCTCTGCCGTGTTTTGATCCATCTCATCCCCACAATGGATGAAGATGAGAAAGGAATTAAAGAACTCCCGTCTGGGAAAGAAAATCGCTCTTGTTTCTAGGGGGTTTGTTTTCATTGGTTCTGAAAAATCTATTACTTCTCTCTTTTAAGGAATTCCTCTGCAGAGATGCTATTTTAATAAAGCTCTGTAAAATGGCTGCAGCTAGAGGGAAAAGTATGTATGTGAAGGTGTCTTCAAAGGGATATGCTTTTATTATGAGCCTTCCCTGCTCTCCCCCTGATTTCATTTTCTTTTGCGCTCTGGGTCACTCTTGGTTTGTTTCTAAATTTGTTGTCTCCTCCTCTTCCCCAATGGAAAAGAGATGTAATGCAGCATCCAATTTATTTGGAAACCATTGTTTCCAGGGAAATCTGAACACAGATATCCTCATACTTTATATTGGAGCCCGTTTTGTGGAGGAAGGTGAATGCACTGCACGCATGGGATATAACTCTTCCCGTGTGAAGCATATCCCACAGACTGCAAGGTTCGTTCTCCTCTTCTAACTGCCTTCTTTAATAAAGTTATTATTTGTCTATAGTGAGGATTGTGTATACCTTTCAAAGGAGGTCCTGCTGTGCAGCCATGAGTTAGACAATGAACGATTATGAGACACATCTTCCTTGGCAGTTGGATGGAGCACAGAATGAGCCATGAACATGATATGTATTTGATCCTCTGTGTGTTGAGCCTGGAGAGAATGAAGGATCTTGGGTTACTATGATACCATGGTTTGCCTTAGTGGGTCAGCTCACTGGGGCTGGCTTGCTGGCTTTTGCTATGTGACTGCTGTGCGAAAGCCAGCCATACTGAAGCAATTGGGGTGGTAGCAGAGGAAGAAGCAATGATGAAGTCTTCTTCTAAGGAGTCCTCTAAGGAGTCTTCTTCTGAAGTCCACTTCTAAGGAGTCTGTGTCTCCTTACAGGATTGTGCTGCTGCCCTTTTCTGAATATGGAGGTCCTGGAATAGTAGTGGATGTGGCAGGATGTAGCGTCCCTGACAGAGTTACTTCTCTGCCATGCTGCAAAGTTCCCCACCAGATTCAGGGGGGTCCCTGTCTCAGGTCCCCTGGTATCCACGAGCCTGTGACCGGTCTCTCCCTTGGCCAGAAAAACATCATCGGGAAGGATGTCAGCAGACTTTATTCAATGGGGGGGAGTGGTGGGATGGGTTAGCCACAGAGAAACTCGGCATTTTGCTGAGCATTTTGAGTTGCGCATCCAAGAGAAATCAAAATGACAGCTTTCGCTCTGCCCACGTGGAGGGCTCTTAGCCATTTCTTTTGCTGCCTGCAGGGAGAAAAAGGCTATAACAAGAGCCAAAAAATCTGGTTTGGTTGTCCTGCTGCTCTCCCATTCTCCCTTAAGGGAAAGAGGATTTCACAGTTATTAGAAAAAAACCTAAAATCCTTTCCAAAATTTGACAGAAGTGGGAATAACATCATTTATGTTTGTGAAACGATTGCCAGGCTTACCTGCTGTTTGTGGTGTGTGTGCTACACCCGCTGAACTTCCTGTCTCCAGGAGGTCCCAGCACAGGCTGAGGGGCAGGCCATGGCCAGAGGGGAGCAAATGCACCTCCTACACGGCTGGAGCAGTTTAGTGAGCTGATCGTTGCAGCATGCCAATGTGCCATGGTGAGCATACATTAAGGCAAAGCAGTGTGGTATTGACATATATATTCACTTGCATATTGATCAACCTCCCATTTTCCTCCCTTTGCTTTGTATTTTATATGCATACTTAATTCCTGAAAGTTGCCTCTTCAATGCAAATAAAATTCTAAACCAGAGACAACAGGCTGCTTTGTCTGAATCTGTAATTCAAATTGCCGCTAAGGCACAGAAATGTCATGAGGTTCTTTCTGACAGACCACGTCTACTCTGTGTTAGTCCTATCAAGATCCAACTATCCATAAAGCTGGTCTCTTCTGCTCCTGTAGGAAAAACAAAAAAGGCTGGGAAAAATAAGGGAAGGGTCATCTGTCAAAGGGGACTGCAAAGGATTTTGGAATACAGTTCACTTTTTGACCAGCTAACATGAGACATTTCAGAGCACTAGTGCTAGGTGGGACTTTGCAATGCACGTTATTGAGGCCAAGCACTTAATAATAATGCATCAGGCTCCCTATAAATGGGACTGGGATGAACTGCCCCCACAGTGCCTCCCAGAAGTTGCAAAACTTCAGGAAGATTCAGGCTTAATTTCTGAGACTTCAATGTTTTTTCTTTCCACAAACATGAGGATTAGCAACTGCAGTGTTTATACAGGGTTTTAGTAGGTAAAAAATAGCTAGTTCTGTTTGTGAAGCAAAATACCATGAACTGGGACAGGCAGTGGCATCAAAACCAAGAAGAAGCCATGACAGCACCTTTCTGCTTCTCTGCAGTTGTTGCAGCATAACTGGAGAAAGGCAGAAACCAGGCACAATTCACAGTTTTTCTGTTCTGGCCAGGAATATCAGCCTGTGCACAAATGCAGTAGGTGGGAAGTGCCTCAGGATGCACCAGTGTGGCATCCCAGCATATTTATGCAACACACGGGTTAGATAGGAAAGTGTCTTTGGTGGAGAAACATGCGTCTTTCAGGGAAAACCATGTACAGTCATGTACAATGGCTGGTACAGGCTGATGCAGAAGGTGGCTTTTGGATGATGATGGCAGGCTGAATAAGCTCCGGAGACACCATGGATGTCATGTTGGAGAAGCCTGAAGTTGAGACTCTAGAAGTAAAGACAAAACCATGGTGTACAGATGAGAAGCTTAGTGGTGAAGTTGATTAGTAAGAGATGAGTTTTGGAGTTGCTCTGAGAGAAAAGATAGTCTACATACACATGAAAGGTGTGGGTTAGTGTCATATGACAACACTATTCTAAGGCTTAGAAATGGGAAACACCTTTTTTTTTTTTTCCACCCAGATAAATTTTGGCCTTTTCTCCTTCCACTAACTGGCTTCCCTGTCTTCCCTCCAGAAGAAGACAAGTCTGGATCTGAACCCATTGCCTCACAGCACTCTCAAACATCCCTTTCTTGTGACAGCAGAAAAATGTTTGTATCTGTCTACATTTGCATGGGAGAGTAATCTGCAGAGAATTAACTTTGGCAAGTGATATAAATGAAGCTGAAACTTTTGTCCATTTGTAGCTGACATCATTCAGTGTGTTCTTCAGGATGGCCCAGAAGCCTCCACAGGCACTATGGAGTCTGTCAGGGTGGGGAGCTGTCAGGGCTGAGTGTACAGAACCATCACCCTTAGATAAAGGACTACAGGGAGCTGTGTTTTAATTGTGATCATCACCTTCATCAAGAAGTGATTATTTATAAGTTTTTGCAGAATAAACAAAACAAGCAGCTTAGTTCCCTTGTTAAGACATCTTCGTAGTAATGTGGCAAAAGGAAACCAGTTATTTGTTTCAAATATCAAAGAAATCCAGAAAGACACCTTTTTCTAGTTTCCAACATATTATTTAGTAACCTCTGTCCTACAAAACCAGTAAAGCAGATCTAAACTTCCATTACAGAAATGTATGCCCTTCAAAATATTCATGGCAAAATATATTGAGCAGACATACAAACATCCATCTTCTTTCTCGCATTTGCCTTCTGTGAGGAAATACATAATTGCCATTGTTTTCATTCTTGTCCCAGCTCAATCTTCTTATTTTCATCATGCATACATACATAGATGCATATATATGCTTTTGAATAAAACCCACTTTTCCTGAGCATCCTTTCTCCTTCCATAAGCATCCATCCATGGTTTTCTCTCAGCTTATTAACAGGTTGTCTCTAGTTTTTCACAGGAAGATATCTCTGTCTCAGAGCTGCTTTTTTTCAGTGAAAAAGAGCCAAGTCCTTTGCAGGACTTCAGGTCACTGTGGCTCACGGGGAAAGGCCAGGAAGGTGTTTGTGCTAGCCACTGGGCAGGCACCTCAAGGCAGTTGCAGCTTTGGTTTGCACAGCTGTATCCACAGGGGACATGGGCTCATGGATTTTTAACCCTAAGCCTTCACACCTTTCTCTCTGTGGTTGCTCTTCTGCAAGGCTGTGATCTTGTTAGGACCCTGCTGTGTGCTCAGCATTATTCTGCTAATCCCATCAAGGTGTTCTACTGGGATGAGAAGAAAACAGCATGGACATCAGCTACTCCTATAGCAGGGCCTCAGTGCCAATTTGAAGACCATTATCTACATACAGATGCATACAAATAAATTCTAAAACGCGATGTAAAAATTTCTAGTAGAAGTCCCTCTTCTCAAAGCTTTTAAGCCAGTGTAATCAATTTTCCTGTGCCCATTGTCTGTATGTTCTTTAACTCCAGGATATTACGTTCTCATTATTTTGCATTTGCAACTACTATTCGCCGTATAATTCATTCAGACTGATCTCAGCTGCCTTTAGGAAATCAGTTATATGGTCCTTTTTATTTATTTATTTTGGTGAAAACACACTGAAGGTCAGGACTCTTTTTGCTTAGCTGCCTGAGAACACAGACATTTTCTTCTTTAGCTATGAACATGGTGACTCTTAAAAATATACATAGACCTAATTAAATTATATTTCCCTTAGGCTATTCAGACAATGCAAAATGAATATTAATCCCCCTTCTCCCTCTTCACCCATCCCCACAGTCTAATCAAACAATTATTTTGTTGTAACACTGGGTTTGTATTCTCTCAACAAGATACGTGTTCTGTTCTAATGCCCTGGGAGTCATTAAAGCTTCTTGCAAAATGCAAAAATGCGAAGCCTTCCTTCTAATGTTTTTTAATTATCTCATGTGCCATCTGATCTTGCCCAACATTTAGCTCTGTCAAAGCTCCAAACCCAGATTAACCTGGGTGATCCTGCACCCCCTCACAGTCTAGTCACAGGACGATTCTTGTCTCCCATTGACTTTGTATTTTAATTGGTATCTTATTATTAACAACTGAGAGTGCAATATGCTGGGAGGAATATACTGGATGGCTAATATTTATTCATGTAAGAAGGGAAAGGAAAATAACTTAATCCCCAGACTTTGTCTGGCATCCCTGTTATCTCACTTCCTAATGTTTCTTACTGAAAGAATTTAGGAATTAGCCTTTAAAAGGAGAATAGCTTTGGCTATCCAAATCTGTAAACTTCACTTTCTTTGTTTTTATTTAGAAGGCTCTTTCTGAAGTAAAACTAGTAAAATTACTTTGAAGAGATATTCCAAAGAGGCTTGGGTTTTTGCAGATTGCATTTTCTTTAAGTTAAATACTTCTTAGTAATCTTGGGGAAAAGGAAACCAATTTCTTTGTCTTACAAACTACCAAATGTGCCTATGTGCAGAATATAACCACCTGGTCTCACCTCTCAACCTTTCACATTGAAAAAAATCTCCAGATGAATTTAGATCACATGCAGTCTCTGTTTTGACTTAGGAAACTGAAGAACAGCTGGGCAAGGAAGAAAACTAGTCTTCTCTGGACATGTCCAAATAAGACAAATTATTACCACATTTGCAATACATTTCTGCAGATGTGGTATTCTCCACAGAAATATCATCAATAATCATCATTAACATTATTAATCAAGAGTTTTATAAGTAGATGTATGTGTAAGTTATTGATCTTATCTAGGCCTGAGGATTTTCTTGTGAACTAGAGTTACCTGTTGCATTGAATTTCTGGCTGATTAGGTGTAAGCCATGCTGTGGGTGAGGGCATCCTCCTCAGTATTACTCCAAGAAAATAGTTGCATGATAGTGCACTGATTCATTTTGAATAGTCATAGTGTTGCAGTAGTTTACTCTCAGGCAGTTATTTTATTTTGACACTTACTGAGCACTACAAAATACATTCAGTTTAAAGTTGTTTGTCTTTTGTCTTATGCAAATAGGTATAATGAACTGTTTGTCCATCCTTTCCCCAGTAACTTTAGACTCATTAAGGAACTTTGAGTTGACAGACAGATACTGGTAACAAAGCAAATAAATTCCTTAAGAAAAAGAAAATAAGAAAATAAACCTCTTTAAGTGGAGTTTGCACTTAACAGCCCAACAACAATACAGAAATCCACAGGATACAAAGTTCAATCTAATTCTCAACTCATTAAGCTGTTAGTAGGTTTGTGGAAGACTGATTCAAATTCAGAAAAGGTCATGTTTTGGCCCTCTGCATGGATGGCAGTCCGCCCTGCAAGGCTGAACCTGCGTATCTGTGTCTCTCTGCCTTCAGTGTTTTTCTTACCTTAGATCTCCCATTCTGCTCTGCAAATAAGAGCATGCGGTGCTTTCTTCTGCTTCGTGTGATGAATCCAGCGAACAAACAGAAATCTTAAGCTTCACAGCTGCCTTTGTAAGACCATGCATTAAAGGGCACACAAGAGACAGCCATGAAGTTACACCTTGCCAGAGGGAAAAAGCAGCAGTGGGGCAGTAGGAAAAGTCAGCGGCAGTTTCTAGAAGCTGTCTATGTTTAAGCAGAAGTGGTACTGCGAATCTTAAACATGTGTTTGAGAACGAGTGCATCTGCTGTGGGAACTGGAAGGGTTCTGCCTGACTGGCTGTCAGGCCAGAGGTTACAGGTCACTGTCAGAAAATTTGAGCTAATAAAAAGACTAGTGATATTTGAGATTTTTCTTGCTCTTCTGTTTAAACTGTTTGTTTCTTAGAGGTGTATCTAGGAATAGGAATGGAAGTGAGCTTTTCTCTGTGTTTGTTGTGTCTGTTTCTCCTTGCCCTTTTTTCTTCACAGCTTTTTTCCCCCTCTCTTCTTTCCCCCTGTCCTGGATCTGCCTCCAAAGTTGATGCTGCTTTTGAGAGGGCTAGCCCAGATGCCCTCTAGAGGTCTCTTCCCAACCACCTTGTTTGATGGCTCTGTTATACAGTGTCTTTACGGTTCTGAGATGAGAAATAGGCTGGGAACACTGGGAAGAAACTGGGTGGGGTGGAGATGGCCACCAGCACCAACCAAATGCTTTCATGCCTGTGCAGCTGCAGAGGTGGTAAGAGCTTTTCATTTAAGCATGATGTGTTGGAGAGGGCTGTTTCCTGGCAGTGATGGGAAAGGAACATCATACCTGAAATGACAGGTTTTTTTCAGGTAGGGAGAGTGCCTAGGAACAGTGTGCGAAGAGAGAACCAAAACATGAGCTGTATGGTGGTTAAACTCATGTGCATCCTGTGAGCTCTCAACAGACTAAGGAGGCCAGGCTGCAGTTAAACACAGTGGGAAATGGCCACCATGTTATTAATCAGATACTGGTAAATTCTCTCCTAGAGAGAGATACTGGTAAATTCCCCTCATCACCTCAGCTTGAAATGTCACCGAGCTGTTTGTGAAAACAGCAGAGAAGACGACTTCTCACTCTGCAGGGAGTGGGATGGCTTCTGTTTCCATAAAAGCAAATTGGGGTTAAAGCAACTGAGAACAAGAGAGCAGTATTAAAAGTAAGCAACAGGAGGGATTGTCTCTGATCTGTCATATGAAATGACGGTAATGTGGCGGCCAGTCATCAAGAAATGGCCATCTTCTTACACGTTATTGGAAATTTGTCATAGGGATATCAGGGACTTGTAAAACAACAAGACCTCACCCTTGCTAACACTAAAACATGCACTAAAATCTATATTGCATGGAGTCCCTAGGAAAGCTCTTAATAATGGATTGCAAAACAGATTACAAGAAAATCCCTGCCATGGACAAGGACTGCTAGTTACATTTCCATATTGAATGCTACCTTTCAAACAGCAACTATATGGTTCAGAAAACACAGAAACCTCTTTCATTGTATTTCATGTTCATAGTGTCATTAGTAGCATATTAATCTCAAGTTGCTGACTACATTCACTTCAAAGGACAGCTATAGAGTATTTCAGTAGGAACAACCCTGACATCTGTCGAAATTTCCCTGCTCCCCAGCACAATGATTTTCCCACCTAGTGGTTAATTCAACAGAGAATTGCTACTGCACAGAAGGCTAATACTTTCTTCCTGATGTCATTGACAGATATAGGAAGGCTTTCTGAGGCACAAACAAGAATTTTATTTCAAAAGCAATAATAAAAAATTCCATCCCTAGATCTTAAGAAACTGCTACACTCTATGAAATGTCACAATTCTTGTCCAGAACATCAAAGGCAAAATTTCCCCATTCATTCCAGGTGCGTAAAGGGCTGGAAAACAGGATTTAATTTCTCTGATCCATAAATAACCCCATCAAGCCCTTGCAGCCCCAGCAGGAAGTATGAGGATGTCTAAAGTGCAAATAGATAGATCACTGCTATATTCTGGCTTATGAACAGGGACTGAGAAAATGGGCAGAAGGGCTTATGAAAGGGAGAAAGAGTTGGGTGATGTACACTGGATTAGCTACCAGACTAGCTGGCACACTCCTGCAACTGACGCTATCATCAGCTGTTCTGCATCTCCTTGGCTGTGTCCAGAGGACACCAGTCATAGCTGAGACTGGGCTGTGAAGGTTAGGCACCCAAAATCTGCATGCAAACCTGATGTCTTCCTGTATTAAGCCTGGCAGGTGGTACTCTATAGATGCCAACCTTTATGCCTTCCCTTCACATCTTCCCATGAAGCAGCTTTCAATTCATGTTGATATGCTAGTGGGAGAGTAGAAAAAAGAAAAATACATCAACTTACTTAAAAACCCCAAGCACTTAAAAAATTACTCTGCATCTTTAGTCTGCAGCAAACTCATGGCACTGTAGTTGCAAGCAGTTTTGCCTGCTCACCCTTGAGACTGCAGAGTACTCTCTGTAAGTAGGTGAACCTTCTCACACCAGGGCTCCTGTGGTGGAAGGGAGGGAGAAAGGAGCAGCAATGGGGAGGTATAGATCTTGAAATGCTTAGCCTCTTGTATTTGAGGGGAAAAACCCAACAGAGTTTATTTGCCCCTCTCCCTTTTTTGAGCATAGTATCAGCAAGAGATGCTTTGGATTATGAATCTGAATCTTGGCTTACGTTTTATATTCAAGGATCCCTATGTGATGTGGCAGGATCCCTGTCTTGAACACTAGCCTGATGTTCCCTGAAGCATTGGAAACAGTCTTCACAAAAGTCAGAGCCCTTGGAGGTGGGTGCAAACCACCCTGAAGCATGCTGTGGAGTCTGAGAACGAGCAAGCTTCTCTGCTTAGCAGTAGCAATAGTTTGTTGTTGCCGTATAATTTATGACCAGGCTGGTGAAAGTGGTTTGGAAGAGGACTGCTACTAAGTACTTCTGCTAATGCTCAAACCTGGTTGAACTGAGACAGGGAGTGATCATATGTGATGTTATGCTGTAGCTGTGAGGGGGCAATAGTCTGTGATGTGTAGGAGGGACAAGCAGCTGGGGAGAAACTTCTTTACCTGGACAAGCTGTGCCCGGAACAGCACATCTGACTGTGCCTATTAATTCTTCCAGGGGTGGCTGGGAACATCTTAGGGAAATCATGTTACTCTGACAGTGGCTTGTGGTACATAAAAAGCTAGGACCTTCCTTTTTACCTTATCTGTTTAAAAACCCACTTTTCTTTCATCTGTGTGTTCTCACCTGCCCCCTTCCCTCCCTGGGAGTGCATTTCTGTAACTGGGTGGATATGAGGAGAAATCTTTCTTATGGGCAAGAATGGCAACTGCTGAAATAGAGTCTTTCTGGAGGGACAGAATCTTATTTGTTGATTCCAAATTTGTCTTTTCCAGCTACAAAATAAATCAATCTCATGCTGTGTAGCTGTTGAGGTGAGACATTTCAGTGTAATACATGAATGCAACTTTATGTATGAAAATGACATACCTTGAAAATCAATTTCATGCCAAAATGGGGTGTTGATCATTTTTACTCATTATATTTATACTTAAGGCACTAAAGGGCAAACCACAGTATGTAATTTGGCAGATATCGGTCTACTGCATGTGCATATAGCCAGTTAATTATGTAACGTATTTTGCAATGCTAAATGTACAGTTCAGGTCACGTAAATGCTGATAGCTTGTGTTACAGGCTGCAGGATGGCATTTGTATTACAAGATTAAGATTAATCCACAAAATTAAGACAGGTTCACAACTGTGGCAATTGGTTTTGAAATGATTTATGGAGAATGTATTATGTCATTTTCCTCAGTAATGATATTGTACCTCCTTCCTTTATACCACATAAAATATTTCAGGACATGGGTGTATGAAGGGGTTTATATCATTACTGTGTAGTATATTTTAAACAAGAGTGAGAAAAGTATGCTGAGACTGATATGCCTGTGGTGGTCAGGCTGGGAAACCATCTTGCACACAAGAAGAAAAGTAGCCACATTCTTGGTATTCTTGCATAAGAGGACAGAACTGTGCATTTAACTCTTCATACCAGTATCAAAAGCATAATGAATGATTGTTGTATTTCAGATATGTATGGGGAAAAAACTGCTGGAAAATATATATTTACTTCAGTGCAAGGCAAACTCATCTTTAACTGTGTTGTTTTGGTTTCACAGCTGCAGTGAATAATTTGTTATTTGGATGAAGGCTTTATGGAAATGTGATGTAAATGATACCTGTATCTTGTTATGAACCTCTGTCTCTATTTAAGTGTGTATTTCACCTAACAAAAATGCGGGTATTGGACACAGTAATTAGTCTGAGAGTCTGAGAACAAGGAAATACACTGTTTGCATAGACATACCCCAGTCAGCAATACAGTTTGCTTCTAATCTGCCAGAAGGTAAATAATTCTTTATCTTTACTAAAAAGCCTGGTTTGTTTTTTACCTTATGCGTCTTTAACATCTTTTCTTAAGGGACACACTTCGTCTTTATATCCTTTACAGACACATCAGACCTAATCCTCTTTCTCTGTTGACTTGCAAGTACAGTGCAAGTATTAACTCATAGACTCTTTAAATAGAAACTGTGCAAACTGAAGGGCAGCGGTGGCTCTGGTGCAGTGGAGACAAGAACAGGTTATCTGTTAGATCCCTCTGTCTGCTGGAAGAGGAGTGTGACTCAGTCTTGTGTTGCACAGGGCATTCATGGAGTATTTGTCTCCTGTGGCTGCAGCCCAGACAGCTTGGTAAGACCATGGCTGTGGTCACTGGATTCCTACCTCCACGAAAACCTTCTGTCCCATATAGTAACCTTAGGTTTTTAAGTCATTTAGTGCACTTTGGATTACTGCAGGAAGCAAAACCCATTCATGGTGCAACTTTCTGAAGTCCTGGAAGATGATACCTATTCATTGTCTCTCCAGCCTTAACTCTCTGCTCCTCAAAAGGAGGCAAAAGTATATAATTTAGGGGTATATACTGTCCATCACTGCAGTGTCTTCTCTGTCTTGCCTGCAGGTATTCATCATTTCACAAAGCTTGAAGCCTCAAACTAATGACTTTTGAATATTAATGTGGGAAAACTCTAGAGACCTCCTTGGAATTAACTGAGTTCTCCAGGATGATCAGTCTGTGGGTTTCCATTTCAGTCTGTTCTTATTCTTTCTGGTGAATTTTATTTGGCCGTGCTGACTTACCTTTGTATGATTATTGTTTGTACTTTTCCAAGCATGAGGTTGTGTAGGAAACCTAGCTGGGCTGCTAATTCCTGAAGGCATGGTGGTGTGCGACAGCAGCATACCTGGTTGCGTCTCTCACTCTGTTCCTCACCACTCTGACCTCCTTCCTACAGTGACTTTGTTCTTTTTAAGATTCACGAAATTGTTTTTGTGTCTCTTCCCTATTAGTAGATAACTTGCTGATGGCCTGAGAGAATTGATGTGCAGTTTTTCTGGGTAAATCAAAGCCAATACTGACTATGAAAGCCAGAGATCCCACAGAGCATGAAATCCTCCTTCTCCGTTGCTTCCTGAATGTCATCTGCCAGCCTAGTGCTGCATTTCACACAAAGAGCACTGCACTGGGGGAAGTTTTTGCTGTTTTTTTCATGCATATTAGGACAGAATATACTTTAAGTGTAGACAAAGTTTGGATATACTTCACAATGAGTTTTACTATAAAGTCATATACATCCTCTTTCATGCATGGGCGAGAGTGTAGCAGGTCTTCTTTCAGCCCCTGCAAATTTAATAACTTTATTTTGCAGTCAGTCATCCTTGTGCCCCTTCTGATCCCTCCGAGTAGTTTGATAAATTCTCAGCATCAGACTCTCTTGTCTCGGAATCATTATATGGGAGCACAAAAGACACACAGCTGGGTCACTGTTGCTACTCTGCTGGTCATCACAAAGTTGTGTGCAACTGTGCCCTTCTCCTCTAGCCAAAAAAACCTATGGGGAGGTGCTAGACAGCTCCTCTGTCAGCTCCTGTTGTCACTTCAAACCAAAGTGGTTGATGCCTCCTTAAATGCTGCTGTGCCTTTTGCTTCAGAGGGTTACTCCTTGAAGCAGACATTGAAAATAAAGACTTATTGCTACAGAGTAGGTGACCTTGACACACCTAGAGGTAACACTTTTAAGTCAGGACTGAGGCACACTGGCAAGACCTGTAGTAAAGACAGCGTGAGCCTTGTAGCTATCAGCTGTGGCTACAGACATTTGGACATACATCTCGAACCTGTGAATCGACTGACAGCCTTCAGGAATATGAAATTCTCTTTTTAAGTGTTGGGATACTATTGGTGTAGAGTGGTTTGGAGGCACAACCCCTGTTTTCTTTTTTCTTGTCATGCTCACATCAGTAAGTAAACCTCCCCACAATAGCCTCCCACCTGCCCCTTGCCCTTTCACTCACTTTCCTGTTCCTGGTGGGACTACAGACTCCTGGGGGCCTCTCTGAGCTCCTCTGGGGAGAAGCTTGTTAAAGTCAATCACAAGTGACACTCGCTGCCTGATTCATTCTGCTTCCTTGCACAGTGACTTGAACTGCAGTGTGTTAAAAGCTGAAAGGGAGCTGGACAGAATCAGAGGGAAGTTGGAATTAAGAGGATTATGAAGTTCACTGACTTTCTGAAATGAAATTGGCAGGTTGGTATGTTTTCTGACATTATTGCAATACCATACTTATAAATCACACTCACAGCAGAATCCTGAGGATTCAGATGTTCCATATTAACCATTTGCTTAGGTTTAATTTTAACTGTCCAATCTGTCATGCTCTACATGCCTTTGGAAAGTGCAGCCATTGTAATGGTGACTGTGGTACCAGCATGATCTTGAGCAGTGACCCTGTGTGGGGTGCATTAGTGCAGTTCAGATCCTTAAGGATGGGGTAAACCTTCTGGAAGGCAGAGTATACATACAATACATGGATTACAAAAGGCACTGGGAGTACTTCATATCACTTTACAGACTAGCAGCCCTGCTTACTCCCTTCCTGAGCAGAAGGATACTTAGAGAATTATTGTAGGTCTGAGTCATGCTATGAGTTCCGTCGCTGAATCCTTGTTTGGCCCTGGGCAGGTCACACAGCTCATCACTGAGTTATGGGACATTTGCCTGTCCACAATAATTTCCTGGCCATGAATGTGAGTCAGTCTTAATGACATTGATTCTTCTCCGCTAAGGGCTAGTTGAACCTGAAAGACCTCCTGGTTTCCACATGGTAAAAGCAAACACTTGACTTGTCAATACCACAGAATAGCAGAAGCATGTTCAGGCATTTGAGTCCTTAATCTGTTTGCTCACCCAACAGTAAGAAAAGGATAATAACAGTCCTGCACCTTAGAAATGTGTTGCTACATTGATGGGGAAGAAGGCAGTTACAGTTAATTTCATGTGCATAAATATGTAAGAATGCCATATGCAACCCACATAATAATTTATCTCCTATGCCCCATTTCATGTACCGGCTGCTACCAGGACCTCTGGATTAATTTACCTGGAGGGGAATTTGCTTCCTAAATATACAATGGTTTATGCTATTACTGAGTGAAGGCATTTAAATAGCAAAGTGGCCAAACTTGCTGATGAAGAGACTACTGCAGGTAGCTTGAGACAGGCGACATGGTGGTAAATTACATTCATTGTTGATGGCTGCAAGAGAATACAAATCGGATGGAACAAATTAATCTCCTTATATACATCGATGGCTTCTGAATTAGTTGTCACCTCTCAGGGAAAAAATAAACTATAGGTTGCATTGTGGAAGCTCAATGAAGACGTCTGGTCAATTTGCAGCATCAATCAGAAATTAATAAGCTGCTCAACAGCTTTAAACTGAGGCTAGGGAATACCACAGCAGCAATGTTCCGCACTACCTATTTTCTGAATGGGGCCCTGCTGCTTTGGTTACAGGTCTGTTTTAGACCCCTCCCATTGACACCCTAAAACCCACAAAAAGTCAAACTCCTGAGCAGAAATCAAAGAGAGATCCCTGGACAAGAAACAAAAATTGGCAAGATTGTTAGTTGCCATCCAAGGAAAAGTTGTTTGGGGGCCATTTTTTCACAACCAGTGTAGGAAGTACCCATATAGCTTCAGTCTGTAGCCAGCTTTGTAGTGACATGACCTACCCTGTGACCAAAAATGGAAAACCAGACTCATGGCTGAAGCAGACAGGCATGCCCAAATTCAGTGCCATCAGCTATGAGAGACAAACTTCATCTGGGGCATAATATCTGAGAAAAGAGGTGCCAAAGACAACTTTATTTTTTCCCCCAATTAAAGCCCTTTCTACTATCTCTTTCTAAAAAGCTTTTTATAGTGCTTGTTTTTATCTGTTTGCATTTATTTGTTTTATTATTCTTATTTTATGGAAATGTGTGTTGACCATCAGTTAGGTGAGGAACTAGCTTGTTCCTCGTAATAGTACATATAATCACATATTTTGTTGTAGTGTAATGTTTCTTTTCCTCTGAAGCAGCATTCTTTTGTTCTTACAGAATTTAGGATGCTAGTGAGAGCCATTTTGACAATTCTTATGCTCATATGGTTCTATGAACTGCAATTTAATTACAGTCTTTCTGGGAAACCTATGGGCTTTGATACAGAATGTTTTCTTCCTGCTCTCAATCTTCAGTTAGTTTTTGGCTGTCAATCAAAAAGAATAGATTAATTTGATTTTTCTTTTCAGCTTCATTTTATTCAAGCACAGAGAACATAAAGTATCAGGTAAGAAATAATAAGAAAACTAAAGGTTAAAGGTTGAAGTATTCCCACATTGGATTAAAGATTACAACATAATGCCAGTACAATGGCAGGCTAAGAAGGGGGAAAATTAATGGACTGTGAAATTAAATTACTCATTTAGAGAGTACTCAATCTATTACTGACAGCTATTGATTGCAGAAATAATTGTCCATTTTTAAAGGTGTTCCTTTGCTTCATGCTGAACCGATCAGCTCCCTGGAAGTGGTCATTTAAGGGCATTAGCACATGAGTCACTTTTTTACCTATAGAAGATTAGTGGTATAACAAGTTAAGATAGTTGGTTTTCATGGATTTTTAGTTAACACTAGTTGGGTGAGAATGGCAGCTTTACTAGCAGGCATAGTTTGAGAAGGTTATGCTAAACAAACATTGAATTTCAGGTCTGATATCAAGAGGGCTGAATACTCTCAAATCCATGCGATTTTAGGATGCTCATTCAGCCCTCTTCAGGGAGAAGCTTGCAGTGTTTTTCATAAAATCATAGAAATGGTGGTGGAAAGAGACCGCTGAAGCTCCACAGTATAGCCTCCTGCTCAAAGCAGGACTGCTGCCAGCATGATGTCTGTGTCTTTGTCTAGCCGAGCCTTCAAAACCTCCAAGGACGAGATGCCACAGCATCTCTGTGTAACTTATTCTAGACCTGTACTGCTTTCTACCTTCCTTTTTTTTTTGGAAGGACTGGACAAAATCAGTATGACCCATTTAAAAAGAGTGGACTTTGTCTGCAATTTAACTCTTCTTTTGCTTGTTTTGTATATATAAATTCACTTTTTCACCTTATATATCTACCAGTCCAGTTCATTTGCTTCCGTTTAGAATTGATTCCTTTTGGCTGAGCCTGCATTATTCTTACATGAGGCACCAGTACCTTTTAGCCAGACATTCACATTCATGGATAACACAGAAATTGGGCACCCAGTACTGGTGGTAGCTGGATTATGACCCTGGCATTTGTGTCTGTGTTTTGTAGAAAATGCAGAAATAAAAAACACAAAAGGCCTGCCCCATATAAAGATCCACAGTGATGCTGACTCATACTTAGCAGGCAGAAAGACCTGCAGTAAACTCACCTTTTCCTTTCACTAAATTTTCAAGTTCCTCTTGAGCAAGCCACAAAGATTTGCCCTCATGCTTTGAATTGCTCTGACCATTGGGAGAGCCCATGAAGATGCCTGTGGTACATGGTGGCTCCTCTAGGAGCATTCCCCTGAGCTGGTCTCATTGGATAGGGTTTGCCCCTTCCAAAGGAGATTGCATTTCAGCAGCTCACAAGTCCCCTGACATTCAGGGACTTGCTGGAAGTCAGGGCCATCTGCATGCACTTGCTGCAGACACCAGTGGCACCAGCCACAAGCCTCCAGCTGATGCTGTGTTACTGGGACCATGCAGGTGCATCTTCTGTTGGTTCATTCATCACCACTGGTTCCCACTTGCTTGGGACAGATGGGGTAGCTGCTCCCTCCTTTCTGATTTAGTGGCTCACTCTCTGTCACAGTGCATAAAGCCACTGTCCCTCTTATTTTCCTCTTCTCTTTGCCCTCCTCCGTGGCTGTTGGCAGAGCTACATACAGGTAAATAATCCTCTTCCCCTGCATTGCTGCTGTTTGCAGTGTGAGCCAGAGGGAAGAAGCAGACCCATGCTGGGCAGACCTGCAATGCTGCACACTCCTCCCTGCTCCTGGGAGGATGCATCTGGGCAGTGATATAGTGGCCCAACCATCACCTTCTTGCTTTGCTTGCCCTGGGTTTCACACCAGACCAGACCTCTTTTACAAAAGTGCTTATACAGCCCCTCCAGCCAACCTGAGGGATTTTTTCCTCCCACCTCCTCCATTGTAATGTTCCTTCCTGAGCATACAAAGGCCCTTGCTGTGACTGCATCATTTAATTGGGACATTACCAGGGCCTTTTCAATGTACAAAATCAGATAATTGACACAAGGTGGAAACCAGCAATGCAGGTAATACACTAGCTCTTTTGAACCCTCCTCATCCCTGTCTGAGGAAAATAATCCCACAGCTGTGTCAGGCAGGATGGAGGCAGATGAAGTACGCATGGGTGAGCCCCTAAAGGGACTCACTCCAGAAAGGTGGAGGGCATATGGCTGGGGTGGGGGGAAAGTGTGGCAGCTGTATTTACTCTAGCTTGCGCTTGGTATTAGTTTTATGACTTGAAATTACACAGCAAAACTGCTGTGAGGAAGAGCTGTCTGAAAAGCAAAGTGGGGCTCTTTTAAAAAACAGCTAACAGCAGGGGATGTTCATTGCTCTGTGCCTCTGTGTGTTTGCTCTGAAGAGAAATTAGATATGCTGAACCTCTCAGACTGTGGGATGTGGTTGCATTTTTTAATAATAATAATTTTACACAGTCACACACACACATATTTAAAAAGGTATATCTATGCATATATATAAACATGCATTTAAAGCTTTGCGTCTTCTCTCAAGAACATCCCCACATCAGAGTGACAGTGTTGCAGAAAAGCATGTGAGGGCTGGAGGGCAAAATTCCCTGCAATTAAGCTCCGCTAACAGTGCTGTCACCTCTCCTTTCCTCCAGCTCCCCCATTAGGTTTTTATAGCTTTTCTGCTTGGGAAGACAACCATGGTTGTACCTCCTGGTGGGGAAAGACTCTGGATAGATCTGACAAGTTCAGCTCTCAGGGAGGAGACTGCAGGGCATCTCACAGGACCAAGATTTCTCCCCTCTGCAGGAAACCACACCTGGTATATTGTTATATTGGTACATTCCTACCATATTCTGTGTCTGGAGTGGCTGTGCCCTTGTTCCCCCCGGAAGCAGCTGTACCCAGCCTTGTCTGTGTATACCTATTCTGCAGTCTGCAGACTGGCTCAGAGTGCCTCTGCAGTGTTTCACTGCCTGGTAGAATGTGCCCTTGTAAGGTACTTAGATTGCAAAATTGCATGGATTCAGATTGGCAGAGACCAACTAGAAGAGGACAGCATTGCATCCACCACAGCTAATGACAGCTTTACATTGACTTCTCTTTGGGAAGACTGGGAGTGAAATGTGTGCAATGCAGAAAAGAGGTCAGCAGACAGACTTCTTAGTAGGTTTCTAAATTTCCATGTTTAAAAACATGTATTTCAGAAGTTAAAAATGCAGGGCCCTTTCAAATATTTAAGGGGACATTGTGTTCAAAACACCTGCTATAGCTTTTGCTTCATGTGATAAAATATTGTCCTTCCTAGCATTTTTGAATCCATATTTGTGGAACAAAATGATAATTTCTTGAATAAATTTTCTCTTCTATCTGCATTTTCTCAGATGTTTTATAGGAAGGTAAACCCCCAAATAAACCAGTCAGTTATTTAAATATTTCTCCAACATACTTTCAAAGATCCTATGGAGAACCATGCAGATTCAACTGTATGCTGCTGTCCTTATTACGAGCATCATTTCAAGACATATTAATATTGAAAACTGGCAGAATTGGTATTGACTTCAGTGGCAAAGACCTGGACGAATACTGTCTCAGCCAACCAGCTCTTTTTTGAGATTTACTATATGACATTCTTTTCCATCAGGCAAAGCATCTAGTGGTTTCTGAAAACCCCTCTTCACTGGTTTCTGTCCTTGAATATCTGATAAATGGCACAAGTTTCAAAAATCACTTTAAAAATCAGGATCTTTTGAGAGTAGGGACATGTCTTCATTCTTATTTTACAGACAGAAAGCTGAGACAGACCAGACAGGTGAACTGACCTCCCTAAAGCTACCTGGTAGGCAGTGGTGGGTTTGGGACTTGTCTCTCCCTTGTTGCCATACAACCTTTTATATTTCCATTCAAGCTTCCATAAGAGGGCTGATGAAATCATTAACCGTGTTACTAAATCTTGGCCTCCGTTGGACAGAATTGTTCTCTGGAAAATAGTACGGAAGATGAAAGCTCAGTATGGGAACAGAGGAGAGGCAGTTACAAGAAACAGAAGCAAAAGAAAATCAAGAGTGTAAATAATTCTGAGCCAATGCTTGGATTGCAGGGAAGGAAGAGCTTAATGTAAAATTTAAGGAGAATTTTTTGTTTTCCTTGTTAATTTACCAAAAGAGAGTGGTTGTTACACAAAGAACAAGTTCAGTGAAGTTGGGTGGTTTGTTTTGGTATGTGTTGATTTGTTTGCTTTTAATTTTCTTGCAATTCAAGGGTTTTTTTTTCCCCAACAATGTCTTATATTGAGAGTTGGTACAGTTGGCTGCAAAACCAGAGTTTTACAGCAGGGCACTGTCTCAACATGAGCCATCTCCTCATAGCAAAGTGCAAACTTGGCTCCCTAGGACTCTGGGCAGGACTAGGTACGATGGTGTGCCTAAGACAAGTGCGAAATGGAACAGCTTGCAACTTTCCATGGATTCCTCTTCTTGTGAGAAGCAATTTTGTTCCGGAACAAAGAATGTCAAGAGGAAACTGAGCACAAAAAATAAAAACACTGTCTCAAAGTTAAGCACTCAGTAATGTCAGTACTCTCAAACTGCAGTGATCCTGATACTCTTCTAACTTGTTTTATGTCACTGAATTTTTACTGATTTTCATGTCATTAACTGTGATTTATAGCACTAGTGTAGGGACAGGGAATGGCATTATCAGTTTGTAATATCAGGCTGCTCACTGCATTCTCACCCGTAATTATGTTTTTAGAAGCAAGTTAAAGTTTCCTATTATATCCACAGCAAGATCTATTTAAGAGATAGCAATTGCACTTCCCAACACAATTTATACCACTGAGGAGTGAATCAGCTTAGAAAAAAAGTTAGAGAAGATCTATATCTTTTTTCATCCCTCACAACTCCCAGAGAGACTATTTTTCTGGTTCCAGCAATGCAGAGAGCTTGATTGTTTTTTCTTTTCTTCTTTCCACATACCAAAATTCCTTGCTTTTGTTCAGCAGCATGATGCTGAAATATGGTGCCCTGGAGCCTGACGTTCCACCAGCCTTGCAGAAACGCAGTGGACCTAATCTTACCTTTTTTCCAGGCAAAATCCTACTGGTTCCAGTAGAATTCAGGGTCAGAGTAGAAGCAGATGAAGCAGAAAGAAATGTGAGTTTGTGCATGTGTGGACTAGCTATCACACAGCATGGAAGTTTGTTCTGTGATAGTTCATGCTGATAGAGGAAAAGGTGGAGAGGGTGCCCTAATTTCCCTTACATTATCTGATAAATCTACCTTGGAAAGGCTGTTCCCAATGAACTTGAAACTAAGCTGAGTTCCCCAAACCTCAAACCACAAAGTTATTGCTGGAAAAAGAAGCTTTTACTGCTACTCTTATGATTTTCTTCAGGTTACTTTTTGCTGGAGAAACAAATTCAGAAAATTAATGTTATATGCTATCTTTCTCCCATTTCTTCTGTCATTCTTCTTTCCTAAAATTGCCCATTACCGGCACCTTTTATTATCTAGGAAAATGTAAATGCTTAAAACTTTTGGGGAGTCTAGTCTTTAATGACATTTTAGTTTGGAAATATTTTATTGAAACAATCAGTGTAATTTCTACTTTATCTTGTAGAAGAAATTATTTTCAGCTTGTTTAATCTGGAAAAGAGAGAAAGTTGCTGTGTGTATCACAGCCAGTTCTGCACTAAGTCCAAATGCTGCCGAGCTGCATCAGCAATAATCTCAAAAAAATCAGTTCAGGTTATTCCTAAAGGCAAAGGCACATGACGCAAGACAGTTCATAGATGAAGTTAGCTTTTCCAAACATTACAGGTACTGAAATGTCATTTCATAATGTCTATAGCTTAAGAGTATTGCATTTTCCAGAGGAGAATTTCTTCTTCAGGTTTTCTGTCTAGTAGTGCAGTAACATTCGGTGTGTGACTTATGAGTCCAGGACAATTTTTATCTTATGTAAATCTGCAGAGATTAGGAGGTCCTAGGTAGAGCAATGTCTGGCAAAGGGATGTTCCTGCTGCTAGGAAAATTCAGCTGACGTGTGTTCTTCTGGGTTTCTCCTGATTTCTGTCCACCTACCAGGAAGGACAGTCCCTGCTTTGGTGACAAGGGTTGTCTAAACAGCAGGGCCCATCTCTGACCACCCCAGAGCATGCAGGGTTGGAAAACATCTGCGTGCACAGCCTGGCTGTAGCCCACAGTCATGTTGGTGGCTGGAGGTGTCAGCATGTCGGCAGCCCTGCACAAGCCTCCTTGGCTCCTGCAGATGCGAAGTGGGTTTCAGTGTTACGCTGTGTGAGAGTTGGGTATTTGGCCTATGGTTGGATTATATTGGTTGTCCAGTATAAGCATCATAGGATCAGGCAGGCAGGCTTTTTCTCTTTCGCTGTCCTTAATATTCAAAAGAAAATGATGATTAGCCAATCCTTTTTTTGATGTTCATTTGTGGGACACATATCAGCTCACAACAGGGACCTTCTGCATGTGCTTTTATCCCTTGGCTGATGCTCCAGGGATTCTGATCTGAATCTGTCTATGTATAAAAGCAGGAAGGGAAGAGAGAGAGAGATGGAGAGTCCCTAGCTCCCATCACAGATGGCTGATAATTAGTGTACTGCTTCCATCTTCTTCAAAACACAGCAAAGATAGTTTCCTAGTGACAATGTGGTGATTTCAAGCTGTTTTACACCTCAGTAACGCTCTTGGAAAAACACAGAAAGACTCTCTACCTCTGAACCCTTGGAAGTTTATTTTCACTTGTTTACACTGGATCAAATATTACATGTCCTTCAAATTTATTAAATGGGAAATTTTGTCTGAGTGGGAACTACAGGCTTGTGGGAATGGAGAAATATCAGGAATAGCTGTCAAAACCTTTCAGACATGAAAATCATAATAGATCTTGAAAGGAAGTATACATACAATTAAAAGGCATAGATGACTGAAGCATGATGCCATTTCAGTTTCTGGTTTAAACCCCTGGTCTTAGCACAGGTGTCTGCTCTCAGTAGGGAATCACATTCTGCCATAGCGTCTCCTCATTCAGCTGGTTCAGCCCAGTGGCTCCAGATATGCATTGTCTGTCCAAGCACAGTCATCCCAAGTATAGCAGTACTACTCACAGGCAATGCAGGGTGTGCCATCTCCTAATGAATGACCTGTTGTCAGTTGTCAAATCTCTTTTTTCCTTCTCCACCAACTCAAAACTTCCCAGACAAATGAAAATCCCCAAACACTCTATGGTTTACAAAATTTTGTTGGTAACACTCCAAATTTTCCAAGGAGGCAGGACATAGGACCTCATTCCATGGAGCTCTGTTTTCCTTTGCAATGCCAATCTCGATGACTTCCTTCACCTACCTCTTCTTTACATCTCCCCCCATGTTAGAAATGACATCTCTTAATTATTTTTCTGCCTCACTTTCTTAATTATGTTTCTGCTCAAGGGAGATGGGGAGCTTCTGTCACCGCCAGCTCTGATGGACGGCGAGGCTAAGGCTGGATCCTGTAGGGTGTCTATAGCAGTCTAGGACTTTTACCATTTCTTAAGCCAGTATCTCACTATTGGGAAATACTCCTTTTCCTCACTGGTTGCTACAGTTCAGTTGGAGAAGTTAAACAAAATAGTGCAACTATTAAATGCTGTTAACATGGCCTTCAGTATGCTCAAGAATTATCCAGACGTTATGTCAACTCTAAATAAAATCTGAAGTTTGCTGTGATAGCTTAATTTTAGTTAAGTGCCCATGGGACAGATTCTTACTTAATTTCTATTGGGATATCAACTAATGCCAAGGGAGATTAAAAGTTGGCATCCTGTCTGCCCTGAGCCAAGATGAGATAAAAAACAGTCAGACTATGTTTTTTCTGGGACCTATGCTTGAGTCTTGCAACTTCAGTAATGCAGGTGTAGACAGGTGCTGTATGCTGCACAGACAACACAAAACAAAGTCTGACCTTGCCTAGAGCAGCCCTGCATCTGACCTTGTTTCTGAAAGATCATGTGTGCCTTTGTCTTGTGCCTCTGAGTTTAATGCATTTCCTCGACAATCGTATGCCAAATCTGAATGAAGGCTCATACTGAGGATCAAGCAACATGCTTTGACCATGTACATTCATTGAGTGGGACCAGGATGTGATCATCTTTTCCAGATGAAAGCACTACTGCTATACCAATTTTCTGCCATTTATTTATGCAGTTTTCTTCTTTTCACCTTTTTATTGTTTGTGACAAGTGCAATTAATGTCAATTCAAAGCCTCTTTTTTACCAACTTAATATTGTCCTAAAGTCCCTCTAACTCATTCTTGTCCCATTTTTTAGGCCTTGCATGAATGCAACATGTTAGTAACTGAGGAGTACAGTCAGTGTCATCACTTTTTAGAACTGAAAGTCTCTGTACAGTTCAGAGAGAAGTCAGTAGTTCCCCAGCCTCTACACATATTAAGCCATCTGCTTCCATGAACTTATGCCAATTTACATCAAGCTAGTGAGCAGAAACAAGGCACAAATTCTTGCTACTCTGGAAAAAGGCAGAAATGGCTGTGAATAATGAAAAAAGTTTCTCCCCCTACACTTATATAACAGCTTGTTGACAGTCTCAAAGAGTTTTTTCTCCTTCATTTATGCATCTAAAATCATACTGTTCTTATTTTGGTTTGCTAATGTGTCTGCCCACTTTTTTGGTAAATCACCATGTGCTGAAAATATATATGGGTGAGAAAAACTATTTGCTAAGTTGAGCTGAATTCATTGGATGTTGCTAAAACATGAACCAAATAATAAAAGTAGTGCTTGGAAAAAGTTTTGGGGGACAAATTTCTGAAGTTCCCAGGTTTTTGGCAATTGTAATGAGGCAGTGGGCTGAACTGAGAGAACTACTGGAGAAGGTGCTTTGTCAGTTTGGGTGTGCATGGTTGTTGCTTTTCCAGATCAGTCAGTGTTTCAAAATCTGCCTCCAGCTGGTAAAATGATCATGTAGCTCCAAGGTGGCACTATTCTTCTGGAAGCTTGAATGTGCTGATTCGGACCATGCTCCATGAGTGCAGCAAACACTGAGCTCGTTGGATCTAAGAAGACTCTTACTGTCTTTGACCTCCTTTGGCTTTTGATCTAAGCATATGAAAAAAAGTGTCAGCCTGCAAGTTTTCAGTTTCTTTTATTTATTGTTTCAGCTAGTCATTTTGAATGGTTCTGGCAAAGAAATGAAAGGAAATAACGATTTGACAACATTTTGAGCAAGGGTGATTACCAGACGGCAAGAACATGAGGTTTGTTCAGTCAGTGCATTTTGGACACAGAAAAAGGGAGTGTTCACAAACATAGCCATTAAATACCCCAACTGTTTGCCTATGAAATCACATAAGGCACCTTCTGAGCATTTTTATCATTGGCAACTTACACTTACTGCATTGGACAGGAACTGAAGAAGTTGAAGAAAATCACGACATTAGAGTAAAGATAAGAAGCTCTCACAATGTCCATTTCCATCTCTCCCAGCTTATGAACCTGTCTGTTTCTGAGGACATCACATATGCTTTGTGCTTGAGCATCCTGAAGCTCCTGTTCTCTATACAGTCTAGTGCAGATCATTTCAAGCTGGTCCAAATGCTTTTTGTTGTGCAGCTTTTCTGCTTAGGTACAACTTATGCTCATTGGTTTAATGCAGCTCTTGGAAGACAGCTGGCTCACCTCCTGCCAAGTCAGAGCCTCTGCAGAGCGAGCTCTCCATCAGCTTCATCAGGTGGACTTGGCATTGACCTGAACTGTTTTTGAGGTGACAGTGTATGTTTTTGTCTTGTAGTGCCTGATAGGAGGGCTGCAATGCCTTCCCCTTTCCCTGACATACTCGCTTCTCAAGGTCTATTCAGCCTCTGTGCCACTAGCACATGAAGCCTACAACTGAAGTGCAGTTTTGCTGTCAGACCTCTCAGGGGCATTGGCCCACCATTAAGACCACTGCAGTGTATTTAAATTTCTCTTCTGTAATGGAAGGAAAGGTAAGAGTCACCTTTAGCTGACTTGAAAGCAGTAGATGAAAACTGGCTCGGTTTTTCAAAAACTATAATTGTGACATTCTGCATGGAAAGCTCCACTTGCAAAGATGAATGTTTCATTAATTTTTAAGGATGTGAAACTGCACTGGAACATTAACTAGAGCATTTGCTATCTAGCAAATGCACTAATACCACGCAACAGTCATATTATTTTATTCTGTTATAATAGTCATCAAATAGCTAGCTAAACTTAAAATAGTGAAACATCAAAGTGGGACTTTTATTCTTATGAGTGATTACTTTGAAGAAATTACTAGTTTTGTTACTGAAAAATTACTATGAACTCTCCCTCAAAAAACCTTGAATAATGTAATCTCAATCTAAAATTCTGCCTGGGAGAGATGGGGTAAATTCTATTATTCATAAAGAGTGTGCTATCCCTGGAAATTAATTATGTCTAAACCTCATTTTTCTCTGTTGCTACTCAATACCCTGTTAGCAGACAAACAGTGCCTGGTGGCTTTATCTGACCATTGTATTAATGCAGTGACGTTCCCTCTCCTTCCTTAAAACAAGTTTTGCAGATAATACTGGAAATAACAAGACGAAAGAGAACTGATTGTCTTCTCCCTTACTTGAGGTATTGTGTAGTCATTCATGTTAGTCCAAAAAAGGTATTAAACTGTCTGACCCAAGGGAAATGATTATATAAAGCAGGAAGCAGTGAAAAATGAACAGTGTTTTGTAAAGTTGGCTGGGAGCTGATTATCTGTCAAAGTTTGCAAGAATTTATAGGGAATAGGAAATATTAAAAAGTAACCTCCTAATTTTTTTTTTTTTAATTATAAAAAAAAGCATGGGATATTTTTTAGCTCATGCTGAGCATATCTGATTCCAGTAACAAAAATTTTCTTAAATTTTGCCTGCAATTTTCAGATTTTCAGTCAGTGTGTATCTTCTTCTGCCCCAAGATAACCAGCTTGGGTGCATGTATCCAAACAAAATGTCCAGGTAAAACAGCTCCTTGCAAATGTTAAAAGTGATAAAAGAGGTCATTGCATGAGTCATTTACCTACCTGCTCTAAGGGAGAGGCTTTTCATGACGGGGCAAATGCATGCTGTAAGAGAACAAAGACCTGTATTTGGTTTAAAGTACAGAGGGAAAGGCAAAGGCTCTTGGCAAACAGATTAACCCCCAAAGGGTCCGGAATGTACTCTACTGTTGATATATTCAGGCAAAAAGGTCACTGAAAAAATCTTAGGTCAGGCTTTGTACTTTTCACTTGGGAAAATTCTCTTTCAAAAAAAGGCTTGCATTTTTTTGATTTTGGTGTTCAGTTCTCTAAAGTCCTAAAAGGGAAGAACCGTACATAATTTCCATAAGGATACTTAGAGGAGGGGGGAAATAGCACGTCTAAAACATATATTTTGTATGCTGAATGCCAGTGCATAAAGCACTTTGGGTTCATGTTATATGCTTACATCTTGGGTGCTGCTGAGACCCAATTAAGTGTTAACTCATTCTGTTAAGTGTAGAGATCCCAAGAATATTAAAGGAAGCATTCAAAAAACCAAAAGCAACACTAAACAACTCAAAAGATGCTGCCATTCATCTCCAGGTTTGAAGAATCCAGGTGGGACACACTGCATGTTGTAATCACAGTGAGAAAGTTAAAAATATGTCTGGAGAAAGACCAGAGGAGAGTGTGGTTTAGATGTGCCGAAGTACAGCAGTGTAAGTGTTGTGTTGAAACTTATATTTGAGAATGTTTTCAGGGAGGATCACAGAAGTGACACCATCTATTCTGCCATCTGAGGGAATTTGTTTTCAAGCAATCTACAGTATCCTCAGCACTGCATAAAATATTTTGTGACAGATGCCATATTTCCTGAATACATTTAATTTGTTTAATTGTGCCATTATATGTTAGCCTCCTTTGCAGTTATTAGCAGGTAGGAAACAAATAATATTTATTAGACTTTCACCTAAAGCTAGAGGTTTAATTCTGTTTATCCTTTCTTCAAATACAGGAGACCAGCCTGTGTAGGAGCAGAGAGCACAGCTGCAGTGCAGGAAGAAATTGAATATACTTAAGAAAGGTATAATATTACTTCATCCAAATCTACCCATATTTTCCTGCCTTGCTATTACTTTCTCCATTTTAACTATACATTATCCCTTTGTCAGTAGAACTTTCTGGTGGCAATCTGCAATCCTCTCTGACTGAAATAGAAGCCCTGTAAGAAATCTTTGTTGTTGAAACACATTTTCTGGTTGGCTTACGATATTATAAATTTTTCTGACCTCTAGTATGAGCGTTGCAAATTCTCCAAAATAGATTCTGCCACTGAAAAGTTGCTAAGCAACTAATCCCATCTGATCTATTGTAGTTCAAATAAATGAAACAGGCAGATAAAAGAGAGTTTATAAACCTAACAGGTTGTAAAAAACAAACAAACACAAACCCATAAACAAATAGACTTATAATGTATTTTATCTCAAAATAAATAATTCTGCAGAAAAAAAGCCCACAAGAATTATTTGAAGGGACTTTAAGCAAAACCAAAAAAGGTCAGTGTTGCCCCTTTACTGGTCCAGGCTGGCTGTTACCTCAGTCTACTCTTTGGCAACCTTAATGGTGATTTACATGTCCTTTTTGCTGGGTATTTTTCCTTGCATGACACAATATGTGATATTTACGTAGTCAAAAAGAAGCTATTACTTATCTTTCAGAAGAGCTGTCATGATTTTTTAATTTTTATTTTTTAAATTTAGCTCTGGATTCAGGGGAGAGCTGCTCTGTACTTCCACGTACTGCTTCCCCCTATAACTCACATTGTCCTGTTGTTGCAGTCTGGTCTTCAGAGGTGGCCAGTTAAAACCAGAAGAAGGAGGAGCTGGAGGCTCTTGTTGGGATTCAGAGGAGGTGAAGTGGCCTGGGCTGACCCTGCAGACAACCATCGTCTTTACAGCCAGATAGCTTTTTCTGTCCGAGGCAAACTATGCATAGCTCTTGTCCACATGTGTGACTGTGAGGGTTTATTTTTCCATCTTCTTTTGTCTCCCACAGGTTCATATTATCAGAAGGAAAAGGCTTTTGTCTTTTATTTCTAGGCCAGGGCCCTGGCAGCTTCAGCTGCTGCCATGAGTTGCTCCCCTGATTGCCTGTACCTGGGATTTTGAGGCTTGAGTTTCTGTGATTTATAGTAACCACTGTAAGGTTGTCCTTATCACAATAGTCCCTCGGATGCTTTCACCTCTACAAGATGCTGTGCATTCTTTCCTTCCATGATCAGGACTTCAGCGTAAAATTAGCGTCACAAAATTTAGTGCATGTTCTTAAGGAAGAGGAAGCTGATTTTATTATACAAAATCCTTAAGCAGTTTGATTTTAGCCTTTCAGGCTTTCACACTCATGAGTGCCAAATTGTATGTTCAGATATGTTCTGTGTTCAGGTGGTCTGGCTAGGGTACTTGTGTGAAGCAAGACTATAAGGGATGCTGCCTGTATCTTTTCAGTACCTCTTGGCTGGTAACCACAAAGCAGTTTTTGGACAGATCTTTTATATCCCATAGGAAATATCCACTGCAATGAGGTAATCCTTTGCCTCAGTTCATGCTTACTTTGCCTTTCATAAATCTTGGGTCAGGTTGCTGTCCATTGACTTTTCTCCCTTGTTTGAAATATATATGTATTTAAGACATGTCTATAGCCTTTTCCTGTTAGTCTAACAGAAAAAAAGAGGTATAAGTGGTATATCACAGCCTTCTAGCCATCCTGCTGGTGTGAGGATTGCAGGGTCTTCTGCTGATGGACTGTCTGGCCTGTGGGGACATCAAGAGTGCCTGACTGGCAGAAACAGCATTCATAGCAACTCCAATACTACATATCGTTACTAATTTCTGCACTGATTTATGAGCAGAGTCACAGCTCTTTACTGACAGCCTGTAAGCCTGAGAGGTATCTTTGAGGTGAAATGCTGGTAATTTGAAAACAGAAAATAAATCTTCTCAGTTACACTGTCTGGTTGCAAATTTATATGCTGCAAATGCTATACTGAGGTCTTTAAAGTCATTACTAGAAGGACAGAAGAAAACTTTGAAGTGAAAATTGTGATTATAAGAGAAGTTAACGAGATGGAAAAATAGCAGCAGCCTCTTTTCACCATTTCCTATAAGAATATAGTCCTTTTAAGGCCTGAGTCAAAGCTAGAACTTTTCTACTGACTTGTTTGGGCCAAGCCTCTGTTTTATTATTATCAATTTTATTATTATTTATTATTTTTATTTAGTGTAAAAGCTACTTGATCTAAAGCAAAGGCCAATACATAGCTCAGAATTAAATAGGCACCTCAAATTACATTCTTTTCTCATTATTATTCACTTGAGGAACAAATTCTGGTCCAGTCTTGTTAAGCTGTTGACAGAGAAATCAGTCACTCCTCAGAAATAAAGGAATGGAAATGAGTTATTTCTGTTTTCTCCTGGTGTTTATGCAAGCTTCCCCTTAAGCATTTACCAGAATGAAAGCTTTTCATCTAACACTTTAATTCTGTACACCTTTTCCCTGGGTCTGAGAAAATAAAATAATAGTGACAGTTAATGAAAGGAAAAAAGGAATCACTGGAGAGGAAACACTCCAGGAGCAGGTAACACTCACAACTTATTGAATACAGTCAGCATAATGATTAGACCTTTTTAATGACTGTCATTGCATGTGAATGCTAGTCATGGAAAATTCCAGGTGCTCATCTGGAAAGCAGATTGTTTCATAAAATAGGGAGTAGAAATAGGGATTTGAAAAGCTAGCTCTTCCCCTGGTATTTTTGCAAACCAGTTTTCTCTCAGCATGCCAGATTTTGTCCCACTCTGTCATTTTAAGAAGTTGGGAGTGAAGAACTTGACTAAGACTCAGATTTGTATGAAATTCTTATGTTTTGCAGATATTCTGCAACATCTTAAAGAAGCCTTTTAGTCTGTCTGCTATTCCACTTAGCAAATAGGTATCACATTCTGAGCTCTCCTCCGTTGCTGACCTCTCTGAGCTATTCAGTTTGCCCCCTCTTTGGGAAAGGACATGTCACTTCTCATTATCCCAGCAAAAATCCTCATCATGGCTGACACCTCCAGATTCGGTCTCATGTAGTGTCATTCAAGGACCAGAGAGAGGAAACAGTCCCTGCTGGGGAGGCATCTGGGCAAGGCTCTGTAGGGAGCAGAAGTACATGGTAGGGTTGGTATGGGGATTCTCACAGCCTCCCTCTTGCTATGTCTGCAAAACTGTGTCACCCTGCTCCTTACCAACAGTGCCTGTGAGGATTGTTCCTCCCGCACGGGAGAGATCATAGGCTATTTGAAAAGTGATCTGTGGAAAACAAATGAGCTGCAGAGGTACACTGACATCCCTTTGCTTTTTTCTCCCATTGCCTAGCTCTTGCTTCCCCTCATTTCATGATATCTGATGCATAGGCATTAATTATTTTCTTGGTACCTTTTAGAGCTATTTACCTTCAACTAGTAGAAGGTGCTTGGTCTGCCCCTGCAGTAAACAAACACAATATGCTTTCTGCCAACTTTCACATTAATAAACTTCCCCCTTTCAGAAATCTGTTGCCTTGTAGGTTTGTACTTCCTGAGGCCTTGCACAGCAAATGACAAACTGGAAAGACTTGTTTGAAGAGGATTTAGGAAGACTATCAAATTTTTGCAGAGTCCTGATTCATGATCCTGTGGCAAATGGAAGATATGACTGATGAACTTTTGTACTGATAGTCCAGCACTACTGAGTAGCTATGGTTCTTGACTAAGAGGCCTGTACTGGGTTTCTCACCACTGGGCAGCAAAAGTGCTCAACACTCATCTTTTGCTTGGAAAGCTGAATATTAGAAATAACCCAAATAATGGGTAAAAAGCATCTTCTTTCTTTTGTTGCATGCACTGTATGTGGAGTGTTACTGTGTGATGTTTTTCGGCTTACAAAGCTGAATTTAGTCTGGAGGAAAAGTGTGTTTTGAATTTTCATTTCACCTGTCAGGACAAAACTTCTCTTAGGAAATGTGAACCATCTTTCAGTGCAAATAGTTTGAGCAATCTTGTCTTGGCAGTAGAGTATACTCTTGCACACTCAGATGTGATTTTTCTCTTGTGCAAAAACCCATTCCTGCTTCCTATTAAGAGGTCACGTGCAGTAGATGTTGTGAGACAGTGGAGCAGCAGTAGACTTTGGTTAAGCCTGCTGCTGCAACTTCAGCATCAGTCCCTGTGTAAACCAGTTATTTCCTACCTGCCATTTCCTTCACATGACCTGTGTCTATGTCTGCCCAGAGCCCTTGCAATGGTCTGCTATAGGGATGTAGCAGAACTTGTTTTATGCCTTTTACAACTTGACGGCCCACATGGGAAAGAGGGTAAAAAGGATGTAGCCCACAATAAGCAGCACATTGGAGATAATCAGGAACTTCTCAAGTGCTCTGACTTGAATGTATGAAATGGACATTTTCTAAGTGATGCTGACATTCAGACCTTGAATTTTTCTGGAGATAAAACAAATCCATCCATCCATCTACTCATCTACCATAGTGCAGCTGGATGTCAGGACTGTGCCCGTGTGTGAACCCAGTGCTCCTGAGTCATTAATTTGGGGATGACGCAGGAACTCCCCAGCTAGTTGTCATCAGAAGGGAGAAAATGGGCTGGCTGAAAATGATGGAGTCACTTGGAAACAGGTAATAGACTAAACTGCTGGCCACCTTCACAATTAGATATTTAACTGTATGGTGCAGGAACCCTCCTAGTGGTAACTTTGGTGTTGTCCAGTTCATATGCTTAAAAGTACCACTCAATATCCTGGTTGAACAATCTGATCCTTCCTTCTAAAGACTACCCTACGTGGTCCTGGCTGCAGAACTGATCAAATAGTACACAGTTAAAACACTTGTGAATAGGCATTTTAAGCTATTCATGCAGAAGGGGTCATGCAGTACAGTCTTTTGTACATTGGTAAGATATTTAAGTCATTTTGTATCTGGTTAATATAATACATAGTGATGTATTATACATGTGCTTGAGTAGTCACATAGGACTATAGCCAGCTGGGCTATAAGGACTAAGAAGGGCAGAAGTATGAGAAGTCTCACCCCATCCAGCCTGAGATGCTACTGCAAAAACTCTTGCAGCAAAGACGCCCATCACCATCCAAATAGCAAGCTACCACCCTATTCAAAAGATTTGATTCCAGACATGAGCATTACCCCATGCCAAGATCCCAACAAATTTGTTTTCCTTCTCAGCAGACTGTCTCTGAGCATCTGTGCAACAGCCCTTAAGTATGAGTCTTCCATTTTTTCACCTTAACCTAGTACTGATACTTTCAGACATCATGGCTCTCCTGACACAATGATGTGTACAAAGCTGATGTAGTTCATGAAAGAAATTACAAGGCTCTAGAAGGAGTGGCTTCCTCCACCCTCCCTGCCCCCGCTCCTTTACTTCATAACTAAGATCTTTCTGTAGATTTTGTGTTAGAGAAGGCAAGGCCAAAAGCTTTCCCAATGATGGTAGTTTTATAAGAAATGAGGGGGAGAAAAAGAGTCATGTTAGATTCTGCAGCCCTTTTACTGTTGTTATAGTTAGCCACCCTCCAAAAAAATGAGCCACTATTCTTACAAGGACCCATGCTGTTGACAAAAACAGCCAGAAAACAAAAAAACCCCCATCCACTCTCTCTCCAAACCAGCATCTTGCTCTGCAGAGGGGCTGAGCCCTCCCAGCTGAGATGGGCACCAACTTCTTTCAGCTGACAGTGGGAGCAATGGTGATGCAGGTGGCTGAAGGATAGTCTGTGCAGAGTCTGGTCATGCAGCCAGGACAACGATGGATGGTGAATGGGGGATGCGTTGGTGTCAGCTGTCTCAGTAGCAATTCTGAAAGTTTCTGTAAAACCCTCTCTTATCCTGCCTGGGGGCAGGGACTGACCTGAGCTCAAGTGAAATATCAATAGCCTTGCCTTGCATACAGCATCTTCAAAGGGTGTGTTTCACTTCTGGATGCTGAAAATGTTGCTTGGTGCTTCCAAAAGAGCTGGAAGAGGGAAAGGAGGACAGAGCTTTAAAAAGAGAGCTGAATGTCTTTCATCATCTGCTAATATGTCTTAACCTAAATTGTATCTCAGAAACAGACAAGTTCAGCTTTTTACAGAGTGTAGCCAGTTGCTTGCCAGTTTTCTAATATTTTGTTCAAAAATATGACCCTGCACATGAGACAGTGGTTCTGAGAGAATCCTGGTGCAGGCAGAAATCTCCATTTATTCACAAAAGACACACAAACAGCTCAACAGAGCAGCAGAAACATTTATGTTTTCTTAGCAAATCTCACCTGTTGAGCTGGGGTGGGGTGATTTTGTCTTTAACCACCCTGGTGTTATTATGAAGTGTTTTGAGATTATCTGTGAGGCACCTGAAGAGCTTCATGAACATTTCCTGAGAGTAAAGTAGTTTTATATCTAATCAGTGACAAACAGTAGCCTTATTTTGAATAGTGACCTTCTGTTGATTTGAAAAATGAAATCATTCCACCCTTGGTGATAAAAAGGCATGATTAGAGGGTTCCAAAGCCAAGCACTTAAACAGTACAGAGTGCTGGAATTATGTCTCCAATCTCATTTGAGCTGCCACTTTATATCTTCCGATACTGGAATTCCGTGCACACTTGTTTTTCTCTAAAGTGACCCATGCCTGTTTGGTGCTTGGTTGTATGAGCAGTTACATGACATTTATTTTATCTTCTTTCTTTATCATACACACTTCAAACCCTACTGTGAAGACAGAATAATTAATTTCTTCACAGGCTTTCCGAACATGTTTGTCACTGTACTGTCTGAGTGCCTTAAACACAAAACTTCATATATTTCTGTGAATTAAAAGGAGTATTTATACCTGTTTCACTGATAGAAGGATGATTTTAAGAGCAACTGGAAAAATATGTCTGTTAAAATGTTTGATGATACAAAGTGGTTCACTGTCATATGCCACATGAAGATGTCAAAGACCAGTTCTTATTGCCTTCAGCTGCAGCTCTGAGGGCTCAGCTCTTCTACATTCCCCCTTGCTCAGTGGCATTTGAAAAAATGTGTCATACACTTAGTGATCTGTAACTCCTGTCCCGCACAAACTCTGACGTAGATACCAGAACTGGAATCCAACTCTTCAGGGCAGTGTTTAACAGTATAAATGAAGAAATCTCCCTGTTATACCTATGGTCATCTGTCTTGTTACACAGTCCTCGTCTATCAGCCAAACAGCTTTACACACCAAGGGACCCAACTAAATCTTTGCAGCTGACCTGATTCTGACTCTGATTTCTGAACACCTGTTTTTTCAGTCTTAAGTTGCCTTTCCTGTAGTTCTCTATTTCACCCTTTCTTCCCCATTCCCAGACACTGTCCAAATTATGTCCTGAAAGAAATCAAATAAAAGTAAAAAATATGACTTGACTGTGACCAAATTCCTTGAGAAAAGTGGACTCCTTTACACCAGGTTGGTAACAGCAAAGCAACCTACATAGCACCCACTTGTAAATGATACCAATTTATTTTCTGAATCAAATTACATATTAACATTGCAGCAAACATATGAACACACGTTGAGTTAAAATAAATTAGTTTATATAGATTTAAAGTTCATCTTTCTTCAGCTGAACACAAGGTCTTGGTTTTAGTCTTCCTGGAATGAGTTCATTTCTCAAGACCACATGCTGAATATTTGTTGTGAGGTAATTTATATTTTTATGATGAGATGCACTTTCTTCCACTGCTTTTTTCCTTTTGTTTTGAGAACACTAATTTAACCATCTAGACATATTGTTGTTCGGGATTTTTTTCTTTAAAATAATAATAAATACATTAGGGAAATTGGTGCCACAGAAAACTGCTTTGTGTCGTAGCATTAATACATGTATAAACTTTTTCAGTTTGCTATTGGACCTGCTGTGCTGTGACCATGCTCTGCAGCATATTTCTGTCTTGGCAAAGCATAAAATGCACCTGTTTAATTATATTTCAAAACATGTTTCTATCATGCTCCATCAACATTAGATACTTAAGAGGAAACTGGAAGCTGTTTGAGTTCTCTCGGCTGAGTGGCATTGGCATTGCCCTATATATATACACACACACATATATATATATATATTTGGTAGATTATGCTGAATTTAACTCAAAGATGTGTCACTTGTAAGCAATATATTTTTAAATGGACTTTGTTAATCCCACTGAATATGAGAGTTAATAGCATCAGGTAGGGGTCCTCAAGGACTAGCTCCAGCTAGGATTGCATATTTTGAGGCATCATGCCTCAGTATGACAGGGGAAAGGTGTATCTTACTCCTGGGTGATTCACCATTGTAAATAATAGAATCATAGAATCATTTACGTTGGAAAAGACCCTTAAGATCATCGAGTCCAACTGTTAACATAACACTACCGAGTCCCCCACTAAACCATGTCCCTAAGCACCACGTCTACACATCTTTTAAATACCTTCCAGGGGTACCTCAACTTTTTCCCTGGGCAGCCTGTTCCAGTGCTTGTTAAGAACCCTTTTGGTGAAGAATTTTTTTCTAATATCTAATCTAAACCACATGCCTTGATTTTTTCACTCTTTACTTTCGGGTCTGTTTCTGGCCTGTGTTGGACATGTGACACTGAACTAGATGGACATTTGGTCTGGGCTAGTAAGGCAATCCTTGCATCTTAGGTTTATAGTCTTATACTAAAGTATTTACTATCTAGGCAAACAATTCGTGCTTCTCTCTTCATTTCATTTGGTGCAAATAGAGATGCTGTTTAAACATGAAGTCTTCTTTGTATTAGCAAGACATCACTAGCTTCTAGCTCAATCTGGTGAACAAGTTCCATTTCTTATGATTCATTTTACTGCTAACTATGCCATATGGTTATTTATCTCTTGGTGAACTCTAACAGCTAAGAAATATTTCTCTTTCTTGACAAAAGAGTTAATGCATGTGTCTAATTACATTTCATAATGTATTTCCATGAGACTTCTCAGATGCAGGAAGAAACTACTTGTCATGGCTGATAGATTAGATGTGTTCTTTGGTTAGTTATTAAAGTTACTGGTACTTACTCTGCTTCATCTGCACTATTTTCAGCATCTAACTCCTGACAAAAATTTATGTTGTTCCTGAATTTCTCATTAAATACAATGTTTGAAAAGAGCAGCAGAAGATGTATGTACATCTGGTCAGAAATATTACCATGTAAAAATACCAAAAGTTGTCTGGACAGAATAGTAATCCTTTAGGAAGTCAATACTGGCAGTAATATTTATTAACAATTTTAATAGTAATAATAATAGTGAAAAGTAGTAATACTAGTGATAACAATAGTAACAGCCAGTATGACAGGTTTCGTTTTGCCTAGGACAGCAGACAGACAGACTGGAGTCTTGGTTTTAGTTCTTTCCTCTGTTAGGTGATCTATGGGATCTTCAACTTAGGGCTAAAGACTGATCCGATTGTGGTTAACAAGGATTTTGCCATTGGCTTAGGTGGAGGCAGACATTCCCTCTTGATCTTTTTAGGCAAAATTTTCCAATGTGTTTATGTGCTATACAAGGCTGAGACCCTATGTCAAAGCTGGGATAGGAGCTCAGGTCCCCTTCAAAGCTTGAAAAGGTGTCAGAGTTCCTACGTTATTTCTGGCTGCTGGCTTAGGTTATGGATTATTCAGGGTAAAAATAAAATAAAGTAATAATTATTAATTCAGAGGGGTGTGTCAGTTATTTGTTCATGAGATATATGTGAAGGCACATTTTTCTTCCACTACTTACCAGAATGTTCATTTGTAGTTTGCATCTAGCTGTAAGACTGCTGTGATGAGAGCTAAGCTCTGTGCTCTCAGAAGCATTCAAAGCAATTGCTTCCCTACAGCATCAAAGCACTAGAAATCAACATGGTAGCAACTAATGTGTTGAGGAGTTGCACAGTTTCTAGTATCTTCAGTGTGTTTTTTTCATAGGGCCCCAGACACTAAGACAGTTGGATATAATTTCATCCTTGCCTTGCTTCACCATAAGTTAATTAGGAAGCTCATTATTTATTTGGCACAAATTTAGCATAACAAATCAATTTAACAGGGCACAAGAGACAAAGTAATTTAAAACGAAAGTCAGAATCAAGATGAAATGGCAAGATGGAATGTTTTAATTTGTAATAGCGTGCTTACATCCTAACAGCTCGGTGGGCCTCAGCGGCATTTCCGACAGAGATGGGTCAGCACAAACCTCCCAGGGAAGGGCACAGTTTGCCAATTAATGTCTTGTGTTTTCTTTTCCAGGTGGCACCACCATCCCTCCAGTCTTTCCCATGTAATACCAATATACAAGGTCCACTACTGTAAACCAGATGGATAATCTGAAAGAGAAAACATCTCTGAAATGTGACAAAACTGTATCAAATAGCTAAAAATATGACTAATGAAAATTTCTGGGTCAGTTACCTGATGACAGGCGTTCCAGTGATCCCTATTCAAATTGGGTTGGGAACAGATTTGTTGGGCTGATGTGGAGCCCTGGTAATCCAGAAAATGACTCTAGGATTAGTTTTTCCATGATCATGAACATTTTGGTTTAAACTTAGAAAGATTGTGATGAGATCTTGTTTTTTATTCTGTATTGATTTATATAACTTAAAAAAAAATTACCAAGATTAGTGTAGGGCAAAATGCTTAGCTAGAGTAAATAACTTTAAAGTCAACATAATTATATTAATTTTCACTGGGGGGAACTAAGCTCCATCTGCCTATTTTGAAGTTTCACATAGATTCTGTCCACCATGAAACCTAACCGTTACCATGTGGTTTATGAGATCTGGGGACAGCGGTAGCAAGTGTTTTCCAACCAGCATGGAAACTGGAGGGTCTCCTTGTGTGTTAGTACGTAGGAGTTGTAAACATTTACAGTTTCCAGTATCGTCCTGCTTGCTTTTCCAGCTGCTTTGATTTGTGTTAAAAAAGAGTTACTGAGACTTGTTAAAATGACATTGCACTTGAAGCACGTGACAAATACTTAGTCTATGCTGAAATCCTACACAATTACAGATGTTTTCCTTGTAGGTGGCTGAACAGCTGAAGATTGTTGTGTTCTGTGAAGACAAAATTGTCTGATGCTTTTTTCTCCCACTTCCCTGATCAAGTCCCAACACTGATCCCTGGGCCAGACACAGAGCTGGTGCAAAAGCAGAACAGAAGATCTACATGGATTTACACCATGGTCACAGTGACAAACCTCAATCTGGGGAGAGGTGAAATAGTAGAAAGGGACATCACAAATGCTTTCTCCTCAGTGCTGCAGTGTGGTGGTGGTCTTTTTGCACTGTCCATCTCCATAGATGGAGACATATCCATTCCTGAGGATTTTATGTGCTTAAGCCAGTGATGAACTGTGCAGAGACATGCTCGCCTCCCTTAAAAAGTGAGAGAAGTGAGAGAAGGAAGCCAAAAGTGGTGTTTCTTCAGGATTCATCCACCAAAAATATACATGGATTTGACCAAGCAAATAACCTTTTGGTGTATGAAGACCCTTCTCAGTGACTTAAATCAGAAACAAACATCATTGATCTAGATAATGTAAGGCCACACAGAAACATAAACCGCCAGAGACAGTTTTCTGCTGATCGAATTTTGTGGCAAAATTGCCAGTGGCTTTTGTGGGAAGAGAGTTTTTTCTAAAACCCTTTACTAGCAGCTAAGCTTTTAACTATCAGTAAACTTTAGGAGATTCTCAGGGTCCCATTTAAGATATGTACGAGTTTGAACTGCCAAATCAGCACCTTATTTAGGCTACCTAGAAGTTTGTCTGAATTGCCAAATCAGCACCTAGATAAGGATATACAAGAACCATAACCAAAACAACAAGAACTGACACACTTTCATATACTGTTTGGGGCAGAGAAACAGACTGATCAAACTGCTAAATATTTCAGCTCCCTTCCAGTAAAAATTCTTGGCAAACCACGACATCAGATTTCTGTGCAGATGTTCATCGGGTAAACAAACAAAGAGCTGTACTCCCTATCCAGTCTTTAGCAAACTGACTGGAATAGTAGCCCTCCTGCAATATAAGACCATCACTCTTAATTACACAGATGCCTTGATGTTCTTTCCTTTTCTGAATGCACTAGGATGCTGCCAGGCTATCCAAGTTAGTATCTATACTGACAAATGAGGCAGTGGATCCACCATTAAAGAGCTACCAGCAATTATGACATTTATGAACAGAAGTGCTTTGAATATCATAGTGTTAATAATATTGAGATGAGACAGCTATCCATGAACAAAATGTCACTGTAATTTTAGGTTCAAGCTTTAAGTGCTTGAACACATGATCAAAACCTTCCAGGAAGATTTGTTCTTCCTTTGGGTCCCCAAGGAAGAGAGAAAACTAAGCAGTAGTCTTGTACGCATTGCAATCCTTGGCACATATGAAATGTGTGTCCACCAGATTTGTCCACTGCATGCAGGCATAAAACAAGACACAGTCTTCCTCTCCATAAATAGATTTCTAGTTTTTGTTATTCTCTTGACAGGCAATGAATATATCCAAATTGATCTCTTGTCTAGCTGTCATTACTCCCAATTGTGATGTCTTAATTTTACTTCCCCGTGTCTTATAATTCTCTGATAACCTAGACATAATTTGACAAACTTTTGACAGTACGGAATATTGGCATGTACTCTCTGGACTCAGCAATATATGACTGATTGTCTCACCAGGAACTGCTACTCACTGTTGACAGGAAGGAAGGCTGGTCCTTACATACCTTTTAGCAGGACACCATACTTTACCAAATTCATTATCCAAACTAAAGTTTAACTGTCTTCTCTGTGGTAAGGTAATAAAAGATAATATAAAGGTATATATCTAAGGTATTTATATAATATATAAAGGTATTTATGTAATATAAAAATATATATATGGTAATATATAGGTAATGATATAAGGTAATATAACCACTAATAAAACTCTCTCATTTAAAGATTTTTGTCAGTATAATCTTTATTTGCATGGTAAAACAACAGACCAACATAAAGACTCCCTGAAGTGTTGTGCATTTTTATCTGCACTATACAGACATGGATACAAATCTTAGCAATGGTGGCAGAGCTTCTATAATGGTGGTTTGGGCTTCTAGAAAGAAAACTCACAATTTTTCATTGGAAAATCTTCTAAACTTGCAGTAACCTCACCAAAATGTGCCCAGGTAACAACCTGCAAAACATTTCATTCAAAACCAAACAAAAAATAAAAGCCTTCAATCAGGTGATGCTAGTATTACTGAACAGTTGCAAAGCTGGATTTTTCTGGGAGATTGTCTTCTATATGTCCTATGACTTGTCTACACAAGGTGGTACACAGTACTATCTCCATAGCACACTGATGGTCTCTGTAGCAGAAATTGGAATAAGAGATAATTTGCAATACCCCCAAAGAAAAAGAGTCTGCGTTTTCTTCCTTCTTGCCTTGACTTGCCTTTCTAAAACAGCGTTAATGAAGTGGAAAACAAGCTTTCTTGCAAACTTCTGTTGAATTTCAGACAATCAAGTTTCTACCCCTGATGTTTATGTCAGGGGAGCATGAAGGAATTTAGCACCTTGAGTTCATGAAGCTTAAGGGTCAGTTATGCAAAAAGGGTGGGACACATTTCACAACTCAATGAGACCCTGACAGGCGGTAGCTCAAAATTTAGGACATCAGTACCTTATTCTTCTGCTTCCTGAAGTCCTAAGATCTTTATGTTAAATTCCCCGAGAACTTAAATTATTGTTTCTGGGAACGTCTTGGTGTTCTGAAGTCTTGTCAGTGCCAAAACCCCCGACAGTGTCTCTATTGGGATACCCACACAAGTGTTCCTCTAACCAGCTTGACTGATAAAGATTTAAGAAAACAACCACCCTCCCCAAACCCCAGTCATTATAAGAATGTATGGAAATAGTTCCCAGGAGAAAAGGCTGCAGAGGGAAAAGTGTTAAGTGTGGGTTTGGAGGGCTGGAACAATGTAAGAGTTGAGTAGGTGTTGCGGATGGAGTGACACACTTCACTTGTAAGAGAAGTAGCAATATGTTTATTGACATAAAACAGTGATTTAACAAAGCTTGATAGTAAATGCAACAAGATTTGATGGCAAGGTTCACTTGATATTTACTGCATAGAGGACAGGGTCAGACAAAACTGTCAGGGAGACCCTCCCGTTGAGTCAGGGTGTTCAAAATGGACAGCCTTGTGTTCTAAACTCCTTCTTGAAGAGGAGTCTAGGTGCAGCTGGATCCACTCCTTTTCCCACATTTGGTCAATGATTTATGTCTAAAGGATTATGTATGCGCAATCAATCCTTTATATCACTTAGCTAAGACTTCAAAGTTTAGCATGCTGTTAGTCACTTACCAAGAATCTGTTGCGGCAAGGACTCTCTCAACCTCAAGCAGTAACCTTGAAGAAGAGATCCTGGCATGCAGCCCGCTGCCGTGCAGGAGAACTCAATGGGCCCTGGGCTGTCCACTATGGAGTAAGAGAATTAACTCATAGTCATATTTACATACTGACTACAGGTGTTAGCTTCTTCCAGATTTGGCTTGAGTTAGACATTGACCAGGACTGTCGTTAGGTGGGGACATTGTTCAAATTAGCCTTTGGCTATTGTGTTGTTATCTGTCTCCCCCAAATCCACTTTGAACCAGATGCAGCCATCACAACCAGAACACCACCAGTGATCACTTGAGCAGGATTACAGGAAATAGAGGTTGGGTAGCCAGGGGGTGGGGGGGACGGTGCAGGAAAGCACACTGCCACAGTAGGGAAGGCCACTGGGGAGCATGGCAGAGGGCACCCAGGACCAGGGAGGTGGTGGTGTCTCAGTGGCCCTGGTGGTCTGCTGCAAGGCTGGCCTCCCAGTTATTGCAATGGCTTGGTAGCTGTGAATGATTTACATGAGAATGGTTATCTGTCTCTATGTGGGTGATTGCATATGTAGGCATCTTGTTAGAAAAAGTGGATTTGGTTTTTGTTTTAAAAACCTTAGAACAAATGAATGGAGGTGTGAATGGAGAAACACTTAGCAGAAGGAAATAGGAAAGGGTGAATTTGTGTTTGTTTTTTATGCACTGATAGACCAAACAGAAGAGTGTTCTTTAACTCTTGGCCCTGGCTCATGTCTCCCTATAAGGTACGACAATATTTTAATTTTTATAAAATTCTGCTGGAGACCAGAGGGCAGGGGGGTATAAAACAGACTAGTTTGGTTTTTTTTTTTTCCCTCCTGTGAAGGAATCTTTCAGAATACTCCTGTCAGACTTGCCAAAAGGCTCTGTAATTTATGTAATTGGTGGTGAATATTATTACACACAATGTTTGAGAGTAGAACAAAGGGAAACAGGCTGGATAAAGGGAAGAAAGAAAATGGGAATGTTAAAAAGGTAAGTGGTTATGCTGTAGGAAACAAATTGGGTTTTAGGCACTTCCCTGTGGAAGAAAAGTGTTCCTCCAGTTCACGGAGCAATGGGTAATATATTATAGATGTTCTCAGATTGTTGTAGATGTTATGAAGTGAAACCTAAGGATAGATGTCCCTTATTATTGGGATTATTGTGGGAGGCTGCTAAAATATTTTGTGCTGATTGTGCTGAACATGAGAAAAATCAGTGGCTGAAATCAGAAAATAATGGATTAAGGAAGGACCTTAAAACTGGCCTAGTTATGAGAAAAGCAAAGTCACTTAGCAGCCCAGAAAGAAATTTCAGAGAAGCAGCATGACACTGAAAAAAGTGGCAACTAGAAAGGAAAAGGACATATTATGAGAACAAGTGAAGGAATTTAAATGTAAAATTCAGCAGGAATTCAAAGGAACAATGGCAGACCCTAAACAGGTCAGTAGCAAATATGAAGTAAAGATGAAACTCCTGAATAAGCTGATCATTATGCAAAAATTAAAAGTAGGTACTCTATCTGCAGGAATAAATGAAGTGTTACATTGGGAGCCATTGGAGGAAGCTGCCTTTTTGGATGATACATATGAACAAAGAAAGAGACAGGAGTGGGAACTTGAACGGCTACCCCAGGCGACGCAGTGCTGAAAATTGCCTTTGCCACTCAGTAAAAGAAACATCCCCAGCGGATGTGAAACAAACTGCTGCAAATCTCTGGCATTTAAAAGACAGCGTATCTGGGGATTAGAGTGTTGTGCTGTACAATGAAAGCACCAGCCAGTAGGGTCTGAAAGTGCAGCTGGGCTTGACCCTCGGTGCTCTGCTCAAAAGACAAGAGCAGCAACCATCCTTCAAGCCATGCGGTGTGGTGATGGCAGCATCAGACATCTGGGCTAAGCAAGAGCTGGGTAAATTTTCTTCACTACTGGACAAGATTCAGGCTTGTCTCCTTCCCTTCAGAGCATGCCCTCATGCCCAGGTTTGATGAGAGAGAGAAGACTTGCAGGGCTGAGATAGCTCTTTCCTCCAGCTTGTTCAAGTTGTTCAGTCAGGTTTGAAATAAACAGTGGTTCACTGAATCAGAAGAAAAGTGTGTGACTTTTTTATTTGTGTTGTGAGTGTTCATCTGAAGGCAATCATAGCCACTTTTACCATCAAGGATTGGTTGGTGTGCGGTGGGAGCCTATAGTCCTACAGCTTTCTTGTCCCCATGTACAATAAAATGTGCAGTGAAACCAGTGCTGAACCACAATGAAACTGAAGGGGCTTTATGGAAAAAACTGTGTTTCCTAGGGACAAGAACCAGAATTTCTGGCAACTGACACTAGCTGGATGGCCGAGCCCAGAGGGTCGTGGTGAATGGGGTGAAATCCAGTTGGCGGCGGGTTATGAGTGGTGTTCCCCAGGGCTCAGTGTTGGGCCCTGTTCTGTTTAATATCTTTATTGATGATTTGGATGAGGGGATTGAGTGCACCCTCAGCAAGTTTGCAGACGACACCAAGTTGGGAGGCAGGGTCGATCTGCTTGAGGGTAGGGAGGCTCTACAAAGAGATCTGGACAGTCTGGATCGATGGGCTGAGGCCAATTGTATGAAGTTCAACACGGCCAAGTGCCGGGTCCTGCACTTCGGTCATGGCAACCCCATGCAGCGCTACAGGCTTGGGGAAGAGTGGCTGGAAAGCTGCCCGGCAGAGAAAGACCTGGGCGTGCTGGTTGACAGCTGGCTGAATATGAGCCAGCAGTGTGCCCAGGTGGCCAAGGCGGCCAATCGCATCCTGGCCTGTATCAGGAACAGTGTGGCCAGCAGGAACAGGGAGGTGGTTGTTCCCCTGTACTCGGCACTGGTGAGGCCGCACCGCGAGTACTGTGTTCAGTTTTGGGCCCCTCACTACAGGAAAGACATTGAGCTGCTTGAGCGTGTCCAGAGCAGGGCAACCAAGTTGGTGAGGGGCCTTGAGCACAAGTCTTATGAGGAGCGGCTGAGGGATCTGGGGTTGTTCAGTCTAGAAAAGAGGAGGCTGAGGGGAGACCTCATCGCTCTCTACAACTACCTGAAAGGGGGTTGTAGTGAGGAGGGTGTTGGTCTCTTCTGTCAGGTGTCTGGAGATAGGACAAGAGGAAATGGCCTCAAGTTGAGGCAAGGGAGATTTAGGTTAGATATTAGGAAAAATTTTTTTACTGAGAGGGTTGTCAAACATTGGAATGGGCTGGCCAGGGAAGCGGTTGAGTCACCATCCCTGGAGGTATTCAAAAAGCGAGTGGATAGGGTACTCCAGGGCATGGTTTAGGGGGCATGGTTAATGGTTGGACTTGATGATCTTGAAGGTCTTTTCCAACCGAAATGATTCTATGATTCTATGATTCAAACTTAGAAAATATTAGCAGCCATTATGTAATTAGTGCTACCACATGTCTGGGTGAGATTTCTGGTGGTCCAAAACCCCACAGAAACCCCTGTGCAGTACTTCTTTGCCTTGCCTCTCACTGCGTGACTGTCCGTCTGGAAGCTTAACAATGTCTCTACAGCGTGTGCTTAGATCAGCCATCTCCTTCACACATGGTACGTCTGGTACTCCTTGGAAGAGTTAGACTTACTGAATGGGTCCACTTCAGCTGAAATGCACCTGCAAAGCAAATCTGTTATGGTCCAGAAGCATCCTATACTTTAGATTTGCTGAGTGTTTATATATGTGGGAAACCTTGGACAGAAGTGGGACTTAATTACACTGTTAGTGTTACAATGGTGAAGAACCCTGATATAAAATTTTTTGATGTGGAACCCTTTTGCTAGTGTTGTCTGTGTAAAAGTTCTCCAAATAAAATCAGTCATCCAGGACTTTCTGCTTGCTACAGATCAATCTATATATATTTTTCTTCTCTTACTGTCTTGTTTACATCTGTCAGAGTAAGATTTCCTAATTTAGGTTTTAATTGAGTTAGTATAAATGCAATATTTTATAATTATCTCCATGCAAAATATTATAAAGTAGATATATATCAGCATTTCCTGTTGATTAGCTGATTTTTTAAAAAGTTTTTAACGTTGGGATTCTGTGAAGAAAGTTGCCTTGACAAGTAGGTTTTGACTGAGGCTGATTCATAGAAGAAATTTCATTTAGCTAAATATGGGAATTCAAATTGAAAAAACTCCACAGAATTGGAGGTAATAATGCAACTTCCCCCTTTGAGTAGTTATTTCTCATGAGAAAGTCTGTGCACCATAACCCAGACTCTTGAGCTGGGGGAGTGAATGAATACATAAATGAACTGAGCTTTTCAGTATCAGCTGCAGCTGTGATTGGCAGTTTTCATGGTGTCCCGGTTTCAGCTGGGATAGAGTTAACTGTCTTCCTAATAGCTGGTACAGTGCTGTGTTTTGAGTTCAGAGCAAAGAATGTTGATAACACTGATGTTTTCAGTTGTTGCTCAGTAGTGTTTAGACTAATGTCAAGGATTTTTCAGCTTCTCATGCCCAGCCAGTGAGAAAGCTGGAGGGGCACAAGAAGCTGGCACAGGACACAGCCAGGGAAGCTGACCCAAACTGGCCAACGGGGTATTCCATACCATGGGATGTCACATCTAGTATATAAACTGGGAGGGGAGGGCATGGGGAATCGCCACTCGGGGACTAACTGGGCGTTGATTGATGGGTGGTGAGCAATTGCACTGTGCATCATTTGTATATTCCAATCCTCTTATCATTATTGCTGTCATTTTATTAGTGTTATCATTATCATTATTAGTTTCTTCTTTTCTGTTCTATTAAACCGTTCTTATCTCAACCCACGGGTTTTGCTTCTTTTCCTGATTTTCTCCCCCATCCCACCGGGTGGGGGGGAGTGAGTGAGCGGCTGCGTGGTGTTTAGTTGCTGGCTGGGGTTAAACCACGACACATGGCAGGAGGCTATTGAGTTCAACTGCAACAACCCATCACAGATTATCACTAAATAATTAGAGAAAGACATTTCCTTTGCCTTTTATTATCCTAATCTCCAGAGATGACATCAGAATAGTTCACGTTTTCTACAAGCTAATCATATCTGCTTCAGATGCCATTGGTCTTAAAGCAGAAATGCCCCCCCCTCTGTTGCTGCATTTCCTTCCTGGTTTCTCTACTGTGATCCCACTGAAACCAGTGAGGGCCCAGTGAAAGCCAGGCTGGTGTTAAAGTGATCAAGAGGAAGTCAGAAACTAGCCAAAAGGCTTTGGATAAGTTGATTTTATTTCCTTTATGATGGTGAGCATTACAAGTGCTCAGAAGAATATAATAATCTTTTTCATAGAAAGTGGGTATGGCGTACACTACCTGGAATCTTCTCAAAAGCTGCTGGTTGAAAACAAAATCAGGAAGGATTGTAACACAGCTATCCCTCTGCTTTTTCTGCTACTCACTCCGCCTATTTTATGAAACACCAGAAGGTTTAGAAATCAGCAGTCAGAGGGATGGTCTTGACAATTAGCAGGTTTTAACATCTTCCTCAAAGGCACTACCTACCTTGCAGGAACTTCAAAGAAGGATTTTCTTACTGTGGGTAAATGCTGAAACAAAGCAGACTTGGAGAAATTCCACCAAATCTTCATAGCTCTTCTTTATGTGTTTCTGTATTACTTTCAGGTTTAGTTGTTTAAATGTTACTTCTGGTCCAACTGCTGCTTTGCCATACAGTAAATAACAGGCTGATGTACCAGTTGAAATTGTCCCACTGCCCATGGGCTCTGGATTCAGGTGGCAATCCTGTCTTTATGACCTCACTTGCACCTCCTTCTTGGCCTTCTGAAACTCCTTTCACTTTTTCTTTCACTCTTTTTAAGTCTTTCCTTCATGGGCTTTTGTGAGATTTTATACATGTCTAAAGAGGTCCAAGTTGAGACCAACTGTGCAAGCCCCAGCAGCAGAAGAACTGGAACTAGTGGTAAAGAAAGAAGTTTGCTAGATATACGGCACTAGTGAATGTCTGGAAATGGAGCTCAAAAATGGTAGTTCCAGAATGAATATAAGCTCCTAAATAAGCTCCTAAACATTGATGAAAAGAGAAACTGTAATGACGTGTACTGGAATCACATGGCAGCAGCTGTTTTTCTTTTCTGTGAGTTCATGTGACACTGTGCCTTATCAGAAATGCTTTGTTCAAGCTAGGTCAGAGATCACTCTTGCCTGTGAAACACAGCAAGCCTTGTTTGTTGATGTGTGACCAACAGAGGAGCCTTGGAACAGTGGCTTTGTCTGTGATCGTGTGTTTTTCACCTGAGAAACAGGGAGAATTACTGGAGTGAATTGTTTAAAACCAATTTTTAGGTAATAGGCAATCTTTAGGGTCTCTACTGTGTTAAATACTATATGCACATGTAGCAAGAAGTGATCACAGGTTCCAAAACCATAACAATTTAAGCACAGGAGGCCACTGAAAAGACCCTTCTTTTTACTAACAGACAATAACACACAACAGGGTTGAAGTATCTTGCTTAAGTACGTGCCGCTCTAGGGATAAACTTGTATATCTTGCATGCGGGAACCTTATCAACACACAAACCACCGTGAAAAGGGTGTTCTCTCTGTGAAGAAATCCAGGGAAGAGAATTACAGCACTGCTATCCTTGCCTGATTTGGAGGAGGAGGACTTTCTTTTCCTGAAAAACTAATCCATAAAAATCCATAAGAATAATACAGCATTTTTTTTTTGCTCATTTTTCTGTAATGAATATTCAACAATATTAGTTGGGGAAAAAAACCCCAAACCCTAGACCTCTCATCTATCAATACACAGCTGGCTTGAGAACTAGTGAGAGCAGATTTGCAATGAGCTGGTCTTTGATCTGTTCAGATTAACATCCCTCTGCTAATGACTGGCGGTTTATTTGCATGAATAACATCCAGAAAAGTTATTTGTAAATTAGCGTATAAAGATTTTTGGTTTTTATTTTAGTTATTTTTCATACACAGAAGATGGCAAAGGCACAGATATCAGAAATTGTCTGTGTCCATACTGGCAAATAATGAGACCTTCCTGTGTGATAAAAGAACATAATGACACTGGAGTATCACAGGGAAAGAAATGCTGAGTTCAAAACACTAACTCAGGATTGCAGTGATTTATTGACATATTAATGGGACATAATTAACCAGCAACTCAGTGAACTATAAATTCAGAAGCAATATCAGAAATGCAACAAACTACAATAATAAACACTTATAAAACATTAGGAAACACCTACAAATTTGTAAAGGCCCTTCTATAGCAAAACCCAAGGAGGTCTAATCCCCTCCCCCCCCGTATGCACGCACAGTTGCACGCACATACAGATGCATGCATACCCCCTCCCTGCACAGACTGTGGGTGTCACAAACTGCTCCCAAGTTGTGTGGGTCCCCTGAGGTGCTCACCAAGGGTGGCCTGTGGGAGCACCCTTACCCTGGGTGCATGCAAGTTTGGTCTATAACTTCAATGTAGACCTCCAGGAATACTTTTTGGAGGGATTGACTCCGGGTACATAGGATTAAAATAACAATTAAGGTTCTCCCACTCCCATTGTATGCAATACTTAGCAGGCGAGACTTCGTTTTTAAAAACTAGAGACCTTGTTTTCAAAAGCTGGACTGTCACAACTCTTTTACTTGTGGATGGCCCCTTCATGTGTTTCTGTGCTGTATATTGTACAGTGGGGACAGATTAGATTAGATCCTTGAAGCTGTGCAGTTTGGTACCAATATCACTGAGGCAAGCAAAGCTGGGAGGTCTCTACATTTGCTGTCCCCTTTCTTTGCAAAGACGTGTCTCCCACTGCAAAGTCTGGGGTGAGATTACTTAACATCAGTGCTCACTTCAGGTTTTGCAACCCATGAATCCCTGCTCTATGCTTTTACTGAACTTTGCAAGAATGAAAAATAGAGAGAAACAAAGACAAACAAACAAACAAACAAAACAGGACTTCGGTTTTCTCAATTTTCCTCATTGCTTTTTCATTTCAGGAGTAGAATTGCTTTGTCAAGGAATTACTGGAGTGTAATCATCCTAATTCCTCCTCTTTATTTAGTAAAGCAGAACGCCAGTGTGATTGGAGTGAGGAATGAGACTGTAACCTACCTGGGTTAATAACAAGCGATTCCTCTCCAATCTCTTGGTCTCCTTTCTGCTCTTTCCATGGTGTCCAGTCCTTTACCTGTTTCACTTCTTCACCCTCTTTGATTAGCTGCCAAGAAAATCCTAAGTGTCAACTCGGCTGTCAGGCCAGCAACTTTAAGTGGGTGCTTGAGGCTGTCTTTTAACATACTGTGCAAGTATCATATATTATATTTCTTAGGCCCCCTTCTACATTGTTAATGTGAACTGAACCTTGATTTGTGGAGTACACCTCCGGCCCACTACTTGCTTCAATTGTGAGGAAGTATTTCTTGGTTTAGTGTAAAATTTCATTGTACAATTTATAAGGTTAATCTGCACAGTAAATTCACACACTGAATCCCCTTTTATGAAAGGGTAAAAGGATCTTAAGAAAATAAAACTAGAAAACAAAATGGTAGAAAAAAACACACTTCACAGAAGAATATTATTTTTCCTCCAAAAGAAGTTTTCAAAAACCTATACACAATTTCTGGAAAGGAGTGATAGCATATTTTTATATTAATACTGCATTAATATTATATAAGTACATTTTAGTGTATGTAAGTAGAGTTAGATATGAATACAGTACATCTGCTTTTGTCCTGCCTGTGAATCACTATTCTGTTTTGCAAGGTGACATCAATAACAAATGATGTACAAACAATAACACATTAATTTGAAAATGCGAATTCAGGCAGATGCTCCCAGCATAAGGCAAATGAATGTGAAGGGCTCCACCATTTGTGGTACAGGCTTTATTCATCATTTGATAGTGACATCAGTGAACAGTGTGGTGAGCAGACCACCATCAGGTTTGCTTCAAAGAGAAAATCTGGGGTGTCTTTTGGTACAAAATATAAAGTTTAACCAAAGCTTTCAATTGAAAAAATTCAGACAGTTAAAGGGAGAAAATATCACGGCTTGACAGAAGTAAAAGATACTCACAAATCAATGTACTCTAAGTATCAATCAGATTAAATTATGACTAAGCAAAATCTGCTTAAGGTCTGTGTTTGTACCTCTTTTGTCATTTTGTGAGTGAAAGAAGCTGTGTTTCCATTGAGCATTGTAGACAGATGAAATCAGAGAACTTCATTCTGTGGTTCATCTGTCACATAGCATATAAGCAGACCTAGCAATGCCTAGATAAAATGCAGGTCACAATCATGTTGAAAACTATTCAATTTTAATGTTTTCCCCAAGAAATCTGACACACACTTCATGATTTAAGCAAAAATCTCCAGAAGACTTGCAAAGGTGCAAAAGCACTTTGATACATCACAGTTGAATCTGAAAGTCTAACAAATATTGCTTAAATAGGAAATTTTTGACATTTCTACATAACATTTATCCAGTTTGCTGAGGTCTAGTGACCACAGTTTAATTTTGGAAGCAGCAGATCAAATTTTGAGGAGACTATTAAATTCTTTGTAAGACTCAAAATGATACTGTCCTTGACAGAAATTATGACAGTATTTTGAACAGAAATGCATGAAGCACTTGATAGTAACAATTCATTCTGCATTGGTTGTACACAAAATGCACCAGCATGTGCCTTTGGTGTTATGAGATATTCTGGTGTGACACACTGTCAGACACCGGTCTGACAGAAGTAGGGAAAAGGATTTAAACTCTGTTTTTCATTGCCAAACTCCTCCAGTAATGACAACCGACTGCCTCTTGGCTGCAGATTCACTCTCTGAGCTGTGTGCACCGCTCTCTATTTAGCTCACATTAAGAATTTGTGGCCTCGTTTGCATTAAAGATCCATTCCTTAATAGCTTTTTGAGGAGGTAATGAATGAGTAAAAAGTGTTGTAAATAAAGTTGGTCAATTTATTGTGCTGTGGTTGAAATATTTTTCCAGGTCCACTTGTAAATGCTGCAGCTCCTGGGCAAATATATGTCTATTAATTAATATTTGCATGCTGTATCTCAGGTTACCTGTGAGGACTGAACAATAGGAAGAAAACAAAGTCATGTCTGATTGAACTTAATGGCTAGTACAGCCTAGTTACATGGCAGTTACATCATACAAAGCATTATTCTGTTTTATGTTATGTGAAATTGCCATTAATTTATATATATTCATTATAAATCTGAGAATAACAGCACAACTCAGCTGTTCTCTAATACTGTATGTCTTCAGACCACAGACAAATTCTATAAGTTAATCAGTTTTGGTATGTGGTTCCTGATATTTTGTCTGTTCTGAACTCAGAGAGATAAGGTATTGACACTGGTCAGTACATTGTTGTTAGAGGGGATTTGGTACAGTGCCTAGCTAATTATTCTTCAGAATATTTCTGGGGATGTTCCCATGCACAGGCTGCAGGACTGAGGGGTGGTTGTGGGTGAAAGCTGGAGATGTGAAGTTGGGAATGATCTCAGATACACTGACTGGGTCAGTGTCAATTTTCTCCCTTCACAAGATAAAGTTGGAGATATCCCTTCCCTCTCCAGTGGGAAATTTAACTTCACTTACATAATTAAATAAAGCTAAGCTTGCCAGGTCTGGGGTTGGAAGCACTGGTGGTTTCATTTTGTCCTGTACTAGACAGCACCCAGACAGACGGGTGGTCTGAGGGGGGCGCAGAGCTCAGGCTATTGCTCCAAGAGCTGTGCTCCAGTGCCCTAATTTGACCAGCTTGTCAAGTGTGCAGGAGGCTGGTAAGAGGCAACAAAGACAAAGTATTGTTGCTCAAATGGCTTGAGGAAAAGGTGGGTGACTTAGAAGCAGTAACTGAGCACAGTCATACAGAAGAGGAGAGTTAAATCATTCCCTGTTTTAGCACTGCGATTTCTGTTTGCATCTCTGAAATGTCCCTGCTGGTCTCAGTGATATACCTAATTTTTCATTATATTTTATCCTTGTGCTTTCTCAATTTGCTTTTCATTAAAGTCCCTAACCTGAAAGGTAAAAATAATCTCAGATTTATAGGTAGTTGAGCATGGTCTTTAAAATGCTTTCATTACTCAAAGTGACCTGAATTTATAGCTTGCTCAAACCCTAATGCCACTTTTCCTGAGATTTTCTGTTTTTTAAGTCCTTCATCTTGGATTTAATTTGGAGAGGCGATCTCTATGACAGAAGAATATTGGCTGTTCCTCCTCATGAAGGAGTGTGGTGGGAGGTGTGTGACTGGCCCATTTCTCCCAGAGGGAACTGGAGGGGGTCTGTGGGATCTGTGGACAGGGTAAATGTAGTGGTGGTAATTCAGAGGGATTGTGTTAGACTCTTGAAGTAAAATTTGCCTCTTGCTTGCAGGGTACCAATGCTTTCCTACAGCAGTTATGGCTAATGATAATGCTTGCAAAGCTCCTGCTCATGATACAGTTAGAAGAGCGAAGGACATACTCCACAGAAAATAACACTTCTCCCTTCTGCCTTCAAAAGCCAGATGTGGCTGGTGAAGGCAATGCAGAGTTCCTAGTGAGAATGAATTGAGGGTCCCAAAAAACTATATAGGAAACATACAAAAGAGCATGAGAACAAGGATCTCTGGCTCTGCATTGGTATGGGGTATGAAACTAACAGATGTGAAGATGTAGGTAGCTGTCTTTCATCTTAGACATATGAGTGGCTTTTCTAAAAAAAGGCCATTAGATGTTGTGATATCCAGAAAGACATAAATCAAATCAGGAAAAAACACCATGGTATATTTTAAAGAAAATCTAGTTCATAAAATATGAAACTACCACATACACTTGCAAGCGATGGCCAAGTGTAATTTGGGATAAAATCTCTTCTGAAAGTGGCCTGTTCTTATGACTGGCTTTAGCTACAAATATTCAACAACTATGGGTTTCTTTTATTACTTGTGCAGCCATTTCCCAGACAAATGTCTATGGGTTTACAAAAAGCTACCTCTGGACAAAGAGGATGTGACTCAGCCTAAATCCTGCACACAATCACAACCCTCTTGGTGCGAGGCCTGGCATGTAAAGGATGTAAGCTCCTTGAAAAAAACTCTGGTTATTTGTATTTAGTTACATAGCAATATTTGTTCAGTTGTGTCTCAGCAGGACCAAAATCCCAAGGGATTGTGCCTTTGCTGATGCTCTTTGTAGCCATTATGTTGGTTATCCAAACTAAGCTTACTGGTGAGGACAGCAGAGCCATTGTTACTCCCGTATTTACGCTTCCTTTGAAAGGGAATCAGAGCATTTGTGCAGACACGTAACTGAAGTCCAGGACTCTGATGTTCACCTGAGAAGTCAAGTGAGAGAAAACCCCATTGAGCACTGTGCCATGCAACTGGAGAAGAAATACCTGGCATAAAAATATACAGTTAAAAGGCATACAAATAAAGTTTGGAAGGGGAATATTGCCAAAGATGGTAAGAGACCAGCCTTTTTTTGTTTGCCTGCCTTAATCTACATAACATCATCAACAGAGTGACCTAGTTCTTACCATTAGTGTTTATGAAAATCTCAGAGCAGCTCAAATGACACCAAGGGGTCTTGCTTGTAATTTGTCATTCCTGAAGTTTTGTGCTTACACTCAAGTTTTGCAGATAATCTTCCCTTAATATGTACTTGCATTTCTTCAGCATCCATTCTCTTATTTGGGTTACGGAGCTCCAACCCACTTTCCCGTTTCATATTACCCTGCAAGACATTACAAGGAGTGACATATTTGACTCTTATTTACACATTCTGCTTGATCAACAGATCGCCTTGTGCCAGTACTTTCCTGGGATTAGTTATCTAAAGAATTAGGTACATGTTTAAAAAAATATCTTTCACTTAAAACCAGTCACTCTCTGTTTAAAATATTTGATTTATTATGTGACAGGTCCTGATGCATTTAGTAAATATTTAAAAGGTCAGAGAACAACAAAACTTCCTTTCTTTTTCTTTTTCTCTCACTTTGATAACACTGTGCTTGGAGTAGACTGTGTGGTATCATTTCCTGTTTCCTTTATATGCATCTTTTCCCTTTTCTGTCATCGAAAAATAATTTCAAAAAATTCTAGAGAAGGCGACCACAAATTTAGGAAGACTGCTAAGGCTGGATACTCTGGATTGCCTATTGTTACTTGATTACATATTGTTATTTTTATTGGTAATACTGATATTATACTGTTTTTAATGTATGCTTGGTGATCTACAGATAATGGAAAAGAAAATAGAAAAAAACCCCCAAAAGATGATGCCTAGCCAAAGAGCATGCAATCTAAGCTAATGTACTGGCCAGAATTATTTTTAATTTAAGTATTTTTAAAATGGTTAAATTTCAAGTTAATGGTTCCTTTAATTTACAACCACCCATATTACAAAGCAAATCTTACTAAAGATGTCAATATTTGCAGCTATTCAAATTCAAGTAAAATCCAGTCTAAGCAGTCTGCATAGGTATGAGTTTATTCTTTCATTTGAGAAAGAGTGAAAATTAAATACAATAGCAGCACCTATCTCCACCTGTTAATCTATTCACAAAAATATTATCTACTACATGAATATTCATTTCTTACATCCCTGCTGAAAAACTGATGTTCAGGCTTTTAGCCTCTTTCATGCATTTTCCAGCTCTGTCAGTGTGGGTCATTTAGTAGGTTAGTATCTAAAATGGCAATACATATATATTAAAATTACAGATTTTAAATTTACCTGATGTGAGGTGATTTAAATAAACATGTGCAAGGCAGGTCTTGTTTTGCTCTCATAGGATTTTATCCAACTCCAGCAATTAAATGGTGTTTCTTGTTACTTCACTTTCTTTATAACCAAGATCAGAACCAGCTCTTTTGTATTATAGAGCAAGGCTCTGGAAAGCTCTTTCCCCTTTCCTTCAGGCTTTATGGTGGAGTTGTGCAGCCAACTGCATTGATAAATGATATTTAGGATTTTCTCTTTCTTGCGTAGAACACCACTGGGAAGAGACCTCCTTTAATACTGGTTTGCACGGCAGGATTATTGGGCATGAAAAGTAAATTCTAACTCAATGTGGGTAACAGCTAGTTCTTTCATGCACATAGTTTGCAAGGAAGGTTTATGTATTTGTTTGTACACATCTGTTTAATATACATGTTTCTGTCTACAGAGAGATCAGAGAGCATTCAAAACTTCCAGGTACATTTCCCTTAAAAATGAGGGCAATTCAGTCAAGTGCTGGAACCAACGTCTCCATTCTTAAAGCATGTAGGAAGTTTTGCAGAAGTTGAGGCAGGATGTGATCTGTGTCAGAAGAGGGAAACTTGCAGAGAAATCTCAATTTTCCCCTTAAAATTATGGAGATTTTAATGTCTTTTTTTCAGTAATAGTGTACTCTCTGTTCTGATTTTTGGAAAATCTGATTTCATTTTGGTTCAGTAAATCAAAGGCCTTGAAATCAAAGGCCATTCCTAAATGAAAGTCTGTCCTAATGAAAGTCTGTCCTAATCTTTCCTAAATGAAAGTTCAAAATAAACTTTTTAGATATCCCTGGAGTTTCCCTGAAATGTTTAAAAAATTCTGGCAAAAAAAAGATATGATAAAACATTTTGATTTTTTTTCTGAAATCTAGCAATTCCAGATTTTGATTTCTAGTCGTAGTTTAAACTCATGAAAATATTTACTTGCTAGGCTAGGAAAATTCTTTGTATTCATTATGTTTATTAAGTGATGGTTTTCAAATTTTATTTTTCAAACAGAAGTTCTTCTATAGGGCTAGGGATCTTAACGTGGACCCTTCTCTGCCGAATCTGAAATATCTGGTAGGATTCCAGTTTACTTTGACTTTTCACCTTCATGTTTTTCTGCAATCTGCTTCCCCAGAAGCACTTGTCAGTATGAGGACACGACTGAAAAAAAGAGTAAGTCTGCTTTAATCCGCTGGTTTTGGCTGCTTGTTTATCTCCGTGTCGTGAGGTCCTTGTTCATGTTTCTCTCTGGGTGCAGGCTTTTTCATTTATCAAAGCTCATTTTATTGCCTTCTGTTCCTGCTGCTTTCATCACTATGGCAGCCGAATGTTTTGTTCAATTGAGTTCTACTCTTTACTGCTACCTGCAAATTTGTCCAGAGGAGCACCGTGAAACAAAGGCATGGATTACAATATCTGAAATCTACTTGTTTGTAAGAACAGTATGTTTTTATAAACAGTTTAACCACTAGCTACTAGCAAACATTACAGCGTTACTTCATTAAAGAAGAATATTGAAACACAATGACTCTAAACCCACAATTGCTACGGTTGTGGAAGATGACTTGTACAATATTGAAAATATTTTTAATTAAACAGAATGCACTGCTGCCTGGGAAACTGTGTAAGTATTTATTACAAATACAGCAAGTTAATTAGCTGAAGTGAACTAATGCAAACATAGACAGTGTGCATGTTTAGTAGGATTTACATTTATTCCAGGGTTTATAAATGTAAGGAAACACTGTGGCTTTCAGCAGCGTTTGTTACCGTGCCAGTCAGGGCGATGGGCTGTCATCATTCTAGCGTGATTTTTCAGTATTTTTAAGTCTTATCAAAAGCATTTGTCAAAGTGGCATTTATTGATAAAGACAAGTTGAGCAATGCTATATTTTTATGTTAAAATGAATGGGGCTGCCACTTGGCAAAACCCATGCAAACAGCCAGAGCAGAGAAAGCCTTGAATATTTGAATGGGAGGAGCTTTGCTCCTATTAGGGCTGCAATGGACACAAAGGACTTCAGTTCCCATTTCCCTTGCAGTATGTCCTGTTTTCCTCCTGGCATTTTGCACAACTTTTGTCTGTGCACAGGGAAAGGGAAGATGCTGAGAGTGCAGTCTGTGCCAAAGTAAATCCAGGAAGGTCCGCGGTCTAAGTTGTCACCCCTTCCCTCCTCCATGTTGCAGAAATTCCTTGGCTGCAGAAGCTGCTTGTCAGTCAGCTCCACTCCCTTCGAATCCCATTTTTTCTGGAAACTGGAGCTCTTATCAGGTGTCTGCAATAGCTTTCTTATGTATTCCACTCGGTGACAGGCCTGTAAATACAAATTTGTTTCTAAAGTGAACATAGTGCTGGAGAAATATGTCAGCGTGACACGTGAAGAAACTGAAGCTCCCCTGGTCACCTCCACTGTTGGTGTAGCCCTGATGGCATGGTTAGGGCGTTTGTCTTGCTCCAGATGTCCTGCCTCCCTCCATGCCTCTGCGGACTGCTGTTAAATGGGGAGCAACTTCCTGACTGTTTGCATTTGTGTGTGGGGAGGCCCACCTGGCTTCCAGCAATGTAAAATTGCAGTGGCCACATCATTTTGAATGCCCTGACCCACGCATTCGGGATTTCAGACCAGAGCAGACACCCGGGGAAGGTTCTCTGCCTCAAATTTCACATTAATTCTGAAATTCACACAATGGGAATACATGAGAATTTTTTTTTGCCTATCTATTTTGCCTGACCAACTATCCAAAATGGCTATTCAATTCCCCAAAGTAATGGATTTCTGCTTCTATTGCTTCTTATGCCTGTGCCACTCCAAGATTTCTCCAATGCCCCATCTGTGAATGCATATTGAGGGAGAAGTGTGTACAAGCAGTTGTAAGGTTACCCCACTATCGGCATGAAATATGGGTGCCCCTCCTTGTCTGATTCACATGGGTACTGCATCACACTGAGTTCAGTGAGCGGGTGGTGGTGGGGAATGAGAGTTTAGGTGAAACCTAATTGCTTTATTTGTGATGAAAGCTCATGGTAGCCCTGAATAATCTGGCATTTTGTTCTCTGCAAAAGCAAGACCAAAATTACCTCTGAGATTATGGAGCTATTTTCTGTTCAGTCCTGAGTGGTTGTTCTCACAGTGCCAATGAGGAAAACAGAAATTATTCTTTTGTTACAGATAGCCATCAAACAAATTTTGGAAGTAGATTAAAGAAGAAAATATTGGATAATGCTTTTTTTTTTGAGTATTTTTGGTAGGGTTTATCCTGATTCAGCAACTATGCTCTTCATCACTGTCTGTTTCACTGGTAGCAACATTTAATGGAATTTGTGTAAACCTATTCACTTTGTTTTTCCTCCAAATCCTTTTCTCCCTGTTGATCCCTCAGCTCCACATTAAGTGTCCGATTTCTATCTGACTGCTGAAAATGGGAACACTCATGTTCCTCTGTATATTGGCATAGATCCTCATGCTGGAGCCTGCAGTCAGTCAGGACCATAATCTGTACTGAGCAAATGCTGCCCCAAATTGTGCTGTGGGCAAGAAAGCAGCATCTCCCAGCTCATCCACTTCTAACAGTGCCTCTTGGGCTTTCTCATGCTGTGCATGTCCCAGAGCCCAGTTCTGCTGGAAGGTGCTGAACAAGGCACTTACTTACTTAGGTTACAATAACCACACATGTCAAGGTGCTGTAGGAGAAAGTAAAATACTTCTGGAATGCCGGGATATTTTTGGTAGTCCTAGCTAGACTTCAACATTATGGGAACCTCACTGCGGTTTCTGAAAAGGCCTCTGATGCCCAGCAGGTGGGCTTGAAAATTGAGTTTTGGTGAGTACACTAAACTGATATAAAAGAAAGCGACTCCTACCAAGGAAAAGCCAGGATGTGTTACTTGTCATTGAGTCTGGAAGTTAGCAGAGACACCTTTCCTGGTAGTGGAATGCATTCACATTTTCTCCCTTATATGTGTTGTTACATTCCATGTTGAAATACATTTTCATTTGTTTGCTTTTGTTTTTACATTTAGATGCTTCTATGAGTTTAAACCTAATAGACTCTTTCCATGTCAGTGACAGTATCTATATTTAAAAGCAAAATACCTCTTGAAAGCAATTGTTTGGTGAAGAGACTGTAGCTAGAAATAGAGTACAGAAATAAATTGCAAATATTTTTTTTTTATTCTTTTTTTTTCCTTTTTTCTCTAAAAAGCTGCATTTCATCTGAATGGAAATGCATAAAAATCCTATTAAAATTGGTTCCACTTTTTTGAAATGTGCTGTAAGACTAATTCTGACAAAGCTGATATTTTATATGCTCCTATCATGACTTAAGAAAGATAATAAAAATATATTTTCTACTATAGTTGCTATAAAATCTGGTATGAGATGAACATTACATTTGATATACATATACTTAGTACTATGCCAGTAAAAAGAGAAAAGGACTCTGTCAAATACTCCTTTTACTTCCACTTGGCTAAATTTTCAGCTGCCTTGTAGGCTGACAACATTCTTTGCTAATATCTTTCCTGGTGGAAAAGCTGAACTTTTAATCATTTGTCAGATTAACCCAAAATGAATGTTTTCATTGATTTTTTTTTCCCAGTCAATGAGCTGAAAAAGGAATCAGTTATTCACCAGAAGAACCTACACCCTGCCAGCCGTCATCTTTGCAGATGAGTTCATGAAGCACGGGCTGTACAAACCTCATTCTTTCAGGTGAGCTTGCATTACAGGTCTGAAGATGTCTCTGGTCAGACCAAATATTTCAGAAGTAATCCCACACTCATCACATCATTACTGCTACAGTGTCTTTTTTTTTTTACCTCCTAAATTGGTGCTCAAGTGAACCTTTAATCAAGAATTTTTTGCTTGCCATCATGCTGGATATCTCCCCTTCAGCTTAGTTTTGAGTAGCTAGTTACAGGAAACCATAACACTCGGAACAAATACATCTCTGCTGCAGTGGCCTCAAGAACAAACTGACATTGATTTACATTGTAAGATCAACAGTGGGATGCAGGTTTCCATATTGTAATAAATCCTGATGACTTAAGGCTGAAGTTTATGGAGCTCGAAGACCATTAAAAGGCCTACATCCTCTGGGAAACAAAGTAGCCAAAGGCAGCACTTGCAAAAGCACCTCAGTAATTTAGGACCCTGAGACTGACTGATTTTAGGATTTATCACAAAATTAATTTGAAAGATTTGTCCTGGATGCTATATATAGATTTAATAGTATCAATATGAAACAAAGATTTCAAAATTTTTATTCACAAATGGCTGCTTTATGGCTGTACAACTAGATTCACTTATATTGTTGGGCAAAAGGGTCACAAGTAGAAAGCTCATGCATATCACCTACAGCATTGCTGTGGCGTGCCTGAGGTTTCACAGGCGATGCTGTGCAGAATGCTGGCCCAGCAGGGGTCCAGCCCAATTTTGCATGAAAGGCTTTTCTTGAGGAAAAAGCATCCTACAAGGATTCCTTTTTCTGAGGAGACCCAGCAGAAAAGAAACTTTGTTCATGGGAAGTTCTGACAAGTGTAAGCTTCTGGTCAGGTCTTTACACAGTTTACTAACTTCCAGGTAATGTATTCAGACACTTCTGACTTCCTCCCTAAAGAGAAATCTGTTAGTTATTTTAATTTGTTAATGATTAAAGGTCCTCTATTTCATATTAAAAGTCTTTCTATAACTTCACAAAGTGCCCAACAGTCTTGCATATGGTTTGAAACACAAATGAGAACACTGCATTCACATGAAAAAAACTGTAGCTAGTGATGGTTGAAAACAATGAAAAAAGAAGGTCCCAAAATACTTTAAATGTCAAGGTGACTTGAATTTCACAGTGTTCTGTCCTTTCTTCATTTTTTGAAGTTTTTACAAAGCAGCTTTTCCTCCAACCTGTTTTTATTACCAACTGCAATAAAACAAAGGCTATCAAAAGAACAGAAATTTCCTTTTCATTTTAATTTCTTTTTTCTTTTGCCATTCTGTGTCTTTTAAAATCTTCTCCAACGTCTGAAATTCCAAAGTGATGGAAATACAGAAAGTGCTTTTTTTTTTTTTTTTTCTCTCTGATAGTCTGTATTCAACTCAGTCCCAAGATATTTTATATCAATTCCAGACTGGCAAATAAAAATAGAAGGCAAAAAATAAAATTTAACAACAACAGAAGTTTTGGTCTTTTTCTTGTGTTCAATTCATAAAAGGAAAGAAAGAGGGAAATACATGAAAACACCAAACTTTTGACATTTATTTTTCAATGTGTTCAATACCAATGAAAACCTAGAACATTAAAACCAAAACTAAATAAAAGCCCTGAAAGATTTGGTGTGGTTCTTCAGTTACAAAAAAGGCCACTTTTGGTCAGGCAAACAGAGCCAGGGGTAAACATCTGACTGGCTTTAGTTGAAACACCTGCACAATGGTAAATCAGTTCCTGTGGAGAGTACACTTTCTCCATGAATAGGAGGTGGCAATCATATCTCCGCTGCTTGCTTCAAGCTTTCCATGAGAGGTATTAGTCTCATCCAAGGCAACAGCATCTGACCTTGGTTACTACGGCAACCAGTTGTGCACGGCAGTGACTGTAGGATCTGGGTCCAACCAGGCTTGTTCATCCTTTTTGCATTTGGGCTGTCAGAGTGCTCTTCCAATATGACATGTCTCGTAAGACAATGTTTTCCATTCCCAAAGAGCCAATACACTTAGCAGCTTTCAGTTTTTTTTAAAATAGCTTTCCACTTGGTACCCAGTCCTTCTGCTGTGTGGTGTTTTGACTACCCATCATAGCTTGAATGATCTGATTGAGAAGAATAAAAGTTCTCCCCCTCCCCCCCCAAATATTACTATTTGCTGTCACTTTACAGGCAGTCAGGGCTTTTCTTGGAAACTGGAAAAACTTTGTGTGAAGTCCTTTCAGCTTGGGAAAGATATACTGCCAGGGCCAACAGGCAGGGTCAGAATGAGTGAAGGGAGGAGTGATACCAATGATACCCATTTACCAGTTTTTCTGGATCTGCCAGCCCTGCTGGGTCACACACCAGTTTCTACCTGCTGAAGGGGTCAGGAGGGTGGGGGGAAGCTTAATGTAAAAGCTGGGGTAGATGAAGTTGATAAAAACCTGTGTTTTAGTAAGGTTTTAAAGTCATATCCTATGCTATGTGTGTGTTTTAGTCTAACAAGACCTTTAAAAAATGTTCTAAGCTCTCAAGCCAAACCGCTTCCAGAGTGCTTTAACTTCACCTACAAGGTCCAGCTACAGTAGATTCATGTGTGGATGGGTTACAGGGTAAATGCCTGCTGTGCTTCTAAGGCAGCTTTAGGGCTCTTCTGTGCCACTGTGATAATGAATGCAGTGGTTGAAGGTCTGACTTTGAGATCTTGTCCCATTTTATGTGAGGTTTGTATTAAACTTAGAGGATGGGCTGTTTAACTGTGCCCTGATCCCATGGTCATCTTTTCATTCCTTCTTGTTCACACAAGCCTGAATGGACTAGCTGGCCATCTTGATTTGAATTGTTGTCCATTACAGCAAGAGCTCAGATGCGCTCCCTGATCAATCTGTATGATGGCCCATGTCACTTAAAATGAGTCTAGTCATCTGCCTACGTTGTATTTGCACAACCGCAGCATTGACTTGATGGGTCTCCAGTCCCACTTCTGGACCCATGTGGAATGAACCTCTTTGACCTTCCTGGCACATCAAAGCCCTGCAATGCCAGTCACGGCTTGCTAGAACAATGTATGCAAAAAATACGCATTTGGCATTTTATTAACTTGAAGGATTATACTTTCAGCAACATTCCTGAAAGTAGTTTATCTAAGATGTATTATCTGTTACACCCACATTTGAATTTCAATACTCATCAGTTCATAAGCAGAAACAACTCCAGAGAAAGCAGGGATAGCATTTATCATGTTATGCTGTTTACCACTGGAAAGAAAACAGAAGAGCATTCCTATTCTGCCTTACCTATACTCTCTTTGTCACAACACAGTCTCTTGATGGATACCTCCGCTCATTGCTTTTTTCAATCTTTTGGCCACACATGCAGGTAAAATTACTTAGCACAAACACAGTGCTACTGAGGGTGCCAGTTAGGTCTTTTGGGTACTTCAGGGATCAGTTCTATGTTTTTCTTGTCCTTCTTTGTCTTGCCTGTCCTACCAGACAGCAAACATTTTGAGCAGAGGCTCTCTTTTCCTGAGTGCATATGCATTACCTAGCACAAGCTGGGCGAGGTGTTTTAGACAGCCCTGCCAATATTAATCCCCACTGCAGCAATTTCCTCTTGCATGGTGCTGAGTATGCTCCATCCCCCCAGATGGCATTGGGCAATGAGAGCTCTTACCTGGGAACTGGCTCCCAATCAACGTTTAGTGTTGGTGTTTCTGATTTCTGTGACAGACAGCCACGCATGCGGGTTCTCCTGTCCACTTGTACGGCCACAAAAGTCCTGACTTCAGGAGGAGGCTGTGTGCAGATGGCTCCCTGCTCCTGTGGGCTGGCTCACAGCTTTCTGTGTGGGGCTAAGCCAGCACGAAGGCACCAGTGGAATGGTTAGGGCCTGTTGCAGCACAAACCCCTCCACTCACAAAAGCATCTTCACCCCCCGTCTCCCCACTTTCTCTCTCACAGCCATATGAAAGAAATAAACCCCCCCTCACAGTGGTTCAAAGAGTCAGATTTAAGTAAATGGGAAGTTATTATATTTGGGGAATATTTAGAAAGATAAGAGCCCCTAGGCTTCAATAACCATTGAAATTCTCTCCTCTGTATTCAGGGAGGGGATGGCAGTTAGCTTGGCTGAAATGAGCAAGAGGTGCAGTGAAATTCTCCTCTAGGCAGTTTGAGCCTTCCTAATATATTTCAGAGACTGCAGAACAAGCTAAAAGTAAATAGTGTTGTAAGTAATTTCTTAATATCTCATTAAGCTCTATAAGCATGGGTGAAGGCAGAAAGGAAAAGAAGCAGGTTCATGTGCTTTTTTCACAAAGCTTGCAAACTAGCAATAAGCAGCCGTTACTCCTCACAGTATTTTCTGACACGTTTCTGGTACGTTTCCTCACACTTTTCTGGTACGTTTCTTCTGCATCGTGGAAACATTAATTCAGTGTAGTTTGCCTGTGTGTATAGATGTGAGGGGGAAATCCTTTCTGTTCCCCACCCTTGTCCCTCTCCCTGATGCAGAACATAGAAACCAGAGAAAAAGGCATTCAAGAGAATAAGTGAATGGCAGCAAAACCCGCACAGCTGGAGGGCTGGGCCTAGCAGCAAGCTGAACAAGAGAGAGGGCAGACAGATATTCAGAGAACAGTTGCAGGAAAACACACATCCTAGAACAGCTTTGAAAGAAGCATCGGGTTAAGATTTAACAAGTTAATCACTGCAAGTTAATTACTGTTAATGGCAAGATTAAAAATAATAAAAGCAATTTATTGCATTCCAAAATAATTAGCCTTAATGACATGTTTGTACTGCATATAGAAAGACATTTTGATGGGAACCAGCTCAGAGCTGTGTGGGCATACCATATATAGCAGCAATAGGTCCTTGTAAAACGTCTGACAAATGTGGGATCATTGGCTTTGCTGAGACTTTTCCAGAGTTCCACAGATCTGAGCACTGACTCACTCTGATTTTCTACAGGGTCTGCAAGTGTTCATGTTTCTGAAAATGAGGATCATTTCTTTGTATTCTCCCTCATGTATACCTGTTGTATTAGCCCTGCTCTGCATCTTGAGAAACAAAAGAGATGTTACAGGACTTCATTAGGATGGCCTTGGGATCTGCCTTCCTGATGCCTGTGGCAAGTTTTATGCAGGTTTCCCATCCTGCCTGGCTCTTCTGTATCACATATTTGAGTAATAATGCTCTTGTGCTGGCTGATAAGTGGCGTTAATTCCATTTGAGGTTGTTGTGGAGTCATTTAACTGGTGTGTAATTCAGTTTCTTTACACACAAGGAAAAGTTAATACAGATCTTACTGTTGTTTGTATTCAGTCATTACAGCACTCAGTCAAATCACTGGTGGTGCAAACTGAGGGGTACAAGTGTGAAATGGTAGGGAATTCTCATCCAGGTGTCCTGAGTAATTGAAGCTATCTACACAGAAATCTTGCTGAGTTAAAAAGGGCAAAATATTATTAACATCATTATGCCCCTCATAAAATCTAATGAGTGGTAAACGTACTGGGAAGGATAATGATTCTAGGTGAGTGTTACCTATGGAGATCCCTGATTGAATAGCTCTGCTTAAACTATTCCTTTGTTAATGACTATGACTTGTGCATTTGTTGCCATCTTGGCTACTGAGGTAGGAGTGACAGTTGGATTACCTCTTTCACTTGGGCAGTCTAAGTGATCTGAACTAGTGCTGTTGGCTACCACCTTGACTATTTCTCTCCATTTAGCTCTTCAACACATGAATGTAGTAAAGCAAGGGATGCAGCCTTTTTTCAGTTGTCCCCCTCCTTCAAAGGCAAATGTCTCAATGACAGCAGAGTAAATGACCTCTCAACAGCAAGCTTGGCACATACCCTCCTGGTGTCTGCAGGCTACACTGAACAAGCAACAGCTTGTGGTTAGGTGATGCAGGGCCTAGTCTTTGTGCTGAGTGAGTCTCATCAGTGCTGCTCCCTTGCAAGTTGTTTTGAGTGGAGATGCCATCTGCTGCACCTGGATAAGTGGGGTGGAGGCCTCTTAAATAGTGGCAGTGAGGGTTTGGGTTGCTAGGAGAGGCCAGAATGAAGAAAGTTAGAGGTGTGGTAGTGCTGGTGATGTTGTTATCATCTTTGTGGTACTCTGAGGACTCCTGGCTCAGGCTCTTTGCTCGATTTCTGCTGAACTTCCTAGGTTTCATCTTCTGGGGCACTGCTGCAGCTCTGGCCTTTGGTGGAGTTTGGTGGATCCTCATGTGCAAGGACTATGGATATTTATTTCAGGAATTTTTCTTGTCTCTGCCTGGCTGTCTGGCTGTTGCAGCTGCAATTATCTTGCTACCTACTGGAGTTTTGGCTATCTCTGTTTCTGCTAAGTGTTCCCGCTCTAAGCAAGGGACTCTCATGTACTTGCTGCTGGTCCTTCTTTGCCTAGAAATGTCTTTGGCAGTTCTGGCACATATCTACTCTGTTTGGATGGCTTCTGAGCTGAAAAGCTCTATAGGTTACCTTGTCTATCACTACAATGCAACACACTCCCAGGCTCCTGGCAACAGCACTATGGATGTGGTACAGAGGAAGCTGCAGTGTTGTGGGGCCCAAAACTACACAGACTGGCTAAAGGAAGCAGCTGCTTCTTGGCATCTTCCAGCTGAAAAAGCTTATGTACCTCAAAGCTGCTGTAAGGAGGAGTATTCTCACTGCAGGGGTGACTTAGGCCATCTGGAGCAGTTTTTTCAGGAAGGCTGTCTAAAGAAGCTGGAAGACCAGTTGCATTTTGTCATGTTCTACATGTTTTGGTGCTGTATTGTGGTAAGTGTCTTGGAGCTGTTGGCTGGTGTCAGCAATGGCATCCTCATGAAGCATCAGCCTTTCCACAACCTCCGATTTCTGGAGTCATCTAACTTCTTGTAGGCCTGCAGACACTGTCAGCATTGCTGGACCTACTGCATATTTCCTTGGTTTTGTAACACTCTGCAGCTGCACTGGAAGAAAACTTTTTTTTTTTTTAATATTTGCATGTAAATCAAACATTGTTCATTGCTGGATTTTTTTTTTTTATTAGTGTTTCAATATTAGATCAGTTTTCACCCAGTTCTTGTTTGATAAGCATCCTGTGTCTTAAAAACTTCATTGCTGGAAGTCACAGCAGGGAGAGGAAGGTCTTCAGCATGTGTAAACATGAAACTACTGTATGTGAATGTGGGGGAAGCAGAGGTAGAGGTGTGTCTTGGTCAGGGGAGCATGTTGCAAGGTCATTACCTGAACTTTTGGAATAAATCTTAACTGTGCCAGAATCTTGAATAGTAATTAAAGAGCAGATTCCTTCACCTTCAAACTTGTATTTAACGCTTTAGTATTTCTAAAAGAAAACCTTTTGCATAAAGTTTAATACTTTTTTCTTTTTTTCCTTCAAACACTGGTTTAAAAACTAACATTTTTCAGAGAAAAGAAATGTCAATTTTTGATGTGACATGAAGGTGCAATCTAAATGGAGAAGATACATTTAATAGCAGCAGAGTAACTAATAAGATGACATACAGTCGGAGGTATAGTTATATCAGGAGTTGCACAGGAGCAATTCCCAAACTAAAGAAGAAGAAGGAAGTCTGTCTATTTATTCATTTATTTCATGTCAAAGCAAGGAATGAGTCAATTTTCCTTTCCTGAAAAGTTATGTGTGGTCATACACATGTTTGAATGACAACAACAACATGCTGCTTTTTCTTAAGTTACATCTGCCTTACTCTTATGAAATCCCCTTATCCATCTTCTGTGGGTCTCACTCTAGTCTGCATGTGCTGAAAGGGACTAAGTCAGTGTATGGGCTATCCATATTCTTGTTTATGTCAGTGCTGTTGGTGTTTAGGGAGGTGCTGGTAAAGGCTCTGCTCTACCTGTGTTGAACTGTGCAGTGTATGGTTGTGCGTGCTTGTACATATGTGTCTTAGAAATGCTCTCAGCCTCACTACTGACCTGTGAGTGGGGACTGCAGCAGCTGCATCCTTTAGTAAGTGTATGTAGGGAATCTCCAGGGCCTATAAGTGCATGATGTTACAGTTTACCGGACTGGGAACAAGGAAACTGTTTGGGTCACAAAAACCACTGGACTGGGCAAGTCCCCTAGCACTTGAAGAAATCATCAGCTAAATCATTATTGCTTTAAATTTTCTACCAAATATCAGGTACTTTATGACAATTTTCAGACCCCAAATCACCAGTTACTGATTTTCATGGGGGAAAAAAAACCTATCAGAGGACATAATAAGCCTGCAAGAGCTGAACTAATAACTATGTGGAAACCTAACATGAAATATACTGCAGGGCTGCTTCATAAAAAAAATAAAGACCTTGATTTAGATAAAGGAAAAGAACTAATTCGTTAGGAGTGGGTAATCCTTCCAAAAAAGGAATGTTCCAAAGCAAAAAAGGAAAATAGCTGTGTCTTTGAGTAAAATAATAGAAGGAAATATTTCTTTCAGTTTGCTTGACACAGGATGCATGTGGCAGTGAATAAAATTAATCTAGTTAAGTACCACAATTTGGTCTTCATGGCTTTGTGGTGCCCTCGCACATAAGTGTTTTGTGATGCAAAGTTATTGTTATGACATTACAAAGATACAATGAAACTGAAGTGACATCAACTGGCCCAGGAAGAAATTGAGTTTGTTGAAGAAAGAAAGGTGGAATAGTGGAGTGGATGTAATGCCTTTTTACCACCTGCCTTTCTTAAGGGGGATATTTATCTTGGATCAATTCTTATCCCTTAAAACTTCCTTCACAGGTTCTGAGCCAGAATATCTTAAAAAAAGGGAATGCCCATATTTTTCACTACTAAGTGGAAAGAATTAATTTCAAGGTAGTTAAAGAGGACAATTACTAATGTGGATGTCATCATTTACTCTCCAGCCTGCTAAAAGTCCAGGTCATGCATGGCTCTCTCTACTTTTACTGTACTAAGAAATTTATAAGATAAATATGAAAGAAAACCCCAAAATATCTTGGAGTTAACTGTAAGAAATTACTTTTAGGAATTATTTCCCCCTCCCCTGCATACTAGACTCTGGAAGATCAGATCTTAAACCTGGTAAAAACAAAGGGAGGAGTGTGAAGATGCATGAGACAGACCTACTACAGATATAAATGGTTGTTAGTAGACAGTCACTAGACAAAACCATAGATTTATTACCCTTTTCTTCTTGTATTGACTTGGGTAGTTTGATTCTGAACAGTTACTTCTGGACAGGAGTAACTTCTTTTGAAATAAAAATGTTGTTATTTTAAAGTAACTGCAATGTGTTTCTGTGTTATAAGACACACAAAGCCTTGGGTACTATTGCAATCTATACATTGCATGCTTCATTCTGAAAGAATCTCCAGGTGTTTTTCATAATCTGTAAAAATGAAAAGTTGTATAGCCAGGCAGCAGATGACTTGCAGTCAACATTTCTGAAAATTGTGGTGTTTTAGGTTTGAAGGGGAGAAACTGATGTCCAGTGCAAAGCTAGAAATATATTCTGTGATTACTCTTTTGCAAAGTACACTGAAACCGATATATTCCATATGTGAACTGGTGATTTCACATCTTCTTGGATAATAACAGTCAGAAAGGCAAAACTAATGCTCAAAGGCAAAAGTCATCATTGCAGCCCTTTAACAACCTGTTTCTGGCGCACCTCTCTTGGACTGAACCACCAAACTTGGCAGAGAGCACTTGCTGCAACTTTACGACATGGCCATTTTGAAATTGATTGCTGCTTTCTGACTCCTTCACATTTCCACATGGTGAAAATGTTGAAGTTATACTGTTTCTTTGTTTTGCTGTGTGACTGTTGGTGTTTCTATCTGTGTCTTTTTCTCTCTTTCCTCCTTTCTGTCTTTTTTTCCTAGAAGGATTCTTGCTTTCCCCTCCGCTTTCCCCTCCGCTTTCCCCTCCGCTTTCCCCTCCGCTTTCCCCTCCGCTTTCCCCTCCGCTTTCCCCTCCGCTTTCCCCTCCGCTTTCCCCTCCGCTTTCCCCTCCGCTTTCCCCTCCGCTTTCCCCTCCGCTTTCCCCTCCGCTTTCCCCTCCGCTTTCCCCTCCGCTTTCCCCTCCGCTTTCCCCTCCGCTTTCCCCTCCGCTTTCCCCTCCGCTTTCCCCTCCGCTTTCCCCTCCGCTTTCCCCTCCGCTTTCCCCTCCCTTTTTTCCCCCCCTTATTGTGAATGATGGCTTGTTTTAACTCTGAGCAGAACATAATCCAGATTCTGGAATTATGAGTTGTCCTTCATCAAGTCTATTGTTTTTCCAGTTTAAATTCTGTATCACAAAAATAGAAAGATCTGGGGTATGCTAGAAGGTGGTTGAAGACTCAGTTCCTGCCTATGTCCCGTAGAAACTGTTAAATCACTTAAAGTTACTCTTTAATTGAAATTATGGGAGGAGGTTGTAGTGTTATGCTGTGTGTTTTTTCTTAGAAATTGAGTTGGGTGACATCCACCAGCTAGAAAAGATTATGTGGAGCAGCTAAGCCTTTTTTTCTTGCTAAACAGGGTATTTTCTTTAGAGCAACACCAACAGTAAGGCCTTTGCCAGTATCTGGCATCTGTTACTTCAAACACAGGAAGAAATCCCATTGCATGTGATTGTCTCTTGAGCCAAATGGCTCTTTCAAAGCAATGAAACATTTTCTGAGCACATTCTGAGAGCCAGAGAGTTGCCAAGTTGACATTTAGTTGCTCTGAAACATTGAAGATGAAAGGTTTCATGTCATCAGTTGTTAATGTTTTTAGGTGTCAGAAATCATTTTTTATCCCGAGGGCTCCTTTTTACCTCTTTTTTTTTTTTTTTTTTTTTTTTTTAAGAAAATAACTGTGTCTTCAAGAAGATAAGCATTCTGTTATTGCCTGCTATATACTGCAAATCACTGTGGGAACATAACCTGGTTTTCCATATCTAGATGTAGTTTTACTGAAGAATTCAGGTAGTTCCTACAGTGAGTTTAATTGCCTCGATGTTGCTCTGATATACCATGGAAGTTTGTTTTGTAATGAAGAGTGATGTCATCCATCTTCTCCAGTAGAGGGAAAGATAAATATTTCATGTACTGACTTAATACCTAAGGGGATCAGCTCTAAAAGCAGCTGAGCATGTGAATAACTTGGTTTTGTCAGGAAAGGTCACAGAAGTAAAGCTATCCAGGAGCAGACATTTAGTTTCACACCTTAAAACTGGAGAAAGATGGCTGTATTTAACTGGCACAGATTTTGTATGAACCCATAGTTAAATCCATGTGGGGATACTGGAAGAGAAGGTTGCACAAACTCAACAAGTCAACACAAGATACATCCATGTTGTTGCTAAAGCTAAGTGAACAGTAAGTTGTTTTTGAAAAATTATACTGCTCGTTTGAGAAAGAAAGATTAATCTTGTGCTTAAGGCATGAAAGATGGAAGCAGGAGGCTGTAGCTCTGGAGAGAACCTAGGAGCAATAATAAATCCTTAAATCAGTCCACTCATGTATTCCTTTCAATTTTGGCTCTCTTCTATATGTATTCCTAGAGAGAATACTTTTGAAAACCACCTATGTGTGTTTCAGAGAGAGAATGTTTGAATATACAGTATGTAATTTATGTGTATAGGTGTGCATATTTACATGGAGACTGAAAATGGATATTATAGAGCCTTCTATAACAGTAAGTCAAAAGATCTCTATTCACCTTGTAGCTATAGGTGATTAATTGTAAGAAATATATTTCTGAGTGCTTTTGTGCCCTGTAGAGACTTGGATTGCATGAAAAAGCTGAAACTAGTCATGGCATATGAGTTATAATTTCTCTCCAACAAATTCCTTTCTAATTAAAGAAGCTTTGAATGGTGGCTGTAGACCATTGGAAATGTCCAAGAAATTTGCATATAGGAAACCCCTCTTGTGTCTCTTCATCCTTTAAGTCATGTCAACTAATATCTCTTCTGAAAATTCAACAGATGCAGTCAGTATGCCTCTTTTGATTAGACTTCAAACTGTTAATTTCTCACCATGATTTATGTGTTACTTCCTAAGAAGATTCACCAGAATTCAGCTTTGTGAGTAAAGGTATGATGTTTGTATCTAAATTAATGAAAAGGTTTTGAAGCTTTGTTGGATTATCGGCTAAAAAAAAAAAAAAAAGAGAAAAGTAATCACAGTCTGAGAAAATCCCTTTCAAAAAGTGAGGAACTCACTCAACCATTTAAATAATGCAATATTTAAGCCAACCCTCCAGGCTTTTACCTCTGTTGTTGTCTTTAAAAAGCCATTTCAGGCATATTAACAGGTACCAGGGGCTTATACTTCCATTGGAGGAGTATGAAATTACTATTTACTAGATCCACAGGCACACCATAACTAATTTCTGCCTAGTGGAAGTGAGTTTGAGATTTATGTACGTGGGGAGGGGATGCTGGGAAAAGCAGCAGCTCTTCTCAAACATTTCTGGTTTGGAAGATATTCCCATACAGCTCCTTTGGACTAAGCGCATCCCCATGGAAAGCTGTTTTAGGACAGCTAAGAAGGAGTTTCTGCACACAGCACCTCCAGGTAGAGAAGACCTTCACCTTCTCTGGTACTGGAAGACCCGAAGCAGTTTATACTAGGTAAGACCTAGCCTCAAGTCTTCACACAGCCTGCAGTACGGAGAAAAACAAGGTTTTCTTGCTAACGTGCACCTACATATAACATATTTAACTTACAACAGAGTAATGTCATTAGGCTGATAGTCTGGGACAGCTTCATCCCTCCATCCTCACAGCATCCTGTGTGATCAAGAGCCAGTCACTAAAAAGCATGGTGGTATTGGCGTGGTGGCCTTTGGGACCTCATTTGTAGGAGTCCTGCACTGAATTCCAGGTATATTCATAAATCCTGAGAGCCTACCTGCCTACAAAAAAGCCCAGGGCTCTGTTGTGCTGCAGAGAGGCTTTCAATGTTTGTTAGGCTCAAGGTGGTCTGAAGGCTGTGGTATATTTCCAGAGGAACTGTAGTAGCATGGTCACATTGATTTTTGGCAAGCATGCAGGAAGTGGAAGGAGGTGCAGCTTTCTGCTTTTCTGTGTTCAAAAGCCATGTCTGAGCATTTCCCTACCCACTTTGGAGAGAAGATAGGGAAAGTCATTGTGTCATCTGGTGTGATGGGTTAACCCTGGCTGGATGCCAGGTGCCCACCAAAGCTGTTCTATCACTCCCCCTCCTTCTCAGCTGGACAGGGGAGAGAAAATATAACAAAGAACTTGTGGGTCAAGATGAGGACAGGAGAGATCACTCACCAATTACCATCACAGGCAACACAGACTCAGCTTGGGGAAAATTAACTCAATTTATTAGCAATCAACCAGAGTAGGGTAATGAGAAATAAAACCAAATCTCAGAACACCTTCTGTCCACCCCTCCCTTCTTCCCGGGCACAACTTCACTCCCAGATTCTCTACCAAACCCCCAGCGGCACAGGGGGATGAGGAATGGGGTTTACGGTCAGTTCATCACATGTTATTTTCTGCCGCTTCATCCTCCTCAGGGACAGGACTCATAACACTCTTCCCCTGCTCCAGTGTGGGGTCCCACCCACGGGAGGCAGTCCTCCACGAACTTCTCCAACGTGGGTCCTTCCCACGGGCTGCAGTTCTTCACAAACTGCTCCAGCATGGGTCCTTTCCACGGTGTGCAGTCCTTCAGGCACAGACTGCTCCAGTGTGGGTCCCCCACGGGGTCACAAGTCCTGCCAGAAAACCTGCTCCGTGGGCTCCTCTCTCCACAGATCCGCAGGTCCTGCCAGGAGCCTGCTCCAGCGCGGGGTTCCCACGGGGTCACAGCCTCCTTCAGGCACCCACCTGCTCCGGCGTGGGGTCCTCCACGGGCTGCAGGTGGATATCTGCTCCACCGTGGACCTCCATGGGCTGCAGGGGGACAGCCTGCCTCACCATGGGCTTCCCCACGGGCTGTAGGGGAATCTCTGCTCCGGCGCCTGGAGCACCTCCTCCCCCTCCTTCTTCACTGACCTTGGTGTCCGCAGGGTTGTTTCTCTTACATGTTCTCACTCCTCTCTCCGGCTGCCGTTTCTGTCTGTCCCAACTTTTTTTTCCTTCTTAAAAATGTTATCACAGAGGTGCTATCACTATCGCTGATTGGCTCGGCCTTGGCCGGCGGCAGGTCCGTCTTAGAGCCGGCTGGTATGGGCTCTCTCGAACACAGGGGAAGCTTCCAGCAGCTTCTTACAGAAGCCACCCCTGTAACCCCCCCCCCCCGCTACCAAAACCTTGCCACACAAAGCCAATACATCTGGACTCACTGACTTCACAGAAAACTGAAGAGTGTCTAGAATTTCTGGGTTTTAGATTCCTAGCTTTAAGTAATTATTTTGAAAAATTCGGCTTGCAGGGCTGGGCTAGGTTCTTTCCTACAGACTGGGATTACAATGGGTAATAAAGAAGCTGAGAGGAGAAATGAAACCCAACTCTTAAATCTCACAATATTGTCCTGGAAGATGACAAAAAAGCAGCCTATTTGGTGATCTAAGAAGTACAGAGAATGAGCTGAACTACTTATTCAATTATGTCAAATGATCAGCATTCATTTATTAAATCATGTAAAGTGAAATTAAATTAGAGCAAGTAAGCGATTACATTATGTAAAGCAATTTTTAAAACTGGGTAATGTGATCACCCTTCATTTATTACATTAAGTTCAGAATATTGGATATTGGTGCTATTATTAAATTCATGGAAATGCTTATAATGATGGACTAGTTAAAACATAGTGCAAGTGAAGCCACTCCTTTTCATATTTCTTTTCCCCTGTTGGCTGTTGGTACAATGCTGCTGTTTCTTTCAAAGTGAAAGATGAGATTTCACTTTAACTTTCCAGCTCTTATTTGTTTTTATATGTAAAGTCTTGTAAACATTATTTGTAAACATCAGTTGTAAGGTGTCAAAAATGGGGAGAAGAGGACCAACAACTAACGAGCTTGGCGGGGGGTGGAGGGGTGGGGTGGGGAGGGAAGAGGAGGAAATGGGTACTAAAATTGCAAGCTTATAGGAAACTTACTAACATATTTTGAAAATAAAATACTGTCATACCTTTCTACATGACTGGATTTTCTATTTTGCAGACAGATGGGATGAAACCATCACATTTGATCATCATATTGAGACTTTTTTGGACTGGGAGAGGGAGAATTAAAAAAATATGATACTGTTGTCTACACACACAGGTTGAAATTGCATACTACTCTGTTGGCCTGTTTTCTCATGATTATACTGGATTAAAAAGAAAAATTTTTTTCTTTGTATCTCTTTAAATTTCCCCTCCTGCTACTCAACCATTCATGTTGTGGAATTGGGTTGGAGGTAATGAAAAATATTAGAAATAGGATCCATTATTAAATCAGCTTATTGCCTCACAGTACTTAGTGAGAGAATATTTCCCTAAGGACTCAAATATCAATTTCTTACTGAAATTCAGGTATCCTTGTTGCCAGCACTTTTTAATGTCTTAAAGAATGTGTTCTGACTTGGTGAACCAGGTGCAAAATCCTTAGGAGTCTACAGAGTTTTCTAATGAATCTAATTTTGTAATTCAGCCTAAAAAAAAATCAAATGTGAGATGCTGATTCTTTGCAGAGCTGTGTGGGAGAAAACAGCACTTCAAACTGTAGGTAAGAGGTACTGTGCAAGTGGCACAAAACATTATGCGTTTAGAAAAGGTAGCAGATTTAAGCATGTCTGGAAGAGTTATCTGAAGTACTTGGAGTCTACTCCCTGATACTTACAGAACTAAGAAAATGATTTCCCCCTCCCCGCCCCCCAGGATTTTGATGAGGGAGTAAGCTGGCATGTCTGTGTGAGAGCCTCTGTCATTTCACTTAAAGAAGAGTTCATTTTCTTTCCAGGGTGGTTTGATCCAGATGAAAACCAGTCCAAGTGTTTGTTAGAGATGGAGACACCACGGAAAGACAAAATAGGAAATTAAATAAGGTTATGGCAGAACCAGTGACTGTTGGGCTCTAACTGAGGAGAAAATAGTGAGAGAAGTACGAAACGTAATAGAATACAGCAGTGCCAAATATGCAAAGTAAAAAAAAAAAAAAAAGGAAAACGGGAGAAATATTTGTATCTCTGTGCCTTGGTAATTATGGTCTTGTAGTGCTGTTAACTCAAGGTTAAAAAACCTCACCAAAGAGAAATTTTGAGACTGTAGAATGCTTTCTTTAACCCACTGCTGTAGCAACTGCTGAAATATCTAGCCACAGGCTGCCTCTCTGATTTAGCATGGTCTGAGTTTATTATCTTCCCTAGAAAATTTTATTTTAAGGCTTTAAAATGATGAGCTTCAACATTCCCATAAGAAAAAAAATAATGTAAATAATCTTTTATATATGGCAAGCTGTATTTTTCTTATCTTGTAGTTTGGAAAATGCATCAACATATGGCAGGTAATGTGTAAATTGAAGTGTAAAGACTTTGTAAGCACCTTGTTTAGCTTTGTATTAGTCCAGAGAAATAAAAAAATAGAACAAAGTACACTAGGCAGGAAGAAATACTGAAAAGAAAACTAGGTTTATGTAGTGTATGTGAACAATGACAATGAAATATGATGGTTATTAAAGACATATATTTTAACAGTTTCAATTGTTAGCTGCCTCATTTTCATGCAAATTTATAGCCATTATTACATCCTGGCCTAACCAGAGGATCAGAATAGACTCAGCGATTGATGACCCTAAATTATTACTATGCAGTCATTTCTATAAATTAATTTCATACAGCATATTTGCACTGCCTTGTATAAACAGGGGAAAACCAGGGTAATAAAAGCACCACCACCCTCCGAGTTAATAAAGTCTTCAGTGGTAGCACATTCTTCTGAGTGAAGGACTCCTTTATCATCAGTCGCAGCGAAGGGAAGAAAAGAAAAAGAAAATGGAAGAAGAAAAACCCAGAGAACCACTCCAGCAGCAGTGGAAAAGCTTTTAAGGTGGGAGTGGGTCAAAACAATTCTCACGCTCAGCCGTGTAATGAGGGCTAGGGAAGTCCAGGCCTTGCTGACACTGCTTCTCCTGCCTAATTTTTCACTTTTTGGCACGTGACAGCAGCTGGTGCGTGTCCTCTGTGAATTGTGTGTGGGTATGACAGCCTCTGGTACAAGTAATGCCCCTTCCTTGCTGGTGGCACACAGTTCTGACTCCTCAGGGCTTTCTATCCTTCCCTGTATTAAAAGCTTTTGTGGTTGCTATTTAGATGAAAATTAATGGTTTAGGCATCTAAGAGGACTGCTTGGATGTACAATAGCTTCAAAATGAACAGGGACTGTGCAACTAGGTTTAGGTAGAAAAAACCCCAGTCTCATTAATAAGAATAAATTCTTTAAAACTTTTCTGACTAGGCAAGACTAGAAGGCTTTGTATTTTACCTAGATGTCTCAAATACCTGAAGAAAATGTCTATGGGCAAAATACTCTCAGGCTGTTAAAAGACAATGCTGAAAAAGTGTGCTTTCACATGGTACCCATTTGGTACTATGTTACTCTGTCCTTTAATCGCATTATTAACACAAAATTGGTTTTAACTCTGGATCCAGATATCAGGCCACAGTGTCTAGCTGTGACTTGCTGACAGTGCTGTGCGTCTCTTCAGACCAGCTGCTAGCTTCAGTAAACAGTTGCATAAACACGGGTCCTGATGCCATGCAATCTATGACTAGTTGATTAGACAGCAGCAAAACGAAGGATTCTGTTCTACTTTGCTATGTGCTTTACTCTGGGACAAGAAGAAAGGAATTTTGTATGTTTCTTCATTAAAACAGACTTTTCATCCTGCATTAGGCAAAACTCCAGGGAAACAACCTTTCCCCACCCTTAATTAATCCAGAGAGTGAACATGAGGATGATTAGACAGATGGGACATAATTTGAGTATGGAAAAATTGTCATCATCCCTCTTTAATTAGTGTTATAGGATGGCTCTCTTCAGATATAAGTAGATATGACAAAGATGTGTTTCACATATTCAAGAGGGTAATTAAACTGCCACATGCTCAAACCAATATACATACAGATCTGATTAAAAAGCTGACTCTCTGAAAACAATGATGGATGAGGTTTTAATGCACATGGGTATTAGAAAAGCAGTGAGAAGGGATAGCTGTGAAATGAATTGTTTCAGTTCTTGGCTGTGAAGGCAAAAAAAGGGGGAAAATTTATTAAATTTAAAAGAGGGAAAAGCTATAAGGAGGAACTGAGGGCACAGGAGGATGAATTCATGCTATATATTTTAAAATTATGCTTTAATTTTAAAGACAGAGGGGAGCAGGCAGACTGTACCAGTCATCAACCCCAAACTTATCTCTCTGAATAGCTATGCAGTATGCACTGTGCAGACTGCTTTTTCACCTCCAGACCATATGGCTGCTCCTTGAGATAAGGTGGTAAGTTAGAAGTGTGTATTTCTGGACATGAGTTTTAACTTCTGCACAGAGATAGGCCCACAGGAAAACCCGTCTTCAGTTGGGGCAGGAAACTGGTTTCGGCTTTTGTTTCTGCCTTGCTGTTGACAGTGTTTTAACCTGGCAGTAAAACCTTGTTTCACCATTTAACAACAACAACAACAACAAGATTTCTAATGCATGCAGCAAAGGTTTTGCTGACTAAATTCTTGCTTTATAGCCTGCTTTCCTCTGGTGAGCTCTGTGTGGACTCTTGGAGACACTGCAAGTATACCTGCACAGGGGATGGAGCCTGAAGGACTTCCCAAGGGTACAAGGCATGCACAATGGGTACTTCTTTGTCCATCTGCACGTCTATCAGCTGGTGCAAGCTCCTCCCTGGAGGCTGCTTCCTTATGACACAAACCACGAAGTTGTTTTGACATTCAGTCTCCACATACTGTCACTGTCTTTGCAGAATGGCTGTTGTGACTCAAAATCACAGAAAAACTCTGCCTAACTGCAGTGAAGTAACATTGAAATGGCGTGTTACTGCAACACTAAGAAGTTCTTGGGATGAGCTTGGTAGGCAAGAGAATTAGGGGAAAAGAGGACTTAAATATACTTGTGGTTTCCTGTCAAAATACTGCATAAATCTATTTACATGTAAGAAAGACAATAGAAAAACATACTCAAATACCTGTTCTGTAGCTTAAGGGAAAATTGTCCTGTCAAGTTTGGACCCAGTCATATTGTTCTCCCTATCCACTGTATCTGCTAAAAAAGACACCTCTGCTTGTGCTTATGTTAAATGGGAAGTAATGTTGCTGTTGCTTTTATCTGTGAGATGTAAGAGGAGGTGAAACAAATAGTAAAGTTTTTGCACTTCGAAAGATGCCTCCTCATCCAGCTCTATTGGAGGTTTCAGCTTCAAATCTTAGTTTTTCTGGTATTGTGAGTCTTGTCTCATCATGCCACTTCACTTGGTAATTTCTTTTTTTTAAGAGAATACCACTCACTAGCAGATAAATGATGCTTCTTGACAGGTATTTAGCTTTACTGTTGGCTTTGTATCTATATCCCTGGCAGAGTGGTGCAGCTAATGGGCAGCTTTGATGGTGCAGAATGACCAGATGTTTTTTTCTTCATGACCTTATATTTTGCTGGAAGATTGTAGCAGTTTCCAGATTTATTTATTTTAGTTTTGTTTTCTCAAAATTAGATGTATAGTTGCATTCTGATGGCACAAATGGCCTGGCACTTAACATATCTGAATCAAACAGAAATCAGTACCCATTAAAGTTGGAACTAGGGTTAAATAACTAAAGCAGTATAGAAGATCCTTGAAACCTGCTTCAAATAGAAATTTCAACTGTAGACACTCAGCCAGCAGAATTGCCCTTTTATTTATTTCCTGCCACTTTCATTATGATTTATTCTTCTCTATATAAATAATCCCTGTACTGCACCCAGGGAGTCATTTCATTTTTAGGAGATAGAAATCATTCATTTCCTGCCAATGGAAGCTCATAAAACAATATATTGACAATTACAGCCAGCTGAGCTGGTGATTATGAGATTAATTACTGTTGTAAGTGATGATGTTTAACAGCTTCAGGTTTCCAGCTCTGGTACAGTGGACATTTTCTGCAGGCAGAAGGCATCTGTGCAAAGAGCGCTGCAATGGCTGTTGGACATGGGGTCAGGTCTGTGCTAAGGACTCACAGCTCTCCTCCAAATGGGCAGGAGCATGATGGGCTTAGCTCTGGGATTTGCAGCTGATGGCTTCCTGACAGCTGACATTTTGTGAAAATGGCTCTAGTACAGTTTGGGTCAAATGCTATTTTTGAAAAGGAATTTATGGGTTTTATATGCAGGTGGGAGGCTATTTTCACTTCTGTTTACAGTAGGTTATGCAGGATATTCCACAGGTAGAGGTGACAGTTCAATTTTCCCTGCAGTTATCATGAGAAACTAACATTGCGACAGCTGTCATAAGAAACTAATCTGCAGAAGAACTAGACAGTGTCCCAGATATTTTGGACCACATGCTAGTCAGCAATGACACTAGAAATTTGACTAAAGGAATTAGAAGAAAAGCCAGTGAAGTAACTAAAACACATGAATAATTGGCTGTGAGCTACTGAGCAATCTTTCTGAAGAGATTAAGCTTTCTAAGGTGGATATGGCTAAAATACTCAAGCCCCAACAGTCATGAATGCATGGACAAATATTTTTTCTTTAAATGCACCAAGCTAATACAGCTCATTTTAACTGAAAAAGATTAGGAATCAGTCTCCAGAGTGGTTTAGCTGACAGATCCATGGAGGGTGTGGCAAGCCCAAGTAGAAAAACTACAGCCATGAGTCTCCTCAGGTTTGACCTGAACACAGGCAGATTTGCCAGAGGGAAAAAAGCTACTGTGACTGTAATAGCTGTCCCAGATCCTATGTGCTTTCTGATCTTGAAGGCATTTTCACTGAGCGGGATGAATACTGCTCTAAAAGCCAAAAGAGAGAAAATTTAAGTGACAGTTTACTTATTCCTCATCAAGAAAGTAAGTTACTGGGGATGTATTTTCTCCACTCCCCACCAGATCCTTGCTTTAGCAGTAGCTCTCTGGACAGCAGCTGATGGAGGTCAAGCCTGGGGTGAGCCTGTGGACAGTGTGCGTTACACTGCTGTGGAGGCAGCACTGATGCTGTGACACTGTGGGGCAGCCCAAAGTAAAACGCCCGAAGTGCTCTTTTAAATGTGCATATTGCTGTTAAAAAGAACAGGAGAAATGTTGCAGTACATGGATTATCTGCAGGCAGGGGACCTGACGAAATAAATGGCAAGTGTTGGTGCCCAAATGACTCACTCGGCCTGCTGAGCCAACTGACAGTGAGGTGATGTGCCTCCAGTGCTGAGTTACATTACGTGCTCGGTCCACCCTCAGACTATGAGGGCCCAGGTCGGATTGCAACGGAGTCCTTGCTTTTGTGCCCCTTGTCAATGCCCTGGGAATGGATAATTTCCCAGAGTTGCAGTTTGAGATAATTATGTACAAAAAACATCACACAGTGTCCCAGTGAAATCCCAGGACACTCCATGTTCTAGGTCACCTCTAAGAAAATTAGGTTGTCATGTGAAGATACAGTGATTGCCCAATTATACATCCCTGAGTGGAAAGGAACTGTTTAAGGAAAATGAAATCCAGAATACTTTGTCAAAATTTGTGCCTTGAACTGTATTTCACTTCTGTGGGTACCAGACTGTAAGGTGAATATTTTTATATTTAACATTCCTGATGGCTGAAAACTCCATTATGAATGATCTTAAAGCAACCTTTAAAATGGTCTAAATGTCAGAGTTTTTACCATTTCTTTTCCTTATTCTATATAATTGCCAACTATAGTGTTATGAGCTATTTAGTTGCTTATTACATTTTGATAAGGCTGGCATTTGATTTATCAAATACTAATTATGATGGGATTTTACTGGGGAACAAAAGCACACGATCTGTGGTGTGGATGCCAGAGAGCCAGTTTAGCAAGTGTAAGATGCTGCAGATGGAGCCAGGAGCTCTACCTTGGACTTGAACAGATTTGCATCAAGTGTCCAACATATTAAATAGTCAATGCAAGAGACAGGGAATAGTGGTCATGTTAAGCAAATGCAAATTAACAATGAAGGGAAGGAGAAAGAACCACACCCCCCTCCACTCCTCCCCTTTTTAAGGTATACCTTAAGAATGCAGTTGAGATGCCTATGCAAGTGCTTTGCTGAAAGCAGCATTTAGGCAGAGATCTGCAAGGTCTCTTAAGGGATGGCCAAACTTTCTTTAATTTCTGGAGTGCTCGGATGCTGTAGAAAGCCATGAAAATCTTTGGCTGTCATACTGACAGGCTATGTTTACATATGCACTCTACCTAAAGTCCCATGCTAAACTGTGTTAAAGTGATTCAAATACACTGGGAGGAAACTGCCAGAGTTCAGCCTCTGTGACCAGTCCACACTAGCTGTTCTGCTCTTTAGCGCTGCAGAGTTATTTGTCAGATAGCACTTTGCACAATCTTTAAGAATTTGTGCAACTGCAGGTTTTTATTTGGTTGTTTTTTGTTTTTAATATGCTTTCTTTACAGTTGAAACATTTTCAAAACAGATCTGGCCTATTAAACCCCCCCCCAAATTAAAAAAAAGATGGTATTACAACTAGCCTTAGCTTCCTCAGTCACTTGTTTGCTTTCTCCTGTGAGTTTGCAATCAGGTTGTTCCATCTGAAAAATGTTTTCCCATTCCCACTGATAGCTGAAAATTTCATACAAGCTGTAGAAGAATGACAACAAAGTCCCAGTTATTCGAATGATCTCTTGGAGTGGCAGATTCAGGTCTTTCAAAGTCTCATTGTAATTCCTGGGTCTATGCTGGGTTACATAAATATGTGGTTTGGACTGCAGGATGGGGACCTACGGAGCTGTGGTACATTGTGGTAAGGCTGCACATATAAGAACAAATTTGACCCTGTCCTGCCAAATGAATGGATAAGAGGGAGCAAAACTGATTCCAGCACTTTGCTATGAGCTTGAATACTGCCATAACTGAAGTTAGTGCACAGGCAGAAGTGATTTTTTTATTTCATTTCTTCTTCTGAAAGGTGTTTTGCCTTAAGGAAAGAATTTGCCTGATACTTATCTGCTTTAGTTTCTGTCTTTTAAAGGTACAGTTCATTTTTCTGTGCAAATATTGTGTAAGCCAGAATAGCCTTATTTAGCACACACTTGTATTCCCAAAGTTGGGCCAGCTTTGGCAGAAAGGTTTTTAAGGAAAAGGAGGGAAGAAATTTTCCTTTTTAATATCTAACCTTATTCCAGAACATCTCAGTAAAGTGGGTTACATCTTCCCTTCCCAGCTCAAGCTGTATTTAACCAGGATTACACATCATTCCATACTGAAATAAAATATACTTGTTCTGTGAAAGCCCACTGTTTCCATCTTAGTCTTTCTGGTTAGCACATCAAATAGCAATAATTTGACTCCCTTTATTTCCAGTGGATGCCCTTCTCATCTGAAATAGATTGTTTCTTTGAACAAGAGCCTCTTTTACTAATGAAAGAAATACTAATAAGAGAATCTTCCCTCATCTGAAAGACCAATGCTGGAAACATTGCAGAACAGAGAACTAAAATGTGGCAGATTTTGGTTATGACTGAGCTGGTCTCTCCTGAGTGGAAGCATACAAATATTAAGTGCTCCCTGCTCTGAAATGCTCATGATTTAACATTGGCAAGGCTGGAAAGAGGGAATGGTTTGGCAGGTACAAGAGGTAAAGCAGATGGACCAGAAGCCTATGGCAGCTGTGCATTGCCCTGCTCTCTCCTCTGTGCCACCCACCACATCTTCACAACTGTCTGTATGGGCTGCAAAGGATGAAAAAGGAGGCTGACTTTATAGCTGCCAACAGGATGCCCCCAAATAATAACAAATGCTGTTGAATTTACAGGTAGGAGGTGAAATGTAATATGCTCCGATACCTTATCTGAAGCCATGAGGATGAATATCATGTCGTCATATTAATAATCTCATTCCTTGTGAAGAAGACCAATTCTAAAAAGAAATAGAAGTATTTAGTTGCATTCTAGCCTCTTCTTACAAAGCACTTGGTGTAAATCTCACTTTGGGTTAAATGCGAATAGAGGAACTTAAGTTGAATAGTACTTGTCACTGATTTACAAGTGCTGAAGTCTTTTTGAGTTGATTAATGATTATTTCATTTTTGGTCAGTTGAAGGAACCCTGTTAATAAAGGATGTTATCATGGACTGTAAACATTTCAGCAGAAGTGGGAGTATTTATTCACTTAAGAATTAGTTCCCACCTCTGATAAATTGAGAGCAATAATACTGCATGACAGACTTGGCCAGTATGTCCATGTTTTCTGGTCAAACAGTTTACAAGCTGCCTAAAGTTTGGTTGTCCTGGGAGAGGATGTACGAGCTGCAGTACTCAGCTGCAAAGAGACAGTGTGGTAGGGGAAAAAGAAAAGTGCCATGAGAGAAAAAATCCCCCCCCCCCCTTTTTTTTTCAATTTATAATTTGGGTTGCCTACATTTTCGTGCTGAGAGGGAAAACAATATTGTAATGATGCCTTAACTCTTGACTGTATCACTGGATCTTAGTTCTGCTCAATTCCATGGAAACCAGAACTGTCACAGCAGCAGCAAATAGCAGAGAGCTTCAGGAGAATCCAGTGTACCCTGTATAACACACAGCTTTTTACCAATTTGTTGATTTTGACACCAAGATGATTTACAGAAAATTAGACCTTAAAATATATAGGCATTAGGAAGGCAGAAATAATAATGTAATTTAAATCTCTAATGCTAAACCACTTATTTTGCAACTTAAGTTTATAGAAACAGGAGAGAAGCTTGTTTCAAGACCTAGTCAGTGGTGTGGCAGGGCTAATCCAGTGCAGACTGTATGGCTGTCCAAACATGTGTCCCAAGGGTGACAGCTATCACACATATGCAGCAGCTTGGTTGTTTGCACTGTTATGGGATGCAGACTAATTTATGATGGAGCCAAGATTGCTTTAGCTGAATGTCAGTTACAGATTTTCAACTCATAAAGGCAGGATGCTGAGTCTTATGGGATAAAAAAACTGCTGTGGGCCATTGTCTTTGGGGGTATTAAAGAGGGACCCCACCCTGCTGAGGGCACCTATGGGACAGTATGGAGGGGTGTTTAGAAGTTTGTAGGTGTCTCATGACATTTTAAAAGTGGCTAGGATTGCTGGTATTGGTCCTGAAAGTATAGTTCACTGGTTGCTGGCTAGTTGTGTGTTGTTAATAAATAACTGCTTCAATCTGATTTACCTATGTTAATGTAGTTTAAACTTCATGAACTGAGCAGTTTTTCCACGTAAGAATATATGTGTGCATATATATATGTCTCTATATATGTATAATTTCTGATTTTATTTGTTGTTTATACCAGCTAATCTTATAAGGTCCTTAGTAATTTCTTGACTTTGCAAGCCTAGTATCTCTTACTTAAAAATTGCTGTTTCTAAAGGAGTTACCTGTAATCTTCTGTCTGTTTCTTCAAACACCAACCCACCTGTTCATCCATGTCCTTCTCATAGCTGGATGCCTGGAAGGAAACATGCAAAACTCTGTCAATAATAATGTTTAGAGAGAAAATGTATTTATTCAGCATCTTATTATTTCTATGTATGTGAAAAACACAATATTCTGTTAGCCTTCATAGATGCCTTCTCACCTTGTAAACTTACCTAGTTCATCATGTCAATTTGGAAAGGCTACCTCCACGGCAGGAGAAAAGAGTTCCAAATGTCTATGTGTTGGTCCCAAGTCTGGTTCCTTGTGCTACCAGTTCTGCAGCCAAAGGAGACGAGGCTGCTGTTGAACCTGGCCAGGTGTTGGGTGTGGAGGCAGGGTCACCATGTTGCATCCAGACTCCATGATGAAAGCAATTTGAGTCCATCTGGATTGATAGTGCACAAACCTTTACTGCAAGTATGATGCAATTTAAACCCTTCTCTCAGAAAATCCCAATTTATGCACCTACTGCCTTTCTCTTTTGAGAGATGGGTACTTGCCACGTGAGAGAAAAGAGACCAATAAATGCTTTGCAGCCAAATGCACCCAACACAGAATGCAACTGATAATTTCAAACTTGTTGTGGTTCTTTTCAATTCACCTAACATTGGTAAGATGTCTTTTGACAAATGGAAGCTGTCTGTCTGTCCCGGTTTCAGCTGGGATAGAGTTAATTGTCTTCCTAGTAGCTGGTACAGTGCTGTGTTTTGAGTTCAGTATGCGAAGAATGTTGATAACACTGATGTTTTCAGTTGTTGCTCAGCAGTGTTTAGACTAAAGTCAAGGATTTTTCAGCTTCTCATGCCCAGCCAGCGAGAAAGCTGGAGGGGCACAAGAAGTTGGCACAGGACACAGCCAGGGCACCTGACCCAAACTGGCCAACGGGGTATTCCATACCATGTGACGTCACATCTAGTATATAAAATGGGGGAGGGGGGGCAGGGGATCGCCACTCAGGGCTTAACTGGGCATTGATCGGTGGGTGGTGAGCAATTGCATTGTGCATCATTTGTATATTCCAATCCTTTTATCATTACTGCTGTCACTTTATTAGTGTTATCATTATCATTATTAGTTTATTCTTTTTATATTCTATTAGACCGTTCTTATCTCAACCCACAAGTTTTATTTATTTTCCTGATTTTCTCCCCCATTCCACTGGGTGGGGAGGGAGTGAGTGAGCAGCTACCTGGTGCTTAGTTGTTGGCTGGGGTTAAACCACGACATTGTCTGTTTCTTTTGCCTGGAAAAGGAGGCAGTAGTCCCATTTGTTATTTTCTGGTTTGTTTACTGCAGATAGTTATTTAAGCAACAGCAAAGAGCAGAAACAATGGCTTTCCTTGACTTGTAGAGTTACACAGCCTTGGTTTTTTGCTGCCTTTGGCAAAACTGAAGTAATCAGTGGAACAGATTCAAGTGCTCAAATGGTACGCTTGTGTGTAGCTGACCTGGATGTTACTGTGGAAAGCTTACGGTGCATTTAACTGCAACATTGCTTCACTTGCCTGCTTCTTTTGTTGGAATGGCTAGATGAAGGGAGTGTCTAGATTTGATTGCATGTGAAAGAAATTACTGAAAGCTTCACAGCAAATGCATGGGGAATTTGTTTTAGTTTTCCATGAAATCCAGCAATTCTGAACCTATAAGCCTCATTAGTCAAACCAGAAATCTAGAAATCTTGGTACAAACCTTGTTTATCTTGCAGCCTGTGTTGAAAAGGTTCCAGTGTATGTGTCTATGGCATATTTCTTGTAAGACATACTGCCCTTTAGTGGCTTCTCTCAGCCTTTGTTCACTGTAGGCTTGCACATAGATTACTATCCTTGTGGTTCTCCTAAATGTAACATAGACTTCTATCACGGGTGGGACCCTGCAGTCTGCAACTTGGCCCTCCAGACAATCATTTAGAGCAGTTCAGCTGTCATGTGGAACTGTTTTGATCATGAACCGTTTTATGCCACGTGTGCTCTGAAACAAAGGATGCCTGTTGCAGAGCAGCAGGCAACAGCACCAGCCCTGGACTCTGTTCCTCCTGGTCTTTACCCACCCCAGTGGAATTTAATGAGTCTTTTTATTGTGTTCTGTGTTCGCCTGGTCAGACTCTAACCCTCAGTTTATAACTCCAAAATATCTATTTGTCTGAACCATACTCTATAGAGAGTTACTCTTTCTTATGTGGAGGCTATGAAAACTGATGACAGTGCTTGTGACCTTGCAGTGCAATTGAAATATCACAGATTTAATTAACTCTGAAACTCACCAGCTTAAGCCATCAGCTGAAGTGGTCCCAGGTTAGTGGTCTCAAGCTTTTGACTTTCTGATTATGCTTCGGTGCCCAATGAGTTTTGCAGTCTTGATAAAGCTCCTGCATTTCACTTTGCCAAAATACTGTCACAGTGGAAACAGTCTTTGAAGCAAGACTGAGCTGAAGCGTTTGCTTTCCTCTGATTTCTTTCCACGTCACAACTGCTGTTACTTTCCTTGCGCTTTTCTGATTGAGGACTGATGTACATGCTGAGTGAATGGTTGGATGACTAACCCTTTTGAAGTATTTGCCACAAGGTCAAAGGAACCTGTAGAAGCTTGCCTTGCTATGCCTTTACATGATGGTCTCAGGACCTCTCTGATCAAGGGATAACATGTTTCCCATTAGAAGACTCAGAAAAGCTGAAGTTCCTAGTAGCAAAACTAAGCAAGTCCTTTTTACAGTCTTGAAAACACTAACTAAAAAAACAAAAAAGAAAATGTTTTCCCCAAATGTTTTTCCAGTTAAGTGCCTCACACTTTGATTTAGTGACTTCCTGGGGTTTTTTTAGATGTCTATACTGCATAACTTACTTAGGATCTTTGAATTTTTTTGCCTGTTTCTCCACCCCAAAAGCCTCTACATGTACTTTTGGACTGTTACTCACACATAAAGTCCTACCCACTGTGGGCCTGTCAAAACCATGTTTCCTTACTGATAGTTACCACAGTGATCTTCCCACGTTCTGATTACATCTTTGCTTGCTGGGGGCATGAGCTATAAATCTAATCCAAAAATCATCCATCAGTTTACTGAATCCCATTTCTGTCCGTGCATGACACTCATGCATAAATACACTCAAATACTCCAATGGACTCTTGTCACTGCTTATCACATTACCCATTTAATTGAGTTTCCTAAAGGGAAGAGTTGCTCTGTTGGGATGGAGTTGACTCAGCTTGGTGAACATGCATTGAAAATGAACCTAAGAAGTTACATCATCTCTGCAGGACTTAAAGAGTAAGTGTTCTTACCTTGATTCATGAAGGGAATCCTGCCATTAGCAAGTGAAGCACTTGCTAATTAAATAAACATTAAATCCTGCAGTATATGACTTCATCAATATTCTCTGACCATCAGTGGTGGTAGCGAGGGAAAGCAATCTAACGCTGATCAGAGTTAGTAGCACATTTGCATCATGGGTGGTCATAAATATAGTTGACTGAATTATTCATTGCAGACAATGTTCATGAAGGAGCTAGCTCCTTTTTCTCTGCTTCTAGTGATTCACAAGCTTTGCCCACGTGAACAGTGTCCGTTGAGCCCCATTAAGATCATGGAGGAAGGGCATTAATTTCTGCAAATGTGTTTTACTATTGCTATGTATTTGCCAACTAGCAGAGGTTATTTTATGGGCAATTCACAAACCGTTTACTTTGACTGTCTCCTGTTTAGCATTCAGTCGGTGTACTTCGTCAACTTAAACGGGTGGGACCAGCACATTTTGGAGACAAATAAATTTGATTCAAAACTTAGATTTTGTAAAACAAGATTTTTTTATTGTAAAACTGAGGAGTGGCAAAAAGTTAATCATATTATAAAATACATCTCAAAGCCAATAGTTGTTCTATCAACAATGTTTGTTCCCCTCCTGGAGTGTTTGAACTCATGTATAACAGCACTGAGAAACTGGAAATGAAAGCCAACAAGCAAAAGTGAGATTTGTCATGTTTTGACAGTTTTACTTTTGTAGGCCTGGCTGAAAGCAGCCATTCTGCAGATGAGATACAATTTCAGTCAGTTAATATAGTGAATGGAACTGATCAAATTACTTTTTTTTGTCAAAAGTATATATGTTTTTTTAGAAAGAGGTAATTTTGAATGTTTCTTCTTTCACATTAAGAAAAATAAAACTGCTGATTATGACTGGACTGTTTCAATTTTGAAACCCGCAAATCTTCCCACTAACTCTTCCTCCTTTCTGTAGCTCCCTTATTTTTCAATTTTGCCTCTGCATGACTTGTAATTAAATAATCTTCTTCTATCTCCTACCCCCTTTTTTTCCTTTCCCTGTTGACTTATGGACAACTCTTCATTTTACAATTATCTGGTGACAGTTCACACTAAAAGAGGAAAGAGAAACAGGTGTTACTCAAGCACTTACTTATACAGACCATTGCACAAGGAATATCTGCTGAATCAGAGCAGTAGTCTGTGTAGCCTGGCACTGTGTGTTCAAAAGGGACAAAATAGCAAATTCCTGTTGTCTGTTCTGTTGGCACTCTGTGCCTGCAATTGTTGCATTAAGGATGTTGTGGAATACATTTCTATCTGACTTTTTTAAAGTATTTGTTTATGGGACCTGTTGTTTATGAAACTGTCTAAACTCCTTTTTGAACCTGCAAATACTGATTCCCTCTACAAATATCTTTGTGGCAATGCATTCTAAAATTTTGTAATCCACTGCAGAAGGTAGTTTTTTTGTGCATTTTAAACCAGTCTTCTGCTACTTTCATGGAATACCTTGTTCTTGTCTTGTGCTTCTTTTTTTTTTTTTTTTTTTTTTTTTTTTTGGGTGAGGTGGAAGGGCAATATGGTCAACCACAGTTCCTTAATTTCTTCTCACCTTTCTATTTTGGAAACCTTATTCATATCCATGTCAGCCTTCTCTCTAAAGCAAGTGATGTCAGCCTTTTCCGATGCTCATTGTAAGGAAGCTGCTCCTTTCTCTTGACAGTATCCAGGCACATTACTCAAGATGTGGGCATACTAAAGAATAACAACAAAAGTATACCCTCTATCTTTTTCTCACTACCTGCTTTCTTGAAGTCCAATATTTTGTTGGCTTTTTTTAGGCTACCACTGCACAAATGTGGGTCTACAAATGTGAAGAACTTCCAAAAATAACTTCAAAATCTGTTCTGAGATGTGGTGCCATATACTGGGGGTGCATTGTTCCTCCCTGTGTATGGAAAGGTTAAAAGATGGAATTTTGGTCCATGGATGAACACTGAGTAAGAAGTAGATAACTAAAAAACGCAGTCAGTACAGGGAACAGATAGTTTATTGTCTATTGTTTGAAATGCTGACCATAGGGATAAGAAAGTAGAGCAATGTTATGGGAGGTAGTACGTGCAATAATGGAGGAATACAAAGCACCACACATAATTTTGCTTACCTTGCAAAAGTCCTGCTATTGGTTAGAGCATAGTGGACATGACTGATGGATTATGGTAATTTGCCACATGCACAGAGCCCATGAACCAATAGAAGGGATGGCTATGGCACGTGCAGCATGCCTGGCCAGCAGGCACATGTGCCATAGGCTTCCTATGTTGCAATCGAGGCGTGTTTCAGCACTTATTGGCCGCGAGTGTAGACAACCGTTCCTCCACAAATGTATAAAATACCGTGGTTTTCCAAAGAGCAGGGGGCTGGTGTACTGCGAGGCCACCATTGCCTCCATGGGGACGCCCACATAAAGCTGGCACCTACCGACTGCTGGGCTGAGCTCACGGCGCAAGATGGCACAAGAATGTACAGAATGTACAGATGGTTCATCTTCTTCTTCACAGCCCTTGGGTCGGTATGTTAATAGTTTTTTTTGCTTTGTAAAATACCCTTAGCATAATGCATGTGTGTAGTTAATAAAATGCTTGCTTTTTCCCTTATAGTCAGTGTGTGTGTGTTAACCTTCTCGGGAATCCTCAAAACCACCTTAAAACACTCCCGCAACCTTTTTCCTTACTTGTTGGTTTACAAAAATAACATCTGCCTTTTATTTGGTGAAAAATTTTGATGGCTTTAATTCTTTTAATAAAAGAGTGGATTATCTACTATTTCTTGTGATACTGCACCTTCATAAAATATCTAATAAAGTTTTTGAATAGCTAGCTTAAAGCAAGAAAAGGAATGTTATTTTACCTCATGCCATCCTTGCAAATTTAATTGCTAGTAGTTGTTGGAAAGGTCCAAAGAAAAGAGGCTGGAAGATAGATACGCTGGTAGCTATTAAACATGATAGACCAGTTGTAAAGTCCAACTCAGAAAGTTTTGAATCTGTTATCCAAAATCTGAGGTTTTATTTCAGGCTAAGTAGCTGTCCATTTAATCTTCTGGTATTTTCCTCCAAGCAGGTGATGCTGCTGGTCTCCCATATATAAATTTATATAAATTTATATGCCATTTCTTCTGTACAGAACTAAAGTGACTACTGAGATGTTGAATATAAGCATCTTGGCCAATTGTAATTAAAATCATGAAAGTAGAGAGATAAAAATGTCATTGAATATCTACAACATTAAAGTAGGTAATTTCTGAAGTTTGCACAGTTGCTATAAGCATACCTTTTAACTAGATTTTTGCCTTCCTGATTCTTAAAGTAGCATTTTATTTAACCTAGCATGAGATAGGGGAGTTGCTAATGTACACTGCACAAAATAATTCCACGTGCGTTCCAGAATTGCAATATTTAACCTATGACTTTAAAGCATACTCAAACTGGAAGGGTCATGCATACCTAGTTATTTGTCATTACATTTAAATGAATAAATTCTTAGGATGACTTATTCATTAAGTGACTATAGTTACCTTTCTTTAGTTTTGCAAGGATCTGCTGAGAAACAAAGAAAAGTGAGTTGAATTTTAGTTCTATCATCCTTTAACTGAGCTTATATTTTTTTCCCCACCAACATCTCTCGTCAACATCGTTTCCCTTGCTGAGTGAAAGGCAGTGATAAAACTGAGCTGGTAGAGGCTCAATTTAAACAGAGATACCTAAATGTCTGACTTCAAAGAAGGAAGGCAGAGGATGTTTTTGTTCCACTGTAACTGAAAATTTAATGTTTTGGGAGTGGAACTGTTCATTTAGGTAATGTTTGCTTTAAAACATTTGGTGGACAGAATAAAAGAAACAGTTCTGGAAGATCATATAATTTCTCTGTATTTGCAAATGGTTCATTGACCACTATCTAGAAATGTTATCCATTGAGAAGAGATTGGCAGTTCATTAATTTGAAACAGTAATAATTTAGCAGAATGGATTGTTTTCTGAAGTGCACAGAGGACTGTTGATTAATTATGTTTCTATGGTAATGTTTTGTATTAGCAAGGACAAGAGCATGGGAATTGGTAAGAATGTTATAAAGCCATTTCATAATTAGAGATCTGTTTTTGCATATCCTGAAGCAAAGACAAAAATAAACTAAACTCATTTCTTAACTATACAGATGCTCAGAGTCTGATATTGTAGTCAGTAAAGTGAGCAGATGTTATGTGGTCTTGGCTTTCCTGATGAAGCATCAGAAACAGTATTTTTTTGTTTGCTTCTGCAAAGGTAATAGATTATTTCCTTTTACTCTCTACAACAGCATATGGTGATTCTGGAGATGTGGTCCTACCATGGTTAATATATTGCTGTTTCATAGATGTCTTAATAAGCACCTGCTGAATTGATTTCTCCCTCGGTGAACTGGGGATAAGCTTTAGAGTGTTATACAAGAACAGGGATGGAGAAGCACCATAGCTGTGTGTTTGGTGGTTGCAGCCTCCTGGAGAGTGGCAGTCAGGAGCAGTTTGTGATGACATTGACATCTGAATGGCTGTGGTTGGGAGACGAAAGGCATGACAGGAGGCATTTCTCTAATAATTAGCTTCTCTGCTTTTGTATGTATCTGTATGTTCACTGGCTCTACATCTGGGCAGATCTGGTACTGTTGACACCTGGGAAAGAGACAGCGTACAGTAGAAATTATCAGAGTTTGCTTTGGATGGTGATGGACAGCAGCAAGGATTAATTGTAGTGTAGCAAGGATTTCTATAAAATGGGGTGTCTTATTGTACAGGAAGTATGGATATGAGAAAGCTGAGTACAACAAAGAACAAAGGATGGAAGAAGAAGACAGAAAGACCTGTAGGAGACCCAGGAGAGTGGACTTCTTGATGGCATTGATGGTGACTTATGATCTGTCTGAATTATCTAGCTACAAAACAGGTATTATTCCAGATTGCCAATATCCTGGAGGAGGCAATAAATCTTTGTCCAGTGGAAAGAGCAGTGGACACTGGTCTTGGTTCAGTGCTGTAAGATCTACTCTGCTACAAATAGCAGCATGACAACACAAATCGCATTTGGACTTAAATTCAAAATCCCCCCTGTATATTACTACCACATTCTTAAGGGGTTTTGTTACAGGTTCTCTAACCGCACTAACTGGGCTCAGTTTTTAATCCTCTCAAGTGCTTTTATAGAGCTTGAGCATAACCCAGTTTCCCACTCTTCCCTTAAGCATTACCATCTTTCACTGAATAAATTAATCTTCTTATCATGTACATGATATGCTCCACTAATATTCTTCCCTGTTGAAAGAGGATCAAGCCCTAATAATGAAATATTAACTCAAAGTTGGAATACAACTAGCTTCCCAACATTGTGCGTATTCTTTTTTCACCTAACGGTTTATTTTTTAATAATAAGTCTCAGAAACTCTACAAGCCTCACTACTTAAGCAAACTTTATATGCCATTTCTTATCAAAGCTAAATGAGATCCTAATCTACAGAGATATTTTCATGAGCTTGGATTGTTACTTGTCTTTTATTATTATTATTGACTTGACAGAAAGCTGTCTTTGAAGGAAGCTGAAAACCCAAAATATACTGATGTGTATGTGGTAGGACATTATTGGTTCCTTCATTTGGGATGATATAATAATTCCCGAACCAAAATCCAACCAAGCGTATACACTCAGGTCGTGTTTTCCAGAATAGAGAGGATGCTATGTGAAATACATTTCAGAAGACAATGAGAATTAATTGTTTAATTAACGTAGACGTTTTTGAAAACTTGAGTCATTGCCAATCTACATCATTAGGTCTTTAATTCCTTTGGCCGTGTAGAGACGGTCTATATTGCTGAGTGGGGACTATAGTGTTTGATTAAGAAAATGCCATTGGAAAGCAATGAATCCTATACTTGCTACCACTTCAACAGAACTCAATGAAGGCATTTTAGTTCTAATATATGCTACAGATAGTCACTTTTTTGGTTGTTTAAAGACACTTCATCTTGCCAAAACTATTGGTGGACAGCCTTGTTTTCTTTGTTGATCTTTTCTGAGCAAAAGCAGGAAATTTCCAGGAGTCTTACTCTTGACTTATCTAATTTAGTTCTCAGACTAGTCTGAAATGAACCATAACTAGGGATTTTATGCAAGTCCAGGCCAGTACTCCTCAGAACCACTGGGATTTTCTTCACTGCCATCAGATGAACAGGGCTGGGGTAACTGTAGTCTCTTTCGAGTAGTCCACAAAAAGCTTTGGGGATGGGACTTCTTTCTTACCTTTGCCTTGCTCTCTCACTTCCTATACTGTACCTGCAATTGAGAACCTGTCCTCTGCAAGCTAAATGACCCAGTTCTTTCCTTTCCTTCCCCAAATTCTTTTAATTTATACAAAGATCTCTCAAGTAATTAATTTAGAAATGTCTGACTAAAAAAAAAGCCTCATATTTAGCTAATCCAGAGCTTCCTGTGATATTTGCTCATCTATATGAGTCACTAAAGCATGTCTACCAAAGGCCGAGCAACTTTAGCAGAGATCATTTACAGTCTGCTGGATCTATGAAACTTAATTCTAATTGATGTGCTCAGTAAAGTGGAGCTCCTATTGTTTCTTGGAGATAGAGATATCCCAGATTATCTTTCTTTTTTACTATTGTTATTATTCCAACAGGCATCCCTTGCTACTCTAATGCATCTTGTGTTATAATGTAGAAATGGCACAGTCTCTGGTTTCAAGCAAACAGTGTCTACAGTAAGAAATGCAGATGGGAGACACTGTATAATTTGCTCCGTAATGATCAATCAGCTTGGAGTTTGCTTGAGCAACACTTTTACTTAGCTGGGCTAAGCAGAAAATTATATGAGTGTATTACATAAATAAGAAGCTGTTCCTTCATTGCACAGAGGAAATACCAGTTTTAATGACCTTAGAAAGAATTATTGTATTAATAAAAATTTTGCATCAGGAGATTACTTTTATGTGTTACCTTATTATAGGTAAGTTTATTGCTTTTGCAGAGAGGGGTGCGGAGTTTGGGAGAAAATAGAATAGAATTAGGAGTTTAATAATAAAAAAATTTCATATATAAGTATTTGTAGTCAGAATGGTAATTATTCTGGTTTTGTTGTTTGTTTGTCTTCTAGAATTGCTGCCACTATCATAAATATGTCCCACTTGTTGGGCAGTCTGTGCAATGTTTTTCTCAATTAGGGTCACAATGAAGTCGTACAACTGTTGTTACTAAAGTATTTCTCAAAAGTAAGTCTGCTAGAAGCCGAAAATGCAAATTTTTACATAGTGGGTAATGTTAAAGTGTGTTGGTAAAATAGACACAAAACAAGGAAATTTTAGTATTTCAGTTTCAGTTTAAGGAGTGTACACTGTCTGGAGGTCACGGTTACCTTGCAAAAGGCAGGTTATGTTTGTTTATCTCGATCATTACAAATGCAGACATACATTGCTAACGTAGTCCTGAAACAAGAATATTCTTTCCCTCTTCTGTCTGCAGATTTTTACCAAAATTTGGGAATCTATAGAAGAAGCAGGGTAATTCTGGAACTGCCCTTACAATTTTGCACAGAATACTCAATATTGGACTACTGGGTTAATTGGACTTCTGGCCAGATGCACAATGATAGGGGTTTTTTTGGTTTGGTTTGGTTTTTGTTTTCCTCACCTAACCTGTTGTTGTAGTTTGAGCTGATTGTTAAGCTACCTACTCCAAATGGTGAAAGACTAATTTCTCACCCCTTTATTCCGGCAGGAATTGTAACAACTTCACCATTTCCCACATCATATTTCTCTTTTCCAGACAAAACAAAGCTGATTCTTTAACAATTCCCAACAGTTCAAGTCCCTTGTCATCATTTCTTTCCTGTATTCTCTCCATTTTTTAAGCACAGGGCCAAAACCTGAGACAGCACCTAATTCAGTGCTTTGCCACTGCTGTGTATGGCAGAATGGTTATCATCTCCCACACCTTCCAGATAAAACTGCTGATAATACTTTCCTGACTGAGCGCTGCTCTTCTTGCAGCAACATCATTAACTTAAAATCAGTTTGCATGCTAGTATAAACCGGAATTTTTTTTTCACAGCATTATTGTTGCCAACAGTTTTCCCTTTCATATTTACATATTTGGGATCTTTTTTCATTTGGTACTTTCTGCTTGACATATGAGACTTTTTTGCATATTTTCTGCATCAGCTCTGAAACTCATCAAGCTTCCCCAAATTACACATTGTTTCAAAGTGTTACATCACTCAAATCATAAACGAAAAGATCAAATATGTTTAGGAAAGACCCATGGGATGCCACTTGTATATTCTTTCAGTGTGGTAGCAAACTACTAATAACCATGCTTAGAGGGTTTAATTAGTTACGAAACCATCTCCAGTTTCTCAGTTCTCCCTGATGGAATAAGAGTTTGACCTTATTCATAGGCCTGACCAACATGAAGCCAGTCCACAATGACCATGATTTAACAGCTGCCTCTTTTCCACATATTTCTGTTAGTTTGTTCTCAATTAACTCCACTGTTGTCAATAAATTTGGATATTCTTATACTAAGATAATTAATTGACTTGTTTTGTAACTTAATTGGACTTTGCTCAACAATCCTTGCTTGTGCTCCTATCTCTGTGTTAAAATCAATTGTGTAATTAGTTGTGTTTTCAAAACTCTAGAAACAAGGCATTTAATACTTCAGTTTTTTCTCTTTCAGTGCTTATTTGCTCTCCTCCACAACCAATGCGCCTATACTTTCCTTTTACTCTTTCCTGATTCTGTAAATGCAGAATAATATTTTTTTTCTTATGCTTAATTTCTTTGGTCAGTTGTAACTCACGTTGTGCCTCCATCCATTTGCTTTATATTCGTACAAGCCTACACTATTCTTTTGCCTTCCCCTGCTAGCTTTTTTGTTATGTTTTGATTTTCGGCATTAAATGTCCTTTAAAATTTGATCACAGTTGTGTCTTGCCATTTCTTGTCTTTTTCACTACTTTGAGAGAGACTTTCTTCTTGTGCTTTCTTATAGTATCCTTTATAATCTGCCAGGTGTCCTGAATGCTTTTGTCTTTTACATTATTGACTCAAGATACAGTGCCTATCCATAAGGCTACTTTATTTTTTACCTCTGTCCTGAATTTGAATTATTTTTCTGAGTACAAATTATGAAAATATTAAGGACATTTTTATAAGGTATTACCCTAATTCATATATTAAAAGAGTTAATTAACTATTCTTCATGTAAAACCACAGTTTGTGACTCTGTCGTGGTTTAACCTCAGCCAGCAGCTAAGCTCCACACAGCCGCTCACTCACTCCCCCCGGTGGGATGGGGGAGACAATCAGAAGGGTAAAAGTGAGAAAACTCATGGTTTGGGATAAAGACAGTTTAATAGGGAAAGCAAAAGCCACGTGTGCAAGCAAAGCAAAACAAGGAATTCATTCACCACTTCCCATGGGCAGGCAGGTGTTCAGCCATCTCCAGGAAAGCAGGGCTCCATCGTGTGTAATGGTGACTTGGGAAGAATGTCCCCCCCACTCCCTTCTTCCCCAAGCATTATATGCTGAGCATGATGTTGTATGGTCTGGATGATCCCTTTGGTCAGTTGGGGTCAGCTGTCCCGGCTGTGTCCCCTCCCAACTTCTTGTGCCCCCCCCCAGCCTACTCGCTGGTGGGGTGGGGTGAGAAGCAGAAAAGGCCTCAACTCTGTGTTAGCACTGCTCAGCAGTAACGAAAACATCTCTGTATTGTTGTCATGGTTTAAACCCAGTCAGCAACTAAGCACCAACACAGCCGCTCACTCACTCCCCCCCCCCGCAGTGGGATGGGGGAGAGAATTGTGGAAAAGAAGTAAAACTCGTGGGTTGAGATAAGAACGGTTTAATAGAACAGAAAAGAATAAATTAAGAATGATAATGATAACACTAGTAAAATGACAACAGTAATAATAAAAGGATTGGAATATACAAATGATGCACAATGCAATTGCTCACCACCCACCGATCAATGCCCAGCTAAGCCCTGAGTGGCGATCCCCCTGCCCTCACTCCTCCCCGTTTATATACTGGGCATGACATCACATGGTATGGAATACCCCGTTGGCCAGTTTGGATCAGGTGCCCTGGCTGTGTCCCCTCCCAACTTCTTGTGCCCCTCCAGCCTTCTTGCTGGCTGGGCTTGAGAAGCTGAAAAATCCTTGACTTTAGACGAAACACTACTTAGCAACAACTGAAAACATCAGTGTGTTATCAACATTCTTCTCATACTGAACTCAAAACACAGCACTGTACCAGCTACTAGGAAGACAATTAAATCTATCCCAGCTGAAACCAGGACAATTGTCAACAGTGTCCAGTATAAATCCAAAACATAGCCCCATACTAGCTACTATGAAGAAAACTAACTCTATCCCAGCCAAAACCAGTACAGACTCTTATTTAGAACAAGCTGGCTGCATCTCTTTTATTTTCAGTGACACTGAAGTAAGACACGCTCTCCACTGCTCAACTGAAGCCCATGAAGCGGAGTTAAAGTTTCCGCTAATTAGAAATAGTCAGAAAAAAAGGACTTGTTAATCAGGACAAGCTTGGTTTGCTCAAATTTTGGTAAAGTGAAGCTCCTTGTTGTCAGTGGCATGTAACCACAGACTACCACTATGTGAAATACTCCTAAGTGATCAAATAGATGATGCTAACTGTAATTATAAGAACACTGTTCAGATAATTTTACACATCCCATTTATCAGTGTAACGTGATAAAGTCACTGATTAAAATATCACATAACTTTTGATAATATCCTCTGTATCCAGTGGCACAGACATATATGCTTCATTCGTACTAGGGTTTGGAGAGAAGTTTTAATTCAAAGCAAATAAAGAATTCACAACTTTTACAGCAAGATCTAATGGTGTTCCTTTAGCTATTGCAGCTAGGCTTGCTTCAATGACAGATGAGGAGTAAAGACTTACAGAGCTATCAAAACAAGTACTGTCACCTACATATTCCTGCTGCAGTGCCCTCCTTGTGTAAACACAATCCTGTACAAAACACTGAACTTTGCATGCTTTATTGGACACGACTGATCTTCAAGCACCTTTCCTTTCCAAAGGCTGACTCCAAACTCACCAAAGTCTTCAAGAGTCTTCCCATCAGTTTTTAAGTATGTCAGGAATGTAAGTTAAGCTTCTCCTTTTGAAAAACTATATTTATAAGTATGTATTAAGCAATTCAGTCACTTCAAAAAGTTGTCAGAAAGCAACTGCTGTGCTACTTCTGAGACATTTGTTTAGGAAGGGGCAGAACCTGCAGCTGTGCCTGTTTTTCTGGTACCTGATTAGTTCTGTGTTCTCCAGATGATGAAATGACATAAGGTGAGGGCTGATTTGACTCCTTAATTTCTAAGTCTCTTATAAGGAAAAATTTTCTTTTTTTTTAGTTTTATCCAGATTGTTTCTGCCCTCACATTTTTCTGCTTTCTCTCTAAGCTCAATTTTTTGCCCTTTTCAATACAGTTTTTTGATTATTTTACGCCTTTTTATTTTCCTTTTTTAACCTTCAGTTGGTTTTGATATGTTGTTTTCCAGAAAACTCGTTTCCTCACTCATTTGACTGTGGATAAGGATATGTTTTTCTTCTTTCTGGTACAACAGTGGCTTGTTTCCACTCACATTTTCATGAACCTGGGATCAAATTATTTGTAAAAAAAGAAAAGGAAGCTGCTTTCCGTGCAACTCAGATGGACCAGAGTTTACACTTTTGCATGGAGCGCATCAATGTGTAGTGCATCTGCTGCACTATATGCATCGACTCATACGCGCGAACAACATACTCATTCAATTCTCAGATCAGTGTGTGTAACAGAGTGTGTTAAAATGCTACAACTAAGAGTGGATGAATTAGGAGGAAAAAAACCTTGACTGTTGAGTGTGCTGCTGAAGTTCACTCATTTTGTAGCTAAAGATCACCCGAGGAGAATTTTACTGTTCTTTGCATTGCAGAAAAACTGCAACTTTTTTACCAAAAATGTAAAAACTTTCCAGCTGGAAATTGATCTTATGTTATCTAAGATTTTATATATTACGTGGTGTGTGAGCCAACAGTCTAGTGGTTTTTTTTGATTACCATAATTCCCTGATAGGCAGACCCATGAGAAAAGGTGAAAGGAGGAAGCCTAGGATGACACTGGGATGAGTGGGAGCTGTTCCTTGTGGCTGGGGTAACAGGGGGCTGCACTGGGGCAGTGGTGATGGGAGTGAGGGAGAGATGCAATGAGGTAGGAGAGCAGGGAGTAACATGACACACTGGGAAGAGGCTCTGTGCTATCAGGGATCCCACAGAGGCCCAACACACCACAGGAGGGAGGAGACACATGAAGGGAGAGTGAGTCCGGGGCTGCATGTGCCATGAGGAGCTGGGGCATAGGTCCCCAGCCAGGGACCTTTCTGGAGACATGGCCATGGCAATATCAAATACCTTCTAAGCTGTGTCTTAGCACCAGCAGTTCAGAAAATGAATGACTTACAGAGGAACTATCAGAGCTGTAAGGCTAAGTGTATGTGCTGCTTTTTCCTGGGGTTTATGATGACTGAATACAGTGTAAAACCATTGTCAAAAATAGCAAAAACCAAGTCATCCCCTCTACGTTTCTTTATTCTCTGTCACTGTAGAGATAGATTTTTTTTTAAAATCTCCTGCTGAATAAAGATATGACCTCTTGGTCCCCAAAGGTTCATAACTTGTTAATGAGAATTTCTGGCTTATCCAGATGCTGCTGCAACACAAATAGTAAGTGGACATATTGGTCTTGTAGCAACTATACAAAAAACTTGAAATGAAGGAAACTGTATGTAATTTCTGATCTTTGAATGACCTTAGCATGAAGCTCTGAAGGCTTACCTTCGGGAAGTGTGGTTTCCTACCAGAATATATGGAAGAAGGACATCTTTTGGAAAGGAACGTTCCTAAGGATTTAAGAGAGTTAGTCTTCACTTTGGCTGCTGTAAGCCATGTAGGTTCACATATAATGAAAAAAACAGTGTTTTGATACACTTTACTAGCCAAACTTAAGGAAAAATTCTGTCTCACAAAGGGAATGAGCTTGAGAACAGTTGTATCAAAATCAAATCCCTGTTGCATGCTATAGGAATGAACTGTTTCCTGCTGAAATGCTTAGCAGTGTTCTTGAAGCAGGAACTAAATAATATTATTTGCAAAAATGAGAAGTCAGAAGCTTAATCTGAGTATCATGGAGCATTCCTTCCTACCAGCCAGATTTGACTTGTGTTTACCTCAGTAAATCCTGTGTCTGAGTTACAATACTTCTTGTCTCTTGTAACTTTCTAGGAGGGCAAGGGTACCAGGCACTAAAGTATAACATTTTCAAAGAAGCCCATAGTTCCTCAAATTCTGGATTATGTGTTTTATGTATTTGAAATTTCCCATCCTCTAAGTATGGATTTTTTTTTGTATTTTGTTCTGAAATGTGTTTTCTTGCCAAACATATGTTTAGTGCAGAACTGTGGAAAGACAATTCATTGTCTTTATGATTTATCAGCACTTTGATAGTTATTATACTTGAATAATGTACTTACAGTATGTGTATAGTAGAAGTAGTATGCTTCTGTCTCAGTGGTCCTTGGTCATTCGGGAGAGAGTATGTGTTTATCAATGATGAGTAACGACACACAGAAGATGCACGCTTGCAAGGGAAAAGGCAACAGTTAAAAAATCAGGTCTGAGAAATGCAGAAATAACAGAGGTTCCTGTAAAATGAGAACACAATATATGTGCAGTCCTCTTCCCATATAGCTACTTTGTACTTGGTGTCACACTGAATTCTCTGCTCTTCCAAGGAAGAGAGCTCCTAGGGACACCTTAGAAAGACTAGGCCCATAAGTGGCCTCTACATTAAAAAAATATTAAAAAATTAAAGCCTCTGCTGCAAAAGGTGAGTTGGTGTTTGGTTCTGAAATTCTGTAATGCTATGGATCAATTTGCTTGAGCTGTTCTGGTTCGACCTCTTGCAGGAAGAGTAGGAAGGATCACAACTAAAATTTTGAGCAGAGCATTAACAAATGAACATTAGCATTATGAACAAATAAAGGAAAATTTTGTCATGGACACCAAAGGATGTATTAGAAAGCTGTAAATGACAATTCCATGCCACAGGGAAAGAAGATAATTATCCCAATTTGTTTCTGTAAATGTGGATGATGACATAATCTTAAACAGGACAACTTTAACAGTAACAGCTGAAATTCAGGTTTTGTTATCAGAGCTTCTAGCATGCAGAGATTATGATGAACAGCAGCTGGTTTATGACACTAGAAATGTCTCAAGCCTCTTTGTAAATGTTCCTGATAGAAGCTTGATGGTATGAGTCCAAGGGAAATGTTCCACTAGCCACAAAACCACAGAAAGTAGAGAACATGCTACTTGTCCTGCAAACTTGAGAACTGTTCCAAACCTTCAGTTTTTCCACGAGCTCTTCTCCAACTGTGAAGGTGTTGTGATGTCTCAGGTAGTAACTGAGTCTTTTGTAGTGTCACTTTGTGCTGTTAACTGTCTTGTTTCAAAACTCCAAAGATCTGTGAGGTTGTGTGATTTTGGGGTTGCTCAGTTAGCCCAGAGGCCCATAGGAAGCCAAACAATCAAGATATCTGTACCTGGGTGACAGTAGGTTCCACTCTCCCAGCTTACCTGATATAAGTACAGATGAGTCAGTTCAAGACTGTCAGTCAGAAAGTCCCAAGTCTTCTTATTCTGTTGATTTCCAAAGCCTTTCTGAAAGCCACCACACTTGTTAGCTCTGGAACAACCTATTGCCGTTAGATTGTACTCCCTTAGTACAAATGCATATAAACATTTGGTCTCAGGATGCTAGAAAGCACTTCTGTCAAGCCCTTTCATTTGTTTATTGTGAACCGGTAAGGAAGTATTCTAGTGTTTACTGTGCAGCATAAGTAGTGCCTAACTTCATTACTTCTATTGCATGGAAAAGAATTTGAATATTAAGTACTTTGCACTCATATAGGTGCAGAAAAAAGCAAGTAAAAATGGGAAAGCTCAGAAGAGGCTGTTAACTGTTGAACTAAGTAACATAAAATACTGACTAGTATGAACTTCATATGAGTAAGCTGTATAGCACCTATGAGAACCAGTGCGTTGACTTTTTTCATCCCAACTGTTTTTCAGTAGAAAAGGAGAATGTTCCTGAAAAGGGTAATGGAAAAAAAACTTTATAAGCTATACAAAGCCATACAAGCTTTCTTCCACACTCTGCCCTTCTTTTTTAACAGGTTTGGAAATGTTATGAACAGGTCATTTCAAAATTGAGGAAAGATTCTTTCAATTCAAGGTGCTTTTTTCATCACAATAGAACTTTTGAGGGTAATATGATCCACTTTTAATTGCACTAGTCAGAAAAAGCCAAATAAAAGATAGGTACCTTTTTTTTTTTTTTAGCTGCAAACTGAAATTAGCATCTACACATGCAGATTTGTAATCAACTATGTCACTCTTTCAACTTCCTCTTTTTCCTTTTTCCTTTCTTCTTTATACTTACCCTGAAAGGGCACCCTTAATTAAGTAAAAACAGTATTCAAGACTGTATTTAAAAAAAGCTGCTGCTTCTGCTGCTTCTCTTCTCCTTCAAGCTGTTATGGTCATTTACCATAAGGCCAAAGAGGTAAGTAGACACAGTGAAAGCATTTTTTTCTCTGCTATATTTGTGTGTGTCTCAATAAGGCCCAGTTCCCCTCTCCATCTCCTTCTTACCCCAAACCAGCTCTGTAAATGCACTATAATTAGGGATTTCAGGTGAGGTTAAGAATCTGCTGGTTCAAACAAGAATCGGATTTCCAAGCTCTTCATTTCTCATACAGCAGGTAAACGAATACTAACAGGAGTAGGAATGATCATTCACATAGACTCCGTAATTTTTGGCATACATTTTAGCAATAAAGATACAATGCAGAAACAAAATCAACCTGATTTTATTATAGTGGATGAATTTGCACTTATTTGCTTTTTTAAAATTTTGTTTTTGCATCATGACAGGTCCTTCAGCTTAAGGGGAAACTCTTGCTGTACTAGAAAATGAGCAGCCCTCAGTGGCAAAAAAGGACTGCTTTGTAGCCTCGTTGCCTGCCAAAGAGTATTAATTCACTGTGCACATTGGCTGATGTTCAAGGGTTTGGGTGAATTAAAAGCTGTTTGAAATGAGTCATCTCTGTGAAGCCCTATGCTTTTGCATTCCCACATTCCTGGGGTGGACCTTTTAATGCGCAACTGAGACTCAAAACCATCAGGAATTCAGACAAAGGTTTCATAAATAGGCTGATACCTGAATGAATGCTGGTGAGAAAGAAACCTCCAAAGAACATCTCTTGTTGAACAGTGGACTTTCTCCAGGGTTTCCGAATGGACCATTAGAGATGGATATAATTTTGTCATGGATTTAGAGGGGAAAAAAGTGAGGCATGGTGGCAGAAAAAAAAAGTACTGATTTGGTAATTAAAACATCATTCTACCAAGCAAAACTGTTGATCAGAAAACATTTCCCACAGCTCCCATCTAATCTGAAAAAGAAAAATAACAGATTTTCAGTATAAACACACTGACAATACAAAAATCTACTAGGGAAAATGTTTTACAATATGAGTATCTCTTAAAGGGAGGGATTTGCAAGATATCCTTGATAAGGTGGTGATGGTATTAACTTCCCTACTAAATCTTACCTTTAACACTTAACAGTTTTTGCAAACTGCTTACAAAATTGGGGGATACTATTGTGCCTTATAACTCTGGAAGAGATTTTCTTCTGCAAACTTTTCTACTTACTTTTTGAACATATCTAGTTTTGGCACCCATGCTATCTGGTGGTATAAAGTTTCACAGTTTGATTCTATGCAGTAGAAAGAGAAGTATTTCTTCTCTATTTGTGCAAAGCTTTTTGTTTAATCTCCTTGGTGATTCTCACCATTTTTTCCTGTATTTTTTCAGATATTAATCCTTCTTCTTCCAGAACACCTTTGATTAATAGTCTTGTCCAAAGCTTCCAGGACAGTGAAATACACGTTATCAATAACATCACCCTTATGAACTTGAATATTGACTGTTTCAAAGAACTTACCATGTGCTCACGCATTTCCAGTATATTGGATTTCTCTCTCTTTTTTTTAACTTGTCGGGTGGGTTTAAGGAAAAATGGCAAAAAAAAAAAAAAAAGTCCTGGTTTTACCCCAGTGCAGTTTGTTTCTGTTGTAGGACTCCTTTTTGACTGCAAAGCAAAAATTAAACAAATAAAAAATCTTTTTTAAAATGAGAAATACTTTAGTGGTGTGCTAGGCAGGAAGCATTGTCAGAAGAGAAAATCAAAAAGCATTAGAAGACGTAGAAGGGGAAGAGGAAGCCATAGTTTTCCTGTTGTAAGGCACTCATGAATCTTCACTGCATTTCAAAAATGCTAAGGGTACCTGCAAAAGACCTAGGAGAAAACTAAATGTCATTCTTCCCAAACTTGTGAGACTTGTTATGTTCAGTGGATTTTTAAAAATGGTATAAATATTTTAATTTCCCTTCTGTTAAAAGAGATGACAAGATTACTACTAAAAAAGCATGCTGAAAAACCTACTTGGGCCCATCTTATTAGCCAATATTGATCTACAGTGATAATTTGCAGTATGGTCACACTTCTTAAGCAAGGTTGATATTCTTTCGTCAACAAACAGAACTAATAGATCAGTGTTATATTTATTAATAAATATATTATGTTATATATGTTATAAATAGACATACAATTTCCCTAAGGAATGGGAAATGCAGTGAAACAAACAATTTTTACAAAAATGGGCACATTGATCTATAATTACACTTCCTCCCTTTGGTAATGTCTTTTGTCTCAAGTCTTCTCAATGAATTGAAAGACTATTACATGATTTTTTTATCTATAGAAATTATTCTGTTTTGCCAAAACCACAGTAAATTTATTGCCTCCAAAGTGAGATGTATATATAAGAATAACATGTGATTACACAGTACACCATTAAAAATTTATAATGGTTGAACTGATTATTAAGTGAACAGCCTATTCTCTATAAATTATCTAGCTGAAGTATTTGCACTTTCAATCATCTAGCACATTCATAGTTAGCAGAACTTGCATGCAATTACCTATGAATCAAACACTGCATCCAGTTTAATCCTTATGCAATATCTGAGTTTTAATACGGAAAGGAGAGGCATCTTAGAAGTAATTTCTCTGCAGAGCAGAAAAACGTTTTCAGTAACACAGCTGAGCAAATGAGACTATGATGGTAGGAAGGAGACATAAACGTACAGGCAGCAGCTGCAACTCCCTTGAAACCCAAGATACAGTATTTCTGGTCAAATTTGGCCATAGACTTGTACTTCTTTCACCCTTGTCTTTGGGTGACTTCAAACAATTGACCTTGCAGAGACATTCATACAAAGATAAATAGGATATGCAGGTTATAGAACAGCCCAGCTTTGCTAGAAATATTGCTTTGGAGGACTATAAAGAAAAAAAAGCATTAGAATTCAGGTTATTAATTAATCTCAAATTAGAAGTAAGAAATCCTTCATTAATGCCATCGTATGCTGTCCTTTGACTTACCTTTAACTTTCCCAAAATTTGAGTTTCATGTCCTCTCTTCCTAAGGATGTAAATTATCTTATTCCAAGTGATTTGTGTTAGACATGCCTGAGAAATTCCTCCTTCCAATGCACTTTTATGTTCATGATACTTCTTTAAAAATGTGCTTTAGAAGACTGCATTTTTTTTTTCGCTAGAAAATTTAAGGGATGGCTTAAAATAAATCACCACCTTGAATGGGACATTTGATACACATTTCTTTATTACATGGTTCATTACAATATCTCTATCCTATCTTGTTGTTACTATCCATTCTGAATAGGTTTGCATATATAATCTGTATCATTTAGGTGTATTGATTTTTTATTAATTTCTTTTCTTTATGGGCAGATATCTTTCTACAGACAGAAGAGAAAAAACAAAGGCCGGCATAGAAATACAGACTTCAGGAATTTTTTGCAGAAATTTTTAAGAATGTAAGTCTGAATGGTGCTACAGTATTGGATAGTTCTGCTGTCTTCTCAGTGTATTGTTTTTCTTTATATTTACAGCCTTTTTCTCTTATGAATTTTCCTTTCTTACAGTTACAATGCATAGTTACCACTGAGATTTATTCAGACTCTATGTTATTTCCATTTCATAATATTTCATTAAACTTTATTTGTGTGTCATTAAACTCACACCCTCTCTGCTCCTGCACCGTAGTTATCTTGTCATCATAAATCCTCTGTTAACAGGATTTTATTTCTGAACTAACAATAAAAAGTAATGGAAAAATGAAAATTTTGTAACAAGTGATTGTAAAGTGCAGAAATTGAGCCAGCGGGCTGGAAAAATGAGATAAGTATTTTTCTTCACTTACAGAGCAATATATTAACAATTTATGAGCTATCACTCCAAATAATCTAATTGGATTGGTGGAATCTGGACAATAAGTCTGAAATATTGTCTCTGAGGGGACACCTCCTATGTTGTTTTTTTATTCCAACCATGTTTCAAACTCTGTTATAGCAATGGAGGGAGGGGGATGAGTTGGAAAGAGTTAGTCTCAGTTACTTTTAAAATTTCATTAAGGCTTTTAAAATGCTTGTTACTTACCTTACATACAAAAATTGGTGCTGCTTCTGGAAAGTTTCTAATCCATATGAGGCTGCACTAATCTATCATAAATTTTATTTCATGCATTTCTTACTTAAAAGAAAAGACTGTTTTTTTTATTTCAGATGTTTCCCAGAAGAGATTTAAAACTGCTACGTTGCCATTGTATCTTCTTAATATAAAAAAAGAAATAGCAAATAATTCACAAAATTAATCAGAATCTTATATCTACTTATTATTCCTAGAAGACGATCAGATAAAATGAGGATGCTATGGTGATGTTTCACAATCACCAGTGTTTCAACATGATGCTGTTTGTTTCCAGCTGACCAACCATTCAAGCAAGGAAAGTATTTTTCTATCTAATGATTTTTTTTAAAACTGAAGCTGGGTTTCCTTCTGGCAGATAGGCTTTAAATAAATACAATATATACACAAATAATATAATTGATTGAGCTCTGAAGACAGATCACTGAGCAAAAATATGTCAGGTTGCAGAGGAGACTTAGATATGTAGTTAAGGGGGTTTTTTTTGTTGTTTTCCCTCCATTTTGTAATATGACAGAAGAATTGCAAAATTTTATATATGTGTATGTTTCCACAATGCATATGCAGGCAAACAAACAAAACGAACAGGACAAAACATGAAATAATAACATCCCATTTGAAATTTAGCTTAAATTTTATTTAGCTATACGTGCAAATCCTCATGGTAGCACTACACAAGGTCCAAGCATGCTTCTCAAATTTGAGAAAAGCTAATCTAGAAAGAGGGCTAATAGATTCCTACTGTCTTTAAAAAAACTTTTATCAGAACTGGTGGCCAAGTTTATATTCTTCTGTCAGTTTGGGAAAAGTAACAATTTATAAATAAACATCAGGAGAGACCCATATGGAAAAATCCCACACCCTTTAATACACTTTGCTTTTAAGCAGTTATGCTGATACTTTTCTTTAGATGAACACATATTAACTTTGGCTGGGTATAAAAAACCTCACAAAGTTGTTTAATGAAAATATGTTTCTGGAATGTATTGGGGAGACTTTTCTCTTTGGAAACTGGCAAGTCTCATTAGGATATCATCACCTTTCTGCATGTGAAAAGGACTGGGCCACAAAGGTCAGTTTGCAGTAGCAATTGCTACCCTGTGCATCTGTTAAACAGCATGATCTCATCTGTAGGGCACGGCTATGTTCTTACATCACCTAAGACACTCTCCTCTAGACTTCATAGTGTTACTAACATTTTTCTCTTGGTCTTGAATGTTCACAGGCTGAACCATTAGGAGCTGAAGGAGGAAACTTACTTTTCTAATGTGACTGAGTAAAAGAGCAAAGTCGTCTAGGTGCCGTGTAACAAGTATGGTATATCAAGTACTGTCAAACGTCTTCGGTTGTGGAAACACCAAACAGGGAGAGCAGCTGGGTAGACTGTCAGAAGCTGGTATTGCCTCAGGAAGAATCCTAATAAATATCTTTCTTCTATTGCTTTTTGCTTTGGGGTTTCAGGAAGGTCTTGAAATTTTGTCATCTTTTCTGTTTTGCACATTAATGGATTTAATTGTGAGACACATAATTATTCTGTAGTAAAATGATTAACTGTTTAAGAGCAATGCCTACATTTTCTGGGGTGAAAGGAGGACAACCTCAAAGCACCAGGAGTGCCAGAGCAGTCAGTTTAGTGGTGTTATCTTGTATGACTTTAATTTACTTAAGGCCATGCTTTATGCTGTCACTGGTCAGTCAGGAACCTGATGTAGAGATGTAATATTTAGCCACTGAATGTGTTTACTTCTCTTTGGGCAGTTGCATAAACTAATTTCTATTAATAAATGATACAGAAGTAAACTCAAGGCCTGTGCATTTTAATATTCCAGTTAAGCCTCAGTCTTGAGCTGGATTCAGTGACAAACAGGCTTTGTTGCAGCTTGCTTCATAGGGATGCATTTTAGCCATAAATTTGTTATTTTGTGTGTAATGAGTAACAAAATTACCTTTGGCAATTCTGAGATGAACTCACTTTTGATATCATTTTCTGAAGCAGTTTATACACTCACTAATCCATTTGGATATCTCCTGGCCTCCTAGTGTTATGTCAAATAGCTTTTGTGAAAGACTTTTCCACTGTGTTTTAATCAGTGATAATGATAGGGCATAAAAATTATGGAGAAAATACTCCAAAAATAAAAAAGTGGCCATACAACTACTTCTCACTGATATGTTTGCCTCCACTGCCTCTTGGCATATCACTTTCACATGTGCACATGCATCAGATGCAGGCATCAGTACGAGCCAGGTTCAAAACAAAGAAAAGGAGGTGGCTCTTCAAGCCGGAAGAGGCAGAGCTGTGGATGTCTTGCCATGGGATCTCCCAGGCTTTTATGGGTTGAGAGGGAGACAGGACAAGTTCATGTAAGAGAACTATATTGAGGTCTATTATATAGTCAAAATTACGTCTAGCTCACGAAATCCCTGAACGAGGAATTTTTATGAAGGTTGGAAAGGAGAGGGGAAGTTTTCCCTGTGTTTGAAGGTCACTGAGGGCCACTGTGAAGAAGTGACACCTGAGACTGAAAAAAGATTGGTTGCACCCTGAGCAATTATTTGTAAGTCCCTGTGGTCTACCATTAACAGTGTTTTCTATCAATCTGATCCACTCCAAGGATCTTCAAGGGTCATTAGCAAAACAGCATACTCCCGAGAGATGTGTGCTCATTAGAAATTTTCTGGTTCTGATTTTGCAACTTATTTGCCGGATGGTTTCCGGCAATTTATATGTGTCTTTGTTTTCATGTGTTGCTCTGAGCATACACACTTTGGTTTCTTTCCATAATTAGGAAATTAAGTAGGAATGTGATCTGAGAAAATAGAGAGTTTGCTGCTGATGGGCTGGGGTTGCTAATGAGCATCTATCTCTCAGGTTAGAAGACAGCTGTGTTGATCTTATGAGTGCTGTTGACAAAAGGCTGTAGAAGAGGTAAGAACCATCAAAGTGGCACTGGAATATTTTCAACTCATCTGTTTCCTTATTTCTTTGTATCACATGGCTACCAAACTACATCCTTCTCCCTTCAAAAATTCAAATTAGTTCCCCTTACCTACAAAACAAAATGAAAAAATCCATAGAGTATATTTTCTTTTTTTATATTTGTGCAAAAAGTTGGGGGTTTGAAGATGATCTTGGTTAGGCCACAAGAATGAGCTCATCAAAGCTTGTGGATATATTTGTCCTCCTGGAAAGTGATACATTTTCTGAGGTGCAATATGTTCCACAAAAGGTAGGTAATGTATGACTTTAAATTTTGGCACAATATTCTGGCTGTATGAGGTTCCACAGAAGTGCAACGTGGGCAGTAGTGTATTAGGTGAATTATGCTGGACGGTATCCTATTATAACCTATTTTACTGGTATTGGTTTGTCATCACTTTAAGTGTATGTGCCTGTTTCCACCTGGCTATATGAGGCACTGAGAAAGGATGTGGTAATTAAAAAGCTCAAACAAGAAGTTTAGAACAAGACAAACTGCAAGAAGATGCTAGTAACTCCTTTTGCAGATGTAAATATAAAACTCTGGAGCTTCTGAAACATCCTTAGGTGTCTGAAATGAAAACTGTTTTGTAGCATCAAAACTCTGTAAAAGCTGAGGCAGTATGACTATAGAATAATAATAATAATAATAATAAGGTTTAAAAAGAAAGAACTTGATATCCATCGTGGAAAACACAAGAAACCTGTGTTTAAATTCAGACTCCCAATCAGCAGCTACAAACATGGAGAAACAGAGATGCATCTTATTGATGCTGTCAGACTGTCATGGACAATGAGCTCAGAGATTTCAAAGCATGTGAAGAAGCTTAAACAATGAATTGTCCATTTTAAACGCAAAATAAATTCCCGCTGTAGAAGCAGCACCAAGGAAAGAAACTAAATGCATGTGAGAAACTGGAACTGAGGTTTGCCACTCTACATGTGTTGTTATGATACTCTAGGTAATAAAGTGTCCCAGCTTGCCATTATTTCAGCATTTTGTTTCTGTTAGAAGTGGTGCAAAATGAAGTAATAGATATCAGGGAGAAGAAATAAATGCATGTTTCTTGTGGTTGATTATTTTTTCACCTTATTTGAAGACAGGCTCCTTTTCAAACAGGTAATGGTAGCTTTATACAAACAGGATAGCTCTTTGTGACTAGCAGGGTGTACATGAGGCAATAAATTACACAATAATGCTTCTTTGGCTTTGATGGTCGAAACAATTGTAATGTCCTCTGCTTTTAGCTGTAGGCATTTCATCACTTTGCCATAGTCATAGGAGGCCATGTGTTTGAGTCTTTCTCAGTAATAGGACCAAGAAGCCTGACCAGGGGATAAAAGAGTGAGTTTAATTATACAGTATCCCTTTGCATGGTTTCTGAGCAGTCTGAGCTATCTTTTTGCTGCTGTTCAAAAGACACCCTGAACAGCAAGTTGTCAATGCAGTTGGACCTTTCAGCAAAACTTTGCTTATTACTTTTAATTCACTATATATGTAGTGTCATCATTTTGTTTAGGTGTCAAAACAGAAAATTAGGCAGACATCTGTTAAAAAGCAAACAGGCTTTCTGGGGCATATTATTTAGCTTATGAGTGTGGGATATTCTGTAAAGATCTATTTTCTTCCCATAGCTGGTGGTGGACACAATGGATGAACTTCTGCATCACTGTCTTCTTCCCAGTAATGCCAACACCTCTACTTACATTCCTACCCTGAACTTTAGATACAGAGTGGGGGTGACTGTCAGAGCAACATGCCTACAGATCTTGGAAATATTTCTACACCTTTAAGTCACCTAGGGATTGCCCTAAATGCTGCTGCACCTCAAAATGCAGGAGTGCAACTGTATTAGGCAAAAGACCTGACACAGCAGATTGCATGGGTGCCTTCTGGATCTAAACTTTAGAAACCTGTATTTGTCTCTATTTTCTTATATCCAGTAGCAATCTTAGCAGTCCTCTGGAGTTCAGCTGACCTGTTTCACTGCCTGAGAATGGAGCTGTAGTGGTACCAGGTTTGTGCATTTGGAGGGAATTTTGCCCAACTGCTTAACTGGTAGCCGACAGAAGCTACGCACCAAGAAATATAAAACTCTCCAAGTCAGAAGGCAAGTATGCACCTTCATTTAACAGAAGGGCAGTTTACATCCTTTTTTAAGATTCCTGCTTTTATGTAGCTGAAAGGGAGCATTTCTGCAGATTACAATAATAGATCCATGTGCAAATATATATTCATATGAATTTACATTCACGATTCAACAAAGGGCTGTGCATCTCCTTCCTGGAGGTATGAATAGCACTATGGAGACAATGCACTTGGCCACCTGCAACAATCACCTGGCACTAAATGAAGACTCAGTACAGTCACACAACTAAAATAATTCCTTTTAAAATTATTATTATTATTTATTGTTGTTGAGAATGAACTGGAGTGGCTTGGAAAAGCATTACAAACGCGGAACCTGGGAGTTCAACAGCTATTCTAAAACCACACTACCTCCTGTGTAATTTACATCTTTAGCACTGTAGTCAAATTAATTTTCATATCCTGGGAGCATTTCAGTACTGCATGAGTTTTGATAAAATATCCACCTCATCGTAAGAGTAAACAGAAGCATGAACACGTGACAACTTGAAAGTTATCACCCTGAAAGAAAAGCGCAGAAGTTGTCCTAATAACATCATATATTGTGAGAGTCCTTTAATGAGGTATAATGTGGTGATACTGGAGCATAGAAATTATATGACATAGGAGAGAAGTTTAGAAGGAGCCAGCTTTCCACACTTAATAACACAGAAATATTTAAGAGTGAATGAAACTTTGGCAGGATGGGTTTCTGGAAACGAAAGTTTAAAAGTGAAGCAGTGTGCCTCTCCCCTTTTGTCCTGGGGCCTCATACTGTATACATTTCAGTGAGAATCACATCTATGATTCACGCTTTAAGCACAAGAAAATAAACTGTCTCCATAAAGTATTATCACCTGACTGGATTTTGTCAGCTGTACAGTTTAAAGAGTTTGACTTTTTTTTTTTTCTTTTTTTGCAATATGAGCACTCATGTTCTAAATGTTAAAAGCTGTTATCTGCACAGCATTTGGAAATTGGCAGGTTATTTTGGCTGGCAATTTCACATGCTTAGATGAGAATATTTTCCTGCAATTTTAACTCGATATAGAAGTGGTTCATGGAACTGCTCAGCTAGCTCATTACTGCAGTATTCTGCCAGTATTTTCATTAGCTGGATAGAAATACGCCTGCAGACCATTAAGTAGCAACTTATACTGTGGAGCTGTATCTGTGGGGCTTTTAAAATCTGTAGTGGTATCTGTCCCAGCAGAAGACATCCATTGATTCATAAAAATTGCTGTCCCTCTTCTGATCCCCATGTTCAAACGCAGGTTTGCATTCACTCCAGCAGCCATCACGTGCACCACCTGGGCATAGTGGCCTCTTCTGTCATGGGAGTTGGTCAGGCTCCCCTGTCTTGGCTCCTTTCCAGTCAGGCACAGGTACTTTTTCAGCTTGGTTTACTCTTGTGACACTCCCAATGTCTTTTTGGTTGTATGATCGGACCCAAATATGAAGGATATAAGGGTGAGGAAAAGCAGGAGAACTGCTTCAAATGCACGAGCTGTGGAAACTCTCTGGGTGCTCACCACAAACCTAGGATTTAGACTTGTGCAAAAAAACCATGGCATGAGGCTTTTTTCCTGCTTTATTTGGTACAGTAAAGACACGTTTTCATGCTACTTGCTCCACTGGATTTTTTTTTCCTTCTGTCTTTTCAATTTCTGGGACTGTGAACAGGGAACCAAGTAGCCGGTCTGCTGCCTGCTGCAGCCAGAGGAGTGTGCCAATCCTCAGAGTGTTTATAAGTACAGTGAAGGAATTTTGTTAGCTCTCTAACGTCTATCCCTGGAGGAGATGTTTCACTCATCTAACACTAAATTAGATCTTGAATTTCAGCTACTACATAACCAAAGTTAATTTGGGAAAATAATTTAATTACAGTGCTGGGTTACACATAAGCAATAGGTAATGCATCATGAATATTATATAAATTTTATCTACAGAAAAAAACCCCAACTGTTTAATTGTAAAACTTATTTACCAAATATTTGAAGTAGATGTAGTTAAAAAGAAAAAGAGACAAGACAATGAAATGATTTAATTAAACAGAAAGAACAGAGACAATGAGGCAGTAGCTAGTTCCGAGGCAAAGCAAATGGGAAAATTAGCCATGCCACCACAAATCTGTGGCATTTTCATGTAAATGAAATGGAAAAGGACTTCAATATACAGAAAATAAAGGTGAAATTTAGGGATTTCTTGTCTAAGTTCAGTGCTTCAGGGTGAACAGGGGGAGTTCAACATACTGGAGGGAGGGCAGTGGAGGACTGCTGTTGGTGAATAAGAAGCAAAGACTCTCACCCATGGAGACCACAAACCATGTTACCCTCTAATGCAACTCAGTGCCCTGACAGATACATGCTGTAAGAGCCTCACAACAAAGTGCTGTGTTTTAATGTTCCCAAAAAAACAGGTTTTCTTCAGCTGTATTCCCCCCCACCTTTTTTTTTTTCATTTTTCAACGCTCACTTTTACTACTGTTTTCTTTGGATTTGTATTTTCAACTTCATGTGTGCTGTCTGCCATCACTAAAGATCTGCTAAGGGTGAAGGCATGAGGTCTGCACAGCAGTAAGTAGTTTAGAGCTGACTTTTTATGGTTCTGATTGTCTCCAGATGTGGTTTTATAGCACTTGAGTACATCTAACACAATCAGACAGGTTGTCTGGGGGTGATATCATGATATCGAAACAGGAGGGAACAAAACCTGGACTTGGAAACAGCATCACCAACTAGACCACCTGAGAGACCTGAAGGTGACAGTTATATTCTGTTTTGTGCTTTTTTAAATTTTGTGGTGGGGAGAATTAGCACAGGCATATGTGACTACTTATATGAGACATCTGCTGAATTCAGCTGCTTAAGGGGGTAAGAGGCCATCATCCATCACCGGTTGGTTTGTTTTTCAGTATATTGTTTCTGGGAGTTTTTTTATAAAGCCACAGAAAAAAGGCTATGTTTATATGAATGAGATGCACCACAATGTTACACTGACATAAACAATGATAATTACAAAGTCAATGCTGATCTTTTCAGTCGTCGTAGTTTTGGCAAACAACTAGCTATCTTGCCATAGTGGAAAGAGTTAATAGCATCATTATTTGTTTTTCACCTTCACTGTGCTCTCAACAAAAGGTCTTCATATTTCATTTTTCAGCTATACATAATTCTTTGAAACTTGGAAATGTAAGTACAAAAGCCTAAATAAAATTTAGTAATAATTTCTACTATATCATATAGTCTTATCTAAAAAAGTTCTTTTAATGGAAACCCTGGGCAACTTTTCTGGAAGCATTTGTGTAACTTTGGATTCTAAGAACAGTTTCAAAAAATATCTCTTAGGAGCCTGTCTCCCTGAAAAATGAATTTGAATTAAGCTCTTAAGTAATTTATGACATTTTTTTATCTGTCTGTCTATCTATCTATCTAAAAGGCCTTGGGAAGGTAGGATTGCTGGAGGTGAAAGATTCCCAGCTGTAATCCACTGCCATATGTATCCAATGACCTACTTTGAATGCAGAGGCAGATAAGTCAGAGAAAAGGATGAGGCAGCAGGTACTGAAATACGCTTTTTTCTTGGTTATTTCTGAATGTATATTAAGCCAAATAATTTTTTATCCATTTGGTTGGGATTATCTATCTAATCTGTCTACAGTAAATGAAATTATAAATGATGTATTAATAGCTTGTAAACACTTAATCTGTAAATAGTTCCACAAACAATTGTGCTGTGTTGTTATACCAGATGGGAAAAAGCCTTTTCTTATGTTTGTGTTGACATTGTACTTCTGAACAATGAGATTACACTCAATAAAAGTGCATGGAATGAAACATGGGCTTTTAAACAAGGTTTGTCAAGAATATAGCATTACATCCATGGCCTTGATTGGAACATTGGATTAAAATGAATCTTGTTTTTAAAATAAATAACACAAGTCCTTAATGTCCTGGGAGGGGAAAAAAAGAAGATTCTGTTTAGCTGAGGAAGCAGTTCCTTCTCACGAAACATGAACATGAGTGAAATTTTCACACTGTAAAAACACAAAAGTTCACCTGGCTGAAGTGTGTTCTTGAGCAAAACCATTCATGGTGGAAGAGAAAGATTTATGGCACTGACTGCTGCAAAAAAGGCACTGTAATCATCTCCCACAAGCTGTCATAATTGCATTTGCTTTGCTGCGTCTTTGATCATTCTTTGAAAGTAATCTTTATGGCTTATTTGCTTTTCCTGTTGACATCAGAAACCATGCTTTCACTGTAACATTTGTAATGTGATATTCTTAGACAGATTGTAAAGCTGGGGCTCTGAACCCAGGATCCAGTTTCTGAAACAATCCAATCTAAAAAATAAAATTCAGTTTTCAGAAAGTCAGTAGCAAATTCATTACTTCAGTGAAGTAACATTGCTGCCTGAGGGAGACAAAAAACTGAAGTTAACATTTTATTCAACTTCTGCCTACAGGTTTGTTGGGGGGTTTTTTGTTTTGTTTTTTAATCATTGATAGCAATGTTTGCATCCTTTTTGTCACTCTTGCTCTTGTTTTCCTCAGGTAGGAGCAAAGCTCAAAAACACAGCTGGAAAAAATACCTGTGCACTCTTCTACAAGCACATCTCATTTCTCCACTGCTGTCTCTTGAAAGAGAGTGAAAAGATGTCAGTTTTTGCTTTTCAAACGTTGTTAATTTGGATCAAGCTGAGATGCCTTTGCTCCACATCTTGCTCCATGGAGAAGTGGGGAATTAATAGTATTTTGGCAGTTGTATAAGGTAATATTTTGTAAAATTATAGTCTGTTTTCAACAGAGACTATCACCAACATGAACTTAGAAGGACCTCTAGGAGACTGCTCCAAGTATATTTGCTCCTATGTTAAGCTGATTCCTTGATGAATTAAATAGAGCTAGTTTTTACCAGATGCATGCATTTCTTTTCTGAAATGTTCATGCTAGTGGTTCCTTTTTTTTCCCCACTGAGAAGGGGAAATTTCCATGAAGAAGCAAACCCCCCAACTTTTTAGACCCAGTTCAGAATCATATGCTTTATTTTGGCAATTTAAAAAAAAAAAAAAATTCTTGCATTACACGCAAGACTAAAAGGAAAGGGGTTGGTTTCTATTGAGGTATAGCGGAGCACATTGTGATTTACTCATTTTTTACCTGAACGCCACTCCCTTGACAGCAAGTGTTTATGAAGGCATGGCTTGAAATCTGCAGACCTTACCAGGGGTGTACCAAACATCTGAACATTTTAAAAGTGAGCCTTTTTCCTAACTTTTTGTGTGAGGGACCCTAGTCTTACCATGGGACAGAGTTCAGAACTTCCCATGGTGGTGCTGACCCCCTGGTCCAAAAGCAGCATAGATGCGTAGCCGTGCTGTTGACCAGCAGGTTTGGGAGCTGACTTGGAGGTGTTGTGCCACAGCCCTGGGGGTGGGGTTCAGGTGTGCCCAAGAACCCAGCCACCAGCAATGGTATAGTGGTGGTAGGTGCAGGGGTACTGTAATGGGTTTTCAAAAGTATGTCAGATTTTAATGAAGACTGTGCTTCCACATAAAGGTATTTATGGAACTGCTGCCTATGACAAAGAAAGGGCCAGCGTGCCTGTCTCTCTCAGGAATCTAGCTTGATTAGTTCTTACATACAATGAATAGTATCATATAATGCAATTGGACACAAGTAATTAAAAAAGAGAAACTAAGTAATAGTGTGTGCTGGAATAATTTACAGAACTGTAGGGAGATCTGTGCCTAGGAAGATCTTCTGTAGGCCTAATTTGATTATTTGAGTTATGAAAACAGGCAAAATAATAATTAAGGCAAGGGTGACTCTGTAAATCTACTATGCTTTCTAAGCCAGAACCAGAATGTTAATCAGTTTTCAAAAATTAACAAACTGTTTCCTGCATTGTGGGCTACCCACCTGATAATCTCAGTCTTTTATGTGGCATGCTGGTTTGCATAACACTGTTAATGAAGGAGTCCCTGGTGCAATGCCTTGCTTTATGAATAGTTCTATCTATATATTATAAAACTTTCTGGAAAATGAATTTGGCTGATGACCTGCCTCAAAGACAGATGACAGATGCATGTTAAGCTGATTTGTGTCTAAGGAGGTAGAGTAAAAAACCATTGTCACTAGCACTTGAATTAGCTTTTCAGAAAAAGTCAAGTCCCACGGCAGAGCTCTTTACCAAAAGGTGCTGAGTCAAATTTTTATTGCTGTCCGAATACGATAAATATGCAAATTCTTGTTTTATGGATTGGAAATAAGGAGAAGCAGCAGCTTACCCAAGGTGCTCTAGGGAAAATGCTCTGCTTTGGTCAATATCTTCATGTTGTGATATATCTGTTTGTGGGGATTGAGAAACAGACACCTGATAGATTCAGTATGGCTGGATAGGCTTCATTTATTCAAAATAGTCAATACAAACTAGTCAAAGCAAATGATCCCATTTCCTGAAAATAATTTGTTCAGATATTTTGTGAAGCACCTCAAAATAGTAAATATTGCCTATTTAAAAAAAAAAAAGAAAAAAAAGCACAATGAACCAATTGTTTGTTCCCTAGTCGCAAGAAGGCTGCACTGATTCCAGGGGCTCTGAGGGTGATAGAAATGCCGCTTAACAGTATATTGAACACTCTGGCTGCTTTGGTGTAGGAAATATTTTGCCACCATGTAGGCAGCTGCCTGGGTGGGAAGAGACAGCTTTCTACATTACTTCCACCTCATAAATTGAAGCAGTTAAGCATGGGAGGTTGCAGTAACAAAGGTAGCTGTCAGGACCGAACTCTGGCCATGACAGTCAAAGCTCTGAATCTGGAAGAAAAGCTACCAAAGGTAGGAAAAAAAGCGCAGGTGGCTAAAAAATATTCCTCACAGTCACTGTCTGGCTTGTAGTTCATTAAGTGACTTTTAAAATTTCAGTCAGCCCTGCAGTCTAACACAACTATGAGCAGGGTTCCAGCTTTTATTCTTGGCCTTAATTACAGAAATAAGTGATTCTGTCTAGGGGATGCAGGAAACATTTAAGGGTATATGCTCCTGTTATTTCCAACCAATCTGTTTTAATGTCCTGTCAGGGCTAGAAAGAAGTAGGCATGTCTTTTGTCACCAATGGTTGTATGTAACTCTGAGGGCTGGCATCAGGCAGCAGCAAGAAAAGAGAAAAAATATCCTTTAGGATGGAAGTGACAGGTATGTAAAATCTTCCTCCCATGGTGGCCCTTCCTTTACCCTTTTTCAATGTCTTTGAATGAAACTGTAATGCCTTTTGTATTCTGGTCAGTAATCTGACACTGAGTAGGACATGTTTGTCAGGCAATCGGATTTGTAAACTCCATGCCTGTGTGTGTAATTCAGGAGTCTTTTATATTTGGGTGGATACAGCCTGTCAGGGCAGATGAAAGTTTGGGTGCATGCACGTCTGTGCTGAAGAGAACAGGAGTTTGTCCTCTGTCCTGTCTCATGGAGCTTCTACTTTGCACCTTAATTTCCTTGTTTAAAGTTCAGTTGAAACTATATTTAAACTGTATGTTCTAGTTTTAAACTAAATGTTCTACAGTTTGTATAGAACAATATGTCATGAGCTAAGTTCAAAACTAGTACCTTGCTCTACAGGACTCAGAAAAAATGTATTGATTATTGCATTAGTATTTTGAAAACATTTGGTTTTGGTTTTGTGGAGAATGCCACCATTTTCTCCCATACTAGAAAGTATTTGGGATACATCACCCTTGTACAAGTCTAATCTGAGATTAATTCAGCAGTAGGCTTTAGAGGGGAAAGCCCCACTGTTTCTTTTTGGATTTGTAGCCAACAACTTCATGTGATTTTAACTGACTTATTCTTGTGTGTGATTCCACATGTATACAACAATAACTAACCAGATATGAACTCAGCATACATTTGTCACCTATAAGCCTCCCTGTGAGCTGTGGCTTCAACCACAGGGAGAATGAATGCATTTGAGGTAAGTATTGCATGACAGAAATGAGTTGGGAAATTATAAGAGTTTAAAAAATCTACCAGAAAGAAACTAAATAATTTAACCATCAGCTTAATCATGCGATACAGTGAGTACATAACAGGTGAAGCAATTTTGATGTGATATGGCAAATTTCTGTGCTACAGTGAAGTATATGCAGGAAACTTATACAAATGTTTGCTGTATAGACACAGAATTAAAATAGAAAACAAATATAAAAAACATAGGTAGGTTGATTTGTAATACCAAGACTGTTTCTTTTCAGAGGAATTAGTTCACTCTGGCAAAGTCATCTGCTCTGACAGGACACTTAGTTAAATTTTCCAATGTCCATGACTATGAAGAAGCATGTAAGTTCCTCGTGACGGGAATTATTGCATACACACAGTTTCAAGTGCAAAGGAAGTTAATCAGGGTGTTGGATGCTTCTATTACTATCTTCATATATAGAATAATGGCAGATTATGTAAAAGAATGGCTAAAATAACATAATCAATGTAACAGAATAGATAATAAAGTTTGTATAATCTCTGTAAGTAAAATACCTTTGTATGTGATAATTGGATATCCTCATATGATCTTACCTTTAGCTAAGTAAAAATTAATATTGTTTATTGGCTACTTGGCACCCCAGCTGTTTCTTTTTAACGATTGCCTATGGGAAGTCGCACATGATATGTCTTATTCTCATTATCATGTAGAATCATAGAATCATTTAGATTGGAAAAGGCCTTTAAGATCATCGAGTCCAACTGTTAACCCAACACTGCCAAGTCCCTCACTAAACCATATCCCTACGTGCCACATCTGCACGTCTTTTAAATATCTCCAGGAATAGTGACTTAACCACTTCCCTGGGCAGCCTGTTCTAATGCTTCATGACCCTTGCGGTGAAGAAATTTTTCCTAATATCCAATCTAAACCTCCCCTGGTGCAACTTGAGGCCATTTCCCCTTGTCCTATTGCTTGTTACTTGGGAGAAGAGACCGACACCCACCTCACTATAACCTTCTTTCAGGTAGTTGTAGTGATAATGTCTACCCTGAGGCTCCTTTTCTCCAGGCTAAATAACCCTAGTTCCCTCAGCCACTCCTCACAGGACTTGTGCTCTAGACCCGTCATCAGCTTCATTACTCTTCTTTGGGCATGCACCAGCACCTCACTGTCTTTCTTGTAGTGAGGGGCCCAAAACTGAACACAGCATTCAAGGTGCGGCCTCACCAGTGCCAAGTATAAAGGCACAATCACTTCCTTAGTGCTGCTGGCCACATTATTTCTGATACAAGCTAGGATGCTATTGGCTTTCTTGGCCACCTGGGCACACTGCTGGCTCATATCAGCCGGCCGTTGACCAACACCCCCAGGTCCTTTTCTCCAGGCAGCTTTCCAGCCACATTCCCCAAAGCCTGTAGCACTGCATGGGGTTGTTGTGACCCAAGTGCAGGACCTGGCACTTGGCCTTGTTGAACCTCATACAATTGGCTGCAGCCCATTGATCCAGCCTGTTCAGATCCTTCTGTAGAACCTTCCTACCTGCAAGCAGATCAACACTCCCACCCAACTTGGTGTTGTCTGCAAACTTACTGAGGGTGCACTCGATCCCCTTGTCCAGATAATTGATGAAGATATTAAACAGAACCGGCCCCAGTACTGAGCTCTGGGGAACACCACTTGTGACCGGCTGCCAACTGGATTTAACTCCATTCATCACCACTCTTTGGGCTCAGCCATCCAGCCATTTTTTTACCTAGCGAAGAGTACACCCATCCAAGCTATGAGCAGCCAGTTTCTTCACGAGAATGCTGTGGGAAATGGTGTCAAAGGCTTTACCAAAGTCTAGGTAGACAACATCCACAGCCTTTCCCTCATCTACTAAGTGGGTCACCTTGTCATGGAAAGAGATCAGGTTAGTCAAGCGGGACTTGCCTTTCATAAACCTATGCTGACTAGACCTCATCACCTGGTTGTCCTGTATATCCTGTGTGATGGCACTCAAGATGATCTGCTCCATAATCTTCCCTGGCACCGAGGTCGGACTGACAGGCCTGTAGTTCTCTGGATCCTCCTTCCAGCCCTTCTTGTAGATGGGCGTCCCATTTGCTAACCTCCAGTCAACTGGGACCTCTCTGGTTAGCCAGGACTGCTGATAAATGATTGCAGGTGGCTTGGTGAGCACTTCTGCCAGCTCCCTCAGTACTCTTGGGTGGATCCCATCCAGGCCCATAGAGTTGTGTGTGTGTAAGTGGTGTAGCAGGTTGCTAACCACTTCCCCTTGCATTATTGGGGCTTCCTTCTGCTCCCCGTTCCTGTCTTCCAGCTCAGGGGGTTGGCTACCTGGGAAACAACTGGTCTTACTATTAAAGGTGGAGGCAAAGAAGGCATTAAGTACCTTGTCTTTTCCTCATCCTTCATCACTATGTAGTCATATGTTTGAGTTACAGCCTAACTGTGGTGATACTGCTCAATTTAGGGTTAAACATGATGCATTGTGTTTTAAGGAGGACTATTACTCAATAGTTTCACTATGTAGGCCTGGTTACTTTGTATAAATGATGAATGCTTTGCTAATGACTATACCCTTGAAGAAGGAACTACAGATGGATAAAAAAGGAAACATCCTGCCCCAGAAGGCTCCGAAGGCTGGATGATTGCCAAAGAAGCATGAACTAGGGGAAAGGTAAAGGTGGCAGGGGGAGATCGTGACCACCAACTCAATTCAAGACTGGAAAGACTTGCCCCCCCACGTGCAAGGACCATGCGTGCTAATTTACATAGCAAGCGAGGCTAATTTGAATATAGCTAACCAATAGTAGATAAAATGGTGACTACCAACCAATGAACATAAATTTAGGTGGGTTTTTACTAATCATGTGACAGAATAAATACATTGTTTTCTTTGGTGTGGTGTGCTAGCTTTGTGGAATTATCACCTAGCACCCATCTTTGCGCAAACACGATATAAATAAATATCTCGGCTCTGTGTGTAAGGCTGGCTTATTGCACACTGGGTATTGAACCCTGCTTGTGGGACAACAACTATGTTTCCCCTCTGCATCCAATAAAGGATGGAGATTCTCCTTAGCCCTCCTTTTGTTACTAATGTGTTTATAGAAACATTTTTTATTGTCTTTTACAGCAGTAGCCAGATTAAGTTCTAGGTGGTCTTTGGCCCTTTTAATTTTCTCCCTGCATAACCTCATGACATCCTTGTGGTCCTCCTGAGTTGCCTGCCCCTTCTTGCAAAGGTCATAAACTCTTTTTTTCCTGAGTTCCAGCAAAAGCTCTCTGTTCAGCCAGGACCATCTTCTTCCCTGCTGTCTTTTGGCACATAGGGATGGCCTGCTCCTGTGCCTTTGGATTTCCTTCTTGAAGAATGTCCAGCCTTCCTGGACTCCTTTGCCCTTCAGGACTGCCCCCAAAGGCACTCTGTCAACCAGTCTTCTAAACAGGCCAAAGTCTGCCTTCTGGAAGTCCAAGGTGGCAGTTCTGCTACCCCACCTCCTTACTTCTCCAAGAATCAAAAACTCTGTCATTTCATGATTGTTGTGCCCAAGACAGCCTCCAACCATCACATCACCCACAGGTCCTTCTCTGTTCACAAACAACAGGTACAGTGGGGTGCCTTCCCTAGTTGGCTCACTTACCAGCTGTGTCAGAAAGTTATCTTCCACACACTCCACGAACGTCCTAGACTGTTTCCTCTCTGCTGTATTGTATTTCCAGCAGACATCTGGCAAGTTGAAGTCCCCTATGAGAACAAGGGCTAGTGATTGTGAGACTTCTTCCAGCTGCTTAAGAATATTTTGTCTGCCTCTTCATCCTGGTTGGATGGTCTATAACAGACTCCCACCATGACCTCTGCCTTGTTGGCCTTCCCCTTGATTCTTGCCCATAAAAACTCAACCCTATCATCACCATCATTAAGCTCTAAACAATCAAACCACTCCCTAACATACAGGGCTACCCCACCATCTCTCCTCCCTTGCCTATCCCTTCTGAAGAGTTTATAGCTATCCATTGCAGCACTCCAGTTGTGCAGGTCATCCCACCATACTTCCGTGATTGCAATTTTATCATAGTTTTCCAGCTGCCCAATGGCTTCCAAGTCCTCCTCTTTGTTGCCCATGCTGTGTGCAGTGGTGTAGATGAACTTCAGTTGGGCTACTGATCCCGCCACCTTTTTGGGGGAAGAAGCCCTAATTCCTATGTGACTGTTCTCAGTCAATCCCACGGTTTCTAACACACCGAAACCCCTTGATTCTTTGCGGCCGCGTGGATCTCCGTCCCCTACCTCCACTGAGATGGTAGACCAAAGGACCTCGTTAGCATGCCATCCCTCAAACATTGGCGTGCTGCCCCCAGGCTTATCTTTAGCGAGCCTGGTTTTATCCCTTTCCCCCTTAAAATCTAGTTTAAAGCTCTTTCAATGAACCCTGCTAACTCCTGCGCAAAGATCCTTTGCCCCCTTTGAGACAGGTGTACCCCATCTGTTGCCTGCAGAAGTGGTGTCATGTAAACTGACCCATAATCAAAACCCCCCAAATTCTGGTGGTGACACCAGGCTCAGAGCCAGGTATGGATCTGCTGGCAAAAAAACATGGAACACTTCACGAATTTCGGTGTCATGCATCTTCTTATATTTATTAGGTAAATAGTATACTTAAGCCTTCTATAAGATTTGTGTTTAAATGGTTGATCTAGAAAAGCATATTTTAATGTTGTAGATGATCAGGTGGTGCATTATAGTAATTCACACCTCTTGATGCACTTCTTTGTACACTCTATTAAAGCAGAAATGAGAGACAAAGGGTGAAAAAATCCAAGACAGCATGATTTAGAAAAAAAAAATTCTTTCTTACTTCTCTCATCACTTTTTGATTATTATAATGACTTCTCTTGTTTGGTTGTTTCTTTAAATCTACGTTTAAAAACACCTTGCTTGTATTTTTCCAACACTGAGTGCCACATCTGTATCTCTAGTGCTAAACAGCTAAGAATAAGCTTGACAGCCAACAGAGGCTTTGAAGAAACTTTTTGCATATTCTTTCGATGGTTCCAATGAGATGGGAAAAAAAGGAGTGGGAGAAGAAAGCTCTCTTCAGTGCTTCTCTACAAAGTCAGTGGAAACTCCTATTGTTTCTGAGTGTTTCATAGATTCAGAACAGCATGCTAAACATAGGGGGTCTCTCCTGAATCTCATTGCTCTTGGCTTCAGCAGTGACAATTGAGTCTTCTTTTTTGTGTGTGTATATTAGAGCAATAAAAAGTAAAAAGTTGTAAAAGCATCTTCTGTGGCTGACTGTTTTTGTCAGAAATCTTCACTGTGGATGCTTGTTGTCTTTTGCTGTATTTCTATTACTCTCCTCTGACCTTTAAAGGTCTTCTGAATGCTGCTAAATAATACTGGAGCTAGCTGATAAGCAAATGATAGAGCAATCCTACCCTGTGGCGTGCAAGTCATCACCACTGTTTAACCTGGCCTAGTTCAAATATCTGTTTTTTGTTAGCTTAATACCAGTCATGAGAGATAGGAAACAAATTTGGTGGAAGAGTCTTAAACAAAGCCAAAAACAAATCAGAAAATTTGTTTTCAATGTCCTCAGCTCTCTGAACTGTTGTCTCCCCTCTGACTTAAGGGTCAACCTGCTGGTACAGTAGTTCTAAATCTGCTGAATATTTGTAAACTAATATGTGGAAGTGTGGAATATCCAACCTGGTAAATGACATGTAAGTCACATGTAACATGGAACTTAATGAATCTCATTAAATACAAGAAATAGTTGAGCCGGTGCTAGCTGAAGGCTATCTGCAAACCCAGTTAAGTTTTACTGGTATTACTTGAGTTGTGGTAGTGTTTTGCCTTTTCTGTAAATCTCCAAACTGATACACTGTATTTAATTTTTTGCATTTGTTAATAGATCCTCACATTTTCTGTCATTAAAGATTTGTCATGTAGGGCCTTGTTAGGGCAGGGGAGATGTGGTTGGTCCCTCTTCCAGGTAGTCTACCCCATTGCTTGTGAACTGAGTGAATATTTGGAGCTGGTTGTGCTTCTCCAGGATATGATCTTTCAACATTCATTTACAAAATTATCATATAAAACTAATAAACAAATTACTTATCAAGCTGAGCTGTTTTTATGAAGCTGTTGAAATTCTGAATAGGGTTGGCTGCAGGTCCCCTATCTTGTCTGCTCTTTGAGTGCCCAGAATGAAGGTAATGTTATGTTGTCCTCCATATGCAAAGGGTAGTGCCCTGTGATCAACAGATTCTTCATTTTGCCATTCTCTCCTTTCTGTTCTCATCTCAAATTACTGACCATCGCATATATCTGACCATATTTTCTGGGGCATTGCTACACTGGTGTTCCAAGGTACAGTTGGTGAAGGCAATTATTTGAAGTAATGTGTTCTTATAGGAAATCTATGCCGGTTTGGAGTAAGATGCAGGCAACCCTTAACTGATGCTCATTAGGTTTTGACATGCTTGTTCAGCACATGGTGCAATTAGAATTATTAGAGAGGAAAACAAATTCACCCTACACCTACTGAACTCCCACCAATGCCTTAGTAATTGACAGTTTGGTTTACTTTCATTCCTCTAACTGTCATATACCAAGAGACCCAGCATCATTTTCTTTCTGTTCAATAGAAGGAATTCTACCTCTGAAATATTAAGCACCTTAACCACACTTTTCCTTCTCTCCTTTTTCTCCTTCTCATCCCTCAGGAGAGATAGAAATGAGTTAGTTCAAGGCAGGTGACAATCTGGGGTGCTTAACATGCACAGGAGTGCATTTCTTTTGAGTTTTTGAAACAGTTTTTGAACTTTGGATGGTTTCACTGAAAGTAGGTAAGAGGAAAAGGGGGAAGAAAAACAGTCTGTGTTTAATTTTTACATTTTTGAAATGAATATGTTAATTCTTCTTTCACAAGACATTGAGACAAAATGAACTTGAAATCTGTATCTTTTTCTATCTTTACCTAGTTTCAGCCATTATGTACTTCAAATTAGGATAGAGAAAAGGGGGAAGAGGGAGAGGAAGCAGGCAACATTTTTAGAGGCAACTCAAAATAACTTTGCTTTTGGGAGAAGGTTATGGGGAGACTCAGTAAATTTCAACGTGAGTTACTCTCACAGCTTGGTTTGCATAGGGAAGAAGGTAGCCTGGGGACTTGGTGACTTCCTCAAAATGACGGCAGGCTCTTCAGAGAGCTTGGCCGCAGCTCAGACCTGCAAAGTCTCAGACAAGTGCTGCTATTGCAAGACGTTTCTCTTCCTTCTTGCTGCCTGGCTCTGATCTTTCTCTCTTTCTTCCTGCTACAGCTGGATTGTAGAAGCCCAAACTGGTAACCCCCTGCAGCAGATCTGCAGAGGAGTGCTGCAGTGCCATTGGAGGAGTGCCAGCTGAAGGCCAGGTAAGCAGAGAGGGGCAGCCATCCAAAAATGTTTTGCAAATCTAGAGAAGTGGCTGAATTTTCCAGGCTTTATCTCTCTGCCTTTCCTGTCCCCAGAGGCCTGACAAGCAGTTCTGACTGGGCCCTCCTTCCTCTGCACTCAACACACTCCCACTTTAAAAATCTTGCTGAAAAGGGAAAACTTGTTTGTAATAAAATGCTTGGGAAAATGATTGCTGTTAAACACCTCGGAGGGAGTGATTCATTCTGGCACCATACATAATAACATCACCTGCTGTACTGCTTCTGAAATCCTTGAGCTATTTTTTCTGCATAGAGGGAGAAATGAAAGGTAATATAAAGCATAGCAGACACTGATTAATAAATTGATGTCTCAGCACCACTGAGACTAGATCAATATCTGAGTCCACAGATAGGCTGGTTGCTTTATGAGCACTTAAAAAAATAGAAAATACAGTGCAAAAAGTGCCAGAATGGGTGGGGTGAAAGATAGTTCTTCAGCTGCTTTGTGCCAGACCCATCTGAAATTAATCAGGGTAGTGCATAATTTCCACCAGGGACACTGAAGAATTGCTGCTGATACTGAGACTTTTTTTTTTTTTTAATTACTCTTCCCTGCTTTGCCATCAGAATAGTTTAGCTGAGAGGAGGGATTTGATTTTCCTAATAGACTCAAAGACTTAATGTTCACAACAGCCTCCAACCTTTTATACAGTTGTTCTCAATTTAGCAGGTTATAATTTTCTGTCTTCCCTCTGTTTCAGATACTGTACTATCAGCATTTTTTGTCTGTTTTTGTTTTCTTTTGCATAATGCCTTTTAAGAGAGGGAGCTAAGGTTCAGCAAGATACGAGACAGCACAATAGGATGGTCTGAAGTAGGTTGCATAAAAGATTGTTCACCTTTCTTATAATGACCTTCTTGCCTAACAAATAACAGAATTGAGTGCTTGAAGATTTCACAGGTGAGCTGAGAAAAGAATGATGCACAAGAAGAGTAGTACCATTGCTTCTTGGTGGATGTTAGTTGAAAGTGGGGCTGCTGGCAGCAGGTTGATCAGTGTAGACCTACCCCTCTCCCTCAGAGCAACCCTTTTCCCCTTCCTTCTAGAAAGGATTGAATGTGCTGGCAGTCTCTTCCTGGCCTGATCAGAAATAAATAGCTAATTCCCTTGACTGCAAACCTGAGGTGCTTTTGAGTAATGTTATGACTTCTCAACTGAGAGGTTGAAGTCTTGTGAAGCATGGGAAGGTCTCACTGCTGCAGTTGGTTGCCATGCCTAGAAACCCCTTTGCTAGGCTAAAATTGTACTGTGATGGGCCCTGGAAAAAGAGGGCAAACAGATGACTGCTACCCTGTTCGATGGCACAGCCTTTTCATGGCATGCCTCCTAAACACAACTGTACTGCAATATGTAGAGCATATTGCTCTACAATATGCTGGATTTAGACGCCAGCAACAGAGGAAGCAACATGAGAGAAAATTTCAACCAAACAAAGAACCTTAATATTACCAACAAAGCAGAAAACTCTGTAGACTAAAATCAAGCTGGATAGCACAAGCTTTTATATGAAAACAATTTCAGAGGGCCTCTTTAATAGGATATTACCTCATCTGTTAGCCTTACAGCGGCTTAAAAGGTTTTATTGTAAATCTTATTTGTAGCAGTCTGACCATGTGAATTACTTCAAACCAATGACTTCAATTACATCTTTTTCCCTGACTACTACATTTTCTTGTTGGATATGGATGTTAGAAAGGCAGTACCTTGTGCAAGGTAAAGTTGCATGAATTTGTTTAGCTCATCAGTTTGAAGTTCATAAGAAAAGAAGCAATTCTCAGCATGAATAAATTATGAAATACAATTCAAAGGACATATAAGAATTACAATTGACCTTTCGAAGAATAATTGAGCCTGAAGCCCTTGTGCTATAAAAAATGTGAAGACCAACAATGTAAGTTGAAAAGTGAAAATAATCAGTCTACTAGAATTAGGAAAATGGGTTTTCCCTTCAAAGGCTACTCGCCTCTAGTGCAAAAGTGTTATATTGGAAGAAGCAGCTGTCTATTTAAAATAACAGCTTGCCAATGACATTGGCTAAAGCCCTCAGCCCAGTAAACCAGCAGATTTCACTTGTATCAAGGAAACCTGGTAGAAGAGAAGCTATGGTGTTAATTACCAACAGACAGGTAGAGCTGTGTGTGTCTCATCAGTGGCACTTTATATCTGTACCATGGTCAGTGAACAGTTAAGCCCTTAGGCCTGAATTTGTCCTTCCACAGATTAGAAATGGGTTCAGTCTGGAGTAATTAAAACAATCCCCCAAAGAATCCAAGTTTTATGGCAAGGGCTTGTTTCCCCCCCCCCCCCACTATTTCTCCCTCAGAAGGCAAATCTCCACATTCTTGGCTTCAAAGGATTGAATTTATCTTGCCAAATATGGGATAGCTGCACATAGCCCTCTACAGCACAGGTGGTAGCTGTACTATGTTTCTTGCTGATGGGACATGACACATGTGGTGATAATTCATCACATGCTAAAAAAATATCTGAAATAGACAAGTTGCACCACACCGTGGAACTGCCCAATTCTCTTTGTTACATGTAAAGGCAGACAAGTCAGACAAGTGTACATGTCAGTATTGTAAATACCTAAAGCTAGGGGAGATGTATCACCTTTGGACTGCTTGTCACAGACTCATATTGCCTATATAACTCCTTTCTTCATTTTATTCAGTCACGGAGGTGGATTATCCTCATTTTTACTTTCTGAGGAAGCAGATCTGTTTCCCAGGCTCATTGGTTGCTCTCCCATAACCATTCCACTCTCCAGCAGTCTTGGGAAGTACTTTTTTTGTCTTGTCCATTCCTGCAGTGATAGAGCAAACATTTGCTTTGTTCCTTATTACTTAGCTCCTGTTTTTCTTTATGTTGTTTATCATGGTAACCTCACCTAGTTTCTTGGTGTTGTCATTCTTTGGAACACAGTTTCTGAGGATGATGAGAGGAAAAAAGAACTTTACACTATAGGCAGATGGATATCAGAGAGAGGGAAACAAGGAGGTTGATATCTCATTTCCCATTAATATAATTCATATTGTTCCAATTGCACTATCGGTCTTACAAGGCTTTTGTTATCTGTTGAAAGTTCATTAAGGTAAAAATAGAACATCTTTTCTAATCTGTAGTCAGTGTTGTAAGGGGCAAAGAAAGCAACTTTTGGAATAAATTGCAAGGATTTTGGCAGGTGGGGCAAGATCTGTAGTATTTAAGCTATAACTGTGATATGAGAAAGAAATTCAAGTTTGACCGATAATTGCAGCTGTGGTGTAGCTGGGTACCAGGGCTCTGCCTGTGTCCCTGCCCTGTGTAGTTAGTCTTCATTTCCTTCTCTCTGTGTAGTTCACACATCGGGCTGGTTCAAGATGATGGGCCAACAAGAGGCAAAGGAGTTATTCATAGCCACCTTCACGGCAGAGCAACTGACCAATTGGTAAAGGAGCTTGTGGGGATGTCCTGGTTTTGGCTTGGATAAAGTTAATTTCTTTCTAGTAGCTGGTATAGTCTTATGTTTTGGGTTCAGTATGAGAAGAACGTTGATGACACTGATGTTTTCAGTTGTTGCTAAGTAATATTTAGCCTAAGTCAGGGATTTTTCAGCTTCTCATGCCCAGCCAGCAAGAAGGCTGGAGGGACACAAGATGTTGGGAGGGAACACAGCCAGGACAGCTGACCCAAAGTGGCCAAAGGCGTATTCCATACCATGTGATGTCATGTATAATACATAAACTGGGGAGACCGCTGCTTGGGAAATAACTGGGCGTTGGTTGGTAGGTGGTGAGCAATTGCATTGTGCATGACTTGTATATTCTGATCCTTTTACTATTATTATTATTGTCATTTTATTATTGTTATTATGATCATTATTAGTTTCTTCCTTTCTGTTCTATTAAATTGTTCTTATCTCAACCCATGAGTTTTACTTTTTTCTCTATTTCTCTCCCCCATCCCACTGGGTAGGGGGGGGGAGCGAGTGAGCGGCTGCGTGGTGCTTGATTGCCGACGGGTTAAACCGTGACAGGGGAGGACACCAACAGTCCTGGATCACCCTCCACCCCAGGGAGCCCCACTGTGCTCAGGCCCCCTCTTAGGCACTTTTCCTGTGCTGAGATGCATTACTTAGTGCTCTTGGTGGGGATATCTGGGGCAGTCTACAGCAGGGATGTTCCCAGGCTGTTGCTGCTGTGGAAGAACAAGCCATAAGCAGATTTTAAATACTCAGCAGAAACTGTCCCTGCTTATGCAAAAGGGGTCCCATAAGACAGTCTTCTGTATGTAATTGGAGATAATCAATAAAAAAAGATCACGTGTATGCTGAAGGAGTTGCATAGGACCATACGTGAACTGGATCATAATAATTGACGAGAACTACAGTTTGGCACATCTTGTTTAATTCTGCTGAAGGTACTACCACAAGGATGCTTCTAATGGAGTCTCCTGTCAACATCTGGACAGCGAATGGCCCATGTGTTTGAGATCTTCAGTTTACCGTGTAAATATTACCCTATTAAAAAAGACCTTAATAAACTAATTTTTTGACAAGGATTCTGTCTGTGTGTGCCTGTCTAACACAGGAGAGGTACAATAAGCCCCAGCCTGGCACTGTATCCTCAGGAAAGTCAGTTTAAAACATGATCCAGTAAGAAACTGATGAAGTTCTTTCTATTTTCCCATTTGACATAATTTGAACAGGTGGCAAAATGGTGACCTCCACAGAGGAAGAGTGGTCCAGATGTTAAGGAGTTAGCACAGAAGCCAGTGTCGTTTGCTGCTTTATCACATTTATCCTTGTGACCTTGAGCACATTCTTCTGTATCTGGGATAATGGGGGCTGGATAAGTACCATCAATAGAGAAGTACCTCTGCAGGGAGAAGATTAATAGTACTTGAGGACTCCTTAATCTCTTAGACAAAAGCAAAACGAAGTCTAGTGACTGGAAGAAGTTCAAAGTAGGAATAAAAGGTGGAATTATTTGGAGTTTTTTGGACTGTGTCAAATGGTACACATGATGAACCAACCAAAAAAGTTTGTACAGGTTGTTTCTTTTTTTTTGTTTTGTTTTTTAAGAAAAAGCTAAGGAATATAGTTTATTCTCATAATGACTCAAACTACCATTTATTTAAGTATTTTAGTAAAAGATTTCTTTTAATGTTGGATTTTTCTAAAGCCCATGCTTTAGCCAGTGGAAACTTCCAACCACTTTGAGAATAGTTTTCTTAAAAATCCATCTAAAATGACACAATGAAGTCAATTTTGCTGAAAGAGGCAAAAGACCATTTAAATCCATTTTTCTACTTACATATTCCTGCTCAACAGTTCTGGTTAGGCCTAGGTATTAACTAAATAGAACCACCTTCTCACTGGCACTCCGTGGAGCATTACTTCAGACCTATTCTTATGCAAATTCTACCTTTTAAAAGTTAGAAAGGGAAACTTCTGAGAATGAATCTTGATAAGACATAGGAGTGTGCATCTTTGTAAAAGATATAGCATAAGCTGTTAATCTTATTTAATTTAAATAAAAGACCATAAATTCCTTGTTTATTCTAGCATAAACAGAGTCATTCAAAACAGGTGGCTTAGAACGTGAGGCATATGGACAGAAATAGGATTTTATCTAGATGAACATAGATTTGGAGCATTTGACAAACTGAATGGCTTATGCAATCTCAGACAAAATAACTATACTTGCAAGTATTTGCCATTATTAATAAACGCAAGACATCCTGTTCACTCTAATTTTCATGCAGTAAAATGTAGGAAGAATATAGATGAAGGCAGAATATGGAAAATGCATACTGTGTTGAGGCTCATCAGTTACCTTGATGCACAAAGTAAGAGAGAAGAAAAGAGTGAGTTTTGTGTATTAAATATTTTCAGTTCAAGGCTTAGAATTTTTCAGAAAATTAATACAGACATTGGTTGGTGAGTAGCATGCATGAAATTCTTCTGACATGCAGAAGAAGCTAGCTTACGGTTATTAAATCAAACAGAAAAATATGCCCATAAGGAATCATATTCTGGAAGTATACATGCAAACCATTGAAAGGTATATATATGCTTGTGGACAAGGGAGGCTATATAAAGCCACTGTAGTGTCAGGTGCTTGGGAGGGAGACAACAGGGTAGTTGAAAGGAGAGATGGCTGGCAAGAAAAAACTAACCACACAAATAGTCAATGTAAGTTTGCAGCTTATTAACTTAGTTCTAATTTCCAGTCATAAAAGCTTGAGAGAACTTAATAGTGAGGTACCTTTCCTTAGCTTGAAATTTGCTCAATGGAAGGGAACTTTCAGTAAGTCAAAAGGGTTTTCTACATTATCTCCATGATATGTTTTGATGCTCTGCATCTTCCTCTTCCATGGCCCCATGCATTTGACTTTCTGTGGTACAGTACCGGTGTGTGGAGGGCCAAGTTCTCAGAGGCTGGACTTAAATTTTGTGCAGATGCAGAGGAAAGGAGTGACAGACTGTGAACTAGCATATTCTGTAGTGAAGTGGTTTTGCTGAGAAGGCTTCAGTCCAAGTACTATAATGAGTTTTGGGGGGCTGGATTTTCATTTATGCTAAATCAACTTTCATCATTCCAGCAGTCTAAAGGAGCCTTGAAGGGAGTACAAATGTAATTTATGCCCAATTTAAAGCCTTAGAGTCTGCAGGAGCTTTTTAAAATTATATCTGTATAATTGGAGAATCTGGCCCTTGGTATATAACTCGTAATTTTATCTCTGGAGTTGTGCTTTAATTGGTGACAAAAGCAAAACAATCTACACTTTCTGTAAGTGTTCATGAGTATCCAAACAGTAGGATTTAAGAGTGCCTGGCATTGACTATTCTACACAAAAATAACCTAGCTTTCATTTTGCTGCATGCAAAAACACACTAACAAAAGAGATTCTGGGGTTTGGGACTTCCAAAAATGGCCTTATTTACACCATCTTCCTTATTGTTCTTGAGCTTTCTGTAATATGACTGCTAGATACTGTGAGGAGACAATAATCATCTTTAAGCTGGAGAGATTTATTTGTGGTTTCCTCACCTTGTAAAAACATATTTTGTATATAAAACTCTGTTCTGAAAAGTAGACTTTTCAAAGAAGCTTCTGTGCTCGATGATTCATAGTTGCAGAGTAACTGAATAGTAACGTAACAAGTGCTTTGTGCCTGTCCCAGTTCTCTTTACCCAGCCCCTTCAACGATGTGTTCTTTGGCCAACTTGGGCAGCAACAAAGAAGAGAGCTAAATATTTTGAATATTTTTCCTCTTCAGTGAAATCTCTGAGATCTATGAATATGCCAAGCTTCTGCCTTGAGTCTGAGACCTCTCAGTCAGTGGCTTTGAAGGCTGTTAATGTTGCGGGGCTGATAAACAGAACAGCAGTCTTGAACTCTTCCAGATTTCTGTGTTATGCTGTGAGTCTGATTCACCTGATCCTGTGACAGTTTTGTGTGCCACAGTAATCTTAGAAACAATACTGTACGTGCTTTTCAGCCAGTTTCCAACTTTGTGCTCCTTTGTATTAAACTACCTATGCAGGTTACTGACAGTTTTCTTTGTGAAAAAAGGCACTCAAGCATTACCCATCTTTCTGGAATGTCTCTGGTTTTGCTTAATTTTGTTTTGAAAGCTCTGTGTGAGAAAAAGGACTATGAAAAGCTTTGGGCAGTAAGAAAGCATTTGGTACTTTTTTTGTGCTGTTTTCCCCTTTTCTCTGATAACTGCAAAGCACATAAAGCATATTTCGTCTCCATGCAGTTAAGCTCGTTATTTTCTTTTATTGAGCTGGATATTTCTCTTGAAGATATTGAAATGAAATGCTGAGTTTCATAAAGCTATTGTAGAGTACTAGAAAACTTTCTGTGGATCAAGGTAATACTACACTGTATTTGTCACTGAAGAACTGAGTTATTATCATTCCAGTCATTTAAACTGGTGTGCTGATTTCCCTCCTGTAGAACTAGTTTAATATTTCCATTGCCTGAGCTGGTTAGAACTTGAGTAATTAAGCTACCTACCATAATCAATCTTAGGTTAAATTGCTTCAAGTTATAACAAAATTCAGTATAAATTAGAATGTATTTCACATATTTTGAATATATTCACATATATTGAAAAGTGCATTTGTAAACCTTTAGTACCAAAGCAGTACATGTTTTATTAGAATTCAGAGCTGTGCAGATATTTACATATTCCATTCTTAACAAAAAATGTGGTTTTGGTAAAATAATTTTCAAGTAGCTTTTATTTAACTTTTCATTGAAGTTTATGCAACTTGAAAACAAGTATTTTATTATCTTTTTTTAAAATTCCACAACAAATAAAATGTTATTTTAATGTTAAAAACAAACCCTTACCCCAAAGAAACCCAAGAATACCATAAAAAAAGTCAATTAGAAATTCTTCAATGCAATATTATAAATTCAACATAAGTTTGTCAAATATTTTAACTAGTTTGCATCCCTAATTTTCAAACAGAAAGATTTTAACTCGGTATTTTTATTCAAACTTTTCACCCTCATATGATTAAATGTATTAGAACAGAAATTTAACATTCTGTTGAATGTTATCATTGTAATATGTGTAAGAGTAACAGGCTTTTTCACTTTAAGTTGTAATTACATGGAATTCACTGTATGTCGTATATATACAAAATGCTAAGGAAGAAATCGGCTTCCACAGTTAAGTTTTGACAGCAGTCAGGAATCAGCATGCTAACACCACCATTGAAGACCCCAGTCTGAAGCAAAGCAAGACACACAGTTTAGTACAGAGTTTAGCAGCATCATTGTGGCACTGCAGGCAGGTGGAAATTCTGACCTTGGTCTCACCAGGGTCAGAAGTGCTTTTCAGATTACAGGTGTTTGTCACAGATGACTTTCTGGGATGGTGCCAGGTAATCAGTTCCCTTTTTCTCTCTGAGGGCATATATGTTTGTAGACACACCCATTCATCACCTTGTCTTCATGTGAGGCTAATAAAAGGTTAGGGTACTTGCTTTGTGGTAACACCTCATGAAATACTACATTCAGCTAGGGCCTGCTTCAAACAACTAAAAGAGTCTGTATTTTGGACTTTTAATTATAGCATAAAGAATGAATCCATTCTAGTTTCCTTAAGAAAAGTAATAGCCAACATTTCAGTTTTAAACTGAAATTAAGAGAAACATGCAGTAACCTCTCCTTGTCTCCCCAAAATCTCAGACACTGGGTACAGCAGGCACAAGTAATGGGAAGAAAAGGAATTTGGAATCGGTAAAAAAGATGCAGTTCTTTTTCCAAACATTTGAACAATCTCACATAGATTGACTTCAGCTTCATAAAATGCATTGCCACAGACTTGGCAAGCTGCATCTTATTTTTGTGTCTCATTCACTCTTCAAAGCATGCTTTAAAAGCTGTTATATGCAGGTCTGCAGTGCTAAACCCTATAAGCATTGCTTGACAGATTACAGTTTGTAAACAATTTCCCCCCCAAAAGTCTGTTTGGCTTGACTAAAGATAAAATCAGTGTGTCAGGGTATATTTTCTCCTAAGATATATTGCTATTTAATTAAATCTTTTTCATTTCTTTCAAATGTGAAATATGAGCTCCCTGGTATTAAAAAGGGGAGAGAGCAGAGAGAGAGAAAGCATCTTCCTGTAATTACAGGGCATAAACCCTGTCAGAGAAAAGATATAGGCCTCTCATTACACCACTTTTCCTTTCCTGCTTAACTATCTTTTTGCAGTTTTTTTTCTGTCTTGCTGGTAGCTACCAAACTTCACGAACGTATTTTTCTACATGCACAGTATTCAAGTAAAATCTGGGTCCCAGAAGACAGGTTTAAATGATTCAGGAGGCACGTCATGTTGAGCAAGTTCAAAAGGGTAAAACATCTCAACCAAGCTCAAGGCAGGCATACAGGATTCAACATCACAGGTGGCATAAGGTAGTCAATGCATGTACAATAAAGCCAAAGTATTAAGTCTTGCTGGACAGATGAAGGTCAACTACACAACATATGATGTCAAACCTACTACATGCTGGCAGTTGGGAACCAAGTGTGTGCCTTAGATGGCTTTGAGCCCAAACGTGGGCTGTAATAGTATCAAAGATATCCTTGCATGCTAGTTTGAACACCCCTTTATTGAACTTCATCTTGTTCAGCCTCCAAGACTTTTCTTTCAAGAGGAATGGGAAGGACTTTTGAAACTCAGTGGCCTTTATTTTGATTTGGGTGGGAATGTGCACATTCAGTACTCTTGAAGTAGTTGCTGACAAAACATTTATGTGTGGGTAGGAAGACTGGAAGAACAGAGGATAAGTGAGGTAAGAAGGAGAAGGATACTCCACTTGAATAAGAAATTTAATATAACATCCTTTGCACTGCACTGTTTTACAACTTTTTGGATGAATGGAAAAAGTACCTCTGAAGTAGATTTTTATTCAAGGGGAATAAAAACCTGCAGACATTTTTTTCCTGCTTTCTAAACTCTTTATAATGGAAAATATAAATTCCTGAAAAACAAATTTAAATTGTAAATAGCAAATTGTGATTTTGCAGACTTTTCGTCAATTCAGTCTTCTGCCATTTCATGTAAGCTTACAGTGACCTGCAGCAGGACTATGTAGGAATGTTTTCTGAAATGTTGTCTAGACTTAAATGACTATGTAATTATGCTTCAGGAAAGGTACATCTGGCCAGATGTGCTGGTTTTGGCTGTGATAGTGTTAATTTTCTTCATAGTAGCTAGTATGGGGCTATGTTTTGGATTTGGGCTGAAAGCAGTATTGATGATACAAGGATGTTTTCGTTACTGCTCAGCAGTGCTAAGACAGAGTCGAGGCCTTTTCTGCTTCTCACCTCACCCCACCAGCAAGTAGGCTGGGGGTCCACAAGAAGTTGGGAGGAGACACAGCCGGGACAGCTGACCCCAACTGACCAAAGGGATATTCCAGACCCTACAACATCATGCTCAGCATATAATGCTGGAGGAAGAAGGAGGAAGTGGGGGGCGTTGGGAGTGATGGCATTTGTCTTCCCAAGTAGCTGTTAGATGTGATGGAGCCCTGCTTTCCTGGAGATGGCTGAACACCTGCCTGCCCATGGGGTGGTGAATGAATTCCTTGTTTTGCTTTGCTTGCGTGTGCAGCTTTTGCTTTCCCTATTGAACTGTCTTTATATCAACCCATGAATTTTCTCACTTTTACCCTTCTGATTTTCTCCCCCATCCCACTGTGGGGGGAGTGACTGAGTGGCTGAGTGGTGCTTAGTTGCCAGCTGGGGTTAAACCACAACACCAGGTGTGTATATGTATTACTTTAAGGTATGAATCCATTTAAGTACCTCTTACTGTGCTTACTTAGTGGCCTGTACTTCATCTTCTTATTTGTTGTTTTATCTTCCTTGAAGCTGACTAAAAAATAGATTTACCAGAGATCTGGGACCTGAGAGTTACAAACCTCACTATCATAAATGAGCAGGTTTCCAGGGTCACATGGGATCTGATAATTACTGGGGGTCTGATCTAGAAAAGTGCTGAATGTGGTAACTGCTTTCAGGACTAGGAGGCTGTGCTCTGTGGTGATGATCTCTGCCAGTCATCCTCACAGGGCTGGGCTGAATGACTTAATTGGCAGTTCTGAAGCCATGCTACAGCTCTATGGATGTCCTTTCCCAGGATGCATGGTTGCATCTTGCTGCATGCTGCCATCACAAAGCATGCTAGGCTGTTACGTACAGACACTTTCATTGCAAACTGGAGACTCGTTTAAAACGTAGTAAGCCTGTAACGTTATTTTTCTTCATTTGCATTGTTTCAGTGCTTTGAGATCCCCCTAGAAATAGCGATTCCCATTGTGCTTAGTGCAGGCTGTTCTTATGTTGCAAACAGGACAGAAAAGTAAATGGGGAGAAAACTCTGTACAGAAAGCAAGTTTTGATTTGGAGAGATTCATCCACCTGTCCAAGGCACAAACCAATTTCTAATAGTACTTAAAGCTCAAGATCTTCTCTTACTTGTAGTGGGCATGTCCTGAATCTTACAGAAGCAGTTGATTTCAGTCCCCGGCAAGCTAAAGCTGGATTTCTTTCCTACCAATACATCAGCAATTTCCCAGTTCTACAATTATAGCATAAATATGTATTTGTGTATCTGTATATGCAGCTATAGTGCTTAGAGATAACACATAAAGAACCAAAATTGTCCTGGTCACAGAAATTCCTCATAATCTAAGCCTTGGATCATGCCAGACTTGATATTTTCAGAAGCATTTCTAAATGCTGAGAAACTTTCTGAATTCACTGGATTTTTTTTCTGGCAGTCAGCTGCTGAGACCTTGGATTGCTGGCCCTTTCTGACCTGTTCTTTAAGATCTTTTCCTCTTGTCCTGTCATTCTCTGACATTCATAAAAGTGAAACTCTATGTCTAAACCAGTGATTATACATAAAAAAGGAATCATGGCCTGTCAAGAAAATGACATTCTCTTTTCCTTATCACATTCTATGTATGAAAGGGTTTTTCAGCCCTATTTCACATATTAATTTCTTTATTATATTCAATAATATTTTGCACCTAGTGGTTTTCAACTGAAGATCATAAAGCAGTTTGGAAGCACATAGAAATTCATATTACCTGTTACGTAATATCTGAGACAAATGGACTGGAAATAATTTAAGCCAAGGGCAGGGAGAAATTGCCAAGGATTTTGTTCAGTAGCAGAAGGGACTTGATAGAAGGGGATTCAGAAATGCATGAGCTATTTTTGACAAAAGAATTCAGGCAGCTTGTTTGAAGCATCCAGACCTGAGTGAGGAACATGTGGTCCTGGCACCTTCCCTTCCTGCCCTCTCCCTCCAGTCACTCATGTGCACCTTTACCCCTGAAGACAAGAAACTGATGCTTCCTGTCCTTTCCCAGCTCCCCTGTTATTCCTGGGTTGTTGATATAAGGCAGGAAGATCAAGTACCTGTCCTGCAGCTCAGATGACAGTGGCAGTGAATGTGAAGTGGTTCTAGCAGAGCCAGGTATTTCACTGTCCTTCGTGAATTAAAAAAAAAGTAATATTTTTTTCTCCCTTTCTGTTTCCAACTAGCATCTAAGGCTTTAACTATGCATCAACAATAGCTTTGAGAGCATGTCAGCACTGTTTTAAGTGGTTAGGTACCAAGTAAACAGAAGAGCTATGCAGGTGTTGAGCTACCATGCATGATGGGTGCAAAAGATGGCTCAATGCCAAACATAGATATAATTTCCTATAGAAAACTGGAGCCTGCAAGAGAAAATGCGTATACACCACAGATGGCTGGTTGATGAATTTTCAGATTTATTCATGGATCTTAACAGTCTGAAGCAGAGGTCAGGACAGTCTCCCAATTGCACAGGTGAAAATAATGGTGAACCAACTTGGTCTGCTGTATATCCCTTGCTGGTGACAGACTGTATATGCAGCTAGGGCCCTTGAGATCTCATCCAGGCTTTTGTCCCATTGATTTTAATGCAGGTGATGACCTTGAAAGAAATTAAAGAACAAATGTACAACCCCAAATATATTTTAAAAATTTTTCCTCTATAAACACCTACACAAATATATAAATAAAATTTTTAATATCAGCATGTCTTCTGTGCATTTTTCCTGCTCACAGGGTTCTGGTTAATAATACTGTATAAATGCAAGCCTGTTTTTCTCTTACTGGTATTGAAAAGATGTTTTTGCTTTCTCTCACTGGATTTTTTTTTTAGTGTCTTAATTACAGCAAATTAGAATAATTAGAGTGAAATTATATGAACCCTACAATTCCCTATGGCCTTTATGCTGCTTTTTAGAATGGTAATGAATGTTAATGTAAATCATCAATATATTCTTACTACCTTTTAGTCTTTATAGCCAACTTCTCATTTCACAATTTTGCTCTAGATAGAATTCTGTGCATTCAGTATTAAGAACAATATCATGTAATATTTCAACAGAGCAAAAAGTGTTAATTAAGCTTTTGGTGAACCATATTGCAGATAAAACTTAGCAATGGGCAATTTCCTCATAATGGGTATCTATGTTAACATAAAATGAAATAGGCTTCTGTAAAACCTCTCACACTTAAATGTATAGCTTCTGTATAACTCACAGAATAATAAAACAAAATAAAGTAAAACAAAAGGAAGTGTGCTCAAAGTATAATGACCATACAAAGAAGCCACACACTGCAAGAGATCTAACAGGAGGTGATTTTGTTGCTCTTCAGTTTGGGATTTTATTTTATTTTTTTAAATTAAAAGCATATATACAACACCACACTATCTGCAATAGTTCTTTTCCAGTTTCATCACTGGATGACTATCGTAGCTGAATGCCCTCCAGCATTATGCAATGTGACTAAACAGTCTGTCACCTGAGATTAATTTTCTCTCTTATCCTTTCCTGAAGGAGAGTAATTGTGTTTATAGTACTGTTAATATTTGTAAAGTTTCCTCCCTCACAGTCTCTATTAGAACACTCATTTTTCTGCGTGTTCATTTTACAAGACTTGTGTCATTAATGTGCATTTTGCTACTGGAGCAGAACGTGGAAGGTCATGTGTTATCTCTGCTGCTATTTATAGAAGATGTTGAGAGAAATAGTTTACCTGTTGGGATGTTTTTTTATTGCTGACTTAAAGGGAGCCATTTCCCAGTGAAATGTCCCCCAACATCATACTATAGTCATCCTTATGCCCAAGAGGGAAATAACTAATGTAAAAAATATGGAAGGGGGACTGTAATAGTCCCTTATAAATGATTAAGGGAAAAGAAAGAAACCCAGGAAGATGTTTCTTTCCCCAGGGCAGCCCAGAAGGCAATCTACTTCAGTGACAGTCCCTGAAAAACACAGAAATGTGTCTGTGCCAGGGGAAACCTCAAAGGAGACTCTCTAACATTGGACACTGTGAAGATAAATAATTGCAGGAAGACAGTACCCAAATTCTTGTATGCTGGCCATTAAACTATGGTCACTTAAAGAGTTGAGTCCAAATCAAAACAGCTCAGCAATGGGCAAACCCCATAATTTACTTACAGCCTCATAAGAAGGAATTCATAATATACCAAAAATTTTCCTTTCTATGCATTCTCATGAACACAACAGCAAGAATATACCCAAAGCTAACCTGTGATAGTGTATTTAAATCTAGTTATGTGAAATATCTTAAACTCTGGAACTCATTTCCATAGGTTTGCTGCCAACTAAATCACAGGTGGATTCCAAAACTAGACAATCACATGGTGACGAAAACGTGTATGATAAAATAAAAAAGGGAGGGAAATATAAGCTAAACTTCTTTGGAGAATAAGCCTGTCACTAACTGGCTGGGCTTAGTAATAAAATGCCAGTTGAACAACTGCTGTTTTGTATTGGGTATGGCACTGTCCTTTCAGAGATCTGTTATTTGCACTGCTGTGGAAAAACATGTGAAGGAATGGATCATCACTGTATTTCCAGATAGATGCTGATATGTTTCATTATTTTCTGTGTAAGTGAAAAAACCCTTAAATTTAAGCTAGAGAGTGAAGCCAGTATTTTAGTCTTGTATGATAGATGAATTTGAACTTATTTCTTTGGATTCACGATAAACATTTGTTAACAAATTAACATATATCAACTCAGTTGACATAAAACTTTGCTGGAAAGCTCATGAACTTCATGTACAATCTGGCTGCAAAGTAGAAAGAGGGCAATGGATATGCAAAGTTAAAAATATTTTTTCCTGTGCATCTTGGGTGCATGTGAGACGTCTCTCTTTTACTATGTGAAATATTGCTGTAAATACACTCAGCTGAAAGAAGAAACACATTTCAGTTGGAAGGTGGGGGATAGAAGGTTAACTATGGAGTTGGTTTCTGAGTATATGCCCAGAAGAGTGTGGGCTCTAACACGGCATTTGTAGAACCATGAGAAATGTCGCAAGGCCTGTAGAGTATGGGAATGAGGATTTGTAGATTGGGTTTATGTTTTTGAACAACTGCCTGGCATGCTTAGACTTCAAATGGTAAATGCTATCATGGCTCAAGATCCAAGAAAGGAGATTGGCAAAGGTTGGTCTACTCTAAATTTAATCATTGACTACTTGAGCCAGGATTTTGAGACATTTGTGTTAACTGCTCTCAGGGCTCTTGTCAGTCAGGAGCTAATAAGGGGAGGTAGAGCTGTCTTGTCCTTGAATGAGAAATCTCAGTATGGTAGTTCAAATCAACTTTGGGGCCACCTGAAGAGCATATGGATACGTTATGTACTATAGCAGATGGTAATTATGATTGGCATCACTCTTGCCCTTTAAACAGCATCAAAACAACGACTGTTCTCCTTATTCCCTGCTCATTCGCAGAACATCTGTTCCAATAAAGTATGCTGTCGATTCAGTTACAGTAGCTACTTTTAACATTATAGACTATCTTTTATTAGTCAAATGGTGTTATGACCCTTAAAGAAAAGAGCTTCTAGACATAAAAGCACAATCCATAAAATGATTACTCACATTTTAAATAAGCCTAATCTAACTATGTGCTTTTGCCCAGTTCTCACCACCTGAAGATGCATCCAAGCATGGCAAGGCTGAAAATGAGCTTGTGTTCCTTACTTCCTTCTTAGCTCTTCACTTTACTGTGTGACATGCGAGTCCAAAGAAGGCACCAAATCCAAGGACTCTTACTGTAAAGTAGGTTTGGGCTTAGTTTATGCTGACATTCAAAGATAAGATGAGCTCAAAAACCTCAAAAAGAGTAGGAGGGGTATGGGTATGGGCAATGCAGTGTTCCACTACTTCATACATCCTTGGTTAACAAGTCTTGAGGACAAGAGCTGTGCATACTTTTGCTCACTTGTGTGAGTTTAGTAATATACCACTATGATATTGAGACTGAGTATAGACTGTCATTAACTATTGCACAAACAGAACTACCAAGAGAGGTTTTCTAGAAGTAGTAGGTTTGGGAAATAAATGTTGATGTTGCACATTCTTGTTTTTATCTTTCAGGTAATACAATGTGGTATAGCTGGATATGGATATGGAGTGCATATCTTTTCTGGCAGCTAAGCTTTTATAATTTGTTTCTGCATTTGATCCTTGATGTGCACTCATATCAACTTTATTCAGATAAATTTTATTGCCTGGTATTTTGCTTAAGTCTTAATTTGTTTCTGTATTTGTTCCTCACAATGACCCTTCCCACTGCAAGGACAGAATTTCAGGTGAAGATGGGCATTTTACCCTCCTTATTCCTGCACTGTCTTGTGAACTCAGTTGGGAAAAGACATAATTAAAAGCCTGGCCAGATATGAAAAGATACACTACCTCCTGGTTACAGAGGTTTGCTAGTGTGGGACTTACTTTGCCTGACAGTAGAGACTTTGGTGAGACTGGACCTTCCATTTTGAAAGGTGTTCCACAGTCCTTCCTGCCTGGATGTTTAGGCTGGGGACTAGAGTCTGGGCTGGCTTTGGTAATGGCTGCCTGTGTCTCACCAGGATGAGAAAGGTATGATGCAGGAAGGTGTGCAAAGCCCACACAACAAAAAAACCGTGTGCACAGATGCGCGCTTCTGCCCAGAATAACTATCCAGGGAGCGCATGTGACATGGTAAGGGGAGGATGTTATCCATGCTGTTTCTTGACACTTTGTTTTTGTGTCTCTTTACTTCCAAAGCTGCCCTATGCACCCTTCGGTGTACACAATGATCAGTGTTGTGAATAATTCCATATTGCCAGAAATATTGGTGCTCCTGACCAATTACGTTTATAATCTGTTTCGATCCTTAGCCAATCCTGTTTTTAGACGCCCTACAGTGCAGTGTTTGTAAACCCTGAGTAGGTCTATAAGTATTGATGTCTGCTCAGCTGTGAGAATTACTTGGGCTATGCTCTTTCCTGAGCTCCTGATTTTGTCCGCTGATGGATGAAAAGGAGAATTTAAAAATGAGTTCTATTTTGCCGCAGAGAACAATATGCCATGAAGGGACATTATCAGTTCTGATTTGTGTGCTGGCTGCCTGCAGTGTGATTGATCACTAGCAAATCAAGGTATCACCCCTCTACTTGCTCAGATGCAACATCTAAGAAATACCCAGACTAAAGGCCCCCCAGCTCCTTCTTCATCCCCCACAACCTTGTGCGTAAGTGTTTATGATTAAAGGATATAAGTATAAGCAGATTCAGCAACCAAACTGCGGAATAAGAAATGCAAAGATACTCTATGTCAAAGAAAGAGCAGCAGCATTTGTAAATGTTTCCCAGCCTTGTTTCCAAAATGAAAGTGTGTTCTGTTGCCTCCCTGTTTTACCAAGTCTGGCCAAAAAGGTGTCTGTAGAGAACAGCCAGTCATGGGGATGAAGAATGACCAGTTTCTTTTTAATCAAATAATGGAATCTGCTTGCAGCAACAGATAAGCAGCCATTTTCCACAGCAGCATCTCCCAGCTGGTCCTCCAAATATGCTGATTTCTATTCCTCTGTCAAGAACATAAGAGGAATAGGAGCTAAAATAAGGAATGAGATTTGCCCACCCTCTCACTTAAAAGTGAGATTTGCAGGTTAAAGGAGAAGAGGAATGTAACCACTAGATAAAAAATGCCTATCTGCCTCCTTTTAAATAGACACCCCCCCAATCCTCAAGGTGCCAGAGATTAATTTAAATTCAAACTAATTAAAACTCATGTGATCAGATATGGTATGGACAAACCATATATTGCATAGGTAGCTGTGTGTTCTTGAAATCTTCATGGTTTATTAAAAAAAAAAGTTTAGGTTCGTTTCCTAAAATAATTAAGCTTATATGATCAACCAGCATACATGTTCATAAAAGAATGCTTGTATGTATATGCCTCTGGCCAATAATGTTTTAAACTTATTTGTCAATTCTAAATAAATTAGAAAGAAGGGCTGAGGAGGCAGAATTATTAATTGCCCCAAACATGCTGTGAGAATAAAGGTTTGGAATAGGGAGGGGGCTCAGTTAACATGAAGGGGAGATGACAGAGTGGTTTCTAGCTCTTTTCTTTTTAACAGGCACAAAAAAGCATGCAAAAAGAAAAGGACTTTGACTATGAATTTGGTTTTTGGTGTTTGCACATTATTGGATAGCAAAGTGCTGTTTTCAAAATTAAATTAGAATATAATTCTCAATTGTATTTAAACATTTAAATACGTTTTACTGTCTAGACTCTTGCCACTGGGGAGACTTTAGTCCAATGTTGGTTTTGAATTTACACAATGGGGCAGATGTACTTTATGATATATCATTAATGCTTGTTTCCAGCTGTCAGACCTGGGAGCCAGCTGGAGAATATTATGTCTTCCTCCCTCCTTGTGCACTGGAGTATCCTTTTTCAAGAAACTCTGGCAGGCAGGGGTGATGGTGCTTGGCCAGGTCACATTCTGATACAGAAAAGGGATGTACCCTGGCTTTGGCTCAGGAACAGGAATGGCACTGCTTCAAGCAGCGTGTTCCTGTCCCTTTGTGTAAGTGTGGCCACTGAAATACAAACTGATAAAAGCTGGAGCTGGTTTTGCAAAAATGGGGCATATGCTCCTAAAACCTTTAGACAAATTTTTAAGCCTTATCTTAAGTCTGAGGTAAATCTGAGCCAGAGCTCTCTGCTTGACTGCAGGTATTTGCCTGCTTTTTGACCCTGGACACTATTAAAGCCAATGGTTCACATATAAGCTATTAATTTTCTACCTCATGAAGCATCTTCTCCAAAGCCATTCTGAAATATCATAGCATCAGTTAACTCTTTATAGTCTTTAATCTTCGTATATTTTAGGTAGAGAACCTTACTACTTACATTCATTTTTTTTAGCTCTATCTTTGTGCTAGGTTTCTTCCTTCACAGATTGCTCTCCATTCTGAACACTTTTATTTATATAAATATAATTATTTTTATTATTTCCATGGTTACATTAGAACTAGTCAGGGTTTCTTTTGTTGGTGTTTTTTCCTTGGTTTTCTTTAATGAACTAATTAATTTCATGTAAAGATTTTTTTCCCATTAAACCAGTGTACTTATTTTGATCAGCTGTGGTTAATTGTAGATATTTAATAAATTCTCTCTCTGCAAATTTTGCACTAGCTTCAGCCCCCAGAAATGTTGTAGAAATTGTGAAACCAGTCAGTGGTCTCTAGGTGGACTGAAATCTTTGTCACCCTGGCTAAGAAGGACTCAGGTGGAGGCGTGAGAAGTCAGAACTTGTTCTTTTATCTGAGGGCACTTGCTTTGCAGCACTGTCCAGGAGGCACTCCTGGCGTGTGAGAGCCTGGCGTGTCAGACTGTGATGTCACAAAACCAGACAGCGCCTGCTCCACAGAGTCTGAAACCTGAGCTAAAGCCCTTTGAGGCAAAGAGCAGAATAGCAAAATGCAAAGGGATGTCCCCTTCTCCTGGTGCTTTGTTGGACCCATGGACTTGAGCACTGAGGGAAAAAGGGGAGTCACTTCCATGGACAAAAAAGGCTTCCTATTGTAACACTGTGGATAAAAATGCAAAATAAGAGAGGAGGCATATCTTTATATTTTGCAGAAACATGAGTGCTCTGGGAGCTTGAACAAGTCAGGGAAAGCAGGACTCTACATTAGCACAGAAAGGGTTATTTGTGAGCAAAGAGGGAAGAGGAAGGCAGCAACTCCTGCATTACATGTTTTCTTTTCCCATCTCCCTTGCAGTCTGTAGTAGCATGGGGAGATGAATAGGCCAAGAAATCCCCCTTTGAGCCCCAAAGAGTTGCAGCTATTTCTCACTGCAAGCATGGAAGCTGCCAGGAAGGATGTTCTCATGCTTACCTTGGAAAAAAAGAAGTACTACTAATAAAAACAAACAGAAAGAATTCCCTGAACCAAAAAGCTGAAACTTAGGCTTGTAATAACATAAAACCAACTTAAGCAGATGAAAAGCATTAAACACAGCAGTTGCAGTGAATGTGAGAGGTGAAGTGGTCTGGGTCAAGGGGAGTACTCAGTTTGGAAGACAGATGTGGGGATGATGTTTAAATCCTCACATTTCCCTGGTATGTCTCCAGATATAGATAAGGTGTAACCTTTGAATGCAGGCAGTGAGGGCTTGCCAGAGGTATGCCACCAAGAAATGCCTACATAAGCAACAAGAAAGCACAAGGCATGGTGCTTGGAAAGGGTTTTTAACCACTATCCGTCACTGTGCTCTCTGTTTCATGACGACGAATGGTTGGTTTTGTGTGGAAATTTTACTTTCTATCACCTAATATTTTTTGGTTGAATACAGCAGATGTGAATCAAACAGTGAAATGCCAGGCACAATGAGAGATGCGCAGCGTTCGTCCCTGTCAGACTCTGCGGTAGGACCTCTCCACAGGACTGTGTCTCTCCCAGACAGCTCTCCCTCCCTCCTCACCCCCCTACCCTGTGCATTTTCTCAGGTCTGAATAACTTTGAGTTAAAAAAAGGAGAAGCCTCCGGTTCCCTAGACTACTGCAATTTTCACCAGAACAATAGAAAAAAACCCTGAAAGATGGACAGCTCAGTCTTCTTCCCCTGAACATGAAGTGAAAGCCCCTAATAAACACTTGCCAGTGTTCATTTCCACCTTCCTAATTTGAAGATTATGTGTTCAAGCAGGTTCTGTTTTGCTGTTGTCCTTTAGAAAATATGTCTCATTCGTGAACAGCAGGTACCTTTCTTCATTCTCCATTTTGATGAACTCTGAAGTGAAAAGGCATTTCAAGTCTGCTGCACCTTTCTGTCAAGGGCTGGTCTTTGTCAGGCTGCTCCTTCGTGTTCACTGGTGACTTCTTCCCAGGGCTAAATGAGTGTATAGAATTAGATTCTGCTCATAAAACTAGATTTTAAGAAGGAACTGGAAAGACGGGAGGAGGAGAAGGCACCTCTCACTGATCTGCTGGCAAGGTACAAACTCCCAATATGCTTGCATCTCTATGTATCAGGAAGAAAGGCATCTTAAAACCTCATTTTCCTTGGATAGGGTCCAAAAACAGATCCTTGTTCGGAGCTGTCCCTGTATTTCCCAAAATGTTCGTCCCATACTCAGCTGGGATTTTTTCCTGATTCCTGGGTTTTTGTGTTTCAGTAGGATGAATTAACTTTTTAGGAAAAGAGACAAACTTCCAGGAGAAAACTAGCTCACAGTTTATTTTGAAGGAGATCAATAACAGTACGTAGAGTTGTAAAGCAGTTTTTCTTTAAGAATGCTTTATTCTGTGTGGTTTTGCCTGGGAAAAAAAGTGTGAGGTTGGAATCACCATTTCCACTCACACTCCCAGATAACTACCTTTTTGAGAAGCATTTTACAGTTGTCTGGCTGTATTCTGTGGAGATACCTAGGAAGTATAGTATTACTTAACAGTAAATTATGGTCTGTGAAGAAAACCTATACAAGATAAATCCTTCTGTAGTACCTCATATCAAGATGCACTCCTGTTTCGATAAGTCATACATAGTCAGGTAGAGTTTTTAGTTTCTTATTTCTTTAACTTTTCATGTATTACTACAAGGTTTTCCATGGAAAAATGTGCATTACTTATAATCGAGTTCTCTGCCCATTTAAGTGGGTCTGTTTCCTGTGTTGATAAGACAAAGATAATTTTGTCTGGTTAAAGCACTCAAATAACCCTTTCCTGATTTTGAGTTCTTATAACTTTTGCCACCTTAAGTAAAACTGAGGGTATGCTGTAGTTCTATAAAATTAGGTTGGTTTTATTCAGAAATTTCCTTGTCTGTTGATGTTTTGAGTCATATCTTGAAGATTTAAGCATAACTTTGTGTCACGATCTAGACTTCTCTGAACAGTCATATTAATACTCTAGTAGCATATATAAATACAATTGTATTATTGTATAATAATTTCTCTTATACTAGCTGTGAAATTTTTTAACCTTAGAAAAGTAGAGCTAGAAGAAGCATAGAGTAACACAGAAGAATACAGAACTCACAAAGTTCTAAATCTAGACCTGTAATCATTTTTGGCATATTACTCACGTGGTCATTAATTATGTCCAGACTGTTCTTTCTTCAGAAATGTAAGTCCATGTGCTGATTCATAGCTTCTATAGGTGGTTAATCTTTGCCTCCTAATTGCATCTGGACTATATATTTCAAAAGTAACTGCTTTCTCCCCAGATTCCAAAAATGTTTCAGAAATTTCCCTGTAAAGTCAGCAGTTGAGAGTGTGGAGAAAATTTCACTATAAATCTTTCAATTGTATTTTACATATTTTCTGCATCCCAGAATGAATTATGTTATCCTGAGACCTTAAGTGCAATGAATCTGACCAGCATTTTATCTAATAACTTAAATGGTACATTATCACCTAACTAGAAATTGCTGAAAATATTCTACTGGAAGCACACCTCACTCTGGTTTTTTTTTAACCCTCATAATTCTGGTGGTGATAAAATTACAATTTTTGTACCAATTATATTAAGAATATATGAATAATAAACCATAATAATTTTCAATACTTGACCTAACTTCTTCTGAGATGAGCTTAAACCATAAAAAAACTCAACTTTATTTCAGTAGGCAAATATGAGGTTTCATCTCCTTATGTTACCCCAGTGGAAATGTGTGGTGTTTCCTGTTTGTCTTTCAAGGCAGATTTTGCTCTCTAAAGTTGGATTAATGGCTCTGAATACATCCTAATGAATGAGCTTTTCTGCAAGCATTTATCTCCACACTATGTGAATCCTTCACCAATATTAATTAATTTATCTATTATTTATGGATTGTGTTGAGATCTGCAAAGGCTGAAAGCAAATGCTAAAATCTCCTCTCTCCACTGTCTCCCATAATGACAAATCTAGCCACACAGGGAACTGAGAGATCAGATGGTAAAGCCTTGAGTCTTTTTATTTCTAGAGAAAGCATGAGAGACAAAAAGCTGAGTTATACTGTCCCTACTCCTCTGGTAAGTGACAAGAGAGACTAGTTGGCAGAGCAGAAGAAGGAAGAGGAAATTGGGGCACACATGAAATCAGGAAAAATAGATCAGTGGGATAAGAACATATTCAGTGGAAAAGGAGTAACCTTAATTTTTGGTTTTATGCTTGGTAATTTTATACTTCAGTGTTTTCTCCTGAAGAGAGTTGGTTGGGAGGGCAGAACTTCTCACAGACAGACCTGCACATTCCGATCCCAAAGAGACTTTTCCCCAGTTTTTCACTGGAAGAATATAAAAACTTTCCAAGATTTGTTTTTTTAATTTTCCTTTCTGAATCTCTGCTGATGCTTAACTGCAGAGATTCAAAGACTAGAGTGCTCTCCTTCAGCAAAGGACGTGCAGGTGATGTTCTCTTCTCTTGGATTGTGTTGATGCTTCTCATGTAGCAAGCAAATGGCACACTTGGTCTCATACATTCCATCCTCAGAGACATTAAATCAAAATTTCATATTTATAGGTAAAATTTGGTTGAACAAACTGCATTTCATATCTGCATTTCTTAAGAAAACTATGCCAAACATTTCCAGAACAGCTGTATTGAACAGTGTGGCAGTACATCCTGCCCCCCCCATCCTGCCAGCAGGAAACGAAACTTCTCCAGGAAGGGAGAAGGGGAAGGAAACCCTGGAGGCTGCAGGTTGAAATTTGAACTGGCCGATCGAGATGCGCCAGGTACACCGAGGTGACCCTCCTGGCCAATAGAATTAAATATCCACAGGTCAGATTCGACAGGGGTATAAAAGGGGTCCCGCCGGAGGACACGTTGGCAGTCCTCCTCGGAGCAGCGGGTCTGCAGTCAGGGACTCCCCCTCGGGCCAGGGCACCGCCCGAGGTAACTCCTCAAGGGAGAGAGCCCTCAGCTTTTAGGTGAGTGATACGCGCGTTTTGAGCCATCACTTTAAATCTTGGGAATTCTTAAGTCGGCCGTGTAGTATTAATTCCCTTTACATCATTGAGCCTGTGGTTTTATAAAATGTTACCGGACTTCTAACTAACTTTTGCTGAAGAATAAATCTGAGTTTTAACACCTGTTGGATTTGGTTAGTCGTGCATCCGTAACAAACAGGAACTGAAAGTTTAATTACCTGAATATCATCCAGTCCATGACTTTGCTTTTTTTTCCCAGAAGAAAAGGAAGGAGGAATTTTAAACTAAACAGACTATATGGATCAACCAGACTGGATCCACTAAGCTGTTTTTTTTTGTATCCTAGGATGCCAACATTTCTAGTGCACCATCTGGTCTTTCAGGAACTAAGCTTTCATTTTTATGCTGTACCTGTGAATTCAATCACGTTTTGATCACCAACTGTGATACGAACGCAAATGCTTGTCTTCAAACTTATATATCAACTGCTTTTGTAACTTTTTTTATTGTTTTAAAATTCCTTTTTGCATTATGTGCCCTAAAGCTCATAGATGACACTGGCAATTTTTCCTGACTGAGAAGCAATTCTAAAACTGGGGTTTCAGAAATATTAAAACAGTGCAGTTTAAGTATTTTTTCTGACACTGGAGAACACTGTCAGTGCAATCATTATTTTTGGGGCAACCATAAAAATGCAGTCTTCACAGGTAAAGTGTAACTGTTAATGATGTCACGTTTGTTTTGCTTGGGCTAATAGTAACCAAATATATTTCTCTTTAATCAGCTGCAACTCCCACTGAAAATTACACTTTTGTTGACGACAACTAATAAGTATGCAAGGGACAATATTCTTATTATTGTACAGACTTCATACAGAACCAAAGGAATATATATATATATAAAAAATTATCCCCCCCCCCCCCCCCCCCAAAGTATGTGCTGGACTAGCCATTACTAACTCCCAGGGCTTTTTGTCAAACATTTAGAGATTAGATTTCTTCCTGGCAGGTAAACAAATGCAGGTATTAACAATTCATGGTACCTGCCTTTATTTTTCTCAATAGCTCCTCTATTCATACTTAACATGCAGAAGGTATATATTGTCTGAAGAGGAAAGCCAACATTAGAGGGAAATATAATGTCATTCTATACAATTGTTCTTCTTCAAAATGGTGCTATTACAGGTGCTTTTACATCTGGTGATTGTGGTATTTTGTGTTACCTGAGATCACTTTCTTCTCCTGTCAGTTGCAATGTGTTACAATGGATATAGAAAATATTTTAATAGGAATAACATTTTATAGGCAGCTTTGGGGATGGAAGAACAGTGCTGGCTTTTTGTTCATTGTAATGCCAGTTCTCTTGAATTCCTGACTGGCCAATTATTCCAGCTTTGTTGGAAAGTGGAGCAGGTGTTAGGGTACACCTTGGGAAGTTACATCCCCGTGTCTGAAGTCCACTGTGGTGCCCTGAGGCTACACTGTCCCTTCACATCCGCTCCTTGCTTCTGCAGTGGGGCCGGTAAATAAATCAAACTCAGACCATAAATAAGAACATAAGACAATGGAAAAATATGTTGTAGGTTCATAGCTGCTATGGACTCAGGTAGTTTCTCCAAAGTCAAAGGAAAAACAGCTATTCCTGTAAACAGAATACCTGATGCTATGCATCTCGTTTCTTCTCAGTCTTGTATGTTTTCTTATAGCTCTGGCAAAAAAATTTCTAAGCTTTAAAATTCTAAATTTATTGCTTTTCAGAGAATATTTTTTTTGTAGCAAGTCTGAAAAATCTCAGCAAATTCTCTTTCACTTCAGTGTTTGCGAGACAGCTATTCTTAGTCTTACTCATTAAAGACATGAATCAGGCTCCTCCTGCTCCTTATCTGGAAGCTCTTGCAGTATTTACTAAACTCTGTAATAAATCCTTGAAGTGTATGTTTTTTATCCATTGCTTTTGTACCTGTTTTGCCTTTCATAGCTCAACTGCATTAGGCCAGAAGCTACATATTTATTTTTTCTAATCTCTGGCTTTGAGTAAGCTTAAATCTTGGGATATCTACAAGTGGATTATGCCCCTCCAGTGCATAAAAGAAGGTAAATCTGTATGCAAACTTTCTTGTACTTCCTCCATGGAATTGTTCCTCCAGGGAACAAACTTTGTTTGCTCAGCCATTCTGTGATGCCGTGATTCTGAACTGGCTAGGGAAAAAAAGGTAGTGCATGTTAGGCAGGGTTACAAGGTCTGTGCCATCCCTGGATGTTGAAAGAAATCCTTGTGGAGCACATACATGTTTATGAGGGGCAGATCACTGAAATTGCTGGCATGATGTAAAGGTCTTAATAAATTAACTCACTGAAGTTACTTATGCTTTTTTTCACTTTGAACCTAATCTTCACCAACATTCTTACTTCGGGAGCATATAGTTTTTTATGAAGTCCTTTTGGAAATGACAGAGTGCAATGCTGTTTGCATACTGTCTGAACAATGCATGTCAAGTCTGCTTCTTGGCTGCTCTGTCTCATTTTGGACTTAATCACTGTATGCAATTGAATACAGACCTAAAAGGAACTCTGCTGCGACTCACTCCTTCCTTACCAAATACTCTTATGTTCAGCATATACATATTTATGGGAAAAAACCCTACTCTATCGTCTCCAGCTGTGTGAAGCTAGTAAAGATTATCATTAGCCTGGTTAGTCCTCCTGAGTTCTTACTGTGTGAAATGACATGTTTGTACTTTCACCTACTGAGATAAAACATCAAAATCCTTTTGGTAATTCTTGCAAAACAATGAAATTTATTCCTTATTACAGAAGGACTTGCTAGTCATCAATGCTCTTGCCATCTTTTCTTTCTGGAAACCAGACCCTGTAGACAACAAATATTGCTAGTGTTGGCTACCCAGAAAAGTTTTACAGTTGTGCCACTTCCGCTCCTTAGTGAGATCTTTACACTGCCTGTTTCTTTGTCAGCAGTGTGTTACCCAACTCCTCATCTGAGATTAGCTTACAATGATTATTTTGGTGGTGGAACTGATTGCTCATCCAGTTATGAAACAATCATCCCAGACTGTTTCCACGAGGAAAGAAACATTAAAGAATAAAAAGAAAGTAAAATTTTCAGACCTGCAGGAAATAAATGTAACAGGGATAACAGGAAAGACGAGGACGGGAAAGAGACAGGCAGGAGAGGGAGAACTGGACAAAGATTTGAATGTTTGGCTTCATGGTGCTTCCTGCAGTGCTGAGAATCCTTAGTTCTGTTTATGTTAGTGCTGTTGTCCTGCCTCTTCACTTTTGGTTTGGAAGGTTTTATTTTGTCCAATGGTTTATCTTGTGCAAGCAACTCACCTGTGGGCCAAACTCAGAAACAAGGGGAAGATGAGAAAGTACAGGCAGCAATGGCGAAAGTGAAGGGTGTGACTGCTGGCACCAGTCTGGGTCACTATAATCTGTGGTGGCACTTCATGCAGTGTGACAAGAGCAGAAGAACGTGGCCCTGCACAAGCTCTGTGTTACAGATCTGTTTGCGAAGGTCTGATTTTCCATGAACATAATTGATCTAACTCCCAGTTTCTCAACTCCAGAAAAAAATTCCCTTTTGCACTGCAGATATGGTGAATCAGAATAAAGAAACAACAAAGGCCAAGAAGGTCACAGACACTTCATCTCCGTACTGGTTACACAACTGTGTGCTGCAGCTGAGCTGCAAGTGGTCACCGTTCGAGATAGGTTCAGGAGAGATTAACACACTCTAAGTAGCCCTCACGGACTATGAATACAGAAACATTGGGGCTGATGGTAATCCCTTTTTACAGCCTTAGTTATACATTATGCTCCTCTAGGAAGAATGCCTGGATGTGGAAAAGGTCATTGCCAGGAAGATATCTCAAAGTCCTTGCTGACCTGGTATCCTAACATAATCCCAATTGATAGACAAGAACCAGAAACTCAGAGTTTGTACTAACTTTTTACTGTATGTTGTAATGCACCTTCAGGTCTAGTTTTGCCAGTGATTCAGACCAAAGACTTACTAAAGCACGTACAGGCTCTGATGCAGCCTGCGTAACCTTTCCATAGAAACCAACAGCATACAGCACCAGAGTGTTTCCACCTCACGTGTGGGGGACGGGTGAGGCATGCTTCTGGATTTGGGCTCTGGGAAACGCTCCTGCATCCCCTTGTTTTGATACAGCCAGTGCCATCAGAAACATCTCCAGCTTGAACAAAGATGGGTACTGGGATGTGCACCCAGGGCACTTCGCAGTATGGGCACAAAGGCTCTTCTCTGGCATGGCAAGAGAAAACGCTTCTGCATTATTTGGGATTTTGGGGATGAGGGGAGGCAACTTATATCTACAAGACAATACCTGTGGGATATCTTACTTCTACAGCAAAGCTAACAAACACACAACACAGAATTTTGCCAGAGATTACATGGGTGAGGTAACTTCCTAGGAGAAAAGAAGAAATCTGGTGTGTTTAGCATGTGTAATACATACTGCATGTTTCCAAGCTGAATGTTTTCCTCTAGGATGAAATAAAGAGGTTGCACAAGAAAGGGGATCATATTAGTTATATTGTTTTGCTCTGTCCACCAAGAAGGTATCTTGAATTTAAAGAAAGACTGTGCCAGAGGGTGTTTTTTTTTAAAAAAAGAAACAATGTTTTTCTTCTATGTGTTTATCAAATAACTTTAATAGCCTTTTTAAGTGTAATTCAGGGAGCATATAGGCATAAGGCAGTTTCCAACTGCAAAACTCTATCTGAGCAAACCAGACCATGAAATAATACAGTGTTATTTACTGATGCCTTAAGAAAATGAGCACTTTAAAATCTTATTTTAAAAATGAAACCTGCGTGCTTTAGAAAGATAAATTCAGAAGAAAAAACAACAACAACAACAAAAACCAAACCAAAGAACCTAACAAAGTAAAGCTTGCCCATCCCAATTCTAAAGGAAGCCTATAAAGAATAATAATTCATTGGTGAGCTACTGATCCAGGGTAAAATTGAGATAGCTGGTGGAATAAAGTCTGATTTGGTGATCTCTTTTGAGGGAAAGGAGAAAAATCCTGTCACATGAACATACTGTCCAGACTTGGTGTAGAGGGAAAGAGATTTGCACCTCCATACTTACAGAACTGTAATTCAGTAGTGCTCAGGTATGTGATTCATTAGAGTTAAAAGCTGTAATTAACAGCTTTGTAGTCAAGCATAATAGTCTTCATTATTATATAATTGTTCTAATTGCCAAGATCATTTATTCTTTTGCTGCTCTACCAATTTCCTCATGGTTTTCTCATTAAACAATAAATATCTTAATCAGTTGGCATTGGTTGCACTGCATCCTCTGATTTAGCTGTGGGATTGTGGTGCCTGGGCTGCAAAGAGGTGTTGGAAAGGATGTTGTCTTTCAGCAGCTCCTGTGGCTAAATGGGGGATAACTCTGGGGGATCAGATGTGTCTCACAGAGCAATCATCTTCTGATGAGGTCCACCTTTGCTATGCTACCTCCCACTTGGCTTCCACAGTCAGGGACAAGCATAACCTAATGCTTGGCAAAGGAAGACCAAGCCTTTGTCTCACTGTTTAAAAGACTTGTGCTGCTCTTAAAATGAAGATGTCTTTTTGCCATGAGCAAACTTCAGCTAATGATGCATTTGGGAATGAGTGTTAGCTGTCACGCAAGGCAACACACAAATGAAACCCAAATAATTTCTTGTTCCTCAGGCAGCATTTTGGAGCATTTCATTCAAGATCAGAAGCTATGTTATTCTAGGGACTCTTGCAACAACTGCTGTAATGATGATTGCTCTATGGTCTTTCATAACAGTGTCTAGAGAAGGAAACTCAGTCAGTGGGATGTGAAGTGGTTCTGGTGCCTTCACCTAGCTTTTGCTCATTTGTGTTAGCCAGGAGATGACCTGCTCTGTCTTTACATACTTCCTTTCACTCCTTACAGTCTCAGTTACGCTCCTTCTGAGTTAAAATTGTTCCACAAATACAAAACCTTTGTTACCTGTGTTAAATACTTCAGTCAGTTTTTTTCTGCTTTTAAGGTCTTTTGTTTTAACAAATGAGAATGAATTTTAAATACTTCTAAGGACTTTTAAAGACTTTAAAATACTTTTAAAGATTTACAATTTGTGATTTATAAAGAGAACAAAGGATGAGTTAATGACAGGGAAGAGAGGTTTGGGAGAGTTACTTGAACGAGGAGTAGAGCTCCATTTGATACAGGCTGGCTGCCCATGATTTCCTTTCTGCTTGATGTTCTTGGGATTATAGTGCTAGGACCCCTAACTTGCTGCATTGAGAATCTTCTTTAAATATTACTTACACTGGAACGAATAAGTAAATCTATATACAATGCTCATTTGAAAGCATGCTTTTGCCTTATTCTTGGGTGCTTTTAGTGTTTTGTATGCAGCTAGAAAAAAAGCACCTCTGGCCAAAAAGAAAGTGCACCATTAGCGGCAGCAGTCTCAGATAAGCATGTGTGAACTCGTACTTATATTCTGCTTTAGCCTCTGCTGTTTGGATTTTGCACATCCCTTCTAAACCCATAAAGGTCAAGAAAAGAGAGTAGCTGTGAAGTGTGTCCTGTTGGCTAATAAACTGGAGCCATTTCAGATCAGATGGCAAACTGATAACCACAGGTACCAGGGTGTTTATGCAGAGACCAAAATGGTAGGCAGAACAGGTGAACGTGGCTCTCATCTGAATGATGAATTTTTTGATGCGGTGTGTCAACATGAGGTTTTGTCTTGCCTCTTTTTCATGCAAAGGTTTTTTTCATGTGCAGTCTTTAACTTTTGATCTTGACACACTGTTCAGTGTGGCTTTACATGTCACCATCTGCCTGGTACCACTTTGTACCTGAACACCCCAAAATGGAGAAACGATCCTTGCTAGGCAGCTTCATTTTAAATTTGTTTCATATGTAGAAGCAGAGTCAGACCAGCTTCACAGTTACGTAATTGAATCTGATCTTGCTGACCAGCTCATCACAGAACAAAAGCAAAGGAGTTTTTAAACACCTTGGTTTCTCATAGCAGGTATAAAAACCTTCATGTAATTTGGCCACATCTCATTGCAAAGTTTTACAGCCAAACTTTGTGTGTATCCTCTGATGAAATTCATGGCACATTGACAGAAATATCTCATTGGGAGACATCTAAATGAAGGTGGTGATAGAGAAAGAAGAATTTAAACCTTGTGTTTATACACATCTTTTATGGGAGAGGGAGTGGAAAGAACTGAGTTGAGAGTCACAACCATTAAAGAGCCAATAATAAAATAAGCATGTGGGACAAATTGTGAAGTGTGAATCTGTGTGCGTATACATACGTACTGATTCAAAGCACCACAGTAGTTAATTAGAGACTCAGTGACTTCATTTGCTGACTATAGATCAGCTAATAACCAGTGGCTGGTGGAGAATGTTCACAACTAGATCATATGCACAGTATAAGAACATCAAGAACCTCATCAGAAGTGTTATCACAAAGCTCTTGTAAACTTTTGGAAGTCTTTTCCCTATTTCTGCATCAAAAAGAACAGTTTTTGTAAAGTAGAAGAAAAAATTGCTCATATTTTAAACTGTTTATAAAAAAAGCACTGACTTGTCATTATCCTTCAACAACGTGTCTGTTTTTCTCTCAGTTGTAAAGATAATAAAAGTCTGGACTTTGTGTAACAAGAACTGCTTTTAACGAACGACATTGTTCGCATAGTGTGCATTTGGTCTCTTCTATAATTTTTTAAATTCTTAATGCAATTTTTAGTAACAAAAGGAGATAGTTATTATATGACACCTCACAGAGTTATTTGCTTCTACTAGAATGAGGATCACTTATAACTTGTGTACAGATTTTCTTTGTATTTCTGTGTAATTACTAAATTATATATGAAACCTTTTCTTCAACACAGCAGAAGGAAATAACATCCTTGCCCGTTAATCCAAATGGTTGTCCAGAATGCAGTAAACACTGCCTTCAAGAACTGGATTTGCAACTCTTGCTTCATACTTTTTCTTAGCTCAAATACACATGCCATAAAATTCAGAACTTGGCCTGTCTACTTACAATCAATTAAATACTTCAACCTCTGTATGACCTAGCTCTGATCTGCTATCAGCCTTAGGCAGCTTCTCTATTTGTAGGTCTCTTAAATATGTAAAAGACCGTAATTGGTCTCTTTCAGTGAATCTGAATGTCTGAAAAAACCCAGTACCTTCAGTAAGATCACTTTGTCTTTGGATGGATTCACTTTAGGACAGCCTTGCTGCATAATAGTATTTGGAGCAAAAAGCTCCAACTACCCCAAAGAGGAGCTGAGAGGCAGATGTTGGATGGTTGATTTGGATAGCAGCAGAGCTGCATCAATCATCAGACCAAACCAGAGGCTAATTTGTAGGCTGAACAGGTTGTCCGTGCTGACTTAGCATAGGTAAGATTAATATACTGCTTCATATCCCCAGGACTGATAGTCTCACCTGTCCTCTCACTTTTCATCTATCTTCTTAATCCTTTAGAGCTTTGTTTCCTTTTTTTTTTTTTTTTCCCCATTGTAGGTAGAGCTGTTATAACACACTCTTTTTCCACCTTTAATTCAAGAGAGTCTGACTTTCACCTGTATCTCGAGGCTTCAGGTATCTTATACAGCTCTTTAGACCTCCTGCTGAGCAAGCAATCACTACAGCGCATCAGGAGGAGATTCAGCCCTCTGCTGCTTTTAAGAAAACTGCTGAAATGTACTGATCACTCCTTCCTCTTTTTTCTCATTGTGTGCTCAGATCTAGAGTCCTTTATATTCATGTTTTGAAATCCCTGCTCAGGAGCCACTGGACGAATGCTGAAATCACCAAAGCTTTGCTACTTTGGGCTAGTTAGCATTTTGTCCATAGTTACATGAAGGTAGAGAGGAACGTTTCAATGACTTTTTAGCTCAGTGATATTAGTTAGTTGGGAAGACTGTGATCCAGACTGGATTTGGAGTGGAGGGACGTGAAGTGCAGAAAAGCGAGGAGGAAGAGGGAGCTCCCCCGGATTGTAAAGCTCAGAAGTATTAAATCCCAGGTCTGGCAAGCTCAGAGATGACCTTTAAGCATGAATCTTCCTTAAACACAGCAGAGTGCCTGGATTTCATCTCTCTTTCCTCCCACTGAATGAATAGGGATTTACTGCTACAGAATGGATCGATCCACAGATCTACTGTTCTATGACTAAGGCAGTTAGGATGAGCAGGGACCTCAGATTCCCACATTAGCTGTGATGACCATAACTACCCCATGGAGCACTGGCTGCTAAGGCCCTTGTCATCATCCTTTGAGCAGCAAAACATCTTTATAAAGATGAAATTAATAAAGTCATTTTTCCAGTAAGAATGGGTTAACAGTAGCTTTTACACTAATCGAACAATACTATGTGACTTACAGTCAGCTCCCCCCAAATCCTGCTGGCGGTCTTTAGTCAGTACACTACAGGGCTGTTTGTCTCATCCTACGATAGTTGTTTCAATTTATCTTTCTCTGTAAAAGCCTGATTTCTCTACTGATTTAAAAGGACCCTGGCTGACGAGATCAAACTAATACATAACTCCTGGAAATTTCCAGCATGATGCACTTCAGTCCAGCTCCTAAAGAAAGCAGCAAGTCTTGAAGTGGCCTTTACAGGATAAAGCTTTACTGGCCACCTTAACAACCCATCACATCCTGCACCAGCTGTAATTCAGTAAATCCAGAGAGGCTGGTTCTTCTCAGTGTTATCACCTAGGTGTGATGACAGACCTCTGTTATCAGAAAGGTACCGGCATGAAAAGAGGAGTTATTTATGTCTTTGTCTTCTAGCCACAATCAGAAGAATATATTATGCTTCTCCTTTTTTTTGATTTTCCCTTCTTTACTTATTACTCCAGTCTGTTCCCATCATACAGCAGCAAAGATGTTGAACCTTCATTGGGCAATACTGAATTCAAAGACAAGAGCAGGAAAATGAAGGGGAACAGACCTTTACCCTCAAAATAAGCATTGACTGTTGCTTCTGCTAACAAGAGCTGACTGGCTACTCAGGGAAAAATTGTTCTGATTTGCAAGGTCTTGTTGACAGGTATATTTGTTACCCAGCCCAAAGCTGTTGTGAGGCATTCCTTCTTGGCCTGGCAAACCCTTCCTCCAGCAGATGGCATTCGTAGCTCATTTCTCCCCCATATGCGCCAAAATCACACTGAGGATGCCTGTGTCCAGTCAAAGCTCTCTTGGTTCTGATTAGTGTGCACAACTGCCTGTTTCAGCTCTACACTAAAAATGATAACCCAAGCATCAGTTACCTATAAAATAATAAAGGAAAGAAAGGCTATAAACGGCAGCTGTTTTGAAAAATTTGGGCTTTTTGTCTTAAAAGAAAAGCCTTGGGCTGCTATCACTTTTATTTTCTCTCTGTTATGATGCCTGCCAAGTGGATTTTCAGAAAAATAAAAACAGGTCATGAAACTGACATGTATGTGTGTGTGCGTGCTACTATAAAATAAAGCTACTTTGCTCCTTTTTTTTGTCTTTCTCTAAGCTAGGGATCCCCTACTGAATCTTACTTTATATAACACATGAAGTCCCAGGAAAATTCATTGCCTTTGAAAAGATGGGATATTAATCACAAGAAAATAATAATAATAATAATAAAAGTCAGAGATTATGGTACATTTGCTCTGTTTACCCTGATAGATAATGACAAAGTCCCTTCTGAGCTCCCATCAAGGCCTACTGTGTTGTATTTCTTTCAATAGGCTCCGTGCTGACAGGATTGCACATACTAATTAAGGTCTTGCAATAGGCAAAAAGAATATTACTACTTCTATGGAACTTTGTTGTTCTATTCCAAGGACTCTAGAAATTGAAAAGAAAGGACCAATCAGTGGCTACAACTTGTGGCATATATGGAACTGTGTATTAAATCATGATCCTAAAATATTTTGTGCCATTTGTTCCTATTACCTTCTAATGAATATTAATTCAGCCTCCCAATTTTGTGAGGAAAAGAAACACTTATCATAGACATAATTCACGCACACACAGAGGAAAAAGCTCAGAACCCTGTCAGATTCAAATTAAAAACACCAGAAAGGATAATTTAACCAGAATAGCTACAGCACCAAGTGAATACAGAGTGAGGGAAAAATTATCCTGAGCTTTAATCCATCTACAATTTGCTGGACCTTGTTTAGAGATAGAAGTGTGTGCAAAACATGCTGTTAATTAGAAATGTTCTTATCTATGGTCTCTCAAAGTGTTTTAGTGCTTTTGAATACTGGGCTAAAGAAGTTCCCAGGTATGCTTGCATGAAGGAGTAATGCAGCTATAGAAAGATGTGCAGTGGTATTGCAGAGTATGGTACTTTGGTGAAAGTAATAGCTGATTAGGGGAACTACTAATGTAATATAGGGACTTGCCATTGTCCAACATTGTGTCAAATCTATCCCTCCCTGGTACTGCCTGAGAACTATTGGCAGCTGCTGGCCATTTATGTGGTCTCTGTGAATTAAGTTGGCCTAAATTAAGTTTTGGATGCAGATGTGAGGGTTGCAGAGAACAGCAAAACAGCTGGCAATGGCCAGCAATTTCCTGGCAGAAGCCTCAGAGAAAGGGGAAGACTCGGGGAGTTAGAAGCTAGGCTGCTAGTCTTATGCTTGAAGGAGCTGGATATAGTTCCTTTGTGTATTGTGCCTTCTTCAGCTGACTGGGGAGAAGTGATTTTATATTTCTTTGCTTCAGTTCCTGACTTACAGCTTGACCATATGATTTCTTCTTCACTTGAAAAGGATTCACTGACTGTTTTTTTTTCTTTTAGTCCAAGCCACTGTAATACCCATTGTGAGTACCTCATCCTGTCTAGATGAGAGAGATTTTTCCCAGGTCAGAAGGAAATTACACATGTGGTTATTATACTTAAAAAAGGAAGAGAAGACCTTGGTGTCCAAGCATCAGGTCAACAAACACAAAACAGGTGCCTATGTTCTTGAAAAGATAGGATCAGGTTATTTGACATCAGTTTTTATTTACCACTTTCCCTTAATAATGAATACAATTAGAGGGAAATATAAAATGTTTGGAGACTGGAGGGAAGTTTTCAGTGATTTAGTTCTGGCCCAGAAGTCATCAACAGCTTTCAGCCAAATAATTCACCTGTCTTTTTGTATAATTCTCTGTCTTGTAAAAATGCACTAAGTGCTGTTGTAGCTGGGTATTTGTGGAGTTACACACACATTAGTTTTCTGTGTGTTGCAATCTGTACTCATTTTTAAGGCCCACCCTAATCCTAACAGCCCCTAGTAGAAGTTGTGAGAGGTCAGACTCATTTAACTGCTGAATCTTCAGAGCTTTGCCATTAACTTTAATTCATGCAATATCCAACCTTTGGCTAGTGGCTTTATGTGTTTTTTTTTTTTTCTTTTTCCCCTGGTGATTAAGAAGGTAACTACACACTAACAAAATCCTACCTTAGTTGGCAGGCTGAGAATGACTGTCGTGACAAACTGGATGTAAACTAGACTATCAAAATCAAATGACCTATGAAACCTGGGAGCAACATCTCATTTGTACCCTTCCCATCACAGTTTCTGAGCTGCATGAGAAAAGTTTTTGCAGCTGCTTTAGCACATTCACCATCCAGGATGGAAGAAAAGATATTCTTCTCCTCACATGCCTTTGTTATGTTGTACAAATTACAATTTTAAATTTCCTGCACTTATTTTGTATTTGTTTTGTATATGGAATATATTTGACCTGTATGATAATAGAAATGTTTAACTTTGGGAATTTTCTGTCTTTGTGATATTTAATATTCCAAAAAGGAGATTCGAGGAAGGCTGTCAAATGCTGTTTGGATGTCATTATCCTTGAGGATGTGAAGAGATATCTGTCTTCTGCAGTTCTGCTATACTCTTTAGGATGAATAACTGGCATACCTGTGACCTCTCTATACTCTTAACCTCTTCCACTCTCAGCTTTGAATCTACCTTTTCCTCTTTTCCATATGGTTTTGCTTTACAAAAGACTTTTCCCCTACAAGATAGAGCCACCTTTGCAGTTGCTGCAGGAATTGCAAAGCTCTTGTTAGAAAATTCTGATAATGATTCAAAGCTGGTGCCAGTTGGGAGGGATTTCTTTTCCCTTACTTCTCTGAACAGCTCTTTCAGGGTGAGTAAAGTAGTACTGAAACTGCTTTTTGCTACATCTGCTGTTGATGTATTGCTTTCTATTATTTTTTCTGTTTTCAGCAGTTCATTTGCAGTCTGTACTTCTTTCCTGGATTTATGTTATCATTAAGTTAATTAGAATGGCTGTCCCTTATTTCCTCAGAATCTGATGCTGAGTGGTGTCTGTCGAGGGCTTTTCCAAAATGCTCTGCCTTATCTACTTTTTTGACAGGGTGAGATTTGAGGCTTTTTGGTTGTACCTATTTGTAAGCATTTTTCCCTCACGGCATTTGACTGGTCCATTTCTCTTTTACAATTTTCACCTGGAGTTTCACTCTTCCCACAATACTATGCTTTCCTATTGTAGCGGTGTTCACTTGAATTTCTGTTTCCAGTGTAACTCCATTTATCCCTTCTTCCATTGACTCCTTGAATTTGCTGCTTGCTTATACTTGTCTTCTGTTTTGTCTGGTACTTGCCTGGTCTCAGCATGGGGATTTGTCCTGTCACCACATTTGCTTCCCAGTAAGGTCTCTTGGCTTATCTAATTCTTGCTCTGCCTCTGTTGGTGTCCAGTTGTGGCTGCAGCAGTTTGAGTCACACTGGCTCTGAACACTCTCCATTTTTCTTCAGTTCCACTCTGTGTTTTACATTTCCCTGGTCTGATGGTATCTTGAATCTGTTCTTCGATTCAAAGGAGAAATCCCCGGGTAATCTTCTGTGTACTGTGAATTTTGTCTTGCTTCTTCTTCTTGTTCTTAACTATTTATTTTCATTTACATTTTTACTTCATTTTAGCTGCTCAGTGCTTCCTGGCATTTTGCATAGATGACGACACTGGGGAAATAGTACAACTGTGGTTCATATGACTGCACATTTTGGTATCTGTTAAATTCTGTGATATTCATTTTTTTAATGAGAGGAAAGAGCACTTTCATCTCTACAGTTTGGGTATAAAGCACAAATTAACAGTTCTTTAATTTCTGCAATTAATGATTCCTAACCATAGTGTCCTGATCCGATGTTGGGGAAGGTTTCGATATGATCCCAAGAGCGAGATTAAGACACAAACCAGGTCAAATGCCATATACCTAAAAGAGTTTTTATTATCAAGAGTATCAAAAGTAGAAAATAGTAGTGATAGGATAGAATGGAAGAAAAGGCAGAAATCAAGCAAGCAGTCGAGACAGAGTTGCAAGGATAGTCACCACCATGGATCCAGCAGCGTCCTGTTGGTCCTCAGTCTTCAATTCTTTGGTGGTGGGTGCACACCACGGCTTGTCTCCATGGTTCTTTAATGGATACAGAAGGGAACGTAGCAACCAGTGATGAGGAAAAGGCCGAGGTACTTAATGCCTTCTTTGCCCCAGTCTTTAATAGTGAGTCCAGTCATCCTCAGGGTACTCCACCTCATGAGCTGGAAGGTAAGGATGAAGAGCATAACATACCCCCCTTAATCCAGGAGGAATTAGTTAGGGACATGTTACGCCATCTGGACACTCACAAATCTATGGGACCTGATGGGATCCATCCAAGAGTACTGAGGGAACTGGCTGAGGTCCTTGCCAAGCCACTCTCTATCATCTATCAGCGTTCCTGGTCAACAGAAGAGGTCCCAGAGGAGTGGAGGCTTGCCAATGTGACTCCCATTTATAAGAAGGGTCAGAGGGAGGATCCGGGGAACGACAGGCCTGTCAGCCTGACCTCGGTACGGGAAAGATTATGGAACGGTTTGTCTTGAGAGCACTCACACGGCAGCTCCAGGATAAGAGGGGGATCAGGCCCAGTCAGCATGGGTTTACGAAAGGCAGGTCCTGCTTGACCAACCTGATCTCCTTCTATGACCGGGTGACCCGCCTAGTGGATGAGGGAAAGGCTGTCGATGTTATTTTCCTAGACTTCAGCAAGGCCTTTGATACTGTCTCTCATGGCATACTCCTGGAGAAGCTGGCGTCTTGTGGCCTGGATAAGTGCACTATTCACTGGGTGAAAAACTGGCTGGATGGCCGAGCCCAGAGGGTCGTGGTGAATGGGGTGAAATCCAGTTCGTGGCGGGTCACAAGTGGTGTTCCCCAGGGCTCGGTGTTGGGCCCTGTTCTGTTTAATATCTTTATTGATGATTTGGATGAGGGGATTGAGTGCACCCTCAGCAAGTTTGCAGACGACACCAAGTTGGGAGGCAGGGTCGATCTGCTTGAGGGTAGGGAGGCTCTACAAAGAGATCTGGACAGTCTGGATCGATGGGCTGAGGCCAATTGTATGAAGTTCAACACGGCCAAGTGCCGGGTCCTGCACTTCGGTCATGGCAACCCCATGCAGCGCTACAGGCTTGGGGAAGAGTGGCTGGAAAGCTGCCCGGCAGAGAAAGACCTGGGCGTGCTGGTTGACAGCCAGCTGAATATGAGCCAGCAGTGTGCCCAGGTGGCCAAGGCGGCCAATCGCATCCTGGCCTGTATCAGGAACAGTGTGGCCAGCAGGAACAGGGAGGTGGTTGTTCCCCTGTACTCGGCACTGGTGAGGCCGCACCGCGAGTACTGTGTTCAGTTTTGGGCCCCTCACTACAGGAAAGACATTGAGCTGCTTGAGCGTGTCCAGAGCAGGGCAACCAAGTTGGTGAGGGGCCTTGAGCACAAGTCTTATGAGGAGCGGCTGAGGGATCTGGGGTTGTTCAGTCTAGAAAAGAGGAGGCTGAGGGGAGACCTTATCGCTCTCTACAACTACCTGAAAGGGGGTTGTAGTGAGGAGGGTGTTGGTCTCTTCTGTCAGGTGTCTGGAGATAGGACAAGAGGAAATGGCCTCAAGTTGAGGCAAGGGAGATTTAGGTTAGATATTAGGAAAAATTATTTTACTGAGAGGGTTGTCAAACATTGGAATGGGCTGGCCAGGGAAGCGGTTGAGTCACCATCCCTGGAGGTATTCAAAAAGCGAGTGGATAGGGTACTCCAGGGCATGGTTTAGGGGGCATGGTTAATGGTTGGACTTGATGATCTTGAAGGTCTTTTCCAACCAAAATGATTCTATGATTCTATGATTCTATGATTCTTTATAGGGCATATTTCAATGACGTATGCACATCTGTACTGTTCATGTGCTGTTCACATGCTGCAGGTTTTGTGTGTCACATGACCTTCACGTGATCAACACCAGAAACCAGTATCTTATCTCAAAGACTACAGTTTCTGTGAGAATGGTAGCCTCCACATTCTTGCATGCTTGTCGGCTTCAGCCCCTTTCCTCTCCTGGATGCCTCAGTGGCCTAGTAATCGTCCTTATGGACGGAGGAATGTCCTGTTTAGACAGGCCATCTCAGAGACAAAGGGTTTGAGATAAGCAGTTCACAATCCTTGAGATGAATGGCTTGAGATGACAGTCCAGTCTCTCACACCTAACAATCTTTGAGACAAACAGCTCGAGATAACAATTCAGTCTCTCACACATAGTCACTTGTTATGCCTTTAGTTGCCATTCTGGATGTTAGCACAAGGCTCACTTACCTCAAGAAATTGTATTTTGGGGGTCTGCCACTCCCATGCCACAGGTGATTGTAAAACTTTCTCTTGTCCACCCTTTGGACATAAAACAGCATAGTATGTGTAAAGTTTAGGAGCCTTGTTTGAAATCTCATGTTTATCTTATAGATTCATAGGTTTGCATTTGATGAGAGACTTTTTCCACAGCCTGTCATAATGAGAACTCCTCTAATGTATGCTGCTTGTCTCTGTGGGACAGTGGTAATACAGCGTTTCTTCTCTTGCATCTGACCCCAGCCTACCAGCTTGGATTTCAGGTCACTGGTTGTCCATCTTCTTCACGATGACTCTAGTTTCTGATTTCGGAAACCTCCTTTTCACAATCAGCAATTATCAGAGTATGCATTTCTTTCCCAGCCCACACAAATGTTTTCTGGGTCCTGATTTTTTGGAACTGGTCTCGGCAAGGAGTGGTTGAGGACCGCTTACTTCTTTTTGCAAGAAAAATCAGTGACACAGAGGTGAGACTAGGTGGGATGGTGAGCTTCATGCCAACCTGCTCGCTGTCTCCAACCTTGGCACCGCAGCTGCAGGGATGTGCCCCGGGCAGGACAGGCTGCCTACTCTTCTGACTGTCCTGCCCTTTCGGCTTGTGTATACTGGGGTCAAACTGAGCACTGAATTTCACATTTCACTCTTTCCTTTCTCAATATTTTAGTGAGCAGCCACATTTCTCCACTAATAATAATGGCATGCATGTATTTGTCATTTACAACATCAAAGGCTAGAAAACTGGACTCAGATTTAAAGCACAGATGTATTTTTAACAAATTCTTTTCTAGGGCAAGGCCAAGCTGGGAAAATTCTTGAAGTAAAGTTGATGTTTCATTGCGGAGTTCTGAGCATCTGAAACAAGATTTGAAAAGAAAATGGTTTTGTGATGGTAACTCAAAAAAGCTTGTTGCATACACAATAATCTTGTAAATAGGTTGCCTAGGCACCTAGAGATGTTTAGAATGGCATATTACCTTTTTTGTTCTTTTCTGTTTTGACCTTTTTGTAATATCTTCTGTAGTCTGATTCATACCATACAGAAAAAAAAAAAAAAGATGTTGAATATCCTTGTTTTTCCTGTCATGTAATCCTTACCCTTATTCTAAACAAACACTGGTCAAACCAATTGTAGTCAGTGATGTACAAATAGATTTCCCTCTATATCAATATAATTTTGCTGTGAACTTTACCATTATATTAATTTGAATTTTTATTCTCTCTCTTCTTTTTTGGAAATACTTAGAATCTGATTAAATAAATAGGAATAATAAAAAGAATAGTAATTATATTCTCTAGGATAGATGAATTACCTAAGAATTGGACATTAGCCATGGCACTTATTGTATTTGAGGTTTAGAAAGGAAAATGGAGACTTATAATTATTAGTTAAATTATTTATGTGGTTATAAATAAATCAATCAATGAAATATCTACTCATTGGAGCAGTGCAGGATAAAAGAATTTCAGAAAAAAAGTGGATCTGTTATAGCTATTTGGATGCTGATAACCAGCTTCAGCTTACACAGCTGTGTTGAATGGCTGGCTGTTTTACCGTATCTGAGCTTTGGGAACTCGCCAAATAATTGAACAATACACTGAACTTCTGTAATTTTCAATTGCTAGCTAACTGTTATTTGCACAGCCATTTCAATTACTGGTGTATATAGGGACAAGGAATTGTAAGACATGTATGCAAGCCACAGCTTCCCCTGCAAATCCATCTAACTGAAATCTTCTGTTATGGGAAAATGTAAATCTTCTTTGGGTATTTTCATGGCAAATGTGCTACTGTGAATGACTTTCTGTAAATGACTTCTTAAAAATTACTTGACAAATCTAGATAGAAGCAGTTGAGAATAATATGGGAGATGGACCTACAAGTGCAACTTTTTTTGCAAATAATTGTGATACAGACTGAACCCTAAGCCTTGAGAAGACAGTACTTACTCTCTGGTTTCTAAGCCTTGAGAATATGATGCTTATCCTCTAGTCTTCTGTCGTGGTTTAACCCCAGCCAGCAACTAAACACCACACAGCCGCTCACTCACTCCCCCCCACCCAGTGGGATGGGGGAGAAAATCGGGAAAAGAAGCAAAACCCGTGGGTTGAGATAAGAACGGTTTAATAGAACAGAAAAGAAGAAACTAATAATGATAATGATAACACTAATAAAATGACAACAACAATAATGAAAGGATTGGAATGTACAAATGATGCACAGTGCAATTGCTCACCACCCGCCGACCGACACCCAGCCAGTCCCCGAGCGGCGAATCCCTGCCCCCCACTTCCTCGTTCCTATACTGGATGGGACGTCACATGGTATGGAATACACCGTTGGCCAGTTTGGGTCAGGTGCCCTGGCTGTGTCCTGTGCCAACTTCTTGTGCCCCTCCAGCTTTCTCACTGGCTGGGCATGAGAAGCTGAAAAATCCTTGACATTAGTCTAAACACTACTGAGCAACAACTGAAAACATCAGTGTTATCAACATTCTTCGCTTTGAACTCAAAACATAGCACTGTACCAGCTACTAGGAAGAGAGTTAACTCTATCCCAGCTGAAACCAGGACATCTTCTCTATGGAATATTAGTAGAGTCATTCACAAACACTAATATACACCGTTTTTAATTTGCATTAGGCCTTCCTGTAAGTGGGTAGGCAACAAATCCATACTAGTGTTGATTTCTTCCCTTGGTGTAGACACCAGTGAATCAAAAACTGCTGAGAAGAAAGCAAGAGCTGGGAAAATAGCAGCTGCTTAGAAATTCATGAACCTGTGGGTAAGGGAGACCACCTGAATGAGTATTAAAGGAGCCAGCTGTTCTTCCTGTTATTCAAATGCCAAAAGTGAATTTAAGTGCTTGGATTCCCTTCACAACAAAGCAAGTCAATATCAAGCTTGTTCTCCTTTTCCTAGTGTATAACATTGCTCATTTGCTGTTGGTCTCTCCTTTCCATTATTCTGTTTCCTTTCTCTTCATATTCCCTTATCTTCATCTGCATTCCTAGTTCCATCCTCTAGGAAATGCATTTTCCCAGAGCCCACTGACATCCTATTTCTTCTGTAGGAAGTACATTCTTTTAAAGAAAAGAAAGAAAAAAAAATCCAAGTGTGTTAATTTAAAAAAATAAATTTTTGGAAGTTTTCTGCTAAATTTCCTCTCCACTTGCAACCTTCTTAAATTTTCCATTGTTTTTTTTCTTTCTTCTTTTTTGAAGTGATTTTTTTTTTTCCTTAAGTTTCTTGTACTTACCTTGAGTAGATAGCTGGGAATGCACAATGAAATTTATGCTGTTAAGGAAAAATGCAGCTGAACCATTCCTAAAGAGGGTTGCAATAACAGTTAAATGACTAAGTTTTCCTGTCTAACACTACCAGGCCTAATGCTTCAGAGGCTGTGATGCTGTTTTCTTTCCATGGCATGCGCTCTGTTCCACGTTCCCCTCAGTATTTGCCAGTAGTCAGACATGATTAATCTGAAGAATACTACCTTCTGCATAGTGAGGTGTAAATTTCGTATTAGACCTTAAATGTACCCTTCTTAAATAATGTCCCATAATGTATGTATGAATAATAATTAGAAAACAAACCAGCCAGGAATTATGAGGTTCTATATTAAATCATAATATAGTCCTTCTCTGGGCTCTTCTTGTTGCCAGCAGATTTAGCTGCAAATTTACACAGCAATACCACATTTTTTGCTTTGTAAATCTTGCTAAGGGGTAATGGGGATTGTCAACTCCTGAGAAGCCATAAGAGCTAAATCTAGGGCCCAACAAATTCATCTAAATAGATATACATCAGTGAAAGCACTTGCTCAGTGGGTATTCTATTCCCATTGATAGAAAAAAAGCACCAGTCAGACAGAAGATTTTTCCATCAAAACTCAGCAGTCAGGCCAGAAGCAAGAAAAAAAGAAACTATTTTAAGGGAATATTTTAATCACAAAACCCCTTCAATGATAACAGCAAGTCAGGGTTTGGTTAACTGAGTTGGTCTGGATTAATGAAGTCTAAATAGGTGGGATTCTTCTGTTCTATGTACATTAAAAAAAAAGGGAGATCCAAATCCTGGAACCTGGCTTCTGTATCTGGAGAGCATTAACAGGTGAAACATTCCGAAAAAATCTCAGTGAGCAGGTGCAAGTTAGGTAAGAGCCTCAAGCAAGATACAACTGTGTTTCCCCCTACTGCTAGATTATTTTGTGTTAATCTCTCTGTTTCTCTCTTTTTCTATCACTCTTGCATGCTATAAAAACAATGAGCAAGTTTTAGGTACCACAGCAACTCACACCAACTGATGGTATTTATTGCCATTTTTTTACGTTTCTGTAAAAAAAGTCTCAAAACATACATACAAGAAAAACATTGAGACCTTCAGAGAAAGAGGCAAACATTAAGTTATTAAGTTTTCATTGCTTGCTTAGATAGTTTAAAAAGAAGTTAAGAGCACCTTATTGTTGCTCAGCAACTTTGAAAATACAGCAGTTAATTAGATACTTCTGCACATGCTTAGAGAACTAAATTTAGGCATCCATTTATTAAACACATTTGTTCATACTCTTTCCAGTTGAGCTTTCTGCATTTATGGATGATAAACTCCTATGGTGTGATGGTCTTTATTGTGGGTGTTTTTCTACCTCTTGTTCAGATAGGAAAAGCTAGTTCAAAACCATGGTTTTAGCTGCTTACTGAAGCCTGACAGAACCCCTCAAGATATATAGTAAGCTGTTTCTTTTGTGAAGGTGTATTTCTTTTCCTTTTTAATTGTGTTAACTTTCAAATATCTCTGCTTAGAGTTTCAGCAGAACCTTGGAAATGCAATGGTAGATGTAATGAAACAAACTATAAGGAGGGGAAAAAAGTAGTTTCCAACCATTTTGTGATTCTTATATCCTGGGATAAATCCGTATATCCTTATATCCATAACAGAGTTGTTCTAGTTTGATAGTCTGTCTCTGCTAATGACTAGAACTAAATATTTTATAGGAAGTTTATGAAATTATAATGTATAGGCACTCTAGGATTCACCGACCACTTTAAAAATCCTTTGTTAGTCTCTTCATTTAATGGTAGACCACTGTAACGATATGTGTTTCTCTGAACTTTCTTTGGAGTAATAAAAGCAAGGGTCAGATACTTTCTGAAGGTAATTCCCCATCCTGTCTTCAAAATTATTTTTTAATTTGAAGGTATCTCAGTCTACCTTCAATGCACAGGTGGGGAAATTCTATCTAGGGGAAGAAATGCAGTTTTTTTTTGCCTGAATGCTCAAGGTTGCCACACAAATTCGTAGTTGCTGCAGGGCTGGCTGGTAAAGCAGAAACAGAATCATGTAACAAGGGGAAGAGAGACCTTCATGCAGTGGCTGTACTTCAAGATTTCTGTGGTAGTCTATTAAAGTTATGTAAAGCTATCGTAGCAGGAAATTTTTACCAATCAAGGCCTTAATTAAGGTACAAAGCTAAAATCCAAATAAACAACAATACTTTTTTTTGGTGATTCTGGATGTTGCTGCTTATCCCCAACAGAATTTTCTAAAGCATATATGTTAAGCTTCACAGAATTTTCTTTCATCTTTATCTTTTTTGTTGCATTGACATTGGAGTTTCTCTCTGTTATTTGCTACTGCTTTCTCTGCCTCTCCCTGCCCCCCCCCCCCTTAACAGAGGAATGCAGCTTGCAGTTTAGAGACTATACAACCCTCTTTTGGAGACCTGAATTTAAAACATTTTTCCGTGTTTCTACTTGTCTGAATCAGACTCCATTTATGACATTTTTTTTTAACCATAACTTCTCACACACTGAAAATCTATGCTTGGTTTCAAGCTATCTAGCCTAGCTGCCAGTGGGGGGCACAGTACTTGTACCATCTCTTAGAGCATTGACAAGTTTTGAAATTGCTTCAGGTTTGTGCTTGTTACAGTTGGCCATTGGTATCTGGCAAACAATTTTCATTATCCAACACATGTTGACTAATAATTGTGTGGGTTTTGATTGGGGTACTCTGGTGAGCAACTTTATCTTTGGGATATGGCATTTGTGGAAGAGGATTGTGGCACTGCAGACTTTGGTGTGTCTGTTACATTTTTTCTTTCCCTGTTTCCAACATTTACAGTGTGATGTAGGAACAAAGTGTTAAGAACTTTTGGTGAGTAATTGTGAAAATCACATTGCTAAGAGAAATTACTTCTCTTTCTTACAAAGAATTGGGAAATCAGAGTTGTTTCCATCTGGAGTTGATGCAACTTTGCCACTCGCTCACAGGGTGCAGAGTCATCCTACACATGGTATGCAGAAACAGCACAAGAAGTTTTAAAAATTAAGCCATGATACAGCCAATGCCTATTCCTGCAATACAGAGCCAGGCAGTTTTACAGATGCTCATGCTGTTGTTCCCCCTCCATGACAGTCTGTGAAGTGGCCCAAGGGGCATTCTTTAATATCGAAAAGGCACAGTACCTTTTCTACCAGGTGATATTCATGCTCTGAAGTCATGGGTTGATCTTTCAACAAATCCAGCTTTAGGATGCCCAAACCACATGAAACACACAATACAAAAGGCTGATACAGCACAAGCTGATATAGTACAAACTGATACAGATTTATTTCTCCTCTTTCTCTATGCTTTAACACCCTTACCCCCTGTGAAGCAAAGAAGAAAGCCTCAGCACCCAAAGAAAGGCAGCAAGAGCAACAAAAGGCTAGTCTGTTGTATTCCTGCGGGCTTTCTGCCAGATCAGCTCTCGTCCTTTTTCCTGCATCTAGCAGAAACTCCATACTGCATCTTCTGGCTAATTTGTCAGAAAAGCAGTTTTGTATTCTTGCCTGACCTGGATTAAATTTGTATTGCTGAGAAACCCAGTTGTGCTGATCCAATATTGATGACTGTGAAACCACAACCTTGGGTAGCTTCTGCTATGTGTGCTCTTTTTCTTCTTTACATTTCAATTCCAACCATGAAATTTCCTTACCGCTGTGCGAACCTTTCCATGGGGGGATTGCTGATAGGAAGCTGACCTCAGGACGACTGCATGGTGTTATTCTCAACTCAGTGTAAATTTGGAATAGCCATGCTCGTGCCAATAGAAACATGTGTAGAATAAACTGGTCATACTCTGCAAAACCTGAACCAGCTCGTGGTTCTATACTTAGAAATGGTAGATGAAAATCACACTAGTCTTAACTTACTGTTGGGAAATGGATTATTAAAATTCCCTTGCTTGGGCAGGGCCTATTTTGCCAAGATCAGGTTGATCCCAAAAGTCGGAAATTCTAACTCTCATAATTCTATTATGAGTTTTGATTTTTTAAGTAAAAATAAGAAAGTAAACCATTGTGTTTCACACACAGTTCTCTACCAAACAAGACAACAAATGAAATATACCTGTTGAAAGTTGGGTTTCAGGGTAAGGGGTGCCCTATCTCTGTGAGTGTGGTCTGGCAATCTTTCATCATCAGGGTCAAATTAGCATTTCCTCACTACTCTAAATTTTCAGCCACTGGTCTTCATCTTGCCTCTTTCATTCTATTACCAGCAGCTTATCTGAACATATCACAACTAGGTGCAAAAAGATTGACATGATGATACTGTGGTGGTGGTTTTGCCTAGCCAAGAAAGCATAGCCAGGAGGTGAGAAATGTTTACCCAGACTCAGAGACCACTGCCAACCTCTGCTGCTGTCAGCCTCCATCTCACTCCAATCAGTTCATGTTTCCTGACAGCCTTGTTGATATTGAACAACAGCAATCGCTAAAGACCTTGTAACAGGACAGTGAAAGCAAGTAAACCAAAATGTCTGTGTTAAAACAAGCAGTGAGTGCAAACAGCAAATGTGCAAGTGGTAGCAGAAAGCATGAAACCACGGGTAATCATGGCCAGCATTCACGCGACCTGTCTTTCTTAAAGATGGACCGATGTAAGATGGCTGGAGCAGACCTAATAGCTCACCAGCTGGAGCCTGTGGGTTCCTCTGTGAGCCTACTCACTAATGCATATGAATGGCCAAAAGTATTTGGTGGATAGTTGTTTCCTGCCATGTCAGTGAGCTGAAATGCCTCAGTGAAAATTCTGATGAACACCAAAACTGGTGGAAAGGAGCAAGCAGACTGCTCAACTAAGAGCAGGTAGGGAAAGGAAGTGAAATCTTCCTGGTTGTAGTGAGCATCAGTGAAACTCTGCCCAAAAGCACACAAAGTGCAAGAGCTGCATGGATTATGAAAATCTGGAAGAAGCTTAAGACCACCTCAGGAGAATGCAATTCAGTCATTTAACTTAGAAAATAATGACAGCAAGAGATGGTAAAAATATCCCCAAAGAAAGAAAATTTTCAACTAGAAGCACTAGCACCACCAACAAATCAGAACCACTTTGTGGAAATGGGCAGAAGTCCAGCCTGACACTCTACTGAAGCTTTGAGAGAGCAGTCTCTGCAGAGGGGAATATTTAATAAATTCTTCTCCCCATATCCTGCCTCATCCTCCTGATCTATTCTTAGATGTCCCAGGATATAAAATTGTGGGGCTGTGCTGCTAACCACATCATGGAAAATCTGTTTCCAAAACCACCTCCCTTTTTGGAAAGTAATCTCTTGTGGAATCACCTCCTGAGATGGCTCTCAAATTATCTAAGTCATATTTCCCAGTACTTAATAATTTCTGAAAAGTGTTTTTTCTCACCACCAGTAGTTAAGTAGTTAAGCAGAAAATTCCCTTTGTGACCTTCACTATGAAGATCTAAGCATGTCAGTGTTACTCTGATAATCATTTTTATTGCTGTTGTTCCTAAAACTTCCGTCAGATTTAGACGGTCACCTAGTGCAATAACAGGAGACCATGCATGACTAGACTGCATCTTGTGAGGGGTTTTTAGGCTTCGGACACATCTTCGGTCTTACTGCAGCATGCCTTCAA